>NC_140588.1:112497690-117390190 GCF_964204655.1 Triturus cristatus
AAAAGAGAGAGAAAAAGAAAGAAAGAGTGGGAGGAAGACAGAGAGAAAGAGTGAGAGAGAGAGAGGGAGAGAGAGAGAAACAGTGAGAGAGAGGAAGAGAGAGAGAAAGTGAGAAACGCTGAGAGAAAGAGGAAGAGAGAAACAGAGGAAGAGTGAGAGTGAGAGAAAGAGAGAGAGACAGAGTGAGCAAGAGGAATAGAGAGAGAAAGAGAGAAACAGTGTGAGAGAGAGGAAGAGATAGAGAAAGAGTGTGAGGGAGAGAAAGGAAGAGAAAGGAAGAGATGGAGAGGGACAGTGAGTGCCCACACTGTGGACAAAACCCTCACAGCTCACCTTTCCACAACCGGTGTGTCTCCAACCACGTGCCAGGACATAGTGAAGCCCTGAAGCTCACTCATCTGAAACATAGTACAGAATCAGTAATGGCAGAGTACATACGACTGCTCATGCCTAAATCACTGTCCTGCCTTTGTGCATCCAGGCTGCTGCACCCCATCCACTTCCACTTCCCAGAGGTGTCTGCCCGCCGCTGCACACCCAGGCTGCTGCACCCCATCCACTCCCTCTGCCCAGAGGTGTGTGCCCGCCCCTGCGCACCCAGGCCTTACTGCTCACCTTTCCACGGACAGGGCATCCTCCACATCATGCAGCCCCACTCCGAAGGCCATCAGGTGTCACACTTGGTGCTGCGTCTTGATTTTACCATGGCAGAGGACATACCAGTGCACCCGCCATCATTGCAGGTTGCAAACCTGCTCAGCCCTTGCGATGCCACTAACTCTGTGATGAGTGAGGCCACGCCACGTGGCGGTAGGCCCCCACTGGTCCATGGCTCAGGCCTACACTGCGGTTCAGCAGGGCACACAAAACCTGACCTGTCCGGACCATCGGGAAGGGACATCATCACAGGCTGCATACCCACTCAGCACATATGGTGCCCCTACCTCAGTGCACCGAAAGTCACCGTCCCGTGGCGGTGTGCCTGTGCCGGCCGCAGTGAATCTGGTGCACCAAGTCTGAAATGGAAATTGCGTGGAGCACGTGCGCCTGGTCTTTTTTATTGGCAGGGTCACGTGTCCTGTGACACCTGTGCTTGATGGGTGTGGTGTGGGTGTAAACCAGCCATCAAGGAGTGGCTGTGGCATACTGACAACTAGACCTGAGAGCAATAGATCACTACAATGAAAATCTGGGCCATGTAGCGTTGTTGTCCCTCCCTGTATGGGTAAGTGGATTGGGCTGGCCTGGCATATGCCAGTCCTGTGTGAGGCTGTGAACAATGACTCTGGAGCTCTGAGCGTGGTTCCGTCCCGGGCTGTATGAGGAATCAATTGATGTGGGTGTCCTGTTGAAGTGCTGCCGCCACCCAGGCCACAAGTGCCAATGTGTCATCCTGTGACCCAAGTCCTAAAACATGGCCAACATGGAAGGTAGGGGAATCACTGACCCTACATTCATCCATATTTCCACACATGAAAGATCGTGCACATGACATATCTGTGTGGATATGAATGTTTATTGCACATTCAGTAGATTGTTGCAGCTGTAACAATACAGGGCCATGCAAAGCCCACATTTCTATTTTGGGCACATGAAGGGCAGCCAATTAGAGCCAATCTCCTGCTCGGAGGGTAGGCTTCGCCAACATATGTACTTTTCCGTTCACTCCGCCAATTGCGAAGCACTTATAAATTCACTATACATTCTCCTTGCAGTACTCTAATGATCCAGTCTCTACCTATGTACTTATAGAATGACTGAGACAAAGTTAAATTACTGAAGTTTTCTCCACTGCCAGAGGTAACATGGTTGTGAGCGCTGTGCACAGCAGAATGTAATGTTGTAGGGCCCAGGGCAGCATCATGCGTACATAATGAACACACGGCCACAGTTAGATAGATAGTGGAACTGGGTATGGGCACGTGCGCTCTGCCCCTTTTTATTACCAGGGTCACATGTCCAGTGATGTCTGTGCTGGATGCATGTGGGGTGAGTGTAAGCCAGCCCTCAGGAAATGGTTGGTGCTGGCAACAAGTACAACAGTAATCATCGGATCACACACAGAGATTCAATCATAAAGGGTCCATGACTTGTGATGCACTAAGTTAGGGGCACCAGATGTGAAATAATACACAAAAGATTATATCGTAAAGGGTTCATGACTTGTGTTACACTGAGGTAGGGGAAGCAGATCTAAGATCATACTCAAAAGATTCTATCATAAAGGGTCCCTGAGTTGTGGTGCATTGAGGTAGGGGCGTCAGAAGCATTCCGTGTGTATACAGCTAGCAATGATGCGTTGTCCGGGAGGGCCGCACTGGTAGTAATGTCTGTTGCCTACTGGACTGCGTCATCTTCAATCGCAGCTCGATCTGAATTGCGAGCCCTGCAGTCCGCAATGTAGATGGAAGGCAGTAGTCAGCACAGACATCGAGGAATGGTTTTTGTCACTTTCTCTTGACAAACTCCGAGGGCATAGAGTGCAATTCTGTCTGCAATTAATAAATCATGTCTCAATGTAAATTGTGAGCTCTGCTGACCGCAGTGTAGGTAACAAAAGATGAAATATGTATGGAATACATTGTCGAAATGTGTAGGTTTCGGGGACGTTATAGTTAGTTGCCTACTTGACTCTGAAATTAATGAATTAAGACTGAATTCGAACTGTGAGCTCTGCTGGCCGCAGTGTAAACTGCCATTCAGTGTTCCTTTGGACTTGCAAGATGAATTTGGTCATTGTACTAAAGTTATAATCGATATCAAAAAAGTTCTTGAAGCAAGGATACTAAAATGATATTGTGTAGGTTTCAGGGATGTTGTAGTTAGTTGCCTACTGGACTCTGTAATTAATGAATCAAGACTCAATTTTAATTGTGAGCCGTGCTGACCGCAGTGTAGGCCAGAGGCAGCGGTCAGCAAGGGCCCACAGCCACGTGGTGTTGAGTTGAGCTACACAGTTAGTGGCATCAGATGTATTCAGCATGTGAGGAGCCTGAGACGATGCATGGACCGGGCGGGCCGCACTGGTAGCAATGTCTTTTGTCTAATGAATTCTGCCTTAATAAGGCTACGTGGCGATGACTTGTGGTGCAGTGAGTTAGTGGCACCTGAAGCAACCAGCGTGTGTGCACCCTGCGATGATGCGTGGTCCAGGTGGGCCACACTGACACACACACAGACATAACTCTGCAGTGCTGTGCCGCTGTGTTCGCAGGGGGCCTGTGTCGAGGAGGCTCACGGTCATGACGGCAGCCACGTGGCAGGGTGAGGGCCGCCACTCTGGCAGATGCGTTGGCCTTCACACAAGTGAACCACGCCCAGAGCACCGGCCTATTTATTCACACTTCTACGCTGGAATGCCATATGTTGGACCAGCCCACTGTGCTTCCGCTTACAGGAGACGACAACACAGGTACATGACCGAGATCTTCCCCACTGCATGAGGTAACATGGTTGCGTCCACTATCCACAACACTACAAGCACCAGAGGTTTGTGCTCTGCATAGTGAGGTCTGTCCAGCATATCACCGCTACAATTGGTATTGTGTGCATTATTATTGGTGGGTGACTTGCATCCTTCACACATGTTTGGTTGCCACATCTCACAACATTCAGCTATTGTGTGGCTGAGAGGACATGCCGTTTTTGGAAGGTTTGCTGTCCTGTTGTGTACTACCTCAGTGGTAGTAGGGTGGTCACAGGGGAGTTCCTTAGGGTGGTGGCTGTGGGTTTGTGGCATTCTAGGGTGTGGGAGGTGCATGATCAGTAGCTCTATGCCATGTGTTGGTCTTCAGATGTGATTCTGGGCTGGGCTATCCTACTCTACACCAGTAAAAGGCAGATGTTACATTTCTACTGCTAATGCAGCTTATCGCCTGTTTTTGGATCGCACCACAGGTTTGGCTGCTCGTTGAAAATATCGGGAAGTGGTGTTTTTGTGTTATTTTTGCATTGGAATGCCTACTCTGCATATTATTAGCGTTAGTTGTTGCTCTCATTTGTGGCGATTTTTTTTGCTGAAGCTATTGCTGGAAAACTGGCTATGTCGGCTGTTTTCACCAGGTTGAGAATGGAATAATAATTTAAAATCACTGAAAAAACTATAGGTTTAATGAACATTATAATTAGAAATTAGCATTTAAAAAACCTTTGACATTCACTGAAAAAACCATAGGTTTCAGGGACGTTATAGTTAGAAATTAGCATTTAAAAAACTTTAGACATTCACTGAAAAAAACCATAGGTTTCAGGGACGTTATAGTTAGTTGGACATTTCACTCGTACAAAACCAGAGAAATTTGAACGTTATAGTTAGTAGAGCTAACTATAACTCGCGCCCCCGCAGTGCACTGCTGATGACGTCACATATTATATCACTCATGACATGGTCAGTGACATCACTGATAACATCACTGATGACATCTCAAATGACATCACTGATGACATCATCCAGTGAATGTGTGTTTCTGTAAAGTTTAAATATATTTTATATATGGTAATGCCAAGGTGTATTGAAGAATGAGTTGGTGTGCATGATTCCTTCATCTTCCGACAGTCCACCCTCAACCAGCGCTTCCAGGATGGCACATATGGAACGGGACTGTTCGTTGGTGAGTGCCAAATCAACACATCACACACCCCAAAGCCACCAACACACAACGCACAACTGTGGGAATGCACACATGACCAAAACACATGCAACATGTCAAACTACACGACCACCTACCAGACACAACAACACCACTCCATGGTCATCCTGGGCTACTCCAGCACCCAATACAGATATTACATGGCACCACAGCCACACAACAGCTGAACGTGTGGAGATGCAGAATGCAGCCATGTGCGAGGATACATATGACCTGTGAATGGCATAACGAGAAGTGAGGCGTGGATGTGCAGGACAGATGTGCAGGACAGACATGGCTATGCAAACAACTTACATGTCCATGCAGACCACAATCATGTCCCCCCATACCATGGAACAGATAGCGGAACTGTCGCATGTTGCGTCCCTCCCGTGTGCGTGAGCGTAGTCAGTTGGCCCTAAGTACGCCAGAGCTGCGCAAGGGTGTGGTTACAAACCCCATTGCGCAGGGTGTTGTCCACTCCCGTGAAGGCCAACGTCACTGACAGTGCTGCACCGCGCAGCCTGCAACGAGGCCGATGCCGTGAGCAGCGGGGTCTGCAACCCTGTGTGCCTGTTGCACCCCAGGATGCTGACGCACAGACCAGGCCTGCCCGCCCCAGCGCCCAAAGGCTGCACTGCTCACCTGCCGACACCGTCATGTGTCGAAGAGGGCCCAACACGTGCCAGTGCCGGTGCAAGCTCCAAGCCCCAGTCACGCGTACTCAGCAGCCTTCGCAGACCCTCGTTGGCCCACCCGACCCTGGCCCACATCACTCCTTAATTATTGACATGCTCCACCGGCGTCCTCTTCGGACCAGTAGTTCCTCCATTTGGAACAGTGTCCTGAATCCTGAATGGCAGTGACCCCAAGTCCATGGCAGCGGCCACAGCACAAGACTCCCTTCGATCAGTGTGGCATGATTGCATTAAGCAGGCCTGCGACACGTGATGCCACTAACCCTGTGTGGCATGAGTGACCGTCATCGGCCGGCAGAACATTGTTGGTGTCGGAGCCTGTGGCATGGGGGTTTACATCAGCAATGGGCAGTGTTGGGCCTGGGTCTGTGGCATTTTTATGCGCCTTGTTGCCGGACACAGCTGGCATGTGCCCTCTGCAACATGCCCTGGGGGTTGGCCCCCCATTCTCCCCGTGACACTCTGCGGAAGGCACATATGATACATACGAGACCCTGCTCTGCCCTCATGACCCTACCCCAGTCTCCTGCAGTTCAGCATCCTGTGTCGGTGGGCCCGTGTCGGCCGCTGTGCATCTGGGGCCACTAGCCCTGTGCGACTCGAGTCATTCCCCCTTGTAGTTCTGACATTGCATTACTGAGTGCCTGATGACTGTTGGAGTTGTTGCCAGCACCAGCTACTCCCTTAGGGCTGGCTTACACTCACCCCACACACAGCCAACACAGGCGTCACTGTATTGGTGGGCCTGCCATCACATCCTGCCACAACACGTATTGACTCTTTTCTCCCTGCACTGTCACAGGTGATCAAGGATATGCACTCTGTCCTTGGATGATGACACCCCTCCGAGACTCGAAGACACCCACCCAGAGGCAGTACAATGCGGCCCACATACGCACCAGGGGCATCGTTGAACGCACATTTGGCGTGTTGAAGTCATGTTTCAGGTGCCTGGACGGCACAGGTGGAAAGCTCCTGTACAGACCGGACATCATGTGCAAGATGATCGTTGCATGTTGTGTGTTGCATAACATCTGTGTTGGCACCAATGCCCCATGGAACCCAGTTCCTGAGGTACCAGATGATGGTTTTGCTTTGTTCACCCTAAGTTGGCAGGGAATGCCCAGACGTGTGTCCCTTGCTCACTTTGCCACTGGATTCAAGCTAGCCTGGCTGATGACAGCTGATTAGCCAGAAACCGGTCCCAGGATACTTTTTTCCGGTCCAGGGAGGACATGGCTTGGCAGTTCGGGCTGGACTGTTCCCATGAGGCACAGGGTCAGACTGATTTGCATATGGCCATGTCTGAACTGGGGTGGCGGAGTGAGCTAAAGAATGATGATGGATTAAACCCAGATCAGTTGATTGGGGGTTAGTGCTTGCAATGTTCAACTCTCTGGCCATCATCCCCTTTGATTTTGATGGGGCAGATGGCCCACATCCCACTGCACCTGCGGCAGGAATTGCCTGTAGGAACTCCATCATTGACACTTACTTCTCATGAGGACGTCACATTGTGGTCGTCCATGGCAATTGTGGGATAATCGAGGATGTCCAAAAGCAATGCATGTGTGATTAAAACATATTTGCCGGTAACAGGTTGTACTTGTACATTGTCATGTTCCATGTCCCTGCAGTTTCAGGTGTGATTTGCCATGGTGTGCACATTTGCGGAACCTGCAGTGTTCTGTGTTCTGTTGTGGAGGGGTTGCTGTTTGTACCGGGATGTTGTCAATGTCGATGTGCACTTCTGCTTATGTGCGTATGCTGCACGGTGGGCGAGTCACTCCTGTGGCTTTGATTTGTCTGCCACTGGTCTCTTTCATGTGGTGTGCCGGTCGGTTCTGTTCTTCCACGGTGTTTGGATGTTGTGGTGTACATGTTGTCCTCTGCAGTTGGTCAGGGTGCATCCGTGGCACTTCGCTGTTGATGCTTTTTTTCAGTGGCATTTTCCCTATGCTGTTCTTGTGCTTTTTGCGGCATTACGCATGTGTATTGCTGCCCTCACTCTGGTTGTCACTGTTTTCTTTTCGCTCTTTGGCCCATCGCAGGTTTTTTGGGGTGTGGTTTGTGTTTTTATCTCCGTCGAGGTGGTTGTACCGCGGTCACTGTCAGCGGTTTCGGCAAACTATCGCATGGTACCGCCTTGTTGTGAATTCCACGTTAATACAGGGTTATTTTCCCGTGATGGGCTGCGATGTTGAGAGTTGCGTTGAGCTACTCTTGCGGTACTTATCACACGTTCTTGTGAAATATACCCCTTTGTTGTCAAATATTTTCTCAGATCAGGAGGACTATATTTGTGCTCGTCAAGGGTTTAAATAGAACTGGTCTCTATAAGGGAAAGGGATAATCTGGCTATTCATTCAGTTACAAGCAGAATATAAACTTCCTGTAGCTAAATTATTTATGTATTAAAAATTAGAGTGTTATTGGTTGAAAATAGCCCTGGGAAATTTAATGGTGATACAGATTAACTGATAGAAATTTAAATGCACTGCCCTGGCCTTTTTGCTATACGAACTATATATGAATTATCTTTGCCAACCCAGGATGATGGCCTCAGAGCTCTGACTATCAGGTGTGTGATACATATGAATACAGAGATTTCTGCCGAGGATATATCTAACTTGGTAAATTTAGGTCACAATGTCTTTAGAGCTGTATATCTGAACCTTTAAGATTCAAAGGTAATGAAAAAAATGCATTATTACATTTTGGAACCCTTTAAATGGAAAATGAGGAATGATTCTAAATTGATTCTAGATTTATAAACCATTTGCACCATGTTTGTGTTACTTTTGTTACACAAACCCGCTCCATGTTTGTGTTACTTTTGTTACACAAACCTGATTCAAGTGGTATGCTGGGATTTTCTATCTAATGCAAATCAGGCTTTTCTCTGGAAAGTTTCCCAAAGTAACACAAAATTGCTCTATGTGCTACTTTACATCAAGGTGGCTTTTCAAGGGTGATACATTGGCATTCCCATGCATCCACCCACATGTTTTTAATACAAAACCCTATCTACAAACATTTGTAGGCAGGGATTTGCACAAAATCCTGCATCGCCTCGAGGTAAAGAGAATGTTTCCAATTTCTCCTCATTTTTTCTACTTTTTATGTGTGCTGCATTATACAAAATCCTGCAACTCCTTAAGGCGAAGAGAGTTTTTTACATTTTTCCTAATGTATTCTACTTTGTATGTGTGCTGCATTATACAGCACATTTACAAAGCAGGACACGTGTCAAAGGATAGTTTTTGTACCAGAGGATCCTCTTTCAGTACAAAAACTATTCCTTACAGTACATACAGTCCCTTTAAATATGACAACCTAAAGTGTGCCAGCACAGGGAGAGAGGAAGACAGTGTTGTATCTTAGTAGAGATGGTGCTTTTCTGCTCTCTCCCTTTAACCAATACAATGCAGCTACTTTAGCTGCAGTGCTGCATTGCATATATTTTTTCAGAAATTAGGGCCATGCGAAGCTAGGTCTTATTACACAATCTCATATTGTAATGGCAATGTGGGAAAAAATTATAGGAATGGGTGAGAACATTACAGACTCAATGGTCATCACGACTTTTCGTCTACGTGCAATGTGGCACTGGAGTAACTGCAATCCATTCATGTTTGAACAGTGGTGGATGACACATTGGACCACGTTAGAGGTGGAGGATGCACTACATTGGATGGAAGGTGAGAAGCTAAGGGATGCTTAATGTCCATTTGAGATCAACATCAGGAACTGTCTCGCATTCATTCAGGAGCTGATAAAAATTGTTGAATGGATTATTTATGATTACTATGAGGAATTCGTTATTTAAATTTTATTTTTAATTGTAATATTGATTTCAATATTACCCAATCAATTTATAACATATTTACTTTTTTTTTTACTTTCCTAATAATTAAGAATACATCCTACCACTTGCTACACCAAATGTTATTATTTGTGAATCCCTTATTTTCCTTATATTATTTTCAAAATGGAAGTCTTTCTGTTTTTTTCGCAATGAGCATTTGACCATGTGCTATTCTTTTAGATAGTTTGCAACGTCTTTTCAGGTTTGAAAGGCCTTTCGCTTTTACTGCCTTTCTTCAGATTCTCTTTCTTAAAAGGACCGCTCTCGAGTCCAATTCAATACACTCTTTTCATCTAGAGGTGTGCTAAATGAATGCGATTATTTCTAGTTGTTTAAACCTCATTTTGTAAATGAGAGTGTTGTATTGATCTGAAGCCAGATTTGTAAGCATCGATGCATGCTACAAAAAGTGCACAGCAAGTGCTATAATTATTCTCCTCTACAAATGCTCAAATTTGAAGGAGGTCTGATAAAACCATCTGAGTGAAAAATTGAAAAAGCAACATAACTGCAAGGAAAGGTACACTTAATGTGATTCAAAATAGATTTGGTTCATAGGTGGATAATACCCCTTTCAAAAATACCATACAAGGCATTAAACCTCAACAGAGATCTGCGCGCTGAGAACTTTTGTCTTCGACTTCTCTGTTTCAAAGGAGTATTCCTGTGTTATTTCATGCCAAAAGTGTTAGGTACGAGATAGCAATCACAGTCATATGCTATCATTTGTCATTTTGGCTGTCGGAGTATGCAGCTCTGATACCCACCAGGATTTTGCTGATGATGTAAACCAAAAAGCTAATGGGAAGAAGAAAGAAACAAAACAGAGCTGAGCACCAATCTCTGTGAAACAGATTGGTGCAAATACAATTTGTAAAACTGTGAAAATGCTAATTGCGGTAATTATTTTCAGCTAGATTCCGGAATATTTTGCCTGATTTACTCCTGTAGTGCTTCTGACTTAATCCACATTAAACTGGAACACTCTTTCATTCTCCTTCCATCCATCTATCCATGCTTTCCCCCTTTTATCTATTAATCCATTTGACCATCCTTAACCTTTCCATCCACCCACTCTGTCACCCTTTCATGCATACATCTTTCCTTTCATGCATTTACCCATCAATATCTCAATGTATGCATCTATCCATCTATCCATCCTTTCAACCAAACATCCTTTCACTCTTCTTTAGGTTTCTATTCTTCATCCTTCGATGCATTCACCCTTTTACCTCTGTATCCTTTTACTATTCTATCTATCCTTCATTCACCCCTCCATCCATTCTCACGCATCCTTTCACCCTTCCATGGAACCTTTCACCCTTTCTTTCTTATTCCAGTCACTTTCCTTCATTTCTCCATCCAATCTTTCTTTCCATCCACCTTTTGCCTCTCACCTTTCTTTGCCTTGCTTTCTATCTTATGCTCATTTTTCCTATTTGTCCTTTTTCTGTAATTTCCCCTATTGTCATCACTTCATAATTTCTCGTTTTGTTTTCTTTACTGGGCATGTAAACCTACCTCCCACAACCCTCCTTGCAATATTGCTTATGCGCCATAGACATCTTACAAACGTTTGGTGGGGCCAAGTTCACCAGCCTATGGGGCCAGGTGGCAGCCCCTGCTTTAGCTGCTTAAGAGGGGGATTCACTACGCCAAATCAAGCTCAAGTTACACGTGCTCATAGCAAAGGTTTAGTGAATAGGGCCCCTTAGAGTTTAGAGACAAACTCGATAAACTGTAGAATTCAAAACAAACAAATAGGATAAAAAGGCACATCGGACATCATAACAGAACTGAATCAGCAACTACAATGAAGTAGGCATACATAAAAAATAAACATCCTGCTCAAACGCTTGTACGCAGAATCTGAAAATAAAGTCTACCTGTGGTGTAACATTTACCAACAGGTGTGCCTTGCTAAATTATGACTGCTGTTACCATGCTTCGAGTTCAATAATGTGACTGATGCCATTGTAAGGGTGAGTTAAAAAAAAGTTTCGTCAGGGCTGACTATTCTTACTCCAGTCTTTTAATACTTTGGGAAAAGTTGAAAATTGACCAAGTTTTCTTTAAAAAGGATCAAAATGGGGGGGGGGGGGGCGTGGCCAAGCAGCATGGCCGACAGGATGTGAGCTCTTTAGGCTCCTGGCCGGCCCTCCACATAATCCTGCAAATATCCTGCCCGGAGGCGCCCCTGGGTGCCATCCACCTTTTTGCTGTGGTCCCTCTCCCCTGAAGTCTCCGCCTGGTGAGTATAAGCAAAAACGAAGGAGCCTGGAGACATTAGGCGGACAAGATTTGACTGGAATGAGGCCTGTCCAGCCAAATGCGGCCTGCTTTAGGCCACGGGGCCTCGGTCGGAACCTGACGAATGCCTCTAATAGCCGGGGACCCGGGTCTCGTAGTGCCTCTACCTACAATGCTGGTGTAATCCAGGGCTGACCAGTAGTGGCTCGTGGAGGGAGTTCAGTGGGGCAGTGAGGCAGTGAGCGCAACGAAATTCGTTTTATTTAAATTTGTACTTACCTCCGTTCATCCATATTCCGGTGTTTACATTTCCCCACCCTGCCCTTCCCCCGCCCCGCCTCACTGCCCCACCGAACTCCCTCCACGAGCCGCTACTGCTGACCAGTGTGCCAAGATAACCGGAGGTTTTGAGGATTTACATAGTGACTGCAGCCATGCCTCTGGCCAGGCGTCGGGAAAACAGGGGAGCCTTGTGTCCTCTCCGCCCAGAAAGAGGGCTGTGAAGCCGGGAAAGAAGAGGGATGCTGATCGGCAGGGCCAACCTGAACTGATCCGGAGCAGCCCTGATTCGGAGATAAAGTGGCTGCTGACCCCGGACTCGAGGAGTCCTGACGACGAGATGCAGCGGGGGTGACGCCTGATCGGATCTGGTCTCCATGTCAGGAACCAAAGAACCGTGGCCTGCAACTGCTGGCGGTTCTGGACAACTGATCAGCTGAGTGCTGGGAGTTCCTTTCTGAACTGCTGGACCCATCCTGGGCCAGAGGTTGAGAGAGGCTGCCTGTGGGCTACAAGACCACATTGGGGATGAAGGCAGCCTCATGTTCACACACTTGGAGAGAGCTCTGTGACACTGTGAGAGGCCGACTTCGGCCGGCCCGGGAGATAGCCGCAGAACCATAGCCTGGCTGACTGGTGTCCCGGGGACTGGCTCTGGGGCTGGAGGTGGGGGTGCTTTGTCTACGGGGGATCTCTACTCGACCTGAGGAGCGGGGCCTTAACGGCCTAAGCGAGGGCAATCCTGGTGGTGCCACAGACTCCCTGGGGCACATCGAAGTGAGCTAGAGCAAGGATGGACGGAGGTCTCCACTCCTGATGGCCCCTGGGGAGATTCCAAAGAGGTGATTGGTGCTGGTGGGGCGAGGTCCACTAGGTGCCCATTCGGAGTGCACACTACTAGAAGTCTTGTCACTGCTACAGGCCTAAGCAGATGCCCTGACATGCTGAGGGGCACTGCTCCTGAAGACCCTCTGTGGTGGTGTGGGGGCACAGTCCAGCCTCTGGGAGGGCCCAGGTGACTCCGGGGGCCTGCAAGAACGAGAAAGAGTCAGAAGCTCCTGCCTGCTGAACCGGAAGGAGAGGTCATTGGCTGTTGGTGAAGGCCCATGCCTCTGGAGAGTGACAACACCTACGAGAACAGTACAGAGGTGGATGCACTGGGCGAGGGGGGGCACTAAGCGGAGCAACCGGCCCCTCACAGGCTGCATCGGGCCTTCCCCCCCTAGACCACAATGACAGCTCTGTCTGCTGGGGGTGATTGCATGCCCCCCTGGGGTGGCGGCTTCAGGGGGCCCCCTGTGTTTGTGCTCCCCACTGTTGGCCACACTACTGGACTGTAGAGCCCCTTGGTACTGGACTGGGAGCCCGGTTAACGGGCTGTGTGCTGCTGAGAGGGACACAGGTGGAGCTTCCAAGACGCTTGTCTGATCTCCACCCTATTTTTTGCTATGGATTACTGAAGGAACCTGGCGGGATGGGAGGTGCACAGACTGCTCTCTTCCCCGGTCACCCAGACGCTCAGCGCTGGTGATCCTGCCTTGGAGACAGAGTACCTGAGAGGGCTGATTGCCCAGGTTTCTCCACAGTGACCAGCCACCGAACTTTGCAGGGTTACATTATTAACAGAAAGATGGGAAAGGATAAGCCGGTTTGATCCTCTGCTCCTAACATGATAACTCCATGACCTACCCAGCGCCTCCTGCCACAGCGCATCACCAGAGGGATGGGTCCTCTTGAGGATAGTGACAGAGCTGGCGAGCCCTCTCAGGGCAGAGATTCTGGTGGCCATCCAGGGGTCCTGAACTGCTCTGAAGAAGCAAATAGAAATGGAGTAGATTAACATGAGTTTGCTGAGACCTGATCTAC
Organism: Triturus cristatus; assembly: GCF_964204655.1. Lineage (NCBI taxonomy): Eukaryota > Metazoa > Chordata > Amphibia > Caudata > Salamandridae > Triturus > Triturus cristatus. The sequence continues at coordinate 112,511,280 of NC_140588.1, forward strand.
GCAAAGTGGCAGATAAAGTGTCAACGGCTGAGGGGGACATTGTGAAAATAAATGGAGAGGTGACCTGGCTAAAATAGCAAGTGACACAATTGACTAACTCCACAGGAGCATTGGAGCATAGGGCTGAGGAGGAGGAGGGCTGTACACACTGCAGCAACATCAGAGTCCTGGGAATACTTGAACTGGTGGAGGAGGGCAAGACTTAAACCTTCCTGGAACATTGGCTATGTACCAAGCTGAGTCCCAGGGGCCTCTCAAACATGTTCATGGTGGAGAGGGCACACCAGGCCATGGCTCCCCCGCCTCTGTTGGCTCCCCCTAGGGCAATAATCGCAAAAATCCTGAACTACCAAGATAGAGACTTTATCATGCGAGCAGCGAGGTAGGCGCCAGACCTATGTCACGAAAACACCAAAGTATCTGTATACCCCGATTACACCAGTGAGGTCCAGGAGCAAGGAAAAACTTTCCTGGGAGTTTAGCAGAAGTTCCAGGAATTGCACTTGCAGTACATGCTACTCTATCCAGCCAAGCTGAAGGTGATCATGCAGGGGAAGGTCCACTTCTTTGAAAACCCCGACGAGGTCTGGCAGTGGTTGGAGATCTGGTGGGATGCTCGTCCACCCGTGAGCGGAAAGGCAACTGGAAGGGATGGGGATCCTGGCCGGCCGGGGGACATGAGGCAGGCGGTGCAGGAACCAAGCGGCAGGGAGTGACCTGCCGAGTCAGCAGAGAGTCACTGTGGGTTACAATGGAACTATGCGGGTGGAGGCCTGGGAGCCGCGTCTCTCATCTCCACAGGCTACGGAGCAGGGATTGGTCTTGGACCCTGTCCCAGCAATGCTAATCCTCACAGAAGATATGATCACTGAAACTGTCCTGGACTCATCCTTGTCTCTACACGACACTGGGTGAAAATATGGACTTAATGATTCCATTGATATAGTCTGGGAGGATATTCAGGACAGAGACACAAAGGTTTACTTAACTGTTCATGTGTTTTATGACCAGAAAGATTGTTATAGGTGGGACAGGGAGGGGGGAGAGTCCCTTGGGGGTGAGGGAGTTTGTCTTGACCCACAGCAAAGCAGGAAGTCTGCAAAAACAGATATATACACTAGGGAACTAGAGCCCTGAGGAGTATAGGCCTCATTCAAGGGGGTTCTTCTGGGATTCGTTCTCTTGATCCACTGGCTGAGCTAGTCCAGGAGGCTTATTCTCTGGAGAACTTTAACGGCCCCATTTGGACTGAAGGGGAAGCTGTGCACGTCTTGGCACAAGCATGGGGAGGGCTTAAGCATATGCACTGTTACAGGTCATTTGCGCATGGGCAGGGCGGAGGGATGTTGGGATCTATTTCCATTCCATGTTTTCACTTGTTTTATGCAGCATAGAATGGATAGATTGACACTGCATGACACAGGACCACTGGACACCAGGGTAGAGTACCACTACAACAATGGGGACTAAGTTCATGAGCTGGAATGTTAGGGGGCAGGGCACATGCAGCAAGCGATATTGGGTTCTCCTATTCCTCCGGAGGCACCACATATCTGCGGCATGACTACAAGAATCTCACCTGGATGATGCAGAAATCCAGAGGCTGGCAAGAAAGTGGAGGGGGCAGATTTTTCACTCATCATACTCAAGAGGCGTCCTTGTATGGGTAGCCCTAGGGATGTCATTTTCACTGCAATACATGGAAGCTGACATTAATGGTCGACACATCCTTCTGAGGGCTAAGATAGATGGCCAAGACATAGTAATACTAAATATATATGTCCCGAATGTAGACGTCCCTGATTTCCACCAATCCCTGCAGGAGGTGTTCCGGGTGCTCCGATCCTTTGGCTGGGAGACTTCAACTGTGTCTTGGAACCTGAGTTGGACAGGTACCCCGGATGACAGATAGACCCGAGAGGTAATGGGGAACTTGGGAGCGCAGGATATCTGGAGGATTAGACACCCCACTCAGAAGATATATACTTGCTACTCCACCACCCACAGTACACATAGTAGGCTAGACAGAGTGTTGGTAGCGACTTCAGATGCTGATCTAAATGTTGGGCTGACACAAAATGGACAGATTCCTCTCCAACCACTCTACGGTCACTTGTACGGTCAGTTTGGGGCTTCCTGGGCACCTCTCAAAAGTATGGTGGATGTCGTCGGACATACTGGAAGACGCCGTCCAAAGGCAGCATATAGCGGAAGAGATCCGAAATGGAACAGTGGGGAATCTGTGTAGGAGACAAGACCCATATCGTTTCCCTATACGCAGACGACACTCTCTTCTACCTAGCATCTCCCTGAGTGGCTATACCCAGACACCTTCAGCATCTCTGGCCTGCAAGTTGACCGTAATAAATCGCTGATCTTCTCACTGACACGCATGGCCGTTAAGCCTTTCGGGGGCCTTCCAGACTTGGAACTCAGAAGATGGGAACAAGCTCACTTCCGGTACCTTCATGTCCAGATTGAACTAGACAAGCCCAGTTAATAGCCCTAAATCTGGACAGAGTCCTAGAGGCCCTGAGATACACTGTGACCATATGGAATACTTTCCCCGTAGTATCAAGAATATTAATGCTTATAATAATGATGATGGCCATGGCGTTCTAGAGGTTGTGCACATGTTACCTACAAACTATTGTATGCTGTAATGTTGGTTGTTTAAATCGTCAAAAATTAAAAATAAAGTTAACAAAAAAAATTATCAAATTTTTGCCTTGCCGGGGAGTGTTGCGCTAAAGGGACAGCGCAAGTCAAAAACTGTGAACACCATAACAAATATGACATAAAGGAAAACAGAAATTTCAAAAACTACAAATAATGTAAATAAAGCCACAGTCCTCTAGGTGCCACGGAGATTGGGCCTGAACAAGACATTTCGGGGTGTATTTACAAGCCCCTTGTGCCACGGATAGGTCACATTTTCCCATATTAAGTGACGCAAGGGCGGCTCAAGCGGCTTGTAAATATGCCCTTGCATTTCTACTTCTCACCCCATTTTGTCCTTAGTCCTAGTTGAGTGTGGTTATGAAACTAGGAATCTCAACAGGTATTATCTGGTATTAATACTACAGTGTATTTAGCAATTATGATCAATATAATTTGCACATAACAACTTAATATTTGTTTTGCAATTCATCCTCAGAGTCAACTAATTTAATTATGATAAATGCTATCAAGCGTGACTTCTGAATGAGCTTCTACTACAGGGTCTCAAACTCTTCTGTAATAAAAGCCACTTATGTCGAATGAAAGTCATCCCGAGCTACTAAATTATTGGTGTTGCAATCGTGACCACATCGGACAAGATTACATTAGTGACCACCCCAGGAAATATTGTTAGCAGTGATTTCCTCACAGCATCAACCATGGCTTCTATCAGTAATTTAATATGCGTTTTAAATTGGAAATGCATCCACATAGATAATGTATAATACTAATAGATGCAATGCCCCTGCCATCAAGGTAATAAAATGAATAATACGTTTCCTCAGTGTTGCATGATGTATCCCTCATATATCATATTTATGTTTATTTTAGAAATGCCACCAAGTTTCTACAAATGTCAGCTTATGATTTCTGAAAAATACACACATATCTGTCTCAAATATATGCTTTTCTATTTTGTTATTAGTTTAACTAAGCAAAAGTTTATTTACTGGGCTGCACACAGGAGAGCTACTTCCAGGTAGGGGCCCCTGTAGCGTCGGGGACCACCACCTCCCTAGTGCAATCCTTATTCAAATGCAGGGGGACTTGTGGCCCCCTGCAATCGCAGGGCACTTGGTAGTTGACCCCCAAGGATGTTTTCTGGTGTAGAGTGGATGTACATTGTGTGTAGTGGAATTATGTGGTATGTTGTGCAGTGAAATTATGTGAATAGAAAGTATGTGGTATTTAGTGTATAGGAATTATGTGGAGTGGGATTATGTGTTGTAGTATAGTTCCTATTTCCCCTATAGGCTCTGCGCATTGGAATAATATGCACTATAGTTTTTGCATAGGACTAAGGTCAGTATGCTCCTATCGAGTACATTAAACCTAATTACTTGTGTGTCCCAGCTAACGCAGAGGTCACTTGAAACTTCTCGAATGAACAAGAAGGGATTCGTTTCTGACAACTGCATAAACATGACAACTTTGTTTCCCTTAGAATCGGAACGCATCTCAGAATCGTGGAAACAATAGATAACAGTTTCACTTAGTCAATCGTGCATGCTTAGTTTCTCCAGAGTTCCACAGAAATAGATAGATGGGCGTTTCAATAAAAGGTCATTATTGAACAGTCTTGTTTCTTGTGCAAGAGATATGAGCTGTTACAATCATTAGACAGTAATACTGCAATAGCATTGTCTTTTAGCTATGACATATATTCATATATATATACATATATAACACAGGCTAAAAAGTGAATACTCGTATGATGCTTCTAAATAATTTTACCCCAGTGTACCTAACCTAAGTGTAGTACAAGGTAAGAATAGGTTCTGTTTCCTATAGTATGATATATACTACATTTTTGTATGCCAAGAGTCCCTCCAGGTTCTTGTCAACTCCATACCTTAGAATGAGAGAGGTGGGAATCTCTTTCTGGGTCTCAAACTCTAACACCTCATGAAGGGAGTCAGAACACTGGAATCTGGATTCCGTGCGAGCAGAGGTGAAAGCATCTGGTCAGTGCGTCAGACCTGGATATGGTCTCTTCCGAACTTGCCGTGGCGAACCGTGCAGTCAAGTTGTGCCGAGCCGTGGTTTGCTATGGTAAGGGAAGGCATATTTATACCTGGAAGGTGCTTAGGGATGCTAGCATTGACGTAAAGTCAGGCAGAGAAAGAAGTCACGGTTGAACCCCTAAGGAATAGTAGTTCATGCATAATAGATGAGTTCTTGGTGAAATCAATAATCCTAGCTAGGGAAAGTCCCGATGGCTTAGCGGTCTGGTTTCTAAGAACTCGTTGTGAAGTGGGATGGACGGATGTAGTATTTGGATAGCATGGCAAATGCCTAAATAAGGACTGGGATTCTATGCCTAAATAAAGGCAATACAAATTTTGCCTATATAAAGACATGATTCATGGAAGCCTATGTACGGGTATCTAAATCGAAACTCAACACCCACTCCATTGACGAATAATCAAGATTACTAAATGGTAAACATGCTAAACACATCAAATTGAGTATCACATGTTCACTAAAAAAAATTGTAAAAGCATACTGAAAGAAGTCGTTTGTTAAAAAACTTTGCTAGACATGAAATGCAAAGGTGCTGTACATATGAAAGTAACGTTTGATTCTAAGCATCTATTTACAGTGAATGCTAAGTGAATGAACCGAAACATATATACATGTGCAATGAAATGGTCTAGTTGTACAGAAAGGAAAAATGTTCAGAGTCATTTCATGTCATGATTACATAATTGCGAAGAAAGGTGACAATGTGTCCCTTGAAGTATTTCAAAGAAGTCTGTTCTCTATGAATAGTTCTACTGTAAGCAGAGTTTGTAGCCATAAAAGAAAAAGTCATTATTCACAAAAAGTGAACATAGGAAAGTTCCAAATTTAGTCTTTGTTTTAAAAAGTAAAAAAAAAAATTGAAGGCCGAATTCATAGATTACATGGTACACTGTGAACCAAATCAAAAGTTATTCGAAGATGCTGGGAAAAACATGAAATCCTCTAATCCTGTAGACAAAAATGTGTCTACTGTTGTCGGCGATAGGTCGATTACCTCGTTTAGAAGACTAACTGCACATAGATGTGATGCATCGTCAGTAGCAGTGTTCGTTGCCGATGTTACCTGCGTGCCTGTTAATCCATATCGTACCTCAGCAGTAGCATGTTGCGTCTGTGATATCTCAATGAATGCAGTCATCAGGATCGGTAGCCTCTGGGGACAACCGTTATCGGGTCCAGTAGAGTATTGATATCCGTTGACATGACTGATGGGAGTGTTAGACAGATGTCTAGCACACATTCCTCACCGCAAAGCAGGCAGCATAGAACAGGTAAGAACAGGTAAGATGCAATCTTGCCAGATTGGTCTGAACGACAGAAACCATGTGGTATTTAGTTCTCGTCGACGAGGTAAACCCAATAGTTGCACTAAGCGCTCACAACACTTCCTTTCCAGGAGAGCATTCTCCAAGGTGCTGGGAGTGACGCTGGTGGAGTGGCTTGCCATAGCGTAGCAGTAGGAATTAAAACAGGATTCCTGCAACGAGTGCTAGAATCAGCAGCAGACCTCTAAACACCGAGTGCATGAAGTTTGGAATGATTCTTAGGACTGCTTGAAAAGGTGTTAACAGTCCCGAACATATGGTCTTAAATACATGCACAATACCGCTCGTATCAGACATACTTAAGATACGTCCCAACATTTCTGTGAAATGTGTAGGGCAACTTGTCTTTAACAGGGCCTGTATCTCAGCCGAAGTCCTTGTGACTTGTAGATCATAGGTTTCTTTGGCCGAGGTCAAAGGCACGGTTTGTTGTAAAAGAATGGCTTTTATTCTGCTTAAAGTATCAATTCATATAGAAGAGATGTTCAGTGAAATCCACAAAGGCGACTCCCTGACTGTGTCTATTTGGGGGAACAAGACTTGCATTCAGCAAGTGACCCTGGAAGTAACCGTTACTAGATATGGGATACCTGGCAACATGCCACAACAGCTCTGATCATTCAACATGAGGTAACTCCCATTTGAAAGTTGTCCAAACGTTGAATTAATCACACCAGCCGGAGAACCTTGCAGGTGGCAGAATAAATTTGCAGTGAAACCGCTAGAGACCCCGTGTAAACTAATATCCCGACATATGAGTGAACCGCTTAGTGCATTTTCACAGTGTGTACCGCTAATAAACACTTCATGCCCCCACTCCAGCATCTGTGTGTGTAAGGTAAATCCCAGGATGTCCTGATGTATTCTTTACCCAACCTTCCATATTTGCCTACTGGCATGTGTCTAAGGCAATACTGAAAATGGAAAGTTGTAACAGGCAGAGTTATTTTGCCATGTAAGATCCATTCTGTAGCTGTTTTTTCTGCTACCGTAAATGGCAACTTTTCCAGTTTTTCAATGCTCAGCACTATTAGCCAGATGTAGGTAGCTAAATACTGGTCGGTAATACCGAAAATCAGTAGATTTTAGCATTACTGACCGGTATTTAGCAATCACCAATGTAGGAAAGGAATCGGTAATAAGGAATCGGTAAATACCGATTCCTTATTACCGATTCCTATTTTACCGATTCGGAGTTACCGAACACCCAAATACCAAATCGGTAAATAAGAAACGATAAAAACGAGAAAAGAGATGTAGAAAAATTTGGTAATACCGAATTTCCACAAATTCAGTATTTAAGAGTCGGTAATTACCACTGACTCAAAGCAGGTGGTAATCAGGTGCACTGTATTTAAACAGCCCCAAAATGCAACAGTGTGATCACTACGGCGGCCCTCTATGTTATTGCAAGGCAGTTATGGCTACAGGCAGCAGGAGAGAGGATCTGGAGATGGGAGGAGCGCGTTTACAGACAGCACATCACACTCTTCCAACTGACTGAGGCAGAGATCCATGAAAGGTACAGGCTACACCCTTAAACCCTCCTGGACCTGATAAGGGACCTACACTCACTCCTGGAGCATCCAACACCAAGGGCGCATGCTATACCACCACATGTGCAGGTGCTCTGTAGCCTATACCTACTTGCATCTGGCAGTTACCAGGGGGTGATGGCTGCGGTAGTTGGTGTGTCACAGAGTTGCCTGTCCCATTTCTTTAACAACTTCCTGGATGCCATGATGCAGAGAACGCATCACTACATAAGCTTCCCAACCACACAGGCGGAACTGCAGAAAATCAAGACAGACTTTTACCAAAAGGCACAGTTTCCACATGTTATAGGGTGCATTGATGTTACACACATTCCAATCTGCCCACCTGCAGCCACTGAGTACATCTACCGAAACCGAAAATCCACCCACTCCATTAATGTGCAGGTAATCTGCAATGCAGCCAACTTAATCTCCGACATCGTGGCCAAACTTCCAGGGAGCACCCATGACTCATACATTTTCCAGAACAGTTGGATCTACACACGCCTGGCTACGGGAGAATTTGGAGAAGGATACCTGCTAGGTAAATCACTGTGACACACCCTGATGTATACTGCAGATGAATGTGTTGGTGACTGTTATTAATGGCACTGTCTTCCCCACCTAGGTGATAGCGCATATGCTGTGCGATCATTCATCCTCACTCCTTACCTAAGCCCATCAACCCCAAGTGAGAGATGATACAATGTTGCGCACAAATCAACACGCAACGTTGTGGAGCGCACGTTTGGACTATTGCAAAGCAGGTTCCGCTGCCTCCACAAAAGAGGAGGCGCACGTCAGTACCGACCCATCATCTGCTGCAATATCATCGTAACTTGTGCTATACTGCATAACCTTGCCACTAAGAAAGGTACTGCAGTTGAATTAACTGACTCTGAGGACGATGAAGATGAATTTGCACAGCCAGAGCCCAACGCAGCAGGAGTGGTGCCAGCACCAGATGGGAGACAAAGACGGGCTGAGATCACACACAACTATTTTTGAGTAGGTAAGGAGACACAGCCAATTGATGTATTTGAATGATGTAGTTTAATATATTAGCACTACGCCACCACATGAAGGGCTCAACATGGCAGTCCTATTTGTAAACACCCTACAAAGATGCAATGGGTTAAGTCACCCAGTTAGGAGCACTTCAAGTACAGTGCTCACTGTCACAAGCCCCCTTGACACATCACGGCTGCAGTGTGCCATCTCATCCTGCATGGCCACAGAGCGCCTGCAGGGCAGAGAAGTGGCAGTGGAGAGGCAGTTCACCGCCTTGGTATAATTCTCCATTTTGTGCCTCTCCCTGCGCCGTGCCATCCTGTCCTCATCAAGCTTGCTGTACAGCAGCCTCACTGACTGGGACATGTCCCTCATGCCCTCAGCCATGTCCCTCATGCCCTCAGCCAGTGTTGTGTTCATTGAGAAGATGCCCTTCTCTATATTCTGCATGTTTGCTGTCACGTGTCCCATCTGCCGCTGAACTGATTGGATTGCTTTCACTTGCAGGCACTGGACCTTTAACATGTTCACCTCCAGACCTGCAAACACACCATGCACCTCGCCCTGCAAAGATGGACTGGGTTCCCTAGCCCTGTGATGTCTGGCACCTGTGTGTGATCGCTCTGTGGGGGACTGTGATCCTGCATTATTGCCATCCACTGGCACCGTTGACTGTTCTCCCCCCTGCAGTCTTCCACGGACAACTCCATCTCTTGGAGTCTGGCAACTGCATGCCTCCTGGGTCTTGGTAATGCATGTGGTGATGCAGGTGGTGGTGTTGATGTTGCAGGTGGTGGTGTTGATGCCGGTGGTGGTGTTGTTGCAGGTGGCGGTGTTGTTGCCGGTGGTGGTGTTGATGCCGGTGGTGGTGTTGATGCCGGTGGTGGTGTGGTGTGACCTGTAGTTGAAATGGCCTCCTCCATTCTCTCCCTCCGGGGTGCCTTTCCTGCCTTGACATGTGCAGACCTGCGCGATGTCTCGCCTGTGGAGACAAATTGTACATTAGATCACTTGTCTGGCAGCATTTTGAAAACATACATGTTCATGTCTGCCAATCTATCTAACTGTCCTCTGCTTGCTTATCACTGATGTGTCTCACATGCCTTTGTGTTCAGTGGGATGACTGTTATGATAGGTGTTATACTGACTACATCTCCCATAATGCATTGCTGGAGTTTACTAAAACATGTACTAGAGTAGGATTCACACTGCCTCATTGGGGAATGGGGTTAGGGAGTGGGGGGCGCAGCTTGGTGTGCATGCATCTTACCTTGTTTGTTGCCAGCTCTGGCTGAGCTGTCTGCATCCCCGCTGACACTCTCAGGCTCAATGGTGGACTCCACCAGCAGTTCCAATGCAGTCCGTGCAGGTGCTCTATTTCTTCCTCCACCTGTCAGGCTGGCTTGTTTTTTCCTTTCGGCCATCTTCTTCTTTGCCAGGCTCCTGACGTCGCACCACCTTTTCTTGAGTACGTCTATTTCACGGTGGGTCACTCCAATGGCATTTACATTTTCCTGTATTCCAATCCATATTTTTCTCTTCTGGGATCCTGGAACTTGCAGTGACTGTTTCCCACACAGCTTTGTGTGTTCTCTTGCCACCTCCTCAATCAGGACCGCCAGCTCCCTTTCACTAAATTTGAGTTTTCTTTTCCTTTCTGCACCATCATTTTCGCTCTCCTTGTTGGCCATTCTGCAGTTTGTATCAGGAAATGTCTTTTCAGTTGCTCCTGTGTTCTCCTCTGCACTCCCTGCCTCTCCAGCAGATTCTGATTCAGTGCAGCTGCATGGGTGTGGCCACTTCCTAGTTGGGAGGTGTGTGGATCCACAGGATTGGCTGAATCTTCACTTGCTGTTTTTTTGAACTACCGAATCAGTATTTACCGATTCGGTATTTAGGAATTGGTAATACCGATCGGTATTAAGGAATCAGTAAATTTTACCGATTATTACCGATTCAGTATTTTTTCCGATTTTTTATCTACATTGGAAATACCGATTTCTTAATACCGATTCGGTAAAATTCGGTATGAAGAATTCGGTATTTCTATTTTACCTACATCTGGCCCCATATACTTTGCTCCCCTTTGTGCCAATTTGATCTGTTTATCAGTGAGATTGTAATCAGAAAAAAGAGAAGACGTGTTGATGAAACGCCAAGGCACATAACCTGCACACAAATTTTGTAGCGTCCAGCCTAATAACAGAATAGAACGTAATTGAGACTGGCCATGATGCAGCAGGACCAAATCTTGTTCCACAATGTCTATTGCAGAGGCTACAATGATGCCCAATGAATATATCCTGGATGACAGAGTCGTTAACCCATTGTCGAGCACAGCGAGAGATTGCTCTAAATTAATACAATCAATTTCTTGTATTCATTCTGCAGCGTCTGCTTGGGTAAACTTCCATATTTCATTATAAGCAGCATAGATTCTGGCATATATGAAACGTTTTTGACGCGGTTTTCTTGGACCTAGGAAGAATTCCCTAAGGTCTGCGTCTTCTTTAAGTAAAGATAAGTGTTGTTTCACAACCTCTAGTGTAGATGTCTGCAGCCAGTCAAGGCATAGTTTTCCTAGACTGTATGTTGTTACTACCCCTGGATGCTGTCTTTGAACATATCGTGGGTCTGGCCTATTGATTGTTAAACCTTGTATCTTGTTCAGGAATCTTTCTTGCCAGATGTTTTTATCTGCGGGCCAGAGCAACCATTTTTTCCATTCGGAATCTGATCTGTTGTTTTGTAAAATAGTGTGTACATCGACCACCTCCTGTGTAGTGCTATTACTTGCAGGTTCAGGTATGGACGGTGTGTTCATGTCTTTGATCTTAACTAACCCATGGCAAGAAGTTTACTGGACAGTGTCATTCAAAAACATTATCTGCTGTGGTATGATGCAGGCTCTAAACAAAGTTTCTATCCCCGTACTTGCCAATCTTTTGTACCCCAGACAGATTTTGTGTTGATTGTGTTTTTCCAAAACTCAAAACCCTGTCTAGACAGTTGGGCAATAAAGGCTGCAGAATAAATCTGTTTTGTTTTAGTTAACATATTTTTCGTTCCTGTTTTGTTCACATTTTTAAAGTAAAATGTTTCTGGATTGGATATATTGTACCCTGAAAAATATTGAAACTTAATTTCAAACGTTTTTGAGCTACCCCTTGGTGGTGTAGGACAATGTTCCCATTGGTTGTACATAATACATTTCTAGGTGTTGCATATTTATGCAAGCAATGATGACCATAGTGGTTATTTCAAAAAAGCTGTTCATAGTCAGTTGAACCCTCTAAGTGTTCATGGTTAGATAATGCAGCAGACCTTTCTAGATCAGACATCATGTTATTAACAGTCTCAAAGTCTCAATCATCAGAATAGGTACAGGAGGTAATAAAGTCACTTAATGATATCTTAAATAAGTGTGGAATCTTCTAAAGTTCTGACAGACCAAATATATCATAATCTGTTTTGTCCCAAACTATACCATCTTGTATAGGAACGGCTGTGATATTCACTGCTGATAAGTCTCTTGCTTCACGATGGGATGATTAGTGTGGTTTCAAAAGTAAGTTCACATCTTTACTTTCTGTGTGCAAATTAATGTATCTTCCATTTATCAGCATGCTCAGAGTCATTACTAAAGCTAGCCAAAGCAGAAAGAAAAATATTCCAGAAATATTCCATAGTTCACTCCATTGTGAAACCAGATAAGTCTTTTTCACGTGATGAAAGAAGTCTTGTGGTTGTTCTTTGAAAGTTCTCTTGGCTGGCGTCATTTCAAGTTCGCTGGGATCCTCAGAAAACGTATCAAAGTTAATGAAATAGCCAGAGGCAGTTCTGTCAATGGTAGTTATTGCATCAGAATTCGTTGAAATCGCTGGAACCAGTGGATCACTTGCTACGTTGGTGTAGACAGGTGTATCAGGTCAAACTGTTATTTGGGTTTCAAGCGGAATGAGTTCCATAGCATTGTTGCATAGTCCTTTATATCTTACTGTTGGATTCTCAATGGTGATGAGGTAAGGTAAGGTAATTGTTTATTTGTACATGATTAATTAAAATCTTTACAAAATATCATAAAAACATCGAAATGAGTGTTTTAAAATTCGTTGATACATTGCCATTGGCTAAAAATTTACTTAAGATCAATTAAGTAACCTTAAAATGGTTTTTTTTTTTTTTTTTTTTTTTTTTAGTTGTCGTCAGGTGCTCTTAAGTCTTTTACACATTAAATCGAAAAACTTTACGACCTGGCAATTCAGTTTGGTATATTTCGGATTAAAACACAGTATTACAGCTTGTCTACAAGTCCGCGTGCCAAACTGCTTAAAAAAAGGGCGTAGTAAGTTATGCCTTATGTCATTCAATTTAGTGCAAATACAGATCACGTGAACAATGTCCTCCTTGCCAGTTTTACACAGCCGGCACTGCTCTGAGGAGTTATTCCTCTCCCAAGGTGGCAAATGTGGGAGTATAGGAATTACTCCAAGGCGTAATTTCAGAAACCTTTCTTTGATTTTTATTTTCATGCCAGTACTAAGGTATACTTGTGGTTGTACTGGCCCGTAATCACCCAGAGTTATCCAACCATGCGCTCTTTTCGCCAGATCTTCTTATCTTCAATTACTGAGATAATGCGCGCCGACTTTTTTGCAATTTTTTTAAAGGTCACGTGGTCTGTTGGAGTTTCCCATAAGTCTTTCAGGCCCATGACTTTTGGTGACGAAATATCTCCCCCCATACGTTGGAACTTAGGGAGCCGTTCTCAGCGGTGCGAATCTTGTGCCAGGTTCCTGCGTACGCGCACTGCCTTCCTATTGTCTGTTTAGTTATTCCAAATTCCAGCCGAATCTGAGCAGGAGAAACGTATTTGGGAAGATTGAAAATGGCCCTATATGATTTGGCCATAAGTATGTCCAGTAGGGCAGCATCCTTCCCATGCAGGGATTCGCTCCCGTATGTGATGGTCGGCTGCAGTTTTGCACGCAGTATTTGTAGGAGGGGTTTGAGTGTAAGATCGGGGAGTTTTGCCTTTAGTGATTTGATGGCCAGGTGGATCATAGTCGCCTTCCCTCGTAGGGATTCAAGTTGTGGCTTGGACGTGTTTTTTGCGTCCAGGATTACTCCCAGGTATTTATAGGTTGTTACCAGGTCCATTTGCTCTCCATTCAGATACCAACGAGTTTCCCTTTTTTTCTTATAATTCACAGCCATGGCCTTGGTCTTTTTAAGATTTATTTGAAGGGCATTTCTTTCAGAGAAGGTATATACAACATTCAAAAGATGTTGAAGGCCCGTTGGGGTGCGACTTATTAACACTAGGTCGTCTGCATATAGTAAGTTGGAGAGGATGGTGAGTCTTTCAGTTTGAACCTCTTGGATAGTACCTAGAGGAGTGCGTCTGCTACTTGGTCGGAGTCCACAAGGCCTACTGCTTAGTATTGGCCACATGGTGTGGGTTTATGAGGTCGATAGACACAAATCTTTTCTCCTTTTTACTAACAAGGGGCGGCAGAAGTAGATCAGTGGATTGCTAGGACAGGTACCGGTTGTCTGAAAGAAGGCCCAAATTCCTTCTTGTCCGCGATCTTCTTTCTGACTAGATCCCCAAGCTTTGGGATCCAGACAGGGCTTGCTGGGATGGCTGGATTATCCCCAGTGGTGGTTTGCTTCATGAACACGTTGCTTTGTTTTGATCTTAGTTCATTTAAGTCCTGTAAAACAGCTAAACGATCTTTGATATCAAATGGTTTATTTTCCACCACTGTGCCTTTACATTCGAGATCAGGAACCCACATTCTTGTCCCAAATAGGACCACATATGGAGTGACCCCCCCTAGAGAACTTCTTTGCAAATTGTTTAATGAGCGTTGGACCCCATAAAAATGTTTGACCAACCCATCACCCGAACCTAATACCCTAGCTGTTATAGACCGCTTTAGCTCCCGGTTTTTCCTTTCCACAACAGAATTTCCCTCAGGATGGAATGGAGAGGGGTACCGCAAGGCAATGCCCAAACTGGCCATGGCTTCTTTGTAAACACGTGAGCTAAACGCAGGGCCCTGGTCAGAGTGTAGCGTGCCTATTGCGTATGTGCCGATAAAGACTCGCAAATCTTTTATAACAGTTTGAGCATCAGCTGAGCGCTGAGGCCACATCCATAGGAACCTTGAGCACGAATCCACTGCGACCATGATATATTTATAGTTACCATCTCTTTGTAAGGGACCGCAGTGATCCAGATAAACACAAGCTAATGGTTTATCTGAAATTAACAGGGGCGTCTGCGTAGGACGTTTCACTGTAGAGACTTTCATCTTTCCGCATATTTCACATTCCAAAACATAGTTTTTGGTCTGTTTCCTAATGCCGGGCCACCAATATCTCTGTTTTAATAATGATACTGTGGCGGAAACACCTGCATGGGCAGAGGCTAACCCTTCATGTGCTGCTAGGATTAGTCCTAATCTACGTTCCATGTTTAGAATGACCCTATCCCCCATTCCAGGGATTCAAGCAAACGGAACGATATTCGCATCAAATATATACGAGTATTAGAGTGGAAATTTTTTAGTTAACGCTGCACTACTGCCTTGAAGCGTTGACAGGCAACAATATCTCACTGTCAATTTTAGTTTTTGAACGAGTGATCGCAGCTACGGAAGCCGTTTGCACAGCCTCCTTTGCGGCTTCATCAGCCAATGAATTCCCTGCAATGTGAACGCCATCACATTGATGACTCAGCGTGTGTATCACGTGAGTGTTTTGTAGTCCATTTCGCAACTGAGCTACTTGTTCCCAAAGCATTTTATGCTTGATTGTGCCACCTTTTGCATCTTTGAAACCATTTTGAAGCCACTTCTATAAATATTCATTATATGAGTGAACACAGTAAAAAGAATCGCACACTTTAAGTGTGGGTAATTCGCAATCCGTATTTTCAAGTGCCAATTTGAATGCTTGTAGTTCAGCTCGCTGAGCTGTACAATCTCCTAGTGATTGTGTTTTAGTGACCATCAGTCGGAATTTACCATTACGCATACAGCCTTTAACGATCACACATGCTGTACTGTAAGCTTGCTTACTTCTCGTAGCGGGTTGTGCTGATCGCTCAGTATTAATTATAAATTCATACTGGTCAAGAGGGAGATCTCAATAGGCAGAGGACATTCGTGTTCGTATTGCAGGAATGCTTGTGTTTTTAAATTAGGATCAAAAACATATTCAACATCTGTTGCAGCAAGAGAATTAACCCATTGTATCCATCTTGGATGTAAAGCTTTTGCATTTGGAATGCTTGCTTTTGTAACCGCCTCTAAGGCTGGAACCGGAGTCACGACAATAATGCGTTTCCATTGAGCTAGAGCTCTTTCTTTTGCTACAGCGGTTTAAACTGCTGACAGAATTTTTCCTGTCGAAGCATTTCCGCTTGTGTATACAAATGTGATTGGTATGCAATTGGTATTTTTTCACCTTCATTAAAAGTTAAGTAGGTGAATCCGCACTGACCCAAAATTATTCGGATCACTAAAATGCGTGCGTTTACGCGTGTTTGTGAGTGTTTGGTTGCTAACATGTCAGCTTGAAGTGAACGCAGGATTTCTGTGTGTTCCTGTGTCCAATCTTTGTTTTTGAAATCAGGTTTGATTAATTCGTAGAGAGGTTTAACCCTTTCTGCGTAATTTAGAATGTAAGTTCTTCCAAAATTCAGGAAACCTAGATTTGACTGTAAGTTTTTCAGCGTTTATGGAGGTTAAAGCAGCGCACACCTTTCTAAAATGTTAGCTGCCAGGCTTTTGCCTTCAATTGAAAGCTCATATCCTAGGAAAAGGGCATTGAGGTGGGTAATTCTTGATTTTTTTAAAATTGAGTTTGTAGCCCTCAGAGGCAAAGCCCAGTATAATGGTATTTACCCTGTTCAAGTGCCTATCCAGGTCATCATCTGTCAGATAGATATCATCGACATATGACAATGCCTCGTCATCATAAATTTGTAGTAACTCTGTTACTCTTGCTGAGAATAACCCCGGGCTGTTTTCGAACCCTTGAGGGAGTGGACAGAAGTGATGCTGGGTCCCCTTTATTGAGAAAACTGTCAAGTACCTACTTCCAGGTAGTATATTTTGACAAAAGAAACCATTTGAAATATCCAATGGTGTTTTATTTTTTTACGCACAATGTTATTCATTAGTGCTGTACTGTGTGCATTTTGTACAGCAAAAGTTTTAGAACAAGTGTTCAGGTGTCTGTAATCCAAAACTAGACGATATGTGTTGTCTGATTTGGAAACAGGAAACAAAGGATTGTTCATTGATGAGGTGCATGTTTCAACCACCCCTTGGTATTCAAGTTGATCTAAGATCTCCCTGACCTGTTTTTTAGCTTCTTGCTTAATTGGGTACTGTCTTTGTGCAGTAGGTTGATATTTTAATTGGATTTTATGGTGAGGTGAATCCTCAGCCCATCCTACATGATTTTGGTATAATGTTGGAGCCTGGGCAACTGCCTATGTCCTGGCATAAGTATATTTTACATTTATAGGTACATGGTTGGAGAAGGCTGACATAACGATGTCTTAGCCATGTGGGCACTCCCTGACACATTTTGGTGGCCAGTCTTGTTCTCCTAGAAGTATATCATAACCCCTTGAAACTTTTTCCCAAAAGAGTGCTTTCACTTTTCTTGGTATGTCTCCCTCCATCCGGAGTGCTATTTCATATAACGTTTGTGGAGAACTAACCCTGGTGTCCACAGTCTCCACTGTGATGTACTCATTCAAGTCCACTATCTCCAGAAGTTCCTTCAGGTTCTGGCGAGCATTGTCTGACCCCATTCTCCGTTCTTGAGTTGTGTTCTCAGAATTCTCGGCATGTCTGATCTTCAGACCTGCTACATTTTTCTTAGTGAATTGAGGTTTTGGTTTGTTTTTCTGAACGTGTTGATCGTCTCTGGAATTCACGCGTTCTTCTTTGTGATCTGACCGTCCTCTTCTTTCGGATGTCTGCGAAGAAGTCTGAAAGGTTCGAGAGGAACGTGTATCAGTATCTTGATACCTGTCAGTTTTTTTCAAATTATCCCTATTCCTGAGGTTATACCTCCTGTCAGAGGGCTCCTTTTGAGGAGACCTACCTCGGGATTGAGAAAGTTTTTCTTTTGAATGTTGTTTGTTATTTTCTCTCTTCTTTTTAGAAGATGTAGGGTTGTGTTTATTTGAGTTCTTTTCAGGACCCTCAGACAGTTGTGGTTTAACTGTGTAATTCTATCAATTCTTGTATTCAATTAAGTAATTCCTTATCTGACATTGCTTCAATTAGGCCTGGGCTAAATTTCCGTTCCGCTCGCGGAAATTGCGATAATTTGACATTTTCGCGTTTCGCGGAGAGCGCGAAAATGTAAAAATTTCCGCATTCCGCAGCTTAGCGATAATTTGGTTCTTGCTCGCGCTGTAAAATAATACATTCTCGCGCGCGCGCAATCGCCTTACCTGAATCCCCGCGTTCGCCGACAAGTTTTCCCGATCCGGTCGCGTTCTCCACGAGATGTAGGATTGTTGGTAGCCATTTGCGCTGTCTCGCGACAGTTCGCGCCCACAGTAACGTCATGCGTCGCGCGATCACGTCTTTCGTCTCGCGATCATGCACCACGAGAAGAGTGAAAACAAGATGGCCGCGCCTGCAAGCAACCGCATGGGTAAGTTGGCGAGCCGCGAACATGCAGAAAATACCGCGAACGGGCGGGAAAAAAACGTACGCATCTTCGCGATATTTCCACGTGTTTGCGGAGATTTTAAACATTTTTGCGATAATTTGCGAAAGTCGCTTTCGCAAATTCCGCCCACCCCTAGCTTCAATGTCAGGATGAGGTATGTAGCCGGCTAAAATCGGCCATGTTGCTTCTGGTGTACCTAGTGGACCGAGCCTGGTAATGTGATTGAAATGTTTTAGGGTGCCTTTAAACCAGAGCTCATGCTCCTGGTATGTGAGAGGAATTTCAAGATCCTTGAAGGGAATGTATTCCTCAGGTGGCTCATCTTCTTTGAAGAAGTGAAACAGATGTGTTACTGGATTTGATTCTGGGAATGTAATCCACGAATAGAATACCTCTGTCTGAAAAGATTCATGTGCCTCTATCAAAATAACTACTCTACCAGCTCTTGGTGTTAGGCCATGTTTTATACATTTTAGAGTGATGGCTTTCCTTAAGTTTGGAGGGATGTTTATAACCCCCTCAACGGTTTCATTTAAACCTGTAGCATTAAAAGCTGTTGCGACTTGGTCATTATTATCCCCGTTTTGGGACATTGTTTTTGAAAAATGTAGAACAAGTTTCAAGGAAACAAAGATGAGGTGCACAATATTTTGGAACACTGTATCCTTCAACGTTGAACAAACCAAACAGCTAATACATAGAATTCTCGTCCTACTCAGCTATGGTGGATATTATCCCTACCCACTCCAGACGTCTTATGGAGTATTATGAGTAGGGGTCTCTGAGAAAAGCACGACTGAGTTACTTCAGTATCTAGCGTTAAATTAGTGCCTTACCAAATGCTGGGCGCCATGTAGTGTAGTTCCGAATTCCCTTATAGGCTCTGCGCATTGGAATAATATACACTCTAGTTTTTGTATAGGACTATGGTCAGTATGCTCCTACAGAGTACATTAAACTTAATTACTTGTGTGTGCCAGCTAACTCAGAGGTCACTAGAAACTTCTCAAATGAACAAGAAGGGATTAGTTTCTGACAACCGCATAAACATGACAACTTTGTTTCCCTTAGAATCGGAATGCGTCTCAGAATCGTGGAAACAATAGATAACAGTTTCACTCAGTCAATCGTGAATGATTATTTTCTTCAGAGTTACACAGAAATAGATAGACAGGCATTTCAATAAAAGGGATTTAACAGTCTTGTTTCTCGTGCAAGAGATATGAGCTGTTACAATCATTAGACAGAATGTAAGATATAGTACGCACAGCGTAAGCAGTAAGTAGAAATAATACTGCAATAGCATTGTCTTTTAGCTATGACATATATTCATATATACATATATAAATAACACAGGCTAAAAAGTGAATACTCGTCTGATGCTTCTAAATAATTCTACCCCAGTGTACCTAACCTAAGTGTAGTACAAGCGTAGGTGCTGTTTCCTATAGTTTGATATATACTAAGTTTTTGTATGCCAAGAGTCCCTCTAGGTTCTTGTCAACTCCATACCTTAGAATGAGAGAGGTGGGAATCTCTTTCTGGGTCTCAAACTCTAACTGGAAGCTGGATTCTCTGCGAACAGGGATGACAGCGTCTGGTCAGTGCGTCAGACCGGGATATGGTCTCTTCCGAACTTGCCATGGCGAACCATGCAGTCAAGTCGTGCCGAGCCATGCCACGGTTTGCCATGGTAAGGGAAGGCATATTTATACATGGAAGGTGCTTAGGAATGCTAGCATTGACATAAAGGTGGGCAGAGGAAGACGTCATGGATGAACCCCTAAGGAATAGTAGTTCATGCATGATAGATGAGTTCTTGGAGAAATCAATAATCCTAGCTAGGGAAAGTCCAGATGGCTTAAGGATCTGATTTCTAAGAACTCATTGTGACGTGGGATGGACAGATGTAGTTGACCATGCCTGTATTTGGATAGCATGGCAAATGCCTAAATAAGGACTGGGATTCTATGCCTAAATAAGGGCAATGCGAATTGTGCCTATATAAAGACATGATTCATGGAAACCTATGTACGGGTATCTGAATCGAAACACAACAGTGTTTTGGAGAGTAATTATGTGGTATGATAGTCTGTGTTGTGGAGTAGTAACCTCAGGTTTAGTCTTCCTCATTTCCATAGAAGCTAAACTATAAGCTCAATGAGACAAAAAAAAAGAAGGAACCACAGAGGAACACTTCTGGACCTAGTCGGAGGTCTGAGCAGGGCCACTCGAATTATGTGACTATTCGGCTGCAGCGAGCAGGGCCACTCGAATTATGTGACTATTCGGCTGCACCAATTTCCGCATAATTAAACATTTTCCGCATTTGCCAAATTTTCAATCATCTGCTGCCTAATCTGCAGATTTGAATAAAAAAAGCCTTGTTTCTAGCTGAAACAGCTCAAATGTTCCCAAAAATGCAGTGTCATATGTTACAGCATGGTGAAAGGCCCTTTGCAAATCTGGAATGGTCACGTGTGTGTTAAACTGGTACTAATGGTGCACAAACCTCTCCGTGGTTGCAAACTGAACGCCTACCGGCAACACACTCAGATACGGGGAACAAACAAATTATAGCCTGGACCAGGAGAAGATTGGAGTTCAGGCAACCGGTATAGTGATCGACGACTGGTGGCTGCTACTTACTTGATGGGGAAGCGTGGCTAAAATAAATTGTTCCCCGTATCTGAGTGTGTTGCCGGTAGGTGTTCAGTTGGCAACCAACGCATGGTCCTTGAAGTATCAGCAAGGTGGAGATATGTCCCTGAGCCCGAATGAACTTGCCAAAAATTACTAGGCAACGAAAAATGTCGGCCATTCCAATTATAATGGCTTAAACATGCTGTGATTTTAATCTGAGTACGGTCACTGTGAAGAATAAAGTATGTATAACTGCAAGTGAGCCACAACTCATATTAGCTGGGAAAAGCAATTTCCCATTTGCATGTTACGGGGTCTAGATGGTTGATGGATGACACAAGCATTGACACTACACTTTTATTTTCCTTCACCTTTTTCTAACACAACTTCAAAAATTGGGCATAATAACTTCCCACTTTCCCCTTTTCTGTTCTGGTCATGAAAGTTACTAATGATGACAACGTGAGCAAACTGGTGAGTACCAACCAGTAGCTCCTTGGGTGATGCTTACGTGAGGTACTTTCTGACCTTTTACACCTTTGTTTGTTTTTGTTTATGATGTGAGGCTCTGTATGGTGGGTTGACAAACTTTTAAAGTTTACAGAGCACTTAGAGGTGGGCACGATTGTTCAATTAGTGGAGCTTTTCCATGGCAGAGATTGGTTATGAAGACTGCCCCTCTTACATTGAGAGTATAGAGTGTTCTATATAATAAGGTCATACTATATGACTTCCTATTCTACACCATTAACGTGCCTCAAAACTCCTTACCAGCTATTGCTAAATTAACACGTATTCCTGTGTAATCCCATTCTGATGATGACCTTAAACAATGCAGGTCAAAAAGTTGTCAACAAAATCCAGAAGAACTATGGATTGCTTGGCCCTTAACATGCTTCTGTCTCAATTTTGATTGCATTGTTCATGTTATGTACCAATTTTAAACTGTGCCATTTCACTAAACCTCCAACATATCACGTATCTCACCTTGCTGTTTTCACATTGCCATGAGCACTTTGTGTACCTCTATGTTTAGGATTTCACTTGCATATAATGCAATGTGTGAGTAGGTATATGTGAAGTGAGTAATTGTGTCAGAGGGTGTAAGGGTGTTTGAATGGCTCTATGGATCAGTAAGTGGGTGTGTGAGGGGTTTTATTGGTGTGTAAGTGGGTGTACACGGGGTTGTGTGGGTGTGTGAGTAGATGTCTGAGTGGTTCAGTGGATTATGTCATCAGTGATGACATTTGAGATGTCATCAATGATGTAATGAGTGATGTCACTGACGTTGTAATGAGTTTTGTAATATGTGAGGTCATAAGCAGTACATTTAATGGGTATAAGTTACAGTTGGCTCAGGTAACTATAACTTATGAATTTCATTGATTTTGTTAGAGTGAAATCTGAGTCTGACTGCAACATCCCTATTACCTTTGTTTTTTTAGTGCATTTCTATTTTTTTGATTGTATGCTATATCCTAACCATAACAACCCTGTAACTTTTGCTTTTTTCAGTGAATTTTTTTTAGTTTTATATTCTATTTCCTAACTGTAATGTCCCTGTAATCCTTTATTTTTTCAGTTAATGTCTATGTTTTTTTATAATCTATATGCTAAGTATAATGTCTGTTTATTAGGTAATGCACTGCAGAAGTCTGTGTTTGTCATCAGAGAGCCATGGTATTAAATATTCATTTCAACATTTCAAGATATGTTCTTGTGTATTTTTAGTACTAATATTTTTCATTTTGTGGGAGAAAGTGCTGTTACTATCTAATTATTACACTTGCGTTACTTACATTATAAAATAGGGTGCTCTGAAATATGCAACATAAGTTTCAGATATCAATAAATGCTATCAAAATATCATAGAATGCCCATGCACACGTTACGAGTAAGTACTGTATCAATACAGGAAGTAATGGTAAGAACAGCAGTATAGACACAAATTACAGAAATCCAACACGTTTCTTTTTCTTGGTTTAATATGATTCCGTTGCCCAGCCAACACGTGTTTCGTCCGGGTGTAAGACCCACGACTTCTTCAGGGCTAAAAAAACACACAAAGATATATTGTAGACACACAACATTTACAGCATGTCTCATGTAAACAAGTCGCATAATAAGCGTCAGACACCGTGACCGACCGCAGTCACCCAAATTAAAAGGATTTTTGTGACAGATCCAAGGAAAGACCCCAAAAGCAAGGGATATGACATAAAGATTTCAGAACTAGTATTTATCAGTGGAAAAGATCTGCATGAGAACACATAAATAATTACAAATCAGTACATAGAGAAATATATCTTAAGAATACTTGAGGATCATAAATTGCCCGAAAAAAAGGATTCAAAATTTATTAGTGAAACATGAGCTTAAATACTCATTCGGATACAGCAAGTTAAAAACGTCTCATGACTAAAAGGGCCAATCCTAGAGAGTGCATATGGTTCTTAAGGGAAAAAGAAAAAGAGAATGGAGGATGAGGAAAAGACAAAAAACATAGTAGTGGACAGATAAAAAGAAGTGTGAACACAATCCGATCATAAAGAGGGGAAGTCAAACGGAATTACTGAATCTTACCATCAGGCGCAACGTGAACAGTAAGTGGATCTAGACATATAGGAGAAAAGTGTAGACCTCAGTGAAGCATAAATACAATCTATAGCCTAGAAACTACAGTTAATGCAAAGTAGGAAAACACCGGCTCACCTCTCCGCCGGTTATAATTCCGTCCCGGCTGTACGGGAAAAAAACATGTAATGGTCACTAATTGGACGAGTTACACAGGGGTGAGTAGCCCAAGTGAGTCAGGACCTAAAGAAAAAATAACGGTACATGAGTCTTCGGGTCACTTCATTATAACAAAAATGCACCTTGCCTTCTACCCTAGTGTCAAACTCTATAAACTGCCAAGAAAAATTAGAAGGGCTCCTGTGACTGCAATTGTTGGTTTAAAATTACAGAAGGAGAGCCACGCTAATCCGTGATAATACACGGCGCAAGATATGCACGAACAGAAAGAGAGTTGTGATGGTAAAATCAATAAATCTATCAACACCACGTCGCTAATTGGTAAATCATGGCTAGCGTCGAAACAAACAAGCATAGTTAATGTGGTAATGGTAACAGTAAATCCGAATCAGTACTGTGACTGCAATTTTTGGTTTATAAATAATTATGGAGAGTCACGCTTATACATGGTAATACAAGACGTGAAAAAATACGGCGTGGTGATACACATAAATAACAAAGCCAGTAAAACTATCCACACACAGAGGTTACATGCAGCAAATATAAAACTCATAATTTGTAAAAGGCGTCAAAAAAAAAACCATACATAATCACTAGGGTAATGGCGTCAATAAATCGGGATCCCGCTGCCGTCATTATTATCAAGTCAAATACCATCCTCAATCAAACCAACTATGAGATAACAAACTGGGAATATGCCAGAAATCCCAAACTTGTAAGGTATTCATAAACACCATCCGTGAACAGCCGCTAATTTACCTGTGAGACGAGTGCGTCAGGGCGTGTAGTTGGAGTCCGGTTCGTAAACAGATCGGAAGTGACATGCCATGCACGTTATAACGTGAAAAGAACATCAGAAAAACTAGACCGTGTATAGCGGTTAGCAGAAAGCACCGGAAGTGAGGGAACGGGAGCCATATTAAGTCTGCCGATACCACAGCGTCCAACGGAAAGGATTAATGATGTAACAAGTTCCCAAATATCCAAAATTGCTATATTGTGTACGGAAAACAACATTCCGGCTCATAGCGACGGTACATGTACTCAAAAAGAGACAATAAACAGACAATTATATTGTCATGTGGTCAGTACTTTAAAAGACCACATCCCCTACTTATATATGAAACGGATTGTTGCCCGGTGGTGTGTGCCAGCGGGGAAAAGGAAGGAAAAGACATGGCTTATAGGTATAAGGCCATGAGAGAAATAGTAGAACAGGAGAGCATACATTACAAAAAGGAGCAAGGCATAGAAGTTGAAGAGTCAAGCATAATGGAAATTACAAGGCATTTGAGACTCAGATTCATCAATGTACGGAAGCTACAGCGAAAGCCCAAAAGGAGGAGCTGGATATATAGACATTCAATTACAAACAGTGCCGAATCCAGCATATTAGGTATAGTAAAACAGCGATTACTCAGAAGGGCAAGTTTGGAAAAAATTCACTAGTTGAGAGAAATACAGATATCTCGAGTAATCTAACGTACGTTTAAGAATAATTAATTGCCATCCTCATTGTATTTGATGCATGGATATTAAACATTCAGCATATGGTAATGGTATAACCAAATAGAGCACTTGGACATAGAGCAGATGAAATACATACGGCCTAGTAGATGGAAGAAACCTTAAGTAGAAAGGTGGAAAGGTCAGGCAAAACAGCACATTAATTGCCCAAGAAGAATTGCAGCTCATGGTCTGTATTAAGACCCTGTTCCACCGCATTAAGACGCATGATCCAAGTGGCCTCAGAACGTCGTAATGCTAATTCTCTATCTCCACCCCTAGGGTGTGGCAGAGTATGTTCGATACCAAAAAACGTAAAGCATTTGTATTGGCCCTGTGCCGCACAGCTGTTGGCATGCACAGCCAGAGGGTATCTGCCATCATTCTGTTTAAGCGCCCTTGCATGTTCGCTAATGCGCTCTTTCAACATCCTGATTGTGCTACCCACATATTGTTTTTTACACATACACATAATTATATATATGACAAAACGAGTAGAGCAATTAATGTTATGTCTGATAGTGTACTCCTTCCCATCTGGTCCAAAGAAAGTTTTCTTGTTTTGAGAAGCCCACCTGCACACACCACAGCAACCACATTTGTGAAAACCAAGTGTGCGTTCGGTGAGCCAATCACTTCTTTCAGTCTTTCTAGGTATAGTCGGGCTAAGTAAGGACCTCAAGGTAGTACCCTTCCTAAAAGTAACTAGGGGTCTATTCGAAGTAACTGATTCAATGGTTTTATCAGCTCTGAGTGTGTTCCAATGTTTATTCATACTCTTGGTCAAAATTTGTGTTTTCTGGTTGTAGTTGGTTATGAGCCTGATGGATTGCTCATGTTTGCTATCGGTTTTTCTGGTCGTAAGTGTATCTGTTCTAGGCAAACCCAAAATGCGCTTTTCTGCCCTCCGTAGGGTAGTTTGTTGGTATCCACGAAATTTAAATCGGTTCTTCATGGAGTCTAAACAGGAGTGAAATTCTCTCTCTTCGCTACAATTCCGTCTGGCTCTCGTAAATTCACCAAAGGGGATGGCCCTAATCTGGTGCTGTGGATGTGCACTGGAGGCATGTAATACTGAATTGCATGCTGTGGGCTTTCGGTGTAGTTTACTATGAAGAACACCATCTGTGATGTATAGTTCAATGTCTAAAAAGACTAGATTTGTTCTGCTGTGTTGATGCGTGAATTGAACACCTAGGGTGTTGGAGTCAAGATATTGATAGAAGTCATGTAGCATGGTTTCAGTGCCCGACCAAAGTAACAGACAATCATCAATATATCGCCCCCAATAGACGATATACTGACTAAAATGACACCCCTTGTCACCCCACAGCCATTTGGATTCAAAGTACCCCATGAAGAGGTTAGCAAATGACGGTGAAAACTTTGAACCCATGGCAACTCCTCGTATTTGTTTATACCGTAGGCCTTCAAATAAAAAGCAGTTATTTGTTAGAATGAGTTCAGTCATGGCTACTAGCATTTTAGTGTGTTGCCATTGTGTAGCTGGTAATTTGCCAAAATGCCATCTCAGAGCTTCCATCCCTGTATTCGGGTCAATGTTTGTGTAGAGGGAAACTACATCTAAAGACACTAGAATAATGTCATCTTGCCATGTTAGGTCAGATAGTAGGCTAAGAATGTGTTTGGTGTCTTTTATATATGCAGGGAGATTCTGAACCAAAGGTTGTAAAAACAAATCAACATATTCCGCAAGTTTTTCAGTCGGACCCCCTATGCCGGAGACAATAGGTCTGCCCGGGGGGAAAGGTAGGTTCTTATGTACTTTGGGAAGAGTATAAAGTACAGGAAATTTGGGTCTGTTGACTTTAAGGTACAAGTATTCCTCCTGGCTGAGAAGTCCTTCTCTAAGCCAGACTTGAAGATGTTTGTTGATGAGTGATGTGAGGGTACCCATTGGGTTGCTTGTGAGGGATTCGTAGCATGTAACATCATTAAGTTGGCCCTTTATTTCCTTATCGTAATCTTGTTTGTCCATAACTACGATATTCCCTCCCTTGTCAGCCTCCCTGATAATAATGGAGGTGTTAGCAGAGAGGAGTGTCAGTGCCTTACGTTCCCCTACAGTGAGATTAGTATGTGAGTAGATCCTACCTGAATTACTCCTAGCCTCGTGTTTGTCAATGTCTTGTGAGACAAGCTTGTGAAAGGTGTCAATAGTATTGCCCCCTGGTAACACTGGTGTCCATTTTGATTTAGGTTTTAAACCACTGGCTATGGTATAGTCCGTATCAACATTAAGATCTAATAACAAATGGGTTAAATCATCGGGTGACGCTTCCTGATTGGTAATGGAAAGAAGTAATTGGGTATCATATAACTCCTGAATACTGAGAATATCAGATGCACCACAGACAGGAATGTTCTTAGTTTGTTTATTACTACTAGGATTAGTTGTAAACATCTTTTTCAATTTTAAATTTCTCGTGAACTTAAACAAATCAACTTTCATTTTGCACACATCTCCCCTATCTGTGGGACAGAAGTTTAATCCTTTTTTGAGGAGGGAGATCATGTCATCAGAGAGTGAAAAAGAGGAGAGATTTATAATATCCACCCCCTTCTCCTGTATGTTGCTCAGTTCCTCTTGTCCCCTGACCTCAGGTTCCTTCTGTATTCGTTTGTTCCCTGCCCTCTTGCCTCTCCTGGTTTTCTTATAGTATCTGTAGGGATGGGCTGTATCCTGTTGCCCCTTTTGATACGTTGTACTTCTTGTAAAAAAGAGGAGGAGGCATTGCCAATTTTGTCGCTACTAGTACTAGCTGTAGGGTTATCTGATTCCCCATCACTAGAAGCGGGCACACTCAGGGAGGTGGCGCTGGAGGAAACAGAGCTATTGAGTTGACCAGTTGTTGTACCCTTCGTCTGTTCATTAGTAGAGATGTCATCATATTTCTTGGCGAAGGTAAAGATTCTCCCTTCTCTATAATCAATTTCATCTCGTTTAAGTTTCCTAGCTTTGCGCTGTTTGATGTCATCCTGATGTTTAGCCAGGATATCTGCCAGGATGACATAATTTTTTTCGGTGGCTTCCACTAATCCTAGGTCTTTAATTTCACTTTCCAAAATACAGATCTCCTTCTGCAATGCTGTTACTTTACGATCCGCATTGTCAATTAGTATGCCCATTAAGGTTTTAGAGTTAGTTGTAAGGGATTCTTCCCAAAGTTTCAACAGGTCTTCCTCTAACAACCCTGTAACTTTTGTTTTTTTCAGTGAATTTTTTTTAGTTTTATATTCTATTTCCTAACTGTAATGTCCCTGTAATCCTTTATTTTTTCAGTTAATGTCTATGTTTTTTTATAATCTATATGCTAAGTATAATGTCTGTTTATTAGGTAATGCACTGCAGAAGTCTGTGTTTGTCATCAGAGAGCCATGGTATTAAATATTCATTTCAACATTTCAAGATATGTTCTTGTGTATTTTTAGTACTAATATTTTTCATTTTGTGGGAGAAAGTGCTGTTACTATCTAATTATTACACTTGCGTTACTTACATTATAAAATAGGGTGCTCTGAAATATGCAACATAAGTTTCAGATATCAATAAATGCTATCAAAATATATACTCACTTTGTTCCTTGTATTGGCACTCACTGCAACCCCTACTACCCCTGTGAGTCATCCTTACCTTGGCCTACTGGTGTTAGGTACCTTTCAGGTGTGTAGCAGCAGAGTTTATTTAGTCTTTAGCTTACTGTTTTTTAATAATTTTTTTCAATTTTCGCAAATTTGTCACAGAAAGTAGCATTCGTAGATTGTGTTACCATGGATATCCACTGATTCGGAATAATTTTTGAAATATACACACATATTGTAATTAATGTTTGAGGTCGGCACTTTACTAATGTAATGTAGAAACTAATATTTCTGTAAGTAATTTTATTGTTGAGTACTTTCTTATTCTTTTTGCTATATTTGGGATGACGCAGGCATTCACGACAATGTTGACATTAGTGAATATCATGTGACAACGTAACAATGGGATTTCATTGGACAAGACACTTTTCATTATTCTACAAACGAAGGCCCCACCCAGTATTCTCTTTTTCACATTTCCAGTGGAAATATTGGAAGCATCTTTTGAACTCTCTTCTATTTTCCAAAACTGAAAGTGCATTTTGAGTTTTTTTGTTTTGATTTCACTAATATAATGGCATCTGGTGGACGTGAGCAGCAAGAGCCACCCCCTGAAGAGGAGAATTCTTCTACTATAAACTCCAAGCAAAGCAGGAATTCATAACCTGGGATTTCTTTACTATCCCATTTGGGGAAAAAAAGACAGTGACCAAGCACATGAAGTGCTTGTTGTTTGAAAAGGCTCCTTCCAGGGCAACATCTAAAAAGTACTCTGGGAGACTACAAGTATGTTGACCAACCTGAAGACATACCACAGCAAGGAGTTGAAAAGAGCGTAGCAGGAGCACAATGCAGTAGAACATCTATTTCTAGTGCAACTCCAAATACACCAGAAGAGTCAATCCCCACCAAAGTAGACCAACGTCGCTCAGAGAAGTCCCCAGAACTAAGAAGAATAGGGACATTTTTTGGAGTGCAAAAAAGACCTTGCAGGGGGAACAATCGGTTGCCTCACTTTTAGAAGTAGCAAAGAATCACACCTGTTAATTATTTTCTTTTTGATTATTGTAAACATTACATTTGTTAACCTCATTTTGAGTTTCTTCAATTAATTGTTTTTTCCAGTTGCCATTTTATTTCTGAAAAGTTTTAAAAAGCAAAAAAGTTCCTAAAAAACTAAAAACTGTTTTCTTAGAATCACCTTTCATGGTTTGAAAAAAGATAAACTGGATGTCCGTGTGTATGTATAAGAAAGAGAGTGTGAGTGCCTATATAGGTGACTGAGTGGGTATGTTAGTGGCTGTATGTTTAAGAAACTGGGTGGGTGATTGTCTGTATATGAATATGAGTATGACTGGGTGTGTGAATGACTAAATGGGTGACTGACTGGGTCTGTAAGTGGTGGTATGAGTGAGTGACTAGGTGACTCTGTGGCTGTATGAGTGAATGTTTGTATAAGATAGTAGCTAGGTGTGTGAGTGGTTATATCAGTGATTGAGTGCCTGTGTGAGTGGCTGTATGAGTGAGTGACTGGTTGTGTGAGTGGTTGTATGAGTAAATGACTGGAGTCATGAGTGGTATTGGAGTGGCATGCTGGGTGTGTGAGTCCCCATATGGGTGACTGAGTGCATGTGTGAGTGTCTGTATAGGTGAGTGATGGGTGTGTGAATTACTGTATGAGTGACTGGGTGGGTGAGTAGCTATATGAGTGAGGGATTTGGCTGTGTGAGTTCCTTTATGGGTAAGGAAATTGGGATATGTACAGCTGTATGATTGTGATACTGGGTGTGTAAGTGGATGTATGGGTAACTCAGTGGGTATGTGAGTGTGTGTATGAGTGAGTCACTGCATGGGTGAGTGTCTGTATAAGTGAGTGATTGGATCTGTGGATCACTGTATAGGTGAATGACTGGGTGTGTGAGTAGCTGTATTAGTGAATGAATGGCAGTGTGAGTGATTATATAGATGGATAGGTATATATGTTATTGGCTGTATCAGTGATTAAGTAGGTGGGTGAGTGGCTGAATGAGTGAGTGAATGGGTGAGTGAGTGTCTATATAAGTGAGTGGCTGAGTGTGTGAATGGCTATATGGGTGCCTGGCTGGGTGTGTGAGTGGCTTTATGAGTGAGTGACTGGGTGACTGAGTGGCTCTATGGGTGGGAGGGTGGGTATGTAAGTGGCTATAAAGTGATTGAGTAGGTGTGTCAGTGGCTGTAGGAGTGAGTGACTGGCTGTGTGAGTGGCTGTATGGGTGAGCGACTGGGGGCATGAGCAGTTGTGTGAGTGTTCTACTGGGTGTGGGAGTGGCTATATGGGTGACTGAATGGTTGTGATGTGCCTGTATGAGTGAGTGACTGGGTGACGGAGTAGCTATATGAGTGAGAAATGGACTGTGAGTAGCTCTGTGGATGATTGAGTGGCTGTGTGTGTGGTTGTATAAGTGATTGAGTGGCCCTGTGAGTGACTGTATAAGTGAGAAAGTGACTGTGTGAATTGATGTATGGGTGAGGAAGTGACTGTGTGAATGACTGTAGGAGTAATTCAGTGGGCGAGTAACTGCCTATATGGCTGAGTGAGTGGATGTGTATTTGATTTGTTTTATCAGTCAGTGAGTGGCTCTGTCAGTATATGTCTGGATGTCTTAGTGTCTGCATCAGTGTGTGCCTGGGTGTGATAGTGTATAGGACTATATCTGTCTGAGTGTGTCAGTGTATACATATGTGAGTGTCTGAATGTGTCAGTGTAGTCATCTTTGTATGTCTGGATATGTTAGTGTATGCATCAGTGTGTGCTTGTATGTATCAGTATATGCAAGTGTGTATGCCTGGGGGTGTCAGTGTATGGATAAGTGTGTGCCTGGGTGTGTTAGTGTCTGCATCAGTGTGTGCCTGGGTGTGATAGTGTATACAACAGTGTGTGACTGGGTATGTCAGATTATGTGTCAGAGTATGAATAGGTGTGTGAGTATATATATATGGGTGAGTAAATGGGTTTGTGAGAGTCTTTAACAGTGAGTAAGTGGTTGTGTGAGTAACTAAGTCAGTGCTGTGTAAAGAACTGAATATATATGACAGTAGCTGTATTAGTAACTGACTGGCTGTGTTAGTTAGTAGATGTATGTGTAAATAAGTAAGTGTATGCATCACTGTTTATAGGAGTGAGTGGATGTCTGTCTAGCTATATGGATGATTGATTGGGTGTATTAGTAGTTACATGGGACAGTAATTGGGTATGTTTGTTTTTGTATGCATGCTGAGTGGTTGTATGAGTTACTGTGTGGGTGAGTGAGTGCGTGTGTTAGTACCTGTATTAGTGAGTAAGTGAGTGTGTGAATATCTGTATGGGCAAGTGAGTGCATCTAGTAGTAGATGTATTCAGAAGTGATTGAACATGTTAATTACTGTTGGAAGTGGGGGTCCTTATCGCTACCCCCTCCACCAAATGCTAGAGCCGGGCATACCCGACCCCTCGCTGCAACGTTAGGCTAAGCAAGAACACCGTCTGAGATAGCCCTGCTCACCCCCTTAGTAGCTTGGCACGAGCAGCCAGGCTTATCTCCAAGGCATGAGTGTTCAGTATGTGCGCTCACAGCAACCCCATGATGTCACCACAAATAGACTCCACACGAGTTTTAATAAAATCAGTATAATCTTTATATAAGCAATCATATGATACGTGCTCATGATACAAAATCAACATACAAGGATGGGCAGTACTCTTTACGGTGGGTTGGTAGGTTCTAATCCCAACCACCGCTTCTAACCAACAGCTAAGCTAACTTCTAAACAACAGTTATGCTAACTTCTAACAATTTCCAAAAGGTTAGGCCAGTCGTATTGCTAGAATCACACACGTTGCAAAAGGAAACAATTACTGCAATGCGTAATGATATTCTCTTATACTGTGCATCAGAGAAATAATGCCATCAGTAGCACAGCAGTCATGTACTTTGCAATTGAAGGAATAATGCAATACTTATCACCACCAGCATGCCCTGTACCAGGAAGAAACAAAGCAATGCATCACGCTACAATCCTGTATGGTGCAATAAAGAAGTAATGCACTGTGCCACATTATAATCAGACACTGGGCACAGAAGGAATAATGCAATGCACCACGTTACAATCAGGCAACCTTCAAGTGAAAAAAAACGCAGTGTGTAGAGCACCAAGCATATTGTTCATCATGCACAAATGAGCTCAGGCATCATACGACAGTTCGATGGTTCGTTAGCAGCAATAATGCAAAGTGTAATACAACAGTTTTATGTGCTCCATTACCAGTGCCCCTGTTGTGTGACGTTGGCCTGGTATTTGCTGTCCACTAGTTATAGTGGGCACCTTGACCTAGTTCAAACAACCCCTTATTGATGATAGGTTAAAGAAAGCCTTATTTGAAAGCTATCCTAGTGGTAGCTATGGAGAGCAGCGTCCAGGCTAAGTCTTGAAGGAATGTAAAGCAGCTTGTTTTACCAGTCTATAATCTCTTGAATGGCTAAATGAAAGGAGACCACACCAGGTATATATATCAAATATATGTATTTATTCCTAAACACACCCTACTAGTCTCTTTATAAGGCTAGAGGTAAAAGCACATATGTTACGCTTCAAATATTACAGTAAATTAGCACAATACACGTTATGTCCTAGTTGCGGACCAAACCATATACTAATAGGAAACTTGTATAAGAACCACAACTTGACTAGACACAAGGCCTAGAGCCTGTAGAATCACTGGGAACCCAAGGAACCACCCAAGGTAGTGACACAGGGGACCCACGGGGGACGTGTGCAGTGTGAGAACACAGCCGCAAACTCCCGTTAGCTTCTATGGGGAAAGTCATGGTTAGAATTTTAAAGTTTAAGGACACTTAGAGGTGGACTAGTAACAAACCCTTTTGGACTTAGATGGTTCTAGGGCATACACCCCCAGGAGCACCAGAGTACTTGTGTTACCTCACCCAGGGAAGCCGGGTGCATGGGTGTCAAATGGTGTCGGGTCTCATCGTCGTTTTCAATGGCAGCTTGCAGAAAAGTGCTGATGCCGGGAAGAGGAGAAGTGTCTGAAGAGATCCAAGCCTGGATCAAAGATGTGGAGAACCTGAAAGCAGAGGGGACAGAGTCTGGGTCATTTGCCAGTGACCAGGGGCACGATAGACGAATGCCCACCAATGTCGGGTGCTTCAGATGGGAAGAGGGGAAGCTTGACTCTTTAGCCACGAGGACCAGGAGGCATCGAGGACAACCAGGAGCTGGATTTGAGCTGTCCCACAAAGGATGTCGAGTGCTGCAGCGTCAGAGCCCGGATTGGACTCAACAAGCCTTGGCAACAGCAACCCACACATGAAGAGAAGAAATGATTTGGTGCAGACCAGCAAGGTTCTGGGGACTCCCCAAGCAATGGAGAGTCAGTGCACATGTGGAGCAACCAGGGAAGCCTAATGGAAGTAAGAGTTGCCTTCACAGGGACCCACCAGTCACCGGACCAGGGATTGCGAAGGAGCCTCGAGTGAACACACAAAGGGTGGGCTCAACGAACACTCATGGAGTGTATGCCAGCAATCTTCAGTGGAAAAGGATCTCGGGGTCTGGGCTATAAGTAACCCAATGCACAGCCTCAAGGGATGTAGAGAAGCTGATGCACTTGCAAATGTGCACAGTGTCCAGGGGTTCCGGTTCCACGGCACCCACTAGGGCTACAGGTCTCAGCTTTGCTGGGGACTTGGGTCCACCTCTAAGAAGCCTGGATACCCACCTCCTGTGTTGCAAATTCTTTGGCGGGAGCTTCAGAGATGCAGACTGGACAGATGTGTCTTTGGTGCGTCTTTGGTGCCTGCCCAGCAGGGTAGTAACTCCTTTACTCCAAGGGAAATTCTTCAGTCATCTAGTCATGTAGATCGTCGAAGTTCCGGGATTTCTGTATCAGAGTTTCGTCCAGGTGTAATCTAAAGTCCTGTAGCCAGGGGCTCCTTTCTTATACCCAATGAAGGGGTTGGACATACTCTGGGGACCCACCTATGGGAGGGTCAGGAAAGAGGGGTGTCTACACCCATTTCCTTTGTCCAGTTTCACTCCAGAGCAGGGGCTGGTAGCCCCTGCAACCGGTTTGAGCTGGACTATGCACAGGTACACCAAATGTGCCCCCAGTGCAGACTTCAAAGTACTCCTGGACTGCTCACTCCCAGCCCTAATCCACTAAGGTCTGTCTGGGAGGTGGTAACACCTCCCTGTAACAGGAAACCTATTGGCCAGGCCTCCCCTGCCAGAGTTTCGGTCAGCAGCAGGAGGCCAGACCCATGTCTGTGGCTGGCAGCATCCATTTTGAGATGCCAGGGCTCTGTTAGCTAGTACGGGGAATACCGGTGCTGTCATGTTTCTCCCTCTAGAAGGGTGGGATCATACTCCCACACCAGTTACTGGTATGATTCAAAGGTGTTTGACACCAAACACGACATGTTTCCGTGCAGCCAGTCCAAAGTTAGCATTTACCGTTTAGTTATAATGCACTTAAGAGTATATGGTCAGGCTGCATCACAGACAACCCCGGAGAAGAGATTCCAAAGGCTGCATAGGAGTTCTGCTCATGCACGGGCACCCTCTCACAAAAAACCAAGCACCCTGCCTTCAGGATTGATAAGGCCTGCCATAGGGGTGACTGATGGTTTATATGTGCAGTGATAGGGTGAGATACAGTGAACCTATATCTCAGTAAGGGGTGCATGCACCACCTTACCCAGGCTGCAGTAGCAGACCTGTGGTGTCATTTTGGAGGGCTTCCCAGGGGTGGCATAATACATGCTGCAGCCCCTGGTAGGCATTCGGGGTATCCATGCCCTGGGTACAAAGTATACCATATACTAGGGTCTTATAAGGGCACCCCAGATTCCAATCTGTGGTGTACCTAAGGTCCATGGAATCAATCTAGAGAGGAAGCAGCTAGGCTGGGGTCCTGATTAGCAGGGTCCCAGCCACACTAAAGTCGAAAAACAGTGAAACATCAGCAAAAAGTGGGGGTAACCATAAGAAGCAGATCCTACTCTTCTACACCCGTTATGGATCAAATGATGATACAAAAGTACTGCTTCCCACTCCGGCCCCAGCACTGCCCCTCCGTGGGTCAGCACAGGCCAGGATCCGAGCCGAAGTAACAGCTCACGCAGCTGACTGAACCGGGCGGCCGAGAGAGTGTCCCTCTGGGCCAGCACCCCACTCCAGGTGTTGATCCACATTACCTGGGGGGTGCGACCCCACTCTTCTCCCCGACGTCGGCGACTTCAGCCTTGATCCAGAACTCCATCACAGGTTGCGATGGACTCGGGCCGGCGGCTCAGCTCTTCCGTGGCTGCCGGTTCGGGCCACTGCGGGTAACTTTGAGGGCCCAATGACTTGGCCCTTCTTCCATCGGACTCAGTCCACACCGAGATCTGCCCTCAGCACTGTGGAGACTTTCACTTCCAAATCGGTGCATCCCCTGACTCAGGCACTCCTCACCAGCACCTCAGGTTGCACTTCGACACCCACACCACGCGTCCGACACTCGCCTCTTCTCTGGTGCTCACGGCGATCCGGCACTCTTCACCAACACCCCGCTTGCACCTCAACAGGCACCCTGTGCGTCAGAGTCCCACCTCTTCTACCGGTGCACACGATGTCAAGGCGCTCCTCACTATTGCCCTGGTTGCACCATGACATGCACCCCACGCGACCGAGCCTAACCTCGTCTCCCTGTACACACCACGACCAGGCTCTCCTCACCAACGGCTTTGCCAGCACTTCGACCCGCAACCTGCGCGTCCGAGACTTAGTTTACTCCTGCGTGCCCACGATCACACGGCACACCTTCTGAGGGTCTCAAGCTGCAAAAGCACACACACACCACGTTGCTTGGGACTTCTCCAGAAACATTTATGTTCCTGTATTTCCAGACAGGGAGCAAGCTCACCTCGGGCCCTTGGGGGTTACAAGACACAGCACAAAGCACAGTCTTCTTCAAGCAGGTGGACCCAGCGCCTCCAAGCACAGTCCCAACAGCACCAGAGTACTTGTGTTACCTCACCCAGGGAAGCCGGGTGCATAGGTGTCAAATGGTGTCGGGTCTCATCGTCGTTTTCAATGGCAGCTTGCAGAAAAGTGCTGATGCCGGGAAGAGGAGAAGTGTCCGAAGAGATCCAAGCCTGGATCAAAGATGTGGAGAACCTGAAAGCAGAGGAGACAGAGTCTGGGTCATTTGCCAGTGACCATGGGCACGATAGACGAATGCCCACCAATGTCGGGTGCTTCAGATGTGAAGAGGGGAAGCTTGACTCTTTCGCCACGAGGACCAGGAGGCATCGAGGACAACCAGGAGCTGGATTTGAGCTGTCCCACAAAGGATGTCGAGTGCTGCAGTGTCAGAGCCCGGATTGGACTCAACAAGTATTGGCAACAGCAACCCACACAGGAAGAGAAGAAATGCTTTGGTGCAGACCAGCAAGGTCCTGGGGACTCCCCAAGCAATGGAGAGTCAGTGCACATGTGGAGCAACCAGGGAAGCCTAATGGAAGTAAGAGTTGCCTTCACAGGGACCCACCAGTCACCGGACCAGGGATTGCGAAGGAGCCTCGAGTGAACACACAAAGGATGGGCTCAACGAACACTCATGGAGTGTATGCTAGCAATCTTCAGTGGAAAAGGTTCTCGGGGTCTGGGCTATAAGTAACCCAATGCACAGCCTCAAGGGATGTAGAGAAGCTGATGCACTAGCAAATGTGCACAGTGTCCAGGGGTTCCGGTTCCACGGCACCCACTAGGGCTACAGGTCTCAGCTTTGCTGGGGACTTGGGTCCACCTCTAAGAAGCCTGGATACCCACCTCCTGTGTTGCAAATTCTTTGGCGGGAGCTTCAGAGATGCAGACTGGACAGATGTGTCTTTGGTGCGTCTTTGGTGCCTGCCCAGCAGGGTAGTAACTCCTTTACTCCAAGGGAAATTCTTCAGTCATCTAGTCATGTAGATCGTCGAAGTTCCGGGATTTCTGTATCAGAGTTTCGTCCAGGTGTAATCTAAACTCCTGTAGCCAGGGGCTCCTTTCTTATACCCAATGAAGAGGTTGGACATACTCTGGGGACCCACCTATGGGAGGGTCAGGAAAGAGGGGTGTCTACACCCATTTCCTTTGTCCAGTTTCACTCCAGAGCAGGGGCTGGTAGCCCCTGCAACCGGTTTGAGCTGGACTATGCACAGGGACACCAAATGTGCCCCCAGTGCAGACTTCAAAGTACTCCTGGACTGCTCCCTCCCAGCCCTAATCCACTAAGGTCTGTCTGGGAGGTAGTAACACCTCCCTGTAACAGGAAACCTATTGTCCAGGCCTCCCCTGCCAGAGTTTCGGTCAGCAGCAGGAGGCCAGACCCATGTCTGTGGCTGGCAGCATCCATTTTGAGATGCCAGGGCTCTGTTAGCTAGTACGGGGAATACCGGTGCTGTCATGTCTCTCCCTCTAGAAGGGTGGGATCATACTCCCACACCAGTTACTGGTATGATTCAAAGGTGTTTGACACCAAACACGACATGTTTCCGTGCAGCCAGTCCAAAGTTAGCATTTACCGTTTAGTTATAATGCACTT
This sequence comes from Triturus cristatus, assembly GCF_964204655.1. Lineage (NCBI taxonomy): Eukaryota > Metazoa > Chordata > Amphibia > Caudata > Salamandridae > Triturus > Triturus cristatus. Next base: position 112,549,718 of record NC_140588.1, read on the forward strand.
AAGATATGTTTCCATGCAGCCAGTCCAAAGTTAGCATTTACTGTTTAGTTATAATGCACTTAAGAGTATACGGTCAGGCTGCATCACAGACAACCCCGGAGAAGAGATTCCAAAGGCTGCATAGGAGCTCTGCTCATGCACGGGCACCCTCTCACAAAAAACCAAGCACCCTGCCTTCAGGATTGATAAGGCCTGCCATAGGGGTGACTGATGGTTTATATGTGCAGTGATAGGGTGAGATACAGTGAACCTATATCTCAGTAAGGGGTGCATGCACCACCTTACCCAGGCTGCAGTAGCAGACCTGTGGTGTCATTTTGGAGGGCTTCCCAGGGGTGGCATAATACATGCTGCAGCCCCTGGTAGGCATTCGGGGTATCCATGCCCTGGGTACAAAGTATACCATATACTAGGGTCTTATAAGGGCACCCCAGATTCCAATCTGTGGTGTACCTAAGGTCCATGGAATCAATTTAGAGAGGAAGCAGCTAGGCTGGGGTCCTGATTAACAGTGAAACATCAGCAAAAAGTGGGGGTAACCATAAGAAGCAGACCCTACTCTTCTACACCCGTTATGGATCAAATGATGATACAAAAGTACTGCTTTCCACTCCGGCCCCAGCACTGCCCCTCCGTGGGTCAGCACGGGACAGGATCCGAGCCGAAGTAACAGCTCACGCAGCTGACTGAACCGGGCGGCCGAGAGAGTGTCCCTCTGGGCCAGCACCCCACCCCAGGTGTTGATCCACATTACCTGGGGGGTGCGACCCCACTCTTCTCCCCGACGTCGGCGACTTCAGCCTTGATCCAGAACTCCGTCACAGGTTGCGACGGACTCGGGCCGGTGGCTCAGCTCTTCCGTGGCTGCCGGTTCGGGCCACTGCGGGTAACTTTGAGGGCCCAATGACTTGGCCCTTCTTCCATCGGACTCAGTCCACACTGAGATCTGCCCTCAGCACTGTGGAGACTTTCACTTCCAAATCGGTGCATCCCCTGACTCAGGCACTCCTCACCAGCACCTCAGGTTGCACTTCGACACGCACACCATGCGTCCGACACTCGCCTCTTCTCTGGTGCTCACGACGATCCGGCGCTCTTCACCAACACCCCGCTTGCACCTCAACAGGCACCCTGTGCGTCCGAGTCTCACCTCTTCTACCGGTGCACACGATGTCAAGGCGCTCCTCACTATTGCCCTGGTTGCACCATGACACGCACTCCACGCGACCGAGCCTAACCTCGTCTCCCTGTGCACACCACGACCAGGCGCTCCTCACCAACGGCTTTGCCAGCACTTCGACCCGCAACCTGCGCGTCCGAGACTTAGTTTACTCCTGCGTGCCCACAATCACACGGCACACCAGACAGGGAGCAAGCTCACCTCGGGCCCTTGGGGGTTACAAGACACAGCACAAAGCACAGTCTTCTTCAAGCAGGTGGACCCAGCGCCTCCAAGCACAGTCCCAACAGCCTCTCCCTTAGTTAGAACATCAAACTGCAGACCAGCCCCATATCATGAAGCAAGGATTGGTCTATCCACCGCGGTCTCTTCAGTTGCTCCTTCTTTAGCAGAGGTTCCTCTTGACCACAGAATGGGTCTAAGCCTTAACAGTCTCAATCCATATCTGTTTTATTCCTACTTTCAGGGGTTTCAACTCTCCTAGTTATACCCATTACTGTCTTTGAAGTGTGTATGTGCTCAGGGGTCCCTGACCCCTCCCTAAATCAGTTCTGGGTGTCTCCCTCCCAGTGTCACCTCTCTCCCTTTGATACTGGGGGTCTGGATCCTTAATCACTCAGCAGGAGATGGGTCAATTGGTTTATTGCACCAGCCCAGGCCTTTTCACCTCCCGGGCTTCTCCTCCCCCTACTCTCCAGATGCCAAGCAGCCTGGTGCCATCGCAACCCCTCCCTGGGTCCAGACCTCTCCCAGCTCCTTTCACCTTTCTGTTCCAGACAGACAATCCACATTTCAGACACACACAGAAATGCTCAGAGCACAAAACTCAGCCACTTTCCAAAAGAGTGGTTTATAAACACCCTGTGACAAACCCACCTTCACAGAAAGATGTGTTATAACACTGTGAGTTCACACATACCAAACTTCACCTCACCATTATAAACTGACAGGAAACTAGGCTAAAAAACACAACATCCAGACTCCCCCATTCTGCCCTAGGGGGCAGAATGGCCTTTTAGCAGTGAAAAACGAAATAGAGAGTTTTTCACTGTCAGAACATAGCACACACCACAGTATATGTTCTGCCTTTTACTTACACAGCACCCTGCCCAGGGGTTACCTAGGACCTACCACAGGAGTGCCCCTTGTGTATGCAAAGGGGAAAGTCTGGCCTGACAAGTGGTTGCACTTGTCAGGACAACATGCTAACCTAGCACACTGTGCACAGGCCTGAGTTCCCTTCTCTGCGCTCCTTTGCATTACTAGCCCTAGCACACACAGTGTACACCACTAGGGATTTTACTAGGAAGGCAGCATACCAATCATGGTCAACCAATTACCACTACACTTTACACAGGGAACTCTTGTACTTTGATACTGCTTAGCAGTGGCAAAGTACCCAAAGCATCTTAATTGGCTACTCTATGTCAGGAAAACGGTCTAGGGGGAAAGCAAAACGTTTAGGGAACTTTAGCCAAAAAGGCTAAATCCTACACTTACTATATAAGTGACTGAGTGGGTATTTGAGTGGCTAAATGAGTGAGTAACTAGAAGTATGAGTGCTTTTATTGGTGTGTGTCTGGATGCCTCAGCAGCTTTATGGTTATACCTGGTTATACCTTTATATTGTTACTAGTAAGAAAGACGTAATTAGTAAATTACTTTACTTCAATAGATGGTATCATTCATCTGTTTGAAAAGGAAAAGAATATAAAAATAACTTAGTGTTACTTTTGCAAAATTCCTTGATAAACTTTCAGTTTCTGAATTGTATAATTTCATACTATAAACCAAGGATAAAATATTTAGTATGCTTTAGTAGTACTTCTCATTATACTAAAGCATTTTCTTTTCCTTTTTTACTGTTCCCAACTTTTGTACTTGTATACAATAAAACATTTACTGTATACATTCTATTCTTGAACAGTGCGGAAAAAACCCATAAATATTGTAAAAAAGAAAACCCTCTTGTCAATTCAGCAACTGCTATTTTCTTTTTGTGTATTACATGTTGGCAATTTTTCCATCATTTGCTAATCATTCAGTCATTTAATAAATCTTTATTCAATCTTAAAAATATCCTAAAAAAACAAGATAAAATAATATAATAGAATAGATACATTAATTCATTATCACACTATATTGGTCTTAGTGCAATACGATAAAAAAGAATATTAAAATAATAATAATTCATCAAACATGGATAATATAAAACATGATTAAGTAACTAAAATGCCCTGTTATGTCCCATCTATTGTTTTCCTACTGTGAAAGGCCATCTTAAGAAAGCAACAAACAGTAAGACAAATTTCTGGACTATCCAACATTTTAAGATAGGTTAGTGCAGCCCTACATTTCCGAAAGGCTAATTTGATCATTATCAGTTTCAGCCATGACTAAAAACAGTGCTGGTAAAAGCCACAGAAAAACATAAAATGTTGCAAAAACTCTTCTGCCTTGATGTTACAAGGACATCAGGGCAATTTCTTACTTCATGCACCTTTCAAAATTTGTAAAAACAAACATACTAGATACCCAATAGACCCTGACCTAAATCTAAATAGGAGTTATCTCTTCAATTGGGTTAGATCTAACGTAAGATGCAAAGCAATGTTGCCCATAGCACACATAGAATAATAATGGCAGACAGTATACTTACTAGTGAACTCCTGTAATCACAGAGAGGAAATGTGTTCTGCAAAGCTCTGCTTAAGCACTTTTTGGTGGTTTTAATAATCAAGCCGGGGGCACTGAGCAATTCTGAATCGCCAATTTCAACTAATGATTTCCGCACGTAACTCCACCAAGGTATAGAAAGTCCCCCATTCATGTTCAAGCAGTTGACAATAACTCACCTTTTAAAAAAAGCCTCCCTATTACTCCAAATATTTACCCAGAGTTTCAGGGGGGCCAGTCTAATGCTATCCTGTTTATATTCTAGATTCAATTTGGAGTGCAGAATAACATTTGGACTAGAGGGAGGGAGGTTTAGCAATCATCTGCATATTTTTCTTCCACCCAAACCCTAGCTCCATAGTTAGCAGTGGGATCACATTGCATCATGTGAATTTCAAGGAAGGGGGAGATTGTAGCCCTGACATCCCTCCCAGCCAAATTAAAAAGCAAGCATGCTGCCCTCCTAAGTTTTTGACGCGCACTATTTACTTGTGACTGCCATGAATTATTAGCTTCCAATACCAGCCCTAAATAACAAAAGCTTGTAATTGCTGTTAGCTTCTTTCCGCCCAAGTGTAGTACAGACAGGGAGATTTTTTTTACCTGAGATACATGTCATACTATGAGATTTCTCATAATTAGTTTTCATATCTAATATATTCATGAAAGACACAACTGCGAAGGCACGCGGTGTTCAAGCCATCAACACCATGTCATTGGCGTATAACAGCCTGAACAGCTAGGTTCGCAATTTTCATCACATCCTTAGTTGAGTCTAATAAAAACACATTCAAATCATTAAAATACAGGATATAAGCTATTGGGCTAACATACACCCTTGGCGCACGCCACTGGCTAGTGGGAGAGAATCAGAAAGTTCTCCTGATTTGCCGTTTCGTACCTTAGCGCTCAGATTTTCATGTAAATTATTCAGAAAATTAACTAATGTAATGTCCATCTCCATTTTGATCAACATCAACCATAATTTAGTTATAAGGGTGCCATTGAAGGTGGTAGAATGATCTATGAAGGCTATGTACAGTGGGCAAAACCAAAGGAAATGATGGACGGAGTGTTGAACATTGCAAGCACTCACCCCGAGTCAACTGATCTGGGTTTAATCCATCACCGTTCTTTAGCCCACTCTGCCACCCCAGTTCAGACATGGCCATATTGTAAGAATCTCCTTGGTATTGAATAAGACACATCGCTGTGACATCCAGAATCCCACACATATGCAAATCAGTCTGACCCTGTGCCTCATGGGAACAGTCCAGCCCGAACTGCCAAGCCATGTCTTTCCTGGACCGGAAACAAGCTTCCTAGGACCAGTTTCTGGCATTTCAGCCGTCTTCAGCCAGGCTTGCTTGAATCCAGTGGCAAAGTGAGCAAGGGACTCACGTCTGAGCATACCCTGCCAACTTATGGCGAACAAAGCAAAACCAGTTCAGACATGGCCATATGCAAATCAGTCTGACCCTGTGCCTCATGGGAACAGTCCAGCCCGAACTGCCAAGCCATGTCTGCCCTGGACGATGGTCAATCGCAAGTGCAAGAGGTTTCAATAGGGAGTTCTTGATAATACTACACATTTGTTCATACGGATAGAACATGTCTTCAGCAGTTCCATTAGACAGCCAGCTAAGGAAAGCTGGGAGATTCTTCTTTAACAGAGTGTTTAATGCTGCTGAGTGATCTTTAAGAGGCCATACCACTCACATCCATCTTTAGAGTGCTTACTAATACTATCATTTAATGGGCAGCTTCTATCCTTATCAAATCAAATCAAATCAAGAAAGCTTTATTCGATTTTTAAATTGAAATCATAAAAGCATACATTAAAAAGCATACATTAAAAAGTACATGCATATATATACAAGTAAAATTGCTAAAAGAATTTTGTTTTTATATAATCAGAGTCAATCAGAACAATCCCCTGTTAATGAAAAATTGTCAAATTGCATTAAGTGCATATTAGAATAGTTACATAGAGTTCCGAAACTTAACAGCCAGCTTTAAAAAACTCATTACTGCAGTGATAGTACATTCATTTTCCAGCTGTAATAACCTAAACATGGCCGGTCTACAAGTGCGAATTCCCCAGGACTTTAAAAGTGGTTTCAAAAAAGCCCCCCTGGGCAACTGATAGAATTTACAAAAAAGAACACAATGAATGTTAGATTGGGCAGAGGTGTCGTCACAAGGGCATAGTGGGAGTTCATTTGACCAAGAATTGCAGACAGGGAAAGCAATCATACGAAAAAAGTTTCCAAATCTGAGACGAGTCTTAAGCATTCGGGCATAACAAGTAGGCTGAATTAACAAATAGTTTTGGAGCCCTTCGTGCATGGTTATTTTTTGGAAGTTGCTAACTGTGTTTTTTGTTTTTTCCAGGTTCCATCTATTAGTTGTTAAATGGTTTAAGGCCAGCTCTCTTAGGGTCTTCCTGGAAACCATTTCCATGCTAGAAGGCCTCGTAAAAAACTCAGGGTGGCCAAAGTCAGTCATCATGTTTCTTACGTAGGTGAGCCATTTGATGTTAGTTAATCCATCGAGTTTGAGACAGTCAGTGATCAAGTCTCTATTTAGTTGAGTCTCAGGAGTAACACAAATCTTATGCCACAACAGTATAGGCGCAATTTTAATAATGTCTGAAATATACAGCGTACCCAGTTCGATATGTATAAAGTAAGTCGATGTTGATTTAGAAACTCCTAGTAGATAACACAAAAACTGGTTTTCTGTTTTTTGAAGTAGTTGTGAATTTTCAATGCCCCAAAGACCAGCTCCATAGGTGGCAGTAGAAATACATGTAGCCTTATAAAGTACAATCAGCTCTTTCACTGGTCTGCCACCTAATTTAGCTGAAAACTGTTTGAGGGCGCCAATTGCTCGGGTGAAGGCCAAATTTCTGGCATTTACAGCTGTATGCCAGTTTCCCCTCCTATCAAAGTGTATTCCAAGGTAGGAGAAATGGTCTGTGGTCTCGATCCTCTTGCTGTCTAAGAAGATTGAGCAAGGCACTTTCTTTGTTCCAGGACCACAGGCCATCGTATATGTTTTTGAAATATTAATTTTTAACCCTCGTTCTTTCATATAAGTTGCAAACTTCAAGACAGCCCTCTGGAGACCTATCTTATTCCGAGACATAATAGCAGCATCATCAGCATAAAGGAGTATTGGGGTCGGAGCTCCCAGAATCTTTGGGTAATCATGCTGTGATTCCATTAAATATTGGCCAATGGAGTTTATGTATAGGGTAAAGAGGAGGGGGGCTAGAATGCACCCCTGACGTACCCCTCTCTTGATAGGAAATTTATCAGAACACTCGCCTTTATTTCCATAACGTACCCTAGCGCCTGCGTCACTATACAGTGTTTTTATAAATTGAAGGATGTTAAAGTCTAAACCCATTTCAGATAGTATGGACCATAGTATCTCATGGTTCACACAGTCAAATGCGGAACTCAGGTCCACAAATGTAACAAAAAGATTTCCCTTTTTTGCCTGCGTGTATTTTGATAAGACTAAGGCCAGATTTAAACTCTGTTCTATAGTCCCTTTGCCTGAACTAAAACCATACTGCAAATGAGATAATACATTTTTTTCCTCTGCCCAAAGTTGTATTCTATTTAAAATTGCCCGTGCTGCTACCTTCATTAGAGCATCTAAGAGTGAAATTGGCCGGTAGCAGGTGGGGTCATTTCTGTCTCCTTTTTTAAAAATTGGGACGACTATGGCTTCGGACCAAGATGGTAAGAACCCATGTCGATTAAAATTATTTAAAACATTTGTTAACAGGGGAGCCCAAAGATCAGTTTCTGCTTTGTAGACATCAATCGGGACTCTGTCGGGGCCAGGGGCTTTGCCTGAAGGACTATCTTTGATTGCTTTTGTAATCTCCATACAATTAAAAGAAATGCCTATCGGGAATGTATTCAGTAGATTTATAGATGGTTGGATGATTACCCCGTCAATCAAGGAGTTGCCATAGTCGAGGTTTTCTACTTTATCATATAAGTTTTTAAAGTGATTTACCCAAATTTCACCATTAATGGCCATATCCATAATATCTGTCTGATTTTTCTGTAAATAGGGGGCGTTGACCACTTTCCAGAAGGCTAAGTTGTCCTTGGATTTGGAGGCTTCAATTAAGGCCGACCAAGCCTCTTTCTTTAAAGTCTGTTTCCTTGTTTTTATGGCCAAATTGTACGGTTTTGTGGCTTTACTGATCTCAGCAGGTGATTTGGTAGTTTCATGCAGTGCCCTTTTGAGAGCTTGAAGTGCTTTAGTGCAGTTTTTATCAAACCAACCGTGACCAATTTTAGAGTTAGGTTGGTGCTCTCTAGTTAGTAATTTTTTAAGTTCAAATTGAATTTTTAAGAAGGGAGTCAAGAGTACTGATGACTCCTCTGTTTCTGTCAGACAGGCAAGTATATCAGGTTGGCAGGATCCCATTAGAGTATGTAGAAAAACGGCGGGATTGACCCTGTCCCATTTTATGGAGTAGCCGTTTTTTGTAGCTAAATTTATGTTGGGATGGTATTTAAACTTGTCTACTGAGATCTCATGAGTCTTTCTAATTTTAAGATTAAAGGAAATTGGGTAGTGATCACTGAAGAGAACGTTGAGTGTTTCCCAGGCGGTAACTAGTCCTTCATTGGATGGAGATATAAGGGTAAAATCAATAGTCGAGTTGCATCCCCGCCCATGAAAAGTTGGTTTAAAGGGAATATTTGGGGTGCAGAGTTCGTTAATAAAACACAAGTTAAAATGAAAAAGCATATAGTTAAGAGTATCGCCCAGTTTTGAGTGGACGAAATGAGTTGGGTTGTCATCCTTATGTTTGCCAAGGCCGCAAATGCCATTGGAAGCATGTGGGCAAATAGTGCAATTAAAATCGCCCAACCAGATCAACACCAGCTCATCATTTTTCTGGGTCTTGATAGTATTAGCACTCAGCATAAGATTATCGATCTGGCTTTCTAGATTGTTAATGGGAATATTGTTATAAAAATTTATGAGGGTCAGAAATTTTACCTGCCCCCAACTAATATTTAAAATCTGATAGTACTCAGTAAATATGTATCTCAATACCTTTATGCCCTGCGTTATCGAGACGTATATAGTCAGACCTCCTTTATTTCTCCCCTGTAAGCTTATTTGTGCAGGGGCATGGAAGGTCTGATATCCTGGAATATGGAGTTCGTCTACGGCCCATGTTTCCTGGAGACAGATAATACTATAACAAGTAACTATATCTAGCCAGGGTTGGTGCGAAATTTTATTTGACAGGCCTGCAACGTTCCATGAGATGATGGTTTGAGCATCCCATATTTCCCTCATTGAAGGATCATTTTTATTTTTAGCTCTAGTTGTAATAGTTTGGGGAAGAGGGGAGCTAGGATAGGTTGGGCAATCAGAATTAGAGGTGGTCCCAGCGTATAATTTATCGCTAATAGTTTGTGGCTGATCAATAGGTGCCTCGCAATTTAGAGTTCCCTTGTTACAAATATTAGCAATATCCGTTCCAGGATAAGAAATAGTAATATGGGTGTTGAGTGGCATAGTGGGGGCTCCACATAGGTAAGCTTCCAAGCTAGGTTCCATCTGTCAATCAGGGTCTTCTAAGTCTGTCAGTGCCTCAAAACGATTTGTGACTGGCACAGTCCAAGTTGGGTACTGAGGTAAATTGTGTTTGTGCTGCTGTTGGTAAAGGTGAGGCCTATCTGGAAAGGGTGAAAAGGAGGAAGAATCAGTCCAGCGACTAGGGTATCTAGAATGTTGGAACAATGGGACAGATCTAATAGTTCTTGGGTGTTGGGACGCTGGGGCTGTTCTGGTATTTCTGAATGGCTTACAGGTGGGAATGTTACCATGGGGGGTGAGAAGGGATTGGGGGTAGAAGTAACTCAGAACACGAGTTGATATTCCTTCCACTCCTCTACCCTTATCTAAAGAGAAGACTTCTTCAATAACAAGGGCATTGTGGTCACTGCATTAGGTTTCAATGATAGTATCTCGCCGACACCACTGCAAAAAATGTTTAAAAGCAAACATGTAATTAATAACAGAGATTTGTCAACCACCTCTGAACATTGGCTTGCTCTGCAAAAAATACCCACAAAGTAAAATCCTTGGGAGGGATACATTACTTACACACTGGGGTTTCAATGTCATTAAAAAGTCAAAAAACTCATGAAACAAATTAACAGTCTTTGAAAAACCATTATTATATATTTGCCAATCAAATGGCATCAGGCATCAGTGAGAATCAGTTGCCACACCTTTTTGAACACAGTTCTTTGGATCACCAACCCCAAGCACAGCGACAATACATTGCATAGGATTTTTTTCACCATCCTCTTCAGGGAAGAGAAAACAGTGCCAAAGCATGTAAAGTACTCTTTCTGCGAAAAGACCCTCTCCAAGAGCATCTCAAACAAATATTGATGTGGCACTACAAGTATATTGACACATCTGAAGAGATATAACTCTAACCACTGTTGGAAATGATAAAAAGAATATAAATTAGTGTTACATTTACAAAATTCCACAAACAAAAGAGTGCACATTACTTATGATATAACATTATAATACAGTATAGTAAAACATTTCATTTTCCCTTTTTTCTGTTCTCTGCTTTTATAATTGTACACCGTGAATGAAGTAGTGTATAAATCTTTTCCTTGAATAGTGGGGAAAAAATAATTGCATAGATTGCAGAAAAAAAATCTGCCCAGTATATCACTACACATAAGCAATACTATGCATTAAAATTATTAATCAATCATTTTACCTATATTTTCTTTTTCTTTTTTTAAATGTTTTAATTAATGCATATTATAAGGCAGTATACACTACAATTGAGATTCATTGTCAGAGATAAACAGAAAAGAGGAAAAAACAAAGCAAAGAATAACCACAATTATGCATTTCTTCCCCCCTTATTTACCCTTCATAATTAACCCTTCCCGCCCACCTACCCAAAACCCAACCCACCCACCCAAGGGGAGTTGGCCTCACTCTATTACCCTTAATTTTGATTCTGAATTGATATCCTCTTTATAGGTTACCCATTTTTCTCTATCAATCTGGGCAATGGTGCCCACATTTTTAGGCCTTTCATTTGTGAGCGTATTCCCCTTCTTGCATATATAGCTTTTTCCAGATTGTAGTTCGCTAAAAGACAAGAAAGTCATTGCTGGAACCCGGGGGATCAGAATCCAGCCATGCTGATGCAATACATAAACGTGAAATGGCCATACCAATAAACAGTTATCTCCTGCATGTTCTGGCCTACCCCAAGACTTATTAAGGTCGGAGAGAGAAAGCAGTCTATTCCTAGGGCCTCTTTAAAAAAGTTGGTGATCTCTTGCTTTAATTTGCTAAGAGCGTCAGAGGAGGTGAAGATGTGAATTAAATCTGCCTGATATAATTGAACACCGGGGGCTGAAGGTTCCTCACCCCGTCCCCCATTTGCAAATTCTTTTTGGAGTGTAATATAGTGAGAAACATGTTTTTAGTATTGTGACTGTAGACGAGCCAGGATTAAGATGTTCTGTGCCAGTTTGACTGAGTGAAAGAATAGGTCTTCCATGACCCCAGTCTCCGCTTTCCACCTTGGTGCCCAGTTATCCATATCATCTTTCATTAGTGAATTAACCCGTTCAACGCTTGTGACGGAGCGGTTCCGTCACGTGCGTCGGTTGCGCTGTGCGCATGATGGAACCGCTCCGTCATGGCCCCGCCCGCGCACGGAATCTTCAGCGCGGCGCGGAAATCCGCGCCGCGCTGAAGGGGTTAAAGAGATTATAAACTACTTGTATAGATACATTTCTGTTCTCTCTCAATTTATCAACTATGTCGTTGTTAGCGAATCCAATTCGTCCCCCACCTTTCTTATTTAGAAAATCTCTAATTTGGAGATATTTGTAAAAATCCCTCAGATGTATCTCAAACCATTCTTTAAGATTCTCAAAAGGTACCAGATCGGTTGGAGCAAAAAAGCACCAAGCTTAGTCAGCCTAACTTCTCCCCACCTTTTGATTATTGGACCTTTGAAAATTTCAGGCAGATTGGGGTTGTTGCCAAGTGGTGTATAGAAGTTGAGCCGCCCCACTCCAATCAATCTCCGAACTGACTTCAAAATTCTACACCCCCTTACAAGGTTTTGAAACAAACCTTCTTGTAGTGGTTTTTATTTAGAAATCACCAGACCCATCCCCACGCTTCCGCCCCCATTATGAGTTCTAGGGGGGTCGGCACTTCTTTGCTCGCTTCATCTTTTGGTTTTTCTAATATAAGAACTAAGTTGTATAATAATGTAATTGCTCAATAATAAAGTCATATGTTTGGTGGGGCCATTCCTCCCCTTTCCCTAGGTAAAGAAAGAAATTGATATGCCCTTCTTGCCTTAGCATATGCCCAAATAAATTGAGAAAACAAATCTTCAAGTTTTTTTAAGGCATTCAGCTGTAAATTCCAGCAGGATTGCACGCAGAAGATAAAGAAACTTGGGAATTAATAGCAAATTAATAATATTGCATCTGCCGATAATAGACAGATGAATATTATGCAGTCTCGCCAGATCCACGTTAGTTTTAACTATTAGTGGGTCTATATTATCTTTAACAATGTTATCTGTGTTTGCAGATATATCAATCACTAAGTATGTTGCATTTTTAACTACTCCAATGTCATTGAATGTTGAATTCTTATTGCCCACTATTTGCATTTTGCTACGATTAAGGGTATACCCAGAGAGTGCCCTATATCTCTTCGCTTCTTCTTCGATTTCGCCTATAGCAGTTTCAGAGTCGGGAGTCACAAAAGCGATATCGTCGGCATATGCCAGAACTCTGGTTTCCCAGCCATGCATTACAATGGGTCTGATAACATTATTGTTTTCCAGTTGACGAAGAAAAGGGTCAATATAGACTGCAAATAGCAGCGGTGAGCATGGGCATCCCTGCCGAGTGCCTCTTGTTATTTTAAATGAATCTGTAAGTGCTCCATTAACAAATAGGCTTGCTGCAGGGCAGAAATAAAGAATTTTAAAAGCCTGCAATAACCGTTCCCTGACTCCAGCCCTTGACAGGGTCTCCCATAAGAAAGATCAAGCGACCCAGTCAAAGGCTTTTTCTGCATCAAGCAAAATTAGTGCCATTGGAATGTTTGTAGCTTCCAAGAGTGAGATTACCCTTCTTATGTGATTCGTCATTCCCCCCCCCCCCCCCCGGGATAAATCCCTTTTCCCGGATGGAAATGATCTTATGAATAACCGAAGCCATACGAGTGGCAAGAATTTTTTAATAGATCTTGCTATCGCAATTAATTAATGTTATGGGGCAACATGATGGCTTCTTTTTTTCACAAAAATTACTATTTTCGCTTGTGACCAGGACTCTGGTGGTTTTACACCCTTGAATACGTATAGAAATAGCTGCGTCATACATTCTTTAAGTTGTGACGAGAATGTCTTCTAAAATTCGAGAGGTATGCTATCTAGGCCAGTGGCCTCGCTGCTGGTGAGGCTGTTAATGCATATTGTTATCTCAAACTACTGCGGGAGTTCACCCATCAGTAGCTGGTCTCCCTGGGAGAATTGCTCCATTGGGATCTGTTGTATTCTTCATGGTTCATTTTTGTTATTCTCTATTAGTTTCATATGATGACATGGAACACTTCTGCTCCTTAGCAACCCATCTGCTTGATTGTAGAGTGGAATGTAGAGAGCATTGGGTTGCAGTTGGACTGGAGAGCAGTTGTGTCCCAGGGGTCTGTTTCTTTTTACTTAATAAACCCTGCTGTTACCCGAAGAGTACGTGTCCTACTTCACAAAACTAGCGACGAGTGAGGAAGTTACCCTATAAAGAGGACACCAACGTTCAGGAACTCATTTTCGACAGTAAGTGACCCCTGGATCAACCGTGCATCTTTGTGACTTTGACTGTTTCATCTCCGTCCTTTGATTCATATTCTGCGTTTGTTTGACATCGTTGTTGTCAAACACTGAGATTCTTTTTCTCCGCTGCATGACCAGGATGTATGTCATTGAACTGTGCTCTGCATAAAGCGACAAATTCCTGTTTTAATTCCAACATTATTGTTGGGGGGAGTTCGATTTTTCCTGCCTTCTGCTAAATCGATGCGCATTCCCAGTATCTACTTAAAAGATTGTTGCGACAATTCAACAATGACGCAACATTGCGTTTTGGCAAATTGAACGAGACTTTCGCATGTGGAGTGTTTTTGTTGGAATTCTCAGTTCTTGTTTCCCACCAGAGCGAATCTAATGCATCGTGGGATATCTTATTGGCTTTGAGGCGTCTAAATTCCCCTGGCGGTACCTTGTTTTTCTTTACAAGCAACAAACGTACACGTACCTTGATTGTTTATTTTTCATCTTGTCCTGCATTCTGCTCTTCGAGGGCGACCGGCTCCATTCCTGTCGCTGAGGAATTATCATCTATTATCATCTATGCAACGACATCGACGAAGTCCTCCTTCCTTTTCACAACATCAACAAAGGACTAAAACGACCACGTTCACGTTGCATTTTACATGGAAAATGTGCCGCCATCTTGGGGGAGCTGAAATTAATTTCTCAAATTCATTTAAAGACCACTATTTGCATTTTGGTGTTCAACGGTGACACGCAGACCACCAATTGCGTGTTATTCATTTAGTGAATATTATTTTAAACTCTAGATTGCAAAAGAAATATTTAGAAATCCTTTCACATTTTATTTTGTTTTCTTAATGCACAAGTGTTACTAAGCACATAACATCACCCAAGTTTCTTTAAAAAAAAAACAAACAAAAAAATAGTTTTTTATAGCATCTTTTTACAGATTCCTTTATCAAGTAATGTCTTCGCAAGTGATTCCTGCACCACCATTTTTCTTACAGAGTCCTGGCGAACCATGCATGTTATGGGAACACTGGAATGAAACTTTTGAAACATATTTAGAAGCCATTGGGGTGATGATTACCTTCATAAAACTTACCCAGCAACGCGAGAGGCACGAGAAGTTCCTGGGGTCCTGTCCGGCTGTATCTGGGCAGCTCGCGCTGTGTGCTCCCTGCCGCCACCCTGACACCGCCGGCCGCAGTTGGACTACAGCTCCCAGGGCACTGAGCGGGGCACTTCCGCCTGACATCGCGCCCGGAGGCGCTGAAAAACGCGAGACTCCCTCCGCGTCGCGGGACGCGCGCGGGCGGCGCCGGGCTGAGCCCGGGCAGAGGGCGTGCCGTCTTTGGCCGTCAGGGGCCAAAGGAGGCTGGGCTGGGCCACGGATTCTGGCTCGTATCACTCGGATCTTGGATTGCTAGTAAGACACTATTGTGAATATTGGTTTACGTTCGTTTTCTGCTTGCTGGTCCTATTGCCTTCACTGTTTTCTATACTATCTAGACAAGTTATTGTTGTCCAATTCACTTCGTAGTTAGTACCAGCTGGCCATATTATGTCTAAGCTCAGGTCTTCTAAATCAGCGGCTATTAATGATACAAGGACAATGGATAACTATCTTGTTAAGGTAGTTAGTAAGATTAATAAGGATAGGAGACTATCACTTAGCAGGTTGAGTCCAGAAACGTCACCCACAAGGCTGAGTACGCCCACCACTCCGTCGCTCCTTCCGGACTGTGGCTGTGCTAACTCTAACAATGTAGACTCAAATAATGATGTATCCACCATAGTGACCATAGAAGAGCGGTAAACTTTAACTGACTTTATTCCAAGCCAGAGCCCGACATCCTCTTTAAGGGTCACACCAACTCAATCTCCTGTTCGGAGAATGGTGCGTGCATGCAGGAAGGCTCCGGTTAAGAGGGCGGTAGGTCGAAAGTCCAAAAAGCCAGGTTTAACATCACTCAGCAGGGGGGACACTTTAGAGCCTATAAACAATGCTGAGGGAAGTACCCTTCATCCAGCCCACATTGAACTCCTGGCAACCATTCTTGAGTCTAAACTAGAGGTTCTGATTAGCCCATTGGTGGCAAAGTTAGAATTAGTTGCCCAAGAGGTTACCAGACTGAAAGGTCTCCTTGATTCTTATTTGAACCGGTCTTCTTCCCTGACGAGCCCTCAACCCGGTCCATCGGGTTCCATAAGCCATAGCTCATCGGAACCCGTAGTATACGCCTCAGCTAATACCAGGGTTAGTGGCTCGGGGGTTATCATTCAGGCCTCTCCAGCTGTAAATGCACTGATCACTCCACCATCTAACCAACCACCAGTGGGTACTGCACTTGCACTAGCACCAACTTCACTACAACCACAAACAGTACAAAAGAGTAATCAGAACAATTTAGCAGAGGGAGACACTGCCGGGAGTAGTAAACCCAGGAGGAAAAATGTTGTCAACCTCCCACCGCAGTGTGTTCCATACATTGTGGTTTTAACAAATGTCCCAGAGGTTGACTCTTGCATGACTGACTCTAGGCTAAAAAATAAAACACTTGCTTGGCTGAATAGGAATTGTGGTTTTCCGCTAGCCTTCTCACATGATATAATATCCACCCGTAGAGTCAGTTGGATTGGTTATGGAAGAAAAAATACAAGAGGGGATTGCATCATTGTAAATTTTAAACACCCACAACACGTTGCTACTGTTCTCCTCAGAGCTGCCTCTTTACCTACCCAGGAAAATTGTGTACGTGTCAGACCCCTTGGCTATTTTTATAACCATCTGGCCAACACCCAATATCGATCACCTCAGCAGCAAAGGCATCTTGGAAATGGGCCAGTAAGGGGAACGGCTGGTTGCTTTTCCAACACGCCTCTGAACGCACTTGTGCACCATAACAGCGGGGATCTTTATGGCTATCAGTCAGCTAATAGGCAGTTGGACAATATTCTTCCCCTTTATAATCGTTACACTGCTTTATCCTCACTGGAGGAAAATGATTGACTACCCGACGCCTCGAGGAATCCTACTCAGTTGCCAGCATCGTCCCTTAAAATTGCCACCTGGAACATTGCCGGCATAAAGAATAAAATTGGGAATCCCGAATGGCTATTGACATTAAAAGCTTTTGATATCATTGCCCTACAAGAGACCTGGGATCAGACGAATAGCTTCTCCTTGGATGGCTATAGCCATTTTTGCATCCCAGCTACTAGCAATGTGGCAGGACGATCTAAGGGGGTCTTGCTAAGGTTATTTAAACTGGACATAAAAGGCACATTAACTCAGTGTTCATCTGGTTCTGATAACTGTTTGATTGTTGAACTTTTTTCCCAAGATAAGGCGAAGATCCTTTTTGTTAATTTTTATAATTCACACGCAAATGATTGTACCAGTCAAAATTTGGAAGTACTGGACAAATTTCTGTCAGTCTACAGTACCAACGTAAATACTTTTGAATTAATATTATCAGGGGATTTTAACATACACCCATGTACCCTACCATGCATTAGCCAGGATGATGAAGGTCCCCCCCTCTCCTCTTCAGTTCATTTGGAACATACTAGGCGTGGTGAGCATCTTGAAACTTTTCTTGCAAGATGGAATTTATATGAATCAGGCTGCGGGGATGGGAAAAAAAAATCCCCTACGTTAAAAGGAAAAGACATGGGTACCATTATAGATTATATTTTTATGACTTCTTTTTAGTTAAATAATGTGATTAATTACTATACAGAGGTATCAGCTTTTAGTGATCATAATCCTGTTTTATTAGAATTGAAGCTTGCAGATGTAATTTCTTTAAAATCAGTAAAAGCTAGAGGGGGAGTAAACCTCACGGTAAAAGATCAGAACCGTAGGCTGAAATGGACAAAAATAGTCCCTGAAACCTTTCTCCAAGAGGTTTTGTCCAAAGTTGAGGATGAAGTTGCAATATGTTTATCAAATAGAACACAGAGCAATGAGGTCATAGTGGCTTTTTATTATATCTGCATAGAAATCAACCGTAGCCTCCAGAATAAATCCCGACAGAAGTTGCTAGTGGGCAAAAGATGGTTCGACAAGAAATGTTCAAAAGCACACAGAGTCCTACTAAAAGCCCTGAAAGCAACTCCCAAAATCCGTGAAGATATAGTGAGTGCAAGGACTGTGTACAAAAAAACTATCTTAGAAAGAAAGAGGGACCTGAAAGACAATGCTGTAGCCCAACTTCTTGAACCAGAAACTCTAAAAAATAGTGGTCTATTCTGGAAAATAATAAATCAGCCACTTTTTTCTGATGACTCAAACACCCCCTTAGAGGCAAATATTTCTGATGAGGGCTGGATTAAACATTTTAGTCAGATATATACAGAATCTAGCAGTGCTGTCACCTCCGCTGCCATTACAGAAGCGGAGGCAGTGGAATTCTGTACTGCTAAGGCCACCGTCACTTTTGTTGCAGCTGAAGTGGAACGGGCAATAGATCTGACCCTGAAAAATAAAGCTCCGGGCCCTGATGGGGTACCAGGGGACGTTTTTAAATGTGCACCTAAGTTCTGGTCTAAAGTTCTTTGTAATGTTTTTAATGTTCTCACAACTGACAAAATCCCGGACTCGTGGAAAAAATCTATCATTATACCGGTCTTTAAAAAGGGTAACAGGCAAGACCCATCCTGTTACAGACCCATCTCATTGATTGATTCATTGGTGAAAATACTGGGCCGGGTCATTTTAACAAAACTGAATGATTGGCTAATTGAGAAAAGGGTCCTATCAAACGTTCAGTATGGTTTTAGACCTAAAAGGAGCACAATAGATCAAGGCCTTAACTTGCACTTACTGGTAGAAAAATATACGAGGGCCAAGGAGGGGTCCATGTACCTGGGGTTCATGGACCTCTCATCAGCCTTTGACCTCGTAAATCGTTCCAAACTTTGGAAAATTCTGCTTGATATAGGATTGGACAGGGCCCTTGTTAGTCTTTTAGCAGACCTCCATTCTGATCTAATAGCTGCGGTTAGAGTTACCTCGGATGGGCGTTGCACAAGTCACTTTAAGTCAGAAAGGGGTGTTAGGCAGGGGTGCATTTTGGCACCCCTCCTATTTACTGTTTACATAAATGCACTGGAGCCTTCCCTAAAAGTAGCAACCCTTGACGTTCCACGTATAGGAGAACTTGGGATCCCAGTTCTCCTATACGCGGACGACGCTGTTTTGCTTTCACGTACTGGTGTCGGTCTTCAACGTTTACTGGACGCTTTTGAGGACTTTATGTGTTCTTTGGACCTAAAGATTAATGTCAAAAAGTCTCAAATTATGATAATGGGCAAGGGCAAAAATTATAAGTCCATAAAAACATTTACCTGTGGGAAACAAGAGCTTTGCAGAGTAGCCACCTTTCCCTATCTGGGGATAACTTTTGATGAGAGAGGAACCTGGGGTCCCCAGTTAAAAAATAGAAATATTGCCCTTGCTAGATCCTCTTCTGCTCTCCAGAGTTTTATAAAAAAACTGGGAGCTAGGCCAATAGTTACTCTGCTTAAAATGTATAAAGCTAAATGTCTTGCTGTTGCTACATATGGAAGTGCTATTTGGGGTAATTGTTCTACGGAAAGTATACAGATTACCAAGAACACATTTTTAAGATCTGTTCTTTCTGTACCACAGTCGACTTCAACATATATTGTTCACTCTGAACTTGGCATAGGATATATCTCAGATCTGATTAAAGTGGCCCCTGTTCTGGCTTGGCTCAAGATCTGGCTGAATCAAGAAATCCCCCTTAACCATATTATTTTAAAAGACTGTTTGCAGCAGGACAGAGTAAACAAAATACCGTGGCTAGCTTACATTAAAAACTGTCTTGTTAAGTTAGGGAGACCAGATCTTTTTCTTTCCCCGGCCTCGATAACTGCGAAAGACATTGTTCTGATTAAAGGCATGATGGGAGAATTGCTAAGTCTGGATAGGGAACAAGTAGAACTTGAGAAACCAACGGTGTGATCACTTCACGGCTCTAAGAAGGAAATATTTGATCCCGATCCTTAAGGAGGCAGGGTTTATACAGGTTAAGCCAGCACTCTTGTGTCTCCAGCTACTACAGACCCCCAGGATCATGTCTCATGTCGCTAGTTTTCTTGTGGGGGCTATTAGGGTCAAGAAAAGGATGTTGTCCAATAATCTCACGAACATGGTTTTATAAATGGACGAATTTTATATTGCCCATCTGTAATGGTTACTCCTTGAATTTAATTTATACTAATTTTATATGCAAGTGATGTGAATAGTTTGTTTTATTTAACTGACCTCTTTTTAATACATTTTAATGATTGAGTTTTATAGAAAGTACATACCTTTGTATTCTTTTTGTGTAAATAGAAAAAGTATGTAAATATATCATGATTTTATTCTGTATTAATTACGAATTGATGATTGTGTGAAATTGTATTGTTCCCTTGTCTTTTTATGATATTGATTTATCGAAATAAAGTATTATGACTGACTGACTGATTACGTTTCAAAAAAAAAACTAGCAATTTTAAAACAATTTTTGGGTTTGGAAGGAAGAAATGTTTTAAAAACATTACCTTTAATGGAAGCCACTATTACTGAAGCTAGCACTGACAGTGAATCCTCTGGAGATAGCAATATCGACATTAACGAAGTTGCATTAAAAGCTTTAGAGGAGAATTTTGGGAAGAAAGTCAGTGTTGTTGTGGAAAGACACAAATTCTTTTCACGTGTGCAGTCATCAGGAGAAACCATTGAACAGTACGTAGCAAATCTAAGAATGTTAGCTGTTACATGTAAATTCAATGACATGAGGGATGATCTAATTAGGGAACAACTAATTAATAGAATGTCAAATTTGAAAATACAAGAAAAACTTCTTGGTCTAAAAGATCCACTGACATCATTCCAGAAGGGTATTGTGGTGAAAAGCTTCCTGTTTTAGGATGCATAGAAACTGAGATGGGTTTCTTAGATAGAAAGACAGCAGCCAAATTATACATAGTGCACAAGGGAAGATCTCTTTTAGGTTGGAAAGAACAGAGAGCCCTCAATATAGTATAAAATCCAAATCACCCCCAACAAGTTTTATTAACATCGCCAGGCAAAACTTCAAAATGGGTTTAAGAAATGTCCAAATTTATTTAGTAAAAAATTAGGATGTTTAAAAAAATGTAACCATCAAATTATATTGAAAGTGGATTCTATTCCTAAAGTACACAAAGTTAGAAATGTACCTTTGGTTTTAAGAGAAAAACTCAAGGATGAATTGCTCAGGCTTTGTAATGAAGGCATAATCAAGCCAATTGAAGCGTCTGAGTGGTTAAGTCCAATAGTTTTGGCCCGGAAACCCAACGGCAATATTAGGATGTGCATTGATTTGAGGGATGTTAAATGATAACATTTGGATAGACCGGCATCCCCTTTCCCGTATAAACGAAATGTTAGCTATTATTAAAGGGGATACGCATTTCACCACCTTGGATCTGTCCAACGCATACCACCAAATATTACTACATGAAGACTCTAAGCACATCACCTCCTTCATCCCTCCAGAAGGAGCTTTTCAATTTAAACGCATGCCATTTGGGTTGGCGTCTGCTTCAGCCGTTTTCCAAAGGGTAATGCAATCTATTTTAACAGGTTTAAAAAATGTAGTAGTTTTCCAAGATGATGTATTGGTGTGGGGGTGTGATGAAAACAAACACGATTTAATCTTAGAAGAGGTTCTTAATAGGCTTTCTGAAGCTGGTTTTATGATTGCTTTTGAAAAATACAAATTCGGGGTCAGCGAGGTGGAGTATCTAGGTCACACCTTGTCCTACGAGGGAGTGAGACTAAAATGAAACTTGGTTGAAGCCATTGAAAAGGCACCTGCCCCAAGAGATAGAGACCAACTCAGGTCGTTTCTAGGTCTGGCAGAGTATTACTCTAAATTTGTACACCATTTTTTTGACAAAGTACATGAGCTTAGGAATTTAATGAAGAAGGGTACCAAATTTGAATGGTCTGAGTTGTGCCAACAAAATTTTGATTCTATAAAGAAAAACATTGTTAATGCTGTTTCATTGAAGCCGTTTGATCCTAATGATCAAACCATCATTTCTACTGATGCCAGTAATAACGGATTAGGTGCGGTACTAATCAAGGTGCACAAGGGAGAAGAAAGGGTGGTGGCTTTTGCTTCCCGCACGTTGAGAGGTGCAGAACACTCTTATTCCACCATTGCGAAGGAGGCTCTGGCATGCTGGTGGGTATACAGTATTTTAGAACATTTGTATGGGGAACCAAATTCCAATTACATACCGATCATAAGCCTTTGATAGATTTGTTTTCCACAAGAGGTGCAAGCAAGGCCACCCCTAGGATCGCCAACTGGTTATACCGTCTGCAAGAATATGTTTTCGACATAATTTACATCCCAGGTGCAAGAAATGTAAATGCTGATTGCATATCTAGGTTACCATTAGAGAGTATGCACGATGAGGAGGACGACGAATGGATGGTTGCTGAAATAAAGGATGTATGTACTGCTATTAGCGAGGATGAGTGGAGGAAAGCTATCGAAGAAGATGCAGTGTTAAACAAAATTAGAAATTTTTTAGGTTGTGAACAAGGGTGGAAATCACACAAAGATTTAAACTCATTCAAATTGATATGGTCCGAGTTGAATGTGATAGATGATTTACTTAGAAGAGGTAGTAGGCTAGTTGTACCTGAGAAGCTAAGAGATAGGTTACTGAATATCATGCATGAAGGGCATGGGGGAATGTCAGCTATGATAGGAAAGGTTAGGGTGGATTTTTGGTGGCCCGGTATGGACATTTAGATTGAGCATTATGTTTGTGACTGCATAGCATGTGCGTGCAGCGACAAGACTCATTCCTCCCAGGAAACCTCCATTAATTCCTCACCCATGTCTAAAGGTCCTTGGGATAAACTAGCCATCGATATTTGTGGACCTTTTGATATCTTTAATGTGTCTGAGAGATTTGCTATAGTTATGGTTGATTATTTTTCCAAATGGCCAGAAGTTGCTTTCGTCAAGTCCTTAAGTGTTATTTCATTTTGTGAGGACATTTTCAGAAGGGAAGGCTGCCCTGCCGAAATTGTCACTGATAATGGACCCCAATTCATATCCGATGAATTTGGGACTTTTCTTATGAAATGGGGGATTAAACACATTACCACGCCAGTTTATCACCCAAGGGGAAATGGGCTCGTAGAACGCTTCAACATTATTGGTTGAGTGTATCCAATTAGCATGCAGGAACAAGGAGACTTGGAGGCAACAAGTCAAAGACATGTTATGGTCATATCGTACCACCCCTCACTCGGTGACAAAGGAAAAACCTTTTTCTTTACCTAAAGGAAGGGTTCCTTGTTCTGTGGCTGTACCACCTTGGATGAATAGAGCTGAAAAATATAATGCCAACTTAAATGAGGTGCGGGATAGAGTGGAAAAATACCAAAAAGCTTATTGTCATCGTTTTAACAAAAACATTGTGAAATCTAAACGTTGTTTCATGCAAGGTATGTTTGTGAGAGTATATGTGGGTGACAAAGCAAGAAAAGGTTGTTCTAAATGGTCTTCCCCAAAAAAGGTTGTTGTGGTTAAAGATAACAGTGTAATGCTTGAAGATGGTAATTGGTGGAACACCAGGAAGGTATCACCATGCTCTGACACTGAAGTTGCCATGTTTCCTAATACTCAACAAAACACCATTGCATGTAAAGTCAATTTTGATCCTGTTGGAATACCTGTTTCAAATATCAGAACAAATTTGAGACGATCATGTACTATGCCTAAAAAGTACAAAGACTATATATGTACATAGTTTATTTGTTTATTTTTTTAAGGGGGAAGATGTGTTGTATTCTTCATGGTTCATTTTTGTTATTCTCTATTAGTCTCATATGATGACATGGAACACTGCTGCTCCTTAGCAACCCATCTGCTTGATTGTAAAGTGGAATGTAGAGAGCATTGGGTTGCAGTTGGACTGGAGAGCAGTTGTGTCCCAGGGGTCTGTTTCTTTTTACTTAATAAACCCTGCTGTTACCAGACGAGTACGTGTCCTACTTCACAAAAGGATCGAGTTTGGATATGCTACAACATCTCCTGCGTCCCCAGGTGAGTCCTCACGATATAACGATAAAAGAGTGCACATTACTTTTGATGTAACAGTATATTACAGTATAGTAAAACATTTCATTTTCTCTTTTTTTCTGTTCTCAGCTTTTATACGTGTACACCGTAAATAAAGTAGCGTATAAATCTTCTCCTTTAAAAGTGGGGAAAAAACAATTGCAAAGATTGCAGAAACAAAATCTGCACAGTAAATCACTACTAATAAGCAACACTATGCATTGCACTTGCTACAAATAATTAATACATCATTTTACCTATAATTTCTAAACTAACCTACACAAAGGTGTCCTAAAAATAATTCTCTTATTATGATAACTGGTACAATAGTACTAATACATATGAAGGAGAGTTGTATTTTGGAGACCTTTTTGAAGACATCAGCCCTGATAAGCCAAATGATGTCTAAAACACTAATGATACACAAGAAACATCATACATTACTTTTTTCCAGAAAAATTCCTTGGAGCTTCAGTTGAAGAAACAAAAGGTGAGAATTTCTTAGTTTGAAAGGCAGTTTTGGTTTGAATATAAGGTTGCTGTCATTGCATTTCATCCATCCAGTTTCTCTCTTTAAATAAACAGTGTAGTGTCCAGCTGTACACTAACTCCTTTGTGAAAGATATAAGCTATAGTATCATAAATTCATCCAGAACTTCATATTTGTCCAGCTTTGAAGCTTTAATTTTGGTTTTTAATTTAAATACATCTGCTCTACATCGTTGTAACATTAATATAAGGTATTTTCCCCTTCTTATTACGTGCAATGTAGACATATCATCTGCTCTACAATTTGGGCATGTCATAATTTGGTTTTCATTTCTAATCAATCCGTCAAAAGGCCCTTTTTTGCAACCTGGTACTTTTAAGTACAGAAATCGCTCAGAATTGATTTTAGAGGTAGATATAAAAGAGCAATCTTTACAGTCATGGTTCCATGTGTGACTCAGTCCAAATTAGTCATCAATACTTATTGCTACTTCTTCTTCTAAAACTCAAAGGATGACCATTATAAATTCCTGTGAAACTTGCTGAGTGTCAAAAGAAAATTCTACTAATCCACTACATATATCTACTAGATCTTGAATGCCTGAATCACAATGTATCACAATCCTATCATGGCATGAACATTGCAGCAAACAACAGTTTCGGTTCAATTGGATTTACAAGATGTGGTAAATGAAACAGCATTTGCATTGCAGTTGACACCAGAATTGTTTCTGCACATATAAGTCGTTTACAAGCAAAAAACATACAATGCATCTGTCAATCTGCTTCATGCCTCCAATTTTATCCAATTTATAGCCAAATATTCAACCTCATTCCTATTTGGAAAATTAATTAAATTAACAACTTTACCCACAGCACCATTTACTAACCCTTCCCCCACATTTAACTTATGCCGCAAAAGTACTTAGCAGTTTTTGTACATGCGTAAACACCTTTATAACCCTAAAGTCTTTGATACAGACTTCTCTAAAGAATCCAATTTTGCTTGTAGTTTTTCAGTTAGTAGTATTGTTACTCCCTGGTGATCCATTTTATCGATAGCTGTAATTTTCAAAATATCTTCTTTTTCCAGTTTCGGTAATTGTTTGTTAAATTTGGAGTACTCTTGAAGTTAAGGCATTAAAACAGACTATGGATTTGTCTTCTTCAATGAAATTGTACATTTTTGTGCTGCTGTGTTGTTAAACAGCTTCCCGATAAGTTGACTTTCCAAAGCATGTTTCCCCTCTTTTGTCAGAACTCCTACTCTAATGTCCTTCGAGATATCTCCATATTCCACATCAGATGCTTGATGCATATTCTTCACTAGTTCCTTTTATTAGAAGTTTAACCAAATATTTACATTGCCAATACTTCCCAAATAATTTCTTGTTTTAATATAGAGAAGTGTCTTGAAAATAGGCTGTCCCCTCACGCGGTAAGTTGAAGTAGGTCCCCAAAGACAATTAAATACTTTCCTTCGAACAGCACTTCATATTCTGTTTTTAGAATCTGCTGCATTCTTATGTGTATGAAGCTTACATTTCTTCAATACTCTTGACACCTCATGACAAGCTTCACCAGATAATGTCTGGTATTCCAGTTTATTGTCATGTTCAGCAGGTAGCATAAGTGGCCAATGTAAAGTAATTCCTTTAAGGTTCTGTGCAGCTACTCCAGTTGGTGCTCCTCCCACACCTCCTTCATCTCTGTCTTCTATGATTTTATAATATATGAAGGGAATTAAAGAGCAACAGCAATGGAGTTGTCTGCAACAAACTGTATATCCATGTTCGCATTCCACATTTCCAGAATGACTGATTTATAGTCAGTAATGTACTTCGAGGCCTCTTTTCTTCTCAGTTTATATATGGTTTTCGTGTCAGTGTGTGTCTGACTGCAGATACAAATCTGTTTACTCTTCCTTGTAAAATGACTGGTCATGGGAATGCAAAACGAAATCTTGTATAAAATTTACCTTTGCATCTGTAGTTTCGACAACAGGAATTCCCACATCTATGAGTTTGAAAGCACAGAACTTGTTGTCTCAAACCTTTTTCACCACCGTCTTTTGGGATGGCATGTGTCACATACTGTTCTGTGAAAGACAGGACAGACTCATCACTGTCTGTTCCAAATTTCGGTGCATCTTTTATCCATAACAACATGTATGAGGAGCGCCTTTTAGTTGGTATTCTTTAAGCCAAAATAAATCAGTTACTTTGCCAAGAGGAGGATTTGTTTTGTTGCAGATGAAAGACATCATAGCTTGAAACCTGTGGTTACAATATCTTGAAACATAATCAGGATCCAAGGAGAAAAGTATTACAGCTGTCTTCACTTTGATGTCTTTAGTGTTTGTGTTTGCTTGCCTAACAAATTCAAGCATATCATACCATGCATACTCAGCGCAACCGTGCGTCAGAAACCAAGTAGGTGCACCTACATTTCTCAACATACATTTCAGCCCACCAGACAACGATACCAATACTCATTGGTGCCACATTTGCAGGTCATTAAATTAATCAAGCTAGATTCCTACTTTTCATCCTTTCCATGAATTTTGTCAACAAACTCCTTTGCTGAAAGGTTTTGAAGATTTACTCTTGTCTTTAGTAAATCGTTAAAAACTCAATATGTGACAGGACTGCTGTGGAAGAGATCCTTTTAGGAAATGAGCCCTCACTCACCCGAGGGAGAAATGCTACATCATCGGGTTCCCTCCTCACACCAGGACTGCAAAGTCCATGGTGTGGGCTACAACTCTCCAGACGGGGAGGAGCTGAGGTGCTTTATGATGAGTGATAGTTTTTGGGTAAGCAAGGGACAGAGTGCAGCAATACAGTGGCAATTAAAACTACCTACAGGGGCCTAATAAGCTTTATTCCATGGCCCACTGGGTTATAGAGTTAAACATAGGACAGGGGTTATAAGAGAAAATATATATATACCCTTTTCAATGGTCAAAGGTCAACATATTTCTGCCTGCTGTGGTCCCCAAACAGGGATCCTGGGCATTCATCTCGACTGAAAATTCTTTATAGACACTCTTTATATAATGTGATAAACACAAAAAATCAGTCAAAATGTATACTGGTCATCAGGGCGGCCAGGTAGGCGATGGCCCATTTATATTTGCGGTCTACCATTGTTCTGAAATTATTAACAAACAGGGAGAACTGAGTGGTGAAATATTTCACAAAAGTAATTGCGAGGTTTAAAGTATACGCATGTGTGCAAAGCATGAGAACAAGAACTAGAGCACTTTGTATTTCATTATTAGGTTGCTCTATTCTTACGATGTCCTCTGTCTTACCTAATTTAGTGGATAATGCTGTCCACCTTCATGCCACTGGATACATTCAGAAATGCCCTACTTTAAAATTAAATGCAAACAAACACATAGGACCATAAAAGTGTGATGCAGCTTCTCTAATTGTGCATTCATATCAGATGTGAGAATAGCCAGTTAGATTCTTCTCTACTGGGTAACAGTCATACATTCTGACTCTAGATGACTTTCTTTATGAATGCTTTTTTTAAGTAAAAATTGGTTATTTTTCATTTAAAAAAAACCCAAAACCAATCAATCATTAGTTCGGGGGACCATGGAGGGTTGCGAGCCATGAACCTCGTCAATGAGGTCCTGCAGTGTGGTTTGTTGAAAATCGTAGTAATCGCAATGACTCCTTATGAAAAGGTTCTAGGATCGACTAGCATTCAGATTCAGTATCAGGCTTGGTACGGCCCGAGCACCTCAAAGCATTGCAGCGTGCCATGACAGTGCTCATGGGTATGTTTATACAAGCATTGCTGATCTTACCTTCGCTAACAACCCTAAGCAGAGTGCCATAGTGGGGAATGCGAGTATGCCTCAACGGGGATGGCTTACCTAGATTTGCCAGAGCTTTGTGAAAAAGATTGTCCCGGCAAAGGTAAGGTCGGTTGCTGCTGCCTGGGTCACATTTAGAAAAGGACCGAACGTGGCGCAGACGCGTGCACGTCTCTGACGTACATTGAATCATGGAAAGTGAAGATGGTTAAGATGTGAGGTGCATACTTAAAGAGTATCCAAAGGGGGTATCTTTGTACTGTGAGTGTATTGTCATTGTATTTTGGTAATTTAGACAATTTAGACACCTTCGCCAGCAGTACATGGTAGTGTGCCATAAAAATGCATGTGAATATGCTCAAACTGGAAATAATTGAAGCAGGATAGTGTGGTCTGCCTAAATGCGGGTAGCTGATTAGTTGCTAGGCTTACATTTGTGTGTTAGTACTCTTTTGAATGGACAGCCGTGCATGGGTCAGTGTGACCGCCATCATTGTCCCATATCAAAAGTGCCGTGTAGCAGTGACACGCGTACATTATTTGTGTTGAATCTTGGGAGTTGTATTTGGCTTAGATACCGAGTGCATGTTGACTAAGTGAATAGCTGGGCTTCCTCTGTGTGATGGATATACAGACAATGTTCATATAAATCCTATCATTGTGGGGATTATATGATTGTTAGTTTTTGAGTATCACAAAACCATAACTCACTGGAGTCTAACCTGATCTTGCCTAAAGTTATATTGTCAAGAACCATAACTGATAAAAAAAGTTAGTGTCCTGGACTGGTCCATTGTATGTCATCGTTGAGCCCAAGTCTATCACTCCGAAGTCTGAAAACCCAACGTTGGTCCCTTAGGAAGAGGACTGATTCCAAGGAGCTCATAGTTGGCGAATAGTTAGGTATATCATGAATCACCCATGTTATGTCATGCTCGTTGTGTGCATGTTCTAGAAAATGTCTAGTAAGTCTTGTATTAGTCTCCTTACCTTTCACCGAGCTTCGATGTTCACTGATTCTAGTCCTAATCTTTCGTGTAGTCATGCCTATATTGTTCAATCTGCAGGGGCATCTAAGTAGGTAAATTACCCCTGCTGTGTTACAATTAGTGTGTGTAAGGAGTTTCCATGGCTTGCGTAGTCCCAGTTCTATTTTAGATGTTGTGAGAAGATAAGGGCAGACCAAGCACATTCCACAGTGGAAATGACCTTTAAAAGGTGGGAGAGTCCATAGTGTGGTTTGATTAATCTGACACTGTTCAGAGCGAGGTCTTGTGTGAACAACCATGTCTTTTATATTTTTGCTGCATTTCAAGGCAAACAGGGCTTGAATAAGTTCTTTCCTCCTGTGTTCAGAATTGGACAGTTTCTATTCACTATCCTTTTGATTGTGTTAGTGAAGTGACTATATGTGCTAACACAGACAAGCCTGTCTGTTCATTGTTTCGGATGTGACTCCAGTAGAGCTTTTCTGTTATTATTTATGGCTCTTTTTGCCACTCTGTTGATGAGATTGTGAGGGTGGGCTCTTTATGATAAATGAGTTCTCAGTGTAGCTGCATGATCATTAAATTTT
Source organism: Triturus cristatus (assembly GCF_964204655.1). NCBI lineage: Eukaryota > Metazoa > Chordata > Amphibia > Caudata > Salamandridae > Triturus > Triturus cristatus. Next base: position 112,579,529 of record NC_140588.1, read on the forward strand.
GCAGCTTCAGTTCAGTTTCTTCTAAGTCTCAAAAATTGGCAAACTGGTAGGTTGTCTCTCAGAGCCCATGGATGAAAACTGTTGTAACAGAGAAGAGAGTCCCAGGCCATTGGTTTCTTGTAGAGTTCAGCGAATATGCCTCCATTTTTTGGGTAGAGATTCCTTACTAAATTCACACTTGAAATGGAGGTGGGGATTTCTAGAGTTTAACCAAGCCGAGAAGGCGTGTAGAGTTTCCAAGTCACCTTCCCAGACAATCAGAATGCCATCTATATACCTCTTCCAAACCTTCAGGTTTCCAGTATATGGGTTGTGTAAAGGATAAATATGTGTAGACTCAAAATTGTGCATATAGAGATTCGACATGCTTGGAGCAAATGTACTCCTCATTGAAGTAACTGTGGTCTGCCAGTATAGTTGGTCTTGGTACTGGAAAACGTTGTCTTTCATGGTATGCCCAGACGTGGGTCCCGTGCTCTCCATGCCACTGGAGTCAAGCTATCCTGGCTGATGAGGGCTGAAAGCCCGAAACCAGTCCTAGGATGCTTGTTTCCAGTCCAGGGAGGACCTGGCCTGGCAGTCTGGGCTGGACTGTTCCCATTGGGCGCAGGGTCAAGACTGATTTGCATATGGCTGGGTCCAAACTGGAATGGCATGGTGAGCAAAAAAAACCCGATGGATTAAGGCCCAGATCTCTGTACTGGGGTGAATGTATGACATTGTTCTGCATTCTGTCCATCAATTGTTCTTTTTGCTTTCTTGGCAAGTGAGCGTACTCCATAATAAAGGAGATGGGTGTCATATCTTCATGTGTTTTGGATAGATTAATTCTTTATAGGTTCTTAGGGAATTATCTTATGGGATATTGGTGTATAAAGACTCCACATCATATGATCCCAGGAAATTCCATCCTGGGTCAAAAGGAATGTCTGTTAGTATACTCAATATGCAGATGGGGTCCTGGAGATAGAAAGGCATCTCCGAAACCAAAGGTCGTAAAAACCCATCCACAAATTGTGAGGGTGGTTCTAATAGGGACCAAATTCCTGAAACAATAGGTCTACCTGGGGGAGTCGTGTGGATTTATGGATTTTCAGAAGAATGTAGAAATAAGGAATCTTGGAATTGGTGGGTTGTAGAAATTCAGCTTTACAATTAGTGGTCCATCCTGCCTCTCTTCTTCTCTCCACCAGGGCTTTTATTTTTTCTTGTAGTCTCTGGGTCGGATCCTTCTGCAATGGTTTTTAGGATTTGTTGTCAGTCAACTGTCAGAGACATTCTCGCTGGTAGTCCTCGTGGTCCATGAAAACTGTGGCTTCTCCTTTGTCCGCTGGTTTCATAACTATCGTCCGGTCTGTCCCTAGTCCTTTGAGACACTGCATTTCTGCTTTAGAGATGTTGCAATAGGGATGTTGCATATGATTTCTGGGATTCAAAATCCCTTGAGACAGCCTTCTTAAAGGTGGCCACTTCTGGGGGGAACAAATGAAGAGGCAGTTTGAAGGTGGATTTGTTCCTCAGACCCATGTTCACATTTGTGTTAGTTTCTCCATCTGTAGTTTTATTGAAGAAAAAGGATAATCTGATTATTTACAATTTAGGCATATTCACAATAATTTCTATGGCACACTACCATGTTCTGCTGATGAAGGTGTCTAAACTGTCCAAATAACCAAAATAGAATGACTATACACTCACAATACAAAGATATCCCCCTTTGGATACTCTTTGAGTAAGCACCTCACATCTTAGCCAACTACACTTCCCATGATTCAATGTACGTCAGTGACAAGTATGCCTGGGCTAAATTTCCTTTCCGCTCGCGGAAATTGCGATAATTTGACATTTTCGCGTTCCGCGGAGAGCGCGAAAATGTCAAAATTTCCGCATTCCACAGCTTAGCGATAATTTGATTCTTGCTCGCGCTGTAAAATAATAAATTCTTGCGTGCGCGTGATCGCCTTACCTGAATCCCCGCGTTCGCCGACAAGTTTTTCCTATCCGGTCGCGTTCTCCACAAGATGTTGGATTGTTGGTAGCCATTTGCGTTGTCTCGCGACAGTTCGCGCCCGCAGTAATGTCATTGGTCGCGCGATCACGTCTTTCTTCTCGCGATCATGCACCGCGAGAAGAGTGAAAACAAGATGGCCGCGCCCGCAAGCAACCGCATGGGTAAGTTGGCGAGCCGCGATCATGCAGAAAATACTGCGAACGGGCGGGAAAAAAACTTCCGCATCTTCGCGATATTTCCGCGTGTTTGCTGGGATTTGTCACATTTTCGCGATAATTTGCGAAAGTCAGTTTCGCAAATTTCGCCCACCCCTAGTGACAAGCCCACGTGTACGCTGCATGCCACGTTCAGACATTTTTAAATGTGACCCAGGCAGTGGTCGACCTTACCCTTGCCAGGATATCCATTTTCACAAAGCACCGACAAATCTAGGTAAGCCATCCCCATTGAGGCATACTCACATGCCCCACTACGGCACTCGACTTAGCGTTGTTAGCGAAGGTGACGGCAATGCTTGTATCGACATACTCACGAGCACCGTCACAGCACCGTGCAATGCTTTGTTGTGCTTGCACCGTACCAAGCCTGATACCGAATGTGAATGCTAGTTGATCCTAGCACCTTTTCATAAGAAGTCATTGCGATTACTAAGTTTTTTCAACAAACCTCACCGCAGGATCTCATTGACAAGGTTCCTGTCTCGCAACCCTCTCTGGTCCCCCGAACTAATGATTGATTGTTTTTAAAAAAAATAGCTAATTTTTACTTAAAAATTTAATCATACAAGAAAGTCATGTAGAGTCAGAATGTATGACTGTTGCCCATAGAGAAGAATCTAACTGGCTCTTCTCATATCTGAGATGAATGCACAATTAGAGAAACTGAATTACACTTCTATGGTCCTATATGTTTGTTTGCATTTCATTTTAGAGTTGCGTGTTTCTCAATGTATTCAGTGGCATGAATGTGGACAACATTATCCACTAAATTAGGTAAGGCAGAGGACATCATAAGAATACAGCAACCTAATAATGAAATACAAAGGGCTCTTGTTCTTGTGCTTTGCACACATGCGTGTACTATAAACCTAGTAATTATTTTTGTGAAATGTGACACCACTGATTTCTAACTGTTTATTATTATTATTTTCAGAACAACCGTGAACCACGAATATAAATGGGCCATCGTCTACCTTGCCGCCCTGATTGGCCCATATAGATTTTTATAGATTTTATGTTTTATCACATTATATACAGAGTGACTATAAAGAATTGTTGGTCCTGATGAATGCCCAGTATCCCCGTTTAGAGACCACAGCGGTCAGAAACATGGTGACCTTTGAACATTGAAAAGGGTGTATATATATTTTCTCTCATAACCCTGGTCCTCTTTTAAACCCTATCCCCTGTGGGCCACGGAATAAAGTTTATTAGGTACCCTGGTGGTAGTTTTAATTGACACTGTATTTTTGCAATCTGTTCCTCGCTTACCCAAAAACTATCACTCATCATAAAACACCTCAGCTCCTCCCCGTCTGGAGAGTTGTAGCCCACACCATGGAGTTTTCAGTCTGGGTGTGAGAAGGAAACCCGATGATGAAGCATGTCACCCTCGGGTGAGTGAGGGTTCTTGTCCTAAAAGAATCTCATCTCCAGCAGTCCTGTCACATATTCTGTTTTTTGACATACCTCTCTTTTGTTTTTCTTGTTAAAAACACCAGACGTACTTCTTTGTGAGTTTTCAAGAATAAAAGATTAGTATGATCCTGGTTGGGCTTATCCCTGTAGATCCACTGTGTGAATACTATGTAATAAATGGTTGACAGCATATGCAAGTCCAGACAAGTCACTCTCAAACAGAAGATGGGATCTGTATGGAATACATTGGTGAAATCTAAGATCCTTTGAATATAATCTGGTTGACCGGTATGCAGCTTCTGGTATTTGTACACAGCGGTCATCATACCGTCCACATTCTCCAGTGGGAAACAGTTGCAGAAAACAGTGAGCCTTTAAACTTTACTGCCACACACTCATGGGAGCTCCTTTTGCTTGCTCCATTTGAAATAGATCAATTCCATCACCAATAACTTCATTAGAATGCAGAGGATGGATGCTATAGTATTCACAAATTTCTTCTGCTCTCAATCGATCCACCTTTTCAATCTGACCATGTGACAGTAATGTTTCATCCTCCATATGTGTTATATCTTGAACAACATAAGCATTTTTGTAATAAATATTTTTTTGGACTAGGTGTAATGTTGCTTTTTTCACTTTATTAACATCCATTAACTCTTGTCATATTTTTTTCCCATAGTAGAAACACCATTTACTAGAATAATAAGTGGATCATCTAAATTTCTCTTTAATCCTTTAGTTTCAATACTCTTTTTGAAATCTAATACCAAGTACACAACTAGACCTGTATGTAGCTCTGTTGGAGGTAATTTCCCGGTTTTTGTTTCCATACAAACTATAGCTTTGAAAGGATATATACATTGTATAAGAATTGTTTTGTAAACATTTAAATCCTGAAGTGCTTGTGGAATTCAAAATAATTCTAACTTGTGATGTAGTGCTCTTGCAGACCTTTTATTATCCTCTAACTTAGCATAGCAGTATACATACAAATAATTTTCCATGTGGACAAATAAAACCATTCCTCTACAAATATGTAAGCAGCACATTATTTCCACTTATCTCTGTTCTCTTCTTTAGTTTTTGAATACACAACATTACAAATTTGACTTTTGCATTGAGTGCATTAACAAAACATACAGAACATAGTTTGGTTTCCCTGAAGAAAATATGTTAAACGTCCAAATCTCTTCTGTAAAGTTATCAACACTAATATCTGTGTCCGATTCCTCTACACCTGCACATACCAACTCCTCATTTTCTCTACACTACTCTTCAGGACCAAAGACACAAAACTGAACATTTTCACAAACTTTTTCAACCTCCTCTACTGTACCATTCAAAAGAGCTCTATTAATTTCTCCTAACCTCAGGGTAGGGGTCTTGACCTAGTAAATTCTGCATTTAAGGGTGGTGAACAGTTAACATTCTTAAGTGATGAAAGCTGCTTTAGCACACTTTCTTTGATAGACATGCTAGCGAATGTCCCATAAAACTGTGTACTTCCTTAATTTGCGTGGATCTAATCCTTGCAAGATACCTATTTTCTTTTTCAGACTTTTGGAGGGAAACATAGAAAGAAAGTTCTCAATATATCGATTGGTTTCTGCTGAACACTGCAAATACTGCTACAGTTCCATTGGTACAAAGGGACCCGTCTATGCCTTCCCTGTACCTCTTCAGCTATCAATTCTTTGACATTCCTAAGTAACATCTCCTCTTTTATAATGGAAGTACCATCCTTCATCTTATATCATCATCCGGGTGTTTCAACTGAACGTACTAAGATGTTCTCTTGGAAGTAACTTTATTAATTAAAGAAAGGATCAAACTAGAAGTATGCTACCGTTCACCACTGAAAACTTTGCAAAAGTTACTTCTATTCACAAGTCTTTTCTTTTGGATTCTTTTCCTCATAGACAACAGTATTTTATCCTATGTTCTCAATAGCTTCCTCTTCATGGCAAATGCCTTATCAACTACAGCCTCAACATGTTCCTTTTGTTTCACTGCTTCTCTTCTCCTCTTATACTGCTTCATAGTTCGGACAAGATTTTTAATTATTCTACTACGAAATGTTCTGACTTTAATTTATTTAAACTGCCTCTGTCTTCTTGTTAAACTATGTGGTTTCATATATGATTTCTTACTCTTCATTAATGTCACTCACATTTTGCCGTTTCTCAGCTGATATGAAACGTTTTTTTATTTACATGCTTTTGCACACTTTGAAGTTTCCACATATTATTTTAAGAAACATTTTTGTTTTCTTACAAGGTGTTCATTTCTTTTTCACCACATTTGCCCCTTTTTTACTCACTTGTGAGGCAATAGTATCCTTTCCTCTATTTCTTTCTTCGTTCAGTTTTTGATGGCATTTTAGTTATCTTGTGTTAAGTGGAAGTAAATGTCTGCAAAGAGAAAAAACAAATCAGTACATTTATGTTTTCTTTATATACTATTAAATTATATTTTAGAGCATTTAACTGACAACATAAACAGTTACATTACAAAAGTATAGCCACTCTAACTCTATTATTTGTCATGTTTTCATGTTTACATCTGTGTGTCTCTGCCTGAGCTATCGTATCTATCAGTGTGTGAGTGGGTATACTACCATATGTATAATGTGGATGTATGTCGTTACAACGCACACTTTTACAACGCATGCACTTACAACGCATTTTTTACAACGCACAATCCATTACAACGCATGACATTACAACGCAGGACACTACAACGCATTTTTTAAAACTACCTTTACAACGCATTTCCATTACAACGCATACTACCTTTACAACGCATACCATTACAACGCATAATATTAAATTGCATTTAAGGTAAGTATTAGATAGTATAGGGGTAAAAGTTACTATTCTAACTCCAGGGGGTGCAACAGTAGGGTAAGTGTTGGATAGTATAGGGGTAAAAATTACTATTCTAACTCCAGGGGGTGCAACAGTAGGGTAAGTGTTGGATAGTATAGGGTTAAAAATTACTATTCTAACTCCAGGGGGTGCAACAGTAGGGTAAGTGTTGGATAGTATAGGGGTAAAAATTACTATTCTAACTCCAGGGGGTGCAACAGTAGGGTAAGTGTTGGATAGTATAGGGGTAAAAATTACTATTCTAACTCCAGGGGGTGCAACAGTAGGGTAAGTGTTGGATAGTATAGGGGTAAAAATTACTATATTATGCATTGTAATGGTATGCGTTGTAATGGTAGTATGCGTTGTAATGGAATGCGTTGTAAAGGTAGTTTTTAAAAATGCGTTGTAGTGTCATGCGTTGTAATGTCATGCGTTGTAATGGATTGTGCGTTGTAAAAAATGCGTTGTAAGTGTAGTGCGTTGTAAAAGTTGCGTTGTAAAGGTTGTTCCCCCCATAATGTGATCCTAGATGTCTAAACATATGTGTCAGTGTGTGTTAGAAAGTCTCACTGTATGCATAAAAGACTGTCTATGTGTGATACTATATGGAGAAGTATGTGAGTGAGTCTGTCAGTGTATGTATAGGTGTAAATGCCTGCATTAGTGTGTGCCTGGGTGACTCAGTGTATGAATAAGTGTATGTGTAGTTGTGTCACTATATGCCTCAGATTGTACCTGAGTATGTTAGTGTATGCATAATTGTGTGTCAAGGTGTAACAGTAGATGCCTAAGTCTGTACCTTAGTGTTTCTGTGTATGCCTAAGTGTGTCCCATCTGTCTCCCTGTATGCAACAGTGTATTCCTTGATGTGTCAGTCTATGTATGGCTGACTACCTACATGTCTTACAGTATATATATATCTATTTGCCCTGGGTATGTTAGTTTATGCACGAGTGTGTGCTTTAGTGTGTTGGTGCGTACATCAGTGGTCACCTGGGTGTACTACTATGTACAATAGAGTGTATCTGAGTGTGTCAGTGTATGCACTAGTGTATGCCTACCTAAAGCCTACCTTAAAGGTGACTTTTTTATAGAAGAAGCAGAGTTTATCGGTTAGTAAGGAATTCCAAATGCCTACTCAACCTGGCAGTACAATTGCACACACTGAGTGTGCAGTAGAAGGCCCAAAACCTCTTTAAAGGGCTAGTCGTCTACATGGGTGAAAAGCATTATCAGTAAATATGTTGGTCACTACACTTATAAATGACTATGTTGTGGGATGACAAGATGTCTTAGTAATTCTAGGGGTCTCTAAGTGTATATAACTGCCTGCTTGGATTGCTTAGTAGCTATGTCAACTAAGTTCTTTTTTTTAACTGTGTGTGTTACTGTCTCTCTCACTGCTGGGTAAACGAGTGCTGTATTGGGATGTGACTGAATGTGTAAGTGTATCTGTCTCTGTCTGACTGGGTGGATGAGTGTCTCTATGCTTTTTATAAATTTGGGTCTGTAAGTGTGCATGTGACTCACTTAAACTTTAAAGCACATGTCTTACCTTCTAAGGGCATATCACCCTACCCTTCGACCTGCCTACAGCCTTCATTAGGGATGACATATATGTAGCAAAAGGAGAGATAAAGGCTTGGCAAAGGAGTTTTAAATGCCAAGTCAACCTGGCCATAAAACTGTATGCACAGAATCTGCAGTACTAGGCCCAAGCCATGTTTAAAGGACTACTTGTCTGGATGGATGTCTAGGTCTCTCACTCCTTGAATTCATATCTGAATGCGTATATCAGTCCCTTTATGGGTATGGCACCAGATGTTGAAGTAAGTATGCCAGTATTCCACTTGCTCTTTTACTAACTCTACTGGTGTCTAAATGTGTATGAAAGTGGATTTATGAATTGCTTACTGGCTGTATTAATGAGTGTATGTGTTTATAACTGTGTGTGCAACTACCTATAATACTGCTGGATGCATAACTGCTGTGCGGGTGACTGTAAACGTGCCTCTCCCACTGTCTGACTGGGTGTGTGAGTGACTCTATGTTTTTGTAAATAGGTAGATGAGTCACAGTATGGGTGACAGACTACATGAATAACTGGGCACAGGGGTCTGCAAGTGCACATGTAACTCAGTTAAATTTAAAAGGGCATTTCTTACCTTTTAAAGAGAAAACACCCTGCCCTATGGCTTACCTACAGCCTAGATGAGGGGTGTATTATGTGTAGTAAAAGGAGACTTCAAGGCTTGGCAAAGTGGTTTTTAATGCCAAGTCGAACTGGCAGTAAAACACACATGCTCTGCAGTAGTAAGCCCTAACCATGTTTAAAGGACTACTTGTCTGGATTGGTGTCTAGGTTGTGTCAGTACTTGACTACACATCTGGATGAGTGAATCAGTACCTCTATGGGTGTGCCACCAGATGTTGAAGTATGTATACCCGTATATCACTGTTTTTTATTTTATTCTTTGGCTCTGTACATCAGTATGTAAGTCACTGTATGAATGGCTTACTGAGGGTGATGGTGTGGACAAGGGTATTTAACTGTGTATGCAACTAGCTCTGAAATTACTGGATAGATAACTCCTGTCTGGGTGTGTGCATGCATGTATATATGTCACTTTCACTGTGTGACTGGGTTTATATTTTGGCAAATAATTATATGAGTGGCAGTATGGATGGCAGTCTGCATGAATAGCTGGGCGCAGGGGTCTGAAAGTTCACGTGTATCTCAGTGAAACTCAAAAGGACATTTCTAACCTTTTAAAGAGAAAGCACCCTGCCCTATGGCTTACCTACAGCCCAGATTAGGGGTGTGTTATGTATAATAAAAGGAGACTTCAAAGCTTGGCAAAGTGGATTTTGATGCCAATTCGAACTGGCAGTAAGAATGCACAGACAGGCGCTGTAGTAGTAGGCCCAAGCCATGTTTAAAGGACTACTTGTCTGGATGGGTGTTTAGGTTGTGTCAGTACTTTAATACATATCTAAGTGAGTGAATCTATACTTCTATGGGTGTGCCACCACATATTTGAGTAAGTATACCAGTATATCACTGGGTCTTTTAGTAATTCTATGGGTCTGTACATCAGCATGTATGTCACTGCACAAATGGCTTACTTAAAGTGCTAGTGAGTACAGGTGTATGTACCTGTGTATGTAACTAGCTCTGATATTCCTGGATAAGCAACTGCTGTCTGGGTGTGTGCGTGAATGTATAAATGCCACTTTCACTGTCTGACTGGGTGTGTTAGTGGGTCTATACTTTTGTAAATAGGTATGTCAGATATATTACGGGTGGCAAACGGGATGTATAACTGAGTTTTTGTGTTCTGGAAGTGCATGTGTAACATAGTGAAACTCTGAAAGAAATGTTTTACCTGGAACCCGTGGTAGTGCAGTCAGCTGCACCTCCTCGTTGCTGCTCTTGTTGAATAGCTGCTTTTGAACACTTTGCACACAATCTTTCTGCTGCTACAATTTTTAACATTCTGCCTCGCTTTTAAATTGTATTTTAAAATGTGTTGAACTGTGTTTGAATTTGATGTGTGGTGGATGGTGGGAATCGATCCCTGAGAGGGAGGAATCAGCTCTGGAATTAGAGAACACACCATTTTTCTCTCATGACGCGGTCTAGTTGTTAACCCTGGGGCCTTTAAAACGGGACGCTGCGCGAGCGCGCTCAAACCCGTGGTAAATAAAATGTAACTCCGTATTTGTAAAGCGCGAACTACTCACCCTTACGTGTTTCAAGGCGCTGGGGGCCATTCTGGAAATTAAGTGAGCCATTGCCCAGAGTCACATGGTGCTGGGCTGAGCTGCCACCGGAGCCGGGGATCGAACTGGTAACCATGTGCTCCGAAGTCAGCTGCCCTGGCCGCTGCACCACACCTCTCCACTTTATAAACGGGACGCTGCACAAGTGCGCAGCGGTCGCGCCACTGACGCGCCAAAGGCATGCCTAAGGCAAGCCTGTCTGTACCTGTCAGCGTCTCAGAGGTGTCCGGCACCAGAAATGCTGCTGCTTACACATCAGAGAACTTGTACCCAAGTGATTATCGACTGTGTTAAAGCAGAGAAAGTCTAATTGCAATAGGTAAGTGTGCCAGCTTCCTCTCCCACTTCTCTCTTGCTGCTGACATGAATGGCCTCAGTTGTATTGAATGTAAGTGGGTTGCTCCCCCCCCAGATGAAGGATGTGTAGCGAGGTCGAGGGCTTCGGTTAAACTCGCCCCCCTGGTCCGGAATTCAGGGACTGCGAATAATCTAAAGGCAACACTCCTGAACACACGCTCCATGAAAAAGCATGAGTTCCAAATCTTTGACCTCCTTAGTGACCTCAAACCTGAGGTTATGTTTCTGACTGAGACATGGTTAAATGAAGGGTCCAACCCCACTCTCACAAATGCATTCCCCCCTGACCATTTGATAATTAGAAAGGATAGGCCTGGAGGTTGGGGTGGGGGAGTGGATATTATTTACAAAAACTCTTTCTCTTGCATATTATTACCCACTATAGAGTTAGAAGAAGCAAAGAGTCTTGGCTTTCTGTTGTTAGTATCTGCCCACCAGTCAATTGCAGGCATTGTAATTTATCGCTCCTGGAGTCACTAAGTAATGCCATTTTGCCTATTGTTGTGAAATACAAGCTATGCCTGGTACTTGGGGATTTCAACATCCATATGGATCAATCTACTGATCCTGGGTCCTTGAAACTGTATGAATCCCTTAGTATCCTTAATTTGACCCCCTATGTTCTTTCCCCAATACAGGAAAGGGACAACATCCTCAACCAGATTTTCTCAACGGATAGGATTGAAATGGATTCAACCTCTCCTATTATCTGGTCAGACCACTTTCTACTTACTTTAGGATTATGCAAAGAATCAGCTCAGCCTCAATCTCAATGCAAATCACGTGCCACGAGTTTCAGACCTTTCGATCAGCTGACTTCAGAGGCATTAGCTAGAGCACTCCAAAAAAATCCTATCTCATTTAGTGGCCAGTTAGAGAGCGACGTACACTCACTAGAAAATTGGTTAGAGATACGTGCGAATGAACTCGCTCCCCCTAAGATCCGAGCGACAAATGGATGTAGAGCCTCAGCCCCATGGTTTACTGAGGTCCTCAGGAAAAGCAGAAGTACCTGCAAATGTCTTGAGAGAGTTTGGAGGAAGAATTTTAACCCCACGGATAAAACTGTGTATAAATTGCCATTAAAAGCCCATTACACCGAAGTCTGTGAGGTAAAAAAGATTTTTTTGTCCTCAAAAATCGAGCAAGCAGGTAATAGTAGTAAGGAACTGTTCAAAATTGTTAAAGACTTCTCCTCCCCTCATGCCACTAATAGCCTTTTTACCCCTACAAACGAATGGATGAATCTGATTGCACAATATTTTTATAAAACAATTACAACCATTCAAGCCTCGCTTGGGAACCACCCCTGCTACGGAAGGCAACACAGGCTGGTCCCCCCCTGTCTTATTCAACATTGGAGGGACCCTCCTGCGATTTCCTCCCATCCTGTTGGCCGACTCCCTAAAGATAATGAAAACGCTGAAATCAGGCTCCCTCTCAGACCCCTGCCCCGCGAAAATACTGGCATCTATTGCAGAGGTGATCAAACCAGCCGTTAATCGGGTCTTGAACCTCTTATTGTCAGAGGGTTTGATGCCTGACAGCTGGAAATACGGGAAAATCCTCCCGCTTTTAAAGAAATCTTCAGCTGACCCTTCAGTAGCCAGCAATTACAGGCCAATTTCGTTGCTGCCTTTCTTCTCCAAGGTTCTGGAGAAATATGTAAATAGGGTCATCGCAGATTTTGTTGAGGCTAATCACGTACTACATCCTAGCCAGTCAGGGTTCAGAGCCAATTTCAGTACAGAAACAACCCTACTGGAAGTCTTGGAATCTATTAAAACTACACTTGACAGAGGAGGCAAGACCGTATTGATATTGTTGGACCTATCTTTGGCTTATGATACTGTGCCCCACGCTCTTCTTTTGCACAGACTCCAGGGCTGTGGCATTGGTGGCACAGTCCTCCAGTGGTTCACATCTTACCTATCTCCCTGCTGAATGTAGGTGTTCCACAGGGATCTATCCTATGCCCCACTTTGTCTACTGTCTTTATGGCACCCATGGCGCTTCTGGCAGAACAATACGGCACTAAAGTAATATCTTATGCCGACGATACACAGCTACTGTTCACCTGCGAAAAGGATATGGCCCTGAATGGGAATGAGATAAACATCTGCCTATCAAAGGTGTTCGCCTGGTTTAAACAGAACCAATTGTTGTGCAATTCTGGAAAATCAGAAATTATTTTTGTTGGACGCAACCCGGTTGAGGAATGTCGCAAATGGTGGCCACACAATATATCTCCCCCTGCAAATCTAGCTACCACCGTCAAATACCTTGGGGTGAAACGGACACGGACATGTCCAAGAAGTCCCAGGTTCAAGCAGTGGCTGGCACATGCTTTGGCCTACTGAAAATGTAGAGGAACTTCCTTCTACTACTCCCAGTTCCACATAGGAAAACAGTAGTCCAAACATTGATTATATCCCGCCTCAATTAAGTTAATTTTCTGTACTTAGGTCTCCATGATTATCTTCTTGGCTGATTACAGGTTGTGCAAAATGTTGCGGCAAGAGCCATACTCAAGGTAGGCTTCAGGACACACATGACCCCTCACTTGAAGTCCTTGCACTGGCTTCTGGTACACAAGAGGACACACTTCAAAGCCTTGGTATTGGCTTATAAGTCCTTCCACAATATAGGGGCCTCATACTTGAGGGACAGAATCCAGCGCTATGCCCCATTTAGAACTTTGAGGTCTTCCACCCAACAGCTCTTAACTGTTCCAAGGCTCTCTCATTCCCGTCTGGGTGGTAGTTCCTTTCAGGTGGTAGCCTCACAGCTTTGGAACAGCCTGCCGCCATCTTTACGTCAGGCTCAGAATCTCCTCAGCTTTAGGCGAGGTTTAAAAACCTGGCTTTTCTCACAGTCAAGCAGCTGTCATGGCGTGCCTGTATTGCTCTGTCACTGGTTCTCTTTCTCAGCACCGGGACACTCCAGGGAGTAGTAATGCGCTTTACAAGTGCACAGTAACATTAACATTAACATTTTCAGCACAAAGCACCCTGCCCTATGGGTGACCTACAGTCTAGCTGAGAGGTGAGTTATATATAGGTAAAGGACAGTTTAAGGCTTGGCAAAGCTGTTTTTAATGCCAAGTAGAGCTGGCAGTAAAACTGCACATACAGGGTCTGCATTGTAGGCATGGGACTTGTTCAAAGGAGTATTTGTCTGGTTGGGTGACTAGGTTGTGTCAGTACTTGATTACATATCTGAAGTGAGTGTATCAGTTCCTCTATGGGTGTACCACCAGATGTTTAAAGGAGTATGCTGGTATATGACTGGCTACTTTAGTAACTCTATGGGTCTCTAATATTTATGTAAGTGGCTGTATGAACTGCTTACTGACTAGTGAGTATAGGGGTATGTAACTTTGTGTATAACTGACTCTGATACTGTTGCATACATAACTGCTGGCTAGGTGTATGAGTGAATGTATAAGTACTTCCATCACTGTCTGAATGGGTATGTGAGTGGCTCTATGTTTTTGTTAACAGGTATGTGAGTTGCAGTATGGAAGGGAGACTGAATGTATAACTGGGCATATGGGACTGTAGGTACACATATAACTTAATGAAACTTAAAACCACATTTAAGTGCAGAGCACCCTGCCCTATAGCCTTCCTACAGGCTACCGCAGGGATGAGTTAAATGTAGTTACTGCTGTATACATAAGTGATGTATGAGCATGGCACTGAATATCTACATGCCTCTGTCTCTCTTTCACAGGTTAGATGAGTAATAATGCTTTTCTACATATGATTATAACTTGTAGCATGGGTGAAACACTGCATATTTAACTATGCCATACCTAGGTGTCTCAAAGTACACGTGACTGAGTATGACTTAAATGAGCATGTTTTACCTTCTAAGGATATACAAGCCTGCCCTGTGACTTATCAACACCCTACCTAAATGGTACCTAGTACATAGCTGCCAAGTTTCAAAGTTCATGTGTGATGTAGTGCTCCAGTCCAATTTTTTTCCTTTGAAATCTAGGACTTATAGTCTTCGTTTATAATGGAATAAAGAAAACTACAAGTCCCAGAATTCAATGAAAAGAACCTTGGTCTGAAACAACACATCACCCATTGACGTCTGACATCTTGCAAAGCTACTAGTACATAGTTAAATACTAGTTTAAAGCTTAGCAAGCAGTTCTTAATGCCAATTAGACCATGCTTTAAAACAGCACATGTACAACCTACAGTTCCAGATCAACACATTGTTGAACATCTTGTAACACAGCTACTTTCACCCTCAAATACAAAGTCACATACTCACAGAGACAGAGAGTTACTCGCCCATTATTAGATATATAAAAACATTCCACAACCACTCACAGATTTCCTCATAGAGTTACAATATTTTTGTATATATCATACTCACTATTATCAAGCTTGCATATTGCATATACCTTATTAATCACTTTTTTAAAAGTTCAATCAAATTCACATACCTGAAAATTGAGTTAATTGGTCAAATATAATTTTATTTGCTCTTATTAGATAGAGTCAACTCGCTCAGAAAATGTGATAACTAAGCTTAATAATAGCACACTGTGGAAGGCAGCAGATAAAAACATGCCTTTCATATTTTATGTTTGTTACACCACTTCTCAATGGTTAGAGTGTGTTAACTCTTTCTTGTACTTCTGTGAAGAAGCCCAATATGGTAGGGTATTTCTGCATATTTGTGAATTCGTGCAACCCTTAGTGCAACCAGTGTGTAAATTTGCAACAAATTTGCGAATACGTACAGGAGTCTAAAAACATATTTATATTAGTAAAACTATTACTTTAATACCACACTACACTTTAAAAGAAAGTCCTCACTAGGAAGACAAATCTTCACTCTTTTAGAATAACTCTCAACAACTCTAATTTGGGAAAAAACTGAATACACTCTGTTTAATACCCTTCCCCCAACACACTCTTAACACCCACTAGAACAAGAAAGTCACAACTCTACAACAAATTCTAGAAACTGCACATTACTCTACAATTCAGCTGCACAAGGTGTGCTTGATTGTTTCCAATTGTAAGCATATCCAAGATTACATTACGTTTTTTATTTTAACCACAGCCAATCACAGATGAACTTAGTTATTCTTAGAATTCACTACCTAATTTTACGTATCTGCTGATTTACACCATCCAATGAAATCTATAATTTTGTTTAAACAACTCCTGTCCTCCATTTTAACTGCTTTTAATTTTCAAAGCTATCTTGTTCTACTCCAACATTCTCCTGTGTGCTATTCCTGCTTGCCTTGAAAATGGTTAGAGTGAAGATTATGGGTCACATCTTTGTGTTTTGAGCCAGAGAGTATGCTAGAAGGAGTGGCATTGGCAGGAACCTGGGCTTGCCAAATGTGAATATTACTTGTTTTGGCCAAAGAGGGTTACAGTGACATCAATTGCTGTCTTTTGTTGAAAGCATTACAGAATGGTAACTCCCTGACCTTATGATTGTGCACTATGGTGGCAATAACCTTGGCACACTTACCGGGGTTGGACTGGAAATCCTAATGAAAGATACCTTTGCTCAATTAATGTTACTTTTTCCTCAGACTGCCTTGGTGTTCTCCAACACATGCCAAAGGCAGAAATGGAAGTGGTCAAGAGAATTCTATCCAGAGATAGACACAACAGGAAACATGTTAATAAAACTGTTTCTGCATTCCTCAGAGACCATAACATGGGCTCTATGTACAACAACAACTTGGGCTTTGACATGAATGGAATCTACAGAAGTGATGGAGTTCACTTCACAGATAAAGGCATCCTGTTTTATGTGTGTCCATCATATACACACAGGTTCTTCTCAGAGTCACCCTATTTCCGAAAATCGTGTCCATTTTCTTTTAAAATGTCTTTTTTTAAGTTCTTTTAAGAATTTGTGAATACGCAAAGCAAAGGCAGACCTTCAATAGACACCAGCACATTCAAAATTTACAACTATATAGGTGATTCTGTGCATCACAGTAGGTGTGTCACTGTCTGAATGAGTCCGCGAGTTGATGTGTTAGTCTCTGAGTGGGTCTGTGAGTGGGCTTTTAAGTGTCTGAGTGGGTCTTTGAGGGATTTGTAAGTGGGTGTCTCTGTGTGTGGGTCTGTCAGTGGGTGTGTCAGTGCCGGAGTCGGTCTGTGAGTGGGTGCATGTGGAAGTGGATCTGTGAGTATCTGTGTGATTCTCTGAGTGGACTCTGAGTAAGCATCTGAGTGTCTGGCTGGGTCTGAGAGTGGGTGTATTACACTCTGAATGGGTCTGTGAGTAGCTGTGCGTATCTAAGTGGGTCCTGAAGTGGGTGCATGAATGTCTCAGTGGGTCTGTGAGTGGGTGAATACTTGTCAATGTAGCCACCATGACCTGTGCAAGTTTACGCTCTTTGAATACATAAAATGTGATTCATTAAAGCACTGCATCCATATCAAATTACATACTAACCTATTGACACCAAAGTGAACATTTGACTGACAAATATATCATTATAAATAATTAGTTAAATACCAAAATACACATAAATATGCACCTACATATGTATAGCTTAGAAATATCTCTTTTAATTCCACTGAATAATACCTTTTATGGCACACATTCCGAATGCAATAGTACTAGTATTTTACTAGAGGCAAAGCTAATCAATCATAAAGCGTTAAAGTGATAAAAGATATTAAGAGCATTAGGAAAATATAAATCACATGCAGGGTGTACAGAGTCACTTACAGTGCAAATAGATAAATGTAGATCTTTTTTTCACATTGGTCAGTTAAATTACTATGCATATAAACATGTTATTATGATATAATGTGCAAAGACACTGAAGTGCAAATAGTTGAATATGTCAATTTTTCACAATATTTAGTCAATATCCTGATGATAATGTCATGCTATTCATAATATAATGTGCAAAAGATGCTTAAAGTGCAAACATATAAATGTCAATAACAATGACTAGTCTTCACAGTAATCAATAAATATAATAATTCAACATTCATAATTGCTTAGCGATCTGTCACACGATTTCAACAATTCAAATGGACCAGATGAAAAGTCTTCCTGGATGATCAAGAAAGTGCAAAGAGCAATCAAAATTAGAGCAGCAAAGGAATGCAGTCATTAAAGTGCAATTCCAAAGTGAAAAGAGTGTGAACCAAAGAATAGTTTAAAGATCAGCACTAACCTTGCATACAAAACCTCAACAATAAACCACAATATAATTTCTGGGGGTCCTCAGTTCAACATTAAGTAAGAATTCATTAGATAAAAAATAATGTGATTTAATATGGTTAAATATTCATTTTCTTAAGATCAGATCATTTTTCTTGTACATAATCGAACAGGGCTAACAAATGGTATTATTTCTCTTAAATGTGGACATGCATTTCAGCATCTACGTTATGTTCCCAGGGCTTTTCAGTTCCCAGAAGGATTATCATTTTTGACTCACATCTTCAGTGCTCGAGTTCACTGTCTCTTTTATATGGGCGAGCCTAAATATGTTTAATGCCACAATAGTTTTGGCTACTCAGATTTCCTTTATGTACTTCCCGAAAATGTTTGGCCATGGGATAATTTATATCTTGATGCTTTATGGCCCAAAGATGTTGTAGGACACAAATCTTCACTTTATTGACTGTGCTGACCATGTACCACTTCTGACAGCTGCACTGTCAGAGATTCCCTGGGCGTGCTGTGTTCTAGCCAAGGAATACTGACCGACTCCAAAACCAACGCTGCCATTGGAAGCGGAAGTTCCAAAGCCGGAATGAACTACCATTCCCAAAACCCTTAGCATAACGTGATGACATCGCAGGAGACCGGAAGAGTTTAATTGGACTTCCATCTCCTCCGATGCAGCCGATTATTCCTGGTCCTGCTCCAGAGCGCATTGAGGATTTTACAGTGCGTTTCAAATGTACTGAAGGCTGGTAATGGTGTGGTTGCAGCACCTTTTAAATACTTTGGAAGTAAGCATAGACTTTGTCTTACCCTTCTCGTTGTACTGGGGGCACTTTGCAATCCTGATACACAGCATACAGCTGTATGTTGTGGTGTAACAATATTATGACAGAGTTCCTCCCCGTTGGAGTGACACACGTTTGTGGTCAATTGCAGGTAGAAGGGACTCCGTTGTTTGTAAAAGTATGTTGTCTCTGAATTTCTTTTTTCTGTTGGCGAGTTTTGGCTAAGTACTCATGCGGGTAAAAAGATACTAAAAGACCTAATTATAACGTTGTGCAAACATCCTGAAAGTTTATGGACATCATGGTACATCGTACATTGGGCTTCTTGAGTACCTTATATACAGAACTTGGCGCCTTTTATTTCTAGGAGATTTAACCTGGTTTCTTTATTTGTTATTTACCTTACTAACAGGGAACTGTAGTAGAGAAGCTATTCTACCTCTAACATTCCCTGTGAAGCATTGCTCAGTCTATCCAGGGTAGGTAGTGGTACAGTTCATTGATTCTATAAGATTCTGTATACGTTAGAGGTGAGAAAGACTTAGCAGGTAATAACTATTGTATGTCTATATGAATTGTTTCATTTCAGGTCTCTCTCCCTGCTGTCCCCATCCTTTCCTTCCCTTGCTTGATCACTTCATTGATCTGTGCTATCATAACAATTCAGACTTGATGGTATCAAGAGGTGGGCATATTTGAGGATCGACACAACCCTGAGGAGGAAGTGTACCTGACATGCACTCAAGAACATACACAACTAATTCCGTGTTGCATGTGATTCTCTCCTTGATGGGACAAGATCCACCTTTAAATGTCTCAAATGCTGTTTTATTGATGCCATAATTGCATGTCTTGCAACATTTTGAAAAAAACCCAAACTCTTTTTGGTCAGCCATTCTGCTCCGTCATTCTCAATAAAAAAAATCCGGACAAAATATAGCCCAATGATTTAACTTTTTGGTATGTAATATTGAGCTGAAGGCCTAAACTCTCTTTGAGATGTTTGTCATGCTGTTACACATGCCAATTACATGCCAGTAAAGATCTGATATGATGGTGTTCATTGTTATATTCCAAAAACAAGCGAGTGACAGTATTGTCAGATCCAGTGTCAGCTATTGCATCTGTGGGACCAATCGCACTGATGTGTTTGTTGCTGAACATTCATTTGTCTCTGATTTTGGACATCATTCTCTGATGCACTTCATGCAAGATTTTTCATGGATATCCTCTTCCTGGAAACCATTTCATCATTGCCTTGGCTTCAGTTTGATATAAGATGTTGGCGGAGCATTAACTGACTATAGGGAGTGCTTCATTTTAGAGCCTTGGGATGAACACTGCTACCATGTTAAATTGAGTTGCAAGGTGTTTGTTTAAGAGATATGCAGGTGTAAACAGTGTTATCGTGGGTTACTAGTGTGACATCTAGAACTTCAATGTTACTGACACTCCACCTAGCTGTTGATGCGTTGCTTCTCCATCTCATATTAGAAAGTGGTCATTGATAAAATGTACCCACAACACAATTTTGTTCCTGTAGTGCATATTGTTGTCGGACTAAGCCACCTCCTCCCACCATCCCATATTACATTTGCATATGTGAGGGCACAGGAAGCCCTCACAGCAGTTCTCTGTTTTTGAAGAAAGACCTTTTTATCAAACAGGAAAGTTGTGAGTAAGGCAGAATCTCAACATGGTCATGAGCATAGTAGGGTGTTGTGCTTAAGTCAATGAATGGGCTCTCAAGAAATATTGACAGGTCCCTATGCCATATGGATGCTTAATGCATGTATACAATGAACCGACATCTAGTATCACATGGATAGAGCTACTGAGAGACTCATACACCCACTCACAGACCTACTCAGACACTCATGCACCCAGTCACAGACCCACTCAGACACTTTTGCACCTACTCTTAGACCAACTCAGAGACTCATGCACCCACTCAAAGATATACTTAGAGACTCATACACCCACTCTCAGACCCACTCAGGCACTCATGCACCGACTCACAAATGCACTCACAGACTCATGCACTCACTCGCAAACCTACTGAGAGACTCACAAACATACTCATAGACCCACTCAGAGACTCACGCACCCCCTCACTTATGCACCCAATCACATACCCACTCAGAGACTTACACACATTCACTGACCCACTTAGACACTCATTTAACCACTCACAGATCTACTCAGACACTCTTACACCCACTCACAGACACAATCACACACTGACACATGCACAGTCAGATGCACAGAGTCACTTACATAGCTGTGAATGTTAAATGTGCTGTTGTCTATTGAATGTCTGTCATGAAGTTATGAAAAAACTAAAAAAGAAGGGATTTAGAAAGAAAATTAACCAGTGTTTGGGAAATAGGATGGCTGTGCGAACAGCCTTTGTGTTTATTGTGTGTAGATGATGACTACATATAAAACAGGATTCAGTGTTCTCGTTGAAATAAACTCCATCAGTTCAATATATACCTTCCCATGTTAAAACACAAGCTGTTGTTGTAGACAGAGCCCTTGGTCTCTGAGGAATGTAGTAACAGTTTTATTGACATTTTTCTGGCTTTATCCATCTGTGGACAGAACACATTTGACCACTTCCATTTCTGTCTTTGGCATATGTCATAGAATACCAATGCAGTCTGAAGGAAAAGTAACATTAGTTGAGCAAAGGTATCCTTCTTTAGGATTTCCAGTCCTACTCCAGTAAGTATGGCAAGTTTGTATTCACCTGTCCTCGCCTATTAGTAGCAGCAGCTAGACACAACACCTACAGCTCTGGTGGAAGATGCAAACTTTCGGTCAGAATGGGCCCGAATATAGCCAGAGTTGGGACGGGCAGCCAAAAGGGAAAAGGTGCCTTGCTGACAGTAGCAGCCCCATCAGCACCATCGGCTATAGCTGGTTCTGGAGTGGAGCCTTGGCAGAACGGGTGGCGACTTCTAGTTGAGATGAGGAGAGATTCGACTGGTGAGAAGAGGGGGAAAGGAAAGCCTCTGGTTCCTCAGCTTTCAGTTTTGGAATTGCTTTGAGGGTCAGGGAGTGCTGCAGAGGGGCCAACACAACTGGAGAAGGATATGGGGAGTCCCATAAGCAGTGAAAAACCCTTGGTTACAATGGAAACCCTGAAAAAGGGGCCTACTGAAGTGGAGCATTAGGAAAGTGTGGTGATTGGGGGGTGGTGCAAGATACACAAATGGTAAAAGGCAAGGCAAATGGTGTTTTCACACTTTCATTATCTGAGATGGAAAAGGCTGGTCAAATTATAGAACTTGAGGGCTCTTAGTTCAACTCAGGTTTGGGCGAGAAGGCTGATGGTGAGGGTATAGACATGAATATTAAAGTTCCCAAAAAAATGAATCCTGATGCTAGATCCCTGCAGACCAGCAAAAGCTCACTCAATCAAGTTGGTATAGCCAGTTCTGGTATGAATTAATGGGCTTTTCACTTTCAGGTGGGGGAGAATGGTCACTAGATGGCTCTGAATCCTTTACTGACTCTAGTGATAATTATAGTTTGCTCAAGGATCAAACCTTGGGTGCCTCCCTCATGACGGCCCAAAAAGTGGGTAAAAAACTGGTCGGCAGGCTTTATGTGGAAAAGGGCTCAAGTGGGACTATCCACTGACTGAACAACTGGTGGGGGCTGCTGTAGAGGACTATCAAGAGGCTTCCTGCTCAAGCCCCCCACTCTAGATTTGATCTACCAATATATTATGTGGCTCACCTATATCACCGTAGATCTCAAGCAGCAATTTGCAAGCTTCAAGCAGTGGTATGGAAGGTGGCCAAAACATGTTATGCTATATCTGAGCATTTGCCTGATGTCAATGCTAGAGCTACTTCCCTTGAAACTCGTGTTGTGGGTGACTGCAGTCAGGTGAAAGCCCACAAATCCCAACTAATTGACATTCAGAGGATGTTGGAGGATCAGGAAAATCATCACAGGTGCAACAATCTATGGGTGCTTGGCATTCCAGAAGGAAAAGAGGGATTGGTTGTTTGTGGGTTGATGGTGAATATGTTTCGTCAGGCATTTTCTGAACTACAGTGATGGAACTGGGCAAAAGAGGTCCAAAGATCACATCGGGGTTCTTTTGTTCAGAAGCACCCAATTGCGGAAGAGAGGAAACCATGGGCCATATGTGTTTACATAGGGAGCTTCCTCCAGAGACAGTCAATATTTGAGAAAGCCAGGCCAGAGGCTAAGTGCACTTTTGGGGATTGTTCTTTCTTTGTCAGGGTTGACTTTTGCTACGCAAAGATTGAGAGGAGATGGCGTTTGTGACAACTAATCAAACCTTTTCAGGCTTTTTTATTAAATCTGGCATGCCTGAAAGTCATCTGAGGGGACAGATATGGTTTTTCGTGTCCAAAATGAAAGCAAAGGAATTCCTGCAGGAAATGAGCAAATAAATATCGGCAGACTGGAGAGAGCTCTCCCCTATGTGATAGGCAGACTATACTAGGTGTAAAGGGTGATTTGTCTGGTCTCTTCAAATATTAGTTTTATTTTTTTTGTTTCTCACTTAGGATAGTATGGTAAATGGTAATATTATGAAGCAGAAACAGAGGTCAGGGGTGGGTCAGAGAATGTGTTTTTATCACTACAGACCAATACGTGGTCTGTCAGTCTCTCATGGGTGGATGGGTAGTGGAGGTTGGGGTTGTTAGGTGGGGGTAGAAGGGGAGGGGTTGGGGGATGGGCCGAAGACAGTGGTGGTAAGTAAAAATTAAAAACAAAGAATGAGCAAGAAACGAAGAGGGCAAGGAGAAAGAAGATGGGCTTTTATGGTGTCAAAGTGGTACGGAATGTGTAGAAGGGCAAGACCTTGGATTCCTAATGGGTAAAATATTTATATGCTCAGTAATTGTGGGGGGCCTCAATGATAAGGCTAAACTGCTCAGGGTGGTAGAAATATATTAAGGTCTCTAGGGTCTGAGGTTATATGCCTATAGGAAACACATATTCTGTTGGACAAGAGACAATTGTTGACAATCAGGGGCTAGAAGTTAGTAGCATACATGACCCAGAGGTCAATGATTAGAGAGGTTGCTATTTTTGTCAAAAATAACACCGGGTTCATTAAACATAAGTCAGTCAATAAATGGGGCAGGTGGAAGATTGTGGAGTCACCAAGGGGGAACTTTATCATCCATGTATGGTTCTAATAAGCATGATTCTAAAATATTCAAAGATTTAGTGGTTGAATTACCATCCTGGCCAGCCCCATTGATACATTGTGGATACCTTAATATACACCATGAGGTGGGAAGCAGTTGGGTGAGTAGATATCATGGGAGGAAACCTCAAGCTCACCAGGCATTAGTGTCACTTATGGATAGTCATGGGTTGGTGAACATTTGGGATTCTATGAAGGACCCTGATCCAAGATTTATGTATTTTCCTGCTCCACACAGAAATACATTTGGTTAGATTATTTCTTGGCCCCATCTAGATTTCTGGGCAAGGTTGAAAATAAGAAACTGCTGAGGCTCTTCACAGATCATAATTCATTTATATTAGGATTTTTTGGGCAGCATAATTTTGAAACCTGGTCGGAGTGGACCTTCGATAGAAAGAGTGTATTGAATTCTTTTAAAGCAGGATTGAGGAGGGAGGTTAATATTTTGTTGCTTACATTAGGAAGCAAGAGGAACATAAAGTAAGAGGGTTGTATATCAAGTTGGCAGAGTTGGAAGAACATCACATCAAGCAGATTTTACGAGGACAGGAGGAATGGCACACATTATTAGAAATTAAGACAGTTAAGGCTGAGATTCACTGTTACTATAATAAGAGGGTGGCAGAGGGATTGCAGGTACACAGAAACGAGAGCTATGAATATTGCGAGTCGGTAGGCAACATTTTAGCACTGTGCTCCAGACAGAGGGAGACTAGAAATTATATTGAGCAAATCAAAAGAAATGATAGATTGTACCCCTGCAAACCTAGCAACATCGTTAAAGCTTTTGAGGGCTTTTACAGTGTAAAATAATATGAGGATGCCCTTCATACCATCTTTGTGGAGAAGAAGAAGGGATCGAGGAAGGCCGAGGGATTGTGAAATCTGAGTTAATTAAGAACTGGAGGCAGATATAACCTTGGAGGAAGTTTTGCAATCACTGCGTTCCTTGACTCAAGTGTAGGCGGCCGGCCCTGACAGAATTCCCCTTGAGCTGTATATGCTTTTGCAGGTAGGACTAGCTCTGTTTCTGTTAGACTTGTTTATTGGAGTGCAGCAGTTGGGTATCTCCTTCACCCTAGCAGGGTACGTATATTGTTATCTTTCCAAAGAAGGGCAAGACCCTGGATAACCTAGCCTCGTATCAGCCTATGTCTTTGATAAATTCAGATGCAAAGCTGTATTCTAAGATTTTAGCGGTTCACTTTTGGAGGATCATAGTTAGTCTGGATGCACCATGGCAACATGGATTCAAACCTGGAAGAGGAACAGCAGATCATATCAGATGAGCTAGAACATTATTTGATATTGTGGAAAAATCAGGTGACTGGATGGCTATGATCCTCCTTGATGCAGAGACAGCGTTTGATAGAGTCTTGTGGGGACACCGACGGAGCACTCATGTATCTAGCAGTAAGAGCGCCAGCTGCACACACAGTTACATACCCCAACACTCACTAACAGAGCCAGTAATCAATTCCTAAAGCCACTTAAATACACATTTACAGACCAATAGACTTACTTAGAGAGCCAGTCATATGCTGACATAGTTACCTACATGTCCAATGACACACCCACACAGAGAGTAATACAGTCATTCAGATTTGTACTGAGAACTGATACTACCAAGTCACCCATCCAGACAAGCAGCCCTTTAAACATGTGTTGGGCCAGCTACTGCAGAGTCTGTGTGCAGTTTTACTGCCAGGTCAAGTTGCAATTTAAAAACTCATTTCCAAGCCTTAAACTTTCCTTTTACTTCATATAAGTCACCCCGAAGATAGGGTGTAGGTAGGCAATAGGGTAGGGTGCTCTGTGTTTAGAAGGTAAGTCATGTACTTTGAAGTTTCAGTGAGACACGTGCACTTCCAGGCCCACATGCTCAGTTATACATCATGTCTCCGACCCATAATGCAACTCACATACCTTTTTACAAAAGCAGAGAGGCATTCACCAACCCAGTCAGACAGAGGCCCCTACATATTCAGTCACACTCCCACACAGCAGTTATGGATCCAGCAGTAAGCGACCTAGTTGCACACACGGTTGCATTCCCTAACCTTCACTAATACAGTCAGTAAGCAATCCATACAGCCAACTACATACACATATAGACCCATGGAGATACTAAGACAGCTAGTCATATAGCGACATAGGAACTTTACATATCAGTGACACACCCAGAGGGGGGGTCTGATATACTTTTTTAGATATGTACTGAAGTTGTCATACTTCTAATCACCCATGCACACAAGTAGCCCTAAAAATATGTGTTGGACCTGCTCCTGCAGGACCCGTGTGAGCAGTCTTACCGCTAGGTAAAATTGACATGTAAAACGTCTTGCTGAGCTTTAAACTTCCCTTGTACTTCATATATGGTCACCCTTAAGGAACGGTTTATATGGGCCATAGGGCAGAGTGCTATGTGCTTAAAAGGTAAGACAACATTTATGGTGTACAAGTAAAAAACTGAAAACAGAAAAAAAGGTAAATTAAATGTTTTACTATAATGTGATATACTATTACAGCATACGCAATGTGTACTGTTTAGTTCTGTAATTTTGTAAATCTAATACTAACTTGTATGTATGTTATTTTTCTTTCTCAACAGTGCTTAGAGTGGTACATCTTTAGATGTTTTAAAATGCTTGTTGTGCCACACAAATATTTCTAAGATGCACCCCTGGAGAGGGGCTTGTCACATAAAGAGCACTTCACATTCTTTGCCACCACTTTGCTGTGCCCGGAGGGGATGATGAGAAACTCCCATGTAATTGGTTGCTATTTTGCTGAAGTTTGCTCCTCCAAAGAACTGTGTTCAACAGGGTGTGGCAAGTGATCTTCAGTGTCACCAGATGCCATTTTATTGACAAATTATAGAAAAGGCAGCAACATTTAAGTTAGAAAAGAAAGAGAGCAGGTTCTCAAATGAGAAAAAAATATTTTTTACAACGTTTATGATTGTTTTCCCCCACTGTTTAAGGGTGCAACCTTATACATTACATTGATTATGTTGTACAAAATGTGAGAACAGTACAAAAGGGAGAATAAAATGCTTCGCTATAATGCAAAGTGCTATTACAGCATATGAAATGTCCAATTTTTGGTTTATAAGTGAAAAGATGAAAGAATGCACTCCTTCCCTTTGTCCTTTTAGTGATAATAATCACAAAATCAACTGGTTGTGTGCAAACAGGTTCTATGAGCTGTCCCAAATCACAGTGAACCTGAAGTATGCAAAAAGGTACGTAGCATGGTGCACACAACCTTCGTACTGCTAAATGAAGGATTTTTTCCTCTCAATAGATCATTCTCTGTACCAATATAAAATTTTATCTGACAGTTGACCAATGTTTATATCCGTTTTTCACCAAATTTAATCCATGTTTATTTGAATCACTGCAGAGACAGTGTAGCTCCACTTAATGCTTTATTCAATATTTTCAGATGCCTCCTGCTGTCCATCCAGACTTATAACATTGGCACGTGCATACAAAACATTTGCGTAGAGCAGGCTCTTTACAATCCACCCAATGCATTTCGAGCCTTTCTGGCTCTTCAACAGGGTTTACTGAAATAAATAGGACGGCGGAGACATAGCTGCTTGTGCACGAGAGCTCCAGAGACTCACAAAGGGAAGCGGTGGAGGAGGCTGGGGTCAAGATGGTACCCTGACATCCAACGGCGCTACTTGATGAGGCGAGACAGGCTTACTGCGTGCGTGAGACCGCTGTGTCCCCAAAGAAGTAAAGGAGAGGTGGAGTAAATGGAGTGGCGGGCCAGGCATCTGCGGTCGCGGATGGAATTAGAAACTGCCATGTACACATGCATTGCACTGCGGGGGTGAGTGGACCCCTGATTGGACGGCAGACCCTTGCCGGTGAGGAGTTGTGGTGCCACGCCTGCCCCCTTGCTGCTCCTGGAGACGTTGTCGTGCCCTGCCGAAGTTGTTGTTGTGGTGAGTGCCATCGGGGGAGCATTTAAAAGCCTGTAATACTCAGAGCTGTGAGGGGAACGGCAGTCTGTAGTCTGCAAGGAACTGACAGTCTTACAGTCCCAGGGATCTGGGTGGCTGACGCCACTTGAAATGCACCCATCCCTCACCAGGAGACATGTTATAGCCAGCAGCGTGCCCGGGCCAAGGGCGTCCGTGCCCGTCCGAGTACAGAGAAGGCCGGGCTGGGCTACCCCTCTTGGTTGCGGACCCTGGCAAAAACTGCGGTTTGGTCTTACAATTGTTTCACTGTTATAGCCTGGTACCTGTTTGGAGAAACTTGAACTTGAACTCCCATTCTCCACGCCTCTTTCTGCAAGGGGTAAATGATAGATTTGGCGTGTTCCAGATTAGTGACTGAGTCAGTTACTGAATGGATTTTATTGTACACATATCAGTGTGTTTTCACCTCACAATTTTTATAAGTTACGTGTCCCTTTCAAAAGCTGCAAGACCTAATGGCTCATCTTGACTGAATGTGTCTCCACAGATCTATGTTGACAATTTCGGACTAGATTACTAACTGATATTGTTTAGCTTGCTTACTTTCCAATAGGATGTATGTCGTTACAACGCACACTTTTACAACGCATGCACTTACACCGCATTTTTTACAACGCAACATCCACTACAACGCATTCCATTACATAGCATGACACTACAACGCATTTTTAAAAACTACCTTTACAACGCATTCCATTACATCGCATACTACCTTTACAACGCATACCATTACAATGCAGTGATAGCAGCACAAAGCAGAGCGGAGAAAGTGGGCTCACAAATAGAATTCCAGATATGTTCAGAAAGACAACTAAAAGTACTGACAGTCAGAACTCCTCTAGTCCACCTCCCGCAACTTCAGTCATAGAAATACCACCTACCCACCAGGCCCTGAGCGTCATGGCTGCCTTCCCGTGTTCATATAGATTTGATATTTTAAAAGATCAATTGGAATAAGAATCAGAGACCGTTTTGCAAATTGCATCCACCCAAGACGGCAGGGAGGTCGAAATGAGTGTTATGATTCCTAATAGCGAGGATCTTATTGGTTCAGACAAAGAAAATGGCTCAATATGGCAACAATTTTCTTCATCACAAGACCCCACTGCCATACAGTTAACTGCTATTATGACTGAGATTCAGAATCTTAAGGCATTTGTCTGTAATCTAGGGGACTCACTAAGCATGGTTCATTCAGTTATTGTCCAGGTTAAAACCATGCTAGAAGAAAAACCTAAAAACAGCACAAGTATGGGAGATATACCTAGGAAAAATCAGCCAGCTATTAATCGAAATGCTAAAACATCGACTGGCATTAACAACGAAGGAAAAATTCCCTTAGCAAGTTCCATTAATACGGGACGCCTTATTTTAGACAGAGGATTAAAAGCTAGGTTCACAAACCCAATCTCCCGACCTCAAAACCCAATATAATCCCCCCTGCCAAACTGTGATTATCTAGGACTAATAAGATCCTGTCTGTCTAAAGAGATCCCCATCTAAATTGCACAGAAAAATATAGTATATATGACAAACGTCCCAAAACAAACTGGCAGTACCTATAGGGAAGATGCGGATACGCTCCGCAACAAATGCATACAGTGGTTAAGGCATGTCAGGGGCTGCCGCTCACTAATCAGAGAAGACATCCTGAGGGTTGTACGACACTCTTCTCCTGAGTTATTATTGGACTATACCTCATTGACAGTCCCTCACCGTTATATGGTAGAAAATCTTGTTGATTTTGATATTCGTACACATAATATCACCAGCTCTGGTATTCATATCAAACTCAATCCCCCAGAACCATCCATAAACATGAGCTTACCCCCAATGAGGGAGATGGACTGAAGGTATCTTCCTCTCACTGACGTTCCACCTACATATGTTAGGTTGCCATCTGTCAGCGAGATTATTATTATCCCACTCACATCAGTTCAATCAAATTTAGCCTTGCATAAATGAACTCCTAAAGATCATGTTCTCGAAAAAATGAAGGAGCAGGCAACACTAAGGCCTTTGGTACACAACAATAATATTGAAACATCAAATCCCACTACCATTTAAAGACTTCAATCATGGAATATAGCCGGATTGATGCCTAAAATTGCTTCCCCGGAGTGGCACACATTTATAGACCAGTATGACATATGCCTCTTTCAAGAGACATGGTCAATGGAGCCCCACTTCAAACCAGGGTACCAAAATTATTATAGCAAGGCTAGGTGTGGGGATAAAGGAAGGCCCTCGGGAGGATTAACAATCTGGGTCAGGCAGGCATTAAATGTAAAGATTACCGAATTGCCAACTATGTCAAACGATATTTTAGCCCTTAGAATGGCTACAGATTCATGTGGGATGATTGATATATATAATATCTATGCCAGAGGGTGCAGTGGAGGAAAGAGAACGGAAGCCATAACCATTCTTGACGAACTCCTTGACCATCTGTTTAAAGACTTCCAGTTGATAGTGGCGGGTGACTTTAATTCAACTTTTGAACCACTTGGGCATGATGATCATGAAACTGGAGGAGGCCAAACAATGGGGAATCCCCAATCTTGCGCTGACTCCAATTAAAAGGTGGACTGACGTGGCGATTCAAATTAAATCTATCTGCTTCGGAAGAGGTCAAAGGGCGGCAAATGGAAGAACCCCCTCTGATAGGCATGGGGCCAATACCTTTAATAATGGACGATATATGAGTTGCATTGATTACATGCTAAGCAGTTTAAAGATTTGGCACTCACTGATAGATATGGAGGTGTGTGATCGCCTGGAGAGTGACCATGACCCAATGTGCTCTATTTTTAAATTGTTGACCCCACAGGCAGACAGCTCCTATGATATACAGCTTATCACCCGCGACTTGCTGTCTACCAATGATAAGAGGCGACTTAAGTGCAAAGTTATTTTGGAGAAACCACATATTTTGGATGCTATTGAAACTGAAATTAAGGGTGCAATTTCTAACCCACGAGAGGTGCTGCAATCCTGCCAAGCTCCTCTCGTGGAAGTAACTGCATCCCATAATACATTCTTCTCTAAATTACAACCCCTCCTCATTAAAGAGAGTAGAGCTAAAAATATGCCTAGATCAAATTTATGTCATTGGTATAACAACGAGTGTAAAGAAGCCAGGAGTGATCTCGCAGATGCAATTACATCTACAGAGCCTTGTAGTGTCTGGATAGCTAGGGTAAAGTATAGGAAGGTCCAAGCCAAAGCAAAAACGGAATGGGATGAGAAAAGGCGGCAGGATCTAAGAATGGCAAGTGCTAACAACAATACCCGAAGGTTCTGGACACTGGTGACATGGGTCAGGAAGGGCCCTCGAGCAGAGCCACAAAATTATGCAGCACAAGACAAATGGGTGAGCCATTTTGAATCCCAATACGCTGTTGACCCTGCAGAGGAGAGCGCTCCAGTGCTACCCCACACCTATTTTGCCAATGAAGCTTTTATTGCTACTGATGTCAATGTAGTCTTTCTGGCAGTACTGAAGGGTAAAGCGCCAGGGCTGGATGGTGTTCTGGCTGACATCTTTCTTCATAAGACAAAATGGAATAAATACGTATTGTTGCTTGCTAATGCCATTGCTCAAGGAGCGCCTATACCAGATTCCTGGAAGGGGGCAGAGATCATTCCAGTGTATAAAAAAGGAGACAAAACCCTTCCAGGAAACTACAGGCCCATAAGCCTAATTGACTCCATACAGAAAGTAATTGCATGGTTGGTGTTAGGCAAAGTACAGGGATGGATTAAGGATCAGGATATCCTCACTCCCTTACAAGCCGGCTTCCGAGAGCATGTCAGCACGATAGACCAGATATTTAGGTTTAGGTTAATATACTGGCGGACTGTGGTCTTAGGAAAGGGCAGCATGAATGCTGCCTTTTTCGACCTGAAGTCAACCTTTGACCTGGTCTCTCGGAGGAAACTCTGGGCTGTGCTTCAGGAACAGGGGATGCCGCCTGAACTGTTATCCCTTATAGCTCAATTCCACAAAGAAAACTTTGCCCAAATATGCTGGGGAAAGCAGAGAAATGTTACCGCTTCGTTCCCTGTTGCAAAGGGTGTGCGACAGAGTTGTGTGTTGGCTCCTACATTACTCTCGCTTTTTATAAACGGCATCACCAAACATCTATCATCTGTCCCCACTGACGCCCCAACCCTTGCAGGTATCAAAATACCCATTTTGATGTTCGCTGACGATACGTTGATAATTTCTAAGACCCCAAGTGGTTTGCAGACAGCATTAAATCTTTTTGAAAACTTCTGCACCACTCGGAGTTTGGAAATAAACATATCTAAAACCAAGTTCATGGCGTTCAACCCACATAGAACCTTTAAAGGAGGAATACTTTTAGAAAATCATTTATTCGAGCAAGTAAATGCTTTTACTTATTTGTGTGTGCTCCTGCAGAAAGATATGTGATGGAGCTGCCAAATTAATGCCACTACACTAAAGCTCCGACAGCTGTCAGGTATTTTACAAAAAGACTTTAATGTTTCTCTGACCAAGCCAATTACCCCAGTTTTACAAATATATGAAATGAAGGTTGTGAGCTCGGTATTATACGAGGCAGAACTCTGGGGTCTAGAGAACATGCCATACCTCACTGTAGCTGAAGATCGTTTTCTACGGAATATAACTGCTCTTCCACAAAGCACTCCGACACTGCCTTTGTTGATAGACCTTGCCCATAAAGCGCTGGTTGCTCTTGCCAGGTTGCGTCCTATTTTGTATTGGCGCAGAATCTGGAGCACACCACAACTGCTACCATACGCTGAAGGCCTTAGGGATATAATTAAGGAAGACACTTTTCATAATATTCGTTGGCTTTGTGAAATTAGAGCATTATTGATAAATATGGGCATGAAAGATTTATGGGAAAACCCCTTGAACAATCCAATTCCATCTAAAGAAATTGTGAAAAAAGATATTGGAATATGCTCCATTACAATACCTACATTAAATGTGATAGCTCAACGCAATCAGGGTTTTTCTTAATAGTGAAACCCCAACCCAAATTGGAGATGTACTGGGATATTATATCCAAACCTTATGATAGGATTTTGTACTTCCTGTTTAGAGTGGGGACTTTGCCTTTGCGAACCTTCACAGCTAAATGGGAAAGTGAGGGCAATAGTAAATGCCCCTTTTGTGATAAGTGTGAAGAGTCTTCTGCGCATGTTCTCTTTGTGTGCCCAGCATACACAGCTTCGCGCAAAGCGTGGTGTGCTCCATTATGCAGATTGCTGTCTACCAGAACATATAGCATTGCAATGAGGATATTGCGAAATGATATTGCAACAGCTGTAGCCAAGTATCTGAGATGGATGTGGGCTAAAAGATCAAAATCTCTTTTAACCATGTTTGGCATCTATGTCTGCAGCTTATTCTTTTTAATCATTGTGTATGCTTAATTACCTATTGTAATTTCAAGGAGAATCCAATTTTTTATCTAAACTTTATTCTAGATGTTTAATATGATTTTTAATCAAGTGTAATATTGATGTGTATTTATTAATCTTTTTGTTGTATTTTTAAACTATTTGCACAGACACTTATTGCAGCAAAATTAGTTTTATTAGATGTACTTTGCTTTTATGATATTTATTTGTCGAATAAAGCTTTTTGGATTGGAAATAAGAGAGCTAACTAAACTGACTGTCTAGTACTAGTTTGACTGGATCTTTTAAAAAGAAACATTTTATAACTAAATCCTCATTAACCCAGCCTCAACCTCTATCACGTTGTTACTCAACAACCCACCCGTGTTTAAAACCAAAGCAATACTAAATCCCAACAGTGCAATTACCCACCCATTGCGAAAAACAACATAATCCCCTACGTCTACATGAACTAAACCCATAAAACTTGTAAAAAAACTGATACGCAGCACCCCTTCAGCCACCACCGATCTCCCTTGAGTTCCTTAATATAGCGGCCCCATGAGTTGTTATAGTTAACATTCCCTTGTATCGTAAAATGTTAATCCTTGGCATATTACCTTAGAAGCCACGTGACGCACTCTGTCGGCTTCGTGTGCCTGTGTTCTATGTGAATGCCAACGTCTGTTGCCTGTACTAAACAGACCATTCTTATTAGAGTTTCATCCACGTGTGTGTAATCATTAAAAAATAGACTCTGACCCCGACCTCCCCTTTCAGATCTCTAACCCTTAATTCTATCCAATGTTACAAATGTTGTTATTGCAGTCAATAAAGTTCCCCTTCAGATCCTCTCTAGATATTCTGTGTTTTCCAGTGTCCCTAAAGTGATGTGTCGACTGTCTCGTTTTTATCTCAATTCCAACGTGTCCTCTGTGGGGTGCAAACTATCGGGGGGGGCAGAAATATTGCATCCCCCCGAAATATCTAGAGAGGATCTGAAGGGGAACTTTATTGACTCCAATAACAACATTTGTAATATTGGATAGAATTATTCTTATTTTTCATTTTATCAGAGTTGTTTATTTTTTGCACTAGAGTTTTTTAGTTCGATGGACTTTGAACATGGTTGCACGATCAGTTGGTATTTTTTATGTATTCTTAGTGCAAACTTATTGGGCACATTTAAGAATTTTATTTCAGTAATGTCTTTTTTGATTCTGATATTTATGGGTGGGTCAATGCGCTTTGGTTGAGGTTATTTATTCATGCATTTTTAAATGGGGAACGGCATTTTTGGCTCAGAATAAGTATATCACTTTAAGGGTTATAGCTCTGAAAGGGGAGGTCAGGGTCAGAGTCTATTTTTTACTGATTACGCACACATGGATGAGACTCTAATAAGAATGGTCTGTTTAGTAGAGGCAATAGACGTTGGCGTTCACATAGAGCACAGGCACATGAAGCTGACAGAGTGCCGCACGCGGCTTCTAAAGTAATATGCCGAGGATTAACATTTTACGATACACAGGAATGCTAACTATAACAACTCACATGGGGCCGTTATATTAAGGAACTCGGGGTAGATCGATGGTGGCTGAAGGGGTGCTGCGTATCAGTTTTTTCATGAGTGTCATGGGTTTAGTTCTAATCATGTAGACGTAGGGGATGATGTTGTTTTTCGCAATGAGTGGGTAATTGCACTGTTGGGATTTAGTATTGCTTTGTTTTTAAACACTGGTGGGTTTTTGAGTAAGAACGTGGTAGAGGTTGAGGCTGGGTTAATGGAGTTTTGTTATAAAATGTTTTTAAAAAAAAGATCCAGTGAAACTTTTGCTAGATAGTCGGTTTAGTTACCTCTCTTATTTATTTCAGTAACCCCTGACGAAGAGCCTTTCAGGCTTGAAATGAATTGAGTGCATTGTAAAGAGCCTGCTGTACACTAATGTTTTGTGTACACGTACCGCTGCTATAAGTCTGGATGGACAGCAGGAGGCATCTGAAAATGTTGAATAAAGCATTAAGTGGAGCTACGCTGTCTCTGCAGTGATTCAAATAAACATGGATTAAATTTGGTGAAAAACGGATATAAACATTGGTCAACTTTCAGATTGAATTCAATAATGGTACAAAGAATGATCTAGTGAGAGGAAAAATTCCTTCATTTAGCAATGCAAAGGTTTCGTGCACCATGCTACGTACCTTTTTGCATACTTCAGTATCACTGTAATTTGGGACAGTTCACAGAACCTGTTCCCAAGCAACAAGTTGATTTTGTCATTATTATCACTTAATGGACAAAGGGAAGGAGTGCATTCTTTTATCTTTTCACTTGCTATGCAATATTTCTGTCCCCTGACAGTTTGCACCCCACAGAGGACAAGTTGGAATTGAGATAAAAACGAGACAGCCGACACATCACTTCAGGGGCAGTGGAAATACACGGAATATCTAGAAAGGATCCGAAGGGGAACTTTATTGACTGCCATAATAGCATTTGTAACATTGGATAGAATTATTCTTATTTTTCATTTTATCAGAGTTGTTTTTGTTTTGCACTAGAGTTTTTTAGTTCGATGGACTTTTTTGAACGTGGCTGCTCGATCAGTTGGTATTTTTTATGTATTCTTAGTGAGGACTTATGGTGCACATTTAAGAATTTTATTTCAGCAATGTCTTTTTTGATTCTGATATTATTTATGAGTGGGTCAATGCGGTTTGGTTGATGTCATTTATTCATGCATTTTGCAGTGGTGAACAGCATTTTTGGCTCAGAATAAGTATATTACTTTAAGAGTTATAGCTCTGAAAGGGAAGGTCGGAGTCAGAGTCTATTTTTTACTGATTACGCACACGTGGACGAGACTCTAATAAGAATGGTCTGTTTAGTAGAGGCAATAGACATTGGCATTCACAGAGAACAAAGGCACACAAAGCAGGTAGAGTGCTGCATGTGGCTTCTTAGGTAATATGCCGAGAATTAACATTTTGCGATACACGGGAAAGCTAATATAACAACTCATGGGGCCATTATATTAAGGAACTCAGGGGAGATCGATAGTGCATGAAGGGGTGCTGCATATCAGTTTTTTCACGAGTGGGTTGTTGATTAAGAACGTGATAGAGGTTGAGGCTGGGCTAATGAGGGTTTTGTTATAAAACATTTTTTTTTAAAAGATCCAGTGAAACCAGTACTAGATAGTCGGTTTAGTTACCTCTCCTATTTATTTCAGTAAACCCTGACGAAGAGTCTTTCAGGCTCGAAATGCATTGGGTGGATTGTAAAGAGCCTGCTCTACACAAATGTTTTGTGTACACGTGCCGCTGTTATAAGTCTAGATGGACGGCTGGAGGCATCTGAAAATGTTGAATAAAGCATTAAATGAAGCTACGCTGTGAGCTATTTGTGATTCAAATAAACATGGATTAAATTATGTGAAAAACGGATATTGACATTGGCTAACTTTCAGATAAAATTTGAAAATGGTACAGAGAACAATCTATTGAGAGGAACAATTCCTTCATTTAGCAGTGTGAATGTTGGGTGTGCCATGCTATATGACTTTTTGCATACTCTTTGGTTAATAGCATGAACTAATGCATTTCAGAAACTAAATGTTTATCATGGAATTTTGCAAAAATGTATTCTAAGTTATATTTATGTTCTTTATGTTTTTAAAAATATTAATGACACATCTATAAGAGTATAGCAATGTCCTAATTATGTCTTTCTGTATAGTTCTACCATCTCACATTGTCAAGGTATACACCAAAAGTACAGTGTCACACAGCCACTGAGACATTCAGACTGACACTGTTAGAGCCACTCATAAGCCTAGTCATTCAGCAACTCACACACCCACTCACTCAATAACACACCAGGTCCCTTACCAGCACATGTACTACCTCATGCATTCACTTACCCATACAGATACATACACACCTATTCACTCACTCATACAGGTATTAAATAATACACTTATCTACCCATTCAGTCACTCATACATCTACTCAGTCAACCATACATTCACCAACATACACAGTTACTCTCATGTAACTACTGACACACCCAATCACTCATCCATACAGCTAGAAACACTTCCACTCACTCACCCAAACATTCACTCATATACCCACTAGGTCACCTATACAGGTATTAACACAGCCAGTTAATCACCCATACAGCTAGTGACACACATACATACTCAGTCTCTCATACAGGCACAGACACACACATTCACTCACCCATTCAGGTACTCCCACTCCCACTCACCACCTACCAAAACAGCTACTAACACATGTAGGGCCTCACCCATACAGCAACTCACACCCATAAACTTGCCTCTATACTCACTGACATACCCATTCACTCACTTACCCATACACTCACTAACACACCTGCTCACTCACCTATACAGTCACTGACACACCCACTCACTCACTTATACAGCTAATAACACACACACACTTGCTCAACCATACAGTCTGTCAGACACCCACTCATGCACCCATACAGTCACTGATACAACTACTCACTCTCCCATACAGCTATCAGCACACACAATCACTCTCCCATACAGACACTCATGCTTCCACTCACTCACCCAAACAGCCCTTCATGCACCTATTCACACAATCCATTAACCCACTCTCTCACCAATGCTGTTCCTAATACACCCACTCACATAACCATGAAAACACTTGCACCATCAAACAGAACCCATACAGCCACTGCCACGCCCACTCCCTCACATACCTACTCACTCACTTACACTTCTAGTTGCTCACTCATGCAGCCACTCACTCAATAACACAGAAACTCATTCACTTATACTCTTTCTTATACATATGCACACATACAGTTTTCTTTTTTTTTAAACCAAGAAAGGTGGTTGTAATAAGAACATTTTTTGATTTTTAAAAACTTGTTTTTGAGTTTTAAATACTTTGTGGGGGGTTTGTAAAAACAAAATGGCAACAGCTTTTTTAACAGAAAACTGGGAAACAAGTTTCATTCAAAAACAGAAAAGAAAAAATTAACACTTATGCACGTTTGCATCGTCCAAAATGTGGCAACCGTTTGTTCCTCTACAGTTAGAACCTTTTTGCAGACCAAACAAAAAGTGCCAATTCTTTGGAGATCTGGGGAGTTCTTTGGGAACTGTTGCTGGACCTCAGATGGTAGAGGGTCTCCAGGAGCAATTGGTGTTGCAGTTGAGGTAGGATTTCCTATATTTCCCTGCCTCTGTGCTCTGGTCAACTCCTTGGAGTGGTATGTCTTTAGATGATACAACAATTCTCATTGTGCCACACCAAAACTTCTTTGATGTACCCCTGGCGAGGGTCATCTTGCTTACTGAACACTCTCCATGTTTAGAATCTACTTTCTTCTCCCTGGGGGATAGCAAAAACTCCCAAGCAATTGATTGCCGCTTTGCCTGATGTCCCTCCTCCAAAGAACTGCCTTCATCAAGGTGTGGCTCCTGATCTTTACTGCGACCAGAAGCCATTTTATTTGGAAATAATTTCCTAAAATAAAGCAAATCAATATTTAATTTGAAAGGAACATGTGGTGACATGTGAACCTCCAATCTCAGTACTGGTCTGAAGAAAAGAAAACGTAGTAGGGGCCTTCTTCCTAGAATAACCAAAAGTGTCTTGTCCAATGAAATCCCTTTCTTCCATAGTCATGTAATATTTGCAACATCATTACAAATAACGACTTATTTGCGATTACAGGAAATAGAAGAAACACTGTTCTACCGTAAAATTACACAGGAAAATCACTTTATATGTTGTATTAGTAAGCTACTGATCACCATTATTAATTGCAATATGTGTATATATGATTTTCACACTTTCTACAAATCACACAAATTTCGTGAATAACTGTGGTAGTGGAACATACATATCACGACTGTTTGCAGCATATTTGCAAATATATAAAAAAATAAAAATGTTCTGGGGACATCTATTTCTTGATGCTGAAGAAAACGATGCTGCATTCTTGAAGGCCAAATAAAATGAGGATATCTCCACCAAACAAAGAAACGCTTGCTTCATATAGTTAGGATAGAGTACCCTTATGTGGTGGAGATTCACCTTTTTGTAGTCTCCTTGTCTTCTGTATAGCACGATTAATGTTAACACAGATTTCTGGATAAAGACACATGAAGAACAACAACATTACCAAAATGCAGAGAAGATCATTGGAAACATCTCCTTGTGAACCATTATGCAACAATGCTGTAGAATACGCACCTTGCATTTACCAAACAAGGCAGCACTTACTAATTAAACCCAAAAAACTATTCCAGCTGGGTAAACATTTTATGCAAAACTATGGACTCTGTCTGACCCTGATGCTCATTTCACAGAAATTAAACCTCAACGGAAAGCACTTACAAATATAAACATAGCAGGTGCCCCAGTTTAAGCTTCAGTTCTCTAAAGGACAAAGGATCCTACTTTCCTGGGCTTTGCAACAGCAAACAAAGTGTGTTTTCTCTGCAATTCCACATTGAAAAACAATATATTCCTGGTAAAGGCAAATGAATGGTTCATCTATCAGAGCACAATCTGAAGTGACCATAGCAAATGGGTTCTTTCTTGACCTCTCCTAGTGAGAGTAGAGTCCATTATTCTCCCTTTTAGTGACTACAAATATGCAAATTCCAAAATGAACTGAAGACATAGCACGTTTGGGGCTGCCCCATCCACCCTAGTAGTATGCAACTCAGACACCCATACACCCACTGACACACCCACTGACAAACACAAAACAACTCACACCTCCACTCACACATCCATACAGCACTTACACACCCAGATACAAACCCATAAAGCCACTCAACCACCCACTCGCAGATGTATAGTCACTCACACACCCACTCGCAGACCCATACAACCAGTGGCAATCACAAAACCACTCACAGACCCACACAGCCACTCACACACCCACTCTCTGACGTATAGAGCCACTCACATACATACTGTCAAAGGTTACAGATTACAGCTAGGGAATACAATTTAAAAAACTTTAGAACTTCACTGAAATAACCAAAGATTACAGGGACGTTACAGTGAGGCTCAGATTTGACACGTAGAAAACCATTGAAATTCAGCAGTTACAGTTACCTGAGCTAACTAGAACTTACGTCCACGCAATGTAACCTTTATTTTTTCAGTGAATATATATCATATAAATGTATAGATATATATGAGTATTGTCAAGGTACATATATGTGGAGTTAGGTATCAAAAAATCTCGCTATAATTATCTTTTAATATTTTGTACATGCTATAC
Organism: Triturus cristatus; assembly: GCF_964204655.1. NCBI lineage: Eukaryota > Metazoa > Chordata > Amphibia > Caudata > Salamandridae > Triturus > Triturus cristatus. Next base: position 112,620,072 of record NC_140588.1, read on the forward strand.
TGAGGGTGTACACACATATGTGTAGGCTTTGAACGTAGTAGGACTCCGTGTTGTACTGAGAGTCTGATTGATGGAAGCAACTGAATCCTTCTGAGATAGCCCCTAGTTTGACATAAGATGGTGGATACAGCTTCCTCAGCCATATAGCACATCAGGAATTATAGTTGGGCAACAGGGAACTATGAGGTTGTTTTTCCCCTTAGGGTTCTGACTGACATCATATGCAACTCAAGATTCGCTCTTGTTGTATATTTGACGTCACTCATAACCCCTCCGTGAAAAACATTCCCGCAATTCACTGTTACCCATCTATAATTTTATACATTATGACATCATGAATGATCATGAAGACAGACAGGTGCTGGCCCTTCATATTTCATTGTGCCCATGTTTTAGAATTCTCCTGGTTGGAAGCAGTATCATCACTATCTGCTTGTGTAAAGACCTTGCTTGCAATGCAAATTGTAATTTGAAAAGGAGCAACAAAAAACAAGTCCCAGGACATTAGGCAGTGGATCACTATGGGCTTAAACTGGAATAGAAAATGAAATTGTCTAGAAAAGGAATATAAAGGTAGAATCCACACCAAGCTGAGTTTAGCTGGGCTTATCAGAGAGGGCTCACCTGACCTCCCTGTGACATTCATGCAGTGAAGTGCATGAAGGGACAACAACACCATCAGTATCAGTGTGCCCTCTGGTATCTTTCCCATGACCTAAGGGTCTACTTTGCAGCTACTGACATCGTGCGGGACAAAGATGTCATCATTGCCATAGTGTGGGGATACTCTGAAGGCCTGGAAGCTGCAGCTACCAAAGACAGATGACCACTGGACCCGGCCTAACATGATTTGTTTTTATTGGTGTAATCCAAGAAGCAAGGTTGCCATCGCAACCCTGGTCCTGATAACAAATACATCATCGCTATGACTATGAAGGGTGCATCGCAAACAGCGTAGGTCTTATCGACATTCGCATGAGCAATACACCAAGCAGTAAACTCTCACCTGGGCCAATTCTTGTGATACGCTTTCGTGCAGTTATATCATCATAGTACAGGACAGAAACTGCATCAACTAGACTCAAATATTGTGGTGGGTATGGGAACTATACAAATTGATTTTAGCCCATAGTGTTGAAGAACCTTAAAGCTAAACCCAGCTATTATGTAAAGTATTTCGTTTTGCTGTGCAAATAAATTACTTTTACTAAGTTTTTGAAGGCAAGCACGGAGTTGAACAGTATGTTATTTTGTCAGATGAGTTCTGAGTCTCTGCATGCCACACTACCTCCCTAAATAGCCTTTGACTACTTGCCCTTGCTACACTGAAAGCTAAGTGTGGAAAGTGTGTACTTTGACCTATTTGCGGGGTCATTGTTGAATGGACTCCACGGACACCACGGGCAAAACGATTCAACTACCACGGTTGAGGGCCAATAGCCTCTGCTAGCACATTCAGAGAATGGAATGTTAAAGAGTTATTGCTCCTCAGGTGCCTATGGAAAATGGCTGTAAATAAGCTAAATATGCAGAACACCCCGCGTAGCTGTGTTTCCTGGGTGTGGTAAATACCACCCCTATCCATACACAATGGGGGATATTCTCAAGAACGTGTGTTAACCATTGCAAATTTAGCTTAACGCAACTCTTCACATCGCAGTCTATTGTGGGAAAAAAACTCCATGTTAACGTGGTATTCCTAACCCGGCGGCACCATTCGATAGTAGCAGGATAACGCGCCAAGTGACCGGCTACAAATTAACGCGATGCCAAAAAATGCGAAACGCGAAAAAACCTGCGATGCCCCAAAACGCGATACAACAATCAGCGACAACCAGCGACAGACCTGCAATTCCCACTCGTCATGTGGGAAAATGCACTATAAAAGCAAAAAAACAAGCACATGAAAACCAAATCAAACTGCGTAGCACCATTGATGCACCCGGACCGGGTGCAGAGGACAACCCGAACCCCACATGCCCCACGGAGGACCAGCCAGGAACCCCGTGTTCAGAGAAGGATAAGGAGAAGAGGAAGACAGGGTTCAGTCCGCAGGAAGACTGGATCATCGTCACAGAGGTGATAGAACACTACCAACAACTGTTCGTCACCTCCACTGCGTAATTGGCAATACAAACGGAAAAATGGCAGTCCATCATCACCAACGTGAATGCAGTCGGAGTGTCTAGGAGATCAATGGAGGAGGTCAAGAGGCACTGGTATGAAGTGCACAGCCAAATCAAGGAGAAACTCGCTGCCAACAGGAAGGCAGCAAAGGCAACTGGAGGTGGGAGTCCTGCGCCACAGGAGGAGCTGTATGAGCTGGAGGAAATGGTGGCCACCGTCATCAGTGTGGAGACGGTGCAAGGAGTCGGGCCTGGACGCAGCTCGATATGACCTGACCCATCAGCAACAGGGTGAGTAACGACTAGGGACTGGGGGACGGAGGGAGATGAGCACAATGGCACACATGCACAATCATGTGCAGCACACTGCACACCCACAATGAGTATGGAACATGTCCCTGATACCCTTGGTACACTGCAGCACACATAGAAACACCAAGTAGGCCCCGGCCACAATGTGCACAAGTGGGCCCCCCTCCACACTGACACTGCAAGTGACACTGCATTACAGATAGCATGGCTGCAGTCACAATACATGACATGGTGCACATGACGGCAGTGAGGTGGCTGAGTGTGGACCATATTCCACAAAGGAGCAGGTCACACTCTGACACATCCACGTGCACCTACAACCCATGATGTCAAAACACATTTGCAGACAAACAAAGCACAAGAGTACAACATTTGTTCAAGAGCACAATTGACCCAAGTCGCAAACACCCCGGCACACGAAAAGCACACAAGTCAAAGTCACACCGACACAAAGGGATAAGGGGCCACCAAATCAGAGCTGCAGGGGCGACTCGCCAGTAAAGCAGCACACACACATAGCAATCACAGTACATCAATATTGACGACAATGTGGTACAAAGTGCAACCTTTACACCACAGAACAGAGGACACAACTGGTGCCGCTCGTGCGTAGAAACTAGCTAATCACATCTGGCATTGCATGACACTGTGAGATGATAATGTACGATTACAACCACACATCCGTCATGTAGTCAAAATGTCCACTGTCTCCCATCAACTAGCCAGCCTCACCAAATTAGTCACAATGTACACTGTCATGGAGTCTGAATGTAAACAGCTACAATGTATCAACATACATGGAACACACTGTTAACCTGCATCTCCCCTTTACATTGCAGAGGAACAATCAACACCTCCTGCAGAGCATACCACACATCTCTACAGTGATGATGAAGAGGACACCCTGCACATTTGCTCAGACACCCTCCAATGGCTAATGGACAGCCTCCGCACCCCACCCCCATGAGGAGGGCATCCCAGCTGCATTGCGGTGACCCCACACTCTGCATAGACCACACAGCAGGAAGCACACGCCACCACAGCTGGCTCCCAGGAGCCCCATGACCAACACATGGAATTCCAAAGCTGTATGTTAGGGTGCCAGGAGAAGATGGCTGATCACCTGCGGGTGGGTTTCGACCTCATGGCAGCCAAAGTCGATGCCATACGTGCGTGTCTGAGTCCCATCAGTGACCACTCACAGTCCCTAACGGACACCCACTGTTCGCACCATGCTTACCAACAATCCTTGGCTGACCTTGCTGGGGCCATTACTCAGATACAAGAACTGTCTAGTCAGACAGGCTCTAGCGATGACAACACAGAGTTGGCACACATGCGGAGGACAATGGAGACCATGGAGCCGATGCAGCCTGGAAGTATCGCTGCCACGTCTGTACACCAGCGAGATGTAGCTGGTATCTTCCATGCCTGGCAGATCCTCATCTTGCCATTGCTGCCACTGAGCTTGTACCACATGAGTGCTGCAGGAACCTCGACACACACATCTGGGCCCCCTGACATGTCATTGGCACACAGTGATGCATCCCTATCACCTTCGCACCCTGATGTATCAGTGGCACACAGTGATGCAGCCATAACACCACCACACACACCTGACACACCAGACACAGAAGATGTCTCAGAGGAGTAAGATGTGTAGGGTAATGACTGTGTGAGGAAGGAGGTAGCAGCATCCATCCCGGCCACATGGCCTGTCCCTGCCTGGTTCAGCCCTATGCATCATGCCTTGGAACACCTTCCACTGTCCCCCAAAACACTCTGCGACATTCACCTGGACCCCGACATGGCCTGCCATATCTGCTCTGGTACCAATGACACACAATCCGGCTGCGGACTGAACTCTTCCACTTCAGATTAACTTTGCATTCCCCCAAGGACTCTGGTTGGCCCACCACTGGGCAACCATGAAATGTGGGCTTGGAATGGCCATGTACTGCTCCAGCTCCGACACTTCCCAGAATGTGAATAAAACATTCCAAATCACACAGATGTGTCATGTCTATGTTCACTCACGTATAAAAGTATGGATGAATGTAGGGACATTGATTGCACAAAAAGGTACAACCTGGTAAATGTTATCAATGCGCATGTTTGACCCTGACATACATGGCCAATTATATGACTGTGAAGGTGTGAACCAGCTGTGGCCTCATTGCACATGAACATCAATCTTGTTACCTCCCAACGTAGCCCCACGTCCATGTATCAGATGGTGCTGTGTGTAGAAATGTTCAATTCGGTAGCAGTCCTGAAGTGGTGTCCCCCATCACATGTGACAACAGAATGTCTCTTCGCATACCTACTCACACACATCTGTGTGGACACAGTCTGTTTTGATGGATAACCTTGATCTACATGGTAAGAAGTTGGACACCATACTCACATTGCCGGAGACACGTAAGAGCACAGGTCTGCCAGCAACTATCCCAACCACAATGTCTGTCTCACAGAGGTGGTGCTGTCAATAGGGACTCACCCCCAATATACAAGTGTCAGTCAATCCCTCCCTGTGTACGGACAATGCTCATGGAGGCACACGATTTGTCATTATAATCAACACTCATCACACTTGTACGCTAGTGAAGTTGCGTACACTTTATTAGCATGTGCGTGTCAGTATGGGCTAGGGCCACAACATGCAGACCAATGTTTAAGACACTTACATGCATCTTAGGGACACGTCGAGGTGCAAGAAAAGGGGTGGCAAAAATGGACACAAATCATTACGGATGTCAACAGTCTCAGCCCACCTTGCCTTGCTGGACGAGTCATGTGATGTTTGGCATCTACTCATTGCCCCGTGTCAGGGGACACGACTCACAGTCCATGGGGTCTGCATAGTGCTGTATCACCGGACTGCGACGACTGTGTGCTCTGCTGACAGTGAGCAGGTGAAAGGGTACTACAAGGTCACAAGTCGTACCACATTGCCATGTGTGTACTCTCCCCCCAGCAGTTTCTCCGATTTTGGAACATTGCCAAATGACGCTGTGCAGCCCCGCCCATGGGACTGCATCACCTTGCACAGGTGTGTGTACACACGCATAGATCCATGCACATGCATTCTGAGTCCAGGCGAAGGCAGATATGTCCACTGTTGTGTTTGGATTTGTGACCATTCCTCCAATATGCTACAAGGTGTGGGAACCTGTGCTAGGAGTGACAATCAGTTGTGGCTGCAGGAATGTAGTTACTCGTCCATGAATGAAAGCGTAGCTTCATGGGCAATCTGATCCAAGAGTACAGCCCAATAGGGGAGCGCCTCGATGTGGTCACTGCCCAACTGCCAGCACATACGCCAAATATCAAGGCATCCCATGCATGGGTATCATGGTTACACTCCTAGTCATGGGCCAACAGGGGGCGCACCCACAAGTCATAATCCAGTTCAGCTACCGTTATGTTAGATAGGCAGACATCCATGTGCCACTCGAATGTGCATGATCGACCGTGGAACCAGGGCTGGATGCAGGTGACGTACGCAAGACGGAAAGTCAAACGGTAACGGATGCACAACACTGCCAGGGGCAGTGATCCCAACAGATGCAGCATTCGTGTACGGTACAGTTCCACATGCCAGGGGTTTTGCATGTGCCCGGGATTGCCAGCCATTGCCTTTGTTGGTCTCATAGCAAAGGCACTCTTCTGATAGGCGGCAGTTATGTGGATGATATGCCACTGCTCGGAGCAATGAGTTGTATTTGTGTGCAACGTTTGGATGTAGGGGTGCTTTTTTACTTATGTGTCAAGGGCATGCCATGCAGGTGTACCTTAAGCAGGGACAAGTGTGTGTGGGGTGTGGACACGTTGGTCTTTCATTCGAGAAGTTTGCGGTGTGGGAGTCATCAAGATCTGGTGTGGTATCACTCGCAGGGAGTGCCAGCCGCATTCAAGACCAAGGTCGGGGGTTCAGATGTCCTTCCGCCTTGTGTATTGAGACAAAGGAGCTTTCATACCTAATGTTAGTCTGACTACTGCTTGCATTTTTTAAATGTGATGTGGCTTTCGCGTTGCAATTGATGCCAGGCCTTTGACTTAGTGTGCACCACTAGCAATACATACACACCAGTTGGCATGTATGAGCCAAGAACCCGATTGGGCTTGCGTTTCTTGTACAATCTCTCTGTATTTCTCTCTCGCTCTCCCTCTCTTTCTCTCACTCTCACTCTCTCTATCTCTATCTCTCTCTCTTTCGCTCGCTCTCTCTACCCTTTGATGAGCGCTGACACATCTGGGATTTAGTTTTGCAGGCTGTGACTTACAGATTGTCCTGAGAGGATCTGCCATGACTCTTCAAAATGGTTGTTTTGTGTTTATTCTGAATGAAACGTATTATTTGGAAATTCTAAGATGAATGCATGATTCACATATTTCGGACCACACATGTATGTTAGGTGTTGTAATTGTGCGACATCAGGCACATTGTTTTGTTCATGATTTCGTAATGTAGATGTGACATATCTTTGTCCGGGGGTGGGTGGGGGGTGCCCGGAGTGGGGCCCCGGGGAAGGGGGGTGGTGGGGTCATTGGGGTGGTGGCAGTGGGTGTTGTTGCCCTCTTGGGGTTCCGAGCTGCATGATGAGTAGCTCCATGGCATCATGTGTGGCTCTGGGCTGGGATCCCTATGATGGTGCAGGCGATGAATCCTTGAGAATATGCCCCAATATGTCAAATATAAGGACCTATTCAAGCAAAAGGATAGTGAGGGCTATTTGAAATGACTCAAATGATACAAAATCTTCCTGCCAAACATTGTTCAAGCATGCCATGTTTGAAAAGGAAACTTTAAATTATAAACTCATCTTGCAGTTCTCAATATTTATGTGACATCACATTGCTTCAGCACCCAGCAGTAAATAACGAGAGAGATATTAAAAAATAAATAAATAGGGAAACTGAATTCTTGAAAAATAAATAACACAGTGAAGCTTACAGCAGTGTCTGTATTTCATTCGGAAGGAGCGTTTTATTCACATAGGAGCACGAGAGAATCAAGGTTCCGAAGAAGACAATCATGCTCAACATTTTGAAAGTTTAAAGCTAATTTTAATTTAAAAAGAAACGAGGACTTACGCACATAAAATATAGACGTGTGAGCATCATTGAAAATTCACAATTGGGATACAACATGTCTTCAGCACTTTAAAACCCCCAGGGATGTTTTGAGGAATTTACTGCTCTCGGGATGCAAACATTTTGAAGAACCGTAAATTAGATGTGCATGGAATCAATGGAGTGAATATTGCATTTCTTCTGAAGAGCAGCGCAGGGGTTTCAAACCTGTCCTAATAATGCATATTTCTACTATATCTGGAAATGTGAAACTATTGCCTAGTCAGTGACATTACCTCCTTTTCAGTGGTCAACTCCTCCTTCCCCCTTGGAAATTAGCAAATAATATAAATATACATATAACTCAAAAAACAAAGTTAAAGGGATGTTATGGTTTGGTGAAAATGTCAGTTACTTTTTCAAACAAAATAAAACAACTGAAATTCACCAGTAATAGTGAACATACAGTATGTTGTGCCTGAAGGTAATCATAACTCGAGACTCCGACATGCTTAAAGCTGTAGTGATGTCATCAATGATGTCATCATCATGGCATGAATGATGTAATATGGGTGGCAGCTAGCAGTGCATGACAAAGGCACGAGTTGAAATTGAAGTATTTGTTCTGAAAGGATTTTAAAAGCGCAACTAGTCTCCCAAATCACAGGAATATTTCACCAAAACTTGCAGGATTTTCTAGTAAACCCTACTATGTATCCTGAATCAAGGTGGTAGGATTAAGATCAGGGGAGCCCGAATTTTTTATAAGGAAGCCCTAAGATACGCAATATCTAGTTGGTGAAAAAAGGAAGTTGGATGATCAACTTGATGCGGTGAAAAAAAGGATCTTACATCCTTTTGTCATATTGTTAGTCAGGGTGACAAACATCATGCTATGGCCACTGAGATCCATAGCCAACTGAGGAAGTGGATTGCCCTCTTTCTTTAGTCTCTATATATGATATTAACAGGCCCGTCTTTTGTGGCACCTAAATCGCCCATGTATTAAGCCCTGTTATCACTTGCTGACATGGAAGGAATGGTCATGCAACAAAGCCAGGACAGGGTTTCTGGGTTTGACAAGATTCTTGCTGGTATGCTCTGCTCTAACCCCATTAGCTGGATTCCTTCCAATAGCTTGGTTTCCAACGCAGGATAGCCACTAGAACCGCGATCCCCTTGAACGCGAAGGGAGCTGAGATTGTTCCGGTCTTCAAAAAAGGTTGTCAAACCTTTACACAAACTATCACCCTATCAGTTTTTGGTCAATCTGCAAAAGATTTTTTGTAAGCAGGTGCTTACAAGGTTTTTGGAGTGAATAATGATATTCTAACAGAGTTTCTGAATGCAAACCACTCACCTCATCAGCATCAGGGACTACCTATCCCCGGATTCCATCCTTCTACCAGGAGCCTTGAAGGCAGAATGTGGTCCCTCCAAGCTTGTGCTATTTAACACTGATTGCTAGCCGGCAATAGAGGAGTCTCAGATTGCTAACCACTCTCCTCATCAGCTGCAGGTGCTACCTGTCCCAGGATTCCTTGCTTCTACCAGGAGCCTCGAGAGCAACAGTTGTATTTCTCCCAGGTTGTGCTATTTAATGCTGATTGTGGTTCTGCAATTCGGGATGCCCCAGAGCAAAGCAGAGGCCAAGGGTGGACCCATCTTTGCCCGTCATCGCCCGGAAGATCCTGGACTGGGACACCCCCTCGGCTCAAACACAGGAGGTCTGGAAGGCATGGTTTATTCACATTACTTTTCTATCACAGGTGCCTCAAGGTTCCATTTTTAGATGTGTCTTTTAGCTGCTGAGCTAAGTGCAACCATGATTGACTGTGATTTGCTGACCCTTGATATGATTATTACTGAGATTATTCTGTATTGGGCCAAACCAGTGACATTATATCAAATCGTCTTTGCTGACATTTAAGGGTTTGTTTTGTATTTGTGCAGTGGTATAATTATTCTTTTATTGCTAGCTATAGGGAAGGGCAAAGTTATTGCCAGTCCCAGAGTGAAACAAAGGAAGAATAACTTAGCTAAACATACTGCTACTAACTGAGTGGTCAAAGAAATTGACAAATTAATCAAAGAAGTGGAATCCATATGGTGCACTATTGGAAGACCTACTGACAAAAACACAAAACAAACTGCATTAACTAAATTATTTGCAGTAAAGGTAAAAGCACCCCCTAGCCAGTCTTACAAGCCAACAGAACTGATGTGTTGTGCAGAGACCCCAACTGGATACATTTCACAGGAGTGCTTGATGTCAATTTCTAATGAAATCGTTACTTTGATTGCATCATTGAAAAATGTGGTTGAGACTCTGAAGCATATAGTAGTTAATCTAAGTGTTTCACTTACTAAGTGCATCGCACATATTGCATGTTGCTCAGATTCTGTACCAGTTTTACCTCCTAATCTGTAATATCCATTACACAAGGTATAAATTACTTAGAGAATAGGGGGGCTGACAAGGTTTGGTCCCATACCAATGTGCAAAATTAATGTTTACCATTGTTCAAACTGCTGAAGTTACATTGGTTCAAGTTTTTTCTCTGAAGCGCTTTAGTTTGCCTTTGGGGATTTCAGGAGCCAGTGATATCTCAGTAAGAGAGGGGAGGGGAAGATTAACTCTTCTTCCACAAAAGTTATCTAATATTATGACGGGCCATTTTGCGGTAAGGGAGGAACTGCTCCTGTTGATGCTGCAATGAACTTGGGTCACTTGGAGGTAATGCAACTCGGGTCGCATCAGCTCCCTTGCTTTTGACCGATGTCCTTATGGTTAATGTTCTTAAAGTGCACCCTGGATCATGCAAAAATTGTAGTAAATAAAAAAATAATGTGGTCCATTTAATTAAATTGGTACTACTAAATGCCTTTTGTGAATACTGACAGTCGTAAAGTTAGGATTTTGTGTCAGTTGTGCAGTAGTAAAGTTAGGAATCCTAAATTTACTACTACTAAATGCCTTTCGTGAATACCGAAAGTCACAAAGTTAGGATTTTGTCGCAGATTACTTGTGTGAATCGGGCCCTTTGTTTTTGAGATTTCAAAAGTAAGTTAAAAACTGGTGTTTTTGATTGTTTAATATGGGCCATGCAACTGGATTTACTTGTACTTTTAATTGATTTTTAAAATGCATTGTAGTGGGTGGCCTGTTGTTTCAGTATGGGCCAAGTGATTTATTTGCATTTAATTTTTCATCTTTTGTAAAGGAAAAATGTTGCACAGTTTATTGCATTTTTTCTCAATGTTTTTTTTATACATTTGCAATATTGATTTAATTTAGTATGTGTCCTAGTCTGCCAATTTGCCTTCCAACCAGTAAGCCCAGTGCTAGTCATGGGTGCATGAAATAACTGTTTCTGTGGTGTCTGGTGAATTTGAAAAAGCATTTAGGCCATGGATGGATTTGAATTGAATACAAAATTAGTTTTTTTCCTGGTGGCACGTCACTTTTTAAAATCACCTTCAAACAGTGTATAGGACTAGGTGGGGTAATGCCTTTAAAGCATGTGTGTTTTTATAAACTTTTTTTTTAGCCGTTAATTTAAATTTTTGCCATTGCTGAATTAATGCTGTGTTCTCTTTTTTACCATGCCTCCTTTGTCTGGCCAGTGTGTGTGTGTTTGCCATAGGCCAGAATTTGCCTTTGTTCCAGATGCCATGTGGCCACTGGACAGGGGCCATTTTGTATAGTCAGTGGGCTGTCCAAAGGCCTGCATGTGCTCTTTGTTTTACAAGCCCTCTGGAAATACACCACCCACATTACTACAAATTGGATACAGACAGTGTACTCTATCAAAAATAACTGGTTGGGAATTTTGTTGGTGGCAATTTTTAGAGAAGCCTCTCTAAAATACAATCTATCAAGGGCGGGAGTCGTTAGAGCTATTGATGAATCTGAGTTTTTTTAAATGAAATAAAAGTGGACATCTAGACATAAGGTATTGGTTGGCAAATGGAATGGGACCGTCCTCCTCCTCATACTTTCTCCCAGCCACGGTGCATGGTAAGAAGCTCACCATCCACTGCTGCTAATAACACTAGGCCTAGATAAGAAGAAGAAGACACAACTTTGAGGTGTTCAAAGTGGCCATGGCCACTCTCTCGTTTTATTGATTGAGCAATGAAATGAGAAAGTAAAAAAAAAGTCTCATCTCAACAAACATGCGTAGACTACTTTACTTGGGCATGCAATCTGCACTGCAGAGTAGTAGTACTAGCAGTAGTAAGTGACCATGAACAAAGGGTTCCCTAAGTCTTAGAGTACCACCAGTAGGCATTCCACAAAATATATAAGGGGACAGCAAAAGCTGACTGAAAAACCAGAAGAAAGGAAGCTACTGACAGACTAGTACAGACAGAGACAGTTTGAGGTAAAATACAGACACTAGAAATATAAAGTAAGTAAATAGGATAATGCAGGGATAACAAGAATTTAAAAATGGATAGATCGGAGAGGATTTGGGAAACAAATAACATTTGAAAACAGGTAGAGATATTTAATTCAAATAAGGAACAGTAAAAGTTAGGGGAAATATATATTAATATTAGCAACAGGAGGGATTACTGGACCAGCAGAGCCATCAGCCGAGGAGAGTTCTTATTGGGAGGTAACTCCAGCTCCCACACCCACCTCAGATGACCTCTTGCCCCTGGATGCTGATGAAAGACATAATTAAATAGACAAATATTGATTGGTGGTAAATAAATAATTTCTCCAAAAAGAGTTGTTGACAGGAAACAGCAGTTGCAATAACATTGAACTTTCCTAAATCAGATCGACTAGTAGTAGACTAGCATCGCGGTCGCGGAACATCCCATCTATTTATTCCACATTTCCTAAACCTACCTAGCCCGCCTATTTATAAGACTTTGGAATTAGCAATAAATTGCAATGAATGATATTTTCTTCTAAGTTCTAATCTCATTCACAATCATTCGTAAACCCCTTGGAAGAGCCAATTCACTAAATGCATATATGGACGCATGCATACACCAAATTGGTTGGTTGCTTGTTGTACGAGCTACAAAAAGGTTCTAAGAAATTAAGTGAGAGGACGTGCACCACTAAATTACTACTACAAGCCACTACCACTATCTTAGTGACAGGACAAAGGAAAGGAGTCTCTGTCTAGTCTGCACCAATTACGTTTTTATATAATCCACCCAAACGAGCGCAAAGTCGCAAACAAGTATGGTTGTGTAGTGCTGAGATTCTGTCTAGAGTAACGATCACATAAAATGAGATTTGTAAACATAACTCACCTGCATGTGAGCTGCATGCCTGCTATTTGGGAAAATAATATTAGCAATAACATAGAATACACAAGTAATAATAATACTAATAATTAGCTACTCACCAAGGCCGCGACCTCAAACCCTAGCAGGTCCAGCAGGTCCTGCTCTCAGTCCAGGATGTTGAACCACCAGTGCATCAGCTAATTGTGGGTGTTCTGGACCCCAGAGCAGTGATAAAGTGCCAGGCACATTCTCGCCAAGCGCTGCTGGTGCTCCTGTAGCACGTACCCGGACCCAGGCCTGCCACCTGCATCCATGGTGGGGGGGAGGTGGTTCTGGACAAAAGAATAAGAGCTGCCACCTCTGAAAACAAAGCCCGGGGCTGCACAGCTTCTGAGCATTGCCTTCCAGTAGGAAGGAGGCTTTCGGTTGCTGCCTTTTTTGGGGCATGCTTCTCTGCCATGATTCTGGGGGGGTGGAAGAGGGAAAATTTAAAAAACTATATAAGAAAAACAGGAAGAAGACGGAAGGAAGTAAAAGAAATTAGGAAGGAGGTAGAGAGAAACAGAAAGGTATAAAAATCACTAAAAACACAAAAAGTAGAAAAAAAACGCAAAATAAACACTTAGGATGACAGAGGGTAAAATAATAAATAAAAAAGATCAGAAAAAAGTTTTAAGAATCAAGGATTGAAAGGATTAAAAAAGGATCAAAAAGTAGGCACCAGCACTAGAACAAAGAAAGAAACAAGATGGCCGCACCCATGCACGACTGCTTGGTGCAGGTTGCGCAATATTTTTGTCTAAACACACAATCCACATTGCCATATGGCAGAAACATCACACGGACGGTAGGGACAAGCAAATCCTCCTACTCGTGGAACTCCGCGTAGCGCAGCAGAGTTTTTTGCCACTTTGCAGAGTTCTGCGTACCTCTGAAAAGCAAACTACACCTACCTTTACTTGCTTGAATGCTTTAGTTCAAAAGCTGATCCTCTAGTTATTTGTAATAATTGAAAAATTGTTAAATGGGCTAGCACCCGGAGCAACACAGTGGTTATGAGTTTCGTGTAAGATGTAGTAAACAAGAAATTGCAAACCACCAGGACTTACTTAAATAATCTCTTAATTTAATTTGTATGCCTGTATTATATTATTGTTTCAGGATTTAAAAACATTTTTTGAAAAGAATGTCAGGACTGACTATTAGACCTGGTGCTTTTTACAGGTTTACCCTAAAACATTTTGCCTTTTGCTTCCTATTTTTCTGACCCTGTTTTCATTGGCTATGAGATTCAGAGCATTTTACCAATGCTGATCAGTGCTAAAGTGCACTCGCTCTCTGTATAAATTGTGATATGATTGGTTATCCATGATTAGTATATTTAATTTAATGGTAAGTCCCTAGTAAAGTGCGCATTGTGTGCCAGGGCCTGTAAACCAAATGCTACTAGTGATGTAAATGTATCTCAGACCTGCCACTGTAGTGTCTGCACACACAGTTCAAACTGCCATGTGGCCCTGATAAGTGCACCCACTTACCAGGCCCAAACCTTCCCGTTCCTTACCTGTATGTGAAAGTAGGACATGTACTGGTGTGTGTGACATGTCCTGACAGTGAAATAATGTTTATTTAGTTTTCACTATTGAAAGGCTGTCTGTCCCATAGGCTTATCATTGGGGGCTGTGCTGTAAAATTTTACATGTGTAGTTTTCCATGGGGACAAGATAGAAAAATTGAGTTTAGGCTCTCTGAAATCAGAATTTAATGGTGGTTTTTAAAGTAACATTTTACATGTGTATTTTTCCATAGGGACAAGATAGAAACATTGAGTTTAGGCTCTCTGAAATCAGAATTTAATGGTGGTTTTTAAATTCTGTGTTTGAAAACGCCATTTGTAGAAAGTGGGCATTTTCTTACTTCACCATCTGTGTGCTTCTGGCTCTTTGTGTATTCAGTATCTGGTGTTTGAGTGGCAGGAGTTGGGGATGTGCATTTACTCTAGACAGTCACTAGGGGTGATTGAGGTGTGCCCTGCCTTGCCTGGGTGACTCATAGCTGGGCTGAATGGACCTGGTCTGCATTTAGACTGGTAGGACGAGTTTCGCTTGCACCTGTATAGGTTGTGTCTCCTTTTTCACAATGTTGTCTCTGTCCCTTGTGGTCATGTTGTACCAGGGAGGACAGGGCTGGTTTGGACTGGGTTCAGAGACCCTTACAGCAAAGAGAACAATGACAACATGGGGTATAAGTATTGCACCTAAAACCTCAGGACTTTAGATTACTTCAAGGAAAAGGAGGGCCCTGCCAATACAAAGAGTGGAAGGGCTGTGTGAGGATTACTGAATTTTCTATGTTAGGGGTTGGCTGGCCTGCAGGTGCTACTTCTGTCTGTGGTGGAGGAAAGAGACAGACTCTTTTTGTACTGCTGTGATATCCTGCTTGTGAAGAAAATCTCCAAGCCCCCACGTCTCCTTCGACCACACCACCGAACCCCACTGGACAGATCACGGATGCGTCCACTTCACCTTCAGGAAACCCACCACACACCACCGCACCCAACAGATGCCACGCCGAGGTCACCGAGGACCAACTGACTGCCACCCTCGCCCTAGGACCTCCCGCAGATCCCACTGACCCCGACACCGCCGCCACCAACTTCCGACAATGGATCATCGACTGCGCCAACACCCTCGCCCCACTCAAGACCTCCACCACTAACCACTCCAGCAAGAAGGCCGCTTGGTTCACAGAAGACCTTCCGGACCTCCAAGAAGAACTGGCTCCACGACCAAACACCAGACAGCCACTCAGCCCACAAGAACGCCATCCGCAGACACCACCAACTCATCAGAACCGCCAAGAAGACTGCCTTCAAGGACCGCCTAGACAGCAACGCACACAACAGCAAAGAGCTCTTCAACATCGTGAAAGAACTCTCCCACCCCAGCTCTAACACCAACGACATCCCACCCTCACAAGACTTGTGCGACTCCCTGGCCACCTTCTTTCACCGCAAGATCACGACATCCACGACAGCTTCAACACCGCCACCCCCGCACCCGTCGTCGAGACCGCCACCGCTGAGAACACCACCCGCACCAGCTGGCTGACCACCTGGTCCAACGTCAATGACGAAGACACCATCAAGACCATGAACTCCATCCATTCTGGATCCCCATCTGACCCATACCCCCACCACGTCTTCAACAAAGCCTGCACAGTCATCGCATCCCACCTCTGGAAGACTATCAACATCTCCCTCGAGACAGCAACCTTCCCGGAGAGCTGGAAGCACGCCGAGATCAACGCCCTACTGAAGAAACCCAAGGCAGACCCCAAGGTCCTCAAGAACTTCTGACCCATCTCCCTGCTCCCCTTCCCGGCGAAAGTTATTGAGAAGATCGTCAACAAACAGCTCACCCGCTACCTTGAAGACAATGACATCCTGGACCCATCCCAGTCCGGCTTCCGCAGCAACCACAGCACCGAGATGGCCCTCATCGCCGCCACCGATGACATCCGAATCCTCATGGACAAAGGAGAAACAGCCGCCCTCATCCTCTTGGACCTGTCAGCAGCCTTCGACACAGTCTGCCACCGCACCCTAACAGCCCGCCTCCATGACGCCGGCATCCGAGAGAAGGCCCTGGCATGGACCACATCTTTCCTCTCCGGCAGAACCCACCAGAGCGTCCGCCTCCCACCCTTCCACTCCAAGACCACCGAGATCATCTGCGGCGTCCCTCAGGGATCTTCCCTCAGCCCGACGCTGTTCAATATCTACATGGCACCACTCGCCCACATCGCACGACAACACTGCCTCAACATCATCTCCTACGCTGACAACACCCAGCTGATCATATCCCTCACCGAAGACCCCCACACCACCAAAGCCAACCTACACAAAGGAATGAAGGCCGTCGCAGAATTGATGAAGCACAGCAGACTGAAGCTGAACTCTGACAAGATGGAAGTCCTCATCCTTGGCCGCACCCCCTCAGCCTGGGATGACTCCTGAAGGCCAACATCGCTGGGAACAGACCCAGAACCCAGCGACCACGCACGCAATCTGGGGGTCATCCTCGACTCCTCCCTCTCCATGGACAAGCAAGTCAATGCGGTCTCCGCATCCTGCTTCAACACCCTCCGAATGCTCCGCAGGATCTACAAATGGATCCCCTCGGACACGAGAAGAACTGTCACCCAGGCCCTCGTCACCTGCAGACTGGACTACGGGAACACCCTCTACGCAGGAACAACAACCAAGCTTGTGAGACGGCTGCAACGCATCCAGAACGCCTCAGCACGACTGATCCTCGACATCCACCGACGCAGCCACATCACACCCCACCTGATAGACTTGCACTGGCTCCCCGTCAATAAGAGGATCACCTTCAAACTCCTCATCCACGCGCACAAAGCCCTACACAACGCCAGAACAGAATACCTCAACGACCGACTCAACTTCTACACTCCCACCTACAGCCTCCGCTCTGCCAACCTCGCCCTCGCCACAGTCCCACACATCCGGAAATCCACCGCCGGAGGCAGATCCTTCTCCCACCTCGCCGCCAAGACCTGGAACACTCTCCCCACCGACCCACGACAGACGCAGGACCTGATTGCCTTCAGAAGACTTCTCAAGACCTGGCTCTTCGAACAGTAGCAGCCCCGCCCTTCCCCCAGCGCCTTGAGACCCTCACGGGTATGTAGCGCGCTTTACAAATGTCATGATTGATTGATTGATTGATTGTGTGCTGGCCTCCTGTTGAAAATCTCAGTGAGAAAAGGACAGATCCTTGCTAGATCTTAAAGGACCCTGCCTGGATGAAGTGAGGAAAGACTGCATGAAGAGCAATGCCCCTGATGTGTGTCGGGTGGGACAGCCTGCAGTTGCTGCTCCTGGGTGGAGCAGACAAATGACTGGTCTGTTCTTACCCCTTTACAAGGGAAAGGGCATGCTGAGTGCTTTATGACAGCTCCATGTGAAATGTGCTTTAATTGTGCCAAGGAAGTGAAGAGCATTCTGCGGTTTACATCCCCAGAGGTGGGGGAAGCACTGCTGGTAGTGCCTGGGGTCTCCTCATAATGGAGTAGTCCTCTGACACGGGCTGCGGGAAGCATCCCCGATACAGACCAGCAGCCATGTCTCCCATTCAAATGAGGCCCCCCTCCCTTTTCAAAAGGAGACACAACGCCCAGCAGCCCAGGAAAAGGCTGGAGCCATGTTCCTATAGGGTTCAATTATTGGCGGTTGGAAACCCCTGTCTCCTTCAGTCATGTGTGGCATCACCAGAAGGAAGCTTGCAGAGGCAGGCAGGCTGTTGTCCGTGGCCACCCTACAAGCCAGCACCACCAAGGGAGAAGCGGATGGGCCCAGCTGACATCCCACTGTGAGCTGGGTGGGGAAAGGTGGCCCTCCGGCAGGAAAGTGAGGCTGGAAGCCCCGAGGTGGTTGAGGACCTCTGCTGGTATCTGGCTAGGAGCGGGAAAGGAGGCCCACCGCAGCAAGGTGTGACCAGAGCCCTGCAAGGACTCAGGTCCAGCGAACGCCTGCGGTTGGGCCACTGGTCCTCACTCCCACTGCACCCCACTCTCACGGGCAACCGCATACATGCTGAGTCAGGAGGGTAGGGCCCAGGAGGCCTCTCCAGTTGCCTACCTGTAGTGGGGCACTGAAGCCCCGGACTGCTTTCACAGCTGCACCAACCGATCGCAGGCAGCTGCTTCCTTCAACACCTACCTTTGGGGGCTTTGCTCCTGTGGCCTTTGCAGGGCGAGCACAGGAGAGCCCCGGCCACATTTTATCCCGGCCGCTGCGCCACAGGCCTGTGGGCAGCTGCATCTCCCTATTGGGGGCATTTTGGTCAGATAACCTCATTGTGTTCCAGCAACCTACAATTTCTTCATGTTTTTAATCCTGAGGTCAGGACTTATGTCATATGTCATGCCCTAATGCTTTGAGGGGATTCCTTGTTGGGGGGACCTGATGTAACAATGTATTTTTGGGTTGCATGAGCGACACAATGAGGGTGTTGTTTTCGTGATGGTGTGCATTATATGTGCCACTCATAATTGACAACTTCAGTGCACTATGCATTTTACTTATGACATGGGCAGTATATATGTCTTTATGGTATTGCCCTACCTGTGATATGATGACAACGGCCCGGTTGGCAAAGTGATTGATGGTCTATGTGTTTTATATGAATTTTTACGACAACTACCTACTGACAAAGTGAACAAAGTGATTTGTGGTCCAATATGCTTTACATACTACAAGGTGATTTATGGTCTAGGTGATGTCATGACAAAGGCCTAGTTGGCAAAGTGATTTTTGTAAGTGTGGGCTATACTGTTTTATGCATAATACAAAGGATATTTTTGTATAACCTTGTGTGGAGTCTCTTTTTGTGGTGTGCCGATGGTGTCACTGGTTTGTGTGTGTGCTGGGCAAATGCCTTACATATTGCCTCTAGGATAAGCTTGAAAGCTCCTGCCAATCTACCAAGGGGATGAGCCAAGGTTATTTTACACGTGCAATCCCCTTAGACTGACAAGAGTGGTGGGTTCTGCCAGGCGTGGCTGTATACCCTAGTTAACCAGAAACCCCGTTTCTAACACTGACAATGCACTAAGGTCTGGAAAATATTGGTATAATAGGGACTGCCATCGTAGGAAGCTCGATCTTATAGCAGCTATTAGACCGGGCAATGAAGGCAAAATAAAGTTATCTAGAAGTGCATTCAAAAACTATGATTAGAGGGGCTAGATCAATAATAGAGGAAGCCATTTCTAACGATCTTCTAAAAGCTTCCTCTTCTAATAACTCAAAATGTTTCTGGCACAATATATCTTACAGGGGAAGTAATAGACTAATTAAACCATAAATCCATGTTCAGGCTGATGAGGGAGTTAAGTTCTTTGGAGGCCTCAATGAGGCCCTGTATGCTTTACAGAATTCAATTCAAGGCTTAGACAATAGCTGGCCTGAAGTGGCTGCTCCATGTTGTCAAAAAAGAAAGTTTTCAACAAGTTAAAACTGAAAGATACTGAGTGAGCACCTCAGGCACTCAAAATATCAATCAATTAGGTAAAAGCCTGCTGCTGACTTGTGCTATGATCTAAAGGTCACGAAATTAAATTGCGCAGAACTTGATGCTTCTGATGTTGACCTATTGTGGGACTGGTAAACTGGGTAATAATAAAATCTCTTATTTACAGAGCTAAGGGCTTGTGCTAGTAAATGCTATATAAAAAATTACATAATTATTTTGTATGCCTATTTACCAGAAAAGCATGTGTCCCTGCAGGTTAAGGCACATGTCTAACTTGTGCATTTAACTTGTTGCATGATCTGAACGAATGCCCATGTTCTCTCTCAGTACTAATATTAAAATCATAGCATCCCTGGAGTATGGCTGTCTAATTCTAATACTGCACCAATGTTGGGTGGGGGACAGCAGCCCACCCTGGGCCCCCTCCAATCGCCACCCTACCCGCTCAACAATGAGGCCGTCATAGAGCATCAATTGGTGGAAGCTTGCCAGCACCCTGCTCGTCAATGTGGCCGCCACTACACCACTACTCTGCACCAACAGAATATGGTCCTTTTCTCAAATGTTTTTCAGTTAGTAGGTGTGACTTACTCTTCTATTATTACTGGTTTACACCTGAATTTCAAAAGGAATCCAATAGTACTAATGTCTTGTTAAAGGCTAACACCTGTAATTCAGGTGTAAGCCAGGAGTAGTACAAGTGCAAGGCATGGCAAAAGGTTTGTGAAGAGGGCACTGTATGCAAAGCAAATAATTGACAGGAGTGGAATCATGAAACATTTTCAAATGCATATTAAATATATTTTCACTTTCTTCAAGCTCATGAATATAATTTTCCTTGTAACATAATTCTCTTGCCAACACAACCTGAGCAAACAACGGGCCCAATTCACAGAACTAACTTAAGACAAAATCCTAAACTTACTACGATTTTCGTATTCACAGAATGCACTTACTCATTTTGGTATTCACAGAAGACACTTACTCACTTCGGTATTCACAGAAGTTAGGAGTCCTAACTTTAGGACTCCTAAATGCCTTCTGTGAATACCGAAAGTCTTAAAATTAGGATTTTTTTCAGTTTATGAGTCCTAAAGTTAGGACTCCTAACTTTACTACTACTAAACTGAGAAAAATCCTAATTTTAAGGCTTTCGGTATTCACAGAAGGCATTTAGGAGTCCTAAAGTTAGGAGTCCTAACTTTACTACTACTAAATTGAGAAAAAACCTAATTTTAAGACTTTTGGTATTCACAGAAGGCATTTAGGAGGCCGAAAGTTAGGAGTCCTAACTATACTACTACTAAACTGAGAAAAATCCTAATTTTAAGGCTTTCGGTATTCACAGAAGGCATTTAGGAGTCCTAAAGTTAGGAGTCCTAACTTTACTACTACTAAATTGAGAAAAATCCTAATTTTAAGACTTTCGGTATTCACAGAAGGCATTTAGGAGTCCTAAAGTTAGGAGTCCTAACTATACTACTACTAAACTGAGAAAAATCCTAATTTTAAGACTTTCGGTATGCACAGAAGGCATTTAGGAGTCCTAAATTTAGGACTCCTAACTTATGTGAATACCGAAATGAGTAAGTGCCTTCTGTGAATACCAAAATGAGTAAGTGCCTTCTGTGAATACCAAAATGGTAGTAAGTTTAGGATTTTGTCTTAAGTTAGTTCTGTGAATTGGGCCCAATGTGTTTGTGGTAGTTTCCAACAATTATTACACTGCTTACGTAAATGTAAGTTTGAATGTGGAAATTAATGAAGAAAACCACAATTAATATGTTTATGAAAACCCACAAACATGTTGTTGTCTTGCACCCCACCACTTCGAAAATAATACATTGATTAAATCACAAAATTTATTTGCAAGAGGTAGAATATGAACAAGCAGCTGTGGGTGAACCCTAGAAGCTGTGGATGTGCTTGTACCCCAGGGGCGCTACTGAGATCTCATGCCTCTGAGCTCTGATCTCCTAAGCTCTCGAGATCCAACACTTAACCCACTCCTTGATGAGTTTAGTGCAGGTTGGCATATACTTGAGGGCATCTGCCAGCCACTCTAAGCGGAATGAACATGGCTCTAATGTGGCTTTTAAAAAAATGTTTGTCCTCGCTTCCAGGTGACCTCCAGAGCCCCCTCTGCCATAGGGTTTAACCTATAAGGAAGGCTAGAAATCTGAGCTTGGGAAGAGGGTTCTGACTACCAACTCATGACCACAAACGGCTGTAGTCATTGGACCAGGATGAGCCCACAACATAACCCAGGTACCTTCTGCTTGCCCTTAGTGGTTACTCTGTCTTGTCCTCCCAGCCTAGTGGTCAGAGGGGCCCACACTTTAGCTACTTTTTTGGAGTGGGAATGACTCAAATCCATCTTATAAAAATACATCCCCTAGTTCAGCCATTCGCTGTGAAGGGACACACAAGGGATATCCACTACGTACAGATGTCTCTTCTCCCCCATCACAATTAAATAAAACAACTACGTGTGGCCTAGCCCGCAGGGCCACCCTCTTCTAGTGACTACCCAAAATAACTAGTTTTGGGCTTAACTGAATGTGGGTATAAAAGATGACACTCAGAATCTTATTAACATCTCCCTAGTACTCCTGAAAACTGGGGCAGAGGACAAACATATGGATGTCATTAGCGTACTGTAAGCCACACTTCTTGCGACACACTTCTTCTGAACCCCTCAGGTTTAATAGTCTTTTTGGAGACCAAAACGACCTGTGGAGGGAAAATGAATGATTTCTTCTGAGATAGGCAGGTTTAAGCACACAGTACAGGAGACAAAATATACTTGTCATATCTGGTTGACCCTTAAATAAGGCCCTTTGGGGCCAGATGTTCATCGCGCAAAATAGAGGCTCGCAAATTGCGAGTCTTTTTTCGACTCGCAATTTGCGAGGCGCTATTATGCATGTACAACAGTGTTATTACACTGGTTTGCGATTCCCAATTGGGTCGCAAATTGCGAGGCTCATTCATATTAATGAGCCTCCCGCAATTTGTGAGCCCATTGGGAATGCCGCCACTCCCAGGGATGGTGGCCTGCTGGGCAAAGCAGACCACCATGTCTGGGATTGCTTTTTAATAAAGCAGCTGTTCTTTTTTCACATGCAGCCCGTTTTCCTTAAAGAAAATCAGGGTGCATTTCAAAAAATGAAAAAAGTAAAAGTTTTTGTTTCATTTTTTAAGGGCAGGCAGTGGGACCACTGCCTGCCCTTAAAACATATTTTGCCCTGCATTTGCAAAGGGGAAGGGGTCCCTTTTGCGACCCCATTACCACCCTCTTGACGAGGGTGGTAATTTGTGAGTGTTTTGCGACCGCAATTGCAAAACATGTGTACATGGGGTTGCGCTCGCTATTAGGAAGGGAACGCCCCTTCCTAATAGCGACTCGCAAATAAATTGCGACTCGCTATTTTGGAATGGTACATACCACTATTGGTTTTTGCATGAGCAAACGGATTCGCAAACCCGTTTGTGCATGCAAAGAACGTTGTACATCTGGCCCTACATCTCTTCACAGAGAAGAGGCCAGGCTCAGCTTTCCATCTGAGATGTCCAAGATTAGACCATACCAAGCTTCCACCTCCTTTCTTCCTTTATGGCCTGTAAATTAAAAGCTCCTCCAATTTGCTGGTGCAGCTCTTCTTCTCTCCCAGAGCCTGAGACCAGCTTTTTAGCTGGTACAATTTAAACTTCGACATCACGTTCATTGTTACATTCGGTAATACCTGCTTCTCTTTGATTTACAGCCAGCCTATCTTTCTCTAATATTGCTTTCTGTGCTCTATAGCTCAACTGCTGAGCTGCAGAGTCACAGAGTTATAGAGCTACAAAACTTTGTAGCCGCGGCAAGAAGTTGAATGCTGGAGTAAAGGAGGCATCATATCAGCAACACTTCAGTAACTGCCATGATGATAAAGTGAGAAATTGAAAGAAAAAGGATTATTTGTGGAACAACCAGTGAGAGATAAACTTTAATTCAGGTGGGTGCATTTACCCTCTGCCATACTGGCTTCATCATCCCACCCAGACTGGTGTCTCACAAGCATAATATGGGTGCAATTTGATACCCTCAGCTAACATTCTAGGTGGCATTAACACATAAATGCTCCTTTGATACAATCTTTACACGATTCCTGTTTAGGAAACACAAAATTACCATGGAATTAGAAGGGTCTTATTGTTATAATGTAAACCCGCAGGCATTCGTTCTGCGCTGCTCAACAGCAAAAGCAAAGGGCAGGAATGTGCTGTATCTATCAGATATGGTGCATTCCTGTCCTTTTCCCCTGCACTGGTGCACAATGGGATACCATGTGCCAAAGCAGGCTCTTTTGCGCCATGGTGCAAGGGCCCCTCAGTTGTAGGGATGATGTTTTTTTTGCAGGAAGGGAAACCTCCCTGCACAAAACCAATCACAAGAGGCGTTTTCCTCTTTCAATGTGTGCTGCAGAATGCAGCACACCTAGAAAAAGGGAAAGCAAAGATAAATACAGGTTTTTTGTCCTCGTTATACCTCCCTCACACCTCAGACATCTGGGACAGTGTCAAAAAGTTATGGGTGTTGCTGGGAACACCCACAGCAACACCAGTTGTATGCAACTCCAATGCAGAAAAGTGCGTTAAAGGGAACAATATTTACAAGGCTGCATTAAGCCACACAAAATGGCTAAGTGCGGCCTGGTAAATATAGAGCAGACCCTTGCGCTACTGGAGCGTTGAAAAAGTGACACTTCTGTGGCGCAGCCTCATTGTAAATGATGCCTGAAGTGGGCAGAATGGAGCAGATTAGCCCCCCCTCCAGTTTACATCTTACATCTAACTCTTATAATAGGATAAAACAAGGCTTTAACATTTAGCTTTAACACAGTGTTGGCAGAGGGCAGATGGGTGTTCTGAGTTGCTGCCAATTCTGCTTTTGCTACTGCCTTTTTCATCAGCTATCACTTATCACTTGCTGGCATCACTTAGTAGTGATAGACAAAGTGCATTGCAATTGTTCACAGCATTTCTCAGGTTTACTTCATAATACATGGTAAAGGACCCCTGTTTTCTCCAGATGCTTAATTTATTGCTTACGGAACGGCCACCAATCAACAGTAAATCAATCTCTTGCTCGATCCAAGGTTGAGAGCTAATGTGAAGAGCCGGACCTCTGTCAGAGAAATGCTGACTTTGCAATCAGGTCTTTCCAAGCACTAATTATTTCATCCGCTACAGACTTTCCACTTTGCCAACATCCTTCAATCTAGCAGTATTCAGTGCATGAACCCGGTATAATAAGAGATTAGCCATCTAAGGACGCCAGCAGATCAACACATGATATATAAAAAAGTAAAAGCAAAACAGTAGTGTGAAGCCATAAGTAACCTGCACTATCCCTCTGCGGTGACATACACAAGGCCCTACATTCCTAATTACTTTATAAAACAGCCAGATAACTTGGGCATGGCTTCGCAAGCCAAGATGGTGGACGCACCTTGAGTGTGCTCCTGGACCCCTCTGCCATCCACCCTTAATCCTTCAGTCCTGCGGGTCATCCAGCCCTGAAAGCGATACCGCCTAAGCCCCTCACCTCCGACTGGGTCTTTGTCGACGAGGAGACCCGCATTTCGACGCCACACCGCCTACAGCTGAAGCTCGCCTCAAAATGGCAGCCTCTTCATGCTGAACTCCGGCACCGGCTACCTCCAGGCTGCGCTGCCCGATCTCCTGCCTGCGTGCCTGGGAATGCGGAGAGCTACTCTTAGGCTTGGAATGCCTGAGAAAAATTGTGGTCCCGGGGTGCCGGCTGTGTCTCCCGCCCTTCACTCCCAGCTGCGATCACCCGGAAGCGGCGACTGATGGTGGTGCCTTGGAGGCTGACTTTAGACTCCGACCTGGGGGCAGCCTGGAGGGTGGTGTCGGCCATGGCCATTGAACGGAGAGGGGCCTTTGGTGGGGCCCTTTGCCACCCTCCAGCCTCTCCTTCCAGCTGTTTCCTGGCCCGCGGGGTCGTGAGGCCTAGCTGTCTCCCTGCATTGGCCCTGGGACTCTGACTCCGATCACGCCACCTCCGGAGGCTGGGAGGCTGGTGGCGGGGGCTCTCAGCCGCATTAATCGAGCAGCGTGCTGACTCAAGCGATGGCCTCCCCTGCTGCCCCCCTGATTTTGCAAGCCATACCTGCCTGGGTCAGTGGGTCTGCCTTGCTGAGGCCTGTCCGTGGCTCCTGGGTCGGCCGCCCGCCGTGCTGCCCATGTTTGGGGTTGGGGCCTGATTCGGGGACGTCGTCTGCTGCCATTGAGTGGCATGGGGTCCCGGGGGAGGCCTCCTTCATCGACCACTCCTCTACTACCCACCACGTGTGATGCCTGGTGGGGTCCGGGGGCCTTGGGCGTGGGGGACTCTGCACGGCCCTGGTCTGGAACTATATCTGCAGTGCCGTCCTGTCAGGAGGGGTAGATTCAGCCTCACACACTGAGCGGCGGTGGGCCTTGAGGGAGTCTTCTCCTTTGATTGGACTTCTGGGGTGGACCGAAGACCCCCTGTTGCAATATCTCTCGTGTGAGCACCGAGGGCCCCCCCTGCACAGTTTGACCGTCATCATGGGCTTGGGCGGACTGGCCAAGACCCCTGCTACTCAGACCAAAATGGACCGTTTCATGACTAATGATATGGGGCAACCGGGGGACCCACCGACAAGGAACCCCCACCACCTGCGGACCTGTCTACCATCTTACAAACTATCCACGCCTCACAATCGTCTGTGGAGGGCAAGGGCTCGTCTCCAGTCGCAAACCCAAGAACTGCACTGACGAGCAGAAGACGCAGAAAACAGGTCCCGACGCAACAGCCTCCGCCTGGTGGGCTTTCCGGAGGGGGTGGAACAGGGCCGTACTGTGGACTTCCTGGAGAAGTGGCTGTGATCATGGGTCCCTGAGGGCCCCTCACCCCCTGGTTCGCAATCGTGTGAGCCCACCGACCCCTTGCTCCTAAACCACCACCGGGAGCAGCTCCCTGACCAGTTATCATGCGGGTTCTCAACTTCAAGGACCAAGATTCTATCCTGGCCGAAGCTCGCAAACACCAACGACTTCGCTATGACAATCATACAATTATGGTCTTTCCGGACTACACTCGCGAGGTCGTGGGCCAACGCCGCTCGTTCAGCGAAGTCAAACAAAAGCTAAGGGCCCTTAACATTCAATATAGGCTCCACCTCCCTGCACATCTGAGAGTGGTGTTTTAAAACAAAACATTGTTCTTTGACATACCTGCGGAGTCTTGGGCTTGGTCAACGGAGGAGCGTCTATGCGGATTGGCGAGAGGAACCCATCGTCTGGTGATGTGGGCACTGAGTCCACCCATAACGAGCCTTCTGCCCCCCAGCCTCAACGTAACCACTCCCGCAGGCGTCATGGCCAACGGCGGGCCTGCTCAGACTCCCCGTTGGGCCCCTCACGGCAACTAGTATTGCTCTCTGGAGAATCATTGTCAGGAAGGCAATCTGGCTCCTCTGGCTGCCTCGACCATGGAGGTGCCTCGCCCCGGCCTTCTCTGCTGGACCTCCCGGACACAGATCTTTCCCATAGTCCAATGCTTCTGAAAGACCCTGCCTGAAATAGTTTCTGCCTGCCGGGTCTGGCTCTGCAGCCGGAGACGGCGCTGCGGCTCACCTTTACTTTCATTCCCAAAGGACTTGACTATGCATATCCTGTCATGAGGAGGGGTCCTCCACGCTTCCCCGTTTTAGTTTGGTCTTGCATTAAATTTGTTCATTGTTAGGGCGTCAGATGCTTCTGTTCCTGAAGTGTAGGGTGGGGGGTGAGGGATGGGTTAGGGTGGGGGACTGTTATCCCATGTTATGTTTCTTGTTTGTTTTTGTTCTCTCATTTTGTTCCACCAGCACTCACATGACACCTTGATACATTCCCAGTGGGGCACAATGGCTCCCCTTTGGATGTCCAACCAGGCCTATGGCCGACACGCCCCGTTGCCGGGCTTCCCCTTGAGGCTTTTACCCGTCACTGACACCGTCTGCCACTATACCTGACACACATTCGCTAGGGCCCTCCCTGCGCATCATGTCCTGGAATGTCAATGGCCTCCTAGACCGTTTTAAGCACATGGCAGTATTACGGTACGTGCAGTGCCACGGGGTCGATGTCTTACTGCTACAGGAAATGCATTTGTTGGGAAACCACTGTCCTTTTTTAACACGTTATGGTTATGGTAGGGTTTGGCATTCAGGTTCCACTCGGGGCTCCTGTGGGGTGGCGATCCTGGTGAAACGTTTCCTCCCCCTCGTGATGGTGCGCCTCATTCATAATGCACAGGGCACCTTTGTGGCCTTGAGTGGCATGCTGAACGGTGGCCCAATCAATCTTGTATCACTTTATTCTCCCCCTTCAATGCTGACAGTGACCCTGGCCAAATCAGTCAACATGCTAGTGTCCCTGCCTCTAGGTCCCATTTTCCTTGGGGGTGACTTTAATGGCGTCTCCTTCCCTGACTTAGACACGACCGGACCGCCCTCCCCTGGTAGACTCGCGCAGGCGAGACAAATGACATCTTGGTCTGAATCATTGGGTTTCTGCGAAGCGTGGCGTGTCTGACATCCACACTCCAGGCAGTTTACACATACCTCGGCGGCTCATCATACACAGGTGCGTATCGACATGTTCTTTGTTCCTTCAACTAATTGTCTCATGATCTGGGATGTTTCCATCCTCCCTTGGGGTATCTCTGACCACTCCTCAGTGATGCGTACTACAGGCTGCCCTCCTCTTCAATGCATCAAACGTGAAGGCTAAATGCTTCGTTCCTTCAGGACAAGGAGTTTTGTAAGGTGGTGGGACGGGAACTTAAGCAATACTTTCTGATCAACGAGGGATCAGTATCCTCACCGGGCACTTTGTGGGAGGCTGGCAAGGCCACAATTAGAGGGTTCGCCAAGGGCCAGCCCAAACTCCATCGGCAGGCGCAAACGGAACAAATTACCTTGCGTGAGGCGCAGGCGCTGCGTCTCGAACAAACACTCACCCAACCTCCTGATGCCTCTGAGGTGTGTCTTCTTGCTCATATTAGCTCAGAGATTAGACAGCTTTCACTGGACGCGGCCAAGCTCCTCTGGTGCTCGTCTGTGGCCAGGGTCTACGGTTGGGGTGACAAGAATGGCTTGCTCCTCCACAGACTAGCCACCTATCCCAGAGCAAACTGCATAATCCCTGAAATCACGGATTGAGACGGTTCGGTGTCCCGCTCCCCAGAGGAGATGGCCCACGCTCTTGCCTCATACTATTGTCAATTATACGCGGCCAGAACTCCAAACCTTTTTCTCTCCGGCCTGATGGGGATCAGGACTGGCTGTCTCTCCCGCCTGGACCCTTTAGCTCAAAAAGACCTGGACCACCCCAACACCCAAGATGAAATTTGGGAAGGCGATCACCCTCATTGCCGCCAGCAAGATGCCGGGCCCTGACGGCCTCCCTCAGGAATACTATGCTTTACGTCGC
Organism: Triturus cristatus; assembly: GCF_964204655.1. Classification (NCBI taxonomy): domain Eukaryota; kingdom Metazoa; phylum Chordata; class Amphibia; order Caudata; family Salamandridae; genus Triturus; species Triturus cristatus. The sequence goes on from NC_140588.1 coordinate 112,649,413, forward strand.
GAAACCCTTCTTCCTCACCTTGCAGGTCTGTTTCAGGAAGCGACGGAGATAGGCTCCTTCCCCCCAGAGACGGACATGGCCACCATAGTGGTCATTCTCAAATCCCAGACGCCCTGGCATTGGTGTGCAGATTACCGCCCCATCTCCCTCATTATTACTGACTTGAAACTGTTTGTCACGGTCCTTGCCCAGCGGCTCAAACCCCACTTAACCACGTTGGTTCACCACGATCAATGTGGGTTCATGCCCTCACGTGGCACCCAATATGGTCTTCGGAGGCTGCATTTGGCTGTGGCTCACCGCCACTTGCTCACCCCCTACTTAGCGCTCCTCCTTGTAGACTTTAAAAAGCCTTTGATTCAGTGTATTGGGGGTTCTTGGATGATGTCCTCGATGAGATGGGCTTTGGTCCCCGCTTTCGAGGCCTGGTCAGGCTTCTTTACACCTGTCCAAGGGCACGTGTCCTGGTGAATGGGGTCCTGTCAGAAGCCTTCCCGGTCTACCGGGGAACGAGGCAGGGATGTCCTCTTTCCCCCTCCTCTTAGCCCTGGTGATGGAACCCCTGGCAACCTTGATATGATCGTGCGTGATGGTGCAGGGTTGGAAATGTCCCAACACCGATGCTGACAAGATCGCTCTTTTCGCGGACGATGTACTCATTTATTTAGCGGACCCCACCCGGTCAGGCCCCCATTGTCTCCACATCTTACAGTCCTTCGAACAGACTTCGGGCCTCCGGCTGAACCCTGAAAAATCAGTCCTACTCCCCCTCCACTTGTCCAGAGAATGTTTTGATTGGCAGTCCACCGCCAATCGTTCAAGTTCTTGGGGATATGGGTGACTCTACTCCCCTAATGAAGAGGGCTCAGGCAGACTTTCAGAAGTGGCAAACACTGCCCCCGAATCCCATGGGGAGGGTCGCCCTTTTTAAAATGATCATTCTTCCCAAGTTCCTCTACGTACTCCAAAACAGCCCCCTCTGCTTCCCCAGGACCTGCTTTCGCAAACTGGATACCTTAGCCAATAAATTCCTCTGGGGGAAAGGTAGGGCCAGAATAGCTCTGAATGTCTGCAGGATTCCCTCATTCGACGGAGGCCTGGGAATGACCCATTTATATCTATACTATCTCGCCACGTGCCTGCTCACCATACATGACTGGTTCATTGGGGGATGGTCTGACCCGGCATACAGGCTTGAGCTGGGCGATTTGGATCTAGCTAGGGTCCAATCCATGTTGTACGGGGATCCTATCCCGTCCCAAAAGCCAGAGGTGACGCGGTCAGCGCTGCTGGCATGGCGAGCTGCACTGCGACACACCAAATGGACACATACACTGACCCAATGCACACCCCTGTGGCAAGGGAACTGGCTTAAGGAGGTTTCTGGGCTGCAAGGTTTCCGATCCTGGGACCTTATAGGAATCTCACAACTGGGTGGCATATGGGTGGGGGATCACATGTGCTCCTTCAAAGATCTTCAAACCCGACACTCCCTACATCAGTCACAGTTCTATAAATACCTACAGCTGCGACATGCTCTTTCTGTACACCTCACAACAGGCACACAGCTTCCTGACCACAGCCCGCCTGAGGCACAGATTATGCTAGGGGACCTGGGGAGGGGTGGCATCTCCTGCATCTACCGTACGCTGATCAATAATACCCCTACTTCCCTAGATCGATTACATGCTCAGTGGGGCTATGCCATTATGGCCCCCAGGATGGTCACTGCCTCCACTAGGCTGCATATGGTACAACTCTACTATCTGCATGCAGCGAACCTCAACCCTGTACGCCTTCATCGAGCAGGATTTAGCCCGACCTCCACTTGCACTAGGTGTGGCCATGACCCAGCTGATTTTCTCCATATGGTATGAGCCTGTCCTTGCTTGGCACAGTTCTGGGGGGACATTGAGGAGGAAGTCACTGAGATACTGGAGTGGGAAGTCCCGCATGACCCAAAACACACGATCCTGGGCATCACTGGGGGGGCTGGACGGGTCTAGGAATGACAAGTTGTTTTTTACTACAGCAATGGTGGTGGCTAAATGGGACATAGCGGCCTCTTGGAAATGCCCTGACCCCCCATGTGTCAGACGCTGGTGGACCGGGGTCGACTGGTGTGCCACGCAATACAAAACTATGTATGAAGCACGTGGGTGTCCTGAGAAATATCGTAGGATCTGGGGGAAGTGGTTGGGGGAATGATTTAGTCTCAAGGGGACTGTCCTAACATATGCTGTTTTCTATTCATTCGTATTCGTAAAATGGGTCGCGCAGATCATTGATTGTACCCCTGGTATTCATGGTGTCGTAATGTATGGCTGGTGTCTTTTTGTCAAATCAATAAAAATGTGTTTATCAAAAAAAAAAACAGCCAGATAACAATTCTGTGCTGTATTAACAGATGAGGGGGTGGAAATCATTCAGTAGATGCAAATCAACAAAGTGAGCTCATACCCATGTGGACCTACGCAAACATAATTCAACCTTTTTAGCCTTACAAGTCTTACAAGCTATACAAGACACATACAAAGAAATCTTGTGTCTCAGCACAGGATCTGAGCATTCTGTTTCACAGACACTTTAATTAAAGTTGACCTAGACTCCATCAAGTGCAGCTAAAGAATCATCCTCTCGGAAGTGCAATCCCAGATGTAACATAAGTAACTTCAACAATATTAGTGTTAGACCTATCATCCTTACGGTGGTATTTCTCCAGACCTTTTGTCTTTTGCCTCCCATTTTTATTGATTCTTTTTGTTGGCCTTAGGACTCCGAGCACCTCACCAAAGATGACCAGTGCTAAAGTGCATGTGCTTCTCTCCTAGAGGAGATGACATTGACGTTTACCTGATTGGTGAATTTGATGTCCTTGTAAGTCCCTTGTAAAGTGGTAGACCATATACTCAGGGTCTATACTTCAAATGCTACTAGTGGTCTGCAGCACTTATTGTGCCACCCACAGAAATAGCCTTTCAAACCTGTCTCAGGCCTGCCACTGCAGCACCTGAGTGTACTGTTTACTGCCACTTTGACTTGGTATTTGAAACTACTTGCCAAGCCTTAAAATTCCCTTTTATTACATATAGGTCACCCCTAAGGTAGGCCCTAAGTAATTTTATATGGAGGGTTCAATTGTGATAAAAGGTAGGACATATACTTGTATGTTTTGTTTGTTATGGTAGTAAAAAAACAGCCTATTTTATTTTTCACTACTGTGAAGCCTACCCCTCTCATAGGCCAGCATTGGGAATTTCTTAATACACTTTTAAGCTGTATTTCCTGATCAGAAAGGATTAGCTTTTTTATGTTTCATTTTTTTTTGGATGGTAATGATAATGGTAATGGTGAAGGTGAATTAACATAACTGGGTTAGAAATGCCACTTTTAGAAAGATTACATTACTCTGTACTTACTGCTATATGTGCCTGACAGCCTGTTTCCAATACATGTCTGCAGTGGGTGACAGCTACACTTTGTGAATTCCCTCTAGACAGCCACAAGCACAGGAGGGTGAGGTTCATTTTTATTCTGAGCACTCATCTGCATTGTGATGGACCTTCCTGAACAGGGAGGAATAGGAGGAGCTGACGCTTACACTTCAATATGTAGCGTCATGTCCACAAAAAAAGCACAGATTTATCCCCCAGAGGTAGTCTGTCACACAGGACTGTGCTGAAAGGGATCCTTGTGCACTTTAGAGAGTTGCTTTTAATTCACCCCCTTCATCAAAGGCACTTTTGGTTATAAGTACTAGGTCTATGACTTCCTGAAATCAGGCATGTCTTGATCTTGAACCGAACCTCTGTCAAAAGGACTGCTGTGCTGCTTAAAGGATTCAATTGCACTGCTTTTCTGGAAGAACTGCTTTTCTGCATCTTACCCCACTGCCTCCTGTTCCCTGAATCTACTAAAAGAGAGCTGGACTCTGCCTTTACTCCAAGTGATCTCCAGGGGCTTGCTGGCCTGCCTCCTGTTGTCTGAAGTCTCACAGATGAAAAGACTTCCTGCAATTCAGCTGGTGCTGTTGGACTCTCTTTCTGTGAGTCCTAACCTTATCTGGAATGTCCCTCCAGGTTCTGAGCCTCAAAAGTGGGTTTTGCAGATGTGTTCTTTAAAATCGATGCATTGTTACCACTGCCACGATCAGAACCAACGCATCGCCCTTCAATACTGATGCAGAGGTTTTTGGACAACAGCGTTTCTACAACCTGTGCGGCCCAATGACAATGCTCTGTGTGGCTCAACTATGATGCATTGATTTCACTTCAGTGAAGCATGACAACAGAGCAGTGACCCAACTGCATTGAAAAGATTGACGCAACGAACCCTCAGAATTGACACTTCGCTGCAACAAGGCACTTTCTCTGCAGGCCCTGTGTAGGTCCTAGTCGGCCTGCCCTCTATCACAGACGGTCTGAACTTTGAATTTGCACCGGTCCCTTGCTGCCTCAAATGACCTTTTGATTGGTAATGACCTTCTAAGCACAATTATTGCATTCATTCTTTCAAATTTCATATCTTGAATTCTACTAATTGGATTATTGTCATTTTGGTCTTAATTTGCTCTGATAAATAGTATCTATTTTTCTAAACCTGTGTGGAATCTTTTTGTGGTGATTGCTTTGTGTTACTGTGTGTATGTGTGTGTGTGTTGCACAAATACTTTATACATTGCCTCTTTAGAGAAGCTTGACTATTCTGTGCCAAGCTGCCAGAGCGTGAGCATAGGTTATCTTTTAGTGTGTATCTAGCTTACCCTGACTAGAGTGGTGGTTTTCCCTAGCCTCGGCGCTACCTCAGCCAACCAGGAATACTATTTCTAACAATAAACAAAATACCTGACAAAAATATTCCATTTTCGAATTAACAATAAAACATCACAACAGTCAGCAAAAGTTACAATCTTCAGGAGAAAACTGAACAAACCCACCATGAAATACACTGCTAAACACTCTGGATTCAACGAGTATAGCTATGGACCTTTAATCAAACAAAAAGGAAATACAAGTAGACCTGCTCATACCTTTGCAATGATTACATCAATGGTTGATAAAAAAACTCAACAAACTCAGTTGTCTCATACAATCATCAAATAGGTGAAAACTGAAAGGTCTAGAAGGTGCTTGTGCTGCAACAACATTGACCTCTTTATTAGCGGTCCAAAACACATTGCTATCTGAGGTTAAATATTTATATCAATAAAAAAGGAAAAGCCAAATACTTTACCAACAAAAGAAGAAATGTCACCCCCTTTTCATCACAAATGTTGCTGCAGAGTAAACAAATATTGCGTGTAGTCCTACCGATCGCCCTCACTAACGCACACACGATCTGAGATCTAGAGCTTCATTTGTGGGGTTTTGGCATGGGGCAGCGCAGCAAGTCACCTTGATGGTCTGTCCTGTGCCAAAGTGAAAGAGCAGGGATGCACTGTATTTATCCAATAAGGTGCATTCCTGTCCTTCCCCCTTCGCTGGTGACTTTTTGGCAGCCTAGCATCAACACTGGCCCCTTTGCACCATGATGCAAGTATGCCTGTGTTGTAGGCAGGATTGTTTTTGTGCAGGAAAGGGCAGCTTTCTGTATGAAAACAATTCAGAGCAGCATTTTCCTCCTATGCAAGCTGAAGAAAGCAGGACACATAGCAAGAGGAAAAGAGAAGGAGGAATTAAGATATTTCTCCTCATTATGCCTGCCCTGGAGAGGCGTAAAATTTTGGTTTATTCACTGGTTTCCAATTCCCTGTATCTGGGAATGAGCCAGAACAGATCGGAGTTGCTTGGGAATGACCACCGCAATGCCCATGGAATCCCTCTCTTGCGCAGAACAAGGCGACGCAGTGATTTGAGCTGCGTTTTCTTACTCATGATTTATGAGGCCCCTCAAAGCCACACAATGTGGCTTTGCATTGCTTCATAGATCTGACTCAGAGCCTTGTGTCATGCATGTATCACTTTATGTGGTGCAAACGTGATGCAAAGCTCTCATAGTATCTTCATCTCCCTTAAATAACATAATAGAGGACAAGGATGAAGATCATCAAGAGCAGGTCAAAAGTGATATAACATGTCTCTAATAAAAAGGGAACTGAAGCGACTCAGGAAAACTCCTAATAAAAGACATGTTAGTGACCCGGAAAGAACGGTTCATACTAACAACAAGTTATTCCCCATATTTGAAATCAAGAGAAAGGAAGATCTTTGAATGAAAGCAGAAATTCCCAAAAAACAGGTTCAAAATGCTGAAGGAGCAAAACGTTACGGACTTAAGCATGAAGGTAAGCCAATCCAATGAATATTCAAACAGTCCACCAGAAAATCATAAGATTTAGTAAATCTCTCATGTGGCTAATTGAGAAAATATGGAGAATATTCTGAATGAATACTCCCTCCTTGTGCACCACAAAATAAAAAAACAAATTCAAAAAGAATCCTCCTTTCTCAATTACACATCAAATATAAAAAAAGGCTGAGGGCGCGTGGTCTGCCGCGCAGCAGAATGGCCGCTCTCTGAGTGAGCTCCGTCGGCCGGAACCCAATCCTTGAATTATCCGTACATATGGAGAGCTGTGGTGGGAGCTACTGCAACCCACGGCTGGGGGAACACCTCTGGACCCCATTGCTGCCTCTCTGGTGTCCCGAGGATATGCTGAGGCTGAGTTAGGCGGAGATTTGCTTGGCCGTCGGCTGCCCATGGTAATCGAGACACTGGATAGAGCTGTGGATGGGCAGCCGGAAAACCGAGCCCGAGGCTGGTGGTGGACTGAGAGCCGTGGACTAGAAGTGACGAGAGAATTCTCCTGCCGGAGGTGACCTGGGGCTTCGAGGTACGTGTGCGGACTGCGGTGACTGAAAGACCTGCAAAATATTTAACTGTGACTGCAGTTAACAGCCGCTGCATGCAAGGAGAAGCAGGCCGACTTCTCTGGAACTCTGTACCGCCATTTTGGAACCACGACGAACTGCGGCCGCGATCGGCAGCGGAGGAGGAGGTCGGAGACTGGTGCATGCAAATTGGCCCTGGATCATTAATCCCACCGAGTCCATACGGAGAGGGATTGAGGCTCTAACATGGTTGCTTGACTTGGGAGTGGGGAGCGCTTGAAAGAAAGTAAGGCTCCGATTGAAGTGATTGTCCCTCGCAGACCAGACCGGCTACTATTGGAGAGGGTCACCCGCAGGGAGGTCTTGTTATTCTGAGGAAGCTGGGCTGAGTGAAAAGGTGGAGATCAGTGAGGAAGCCTTGTAGATGAGCAGCCCTGCATGCTTGCCTGACGTGGGGTGCGTTGAAGAGCCTTGGGCTGCAGCTAGCAGTGAGGGGTCACCCGTATGCCCATATAGCAGGCTACAGGTGCCAGCGCTCCACATCCCATCTGTACCCCTGGAGGCCCGTGGTGGATCATGCCCGTCTAACTTCTGCAGAGCCGGGTGCCTCGTGCTGTCTTGGTGGCGCCAATTGATGTAGAGTTGCCCTCTGGAGGCAAGCAGCATCTGTGGTAGGATCCTAAAGTGCTTCCCTGTGTAGGTACGGTTTACCCACGCAGCTACCCATGAGCCGCAACGAGCTGGTGCGTGGCACATGACGTGCGGGTACCTGCGAGACACTTCAGGAGGAGAAAGGCACGGATACAAATGGAGTCGCTCTTGCTAGAATCTGCTGCTGACGGACTGTGTCAGGTGCAAGCTGACCACTCATGTGATTTCCATCTCCCCCTTACCTCTCAACATGGGTAAACACGATGCTGAGGAACAAAACCTCACTTTTGAACACTAACGTGCCACACGTCATGTTGAATCGGAACCAGATGCGCAGGTGGAAGGCCAACAAGACACTCACTCGTAAGATCGAGGTGAAGACCTTCGTACCCTCATATTCGAAATGTGTTCTAGTCTGCGCAACAAAGACTCGAAGTTGGATACCCTAACTGTGCAACTGGACTCAGTCAAGACCCAGGTGACTGTACATGAGACCCGTCTTGATGCTCTGGAAAACTGGCATACCGAATTCCACGAATTCCAGGTGGAAACTAAAGAACAGCTTCTACAGATGGATAAGTTACTTGGAATCGTCCGGGCTAAGAATGACGATTTGGAGGCGAGGTCGCGTAGAAACAACCTTCGCATTACTGGGGTCCCAGAAACGACTGCCTTATCCAAAATGGAGTCCTTCGTAACGGATCTACTGCACAAACTTTTTGATCCACACCTATCCTCGGTTTTCGTGGTGGAGAAAGCACACAGATCCTTAGGGCCGAAACCTCCAGTCAGGGCGACGCCTAGACCCATCCTGGCAAAGCTCTTGAATTATCAAGACAAGGATCTTATTTTGCGACTGGCTAGAGAGAAGGGTCAGATATCACACAAAAGCAACACCACCTCTTTATACCCGGACTTCACCCCTGCTGTACAGGCGGCACGCCGAGAATTCCTCCCTGCCAAGCGTATCCTTCTGCAGGCAAAGATCCCTTATTCCCTGTCATACCCAGCTAAATTTAAGGTTTTGTATGATGGCACTTCCCACTTCTTCACATATGCGAAATCTGCACTGAAATTTGCCAAACATGTCGGAGGGAACAAAAGTAAAGAACTCCAGGGAGCTGGGATGTCGGACACTGGCCACCTTAGTGACAATGACTGATATGGGTATCGTATAGTCCATACGCCTGAGTGTCTGTAATGCTGTGATACCACATTGGGATGATGCTGAATATTTTGATGCTGTGGGCTGCGGGCACCAGTAATATGTTGTTATTCTGCATGATTTAATTTGTTTTGATATAGTCATATAACTCTCTCTGCAGTACTCCCGGCCACCCTGTGCGAACGGGGAAGTTTGCCAGTGCCACTACGCCCCCATGGGAAGATTCCCTGTACCACTTTGTGGTCTTTTGAGACTGAGTTTGTCATGGGTGGGTACTCTACAACCTGATTGGGGGGTTGGAGTGGGAGGTGGGGGGAGGGTTGGGATTGTTTTATTGTTCGTTGCCAGTATAATTGTAATTTATTGGTCAGAACGCACAGTTTGTTGTTGAAAGATGTCACACCCCCACTGTTCACATCGCTCAAGTCCAGATGATACACATGTAATCACGCTACAACATTGAATATGGTTACGTGGAACATTAGAGGGTTGAATGACAGCAGGAAATCTAGACTCGTCCATGCTTATCTATCCAGACTCAATATAGATGTGTGTTTATTGCAGGAGACACACTTAAATGTAACACCATCGCAAAGGTTAAGACATAACAGGTGGGGGAATGTGGACTTCTCTATTTATTCAAATTATGCCTGTGGAGTGGCTGTGCTAGTCAGGAGGGGAGTGGATTGGCGGGAAGGTGAGATACATGGGGATCCAGAAGGGAGATTTATCCTCCTGCAGTGTGTTGGGAGGGGTTTCATTGGTCATTGTGGCAATATAGGGCCCAAATGTAGACTCCCCCAAATTATTTCAGGATATCTGGACAAAGATCAGAGCGACAGGTTGCAGAACGATACTGTGGGGAGGGGATTTTGATGCCATTCTAGATGATGATATGGACAGAAAGGGTGCAGCTCGCCCCCTACACCCGGCCGCAAGCGACACCTTAAATGCCATAGTCTCAGATGGCGACTTAGTAGACATATGGCGGAGGAGGCACCCATTAGCTAGAGAAGGCACATGCATTTCAGATCATCACAGTGCTTGGTCCCGACTGGACTTCTAGTTAGTTTCCCGAGACATAGCTACCTGGACCACTGACATAGTGCATTTACTACGTACCCTGTCGGGCCACGCCCCATGCTTATTGAAACTGTCACTCCCAGGATCGCTCCCCCGTGCTTTTTCCTGGTCGCCTCCCTCGGCATGCACTGCTTGATGAAGCCTTTAAAGAGGAAATCCAAACGGATATCAATGATTATTTCACCCATAATGTGGGCTGGGTTGATACTGAGGCCTCACTTTGGGAGGCATTCAAAGTAGTTATCAGGGGACAGTGTATTGCCAGACAGGCGGGTGTGTTAAAGGCTATTCACGGCACTATTGTTTCACTGGAAACTCAGATAAGGGAACTGGAGGAGCGATTTTATTCCACTAATGATTCCCAAACCATGGTTCTCCTAAAATCCAAACTGTTGGACTTCGCTCACGAGGCTCAACGCGAAGTTCAATTCATGGGAAAATATGCTGAGGCGCGGCGATACAGGGAAGGGGATAGGCCGGGTCGTACGCTAACTGGCATGATCCGAACTTCTTGGTCCACGGCATTTAGCCACGAAATACAAACCCCGCAAGGGGCCATTGTCAGAGGCCAGGCAGAAATACTAGACGTGTTCTCCTCATTCTATTCTTAATTATACACTACTACACAAGAGGCGACTCCCGAGAGACTGCAAACTTTCCTTGATTCACCGACACTGGTCTGGTTTAATTACAATCATAGAGAGTATATGGATCTCCCGTTCACTGTGGAAGATGTAGCCCAGGTTATAAAAGTTTACCGTTGGACAATGACCCTGGGCCGGATGGCCTAACCACGTTCTTCTATAAAATATATGTGGAGGAGCTACCCCTCGATTGCTGGCGATATATGAGGAGGCTCTGGAGGAGGGTGTGCTACTTCAGGCCATGAAAGAAGCGATTATCATTACCCTTTTAAAACCTGGGAAGTCCGAATTAGAATTAGACTCTTATCAGCCACTATCGATGACAAATGTGGATGTTAAAATCCTAGCTAAGCTGATTGCAAACCGATTGCAGCCCCTGCTCCCCATTATTGCGCTCCCTGACCAGTCGGGCTTCATCCTCGGGAGGTCAACTTCACATAATTTACGGACTATATTATCGGTGCTGCATTATTTACACCCAGACATAAGAACCGCGGCCATATTCTTAGATGCCACCAAGGCATTCGACTCGCTCGAATGGCCATTTTCATTCGCAATTTTAGGCCGCATGGGGTTCAGCCCGCTCTTCATTAAGCACATCAGGCTATTATGCACCCAACCCAGCACTCGGATCAGGGTGATTGGTTTACTTTCAGAACCCTTTCTTATTACACGTGGCACCAGGCAGGGGTGCTCTCTCTCTCCTTTGCTCTTCGCGATTGCGATGGAGCCTTTGGCTGCCAGGATCAGGCAACACCACACTGCCCGAGGCATAGGATTCAGTTCCCAGAGCTTACTCATTTCCCTCTATGCAGACGATGTGACTCTTTATCTTGTCAACCCAGAGGAGAGTTTGGACCCCATTTTGAGAGAGTTTATTCGATTCAGAGGTTTGGCTGGTATCTTTATAAACTGGGCCAAGTCGGTGATATCTCAATTGACAGATGGTACGCCCCAGATGACATCTGAGTTCCCTCTAAGATAGGAGGCGGTTAAATACTTGGGGGTTTGGATAAGTCGGGATACGCAGGAGGTGTGGAACTTAAATTCCGGGAAGGCCGTTACGTGGTTGGAGGAGAAGGTTAAGATATGGTCTGGATTACCGCTGTCTCTGGCCGGGAAGATAGCGCTGGCCAAAATGGTCATGTTGCCGAAGTTTTTATATTTATGCGTTAACCTGCCGATCCCGCTCACGCAACAATTCACTAGCAACCTGAAGTCGCAAATGATCTCCCTGGTGTGGGCGGGTGGACAGGCTAGAACACCCTGGGATTTGTTGACACTTCGCTGAAACAGGGAGGACTGGGCGCCCCGGACATGCAGCTTTGTGCGCCCAGGCTCAATTCTTACACTATTGGGTCCACCCGACGCACTTCCAGCCACATGTAGCGGTCGAAACTGAAGCCATGGCTCCCATTCCGCTCAGGGTAGCGGTTTACCAACAATTGCGTCGCCCACATGGTTATATAGATACATCTGGGACACTGCGTTGGGCTTGGGACGAGCTGCATAAGAGAGAGGATATTCCGGTGCTGTATGTTGCCTCCATCCCATAGCGCAGAATCCAATATTGACTTGTATCCAGGATGGGGTCAGTAAAACACTGGAACGCAAGATGTCACTCCACACATTCGCCGATCTGTTTCCGGGAGATACGTTCAGACCCACCCCAGAGGTGATCGAGGGGCAAACGGTGTCATTTGATGAGCTCTCCAGATATCATAAACTACGAGTGGCCTATTGCGCTCTCTGGGACGGTTTCCCGTTGGCTCCTCTGTCGCTGCCCACATTGGAGAACCTGTTGAGATCCCCATCTCCCCGAAAACTCATTACAAAATTGTATACAACCATGCAAAAAACTGCCCCGTTGGTGACACCTACGTCCCTGCAGAACTGGAACAGTGAACTCCCTATTGCATTGACTGAGGCCCAATGGGATTTCTGCTGTGGGCAGCTTACAGAACTCTCCCCGAATTACAAGCTTCAACTAATTCATTTTAAATATTTACATAGATTTTATAGAACACCTGTGAGTCTTTATCATATGGGCATCAAAGCCGATGAATGCTGCTGGCGCTGAAGGTACACCCCTACTTCCTTTATACATGTAGCATGGGATTGTCCAAAAGTTGCTGATTTTTGGCCACGTTTTCACCTCAGTGAATCAAATTCTAGGCACAGCAAATGCCCCGTCCCCCACATTAGGTCTGTTAGGTTATGTTAAGGACACCCCGCCTAAGTTACGTAAACTGCATGCACTCCTTTTGCTGTTTGCCAAACGACAAGTCGTGGTCCACTGGGGCAGGAGAAGGGTCCCCTCCATTACGGGGTGGCTTGCTGATGTTACATATGGTCACACGCAGCTAAACACATTTTGGGAGCTTATGCCCTCCACTTCTAGGCCTCTAAATATTTGGGAACCATTCCTGACCTGGGTGCAGAAACAACAAGAAGCTAATGAGGGGGCACATACGGATGAAACTCAGACTGAGGCACTGCAGTGATGGGATGTAGATTGTCATCTGCTTTTGAGTCGGTTCCTCCTCCACAAATCCCCTGAGCTCGCGGAATTAATGGACTGAGTCTGTGATGTACTGGGCCCTCTATGTGGTATTGTATAATGTGGACTTAATCTGTTTGTTTATTTCTGCTGATGCTTACAGTTTTGTGAATATAAGATAAATAAGCATTTTTCTTTTATCATTGGATGAGGACGAGTGAGGGGGCGCTATTATAGATGTGTTATGTATTGTATAGATTGTGACTAATTCAACTCCTATACTGCGTTGATATATGCTGGCCTGTTGTGTTGTAACATGTCATTTCCTTGAAAATGTCAATAAACTAAAAATATATATATATATCAAAAAAGGCATGAGGCAACAATTAAAAAAAACATTATTAGTCCCATAAGAAATCATCAGTGCTTTGTGCGCTAAATAAACGGAACAAGGAAATTGGGATGACGAAAGTAAACACATTTTCTACCCCTTCATTGAAGGGATGTTTTGACATCTTAAATCAGGGCGCTTCATCAAATTGTTAATGGCCTCTGAAGATCTGTCCCAAAGGAACACAGTTCAAAGTGTTTCTATCTAATCAAAACCTTCTTGTGGCTCACAAACAAATGAGGCCACTTGCATAACCTCACAGCTGCCACTGCCAAGCATGTGTGACTGAGAAAACATATATTTAAGTAGTCGGGAATCACCATAGCCAGATAGTCCCAAAATATCTACTGTTGGAGGATGCGTTATTGGTAGGGGTAAGTATGCATCTACTACTAGCAATAAAGCCACCCAAGCAATATAAAGGACCAGACAAGGTCTCAATTTATTAGCCCCTGGCTCAACCCTGGGTAGCTGGCTACGAGCAGGTAGGCTTAACATGGGAGACAGGTATATAAAAATAGCAAAAACACCAATACATTAAATAAGTAAGATAAAATACATAATAAAAATCCCACAAAATATTTTTATCTTAATCTAAATACACCAATACATTAAATAAGTAAGACAAAATACATAATAAAAATCCCACAAAATATTTTTATCTTTAAAATTACACCAAAACAACACACATCCAATGCAGGGAACCTTAAAAACATATAGTGCCAACCTAGGACATCTGGTCTAACTGGGACAAAGTCAAAGTTTGAGGCAACTGTGATGAAGCCATGGTTGGATATTCTAAGCGGGAGGCCCCGGTCAAAATTTTACCTTTAGAAGCATTTCTGAAGGATTTTCTCTCAACATCGCACAATCTCCTCCAGCAGGATGATTCCGATGCAACATCATCAGATTGCTTTTCCATGAGGCTCGGTAAAATCCAGGAAGTCTGGAGCTCCAGGCCTTTCTGTGAGATGAACCTGGAATCCAGGCCGGGTCACGGTTGAAGGTAGTCAGCTTGACTCTTGATGTCGAATCGGTCCACTGATGAAGTTTTTTTCAAAAGTTCCTGAAAACTTCTCCAAACTTCTGGAATTTATTCCTGAAGTTCCTCTTGAGGGTTAAACATGGCCAAAACACAAATCTAAAGGTCTAGGAGCTCTGAAATGGTCCTTGGAAGTCCAAAATATTGTTCCCACGATGCCCCAGGCAAAATCCTTAAATGTCCACTGGTTGCTCCCCAGGCTGGGGGTTTCTTGAGGGAAATGGTGCAGGGAAGCTCTGTTAACCTGTTGCTTTCAGGGAGTCCACTCCTAAATCATTTTTAAAGCAAGGCAAAGTCCTCAGGGCTGTAGTCCCAAGTGTGCAACAGGAGCAGTCTGTCAGGGAGCAATCCTGTGCGGTTTAAACAAGGGTTCCAGCAGTGCAGTCCTTCTTCCTTTATCTTAGGACAGCAAATGCAAAGTCAGAATTTGAACTAAACTAGAACTGAGTTGCTCTGCAACTCTTATATATTTATTTAATTATCAAGGATGACAGGCATGGGGGCACCCCTGTCCAGTGTGGTGCAGGTTGCCACCCAACATGACAGCTGCCTTCAAAGTGTGGCACATTCTTGTCCCACAAAGCATTGCATTTTAAAATTCAAGATGGAGATTTTCTCTTCTTTGGAGTTAATGCTGGCTAAACTAACCCACTGTGATTGTGGATTTCCTTTAATACCCCCCTTCATCTCCTGCTTATTCCTTTCCCAGGATCGCAATCTTGCTTGTGGTACAGAATGAGGGGGTGGTAGTCTTAGCATTCCTAACTGTCCTCCTCTCTGAAGCTCAGTTTGATTTACCCATTCCCCTTTCTGCAGCCTGGCTAAGACTGTTAAGGCTGTCCAATCAGGAGAGACTTCTTAAAGGCTGGATTTTGGCTCACAGAAAAGAAAGTTATGTAACTTATTTTCTGTATTAGTTATGATACATTCAACAGAGGCAACTTGTTATATTTATTATTGCCAATATTTTAAGTCTTTGAACCACATTTTCAGCTTCTTCCTAACAATATTTATAATTAAAAAAGACATTCCAATGTTAGCCTACGGAGCTAATAATCTACAATGGGGAAAAATAATATTGTACATTTATCCCTCACCAGGGCTTATAAAACATATTTTACAATGTCCCTGCTTATAGTTACCAGGCACCCTACCCCTGGGGCACCTAGGGGAGACCTTAGGTGTGACATATGAATATATATGGTAGTTTAACACTTTGGAAGAACCTTTGCGACCAAAGTCAAGTTTGCATGTAATTTACTTTTAAAGACAGTCTGCAAACAGGGCTGCCTTTCAAAATGACAAGTCGGCACACAGTAGTGCACACTCTAGTGCAAAAAATCTCCTGGGCCTCTAAACCCTCTTGCCCAATTATATGCTAGGAGTTTACAGGTAGTTTGAATCCCCCCTGCCTTATTATATACTAGGGACTTAAAGGGTCTGTCATTGCCATTTGTGATTATACCTAATTACTATATATCCTTTTCATCTGAGCACTGGCCTGGGGCCTGATTAGCAGAG
Source organism: Triturus cristatus (assembly GCF_964204655.1). Taxonomy (NCBI): domain Eukaryota; kingdom Metazoa; phylum Chordata; class Amphibia; order Caudata; family Salamandridae; genus Triturus; species Triturus cristatus. The sequence goes on from NC_140588.1 coordinate 112,665,240, forward strand.
CCCAGGGCACAGTCAGAGTCAGTTATCACCAGATTCAATCAAAACATGGGGATGAACAGGGTCAAAAAAGGATGACTTTCTCACATTTACCTTGTCATTGCACTTCAACTGCAAGAAGAAAATCTTTCCAGCTCAATACCGAGTAGAGAAAAGAGATCGAAACTCATTAACAAGGGAACCATCAGTAGATGCATATTGAAAAGTGCTGTGGGTACCTCAGATAAAATTGGCAACAAAACTCTAAACTGAAGGGTCAGATATGATTATAATCTTGACAAACAACATCACACACCAGAAAAGAGACAGGAGCTTGCTGTCCTCAGCTTTGATCACTAAAAAAAAAAAAAATATTTAAAAAGAAATTGTGATCAAACTCCAGGCAGTTTAACAACTGCCTAACTGCCCTGAAATCTAGAGAGTTATTTATGGTATGTAGGAAGTCTCCTTTGCATTGGAATGCATTCCGAAATTCTTGATGTATCGGAAGCGATTTGATCTAAACGCACTGCATACACAATTTGTTTTTATCCGGATACCTCAAACAGCCTTAATTCTGTTAGTAGAATATTTAAGAAAGGACATCTAAGAAGCATACATCTCATACAAAATAATATTTTACAAATGGATGAGCCCTCAGTGTTACGACTCCTAATTTAAAATCAGTCATTAAATCTTAATAATTCACCATTGCTTGTTATCAACATCTAAATGACATCTATATTATAACACAAAAGAAAAAGGAAAGTCATGAAATGCTTAGAACAGTTGAAAATTAAAGCTAACAGTGCACATCTGGATACTCAGCGGCTAAGAACTAGAAATTTTAATTCAAACTTAGTGATGGACAGGCCACGCTGATGAAGACTTGATTCATTTGAAAAATTCTCACTTGGGCATAACACAATAGGTACAAACCAAACAAAGAAGGCATAAGTTAGGACAGGCACTCCTTTAAGGATGTTGATCAGCAAAGAAAGGCACCTACCACATTTCTGTTTCCAGAAACACAAAATTTACTCCTCAAACCCATTAGTAACTTTAAAATATTAAAATGAAGCAGAATTGATGATTTCCCGCAAGTCTTTTGCACTGAAATTCTGATGTATATCTCAATCCTGATAAATGCCTATTAAGCCTAATCTAAAGACTAAAGTGGGATGAAACATCTTCTGATGAATTGCTTGCTTGCTTCAAACATGGCATTTAGAAGAATGCAGTTGAGTTGAGAAATCAAGCAAAATTTATTTAGAGACTTTTTAAATATGAATTACACAAATTCAGTAGGACATTCACTAAACATCTTAACCAGATGGGCACATGCAATCCCAAAATAAATGGTGTACCAAATCCTCTAATTTTGAAGAAAAGACAACTGAACAAATACATGAGGACTGTGAACAAATTACCTTTTAATATCCATCAACTGAAAAAGACGAAATCTCTGAAGAAAAGGTTTAAAAACACAATCTGGATAGCAAAAATATGATTGAGACAAACAATGCACAACCCAACTAACAGAAGGCATGGATAAGCGCTCTAAAGTTTTCAGGATATTTAAAAATAAATAGAAACACAGCCATCTTCAAGCAAATATTGCAAATATCACTGTGGAAGCTTGGACCACATATCTAAAGACCATCAATTGAAACACTAACATGGAGCATGGAAAACTATCAACAGAATCTGTACTGCCAATTATGAATTAAAATACAAAAAGTTGCAGGATCACCAAGTAATCAAAATGAGTCAATCAGACTCTGGATCAATCAACCCCCCAGGAGGATTCTTTAAGTGCACTTTAGAACCCTGGTTAGGTATACTAACTGCACTGTATACCTACTATACACAAGAGCAAGAGATTTTAGGTTCTTGAACGGGCTCAGTTCTGCACTCCCTTTATAAAAAATGGCCAGTATCAAATACCACCATCTATAAAAGTATTGCCTCGTTGGATGTTGAAGTTAAGCACTTTAAATCACAATCAACTGAGACACAAGAATGTCACAAAAGTACAAGGAGCACTTTACACAGCCTTAGATGGCGTCACTTTCTGCAATTTTTAAGCAAAATATATCAACGTACTGTAAAAACATACAAATAAAGTCACATCCTCCATTTTTTTTGAAAGAAGCATATCGCAACTGAATAGTCAAGAACTCATCAGTCCAACAACATTTCTCATGCAATATTTTGTTCTTTTATTGTGCAATGTGTATAGATCTGCACATATAATTTTCAATTCAAACTCATTGTAGTCTTACAATTTCCGTGTAGTGTTATGGGTCCCAATGCATTTCGGGATGACCCTTCGTCAGGGGACCACTAAAAATAACAAGAGTAAATTACATTTCTTACTGTTTCTATGGTTCTGACAAAATCTTGCTTTTAAATTATACTATGATTCAATTTTAAGGCTTTTCAGGAATATACTGTATTCTACAAATACATAAGTGCATCCAAGCTGAATAAGAAGAATGTATAACAAGATCCAAGCTTTTCACCAGAGTGAATGTGAACATAAAACACCTGAAAGTGTATGTGCACAGGTTTAGCAACAGGCAAGTCCACCAACAGAATTCCTGATATAATGGGTACAGAGCCCTTCATAACCCCAGAGAAGCGTGATCTCCACATATGATCCTTAGTAGCTCACCTATCCACGGGCGAAGCACATATACATTGGGCTGACTTTAAACAGAAACAAAAATAGAGCCAAAAAAATAAATAAATCAACAGTGCCTCTCACGAGTAAGCAACTAGACTATGTTGCTTAAATGCACTCGGAGGTGTAACTTACATAAAAAGGAAACGCTCCCACTGGTGTACCTCAACTGGTATCCTAAGGATTGTTGCAAATACTCCATCAGTGGTTCAATTGAACAATGATTTGCATCTAAACTTCATGCCAATGCTAAAAAATAAATGAAAATGGATGTAAAGCCTATTGTAATTATCAGTTACTTCACCGTCTACAACCTATGTGTTGAACCAAATATGGCTTTATACTCCAAAGTTACCTTGTGTCGTATAGTTTGCCGGTTTATCATTACATTCAGCACAGCTTCCAGCTAGAAAACAGAAAAACGTCCATTGTAACCTAAATACTCCCGTAGTTGCAAAAAAAGAATCTCAAAAGCGCTGCATGACTACATCTATGGAAAAACTCATGCTTACTGCAATGTATCCCTCGCCTCCTCTGAAAACTCGTCCCGCGTCGTAGCCGTCAACCACAAAGTGTTCAAATTCCAACCGGCGCATAACGCTAATGCGTGGAATATCATAGAAATGAAGAACAGACTGTCCGTTACCTGACTGCTCGCAAATTTCAACCTGCACCTGAAAGCACAAAGTAATCCGAACTATCTATAACTTCCATTTGTGAAGTAAAATAATGAATTACAATTACAAGAGACAACCTTTCAAAAAAGAAATGTCATGCCGTTCCTGAGCAAAGTGGTAATTCGAACCCCTGCTGCAAAAAAATTAGACCAACCGATTAACCAAGAACATCTTGAAGAATGCATTAGGGTACTGAACATGCATCACCCTCGAATCAAGTTCACTTATTCAATCAGTCAGTCACACATTAACTATCTGGATGTTAACATTGAATTACATCAAGGCGGCTTCAAGACAGGTATACAGGAAGCCAACGGATCGGAATAATGGGCTACATTTTCAAAGTTTTCACTCACCATCTTTAAAGAAGCACCTACCTTTGTCACAGTTCATTAGAATCAAGCGCATTAACCTCTGATGAAACAATCAGTACAAAAGATATTGAAGACATGGCACAGCAATTTGAGCGAAGGGGATATCCGGGTGAAAATCTTGCAGCAGCGAAACAGAAAGAATCACATTTGCAACGAGAGAACCTATTGAAGAAAAGCATATCCACCAAAATCCAAAGAGAAGTTTTTGTCATCAAATACTCTACGTGTTGTAAGGAAACAATGGCTCGTGTGGATTAATACTTGCTAATGTAATGTATAATACATGATAACAATCCAAAAAAGAAAAAGGATTAAATATACATTAACATACATTAAGCCTCATACTTTTCCACACAGTCTTGAATAAAGTCCCAAAGGGTTTTTTCGTAATAACATCTTGGTTCTCTAAAATTGAGTAATCAGCAATGTGTAAACCTAGATTGTGTATATATGAGATGGTATATCTGTACGGCAAGATATCTACTGATACATGTTCTATGTATAATCAAAGATATTCTCTATTGATGACTTACTGTTACAAAGAAATACAATGTTTCGTATAAAGTAATAATGGTTTGTATAAAATAACATGTCTTTTTGTACAGATAACAAGTGTTTAATAGACATATATTCTTCTATTGAAGACAGGAAGAAAGCCTTCTCATATCAAACGTCATCTATGAATTAATTGTCAGCCTCAATTGGAAAAAATGTATAACGTGTATAGTAGCATAATGTTCTCACAAAATCTAATGGAGACTTGGCGATGGGCTCCTTATACAATATGCTGTTGTTTACGTGCGTCCAAATTTCCACTTCAGCTTTTCAAATACTCCTTCCACTTATACCAGTACAAGTTACATTAGGGTTAACGATACGAGAAATTCGTTATTGTTAACGCAATAATTTCTATTTATTTTTTTATTCTTTGGTCAAAATTTTTGTTCTTTAAATCACTAAGGTGCCAAACTTTATCAACAATGTCTCACAGACGTTTTGACTCGGAACGTCTTTTAATATAATGCGTTGGTTACTTAGCAGTGCATGGCAGAGTAATGTTCTCACCTAATTTAATGGAGTATTGACGACGGGTTCTTTATACAATTTGCTCTTGTCTACGTGCGTTTGAACAATAACCAATTATTTACTTCAGCTTTTTTACGAGTTTTAGATACTTCATCCACTCATATCAATATGAGTCACATTAAGTTTAACAATACGAGACCCTTTGTTATTGCTAACGCGACACTATTTTCTGTTCCTCAAGTCATCGAGATGCCAACAACTTTATTAACAATGTTTCAAAGACGTTTTTTTCGAAACGACAAAATGCGCTGGTTACTTAGCAACGTGACACGCTTTCTTCCACTGCTTCATTGTATATGTGGATTCCTGATTGGCCGACCGCCAGCAAATCACGTTTAAATATTGCATTCCCCCCACCAATCAATGTGACCGTACCAAGCAGACTGAGCTTCGTTCTCCTGCTGCAGCACAACAAAGGGAGATTCGTACACCCGGAAGCATCCAAGAGAGGTAGGGACGGCTCTGTCTTGTCTTTTCTTACCGGGTATTTTCCGCAGACATTGGGTTAACCTTTAATCCCAGTAGCTCATTATGTTCCCCTTTCCACATTTTGTTACAGTCGATAGAACTCCTTGAACAAAAGCGACAGCTATCAAGCAGTTCGCGTATGCGGTTCCCGTTCGTTATTCTCTGAAATCAGATTCTCACGCTGAGTACAATTAACACTAGATCTCCAACCATTGGGCTACTGCCTCTTCGTGAGTCTCTTCTCACAGGGGTAAGTAGAAAGTTTTAGCATCTTGATTATCATGCATTCTTACGATATCCAGTTTGGCACTAATAGTTTTTCATTGTTCTCACACAGCACCCGGCTGGGCCCTTGTGAGTATTTTATTTCACTTTGAGCACGGTGACACTGCACATAAACTCTTACATATCATCTATGACGACCAGGTAGAGAGACTTAATATTAATGCTCCTCTAAACCCCTTTTTTCTTAGAGATAAAAGAGCATTTTATTCTGACAAGATTTTTTCTTTATTATTTTTTCGTAGGTGTCCCTACATTAGACTGTCCTGACGAGACCCTCTAATTGTCATAGGGTCGAAATGCCGTTGACGTGAAAGGCGAATCATTCTTTCGACACTTAGAATTACTGAGTGTTGACAATCGGATTTATTAATTGTTTATGATTGCCTTTGTAATGAAAAATTGAAACCTTTCTGTATGTTGCACTTTATGTTACTTTCTTTTGTTTAGGTTAATTTTTCACTGGGACACTCTCTGAAACTTGTATAAATATTGTTAATTTGCATTGTGAATTTGCGTCCAGTTCCCGTCAAACCTTTTTATTACAAATATAAAAAGAGAAAAAAAAATTCTACAAAAGATCTAATGTGTATGGCTGTGCTTTTCTTTCTGACACCATATTTAATCCTTTTTCTTTTTTGGATTGTTATCATGTATTATACATTACATTAGCAAGTATTAATCCACACGAGCCATTGTTTCCTTACAACACATAATACCCAGGCTCCTTGTGGGTAGGGTTTCCTTGTTTCCTAATTAATCAAATACTCTACGGCAGGAACAGCCATCAAAAAATGCATTCTATAAAGATGGGAAATCATCGAACAAGAACTGGATTTCAAGGAGGTGTTTGTAGCAAAACCGAAGTTTGCTTACTCAAGAAACCTACGTGAACTTTGAAGGGATGTTCAAACACAAACAAAACATTTAGGACTGCGAAAATGTTACAATTGTGCACATTGTGGTAACATGATTACAGGCAATATGTTTACTCATCCACATATGGGCAAAACAATAAAGTTGAGACATACCCGCAATTGCAATTCAGACATGGTTATCTATGCTGTAAAATGCCCCTGTGGGTTGGTTTAGGTAGGTCGTACTTCTCGTAATATAAAGGTCAGGGTTACCGAACATAAATGCATTATCAGAACCGCCAGCACAAAATCAAGTTTATCAGCACATTGGACAGAGCAGAAATACACGATACCTCAGTTACGCTTTACAATACTTGAGAAAATTGTAGAGAAACCATACACAAACCCACATAAGCATTTGGCACAAAGGGAAACGTATTTTATCCATACTTTCACCAACGTATACTATTTGGATTAAATGATAAGTTGGAAATGGCATGTTTTCTATAAATAAGATTCACTATTTGAATGACTGTTTTCAACAATGTACTTCTTGTTTAATTAACTGGTATAAAGATATATTGAATTATTTATTCAAAACCAATATTTATTATTTATGTAAAAGAATAATGTATTTGAAATGTTCAAGCTGTTTTAAGAAGTTAAACAGAAACATCAACTTTTTCGTCAGTTCGTTGGATGGACTATCACATCAGAAATAATCTCAAGTTTTCTGGCAGCCACTATGGAGATATGTTATATCCACACATTGAGCGTGGTATTCAGGATGTGAGTGGGATAATATAGAAGGTAGCAGTACCATCAACGTAGTACACTTAGTTAGTCGGTTGGTTTCATTATTTTGCAGCAGGGGTTCGAATTACCACTTTGCTCAGGAATGGCATGACATTTATTTTTTGAAGGTTGTCTCTTGTAATTGTAATTCATTATTTTACTTCACAAATGGAGGTTATAGATAGTTCAGATTCATTAGTGCTTTAAGGTGAAGGTTGAAATTTGCCAGCAGTTAGGTAACGGACAGTCTGTTCTTCATTTCTATGACATCGCACGCATTAGCGTTATGCGCCGGTTGGAATTTGAACACTTTGTGATTGACGGCTAGGACGCAGGAGGAGTTTTCAGAGGAGGTGAGGGATACATTGCAGTAAGCATGAGTTTTTCCATAGATGTAGTCATGCAGCGCTTTTGGGATTCTTTTTTTTTTTGCAACTACGGGCGTATTTAAGGTCACAATGGACGTTTTTCTGTTTTCTAGCTGGACGCTGTCCTGAATATCATGATGAAACTGGCAAACTATACAACACAAGGTAACTTTGGAGTATAAAGCCATATTTGGTTCAAAACATAGGTTGTAGACGGTGAAGTAACTGATAATTACAATAGGCTTTGCATTCATTTTCATTTATTTTTTAGCATTGGCATGAAGTTTAGACCAATGGATCCACTGATGGAGTATTTGCAACAATCCTTAGGATAACAGTTGAGGTACAACCGTGGGAGCGTTTCCTTTTTACGTAAGTTACACCCTTGAGTGCATTTAAGCAACATATTCTGTTGATTTTTTATTTTGGGCTCAATTTTTGTTTCTGTTTACAGTCAGCCCAATGTATATGTGCTTCACCCGTGGATAGGTGAGCTACTAAGGATCATATGTAGAGATCACGCTTGTCTGGGGTTATGAAGGGACCTGTACCCATTATATCAGGTGTTCTGTTGGTGGACTTGCCTGTGTCTAAACCTATGCACATACACTTTCAGGTGTTTTATGTTCACATTCACTCTGGTGAAAAGCTTGGATCTTATTGTACATTCTTCTTATTCAGCTTGGATGCACGTATGTATTTGCGGAAAACTGTATATTCCTGAAAAGCCTTAACATTGAATCATAGTATAATTTAAAAGCAAGATTTTGTCAGAACCATAGAAACAGTAAGAAATGTAATTTACTCTTAGTATTTTTAGTGTTCCCCTGACGAAGGTTCATCCCGAAATGCATTGGGACCCATAACACTACTCGGGAACTGTAACATTACAATGAGCTTGAAATTGAAGATTATATGTGCAGATCTACACATTGCACAATAAAAGAAGAACAAAATATTGCATGAGAAATGTTGTTGAACTGATGAGTTCTTGAATATTCAGTTGTGATATGCTTCTTTAAAAAAAAATTGAGGATGTGAATTTATTTATATGTTTTTAAATTACTTTGATATGTTTTGCTTAAAAATTGTTAAAAATTGCAGAAAGTGACGCCATCATAGTCTTGGGAAAAGTGCTCCTTGTAATTTTGTGACATTCTTGTGTCTCAATTGATTGTGATTTAATATGCCTGACAGGCACTGGTCAGAGACACAAGAAAGCACCAGTGGATAAACTGTTTAAATTCGTTCAACTTGTAAAATTCAGGTGTGAAGGTTATAACCCTTTCAGTGAAGTTAAGCGCTTTGCCAGACACTTGCTACAGAATTTGGAAGACTTGCCTGTGCAACTGCTGGTACTAATGATATTCAACCAAACAGGGTTTCATTCAGGAATAGGAACAGCATCAAACATTACAGTCCTTTTGCTCTTCACAGAGAGATCCAATAGTTGTAAACTCTACTTTATGCTTGTTCCATCAACTTCAAGTCAGCTTTCAACAGGTTTCCAAAGAACATTCTGTGAAACAAGCTGATTAACTGGGCAATACCTCTCAAACGTTTATGAGATTTTACCTGCTCAACTTCCACACCTCAATAAAAATGAAAGTGGGTGCTGGCCAAGGAGTGTCTATCATGCTTTATAACAAACAAATAAACAAATGGTGTCTCTTGGCTTCCTTACTATTTAACTTGGTTATTGGGGATGTAATAAAGCACTTAACAACTCAATTTCACACCAAAGATAGGAGGTCATCAAACACCATGACAACAATATAATCCTACTAAGAAAAATCCCAGTAGGTTCACAGCAACTGGTATCATCAATATCCAACTATGTGAAAAGCAATGAAAAGGAGATCAATTTAGAAAAAAAGTGAACAAACCGAGTTTCTGGATTGTGAATGATATAAATAATAAAAGAAGGTATCCAGCTATAGATATCTTGGCATCTTATTTGATTCTCTGGGGAATTTTGCTGATCATTAAACCAAAACACAAGCCCCAGAATTCGTTTTTGCGATCATGTGGAGAAAACTATGTAGACCATCTATTGGACACCATTTTAAAGGCTATCACTAATAAGTGTCTTCCAGCATTAACGTATGGAACTGAAACACTGGTGGGGAAAGAAGTGAAACTTTTTTGACCAAGTAACTTCTATCTACAGACAACTGTACTTCTCACCCACACGTGCATCACAAGCACAGATCAGACAGGAATTCTGCTAGGTGAAGCAATCAATGGAACATCAAGCAGCTTCCTCAAATTATGTAGCAAACTAAGGGCAGCTCCTAAAACAAATGCTAATTCATCTTATATGGACAGAATTCGAATCTGTGGGGTCAGCATATAAAAAATACATGACTTTATTTTCTATCTGTGCCGCAATCCTAAATGTAAACGACTCATGGGATTTTATAGCCACAATTTCTTTAATACATTTTCAATATAGCAATCATTCTCACTTCAGATACCTACGATAAACGTGTCCCATGTAACAAGCTCATGCTTGAACGATGATTAATACCTCTAAACCTAGTGAGTATCAACCCTCTTTTTGGAAACAATTCCCAATGCACCTCAAACTTAACTTTTATGAGGTATTGATTTGGAAGATTCTCCACCAAAGATTTATCGCCACCATGGGTGAGGTCCTTTGACAACAGCAAATTCATTGATTAAAATAGCAAAACGATCCTACACTGTGTATATGTTCAACATTTGTTGAGGAGTTCAAAAAGTGTATCTGTGCTTCCCTTATCAAAATGAAAGCTCGTAACTGCAAGTAACCTCCTAAAACTGATCCACTTCCTTAATGGTGCATATTTACACTTAAATATTGGAGGCAGATTGATCAATATTTCACGCAATGCAATGGAGCAATACACCTTGCTGTGATGCATGAAAGGAGAGGGCAGGAATGCAACAATTTTAACATTATATTGTGCATTCCTACACTCTCCGCTCGCTGGCACACTTTTGACTACTTGATCCTGCTTGCCTCTGACTCTCCTGGTGCTCCCTCGCTGTCATTGCTGCATTCTGCTGCCCCCGCCGGATCTCTGAAGCCTCCCCTGGTGGGACGTGGGGCCCAGGTGCCACACAGCATCCGCTGCTATCGGCGCTGCATTAATTACACTCTGGGGTGGACTTCAACCCCCAGCGTGCACCAGTGCATTGTTGCCCTTCACACCTGCCATGAGTGAGGGGGAGGCGGGGCCAACGCGCTCATGGCACAGCCTCTCCCACCGCGGCACGGGACGCACGCGGGACGTAGCCCGGACGAAGCCCGGACCAAGGGCGGGCTCGTCTGAGGCCATCAGCGGCCGAAGGAGGCTGGGCTGGGCCACGTTATTTGGCCCTGGCGGCGGCATTTAACGCTGTTCTGACCTCTCATCTGGAAACATCTGGCGTTAAGGTAATGTGAAGCAGTTTACTGCTTATTGCCCTTTGTTCTTGTTTGGTGGGTCTACAACCAGGTAATTGGGTCACTATATGATACAAAATGAGTAAATTAAGAGGTGTAGCCGGGACCCTGGACGCATTTTTTGTAAGGGCCGAGTCGCTCTTAACGCACGGAATCCATTTGACTGAAAGACGGCTGTCTTTGGACCTTGCCACACTACAATCTCGTCTGTTGCTGGGTGGTTCTGCTAGTGTTAACACAACTTGTCCGAATACATCAAACATATCACCAGCGAGGCCTGACTTTTTTTCCCCTAACCCACCCTTACCATTTTTGGACTCTCCTAATGTGTCTGTCCCAGATGTGCCCTGTATCAACACCATGGGAAATGCTTCAAAGGTGCAAAGGAATATCAAATCAAGTGCCCAATCCACAAAAAAAAAGCATGCTGCTATCGCTAAACCTAACTCTAAAAACGCTAAAGGCCGTCAACTTGTCAGCAGCTCAAATAATCATGCGGCTGCCATCACAAACTCAGTAGCGACCCAGACAGACACTACCTTTGAACCTACGTGTAATGAGGTCAACACAGGTGCTGTGGGAGGAGCCATACATTCAGGGTCTGCAACGGAAGCACTTGAGACTATGCTGGTTATCATCAAGGATGTGATCGATAAACACTTTGAATTGTTGTGGGTCAAATTAAAGCAACTGGACTGTATTGTGGATAACTTAAGTGGTGGGAAGTTGAATAAAGTTCCTGACGAAGCAGGACGAGGGAATCCTACAACATCTGTGGTCAATAAACATGGGCTTGTTATGCAATCGATGGGTGCTGCTCTCCATCCTCAGGTTACCCCCTTTGTCAATTCTAATGTATCCTGTTGTAACCAAAACAATTTTTCTGTGCCAAATTCTATTCTTGCGCAAAGCGAAAGTTTGGGCATATCTCAAATACGTAATATAAATAACTCCAATGTGGCATTAGAGAGTGCGAACTGTAATCCGCCTCAGCAGGGAACTATTGCGGCTGACCCAAACAATGTTGTTGCAGATCACCCTAGGGACATACATTTAAGTCCTAACACAGATGTCCTGAGCCTACCACTGGCCTCTAGTCCTTATGTGTTAGTATTGGCTGGTGTTCCCAACCTTGTTGAGGGACAGAGGGAGTCCTGGTTAGACCTCCGCAATAAATCCGCAGATTGGCTACATAAACACAAAGGTTTCCACCCCTCTTTAATGAATGAAATTATCATGGCCAGGAGAGTAGGGTGGGTTGGCCAATCGGATAAGAACATTAATGGAGATTGTATCGTCCTTAACTTTCGCAGACCACAAATGGTTCGCCATTTACTTAGCGTTCAAGAGCAATTCCTTTTACAATGTACTGACATTTGTGCACTCCCTTTAGGTTATTTTTATAAACCACCAGTCATACCGTTTATGGATGCCCATGTAATACCGTTGCTAGCCAACAGGTTTCACGCACTTTCTAATTTAGACGCTTAGGACTGACAATCACCGTTGTTGACCAACCCACAGGTTTATGAGGAGGATCATTTAGATACCTTACTTTCATCCTCTAATGATAAACCAGCTCCAAATAGGGTAAACAGGGGAGGCAACCTGAGCATTTTAAGCTGGAACGTGACGGGACTCCAACCCAGGCTCGGAGAACAAGATTGGCTGCGCATAGTAAAGGAACAAGACGTAGTCATGTTCCAGGAGACCTGGTCTACTGATGATCTACATATCGAAGGGTTCCACTGTTTTATTGTAGCAGCTCCAAGCCCCAAATCAGGTAGACCATCAGGGGGGCTATTTATTGGGATTAACTTGGATGCTGGAGGCAGCTTCAAGGTTCTCCCAACTAATAGTAGAAACTATCAAGTTGTATTTTTTAAAAGGAGAGTTTGTTTCTACTGGGTAAATTCTTATAATAATGATTTTTATTCCGTTCCTAATAGGAACTTCATTGGGCTTTTTGATTTTGTTTCTAACTTAGATAGCCAATGAAACATAGAGGGACCTACCGGGATTCTCTTGGGGGGAGATTTTAATGCTAAAATTACCGGTATGGCGCATGACGAAGAAACAAGCAATCCTGGGCCCTCGTCCCGTAGGGGCGCAGAGTTAGCAGTGTTCTGAAGATCATACAATCTGACCAATGTTATGGACTTGGTGAACAGCCCTTACACCACTAATAACAAACTACCAACATTTAGGGGAAAGGGTTGCTCGTCAATTATCAACTTTATTTTTATTTCCCCCTGTCTTGAAGACCAACTAATGGCCGCTGAAGTCATCGCCACAGATTATGGGGATCATAACCCCATCAAAATAGTACTGAGCTCTGCACCTCAGCCCGTGTTTCCCTCCAAATGCGGGGCAAAAAATCCCACGCCCTCAACTGATAACTTAAGATTAGGGCTCCCGGTTTTATGGTATTTATTTTTTAAACATTTACGTTTGTATTTATCCATATTTATTTTTGGTTCATTTTATCTGTATTTATCCACATTTATTTTTGATGCAAAAAAACAAAACGCTAAAGCTAGTATTTTTCTACATTTATTTAAATTGACATGCACATTTGCACTAGGTTGTTATAGCTGTGTTTTTTACATGGGAGCCAATGCTAAGTGCACTTTACATATTGGGAGCAAATTTCGTCCCTGTCCTCTAAGAAAAGATGCGTTAATTAGTGATTTTGATAAGGTCTCATTTGCGCATCTGTGTTGCAAAATGTCAACGCATTACTACCTCTTTTACTCCCATTTAATCAGCCATCACAGAGAGTGTCTCCTCGAAGAATATCAGGTCATTCTTAGTGCTAATACTTTAAAGATATAACAGACGGGCCAATGTAATCTACGATGCCAGAGGAGAAGGGAAGTAGGAGGGCTCAGGGAGACAGTTCCTTATGCTTCATATATGTTCTTCGGGTGATCAGTGCTGCACGAGGTGCGTGTATCTTGAGTCAGTCGGTATTTTTTTTTTTTACCTGTTTCTCTATTCAGATCTAGGGTTTCCAGAAAGGTCTGTGTACGCTGAACACCAGTTATCCAGTCGTTGGGTTAATATTTACATCAAACAAATCACTGCATTCTGGCAGTTGTAGACCTTGTCTGCTTCAGTTAAGGCAGAGGAGCTAATGCATATGATAACTATTATGCACCAAGGAAAGGAGAATTGAGTTCATGGTGTGAGGTGTATGTGGAATCATCTATGGGATATGTCAAGCCATTGGACGTTGATGAGCGTTTTTGGGATAAATTGGTTGTAAATTGCCATGTCGCTGTCCCTTACCCACTATTTTTGATCGAATAATTTCAGCAAAGATTTTGGTATTCCACACCAGGGCCCAACTCGCATTGGGCCCTGGTGTGGTTCAGTATATTGGCACTGTTTGTACAGCCATCTACTAAACAGCTGATATCACACTGTGAACACAAGGTGAGATGGAGACTCTTACACTGAGTGGGTTTCAAGTTCATGCGTGGAGGATCTGCATGATTTTAAGTCTTTACAGGTTTTGCAGCCTCACCAGGCATTGCAGGTGATCTCAGGATCCTATGTGTTTTGAATGGGCAGTAGACCCACTGACACCCCTTCACCCTGACCCCTTTCATGGATGCTTTGTCAGTGATGGCTCAAATCCATGCCTAATCCAGGCCCGCTCCTTCCAAGGCCACTCCTCTCACCTGTAGGCTCCGATGGTGAACATTATTTTCGAGGTTGAGAGCGGTTTGTATTGTACTTGTTCTGCACTCCATTTTATCCCTGGGTTGTAGCTGGGGTAATTTAAGAACAAAATCGAAGTGAGAGCTTGTTGTGCTTAATTTAGTTTTGCCTCCTTCACCCTCCCATACAACTAAAAACAAAAGGTTGCTGGAGCTGCAGCCAGTGTCCTGGGGTGTTTTCACACCTCTTAATGGACATCAGCTGCTTGCACTGCTCCAACAATTATCTTGCGTGAACTACCGCTGTAGGGGTGCTGGAGTGTCTCTGCAGACACGGCGCTCCCAGTTCCCCTGTCTCTGGAGCAGTTTCAGGGCAGCAGTTTCCTGTTTCTTTTGGCCGCCCCTGTGCACCTCTGACTTAGATTCTACAGAGGAGCACAGAGGTAGGAGTAGCATTTGTTTTGTAGGTATGTTCCCGTTTTTATATATAAATACAGACAAAAACCAAAACGTTTTCAGTCTGTATTTATATGTAAAAATCAGTTTAAACGGAAAACCGGTAGCCTTACTTAAGATTAACCTGGAAGGGTATTGATAGTGGCGAACTTTTTAAAACATTAGTTAGGGGCCATATGCATCTTAATAATTCTTGTTTGTTATCACAGATTGCACACACTGAGGTAGTCCAGGATTTCTCCAAATTGTGCCTAGTCATTAAAACTCTCCTGTCGAAACCTGCCCCTTTGGTAGGAAACAATCCTAGATGGTTCGACCGTGAATGCACATTGGCCAATAGGAATCTCCGCAGGGCACTGTCATCTAACCCGAGGTGTGCTATAGACGTACAATTGGCAAGGCGGGAATTTAATATAGTAATTTCGAACAGGAAGGGAGCCTTTCTAAATGAACCTTGGGAAACTTTATCACAGGCCGCAAGCATAAAAAAGGGCAACATTTTTTGGTCCGCAGTAAGGGAGCTTCGATCGATGGGTCAGCTACTAACCCCCATTAGCTGCAATATGTCGAGTGATTCCTGGGAAAATAATTTCTCAAAAATGTATGCTACCCCCCAACCAGAGTTTGATCAATATGATTATGGCCCATTTACCACCATTGAGCTAACTATTTCCGAGGTAGAAGAGGCCATTCAACATATTGGGAACAAAGCACCTGGCCCAGACAGGCTACTAATTGATTTAATAAAATGGAAACCAGACTTTTGGGCCCCGCTACTTTTGAATGTTTTTAACAGTTTAACCCACGCGACGCTACCAGACACATGGGCTAAGAGCATTATAGTTCCAATCTTTAAAAAAGGAGATTGGTCCAAGCCTAGTAATTATAGGCCGATCTCACTAATTGATAATACCCTAAAAATATTGGGGAGAGTCTTGTATAATAAAATTTTAACCTGGACAGAGGAAAATAGTATCTTAGAGCCCTGTAAGCTAGGCATCCGTAGCAAGGTGGGCACTAACGAACAATGTCTCAACCTTAATTTGGTTATTGGGAAACACACCATTGCACGGAAGTCTCCGGTCTATCTGGCCTTTATAGATTTGTCCTCAGCATTTGACCTTGTTTATAGGTCAAAGCTCTGGACACTCCTTTTGTCATATGGCTTGGATGAGCCTCTGGTACATTTTCTAGCGCACCTTCATAAAGACCTCCAGGCGCAGGTGAGGATCGGCATGGGTGGAGAGGTTTCGGGAGCCATCAAGGTAGGAAGGGGAGTCAGGCAGGGTTGTGTCTTGGCCCCCCTCCTTTTTATTATCTATATTAACGGGCTGAATAATCTGCTTAAAACCTCGACCCATGACGTTCCTATGATTAATGGCAAAACTCTCCCCATGCTACTATACGCAGATGATGCGGTCCTCAAATGCCGCACTCCGAACTCCCTGCGTATTTTAGTACAGACATTTGTTGGTTATGGATAGCTTGAATCTATGTGTCAATTTTAACAAATCATTTTTAATGTCCTGTGGTCCTGGGAAGCGACAGCTAAGCTCTATTGTAGTGGGTAGCCAGAAACTGACAAGCACCCGTACATTTCCCTATCTTGGGTTGGTCTTTGCTGAGAACGGCTCCTGGACTGAGCATCTTGCTCACTCCAGGAGAAAGTTCTCAAAGGCCACCAATTCAATCCTTAGCCTTCCCCGTCCAAAGATCACTGGTGCCATATCAGCTATTTACATTTTTTTAAATTACAGTGTGTCCCTGTGGCCACTTATGGGGCAGAGATTTGGTGTATCGCAAATTGTTCCTGCCTTCAGCAGGAAGAAATTAGGTTCTGCAGGAAACTTTTGGGTATCCCAAGCACTACCCCACAATATATCTGCCACAGAGAACTTAACCTTAATTTTATATCAGACTTTATACGTGCCCGTCCTGCTCTTTCTTTGGTTATCGGTATGGAAGAATCAGGCTGCCTCCCTCATTAGAGAGATTATTAATGACTGCCTCACGTGTGAGAAAGGGATGAAAATTCCTTGGCTGAGTGGAGTACACCAAAGCTTGCGCAGTGCCAATAAAGAAAGTATTTTCGTAAACCCAAATATAGTTGACACCGTGCCAAAAAAGGAGCTAAGGGATGTTCTCTACTCTTTATATAATACAGAAAGGATTGGTTTGGAATCCAAGAAATCTTCTGTTCTTAGTTATATGTCTATTGAACAGTATCAGCATCACCTACCTATATAGCTCACCCTACGTATGAGCCATTGGGAAAGGAGCCTATTATTCCGTTTTAGAGCAGGAACTGTCAGATTTGCACTGTCTTTCCCTCTTGGCTACCACCCTAATCTCGATTATGTACCATGCCCTTGTGATGGGGTAAGTGACCAATCAATTTTACATTCTTTATTTTTCTGTAAGTATTATATAAAATATAAAAAGTGGCTCTTAAACCCATTTTTTAAAAAGAGAAGACCTATTAGTCTGGACAATGCCTATTTGTGCTTAGTTTCCATGGCCGATGAAGAGCTGATTTTCCGTATAAGCACCTTTTTGAGAATTGCCATTAGAGCACGTAAGACTATGCCCAATTACTGAGTTTTTATTATGACTGACTATCTCTGTGTAATTGCTAGTTGATATAACGTTTTATTAACAGTAAATTATTCACTCATTACCAACGAAGTTCTTTTTTAACCTGTCATTTAATTTATCAAATGCTATAGTTATATCACTATAAATGTTTTATTATCATGTACTGTTAACCCTCCATCTGTCATTCAATTTGTCACGATGTTGTGCTTTTAAGGGTACTAAGCTACCCAAATAAAGTTTATGAACTGACTACTTGTGTTGCAGGCAAGATTGTTTTTGTTTGGGAGGGGACACTTTCCTGCACAAAACCAATCCTCTGAGGCTTTTTTCTCTTTCTACATGTGCTGCAGAATCCCTCCTATGTGAGGGCATAGCATTTTGTTGCATTACCAGCTCTACAACTCATAGTAAACCGGAATGTGCCAAAATCCATGGGTGAAACGTGGGAACACCAATGCTTCACCCAAAAAATGCATCCCTGGGGCAGAGTAACACAAGGCAGTGACTTGCGCTACCTAGCGCTGCTCCATATTTACCAAGCACTGTGGGCTTTGCAAAATGGCCTTGGATGGCTTGGAAAATGTGACTTTAGTGTTTTGTTGCCCTCGTGTTACCTTAAATGACACAAGAGCAATGCAATACTTTGATAAATCTGGCCCCAGATCTGTCAAGTTTAAGGACTTAGCCCATATTAATCAAGATTTTGCATCACTCTTATGCCATGCAAGGCAGCGCAAGGGCGACACAAAACCGAAGTGATATTTATCAAGCCAAGCAAGGCTGCCTTGCGTGGCCCTGCATGGCTTTATAAATATAGAGTAATGCAAGGCAGGACAAATCTGAGGCAGGAAAGATGCCCCTTTCTACACAAAACCAACCCTGCCTACCACCCAGGCACCCTTGCAAAAGGAAGCAATGGTGCCTGCATTGGCACTAGGCAGCCAAAAGTGCACCAGTGCTAGGAAAGGAAAGTAATGCACTGTAAAATGGTGAATACCATGAATATCTGCCCTTTACCTTTCACGCAGCACAGCGAAGCACAGCAGCATGCTGCCATGGGTTGGTTGAAAGAATGATATATCTGCCCTTTGTAGGCACAAATACTTCAAGAGAAGTAATAACAGATCAAATCTGGTTGACAACACTACAGATACAGAAGTTACAGCACCTACTGATTTTAAATTTAAATTTAAAAGTAACTATGAATTAAATATCGACTACACTCTCTAAATGATTTGATATATGCTCCACAGACATATAGAACATATATTGAGCATAGCATGTTTAATGTTTATGATCTAACCTGTTGCTGGGTGGTTAATTGTCTATTGGCTACCTAGGAAGTTTTTTATGCATGGCATCTTTTTATTTCATTAATTTCATTATTGATATTGCGTTTATCATTCAATTGGTAATTGTAATGGTTTAGTCAACTATATAAAATGAATAAATATACAAAATAAAATCCCTTTGCATCACACAACCAGAGTTTTAGAAGTAAAAAGATACAGAACAGGTCAGTGAATCACCAAATAAGTTAAAAAGGGACAAATCATAAATGTAGCCTCACCAGTTAGTCTCAAAAAAGTCATAGCATCTATGGCATGCTGTATGGAAACAGACTGTCTTAGCGTGCAGGTCAGGTAGCACCCAAATTCAGTTAACATCAAAGCATATGATGCTACATCACTCCTGTAGAGAACAGTACCGCTTAAGGAAGTCAAAACAGGACAGAGGAAATTGGAAAATAGATCAAAGTCACCTTACCTATGAATCTCAGATTTTGTAAAAATCCTAAATGTTAAATCTTGATGTTGCTTGATTGCAGGAGCCTTGTTCACGGGAAGCCTTCAGACCACTCTGAGAAACTGCATTTGAGATGCAAAATACGTCGTAAAAGTACACGTTTTCGCAGATATTTACAACCAGTATCTAAACTGAAATATAATGCTGCCAGTGAGAGTCACTCAATTGTACATTTCTCAGAGGACAAATCGGCATAATGAACACATGGGCTCATGTAGGATACAATAAATAGCAAAGCCTGAAGTGTTAAATCACCAAAGCGGGAGCCAAATTGCATCTTCTGCCTAAAGTACTTCCGGGGTGACAATTCTGTGTCGATATATTTGACCTATTAAAATATGAAGGCGTAAACTGCAGAATTTTCAATAATGCTCTTTTGAAGAAATGTAGAACATAAAGGTCTGCATGTTGCCACAGTTGGAATTTGGTAAATTCATTATTTGGCTGTGGTGTACTCCAAAGGATTTCATCTGGCATCGTTCAGAATTTACATATTTCATCTGCCAAGTGCTAAATTTGATCATAATTATCAATTTTTAGGAAATCAACATAGCAGAGAAAGCAGTTTAATTGTAGTCTTCAGCATAACGAGAAAAACAAGTAACGCAATTTAAGTATGAGCTCTGTAAATTAAACGAGTGCTTTGATAAAATTGAAAGCATCAAATGAGTCCCAGAAATACCTGGTAGTAACATGATTTGATCTGATTTATTTTGTCCATGTTTCGTTGGTAAATTTAATCTGTGTTCTGTTATATTTCTGCTAAATCCGGGAGTGGAGAAAAAGTCATTATTTTGATTTCTCTTTGTAAATAATTGCCAATCATCTTTGATGTAATTTTGCCCCGAGGTTCGTGCAATGGAGACTGACATAAAAAATACATTCACACTTAAGACAAATAAGGTCATATATGAGCAACGATTATTGAGATGTGTGTTCATGAAAGTTAATGATTAAGCAGTTATCACTCGTAAATACAGCCATAGTTGGATATTTACTACTAATGCCCGGCATTTCACATATTCCCAATAATGAGGCAGATTAATGAGTTCCGGTGCATCTCTGCAAATCAGCAGGGATGCGCCAGAAAAGATGCGACACGCAATTGCCTCCCTGAACCACCACAAATGCGTCGCATTTACAATGCAGCGCACCGTGGTGCAAGGATAGGGCGATGCGTGTCGCATCCTGTGGTGTGATAGCAGCGCATTGCTGGAGTCATGTCGCAAGCGTGATGTAGCTCCAGCAATGCTCAGGGGCGCCCTATGCCTAACATGCTGCGTCACTCCTTACGCCTGCTTCAAGCAGGCGTTGGGTTTTGATGTAGCATAGACGTAAAATGACTCAGTGAAATCTTGTAGATTTCACTGCATCACTTTTACGGGGTGTTCCTGCGACGGAACGCCCACCCTGTGCCAGAACGCCAACATGAAATCTAACGCAGTTTTCATGTGGCGCAGGGCTTTACAACGTGATGCATCTCCCTAGATGCGTCACGTTGTAAATAAGGCGCAAGTGGCTCATAGTTTACACCGCCGCTGCATCACAGAAGTGACGCAACGGCGGCGTAAATGTGGCACATGGGGCTTGTAAATCTGCCCCATGTTTTTAATAACTTTAAAAATAACTGTAGGTGTATTTTAAAAGTAACACTATGTTTCTAAACACATCAATCAATTAATGAATACAAACTATCGTAAGGTGGAAACAATAACTTTCACACACTAAAAATAACACTGAAACCTTTCACTACTCACTATTCATCTACATAGGACTCTCAGACCTAAATAAAATGACAGCCATAAAGAACAACACTCTACACATCTTCTTCTGAAAAGATTAAAAACACAAAAAATGTAAATCACCACTGATAAAACTCAGTACCCAGGCACCAAGAGCTACACCCTGCGACACCACACAGGGCAAAAATTGCCACACCCTGCGACACCACACATCTCTCTTCTTCTGAAAAGTTATATAATATAGAAATCACAACAGATAACAGGCATAACTATGACCTCATAGCCTTAAAACAGGACAATAAAGTCATCTCTAAAACTAGGACAGATACAATTTAGAATATTGAAAAAAAAACATGGTCAGCCCCTGAACACCTATATGACACTACACTCAACCACATCTATGTATGAGTTCACGCCACAAGCACCTAACCAAAAGTAGACTTAACTAAAACTCACTCATGCAGAACAACATCAAGACCAGCCCTCTTCCATATAGGGCATCTGTCTTCTCTATAAAAAGACATCTACCAATCCAAACAGGAAACCCATTCATCCTACCAACACTAGACAACTCCACTCCTCGCTATCAACCACAAAAACAAGCAACAGCATTTTCACATCTGCACATTTGTGTAGAGAACATTTCTAAGCACATACAGAATGTAACCTAAATGTAACCTAAACAGCATACACCTCAAGTGAGAATCAAATGCTCTCTAGTTTAGCTGAATGTAACTCAGTAAATTATATCATCTGACATACACATTCTTCAGTCTGCTGGTTTGGAAAGCAACATGGGGTTTCACCTATCATATGTGGCCAAGAGCCATTTGTCCCAGGAGACTGACTATGATGGGTCATCAGCACAATGATCAATGTTAAAAAGCCTAACAATTTCTTAACTTGACTACAACATATATGCTGTATCAAATAACCCACTATACATCATAGGTTCACTTATAGAAACAATATAGTAAAACATATGGCATCAGAACTGAGCCTGTCTGTATCATTATAGAAGTATGAAGTTCTTGAGCAGCCCAGGAGGAGCCAACAAAACAGCTTTTACCTTTCCAGAGTAGGGGCCCATTATAGTGGAATCTCAGCCATTTCATATCATGAGTTTGTGGGACACAATCTTTCTTTATATGCCTTTGTCCTTCATGAGCACTCTTTTAATAAACTGTATTAACCTCAATCTTTCAAACTAGTGTGCTCTGTAAATGAGCATGAATTTCAATTTGCACTCACCCATTGACTGACCCTTTTGCCATTGTGCATTGGAGGATTCTTGATCACACCGTCAGCTTTTAATATTGCTTATTTGTTGTAAGAATCCTACCTCTTCAACTTCTATCGTAAGTGTGTCAACCTACCATAAGGAGAGGACAGACAGAGTGGAGCTTGTTGTGATGTCGAAGTCATCTATTCTTGTTCAGTTTGGTTGGCTAAGCCTGGGACTGAACCTTCAAGTAACTTGATTTTAAGTGTGATGACGCTGGGAAGGCTTCAGCCTGTTATCGTTTGAAATCCTGTTTCAACTCTGCCTGTGTTGTGAACAACAAAGTTGTCAAAGCTTAAATGGATAAAGATTGTGGGGCTTAAAAAGCATGTGCACTGCAACTGAAACATCTTTCCAGCTGCAAAGTTGCAGTTGTTTTCCTTAAAATTTGAAGATGTTCTTTGTGCATCTTTGCCATGTCTTGTCTTGGTAACATTTATCAAAGTTATCCAAGGCACTGGTCTGTCGGTCAATCATCTCACGTAGTTTTTAAGTGAGATAGCTCTCTTAGGGAGAGGATCCTTCATTGCATGATTATACTATGCCAGCCCCCCCCCACATGTGTATTCTGAGATCACCAGCAAGAGGGCCATCATAGAAAGGGCTGTCTTCTAAGTGCGCAAAACAGCCTCTTCAAGACCCTTTTTCTTAATTCCGTGCCATATTCCACAAGCACTGATCAGACTGGAATTTGGGTTAAAAAAATCAGATTTCAACAAGTCAAAGGGCCCTTGCCAGATTCTATTGGTGAATGAGGGCAGTGGAGAAAGACTCTTTAGCACACTATTGCTGGCTGGAGGTTGAAAAGCAACGGAGTCTGCCTATCCTTAAAACAATCCATTGCAGCTCTGAAACTAGAGGACGCTTGGAATACAATATTGTCTTAACCTGAATTCAAACAAATAGTTAACAAAACCATCAAGGTACAATCTCAGGTAATAGACAAATCCTCCTTGACTTCAAAAACCAACGTCTGGATGGTAATGCTAACATATAAAATGCTAAAACCCCAACCATACCAGACAGAACATTTCGGAAATCAAAAAAAGCGTAAACTGATTTTACTGAGACTGGGTGTTTATTCATCAAAAGATCCTATCCCAAAATGGAAACGGGTATGGCCCACAATGGCTTACCGCCTTTGCGGCCAAGGAGAAGAGTCACTACACCACCTACTATGTATTTGTCTGGCACTACTACTCATACGGAAAGCCCTCCTATGGCCAATATTGAAAAAAGATCAAATAAGAACTTGTAGATCCGCCGCAGTAAAATGCCTAGGAGGCTCGACAGTACAACTGGTATGCAAGGCAATAAGGTTTCTGAGCATAGCGGCAAAGGAGCTAGAAAAGAGCGATATAGACAATTTGAATCGGTTGGGCATGCAAGGTGATAAAGTACAATTGAACACTTAGCAGTCTATTTGCTTACAGCACCACACACTTTACCTTGGAGAAATAACAGGAAATTACCAACGGTACTAGTTTTCTCTATAGATAAAGTGCAATTGATCAGTTTGCAGTCCTTTTGTTTACAGCAAAAGTACTTTATCTTGGAGAAATTACAGGAATTTACCAATGGTACTAGTCTTCACTTTAGATCACCAAGCCAATCTATCACTAGTAACAGTACCTATTAAAAGGATCCTGATTTGACCTTAAAAAAAAAGAAAAAAAAAATATCTGTTCTTTGAATGAACTCTGTCAATCATATTTGTCTGCCGTTTCAGGGCCACCATTTAGATTGTGATCTGGTATAAAGCTGAAGCTGAATCCCACAATAAGCCTGCTCTCTACAGCACAGCTGGCTACCAATAAGTCTGTAGGACCTAGTGTATTCCTTCTTAACATGTTTTACTGCAACTTTTAATGAGATTTGTGCTAATTAATGTATTGATATAATTGCCTGTGAATTGTATGCATATTGGTGGATGTGCTTTTATGATTTAAATCAAATCAAGTAAAAGTAATTTTTCACTCACTCATTCTAGGTGGTTGTGGGGGATGGATATAGGGGATGCCTGTTCCTCACCTGAGGTTTTCTCTCTCAAATAAAAAATACTACTGGTGCACCTTTATGATAAGAATGAAGCGGAGATTTTACAAAGGTACCTGTTATTTGAAGTCCTTGTGTAGATGAGCCTTGCACAGACAAAGCATACATCTGTTGCTGCTCAACTAAAGGAGGCGGGCAACCCTCAGAACTGACATTGGAGGAAAACTGATGCCCGGCTACGAAGTGGTCTTCTCGGAGAATTTGTAAGTAGAAGAAATCATTAAATCAGCCAACTTGTGTTTCTCATCCTCCTCCTTCTCCTTCTCCTCCTCCCCTTCTTCTTCAGCAGTGGTGGTTGCTGAGATAGGTGCTTGATGGAATGTTCAAATCTCTCCCTATATGGCCCACCAGCCTCCACTTATATATGGTTCAGCATCATCGTCTGGAGCACTGTCCCCAGTATCTGCAATAAGATGATGAAAATGGTTAAAATACATCAAATGCAGGTTTGTGTCCAATGTTATATGCAGTAATTTAATTGAAATTGTCCGGAAAACATATAATAAAGGCTATTACACTGTAAATATAAAAAACATATGAAATTAGGAGTTGATCTAGTCATGGAATTTGTATATTTTTCGGCAATGTCAGCACATCAACTCAAGCCACAGATGTTTCAGTTCTGAATGAGCCCCGTGATGGCAGCTGCTCGACCTGTGTCTTCGTAGTTGGGGGTTGCCAAGGTATCGCCTGATCCAGCAGCTATAGAGAGACAAAGTATGTTAAATGTTTATTGACATACTATAAAAGTGATCTTCACGGTAAATGCTGTGGCATTAGAGATAAATACATTAAAGGAAATGAATAGAAACCATTAAAACTGCAGTTAACTTTTCATTCAAAATAAACAGTATAACAAATGTTAGAGAAAGGACTAATGATGAGATGTGTAAGTAAAGATTAGGGGGCATATTTATCAATTTTTCACACAGCGCAGCACATCAAGCCACATTGCTGCGCTGCGTAAAAGGGTGCAAATGCACTTTATTTCATATAATACAGTACATTCTTGTCCTTTCCGAGCCCTGGTGCGCTTTTGGCTGCCTAGCTCCAACGCAGGCACCCTTGTGCCATGTTCCAAGGGTGCTTCCTTTGTAGGCAGGTTTGTGTGTGTGCGGGGTGGGGCCCCTTCCTGCACAGAAACAATATTCAAAGGCATTTTCCTCCATCTATGTAGGGGTGGGCGGAGCACATGGAGTCTACAGTGTGCCATTACCACAATGTAGGGAATCCCAGCCAATGGTAATTACTTGCTACCATAGGAGCAGAATCAGGACTGATTTGCATATAGCTGGGTCCCATTGTTCAAAGGTTGCATTTTTCTGCATTTTCTCCTAATGTAACCTTTCTTCTCGCTCAGTCACTGTCCCTCTCCAAGTGGTTTTATATGACGTGTTTTACTTGTGCTCTTTCGCTCTATTCATAACCCTGGTTCTATTGGACATGCTCTCTCTCACATCTGACATTTTTATCTGCTCCTGCACCTTTCTGATGGGCTACCTTCCGCCTTCCACAAACTTTCGATTTTCCCTCATTTTGGGCCTCATGTAGGTAGCCAAATACCGGTCGGTAACGGCCGATTTTCGGTAATTATACCGTTACCGACCGGTATTTTGGCTATTGGTATGTAGGGGGACAAGTTTTGGCTTCGGAATTTACCGAATCGGTAAAATTACCGATTCGGTAATAATACCGAATCGGTAATGTTACCGAATCGGTAACTATTCCGAATCGGTAATTTTACCGATTCGGTAAATTCCGAAGCCAAAATCGAGATGTAGGGGGAGTGTGTGGGTGTGTTTTAGAGTCGGTATTTACCACCAACTTATAGTTGGTGGTAAATAATTAATGTATGTGTTTAAGCATTTTTACGCGCGTAGCAGTGTGCAATGTGGCATACATACATGCCCTTAGGGCATGTATGTGTGCCACATGTGCACACATGGCCGAATCAGGGGTGCAACAGGGTGTCAATGTGACACCCTGCCCCCTTTCATGTGTTCCCCCCATTACCGAATCGGTAAATACCGATTCGGTAATTACCGACTTGTAACGAATCGGTAAAAAATACCGACTCATTACCTACACACGAGTTACCACTTCTAAAATACCGATTCGGTATCGTTCGGTATTTTAGAAGTGGTAACTGGTATGCTACCTACATGAGGCCCTTTATCTCTTTCTTCTCTCGCTTTGTCAGCACCTTCCTCTCTTTTAACATCAAATATTTCTGTTACTCGTTCTTTCTCTCACTCACTCTTTGTTCGCGTCCTACCTTTTCAGTGTGCTAGTCTCTTTCTCAGGCGTAGACCCTGCATGTTTCATTGGATAGCAGGAGTGTTTTTAAGGGGCATATCAGCAACGAGGCGA
Organism: Triturus cristatus; assembly: GCF_964204655.1. Taxonomy (NCBI): domain Eukaryota; kingdom Metazoa; phylum Chordata; class Amphibia; order Caudata; family Salamandridae; genus Triturus; species Triturus cristatus. The sequence continues at coordinate 112,692,210 of NC_140588.1, forward strand.
TAGAAAATTATCGCCGGTTTTGCGGCTGTTTTCGGCCGAAAAGCGGCGATAATTTTATCGCCTAATTAGCAAGGTCACGCTAACGCGTGAAACCTTGCTTTAGCGTACAAAGGGCCTCATGTAGGTAGCCAAATACCGGTCGGTAACGGCCGATTTTCGGTAATTATACCGTTACCGACCGGTATTTTGGCTATTGGTATGTAGGGGGTCAATTTCTGGAATCGGAATTTACCGATTCGGTAAAACTACCGAATCGGTAAAATTACCGAATCGGTAACGTTACTGATGTGGTAATGTTACCGATTCGGTAATTTTACCGAATCGGTAAATTCCGATTCCAGAAATGATATGTAGGGGGAGTGTGTGGGTGTGTTTAGGAGTCGGTATTTACCACCAACTTATAGTTGGTGGTAAATAATTAATGTATGTGTGTATGCATTTTGAAGCGCTTAGCAGTGTGCAATGTGGCAGACATACATGCCCTTAGGGCATGTATGTGTGCCACATGTGCACACATGGCCGAATCAGGGGTGCAACAGGGTGTCAATGTGACACCCTGCCACCCTTGCATGTTCTCCACCATTACCGAATCGGTATTTACCGATTCGGTAATGAGGCATACCTTCCCCTCAATGGGAAGGTATGCCTCATTACCGAATCGGTAAATACCGATTCGGTAATTACCGAATTGTAACGAATCGGTAAAAAATACCGACTCATTACCTACATACGAGTTACCACTTCTTAAATACCGATTCGGTAACGTTCGGTATTTTAGAAGTGGTAACTGGTATGCTACCTACATGAGGCCCAAAATCTTAACGCCCAGCTTTGCATCTCTAATGAGATGCAAAGTGGGCATTCCTGACATAACATGACAGGAGAAATGTTGCTAAGCGACATTTTTCCTATCATCAAGCCCCACGCTATGAAGCATAGCGGCAAGAAAAGTAGCGATAACCCCTGTTATCGCTACTTTCCTTACTCCTGCTTCAGGACTGACTTAGCCATTATATCCTATGGAGGGTGGATATCATGGCTAAGTTTGTGAGGCCCTATCAGCAAGCTAATGCCATATTTTGTGAGATTATCGCTGGGTTTCCAGCGACAATCTCACGTTAGGCAGTTAGCGCTAGGATTTTTACAGTTTTTGAGATAAGCGTTGCTAATAGGACGCTATCTCAGCGATAAAAATCCACGCTAGCCGGCGATAATTATCGTAGCGCTAAGTGCGCTTAGCGATAATTATCGCCGGTTGTTGTTGATATGCCCCTAAGTTTTTTATTCTCTTACATTTTTCTATTTGTATTTACCCTTCCCTGTCATCTAGTTGTGACAAGGCATGTCTCTGTTTCAGCCTATGTATTCAGTTACATGATTGCATCATCATAAATGTATTTATACCGTGTTAAAACATTGAGGCAACCAAGTGCTGCATCAGACCCAGAGCAGACAAAAAAGTATCTACTTAAGCATGACTTTTTAAAGTGGCTTTCTACATCACCCACCATCTTTGCTGCTGATGTCAGGGTTGCTAGATGAACAGGCTGTCCAGTCTTTATTCCACCTCATGCCTTTCATCCACCTCTACACATTCCATAACTTTCTCATATTACTTTTCCGGTTTTTTTCATCCCTGCTTTCTCCCCATGTCACTGTTTTCCTCTTTCTCTCCCCCTTCCTTTTCCCCATTTTTGCCATTCTACATGTTTGTGACATTGTTATCATCTGTCTCAAACAGGGGGCATTGCTTTTATTTATTTTTGACAAATGCCAATGAGGACTTCAGACACAATCATTTGTTGCGGGCTCAAATATAAATGAAAGTGACAATTAAATCCTTTTAGGGACCTACTCTGCTTTTCACTGTTTACTTATAGCTACCTCACAAAGGGCTTGCATTGATATATCATTGCTCAGTGCAATAAGTGTAGGCATTCTATAACATAGTAGTTGATACCTTTATTCAATAAGTGCGAGGGTTTGATTTAACAAAACGGATGGTATATAGCAGGGAAATACATTTGTTCAGGGCCACCGTTGCAGATTACACGTTTTTATTTTTCTAGGCAGCACAAATTGGCTTTATTTGGCATTTTACAGGGATGGATTGCATTTTAGGGCTGTATAAGATATCTGCAGAGCTTGTCAGAGAGTACGTAATGTAGACAAACAGGACCCTGTCTCGAACAAAGACCCAGCAGAAAAGGAAAACAGGAGACTCCTGGGACACAACAGCAAGGAGGTAATGGACACATCATAGGAACGATTTTAGCAGTCGGAGACCTACTTCTGCTCTCTACTGAATACAGTGCAAGTCCTGCCTTAGCCTTGACTGGCCCTTGAGGAAGTCTCTGCTGTTCATTTGCTGTTCATGTCTGAGTTTTGAGCGGTCTTCCCAAATGAATTCAGATGTACTCATGCACGGATTCTGTTGTATTTTACGAATACATGTGAGTTCCTTACTTTTGATAACATTATAATTCATCATTTTGAACAAGTTTAATGAAAAAGTAAATGGAAGTTACAATGATGTGATACACAATATGCATGTTATATATATATATATTATAATTAACCATTATATTTGAGGTACTGCATTTATGAAACTTTAATAATGTAGATAACTCATGTATGCATGCAACTTTGGGGCCTCATTTATGAAAAGTGTCACATTGCTGCAACAAAGCAGCGATACGACACTTCTCAGTGCGCCCGCCTTGCGGCACCATAGATGCACTGTGTTTAAAGTATGGCGCATCATGTCGCAAGGAGTTACAGATATGTCAGATCTGGGTGCCCCTTGGAGCTGTGAACGGTAGAGGTGCTCCTTTGCACCAACGTTGGGAGGTCTGCATCACATACCACACATCACCACTACACTGTGGTGCACAGAGGATATTACCAATGGTGGTCCGCACCTCTCTACATCACAGGGCGGAGGATGTTGCGCTAGCCGAACGCTGTGGAGGGTAAGGCCTCTGAGCTGCGCCAACCCTGTGTGGCGAGAGCGCTGCAACTTCATGCCTTAGGGGGCCCTGCTTCAGCACCTACATCGGGAGGTTCCCCAGCAGACTTGGCGCTGACTGCTGTACCCAGTGTTTGTGAAATCCCACCTGGCTGAGGCTCCTGCTGGTTGAGTCACAGATTTGGAGAGAGTTCAGTGGATTGCTCCACAATGTCAAAGTCCAGGAGAGGAGAAAGTGGTACGTGTAGCGGAGGAGGCCCAGCACCTTCGGGTGATGCACCCCAGGCCATGAACCCCCATTCACCAATGCCATTGTAGACCTCATCACACCCCAGGCTCTCCCATCCACCGACTTCATCCTACTCAAAGACCTCAAGTTCCCCCTCCTAGGGAACCTCGCCAACATCTGTCTCAAGCAGATTGCAACAACCCATATTGCTGGAAACACGCTCATACTTGTCTTCTCTTCCAGGGGGAACTTCATCCACAGCCACACCACTGATCTCTCCTGTACCGATCATCATTGTTTATGTCACCCCTTCACCATGCCCATCTTACACCACCGCCATCATTTCCGCCCCGTCACAGCTGGATCAAGGCCACCGAAGAACTTCCCGTCAACTTCCTTAGCACCACCACTCCACCAACACCTACAGACGCCAACACTGCAGCGTGCAATCTCCACAAATGGATCAACAACTGCGCCAACACCCTGGCAACCCTCAAGAAAATACCATGCAAACAACCATCCAAAAAGGCCAACTGGTTCAATCCCACCCTCCACTAGTCCAGCTCCACCTGCAAACGTCATGAGTAAAGATGGAGCCACAACATCAATCAACTCCGCAACACAGTCAGCCTTGCACCACGGCGCAAGGGTGCTTGCTTTGGTGCATGGCTGTCATTGTGCACCAACGTAGGGGAAAAAGACAGCGGAGATTATTAATGAGCCCCTTCTGAGAGTTTCACCCCGTCGGTGCATCATTTAATTGATGTGCTTGCAGCGTGATTCTTGCACCATGTTGCGCCGTATTTGCAAAGTGATGCATCTAGGCAGAGGTGTGACCTTGTGAAGCCCTGTGCCACAGTACACCTGCTGTATGATGTATGCAGGGTGGGCATTCCTATGCAACAAAACCTCATAGGAGTGGTGCATTGAAATCCATCAGATTTCACTGCAACAATTGTAGGATGCCACTGTTTCAGTAACTTACTCCGGTCTCATTTCAGGCGTAAGTGTGACGCAGTGCCACAGGGATAGGCTGGCACCGTGTATTGCTGGAGTTGCGTCATGCTTGTGACACAACTGCAGCAATGCCTAACTTTAGCACTGACAGATACATCAAGATTCCAGACGTATCTGTCATTAACTGTGATATGGAGCGCCATACAGTGAATACAGCGCATCCATGGTGTCGCAGGAAGGGCATAGTGAAAAGTATTGCAACGCTGTTTTCTCGCAGTGATGGAACACTTTTCATGAATGAGGCCCAGGAATGTGCTCTATCTTATTGATGGTGCGCTTTCCTGCCCCATAATGTTGCAGCAGGGCAGTGCAGCAACATTCCTTGCTGCGCAGTCCAGCACCAAAACCTTCTGAAAAGAGGCCCCAAATGTTTGCACCATTTTTAAGACCAGCAATTTCCTGGTTTTAAGAAACTTCCTCTAAATAGAGTTAAGGCAGTTTTAAGGTTTTGCACCATAAAATGAATTGCTTATAAATATCACAAAGTGGAGTTAGCAGCACTTTTTGCAGGTGAACGCCTACCTTGCATCTCATTTTCATTAAGTCCTGCTAGGAGAAATGGCGATCCTAAAAATTCACGTTTACACTGGAAAACTGCCGCTAACTTTGGTTAGCAGAAAAATATAAATACGGCGATTAAAAAAAAGCTGCCGTAACGTCCAAAAATAGACTCTACGGCTGTTAACTCCTTGCATATATGCCACAGAGTTGCTTGGCATAGTCTAATGCTGCTCTCTGGAAGGATCATTTTTTTCTTACAGCAGTCTAATGTAATGATCTTGCAACTTCTTAATGCAGTGCATCTGTGTGCAAATAAAATATCATTGGGCCCCCCTACATTTTTTCTATTATTTTGTTAAATTGGCAATGCCTAAATATGTCTAAACATAGTTAAACATTGGAGTTAAGTTCTGCTACCCCTTTTACACATACTCCCAGTGAGCATACAAAAGACAAAATATGTTAGTGATGGGCTAAAACAAAGTGGCTTACAGCAGCTCATTTGTATCACTCAAAACAAAGCATGATGCTTCTCTTGGTTAGAGCTTGGTGCCTTCGTGGGGATCACTTAAGGCCTCTGTAGGGGGGGCCATTCCTCAGGTTGAAGACCTCTGGTATAATACGTGGTAGGAGATGTAATGTAATGTAATGTGTAATGTAATGTAATGTAATGTAATGTAAGGAACATTTATATAGCGCTCCTATCACTCCAAGGAGTATCTTGGCGCTCAACCGACCCAGATGGAGGGGTTGGAGGGGAAGAAGACAGTTTACATTTTACACTACACATTACACCAGTGCTCTACAGATTCATGCAATGGGGGCTAAAATCTATGAGATAGCTGTCTCCCTTAACGGACTCCCTAAGATGACTTGCAGACAGGTCCAATGAATTAGAAAACATTGCAAAAATCTTAACAAGACACGTCAAAAATGTGCCAAGAACTTACTCTAAGTTCTAGGGAAGAGTGTGCAAGGCAACACACTTTGGCCATTAAAATGATAGAGGCAGGAAGCAAATTTGTCAAGGTCACTCATAACAGCCAACACATGCGCAGGATTCTACAGGGGTACCTTAGCCTGGGAGGGATACAAAACCACCTGCACTGCCTCCATCTGCACCAACTCACCCTAAACCAGCTTAACCTCCAACATTACTAACTCAACCATCCACAAGAAAAGCACCATCAAACAATCTCACCATCAGTATTGCATAGGCAGAGTAGTAGGGTAAACGCCAAAAATAACTTTTTATTTTGTACAATTTGTCTACTCTTTCTCTTATACACTCAGTGACTTTTTTTTAAAATAAACTATAAATTGATATAAAAATTGTGTCTATCTTTGATCTTTGTTGAATGTTTGAAGGGGCATTTCTATTATAGGATATTGTTGTTTAAGTTTTGGTCTTTGTTTATCTTCAATGTGTGTTAGATGCAAAAATAGCATTATGAGTTTGAATACATCTTCTAAAAAAAAAAACATTTCTTTCACCTGACATACCACATATTAATCTGTAAAAATTGTAAAAACATATGAATTATATTTATGTTTTTATTTGTTTTGGTATTGGTTAAACAATTCAAAATACAAATTCTTTAAAAAAAATGAAGATTTAATGAAACATATAAGCTGTCTTTAGGAATGGGAACAAATACATAAAATAAAGTTTTAATACATATGTTAAATGCTAAATTGCAGGGTTGTGGTCAATACAATTACATCAGGGAACATCGAGGGAAACAGCCTGTATAGAAAGGGGACCCATTAAAAAAACTAATTCACAGAGAGTCAAAAAACGGCTATTGTCATAAAGTATAATTAGGTCCTTTTCTCAAGATAGAGGGGGCTCAAAGCCATGTTCTTGACAGGGTAAAACACCCTGATCATCCCCATTCTCTCTGTTCACCACAACAATGGTGAAGTCCTCATTTGATGTGATCATTAAATGGCTGAATGTGGTGGGACCAGGCACTTCAAAGAAAGAAGGTAACACAGGGAAAGCAGGGGAAACAGCGAAGACCAATGAACTGCGAGATCGGATAACAGGAGCTGGGTCGATTGAAGAGGTAAACACAAAGTCAGAACTGCTATCAAGGAGATTGTAATGCTACATAAATCACAGTGCTGTTCACTGTTCAAACCTTGCAGTTCACCAGCCTCTCCAACTAAGTTCCATATACCCTTAGAGATCACTCCTTGAAGTACTCCAAATTGGGTCTGACCTTATTGAAAGCAGCCAATTACACATTCTGAGGGAAGGAGGTAGGCTGGATATAGGGCTGTGGGGAATCAGGGACTAAAGTATCCTTCAATTTCTGATATTCTTTGGGAAGGCAATTGAAGGAGAAGACAATGGCTGAATATGGTGCACAGCTGAAGACCTAAATGGTATAGAGTTGTGAATATGGGAGAGTTGTGTAGGATTATAAGAATGTCTGAAACTAGGGAGTCAAGAATGGTGTGAAGGAACATATGCAAGGTTGTCATAAACATTGACCGAAGTCTTCTGAATCATATGCCTCAAAGACTGCAAGAGGGATTTTGAAGTCTAAAGGAAAATCCTGGTCAGTGTTCACAATTCTTTGGCTCTCACTCCTTATATGTTCTATTCAATAGCTTTTCCATTTAACTTATGACCGGTCCAGTTCGAGCAACACGGTGAGCCTTTTTTGTTCTCTGTACTGAGTTAGTGTAACCATGAATGAGATATTTGCTGCAATCTTTGTTAACAGTTTTTAAGGTCCCTCATTGTCATTGTTCCAAAATTCATCTTAACCTTTATATATTAAAGATTAGTTCCAGATAGCTTCTTGAAATCCTTGTTTGGGGACTTTGTTTTCTTTGAAGAAAGTTGATACTACCACTACAAAGATTCGAGAAATGTTATGGTGTAGACTTTAAATATTTCTCCAGCGTCTGCTTCCATTTTACTAGTAAGCAAAATAGAGAAAATTGTCTTGGAACTTGCATTGTAAGTCTTTCCTTGAGTATCTGCATTCAATTAGATGACATTCTTTAAACTCAGTGAGGTTCTGTTAAATTCCACAACAAAGGTGATCAGAGAGTGATCAGAGAATGATTGTGGTTGAGTAGCCATTTTGATGTGACAAGGTCATGGATGACAACCAGTTAGAAATATCACCATCTCTGTGTGCTGCTTCCAGGTGAATTCTAAAAGATTCAAAGGTTCTCCATGGCCAATTAAACAGACCATCCATTCAGAGATACAACTCACCCATCTTCACAATATTTTACATCATGGCTAGATTTGATGATGTCAGACTTCTCATTTCCTTGAGGAAGTCAGAGCTTTTGACCTGTTCTCACTGGGGAGACATTTTGGGCATATTCATTTTAATCAATATTATCTGTTACACACAAGGGTCATCTTTTTCATGGTTTTAAAATATATCTCTCGGAGACATTTTTTATTTTTCCTGTCATCCTACATTCATACCCCATTGCTGGCCTACACATAATCCTTGATCAGTAAGGTCTGTTAAGAATATAAATCCACTTTAATCATAGACACTCTCTTTTGTGGCAGAATATAGAATATTTTGAGCAGCATGGTTTTTGGTCGGTTTTGAACCAACACGCTTGCACTAAAAGTACATTTTGTCTAGTTTGTCTTCTGACTCATATTGTCTCACTATAGAAGAAACTCATTTGAAGTGGTAATATGGAAACACTGTGTTTTATGACAAGTACAGCCTTGCGAGGTTTGACACGCATTTCCTTTGAAATGTGAAAAATAAGAAAAGTTGAACATTCAAATCATTCATTTGAAAGTATTAACTCAAGGTTATGAAACCTGTGAATTCTGGGGCCAGTATCATTTTACATTTTGTTAGAAAATGCCAATCTATTCTTATTGCATAACGCTTTGTAAGATATCATTTGTAGTTCATTTCATAGCTTTTTTTCTGATCCTTTGATCCATTTTTAGCTTTTATATGACGGAGACTTGAGCTCTGAAATTAAAAGTGAGGGTACATTGCCATCAAAGAGCGAAACCAACTGAGAGAAAGAGTGGCTTTCCTTTTATGAACGTGTATCAGTGAAAACAGTACATAATCTGTAAATTAATGGATAAAAATTAAATGGAAGTGCTGCGGAAAAACTAGTAAATTATAAAATCATTTGATTAATACTAGTCAGAAATTGCGAGAAACAAAAATTGAGGATTTTGCAAATAGGAATTACAGCAATTACCAATCCATTAATCCAACCAAGCACAGCAAAGGTTGGTAAAAAGCCTTTAAGAATGTCCAACATACATCTATGTGATACCAATAGCGCACAAAAAATGTGGTACTTATTGCGGTCATCACTCAAACCTACCTCCAATGTTGTGGACATTCAAAGCAGGCACAACACAGTACACAGTTGATTTCTGGTCTGGATTAGTAAGTGCCCTCCCACACCACTCCTTTTCTGTCTTATAATACTTTACTCCAATTGGACTATTTTGCTTTTGGGAATGTGGGATATGCTGTCACCTCTCTTAGTTTGTTGTTTTGATCACAACTGAACATTTCTACTCAAACCAAAGACTAATAAATGTAAGCAAAAGGGGACAATTATGAGTCTGCATTCTTTGACCCCCAGACTCGCTGTGGTGCTACGGTGGTTGTCCTGCACCCCCACTTTCTGATGCAGCTTTTCAGATCACCACCAATGCACCAGGGAACCGCCTTCCCTGAATGTGGTGCAGTGGACAGGAGTATGCAACATGCAAGGAGGGACAGCGCAGTCTGCAGAGCATATAATGAGTTTTCCTACCACCAGCCTTTTCATGGTTGTGAGCCTGCCATGAAAAGCCTGGAAGTGGGGAAACAAAGGGGGCCCTACAGGGCCCACATGCCCTTGCCGCCATGGGGATGTCTTCAGAGGGGCACAACATGTGCCCCCCTGTTTGCATGCACCCCAAGTTCCAGCTCGGCATGGACTTCACAGTCCATGCTGTGCTGGAACTGCTTCTGTGTTCCATTGCAGTGGTTGTTTTCAGGGCACCACCATGGGAACAGCAAAAGAAAAGCCCACCAGAGACGAGTGGAACTCATAATCTGGTGGACACACCATGCATGACTTTGGCGTTCCTGTGCCTGCGCAAAGCAGGCGCAGCACCACCAAAGTTGTAATCATGCCCTAAGCTCGTACCAGTCGAGAGGTGTTGTACCAAAGAGATACTTTTCGTGATCCTTTGAAGATTTCCAGCAGTCTACAAAGACATTTTATTTCTGCCACAATGGTGCACTAAGGCGTGAAAGATACTTAAACTATGGACACCATGGGCCATATACTCCAAGTGGCAGGCTTACCAATATTTCACCAATACAAGAAGACAGCTTGCTACACTGCATTGAGTGAAAAGGAGAGAGCAGAAATGTGTCATATCTTCTAATATCTGCTCCCTCCTTGTTCTGGCGCACTTAGGCTATGGTGCTAGGGAGCCTGCATTGTGAGCAGGATTGGTTTTAAGCAAGAATGGGCACCTTCCTGCACAAAAACAATCCTGAAAGGCATTTCCCTCTTTGTATGTGTGAGGTAGTAACAAGAAGAAAAAAATCTATTTCTTCGTGTTACACTGAGGCCAGGGACGTGCACCATTCTGGTGAAATCTCAGGTTTAGAAACCTCTGTAAATCTGGGATTGTGTCAAAAACCATGAGCGAATGTGTGAGAGTGCCTTCACTCCACCCATGGAATGCCTTCCTGCCTCAAAGTAATGCAAGGCAGTGAAATGTCCTGCCTTGGCTTACTTTGGATGTATTAAACCATGTAGAGGGGCATATGTACAAGCCCCTATCGCCATGGGAACGTCACTTTTTATGACATGCCTGTGGCGATAGGGGCCTTGCTTTATGTACAAGGCAGCGTTAAGCCACTTAACGTGGCTTAACCCTGCCTTGCACATAGGGCACTCTTCCACGCTATGTTTAGCATGAAAGGGGCATGCAGTGGCTGTATTTGACGCTGCCCCCTGTGTACAAGGTTGGCGTACATAGGAGGCAGCACCAAAATTAAGACCAGGAAAACCCTGGTCTTAAGTTGGCGAAACGAGGAGAAATGCATTATTTCTCCTCTTTTTCCTTTTTCCATGGAAGTATCCCTGCCTGTTCATAAACAAACCTTTTTAAAAAAGGCCATTTTGTAACTTGAAATGTGAAAGTTACAAAATGTCATTTTAGGCTTGTTTATGTGCAGGCAGGGACACCTTCCTACACATAACCAATCCTCCCCTGCACATAGACACCCTTGAACTCTGGTGCAAGGGTGCCTGCATGGGCGCTAAGTTGTTAAATGTAGCACCATCACAGGGGGGAAACATAATGCTGCACCACATTCTTGTAAATATGGTGCGGCCTTGCATTTCGGAAGTGGCGGAGCGTGTCATTAAGCTCACGAGGCTAACAACACGCTCCACCACTTCTATTGTACATATGTCCAAGAGTGGCCTTACATGGCTTTTCGGTGCCTTAGTAAATTCCACTAAAGAGCTTTCATTGCCTTGCGATGACATGTGTAACACAAGGGCAATGCAAGCCCTTTGTAAGTCTGTCTCGACGTATGTGCTGATGATGTGTTCCACTGGTTGGTTTGTAGAACAGTCTAATATTGGGGGAATAACCTTCCTTCATAACAGATGGTGGTGGACTTTGATTTGTTTTGACAATCTGTTGGATGCTGGTTTGCTACATAACACAGAGATGTCTCCAGTTCTGTTGAAGTGAGAGATGACACCAGCTAATTATCATGGTACATGCTCTAAATATGTCTCTTTATGGCTGTAGTTGACAGGTTGTCATGAATTTTCTTCCTTGAATGCGACCATGGTATGCGGGGCAACCCCAAACATGCCTTTTGGGTTTCTTAGAATTGTCTTGTTTCTCTCATCACTTTGTGGTTTTGCTTTTCTCACCTGGATCTGTAGGAGTAGGGATTTGGTTGTGTTCTTTCCTGTGCACCTGGAAGGAAGAATATGGATGGTCTAGACTTGAGGTGGGTATCAATATTCAATACTTAACTGAGCAATGGGCCATACTGAGAGATCCCTTTCATTAAGGTGATAAATGGTATGATATGTTATTGTACCAGTTTATTAGAATACACGATTACCAATAGGGTGACCTGGCACTGTTAGCTGCACTGTTAGCTGATTGAATATGATTTACCTGTACAGATATGATTTAACAGTTTCCTGAAGCCAAATTGTTATTTGTCATGCTTAATGCATTGGTAGGGCAATTCCACAGTTGCGGTATCACACACAAGATGGAAAAAACACTGTTTTTCTTTATGGTTAGAAAGAGGAGGAACATAGGACTGAATCATGTCCTGAAAAAAAATATTAGACACAGACAATCCTAGCTTTGTTGCATATTTTAAGTGTTTTGAATTTTACTCCTTTTTCCCCAATTTTGAACCAATGTATTTGCCAATATATCCAAAGTTAAAAATGTTACCCAGCAGGTTCAACATTGTTCTTGCTGCCAAGTTTTGAATGCGCTGTTTTTGTGGATTGCTAATTTTGAGAGAGCTAGATAATGAGAATTGCATGGTCTGTATGACAGTGACTCTATGCTCAGAAAGAAGTAGATACATTACTTCTCCTATTTTCTTTAAATGAAGGAAACAAGTGAAAACTAATTTTGTAATTACTTAGATCAATTGAGTACATTATCATTTATGAACCTAAAGTTTTGAATGGTGTTTAGTAGAGCTGGGCAAATTCCTAAGGAATTTGGCCACCCCTGTCTTCTACGAGCTGATGAAGAGCCTCTCAGTATCAGTACCACTGTCTCATTGGTGTTCAATTTTTGTCAGTTTTCCCTCATCCAAGTTGCTATTGAATCCTTACAACAGGCAAATACATATTGTGCTTGCTCTATGGTTTCCATCCATCCAGATTAGAATCTGTGTATCATCTCCATGTGTCATTACATCTAGACCACATAACCTCACAAGTTGCACCAAGGGAACAACGAATGCTTTCACAGCGTGGCGATCACCCCTTCGGAATCCAACATTTTAGTAGTATTTGGACGAAATATAGAATAGAAAATATTGTGATATAAAAATATCATGCCAAGAATATTATAGTTTCTAAAAAAGCATGGACAGAAATGTTGAAGGTAAGAACATTGTTTTGTGTAGTTATATTCTTAAGTTTTATTATGTTATAGGAGTAGGATGTTTAGTTTGAATGGTAAAGTGTAAGGAGATTTCTAAAATGTATGTGTATTATTCTTTTTGTTAAATGAGCTGTATGAGTAACAATGGAATATATTATAGAATTAATTTTCAATTTTATTTTACATGTTTTGTGTGAATATATTTGTTCCACTATTTAGAATAATTCCTTTCAATAAATGGCTGTTTTTGTTTTGTAATATTGATAATGTCCTATCTTTTAACCCCTTCAGTGCCCATGACGAGATGGTCTCGTCATGGAGCGCGGTTGCGCTGTGCCCATGACGAGACTATCTCGTCATGAACCCCGCCCACTAATGCAACGCCCGGCACAGGGCGGGGAAAGGGCGGGGCACTGAAAAGGTTAATGCTTTCTAAATAATTTTGAAACCCTTGATATACAATTTATTATCAATTATCAAAGATTAATTTTTAACAATTTATATTGACAATAGTTATAATGATTGATTTAAACAAATATGTATTATATTTTGATTTATAGTGTAGAATTCTTACTATAATTTAGGTAATAATAATTGTATTATTTACTGTTCAATTTTAAATAATATTCAGCAATGTTATTATGTAGTAATATTGCATTTTTATTTATTTCAATAATTAATCTATTTTTTTCTAGACAATTAAAGTAATACCTACTTTTTTTAATGTTTTATACTTTAGGTATAGAAAACTATATGCGTTATTATAATAACTAATATATTATAGTTAATATATTATAGCTTGTCCAATACATTTGATTGTAAATAATATTAATTTATATCTATACTTGATTCATCTTGATTGTAGGAAAATACATTATTAAATATATATGTATACTGGTATATACATTTTTAAATGTTGCATCTAAATTTAGTTTCAAGTTCATAGTTTTGTATCATTTTTTTTACTGTTATGTTTTGTTTTCACATACAGCTGTTTGTTTTCTTGTTGTGTTATGTTTCTATTGTTAATACGTTTAATGGAAGATTATTATATTCTAATTATAATTGATTCATAATATTTCGATTTATGTCATTACATATTTTAATACTAATGTAAGTGTATTTTGGGGGGTTTTTGTGAATTGTTTTATATTTTAGTTTGTTTTCATAAAATATAAATGAATTGTAATGATGATTTTTGTTTTAAAGACCTTCAAAAATGAATTTAGATTGGGCTGTCAATGAGTAATACCCCAAGTAGTTTAGAATAGAGTAGGAGAAGTAAATGGTGGGCCCTTCAGTGCTCAAAACCTTCGCCTTAATGGTTTAGATCGGAGCAGGAATAGAATAGTAAATGTGACTCCTTTAGTGCCCAATATCTTCCCCTAAATGGCGTAGATTGGAATGGGAACAGTTATTGTCACCCCTTTACTGTCACCTCCTGTAAATGGTTTAGGCTGGAGTAGGAATAGTAAATATCACCCATTTAATGCCCAACATCTTCTCCAAAACTGGCTTAGGTTGGAGTGGGTATATCAAATGTGCCCCCTTTAGTGTCCAACACCTCCACCTAAGAGGCTTAGGTTAGAGTGAAAATAGTAAATGTATGTTTTTTTACCCGCGTACGTATCCAAACGTCATCCAATGGACCTGTATTTTTTGCATTTTTTCAAGGAAATTAATTTGGTTTCTATTAAACAAAATAATAATTTCTAAATTTCTGTGCATTTTCTGGTTTCCTGGAGCAGTTATTTTTTTTACTTTTTTAGTTGTTTTGGTTCCTTAAGACTTTAGATGAGGTTGAGGGATTTCTCTTGGATTTGTTTCATTTTTGCATTTTATTGCAGTGCCCTGGAATTTATTTTATTTTTTGGCTATTCATATTTTGACAACATGGATATGGAGGAAAATCTACAGCTACAAAACTGTGAGTTTAATTTAATCATGCATTTGTGGATGGGAAAAGTTACATTATATTTATGTGTATTTGATATAAGAACATTTTTTATTTTACATGTCCATAAGTTTATTTGGAGTAAATTAATGATTCTAATTTCTAATGGTGTGCTTTGTGGCTGATGATGTGCTGATTTTTAAATAATTATTAAACATTGTTTATTATTATGTTTGATGTATAAAAATCAGTTGTAAATATTTAGTTGAAAATATTATAATAGGGATTTTGCTATTGATTAGTAGTGTACTCCTTTGTAGTTTATAACGATTCTAACTTTACATTGTAGCCATGGCTTACTTTAGAGCTTGACGTGCCCTGTGTGGAAATGCTTGCTGGTGCCCCCACTTTACAACATGCATACAAACACAGAGACAATCAATCATACATTTCTGAATCAGTGTATAGGGAATGTACATATGACAGAGGACTACAAAGTGTAGCAGTCACATGTCATCCGTACTGGCAGGCAGTATAGTTTAATTAAGAGTGCTAGTTTAAAACTGCTTGGTCTGGAGAAGCACAAACTCAGAATTTAAAACACAACAGCATGAGAATTGATTGCTACCCAAAAGAATGGGATAATGAAAGACTGGTAGAAAATAACAATGCTCTAATGTATACCTTGCAACTTACATGCAGCTCTGATGGCAGTTAATAGCTCACTGTTTAATATAAGGGTTTTAACTTATAAACTGAAAGTAACAAGTGGATAGTTCATTGACACAACATCAATGTAAAAAATATTGATGTACAAAATATTGATTAAAAAATTTAGACTCCAAAAATATTGGTTCCCTTTACTAAAACAAGTACAAAAATATCGACAAAAAAATATCGATGTAAAAAATATAGTTGTACAAAATATTGATTTTTATATATCTACAAAATACAATAATAAATAAAAAGTTTATTAAGTAATCAAATTATTTTTAACAAAATGAAATAAAATTAATATATATTTAACAAAAATTTAACAAATAAACTTAATTAAAAAAATTAAACACACAAACATAATCATTTATATATATATTTACTTTAAAACAATTAATAAAGTTAAAATTTTAATTTATTTTATAATTTAAACATTATATACAAATCTACAAATATATGTAAATTATGATTCCCACTCCAATGGGTCCAACAGTAGGGAAAGTGTTGGCTAGCAAAAGGGTAAAATGTAGTATTCCAACTTCAATGAGTGCAACAGTAGGGAAAGTGCTGGATAATGGAAGGATTAAATTTACTATTCCAACTCTAGTCAATGCAACAGTAGGGAAAGTTTTGGATAGGCAAAGTATAAACGTACTATTACCACTCAAGTGAGTGCAACAGTAGAGAAAGTGTTGGATAGCGGAGGGGTAAAAATTACTATTCCCACTCCAATAAGTGCAACAGTAGGGAAAGTGTTGGATAGAGGAGGGGTAAAAATTACTACTCCCTCTCCAGTGAGTGCAACAGTAGGGAAAGTGTGGATAGCGGAGGGATAACATTTACAATTCCAACTTTAGTCAGTGCAACAGTAGGGAAACTGTTGGATACTGAGGACTGAAAATAACCATCCCCACTCCTGTGAGTGCAGTAGTAGAGAAAGTGCTGGATATCTAAAAGGTAAAAAATACTATTCCCACTTCAGTGATTGTAACAGTAGGGAAAGTGTTGGATAGCAGAGGGGTTAAAATTACTATTCCCACACCAGTGAGTGCAACAGTAGGGAAAAGGTGAAATAAAGGAGATGTAAAAAGTACTATTCCCACTCCAATGAGTGCAACAGTAAGGAAAGTGTTGGATAGCTGATGGGTAATAATTACTATTCCCACTCCAGTGAATTTAACAGTAGAGAAAGTGTTGGCTAGAGGAGGGTTAAAAATTACTATTCCCGCTCCAGTGAGTGCAACATTAGGGCGGTGTTGGATAGTGGAGGGGCAAATTGTACAATTCCCACTCCGGTGATTGCAACAGTAGGTAAAGTGTTGGATAGTAGAGAGATAACATTTACTATTCACACTCCAGTCAGTTCAAAAATAAAACCCCCAAAAAAAATTCTAAAATCAAAAAAATATTTTAAAAATAAATACATAAATAAATATGAAAATATGTTAAAAAATAAAATATAAATATATTTAATATTGAAAATAAATAAACAAAAACATATTATAATGTTAATTACATATGACAAATACCTACAAATATTATATAAAATAAAATAAAAAATTAACTTGAAACAAATACATTATTTTAACTAGAAAATATTTACAAAAAACATTAATTATTACATAAATGTATTTATTTTATTTCCTACCCTATAACACCACAAAATTCACAACCCGCATCTAGATTTTAATAAAATGTACTTCCAAAATTAAAATAATTAATTACCAATTAAAGAAATAGTATCAATTAAAAAAATACAACTAATACAAATTAATTACCTTCTCACACTTTAACCCCCACAGCACACAGCTAAAATTAAACTGTAAAAAAATTATTTACACAATTAAAACTTATTTTCATATACTAATACCATTAAACAACAAATTAAAAAGTAAGTAAAATGTATTTAATACCCACCCTTTACCCCTTTAAAAATACAAACCACACACAAAACACAAACAATTATCCTAAATAAATATCAAATAATTCATTAGTATTAATAAACAACTATGGGGCCGATTCCGATCCGGGCCAGAAAGTACTCCGACCGAGTCAGATCCGGAGTGTTTTTTGACCGAGCCCTACAGTACGATGCGCACGTATGCTGTCGGACTCGGTTCGGTCGTACTCCAATAGAAGTCAATGGGAGCCGGTCGTATGACGCGTACATGGGCTCCCATTGACTGAATGGGTATGTCTTGAACAAGTGCGCCCCCTACAGTGGGTACGCGTCAGTGCCACCTGCACCATACATGCCTCTGTTGGGGAGACCCATAGGTCTCCCCCTGTGTCCGAGTCGTAGGGCTGCGGGTGTCAGGGGTCTGACGCGGACCCCCAAAGTCTGACTCCGGGAGCTATTGCGAGCCGGACATTCTGGCTCGCACAGGCTGTCCGAAGCGTGCATCGTACTGGCTCGGTTGTAAATCACATCCATTGCATGCCACGGTTAGCTTCCGACCAGGACGTACGGAGATTTAATTTACAAATAATTAATTAATATTAAATACCAACTAATTATTAATGAATTCAACATAAATGACTTCCCACCCTTTACCCCTATCAAACTCACAACACACACCAAAAAATAATGACACTATTATCATTATTAATTACAAATTAATTAATTAGTATTATTTGACAACCCCTTATTAATGAGCTACTAATAACTTACTTTACACAATTAACAGTATAAAATCTCAATTATATAAATTTTAATAAACAAGAAATAATCATTAATTTAATATAATAAATGACTTCCCACCTTAGTCCCCTATAAACCCACAACCCGATACGGAAGTAAAATATGCAAAGTTCAATTAAAATAAAATTAATAACTACTAAAAATATAACACATATATTAAAATATATAGAATAATTCTTATACAAAAATAATGCATCACATTCATTTAAAATGTATACTAAAATACATAACACTAATTAAACAGTTGGGGCCATATGTAGGTAAATTACATTTACCGATTCTTAAATACCGAATTTTACCGATTCGGTATTTATGAATCGGTAAATGTAATGTAGGAAAAAAAATACCGAATCGGTAAGTGTCGGTATTTTAGAATCGGTATTTACCGATTCGGTAATGGTAACCTGTATCTCATTGATTCCTATGGGCCAGGAGGCCCATAGGAATCAATGGGAAGCCAGTTACCATTACCGAATCGGTAAATACCGAATCGGTAATGGGGGGAGCTCAATCAAGGGTGGCAGGGTGTCACATTGACACCCTGTTGCACCCCTGATTCCTGCATGTGTGCACATGTGGCACACATACATGCCCTGAGGGCATGTGTGTCTGCCACATTGCACACATCTAAGGGCCAAGAAATGCATTAACTGAGTCATTCGTCATTTACCACCAACTTTCAGTTGGTGGTAAATACCGAATCCCCACACCCACCACACACTCCCCCTACATCTCATTTCTGTATTCGGTATTTACCGAATCGGTAAAATTACCGATTCGGTAATTTTACCGATTCGGTATATTACCGAATACAGAAATGATCCCCCTACATATCAAAAGCCTAAATACCGGTCGGTAACGGTATAATTACTGAAAATCGGCCGTTACCGACCGGTATTGGGCTACCTACATATGGCCCCTGATATTTTAAAAAACTATATTTTTGCACACAATATTTATCATTTCTATATTTTTTAAATGAATATTTCTTACCTTAAATCAATGTTATTGACCACAATTGTCTTGCTGTTGATATTTCTCACTCACAAAATTTAGGACTCGTCATTTAAAACACAATATTTTGTCTGCGCACCAAAAAGATCTGTCTGACAAAAACAATAACCCACTTACCTATTTACTTCATAAGTACTTTTTGATGTGCATGGTTAATGTTCTTTGCAGCAGACAGATCAACCCTCTGCGCTACTGAGGAGTCAAAACATCCACTAGACAAAACTTGGATCTCTCTCCCGAAAGAGCATTCATCACTGGAGTTATCTTTTTCTTTTTGTCCTCATATCACCAATATCTGCAAAACCAGGCCTTTCTGTAAACCCTTTCGTGACCTCGGGCCAGTTGCAATATATCTTTGGCTCTGCCTATCCAGTCCTACCAGTTTCCTGTTTACCGCCTACTCGCAGGTGTAATCATAGTACACTTTCTTGAGACATTGATATTCCACACCATCTTTTGGAACTCGTCCCATATCCTACTATGGAAACCCTCCCCAGATTAAGACACGATTTCCATTCTGCATACACTGCCTGGATCCAATCAAACCCCTTGAGAGGTAGGGGATCTGTCCAACGCTTACAGATCTCTCTTCTAGCTAAGAGCATCACATAAAACAGCAAGGCCCTCTTAAGTCTCGTTAAGGGCTGACTGGGGGGACCTCAACCCCCATCACCACCAATACTGAGCTCACCATTATATTTGGCCCGACAATATCCTTGACCACCTTCTCCACCTCCTGCCAATAGGCTTTTAATTCTGGACACCCAAAAAACACATGTTGGTCTTCGGCTCTTAAAAGACCACATTTCTGATATCTTATTATCAGTTCTTGCACAAACTTTAGCTATCTTCTGGGGTGTCCTATAGAGCCTATTGATGGTTAAAAAAAAAGTGATTCAGTTTCAGATTGGCTGGTTTAATCACTGAGTACAAAAGTTTTAAAGAAAGTTGTCAAATTGCTTTTAGCTCAATCCCCTCAATTACTCCTTCCCATACCGAGTATGATGCCTTCAGTTTCCTGTCCTCTGCATTGTGTAGTGTCCAGTACCAACAAGCAGCCTCCTTTTTTCTGGGGGACTCATCCTTCAGCTTTAAATCGAATTCCCACACACCCCCATCTCCTGTACATTGGCTGCGACCCACGTTGATTACTGGAGATACTTGAATCTAGAAAGGAAGTTACCAGTCTTTGCAACTAACATTTCCCCGGGCAACATACCCTGCACTGTTAGGAGGCCCCCCATACTTCAATTCCAGCCCTCCTCAATGGAAGACTCAGCCCATATTTTAGACTCTCAGTCCCAGATTGGGAAGAAATCTGAAAAATAGCCCATGCTCAGAATCCTTCTAACCTCCAACCAAATAAGTGCAGCCTTTAAAGTCTTCAACTGAATCTTTTTGAAGAACTTCCTTGCCTCAAACTTGTACAAAAAACCTTTAGAGTCCCAATCCCTTACCATGTCTTCTAACAGATATGTTGACATTTTTATTGTTGTCTGAAAACTGTTGGAGGCAAGGATTGCAGCAGGTACTTTTAAAAACCATGATATACTTGCAAACACGGCACCCCCAACTTAAGTGGGCCCCCTGTGTGGTGGCACGGGTCACACCGCCCTAGAGCCAGCCCTGATTGTAGCATGTCATACATCTGATTGATTTGTTCACTTATTTTAAGTCTAAGTTTAGTGTTTGATTGCGCAATACTTAGTTATTTGAAGCTTTGTTCTTTTTGCAGGGATTCTATACATTTGTAAATTATAGGTTGGGTTCTCCTTAGTGTGGCTTGGAAGCCCTTGTGCCATACTTCTATTGCAATGTTGATTTTGGCTTCTTGAGACATGGTACTGTTGTGGATATTCCACCATGATATTTAGAATTTGGGTGGGAGTCTGTGTCCAGAGCAGTGCAATCTGCCGGCTAAGTGTCTTCAAAGGAGTCCATTAGGGGAGGAACTTAGGGGCTCATTACCATGGCGGGGAGATCACCACCGCCAGGCCGGCGGTGGGGGTCCCTCCGCCATCCGGCTCCCATTCCCCATGCCACATTAGGATGGCGGGAGGAATCATGCCACAAATGTGGCGTACACAAAGAGCGCCCGCCATGCTTCCACCACAGGCAATCATTGCGATTGCCTGGCGGAGCAGATCTGACCGGCGATATGGTGGCAGTGTCAGCCAGCCTTTCCATAGCGGTTGAACTGCCATGGAAAGGTTGGCAGAGGCTGGCTTCGGGGGGCCCGTTATGGGGGGGCAGTTGTGCACTGGGGGGGAACCATCATTTCCATGCACAAGGTGGCAGGCACCTTGTGGTGCCTACCACGTTGTGCAGGGTAAATGCACAGCATGGGCATTTAACATTGAGCCTCCCCCCACGTATGTCCGCACGTCCCCCCTGTATGTCAGCACCGTACCCCCCGTATGTCAGCACCGTAGCCCCCCCCAATGTCCGCACCGTACCCCAGCCCCGTACTTGTACGCACCGTACCCCAGCACCATACCCCAGCCCCGTACTTGGATGCACCGTACCCCAGCACCGTACACCAGCCTCATACTTTTACGCACCATACCCCAGCACCGTACCCCAGCCCCGTACTTGTACGCACCGTACCCCAGCCCCGTACTTGGACGCACCGTACCCCAGCACCGTACCCCAGCCCTGTACTTTTACACACCGTACCCCAGCACCGTACCCCAGCCCCGTACTTTTACACACCATACCCCAGCCCCGTACTTGTATGCACTGTACCACAGCACCGTACCCCAGCCCCGTACTTGGACGCACCGTACCCCAGCACCGTACCCCAGCCCCGTACTTGGACGCACCATACCCCAGCCCCGTACTTGGACGCACCGTACCCCAGCCCCGTACTTTTACGCACCGTACACCAGCACCGTATCCCAGCCCCGTACTTCTACGCACCGTACCCCAGCACCGTACCGCAGCCCCGTACTTGTACACACCATACCCCAGCACCATACCCCAGCTCCGTACTTGGACGCACCGTACCCCAGCACCGTACCCCAGCCCCGTACTTGTACGCACCGTACCCCAGCACCATACCCCAGCCCCGTACTTGGACGCACCGTACCCCAGCACCGTACTTGGACGCACCATACCCCAGCATCGCGTATGTACGGACATTACAACAACATTGCGTATGCGAGCACGGCACAACAACATCGTGTATGGACGCACCTTACATACGTGAAAACGACTCGTACTGTACCAGGACACTGTAAAACAGCACAAGGAGGGTCAATTCGACTCGCACAACACCACAAAACACGTCTACAGTACAAAAAACATCAAAATGACTGACCTGGCACATCCAAACAGATAAACAGAGGCCCAAACTCACAACCACCTCTTATAACACACCCACCAAAATTTCAAACTCAGGCCCACCCACAAATTGACCAATAAAAAGGGCCCACACACACAAACCATGAGCCTTTGCAACAGACTCACAGCAGCTACAGAGCACACCTCAACAACTGCACCCAAACACCTTAACATATACACCTTCACACACACTCCTTCACACATACCCCCTTTTCACATTCCCACACACATCTTCACATTCACACCCACACACCCACAACCATCCACACCCACACCCCACACCATGCCCACAGACAAGAATCCAAA
Organism: Triturus cristatus; assembly: GCF_964204655.1. NCBI lineage: Eukaryota > Metazoa > Chordata > Amphibia > Caudata > Salamandridae > Triturus > Triturus cristatus. The sequence continues at coordinate 112,715,036 of NC_140588.1, forward strand.
GTTCACAAGGGAGGAGCCGGACATCCTTGTCAACAAAGTCATCAGAGTCGAGCCACAGCTCTTTGGAACATTGGTCAGACAGACCAGCATAGCCGAAAAATCATGCCTGTTGCAGAGGATCGTCGATAGGGTGAATGCTGTTGCGCCCATCAGAAGGACCAGGAATGAACGCCAAGCCAGGTGGTACGATCTGCGGAGGGCAGTCAAGCGGAAAATGAACGAGGACTACGCCCAGAGCAACATCACTGGAGGTGGGCTGCCCCGCAGACCGGTACATTACCATCCCTGGGAGGAGAAGGTGATGGCCCTGCTTCCGCCGGTGGGAGTATATGGAGTCGAAGGAGTTGCAGAGCCTGGTGAGTACACAAACAACTTATTTAACATGGGGGTAATGGCATCCACACCCCAACTACACCAAATGCACACAACTACCCCCAAGCCCTCACCGGACACCACCACACTCAAAAACAACGCTCATGCCACTAACATGTGTATGCCCCATCCACAAAGCAAGGCCATGCCATGTCCCAGGCAACACGAAGCACAAACCCAAGACTGGATGTCCGGGATGCTGGGAGGTTGGGGCTCACAAAACACATTGTTCAACTCTGAATCAGACACCATTGCCCTCAGCCCATATGGCCCAGGTACATACCCATGCACCAAGCTCAATGCACAGGGACTGGCAAAGTACTGACAAGGTAGCTGACACTTGGCCCTGCTGTAGGCAGCACAAGGTCCTCCTGTGACCACTGTAAACTCAAACACCAACACCACAAGCTCAGATATCTAGGACAGGAACTCATACTCACTGTCATGTCAGCATGCACCATGAGGGGACAGATACATCACCTGGGAGACCCACTGCCAAATCACACTACACCCACAAGCAGGCCCTGTCACACACACCCCTTACACAAGCACACACCCCCAGGGCAGGCAATGGATTTACCCACTCTCACAATGGACATGTGACACAACAAGATCAATCCATAGCCAAAGAAGCATCCAAGCCAAAAATCTACATGGCAAACACTCAGGAGAACATATCAATCTGTCCCCCGCAACATACCCATCCACAAGTGAACAGTGAGGGGAATGCTAGGCACATACAACTACCTGGAGGAACTGTGCCAACTTGAATATGTATGAAACATGGAAGTCACATGAAACAGCATTAACATTGTCTCTCTCTCACACACAGGGTAACGTCATGGATCTTTGCCAAACAATGGGGGGAAGAATCACAGTCCCAGGCTCGGGAGGAACCTGATCCCACCGGCAGCAATGCCTCTCAACACTCCACGGATGACCCCAACCCACCTGGACCCTCTGGTGTCCAAGCCCCTGCAGCACCTGCTTCAGGTACATCTGTGCCAACCACCACCCCCATTCCTGCCACTTCCCAGGAGACACCCAGGAGCCCTGCCCGCACTGAACAACTGAGCCAGTCTGACCAGGAGGGACAAGGTTCGCTGGGCACCCAGGAGGAGGCAGACAACCCCGCAACTGCCATCCCTCAGGGGTCCTGTAGACCTGATGTGCCAACAACGACAGGCCAGGCTCGTGTGGGCAGGGGTGCTGGGAGTGGAGGCAGGCAGAGGCGAGAACCTGACCAGCCAGCTGAAGGGACCGGTATGTCACACATACGCAACATCATGGACGCATACCAGCGTGACACCAGGGCCATCAGCCAGGTAGTGGAGACCCTCACAGAGATTAAGAACCAGCAGGCCGAGCAACACGCCAGTCAACAACAACACCAAGGACGGATGGAGGCAAGACTGGCTGAGCTCCTGGCGGTTCAAACGGACATAAACTGTTCACTCCGTCGGATCACCGACAACATGGGCAACCCTCCCGGTGCCACCAGGCGAAGACCACCACCAGCCACAGGGAGGGAGGAGGAGGAGGATTCGTCCGACGGAGCGTCCCAAACATCGTCAAGGCCTGCATCTGAGGGTTCCGTGAGGAAGGTGGGTCGTCCACGGAAAAGACCGTGAGAGGCAGCGGACCATCCACATCTCCCAGGTCACCTGGCCTGGCACCTGGCCTTCATGCGCAACAGCAGCACCTCATTCACTGGCATTCTCTGCCACATGGACTTGCTGACAAACAGTGTTCTGGACTCTGATGACTTCAAATGCCAAGGATCCCATCTACCCCTGTCAACTTCGGATTCTAGGCACACTGTATAGCACCTATTTTTCCACACAATACACGCCCCCCACCGAGAATAAAACTAAATGACTTTAATTAGATGTTGCAGTCATTTTGCATGAGTCCACAACATACGTATGGGGAAATGTCAAACCAGACATGGAGCACAATACTCACCCGTGATGGGCTCAAGCTGCTGAGGGGGGGCTTGCAATACTGTGCGGACAGACCAATTTGGAAGATCATGATTAAGGTGTAGAGGTCATGGCTCATGTGGAGGTTCCCGGGGAGGGAGTCCCAGGTATGTTTAGCCAGGTGGGAGAACTATGTCCTGCATGCTGGAGTTCGGTGGATGTGAAGAATGTTGGCCAGGGCAAGGTTGAATGCACGGAGTTGGCCCAACGGGGCCTTGGATGACAAACGTCCAAGGTTGATTTGGCGTCTGGGGTTGTGGACTGCCTCCTGAGTGTGGGTGAGGAGTGTGAAGCTCATCCTGCAGCAGACAGTGATCCATTGCAGCTATCTCAGGTGGGCGGTGATGTGGCTGGGGCACGGGATGTTGAAGCTGAGGTGTGCAGATGCACCCTGGATGTGGACAAGTTTTCCGGGAGTTTGGCTGTACTTGCTCCGTAGAGGGCGGGGCTGTAGTTGACACGGCTGGTGTCGTGGACCTGGGGGACGGTCTGTCTTGCCTTGGAGTGGATCTATCTGTGGGTCATGTGCATCATGCGGAGGGTGTTGCAGCATGAGGTACAGATGCTGGTGAGTTGCATGGCAATTGTGAGCGACGAGTCCACGATGCACACCATCTTGTGTGCGTGGACACTTGGTCCTGGCGGGTGGGACACAAGGAGTTGACCCAGCTGTAAGGGGACAATCCTCAGATGATTACCTCAGTCCTGTACAAGTCCAGCCTCAGGTGGCTGATGTTCAGCCATTCATCAATGGACCTCATGCCTTCTTGAAGGTTGGAACTGGCAATTGCTGTGTCTTTGGTGAGGGTGAGGAGCAGCTGGCTGTCAATGGCATACGAGATGATGGTGAGGTTGTGTGCACATGTGATGGTGGAGAGGGGGGTCATGGACACATTGAAGATTGACACGCTGAGAGATGAGCCCTGGGCCATGTGCCAGATGACGCCACTGTACTACATGCTGAAGGCTTGAGTCCCACTCCCATGGCCTTGCTGGTGAGCTACTTGGTGATTTCATCCTGGTCCATCCCCTGGATACCAGTGTTGGAGATGTGTGAGCTAACAGTGTGTGAGCACATCGTGCATAATGCTGTGGAGAGGTCAAGGGTGGTAGCCTCACCATTGTTGAGCAGGGCAAAGTTGCCGGTGTTGGTGGCAATGATGACGGTTGCAGTGGGGTGAGCACTGTGGAAGACAGTCTTGTGCAGGTTGCCTGGAGCTCTTTGCGTGGAGGAAGTTTGTCAGTTGCTCGTTGACTGTCTTCCCAATGACATTTGCTGGCTAGGGAAGCACGTTGAGGTTCCTTGAGAGCCAGCGTTCCTGCCGTCCATTGTCTAAGAAGGGCCTGGGTCACTGCATGCCTCTATCTACCATGGAATGTGGCTAACTCCAATGATACATACATGACGTGCTGGACGGGGGCTACAAGGATGGGGAATGATGTGGTTGAGATGTTGTGTGGGAAGGGTCCTGATGGAGACCCCCAGGGGATGTTGCACATGAGCAGGGTGTTGTTTCTGCTGATGATGGAAGTCCAAAACCTGAGGGTGGTTGGTCCTGCGTATAATAGTGCATTCTGCCTCTGTGTGCCAAGGCTTGCGTATATGTCCATGAGCTTGCAGTGGTAGAAAGTTGCAAGGGATTGGCTCAGCCTTGCAAGGGTGGGGTGTCTTTTGGATGGAGAGCTGATGTCAGTGCACTCACAATGCTGATGAGCTCCTTGATGTCGTGCATTTTTTTGGCCTCGGCCCCATCTGAAGGATCTCCAATTGTCCTTGCTGATGATATGGTGATGGCTGTGTGTGTCGTTTTCCAGGGTTGTAAGGCCACTGATGGTTATTTGTGTTGCAAGCTGTGCAAAAGAGTCCTGCTAGAGGTGTATGAGTCCAGTAGGTCTGCCTTGTCCCAGGTGGCTTAATTGTTGATGTGCGTCACAGGAAAGTCCGTCAACATGGCTAGATTGTTGGATCAGTCTCTGATCCAGTGTGTGAGGTAGCAGGGTATGGCTGTGGTGTTGGTTCCAGTGTCCCACACAGCATGTCTGTGTTGACTTACATCAAGCATCTTTGGGGGATTGGTAGCAGGGTGTGTGGCAGTGTGTTGCCTGTCGGAGACGTGGATGCTAATGTGGATGGACCAAAGATGGATGCTGGTGTGGTTCTCATCCAGGCAGAAGTTCCTGGCCCACAGCCACATGTATCCTGTGGATGTGAGGGCGTGACTGACGATGGGCGTGTTGATGGCTTTGCGGAATTGTGGATGTAGGCCTGGAGATCTGTAGATGAGTGTTACTCTGAGGGTTTGCAGGGGGTTTGTGCCAAACCGGATTTGTGACCCTGAGTGCGTATTTGGGAATGGATATCAATTCATCCTCCAGGATTGTTAGTGCCGTCCCTGCGGGTGCTCTTGTATCCGTCTGAGATGGCAATGAAGAAGTAGTGTGCTGAGGATGCTTTCATCCAGGTCACTGTCATGAAGGTGATGTGTGGGCCTGTTGTGTTGAGGAGGTAACAGAGTCCAATGGCGTGCTGGTGGACGGAGCCAGTGTGGAGTAGGAGGGACATGACCTGGTTGGTGTGACAGGGCCTGGAAGGCGGGGCAGCGCTGTGTAGGCAGTTGGAGTTGCACACTCAGCATGCAAAGGTATGGTGTGTGCGCTTAGGGTATGCCTGAGAGCAGGCGGTTGATTTTCGCTTGGACATTGCTTGGAGGGTGGCTGCAACATGAGACTGTTTTGTGATGTGGGTCATGCAAGGACATGAGGGTCGTGCAATGTGCACGTTGCATTCGCTGACGGTCCTGCCTTTAGCACCACGTGGCCGCAACAGTGGCACAGACAAGCTGATGACAGCCTAATGAATGGGTGGAGGGAGGAAGGGAGGAGCATCTTGGTGGCATGTGGGTTGCAGAATCTGGGAACTTGGTGGGCCCTTGCCGCAGGGCCCGCAGCAGCAGGCGGCATGTACTGGAAACTAGGCCAAAAGTAGCACACAAAGACAAGGATGTCAGAAAGGACAACTGCAACAGGCGTATGTAAAGGAAGGAGTGTCAGGTTACTCATGGCTCAAACTACACGGCACCAGGAGAGACGGAACACGTTGGTGGCGCACCACTCTTGACGAATGTGTGACTACAGAGGGTCGCTCTCTACTCCAGTGCCTGTTCCAGCAACTTACTTGATAAACTCTGTTCCTATTGTGGAAGATTCCTATTGTGGAAGAGTAAGTGACATCTAAGACTCCAAACTTACAGGTGGAGTATAAACCCACGATTGTGGGTAGTAAGAGGGGTTGGAAAAAAGGCATAGGGATCTGACTTGTCCTGAGGAATGCCAGAAATTTGATCTTGAACTGGCAGAAACATGTTGACCGCTATGCAGAATGGAGGGGTGGTGAGCACCTAAATTAACTCATTCCACCACTATCCATTAGGTGTATATATATCTCTTTATATATACCTTTTTAATCTGACTAGGGAATCCAGGAATAAAATTGTTATAGAGATATCCCTGGGCCAGTTTTAACATTCATTATTTCTGCACTAAAGGATCCTGCCTTTTTTGTTTGTCTGTATCACTGTTGTATTGTTTACCCCTCCCTATTGCTCCGCCTCTAGCGTTGGTCTGCGCAGAGGCGTCAGTAGCAGCCCAATGATGAAGCATGCCACAACTTGTTGTGGGTGAGGGCAGTTTTTACAGAGTATGTGTGCTCCCTTCGATCAACTTAGCAATTGCTGAATAAAAAGTTGGCCGTTTCCCTACCTCCTAGTTTGTGGGTTATTGAATTCTTGAGGAGGATGAGGTAGGGGTTTTACCTTCTCCCCCTTCTTCTTATTGTGAGTACTACTCATGGCTCACCCAGAGAAAATGGATGAACAATCACCAAAGATGACTGACACAGGATCAGGAAACAGAAGGCCGAGCTGCGCACAGGAGACACACCCTCAGCAGGCGTTGACAGCCCGTTGGTGGGAGCAACCTGCCCAAATACATACACGACCATGGACTTCATGCACAATAGAGATTATTAGCCATGATGAACTGCATGCATGTAGCCGAACTACTCATACACTCATATGCACAATCTTTGACAACTATGCCAGAGATGACGCATGCTAAGAGACCTGCATTGACAGAGATGAGGCACTTTACTCAAGCTCACACTAAGGGAAATGCATCAAGTCAAGGGGATGAGCCAAACACCTCCTGCTGCACACGGAGAGGCTGCAATTCCCCATTGAGCCTGTCATGGGGATGTCCCACACTATATCCACCCGTAGCATCCCGCATGTTTCAGAGGGAAGTTTTACACACATTGATGCCTTCATCAGAATCCAAAAACCATTACAGATGACTGTCACGAAGGGTGACTGTCAATTCATGGGAGCCATGCTACATGTTATGTGCCCCATGGTGAGTCGACATGTATGCATGGTAACACAACATGCACAGAAGCAGTCCCCACACATTCCAAACACGTACCACCCCCAAGATGCCTTGCTGCAATCCTTACCCAAAATGACATTTCCCCATGTCCGTGCATGGAACGCTGATTCAGCACACGTTGCAATACTCATGAGGAAAAGCAGGAGGACAACGAAGACACGAGCAGACAACATGCGCAAGAACCTGGGAATGACAGACACACAAGAAGTCAGCTAAAAGATTTTTCTGCGCATACATGGTAATATACTAAACATGAACAATGTTGTCCCCATGATAGTTTAAAAGAAAGTGTCACCGCTAAAATGTGTGGAATGACATCATCACTCGAGTGACAAATCAGAACACACATCTAAGTCACTTAGCATACAGTCAGCTGGACACGCACATTGCAACACATGCCACCCAAGGCTACAAGCGTGCACACTCAGACCCAGTGACTCACCATTATGAGAAGAAGTTGCGTATGAGCTGACTCTGGATATCCTCCTCCTCCTCCTCACTTGCCTCATGACCAAGCCCTTCATCCTCCACGGGTGGATGTTCCTGCTCATCCTGCTCCAGGATGAGTGGCACGGCCTTCTCCACTGCCATGTTGTGCAGCATGCAGCACACGAGGAAGATTTTGCAGACCTTCGCCGGTGCATATGGGAGGGACCCGCCTGTCTTGTGAAGGCACCGGAATTGGCTCTTCAGGAGGCCAACCGTCCTCTCAATCACTCACCTGGTCTGCCTGTGTGCATTGTTGTACCGGTGATCTGCAGCTGATGTTGGGTTGCGGTGAGGCGTCATCAGCCATAGCATGTTGGGATAGCCTGAGTCCCCTACATGGAAACATCATGTAAATAAGTGGGTCAGGAGATGCGGTAAGAGCCAAAGATACCGCAACACACAGGGCAAACAGAGTATACCCACCAACAAGACATGCTTGTTCGTTGTGCAGCCGCAGCATCATTTGTGGTACCCTGCTACGCCTCATGATGTAGGCATCGTGTGTTGACCCTGGAAAATGTGCCCAGACATGGGAAATCAGCATGTTAGCAAGACACACCACAAGGGCATTTATAGAGTGGTAATGTTTACGGTTGCAATAGGCTACCTCCTGTGCCTGTGGTGGTACCAAAGCCACATGTGTCCCATCAATGGACCCAATGACATGGGGCATCCCTCCCAGGGCATAGAAATCACCCTTGACACCTGTCAACTCCTCAGGAGTCGGAAAATGGATTAATTCATCAAGGTGCTCCAACATGGGTGCCAAAACATCACGCAGGACACGGCTGAACATTGTCTGTGACATGCCACCAACATCAGCTATGGTGAATTGAAACGTACCTGTGGCAAAAAAATGTAGGGCTGCCATCACCTTCATCTTGGGGTTCAGCGCAGTAGGATACCTGTGTCGCAGTTGGAAGTGTGGTGCCACCTTGGCGGTCAAGTCCTCAATCAACTGTTGAGTGAATCTGTAACGTCGGATGCAGGCACGTTGCCTCATAGCACCCAAGTCTGCCATTGGTCGGGGGACAGGCGGTGCCCTGCAGAAAATTGTGATGAATGACGAAGATTGAGAGCATAACAACATCAATGTCAATGAACAGAGCGCATGCTCAACTGCTACTACAGAGTCTGGTGTGTGCAATACATCCAGGACACGTATGCTAGCTTGGTGATACTCCTACGAAAAGCCAGATAAACCGTTGATTGGCAAGTCTACATGACATGCCCTGAAATGAGCTGGGGGCCAGTCTGAGTGAACAGCCTGAGACATCACAGGAGTGACATACATCCACATAGCTGCATTTAAAGGATGTAATCCCATACAGACAGCTGACGGCACGCTAGACGCACAGGTCACATGGAATGTCAAATGTACAGATCCAACACATTGCGATGAAGGGGTACATGTGAAAACAGAAAACACAGACATTGAGACGACGCAGATATGTCCTCATGTACACACACTGAGAGCATGTGTACGGCCCGTACACACATCGTGTGTACGGTCCGTATCACTAAAGTAGTGGTGCCGTAGGAGTATGCATGGTACGGGCCGTACACACGCTCTCAGAGCGTGTGTATGGTCTGTATCACTATTGTAGTGGTGCCATAGGAGTATGCGTGTTACGGACCGTACACATGTCGTGTGTACAGTCCGTATCACTATGGTAGTGGTGCCATAGGAGTACGCGTGGTACGGACCGTACACACATGTGTACTCCTACGGCACCACTACTATAGTGATACGGACCGTACACATGCTCTCAGAGCGTGTGTACGGTCCGTATCACTATTGTAGTGGTGCCTTACGTGTACGGGTACGTGTGAAACGCACCGTACATGTTTTTTGGACTCAAAAATTATATAGGGGACAAGTATTAGGCCCAAAATGCATGCTGGTTGTCATGGATACAGATATTTCAGTTGCAATGTGGCCATCCTGTGGGCTTGAAAAGTCAGTTAGGCCAAAAATTACAATGTTGCAAAGTGGTGTTTGCCTTGCTATGATGCTCAAAATTTGAACCATGCAAATTTGTGTCTTTGGTGTATGTTTAAAGGGATTGGAGGAAACGTAGGATGCAAATGAGTCTGACCAATCACTCTGTACTCCTGTAAATGAAAACCCCCAGCAAGACAGATATAAGTCAGCCAGAACCCATGAGAGGGCACTTGCCTGCAACTTTCCTGTCGACCACACTGCTGCTGTCTGTGCTTCCTCTGGCACCATGTCGCGGACTGTGGAGAGGGCCCAGCCATTCACACTTGAGGAGAATGAGGCCTTGCTGAATGTCCTCCTCCCACAGTACCCCAGCCAGTCTGGGAGACCAGAGGAGCAGGTGAGTGCTGACCCCACTACCTTTGACTGTGCACCATTTTTGTGACTGTCACTTCTGGCATTGTGTCCAGGTGTGACAGACATGCAATGTGGTTTAGAGTGGGTCTCAGGGGGGTTTAAAGGCTTATGTCTGTCATGCAGAGCATGAAGTAGTTCCTGTGTGCATTCCTCACTTGCATTGTGCTTACTGTGACATTAACTGCATAGTGCATGACACATTCAGCCTGGCAAATCCTTGGTGGCATTTTTTGGCTATTGTCCTGAGGTGATTCAGTGGTCCCCCGGTGTGACAGGTGACTGTACCCACAGATGTGTATGAGTTCAGTGGAGCTGTGGTGAGAGTGTCTAAGTGATGTGTACGCCCTCCTGGACATTGATGTGTGTGAAGGTTCCTTGTCATGTGGGTGAGTATCTATGTGAAGTGTTGCACCACAGCTGCATGGAGGAGGCAACAGCTATACCCATCTGATGTGAGAAGTAAGCTGTGCTGTGTGTCTGACTTGCTGAGCTAGCTCAACACCTGTGACACCCCAAAGACAAGTGGCACATGTGCAGAGTGAGGTATGTATCCGCTGTTGCCAATGGCAGGTGATTGATCTGTGCCTGTGTGTGTCTGTGTACTCTGCTGAGGTTGCGTCAGTGGGCTGGGGCATGTAACTGCTTTGAGGTGCAGTCCATCAGCCTGGTGTTGCATGTGATGCACAGTGTGTACCATGATCAGGGAGTGTGTCGCACCCCTCCTGCCACCTGTGTAGTTTCAATGCCATGTAGGGCATTGGGGCTTCCACAGAGGTGATGCTATTCCTTGGCAGCATCCTATGCCCTGTTCAACATATCATCGATGTTCAAATGTGTGTCTCTGTGACATGGAGCAGGTGTAGTGATGTTGTCTCACTTTGTCATCCTCACAGGTAACTGCCTACGAGAAGGGGGGATTTGGAAGCAGATCGTCAGGGCCGTGAGGGTGGCGGGGGTTTGCAGTCGGCGCCTAACCCAAGTCAGAAAAAGATGGCAGGACATCCGGTGCTGAACCCGGCGGATCGCCCGGGTCCAGCTGGGGCTCTCACATCCACGCCCCCACGGCCGGCGCCCACGCCTGACCACCCACATGATGCGTGTCCTGGCGGTGGTGTTCCCAGACCTGGATAGGCAGTTACAGGAGGGACAGCAGCAAGGAGGGGGTAGGTACCTGTCTGTTTAGTTGTGTTGTGTGTCCCCAGCTTTTGGAAGTGCCCTGTAGCCTGGATACACTGCCAGGGTTTATATGTGCAGTGCATATTCTGTTCCCCAAAGTCAACCGGTGCTCTTATTCGTCCCTTCCCCTGCTTGACATGTGTCCCCTGGTCTGTGTGTAATCACAATTGCACATGGTCATCTAGCCTGCCAGTTGATCCAAGTGCACATTGCTTTCTGCATCATGTGGGAGGGTGGTCTGTGACATGTGTTGTTTCCTTGCCTGTGCCCTGTCCTATTCACTCTGTTGGGGGTCCATATTTGTTGGCACTGATGATGAGTCTCAACATGGGAGTGTGAGGTTTAAAATGAACACACTTGCAGCATGCATGACCAATGTTGTGGCCTCAGACATGATGTGCATGAGTGGGAGATATGCATAGTGCCACGACGGTTGCTCATGTTACAGTCAGATCATTTCAGGAACAAGGAGCAGTGTGCTCACTACAGTCCCCTGAGACACCCTTGCCTCGTAATCATGTGTGTCATCCAACACTGTGTCCATTCTCAGTGTGTTCAGCATATGTTTGCCTCTGTGGCATTGTTCCCTGGCCTCATTTGTATTTATCCAAAGTGTGCTACATGTGTCGACTGGACAGGGAGACCCCATTTGGCTTGTGCATACTCACACTGGGCAGTGCCTGTGTGTCTCTTCACAACTATCTGTCGATGGTTGTTTGTCACAAATATGTGTTGGCAGCCTCACGAGGTGATGTGGAGTACATTTGGGAATTCTTGCTGCACATTTTTGTAAACCCTGATTAAGAGGTGTCACTTCTTGATCTGTCTCAATCACATTTTCTCAGGTATGGGGGATGTGTGCGGGCGAGGCCTACATGGCCAGACCTTATGTCTCCTTGCCAGGTCTGACCTGTGTGTGATAATTGGCTGGACAGAGACTCAACGTGCCAGTGATGTTGTGCAGGGTTTAATGTTTGTGCTTTGCTGCATGTGTCAATTGTTTAAATACATGATTCCTGCTCATTCATTTTTTGCACCAGTGTGTGGTCAAGATGCTACGTAGTTTGGTCTTTGTGTGCTGACATCTGTGTGGACATTCTGGCTTGCCATGGGGGTGTCTCCTCAGTGCAGGTATGCCTTTTTACAACACAATAGCAGGCCCATTAGCTCATGCATTGTCCTGGGTTTGGACATGTGTGCCACTCCACATGACATGCAGTGGGTCGGATGTGTTGGCAACTGTGTCATCAGGTAACGGATGGCCATGTGACTACTGACATAATTCAAGTTGTTAGTCACAAGGTATTGTACCTTGGCACTCACAACACTTGTCAACAGGTCTTCATGTTTTCTATGCTTTAGTTTGATGTTTTGTTGTTAAGAACAAGTATGTGCCTGCATGACAATGTCTCCCAAGGAAGTGCACAACAAACCACCTTTACACTTTCAGGGAACACTCTGGCACAATTTTAAAGAAGGCACTGTTCTAATGAGACTGTTTTTCAGATTATACATATACATGTTCCCCCAGTGTTGTGGAAATTGGGTAAGTCCTTGGTTGTTGGTGATACCAACTTACGAGTGTCAAGTCATCAAGCCCTCCATGGGCCCATGTATATGTACTTTCTGCAACAACATTTCTTTCTAACAGTGGCTTCTTTAAAGAAGGCTGCCAGCTTCTTCAATGACTGGGTAAATCTAGTTTTATGTGCACCTCCTTGGGAGCCATCTGTTATGAAGGCACATGTGTGTTCTGTTCACAAAATGGCACATTCCCACATTCTGACCATGTCGATTGTGTCAAGTATTTTGATTCCAAAGGGACCAACTTTTTTTCGTTTTGTGTTCCAAAGTACCTACAGGTCTCTGAGTGTGGGGACACCTTTGGTATTGAGGTGTGTTACTTTGATTTGGGTGCATGTTAGACACATTTTAAAAGGCCGCTTTCTGTGGGTGGCGCAACCAGCGCTGCAAGCCCACCAGCAGCATTGGCATTCACAAGCCCTGGCACCCCTGGTGCACTTTACTGGGGACTGACAGTAAATCCAATAAACCAATCATGAACATCAATTACAGGTACACTTTACCTAGGGAGCACTTGCACTGCGGCACGGATTAGCCGTGGCGCAGTGCCCTGAGCGGACAACACCAGCAAAACAATCGAGGCACACCATCAAAAAGTGGAAGGGAAACTCACGCCAAGGTGCCAGGTCTAACAGTCCACCACTACTGTTTCTTTCAGGGTAAACAAGAGGTGGCATGACTTCATTGTATTGCTGTGCTCACCTGTTCCCAGACACTAGCTCCTCAGTGTTTTCTCATTCAAGTTTTGGGCTGGTGTGTCCTATTGTTCCTTGTGTCCAAGTGGCATGGTGGGTCTACCAATTGGGGAGTACAGGGCTTACATATGTGCGGAGTAATCTAGCTGTTACTCATGATGCATTGCCTGATATGCACTGTGACCTATTGTTTTTGTACTAATGTGTCAGATGAATACAGGTGACTGATGTTTTTCTGTATCTTCACCTTGCCCACAGCATCATCATTGGAAACTGAGGGAGACACCTGCACGGACCTGGATGAGGGACCCAGCACCAGTGCCACCAGTGCTGGCGAGTCTGTGGGAGCCAGTGGCACGGAGGGCGAGGGGAGTCAGTCAGAGGACCTGCCTGGTGGCGATTCCAACTACGACGCAGACGGGTCCGAGGCTGACCTCATCGAGGGGGCGGAGGCTGCTGCAACACCTGGCAGACGCCCAACATCTGTCCCCGCCTCCTCCATTCCCATCACCGCCCTCCCAGTTGCTCCGGTCCCTTCTGTCCGTGCAGGGCACCACCATGTCTCCTTCGGGACAGTCACTGCACCCCCTGCCCCTGTCACGCCTGCTGCCCTCAGTGCAGAGTCTGTGGACATACTGCGGCAGTTGCAGGTTGGGCAGGCATCGGTGCTGACTGTCCTCCATGGCCACACCACACTGCTGACACAGATGGTGTCGTTCATGGAGGGATTGTCAGCATCGATATCTGAACAACGCAGGTTTCTGTGGTCCATGGACTCTTCACTGACGGCAGCAGTGAGTCTCCTGTAGCGCTTCGTCCCCCCTACCCCAGCCCCATCCACACTTCCCTCTCCCATACCTGTCCCATGCACACCCAGACATTCCCAAGCACGCACCCCACCAGACACAGGCAGCACACCACCAAGTAAGGGAAGTGCACACCTCCTGTCACACACACTCAGGGGGATGTAGACACACCCACTGGGTCTGGGGCAAAAAGACATACACGCAGCCACAGTCTGAGTCTGCAGGCCTCACAACCCAGTCCCTCCAGAAGCACTCCCCTTGGCTCCCCTGCCAAACTGACACCCAAAGAGGTCGACATGGGTGAGCTGCCCATCCCCCACACTGTGACACCACCCTGCAAGCGGGTGAGGAAGTCCGCGGGCAGGGTAGTCAAGTCCCACCCCCTGTCCACCTCCTCCCCCAAGAGCACTGCACCCCATCCCTCAGCCACCCCCCTCCGTTGGCCCTGGGGTTTCTTCCGGTGCAGGGCTTACCCTGGGCGCCCTGGCAGCAGTGTGCAGCGACGTGCTCACATCCACCTTTGGCGCTGCCCCACCCCCTGTGGTGGAGATGTCCACCCCTGAACCCACCACACCTGCCCTTCTCCCTCCTGTCCCTGCGGTGCCTGGTCCTTCCCCCATGATGTCCCCCCCAGTCGACGAACCTGAGGGTTCCAATGTGCAGGCAAGCTAGGGGAGACGCGTGCCCATGTGTCCCCCCAAGGACTTCTATTATGGACTGGCCATTGGCCTTTGTATATAGTGTCATTTCATTATTTGTTTTTTATGCTGAATAAAGCATTTTATTTTTACTTTGCACACTATTGCATTTCAGGCATTGATGTTGGTGCTGAGGCTCCTGGAGTTGATGTTGTGGTAATGTGTTATGGTTCTGAGAAATGTTCTACTCTGATGGTCATGAGGTTTACCATTCTATCTGCGTGGCATCACAAGGTCTCTGCAAAGAATCATTGGTAGTGTGTGTTATCTTGGTTTTGAGACATTGTCCCAAGGAGTGTTCCTTCCTCTGTGGCACCTGACATCTTCCCTGCAAATAGTTTCACAATTGTTGTGCTGACCTGTGTCTACATTTCCTTTGTTGGTGACGGATCCCTTCAACTATGGCCTTGACTGCTCAGCAATGTCTCCGGCCTCATCGTCTGTGCCGTCCTTGCTAGTCACTGTACTTGTGTATTGAGTATGTCGAAATGCCTTCATGGAGCAATTCTCCCATTTCAGCACTATGCATGTGTGTACTCCCGGCCTAACACACATATGGTACTTTTTCTGCAGGGTATTTGGGCACCTGACTCACAATTGTGGGCATTGTATCTGTGGGAACTCCACCCTAGTCCTTCCATGAGAGACAACATCTTGGTGGCTGGCCCAGCACCTGAACATTCCTATCAGTCCTGGGATGTGCGTGACAGTGTGTGTTCCCTTTGACTCCCTTTATTTAGTAGGCAGTGACATGACTATACAGTCTTGTGGCATGATCTCAGTGTGTGTATTGTGCTGCATCCGCCAGGGGTGGGTATACATGTGTTATTTGTCCTCACACCCACATGTGGTGTGTCATGCAGTGGGGGAGTGACATCCATCCTCCTGGGAGTGGGACACTGCTGTCAGTGATGTGTTGTTATGGCACTAGCATCATTGTCCAAAGTTAGGGCTGCTTACATACACCCATGGAGTTGTGGTCATGTGATAATGATGTACATCCCCCCATGTCTCTGTCCACTGCTGGGAGTCCTCTGCACCTACCCCTCACATGTCTGTCCACTGCTGGGAGTGATATGCACCCACCCATATATGTCTGTCCACTGCTGGGAGTCCTCTGCACCCACCCCCATGTCTCTGTCCACTGCTGGGAGTGATATGCACCCACCCCCATGTCTCATACACCCATGGAGTTGTGGTCATGTGATAATGATGTACACCCCCCATGTCTCTGTCCACTGCTGGGAGTCCTCTGCACCCACCCCCATACCTCTGTCCACTGCTGGGAGTGATATGCACCCACCCCTCACATGTCTGTCCACTGCTGGGAGTGATATGCACCCACCCCTCATTTTGCAGGCCACTGCTGGTGGTCATATACACCCACCCTCACACGTCTGTCCATTGCTGGGAGTAATATGCACCCACCACAATGTCTCTGTCCAGTGCTGGGAGTTCTCTGCACCCACCCCCATGTCTCTGTCCACTGCTGGGAGTCCTCTGTACCCACCCCCATGTCTCTGTCCACAGCTGGGAGTCCTCTGCACCCACCCCATGTCTCTGTCCACTACTGGGAGTGATATGCACCCACCCCTCACATGTCTGTCCACTGCTGGGAGTGATATGCACCCACCCCCATGTATCTGTCCACTGCTGGGAGTCCTCTGCACCCACCCCCATGTCTCTGTCCACTGCTGGGAGTCCTCTGCACCCACCCCCATGTCTCTGTCCACTGCTGGGAGTCCTCTGCACCCACCCCTCACATGTCTGTCCACTGCTGGGAGTGATATGCACCCATCCCTCATATTGCAGACCACTACTGGGAGTCCTCTGCACCCACCCCTCACATGTCTGTTCACTGCTGGGATTGATATGCACCCACCCCTCATATTGCAGGCCACTGCTGGGAGTCCTCTGTACCCACCCCCATGTCTCTGTCCACTGCTGGGAGTCCTCGGCACCCACCCCTCACATGTCTGTCCACTGCTTGTAGTGATATGCACCCACCCCTCATATTGCAGGCCACTGCTGGGAGTCCTCTGCACCCACCCCCATGTCTCTGTCCACTGCTGGGAGTGATATGCACCCACCCCCATGTCTCATACACCCATGGAGTTGTGGTCATGTGATAATGATGTACACCCCCCATGTCTCTGTCTACTGCTGGGAGTCCTCTGCACCCACCCCCATACCTCTGTCCACTGCTGGGAGTGATATGCACCCACCCCTCACATGTCTGTCCACTGCTGGGAGTGATATGCACCCACCCCTCATTTTGCAGGCCACTGCTGGTGGTCATATACACCCACCCCTCACATGTCTGTCCATTGCTGGGAGTAATATGCACCCACCCCAATGTCTCTGTCCACTGCTGGGAGTTCTCTGCACCCACCCCCATGTCTCTGTTCACTACTGGGAGTGATATGCACCCACCCCTTACATGTCTGTCCACTGCTGGGAGTGATATGCACCCACCCCCATGTCTCTGTCCACTGCTGGGAGTCCTCTGCACCCACCCCCATGTCTCTGTCCACTGCTGGGAGTCCTCTGCACCCACCCCCATGTCTCTGTCCACTGCTGGGAGTCCTCTGCACCCACCCCTCACATGTCTGTCCACTGCTGGGAGTGATATGCACCCACCCCTCATATTGCAGGCCACTGCTGGGAGTCCTCTGCACCCACCCCTCACATGTATGTTCACTGCTGGGATTGATATGCACCCACCCCTCATATTGCAGGCCACTGCTGGGAGTCCTCTGTACCCACCCCCATGTCTCTGTCCACTGCTGGGAGTCCTCGGCACCCACCCCTCACATGTCTGTCCACTGCTTGTAGTGATATGCACCCACCCCTCATATTGCAGGCCACTGCTGGGAGTCCTGTGCACCCACCCCCATGTCTCTGTCCACTGCTGGGAATCCTCTGCACCCACCCCTCACATGTCTGTCCACTGCTGGAGGTGATATGCACCCACCCCTCATATGTCTGTCTACTGCTCGGAGTCCTCTGCACCCACCCCTCACATGTCTGTCCACTGCTGGGAGTGATATGCACCCACCCCTCATATTGCAGGCCACTGCTGGGAGTCCTCTGCACCCACCCCCATGTTTCTGTCCACTGCTGGGAGTCCTGTGCACCCACCCATATATGTCTGTCCACTGTTTGAAGTCCTCTGCACCCACCCCTCACATGTCTGTCCACTGCTGGGAATCCTATGCAGCCACCCACCCACCCACCCCCTTGGTGCAGTACACTGCTGTCCTGGCCCTACACACATACCAATATAGAGGTAATATGCTGCACCAGGCCGTTGGGCCAACATTCGTGGCGTGTGTACGCCTTGCATCCCAAATGTACTGGTGCCGTAGGGATACGTGTGATACGGACCGTACCCCCGCATTCATGGGGTGTGTACGGTCCATCCCACGCGTACCCCTACGGCCCAAATACAATGGTGATACGGCCCATACCCACGCTATGTATGTTTGGGTGCGGTCCGTATCACCATAGTAGTGGTGCCTTAGGAGTACGCGTGGTACGGCCCGTACACATGCCCTGAGAGCGTGTTTACGGTCCGTTCCACGTATACCCCTACAGCACCACTACAATGGTGATACGGACCGTACACACGCTTTGAGGTCATGTGTACGGTCCATACCACGCATACCCCTACGGCACCACTACAATGGTGATACGGGCCGTACACAGGCTCTGAGGGCGTGTGTACGGTCCGTACCACGCGTACCCTCATGGCACCACTAATATAGTGCTACGGACCGTACCCACGCTATGTATGTGTGAGTACGGTGCGTATCACTATTGTAGTGTTGCCGTAGGGGTACACGTCCACTTCTGTTGTTGCGTGATGCAGGGATTGGTGGACACACCCCCCGGAGTGACCCGACCCTTGAGGTAATGAATGTCCTCAATATTGTAGGTTTTAATTTGGGTAGGGGGTATGTTTCCTGCCCCTCACCCCCCTTGGCCCCTGGGTGTTGTTCTCACCATCTGCGGCGTGTGCGTCGGGTTTGGTGCACCAGGTCGTAGGCTAAGAGGGCCGGGATGACACGTAGGATGGGGTCCATGGCTGTCCGTTGCGTAACGGGACTCAGTTTTCGCGTCGGACTCAGTTTTCCGGCTTTTTTTGGCTGCCTTAAAAAAATAGCTGTACGGAGTGACGTAGGGACGAATCGTACTTGCTGGTCCATAAAACGCTGCCTGAGTCTGTACGGACGTCGCGTACGCGCTGTCCAGGATCAGACTCGTAGGTATTTTTTAGCCGTACGGTGTTTTGTACGATTCGTATGGAAATACTATTTCTGTTCGAATCGTACTTGCTGGATTGTACGGTGGATTTCCCGGGTACGAATCGTATTCAGAATACACTCCATACGACGAATCGTACCCGGGTTTTACAGGATTGGAATCGGCACCTTAGTGTAGTTTGATTGAGATGTCTCCAAATGCATTTATTAAAATGGTAGTAACAGTCTTGAATGGCTGTGTGTGGGTATAGTTTAAATATTGTTTGTATCATGACTTGATCATTGTTTTCTTGGCTATTATTTTATGTGGGTAGGAGCTGCTTGTATCAATTTTAATGTGATTTAGTGGTTCGTAGCATGTGTTACTTTGTTTATTAGCTATCAAGGAGTATATGAGTAGTAATTTAGAGTTTTGATATTTCACTATATATGGTTTACATTTTTCATATTTAACATTGGCTAAGGGCTCAATAATGAGTATGGTAGTTCATAGACCACCAAACGCATGGTGGAGGTGGAGGGGGGGTTGGTAACCGCCGCACCAGAGGTCCAACCACCATATTACGAGGACGGCCGTTGGACCTCAGGGCACCACTTCAACTGCCAGGGATCCGCAATGCCTGACAGTCTTGCAGCAGTCTGAGAAAGCAATATGCTTGGCGGTGCTGCTGCAGCACTTCCAAGCATATTACCAGTTTCTCTACCCCCAGCCAGTTCATGGCGGTGAGCCATCCATGGAAAGGCTGGCAGTGTAGAAACAAAGGGGTCCCTGTAGTGCCCCTGTTGCTCCTGTGCACAGGGATGCATGGAGGGAGCACATGTTTTGCCTCCTGTCAGCAAACACCCCTTTTCTTACATGGCGTGGACTGCACAGTCCATTCTGGGTAGAAACTGCTTTAGGCACTCCCAGTGCGGTGCCTTTTCAATAGGCACCGCAATGGGACTTTCATGCCACCCACCTGTCCGACATCGAGGAAACTCGTAATCTGGCGGATGGGTGGCAGTTGATTTTGGCGTTTGGGAGCAGGGCACCCGCTCCCAGCCTGCCAAAGTCGTAATCAGACACTTAGGGGTCGATTATGATGGCGGTCAGAAAAGCACTCCAACTGCCGTGGTAGCGGAAAATCTCCCTTCGCCTGTACCGCGGCAAAACTGGTGGTCAGATTGGGATGCACTGCTAGAAAAATCCGACTGCGTTGGACAGTTTCCACAAACTTCTGCCGGTAACGTCCGTAAAGGCTGAAAATCCATCCGCGGCAGAAGGAAATGCTGTGGAAATACCCCAAAACACCGACCGACCAGCCGAATGACCGCAAGTGAAATTTTGATACGATGGCGAACCCAGCGGAATGATCAGTTGTTCCCGACCGCCGCGGTCACGCTAAATGATGAATGGTAGAGCCGGCAGAAGCACCATTGCACTCAGACTGCTGCGGTCGTGCGGAAAGAGGTATGGCGGTCGAAAGCAACCACACAACAAGGCTACTAAGTGTGGCTGTTATTCTGGCACAGCCTTCAAAAACATCTGACATACCCCAATGACACATCCCCATGTCAAAGAAAAAAATACAAATCCCAGGTCAACCCAGATAATACACCTGACATGAATACTCCATTTGGACCCACCCACATAGCTGAGTAGATCATCATCATAGTAAGCTTTATTCGATTTATCAATAAATCATAAAAGCATACAAATACAATTTATGCAGACAATTAAGAACAGTTTTCATATGAACAAAGTTACAAAAATGGATAAAACATTTCTCCAAAAGTTAAAATCTACAGCAGTCATTTGGATGAGTGGCCTCGTTTTACACTAATCAGTCAATATTAACATGTGTTAGTTAACTCATTGAGTTTCTAAATTTCATCACTGACATTAAGAAGCGAGAAACAGCCAAGATGAGATCCACATCTTCTAAAAGCAAACTTTTAAATATGCAGGTTTACATGTTCTTATCCCCCAGCGTTTAAGTAAGGGTAGAAGAAATAATTTCCTCGGGCTGGTATACAGATTACAAAAGAACATGATGTGAATGTTACTTTGTGTTGAATGGTCGTCGCATGGACATATTAATTTCAATGAGGCCCAGTCATTCTGTTTCGGCAAAGTGACCAAGCGGAAGAAAATCCCTAGGCGCAGCCTAGTTAAAAGCATGCGAGCATAGGGTGCTTTTTCAATCCCAAGGTAAGATTGTAGGCCTTCAGTAGGGGTGATTTGCTGATAGCTCAGGGTTGTGCCTTTAAGTTTCTCAGTGTCCCATCTAGCACTCTCTAAGTGTATAGATAATAGTTTTTTAAAGGCCGGTCTAGACAAGGTTTGTAGGGTCTCTGGTTCGTCGTAAAATTCAGAGTGTCCAATGTTAGAAAACATCGCTTGTACGTATCGCAGCCACTTGACTTTTGCTACACCGTCCAAAGCCATGCAGTCTTTTATGAGATTTCTATTCAATTTGCACTCCTCTGTGGTCCAAATCTTATGCCAGAGCAAACAAGGTGATATTTTTATGATGTCGCTAAGGTATTTGACGCCGGTCTCAATGTGAGTCATAAAAGTCGACGTGGTTTTGGACACACCTAGTAAGTAACAGATGAAGATATTCTCGCAAGTTTGTAATGAGGACACATTCTCGAAACCCCAGAGACCTGCGCCATATGTGGCCGTAGCTATACACTTTGCCCGGTAGATCTGTAACATTTCTTGAATGGGTTTACCCCCAATTTTGGCTGCAAAGGTTCTTAAAGCACCTATGGCACGGCTAAAGGCAAGTTTCCTAGCTGACACTGCGTGTTTCCACCTTCCCCACCTGTCAAACACAATGCCCAAATAGCAAAAAGTGTCTGTAATGGCAATCTTTTGCTGATCTATGTTAGACGGCGACCTCAGAGGAGCCCGGAAAGGGGTCCTGACTTCCCTGAGTCCCACCCGTGTAGTATTGTAGCCGGGCACTGGCGGGAGATTCCCCAGGGGGAGGAATCTCGCAACTAGGATCGTACTTCTGGCACCACACGACACAGAGAGACCACACTGGGTATTCTCAGAACAAGCTTTATCAAATAGGTATCACTGCAAATATGTACAAGGTGAGCACGGGCTCAAGAGTCTCGGAAAGGTAGGGGGTAGCGGGACTGTCTCTGGTAACGGTTCAAAACAGGGACGTATCCGGCGCACAGCTCACAATCCTCGAGCTGGGGGATACGTGGTCGGAGTTGGGGTCCGAAGGGGACCGTGAGAGTCTGGGGGAGCCGCGAGTCACTCAGCAGGGCTCAGGTACAAGTTCGGAGGTCTTACGATCTTCAGGGAGCCGCGAGTCACTCAGCAGGGCTCAGGTACAAGTTCGGAGGTCTTACGATCTTCAGGGAGCCGCGAGTCACTCAGCAGGGCTCAGGTACAAGTTCGGAGGTCTTACGATCTTCAGGGAGCCGCGAGTCACTCAGCAGGGCTCAGGTACAAGTTCGGAGGTCTTACG
This sequence comes from Triturus cristatus, assembly GCF_964204655.1. Lineage (NCBI taxonomy): Eukaryota > Metazoa > Chordata > Amphibia > Caudata > Salamandridae > Triturus > Triturus cristatus. The sequence continues at coordinate 112,737,378 of NC_140588.1, forward strand.
ATCTTCAGGGAGCCGCGAGTCACTCAGCAGGGCTCAGGTGAGTTCCAGTTCCAGGAGCCGTGACCACGTCAGCAGGCTCTCGTTGTTCCAGCGTCGAATCTGCCGGACAGTCTCAGAGCACCCCTTGTTATAGGTCGACCCTGCTTTGATGTCCGGAGTCTGCGCAGGCAGGGGTCTTGTCACCTGGGGGCCGCTTGTCGGGGTTTCCTGCTATTGTCTTTTGATCCTTTCAGGGCCGGGTCGGGAGGAGTCCCAGACACCCAGCAGGCACGGAGCCAGCCCGCAGGGAGGCCGGAGGGCCGATCGAAACCCATCGTCCCAGGGGAGTTCAGAGGTGCGATAGAAACTGCTCCTCCCTCTCTCATCCCCTGGAAGCGTGATGTCCTCCAGCCGGAGTGGCGCCTCTAGGCCCGGGTCGCGCTGGGGCCGGGCGGCCATCTTGTTGCAGGGAGTGGGCACGCGGGCCCGGGGTGGCCGAAAGGAGAGAGGCCATGGACGGGGATGTCCGGAGTTGGCGCAGGTGTCCTGGTGGGAAAGGTCGGCTGGGCCGCGGGCTAGGGCTGCAGGCACCAGGTTTCGGTGGTGCGGGGGCACGGAGGGCCATCCTACGAGGCCGGGTCCAACACGCGTCCCCCCCAGCTGAAAGCCGGAGAGAACTGCCCATCACCTTGGGGGGTTCTCTTCGCTGAGGCGGAAGAACCGGGAGAGGCCGTCCGCGTTGGCGTGGTCCGTACCAGGGCGGTGTTCTACGGTGAAGTCCATTCCCTGGAGGGAGATTGACCACCGCAGTAGCTTGGGGTTTTCTCCTCGCATCTGCATGAGCCATCGCAAGGGCCGATGGTCAGTTTGGACCCTGAAATGAGTGCCGAACAGGTAGGGTCGTAGTTTTTTGAGTGCCCAGACCACGGCAAAGGCTTCGCGCTCTATGGTGCTCCATTTCTGTTCTCGGGGTAGCAGCCGCCGACTGAGGAAGGCGACGGGCTGGTCTAGGCCTTGATCATTCACTTGGGACAGGACGGCCCCAATGCCATGCTCGGAGGCATCGGTCTGGACTATGAACTCCTTGGTGTAGTCGGGAGCCTGGAGGACGGGGGCCGTGCACATGGCCTTTTTTAGAGCATCGAAAGCTTCCTGGCAGGCAGCCGTCCATTGCACCTTCTTTGGCTGTTTTTTAGACGTGAGTCCAGTGAGAGGGCCGACCAGGCTGCCATATCCCCGAATGAATCGGCGGTAGTAGCCCGTGAGTCCCAGAAAGGCCCGGACTTCCGTTTGGGTGATGGGTGGGTCCCAGGCCAGGAAAGCGTCGATCTTTGGCTGTAGAGGAGCGACCTGGCCACTCCCGACCTGGTGCCCCAGGTAGACTACGGATCCTTGCCCGATCTGGCACTTGCTGGCTTTTACGGTGAGGCCTGCCTGGCGCAGGGCGGTTAGCACTCTCCGGAGGTGTTGGAGGTGCTCACTCCACTCTGAACTGAAGACAGCGATGTCATCCAGGTAGGCCGCGCTGAACTGTTCTAGTCCGGCCAGGACCCTATTTATCAGTCTCTGGAAAGTGGCCGGGGCATTTTTCATCCCGAAGGGCATCACGCGGAAGCGGTAGTGCCCATCGGGGGTGGAGAAAGCAGACCTCTCCTTGGCCCCTTCGGTGAGCGCAATCTGCCAGTAGCCGCAGGTGAGGTCGAAAGTGCTGAGGAACCGGGCGGCCCCTAGTCGGTCAATGAGCTCGTCGGCTCGTGGAATGGGGTGGGCATCGGCTCGGGTAACGTCATTGAGCCCCCGGTAATCCACGCAGAACCGGAGCTCGGGGGCGACACCGGGGGCTGCTGCCTTCGGAACCAGGACCACGGGGCTGGCCCAGGGACTGTCAGAGGGCTCGATCACCCCCAGGGTCAACATCTTCGAGACTTCGGCTTGAATACAGGACCGGACCCGGTCAGGAACCCGGTAGGCTCGGTGTCTCACCGGCGGGCTGTCCCCGGTGTCCACATCGTGAACACACCAGTTGGTGACCCGGGGGGTCAGGGAGAAGAGGTCAGAAAATTGTCTGAGGAGCTGGCGGCAGTCCGCTTGTTGCTGGGCAGTGAGGGCTGGGGAGAGGTTCACCCCCTCCACGGAGCCATCCTGCTCCTTGACACACAGGAGGTCCGGGAGGGGATCCGACTCATCTTCGGCCCCGTCATCGGTGGCCAGCAGGAGGCTCAGTTCTGTCCGCACGAAGTGAGGCTTGAGGCGGTTCACGTGCAGGACCCGGAGGGGATCCCGAGGCGACTGGACGTCCACCAAGTAGGTGACTTGGCTCTTCCTCTCGACCACTTTGTAGGGCCCAGTCCATCGGTCCTGGAGAGCGCCAGGCTTCACGGGGGCCATGACCCACACCTGCTGGCCCGGCTGGAACTCGACCAGAGTGGCATTCTGGTCGTACCAGCGCTTCATTTCTTCTTGACTCGCCTCCAGGTTGGCCTCGGCCAGTTCTCGGAACCTCCTGGTCTGGTTCCGGAGGGCCAGGACATATTGGAACACATCTCGGGGGGTGGTCTGGGGTGCTGCCTCCCACCCTTCCTTAACCAAACTGAGGGGACCTCGGACGGGGTGCCCATAGAGTAATTCAAACGAGCTGAACCCTAAGGACTTCTGGGGGACCTCCCGGTAAGCGAACAAGAGGCAGGGGAGCAGGACGTCCCACTTACGCCGAAGGGGCTCTTCTAGGCCAGCGATCATCCCTTTCAAAGTCCTATTAAACCTCTCTACTAGGCCGTTCCCTTGGGGATGGTACGGGGTGGTGAACTTATAGGACACCCCACATTGTTGCCACAGGGACGTCATATACCTGGATATAAAATTAGTGCCGCGATCGCTCACAACCTCGCGGGGGAAACCCACCCTGGAGAAGATCCCCATCAGGGCCCGGCCCACCACGGGGGCCGTAATGGTGCGCAGGGGAATAGCCTCTGGGTAGCGGGTGGCGTGGTCCACTAGGACCAAGATGAAACGGTGACCTTGGGAGGTGGGGGGGTCCAGTGGCCCCACGATGTCGATCCCGACTCGTTTGAAGGGGGTACTGACGACCGGGAAGGGTTGGAGGGGAGCCTTGCGCTTCCCCCCACTCTTCCCACTGGCTTGGCACGTGGGGCAGGACTTGCAGTGTGCCTCTACCGCTGCTTTCATCTTAGGCCAATAAAAATGGGTCACGAGACGGCTGTAGGTCTTGTCCTGACCCAGGTGACCGGCGAGGGGGACATCGTGGGCTAAGCCCAGGAGGAAATCCCGGAAGCGGAGGAGTACCACCAGTACCCGTCCGGACCCCAGCTCCACTGATTTCTGCTCACTATACAGGACGTTATTCTCCCAATAGATTCGGTGCGTTCCGGTCTGGTCACCTGCGGCTTGGCCCTCGGCCTGGCGCCGCAGCCCGACCAGGGAAGGACAGGTGGCTTGCTCCCGGCAAAATTCTTCTCGGGTGGGCCCGCCCTCGTGGCGCCAATGGGCCAACTCGGGTAGATCCCCCAACTCGGGGACCGGGGCGGGGTCGGATGGTGCCGGTTCGTCGCTGGCGACGGACCCTTCCGATGGGGGAACGGGAGGACCCTCGGCGGGGACGGTGCTGGCTACTTCGACCGGGGTGCTCTCGACTTCTCTCCGGGGAGTGAGTCGGGCTGTCATAGATCGGGTGGTGGCACACACCCACTCAGGGAGTCCCATCATTCCTAGGTGGGCCTTGCGCTCTACGTGCTTCCAGGGAGAACTCTCCAGGTCGTTCCCTAAGAGGCAGTCGACCGGCTGGGAGGTTCTTACGGCCACCTTGAGTTTACCTATCACCCCTCCCCACTCAAATGGCACCAGGGCTACCTGACACATACTTTCCCTATTGTCTGCAGATATTACGGGGCAAAAGACATTGGGGAGGATCTGCTCTTCGGGAACTAGGTGCCTGAGGACACCGGTGATACTGGCCCCGGTGTCCCGCAGGGCCTCTACCTGGTGGCCATTGATCTTGACGAGCTGCCCATATTTCTGTGTGTTGGAGGGTAGGAGGCTACCAGGGATCATTTCCCTATCTCCCAGGGATACCAGGGCCATAGCGGCGGGTTCCCACTCCTCGGCTTCCTCAACCTCCTCCCCCAGGGCTACGTTGGCTATCTGTCTCGCAGGGGTGACTTGGGTGGTCATGGGGCACTCTGGGTCATTGGCGTAGTGCCCGGGTTTCTGGCAACGAAAACATGTGACGGTCACCCGGTGTCCTCGTCTCCCAGGGGGCCCTGTTACTGGTGGGGGGGGCGCCGGGAAAGGTGGAGGTGGTGTCTTCGGGGGGCTAGGCTGGGACTCCCTCGGCCCTCCCTGGTTCCCTCCCCCTCTCTGGCGGGGTGGTCCCTGACTGGTTCGGGGGTACTCTCCTACCATGCCCCGGGAGACCCGGGTGTTGGTCCAGCGGTCGGCCTCCACGGCCAGCTTCCGGGGATCTGTGAGCTTGCTATCCAGCAGATGTTGACGTAGCTCTACGAAGCAGTTCGCAGCCAGATGTTCCCATAACATGAGGTCAGTGAGTTCGGCAAGGGTGGTGACCTTGCTGCCCTTGACCCACCCATCGAAGGCCCGACTAAAAAAGTTTACATACTCCACCCAGGTGGTGCCCGGGATCTTCCTGCAGTCCCGGAACCCTTGGCGGTACATTTCTGGGGTGAGGCCGTATCTTGTGAGGAGAGCCTCTTTCATGTGGCTGTAGGAGGTCTGCAGGGAGAGGGGTAGGTCGAGCAGGGTGTCCCTTCCTTCGCTCAGAAACCGTCCCCACAACCCCGCCCCCCAGTCCTTCTGTGGAATCCGATGGGAGGTCATGGCGACCTCGTAGGCCCGAAACCATTGCTGAATGTCATCGTTTTTATAATATTCTTTGACCACATCCTTGGGGATGTGGACCTTCTGTTCCGCTGGGGGGGCCGTCTCTCGGTTCCCCGAGGGCCTCCCGTCCTCATTTCGGGCCTTGAGCTCGAGTTCCTTTAAGCTCCGTTCGTGCTCCAGTTGGAGCTTTCTTCCTTCGTGCTCCCGTTGGAGCTTCTTTTCTTCCAGTTCGCCTTGTACACGCATTTGCTCTACTGCTAGCTTTTTCTCCGCTAACTTCAATTCGCCCTCGATTTTGAGTTTGGCTAACTCGAGTTCATGACTGCGGCTTCTCTCTCTGTCCGCGAGCTCTTCCGGGGATAGGCCCCCGTCTGGTACGATGCCTCGCACCTGATTGCTACTGCTTTCACTTTGGGGGGGTTCGGCTTCGTCGGGGCGCTCCCCCGTGCCTTCCGGGCGGGAGGCCCCGGTCTCCACCCAAGTTTTCAGTGCTTTCTGCAAGTCTTCCTTAGTGTTGAGGCCAGTGGTAGCGATTTTAAGTTCTTTGCAAAATTGTTTTAGCTCTTTGTGTGTGTATTCTTCCAGATGCTCCACCTGGAACACTCTGTTGGCGTTGGTTTCTGCGGAGCTCGTGGCGCTTCCTTCTGCCATCTTTGTTGGTCGTGCGTCCGTTGTTCACTGTACGATCTCTAGGTGATGGGCCCGAATCCCGTCGCTTGCCACCAATGTTAGACGGCGACCTCAGAGGAGCCCGGAAAGGGGTCCTGACTTCCCTGAGTCCCACCCGTGTAGTATTGTAGCCGGGCACTGGCGGGAGATTCCCCAGGGGGAGGAATCTCGCAACTAGGATCGTACTTCTGGCACCACACGACACAGAGAGACCACACTGGGTATTCTCAGAACAAGCTTTATCAAATAGGTATCACTGCAAATATGTACAAGGTGAGCACGGGCTCAAGAGTCTCGAAAGGTAGGGGGTAGCGGGACTGTCTCTGGTAACGGTTCAAAGCAGGGACGTATCCGGCGCACAGCTCACAATCCTCGAGCTGGGGGATACGTGGTCGGAGTTGGGGTCCGGTGGGACCGTGAGAGTCTGGGGGAGCCGCGAGTCACTCAGCAGGGCTCAGGTACAAGTTCGGAGGTCTTACGATCTTCAGGGAGCCGCGAGTCACTCAGCAGGGCTCAGGTACAAGTTCGGAGGTCTTACGATCTTCAGGGAGCCGCGAGTCACTCAGCAGGGCTCAGGTACAAGTTTGGAGGTCTTACGATCTTCAGGGAGCCGCGAGTCACTCAGCAGGGCTCAGGTACAAGTTCGGAGGTCTTACGATCTTCAGGGAGCCGCGAGTCACTCAGCAGGGCTCAGGTGAGTTCCAGTTCCAGGAGCCGTGACCACGTCAGCAGGCTCTCGTTGTTCCAGCGTCGAATCTGCCGGACAGTCTCAGAGCACCCCTTGTTATAGGTCGACCTGCTTTGATGTCCGGAGTCTGCGCAGGCAGGGGTCTTGTCACCTGGGGGCCGCTTGTCGGGGTTTCCTGCTATTGTCTTTTGATCCTTTCAGGGCCGGGTCGGGAGGAGTCCCAGACACCCAGCAGGCACGGAGCCAGCCCGCAGGGAGGCCGGAGGGCCGATCGAAACCCCTCGTCCCAGGGGAGTTCAGAGGTGCGATAGAAACTGCTCCTCCCTCTCTCATCCCCTGGAAGCGTGATGTCCTCCAGCCGGAGTGGCGCCTCTAGGCCCGGGTCGCGCTGGGGCCGGGCGGCCATCTTGTTGCAGGGAGTGGGCACGCGGGCCCGGGGTGGCCGAAAGGAGAGAGGCCATGGACGGGGATGTCCGGAGTTGGCGCAGGTGTCCTGGTGGGAAAGGTCGGCTGGGCCGCGGGCTAGGGCTGCAGGCACCAGGTTTCGGTGGTGCGGGGGCACGGAGGGCCATCCTACGAGGCCGGGTCCAACAATCTAAATATATTGAGCATGATGGTCTGTTGTTCTTTTGGGAGCAGGGCATGGAGAAAGTTTTGGAAATATTCACCTTTAAATTTCTTTTACCCATGTAGGATGAAAATTCATTTACTGCTCTCTGCAAACCTACTTTTGTCCTAGACATAATTGCCGCGTCATCGGCATATAAAAGAATGGGTACAGGCCTACCATTAACAGCCGGATAATCGCTTGACAGAGTTATTAAGCTTTCAGCGATAGAGTTTATGTAAAATGTGAAAAGTAAGGGTGCAAGTATGCAGCCTTGCCTCACCCCTCTGTTTATGGCAAATTTTTGTGAACATTGCCCCTGGGTCCCAAATCTTACTCTGGCCCCCGCTTCTCTATATAATTCTTTGATAAATGTGAGGATAACTGAGTCCACCCCGATGTCTTCCAGTGTCGACCAGAGCATCGCATGGTCCACGCAATCGAATGCGGAGCTGAGGTTGACAAAGGTAACAAATAGGTCCCCTTTTTTGGCCTGCGTATATTTAGAGACTAATAGGGACAAGTTTAGGGATTGCTCCAATGTCCCTAGTCCCTTTCGGAACCCATATTGGAACTCCGAGATAACCTTCTTCTCTTCTTCCCAGTGTTGTATCCTCTTAAGGACAATCCTGCCAGCAACTTTCATGAGTCCGTCCAATAGCGATATTGGACGGTAACAAGCCGGGTCGTCCCTATTCCCTTTTTTAAATATGGGGACTACGATTGCGTCCGACCAGGTGGTAATAAAACCGCATTTATTTCCCATATTTAATACATTGGTTAACAAGGGAACCCAGAAGTCCGGTTCTGATTTATAGAGATCCACTGGGGTGTGGTCAGGGCCGGGGGCTTTACCTAAAGGACTTTCTCTAAGGGCATCTTCCACTTCTAGGGCCTCATGTAGGTAGCCAAATACCGGTCGGTAACGGCCGATTTTCGGTAAATATGCCGTTACCGACCGGTATTCAGACAAGTGAGATGTAGGAGTCCAAAAACGACTTTTCGGTAAATATGAGGCGGTAAATACCGAATCATATTTACCGAATTCTAAAATACCGATTCATATTTACCGAAGACATAATTAACGAATCGGTAAACATGAAGTGGTAAATATGAAGTGGTAAAATCTAAAATGACATGTAGGAGCACTCGGTAATTAAGAAATCCAGTAAAATCGGTAAATAAGAGTCGGTAATTAACACGGATTGAAAGCAGGTGGTAACCATCAACAATGCATATAATCAAACCCAAAATGCAACAGCGTGGACAACATGGCCGCTATGTACGTCATTGCAAGGCGCCTACGTCTACAGGCAGCAGGACTGAGGGTGTGGCGACGGGAGGAACAAATCTACAGACAGCGCATCACACTATTCCAGCTGACTGATGCAGAGATACATGAGAGGTACAGGCTAGACCCCGAAACCATCATGGACTTAATCAGGGACCTACACCCACTCCTGGACCATCCAATAAGAAGGGCGCACGCCATACCCCCACATGTGCAGGTGCTCTGCAGCCTACATCTGTTGGCATCCGGCAGTTATCAGGTGGTGATAGCTGCGGTGGGTGGGGTATCCCAGAGTTGCCTGTCACGTTTCTTCATGAAGTTCCTGGATGCCATGATGCAGAGAATGCACCACTACATAAGCTTCCCGAACACACAGGCTGCACTGCAGAAAACAAAAACTGACTTTTATCACATGGCACAGTTCCCCCATGTCATCGGCTGTATTGATGGTACACACATCCCAATCTGTCCTCCAGCTGATACAGAGCACATCTACAGGAACAGGAAGTCCACCCACTCCATCAATGTGCAGGTGATCTGTGATGCAGGGAACATCATCACAGATATAGTTGCAAAGTTTCCGGGGAGCACCCACGACTCTTACATCTTCCAGAATAGTGGGATCTACACACGACTGAGTGCCGGAGAATTCGGAGAGGGATACCTGCTAGGTAAGTAACAGTGACGCCCCTTGAAACCTGCAAATCATAGTGTATAGAGGCTTGTTACTGATGGTTCCCTTTTACTCATCCAGGCGACAGTGCATATGCATGCCGGTCATTCATCCTCACTCCCTACCTACACCCAGCAACCCAGAGTGAGAGACGATACAACGTGGCACACAAAACAACACGCAATGTGGTGGAGCGCACGTTTGGACTACTGAAGAGCAGGTTCCGCTGCCTCCACAAGAGCGGAGGCGCACGCCAGTACAAACCCATCACCTGCTGCAAGATTATTGCCACTTGTGCAATTCTGCACAACCTTGCCACGAAAAAAGGTACAGATGTGGAACTGACATATTTTGAGGACAACGAGGATGAGTCAGGCCAGCCAGAGGGCAACACAGCTAGAGTGCCAACTGCAATCGATGGGAGAGAGAGACGGGCAGTGATCACATGCAACTATTTCTGAGTAAGTAAGGGGACACAGCGAGTTGTGAGAAGTCCTGACGTAGTTTTAATGTGGCACCACGCCATGAACACATGAACAGGCCAATCTGGCAATATACCATCTATACAAGGAGTATGTCCAGGGTTACGTCACCCAATGGGAAGTGGCTAAGCAGGGCCACATCAATGTTTGCGCATACGCGCTGCAGTGGTGGATTGCACGGCCTGTGCATCCTCACTAGAGCCAACCCCAAGCCGCCTGCTGCTCCTGCGTGCTTCTGGGACGGGGGGTGTGATGCTGCTGCTGGTGTCGATGCTCTCCGCAGCATCCCCTGCAGCAGTTGTCGACGCCTGACTAGTCAATAGCACCCCTAGTGCACTTGTCACCTGCACCATCCCCCGAGACAGGTCGCTGCAGCACTGTGTTAGGCCCTCCTGCATCGTCACAGAGCGCCGGCACAGCAGAGAAGTCGCAGTTGCCAGACGGTTGAGTGCCCTGCTGGTGGTGTCCCGTCTCTGGCGTTCCCGGCGCCGTGCTTCGATGTCAGCATCTAATTTGCTGCACAACTGCTGGATTGCCTGGGACATGTCCCGAATGCCCGCAGCCATGCCGCTAATGTTAGTGTCCATGTTGACTAATGTCGTCTTCATCACCCGCATGTGCCTCTGGACTGACATGACTGCCTTTGATTGCAGGCGCTGTTGCTTCAACATTTGGCCCTCGAGCCCCAAGAAGACACCATGGCCGTCAGTGGGTGCTGGTGGACTCTGGACACGCGACCTGCGGCGCCCTCTTGCTTCCGTCTGTGCTGCCTGTGAGGTGTGGGGCACAGTGGCATGGCTCCCTTCCTGGGGCCCGGTGCGGTCTTCTGGGCCCATGCTGTCGTCTGACGAGGTGTCTAAGGCTCGTAGCCTGGCTGCTGGACGCCTCCTCATTCTCACACCTGCAAGCGGAGATGTGGCCGGGGAATCGAACATGAGTGGCGATGCTGGCTCTGGTGGTGGTGATGCTGGCTCTCGGTGAGGTGATGCTGGCTCTGTGTGTGGCGAGGCTGGCTGTGTTGGTGGTGCGGCTGCCAGTGGGCCTGCTCCCTGGTCTGCACTTGTGCTGGCTAGAGGTGATTTATGTGGCCGGTGTGCCGTCTCTCCTGCAGCATGCCCTGTCCTGCATGGTGTCACATCTGTGGACAGAAATACAACATTGGCTCAGTGTCCCCGAAGGGCTGCATTGCAAGCGTCACAATAAATCATTTCACATTCCAATATGTCCCCTGTCTCCTTGTGCCTCGAGTGCGTGACATGCCTTGTTGCCCTGTAACATTTACGTCATGGTTAGTGTTGCCCTGACTACATCTCCCGGAATTCATTGCCTGTCTGCACTGACACGTGTGGACTGCAGTGTGATTCTCGTTTCACAATGGGGGATGTGGGATAGGGGTAGGGGGGGCAACATTGCTGTGCTTTCGTCTTACCTTGGTGTGTTGCGGCTCTGGCAGAGCTGTCGGCGTCCCCAAGACCCACGACGCTCTCTTGCTCGATTGTGGCCGCCACCAGCTCCTCCAGTTCGGTGAGGGCAGGTGCCCTGTTGGTTCCACCTCCGGTCTGGCTGGCCTCCTTCTGGATGTCGCCCATCTTCCTCTTGGTTACAATCCTGAGGTCATACCAGCGCTTTTTGAGGACCTCAATGTCCCTGTGGGTCACTCCCACAGCATTGACCTGCGCCTGGATGGCCAGCCATATGTTGCGCTTTTCAGCCTCAGGCACTTGCAGGGATTGCCTTCCAAACAGCTTCTGGTGCTGCTTCACCACCTCCTCCACCAGCACCTGGAGTTCCTTGGGGCTAAATTTCAGCTTCCTCCTCCTTTCCCCTCCGTCTTTCTGTGTTCTCTGGCTGGACATGCTGTTCGTTTACCCGCTCGCACATGCAACGGCTCCCTGCCTCTCCTCTGCACTCCAAGCCTCTCCAGGGTCGGCTGATTATGTACACCTGCCTGGGTGTGGCCACTTCGGCTAATGATGTACACCTGCCTGGGTGTGGGCACTTCCTGGTTGGGTGGCCTGTCGTTGCACTGGATTGGCTGTTTCGTCAAGTCATGTGATTTGATTTACCGAATCCGTACATACCGATTCGGTATTTACCGATTCGGTAAATACCACCTCGGTATTTACCGATTCGGTGAATTCCGATTCGTATTTACCGACTGTTACCGAATCGGTAACTGTTACCGAATTTTTACCTACATATAACTTACCGATTCTAATTTACCGATTCGGTACGGCTCGGTATTTACGAACCGGTAAAATGTATTTACCTACATGAGGCCCCTAGTGTGGTAAATACCAGTTCAATAGGGTAAGGAGGTGCTGGGGAGACAGTTAGGTGGTTATCCTGAATTATGCTATCTGGGGGTGAATTCACCTTGCATGGGTTCGAGGCATTACCCTGTGTGTTGTTGGAATAAAGATTACCATAATGTTCTACCCAGAGCTCAGCCGTTATAGCCACTTCTACAGAATTATCTCTGTCTTTTGAGTTATAAACAGATCTTATGACTTTCCAGAAGGCATTGCTGTCCTTATTCCTGGCAGCTTCCCCCAAAGCTTCCCAGGCCTCCTGCTTCAGTTTCGCCCTCCGCTGTTTAATTGCCAGCTTATAATCGTATCTCGCTTGACGAATTTGAACTCTATCTTTTGGGTCGGCAGACAAAGCTTTCTTTAAGATTTGCAGTATAGATGTACATCTAGAGTCAAACCACCCACGAGTATGCCTCCCCTTGTCTTTGCAGTTCCTAGTCAGTGCATTTTTTATATGGCGCTGAATGTTAGAAAAAGCAACCATGATGCTCTTTGGGTCAGTATCTTCCTCTAAGCAGGCAAGTATGTCCGTGGAGCAAGAGGATAGGAAGTTTTGAAAGAAGGATGTTGGGTTCATTTTCTCCCATTTAATTACATACCCATTGGTCTTAGATAGGGTAACCTCAAATGGATATAGAACCCTACTAGGTTCCTTTACTTTGACCTCCATGAGATTTACCCCGAAGGTGATGGGATAATGATCGCTCATGGGGTCATCCCCCGTTTCCCAGAAGGTTATAAAGTCAGGATAGGTGGGTGATATCAAGGCAAAATCGATTGTAGATTTACAACCTCTTCCATTGTACGTTGGGGCAAAGGGAACCGGGGGGGAGCATGCCTGGTTAATAAAGGTGAGGTCAAAGGTAAATATGACATTGTTAAGAAGAGACCCCATGTTGGTGTGGGAGAAGTGCAGAGGACCGTCCTCCCCGAGATCTGACAGGCCGCACAAACCTAGCTCAGAAGACGGACAGACGGAACAATTGAAGTCACCCACCCACAACATTATGTGATCCCCCGAACCTTGATCTCTCAGTTTGTGAATATGATGGATCATAATATTCAAATTTGATTCCACCTCACTAATTGGCAAATTATTATAAAAATTCACAAGAATCACCTTTTGCGAAGTGCCCCATTTAAGTAGTATGATTTGGAAGTACTGATTGGATTGGAAATCGCAAACTTTTACATCCCCTGCGTTAGATTTGTATGTGCACAAGCCCCCCTTGTTGCGACCCTGGGCTGATGGCACAGCTGGGGAATGGAAGGTTCGGTAGCCCAACATGTGCACTTCCTCTATAAGCCAGGTTTCTTGTAGGCATAGGATGCCATACTTCTGCACAATCTCCAGCCAAGGTTTGTGGGTGATCTTACTACCGAGGCCTGCAACATTCCAAGAAAGGAGAGAGTGCATTGGGTTTCTAATTTCCTGTGGATGATGCCCTGCATTCCCCGTTGTGCCTATCCGAACTTGCAGGTGTGCAAGGTCTGCCTGTAGTTTGACCTGTGCAGTAAGAGGGTGCTGTTCAGGGGGGTTTAGGTCTATCCCAATGTGGCTTGGAGCTTGGGGTATGGGCATTAATTTTTCACTCGGGACAGTTTCCGTTAGGGGATTTTGGGCATTGGTAAGGATTGGAGCGACACTAATTCCCAGTCAATCCACCTGATCCAGACATTCAAACCTGTTCATAGTGGGTGCTCCTTCCCACTAGGCCTGGGCGAAGCACTACGCTACGCTCGCGTAGTTTGCGAAGTTCGCGCTACTTCGCGCTACGCGAACTGCACGTAGCACAGTGCGAACACGCGTAGCGTAGTGTTGCGTAGTGCTGCGGTCATTTTTTGCTTGCTCGCGACCGCGAGCAAGCAAAATGACATCCTGGCGAGACTTTTTCCTTGTTCGCGATCGCGAACATGGAAAATAAACCTCCCGGCGAGATTCCCAACGCGAGGAAGTCAGGTTTCTCATTGCGAGGGGTCGCGTATGCTCGCGACCGCTCGCGATGAGAAACTACCAGTTCGCGTTGAGAAAGCTGCAGCTCGAGTAAAAATCTACTCGAGCAGCAGAAAACTACAGCTCGCACTGTGCAAGATGCCATTTTCAATGATTGCACAGTGCCGGTTGCTTGTCCGCACTGTGCAATCATTGAAAACAACATCTTGCACAGTGCGAACATGTTACTACGCAGTTCGCGAAGTGCTACGCGTAGCTCGCGTAGTGCGAACTTCACTTTGCGTAGCTTCGCGAAGCGCTACTTCGCGAACTACGCCCACCCTTACTTCCCACCAGTTGTTAAAGGGTTGCCAACCATCCCCATGTCCTTTCCATCTACGATTGTGGGCTATTGACCAAGCCCCAGGTGGCTCAACGGTCTGTTTTGGAGGATAGAAAAAGGTGAGGGGTCTGGTGACAATAGATTGGTCAGTATCCTGTGAATCCCATATAGTGATATGCTGGGCTGTGTGAGGGTCTGCAAATGAGACCACTATGCAGTCTCCAGGGATGGATTTATGGGTACGACCCACCCATGGCACTCTCCTAACCATTAGAACCCTAGTCCTAACAGTATTGGGGAGCTGTCTATTGATGTTGAGCCAGTGAATCACCTTATCACCTTCCCTGCCCAGCATCCTTTGCACAACTCAAGAAGTGAAGGGCTAAACAGCACAGCACAAAGGAGAGGCAAATCAGCACACAGCACACCACCACAACCACCCACACAACACACACCTCACACATCTCTACCACCACCTTCCCACCTGCACTTTTCACCTAATTGCATATCACACACCATGGCACAGAAAAAAATGCCAAAATTAACAGACACTGAGTTGTCAGTCATGGTAGGTGAGATAGTCAGAGTAGAATCACATTTATTTTGAAGCATGATCCTTCAGAAACCAGTAGTCAGAACAAATCAAATGTGGACAAGGATTGTAAGCAAAGTCAATGCAGTAGGGACCACCGAGCACCCTGCATGACATTTGGAGGAGGTGGCTTGACCTCAAGACCAGGGTGAAAGAGCGTGCCAACAAGAACCATGAGCTGGCTCAGAGTACTGGTGGTGGCCCTCCCATTCCACCACTAACATTCACCGAATGGGAGAAGGAGGTGCTTGCCATACTGCATCCAGAGAGTCTCACAGGAATACCCATGGGAGTGGAGGCTGGTATGTACCAACAAATGTCTCCCATTACACTACAATGTACTGTGTTGTACAACTAGAAAGCTACACTTCCTAGACACAAAAGCACTTATGTACAACACACTCTACCCAACACATGTTTCACACATCTAACATTTCATTCCTCTGAATCACCTCAAAGGTAGCTAGCAATATTTCAATGGGGACATGTGTACATGCAGCCAGCATTACAACTCCCACCAGGCACCCTTGTCCCACAGCTGAGCAGGATGGAGCACTCCCCACACTCAGAACCATGTGGCAGCCATTTCATTGCTCACTTCAAACTCACTGGTAGGTAGCCATCTTAACAGGGAGGGGGGTTTGTGGGTAGGAAGCCAGCACTACAACACCCACCAGTCACCCTTGTCCCACAGCTGAGCAGGATGGAGCACCCCACCCAGAATTATGTGGCAGCCATTTCATTGCTCACGTCAAACTTACAGGTAGGTAGCCATCTTAAAAGGGAGGGGGCTTGTGGGTAGGAAGCCAGCACTGCAACTCCCACCAGGTACCCTTGTCCCACAGCTGAGCAGCATGGGCCACCCCCCACACCCAGAACCATGTGGCAGCCTTTTCATTGCTCTCCTCAAACCTACAGGTAGGTAGCCTTCTCATGCTCTCTTGTCTCACCACTGAGCAGGATGGAACACTCCCCCACCCAAGAGCCATGTGTAACCTATTCCCTTTGTCGGCTCCACTTCACAGGGAGGTAGCCATCTTAACAGGCAAGGGGGTTTGTGGGTAGGAAACCAGCACTACAACTCCCACCAGGCACCCTTGTCCCATAGCTGAGCAGGATGGAACACTCCCCCCACCCAGAACCATGTGGCAGCTATTTCATTGTTTTCCGCAAACTTACAGGTAGGTAGCCTTCTCATGCTCTCTTGCCTCACCCCTAAGCAGGATGCAACACTCCTCCCATCCAAGAGCCATGTGTTACCTATTCCCTTCCTCTGCTCCACTTAACGGGGAGGTAGCCATCTTAACAGGGAGGGGGGTTTGTGGGTAGGAAGCCAGCACTACAACTTCCACCAGGCACCCTTGTCCCACAGTTGAGCAGGATGGAGCACTCCCCCACCCAGAACCATGTGGCAGCCATTTCTCTCCACTGTGTCACAGAACAGGTAGGTAGTCAGTGCATGCACCCTGCCATCCTTCTCAAAATGCATGGAGCCATATGACCACACCAGCCCTCACATGTCAGCCAACTTGGCATAGAAAATGCGAAGTGGGTCGCACACCGCTCGTCATACTAGCAAATAGCCCCATAGGATTCTGGAGGATGTAGTGACAGCGGCGGGTACACCTATGCCACGAGTAAAAAGTTTAAAATGCTGTGGAAATATGGATTTTTCTGGTCAGTTATGTCCCCTATCTTGGACCCCAACGGTTCTATGTGCATGTTACAAGTACATGTATGTACCCTCCAGTTCCAGTTATGAAGACGCAAACACATGTGCGTCCACCGTCAACATGTCCTCTGTCAGATCCGCCATGAGTTAGCCGGATATTCCATTCCTAAGTATGAAAGGCCACCGGCTTTATATGGTTCACTTATGCCATTTTACAGTCCAGGCAAGTAGGCCCTGATTCTGTCATCAAACTCTTCTTGCCTTCTGCCTCTGAAAGCTCCAGTCTGAGCCTGCATCTGTGACCATGAACTTTGTCTCATTCCCTGCGCGGCTCACGAAGCCTGACATCAGCCTATTCTCTGCCAAGAACTGTATTTCACCTTCGAATTATCTGCTTCACTCCTTAGCCGATGCATTCCTGTCTAGCAGTTTAAGTAAACATTCTTCCAGCGACCGAGCAAAGGCTCGGCTTCTCTGTCCTCATGCAAGTAATTCATAGCCCCGTTACCATGGAATATTCCTACCCCCTCGCATTTAGTGTAGACACTTAGACGCTTGTACACGCACGCACAGTCAGTATAGAATAGATTCTGTCCGAGAGTCCTTCTTTTGTGGATAACATAGTTCTTTAAACATAGGATGTTAGATATGATTTGGGATTAGGTTGACTTGACCCCCCAGACTTTTTGTCTCCACATGTAGAGCTAAATGTCAAGTCCCCTTCACCCCCTAGTTGCACGTCAATTACACGTCATGCTGCTGCGCGCGCATCTATGCCAAGTATTATCTTATAGATCCACCTATATGTGACATCATAACCAATTATGTTCCTTTTTACTCCTTATTACACCCATTTTCGGTTACGCATATGAATCGTCATTTTCCTTATCAATTGTTACGCCTACTGCATTCGCTTCATTGTAATGTATGTTCTATAAAAATCATTTCTTGTCAATAAAGTATGTACTTCACTTCCTGAACCCCCGTGGTGATGGAACTTGGAGCAACCGATTATAATCGACCATTGGAATAAAGCCCATTCCGAACCTCTAATACCACGGATTCTGCCTCTCATTTTACTGAGCTATTTTATTATGTTTCTGTATCAAATTAAGTCCCGGTAAAGGAATTTTATTTACCACATGAATGGCGCCCGAATAGGGACACTTTCTCATCTCACGCGCCGGCGGTGAGTTGCAGGCCCGGTCTCCTGCCACAGCTGGACGGACAATAACGCGTACCAGCAGGATTTCCTGTATCTCCCTCCGGTCAAGCGGGGGCGACTGAGGCTGCGATCAACACCCAGACGAGGCGGTGAGAAGTGCGAAGTATCCCGACCAGAGCCTAGCTGAGAGAGCAAGATCCGAGGTATACAGAGGCCCACCAGTTCGAAGTCGAGTCCAGTCCGGTTCAAGTTCAGTTGCCGAGGCCTTCCGTTTCCGAAGCTACCCGGTGAGTACCATTACTGGGGAGGCATTTCTGACGTGCACATAGGTTGTGCCGGTCAAGACGGGTTTGGGTACACAAATCCGGTCTGCACTGTTTTAGCAGTGTATATGTACTGTTTAGCAGTATATCAAGTATTCCGAAGTATCTAGTCATTGTCAAGAATTATGCTTGGTGATTAGTTATGCAGACGATCATCATTGTTGGTTATTTTAAAGGTTAAAAAAAAAATGTTTAATGTTTAATGTTTAATGTGTTAAACGTCCTGCATATTGTGGTATGAATGGTTGTTCATTATTGTGCTTTTGTATTAAGTGTGTTCAAGATTAAGTATCGGATCAGTTGTCAATATGCCGCTCTTTTCGAAATTAAGACAGATCACTACTAGAAAAGGGGTACTCGAAGAAGCTGTCCCTATTCCTCCTAGGGACACTCCAGGGCACTTCATGTATCACAAACATGGCTTAGACGCCATATTATTTCTTGATTTATGGGTAGACTACACCAAGGAATTACCAGAAAGTCAGAGGTGGCCCGCAGCGGGGACCTGGGATGCAGAGTGCATCATGAAAGTCGAGGAAGAGTTATGGAAAAGGAAAGTCAGACAGTCACAGAAAGACGCCGTTGAGTTATGGCGTAAAGAATCTCATAGACGCACAGAAAAAGCACTCCGACGGGAAGAAAAGAATAAAGAGAGTTCAAATAAAGTTCGAGAAAATCTATTAATTGAGGAAGGTATCCGAGTGAAATCAGAACAAGTAGATAGACAAAGAAATGCCCTTATGAATGGTATGTATCCCCTTCTAGCCGAAGGATTACCTAAGGCTACTCCAGAGATACCGAAAGACTTGCCACCCCCATTATTCCCAATAAAGATACATCCTAAGGGGCATCCTAGAACCGCAGAAGATGTTTTTCTTTCCTCATATTTAGATGACGCAGCTCCCGAGTATGCTAATTCCGCCCCACATAGACCGCATACCAGGGAGGTCCAACGCCAAGATCCAGTACCCGTATCCCTACAGCAACAGATCGAGTCACAAGTTCCGGCAAGCACGTCTGTTTCTGCATCTGTTCCTACAGCTACTTCTATAGCTGTGTCCACACCTATAGTTGCTGTGTCACGTTCAACGAATCCTTTCACACCCGACACCCCAGATGGGGCTACGGGAGGTGCTACCAATATTTTTTCTACGCCACCCAGAATAAATAAACTTACTTTTCAAGAGTCAGCACATTCACGTACACCCAAACTCATAAGTGCCCGTACGCTTAAGGAACTTCTTATAGATTGTAGATATGACCCTGTGCCCGGTAAAGAGGACGAAATGACCCTGGCATCATTACGTATCAGACGAGCCGCAGTGTATTTAGGGAAGTTACCAGGAATGACTGCACATCTAGATAAAATATATCATTTTGTCCAAACAGGGCGAGATCCAGAATGTATTAACAGAGCTATGGAATACCAGAAAGTGGAGATACAGGGGGAACTGTTACGTTTCCTCATAAATTGTGTGATCAGAAATCAAGACCGACCGGGGGTAGACCCGGAAGCAATGCAAATTCTTACCAGATGGAGCCAGAATATATCAGAAGGTAGACATGATAAGAAAAATTGTATAATAGCCATGTGCCGAAAGATCCGTAAAGAAATAGAACGCCTACACGAAGAAAGATTAGAGGTAGACGAGTTCGAACAAAGCGAGGAGGAAGGGTCAGGACTGCCCGCGGGACAGTCGGACACCATAGCCTATGTAGGTAGAGGGAGATCTTATAATAGTAATAAATGTCTTACTGACCCGATACGTCCGATATGTCCAGATAATAACAGGAATTTCCAAATACCTATAATTAATATAAGGTCTAACGAGCATTCGTTCCAAACCGCCGACAAACTACTCCGAGAACGAAGGGGTTATCATTTTCTCGATTCTATGGATGAACAAGATTTAGCCAGGGCAGCTGTCCATTGGGTGGACAGTCCCGGAAAATATAGTGATGATACAGTAGCACGCACATTTTTGAATCTCACCCCAGATGAACAGAGGTTAGCTGGGATTTATATGATTCAACAACTCATTATACTATATCGGAGTCAGCATTCGGACCCTGGTCCCTTACCTGACATATTGACTGAATTGCTTATGAATAAGTGGAGAGGTTCAGGTACTAAATTAATTAAAGAAATTCTAGAATCAAGAAAGCAGTATATTCTTTTTGTATGCTCAGAGCATGTCTCATTGCCCGTCAAGGAAAGAACCACGTATTACATGGATAGACAGAATCCCTTACGAGAAGTGCACCCAATAAAAGGCGAGGACAACGAGTTTAAGCGCGTATTTGTATATACGCCCATATCAAAAATAGAATTGTTACAAATGAAGAAAGTGGTACCCAGTCATGACAAAGATCCAGCGGGTTTTCACCGAGAAATTAAAGACATGTTACTCATGGGAGAGTATACCTATCCCGACATTATGACAATATTAAAGGTATTGATGCCTGCTGGTATTTATGAGAAACTCAAGGAAAAAGAGTGGGAGGTAGGAGACCAAAAGATAGAATGGTCAGTGTTAGAAGCGGAAGAAAAGGCCCGAACTGCAGGAGCAGGACTTGGGGATAAAACTAAAGCGCTACCAGGTTTATTAGTACAGGTACTGCCACGTTTATTAACTACGAAAAAGGAAGATTGGGGTACAATTTCAGCCTGTAAGCAGAAGCAAGATGAAGACACTAGTGATTACTATGCCCGATTTGAAAAATGTTTTGGTATAAATAGTGGCCTAAAAGCAAGTAGCGAATCATACCCGCATCTGTTTGTAACAAAATTAGTAGAAAATGCCCTGCCCCAAGTAAAGAATAGAGTATTAAAATTCGAGAGTACCTGGCAAGGTAACACTCCATCACAAATGTTACAAATGTTACAGTACCATCACAATAGAATTAGAGAGGAACAAGAACATGAACACAGACGCATGAAAGACACGAAAATGAAAATGCTAGTTTCCCAGACAGTTCCAGCTGAAGGACATAAAAAGGGTATGACACATTCCGATTCAGCAGGACCTGTAAAAGGGACATGTAATTATTGTAAAAAGCCAGGTCATTACGTACACGATTGTCCAGTTTTAAAACATAATATCGCCATAGGTAAAACACAAGAAAGACCACGGCCACTCAGACAAGATCAGAATGAACAAGGAGCTCCGCAGCATGCACAGGCCATGCCAGCCGCACAACAGCCAATACAGTTTGTGCCAGCTGCACCACCGTTGCCTGTTGCTGCCACACAGACAACAACACAACAAATGTATCAGACCGCACAGTATGAATATCCTGAGTATCAGCGTTACGCATGAAAAAGCCTAGAGAGGGAAGTTGACTTACCCCTTATTGAAATCCCAGTAGATCAAGAAGGACCTTATGTACATAGTGAATTATTAGGCCAAGATAGAAAATTTTTACTTGATACAGGGGCAAGTCGAACAACTATAAAACGTAGTGAAGTTCCAGGGGCACCCCTCTCAGGCTCTCAGAATATTTCCCTTGGTTTTTCAGGAAAACCTATTGTTAATGAAGTGTCACAGCCTCTTCCACTTACGATAGGACCTTTGACCCGAACTACAGATTTATTGCTTACTAAATCATGTCCAGAAAACTTGTTAGGAATAAAAACACTGAAAGCTCTAGGAGCCATAATATGTTGTTCTCCGGAAGGAGTAAGGTTGTTTTTACGTGATTTTAAAGGTCACTATGTGTCTAGAGACATGGATCCCCGACTGCAGATTTTACCTACACATCTATGGGCACAAGGCCCTACTGATGTTGGATGCATGAATATTACACCATATCGAGTCACATTAAAGGCAGGAGTGGTGCCACCACGAATGCGACAATACAAGTTACCACCAGATGCTGTAGTGGCTTTACTGCAAATCATTGACGAGCTCATTGCCCAAGGAGTAGTTGTGGAAACAGACTCCAATGTATGTAATTCACCGATAATTCCGATTCTTAAACGAACAGATCCAAAGGCCCCGCCAGTCTATCGATTGGTTATTGATCTGCGCGAGTTAAACAAATGCATTGTGCCACAATTTCCTGTGGTCCCAGATATCTCGTCATTACTGACAGCTATTGATTCCGAAGCAACATTCTTTACTGTAATCGATCTCAAGAATGCCTTTTTCAGCGTCCCAATAGATCCGGAAAGCCAATATTTGTTCGGATTTAGTTTAAATGGGCGTAGCTTTAAATTCTCACGCGCACCTCAAGGATTTACAGAAAGCCCCAGCATCTATAGCCAAGCACTGAAACGAGAACTAGATAGTATCCACATGCCAGTTAACACTGCTCTGCTTCAATATGTCGATGATCTGCTGATCACCGCGAGAAGCGAACCGGAATGTGAAAAAGCATCACTGACAGTTTTACAATTTCTAGCCGAAAAGGGGCACAAGGTGTCCCCTTCTAAGCTGCAATTCTGTGTCCAGCGAGTTATTTATCTTGGACACTCGCTGTCCAAGGAGGGAAGGCAGCTTAAACCCGACCGCATTCAGTTAATAGCTAACATGCCAATACCCAAGACGCAAAAGGAGGTGCGGGCTTTCATAGGCCTCACTTCATATTGTAGGCAGTGGATCCCTCAGTATGCATTTCTAGCAAAACCACTCATTCAGTTGACAACACAGGAGGCAGCCACATCGACTGTTCTCCCTTGGACTCAGGAACATACACAAGCTTTTGAAAGCCTAAAGAAAGCTTTATGTCAAGCACCTGTTTTAGCAACGCCATGTTACAGCAAACGTTTTACACTTTTTGTTACAGAACGCGAAGGTACTGCTTTGTCAGTACTCACACAGGAACAAGCAGGAGCACACAAACCATGTGCTTATTTTTCTAGTACATTAGATTCCGTAGCCCAGGCTCTGCCTGCGTGCCTGAAATCAGTGGCAGCGACAGCTTTAGCAATCAGACAAAGCGATGCCATAGTGTTAGGACATCCATTGGCAGTTCAAGTACCACAC
The DNA here is from genome assembly GCF_964204655.1 of Triturus cristatus. Classification (NCBI taxonomy): domain Eukaryota; kingdom Metazoa; phylum Chordata; class Amphibia; order Caudata; family Salamandridae; genus Triturus; species Triturus cristatus. The sequence continues at coordinate 112,759,949 of NC_140588.1, forward strand.
GCAGTAGAGGTTCTTGTAAATAGAACGCAAACACAACACTTGACTATAGCGCGACTTACAGGGTACGAACTTACATTGTTCCAGCCACATATAGAAATCAGACGCTGTAACACATTGAATCCTGCCACACTGTTGCCAGTAACCGGAACAGACCCACTAGCTCATGACTGTATTGAAGTTATTACAATAACGACGAAACCCAGACAAGACTTAACCGATGTCCCATTGTCAGATCCAGACCTGACGTTGTATGTAGATGGTTCATGTATGAGAACAAGTACAGGAGAGTTAGTGGCCGCTTATGCAGTCACAACAGATACTGAAGTCATTGAAACTAATCGTATAAATACCTTGTCCGCTCAAGCAGCAGAGCTCATCGCTCTGACACAAGCCTGTATTCAAGCCACGAATAAAAAAGTCAACATATACACTGATTCACGTTATGCATTCGGAGTTGTACATGACTTCGGCGTGCTGTGGCGAGAGAGAGGTTATTTAACTTCCCACGGTGCCCACATTCAGCACGGACCCCTCATTCATGCCTTATTAGATGCAATACATCTACCCACTGCAATATCAATTATGAAATGTAAGGCTCATACGAAGGTTACTGATATCATTTCCCAAGGCAATGATCTAGCCGACAGAACAGCTAAACAGACTGCTCAAACTCAAACCCCCGACATGACAAAGACAATAGTCCCGACACCGACACATTGTATGACAGTTAAAGATCCTACTCTTGACGTAATTGACATACAGACACATGCTACACCAGATGAAATAAAGAAATGGACTGAATTAGGAGGGATCCAAACGGACCAAGGATGGATGATGAAGGAAAAGTCTGTATGGTTCATTCCTGATTCAATGGTCCAAGTTATAATTAACACTATACATAGTCCAGCACATCTCGGAGAAAAAGCTATGCTAGACAGCATTCAACACATTTGGTTCAATAAACATTTACGAGCAGCAGCCAAACAAAAGGTCCGTACCTGTATGATTTGTTGCCAGTTTAACCCAGGAAAAAGCGTTCCCGTAGAACAGGGTGGATTTCATCCTCCTAATCACCCTTTTGAAGTACTCCAGATGGACTATATCCAGATGGAACGATGTCGAGGATTCAAATATGTTCTCGTAGTTGTCTGCGCTCTGTCCCGTTGGACAGAGGCATACCCGGTTTCAGATTACACTGCCCCGACTACTGCCAAACAGTTGGTTCGAGAATTCTTCCCACGATACGGTTTACCACGTGTTGTTCACTCAGATAACGGCCAGCCGTTCTCATCCGAATTAATGAAACATGTTTCACTTCTGTTAGGATATCAGTGGAAATTCCACTGTGTCCGACACCCCGAGGCAGCAGGTCTCGTAGAAAGACATAATCAGATACTGAAAATCAGATTGTCCAAAATATGCAGAGAGAAAGGTGTCGACTGGGTAGTAGCGTTACCAGTTGCACTCTTTTACATGAGAATGGTAGCACACTCTCGAACAGGGCTATCCCCGTATGAGGTGATCTTCGGTAGACCACCAAATATGTGGGGGACGCCTATACCTCGCAAAATCACTGATGTTGACTGTAATATGCTGACAGATTACTTGGCTTCCTTGATGTCTGCACTACAATCTTGTCGTTCACAGGTAGCTGCAGCTTTTCCCGACAACACTGAGGTGAAACCCCATGACGTAGTTCCGGGGGACCTCATCCTTGTGAGGAATTTCGACCGAAAGACTCAGCTGGAGCCCAGGTGGAAGTCGCCCAAGTTGGTCCTGCTGACCACAAGAACAGCCGTGAAGATTGAAGGCAGGAAAGGCTGGATTCATTCAAGTCATATCAAGAAATTTCATGGACTTCCTGCAGATGTAAACAGCCCACCTCGTGTGTCTTCACCCATTGACTCAAAACTTCCTTTTGTTGAACAGAGTAACTCTGAACGCTATAAACTAAAGCTCAGGCCCAACCAGTCGAGCAATTTGATTGTTTAAGTCCTCTCCAAGGTGAAGCGGTTGAATTGTCTCTGACATGTATCCCTTGGACCTGAGTAGAGAAAACACCCGGAAAATGTTGAAACGACAGGCGTATTGTAAATCACTGCGTAGCCACTGCATAGTGACATTATTAATCTTGTTTTTCTTGAGTCTTTTAATAATTACTGCAAGTATTTTGTTGCACATATATTACCCTATTTCTAGACATGTTTACAATGTTACTACTGAACATTCTTTTAGTGACTTACCCCCGCATGAATTGTCTTATAGACTTGCGCTGCGCAATAACACTTTCATTAGTATGTTACATCATTCCCATCAGACTAGTAATGCCACTAATTGTTGGGTGTGTGGCCGGCTCCCTCCCTATCAGAATTATGAAGGAGTCCTGACTTTCTTTCCACATCCATTTACACATAATGGCTCCTGTGGAGCATGGTTTAGTTTAATTAATTCCATAGACTCAGACACAGCCGTTTACCGAGACCATTGGGTATGGGGAAATCTGAACCTAGTTTTACTCAAGGTCTGCTACCCTGACAAGGAGGGTCGCCCCAAAAGAACAGGAACTGATCTAGAAAATGAAGTATATGGATTAGGTAATTTTACACCTAATCTCATGATTCTGAATGTCGAATCCGAAGTTGAACTAGTTTTACCCACCATGTCAGTATTCCCAGCGAAGGGTGAATTGTGTGTAAGAAAAGTTGGTTCCATACATATGGGCCATAGTAAATGCACTACTATAGTAGAATTCAGTGATCAAGGCAAATCTTCATTTAGAGCTTGTCGCCACTCCTACTTTATATGTGGTCAGACTGCATATATGCGTCTACCTCTAGACTGGGATGGTACCTGCTACATTGCATTTCTTTTGCCACCTGTTTTCCTAGCTCCTCCTGATTATTACAGAAATATTCATTTAGTACACAATAGAGAGCGGAGAGATCTCCCAATTGTCGATTATACTGAGACGGCATGGGACAAGTATGTAGATTTTAATAAAGGCATCTTTCCCTATATAGGTACTGTTACTAATAGTAAGCTGATACGTAGATTAACTAGAACCCTTGAAGCAGTAGTGAATGAAACTATTTCCGCCTTAGGCAATTTAACAGAAGAGCAGTCTGCTATGCGGATTGTTGTGCTTCAAAATCGTCTTGTCCTTGACGTCATCCTGGCTGATAGGGGCGGAGCTTGTAGGGTCATCGGATCAAGCTGCTGCGTATTCATACCAGAAAATTCGCCATCTGTATATAAAGCCATAACTCGCCTTCATAAGATTGTAAGCCAGATACACCAGAACCCAGGCACTTGGACTTGGTCCGGTTGGTTTTGGAGTGTGATATCAGCCTGGGGATGGAGAGTTCTATCCTTCCTAGGTATTGGCCTTCTCATACTATTCAGTTGCTGTCTATGTCTACAATGTGGACCAGCGATCTGTGGCCTGTGCGCCACATCGTGTATTCCACCACCAAGATTTCATTCGTCACGGAAGAAGAAAGAAGAACAAATGATGTTATATGAACAGATCAATGGATTGATGAAGATTGATATCTCTTAACGGGCAAGTAGGGGACAAGGAGGGAATGTGGAAATATTGATTTTTCTGGTCAGTTATGTCCCCTATCTTGGACCCCAACGGTTCTATGTGCATGTTACAAGTACATGTATGTACCCTCCAGTTCCAGTTATGAAGACGCAAACACATGTGCGTCCACCGTCAACATGTCCTCTGTCAGATCCGCCATGAGTAAGCCGGATATTCCATTCCTAAGTATGAAAGGCCACCGGCTTTATATGGTTCACTTATGCCATTTTACAGTCCAGGCAAGTAGGCCCTGATTCTGTCATCAAACTCTTCTTGCCTTCTGCCTCTGAAAGCTCCAGTCTGAGCCTGCATCTGTGACCATGAACTTTGTCTCATTCCCTGCGCGGCTCACGAAGCCTGACATCAGCCTATTCTCTGCCAAGAACTGTATTTCACCTTCGAATTATCTGCTTCACTCCTTAGCCGATGCATTCCTGTCTAGCAGTTTAAGTAAACATTCTTCCAGCGACCGAGCAAAGGCTCGGCTTCTCTGTCCTCATGCAAGTAATTCATAGCCCCGTTACCATGGAATATTCCTACCCCCTCGCATTTAGTGTAGACACTTAGACGCTTGTACACGCACGCACAGTCAGTATAGAATAGATTCTGTCCGAGAGTCCTTCTTTTGTGGATAACATAGTTCTTTAAACATAGGATGTTAGATATGATTTGGGATTAGGTTGACTTGACCCCCCAGACTTTTTGTCTCCACATGTAGAGCTAAATGTCAAGTCCCCTTCACCCCCTAGTTGCACGTCAATTACACGTCATGCTGCTGCGCGCGCATCTATGCCAAGTATTATCTTATAGATCCACCTATATGTGACATCATAACCAATTATGTTCCTTTTTACTCCTTATTACACCCATTTTCGGTTACGCATATGAATCGTCATTTTCCTTATCAATTGTTACGCCTACTGCATTCGCTTCATTGTAATGTATGTTCTATAAAAATCATTTCTTGTCAATAAAGTATGTACTTCACTTCCTGAACCCCCGTGGTGATGGAACTTGGAGCAACCGATTATAATCGACCATTGGAATAAAGCCCATTCCGAACCTCTAATACCACGGATTCTGCCTCTCATTTTACTGAGCTATTTTATTATGTTTCTGTATCAAATTAAGTCCCGGTAAAGGAATTTTATTTACCACAATGCCATCCCTGGACACGTGTTTCGAGGTAATTGCCTCTCGTCAGCAGGGAGCAGGTACGTATGCGGGGTGCTGTAGACTGCCAAAAATTATCAGGTATAGTACCTCTCACGGCGCGCGGCTGCGGGATCCGGGCTCGTCAACCCATAGCTCAGGGAGCTTTAAAATAAATACAAAATGCGAAGTGGGTCGCACACCGCTCGTCATACTAGCAAATAGCCCCATAGGATTCTGGAGAATGTAGTGACAGCGGCGGGTACACCTATGCCACGAGTAAAAAGTTTAAAATGCCATCCCTGGACACGTGTTTCGAGGTAATTGCCTCTCGTCAGCAGGGAGCAGGTACGTATGCGGGGTGCTGTAGACTGCCAAAAATTATCAGGTATAGTACCTCTCACGGCGCGCGGGTGCGGGATCCAGGCTCGTCAACCCATAGCTCAGGGAGCTTTAAATACAAAATGCGAAGTGGGTCGCACACCGCTCGTCATACTAGCAAATAGCCCCATAGGATTCTGGAGAATGTAGTGACAGCGGCGGGTACACCTATGCCACGAGTAAAAAGTTTAAAATGCCATCCCTGGACACGTGTTTCGAGGTAATTGCCTCTCGTCAGCAGGGAGCAGGTACGTATGCGGGGTGCTGTAGACTGCAAAAAATTATCAGGTATAGTACCTCTCACGGCGCGCGGGTGCGGGATCCGGGCTCGTCAACCCATAGCTCAGGGAGCTTTAAATACAAAATGCGAAGTGGGTCGCACACCGCTCGTCATACTAGCAAATAGCCCCATAGGATTCTGGAGAATGTAGTGACAGCGGCGGGTACACCTATGCCACGAGTAAAAAGTTTAAAATGCCATCCCTGGACACGTGTTTCGAGGTAATTGCCTCTCGTCAGCAGGGAGCAGGTACGTATGCGGGGTGCTGTAGACTGCCAAAAATTATCAGGTATAGTACCTCTCACGGCGCGCGGGTGCGGGATCCGGGCTCGTCAACCCATAGCTCAGGGAGCTTTAAATACAAAATGCGAAGTGGGTCGCATACCGCTCGTCATACTAGCAAATAGCCCCATAGGATTCTGGAGAATGTAGTGACAGCGGCGGGTACACCTATGCCACGAGTAAAAAGTTTAAAATGCCATCCCTGGACACGTGTTTCGAGGTAATTGCCTCTCGTCAGCAGGGAGCAGGTACGTATGCGGGGTGCTGTAGACTGCCAAAAATTATCAGGTATAGTACCTCTCACGGCGCGCGGGTGCGGGATCCGGGCTCGTCAACCCATAGCTCAGGGAGCTTTAAATACAAAATGCGAAGTGGGTCGCACACCGCTCGTCATACTAGCAAATAGCCCCATAGGATTCTGGAGAATGTAGTGACAGCGGCGGGTACACCTATGCCACGAGTAAAAAGTTTAAAATGCCATCCCTGGACACGTGTTTCGAGGTAATTGCCTCTCGTCAGCAGGGAGCAGGTACGTATGCGGGGTGCTGTAGACTGCCAAAAATTATCAGGTATAGTACCTCTCACGGCGCGCGGGTGCCGGATCCGGGCTCGTCAACCCATAGCTCAGGGAGCTTTAAATACAAAATGCGAAGTGGGTCGCACACCGCTCGTCATACTAGCAAATAGCCCCATAGGATTCTGGAGAATGTAGTGACAGCGGCGGGTACACCTATGCCACGAGTAAAAAGTTTAAAATGCCATCCCTGGACACGTGTTTCGAGGTAATTGCCTCTCGTCAGCAGGGAGCAGGTACGTATGCGGGGTGCTGTAGACTGCCAAAAATTATCAGGTATAGTACCTCTCACGGCGCGCGGGTGCGGGATCCGGGCTCGTCAACCCATAGCTCAGGGAGCTTTAAATACAAAATGCGAAGTGGGTCGCACACCGCTCGTCATACTAGCAAATAGCCCCATAGGATTCTGGAGAATGTAGTGACAGCGGCGGGTACACCTATGCCACCAGTAAAAAGTTTAAAATGCCATCCCTGGACACGTGTTTCGAGGTAATTGCCTCTCGTCAGCAGGGAGCAGGTACGTATGCGGGGTGCTGTAGACTGCCAAAAATTATCAGGTATAGTACCTCTCACGGCGCGCGGGTGCGGGATCCGGGCTCGTCAACCCATAGCTCAGGGAGCTTTAAATACAAAATGCGAAGTAGGTCGCACACCGCTCGTCATACTAGCAAATAGCCCCATAGGATTCTGGAGAATGTAGTGACAGCGGCGGGTACACCTATGCCACGAGTAAAAAGATTAAAATGCCATCCCTGGACACGTGTTTCGAGGTAATTGACTCTCGTTAGCAGGGAGCAGGTACGTATGCGGGGTGCTGTAGACTGCCAAAAATTATCAGGTATAGTACCTCTCACGGCGCGCGGGTGCGGGATCCGGGCTCGTCAACCCATAGCTCAGGGAGCTTTAAATACAAAATGCGAAGTGGGTCGCACACCGCTCGTCATACTAGCAAATAGCCCCATAGGATTCTGGAGAATGTAGTGACAGCGGCGGGTACACCTATGCCACGAGTAAAAAGTTTAAAATGCCATCCCTGGACACGTGTTTCGAGGTAATTGCCTCTCGTCAGCAGGGAGCAGGTACGTATGCGGGGTGCTGTAGACTGCCAAAAATTATCAGGTATAGTACCTCTCACGGCGCGCGGGTGCGGGATCCGGGCTCGTCAACCCATAGCTCAGGGAGCTTTAAATACAAAATGCGAAGTGGGTCGCACACCGCTCGTCATACTAGCAAATAGCCCCATAGGATTCTGGAGAATGTAGTGACAGCGGCGGGTACACCTATGCCACGAGTAAAAAGTTTAAAATGCCATCCCTGGACACGTGTTTCGAGGTAATTGCCTCTCATCAGCAGGGAGCAGGTACGTATGCGGGGTGCTGTAGACTGCCAAAAATTATCAGGTATAGTACCTCTCACGGCGCGCGGGTGCGGGATCCGGGCTCGTCAACCCATAGCTCAGGGAGCTTTAAATACAAAATGCGAAGTGGGTCGCACACCGCTCGTCATACTAGCAAATAGCCCCATAGGATTCTGGAGAATGTAGTGACAGCGGCGGGTACACCTATGCCACGAGTAAAAAGTTTAAAATGCCATCCCTGGACACGTGTTTCGAGGTAATTGCCTCTCGTCAGCAGGGAGCAGGTACGTATGCGGGGTGCTGTAGACTGCCCAAAATTATCAGGTATAGTACCTCTCACGGCGCGCGGGTGCGGGATCCGGGCTCGTCAACCCATAGCTCAGGAAGCTTTAAATACAAAATGCGAAGTGGGTCGCACACCGCTCGTCATACTAGCAAATAGCCCCATAGGATTCTGGAGAATGTAGTGACAGCGGCGGGTACACCTATGCCACGAGTAAAAAGTTTAAAATGCCATCCCTGGACACGTGTTTCGAGGTAATTGCCTCTCGTCAGCAGGGAGCAGGTACGTATGCGGGGTGCTGTAGACTGCCAAAAATTATCAGGCATAGTACCTCTCACGGCGCGCGGGTGCGGGATCCGGGCTCGTCAACCCATAGCTCAGGGAGCTTTAAATACAAAATGCGAAGTGGGTCGCACACCGCTCGTCATACTAGCAAATAGCCCCATAGGATTCTGGAGAATGTAGTGACAGCGGCGGGTACACCTATGCCACCAGTAAAAAGTTTAAAATGCCATCCCTGGACACGTGTTTCGAGGTAATTGCCTCTCGTCAGCAGGGAGCAGGTACGTATGTGGGGTGCTGTAGACTGCCAAAAATTATCAGGTATAGTACCTCTCACGGCGCGCGGGTGCGGGATCCGGGCTCGTCAACCCATAGCTCAGGGAGCTTTAAATACAAAATGCGAAGTAGGTCGCACACCGCTCGTCATACTAGCAAATAGCCCCATAGGATTCTGGAGAATGTAGTGACAGCGGCGGGTACACCTATGCCACGAGTAAAAAGATTAAAATGCCATCCCTGGACACGTGTTTCGAGGTAATTGACTCTCGTTAGCAGGGAGCAGGTACGTATGCGGGGTGCTGTAGACTGCCAAAAATTATCAGGTATAGTACCTCTCACGGCGCGCGGGTGCGGGATCCGGGCTCGTCAACCCATAGCTCAGGGAGCTTTAAATACAAAATGCGAAGTGGGTCGCACACCGCTCGTCATACTAGCAAATAGCCCCATAGGATTCTGGAGAATGTAGTGACAGCGGCGGGTACACCTATGCCACGAGTAAAAAGTTTAAAATGCCATCCCTGGACACGTGTTTCGAGGTAATTGCCTCTCGTCAGCAGGGAGCAGGTACGTATGCGGGGTGCTGTAGACTGCCAAAAATTATCAGGTATAGTACCTCTCACGGCGCGCGGGTGCGGGATCCGGGCTCGTCAACCCATAGCTCAGGGAGCTTTAAATACAAAATGCGAAGTGGGTCGCACACCGCTCGTCATACTAGCAAATAGCCCCATAGGATTCTGGAGAATGTAGTGACAGCGGCGGGTACACCTATGCCACGAGTAAAAAGTTTAAAATGCCATCCCTGGACACGTGTTTCGAGGTAATTGCCTCTCATCAGCAGGGAGCAGGTACGTATGCGGGGTGCTGTAGACTGCCAAAAATTATCAGGTATAGTACCTCTCACGGCGCGCGGGTGCGGGATCCGGGCTCGTCAACCCATAGCTCAGGGAGCTTTAAATACAAAATGCGAAGTGGGTCGCACACCGCTCGTCATACTAGCAAATAGCCCCATAGGATTCTGGAGAATGTAGTGACAGCGGCGGGTACACCTATGCCACGAGTAAAAAGTTTAAAATGCCATCCCTGGACACGTGTTTCGAGGTAATTGCCTCTCGTCAGCAGGGAGCAGGTACGTATGCGGGGTGCTGTAGACTGCCCAAAATTATCAGGTATGGTACCTCTCACGGCGCGCGGGTGCGGGATCCGGGCTCGTCAACCCATAGCTCAGGGAGCTTTAAATACAAAATGCGAAGTGGGTCGCACACCGCTCGTCATACTAGCAAATAGCCCCATAGGATTCTGGAGAATGTAGTGACAGCGGCGGGTACACCTATGCCATGAGTAAAAAGTTTAAAATGCCATCCCTGGACACGTGTTTCGAGGTAATTGCCTCTCGTCAGCAGGGAGCAGGTACGTATGCGGGGTGCTGTAGACTGCCAAAAATTATCAGGTATAGTACCTCTCACGGCGCGCGGGTGCGGGATCCGGGCTCGTCAACCCATAGCTCAGGGAGCTTTAAATACAAAATGCGAAGTGGGTCGCACACCGCTCGTCATACTAGCAAATAGCCCCATAGGATTCTGGAGAATGTAGTGACAGCGGCGGGTACACCTATGCCACGAGTAAAAAGTTTAAAATGCCATCCCTGGACACGTGTTTCGAGGTAATTGCCTCTCGTCAGCAGGGAGCAGGTACGTATGCGTGGTGCTGTAGACTGCCAGAGGCAACTACCTCGAAACACGTGTCCAGGGATGGCACACGCCACGCATACTTGCATTCACACTCGAGCACCTGCGCGCTACGATAGGTACTAGACCTGATAACGATTTTAGCAGCTTACACAGCAACCCCACACATTTTCCTACTCCCTGCTGACGAGAGGCAACTACCTCGAAACACGTGTCCAGGGATGGCACACGCCACGCATACTTGCATTCATACTCGAGCATAGGTGTATCCGCCGACGCTGACCTTCAGGGACCATTTTCATTGGGGGAACACGCCTGGTAGGTGTAGCAGTGTGCAACCACTCTGGTTTAACTTTATATTCAGGCTCCCTTGAGCCGGTGGATTCGACGGACTCATGGTTACGCACCTGCGCGCTACGAGAGGTACTAGACCTGATAACGATTTTAGCAGCTTACACAGCAACCCCACACATTTTCCTACTCCCTGCTGACGAGAGGCAACTACCTCGAAACACGTGTCCAGGGATGGCACACGCCACGCATACTTGCATTCACACTCGAGCATAGGTGTATCCGCCAACGCTGACCTTCAGGGACCATTTTCATTGGGGGAACACGCCTGGTAGGTGTAGCAGTGTGCGACCAATCTGGTTTAACTTTATATTCAGGCTCCCTTGAGCCGGTGGAGTCGACGGACTCATGGTTACGCACCTGCGCGCTACGAGAGGTACTAGACCTGATAACGATTTTAGCAGCTTACACAGCAACCCCACACATTTTCCTACTCCCTGCTGACGAGAGGCAACTACCTCGAAACACGTGTACAGGGATGGCACACGCCACGCATACTTGCATTCACACTCGAGCATAGGTGTATCCGCCGACGCTGACCTTCAGGGACCATTTTCATTGGGGGAACACGCCTGGTAGGTGTAGCAGTGTGCGACCAATCTGGTTTAACTTTATATTCAGGCTCCCTTGAGCCGGTGGAGTCGACGGACTCATGGTTACGCACCTGCGCGCTACGAGAGGTACTAGACCTGATAACGATTTTAGCAGCTTACACAGCAACCCCACACATTTTCCTACTCCCTGCTGACGAGAGGCAACTACCTCGAAACACGTGTCCAGGGATGGCACACGCCACGCATACTTGCATTCACACTCGAGCATAGGTGTATCCGCCGACGCTGACCTTCACGGACCATTTTCATTGGGGGAACACGCCTGGTAGGTGTAGCAGTGTGTGACCAATCTGGTTTAACTTTCTATTCGGGCTCCCTTGAGCCGGTGGAGTCGACGGACTCATGGTTACGCACCTGCGCGCTACGAGAGGTACTAGACCTGATAACGATTTTAGCAGCTTACACAGCAACCCCACACATTTTCCTACTCCCTGCTGATGAGAGGCAACTACTTCGAAACACGTGTCCAGGGATGGCACACGCCATGCATACTTGCATTCACACTCGAGCATAGGTGTATCCGCCGACGCTGACCTTCAGGGACCATTTTCATTGGGGGAACACGCCTGGTAGGTGTAGCAGTGTGCGACCAATCTGGTTTAACTTTATATTCAGGCTCCCTTGAGCCGGTGGAGTCGACGGACTCATGGTTACGCACCTGCGCGCTACGAGAGGTACTAGACCTGATAACGATTTTAGCAGCTTACACAGCAACCCCACACATTTTCCTACTCCCTGCTGACGAGAGGCAACTACCTCGAAACACGTGTCCAGGGATGGCACACGCCACGCATACTTGCATTCACACTCGAGCATAGGTGTATCCGCCGACGCTGACCTTCAGGGACCATTTTCATTGGGGGAACACGCCTGGTAGGTGTAGCAGTGTGCGACCAATCTGGTTTAACTTTATATTCAGGCTCCCTTGAGCCGGTGGAGTCGACGGACTCATGGTTACGCACCTGCGCGCTACGAGAGGTACTAGACCTGATAACGATTTTAGCAGCTTACACAGCAACCCCACACATTTTCCTACTCCCTGCTGACGAGAGGCAACTACCTCGAAACACGTGTCCAGGGATGGCACACGCCACGCATACTTGCATTCACACTCGAGCATAGGTGTATCCGCCGACGCTGACCTTCAGGGACCATTTTCATTGGGGGAACACGCCTGGTAGGTGTAGCAGTGTGCGACCAATCTGGTTTAACTTTATATTCAGGCTCCCTTGAGCCGGTGGAGTTGACAGACTCATGGTTACGCACCTGCGCGCTACGAGAGGTCCTAGACCTGATAACGATTTTAGCACCTTAAACAGCAACCCCACACATTTTCCTACTCCCTGCTGACGAGAGGCAACTACCTCGAAACACGTGTCCAGGGATGGCACACGCCACGCATACTTGCATTCACACTCGAGCATAGGTGTATCCGCCGACGCTGACCTTCAGGGACCATTTTCATTGGGGGAACACGCCTGGTAGGTGTAGCAGTGTGCGACCAATCTGGTTTAACTTTATATTCAGGCTCCCTTGAGCCGGTTGAGTCGACGGACTCATGGTTACGCACCTGCGCGCTACGAGAGGTACTAGACCTGATAACAATTTTAGCAGCTTACACAGCAACCCCACACATTTTCCTACTCCCTGCTGACGAGAGGCAACTACCTCGAAACACGTGTCCAGGGATTGCACTCGCCACGCATACTTGCATTCACACTCGAGCATAGGTGTATCCGCCGACGCTGACCTTCAGGGACCATTTTCATTGGGGGAACACGCCTGGTAGGTGTAGCAGTGTGTGACCAATCTGGTTTAACTTTATATTCAGGCTCCCTTGAGCCGGTGGAGTCGACGGACTCATGGTTACGCACCTGCGCGCTACGAGAGGCACTAGACCTGATAACGATTTTAGCAGCTTACACAGCAACCCCACACATTTTCCTACTCCCTGCTGACGAGAGGCAACTACCTCGAAACACGTGTCCAGGGATGGCACACGCCACGCATACTTGCATTCACACTCGAGCATAGGTGTATCCGCCGACGCTGACCTTCAGGGACCATTTTCATTGGGGGAACACGGCTGGTAGGTGTAGCAGTGTGCGACCAATCTGGTTTAACTTTATATTCAGGCTCCCTTGAGCCGGTGCAGTTGACGGACTCATGGTTACGCACCTGCGCGCTACGAGAGGTCCTAGACCTGATAACGATTTTAGCACCTTACACAGCAACCCCACACATTTTCCTACTCCCTGCTGACGAGAGGCAACTACCTCGAAACACGTGTCCAGGGATGGCACACGCCACGCATACTTGCATTCACACTCGAGCATAGGTGTATCCGCCGACGCTGACCTTCAGGGACCATTTTCATTGGGGGAACACGCCTGGTAGGTGTAGCAGTGTGCGACCAATCTGGTTTAACTTTATATTCAGGCTCCCTTGAGCCGGTTGAGTCGACGGACTCATGGTTACGCACCTGCGCGCTACGAGAGGTACTAGACCTGATAACAATTTTAGCAGCTTACACAGCAACCCCACACATTTTCCTACTCCCTGCTGACGAGAGGCAACTACCTCGAAACACGTGTCCAGGGATTGCACACGCCACGCATACTTGCATTCACACTCGAGCATAGGTGTATCCGCCGACGCTGACCTTCAGGGACCATTTTCATTGGGGGAACACGCCTGGTAGGTGTAGCAGTGTGCGACCAATCTGGTTTAACTTTATATTCAGGCTCCCTTGAGCCGGTGGAGTCGACGGACTCATGGTTACGCACCTGCGCGCTACGAGAGGCACTAGACCTGATAACGATTTTAGCAGCTTACACAGCAACCCCACACATTTTCCTACTCCCTGCTGACGAGAGGCAACTACCTCGAAACACGTGTCCAGGGATGGCACACGCCACGCATACTTGCATTCACACTCGAGCATAGGTGTATCCGCCGACGCTGACCTTCAGGGACCATTTTCATTGGGGGAACACGGCTGGTAGGTGTAGCAGTGTGCGACCAATCTGGTTTAACTTTATATTCAGGCTCCCTTGAGCCGGTGGAGTCGATGGACTCATGGTTACGCACCTGCGCGCTACGAGAGGCACTAGACCTGATAATGATTTTAGCAGCTTACACAGCAACCCCACACATTTTCCTACTCCCTGCTGACGAGAGGCAACTACCTCGAAACACGTGTCCAGGGATGGCACAGGCCACGCATAATTGCATTCACACTCGAGCATAGGTGTATCCGCCGACGCTGACCTTCAGGGACCATTTTCATTGGGGGAACACGCCTGGTAGGTGTAGCAGTGTGCGACCAATCTGGTTTAACTTTATATTCAGGCTCCCTTGAGCCGGTGGAGTCGACGGACTCATGGTTACGCACCTGCGCGCTACGAGAGGTACTAGACCTGATAACGATTTTAGCAGCTTACATAGCAACCCCACACATTTTCCTACTCCCTGCTGACGAGAGGCAACTACCTCGAAACACGTGTCCAGGGATGGCACATGCCACGCATACTTGCATTCACACTCGAGCATAGGTGTATCCGCCGACGCTGACCTTCAGGGACCATTTTCATTGGGGGAACACGCCTGGTAGGTGTAGCAGTGTGCGACCAATCTGGTTTAACTTTATATTCAGGCTCCCTTGTGCCGGTGGAGTCGACGGACTCATGGTTACGCACCTGCGCGCTACGAGAGGTACTAGACCTGATAACGATTTTAGCAGCTTACACAGCAACCCCACACATTTTCCTACTCCCTGCTGACGAGAGGCAACTACCTCGAAACACGTGTCCAGGGATGGCACACGCCACGCATACTTGCATTCACACTCGAGCATAGGTGTATCCGCCGACGCTGACCTCCAGGGACCATTTTCATTGGGGGAACACGCCTGGTAGGTGTAGCAGTGTGCGACCAATCTGGTTTAACTTTATATTCAGGCTCCCTTGAGCCGGTGGAGTCGACGGACTCATGGTTCCGCACCTGCGTGCTACGAGATGTACTAGACCTGATAACGATTTTAGCAGCTTACATAGCAACCCCACACATTTTCCTACTCCCTGCTGACGAGAGGCAACTACCTCGAAACACGTGTCCAGGGATGGCACACGCCACGCATACTTGCATTCACACTCGAGCATAGGTGTATCCGCCGACGCTGACCTTCAGGGACCATTTTCATTGGGGGAACACGCCTGGTAGGTGTAGCAGTGTGCGACCAATCTGGTTTAACTTTATATTCAGGCTCCCTTGAGCCGGTGGAGTCGACGGACTCATGGTTACGCACCTGCGCGCTACGAGAGGTACTAGACCTGATAACGATTTTAGCAGCTTACACAGCAACCCCACACATTTTCCTACTCCCTGCTGACGAGAGGCAACTACCTCGAAACACGTGTCCAGGGATGGCACACGCCATGCATACTTGCATTCACACTCGAGCATAGGTGTATCCGCCGACGCTGACCTTCAGGGACCATTTTCATTGGGGGAACACGCCTGGTAGGTGTAGCAGTGTGCGACCAATCTGGTTTAACTTTATATTCAGGCTCCCTTGAGCCGGTGGAGTCGACGGACTCATGGTTACGCACCTGCGCTCTACGAGAGGTACTAGACCTGATAACGATTTTAGCAGCTTACACAGCAACCCCACACATTTTCCTACTCCCTGCTGACGAGAGGCAACTACCTCGAAACACGTGTCCAGGGATGGCACAGGCCACGCATACTTGCATTCACACTCGAGCATAGGTGTATCCGCCGACGCTGACCTTCAGGGACCATTTTCATTGGGGGAACACGCCTGGTAGGTGTAGCAGTGTGCGACCAATCTGGTTTAACTTTATATTCAGGCTCCCTTGAGCCAGTGGAGTCGACGGACTCATGGTTACGCACCTGCGCGCTACGAGAGGTACTAGACCTGACAACGATTTTAGCAGCTTACACAGCAACCCCACACATTTTCCTACTCCCTGCTGACGAGAGGCAACTACCTCGAAACACGTGTCCAGGGATGGCACACGCCACGCATACTTGCATTCACACTCGAGCATAGGTGTATCCGCCGACGCTGACCTTCAGGGACCATTTTCATTGGAGGAACACGCCTGGTAGGTGTAGCAGTGTGCGACCAATCTGGTTTAACTTTATATTCAGGCTCCCTTGAGCCGGTGGAGTCGACGGACTCATGGTTACGCACCTGCGCGCTACGAGAGGTACTAGACCTGATAACGATTTTAGCAGCTTACACAGCAACCCCACACATTTTCCTACTCCCTGCTGACGAGAGGCAACTACCTCGAAACACGTGTCCAGGGATGGCACACGCCACGCATACTTGCATTCACACTCGAGCATAGGTATATCCGCCGACGCTGACCTTCAGGGACCATTTTCATTGGGGGAACACGCCTGGTAGGTGTAGCAGTGCGCGACCAATCTGGTTTAACTTTATATTCAGGCTCCCTTGAGCCGGTGGAGTCGACGGACTCATGGTTACGCACCTGCGCGCTACGAGAGGTACTAGACCTGATAACGATTTTAGCAGCTTACACAGCAACCCCACACATTTTCCTACTCCCTGCTGACGAGAGGCAACTACCTCGAAACACGTGTCCAGGGATGGCACACGCCACGCATACTTGCATTCACACTCGAGCATAGGTGTATCCACCGACGCTGACCTTCAGGGACCATTTTCATTGGGGGAACACGCCTGGTAGGTGTAGCAGTGTGCGACCAATCTGGTTTAACTTGGCATAGATCCAAAAGCTACATCCAGTGTGCAGACAGTTAAGTGCATGTAACTGTGACAGAAATTAAACTTTGACTCACCAAGTCACATGCAAAAGCAATCACGGCCCAATCATTCACAGCACAGAATGCAATGTGTAAGTGCCATGGTGTCAGAGCATGAAGGCCCATATGAACACAAAACATGCATGGTCAATCTGACAAACAAAGTAAAGTACATGATATGAAAAAGGTATGTATAACATTCCAATGGCTAGTTCTTGCTTAGCTGAAATTGATTCCATAAAGAGTAAACAAAAAAGACGCACTATCAAAAGTTGATGTACCCCAAGTTGGTATATGATAATATGTCCTTGTAATTACACAATCTGTATGTGGCACATGGTTTCAATTTACTTGTCACACTATGGACAAATAATAAAGTAATGTATGTACCTCAATATCATGTCATTATGCTCATTATCTTTTATCCATACCAAGTGAATGCAATGTAAAGTGTTTGTTGTATCAAATGTAACTTTCAAAAGTCTTACACCAAGCTTGTGGAGTGCTCTTAAATAACTATTTAACCTCTGTTGAACAGGAGATCCACAAGCAACTGCAGCAGAAAACACTTCCAACCTGCAGTGCCTGTCTCCCCCCCCCCCCCGGAACATGAACTCTCTGATGCAGACTCCCTACGTTTCTCAGATAAGGAGCAACAACCTGGCTTCTCAGGACTGCCAAGGCGCACTACGTCTCAGGGCCTCATTGTCCCCACCATCACCACAGCAACAACAACTGGGCTGACCCCTGCTACAACAACCTGTGCTGCAGCCACCTCAACCATCACCACTGCTGCCTGCTACACTCTCCCTCCCTCAGTGGCTACCAACACCACCACACAATCCGACGATGCCAGGAAGAGTGTGCAGGTGCGTCGAGTCCCAACACCACAGGTCCGTGTCAGCAGGGCAGGTGGAAGGGCATCTGGGGGACAATCACAGGAGGACACTGAGACAGAAGCCCTGGCCACCATCGCAAGAATCCTTGAGGCATATGAACAGAACCAGGGACAGATGGGCCAGGTTGTGGAAGAAGTGCGTGAGTTCCGCCTGCTGCTGAGGTCCATGGACACACGTATGGGCCAACTTGTGGACCTCATGGGTATGCTTGTGGGTGTTCTGAGGGACAGACATGCAGCTCAAATGACGTTTCAACCCCTCTCCAGTGGCCTGCCTGCTGATACTCCCACCACCTCAGCTGCAGCCACAGAGAGGGGTGAGCTGCAAGAAAATGACTCCTCAGACAATGCTGAACCTGTAGCAGAGCCCCCCCCCCTGCCAAACGCTGGAGAGGATGTTCGAGAAACACCATGGGAGGATCACATGGCAAAGCACCAACCAAAGGAAAGTCGCTGAGCCAGCCATGATGGTACTTGTGTTGCCCTAGACATTGACTTTGTTAACTATTTTTACCCACATTGCTATGTTGATGGCAGGAGTCTGTTGGACTGTGTGACTACATCAATGTGGTCACTATTCTATTTGTCTCATTTACCATCACTGACAATTCATAAATTCACTTTGCACAATTTTTCAACAATCACTTCTCTTTCACAAAACTTAAAAAAATAAACATTCTTTACACACCTATGTCTTTGTGTGAGTTCCATGTTTATCACAGTATGTACGTTGTCAACGCCGATTCCAATGTACCACTAGCTCTGATTGTGACGAGGCGTTGATAGGGTGAAGGAACCTAGAAAGACACTAGAGAATGACATTTACTTGTCAGGTGATGCCATTACAGCTAAAACACACCACTATTCATCAATGTTCAAAAACCAGCACACGTAACAATGAGCAACAATATCAACATAGATAAGAGGTATGTGGCAATTAATACCCTGTGCCACACACATCAGCCATTAGCACAGAGCCAACAACAGTCAGGAGTCAAAAAGCTAATCTATGCCTTGCCACTACCATCAAAGTCAACAGACAATGTCACTGTTGTACAATGTCACTTACACTCAAGGGAAGGAGTTGTTGATGAGCTGTTGACGCAGGTCAACACCTTCCTCTTCTCCACTATCATCGTCACTGGGCATGTGTGGATTTGCGGGGGTGGCATCTGCTGTTCATCATCGTCCAGGAAAAGGGGGATCTCTGCGCAAGGCCAGGTTGTGGAGCATGCAGCATGCAACTATGACCTGACACACCTTTTGGGGGGAGTAGAGTAGTGCACCTCTGCTCTTGTCCAGACACCAGAATCTAGATTTCAGAAGCCCAAAAGCACTCTCCATTACACGACGTGTCCTTCCATGTGCATCATTGTAGCAGACTTCACCCGGGGTCCTTGGATTGCTCAGTGGGCTCAGCATCCAAGGCCGGTTGGGATACGCAGTCACCTAGGTGTGAGATATACAGACCTAGTAGCTGAGAACCGCATGTCACACATATAGCACAGTACTTGACTCTGTATTCTCACCAACTGCCACGCACGCTCCGGAAGCAGATGTGCCATCAATTGTTGGATGATGCTGTTATGCAGTATGTAGGAGTCATGTGCTGAACAAGGATATTTGACACGGACATGGGAGATAATCATATCCACTTGGCATACCCCTTGCACATTATTGGAATGGAAATGCTTCCTGTTATGGTACATGTTCTCACGTGCCTGTGGTGGAACTAGGCCAACATGTGTGCAGTCAATGGCTCCAACCACATTAGGTATGTGTCCAAGAGCATACAAATCACCCTTCACATCTGCCAATTCATGTCTCCTTGGAAAGTGGATGTAGTGGTCCTTGCAGGTCAACATTGCGGACAGGACATCACATAGCACCATGCTGAACATAGCTTGAGACATCCCACCGGCGTTGGCCACCGTGTACTGAAATGAACCAGTGGCAAAGAAATGCAGGGCCGCCATGACCTTAACTGTTGCCGTCATGTTTGCCAGCACTGGGAATGGCCGATGCACATTTGGTCATCTCTTACATAATATGAAAGAGGACAAATGTAAATTTAATTCACCAATGAGATGTGTCAAACATCTTACATATTGACTAACACAGTGCCAACATTGTCTGGACTGTAACAACAGCTTAATGCACAAGTCACGTGCAGAGACACCTTGATCTCATGTAGTCGTACATGTGGTCAGTATGTACATACTGACTACTTCCAAAACAGAATCTGACTACGCGAATGGAAAATGGTACACTCCTACATCTTGTGTCACCAGCCCTGGGTGTAGGTGACACAGCACATGTGGCAAACAGCAACACTGGTGACTTCTAATTGGCTGCCGTAACTGACACACCTTTTTGCTTAAGTCGCACAGAGCACAACTTTTCTACACAATGAGCACACTGTGGGTAAGCTGATCAACTATCAAAATGAATACAGCAATGTACACAGTGAAATAGGCACATTATGTGGTTAGTCCATCATTACTGTGGGTTGATTAGCCATCTCACACATTGACATTTTCACAAATATGAGACTCCATTACACACCAAATCTGCACACAAATATCATATGTGACATGTGAGGAAGTACATGCCAATGCATGTAATCATGTGCACTGACATGGCATATGTGGGCATCAGTGAGTTAAATGTCACACTTGCATTTAACTGTGCAAAGAGGTTCCAAAATACATTGCAAAGGCATAGTGTTCAATGATGAAAATTGGCTAGTGCCAATGCAATAGCACAATGGGTCAATCAGTGTGGTAGGCGTGCTTGGCCACTGCGATCACGGTCATTGGCTAAAATTGAAAAATGCCAAATTGCGATAGGGACTACCTGTCCCCCGCGGTGTGACACCGCATATGCCAATGCCATTGCAGCCAATAGGAACTGCCACCACGGTAGTGCAATGCAGTTTTGAAACTCGCAGTAGGCGTGCTCCACCACCGCGGTCCCGGTCATTGGCCACAATTGAAAAATTCCAAATTGCAGTAGGGACCACCTGGCCCCCGCGGTGTGACACCGCATATGCCAATGCCATTGCAGCCAATTGGAACTGCCATTGAGGTATTGCAATGCAGTTTTGAAACTCGTGGTAGGAGTGCACTGCCACCGCGGTCCCGGTCATTGGCTACAATTGAAAAATGCCAAATTGCGGTAGGGACCACCTGGCGCCCGCGGTGTGACACCGCATATGCCAATGCCATTGCAGCCAATGTGAACCGCCATTGCGGTAGTGCAATGCAGTTTTGAAACTCGCGGTAGGCGTGCTCTGCCACCGCGGTCCCGGTCATTGGAAGCAATTGAAGGATGCCTGATTGCGGAACACCCCACCTGGCCCCTGCGGTGGGACACCGCCTATGGCAATGCCATTGCAGCCAATGGGAACCGCCATCATGGTATTGCAATGCATTGTTGAAACTCGCTGTAGGCATGCACCGCCACCGTGGTCCCGGTCATTGGCTACAATTGAAAGATGCCTGATTGCGGAACACACTGCCTGGCCCCCGCTGAGGGACACCGTCTATAGCAATGCCGTTGCAGCCAATGGGAACCTCCATTGCAGTAGTGCAATACAGTTTTGAAACTCGCTGTAGGCGTGCTCCGTCACCGAGGTCCCGGTCATTGGATGCAATTGAAAGATGCCCGATTGTGGAATACACCGCCTGGCCCCCGCGGTGGGACACTGCCTATGGCAATGCCATTGCAGCCAATGGGAACCGCCACTGCGGTATTGCAATGCATATTTGAAACTCGCAGTAGACGTGCACCGCCACCACGGTCCTGGTCATTGGATACAATTGAAAGATGCAAACCAGGCAGACCTATTGCAACAGCAGAGTACCACTGAAACAACCCTAGGGGCCTATAAATGTCTGTGAGAGAGTCACACATGTCATTTGCATTCAGACACTCCTGCCTGCTATTATTCACCACCAACTGCTGCTGTACCTGTACTCTGGACCCAGTGATGACGCGAACAGAGAACATCAGGGCCCGCCCCATCACCACAGAGGAGCTGGAGGTCCTGGTAGATGAGTTCCGTGCACAGTATGGGAGGCTATATGGTGCTCCAGATGTACTGGTAAGTGTCTGAGTAAAAGTTTGAGATTGCTCAGAATGCTCACATGATGTTACTGTACAGTAGTATGTGCCTGTGAGTGCAAACCAATATGCATGCATCAATCTTTTGCCAACAGCATGCTCCATACATTACCTATTACTAATTGCACTTGAGTATGTGGGGAGGATGGCAACATGGACACTTGTCCAGCTCATCTCAAGCCAAAATGAACATTTGGTGTCATGAGACTGTGTCATGTAAATGTTTGAGACACTGCCTAGCATGCTGACAATGGGGTGTGTAGCCTTATTTCCACAGATCCCTGACTGCATTTAAGGATGGGAATGACATACTGTGGTCTGGCACTTACCCAGTTACCCTGCTGGTTTGAGAGACTCAAAGTCTGAGCACACATTCACATTGCTATGTGATGTCCTAGTCAGTTAAGTGTTCATATACTCTTTTGAGACATTACAAATGTAGCTTGGCCAGAGGGTACTGAATAATGTTTTAACCTTTTTTAAAATGACCCTATGGAGATGTGTTCTTTCTCCACAGGAGTAAAATGCCTGAGTCTATCACTCTTGGGGATGAATCACCTATGACACATCAGCTAAATATGATTTGAACATGTCATCCTACTATTGATTCCATGATGTGTGGAGTCCCACATGTTTATGCACTGTATCGCCATTCATATTGTACATGCATGTGATTTCTGTGATGGCCCACACTTATCCACAATATGAGGCCGTCTGGCCTGCACAGAAACTGCCCAATGTTACAAGGACTGAGTGAAAAATATGTGTTGTCCACAACCATGTTTTTCAATGAGTCATCATGGGCCTGAGGATTGCACAACACAGGACTGCACCTTGTGAGAAGAGTGTGAGATTGTAAGATCAGGGCCCTAAATGTGAGCACCATGACACATGTAGCTAGGCAATGGTCAGGGACATTAAGGGCCATGTAGTGTAGGACACAGTTAGTCTGACCTCTACACATAATTTCCAGTGTATTGTATGTCATGCTCACTCACATAGTGCATCAAAGCTGAGGCCAATTTTTACATTGGTTTCTGTGCTGGCACTCTGCATTTGTATGGGATGGGCATTTAGTGTGTGATCATATATGTAACCATTGCAATTATATGGTTTGCTACAAGTGTACTATGTGTCATGCTGTATGGGCTCTGCTCTCCATTGATGTGTTAGTGTGCTATGTATTTTCATGCTCCTGTACTGTCACACAAGGGTACGCAGCACGGTTTCACAGAAACCTCCTCTTCTTGTCTCCCATGCCTGCGGCTTGCGGTCCATCAGCTTAAGGCCAAATGGAGGGCCATTGCGCTCAGGGTGCGATTTCTGGGTGTCTCCAACTGACGTCATACGCACTGCCGCAAGAGGTAACATTACATCTGCCACCTGAGCAAAAATGTTGCTGAGATGATGCTGGGGGTGATCTCTTGAAGTAGCAGGTTGGCACGCTGGAGCATGACACCACTAATGGCCTGCATCTTGGCAGTGACACAGCCAGAGCTGGATGGACGCTTGAGGGCCCATCAACAGAAGCAATTTGGGGGTGAGTATTGTGCAAAGTGTGACTTTGTGTATGAGTGACTCTATGAATCCCAGCCCTGAGCCTGTGCAGACCTCTGTGATGTCTCTAATGTGATGCAATGGCATCTAAGTGGCCTCAGTGTTGAGTGCAGCTGTTCTGCATTTGTACGACATTTTGTCTCTCATGTGTTTAAACCCATGACCTTTGTCACATAACATCAGCTTGGCATTTTTTCATTTCACATTGTATAAATGTTTTCTTACCTGAGACCTTCCTACACAGGATAATCCATTGTGTGAAGTGGGTAGCCCAGTACACTTGTCAGACTTGTGTGCGTTGTGTGGATAGCTCAATAGTGTGCTCATGTGATGATTTGTCAGTGGCTACAGGCATGCACAGATGTGGACTCAGGGAGCAGTGAGTTGGTAAGGGTCACACTTGTCCCATGGGTCCCTTTTTTGACAATCATACAGGGGACAGCACCATTGTGAAGTATACTAGCCCAATATCAGCAGCATGGCATAATATGATGTACTTACCTGCCATAGTGACAGCAAGTGCACACAGGTGCTGATGGGGTAGATGGTGATGATTGCAGTGATGCATTGGCTAAATTACCTTTTCCATTTGTGCACATGGCAACATGACTGTTACGATTAGACTCTGTGACTTAACTGCAATGTAGCTGAACCTGGCTATTGCGAGATTGTGTTGGCACTATGGCTTAACATGGTTTGATGTGATCAGTGGGCATCTCAAATTGTGATGTGACTAAGGTGTTGTACAGTAATTTGAAGGTTGATAATGAGCAAAGGTTACTCAGTTTGTCAGTCCTCAGTATGTGTGCATTGTACAGGGTTGTCCTTATGCATCAGTGCATGGTGAAGCTGTGGCTAATGTTTGTAATCAGTGTGTGAAATTTCGGCACATTGGTGTGTCCTCAATGTCATCAGTCAGCACAACGTAGGGATGTAATATGCCAGACCCTAGGTATTCTCACACATTAGCTGTCCTAATGGCGTCCACCTACTTTATCATCAGCAGAAGACATAATCCTGCCTTGGATCAATGAGGGCCTGTCAGGGACTTGTGGACATGTTGGTGTGTTACATGTCACAACCTATGGAGGCCTTGCATTAATTTCCCCTTCTCAATCTACTGTGCATTGTGTTTGTGACTGCATTGTTAAATGGTGCGCATTGTCACTTCTTTAAAAATGAGATGTGGCCTTGTGATATATGTTGCAGTGTGAGTGTCAGAGACATCAACTGGCAGTGAACAGCAGTAAGCATCATGCTAGTGTGTATTCCTAGATGTGTGCTGTGCAGAACAAATAACTTGTAACATCTACACTGCTGCCACCAATGTACAACTGTAGTTGTACTTCAAGGTGGATGTCAGGAGCTGGTTGCCCTTGCAAAAGGACATATTGTATGTTGTATCTGTGGTGTTCCAGGGAAAATCTACATATGTGACTGAGCAAACATGTTTTGATGTATAGCTATCTTACCTACAGGCACGTAGGTGTGCATACAGAAGGTCTTATGTGTGTTTACCGGGAGGCACAGGCCCAGGTATTTGGCTGTGTCAATGCAACATGGAGCATGACTATCAACTATGCATGTTTCCATGCATCATCTGATAATTGCATAAATGTGGCATATGCAGAAAGTACTTAGACTAGTTAAAGATGATAGATTCATTTTCCTGTTTGTAGTTTTGATTGGAAATGATGTTTATGAGTATGGCACTATACTGAACCTATGTCTCTGTCTCTTGCAGCATCTACCGAGGGCACAGAAGGACGGGAGCCCAACAGCATTGGGGAAGCTAGTGGCATGATTGGGACACAGGGGTTCAGTGACACTGAAGAGACCATCGCCTCAAAGGGGGACAGGAGTGCCCTGGAGGATTCACGTCCGAAAACACAAACGTCTACATCTTCCCAGTCCAGTGGTGCCCACCCTCCCGGATGCTCCCCCAATTGCTGTCTGTGCCTGCAACCCTAAGAAGGGTAGAGTCTCCTTCTCCCAAGGCACTGCTGCCCCAGCCCCTTTCTCCCCTGCTGCCCTCAGTCTGGAGGCCGTAGACATTTTGCGCCTGCTGTGTGTGGGTCAGACTGCTCTCCCGAATGCCCTCCAGGATCATGGCAACACGTTGTCACAAGTTGTTGTGTTCATGGAGGGTATTCATTCGGATGTGGGTGGCCTAAACAAAATTGTCCAGTCTTGGTCTTCCACAGTGACGGCAGCCATTCAGAAGTCCCAGGCTCCGAGTGTGGCTCCTGTCCCTTCAGCGACACCCTGCCAGTGGCCTGACCTGACAAGAGTACACACATGCCTGAGCCCTCAGGCACACTGTCATCCACATGCAGCACACATCAGCAGCAGTCTAAGCATACCAGACACCATCACCGCAACACAAAACAAGCACACATGACCGCAAATCTAAAAGCCCATCACAGGACACTCAGGAACATAGGGCAAAGAAGCATGCATCCACATTACCTGCATCAAAATCATCACCATCCAAGGGCACTCCCCTCCCCACACCTGATCCCAAAGACACACAAACACTTGTGCTGTCTGCTGTGAACCTGATGCCTGCCACAACTAAGTCAAAAGACATTCAGAAGGCAGATTCACCCAACACTTCAACTCCCACCCACACCCCTGTGAAGTAGGTACAAGTGAGCAAAGTGGGGGCTTTACCCCAGAAACAGCGGTTGCAGGGGAAAAATCAAGGGAACCCCCAGCATACCACCAGGTCCAGCAACTCCCCATGGGGAGAGTCACCGCACCTGCTACACCTTTGGGGAAAAGTGAGGCTGTTGTGCCCACCTCACTTCCCACTCTGGCCAATACACTTGTGGGATATCAGAGCCCCAAACAGTTGTGACCCAGCCTTCAATATTCCCCTCAGCCACTGAGCTTCCACACAGCATGTTACCACCTCCACGTGCCACCACCCCATCCCATCCAAGCAGCCCTCAGGCTCCCACATCCATGGATCTCTCTACCTCAGCCAGTTCTCTGCCTCCCAGGTCCAGAGCTCCAACTGGCCCCAACAATCAGCCCCCTCCCAGTTCAAAGTTGAAGCCAAGTCCCCCTCCCCATACCATTTGTCCCACAGCAGTGCCTGGACTGCCCATTCAAAGCCCCTGACCTGTGGTGATTCCCATGGCAGTGGACTGTGTTACCCATTTCAGTTGCGGATTCTGATGCACACATGTGTGGACTAGAACTTTGGACTGGCCAATTGCCTTTATGTTTTTCACTTTTGATGCCCATTTCATGTGCAAGTTCTCATGCACACATGTGCAGACTAGAAATTTGGACTGGCCAATGGACTTGATGTTTTGCACTTTTGATGCCCATTTCATGTGCAAGTTCTCATATTTACAAGTGCGGACCTGAAATTTAGACTGGCCAATGGCCTTGATGTTTTGCACTGTTGATGCCTATCCAGATATTACATAATAAAGACTGTTACTCAGGTTGTGTGCTTTGTCAATGCCCTTGCTAATGAAATAGTACCATGTATGTGTCTATGTTCATGTGACAAATGCTCTGTATGCACATTCACATTGTCAATTACTTGATTTTCTCCTTCAGAGATTGTCAGAGGTTACAGGCACTTATGTGCTTCTTGACCCAGAGGCTTGAGGGTGCAATGATGGTTGTCTGTGATGATGTCCTCTTATCCTAATCCTTCTATAGTCAGGCCTCCAATTTTGTACACATGTCATATTTAGGTGCTGTACCACAACAGAAGTGAATTCTAGCCACAGGATAACTTGCGTGGTGGCCAGGGTCCGTCATATCTGTGGGACCTCTCTTGATGTGTGAACAGCTGTAGATGTGTAGTCATGGCTTCATAGTCACATGAGTACATTAGAATATGTGCACTTGAGTAGTCATACAGTGTGACTGGCCTGTCATTGTCAGAAGTGTTGATGTGTATGTGCCCCTGAACATGACACCTACACACATGCATGATTCAGGTAATGAGTACCTGTTTGTTTACTTTAGATTGTGGGCACATGTAGGAGTTGGTTGCTGGGCACTGTGCTCTGTGTTAGTGTGAACTTTCAATCCTGGGCTACACCTACTTATTGTCGTTGTCAGTTGTGAATATGCAGAGTCTGTCACTGCAATGTCTTTGTTGTGTTTGGTTGATCTGCCATGGCTCTTGTTTACGTTTGTGCTCACTGTGCTGACCTGATCAGGCAAACTGACATTATTTGTGACTCTTCTTATATATTGCTTTCACTTGACACATTTTAGGCACAAGTATGTGGTATGAAGAGTCATACCATCCCCTATAGTGGCATTTGATGGCTATTCATTGTGAGTTACTCCTCTATTTGTTTTTGCACTGTACACTCCTTCCCTGTCCAATAGTGATGTACACATCACTTCAGTCTAATATCTTCCACCCCATGCCTTGCCAGTGTGTGACCCTCCCCACCACTTCATAGTGTGACACTGTACTGTGGGAGGATGATCTGTGTCCAGGACCATTGTGCCACTTAGGGCTGTTTCACCATTTGTTCGTTGGTGCTTTCTTCTACTTGATTGCAGTCATGGTTGCTCATGTACAGTGCAATTTTTTTACCAGCACAGTCCTCTAGTCATGTTGGGTGCATCTGTGTTTTCCTGAGTTTTGCGGCAGTAGCTGATAGCTAAAGTGTATATCTGTTTGCTGTGGTACTGCTACCCTTCCTTTTTTTTCAATTTAAGAGAAAGTTTATTGATGCAAGATAAAATGCAATACAGTTTAATGAGAAAATGCTAACATAAGAAAATTGGTATGCAAACTGGTAAGGCAATAGAGGTAAAAAGGGAAAAAGAGACAAAAAGAAGAAAAGGCAAGGAGCACTCAGACATGTGTGATACTGGTGTTGTTGGTGTTCACACCCTGCTTGCTGTTCATGTACTGCTGTCAATGTATGTTGCCTTGTCCTTGCCAGGTGTGAGTCCCCCTGATGTCCAGCTGAGTTTGCTATGTGATGATTTTGTATGTGCATGTGTTGTGTTTGTGTTGTGGATTGATGCAGTCTTTGGCCTGTTTTGGGTCTTTCTACTGACAGGCCCATATGTGTATAATGTTATATTTGCATGACATTGTGTGTGAGGATTTTGTGCATTGTAATACATTCTGATGTGTGTTGGATGTGTAGTGTGCCTACCTTGTGTGAATGTCACATGCAGCAATGTGGAGTTTTGTTAATGAGCTTGTTTTGAGTGCACAATAGTTCTAAGTGATCCTATGTTTGACCTGTCACTTGTCAGGAGTGTGCATGTGCATGCTTGTGCTATACATGAACAGCACGCTCGCTTGGTAACTGGTGTAGTGTGTATGTCTGTGTTAGCAGATGTGTTGTATTGATCACAGTTGGTGTTGATGATTAGCATTTGATAATGCATTTTCTGGTGGATGGTGTCTGTGCAGTCAACCAGATTGAAAATGTTGTGTATTCCTATGGTGTCTAGGGTCACATTGCCTATCCACTGTTTGCCTGCATATGGCTGAGCTTGTTGGACTTCTTTGGATGTTGTTTGTGAAACATGTGTTCGACAATTAGATTTTGATCAGCATTGGTTCAGACATCCCTGAGTGGGATTTTTACATTTGTAGATACACACCAGGGTGTGTGATTGGTTATCAGGAAACTCACAGGACCTTATTTGCACCTTTATCTGTGTTTCCCAAAGGTGTTGAGTAGTGAAGGTGTGAGATGGGTAGATGAGGGGTATGTGTGAAGGGCTACATACTTGGGTTTGGTCAGTCAGGGAGTGTGACAATGAGCATGAGTGTTGTGCTGATGCATGCACATGTCAAGGGTCTTGACACAGTTGTGGTGCTGTTCACTGTATGGCTTATGACAGTTCGTAACATTCCTGGGCCAATGCACAGCTTGCATTGCTGTATGACAGGTATATTGCACAGATGTTACTTTAGTTCAATTTCAATCACTGTGCCACCCATGTCTGATTTGTTGGCCTCTTTAGGCTAGTCTATTTATTGTCATACATTGCTGCTGACTTATGATATGTCTATGAGCCTAACTTTCAGTGTGTGAGGTGTGTGTAGTTGGTGCTCCCTTTGTTGAGGTGGAGTGATGGTGTGTGGGTGTTCTGTGATTTGGGAGTGTAGTCAGTGTTTTTGATGTACTGGAGATGCTCAAATGGTATCATTCATTTCTGCAGTGTAACACTTGTGAGTGAAATGCACAGTGGTGCTTACTTTGAGTTTTCTGTTTGAGTCAGAAATGTTGTTCTGTGTTGCATGGTATGGGCAGTCATTGTGTGATATGGTCTGCCATTGTATGTGATGGGCCTATCAATGTCTGCTTGGGGGCTGTGCTGATGTGTGATTGTGTGGCAGTGGTGTGTAATGTGGCAGTTGTGTATAATGTGCTATGTCATCTACCTGGGCTCACTGACTCATTGCAAAACCTTGTTGGCCTACAGTGTAGTACACATACACATACTAGTTGATCTGATAGCCTCTGTTCCACATTGTATTTGGACTGAGCCTTATTTGTGTGCAATGATGACTATAGTAATTTTGGAGGGACTCTTGCCTCACCCCACACTCATGTTCCTATACAATTGTTGATGATCCTAATGGGATATCACTATAGAGAGTGTTCCTGCACATGACTTCTTGCTGCAGATATGTTGTGCTGAGTGGTGCTTATTTTATGTTGCATGTGGTGTGGATGTTGTGATGTTGGTCTTGCTTGTCTAGGACAATGTCCTGGACTGCTATTACATTGTGGGCAGGTTTTCCCACTGATTCACCGCTGCGATGACATGACCGGCACAACTGGGCTAGTTGCAGTGATTTCTATGGTGATGGGTGACCCCGATACAGAGGTGTCAATTTGTGATGTGCAGAACATGTGTACTTACACTGGGGGGTATGTTCCTGTCTCCACCAGGGTGTCTGATGTAGACAGGACACGTATTTCAGCACAACAGTTGTGTTTGTATGCGGGGATGCGTTGTTGACTTACCTGCGGTGTTGACTGTGACGGCGTCTTATCTGCTGGTAATGGATGAGTTACAGCAGTGGCAGGGCTTGTAGAGCCGGATCCATGGCGGCCAGGAACGTTCGGAGGTTCCGCGGATTCAAGTTTGTTTCTCTGCAGTTGTGCTTCCTCCTTCTCCAGGTGGCTGGTTTCTCCTCTGCGTTCTGATGGGCTGTTTCCGGCAGTGTGATTTGTCCGGCGGTGAACACGTCATTACGCACGGCAGTCGTTCTCTATTTGCTCCCTCCACCACAGTTACAGAATGAAAAATCTGGCAGATCTGGAAACACTGCGGAGGACGGGAAATGGTCTATCTTTACCGATTGTAATATGGCGGACACGAGGACTGCCGTTGGAGTGAGGAAAAGGAAGTTTTCTGCCAGCACCGCGGATGAGCCAAACACTGTCATTTTAATCAGCCCCTAAGTCTTAATAACTTATCTGTTGTAGCAAATCTAATAATGCAGTTGGCATTATTAGAATGGTCATGTAGGAGTAAGGGCTCCAATTATGCGTGGTGGTTGAGTGCTCAGGATTTGCATGTTTTGGTATTTTCTTAGGTCAGGAAGACCATCACTGGTTGCTTTTTAGTTCATGTTTATAAACGTTTTAAAGTAGGTATAGCTGGTAGCTGTCCTGTGATGTGTTCAGGTACTTGAGGGAGAATATATTTTAGAATTTTGATAGTGGGCCTTGGAAACTAGTGCTTGCCTCTTTTAAATGTTGATGTAGTTGTCTAAATTCAATTTTGGTGACAATTGAGGGGTGGTTGTGTTCTCTCACATTAAAAACAACATCGTGTTGCGTAGTAGTCCTCCCATAACAAGCATTAGAGTAGTGTTTTGTGCATTTCCACTAAACAGTATTGGTGCTTGCGCTGTCTTGGCAGCACGTGTATCCCATGAGTGAGAGTAACTGTTTGCGATTCTGTGATGTGATACATCTTGCTCTTTCTGTCATACTGTCTCTAAATGATACAGTTAAATAATATTTAATAATTTTCTTCTGCAAATGTGCATAAAATATAAGCACAATCATTTTGCATGTTATACTTACATATGTGTTGTGGATTTTAAATTCAGTTATTTTATTTAGTTTTCTGTTGGGCTGGTTCAATGTGGATCAGGTGGTTTGTTTTCTGTTGGGAAAAAGGTGAATTAGTTATATAGTTAACATTTATTTGTGGGTTGTTTGTAAGGGTTGAAGGTTTTATTTTAATTTTTTTTTTATAAGGCTTAGCTGAGATGTAGAAGTGTTTTGATTTGTTTCAAACCTTTGATGTGCCTTTTTCTAGGTGTTCAATTGTTGTATTTTATTAGTAGTTCTGTAGGTTGTACATTGTATTGCTCTTTTTCTGTAGTACCGAAAGTTTGCTAGATAATTTAAAATTAGAAAGTTTGGTTAGGTATTTGTAATTTAACATGTTCAAAATGATTTAATTTCCACTATGGTGATTTCAGGTGTTACTTACTTGTGAAAGTAGTTCTATAGTGTCCTCCAGTTTTCCTATTTGGTTTTCTGTTGGCAATCTGGTACAATGTTGTTGCCTTGCAGCTTCAATGATTTTAGTGTGGTAAATGTTCTGCTCCTTTTAACTTGTATTTTTGATTGTTTAAATAATGTTATTGTTTTTTTTTGCTTTATGGTTGATTTACCAGTGATTAACTAGAAGATTTGCTAGAGGACGCCGGAACAGGAAGGTGCCAACAGTAGGTCAGAAGTTGTGGAGGCAGGTCAAAGGACCCAGAGGCCGTGTCAAGTGCAGTGCAGTGCGGCTCGGCCAGCCTGGTTTGACCCTATCTGAAGGGACTACTCCAGGGCAACAGATTGCCGTGGATTGTGGCTGACAGCAGACACTACAGGAGGGTGTGTGGCTGAGTTGTAATTTTTTCACTGCTTGCACCTGGTATGCTCCTACTGCTCCGGCATGCACACACCCCTGCATCTGCACTCAGTGCAAACAAACAAAACCATTGCACCCACTGCAACCAGATTGGGTCTACCCCCAGCTTATCAGCCTGTATCCCCTAATTATCAGTTCATTCTGTGTGCTTCTCCAACATCACCAATACTGCCATGCTTATTCTTGCTAGTTGGAGGACCGCACCTCTTTCTGAAAGTCCAATATTGACTGCCGCTCTAGCACTGTGCCGCAGATTGCCTTGTTTTGGACCTGGGCTTAGTTTCAGGCATTTCTGCTCCTCTGTTCAGCTTGTGTGCTCTCCACTGAGCTTTGCTATACTAGTGATGCTGATTGACGCTTTTGTTCCTCTGCTGGCTCATCGCTACAATGTCTGGATCCCCTGGGGACATAGGAGAGTCGGTCTGCGAGTGGTTGGGGCTTGATGGGGTGCACAATAGTGCATAGACTGGTTTGGGAGAGAGCTTCCCTGTTTTTACTTTGCTGCCACTTCCGACTAAGGCAGCCACTCTGTTTACTAGGGAGCATTAGTCATATAGAGATGCTTGGAGGGTTTGTTATGGCGGTGGTGGTGACAGCATGGAGGACGAGATACATTTGGAGTGTTGTGACTCTCTTCTCATTACACTGAGCAGTTCCAGTATCATTGTTCTCCTTTTGGGCCACCTTCGGCTATTTTGGGACTATTTGGAGTTGCAAGGTGCACTTGGTGGAGCTTGCTATTCTGATTGTGAGCCCTACTATACGTGGACACTCTTAGACACATGCTCTGCGGGAAGTAGTAAGTGCATTACGCACCAGGCCCTCTGCATTGAGTGGAGGTGGCCAGTGTTAAATTAAGGAGCCCACATGCACCCTCGTCTCTGTTGAGCAACCATTTAAGTGCAATATGGAGGGATTTAAGGCATCCAGAGACACGCTCTAAGATCTACTACAGTGTAGGCTTTTTTCAGCTGTCCCTCACTCTAATACATTATACCAATTGCTCTTAATTCCTTGTGAGTTAGAAAAGGAACATGACAATTTAGAATATGTGCTCAGGAAAGCTGATGTATCTAAGGGCCTGTAAAAAGACAAAAAATCCAACCCCCTCAGGAATAAGGCCACACATTTAAACCTAATGAAGAGCTCTAATTAAATGTTTTCCTTCTTCTAAAAGGAAGTTGGTGACATTGTTGATATTAACCTAGGGCTGGGGGATTCCTCTGGCTTTATATAACTAAAAGCTACTTCAAAACCTACCCATGTCCCCTCCTCTGCCTCTAACTGGTCCAAATACTACCAGAACAGTGGTTGGGGTGGCTTGAAAGCATCATGATGAAGATTTTAAATATCGCAATGAGGACTTCACCCTGCCACATGAAGACGGATATTTCATAAAATACTCTCTGAATGAGGAAGGACCACCCATCAACACCCACCAGCCAGCCTCAGTGAACAGGTCCAAAGCTGCACAGAAGTACTCCCTTACGACTATCTTTGGCAGACTTGGCAATATCTGACACCCCTTACTTGGAGGTACTCTGGAACTCATCTTGCAATCTACCAGGGTAAAATGTGCAAATCTCGGAATCCCTCAAATGCCTGGAAATAATTGTATCTTTCATTCTAGCTTTGCTTGAAAAAAATCTTAAATAATGCTAGACACCTTACCTGTGATTCTGAAGGTTCTATTGGGTTATACGGGAGAGGAAGCCCCTTTACATCTGCCTATGCAACTGATGAGTAATGAGAGGGGAAATCGTTAATTACTTGATCCAGGCATAGAGCCCCCCTTTATACATTGCAGGCAAAGCTTAGGAGTAATGGCAATGGATTACAAGATAATGTATCAGTGTGCTTGGGGGGGTTAAGACTCCTCTATTGTTCTTGCAGGTGAAAGATACATATAAAAACTGTGAGTCCAAAGATGGTAAACCTCAAATTACAAACATGGTGGGGGACTCCAGGACACAGATGATTGAGGAAAACCCAATACGCAACTAAATACTCTATTTAATCCTAGCCTCCCCCTGTTTTGTGGACAAGGCTGCCCGTTCAAAGTTGGATGCATATTGCTCTTCCCATTTTTAGGTTTAAAGAGATTGTCAAAGCTGCCAAGGATGGAGCATCAGTAGCATCTTTTGCATAGAAAGAAAAAAGTAAAGTAGAATATAAAAAAGTGCCAAAAAACCCTTCATTTTTAAAATACTAGTGTGACCACTTTGTATGAGGAACCAGCAAATAAATCTGTTAACAAAAATAGTATTGTTTATAGGTTAATGATGCTCACTTGTCAAAGTCAGCTTTGTCGGTCCATGTTTTTCTTGGCAGGAAGTAGATTATGTTTTGGCAGCTGCTTTAACCCCTTCCCCTTCCTTAAAGCCTTTGTTTTCCAAACTCAATTCATCTGTGGGATCCTTTTGTGCTGAGTCAACTCATAATCCAAACACCATATGGCAGGGGACATGATGCTTCTCTCTCCTCTCCAATAGCAGCTACAACTACATTAGGCTTTGTAACATTATTTGATAATGATGTGATTTTGAATTGTTCCTTTTTATTATCTTGTTTTGGGGACATTGAAAATGTAAAATTGGTTTGATTTACCCAATAGTTAATTGTCTTATCGTTCAGTTTGGTGGATTTCGGGTGTAGGAGTTTGTAGAGGTGTGAGACCTGGTGTCCTAGTCTATTGATGTTTGCCATGTACTGGGAGATTGACGGTTTTGCGGGCGATAGTTTGATTTTGGATAGGGCCGTTTTGATTTTCAAAAATTTGTAGAAATCAATGTCTGTGAGGTTATGCCTAGACTTCAGTTCTGCAAACGTGGCGGGATATGCCCCTTGTTCTAGTTGGTATGGGTGATAAATACCTTTCTCTATCCATGTGTCGAAAGCTAGGCATTTCCCCTAGTATAGGATCTTACTATTGGCCCAGAGTGACTCTAACTTAGAGCCCTTTATGCTGCTCTCCATTTTCTTATCTATCTTTAGTAAGGCAATTTTTGTGTTTTTAAAAATGGACCTAAAGGCGTGATTATGTTTATTTGCTGTTAACAGCGCCACGGGGTTTAGATTGTTCAGGATGGCCCTCTCTACTTGTAGCCAGGCCGGTGTGTATCCGTTAGGGGGTGAAATTCAGTAAGACACATTGCTTTGCCAGAAATGCTATTTGGAATATTCTGAAGTCTGGTAGGTTTACCCCTCCTAGGTTTTTCTCTAATCTTAGTTTTTTTATGCTTATCCGTGCTTTCTTCCCTCGCCATAGGAATTTAGTGATCTGGATGTCTACCTTACGGTGAAAGTCATCTGTGATTAGGAGTGGGAGCATGCTGATCAGGTAGTTAATCTTTGGGGTGATCATCATTTTGAACGTTTCAATTCTGCCCCACCACGTTATGAATTTTGGGGACCAGGCCTTCAAGAGTTTCTTTATCTTTTCTAGCAATAGTCTCTCATTGTGGCCTAGTGTGCTCATTAGGTCACTACCAAAGTGTATACCTAGATATTTTATAAATCCTGTTTGCCAGACTAGACCTGACCCTCCTAGAATATCCCTAGTGCAGTGGATGTTTAGCGGTTTGCATTCTGATTTATCCCTGTTGAGCTTGAATCCTGAGTGCCCGAAGTATTCTCCTATGGTGTCTATCAGGGCCTCAATTGAGGTCTTCGGTTGCTCTGTTACGATTAGAATGTCATCCGCGTATGCAGCAAGTTTTATTTCAACTTCATTAATATCGACCCCTTTTATTTTCGTGTTTACCTTGGCGACACACCCACTGACCCCCCTCCCCCATGTGCGGTAAAGAGTGCGGTAAAGTGAACGTAACTGAGCGCAACTACCATGGCCCTACGGGTCGGTAGGTGGACTGACTTGTCTCCCAATCTCGCCACAAGCAAGCCAGTGATGTGGCGGCTTTGTCAGGTGTTTATAAGTCTCATTACTACAAAGCCTTTCTTGGGTCCTACTTTCACCCCTTTCTCTCCTGCTTCTTTCTATCACCCTTTTTCTTGTTTTCAGTAAGTCACGTCAGGTGGGGGTTAGCTAGGCATATATTTGGAAGTGCCTGTAAACACTGGTGTACAAACTACGTATGGCTAACCTTGTAACAGAAATGCTAATGTCTTTGCATTGTAAAATTAATAAAATACTTTGAAATGAAAAAGAAATGTGAAAATGCTTCAAAGTAGTGACATATCTTTGAAATGTTCTTGTATTCGCTTTTAGTGACTAAACAAGGGTTTTGTTCCAGTCTATGGTAGCTGCAAACTTGGTTCTGCAGAACAGTGATTTACTTCAGTATAGAGGGATTGACGTAACTTCTGTCCCCTGGGATGGTAAAAACTACAATCCACATTCTGAAAATCTGAATTATTCCTCATTGAAGTGTCATTATTTGGCTACAAATTAGTTATTCGGTGAAAATCTAAAGTTTCTAAAGGTCTCGGTATTGAATGGAGGGAGACAAGTACTTCATTGTGAAACCTTGGGGTTTAAATCTACTCCCTCTGTAATAAAGGATGAGTTTTCTAAGTAGAGTTGGCTGGCTGGTGCTCCTAATAGTGTCCATACATTGGGCTCATTGTTTAAGCTACATAGTTAATGACAATTTATTAGGGTTGCCTGGATGCTGCAGGCTTACAGAATGAACCAGAGAAATTGGATTTTGTAATCTCTATCCAGTAATCCTGGAGGGTCTCTCACTTTTTTCTCAATGGTTATAATGTACTGAACTATAATGTGGCCCAAAATAGGATAGGGCATGCGAAGGGAGGGATAGATCTTTTGTTAAATAATAATTTTGAATTGAATTATAGCAGGTTTACTGATCCCTCTAATCTCTTCCAGGTTAGTACAAATGTCCCCTGCTTTGATTGCGAGTATGAGGAATTATATTCTAGTGGTAAGCGTGTATATTCCCCAGACCCATACTATAATATATTGCTAAATGATCTTTTTTCATTTGAAAATGAGTTCACGGCTCTGGAGGATGATCTTTATGTTGTCCTAACTTGAGATCTGAACTGTAAAGTCAATCAGTCAGTCAAAATAACTTTTTTCGGTGCCAAAGACCATAAAAGTATCAAAACAAACTTTACATATTAAGATTTCCATGACCTATTTACACAGTGTCATAAATAAAACTGTTAAAAGAAAAAATCATAAAATCATCCTTTTAAAAAGAATATATAGTCCACAATACAGGGTACATTAATACAGCAAATTTATGCCACCCATCATGTTTGTGACATCATACCTCATATTGTTTCTTGATGGCGATTGCAACCTTAATGTAATTAGATACCGTGATACATAAAACCATAGTAGCCAGAGAATGCAGATAATTAAAGCCCTCAGTATATGTACAGGGCTTGATTTCTCTAAGTAATGGAGCTAAACAATTTCCCCTCAGTTCTTTATAAAGGGGCCAGAATAGCATAAAGTGCAAGGTGCTCTGAGCCGCCAGATTATCGCATGGGCAGGGGATACATTTATCAACCCATCCTGCTTGTTGCGGAAAAGCCATTAGAAAGTGCAAAGTGCGTAAGCGTAGTCTAGTTAGATGAAATTGTGTCTGTACATTGATAGTGAACGTCAGATAAAATTGCTGTTGGACAGGGAAAACACGTGGGAAGCCTGTCACCTCAAGTTGTGAGCAGCGTGTGTTTACCCCGGAATAATGCGCCTCTTTTATGAAGACTTTCTTATTTGTATGGATACTGGTGGGGGTTGTCAAAATAGTGCCCCAGGCCTAACTTATACAATTTATCACTTACGATCGGAGCCAAGGGATCAAAAGTGCTCTATCCAGGTTAAGACAATCTTTGATAATTTCCCTTGGGAACACTAGCTCCTCAGACAGCAAATGTTTGCCCAAAGGAGCAGAGGGGCAATGTCTATTCGATCCTCTGAGAATTCCAACCCCAGCTCACAATGGAAAAAGAGTGTTGGTGCGCTGTTTGGGGTCATTAATAACCTTTTTATAAATTTGTTTTCAAAAGCCTGAAAGTGAGGGCTTTTATAATAGCCTCAAACTCCAGTACCATAGGATACAACATGGAAAACATTTAGCTTTATATAATACAACCATATCTCTCACAGGCGTGTTGCCCAGTTTGTGGGCGAAGCGAAAGAGCCCCTTCTCAACACTGCCAGCATGTTGTACCCTTGCGGTGACAAGTGGTTCCCAATTCATCTCATTGTTAAAAATGTTCCCTAAGTAGTTAGAATTCTAAATTTATCAATACTCTTATTCCTGACAGCAACGTTTCTAGCTTTAGTCGATGTCCAACCACACCCCATAGTATAAGATTTAATCAAATTGACTTTTAAATCAAGTTGCACCATAAAATCTATAAAGGCATCAAGGGATTTCTGAAGACTATTTGCTGTCAGGGCCATTAACACGGTATCGTCCACGTACGAAAGTAGGTGGACCCGATGGCCCCCAATTTGAGGAAAGTCAATTTCCTTATCTAATAAAAATGCCTCTAGGCCATTGGTATAAATTAGAAAAAGAAAAGGAGCTAGAATACACCCCTGGTGCACTCCTTCTGTGAAGACTATAGGCTGGTCTTTTCCCCTTGTGGGCCATATCTAACGGTAACAGTAGTAGTGGTGTGAAGCCTATGGAGGAGGGTAATCAGTGCCTCCTCAACACCAATTTTCCCCATTAGCGCCCGATTAACGGTAGTAAAGGCAAGGGACAAGTCCATGAAAATCAGGTGGATAGAACCCCCATGCCCTTCTTGTACTAGCTTGCTTAATCTCCACTACAGCCCCCCCCGCGGCGGGATGCCTGGCTTTCACCTTGGGGATGCCCAGTACAGGTTATCTCACAGGGAAAAGCCAGGACGGGTTCCCAATGCAAGCGCTGAGATGCCCAAGGGTAAGTCGAGCGCTATATAAGAACACACATACATACATACATACATGATCAGAGATAAATTGATGCACTGCTCAATGGTGTCCATCCCCCTCCTAAAGCCAAATTGTGTCCTAGACATGACCCCTGTGTTGGTCACCCATGCCTCAAGCTGCACCAAGACAACCCTCCCCAAGACCTTTTCTGTGGCATCAATAAGGAAAATTGGCCTATAACAGGTAGGATCATTCCTATTGCCCTTTTTAAATACTGGAACCACGATTGCCTCCTTCAAGGTTGCAGGGATGGGGTCTAGCACCACGGCTTTAAAAACATTGGTCAGTAGGGGCGTCCAAAGGTTAGGATTACTTTTAAACAGATCTAATGGTGCGCCATCAGGACCTGGAGCTTTCATGCAAATTCCCTTCACTAAGGCCTCCTCAAACTTGGCTACAGAAAGAGATGCTCTAAGTTGGGACGCCGTAATTAGATTTGGGGACAATTCCCCTTCTTCCTCCTCTAACTGAAGGCCGTTGGGATTAAATATGGCCGAGAAGTGGGATTCCCAGACGTCCCCCAAAATCAGAGAATCCATATGTTTAGCCTCTTCGGTAAAAAAAGGAAGATTATTAATATGGAGCTTTTGGAGTCATTGAGGGAGCTGGCTCTCTCCAAATCCCCCCATGCTAAACTCCTCAGTTTGTCCTTCCTTCGGTTAATTGCATTTTCATATGCCTGCCTTACGCTTTTAATTTGAGTTCCTTTCAGAGGGGGCTTAGCGTGGAGGATCATTTTGAGAATTTTTTCAGCTCTAGAGCATTCAAAGTTGAACCACCGTATCTCATGGTGTCCCCTTTTCTGGACCAATTTAGTTAATCTTTTAGCTACATCCACGCAAATGAGTTCAAATTTGTGGATGAACTCCTCTGGGGAAGAGTCATGTTGGAGGCACACCATAATCAGTTTATAATTAGCTAACACAGTTTTTTCTTCAAATTGGGAAGGGTTTATTTTATTCCACTTCAATCTTACCCCTTTATTACGATTATACTGGATCAGACGACCATCAGCTTTCCCTGGCTAGGCTGAAACACTAGGAGATGCTATGAGGGGTTTATGGTCACTCGCATTATTTAGTTCCACCTCAAAGTCACCTTCGAGCATGAGAATCTACCTTGAGATAAACATAAAATCAATACAACTTTCCCTGTTGCCTCCTGAGGAGGGAGTGCTGGTCAGGTTATTAAGGAGACCTAGGTAATTCTTGATAATGATGGAATTTAAGGCCTCGCACTGTGGGGTGTGAATAAAATGCGACTGGGGCTGACCTTCTGTGTCCAGCAACCCACAAACTCGGTTGGCACTATGCGGACAGGTAATACAATTAAAATCCCCCACCCAGAGAATACATAGTGGTTGCCACTTCCCAGAGATGTTATTAATTTCAGCCTGTAGAGCTTCGATGACATGACAGCTATTTTGGTCAAAGATGATATAATACCAATTCACCACTAATAGCTTAACTTTTATCAAATTGGAGACCATGGTTAGTTGGTACCAAGGAGACGATTATACAACAGAGACTTTTATATACCCATATTTGACTACAATTAGCAATGCCAACCTCCTTTTGCCTTCCCTGTTGGTGAAGGTGTTGCATGAACAGCAAAAGAGCAATAGCCATCCAACACAATATTATCCTTATACCAAGTTTCCTGAAGGCAAATGATGGCAAAACCCCCTATATACGCAAGCCATACCTCATCTATCAATTTGGGGTGGATCCCTCTGATATTCCATGATATGATTATAAGGGGCAGAGTAATGTGTCCCTTCTGAAGGGAACCAATATGTATAGAGGTAATGGCAGACGTGCTAAGAGGAGTTGTGGGCCAGGTCCCTCCCCACCAGGGGAAGGATTAGGAGGCAGGGGGCAGGTGTCTGGTTTATTTGCGTTATCTGCGTTCTCAGAGGAACCAATACATTTATGTGGAGTAGTGCCTGGTGAGTCTAACAACACCATACTACCCGGCACAACTGCATGTGGATCTCTCCCTTGGTTGGTACAATGAGAACCCATTCTTCTTGTTACGACTGAGTGACTAGATTGTACAGTCAGTCAGTCTATTTCAGTCAGCACAGAGAGAACCTCAAAACGATTGAGGTGAGTATATGTAGGGGACTGGGAAGGGGGATATGTGAGCGGGTCTAGCCATAAAGGCTGTTGTCTAGCAATAATCCCTTGGTGGGGGGGATAAAAAAAAACAGGGGACCTTAATCGATTAACCAGGAGAATCCATGAGATTTTCCAGAGCTAGTTGTACCCACCTGGCATTGCTAAAACTGAGCACAACACAATCCCCTTCCATGCATTTGACCATGTGACCCACCCAACTCACCCGCCTTCCCACAATGATGCATTCAAAACAGTTTATCTTGGATGTAATTTTCCTGAAGCACCAATGGCCTGATTTATCAATAAGACTTTGACAACTTTCTTGCTGGCCAAAGGGCAGATGGGTTACCCCAGTCAAGATCAGTGTATACAGTGTGCAATCAGGGGGTATGTTTAGTATGTTGTTTGCATCCTGCCCACTTAGGGTACCATGCACTGGGCCATTACCGTTTATATTTCCTTGTTGTCGTCTGCCCCCACTTTGCATGCCAAGCCTTTACCGATTAGTAGCCCCATCTGCCTAATTTTTGTTGGTCCCATAGGGGTTACCATTGGGCACAGATTCTCAAAGGGATGGGACCAAAATATTGTTACTGGCTTTAATTGGGGGGTCATCTTGAGAGGGAACCTCGTTACTTATAGAGGGTAATATGTTAGATGGAACCATCCCCCTTATAGAGGCGCTAGTAGAGACAACCTCTCCCCTTTTATCTGTGCTTCTTAGTCAAGTGGCAAAATCATTCTGCTTTTTGTGTACCACTTTTTCCTTAGAATCCTGCAATATTCTAGCCAGTTGCTCTTCTATACTGACAAGTCTGGATGAAATAGATGCCAAGGTATCTTGTACTATTTTTCTAAATCTTTCAATAAGAATGACCTGGTCCTCCTGTACGGTGGTTCTTCCCTTTCCACAGGAGATTTACATACATTTCCGGTTAAGTTTGTTTGTTTAGTTCTCCTAACCCTTGGTAAGTGGCCTTTTAATTTACAATCGATCCCAGCCAATTCAAGACGTTTTTTTTCCCTCCTGTTGCCGCTTGGGATGCAATAGTTCCAGTGGCTGAGCCGGGGATAGGCTCAACTCCCTCTTGAGGAGCACTTGACTCTCCCTGCCTCAGAATTATAGCTTGTAACTTCTGTTCAGTGTCAGTTTCAGCCGCAGCTACCTGCAAGTCTGTGGTGACGAGGACATGTGAGACTGGGGGAGGGAAGTAAGAATTTATTGTACAGTTAATTAAAACTCACAATATAAAAGACAAAAACATTAAACGCTAAAGTTAAAATTGTGTACAGCCTTATCTTTGTATTACATTAAAAGTGGTTAACTCTTAAGTTAAAAACATCGTATCGGACCCAATTTCATTGTCTGTGCAGTCCATTTCGAGAATAATAAAGTGCTTATGCTTCAGAGTGCTGGTCTTGATTTTAGCTGACCTGATTTTAGACGGCTGCCTCTGTGATTAACAAAAGTATTTTAGCTGCGTGCTATGCTTCCTGCACCTTTTTATAAGTCTTTGAGTCTGCTTGCCGCTATGTCAAAGTACTTTGTTAATCGGCAGTTTAGTTGAGTTTCCTCTGGATTGAAACACAGCTTGACAGCTTGCCTGCAGCTTCTTATTCCCTTTTCGTTCCAT
Organism: Triturus cristatus; assembly: GCF_964204655.1. Lineage (NCBI taxonomy): Eukaryota > Metazoa > Chordata > Amphibia > Caudata > Salamandridae > Triturus > Triturus cristatus. Next base: position 112,803,032 of record NC_140588.1, read on the forward strand.
TTTTACCGTAGTAAGGCGCGTCTTATGTCCACCAGGTTTGGGCAATTACAGACTGTATGTTTTAAGTCCTCTTTACCTGTCCCACAGAGGCGGCAGATCTGTTCTCCATCTCTCCTTTTCCAGGGTGCCATATGAGTAGGGATTGGTAGAACGCCGAAGCGCAACTTTAAGAAGTTTTCTTTTGTCTTTCGTGTACGACCCATGTTCAGATATGCTTGTGGTTTAAGCGTTTTATATTCATTCAATAATGTCCAACCATGGGCCCTCTTGGCCAGAATTTCCTTATCTTCTATCATTAATATCATTTTAGTTACTTTTGTTACTATTTTTTTTAGACTGGGGGAGGGGGTAAGGAGAGTCTCCGCTCAGTCAATTCTATCTCTTTAGTGATGCCCCCACCACCCTTTGAAGAAAGCCATCCAACGTGGTGTCAGTTGTTTTTGGGACAGGTGTAAGTTTACGTTTCCCCATAATATAGAACTTTCTTAAGAATAAAAACTAGGGGAATTAAAGTTTTCTTTTTACCTTTGTGTTGATTCTGAAGGCAGAGTCTCAACACTGATGACCCCCAGTCAGGGAAAAGGGACCAAGAGAGTAGGCCCAGCCTCCTCTGGGCTCCGATGGGCGTGGACGGGCCAGTTTGGCCCGGGCTCTGCCAGGGCATGGCCCGGATGCACCCGCATGTATCCCATGCAGCAGGGGCCCAACGGCGCATCACGATGGCAGCGTTCAGCCGCGATAGTGCTTGGGAGTTGAAGTCCCCTGGCTCCCCCGGTTTCGGCAATGGCAGGCAGGCACGGGCTTGCATGCAGCTGGGGCCCAACGTTGATTTATGCGCCTCCTGGCACGTCACATTGGTGGCGTGCAGCCGTGATGGTGCTTGGGTGTTGAAGTCCCCTGGCTCCCCCGGTTTCGGCAATGGCAGGCAGGCAGGCAAACAGACAGGGGCTGTAAAGTCACTAACCATTCTTTTAGCCTTGTTGCTGACATCGAAAAAGCAGAAGCACTATATATTCCACAGATTCTGTTTCTATCAAAAGTGAAAACAAACAGAAGAGGACAATCAAATTAGTCTTGTAGGGAAGAATGATTGTTTGATCCTTAACAGTAGATTTACTCACTATTCATCTGCTCAATATATCCATAAATCTTCCCAGGCTTTCTCTATAATTAATAGCACATTGCTTTGTATACTGCTTGCAGATGTATATCTTATTTGAAAGTTATAAATACTCATCTAAATGATCATAGAATATTAGTGTTTTTCTTTAAAGTCTGTATGCCTTTAGTGGGATCGTAGAGATTTGATGGTACTATGTTCCAGTTTAATAAGAACACAGGGACAATACAATGGATCCATGTTATGATTTCTAACTTAAAAGATATATTGGAAACTACAGGTAATGATGTAGGCATCTGGAAATAGGTTGATTGCTATTACTTTATTCAATTTATGAAGCAGATTACTCATAATGATTCTCAGATTTATTCCAGAGCACCTCATACATTTCAGTGCTATTCTTTGAATAAATACATAAATAAATAAATTGTTCAGAATTCAATAAGTATTCTTCTCAAAAGAAAGAGTCAGATTAATACCTATGTTTAAGAGGAGAAAATACCGCTTAAGTATTGGTCTAAGAAAACAACATTTTTACCATAAGTTGATCAATTTAGGAGAAGCAGCATTTTAGAAAAGTGTGAGAACATTCTGGGAAATCATTGCTGATTATGGTGGGCCAAGAGTGAGATCTTGCCCCATGTCCATTAATGAGGAGATTTGGGGCAGTTTTTATGGGAACTATATAAAGATAATGCTGGTGCTGGTTTTTGTGTCGAAGATCTCCTTGCTGATACCAAGCTGATATTAGCTAACTATGGTCCTCCCTCTTTGAATGAGATTGAGACTTTGGAGAGTGCAATTCAATCCTCTGGCGTTTGTCTTAGTCAAGCTCCCGATCTTGGTCATAAAAAAGGAAATAGATCTTTTGGCAAAGTTTCTCCTTTAATTATTGCTATACAAACTCTACTATGCCTTCTTCCTGGACTGTAAGTTTCATTGTTCCTCTATTTAAGAAGGGCGACCTTAATGTATCCTTTAATTATTGGCAAATTGCAATGCTAGGTGCTGTGGGCAAGGTGTTTACTAGAAGCCTATTGGAGCACCTTAATTCCTGGGTTGAGGATAATATGATCATACCCGTAGAACAATCTGGTTTTGGAAAACAACACTGCACTTAAGATAATATTTTATCTTGGCAACTTATTCATGACAATTATGAGTTTATCAAGAGCGGTCCTGTATATGCTGCTTTTATTGATTTATTTTTTTCCACAGATTTTGATCGCTCAACCCTGTTGAAAAATGTGTCTTATCTTAGAATACCTAGCACTTTATTGTATTTACTTATTGCTGTTCATTACTTTAGTTGGTGACATATATTGTTAGGTGGGAATTAGGGACTATCTGCTGTTATCTCCATAAAAAAACAGCTTGAAGCATTGATGTCTGCTTGCACCATTGATCTTTTTCCTTTACATATCAGATCTCTGTAGCATTCTATCAAAAAGCTGGGTTTGCCGTCTAGTATCGGGGGCCACCCAGTGACTTGCCTGTTGTATGCTGATGATATTGTAATTGTTGATTTAACCACTAAAGGCTTAGGTTATCATTTAGGTGCACTACAGAAGTATACTGAAGCACATTTTGAAAATGAACTCCTCAAAGTGTAAGGTACTATGCTTTCAGGGTCAAAAATTGCACACTCACTCTAATTATTCTTATCAACTTGGTACACAAATATTGGAAACAGTTCAACCGTATACTTTCCTATGTAAAATAATGTAGTGTACAATATAGGATTTAGAGCATGTATCCAATAGCATCTGTAACATACAAACGCAGATCAGCGCGTTGTGTGTATTTTATAAGGTCGTGGACAATGGCATTCTCTCATCCCCTCTATGCATATCACATCAAAATTTCACCTACGCTACTTTATGCTGCTGCATTAATTAATAGGCATAACTGGGCTTTTTCAATAAGATCGAAGGACATATTCAAAGGAGATTACTGTCAGTCAAATACTTCAGGTCCCACTGTTGCTTTAAGATTAGAATTTGGATTAAAATGTTTATTTGTTCAGTGTTTGGTGAAAGTGGTGCGATGGCACGATTGCCTGATGAATAGTGATTATACCTCCCTGTAACACCTTATGTCTAAGGAGATTTTTTTGAATGAAAGAGACAAAGCTATATTTTTTAGAAATCTTGAAAAGGTATTAGGGCAATTTGATTTTGATTTAAGTCTTGTTTCAACCATGTTTCTGTCACAGCTTAAAGCTCTTATTAAGCAGTCTTACCTTCAGTCAAGTATCCATTTGGATCTTTTCCTTTATAAGAAAAAAGTACATTTTGAAGCAGCAATGAACTCTCTCATTTTGAATAAACTGCAGTATTACTTGAAATGGAATATGTTCCGCTGAATGTTTTTTTTTAAAGAGGGGTAATGAGCACTCATTGTGAGGGGAATGCTTGTAGTCTATAAATACATCCATGAGGTGAGCAAAATACAATCAGACGGATACAGATCTATACCACATATGTGGGTTCTAAGGTATTAATGGTTGTAGGCCCCGAACGGTAAGGTTGTAAAAAGGGGGTAAGTGGGGAGGAATAAAATGTAACAGTACCCCGGAAAGAGAGAAGGATAGGAGAAAGAGAAAGATGGGGTTAGGAGGATGGAGTGATGTCTAGAGTAGTTTAATGTTAGTGATGTGATGGTAGAAATTATTACTGTTATTTAACAAGTGAGGTGGAATAGCCCCAACGTTGGGAGTGGGGAGTGTTGTGTTCTCAAGAAGACTTCATTTTTTTGTATCTATAAGTCTAGTTTATTCCATTGCTTCTGAGATGTCTGGCAGTTGTAGTTGTATTGTCAATGCTTCTTGTAAAGCAGTCGCACAGCAACCAGGTGTGGTGTGATAGATTTTGAAATGATTTCCATTTTCAAAGGCTTATTTGTATTCTTATCATTAGTTGGAGGCCCATGAGAAACATGTCTGTTAGGTTTAATTTCAAGGCAGGAGTATGGTACCAAGGGCCTAAGGCAGTGGTTCCCAAACTTTTTTGACCCACGGCTCCCTTGACCCATTGGCTGTTGGCCGCGGCTCCCCATTATGTTACTTTTTTATTCGGGTGAGGGGGATGTAAGCCCAGCCTCGGCTCAGTACCTAGAAGCAGTTAGCAACGATAATGGCTTCAAGCAGGAGTATAAAACACTGGCACAGAGAAGTGAGTTATGTGCAGCTGGCAGTTATAAGCCTTCCTGTAACAATGATTAGAGACAGACAAAAGGACAAGCCCCGCCTAGAAACTTCTTCACCTTGAACAACATAAACTGCAGTCCCACCTTCACCCCTACCATCCACTGAACAGCAGTGTTCCAGAAGAACTTATCAGCATCACTTTACTAACAGGGATCTCATTCAATTTCTAAAAGGGTGCCCTGTCTCCATTCTCCTTCACATCAATGTCTGTGCCTGTGCATTCCAGCAACAGGAAGGCAATCAATACATCCCACTGTCCGGAAAAGCTTTATCAACCCTCCATCCATCTTGTTCTGTGTTGAACAAGATGCCATCCAACATAGATCTCACTGGTCCCAGTACACAATTCTCACCATACACACACTAACAAACATCCACCAAGTAGTTGTTGCATATACACACACTGTATGCAAGCATGTGATATCAGAACAAGAATCTAGGGTTCACATAAAAGCAGAAATTTGCATGAGGTTTTGGTAGACTACATACCCTCTCCCTGACACAGATAAAAATGTCTGGTCACTCAACCGATTTACAAAAGCCAGAGACGCTGCCACCACCTCTCTGTGTAACTTACCCAGAACATGGAAAGTTGTTCTACACCTGCTATGAAGGCAATCACTGTGCACCCCTCAAAGTCACAATATAGGTTCTGCACCCTGCATTACATGTTTTCTATTAGGGCAACATTCCCATTTCAAAAATCTGCATGCTAATAACTTCAAGCTGCTGAACACCAAGTTGAGAGGTGTCGCAGGTCTCTGTTTTTAGAGAAGGACAGTGCCAAAATGTGGCACTGAAAATGTGTTGTAGGGCACAAGGCACTGAAATCCAAGAATACACTTGAATATCATGGAGAATAATTAAAATCAGAAGAGATGCAGGGTAAAAGGTAAGGTTGAAATTTGCGACAGAAGACTGTGCTAAGTAGGAAGGCCTGTGCTGGGCACAGCTGTGATATGATGGAGTGTTGTGAAAAGACAGGGACCAATAAGGTAAGGGTGGTGTGTGGGGCAAGGCTTGGTACAGAGGAGCCCTGGGGTAGGAGTTTTTATTTATTCATGTTGTTTTCTATACCTCAAACGTGGCCAAAATATTAAAAGTGCTTTACACAGTCACAAGCAATTGAAAAGTTAGAAGATAAAATAAGTAAATCACTTTTCTTAACCCCAGAAAGATGTGTATATAACTTAATTGGGGACATAAAGTAAGAATTGGGTTACATACAAGAAATAATATATATTAACAGAAGAACATGGAGGGAAAGATCTGGAATTAAAAGCATTTTATGAGAAAAGGAACTAAAACCCTCTTACCCTGTCCAGATGTGCATGAAAGGGGTGAACACGGGTCAGAGCGTTTCTCCCTCATAGCACAGGTCGGGTGCAATCACAAGTCGAGGGAGGCTCTGGGGCCCTCAGACATAGAGTTGTGGTTGGCGCAGGCAGGGTTATTCATCTGTAGAAGGGCGCCTCTTGGATGTTCACACCGGAGGGGTGTCTTTCTCTCACGTCCTCGCAAGCAGACAAGTTCCTAGCTTTGGAGAGCTTAAACTTCTGGGGTGCCTCTCGGGTCTTCTTCACAGGTCTTAATAGGGCATAACTTGCAGATTTTGGTGTTCTGTGCCCGAAATTTCACTTTTGCTGGTATTTACCTTTCATTTCCCCCCTGTAAAATTCGACAGGGGTCACTTGCCGGAATTTACCTGGTGAAAATTGCATTGGATGTGATAATTACCAAAACAGTAGTTTGCACAGGGATGTGAAAAGAACAGCCCACTCGTAACGAGCCCCATTATTCTGGCACACACCACAAACGTATTTGTTTCTTGTTGGCTCTGTGAATAGGGTTTATCACGGAGCTATGCGGACCTTGAGGCGCAACAGAGGTTAGGTGAGAATATATTTTCAGACGGATTACTGACGTCATCAAGGAGAAGGCCAGTGAAGTCGTTTGGCGCAAGCATAGTTTTCCCCTTTCCTCTACTCATACTTTCCCTTAGCTGCGCCAGTCTCCGTTATCTGCGAATTTATAGCTAAAGTTAATGCATCAAAGTGCCTCATGTTTGTGCGGTATTACTTTTGTTTTTTTTTGGCTCATTCATTAAAAAATGCATGTGGAGAAATGGGTAAAGTGTTCAGTACATCTGAGTGCTCTCACCTACTCGGTAGGTCGCTGGCTCGAGGCGGGTTCACACTTCAGGGGTGCCTCCGGCTCTTCTGTGCTCGGTCCCGCGTTGCAGCCTTCTTTGCTCCTGCACATGCCCTTCACGCACAACCTACACAGAGGCACTCTGGGGAATGAGTCGGACTCTGCAGCCAATACTAAGTCCTGCAAAGATAAGGCTGATGAACCTCCGCCAATCAGTGCCGGGACAGTTTTGAAGTCCCAATCCGAGCCCGTTCTCGTCGCAGCGCTTAAAGAAAGCTGTGGTCTCGCCTAAGTGTGAGTGAATTCAACCAATGGGAGAAGGGAGCAGGGTTCCGCACATATGTTGCACTGGTTCTCGGGGCTGCAGAGAGTTAATTTACACACTTTGCACATTAAATCTTCTTCAGAGCATACTACCTTTTCCACGTTCTCAAGATGTGCGCGGCGCCCCTGACAAGTTCTAACGGCGCACCAGTGCGCCACGGCGCACAGTTTGGGAACCACTGGCCTAAGGTCACTGTGTGGAAATTCAGGGACATTTCAATGATGAAAAAAGAGTTTATTACTTTTTGGCTCTCAGAAATGTTGAAGTTATCTGCAGTGGAATAGCATGTGAGTGAGTGTGCCTGGTGAGTATTGGCAATTCCAGCATTTGTCTGAATCCAAGAGCCCTAATCTCAAGAGTTTCTCCAGGGTTCAGTATGCTCTATGTAATATCCAATATTTGCATTGTGAGAGAGTGGAAGGTATTTTATTTTTTAGGGCATACGACCAGAGAATTCTCATGATTCATCATGCAAGGTTGAGAGTGGAATTAGGGGTGGATTCTATCCAATTAGTTTGGATTTCGGAAATGATTCTCTCGTTGTTTTTAGAGGAGCTTAAAGTTTTCTATAGTGTAGATGCTACATAAGTCAGGTTGGATAATTTAAAGAGAAGGGGCATCAGACTTGATTGTGTGGGGTAGGATTATTTTTCATCACAACCCTTACTTTAAGGAAGTTATTAAATTCAATGTTTCCTATGTTGTAGGAGTTCTGCAACTTTTTTCCAAGTTTCTGTTGCCGAAGAAGCAGTAATTAAAACGCGCTTGCTGCAAACTTTTTCCACTCTTTATTGCATGCAGGTTACATTCCTTTCGTCTCTCACTACTGTTTATTCCCCTTAACCAATGTCATCACTTCTGTAATTTATTTCCAGCATATTGTGCGGGATGAAGTACATTAAAATGATTTCCTACAAAATTCCTCACAACTGATTTTTGCTTTGAAATTGCTTGTACTTAGTACAAATGTTGGAAGTTCCTTAAAAACTTTTTATTGAGAGGCTCACTTTCAGGTTTTCTTCCTGTTTGTAACCTGGTACAATTTTCATATGATTATATGGCTGTTCCACATTTTTGATTTTTTTTGTACTTAGAATAATATTGCCCAATACTATCTTCCAAATTATATCACTCTCATTTTCTGATAATTTAATGGTTTCTGCCATTGCTTCAATTTGCTTGTATACGTTATTGCTTTTCTTGTGATTGTTTGAATTTTGGTTCTGGATATATCCTTTTCACAATACCTCATGCATGCCCTGGGTTGTCCAGCACTTTAAGCCCTCCAGTGGACAACCGTTTTTCAACATATACATTTTGTGAATGATTATCTCTATGCTTATTATATTCAGTCTTGCATAGTTAATTATGCATTTCTCTGCAGGCTATGGGCCACCCTACTTGTGATCTGCCTGGGTTAATGTGGAGTTCCCATGGTGTAAATTCATCAATAAAGATGCAATTTTGTTTACATGAATGTATTGTTATTCATATTGACATGGACTTTTTCAATATTAACACTCCCCTTGCTTTTTGAAATTTTGTCTACACTATCTATCCCATACTTCATGACAGTTACTTTAATGGGGGACTGTTGTCGTTCAGTTTGACAATTACTAACTTCCCAGTTTCTTACATTCTGCCATATTTGATGATTGCGTTTTGACAGCAGGGAATTCCCAACTGCACAGACCCACTCATAAACAAGAACATGATGAAAACCAGCAACAATGACATGCACAATTCGGAAAGCCACTGGGGGAACCAGGAGAACCAATTCGAGATTCACTCCTGCTCAAGGGCATCTCCCTCCTCATGCATGCCTCTTTGTAAATGGTGCAGTGCTTGGATGGCAAGAGTCGATGTCCCATTATCCAGTTCATTTCCTGTGATAAACGTGCAACAGGATGCACCAATCTTGGCACATATCCCTCCCTCCATTGCGGTCATAAAGTCTTTCATGTACCAATGCTGCATAACAATGAGGAGATGTGCTCTCAGTTCCTCCTTGATTAAACCAAGGCTAAGTTCAGTGCTGTTCATCATTTTAAGCAGTTCCCATCAGGTGATTTAGAGACAGCGGGCATATGCTTTCGTGTGCATGGTGAAGAAGGGTATGGACCCGCCTGTCGATACTCGTGATTTTGAGACCTGTCTAATGAATTCTGGAATGTCCTTGTACTAAGCACAGCCAAAATATTCTGCAATTCTTTTTTCACAAGTCTGTGCACTAAGGATCTGTTCTTCTTGAGCGGGTGTTTGTAGAAGTCTGATAGTTCTCCAAATGGAATGACCAGGGTAGGGGTGAGTATAGTTACCAGAGAACAGACCCCATGCCATCATGGGATGAGCTGACTGTAGGCAAACTCACCGCTCTGACAGTACATATGCATCAGCGTGGAGGTGCTCCATTGCAGATCCAGAATGTGCAGGGTTATGCCACAGGTTTAATTTCTTCCCATTGGAAGCGTTCCTTTACCTCTGAAACATAAGGAAGACAGTGTATGATTCTGTACAGTTAGGGGTTGCTCCTTACCTTCTAGCCAAGAGTATTTACCCACCTCTGTGTCCCAGATTTCCTGATATCCTCACAGATCAGCGAGAGGGGTTTTCAGTAAGTCACTTAAAACTTCTTTGCAGCACATGGGTCTGATAAATGTATGGAGGACCCTCAATCCCAAAACCCAAGATTATTCAGTTTTCTCCAACTTCCATAGGACATACTCCAGGATAGATCATATTTTCATGAGCCAGGCGCTATTCCAATCACTCCTGGGAGCCCATTTCATCCAATATGCCTCTTGGATCACGCTCCCTTGGAGGTAACAATCAATTGGCCAGCCCCGTGATCCAAACGCGACAGATGGTACTTCCCCAATTTTTTAAGTAGAGACCGGCTCCTCTGCGATGAATTACGGAAATCGATAAAAGAGTTCTCTGCCATAAGTGATCCCACAGATACCTCCCATGGGAACAGCTGGGATGCCTTTAAGGCAGTCATAAGGAGCAAATGTATAGCTTTAGCCACTTCTCTCACAAAACAGCAAACCAAAGAGAGGCTCTTATTGGAGGGGGACCTGCTGAAGACGGAAAGGGCACACAAGTACTCCACATCCATGCAAACACAATGGAGGGTGACATCATTATGGGGTAAGCTGCAGGCCATCTATTCCAACAGGGCAGAAAAAACATCTTACACCTCCAAGCCAGAGGGTATGATGGGGGCAACAAAGTAGGCTTATTTCTTGGCCGCCAACTCAGAGCGAAGCAGGAAAGAGAGTAAATTAAACAAATTGTTGATGAGGAAGGCGCCACGCACATTAGCGAATGAGAGAAAACAAATGCTTTCTATGACTTCTACAGCTCACTCTACACTGCGGACCCCTTAGTGGAACGAGTCCAAACAAGCTACTTAGACCCCCTGGATTTAAAACAATTCTCCCCTGCCAGTAATATTGAACTTAGCAAACCTATTTCCGTTCAGGAGGGCCAAAAGGGCGATAGACGCCCTTAAGCTTCAAAAGGCCCCAGGCCCTGATGGGCTAAATGCTGTATTTTACTGCACCTTAGCTCCAGAGCTTGCCCCTCGCCTGGCGGACCTCTTCAATGAATTGAGCACAGAGCGTTGTGTTTCTGTCACCATGGGAGAGGCTCTAATTACCCAAATTCCCAAACCAGGAAAGGATCGCCAATTGTGTGCTTTGTATGGACCTATAGCCCTCCTGAACCTAGACACTAAATTATACTCTAAAATTCTGGCCAGCCGTCTAGAGAATATTCTACCTTCTTTAGTTCACCCTGATCAATCGGGCTTTATCATAGGGCGGCAGACCCATGATAATTTACTTAGGATAATACATTTGATTGAAAAAGTGCAAAAGAAGCAACATCCTGGTGGCCCTTCTCGAGTTGGACATGGAGAAGGCCTTTGATCAGGCCGACTGGCCTTTCCTGAGCCTTACTCTGCATCGATTCGGGTTTAGTGACTCCTTCATAGGTATGGTGCAAGCCAACTATCACATCCCTAGGTTCTGTATCCTGGTCAACAGGGAAATCTCAAAGCCTTTTGAGCTCTCGAGAGGTAGGCAGGGCTGCCCCTCTCAGCTTTGCTTTTTTCTCTCTGTATCGAGCTGCTGGCAGTAAGGATAAGGGCTAATACTGATATCCGGGGGTCAGGTTTGGCACAGATGACAGCTAAATGTTGCTCTTTGCAGATGATGTCCTGCTTCCCATCAGCGATCCGCTGGTTACACTACTAGCCATATGAGCCGAACTTAGCCTATTTGAACGGGCTGTGGGATTTAAGGTCAATCTGTCTAAATCATTTCTTCTCAACCTAACATTCCTTGAAGAAACAATGACGCTATTCGAGGAGTCATCTCCCTTTTGCTGTGTCCGCAAAAAAATTACGTACCTAGGCATAAACTTCACCACTATAATCTCAGATCTTTATAAAGCTAACTTCCCTCCCTTACTGAGACAGCTCAAATCTGATTTTAAGAAATGGGGCGCAACTTTCATCTCCTGGATAGGTAGAATAAACGTGATTAAAATTAATGTTCTGCCCCGTCTCCTTCATTTATTTCAGGGTCTCCCGATAGCACTGGACAAAGACCTCTTCTCAGAACTGAAAAAGATGATAACTAAGTTTATTTGCCAGGGTCAGAGGGCTCACTAATCCCAGCCACTGCTATGCAGGCCATGTTTAGATCAAGGGCTGGCCCTTCCAGACTGCACAGGTGCTACGGAGCTGCCCAACTTCAGGTACTGGCTGAGTGGTCCCTCAAGGCCTCTGAGAAACACTGGATCCATTTGGACCGTTAAATTGCGGGCAGAACTATTTGGGACCTCCCATGAGATGGAAACAGGATAAACCGCCCAATGTATACCTTAGCACAGCCACGGCCACCACCCTCCACGTCTGGGACAGCGTCACCAAAACACTGCCCTTGACAACCTTCCCCTCCCCCTATACTCCCATTCATTTTAACCTGGCCTTTCCCTGGCTCTAGATGAGGGTCCCTTTGATGCTTGGTGGGAGCGGGGATATCTTATGATAGCTGACCTCTTCAAGCGAGGAGTACTACTCACGTTTGCAGAATGCTCAACCCCTTTTTGAACTGCCGCCTATGGAGGAATATCGTTATCTCCAGCTTATACATTGGGTGCAACAGCCCCAGGTGCGGGCAGCTGAGACCAGAGAACTTCTCCCTATAGAGAAGTTTGTGCAATCTGGTACTATGATCAAGGGCTTTATCTCCTTCCTCTACAACATCTTACTAATGGTAGGCCCTCACCCGGTCCCCAGGCACCAACGATTTTGGGATGATTTATGGCCCACCCCTATAGGGGACAAACAATGGGGCGCCCTGTATAAAGATGTTACTAAATACAATCGCTCCTTTTTCCTACGAGAAGCTCACTACTAAATTATGCACAACTGTTACCTAAACCCTCAGAAACTGCACTCTATATTCCTGAATACTACAAGATAAATGTTGGGGGGTTGCAGGCTGCTGGGTGACTTATGCCACATCTGGTGGGACTGTCCCTCTATACAACCATTTTGGAACAAAATCCTCTCCCAAATTAAAATTATCTTAGGATACCCAGTCCCAAATACTATAGAACACAGACTTCTGGGGGTAAGAGATCCTAGCCTGAAGTATCAAACAGAGGGACATGGCTCCATCATGTGGCTCTGTCTAGGGTCAGCCAAAATGGCCCTAGCCGCGGCATGGAAGAAAACGGAGGCCCCCCTCCCTCACCCAATGGCACGCCTGACTATGGCTGGCTCTATCCTTGGAACAAATGACAGATATCGTTAAGGATACCCAGAGGAGCTTTGACTACATCTGGAACCCCCTGGTGGGCTACTTATCAGAAAGACTGCCCCTATTTGCCTGTGGTCCCCGACTATGAGCGCTCCTTCTTTTCCAGATTTAGTGATTGCGGGACTAAAGGCGACCCTCATTACGATGGGGCTTGACCAGACTTAGTGGCAACTCTATCTCCCTGAGGTTTTAAAGGGGAGAACTGATGGCCAGTTACCCCGAGGTGGGACCCCAGCCCTGCTGAGATCCAAGCCCCACAAACACCAATAACACACACCATCACAGAATAGTTCTTAATGTTTTTGTTATGTTCTTGTTTTCTCAATTATGGGTTTCCTGTGGGCCCCTTGGCACAAAACTGAAGCGGCCTCCTAGAACGTATATGCTTTGTATTTGACGTGTCGTAGGCATAATCCAGCACGTCTGGGAAAAGTTTTAAGGACAAAAGTGTTGTGTCATGATCTTGTGATAATGCTGTGCGGTTTTTTTTTTCCTCGATACCTGTAACTCTTGACAAGTGAATTGTGCTCGGTGGAGCTTCAATGTGTTCTGAAACTTGCTGAAATCAATAAAAACAGTTTGTAAAAAAAAACAAGACTGCCTAGATACACTGAGCATCACCCTTGAATCGCAAGTGGAGGCTGGAGCAGATGTGATTAGGCATTGAGTTGGGAGTTTTGCTGCCTCCAAGAATCCCCTACTCTGGAAAGTCTCGAGGACAAACTGTATCCTCCCCTATGGTGTCTTTAATGCACATCCTGTCTAGTTCAGTTTGAATGTCGTTAGGCTCGGTGAAAAGGTATAGAGCTGTTGGGTTGATCTCACAATTGGTCAGATTCACTAGTACTCTGTGAGGTTCTACCATGTTAGGTAGGAATTTGGCTCTGATTCTGCATGGGTCAGTGGAGAAAGCATTTTGCTCTTTCGGGGTTACATACATAACATGATCAGGCTGATGTCATAGAGCCCATAGCGGTCATGTGCTGAAATTATGTGTTTTGTAAATGGGCGCTGTGTAGTGCATGTGGAATGCTAGTGTTTGGGATGGTGTAATTATGAGTGACATGGGGGAGATCGCTTTGAGTTTTTGAACAGACTCTATTTGACCAGGCAGTTCTTTAGCAGTGAATACGTGGGGCAGCACCCAAACTAGACAGAGGGTACATAAAAGTGCAAATATACATAACTTTTATTTGAACATTGCAGGTCTCTGGGCCATGATTGTGGTATCGTTTTGATGGTTAAAGCTTAAAGGTGGCTTATAGGTAATCAGATGAATTAGTCTATTTTATTAGCCTTCAAACCTAAATGGGTGCTTGGATTAGTGCAAGATGTTTATGGAGTGGTCTTGTGTTCATAGGGATAGATCATATCAGTTTTCCTCAATGATTTTTTGTGGGAGCTGCCAATTTTCTGAAACAATGTCTCTCCTGGTGTGTGCATGGGGGTGCCATCAGTGCAGGTTGCTTTCAATCTACACATGTGCGAGACTTACGAGGATGGGGCGTGTCACTGTTAAGTGCTATTGGTGGTTACAACATCCATCCCTTGTGGTGCCAAATATCTCAGTTCCACCCTTTCTCTAGAGATTCCTATTTGGGCTACCTTTAGGCTACTTTTGTTAGTACTTTTGTTTTCTGGGCGCTTCCCTAGATCTCGCATGAACTGCTATTCCACTTATCATGAGGCAGAGGGGCTTGAAAAGTCATTCTGTGGCCCCCCATTTACCCCTGATCATGCTGTCTTTTGGTGTCCAAGGTCAGGGCTTTTTGGCTGTCCCAGAAGTGTGTAGATGAGGCCTGGTAATTTGGTTAATTGCTAGGCCTGATATGCGGGCAAGCGCATTCTGTGTTCTATTCTCGCCTGGAGCTGCAATGGATTTTGCAGCCTCCCCTCTCCTAGGCACCCTGTCATCTCCAGAAGACATCTCCTCTCTGTGTTTGGATCTGTGGTTCCAGTCTTGTGGCTAGGAATTTCTAACTACTGGGCACACACATGTCACTATTTTAGAAGGGTATGGCATGGTGACTAGACTTCAGAGATTTTGAAAATCCCAAAGGAAAGAAATTAAAACATTGCAGAGATCATAAGAACATGGGGAGCCCCGGCCAAGGCCAAGATACCAAGCCGAACATTGCCTGGGGATGAGGACTGGACTGGGACTTCCTCGCAACTCCGGGACATCATGCTAACCTGACAAACCTCTCAACAGACTCGGTGCCATGAAGTCAGCTCGCAACTTATTAGCTTTTGTGCATGTGCTGTGGAGGTTATGGGATCCTCACTATCCCAGGCAAATGGGACTTCTGGTTCCCATCAATTGAGAACAGCTTCATCTTAGAACTGAAGTGGGGGCCTCCATTTGGCTGAAGGGTTCTAGTTTTCTTGGACACTTGTGGATCTTCACGCCATGAAGTAGACATGGGTCCCGGGCCAAATGCCCGAGAATAGGGAGCTTTCAATTGGGTAATTGGAACCTGTCCCTATTGACTTTGGATGTGGGGACCTGGGAGTCTGTTTTTCAGTACTTTGTTTGGGAGTTGCCCTGCCACCTCGTCAGATGCCCTCTTCCTAGGGTGTGGTCTGCCAACCCACCCTTGGGGATCAGCAACAGAGTGGGGCCTTGGCTCCTGCAGGCACCCTTAGTGCGAACTTTAGTGAAGATGCCTGATTGACAGAACACATACAACAGCTCTGAATCACCAGTTGCAAGTAAAAGTTGTATTCACAATGTTGTCTCATTGGTCCTTCTTTTGGGTCTGGCACAGTTACTTCTTGGGATGTGGATGAATGGGTGGTGTTTTTACTCTGCAGTTTTATCTTAATATGCATTTAGACTCTCTGTTTGTGTGAAGGCATTACCTCCCTGGACATTTACTCCTTCCCTGTCTCTGGATTCTTTTGGCATGTGTTCATCCAACCACCTGATCCTTATTGTGGAGGTGCGGCGGCTGACTGGCTTCCCTGTGGCTGAATGTAGGGTGTATTCGGATTTCCCTGGGATTGGTTCTATGGATAAGGACTTTGTGGTGGCTGGCCATCGTCCATCGATCTCTGTTCATGAAATGCTTTTAACCAGCATCTGTCTGCCAGGTGGCACATCCTGTGGCAATTGTACCAATCCCTGAGTTCTGGTTGCTGCCAACCTCCCAGGCCTCTGCTGCCATAGGTAGGTTGAAACACTCTGGGGTTTTACGGTGGTGCTCCCTTTGAGACTTGTGCCATTTGTACACATGTAGCCAATGCGGTCCCCTCGAGTGCAGTCTTTTTCAATTTGTGTTGAACCAATTTAGCAGTGTCTTTCTGGGCTTGCTCCTGTTTTTCTCTATCCTGCTCTTTTTTGTGGTAATCTAATATATGGGCTTGTATCTCCTGCCAGGGCTTGGTATCTTACCAAAATCAGGCTGTCCAATCCACGTTGTTTCTCAATGGGCAGTCCCCTTTTGAGAATATTGTTAAAGAATGCAACTTGTGGGCCAGAATCCGTCCACGGCTGTCCCGTCTCATGTCCCCCATCGTTTCCTCATCCTATCCAGAAACCTGGTTATTTTTTCCTCTGGCTTCATAGTCTCCATAATTAGCCCTCCTCCTTCCGGGTGGTCAGGGCCATTGATATTTGGTGCCTGTATGAATTGAATGCGAACCATCATGCTCAGAGTTTGCCAGAGTAATTTCTGGGATGGGACCTTGGGCGAGCACGTGTTAGACTGCTTTACGATAAGACTACTTAGCAGACTTTGGTATTCCTTATCGATAGGTTTATTGCTGCTGTGTTCATTTCAAAATAAGAGATCCATTGCCCTGGTCCATCCAGCAATGGCTGTAACTTTGTCCTTAGCTTTCCTTTTCCATTTGAGCCCACAGCACATAGATTGTCCCTGACGTGCCCTTCTGTCGCAGTGGGTAAATTTTTGCTTTGGGTAAGTCTACTGGTTTCTCCCTAACTTGGTGTTCCCATGATGGGAGATGGCATAATGGCTGTGCCAAGGTCTTGCCTTCCACTCTGGCCACTATATCCTTTGGGGTCAGTCTATCGATCCAGTGCATTCAGGTGGAGCAGCTTACGTCTTCGTCGCTGTTCCACTTGTGCATGTGTAAAGGTGCCACCCTGTTTTTCCTATGTCTTGGTTGAGGCAGTGCCAGGCTACCTTGGTCTCTTATTCTCTAGTCAGCTCATCTCCTATGTTGAATATGTGGTGAGGCTTGAATCCCTGCCAGAAACCTCTCTCCTAAATCTACCTCTGATAATTCCCTGATCTGTGTCCTGTACCTTACCCCCGTTCTTCTCAGATGGGGGACATGCTCCTCTATTTTCTCTGGGTGTGAGCTCTTCCTCTCTCCCTCCTTAACCCGAGCCTTTTCTACACATCCCGTATAGGTTGCTTCCCTCACTCTGAGCTATGTGTTCTTTTCGGTCAAGGTTTGCCCTCAAATTCACTCTCTGTTGTTTTCCTCAGCTACCTGAACAAGTACTGTAGCTACACCATCGTCATCGTATCCCAGGGGGTTGGGGCCCCCTCCACATTCCTGCTAGCTGTATCACAGTCTAGAATTGCCACAAATCTCTGAGTCACTTGTGTGTGTTTGCCTAAGTCAGTGAGGTGTGTGTTCACAGCACCGCTGGGGTTCTATGTGTCAGGCGTGAGGGGTTGAACTTCTGGGGGCCCTTGCACCGGACTGGGGTTGCTCTGTGACTGCCTAGTCCTGCTGGCCTATTAGTCTCTAATGACTAAGCCTAACTGCCTGTTGTTCAGTGGGGGGCCTCCCCCATTTTTCAAATGGCGGATTGGAATATCCTAATGTGGGCAGAGAGGGTGAGAGGAGCTCCATGCCTGATTATGTTGGGGATTTGCTAATGCCTTGATTGATATCTGTTTTGCAGGAATATCAATTTGGGATTCTGCGAAGATGGCCCATAGTATTAATAATGCCTTTCTCTTATCTTTCATTTGACCTGCGTATTTGGTTTGTATGTGTGTGCTCATGTTTCGATTATGTTAGTGTCAAAAGTTCCTTTCTTTGGCCAGGGCAGTTTGTGTGTGTCTTTGTATGTGTGTGCCTGTCTTAGAAGAACTTGTTAAGCATTTTAGCTTGTTTGGGGAAACTGGTTTACATGTGCTTTAATGGTGGCTCTATGAATAGTTTGGTAGTTTTGTGGGATAAGATACCTTAACTTATTTTAAGGGAATCTTTGGCTTTGAACTAATTAAATATAATGAGGAAATATGAATTTTTATGGTCAATTGTGTCCCCTATCTTAGACCCCAACGGCTCCATGTACATGCTACAAGTACATGTATGTTCCCTCCAGTTCCAGCTATGAAGACGCAAATACATGTGCGTCCAACGTCAACATGTCCTCTTTCAGATCCGCCATGAATGGGTCGAATATTCCATTCCTAAGTATGATTGGCCACCGACTTTATATGGTTCACTTTTTACATTTTACAGTTCAGGCGAGTAGGCCCTGAATTCTGCCATCAAGCCTTTTCCTGCTTCTGCCTCTGAAATGCTCCAGCTTGGACCTGCATCCGTATCCATGAACTTTGTCCTACTCCCTGCGCGGCCAACGGTGCCTGACGCGGCCTGTTGCCTGCCAAAAAACTGTATTCAGCCTTCAAGTTATCTGCTCCGCTCCTCATCCAATGCATTCCTGTCTAATAGTTTTAGGTAAACATCCTTCCAGCTACCGAGCAAAGGGCCCGGCCTCGCTGTCTTTATGCAAGTAATTCATAGCCCCTGTTACCATGGAAGATTACTGCCCCCTCGCATCTCATGTAGACACATAGACGCTTGTACATGCACTAACAGTTAGTATAGAATAGATTCCGTCCGAGAGACCTTTCCTTTTGGATAAAACAGTTCCTTAAACAAAGATATTAGATACGATTTGGGATTAGGTTGACCTGACCCCCAGACTTCTGTCTCCACATGTAGAGCTAAATGTCAATTCCCCTTCACCCTTTAGTTGCACGTCAATCACACGTCATGCGGCTGCGCGCGCATCTCTGCCAAACATTTCTGCTGACACTGCAGGATTCTCTTATGGATCCACCCACTTGTGACATCATTTTAAATGACGTTTCTAGTATAAGCCTGTTATTACGCCCATTTTCATTACGTATGTGTATTCTTATCTGTATTATCAGCTGTTACGCCTCCTGCATCTGTCTTAATGCAATGCTTTTCATATATATATTGTTACTTGTCAATAATGTATTGCCTATCCCTTCCTGAACCTTCGTGGTGATGGAATAAGATTGCCTGGTTCGAACCATGATTCCTTTGTAAGGAATAAAGCCCTTTTCAGAACCTCTAATACCACGGATTCTGCCTCTTATTTTGACTGAGTTATTCTTACTAGACTTTACCGCATAAAAAATAGTACAGGTAATTTAAATATTTACCACATAAATTGGCGCCCGAACAGGGACACTTTCTCATCTCATGCGCCGGAGGTGCGTTGCAGGCCCGGTCCCCTGCCACAGCTGAACGGACAAAAACGCGTACCCGCAGGATTTCCTGTATCTCCCTCCGGCCAAGCGGGGGTGACTGAGGCTGCGATCAACACCCAGACGAGGCGGTGAGAAGTGCGAAGTATCCCGACCAGAGCCTAGCTGAGAGAGCAAGATCCGAGGTATACAGAGGCCCACCAGGTTCCAAAGTTCCGAGTCGAGTCGAGTCCAGTCCGGTCCAGTTCAGTTCAGTTCCGAGGCCTTCCGTTCCGTGCTACCCGGTGAGTACCATTGCTGGGGAGGCATTTAGACGTGCACATTAATTTGTGCCGGTCCTGACCGGTTTGGGTACACAGATCCGGTCTGCACTGTTTTAGCAGTGTATCTGTACTGTTTAGCAGTATATCCAGTATGTTCATGTATATAATCCAGTATTATCTAGTATTAGTATTATGTCAGTAGTTAGTTTTCTCTTAATTATCACTGTTCGTTAAATGTTAAATGTTAAATGTTTTACTGTGTTCAAAAATTGTGGTATGAATGAGTGTTCATTATTGTGTTTATCGTATTAATTGTGTCCAAGTCCAGTTTGAGTAAGAATCAAGTAGCAAGGTTTAAAGATGCCGTTCTTTTCAAAATTAAGACAGATCAAAACTAGAAAAGGAGTACTCGAAGAAGCTGTTCCCATTCCACCTAGGGATACTCCAGGGTATTTTATGTACCATAAGCATGGCCTAGATGCCGTATTATATCTTGATTTATGGGTGGACTACACCAAGGATTTAGCAGAGAGTCAGAGATGGCCCGCAGCTGGGACATGGGATGCAGATTGCATCATGAGAGTAGAAGAAGAATTATGGAAAAAGAAAGCCAGACAGTCACAGAAAGATGCCATTGAACTATGGCGTAAAGAATCGCATAGGCGCACAGAGAAAGCACTCAGACTGGAAGAGAAAAGTAGGGAGAACTCAAATAAAGCCCGAGAAAATATATTAATTGAGGAAGGTACCCGAGTAAAAACAGAACAAGTAGACAGGCAACGAAACACTCTTATGAATGGTATGTATCCTCTCTTGGCCGAAGGTTTACCTAAGGCCACCCCGGGAATACCGAAAGATTTTCCACCCCCATTACTCCCGATTAAAGCACATCCCAAGACCGCAAAAGATATTTTTCTTTCCTCCTATTTAGACGATGTAGCTCCAGAATATGTTAATGTTCCACCACACACGCCACCTGTCGATGGTGCTCAACACCGAGATCATCCGCCCCCAACTCCGCAACCACAAACTCAAACAAATTCAACTTTTCCTGCATCCACAGTTTCTACCTTACATCCCACAAATCCTTTTATGCCTAGCACCTCAGAAGGTGCGACAGGAGGTGCGGCAGCAATTTTCGCCACGCCACCATTACGAAGCAAATCGTCTCTTAGAGATTTAGCAAACCAACGTACACCACAAATAGCAACGTCCGACATGTTTAAGGAACATCTTGTAGATTGTAGATATGATCCGGTGCCCGGTAAAAATGACAGAATGCTGCTATCATCACTACGTATACGACGAGCTTCAACGTATTTAATGACATTACCAGGAATGATTAAACATTTAGACAATATATATCGCTTTGTCCAAACAGGGCAAGGCCCTGAAAGTATTGACGAAGCCATGGAATACCAGAAAGTGGATGTACAGAGACTACTGTTACGCTTCTTCATAAACTGCTTGATCAGAGACAGAGATAGGTCCGAGGTAGATCAGGATGAAATGCAAGTACTTACCAGATGGGGTCAGAATATATCAGAAGGAAAACATGATAAACAGACATGTATAGTAGCTATGTGCCGAAAGATCCGCAAAGAAGTAGAACGAACACATAAAGCCAGATCGGAGGCAGACAAAACTGAATCAGAGGGAGAGGAGGAGGAAGAAACAGAAATGCCCACAGGACAATTAGAAACGATAGCTTATGTAGGTGGGGGAAGACCTTGTAACAATACCAGATACTTTAATGACCCGATACGTCCGATACGTCCAGAATGTAACAGACATTTTCAAGCCCCTATGCTAAATGCGAAGTCCCCTGAACACTTATTCCAGGCTGCTGATAAATTACTCCGAGACCGAAGGGGGTATCATATGCTCGATTCTATGGATGAACAAGAATTAGCCAGGTCAGCAGTGCAATGGGCTGACAGTTCTGAAAAATACAGTGATGACGCGTTAGCACACACGTTTTTGAATCTTACCCCAGACGAACAGCGTTTAGCTGGTATATACATGTTACAACACCTCGTTATATTGTATAGAAGCCAACGTTCCGATCCTGGTCCCCTACCTGATATATTGATAGAATTACTCACGAATAAATGGAGAGGTTCAGGTACTGATTTAATTAAAGAAATTCTAGAATATCGACACCAGTACATTGTCTTCGTATGCCCAGAACATGTTTCAGTTCCTCCCAAGTTGGAAAGAAAAACGTATCACATAGACAGACAGAATCCCTTACGCGAAGTGCACCCAATCAGAGGTGAGGACAATACTTTTAAACGCGTGTTTGTGTACACGCCCATAACTAAAATTGAATTATTAGAAATGAAGAAAGTAGTACCTGGCCATGACAAAGACCCAGCAGGTTTCCACCGTGAGATAAAAGACATGTTACTCATGGGAGAGTATACTTATCCTGACATTATGAAAATATTGAAAGTTTTATTGCCTGCCGGTATTTACGAGAAACTCAAAGAAAAGGAATGGGAGGTGGGAGACCAAAAGATAGAGTGGACAGCATTAGAAAACGAAGAAAAAGCCCGAGCTGCAGGTTCAGGGCTTGGGGAAAAGACTACAGCATTACCAGGATTATTAGTGCAGGTACTACCACGTTTATTAACTACGAAAAAGGAAGACTGGGGTGCAATTTCAGCCTGTAAACAGAAACAAGATGAAGACACTAGTGATTTCTATTCCCGATTTGAAAAATTTTTGGTATTAATAGTGGCATAAAAGCAAGTAGTGAGTCGTATCCACATCTGTTTGTGACAAAATTAGTTGAGAATTCCCTGCCCCAAGTTAAGAATAGAGTATTAAAATTCGAGAGTACCTGGCAAGGTAACACACCGTCACAAATGTTACAAATGTTACAATATCATCACAATAGAATTAGAGAAGAACAAGAACATGAACAAAGACGTATGAAAGACACGAAAATGAAAATGCTTGTTGCTCAGTCAGTTCCAGCTGACGGTCATAAAAAGGGTACGACACAGTCCAATGATTCAGTAGGTCCTGTTAGAGGGACATGCAACTATTGTAAACAGCCAGGTCATTATATACACGATTGCGCAGTTCTAAAACATAATATCTCTACGGGTATAACGAAAGAGAGACCACGTCCGCCTAGACAGGATCAGATCCAACAACAAGTACCTCAGAATATACAGCCTATGCCAGTTCCACAACAGACCGCACCACAACCACAACAACAACCACAACAACAGCCACAGCCTATTGCTGCAACACAAAACACGACACAACAGATGTACCAGTATGCACAAAATGACTATCCAGAGTATCAGCGCTACACATGAAATAGCCTAGAGAGGGAAGTTGGCCTACCCCTTATTGAGGTTCCCATAGATCAAGAAGGTCCTTACGTACAGAGTCAAGTATTAGGGAAAGACAGAAAGTTTCTACTCGATACAGGGGCAAGCAGAACCACTATCCGTCACAGCGAAGTCCCAGGGGTACCCCTCTCAGGCTCACAAAATATTTCCCTTGGTTTTTCAGGAAAACCCACTATTAATGAAGTATCGCAACCGCTTGCATTAACAGTCGGTCCATTAACACGGACTACAGATCTATTGCTCACAAAATCATGCCCAGAAAACTTGTTAGGTATAAAAACATTGAAAGCTCTAGGAGCTGTAATATGTTGTTCTCCAGAAGGAGTACGACTATTTTTGCGTGACTTTAAAGGTCACTACGTGTCTAGAGACATGGATCATCGGTTACAGAATCTACCTGCACATTTATGGGCGCAAGGCCCCACTGATGTAGGTTGTATGCACATTACACCATATCGAGTCACACTTAAAACAGGAGTAGTATTACCACGAATATGACAGTACAAGTACCACACGCAGTAGAGGTTCTCTTGAACCGGACCCAAACACAACACTTGACCATAGCAAGACTGACGGGTTATGAATTGACATTGTTCCAGCCACACATAGAAATCAGACGTTGTAGTACATTAAATCCTGCCACACTTTTGCCAGTAAGTGGAACAGACCCATTGGCACATGATTGTATTGAAGTCATTACTATTACGACGAAACCCAGACAAGACTTGACAGATATTCCATTATCAGATCCAGACCTGACATTGTATGTAGACGGTTCATGCATGAGAACAAGTACAGGAGAGTTAGTGGCCGCTTATGCAGTCACAACAGACACTGAAATTATTGAAACAAATTGTATCGATACCTTGTCAGCTCAAGCAGCAGAGCTCATCGCTCTGACACAAGCCTGTATTCAAGCTAAAAATAAGAAAGTCAACATATACACAGATTCACGTTATGCATTCGGAGTCGTCCATGACTTCGGCGTGCTTTGGCGAGAGAGAGGTTATTTAACTTCTCACGGTGCCCACATCCAGCACGGTCCCCTTATTCAAGCTCTGTTAGATGCAATACATCTGCCAACTGCAATATCGATTATGAAGTGTAAAGCCCATACAAAAGTGACTGACATTATTTCTCAGGGTAACGACCTAGCTGACAGAACAGCTAAACAGACTGCTCAGAATCAGACTGATCCAACTGACACGACAAAGACAATAGTTCCGACACCAACACACTGCATGACAGTTAAGGATCCCGCCCTTGATGTAATTGATATACAGACACATGCTACACCAGAAGAAATAAAGAGATGGACTGAATTAGGAGGGATCCAAACGGATCAAGGATGGATGACGAAGGGAAAATCTATATGGTTTCTCCCCGACTCAATGGTTCAAGTCATCATTAACACAATACATAGTCCAGCGCACCTAGGAGAGAAAGCTATGCTAGACAGTATTCAACACATTTGGTTCAATAAACACTTGCGAGCAGCAGCTAAACAGAAAGTACGTACCTGCATGATTTGTTGTCAGTTCAATCCAGGAAAAGGCGTACCTGTAGAACAAGGTGGATTTCAAACCCCCGATCACCCTTTTGAAGTCCTCCAGATGGATTATATCCAGATGGAACGATGTCGAGGATTCAAATATGTCCTCGTAGTTGTATGCGCTCTTTCCCGGTGGACAGAGGCGTATCCCGTCTCAGATTACACTGCCCCGACTACTGCCAAACAGTTAGTTCGAGAATTCTTCCCACGGTATGGTTTGCCCCGTGTCGTGTACTCAGATAATGGCCAACCGTTCTCATCCGAGTTAATGAAACATGTTTCACTTTTGTTAGGCTATCAATGGAAATTCCACTGTGTCCGACATCCCGAGGCAGCAGGTCTCGTGGAGCGGCATAATCAAACTTTGAAAATTAGACTGTCCAAAGTATGTAGAGAAAAAGGTGTCGACTGGATAGTAGCTTTACCAGTTGCGCTCTTTTACATGAGAATGGTAGCACACTCTCGAACAGGGCTATCCCCGTATGAGGTGATCTTCGGTAGACCACCAAATATGTGGGGGACGCCTATACCCCGTAAAATAACTGATGTTGATTGTAATATGCTGACAGATTACCTGGCTTCCTTGATGTCTGCACTACAATCTTGTCGTTCACAGGTAGCTGCAGCTTTTCCCGATAACACTGAGGTGAAGCCCCATGACGTGGTTCCGGGAGATCTTGTGCTTATAAGGAACTTCGACAGAAGGAAACCGCTGGGGCCTCGCTGGCAGTCGCCTAAACTCGTCTTATTGACCACAAGGACAGCTGTGAAGATTGAGGGACGTAAAGGGTGGTTGCACTCGAGCCATATCAAAAAATTTCATGGACTATCATCCGACTTGAATTATCAGCCCTGCATTCCCTCACAGACTGATTCAAAACTCCCCCTGGTTGACAAGACAGAAAAAGAAGACTATAAACTGAAACTAAGGTCTAGCAAGTCAGACAATTTGATTGTTTAAGTCCTCTCCAAGGTGAATCGGTTGAATTTGTCTCTGACATGTATCCTCTAGACCGAAATAGAGAGAGAAATAGACAGAAACAGCTCAAGAAACATGCGTACTGTAAAACACTTCGTAGTCACTGCATAGTGACATTGTTAATTATGTTTTTTCTAAGTCTTCTGATTATCATTACCAGTATATTACTACACATGTATTACCCTATTTCCAAGCGTGCTTTCAATGCTACTGCCGAACATTCTTTTAGCGAATTACCCCCGCATGAGTTGTCCTATAGATTTGCGCTGCGCAACAACACATTCATTAGTATGTTACATCATTCTCATCAGACCAGCAATGCTACAAATTGTTGGATATGTGGTCGACTCCCTCCCTATCAGAAATACAAGGGAGTTCTGCCCCTCTTTCCGTATCCATTCACACACAATGGCTCCTGTGGAGCATGGTTTAGTTTGATTAATTCCCTAGATTCAAATTCAGTAGTTTATCAAGACAACTGGGTTTGGGGAAACCTAAACCTAGTTTTACTTAAAGTCTGCTACCCTAACAAGGAGGGACTTCCCAAAAGAACAGGAACTGATCTAGAAAATGAAGTATATGGATTAGGTAACTTTACACTTAATCTCATGATCCTGAATGTTGAATCCGAAGCCACACCAATCTTGCCCGCTATGTCAGTATTTCCAGTTAGAGGCGAATTATGTGTAAGAAAGAATGGTTCAATACACATGGGCCATAGTAAATGTACCACTGTAATAGAATTCAGTGATAAAGGCAAATCTACGTTTAGAGCTTCTCGTCACTCCTACTTCATCTGTGGTCACACCGCATACATACGTCTACCCCTAGATTGGGATGGTACCTGTTACATTGCATTCCTTCTGCCACCTGTTTTCCTAGCCCCGCCTGATTACCATAGGAATACCCATTTAGTACACAATAGACAGCAGAGAGATCTCCCGATTGTCGACTACACCGAAACAGCATGGGAGCAATACACAGATTTCAATAAAGGTTTCTTTCCCTACATAGGTACAGTCACTAATAGTAAGCTGATACGTAGATTAACTAGAACCCTTGAAGCAGTAGTGAATGAAACTACTTCCGCTTTAGGCAACTTAACAGAGGAGCAGTCTGCGATGCGGACTGTTGTTCTTCAAAATCGTCTTGTCCTTGACGTCATCCTGGCCGATAGGGGCAGAGCTTGTAGGGTCATCGGATCAAGTTGCTGTGTTTTCATACCAGAAAACGCGCCGTCAGTATATAAAGCCATAACCCGACTTCATAAGATCGTAAGCCAGATACACCAGAATCCAGGCACCTGGACTTGGTCCGGTTGGTTCTGGAGCGTGTTGTCAGCCTGGGGATGGAGGATCCTATCCTTCCTAGGTATTGGCTTTCTCATTCTATTCAGTTGCTGCTTGTGTCTACAATGTGGGCCAGCGATCTGTGGTCTGCGTGCCACATCGTGTATCCCGCCTTCGAATTTTTATTCAAGATCCCGGAAGAAGAAAGAAGATCCCGGAAGAAGAAAGAAGAACAAATGATGCTATATGAACAGATTGATGGATTGATGAAGATGGATATTTCATAAGGGTCCGTAGGGGACAAGGAGGGAATGAGGAAATATGAATTTTTATGGTCAATTGTGTCCCCTATCTTAGACCCCAACGGCTCCATGTACATGCTACAAGTACATGTATGTTCCCTCCAGTTCCAGCTATGAAGACGCAAATACATGTGCGTCCAACGTCAACATGTCCTCTTTCAGATCCGCCATGAATGGGTCGAATATTCCATTCCTAAGTATGATTGGCCACCGACTTTATATGGTTCACTTTTCACATTTTACAGTTCAGGCGAGTAGGCCCTGAATTCTGCCATCAAGCCTTTTCCTGCTTCTGCCTCTGAAATGCTCCAGCTTGGACCTGCATCCGTATCCATGAACTTTGTCCTACTCCCTGCGCGGCCAACGGTGCCTGACGCGGCCTGTTGCCTGCCAAAAAACTGTATTCAGCCTTCAAGTTATCTGCTCCGCTCCTCATCCAATGCATTCCTGTCTAATAGTTTTAGGTAAACATCCTTCCAGCTACCGAGCAAAGGGCCCGGCCTCGCTGTCTTTATGCAAGTAATTCATAGCCCCTGTTACCATGGAAGATTCCTGCCCCCTCGCATCTCATGTAGACACATAGACGCTTGTACATGCACTAACAGTTAGTATAGAATAGATTCCGTCCGAGAGACCTTTCCTTTTGGATAAAACAGTTCCTTAAACAAAGATATTAGATACGATTTGGGATTAGGTTGACCTGACCCCCAGACTTCTGTCTCCACATGTAGAGCTAAATGTCAATTCCCCTTCACCCTTTAGTTGCACGTCAATCACACGTCATGCTGCTGCGCGCGCATCTCTGCCAAACATTTCTGCTGACACTGCAGGATTCTCTTATGGATCCACCCACTTGTGACATCATTTTAAATGACGTTTCTAGTATAAGCCTGTTATTACGCCCATTTTCATTACGTATGTGTATTCTTATCTGTATTATCAGCTGTTACGCCTCCTGCATCTGTCTTAATGCAATGCTTTTCATATATATATTGTTACTTGTCAATAATGTATTGCCTATCCCTTCCTGAACCTTCGTGGTGATGGAATAAGATTGCCTGGTTCGAACCATGATTCCTTTGTAAGGAATAAAGCCCTTTTCAGAACCTCTAATACCACGGATTCTGCCTCTTATTTTGACTGAGTTATTCTTACTAGACTTTACCGCATAAAAAATAGTACAGGTAATTTAAATATTTACCACAATACAACGGGGCTTATTGCTTCTAATTATGTAACTATGCTCTCAGCACTATGTACAAAGGCATAAACAATTCAACATGAACATTTCATAAACACAACTAACAAAGCATATGAAGGGTTGCGACATATGGAAAGTGCAATTTGTCAATAAAAACATTATCTGAATGATATTGACTCCCAGCATAAAATACAGTTTGGGAGAAATGGCAGCAACTCCATATGAAACATTGGGTCATCAACAAAAACACAATATTTAAGTTAAAACACAGTTTGCAGTATTTACCACCACCACAACATCACACATATACCTTACATCAAAAATCGCACCCTGTATCACATGCAGGGGCCAAGCGTACCATTTGTATCACACCCAGCGGTCCAAGTGACCAACACCTAAAAAAAACTGACAGAATTTTTTTTGTTGACTTTGTCAAAAGATTCCCCAGCCCGCTTCTAGCGCATGCTATCCTGTGACCAGGGGAAGCTCTGCACGGTACATAGGACTAAGTGAGCCTAATAGTCTGTCATTATCAGCTCTGGAGCAAAGATTATAACGGAATTATTGCAGAAAGAAGGAAACACTCGAGAACCACAGTCCCCTCTTGGCCAAACAAAAGTTACACCTAATGTCCCAGATCCAAATCTTTTGCCCTAAATGTTTGAATTGCACCCTGTATCACACACAGGGGCCAAGCTTACCATCTGTGTCAAACCCAGTGGTCCAAGCATACCGGCTATGTCACACCCAGCAGAAAAGGCGTACCATCTGTGTTACACCCAGCAGTCCATGCAACCAACACTTCTAACTTCTTTCAGATGGCCATGGTGTTGGAAACCTGGTGGCATTGAGAAAGCCTTTTAGACTAAATGATAAGATTGAGGTGTCAACTCTGACAATAAATGCTAAAAATAGTAATCTTTCCTAGCTGGCTGTCTATCGAAAAAAGTTGACTTCTGTGGGGATTGCCTCCAAGGCCGTTTGTGACACATAAAATAGGTAATATGCCAGATTTGTGTCAGTGGCAGGGGACTCAGGTTATCTTTTTACACTTTTCCCTAGTTTGCCATATGCCAAACGCTTTACTGAGGTTCCGATGTAGTCTCTTATCCTTTGTGACAGCTGCTTCAGGACGGACTCCGCTCCCGGATGCAGCAGACCTTACAATCATTTGCGGTGTCTGCTCATCTTCCTTGCTGGACAAATATTAATCCATCCGGGCTGGTCCCTTTCCTTTGGCTGTAGTCGGGTTTGAGGTACCAATCAGCTCTGAACATAACTTTTATTCAGTTTATTAAATGCAATACACTAATTCCAGGGATCCTTTTATGGTAAGAAATGTGAATCTCTGTCTTTGGAGCCATAAATTATTGTATTGGATGAGGAATCTAGGCGGGTCTTGACCTTGCATGGACACAATGCAGCCAGTGGGTAATATGTCCAGATTTCTGGCATGAGGAGCATTTGATCACTGCGTGTTCTGTGTGTCTTGATTGACTATCTGTTCCTAACTTCACGTAGCATCTAACTTTATAGTATTTTGGGGACATGTGCGTTTTATTAGGGCCTATCTCCCTGCACCATTGTGGTGTCGCTGCAACTATCTGTGGGATTGATTTGGGATTTCCTGTTCCTGTTTGTCTGCCACTATTATGCCGCCCCAACTGTGATCTATCAATCAGTGACCTCTGGTCTGGGTCTCAGGGCCTGCCTAACTATGTATTTCTGAGTTGGGGTTGACATGGAGTTCACAACGGGGAAGTCATCAATAAAGATGCAATTTTGTTTTTATACATGAATGTATTGTTATTCATATTGACATCGACTTTTTCAATATTAACACTGAGATTTTTTTTTTAAAGTAATTCCGGCTCCAGCAACTTGGTAGCAGGAGAACAGTTTATGCTATGAGAAGAGGAGCTGTAAATATTTACCCCAAGTTAGAGTAATGCTTGAGTCACATAGTCTAAAGGCCAAATTTTGAAGACTGATGGTGGTTGCTGCATTGAAGGTGTGAGTATCAATATGATTATGTATTGTGAATAGCTTTATTGATCTGTTTTATTTTTGAGTTGTTGGAGTATGCATGTTCAATGAATTGGTGATGTTTATGTGCGTATTGTGAAGAAGTGGAAAAGGATATTGGACGTATTCCAAGATCCTGGGATAATTCAGAGTTGATTTATGGTTTTCCGTCTGCTAAAGATCTGTGGTGCATGTCATGTGGTACAGTTGACTGCACAATTTAGGTAGGAAGTATAGCATATTGTTGTGAATGTACTAGTATTGATTGGCCTGGGCAGAACCTATTGCACAGAAGTGAAGCTACATTGATATGGGTGATTTCCCGCCGCCCGAGATTTCATTTGAGTCTGTGGAAGATCTTTCTGTTGGAAAAGTCAGAGGCTGTCAAGATCTTCATATTTTGAATGTTTTCTTTAGAGGAACAGACAAAGATTGCACATTTTTATGTTGGCTTAGAGTTATAGAATTGCGTGTATGAGATAAACTGTGAAGGAGGGTGAACCGCTCCGAGGAATGAGATTATACATCATAGTGTGCTGTGCGGACAGTGGTTGGTTGGTGTACTGTTATGCTACTATTGTATGATGACGACAGAGTGTGCCACATTGGCATGAGTCAATTGTTGTGCAAGTACTGCATTGAGGTTTGTTAATGAGTCTTTAATTATTAAAGCTATAACAGGGTTTGATAAAAAGAGATCTGACTTTTATATGGAATAGAATCAAAACATTGGTGACCTGGGTTATGTTGTTTGCTATTTGTTGAATAATCCAAAATCATTAAATGTTTTAAAATTCCAAAGGGCTTTATGAGAAACGATGTAACAATTCCTGAATGGGAAGGTGAAAAGGGTGCCTCCAAAGATACACCAGCACATTATATGACAACAAACATGGGGTTGCATACTTGTTTGTCACTTTTAAAATGGTGCAAGATCAATGAAAATGAGGGTTCTTTGAGTTTTTGAAGATATGATACATTTTATTTGAGAATCATTGACAGATTGAAAGAAAAGCTATATGAGATGAGGTGACCACCTAGACCCACACAGTATGAAGAATTGAGTGTTTGGGACAAAACAGCACATCTTAAGGAGAGAGAGAGAAACACCACAATAAAACTGAAAGAGTTGTGCGTAACTATGCAAATGCTAGATGGGGGGAGGAAAAACAGAAGTGGAGGAAAGCCATAGTTGATGGGACTAGACTATACCCAGCCATTAGTACTGAAATGTCTCCAAAGTTGAAAAAGAATAAAACACATGGGAATGAAGATGAAAAGGATGGAAAGAAATCAGATACTGATCGAGGTTTCAGGTGATCAAATTTTGGCTGCATTGTTAGTCAAGTATTAACCACCTTATGTGGCCCCTGTAACAAACGCTGAGGGTACTTTGACCTGTAATGCGACAATGGCTATAGCCCCTGTTGACCCAAATGTGATTAAGTTCAAAATACTATTAGTGATGACAAAGCCTATTGTACAACCTCTCACATCACATGCTGGGCTTGCCTGATTTGAAAATGTTCCTACAGTGATACTCCCATATGGTACTTCTTCTATTGTCACTGTACAGCACCTGTTGCTAGGGTTATAACAGCACAGCCATTAGAGATTTGTACAACAACTGCTTTGGTTAATATTGTTCCAAATGCGGTAGTTCAAGGAACTGTTGGTGAAGCACATGTGACAGGATTTATCATAACATCGCAGATTTTACAAATTGTTGCTTGGAAACCACTGCATACAGTTCAAACCTTGGAAGAAGGAAGAAGGATTGTCTTTACAACACCAATATCACAGGGTGAGACTAACCTTTTATGATGATGGGATTTTTCCTACATGGTTTGAAGAAGCTGCAAAGAATAAAAAGGAAGGAAACGCAGAAAATCAGGTTCACACTATACAAGAGACAGAGAAAGGTAGACCGCAGAATGTCCTGAGGTTATAAATAGAGCTAGAAGAACTAATCAAAGGATGTGTAGCTCTTGAGCATGTAAATTAGTACCAAGAAAAGGAGCTGATATATATATATATATTTATTACTAAACGTACAATTATTTCTCTTTAGCAAGTCAAGTCAAGAAAGCTTTATTCGACGATTGTCATAAAAGCATACAAAATTTTTATATATACAGAATACACAAAACATGTTTATAAAAAGTTTAAGACAATAAATAGGGGTATTTATTAAAAGATTGAGATTTCAAGGGCTAGGAGGATTTACCCAGACAACATTTTACTCCTGATCACCCATGCCCTGCTAAGGAACTTAGCAATAGAAATGTAAACAAGTGGGATTTCAGCTGAGCGCATAATACGTACTGCCACCTTGGCGTTTCTAGTACCCAACTGTCGACACATTGGTTTTAGCCAGGTCCGGCGGGGAATTACATAGGAAGGACATTGAAACAGGAAATGATTAACAGATTCAATAGGTGCAGTACAGCCAGGACAGTTGAGCGCATTAATCACGGCCCATCTAGATGAAAACTCTCTTATTGGGAGACTGCCAACTCTGAATTGAAAATAGAGCTTCCTGTCCAGAGGATTAGTAATGTCATCCCAGAAAGGTGCCAAGGAGATGGTATCCTTAAAATCAAGAAAAATACCAGATAGTGAGAGCGGAGCTGTAGATCTGAAAACACGGGTAGGTACCATTTCCCAGTACAAAACCTTCAGTACTTGCTTAGACGGGAAGCTTGCGTTTAGAGGATCCTCCCACAAGATTTTTAAGCCCAGATCCTGAAGCGACTCTTGAATCCTGCGGAGCCACTTGATCTTATGAAAGGTGTCCAATTTAATAATATCCATGAGGCCAATTATTTCTCATAATAAACTAACTGAATAACCTTGAAAATATGAAGCCGATCTTTCAAAAAGTGTCTCATTGCAAAAAGGTTTCAGGGTACAATTGAATGATGATGCTATTGAGACAATGCTTTCTTCAAGAATGCAATTATACATTACTAAATTTGTCAAATGCATTCATAAATAGAGTGAATTTGAGAAATTAGAAAGTAAAGGGCAAAGAAGCATGAGAAGAAATGTAAACAAGTGGGATTTCAGCTGAGCGCATAATACGTACTGCCACCTTGGCGTTTCTAGTACCCAACTGTCGACACATTGGTTTTAGCCAGGTCCGGCGGGGAATTACATAGGAAGGACATTGAAACAGGAAATGATTAACAGATTCAATAGGTGCAGTACAGCCAGGGCAGTTGAGTGCATTAATCACGGCCCATCTAGATGAAAACTCTCTTATTGGGAGACTGCCAACTCTGAATTGAAAATAGAGCTTCCTGTCCAGAGGATTAGTAATGTCATCCCAGAAAGGTGCCAAGGAGATGGTATCCGTAAAATCAAGAAAAATACCAGATAGTGAGAGCGGAGCTGTAGATCTGAAAACACGGGTAGCTACCATTTCCCAGTACAAAACCTTCAGTACTTGCTTAGACGGGAAGCTTGCGTTTAGAGGATCCTCCCACAAGATTTTTAAGCCCAGATCCTGAAGCGACTCTTGAATCCTGCGGAGCCACTTGATCTTATGAAAGGTGTCCAATTTAATAATATCCATGAGGCCAATTATTTCTCATAATAAACTAACTGAATAACCTTGGAAATATGAAGCCGATCTTTCAAAAAGTGTCTCATTGCAAAAAGGTTTCAGGGTACAATTGAATGATGATGCTATTGAGACAATGCTTTCTTCAAGAATGCAATTATACATTACTAAATTTGTCAAATGCATTCGTAAATAGAGTGAATTTGAGAAATTAGAAAGTAAAGGGCAAAGAAGCGTGAGAAGAAAAATAAACAATTAGCGGCTGTTGACGCAAATATTAAGCCACTGTCATGTTCCCTAGATGAAGGAGAAGCCTTTGCTTTTCCATTGAGACAAATACCAGGTGGAGGCTATGTGCATGTACCATGGAACAGAGGCTATTTTGCAGCATTTACAAATAATTTTCCAAAATTGAGAGAGAAGCTTGTACAGTGGTATACACAAGTTGGACGATTTGTAAAAATTTCAAAAGTTCTGTGGACTGATTGAATCCGTTCTCTGGTATTGCAGGGCCAAGCGATTTGTGTACTGAGTGTAAAATTGCTGTACAATGGCCACGTGCGGAACCAATTAGAGATGCACCATCTCCTATGGTAATGAATAAATATGATGAGGTGATTACATTTCTGAAAGGCAAATTTCCTCCAAAAGGTATTGATTGGGTAAAGGTAAAAAAAACACACAAGAGACAAAAGAATCAGTGCATGATTACTATGAGTGATTACTTTAAATGTTTTAACAAAACAGTTGACAGGAACACCCCAACAAGAGTGATATGGTTTTATTTTGTGTCACACACACAACAGAGTGTGATTTGCTGGCAGACAAACAAATTAGATGAAGTTCTGAGGTATCCAAAATATTGTAGCAATGATAAAGAGATAAATAGATAAAGCTAAAAGAAATATGTATGCTTGTCCAGATGAGGTCGACTCAGAAGGTTTTCCAAAGTCAGTTGTTTGCAGGGAACCAGAGTGGGATGAAAGGTGTTGGTTTGCAAACGCAAGGAGTTCAAATAGGAGATGATGTTTCAAAGGGTAGAGGCAGAGGTGTTCGGATTGATCCAAATTCTGGTGTAGATGTTGTGCTGCTGAAACAAATGACCCCTTGTCAGTTCTGTAATAAAATTGGATATTGGAAGAGAGAGTGTAGGCTAAATCCAGATAGTATGAGTAGAAATGGTCAAATGCAAGGAGAATCAAAGTTGTAGTACTTGCAAATAAACCGATAACAAACCCACAGAATGGTTAAACAAGAAAATGCCTACCTTCTAAAATTGGCATTTTCAAACACACAATTTTAAAACCATCTTTACTAAAATACGTGTTATTATATTTTGAGTTCAGAGAGCCTAAATTCTATTTTTCTATCTTATCTCTATGGGAAGATATGCCTGTAAAATGTCACAAAGCATTCCCTATGCTATCCTATGGGGCAGGATAGCCTTTCAATAGTGAAAAAGAAATTGGCACTATTTCACTATCAGGACATGTTACACACATCAGTACATGTCCTATCCTTCACATACACTTCACCCTGCCCAGGGGAGGATCTTGGGCCTACCAAAGGGGTGTCCTATATGTAAGAAACGGGAAGGTTAAGGCCTGGAAAGCAGGTCCACTTGCCAAGTCGACATCACAGTTAAAAACCTGCGCACAGACACTGCAGTGGCAGGCCTGAGATATCTTTTCAGGGCTACTCATGTGGGTGGCACAATCAGTGCTGCAGGCCCACTAAAATAGTATTTGACTTACCAGCCCCGGCACACCCAGTGCACTTCACTAGGGACTGACCAGTAAATCAAAATATGCCAATCAGGGAGAACCAATCATAATAACAATTTACACCAAGAGCATATGCAGTTTAGCACTGATCAGCTGTGGTAAAGTACCCAGAGTCCTAAAACCACCAAACACAAGTCAGGATAAAATAGGAGGAAGAAGCAAAAAGACTGGGGATAACCCTACAAAAAGGGCCAAGTCCAACACAGAACCGTAAACTCCTGGTGAAGCTCACTGTTGCAGCCAATTTTTAGGAAGAGTGAAAAAACAGATCCAAAAAACTACAGGATTATTTCCTTTGTGTATATTGAAGGCACATCATACGCCATCACCTTGTTGCAGGAGTTAACAGATTGGATCTAGGACAATGGAATTTTACCATTCTACCAAAGCGGATTCCAAAAAGGTGCCTCAACCATAGATAATATAGTGGCATTATATTATCTGGTAGAACAGGTAAATTCCCAAAACAACGTGCCTGTATTAGAATGTTTCGTGGATTATTCTGCAGTCTTTGATGGCGTGCTATGATAAGCTATGGAACAAACTGAAAAGTTGGCAGATTACAGACAACCTAATGAAGACAATTATCCCCTTGTACAGCAACACCTGGCTGAGAATCAAATAAGCAGGGAACATCGCTTCTCATAAGATGTTTACTGACTGTGGCCTAAAACAGGGCTGCGATTAGCTCCAGTGCTTTTCAGCTTGTATACGGCTCACTTTGGGAAATCCCTTCAAGGTGCAATTCTGCTTACGCCAAAAACTGGGCAGCAACGACTGCACCTCCTCCAGTACCCTGACAATCAGGTCATCGTACCAGAGTCAATCTGCAAAGAGGATTGGACGCTCTGAACACCTACAATGATGTGAATGAGCTCGGAGTGAATGCAAGTAAAAGCAAAGTTCTGGTCTTTGGACATTACGTGAAAACAATCCTCTTCTAGGGTGGAGATTGGGCAGCCAGACCATAGCCACAGTAAGATTATACAACTAGTTGAGGGTGTGGCTGAATGACATAGGAAAAGCAACTATGCACAAAGCTACCATCTACCCAATGTGTAAACTACATGATAAATTACATAGCCCAACTATGGCACTGATAAGAAAAGTCACAAAATCCAAACTGCTCACAGTAGCAGGGTATGCACTGCAGGCATTCTCAGGAGGATGGAAATGATGATAGAAAAAGCAGAGGGCCAGTGTTATAAAAGACTTTTTGGACACCCCATATTCACATGCAATGGCCTGATTCTGCTTGAGTTTGGTTTGGTGCAGCAGAAATATGAATGTATGAGCACTCTGGAGAAGTACTGAGTTAAGACACTGAACGCCCAAAAAAGATAATTAAAGGAGGTACTTAAAATATTATTTGAAGGGGGACCTAGTCCCTGGCAAAAGTACTTTCTTGGTGCAGTGGTAAAGCTGGATCTATCTATAGAAAGTTGGTCCTTAGAGGAAGTTAACAATGTAGCAATATGGAAGGCGTTAAACAAACGCACTTGCCAGTTATCAGGAGAAGAAGATATGGCTACATACAAGGCCATTGCTGTGTTGTCAGGCCGCATGAAGTCAGACAACATTCAACCATATCTAAATAGCTCCTTAAGAAAGAAATGTTTGAAAGAGATCCAATGGGCTCAGATAGTGTTACTACTCACAAAGGAATTATATCCAGGTTGAAAATACTTGCTGAAGAGTGTTAAATGTAGGATGTGAAATTACATAATAGAGTCCAAGGAACATCTTATATGCTGATGTCCCACTTTACTCCAACATTGCCAGAAGTTGCTAAAACCGATGTTCATAAGGCATGGGGTTAGAACATGTGCAAAGGCAGTCTCATGGCTCTTGTCTTGTACAGTGCCCTCAAACCATGCCAAATTTAGTAAATTCATGAGTGCTACCCAAAGGGATTTGAATGAAACAACTTTATGGCCTATAATACATCAGCCACAGGACAAATGGACTCCAGGCCTATACTGCAGAAGGTTCCCTACATATCTGTCAAGGTGGGCTTAAGCTAACTGGTAGCCGGAATAGGGGCAACTATCCTGATGTATTTTATAGAGTTAGTGTGAACAAGTGGGGGGCGCTAGAGGGCGCCAGGCAAGACGGGCCATCATCTGCAGCGAGCCCCTCTCTGATGAAACTTGCTGGCTGACCGCGCCACTTACGCTCACTGGTAGACACTGCTTGCCCTCCCCTCTGCTTACCGGGAGCACCGTGGACGTGGGCAACTCCGGGAACTTCAGCGCCTCCAGCCGCTGACCCACACTAAAACCAGATACCGGCATCGCTAAATCTCTTTGCGACCGGCCCCACTGGTCAGAACTGTTTCCTCTGCTTCACATGAACTGCGCAGAACCCTCTCTGCTACTCCTAGGCCTGGGCCCGCGCCGGCTGTGTGCCCGCACAAACTGGGATTGGTGCACTCCATACCTCTAGTGGCGACTGCTGTTCCCCATGCGGGTCATGTGGTGGGGTACGCTGCTGTGCGCCTCTTGCAACGCTGTCACACATTGTTCTGTCTCCCTTATCCATGTTGCGGGCCGCTAATATCCTGCTCCCTGTCAACGTCATTGGGAAAACCGAGCGCAGCCAACCGCGCCTCACCTTTGAGCCCCAACAATCCAGGAAAACCTCCCAGCAGGCTGCTTCGGACTCTGAACTTGAGGCACCTGGTGATAATCTCTACAATATTGACAAGAGTCTCCTTGCAGTTCAAGCCAGGCTCCAATCCATCGATGGGAAAATCGATAATCTGAACCTACGCATGGATCATATGTCGCAGATGCTGGACAAACACGTACTGCGTTTAGGGGATGCCAAAACACGCATATCGGAGGCTGAAGATGGCCTACAACAAGTGACTAAAGGGCGGCATCCATGGAGAGGGTACTGGCTGTCATACAAGCTCGCAACGAGGACTTGGAGGCCCGATCGCACCACAAAAATGTGCAAATTACTGGTCTGCCGGAGTCCGCCAACAATGGCCGCCTCCAGCCCTATGTGGAAAAACTCCTCCGAGAAATATTTGGGGTGGAGAACTTATCTCAGGTACTAATTGTTGAGCTGGCCCACAGATCTCTTGCCTCTCGTACTCCACCGGGCGTGGCGGCGCGTCCCATCATTGCCCGCCTGCTCAACTACCGGGACCGCGATGTCGTCCTTCCTCTGTCCCGGGAGAAAGGCATCATAACACACGAGGGCAACACCCTTGCATTTTATCCTGACTTCACTGCTGCAGTTCAGCAAACTCAACATGAATACCAGCCAGTGAAAAAACAACTAATTGCAGCAAAAATCCCCTATGCCATGCTCTTTGCAGCACGGCTGCTCATTGACGACAACGGGAAGCCTCAGATCTTCACCAGCCCAAAGTCTGCCATGGACTATGCGAAGAATCTGACTCAACACAACCGAGCCCCATCGGCTGAGGCGGATGGTGGCGATGGCGCGGCACATGTGGAGCTGGACGAACAGTGACATTTGAGGGACGCGTGAGTAACATGGTGGCTCTGCCCCTTCTGTTTTTGCCCAGGTATATAACTCCCTTCACATTGACTGTACTGCGCCTCGATATTGTGGCAAGGACCTGATATTCGGGGGTGCACTTTATAATGTGTGCAGTTCTCTATCCTCCTGGACTACCCTTACTCAGGTACAGGACAATTTATTATTGCTTTTGTGAACTAGGCTAGGTGACACTGACAATGTCACTCGACCACCTCCCAGTACACCGGGAGGGATTCCGCGCTCCAGCGCTCCCACATGGGTGATCCCAATTACTGTTTGTTACACTGGAGACACCTTTGGGTACTACTTGGGGGAGTTACGGGATGGCTTTGGCGTGTTGGGGATGCTAAAGTGGGTGGGGGGTGATGGAGGTGAGGGGATCTTGAGGGGGTTGGTTATGTGGCTTACTTTATTATTATGTTTCAGTTCACTAAGGATGTGTTTACAGGCAATGTGGTGATCACCTGCTCCATGTATAATATGCTCTTGACTTACACGCTGCTCACACCGTAATGACCTGTCTCACATGGAATGTACGGGGGCTCAACTCACCAAGGAAGATACGCCAGGTGTTAGCATACTTGGACCGCCCTGATGTCACAATTGCCCTTTTGCAGGAAACGCACTTAGCCCCACACTCTGATGCTCGTGCTGGCTCGCAGTGGTCTGGCTACAGATTAGCCTCCCCCTATTCTTCTTATTCCTGGGGTTTGCTTACGATGATTAAGAAGAACATCCCATTCACTATGCTGAAGGCTTGTACAGACAATTATGGGTGCTACGCCATGGTACATGGACAGCTAGCGGGCAGCTTTGTCATCATCGTAAACACATATGGCCGAACATAGACAACCCTAGCATTTTTGAGCACATAATTTCTACCCTTCGTAGCTGGCCTGCAGCCCTGATACTTTGGGGGGGAGGGGTTTGAACACACACTTAGATCCCACCAAAGATAAGGCCAGTGGCAGGGCAATCCCCCAAGACGGCCCAGATAATTAACGACGGTATGGCTGAACTGGGACTGATAGATGCCTGGCAGCAGCATAACTGAGAGAGGCGGGGAGGCACACATATTTCCACAGCGCACGACAGTTGGTCCCGACTAGACTATTGGCTGCTGAGCGAGATGGCGGGGGGCTGGGTATCCCGTGTAGAGGGTTTGCCGCGCACACTGTCTGATCCCAATCCTGTATGCATCACGCTACATGTTCCAAACTCTACACGCTGATCATTCACCTGGCGACTCCGCTCGGACGCCCTATTAGATCCTCTTTATGTTACAACCATTTGTGACACTATCACGCAATACTTCTCTCACAACAAAGGTTCGGTTGACAATGCGTTTACTCTCTGGAAAGCCTTTAAGGCCACCATACGGGGCACTTGTATAAGCACGGCTGCTGGCATTCTGACAGATCTGTGGGGACAGCTCACCAAACTTGAATCCACGCTGCATGACCTTGAAAGCGCCTATGAGACCTCACCATGAGATTGGACGTTAGCATCGATCAGGGAAGCCACATCGGAATACCATACACTAGCTGAGCGGGAGATTAAGTACATTGCTAGACGCTATGTTGCTCATGGAGTCGGGAGGGGGGACGTCCAGGACGTCACTTAGCACACAAGATTAGAGATCGACTACACCATCACACTATCAGCAGGATTACTGACGAGATGGGCTGTTATCACTACACCACCGCTGACATTCTGGAACAATTTCGCACCACATATGCAGATTTATACACTACCAGAGGGGTAGCTGACGATGATGAGCTAGACACATACCTGGCAGACATTACCCTCGCCTGGCTCTCAAATGGACAGAGGGAATTTCTGTGCCAGCCGATCACGGTAGAAGAGATTCAAGCAGTGATTAAATCCCTGCCCAACAAAAAAGCTCCCGGCCCCGACGGCTTCCCCAGTGAATTTTATAAGGAATACGTGGAGGAAATTGCCCCTTATCTATTAGAGATGTATGCTGAGGCATACGACTCTGGCAAGCTGCCACCCATCCTCAGGGAAGCCCTGATCATTACCCTACTTAAAAAGGACAAACCGTCCCACAGATGCGAGTCGTATTGACCGCTGTCGCTGACTAATACAGACACCAAGATATTGGCTAAAATCTTGACTTACCGCTTGCAGCAGGTCATGCAAGGCCTGGTCCTACCGGACCAATCTGGCTTTATTCTGACCAGATCCACCTTGCATAACCTGCGGACTCTGTTCTAGGGGTGGGCGGAATTTGCGTAGTCGCGCTGCGCAAAACTCAGCGAAACGGTAAAAAATCTCCGCGGCCACCCAGAGTTCTGCAAACACGCAGAATTACTTGTTACGCCCATTCGCGATGCTTCTTTCCTGTTCGCGAACGCTGTTTGCGTGCTCGGGGGGGGAATATCTCGCGAACACGCATTTTGAAAGCGAGAACAAGCAAAACATTCTGCGAAGCCGCGGATCGTGGAATTTTGGACAATTTCGCGTTCTCTGCAGAACACGAAATTACCAAAAATTCCGCAAATTCCC
Source organism: Triturus cristatus (assembly GCF_964204655.1). Classification (NCBI taxonomy): domain Eukaryota; kingdom Metazoa; phylum Chordata; class Amphibia; order Caudata; family Salamandridae; genus Triturus; species Triturus cristatus. The sequence continues at coordinate 112,844,495 of NC_140588.1, forward strand.
CCAGCGGAACGGAATTTACCGCCCAGGCCTACTCGGCATGTTTCACCTCCTTGATCCGGGTCTGCAGGCAGCGGCTGTTATGCTGTATGCAGCCAAGGCCTTTGACTCCATAGAATGGATATCTTTTCCTGCGCCGCATGGGCTTCCTCCCCATGTTTGTTAACTTGATACAGCTGCTATACACTGAACTGATGGACTGTGTCAGGGTAGAACGTAGCACCTCTGACCTCATATACCTCACTAGAGGGACACGGCAGGGTTGCCCCCTCTCCTTTTTTTGCTCTTACATTGGAGCCCATTGCCTGTTTCGGTAGGCAGCGACATCGGGCCGCTGCCCTCTGCTTTGCCCATTGCCCTGTTAGCATTTCACTCTATAAGGACGATATGTTGCTTTTTATACGTGAACCGCATAACTACATGGCATCACTGCTCCATGAATACGTCCACTTTAACTTAACAAATTAACTGGACCAAATGGATGGTGGTCCCGTTGACAGAATGCACCTCACAACACAAAATTGATTTCCCGCTGGAATGGGGAACGGACCCCGTGAAATATCTAGGGGTGTGGGTACATGGTTATCCGAGAAAATTATGGTCCTGCATACGCTAAACTAATACGACAGGTGGACAAATAGGTGAAATTACCACTCTCGTTGGCGGACCGAATTGCTCTGATCAAAATGGTGGTGCTCCCCAAATTATTATTTTTTTTTTAAAACCTTTATTGAGACATAGTAAATGAACAAATCAGATCGCCGCAGGTACCCATTGCAATGGGATGCCCCTACAGACCATCAGAGCGGAACCGGCATCTCTTACACGGCCATTCAGCCGACATCCCGGAGGACCGGCGGCGCTGCAATAATAACATCACACACAGTAGTCCAGACTGAATAACTTCTGAGAATGGAAAGTGCATTAGTCCCCAGTCCATACTCCAGCCCGACGTGCCAGTATGCTATGCCTAGTGTCGTCCCCACTCTCCCATGAACCTGGTCTAGTTCCTGAAATTTTGTAACCATATCTTAACACCCCACCACCCACCCCACCCACCACACACTCTCTATCTCCATCTACGTTCCTTCTGCATGTACATTCTTCCGCAAGTCTAGTAGCCAGTACCGACCAGCCTCTGCACCCTCTGAGTTCAGGCCATTCTCAACCCAGCAACTCTCATTCACGCCCCACATGACCTCCCCCAAGGGGCGCCAGACGTAACCGAGGAGCCCCCATCACCCCTTCCACCAACCAACATCCATCCCAGGCAGAGCTCCGGCATCACACACCATCATGCTACTGTAGGGTCCTGTTCTTGTGTCGCGCCCCCCTCCGTCCCCCTGTGAGTACCAGGGTCTTCGCTCTGCGTCTCCCCCCGACCAACCGTCTCGAGGTCTCTGGCAGTCAGGTATGTTCTATACAGCGCCCAAAGTTCTTGGGGCGCCCCTTCGGGGGTAAAAATTTGCTATACGTCTCCGCCTGTGTGCTACAATACAGCATGTCTCTGGCCCATCGTTTCTTAGTAGGGAGCGGCCCCCTCATCCAGCAGGCCGCCACGACTCGCCGCGCGATCAATAACGCCATGTCCGTCAAACGTCGCAACACTAACGGGAGGGGCCTGGAGTAGCCCAACAACGCCATTGCCGGATTAGGTTGGATCTCCGTTGCCAGTATCTGGCTCAATTCCATGAAACACCGCCGTCCAGAACCAGGCCACACCTGGGCAAAGCCAGGCCATGTGCAGGAAGTCAGCCACTGGGGTATGACAGCGCTCGCACTCCGCTGTGGGGCGCAACCCGTACCTGTACAGTCTTTCAGGGGTGTAATAGACCCGCTGCAAGAACTTAAAATGTACCAACCGGTGTCGACCATTCAAGGAAACCGTTTTGGTGCTAGAGCAGCAGTACTTCCACATCTCATCCGAGATGTCCATTTCTAGGTCAGTCTGCCAGTTTCGCCGTGCTGCAGAGCACTGGTGCGCACTGTGCTGGTCACCGAGTTATTTGAGTGCCGAAACCAGTTTGGACGGCGCCGCCGTTTTAATAACATAGGTAAGTTCCGGGATTTCCGGGGGCTCCTCCATGCCCGGCCCCAGCAGAGCGAACAGCGCACTACGGACCCTATGAAATTGAAAGCGCTGGAGTAACGTGATCTCAGGCCGTGTCGAGCCAATACTATCCAATGTTTTGGCCACTCCGTCCCGGAACAAATCCAGTTCACCTTGAGGCCCGACAGAGCCCCAAACCGGACCACCTCTCGCAAAATGGAAGCAAGATTCTCCTCCGGGTCGCGTATATACAACAGCGTATCGTCCGCGTAGGTAGAAATACCGATCTTATAGGAGGGAAAGTTAATGCCCTCAAGTCTGTGATATTCCCTTATTGCGCACGCCAAAGGTTCCGCCACCAGCGCATATAGGAGTGGGGAAAGAGGACAACCCTGCCTAGTCCCCCTAGAGATTTCAAATGCCTCCGTGACTCGGTCGCCAAGGCGTAGCCGAGCAGTAGGTCTAAAATACAATGCTCCCAGCATCTGCAGAAAAGGCTCTCCCAGTCCAAGTTTCCTCAGTACCCTCACCATAAACGGCCATTCCACAGAATCGAAAGCTTTCTCCATATCTAGAAAAAGCGCTAAGGCCTTGCTCTCTGGGCGCACATGCTGCATGACCCCAAGGACTGTGTGGATATTATATGTGAGGTTCCTGGATGGGACAAAGCCCGCCTGCTCCGGCGCCACGAGCTCTGGCACCAGTAGTGCTAAACGCGTGGCCAGTACCTTAGCATATAGCTTGGCATCGACGTTTATCAGGGAGGGTGGCCTATAGGAACCGCACAAATTAGCGGGTTTCCCAGGTTTTAAGATGGTAACCAACAGAGCCTCTCGCATCGTATCAGGCATGTAACCTTCAAGGCAAATATCATCAAAGAGGGTCATAAGGTGCGGGAGGAGCTGATTCTGAAAGGCCTTATAAAAGTTTGTCGATGACCAGGGGTCGCCTAGTGTTCCGGAGTATCCCCGCAAGGAAGGAGCCCGGGCGCTCGCCTTCCCCGTAGGTACGGGCCGTAGCATACTTTCCCATATGCTGCACCTCTCGGTCCGCTTCGGTGTTGAATTTGGAGACCAGGCTCTGAATCTGCTCTACTATCTCGGGATCCGCGGAAACCCTTTGACTCTCCTCCAACCGCGCAAGTTGCGTCTCCAGGGTCCCCAGTCGCTGCCGTATTGATTTAAGCACTCCAGAATGCTTAGCCATAGCTACACCGCGAATATAAGCCTTAAACGAGTCCCACACCGTTTGAAAACTCTGGACGGAACTTAAATTTAACTCGAAGAAGGATTCTATGTCTTCCGCCAATTCCCCTCGAAACACTTTGTCTAACAGTGAGTAAGGCGGTAGCCTCCACGTGAACGGCGGAACTCGTCGGAGCGGAGTAGCCAGCACCAGAAGAAGGGGGGAGTGGTCCGACAAAGTGTGCGGTAAAATCTCGCACCCCCTGACGGCCGCAAGCAGAGACCGCGACACTAACAAATAGTCTATTCTGGTGTGCCCGTCATGAAACGCCGAGTAATGCGTGTATCCCCCTTTACCTGGATGCCGGTGTCTCCAGACATCCGTCATATCAAGTCTAATTAGTTCTGCCTGCATATGCAAGGCAGCAGCAGCCGGACGGCGCACCTGCCCCGAGGAGCGGTCCATGTCCGGGTTGAATGTAAAGTTAAAGTCACCTCCCCACACCATGCTAGCTTACGCGTATTGCCTACACTGTGTCGCCAGCGCGCCGTAGAACTCTGGAGTATCGTAATTTGGGCCATACACATTGACTACAATTAGGTCATGACCCTTCCCGACGCACCGCGCGATTAAGTATCGCCCGTCTGGGTCAGCGGTCAGCAACGTCAATCGCAGTTTCGATCGCGGGTTTACCCATGTAACCACCCCTCTGGAATGTGACGTAAAGCCCACCGCCACGCTGCTGCCCGCCAGCCCCTTCGCCGATAACATTTTACTAGTAATAGGGAGATGGGTCTCCTGAATTAGCGCCAAATCAATATGATGCCTGTGGAGATAACTCAATACTTCCCTAAGTTTGCGGAAATCGTTCAACCCCCTCACGTTCCATGTCAACGCCCTAATGGCCACTTCACCAGTTTCACCCATCAACTCTCCGACGCCAGTCATCCAAGCAGAAACATACCGTAACCTCTGCAGTTTATGGGCCAAGCGGGAGGACCCGCCCACCATTCAACACCAGACAACATAGAACGGTCATTCAAAGATAGAACAGAAGACTTGCCTCTCTGCGTACCATGTGGATCCCAGTCCCCAACCCTAGAACGTTCCCCTAACTTCCCTACCCGCCTCCCACAGCCGACCACCCCCAACCTGGCCAGACAGGACCCCATTCCTACCCCCCTCCCTACCCCACAACAAACACGTAAAACCTTCCCCAAACCAGCCACCAGAGGGGCCATGCAGGCTATCAGCGCTGGGGCAGAGGTCGCAGAGAAACAGTTACCCCAACCTTTTAACAGGCCACAGTGTGGACTTGCCCCCACACCCTTGCCCCAAATCTCGGTACAGCTTGAACTGTAATCTCCTCCCCTCCAGTAGTTCTAGGGGAGTCCCCAACACCTCCATCAGGAGTGAGCCACCCCACCCAGCAAGGCAATCCCGCCAGTCCCAAGGCACCCCCGCATAAACATCTAGGTCAGTGCCCAGTTATCTCTGAAACCTGCCTGCACGAAGATCGCCAGGAGACGCCCCAGCAGGAACCCCTCAGTGATAAATGCCGCTAGATTATCCAGCTGGCGACCAGCAAGCATACGCAGACCAACCCCCCAAGCCCCCCCCGAGTCCAAGGCCCCAGCGCCAGGGCGCCCCCAACGTGCCCGAATGTTCTCACCCAGCAGCGGCTTTGTAGACCTCAGGGATGGTCGCAGTCTCTTGCACCTACGCACGGCTCCAGCAGCCATGGCTCCGCCAGGGAAGCAGCGGCTCCCCCGCCAAGCCCGCAACCCCCAGTCGGGCGGCATCCCGCAACCAAAGGCCTCAACCAGCAATCTAGTCCTGGTCCTCCAAACTGGAGGCATCCGCTCGAGTGTCAGTGCAGCCCTGAGACCCGTTCCGCCTCTCCCTAGTCCACTCCTTTAGGGATCGCTGCAGCTCCCTTGGGTCTGTGAAGAAGTGCGAATGTCCCTGTCTGTTGATCCGGACCCTCGTCGGATATAACATAGCATAGTCCAGGCCCAAATCGCGAAGTTGCTTTTTGTAGGGTGCAAACTGCCTGCGCTCCTCCTGGACCTTTGCCGTGAAGTCCGGATAGATGGAGATGTCCATCCCTTCAAACTGCGACTTCCCCTTTTCTCTTGCCACTCGCAGGGCTGTGTCTCTGTCTCTATAGTTCAGCAGTTTTGCTATGATGGGTCTCGCGGGTGCTCCAGGCTTGGGGCGAGGGCCCAACGAACGATGGGCTCTCTCGACGACAAAGATAGGGGAGAACACATCTTCTCCCAGCAGGGCCCGCAGCAGTTTTTCCACGAAAAGTTCAATTCGCCCGGTGTGCGTCGACTCTGCCACGCCCATTATATGGACATTCGACCTCCTCGAGCGGGCCTCTAAGTCCTCCGACTTGTCCTGTATGACCTGCAGCAGCTTACTGAATTGCCTGCGATCTGAATCCCATTCCGTCTGGGCCTTCTCCACCTGCGTTATTCTCTGTTTGGACGTATCCAGTCTCTTCGAGTTCTTGTCCACTCGCTCCGACATTCGGTCCATGCGGTAAGTGAGCGCATCAAGCTTGGTGTCTATCGCAGTCAGACTGCCCTGTAGCCCCTTTTCCATTGCCGCCAACATTGCTTTGATGTCCGCGCACATCGCGCTCTCCTAGGCAGCCTGCCGGCAGGCTGCTCCGGTGCCGCCACTTCAGGCCCCTTCGGTTTGCGGGGGTCAAAGGACAGTTTGGGCTGGATCTTATCTCCTTTACCCATGGCGATGCTGAGGGCCAGCGGCTACCACGATCCTGTCGCTCCGAGCCAAGCCCCAGCTCCAAGGGGGACCACGCAACAGGCGGCCCCGACGAAGCGAACCACTAGACCCGCCGCTGCGTCCCACCAATGTTTGAGCCGCAGGACACTCCGGATCGCGATACCTTTTGATGTTCTCCTCTCGGCTGCAGTCTCCAGTTAGCCCACTGAGTCCCGGGCAAGCCTTCGCCTCCAGTGGTTAGAATCGCCGCCACAGGCCCGAGCAGGGGGCGCCTCTCCTCGCCCAGGGCTGACGCTCCGTGCCCCTCCACGTGATTCGCCGCAGTCCGGTACCAGGGAGGTACCCTTGGGGTAGCAGCCAGCGACCGCGGTCAGCAAGGTCCGCACTCCGAGGGCCCGCACCAGCAGTCCGCTCCCGGCCAGACGTTCGCCCCACTGTCCTCCCCAAGTCGCGCAGCCAGGCCTCCACTCAGGTCAAAGGATCATGCCCCCCGGGCCCCCGCCGCCATCCACTACTCCATCCTCTGCGCAGGGACCAGAGTCCCGCCGATCAGAGGGCCGCCGAGGAAGTCGCTGCGAGGACAAGGCCCAGCACGGATCAAGGGTTGGCAGGAATCTCGCCGCAGTCTCTGCCGACCCGGATAATCACCACATGAGTAGGGGGGGAGGGCGCCCCCACTAAAGAAGACCGTGAGGTCCCACGTCTCCCAGGGACCCGGTCTCCTCACCGCTGCATTCCCCCGTCTTCACTCTTACCTCAAGTGACCCACTCCGCTCCGCTAGGGTCCGAGGCGGCTATAGGGAGGAACGCGGCCGACGCAAATCTCCAGGTGAGCCAGAGGGGGTGGGGGGGGCCCGCCACAGTCCGCCAGTCCCCAGCGTCCCCCCCTGCTGTCCATTGCAGGTATTCCTCGGGGGACCCCAAGACAGAGGGAACCTCCGGGCCGCCTCACTCCCGCAATCAGCGCCAGCCAGCTGGGATCCTCAAGAGCACCAGAGGTTCCACGCGCCCCAATCTGCCACCACCGGGAGGCGCAATCCACAATCCAGCAAGAGGAGGGGGGGAGACCCAGCACCGCGCGATCCTCACCCCCCACTGGTCCGCACTCTGCCGCCTCCTTCTCCGGTGCAGGCAGCACCCCGTCTCCGCCTTCTCCCCGCCTCACAGCTGAAGGGCCAGGCCGACCGGGTCCGCCCCCTCCAACTCCGCCGCACGTCGTGCGACGCACGCCGGGGAGAGCCGCAGGACAGCTCGGGGCTCGCGGCCCAGTTCGCCTCACAATATGACTCCCTCCGTTGTCGGCTCTCCGGGCACCACCGGTCACCGCCGGACTTCACAGGTAAGGCAGCTCGGTGTAGGGGGGGACTCCCCCTCTAGTATACTTGTCCGCTCCGCTGTGCAGGATATTTTGGTGGATGATTTTGGGACCAGGACGAGGAGCTCTACGCTCACACGTCCACCATGGCCGCCGGCTAGCTCTGGCACCCCCATGCTCCCCAAATTTTTATACCTGTTCAGCAACATACCGATCCCTCTCACAAAACATTTTTTTACAACTGTGTGAACTTTTCTTCTCAAGCTTGCATGGGGTGGTAAACAAGCCAGAGTGAACTGGGAAACGCTTACACTAGACTACAGACATGGCAAGTTTAACCTGCCAGACTTCTACCTGTAGTTTTTTATGCGCTCATGCCCAATATGCATACTATTGGCTGGGCGCGCACAAATTCATCCAGCACGTAGTGGTGGAAGACAGAGATTCCCACCCCATCCCGCTGTGCTCTGTGTTGACACACTCTAGGAGACAAACCCCCCGCTCCGAAATCAACACAGTGGATGCCACCATAGGTGCCTGGCAGGCATTAGGCCGAATAGCCGGAAAATTACCACTGTACTCCCCCTTTTACCTCTAGCGTACCACTCTAACCTATCAGTGACATATGACACTAGCGCTATGCGTGTCCTGCATCAGGTAGGATTAGTCAACATGCACAACCTGTTTCCGAACGGGGTCTTCCTGACCGATGACGAATTAACCTACATACAAAACAAAACACCTTTATTCGTATTCCAAATTCACAGGCTCAAAAAGGTGCTAGAAGCCCACTATCATACCTTCCCTACAGAACCCTTGACTCTACAAACCCTCCATACTCTACTGATCAGCCCTATGTGCCACAAACATCTCACCAAACTCTATCGATCAGCCAGAGAGGAGAAACAGAGGCCACACAATCATGGCTTAGAGAAGTGGAATACTCTCTTCGACCCGCCACTCACAGTTAAAGATTGGGAACATTGCTGCCAGCTCACAGGCGCGCTCACCCCTAATGGCAATCTCCGGATAATTCATTTTAATTACATGCGTACTATACCCCACACAAACTGTTCAAATATGGACTCCGCGACACCGACGCATGTAAGAGGTGTGGCGTATTCAATGCTGACTTATGGCACCTATCTTGGGAATGTCCGAGGGTTGCATTGTTCTGGGAAGGTGTGATTGACATACCGTCTAAAATGGTTTGGATCGAATTGCAATGTTCACCGCATATGTGCCTTTTGGGTCTCGTTCCTTCGGTGAAGGGAGCTTTGGGTAAGCTGGTGAAGATTGTGATACTCATGGCTAAGAGATGTGTGGCGATGGTGTGGGATAGTAACGCTAGTCCACTGATGACACGATGCCTTCAGGATTTGGCAGCCTGCCGCGACAATCTGGTTCTCTATGCTAAGGAACTGCCCACTGCTTCCAAGCCTCATGATATCTGGGAACCTCTGCTACAATATCTAAGCTCCATTGAGCGAGCCACTTCCCCAAACAGCACGGAAGACTGGGTATATAATTGATGCATGATTAAGCGTGATGCCCTAATATGTTATGTGAACTATTCTCATTGATGACTATGTTTATGCCACACCTTGATCTGTTGGTTTAACGATCTGATGTGTTCATTATTGCTGGATTGTACCTGCATATGCTTGATAAAACTCAATAAATAAAAAAATAACAAAAAAAAGGGTCGTTTAGACTGGTGCAAGGTGCCCTCTTTAATTAGTGGACAGCATGTATTAGGACAACTTCTCACACAAAAGCCTTGAGAAAGCCCCAAGCCAGTGGACCAATAGGGGGCAAAACACGTGTCGGCTGCTCAAAAATCACCAACTCGTGAATACACTATGAACATGATGAAAATCTCAGATGGAAAATAAAATAAGAAATACCACATATTGTGAACAATTGTGGGCATGATTTGCGTACAAATTTGCTGACCGATTTTGCACTACCGTTTTTTACACCACGATATAGCGTCATTGCCTATGAATACGGGGACGATTTGTGTCCAAGCTGGCGGACTGATTCCGCACTAACATTTTCCATGCCAGGTTAACCCACTGGGCTTAAAAACGTGGGGATGAATTTATAAAAATCCTGATGGCAGATTTAGCAATATGGCCTTTTAAGACATCACTTACAAATTAAGGGGCCGATTCACAGAACTAACTTAAGACAAAATCCTAAACTTACTACTTTTGGTATTCACAGAAGTTAGGATTTTGTCTTAAATTTGTCTTAAGACAAACTTAAGATAGATTTAAGACAGACTTAAGACAGACTTAAGACAAACTTAAGACAAACTTAAGACAGAGTTAAGACAGACTTAAGACAGACTTAAGACAAACTTGAGACAAAATCCTAACTTAAGTCTGTCTTAAGTCTGTCTTAAGTCTGTCTTAAGTTTGTCTTAAGTCTGTCTTAAGTTTGTCTTAAGTTTGTCTTAAGTCTATCTTAAGTTTGTCTTAAGTTTGTTTTAAGACAAATTTAAGACAAAATCATAACTTCTGTGAATGCCAAAAGTAGTAAGTTTAGGATTTTGTCTTAAGTTAGTTCTGTGAATCGGGCCCGCAGGGTTGAATTGTCAACTATCTTGCCAACTGATTTTGCGCTTGCACTTTTTATGCTACGTTAACCTGCAAGAGGAGTTCCCTGGTCTTTTACGGCAGGTTTGTCCATCGCCACATGAAGAAGGGTAACCATTATGTTGCTTTTTATGCACCGAGTCATTATTTACTATTGTATACTAACATTGGATGGACCGCGTTAGTGTCACTCAGAGTCAATGTCAACAAACTGGGGATGAATTACTGATTCACAATTTTGCTGATTGTAATTGCACTAGCATTCTCCATCCTATGCTAATCCGGAAGGGGATAGCTTGGCTTTTAATGGCTCTCTAGGTTTTAAATAATCAAGTACATTTGGAAGACCTTTTATAAGTCTCCATCCGGGGCGGAATACTGCTTGTACAAGTTCGGTTTCAACAGCAAAACTTTCTATCAAAAGCTGAAATGTGGAGGGCCAAGGCAATTTTGATGGCCTGAATAGGGGCAATTAGCATGTTGTACTTTTTGCACAGATATTGTTCACAAAATGTGGCAGGTTTGTTTTAACTGGTTTTGATGCTACAGATGTGTAATTGCAATGATGTTAAGTAATTAAGCAATACAATTATTTCCATTCATGCACTCGTTCATACTCTGGTTTTGTCAGTTTCTCTATCATATAAGACCTTTTTATAGTTTAGCAAACAAGATACTTCGCCAAAAAGGGACGACATCCGGGCCATCACATGGCAAGTAGCCATAGTATGTAATGCACTTGTGAGGCAGCAGAAACGCCAACCCCATGTGTGATGGTGTATTCCACTGTCCAGCCCCTATCTAAAGTGGCCCTTCGAATATTCTCATAGTATGTTGGCATCCATTTGACTGGAGAGTGCTTGATCGTTTATGAGGCCCTTTGTAACCCGCAGCTCTGAACAGGCAACATCTTCTGAAGGGTCATAAAATAGAAATCATTTTAGGAGGTAATATTTTCCGTATTTCTCAAACCTTTCGAAGTTAATATAAGGCTGCTAAATTACTACTGCTAGTCAAATGGGCTAACCTTATGATGGCTTCAGAGTTCATAGGTTGTGTGATGCCAGTCTTGCTATCCCTGGTGTATTAGTCACTGAAGAGCCATGTGGCTATTCTCAAGTATCTCAGATATATAGACACAACAAATATTTAGCAGCTTGAAATCTGATTTACAAATGTGTAAATGTTTTTTTGCGACTTGATTCACTATTCAAAATATGTAAAGTTCTTCCACCTTTTGAAATAAACCCCACAAACAACTGATATTCAAAATTCCTTTCTCCCAAGGGCCTTGTGTGGAAATATTTAATATTAAAAAAATAGGGTTGTCATGGAGATTTATTATGGTACCTTTGTGAGCCATCAGTTAAAAGCTAACACAACACTTGGTGAATGGTGAGTCATAAAACCTGATCTGAATTGCACCACACAAGGAAAGTGAGTGAGTCTGACTTCTTTGGGTGGGATTCTGGGGGTCTTATCTTGGGACAAACAGATTTAAGAAGGAAAAATTAGACTGATTTCTCACTATGCTAAAAAGCATGAGCTCCGAAATGGCGCTCAAACGTGTATCAGTACTTTCGGAGTGTGACCAGCAAACTTGAACTTCTCTAAGAGAAACATAGCTTCCCCAGGAGTAACGTAGGCTCTCTAGAGGCAAGACACGATGGAGACAAAATGTTAAGTGCAAATGTCAATGGTAATACATTTAATTCAAAGCATATGTTATGGCAATGAAACATCTTGCAATGGAAGAAAGTGAAAAATTAAAAAAAACAAATTTGTTTCCAATTTAAGGTAGTATAGCAGAGCTATAAAGATTTTGCAAATTCAAATATCAATGTTGTGTCTCTTGCCATGCCCATTTTACAGGTTTGGAAAGCAGCTAGGTTACCCTAACAATATAGACTATTGTTTCAGACGGAGGTAGGGATAACCCTCAAATATTCGATTTAATAAGTACATTTGGAAAAGCAGTAATTTTCCCCCAAACATCGTCTTTTCAGCTTATGACAAAACACATATTGTATTTTTTATTTTAGTTAAACTCAATGCCTATTCATTCTTTTATTGTTCATAGGAAAACCCAATTTCTGTCTTGAGATTTTTTCATTTTTATTGAAGATATATTTGGTGTGTAAACTACAATTTGTCAGTTTGATGACTCAAATGCATTTGCCAAGAGGCTAGGAATGACCACTATTATACTAAGGCCAAACCAAGGGATTATATGTTAGAATATAAAAATGTCCTCTGACATAATTTTTGTGGTCTAAATATTATTTACTAAAATATTGCTTGAATTGGGTGTAGACTATATATTATCTACGCTAATTGGGTTATATTTTGGAAATTATATTTAGGACGCTCTATTTTTGTCAGATGTGTTTGACCACGATATTCTGGAACCATCCCTACCGTCGAGGTGATGCAATCAATGCTCGCATTTAGCCAAAAGTTGAAATCATCATTGTGGTGTCATCATTAAATCAGGTATCGACTTCACCAATCCAGCTATGAACGCTACCATGACTATAGCTGCCCCTAACATGAAAGGGCTCAACACCAATCCACCAGAACCACCATATTGCAGGCAGCCTCCATTACCACAAAGGCCACTATTATGCTAGGAATTACCATCGGGATGATAAGATCAGAATTTGCCCAGCTATGATCTCTGTCATGCCTTCGAGTGCCGCAGTCTAACAAGACTCATCACCAATATGCCATGGTCATGCAGAGACACACACACACCAGTCAGTTCAGTTCAGTAGATCTTTATTTCGATGATTAAAAACCATCCTAAAAATACATTATACAAAATACATTAATTACATTTCTGAACCATACATCATTAAAAGGAGGGTTAAAGCATTTAAACATATGGCATTATATACATCGCTGCTCAGTCTCTTGTATTTCTTAGTCTTACTACCATTTTCAGAAAATTCATAATAGAGCACAGGATACGCATATCACTGGCCTTTTGCAAAAATAGTGGAGCAGTCTTGGCTTGATGGAGTTTTACTTCTTTTAAAATATCAACAAGAAATCTGCGGCGGGGAATTCGATAAAAAGAACACAAAAGTACAAAATGAAGGGTGTCCTGCGGAGACCATTTGTCGTAGCCGCATACTCCCTCCTGCTCAATTGTTAAAGTAAAGCCTGATGGATATGCTAAAATATTATGTAACAAATTGAGCCTAAAACGACACATTAAAAATCTATCCTGCTGGTTGTACATTAAAAATAAATAGGGCTCCATGCCTTCTCCATTACTCACTAGACGGTGTGCCACAACCGATTTTTTTGCAGAGTCGGAGCTTAATCTTCGCAATTCACACACACCATTTTCAGATATGCTCAAGCACACGTCTACAGTAACATCATTCAATGTGTTTTTTAATTACCTTTCAATGTGCCTAGTGGTTTGCTTTAAATAAGAGCTTTTCTCCTCCATTTGAAGTATCTCTCTGAGGAAAAGATTTCACTCCTCCTTGGCGGACTGAATTGCTCCCAAATGAAATGCAAGCAGCAGCTTGAAACAGTCCAATACCCTTTTCAGAAGAAAAATAGAACAGCGGGGAAGGTTGCACCGAGAGGAGAGACTGTCCAAAACGTTGCCAATGTTGTAATATTTCTGGAGATACTTCCCTATATTGGACGGGGCTTGTGGCATTTAAATTCCTCTTTGATCCTGCCCTCCCCTGCTGCTCCATTTGCCTTCCATCATTTGCTGTTTGATTGGCAACCCTTACCAAGCCAACTCAGGAACCATAAAACACTGCTCTGGCATGCACAACATGTCTGCTATTGATTGTGCTTGGGTAAGGCGTCCAACACTGGTTTATGCCCCTTAAGAGTTTATTCTCTCATCTGAATTGCCTACCATGTTGCTGCTTTTATTCTGAATCGATGTGGTTGAAGGACTAGCATATTCTTGCATCAAAGTTTTCTCAGCCCAACTGAGATATTGAGAGTAGGTTGGCTAGGTAAGGCTGTGTGTTCAGGTGCAAGTCTTTGCATGTTAGGTAGCCCAGCTTAAACACTAGTCTTGTCTCTGTTGGCTGTCTCTGCAGTTTAGAAAGAATAGGATCATAGGATAACTGTTTCTAGTTCATTATAGATCTCTGGCTGGTGAATGCACAGTAACCGTGAGAGGATTAACCGAGGAATGATGCACACCTGGAGGTCTGACTTTGCCCAAATCCAGGCCTGAGGTGCCTAACTCTGGGGCAGCAGGTCTGAGAAGATGTTTCACAGCAGGGATTTACATTGTTTTTAATAATTGAGAACATGAAGATGAAAACAACTGGCGATACAATATTGTTTATTTGAGAGAGCATTAAGTGAATTATCAGTGAACACTAAGAATATGCTTATGTATAAAAAAAAATATGGATACGCGAGCTCATTAAGAAGCATTATTACATTTGTGCGTTTTTGAAAAATTGGGTTTAGGACTGAGCCTTGGAATTTTAGGACAATAGGCACTTTTTTTTATAACCATTTTTTATTGCGTTTACAAAGCAAGCACCATCCAAAGCAATAAAACAGTTAAGACCCGAGCAATTCTAGGTTACAGCAATACAGGAGACACTTATTAAAAAAAAAAAGTCCCCTTAGGATGGTAATCCATAATGAAACCACCACTTTCCCCACACTTTATCATGTTTCTGAGGACAGCCACGTGCCTCATAAATCCGTTTTTCCTGCTCTGTGCACCAATCATCTCTCTTGCACCACAGCTGGATCTAGGAGGTTGTAGGCTGCCTCCACAGGTGGGCAATATTTGTTTTGGCTAACAGATAGTCCACCCCAAGAAAAATCCCTTTGGAGAGTGGTCGCCCCAGCTCCTCCAAGAGCCCCAGCAGTACCATCCAGGGACCCAGGTCAATCGAGTGGCCCAGAACCGTTGGGATCTCCTGCCCCACCTCATCCCAGAAGAAGCACAGTTCTGAGCAGTCCAATGACTCAAGGTAGAAGTTGGCGGCAGAGAGTGTGCAGCACAAGCATGTAACCTGAGTGGTAGAGGACATTCGTTACATGCGAAGTGGGGAAAGATATGTCGCGTGCAGGTAATTGATCTGGACCATGCGCAGGCACAACAATATAGCCAGCTCCCTGGGGGCCAGGCATGCCTCCCTCCAATCATCATGATCCTGCTTGCCCACCCAGCCCACCCACTTTTGTCGAAGGGAATCAAAGAATCAATAAAAGGTAGATCGCAGATATCACTACCCTGCCCAGGCATCCCATGAAGATTTTGGCCTCAAGGGGACTGTAATCAGGGAGCTGGGCATCCGGGGGAAAGTGGGTCCACATTGCATGCCGTAGCTGAGGAAAGTAGAAAAACTGTGTGTTGAATAGGGCATAATGATCTCTAAGGGGGTCATTAGCATTGCGGGCGGATCGCCACAGTCGGATCTGCCCACCAAATGCCTCTGTTGGACCCCCTGCCACATTAGCATGGCAAGGGGCACCGCTTTTCCACCGGTCAGATTGGCGACCGGGCAGAACAGGGAGCTAATATCCATCAATACTAGCATGGGAAACCTGAAAGGTCTTTCCATGGCGGTGATGCCGCCATGGAAATGCCAGCGGAAATTGCTTTGGGGGCTGGTTATGGGCCCCCGGAGGGGTGGGGGTTTGCACTTGGGGGTACCTATGGTACCCCCCTATATTGGCATACACAAGGTGGCAGGCACCACACGGTGCCTGTCACGTTGTGCATGCCAATGCACAACATGCATCTCGAACATTGTGGAGGGTGCGGCTTGAAGCAACGCCCGCCACATTGTTCAATATGCGAGATGCAACCGCCAGGGTGGTGGTCGCATCCTAATAGGCACAGCGGGACCTCCACACCCCTGGCGGGTGGTCCCGCACACCGTTATGGTGGCAGGCAGACTTTGTTCGCCCGCCACCGTAATAGTGCCCTTAGTTCCTGAAAGGACAACAGATCTCCTAAGTACTTAATTCCTATCTATTCCCATTTGGTAAAGCCCTTAAGGCTGGATAGCTGCTGTAGCCATGTGTCCTGACAGAGTGGGGGGTCAATACTGCAAAGTGGCGGTCACACCGAATAAAGCACAACACTGCTCTCCAACAACATACCGCCGCTTGGGTGAAAGATTGCGTCGCTGGGAGCAGTGGCCCCCCTAAATCAGGTCAAGGAGTCCTTCAAAGCCCCTTAGGTAAAGTTCCAAACAATAGGCAGGGTCATCCCATCCTCCAGTAAACCAATCATCGATGGGTATCAGTTGTGCCTCTAGATAGTACCCATAGATGTCTGACACCCCAAGACCTTCATCAAAGGATGATTTCCACCCCAGTGGCGCTTACCGGCCCATATATGGATGTGAGTCTGAAGGCCAGTGAGCAGAACTATCCTCATAGGATTGGATATGGAAAATTTGCTAAGATGTACAAATACCGGGGAGGCAAATCAACTTATAGAGTATGGTGCATATCATAGGGTTGAGGGGCAAGTTGCCCCAGAGACTCATGTCTCGGTCTAGGGTTGACGCCAATTGTTGAAAATTAAGGGCCCAGGACAGGGAGGTGTTATATGTGAATCCCCAGGTACTTAAATGAGTTCTACTGCATAGGCATAGCAAGGCATCAGCATTGCCGCGCAGCATCCCTGTCACCTCCCCAATAGGAATTTACGTGTCTTAACCCGTAGACCGGAGGCCTCTCCATAGAGATGATGGATCTGCAGACATCAGGGACTAGAGTCCTGGGGGTCGCCAAGGAAAAGGAGAATGTCATCAATGTACAGCTCTATCTGGTCCTCGAACCCACCCCCCTATCCACAGCCCAATATCTGCGCATCACAGCCTATCAGGTGGACCACCAATTCAATACTTAGGGCAAACAGTATTGGGGAGAGAGGTATAGCCCTAACGTGTACCTCTGCTGATCGGAAATGGGGGTGAATAGAATGTCATTCACACGGACCTGAGCCGTATGATTGCTATACAAGAGACTGACCATCCTGTAAAATAATGTTCCCAAGTCTGATCGCAGGAGGACTGCATTCAGGAAGTCCCAGGAGACTCTGTCAAAAGCCTTACAAAAGTCTACTAGGAGGAGGGTCAGGCTACCGTCTAGACCCTGTGCCTGGGAGAGTACCACCTGCACTGGACGAATACAGTGACGGGTGACTCTGCCTGGCATGAACCCAGATTGGTCCAGATGAATGCGATACAACATGGTTCGGGTCAGCCCAGTCACCAGGATTTTTGCAAAGATCTTAATGTCTGCATTAATAAGCGAGATCGAGCGGTAAGAGGAACACTGGTCTGTAGGCAGGCCCTCCTCAGGATTAACAACAATAGTGGCACAATCCAGGTCAGGAGGGAACGATCTCCATTGTAATGTCTCTGCATAGTGGGTCAGCAAGTGGGCTGTTAGAATGGTATGGTATCTTTTATACTATTCATTGGGGTAGCCGTACGGGTCCAAGGTTTGCCCGATTTGGAGTCCGGATATGGCTTGGTTGACCTCTTTCTCCATTAAAGGTTGGTCCATCTCTTGGGCCAGCGAGTGTGGGACTGAGGGCATTGGAATGTCCCAAAGAATGGATCTCTCAGTCTCCGATGGGGGAATTGTACATCATGCATAGAGTTCTTGATAGAATGCTGAAAAGACCTGAGTGATCGTTGGCAGATCTTCCAGGGGATCACAAGCTGACTCTCTGATGGCATATCTCTAGTGGAGATATTACGGGTTGGCAGCCAATACAATAGCTAACCAGACTTGTGCCAACACTCATAGATTCTCTGGGTCGAGGCTCTCCAGCATTGCTTCACCTCTTCAAGGGAGATCTGTCTCAACTCGGACCTCATCAGTACCAGGAGGCGCTGTGCTTGCTCTGTGCCAGAGCCCCAGGCCCGGCACTCCAGACTATGAACTTGGGCCTCTAGTCCATCACCTGTGCTTGTTGAATAGATTCCTGTTGCCTCACATAGCCTTGAAGCAGTCCTCTCATGGAGGGTTTACTCGAGGCCCACAGCATTGTCGCCAATGATACAGAGCCCTCATTAGTTTGAAAGAAGCTTCAACTCCTCCTCTACGAAGGAGGCTCACTCAGGGACCTTTAGATGCCATGCACTAAATCTCCAGGTTGGGTACTAAGACTGTGGCTGGGCACTCCACTCAGCTAGGAGGGGCGTGATCAGATATGCCAAGCAGGAGAATCCAGATAGACTGCAGTGATAGGAGATCAGTCACTGGCAGTTACAGCAAGTCAATCCAAGACTCTATATTGTGAGTTGGGGGCTGATGAGTATATGACCACAGCAATGGGTGCTATGAGCGCCATGTGTCATAGAGACACATGGAATCAGCCCAGGCTAATAAACATGCCGAAAAAGCCCGTTGGTCCAAGACGAAGGGCTCCTGAGATGTCCTGCTTGGGATCTGGAACTGTATTAAAGTCCCATCGCTCCATGATGGTTCCAGGGGAGAGTGTCACTATTATGGGTTGGAGTGTCTGTAAGGTAGGTTGCCGCAGCTGCGGGAAAGCATAACAAGAAATAAAATTATAATGTCTGGCAGTCATACGCCCTTCAAACCCCATATACTTACCATGGGGATCCTCATGTACTTTGGTCACTCTCAGAGAAAGGTATTTATGCAATAGGAGGGTGTTTGCATTTGAGCCTCTGGTGAAGCCTGAGTAAAAAACTCTGTTGTAGCTGGATCAACTAAGGAAGGGGCAGTAGAGGCCCAGCAGGTGTGCTTAACTGTGGCATGACTATATCTGGTTTGTAACTCTTGATATAGCACAACACAGAAAATCTCTTGATATGGTCTAAGAGAACGTTAACATTCCAAGAGAGAATTGTAATCCTAGGGGTATATGATATGATAAAATCAGGACACTTGGGAATCTGTCAAGGACAAGGACTGTCTGCGTGCGGCAGCCCAGAGCATAGTTAAGGAATCAGACATGATGCATTAGAGAGATCGCTGAATGAATACCTGAAAGGTAAAAACAAGTTTATAACAAAAGAACAATCCCACATGGACCAACATAAGTCCCTCCTCAACTACCCCACCCTGTACTTCCTCCACTAGAAATATCTGTTGCCCATACACAAAACATAATTTAAAACAAAAAAAGCAGGAAGAAAACTCAATGGGATTCCAAAGGCAGTGTATGAACCTGCAAGGCATATTTCGTGACTGACAGCATTCAATTAATCATTGAGAAGTGAATGACCCAGTAAAGATAATCCACATACAGTTGTGGAGTTTAACATGGATTCAAAACATTGGAGTATACCACACATTGTCACTCACCCCAACAGTCAAGTGCGAGGTCTGAGATGTACGATACCACTTCAAGAGTCGTTAATCAGCCATATGTAATTGCAGGTCCCCGCCATCTTCAGAAACAGCAAGGCAATAGTGGGAGGTCATGCTGAAGAACATGGGACATCATACAGGGACCTAAATATCTGTGGGGTGTCTGTTAGGGTCTCACCAGGTTCCACCACAGCCGGAGTCTCCTCTCCTAGAGGCGGGCTCACCGATGTGCCCACCTCCTGTTGATCTGACACCGTCTTCTGAGATTTGAAGCGCTTCCTCCTAGTCTTTCTTGCCGGGATCAGTAAGGGGTGTCCCTGCTGCTCAAGGTCTGGCAGACCTTCCACTTCAGTGAGCTGTAGCCATTGTCTCTCTGTGGTCCATTCCCTCGCCTGTACCGGCGTGTTGAAGAAAGTGGTAGAGGATTGGAAGAGTAACTTGCGGCGGGCCAGAAAAAGAAGTGTATAACAGCGGTTGAGAGCACAAAGTTCCTGTTTTACATCCTCAAAGCAGCATTGACACTGATGAACCTCAGAGTATAAGTGTCAGAGATCTGGCTGGCTCCGAGCTTCGCGTAGCATTGTGTCACAGTAGCGAAAGTTGAGGATCTGTGAGATCACTGGCCGAGGTAGCGTTCCAGGTGGGGACTTGTTAGTCAGAGCCTTCTGTGCTCTCTCAATAACACAATGGTTAGAGGGTTTATCCACTGGAACCCAGGAATTAACCATGGTTTTGAGAAGTTCACTCAGCTCCGAGATCCTCACAGTCTCAGGGAGTCAGATTAGGCACAAATTGTTATACCTTGAGCAGTTTTCTGCATCCTCCATGGATTCGTCTAGGGTCACAAGTGATGCCATCAAATTGGATACTTGGCGCTTAAGTGCAGTTGCCTCATCTTTACTTGTTGAGATCTGCCTCTCTGTTTCAGTCACTCTGTCGGCTGCCCTGTGCAGGTCCTGCTGCATCAACAAGAGGTCTATTTGGAGGCTGTCAACCTTGGTCTCTACCACCTCCTGTGATTCCCAAATCACCTTGAGGATCATGCCTAGGTCCGCTGTTGATTGGGGCATGTCCTTTGGTTAGGGGGGTCCTTGGTAGGTTCTCTATTGTCCGATGGCAGGACCGTATATTGGTCTATTTTGATTTGGGCTAATGTGAGTGGAGGAGGTTTGCCACAACCCATCATCAAGGGGATCCTCGACAAGAGTAGCAAAATGTGGGGGTCGGTGGGGTCAGGCCCACTTGATACTAGGCAGCATATGTAGCATGTCCCAGGGGGGCCTTTGAAAAGTCCTGCTGGAGTTGTTGGTTTGAGCGTTAAGGAACATGTCTGTTTCAAGTGTGCCCGGGCGCACCAACCCACTTGCCTGAGGGCTGCATGTGCAGTCGGTGGTGCCTGAGTCAGAGCACGAGGGTGGAGCCATGAGACCCCACAGGAAGGGTTAGCAACCCTCTGAACACTCCTAGTTGAGATGGAGCAGCCGTGTTGAGGGTGCACCGCAGCAGCAGTGTCCCACCCCTGAAAGGCAGAGTTCACGCAGATGCTGGAGCGCTGTCTGATTTGATTATCCAGTGTGCAATTTGTGGGGTAAAAGGAGCAAACACAGCTCAAAAGTGAGGGGTACCTCACCTTTGTGGGAGGAAGCCGGTTGTGCCCGGGAGCCAATGCTGCAGCACACAGGCCCTATACACAGGCCACAGTCACAGGGCAGGCAGCAGTCTGTGCTCCTTCGAGTGATCATTTATGTGGTGCCCACTACTCTTGCCGGCCAGGTATTGCACCCTGTAGAAGCAATTTGGGAGTGCTTCTACATCAAGGGCTGCCCTGCACATCACTGGCATGGCCACAATGTGAGCGGTCGCTATCACATGCGGGTTAGGGGCTGTAACCACCACGCTCCCTCTGCGGCTGGCTGGGAATGTGGGACAAGGATTCAATGAGTCTCAAGGCACGTAACTCATCTTCCCTATGTCAGAGAATCGCCTGCCTCATGGGTTTATCCACAGTCTGCTTCAGGCCAAGACGAGATCTGCCTCACTCACAGCACCTGTAGCGGAGCTGGACCCTCCACCAGTGACTGCATGGCCATATCTGTGGTGGGGGTTTCCCTCTGCGAGTCGGGAGTCCATTCACCAGCCCCAACCCTTAGGTGCCCCGAGGCTCCGAACTCCTGCCCCATCCAGGGAGCGATGGGGGCCTCGTTAAAGTTTGACCGCCTTCTTGGCCTCCTTGACCATGCTCCATAGGCACTTCCTTTTAAAGGCTCTGCTATTGTGATGCTGAATGAAGGAAAGGTTGTTATATTGTGATATTGCAGCAGCTTGAACGAGACTTGTCTTCTAGACATGGCGTGCGGGCCTCAGAGCAGTGTCTCTCTACTTCCAAGGCCTAATCTTTACCCTGCACACTCTCTCCTCGAATGTTCACCTTTCTATACTCTCTTTTGCAGTCAGGCTTGGTCTAATCTTCTATTATTAATGCCCACCTAGGCAATGGTGGCCACTTGTATGGCTGAAGTAGCTCACAAATGCTCTGCCATATGCTGTATAGTGGGTGCATGAGAGGTGCAAGCAGCACAGGGGGTGAATGTTCATCCACGATTTTTTCAGCTGGTAAAGTTTGGACTATGCAGGCTCAGACAAAACAAACATTGTGGACAATGTGAACAAGTAGTTCCTTCCTGACACGGTAATGTCCAGGCGTAGCAGATTACAATATGGCAGCCACACCTTACATCATTTGTCAAGAAACAACGCTTCACCACATCGTCACTCAAGCACCTTGAAAAAACAACCCAATTTGCTCACTTTGGGAGGCGAGCAGTAAATGGTTCCATAATTTCCAGATTGTTCAATGCTCCGTAGCTGGGGTGGGTCTTTCCAGCAATATGACATGTCTGGGGACCCTGCTCACATTTTTAATGAGCGTTTATTACCAACACATATTAAAAAGGTGATAAAGCAAGGATCATAGGTCCTTTCCTACTTTACGTCTAAAACTTGCTCACTGGACAGTATAAACTATAGAGGGCAATGGTGTCTTCCCACTAAAGAGACTTGCGTAACGTGTTCGAGTTCTGAAATTGTTTTCATAGCACCCAGTACCTTAAGTGAGCATGTTTTAAGCATTCTTAAAGTTTGCAGAGGGCAGTATCTGTGGTGCATATAACTGTTTACCATTGGTGTCTTCAGGCCTAAGATAATATTACATTCCAATTCAATAACAAAGAAGACTTCTTCATTCTAAGGATGTAATCCACAAAAAATAAACACCAAAAACAGGGACACCTAATTATGGCCTATGCACTTGGAGCACAGCTTACATTATATCCACTGGGTTTTGATGGAGTATCCCACCTGCAAAACTCTATTCAAGGCCCTCTGATTTGCAACTGTTTATGCAGATTCCACTAAGTTGTATCTGAACAACATGTGTGCTCTCTGGTCAGAGGAAGGAAAGGGCAAAGTGGCCATAGCAAACGTAGTCAACACCCACAATCTTACATTGTTGCTAGTGACAAGCTTTCCCAATGACTATTCACATCAAAGGTGCACTGAACATGGACATCATTTAGGGTCCCAGAGGTCCCAGCTGTGTGATTGTTAAGTTGCAGCTCCTGGTATTTTTCTCGCAGTCTCTGAATAAACTGAATGTTGGCAGTGGAAATTCATTACACACATCTGGCCAACTCTAGTACTGCGAAAGAGGTGAGACTCGTCCAAACACTGTAAAATAATCAGTTGGATTTAAGGAAGGTATTGGGATGGGAGATGCTGGGATAGCAGATATCATGTGAAGATCAGGGTTTGTTGAATAACTGAAAAAACATATTATTATGCACATTTTTGCCACATGTGTGTATTGTAAATGAAAATAAAGTGCTTCAATGCCTTGTTTGGAGTAGTTCAAGTTTCTAATTTATTTTTAGAGTGCATAGTTCATTAAAAATGTCACACCTTTAAACAATAAAAACAATGACACAATTTACAATATACATAACTACTGTGATCAAGTACATAATTGTACAGTCGCTTAGATACAAAGAAAGAAAAAAGTTGGAAAATGCAATTAAAAATGGAGCATGTTTTCAATAGCAAAATAAACGTTGGTTTGACTGTGCATAGAATATTAAAGTGCCAGTGCTTCACTGTAGGCATGGCAGTGCAATATTTTGAAAACAAATATGCCATCAAGGATTAGCTCATAGTCAGGTCACAGCAAAGACAATTTTATGAAGGAGTATCAGATGATTTAAAAGGAGAGATCAATGGTAAAGTGCTGAAGTGCTTACCCACTTGACTGCATGATCTATCTGCAAGACCCCAGCTGCAGTCCCATTATGTTGTTCCTGGCAGCTGAAGTTAATAGGTATGCTTAGGTCATAGGTGACGGGCAGTGGCTGGTTGGCCTGGGATTATCTGATGCCTGGATTGGCTTGAGATCTTACGTTCAAGTTTGTCAAGTTATTTCACAAGTCTACTGCTGAGTTGCATGTCCTCCCTGTTACAACCGGCTAGGATTGCAGGCCTGCATCTGCAAAACCCTTTCTGGTTCCAAATCGGCCGGAGGATTGTTTTCCGGTCCTCAATATTCCTTTTGCAGATGCATGTCTGGCATAAATGGGCAGGTGACAAATAAACTGGTAGAGAAAACAGAGATTGAAAGAGCCTGGGGATGACTTTCTCCAGGTAGACCTTGTCCCTTCCTCTCAGGATTTTGCTACCACATACAATGGTGACGGATGGGTTTTGCCTGGATTATCTTTAGCAAGGGTAAGTAGGACGAGGAACCTGTGGCTACCTTGATGCATTTAAATGTCGATGTAATGCAGAGGGATTTCAGCCGTACATGATCCAGGTGTGACTTAAAAGTCTCATTGCTGTCTAGGAGGACTCCCAGGTAATTATATTCATGCATGTTTTTCACTTTGTTGACCTCCAAATACCACTGATGTAAGCATCGCTGTGGCCTTCTGAAAGACATTGTTTTGAATTTTTCAGGTTGATGATCCAGGCATTGGCGGTGGAATATTTGGCTGTGATGCTCAGAAGCCTTTGGAGTCCAATTGTAGCTTGACTAAGGAGAATCAGATCGTCTGTATACATCAGGCATGGCAGAAATGTGTTCCCTAGTTTTGGGGCGTGAGAATTTACTTGTGCTAGGCTGGTTGGTGGGTCAGCCAAGAAGAGATTGAAAAGAGTAGGAACTAGCATACACCCCTGTTGCAAGCCCTGATAAGTTGGTATTTCTCTTGAAAGGTTGGTACAGCACCCAAGCTTGATTCTCACCCTGGTGTCAGTATGGAGAAGAGTTATTGCTCTCAGTAGATGGTTGTGGATGTTCCACTTTGTGAGCGTAGTCCATTATTTGCCTCTGTCTACCTGTTTAAATGTAGCCTTTTAGTCAATCAATGATAGTGTAGAGGTTGCTTAGTGTGCCTGCTGTGATCGAACAGTATAGATACAGCCAAGAGATTGGTGGATGTACCTGAGCCTTTGGAAAAGAATTAGATCACTTTCTGATGCCCAAGCTTCCAGCTCCTCCAGGAAGCAGCCCGCAAAGTACTTGGACTTAACATCCTGGATGGTTATGGGCCGACAGCTACATCATTTGCTGAACTCCCTTCAAAAATTGGGGTGATAGTTGAGTCTTTCCACGATTGGGGGATGGAATTGGACGATGGTATGCTATTGTAGACAGTTGCCAAGTGATCTGCCCAGAAGGATTTGGCCTCTTTAAAAAGAGAGGCAGGAATTACATCTCTCCGGCTTTTGGCTATTCGCTGCTCAAATGCCTCTGGGCGAATAAATGTCTTGCTTAGCTTTCATGCCACTGTTTGACTAGCCATTACCGTCTGGCTGACAGAACTCATATCCTGGTTTGGTGTAGAGTTTGGGTAGCCAAAGTGCTGGGTGAGAAACTGGTACCAGGTTGCTTTTGAGATGTTGACTGTATCAATTGATTGTAATAAGCCGTTTAAACTGTTCTCCTGTTTTCAAAACCTTGCGTCTCTATTCTCCTTGAGGTCATATAGGAGCTTGGTCACTAGATTGATCGTGACTTCCCTTTGTAACAGTTCCAGAGAATATTCTGTTGATTATTCGATTGGAGGTGGCTGTAAAAGAATACATTATTTGTTTATAAAGAATTTCAAAGTAAATACGACTAGGATCAGGTTTTTACAAACAAACAATGCTGAAGAAGGGTTCGGGGTCTTGAGAACAAATGGCTCCTCAATGCCCTATTATAAACATGACCTGGGTAACTTGTACATAAACGTTTTGATAAGGCTTTAGGCTGAACTTCTGAGGCAAACAGTATTTGTTCAATAACTTCTATATTAGGCCAACTCATATTTGCTCTGCGACTTTGAAACTAAGTTGCCTGTTTGTCTGTTTAATGGTTCATAAGTATCTACAGAAGAGATCTGTGTTAAGCTATTTCTAAGCCATGCCATCTCCTGACACTTTATTCCGTGACAGTAAGGTCAAATTTACTTTTTTTCCTCAGGTCTAATGATGGTCTTAAACTAAGGCTGAATATGTCTTACATAATTTTTAATTCAGGAATATTAGGTGTCTTACACAGGTTGAACAAAAATTTGAAATCCTTATATATTTATGCAAAAGTAAAAGGAGCAGGTAGGGAGATATCAGTTTTATTACTTAGACTGCCTGGTTGCACAGTAAGGTAGCTCCAGACCTGTGATGTTCTCCAGGTTTGTGGTGTGTGTAAGGTGTGCATATTCACCCTGGCACTGATGTTAACACTATCAAGTTGACTTTCTGCGGTTGTTGGGACCGAGAATATTTCTGCTCTGGAGACTGCTTGGGTGCTTAGTCGGGAACGCCTAGCTTTGAGCTGTAGAGCGCCCTTGTCGGGCAGCATGTGTGGTGACGTGCTTTGGGCCAGACTTTTGGCGGCTATTTGATTTGTAATCGTCGGTTCCAAGAGAGATGGTAGACTCAAGATGTTTGAGTTGGTAGTGTAGATGCAGACACTGGTTCTTTGAGAAAGAAGAATTTAGTGTCAATTTTGGGTTGGTATTTTTTCGTTGAAAGTGTTTCATAGCTAGATCTAGCATTTGCTAAGTCAGGCTTGACAAGAGCTGTTTGGGCCGCAACACTGCTCGTTCTTGTCATTGGCCCTGAGGATAGCAGTGTAATAGTGGCTGCAGTAGATACCTATGTGGCTTCAGCTCCTCTAACCAGGCTGTTTTCCGTTTTGGCCACATTGTAGGAGGGCCCCTTGTCTTGCCAGTTCGCATGATGAGAATTGAGACAAAGTATGTTAAGCACTGGGCAAGTTAAAGCTGGGTTGGGGAGGTTGTAAGGCTGGGTTTGCCAGGGCTAGATGGAGTAGTGCAGACTTGACTCTTAGTAGTGCTAGTTCATTAAATCTTGACACCTTCCAAAGCAGCAAGGTGCAGATGAGCAGGGTGAACATTGGTAGAACATTTTGCGAGAGTGCTGATCACGTTGAAGCAGCCGCAAAGGGAGGAGGGGGCTAATAAAGTCTGCACAGAAGGGTTGGAATGCACCACCGGCCACAAGCGGTACTCTGCCTGACCCACCCACTTCCACGGTAAGGGAGCTCAGTCTGGTGAGTCAGAACTAACTGCCTCTCTTCCTATAGTACTTCATGGTTTAACTGCCCACCAGCTCACCCACTTATTTTCACCTGTGCGCTCAGGCTCACTTTGTCTGCTTATGCTGCTCTGACTATATTGTGGCCCCCACAGACTCACCAGCTTGAGGCCTTTTTCAAGCCTTCACCAGGCACTGAGGCAAGCTGTGGAATAAGCTGGGTCTGAGCCTAGATGGAGTCCTGGCAATGCTCAGCATGCTGCTGTGGTGAGGAGCAGTAGAAGTTGGATCTGGGGCTAGGCAAGAGCCCTGGAACTCTTGTGAACTGGCAGTGCCAGGATCACCCATTGCTGCATTCTGCCGCTTTCCACAGCCACGCTGCAAACACCCCAAGCAGCCTGGAAGTGTCCTGCCTTATGTGGCCCCACCCTTAGATCTTTACTCCCACTAGCTCTGAATCCATCCCTGAGTCTGCGGCCCCTGTCCCCTGCACGCAAATGAGGTCTTGGTTTCGCTGCCTGCTCTTCTTTCTCGGCTGGGCACCAGGCTTACCCCTCGCTCCTTCCCCGATCTCCTCCCTCTGTGAACGTGAATGTAAGCGTAATGTGATGTCACTCCCACTAGGATTCACAATCACAGTAGCTTCAGCTAATAGTGAAAGGTTAATTGGCCAGCTTTTGTCCTGTGAGTTGATATGTTGGGAGAACCCATGCAGATCGAAGAAATAGGGATGTCATCTGGAGTGGTAAGCGCTATACAAGTGCAATTTAAATTCAATTTTCAATAACATAAGTGTTTGAAATGGGGTTTCTGGTTATCAGAGTAGGCACACTGTACAAGCATGAACCACCATTCTAGTCATGGTAAGCTAGATACACACTAAAAGATAACCTGTGCTCTCCCTATGGGAACTTGTCACACAGCAGTCAGGCTTTTCTAAAGAGGCAATGTGTAAAGTATTTGTGCAAAACACACAAACAGTAACAAAATGAAACCCCAGAAAAACACTCTACACAGGGTTAGAAAAACAGATTACATTTTTATGAGTAATACACAAGACAAAAATTTCAAAAATCCAATAAGTAGAACCGAAGTTATGTATTTTTAAAGAATAAATCAAAAAGTAGTGCTTAGAAGCAAATTGCGCTTACGGGTGACTTGAAGTCATGCTGGACTAGGGTAAATCCAAAATTCAGGCCGAAAATATTTATGGCAGGCCGGTTACAGGACTCATGTAGGTCCTTCTAAAAAAGTACCTTGGATGGAGCAAATGTTGACGTGGAGACGATGCGTCGGTTCCTATCTGTGCAGGCGATGAGCGCGTCATCAACGAATCCTTTACGATGCAGATGCTGCATCGTTGTTGATCCATGCTGTCTGTCATCATCGAGCCATGCAATCCATCGAAGAGATGTTGCTGATCAGTGCCTGCTTCAAAGGGAAATGCGTTGGTTCTGATTGACGCCACAACATCACTGCATAGATTTAGATGGTTTTGTACAGCACAAGTCACCTTTCAAGGCCCAGAACTTAATTCCTAATTGGCACCACATAGCAGGGCAGGACTCACAGACCGTAGAGTTCAGGTGCTGTTGCAGGGTTGAAAGAAGTCTTTAATGATCCTGGGACTTTAGAACAGGGGGCAAACCTGAAAGCACTTGGAGTCCCTCCGGGTTAAAGTGAAATGGGTCTAGCCCTTGGCTTCAGCAGGGAAGAGATCAGCAGGCAGCAGGGCAGCACAGCAAAACAGAAAAACTGTTCATCCAGAGAGGCAGTCAAACAGAGTGGCAATCCTTGTAACCTAGCAGTCTTTGCTCCTGGCAGAGTTCTTTATAGGTCCAGTAGTGTACTTTCTTGGTATGGTCAGAGCCCCAGTACTTATACCCATGTGTGTCTTTGAAGAGGGATTGACTTAAAAGAGGTCCTTGACGTGCCCAGGTCCCCTTTTCTTTCCAGCCCTGCCTCCAGACTATCATTAGGGGGAAATCAGCCCTTTGTGTGGGAAACAGGACACTGCCTTTCTAATGAGGAATTACAGCGTAAACGTGTAGTAAGGAATTTCAAATGCTAGCCTATTAGGGGAGTAGGCCTCACAGTAGTGGAAAATGAATTTAGCAGTTTTCCACTACCAGGACATGCAAAACATCGCAGTACATGTCCTACCTTTTATATACACAGCACAGTGCCCATGGGGCTGCCTAGGACATACCATAGGGGTGAATTCCGTGTAAAAAAGGGGGAGTGTAAGCCTTGGCAAGTAGTTTTAAATGCCAAGTC
Organism: Triturus cristatus; assembly: GCF_964204655.1. Classification (NCBI taxonomy): domain Eukaryota; kingdom Metazoa; phylum Chordata; class Amphibia; order Caudata; family Salamandridae; genus Triturus; species Triturus cristatus. The sequence goes on from NC_140588.1 coordinate 112,873,581, forward strand.
AAAGTGGTAGTAAACTTCAGACCCAGGCCTTAGAAGGGCGGACCTGAGAAAGGTTTGAAAGGCAACTTGTGTGCGTGGCACAACTAGTGCTGCAAGCCCAATCGTAGCATTTAGGTTACAGGCCCTGGGTATATAGTATACATCTTAACAAGTTACTTACAAGTAAACTAAATATTCCAATTGTGTATAAACCACTGTTGCCCATTTTAGGGGAGAAGCACATGCAGTGTAACATTAGTCAGCAGTGGTAAAGTGCTCAGAGTCCTAAAGCCAACAAAAAGAAGGTCAGAAAAAGAGGAGGAAGAAGGCAAACAGTTTGGGGTGACTCTTCAGAAAGGACCAATTTCCAACAATAAGGCACTGTTGCTTTCAGTCTGGGAGAAATTAGGAGATATGTATTATTTGTCTCTTCCTTCCTACTTTGCTGCTGGTGCATAAGCAACAGTTGCAAGATTGTAACACAAATAAAAAGCACTGTTTTGCCATTCCTAAACAATATTTGATTAAAGGCATTGATGCATAGCTCAGACTCAGCATAACCCCACTGACTGCATTTTAGCTGTCATATCCAAGTTGTGGGGAGCCATCTGAGGACCTGATTCACAAAGGTAAACGTACACTTTTGTGTAAGTTTATGATTGTTTGGTAGTCACAAAAGGAATTGCGAGTAGTATTGTTATGAGTGTGTAGTCTCCGCACATAAAAAGTTCAATCTTTGTATGTGCAGAGAGGGTGTACTTGTACATATACGACTTTTAAATCCATTTGTGAAAAGCAGACAATCGTAATCGTACACGAAAGTGCAAGTTTACCTTTGTGAATCATGCCCCATGTCTTTACAAGGACAATGCAAACTTCCTGTTGCTCTGTTTCGTGTTCCTAATAATTACCAGACAATATAGCTCAGTGAGTCCAATGCATAAATGCAACCATGCCGTAATCTGGAAGCCACAAGTTTGAAGAGTTTGAAACCTAGCAATATTGACCCAGGTTTTTATCCTGTGGGTGTCAATAAACTGATTACTATTAAGGTTGATAATAATAAGATTAGTTATTTACATTGCTTAGAAAATGCAGGACGGGTCTGTGAAGTGTCACATAAAAACAGGTCATCACTATAATTGGCAGTGGTTACAAGGGGCACTACTAAACAAGCTCAGTTTTTGCCCACTTGTCTCATTTAATGAGCTTTGCACACTCAATGAGATGTCAAAAACTGCATGCATTTTCAGATACTACACGGTTACACCTCTCTTTGAAGGGCTATGAGTGTCATTGTAAGACATTCTATCAATGTATTGACCGCCAGCAAGCATTAGGAGCCATTGTGACTCTGAGGCCCGATATCTGTGGATACTGCCTCACACTACTTGCAAGGCTTGTAAGAATGCTTTCTGAATGATTTATTACTTCTTTTAATTTATTCGGAGTTGAACATTTGTATAAGATTCAGTAAGTTCTAGTATTAATTTTGTATCGTCTTCCTAGATTTACTTGCTGTGATTTTGTCTTGGCTAAAGGCTACACAGTGTCACTTACGGAGGTGTCATCCAGGTAAAGGTCATATGATGTCACTTCCTGTGGTGTAGTTCGGGGCAACAGGTCACATTGTGTCACTTCCATTATCTCTGGCATGTCAGCGAGTCAACGTTCAAGTGTACACACTTTGGGGGGAAAAACAGGAGAGAGTGTGCATATTAAATGAGAGTGACCGAAACACCCTTAAAATGCCCAACACCGTGGGTGAGCATATTTCTCCACCTGGAAACAGGTTCTGTAGTAAGGGAAGAAAAGGGAAACACTGAATGTGCCAATACACATTTATGACACATTTACTCATGCATATTGTCCTCCTATGGCCAATCATTAGAAGTGAAAATACGTATTTGAATAGACTTGCATGGAATTGTCAATAAACTCCTGGTGCATTCTTTGAATCCCCCAAAAGTTAGCAATCCAAGCAAATTGTGGGCGCACAAAACTGGTCGTGGTTCACAAAGATTTTCCAATGAGTAACTCTGACACTCTTTAACTACCTTTTCTTTGCTACTAAACTCCAGCACGCCTGGCCTGGCTTACTAAGACAGCAGTACTACAAGAGTAAGTAAGATACAGCAATTTTTTGTGTGAATTTAGCCCATGATCTTCAACTGTTCGACCTGGTCTTAATTCCTTATAAATTAGCCCATTGACCTTTAATCAATATTTAAAAAAATACATATTTGAGCGGCGATGTCTTTCTCAAATTATGATTTTCACACGCAGTGTGTTCAAATGATGTCACTCACAATAATTATTGCAGTTTCGATAGAATTCGTTTACAAACAACTCTTTATCATCATGCCTCAGCTTTCAGACTGCATAACGAAGTTGATACAAAGTCGGTCCTGCAATTCTGTACACATTTTTTTTTACAATATGCTCATATTGATTATCAAACTTTCAAACACTAGAAAAGAATACACTCTGTGTACTACACAAAGATAATAAATGTTAGGAGTTATGATTCCAAGATTCAGATTCTGAATACTAAATGAGTGTGCGCTGATTTAGAGCCCTCCAGGTACCCGTAAGTGAGATTTGTGTGCGTTTCAATCATTGGATGTGTCAAGAGCAATAAGTCAGGCTGATAAATGGCTACACTGGTAAATCAAAGTGGGAGATTCACTGCCTCTGCATTCAGTGGGTTTCATTACAGATATTTATGCATGGCAGGCATATTTGTGCACAATGAAAAATATATAAGCAATGCAAGTTGCAAGAAACATATTACACAACAACAATGGCACTACTCAAAAGTTTTTTTAGTTTTAATTTTGCATGGGCTTCATGGGTCAGGGCGCACATACTGTAAAAATACATGGTCTGTCTTAGTGTGTCTTTTGTAACAATAATCCTGTGACATACTGTGACATACTGTTGTGGCGCCATGTAAATACATGTTTTTTTCTGTAAGATAATAAGGCATTAGACTTAAGACTCGTAATGGTAAAGATGCAGCTCATAAGCAAAAAAGTGTTGTAAATACAGGAAGGATAACAGGTGAGCTGAGCATAAAAATGGCACTAAGAGCAAAGGAACAAGGCTGGGGGCTATGAGAAATTGTGCTAATGCCATATTTAGAATAAGCCATTTGGAATAAGCCAGCAGTGCTGGGACAATTTGTACAGTGGAGGTTCTGGCCAATAACGTCACCTCGAGAAAGGCATACGGGATATATGACAGTGGTCCTTTAAAATATTCTGTCAGAAGAAAGACTTTTGAATACTCCCTTTACTGATCATTTTCATTCAAACTCTTTCAGGTTTGTTGGGGGTGCTGCAGCACCTCCTGCTACCCTAGTCCCAGCGCCACTAGAATATGCCCTTAGGTATTGCTTAAATTCCAAATTATGATCTCACCACCTGCCTCGAAATTTTATTTAGCATTTCGACTCTTCCAAACATGATGCTTAAAATACAACTATCCAAAGGCACAGTTCCAGAATCTCGTAGGGAATCAGCAACCCCCCAGTGCAGCACACGTGGTCTGACTGCTCTTGAACTGATTCCAGATGTCTCATACATTAATAGTTGAACACCAGGCAACGCACTACAATATTCGGGCATAGAGTCCTGCTCTGCGCCAGGTGCACCATCCTTGGACGTGTCTGCCATTGGTTTAACACTGTCTTTCTGTCTGTTCAGGTGTAATGGCCTCATCTTTGACAGTGAAGAGGCAACGCCCAGTAAGGTCTTCAGTCTGTAATGATAACCTCATTTGAGAGTGTACTTGACAAGCCCATGGAGCTCCAATTGGCTTCCTTAATGCCCACTTCTTGAAGTCAATGACTGTATTTTACTTCTTTTGAGGTGCATGGTTAAGGTGGTTTTTCAGGGTCTCTTTACAAATTAGGGAAGCCCCCTGCCCACTGACCATGCACAAAATGGAATGGAGAAGATGCTCGGTATGGATCACTGACAGAATATAGTTGCAAAAAGTATCATTGACAAAAATATCATATCAAAAATATAGCTTACCACCATATCGTGCTCCTGTAAATAGCATGGTATGTGCCAAAATAAAATATCTGAAAAAATATAGTTGACAGTTATGTGTTCCAAAGTCTAAACAAACATATTGATTATTTAATCTAAATAGAGTTTAAAGTAGTGAAATGTTAAATACTTCAATGCATATATTTATTAAAATGTAAATTACATAAATTCCACTGATATTTAATACTATATTTAATATATACTTAAGTAAATATACCGAGTCCTAACTTTACTACTCCTAAACTGAGAAAAATCCTAACTTTAAGACTTGCGGTATTCACAGAAGGCATTTAGGAGTCCTAAAGTTACCTCTAAAGCGTTGCATACTCGTTTCTGCTGCTTTTGAAATTCTATGTTAGTGACATAGAATTTCAGAAGGCAGCAGAAACAAGTATGTAACGCTTTAGAGTGAGAGGCTATAGCGAAGCTGTCTTGTCACGTGCCTTAGTCAGAGTCAATAATATCCGTAGAGGTGATTTATTGATGGAGAAAGATACTACAAAGTCTGGTAATGGGACTTTTCATATGATTACTGCCTTTTCTGAAAATGCCAATCAAGTTAAGAGAATATTGCGAAAAAATGGGCATATTCTACTTACTGATCATATTATAAGAGAGGATTTACCATCAAATCCATTAGTCACTTTCAGGAAAGCAAGGTCGTTAAGAGACCATCAGGTCCATAGTTACCATGATGTTGAACCTGTTAGAACATCTTTTAAAGCACTCAATGGATTTTATCCATGTGGGAAGTGCAAAGCGTGCAAAAAGAGTAAACTTTGGCGTATGATGTCCCTGGTCTCAGTACACCAAGAAAGATTACCAAGTTTCTCACGTGTACCACCCCTTATGCTATTTATTGTTTGGTCTGTCCATGTGGGCTTCGGTATATCGGAAGCACAATTCATCCGGTTAAGATACAGATTTTAGAACACATGAGGGCGATTAAAAATGTTGATGAATCATACCTGGTGGTGAGGCATTACACATTGCCGGAATAGGGATCTTTTGACGTATTTTTGTCTAGACCATGTACCGTCCAATCCTAGGGATGGAGACAGAATACAGAAATTAAGGCGTTTAGAATCATGCTATATTATAGACCTGCAATGTAAGAGTCCGCTGGGTCTGAATAGCAATGAGGAGCTTGCTGTACATTTGGGATGAATATGTTATAACAGTGAATATGCAATCAGAAGATGTAAAATTCGAAATTTCTGAATCTCTTCCTATTTCCTTTAATTGCATCATTTATGATTGTTATGAAATATATGAGAAATGTTTAGTTGTTGATGGATCGTATTACATTAAGATGTTGTGTAATGGTATTTCTGGCAGAATGCATAAGTATAGGCACTTCTCTTTTAGCAAGCAGTAGAGCACTGGCAACAAAGCGCTGTGCCAATTTTGGGGTGCCAGACACATGCCCCACAAGGGCCTGTATGGAGTGGGCATGAGTTCCAATTGCGCCATGCGAGACTACCCCCCAAATATTGCCCTACAATACTTGGCGATCTTATCACAAGTCCATGTCATATGTGCAGAGTCTGCCAATGGGGAGCTGCACTTGAGGTATGTATGTGGGTGAGATGAGTCCATCCAGTGTATCTTGACAGGGGTAATCTATGCGTGCCTAAAAACCTTAAAATGTAACAATTTATGCTTATGATTGAATTAGACCCTACGCGTCTGTTCACAACAGTAGTGCTATTGAAAGTCCGGAAGGGGGTGACCCAGCTCCCGTTCCCATGCAACTCGTACTCCTGCATCTCTATTGGTCAACTGGGCCATGGATAATTTATACATTTTAGACATCAGGTGTTCCCCACTGGTATCTTTGATGATTAGCGGTAGAGGTGGGAATTTGGAAGGTTCAAGGGGGTAACTGGTAATTTCAGCTTTAAGACCCCATGTAACCTCCGCAATACAAACTGGTCCATCAGTGAGGCATCCCTAAAACTACCATCTTCTGTTCGCGGGAAAACGTGCCCATTGGAGAAAAGGTCCATGAATGTTACCAGGTCATGTTTGTACAGGATTCACTTTACTAGGACTTCCTGTGTGATGGGTAAGAGAGAGGTTACCTGACAATGGTATAGCAGGGGAATAGAGAAGGTGGTTCCCAGTTGGCCAGATAAGTCTTTTCCAGGCCCACCTAGTCGTGGAGATCGTCTGAATGTCATGTGGGTGACATGACAGGCCTATCGGTAGTATTGCTGGTAGGGGCGTGGGGTGTATGAGATCAGCTTCTGGCTTGATATAGGGAATCCTAGTGCCAGAGTGGTACCAGTGTCTTGCAAAATGGCACTGAGCTACCAGATAATATATGTGAAAGTTTGGGACCCCAAACCCACTGTGTTCGTATGTTAATGTTATTGTGTCCCAGCTGATCCAAGGTTGTTTACCACCCCACACAAGCCTCAATACATGTGTAGGTAGTGTTGTGAAAAAAGCGTTAGTCAACGGAATCTGAATATTTTGGAATAAGTATAAAAATTGGGGCAGTACGATCATTTTAATTAACGCTATTCAATATTCAAACTGCATGGTCAGAAGTAATTGCAACCAATGTTCAATTTTACCATGCAGTTTGTCCATTGCGGGCCATAATTAAGCAGTAGTATTTGATCCGGTTCTCTGTGTATATGTATACGCAAATATTTAACTGAATCCTTGCACCACATTAATGGGAGTTCAGTATTTCTGTCACAATGGGCAGTTGTAAATGGAAAAATGTCCAATTTGCCCCGATTTATGTGCAGACCTGACAAAACCCCATAATGAGTTATTTCTCGCAGTGTAGGTTCTAGGTCAAGATGTCTCATGTACAGAATTATATTGTCTGCATACAGAGTGATGAGCAGCCGACCTGTTTTAAACTGCATGTCTCTGTGGAGGCGCTTCTCCTGTAGGTGCTGCACCAGAGGGTCAAGTGCAATCACAAACAATGAAGGGATATGTGTTAGATTACCATTTAACCTGATAAGTGCATATTGTTTGTATATAGCAGCCTGATGATGGCGATGAACTCATGTGGTATTCCCAATCTACTCAGAATTGGCCATTCTAGGGAGTCAAATGCTTTTTCAACACCCATCAATACCGCTGCAGCAGGGACTTTGGGGGAGATTCTGTGAAGTGCAGTAAAGAGTGTGCGCAGATTCATAGCAGTGGATTTATGTGTAAAAAACACTGACTGGGCCGGGATAATATCTGGTCTATGAGGAGAGAGGGCCTGTTGGCTAGCAGTTTGGCCAATATTTTGTTATCAAACTTTAGCGATGATAGCAGTTGATAGCAGCCGCCGTGTTGTGGGTCTTTTCCTGCTTTGGGGAGAAGTGTTGTGACTGCTTCTTGAAGCATGGGTGGAAGCTCCTCGGCCTCCAAAACCTCCTGATAGACCTCGAGAATGTATGGGGCAAGTAATTGCTTATATGTTTTGTAGAAACTGCCCTAGAATCCTCAAGACCCCGCGCCTTTGAGCCATCCATCACATCCGTAAAGGGCTCTGTTAGAAATTCTTGATGAGCCAAGCTGAGCAACACTAATGCTATTTCATTCAAATAGCTTTTACAGTCCATGATATCAGCTGCCACTCTAGACGTGTACAGATCAGTATAGTAGTATAGTACCGCTTTTTGTATGCCTGGAGGGAAGAGATATATGTCTGGCCTTTTGATGGCTGCAGTAATCTTGCTAGTGTGCAACCTGGCATTTCACCCTCACCATATTGTCTAGCGACTGCATATTTCCCCAAATAATGTGGTTCACAGTCAGCCACCACATGATACTCAGACAGTAGAGTAGCCCGGTGCTGTGAACTGGACTGGTGATGCAGCAATGCTTGGTCTTGATCTAACGCCATAAATGTAACCTCTAAGTGGGACAGTGTGTGATGCAGGTCTCTGAGTATCCTGCTACCCTTTGAGATACATTCATGTATGCCTTGAAGGCCTCCCATAATGTGGCTATAGTTTTCAATGTTTCCACGTTAAGTTCAATGTATTCTATTATTCCTGGGGAATTCGGAGCTGCAGAAGAACTGGTGCGTGGTCGGACAGTGTGTGTGGCAAATGCCCTTTCGAGTCAAACTATGGAATCAGATTGGGTGCAAGGAGCCAACAGTCAAGACTTGTCCATGTGTTATGTGGGGAGGAGTAGTGAGTATTCACTGCCAGCGTGGGATGTTTGTGTGCCAAGCGTCTGTCAACAGGTATGCTTCCCTGATGTCCGTCAGTGTATGCCTAGCCCTTGGTTTTGCATCAGGTGTGGTTGCTGTAGTGTCCATTTGGGGATCAATCAATATATTCATGTCACCCCCATGTATACCTGGTCCACCGCCATTGGGTCTATTTGCGTCAATAGATCAAGGTAAAAAACCGGGTCATCAATGTTCAGGACATAAACATTTACCAGGAGTACAGTGCCTTTCCTGGAGAAAAGCAATGTCAACCTGGTGTCGCTGTAAGTAGTGCACTACTCGTTTATCTATGCGTGTGTTGGTCAGCCCATGAATATTCCAAGACATTAGCGTGATTTTTGCAAAGGGGTGGATCCTATTCTCTGTGGTCATTGCTGCTCGGAGATCTGTGTAATGGAACTGTGTGATGGTACTTGTACAGTTTTAAAAACAATTGTAAGAACATATATCTTATAATCATCTAAACATACCCAATCACCCCCACCCCCCACCCATCCCCATTCCTATTACTTAGGGGAAAAACCGATAACCCTGAAAGGATGCTCAACATTTAGAAAAACCCAAAGTAATAAATGCAACATTTTAAAGGCTAATGTGCAAACGTACTTGGGGGGTGGCAATGCTACCCTAGTTTCCCAATCCTTTATAATGTTCATAAGCAGTTTTACTGGCCTCAGCCATGCAGTGGGGGCAATACTTCTGCAACCTGACATTTAGATACATGGCCGTAGTAAGTCATTACATCATGGTGTGAACCACAGGCCAGATTTGTCATCATCTAGCTAGCCAAGACCAGTTCCACGCTGGCACCAGTATTGGAATTAGGATGGGACTGATCTGGGGAGGTTGATCATCGAGGCCCCTGTGTATTGGAGAAGGTACGGCAAACTCCTGCATGGCAGTTGGAGTGTCAAAATACGTGACTGTCTATCTATGCGCACTTTCAAGCGTGCTGGGTATAACACCCATACTTCAAACCCAGTTAGTGGAGAGGAGTCTTCACTCCTGCATATTTCCGGCAAGCGTCCCGTACCATTGCACTAAAGTCCGGGTAGAGCGATATCGAGGACACTTACCATTCAAGAGGCTCTTTTTCCCAGACCAGTCACCAGGAAAATAATGGGAGCGGGGGAAATCCCAGAGTAGGATGCGGTCCAAGTATGCAATGCGCCCTCTCACGTACAAAGGTAGTAGTGATGGATTTGCTGCCGAATAGATCATTCAGGAGTTTTTCTACAAATCCATGAAGGCATCCTGTATTTGTGGATTCCGGAATTCCTAGTATGCATACATTGTTGCGTCTACCCCTGGCCTCCAAATCCTCATTCTTTATAGCTATTGTTTTCTGGAGTTTCTCCATACGTTCCAATCTTTTAGTGGTCTGGGCAGAGCTGTCTCCTAAGTTTGAAAATCCTGCCCTCCTCAGTGCCCAGTCTGCCCTCGTGTTGATCCAGCCTTGCTCCCATTGTGTCTAAGCGCTTGTCCAGCGAGTCAAAGCGTGTCTCCATTGCTTTAAAGCCCGCCGTAAGTTCCATCATGAGGGCATCTGTTCCTGTTGTGGCCATTGCAAGGACAGTAGGTCTAGCAGGTCTAGTTCCACCCTCCGCCATCACAGGGCCAGGAGCCTCTTCCTCCTCTCTTATCTTGTCAAAGGTTAATTTACACTGCTTGGGGTCAACATGGACCATGTCCACCCAAGAAGAGGAGATATTGCACCCCCTGTGCGGCACTCACTTAGTTTGTCATGTAAGCGGGGGAGGAGGCAGGCAATCCGCAGTTACTGTGTGGACTCATCGTTGTTTTGCAATTATTGGGGATATTGGTCCATCATGTTGAGCCGTACCAACCAAACTGCACGCTGGTGTCTTATATGCGGTCTTTCCAGAATTGCCGCCCAGCATGTGTAGTTCAAACAATGGGTAGGCTGGGAAGGCCCCCGCTTTAAACACTAGAGGTTCCTACTAATGCCAGCTGTGTTAACAATGCACATTTTCACTACTGCGTGCTGCTATTTCCTTTATTCTATTTAAAAAAAAGTTTCTCTTCTCTCTCCACAAGATGCTGGATGGCAGAATTGTGTGGAGTCTGCGTTTAGACGATAAGCCATGTCTGCCCCCTCCCTATACCTCAATGCGGTTGCAAGCGATGATCAGTAATGGGACAGCCCGGCAGCCCAGCACGGAGGACGTGGATCAAAGGTAGGTGAGGCGGGTGGGGGAGCACCCAAACTCAGCCACGTGGCACAGCCCGACAACCAACCTCCAGGCTCACCTGTGAACCCTGTCACCACGGGCCTCCAGGGGAATGCTGGCCGGCCTTACCTTGAGTCAGAGGCGGTCCCAGTGTGGCGCTTTCCACTGACTGTACGTCCTCCTGGCACTTCTGAAGTCCGCTCCAGCCCACGAATGCTGGCAGTGGGAATGCTCCGCCCTCCGGGCCTTCCAATGTTTCGAACTGCACAGGAGCACGCCGTGCGGTAAATCCCTGGTGGCCAATCACGGGTCTACGCTGCTTCTCAGTCCTCCCAGGAACAAGGGCCCGTTGTCGTCATCAGACCCAGTGGCAAATTCCTACATCTGTGGGGCAGCTTCAGTTTTGCACATGGTGGTGCTAAAGCCTGGATCTCTGCGGACACCTGTGTGACTGTCGGTGCCACCCAAAGGGCCAGGATCTCAGAGGGTTTCGTCAAAGCTCCAAAACTACACGGCCATTTTAGTCTGCAGCTTGACCACGCCCCCCGAGGGTGATTTTAGTATACCTAAATGTACCTATAGTGGAAAAGAAGTCTGCGGAATTAAGGATCGGCTGGGTGAGACTGCTGGACATTGTACACACTTGGCGTATGGAGAAGCACTAATAAGATTAATGCTAGTTAATAACTTGTCCTTTGCAATAGATTTAATGACAGAAAAACAGGCAGATGTTCCAAACTTTGTCAGGAGTGGCAAAGGAAGGACCATTTACCATACCCTGGTGTCAGACACCTTGGTACAGCTGTTAAAAAATTGCAAGGTCTGTCTCCCTCTTGTAACAATCATTATCCGATTACTGTAGTGCGTGCTTGCACACCTCTAGTTTCTCTCACGCCTGGTAAAACCCAGCCTATGACCTACACCATAAAAAGTGGGAACATAGAAAATGGCAACATATTGATCCTAGCAGAAGTTCACAGGTGTGGTGAGCAAACGTTTTACAGTAATTTTAAATTGCCTGGGAGAAAATTGCCAGCCAGTTATTGTATGTGAAAACTTTGCTAGCATTTGGAAATCAATTGCTATTCATTATTGGTTAACAACTCATGGATGGTGTACCCTGTCTGTACATGGTTTAATTCAGAATCTACAAATATCCCTAGATTTTTAAAAAGTGCAACTCCTAAAATTCCACGGATGCAGTGGTGGGAAGAGAGGCTAAAAGAAACTATAAAACAAGCTATTGAAAAAAGAAAGGCTGAAGATAATCTGGAACAAGCTGTGGCCCTGAAAGATAATCAAGCCTTTTGGAAAATAGAGGACAGGCCCTACCTCACTAAAAAGACAGAGTCAGGAAAAGATTGTCCAATAATGGAGCATGTGTGGGTTTCTCATTCTGTAAAAATATTTAAAGCTGAAATGCCTGCTAAATATCAAAGACTCCCAACTGATACTGTTGCAATCACCTTGGCACGAGTTCAATTTAGCAAATCCATCTCTGTGGGGGAAGTACGCACAGCCTTACTCTGTTCATTTTCAGGCAAGGCAGCAGGACCAGACAGAGTGCCAGTAGAGATTTTTTAACACAATCTGGAATTCTTGGCCCCGTTTCTTCCCAAAAACTTTAGGTCTATAATAGTTGGGGGGGGGGGGCAATTGAGTCATGGAGGCAGTCAGTCACAGTCCCAATATATAAAAAAAGGAGATAAGAACGTCCCTTCTTTTTATCATCTGATTGCACTGGAAAAACCTTTGGTATGGTCATCTTAGGTAAAATAGAAGCCTAAATGAGTGAAAAATATTTTTTACTAAACTGTAATATGGGTTCTGTCCAGGAATGGGCACCACTGAGCAATATTTCAATCTTTCCCTGATTTTGGGTACATTTGTCAAGGCCAGGAGAGGGGCCATACATATGGCCTTTATGGACCTCTCCTGTGCCTTTTACTTAGTGGCTAGAAAGAAATTGTGGGACATTATGGGACATGCAAGAGTGGATTCACCTTTATTAAGTGTGCTAAAAACTCTCCATCAAGATACTAATATGAGGGTTTATTATTCCCAGTCAAGCGAACAGATACGCCCCCTATCCAAGTTACACGTGGGGTGAGACAAGATTGTATCCCGGTGCCTTTATTTTATTTCATTTATTATATTAATGTCCTTGAGTCCTTCTTAACAAACTGCACCCCTGACGTCACAAATATTGGTTCGCGCCTAGTCCCTGTTTTGCTATATGCGGTCAATGAACTCCTCTTGGCCCGCACTGCTAATTTTCTGCAAGCACTTTTAGATGAGTATTATATCTTTATGCCGGGGCTGAACCTTAAGGTAAATAATGACAAATCCTAAATTTTAACATGTGGGCCAAAGACCACCCGCTCAATGAAGTTTTTCGGTGGACATACACCAATAAAGAAAACAATGAATTTTAGCTACTTGGGCATTCTATTTAGTGGCAATCTGAAATAGGACCATTTAATTAGTATGTAAGTATTTAATTAGTAAGTATGCGAATTTCTGTTTAGATTTGTGAAACAATTGAGGACACAAACCCCCCAAAGATCTGACAATGCTTTACAGAAGTAGATGTCTGTCATTGGGTATATATGGTGTGGAAGTATGGGGACATACATCTGTAAAGAACCTTCAGGCAGCAGAAAACAAGTTTTAACCAGACTTTTAGTACTCCCCAGAGCCACATCAAGTTTTCCCACTCACAATGAAATGGTCCTAGATTTCCTAGAAGATACGGTGGGCTTGGCACCCATCTTGCTGTGGGTGAAAATCGGGTCCACCCCATGGCTATGTTTCAGTTGAGAAATGGTGGAGGATTGCCTCAAACAGACTAAGATGCTTGCTATCCCATGGATTAAGTACATAAAAAACACTTTTCAAGACCTATGATTATCTGGTGTCTTTGAGAAAGTAGAGTGTGATTAGCTCACGTACGAAGGCCTTGGTAAAGGACATATATCATGCACATAGAGATAAGTTGGGACTTGAGAAAGTTCTTGACATGGTAACTGTCCATTCATATATCCCATTGTCAACCTGCGAAGGCACAAAGCCAGATCTATCATTGATAAAGGCACCAGAACTCATATTTTGTTTAACTCGCCTTCAAATAAAAATGATTGTCTTCTTGGTGGCTTTCCTTCTTGCTTCTTTACACTACTGCCCATGCGACAGAGTGTCCATACAGTCCACTAAGCACTTTATTCTATTTTACAATTTATATTGTGCTTTTAGAAGCCAGTTTTAATGTCCAATTGTAGCCAGGAAACATTTTAAAACACATCAAGAAGGTTTATTGGTTCTACAGCATTGAATCCCGAACAATCTGCTATGCAGTGTTGAATTTTATTACTCAGGCGAGGAGCTTAAGGAAAAAAATATGCATTATGGTCCAGCTAAGATGATATGGATGGGCAATGATGATGTACAATTTAGTAATTGATTTCCGTGATCCCGATGTGTGTGATCTGTTTGTTCTTGTTTTTAACATGTGCTTTTATGGTCTTGCTTTTGATCGAATAAAGATTACTTTGAACCTTTGAACCTAATTTCCAATTAATCATAAATTATAAATGTTTTATTACCTAATAAACTTCCCACCCTCGTTCCGTACAAACCTAGCAGCCCACAGATAAATATAAGTAAAATAAGTAATTATTCTATATATCACATAATTAAAAAACAGTTAAATAATTAACAGTTAATAATAATTGTTAATTAATTATTGCTAAATTAACTTACAACCCTATATTTCTACAAACTTACCAGCATGCAAATTAAAAAAATAAATCAATAATACATAATTTACATAATAAACAACAAACATCAAATAGAAAAAATTTATTCAGGTAAAGGTCATAAAAGACAAGTCAAACACAAACAGGAATTAAAACAATTGTGAATCACATCATAGTAACACAAATACATAATGTATAATACAATGAATCCATTAATCAATAAAAAATAAAAACATAAGGACACTAACCTTGTGGGGTATCATAAAGTGATGAATGAACAGTGCAAAAAGAGTAATCGGCAAGTCTGACACTGACACCTCCCCAGGAGATATATCCTGAAGAAAAATATTCTTTCTTGGTCAATTAATTAAAACGTACAATTTTATCAAGATAATTAAACATTTAAAACATCATCCAATAAAATCCATAATTTACATCTATCTATACTGTCTTCCTTTCTTTGCTAAGGTTTTTGACGCACCTTGGCATCCCAACCAGCACCTGATTAAAAGAAAAATTATTTTGCATGAATCTCACATGCTAACATTTCTAATTCAAATACTCAATAAACCAGAATCTAAATCAGATAAAGGGTATATACAAGGAATATACTTGTCTCACATGGTAGCATTGCTAACACAAATACTCTAAAAAGGCCAGATGGTGCCTCAGCTTAGTTTTTAAATTTAACACTCAAGAACATGGCCATAAGGACAAGACAGCAGACATATAATATAATAGCTTTGATAGTGATAGTGATCGTCAGCAAGTCATATTCAGTGGTAGCCAGGTTGGAATACGCATTACTCAATGAATATGTTATGATAAAAACAAATTCAGGATGATTTAAAACATGTGCAGACATAACAATGATACTTCATATCACTGTCAAACATGTTCATTACCCTGTAGACCATATTTCCTTTGCTTAATTACATGCTGTATATAGCTCACTACAATCAAACAAACACTCAAAGATAGAAGGGATTGTGAACAATACATAGCTGTCTTATAGTGTCTAACATTGACATACTTTAAAAGTGGAAGTAAAATAGTTTTCCTAAAACTGCAATACAATTTACAGAATAGCATGACGTGCAGAGTGGACTGTGCAGAAAAATTATCACATGGGCACAAATAGATTGCCGTGGAGTGCCTTACAGAGTGAGGGAAGCCCACCATAAAGTTCAGAGAGCCTAATCTCAGCCTGGTTTGTAGGGCTCACTGGAAATTAATACACATCCATATGATATATGGTTCCATAACAGGTCCAATATTTAAAGGGCTATACAAGCACACGGTGCTTTTGATCTTCTCAGTGCGATCTCTCTTCATTCTAATCCAGTTCCAAAAATGGCATTTGAGAGCCTCAGGGTTGCTATAAAAATCAGGGACGCCCAGGGTGTTGCTTATATTCCTAATATAGGTTAACCAGGGGATGCTAGTAGCTTTATCTAATTACATGCAGTTCCAAATCACAATAAAGCTGAATTTGTCCTCAGGTTTTGTCCAGATTGCTAGCCACAATAGAAGCGGTCAAAAAATAAATAAATATCAGTCATATAATAAAACAAAATATTATATTCAGAAATAATTATTACCTAGATATATTTCCATCCTATCCCACTACAAACTCAACAGCTCGCTATGAAACTATAAATAACTGATACAAATTAAATGAAATATTCTGAATCACATAAAATTACAAGCTATAGTTAAAAAAAAATACAGTTCTATAAACAATAGTAAAACATAAAATTCATATATCAAATAAAACACATTCAAATAATAAAAAAACAATACTTTAACCAATATAATATTGAAAACAATATTAAAAACATTGATATTATATAAAACTATATTAGTTACCTCATAAAACAATATTCTAGTCGGTTTTTTTGGTGCATCACAATATTCATGATAGGATAACTGACTCAATACGATGTTGGATGGAGTTGCGTCCACCAAACACCATTGAAGTGAGGGAACTGCCTGACCATAGGTCAGCGGTTACGCACACCGAATTCTGATGCAACTGCAAATTGTCGCAAACTCCCATTTCTCTATGGGAGCTTGTGCGGTGGACGGAAACTGCCCGCAACACAAGCTCCCATTAAGAAATTAGAGTTTGTGAAAATCCCTGCACTGTATGGCTGGCACCTCACGGTGGCCACTATTTAAAGATATAAAATTAACCAATTTGCAAAATACATGAATGATGTAATATTTAATCAAAATAATGCTTATTTAATTACTACTTAATAAACTTTTCACCCTACACTCCTACAAACCTAGCAACCAGCATCCAAAATATGTTGAAAATAAATAAGTATAACGCAATTTACAGAATTTTAAAAAATTGCATAATTAATTAACAATTTCTAGTTAATTGTTTTATTAATTATTGCTTATTAACATCCCAACCTATAACCCTACAAACCACACCAAATATATGTCTAAAACATATAAATATTACACAATTTACATAATTATTAATCAATTGCATATTTAATTATACATCAATATTATTCGTTTTCATGAATATTTCATTCCTTTCCTCCATATACTACTACAGTCCTAGCAATCTGAAACTACAATATAACTAAAATTGTTCAATATTACCTAATGTGCATAAGTAATAATCAATTCAATGATTAATTATTAATTAAGTGTTAAATAATT
Source organism: Triturus cristatus (assembly GCF_964204655.1). Lineage (NCBI taxonomy): Eukaryota > Metazoa > Chordata > Amphibia > Caudata > Salamandridae > Triturus > Triturus cristatus. The sequence continues at coordinate 112,890,448 of NC_140588.1, forward strand.
ATCCTTCAGTAAACGTCCCCTGCTATACCCCAGCAGCCCACACCTAAAATATAACTAAAATATATGATTATTATGCAATTTACATACTTATTAATCAGATAACTAGTTAATTATAAATTATACAATAATTTGTAATTAATTATTATGTAATTAACTCCCCAACCTATACCCCTACATAGGCAGCAACTTGCACCTAAAATACAAGTATAATAAATCAACATTAAATAACACACATAATGAATCTCAATCACATGCTTACTTAAACATTATTAATTTGTTAATAATTAATTAATACTTAATTAACATCCCACCCTAGCCCCCTGCAAACCCAAGAAGAAGCTACAACACTATAAATTGCCATTAACAATTAAATCAAAACATTTGAATCCCTTAAAATTACAAAGTATATTATAGAAAATGGATAACAATTGTACAAACAATACTAACACATAAAATTAATATATAAACCAAAACACATTAAATTAATTGAACAACAATATTCTTTACAGCTATATTATTGAAAACCATATTTACAACAACAATGGGCCTCATTACGATGGCGATCGGACGACAGTCGTCGCAGTGGTATCGAGACAGCCCGACAAGTAGTCGGCGGTCTCACCCACCATATTTTGATAAGACCCTGTGCAGGCGGTCCACGGATGTTTGGTGGGGGTACCATATGTGCTCCTCTGGCCACTTAGCAGTAGAAAAAGGCATGTTTTCAAACATCCATGCACCGTGTGCAGGTACCATTTTATGCCTAGCACACTGTGCATGGATGTTTGGGGGGCACCACATGTGAACCCCTGGCCACTTAGCGGATCCCTAAGGGTCCCTTTCCGACAGCCTTTTTATGGTGGTGGGACTGTCAAGAAAAGGCTGTGGGAAATGGACTTCCCAATTCCTAAGAGGGTGCCTGCGCAGGCACTTCCTCCATTGTAGGGATTAGAGTTCGACTGCCACCCCGACGGTCTCCTTGAGAAATCCAGGGACTAAAGAATGCATTTATTTCAACGAATGAGATGGCCCTCTCCAACTGGCAGTTCAAAATGCAGTTTGCACTGTCCTGTGCACTTTAGTGTCATGGTACAATGCTTGCCTCTGATAACACTGCCAAGGGGAACCTCCTCAGGAAGGGGCAACTAGTGGGCAGAACAGACACTTCACCTGCCCTACATGGGATGAATGGGTTTTAGGCTTTGGAGGGATGGATTTGGATTTGGATTTGGGAGGGGTGCCCTTGGCAATGGGAGGGGGCTCTTGGAAGTGGAAGAGACAGACTACTGTTTGGGAGGGGGCTTGTTGAAATGAAAAGGGTGGATTTGGGTTTGGTAGCAGGGATTAGGGGTGTGGAACTGGAAGGGACGGATTTCAGTTTGGGAGTGTGGGCCTTGGTGGTGGATGGGCCTTTTTCAGGGGTGAATTGGGATGCAGGATGGGTGGTTTGGGTGTGGGAAGGGCAGATTGCTTTTTTAGGGGTGGTGTCAGTTATGGGAGGAGGTATGGCAAGGGTAAAATGGGGATCCTCAGTGGGGTGTGTGGGAGGCTGTGTAGGAAGGAGGGGGCTTGGGAGGAAGAAGGACTGGCTGTGAATGATGTGCATTTGTCTGTTGATGGTGCTGTTGCCTGTGGGTCTGGTGTATGTGTGGCAAGTGTGGGTGCATATTGGTCCGAGGTGTCTGTTGTGCTGTTGTGTGTAAGATTGTGTGTGCCTCAGTTTCTTAGGTTGTATTCTAATGAGGTTGTGACTTTGGATGTGCATGCTGTGGATGTGATTGTAGTGTGGCCGGTGAACATGGATGTGCTGGAATCTGTGGATATCATGGTTGTTGTAGTACTGACTGTAGGTGTGGTGGTATTGGTGTCATCTGTGGATGTGATGGGGTATGGCTGATGAATGTGGGTGTGGTAGATTCTATGAATATGATGGTTTTTGTGGTGGTGACCCAGTGTGGTGATGTTGGTGCCAGTATGTTTGAGGGTGTTCATGTGTCTCTTGTGGGGTCTGCGTGTGTGTGTTGTTCTACTATCTGTATAACTGTATGCTTGGAAATGTCTGTGTGTGTATGGTACACAATTTGGGATGGAGAATTGAGATGAGGAGGCAGCTGATGGCCACAAGGTTGGGGTGGATAGGAGACTGCAGTGAGGGAGAAGGCCAGAGCCTGAAATGACCTCTGTAGGCCAGGTATTGTACAGTGAATGCCTGCCAGGTATGCCAACATCTGTTGCAGATGGCTGTTGTGCCCCTGGATGGCAATCAGGATTGCAGTCTGACCTACAGAGATGTTCCTCAGGAGATGAATAGCCTCCACACAGCTGGGTTGATAGAGCAGGAATGGGGTACCTGGCACCAAGGAGATAGCAGCCCTCCTAGGACTGTGGGCCCATCCAACTGGATGGTAAGCAACAGGGAGGGTGTAGATGGCACTGGGTGTGGTGGAAAATGATGCTATCAGAGTCCATGTTGGCCCCGGCACCACTAGGGAGTGTCCACTGCAGGATGTCTCAGATGATGCAGTAGTGGAACTTGCATCCTCTGTATCACTCCCCTCACCCTCTGAGCCACAGGGTCTCTCAGTCTCCCTGTTGTCAGGACCGGAATAACTGTGGCCAACTGCATCCCTGCCTTGGTCAGCCCTTACTCCTTCGCTTGCCCTAGATGATGATGAAATGACATATACTATAGGTTAGTTGAATTTGTGTATAAACAACTGATCCTGACCTGTGAGTTCAAAACAATTCCAAAGTTAACAAATTTCACATGCTTCAAGGCTCCCAAACTTGGAATCACCATTAGCATGATGCCATGCATGTATGCAACATACTCTGGAAACATTTGGTCAGAATGTTGTCAGAACCCCAGATCACTCCTAACTCATTTATGAACCTGTCTCTACCCCATCATTATGTATCTCCTGGAACAGTGTTACCCCTTCCATGCTTTGGGCTTTGTAGTTCAGTATAGGGAACTGATGTTACCGAAAAGGAGACCTACCAAAAATAACTTTGTGCAGTGTCTCCACAAGGCCTTAAAGAAAAGGGACAAATTTGAGAGGACATTTTTTTTTACTGTTTTATTTATTTGTCATTTTAATGTAGTGCACTATTAGTATTTATGCTCTGCTGAATTGTTGACACTGTATAAGCAGGTGTGATGGATGACATATACAAGGACTTGAAGCTGAGAAGTAAGGCTATTTTTTTGCTTTGCACAAAGAACCTCACATTTGGACGTAAATCTGTGAGCTGTATTTAAATACTATTGCTGCAGCTACAGCCCTGTAGCATGATGCCGTGTTCATGTGCTTTATGACCAGAATCAGTTTTTACAGGTATTTTTTAAACGAAAGGCTGTACATTCTCTTTGAAAAAAAAAAGTGCTACAAGTTTCTGTTCCATTCTGTTAACACACTTTGTTTCTTGTCTCTACAGATGTTTTCCACTTGTATTTACTTTCTAAGTTTAATTTGTTATTCCTGATTAAAGATGGTACTTTCTTTTCTGCACTGTTTATAGCCTTATTTAAGCTACGCTGATAGGGAGCAGCCAATTTCAGAAAATACCTCCGGTATCACCATTTGGCCTTTTTTTTCTAGTTTAGATATTACTGCTCCCGAAAGCTCAAATCCAGCTGTTATGCTTTTCCATCCGTAATGAATTACTAAGTCAAGAACAATCGACTTTTGATCTGTTTACAATATTTGAACTTACGTTCACAATGCAGTCAGGCGGATGGCATTATATTATCTAAAAATAGGCCATTTGTTTATCATGCGGTATTTGTGTTATTGTGGATTATTTTAAAGATTTATATCAAAAGCATTTACATACTCCATTTGGAATCTTTGTCACGAGTTGTTGCATGGATTTGGGATGCACCAATTTGTGTTAGAATTTGCTCATTTCATTTTCAACCCTCTTGAAATTTTCTCCAAAGGTGATAACGTAGTTAGCATTTTTTCCTGTTCAAAACCAGTGTGGTGCAAGGATTCATTCTAACATACCTACATAAAAGTAAAGTGTATAAACCAGCAAAAAAAAAAAAATCTGCATACTGTACATTTTCCAAACGTGAAGTGTGAATCAATGGGAGTAAACAAAATCAGCAATGTTGTACCAATAGTTGCCTAAACTTGAAGTACTGAACCTTTCTATGTGCATTTGACAATGTAGAACACTCACTCAAAAACATTAAAGTATGAGCCTGCTGTCATATTTGATGGTGGGATAAGTTCTGCAGTCCCTTATTAGCGTATCACATACCATATCCATACCTAGGATGTTGTAGACAGTAAGAAACAGATTGAGGGGATTGACAAATGACACATACAGCACATTCACTAACATACCCCAATACACATCATTACAGAGCAAAAAACATTACCACATTTAACTCCTAAATGCCTATAGTCAATAGATGCTTGTGGTGTCTCAGTGAAATTGTTCCACTACATATGGTGGCTTACTCTGTGGAACTAACTGTTTAGAAACATCACAGTACTTTTTTTGTATAACGTCCACTGTATAATACTTACCCCAAACACTGGCATATAAATCTGAATTGGCCACATCTTGCACCTTGATGCATGTTAAAAGTTGCCTTATGTGTCATGAGTTTGCCCTGAGTAAAGGTGTCTACGTATATGTAATGGGTAATTCCATCTTGTACAATCCCTGCAAGTTTGCCATTGATCAATAACACTACTTTATCACATGGACATGACAAAGGACATAGGGAAATGATTTAGGGTAGAAGTTACTCTGTCACCAATGTGTACACATTCCTGTCTGTGTTACACAACCATTGGATACCTATCACCATTATTTGTCATAAAACAGACTGGCTGACACACACATTTGTGAAAGAGTGACACCCTATGCTAATCTTATACTCTAAACATTCATGAAATAGTATTTTTGATACCAAGCACCTTTTGAGATATGTATTGATTTAAATAGTGTTTGTATAGAATACCAATTTACCTATGTGAGGGTTGGTACATCCACTGCATCATAAGTGGCCAATATGCTATGTCACATGTAATAGGGCTACCGTTGCTCCATCCACATTAGCAAAGAATCATCATACTTGACACAATGAAGACTAGTGGCCTGTTTGGTACAACTGTTCTTAATGATATCAATCAACCTGAGGTATATGTGGATTTGAGGCAGACGTGTCTGCAGAGAACAGTCCATTGATTGTGGCCGGGAATCATGAGGGATTCTGTTCCCAAAACAATAGGCAAAGCACAACATCATAAACCTTAAACAAAACCTTCAAAAACTCTCCTTGTGCGCTGGACATGGGGCTACTTTCATGTGGATGAAAAAATCTTGGCTGTAACAAAAATGGCTCATGTAACATGTGGAACTGAAAAAAGAACTCACCCCCTTGTTGCTGTTGTTATGGCACTCAACTGCCCATCAAGTGTTGGATAGACCATCACAAAGATGAAGATCATTAGGGGAGTCAAGTTGCAGCTCGTGCCCCACAAACGTTGGGAGGGCTTCCCTAGCTAGACTCCGGTGATTTTACAGGTCCAGCTTCTTAGGTCTCCCCACCTCTTGCAGCAATGGATGCTACACCACTTACAGACCCTCAGGGTCCCCACCTTCCTGGTGATGGCCTTCCATATATTGCACTTCTGATAGGCGTTGACCTGTATGGATACAAAAAATAGGGGAGAAAAACATTTGAAATTTCTTTTTTGTCTGTATTGCTGTCACTTACGTTCTTTACAGTTATCAGTACCATAACTCATGAGTTATCATACAACATATGTATTGACACATGCTGTCCTAAACCAATATCCTCATACCCAAATTGTGTCTTGACCTGTTGCCATTCTCATCTAATTTAATGGTCCATACACAATAATCCAGGCCAGTGACATCATCTAATCCAGGGACCACTATTTAGGGCCTAATTTAGAGCTTGGTGGAGGGCAATATTCTGTCACAAACGTGATGGTGATCCGGTCCACAATATTACAATCCCATTATATCCTATAGAGATCATAATTTGGTGTACCAGATTCTTTCACGTTTGTTACGGAGTATTCCATCTGTCGAGATCTAAATAAAGCCCATAATATGTGATGGATGTTGTACTTCTGATGGGTGTTGACCTGTATGGATATAAAAATAGGGAAGAAAAAATATTTGAAATGTTTTTTTTTGTTTGTCCGTATTGCTTTCACTTACATTTTCTACAAATGTCAGTACCATAACTCAGTGGTTCCCAAACTGTGCGCCGAGGCTCCCTAATGAGCCATCAAACCTAGCCACGGAAGCCGCGCACCAAGCACTTTTATGCATTTAACGTTGAAGGGTCTGTTGGTTTGAGTTAAACTAATAACACTTAAATGCATGATGTTGATAATTTGTAAGTGACATGCCTAAAGTTGTAAACGTAGTGCTTAATTGATGTTGAGGGAGATGACCGCCATATTTCACTGGATCCCCACGTTCCAACACTCCCAAAGTAAGCAGAAGATGCCTGATTTTTTTTGTAAGATTCGTTAATAGTTTTCTTTTTCCCAAATGCATTTTACACCAATGCAAGTTATCAGGAAAGTACAGTTGTCCTGCCTATTAAAGCACTAGGCATTATTAAACATTGTTGTTCGGGACAGACTTGAAGGTACCCGTGAACACATCTTATCAAGGATACTGTACGGTATACTTTCTACCCGTATTGTGGGGTGTTTTCATTAAGGATGACAAATGCAAAATAGACATTTTTTCGGGTCTGTCGTTTCAGGAATTTGGATCTAATTTTCTGTTTGAAAGACTATTGGCTTTGAGCGCAGACTTATTGTTCTTCTCATTACCTTTTGATCCTTGGTGAAGTTCCCTCAGAGGAACGAAATGCGTTGGCTGATAACCACTATTTACTATCTACTAAAATAAAGAGAAATTTTGGATTAAATTCGAGAAAATTGACTCTACTCTTGGTGCACCTTCCCCTTCCTACAAGGAAAGTACAGTTGTCCTGCCTAAATAAACTAGGTATTATTAAGTATTGATATTTGTACTTGAATCATAGGTACTTCCAGTATAGATTTCTTACAGTACACACACATTTCCAGACAGGCATGCTCTCTCCTTGAGCACAGGGAAGTAAAACACCGTATACAGCATAATGGCAACATTTGGAAGCAAGAAAGAAGGACGTTTAAAAAAAATCTGAGGAATTTATTTTACTTGCATTGATTTGGAGGCAATTTTAGGGAGGAGACAGCAAAAATAAAGCTGTATGTGGTTTAAAAAATCGTGAGTCACCCTGCTGAGACAGGTGTGTTTGCACGTATGACATGAGTAGAAATGGAAGTGCATGCAAATATTCTTCAAGTGCAGAAACACTTTGGCAAAGGGGCCTGCATGCGTAGGGGTGCTATCTAGCACTGTAAGTGGGCTAAAAATGTTGAGGGGGTACTCCAAAAAAGGCATGGGTAAAGAAGTGTAACTAGGAATATGTAATACAAAACACCCTGCGTGTATGATTATAATATCTTCATCAGCTTCATACCAATTATTTTCAAGGAGAAGATGCAAGTACTCCCGAGGCTGGGCTTACATCTACCCCACCCTCCATAAAATGTAACAGTGGGGAGCCACGGGCAATGGCCAATGGGTCAAGGGAGCCGCGGGTCGAAAAAGTTTGGGAACCACTGCCATAACTCAAGAGTTAGCATACAGCATGTGTATTGCCACATGGTGACCTAAACCAATCTCCTCATAGTCACTTTTGTCTTGACCTTTTGTCCATTCTCATCCCATGTCATGGTCCATACACACTAATCCTGGTGTTTGACATCACCTAACCCAGGGTTCCCTGCATAATCTGTAATGAGGAATTCTTCTGATCAGTACTGAAGATTGATAACTACTGAAGAACACACATTCATAAGCATGTCACAATTAATAGTGTCCACTGTGGATAATGACCCTGCAGTATAGACACTTAAGTCTTTGGCATGTGAGTCATGTGAGAAAGTGTTAACTCAATGAATCAGTAAAATCTCTCTTTTCAACTGTTGTCCACTTAAAATGCATTCAGTGGCCTATTCCAAGCACACCTCACAATTTTAGCTGAAAGATTTTCTGTTCTAAACTGCTTTATTTCAATGCTTCGGTTCTATGACCCTGTGACTCAGCCCCAGCCGGCCTTCATTATGCTGACTGAGCACTACTCATTGGCATGCCTTGCTATTTGCTGATGATCTGGATGTCATATGGACACAGCATTGCATCTACTCTTCCATTCAAAGGGTCATCTTGTGCCCATTTATTAAGTCCCCCAAGGCAGTCTGGCACTCTGAAAGGGTTTGGGACTTACTGGTAGCTCTCAAATTACATAGTGGAGAGGCCTGATCTAGGCAGAGTGGTTTATGGAGTAAACACATAGCTAACATCATTTATCTTAGCTACTTCACGGAGCACATACATTTCTACAGTTGTATAAAATATGTTTCATATTGGCCATGATGGTATTTGAAAATTTCTCACATGCATATCAATCATATCCATGTATAGACCTATACATGCACAAAAAATGGCATCTAGGCCTTATTACACACCACACATATCAATGGTGTTGTGTATTCAACATTGCAGAGTGCTAACTACTCACTAACATCATTGCCATGTGTCAGGTCCAAAATATGTGATACTTAACAGCAATCAGTACACTTCATTCTGGAACTCAAAGGGACATTGTAGCCTGTGCAAAAGAACAATAGGCAGATAGACTGATTCACATACGTTTTTCAGACATGTATCTGCTCCTCTGTAGAGCCATAGAGCTGCTTATACTGGGACAATACCTCTTCAGCCAGCCTATCCAACACATCTGGTGAGAAGGCACGGGTCCTTACACCTGTCTTGCCAGGCATCCTTTTTACCAGAGGTCAGCAGTAGCAGCCAAAGTGCAGGATGTGTCTTGATGACAGCACTGTCAGGAAACAAGTGAGGTAATTTTCTAACAGCCACATACATGTACGCGACAAACGCCCTTCTAAGCAAAAACAGACAGAAGCATTGGCCCTCGTACATTGCTTTTACCATTGTTAGTGTATGGCTATGTCCATTGTGGAGTTCACCGCCCACGCGCTCAACTTCCGCAGCAGCAGTCTGATTCAAAATGTCCTCACAGCGATGTCAGGCTGCTGACATTTTTTGAAGGCGTACATGTGTTTGTGACTGTTAGGAGCGTGCCCACCACTCAAAATGGTGGCTAGTTGTCAGAACCCCATAGCGTCCCAGCAAGGTTAAAAGATCAGTGAATGTCATCTCATTGAATACTTCTTTTAGAGTAAGGAAAAAGGCACAAATTAGACGAAAAAGGAACAAGAAGAATACCAAGATGGCCACCAAGAAGTGGCTTCCAGTGCACCATTGTAGTGTTGCAACCCTGGTGGCAGAGATGGAATGTTCGGAGGGCTCTCCCTTAGAACCTCGCACTTCACCAGAGATAGTTGAGGAGAAGGAGTCCTTTCCAGTACCCGGCGTTAAAAAGTCAGTCAGGGTAGTTTCGTCAAGAGGTATCGACGTTTAGTTCCACCGCGTTCGAGTTTCATGTTTCCGTGAGATTAGCAGCTCAGTCTTGAGTCGCTCAAGTAAGGTTTTCTGTTATTCTGAAATTCCAGTTGGTGTCTTGTAGGACTTGCGCATAGCGTACCAGTTTTGTATTTGCTCATTGAGGCAGCAATATTTCCCCGCCTGTCCTGTAGTGGGCGGTTACGATTTTTAGGTAGGCTAACATAGCAAATTTTTACCACGCATGACAAGTGCGTATGTAGTGTTTTGTACCACGCATGACACAGAGAGTAGACCAGTCAGAGCCTGAATTAATCGCTAGAAAGGAAATTTACATATCTCTTGCTCTGGGTTATTTTCAGTGTATAAATACCTGACAGGCTTTGACATAAGCTTAGAGAGAGATATTAATAAGTGAAGAGAGAGTCTTAATTCGTATGACAGGACTATTAAGAAAACTAATACTTACCAGGTTTCCTGAGTACAAGAGTCCCACTTGTACCTCTCCTTCATTTCTTCAGAAGTTTAGTATCCTGTAATGTAAAAAAAAGGGAAAACAGAGAGAGTAACAGAAGAGAGGCACAGGTCAAGTCGATTTTGAGTATGTTCACAACGCATTAAATTAAGTAGTTATTTCTTTAATAAAAAGTACAAGCATTACCTGCTTAATTGGAGTAAGGTTGTTGCATGCTCTTATTTGACGGTTCTACACTCATATCCAAGTACACTCCAAGGACAAAAACCGCAACGAGTAGTGAAGTACTAGAAGGAAGGGAGAAGAACCAGAAGGAAGGCTTGGCAGTCTCTTTTCTATACCCATCCTCTTTCCCCCTTTTAGTTTCTCTGTCATTTCAGTAATATTAGATGACAGGGAAGTTGGAGAGGGGCATTGGGAACTGACATCATTCTGCTCCTGTGCATCACGTGGTAGAGCATCTGACAGAGTGAAGTGCCCACATAATTTTTGCACCTGAGCAGAATGGCAGAAGGTTAAGACCTTAAGGGATTAGGTAACGTTTTAGAGGGAAATTCAAAAATAATTTATTGTAGCAAGGGATGAGAACAGGGAAATGAGGTAAGACATAATAGTTTCCAGAAGAAAAACATCAGATTTAGCATTAAAGATGAATAGTTTTGTGCCAGGGGACAGTTTTAAAGTTTCTATGCCAGATGTAGATGGTTCCAGTGACACTGCTAACCCATTGCCCAAGGTCACTACCCAAGTTATCCAACCCTTGTGTCCGGTAATTCCTTTGGCTCTCCCAAAGAGATTAAATGGAGATGCCCAAAAGGCACAGGTATTTTTTACACAGTGTGCCTTACATTTTATGTGTTGACCCTCAGTTTTCTCAAATGCACAATCGCGAGTGGCCTTCATACTGTCCTATCTTAGTGGAGAGGCTGCATCATGGTCTATTCCATTAGTCTCCAGAAATGATCCGGTTTTGAATGATATAGATGAATTCAAAAAATAATTTCCCCGAATATTTGATCGAAGAAAGGCTTCACAAGCAACAGACAACAAGCTACTAGAGTTAAAGCAAGGCAATCAGGACTTAATAGAGTATTTGGCTCAATTTAATAAATTAGTAGTTGAAACAGATTGGCCGGAGAATAAAAGAGCAGCAGTTTTCTATCGAGGTTAGAAGGAGGAACTTATGGATGCACTTGATCAAGTACCGAACAGACCCACAGAAATTTCAGCATTGATAGATTTGGTCTTGAAAATAGATTTTCGACAAAACGAAATAAGAGGAGAAAAAAGACCACATTTTTGCTCTAGCATTCCAATATCTATCGAGCTAAAACGGAAAGTTCTAACTCAAACGAAGGTCAACATGGAACAGAACCCATGCAAATTGGGGCCTCTGTCTAAGGAAGAGAAAGACAGACGAAGATTATATGAGCAATGTCTAAATTGTGGAATCAGTGGACATTTCATCCGAACGTGTCCTAAGAAACCCAAGCAGGCCCCGAGGGAAAACTTGTAGCACCATCAGTAGGAGGAGTTGGACTGATCGGTGCAGATTTGAACACAACTCCTAGGAATCACTCTTTGGCAAACACACTACACTCTTCTCCTCACCAGATTATGTCCATGTCACTTAAGTTTAGAGAAAGTCATCTTAAGGATATCTTTGTGATGGTGGATTCTGGAGCTACGGGTAATTTTTGTGACCTAAAGTTTGCAGAAAGAATAGGGTTGCAGTCCATAAAAAAAAGAGAAAAATGAGGCGGTCTGGGCTGTGGACGGAACTAATCTTTCACCAGGACCCATTGTAAGTCACACAGAGCTTGTAGAATTGGAGTCCACAGATAGTCATTGTGAGATCTTGCAATTTAACTTAATTGATGGCCCACAATTCCAGCAGAATTTGGGGTTACCCTGGCTCACAGAGCATAATTCCATGATCGATTGGAGAGCTTGATCGATTGTCATGAACTCGGAATTTTGTAAGAAGAACTGTTATAGAAACAGAGAATCAAGCCATAAACTAAATCCTGTGACTTATCTATGTGAAGGAGGGGCCACTGTTTGTGTGATTCCTAATACAGAAATTCCTCCAGAGTATTTAGATTATCAAGGTGTCTTTAGCGAGACTGAAGCAGAAAAGCTCCCACAACACAGGGCTTATTACTGTAAAATAGAGTTAGAGCCATGTGCAAATTTACCCTGCAGCAGAATATATGCACTAACTGAAAAAGAGAATCAACATTTGAAAGAATATATTCAGAAATATCTCAAAAATGGATTTATCCCACCCTCTCAGTTGCCTGTGTTTTCGCCGCTTTTCTTCATTCCTCAAACAGAAAGCGAGTTGAGGCCATGCAAAGATTATTGAGATATCAATCAGATTACCACCAAAAATAGATATCCACTGCCCTTAAATTCAGTCCTTTTAGACCAGGTAAAAGGAGCAAAGATATACACAAAATTAGATTTGAGAGGGGCCTATCACCATGTTCGCATTTGAGAAGGCAATGAATGGAAAACGGCCTACACAACCAAGTATGGGCTTTTTGAATATCAGGTGAAGCCCTATGGCCTCTGCAATGCACCAGCAGCATTCCAACACTTCATTAAGGATGTCTTACAATAATACACAGACCAGTGTGCTATTGTATATATCAACGACATCTTGATATATTCAGACTCATAGAAAGATCACGACAGGCTGGTGAAGGGAGTATTGCAGAAGCTAAGTCAAAACAGCCTATTTATAGAATTGGAAAATGCGCTTTCAGTGTAACATCAGTGAAATTCTTAGGATTTGTCCTGTCTCACACTGGAATAACTATGGACGAACAAAAGATCAAAGAAGTTGTAGATTGGAGGTCCCCGCAATCAGTTAAAGAGGTCCAAAGCTGTATAGGCTTTGCAAAGTTTTACAGAACGTTTAATCAGGATTTCTCCAAGAAATTATTTCCTTTCACATGCCTTCTCCGAAAAGGAATTTCATTTCAATGGTAAAGGGAGGCTGAAGAAGCATTTTCATCCCTAAAGAAGGATTTTACAACCGCTTCAATATTGCTTCATGCAGATCCATGTGAGCCATTTTTCATGGAGACAGATGCTTCGAATCTGGCTTTGGAAGGGGTTTTGTCTCAAAGGCACAAGAAAACAGGACAATTGCATTCAGTGGTATTTAGACCACAAACATTTACCCCAGCTGAGGTAAATTATACCATCACAGAAAAAGATTTGCTAGTAATAAAAGACACATTCAAAGAGTGGAGGCATTACCTCACGGGAGCAAGACACACATTCACGGTTCATACCGATCATCGGAATTTGAAGTTTTTAAAATCTGCACGAACATTGACACCTAGGCAACTGTGGTCTGTGTATTTTGCAGACCATGATTTTGTCATCACCTATCGACCCGGGACAAGGAATGGGAAAGCTGATACACTGCCTAGGTTGGGAACGGAGGATTTACAAGAGGTGGTTGAAAACCAACCCATCATTGCTGAAGGCAAAGTCATAGGAGCAGTTATCAAGGAAATTATCAAAGAATCTGTACATAAGTCATTGAGCAAGGAAGAAATGGAAGAGTGGGCCAGTCAAGAACCTATGAGGGAAATTTAAGAGAACTTGCCATATCATGATGGAGCTCTATATCTGCCCACACAGGAGTTACAAGAAAAGGCTTTAGAAGAGCACCAGTTAGCTGGACATAAAAGAACTCAGAAAAGTGAAGGCTTGGTGAAACACTGATTCTGGTGGCCTCAGATGACTAAAGATATTCAACAGTATGTGGCTACATGCGAGGTTTGCGCTTGGGTAAAATCAGATAGACATTCCCCTAAGGGGTTATTACAGCCATTACCCAATCCGCCCCATCGGTGACACACAGTAACGCTAGATTTGATAGTAGATCTACTGTCAAGTCAAGGTTTCAATATAATATTAGTTTGTAGATGCCTTCACCAAAATGGCCCATTTTGTCCCCTTAAATGGAGTGCCTTCTGCAAAAAGATTAGCACATTTCTTTAGTCAAAACATTGTATGGGCACATGGCATTCTGAAGTTGCTAGTCTCAGATCGAGGTTCTCAATTCCTTTTGCATTTTTGGAGGGCCTTTACAAAAAAATTGAATATTGACACAAGGTATTCCACTAATTATCATCCTGAGACTGATGGGCAGACAGAGAGGATTAATCAAGTACTACAACAATATCTCAGACTGTACTTATTAGATCAGGTAGGGGAATGGTCTGAATACCTTTGGGCAACTGAATGTGCACTAAAAATGTTTCTACTGGTCATTCCCCCTTTTATCTGAATACCGGCAGGCATCCTAATTTTTCAGTAAATTTCCAAGAGGCTACAGTTTCAGCAGTAAAAGATTTAGTGCAACACATGGCTAACATACACAAATCAGCAACGGAGAATTTGACTAAAGCTAAGGAATATTAAAAGTACTATGCAGACAGGAAGAGAAGGAAAGAGCTAGAGCTAAAGATTGGAGTGAGGTTTGGTTATGTACAAAGAAATCTCAGACAGATTTGTAGGTCCATACTCCGTAGAGATAACATTGAATTAAGTAACCTATAAATTAAAACTGCCTAATAGCCTAAAGATTCACCCAGTATTCCATGTTTCTCTGCTTAAGAAAGCACCAAAAGATCTAGGAATAACATTGCCCCCAACACCTATACAGACAGAAGAGGGCACTGACTTTGAGGTAAAACAGATCTTAGATTCAAAAGAAATGAATGGTCAAGTCTACTATTTAATAGATTGGAAGGGATATGGTCCTGAAGAGAGGTCTTGGAAGTTGTTTTCTAATGTTCATGCCTTCCGATTAACTAGAGCCTTTCATTAGACTTATCCCTGCAAACCCAAAAGTGAAGGATCTACCTTGCGGGCGGGAGGGTACTGTCAGACCCCCCAGAGTATCCCAGCAATGATAAAAGATCAGTGAATGTCATCTCGTTGAATACTCCTTTTAGAGAAAGGAAAAAGGCTCACATGAGATGAAAAAGGAACAAGAACAATACCAAGAAGTGGCTTCCACTTCACCATTCTAGTGTTGCAACCCTGATGGCAGGGATGAAATGTTCAGAGGGCTCTCCCTTAGAACCTCGCACTTCACCTGGAATAGTTGAGAAGAAAGAGTCCTTTCCATTACCCGGTGCGAAAAGTCAGTCAGAGTAGTTTCGTCGAGATGTACTATTGTTTAGTTCCGCCGCGTTTGAGTTTCATGTTTCCATGAGATTAGCAGACACTACACAATGATTATTTCACTAATACTAAAAATGCTGAAGCAGCGTTCTCAACTATACATATCAAACAGAGAGAGTAACAGAAGAGAGGCACAGGTCAAGTCGATTTAGGATATGTTCACAACATATTAAGTTAAGTATTTTTTTTTAATAAAAAGTACGAGTATTAGCTATTTAATTGGAGTAAGGTTGTTGCATGCTCTTACTTTACAGTTCTTCACTCATATCCAAGTACACTCCAAGGACAAAAACTGCAACGAGTGGTGAAGTGGTGAAGTACTAGAAGAAATGGAGAAGAACCAGATGGAAGGCTTGGCAGTCTCTTCTCTATCCCCATCCCCATCCCAATCCCCCCTTTGAGATCCAATGTCATTGGAGTAATAATAGACGACAGGGAAGTTGGAGATGGGCATTGGGAAGTGACGTTATTCTGCTCCTGTGCATCAAGTGGTAAAGCATCTGACACTAGTTTGTTAATTTTTCTAATTATGAGGGACACTCATTAATGTCAAAGTAAACCATCTTTTGTGGTGCATTACAATGGATGAATGTGTTTACGGTATTTAGGGTGGATAACATTAAAGCAATACTTTTGTGTAAGTAATACAGGTGAATGGTATTACTTACACAATATTTTCTATTGTAATAATTGAAGGTGAATTTTCATATGTGAAGAATGAATGACAAAATCAAAGGTGCCTTAAAATGTGTTGTCAAACCATATATTATTTCTGAACGTGACTTATGGGTTCTTAATCATATGTGATAATGTTGGAAATGTTTAATGGGTTCACATTTTAAACAAAGCAGACACTTGAACCCTTAGAGTGTGAGGAGACAACAGGCTCTGGTGCACTGGCCTTTTCTAGACATTGCCACCATAGAAGATAGGGATATCATCAAGAAGTTCTGTTTGAATAGGCAAACTATGCTGGATTTATGCTAACAGCTGGAGCAGGATCTTTGGCCTCATAAGAAGAATCCCACATTTATTACACCAATTGTCAATCTCATTGCAGTACTCCATTTTGGGGCCACAGGTTCTTTCCAATACACTGTGGTAATATCTGGTGGTATGTCATAACCAACTGTCAGTCGTGTACTACAACAAGTACTTTCAGCAGTGATGAGACGTATCAACAGCTACATCCAGTTCCTACAATATCAGGATTTGGCCAATGTGAAGGGTCATTTCTAAGCTTTCTTACGCCTATCAAATGTGGTTAGAGTAATTGCTGGCACTACTATTTCCTTAGTGCCATCGCACGACAGGGAACAAGTCTACCCGAATCGGAAGCACTACATGCAAGTTGTCTGCATACATGAATTATACATCTCAAGCATCTGTGCCGAGTTCCCTGATTCAGCGCATGATTCCTTTGTACTACCAAACAGCATTTTATGCCTGCAAATGTCACAACATAGACCTGAGAGGGCCTGGCTTTCTGATAAGTATAATCTGTCAAGATATTGTTTGGCCAATTTCATGTAGTATGGTCTAAAATATGTGTAACATTTTGTGGCTCTTTTTTGGTCTTCCTTCTAGTAGATTCAGCCTATCCCAGCTGACCATGGTTGTTGGCACCACTAAAGAACCCAGCAAACCCAGGGGAAGTCCACTTCAATGAGGCCAATGGAAGATCACGGAGGCCAGTGGAGATGGCTTTCAGGCTCCTGAAGGCCAGATTTCTGTGTCTGGACAAACCTGGTGGAGCTCTCCTCTACTCAGCCGCTAAGGAGTGCAAAATCACCATGGTCTGCTACACAACTTTGCCATGCAATGGGCCATCCCTTACATACCAGAGATGGAAACCATGAAGAGCCACCCAGTGAGGATCCTGACATACCAAATAAAGATGAAAGTGGTGATGAGGAAGGAGATGACTTACATCAAGATGTCATTGACAATGCCTTCTCATGACTGTAAGTCTATCTGTACAATTGCACACTTTCACCATTACACTAATGATTGAGGTGATGATGAGTGAATTATGTGGTGTTAAGAAGGGCAAGCTCAGGGGAATATAGGCCCAAGGTGTTTGTTGAGACACTTTTTGACACATTGATTACTTTATACAGTTTCATTGTTTATCTTTGAATGTTTTGTGAAAGTGTGTCCACCAAAATTTGGAATTGTCTTGTGTCTAGTCTGTTATTTTTGATTGGTAATGTTTTTGTTTAGATGTGCTTTAGGTTTCATCACCAGTGTGATCTTCATTTGGACATGTCTTAGTTGTGGCATTTGCTGGTATATATGGTGCTGTTTCGAAGAACAAAGGGAACATGGGTTGATTCTGGGGCATATAGGCACAGACTTTGAGGTGTACAACTGCACATTGATTGAATGGAAGATTTGAGCACTTCATAGGACTAGCTGTCTGTTGTGTGTTGGCACTAAGGCAAGATGTATGCCATCACTAGCTCAAACCATATGTGGTGGTGGAAGCAGATAATGCTAATCTCCTTTCACATTGGCTACATTCTCATTGTGTATAGAGTGTATGTAGATGTTGATGACTCACCATTGTAGGACATACTTCTTGTGGCACACCACTGGAACTTGGTTTTGATATTCCACCAGATACTGGAAGAGTGTATTTCATAAATCATGTGGCTGCAAAATGGAAGACTGCCATGTTTTTGTCTATTGGTGTATTAGATGTTGGATTCATATTGTGAGACAGTAACTCTGGCTCCAGCTGTTGATTTCAATTAGGAAAGTGTGCCTATTGATTCTGACTGTTTTAGTAACCACCCCTTTATTCCATAGTGCCAAGGTCTGGAACTGTAGGCATGCAAATGGCATTGGGAAATTGAGTTATACATGTGTTGTAATGGTTTGGAATACTTTGAGAACCACATCTTTATTACACTATAATAAAACACTAGTGATTGATCTGTGATTTGTTTATGTCATTTCTAACATATGTGTGACACATTACCTACAAGTAAATCATGTTGGTATAGGCAAACATTGCATTGGTTAGAATACAAAATGTATATTAGTAGGTCAGCTGATAACAACTTGAGAACAGGTATACAACAACAGTCTTTGATGCTGCTTTTTTGTGATGTTATTGACCGGAAAAAATGAAACAGGGTATAGAGAAACAACCAAAAATAATATGCATTTGTCAGTCATGGTAGATGAGACTATCATTGGCAAGCCAATATACACCTGCAACCAGAAAATGTAAATGTTTCTATGAATAGTCCACGGAGTGAATGTTAAGCAAACACTGGAAAAAATTAGGTGTAGGGTTTCTTACTGGTGGTGGAGGTCTGGCCTCTCCCTCCTGCTGATCGATTGGGGGGACATCCACTCTTGCGACAGGGGTCGGATCCACAGCTGCTGCGACTGGGATTGTTGCGGGCAGTTCCTCCTGTGGCAGGGCCTCCTTTTCTGTGGCTTCTGTATATGTACTTGGGCTGCAGAAGATAGTGTTGGGCCACAGGAAGGGGTAGATGGTGCAGAGAAAGCCTTGCACACATGAGTGAGGATGTCCTACAGCATCCCAGTCAGGGATAACAAATTGGAGTAGTGTTGCTCCTTCTGGAGATTGGGCTCCCTTCGCAGCTGCGTCATCTCCCGAAGCTCTTGATGAGCTTGCCTATCAGGTTTTGGGACTGTTGACTGGCTCCCACGATGCAGTCTACGGTGTCCTGGGTGATAGTGGTCTCAGTGGCCTCACTTTCCATGTTCACATGTTCCCTCCTACGTATACTACCCCCTACCCTTTGCCCTTGAGCCTGTGTGTACACACTCACTCAGTCCTGGTTAGACAGTAGTTAGCTGTGGCTGAATACCAGTGAGGATTGGGGGCACAAGATGGTGATGCTGGTGCTTGGGACACAGGATGTGGAGGCAACAATTGGCTGGTGTGTTTTTGCAGCTGGGGTGGGAGGTGGCTGCGTGAGGCTCACTTGAGTAGTTCACCCAAGCTGACCAGATAAGCCAGCATCCTCCTGCTCATCCAGACTAACAGAAGAGTACTCCCTCCCTGGAGACTCGATCCTCGGTAGAGTGGAGCCTGCCTCAGCTGCAGCTGTGGGCCCATGTGATCTTGCAGTTGGACCTATTGGCTATGAAAAACACCAAATTGTAGAACTCAGGATTTTCTATGTAAAAAGTTTGTAGATAATACCTAAAACAATCTAAAACGAAAATAATGTAATGATGAATCCTCACATTGGTACTGCAATGATTTTCACAAACAGTTTGGATTACACACAACTTACATCAACAGGTGTGAAAATGTTCTGAAAATAAAAATTAGTAGTTGGTAAGCATACATTGGATACACCAAACATTGGACACAACACAGTTGAAGTGAGGAGTGTGAGAAACATTCCACGGCCTAGCAGGCTACCTATCTGGCCAAAACACAACTTAGGAGGATGTTTGTCATTGGTAATCAAATGACATTGCAGAGTACAATTTTGGAGGCCACCATTTGTATTCAGCATATCAAAGGACATGCCTTAACAGTTGGAGATCAACACAGTTTGATTAGTGAAACAAATATAATCATTTCTATTCCATAACTGGTAATGGACGACATAATCATTTGAACTCAACTCGTTCCCCAGCACACGCAAATCAAGGTTAAGGTTTTAACGTTTGTTAAAACATACTACAATAAGCAACGTGTAACAAAGTGAATTGCAAATATGATCTTCTCTCTTTTCTTTAGTTTTTAGTCATGTAGGCCTTCACAACAGCTCCCAACAGCCAACACGTGTTTCGTCGCGTAAAGGAATATAGTCCCGCGACTTCCTCAAGGCTGTAAAAGTATAAATATACAAAAGGACAATGTATTCAATCAAAATTAAACTCAATCATAATCAGTATATAAGCAAAATAAATAGTACAATATATATTCACACATAGGTGGACTGATGTATTTAAGAATGTTTCAAAATTGAACACTTGCGATAGTGAAATCAAACGTTGTTAACAGCGATAATGTAGTCAAATCCATGCTATAACCCAAATTGAGATGGAGAGAACAAAAGGTTTAATCCGGTTTGAGAAACACCATTCTGCCTCTTTCAAGCCTGCTAGTAAAACTATTCAAAGTGTGCCAAAACAAGGTGTGTCTAATGTCTTTACACGCATGCTGGGACGTGTACCAATCTATTAGAAGTGCATAAAGTGAGCGGAAGTCAAAGCATCTAAAATATCACACCACAAAACCATGTCTGAATCCTCTGCAAGTCAAGAGGGGAGGGGGTAGAAAAAGAGGAAATATATCAATTCCAAACTTAGTCCTCCACTTATGTTAATATCAGCACTCATTTCTCAAAGAAAAGCCCCGGTACCTACTTAGTCTGTGGTGATAATTCCGGACCACAGAGGGTTTCTGTATGGGCGGTGTCAATCGCAATGTTTCGCATAAGCTCTCAATAAATTCAAACAGGCCAGTTTCAATAATGCTGTAATGTTATATTACAAGTACCTCATGGATTCAGTATGTCATCTATTACGTATCTAAATCACATCTTAACATCGTGAGCGAACCAGATCATTATAATGCACTGGGAACAGAATGCTACTCAATGTCTATATCTCAAGACAATGAAATATCACCTTGATCAACTCCCTCTGTTTTAAAAGTTCCCAATACGCAGTATCCTCCGTGACATTACAAAGACTTGCCCCATTTGCGGTATGTCAAACCATTGCTACTGTCTCCTCACCTCCGTATTATTCTCCGTTAGTTGTCTAAACACCGCCACAAACTCACGACCATGCTAACCGAGTGCAGTAACATAGAAGGCACTAACTTCCGGCTGCCTAAAAGCTGGAAGAAACACTTCAGACGACGTCAGGGATTCAGTGTCATCTTCAGTCATCACAATAGAAATAGGACTCAATTTTCCTGCCTGACTCGGCAAGTGTACAATGAAAAGAATACCTCATTCTCAAAAACAATCCTATTATTATACAGATCGAAATCCACACTATTATTTTAAGTGCAATTAATTTATATTATTCCAAATTCTTTGAGACGTCTCACTGTCACAGTGAATCAATCATACTTGTCGGCTTTAATGTAAAAATCGTGGTCCGTGGTGTCATAAGACAAGCTGTTCACAGCGAAATAATGTGTAACTGCTGTTTACATCACACGTGTTGTTTCTATTTATATTTTGAGTTGTGTCCTCCAGTCTCTCCATCTATTGAGGTCAGTACAATATTAAACTTAAAAAAGTAGTCTTACATAATGGTAATCACATTGGAGCAAATCGCAAAACGTTTAGAAGAAGGCTGTATACAGATTACAAAAAAACATTTGTCTTTTCTTTTTTTTGTCTTTCTTTATCCACATATGATCCTTAAAGACAACAATATGGCAGAAACCATGACATTGTAAGCTATCTAACACATTAGCATGCTAAAGTCAGGTGGTGATTTACTTAGTATGGTGTCAAGAGATAATAGTGTAGTTGTACTTCATTCGTTTATGTCTTAAAGCCATCCTATCTACCTAGAAAGTAATACTTCCTGATCGATGTTCAAACCACACTCAGTGCTCCTCAATTTCAGAATCCAATATGCTTCCTTTCTTCGTAGTGTCAATTCTCTATTGCCACCCCTAGGGTGTCTGGGTATGTGGTCTATTCCATAGAAGTCAAAGCGTTTATTGGTGGTCTGTGCAGGACATGTCGACATATAAGTAGCTAAAGGATATCTCATGTCTCCATGTTTTACTGCCCGTATATGTTCCCCAATTCTCTCCCGTAGTGTTCTGATGGTACTGCCAATGTATCTCTTACTGCATCTACATTCAGTGGCATAGGCAACAAATTTCCTGAGACAATTGATGTTCGTTCTAATCTCATATATTCTGCCACCTGGTCCTTGGAATTCTGTCTTACTGGGATAAGCCCATTTACATGCTGCGCAATGTCCACAGCCAAAGAAACCCCGAGTGTGTTTGTTTAGCCAGTTCTCTTCAACCTTTGGTATAGGGTAACTTGGGCTTAAAATGTTCTTCAGTGAGAGGCCTCGTCTATAGGAGATGTTTGGTTTAACTGTAATAAAATCACCAAGGGATCTATCAGCCTTTAGTAGATGCCAATGCTTGCTCATGCTACGTTTGAGCACCCCTGACCAGTTATTATAACCTGTGACCATTCTTATCCTGTCCTCTCCCTGTGTTGTCAGTGTCCTATCTCTCAGTTTGTCTTCTCGTTTGATTCAATCAATTCTCTGTTTCTGCTTTTCTCAATGTCTTCCTGTCATATCCCCTGTTCTTGAATCTCGTCAGGACTCCCTTCTTACATTTTTCAAAGTCTATGTCTTGACTGCAGTTACGTCTAACCCTGGCAAGTTCCCCATAAGGAATGGACCATATTTGGTGGGGTGGGTGTGAACTGGAAGCGTGAAGTAAAGAATTGCAGGATGTTTCCTTTCGAAAAAGTCTGCTGTGTATACAGTTGTCCCTTACATAGAATTCTACATCGAAAAAGGAGATTTTACATTTACTCTGTTCAGAGGTGAAGTGAATGTTGTGTTCATTTGTATTTAAATGTTTAATAAACTCAGTCAGTTTAGTCTGAGTACCAGTCCATATCATGACACAATCATCTATATATCTTCCCCAGTAAAGTATGGAGTCGTTCCATTTGGTACCCAGTGGGCTCCAGATCCTCATCGCCTCGAACCAACCCATGAAAAGATTTGCATACGAGGGAGAGAATCTGGACATAATCATTTGACCCCAGACACATTTCATGAGAGAGCATCACATAGCCCTTGATGAATAGTTGTCTGTTTGACAGATGTGTATAAATGAAGGTAAAGAGATAACTAACAAATATGACATTGCATTTTTTTTTCATAAAACAGAAACAAGGCATAATGGTAGCTGTAGTCATTTCAATTTCACATTGCCATACCTTGCTAAATTATATGCAATGAAAGAAGAGATGTAATTTGCAAAAGGGAACACATATGTGAAGCTTGTTATCTGGTATGGACATACTTTCAAGCACCATTGTATCATGTGGATTATGATAGAGATTGAGACCTGTAATCTTAAACACAACAAAGTGCATTCTTACCAACAAGTGAGCATATGCTACAAATATATCTAGGTTTCTATGTTTGTAAAAGATGGGAAACAAATTGGCAGGACCTACATTAAAAGCAAAAATGAATATTTGGTCTCGTGACACTTTGAGAAGTGGAACTTACCAGACTCCACTCCAC
This sequence comes from Triturus cristatus, assembly GCF_964204655.1. Lineage (NCBI taxonomy): Eukaryota > Metazoa > Chordata > Amphibia > Caudata > Salamandridae > Triturus > Triturus cristatus. The sequence goes on from NC_140588.1 coordinate 112,913,945, forward strand.
CAGGTATCACTATCATGCCTTCAGGTTGCAGGATCTCATAGATCTTCTCCTTCCAGGAGTGCAGATTTATTAGGGGCCTGGTAGAACCATCACCAGTCTGCCTGGCCTCCAGATAGTGCTTGGTTGCATATTGGACTTGGGACCCAAACAATTGAGACCCTACTCTGATGATTTCATCTACCACAACGGACAATCCCACCTCTTTAAAACATGTGTTTTACTTTCCTGGCATCTCTAAATTATGATTATTTAATAAAAATAACTGGGTCTGAACAGGGAAAAAGTGGTTAAAGGAAAAAATAACAGCGACAGAAAATACCACAGTTTCCTGTGTCCTCTGGTCTGTCTGCAGGGTAATGCTGCTGTGGAGTGGCAAAGGATTATAGTCTGCTATGGGGTGTGTTTTATTGGGTGGTTTGCAGGTGAAGGCAATTAGCCAACAAACATTCGGTGTATACATTTTGCAAACATCCAATGGACACAAGTAAGGTACATTAGGACCACGTCCTATGATGGAATCCCGCCACCAGGAAACAGCTGCCAGGAAACCACCAGCTCAACTGTGTGATTTAAATATGCTTGGAACAATCCCGCTACCCTGATGGCAACAGAGTACCAATTGCCAGCTGGGGAGTCCACTGAGTTGGTGGCTATTTAGCTGCCATTGCGACGGGTAACACTCTGCTAACGCGAACAGTGGCCCAGCCTGCATGTATATAAATACGGCGGGCAGGGACCCCCTCACTCAACAGTGTTTTTGAGACCACTGATGCAGTGGTCCAGCTATAAGACTGCCAAGATCGTAATTAGGCCGTAAGTATCTAGGACCAACTTGGAGATAAAAAAAAGAAGGAAAAATGGAAGGGATGGAAAATGGAATACAGAATAGAGAAAAGAAATAGTGGTGAGTAATAGAAACAAATGGAAAACCAAAAGGTATCATACATATGAGAAAAGCTGACTATGAGACAGAAAACAAAAAAGAAAAGAGACATACCTATATGTATTCTCAAACAGGCTGGGGAGTGTTGAAACCACATTGAAGGATGACACATCTGGGTTCCAGATAGAGGTATAAGGGAGACATGAATGAGTAACAGCATAGATGCAAACAAATAAAAATGTCTGTAAATGGAAAGATAAAGTTAATTGAAGTAACATATTAAGAGCTGAAAACACAAACAGTTAAGAATAATGTGAACACCAACACACGTCAAACTATTTTAATTTAAAAAAGAGATACCTGCAATTGAGAAACAAGAGATTTAAGTGAAAAAATATCAAGATTTTGCAAGTCTTCAGCTTGACAACTTTGAGGAAATTCTTTTAGACATGAAAGTTTCTCGAACGTAGAAGTTTTGCTCTTATATATTACCATGAACAAACAGGGATGGGCAATTCTGTAACAAGCTCCAAGAGTGTGAAGTGCTGGTCTCATGGAAGGAAATGACTCACATTTGTCTAACATATTTTTTGCATAGTCTTGCGAGAATTGAATATTGGCAGACCAAGAGATCTTCTTCATCAATTTGGCTGCTGAGAGAACCTTTTGCAAGTTGGTATATTCCAGAAAGCAGTGAATAACACCTGGAAGCAGCATTGGGTAGATGACCAAGTCTATGAGCATGTTAAATGGTGAACAAAGGTGTTCCCGACATGTATAGTATAGTGGGCAGAATGTTTTTGAAGAACAGAATGGTCTCGGGCCCTCAGAAGCTTATGGAAGACCATAAATGCATAAGTTGTTAGACCGGTTTCTGTTTTTCAGGTCTTCAACCTGTTTTTGAAGCTTGAACACTTGGATTTGAAAGTGGGTAACTGTAAGAGACGTGGCAATGAAGAAATACATTTGATGCACAGTTGAGACAATTCTTTTCTCCATCCTTGACCATCTGTCATTGAGGATTTGCAATTTTGCATTGGTCTCCTTCATATAGGGGGAAATGCTCTTATTTCCTTCAATAAATTGTCTATTAAAGTCAAGGGAAGAGTATGAATGGTATTAGAAGAAGAGAGAGAATCTTTTTTAAGGCATTTGTTGGATCATTTCCCTACTGTAGACGGAGGAATGGTGACTCCTGCCATGGCAGCTGAAGAGAAATGTGTACCACAAGATGTGTGAGGAGAGGAATCCTCCATTGCTTGTGTGGTCGAAAGTGGGAGCAATGGCTAAGGGAATACATGTGATGATTCCATGGAATTTCAATTAGATATACGTCTATGAGTCTGCCGATAGAACCAAGAATATGAAGAATTATATATCATATTTCCAGTCATGCGAACCGCATAACAATTGGATTCGACACTATGATAATAATACGATGCAAGGAAAATCCATATACTGTGAAAACATACAGTTTCACATGAAGGAAAGTCACATATGGGAGGAAGCATTTATGAGGATGAAAGGCAAGGACTTTGGAAGCCAAAATAACCTCAAGGAGCCATAAGTAGAAATAAATGTTAGTGCAATGTCATTGAAAAACGTACTCAGGGCTAAAAAATAGCAAGAGAGAATATTGCTTTAGAAGAAATGGCAAAATTGGGTGATAACAATTGTCTCCTGAAGCATTTATTAGTTGCCAAGCATTGCTGTCATTGCAACAGCAAATTAAGATGGTGAGCGCTGTGAGGAGAACAGCTCATTGCAAGGAAGTAGTGGGATATGACCTTGTTGAACTAATTGAGCAACGCAATGCTGTTTTGAGGCATCTATGCTGTGGAAACTCTCTTTGGCAGCAATCAATGGATGGAGGAGCCGTCACATTGTAGAAGAGTCACCCCTCATCCTGCAGTTTTCTAGATGGGTGCCACCATCTTCCATGGGCACATGCCACGCCCCCCCTTCGATGAAACATCAGTCCATTACTACAGAAAATATGTGATGACAGGCATCACTATTTACTCGACTTTTTTAGATTGCTATTAATTTGTTTCTTTATTGCTGGAAGGCTTGGATGTTGGACTAGGGGATGCAGGGTAGGCCCATTTGAAGATTAAGGGATAAAATACAAGTGTAAGGGCAGTGGGGATTTTGGGGTAACATATTTTTTCTATTCCATTGCCTCTATGCCCAAATTTGTAATTATACTGTGTTGTTTCACTGTGTGTGTGATCTGTTTTACGGTAAGATATTTATGCTTTTTCTCAGTCATTGTGTTGCATTTTTCAAATTCTTGCTGATGTTCTGCAAGAGATATTTTAGGTGACTGTGGATATCCTCTTTGATAAATGTAGATACTTTTTTGTCTGTATGTCTTGTTGGTGATTGGGATTGAGGGCAGTTCCAGGATTCCTGGCAATTTCTGTGCATGAAAGAGATTGTTAATTAATGTGCATTTTCTGCAATTTTTTGGACATGTGTGCAAATGCTTGGAAGCTATCATATGAGCTTGTACAGAATGTAAAATGTTTGTGTATTCCTGTGTCTAATGGTTGATTGAAAAATCAGGTCTGATTAGATCATAGAATGGTTTTACTCATTCTGCATAATCTAAAATGCATGTTCTGCCCACATTTTAAAATCCTAAAATAGATTGTAATCTTTCCAGAGTTGTTGGAGGTGGAAGCAGTCCACATCTTTCTTGAAAATGTGCTGCCAGCCTTTTTTCTTCACTTGACAACTCATATCCCAGAAACAGGACATTAAGGTGGGCAAGTTTAGATTTTTTTTAATTAAATTTGTAACCCAGGTGAGCAAACCCCAGAATTATGTGGTTCACGCTGGCCAAGAGCTCCATTACCTCATTATCCCTCAGATAGATGTCATCTACATAGGACAATACCTCCTCCTCAAAATTTTGAAGTAACTCTGTTACCCTGGCTGGGAACAGCCCTGGGCTGTTCTTATAGCCTTACGGTAATTGGCAAAATTGACGCTTTGAACCTAGTGCAGAAATTACGGTCAAATACCTGCTTCCAGGCACTATATTCTGGCAGAAAAATCCATTTGAGATGTCTAGTGCTGTTTTGTTTTTCTTCTGTACAATGGTATTCATTTGTGCTGCACTATGAACATTTTTTGCTGCAAATGTGCGTGTGGAAGTGTTCACGTGTCTGTAGTCTAAGACTAGACTGTCGGAATTGTCTGATTTCATTACAGAATACCAGGGATTATACATGGATGAGGAGCAATTTCCATTACATCCTGGTATTCAAGTTGTTCTAGGATTTCCCTCACTTGTTTTTTAGCTTCATGTTTTATTGGGTACTGTCTCTAGGGTTGAGGAGTTGATTTTAATGGGATCTCGTAATGAGGTGACTCATCATCCAACCCAACATGATTGCAGTAAAGTGCAGGTGCTAATGCTAATGCTACCTCCTGCACGTATGAATGTTTAACTGATTCCAAAACGAGGTCAGAGAAAGCGGGTAAAATTACAGTTTCTCCCATTGGGCATTCCAATTGCGAACTCAGGTGCCCAATCCTTTTTCAGCCAAAAGAATGTCGTAACCGTAGGACAGGTTCTCCCAAAAGAGAGCATTGATATTCCAGGGTATGTCCCCCTCCATTTGGAGCATTATTTTGTATAAAATATGTGGGACACTTACCCTAGGTATCAGGTGTTTCCACTGTGATATGCTCATTCAGCGCTACTACCACCAGATAATCCATCAGGTTCCAGCAAGCTATTATGACTTCTGCCGCCCTCTCTAGCATTGTCACTGTCCACTCCCCATTCAGAAGCAGAGTCCTCAGTAGCCTGGAGATTGTTTTATTTTAATTCCAGCTACCTTCTTCTTTTTGAATTGACGTTTAGGAGTCTTTTGTTTGCCCTCTTTAAGGATGTAGTCCAAAGAGCGATATGTTTCTCTTTTTGGCTTCACACGCACTTCAGATCTGCGATCTGACCATCCATCTCTCTCTGAACGTGCATCGGATGAATCCTGAGAGGAACAAGAGGGATGTGTATCAGTATCCTGATGCCTGCCAGGCTTTCTAATATTATCACAGTTTCTCAAATTGCATTTTTTCTCAGTGGGTTCCTGTTTAGGAGACCCATCCCATGATTGTGTTTTGTTTTTTTGTATTTTTTTTTACCATTTCTTCTTGGAAAAATTGGGTGCTTGCTTAGAGTTATCTTTTTCTAAATTACTTTTAACCTATGGTTTGCCAAGTCTGACTCTCAAATTATCTCCACCTAGTGTTGCATAGGTTTCTTTGATAATTCTAAGAAATTCTTGCTCCTGCTGTGCAGGAGTGAACTCCCTCGGGCTTTGGTTCATAGCCAATTCTGCTGCTTCCACCTCTATGTTACTTAACATAATTATTGATACTGTGGAAATATTGCCCATCATTTCCATCTCCAAATCCAGGGCAGGTCCTGCCCCATAGTCATTCTCTACTTGTTTCTGTACATCAGGTAAAACTTCTATTGAAGGGGCGCCATGAATTCTGGTGTAGACTGCAATGAAGACCATACCCCATTGGCAAGCATATTGTTAATATTCTGTGTTTATCCTCCCATCCCATATGGGGAAAAACCGCTATGGGGAAAAACACTTCAAGCAGACTTGCTTTCTGTGCTATCCAGAATGGAATTTGCTCCTGACTGGTGAGAATCTTTCCTATAAGAGCATTCAGCATTTGAGGGCTGATAACCATAGCAGCCAGTTGTGGTAGTGCAGCTTGAGCCATCTGTGCATTGTTAACAGTCAGTGTTCGCATGACATATTGCGTGAGGTGTCTGTAAATTTTTATTAAATCGTTTTGTTATTTCTGCTGCATCTAAATCATTAAGATTGGGATGTGTTGTAGAAGCAGCTAGGATCAGCCAAGTCGCTTCTTCTTTACTGAGCGGACCCAGTCTCATATTTTCTACTGTATGGGGGACGGCACCTTTAAAACCAATTTATGTTCATGGTAATTTAACAGAATTTCTATATCCACTTATGGAAGATATTCCTCTGGTGTTTCCTCTTCAATGTAAGTGTGAAACAATTTTTTGCAAGCATCCACAGGCAGGAATGTATCCCAAGATTAGAAAACCTTTGTTCTGAATGCTTTGTGTGTCTCAACCACAAAGGTAACATCACCACCCATTGCCGGGAGGCTGTATTGTAGTAACTTCATAGTAACTGCATGTCTGTAATTTTCTTTAATATTTAATCCAACTGCTTGTCCTTCAACGTCCTAATCTTGTCATTTTTAAAGAAAAAGTTAATTAAATAACTATTTTATGGAGAAAGGGTTAGCACAATTTTGGAAACTTTTATCCTACATGTATGAACAGCCAGTATGTAAAGCACAACTACATGGCTGAGGTGGATTTTCCCTTCCCACCACGGACCTGTCTGTTACACTTGTGAAAATAAAACAAGTGTTTTGCCTTCTCCCCAGCGAGTGCTGTCTCTCCTTTGAAGTGTATTTCCATGAGTTCACTCTCACATTTTTTCAAGTACCTCCCCGAGAGTGCAGTGGACCCCGGTGGTTTGGTGCCTTGAGCGAGAGGTCCCAGGAGTCCTCGTTCCATTCCTGTTTTCATGCACATGTAAGAGATACACTAGTTGATTGACTTGCATTGTTTAAGTGGCAGGAACTCAGTAGAAGAGCGATTTTGGGAATCTTCAAGTGAATCCCCTTTTAAACAACATGTTCAGTGAAAAAGCACGCCGTGAAGCAGCAATGGATATTTTCAAGTTAGGACAAACATAATTTTTTTAAGGGTCCACACCCTCTTAGCTCTGATGTTCTATCATCTTTGCAATGTGCATAAAAACAAGGACTTTCCCCCGGGATGTCCTATTATCTCATCAAAAGGCAGCCTAATGGAACATACATTGATGTACATTGGCCATTTTCTCTTTGAATTTGTTGTCACCTTGACTTCCTACATTTGAGACTTATTGCAAATTCCATATGGGAACCTGATATTCTGATGATTGTGCCCAATATTACCAGCTTGTATTTGAGCATTTCACACCAACAAGGGCAAAAAGATGCATAGTATTTCCTGAAGGGAAGGTAGCTCAAGTTTGCAGAGGATAATAGGATGCTTTTGGAATGGATACACTTTTTCTGACAAATACAACACAACTTAAAAAGCATCTGCATGGGATGGCCCTGTGTATCAGCTTCACCCCCAGCTCTGCATATTTATTTATAGGCTGGTGGGAGAAGCAGGTAGCCTGGTCGGGGGTCCAAGGAAGTCTGGGTCAAACAAATAATGAGCTGGCACAGTTACATGGTCAACCTCTTTATTTTGTGGAGGGGGGTCTGTCGAATCAGTGAATGGATATATTGTTGCTTTACATGATAATGATGTCCAGTTGAAATTTACAGTGTAAATGAGTACTGAGTCAATGAATTGCGAAGGCTTGAGAGTTTTTGTTGCAGGCAATCAGATCTGTACTGCTCTATTTAGAAACCTGACAGCAGGTAATTCCCTTCTCCAAGCCACAAGTAATCATCCCAGCATCCTCAAATGTAGCATCCCCTATGGGGAGTTGCTCCGCTTGAAGAGGAACTGTACTAACGAAGATGATTATGAAGAAGCAGCAGCAGAGTCAATAAAAAGATTCTGACAAAGAGGGTACCCCAAGGAAGTACTGAACAGAGCAGCAAATAGGATCAAAAAGAAATCCAGACAAAGTCTCCTCTTGGATAGTATTAGAGAACATAATGCCAAGTAGAAATGTAGACTGATTACCTACTTTTCTAGAGACACAGGAGCCCTAAATAAAATTGTATTAAATAAAACTGCACATCTTAAAAACAGATCCTGTAAATGGCATGGATTTACAAGTTCATTCAAGCATTACATACAGAAAATAAAGATCGATCAAAGACCAAATAGTCCAGAGTCACTTGTCAACGGATAATATAGATTCTAAGAACCATGACATTGTGGGATTTTTTCCATGTAGTAATTGCAAAGCATGTAAGAACAGTAAAAAAGTTCTTACTTATGAGGTACCAGGATGTATGAAACCAAGGAAGATCAATAAGCTAATGAATCGCAAGACTCTGTATACTGTTTACTGTATATCAGGTCCATGCCAATTAAAATATATTGACTGCATTATACATCAGACAAAAAAGCACATCCTAGAACATGCACAAGCAATTGGGAACAAGAATCGATCATATCTTATTGTAAGACACTTTGAATCACACCATAACAGTAACAGAAATATATTCTAAACATTTTGTTTCGACCATGTTTCCCTAGATGAGAGAGGAGGGGATAGAGCATCTAAGCTTTGATTGTTGAAGTCTCGGTACATACTAGACTTTCAGACAAACATACCACTAGGCCTCAATACGGAAGAGGAGAATAAGCTTTAGGATGGAATGTCCTGCCCTGCCATCTGCCAAGCGTTTTTGACCTTCTGTCCACCCAAAGAATGTTACCAGCCCCCATCTTCATCTTCTCTCCTTTAGAGAAACATTTATTTGACTGTAATTGATGTCTCCATGGCAGGCTTGCCCTGGTTTGGAGTTTAGTGCAGCACGCATCTGAATACCGGCATCGGTATATACTTAGGAGACCCACAAACTAACATTATACAAAGAATATTGTTGTGGTATTCTATTGTCTAAAAAGTTTCAAAACTATTTTGACACTCACTTCAGCTGCTGTCTTGAAAGTTTCGGTGTGATCCGTCAAGTGTGGGCCAAGAAAAATGGGGGTTTCAAAGCGTATTTTCCTCATGTTAATTCCCATGGGGACTTTACACACGGCTACAGCCCATCTGCTGAAAGGAATTACACCAAATTTGCAGGAATGTAGACATTGGTCCAGGAAAGTGCCTTTTTGTGACTTGGTGTGAATCCAAAGAGTAGTTGTGGAATTATTAAAAGAAATTCAAATTTGCATATGTAGGGACAAAGAGGGTATGCAAACCCACCCGATCTCTGTTGAAATCTGATTGGTGGCCAGCATTAAAAACCACAAAGTGTTGGCAACCATCGTGGGACTTGGCTTCAGCCAAGTCCCACAAAATAAATGTAAATGTGAAGAAAAGTGAGCAGAGTAGGAATACCCTGACCCCCCTACGCCTTTTGGGGGGGTCTCACAGGGACCTTGCCTGGTGCAAAAGACATTTTTTGAAAAACAAATTTGGCAGGAGTTGCACTGGATCCCATTGAAATTTTTTTTAAAACAGAAGCGCAGGCTCCCGTGCAATCTTAAGCCACAAGGAGGGCCAGGTCCTAGGAGTTGAGGAGGTATGAAAAGGAGGGGGTGCACAGGCCCCCTCTGGCATAAAAATGCCCTGGGGACCACCACCGCCTTGGGGCACTGTTTTTAATGTATGCATGGGTTGCTGACACTTTAAACCCCCACGGTATGGGGACTGCCACCTCCACAGGGTTAAAGTGACAGAAATTCGAGTGGTCCTGCAAGGCCCCCGCAGCCTCGGGAAACATCACCTCCCCGGGGATAAACATAACTCTAATGTGGAGGGGCATGCAGCCCCATCACAGCCATGGTGAATGCTAGCTCCCCAGGGCTGAAATAAATTAATATAGGGTGTCCGACGTAGGCGGGGTCCACCACCTCTTCTTGTGTAGCCATATATGGGCCTGGGGACTGCTACGCCCCAGAGGCAGCTCCTGCTATGTACCTGGTTGCCCTTAGGGTGACCGACTGTCCATAAATTTCACTGACTGTGCGTAACTTGGACCTCACGTCCATTGATCCTTTTTACGGACGCCGTAATTATGGCCATTACAGGGAGCAGCACTGCTCCCTGCAGGAAGCCTTAGCCCCTTGATGGGGCCACCTCACACTCCTCCTAGAGCACAAGAGCAGCCCCAACCCACCCATTGTCATTCTGAATGCCGGCTAATTGCCACATACAGAATGACAATGGGGCAGTCGGGGATGTTACAGCATGTGGTGGCCTCCTCCTACACTGAGGCAGTGTACAGCAGGGCATTCTGTTAGATGGAAAAGATAAAACGCCCATGCTACAACGTGAAAATACAGTTTATCTAAAGAAGCTTGTGAAACAAGTAAAAAAGAAAGGGTTATAGTTCTTTCACTGTCTCATCATTTTAGAACTGACGCATTTTCAATATTATACTCAACAAGGCCATGGTTGCTGCTTTTTTATTTAAGCAACTAACAACCATTGACAAAGCCAATTGTCCTGGCTTGTTGGTGGTGTAATGATACTTGCTGTATTATATATCTGGATGCAATGACAGAAACAACATAATAACAGTCAGGCGGAACACTATGCTAAGCTCATATTTTTAGCCGAGGTGTTTTAAGCCATGCCCTTATTACATCGAACAACCCCTTTGAAGAGACCCCCAGTTTTTTTTACCATACTTAAGGCCCTGAAAACAACACCATGTTACAGTCACCTCATGTCCTGGCGCTGTGCATCATGATTACTCATGACTTCTACGTTTTCATATTGCTTATGTGCAGTGGCATAGTGAACCCTCCCCTCCCCCATCCCACCCCTTGCTTTAGGAACTACAGCAAGGTGAAGTTCTTGATGGGCCTCTTCTGTCTGCACCTCTGCAGACAAAGGCTCAGCTCATATTGTGAAAGGGTGGGTGAGTAAATAAGTGAAGGAATGTGTGAATGGCTAGATGGATTAGTGAAAGGATGAATGGATGAACGAAAGGGTGAATGGATAGATAATGAAAGAAAGGATGAATGAGTGAGTGGAAGGATGGATGTGAGAAAAGGTAAATAGATGGATGTATGGGTGGAAGGGTAGATGGATGGGTAAAAGGGTGGATGGGTGAGTGAAAGGATGGATGGATGAGTGAAAGGGTAGATGATGGACGAGTGAATTGGTGGATGGATGAGTGAAAGGATGGATGGATTGATGAATTGATAAGTGAAAGGGTGAATGGATGGACGAGTGAAATGGTGGATGTAAGGATTGATGAGTGAGTGAAAGGGGGTAGATGGACAAAAGGATGGATAGATGAGTGAAGAAGTAAAAGGGTAGATGGATGTGAGAATGGATGGATGAGTGAAAGGATGGATGAGTAATAGGGTCAATGGATGGATTCATGAATGGATGCGTAGATGGGTGGGTGGGTGGAAGGATGTATGGATAAGTGAAAGGGGGATGGATAGAGAAAGGGAGGATAAATGACTGAAAGGGTGAATGGGTGGAAGGATAAGTCACTGGGTGGATGGGTGAGTAAGTGAAAGGATGGCTGGATGGGTGAAATGGTAAATGGCTGGATGGATGAGTGAATAGATGGATGGGTTGAAGAGTGGATGGATGAGTGTACAGATGGATGGGGTGAAAGGGTGGATAGATAAATAATGGATGGATGAGTGAAATGATGGATGGAAGGATACATGGTGGATAGGTTTGCAGATGGTGAATATGTTTGGATATAGATGGGCACACAGATGGAAGGACAGAATGAATGATGAAAGACTGAATGATAGATAAAGGAATAATTACACCTTGTAGCACCCATTATCTTAAGTAACATTTCCTATACATTGACTTTCACGTTTATTTGAGTCATTGTCTCTGTATGATGTGTCTGTGATGTAACGCACTCCGACACTCTGCCCTACATACTTGGGATGAGCAACACTATAAAAGAAATTAAATACTCAGGAGAGACGGTCTATGTGAAGATGAGGGGCACCATTGGAGGGTGGTAGCGAGGCCGGACTGGCCGGACCGGGCATCGGGTGTTTCAGGAAATGGGGGTTTGTTAATGGGGGCTGGCACTGCAAAGTTCCTTGTATATCCAGAAGTTTTCAATCAACAATAAAAGCGGCTTCACTTGTATTCAGGTCTGGTTCACCATTGTCTGAAGACTAATACCTGCTGGAGCGAGATGCGAGTTTTGAATTGTCTAAGGTAGCAAGCTGCGGGCATACTGAAAACCCGTGAAGTGCACGAATGTCTCAACCTAATATAAACCTATTTTGACTTGTACTTAAGTGGTTGTCTATTTACTTACTTTTATACTATTGCGCGCTCTCCTCTGACGTGTCTGTAAAACTTACCTTTTGTCCAGAGTTTTTGTCCTGAATTTTGAACCTTTGTCCTGAATTTTTACACTCACCTTCCTGAATTTACATCCATGCCAGTTGGTCACCCTAGTTGCCCCACCTCCGGAACATGGCTGTTTGCTGTGACTTGGCCGGAGCTTTAATCAGTCCTGCCAAGCCACAGCAAACACTCTGATTCCAGCAAGTGCTGGAAGCGGAGAATTCATCTGTTTCCCTGCCCGCTGTCATGCCAGTGATGTCACTGACCATGTCATGAGTGATGTAATATGTGAGCCTATTAGCAGTGCATTGCGAAAGCACAAGCTATAGCAGCTCAAGCAACTATAATTGCTTAATGTTAATGGCTCTATATGAGTCAAATCTGAGCCTAACTATACCATCCCTGTAACCTTTGTTTTTGTCAGTATACATGTACATATAAATATATATGAGTGTGTGTGTGCGTGTGTGTGTATGTCTGTGTATTTATTACCTACTGGTGGTCGCCAGTAGATAGTTATATTTAGGACCATGCATCCATAGGAAAGCATTTTTTCACTTGCCTGTAACTTTGGAGTCGTTTGACCAATCTTCATGAATTTTTCCATGCACTCTTCCATTCACGCAGCCACTAATTATGTACTCATTGAGCTACACAGGCAGCACCCATGCTTTTATCCAATCACCTAGATAGTAGCAATATAGTTATATGAATGTACAGGCACTAACTACGCAGATATGGGACCACCAATGAAATTCGTAAATACCTAGGAAATCATGCAGGCACTACTTATATTGTGAGGGAATTACGCAGGCTCTATCTATGCACTCATCCAATCATCTAGGGAGTATTGTTATAGTCAACCACGAACACATGTATTTGCAAGTTTTAGTGAGGAATATGTACTCTTTTTGAACTATCTGGTGAATTATATATGTAGCCTGTCACACACTGTTTGCATGTACTCGGAAGAATTAGAGAGCTATATGCTGTGATACAGATTAATGTGCAGATGTTCATCTGCAGTGTTTCTCAAAATGTCAATCTGACACATCTAAGTAGAAAAGTACTGACACACTAAATCTACTAGTGCTACTAGTGACACAGTGGTAGAGAGGCAGAGAAATAGCTCTTATGTTGTGTTTTCAGATTTAGACTATTGAGACACTGTATTTACTTTTACACTTTGATTGATGTTTATTTTAAAATTTACTACAAAAGGCATAACATGGTATTTTACTGTGTATAAGTGAGAACTGAGATATGGTGCACCTGTGTTATAAGAGAGGGTGCTATCATAATAAAAGGTAAGTAATAATTTAAGTATGGTGTGTTCGGTTTGGGACTAGTACACTGAAGTAGGTGCTTGTAGTTATGTCAGTAGTTTGATTTGTAGATTTAAAACTTCAACATAACATAACAACTATTTTTGTATTATGTGTAAGCCAGTAGTAAAAAAGCTAGTACATTGGCTAGAAAAATAATTCAAATATAGTTTTTTTTCTACAGAACAAAATCTGCATAATTACAGGCAGATTGCCTGCAAACTCATTAAAAAAAAATTATGTGGATATTTCCAAATAATATGAAATAAGGAAAATAAAATTCAAACTATGAACAAAAATAACAATGGACAAAATATATATAGCAAAAATAGGAAAGAATGTAACAAAGATGTATACACCTTGCCCAGGAGACACAAGCAGTTTAAGGAAATCAGAGCTAGGATGATTCATAATACAGTAGTTATAAATCCACTGAGAAATATTAGGAAGTATAGAAGAAGGAGACATGCATAGAAACAGAAAGAATGAGTTGAGGGAGTAGTTGATAAGGACTTTGCTTTGATTATAAATAGAATGAAGACTCTTGACAAAATGGTGTTGAGTATGAGGAGATAAAACCAAAAGAAAGATAAGGGAATAGAAGTAACTTTTGTTCAGTTTTTAGTGGAGAATGGATACATAATTCTACTACAGGGTCTTTCTTTAATGAAGAAAGCTATCTGCAGGATAACAGATGTATTCATGCTATGAATGAAAGAGGGGGATGATATGAAATGAAGAATGGCACTCCTATAGTGAAAGACGTGATGGTACCTACAAATGAGGAACAAGTTATTGGAGAACAGGTACAGGACGGCAGAGTCATGCGCCTGTATAGAAATGGAATTGTAGTAGTATTTGTAGTGTTCAAGAGCAATCCATTGATTTAATAAGGAGATTTCTGTGTATCTTTCCAAGGCAAAGTTTAAAACAGAAAAAAAGCACAAGGCTTGAATCCTTGCAAGATTAGAAAGCATACAGAGTTACAGGGACACCCACTAGATTGTTTACCAAAGTGTGCCAAAGCACCTTTCATCGTTTCAGGATGTTAGCTCTACACAGCTCAACAACGTAGACTTTAGTTAGGAGGCTGTACTATGTGAAATCTTCTGCTTTATTTTTAGGAGAACTTAATAGAGCATGTTTTCATGGTACTGTGGTAGGCATAGAAAAGGTTTGTGGTGATGTGCAGTTTTGTTTCTTTGGTCCTGAGCATGATTCTAAGGAAAATGAAGAGTTGCTAAGAGGAAGAGTTGAAGAACAGCACACATATATTAGAGTTGATGGTTAAAAGAAGAGATTACAAAATGTAACACAGTGTGGTCTAAAAAACAAGACTATGGGCCCGATTCACAGAACAAACTTAAGACAAAATCCTAAACTTAGTACCATTTTGGTATTCACAGAATGCACTTACTACTTCTGGTATTCACAGAATGAACTTACTACTTTTGTGATTCACAGAATAAACTTACTACTTTTGCTATTCACAGAATGGATTTAAGATTACTAACTTTACGTCCGCACTCGGGCCGGAAATTCCGGCCCGGAGGCGGAGCTTCCGGCCCGGAGGTGGGGCTTCCGGGCCGGAGGCAGAGCTTCCAGCCCGGAGGTGGGGATTCCGGCCAGTGGCGGAGATTTAAAATCTCCACCTCTGGGCCGGAAGCTCCGCCTCCGGCCTGGAAGCCCCGCCTCCGGGCTGGAAGCTCCGCCTCCGGGCCGGAATTTCCGGCCCGAGTGCGGACGTAAAGTTAGTAGTCTTAAATCCATTCTGTGGATAGCAAAAGTAGTAAGTTTATTCTGTGAATCGCAAAAGTAGTAAGTTCATTCTGTGAATACCAGAAGTAGTAAGTGCATTCTGTGAATACCAAAATGGTACTAAGTTTAGGATTTTGTCTTAAGTTTGTTCTGTGAATCGGGCCCAATGTTTGTATATGTTGTCAATGCACTTACTAGAAGGTTTAAACACAGACTGATGAATAATATTTAAAAAGTGCAAAAGTAAATAATGATAACTGGCATTTATTTGTAGAGGAAAACTTTGACTTGTCTATACGGCAAGTTATATGTAAGTAGTGTTAAAATAAATTAGAAAATAATAAAATGAACAAAACATAGATATTAGATGCCATTTTGTAAGATAATAAAATGCAAACTATTGTAGCAAAACTAAAAAAGGCCAAAAATATAAAAAAATCAACATTTATTATTCTTTGCAGCATTGTAAAGGGCCGTTATCAGCTGCTCTCCAGCACTCACTAAACCTCCACAATCCATGAAGTATGATGCCATCTGGGCAAAAAAATGGGATTGGACCTCTGAATGGACTCTCTGCCTCTCTGCCCTTGTGGCTGCTATTGAATTTGAGGGTCCTTCAGCCTTGCGTTACCTTCTTGCTGTTTATACACTATTGCTATGGTATGTTTTTAGATGGTAAAGCATGGGCGTAGTCCTGCAAAAATATGTTTTATTTGTACACCTTGGCAATGTCCTGTGACTAGGCCTGGGTGGAAAACTACGCTACGCTCATAGAGTGTGTGTAGTTTGTGCAACTACGCGCTCTGTGAATCGCACGTAGTGCAAAAACATGTAGCGTAGCGGGCAATTTTTTACTCGCTCGCAGTCCTCAAAGTCAAGTTGGTGACCGAGAGCGAGCAAAATCAACATCCCCGTGAGACTTTTTCCTCATTCGCGATTGGCAACATCAAGTTGCCGATCGCGAGCGTGGAAAATAAACCTCCCGGCGAGATTCTCAATGTGGGGAGGTCAAGTTTTTCATTGCGAGTGGTCGCGTATGGTCGTGGCCGCTCGCTATGAGAAACTACCAGTCCGCGTTGAGAAAGCTGCCGCTTGAGAATCTACTCGAGCGGCAGAAAATGACCGCTTGCACTGTGCATGATGACGTTTGCAATGATAGCACAGTGCATACAAGCATCCGGCACTGTGCTATCATTGCGAACAGCATTTCCCTACCGCACTACGCAGTTCGCGTAGCTACACGTAGCGTCCAAAGTGCACTTCGCGTAGCTATGCATAGCGCGACTACGTGAACTACGCCCAGGGTTACCTGTGACATGTTGTGCATGTCACAAATCTGCTCACTATGAACTCTTCTTAAAGAATATTCTAATTAGATAAATGGGTGTGTTCTCCTTATTCTGTTTTATTTTTTAATTTTTTTTGCAGTTTTGTAAAGTTTAAAACATTTTTTGTTCTTTTTTATGGTAAGAAAAATGGCAACTAGGACAGGAGGAATTCGAAAAATGTGCACTGAGAAAGGAGCAATAAATATAAAAGGGAAAAAAAATAATATGTATGATTCTTTGCATCATTAGGAATAGAGGTAACACACTGCTCACCAGCACTTATAACACTACTACAGTCCATGCAATACATGGCCATTCTTGAAAACTCTGGAGCCTTATTCTTTGTAGTAGTCTGTACCTCTGAAGGGACTTTCTGGCTGGGAATTGTTGCTGCTGTCACTGATGTAGATGGTCTTAAAGATTCCCTCTGCTTGATCTTCAGTTGGAAACGTTTTCTATGATAGGGTTTAAGATGATATAACATGGACGTTGTCCCATATGAGTGTTTTTTGTTTGTCCCTCTAGAAAGGGTCTTGTCACAAATTGTGCATTACACTAATTTTGCAGCAATTTTTGCTTCCCCAGATGGGATTTAAAAAAAATCCCAAGCCACACTATTAAATCAATACTTAATTAAATCAGATGGAATGACCATTGTCAAAGATTACTTTTTATATCTGTTCCTATTTCTCTCCGATGTTTTGAATAATATTTTGTAATTATTGTCTGGTATCAGTTTTTAAAAAATAATGTAATGTACATTCTGATGATGTTTAATTTATTAAAAAAAGATATAGATAAATACATCCCCTTGTTGTTTCCTTTTCAGTACTGGTGAAGTTTTGTGGTTTGATTGATTCGCAAAAAGCAGTGGATATTGACTTGCTAAGAGTTGTTTTTTTTAACAAAACTGATGATTGTACCCTAGCTCTTGGCTAGAAAGGGGTCACTCTCGTATTTGTATATAGATAGTTCATCTTAGCCTCTTTTACCATAAGGTAATGGGATTTCTAAGCATTCTTGTAGATTTTCCTATCATCCGATAGGTAGTGTTTGTGCCATTTTCTTTCTAGAACCCTGCAGATCCTTTTACTTGCTCTTAGTGGTTCATTAAAACAAGGAGCGGATGGAAGGGCCCTCCTAGAGGTCCTAAGGACAGGGGAATGGCTTTTTCCAAGTTGGACCTAAGCCAGCATTCTAGAGCGGTGATATTGCATTCTAGATCACCACCCAGTGTAGGAACTGATGATTCTAATGCCTCACTCAGCGAAGGCAGAGATATTTTGTGAAAAGATCTATATCTGTGTTTTGTCCTAATAGGCCTAGGCGAGAAACCAAAGTCTGGATTAGGTATCCTAAAGTTGATGAGAAAATGGTCGAATCAAATGATGGGAAGCAACCAATCAGTTTTTAATTCTGTGCTACAGAATATCTGATCGAGAGTGTGATGTGTTACCAATTAAACCTCTTCACTGAACTTGATGAGTGTACCTCGTTTATGTGAACTTTACAGAGAGTATGTCCCAAATTATGGATGGAAGCAGTAATGGACGGTGTCAGATTGTACGCCGCTGTGATTTCAAACAGGGAGATAGTATTAGGATCTGTTTGTTTATCCATGTGTAGATTAAAACCACCAAGAAGAAGGAACTGATCATATTTAATTGCACAGGAGGTGATAACCTCGTTCAGTGAAGATAAGAAATTGGCAAGAGCTCCAGTGAGTCTATACATCAGAATGCCTGCTAGGCATTTCTGGGGGATAAGAGACAGCAGAAACCTAAGTATTCAGCTCCCTCTATTGGCTTGAGCTGGAGAGGGACCCAGTCCAATTCTTCTCTCACGGTAATGGCCACACTACCTCCCTTCTCATTTGGGCCGTCCTTCTTTATAATGTTGTATCCAAGAGGCAATCTTTGTGTATTGGATTGTGCATACTTGTGAAGCACACATGAATATAAGTTAAGGTATTGTCAAGCTTCCTGCTTGTGCTGAACCTGCGTACATCACAGGGGCGGTAGATTAAGAGACTGGAATGATACATCCCTTGAGCCCCCCTTTCCTCTTCTGGTTCCTCCCGGTGTGCAATAGTTCCTGTTCCCTTCTTTGCGAAAAGAAGGTAACAGAGGCCTATCTGCGATGGTCCTCACTGGCCTTCTGGGGACATGTGAGGAGCACAGAGAAAGTCGTTATGTAGTTCTATGGTATAGAAAAAGCTGCACACAGTTGCATCCTACATATGACTCCAATTTACATTCCTCGATGATTTGAATTAACATTTTAACGTTGCTGAGGTATGTCTATGCTTTAACATCTATTTTGACATGAGTTATGTATTAGAGTATCTGATACCTATAAAACACAGGCATAGATCTAGTTGTAAGTTTCTTTTAAGTATGATGCCACTAGGAAAAGGAATAGGGAGATGTATGCATCTTTTGAGTAATATGGTGACACTTTGAACTGTGATATGGAAACGGTTTCTGGTTTGCATTTGGGAGGCTGAACATTGTTAGTAGTTGCTCAGTAGTGAGATGCAAGAGGCCAATGAAGTTAAAGACATTATAAGAAATGATCTGGGGGCATATGTATCAACCAATTTTGTATTCGCAAATGCTGCGAATCACAAAAAAACAGTGTTTGCGAATACAAAATCGCAAAAGGAGATATAAGAGGCATTTCAGCCTCGCAATCTTAAGGAATCGCTAAATTTGCGATTTCTTAAGTTTGCGTAAGCATTTAAGAAATCGAAAATTGCAATTTCTTAAATGCAATGTAACACGCACCCAAGTTGTGCGATTTCTCCTTAAGAAATCGCAAATTACCACCAACTTCAAGTTGGTGGTAAATTGCGATTTCTTTGAAATATGCACTTTTTTGCATATTTCAAAGTGCCATGTGGTGCACATACATGCACTTTAGGGATCCACTTAATGAAAATGAAACATAAGGTGTCAAAAACAAATGAGAGTGTTACTAAGAATAAACTTTGTTTAGGGAAGACCACTTATCAGTTTCTAAAAAAGTTGTGGAGAAATTATATGAGAAGAATAGGAATGAAAGGACAAAGAAGAGTTTTTCAACTAATGAGAAGGAGAATGACACTTTAAATGGAAAAAAGAAAATAAAAAATAAGGAAAAAACACAAGTTACACAAAGACAAAAACAATTTCAAGAGATTTGAGGATGACTTTTTCGAAGTAGAGTAATTCTGATTTTATTGAAAGACTGTAAAAAGTATAAAAAAAGATTACTAGCTTACAAACAAAAACAGCGGATTGAAACTGTAGTAGATTTTGCTTTTAACTTGAAACAAAAAATTATTTATATTAATTCTAAAAAGGATGAAATATTTAAATAAAACAATGAAGTTTCTGGGAGACAAAAGCAATAGAAAAAGGCTTGTTAATAGAAGTAACTTTTGTAAAACTTTCAGTGGTGAGTGGAAACACACTTCTGTTAGTGAGCCTTTCTTTAATGAAGAAAGCTACTTTCAAGACAACAATTTACAATTTGCAGTTGATACTGGAGGTCGGTGTTATGAAGTTCGGAAAGGTTGTCCCATTGCAAAAGAAGAAATAGTTGTGAGTGCAGAAGAATTATTAGCTCACGAAGTGCAAGGGAAACGCACACAAGCTCCGTATATAAGTGGGATTGTAGCAGTATTTGCAGTATTCAACAGGAATCTATAGACATAATGCGAAATGTTTTACGACAATATGAACAGAAAAGTGTTAAACAGATTAGGTTGTCACAAGGGCTTGATCCATGTAATGTAAGAAAATATACTTAGAAGCACGGTCATTCTTTGGCTTTTCTTTCGAGAAAAGTGTGTAAAAGTACTTTTCATCACTTAAGAATGTTAGCAGTACACCACTCAGTAATGCGGACGTTTGTAAAGAAAGTGTACTATGTGAAGACTCCTGCATTATGTTTAAGTGAACTGCACACAGCTCTTTTACACGATTGTTTATCAGATATAGAAAAAATGTGTGATGAAATTGAATTTCGTTTTTTGGGTTCAGAACAGCAGTGTGTAGAAACTGAGAGCTTGACAACTGCAGATGTTGAAGAACATGGGAAAGAAATTAGCATTGATCATTTTGAAGAAGAAATTACAAAGTTTAAGACAGTGTGTTCTGAAAAACCAAACTATGTTTGTATTTATTGTCGACGCACTCATTATAGAAGTCAAACTAGGAATGTTAATTTGTATTTAAAAAATGAAAAGTAGAACAATGATAGGTGGCAGCAATGTGGCGGTTACTTGCTCATGGAAGGTCGATTTGAGTTGGGTACTGATCAATGTATTTGTAAATATTGCTGCAACAAATTAGAAGTGAACAAAATGGCAGCTAGAGGAATGCATAACAACTTAGAACTAGTACCCATTCCAGACCAACAGGCAGATTTGAATAAATATGAATCAGTTCTTATTCAATCTGTTCACCCATTTCAAGCTATAATTCTCATGGAGCCTAAAACAGGTAAACTGCCACCAACAGACTTACAAAGAGGTCTGAAAGGAAGAGTTGTTTACTTAACTTTAGATTTTAAGAAAAATATTGAAACTGTTGGTGGAGACAGAGAAGAAAATAAGGCAGTAGTTATTCTAGTAAATGGTGTACCAACAAAGAGTCGGAAAATATGGCAAGAGTTTGTAGATGTTAATAAACTTCAAAAGGCTACATTATATCTTGTACAGAACAATATTTTTTATAAAAATGTGAATGTTGATGAAGAGGTAATACGTTTAGAAGATGAATCAGAAATTTCAAGTGGTCAAATAGGGAAAGTGGACAAGTCGAGGAGTGAAGAGATTTATGAACATTATACAATATGTCCTCTACATTCAAAAGAAGTAATAGGAAACAGCATTGAATTATTTGAAATGAAAAAAGCAAAGGGAACTCCAATGAGTGTATGGGAGAAAAGCTTAGAAGCTTGTTGTTTTCCACAGCTGTTCCCTACTGGACAAGGTGGACGTTTTGATAAGCGACCTATACGGATTCCAGCTTCAGAATATCGCTCAACAAGATTATACTCTAAAGATCATAGATTTCGACAGTTCGTTTTATATATATGTCACCTTTTGTTTGAAAGTGATTTGTCTTCTCTTTCATATGCAGTGAACCACATACTTAATACCAGAGTTCATCAATCACTTGTTTCAGCCACAGAATTGATGGACAAAGTTGAACGTACATATGAAAATTTAGAAGCACAGTTAATTAATTTGATGGCATGTCAACGTGGAACCAATGAGTATTGGTTTCATCGTCATGGTGAACTTAAGTGTCTGTTAAGAAACTTAGGCACACCAACATGGTTTGTAACACTTAGCTGTGCGTAGTATGCATGGGAAGATTTACTTGAATTTCTACGAGAAGCAAATTACAATATCAAAAATATTGAAATCAAGACACCTGCAGAACTGTGTTCATTGGATCCTGTAAATGTCTGCAGGTATTTAAATCATAGGTTTCAAGCTCTGGTGTCTTTTATCCGCAATGAAAATAATTGTCCTCTTGGAGAAGTCATTGATTTTTTGGGGCGAAAAGAGTATCAAGCTAGAGGTGCTCCACATATTCACATGCTATTATGGATCAAGAATGCTCTGAAATTTGGAACAGATACTGATGAAACAGTATTTTCTTTCATCGAACAGTATGTTACATGTGAGATTCCAAGAGAAGGAGCGGAAAAAAGCTTGAGACATCAAGTTGTACGTTTCCCTAGTCACCGTTGTGGAAAGTATTGTCGACGAAAATACAAGTCTAAAGGAAAATGTTATACCAAGTGTCGGTTTGGATTCCCACGTCCAGTAATTTCTAAAGGAAGAATAAATTCTTTTATGTCTGCTCTATATATAACTCGGAAATCTCCGAAGAATACGTACAACTTAAAAAGAACAGAACAGTCAAAATATATTAATGACTACAATCCAGTTATTTTGAAAATGTGGAATGCAAACATGGACATTCAATATGTTGAAGATAACTCAATCACAGTTGCATGCTATGTTACATCATATATAAAGAAATCAGAAAAGACAGAGCTGAGAGAAATGTGGGAAGAAATTTCACAAGAGAAATTGCACAGCTTTAGCTTGAAAATGCTTTCCCACAGAGAAATTGGATCCTACGAATGTTTGGATCGCTTGTGCCCTTCTAGTTTATATTCAAAGTCACGTAGAATCATTTGGGTAAGTTCAGGTCTTGCTTGCACATGAAATAGAGTGCTGAAAACATTCGAAGAAATTCAATACTTAGCGGAGAATGATTTGGAAAGTACAGAAATTCTTAAAACTAATATGTTGAATACATACTATCCTAAAAGGAGTCCACATTTGGAAGAGCTTTGTTTGTATGAAATACTACAACATTACAGCTTTAAAAGAAATGTTACACAGAATTTAAAACAAGGAATATATGCAGTAATTGGATGCGACGGTTGTTTAGTGAAACATGCCAAAGGAAATCTCATTAATTATAGAACACTCAGTTGCAAAACTCCAGATAAGAGAGAAATTTTTTATTTAGCACTTTTGCAACTGTTCAAGCCATGGCGTAGCAAAACTGAATTACTTGGACATTTTGACTGCTTTGAAGATTTTTTTAATGCATGCAAAGATAACAATCAATCAATCAGTCTTTATTCGATTTAAAAAACAATCATAAAAGACACAAACATAGTACCTAAAACATACATTTCAATAAATACATTAAAATACCTTATTAAAAAACCTTGTTAAAAAAAACATTAAACACTTCATTGGACTGACATATAGTAAAAAAGATTTTGGAATTAAAATTGTCCCTAACACAGCATAAAAATAGGGGAAACCCAGACACAGAATTCATTAGAGGCCATCAAGGGTACGCTTGATTGATTTTCTCCGCAATGCCCATGCCCAGCCCAGATATTTTGCCAATGCGACAGAGACTAATGCCAAGGAGCTAGTGCGCAAAATGCGTAATGCTACAGCGCAGCTCCTTGTGCCGAGAGATTTACACATTGGAGTAAGCCAAACACGTCTAGGAATGGAAAATGCCGGGCAAACAAACAAAAAGTGGGGAGATGTTTCAATCGCAGCCCCACATGCAGGGCACTGCAGTTCCGAATTCCTGGCCCACCTTCCAGTCAAAGATCTAAGAGGCAAAGAACCAGCTCTGAACTGGAAGTAGAGTTTTCTGTCACCCACATTAGTCACCACATCCCAGTATTGTTCCAGGCTGGGGAAGTCTTTGAACTCCAGAAAGTTCCCGGACATCCCTGAAGCTCTACTCAAAACCTGGGAATCAATTCTTTCCCAGTATGCTATTTTGAGAGAGCTTTTTGATGGAAACTGGGCAGTAGCTGGGTCAGACCATATCCCTTCCATACCCATGTCTTTTAAAGACTCATGCAAGTTCTTTAGCCACTCGATTTTATGAAAGACATCAGATTTTATAATGTCCTTGAGGCCATTGGCATAATGAGAAAGTTCCGGAGTAGTCCAAAGCCTCCGCCAGTATAAAACCGGACGGAGCCTTGCAATATCCTTGATGGACCTCCTGCCCAGATCATACCTAAGTGGGATCAGAGGGGTGCTCTGGGGAAGACCAGTTATACTACGTAGGAATTTGTGCTCCACACTTGACAAAGTCGCTAGCTGTTCAAAACCCCAGAGCTCCGCCCCGTAGAGGACAGAGTTTAGGGCCTTTGCTTCATAAACTTGCAAAACCGGGCTTATTGGTTTAGTGAATGACCTGCTAAATTCCCTGCTCAGGGCACCAGTTATCTGCTTAAATCGCAGGGAGGCCATTTCAAGATGCCGGCGCCAATTATTACTATTTGAAATTTGCAATCCAAGATACGTAAAATTGGTTACTAATTCCAAGGGTTGCCCATTCATGAACACTCTTTTCCCTTGGAAGCTGCTGTGAGGGTTAAAGGCCATAGACTTCGTTTTTGCCACATTAACCTCTAGACCATGGTCAAGGCAAAACTCATCAAACAGGCGAAGGGCTTTTTGCAGACCATTAGATGTTCTAGATACGATTAGCGTATTGTCTGCAAACAATAGTATGGGGATGGAAACACCAGCCAACCTTGGAGCGTCCGTATTAACAGAAAGCATGAGTTCAACTATCCCATTGATATAAAGTGAGAAGAGCGTGGGTGCCATAGTACAACCTTGCCTCACACCACGCTCGACCGGGAACTCTGATGTAACCTCTCCCGCTCCACCCCACTGAATCCTAGCATAGTTAGACTCGTGGAGACGCATCACCATTGTCAAAATTTCTTTAGGGATACCTAGTCTCTCAAGGACTGCCCACAACCGATGGCGTGGAACAAGATCGAAGGCAGCCCTTAAGTCTACAAAAGCTACATAAATGCCTTCTGTGAATACCGAAAGCCTTAAAATTAGGATTTTTCTCAATTTAGTAGTCCTAAGTTTAGATTTAGGACTACTAAATTGAGAAAAATCCTAATTTTAAGACTTTCGGTATTCACAGAAGGCATTTAGGAGTCCTAAAGTTAGGAGTCCTAACTATACTACCACTAAACTGAGAAAAATCCTAATTTTAAGGCTTTCGGTATTCACAGAAGGCATTTAGGAGTCCTAAAGTTAGGACTCCTAACTTCTGTGAATACCGAAAGGAGTAAGTGCCTTCTGTGAATACCAAAATGAGTAAGTGCCTTCTGTGAATACCAAAATGGTAGTAAGTTTAGGATTTTGTCTTAAGTTAGTTCTGTGAATCGGGCCCAACAATACCAGTTACTACATACCCACTCACTGATTCCTAGGTCTACACACATGTCCACTTATTCACCGATGCAGTCATTCATACATGCAGTCACTTATCAATACAGCACTATCATTTGCACTCATATACCTATACAGACACTCACACATCGCCTTTCATCCATACAGTTACTCACACACCTAGTCAATCATGCAAAGAATCATTCACACTCCTATTTACTCACCCTATACAGTTATACACACACCACCTCACTTATTCATACAGATATGTATACATAATTACTCTCTTTTACAATCACTGATATAAGCACACACTCATCCATACAGCCACTCTCACATTCACTCACTCTCACATATAGTCATTTATATACTCCAACACTCACATATATTGCCTTTCACATATGTAGCTATTCACACATGTACAACTGAGACATCCTTTCACTCACCAACACACTCATACACATATTCGCCCACCCATACAGCCCCACACAGACACACTCTTGAACCCATACACCCAGTGAATCACCTACTCACACATCCATGCAGTGAGTCACATACTCCCCACCCACCCACACAGACACTCAGGCACTCAGACAAGCAATTAATAACCCATATATACACACTTATGTAGCTACTTACCAACCCATGCAACTGCTTACACACCAACAGACAGACTGATACAGTTATTCACACAATTTAGTCTCTAACCCATGCATTCAGTAAGACATGTTTAATCACTCACTTATACAGTCAGTCACACACCAACTAAATAATCCATTCAGACACTCATACACCCATTCATTATTCAATACACCTTGGCGTATATTTTTATAAAACATATTTAAACTTTACAGAAATACACAATCACTGGATGATGTCATTTGAGATGTCATCAGTGATGTCATTTGAGATGTTATCAGTGATGTGATCAGTGATGTCACTGACTATGTCATGAATGATGTAATATGTGACGTCATCAGCAGTGCATTGCAGGGGCGCGAGTTATAGTTAGCTTAACTATTTAAAACGGCCGAATTTCTCTGTGAAATGTCCAACTAACTATAACATTCCTGAAACCTATGTATTTTCAGTGATTATATATATATTTATATATATGTCTATATATATATATATATATATATATATATATATATATATATATATATATATATATATATATATATATATATATATATATATATATATATATATATATATATACATATGAAAATCACAGATGGATTCAACAAAGAACAAAAATATATTTTCACTACAACGATTTAGCTTCCGCCTTCCTCAGGTAGTACAAGATCGTTTGCTCAGTGGCTGCACAGATGACACAGCTGAATTTGCAAAAAGTATAATGAGTGAAGATTCCATTTGGTCATTTTACAGCTCAGCATGGATAGCACTGCGCTCCTATGCTTAAAGACTTTGCTGTAGAAATGGCAAAATACTTTGTCCCTTTCTATCTCTGCATGGATGGCAACGGGCTAATCCTATGCTTAAACACTTTGATAGAAAAGCAGACATTTGAGGTGGGCATCTTTAGAGTGTCGCTGGTGTTGAGGGTGCATAGAAGGACACAGCACCACCAAGAAGCTAATTTATCAGATGGCTATAATTGAATGTGGAAATATGGATTTTTCTGGACAGTTATGTCCCCTATCTTGGACCCCAACGGTTCTATGTGCATGTTACAAATACATGTATGTTCCCTCCAGTTCCAGTTATGAAGACGCAAACACATGTGCGTCCACCGTCAACATGTCCTCTATCCGATCCGCCATGAATAGGCCGGATATTCCATTCCTAAGTATGAAAGGCCACCGGTTTTATATGGTTCACTTATGCCATTTTACAGTCCAGGCAAGTAGGCCCTGATTCTGTCATCGAACTCTTCTTGCCTTCTGCCT
The DNA here is from genome assembly GCF_964204655.1 of Triturus cristatus. Classification (NCBI taxonomy): domain Eukaryota; kingdom Metazoa; phylum Chordata; class Amphibia; order Caudata; family Salamandridae; genus Triturus; species Triturus cristatus. Next base: position 112,940,961 of record NC_140588.1, read on the forward strand.
CTGAAAGCTCCAGTCTGAGCCTGCATCTGTGACCATGAACTTTGTCTCATTCTCTGCGCGGCTCACAAAGCCTGACATCAGCCTGCTGGCTGCCAAAAACTGTATTTCACCTTCGAAGTTATCTGCTCCGTTCCCTGCCCGATGCATTCCTGTCTAGTAGTTTAAGTAAACATTCTTCCAGCTACCGAGCAAAGGCCCGGCTTCTCTGTCTTTATGCAAGTAATTCATAGCCCTATTGCTATGGAAGTTTTCCGCCCTCGCATCTAGTGTAGACACTTAGACGCTTGTACACGCACTAGCAGTCAGTATAGTCAGTATAGAATAAGATTCTACTCGAAGAGACCTCTCTTTTGGATAACTTAGTTCTTTAAACATAGGATGTTAGATATGATTTGGGATTAGGTTGACTTGACCCTCCAGACTTCTGTCGCCACATGTAGAGCTAAATGTCAAGTCCCCTTCACCCCCTAGTTGCACGTCAATCACACGTCATGCTGCTGCGTGCGCATCTCTGCCAAGTATTTCTGCTGACATTGCGAAATTCTTTCATGTAACCACCCTCTTATGACATCACATCTGATGACGTTCTTTCATCACTCCCAGTTACGCCTACTTCAGCTACGTATGAGAAATGTCATCTTTGCTATCAATTGTTACGCCTCTTGCATTGGACTCACTGTAATGCCTATTGTATAAAAGTGAATAATTATCAATAATGTATGTACTTCACTTCCTGAACCTTCGTGGTGATGGAACTTGGAGCAACCGATTATAATCGACCACTGGAATAAAGCCCATTCCGAACCTCTAATACCACGGATTCTGCCTCTTATTTACTGAGCTATTTTATTATGTTTCTGTATCAAATTAAGTCCCGGTAATGAAATTATTTACCACAGGAATGGCGCCCGAACAGGGACACTTTCTCATCTCACGCGCCGGCGGTGCGTTGCAGGTCCGGTTTCCTGCCACAGCTGGACGGACAATAACGCGTACCAGCAGGATTTCCTGTATCTCCCTCCGGTCAAGCGGGGGCGACTGAGGCTGCGATCAACACCCAGACGAGGCGGTGAGAAGTGCGAAGTATCCCGACCAGAGCCTAGCTGAGAGAGCAAGATCCGAGGTATACAGAGGCCCACCAGTTTCCGAAGTCCCAAGTCGAGTCCAGTGTCCGAAGTGTTCGAGTCGAGTCCAGTCCGGTTCAAGTTCAGTCCAGTTTCCGAGGCCTTCCGTTTCCGAGCTACCCGGTGAGTACCATTACTGGGGAGGCATTCTGACGTGCACATAGGTTGTGCCGGTCAAGACGGGTTTGGGTACACAAATCCGGTCTGCACTGTTTCAACAGTGTATCTGTACTGTTTAGCAGTATATCTAGTATATCAAGTATATAAATTCAGAATAATTCAGTTCAAGTCGAGTATCATGTTTAGTGATTAAGTTTTCCTTAGACCGTCATCATCGTTGCTCAGTTAAATGTTAAATGTTAAATGTTTTCTGCATATTGTGGTATGAATGACTGTTCCTTATTGTGTTTAATGTATTAAGTTTGTTTAGAATCAAGTATCAGATCAGTTTTCAATATGCCGCTCTTTTCGAAATTAAGACAGATCACAACAAGAAAAGGGGTACTCGAAGAAGCCGTTCCTATTCCTCCTAGGGACACTCCAGGGTACTTCATGTATCATAAACATGGCTTAGACGCTATATTATTTCTTGATTTATGGGTAGACTACACCAAGGAATTACCAGAAAGTCAGAGGTGGCCCGCAGCGGGGACCTGGGATGCAGAGTGCATCGTGAAAGTAGAGGAAGAGTTATGGAAAAAGAAAGCTAGACAATCACAGAAAGACGCCATTGAATTATGGCGTAAAGAATCGTATAGACGTACAGAAAAAGCACGTAGACAGGAAGAGAAGAGTAAAGAGAATTCAAATGAAGTCCGAGAAAATCTATTAATTGAAGAAGGTGCACGAGTGAAATCAGAACAAGTAGACAGACAAAGAAATGCCCTTATGAATGGTATGTATCCCCTTCTGGCCGAAGGATTACCTAAGGCTACTCCAGAGATACCAAAAGACTTGCCAACCCCATTATTTCCAATAAAGGTACATCCTAAGGGGCATCCTAGAACCGCAGAAGATGTTTTTCTTTCCTCATATTTAGATGACGCAGCTCCCGAGTATGCTAATTCCGCCCCACATAGACCGCCTGCCAGGGAGGTTCAACGCCAAGATCCAGTACCCGTATCCCTACAGCAACAAGTTCTGACACAAGTTCCGGCAAGCACATCTGTTTCTGCATCTGTTCCTACGGCTACTTCTATAGCTGTGTCAACACCTATAGTTGCTGTATCACGTTCAACGAACCCTTTCACACCCGATACCCCAGACGGGGCTACCGGAGGTGCTACCAGCATTTTTTCTACGCCACCTAGAATAAATAAACTTACTTTTCAAGAGTCAGCACATTCACGTACCCCCAAACTCATAAATGCCCGTACGCTTAAGGAACTTCTTATAGATTGTAGATATGACCCTGTGCCCGGCAAAGAGGACGAAATGACCCTGGCATCATTACGTATCAGACGAGCCGCGGTGTATTTAGGGAAGTTACCAGGAATGACTGCGCATCTAGATAATATATACCATTTTGTCCAAACAGGGCGAGATTCTGAAAGTATTAACAGAGCTATGGAATACCAGAAAGTGGAGATACAGGGGGAACTGTTACGTTTCCTTATAAATTGTGTGATCAGAAATCAAGACCGACCGGGGGTAGACCCGGAAGCAATGCAAATTCTTACCAGATGGAGCCAGAATATATCAGAAGGGAGACATGATAAGAAAAATTGTATAATAGCCATGTGCCGAAAGATCCGTAAAGAAATAGAACGCCTACACGAAGAAAGATTAGCGGTAGACCAGTTCGAACAAAGCGAGGAAGAAGGATCAGGACTGTCCGCAGGACAGTCAGAAACTATAGCCTATGTAGGTAGAGGAAGATCTTGTAAAAATACTAGATGTCTTATTGACCCGATACGTCCGATATGTCAAGATAATAACAGGAATTTTCAAACACCTATGATAAATATAAGGTCAAACGAGCATTCATTCCAAGCAGCTGACAAATTACTCCGAGAACGAAGGGGTTATCATTTTCTCGATTCTATGGATGAACAAGAATTAGCCAGGTCAGCTGTCCATTGGGTTGACAGTCCCGGAAAGTATAGTGACGATACGGTAGCACGTACATTTTTGAATCTCACCCCAGATGAACAGCGTTTAGCTGGGATTTATATGATTCAACAACTCCTTATACTATATCAGAGTCAGCATTCGGATCCTGGTCCCTTACCAGACATATTGACTGAATTACTCATGAATAGATGGAGAGGTTCAGGTACTAAATTAATTAAAGAAATTCTAGAATCAAGAAAGCAGTATATTCTTTTTGTATGTTCAGAACATGTCTCATTGCCCATCAAAGAAAGAACCACGTATTACATGGATAGACTGAATCCCTTACGAGAAGTACACCCAATAAAAGGCGAGGACAATGAGTTTAAACGCGTATTTGTATATACGCCCATATCGAAAATAGAATTGTTAGAAATGAAGAAAGTGGTACCCAGTCATGACAAAGACCCAGCGGGTTTTCACCGAGAAATCAAAGACATGTTACTCATGGGAGAGTATACCTATCCCGACATTATGACAATATTAAAGGTATTAATGCCTGCTGGCATTTATGAAAAACTCAGGGAAAAAGACTGGGAGGTAGGCGACCAAAAGATAGAATGGTCAGTATTAGAAGCAGAAGAAAAGGCCCGAACTGCAGGAGCAGGACTTGGGGATAAAACTAAAGCACTACCAGGTTTACTAGTACAGGTACTGCCACGTTTATTAACTACGAAAAAGGAAGATTGGGGTACAATTTCAGCCTGTAAACAGAAGCAAGATGAAGACACTAGCGATTACTATGCCCGATTTGAAAAATGTTTTGGTATAAATAGTGGCATAAAAGCAAGTAGCGAATCATACCCACATCTGTTTGTAACAAAATTAGTAGAAAATGCCCTGCCTCAAGTGAAGAATAGAGTATTAAAATTCGAGAGTACCTGGCAAGGTAACACCCCATCACAAATGTTACAAATGTTACAGTACCATCACAATAGAATTAGAGAGGAACAAGAACATGAACATAGACGTATGAAAGACACGAAAATGAAAATGCTAGTTTCCCAGACAGTTCCAGCTGAAGGACATAAAAAGGGTATGACACATTCCGGTGATTCAACAGGACCTGTAAAAGGGACATGCAATTATTGTAAAAAGCCAGGTCATTACGTACACGATTGTCCAGTTTTGAAACATAATATCGCCATAGGTAATACAAAAGAAAGACCACGGCCACCTAGACAGGATCAGAATGAACAAGGAGCCCCGCAGCATGCACAGTCCATGCCAGCTCTACCACAGTCTATACAGTTTGTGCCAGCTGCACCAGCGCTGCCCGTTGCTGCCACACAAACCACGACAAGACAACTGTACCAGACCGCACAGTATGACTATCCTGATTATCAACGATACGCATGAACAAGCCTGGAGAGGGAAGTTGACTTACCCCTTATCGAGATCCCTGTAGATCAAGAAGGACCTTATGTACATAGTGAATTATTAGGCCAAGACAGAAAATTTTTACTCAATACAGGGGCAAGTCGAACAACCATAAAACGTAGTGAAGTTCCAGGGGCACCCCTCTCAGGCTCTCAGAATATTTCCCTTGGTTTTTCAGGAAAACCTATTGTTAATGAAGTGTCACAACCTCTTCCACTTACGATAGGACCTTTGACCCGAACTACAGATTTATTACTTACTAAATCATGTCCAGAAAACCTGTTAGGAATAAAAACACTGAAAGCTCTAGGAGCTATAATATGTTGTTCTCCGGAAGGAGTAAGATTGTTTTTACGTGATTTTAAAGGTCATTATGTGTCTAGAGACATGGATCCCCGATTACAGACTTTACCTACACATCTATGGGCACAAGGCCCTACTGATGTTGGTTGCATGAATATTACACCCTATCGAGTCACATTAAAGGCAGGAGTGGTACTACCACGAATGCGACAATACAAGTTACCACCAGATGCTGTAGTGGCCTTACTGCAAATCATTGACAAGCTCATTGCCCAAGGAGTGGTTGTGGAAACAGACTCCAATGTATGTAATTCACCGATAATTCCGATTCTCAAACGAACAGATCCGAAGGCCCCGCCAGTATATCGACTGGTTATTGATCTGCGCGAATTAAACAAGTGCATTGTGCCACAATTCCCTGTGGTCCCCGATATCTCATCATTACTGACAGCTATTGATTCCGAAGCAACATTCTTTACTGTAATTGATCTCAAGAATGCCTTTTTCAGCGTCCCAATAGATCCGGAAAGCCAATATTTGTTCGGATTTAGTTTAAATGGACGTAGCTTTAAATTCTCACGCGCACCTCAAGGATTTACAGAAAGCCCCAGCATCTATAGCCAAGCACTGAAACGAGAACTCGACAGTATCCACATGCCAGTTAACACTGCTCTGCTTCAATATGTCGATGATCTGCTGATCACCGCTAGAAGCGAACCCGAATGTGAGAAAGCATCACTGACAGTTTTACAATTTCTAGCCGAGAAGGGGCACAAGGTGTCCCCTTCTAAGCTGCAATTCTGTGTCCAGCGAGTTATTTATCTTGGACACTCGCTGTCCAAGGAGGGAAGGCAGCTTACACCCGACCGCATTCAGTTGATAGCTAACATGCCAATTCCCAAGACACAAAAGGAGGTACGAGCTTTTATAGGCCTCACTTCATATTGTAGGCAGTGGATCCCTCAGTATGCATTTCTAGCAAAACCACTCATTCAGTTGACAACGCAGGAGGCAGCCACATCGACTGTTCTCCCTTGGACTCAGGAACATACACAAGCTTTTGAAAGCTTAAAGAAAGCTTTATGTCAAGCACCTGTTTTAGCAACACCATGTTACCATAAGCATTTTACACTCTTTGTTACAGAACGCGAAGGTACTGCCTTGTCAGTACTCACACAGGAACAAGCAGGAGCACACAAACCATGTGCTTATTTTTCTAGTACATTAGATCCCGTAGCTCAGGCTTTGCCTGCGTGTCTGAAATCAGTGGCAGCGACAGCTTTAGCAATCAGACAAAGCGATGCCATAGTGTTAGGACATCCATTAACAGTTCAAGTACCACATGCAGTAGAGGTTCTTGTGAACCGAACGCAAACACAACACTTGACCATAGCAAGACTTACAGGGTACGAACTGACATTGTTTCAGCCACATATAGAAATCAGACGTTGTAACACATTGAATCCTGCCACACTTTTACCTGTGATTGGAACAGACCCACTAGCTCATGACTGTATTGAAGTTATTACAATCACGACGAAACCCAGACAAGACTTAACCGATGTCCCATTGTCAGACCCAGACCTGACGTTGTATGTAGATGGTTCATGTATGAGAACTAGTACAGGAGAATTAGTGGCCGCTTACGCAGTCACAACAGATACTGAAATCATTGAAACAAATTACATAAATACCTTGTCAGCTCAAGCCGCAGAGCTCATCGCTCCGACACAAGCCTGTATTCAAGCCACAAATAAAAAAGTCAACATATACACTGATTCACGTTATGCATTCGGAGTTGTACATGACTTCGGCGTGCTGTGGCGAGAGAGAGGTTATTTAACTTCTCACGGTACGCACATTCAGCACGGACCCCTCATTCATGCCTTATTAGAGGCAATACATCTACCCACTGCAATATCAATTATGAAATGTAAGGCTCATACGAAAGTTACTGATATCATTTCTCAAGGCAATGATTTAGCCGACAGAACAGCTAAACAGACCGCTCAAACTCAAACATCCGACATGACAAAGACAATAGTTCCGACGCTGACACATTGTATGACAGTTAAAGATCCTACTCTTGACGTAATTGACATACAGACACATGCTACACCAGACGAAATAAAGAAATGGACTGAATTAGGAGGGATCCAAACGGACCAAGGATGGATGATGAAGGAAAAGTCTGTGTGGTTCCTTCCTGATTCAATGGTCCAGGTTATAATTAACACTGTACATAGTCCCGCACATCTAGGAGAAAAAGCTATGCTAGACAGCATTCAACACATTTGGTTCAATAAACATTTGCGAGCAGCAGCCAAACAAAAGGTTCGTACCTGTATGATCTGTTGCCAGTTCAACCCAGGAAAAAGCGTTCCCGTAGAACAGGGTGGATTTCATCCTCCTGATCATCCTTTTGAAGTCCTCCAGATGGATTATATCCAGATGGAACGATGTAGAGGATTCAAATATGTTCTCGTAGTTGTGTGTGCTCTTTCCCGTTGGACGGAGGCATACCCGGTTTCAGATTACACTGCCCCGACTACTGCCAAACAGTTGGTTCGAGAATTCTTCCCACGATACGGTTTACCACGTGTTGTTCACTCAGATAACGGCCAGCCGTTCTCATCCGAATTAATGAAACATGTTTCACTTCTGTTAGGCTATCAGTGGAAGTTTCACTGTGTCCGACACCCCGAAGCAGCAGGTCTCGTAGAAAGACATAATCAGACTCTGAAAATAAGATTATCCAAAATATGTAGAGAGAAAGGTGTCGACTGGGTAGTAGCATTACCAGTTGCACTCTTTTACACAAGAATGGTAGCACACTCTCGAACAGGGCTATCCCCGTATGAAGTGATCTTCGGCAGACCACCAAATATGTGGGGGACGCCTATACCTCGCAAAATAACTGATATTGACTGTAATATGCTGACAGATTACTTGGCTTCCTTGATGTCTGCACTACAATCTTGTCGTTCACAGGTAGCTGCAGCTTTTCCTGACAACACTGAGGTGAAACCCCATGACATAGTTCCGGGAGACTTGGTCCTCGTGAGGAACTTTGATCGAAAGACTCAGCTGGAACCTAGGTGGAGGACGCCCCAGCTGGTGTTGCTCACCACAAGAACAGCCGTGAAGATCGAGGGCAGGAAAGGCTGGATTCATTCAAGTCATATCAAGAAATTTCATGGACTACCAGCAGATGTGAATACCCCACCTTGTGTGTCTTCACCCATTGACTCAAAACTTCCTTTTGTGGAAAAAAGTGATTCCGAACATTATAAATTAAAGCTCAGGCCCAATCAGTCGAGCAATTTGATTGTTTAAGTCCTCTCCAAGGTGAAGCGGTTGAATTGTCTCTGACATGTATCCCTTGGACCTGAATAGAGAAAGCACCCGAAAAATGTTGAAACGACAGGCGTACTGTAAATCACTGCGTAGTCATTGCATAGTGACGATATTAATTTTGTTCTTCTCAAGTCTTTTAATAATTACTGCAAGTATATTGTTGCACATATATTATCCTATTTCTAGACATGTTTACAATGTTACTGCTGAACATTCTTTTAGTGAATTACCTCCGCTTGAGTTGTCTTATAGATTTGCGCTGCGCAATAACACGTTTATTAGTATGTTGCATCATTCCCATCAGGTTAGCAATGCTACAAATTGTTGGATATGTGGCCGACTCCCTCCCTATCAGAATTATAAAGGAATTCTACCTCTCTTTCCATACCCGTTCACACACAACGGCTCCTGTGGAGCATGGTTTAGTTTAATTAATTCTCTAGATTCGAATTCTGCAGTTTATCAAGATAACTGGGTATGGGGAAATTTGAACTTAGTTTTGCTTAAAGTCTGCCACCCTAACAAGGAGGGACTTCCCCAGAGAACAGGAACTGATCTAGAAAATGAAGTGTATAGATTAGGTAATTTTACGCTTAATCTTATGATCCTAAATGTCGAATCAGAAGCTACTCCAATTTTGCCCGCTATGTCAATATTTCCAGTAAAAGGTGAATTATGTATAAGAAAGAATGGTTCCATACACATGGGCCATAGTACATGCACCACTGTAGTAGAATTTAGTGATCAAGGCAAGTCTACATTTAGAGCTTCTCGCCATTCCTATTTCATATGTGGTCAGACGGCATATGTACGTTTACCTCTAGATTGGGATGGTACTTGCTATATTGGATTCCTTTTGCCACCTGTTTTTCTAGCTCCTCCTGATTATCACAGAAATACTCATTTAGTATATAATAGAGTAAGGAGAGATCTCCCAATAGTCGATTACACTGAAACAGCATGGGAAAAATACACAGATTTCAATAAAGGTCTCTTTCCCTATATAGGTACAGTTACTAATAGTAAGCTGATACGTAGATTAACCAGAACCCTTGAAGCAGTAGTGAACGAAACTATTTCCGCCTTAGGCAATTTAACAGAAGAGCAGTCTGCTATGCGGATTGTTGTGCTTCAAAATCGTCTTGTCCTTGACGTCATCCTGGCCGATAGGGGCGGAGCTTGTAGGGTCATCGGATCAAGCTGTTGCATTTTCATACCAGAAAATTCGCCATCTGTATATAAAGCCATAACTCGCCTTCATAAGATTGTAAGCCAGATACACCAGAACCCAGGCACCTGGACTTGGTCCAGTTGGTTTTGGAGTGTATTATCTACCTTTGGATGGAAGGTCCTATCTTTCCTAGGTATTGGCCTTCTCATACTATTCAGTTGCTGTCTATGTCTACAATGTGGACCAGCGATTTGTGGTCTGTGTGCCACATCGTGCATTCCACATCAAGATTTTCATTCAAGATTCCGGAAGAAGAAAGAAGAACAAATGATGCTATATGAACAGATCAATGGATTAATGAAGATTGATATCTCTTGACGGGCAAGTAGGGGACAAGGAGGGAATGTGGAAATATGGATTTTTCTGGACAGTTATGTCCCCTATCTTGGACCCCAACGGTTCTATGTGCATGTTACAAATACATGTATGTTCCCTCCAGTTCCAGTTATGAAGACGCAAACACATGTGCGTCCACCGTCAACATGTCCTCTATCCGATCCGCCATGAATAGGCCGGATATTCCATTCCTAAGTATGAAAGGCCACCGGTTTTATATGGTTCACTTATGCCATTTTACAGTCCAGGCAAGTAGGCCCTGATTCTGTCATCGAACTCTTCTTGCCTTCTGCCTCTGAAAGCTCCAGTCTGAGCCTGCATCTGTGACCATGAACTTTGTCTCATTCTCTGCGCGGCTCACAAAGCCTGACATCAGCCTGCTGGCTGCCAAAAACTGTATTTCACCTTCGAAGTTATCTGCTCCGTTCCCTGCCCGATGCATTCCTGTCTAGTAGTTTAAGTAAACATTCTTCCAGCTACCGAGCAAAGGCCCGGCTTCTCTGTCTTTATGCAAGTAATTCATAGCCCTATTGCTATGGAAGTTTTCCGCCCTCGCATCTAGTGTAGACACTTAGACGCTTGTACACGCACTAGCAGTCAGTATAGTCAGTATAGAATAAGATTCTACTCGAAGAGACCTCTCTTTTGGATAACTTAGTTCTTTAAACATAGGATGTTAGATATGATTTGGGATTAGGTTGACTTGACCCTCCAGACTTCTGTCGCCACATGTAGAGCTAAATGTCAAGTCCCCTTCACCCCCTAGTTGCACGTCAATCACACGTCATGCTGCTGCGTGCGCATCTCTGCCAAGTATTTCTGCTGACATTGCGAAATTCTTTCATGTAACCACCCTCTTATGGCATCACATCTGATGACGTTCTTTCATCACTCCCAGTTACGCCTACTTCAGCTACGTATGAGAAATGTCATCTTTGCTATCAATTGTTACGCCTCTTGCATTGGACTCACTGTAATGCCTATTGTATAAAAGTGAATAATTATCAATAATGTATGTACTTCACTTCCTGAACCTTCGTGGTGATGGAACTTGGAGCAACCGATTATAATCGACCACTGGAATAAAGCCCATTCCGAACCTCTAATACCACGGATTCTGCCTCTTATTTACTGAGCTATTTTATTATGTTTCTGTATCAAATTAAGTCCCAGTAATGAAATTATTTACCACAGTCTACAAAAGCTACATAAATGCCTTCTGTGAATACCGAAAGCCTTAAAATTAGGATTTTTCTCAATTTAGTAGTCCTAAGTTTAGATTTAGGACTACTAAATTGAGAAAAATCCTAATTTTAAGACTTTCGGTATTCACAGAAGGCATTTAGGAGTCCTAAAGTTAGGAGTCCTAACTATACTACCAATAAACTGAGAAAAATCCTAATTTTAAGGCTTTCGGTATTCACAGAAGGCATTTAGGAGTCCTAAAGTTAGGACTCCTAACTTCTGTGAATACCGAAAGGAGTAAGTGCCTTCTGTGAATACCAAAATGAGTAAGTGCCTTCTGTGAATACCAAAATGGTAGTAAGTTTAGGATTTTGTCTTAAGTTAGTTCTGTGAATCGGGCCCAACAATACCAGTTACTACATACCCACTCACTGATTCCTAGGTCTACACACATGTCCACTTATTCACCGATGCAGTCATTCATACATGCAGTCACTTATCAATACAGCACTATCATTTGCACTCATATACCTATACAGACACTCACACATCGCCTTTCATCCATACAGTTACTCACACACCTAGTCAATCATGCAAAGAATCATTCACACCCCTATTTACTCACCCTATACAGTTATACACACACCACCTCACTTATTCATACAGATATGTATACATAATTACTCTCTTTTACAATCACTGATATAAGCACACACTCATCCATACAGCCACTCTCACATTCACTCACTCTCACATATAGTCATTTATATACTCCAACACTCACATATATTGCCTTTCACATATGTAGCTATTCACACATGTACAACTGAGACATCCTTTCACTCACCAACACACTCATACACATATTCGCCCACCCATACAGCCCCACACAGACACACTCTTGAACCCATACACCCAGTGAATCACCTACTCACACATCCATGCAGTGAGTCACATACTCCCCACCCACCCACACAGACACTCAGGCACTCAGACAAGCAATTAATAACCCATATATACACACTTATGTAGCTACTTACCAACCCATGCAACTGCTTACACACCAACAGACAGACTGATACAGTTATTCACACAATTTAGTCTCTAACCCATGCATTCAGTAAGACATGTTTAATCACTCACTTATACAGTCAGTCACACACCAACTAAATAATCCATTCAGACACTCATACACCCATTCATTATTCAATACACCTTGGCGTATATTTTTATAAAACATATTTAAACTTTACAGAAATACACAATCACTGGATGATGTCATTTGAGATGTCATCAGTGATGTCATTTGAGATGTTATCAGTGATGTGATCAGTGATGTCACTGACTATGTCATGAATGATGTAATATGTGACGTCATCAGCAGTGCATTGCAGGGGCGCGAGTTATAGTTAGCTTAACTATTTAAAACGGCCGAATTTCTCTGTGAAATGTCCAACTAACTATAACATTCCTGAAACCTATGTATTTTCAGTGATTATATATATATTTAGATATATGTCTATATATATATATATATATATATATATATATATATATATATATATATATATATATATATATATATATATACATATGAAAATCACAGATGGATTCAACAAAGAACAAAAATATATTTTCACTACAACGATTTAGCTTCCGCCTTCCTCAGGTAGTACAAGATCGTTTGCTCAGTGGCTGCACAGATGACACAGCTGAATTTGCAAAAAGTATAATGAGTGAAGATTCCATTTGGTCATTTTACAGCTCAGCATGGATAGCACTGCGCTCCTATGCTTAAAGACTTTGCTGTAGAAATGGCAAAATACTTTGTCCCTTTCTATCTCTGCATGGATGGCAACGGGCTAATCCTATGCTTAAACACTTTGATAGAAAAGCAGACATTTGAGGTGGGCATCTTTAGAGTGTCGCTGGTGTTGAGGGTGCATAGAAGGACACAGCACCACCAAGAAGCTAATTTATCAGATGGCTATAATTTTTTTATACATAAGCAGTGACAGTGTGAAAATGGCCTACGCGTTTCAGCCGTAGCCTTTGAAAGGGTCATAGAAAGATAGTGTCCTTTCAAAGTAGAAGGAGCCCTCTCCCACACTTCAACAAAAACTTTATTCACACTGTTTAGACACAAGCCAGTTACATATATGCAATAACTGTAATTCAAAAGGCCATCCACATAAGTTAAAGCAGAATTCCGTTCAAGCAAAAAATTACACCGATATATATTTTATGTTAATTCATCTCCATAATATTTTTGTAATGTTTCTGTAGAAATAAAACCAAAAGGGAGAGATTGAAGAGCCATAGAGATAAGAAAAACATAGACAGAGAATGGTAAAGTACCAATTTCTATGAAGAGGAAATAGAACTAATTCAAGTCCCTGTTGCTCTAACATAGACTCTTCAATTTTCACAGATTTTTTCAATTTCCTGAAAAATATTTTTTTAAATATTTACAATGTTCTCCTCACAATTCTAATTGTGTGAATATTTATACCACCGTTGTCATTGCCTTTTAAATTTTGAATTCCACACAGTGAGGAGCACACAAATAACTCCCTCTCTAATGTCACGATACGTTATCTAGGAGATATTTCAAATGATGCTGTTAAGTGACAATTCCCAATGTAAAAATATTTCTATGAATTTGCTAACATAGAATTTCTTATTGCCCATTTCCAGAAAAGCTGCCATTAAAGTTCTTAAAGTGCCTCATGCAATATCTTAATAAAGTGCATGGTGCTTAGGGCTCATTTAGACCTTAAATTCTGCTTCCCAAAGTAAAAACATTGCACATTGCCCAGATTAAATTACTCCAAATTTAGCTGCTTTTTGAGAATTTGCTAAAATGCATTAAATTTTATTCCCGAATAGGCTGTTTCAACCTTATGCACAGCACAAGTCTGAATAACCCCCTTTCAATGGTATATTATTTCACATTGCTCATATAATGATTAGTCATGACACCCACTATGGGGCACAAATGGCCGATGTAGTTCGAGAAAGTGCTGCATAAATAATAGTTCTATCCTTAAAAAGGTGGAGTAGTAACATATATCCACAAACTTTATAAGGTCTTTTTAAAGTGCATCAGTGCAAAAGTAAGCACAAGAGGTTGCAAACATCTCTGTCACAGAAAGAGTACTGAAGTAGTCACAAATTCCCCGGACCTATTCTCTATCATTCTATATTGCACAAAGCTCATAAATAATAGAACATATTGCACCAATTTTTGTTGTGTTCCAATGTCAGTCTTAACTTATCACCATTGGACAACAATAAAGTGCTATATGCCATAGATTCCCAACAAGTTGGGAGGGAAAAAAAGTGCAATAAATGGCAGCATCTCAAATTCATCAAAGTACAATGTGCAAAAAAAGGGGAAGTAAACCATGGGAATCCTATATAGGTAAAGATGTCATGCATGATACACATTCAACAAATCTTTGCATTATACCAAAACTACAAAAGACCAGCATATTTCCAAAGAAACCTCAGACTGCCATCATTTTCTCATTTGGGTCAAGAAGGCTCTTCTCCTATAGACCCGGGTGACAAATCAACAAAGTCTTATTTCATCATAGCTCTATTGGAGAGCCTATCCTCTATCTCAAATTAACACTGTGAGGGGAGAAAAAGAAAAGGAAAAGATAAAGGAGAAGGACAGAGGAAAAAGAGCAAGAACATGATTCCAGAACACATGATATCGCATAGAGAGAGCCCCAACTTCAATCAAGATGTACATGTAGCTCTGCATCTGTGTTTAGTCCCCACAGACTTTCTGTCCCCATGGAAAGTATCCATCTTGATTCAGCTCTTCATAATTTGATATCCCTGTCACCTCCTCTTAGTTTCACATATGTTTGTTGGATTCCTTAATAAATACATTTTCCAATATCTCCATTGTGATGCTCCCACATGTGTTCTGCAATCACATATGTAGAGTCTTTTTTTTGTGACCGCCCAAATAGGCTGCAGTATTCGTAGCTTAAGTTTATTGATAGTACTCCCTACATACACCATGCCACATTCGCATTCCAGTGCATATACAACATGTGTGCTTTTACAGTGGATGTGTCCACAATTTTACATCTTTTCTGTTATCTCTCCATTTGCAAGCTTAATATATAAAACATATTTAATGCATTAATTTTCAATATATTAGCTATTAAAGTTGATATTTTGTTAAACTATAATATTGCATATTTTTGAAAAGATGTTTTTGCATTTTGCAGTGGTTCAAAATATTTTTTCTACCAACATTTTTTAACAATATTTTTCTGTCTCAAAATTAATGTTTAAGATATTATGTCAGTGATCCTTGAAACCACTTTGTGCCTCATATGCAGACATCTTGTCTTTGTACTCAATGCCTTCTGCCTTGCCAAGCCATGTGATTGTCAACCATTTTTTGAAGCCAAACATGTGTGTGTGTATCAGTGTGTGTTTGTGTCTCATCATTGGTTGAATGTATTGATCATGTGATTTAATCCCACTGTTAAAAGCCTTCTGCTAGGACCATTGCATACACAACTGCATTATAGGAGCCAACAAATGTGTTTGTTCATATTATCTTTCTATAGAGATTTTCCATCATTATATTGTGCTATTGACCTATATTCATTAGTCCTTGTAGTCCAAGCTTATCATTTTACATTTGTTTCATTTAATCCTGCCACACTTCCCTTGATCTTACGGGATTCCAGTGACCTTTGAAGGACATTAGCCATTATTTATCATTATTCAGATTTTTATGCCAAATTCTTTACCACATTTATGTAACCTTCTGTGTAAAGGAAATTATTTTTAACCAATTTAATCAATTTTGCCTCCCTTCCCCTGGCTTCCATATGACTACTTAGATCCCAGGAGGAACACCAGAAATGCATTATATATGTAGTCTTTTGATATTTTTTATCTAACATATGTCCAGTTTAATAAAAATGTTTTGCACCTAATTTATAAAGGAAGCCACGCAGTGCAGCACAGCACAGCACAGCACAGCAAGTCACCATGCTGTGCTGCCTTGATTGACAGGGAAAGGGCATGAATATGTTGTATTTAAGGCAATATGGTGCATTCCTTCCTTTTTCATTGCACTGGCACTATTTTGGCAGTTTCAAGTCAATGCAGACACCCTGGCACCATGATGCAAGTGTGCCTGCGTGGCATGCAGGATTTGTTTTTATGCAGGAAAGGACACCTTCCTGCGCAAAACCAATCCTGAGCTGCATATTCCTCTATGTGTGCTGCAGAATGTACCACACATAGAAAGAGGAAGTAACAAGGAGAAATAAAGATATTTCTTCCCATTACTCCTCACCTGAGGAGGCGTATCGTTTTGGCGTATTCCCAGGTCTACCAATTCTGGTAAATCTAGGAATACTTTAAAAACCATGGGAGTTGAGTGGGGACACACATGCAACTCCCTTGAAATGCCTTCACAGGTCAAATAAAAGCAACACAGCAATTTGCACTGTGTTACCTTACTCCAGATTTTGGAGCAACTCAGGGCTATGCAAAGTGTCCCTGTGTGGCTTCATAAATCACATGTAAGGTTTGCATCGCTCTTGCACCATATTGCGTGGTGCAAGTGAAATGCAAACCGGCTCAAAAATAGGTCACTGAAATTACATCTGAGGTAAAAGAGACTACTATCCTTGGCCAAGGCTCATGCTATGGATTTGTTTTTATAAAAGCGCATTGAGGCACTCACATCCCAAAACAGCAACCATTCCCCTTTCTACCCTTTACTTTAGTGTCAATATAAAAAATAACTGTTATGCTTCCTTAATGAGCTGTGTTCTTGTTTTCTCCCCAAAATGTTGTTGTGTCGGTTTTATTTCTTTACTTTGTATGCAAAAGCTTCTTGTCCGAACACTTAACAAAACTTATAAATTGTAAAAATCTGATAAAGACTATTTGCCAACATGATGGCTTTCCACAGTGGTTGGTAACTCGGGATATTATTAAGAGTGAAAATTCCTAAGGAAAGCACATGATCCTGGTCATTAGAAATTACATAGGAGCAGGATTGTATTTCAAGTTGCAAAATATGAGTCCTACCGGAGCATCAGCCAATTGAACATGAAATAGCACAAAGCATGGTGCCCAGCCATGTGAACTCAGATTTGATTTAAAGTGTGATAATTTCAAAGACTATAGGGCCTAATGCACAAAACTTTCCGACTGGCTAAATCAGACGGTTTGCAATATTTCAAAAGCATTTTTGCATTTAGTAAACGAATTACAGGTTTGGAAAAGTGTTTTGAATTTGGAAAATCAAATCAGATCAGGAGTAAAATATTTCTAATAAAATATAAAAAATGTATAATATATATAAATATATATAAAGTATTTATAATATATATAAATATAAAATATTTATAATAAGAGATCAGGAGTAAAATATTTAATCCTAAACTTGGTGGTTAAAGAAGCAAGTCAAGGCTGTGATCGAGGTCTATATTGTCTACATCTCAACTCAGGAAACCACTCATCTGGCCACATACAGGCTGGAACGCAAAGTGAGCAATTTTAACAGTCTTTTCTTGGGTTATACGCTTCAAAAAGTCACAGTTCTAAAATGATGGCATTAGGATAAGCCCAAGTTAGAAAAAAAAGGAAACACTTAAGCGTACCAGAAGAACCAAGTTCACCAGCAACTGAAATAAATCCATAAGGATCGATTCAGTAAGGACTTTATGTAACTTACTCCTGTAGCACTTCTAGCTTTGCACCTTGATTTCAGGAATAAGCCAGGAATACTACAAGAGTAATGTTATACCATCTCTTAGTAAAATCCTTCATTTGCAAGGACTTTAGTCTATGCAGGATGGAGAGGCATTCGTTGTCTCTGAAATAAAGATATTTAACTTTAATGACAGAATATGTGCAGTCATTTCAGTTGGAATCTAGGTCCTAATTTCGATCTTGGTGGTCTACCACCTGACCGCCGTGATGGTGGTCCCAAAATAACCATTGAATAGGTGATGTCCCACCTGCCATATTTAAATCCATGCAGGTTGGGCCGTTGTCTGCGTCAATAGTGTTTTACCTACTGTGGTGGCGGTTCACATGCTGTTGACGCGGTGGACTCTGGCGATTGTTGCTCCATATCTATCAGGGCAGCAGGATGCGCCAAGCACATTTAGATCACACAGTTGAAATGGCAGTATCCTGGTGGCTGTTTCCAGATGGTAGGATGCCGTCATGGGATGAGATCTGAATGTACTATACTGGTGGCCAGTGGCTGTTTGCAAAATACACACACTTAGGGCCTCATGTAGGTAGCCAAATACCGGTCGGTAACGGCCGAAATTCGGTAAATATCCCGTTACCGACCGGTATTCAGACAAGTGAGATGTAGGAGTCCAAAAACCACTTTTCGGTAAATATGAGGCGGTAAATACCGATTCATAGTTACCGAATTCTAAAATACCGATTCATATTTACCGAATACATTATTAACGAATCGGTAAATATGAAGTGGTAAATATGAAGTGGTAAAAATCAAAATGACATGTAGGAGCACTCGGTAATTAAGAAATCCAAGAAAATCGGTAAATAAGAGTCGGTAATTAACACGGATTGAAAGCAGGTGGTAACCAACAACAGTGCAGCTGAGCAATCCCAAAATGCAACAGCGTGGACACCCTGGCTGCTATTGACGTCATTGCAAGGCGCCTACGTCTACAGGCAGCAGGACTGAGGGTTTGTCGACGGAAGGAACGCATCCACAGACAGCGCATCACACTATTCCAGCTGACTGATGCAGAGATACATGAGAGGCACAGGCTACACCCCGAAACCATCATGGACTCAATCAGGGACCCGCACCCACTCCTGGACCAGCCAATAAGAAGGGCGCACGCCATACCCCCACATGTGCAGGTGCTCTGCAGCCCACATCTGCTGGCATCCGGCATTTCTCAGGTGGTGACAGCTGCGGTGGGTGGTGTATCCCAGAGTTGCCTGTCCCGTTCCTTCAGGAATTTCTACCACCATTATATTGGCAGCATGGATGGGACACACATCCCACTCTGTCCACCAGCTGACACAGAGCACATCTACAGGATCAGGAAGTCCACCCACTCCATCAATGTGCATACCGAATGGAATGATGTTGTGAATGGTCCCGTGGGTGGCAGAACCAAAAGGTGCGCGTATGCTAATTACAACGAGGTCTGCAAGTTGTCGCACAGTGAGGCGGCTTCCAGACTGAGAGCTATTGCCCAAGCAAACATGGTGAAGGCCTAAGCCGTTATAGATATTAGCTCTAGCACTCTCACTTCTAGGATTCATACATGAGACAATAGGCACATGCAAGTACACGGCGCATGCAATGTACAAGCCCCGATTTTGGCGTGCGTCCTACGAGGTATCCCAGTGCCTGTGATTACACCTTCTTTCACTGTGCTTGCAAACGGTATTCATTTAATTATGAGTAATGCAGTTTGCTGCGGGATGTGAGTGGTAATCCCGTACATAACTGTCTCGCATGCAGTTGTCTGCTGCTATACTGTTCTATTTCCACCCCCGCATGGGCGCCGGGATGTTTCCTTCTGGCCTTCGATTCCAACCTTGAAGGCAGAGTCCAACAAGTTGAGCTGAATAGAGCGCCATTGTCCCACAAAGAGGTGCCTTTGACTTCCTATCGTGAAATATTTGTCCTTCACGTTGCTACTTCGCGCACTGAGGAACAGGCGCCTCTGAATACTGACCTCCCCCTGCATTTCGGCTCTTTGATCCAAAGTATTATCAATGCCTCGTCCACGACCGGCCTGGCTCAATTTTTTTGAACATGTGGGGCTCGGGTCTCGTGACCTCTTTCCAAACTATTTGTGGTGTAATTCCGGCATTAGTACATTCACTGTGCTCGAGCATCTTTGGAGGTGTTCCGCTGCTTCTGGCGCTGGTGGCAGGTGTGCTGCTTATACTTTTCATACTCCGGAATGGCTGCTCCTTCTGTGCCACACGAGCACCTGTCCCGTCTGCATCTTCTTCGTGAGAGGATGCTTGACTACTATGGTACTTTGCCATTGGCGACTTTAAGCCTGGCATATGGATTATCCTTCAGGTATTCCTACTTCACCTGCGTGCAACCTGTATTTCACTGCCTGGATTGTCCCTTTGAATGGCCTCTGGATTTGTGCTTGACCAACATGGTGGGCCCGATTCACAGAACAAACTTAAGACTAAATCCTAAACTTAGTACCATTCTGGTATTCACAGAATGCACCTAGTACTTCTGGTATTCACAGAATGAACTTACTACTTTTGCGATTCACAAAATGAACTTAGGACTTTTGCTATTCACAGAATCCATTTACGACCACTAAACTTACGTCCGCACCCGGGCCGGATTTTCCGCACCCGGAGCGGAGTTTCCGGGCCCGGAGCGGGAAGTCCGCATGCGGGCCGGAAAGTCCGCTCCGGGGGCGGAATACCCGCTCTCGGGCCGGAAACTCCGCTCTCGGGCCGGAAACTCCGCTCTCGGGCCGGAAATTCCGCTCTCGGGCCGGAACATCAGAATTGGGACCAGACTACATCACTGTTGCCATTGATCATTTGAGCCAAGGGGAAACACCTGTTCAAGTCCCTACCATCCCCCACCATGCATCAGCTGACGCACTCCAGCCAATCCTAGCTCGGCACCACGTATAACTGCAGAGCAGACACACACAAACCCTTTCAACATGTCACTGAATGTGTTTGTTGCACTGCCCCTTGCCATGCACCAAAACCACTTGAGGAGGAGGAGGAGGATGAGAGCCAGAGCAGAGAGGATCTTCAGACAGAGGATCAACTTATTTGGAATGTCCAGTCAAGATATAAGGGCCAGGTACCGTTTCCCTCCAGAAATCATCTTGGAAATGGTATGTGAGTGGGAGCAGGAACTTGACTCCGTGACCTGCTGCTCACATGCAATACCAGCATACCTCAAGATCCTATCAGCGCTCCATTTCTTCGCCACTGGCTCATTCCAAAGGGTCTCCAGTGACCATGTGGGCATATCCCAGGCAAGCCAGTCGCGGTGCCTGCATCAGGTACTGCGATGCATCACTGCAAGATCCCACCTCCACATACATATGCCACCGACACTGGCCCTGAGACAAAGGGCAGTACGAGATTTCTTTCGCATTGCACAATTTCCACGTGTGCTGGGTGCAATTGACTGTACCCATGTGGCCCTGCAGCCACCCCGCCACATTGCACACATCTTCTGCAATAGACACAGATGGCATTCCATCAACGTGCAAGCTGTCTGTGATTCCAGAGGGAGGTTCATTGATGTGCATGCGGTGTTCCCCGGCAGTACCCATGACAGCTTCATATTCCGCATGTCACCTCTTGCCCGGCGGATAGCTGCGGGAGAATTTGGCAACATGTGGCTACTGGGTAAGTACCAAGCGTTAGAAAGGAGGTTTATGTGTTTTTGAAATGTCTGAATGCCCCCCACAATTAACCATAGTACTTTAAGATTCATAAAGCTAGATACAGGGCCCACCTGACAATGCATGTAATACAGTATAGATCATGTCCTGTGCAAGTCAAAGAGGGAAATCTAACCAACTGCCCTTTCCCCTCTACTTAGGTGACGCTGGGTATGCACTTACCCCACATCTCCTCACCCCTTACAGGCGTGCAGACACTGTACCACAGCGTAGGTACAATAGGGCACACATACGGACTCGAGCCATCATAGAGCGCACTTTTGGTCTGTTGAAGTCGCGATTCAGATGTCTCGACCGTACAGGGGGGGTGCTGCAGTACTCCCCAGAAGTAGTGTGCAAGATCATACTAGCCTGTTGTGTCTTGCACAACATTGCCTTAACGCATGGCTTACAGATACCACTGGAACCTCGGCTACCTATGAATCTGGGAAACCGGGCCATGGCACATAACCGAGGTCAGGGCATGCAAGTCCGTGAGCAGCTTGTTGCCACGTTCTTCACATGAGCAACCTGTAGTGGAATGGACCAAATGTGGATTGCTGTCTGTTGCCAATGATGAAACTTGGATATACACGACTGTGTCAATAAATTCCTTCCTGAGGCTACTTTGCAAGCCACACTAACTGCATGTTAATCACAGCTCTTGACAGTAGTCAAAACGTTGAGCCTGCATCAGCACATGTGCCCATGTCAGCGATCAGTGTAGTGGATGTCCCGAAAGAATCTATAGCCACAGATGCATGACACAGCCGGACCTCATGAGGATGGGTCTCTTAATCAGAAAAGGCCATAACCATAGCATTGTCGGCCCTGTGCCATCAACAGATGTTACTCCCCCACAAATGATGCGCCCACGACGTGAGTGATGCAATGGGTCAATCAGACGCCATGGGGCAGATTAATGTGGGCTTTGCGGCCCTTTCACGCTGCCGTTGCGTCACTTTTGTGACGCTGCGGTGGTGCAAAGCCAGCCCCATGCTGCGGGGAATGTACTATATGAAGCATCTGGGAGATGCGTCACGTTGTAAAGGCCTGCGCCACATGTAGGTGTTCTGGTGCAGGGGGGGGGGGCCTTCCGTGCGCAGAAACGCCTCCTAAAAATCTAGAATATTTCACTCAGTCACTTTTAAGGCCATGCTGCGTCAAAACCCTGCGCCTGCTTGAAGCAGGCGTAAGGATTGACGCAGCATCATAGGGATAGGGCACCCCCGAGCCTTGCTGGAGCTGCGTTGTGCATGCGACGCAACTCCAGCAATGCGCCGCCTTTCCAACGGGGGATGCGTACGCATCTGCACATCCGAGCTGCACGGTGCACCGAAATTTCAATGCCGCGCATCTGTGTTGGCGCACGGGTGGGCAGATGCATCGCAACTCTTCTGACGCATCTCTGCTGATTAGCAGAGATGCGTCCGTAGCCGTAACTCTGCCCCCCTGTGTTAGTGATATATCCACACTTCTCAAACACAATGTTCTGGAACACATCACACAACTCTGCAAATGAGCACCTAATATGGACTACATGTACCATAATGCAAAGCATGAGAAACTGAAACAGAAACTGCAGACATGTCTTGAAATGGTCACTTCACCCTCTTGTCACATTTAATTAATTCTCACATGCACTGTCTTTACTTTTTTATCCAGAACAGAACAGCAGGATGGCAGTGGATGTGATCCCAGATTGTGGATGGATCTGGATGACTACAAAATGGCAGGCAACTACTTCCTGTGATGTATTTGCTGCCTCCCACTCCCTGTAAAACATTTCCTGTATGGAAAAATATGTTCCGGGTCATTTTCGGAATTTGCGGCCAAAAAGCGGAAGCTCCGAATACGGAGCGTACGGCCCGTGTGCGGAAACGCCGATCACGCGGCGTACGGCCCGTGTGCGGACCTCCCGCTCCGGAACCGGAAACTGCGTTTACGGGCCGTAAACTCCGAAAATGACCCGGAACACATAATTTCATTCAGGAAATGTTTTACAGGAAGTGGGAGGCAGGAAATACATCACAGGAAATAGTTTGCTGCCATTTTGTGTTCATTCTGAGTCATCCTCTATCACAGACAGATCCTCTGACATCCTGCTGCTCTCATCCTTCTTATTATCCCCATAATGGCTGAGGGTTACGAAGAGAAGGCACCCCCTTTCACTGAAAGTGAGTTGGACATCTTGGCTGAGGGGGTGCTGGCCAAATTTTCTCAGCTATATGGGGACCCTGAACACCAGCTGAGCAATGCAGCCCGGGCCAGGCTGTGGGCCAACATCGCCGAACGCTGCAGTGCAGTGGGAGTCCACACCAGGCGTGCGAGGGCATGCCGCAAGCGCTGGGAGGACCTAAAACGGTGGGCCCGGCACAAGGCTGAGGAGCTGGTGGGCCAGTCTTCCCAGCACCATGTGCATCGTCCTCGCCTATCCCCACTGTACAGGAGGGTCCTGCGATCAGCTTGGCCGACCCTCCATGCTCAGCTGGAGGAGCAGGAGCAGCAGGGACATGGTAAGTGCATCATATGCTAAATGTGTCTGGGAGTATGATGTGAGTGAAACAGTGCTGTACCATTGTGTGTCCGATGCCTCCATTCACAGATTCCGTGTCCATGCAGCAGTAACCAAGCTTAAAAAGGCACACTGTGGCATATGGACTGTACAGGGCAGAGTGCATTTTGGGAGTTGGAGTCTCGCCATGACAACTGGCTAAATGAGCCATATTTGTGCATTTGGACTGAAATCAGCTCTTCCCGCACCACTACAATTGGCACTAGGAAATCATGTGTGCATTGGATGAGCAATGGTACAGACACTGTCCTGTGTGCGCATGGCAGGCCAAAGGGTATTGGATGCTATGACTTGCATAGCATTTTTAGAGTGTGGGTTCCAATTGTGACAAAACATCATGTGGCATGGAGTCAAGACAGACTTTGACATCCTTTCATCACTCTTAAGCGCTTCTAAATTTACAAGGGGTGTTCACTGACAGACGTCTCAGCCTCAGTGGCCTGTTTCACATGTACAGGTAGCTATCACTAAATTCCCCCAGTGTTCAGCGGTGTACAGCATTACCATATCAGTCACCAAAGCCAATATGTGCCACTGGATTGTCAGTACATGTGTGGGGACAGCCAAAGGCTAGACTCACAATTTGGCTACAGAAATAGGCCAGAGCCTCAGTGCATGTGTGACCCACATTCGCCACTTGTTGTGTCCCATACAATGCTACAAAGCAGATGACACTTGTCCAGACCTTAAATAGCTGCGACTCCCTATGAATGGCCATAATCTGAGATTCTGGACTTCATGTTCTCCATTGGTGGACTGCTTTTGGAACCTACACATGTAGCTGTGGCAGGACACACAGATCCCTAGAATGCCAGGTTGAGGGTTGGCCAATACAGTCGTGTAAGCCACACACATCCACGTGAGATGGCCATGTCAGACTCAATCCAGGACCTGACGGTGAACATACACGTAATGTCAGCTCATAGACACTGACAACTATTGAGTGTGATCAGAGGAAAATAAGTCTGACCTTGGATCCTATGAATGTGTCTCGTCCTGCATGACACAAACATAACATTCGGATTTTGCTTACATTTCAGCAGGCACAGCTGGCGGAACAGAAGGGCAGCAGGACCTGGTCCGGAGCAAGAGGCCACCAGTTCGGCGGCGGCTACACCCACTTTCCACCAGCGAGGAAGAGGAGGATGAGGAGGGACCCTCAACATCAAGAGGCAAGGGGATTGCGCCCACCCAGACTGACAAGGGACACCCTGATGCTGGTGCCACATCCCAGGTGGAGGCTGCAGACATTGATTGGGGGGGGGTGAACACGACACCTCGGACCATGAGGTGTTGGAGAGCAACTCTCCTCAGGATTCTTCACCTGTGGTCCCTGAAAAGGTGTCCTCGGGGCAGGCCAACAAACAATCTGGGCCTGCCATCAGCCCCTCCCTACCTCTAGAGTTCCCCATTCCATCGGGGGACCCAGCTGCATCCCCTGCAACCAGTCCCCCTCATCGTAGCCGCCAGCTCCCCAACATCATTGGCTCCGGACCTCAGGCACCACATCCCTCCTCTTCCCCCCAGGCCCCTCCCGGTGTTGTTCCTCCTGTGGCTGTGCCAGTGGACCTGATGTGGATGTGTGAGGGTCAGCCAGACATGTCCGCTCGCATCGCGCTACAAGTGTGTATGGAGGTACGCATGATGCGAGAGGACATGCTCCGATGTATGGCCACCCTCACCACCGCCATCAATTCACTGCCCGCAGCCATGTCGTCTGTTGTCTCCCCAATCCCTTCCCATACCACTGTCAATGTCTCCCCCTGTCCATTGCCCCACACTGTTTCCCCCCGTACTCCTCGTGTGGCACGAACCCAAGTGGTGCCTGTTCCTGCACCCGCCAGACGTGTGCCTGCATCGGACTCTGAGGATCTGGACATTGTGGTCCTAGAGGATGACCAGAAGGACACTTGACTTTAGACGTGAACAACTATTTCATTTTCCCCTTGTAAATAGACTGTTTTCCCTGACGCTCCCTGACGTGTTATATTTTTTTTGCCCCACCCCAATCCAGGTTCACATCTCCCTCTGCATTAAGATCTTCATTTGTTTTCCTTTCTCCCTTCCAAACGGACGGTTGTTCTTATGTACCTTCTCAAAATACAATTTGGAATACTCATAACTTCCACTTGTTTAACTTCATTCTGAATGTCTGGTTCTGAATATGGACACATATTTGATGGGTCATCTGCTATGCACATAATGGCTGGTTGCAACGATGGGTCACACTTGTAACTGTGTCACACACACACATACCTTCTCACATCTCCAGGCCACCTGCAACGTTACACAGGACATGATACACAACAGATGATTAGTTTTGGTAGGTGTTTATTTGGTGCACACACAAACACGTGATCACATTGTCCCGGGTTCCTGTCACTGGTGAGTGCGACGCCGCAATTTGGGGGGGGATGACCGCTCCGAGTGCTCAGGTCTGGCTCGCCGCCTACGTGGAGGTGGGTACTGTCCAAGGGACTGTCCAGGGTCATCCACATGTGCTGTGGCAGATGGTGTTTGCACACTTGATGGCTGTACAGGTGGTGGTGGTGGTTGTGCAGGTGGCGGGTGTGACAGTACAGGTGGTGGTGGTGGTGGTTGTGCAGGTGGCGGGTGTGACTGTACAGGTGGTGGTGGTGGTGGTTGTGCAGGTGGCGGGTGTGACAGTACAGGTGGTGTTGGTGGTGGTTGTGCAGGTGGCGGGTGTGACTGTACAGGGGGTGGTGGTGGTGGTTGTGCAGGTGGCGGGTGTGACAGTACAGGTGGTGGTGGTGGTGGTTGTGCAGGTGGCGGGTGTGACTGTACAGGTGGTGGTGTTGGTGGTGGTTGTGCAGGTGGCGGGAGTGACTGTACAGGTGGGGATGGTTGTGCAGGTGGCGGGAGTGACTGTACAGGGGGTGGTGTTGGGAGTGCCAGTTCAGCCCGCTGGTGTGGATGTCTCCCTTCGCTGTGTTGGTGTGCAGTTGGTACAGGTGTGGGGATGTGCTGTCCTGTGGGCAGATATGATGGCTCCCCTCCCTGCGTTGACCGTGAAGGGAAAGGTTGGCTCACTCTCAAAATGCCCTCCATCATCTTCATGGCCAAGGCATGGTGTCTTGCACTCTCGTCCCTCTGGATGGATAGCATGTCTCGCATATTTCTGGACATGTCCTGCCAAGTCCTATCCATCCTATCCAACACTTGGCTCAGCCTCTCCACCGCCTGAGGGAAGTGGACCATGTCCTGCAGGGAGTCCGACATGGTGGACAGGGTAGCCCCTATGGCACTAATGTCCTGCCTCACATCGCTCTGCTGTTGGAAGAAGTCCTGCTCCCACTGGTCATCACAGCCAGGTGCAGGCCCTCTCTGCAGCTGTCTGCCATGGATGGGATGTGCAGGTCCTACGGCAGGGGGTGGGGTGGGAGGTGTCAGCCTGTGGGCAGGTGAATGGTGCCCAGGGGATTCCAGCAGCACAACAGGGCTGGTACTACCCCCAGATGGTGGAGAGGCTGGCAGGGATACACTGTCTAGGGAAGAGTGGGTAGGGGAACCACCATGTTGGTCCTGGACGTGAGGACTGTGAGGGAGTGATGTCTGTGTTGTGATGCGTGTGTGCTGTGGCTGGTTTGCTCGAGTCTGGGGACAGGCCATGGTATGCCTGGGAGGAGGCGGAGGGACGTTGCTTGGCAGAGGAGTTGATGCCCTGACCGATTTAGCCAGTCTGGCACGATATCGCGCATTGCCATCTTCATCGTCAGACATGTAGTCCTCATCATCCACCAAGCAGAGGTCCTCAGGATATTCTTCCTCCTCCTCCTGAGCAGTGCTTGCAGCCGACATGACAGCTTGGAGGATCAGGGGATTCTCCCCTCTGATTCCACGTCGGCCCGCACTGGTCATAGGCCTGTCATCCTCGTCATCAGCATCCCCTGGAACAGAGGTTGCAACCGTATTAGGGATTGACCTTGTATGACATGTGGTGCAAAACAAGGGTTTGTATCAACTGTACTTTGCATCAACAGATGAGGATCATGTGACCTGTGTAGGGTACCACCACAAATGACAGCTCACACCATAGCACTGAGGGGTTACACAGATACAGGCAAACTCACCAGCTCCAGCCACAACTCTCTGTCCCTTGGTGTTCCCCCCTAGTGTCACCTGCTGGACCTGTCTCCTCACGGGCCTAGCTGTCCCTGAACCAGCAGCTGTAGAGGGAAGTGACAACATTCTCAATTATCTGCATCACCAATTGTCAGACAGGCACATGACACTCCTGATTTGTATTTCACTTTGTACACAACTGCTGATTACATGCAGAGGGGAATCAGGATCTCTGTCATGGCTTTGGAGTCGAAGCCAGTGACACACCTCATGCTAGAATTACCTGGAGGACGGCTGCGCGAGGGTTGGATGTCATACAGTCCCCGGGATGGTGCACGCTGCTGGGGTGTAATCCGGTCAGCATCTGAGATAAGACATACAGGTCTATATTTTTCAAGAAGAGATGGTAGCTCTGAGCCAACATGTCATTCTCAATGACCATTTGTGGGTAATCCAGAACGATGTGCAGCATGTTTAGCTCCTGAACTTTACATTTAGGCACCTGCTCACATGCAGCAGGTGCCAGCCGTTCCCTCCACACAGCAGTGACATCAATAAGATGACACATCAACAGACACCTCATGCTAGAATTACCTGGAGGACGGCTGCGCGAGGGTTGGATGTCATGCAGTCCCCGGGATGGTGCATGCTGCTGGGGTGTAATCTGGTCAGCATCTGTGATAAGACATACAGGTCTATATTTTGCAAGAAGAGATGGTAGCTCTGAGCCAACATGTCATTCTCAATGACCATTTGTGGGTAATCCAGAACGATGTGCAGCATGTTTAGCTCCTGAACTTTACATTTGGGCACCTGCTCACATCCAGCAGTTGCCAGCCGTTCCCTCCACACAGCAGTGACATCAATCAGATGACACATCAACAGATACCTCATGCTAGAATTACCTGAAGGACGGCCGCGCGAGGGTTGGATGTCATACAGTCCCCGGGATGGTGCACGCTGCTGGGGTGTAATCCGGTCAGCATCTGTGATAAGACATACAGGTCTATATTTTGCAAGAAGAGATGGTAGCTCTGAGCCAACATGTCATTCTCAATGACCATTTGTGGGTAATCCAGAACGATGTGCAGCATGTTTAGCTCCTGAACTTTACATTTAGGCACCTGCTCACATGCAGCAGTTGCCAGCCGTTCCCTCCACACAGCAGTGACATCAATCAGATGACACATCAACAGACACCTCATGCTAGAATTACCTGAGGGACGGCTGCGCGAGGGGTGAACAGCTGCAGCCAGGATGTCATTGAGTGCCCGGGATGGTGCACGCTGCTGGGGTGTAATCCGGTCAGCATCTGTGATAAGACATACAGGTCTATATTTTTCAAGAAGAGATGGTAGCTCTGAGCCAACATGTCATTCTCAATGACCATTTGTGGGTAATCCAGAACGATGTGCAGCATGTTTAGCTCCTGAACTTTACATTTAGGCACCTGCTCACATGCAGCAGGTGCCAGCCGTTCCCTCCACACAGCAGTGACATCAATAAGATGACACATCAACAGACACCTCATGCTAGAATTACCTGGAGGACGACTGCGTGAGGGTTGGATGTCATACAGTCCCCGGGATGGTGCACGCTGCTGGGGTGTAATCTGGTCAGCATCTGTGATAAGACATACAGGTCTATATTTTGCAACAAGAGATGGTAGCTCTGAGCCAACATGTCATTCTCAATGACCATTTGTGGGTAATCCAGAACGATGTGCAGCATGTTTAGCTCCTGAACTTTACATTTGGGCACCTGCTCACATGCAGCAGTTGCCAGCCGTTCCCTCCACACAGCAGTGACATCAATCAGATGACACATCAACAGACACCTCATGCTAGAATTACCTGAGGGACGGCTGCGCGAGGGTTGGATGTCATACAGTCCCCGGGATGGTGCATGCTGCTGGGGTGTAATCCGGTCAGCATCTGTGATAAGACATACAGGTCTATATTTTGCAAGAAGAGATGGTAGCTCTGAGCCAACATGTCATTCTCAATGACCATTTGTGGGTAATCCAGAACGATGTGCAGCATGTTTAGCTCCTGAACTTTACATTTGGGCACCTGCTCACATCCAGCAGGTGCCAGCCGTTCCCTCCACACAGCAGTGACATCAATAAGATGACACATCAACAGACACCTCATGCTAGAATTACCTGGAGGACGGCTGCGCGAGGGTTGGATGTCATACAGTCCCCGGGATGGTGCATGCTGCTGGGGTGTAATCCGGTCAGCATCTGTGATAAGACATACAGGTCTATATTTTGCAACAAGAGATGGTAGCTCTGAGCCAACATGTCATTCTCAATGACCATTTGTGGGTAATCCAGAACTATGTGCAGCATGTTTAGCTCCTGAACTTTACATTTAGGCACCTGCTCACATGCAGCAGTTGCCAGCCGTTCCCTCCACACAGCAGTGACATCAATCAGATGACACATCAACAGACACACATGTATGAGAAGATGACTGATAGGAAGGGATAAATGACCCGGATTCCTCCCCATTACACTGCTATCACCTTTGCCATTCAGACTTACATATTTCCAGAGTCTCATGTTGTTTGTTGTCAAGTCAGAAAGGGTTTCATGTGTGAGATTTACAATTGTCAGGGACATGATGTTGCTCATTTGTGCTTCCCCACGCATGAAGTCACACATATTTGTATGAGAGAACACAGATGTCTTATGTCCATCCTTTGAGTGTCCTCTCTTTGCGTACTCTATTTCCCAGATCATGGTACTACTTAGCTGACGACGATTGGTGTCTTGTACAGCAGACATCCAAACCTCTTTTGTCAAACACTCACCTATACATGTGAATACAGTAGGAGAGGAGGCAAGCAGAATGCAACATTGCGGATAGGCTGAGAGGCTTTGATGCCTTCTGCCTGCACTGGATTAGCGTGTTGCTCTTCAGCCTAGTCATTTAGCAGGTGTAACTACATGAAGATTCACCTTAGCAGCCCCTACATTCATCTCAAAGGTACACTACTGGCATCAGTGTTGGCCTCAGCCATGCTATTTTCATCATGGTGTTTCCTATCATTGAATTGCAAGCCGGTTGTGTTTTGGTCACTTCATATGACTCATGGTACTATTGAATGTCCATTCTGCACTCACTTGGCATACATTTTGTGTCATCCTTTCATTAGCCACCAGGGTCTGATCTTGCATGGGTTCAAATGCCATATGTGAGCATATTGTGATGCAGGACAACAGTGTTGTAATACACATGCAACATACGGCGGACGTGAAAGGCACATTTCTTGAGCAGTCAGCCTGATATATTCTTGGGTTCCCCTCCCTTGGCCCAGCACCGGAACAGTGTGTGGGCCCTGAACAGATGTCACAGCCAACCTTGTAGCAGAAGTCAGTGTGTGTCTTTGATTCTGGGAGGACCTCGTTGTACCTACAATGATAAGTGTGTTTTGCTACTTAACATTCCGGCAGCCACATGTGATGCACTAGATTTCTGGCACAAAGGATGAGCACAAGCAGTTGTGGGCACCAGCGTAGCATTAGTGTGTTATACGTAATATCATGATTGCTCCCACATTACTTCGAATGGGCCCACTACCTGGATGCAACCAATATCACAATGACATGTCTACGGATCATGATGTGAGGTCCACTATCGTGTTTTGTTGATGGCCAACCCAGAAGCCAGACAATGTAAGTGGTACAGGACCAGCTGTGTGGACTGGGCATTTGATCTATATTGGAAACATTCAAAGTTGGACAGTGTATGCATTGTCAATACTGATGACCCTGGGATCTCACTTGTTCAACATTGCCATATTTCAGTCAATTACTTTGATTGATTACGTCTACAGACACCATTACAACATAGTGGGGGCACCCTTTTGAGTAGTTGTGGCACTCGATGACAGGATTGGATTCCCAGGTCTGGTCCTGTTGCTGTAAAACATGTCATGTTCAGCAATTACGAAGGTTTGATGAGCCAAGACATGTAATATATTGTCTTCAGCTGTTCACAATTATAATTATCTAAAGGTGGATGTCCATTGACTACTCCAATAGTAATGCAGCGATTTGTACATCTCTGGTTGACTTTCATATGTGGGCACTACATGTCCCTCTGTCACTCCTGGCAATGCATGCATTTTGACCATCTCCTGGCCACTTTGACTTACCAGTCGGTGAGGGTGTACGGTGGCGATGCCTCCCAGTAGATGCAGGGACCTCCGCTACGGCAGTTGTCTGTGCTCTGGCTGAAT
The DNA here is from genome assembly GCF_964204655.1 of Triturus cristatus. Taxonomy (NCBI): domain Eukaryota; kingdom Metazoa; phylum Chordata; class Amphibia; order Caudata; family Salamandridae; genus Triturus; species Triturus cristatus. The sequence continues at coordinate 112,973,346 of NC_140588.1, forward strand.
GTGTCAATGGGTGAGAAGAGAGAAAACTAAACATCTGGAATATGTGCTGGTGGAACATTTCTGTGATTTCCCCATTTCTTCTGCATGCTAACAGTGTTTTGCAGTACTGCTGCTGACTGGGCAGGTAGGAGCAGTGGTGCATTGGGGTCGTAGTGGCGTGGCAGGGTGGGAAATTTACAACAGAATAGGTGTCTGACTTTTGGACCAGATGGTTCTCTCACCTTCTGCTTTGTGCTTTCAGCTTGCACGGGGTGATTTACTTCATAGAGATTTAGTGGCATGTTTCCACGCCCCTTGTAATACATTAACACCGCAGTTGCGTCACTTCTGTGTCACAGCGGTGGGGTAATACAGGTGACACATTTGGACGTATTCCCAATTTTTTTTATTTTTTTTTTATTTATTTATTTTTTTAAAATTTTTATTGAGGATTCATGTTACACTATAGCAATACAATATGAATACATTTTGACTAAATAAGAAAGCTGAATGAGGTATAAGCAAATTACAAAAATAGCCAAAACAAAATAAATAAAAAAACAAATATGGATGAAGCAAGAACAAGGCATGTAGAAGTCGGTTGACGAATTACATTTCTAGTGTCTAATTGAGATTGGAGGTTGTAAATCATAGAATGATGTGGCGTCGATGTTGATCTAGAAGTTAAGATACATATAGTAAAACAAAGAGCCATCTGCCACAATCAGAGGAAGAAAGAGAGCGAGAAGGAACGTATAGCTAATGAAGATATAAATATTAGAAGCCAGACGTAGCTATATTCTGAAAATCAGTAAGATTATGACAATCTACTAGTGCGCCAGGCAGCCACTGGTGCCCAAATCTTCAACCCCAATTCTCTTGATTTTTTCCCCTTAAGTTGATACAGAGCCGCCTCCACATTATGTATACCTAGAAATCTGGATAACCACATTTGAAATGTTGGGGCCTGTGTATCTTTCCAAGCTGCTGAGATTAAGGTTCTGAGTACAGCAGTAGAGATGAAAATTAGGGCTTCAGACTTATTCCCAATGTTATGCATCTATGTTGATGCCTCACGGTGTGCGGGCCTGCGCAACATTAAACATGCATCAGCTGTGATTTTGCAGGGTGTGTGTTTATTTGGTGATGCCTCGTACAAGTGATGCATTGTAATTGACGGCATTTCACGTAGTCACTTTTCATAGGGTGTTGCCATGCAAACTTAAACCAGCTTGACGCACCTGTAATGAGTTGCCCTGAGCGTTAGGTGTAGGCGGTCCATGGACATAGTTGGAGTTGCGTCACACTTGCGACACTACTCCAGCAGAGCATCCCCCTGATGCCATCAGTTGCGACACCCATCTGACTATCCCAGCGCCACAGTGCACCGCATTGTCAATGTGACGCATCCGCGGTTGCACAAGAGTTGGATTGGGTGTGGCATTGTTACTGGGGCATCTCTGCTGTAATTTGTCAATTGCTACTTAGCATGCTGGTGTATTAATGCAACTGGACAGTGGCCATGTTTTCAGGAGTGGAGGAGGGATTTGCCATTTCCATCCCTAAGGATTGTGGGACTTGTAGTGCTACATACAGAGGGTGACACAGGAGTCTGTGACTTACGGATTAATTAATACACTTTGGACTACTTCCTTATTCACACTGACAGTGCAACACAGACCTTCTATTCATGCACTTTCACTTTTCATCCCACTTACCTGGTACCACGTAGCGGACGTCACTGACAGGCAGCCCATGGACCAAGTGGGGGTGTATGGTCGTCAGGATGTCCTCCTCCTGTGTGGTGAGGCGGATGCGTGGTCCAGATTGTGCGGCTGGGAGGATCTGTTGTAATTCCATCCTGGCGTATTTATCCTTTACCCTCAGCCGCTCATCCTGCCATTTCTTTTTGACGTCCTGCACAGTGCGCCTGTCCTCCCCCAATGCTGTGACAGCAGTGGCTAATTGCTGCCACAGGGCTGCCTTCTGGCTCCCACTGGTGCAGTAGGGTGGGAGTCCATAGAGGCGTTTATGGTGCCTCACAATGAACTCCACAAGCATGGTGGTCTCCTCTGCTGTGAAGTTCCGTTTTCTCTTCATGAGCTCCATTTTCTTGGCCGGTCTCTGCTTGGAAATCCAAACTGCGTGTGACCAAACCGGTGCCTTCACTGTGTGCTGCTTTTAAATGTTTTTTGCTGCTGGTCAATCTGTGTTAATTGGCTTCAGCTGGATCATGGTGGGGGATGGTAGGCACTAGCAACATGATGGCTAACTGGAGCTGTTGGCTGGGATTGGCTGGAGTGCGTCAGCTGATGCATGGTGGGGGATGGTAGGGACTTGAACAGGTGTTTCCCCTTGGCTCAAATGATCAATGGCAACAGTGATGTAGTCTGGTCCCAATTCTGATGTTCCGGCCCGAGAGCGGAATTTCCGGCCCGAGAGCGGAGTTTCCGGCCCGAGAGCGGAGTTTCCGGCCCGAGAGCGGGTATTCCGCCCCCGGAGCGGACTTTCCGGCCCGCATGCGGACTTCCCGCTCCGGGCCCGGAAACTCCGCTCCGGGTGCGGAAAATCCGGCCCGGGTGCGGACGTAAGTTTAGTGGTCGTAAATGGATTCTGTGAATAGCAAAAGTCCTAAGTTCATTTTGTGAATCGCAAAAGTAGTAAGTTCATTCTGTGAATACCAGAAGTACTAGGTGCATTCTGTGAATACCAGAATGGTACCAAGTTTAGGATTTAGTCTTAAGTTTGTTCTGTGAATCGGGCCCGGTGTCTCCGGTGCCGGATTTCGATCGACTGATGCGGCCCTTAGTGGCTCACGAGTTGTCCTGTTCTGGTGTCCGGATCATGGCGTGTGGAGCGGCGCATGGTATCCTGGGTAATTGGGACATCTCAGCGGCAGCCTACGACTTCTTGTCCATGAGCTATTTGGAGGAACATTCCGGGTGCCCTCTGATTGTGCTGGAGGCTCCGTTGGTTGGAGAACACGTATGTTCCTTTTCTTTACTCAATTGGATGGCTGAGACTTTTAGTGGCCCTGACAACGATTGCTTGTTGGAAGCCGTGGCCACATATGCTGCCTATACATTCATGGATTAACTGGATTGTCGTCCATTGCGCCTGTGCTACTGGACAGCACCCTGGCGCAACATTAATTTCTAGTATTTCTCGTGTTTCTCTTCCTGATGGTCTGCTTGAGTATTGTACTATACTTGCATTGTGTTTTTTGGAATTGTATGCTGCAATGAATTGGACTGTAGGACTTTGGCGCTGCATTGGTTACGCCCTGTTCTGCTCTGACGAAACTGAACTCTGCGCACTCTCTTTTCTTGCCTATTACATATTGCTTCGCTGCAGGGGGCGTGTAGTGAGTTCTCCCTGAATACGTACATGCATTGTTCAGTTGGCATTACCACGTTGAATGTTATGTAGCCATGTTTGTGTCTTTGCACGCGACACTGCGTTTACATGTTCTTTCATGAATAAACTGCTGACTCGAGACTTCCTTCAGACGAGTGCATTCTGTTGTTCCCATCCCAAGCTCTGCGCAGCGACCTTGGTCTGTACATGCTGTGACACACAGTCTGGTATGTTACACACTGCATGTTTTCCACTATCGGTTGTTCGACCCACGATTTAGCCATGGCACACGCGCAGCTGCACATACCTGACAGTTGGTGCTTTTCATAGCTCAGTCATCATGTTAATTATTCAGACCGAAGACGAGCCTTCCTGCGAGGAGACTCCTGTTGCTCCTGTGATATGATTTCACTAAGCTGATCTTTGTGGTATGGGGTCCCCTATTCGAGCCTGAGAGACCTTCTGTACTGACATGATTGTGATATTGGCTACTTAGTTAAGGGGAGGTGGTAGTATCCTCGGTATTTTCCGATTCGCTAAATTCCACCTCGGTATTTACCGATTCGGTGGATACCACCTCGGTATTCACCGAATCGGTGGATGCCACCTCGGTATTTACCGAATCGGTGAATTCCGATTCGTATTTACCGACTGTTACCGAATCGGTAACTGTTACCAAATTTTTACCTACATATAACTTACCGGTTCTACTTTACCGATTCGGTACGGCTCGGTATTTATGAACCGGTAAAATTTATTTACCTACATGAGGCCCTTAATGTCTGTTGGCTAATTGCTTTCACTTGCATACCACCCAATAAAGCTCACCCCACAGCAGAGCGTAATCTTTTGCCCATCCACAGCAGCAGTAACCTGTAGACGGCCCAGAGGACACAGGAACCCGTAGTATTTTCTCCCTCTGTTACTTGTTCCTTGAACTATTTTTTACCTGTTCTGTCCTAGTTATTTTTTGTGAATCAATATAATTTGGAGATGCCACGTTTTACAGAGGTGGAATTGTCAGTATTGGTAGATGAAAATTATCAGAGTAGAACTGCAATTTTTTGGAGCCCAAGTCCAATATACAACCATTGCAAAAAAAGGCAAATGTGGAGCAGAATAGTTAACAGAGTGAAAGATGTAGCTAACAATCAATCAATCAGGGGGAATTCGAAGCGTACTACTCAGCCATGAGGGTCTCAAGGCGCTGGGGGGGTGTCAGCTGCAGCCACAGCCGGTGGTGGGAGTGTTGCGGGGTGGTGGGGCGGGGCGGGTGTGGAGCAGGGTGGAGGGTAGTAAACTATGGAATTCGGCCCAACGGAGGTAAGTAGACAAATAAATAAATAAAACGAATTTCATTGTGCATGTTGCATTGCGTCCTCTATCCCAGCACTGGACTTCAAACAATTCTGGCCCCTCAATGTTAGTTTCATCTACCTTGACTGACAAGTCCAAATATTGTTTGGTACTATCTTTGCACCATCTTTCGTTTGTTATGGTTTTGGTCAATAAAACAGCAAAATACCAACAATAATTCAAATACACTGTTTCAGTATCTGGTGGAATGTCACAACCAAATTGCAGTGGTGTGCCACAAGAAGTATGTTCTAGAATAATGACTCATCACCAGCTACCTACATTTTCCACACAATGTGAATTTAGCCAATGTGAAGGGAGATTAACATTATTTGCCTCCACCACCACATGTGGTTTGAATAAAGATGGCAAACATCTTGCCTTAGTGCAAACAAACAACAGACAACAAGTCCTATGAAGTGCTCAAATCTTCCATTCAATAAATGTGTAAGTTGTCTTGGTCCATAATTTGTATACTCAAAGTCTGAGCCTGTCTGTCCCAGAATCAACCCATGTTCCATTTCTACTTTGAAACAGCACCATATACAAGCAAATGTCACAGCTCCGAAATGTCCAAATGAAGATGACAATGGTGATGAAACCTAAAACAGATCAAAATAAAAAGATTACCAATCAAACATAGCGGCTGCTTAAAAATGACAATGGTGATGAAACCTAAAACAGATCAAAACAAAAAGATTACCAATCAAACATAACAGCTGCTTAGAGCAAATCACCTAGTAGATGGCAGAGAGGTACCTTAAGTTAAATGGGGAAAAAACGGAGGTCATGGTGGTTGGAAATAACCCAACTTTATGGTGCCAGCTGATATGGCATACGTCCTTAGGAGAGTGTCCTGTCCATAAAACAGAGGTGCAAATTCTAAGTGGTATTTTGGACAGCAGGCTCTCTGTGGCTCTTCGAGTGAAAAGAGTAGCAGCCACCTGCTTCGGTCTCCTTAGAGCTTAGAGGAAAACCATTGCAATGCTCCCTATGGAGCTATGAAGAATAACCCTGGGCGTAGTTCGTGAAGTAGCACTTCGCGAAGCTACGCAAAGTGCAGTTCGCACTACGCGAGCTACGCGTAGCACTTCGCGAACTGTGTAGTACCTTCTTCGCACTGTGCCAGATGTCATTTTCAATGATTGCACAGTGCGGACAAGCAACCGGCACTGTGCAATCATTGAAAATGGCATCTTGCACAGTGCGAGCTGTAGTTTTCTGCTGCTCGAGTAGATTTTTACTCGAGCGGCAGCTTTCTCAACGCGAACTGGTAGTTTCTCATCGCGAGCGGTCGCGAGCATACGCGACCACTCGCAATGAGAAACCTGACCTCCTCGTGTTGGGAATCTCGCCGGGAGGTTTATTTTCCATGCTCGCGATCGCCAACTTGATGTTGCTGATCGCGAACAAGGAAAAAGTCTCGCCGGGATGTCATTTTGCTTGCTTGCGGTCGCCAACTTGACGTTGAGGACCGCGAGCAAGCAAAAAATGACCGCAGCACTACGCAACACTACGCTACGCATGTTCGCACTGTGCTACGTGCAGTTCGCGTAGTGCGAAGTAGCGCGAACTTCGCAAACTACGCGAGCGTAGCATAGTGCTTTGCCCAGGCTTAATGAAGAACAGTGATACAGAGATTTATATTATCATGCCTTGATTCTGGTAACTCTCTGTTTTTAGTCAACCCTATCTCAGTGACCAACAGGCTGCAAATCATCCAGAATGCAGCAGCCAGACTGCTCCTGGGTGTACCCGGATTCTAGTCAGCTCGCCCAGCACTTACCACACTGCACTGTCTGCCGATAAACAGAAGAGTACAATTGAAGACACTATGAGTGGTGCACCATTTAAAATATGGATCTGGTCCACAGATTCTTCATCGTCTTATCAAACCCTACAAGACAAACAGAGATCCTAGGTGTGACAAGCTAGGTCTTCTCACCGTTCCAAGAGTTAAGAGAGTTAAAAGTGGTGGCCGTTCCCTAGCCTACCTGGCTCCCAAGATGTGGAACTCTCTGCCTGTCAAACTTAGACTGGACAACAACCTGTCTAGCTTCAGAAAGCAACCGAAAACTCACTTGTTTATTTAAGGAGAATGGTCTCTGGCAGGGAGGGATAGCACTGGGGAGCCATGTGCTTGATACATGTTGCAAAGAATACATAACACACTAGACATGTAAGAGAGTCAACTTTTGGACTACACAGTTGCACAAAACATTCAGAAATAAACAACAAACCTGTACACAGTAGTCAATTTGTCATAACTTAGATCAACATTTACCTTGGGCCTGGATTCTCCTGAGCTTGTCCTTCCTAAACAACACCACACACTTCAGTCACCATCACATCAATAGTTGGTCTAATGATGAAAGTGTGTAAATGTACAGATATACTTACAGCCATAAGAAGATGTCAATGACATCTTGATGAAGGTCAACTCCTCTCTCATCACCACTTTCATCTTCATTTGACATGTCAGCATCCTCACCCAGTGGCTCTTCATGGTCTCCATCCTCTGGGATGTAAGGGATGTTCCATCGCAGGACGATGTTGTGACCACAGTGTTTTGGCACACCTTATTGGGTGAGTAGAGGGTGGCTCCACTAGTTTTGTCCAGACACCAAAATCTGGCCTTCAGGACCACGAAATACCACTCCACTGGCCTACATGTTCTTCCATGGGCCTCAATGATGTGGACTTCCCCTGGCGTTGTTGGATTCCTCAGTGGTGCCAAAGACCATGGTTTGTTGGGATAGACTGAATCTGCTATATGGAAGACAAAAAAGAGCCACAAAATGTAACACATATTTTAGATTATACTAGTTAAAATATGCCCTCTCAGGCACTCTCAGGTCCAAGTTGTGACATTTGCTGGGGTACGGTGCCGTTGCATGACACCTATGAATCATGGACTGAACCAGGAACCCAGGCACAGATGCTTGAGATGTATAAATCAGGTAAGCAGACAACTTGCACATTGATTGAATGGAAGTTCTTACGATTCCGGTATACTTCTTCCCTGTGGTGGGCTGACACTAAGGCGATGTGAGTGCCCTCAATTGCTCAACTACATAAGGTGTACAAAAGCATCGAAATCACACTTCATATTGGCCAAATTCTTATGTTGTGGGAACTGGGCGTAGATGTCAATGTGTCACATCATTGCTGAAAGTACTTGTTGTAGCACACCACTGGCAGATGGTTGTGACATAGCACCAGATATTGCCTCAGTATATTGGAAGGAACCTGTGGCCACAAAATGGAGTGCTGCCATGAGTTCGACAATTAGTGTAATAGATGTGGGATTCCTAATATGAGGCCGAAGATCAGGCTCCAGCTATTGACATAAGTCCAGATTAGTTTATCTATTCAATCTGAACTTCTTGATATAACGACTTCTTCCATATTGGCAAGGTCTGGAAAGGCTGGTAGACCAGAGCATGTCATCTCCCACTCTCCCTGGGTTCAAATGTCTGCACTGGGGACAAGTTGGCAACACCACACAACTCTTGCATTCATCCACAGTAACACACCATTGATTATGTTTAATTTTTAAATGAATGAGTGTCCCTCGTATTTAGAACATGTACACAAACTAGCCACCATTTTGAGTTGAGGTTACACTCCTAACAGTCACAAACACATGGTTACACTGTCGAAAATGGTGGCAGCTTAACATCTCTAACAGGACATTTTGAATCAGAAAGCCGCCACAGAAATTGAGAGCGCATTGGGCGGTGCACTCCACGATGGACACAGCCACAGGCTAACGTTGGTGTGTTTGTCTCCACTGAAGAGAGTGTTCATTGCGTACATGCTTGTGGCGGTTAGAAAAAGACCTCTCTTGCCTCCTGACACTGCTGCCATCAAGACCTCCTCTACTTTGGTTGTTGTTGACCTCTGGGACCAAGAATGCCCAGCAAGACAGGTGATAGGGCACATACCTTCTCAACAGAGGAGCTGAATAGGCTGGCTGACAAGGTCCTGTCATTGTATAGGCAGCTCTATGGCTCATCAGAGGAGCAAGTACATGTCTGAAATACCTATGTGAATCAGTCTAACTGCCTATTTTCCTTGCACCCAGGCTACAATGCCCATTTTAGTTCCAGAATTAAGTGTACTAATTGCTGTTAAGTGTCTCATATTGTGGACCTGACATATGACAATGGTGTTAGTGAGTAGTTAGCACTCTGCAATGTTGAATTCACAACACCATTAATATGTGTGGTGCGTAATAGGCCCTAGATGCAATTGTATGTGTATGTAGAGGACTATACATGGATGTAATTGATATGCGTGTGAAACATATTCTATACAACTGGAGACATGGGATTAGAATGGGCAACAGTTCAAGACAAAAGTGGGTATGAGGATATAGGTTTGGGCCAGCATGTGACTATACATACATTGTATGCTAACTCAGGTGTTATGGTACTGATATTTGTAGAAAATATAAGTGACCGCAATACAGACAAACAAAAAAACACATTTTAAATGTTTTTCATTCCTATTCCTATAGGTTGATTCCCATCAGAAGAGTAACATATGGAAGGCCATTGCCAGGAAGGTGCGGACCCTGGGGGTCTTTATGCTGTGTATCATCCATTGTCACAAGAGATTGGAGGACCTCACATGCTGGACCCTGAAGATCACAGAAGTCCAGCTAGGGAAGCCCTCACATCGTGTGTGGGGCACCTGCCAGACTCTGACCTTCTCTAATGGCTCACATCCTTGCAGTGGCCTATCCGGCACTTGATGGGCAGTTAAGAGCCCAACAGCAGCAACAAATTGGTAAGTTCTGTTCAGAGTTCCACATGTTACATTACCCATTTTGTGTTGCAGCCAGGATTTTTCTCATCCCCATGATGGTTGCCCCATGTCCAATGAACTAGGAGAGCTCTTGAAGGTGTAATACTTGTACAATGTGTATGATAATGTGCTTTGTCTATTGTTTTTTGGGACAGTATCCCACATGATTTCTGTTCATAGCCAATGGGCTGTTCTGTGCAGATACATGTCTACCTCAACTGCAGATATACTTCAAGTTGATTGATGTCATGGGGACAGAAATGTGTACACATTAATGACAGTGTAACACATACCCTAAAGCATTTCACTGTGTCCTTAGTCATGTCCATATGATAAAGTAATGTTGGAGATCAATGGAATACTTGCAGGGATTGTGCAAGATGGGATTGCCCATCACATATATGTAGGCACATTCAATCCTGGGAACAGTAACTCAGGGCAAACTCCTGACACATTAGGCAACCATCCAGGGGCAAGGCAACCATCTGCAGCAGATGGTGGCCTACCTGGCAGGCATTCACAGTGCAATGTCTGGCCTACAGAGGTCTTCTTAGGCTCTGGCCTCCTCCCACACCACAGCCTCCCATCCACCCCAACCTTGCCGCCATCACTCCCCCTTCCTCATCCTGTACCAAGCACATGCAAACATTTGCACCCATTTACTCATACACACACAAAAAACACACACGGGCACACAGACCCCACAAGAGACTCATAAGTGCCTTCAAGCATACTAACAGCGACAGCACCATACTCACAGTCACCACAACAGCAACCATCACATCCACAGAATCCACCACACTCACATTAATCAGCCACACAGCATCACATCCACAGATGAAACCACCACACCCACATTCACCAGCCACACCCTATCACATCCACCCATGACAACAACACCACCACATTCACAGTCACCACAACACCCATCACGGACCTCACCAAACCCACATATACCAGCCACACCCCCATCACATCCACAGATGACACCAACACCACCTCACCACAGTCACCACTACAACCATCACATCCACAGACTCCACCCCACCTGTTTCATTAGCCACACCCCAACAAATCCACAGAACACACATTCACATACACCAGCCACACCCCATTACATCCACAGCACACATATCAACAGTCACCAGCCACACCCCATTGCATTCACAGCTCACATATACATAAACAAAACACTCTTAGAGTACACACCAAAGAAACAGGTGCGCAAAATGATACAAAAGACACCTATGACACAAGATACACCCACACTTGCCGGAAATACACCAGACCCACAGCCAACAGCATCATAAACAGACACATGCACATCACACACAGCCAGTCCCTCTGCCTCCTACACCCTGCTTTCTCCCACACAGAGTCCCCCAATGTAATAGGTGGATTTGGGCAGCGACAGGACAGGTAGTTGCACCAACACGAAGTGACAGTCTAATCGCTATGACGGCCCTTCAACCTTTTGCCATGACCCAGGGGCATTTCCCTCATACAGGTAAGGGGGTAAGGTTGGATTACTCAAAAGGGAGGGCCCCCATACACTTTCATTCACATAGTTTTCTTTTTTCATGGTTCAAAAGAAGCACCAAGGATCTCTGCCGAGTCCAATAGGGGTGCGAAAAATGTTGACCCAATAAATATGAAACTATTTTCACTGTAAGACCACATTTGACTACATACGGCCATTATAACCACCCTATGATGAAGCATGCCATCCCTTGGGATGTGTGAGGGCATTAAGTAAGAGTCTCACTGACTCTCGGATCTACACCCTAGGCCACTCCCCCTTCCCCCTCTTTCCTTTTCATGAACAGAGACCCGCTATTTTAGAATTTACTCTATGTAGTGTACAACTTTTTTCAGACAACATACAGGGGCTTATTTACAGGAAATTGGTATCAAGCAGTGCCGCAAAGCGTCTTGCTGTGCTGCCCTACGCCAATTTGAAAGGGCAGGAATTCACCGTATTTACAGGATATGGTGCATTCCTGTGCCACCATGGATGGTGCAAGGATTGACAGATGCACCCGAAATTTTTACACATCTGTCGGAGCAAAAGTCAAGCATTGCTGGAGTTATGTTGCAAGCACAACGTAACTCCAGCAATGCATGGGGAAGCCTATTCCTAATACACTGCGTCACTCTGTTCACCTGCTCCAAGCAGCACAGGGTTTTGACGTAGTGGCGTCCTAGAAGTGGCGCAGTGAAATCTTGTAGATTTCACTGCGTCACTTCTACAAGGCTTTTTGGCATAGAAACACCCACTCTGCATACATTATACCTGACGCAGGTATAATGTACTGCAGGTGTTTACAAGGTGACGCATCTCCCTAGATGTGTCACGTTTTAAATGTGCCACAATGAGGCAAAAGTGATGCAACGGCGGTGCAAAAGTGTCGTAAGTGGCTTGTAAATCTGCCCCAAATGCTTAAAATGTTTGCAGACTGTTTACACCAAGGGATCTCATTCACAAGCTCCTTGCAAAGCGGGAGCGTCACTTTTAAATTGGGATAAGTGATGCACCTTTGGCGTATGGGGCTTGTAAATAAGCCCCAATGTTTGCGTGCCTTGCGTCTGGTGCTGTAATTTGCCATGATCATTAGTATTAATCATGATTTTCATTGTGAGGAATAATGCAAGAAGTTGTCGGTTGTTAAAACTGTTCCTAACATTATAAACCAAAGTTGATTCCGATTCAAATCGGCGAAACAAGCAATAAAAGTAATTTAGCTGTGCCATGTGGCTACACATGTCACTATTTACTGCCTGAGCAGGATCCATATTTATTAAATTGCAGACAGAAATCCATAATGATAACCCATAGAAATGAATAATAACACGAGTAAATGAGAATGATCTCCCGTTGGTTTTCCGAGTCAGTGACTGCATATCTTTCTGCAGTGTCTCCAGTTGCACTTTATTTTCAAACAAAACTCCAATTTCAGCTGCACACAAAAAATATCTTTGCTTTTCTCCCGTGGGTAAATGTGTGCAGTCAATTCCAAACACATTTTCTCTTTTGTAAACAGTGGTTGAAGCTCTCGTTAATTTCCAGAGTATGCATGCACACCGAAAGATTTACTTTATGATGTAATATAGGGGCATATAAACAACAACCGGCGATAATTATCTCTAAGCGCACTTAGCGCTAGGATAATTATCGCCGGCTAGCGTGAATTTTTATCGCTGAGATAGCGTGCTATTAGCAACGCTTATCTCATTAGCGATAAAAATCCTCACGCTAACAGGCTAACGTGAGATTATCGCTGGAAAGCCAGCGATAATCTCACGTTACCTTGTTGATAGGGACAGGCAAACTTAGCCATGATATCCTCCTTCCATAGGATATCATGGCTAAGTCAGAAAAATACCAGACATAAAAAAGCAGCGTTAACCGCGGTTAGCGCTGCTTTTTTTGTCTCTAACAGGGTTAGCGACATTCTTGATAATAGGAGAAATGTCGCTTAGCGACATTTCTCCTATTATTTTACTCTGGAACGCCCCCTTTGCATCTCATTAGAGATGCAAGGGGAAGCGTAGAGTAAAAGGGTGCTAACATGCAAATTTGCATGTTAGCACCCTGTTGTTGATAGGGCGCTAGTTTTATCTCTCCTTTTTGGCTTTTAAAGCCAAAAAAGCAGAGATAAAGCCCTTGTTGATATGCCCCATAGTTTGTTAGTTTTCCCATCCATTGTATTCTTTCTTTTTTTTATTAATGCGGATGTATTTTTTCGATGGGCAAAACTGGTAAATGTTTGAGATTTCGAGTGACCAAATCGAAATAAAAACATCATTTAAAAAAGTTATAAGTTAGAGCTTTTTCATGTACCTGAACTTCTTGAAAAAGATCTGAACAAATCTTCCCCAAAACAGTAGCTTGTCCTCTCACACATAAATACACACAATTATGTGGTTTGTTTCACATTGTGTACCTACTATCTAAGCGCAGCACACAGCCGCTCTAGACTTATAATTGCGAACGATATGTTAACAAGTTAATTTGTTATTGCCAGCTTTTACAAATTTGAGAGCTCTGACAATTACGACCCCTTGGGTGGAAAAGGGGGACAAGGTCAATGATTTGTGACCAGTGGGGGCTTAGGGGGTAAATAAAAACATAAAAATGTACCTCCTGTGCGCTTCTCACGTTGTTCTCATTGCGTCTCTCCACTCCTTCCAGGAGGGACACCGTAAACATCCAGGCTCCCCTGAGCCAATCACAACACTACAATGCAGCATTGTGATTGGTCTGAGCGCAGTGTGTCGACCTCAGACAGGGAATAGGGACCCGAGCAGTTTCTCCACCCAGGCTGTAATGCAGCCTGGGTGGAGATCATATCTTGGGTCTACTTAAAGTGTCTGGTAATCACATCCTACTGCTACCACCTGGGGCCACATTTGTCAATATTTCATGCAATGCAGATCAGCAAAACAACTTAGGGGCATATTAGCAAGAACCTTGTTAAAATTATCGCCGTTTTAGCGTCAGGAAATTGCCGCTAAAACGGCGATAATGGGCTTGCTAATATGCGTTATAGAATTCCAATAGAAGCCCAGGTTAGACGTCCTGCACATCTAACCTGGGCTTCTATTGGAATTCTATAATGCATATTAGCAAGCCCATTATCACTGTTTTAGTGGCAGTTTCCTGCCGCTAAAACAGCGATAATTTTAACGAGGTTCTTGCTAATATGCCCCTTACTGTGTGAAAGGAAGAGGGCGGGAATACACCATACTTACCAATATGTGGCATGCTCCTGTTCTTTGCCTGCGCGGGTGCCCAATCTGCTGCCTAATGCCAACGCAGACACCCTTGCGCCATGATGCAAGTTTGCCTGGGCTGCAGGCAGGATGGTTTTTCCTTATCCTTAGAGGCCTCTTCCTCTCTCTAAGTGTACTTCAGAATGCAAAACACTTAGGAAGAATGAAAACAATGAGAAGAAATAAAGATATTTCTTATTCTTGCACCTTTGCTTTAAAAGGCATGGCATTTGGACACATTCCCAGGTTTACCAGTCTTGGAAAATCAGGGAATGTGCTAAAAAGCATGGGTGGATGGGTTGGCTGATGAGGGCTGTTACCCTGGAACCAGTCCCAAGATGCTTCTTTCCGATCAAGGGAAGACATGGCTTGGCAGTTCGGGCTGGACTGTTCCCATGAGGCACAGGGTCAACACTGATTTGCATACAGCTGTGTCTGAACTGGGGTGGCGAAATGAGCTAAAGAACGATGATGGATTCAACCCAGATCTATGACTGGGGGTGAGTGTCTGAAAAGTTACAGCACTCTGTCCATCATCTCTTTGTGTTTGCTGGATAGGTTGGAACACCCATGCTCCGCCCATAGAATTACTTTCCAGGGCAGAGTAACACAAAGCAATGTATTGCTCTGCCTTGTGTTACTTTAGACTTGCCAAGCAACACAGGGCCACGCAAAGGAGGCCTTATGTTGCATGGTAAATCTGAATTAAGTATTGTGTTGCCCTTGTGACACCATGAGTGACACAATCACAACACAATACAATGATAAATCAAGCCCCTGGTGCTTTCTGTGACAGGAGGGGTGGACCTCGAAATATGAAAATCTCAGGTTTTCAGTGACTGTTCTCTTGTGTAAAACAAACACCCTTTTCTACTCCCTTAGGTCTGCTTGAAAACCAAGAATTGCTTTGCTGGAATCCTGTTCCTACCAGTGATTTTAGGGCTTTTCAAACATCCTCGCATCAGTTGAAGAATGGCTCAGTCCCCTTGGCTTGGCTCTTGAAGACAATGTTGCTCTGGCTAATGGGAGAGCGGGCTGGGAGGAAAACCAGTGCTGCAAACAGGAGCAACTCTCCGAGTGCCGGGTGCTTAGAAATGAGCTTAGAAATTACCTCCAAAGTGGGTTATGCTATGATTGGGAAAGTCACAGCAATTGTACCCTAGCTATTAACATATTTGCAATCATTTAAAATATTAGAAGTAGAAATGGCGAAATTGAAACAAATGATTTTGTTCTCCACTTACACTCCCACTGTGAGTGGTCCGTTAAAATGTCCATTATTTCCCTGTCCAGGAATTACCATTCCTCGGAGCACCGGAATCTAATGGTCACTTGTAATTGAGGGAGTACTCACATTTGACCAAAGATAATAGGATCATGTGCCACATTGCATGTTTCAAATCTCAATTTTTCACAAACCAATCGAATACCCTTTAATATCAAACTTACTATTCCCACTGTATTACTATTCCAAAGTAAAATCACTGTAGGGAAGATTTTCAAACAACTTCAAGTGCAACAACCACACAATCCAATAGGACTGTCAGTCGGGTTTTAGGCCCTCACTGGAAGCAACCTGAAAGAAGATACTCCTTCATCACTAATAATTTTCAAATTGTCAAACATCTATATTACAGGAGACTATGTAGAGCCATACTATGTAAAATGTTGTAGAAAGGGACAGTGCACTATAGTAAATAAAAACGTTTTGTCGCAGTGCAAGTGCAAGCCTGGTAGTAGACCGCAGAGTTTTGGTGCGTGAAACTTCACTAAGTGACAAAAATAATCAGCAGAGTTCCGCAAATGGTAGAGTGCAGTGTGAACTGCGGTTCACGCTGGTCTTCCTGCCGCTCAGGTAGAAATTCTACCCAAGCGGCAGCTTGCGAACTTACTGTTTGGGAGTGTGAATGGGGAAAAACTCTGCTGCACTACGCGGAGTGGAGTTTTCTGCACTCTGAAAGCTCTGCGGAGCATGGAGTGTGGAGCGCAGAAAACTCTGCAAATTCTGCGAACGGCCTGGACTTCCTCGCCCAGGCCTATGCAAGTGTGAACTTACTATTGCAAATGTGACAGTAGCATTGAATGACGAACCAGCATTATTAATGCCAATTGTCAGTCTTTTAATGCCTGGTCCATCTATCAATGCAGAGGAATCAGTAGCACATTAAGAGTGGGTTTGGAATCACCTAACATCTGAGTGATGTTGTTTGAGTGAACCCACCTGTGTATGGATGCTTTTGAGACCCTGGAGCCTCCAGGTACCCCTACCAAAGTGTGAATATTTTTATTTGAGCAGATCCTGAATAAATATACATAGATTGCGAACATCAGAGGAAATATTCTTATTAAATAAACATATAACAGCTTTAAACGTAGTGTAGAGCCCTAGATCCATTCTTAAGATTCCCTAACAATTTGCATGTAAATTAATAAGAAAAAATATTGATTTTATTTCTAGTACAAAGTAGGATTCCGACTATACATTAGACAAACATCCTAATAAAGTGCCAAAAATTAGATCAGATATTTCATTAGATTTCTAATATTTCTTTAAATCAATAAATACTAGAGCCTAGAGTTATACTACAATGACAAGCATACATCGTTATAAAATGCAGAAAACAAGACTTCTAACCTTTCGTACAGGTGAAAATGAATAGATCCTAGTGCATAGAGTAATATTCCTAGGTTAAGCAGACATCTGTATAAAGTGCAAAAAACTGGATAAAAATATGTAACAATAAACAAAGATCTTTTGTATATTCCGTTAATGTACACTTATGCTGTCTCAAATGAACTTCCTACTCAGTTTGCTTAAAAAGGGTATTGCAGGGTAGTGGGTCAAAAAATAAAGATTATAATAATGCTTTCGGGATTCCTAGTTGAACAGCGCCTTATATGATCCAAAGCTACACTGAACGATTGTAGCCCACAGAGTCTTGATTCATAATTCAGTCCAAATACTGCAAAGAGGCAGTAAATCGCTTTAGACGCCCAACCCTTTTAGCATATGCTTCCTGAAACTGCTTTGTTCTGATAATTTTACTCATCCCTTCTTGATACTTGGAACGCTAGAGGCTCGCCACCTTTGCAAAATCAGAGAGCGAGCAACAGTAAAGACTATTGCCAAGAACCACGGTTCTGATTTAGATACATTCTGAGACTGCCCATTATGTAAAAAACCAAAGAGTACCAAAGCTGGATCTAGATCAATTGGTACCCCGATAAACACATTTTAACATGGACGCCAGCTTAGACCAGAAGGCACTTAATCCAGGACAAGAATAAAATATATGAAGTCAGCCCCCCTTACCCTGATGCTTACAGTGTGAACAGCAATTGTCAAGAGCCGGGTACATTCTTTGTACTGCCTCTGGGGTGTAGTAGGCCATCCAGCGAGAGATAAAAGACATCCTTTAAAATGTGCCGCTTTCAATGACTTATGGCCAAGAAGTGATATGGTCTCCCAGTCCCTCACTGAGAAATCACATTGAGTTGTTAACCCTATTTTATCCAACATGTTCTTAATACTGTATGGATATACCACTAATGTATGTATTAGCTGGTACCAATTCCCTATTCTAGCCATCCTTAACCTGAACAGAGCTTGAAATATAGTATGGCTGTCCTAACTAATATCGAAATTGTAATCTTTAAGGATTGATAATATCTGGTGATCGCCAAGAAAAAGCCATGAGCCTGATTCACTACACCGGACAGAGATTTTGAGCCAAGTAATCCGTCTACCCTGAAGAAAGAAGTGTCCCACCTCTCTAAACCGGGCTGGCTCCCGAAGAGAAACTGTGACCAAAGGAATTGCCAAGCCCAACTAGCCTAACTCACAGCGCGTGAGGAATACCCACCCTGAGTACATTTTACAACGACGATATGGACTCAAAAGCCTAGCACTAATATCTGCTAGGACCTTATAGCTAGTTCTCTTTGGAAATTTGGGAACCTTGATAAAAGCTGGTAAATACATGCCAGCATCCTGCACCATTCTATCCATGAAAACTGAGTCAATTATTCCACTATCTTCCAAAGCTCTAGCACAAAGATCAAAAAGTGCTGCTTGGAAATAACCTTGAAAATGGGGATCAGCCAACCCACCCTGAAGAATGTTGAGCTGGAGGGCCGAATATTTAACCCTAGGTGCTTTATTATTCCAAATAAAATGCCTTAAAAGAACATCTATATCTGTAAAATACCTGTTCTTAACTTTTGTGCGTATGCTCAAAAAAAGAAATAATAAGAGCAGAAGAACAGACATCTTAATAAGGGCTACACTGCCTACCAAAGTCAGGGGTGGTAGAGTCCATCTTTCACGCTGCCCATTTATCTTGTAAAACATTGGAAGACAATATAGCTGGAAGAGGTTCGAATAATCTTGAGTAACATATACCCTCAAATACTGAATTGGTGTCTGATGTCTTGCCTGAGAATGGAAAAGTGCTGGAAGGACTTTAGGAGGAGAGTTAAAAAAGCAGGACTTCTGCTTTTATTGGGTTGATCTTATAGTCCCTGATATTCTTAAACTGATCAAATTCATGTAGTGCCTGCTAAATATTTTCCCTTTCTGGTTTTAAGAACAAGATAGTGTCATCTGCAAACAGGTTTAACTTGGTCATACCTGAGAGAGGTGCCTCCATAGCCTGAGAAACCCAAATCCTAATTGCTAAAGTCTCTTTAAAAAATGTAAATAAAATTTGGCGACAGAGGACACCCTTGTCGGGTCCCCCTCTTTATTGCGACCATGCCAATTAGGTGAGAATTGACAGCAATTTGAGCTTTGGCTCCATGATAGACATTTGATAACATATTGACAAAGCATGAAGGTAACCCAAAACTTTGAAGGCCTAAAAACAGCACCTCGCCGTTAACCAGATCAAAAGCTTTCTCTGCGTCACTCATAAAAACCACAGCCTTTGTCTAGACTGAGAAGAAATTGATTGTCTGGAACAAGAAACTCGTATTGGTATCCTTCAGCCACCCAGCGACAAAGCCTGTTTGGTCCCGATGGATTACAGCCTGGGCCAGTGGACTACTAAGAATGCCCCAGGCCTTCATGAAAAACTTATAGTCAGCGTTAAGGAGACCAATGGCCCTATAAGGGCTGACATCCTCATGGTTTTTGCCTTTTTTCAAGAAACTGACTATAGTTGATTCCCTAAAATAAGATGATAATCCTCCCCCATCCTTGACGTTATTGAATAAATCGGTCAGAAAGGGGAGTAATGCCCCGGCAAATGTTTTATAATATTTAGCTGGAAAGACATTGTTGCCCGCAGCCTTGCTGGAAGGCATTGAGGCTAAGACATCTTTTAATTACTTAGCTGTAATAGTCGACACAAGTTGATGAGCATGGGTGTCCTCTATAGTTGGCATTCTAAAAGTCTGAAAATACTGTGTAATGCTTAGCTGTGAAATATGATAGCTACTTTTGACTTCTTTGACTTATAATGCTTGAAAAAAAAAAGCTTTATACTTGTCTGCAACCAAATCACCCATAGCGGGGTTCCTCGGTTTCCTTGCATACGCAGACTCTTGCTTTATACGGGCAGACCTGCCAATCTGCTGACCCTCTTCATATAGTTTCAGTTGATAAGCCCTAGAGCTAGTGATTTCTTTTAATATGAAAAAATCCCTTACATTCTGTTTGGCCTTCACAAAGGCAAAAGAATGTCTACTAAGTTGTGTTGTCTGATCTAGAGCACCTTGCAGGTGAGCAATCTTTAGATGGTGTTCTCTACATTGGAATGCCTTATAGTCAATATTCAGTTCCCTAGCAGTGGATCTGAACGCCTCTCAAATATAAAACTGAGAAGCTGTAAGCTAGTTCAATTGAAAAAATATAAATTTGATGAACTCCCTCATATCACTAACCAATTGTTGGTCTGCTATTAACGAGCGGTCCAACTGCCACCTGACCCTGTCTTTCTACAAGACCTTGACCTCAATAGTAACAGAAATAAGGGAATGATCGGAAGAAGAATTGTCCCAGATATCCAAACCTACCCTTGTTTTTGAGTGGGTGAGTATAAATAAATCTATGTGGGAAGCAGTACTGTACCGTTTTGAAAAACAAGTGAAGTATTTAATTGCAGGGTGATCAACCCTCCATGGATCAATTAAATGGAGAACCTTTTTCAAGGTGTTGATTGCTTTTTTTGTTTGAGGTTTTAATTGTTTCATTGTTTTATTGGAGGTGTCATAAATGACCTTCTGAATAAAGCTAAAATATCCGGCTGACTGCCCCCATTGCTATTTTATAAAACTGCGGCTGAGGTTCAGGTAAATCGGTCAATGGGGTCTAGTAATTCACTAAGTTAAGAGGAAAACCATTAACCAGAGCCTTGACCTATAGCCATCGTCCCTACAAGTCCCTTCGTATATTGCTTAGGACCCAGTCAAGAGCTCTACCCAGATATAATGCAACCCCTCATGCTGCCAGCCCAGCTGAGCCAAACAAAGCAAGTGAGTAATACCTTGTTGTAAAACACTTTGGATAGTTATCTTTAAGATGAGTCTTTTGCAAAAAAAATAACATTTGGGGAGAAAGACGCGAGCCATCTCTCAAGTACCGCATGCTTCTATCTATTGATTATTTCTTTAACATTGCAGAATAGAATTCAAATTGTGTATCCCATTTTCAACAATTGTTATTATTACCAAATGCTGTAGCAATGTATAGACAAATATCTGATCACTTTTTAAATAGATGAAATAAATGAAGATGTTAACCCCCCCTTCTTTATTCAATCAGAATGTGCAAGTGGAGAATCTGCTTATTTCTTGATATATGCACCTAACCCTACCCCAAACACCCCACTTGTGACCCATCAGTGACCTCAAGGGTGACCATAAAGAAAAAAAACATTCTGCATGGGAGGGGAAGAGCCCACAATATCCCTCCCAGTGTATACCTATATAAGATTGGTGCCATGACATTGCACCCTTGCAACCACTCCCGGCCCCCCACCTCCATCCTCAGTCTTGGCAAAATAAAAAAAAAAGCTATCATGTTGCTTTAGAAATCTGTTGCAGGTGCTCATGAGCCTCAGAAACATTAGAAAACAGACAGAATTGTACTTGTGCCCGTACCCCATGCACTTGTATAGGAGGAACATTTTAACAAAATCCTTTCTGCTTTTGGCTGCAGCAGCTGACAAATTGGAAAAGGTTTGACACAGGGGTACTTCCAGTGTTGAAAACAGTCTCTGCTGTATTGCCTTTGATAGTACCTGCTCTTTAACTCAAAAATCCCCAAAATAGACAATAAATGCATATGGGAATTTCGAGGCAGCAGAACGCTACGCTGGGACTCGATTGGCTCTCATTAAACTTAAATCGCCAGAGAAACCCAGCAAGACACGAGGCTTAATAAATTAATCAACCCACAGAAGCATTTCGGGAACTCCTACAATGTGGGGATTAGAGCAGCATGAGTGATTTTCCAGTTCTTCAAACTTTTTCTCTGACAAGGACTGCTGCTTATAAAACTAGCTAATTTCCTTCTTTGTCATTGTGAGCTGCTATTTTAACTCCAAGATCCTGAATTCAGTCTCCTCCAGCTTCTCTGGAAGATGTGCTATAGATTCCTCAATTGTAGTGAGCCTAGCATAAAGGGCAGCATTTTCTAATGCTTGGCAGACCTTCAAATCCCTAATCTCTTTGAGAATGAGATTGAGCATGTTTTGAACTTCCAATTACAGAGTAGGGGTTTCGGGGGGCGTGGCTTGAACGCCGAAGAAAATGGCCGCTACCTGCCGGAGCTCCGTGACGGAGTAGCGTGTTCGACTTCCCCCAGGGCTTTCTTTCTTCACGGCGGACTTCTATACCTGCGGAATCATGCTCCACATTCTTGCCGGCATTGACTGAGATGTCAGTATCTTTAATTGATAGCGGAGTTGGCTGTTATTTGCTTCCTGTGTCTGCAACGGCTCTGTGAGCGCCGCGTCCGCCATTTTGGATGTTCTGGTTTCCCGCGCTACGTCGCTGAAGGTTTTCCTCACATCCACTTTCTCATGTGACTGACGGTGAGCTTTTTGTCGCCTCAAGTGTTTTGCAGCTTGACTTTTTATTTCTTCCTGACGCCGTGATGTGCTATTTCTGACTTTGGCTTTGGATATATTTATACAGTGGATTACTCGTTCCATCATCACTGACCGAATTTATAAACGCAGGATATTTTCTCCACATTTCCTGATGTCCCGTTTCTGGAGTTGTATGGCAATGCCTCGCACTAGCCGTGGTGGTGCACAGCAGCCCAAATCCTCGTCCATGGCAGACCCTAATCCTTACAGTGTGCTGCAGGAGTTTGTGGAGGAGCCTGGTTCTGATTCTGTTAATTCTACGCTTTTGGCTTCTGTTCCTTCATGCTCCAGTAATAAGTCAATCTCTAAGATTCCCTCTGCTTCTTCTTCATCTTCTGGTAAAAGAACTAAAATTAACCCTCCTTCTCCTCCCAATACTTCACCTACAATTTCAATGGAACTTTTGTTGGAAGAAATCCGCTCTCTTAAGCCATACATGACAGAGACTAATTTTTGCCTCCAACACCTTGAGGATAATTGGTCAAATACTGAGAAGAGAGTCGATGATCTGGAAATTCATGTCGAATCTATTCAAGCGGTTACAGACCACATTCCTGATATGCGAAGGGAGATCATGCATCTGACACAGCAGGTGGAGAATTTGGAAAACAGGAATAGGCGTAACAACCTACGCATTTATGGCCTTGCGGAAGGACTTGAAGGTCCTGACCCCCTACTATTTTTCCGCTCTTTTCTGCCAAAAATTCTTGGATTTCCTGCAACACCCCCTCTCAACATCCAACGGGCTCACCGCTTGGGTCACAACCCGGGCTCTTCTGCTTCGTCCTCTCCTGTGAAGCCTAGAGGTATTATCTTATATTTTTTGGAGTATACCGACCTACTCAGAGTCCTACAGGCTGCCAAGCAAAAAATGGAAGATTCTTTGGAACAGTTCTTTGCCCAAGACTATTCTAAAGCCACGGCAGATCGTCGGAAGAAATTTTTGGACATGAGGCCTGCTCTCCGTAATTTAAATGCTCGATATGGTTTATTTCACCCATGTTTGTTTAAAGTCACATATCAGAACAAAACAACTAATTATGAGGATCCTGCGCTTCTTCAGTATTTTTTGAATACATGTAGAGATGAATCTATGGACATGTCTCGATCGTAACTTCGATCAACACATTGTCATTTGTTATGCTTCTCTGTTTTATGCTTGCTATTGTTGCATTGTCTTTTCTATGTTCCGCATATAACTTTGGTGGTTAACATCTTTTCTTCTTTGTTTCCTTTTTAGATACATTATTCAGTCCCTTTCTACTTCCTTATTCCTTGTCCCTGGAGGTCGTCGTCCTTCGTACTTTCGTCAGTTTTTGGAGTTGTTCGTCTTGGTATGCTGCCTTTTCCTAAATGGCTTCACCCTCCCCCTCCTCAATGTTTATCTGTGGTATGTCTTTTTGATATATTATATTGGGTTTCTCTATTATGTCTTTTTGTTTTCTGTTTCTCTATTCAAATATCGACATTATTTTGTATTGTTTATTCTATTATGGATTCTTTCTCACTTTTTTCTTTTTCCAGTTCCCTCTCTTCTCTCTTCTTTTCTTATTGTTGCATTACGCATGATGCTGTGGTTGTTTCTCTGTTTTCTGTTCTAATCCTCTCTGTTATTTCTTTCTCTCCTCCTGCTTTGCTAGCTTTCTTATTTCCTCACTTTCAGTTTTGTTCCTATCATACTTCTTTAATGCATCTTATCATTTCTCTTCTTGTGCTAATATTACTTTTCTCCAATTTTTATATGATGAGTTTCTGGGTATTCATTTGCCTGATTGATTCTTACATAATTGATATTTTTTGTTATGAGGTATATAGTTAGATGTTGCTAAATATATTTACTTGGAATGTTAAGGGTTTGGGTTCTCCCATTAAGCGGCAACGAGTTTTGTCCCGTTTAGCAAATTTAAGGGGAGATATTGTGCTATTACAAGAAATTCATATACAAGAAGTTGAAGTTGCCAAATTACGCCGTAATTGGGTAGGACATGTATTTGCATCTCCTGGCTCAGGGAAGCGTAATGGTGTTGCAATTCTCTGTCATAAGCGGTTAAATGTCAAAGTTATAAATCAAACCAATGATTCTGATGGTAGATGGGTCATTGTATCTTTGTTGATTGATAAAGTCCCTTTAACTATTTTTAATTTGTATGCTCCTACTGTACATGATAAACTTTTTTGGCCCCAGATATTAGTCTCGTTGATGCAATCCTCTGATGACTACCTCATCTTAGGAGGGGATTGCAATATGGTTATGGACCCTATTTTAGACCAGAAATCCCATTCACGTTTTTCTCCCTCTTCCATGCACACTCAATTCACATCCACTATATCCCAACGCTCTCTTGTTGATTCTTGGAGACTCTGCCATCCTACACTTCAGGAGTACACATATTACTCACCAGCTCATTCTTCACAGTCCCGAATTGACTATATTTTTGTTTCTAAAGCTCTGATCCAACACATTACCCATTCTGAAATAGGTTCCATTTTAATTTCTGACCATGCCCCAGTTTCCTTGCACCTTGATTTACTTCCCCCCATAAAAGGTACTAAGAGATGGAGATTCAATAATTCTCTCCTATTAGATCCCAAATTTACTCCAGCCTTCCTTGAGTTTTCATCCCTATTTTTTACTGAAAATGAGTCTCCTCTAATATCCCCTCAGGTATTTTTGGACACTTTCAAAGCTGCTTCTCGAGATTTAATTATCTTGTTTATTTCCCATAAAAGGCGGGCTGCATTCCATTCCTTACAGTCAATTAATACACAAATTAAGCAACTGGAACATCGTTATTATTTAACTAACTCTCAATCCGACTTAAATAAACTTCTCAAGGCCAAACTCTCCTTTAATAAACTCTCCGCGGAATCTGCTAATCTAATTCTGCTTAAATCCAGTGCCAAATATTATTGTGCGCAAAATAAGGCAGGCAATCTTCTTGCCAAGTATCTCAAAGTTAAACAAGAACGCACAAAAATTGAATCTATTGTTTCCTCTTCGGACCTCACTCTTCATAAGGATGAAGATATTCTAGCAGAGTTCACTAATTTTTATCAAAATCTCTATACTCCGGAATCTCCTCCTCTATTAACAGATATTGACCATTATTTATCTTCCATTCCTTCTCCTTCCTTTCCAGACACAGACTTTGCCCCATTGGAAGCAGATATAGGTCCTAAAGATATCCTAGAGTCCATTCGGATAATTAAAAAAGGCAAGGCTCCTGGGCCAGATGGCTTTACGATAGAATTCTATCTACATTTTGCGAATTTGCTTGTTCCCAAACTTCACCAACTATTTTTGATTTTTATATCTTCCAAAAAATCTGAAGGGTCTTTTCAAGAGGCCTTAATTTGTCTCATACCTAAGGATAATAAAGACCATACTTTGTGTAAAAATTATAGGCCCATCTCTTTAATCAATCTGGATTATAAGATCTTTGCAAAAATTCTTGCGATCCGTCTTGACAAAATTTTACCTAGCATAATTGGCAAGGAACAATGCGGTTTCATTAAAGGGCGTCACCTTTCTGACAATACTCGTCTTTTCTTTAATGTACTGAGTAAGTCTCACTCCTTTCCACATTCTTTAGCTGCTGTTGCATTAGATGCTGAAAAAGAATTTGATAGGGTTAATTGGCAATTTATGCTCGCAGTCCTTGTTTGGTTTGGTTTTGGCCAGAAATTTCTTGCTTATGTTTCTTTGTTGTATTCCTTTCCTAGATCCTTTATCTTGTCTAATGGCCTTGTCTCCTCCTCGTTTCCTCTCTTCAGAGGCGTTCGACAAGGATGTCCACTTTCTCCTCTTCTTTTCATTTTGGCGTTAGAGCCTTTCCTGATAAAAATTCGTATGAATACAGATATTACTGGTTTCCCTTATGGGGATAAGAATTTGAAACTTTCTGCCTATGCGGATGATATTCTTTTATTCATTTCCAATCCACAATCCTCTATTCCATCCTTTTTGTCAGAAGTATCTGACTTCGCGAAAGTCTCGGGTTATAAACTCAATGTTGACAAGTGTGAAATTCTCCCTCTGAATAAATTTTGTTTTCATGCAGACTTCTTGGCTTCTTCTTTCCATTGGAGTCCGGTTAAGAGAAAATACTTAGGCCTGTGGTTTAAATCCTCTATTAAAGACACTGTAGCACTTAACAATAAAAATCTACAAACAATGATTCAGGACTCTACAACTCGTTGGCATCCTTTGTTTTTATCCTGGTGGGGAAGGCTGGATTCAATTAAAATGATGTTGGTTCCCATTATTTTATTTTACCTTTCTAATCTTCCAGTTAATATACCTAAATCTTGTTATAAGAATATATATTCTACGCTGTCTAAGTTCTTATGGCAGCATAAAAAAGCTAGAATGTCTTTTGCAAAACTTAAACGACCTAAGCAGTTGGGTGGAGTTAATTTTCCGGATTTTGCCTCTTATCATTCATCATTTTTCCTTAAGCATTCTGTTCCCTTATTATCTGAGCAGGAAGCCGATATCATTTCAAGACCTTTGTGGGTTGAGATTGAATCATCTTTTTTTCATCCTTTTACTTTTGAGGAATTTGTATCGCTGTCCCATATTCCCAATAAATTTTCCCTCCCTATTCTTAAAAATTCTCGCAAAACTTTTTCTCCTCTTTTCCTGGGAGGTTTAGATGACCGGTCGCGTTTTTTACACTCTCCCTTGTGGTATAACCCTCTTATTAAACTTCGCAATAGGATGCTTTTTTGGAAAGATTGGAATAGCCTTGGTATTAATTGGACCCATCAATTGTTTGATGAAGGCGCTTGTGTCCCCTTCTCTACCCTTCAGTCTCGCTTCTCTTTACATGATTCCTTTGAATCCAAATATAATCTATTGAGTACGGTTTTGCAAAACAGTTATGACGCTCTTACTGATTCCATTACTCACACTAATTTATCCCCTCTTTCTCTCCCTTGTTTGCTTGCTTCCTCTTCTGCCTCCCAGATATATGCAAAACTAAGAGATACTTCTGACACTCGAGATAAATCTAAAACAGAAACGGACTGGGAATTAGATGTAGAGGACACATTTTCTGTCTCCCTGTGGCAAAAGGTTTGGATCAAGATAAGGAAATCCTCTAGAGCAGCGAATACAACTCAAACGTTATTTTTTATATATAACAGACTTTTGATTACTCCTGCCAAATTGCATGCAATTGATCCTTCCATCCCTCCCTCTTGCTGGTCTTGTTCTGCATCGAGGGCAGATCTTAAACACATGTTATTCAGCTGTCCGAGGATTCATAAATTTTGGACTGATGTGTGGACTCAGAACAATAAGATTTTTTCCACCTCTTTCCCCCTTACATTTTCACATATCTTTTTAGGTAGTCTCTCAGACATATGGTCCTCTTCCACCACCAATACAGCTATTATTGTCTTACTTCTAGATGTAGCGTTTCAGCAAATCACGAAATCTTGGAAGGATACCTCCAATGTTTCCTTTCAGGCTTGGTGGTATGGAGTCTGTTATCATCATAGACTTGACAGAGCCTATGTTTATCCCATTACACTTGCCATTAAACGTGATTTATTATGGCTTCCCATTACAGATTTTTTAGATATGTCTGCTCGATCCCTACCCCTACATAATCCATGTACAGAAGAAGTTCCCAAACCCCCATGACTGCATTCCTGATGGTTTCATGTACATACTTTTACTGCTTGGTTTATGCCTATTTTGTATATTTTTTATTGGAGGAGTTTTTGTGCGTTTGACCTATTTCTTTATTCTCTTGTATAATTTTGTATGACAATGATTACATTTCTATTGCAACTGTTTTTGTTTTATTTGATGATGCTTTCTGCCCCTCTCCCTTCTACCTCTTTCCCTTATCTTTTATTCCTCTCACTTAATTATGATGTTCTATTTTTCTACTTGAGATGAGTTTTAATACTATGTCTTATTGTTAATCTGTTGTAAATGAACTTCAATAAACTCTCCTTTAAAACTCAAAAAAACAGAGTAGGGGTTTCAGTACCCTGCTGAAGAGCTTCATGCTGAGTCCCAACAACCAGATTGCTCCACTGCAGCCAGGCTGGTTCTTCTTCCAGACCATACGGCTGTGGAGGACTGATTACAGCCGCATGAGAACCCGGTGAAGATCCATGAGGAGTTTCCTGTTCACCTGTTAAAGCTGAAACAGATACCACCAAGAGAGGAGGCAAAACCATTGCCTGAGAGACTTTCAGTAGCTCAGCGTTAGGCTTTGTCTGCTGAAACAGGGGATACTCCTAGACTGTGACCTGTTCCAAGCCTGATTCATTATGTAGAGATGTCTTAATTGTATCTGCCGTGGTGCCCTAGGTAGAAGTAGACACCGCAGTATCCAGCACATTTTTATGACCCAGCTGGAAAAGAGAACCTGGTGCCTCAGGATCAGAGTGTTCAGCAGCATCTGAGGATGTCAAGCTATCCTCCAAATTTCCTGTGCCTGGACCTGTGCTTGTGGCCATGATCAGCTCCTTTTGTAGGTAGGAGGTGCAGTTAGCTCGTGCCACTGCCTGATCGCTATGTTTTTTTGCCCTTAGTACCAAAGCAGAAGCCTCCAGTTTGGCTGAGGCACCTGATGCCTTGGAGTACGTCCGCACAATTATCTCAGTGAGTGCGTGAACCCACGACCCCGACTGGGTAGCAATCCTAGTGCTTCTCAGGATCCCAAAATAAAACAGAGAACAATTTCCGATCCCAGCTTGAAACCTGTTTGCCTGATGCATACTCCGGTTATTAGCAGTTGCCTCTGGTCACGGCCGGCACTTGGTTCAATCCTGAGTCTTTCGAGCAGTCAGAGCAGCCCAGACTGCAACACCTTTCTCGCCTCCTTTCCATGGTTACTGAATTTGGGGAGGCTGCCCAGCTGTAATACAAATAAAGGGTTTGGACCCTCCCTCCGGCCATCGCACTGTAGTCTCCAATAGATTGAATTCAGGGGCTGAAAGAATTAAGATACCTGGAGCAGCCCTGTGCCGCTAACACTGCACCTTATTTTTATGTTCCAAAACTTTCCCTTATGGCCTGAGAATGCAGCTCTTCAAATTCAATTTTATTGTTGGAGGAGACTAAAAAGGTGAATGACGAGTCTAGACTGCAGTGTTATATTCCATTAGAAGGATTTTTGTCTTGAACAGGCAAACAAACATACTTTGCCTTCCATAATCCTTTGAACTGTTGACCTCCCTAGACCGCAATTCATCCCTAGGTATGGGGAGCTGAGCTGCGGGTCGAGAAGCAGCTTGAGCAAGGTGAAGTTTGTCTTGGAGACCGCAGCATGCCCCATGAAGCGTATCACCCCGCTGCTGGATTTCTTTCCCGATGGAGAGCTGGTTCGTCCTGACCAGAAACCAGGGCCTGGCATCAGAAGAGGGAAGGGGGAGGTGTTATGGCGCTCAGCGATGGAACATGTGGGATCCACCCATCGGCCCTCAGAGGTGTCAAAGAGTGGACATAGAGAAGACCCTGGCTGTCTGTCCCTTCATATCTGGTGCATAATTAGTCCATCTCACAATGGCCTGTTTGTCCCGGCACGCCCCTCTATAATGCTGCATAGGCAAAATGTGTTCCTTAGTTTGCAAGAGGCGATGTCCATATTCAAGTGAGCAAATGCTCCCTTGGGAGAGTGTGGGTAGAAAACATGTGCACCACACAGTTCATATTACAGAGGTGGCAGCAAATGTGCCTGCTAACTTTTCTATAATACCTAAGTTCAATCGGTTGCAAAAAAAATTCCATAACAACCCATTGAACCATGAAATACAGCAAGAGATACATAAAAACCCCATCTTAATAGATGTATAAAGGGCCTAATCCTATCAACTTAACACAAGCACTCAAGTACTAAAGTCAGAACTGGATCAATGAGTTCTAACATATGGAGGCTTATATGTTGAATCCCACATGGATAACCTAGCTCCCGATGCTGTTAAACTTTTACATGTGTTCATTGCTCACCTCGCAGAATTCCATCAACTGCAGTTCCAGATACCTAGATACAGGGCCGGCTTTAGTGCTAGTGGCGCCTTGTGCGACAATGTTTGTTGCGCCCCCCAGTGACCACCTCCACCATGGATTCTCTCACTAGCACCCTTTAACAGTGACCAAGTCTCCATAACCACACTCTCTCTGATGCATTGAATTAGTTATATAGCGCCACTCATACCAGTGTAGGGTGTCCGAGCACTTTGCATCACTGTGAGACCGGCCTCACGGCGTTGCCCTCTCCATCACCCAGCCAACCTGCAACCACCCTCAAGACACGACATCTCTCACTCCGGCCGCCCCAGCCACCCCCGATCCGCGGGCCGGCCAGAGGCCTGACAGACTCAACACCCTACCACGCATGTCCGACTGAGGGAGCGGGAACCCTCGAGCCAGACCCAGAGGCGCCAGCCCAGTCACACCTCGGGTCGCCTTCCCCGGGAGGACTCGATTGGCCACCAGGCCCCTGGGGAGCAGGCGCCTCCCCTGCCGAGCGTCTGGGGTCCCTCCCAGACCCACCGGAAAAGACCAAAGAAGTGAGCAGCAGGAAATCCCGCCGAACCCCCTCCGTCACCCCAGTCCCCCCTCTGCGAGCACTCCGGACTTCAAAGAACCAGCAGAGTATAACAAGGGGTGCCGGAGAAGCACGTGCAGAGAAGACCTGGAACCATCCGAGCCTGCAGACGCTGTCGCGGCTCCTGAATGCTGAAGTTACCTGGGCCTGCTGAGTGACTCGCGGCCTCTTGCTATTGAACCATCTGAGCCCAGCGGACGAGGTCGCGGCTCCCGAACATTGAACCACCTAGGCCTGCTGAGTGACTCGCGGCCCCCAGCTATTGAACCATCGGAGCCTGCTGATGGAATCGCGGCTACCGAACTCCGACCACCTGTGCCTGCTGAGAGACTCGCGGCGCTCCCCCTTGAGGACGACTCAGTAAGAGATCACCCAGAGACACGACACCCTCCAGCTCGAGGATTTTGAGCTTTCCGCAGGGTATTTCGCAGAGACACTACCTTGAAAGACTGTCCCGCTACCCCCATTCCCCCCGACCGATTGGTGGTACGTTGTGCCACTGCTGTACTGCTTGCATCTTGGATCATAAAGATCCCCTTGAAATCATCGATAAAAGAACCTATCGTCTTACAAAGAATACGTGTGGTGTCACTCTGTTCGTAGTGTATCTCAGGGTGTGCGCGCCTGGTTCGGCCTACTTGGGAGAGGTGGGTCAAAGGGGTGGGCAGGACGTGTATCGAACCCCCCTCCGGCGAACGCCTTTCCAACATTTGGTGGCAGACGACGGGATCCGAGCCGACACCGAAAGAGAGCGTGCAGTGAACGACTGACGCACTACCAAACAGAGATGGAAGGAGAAACCTCCCTGGGTGCCGCAGGTACCGAAATAAGCTCACCGTTCCGAGAGGATCAATTGGACTATTACACACATAGAGAATTAAAACAGTTTTGCAAAGACCTTGGCATCGCTACCACCGGACTAAGCACAAAGGAAGACTTCCAGAAAGTACTGAAAACCTGGGTCGAGACGGGGTCGTCCCCGACCCAAACGGAAGGAGACTCGACCCATGAACCACCAAGCATCCCGGCGAGAAACAACGGGCCAGAGGGGAACCTGTCCCCCGAGGAACTAGCGGACCGAGAGAGAAGCCGCAACCACGAACTTGAACTGGCAAAACTAAAAATCGAGGGAGAAATAAAACTGGCAGAAAAGAAGTTGGCCGTCGAGCAGCTACGGCTACAAGGGGAACTCGAAGAGAAGAGACTCCAAAGGGAGCACGACGAAAAGAAACTCCAGCTAGAACATGAACGCGGCCTGAAGGAGATTGAGTGGTGGTCTAGAAACGAAAAATCACAGCCACCCGGGAATCCACCGCCCGCTCCCACCGGGGAAACCAAAGTTCACATCCCCAAGGATGTGGTAAGAGAGTATTACAAGAACGATGATATCCAGCAGTGGTTTAAGGCCTACGAAGTCGCCATGACCTCTCACCGAGTCCCGCAGAAGGATTGGGGGGCTGGCCTATGGGGCCAGTTCTTAAGCGAAGGAAGAGACACTCTGCTAGATCTGCCCTCCACGGTCATGAACTCCTACAGCCACATGAAGGAAGCCCTCGTGGGCCGGTACGGACTCACCCCCGAAATGTACCGACAACGGTTCCGAGATTGCAAGAAGATACTGGGCACCACGTGGGTAGAATACGTGAACTTTTACAGCCGAGCCTTGGACGGGTGGATCAAGGGCAGCAAGGTCTCCACCTTCGAAGAACTGTTCGATCTGATTGCCTGGGAACATTTAGCGGCCAATTGCTTTATAGAACTGCGCCAGCATCTCCTGGACAGTAAACTCACCGACCCTCGGAAGCTGGCCGCTGAGGCTGATCGTTGGGTGAACACCCGGGCCACCCGGGGCCCCGTGGGGGACTACGGCCGCCACAGTCAAGGCCCCCCCCGCCAGAGGGGCGGAGGGAACCACGGCCGACCAAGAGACTTCCCGGGGGGGTCCTCAACCAGCCCCCCCAGCAGCCCAACAGCGGCAGGTTCGGCACCGTCCCCAGCAAGCACCGGAGCCCCAGGACGACCAGGTCCACGAGCTAGGATCACCTGCTTCCACTGCCAACAGCCAGGACACTACGCCAATGACCCACAGTGTCCCCAGTATCAGCGAACCACAACGACCAACCCCACGGCCCGGCAGATGGCCTCCGTGGCTCTGGGGGAAGAGATGGAAGACTCCGAGGAATGGGAACCGGCGGCCATGGCCCTGGTCTCCCTTGGTGATCGAGAAATGGTCCCCGGGACACCCTTGCCCGCCAACACAGAAAAATACCGACAGCAGGTGACCATCAACGGCCACCGAGTCGAGGGCCTTCGCGACACCAGGGCGAGTGTCACCGCAGTCCACCGCAGCCTAATTTCAGAAGACCAGATCCTAACCGGGGCCCTCTGTCCGGTCGTATCCTCCGACAATTCTGAGAGCCTCTGCCAGATGGCGCTAGTGCCCTTCGAGTGGGGAGGGGTCTCCGGAGAACTGAAGGTAGCAGTCCGGACATCGCAGCCCGTAGACTGCCTCCTGGGCAACGACCTGGAGAGTTCCCCGTGGGGACAAGTAGAACGAAGGGCCCACCTGGAGATGATGGGCCTACCAAAATGGGTCTGCGCCACCACGCGCTCCATGACCGCACGATTGCCTCTATCCGAGGGCGGTGAAGCCCCCTTACCGAACACTATCCCTGAGAGCCGGGACACCCTACCAGAAGCAGACAACCCTCCTTCAGAGGGAGAAGAAGACACTAACCCGGGGGAAGGACCGGAACCTTCCGCCCCAGAGGCCCTGACGGAGCTCGAAGAACTGCCCGAGATGGCCCAGTGGCGCTGTGAGGGGGGGGCCTCCCGTGAGGAGTTCTGCCAGGAACAGGCCACCTGCCCCTCCCTCGGGGGACTCAGACAACAAGCCGAAGCCCAGGCCGCCGGTGACCGAACCGGAACCCATTGGATCTATTGGGACAATGGCCTCTTATACAGCGAGCAAAAGTCCGCCGAGCTAGGCGCAGCCCGGGTACTGGTGGTACCCCTGCGGTTCCGGAGCCTCCTCCTGGGCCTGGCCCACGATGTACCCTTGGCAGGACACTTAGGCCAAGACAAGACATATCAGCGATTGGTTACCCACTTCTATTGGCCCAAGATGCGAGCGAATGTAGAAGTACACTGCAAATCCTGCCTCACGTGCCAGGGCAGTGGGAAGAGTGGCGGAAAACGCAAAGCTCCCTTACAACCATTCCCCGTTGTGAGTACCCCGTTCGAGCGGGTCGGCATCGACATCGTGGGACCCCTGGATCCGAAGACCGCCCAGGGCCACAGATTCATCCTTGTCCTGGTGGACCATGCCACCCGCTACCCCGAGGCCATCCCCCTCCGCACCGTGACGGCTCCCGTGGTGGGCCGGGCTCTCATGGGGATCTTCTCCCGTGTCGGATTTCCCCGAGAGGTTGTGAGTGATCGCGGCACTAACTTTATATCCCGCTACATGAAGTCCCTGTGGCAGCAGTGCGGAGTCACGTATAAGTTCACGACCCCCTACCACCCCCAGGGCAACGGCCTAGTGGAATGCTTCAACCGAACCCTAAAGGGAATGATCCTGGGCCTCAAAGAGCCCCTGCGCCGGAAATGGGACGACCTCCTCCCTTGCCTCCTGTTCGCATACCGAGAAGTCCACCAAAAGTCTCTGGAGTTCAGCCCCTTCGAACTGCTGTATGGACATCCCGTCCGAGGGCCCCTGAGCCTAGTCAAAGAGGGCTGGGAGACAAGCCCCCGGGGGACACCCCCTGATGTGTTCCGCTACATCCTGGCGCTCCGCAACCAGACAAGGAAGTTCAGAGAACTCGCAGAGGCTAACCTCGAGGCCAGCCAAGAAGAAATGAAGCGCTGGTATGACCAGAACGCAACCCTGGTGGAGTTCCAGCCGGGCCAGCAGGTTTGGGTCATGGCTCCGGTGAAACCCTGCGCCCTACAAGACAAATGGACTGGTCCCTTCAAGGTGGTCGAGCGGAAGAGCCAGGTCACGTATCTGTCCCCACGGAACCCCCTCCGGGTCCTCCACGTGAACCGTCTCAAGCCCCACTTTGTGAGGACGGAATTAAGGTTGCTACTGGCCATCGATGATGGGGCGGAAGAAGACACCGAGCCCCTGCCCGAACCCCTCTGCGCTAAAGACCTGGATGGTTCCGTGGAGGGAGTGAGACTTTCGACCACCCTCACCTCCCAGCAGTCCGACGACTGCCGCCAGCTGCTCAGACAATTCGCAGACCTCTTCTCCCTCATTCCAAGGGTCACCGACTGGTGTGTCCACGACGTGGACACCGGCGACAGCCCGCCTGTGAGACACCGAGCCTACCGGGTGCCTGACCGGGTCCGCACCTGCATCAAGACCGAGGTACAGAAGATGCTCACCCTGGGAGTAATCGAGCCCTCCGACAGCCCCTGGGCCAGCCCGGTGGTTCTGGTCCCGAAGGCGGCTTCCCCAGGGGTCGCCCCCGAACTAAGATTCTGTGTGGACTATCGGGGGCTTAATGCGGTCACCCGAGCAGACGCTCACCCTATTCCCCGCGCCGACGAGCTCATCGACCGCCTGGGGGCCGCCCGGTTCCTCAGCACTTTCGACCTGACCTGCGGATACTGGAAGATTGCTCTCACGGAGGGAGCGAAAGAACGCTCGGCCTTCTCCACGCCAGATGGCCACTACCGCTTCAGGGTCATGCCGTTCGGGATGAAAAACGCCCCAGCCACGTTCCAGCGGTTGGTGAACAAGGTCCTGGCCGGACTCGAGGAGTTCAGCGCCGCGTACCTTGACGACATCGCCGTATTCAGCACTCAATGGCACGAGCATCTCCAGCACCTCCGACAAGTACTAATGGCCCTGCGCCAAGCAGGTCTAACAGTGAAAGCCAGCAAATGCCAGCTCGGGCAAGGCTCCGTGGTCTACCTGGGGCATCAGGTGGGCAGCGGCCAGGTCGCCCCCCTCCAACCGAAGATCGACGCCATCAAGTCCTGGGAGCCCCCCACCACGCAGACGGAGGTCCGGGCCTTCCTGGGCCTTACGGGGTACTACCGGAGGTTCATTAAAAATTATGGTAGTATCGCGGGGCCCCTCACAGAGTTGACCTCCAAAAAGCTCCCAAAGAAGGTGCAGTGGACCACCCCGTGCCAGCAGGCGTTCGACGCCTTGAAAACCGCCATGTGCACCGCCCCCGTACTCAAGGCCCCCGACTACTCCCAAGAGTTTGTGGTCCAGACCGACGCCTCCGAACACGGCATCGGGGCCGTGCTCTCGCAGTTCGACGACAAGGGCATTGATCAGCCCATAGCCTTCATCAGCCGAAGGCTGCTGCCGCGTGAGCAGCGTTGGAGTACTATAGAACGAGAGACCTTTGCCGTAGTCTGGGCCCTCAAGAAACTACGGCCCTACTTGTTCGGAACCCATTTCCGGGTACAGACGGACCACCGGCCCTTGCGGTGGCTAATGCAGATGAGGGGGGAGAACCCCAAACTACTACGATGGTCCATCTCTCTCCAAGGGATGGATTTCACTGTCGAGCATCGCCCCGGGATGGATCATGCCAACGCCGACGGCCTGTCCCGGTTCTTCCGCTTCGGCGAGGAGAACCCCCCAGTGGATGGGTAGCTCTCCACGCCTTTCAGCTGGGGGGGACGCGTGTGAGACCGGCTTCACGGCGTTGCCCTCTCCATCACCCAGCCAACCTGCAACCACCCTCAAGACACGACATCTCCGACTCCGGCCGCCCCAGCCACCCCCGATCCGCGGGCCGGCCAGAGGCCTGACAGACTCAACACCCTACCACGCATGTCCAACTGAGGGAGCGGGAACCCTCGAGCCAGACCCAGAGGCGCCAGCCCAGTCACACCTCGGGTCGCCTTCCCCGGGAGGACTCGATCGGCCACCAGGCCCCTGGGGAGCAGGCGCCTCCCCTGCCGAGCGTCTGGGGTCCCTCCCAGAACCACCGGAAAAGACCAAAGAAGTGAGCGGCAGGAAATCCCGCCGAACCCCCTCCGTCACCCCAGTCCCCCCTCTGCGAGCACTCCGGACTTCAAAGAACCAGCGGAGTATAACAAGGGGTGCCGGAGAAGCACGTGCAGAGAAGACCTGGAACCATCCGAGCCTGCAGACGCTGTCGCGGCTCCTGAATGCTGAAGTTACCTGGGCCTGCTGAGTGACTCGCGGCCTCTTGCTATTGAACCATCTGAGCCCAGCGGACGAGGTCGCGGCTCCCGAACATTGAACCACCTAGGCCTGCTGAGTGACTCGCGGCCCCCAGCTATTGAACCATCGGAGCCTGCTGACGGAATCGCGGCTACCGAACTCCGACCACCTGTGCCTGCTGAGAGACTTGCGGCGCTCCCCCTTGAGGACGACTCAGTAAGAGATCACCCAGAGACACGACACCCTCCAGCTCGAGGATTGTGAGCTTTCCGCAGGGTATTTCGCAGAGACACTACCTTGAAAGACTGTCCCGCTACCCCCATTCCCCCCGACCGATTGGTGGTACGTTGTGCCACTGCTGTACTGCTTGCATCTTGGATCATAAAGATCCCCTTGAAATCATCGATAAAAGAACCTATCGTCTTACAAAGAATACGTGTGGTGTCACTCTGTTCGTAGTGTATCTCAGGGTGTGCGCGCCTGGTTCGGCCTACTTGGGAGAGGTGGGTCAAAGGGGTGGGCAGGACGTGTATCGAACCCCCCTCCGGCGAACGCCTTTCCAACAATCACACGCACATTACACAGAGACAATCAATCAGACGTGTGTAAATCGGTGTATAGGAAATGTTACATAAGCCAAAGGACTAAAAGTGTAGGAGTCACATGTCATCCACACTGGTAGGCAGTATAGTTTAAGAGTGCTTGGTGTGGAGAAGCACAAACTCAGAGTCGAAAAAGAAACAGCATAGTTGGGAGTTTTCTTTAATAATAAGAATTGATTTCTAGCCAAATAAACCCTTCTTGCAACATTAATCAATGTTCTAATAATGTATACTTTGCAGTGCGTATGCAGTTCTAGGATGAAAGTTAATAGCTCACTATTCTATATTAGGACTTTAAGTTATAAACTGGAAGTAACAAAAGGATGTCTCTTTTGAAAGCAATAACCTGCTGATCTGTTTACATTCATACGCACTCTGTAATTTACTTGGTACATGTTCTATGCAGCAGGAATATTAACCCTCTGCACTAACTTCACCTAAGTTAAAACCTCAACTATACAAAATGCTGATCTCTCTCCAGGAAGATAATTAATCACACGAGTTATCTTGACATTTATGTGAGGCCTGGTAATTGCCGGTGGAAAAAAAGTTGCAGCAGGTGCTTTAAAAGCATAATAAACTTTCAAACACAGCGCCCCCAGGAAGCCAGCACCCGGTGCGGTGGCACCGGTCGCACCGCCCTAAAGCCGGCCCTGCCTAGATACATTGCACTCGTGGGGTAAAAAATAACTTTCGGGGCAAAACGGATCTTGTTTCAGGGCTCTAGAGACCAGGGGGTAGATTTACAAGCTCCTTGCGCCACTTTTGCGTCACTTTTCCCATGTTAAAAATTACGCAAAAGTTACGCAAGGGCCTTGTAAATATAAGCCCCCAGGGCTTTAGGTTAGCCTCTGTCCGTTATGTGTTTTTAGACAGAGTGGCTGCTTCTCTGAAGGTGTGATTGCGTCATTTGCAGTTGCTACGAACACGTAGGCATTACTCGTACAGGTAACCTGCCGCTAGCTCCCATGGGTGATTACTGGAATATAACAGTAATGTGTTAAATACAGGCAATACCGCTGACGAGTTGAAGTGCAGCCAGACAGAATTACTGGAAGAGTATTTTAAATGGGAAATCCTGGATCTCTATCAACCAAGGTGCTAAAAGAGTTTGAACCGCTTTGATTGTCTGAGGGGCAGAGTGAAGTATCCTGAACTGTTCCTGATGCCAACAGGCAGTCTTCCAGCTGTCTACTGTGAGATCTTGGCCACGATATTGTTCGTCGACAGGTGTAGAAGTGATCACCAGTGAAGGCAGATTTCTCCTATCATTCCCATCCAGTACATCTCAGAGATTTTTTTTTTTTAATTTCCTACCCAATTCACAAGAAAATGAAGACATCTTGTCAGCCACTAGTATTGATTCCCATACTTGTTTACATTCCTTTCTTAGAATCTATTGGCGATTCGCTGTTGAATCTACACTCTTTCCTGTTCCCCCCATTGCCGCTATTATCATTTCGCATTGATTTCTGTTATTTCATTTTAAGCATGTCTTTAATGTTTCCTTTATTGGCCTGGACTTCATTGTTTTCTTTCATCTCCAATTGCCTTTCGCCCCCTTGGGACAAATATAGTTATATTTATTACCCAGGCCCTAATGTTCCTCGTGGCATGCTTTCATTCAGTTTCCATCACAATAAAATGCGCAGTCTGTTTTAATTCCAAGTGTTATCAATGGTCTATCCTTGCTGCAAAAGTTCATAGTAAAACAAATCGATAATGGAATTAATGTTCATCTGCAGTTTTGTAAACTGGTTTATTATTCAGTACTAAGTGACAACCTCTAAGATAAATGGTAGGCAGTGTTTCCTAACCTACCATGTTTGCTATCAGGCATGTCATGCTTTGCCTAATAACAGGGATGTGAAGAGAAAGGTCATCATTGCCAGGGCTTCATGCTCATTTACTCAGACAACACAGGGATCACGCACACTGCCATTCAATGGTCCCTGCAGGAACAGAAAAAATGCCTGGGCGGATTTCTTTAATTATGGAAATTCACAATCGTGGAGTTTGAGATCATAAAGCAGCCACAAAGGCACGCATCCTTCAAACGTGTTTGAATGCGTGTGCATAATCATCAATAAAACACTATAGAAAAAGGACATAATTTACTCCATATCTAGGGCCAGATGTATCAAAGGGTTTAGACCACTCTGTGTCAATGGGGAAATGTGTTGATACATATGGCCCCAAGAGTTCAAATATTCGCAGAATAGATGCAGATTAGGGGGAGGTCAGGAAAATGATGTTATTCCACATAAGTGTTATGTAGTAATGGTGTATCTCTTTAAGTGATGTCCCATGATTAGAATCCTACTATGTAACCAGAATGTTATAGTATGAATAGTAGGTTGTTGGTCATTTTACCTGTCTGTCCCTTGAGAGCTGCATCTATCTTGTTATACTTAGCTATCAGAATAAACCTCCAATATATTTACTACTCGGCTACTCTTATTATTTACTCCATGCTGATGCTGCGATATTGCTACATGTTACCTTGTTAAAAGTCGCTGGGCTCAATCGAAAATGTAATGATTTATAACTTTTATATCTATGATGCATCTGCATTATAATATGCATTTGTACTGGCAGAGGATTCAATGGTTATGGGTTTGCAAATCGAGCTCTTGCCAAAATTACAGGTTTTGTTCGCAAAAACACAAGTACTTTCGAAGTGCATTACTTACTGTGACTCTGAAAGGAGAGGACATGAATGAGATCTCTCTCCTCCTTACAAATCACAAAGCAAGGTGAAATAGTTTACCCATGGTTATTGATTGTTCCCCTGAAAATCAACCACAAAAAATATAATTTTCTAAAAGCATAAATTCAAACATATTGAGAATCATATTATTAAGTTTACTTAGAGTTTATTGAAATGACAAAATATTGAATATAATTTTTTCAAGATTAGAAATACTGATAATAATAAAATATCAATAGATAAGACCTAGTCAACTATATATATATTTATATATATATATAATTTTTTTTTCAAACAAATTGCCCGGAAGCTTGGGAGAGCACTCAGCAGGGAGCCAACCATTCGGTCTTCACTGACTGTCTTTCCTCTGCATCCCGACATGGATTCCCACTGCCTGACGCGTTTCGATGATCAATACATCTTGATCTGAGGCTTGAAAAACACGGAATAGGAAAATGCTCTCTTTTATTTATTTTATATGCATGCGTAATTACCCGTAGTGCGATGCAGCACAGAAGACTGAAATATAATTAAGACCTGCCTCGAATGTCACTAATCCTACAAAGGAAATTATCCATGCTTTTAATTAGGTCAAGTGGAACTGCACCCACTTAGGGTAAAATAATAGGACTACATGTCCCAGCATGCAGTTCTGCACTAAGCAGCACTACTACAGGAAATGACATGCAGTGCCAGGAACATGAAAGAAGGACTGGCCTTTCCTCTTGATTCCACAAAGCAAGCCCCTGACGAAGAGGAGCCATTCCTTGAAACACGTTGGGCAAGAAGTAACTGCAGCGTGACACGAATGGCGAGTCCAGGAGAAAACCGGATGGTTGGGATTCTGTTGTGTGCCCTCCTGAATGCTTTGGGGCAATTTGGTGATTGATATATACATAGTAGATAGTTATAGTTAGGACCGTGTTTCCATAGGAAATCTGCAACATTCTATTTGGAATAACTTTGGCGCCAGTTGACGAATCCTCGCGAAATTTTCAAAACAGGTGGGGCGCTCTGCTCCGCTCCTACCCTGAAAGTCTCGGGGTGATTCGTCAAGCGGGGGCCGAGAAAAAAGGGGGGTCCCAAAACTCATTTTCCCCATGCATTTTTGCATAGGGACCTTTAGTCCAAGGTACAGCCCGAACGGCTGAACAGAATTACTTGATATTTGGCAGAGAGGTAGTCCCCAGGTCAGGGAAGTGCCTTTTGCAGGTCTGGTGTCAATCTGTTCAGTAGTTCCTGAGAAAATCAAAAGTAAAATCATATATATATGTGGGCGGAGCCTAACCACACATCTCATCCTGAGATCTGATTGGCTGTCAGCACTTCATCCAAGAAGTGTTGGCAGCCATCTTGGGACCAATATACATGATAGCACCTCATTAAAAAGCATTGCAGTTAATAGAAGGTTTTAAGACTTTAGTTACATTATAAATCCTTTGTTGATGGTACCATACTCATTTTAGGAATTGTGGTATGTTCTAAGGTGATTTCACCATGTGAAAAAGCCTTCTGCTGGGATATCATGATTGAGAGAAAAATATTTTCTCATGCTTTTCCCACAGAGGTTTGGAAGGTGATCTATAAGCTAAACTGAGAGCATATTTTCTGTAAATTCACATTATCTTTCTCAGTCATGTGAGAATGAAGTCTGACATTCTCAGTAAAACATGTACATCCAACAAGGGCAGAGACTGTCAGTTGATTCCTTTGTGTTCTACTGCAACTTCTCAGAGTGTTCCAAAGAACAACTAGAGCGCTAACAGTCCTACTTATGATAAACGTATGGCACACCTGAAGCCATCTTGCTTGGATTAAAGTGGTAACTTTTAAAACATTTAATTTAAAAAGGAACAAAATGAGGGGGTTCATTTTTCCATAAAAAGTATGATTAGTGCTGCATAAAGAAAAATTAGGGCACATTTTGAGTGACTTCTCAAATCCTCTTCTATTTCCTAAAAAGATTCTGACATGCAGACTGAAACATGCACTTTCAATACCAGCAGCAGTTTTCCCTGGTGAGCAGTAGCTTTACTACAGTGATCTAATGAGCAAAAAGAGTGCTAACATTCTGAATTTATGGCAAATGTGTGACACATTTGAATGCCTTCTTGATGGAATCAAAGTAAAAAACTGAAAGTATTTCCTACTGAGGAGACTGCAGTAAATGAGGAAATTAGGAAACTTCATAACAAATAAGTCTCGTAAGATGGCCACCAGAGACAAAAGAGCCCAAATGTAGCCCAAATATCACCCAGATGTAGCCCAAGTATAGCCCAATGACAGAATGTCCCAGAGTGTTCTTAAAAACAACTAGAGCGCTTACTGTCTTCATTATGACAAAAGTATGGCACACCTGAAGCCATCTTGATTGGAATAAACTGGTAACACTTAAAACATTTAATTTAAAAAGGAACACAATGAGGGGGTTCATTTTGGACAGACAGACAGGAGAGAAAGCTGCAGCATAACAGACCATAAAGGGCAGGAGGGACGGATCAGGGGCATTACAATGGAACAGACAAGCCAGGAGGGAGGGAGTAGGGGTCTGCACATGTAAACAGATGGCTGGGGGCAAGGGGGCAGGGCAGGAGCAGCAAGATAGCCATGGAGGTCAGGCAGGATGGGCACTAGAAGCAAAACACACCATGAAGAGCAACAGTGAGACTGTGATGGCATACACACAGACCATGGAGGGAAGGTGGGAAGGGGTCAGGGGCAGCTAACTGACCACACAGGGAAGGTGGGAGGGGCCATGGCAGCACAGAAGACCATGCATGGCAAGTGGGAGGGTTAGTGGCAGCCCAATGGCTATGATGGGCAAGAAGGAGGGTGCAGGGGCATGCACAAAGACGATGGAGGATAGAAGGGAGGGTCAGGACCTGTGCACAGACAAGAAAGTTCAGGGGAAGGGGCCTCACAACAGACCGCACGGGGCAGGCAGGAGGAGCAGTTGCAGCACAACAGACCAGGGAGGGCAGAAGGGTGTGGCAGTAAAATGAACCATGTGGACAGGAGGAAGAGGATAGGGGCATGGCATGTGGACAGGCAGGGTGGAGGTGGCAGGGACAGGTTACAGTCATCTGACAATGCTAGGCAGGTGGGAGGGGAGTGGCAGCTCAACAGAACACTCAGAGTAGATAGGAGTGGCAGGTCCATGGAACATGGTGGGCAAAAAGGATGGAGCAGGGGCATGCACAAAGACATCGGAGGGCAGGGGGAAGGAGAATAGGGGCAGCAAGCTAAGCACAGAGTTTAAGCAGGAGGTCAATGATGGGACATAGAATTGGGCAATGGAGGGCAGGAGGAGTGGACTGGTACATCATACTAAATTGAGGGCAGTGGCAGCACATCAGACCATGCATGGCAGGAGGGAGGAGGCTAGTCCATGGATTCACACAACAGAGGATAGGGAGGAGGGGGATGGGGCAGCAAGCTAACTATTCAGAGAAGGCGGGTATTAGGAACTTTATTATTTTTAAAACGTGTGTCTGTGCGAACTACTTAAAATATGAACAAGTATGCAGCATAATCTCACTTTTATTCAGGAAGAAGAGGACGTTTGTGACTGTGACTCCGGGCTCACTTGGCAGAAACACCCCCTGACCCTCCACCCCCTATCACAAAATGTAATGCCCGTGAAAAGGGTAGGTGAACACAGTGTTATATAGAACATAGTCCTGAGAGTACGATTGAAAATGAAAACTAGATATAGTGTATGGTATAAACTATGCACCAAAAAGTGTGATATAAGATGAACCGGGCATGAAATATAATATGCAATACATTGTGCGCAATGACAGATTCATTGGAGAGCGCGAGATAGCACAGGCACTAGCGCATACTATGCGATATGCGCCTTGGAGTGTAATATGCATAGGGCAGTGTTGTGTAACCTAACTAGCATCTAAAGTTGTAATATAAAATATGTGCTGGGGAGTGTAACGTTGCATATGCACTGTGACAAAGATATGGATCCCAGATTGTAATATGTATGGCATAGCACTGTGCGTTATAACATAGGCATCAAGGAAGGCACGTTAGATGGGGCAATATAACCCGTGCGAAGACAAGTGTGGCATGACATATTCACGGGGTGGTGTTACAGTGCACATGGGCTAGAGAGTGTCATAGCATATGCACTAGCTAGTGGAATACAACACAGAGGTGTATGGCACTCAGCAGGCAATGGTGGGTGTAACACAGCATTGGGCTCTGCCAGGAGCGCGCTGTGACTCTCAAGTGATGTTCGTCCCCTTTCCAGAGAGTAAAATAAAAAGTATTACACATCCGGCAGT
Organism: Triturus cristatus; assembly: GCF_964204655.1. Lineage (NCBI taxonomy): Eukaryota > Metazoa > Chordata > Amphibia > Caudata > Salamandridae > Triturus > Triturus cristatus. The sequence goes on from NC_140588.1 coordinate 113,018,056, forward strand.
GGATGTGTGTTTTATTAATCGTGAGGGGGGTTTCTTGCATAGTTTTGGTCGAATTTTTGTCGAATCCCCTTTGAATGGCTTGGAGTGCATGTGTATTAAATGTGCCCGTCAATAGCTACCCATGTTTGTATAAATAAACGACAAGGGTGTCTACCGGGATTAGGCACGGTAGGGCATCATACATGTCAGAGCTTCACTAGTGGTGTAAATACATTCCACGTGGATTCATTGTATGCATAGTCGCCTTTTAATGAATATCAAGCAAATCGTCATGGTGATAGGTACGTACGGTTTGTCCAGCATGTCCTAGGTGTGTCTATAAATAGATATTTTTAAAAAATAATAAAAAACAGTGGCCGGCCCTGGGGATTGGGGTCAAAAAAATATAATTAGGAGACAGGCCCTGGGGGATGGGGTCATCAGGGCCAATAAATTAGAATAAGAAGGGCAACCACACAGCCCCCCTTCTTAAAAAATTAAAATAAATAAAAGACTGGCATCGTGCCGGAGGCGACGCCCCCTCCTTGCAGCACTCTGCAAACGCGCCCCCTGGCGAGTTGTAAGTTGGGGAATTAATTCCTCTTCAATACTGAGGGTCCCTGAGGGCCAACTAGCCCAACAGGCATCTCCAGTATGCGCCAGGGAGCTGCGCTGCAGACAGGTGTTCTGAGGCCAAGCCCCTTTTTACACCTCTCTGCAACACAGCTCTGTGGCGCTTACTGGAGGTACCTAGTGGTCTAGTTTGACCCTAGGGACCCTTAGGATTCAAGGGGACTTAATCTCTCAACTTAGAACAGCCACAGGGCGCGTTTACACAGTGGTGAAGGGAGGGGACGGGGCCTGAGGTGACGTGTGCAAACACGCACTATGGCACGTTTTAAATTGGGGATATAATTTCCCTTCAATACTGAGGGCCCCTGGGGGCTAACTAGCCCACCAAGTGCTTCCAGTAAGCGCCACTGAGCTGCATTGCAGAGAGGTGGTCCAGGCCGTGCCACTTTTTACACCTCTCTGCAACACAGCTCTGCGACACTTACTGGAGGTACCTAGTGGTCTAGTTGGACCCTAGGGACCCTCAGGATTCAAATGAACTTAATCTCCCAACTAAAAACGGACACAGGGCGTGTTTACACAGTGGTGAAGGGAGGGGACGGGGCCTGAGTTAACGTTTGCAAAAACGCCCTGTGGCCTGTTTAAAGAGGTAGTTTTAATCCCCCTGCCCTATTATATACTAGGGGCTTACAGAGGAGGTCATGCTAATCACAGGGGGACCCCAACGCATAATGTTCCCTAGTGTATGTAGGTGTTTTCACTGTATTCTAAGTGTCTTTTAACATAGCACTGGCTCTAGGACTGGTTAGTCAGACTCAGTTACCACCAGTATCTGTCTGAAAAAGTTGAGGGTACAGGATGATTTTGCAACAAGGCTTCTTTCTGCTCTTCTTTTTGTTCTTTCTGCACGTTATCCTTCTTCCTGCACTTTTCTTCGTCTTTGAGGACTTCTGTTGCTTCTTTCTGCACTTCTTTTTTTTCTTTCTGTGCATTTTTTCTTTTTTCTTCACATGTCCTATCTCTGTAGGCATAGTTAGAAATTAGCATTTAAAAAACCTTTGAAATTCACAGAAAAAACCATAGGTTTCAGGCACGTTATAGTTAGGAATTAGCATTTAAAAAACCTCAGAAATTCACTGAAAAAACCATAGGTTTCAGGGGTGTTATAGTTAGCTGGACTTTTCACTTGTACAAAACCATTGAAATTCCCCCGTTATAGTTAGTTCAGCTAACTATAACTCGCGCGCCCGCAATGCACTGCTGATGACGTCACATGTTACATCACTCATGACATGGTCAGTGACATCACTCATGACATCACTGATGACATCTCAAATGACATCACTGATGACATCACTGATGACATCATCCTTGTGATAGAGTGGCAGACCTCCTCTCACCCTAATATAACCTTTGATACACACATTCAAAAATAGAGAATACAATTTTCAAAACAATGGACATACCAATACCAGTTACAAAAACCTCTTCAGTAATTCTAAGATCCACATACACATCCACTCATTCACCAACAGTCCTATACAGTCACTCATACATGTACTCACTCATCATATGTACTCATACACCTATACATCCTGTTACACAATGCCACTCATCCATAGAGTTACTCACACACATAGTCACTCATGCTAATAAAGAATCAAACATACATGTACTTGCATATACAGTTATACACACACCACCACACTTACTTCTACGGAAACTTACACATACTTAGTCTTTTAAACAATCACTTATAGAAACACATACTTATTCATACAGGAACTCTTTCAATCTCTCACTCTCACATATACTCACTTATATACATCAATAGTCACATATACTAGTTTAAAACATATGTAGTTACTCATAAAGACACTATTGAGACAGTCATTCACTCACTAACACACCCATACACACACTCATCCACCCATACAGTCCTGCACACATGCTGTCTTCAACACATACAAACAGTGAGTCACTCATTCATGCAACTATGCACTACGTAATACCCCCCACCGAACCATGCAGACACTCAGACTGATACTCAAAAAACCAACTAATAACCTATATAGACACCCATGTAGCTACTCACCAACCCATGCAGCCACTTATACACAAAGTGAGAGACTGATACAGATATTTACATATTTAAACATTACTCACTAAGCCATGTATTCACTATGATACACTTAATCAGTCAGTTACACAATCAATTTTTCAAAAACAAATCATCCATTTAGACACTTATATACCCATTTATTGTTCCATCGACCTTGAGATATACATATATAAAACATATTTAATTTTCAGAAAAACACACATTCACTTGATGATTTCATCAGTGATGTCATCAGTGATGTCATTTGAGATGTCATCAGTGATGTCATGAGTGATGTCACTGACCATGTCATGAGTGATGTAATATGTGACGTCATCAGCAGTGCATTGCGGGCGCGCGAGTTATAGTTAGCTGAACTAACTATAACAGGGGAATTTCAATGGTTTTGTACAAGTGAAAAGTCCAGCTAACTATAACACCCCTGAAACCTATGGTTTTTTTCAGTGAATATATATATATACACACTGATAAAAACAAAGTTACAGAGACATTATAGTTAGGCTCAGGATTCACTAGTGCAAAACCAGAGGCATTCAGCATTTATGGTTAGCTAAGCTAACTACAACTCGCGCCCCCGCAATGCACTGCTTATGACCTCACATATTGCATCACTCATGACATAGTCAGTGACATCACTCATGACATCTCATGTGACCCAGAGTGTTTAAAAAAAAGGTTTGAGTGTTAAATATATATACCAAGGTGTACTGATGAATGAGTGGGTGTATGAGTGCCTGTATGGATGATTCAGTAGGAGCATGACTGACTGTATAAGTGAGTAATTATTTGTCCCAGTGAATCTATGGGTGAGTGACTAGGTTGTGGGAATGTCTGTATCAGTCTGTCAGTTGGTGTCTAAGTGGCTATATGGATGATTGTGAGAGGCTGTATGGGCAATTGATTGCTTGTCTGAGTGCCTGTATGGGTGTATGAGTGTATGTGTGGATGGGTGAGGGGATGTGTGACTGCCTGCATGGATAAGCGAGTGGGTGAGTCAGTGGGTATATGGGTTAGTCAGTGTGTGTGGGGGGCTGTAAGGGTGAATGAGCATGTGTAAGAGTGTGTCAGTGAGTGAGTGCATGTGTCATTGGTATATGGATGAGTAGCTGCATATGTGAAAGGCAGTATAGGTGAGTATTGAGTATACAAGTGACTGTGTGTGTGAGTGGGTGATTGTTATAGTGGCTGTATGGGTGAGTGTGTGCTTGTGGCTGTGACTGTATACGTGAGTGAGCATGTGTTAGTATCTGTAGAAATAAGTGAGTGGGTGTATATAAGAGTATAGTTGAGTAAGTGGCTGTGTGATTCACCCTATGGATGAGTGAATAGGTGTGTAAATAGCTCTTTTGGTGACTGACAGTGTGTGAGTGGCTGTATGGTGTATGAGTGGAAATATCAGTGACTGTATTAGTGAGTGAGTTGGTGTATTAGTGGCTATTTGGAAGACTGAATGGATGTGTGTGTAGACCTATATATCAGTAAGTGGGTGTGTAAGCACTAGTATGGCTGTGTCAATGGTTTTAAAAATGGTAGTGTGCAAGTTGGAGTGAGTGTATGAAAGGTTATATTGGGGTGTGAGTGGGTGCATCAGAGATTATGTGGATGATGTCATCAGTGATGTCATTTGAGACATCATCAGTGATGTCACTGACCAATTCATGAGTGATGTAATATGTGAGGTTATAAGCCATGCAGTGCGAGGGACGAGAGTTATAGTTAAGTCAGCTAACTATAACTGCTGAATTTCTCGTGTTTTGTACGAGTTAAACCTGTGCCTAACTATAACGTCTTTGTAACCTTTGGTTTTCCAGTGAATTTCTAAGGTTTCTTTTTTATTCCATTTCCTAACTATAACGTACCTGTAACCTTTGTTTTTTTCAGTGAATATATATATATATATATATATATATATTACATGTATATATACTTTTTTTTAAAGGTACAGGAACGTTGTATTTAGCGAATAGAAATTAAAGTTGTTGGGCTTTATGTGGATGCAGGTTTGCGGGCAAGCTCTCCTATAATTAAATTTGCTTTTTATGTGGTTTTGCTGGTGAGACAAGATGTATGTAGGCTCTGGAAATCCCTAAATATCCCACTTATAGCTGACTGTCTTAAAAACATCAAGCATACAAGCTTGATCGATATTGCTAGTGACCTTCAAAGCATGGAGGGGGTCTGGGCATATTATCTAAATTGACAGCAAACAAGTGGGTCCAATGATTAAGCCATATTTGCTGGAGGTCCCTGCATTCTTCTTTTCCTGTCTCTGTATACGGGGGAGACTATTGTGGAACAGCAATATCTTTGCGTGGTGGGCAGGTTCATCCTTTCCCACTGTGGAGATGAGAGCTGTACCAGCAAGAAAGAGATGGCGGGATAAGGACCAAAAAAATAAATTCAGCAGTTATAGTAACCTGAGCTAACTATAACTTATGCCCCTGCAGTGTACTGCTTATGACCTCACATATTACATCATTAATTACATGGTCAGTGACATCACTGATGACATCACTGAGACACCATCCAGTGAGTGTATTTTGTAAGAGTTTATGATTGTTATACATATAAACTACTAGGTACTATAAAACTGAAAGTAATATACTAGGTGTCCTGCATTGAGTGATGCTACTTTTAATATGTATCATGTAAGTGGCTGAATGACTGTATGTATCCTTGGGTGTATTGGTGTGTGAGTGGCTGTATGGGTGTATAAGTGGTTTTGTAAGTAGCTGTGTGGGTGAGTGAGATGCTTTGTAAGTGGCTGTATTTGTGAGTGAGCGGGTGTGTCAGAGGATGTATGGGTGGGTGAGTGCCGGTGAAAGCGGCTCTATCAGTGTATAAGTGGGTGTGTAGTGACTGTATTGGTGAGTGAGTGGGTGTCTGAATGGCTGTATGAGTAAGTGACTAGATGTGTAAGTGGCAGTATGGGTTTGTGAATGGCTGTTTGAGTAGGTGTTTCGTTAAGTGACTGGTGAGGGACTGTAATGGACAGTGAGTGCCTGTGTGAATGGCTGTATGGGTGACTGGGGTGGCATGGTGAGCAAAAGAATGATGGATTTATCCCAGATCTCTTAACTGGGGGTGAATGTTTTGATTTGTTCTGCACTCCATCCATCAATTGTGTGTGTTTTTTGCTGTATGTGTGATTACAGGAATGTGTGAGTGCTTGTATGGATGTGTAGATGGGTATGTAAGTGGTTATATGAGTTAGTGTATGAGGGCATCTCTGGGTGAGTGAATAGCTGTGTTGAGAGACTTATTAGGTACGTGAGTGGGTGTGTGACTGAAGGTAAATAAGTGGGTGTGTTAGTAGTTAGGAGGACTTCTTGTCCCACAAGGTCCCTGAGGAGTAAAGTGGACTTCATCTCACAACCAGTAGTGTACCACAAGCTGTGTTTGCAGAGTGGTAGAGAAAGGGGATGTGGCCTCCGAAGACCTCTTAGCAATCCCCCTGTGTGGGACATACCGGAGATAACAGGTGGGGTATTTGGCTTCCAAGGACATCCTTGTGGGCCAACTACCCCTCCTGTCACCTCCAGTAAGTCCCACACAGCAGGATTACTGAGACCTGGTAGGAGGCCATGCCCCCTTTCTCCACCACTCTGCAGACGCACCTCCTGGTGCATTACAAGTAGGGGGATGAAGTCCCCTTCGCTATTGAGGATCCTTGGGCGTCAACTACCCCTCTTGTTACCTCCAGCAAGTCCCACACAGTGGGTTTGCTGAGAGGTTTTTGATGGCCATGCCACCTTTCTCCACTACTCTGGAAACATACCTCCTGGTGCACTACTAGTTGGGGGAGGAAGTTCCCTTGGCTCTTGTGGGTCCTTGGGAGCCAACTAGCCCTCTTGTGCATCTAGTAAGACCCACACAGCTGTATTGCTAAGAGGCCATCAGAGTCCATGCCCCCTTTCTGCCCCACTCTGCAAATGCACCTACTGACCCACTACCACATGGGGGTGAAGTACACTTTTGTCCTGAGGCCCTCAGGAGGCAAGGGAACCTCATCCCCCCACCAACAGTGTGCCAAGAGGCGTGTCTGCAGAGTTTTGGAGAAAGGGGGCATGGCCTCTGAAAAACCTCTCAGCAAACCCACTATGTGGGGCTTACTGGAGGTAACTAGAGCACCTGTTGGCCCCTAAGAACACTCAGCAGCCAAGGGGAGTTCATCCCCACAACTGGAGTGTGCCAGGAGGAACATTTGCTGAGTAGTGGAGAAAGGGGGTGGGTGTTCCGGTGAATTGCTGGATTTTTTTCAGGAAGGGGGCCACATGGCCCTCCTTCCCTGGACTGTTTTGGGCCCCGGGGACCGCATCCTCCAGGGCTTGCCCCTCTTTTAAATTATATATATATATTTTTGAATTAGGCCGATTTTGGCCTTTATATATATATATATTTTTTTTTTAAGGGTGGGGTGGGGCCCCCTCCCCAGGCTGATATCGTCCCCAGAAACCCCATTCCCCGGGCCAGGCTGCTTCCCACTGATATCATATTAGCAATAGTTTGCATTTCTAAATGTGAAATTACCAACTGGTAAACCTGCATGTTATATACCTCCATGAGTAGCTCTCACATACAAAATTGCTAGTCAGCAGTTGTGCATGTGAAAATGAAATGTTCACGTTGTTAGAAGTTGGCCTGGTATATGCTGTCCACTAGTTATAGTGGGCACCTTGTACCAGTCCAAACAACCCCTATTGATGAATAGGTTTAAAGACAACCTTTATTGAAAGCTATCCTAGTGGTAGCTATGGAGAGCAGCCTTCAGGCTAAGTCTTGAAGGAGTGTAAAGCAGCTTGGTTTACCAGATTATAACCTCTTGAATTACTAAATGAAAGGAGAACCACACAAGGCATATATAAAATATATGTATGTATTTCTAAACACTCATTACTAATCTCTTTATGAGATTAGAGTCCAAGATACACAATAATACAGTTCTAAAACGACAGTAAATAGCACAATATACAATGCGCCCCAGGGGGGGACCAAACCATATACTAAGAAAGTGTTATAAGAACCACAACTTGACTAGACACAGTGCCTAGAGCACGTAGACTCACTGGGACCCCAAGGAACCACCCAAGTTCGTGACACATGAGACCCACGGGGGACGCGTGCAGTGCGAGAACACAGGCGTGAGCCCCGTACCATTCTATGGGAAAGTCGTGGTTGGAATTTTAGAAGTCAAGGACACTTAGGAGAGGACTTTGGGCAAACCCCTTTAGACTTAGGGTGTTTTAGGGCCAACATCCATGGGAGCACTGGAGTACTCGAGTTACCTCACCCAGGGAAGCCGGGTTCATAGGTGTCAAATGGTGTTGGGAAACGTTGTTGATTTCAATGGCAATCTGCTGCAAAGTGCTGCTGCCTGGAAGAAGAAAGTGTCCGGTCTGATCCAAGCCTGGATCGAAGATCAGAAGTACCTGAAAGCAGAGGGGACAGAGTCTGGGTCATTTGCCAGTGACCAGGGGCACAATAGAAGAATGCCCACCGATGTCGGGTGTTTCAGGTGTGAAGAGGTGAAGCTTGACTCTGCAGCCACGAGGACCAGGATGCATCAACGACAACCAGGAGCTGGATTCGATCTGTCCCAGGAAGGATGTCGAGTGCTGCGGTGTCAGTGCTCGGATTGAACCCAACAAGCCTTGGCAACAGCAACCCACGCAGGAAGAGTAAAGATGCTTCGGTGCAGACCAGAAGGTCCTGGGGACTCACCACGTGATGGAGAGTCAGGGCGCGACTGGAGCAACCAGGTAAGCCCAATTAAAGTTAGACTTGCCTTCACAGGGACCCAACAGTCGACGGAGCAGTGATCACGAAGGGACCTCAAGAGGAATCACACAATACCACCCCACAGGACACTCGGTGAGTGTAGGCCAGTAATCTTTCAGTGGAGACGCTGCTTGGGGTGTGGACTACAAGTAGCCTAAAGTACAGCTTCAAGGATTGACAAGAAGCATATTCACTTGCAAATGTGCACGGTGTCCAGGGGTTCCAGTTCCACGGTCCCCACGAGGGCTACGGGTCTCAGCTTTGCTGGTAGCTCAGTCCGCCTCTGGGAAATCTGGGAACCCACCTCCTGTGTTGCAAATTCTTCAGAGTCCGGCGGGAGCTTCGGAGATGCAAACCGGTCAGATGCGACTTAAGTGCCTACCTTGCAGGGGAGTAACTACTTTACTCCAAGGGAGATTATTCAGTCATCTAGCGCCTTGTAGATCGTCGAAATTCCAGGATTATGTATCAGAGTTTCGTCCAGGTACATCTAAAGTCCTGTAGACAGGGGTTCCTATCTTATACCCAAGGAAGGGGTGGGCGAAACTCTAGGGACCCACCTATGGGAGGGTCAGGAAAGAGGGGTGGCTACACCCATTTTCTTTGTCCATTTTTGCACCAGCGCAGGGGCTGGTAGCCCCTGCAACCGGTTTGAACTGGACTATGCACAGGGACACCAAATGTGCCCCCAGTGCACACTTCAAAGCACTCTTGGAGTGCACCCACCCAGCCCCAATACACTAAAGCCTGTCACGGAGGTGGTGACACCTCCCTGTGACAGGAAACCTATTGTCCAGGCCTCCCCTGCCGAGTTTTGTCCAGCAGCAGGAGGGCAGACTCATGTCTGTGGCTGGCAGCATCCATTGTGTGATGCCAGGGTCTGTTAAGCTGATACCGGGTATACCGGTGCTGTCATGTCTCTCCATCTAGAAGGGTGGGATCATACTCCCACACCAGTTACTGATCTGGGGGCATGATTCCAAAGTGTTTGACACCAAACACAACATGTTTGCATGCTGCCATCCCAAAGTTAGCCTTTACCGCTAGGTTTTAATGCAGTTAAGAGTATATGGTTTGGCTGCATAACAAACAACTCCGGAATAAAGGTTCCGAAAGCTGCAGAGGGACTCTCTCATGCATAGGCATCCTCTCACATAAAACCCAGCACTCTGCCTTCAGGATTGTTAAGGCCTGCCATAGGGGTGACTGATGGTTTACATGTGCAGTAAAATGGAGAGATATAGGTAACCTATATCTCAGTAAGGGGTGCATACCCCACCTTACCTAGGCAGTAGCAGACCTGTGGTGTCATTTTGGAAGGCTTTCCAGGGGTGGCACAATACATGCTGCAGCCCCTGGTAAGCCTCTGGGGTACCTATGCCCTGGGTACATAGTATACCATATACTAGGGACTTATAAGGGTACCCCAGAATCCAATCTGCAGTGTACCTAAAGTACTGGTAATCAATTTGGAGAGGAAGCAGCTAGGCTGAGGTCCCGGTTAGCAGGGCCCCAGCCAGACTAAAGTCAAAAAACAGTGAAACATCAGCAAAAAGTGGGGGTAACTATAAGAAGCAGATCCTACTCTCATACACACGTCATGTTGTATCTGGTTCTGATGAAAGCCTTCATCAGAACCAGAGCAGGAATGAATTCAGAGTGTTGAGTGAAGGTTCTCATGGGGGGCATTGCTTGTCAGTTAAGAGAAGTGCGGTGAAGGTGTGCCCTGCTGAGGTGGCAGCTCTTCATTTGAAATAAACATCCTGCTGGTGTGCTCGTTTTTCAGGGGACTTCCCACAAGTTCCTCTGCTCTTGTTATCGGGCGGAATTATATGAAAGTATAACACCATCCAGAAACTTCGGTCTGCACAGCTCTGATTTCCAGTGGGCTGGATTTAGGTGCAGGGATGCCTTTGCTACAAATAATAGTTCTGGCTGATATCGCTCAAGCTAAATCTAGTTACATGTTTTGCCCTCCAACTAGGGAATAACATACAAACTCAGAATTATGGGTCCAAATCTGCACGCCAAGTCCCCATTCTGTGTATAAATTTGCTCCCCTTACCACTTAAATGGGTGCATTGGGACTGAGCGGGGGCCAGGGAGGGTGTCAGGGGACAACAGAGGCTATGGGCTGATAGAGGGAGCATTTTCTGCTTCATCATGTTATAGGAGCAGTACGGACAGGGGCAAGGGGACACTTTGCATGTGAATGCCGTATATTGCACAAAAAGACACAGGTCCATATTATCAAGAACGGCGATAACATTATCTCCGGTTTAGCGGCAGGAAACTGCTGCTAAAGTGGCGATAAGGGGCTTGATAATATGCCCAAGAGAATTCCAATAGAAGCCCAGGTTCTGATGTCAAGGACATCAAACCTGGGCTTCTATTGGAATTCTCTAGGGCATATTATCAAGCCTCTTATCGCTGCTTTAGCGGCAGTTTCCTGCCTCTAAACCGGCGATAATGTTATCGCCCTTCTTGATAACATGGCCCAAAAGGCGTCCGTAAACGCACATACACGAGTCGCAAACTAATATCTAGTCACTAGACACAGAGGCTGTACATAAGGGATGTATGTTCCTATATTTAATATAAAAATAAATATGAATATCGTGCACAGTAAATAATGTAGTAAAACGCCGAGTAACTATTTGAATGTTCTGGAGAATATTGGTCAGAATAAAAATGGGTATTCTATTTTTTCATTTAAGGTATCTATCACTCGCCTTGTGTTGTCCTGAGGAGCCCAGAAACAGGATAGACCAAAACGCATCAACTTTTTCGTCACAAGGAATCTACACTAGATGGGAAAACAAGTTTTTGAATTCACCAATCAATGGAGATCACTGTTTACGATTAAGACATATGATTGGGTAATAACAGTATACACTAGTGGCAATCCTTGAAAGACCGATCAAGTTTATATAGAAAATAAGTGGACCGTTGAGTTTTCATTGGAAGAAATATATATGAGGAAAGAGTGCACTTTCTCTAGAGGTGTTATAAATTGTTTGAATTGTGAAATGTGATGAAAATGACTATTATTTTGTGATAAGATATAAAAAAATATATGAATCGGTGATCACAGCTGTTTAGAACAGTTTTTTTCAGGAATACAATCTATAAAGTGACTGAGTCAAGGTTGATGATCCAACAGTTAATAAAAATCTGTTGGTGATAAATAACAGATTGAATTGATCCCTTCTGGGCCACTTTTTGTACTGCTTGCACTTGCTGTCCCATCAGCTCATCATTTTACCAGTAAGATTTCCTATGCTTGCAGAGCTAGATTTTTAATCAGCAGCATCACAAATAGCAAAATATTTTCTCTCTTAACTACAATAATCGACAGGAAAGTGTCACCTTAACACAATTTTGACATCTGAAACCTGTATTGTTAGCCAGTCAAAAATGAAAAGCAACATGTGTCCTATTACATTAAATGGAAGAGCATCGATCTGTTCAACCTGCATTTTTAAGTGATAAGAAATATTACATTTTTCTAATTCTAGAGAACATAAAAACGATGCATGCGTTTCTTCACGCAAATGAAAACAATAGTTACATTTATAGTAAAGTGAAAATATTATCAAGTTATCTAGAAATTTTGATTTGTCAAAAAGTCAGGCTCTAAATTCCTTTTTTACAAAAAAATATTTCATTTCTCACGATTTCACATATCAGTTTTTAGAAATCTGATGGCATGATAATCTATTCGCCTACTAGAAAACACGCTGGTGTGTTACAGAGACCCTCAAATCTTTTATTTCATGAGATGCTGATCTTTTAGGCTGCAGTGGCATTCTCATCTTGCAAGCACCAGCGTGATGCCCCAGAAAGAAGGGCTTTTGTTCCACAGGAGTCTCTATCAAGGGGAATTTCCAGGCCTCATCTTTGAAAGATGAAAACTACACCGCTGAGGAAGAAATACTTTTTTTTTTAATTCTGTGCTGGAGCTTACATTTGAATCAAGTTAGCAGTGCTGTGTTCTCTGCTGTGTAAAACTGACATTAATTCTAACGGATTATTTGGCATATTTTTTTTTTAAAGTGTGTCGTGATGCTATCACCCTTGCTTCACTGTAAAAAAAAAGAACATGTTTTCCAAGTCTGATACATAAAGAAGGTAACACTTTGGGTTATAAATAGAGTTTAAGAATCGTATGTGACTTTTACATTCAATCGCCCTTTTAAATACATGCATTGCCCATTTAGAAAACGGACACAGACAATGAGGACTAACAGCCTACCTACCTTCGCCTGTAGAGAAACACAGATCAGTAAGTAATTTATTATGATGAAATCCTTATGAAAATCAATTTAACAGGCAGTATAAATGTAATCGAGGTAATTTGCAAATTTTGGTAAAAATGTTGTAATGTCATCAATGATTGCTGAAATAATTAATTAGTTGCAGTGGATGGTTCACGCAACATCACAATTTAATTAATGATAATTTAGAAGTGCTGGGAATAGTGCAGAGCAATATCACTGACTGAGCTCCGTCCATTATGCACCTAGTAGCCGTGAGTCATGTATATTATCCACATTTGTAAAGCGCAAACAATCACCCGTAAATATTGCCCAGAGTCACATGGTGCTGGGCTAATCTGCCGCCGCACCGGCGATCAAACCGCAATCCCCAGATTCCGGTGTCAGTCGCCCTGGCCGCGGCGCCACACCTCAGGGAATACACTGGGGAAGAAAGTTAAATGGAGGGTCAGAAAGTGTGTGCAGGTGGGTGTAACATCGGCAACAATTGCAATATGTGGAGAGACTGCTTCCGTATGCCTCTTCAATTCATCAAATGTTGGTATGATGTGTCAAACATAGTTATAAAGCACATTTCTAAAATTTGTAGAAACCCATCCGCAGTTGTATTCTTAGTCCTGTCATGTCAGGCTCCTATGTCTAGCTTCATCATTTTACCCAGACTTTTATTGCATGTCAGAATATCATGATTTTAATATCGTGATACTATAATGGCATACTAAAAATATTGAAAAAACAGGCTATGAAGAAATTAATAATACATATTCAAGTATCCATTATCAATTCTTAGCTGCACCTCAACTAACATTGAAGTTGTATGTAATAATTCAATATTTGTTAAAGATTTGGATCTCCAATGAGGTCCCCATAAAATTTACATACACTTATTACATGATAAATATAATTTTTAAAAAAGGACAATTAATTTCTCATTCCATTGATAAATAACAAAACCCTTCATAGCTGGTCTTAGATGTTCCCTTACATAGCATAAATAGATATTATCAACTATCCTAATGAGAGAGATACAAATAAAAGTTCATAACATTAAGGCTAATAAGCAGCAACAAAATCCTAAATGAAAACCTCTACCAAAACAAGAGGTACAAGTTTAGGTCCGTAATTCAGTTTAGAATAATGTACATCACATCAGTTGCTTGGTAAAAAAACATAAAGGTGTTCTGAAACAATCAGCGGATTTGGTAAACAATACATTTTCCTTTAACCACAAAACCTAAGGACAAAATACTATCTAATTTTGTGCAAAATGCATTAAATAGCAGCAACTACATATGCAAATTTCTAAAAACATTATACAGCAACGTATAATAAGAGCTTCTTTAGAATATCATGATTTAAAATAGCAGCAAGGGTGTGGGAGTACAACATATCCTGATTGTGCAAAGAACAGCTAAATAGTAGCCAGTACATATGCAAAATACAATCCATAAAAGGAAAGAGTACTAAGGGGCTGATTACGATGGCAGGCGGACTAGGTCCGCACGCCATCGTAGCGGTGTTTGGGCCCGCCCACCAGACATGCGGCGGTCTCACCACTGCAATTAGGATCTGCCCGCCATAGTGGTGGGCACATCCTGGGCTTTTCACATTGTATGCGGTGCTGCTGGCTGCAGCACCACACGCAATGTGAAAAGTGCATGCACAGCATTTCCCTGCACTCCGTGGCAGGCACCATGCGATGCCTGACACTTGGTGCATGGAAATGAGGGGGGTACCATGGGTACCGCCAAGTGCAGTGACACCCCCCCCAGACATTGGGGGCCCAAAACAGGCCCCCAAACCCAATCCCTGCCAGCGTTTCCATGACGGCGATGCCGCCATGGAAAGGCATTCCTAAACCCACATCCTGATCTGGTGGACAGTGCCTGCTAGGCACTGCCACCATTTCAGGGGCCCTGCACTGTCTGCCAGGCAGTCGGTGCAATTGCCGTTGGCGGAAAAGCAGCAGACGGATTTAGCGTCTGCCCCGATACCCACCACCAACCTAATTTGGCGGTGGGTAATGAGCTTGGTGGTGGCGGAAGGACCACAAACGCCGGCCCAGCAGTGGCAGTCCTTTCCCCATCATAATGACCCCCTAAGACTCTTTAAAAAAGTCACCAAGGTCAAGGAGTTAGCAGCATAATTAAATACATTGGCAAAATACAATCAAAAAAGGGAAAGAGTACTAAGACTACTTAAAAAGGACACCAGGGCCCAGGAATTAGCAGCTTAATTAGAGGGCGAGCCATGTGTCTAGAAGGAGAACCCATTTAAGAGAATATGTAAGAAGTTAAAATATATTTATAAACTCCTTAAAAAAATTAAGTAGTTTTACACAGACTGCTTCGTTCTTTGGGCAAAAGAGAAAGTCACGGGCTAAAGTTACATTTCTAATACAGTTTTGTAAAAACATCGGACGAAGCCAACAACGACTACACAAAACAATGCTGGGCATACAAGCTCACAGAAGTTATAGATTTTTCATGCAATGAGACCAGTTTGCTTTTAGGTCATGCGACATAGGGTAAGCCATCATCAAATTCCGTGATCTAGGTTCCAAGATAAATAACTCTGAGGAATTCTTGGTGAATTTGACCTGGTTATTAACTTTAACCTCTCTTTAGGATTACATTTTTTTTATCTCCAGTATAGCTGATCTTACCACTTGTAATTTTTCAAAAGGATTTGAATTCTGAAAGCGAGTGGGCGGTCGCTGATTCTTCTTGTGCACAGAAGACTTTTAGTCCCAGAGAAAAGTCACAAGAGAGGGAATGTTCACCTACTATACCACCAAAAATGTATTGGCACATGAAACCTCTTAATGTATATGACTCACTATTTCTTAACTGATATCCCCAATGCAGAATCCTTAATAAACGTTGGATATAAAAGCTTATCAAGCCAAATTCTAATCTGATAGCAGCTATTGGGACTAGAGCGTTAAAATTACATCATTTACCTAAAATCTGGCATTCAATCCCATCTAAAAAACTCCAGTCCTTTACAGGAATTGATTCAATAGCATAAAGCAAAGTCAGAGGGATTTTAGCTTTAAAAACAGTAAGCAGACTTCAACCCATTGCACTATATAAAATACACAAGCCATTTGCGTGAGATGCCGCTTTACAAGGACTGTGTTCGATATTAAGTTTATTCTTCATATTGCCCACTATTATTGTCCCTAAATAGAGAAGGGAATCTACCACCTCCAACTTTTCATGACCAATTTTCCACTTAAAATTACAAAATTTCTACTTCTGTTACATTTCATAATTACAATTTTGCTTTTTGAAACATAAATCTTCAAGAAATGTGCCACTGTGTATTTCTGTAATAATATTAGCTTTTTATTCAGCCCAATAGGGGTTAGGTGCATCACTGCTATATGCCCAGCATACAGGAGGCATGCAAAGAATGTCTGCCTATCTTTGGTGCATATAAGGGAAAAAGCAGTGGTGCTAATAAAAAACCTTGTTTCAGACATTTCCTGTGGGTGTTACCGATGATGACCCTTGATTTCCTCCCATTAATACCTGGCACCATGTTTGAGAATGTAGGGTAATAATTAAAGATAGCAGATGAGAAGGCACACCCATTTTGTGTAATTTTCTCAATAGTAGTGGCCGGTCTACCTTGTCAAAGGCCATTGAAAAATCTATACAGGACCATATAAACATGTGACCTATGAAAAATATTGTGGTTCTCCTCAATTAGTTTCAACATGAAGATGTTATCCAGGATAGAGTGACTTTTCCTAAAATCTGCTTGCTCTATAGGGAGGACCTTCTTCTCCTCCACCCATTCAGTGAGGTTATCAAGAATACTACGAGCAAATATTTTCCCCACCACATTTAATAGACCTATTTGCCAGTAGCTACCCAGAAGATATCTATGGCCGTTTTTGTACAGAGGGATTAAAATACTTCCAGACCAAGATGGGGGCGTCTTCCCCTGCGAATAACATAAATCAAACAGTGGAGTTAGGTAAGTAGCCCACAACAGAGGTTCCTTTTTAATTACTGCCCTGGGAATTTAATCAGGACCCATTGCTCCCGAGGCTCACATTTTTTGAATAGGTCCTACCACTTCACTCATTGAGGGTGCATAGCTGAATACAGAGATTTCACACGAGTAGGGTAAGGCGAGGGCAGAGCTGGAAAGATTAGACGCTGCAGAGTAGAGTTCTCCCAGATGGAATTTCCATTCCTCTTCTTTAATAGGAATGGGGAGGAATTTCACTCTTGTGCCACAACAGTCAGCGATTATTTCCCAGTACCTTTTAGAGTTGTTTTTTGAGGCCGCCTCTTTTAACTGTACCCATACGCGATCTTCCTTTATTTGCTTTAAGGAACGTTTTTTCCTCTGTCTTCTCCTCTTCAATAGATTTATTAAGTTACTTCATTCGAGAGAAAAATTCATGAACTGAGTCCTCACTAATTTATTTATTTTCCTATTTATAGGAAGCATTGGGTTAAAATACAATCTCCGTATAGCTACAACATACGATGATTTACATTATGTAGCCAGATAACCTGCATTATGAGAAAAGGCTTCAAATAAGTCGGATTGAGGAGAAGAACACTCAGCCATTAGTAAGTGTTGCTGATCACTTACCAAAACTGTTAAATTCTCTTTTAGTTTAACAGTCGCTAGAGTTTTCCAATGGATTCTACCATTTTTTGCATTAAACCCCAAATGTGCTTTCTTTAAAGTTCCAGGAGCCTACCTTAGCACAGGTAAATTCTAATTTAGAGCAGATCAGCATATGGTTGCTAAAATTATTTTCCAGAACTTCCATACTTATGAGTTTGCAGAAAAAATCTGCAGAAACAATTAAATAATCTATAATGGATCTCCCAGTAGGTGCCTTATGGGTAATAATTGCTGGTATATCATTTTCTAACCTCCCATTAGCAATTCTAAGGTCCAGGTTCTCAGACCTTCAAATAATGCTCTCCTCTTTTATCTGTTCTGCTTTTATTCGGGAACTGAGCAGGGGGCATATTTAAGGTTTCATTTGTTAGGGAGTTAGTAAATACTCATATACTATGAGAAGAAACTTTAGAATTCAAATCTCCAACTAACATTAGAAACCTGCAATATTCACTTTCCAGAGTAATGGAGATGAAGGCAAATAGATCCTTTAATAGATAAAAGTAAGATGCATCGGGAGGTAAATATGCATTTACGATCAGCAAACAATTTGAGTGATCTTGGGCGTCCTTAAAATCTAGCTTAATCGCCTGAATTAAGTTATAGGCATGAAAGAATACTTTATATGACCATCTAAAACTTTTACTTAATAATATAGCAATACCTCCTTTAGCATGTCCTCTATTTACAGGGAGCGCAGGCCGGCTCAGCCCTATATAGTCTTCAGCCTTTATTTTTATCGGTGCTTAAGCCGGCTGCCTTCCAATAGATCAAGTTAATACCCTTGCCAGGAAGAATTCCCATATTTTAAGCTTGAGGATCTATTTGTGTTAAGGGCGCCTGCTACCCAACTCCATTTCTTATCTTCTCCATATTCAGGGAGTAAATAGTGGTCCTTTTTCTCTGTGAGAAGCGAAACCCTCCTTCACTCTTTACCAAGGGAAACCTGCAATATACTCTCGCTTTCCAGGAACGGCAGACCCCTTGTGGGGATATCTGAATAAGTATTAACCTGCTGATTATGGATCACTTTTTTTGAGGCTAGCTCCTCCTCAGGTACAAGAACATCAATACCACAGCATCGTAATTTATCACTGTATGGCAATATCAGATGGGAGATAACTTTAGATTGAAATGTTACTCTTGCCCCCTAGGATTATTATATTTTTGAACCTGAACCAGGGCGAGGTCATTACTCTGAATCATTTGGAGGCCATGGATTTTGGCAAAGCAACCCAATAGGAAAGACCTATTCATATATGGTTCATGATCAAAAATAAAAGAAAAATCTAAGGTATAAGGTGCATAAGGTGAGTCGTTGACTTGGCAAGTTACATCAGGAACACTTTCAGAAGAATTATAAATAACATTGCTTCCTAAAGAGGAGGCAAATAGCGAGGCATTGGGATTCAAATTACTCTGAACTATAGAAGGAACAATTAGATCTAATACAATTGCATCTTGGGAGGATTGAATTGGAGCACTAGATTCAAAAAAGGTGCTCATGGTCCCAATAAATCAGTTTCTACTTGACCATCTTCCTTCTTCATGATGTTCGGATCAGAGTTTGATGATTGGTTTAGAATTAGATTAGGGTCAAAGCGTAGCCGTTTTGCTCTTTTTAAAAATTCATCCTTTGACGATTTTCCCTTTTTTCTTGCTTCTTCTTCTTACAAACACTATTACATTTGTGGTTGATATCTATTTCCTTAGTAGGAAAACAACCAACGTTTAGTTCCCCCACAATGGGATGCTCAGAAAGTTTTGCACCTGTTTTTAGGAAAATTGAGAAAACCTTTCGAATTATACTAGATTGTTCCTTCTTAGCTTGCTGGCAGAACGCAGATACAGCTACGGGAGATGAATTCTTAGGTTCGAAGAGCTGTTGTAGAGAAAAAGAAGGATGTAATTCGTCGAATATATCTGCATTTTCTTTACCTTTCAATTTATTTTTCCTACTAGAAGAGGGCCTACCAGCCTGAATGCCAAAGTCCCGACCTTTAGCGTGGGAGAGAGAGCATGTTTGAGTAGATTGGAATTATCCCCCAACGATAGAGGACAAGAGGTCCCCTTACCAGGATTAGATTTACAGGAAAGAAGTAGGCCGGCTTTACCAGGCAAGAGTCTTTGCTCAGAGACAATGAACTTAGTCAAGGCCAAAATAGAATCCGGGATATAATCAGAGCTACTTACTGATTTCTCCATTAAGGCTAGAATAGAATACAAAACTCTTTCCAGGCAAATTAAGGATTCAGACATAAGCAATTTTGTCTCTGGATTATTATTTAAATGTGAAAACTCAAGGACAAGTTAGGAGGGGCAGATCCCCTTGAATGTAATAAATGTGTTCCGCTGGGTGTACTACTAAACAGCTGCATCTTAACGGGGTCATCCAGCAGGAGAACTCATGAATTGAAGGAAAGCAAAGTGACTGGATTATGAATCCTGGGTGATTCCAAATTAGATCTTTGTCATAACTTTGGAGATGCATTTATATTAATATTGAGTTCTGGGAGATTACAATCTTCCATCATAGGGTCTCCATGTTTTGAGGCTAGATGAGGTACTCCTTCAGGCAGGATAACTCTGCTAGCAAGGGAGTGCATAGTTAGATTTGCCAGCAAAGAGTCATCTGCCCTAAATTCAGAGTGAGGCACATCCCAAGGCCAAGTTATTCCAAATTTGGGAGATAGGGTAGTAGGTTCTACTGGGGATGATTTTCCCAGATCTACACTAACCTCTCCATGAGTTCTCAATTAGACTCCAACATCCCTGCTGTGTTTAAGCTTGTCTCTTTCTTAGGAAAAAAGGAAGAGATGGTGTTAAAACCTTTCAAGGTATTTATTTGTATTGAATTGTTTCTTAACCCCTTCTGTGCCCATGACGAGCTGGACTCGTCATGGAGCACAGTTGCGCTGTGCCCATGACGAGTCCAGCTCGTCATGGGACCCACCCTTGGGGGAAGCGCTGGCGCTCCCCCCGTGATTCGTCGATTTTTTTTTTTTACTGGGGAGGCAGGGGAAGACCTTCCCCTGCCTCCCCCCGCCCGCGTCATCAATGACGTCAGCGCGCGAGCCGCGCTGACGTCACCGGAGGCTTCCCCTTTGCTCTCCGAGGCGCAGGAAGCCATTTGCTTTCTGCGCGTCGGAGAGTAAAGGTCAGTTTTGGGGCTGGGGAGGGGGTATTATTGCATCAGTGGGTTGGGTAGGGTGGGGGCACAATGTTGGGGGGGTAGAAATGTTTTTATGTAGGCTCCGCTTTGTTCCTGCGCTTGGATCGTCCAAGTGCAGGTGCTTCTATGTGAAATGGATCCAAAAAATAAACAATTGTTTTCGTTTTCTCTCGTTTTCTGTGTGATGGGTGCTGCTAGCGTGGGATGGGGGTGGGGGGCGAAATAAAGTCAGCCATAGGGGTTGCAATGTGGCCAGATTGATTTTATTTGCATCCAAATACACCAGCATCAGAGTTTGCCAGTGCAGTGCGACTTTCGTTTTCTCGTGTAACTTTGAACAGCATTGTTGTACCAAGGGGGGGCGAAAGAAAGGAAGACAGAGGGGTTGCAAAGTGGCCAGATTGATTTTATTTGCTTCCAAGTACACCAGCATCAGAGTTTGCCAGTGATGTGCTTCTTTCGTTTTTTTGTCTTCCTTTGAACAGTATTGTTGTTCCCAGGGGGGGCGAAATAAAGTAAGCCATAGGTGTTGCAAAGTGTCCAGATTGATTTTATGTGCATCCAAGTACACCAGCATCACATAGTTTTCCAGTGAAGTGCTACTTTCGTTTTCTGGTCTTCCTTTGAACAGCATTGTTGTTCCCCGGGGGCAAAATAAAGTTAGACAGAGGGATTGCAAAGTGGCCAGATTGATTTCTTTTACATCTTGTGATCGGTGGGTGCTGGTAGGGGGGTGGGGGGTGAAACAAAATAAGTCAGAGGGGTTGCAAAGTGCCCTGTTTTTTTTTTTAGTATACAAATACACCAGCATCACAGAGTTTGCCAGTGAAGTGCTACTTTCGTTTACTCGTGTAACGTTGAAGAGCATTGTTGTTCCCAGGGGGGGCGAAATAAAGTGAGACAGAGGGGACGCAAAGTGGCCAGATTGATTTTATTTGCTTCCAAGTACACCAGCATCAGAGTTTGCCAGTGAAGTGCTACTTTCGTTTTCTCGTCTTCCTTTGAGCAGCATTGTTGTTCCCAGGGGGGGCGAAATAAAGTAAGACAGAGGGGTTGCAAAGTGGCCAGATTGATTTTATTTGCATCCAAGTACACCAGCATCAGAGTTTGCCAGTTACAGTGCGACTTTCGTTTTCTCGTCTAACTTTGAGCAGCATTGTTGTTCCCAGGGGGGGCGAAATAAAGTAAGACAGAGGGGTTGCAAAGTGGCCAGATTGATTTTATTTGCATCCAAGTACACCAGCATCAGAGTTTGCCAGTGAAGTGCGACTTTCGTTTTCTCGTCTTCCTTTGAACAGTATTGTTGTTCCCAGGGGGGCTAAATAAAGTAAGACAGAGGGGTTGCAAAGTGGCCAGATTGATTTTATTAGCATCCAAGTACACCAGCATCAGAGTTTGCCAGTGAAGTGCTACTTTTGTGTTCTCGTCCAACTTTGAACAGCATTGTTGTACCAAGGGGGGCGAAAGAAAGTAAGACAGAGGGGTTGCAAAGTGGCCAGATTGATTTTATTTGCATCCAAGTACACCAGCATCAGAGTTTGCCAGTGCAGTGCGACTTTCGTTTTCTCGTCTAACTTTGAACAGTATTGTTGTTCCCAGGGGGGGCGAAATAAAGTAAGACAGAGGGGTTGCCAAGTGGCCAGATTGTTTTTATTTGCATCCAAGTACACCAGCATCAGAGTTTGCCAGTGTATTGCTACTTTCGTTTTCTCATCTAACTTTGAACAGCATTGTTGTTCCCAGGGGGGGGGCGAAATAAAGTAAGACAGAGGGGTTGCAAAGTGGCCAGATTGATTTCATTTGCATCCAAGTACACCAGCATCAGAGTTTGCCAGTGTATTGCTACTTTCGTTTTCTCGTCTTCCTTTGAACAGCATTGTTGTTTCCAGGGTGGGAGAGTGTACCATTTCTGGAGGTACTGCAATACCTGGTTGATGGGTGAATTGGAAAACACAATGTGCACCATGGTTCTGTTTTTATGGATGTGGTCTACCATACTGCTTATGTTTTGTAAGGATGTAAGCAATGGACAGTGAAACGGTTCCCTTCAGGGCCCTCTAGTCATGTCCATAACTTTTCCGGTGAAACCACTCGCTGATTTCTGAATAGTTAGTGAGAGATCGTTTAGGTAACCATGTTATTTCTGCTTACATTGCACATGCTTTGCATTCCCTAGGAGTGTTTTTTTTTTTAGGCAGTGTATTACTCTTATCAAGTACATAATTTGAATTGAGCCACATCCAAGTGTTTATAGCGAGCACAATTAGGTTATAGCTGAAGGCAGTGCGAGTTTCTCTCAGTGGGGATGTGGCACTATGGCCGGAGCTGTTGAATTTGGAAATGGGGAACCGGGTTCTGCATTCATGACCAGTCCACCACACCACTGTACTGAGGGAGCACATTCCCATGCTACACCGTAGAAGGCCCCACTAGACCTTAGAAGGCTTGATGTCTTAGCACAAGCAGGTGTACTGTAGTGGTGTCAACTTACAAAAGAGTACAAAGTACAAGTAGAGGTATAAAAGTGCAATAAATGGCAGACACGCAAAACACAGGAACACACTGGGTAGGCACTTCTACGGGCATGGAGAACAGAATTTCCTATAATGTAAAGACTTCCTTCACACAATAGAGAGGGTGTGAATTAAGTTTGGAAGTGTCTTTGCAGGAGGAGAACTTTGAGGTTAGTTTTGAAGGACTGGGAAGAGGGAGGGGGTGGTCCGGAGCTGAGGCTCAGTTCCAGATTCTCGCCGCGTTGCTTGTAAAGGATTGGGCCATCGATCTTTCCTTTTTGAAAGTGGGAGGGTCAAGCAATACATTTTGCGCAGTACGTGATGGTCTAGAGCATTATATGCATATGTTACAATAAAGTTTTTTTTCTTCTTTTTATTCTAGTCTAAAGCTTTTCGACGGTGGCTGTTCTGCAGTTTTGTGTAGTTGCATTGTGTTGGTAACAAATGTTTTGTTGTTGTATTTACAATAAATGAGTAATGATATAATGTCTGAATGAATTTTTTTGTAAGTGATGTCATAATGGCGGCATATTTAGTTAGTGGTTTGAGCATGAAATTCTTTGCGATGTGTTTTGCATAGTCTTATGTGTAATTGCTTTTCTCTTTCTTTTTTAGTGGGATATTGTTGATCCATACTGTGTCTGTACAGAGTTGGTGGTGGTGAGTAGTTTAGCTGCCTCTGGCAAGTGAGTGGTATTGTTTTGGAGTATATTTGAGTTTTTGATAAAGGTGCTTTTTGCTTATTACTTATTTTACAAAGAGTTTGTTGTTGTTGACAGGTTACCTTTATTAGTAAGCAATATGTCTAGCCGTAGAATGACTGCTCAACAGGTGGTCGGTATGCTTCTTGAATCTTCCTCTGAGCATGATTATGAGACTGACAGTGCGTCTGAGGGAGAGGAGGGAGGGGAAGATTCTGGCAGTGAGTTTTCACTCAACATGGAATCATCGGATGATGAAGGTACTCTCAGTGCAGATGAAGGTACTCTTGGTGTGGATGAAGCAACTCTCAGTGCGGATGAAGTGCCTGTCTTAGAGGAGGAAACTGCTGTGCCAATGGTGCAAGAGGCATCTGGATTGCAGTCTGAGGCTGCTAGGCTTCCTACTGGAAGTGCTGGACTTTGGTTTGATCCAAACATGGTGCAGCCGGTGTTGCCTGCCTTTAGCGGTGATGCAGGGTGTACAGTGAATTGTGAAAACTTTTTGCCTATACAGTTTTTTCAGTTGTTTATGGATGATGTATTTTTGGGTGAGATTGTTGAGCAGGCGAATTTGTATGCTGAACAGTTTTTGAGGAACAACAGCGACAAACTTAGGCCCCAGTCTAGAGCTACCCGGTGGACTCCCACATATCTGGAAGAGATTAAGAAGTTTTTGGGTTTGACTTTATTGATGGGTGTGGTAAGGAAGCCAACCTTGGCTTCATATTGGTCTACTAGCCCCTTGTTGGCAACTGCCATATTTCCTGCAGTTATGACTCGTAATCGGTATTTACTTTTGCTACGTATGCTGCATTTTGTTGATAATTCTATGGCGTTGCCACGAGATCACCCTGACTGTCACCGTCTTTTTAAGATTCGGCCCGTTCTTGATCACTTTGTGGATCGATTTTCTGAGATCTATACTCCAGGGAAAGAAATATCTATTGATGAGTCTTTGGTCTTGTTCAAGGGCCGTTTGGTTTTTAGGCAGTACATCCCTAGCAAGAGGGCACGCTATGGAATTAAGCTGTATATGTTGTCTGAGAGTAGGACAGGATATGTTTTTAATTTTCGTGTGTACACTGGTAGAGATTCTGCTATTGACCCCCCAGGTTGTCCGTCCACTTTTGGAGTTGCAGAGAAAATTGTGTGGGATCTTGCTAGGAGACTGTTTAACAGAGGCCACCATTTGTACCTTGATAACTTCTATACTACTGTGCAATTATTTAAGGAATTGTATAAAGTGGACACTTTTGCATGTGGCACAATCCGCTCTAACCGTAAAGCTTATCCGAAAGAGCTTGTTTGCAAAAAACTTCAGAGGGGGCAGTGCAGTTCCTTGCGTAGTAATGAACTACTAGCTGTAAAATTTGTGGACAGGAGGGATGTGTACATGCTGACTACCATCCATGATGAGAGTACTTCACCTGTGGCTGTTTGGGGTCAGGTTGCTGAAGTGCGCAAACCTGTGTGCATTCTAGACTACAATAAGCACATGGGTGGTGTTGACAGAGTAGATCAGAGGTTGGAACCTTACTCTGCTATTCGGAAGGCTTATGTTTGGTATAAGAAGTTGGCCATCCATTTCTTCGAATTAGCAATGTTCAATGCTTTTATTGTGTTCAAGGAGTGTTCTCCTGCGTCAAAGTTGACATTTCTTCAGTTTCAGCACTCTGTGATAGCTAGCCTTGTTGTTGTGGAACAGGCAAGTGTTCCTAGATTTGGAGTGGTGGAGGATGTGGTTCGATTGAAAGATCGCCACTTTCCTGATTTCATCCCTCCCACACCGGCAAAAGATTTTCCCACTAGGAGATGTAGAGTCTGTTGGCGAAGAGATAAGCGGAAGGAGTCTCGTATGTACTGCTCCGACTGTCCATCTAAACCTGGGCTGTGTGTCCCTGCTTGTTTTAGAGCGTACCATACACAAAATAATTTTTGGGAGCAATCATGAGTGGTAAAGTTAACTGATTGGTTTGTATTCTTTGAAAAATGTGATTCTGTTTCAAGGTTGGCGTTAGTGCAATGTGTTTAGTTTCTGATTTTGTGTTTGTAGATTTGTATCTATTTGTGATTTGTTTGTGTTTTTATTTTTGTCTAAAAAAATCCTAAATGTGTTGGCAGTGTGTGTGGACTGGCACTTCTTTGGCGGTGTACGTGGAATGGTGCTTGGCTGGCGGTGTGCATGGACTGGTGCTTGGCTGGTGGTGTGCGTGGACTGGTGCTTGGCTGGCGGTGTGCGTGGACTGGTGCTTGGCTGGCGGTGTGCGTGGACTGGTGCTTGGCTGGCGGTGTGCGTGGACAGGTGCTTGGCTGGCGGTGTGCATGGACTGGTGCTTGGCTGGCGGTGTGCGTGGACTGGTGCTTGGCTGGCGGTGTGTGTGGACTGGTGCTTGGCTGGCGGTGTGTGTGGACTGGTGCTTGGCTGGTGGTGTGTGTGGACTGGTGCTTGGCTGGCGGTGTGTGTGGACTGGTGCTTGGCTGGCGGTGTGCGTGGACTGGTGCTTGGCTGGCAGTGTGCGTGGACTGGCGCTTGGCTAGCGGTGTGCGTGGACTGGTGTTTAGCTAGCGGTGTGCGTGGACTGGTGCTCGGCTAGCGGTGTGCGTGGACTGGCGCTCGGCTGGCTGTGTGAGTAGTGACTTGCTGCTGGTCACTACACACACTTCTAGCTGAGTGCCACTCCACGCAATCCATCTGCTTGTGTAGTTGCTGTGTCAGGAATGTGGGAGTGTGAAAGTGATGGGCCCTTGAATGGGGCTGTGTGCTGGTGTGAGTTTTGTTATGTGATGGGCCCGCGGCTGGCGGTATGAAAGGTTTTGTATGTCTCACGTGTATGAATGGCCTGTAAAGAGGTTGGTGCCTTGTCGTGGCTTTACAGCTCACCAGCTGTGAGTCAATGATTCAGTTTCTCGCCCTTTCAATTATTAACAGTGCATTTCATTTTTGTGAAATCACTTGCTAATACAATTGTATATTCTGAACAATCACTCACTCTCGTGCCAAATCCAACCAGTATGTGTGTGTGCTTGAGGATTAGATGGCTGTGCAGTAATATTTGCCTTTCTGAAGCAGGGTGTACCTTGTCCCTTTTGTGAATTTTGTAATGTGTTGTTTTTGTGCCTGGTGGTGCGAATGGTCTTGTGTGTATCACGTATGAAAGGTGTGTGAATGGCCTGTAAAGCGGTTGGTGCCTTGCCGTGGCTTTACAGCTCACGAGCTGTGAGTCATTGGTTCAGTTTTTTCTCCATTGAATTATTGACAGTGCATTTCATTTTTGTGAAATCTCTTGTTAATAAAATTTAATATACTGAACCATCACTCGCCCTCGTGCCAAATCCAACCAGTATGTGTGTGCGTTTGAGGAATAGGTGGCTGTGCAGGATTCTTTGTCTTTTTAGTTTCTCTGCCAAGGTGTATGTTCCATGTAAAAATAACCCACCAACTGTAGATATTGTCGTAGACCCATGGGAGTTCATGGTGATGTCTCTCTTGTGAATTCCAAAAAGGTTTTTTATCCTCAATGTCCTGCAAACCTCAAAATATCGGTCACATTGTCCATGCAATATTGTGCCAAAATTCTCACGTTGTAGAAACAATGTCAAAACGTTCTGGTTTTGCAAGGGGGTCAACTGTCTTTTTGGCCCGTGCTCGGCGGTCATCTAGGGAAACCTACCAAACCCATACATTTCTGAAAACTATACACTCGGGGGCTTCCAGGGAGGTATGGCTTGCGTGGATCCCCCAACGTTTCCTTACCCAGAATCCCCTGCAAACCTCAATTTTTGCTGAAAAAATCACTTTTTCACATATTTTGGGGTGGGAAAGTAGTGGCATCACCGGGCTCACACAAATTTACCACCACCCAGCGTTACCCCAGGTCTCCCGGTAAAAATGGTGCCTCACTTGTGTGGGAGGCCCAAGTACCCGCGGCAGGCAAGGGCCCAAAACGCAGTGAGGCGACATCAAAATGGCCTATCGCAAAACCACCTGGTTTTGCAAGGGGGGTCACTTAGGTTTTTGGCCCGGTGCTCGGCGGCCATCTAGGGAAACCTACCAAACCCATGCATTTCTGAAAACTAGACACCCGGCGGCTTCCAGGGAGGTATGGCTTGCGTGGATCCCCCAACGTTTCCTTACCCAGAATCCCCTGCAAACCTCAATTTTTGCTGAAAAAAATCACTTTTTTCACACATTTTGGGGTGGGAAAGTAGTGGCATCACTGGGCTCACACAAATTTACCACCACCCAGCATTCCCCCAGGTCTCCTGGTAAAAATGGTGCCTCACTTGTGTGGGAGGCCCAAGTACCCGCGGCAGGCAAGGGCCCAAAACGCAGTGAGGCGACATCAAAATGGCCTGTCGCAAAACCACCTGGTTTTGCAAGGGGGGTCACTTAGGTTTTTGGCCCGGTGCTCGGCGGCCATCTAGGGAAACCTACCAAACCCACGCATTTATGAAAACTAGACACTCGGCGACTTCCAGGGAGGTATGGCTTGCGTGGATCCCCCAACGTTTCCTTACCCAGAATCCCCTGCAAACCTCAATTTTTGCTGAAAAAATCACTTTTTTCACACATTTTGGGGTGGGAAAGTAGTGGCATCACCGGGCTCACACAAATTTACCACCACCCAGCGTTCCCCCAGGTCTCCCGGTAAAAATGGTGCCTCGCTTGTGTTGGAGGCCCAAGTACCCGCGGCAGGCAAGGGCCCAAAACGCAGTGAGGCGACATCAAAATGGCCTGTCGCAAAACCACCTGGTTTTGCAAAGGGGTCACTTAGGTTTTTGCCCCGGTACTCGGCCGCCATCTAGGGAAACCTACCAATCCCACGCATTTCTGAAAACTAGACACCCGGCGGCTGCCAGGGAGGTATGGCTTGCGTGGATCCCCCAACGTTTCCTTACCCAGAATCCCCTGCAAACCTCAATTTGAGCTGAAAAAATCACTTTTTTCACACATTTTGGGGTGGGAAAGTAGTGGCATCAATGGGCTCACACAAATTTACCACCACCCAGCGTTCCCCCAGGTCTCCCGGTAAAAATGGTGCCTCACTTGTGTGGGAGGCCCAAGTACCCGCGGCAGGCAAGGGCCCAAAACGCAGTGAGGCGACATCAAAATGGCCTGTCGCAAAACCACCTGGTTTTGCAAGGGGGTCACTTAGGTTTTTGGCCCGGTGCTCGGCGTCCATCTAGGGAAACCTACCAAACCCACGCATTTCTGAAAACTAGACACCCGGCGGCTTCCAGGGAGGTATGGCTTGCGTGGATCCCCCAACGTTTCCTTACCCAGAATCCCCTGCAAACCTCAATTTTTGCTGAAAAAATCACTTTTTTCACACATTTTGGGGTGGGAAAGTAGTGGCATCACCGGGCTCACACAAATTTACCACCACCCAGCATTCCCCCAGGTCTCCCGGTAAAAATGGTGCCTCACTTGTGTGGGAGGCCCAAGTACCCGCGGCAGGCAAGGGCCCAAAACGCAGTGAGGCGACATCAAAATGGCCTATCGCAAAACCACCTGGTTTTGCAAGGGGGGTCACTTAGGTTTTTGGCCCGGTGCTCGGCGGCCATCTAGGGAACCTACCAAACCCATGCATTTCTGAAAACTAGACACCCGGCGGCTTCCAGGGAGGTATGGCTTGCGTGGATCCCCCAACGTTTCCTTACCCAGAATCCCCTGCAAACCTCAATTTTTGCTGAAAAAATCACTTTTTTCACACATTTTGGGGTGGGAAAGTAGTGGCATCACCGGGCTCACACAAATTTACCACCACCCAGTGTTCCCCCAGGTCTCCCGGTAAAAATGGTGCCTCACTTGTGTGGGAGGCCCAAGTACCCGCGGCAGGCAAGGGCCCAAAACGCAGTGAGGCGACATCAAAATGGCCTATCGCAAAACCACCTGGTTTTGCAAGGGGGTCACTTAGGTTTTTGGCCCGGTGCTCGGCGGCCATCTAGGGAAACCTACCAAACCCATGCATTTCTGAAAACTAGACACCCAGCGGCTTCCAGGGAGGTATGGCTTGCGTGGATCCCCCAACGTTTCCTTACCCAGAATCCCCTGCAAACCTCAATTTTTGCTGAAAAAATCACTTTTTTCACACATTTTGGGGTGGGAAAGTAGTGGCATCACCGGGCTCACACAAATTTACCACCACCCAGCGTTCCCCCAGGTCTCCCGGTAAAAATGATGCCTCACTTGTGTGGGAGGCCCAAGTACCCGCGGCAGGCAAGGGCCCAAAACGCAGTGAGGCGACATCAAAATGGCCTATCGCAAAACCACCTGGTTTTGCAAGGGGGGTCACTTAGGTTTTTGGCCCGGTGCTCGGCGGCCATCTAGGGAAACCTACCAAACCCATGCATTTCTGAAAACTAGACACCCAGCGGCTTCCAGGGAGGTATGGCTTGCGTGGATCCCCCAACGTTTCCTTACCCAGAATCCCCTGCAAACCTCAATTTTTGCCCCAAAAAATCACTTTTTCCACACATTTTGGGGTGGGAAAGTAGTGGCATCACTGGGCTCACACAAATTTACCACCACCCAGCGTTCCCCCAGGTCTCCCAGTAAAAATGGTGCCTCACTTGTGTGGGAGGCCCAAGTACCCGCGGCAGGCAAGGGCCCAAAACGCAGTGAGGCGACAGCAAAATGGCCTGTCGCAAAACCACCTGGTTTTGCAAGGGGGGTCACTTAGGTTTTTGGCCCGGTGCTCGGCGGCCATCTAGGGAAACCTACCAAACCCATGCATTTCTGAAAACTAGACACCCGGCGGCTTCCAGGGAGGTATGGCTTGCGTCGATCCCCCAACGATTCCTTACCCAGAATCCCCTGCAAACCTCAATTTTTGCTGAAAAAATCACTTTTTTCACACATTTTGGGGTGGGAAAGTAGTGGCATCACCGGGCTCACACAAATTTATCACCACCCAGCATTCCCCCAGGTCTCCAGGTAAAAATGGTGCCTCACTTGTGTGGGAGGCCCAAGTACCCGCGGCAGGCAAGGGCCCAAAACGCAGTGAGGCGACATCAAAATGGCCTATCGCAAAACCACCCAGTTTTGCAAGGGGGGTCACTTAGGTTTTTGGCCCGGTGCTCGGTGGCCATCTAGGGAAAACTACCAAACCCACGCATTTCTGAAAACTAGACACCCTGCGGCTTCCAGGGAGATATGGCTTGCATGGATCCCCCAACGTTTCCTTACCCAGAATCCCCTGCAAACCTCAATTTTTGCGTAAAAAATCACTTTTTTCACACATTTTGGGGTGGGAAAGTAGTGGCATCACCGGGCTCACACAAATTTACCACCACCCAGCGTTCCCCCAGGTCTCCCGGTAAAAATGGTGCCTCACTTGTGTGGGAGGCCTGTTGGACTTGGCCCTTCTGGCAGGTTCACCCCTGGACTTTTTGGATTTTTATTGGTGACTTGGTATGGTGATTGTTTGGTCTCTGCGCACTTTCCCTGTGTCCCAGGGTAAAGTGCGTGCGTGCTCTGAGTGCATGTGGTGAGATAGGCCTGCCCTCCCATAGGAATGCATGGGGGATGTATGTGTCCCTAGTAGTTCCTGATGCGTGGGGTGTGCAGGCCCGAGTTTGGTATGTGCGGACTCGTGGGAGTGAATGCTGCGCGATGATGTGTGCGGCGTGCATGTACCTAGTGTGGAAGTGCCACTTCTAGAAGTGGGCACTTCTGTGTGCAGTGTGTCTGTCGCGTGATTGGCTGGTCATGTCATGTGACGGGCTAGGGATTCCCCAGTGTCAGGATGAGTCACCCAGTGGTGAATGGGGAGATCAGCAGCTAGATGGGTGGGAGGAGTCCACCTGAGTCCTGAATAGGACAGGGTTTTCCAAACACAATGCTGGCCCCGCCCCCGTGGTGCGACTGACGACCCTAGCCCTTCCAGTGAATAGAATGAGGGGCTGAGCACATCAAGGGTGCTCCCCAACCAGCTGCGACTGGTTTTCCCCCTCACCCTGAACCCAGAACAAAGGGTTTGCCTGTATAAAAATGGGGCTGTGTCCCCACAGAAATTGTTCTCTGCCAGGATCTTACCTGAGGGGGGCTGCTGCTGCTGCCGCTGGACCAGAGGACCGCCACTTGGACTACCTCCCTGCCTGGAGGCCCAGTGAGCTGGCTCTGGGTCCAGCCTTGCCCCCACCCCTGCCCTGCTGCATGCAGGGAAGAACTTTGCTGGACTTTGTGGTTCTTTTTATCCTAAAGCACCAGGCAGTGCTTTCCTTTCCCTCATAGCGCTGGGAGCGCTTTTCTTGGCTTCATAGCGCTGGGAGCGCTTTGTTTGGGTCCCCTAAGCGCCTGGAAGCGCTTTAATTGAGGCCGGCAGCGCAACGCTGCGATTATCAGCAAGGGAACCCCGACGTAGGGATTCCCTGCTATTGTGCTATATTCGAAGCGGGTGCCCACCCCGCATTGTGTGCTTGTTGGCGGGTGCCCACCCCGCTTATTGAAGTATTCCTACGGCGGGTGCCCACCCCGCCGTGTACTGCATATCGAGGGAGCCCACCCCTCTTATCCCCGGAGAAATCACCGCGGCGGCCCGGTTCTCAAACCGGAAGTCAGGCAACGGCTCGTGGGACGGGGGCGGAGCCTCGACCTGCAACGGAAGTCCAGGCGGGAGCCCACTCCGCACTGGACGGCTTCCTGGAGGAACGAGAGGAGGCTGCCGGGGAAGAGAGAGAGAGCCCCCGAGGAGCGGGAGCTCTCTAGTGCCGGCCGCCCTGACCCCGACGCGTCCAGTGAGCCTGGAGCCTCGGAGGCTCCACGAGAAGCGTCGCCGGAGTCCCGGTGAGTGAGGCTCCGAGGGGGGGGGGTCCGGACCGCATTTCGCTCCCGCCCCAGCGGGGGCCTGTCTATGCTCGAGTCCCAGAGTGGGACTCCAACCTTCTGGGGGCAGTATTCTGGAGCAGGCCAGAGCGCGAGTGGCGCTCCAACTACGGGGGCATTTCTCCTGCAGTCAGAGCGGCCCCGGAAGGCAGCGGGCCGCTCCAACGAAGGGGCCCGCATTATTTTCTCGAGCACTTGTGTGCTCCAACGGCCTGCATTGGTTTGCCCTGAGCCCCGAGAAGGCTCCAACGTTACGGGGCATTCTCGTCCTCAGAGCCCACGAGGCTCCACCCAGGCGCATTCTTCAGGAGCCTAGGAGGCTCCCCGGGGGCATTTCTATTGGCCATTTCGAGCCCCAGAGGCTCCAACGAAGGGGCATATTATTATTTAGAGCCTGCGAGGCTCAAGGGGCACAGTATTGATTCAGAGCCCTGGGAGGCTCCAACGTTGGCCCCAGCATTTCTCCAGTTGCCCAGCACTTAGTGGGCAACTGCTACGTTTAGGTTGTAGCCTCTGTGTTTTGGCTGGCGCAGCTTGCGCAGCCTTGCCCTAACATTTGGACACAGGGCGCCCTTGCCCCTTCACGGCCAGTTGGCCTGGGACTGCCACAGGTAGTGGCTTATGTGAGTTCTTGCGCAATTGTGTTTCCCTGCACCTCTGAATGTGTTTTTGCGTCATGTGCTTTGCTTTACACCTCTGAATGTTAGGCATCATGTGTTTATGTGCTTAGACCCCTACAGGTATTGTGATACTTAGGTGGTTGTTTTCTCCCTAGTACAGGTGGTGCCAGTGAGGTCCTGATTCCCTGCGCAATATTTTCCTAAGGTGGTTAGGGTTGCGTAGGTGGTACTTACCTGATACCAGTAGTGACTGGTGGTGTGCTAGGTGTAATTTTGTGCAACAGTAATTTTATTTCCTATGTTCCAAGTGCTATGTTCTAAGAGTGCTAATTCCGGACAGCGGTCCATGTGGCCCTGTCCCCTGTACATATAATCCCTTGTAAATTCTGCCCGTGCCTGTTGGCACATTGTAGAGTGTGTGTTTTTATCTAATGTGTTGTGTATAATACAAAGGCTATTTTTATAGAATACCTTGTGTGGAGTTTCCTTTGTGGTGGGCCTTGGGTGTTGTTGCTGGGTGCGCGCGCAAACGCTTTACACATCGCCTCAGGGATAAGCCTGACTGCTCGTGCCAAGCTACCAAGGGGGTGAGCAGGGGTTATCTTTGGCGTGTAACTCCCCAGCCCTGACTAGAGTGGTGGTTTCTGTCTGGCTTTGGCGCAAGCCCTAGCCAACCAGAAATCCCATTTCTAACATTGGTGATCAGCGGTGGGATTTGGACTTGCGTTTGCGCTGTACCGCAGCAGCAACTGGCCGCACTACAAAACTCTGCATTTAGATAAATCACATGGTATAGGGATTATTGTTTTAAGTTTGTTTTTAATTGTCATTTCTTTGGAAATGTGTTTTTGTGCACTGTGAGTTAGGTGTCCCTAGCTCGGGAGGGTAGATCATCGCCCTTAGTGCATTGTGTTTCTGGATTCACCAGAGGGTGGGATCCAGTGGTGGCAGCGTAATAGTGTCCTGTACATTTGTCCCCCGCCCTGCGCCCAGAGTTGGTACCTGTGTCACGTGGTGGTCAGGTTGAGGAATCAGGGGTGGTAGAAACTGCCTTACCAGTCCGAGGGGAGGGTTGTGTGTGTGGATGAATGGTGTGTGGCACTAGGCAAGTGAGTGTGAGTTCTCTGGGTTAGAGAGCTTGCTGAATCTTTTTGTGAATTGTGTGCTCCTGTGTGAAACTCAGACCCCTAGGTTCCCTGTATAATTGTTACCATAACGTCCGCCAGAATGGAGCCTGCTTGTGATCCCTATGAGCTAGCTTGGCGCCAGAGGCAGGAGTTAGAAAGGTACTGTACAGAGGAAGAGTCAGAAGAGGAGGTAGAGGATGACAATACCTGGACGCCAGTAGAGAGTGAGGACCCCATAGGTAGGGCGTCCCTTGCTGGGTCCAGCGTAGGAGGCAGCGC
Source organism: Triturus cristatus (assembly GCF_964204655.1). Taxonomy (NCBI): domain Eukaryota; kingdom Metazoa; phylum Chordata; class Amphibia; order Caudata; family Salamandridae; genus Triturus; species Triturus cristatus. The sequence goes on from NC_140588.1 coordinate 113,052,680, forward strand.
CTCATCCCTTTCCCTGTCCCCAGAGGAGTGGGAAGATAGGAGGAAAGAAAGGGAGCACCAGCTGGCGTTAGAGAAGCTCAGGTTAGAGCATGCTCAGGCGATGGCGCAGCTGGAGGCCAGGAAGCAACAGAGAGAGACTGAGTGGGTCTTGGCGCGGGAGAGGGTAGAGGAGGCTGAGAGGGCCTCCACCAGAGGCAAAGTAGCTCTGGAGGGTAGACTATCCCCTGCGCGCAGTTTTAATTTTCTGGGCTCCCCAGGGAGGGTTGAGTCCAGTGGTAGTAGCGATGTAGATTCCAGTGTAGGAAATCCCAGTCCCAGTTCCCCCAGTCTGGTACCTGTTTCCCAGGAGGAGGAGTTAAGGTTGAAATTCAGGGGCAGTAGGAAACTGTCTCACCAGACTTGGGAGGAGTTTGTGGATGGATGTGAGGATGCAATGTTTGATTGGATTTCCACAGCAAGTGATTTTGATATACTGTGTAATCTGGTTCTCAAAGAACACCTGCTCAGTTGTTGTGTGCCAGGGTTGCGCCAACACCTGTTGGGGTGTGGATTGTCTGAGCCCCTTGAGCTTGCGGAAGAAGCAGAGCGCTGGGAAAGGGCTAGAGGTTCTCTAGAGTCATTAGGGAGTGACTCCAAAAGTAGTGGGTCAGGTATCTTCCAGCCCAGCGTGGTGGAAGAGGCTCAGTGTAGCCCAGCTAGGTCCCAGGATAGCGAGGAGGGTGTAGGGGCTCACCGCCTGGCTCAGTGGAGCAGGAGTGAGAGGGTGACCGAGGGTCCCCTGACGTACGAAACCCTGCCTCAGGACTTGGATGGTTCCATGAGGGAACACCAAGTTGGGGACCTAGGCTGTCCTGTTAGCCCATTTGAGGGAGATCTCCTGGTGAGTAGAGGACCTGGAGCACCTGTAACCAGGGCTCCTGTGGTTCTAGAGTCTGGCAGTACCGCTCCGGTAGGGAGGGTACAGGAGTCCAGTGTGAGGAGTGATTGGGGGATGAGTTTCCCAGTGGAAGAGCCTGTGGGTCAGGGACTACCCAGTTGGGCTAGGATCCCGTGTAGTGACCAGGGTGGCACCACTTCTGTTCTGGGGGATCTCCGCGCACTGTCAGGTGGACAGGGGACGGGAGATCAGCGCCAGACAGACAGTCGCTTGACGTATGTGTCCTTTGATAGCCTCAGGGGGATGGAGTGGAAATCCCCAGAAGTCCTGGAGTGCCAGGCAATTATTCCACCAAAGGTTCTAGGCCGGAGGTTGGGAGGCCAGGTTCAGGATCAGCCTGACCTGACGGGTGGGACGTCTGTAATCAGCGTCCCGACCAGTTCTTCTTCCAGAGGTACCGCCCCAGTTGGTAGGGAGCAGGGTTCTGGAAGGGGGTGCAGAGGGTGGGAGAGCCCACCTCTGCCCCCGGTACAACCTGAGGGGTTAAACCCTGGGTTGGGATGGCGTTCTAGGTGTACCCCTCGCCAGAGGAGGAGGAACCCTAGGAGAAGAGGTAGGGGGAGGAGAGCCTTCCCTGAGACTCCTGGTCCGCCTGAGGGTGTAGACCCTAGGCTGGAGAACCAGTGGCAGTCTAGTCCTGTCTTTCAGAGAGGAAGAGTGGAGAATGGCCGCTATGTGCCAGGGGTTACTACCCCCCACTCTGTGATTAGGCAAAGACCGGTGGCACCTGGGTGGCCTAGGGCCTGGTCTTGGCCGCGGACAGCTTGGGAGTACCAGTGGGGTAGCCCAGTTGGTCCAGACAGTGGTGTTAAAAAGAATTCCATGGGTTCACCGTGGCGTAGAACCGGAGGGTGTCCATGCAGTTGCGGGCCCGCGTCCGTGTTCTATCGCCCCAAGCAGGGAAGTCCATCACGGTGGTGATTGGTCTGCCCTGCGTTTTGGCTGGAAGGGGGTTGTGTTGGACTTGGCCCTTCTGGCAGGTTCACCCCTGGACTTTTTGGATTTTTATTGGTGACTTGGTATGGTGATTGTTTGGTCTCTGCGCACTTTCCCTGTGTCCCAGGGTAAAGTGCGTGCGTGCTCTGAGTGCATGTGGTGAGATAGGCCTGCCCTCCCATAGGAATGCATGGGGGATGTATGTGTCCCTAGTAGTTCCTGATGCGTGGGGTGTGCAGGCCCGAGTTTGGTATGTGCGGACTCGTGGGAGTGAATGCTGCGCGATGATGTGTGCGGCGTGCATGTACCTAGTGTGGAAGTGCCACTTCTAGAAGTGGGCACTTCTGTGTGCAGTGTGTCTGTCGCGTGATTGGCTGGTCATGTCATGTGACGGGCTAGGGATTCCCCAGTGTCAGGATGAGTCACCCAGTGGTGAATGGGGAGATCAGCAGCTAGATGGGTGGGAGGAGTCCACCTGAGTCCTGAATAGGACAGGGTTTTCCAAACACAATGCTGGCCCCGCCCCCGTGGTGCGACTGACGACCCTAGCCCTTCCAGTGAATAGAATGAGGGGCTGAGCACATCAAGGGTGCTCCCCAACCAGCTGCGACTGGTTTTCCCCCTCACCCTGAACCCAGAACAAAGGGTTTGCCTGTATAAAAATGGGGCTGTGTCCCCACAGAAATTGTTCTCTGCCAGGATCTTACCTGAGGGGGGCTGCTGCTGCTGCCGCTGGACCAGAGGACCGCCACTTGGACTACCTCCCTGCCTGGAGGCCCAGTGAGCTGGCTCTGGGTCCAGCCTTGCCCCCACCCCTGCCCTGCTGCATGCAGGGAAGAACTTTGCTGGACTTTGTGGTTCTTTTTATCCTAAAGCACCAGGCAGTGCTTTCCTTTCCCTCATAGCGCTGGGAGCGCTTTTCTTGGCTTCATAGCGCTGGGAGCGCTTTGTTTGGGTCCCCTAAGCGCCTGGAAGCGCTTTAATTGAGGCCGGCAGCGCAACGCTGCGATTATCAGCAAGGGAACCCCGACGTAGGGATTCCCTGCTATTGTGCTATATTCGAAGCGGGTGCCCACCCCGCATTGTGTGCTTGTTGGCGGGTGCCCACCCCGCTTATTGAAGTATTCCTACGGCGGGTGCCCACCCCGCCGTGTACTGCATATCGAGGGAGCCCACCCCTCTTATCCCCGGAGAAATCACCGCGGCGGCCCGGTTCTCAAACCGGAAGTCAGGCAACGGCTCGTGGGACGGGGGCGGAGCCTCGACCTGCAACGGAAGTCCAGGCGGGAGCCCACTCCGCACTGGACGGCTTCCTGGAGGAACGAGAGGAGGCTGCCGGGGAAGAGAGAGAGAGCCCCCGAGGAGCGGGAGCTCTCTAGTGCCGGCCGCCCTGACCCCGACGCGTCCAGTGAGCCTGGAGCCTCGGAGGCTCCACGAGAAGCGTCGCCGGAGTCCCGGTGAGTGAGGCTCCGAGGGGGGGGGGTCCGGACCGCATTTCGCTCCCGCCCCAGCGGGGGCCTGTCTATGCTCGAGTCCCAGAGTGGGACTCCAACCTTCTGGGGGCAGTATTCTGGAGCAGGCCAGAGCGCGAGTGGCGCTCCAACTACGGGGGCATTTCTCCTGCAGTCAGAGCGGCCCCGGAAGGCAGCGGGCCGCTCCAACGAAGGGGCCCGCATTATTTTCTCGAGCACTTGTGTGCTCCAACGGCCTGCATTGGTTTGCCCTGAGCCCCGAGAAGGCTCCAACGTTACGGGGCATTCTCGTCCTCAGAGCCCACGAGGCTCCACCCAGGCGCATTCTTCAGGAGCCTAGGAGGCTCCCCGGGGGCATTTCTATTGGCCATTTCGAGCCCCAGAGGCTCCAACGAAGGGGCATATTATTATTTAGAGCCTGCGAGGCTCAAGGGGCACAGTATTGATTCAGAGCCCTGGGAGGCTCCAACGTTGGCCCCAGCATTTCTCCAGTTGCCCAGCACTTAGTGGGCAACTGCTACGTTTAGGTTGTAGCCTCTGTGTTTTGGCTGGCGCAGCTTGCGCAGCCTTGCCCTAACATTTGGACACAGGGCGCCCTTGCCCCTTCACGGCCAGTTGGCCTGGGACTGCCACAGGTAGTGGCTTATGTGAGTTCTTGCGCAATTGTGTTTCCCTGCACCTCTGAATGTGTTTTTGCGTCATGTGCTTTGCTTTACACCTCTGAATGTTAGGCATCATGTGTTTATGTGCTTAGACCCCTACAGGTATTGTGATACTTAGGTGGTTGTTTTCTCCCTAGTACAGGTGGTGCCAGTGAGGTCCTGATTCCCTGCGCAATATTTTCCTAAGGTGGTTAGGGTTGCGTAGGTGGTACTTACCTGATACCAGTAGTGACTGGTGGTGTGCTAGGTGTAATTTTGTGCAACAGTAATTTTATTTCCTATGTTCCAAGTGCTATGTTCTAAGAGTGCTAATTCCGGACAGCGGTCCATGTGGCCCTGTCCCCTGTACATATAATCCCTTGTAAATTCTGCCCGTGCCTGTTGGCACATTGTAGAGTGTGTGTTTTTATCTAATGTGTTGTGTATAATACAAAGGCTATTTTTATAGAATACCTTGTGTGGAGTTTCCTTTGTGGTGGGCCTTGGGTGTTGTTGCTGGGTGCGCGCGCAAACGCTTTACACATCGCCTCAGGGATAAGCCTGACTGCTCGTGCCAAGCTACCAAGGGGGTGAGCAGGGGTTATCTTTGGCGTGTAACTCCCCAGCCCTGACTAGAGTGGTGGTTTCTGTCTGGCTTTGGCGCAAGCCCTAGCCAACCAGAAATCCCATTTCTAACAAGGCCCAAGTACCCGCGGCAGGCAAGGGCCCAAAACGCAGTGAGGCGACATCAAAATGGCCTGTCGCAAAACCACCTGGTTTTGCAAAGGGGGTCACTTAGGTTTTTGGCCCGGTTCTCGGCGGCCATCTAGGGAAACCTACCAAACCCACGCATTTCTGAAAACTAGACACCCGGCGGCTTCCAGGGAGGTATGGCTTGCGTGGATCCCCCAACGTTTCCTTACCCAGAATCCCCTGCAAACCTCAATTTGAGCTGAAAAAATCACTTTTTTCACACATTTTGGGGTGGGAAAGTAGTGGCATCAACGGGCTCACACAAATTTACCACCACCCAGCGTTCCCCCAGGTCTCCCGGTAAAAATGGTGCCTCACTTGTGTGGGAGGCCCAAGTACCCGCGGCAGGCAAGGGCCCAAAACGCAGTGAGGCGACATCAAAATGGCCTGTCGCAAAACCACCTGGTTTTGCAAGGGGGGTCACTTAGGTTTTTGGCCCGGTGCTCGGCGGCCATCTAGGGAAACCTACCAAACCCACACCTTTCTGAAAACTAGACACCCGGCGGCTTCCAGGGAGGTATGGCTTGTGTGGATCCCCCAACGTTTCCTTACCCAGAATCCCCTGCAAACCTCAATTTTTGCTGAAAAAATCACTTTTTTCACACATTTTGGGGTGGGAAAGTAGTGGCATCACCGGGCTCACACAAATTTGCCACCACCCAGCGTTCCCCCAGGTCTCCAGGTAAAAATGGTGCCTCACTTGTGTGGGAGGCCCAAGTACCCGCGGCAGGCAAGGGCCCAAAACGCAGTGAGGCGACATCAAAATGGCCTATCGCAAAACCACCTAGTTTTGCAAGGGGGGTCCCTTAGGTTTGTGGCCCGGTGCTCGGCGGCCATCTAGGGAAACCTACCAAACCCATGCATTTCTGAAAACTAGACACCCGGCGGCTTCCAGGGAGGTATGGCTTGCATGGATCCCCCAACGTTTCCTTACCCAGAATCCCCTGCAAACCTCAATTTTTGCTGAAAAAATCACTTTTTTTCACACATTTTGGGGTGGGAAAGTAGTGGCATCACCGGGCTCACACAAATTTACCACCACCCAGCGTTCCCCCAGGTCTCCCGGTAAAAATGGCGCCTCACTTGTGTGGGAGGCCCAAGTACCCGCGGCAGGCAAGGGCCCAAAACGCAGTGAGGCGACATCAAAATGGCCTGTCGAAAAACCACCTGGTTTTGCAAGGGGGGTCACTTAGGTTTTTGGCCTGGTGCTCGGCGGCCATCTAGAGAAACCTACCAAACCCATGCATTTCTGAAAACTAGACACCCGGCGGCTTCCAGGGAGGTATGGCTTGCGTGGATCCCCCAACGTTTCCTTACCCAGAATCCCCTGCAAACCTCAATTTTTGATGAAAAAATCACTTTCTTCACACATTTTGGGGTGGGAAAGTAGTGGCATCACCGGGCTCACACAAATTTACCCCCACCCAGCGTTCCCCCAGGTCTCCCGGTAAAAATGGATCCTCACTTGTGTGGGAGGCCCAAGTACCCGCGGCAGGCAAGGGCCCAAAACGCAGTGAGGCGACATCAAAATGGCCTGTCGCAAAACCACCTGGTTTTGCAAGGGGGGTCACTTAGGTTTTTGCCCCGGTGCTCGGCGGCCATCTAGGGAATCCTACCAAACCCACGCATTTCTGAAAACTAGACACCCGCCGGCTTCCAGGGAGGTATGGCTTGCGTGGATCCCCCAATGTTTCCTTACCCAGAATCCCCTGCAAACCTCAATTTTTGCTGAAAAAATCACTTTTTTCACACATTTTGGGGTGGGAAAGTAGTGGCATCACCGGGCTCACACAAATTTACCACCACCCAGCGTTCCCCCACGTCTTCCGGTAAAAATGGTGCCTCACTTGTGTGGGAGGCCCAAGTACCTGCGACAGGCAAGGGCCCAAAACGTAGTAATGCGACATTTGGGATAGGCAATGTTGATGTCGCATCACTACGTTTGGGGCCCTTGCCTGCCGCGGGTACTTGGGCCTCCCACACAAGTGAGGCACCATTTTTACCTGGGGGAACGCTGGGTGGTGGTAAATTTGTGTGAGCCCGGTGATGCCACTACTTTCCCACCCCAAAATGTGTGAAAAAAGTGATTTTTTCAGCAAAAATTGAGGTTTGCAGGGGATTCTGGGTAAGGAAACGTTGGGGGATCCGCGCAAGCCATACCTCCCTGGAAGCTGGCGGGTGTCTAGTTTTCAGAAATGCGTGGGTTTGGTAGGTTTCCCTAGATGGCCGCCGAGCACCGGGCCAAAAACCTAAGTGACCCCCCTTGCAAAACCAGGTGGTTTTGCGACAGGCCATTTTGATGTCGCCTCACTGCGTTTTGGGCCCTTGCCTGCCGCGGGTACTTGGGCCTCCCACACAAGTGAGGCACCATTTTTACCGGGAGACCTGGGGGAACGCTGGGTGGTGGTAAATTTGTGTGAGCCCGGAATGCCACTACTTTCCCACCCCAAAATGTGTGAAAAAAGTGATTTTTTTCAGCAAAAATTGAGGTTTGCAAGGAATTCTGGGTAAGGAAACGTTGGGGGATCCACGCAAGCCATACCTCCCTGGAAGCCACCCGGTGTCTAGTTTTCAGAAATGCGTGGGTTTGGTAGGTTTCCCTAGATGGCCGCCAAGCACCGGGCCAAAAACCTAAGTGACCCCCCTTGCAAAACCAGGTGGTTTTGCGACAGGCCATTTTGATGTTGCCTCACTGCGTTTTGGGCCCTTGCCTGCCGCGGGTACTTGGGCCTCCCACACAAGTGAGGCACCATTTTTACCGGGAGACCTGGGGGAACGCTGGGTGGTTGTAAATTTGTGTGAGCCCGGTGATGCCACTACTTTTCCACCCCAAAAATGTGTGAAAAAAGTGATTTTTTCAGCACAAATTGAGGTTTGCAGGGGATTCTGGGTAAGGAAACGTTGGGGGATCCACGCAAGCCATACCTCCCTGGAAGCCGCCGGGTGTCTAGTTTTCAGAAATGCGTGGGTTTGGTAGGTTTCCCTAGATGGCCGCCGAGCACCGGGCCAAAAACCTAAGTGACCCCCCTTGCAAAACCAGGTGGTTTTGCGATAGGCCATTTTGATGTCGCCTCACTGCGTTTTGGGCCCTTTCCTGCCGCGGGTACTTGGGCCTCCCACACAAGTGAGGCACCATTTTTACCGGGAGACCTGGGGGAACGCTGGGTGGTGGTAAATTTGTGTGAGCCCGGTAATGCCACTACTTTCCCACCCCAAAATGTGTGAAAAAAGTGATTTTTTCAGCAAAAATTGAGGTTTGCAGGGGATTCTGGGTAAGGAAACGTTGGGGGATCCACGCAAGCCATACCTCCCTGGAAGCCGCCGGGTGTCTTGTTTTCAGAAATGTCTGGGTTTGGTAGGTTTCCCTAGGTGCCGGCAGGGCTAGGGTTCAAAAACTACAGCTAGTCACTTTGCCAAAAAAGGGTCATTTTTCACTGCAAAATGGAGGTGTGACCACGTTGCGTTTTGCGCCGGTTCCTGTCGCGGGCACTAGGCCGCCCCGCACAAGTGAGGTACCATTTTTCTCGTAGGACTTTGGGGAACGCGGGGTGGGTGGAATTTTGTGGATCCACGCAGATTCCAGAACTTTCCATCCCAGAAATGTGGGGAAAATTTGTTTTTTTTGTCATTTTTTTACGTTTGCAAGGGATTCTGGGTAACAGACCATGGTGGGAGGCAGTCAAGTCTCCCCATCCTGGATTCCCCTGGGTGTCTAGTTTTCAAAAATGTATAGGTTTGCTAGGTTTCCCTAGGTGCCGGCAGGGCTAGGGTTCAAAAACTACAGCTAGTCGCTTTGCCAAAAAAGGGTCATTTTCCACTGCAAAATGGAGGTGTGACCACGTTGGGTTTTTCGCCGTTTCCTGTCGCGGGCACTAGGCCGACCCGCACAAGTGAGGTACCATTTTTCTTGTAGGACTTTGGGGAACGCGGGGTGGGTGGAAATTTGAGGATCCACGCAGATTCCAGAACTTTCCATCCCAGAAATGTGGGGAAAATATGTTTTTTTCATTTTTTTACGTTTGCAAGGGATTCTGGGTAACAGACCATGGTGGGAGGCAGTCAAGTCACCCCATCCTGGATTCCCCTGGGTGTCTAGTTTTCAAAAATGTATAGGTTTGCTAGGTTTCCCTAGGTGCCGGCAGGGCTAGGGTTCAAAAACTACAGCTAGTCACTTTGCCAAAAAAGGGTCATTTTTCACTGCAAAATGGAGGTGTGACCACGTTGCGTTTTGCGCCGTTTCCTGTCGCAGGCACTAGGCCGACCCGCACAAGTGAGGTACCATTTTTCTCGTAGGACTTTGGGGAACGCGGGGTGGGTGGAAATTTGTGGATCCACGCAGATTCCAGAACTTTCCATCCCAGAAATGTGGGGAAAATGAGTTTTTTTTGTAATTTTTTTACGTTTGCAAGGGATTCTGGGTAACAGACCATGGTGGGAGGCAGTCAAGTCACCATATCCTGGATTCCCCTGGGTGTCTAGTTTTCAAAAATGTATAGGTTTGCTAGGTTTCCCTAGGTGCCGGCAGGGCTAGGGTTCAAAAACTACAGCTAGTCACTTTGCCAAAAAAGGGTCATTTTTCACTGCAAAATGGAGGTGTGACCACGTTGCGTTTTGCGCCGTTTCCTGTCGCAGGCACTAGGCCGACCCGCACAAGTGAGGTACCATTTTTCTCGAAGGACTTTGGGGAACGCGGGGTGGGTGGAAATTTGTGGATCCACGCAGATTCCAGAACTTTCCATCCCAGAAATGTGGGGAAAATGAGTTTTTTTTGTAATTTTTTTACGTTTGCAAGGGATTCTGGGTAACAGACCATGGTGGGAGGCAGTCAAGTCACCCCATCCTGGATTCCCCAGGGTGTCTAGTTTTCAAAAATGTATAGGTTTGCTAGGTTTCCCTAGGTGCCGGCAGGGCTAGGGTTCAAAAACTACAGCTAGTCACTTTGCCAAAAAGGGGTCATTTTTCACTGCAAAATTGAGGTGTGACCACCTTGCGTTTTGCACCATTTCCTGTCGCGGGCACTAAGCCGACCCACACAAGTGAGGTACCATTTTTCTCGTAAGACTTTGGGTAACGCGGGGTGGGTGGAAATTTGTTGATCCACGCAGATTCCAGAACTTTCCATCCCAGAAATGTGGGGAAAATTTGGTTTTTTTGTCATTTTTTTACGTTTGCAAGGGATTCTGGGTAACAGACCATGGTGGGAGGCAGTCAAGTCACCCCATCCTGGATTCCCCTGGGTGTCTAGTTTTCAAAAATGTATAGGTTTGCTAGGTTTCCCTAGGTTCTGGCAGGGCTAGGGTTCAAAAACTACAGCTAGTCACTTTGCCAAAAAGGGGTCATTTTTCACTGCAAAATTGAGGTGTGACCACCTTGCGTTTTGCACCGTTTCCTGTCGCGGGCACTAGGCCGACCCACACAAGTGAGGTACCATTTTTCTCGTAAGACTTTGGGAAACGCGGGGTGGGTGGAAATTTGTGGATCCACTCAGATTCCGGAACTTTCCACGACAGAAATGTGTGGAAAATGTGGTTTTTTTGACAATTTTTTAGGTTTGAAAGGGATTCTGGGTAACAGACCCTGGTGGGAGGCAGTCAAGTCACCCCATCCTGGATTCCCCTGGGTGTCTAGTTTTCAAAAATGTATAGGTTTGCTAGGTTTCCCAAGGTGCCCGCAGAGCTAGGGTTCAAAGACTAGAGCTAGGCACTTTGCAAAAAAAGGGTAATTTTGCATTGTGAAAATGTGGTGTGACCACGTTGCGTTTTGCGCCATTTCCTGTCGTGGGCACTATGCCTACCCACACAACTGAGGTACCATTTTTATCGGGAGACTTAGGGTAATTTAGATTTGTAAAGGAACTGTTATTATCTATTGACTTTCCATGCATTTCTGCTTTCCAAATGAAAGATATTGTGTAAAAAAGAAGTCATTCTAAAAAATGACTGATAATTCTCATGCTAGTATGAGTATTCCCAATTTCAGAAATGTGCAAATATCTACTGTTTCTAACCTCTATATTTTGTTCCCATTTCAGAAATACATAGGTGTCTTTCATACCGATTTTTCCATGTACACTTTTTTACAGAATAATTACTATAAACCCGGTACATAATAAAAAACCATTGCAAGTTACTACTCAGTTTTTGGCTCTGGGTTCGTCTGGTTCTTGGTGAACCTACAAGTCCTATATATCCCCACAACCAGTAATGTCCAGCGGATGCAACGGTATATTGCTTTCAAAGAGCTGTCATAATTAGAAGAAGTTACAGGTGAAAACGTTGACACAAAAGGCTGTTTTTTTCAACAAAATTTCAATTTATCCTACATTTAACTGTTTGTTTCTATAAAAAAAACCTTGATGGATCTACACAAATGACCCCTTGCTGAATTCAGAATGTTGTCTTCTTTTCGAAAATGTATAGCTTTCCAGGATCCACTATTGTTTTTGTACCCATTTCTGCCACTAACTGGAAGGAGGTCAAAAGCACAAAAAATAGCAAAAATAGGCTATGTCCCAGAAAAATGCCAAAACTGTGTAAAAAATGTTGGATTTCTGACAAAAGTCAAGTATCCCCGAAAAGCTGGGAAAATGGTGATTTCAACCCCACAAATCCTTTTTTGATAGCATTTGCAGGGAAAAACCCAGATGCTTTCATTTGCAGCCCGTTTTTCCAATTTTTCAAAAAAAAAACAAAATGTTGCTGTATTTTGGCACTTTTCTGTGACCCCTCCAGGGGAATCCACAAACCCTGAGTACCTTTAGAATCCCCATGATGTTGGAAGAAAAGGACACAAATTTGGCGGGGATACCTAATGTGGTCAAAAAGTTACAGGGGCCTAAGCGCGCACTACCCCAAATAGCCAAAAAAAGGCCTGGCACAGGAGGGGGAAAGGGCCTGGCAGCGAAGGGGTTAAATATATAACAATCTTCCAGAGTGCAGTTTCTTTGCGGTCATATCTTAGTCTTATAGATTCTCCTATGTGTAGGTGCTAGCATAATTCTTGGGAAGAGTGGGGCAATCAAGTAGAGAGAGAACAAAGGCGGTCGGGAAAAGGTGAGGGCAATATATAGAGTATTACCCCCGCTAACTCGACCACTGAATCACCTTGCCTCCACCATGCCTCTATTGTTCCTGCTCCTTGCTCCTTTTGTGCGATCAGCTACTTCAGCCCTTTTGTCCCCTCTGAACCTGTACGTCCATTGGTCCGTTGGCGGGCAAAACAATAGACTCTCCAAGTGGGTGATAGTTAGATGTCAAGTGGCACAACACATCTACGGGCTGGAGATTAGTTTGGGTAGGGGGGTGGGGCCAGCCTCTGCACACAGTCAGTCACCATCGCCGACTCCTGCTTCTCCTTCTACTCAGCCTTATTTCCTTATTGCACCTCTTCCTGCAACTCCTCCTGTGGCAGATGAGTAGGGAAAACCAGGTGTCCCGCAGGCTGCACCCGGACCTAGCCTAGCCGCCTCTGCGGGCCACCCGAGGCTTGCTCTCAGCATACACTCGTAACTGCAGGGAGGAGGAGGGATGACCGGGGGCTGATTGTCAGAAAATATAGATGCTTAATGGTGCAGAACAACAGTGTCAGTCTCTCTTTGACCGGAGACTGTCGGCAGCCGCACTGCACTCACTGTCTCCCAGCATCAAGCACCAGATCCACAGGGGGCCACAAGTTTGTGCGCAACGATGAGCAGTGCTGACCAGAGGACTGGAGGAATCAGTGAAAGCCCACCAGTCGAGGGAGCAAGGAGGCAGCAACTTCTCCTAGCTTCTCCTAGCGGAATTGCACTCGCCACAAGCTAGAGTAGACTTCGGTGTGAACCCGGCAGCAGATCTTCCGGACGTGAAGCTAGAGCTGGACCTCATTACGGGATGCTGCAGCTGCTTCACTTCGCCGGTACCTCATCCCGGGATGCTGCAGTCGCTTCACTTCACCGGAAACTGCGTGCAAGTTTTATGCACATTTACTTGATGATATTTTGGCTGTGAATATTTTTTTAAAGGTTGATGAAAACATCAAACAAAAAGCTAATAATGTAATAGAAACAACATTTCAGAATATGACAATATAAAGTACAATAAGTTAACCTACAAAAAAATCTTATAAAATGTATAAGAATATAAATTACCTGTTGTGGAACAAATGTAATGAAATATAACAGCAAGGCACAATATAAAATGGGAAAGAAGATAAGGGAGAGGAAATGTATGGAAATATATTATCATATAAAGTTGTACAGCGGCTCATATTAACTTGTAGATGTAGTTGTAAAGGTGAAGATAAAGTATGTAGTACAATAAAATTCTCTGAAAATAAAGACAAAGAAAATCATACATATTAATTTAAGGAGGTTTCTGTAACTCAGCCTAAGTGAAGATATTCTTACAAGCTAGCAATCCAGATTTGGACGCAAAATTAGTTAAGGGAAGTCATAGTAGGCCTCTTTCATAGCAAAGGTGAGTGGAGAAACATAATTACTATCAAGTCTATCATTGAAGCAAATAGTGTACCACCAGGATTGAAAAGTAACACAGTGAGTATTTTTCCAACTAGTTGTTATTAAACGAAAAGCGACAGCTAATAGTAACTCTACCAATTTGTGGCTGTGAGCTAGTACAAACCATCCTCTGGTGATACTACCTGAGAAAATGTTCAAAAATGAAAAAGGTATATTGACTTTAAAAATCCTGTGAATTTAGAGCACTTTTTGGACGCCAAATCGACAACACGGCACTGCGTTCATCACAACGCTTATGTTTAGGACTTATCATGGTCACATCAAAAGCAGGGTCACAAATTCTCTAGTTTGGTGCTTCACGGAATTAACGACTGGTATTAGAAGATTGGAATGTTGGAAGCTCCATTGAAAACAATGGAGTAGCTCCGGGCTTAAAATGGCTTATAAGTCCGGAGTTACAGCATTCCAATGCTTCTTTGTTCACAGCTTTGGCTGTGAACAAAGGCTTCAAGAAGCCTGAGGGAATATCAATCCCCTTGCGCTCCCTAAAGCCTTTGTTTTATTTTTTAGAGCATTCTGCCCTCTAGTGGCAGAATGTTCTAATAGCCTTCTAGCCCTTCATAGCTGGGCTATACTGGCTATTAAAGTCCTGCTGCCTTGTTAAAGTCCCTCGCCTTTGGCTCGGGCCTTTAATGCTGCAGCGGGCCTTTAAAAGCCAGTATAGCCTGCTACGGCAGGCTATAAGGCTATATTAATTACGTGTTTTGCTTTATGTCTCTCTCTACCTAGCCCGGTAAGGTGCGGGCACCTAACGTTCTTAGCCCATGGAGTATTCCTCCGGCATTTACTAGGTAAGGATCCTGAAATATTTGTGACAGAGCATTCACCTATGACCTTACATGTATCCATTTGTGTTCAGTGCAATCATTTGTTACTGGGCATACCTGCACCATGCACGTGTGCATTTCATACAATACGCTTAGTTTTCCTCGCAGCGTATTTGGTGTTACAGCCCCCGTGTGTCAGGCACTCAACATGACCAGCATGGCTCTTGGCACTAACGCGGGCCATCTTAATTTCCAGCATCGACCCGGATGTGTTTTACTCGGGGAGGCGGTGGCGGTCTATTGTGCCAAGCAAGCAGAGTGTGCAGCTGTGCACCTTACCTGCCATCCGCTCTACATGAGAGACCACACCGGAATGAGCAGCTCATGGTCTCCACCCACCATACTTGACCAACATGTCTCCACTGAAAGCTCTCTGCATTGTTGAACGACGTATATCTTTGGCATTCAATTGAGCCTCATTCTTTTGCCTGATATAAGTCTTCTTTTATTGTTTATTCTCCCTCTTTTTCCTAGGCAAAGATCAGGAAGCAGTCTCGACTATTTAGTTGTAGCCCACCTGTAGAAAACACAGGTTTGGCCCTGCACTGATCCTACAGAGGGTGACTGACCCTCTGCACTTACCTGTTCTTCTACACGTTATTCCTTAACCTCTTCTGTGCCCATGACGAGATAGTCTCGTCATGGAGCACGGTCGCGCTGTGCCCATGACGAGACTATCTCGTCATGAAACCCACCCACGTGGGAAACGCCCGGCACAGGAGGGGGAAAGGCGTGGCACCGAAGGGGTTAACACATGCACTAGACACCATACAACAATCACTAGGTCCTGAAGAAACGCCACTTACTTGCGGGGACCCTAGAGGCACGAAACATGCCGACCATTTGAGTTACCCAGGCCCATTACGCCTTGCGGGGTAACACCTAAACCTATGGGTGTTTTACTTTGGCAAGGGTACCACCTTATTAAAACGTATTCTTTTGGGAACCCTTAGTCAATTTTAGATCACTGCACGCACTTTATCACTACTCACTCAGAATTCTGTTTGCACACCCGCATGCACCATACAGCAGTTCACAGAAGATCTCCGACAAAGTCACCATTGGGGGGACCCGTGGGGCATTGCAGAACCGGCCCAAAGAGGAGCAACTGCCCGATGATGAAGCATGACATCCTTCGGGGTGTGTGAGGGCAACAAGGAACAAGATTTGTTCTTCCCTGTCACCAGTGAGGCCCAGGCCTAGGGCCTTCGTTTCTATTCTTTCTTACCTCCTCTCAAGGTAGTGAGTGACATTTTGCACACCTCCCTAGGAACAGTGCCCTCTTGTTCTTTAACCTTATGTTTAACTTTTGAAGCACAGGCACTGGACTTTCAATCAGCTCTTGGTCCCCCCTTCTATATATCTTTTGATATAAATATATTAATTACCCACCAATTGCTGCGGATCGGACATCTAGCACCCATACTACCTTTTTGTTTGAAGGCAACTATACTCATTTTTACTGGGAGTTTTCATCAGTCTATTTTGGCACAAGTGAGAGTGAACAATACTCATGAGCTGGAAACAATACATCAGGACAATGCCTTAAAAAAGTCCTATAAGGATGAAACATGTGTCAGCTGACATCATCCATGAGGAACCAACAGTAATACATCCACAAAGGGTCACTACAACAACTGTACTTGTGAAACAGGGAAACAAACTGCTATGCACATATAATGTTTGATCAAAATATGTAGAATTAAGTGACTAACAAATCATGGAATGTAAAGTGATGATATGATGTAGGATATTTGTGTGATAAGGATTTCAAGTAAAAAGTTAATTATTCCATACCTGAATGTGTGAAGTTGATTTTTATAACAGTATCTCTATATTACTTAAGCAATATAAATGCTATAAATACTAGGAAGTACTAATGGTTATGTATAACCAACCTGGATTATCAGAACAGCAGCTACTTGCATGTGACGAGAGGCCCGCTCTTTTGTATTTTTTTTTAAATTGGTGCCATACCTGCCACCAGAATTGAAATAAAGTTGAGTAGCATATGATTTCAATTAGTCTTTGTGCAATTGCAGGACTAAGAAGATGAATATAAATCCTTTGAGAAATGTTTCAGGCTTATGGGAGTAAATATTAGACAATGATATAGAAAATAGAAAGATTGTGTAGTATTCACGGCTCAAGTAGATATATGAATTTTATTAAAAAAATTGTTCCACAGACTAATAGTCCAATGTTCCGATAGATCTGTTTCTCACACCAGCTCAGTTCTAGATTTACGTTCATTGTTAGAGGAGTATAATAATTTGTAAATACAGGAGCCCTTGGGATGAGTGGATAATAGTGTGACTAACAGCAGATTCTGTTGTATAAGTAACAGTATGGGGTATATTGACATTAAGTTAGTAAGAGAATTGCCGAGGAGCATATCTTATTTCCGCGATGAGGAGGGTAAGGAGAATCTATCTTCAAGGTCAGAAAATAATAAAATCCAGTCATTATCAAAAAGATGAGATAACAAATGGATCCCTTTGTCCCTCCCAGTCTTACGATATATAGAACAGTTGTTGATTTGGATGTTACGGTTGTGCAAGATATATTGTTGTTGAAAATTTGCAACAGACATATGATTATGCGGAAGTAAAGTAAGCTTAGGCGGACAACTACGCTACGCTTGCGTAGTTTACGTAGTTTGTGCTACTTCGCGCTAAGCAAATTGCACGTAGCACAGTGCAAAAACGCGTAGCGTAGTTGGCATTTTTTGCTCGCTCGCGGTCCTCAACGTCAAGTTGGCGACGGCGAGCGAACAAAATGACATTCCGGCGAGACTTTTTCCTCGTTCGCGATCAGCAACATCAAGTTGCCGATTGCGAGCGTGGAAAATCGACCTCCCGGCGAGATACTCAATGTGGGGAGGTCAGGTTTCTCATTGCGAGTGTTCGCGTATGCTTGCGACCGCTCATGATGAGAAACTACCAGTGCGCATTGAGAAAGCTGCTGCTCGAGTAAAAATCTACTCGAGCGGCAGAAAACTACAGCTCGCACTGTGCAAGAGGCCGTTTTCAATGATTGCACAGTGCGGACAAGCATCCGGCACTGTGCAATCATCGCGAACAGCGCACTACGCAGTTCGCGTAGCGCTACACATATCTCGCGTAGTGCGAGGTGCGCTTTGCGTAGCTACCCGTAGCGCTACTACGCGAACTACGCCCAGGGTTAAAGTAAAGGTGACAGCATAGGATGCAACTGTGCAATAACAGGGCTAGGTAATTGAGAGATATTTGTTGTAAATGATAATATTTCTGAAAAGTCAAACAGAGAATTGGGGATTTTTCTAAGGTGAGCCATAAAGGAGTCTCTGAGGAATGAGTAAGATTGAGCCACTGAGTTGATTGTTTTAGAAAGAAAGCATAATGGTATTTCCCGAAATTTGGAAATTAAGGCATCCCTCAGATGTGGTTCTTTTTAAGGTTGACAAAGCTATTTGGAAAGTTTTTCCATCTAGGGAAATTTGGAGAGCATGGAATCTATTCTTTTAAAAAAGATATCTGGTTTGTGAGATGGAATCACAGAGATAATGTATAATATTATAGGTGACAACATCATCTTAATTGAGTCCATTCTGTCCCACCAAGAAAGGAATAGTAGGTTCCGTCCTAAAATATGTAATTGAAGGACTTAGCAATGTAATCAACATTTAAATTTATGATGTCTGATATTCTTCGTAGCTATAAGCCAAGATATTTTATTTTAACAGGCTGCCAATTGAAATCTACTCATTCGAAAAGTTTCACTGTGGATATTTTTGATACAATATTATGGAAGCACAATGGTACATATTCTGCATTATGGTACCATACCAGGCCCTCAGCACTCTCTCTTTTTATAAGTATTTTCACCTATGTAGAGTCATATTTGATGGCAGAGAATCTCCAGTCACTGTACATCGCTGATGGATGATAGACTCAAGCCCCAACACTAGGTTCTAGCAAATGTACCAAAAGGCTTTGCTGGTGTCCAATCCAGTGGTCTAATCACACCTAGAGGCTTGCAACTGGTGCTTTACTTTTTCGTTGCAACTTTTGCCCTACAACTTTAAAAGGTAATATCTCTGATTCCCCCTATT
Organism: Triturus cristatus; assembly: GCF_964204655.1. Taxonomy (NCBI): domain Eukaryota; kingdom Metazoa; phylum Chordata; class Amphibia; order Caudata; family Salamandridae; genus Triturus; species Triturus cristatus. The sequence continues at coordinate 113,070,857 of NC_140588.1, forward strand.
GGATTTTAGTGTTTTGTACATCTTTTTTCCAGTTAATATGTGCTTTATGTTTAATTGATTGCGGAGTTCTTAATATGTTGTGTTTTTACTTTTCAATTGTTATGGCACTGAAAATACATCACACAAATTTCCTTAAGATAATCCTGTTTGCCCTGTACTATGTGTACCAGCTGGTGAGCCCAAGTTTATTTATTGAAGTTGTGTGTTGGACCATACTAGATTGTGGAGTTATTACTTGGGAGGAATTCACACCCTACTAAACTAATACCACATTTTCTTACAATGTGTCAGTGACTGAGTGCATGGATAAAAAAAAAGGTGGTGCTACATTCTTGAAAGCCATCAATGATGCATGATGCAGAGAAACTTTATGGAGCACCTAATGGGATATAATAACAAAATCGTCAAACATAGACAAACAATGACGAAAACAGAGTAAGCAATTAGTAGTCATGGATGAAGATAGAAATAGAAACCTAAGTAAGACGGATTTGTAAACAATGCAATGTTTGTCCTGTAGAAGATGTAACTTTTCCTTTTCTTTTTTTTTCTACTGTGCCAAAATATGAAGCAACTGCACACAAGGCAACAATTTTACAATCAGAATAGCATACTTTAAAATGTAAGTAATGAACCTAAATTGCTAATATTTCTCTGTGAATCCTATGAAAAAAGAACAGGAGCTAGCGAATGTACATGCCCATAAAAGGCAACCCAAAGCTCAGTTACATAGCAAAAGGTCAGAAACTGCCAGGACTAAAAAAGATCTTTTATACAGTATATTGTCATCATACAATAATGAACCAATTCCATTTCATCATTAGTGTTTAATGTAAATTACATATGAAAACTATATAGTAGAAATACTGTTGAAAAACAATCTTTAAATATATATCCAGGTTGTTGCAGGGATTCTGCTCATGCACAGAACTATGCACAGGAAACCAGGACCTCAGTGAATCGTGGTGTACCAAAAACTCACCTCAGAACCCAGAACCCCTTATCCGACCAGCATCAGTGTCCCATTCGTTATCCGAGTTTTATCTCGGCGGTCCCAATGTATAGACAACCCAGAACAAGCGACTTAGGGTATTCTCAGGAATGGTGGGAATCAGAAATACCTGTTCGTAATTATTCTCATATCAGTCCACAACAGAATAAACAGAGACACAGTAAAGTTTAAAGAGTTTATTTTATAAACCTTGTGTCCTAAGATGCAGTACTTTGGCTAACATAAGCAGACAAATGATTAAGATCAAAACCATCAGCATAGTTACAATACCATAGAAAATGAAAGGAGTAATCATAATAAAATGACAGTGGATGACAGCCCCCTTCCTTTCGCTAGTAAACTAATATTATTATTATTACTAATAAAAAGGTTTCTAGGCTTGAATGGGGAACCTCATACCGTAAAGATCAGCTTAGTGGAATCACATCACAGGATCAGCTAGACTCTGCTCCTGGGTAAGCTCTTCTTCCGAATGTGTCTAAAGCATGCAGCCTGCAATATTAAAAGCACTCGACTTTCAGGTATTTGCAGCTGCGTGCGTGTTATGGCTAAATAGTGGGCCGATCAACCTGAACCCAACAACATGCACCCAGACTGTTTCTTTACACAATGTTCAGACCAAGGTCGCTGATCACTGTTAGGGATGTGAACAACAGACAGTTCTCATGTGAAGCAAAGGCGAGCAAGCATTTCTCAATTAATAACATGCAACTACAGTGTCGTGTGCAAAAGCAGCAAAAGTGTCAAAATGGCTTTCTAACATCTAACGCGGTTGTGCTAACTTAGCATTGTACGTATATAAATAGCAGTCTTCACCACACCCCCCCTTGATCGGACCACTAACCAGTAGGGGCGCAATTTCAAGAACGCAGAGTTCAAGTTTGATATAACGTAACCAAGGGCATAAATTGTGAGTCCATATAGGGTAAGTGAAAAGTTCGAAGAAAAAAATGGAGAGAAAAAAAAACCTTTAAAGGGGAAACAATTTTCATCAATGGATTGTCAACGAGAAGGGGAGAGAAAAAAAACAAAAAACAAAAAGGCATCCCACAGGAATGTCGGATGACTTCCAAGTTAATCCATCAAGGTATAAGCACAATAAGTTGCAACAGCTTCCAAGAGGAAATCATTGGAACGTTCTGCAAAATTATCTGCCATCCAATTCAGCAAGGGGAAGGAACACACATGTTCCTCGACAACTGGAGCCTCTAGTACCATCAGAGGACAACTGGCGTGTTCTTCAAGATAACTTCTCGCCAATAATTCAGCTGCAGCCGTTCCGATGTCCCAATTCCCTAGGACTCCATGTGCTGCTCCACAGGCCATAATCCTGACACCAGAACAGTCCAACTCCATGAGCTACTAAGGGCTCATTAGCCGATCATAATCCGGGGCAGGAGACACCGAGTTCGACAAGCACAAATCCAGAGCCCATTGAAACGGACACTCTAGGCAATGAAAGACAGGCTGTAAGCAAGTAAAGTAGGGAAACCGGAAGGACAATCCATAGGCTATGCTTAGAGTTGCCAGTGGTAAAGTTCCATAGTATTCAAGCATCTGGTTATGAAGATGGAGCAGCCGGGACATGCTGTCGAGTGACGCAATTTGTGCATCCATAGCGTAGTACGCAGATCAATAAAAGCACCCCAGCTACGAGGGTGAGAATCAAAGGGAGACCTCCGAAGACGCTGGAAAAAATAGAATGAAAAAATGCCGGGATCACACCAAAAATAGTTTGAAAGGAGGTCACGAGGCCGGAGCCCACAATTTTGAAAAAATGTGCCAGGCCACTTGTTGATGAGGCATTAAAGATAGTCTGAATCAGGGCCCCAAAATGAAGTGGGAAATCAGTATTCAAAAGCGCTTGCACCTCTGTGCGTGTGTTTGCTACGTGAAGGACAAATGTTTCCCGGGATGAAGTCAACGCGACTTCTTTTTGAGACAATAGAGCCCTTATTCTGCTCATCTTGTTGAACTCTCCTTTCAAGGTTGGAATGGAAGGCCAGATGGATACATCGAGCCGTCCATGCGGGGGTGGGAAAAGGACGCTATTACAGCAGACTACTCTCTGTGATACAGTCACTATGTAGGGAATTCCCACTAACATCCCACAGCAAGCTTAATTATTTAATAGCAAATAACTACTGTTAGCAAGCAGCGTAAAAGACGGTGTTATAACTGGCAACGGGATCTCTTTCAGGACGCAAGGTAAATTAGGAGCGTGCACATTACATGCACCATGCAATTGAATGTGCCTACACACCACAGAGTGATCTGGAGTGGAAGTGCACTCTTCACCTTTTAAGTAAACCTCTTTTCCGTCCCTCACGCATCTGTACATGAATGGGAGTGACCAAACTTCGTGCAGGAAGGCAGTACCCAGTTTTTCATATCTGCCAAGGGCATAATGTTTCATGCATGAACTGAACTTAAACAGGGGCAATGGTAATGTGATCAACCCGTGGATAAGCCTCACAGCGGAGTTTAATTCGGCAACAGAGAAAGGTAAAGGTTCTAACTTTTCAATGTGCAGTAATGAGTATGTGGCATCTTTCATGGACATGAACTGTTGTTTCACAGTCAAATTAAAAGGAAGGAACAAAGATGAAGTATTCATGTAATCCCAAGGGACTTTCCCAGCCTTTAACGTTTGCAATGTCCATGCAAACTGCATAATGGAACGTAATTGATTTTGACCATGATACAAAACAGACAAATCATCCTGCACAATGTCTACCACAGATGAAACAATATTATCTAAGGTATAAATTCTGGAAGACAGGGTGTTAATGCTATTATCTATTACAGCCAATACTTTCTCCATATTGGCTTGATCAATAGCTCGTAATCTGGATGCAGTTTCAATCTGTGAGAGCTTCCAAACTTCGTTGTAAACAGCATATACCCATCTCTTGGACCTGCCAACCGCAGGACCCTTAACAAAATCATTCAAATATATTGTGTCGGTCAATTGTGATAAATGAAGTTTAACAGATGCTAAGGTGGAATGTTGCATCCAAGATTGGCATAACTTCCCTACTGAGTAGGTAGTTACAGTGTGAGAAGATTAAAAACGGGGGTCTTCACGAACTTGTGTATACCCCGGTGCCAAATCCAGAAACCGATGTTGACAGGAATCTGAGCTTGTTTGCCATATTAACCACCCTTCCGGATTCAATTCAGAAATATTGAAGGATGTGTTGGAAATGTATGACTGCAATGTAGCAAGGGACACATCCGTATGATTATCCCAATTAGGATATGCACCCAGACCCGGAGTGGAGGGAGAATTTAATTTTTTAGAAGTAGCCAATCCAAAACAGGTGGTCTGAAAAATTGACGAATTGAAAAAAAACATGTGGTTCGGGATGAGGCAGGCATGATGCAAAGCTTCTGTTCCCTGTACCTGCCACGGTTTAGAACCCCAAACCGATTTAAGATCGATAGTAGCTTTTCACAGATCATAGCCTCCGATTGCCAACTCGTCCATAAAGGACTTGAAGTACAACAATTTGGTGTGTGTCAGTCTAACTTTAGAAGCAGACTCAGCCGCAAATAAAAGTAGGCCGGATTCGACACACTGAAATCAGAAAAATATGTGAATTTGTCCACTAACGTGGTGGAGCTGCCAAGCTTAGGGGCACTGTACCATTCTGACTGCTGTGTTTTGGGCCACCTGTTCCACTTGGGCAAAACTAAAAATGGTAGTGTAGTTGTCCCAGTGGGCAAAATCTGTGTCCTATATTGCGGTTTCAGGTGAGTCCAGAGGAAGAAAGTGGGACATCTCCTTCTTGACCTTCATTAAGAAAGAAAGTCACCTGGGCTTCACAGGGTCAAGCTTATGTCGAAAGAGACAACCTTCCGTACCACTGTCAGCAGGTATTTTTTTAAGCCATCAGAGCACAGTATTGGAAGAAATGAGGAGCCCTGTATTTTCTCAGTTGCTTCTTAGAGTAGGTTACTCCAGTCATTGGGAAATGGCCAGCTGACACTGTTGAAAACTCAGTTCGGCATGGTTTGAAGAAACATTTATGCAAATTATGAATTGCATGTTGCATCGTGAAACCAAAAAACATATTTAATTATCTGTTAAAAGGGATTCGATTCAACTAAGAGCATTATCTACCACACTGATGAATTGGAGATGATTCAGCAAGATGTAATAACCAACCTTATCAAAAGCTGTGAGCAGATCAATAAGGTAAGTGCTACAGGCATTCTCTTATCTAAATCCATCTACACACCAACCACCCAAAAGCCACCAAATAGCTTATTCTGTAACGATGTGGATATTTGATTATGTGGGTTAAGCGCTGCACATCAATTTCAGATCTTCCTTTTGAAATTATGTTTTATTTATGATTGTTTTAGGTTTGATGTGTTTAACTCACTTTTCTTGAGTGCTGAAAAAGAGCGGAGAATACTTTCACTCTGAGTATTTTGTTATGTTTGAGCACTTGAGTCTAAGGATTGAAAGACGTTCAAAAGATTGATATTGGTTGGGTGAAAAGCCAATTGTGGTGGACATCTTTCCTATGGATTATCCAGAATGGGGTTTTTGAATTTACACTTGATGTTGGGGATATATGTGGATCTTTGTTCGACTCCTTGGGTAGAGGTGTAGGTTCAAACTGATTTTAGGGTGGAGGGAAGTTCATAGGTTATCTAAATAAATAGCCTTGACTTGGGTTATTTAAGCCAGAGTCATAATGGAAAATCATCTAATATCTGCAGGCAATATTAAATTCCGAGGTGAATTCACCAGTGGAGTTTCCTTCAGCATAATGTTGCATTGATTGAGGGTATTTTACTGTTGGATTTCCCTATGGATTTAGCATATCCTTCAGAAATAGCTGGATATTGCATTACTAACAAACTGAAAATCAGATTCTTTCATTATTTTAACAGAGCAGGGCAGACATCACAGATATTGCGAGTACGGATCCTGCAGTGTTGTAGTTTCTGAATTAAGATGTTTAGGAGACTATTGCAATTTTGCTGTTTTTTTGTAATAAATGGTAAATTTTGAAATCAATCTTATATGAGATATGCAGTATGAGGTGGGATAAAAGAATTACCCAGTCCATGACGATAGAGAAAGAAAAAATGTGTCTAACTGATGGAGTATACGTTTGAGAATGACATTAATGTTCTTGGTATTTAGTGACTTCTCCAAAGGCCTTTACCTTGGTAGAGAGCATTTAGTAGATAGCTCCTATTCAGATACTTGTTAATGGTAGGCTCAGTCATGCTGACATTTATTTTTGGGTTTGAGGGTTTTTCATTTGAGGAGAACCAAGGTATTGATGACTTACATTGAAGTAAGCTTTTAAAACATCAATGCTGAATAATTAAGATAACTTTAACAGAAGAGGAATCTCATCAATTTATGTGGAAGCTTACTTGCGTCATTAATATTTTGCTGTATGTCCATGGGCAAATCTTGGGAGTAATCCGGTCTTCCATAGAAAAAAATAACAAAATGATCAGTCCAATGAAACCGTGTGTTGCTATTGGGTATTAGAGTGTTGTTTGTTGCTAGAATAAGATTGATTGAGGTGTCTCAATATGTATTTAGAATATGAGCTTTAGTGGGCTGTGAATGAAGTGTTTTTGTTAAAAAAATAGTTCAATTGAAAGTGTAAGATGTTGGTTTAGAAATGAAGCACCTTGGTTGAAATGAGATAATTGTTATATATGCATTCTTCAAAAGGAGGGATATTAATAGTCCATCACATTCTTTCCCTTTAATGCAAACATTTTGGAAAGTCATGTGGCCATTCAAAGAGAGAAATATGCTCCAGATAATCATATTCTGAATTAATTTCAATCTAGTTTTTATTGAGTCATATTATGCATACCAGCCTACTATAAATTGTTGATGACAACCTGCTTATTTTTGATGAAAGAAACTCATGCCTACTAACACTTTTTTAATTGCAGTGTTTGACTGTATAGCCCATAACTTCCTTCTAGAAACACCAAGTGACAGAATGGGTATTGGTGACATCTATCTTAAGTTGCTTAGCTACTTCACGTTTAGTAGCGCCCAATGCATGAAGATTAATATACCCCCCTGTCACCTCACCTGAATAGCAGTTTTTGGTGTTTCTGAAAGCTCCAAAATCACAACTTTTTTCTTATGCTTGTTTTTGAAAATGGGATTACTAGTTGAAGGGGATAAAACTCTACTCAATCAGGACAAACGATCTCTCTTGGGTGAAACACAAGCAAACCCCACATTAACCTGAGTTTAACACAAAGCATTGAGTCATAACTTAGAGAGAACGTGCAAAGAATTTTCGCAGGTCTTCAATCTGCTATAAAATGAAAACACAGCACAAAAGAAATCCCATTACAATTTAGAATAAATAGAATAAAGTAGATCAAGACCAAAACGATAAAAATCCAATCTGCAGAACTGGAAATATGCAATTCTAAAGATTTAAGTGAAAATAGTGTGTAGAAGCACAATGCGCCAATTGCAGTCTTCAGGTTGCGCCAGACTGGGACAAAGACACAAGCTCAGGCTGACCGTTCTGGAGTGTAGCCAGGGACAGGGACATAGTTAGGCCTGCAGAATATGAGTACCTTCACTCCTGGTTGTGGAGCTTTGCATTATCTTGTGCCAAGGATGTTTTGAACAGCAGCAGTTCCAAAGAGCTGTGTGGCTGATATGTGAGGGCATGCATTGTTGTTGAGGATGCCGTCGACCAGGGGCTTGGGAGGTGAAGTCTTCCATCAAAAATGCATTGTGCACCAGGAGTCCTGAAGATGTTGCACAGCTTGTGATGTAAAGTACTGCATCATTGTTAAGAATGCCATAGATGAGGGGCTTGAGATGAAAAGGCCTAAGTCAGGGAGAGCTTTACATTACAATTCCTTAGACACAAAACTCAACATTCTTATCTGCTCCCAATTGGAATTTGTCACTTATTAACTGTAGTAAGTTAACCCAATGTTATCCCATGGCAGAGATAGGCCTTGCAGTAGTGAAAAACAAATGTAATAGTTTTTCACTACCAGGATATGTAAAACTTAAAAATACATACCTTTTTAAATACGCAACATCCTCTTCTCTGGGCCATTCAGGGCCTACCTTAGGGGTGACTTATTTGCATTATAAAATAAGGGTTTGGGCCTAGGAAAGGGTTTATATTGCCAGGTCAAAATGGCAGTTTAAACTGTGCACACAGGCTGCAACAGTAGGCATGTGTCATGTTATAGGGCTACTTAAGTGGGTGACAAAGTCAGTGCTGCAGTCTAAGTAGTAGCATTTAATTCACAGGCCCTGAGTACTGGTAGTAGCACTGTACTATGAACTGCAAGTAAATTTAATGTGCCAATTGGGTGTAAGCAAATTTCACTATGTTTAGAGGAGAGTGCACACCAACCTTTTTTGAGCACTGGTTAGCAGTGGCAAGGTGCATAGAGTCCTAAACAAGCTCAGAAAAAATGGAGGAGTAAGCCACAATGTTTGGGGAAGACTACCCTAAGGCTGACAGGCCTAATACTTGTGTTTTAAACCTTGGGAAAAAATGGATAAACTGGAATGATTTTTCACCAGAGTGAAATTGGCACTCAAGTACTTGAAACGAGAAGATGAAAGCAGACTCATTGTTCTAGTCTCCTCCATAAAATAGAGGTATAAAATAGCCTTAGCCCTCCATGACTGAATTTCACATCCTTTCTCCCAACAACTCACAGGAAATGCCCACAAAATGGATAAACACGATGAAATACCTCATATATGTGCCTAAAATTATTTAGTCAGCTTAGACCTGGAACTGCATACTGAACAAATTATTCACTCTCAATATCCAAGTGAAAACTATGATAAAGCACTAATTACATGTGGCCACGAAAATGTCCAATATGTGTAGTAACTCTTGGTACTGCACATATCAGAACTCTGAGTTTTGTATTATATATTGCACCTGGTACACACAGCTGCAATAGAAACTGCTCAACCCATTTCAGCGGATCAAATCTTCCAGAAATTAAAATGCCAGCAAAATGCCGGTGAAAGGCCTGGCAATATACCTCAATTATGTTATGCTCTTCTTTCACAGATTAGACTGCCCCTTTTCCTTACTGTTTATGAAAATACCTAAAACAAATCTAGCAGGTGATATTTAGGACATGTATAGTGATTTTTAGTTGACATGGGAATCATGGGGTTGATATCTTTACTTCAATGCTGAGATTATGATGTCCTGCCAGTGGAGAAAAAGAGTGGAGTAAGCTGATCTAACTGGGCTCACTAGTATCCAATACAGTAGATATCCGGATGTCTGATTGCAGCAGCTATTTTCAAGTCTTCGCAGAGAAATGGTGGTGCATTAATAGCATGACAACCTTGGCTAAAGGTTGAAAACATCATTACAATGTGCAGAGCACATATGTAGAAATTCAATTTCTCATGCTGTGGACCCTTTGAAAGAGAGGTTTGCAAGAAATGTGTATTGATTAGGAGGCTGGTTTGGAAACTTTTTATTAAGTCAAATCTGTGTTTGTGGGATCTTGAAAAAAATGTTACTCTATTCCAGGCAAGATTAGGCTGATTTTCTAAGACTCTGGCACTAGTATTGAGTAAGTTCAAAGTTATATTTCCTTCTGCTGTCTTTCAGTAATTTGGTCAGGGCAGAAGTGTAGTCCTTTCTGTATTTGCCTTCCTTGGTATATTTCCCTTACCTCTCAAATTTTCAGTCATTCATCAGCTAGGACCCATTCTTTAGTTAGTCTTTCTTTTAGTGAAACGAAATCTTTTAATGATCACAGACGTTGTGTTATAATAAAAGTCAAGTAGTTCTGGTATGGTTGAGTAGAATCGGAAGACATCTTCTTGAAGTTAAAGAATCCCAGTGAGATGTTTCATGTGTTTTCACTATGATTATTGGGATTTAGATTGTGTTTTCACTTAGTGTAGGGGTCAAGATGTCAATGAGTGATTGAAGTTAGTTAGAGCAAAGTCTCAGGAAGAGGTCTTGAGAAGTTATGCAACTTGGAGAAGCAATGCTAATGCCAGGTTTGCCATCTTTGCTACTGTTTCGTTTTCTGAGAGGACTGGAGATGGTTACTGCCAGTAATGAAGGGAGAAGGGAGTTCCATGGAGGCTAAAGTGTCTCATCATTAAGCAATACTTAAATGTTAGTATTTGGTTTTCCATATGGTCATTTAGGTGCTCAACAAAACATTGATGTGCCCTAATGGAGAATAGATGAGCTAGTATTTAGAAGATCTGGCGCAAAGAGAGTTGTTTATGCCATATTATTAAAAGTAGCAAGATGTATGGTTGGAATTTATTTGAATGTAGTGTGGCATATGTGGGTATAAGGCGTGGGAGACACATATCTGTGTAGAAACATACTATATAGTTCATTATCTAAAAGAATTGGGAAATTAATGGTGCACAGACCAGAGTAGAGCAGAAGTTATGAAGATAAAGCCTGAATTGTTTACCTGAAGTAGGTGGCTTGATTTTTTTGTGCTGTAGAAGAAATGAGGGGGGCCTGAGTAAATAATTCAAGAGTGGCTAGAAGAGGGATGAAGAGCAAACAAACAGACTTGCAAAGGAGAGAACAGGCTGCTGAGAAGCTATACAAGTAGATAGAAAACAAAGTAGGGAGATTAAGAGACACAGATAAAGAGATATAGGTCGTAACAGTGGGTGTTTACTAGGAACTGCCAGTGGCTAGATGGTGGTCCTAACAAGTCATGTTTGTTATTTGGTATCAGTGGCTAGAGAATGATATAAATTGCACGCTCAGATATATTTCTTGAGTAGGATGATACAGAAGAATAGCATTAAGGGCAATGTGGTAAACAACCATTTTAAAGTAGCATTGCAATAGTTATGTTATAAGAGAGTCATTTAGAATTTGGTGGACATGGACAATCAGCCAAACTTTGGTAGATGCCCCATTCATCAATCTTTCTGGTCATGTTCCCCATTTAAGAGTGCGTCAGGCAGCAGGTTTCTGCCAGTGGATCGTCAGCTCGTTCCGCTGACGGAAATCTTTCGCCAATGTCTGACTCCCATACATTTGTCGGTCAATAAGCATCAGAAGGTCTTGACTATTTAGGCTTCTCTTTTAGCCACATGTTTCTTTGTTCAGGGACCATCATTGAAAGCCCAATGATCACTCACAGGTAACAATACAAAAAACCCAGCTAAGAAAACCCCAGCATGTCAAGGTCACTTATTATTTTGCTTTGCATGTTTCTTTTTGCAAAGGAAAACATGCTGACCGTCTGCCTTGTATGGCAATTGGCCGGCATTTCAGTTTGCAGGAAGGCCTTCAGCTGTACTGGCAGAGGCATTTTCAGGAAAATAATCACTGCTGTGCTGGCAGGGATCTCTAAGTAAGGAGGGCAGTCATCCACCATGAAGGGCAAGGATGGCCTCTCCTGACATAGAATCCTTGCAGACATCCCACCGTAGTCTAAATAAAGACCTAAATCTAATCTTCAATTTATGTTGAGAAATTATGAGTTAAACATAATAGACTTGGGGCAGCTTCGCAAGAGTATAGGATAAGAATGATATCACTACATAGTTTTGTTAAAGGCATCTCCCATCTTTAACAGAACAATATTTTTAATTGCCATTACACAGATTTCCAGGTTTATTTAATGAGGTAAACTTAATCTAATTGTCACTGATAATAGCACTGCTCAGACTTGCTCAGTTTTACTGAGAGACTACTCCACATAGCTCTTCGAAATGCATGCATTAGTGAATAACTATAGAGCATTATGCATGGGACTCCTGAAGGCTGTATCAGTGGGCTACATGTGATTGATGCGGAGCACAATTGCCAAATAGCTGTTGATACAGTTAATGAAGAGGGGACTCCTATGTAAACACATTATAGTACTGGATACATTGAGACTGAGGGGAAAAAAACAAAGCAGCCCAAACAGATCCAAATACAAGAATACCCTTTAATGTTCACTCTTCCCAGAACATCCAGACAATGAATCCAGAGCAAGGCCTCCCTGGGGTGTGAGAATATAATTATATAAATATAAATATAAAGGGTTTGAGGGGTAATATGAAGAAGGAACGGCTGGCCTCTTTGATTAAACGGCGCATGAAATATGTTAATCTTACCACTAAGGGCAGTCAAGCAGACACTTTGGAGGTCTGAACAGCAAACAGCTCTACTTGGAATGTGATGGCGCACTCTGATGTTGTCCTATAAGCAGCAGTATTGGGTTTATTGGTTTAATGGTTTATTTTTCAGTATTAAATAATATGTTTACACCATGGGGAGGGACAAGGGGACGAAGACTCAACCAACCCAAACCAAAATGGACCAATACGCAATCAATGCCCCTGCCCAGAGCGAATCCGCACTCTCTGTGACTGGATGTCCTGAAGGAGACCTGGCTACCATACTGAATGCTATCAAGGCTTGCCAAGAATCGATGGAAACCAAAATAAGGGAAGTCCAGGTGGACATGGCTCTCATCTGCCAAGATCTCCACAACGCAACTACCGGAGTTACGGCATCAGAGTCCCATCTAGCAGAAGTCGGGGATGACATCTTCATTCTAAGAAAGCAAGTAAAGCAGCTTCTGACCCATACATCGGATCTCCAAAGACGGGCGGAAGATGCCTAATTCGCTCATGTCAAAACAACCTCCGCCTGGTTGGCCTTCCCGAGGGCACAAAACCCACTCAGGTTACCACCTTCATTGAGGAAGGGATCAGGTCCTGGATGCTGGCAGATGCCCTCTCCCCATGGTTTGTTCTGGAGAGAGCCCACCGCGCTCTCGCCCCAAAGCCACCGCCAGGGGCCCCACACCATCCAATTAACATGAAAATTCTCAACTTCAGGGAGGGACCGAGATGCCATTCTCCAGGGGGCCCGCTCGCAAAAAGATCTGCCCCTTAAAGGGGTCAAACTTATGCTTTTTCCTGAATAAACTAAGGGGGTGCAGGCCCACAGACGTTCTAATCTCCACATGAAGCAAAAGCTTTGTGCTCTCATTCTGCCTTACCGGCTCGTTTTTCCCGCCCGTCTTAGGGTGATGTTCCAGGGCAAATCCATTTTCTTTGATACTCCAGAGGCGGCGTGGACCTGGGCCACTGAGGACTGTCCGATACGCCCAATGAAACACATCCCTATGACAGACCCCCAGACGAGGTCAAGTGAGAATGCGCCTGCGGCCCCCCATTGGGAGACGCACTGGGTCCCAGAAATGGCCTAACACCCACGGGGCAACATTCCCTCACTGACTCCCCCCATGGAGGTATGAATCCCCGAAATCCAGAACATCTCCAGTGGTCCAGACCTGACAACTGCCCAGGGCCCCATTGGCTTGCCCAGACCCAGCTCTGAAGATACCGACCTATCATGCAGCCCCTGCATTGGACTCTAAGCGCCGCTATGATGATCACTTTAGCTAGAAGAACTAGTATCCTTGAACATTGAGGGGCCCACTACATAGACCTTTAACACGTCCTACCATTGACTTACTGATCACCTTTTCGTTTTCAGGCTTTGTTACAGGACGACAGATGCTTCAATTTGAGAAGTATGGGGTGGGGGGGCTGGTTGGATTATTGACCGGGGTCGTTTTCCCGGTAGCTAGTTGTGTTATATTATATCATTATGGCACCATACACTACACCCAGAAATCTCCCTGGGGCGATTCTTGTGATGACTACACTGTACTCAGCCTCTACCACAACCTGGAAATCGTATCCACCTTAGCGACTCCACCCACTGGGTCCCTATTCCACCACACTGCCACAATGCCCAATCCCTATGCTGGGGGTGAACCCCTGACGGTCCCTTTATGGAACGTCAATGGCCTTCTAGATCCAATCAAACGCACCGAGGTTTCAAGGGATGCCCGAAGCGTCAACCCAGACGTTCTACTTTTACAAGAAACACACTTGATTGGCATCAGCTGTCCCTTCTTAACACGCCAGGGGTTCGAAAGAATATGTCACTCTAGGTTCTCCAGGGGTACACGTGGGACAGCAATCCTCCTACGATGCTCCTTTCCCTTCCCACCGACCCAGGCACTCACTGACCTACAAGGGCGATTAATTACTCTTACAGGTACTCTTGGGAACTCCACAGTTATTTCATGTCACTATATGCACCTCCCGCGCCCTTGGAGTCCATCCTTCGAGCCGCACTAGAGACACTGTCCACCCTTTCTCAGGGCTTGACCATAATTGAGAGATTTTAACGCTGTCGCTGAACCCATGAACCCATAACTGATGCCACGGGAGCCTCGACCTCCCACGGAAAAGGAGGGAGCAAATGCCTCAAAGACTGGGCCTCCACATTGGGCCTCTGCGACGTCTGGTGCACCTGGCACCAGCCTACACTACAATACACGCATACATCGGTTGCTCATCATACCCACTCTCACATAGATCTCATCTTTATGCCAGCCCCTGACTGCCGAGCTGTCTCTGACATACACATGTTGGCACGCGGAGTGTCTGACCACTCCCTGCTCCTGTGGGTGGGGGGGCCCACAGGTGCGACACGACCCATGTTGCGACCAAACGCCTGGTTTCTTCAAGACTCAGAATATAAAAGGAAAGTGGGAGAAGAATTAAGCACCTATATCCATAGGTATGAAGGCACAGTGCAACTACAAGGTCACTGTGGGAGGTAGGCAAAGCCACAATTCGGGGATACACAAAAGGATTCCTCAAACACAAATGGCAGTCCAACACCACTGACTCACCCAGCTCAAAGCCCAGGCCCTCCGTCCGGAACGCACTTTGGGTGAGGAGGAGGGGGAGGCGGAACGCCATCAACCACACCTTGTGCAAGAGGAGATCAAAAATATCTCCCTTGTATCTGCCAAGCAGGTCTGGAGGTCCGCGGTGGCCAGGGTCTATGGATGGGGGACAAGAACAGAAAATTGCTCCATTGGCTGGCCAACCGGATTGTCCCTGAAATTTGTGATGCACAAGGACAAATTTATTGCACCCCAGTTGCAATTGCACAGGCCTTTGCAGCCTATTACAGAGAATTGTACTCAGTGGACCCTTTGCATAATATGCTGAACAGTTCCTCCTTTTGCGCAATACCCCCCTTCCGCGACTCTCCCGGGCGGAGAGCACAAGCCTGGATGAACCCATCACACCTGAAGAAATTGGGGATGCTATTTCCGCACTCGCCACCCATAAAACTCCTGGTCCAGATGGGTACCCACGGAGTATTACACAGCATTCCAAAAGACCCTTATCCCGAGACTAAATGCCCTCTTTGAAGAAACTATAGAAAGGGGCGTCTTCCCAGCAGCCACCGACATTGCCACCATTGTGGTCATACCCAAAGTACACCCCGTACCACCTTCCTGTGCCCAATACCGCCCCATTTCACTCATCAATACGAAGTTCAAAATCTATGCCACCACCCTTGCCACTCGCATGAAGCAAGTGCTCCACACCCTCATCCACCCCGACCAGTGTGGCTTCAAGCCATCCTGCACCAAGAGACACTGACTTGGACGCCTGCAGATAACCTCAGCTCACTGTAATCGCCTGACACCATACTTAGCACTAGTGCTGCTTGATTTTGAAAAGGCCTTTGATAGGGTTAACTGGCGCTACACTGGAGAGGTGTTGGACAGGGCAGGATTCGGGCCCTCCTACCAAAGAATGGTGAAGGTCCTTTATTCCACTCCATCAGCCAGAGTCCTATTCAACGGCACGCTGTTGGACACCTTTCCAATAGCTAGGGGGACCCTTCAAGGGTGCCCGCTTTCTCCTCTTTCATTTGCCCTGGCATTGAGCCCTTGGCTTGTGTCGCATCCAGAATGATGAGATGATCAAGGGTTGGTGCTGGCAGGGATCCCATGAGGACCGGATCGCCTTATAGGCCGATGATGTCCTCCTCTATCTGGCGGACCCAGCCCAATCGGGGCCCAGGGCTCTCCATATCCTCCACTTGTTCAAGAAGGCGCCGGGACTAAATCTTAAACCAGCCAAATCCACGGTGGTGCCTCTCCATGTCTCTTGGGAATGTTTGGATTGGCAAACTATCATTCCCCTGTGTAAGCTCTCATTGAGATACCTCCGGATCTGGGTGGCACTTTTTGAGCTGACCTGGTCCCTTAATCTCACCCCACTCCTCAAACGCATCAAAGATGACCTCCACCGCTGTGGGACCCTTCCGCTGAATCCCCTGGGCAGAATTGCACTTTTTAAGATGATGATTCTTCCCTGTCTTTTGTACACCATCCAAAATCTTCCGCTCCATCTTCCGCATCATCTGCAGCTGGTTCTGTGACCTGGACGGGGTAATCACGACTTTCCTCTGGGGCGGGGTGAGATCACAGCTGGCCCTCACAACTTGTCATTGACCCACTTACGACGGGGGGATGGGGATTGGGATGACGAACCCATTATTGTACTACCTAGCTACTCGCCTTTTGGTAATCCATGACTGGTTTAACGGTGGATGGTCAGACCCAACCTACCGCCTAGAGCTGAAGAGCCTTGGATTCTCCCGAACCCAAGCTATACTTTACAGAACCCCAATTCCATGCACCTTACAAGCAGTTACCCACACAGTCCTCCTGGCTTGGCGCTACGTGCTGCGCCACATTCACTGGGACACCAAGCTCACACTGCAGACGTCGTTGTGGCACCTGGTTGCAGGAGGTCTCAACACTACCAGGGTTCCAGAATTGGGATTTAATCGGCATAACATGTTTGGGTGATGTCTGGAAAGGGGAATATCTGTCCTCCTTCCGAGACCTCTAGCAGACATGTTCCCTATTTCCGCCCAGTTTTTTTGCTACCTTCAGCTGCAGCACGCCCTGGCCCTCCATGTCCCTGACTGGACAACTGTCCCTGAATTTAGCCCCTTAGAGGCCAAACTTCTTATGGCAAACCTGGGAAAGGGGGGGATAGCCCAAATGTATTGCTCTCTGATCAACAATACCCCAGCCACACTAGAACCTCTCAAGGCCCGTTGGGACTGATGGCTTGGTCCCCTCGAAGATGAAGACTGGAGAGATACACTGATGGCCCCTAGCACATTCACGATCTCCACCAAGCTCCGCCTTATTCAAATCCTCTAACTTCATTGTGAGTATCTTACCCCGGTGCGGCTCCATAGGGCAGGCTTCCTCCCAACCCCACACTGTCCGCGCTGTAAAACAGAAACAGCCGACTTCTATCACATGGACTGGTCCTGTGTTGTCCTAGCCAAATATTGGGCATCGATTGTGGCTGAGTTGAGTGAAGTGCTGGTGTTGGAGGACCCCCTCAATCCTCACGCCCTCCTTCTGGGGGTGATGGAGGGACTAGATGGCTCCCGGGCAGATAAATTGTTTCTGGGGACATCCACTCTCGTAGCCAAAAGAGATATAGCAGTAGCATGGAAGGACTCAACGTCTCCCTTCCTAACCAAATGGCGCAGGGGCGTGGATTAGTGGGCCATCCAAGAAAAAAACATGTACGAGGCTAGAGGGTGCCCAGCTCAGCATGACTGTGTATGGGGCAAATGGTTGGGACCGGTGGTTTGATTGCCCGGGATAAGGGTGGACTGATACGTCACATGAACAGAATGGAGAGATCACTTGTAATGATGTTGCAATCCCTTACATGTCAAGCATGGTGCTGTACCTATGTTATTGTTATTTCCAAAAATGCCAATAAAGTTGGATATAAAAGAAAGAATATTTATGATTTTACCCGTTTTAAATAATGTAACCCTATTACCTATGGGGTTTTCGTTTAAGTCTCTACTTCCAGTATTTTCTGTGGGAAGGCGTTACATTATCAGTGGTTGCCCATATGTGATGCTGGATTTACTACTGGTCTTTACGGCAGTAGTAATATACACCGGTACATTTGGCCCCACCACCCTTGGCATGGGCTGGAGATGTGTAAGTCTACACTTTTGTGTAATTTTACCTTCAGATTTTGTGAATATCCAAAAGTAGTATAGTTACTCAAACGTGCAGTAGTAAATTTACATGTGTAAATTACTCTCAAGTGTAAATTACCTTTTTGAAAGCCCCGATAATCTCACTCTGCCTAAAAATCGAGTGTGAAAACCACTACGTCTACATCATCTACAGTTCAGTGCTTAATAGATACGTTTTTGCTATACAAATGCCAATACATACATAATAAAATTCTGCTTCACAGAATGTCATCACGGCTGCATAGCAAACCTACCTATGGAGGTGGTGTACCTTGACAGATGCACCTCCTGTCAGAGTCCTGAACTGTATTAAGTAGCGCACACTGTGCGGTGCCACAATGATCGATGGCGGCTGCTGTGCTCCGTTGACTACTGTGTCCTTATGGCAAAGCGGTAACTTTTTACACAGTTTCCTATTTTACATATCGACTGATTTATTTAGCCACCCTCTGGGGTATAATTTTTACTTTATTTTACTATATTTTATTTAAATATACAAAGACAAAAATATGTTTTGCTCTCTGTTGTACTACATGAAACGAGAACCGTTCAGAGTTAAGTCACTGAAGGAAAACAACATTTCCTTCTTGGAGGTCGAGAATGAAATGGCGCCAGTTACGGTTGTTTCCGCAGTTGATTTCAGAACTGACGATGTCATTTAGAGGAAATTGTCAAAGTACAAGATCCTGCGCTGTGGTCTCTCAAAACGGCGGCTAGATCGCAACATAAAGTGATTCAACAAAGGCATTCATCATGTTTATGGTAGGTTCCTACAAATGGTTGTTGTATTTTCGACTTTTGTTGACAGAATTACTTTCATATCTTACATTTCTATGCTCTTTAGAGATGCATAAATAGGGTAACACGTTTTGTATTTTTTTTAAGTTTGGCAATTTGCTTGGATAATTTATTTTACTGAACATTCCTGGATGCTATGCCTTTCTCTTTAACGTATATCTGTGCTTATCTCCATTTGTCTTCACTAGAAGTTTCATTTTGTCTTCGTTCAAATGTAAGTTGGACCATGTTGCAAAAGTATACAGTGGAACGATTTTTCTAACCACATATATAGTAAGAGCTGGCCTCTGTAAAATGGAAGCTAAAGTTTTGAATGTCCGTCACTAATTTGATTATGATTCCCCCACACACATTTATTGTAAGGAGAGACCAGAACGAGCCATATGCTTTACGAAATGGCGCAGTATCTTTGCCCCACTGCGCTGTGGCTTTCTAGATAGCCATGCATCAATGCACACAATCTAGCACCATAGTGCAAGGGGGTGTGTATGATGTGTGACATACATTTTACACGGGTTTTGTGAAAGCTAGCCTGCTCATACTTGAAGCCAGCATGCTCATGTTTGGAATTCCACTACCTAGAATTCCCTGCTCACTGCTTGGTCTCCACCCCTGCAGGCCAAGGATGGGTGGAGGAATTCAGCTCACCTGTGGTTGGCTGCTGCTGGCCTGCTCACACCTGCTGCATGTGATTACTGTGAGCCCTTTTAAGCCCCAGCTCCCTTCAGGCCAAGGTTGGTCATTGTAGCTGTATACCGTTGAGACCGATACTTGTTTCCAGTGTTTCCTGAGCTTTTGATATCCTTGTTTTCCAGTGTTTCCAGAGATTTAGCTATTCCTTGTGCCTGAATTAGCCCTGCCTGCAGTGCTACCTTGTTTCCTGAGTTCCTGGGCTATACGTATTCTTTGTTCCTGAGCTTCAGTTATTTATTGTTCCTGGTTTGCACTGCTTGCAGTGCTCTCTTGACTCCTTGTTTCCTGAGCTGTAGCTATTTCCTGTTTCCTAGAACTTGCACTGCCTGCAGTGCTCCCTTGACTCCTGAAGCTTTAGTAATTCCCTGTTCCTGAACTAGCACTGCCTGCAGTGCTACCTTTACTCCTGAGCCTTAGCTCAATTCTTGTCCCTGCCCCAGCACTGCCTTCTATGCTACTTTGTTTTCTTGATTCCTTAACCTGCACTTTTCTAGTATACCTTTGTAGCCTCTCCTTCGCTATTTACCTTTTCCGGGTCCTTAATTTCTTCTCACTTCCTTGGTTCCAGTTCCTAGTTAGCGTTCTTTTTATTCCTGCTGTCTTGCTTTCATTACCTTGTATGTTTGTTACTCACTTTCTGCCAAGTGTGCCATGTGATTTCTTCCTTTCCTGTTAAGCACTCCTCCTTGCTAGCTCCTTGTCTATTGTGCTTGTATTTAGTTCTGCACCCTTGCTGTTACTGCATTGCGTGTTCCTGTTTGATCACCAGGATCCGTGGGCACAGCTGACTACCCAGGTGGTGTTACTTGTTCACTGTGAGTACTGTCTTTGAGTTACATTTATAACATCACCGTAGGTATAAGCTCCCCAGACTCTGCCTTTGCAAGCATATCCTTTATGTGGGTATTTGAAGTCAGTATCTGTAATAGCAATTGTGGGTGAGGAACTTACTGAGCTTCAGTCTTACCGTGTGGAACTCCTGAGTGCTTTACCCCACACTCCCTTTATTGTTAATGTTGTTTCATATATATGTCTTGCACATTCATCCTGGGTGTAGTTATTCTGAATGCTGAATCCCCTCATGATTGACTGTCCTTTCTGAGTCTTAGCCATCTATTTCCATTGTAGAGGCTTCCCCTTTGGATCCCTTTTCTCCTCTTTTCTACCCCATTCCCAGTCCTTGCCCAAGTCCCTGATTGTGTTCCCGACATGGTCCCGGACAGTCCTTGACAATGCATCAGTTTTCGGCAAAAAGCCCTGGCTGCCTTTGTTAATATATAGGGCTTTGAGTTAAAATTCATGCTTGATTGTATGAAAATGTCCATGATACTCCCCTTAACTCAAAGAACCACAAAGAACTACTTTGCATTACTTTAGGGCTACTTTTCAGTGCAAAGCAAGTTTTGTGTTGGAGAGACAGCCCCAGCTCTACACTTTGAACAATTTGCTGTGCTACATTTATCATCTTACCAGCTTTCAGGAACATGGACAGCTGAATGAAAAACTATTGTATGCCACAGTTTTAGAATTTTTCAGAGAGGTAGTCCATTTTTTGCCATTTTATATGCTCTCAGCCTACTTCCAGTTTGATGCTGAAACTAGTGTGAAGCCTATGGATGATCCAGTAAAGCTATAGATAGATGTCTGAAAAGTAGACACAACTCTGAATTCAGTGAGAAGTCATATGTGTAGATCCCTCATGGTTTTCCCAATTAAATTAACTATTGAAAGAAAGAGCTATTGAAAATGAGTAAGAAAGTACAGTTATTTCTGACAGTGTTTTTATCAGTAACTTTTGTCATGATGGTCGATTTACAAAAGCAATATACCATTAAATGCGCTAGACAATTCTAGTTGTGGCGATATATAGAGTTTGTAGGTTCTCCAAGAGCCAACAGAGCTGCACTGTATGATAGTTTTTCATTGTGTCCTAAGTACATACCAGTTCATATGGTGAAATGTGTAGAGTGAAAAAAGGGTATCGTAGAATCCTATGTATTTTTTAAATGGGCGCAAGATATGGAGTAGAGGTTGTTTGTGCATCTCTGTATTTGTGGGTACCCCTACTAGCATATCCTTTGGAGGGTATTTTATAAAATCTCTTCTTTCTTTATTCAGTGGCTTACATTTCAAGGCACAAATCAGCGAAATCCAATCGTAATAACAAATGTTTTACTATTCTATGCTCCCATGTGTGTTTAGATTAAAATTGGTACTTCAGTTGTGTTGGCCTAGTGCCTGTGAGTGGAAATGGGCAAAAAAACAACATGTACACATCACATTTTTCCACTGGAAACTGACCCCTTTTTTCCAGTGTGGGTATCTGTAAATTTTGGACTGTAGCTCAGTCCACACCTAGGAAATCCTAGCAAACCTCTTCATTTTTTAATACTAGACGTCTTGGGTTATTCAAGGATGTGGGTGGCTCTCACCAGGCTTTTATACACAGTATTCTTTGCAAACTTTGACTAAAAAAAACTTTTCCTCATATTTCTGTAAGTGGAAAGTGCTGGAATCTGCAGGGAGCCACAAACATTGTCCACTATGCATTCCCCCAAGTGGCGCAATAAAAAATGGTAACTCACTTGTGTGGGTAGGCCTAGGACCGGGACAGGAAATGGCCAAAAGCCCAGCAAGGATCCATCACATTTTCCTCTCAAAATGAACACTTTTTTGAGGACTGCAGAGGATTTTGGGCCGTAGCTCAGACGGCACCCAGGAAAAACCTAGAAAAGATTAATATTTTTGAGAAGTAGATACCTGGAGTAATCCAGGGTGTGGTGATTGCATGGCTCTTACAAGGTTTTTGTTTTTACCCAGAATCCCATTCATACCTCAAACCTTGAATAAAAAAACACATTTTCCTCACATTTCTGTGTTTTGGAATGTTCTGAAATATGTGGGGAGCCACAAACTTCCTTCCACTCAGAATTCCCCAAAGTCTTCCAATAAAAATGGTACCTTACCTGTGTGGGTAGTCTTGGTGCCTGTGACAGGAAACGGCTCAAAACATAACATGGATGCATCACAATTTTCCACTCAAAACTGACCCTTTTTTTGCTATATGGGTAGCTCTGGATTTTGGGGCCTAGCTCAGCTGGCAACTTGGGGACCCTAGCAAGCGTCCACATTTTTTAAAACTAGACACCTCGGGAAATCCAGGTTGGGGTGACCTGTGTGGTTCTCATCAGGTGAGACCAAAAAATTAATTTTTCTTACTTTTCGATGATGGAAAGTTCTGGAATCTGCAGGGAGCCAAAAATATCCTTCCAACATGCACCACCCTAAGTCTTCCAACAGTAGGTTTTAGACCATAGCTCAGCCGGCACCTAGGTAAACCCAGCAAACCAGAAGATGTTTGAAAACTAGACACATATGTGTATCCAGGGTGGGGTGACTTGCATGACTCGCACCAGGTTTTTTAATAAGAATCCCTTGCAAACCTCAAACATTGACTTAAAAAAACACATTTTCCTTACATTTCTGTGATGGAAAGTTCAGGAATCTGCTGGGAGCCACACATTTTCTTCCACCCAACAATCCCATAAGTCTCCCAATAAAAATGGTACCACACTTGTGTGGGTAGGCCTAGTGCCCGTGACAGAAATCAGTCTAAAACGCAACATGGATACATTAAATTTTCCACTCAAAATGAACAATTATTTTACAAAAGTGGGTGGCTGTGGATGTTGGGCCTTAGCTCAGTTGGCCCCTATGGTAACCTAGCATACTTGCATATCTTTTAAAACTAGATACCTGGGGAAATCCAGGGAAGGGTAGCTTCTTTGGCTCTCACTAAGTTTTTTTTGTTGTCAGAATTCATTGCAAACCTAAAAAGTTGACCAAAAAAAACCAAATTGAATGCATATTCCTGTGAAGGAAATTTCTGGAGTCTGTGGAGAGCCACACACTTCCTTCCACCCCCCCCCCCATTCTCCAAAGTCTCCAGATAAAAATGGTACCTCACTTGTGTGGGTAACCTAGTGCCGGCAACAGGAAACAGCACAAAATGTAACAAGGATACATAATTTTTTATTTTATTTTTACAAATATTTTTACTCAAATTTTCTGTAAACAATACATGATGCTCAACAACGCATCAAGCACCACAATTACATGGGAGTGAAAGCACAAATTTGCAATAGCACAGTACAACACCAATAATGTTGCAGTGGCCGTTCATTAATAAGTTCAATGCATTGCACGAGAACTATCATCTATCAGGGGGCTGTGTCGGTTGAGGCAGTTCCTCATTTTCTCCCACATCAATGCCTTAGTGTTTTAGCCAGGGACCCCAAACTTTGCAAAACTTCTTCAGGCACCCTCTGGCCTAGTGGGTGACCTTTTCAGCAGCCATGTAAAGCTTCATCCCTGTTTTCTATTTCTGAAGTGTAGGCAGCTCAGGGGCACCCCAATACTTATCTATGTCCCTTTTTGTCAATATGAGGCCCAAAATATTAAAACGGAGTTTGGTTTAGGGACAATCACTTCTGTGTTTATACCTAACAGGATTAACTTGGGGTCTATCTGTAGTTTTCCTTCCATTACTCTGTTGAGCTCCTCCAATATGGTGGGTCAATTCAAGTGTATGTGAGGGCACTCCGATTGTGTGCGCATTAACGACTCTCTTTCTGTTCCACAGCAAAGGCAAATGGGGGGCTCTGCTCTGCTGAATTTTTGCAAGTGGGCCCTGCCATAGTATGTCTTATGGAGGATTTTATATTGGATCAGCTTTAATCTTGATTTAATTGCTAATTGTTGCAGGTCCATTAATGCTGTCTCCCAATCTGTGTCACCCAGTTCTCCCACTACGATTACCCATCTAGCTAGCTCTCAGTTTCATTAATGAGTCAGGCATATTGTTATAAAGTGTATTATCAGTCCAAGGAGACCACTTTCTCTGCTATTTCTCACTGGATCAGTCTCCCCTCTAGTGGTGCATATTCGAGGATATCTGTTGTGTCAAGATTCTCTGCATTCCAGCCATGCTTAATTTGTAAGTATTTGAAATGTTGTGTTTTAAATCAATTAGTAGTCCTGTTAAAGAGAAGTGAAGAGGACATGCGCTCTATCCTCTAGGAGATCCCCCATTTTGGGAATCCTGATGGTGTCCCATGCCCTGAATCCCATTAGTTTCCCAATTTCCTTCATACGCTTTCCCACCCATTGGGAGTTTTTCGAGTGACCTGTGCATCCCACCTCATCCACCTCTATGCCTCTTTCCAGGCTACTATAGTCATCTGGGTTGCTGGCAACAAATCCTTTAACCCCTTTCCACCATACAGGTAATGTAGTTATGTGCAGGTTTGAAATTAAAGTCTCTCTAGGGCGTAGGTTGGGTGATTTTCAGGTAAATAATCCCAGTCAATGACCACTATTAAATGTGACATCCAGTAGTATGTCTGTATGTCTGGAAGAGCTATTCCCCCATTGTATTCATTTTGCTATAGTGTCCGCACCCCACCATTCTTGGCACAATTCCATAGTAACATCCGGACTGCTCTCTCAATTTTGGCAAAGATTTCCTCCGGTATCTTATGAAATGTGTTTTGGCGGATGTACAGGAGATTTGGTAATAATATCATCTTGTACATGGCACCCCTTTCCAGGGGCGCTAAGGGTAATGATCTCCATCTTTCCAAGTCTCCATTGAAGTCCACCATTATTCTACGAATATTACTGTCTAGGCTATCCTCTATGTTTGCAGTCACGTGCAGTCCCAAATATTGGAACCCTTCTCTGTCTATATGCAGCTGTCCCGGAATGTCATGTGCATTTAGATATCCTCGCATCGCGCATACAGACTTGATTGGTCCCAATTAATCTTATAGCGCTCCATACTGTTCAAATATGCTGAACACACTCAGGAGCGCTGTATTTGAGCACATGACATACAGAAGGATGTCATCGGCATAGAGTGAGATCCATTCTTCCTCTATGGCCCCTTCCCTATCACTGAAGCCTGTGATGTCTGGGTATGCTCAACCCACACAAGACAATGGTTCCACTTTGAGGGCAAACAAAATGGGTGACAGGGGGCATCCCTGTCTCGTGCCCCTCTTGATTGGGAACACCGTGGACATCTCTCCATTCACTCTCACTCTAGCCACCGGGGGCCCATTCACAGAACTAATCTGAGGTAAAATCCTAAATTTACTACTTTTGGTATTCACAGAAGGCATTTAGTAGTAGTAAAGTTAGGACTCTTAACTTTACTACTACTAAACTGAGACAAAATCCTAACTTTACGACTTTTGGTATTCACAAAAGGCATTCAGTAGTAGTAAACTTAGGAGTCCAAACTTTACTACTACTAAATGCCTTCTGTGAATACCAAAAGTAGTAAGTTTAGGATTTTATCTCAGATTAGTTCTGTGAATCGGCCCCCAAGTCTCTGCAAAGCAGAACTGTCCATGCCAGGAACTCAAGACCAACCAAATCCTCAGCAGGGCCTACCTCAGGGCGGGCCAATGAATGGAATCGAATGTCTTCTTGACATCTAGGGACAGAAATATTTGGGGTCTTCACTTGATCGTACTGTCTCCAACCAATTGTAAAGCCTGAGGAGATTTAATCTTGTTGAACTCTTTTGCATAAAGCCTGATTGGTCTTTGTAAATTCGGGAGGTTATCACATCTAATAGCTGTGTGGCAAAGACTGAGACCAACATTTTTCTCTCAATGTTCAAAAGTGAGATTGAGTGGTAGGAGCTACATTACAATGCGATCTTCCTGGGCTTATGAATTGCACCCTTGTGGCACACCAGAGGTCCAACAGTAGAGGGTCCCCCTCTTTGGCTTGTGTGAACATTTTAAGAAGGTGTTAGACCAGGAATCCAGCATTTCTCTTAAAGAGCTCTGTCAGTATTCCGTTAGGGCCAGGGGTTTCCCCTGCTGTTAGCTTGCCTACTGCAGCTAATGCCTCCAATAGAGTGATTTCTTCCTCTAGTGCTAGTCGGTCATCCAGCATCAGAGTTGGGGCTGTCACCCCACCTACATAGTTTCCCAGCCGGAGAATGGCAGCCAGTGGATGGACTTCATAGAAGTCAGTTAGTATTGTGCAAATGCGTTGGCAATCCCGTGAGCTGTGTTCTAGGGGTCACCATTATCTCCCTGTATATTATGTGTCCATTGTGACTGAATCCTTTCTGCCCAGCCATGCCAGTAGCCGCCCACTTCATCGCATGGTCTGGATCATAATTTTCACCTCTTGGTGTGCTAAAGCAGGATATTCCTTGCAGGCTATTGTGATTTTGCGTATATTAGAGGGGTTTGTTTCCACCCCAGGCTGCCCTTTTAATTCTACAGTTTTCTCTCTAGTGTTTTTATTTGCATCACCTCTCTCTTTTTTTTGTGTGCTATAATGTTTTGTGCCATATCCTGCTTGGTTTTTCTGTCCTTGTAAACACAGCCCCTTTACATGCACCACTTTGCATGAAAGGGTCGTTCCATGGGTGTTGATGTGGGTGTTCCCACACAACACCCATGGAAGCTGACACATTTCCAGATTTACGAGAAATCGTAAACCTAGAAATGCGTCTGAATACTACGCCTCCCAGGGGAGGCGTAGGAAGACGCAAGAAGAAGAAATGCATTTCTTCCTCTTTCTATGTGTGCTGCATTCTGCAGCACACTTAGAATGAGGAAATCACCTCTGGTGATAAACAATCATTAAAAAAAATGGCGTTTTGCAAGTTTTATGTGTGCTAGATTGTTTATGTGCAGGAAGTGACACCTTCCTGGACATAAACAATCATCCCCGTGACGCAGGCATCCTTGCACCATGGTGCAAGGGTGTCTGCATCAGCGCATGGCAGAAAATGGTGTGCCCGTGCAGGGGAGAGCAAAGGGATCCATAATATCCTTGTAGATATGATGTATCCCTGTGCTTTGAAAGTGCTGCAGTGTGGCACAGCCAAAGGGCTTACGGTGCTGGACTGTGGCACTTTTTTGTAAATGAGGCTCTTACTATTTACCCGTGTGATTTAAGTATGACAATCAGGGTGCCGCTCAAATACTCAGAACACTTTAGATAATTGCGGCATGCTTATGCACAAGATATGAAGTTAGTCCTTTTGCTTGAGTATGTAACATCTAACATATTCTGTCTTTAAAGGTACCACTGTGACAAGTCAGCCATATGTAGTGAGTAATATTATTTTGTGTCATAATGTATTGGAGTTACAAACAGTCATTACTTCCTAAAGCTTGCATTGAGTGGTTGGCCTTCTGAAGACCTTGAAGAGCCAATTCTCAAATTGGGACACTGGGTATCTTAGGAGAAGTTTATGGGTGTTCAAGGAATTTTGTCGTCTTGAATGATTTAGCTCCTGAAAATAGGCCAGTAACCACTATCTGCCCCATGACATTGCAAAAAGGGCAGATTGTGTGTCCTATTGCCAATAAAGGCACTGCCTGCAGAAAATGCACTAAGTCAGTTGTTAATACATGGTGGACAGTATAGAACAGAAGCACAGAACAGGATTCACTCTCCACTCTGTGTTTCTATGCATGTGTCACTAAACCTTCTTGTGCATAAGCACATTAAAAAAATGTCCTCTTTCTTATCTCCCACCATTCAAGAGCGAATGCACAAGTTGACCTTGAGCAAATACTGACAGTGCAGCCTCTGCCTCCCTATGAGAGAGGGCTAGGAGTCTGATATGGGGGCACAGTCTGTACTTGCCAAATGCCACACCTTGTTTGATGCTTCAAAGCCTCATTGGGCACCCCATGTCCTCTATTAAGGCTTGAAGTTGGTGTCTGCATTCTTTGAATGTCATCTTCTTGTTGACATTCAGTATGCCTGATCAGGAATTGTGTTCCCTTGTGTCTGTGTCACTTGACTCCATGGTTCTTCTCCCCATGCAACAGAGAAAACACGTACCTTACACTGAGTGGGTGATAACTCTGTCTCTAAACAATTGTCATCACAGAAGATGACGCATTACAATAGCTCAACATTCCTGCGGTATAAAGTACTCCATGGGCCATATTAAACTAAATGCCCATGAGACAAACAAGATGTTTAATTTTAGGCATCTCTGGGGCATTTTGGTATTATAGAATGGGAAACAGATGATTCTGTATTGTCCCTTTCTGTAATATAGGATCTCGCAGGCATACATTTTGCATGAGTGTGGTCACAAGAGCTCATTCCCTCATTTGCAAAGGGGCATAACCTAACGTAAGTGGAAAACCTTTGCCTCTGCACCGGTGCCATATTACAGACATGGGCAGAGAGGCAAAGGTGCAGACAGGAAGCTTACTGACAATGCATCACCCAGAGATGGTGCACCCATCTGCAGGCAGGTGGAATCACTTGTCTGCAGGGGATCTCTGCCTTCTTTTCAGATCCAGGCTGGGTTTTCACCTACAAAATAAAAGGCCGACCAGCGGCTTCAAATAACCGATCAGCCTTCCACTAATGCTCTGTACCTAGAGCAGCCTTGAATGCACATCTCCACTGGAAACAGCACATTCATTGAGATGCAGCCCACTGTCCCAGTCTGTGCTGGGTGTGTCCTGTTAAAGTTGGGCCAAGACTCAAACCAGAGCAGTGTGTCATATTTGAATTATGGCCAAGGAGGACAAAGGTGGGTGGGGGGGGGGGGGTAATAGATAGCAATAGCCACAATTAAACCATAGTTATGCTCTCTGTTTTCACTCACTGAAATACATATTTCGCACAATACTTTATATTTCTAAAGTTATCTCTAAAAAGATGGTTCTGGTGCCATGTAGAGGATGGGTCTTTATTTTCAGGTCTGTGTGTTTATTGAAAACACAGAAGGAAGAAGTGAATTTCCATTAATCATGTCTTGATATCAAACATTTTTTATTTCACAGGTTTACACTTTGTAAATGTCTTACTATTTGAACTATAATTGTTCTTGTTCACCTTGCAAGAAATGTATTTTTAACCTTTATATTCTCCTGAGGTTAGCAGGTTCGTCCATATTGTTGTAAGAAACTTTGAAATTTGCTTTATTTTCACCTTGTATTAATTTACAGACTGTAAAACTATCTCACACGATTCATTTTCTCTGTGAATGGCACAATTTGGTCCTACTGGAAACTGCCAGTATAAAATGTGCACATATTCTTTAATTTTGGTCTTTCAAACACAGAAAAATGTTGGTACTATACCTATTTTGTATAAGGCAATCTCCTTTTATAGGTGTGATTTTTTATATTTTGTGTGGGAGGTTTTCATTATTCTGGGCTCGTTATCACTTTATTCCCATTTAAACATATGCCTATTACATTTAATACCAGGCTGTCCTTGGATGTTTCTTTCATGCACAGCGTCCTTTTTGTGTTTAAGAACTTCTCTTTCCACTTTAACTAAGGTACTATTTTAATGTTTTCTAAGCTCCATCAGTTTCTTGCTTGATGATTTGCTACCTCTTCCAAATTTTAATTAGAAAGTTGATCACTGTCATCTGGCTCTTATTAAAACATTATTCATAATTCTAAATTACATTTCGCTGTACTTGCTGGGAGGATTAGAAGTTGAAGATACTAAGCCTAGGCTAAAGTGTAATCTGTAATTAATTTTTAAAGAATGAGGGACTTATTTACAAGAGGCCTGCACTGCTGAAGCGTCACTGTTTTTGACACTCCGGTGGTGCGGGCCTCTCAATCATATCTTTGAGGCAACGCAAAGTTACACAGAGTGGCTTAGCATGGCCTCATTGACATGGAGTAAGGCAAAGCAGCCCAAAGTGCTGTGTTGCCTTACTCTGCATCAAGGAGGTAGTTCATGGCCATTGCAGTTGGTGTTTCCATGCAACACCCATGGGTTTTGACACTGCCACCTATTTACAAAAATCCCGTAAACTTGTGGCAGCACCAAAACTTTCCACCTTCCCAGAGCAGATGTAATGAGGAATAATGTTTTTATTTCTCCTCGTTTTTCCTCACACATAGAATGAGGAAAACGCCTATCAGGATTATTTTTTAAAAGGAAGGTGCCCCTTCCTGCACAAAGACAGTCCTGCCAACAATGCAGACACCATTGCACCACCACCATTGCTCCTTGGTGCAAGGGTGCCTGTGTTGGCGTTAGGCACCGAATTGGGTGCTGGCTGAAAAGACAGGAATTCACTGTATCTCATAAATACAGTGCATTCCTGACCTTTCAAATTGGTGTAGGGCAGAACAGAAAAAAGTATTGTGGTCCTGCCCTATGCCAATTTTATATAAATGAGGCCCTGAGGGGCTTATTTACAAACCCCTTGCACCACAGTGCATCCCTTTTTATGATGCTCCAGTGGTGCAGAGTGCAGAGCCATATCTACAAGGCCACACAAAGCCACTTTGCGTGAGCTTTTCATGGCTTTGTAGATACGGTGCTGGGCAATGCAGCACATCGCTGCATTGCCTTACACTGCATCAGGGAGACATTCCATGGGTGTTGCAGTGGGATTTCTCTCGCAACACCCTTGGGTTTTTACACATTTCCAGATTTACAAGGATCTGTACACCTGGAAATGTGTCCAAACTGTACACCTCCCCAATGGAGGTGTAATGAGGAGAAATATCTTTATTTCTGCTCGTTTTTTCCTCTTTGTTTGTGTGCTAGAAAGTGGGAAAAGCCTCCATGGATTGTTTTTGTGCAGTAAGGTGTCCCTTCCTGCTCCAACACAATCCTGCCAACAATGCAGACACCTTTGCAAAATGTTATAAAGAGGCCAGTGTTTGTGTTAGGCACCAAATTGTGCACTGGCACAGGCTGAAAGAACAGAAATACACCCCATATTGTAAATATTGTGCATTCCTGCCCTTTCAAATTGGTGTAGGACAGCACAGCAAAAAGAGTTGGGGTTCTGCCCTAAGCTAATTCATTGTAAATGAGGCCCTGAGAACTCAACCCATGCT
The DNA here is from genome assembly GCF_964204655.1 of Triturus cristatus. Taxonomy (NCBI): domain Eukaryota; kingdom Metazoa; phylum Chordata; class Amphibia; order Caudata; family Salamandridae; genus Triturus; species Triturus cristatus. The sequence goes on from NC_140588.1 coordinate 113,102,164, forward strand.
AAAAGCCGCAACATCCCTGTTAAAGAACTTAAGTGAGGACAGGAGGGTTGTCCTTAAGGTTTGTTGCTAAAAATTTGTGAATTGACTTTTAGGGGGGGCCTTTACAAAAAAAGGAGGAATATAGGTTTATCATAAATAGTGAGCAATACAATACTTTACTATGCAGTGACACAGTTTTGTAGCAGCACTATTTTTGGAATATGTTAAATTCGTATCAGTATTGAACTTAAATCTGCACAGAACTCCTTCACATGCCTGCTACTTATTTATTCACTAGTAGCGCCATCTTGGGTGTGGGAACCTGATTTCTTGCCATCTTTAGTCGCCATCTTGGGAGGCGTCCTAGCTGTTGGGGAACATCCACACCGACCTACTTAAGTCGGTAAATGCAAGCGCGCAGCGCGCGCGTGCAGCGGGCGTGCCGATGGCGCGCCGGAGGCGTGCCAGAGGCAAGCCCGTTTGCGCCCGTCCGCGCCCCGGACGCTCCCAGCACCAGAAATTCTCCCCGTTCAAAAGGCCACCTGGGGCGATTGATATATAGCAGAGAACAACTATTGCAGCTGAACCTACCCGGGGGTCACAATTCATCGACAATGTGTGCTATGGTGTCACCGGGAGATACCCTTACTTGTGGACTGATAAATAGCCGTTCGCTTGTTAAACATTCCTCGGAGGTCCTAGGCCTCCTGGAAGACCTGGAGTTAGATGCACTCTTTATAACGGAAACATGGGCCACCGCAGAGTCCATTGTAGGACTGAGCAGTGCCTGCCCTAGCGAATATAAAATCATCCACAAACCTCGAAGTACGGGCAGAGGAGGAGGAGTGGGAATGATCTTTAAAGGCACTTTAGACTTTATACCCTGTCAGATTGATGAGGTAGGGGGGATAGGAATAATGGGATTCTCATTACAGTCTCCTAGCTGGAACTTACTCACGGGGATGCTCTGCTATAGGCCCCCGGGAGCGACCACACATTTCCACCTCCTCGCTGACACTATTATCAATCTAAAACTTGCGCACTCCAATATGATTATACTAGGTGACTTTAACCTCAGAGAGGATGGAGGTCTTTGTGGCCAACTGAGGGACCTTCTGTATACTTGCTCCAACCTGAATCTCCACCAATTGGTGGCTAGTCCAACACACCAGAAGGGGCATACCCTGGACCTGGTATTTGCTAACCCAGCAACAACTGCGATATTGAGTATAACACCCTTGAACTGGACAGACCATTCTCTTATACATCTGAGCATTGTGATGCCTTGTCGGAAGAATAAGTCCAGCCAGCAGCTCCCCTATAGGAAGGATAGAGAATGGGCCAAACTGGCCAAAGTTGACTCCCTAACTACATCCCTGGATGTCAGCTACTTCTCTTCCGCCAAGTCTGTGGATGAAAACTATAGATCATTCACCGGGCATATAACTAAGATCTTAGATCATATTATTCCTTAAAGATACTAAAGAAGGGGAGGAAAAGATAGGCGCCCTGGTATAACGAGGAGCTGCAACAACTCAGACTCTCCCGAAGGAAAGCTGAGAGGAAATGGAGGAGAAACTATGCCGAGGACGATAAAAAAGATTAGAGACTGATTCAACAACAATACAAAGCTCTAATCCTGAGGGCCAAGGCTGATTTCTATGCCAGCTCAATTACCCAGGCATCAAATGGGACTAAAGCCCTTTTTAGGATTGTCCGGGATCTCTCAACCCCGGACTGCATGAATAACAGAGTAGCCCCCTCGCAAGCCCTGTGTAATGAAATTGCCTCCTTTTTCCAGGAGAAAATTGCTAACATTGTTAATACACTACAGGACAACACTCAGGATGGTTCTGAGGAAATAGGCAGCTTGGCCGATGGAGATCTACCACTGACCGCGACCCTTGACAGCTTTCAAACACTATCCCAGGAGGCCTTTGTCAGTCTGGTACAGAGCGTGTCCTCTGGCGCTCCTCTAGATCCTTTCCCTCACAAAATATGGAAATTATATGGGCGTAATACCTTTCCATGGTTGAGGATGATCTGCAACCTGTCTTTGGTGGCTGGATCTGTGCCGGACTGCTGGAAATTAGCAGTGGTGACCCCACTAATTAAGAAACCGAATCTGGACCCCTTGGTACCAGCTAATTTTAGGCCTATCTCGCTTTTACCATACCCGGTGAAAATCCTTGAAAAAACAGTGAGCAAGACATTGTCCTGCTTTCTGGAGGAGAACCACCTGCTTGACAGGGATCAGTTCGGCTTTCGCCCTGGCCACGGAACCGAAACGGCTCTGACTACCATGCTGGACAATCTTCGAATGCGTGCCGACAATGGGAATGCCATGATTCTAGTGCTTCTTGATATGTCGGCAGCATTCGACACGGTGAGCCACCCAGTCCTGGTGGAGAGATTAAAGCAGAAAGGTGTTAAAGACAAGGCGCTGAAATGGTTTCAATCCTACTTAGAAGGTAGACAGCAGGTAGTCACCTTAGCACCTTTCTCCTCCAGCAGGTCTCCAGTTGCGTACAGGGTGCCGCAGGGATCCGCAATTAGTCCTATCCTTTTCAACATCTACAGCCTGGTGAATTACGCTGACGACACGCAGCTGGCCTTCTCTTTAGAAGGGGATGACGCACTATCTATGGATTTATTTCAGCAATGTATGAAGCAGACCACGGACTGGCTCAGAAGGAACTCTCTCCAGTTCAATAGTGGAAAAACAGAGGTGGTCTTCTGCTCGCCAACTAGGGTTCAGAAACATCTTCCCTCTGAATTCAGACTTTCTCCAGAGGAAGGACCTTTGACACCGGTCAGCAAGGTACGCAACCTTGGGGTGATTATTGATGATGACCTCCAGATGGTTTCCCAGGCCAGTAAGACCGCTAACGTTTGCTTTGCCCTGCTGTGGCTGCTATGTAGCATTCTACCCCTACTTCCTAGGGAGTCCCGAGCTACGGTGGTACGCAGTACGGTATTAAGCAGGCTGGATTATTGCAATTCCCTATATTTGGGGGCCCCGCAGTATATCTTCCAGGGACTGCAAAGGATCCAGTCAGCTGCAGCCAAATTAGTTCTCGATAGGCGACGTAGCTCTTCGGCTACCGGAGCACTGAGGGACCTACATTGGCTTCCTGTCAAGGAAAGGGTCTCCTTTAAGTCCCTGTGTCTGGCTTTTAGAGCAGTGCATGGACTAGGCCCAGCTCCCTTACAGGATAAGTTTGCTCGTCATCTACCAATCAGGCAGCTCCGATCATCCACAGCCGGCCTATTGGTAGTCCCGAGATTTAAACGCTCCAGGGTGGGCGGAAGGGCCTTCAGCATAGTGGCCTCTGGCATGTGGAATAAACTCCCTCTGAATTTGAGGCAGTGCAATTCCCTGCTCGAATTTCGCAAGGGGCTTAAAACCTGGCTGTACCCCAAAGTTTAAACCTGTGCCGCTCCCCTGACCCTCCCTCTGTCCCCCTTGGTATGTTTTCTTCAGTTTAAAGCGCCAGGATGCCCGTAGGGTGATAGCTGCGCTATATAAGTTTCACATCAATCAATCAGTCATTTGAACACTTTACAAAGTGCTGCATGTTATTAGTGGTTTCTTTAGAGTGCTTTATATAGCGGGTTAAAATACATTAGGGATTGTCAGGTAGCAGGAGTCCAACTGAACGCGAAGTATTGGTCTTTATTTGTGTTCGTATTTATTCACTACCCTAAAATCTAGGGGCTTTACTCACAAAGAATTTTCTTGGAGTATGCGTGATTCAGAAGTAAGCCAGATGTACGACATGATGAAGTTAAATCAAAATCGTTGTGAATCAAGCTCTAGGGTGTGGTTAAAGGCAAGTGCGAATTGTTCAGGTTTCCAAAATTTTGTGACATTTAGATATTAGGGTTATTCTCTTAAATTTGGGTTCAGTGCTTTCCAAATTCTTGGGTCTTTAGGTCCTCCCGTAAATCACAATGATGTTGCTCTGAGTAGGTGTGACTTACTATTGTAGTACTTCTGGCTTGAAAGTCAATTTCAGGAGCCCAGTTCACAAAGCTTTTGCTACGCATAGGTACGGTTCACTCTTGTAATACTCCTGCTTTACACATAGTATAATTCTGGAGATTCAGGCCTAATTAACAATATTTGTATATTTTTGGCATATTTTCCATTTAACCATAATCTGGTCATGTCCTTATCAGAAACCTCATCATTTCCCAGTGGGGGCTATGTGGAGTAGAGGAAGGATTCTTTGAAATAGGGATAATTTGACGACTTGGTTGATTAAGGGTGCGAGTCTCCAGTGAAAAACTAACTGAAATGTTTGCCCAATGCCTATCAACTATTGCCCCATTTTTTAACACTTAAATCTCTCTGGAAAGCATAGGGTTGGACCCACTTGAGTGAGGCAGTCAGGCATACTGTAATCCATTTACCTCCCACGACCTTCTTGGGATACTGCATATTGGACACAGACCAGTGCTGTATATGACTACAGAATTATATGTATTAGTGAGTTCTGTAACCCATTTCACCTAAGGATGAACCCAAAAATAAAGTCCAGAGTACTTTATATTGCTGTGGAAAATTTTGCAGCCCTGCGTCATTAAAGTAAATGCAAGTATGCGCTGTATTTACAACAATACAGTGCACCCCTGTGTTTTCCCTTGTGCTGGCACAAACAATAGCTAGCTAGTGCCAACATAGACACCCTTGAGCCATAGTTTAAGGGGGCATGTGTGGCTAAGAATGATTGATTGTTTGCAGTAAGGTGTCCCTTCCTGCACACAAACAATAATGAAAGGTGTTTTGCTCTTTCTATGTGCTCTACATTCTGCAGCACACATAGAAAAAGCACAAAGTAGGAAAAATACAAGTATTTCTCCTCATTGCATCAATCTAAGGGCTGGTTTTGCAGGCAGTTAGTTTTTGGTGCTGCCTCAGATTCTTGTAAATCTGGGAAAGCATCAAAAAGCAATAGGTGTTGTGGTGGAACGGGCACATTATTTTCACACAGCGGCTTTAAGCCGCGTTAAGTGGCTTAATGCCACTTTGTAAATATGGTGCTGGGCATTGCGCCACCAGAACATTGTTAAATGTGACGTTCCGGTGGTGCAACTCCCTTGTGAATATACCCAAATAATTGTAAAAGCCTGTTTTATTTATTTATTTATTTACTTGACTCATTTATACGGCGCACAAATCATCCCCAGGGGGATCTCTCGGCGCCCGAGAAGGAGGCAAATGTAAGACAACTACAATGTTCATTCATTAGAATAGCCAGGTCTTGAGCAATTTTGTGAATTGTGGAAAGTTTGGGCAGGCACGATTATGTTCCGGGAGCTGTTCCAATGTTTGGGGGCCAGATAAGAAAACGCACGACCTCCCATTTTGACTTTCCTAATTCTCCTGCAACAGAGCAGGCTGCGATTACTGGATCTAAGTTGTCGCCCAGGTTGATAGAGTACAATTTTGTTTAATCATAAATGGCATGTTCTAGAGCTGATTAAATGCATACATCACAAAAAGAAACATAATGGTTAGTATTAAGAGAACAATAAAAAAAAATAACAAAATGAATAGCAACACATTATATGGTGTGTACTGAATCAAATCTTTGACAGAAAGGCACCCCTCCCATACTAGACATGAGCTGATCTTGTTAAGCACCAAAATGCCTGTTTCCTACATAGCCTTTGACCCAGATGTAATTCTCGTTCACCGTGCATTGCTTTTCATTCTCCTACTGTTCTTTGCTGAATTTGCACTCTGGCTGTGTTATGGCATTCCTTGCTATGAGAGCACCAATAACATTGACCGCACCAGTGTGTGGCCTTCAGCTGGGATTTTCTGCAATGTGTAAAGATTCCGTTCTCTCAAGACCGTTTCTCTGTGAGACGCTTTCACATCAAACATAAACACCATTTCCGCATTATTATGAAAAGGACAGACCTCAAAGTTCCTGATGTAATATGCGAAAATTAGCATATAAATTCGGTTTTACATGTTTTTCTAAAATTAATACACGTTTCAAATCACACTAATACATAACATGAACTATTGGGCACTATCAAAGAATTAATTTATGTAAGAGTTTGGATTGAAATAAAAAAAATAAAACATACATTTGTAAAAACGAAAATGTGCATTTGAATATATGAAATGCAACATAAAGAAATGAATTCCTTGAGGGGCGCACAAGCAAAAGATAACACCAACGTTTCTTGCCTTTATTGACAAACAGGCTCTGTACACACGCTTTGAGCAGCAATACGATGATCACATTCGTAGTAGGCAAGATCATTTGTAAAACCTTTTTAAAATATGGCTGTGGTAAATTCGACTTTTCTTCGTTGTCATCCCAGATTTTCACTGCTTTCTGCAAAGTACTTTTGCTGAGGATATAGGAGTGAGTGCACAATTTCTCCTATCACTGGCTAGTGCACAGCTTCAATCTGGCCCAGCAACCTCCATGTTCTCAAAGCATTCCAGGACCAGGGAATGTACTAATTTCAGAAGAGGGCTCTGCTAGAAGAACACAAATGACTTCTGCTGGGAGAAGAGGACGCAACGACTTTTGATTCCAAATAGCACTCATGGACTGAAACTACTCTCCACATGTCAAGTGGTTTGCCTCCAGTCTGTCTTCTTAAGTGACGCAAAATGCAGGGGGACTCTTGAATCAAAGAATGCCCAGCTGACCAGAGGACTGAACCATGTAGGATACCTGCATGGAGAAAGGCCTGGTGCTTAGAAGCCTGCCCCAAGCGGCTAAAAGCTGCAGGGCTGACAATGAGAAACTTATCGTAAAGTAAAATAAAATAGGTGAATAAAAGTGGATCTTGGTAACTTTTCCATCTCCATGGGACAGGAACAAGGTTCTGGGGCTTACCCAGCAAGTTCGCACCCTAGGTGGGCAAGAAAACCAGGTTTGGATTGCTTGGTGCTTTTTGCCATTCTGAAAAGAGGTTCAGTGGGTCCTAATGGTAAAGATATCTTACCTCATGGAGCCCTATCCTTCCATAGTTTCCAGCCTTAGCCTAGTGGAGGACTTTAAAAAATGACAAAGTCCTAAGTTAAATCCAGGGCCAGCTTTTGGGTGGTGCGACTAATGCAGCCGCACTGGGCTCTGACCTGTAGGGGGGGTACAGACCTCAAGGGGGCGTGGCATTTAGCAATAACTTACCATTTAAAAGCACCTGCTGCAGAGTTCCTTGTGCGCACAGCTTTCAAGCAGCAACAAGAATGTCAAGATAAATCTTGTAATGATGTTCCTGCTGTAAGAAGAGATTAGAGTTTTGTCTAGCGGCAGGTTTGACTCACCATAAGGTAGCACAAAAGGTTAATGTGCCTGCTGCAAAGAACAAATCTGTTTTTTATGTGGATAGCTGAGTGGATCAGTAAAGCCAGCCTTAACCAGTGCTTTAAAACAAAGGTAATGCACGTGAGAAAGGGGCTATGGCGAGCCAAACGCACTTCTGCCAGGTGGTAGAGAGGGAATCAGAGGAGGAAGTGATGGTGGTGCACCACAAAAGATTGCCACACTAGGTGCCACCGGTGATAAAGCCGGCCCTGGGTAAATCCTTGGGCCGAGCCAAGGGAGCAAATCTATCAAAATGGTGAAGCACCGTTTGTATCCACCAAATAGGAGCTTTGTTCCACTCAGAGCTTTTAGCACCAAAGTCTTTTGCCTCAGCTGTAGCTCAATGATCAATCAATCCGAACATTTGTAAAGCACACTACTTACCCGTGTGGGTCTCAAGGCACGGGGTGAGAGTGCTGCTACTGCTCGAAAAGCCAGGTCTTGTGGAGTCTTCTGAAGGTTAGCAGGTCCTGGGTCTGCCGTAGGGGGATGGGGAGGGTGTTCCAGGTCTTGGCAGCGAGGTGGGAGAACGATTTGTTGCCGGAGGTCGCTTTTCGGATGCGGGGGACTGTGGCGAGGGCAAGGTCTGCGGAGCAGAGCTGGCGTTTGGGGGTGTAGAAGCTGAGTCATCTGTAAAGGTATGCTGGTCCGGTTTTGGCGAGTGCCTTGTGTGCTTGGATGAGGAGCTTGAAGGTGATCCTCTTGTTGACGGGGAGCCAGTGCAGGTCTCTCAGTTCGGGTGTGATTTGGCTGCGGTGAGGGATGTCGAGGATCAGGCGTGTAGAGGCGTTCTGAATGCGTTGAAGTCGTTTCAGGAGATTGGCTGAGGCTCCTGCATAGAGGGCGTTTCCGTAGTGCAGCTTGCTGCTGACGAGGGCCTGGGTGACTTTTCTTCTTGTTTCAGTGGGGATCCACCTGTAGATCTTGCGGAGCATGCATAGGGTGTTGAAGCAGGAGGACGAGATGGCGTTGACCTGCTTTGTCATGGAGAGGGTAGAGTCGAGGATGAACCCTAGGTTGCATGCGTGGTCGGTGGGTGTTGGAGCTGTTCCCAGTGCAGTCGGCCACCAGGAGTCGTAGATCCTGGTTGCAGATTTAACTTCTAGGAACCCTAACAAGCCACAGCTTTGGACCTTGTGCCACTGGTAGATTTTGACTGACAATTCAGAGTCTAAGGGGCTGATTTAGAGTTTGATTGACAGGGTACTCCATCGCAGGTTTGATTGAGTATCCTTTCTGCCAAACTCTTGGTTCACCCGCCTCATTTAGAGATGGATCTTTAGCTTTTTGTTGGTTAAGTAAACAGAAAGCTTACTCCGAAAACCAGACTGAGTAAGGGCCTTCGGAAAAATGGCATTACATTGCCTTTCCTATTTAGAGTAGATGGTGTGTATTTTTTTTTTGTCTCCCACCACAAGGAAAACAATAATGAATGAATGAATTGGGTTTGTAAAGCGTGCAATACCCAAAGGTGTCTTAGCGCTGATCTAACAAGAGGAAAAGAATAAACAGCAACCAGGCAGATGAATCGCCAGACACTGGAGCTAAGTTGACGGAAACAGCCAGGTCTTCAGCTGCTTTCTGAACAGCTGCAGGCTGTGTTGGGAGCGGAGGGCCAGAGGGAGGGAATTCCAAAACTGTCAGAGTCCTCCCGCCCCATTTTAATCGCTTAATTCTCGGATTCTGCACCTTATGTTCTGTCCTGGATCTCAACATTCTACTAGGCATATACCATGTAAATAGCTCCTGAAAGTAAAGGGGGCCAATTCCATGAAGTGCCTTATGCATTAGGCACAAGGCTTTGAACGAGATTCTCCTCTCGACAGGGAGCCAGTGCAGGCCATGTAGTAAATGCGACACAGGTTTGAACTTGGGAATGTTCCAAAGTGTTCTTGCAACCGCATTTTGGAGCAACTGCAGTTTTTTAATCAAATATTTTGGAATGCCTAGATAGAGTGTGTTGCAGTAATCTAGCTTAGACACAACTAGGGCCAGCATTTCGGTCTTCTGCAGTTCAGTTGGAATAAACGGAAGTATTTTTTTTCAGAATCCGTAGCAGGTAGTAACCCCCTGAGGTTACCGCATTGATCTAAGCACTGAAACATAGCTTGGTATCGAAAATGACTCCAAGACTTTTAGCCTTCAGAACTGGCTTTGTTAGATCCCCCAACTCCCGGGCCACCACAACGTATTCCAGAAGAAGCTTTCATTCCCGAAAAGCAATACCTCCATCCTCCTAGATTTTAGCTTATGGCAATTCTTCTCCATTCAGCCTGCCACTGCAGACATGCAGTTGCGGAAGTTAGGAGCGTCTTTTTCCACCTGTGATGATACTAGCACCACAATCTGTGTGTCATCAGCATAAGGGAGTACAGATAGGCCAAAACACGGTAAGCTGAACCAGAGGGGTAACGTAAACATTAAAAAGTGTTGGACTGAGGCCGAGCCCTAAGGGAACCAACATGGGAGAGAGAAGGGTCTGGATTTGACCCCACCCAACTCAACCCACTGTTGCCTATTTTCTAAGAAAGAGTTCAGCAACGAAAGTGCTGTGATCCTAAAGACCAACGCATGCAAGCGTTTTCTCAGAAGCACATGGTGGACCGTGTCAAAGGCGGCAGAGAGATCGAGTAGAATTAATGCCGCTGTGCCGTTCTTGTCCACTCTCCCTCTAATTTCCTCCGACGCCACCACCAGTGCGGACTCGGTGCAATGTTGGGCTCGGAACCCGTGCTGAGCAGGGTCCAATAATCGGTGGGCATCCAGAAAGGTCTGTAGTTCTGCGTTCATAGCCTTCTCCAAGACCTTAATCGGGAAAGGGAGACAGGAAATAGGTCTATAACTGTCCACTGACCTAGGGTCCAGGGAGGGCTTTTTCACAAGAGGTTGAATAGAGGCCTTCTTCCAGATGTCATGCTATAGCCCAGAACATGGTTCAGAAGGTCATTGAGTGGTCCCGCCACCTGATTGGTCAACTTATTGATGATCCGGGGGGGGGGGGCAGGGATCGGAAGGAGCATACAAATTAATGGAGCTTATCAGGCTGATGTTTTTTTCCTGTGTAAGAAGAGAGAACTCCTTAAATGTGGGGTAGACTTCCTGACCGCTGTCTGTGTCTGAGGCCCAGGCCCCCTCCGAGTTCCAGCTGGAGCCAGCACTGGGAGGCTGCTGATAAAAAGTCTGAAAGATGGAATTGACCTTAGATTAAAAGTGGTCCACCAGCATACCGCCGAAGGCTTCGTCCATCTCAAAAACCTTATTGTTAGTCCAGTGTGACAGATCGTTAACTGTTTTAAACAGTTCCCTGGAGGAATTCTGGGCTGTTTTAATTTTCCCTGAGAATTTTTTTTGTTTTCAGCTTTAATAAGTTTTTTGTACCCTTCAAGGATCTTTTTGTACCTAGATTTTTCCCGGGGGAGTAATCTACTCTCCAAAGACGCTCTTCATGTCTGCAGCTGAGTTATGCTTCTTTCAGCTTAGGGGAAATCCACGGCACAGAGGGACGCTTCCTATGGGTTTTTATTGTTCTCATAGGTACTATTTTACTGCATGCAGTCTCCAGCCATTGAGCGGGGCTGATGGCAGCTTTGTTATTATCCTTGACAAGGTCTGGTGTGGAATTAGAGAGAGCCTCCTGTAGTTCCTCTATATTCACACTTTTCCAAGGCCGGAACTCAAACACTTTGGCTGGTTTGCCCCATTCTGCTCCCTGCCACTGGGTCAGAATGGAAAAGAAGATCGCTGAATGATCTGACCAGGGAAGTGAGAGGGTCTTAATTGAGCCCAACTGAGCATCATTAGTAAAAATGCTGTCCAGAGTGTGATAGGCTGTATGAGTTGGTGCATCAATTCGTTGGAATAGATCAAAGCTTTTAAGAATATCCACCAGATGTCCTGTATCCACATCAGTGGTGGACTCCAGATGGAAATTAAAATCCCCAATCAAGGTAAAATTGGCACAGGTAATACTCGATTCCATAAACGTCTGTAGTTTATCGATAAAGCCCCTCCTGGGCCCAGGGGGACGGTATACCTGTAGTCCTTGGAAGGTATTAGATTTTGTCAGACTGAGGCTAAACCTGAGAGACTCACAATCTAAATGAAGTACTGGCGTAAAATTGGCCACAAACGCACTGCGATAAATAATTGCTAGCCCCCCAATGGTCTGGTCTATCCAGTCTTTCAATATTATATCCTTCTGGAACCGCCACCTTAAAATCTGTGTCCGATGCCTTATTGGCCCAGGTCTCCGTAAGGAAAGTGATGTACGGGTTGTGCTGGGTCATTAAGTCGGCAAATTCAAGCTTGTGCTTGATGAGGGACCTAGTATTGAGGAGTAGGCAGTTGTGTCCCTTTATAGCAAGGTGCTTTTCCACACCATTTTTAATAGAAGGGCTGCGTGGGAACATATCCTAGGCTGTTAATAAACCCACAGAAGTTGCACTTATATTTCCCCTTACTACCACCCAAGTCCTGAGGAGAACAGTACCTGTATATGCCGGCGGGTCTGAGGGCGAGGTGTGCACTCCTCGTATAAGTGATAGAAGTGGCAGGGTTCCTGGCCACTGGCGCCATCCAGGCACGGACGGGCACAGATGAGCTTGCCTTAGGCGCGCCCGCTGCATGCCTCTGCTGCACACCCGGTCCCTTACCCCCATTTATAAGAGAGAGAGAGATCAAAACTAGAGTGCCAATCTCCTAAAGATTGCTGCTCAACCCGGAAGTCAGTCCGGGGAGGTGGGGGCAAAGTAGCCTGCTTCCTGCTCGTTCCACTCAAACCGGCGAATGCTGGGCGGTGGACTGAGGAGGTCGAAATTAGAACAACCACCCAGCGAGCTACAGAGGCGGTAGGATCAACAAAATAAAACTAGTAGCAGCGAGTTGAGTTTAAAAAGTTTAAAGGAATAGCAGCAGTTGTATTTAAAAAGCATGACAGTTGTCACTACCCCAAGCCAGCGCCCCCGTGAACGAAACAGTAGCGGTATTCAGAGCTTGCCAAATACAAATTATACAGACAGAGACAGCAACGTGGTTCTGCCTCAAAGCGAACTTGATCCGCAATAATGTGTTCCACAGCCTAAGAGGACTGTGTTTTAACCAAACCAGAGCGTGTTTATTAAGTTGGTAAGGGTAGCTCTCTCCAAAAGTAACCTAAATTCTGACAATGGTTAATTTCAATATAATCCTTTGTCACAGATTTCCAGTTTAGGGCTTTAGGGTCAAGAAGCAATTGGTAGTCGATCGTTCAATGATATGTAATAACATAACAGAATAAACTGTAAATAAATACATTGCATATTTGCTTAGCTGTAATTTATGGCCACACTGTATTTGTACCACCAACACTGTGGCTCAAAAATATTATTGTTCACAGATTTACAAATTTTGCATTTGAAAAGTGCTATTGTATCTGATGCTTTTAATCACACTTACTCCTAAACCTCCTCCTGGTGCTTCACGCCGCCCTATGATAGTGCGGTATTTCAATTTTAAGAAGAGAGACTCTATCCTGGGTGGAGCTCTTTCACACCCAGATCTACATTATCAGTACTCAAAAATCTTAATTTTTCCTGACTGCACACGAGAAGTCCAGGCCAAATGCAGGTTTAACCAAAATGTCAAACAGAAACTCAGGGCACTCCAACTGTCCTATGCGCTCTTGTTCCTGGCACGCCTCAAGGTGATACATGTGGATAAGACCCATTTTTCTTAAACCCCTGAGTAAGTGGGGGAATGGCTAATGAAAGAAAAACAGTTACACCGGCCAGTCCACTCTCCCTCTTTATTGACTAGCCAGACGTCAAGAGTCTGCCCAGATGCAGGTAGGCGCCCGAAGCATTTCCGTAGTTGGTCTCATCGTGGGAGGTACAAAGTGTGGACTGCATCCCTCTTCCAAAGCTCTGGCTCCTTGGTGCCACCACCCTTACAAACATCGGATCAATCCCCAAAGAGCGGAGAAGACCCTCACGCTTCACCTCGCATTGAGGAACGATTGCGGTGGACACTTTCCCCCATTTAGTGACAACATGGGTAGCACCTATGGTTTCCGGGTCCGGACATGATTCAGGGCGCATCTACTGCATAGCTTCTGATCACTAGTGCAGAAGCAGACATTGAACTATATTGCTCCTACACATGGAGGGGTCCACCACTCCACACCTTTCTAAGACAAACTGGGTATAAGTTGGTAAACATGGTATAGGGCATTAGATGCTTCTCGGGGAAGCCCTTTCTTGTCTGTCACCACTGCTGTCTTGCCTGTTTTTCATGGAAGGGGAAAGGAGGGGAGTCAGAACTACCGCCCCCAGCCTCCCATGCGGCCGTCGCTGCCAGCAACATCATCTCGCACCAGGAGGCACTTTAAAATTGCCCGTGGGCTCCCGCAGCACGGGACATGCGTGGGATTCGCCGGGGCAAAGCCCGGGCCAAGGGCAGGCCCGTCCTGCGCCCGACAACAACTGAAGAGCCTGGGCTGGGCCACCTCCCTCACATCACAGACCATGCTGCACATGGGCTTAGGCTGCAAGCCTTAAGTTACTGTTTATCATCTATGACACTTTGTTCTCATCCTATTGTGCTATTAACGGGACAGGGTCATACTGTACTGTGCTCTCCGGATTGGGTTTTATCGCCCTCTCGCCAGACTCTTGGGGCAATTTTATTATGGCATAAGGTCTGGACAGGTGTTACTACCGGCCTCAGTCAGGACGTGATCAAAGACTGTCTGAACCTGAAATGAGCCCAAAGCATTTCCTGGGTCGCCTACGTCAAAAACCTAATGCATGACCTAGATTGCTCAGATTATTTTGCCAAACCTGACAGAAGGAAGGATCTCAAGGCTTTATGTATTAATCACCTGGAGACGATTAGATTGTCATCTAATATCATGAAAATCCCAGTTAGAGCCAATCAATTGCTCTTGACTCAGCCAGGAATACAACCCTACCTACTAACAACTCTTTGGAAATTACGACAGGATGCTACTGACACGTCTACATCTTGGCAATTTCCATGAACTATTAACATTTCCCCGGGTAAATGATTGGTCACACATTCTTTATCCATGCCCCTGTGACGAATCACCTGCACGGTCCACAATTCACATACTATTTTTCTGTTAGCTTTATACCCTTCTCAGGAAAAGATGGATTCTTCCTTATTTGAAGCTGCAAGGCCTGAGACAATGTCGATCCACTTTTGTTAAGTTGTTATTTTTAAATGAGGAAACTTTTAATGTTCACATCATAAAATACCTGAAAGGGGTGATAAGAACAAGGAAAACAATGCAAATCCCATCTTTTGGACAATTTGAGTTTGGTTTTAATCCAGGTTAAGGCAACACTGATATCTGCTTTTAGTCTTTGCTTTTTGTAAACTGTAGATAGCTGTTTTCTTATTAAAATACTCTTTTTTATGTTTCCATTGTTGTATTTTATATGGATGTATGACGTTACAACGCATGCTATTACAACGCCTACCTTTACAACGCATTTTTTACAACGCAAACACTACTACAACGCTATACTTTACAACGAATACTTTTACAACGCCAAACTTATTAAAATACTTAAAAGTGCTGTTACAACGAAAACCATTACAACGCATACCATTACAACACGAAAAAAATATTTTTTTAATAAAAAGTTCAATAAAATCTGGTACGGGATGCAGGGAAATTAGGGGTTTTAGGGTGGGGAAGTGTATTAAAATGTGGAGAAAAACTGTACGTAAATTAACTGAAATGCATTACAAAATTAATACTCGAGTATTAAAATTATTACTCGAGTATTAAAATTAATACTCCAGTTTCCCCAAAAAATCCGTTTTCACACATTTCAAAGTTTTACACAAATAACGAAAAATTTAACAACAGTTCATGCACATTTAAATCATGAATATATCTGAAAATAAGTAAAGAGAGTAAAACAGAAGACACATACACATAGTCGCCATTTTATCCATCTCACTTCTAAAACTTGTCCTACAACACTTTCTATGAAAACAATAGCAAAAGACATGTTCCAAAATGGATGCCAAAACGGAGCAAATAAATGAAAACAATACATCTTTTAATGCTTTTTTAAATTATCATTTTCCACAGCAAAATAAAGTATACTAAAAAACACAACGAACGCTGTTTTTTAAAAAATTAATAATCACACTGACTAAAACTTATAAATACCAGGAAGACACCATTTTGCAATCAGTTGATTATCAACTACCAGAGAGACCAGACGTAAAAACCTGACCCTCTGACACCTAGACTGTGACCTCGACTGAGAGAGCACTGCAATCGTTTGGAGAAGCATTGTTACTTTGCAACTACTAGTAAGTCACTAATATATTTTAACACCTTGTTTTGTCCTAAATCATGTTTTATTTCCATACAAAATATGTTTTAAAAATATTTATAATAATTTATAAAATGTAATGTTTCTAATTTTTTATCACTAAAGAAACTTTAATATATAGCCTAAAACAGAAAGTTGTTTTTCTATCAAAAGCAAGATATCGTTTCCCTAATTTTCCTTCACCTCAACGTAATCGACTCACCTTTGCTATTGTGAAGGTAAATGATTTTTTTTTTTGTTTGTAATTCTTTTAATTTAAAAATATTTTTTTATCATTAGCAAAAGTGTTGTATGGTATAGGGGTTAATAATTTTTTTTTTGAACATTCACGCTGCATCATAAACAAAATTATGCGATGGTGCAGGGGTAACAATTACTAATATGACTGCACTTAGGTACAGGATTTGAGAAAGCGTTTCATGGTACTGGGGTAACTATTACTATTCTAAGTCCCAGAATGTGCAGCAGTAGGGAAATTGAGTGATGGTGTAGGGGTATCCATTACTACTCTAAGTTCATAATGTATTGAAAGTGTATTATGTTTTGCTGTACCGATTATTATTCATACTCAAGTGTGATGCAGCACCATGGAAAATATGATATGTCATGTAGTTACAGTGAAATAAAATATCCGATTTACAATCAATTGGTCTCATTTTGTTTTTTAGCCAACGTTGTCAAAGTTGTTTTAACTATTAATTTTTTTTTTCATTTTCACAGACAATCGGTTGCAACTTTGTGGATTAAATCACTAAAACAAATAACTTAAACCTGCAGGCAGCAGTACAATTGCACAGCAGCAGCCAAACCAAGAAAACAATCAGCTAAAGAAAAAGGTATTTTAAATTTACACTGTTATAAATTCCACAATATAATAGTCATACCTATTACTATTGTTACTCCAGGAAGGTGCAGAAGTAGGGTAAGTGTTGGATAGTGTAGGGGTACAATTTAATATTCTAACTCCAGGAAGGTGCAACAGTAGGGTAAGTGTTGGATAGTGTAGGGGTACAATTTACTATTCTAACTCCAGGAAGGTGTAGCAGTAGGGAAAGTGTTGGATGTTGTAGGGGTGCAATTTACTATTCTAACTCCAGGAAGGTGCAGCAGTAGGGAAAGTGTTGGATGGTGTAGGGGTATAATTTACTATTCTAACTCCAGGAAGGTGTAGCAGTAGGGAAAGTGTTGGATGGTGTAGGGGAGAAATTTATTATTGTAACTCCAGGAAGGTGCAGCAGTAGGGAAAGTGTTGGATGTTGTAGGGGTGCAATTTACTATTCTAACTCCAGGAAGGTGCAGCAGTAGGGAAAGTGTTGGATGGTGTAGGGGTGAAATTTACTATTCTAACTCCAGGAAGGTGCAGCAGTAGGGAAAGTGTTGGATGGTGTAGGGGTGAAATTTACTATTCTAACTCCAGGAAGGTGCAGCAGTAGGGAAAGTGTTGGATGGTGTAGGGGTATAATTTTCTATTCTAACTCCAGGAAGGTGTAGCAGTAGGGAAAGTGTTGGATGGTGTAGGGGTTTAATTTACTATTCTAACTCCAGGAAGGTGCAGCAGTAGGGAAAGTGTTGGATGGTGTAGGGGTATAATTTTCTATTCTAACTCCAGGAAGGTGTAGCAGTAGGGAAAGTGTTGGATGGTGTAGGGGTTTAATTTACTATTCTAACTCCAGGAAGGTGCAGCAGTAGGGAAAGTGTTATGTAGTAATAGTTAAATACAATGTCATAATTTCAAAAATGTAATCAAAATTTGCATTTGTCACCAAAGTTCAGTTTTTTCTTTTTTTTTTTCATTTTTCCAGACAATTGTATTCAACTTTGTTGTAAAATTCAGTCCAACACATAACTGAAAACTCCAGCCAGCAGGCCAATACCACAGCAGAAGCCTCACCAAGGAAAGGAATCCAAAAAAAACAAGGTATTTTTAAACAAGATTATTTTAAAACCATCAATATGTTAGCCAAACCATTTACTTATTAATTTTAATAATATCCCAAAATGCATAAAATAAGGGTTGTAGTTGGAAGAACTTATTTTTCTAACTCCAGGAAGGTGCAGCAGTAGGGAAAGTGTTGGATGGTGTAGGGGTACAATTTTCTATTCTAACTCCAGGAAGGTGCAGCAGTAGGGAAAGTGTTGGATGGTATAGGGGTACAATTTACTATTCTAACTCCAGGAAGGTGCAGCAGTAGGGTAAGTGTTGGATGGTGTAGGGGTACAATTTACTATTCTAACTCCAGGAAGGTGTAGCAGTAGGGAAAGTGTTGGATGGTGTAGGGGTACAATTTACTATTCTAACTCCAGGAAGGTGCAGCAGTAGGGAAAGTGTTGGATGTTGTAGGGGTGCAATTTACTATTCTAACTCCAGGAAGGTGCAGCAGTAGGGAAAGTGTTGGATGGTGTAGGGGTATAATTTACTATTCTAACTCCAGGAAGGTGTAGCAGTAGGGAAAGTGTTGGATGGTGTAGGGGTGAAATTTACTATTCTAACTCCAGGAAGGTGCAGCAGTAGGGAAAGTGTTGGATGTTGTAGGAGTGCAATTTACTATTCTAACTCCAGGAAGGTGTAGCAGTAGGGAAAGTGTTGGATGGTGTAGGGGTTTAATTTACTATTCTAACTCCAGGAAGGTGCAGCAGTAGGGAAAGTGTTGGATGGTGTAGGGGTACAATTTTCTATTCTAACTCCAGGAAGGTGTAGCAGTAGGGAAAGTGTTGGCTGGTGTAGGGGTTTAATTTACTATTCTAACTCCAGGAAGGTGCAGCAGTAGGGAAAGTGTTATGTAGTAATAGTTAAATACAATGTCATAATTTCAAAAATGTAATCAAAATTTGCATTTGTCACCAAAGTTCAGTTTTTTCTTTTTTTTTTTCATTTTTCCAGACAATTGTTTTCAACTTTGTTGTAAACTTCAGTCCAACACATAACTGAAAACTCCAGCCAGCAGGCCAATACCACAGCAGAAGCCTCACCAAGGAAAGGAATCCAAAAAAAACAAGGTATTTTTAAACAACATTATTTTAAAACCATCAATATGTTAGCCAAACCATTTACCTATTAATTTTAATAATATCCCAAAATGCATAAAATAAGGGTTGTAGTTGGAAGAACTTATTTTTCTAACTCCAGGAAGGTGCAGCAGTAGGGAAAGTGTTGGATGGTGTAGGGGTACAATTTTCTATTCTAACTCCAGGAAGGTGCAGCAGTAGGGAAAGTGTTGGATGGTATAGGGGTACAATTTACTATTCTAACTCCAGGAAGGTGCAGCAGTAGGGTAAGTGTTGGATGGTGTAGGGGTACAATTTACTATTCTAACTCCAGGAAGGTGTAGCAGTAGGGAAAGTGTTGGATGGTGTAGGGGTACAATTTACTATTCTAACTCCAGGAAGGTGCAGCAGTAGGGAAAGTGTTGGATGTTGTAGGGGTGCAATTTACTATTCTAACTCCAGGAAGGTGCAGCAGTAGGGAAAGTGTTGGATGGTGTAGGGGTATAATTTACTATTCTAACTCCAGGAAGGTGTAGCAGTAGGGAAAGTGTTGGATGGTGTAGGGGTGAAATTTACTATTCTAACTCCAGGAAGGTGCAGCAGTAGGGAAAGTGTTGGATGTTGTAGGGGTGCAATTTACTATTCTAACTCCAGGAAGGTGTAGCAGTAGGGAAAGTGTTGGATGGTGTAGGGGTTTAATTTACTATTCTAACTCCAGGAAGGTGCAGCAGTAGGGAAAGTGTTGGATGGTGTAGGGGTACAATTTACTATTCTAACTCCAGGAAGGTGCAGCAGTAGGGAAAGTGTTAGATGGTGTAGGGGTAACATTAGAGGTATAGTATTTACTTTTACATCCTAATTTGTTTTTCTTCTCTTCTCTTTTCAGATAATGTCTAGTCTTGAAGCAGCAAAATACATAAAGGTGTCGATCACGATCCGGCAAAAATCGGGTACGAACCGTCGGACGGAGCATAATCTCCGTCCGACGCGTACCCGGTCGTCAATTTTTACAAACAAGGAATTACGATTCGCACGGGTACACCAGTACTGTACGAATCGTAAAAAAGCCCGACCGACCAAAAAAAACCTACCAATGCGATCCGGAAAAGCGCCGACCTGACGTCGGGACGCTCGCAGCCAGCCATTCACGACCCAGGAATCACGATTCGCACCAACGTCACCCCGCACGGTGAATATTTTGCGGCAGCCAAAAACTGCCGGGAAATCAGGACGACGCGAACAAGGACCACCAGTACGCGACGGATAGACGACGACGCGAACAAGGAGGACCAGTACGCGACGGACACACAGGACGACGCGACCAAGGAGGACCCGTACGCGACAGGGCGACGCGATCAAGGAGGACCCGTACGCGACAGGACGATGCGATCAAGGAGTACCAGTACGCGACGGACAGACATGGACCCGAACCTACGAGTCATCCCTGCCCTCATAGCAGTCCACCTCCTCTACAGGTTACGACGCAGACGCCGCAGAAGGTCAGAATAACTAAGGGAGGGGGGAAAGTGGGGTGGGGTGGGGGTGGCACGACCAGGGCAGGCCACAAAACAACCACATAAGTCACACACCACACATGGCCTGGACATACCTGACTCCCATGCCCTGGTCACCACGAGGGGGTGGGGGCGTGTCCTGATAAGCCAGCGACTGCCACAACGGAAGTCCGTCACCACGCGAACCGGCAACACAACCAGACAGGTACGTCCCGTACCCACGCCTGAAGAGCGTGGGTACGAGTCGTACCACGCCCACACACACGTCACCCCAACAATGGCGGGACGGATCGTACCCACGTGGCAAAGGCCTGGGTACGGCCCGCACAAGCATCACATAGCGTGGGGACGGATATGTACGGACCCTATCCCCACCCCGTATGCATGGAGCGTACCCCCACCCCAACAGTGTAAGTACGACCCGTACCCCCACCCGCGTATGCATGGAGCCTACCCCCATGCCAACAGTCTAAGTACGACTCGAACCCTCACCCGCGTATGCAAGGAGCGTACCCCCCACCCCAACAGTGTAAGTACGGCCCGTACCCCCACCCGCGGACTCACGGACCGTACCCCCATGCCAACAGTGTAAGTACGACTCGAACCCTCACCCGCGTATGCAAGGAGCGTACCCCCCACACCATCAGTGTAAGTACGACCCGTACCCCCACCCGCGTATGCATGGAGCGTACCCCCCATGCCAACAGTGTAAGTACGACTCGAACCCTCACCCGCGTATGCAAGGAGCATACCCCCCACCCCAACAGTGTAAGTACGACCGTACCCCCACCCGCGGACTCAAGGACCGTACCCCCCATGCCAACAGTGTAAGTACGACTCGAACCCTCACCCGCGTATGCAAGGAGCGTACCCCCCACCCCATCAGTGTAAGTACGACCCGTACCCCCACCCGCGTATGCATGGAGCGTACCCCCCATGCCAACAGTGTAAGTACGACTCGAACCCTCACCCGTGTATGCAAGGAGCATACCCCCCACCCCAACAGTGTAAGTACGACCCGTACCCCCACCCGCGGACTCACGGACCGTACCCCCATGCCAACAGTGTAAGTACGACTCGAACCCTCACCCGCGTATGCAAGGAGCGTACCCCCCACCCCAACAGTGTAAGTACGACCCGTACCCCCACCCGCGGACTCACGGACCGTACCCCCATGCCAACAGTGTAAGTACGACTCGAACCCTCACCCGCGTATGCAAGGAGCGTACCCCCCACCCCAACAGTGTAAGTACGACCCGTACCCCCACCCGCGGACTCACGGACCGTACCCCCACCACACCAGTGTAACTAGACTCGTACCCTCACCTCGAATGCATGGAGCGCACCCCCACCGTGTATGTTCCAAGCATACATATCCAGAAATAGGAGGTGTGTGTGCAGAGTCCACCCAGCAGTGCCCAGAGGCAGGAGGGGTGTGTGCCTATCACTCCCAGCAGTGCCCTGAGACAGGAGGGGTGTGTGCAGAGTCCTCCCAGCAGTGCCCAGAGACAGGAGGGGTGGGTGTGGAGTCCTCCCAGCAGTGCCCAGACACAGGAGGGGTGGGTGCAGAGTCCTCGCAGCAGTGCCCAGAGACAGGAGGGGTGGGTGTGGAGTCCTCCCAGCAGTGCCCAGACACAGGAGGGGTGGGTGCAGAGTCCTCCCAGCAGTGCCCAGAGACAGGAGGGGTGTGTGCCTATCACTCCCAGCAGTGCCCAGAGACAGGAGGTGTGTGTGCAGAGTCCACCCAGCAGTGCCCAGAGGCAGGAGGGGTGTGTGCCTATCACTCCCAGCAGTGCCCAGAGACAGGAGGGGTGTGTGCCTATCACTCCCAGCAGTGCCCAGAGACAGGAGGGGTGTGTGCCTATCACTCCCAGCAGTGCCCAGAGACAGGAGGTGTGTGTGCAGAGTCCTCCCAGCAGTGCCCAGAGACAGGAGGGGTGTGTGCAGAGTCCTCCCAGCAGTGCCCAGAGACAGGAGGGGTGTGTGCAGAGTCCACCCAGCAGTGCCCAGAGGCAGGAGGGGTGTGTGCCTATCACTCCCAGCAGTGCCCAGAGACAGGAGGGGTGGGTGCAGAGTCCTCCCAGCAGTGCCCAGAGACAGGAGGGGTGGGTGCAGAGTCCTCCCAGCAGTGCCCAGACACAGGAGGGGTGGGTGCAGAGTCCTCCCAGCAGTGCCCAGACACAGGAGGGGTGGGTGTGGAGTCCTCCCAGCAGTGCCCAGAGACAGGAGGAGTGTAACACATGTGTGTGAGGCCGGAATTACCCACATCCATACTGCCTACAAGGGAACATGTCCCCATGAACTCATATCAACAGACTCCACACACAAGTACAGTGATCACCAAGGATGCCACGATTGTTGCAGGTGAAGACATGGCCATGCATGCATGGCCAAAGTAGAAGGGCTCCGTCACACACACAGCTCATGTAGACACTGCTCTGCGCTAAACATTGGGAACACCCTGCAGGGAAGAAATCTGGGTACACAGAGGAAGGAATACACCCTGGGACAATTGCACCATGCAGTAACTGCTTACATGACCAAAGGAAGTTAGCCAACACCTTGTGATGGCACACAGATCCCAGGGTCCCCCCAATGAGCAGAACACTACTACATATCCCACACACCAAAACCCTTAAACACCACCCAAAACCATGTAGCAGCCCCACCAACACCAATACCACCATAGCAGTAGTGTGATAATGAAAACAAAAATAAGCTTTATTCAGCATGAGCACAATGTCCGTGGATCGCAGGCAGTTCAATATTCACAAAGCCCATAGGGCAGTCAATGATTCGCAGCTGGATGGGGGACACAGTGGGATGCGTGTCCCCTACCTTGCCTGCACAGTCAAATGGCATCGTCTTCCATACTGGTGAGGGCATCAGGGGGGGTGGAAGCACCAGGCACCGCAGGGACATCAGGGCAAAGGGGCGGCGTTGTGGGTGCAGGGATGGAGGACTCAACCACAGGGGGTGTGTCATGGCCAAAGGCGGAGGCCAGGATGGCACTACACACCTTAGCAAGGTCCTCCAGGGACTCCCCTGCACCCGAAGGGACCTCAGGCCCCAAGGGAGGGGGGGGGTCAGAGGGATGGGTACAGCGCCACCGGGGGAGGGTGGAGACAGGGGGGGAGACTCAACCACCCTGACCGAGGACTTCCTTGACCGCTTGCGTGGTGGTGTAACTGTGGGGCTCAGGGACAGAGCGGCCATGAAGGAGTCCTTGGGGGAGATGTGGCCAGGAGAGCTGAGGGGAGGGGATTTGGAGGGAGTGGACTGGGTGGAATGCGGACTCCCACTATGGCTGCGTGTCACACGTTTGCCCCCGACCCAGTGGGTGTGCCTACCTCACCCTGTGTGTGCGTGTCAGGAGGAGTGCGGTGGACCTTCCCTGCTGGTGTGGTGCCTGTGTCTGTTGATGTGGGTGCATGCCGACGTCTGGGTGTACGTGGGACAGGCATGGGAGTGGGAAGTGTGGATGGGGCAGGGGTAGGTGGGGGGAGGTCGCGCTGCAGGAGACCCACTGCTGCAGTCAGTGTGGAGTCTATGGACCTCAGCAAGTTGCGTTGGTCAACCTGCGATGAATGAATGCCCTCCAAGAATGCCTCGATGTTGGTGAGGGTTTTCCCGTGGGCATGGAGGACATTAAGGATCGCAGCCTGACCAACCTGCAGTTGCCGCTGGATGTCCACAGACTCAGCATTGGCGGCAGCAGTGGAGACAGGGGCAGGGGGTGCGGTGCCTGGCCGGAAGGAGACATGCGGTGACCGGGCACGCTGGGAAGGGACACGAGCAAGTGGGAGGCGGCTGATGGGAACTGAGGGGGCGGTGCGAGGTGTTGTTCCGCTGTCAGCTGCTGGTGCAGCCACCGCCCACTCGGAGACATCCTCCTCAGACCTGTCAGCTTCGTATTCTGACGTGCCAGTCGACAGGTCCTCGGCCGCACTATCCTCCACCTCTGTCCCACTCGATGTGCCAGCCCCGATGTCACGGCTGGCACTGGTGCTCGGTCCCTCCGCCTTGCCTGTGTCCATGTCTCCCTCTGTGTCCCCCGACGATGCTGTGGGCAGGGTGGAGAGACAGAAATTAATCAGACAGCTGTACACATCAGTCACATGAGTCCAATCGACATAGGTAACACTGCATAGCCTGAAAAGGAAGATCCCTAACATCTACTAAACAAGGTACCGATGTAGGGCATGAAACACACAGTTGGTTGAGCCACCATGCCACTGAAATACCATGGAGAGCATGAGACAATAGCTAAAGACAGGAAACGGAGTCTGACATAGCACCCAGGCCCTGGGGACAATCCAGCACTGCATCTGCACCACACAGCGTTGGCGAAAATACCGATGACCAGGGACCATATCCATGAACTTGAGACACATGCTGCATAGGTAATGCTGAAAACATGCCCAACATGACTCGGTCACTGCACCTTGCGTGTGTGTCCAGAAACATCACACACTGCCCAGACCCAGCAAGTAGAAATCAGGATTTGACACATAGGCATTGCCCGCCCCAACAAAACCCTACACGAGGCAAATTGTTGAGACACAGGTGGCACCAACATCTCATAGTCTGGGTGATAAACACAGGGGCAGGCAAAATGCAAGATTGGACGCCAAACAGCCAAGGTGCGCCTGTACAAATAATGAGGTACCAGTGCCCATCCTCAGATGAGTATAACAAGACACACAGGCACTGGCAACTGTGAGTATGAAGAAGGACAATCAGGTCAGGCTGCACAGTGGACACCTGTACAAAATAGCACGTCTATATACATGGTGACAGGGGACAATGGCACAGAGCACAACCTACGCTGTAGACACTGAGAGTGTCCACGTTTATGATGACACATACACCACTGAGGAAAAGGTGCCCCAGGGGACAGTAGTGGGCACGCAACTACATGCTACTGAATGGTAATGACTGCAACACACGTCACCATCCCTGCACTATGCGTATCGCACACTCATGCACATCATGTCACAGGCCACTACATAGGACATGCGCGCTGTAAGGCATGACACATGAGAGACCAACTCCCATGTCTGGAGTCAGCATCAGTGCCAACTGACATGGAAACCACATGCAGTGAACTTGACAGTGCACAGGCAAGGTCCCACAACCTGTTACACACCACCCCCACACATGATGCTACAGTCATTGTTCTCGTGGACAAAGCGCCAGCCTACATTACCTTGTGAAGGAGTGACTACACACAGACCAGGGAACACATTGCAAGGAGGGGAAGGGTGGCAGGGGCGCAGCGCTATACTGGGGCAAACAGGATCTGCACAGCACCTTTAAACCCTGCCAGTGAATTCATGCTACTGTGCCCTTACAAATGCCGATGACACACAACAAACACACATGTACCTACCCCCTTCCGGCTGCTGCATCGCCTGTAAGCGCCTCTCCGGGTCTGGAAAGACCACCGGCAGCACACGCCTGTGGAGGTGGCACAGACGGCGGCGGCCGCGGTTCTTGTGGCTCTCAGGTGAGTCCCCCAGCAGGAGCCGTGCAATCCTCCGCGTCCAGCACCGGATATCCTGCCAGCGTTTCCTCACCTGGGGCAGGCTCCGCCTCCGACCATCCACACCCCTCACGGCACTGACGGCGGTCAGCCAGATCTGCTCCTTGGCAGTGGCGCCTACCTGTGAGGAAGAACAAGTGACACCACATCAATACACCAGCCACATGTCACAGATAGACATATGAGTACAAATTAGCTGGTTACAACAAGGCATGTCATGCAGTCAACGCATTGCACCTTTGTCATAGGGACATCATCCCCTGGTGAGGGAAAAAGCAGTACGTGCCATAGTGGGTACACAGGTGGAATGATGGCAATGTCACAATCAATGATCAAGGCTCACACTGTGCATCACACCCACCCCTCCTGTCTCAGGGCACTGCTGTGAGGACTCCACACCCACCCCTCCTGTCTCAGGGCACTGCTGTTAGTGATAGGCCCCCACCCCTCCTGTCTCAGGGCACTGCTGGGAGACATCAGGCACCCCCCCCTGGGACCCCCCCGACAGTACATGGCATGTGTGTCACACCAGGACACAATGCCTGAAGTCACAGTCACAACATAGGGACAGTCTGTGCCAGTGGCCTATGCACTCACCTGATACCCTGGTCGCCCATACAGCATGGAGTACTGTGGGAGGATCACATCCAGCAGAGCCATGTTCTCCTCCAGGGTGAATGGCTGTGTCCTCTCCACAGCCCTTGACATGGTTCCAGGGAATCAGTAGCAGCAGCTGGGTCGACAAATGCAAAGATGTGCAGGCAAGTACTCCCTCATGGGACCTGGCTGCCTTATATGTGCCCTTCTGCCCAGTCTCATGCACAGGAGTACAGAGTGATTGGTCACTCACATTTGCATCCTATGTTTCCACCAATCCCTTCAAACCTAGCAGTCTGTGGGTCCTCTATCGGTTTCATTCTCCTGCATGATGTCAGCCCCACAAACACATTGCAACAAAGTAGAAGAATTCCAACTGACTTCTGCTGTGTACCTTCCAGAACAATTTCGAAATTTGAACTTGGTCTCCATGACAACCAGCATGCATGTAGGCCTTAATACTTGTCCCCTATGTAATTTGGAGCATCACACACAGGTACGGTGCGTTTCGGGGCCCTAGGGCACCCCAAATGCATGGCAACGGCCCGTACATGCATGCCTACGTTCACTATCACTATGGGTGTCCTCGCGTATGCGTACTCGTAGTGGTACGGGCCGTACACTCGCATGTACGCTCACTATCACTACGAGTATGCATACGCGTGCAGACCCATAGTGATAGTGAGCGTAGATGCGTGTGTACGGTCCGTACCACTACGAGTATGCATACGCGTGCAGACCCATAGTGATAGTGAGCGTAGATGCGTGTGTACGGTCAGTACCACTACGAGTACGCATACGCGTGCAGACCCATAGTGATAGTGAGCGTAGATGCGTGTGTACGGTCCGTACCACTACGAGTACGCATACGCGTGCAGACCCATAGTGATAGTGAGCGTAGATGCGTGTGTACGGTCCGTACCACTACGGGTACGCATACGCGAGGACACCCATAGTGATAGGGCCGTACACACGCATCTACGCTCACTATCACTATGGGTCTGCACGCGTATGCGTACTCGTAGTGGTACGGACCGTACAAATGCCTGTACGCTCGCCATCACGATGGGTACACATACGGCAGCACTCCCACAGTGATTTGGGAACATACACAGGCCCTCTTAGCAGCAGTACGGCGGTTTTTACACATCACAGTGGTGATAGGCGACACACAGGTAGGAATAGGGCGGACATACTTGTCCATGGATGGACATACTTGTCCATGGATGGACATACTTGTCCAGGAATGGACATCAAGGCATTGTCTGTGCATTACTACATGTGTGGGGCACAGGTGTGACAGGCTGTGATGTGGAACATGACTCCTGAGTGGAGAAGGCACCAGATGTATGATGAGATGTGTATAGGTGTACTGTGTGACGGTGCAATGTGTGCCAGGCATGCCCTTGACTCCTTTGACATGTGTGCATGTCGTACTGCGCACTTGGGGTGAGCGTCACTGGCATGGCACGGACACCAACACACGGAAGTGTCCCATGATGCCCGGTACAGGGGTTATGACACATGACTTGTCACTACCCACAGTGCACAATGTGACTATGTCATTTATGTGTGCGGGATTTCCATCAGGTTGATGTTGTAGCACCCTCAAAAGCTGCAGCCGTTGCAGCAACCAACATGTGTCTGTGTGTAGATTGTCATTGCACACTGTTCCGCACACCATGCCACATGTGTTATCGGATGTGAGGTGCACATGTATGCATGGGACACGGAGTAGCGTGACAAGGCCATGTCAGCATCCTCACAAAGAATGTGTGGTGAGTCATGACATGTGCACCTTCATGGCAAGGTGTGTGGGCAGGCCTAGTGTAATGTCATGTGACCTGTGGCTCCGGTGTTCCGCTACCAGTCTCTGCAATCGGCATCCTACTTCTGCTGATGTGTGGGTGTATGTCACTCCTGTCTTGCGTCTGGCTGTTCACTTGCACTGGGACACAGCTATTCCCATGGCGTGGCATGGGGAGGTTCTCAATCTCCGTGTGTAGCTGGGTCTTGGAAGGAGTGTCACCTTGCATCCATACCTGACTCCCTATGTAGCATGTGTGTATTGCCAGATTTACATGTGATCAGTAGACATGAGTTGTTGTCGTAGTGCACTCACTCTTCCTTGTCACTTCCAAATTACTGCAGAGCGCCGCCTCTTGCCCGAAGAATTCCAGACTTGGCTGCCATGCAGGAGAGTGACAGGATCCGGCTCTACCGCTTCACCCAACCGTTGATTCTGGAGCTGACGGCGAGACTGGCACCACACCTGCAACCGCAGCACAGGTATCCTACGGCACTGACACCCCAGCTGAAGGTAATGGCTGCCCTACATTTTCTTGCCACGGGTACCTTCCAAAATACCATAGCTCATGTTGGTGGCATGTCCCAGAGCATGTTCAGCGGTGTGCTGCATGATTTCTTGGAGGCCATGTTGATTCACCTGGATGACTTCATCAAGTTCCCAACCCCTGAACAGATGACTGAGGTCAAGCGTGGATTCTATGCCCTGGGAGGGATGCCCCATGTCATTGGGTCCATAGATGGGACATATGTAGCTTTGGTACCACCACACGCACGGGAGGTGGCGTACCGCAATCGGAAGCACTACCACTCCATCAATGCCCTTGTGGTGTGTCTGTCCAACATGGTGATTTCACATGTCTGTGCTCGTTTTCCAGGATCAGCACACGATGCCTACATCATGAGGCGTAGCGGGATGCCTGATATGATGATGCAGCTGCGCAACGAACGGGCATGTGTTGTTGGTGGGTACAGTCTGTCTGTCCTGTATTCTGTATAGCCTACCAGCACGACCGCTTCACCACTTCTAACGATGTCCATGTGCTTCCCATGTAGGGGACGCTGGCTATCCCAACATGCCTTGGCTGCTGACACCTCTCCGCAACCCCATCACGCCGGCCCAGCTCCGCTACAACACCGCCCATGGCCGGACAAGGCGAGTGATAGAGAGGACGTTTGGCATGCTGAAGAGCCGATTCCGGTGCCTCCACAAGACCGGCGGTGCACTCCCTTATGCCCCGGCGAAGGTCTGCAAGATCTTCATGGTCTGCTGCATGCTGCACAACATGGCAGTTGAAAGAGCTGTGCCACTCATCCTGAATCAACATGACGAGGACCATCCACCCGTGGAGGACGAAGGGCTTGGCAATGGGGCTAGTGATGTGGAGGATGTGGAGCCGCAAGAGGACATCCGGACTCGGCTCATACGCAACTTCTTTGCTTAGTGGTGAGTACCAGTGTCTGAGTGTGCACGCATTGGTCCCCGTGTGGCATGCGTTGTGATGTGTGTCTCCACCTGCATGTATGGCACGTGAGTCAGAGGTGTGTGTGGGTGTGTCACTGGAGTGATGGTGGCAGTGATGGTAGTATTTCCCCAGTCACAATGATGACCTAGCATGTTGTCATCCATACATGTGTCGAGTAAATGCACATGCAAGTGGCTGTGTTATTTGTGGCTGACTTCTTGTGTGTCTCTCTTCCCCAGGTACCTGCGCATGCCGTTTGCTGGTTGCATTGTTGTGCCACTGCTATTCCTCATGGACATGACATCGTGGGCTGACTCAGCGTTACAGGCACGGACACGTTTGAAAGTCTCCATGGGGTAAGAGATGCATCTGGGGTGTATTGGTTGTGGCAGTTGTTCACGATGTATGCACACTGCCCCTGTCGATGTGTTGTTCCTCTGCAGCCATGTCGCATCCCCATGGGACACAACATGCAGCTGTGTACACCTGAATAGATGGTCTGCCTGGTTGACAGTCATCAGTGATGGGATAGTGGATTGTGATGATGGCATCAATGTGTGTGACACTGCCCTCGGACACATACGGTTAGCATTGGCTTGACATGGTGTGGGACTTCCACATCAGCGGATCTATGGTGTATGGCAGGCTCTCCGTGTGCAGCTGTGGGTATTTAGCTGTCAGCCGACGCTTGTGTGCCAGTACCATGGCTATCACGCATTTGTGCTGCAGAAGGGGGGTGCCAGTGTTGGACCCACATGTCACTCCACATGATGTGTTCATGTGTACTTCGAGTTGCCTCTGCAATCCCGAATACATGACTAATAAAGGTGTCCCTATGCCTCCAAAGTGCCTCTTCTCAGTCAATGCTGGTGTGTTGGCACGGTGCATCCTGCATGTCTGGCATGGTATTCCCTGATTGTGGCTATGTGTCAATGTGTCGAGTGGCAAGATGCAAGCTGTGTGTGTGGGCTAAGACTGTGTATTGGGCATGATGTCCATGACTGCGTGGGTATTGTGACATGTGCCATCCCCATGCATCCAACGTTGGCCAGGCCCCCATTCTCTGCATCCACCGGACTCAAGCTTGCAGGACATGGTTCTGCCACCTGTCTACACATACCTGGGTGCCCCCCAGGACACTGGACTGGATCCCTGACCTCTGCGCATGACTGTTGGTGTACTCAATGTGTGTGTAAGCACGGTTGTTCGGCCACCACCTCAGCTGGTTGTGCCCATCACGGGTGTGTATGGTGCTCCATGTCTGTCTTGCCTAATACACTGTGACCCATGTGTCCTGTGCCAGAGTCAGGCCCCAGGGTGTGGATGGTTGAAGAGAAAAGATGACTCAGGCATGTTTAGACTTTACAAGACACATGTTAGGTAATAATGCTACCAGCAGGCATCTACTCTTCATAGTGTGATTTATTATTGGGGGGGGGGACAAAGTGAGGGGCTTTCCGGGATTATGGAATCCAAAGTTCAGTAGGGGAGTTGGTGTCCTTGCCATTGGAAATCCTCAGAGTCCATGCCACAGTCTTTGTCAACATTGGTCAGCCAGTGACCAGCAGGGCCATGTGGCAGAGAATGTCTCTTGATGCTGTGATGCTGTTGCTCCAGTGGGCCAGGTGCCAGGCCAGGTGTCCTGGGAGATGGTGATGTAGCAGCCACCCTCACGGTCCTTTCCGTGGACGACCCGGCCTCCTGCGGGGAACCTCACCAGCAGGCCGTGACGACGTCTGGGATGCTCCGTCGGATGTTTCCTCCTCCTCCTCCTGATCCCTCCCTGTGGGTGGTGATGTTCTCCGCCTTCTGGCACAGGGAGGGTCGGCCATGGTGTCGGCCATCCGACGGAGTGTAGCGTGAATCCCCTGGAATGCCGTCACTTGCTCAGCCTGTCTGTCCTCCATCCTCCGTTGGTGTACCAGTAGACAGGCAATTAGCTCCGCATGTTGCTGGGCCTGCTGGGCCTTGATCCCCTCGAGGACGGACACAACCTGGGCCATGCCCGTGGTGTCCTGCCGGTATGAGTCCAGGATGTTACGGACATGGGAAAATACCGGATCCCCAGCCAACTGGTCAGGCTCGCGCCTCCGCCGTCCTCCACTCCCACCACCCCTGCCCACTTGCACCTGGCCTGCACTTGTGGGCACATGGGGTCTCCGGGACCCCTGAGGGGTGGCATTGGCGTTGTCGCCTGCCTCCTCCTGGGTGCCCGGGACACTGTGTCCCTCCTGGCGAGCCTGGCTGCATTGTGGTGTTGGGGCAGGGATCCTGGGTGTCTCCTGGGATGTGGCAGGAGTGGGGGTGGTGGTTGGCACAGTTGTACCTGACGCAGGTGCTGCAGGTGGTTGGACACCAGAGGGGCCAGGTTGGTCGGGGTCATCCGCAGAGTGGTGAGAGTGGTCGCTGCCGGTGGGATCGGGCTCCTGCAGATCCGGGTCCTGTGAGTGTTCCCCCCCAGTGTTGGGGGGTGCACCACGACGTTGACCTGTGTGTGAGAGAGACAATGTTAATTTTGGTCCATGCAACATCCATGTTTCATCCGTTTCAAAGTTGGCACATTTCCTCTTGGAATTAGGATCGGTCTTGCATTCCACTCACAGTGCACTTGTGCATGGGTGTGTCCCTTGGGCACCACTTTGGCCCCTTTAACTATGTGTGGCACAGTCTTACTTGTTGCGTCAAGTGTGACTGCAGTCAGCAGTGGAGTGGGCAGGTGTGGCGAGCCATGCATTGGCACCTTCCGTGTAGCACTGTACATGTGCACATGGAGTGGATCCACACACTTATTTGATCCAGGTAGCTGTCGTTGTGCTCGTGAACAGGTTGTGACATGGCCCTGTGTTTTGCCATGGTGAAGAGGGGGGGTTCTGGCACTGGCCACCCTTGTCTACATGCACGCAGTCTACCTGCTGACGAGCAGACATTCACAAACGCAACACGGCTGATTAGCTCTCCCTGTGTCTCGCTCCCTCTGTGTCCCCCTCTCCCTCCCTCCGTGTGTCAGCCTCCTCCCTCTGTCCGTCTCCCTCCCTCTCTGTCCCCCTCTCCCTCCCTCTCTGTCCCCCTCTCCCTCCCTCTCTGTCCCCCTCTCCCTCCCTCTCTGTCCCCCTCTCCCTCCCTCTCTGTCCCCCTCTCCCTCCCTCCGTGTGTCACCCTCTGTCACCTCGGCCCAGCTTCCTGGGCACACACTGTTAGCAGATCTTTGAGTGGCCCTTGGCTTGTTGATGTGAGTTTGTTCCTGATCTCCAGGCACCCATTGGGTGTGATGTGTGTCTGTGCGCTGCTGCTGTGGTGGTGTGTGCTGCCACTCTTTCACAATGTTGGCTGTTCATTAGCTGCTGTCATGTTGTACTGCCCGATTTTCCCGGCCTTCCCGTGTTAAGGGAGGCCTAATGTGACTTCAGTCTCTTTCCATTCAAGTCTAAGGGTTAGAGTAGTGTATAGAGCCTATTTATTAGGCACTTCAACATGATCCTGTGTTCTTCCCCATAGATCAGGGTTTGCATACATATCCTAGGGGATAGATTCGTTAGCATTAGGGGTAATATGTTCTGTAGTAAGGGTATCTAATGGAGCTGTGCTGCATTCAGGCCTGGTAGGCCTTAAACGGGAGAGACTCCATCTTTCCTCCTGCTCTGGCAGCTTGGGAAGTTTCTAGGTCATAGGCAGTGTTTTAGTTAGGAGGTGTTATTCGCTTGGAGAGAACCGGTTCAGGCCGGCCCTTATCGAAGGATTGTATTCTCCTTCATGCCGAAGACACTACAACAGGCCGGCCGGCTGGGAACGTGTCCTTGGCACGGGGAGGTACAGGAATTTGGTGGGCGGCAGGTTTCGAGCTGGAAATTTCCATGAGAGAATGCACATCTATATTAGTGAAAGTCTGAGGCAGACACTTGCACTTGCTTCTAGACCATAGGCGGCATCTGGCCGTTAGCAGAAGAGCTATTACTTATTCCAGGGAAGACTGATGATGAACTTGAATCCAAAGAGGAGAGAGTAGCCGATAAGGACGAGGTTCCAGTGACTCGGAGAGGGAGAAGGGAGCAGACCCACAACTGCAGAGGGGTGACTTCCAGGCTAAGCCGAGGCATAGACGAGAAGGGAACCTAGATGACCATTGAGCACGGGCTACGTACCATAAAGGTGAAGTCGACCCCTTTTTCCTTTAGAGTATACAACTTAACCTTTCACTTTCCTTGCAGGTTGTATATATATATAATGTATTCTGCGAATGTGCATGTGGCATTTAAATAAAGTATTTAGCTTGTTGTACGTTAGCATGTGTTGTGTACTTTTGTATAGGAGGATAGCCTATTCTTTAGTCAGAGTTGCCTTAAAATGAACAGAGGTTAATCCTGGTCAGGTAAGTGGTAACTGGATGAGGGGGAAAACAAGCCCCTCGAACTAGAGAACAGGTTGTGCTCAACTAATAGTCTTTGTGTGATCTGATATATAGTCCCAATTCCCCTGTCGTGTACTAATAGGATGAGCTCGTGCTAAGGCTGCCGTGTAGGTAGGAGATTCTGGGTCTGACTGAGGCCGTGAGATCGTGTGTGTGTCGCTGCCGAATGGGTAGGAGATTCTGGACCTGACCCAGGTCGCGAGACTTTGTGTGTTGCTACCGGATGGGTAGGAGATTCTGGGTCTGACTGAGGCCGCGAGATCGTGAGTGTGTCGCTGCCGAATGGGTAGGAGATTCTGGACCTGACCCAGGTCGCGAGACTTTGTGTGTTGCTACCGAATGGGTAGGAGATTCTGGACCTGACCCAGGTCGCGAGACTTTGTGTGTTGCTACCGGATGGGTAGGAGATTCTGGGTCTGACTGAGGCCGCGAGATCGTGAGTGTGTCGCTGCCGAATGGGTAGGAGATTCTGGACCTGACCCAGGTCGCGAGACTTTGTGTGTCGCTGCCGAATGGGTAGGAGATTCTGGACCTGACTGAGGTCGCGAGATCGTGTGTGTCGCTGCCGAATGGGTAGGAGATTCTGGACCTGACTGAGGTCGCGAGATCGTGTGTGTGTCGCTGCCGAATGGGTAGGAGATTCTGGGTCTGCCTAAGGCCGCGAGACTGTGGTTGCTGAGATTGCGAGGCTGTGAGGTCTTGATATATATATATATAATAGGAATTCCCTGTCCTTAGGTGGTACGTATATATGTGGTTATTTGGGTGTAAAAAGACCCTAGGGAGGGGGTAACGTTCTGGTTTGGGTTAAAAAGGCTCTGTGGAGCAGGTTCTATGAGGGGGAAAAACCAAAGCAGAACATTTGGCGTCGTGAACCGTTTACGTATTCTGTGTGCGTTGTGTTGTCCCGTGTTTGCTGCCAGCGTGTGCGTGACTTTGTTTGTATTTTCTTTGTGATATACTGGTGTGTCTAGCATTTCTTCTTCTTTCTTTTCTTTCTCTACTTCTCTCTTTTTCATGATCTGTTCTAAACAATGTAAATATACTTTTAAGTTGCCCGTTGATATTCCCGGCTGGGATTCAATGCCTTGTGAAGCCCTTGCCCGGGAGTGGGCTGAGTAAGTGGAAGCAGACTGTTACACATCACTTGATTTATTTGAATGGGGGAAGACAGTATGATGTGCTGGCTCGTGAAGTGAGCTCATTGTGCTGATTTAAAATTGGTATGTGTATGTTTCAGCGTGTCTTATAAAGAGTGCTTATAAATAGCTTGCTACGTGAGGCAGAGAGGGCTGGATCCCTTTCAAGTGTTAGTTAAGGAATGCATATCTACTGTTTTTCAGTTGTAAAGTGCATGTAAGATCTCAGAGCATGGCTCTGAAACGTGGGACTCCCTTGAAATTCCAGTCTCCGTAGTTGCAAGGAAGGGTGTTATTCAACAGGTGATTGATGGCATTTTGGAGAGAGACAGCGGTGTTATTTTCATGTGTTGGTTACCATGCATTACACATGTGGGCATTTGCAATAAGAACGTGGTGAGTTGTGAACAGAGCTGGTTGATGCCCAGTTTGCTAATATATCTTTGATGACAAAATTAAACGTGTACCAGGCTGTGAAGTTGTTCCCTTTGCCATGTCGAAATGATTCAGGTGTGATAAGTGTAACGGAGCATGCAGGCAGACTATGAGCTACACAGGCGGTTTTAATTAATTGCTCTACGGTGCTTTCTCAGCCTGCATGGAATGTGCATGAAAGAAAACAGACTACTGTTGTAGGCTTCACGATCACCGGTTGCGGACATAAATTACACATGACACTGTATGATATATTTTGCTTTCAAAGAGAATTGCAACAATGTGATTTTGGATGTGACCAGCTGATTGTGTACAATAAGTCTAATATGTGGCCACTTCATTAACATGAACATTTATTTCGTAAGGTACTTCTAGAGCAATGTGCCCTTTTTAGTTACAGGAAAGTGCAGGGAATTAATAGGTCGCTTTTAATTTCAGATGCTGGACACATATTGTGCTTTTGCGCCCCAACAAATACTGAACAAAACAGGGTTAGAGGCAATGTGATTTGCCTATGGGAGAGCATTTTCAGATTAAGACATGTGCAGTCTTGCTGGAGGTAAGGAGTGGTTACAGCTATTTTTCCTCTCAGACCTGTAAAGAGTTGTTCTGGAAGTGGGTCATTTCACAGCGTCTTTCAGATTGCTGTTTGGGAGTCTTGCAATGAGATCATCCAACAACGCTAGGCAGGGCTCAGGCTTTCTGTGAAGTCCGAGAAGGAATTCCTACGGGAGGGGTCGTCTCATCTCAGCTCCTCTCCTCCATAGGTAGGGACTGCTTCCTGGCAATAACTGTCTGGGAGGTTTGCACAGGCGCAGGTTCCCCCCCCCATGAGGCGAGTTGCAGACAGTCCGAGAAAGTTGGCAGGCGTGCGGTTCTCTCCGACCTTGAAGGAGATAAGGTGTGAGCTACAGACAGCCGGAGGAGCCTCTGCTTGTTATATTTGGCAAGAGGCCATTTAGTGTCCGCGGAGATTTGTGAAGGGGGGCAGCACCTGTGAGGGGTGCAGTGAGCGAAGTGAGAGAAGGAGACTGCCCCAGCCCTTCTTGCTGTGTATTGAAACAGAGGGATTTTTATCAAGACTTTAGAGGCTAAAGCGTTAGTAGTATTATTACACGATTCCCCAGAGCTGGAGGGGACCTATATAGACAGAAATTGAAATATTGTACTTTTGAAAAATGTTCTTTGCAAGAAAAGTGATGCTTGTTTCTTTTTCAGATTCGCCCAGTTCTCCGCGTATGAGTGGGACTCCCTTCTCCCGTGTGAGTGGGGCCCTCCCTCTCCCCTCCCCTTCCCTTCCCCCCCCCAAGCCTGGAGTAATACGAGACGGTGGCGGCTGATGCCGGTGGCTATCCAGACTGGACGGGGTCCTCCCTTATCAAGAAGATACAGCTGCTGATGTGTACCGGAGAGCATGATGGCCTGCTTCTTTCAAAGCGAAATGGGATCAGCAAAGTGTAGAACTGTTTCCTTCACGTGCGGCCACCATTATTTGCATGAAGGCGGTGTGTTTTTTCATACTGAAGGACTATTTTTTTTTTTTATTAGGGATGGAGATCAATAGAGACGCTTTGCAGCGCTCAGAGTAAATATTTTCTGAGTTACTGAACAGTAATAACTTGTAGCTGTTGCTACTATATCTGAGTTTGACAGTGGAGTCTCCAGTTTAATAATTAGAAGCATTTGGAGCGTTCAACAGCTTGATTGATTTATTTTCTGTATCCATTCCACATGTATCCGGATGTCTATGACCTATTTCTAGCTGCACCTGCAGTTGTGGCTACTACATGTGTTTGGAGAATGCGGACTTTATTTGCTCTAAAGTGATTATCACATACCTTTGATGGGTTTTTATTGCTTTTTAGTCATGCTTTGTTTTGAATTGTGTATTTTTGTGTAGCAACTTCAAAATATGAGTTGCTGTTTCAACATGTGCTTTTTAGTACTTGTGACTTTTAATTTAGACATGTGGTTTTCAATGGTTTTTGCTTTCAACTGCGATATGCAGTACTTTCATGATCATTTTGCTTTTCACTTATGTAATACAGTTGCTATTTTCTAGATTTTGTTTTTGACTATGCGAATGGTGATGATCAAGGGTCATGGGGTGCAATGTAGTGAATCAGCCACTTGTGGTCTGACACCCTATGGTGACCCTCAACCACCACCATTCTGTACTGACTTAAGTGTGTTCTACCTTTTAGTGGAATAGTCTTTCAAAGAATAGAAGGTATGGTATGTTGAGGTGCGGTCTTGTGGGTGGTGGTGCACACATGTGCTCAATGTTGTATACTGAGGGATTTAGCGTATAATGTTATTTGGGTTAGGTGAATTATGATTTTGACCCATTGGCGTTGACGTGGTCTAATGTGATTCTGCCTTTTGACTCTACCTTGCTTCAAACTTCTCTGTGTGTGTAAGTTGTGTGGATGAGAATTATTGGTGTTCCTGCTTTGGCAGTCTATAATGCCAAATCTATTGAGAAAATGGCCTGCTGGATGGTGAAATCCATTAATAATACTTCTACAGTCTTATCTGACTTGCTATTAGACGCCCAGGGTGAACGTAGAGCCATCTTGCAAAATAGAGCAGCCATTGATTATCTTCTGCTTAAACATGGACATGGCTGCTCAGACTTTAAAGGTCTCTGCTGTTTTAACTTATCTGATCATACACAGTCCATTCGTGCACATATAGATAAATTGCGTGACCTAACTAATGAAGTTAGGAAACACATTGATCAGGGCTGGTTTGACTGGCTCTTTAATTGGTTGCCAGACATGCATATGCTACGCCACACATTAGGTGGCATTTTGATTGCTCTTGCTGTTTTAATTTCTATCTGTTGTTTTATTCAGTGTATCCCTTCACTGCTTCAATTCTGCACATCTGGTACTAGACATAGATCGGTTAGTTTTGTTTCATATTATTCTTCCACAGATGTTAGTTCCATTTAGCATGTATAATAGACTGAAGTCAAGGGTGGAATGTACTGCTCGATTTTCCCGGCCTTCCGGTGTTGCAGGGCGATCCATATGACTTCAGTCTCTTTTCATCCGAGTCTAAGGACTGGAGTAGTGAATAGGGCCTATCTATTAGACACTTGTGACACAATCCCGTGCTCCTACCCTTAGCTCAGGGCCTACACACATAGCCTAGGGGATAGATTCGTTAGCCTTGAGGATAATTTGCTCTATAGTGAGGTTATTTCATAGAGCTGTGTTGAATTCAGGCCTGGTAGGCCTCAAACGGGAGAGATATTATTCACTTCGACATGATCCTGTGTCCTTCCCCATAGATCAGGGTTTGCATACATATCCTAGGGGATAGATTCGTTAGCCTTGAGAATAACTTGCCCTATAGTGAGGGTATTTCATAGAGCTGTGTTGAATTCAGGCCTGGTAGGCCTTAAACGGGAGAGATATTATTCCTCCACCGATGTTAGTCATGTTTATTGAATGTATAATAGACTGAAGTCAAGGGTGGAATGTACTGCCCGATTTTCCCGGCCTTCCCGTGTTAAGGGAGGCCTAATGTGACTTCAGTCTCTTTCCATTCAAGTCTAAGGGTTAGAGTAGTGTATAGAGCCTATTTATTAGGCACTTCAACATGATCCTGTGTTCTTCCCCATAGATCAGGGTTTGCATACATATCCTAGGGGATAGATTCGTTAGCATTAGGGGTAATATGTTCTGTAGTAAGGGTATCTAATGGAGCTGTGCTGCATTCAGGCCTGGTAGGCCTTAAACGGGAGAGACTCCATCTTTCCTCCTGCTCTGGCAGCTTGGGAAGTTTCTAGGTCATAGGCAGTGTTTTAGTTAGGAGGTGTTATTCGCTTGGAGAGAACCGGTTCAGGCCGGCCCTTATCGAAGGATTGTATTCTCCTTCATGCCGAAGACACTACAACAGGCCGGCCGGCTGGGAACGTGTCCTTGGCACGGGGAGGTACAGGAATTTGGTGGGCGGCAGGTTTCGAGCTGGAAATTTCCATGAGAGAATGCACATCTATATTAGTGAAAGTCTGAGGCAGACACTTGCACTTGCTTCTAGACCATAGGCGGCATCTGGCCGTTAGCAGAAGAGCTATTACTTATTCCAGGGAAGACTGATGATGAACTTGAATCCAAAGAGGAGAGAGTAGCCGATAAGGACGAGGTTCCAGTGACTCGGAGAGGGAGAAGGGAGCAGACCCACAACTGCAGAGGGGTGACTTCCAGGCTAAGCCGAGGCATAGACGAGAAGGGAACCTAGATGACCATTGAGCACGGGCTACGTACCATAAAGGTGAAGTCGACCCCTTTTTCCTTTAGAGTATACAACTTAACCTTTCACTTTCCTTGCAGGTTGTATATATATATAATGTATTCTGCGAATGTGCATGTGGCATTTAAATAAAGTATTTAGCTTGTTGTACGTTAGCATGTGTTGTGTACTTTTGTATAGGAGGATAGCCTATTCTTTAGTCAGAGTTGCCTTAAAATGAACAGAGGTTAATCCTGGTCAGGTAAGTGGTAACTGGATGAGGGGGAAAACAAGCCCCTCGAACTAGAGAACAGGTTGTGCTCAACTAATAGTCTTTGTGTGATCTGATATATAGTCCCAATTCCCCTGTCGTGTACTAATAGGATGAGCTCGTGCTAAGGCTGCCGTGTAGGTAGGAGATTCTGGGTCTGACTGAGGCCGCGAGATCGTGTGTGTGTCGCTGCCGAATGGGTAGGAGATTCTGGACCTGACCCAGGTCGCGAGACTTTGTGTGTTGCTACCGGATGGGTAGGAGATTCTGGGTCTGACTGAGGCCGCGAGATCGTGAGTGTGTCGCTGCCGAATGGGTAGGAGATTCTGGACCTGACCCAGGTCGCGAGACTTTGTGTGTTGCTACCGAATGGGTAGGAGATTCTGGACCTGACCCAGGTCGCGAGACTTTGTGTGTTGCTACCGGATGGGTAGGAGATTCTGGGTCTGACTGAGGCCGCGAGATCGTGAGTGTGTCGCTGCCGAATGGGTAGGAGATTCTGGACCTGACCCAGGTCGCGATACTTTGTGTGTCGCTGCCGAATGGGTAGGAGATTCTGGACCTGACTGAGGTCGCGAGATCGTGTGTGTCGCTGCCGAATGGGTAGGAGATTCTGGACCTGACTGAGGTCGCGAGATCGTGTGTGTGTCGCTGCCGAATGGGTAGGAGATTCTGGGTCTGCCTAAGGCCGCGAGACTGTGGTT
Source organism: Triturus cristatus (assembly GCF_964204655.1). Classification (NCBI taxonomy): domain Eukaryota; kingdom Metazoa; phylum Chordata; class Amphibia; order Caudata; family Salamandridae; genus Triturus; species Triturus cristatus. The sequence goes on from NC_140588.1 coordinate 113,142,946, forward strand.
GCTGAGATTGCGAGGCTGTGAGGTCTTGATATATATATATATAATAGGAATTCCCTGTCCTTAGGTGGTACGTATATATGTGGTTATTTGGGTGTAAAAAGACCCTAGGGAGGGGGTAACGTTCTGGTTTGGGTTAAAAAGGCTCTGTGGAGCAGGTTCTATGAGGGGGAAAAACCAAAGCAGAACACATGTGCAAAACAGTGCCTTCACCCCCATGTGTTGATGCAAGGCGTCCGCCATTTGCTGGCAAGTCATTCCTGTGTTGGGACACACTGTCTGTCTGGCTGTGACCTAGGCCATATGGGTAGAGTGAATTGTTGTCTGCTTCTGAGTTGCACTATGTGCGTTTTGGGGCCCAGCCTCCCGCCATCCGGGTTACCGTGTCATGTGTTGTTGTCTTCTGTGGCCTGTGACTTGACATTGTCCAGCTGGGTGCATGGGGCATGGTGGCAGCAGTGGCATGTGCGTGCTCATGGAGTGTGGTTGAGTCATGCGATGGCTTGTGGTGGTTGCGTGCCTGTTAGTGATGTTGGTTGTGGATGCTGTTCCCCCCATGTGAGGTGCGTTGTTTGTGTACTCACCCGGGTCTCGGAGTCCTTCTAATCCTTCGACTGCCTCCACCGGCAGTATGGCCATCACCCTCTCCTCCCAGGGATGGTAGTGTACGGGTCTGCGGGAGGGCCCTCCTCCGGTGGCGTTGGCCTGGTCGTGTTCATCCTGCCTCTTGGCTCCGACCCTCCTCCGCAGATCGTACCACCTGTTCTGGCATTCCTGCCTGGTCCGTCTGGTGTCTGCAACAGCATTCACAGCATCGACGATGGTCTGCCACATGGCTGTTTTTGCTGCCTGGCTGGTGTTTCTGACCAATGTTCCAAAGATCTGTGGCTCGACTCTGAGGATTTGATCAACAAGAACCTCCAACTCTCGGTTACTGAACTTTGGATTCTTGGTAGTGGGCATGATGAGGGGTGTGGATGGTGGGGGGGGGTGTGGATGGTGGGGGTGGTGTGTGGATGGTTGTGGGTGTGTGGGTGTGGTTGTGCAGGTGCGTGTGTGTGTGAATGTGATGAGGGTGTGTTTGTGAAGGTGGTTGTGTGAAGGTGTGCAAGTGTAAGGTGTAGTAAAGGTTGAGGTCTGGTGCTGTGGGTTGTCTGTGGGGTCTGGCAGCAGTGGGTCTGTTGCAAAGGCTCATGGTTTGTGTGTGTGGGCCCTTTTTATTGGTCCATTGGTGGGTGTGGCTGTGTTTGAATTGTGGGTGGGTTGGTTATAAGGAGTGGTGGTGTATTGGGCCTCTGTTTGTTTTTGGCAGTTGCAGTTCAGTGAAGGTGTTGTTTTAGTGTTTTTTGGCCATGTTTAGTGGCTTTGTGCCATTCGAATGGTGTATTGTTGTGTTGTTTTGTTTTGTCCTGGTTGTGTCCGTGCGTTTTGAGCGTGTGTACGGTGTGTACATGGGCCATTTGGTTGTACGGTGCTGTCCTTGTGTGTGGCTTGGTACGACTCGTACATGCGGTTGTGATGTTGGGGCCTGGGGTGCGCTCCGTAGTTAGGAGGTTGTGTTGGGGGTAGGACTCGAACGTACTGGGATGTACATACACGGTGGTTCGACACGTACAGGGGTGGGGGTAGGACTCGAACGTACTGGGTACACGGTGGTACGACACGTACAGGGGTGGGGGTAGGACTCGAACGTACTGGGATGTACATACACGGTGGTTCGACACGTACAGGGGTGGGGGTACGACTGGAACGTACTGGGGTGGGGGTACACGGGGGTAGGACACGTACAGGGGTGGGGGTACGACTGGAACGTACTGGGGTGTGGGTACACGGTGGTACGACACGTACAGGGGTGGGGGTACGACTGGAACGTACTGGGGTGGGGGTACACGGGGGTAGGACACGTACAGGGGTGGGGGTAGGACTCGAACGTACTGGGTACACGGTGGTACGACACGTACAGGGGTGGGGGTAGGACTCGAACATACTGGGGTGGGGGTACACGGTGGGACGACACGTACAGGGGTGGGGGTACGACTGGAACGTACTGGGGTGGGGGTACACGGTGGTACGACACATACAGGGGTGGGGGTACGACTGGAACGTACTGGGGTGGGGGTACACGGGGGTAGGACATGTACAGGGGTGGGGGTAGGACTCGAACGTACTGGGGTGTACATGGACGGTGGTATGACACGTACAGGGGTGGGGGTAGGACTCGAACGTACTGGGATGTACATACACGGTGGTTCGACACGTACAGGGGTGGGGGTACGACTGGAACGTACTAGGGTGGGGGTACACGGGGGTACGACACGTACAGGGGTGGGGGTACGACTGGAACGTACTGGGGTGTGGGTACACGGTGGTACGACACGTACAGGGGTGGGGGTACGACTGGAACGTACTGGGGTGGGGGTACACGGGGGTAGGACACGTACAGGGGTGGGGGTAGGACTCGAACGTACTGGGTACACGGTGGTACGACACGTACAGGGGTGGGGGTAGGACTCGAACGTACTGGGGTGGGGGTACACGGTGGGACGACACGTACAGGGGTGGGGGTACGACTGGAACGTACTGGGGTGGGGGTACACGGTGGTACGACACGTACAGGGGTGTGGGTATGACTGGAACGTACTGGGGTGGGGGTACACGGGGGTAGGACACGTACAGGGGTGGGGGTAGGACTCGAACGTACTGGGGTGTACATGGACGGTGGTATGACACGTACAGGGGTGGGGGTAGGACTCGAACGTACTGGGGTGGGGGTACACGGTGGGACGACACGTACAGGGGTGGGGGTACGACTGGAACGTACTGGGGTGGGGGTACACGGTGGTACGACATGTACAGGGGTGGGGGTACGACTGGAACGTACTGGGGTGGGGGTACACGGGGGTAGGACACGTACAGGGGTGGGGGTACGACTGGAACGTACTGGGGTGTGGGTACACGGGGGTAGGACACGTACAGGGGTGGGGGTACGACTGGAACGTACTGGGGTGGGGGTACACGGGGGTAGGACACGTACAGGGGTGGGGGTACGACTGGAACGTACTGGGGTGTGGGTACACGGTGGTACGACACGTACAGGGGTGGGGGTACGACTGGAACGTACTGGGGTGGGGGTACACGGGGGTAGGACACGTACAGGGGTGGGGGTAGGACTCGAACGTACTGGGTACACGGTGGTACGACACGTACAGGGGTGGGGGTAGGACTCGAACGTACTGGGGTGGGGGTACACGGTGGGATGACACGTACAGGGGTGGGGGTACGACTGGAACCTACTGGGGTGGGGGTACACGGGGGTAGGACACGTACAGGGGTGGGGGTACGACTGGAACGTACTGGGGTGTGGGTACACGGTGGTACGACACGTACAGGGGTGGGGGTACGACTGGAACGTACTGGGGTGGGGGTACACGGGGTAGGACACGTACAGGGGTGGGGGTAGGACTCGAACGTACTGGGTACACGGTGGTACGACACGTACAGGGGTGGGGGTAGGACTCGAACGTACTGGGGTGGGGGTACACGGTGGGACGACACGTACAGGGGTGGGGGTACATGGGGGTAGGACACGTACAGGGGTGGGGGTACGACTGGAACGTACTGGGGTGGGGGTACACGGGGGTAGGACACATACAGGGGTGGGGGTAGGACTCGAACGTACTGGGGTGTACATGGACGGTGGTATGACACGTACAGGGGTGGGGGTAGGACTCGAACGTACTGGGGTGTACCTAGACGGGTGGGGGTGTACATACACGGGGGGTACGTGTCGGACGTACGGGGGCTGGGGGGAGTGTTGGGCGCGTATGCGGGCACATGTCTCCATGGTTGCTATAGGAGTTCGGTGCGGACGGTGTTTTTTCCATACGGTTGTGACCTCGGACGCACGGGATGGATCGTGATTCCTCGGTCGGACTTGACTTTTCACGTTTGTACGGTAAATCGTCCGAGGACGTGTCGGACACATTTTCCGACCCGAGGACGTGTGGGGAATGATTCCCAATGCGGTTCGTATGGACTTTTTCCCATGCGAATCGTGATTGCCAGTTCGTACGGCACTTGTACGATTCGTACGGTAAAAAGACCGGATACGAGTCGCACGGGGTAATTTTTTACCGGATCGTGATCGGCACCTAAATCGAGGAAAGGAAAAAATTTATTAAACCATGGAGGATACATATATAGTAAGGAAAGAATAAGTTTTCCTAGAAATCATTGGAGGTGTGTGCAATACTACACTACCCATTGCAGTGGCAGAGCGGTTACACTTGATAATTTAGTTGTGAAAACAACAGAACATAACCACTCTGCCTCTGCAATGGAGGTAGAAATAAGAGAAACTGTTAATGAAATGAAAGCTATTGCAAGCACCTCCAATGATTCTACAGGATCCATTTTAAGAGAGGTTGCACAGCATGTCCCCAGTAATGTTGCTAGTAACATGCCTATAATTCCTAATTTGAGACGAATTATTCAAAGACAAAAGCAGGCAAGTAACATCCAATTATCTACACCACATTCTTTTTCTGACATTAGAATTCCACATGATCTTTCTATTTCTTTTTCTGATGAACCTTTCCTTTTGCATGACAACCAAAACCCTCTGAAACGAATTCTCATTTTTAGTACCCCACGTAACCTTGCAAAGTTAGAAAATAGTGAAATTTGGATGATCGATGGGGCGTTTAAAAGTACACCCCATCCTTTCACTCAAATTTACACTATACATGCAAAAATTAACAATAATGTAATTCCCTTAGTATATAGTTTGCTACCTGATAAGACTTCTGCAACATACTCTGAACTTTTATCAGTTATTAAAAGTAAAACATCTCAAAGTCCTAGGAAAATAATAATTGATTTTGAATTGAGCATGATCAATGTGATCAATAAAACGTACACGGGTACCCAAATTCAGGGATGTTTTTTCCATTTTTCCCAGGCTTTTTGGCGTAAATTACAAAAAACATCCCTAGTTGCAGAATATTGTCGTGATAGCAAACTACAGTTTGAACTAAAAAAATTAACAGCACTTTGTTTTGTTCCTCCCGATAGTGTGGACGAGTACTACACTGCTATTATAGAATCTGTTTATTATACAAGTAATGAAGAGAAATTGGCACCCATCCTAAATTATTTCGAGGACACATGGATTGGGCACCTAAGCAGATCGGGTCGCAGGAGGAAGCCACGATTCCATGTGGAGTGGTGGAACTGCTACACGAGCTGTTTAGAGGGAGAAGCAAAAACAAACAATGCCATTGAGGGATGGCATAACTCCTTCAACCATACAATCGGCAAACCTCATCCAAACTTCTACTCTTTCTTGGAAACTTTGAAGAAGGAGCAAAGTTTTCAAGAAATGAGACTAGCCCAAACACTTGCAGGTAGTCTAAACCCACGAGTAACTGTCAAAACTAAGGAAATGTCTGAGAGACTATTGGCTATATTACAACAATTTACGTTGTGTGTGGCTATAGACTACCTGGAAAATCTTTCTAACATTCTTTCTTTCTAAAACCAGTTTTGTACTTACTTTCTTGCTTTGCTTCAAATTTAAATATCCTTTCATTACAATTGGCATACAATTTATTTTCAATTTTTTTTTCAAATTTAAAAGTCGGGTCTCCTAATTATTTTTTTTTTTTTTCCAATCTTCATTTTCTGCTAAACAACCAATGTTACCAAATCGACTGTTCCATAATATTCGACCAATTTTTCAAAAACCAAACACCAGAAAATAATTATCAGAAAAGTTCATAAGTAACTACCACCCTTAAAATCCACAAAAAATCCAACTACTCAAAATTTCAGAAGTCAATCCATTTTCCAAAATGCACATTGCTGCATAAACACCATATTAATAACAATCTTTTTAATCCAAAATTACGAATACGCCTTTTTGTTTTTTTTTTTAAATGAAGATATAAATCATTAGTATTGGTTCCGAAGTTATGAAATGAACTTTGTTAGCAGTAACTTAAATTAATTTTACAGTTACTTACATTTTTTAATGAACCAATACATTTTCGCGACCCGACATAGGCATACATTAATGACATAAATGTGGACATGTTTTAAAACATTTTCAACATCAATTAGTTATTCCGCAACCTCTCCTTATTCTTTTCTTACTATATATGTATCTTTATTAAAGGTTTTATCTATAAATAAAAGTGAAATTGTTTCCTACCTGGACGCAGATCAGCTTCCTGCTGCTTCCTCCTCTGATGCTCTTCAAAATGGCGCCTTACGTCTACGTTCACGTCATGACGTCATCGCGCGCTTCAATGTGAAAAAAGGACTATTTTATTTACTTTTTCTGTAAATAAATGTTTATAAATGTAAATAAATTATGTATATGTTTTCTAATAAATGTACATTATGTAAAAAAAATCAATAAAACTTACGTTTTTTCTATGTTTGTTCTAATAAAGAAATATTTATTAAACCTTATTTGTGTATTGTAATTATTTTTTAAAATTGTTTTTTAAACATGTAAAATGTTAATTTTTTATATGTAAATTTACTAAATGTGTTCATTACCTAGCCTCTATTTTATTTTTCCTTTCAAACTTGCTTTTTCTTCTCTTTCTGCTCCTTCTTTTCTTGTTCCGCGGGTTGTATATTCTTAAGCTGCCAAAATAAATGAAGGACAAATAAGCACATAGACTTCAATGCAAAAGCGTGGGAATTTTTTTAAAGTAAGTTCTATATTCTTATTTCTATATTCTTTTTGTATTAATATTATATTAAATTCATTTTTAATAACTCTTTTTTTTTTTTAGATATTATTTAATTTTTTTTGTTATCTTTTTTTATATTTCATATTTTAATACTCCAAAAGTAATGTATTTTTTTTAATTACTTTTTTTCATATATTTAATTTAACTTTTGTTGTGTAAAAATACTCAAGTATTAATTCTTTATAATACTACTCAGTTTTCTTATTTTAATACTCCATACGTTTTTTTCCTTTTTTTAAATTGTTTTTTTCATTACTTTAATTTTAATTTTGTTGTTTAAAAATACTCCAGTATTAATTATTCATAATACTACTCATTTTTTATTATTTGTTTATGGTTTTTTTTAAATTTTAACATCTCTTTGTGATTTTAAAATTACTCAAGTATTTATCTTTTTTAATACTAAACATATATTTCATTTTTTCTATAGAAATTTTTTAAATTATACACAATAATTATTTTTTGAATATAGTATTTAATATTATTTTTTAAATATTAATTAATTATTTTTTACATACTTCAAAGGTACTTATTTTTTTTATTTTATTATATATTTTTCATTTTTATTTTGAAAGATAAAAATACTCAAGTATTAAACTCTCATAATACTACTCATTTTTTATTTATTTATTAAAATACTCTTATTTTTTTAAAGTACTCCAGTGTTAATCTTTTAAAGTTCTACTCATATTTTTAAATGTTTCTTACTATTTTTATTTTGAAAGATAAAAATACTCAAGTATTAAACTCTCATAATACTACTCATTTTTAAATTCTTTATTAAAATACTATTTTTTTTTTTAAAGTACTCCAGTATTAATCTTTTAAAGTACTACTCATATTTTTAAATGTTTCTTAAATATTAAATAATTAATACTCAATAATTAAACTTTAATATGTATCTATTATAGTATTTAATATAAATAATAAAATATTAATTAATTATTTTGCAAACATCATAAATAAAAAATATAATAAAAAATGCGTTGTAATGGTATATGCGTTGTAAAAGTACTTACCATATAACAGCATGCGTTGTAAATGCATGCGTTGTAAAAGTTTTTGCGTTGTAAAAAATGCGTTGTAATAGCATTACGTTGTAAAAGTTGCGTTGTAAAGGTTGTTTCCCATTTTATATATGTCTGTCAAATTGTGAACACATGAATTAATTTTCTTATCCTCATTATGTACTCTGCTTTTATGATTTGACATTTTTTAATCGAATAAAGAGTATCTTGACTTGACTTGACTTGACTTGCTTCTAGTGTGGAAGTATGGGTGGCAGCAGTTGGGAGGTGGTAGGGTTTCTGTCATAATGTTTTATGGTTTTGTGTTCTTTCATATTTCTTATTTCCTTTTCTTTTCCAGTTTGGCACAGAGGTCCATCACTATTAAGCCAGCTATAACTTCTATCCACCAAACCACACACGCATCACTCTCCGGGCCCGATTCACAGAATTAACTTAAGACAAATTCCTAAACTTACTACTTTTGGTATTCACAGAAGTTAGGATTTTGTCTTAAGTTTGTCTTAAGACAAACTTAAGATAGACCTAAGACAGACTTAAGACAAACTTAAGACAGACTTAAGACAGACTTACGCTCCTAAAATAACCCCTGCTCACCCCCTTGATAGCTTGGCATGGGCAGATAGGCTTATCTCAGAGGCAGTGTGTAAAGCATTTGTGGACACATACAGTAATACAGTGAAAACACTACAAATGGACACCATACCAGTTTAGAAAAATAAGTAATCTTTGTCTAAACCAAAACAAGACCAAACAACACAAATCCACACTACTGTATTAAAAATAAGGTTTTCAAATGGTACAAATAGTTCAGTTCAATGCAAGTTGTAAATGCAACACTTTTCTCAAAAGTACCTTAGATGCGTCATACAAAGCAAACAAAATAGCCGCAGGGAAGGTGATGCGTCAGTTCCTTACAAGCAGGGAAGGTGATGCGTCGGTTCCGTGCTTCGGGGGCGGTAATGCGTCAGTTCCTTACTGCAGAGCAGGGGAGGTGATAAGTCGGCTCCTTACCGGAGAGGAGGTGATGTGTTATTTTCTCACTGCGTGTGGAGGTGATGCGTCGGTTTCTTACTGCGTCCCCCAACGATGCGACAGTCTTGGCGCCTCAATGCGATGGGTCAGTCCAGTGCGATACGTGTCTTTGTGCGGCCACACAGCAGGCTTGCGTTGGTAATGGTGCGATGACCACGGATGTCGGAGATCGTTGCACCCGATGTGTCGTGCTGCGATTTCTCATGCCGCGGCAGGCGCTGCAACGGTTTCTTCAGTGATGCGTTGGAAAACAAGTGCGGCTGTGACACGCTTCTTTGTTGTTGCATTAATTTTCCAGCTCCCAGTGACAAACAATCTCTAGAGGTCCTAAACAGCAGCAGGGACCACTTTGCAGGTTGAAATTCCCAGCAAGGAAATTCAGGGGAGCTCGGGTGAAGTCTTTGTGTCCCTGAGACTGCGGAACAGGAGGCAAGCTCATTTTCAAGCCCTTGGAGATCTTCCTCAAGATAACAAAGCAAATAGCAAAGTCCTTGTCTACTTTCCTTGGCAGCAGGCAGCCACTGCAGGCCAGCCCAAGACAGCAAACAACACAGGGGCAGTATTCCACCTCAGCTTATCCAGCTCTTCTCCTTGGCAAAGGTTTCCTCTTGATTTCCCAGAAGTGATCTAAAAGTCTAGGGTCTGGACCCACTTTTTATACACCAAAATCCTTTGTTCTCTGAAGGCAGAGAGTGTCTGTACCCAGCCAAACCCAGTTCTGTGGGGCACTTTCCAAGTGCACAACAACCTCCTTTGTCAGTGTGAGCCTTGGCTTCAGACACACCACAGGGGGGCAGAGCCATCATTGTAGAAGGCAGGAACAGCCCTATTCAGGTGAAGATGCTACTCCTCCCACCACTCCAAATGCAGACCTAGCCTATTCAGCCCAGCCCTGACCCATCAGACTTCTGGAGTCACAGCCCTCCACCAGACGTTGTCATCCAAAATCCAGACATGCAATACACAAACCTAGAAGAGGCACACTGGATGGTTAGACAAGAAAATACCTACTTTCTAAAAGTGGTACTTTCAAATACAGAATGTAAAAATCACCCTCACTAAAAGATGAATCTTAACATTCTGAGTTCAGGCATACTAAACTTTATTCTCCTATCTTGTTCCTAGGGTCAGTTATGTTTATAAGATGTTCTAAACTAACTCCCCATTCTGGCCTATGGGAACAGATAGACTTGCAATAGTGAAAAATGAAATTGGCAGTATTTCACTATCAGGACATGTGCCACACATCAGGGCATGTCCTACCTTTCACATGCATTGCACTCTGCCCACTGCCCACAGGGGTACCTCGGGTCTACCTTAGGGATGACTAACATGTAGAAAAGGGAAGGTTTGGGGACAAGCAAGTGTGTGCACTTGCCAAGTCGACATGGCAGTCCCAGACTGCACACAGGCTCTGCAATGGCAGGCCTGAGCCACATTTTACAAGCTGCTTCTGTGGATGGCACAATCAGCCCTGCAAGCCCACCAGCAGCATTTGATTTACAGGCCCTGGGCACACATGGTGCACTGTACTAGGGTCTGACAAGTAAATCAAATCAGCCAATCATGGAATCACTAATCCATCACGTCAATTTACAAAGGGAGCACTTGTACTTTGGCACTGAACAGCAGTGGCAAAGTGCCCAAAGCATCTAGACCATCAAATACACAAGAGGCAACAGCAGAATAAAATGGAAGGGAGACCCACATCAATGGTGCCAGGTCTAACATAAACCATCAAAGTATACATGAATGATAAGTAACAATCAAATATTAAAAAACTACAGTTTCACAAATTCCAGATAAAATACAGCAAATAAATAGACCCTCCTAAGAACAATTTCAGAAAACGACAGACAATATAATTTACACAAGTAATTACAGTGCTCTGTGCATTATATGATTTATTAATCATGTAGCGTTATCTCATAGGGCAAACAGCCGGTTTATCCGTTTCTGTATTATAACCCTAATAAATAGTAATAATGAATTTTAAAAAAACCTCTTCGCCGATCTAGGTCACAAACTTTTGTCACCTAAACCAGATATTCAATAAAAAGTTCACAGCAAAGACAATAGGATTGATGTATCAGTCCTCAGAATCCTGAGAGCAACCCAATAATGTCTGGTTGCCATATTCTGACAGATTGGCCAGATCTTTCTTCTTCTAGGGAGCTGGTATTCAGTACAAAAGAACAAAATGTGTTTGTCGGACTCCAGGGCTGTACCGCACACAGGGCAGACAACTGAAACTTGTTCGGGGACCCACGTACTAATAGATCTTAATGGTAGACAGCCCAAGTGAAATCTCATGTACAGACTATTTGTTGGTGGAGATGAAATCAGATATACAAAAAAGGCTCAAACCTTGGGTATGATTTAAAAATTAGGAGCAGAGTGGGTAAGCGTTCTACAGTTGTGCTCGAGGCATACCGATCAGGCACATGAGCCAAGTACTTAGCTTTTATGTTTACTATATCTACTTTACTACTCATCTCAGGACAGTCCCAAAGGCCAGTCAATCCCAAAGATCTATACCAAGTTGCTACATAAAGTAGCCATGGAATCTGTTTAGCCCCACTGCTCTTTATGACTTCTTTCAGAGACTCTCGGTAGTCACTTAGCTCTGGCATGGTCCATAAATGCAACCCCTACATCAAGGGTTTTAGTGAAGCCACATTCCCAATTCTCTTCATCCCAAGATCGAAAAGCAATGGGATCAGAGGGGTACTGGTTGGGACAGAGACAAGGGATCTAGCATCTGCGTTCTCACAAACCAGCCAACTTGTGAGTGTCAACATGGCCCCATATCTCTGCTCCATAGACAGAAGCCCTCTGAGCGTTTGCCCGGTAGACCTCTAGTGCGGGAGTTAGTGATCGGATCTGGGTCTGTCTATAGAACCATAATATAGAGTTAGATTTGTGGCAGAGCAGATGATAACATTTATCAAGTTGAGGTCCCCAAGCAAGCAAATTAGTCAACCTAACCCCTAAGTAATCAAAGATAGTTACTTAACTTACCCTCTTAAAGTGGTTTCTTGGCAATTCTCACTGCTCTTGTACGGCTCTTATTCTTACAAAAAAGCATAAACTTGGTTTTCTCTACATTAAGTTCCAAGCCCCTAACCACACAGAAAACCAAAAATGTGTTGTGTAAATTCTGGAGGCCAATTGGGGACCTGGAAATAAGTAGAGAATTGTCATGCGGAATTCATGTCCTCAGCCTTGTCATGGCCCCTTAGGGTGTTATGTTCTGGAATGTAAACAGTCTTTTAGACCAGATCAGGTGTTCTGCGGTACTGCAGTATGTCCAATGCTATCTCCCTTCTAGCCTAAAGATCTAGGAGATGCACCTGATGGGCACCAACTGTCCTTTTCCAGTACGGTAAGGGTTTGACAGAGTCTATCATGCTGTTGTAGTGTAGTTCCTATATTCCTGATAGGCTGTGCGCATTGGAATAATATACACTATAGTTTTGACATAGGACTGAGGTCAGTATGTCTCTATCGAGTACATTAAACTTAATTACTTGTGTGTGCCAGCTAACTCATAGATCACTAGAAACTTCTCGAATAAACAAGAAGGAATTAGTTTCTGACAACCACATAAACATGACAACTTTGTTTCCCTTAGAATCGGAACAATCTCAGAATCGTGGAAACAATAGATAACAGAAAATAGATAACAGAAAATTCCAATGGACGACCTTTCCAACCTTCGTCCTATCTCCCTCCTCCCCTATATGAGCAAGGTCCTTGAAAAGCATGTGAACAAACATCTCTCGAACCATATCGAAGTGACTGGCTACCTTGACCCGTCCCAATCGGGTTTCCGTGCAAACCACAGCGCGGAGACCGCTTTGGTAGCCGTCACCGACTACATCAGACTCACACTTGATCAAGGACAGTCTGCCATACTGGTCCTTTTAGATCTTTCCGCCGCCTTCGATACGGTGGACCATCTGACCTTGCTTGGGAGATTAAGGGAGACCGGACTGGGGGGGAACGGCGCTGAATTGGGTAACCAGCTTCCTTTCTAACCGTACACAAACTCTTAATCTGGGCCCATTTCGTTCCACCACTGAAAACCTGACCAAGGGTGTGCCACAGGGCTCCTGTTTGAGCCCTACGCTGTTTAACCTCTATGTGGCCACCCTTGCTTCACTTCTGAGAACACTAGGGTTCATCCCTGTATCTTATGCGGATGACACCCAACTTATTTTTCCATTTGACAAATCCTCTCTGACAGCCCAAGCATCCTTCTCCTCAGGTATGCTGGCCATCTCGCAGTGGATGAGCGGCAACTTTCTTCAGTTGAACGCCAGCAAAACGGAGATTATCCTCTATGGAGATGCTCCCATTATGTGGTCACCTACCTGGTGGCCAACTGAACTGGGCCCTGCTCCTCTGCCCAAACTGACAGTAAAAAACCTTGGTGTGCGACTTGATCAAGCTCTGTCTATGAAAGACCATGTCTCTCATACAGTCAGTGCCTGCTTTTTGACACTGAGCCTCTTGAGGAAAGCCCTTCCGTATCTTCCGGACTTTTTCCGCAAGACACTCATACAGGCCCTTGTACTGAATAAATTGGACTACTGCAACGCCCTCATGGTCGCTGCTAATGAATCTGCCCTTAGCCGTCTGCAAGTGGTGCAAAACACCGCGGCACGATTAGTCACCAATGCACCGTACAGATCAGCCTCACTCCCTCTGCTCCAACAACTTCATTGGTTGCCAGTGCGGAAATGGGTCAAGTTCAAGCTCTGTTGCTTGACACATAAAGCACTGTGGGGCCCTGGCCCTCTGTACCTTGCTGAGAGGCTCCACCAATATACTCCCAGACTCGACCTGAGATCCCGTTCCAAATCCCTGCTGCTTATCCCGAGGATAAAAAGAACACGGTTATGAGGTAAATCTTTCTCCTACCAAGCACCTTTAATATGGAATCAGCTCCCCCTACCTCTAAGACAATGCTCTACCTACCTCACGTTCAAAAAGACTCTGAAAACCACCCTCTTCGCAGAATAACATCACACCGCCCATCTTGCACAGCTTTGCAAGCGCTGAGAGACCCCCTCGGGGGTGATTCATGTGCTATAACAACTATTTAACATAACATAACATAACAGTTTCACTCAGTCAATCGTGCATGCTTGATTTCTAAGTAGTTACACAGAAATAGATAGACGATCGTTTCAATAAAAAGGGTTTATTGAACAGTCTTATTTCTCGTGCAAGAGATATGAACTGCTACAATCATAAGACAGAATGCGAAGTATAATATGTACAGCATTAGCGGTATAATAAAATAACACTGCAATAGCATGGTTTGTATATATGACAGATATTCATAAAAATACATACATAAATAACACAGGCTAAAATTTTAATACTCATCTGATGCTTCTAGCTAGTTCTACCCCAGTGTACCTAACCTAAGTGTAGTACGAGGTAAGAAGTAGGTGCTGTTTGTCTATAGTCTAGTTCAGCTATAGTTGTCAAGATTTGCCAAAAGTCCCTCTAGGTTCTAGTCCGCTCCATACCTTAGAATGAGTGAGGTTGGAATCTCTTTCTGAGTCTCGATCTCTAACAACCCGCAAGGGGAGTCAGAAACACTGGAGCTGGATTTTCTGCGAGGAGGATGACAGCATCTGGTCAGTGCGTCAGGCGGGAACTTGACTTCCTTCCGAAATTGCCGTGGCGAGCCGCGTCGTGCAAGTAGGCAGCCAAACCGTGGTTTGCCATGGTAAGTGAAGGTATGTTTATACTTTGAAGGTGTTTAGGAATGCCAGTATTGACGTAAAAGTCGGGCAGAAGAACGTCATGAATGAACCCCTAAGGAATAGATGTTCATGCATAATAAATGAGTTCTTGGAGAAATCAATATCCAAGAAAGGGGAAGTCCTAAAGGCATAAGAGTATGGTTCTCCAAGAACTCGTTGTGACGTAGAAGAACGGATGTAGGTGGCCAAGCCTGTATTTGTTTAGCATGGATAATGCCTAAATAAGGGCAGGATTTCTATGCCTAAATATGGGCAATGCGAATTGTGCCTATAAAAGGACATAAATCAGGGAACCTATATCCAGTATCTAAATCGACACAACACCCACTCCACTTTCGTATGAACGACATTACTAAATTCTAAACATGCTGAACATATATAAAATATAGCTACATATAGATGACTATGAACATGTCTAAAAATACATTTGTAAAATGCATATAAACTGTTGCCATGCATAAAAATGCATTGGTGCTGTATATATTCAGTTCAGTTCAAAAGCTTTATTTCGACAGTTTGTCATAAAAGCACAACAATACAACACATAACGCACAATAAATAAGACATAATACAATACAGTTACAAGATAAAATAATTATTAAATTCCATATACTGTCGGATATCTAAAAATTATTTAAAAAAAGATATTACTGTAACAGCTGTTTCCTTGCAGTTCTTATCCTCCAAGCCCAACCCAAAAATTTAGCTATACAACAGGCAAAGAAGGGACGAGCGTCTGAGCGCGTAGAGCTTCCAAGTATGATCTTGTACCTAGGCTCCTACATAAAGGCTTCAACCATCTTGACCTAGGCTCAGAATAAGCATAGCACTCAAACAACAAATGAGCTATGGACTCGACCCTTAAATCACAAAAGGGACAGTAAGGAATAGTTTGGTATGGAGGTTTCCAAGTAGACGTAAAAAATCCTAGGGGAAGAACACCCACCCTGAATTTAAAGTATAATGCTCTATCACCTGGGTTGAAGATTGCATCCAAATAAGGTTCTCTGAAAGGGATCTCCTTAACTAACAGAAACTGGGCAACAGATTTACAATGATTAGGGTTACACAGCCTCTCATTATCCACCCAGAGCCAATAGATCTTCTTGAGCATTTGTTTTGAAGGTGCTGTTCTATTGACCCAAGCATCTCCTAAACCCAGGTCATAGAGAAGTCGCTTAACCTCCCTGAGCCAAATTACCTTATACCAGCCAGATAAGGATAAGATTTCGCTGAGGGCATCTGCATAACTACTCAATTCAGGGACATTCCATATCCTGGCCCATAATAAAAGGGGACGTAGCCTAGCTTGCTCGCGGATTGGGCGTGTGCCTGCATCTAGCAGGAGGGGAATTGAAGGGGTACTGTGAGGTAACTTCATAAGATTTTTGTGAAAATTATTTTCGAGGTGTGTCAAAATGTCAACTCTTTGTATACCCCATAGTTCCGCACCATACAATGCTGCAATCACCACCCTTGCCCTATAAATATCAAGTAGTGCCCCAATAGGTTTTAAAACTGAGGCACGTTGCTCCTTGAGCAGGGCCCCTGTGACCCTCTTATGGGTCAAAAACACCTTTTGGTGGTGCGCCTTCCAGGTCATATTGGCACACAGACGGATACCTAGGTAGTCAAATTCGTTGACTCTATCAAGGGGAACAGAGTCCAGGGAAGGAGGAACAGCCGCTTTCCTGGGAGGGTTAAGAACAAGGAATTTGGTCTTGCTTATGTTTATGGACAGGCCCTTGGTATCACAAAAGGCCTTAAAACTAGAAAGCAATACCTGCTGGTGACTTTGAAATTAGGAGGGTATCATCCGCGAAAAGGAGCGTAGGTACTTTTCTGCCAGCCAAGGATGGTGCGTCTGACGGCTGTTGAAGCAGATGCTCCACCACTCCGTTAACATAGAGAGAAAACAGAGTGGGGGCAAGCACACATCCCTGGCGGACGCCCCTGTCTACGGAGATACGAGATGTTTTCTCCCCCTGGGTACCCCACCTAATCTGGGCAAAGTTGTTTTCATGAAACTTTATAAGCAAGGCCAACAAATAGGGAGGTAAACCCAACCTACCTAAGACATTCCACAATTGGACTCGTGGGACCAGGTCGAAGGCAGTTCGCAAGTCTATAAAGACTAAATACAAGCTGCCCCCACCCAGCACAACCACTTTCCAGTATATCATTAAAAGGCGAAACGTCTGCTCGATGGTACCCATCCCTGATCTAAAACCTGCCTGGAAGTCTGACAGAACCTGCTTTTCTTTGACCCACTGCAGGATCCTGCCTAGTACCACTTTGCCCGCAACCTTTTGTGTTGAATCAAGCAGGCTAATAGGGCGATAATTAGCTGGGTCGTCCCGACAGCCTTTTTTGAAAATAGGGACGACCTCAGCACCCCTCCATGAGTCAGGGAGAGAACCTCCCAACACAACCTCATTCAAAAGTGAGGCAATTAACCTACTCCAGGATAATGGATGTTTCTTCAGCAAGTCACCCGGGATTCCATCCGGTCCAGCAGCCTTGTTAGATACAATACAACTAATTGCCCTTGCAACTTCCTCAGTGCTGAAGGGGCAGGCATTAATGGAAATCTCGGCTGGTAAGCTGGCGAGGAGGCCCATGTTAAGATGGGGTACCCCACTTTGGACAGAGTACAGTTTAGAGAAGTGGGCAAACCAAAGATCACCAGGAATATTACAAGTAAACTGGGAATCAAGAGGTTTGTCCCTAGCTCTCAACAGCTCCCAGAACCCCTTGGAGTCTTTCCTGGTGCTTGCCTCCACTAGATCCCACCAAAAACTATAATCATGGGCCTCCTTTGCCTCTGCCACAACTTTTTTATAGAGTTTCCTCGCCCATATAATGTTGCCTGTATCCTTACTTTTCACTGCGGAAATGAGTTCCCCCTTTGCAACCCGACATTTAGAGGAGAACCACTTGTTTCTTGCCCTAGGAGCACCTTTCGCAGAAACCTTCACGCTGGATTGGGGTATAATAAACAAATCACTTAACACCGCAATGGTTTCTGTGAATATTGGTAAAACAGATTGGCTGATGGCACCCAGGGCTTCAAGGCGCGGCCCCAACGCTGCCATAGTGGTCCCTGCCTGTGCCATCCTTTCCTCATCCGCTGCTACTTTAGCCCACTTTAGGCGCCTACCACAGCGCGAAGGAGCAAGCTCATGGGAGGTTTTCCACTTATAGGGGATCTTAACTGGGTTCCCAGCCTGCCAGGGGGAAAACAATGTTAAGGAGAGAGGATTGTGATCGCTATCGCAAGACGCAATAACCTCCATATCATAATGGAGTGACCACAGATTATAATTCAACACAACATAATCTATTCTAGAAGTGTGTCCCATCCTGTTATAGGTGTGCGCACCCAAAAGATCCGATTTAGATCGGCCATTAATTGGCCTTAGGTCATATTCCATACAGAGTGCATTGATGTCTACCGCACTCTGGGACCATTTAGGGATCGGGTCTAGGGTCAGGGCGGGAATACCTCTCCTTATGTCCTCATCCCAAGTATCCAAAATATCCTCCCTGGCCAATGGCTCAAAACAGCAATTAAAGTCGCCTGCGAGAAGAATATAAGAATCAATACAGCAGGCGGCTAAATCGTTGTTTAATCCTGTGGAGGATAGAGTAGAAGACCCGCCCCTGGCCCCCCTTAAATAGAGGTTAAAGACTTCTAGCTTCCTACCCCCTGGGCATAGGATGGTTATCCTCTGGAGATCAGGAGAATGCGTAGGCTTTTGGGTTACACTTAAACCTAGAGCAATATTAACCCATATAAGAAGGCCGCCCGACGGGCGACCTTTACATCCATATTGATGGGAAGCTGGAACAAAGTAGGTCGTAAAGCCCACTCTATGCCTAGGTTCAAGGCACCACGTTTCCTGCAAAAGACAGATGTTATAAGGGTCCAAAAAGGCATTCCATTCAGGGATTTCAAAATTACGGGCGAGCCCTGCTACATTCCAACTTATAATCTTTAACAAAGGGACGTCTGGGATAATCTGCCTTGGAGGGTTATCTACTGTGACCAATTTGGACGCAGGTCCTACCCCCTCCGCAGTAGATCTATTTAGCCTAGGCAGTGGCTCAAACTGATGGTGATAGGGAGCCATTGCTACATCAGTCAACCTCCTGATCGATGAAACATTTTGGATTGGCGAAACATTCTGAATTGGAGGCAAGGGGATCGTACAAGATGGATTCAGTTGATCCGTTACTACTTGGGAGTCAAAAATGCATGACGTATACAAACTCACCTCTATTGGTAAAACAGAAAACGTTCCCTCTAGGCTTGGGGGGTTAACAACCGAAGAATCAATCACTACAGGAAAAGAGTCATTGTGCCCCAAAACCTGTGGTAAAGGGACTTGGGGAACAGGTTGGCGTGCGAGTCAATCTACCTCCTCAAGCCCAGCAAACCGATTCGAGGTGGAGAAGCCATTCCAGTTTATACAGGGATCTTGAAATTTTTTGGGATGGCTCCTCCAGTTATGGTGGTGTACTAGAGACCAGTCCTCTTCCCGTGTATATCTAGGACACGGTGGGTAAAAAAAGGGCAATGGCCTTGGTGTAACAAGAGAACCTTCACCAGTAGGCCAGGAGCAGATGTAATGTGCCGTGTGAGGGTCCTCAAAGGTCACCACTATACAGTCCCCGCGCCCACCCAGGGGGTTCTGCGTACCATCAAAATTCTACTTCTCTGTCCAATAGGGATTGGTCTATTTACGTTAAGCCAATGGATTGTCTTGTTCTTCAGAGACTCATAGTTCTCATGATGGCCACTTCCTATCTCGGGGACACCCGTCAGCACAACCACATGATCATTGGCCTCTGGAGGGAGATCAATGTAACCCCCTCTAAAGTTGTTCTTAGCAGGAGGGCTCTTAGATGGATGTAACGCCACTTCACTAAGAGGGGGTCTATGCGGTGCACCTACATTGGGTTTAGCTGATGGTTGGGGGATAGGGCGCTTTGGAGGCTTAGGTATGGAGGCGGTATTACTATGATGATCCACACCCACAGGCCCTAATGTAGGGCTCAAACGTGCAATAGCTGGGACAGGAAGGGAGGTTTGCGGGACTTGAGGGGTTAAAACATGAGGAGGTGGCTCAACAACAGGAAAACCCTGATTTTCTAGACTTCTCAGGCCGAGAGTGGCCAGAGCAATAATGCTCTTTTCCATCTCGAGCAGATTATTCTCAATGCGTGAGAGTCTAAGATCGAGAGGGGTAAGAAGTTTCTTGAGGGTTTCCCAAACTAAACCTATAAATTCTCCTTCATTCCTTTCCCCACTCTCTGCATGTAAGCCCTCAACCTCTGACTCCATGACCGTAGGGGCAGTCGAGGGAGCAGAAACTGGACCCTCTTTAACTCCCACATAATGTGATTGTTCCCTGGACACACACCCTTCTATAGAATTTAAAACCGGAGCACTAGTCAAATTCGGGTGTTGTGCAACCACAATTTTAGCCTTCTTACGACAGTAAGCAGACCGAGAGGTGCATCTTTTTTTGGGTTGATAATTTTTACTAATAGTGCGCCTAGGTGGAAACATTGCAGGGATAGAATTGTTAGAACTAGCATCCTGCTTGAAAGGCGTAGCGAGAAGATTCACTGCACTATCCTGAATCAATGGCTCTAAAGTGGGGGGTAGTGGAGGGAGAACCGGAGTGTGATGAACGTCAACCTGTGTAACTACACAATGGGGGATAGCTGAACGCACCGGGGTAACCGCAGTGGCTATATGGCCCAGGGAAGATTTTTTTGACAAATCAATTACCTGGCACATTCTCCTAGCGGATGCCAATTCCAGGGAAACACGAGTCTGGAGTTTGGAAATCTCATGGTCTATAGCTGTGTTAGTACGAGTAATAAAATCGTCCATAGGACCATTGATTGAGGGACCGCCATTTGCGGCCTTACTCCGTGGTAGCCTGGTAGACATGGCTTGGCAACCACAACAACGGCAACCCCCTGACTAATCTGTGGGTATAAAATGATAACTGATTTAACAATTAAGGTACGACAGAACCGTTGGAATAAATAAAAAAGAGGGTAGCCCCGACCTGACCTCGCAGACCTCGAACGGCCTCAAACGGCCCGCTCTTTGCCCGGTCTTCGCCCCGGTCTACGGCCCGCGCGCGTCCCGCTAGCGCGTTACTAAGGTTAGCTGTTTATAACCAGGGCCGTTAACAAGGAGGCGGCAACGGGAAGAGCAACCAGGTGAGGCAGATCTGATGGCGCTGGGCCCCTTGGTCCTCGCAGTCCCAGAGCTGAGCAAGGCAGCAGCCTTCCCCCTAGAGCAGCATAGCGTCCGTGAATGACTGTTCGCTCCGAGGCACACAACAAGAATGGAGACCCAGCCAAGATTTTATGCAGACAGGGCCAGCGAGCGGCTCCCGCGAAGCGGGGGCCGCGAGGAGTTGATTGATGCTAGGAGGCGGCAACGGGAAGAGCAACCAGGTGAGGCAGATCTGATTGGCGCTGGGCCCCTTGGTCCTCGCAGTCCCAGAGCTGAGCAAGGCAGCAGCCTTCCCCCTAGAGCAGCATAGCGTCCGTGAATGACTGTTCGCTCCGAGGCACACAACAAGAATGGAGACCCAGCCAAGATTTTATGCAGACAGGGCCAGCGAGCGGCTCCCGCGAAGCGGGGGCCGCGAGGAGTTGATTGATGCTAGAAGGCGGCAACGGGAAGAGCAACCAGGTGAGGCAGATCTGATTGGCGCTGGGCCCCTTGGTCCTCGCAGTCCCAGAGCTGAGCAAGGCAGCAGCCTTCCCCCTAGAGCAGCATAGCGTCCGTGAATGACTGTTCGCTCCGAGGCACACAACAAGAATGGAGACCCAGCCAAGATTTTATGCAGACAGGGCCAGCGAGCGGCTCCCGCAAAGCGGGGGCCGCGAGGAGTTGATTGATGCTAGAAGGCGGCAACGGGAAGAGCAACCAGGTGAGGCAGATCTGATTGGCGCTGGGCCCCTTGGTCCTCGCAGTCCCAGAGCTGAGCAAGGCAGCAGCCTTCCCCCTAGAGCAGCATAGCGTCCGTGAATGACTGTTCGCTCCGAGGCACACAACAAGAATGGAGACCCAGCCAAGATTTTATGCAGACAGGGCCGCGAGGAGTTGATTGATGCTAGGAGGCGGCAATGGGAAGAGCAACCAGGTGAGGCAGATCTGATTGGCGCTGGGCCCCTTGGTCCTCGCAGTCCCAGAGCTGAGCAAGGCAGCAGCCTTCCCCCTAGAGCAGCATAGCGTCCGTGAATGACTGTTCGCTCCGAGGCACACAACAAGAATGGAGACCCAGCCAAGATTTTATGCAGACAGGGCCAGCGAGCGGCTCCCGCGAAGCGGGGGCCGCGAGGAGTTGATTGATGCTAGGAGGCGGCAACGGGAAGAGCAACCAGGTGAGGCAGATCTGATTGGCGCTGGGCCCCTTGGTCCTCGCAGTCCCAGAGCTGAGCAAGGCAGCAGCCTTCCCCCTAGAGCAGCATAGCGTCCGTGAATGACTGTTCGCTCCGAGGCACACAACAAGAATGGAGACCCAGCCAAGATTTTATGCAGACAGGGCCAGCGAGCGGCTCCCGCGAAGCGGGGGCCGCGAGGAGTTGATTGATGCTAGGAGGCGGCAACGGGAAGAGCAACCAGGTGAGGCAGATCTGATTGGCGCTGGGCCCCTTGGTCCTCGCAGTCCCAGAGCTGAGCAAGGCAGCAGCCTTCCCCCTAGAGCAGCATAGCGTCCGTGAATGACTGTTCGCTCCGAGGCACACAACAAGAATGGAGACCCAGCCAAGATTTTATGCAGACAGGGCCAGCGAGCGGCCCCCGCGAAGCGGGGGCCGCGAGGAGTTGATTGATGCTAGGAGGCGGCAACAGGAAGAGCAACCAGGTGAGGCAGATCTGATTGGCGCTGGGCCCCTTGGTCCTCGCAGTCCCAGAGCTGAGCAAGGCAGCAGCCTTCCCCCTAGAGCAGCATAGCGTCCGTGAATGACTGTTCGCTCCGAGGCACACCGAGGCTGTATATATTAAAGCAATGTTTCATTCTAAACATATGTTTACATTGAATGCTAAATGAATGACCATATATATATATATATATATATATATATTATGAAATGGCTCGTAAATACAGAAGAAAAAAGGCCGAAACCATTTCATGCTAAGTTACATAAATCAATTGGTATTGACAAGGTGACATATTGTCTCTGAAAGTGTATCAAAGAATTCTGTTCTCTATGAATAGTTCTACTATAAGCAGATTACTGTGCCATAAAAAGAAAAATTCTAATTTGGAAAAAAAAATTCATAATAGGAAAAAGTTCCAAGTTTAGTCATTATTTTGAAAAATGAAGGCCAAATTCAGAGTCTTCCCAGTACACTGTGTGCTGAATCAAAAGGCAGTGTATGGGGATGGAGAAAACATGAAATCTTTTAACCCTGTAGAGAAAAAGTTGTCTACCGTTGTAGGAGAAAGTTGGATGACCTCATTTAGAAGACTAACCGCACATAGATGAGAAGCATCGCCGTCAGCATGTGTTGCATCAGCAATGTTCATATTGGATGTTACCTGCGTGCCTGTTCTTTCCTCTCGTACCTCAGCAGTAGCAATTTGCGTCTGTGAGATCTCAATGAATGCCGTCATCAGGATTGATAGCCGCTGGGGACAACACACAGCAGGGCCGTTACCGGGTCCAGCAGAGTATCGATATCCATAGGCATGACTGATGGGTGTGTTAGACAGATGTCTAACACGCATTCTTCAACGCAAAACAAGCAGCGTAGAACAGGTAAGATGCAATCTTGCCAGATTGGTCTGAATTACAGAAACCATGTGGTATTTAATTCTCGTAGATGAGGTAAACCTAAAATTTGGACGATGCGCACACAACACTTCATCTCCAATAGAGCTCTCTCTATGGTGCTCGGAGTGACCCTGATGATTTGGCTTGCCATATCGAAGCAGTAGGAGCAAAAATAGGATCCCTGCAACGAGTCCAAACAGTAGTGGCAGTCCGCCAAACACAGAGTGCACGAAGTTGGGAACTATTCCGAGGACTGCTTGAAAAGGTGCTAACAGTCCTGAACACACAGTCTTCAATACATGTACAATACCGCTCGTATCAGACATGTTTAAGATACGTTCTAACATTTCTGAGAAATGTATAGGGCAGTTTGTATTCAAAAGGGCATGTATCTTGGCAGAAGTCCTTGCGACTTGTAGATCATAGGTTTCTTTGGCCGAGGTCAGTGGCACAGTTTGTTGTAAAAGAATGACTTTCATTCTGCTTAGAGTATCAGATCATATAGAAGAGATGTTCAGTGAAGGCCATAGAGGCGACTCCCTGACTGTCTGTATTTGTGGAAACAAGACTTGCACACAGCAAGTGACCTGGATGTAACCGTTACTAGATTTGGGATACCTGGCAACATGCCACAGCAGTTGTGATCATTCAACATGAGGTAAGTTCCATTCGAAAGTAGTCCAAAAATTGGATTAATCACTGCAGCTGGTGAGCCTTGCAGGTGACAGGATAAGTTTGCAGTCGAACCATCGCAGGCCTCGTGTAAATTAATACCCTGACAAAGGAGAGAATCGCTTAGTGCGTTTTCACAGTTTGTACCGCTAAGAAACACTTCACGCCCCCCACTCCAACATCTATGTGTGTAAGGTAAATCCCAAGATGTCTTGATGTATTCTTTACCCAACCTTTCATATTTGCCTACTGGTATCTGTTTTAGGCAAGATTGAAAATGGAAAGTTGTAACAGACAGAGTAATTTTACCATGTATGATCCACTCAGTAGCTGATTTTTCTGCCACCATGAATGGTCATTTTTCCAGTTTTTCAATGCTCGGCACTGTGCAGTCTGCTCCCCTTTGTGCCAGTTTGATCTGTTTATCAGTGAGATTGAATTCTGAAAACAGTGACGTAGTGTTGATTAAACGCCAAGGCACATAGCCTGCATGCAAGTTTTGTAGCGTCCAGCCTAATAGCATGATAGAACGCAGTTGAGACTGACCATGTTGCAACATGACCAAGTCTTGTTCCACGATGTCTATGGCAGAAGACATAAAGCTGTCCAATGAATAAATTCTGGACGACAGAGTTGTTAACCCATTGTCTACTACAAAGAGAGATTTCTCTAAATTAATACGATCAAATTTCTCGTATTCTTTCTGCAGTCTCTGCTTGGGTAATCTTCCATATTTCATTATAAGCAGCGTAGATACCGGCATATATGAAACGTTTTTGATGCAGTTTTCTTGGTCCTAGCAAGAATTCCCTAAGGTCTGCGCCTTCTTTAAGTAAAGATAAGTGTTGTTTTACATCCTGCAGTGTAGCTTTCTGTAGCCAATCAAGGCAGAGTTTCCCTACACTGTATGTTGTTACTACCCCTGGATGCTGTCTTTGAACATAGCGTGGGTCTGGCCTATTGAAAGTGAAACCCTGTGTTTTGTTCAGGAATCAATCTTGACAGTTGTTTGTGTCTGTGTGGCCAGAGCAACCATTTTTTCCATTCTGGATCTGATCTATTGTGATGCAAAATATTATGTGCGTCGACCTCCCCCCGTGTAGTGCTATTACTGGCTGGTATAGGTATGGTTGGTGTGTTCATGTCTTTGATCTTGGCTAACCCAAGGCAAGACGTTTGCTGGACAGTGTCATTCAAAAACATAATTTGCTCAGGCTCTAAACAAAGCTTCTACCCCCTGCACTTGCCAATCTTTTGTACCCTAGACAGATTTTGTCTCAATGTTGTCTTTCCAAAAGACAAAACCCTGTCTAGACAGTTGGGCAATAACGGCTGCAGAATAAATCTGTTTCGTATTGGTTAACATATTTTTCGTTCCTGTCTTATTCAGAGTTTGGAAAAAAAACGATTCTGAAGTTGAACCCTGAGAAATATAGAAATTTCATTGCAAAAGTTTTTGAGCTACCCTTTGGAGGTGTAGGACAATATTCCCATTGGTTATACATAAATACATTTCTAGGTGATGCAGTTTTATGCAAGAAATGATGACCATAGTGGTTATAACAATACATTTGTTCATAGTCTGATGAACTCTCTAAATATTCATGATTTGTGAATACTGCAGATATTTCTAGATCAGACATCCTGTTATTAACAGTCTCGAAGTCCCAATCATCAGAAAAGCTACTAGAGGTAATAAAGTCACTTAATGAAATTTTAAATAAGTGTGTAATCTTCAAATGTTCAGACGGGCCAAAAATGTCATATTCAGTTCTGTCCCAAACTATACCATCTTGTATAGGAACGGCTGTGGTGTTTACTGCTGACAAGTCTCTTGCTTCACGATGGGATGATTTGTGTGGCTGGAGAAGTAAGTTCCCTCTTTTACTTGCTGTGTCCATTTGAATATATCTTCCATTTATCAGCATAACCAGAGTTATTACCAGAGCTAACCAAAGTAGAAAGAAGAATATTCCCAAAACAATCCATAGTTCAATCCATGGTGAAACCAGATAAGTCTTTTTCAGGAGATGAAAAAACTCTGTATCTTGTTCTATGAAAGTGCTTTGTGCTGGCGCCGTTTCAGGTTCGCTGGGATCCTCAGAAAACATATCAAAGTTAATGAAATAGCCAGAGGCAGTTCTGTCAAGGTTGGAATTGCATCAGGATTCGTTGAATTCGCTGGAACCAGTTGATCACTTGTTATTTCGTTGTAGACATGTGTATCAGGACAAACTGTTATTTGGGTCTCAAGAGGGACATGTTCCATAGCTTTGTTGCTTAGGGCCATATGTAGGTAATTTCTATTTACCGATTCCTAAATACCGAATTTTACCGATTCGGTATTTAAGAATCGGTAAATAGAATGTAGGTAAAAAATCGGTCAATTTTACCGATTCGGTAATATTCGTTATTACCGATTCGGTATTTACCGAATCGGTAATAAGGCATACCTTCCCATTCATTCCTATGGGCCTGGAGGCCCATAGGAATGAATGGGAAGCCATTCCCTATTACCGTTTCTGTAAATACCGAATCGGTAATAGGGGGAGCATATTCAAGGGTGGCAGGGTGTCACATTGACACCCTGTTGCACCCCTGAATCGTGCATGGGTGCACATGTGGCGCACATACATGCCCTAAGGGCATGTATGTCTGCCACATGGCACTTTTAAAAAAAACACAAAATTGCTTTTGAAAAGGTATTCGGTATTTACCATCAACTTGTAGTTGGAGGTAAATAACGAATCCTTAAACCAAAAATGCACTCACTTGAGTGCTCCCTACATAGGATTTAAGGATTCGGTAATTTACCGATTCGGTATTTTACCGATTTCTTAAAATACCGATTCGGTAAATTACCGAATCCTTAACACCTGCCTCCTACATTAGAAAGGGCTAAATACCGGTCGGTAACAGGAAAATTACCGATTTTCGGCCGTTACCGACCGGTATTTAGCTATCTACATATGGCCCTTAGTCCTTTATTTCTCACTGCAGAATCTTCAAAGGTGATGAGTCTCTCAGTTTGAGTCCACTTGGCCTACTGCTTAGTATCGGCCACATAGTGTGGTTTGATCAGGTCGATGGACACAAATCTTGTCTCCTAATTACCAGCAAGGGGCGGCAGTAGTACTGTTCTTAATCCGTGGATTGCAAGGACAGGTACTGGTTGTCTGTAAGAAGGCCCAAATACCTTCTTGTCCGTGGTCTTTTCTCTGACTAGATCCCCAAGCTTTGGGATCCAGACAGGCCTTGCTGGGACGGTTGTTTTTTCCCCAATGGTGGTTGGCTTCAGGAACACGTTGCTTTGTTTCAATCTTAGTTCGTTTAGGTCCTGTAAAAAAGCCAAATCATCTTTGATATCACTTTTTCTATTTTCCACCACTGTGCCTTTCATGTCAAAGTCCGGAATCGACATTCTAGTTCCAAATAGGACTTCATATGGAGTGACTCCCCATAGAGAACTTCTTGGCAAATTGTTTAATGAGCGTTTGACCCCATAAAGGTGTTTGACCCACCCATCACCCAAACCTAATACCCTAGCTATTATCGACTGCTTTATGTCCCGGTTTTTTCTTTCCACAACAGAATTTCCCTCTCTCAGGATGGAATGGAGAAGAGTAACGCAATGCTACGCCCAAACTGGCCATGGCTTCTTTGTAAGCTCCAGAGCTAAACGCAGGACCCTGGTCTGAATGTACTGTGCCAATTGCGTATGTGCCGATAAAGACTTGCACATTTTTTACAACAGTTCGAGCGTCAGCCGAGCGCTGAGGCAACATCCAAAGGAACCTTGATTTAGTGTTTTTGGACTGCATTGGTCCACAGGGATGGCTGCATGTAGATAGTCTTATGCTGTCTAGCAATGGTGTCTGTACTGGGCTGGCTATGTTGTAGACAGGTGCCTGGTGGCGTTCTGTACTGCGATCTCTATTGCAGTCCATGCATTTATTGATAAAGGTGTGAATCAGTGTATTCATTCCTGGCCACCAGTACATCTATTTTAGTTCTAAAATTGTTTTAAATGTTTTAAATCAAAGCTGCTCTTCGTTCCATGTTTAGTATTACCCTATCCCCCACTCCAGGGATTCGAGCAAACGGAACATTGTTGGCATCAATTATTTATGAGTATTTGAGTGGCAACTTTTTAGGTAACGCTGCACCGCTGCCTTTGCTTAAAGCATTGACAGCCAGTATTATTAAACTGTCTATTTTTGTTTTTGAACGAGTGATTGCAGCTACGGAAGCCATTTGCACAGCCCCTTTCGCGGCTTTATCAGCCAATGAATTCCCTTCAACGTGAACACCATCACGTTGATGACTAAGCGTGTGTATCACGTGAGTGTTTTGTAGTACGTTTCGCAACTGAACTACTTGTTCCCAAAGCGTTTTATGCTTAAATGTGCCACCTTTTGCATCTTTGAAACCATTTTGAAGCCAATTCTGTAAATAATCATTGTATGAGTGAACACAATAAAAAGAATCGCACACTATGAGTGTGGGGAATTTGCGATCCGTATTTTCAAGTGCCATTTTAAATGCTTGTAGTTCAGCTCACTGAGCTGTACAATCTCCTAGAGATTGCGTTTTTGTGACCATTGGTCTAAATTTGCCATCGAGCATACGACCTTTAACGATCGCGCATGCTACTCTATAAGCTTGCTTACCCCTCGTAGCGGGTTGTGTAGATCCGTCAGTATAAATTATAAATTCGTACTGGTCAAGAGGGAGAATTTCAGTAGGCAGAGGAATTTCATGTTCTTATTGCAGGAATGCTTGTGTTTTTAAATAAGGATCAAAAACATATTCAACATACCCACTGTATCCATCTGGGAAGTAAAGCTTTTGTATTCGGAATACTCGCTTTTGTAACTGCCTCTAAGGCTGGGACAGGGGTTATGACCATAATGAGTTCCCCTGTGCTAGGGCTCTCTCTTTTGCTACAGCGGTTTGAACTGCTGTCAGAATTTTTTCTGTTGATGTAAACTTAATTTCTGCTTGCGTATACAAATGTGATTTGTATGCAATTGGTACTTTTTCTCCTTCGTTAAAGGTTAAGTAGGTGAATCTGCATTGACCCAGAATGATTCAGATCACTAAGTTGCGTACGTTTACACGTGTTTGTAAGTGTTTTGTTGCTAACATGTCAGCTTGAAGTGAACGCAGGTTATCTGTGTGTTCCTGTGTCCAATGTGTTATTTTAAAATCAGGTTTGATTAATTTGTAGCGAGGTTTAACCATTTTGCATAGTTTAGAATGTATGTTCTTCCAAAATATAGGAAACCTAGAATCGACTGAAAGTTTTTCATTGTCTGTGGAGGTTGGAGCAGTGCACACTTTTCCAAAAAGTTGGCTGCCAGGCTTTTGCCTTCACTTGATAGTTCATATCCTAGGAAAAGGACGTTGAGATGGGCAATTCTTGATTTTTTTAAATTTAATTTATAACCCTCAGAGGTGAAGCCCAGTGTAATGGTATTCACCCTGTTCAAGTGCCTGTTCTGGTCATCGTCTGTCAGATAGATATCATCAACATATGACAATGCCTCATCATCATAAATTTGTAGTAACTCTGTTACCCTTGCTGAGAATAACCCTGGACTATTCCTGAATCCCTGAGGGAGATGACAGAATTGACGCTGGGTCCCCATTATTGTGAAAGCTGTCAAATACCTACGTTCAGGTGCTATGTTTTGACAAAAGAAACCGTTAGAAATATCTAATGTGGTTTTATATTTTTTACGCACAATGTTATTCATTAATGCTGTACTATGTGCATTTTGCACTGCAAATGTTTCACAACAAGAGTTTAAGTGTCTGTAATCCAAAACTAGACGATATGTATTGTCTGGTTTGGAAACAGGAAACAAAGGATTGTTCATTGATGAGGTGCATGTTTCAATCACCCCTTGGACTTGGCCCACTGCCCATTTCCTGGCATAAGTGTATTTTAAATGTACTGGAACATGGTTAGAGAAGGCTGGCATAATGATGTCCTCGCCATGTGGGCACTCTCTGACAAATTCTGGTGGCCAGTCCCGTTCTGCTAGAAGTATATCATAACCCCTTGAAAGATGCTCCCAAAAGAGTGCTTTCACTTTTCTTGGTAAGTCTCCCTCCATCCGGAGTGTTATTTCATATAACCTATGTGGAGAGCTAACCCTGGTGTCTACAGTCTCAACGTGAATGTCCTCATTCAAGTCCACTGTCTCCAGAAGTCCCTTCAGGTTCTGGTGAGCTATCGCTACTTCTGCTGCGCTGTCCAACATTGTCTGAGCCCATTCTCCCTTCTTGAGTTGTGTTCTCAGAATCCTCGTCATGTCTGATCTTCAGGCCTGCTACTTTCTTCTTGGAGAATTGAGGTTTTGGTTTGTTTTTCTGAACGTGTTGATCGTCTTTGAACTTCACTCGTTCTTCTTTTTGATCTGACCATCCCCTTCTTTCGGATGTCTGTGACGATATCTGAAAGGTACAAGAGGAACGTGTATCAGTATCTTGATACCTGTCAAGTTTTCTCAAATTATCCCTATTCCTGAGGTTATACCTCCTTTCAAGTTTTAGAGTGATGGCTCTCCT
The DNA here is from genome assembly GCF_964204655.1 of Triturus cristatus. Lineage (NCBI taxonomy): Eukaryota > Metazoa > Chordata > Amphibia > Caudata > Salamandridae > Triturus > Triturus cristatus. The sequence continues at coordinate 113,173,615 of NC_140588.1, forward strand.
TAAATTTGGAGCAATGATTTTCGCATTTTCATCGGTTTCATTAAAACCTGTATAATCAAAAGCTACTGCGATTTCGTCGGGTACAGCACCACTGGTTCCGGTGTTATTATCCTCGTTTTGGGACATTGTTTAATGAAAATGGCAGAGCAAGTTTCAAGGGAACAAAGATAAGGTGCACAATATTTTGGAACACTGTATCCTTCAAAGTTGAACAAACCAAACAGCTAATACATAGGATTTTGTCCTACTCAGCTATGGCGGATATTATCCCTACCCACTCCAGACGTCTTATGGAGTATTATGAGTAGGGGTCTCTGAGAAAAGCACAACTGAGTTACTTCAGTATCTGGCGTTAAATTAGTGCCTTAGCAAACTGTTAGGCGCCATGTAGTTTCGGTTCCTATATTCCTGAGAGGCTCTGCGCATTGGAATAATATACAGTATCGTTTTGAGATAGGACTGAGGTCAGTATGTCTCTATCGAGTACATTAAACTTAATTACTTGTGTGTGCCAGCTAACTCAGAGGTCACTAGAAACTTCTCGAATAAATAAGAAGGAATTAGTTTCTGACAACCTCATAAACATGACGACTTTGTTTCCCTTAGAATCGAAACAATCTCAGAATCGTGGAAACAATAGATAACAGTTTCACTCAGTCAATCATGCATGCTTCGTTTCTACAGAGTTACACAGAAATAGATAGACGGGCGTTTCAATAAAAAGGGTTTATTGAACAGTGTTATTTCTCGTGCAAGAGATATGAACTTCCACAATCGAAAGACAGAATTCGAAGTATAATACGTACAGCGTTAGCAGTAAGATAAAATAATAGTGCAGCAGCATTGTTTGTAGCTATGACTGATATTCATAAATATACATACATAAATAACACAGGCTAAAATGTTAAAACTCATCTGATGCTTCTAGCTAGTTCTACCCCAGTGTAACTAACCTAAGTGTAGTACGAGGTAAGAAGTAGGGGCTGTTTGTCTACAGTCTAGTTTAGCTATAGTTGGTAAGATTTGCCAAAAGTCCCTCTAGGTTCTAGTCCGCTCCATACCTTAGAATGAGTGAGGATGGAATCTCTTTCCGAGTCTCGATCTCTAGCACCCCGCAAGGGGAGTCAGAAACACTGGAGCGGGATTCTCTGCGAGGAGGATTACAGCGTCTAGTCAGTGCGTCAGGCGGGGACTTGACTTCCTTCCAAACTTCCCGTGGCGAGCCGCGTCGTGCAAGTAGGCAGCCGAACCATGGTTTGCCATGGTAAGTGAAGGTATATTTATACCTTGAAGGTGTTTAGGAATGCCAGTATTGACGTAAAAGTCGGGCAGAAGAACGTCATGAATGAACCCCTAAGGAATAGATGTTCATGCATAATAAATGAGTTCTTGGAGAAATCACTATCCAAGCTAGGGGAAGTCCTTAAGGCTTAAGAGTCTGGTTTTCCAAGAACTTGTTGTGACGTAGAAGAATGGATGTAGGTGGCCATGCCTGTATTTGGTTAGCATGGATAATGCCTAAATAAGGGTAGGATTTCTATGCCTAAATATGGGCAATGCGAATTGTGCCTATTTAAGGACATAAATCGGGGACCCTATATACGGTATCTAAATTGACACACAACACTGTATTGCCACCCCGGGGGTTCCCCGGGGTGGCAACATTGCTGTGCCGCTTCAACCCCTTCGCAGTTGCCAAGAACCTGGATGGATCCACAGGGCCGCCCCTTGAACATTCTCTGCCTTTATGCTCCTTCCACAGCATTGGACTCCTTCTTGGCCGCACTCCTTGGTGTCATAGTTCAATTGACTCCAAGTCTAACTATTGTAGGGGGAAACTTTATTGCGGTCATGGATCTTGTGATGGACTCTTCTGGTCCCCATCAGATGCTCGCCGCCAAAGAGCTAATTCCCTACCCAAGTAGGTGACCACTCTAGGTTTATGCGATGTGTGGAGAACCTGGAACCCTAGACAGAGGCAATACACACATACCTCTACAGCATACCGCACACATGCATGTATTGATATGCTACTTATGCTAGCCACTGATGATTTGTTGGTTTCGCAGGTACAGATACTCTAACAGGGAAACTCTGATCACGCCCCTTTGCTTCTTCGCATCGGTACACGGAACTCTACTAGACATCCTGTTTGGCAGCTCAATGCCTGCTATCTTCAAGATGCAACATACACTCGGGATGTGAGCCACAAAATAGTGGAATATCTCAAAACAAACACAGGATCAGTCCTATCAATGGATAATCTCTGGGCAGCATGCAAGGCTACTATAAAAGAGCATGCCAAAACTCTCCTCTGTCAAAAAGAAAAAGCACAACACAATCGAGTCTCCTGACTGGAAACTTATGTTCTTCACCTAGAGACACAGCTCTCTGTAATTATTCTCAGCGCTATCACTAGGCAACCGAACCTGCTTTGAGAAGAGATTAGGGCCCACTCAACAGAAGCACTATAGCAAATTTGGGGCGCCACTACAGCAGTGGTGTAAGGGTGGGGAGACAAAATCAGCAAATTGTTATACTGGCTGCCCTCTCGACCCCTGACTGAACGGATCATAACCGAAGTAGAGGACAGCCAGGGCTGCATGCGCTATTCCTCCCTAGATATCGTTCAAGTATTTGCAGACTACTATGCTACCTAACACTAGGTCATCCCCTTCCCAACTTAGAAAGTGCCATCCCCTTCCTTGATGAGATATGCATGCCCAGCCTTTTTAGCCCTGAACGGCGAAAGCTGAACCAGCCAGGAACCCTGGAAGAAATTGGAGACGCAGTCTCCGAAATGGTGTCTTGGAAAACACCTGGCCCAGATGGCTACCCTATGAAATTTTACATTAAATATAAAGACATCCTTGTGCCTTATTTATTAGCTCTTTACAAGGAGGTGATACAGACAGGCTTCTTCCCCTGAAACCTCAATCAAGAGACTATAGTGGTCATACCAAGGAGGCACCTACCATCCATCTAATGTGCCGATTACCGGCCTATCTTGTTTATTTATGGGGAAGTTAAGCTCTTAGCAACTGTGCTGGCCAACCACCTAAGAAAAGTATTACAGTCTCTAATGCATTCCGAACAATGCAGCTTCATGCCTGCTAGTAGTACAAGGCACTGCTTGTGGCATATATATGTAGCAGTGGCCCACTGTCATAGGCTTTCATCTCCATTGGCTTTACTTTTGAGATTTTGAGAGGGCTTTTGATATGGTGGACTGGAGCTCATCCAACCCTTGAGCTTGAGAGGGCAGGCTTTAGGCCCTGCTTCCAAGGACGTGTGCGGATCTCATACTCCAACCCAATGGCCCGAGTAAAAAAAGAATGGGGTGGTCTCTGATGATTTTCCCATCCGCTGAGGGACCAGGCAGGGCTGCCCCCGGCCCCCCTCCTTTCTTCATTGGAGATCGAGCCCCTAGCTTGGCTTATATGGTGTGACACAAAGACCGCATTGCACTTCATGCAGCTGATGTGTTACTGTATCTCACAAATCCACCGTATAGTGGTCCACAATGCCTCCACCTCTTGCAGCTCTTTGTAGAGACTTCAGGATTGACAATCAACCCAGCCAAATCTATTCTTGCACATCTTGTGTCTTAAAGAGACTGTGTAGCTTGGAAAACACCTAGCACAATCTGCCATCTAAGTTTCCTATGTATGAGCATCCAGGTGGCTCTCAACCCACCCCTCACTTTGTCTCTGAGCATCACCCCTCTCTCTAGCAACATCAAAGTGGACCTTAATAAATGGCAGGCATTACCATTGAATGTCATGGAATGTATAGCCTTCAACAAAATGATGGTACTGCCCTGATTCATGTATGTCTTTCAAAATGTTCCCCATAGTACCCCTCGTCATTGGCTCAGAGAGAATGATTCTATGGCCGTCTCCTTTTTGTGGAACAATTGCAGGCCCCATTAACCTTACCCATTTGTCAACATGCTTCATACAATGGGGCCTGGGGATGGCTGTCTTATATTTATACTATCCGGCATCCCACCTCTTGATTATCAATGATTAGCTCAGTGGACACAGCCTATAAGCAGGAACTTGCCACACTGGGACTTCCCTGTATTCTGGAGCTGCTCTACTATTTCCCCATACCCAGGACAGTTCCAGACGTGTCTCAGCTGATGTTTCGTGTGTGGAGGGCTGTGCGGACCCCAGCCCCCCAGAAGCCTGGCCTGATTTGCGGTTTGACTGAAGAACTTTATGCCTGGTGTTCCACACCGACACAGTGCACTGCCTGGGCTGGGCAGTGAGGAGCCCCTAACTTGCTTCACTACGCCTGTTTGAAGGAGACATGATATCCTCTAAAGACTCTCCCTCCTCAGCCACAGTCACATAATATGAGAAGGAATTGAGCTCTAATAAAAAACTGCAGGGGAAGGAGGGGATGGCAGTGAGGGACAGCCAAGTCAATGGAGGGGCTGCTTCCTGCATGTGTAGTTCACCTCCCATGGCTCTGCTTCACAACTCAGGCCTGAATTAGGGATAATCTACGCCTACATTTGATGGGTCAGGCTGCTCTATACTGCTCCCATGGCTCTGGCTAGAACAGGTCCACACATATCCCAATCTACCCGGTATGGTGATGCACCAGGCAGGGCTGCCCCCTCTCCCTACTTCTTTATATACATGCAATTTAACCCATAGCACAAATAATTAGACAGAAAGCAGGTTATAGGGGATTTCCATGGGCAACACAGCCCATACAATTTCACTATATACAGACAACAAGAGGTCTCCAAGATATCCGAGAGGTGCAGACAGAGATGGCTCAAATGTTATCTACCTTTGGGATCCTTTCTGGCCTCCACATCAATTCAGACAAATCTTGTGTGCACGTCTTCGCTGGTACGTATGCAGAGTCCACCCTGTAGTTTGGGTAATACACAATCCCAGTTTCTCCTTCCACCTTCCAGTACCTCAGGAATCAGATCTATAGAGATGGCCCTGACTTGTTAGATGGCAACCTTTCATGCACAATCGCAGCGATCAAATCAGAGGTGGCCTTTGGAATACATTGCCCCTGTCCACGTCTGGACGGCTCGTACTTGCAAAAATAGTGATGTTGCCATGCCTCTTTTACCATTTTGTGAATTTACCAGTTGTAATTACAGCAGGATTTTTCCAACATTTTAACACTCTACTGATTGATCAGATATGAGGGCAAGGACGTTTTAGAGTCACCTTAGCAAAACTACTGGAAGAAAGTTTCCCTATCTGAATCATACAGGGGATTCTGTAATTTGATACATTTTAATAGAAAACTCTGTCCTGAAGAGGGTGGCTGATCCTAATCTCACCGAAACTCCGCGTCAACTTTTGTGTAGTTTTCTTGTTTTTAACTATCAACACAAGTATGTTGTAATAATGGACTGTTTCTGAAAGCATTTTTAAAATGTGTGTCTATCTTCAAATAAAACCTGAATTGTAACTTTTTTGAACATGTTGTGATTTTTGCATTTCTGTCTCTACTTACAACTATATGCTACTGTGATTTTTAGGAATCACTACATGCTAAGGTGATTTTTCACAATTGCTGTTTTTTTCAATCAATTTAAAAAAAATCATTTTAATCATTGTATATGTTTAACCCCATTGATATTGTATATGACTACAGAGCAATACATGATCCACATACTTGGGTAGGGACTTGTTTTATTTCCTTGCTTTTAATTACCCTGTCCCTACTTTGAAAAATAGGGTTTCTCCTCCTTATTTTGTACAATTAGAGTGTGGCCAGCTGCACCGCTTGCTGTGTCCTAACGTCCCCATGCTGCCTACACATACATTACTATCACACATTTCACTGACGTACTGGAAGATAGCAATGAAGTGTACATCAATCTAGGCACCCTATGGACCAAACATACTCCTACAACGCCTACCCACCACTTCAGGCACCTTAACAAGTAGGAGGCTTGCACTCTGGGAGTGAGAAGGGATCACGGCAGTGGGTGACCTGTTTGCAGAAGGCTCTTTCATGACACATGAAAACTTCATTAGCACACACAACCTCTCAGACACCCTCTTCCTAACTCATTCTAGCCTCCTGCGAAATGTGCTTAATAATGGGCAGCTAATGATCATGAGCCAATGACCCATGAGCTACTGCAGGCATTGCAAACAATGGGGCATGGTCAACACTTGGTGTGGTAGCTGCATAAGGCCCCCAGGACCATCTTAAGACATAACTTAAAACACTGAGGGAGAGGTGGGAGGCGGACTTAGCCAGGGCAATCTCCGACAAGGAACGGGCAAGTATAGTGTAGTACCCTAATAAAGTGTCTCACAATTTGAGATTTAAATGTATTCAGTTTGCCATTCTACACAGGGCATACTTAACACCTCATAAAATCAACCTGATATACCCTGCCATGTTCTTGATATGTCCCCTCTTCTGGGTAGAGGGGACGGACTTGTTCCGCATACTGTGGGCCTGCCCAAAATGATCAGAATACTGGACAGGAGTAGCCTGAGCACTGGGTAAGGTCACAGGTCATGATCCATGGGTTAACATTGAACACTGTATACTGGGATTGCCCATTAGACCTAGAGGTTCAAAGAAGGAGTGCAATTCACAAACCAGGCACTATTTCTGGTGAAGCACCTTCTCACTAGATACTGAAAGTCCCCTTTGGCCCCAAGATTAGCCGAATGGTAAGAGGGACTTCATCGGTGGGGCGTTGCTGAAAGTTTAGCCCTCAGATGGGTGGAATATAAGGGACTCAGCAAATCACCAATTTCTATTGATTGGGATATGCTATTGGAAAGCTTTAAGGCACATGATCCTGATCCCAGAGGGGTTGCAGGCTCACAATTAGATTGGGTACATTAGTCCAGAAATGATTATCCCCTGGGGGTTTACGTGTGCATAGAGTCCATCACCACTGACTTTCCCTAGGTCTATAAACGTATTGCACTACACCCACATAGACACCTTACCCTTCCTGGTCATAGCGATGGCTCCCAGGTGACACATAGCGGTTCTAGTTGGGTTTGGGATACAGGTGGGGGGTTGTTTTAATTTCCTACTATTGGTAATTTTTTCTTATTGTATATGCTTTGTAACAAGTAAACTTGGAGGCCAACATCTACAGTGCATTAAGTGTGTTATAAGCTGCACTATATTGTATACATTCATGTGATAGACACCACTCTCCTGTAATGGCGACTGTTTGCCATAACAAAAAAAGCGATAAAGTTTGTGTTAAAAAAAGCAGCAGATTGATTGTATTATGCTCCATCTATTTGTGGCACAGGCTTGCACAGGGAAGATCATTTTATTTCAATGTTGCGTTGAATAATTTTGTTTTTGTTTCTATCATTTCTGTAATTTAAACAACTAAAGAGTAAAAATAAAAACATCTCTTTGTTCCATGGCTCTATATGTATTATGGCTAGTGTTAATTTATGGCCACTTGCCCATTACAACTGGTTCAAGCCTGTCAGAGACCAGTTAAGTCAGGCGTCCTCTTCCCTGTAGCCAGCATATTTTTTGAGAAATTTGTGAAATTCCATTTCTAAATGCATTTATATTTATGTATTTTGCTATAAATGACAGTAGTAGGAATTCTGACACAACTTGTTGTGAAGCAAAAAAATGTAAATGATTTTACTCAGATCCATTTGAGAAGTCATTTAGATCCTGCTCAGTGCTCTGTTTGGCCAATCAATGTGTTCTCCATTCCCAGAGAATTCTCCATCACCTCGAAAGAAAACTGGTGGCACCACTGTCCTTGTAGCAGGAGGTGAGGACACCTAAAACACATTAGCCAGCAGATCTAAGCACTGATCTGAGGGAATAGAATAGACATCTGTCCACCATTCATGCTGAGTCAAGGAAATGTAGACATCTACCAACTTCCTGACAAATGTAAATCTGCATTAGATGAGCTCAGCACACACTAGTATTAAGGTTATGCATTCAAACCCTTTTGGTGGGTGCGGGTAAAGATCAAAATACAGCTAAAAAGGTAATACTACCACCTTTGCAGGCATGTTTGAAGCATACCCCAATAACGGTACATCCACATAGCTTAGGCAGAATATTTTGCTGACAATAAGCAGAACTATACATTGAAAAGAATATGGAAACAGCTATCATCTGAGGAAAATCAAACACACCTGACAAGCATTAACCTTGTAAGTACATAAATACATTAAACGCCATGGACTCTCAAACTACCAGACATTGTGGATGCCAGAGACCAGCTTACGTTCCTAGGATGCAAGCTCTTGATTCACTCAAAAGAAACTTGACTGAGGGGCACAGAACTTGCAGTGAACTTTGGAGTCTCCAAACGTCATAATTTGAGCATAGAAGGTGACCATGTGACAGGAGGTCACTAACAGAGTCAATGCAATGGGGTGGCATTGGGCACTGTTGCAGATATAAAATAATTAAGTGATGGAATTAGAGGAGGTGGGTGAAAGTCAAGTTTGCAAAGAAACAGGTGGCGAAGTCTTTGCCCAATGGCATACCTGGATCATGCCTGTCTCACCAGACCAGTAAGTTATAGCAAGTCCAACATGTACCCCAACCTGCTATGTGATATGGGTGTTCCAGGGAATTTCTTCATAAACCCAATTGATACCAAAAAATTCTATCTTTCAACTAGATGATGACTGCCCACTTATGCTGAAGTATCTTCAATAGCACACACAGCTTTCTACCACCCCCCCTTTATAGAAATAGTGATTATATTAATCTTGACACCTTCTAACTTTCCTTTCTATAGATCCCATTCCTGGTGCATTTCAGACAAAGCTGGAGCAGCAGTCCCAGAGCCACAACCAGGACTGGCTCCAATGAGGGGTGGAGCTTCCAACAACTAAATTTAGGAGTGTACAGATCCTACAAGTAACTTTGCAACTGTATTTTCTATTCCGCCGGTGTGGGTTATATTTCTGGTAGCGCGGTGGCGATGTCCACCACCTAGGTGGAGTTTTCTGCCACTTAGATGGAGTCCTAGAAGTAAATAGGCTGATGCAATGCACATGAAGGAAAACACACATACCTGACACCCATTCTTTTAAAAAACATATAAATACAGCACATTGGGTTCTGCCCTCTTCCCCTTGGTTTATGTTATCCTGTGACCAAGTGGAGCCACATCCAGCCTCCAGAATGCAGGACACCAAAGAGGAAGAGGAAAATCACTGAAGAGGAGACAGTTCTTGTAGGTACGTTTGTGAACAAACACTACAGAGGAGTGAAGAAAACAGCTTTCTGGCAGGAGATCACAGAATCTGTAAACACATTGGGAAAGGAGGCACCTACTCTGGCAGGTTTAAAAAAAAAGCCAGGATCAGAAGAAGTGGGTGAAGGAGAGGTTCCTCAGGATTCAGGTGGGAAAGGCTATTTCTGGTAGTGAACCTGGGACTAATCTTCATGTCACAACCCTGGAGAACCATGCCCTCTAAACTATGTACCCTGACATGCTGTATGGCCTGTCTGTTGTAGACAACCCTAACATAAGTATAGTAACAAAGGATCAGGGGTGCTTATAGGTCCAGCATAGGAGCTCCATAATACACAACATGAAAGAAAGGTTATGCAGTTCCTGTATGAGAGGAATAGGAGGCTGGGGCAGTTAGCACCCTCAACCTGAGGTGGAAACAGGTTGTCACCCAATTTAGGAAGAAGGGCTCTCACACACCCGGTTGTATGTCATGCTTAATCATAGGGCATGCTCCTCGTCAGGCCTGTGCTGCAATGCCTGATGGTCACCCTATGAGGGGCTCTTTGTCAGAGATCATGTATAAGACCTGTGTCTGAACTAAGCTGAACCCTCTCAAGATGAGATATAATTTGAGCATTGTATGGCCACTAAGGTATTGATTGAGAGAGACCAGAGTTACCTATTGACTTCACTCCATGGGATGTCCTTGTTGAGTCCATCCCTGTTGCAGGAAAGGCAGAAAATCCAACGTTGTTCCTTCCTGAAGACTGCCTGTTTGTTTAGATATGGATGTACCTCAATGATGGTCCATCTTAGACTATCTGGAGGGTGGCCTTTTTCAGCAAAGTGGCGGCAGAGTTTAGTTTGGATGTTGTGATAACGGATTTTGCTTTGGTGTTGTATAATCCCAATCTTTGCTACTCCCGTAGTCATGCCAACGTAACGCATGTTGCAGGGGCAGGTGATGGTGTAAATGCAATTGCTTGTGTTCCAGTTTGCGTGCCTCCTCTAATCCCATTTGAAGGTGGGTGATAATTGTATTTCCTTTGTTGCTTCAGTGAGGGGGCACACCGAGCAAGACTCACAGTGGAAGTGGCCAGTAACAGGTGGGAGGCCCCACAGAGAAGGCTGGTTTTGGCAGATGTCAGGTAATGGTCTGGTGTGGACATGGAGGTCCTGAGATTGATAGTGCATTTAAATGCAAATCTGGGAGGTGGCAATGTAAGGCCCCCTGTCTGTAGGATACCCCAATGTTTTTTGATTATCTTTTCTGTGGGGTGAATGTGGTCACACATGTCATGACATCACTGTCGACCTTGGGTTTCTGTTCAAGAAGGCCATCCCTATTATTGTTGCAAGCCCGTTTCTCGATGGAGCCTGACCGCAACCCGACTCGTGTGAGTCTTTGGCTTCATTTATCTAACTGTGGTTGGTTACCACTTCACTCACATGAATATCCTGTTGTTTGTCACGTGTTCTGATGTTGTTCCTCATTTTGCTGCCATCTGGCTACACTCCTTTGAGTTGCACTAACCACTCTTGCATGTGATTAGGCATGTTTTTAATTTGGAGGCTGTTTTGTCTAGTTTCATATGATTTAATTATTTATGATCTCTGCTCTGTTGCCCTTATGTTTTTTTCTCTAAATCGGTTGGTCAATTCTCGATATAAAAGGTACCTTATTGTTAGGGTATAGAGTGCTTGGTTTACCTGAGTAACCAACCACTGTGCATATAGTGCAATATTACTGGTCCTGAAGAATCGCCATGTGATCTCTTACACCTTAGGCGAGAAACATGTTGACCACTCATATCTAGCCACCTCTGACCATTATACCAGTGGCGGCACCTTAACTGTTTTTAATTGAGACCAGTGGGCTCACAAATTCAATTAATTTTGGAGCACCTCTGTGCCTCATTTTATCCCATCACACCACACCTCACTTTACACTGTATGCACATCGAAACTATAAGGCCCCCATACCTGCACTTCACCTATACCGCTTGGGACAAAGATCTCCGACAATGAGCCTCTCATAGGGTGCCCATCAGGTATTGCAGTGCCGGCCTGATGAGAAGCATGCCCTATGATGAAGTATGACACCCAACCAGATGTGTGAGGGTCCAACTTCCCAAATTATGAAAACACCCCATTTCTACCTCAGGGTGAGGGTGTTGACTGCCGTAGCCTACGTTTCCCCTCATACAGGAACAGCATACCTTTTCTTTTAAACCCTAACATAAGGCCATTTAATAAGAAACCTTCTCTATATCTCTGCAGGTTATCTTACAACCACTCATGCAAATCTGCCTTTTCCCTCCATACACTGTAATACAGATATAACCCACATATCCCTCTTAAGCAGCCTCTGACACACACCATTTAAATAATATTCATGTTCATATTAATCACCCTTTTCTCTTCCTTCCTCTCTTGCAGACACCATTATAAGTAATTGTTTTTGCAGCAGCTGGAGACAGAAGTACTTTCGCATACAGCAGGGCAGGGCGACATACTGGGTATGTCTCCAAACGCATCACTACAACACACACAGGTATATCACAAAGCAATAAATGCCACTAATACTCTACAGGTAGTTTGGATAGGCAGGCATTTTATGTAAATTGCAATGATTTTAATTAATCTGCAAATAAATATTACTTACCTACTTACCTTTGTTTGTTGGACTAAAACAGTGTTTTGGGGATTTTATTTTAGTGAGCAATTCTACTTAACTACTACTTGATACTACTTGATGTAGTGATGTTTTTACCTCTAATATGCTCATCCACTTTTGGTTTTATTCAACTTTAAAGGCTTTCTGCATTAGTCCCATCCACCACCTGCCACCTCTACATCTGTTCCTATCACTACTCCAAAATCAGTACTGTTCACACACAGCAGATAGGTGATAGAGACTATGATTGTAACACCAGTGGGTAATCTATTCACCTATCTATCTATCTATCTATCTATCTATCTATCTATCTATCTATCTATCTATCTATCTATCTATCTATCTATCTATCTATCTATCTATCTATCTATCTATCTATCTATCTATCTATCTATCTATCTATCTATCTATCTATCTATCTATCTATCTATCTATGTATGTGTACATATATATTCAGTGAAAAAAATACAGGTTTCAGGGATGTTATAGTTAGTTGGACATTTCACTTGTACAAAACCAGAAACATTCGGCTGTTATAGTTAGTTGAGCTAACTATAACTCGCGTCCCCGCAATGCACTGCTCTGCTGATGACATCACATATTACATCACTCATTACATGGTCAGTTACATCACTGATGACATCATTGATGACATCTCAAAAGACATCACTGATGACATCACTGATGACATCATCCAGTGACTGAGTATTTCTAAAACGTTTAAATATATTTTATATATATATATATATATATATATTACCTACTGGCGGTCGCCAGTAGGTAGTTATAGTTAGGACCACGTTTCCATAGGAAAACCTCAACATTCTATTTTGAATAACTTTGGCGCCGGTCGACGAATCCTCGCGAATTTCTCAAAATAGGTGGGGCGCTACGCTCCGCTCCTACCCTGAAAGTCTCGGGGGGATCCGTCAAGCGGGGGCTGAGATAAAAGGGGGGTCCCAAAACGCGTTTTTCCCATGCATTTTTCCATAGGACCTTTAGAACGACCTACAGCCCGAACGGCTGAACAGAATTACTCAAAATTTGGCAGAGAGGTAGTCCCTAGGTCAAGGAAGTGCCTTTTGTAGGTTTGGTGTAAATCTGTTCAGTAGATTCTGAGAAAATAGCCTTTAAATCAATATATATATCTGAGCCCGCTTACGGTACGCTTACCGTACGCTTACGGTAAGCGTACGGTGGCGTGCGCGAGCGCGATTCTGATTGGCTCTTAGATCTTAGTAAACATTCGAATCGGCCGAAACCAGGAAGCGGCGGCCGCCATTTTGTGTATTTCACTCTGAAAAAAAAGAGTGAAAACAAAGAAAGGGGGCAATGAGGAGAGTTACAGACCCCCTAACAATTGTAAGGGGGTCAAAGAAGGACAGAAAAGTACAAAAAAAACATTTATTGATTTTAAAAAAAATCACGGGGTACGCGTACGGTAAGCTCACGGTAAGCGTACGGTAAAAAAAATAAAAATAAATAAATGAAAATCAGATTTAAGAGTTTAGAAATTAGGGAGCTCTAAAAAGAGCTGTTGTGTTTATGGAGTCATTTTTTTAGTGGTACTTACAAGTAAGTACCGATGCAGAGTCTAAGGTTCAAGAGGAAGACTCTGTTCCCTTCATCATTGAAGTGCACACCATCTCCTCTATAAATGTCTTGCATGTCGTAACGCAAGTTGTTGTGGTAAATGGCACCCATACCATAGTCACGGAGGAAAGCAGAAACAGATTTGTTGACGTGCTTTCTTGCTTTGTCAATCTGTGGACAGAAATGATTGGACCAGTTCCATTTTTGCCTTTGGCATATGTTGGAAAACACAAAGGCAGTTTTAGGGAAAAGTGTAAACAGTTGTGCAAAGGTGTCCTTCATAAGCATTTCCAGACCTACCCCAGTCAAAGTGCCTAGGTCATTGCCACCACAGTGCACTATTATGAGGTCAGGGTGATGGATTTGCATGAAGGATTTCACCAATGGCATCAATTGGTGCCACTTTAACCCTCTCTGACCAATCCATTTAATGTCTACATTTGGCAAAGCAAGGTCTCTCACCATATCTGTTTTCTCTGCAAACTTTTCACTCCAGAAGACATAGCTGTGCCCTACAATCCACACTGTGAACATCTTCAAAGGAGAACTGGATGCACTCAGGAGGTGTCTTTCAGTAGAATGGCAATATGAAAATAAAGACAGTTTGGAAATGGAGGCATACATATTTTTTACAAAACAAAAAGAACTGATTGGCTGTTTCATACCATTCTAGAATAAAAAATAGGCTGTATGTGAAAATTAATAGAAGCATGTTTTGTATTGGTACAAAAAAATGTGTAACCAAAGAACAGTACTATGGATTTGCAGTTAGGTTTGAAAAGTCAAGCACTCTTGCTCTGTGGAATTGAAACATTGTGTGTCGAACTTCTGACCTAACTGCACACAGCAGTGTTCCATGAGCTGTTGCTATGGTAGCAGGCAGAAGTCAAGTTGGGGGAAGGGTACTAGGCAGAAGTCAAGTTGGGGGCAGGGTACTTTTGGAAAAGGGTTGGTTTTCAACCAATAGAAATGTGTCATTACATTTGAAAAAAAGGGGGAAGCACTGAGATTTGAAACTTACATGTATATGTGTGGAAAAATAGAGGGAAAGTTTGCCATTATCTGGTTCTGCTGAGAGGAGAGAGGTGTACAGAACAGAGATCCTGGCTCTGATAATCTGCTGTTTGAGTGACACATTTCTTTCACAACTAACTAAATTTAAAGGTGAGTTTACAGTTTGAGAGGGGATGTATGTGGTAACTTAAGAAATGAATAATAGAAATGGGAATTGTTTTTGTTGTAGTTACACATGGTGGATTCATAATGTGTCAGTCTGTAAAAGAGATTTTCACTTGGCCCGAAAAAAAAAGGAGCAGTAAGTGTGCTTTCAAATTGGCAAAGAAATTTCGTTTTGGCACTTATGTGAAAACATGACTCTGTGTGCATAGAAGAATTATAGGCAGAAATGTATTGCGTCTTGCTCTGGTGATTTCACAGTTGCAGTAGATGGAAAAGAGGAGCGAATTTTTGGGGGAAGAAGCAGAGGCTTAGCACACACCCATGTGCTTGCCATGTATAGTCATGCACAGTAATTAGAAGCAAGTGGGGTTTTCAGGTTTAAGTCTGTAATGCAAATACATTCAGCATCACTAAGGCTGGTTGCCCCTGCTGGAGTGTAGGCAGTCACAGAGAATACACACGGTGGTGGTCTGAAAAAAAAACAGCTTGGACATGTGCATTTAAATAAATTTAAAAAAAAGGTTTCAGAATGTGTCAGTCTGTAAAAGTGATTTCAAAGTGTAAAAAGAGATTTTCACTTGGCCCGAAAAAAAAAGAGCAGTAAGTGTGCTTTCAAATTGGCAAAGAAATTTCGTTTTGGCACTAATGTGAAAACATGACTCTGTGTGCATAGAAGAATTATAGGCAGAAATGTATTGCGTCTTGCTCTGGTGATTTCACAGTTGCAGTAGATGGAAAAGAGGAGCGAATTTTTGGGGGAAGAAGCAGAGGCTTAGCACACACCCATGTGCTTGCCATGTATAGTCATGCACAGTAATTAGAAGCGAGTGGGGTTTTCAGGTTTAAGTCTGTAATGCAAATACATTCAGCATCACTAAGGCTGGTTGCCCCTGCTGGAGTGTAGGCAGTCACAGAGAATACACACGGTGGTGGTCTGAAAAAAAAACAGCTTGGACATGTGCATTTAAATAAATTTAAAAAAAAGGTTTCAGAATGTGTCAGTCTGTAAAAGTGATTTCAAAGTGTAAAAAGAGATTTTCACTTGGCCCGAAAAAAAAAGGAGCAGTAAGTGTGCTTTCAAATTGGCAAAGAAATTTCGTTTTGGCACTAATGTGAAAACATGACTCTGTGTGCATAGAAGAATTATAGGCAGAAATTTATTGCGTCTTGCTCTGGTGATTTCACAGTTGCAGTAGATGGAAAAGAGGAGCGAATTTTTGGGGGAAGAAGCAGAGGCTTAGCACACACCCATGTGCTTGCCATGTATAGTCATGCACAGTAATTAGAAGCGAGTGGGGTTTTCAGGTTTAAGTCTGTAATGCAAATACATTCAGCATCACTAAGGCTGGTTGCCCCTGCTGGAGTGTAGGCAGTCACAGAGAATACACACGGTGGTGGTCTGAAAAAAAAACAGCTTGGACATGTGCATTTAAATAAATTTAAAAAAAAGGTTTCAGAATGTGTCAGTCTGTAAAAGTGATTTCAAAGTGTAAAAAGAGATTTTCACTTGGCCCGAAAAAAAAAGGAGCAGTAAGTGTGCTTTCAAATTGGCAAAGAAATTTCGTTTTGGCACTTATGTGAAAACATGACTCTGTGTGCATAGAAGAATTATAGGCAGAAATGTATTGCGTCTTGCTCTGGTGATTTCACAGTTGCAGTAGATGGAAAAGAGGAGCGAATTTTTGGGGGAAGAAGCAGAGGCTTAGCACACACCCATGTGCTTGCCATGTATAGTCATGCACAGTAATTAGAAGCGAGTGGGGTTTTCAGGTTTAAGTCTGTAATGCAAATACATTCAGCATCACTAAGGCTGGTTGCCCCTGCTGGAGTGTAGGCAGTCACAGAGAATACACACGGTGGTGGTCTGAAAAAAAAACAGCTTGGACATGTGCATTTAAATAAATTTAAAAAAAAGGTTTCAGAATGTGTCAGTCTGTAAAAGTGATTTCAAAGTGTAAAAAGAGATTTTCACTTGGCCCAAAAAAAAAAGAGCAGTAAGTGTGCTTTCAAATTGGCAAAGAAATTTCGTTTTGGCACTTATGTGAAAACATGACTCTGTGTGCATAGAAGAATTATAGGCAGAAATGTATTGCGTCTTGCTCTGGTGATTTCACAGTTGCAGTAGATGGAAAAGAGGAGCGAATTTTTGGGGGAAGAAGCAGAGGCTTAGCACACACCCATGTGCTTGCCATGTATAGTCATGCACAGTAATTAGAAGCGAGTGGGGTTTTCAGGTTTAAGTCTGTAATGCAAATACATTCAGCATCACTAAGGCTGGTTGCCCCTGCTGGAGTGTAGGCAGTCACAGAGAATACACACGGTGGTGGTCTGAAAAAAAAACAGCTTGGACATGTGCATTTAAATAAATTTTAAAAAAAGAGCAGTTTGTGTGCATTGAAAATGGCAAAGAAATTTCGTTTTGTGACTATTGTGAAAAGAAATGTAGTAATATATTTAAATACAATAAAGGATTTTTTTTTTAGTTTTTTTCAGGTATTGCTGAAGAACAGTGAACAAAATTTAAGATGCCTACAAAATCTCGAGTTCAAAAAACGCTAAAAAAAAAACTATATTTGAGGACAACTGGAGGACCAAAGTTAGTAGAAGATGCTGATGTTGGGAAAAAGAAAAAATCTTCTGGTAAGCAAAAAAGACAATTCCTAAACAAAATATTGAAAACAAAAAAAAATGTACAAAATGTCTGTTCTCGGAAAAATGTAACAAAACCTACAGAACAGCAAAAAATTGAGGATTTAGTTAATGCAAATATACCTACTGCAATTGAAAAGTTTAACATAAACAGAAAAACAGCATTTAAAGAGATACGTAGAAAAATGTTTCAGAGAAGAGTTATGTCCAATTTGATAAAGGATATAAAGAAATATAAGCAGAAGGCTAAATATTATAAGAGAAAAAAAGAAATTGAAGCCATTGCAGCAAAAGCATTAGAATTAAAAAGGAAACTATTCATATTAATTTTGAATAGGATGCGTACATTAGATAAAATGGTTAATGTACTGAAATCACAAAGCAAAAGCAAAAGAGTAGTGAACAGAACAAACTTTTGTAAAGTGTTTTTAGGAAAGTGGATGCATAGTTCAAGTAGTGAACCTTTTTTTAATGAAGAAAGCTATTTTCAAAGCAATAGTTTGCTGCATGCAGTTGACACCAGAGGTCGTTCATACGAAGTAAAAAATGGTTGCATAATGGAGAAGGAGATAATGGTTCCAAGAGATGAGGTACAAGTGATGGCAGATGAGGCAATGGGGAGACGTCCTAAAGCCCCAGTGTACACTTGGAATTGTAGTAGTATTTGCACTGTGCGTCAGGAATCTATTGACAGATTTCGAGAGTTTCTAAGAGAATATAGTAAAAAAAGTGTAAAACAAAAGATTAAGGTGCTTCAAAGTCTGGATCCATGCAGAGTGAGAGAGAATACTGGTTTGCAGGGTCATTCTCTTGCTTGTCTATCTAGAAAAGTGTGCAATAGTGTTTTCCATCATTTTAGGATGCTGGCTGTTCATCATACTGAAATGAGAAAGTTTGTGAGACGGTTGTATTTTGCCAAAAGTCCAGCAATAAAGTTAAATGAATTGAATAGGGCTCTGTTCCGAGGAACGGTATCAGATGTAGAGAAGGTTGTTGATGAAATTCAGTTTTGTTACTTTGGTCCTGAACAAAACAGTGCAGAGAAGGACACAATAAATGAGGCAGAAGTGGAAGAGAATGTAGAACCCTCTGTAAGTAACACATTTAATGATCACATAACAAAATTTGCAATAGTCTCTAATGAAAGACCAAATGTTACTTGTATTTGTTGCCGCAGAACTCATTATAGAAAACAAACTAGGAATGTTGATCTCTACAGAAAGAGTGAAAATGAAGATAATTATAAGTGGATGGATTTTGCCACATATATATTTCTTGAAAATTGTTTTGAATTGGGTGAAGATCAGCGTATTTGCAAATACTGCTACAACAAGTTAGAGGAAAATAGAATGCCGACCAGAGCTGTACATAATAATTTAGAATTGGATGCTATTCCTGCTGAACTTTCTGAATTAAATACATATGAGTCTATACTCATTCAATGTGTTCATCCGTTCCAGACCATAGTACGTATGGAGCCCAAAACTGGTAAATTACCTCCTTCAGATTTACTGAGAGGTTTAAAAGGTAGAGTGGTGTATTTGCCCTTGGATTTGAAAAAAAATATGGAAACTATTGATGCAGATACTTTGGAAACTGAACCATTAATTATTCTGGTTAATGGTGTCCCTACAAAGAATAAGAAGATTTGGCAGGAGCTGGTAGATGTGCGGAAAGTACAAAGAGCAAATTTGTATTTGAAAAAAAATAACAAATGGTATGAATCAATTTATATAGAAGAAGAAGAAGAAGAAGAAGATTTACAAGGAGACACAGAAACACCAACTGGACAAATTGAAAAAGTGGACAAGTCAAAGGAAGAAGAAATTTATGAACATTTTAGCATACATCCTCTCCATTCGAAAGAAGTTATGGGAGACAATATTGATCTCTTTCAGATGAAGAAAGCAAAAGGAAATCCTGTGAGTGTATGGGAGGAGAGCTTGGAAGCTCGATGTTTTCCCCAGCTGTTTCCTAAAGGAAAAGGAGGACGATACGATGAACGTCCGGAACAGATTCCAGCTTCTGAGTATCGGACTACAAGACTATATGCTGAAGATCCCAGATTTCGACAAAGTATCCCTTATTTGTTCCATCTTTTATTTGAAAGCGACTTGTCTGCACTGTCTTATGCAGTAAATCACATTTTAAAAAGTGGAGTACATTTACAAAATGTGTCTGCTAAGGATTTTATGGAGAAAGTGCAGCACCGAGATGATCATTTGGAAACACAACTGATCAATCTGATGGCTTGTCAGCGTGGGACAAATGAATATTGGTACCGACGCCATGGTGAACTAAAATGCATGTTACGCAACTTAGGAACACCAACCTGGTTCCTTACCCTAAGCTGCGCCGAGTACGCTTGGGATGATTTACTGGATTTTCTACGAGAGGCCAATTCAAACATTGAAAACATCGAATACAAGACAGCAGGAGAACTGTGCTCATTGGATCCGGTTAATGTTTGCAGATATTTCAATCATAGATTTGAGGCTATGATGTCCTTCATCTGCAATAAAAAAAATCCACCCCTTGGAGAAGTAGTGGATTTCTTTTGGAGAAAAGAGTACCAGGCAAGAGGTGCTCCTCATATTCATATGCTGCTGTGGATCAAGGATGCCCCAAAGTTTGGAACAGATACTGATGAAGCAGTGTTATCTTACATTGAAGAATATGCAACATGTGCTATACCTAAAAACACAGAAGAGAACAAGTTAAAGGAGCAAGTTCTACGTTTCCAAAGTCATCGGTGTGGAAAATACTGTCGACGGAAATACAAGAGCAAAGAAAAATACTACACTAAATGTCGATTTGGATTTCCTAGACCTGTTCTTACAAATGGAAGAGTCAACAGTTTTATGTCAGCTGTGAGACATACTATCACAAGAAAATCACCTAAGAATACCTACAACCTTAAAAGAAAAGAAGAATCAAAAAATATAAATGACTACAACCCAGTCATTTTATCCATGTGGAACGCTAACATGGATATACAGTATGTTGCTGACAATTCCATTGCTGTTGCTCGATATGTAACGTCTTACATTACGAAATCAGAAAAAACAGAATTGAAGGAAATGTGGGAAGAGATTTCTCACGAGAAGACTGTCAGTAAGAAGCTGTACAGTTTTAGTTTGAAGATGTTATCGCATCGAGAAATTGGATCCTACGAATGTTCAGATAGGTTATCTTCTGCAAGTCTCTACTCGAAGTCAAGAAGAATAATTTGGGCAAGTTTAGGCCTTGCAGCAATGAGAAATCGGGTACTGAAATCTGTTGGAGAAATTGAATATTTGGCCGAGAATGACCCAGAAAGTACAGACATATTGAAAACAAACATGTTGGACACATATTATCCCAAGAGAAGTCATCATCTGGAGAACATGTGTCTCTATGAAGTGCTGCAGAACTACATTTATTCACGGAAAGCTGCAGAAGACATCAACAGTGGAAAATATAAAGTTGTTGGTGAAGAAGGATGTTTGGTGAAGCAAACCAAAGGAAGTTTGATAAATCACCGGAAGCTGAGTTGCGACACTACCGACAAGAAAGAATTTTACTACTTGGCTCTTTTACAGTTGTTTAAACCATGGCGTACAGAGGATGAACTACTGGGAGAATTCCAGAGCTATGAAGATTCTTTTAATGCTTGCAAAGACAGCATACAATGCAGTACATTCTCAACTTATCTGCAAATGTTAAATGAAGAAATTGAACAGGAAACTACAATTGCAGCAGAAATAGCTAGAGACAGTTCTCAGGACAGCCAAAGTTCAGGAACACACAGTCAAGATCCCCTAGGACAACCAATCGTTGAAAATGAAGCATCAATAGCCATGAATGAAGTGGAAACGGCTATGAATCAAGCTCAAGAAGAATTTATAGACTTAGAAAATTTGGAAAGACAACTGAATCAAGAGCAGCAACAAATTTATGAAGAGATCAAAAACAAAATTGATCACGGATTTCTACATATCAAAAAAGAGTGCTCATGCACATCATTTCATCCAATCAGGATGTATGTAAGCGGACAAGCTGGCACTGGAAAAAGTTTCCTAATTAAAGTCATCAGAAGCTACCTAAAGCAAAAAACGGATTCTACTTTGTCTTGTGTGGTTACTGCTCCAACTGGGTTAGCAGCATATAACATAAAAGGAATCACCTTACATCGTTTGCTAATGTTACCAGTGGAGCATGAGAACAAAATACAATTCAACAAGCTAACTGGAGAAGCATCCTTGGAAGTTTCACGAGCATTTAAGAATGCAGCAAATTTTGAAGACAGACTATGACGTGTTATTTGGTGGAAAACACGTCATAGTTTTTGGGGATCTTTTGCAACTTACTCCAGTTAAAGGACAACCAGTGTTTAATACTGTGACACATGAAGACACGAAGAAGTCATTGGGAAGCATTGGAAATACAAATATTTGGTCCTTCTTTGAGTACAAGGAACTTACAACTAATATGAGGCAAGCAAACGATGAAGAATATGGAAGTATTCTGAAAGATATCAGGATTGGACTACTCACAGATGTTGGGAAAAAAGCATTACAGAGTCGGCTGCTACATAATTTATTTCCAAAGGAAGAAATAGTTGCAGAGAAAATATACAAGAATATTGCAGAAAACAAAAGTGTCATCTGCTTAATGCCAACTCTACGTGAATGCTCAATATTTAATGAGGAGCTTTTGAAATTGGAAAAGGAAGACATCAGGAAATTGGAAGCAGTGGACAAAATTGAGGATGGAAGAATTACAGTCACAGTAACAGGCAAACTGAAAAATAAATTGGACTCACTAGAGAAGAACATCTCCAAAACAGCAGGATTAGAAAAAAATCTTTATGTTTGCATGAACTGTAGAGTGTTTTTAAGGAGAAATTTGGATGTTGAGAAAGGCTTAGTGAATGGAGCGATGGGAAGAGTTGTGGGTTTTATTAATTATCAGAAAAAAGAAGGAATTGAATGTTTACAGATAAAATTTGATCAGATAGAGGAAGTTAAAGACATTTGTCGTTGTTCAGTTCGTTTCATGCTTGTGAAAGACTTATATGTACGTAGGAAGCAGTTTCCGTTTTCACTAGCATATGCTGTAACTATCCACAAGTCTCAAGGATTGACTGTAGATTGTGCATTTGTGAACATTGGTTCAACTGTGTTCAAAGAAGGTATGGCATATGTAGCTTTGTCACGAGTCAAAACATTATCAGGTTTATTCATGATAGACTTTGATGACTCAAAAGTTAGTGCTGATACAAACTGTGTAAAGGAGTATAATAGATTAAGAAGAAGCTATGCTCCTCATTTAGGTCAGTATCCTGTGTTGGAGAAACGTGTAGTTTCTCGTAAAAGGAGAAATGAGAATATCTGTAATGAAGATGTAGAGAAGAGGAAAAAAAAGAGGAGTGATGTAATTGCAAGCAAAAAGAATAAGGAAAATGAAGAACAGGTTGTAGGATGTCATTTTGAAAATAGCTCTGGTGTCAACTGCTACGCTAATGTAGTGCTGAATGTTGCATTTTATCTGGAAAGTTTGCAAGAGCAGATAATAGTAAATCAGGGAAAAAGATTCTGTTCAGAGCTCAGTCTCCTTTTTCAAAAGCTGAGTAAAGATAAAACTCAAATAGAAAGTGCTACTGAAATTAGAAAACTTTTAGATGTATGTTCAGGACGAACACAGTTTTCTCAAAATGAACAGCAAGATGCACACGAATTTTTGATGTATTTTCTTCAGGTAGTGGAAGAAGAAGGAGTTCCCATTGACATTTTTTTTGGTCTCTCTTATAAATGGGAACATAGTTGTGATAATTGTTATAATATATGTGGCTCTATTGTTGATAATGAAAGGTTTATTTATTTGACATTGCCAGAGAGTAAAACAGTCACTTTTGCAAAATTAGTTAAAGATGCTAATCATAGCATGAAATGTGGTGAGTGTAATTCTGACATGTTTTCAACATTAATTTTAAGGGAATACGGACAGTATGTAATTTTAATGATGCAACGATGTAGAGCTGATGGATCAAAATTGGATACTTTAATAAAGAAGTTTACAGGACAGCAATTATCAATTTCAGGAAAAACTTTTGTAACTGTTGCAATAATTTTCCATGATGGACCTACTGTTACTTCTGGACATTACACAGTTTATCTAAAATGTGAAAAAGGCTGGACACTGTGTGATGATTCCAAATTGATTTTCAAACAACGTTTGCCTTTTGATTTAGCAAATTCCTATCTAATCTTCCTGAAACCTAAATTTTAGAGAGATTTGGCAAGATCTGGACAAAATAATTTTACCATTTTACTGGATTACCATTGCAATTTTGTAGAAAAAAGATTTTTAAAATTATCATTTGGCCTAAAGGAAAGATAACCAATTGTAATGTGGACTTTTTTAAATTTTAATGCAATTTTCAAAAACCAATAATTTAGAGATAATCGGTAACTTCTGCACATTTTAATTTATGGAATGCTATTGGACTGCCATTGGAAATTTTTTCAAAAATGATTTAAAAAATTACTATTTGGCCATGTGGAAAAGTAAGCAATTCTATTGTGGACTAAATAAATTATTCAAAAAATTTTCGTGAACCAAAATGTTACAGAGAATTGGTGAGATCTGGACAGATTAAACTTTAGAATTTTAATGGTTTTCCCTTGGAAATTTATTCCAGGAAAAAAAAAAAAATACTATTTGGCCTAAAGGAAATAAAATCAGATGTATTTTGGAGTTATTTGAGATATAATATTGTGATTATACTTCTGAAACAAACATATCAGACGGTATTTTAAAGAAAAAAGTATTGTTTTTATATGATATTTTTTTAGAATAATATGCATTTCTGTAATGATAAGTTTAAGTGAGAAGACATTCTGGGCTTTTTTAATACAATCTTTGTGATTGTTAATTTTTTTTGCCCGCTGTAAAATGATGAATGCAATTGCTTTCACAATTAATAGTGAAATGCAATATATTCTGAAAACAGCAAAAATAAGGCAAAAATATTTTTTTTAAAAAAATGTAAATATGTGTATTGTATTATAAAATGGATAAAAAATATTAATACTTTTTTCTTTATTTTCAGATCGATATAGATAATTTTCGGAAACTACAACCATTTTAAAAACTATTTTTAAAAAAAACAAATGAATAAATATTTTTTTGAGTGAGTATGGTAAGTTAAAAATAAAAATTGTAGTCTCTCAAGGACTTTGTAATGAGATAAATGATTTTTAGTGTTTTTTTTTAAAAAATAAAAAAAAGGTACGCTTACCGTACGCGTACGGTAAAAAAAAAAAAAAAAAGTTTTTAAAAAAAAAGAAAAAAAAAGATGAAAGATAAGGTTGGCTCTTAAAAGAACCGTTGTGTTCATGCAGGGACAGAGGAAAGAAAGATTGGGAATATTAGACGGTACGACAAGTGTGCTGATCTATTTTACTGTTCACCAGGGAAACACTGGTCTCCCTATAAGTAATTAGATCGTGACAAGTGGCGCACCGTACTTCAACCCTCGCAAACCGAGGGTTAATTTCCAGAGGGCCAGCAAAAGGAGATTCTCCCCCCACAGATGAAGGGCTCACCTGACCTGCAGAAGAAGGAGTCTGCCCTGCAGATGATGGTCCAGGCTGAGCTGCTGTGGATGTACTGGCTCGTCTTTCTGAAGAGTTACCTCCAAAAAGATGACCATGTGTCCTTCTGTGTACTTCCTGGAGGTGTCTCTTCATGGTGTGATTCCCAAAGGAATACTTCCTGTTAGGATTACCTCTAGAAAGTACACGCTGACACAGCTTGCAAGTAACTAAGGGTGCATTCACCTTTTGCTGGCCTTCTGGAAAAGTAAAATACTCCCAAACGTAAGAAGGCTTTACTTTCCTCGCTCTCTGCCTCAAGACAGTGCTGCTGGTGCTAGCCTCACTCTCAGAAGAGCTCTGCTGTTCTGCCATCGTATCCCAAAGACAAACCAGCTCCTTCTCCCAAGGGATCACAAGCAGAAATGAGGGGAATGGGTGTGGTGTAGGAGAGTTCTAGAACTGAAAGTAGTTTCAACCAATCAAAAGTTGTGTTTCAAGATCACATGACCTACCGTACGCTTACGGTACGCTTACGGTACGCTTACGGCAAAAAGTACGCGTGCGCGTAAAAAAGACACGCGCTTGCGCGCATGCGCATAACAGTCATTTCCCGGCACTTCCGCGTAACGTGCGCGTGTTGCGTAAGCGCGCACGCGTCCCACGCGCAGTACGCGCGGCTACGCAAAGTACGTAACTATACGCAAGCAGCGTAGATAGATTACGGGCGTTGCGTAAACCGTACGCTTACCGTGAGCTTACGGTACGCGTACTATAAAAAAAAATAATAAAAAAAAAAAAAAAACTGGAAATAAATTTTACATGTTTATTTTAAAAAATATATATAAAAAAAATATTTAAGGATTTTAAAAATTTAAGCATAGTCTTTATAAAAGATAAGAAAATTAAATTAAAAATATGTTTGAAAAAAATGAAGAATAAAAAAAAAAATAGCATTTAAAAAACCTTGCAAATTCACTGAAAAAACCATGGGTTTCACACACGTTATATTTAGGAATTAGCATTTAAAAAACCTTGCAAATTCACTGAAAAAACCATGGGTTTCACACACGTTATAGTTAGGAATTAGCATTTAAAAAACCTTAGAAATTCACTGAAAAAACCATAGGTTTCACACACGTTATAGTTAGGAATTAGCATTTAAAAAACCTTAGAAATTCAGTGAAAAAACCATAGGTTTCACACATGTTATAGTTAGCTGGACATTTTACTCGTAAAAAACCAATGAAATTGCCCCGTTATAGTTAGTTCAGCTAACTATAACTTGCGCGCCCGCAATGCACTGCTGATGACGTCACATATTACATCACTCATGACATGGTCAGTGACATCACTCATGACATCACTGATGACATCTCAAATGACATCACTGATGACATCACTGATGACATCATCCTTGTGATAGAGTGGCAGACCTCCTCTCACCTTAATATAAGCTTTGATACACACATTCAAAAATAGAGACTAAAAATTTCAAAACAATGGACATACCAATACCAGTTACAACAACCTCTTCAGTAATTCAAAGATCCACATACACATCCACTCATTCACCAACAGTCCTATACAGTCACTCATACATGTACTCACTCATCATATGTACTCATACATCTATACATCCTGTTACACAATGCCACTCATCCATAGAGTTACTCACACACATAGTCACTCATGCTAATAAAGAATAAAACATACATTTACTTGCATATACAGTAATACACACACCACCATACTTACTTCTACGGAAACTTACACATACTTAGTCTTTTAAACAATCACTTATAGAAACACATACTTATTCATACAGGAACTCTTTCAATCTCTCCCTCTCACATATACTCACATATATACACCAATAGTCACATATACTAGTTAAAAACATATGTAGTTACTCCTGAAGACACTATTGAGACAGTCATTCACTCACTAACACACCCATACACACACTCATCCACCCATACAGTCCTGCACACATGCTGTCTTCAACACATACAAACAGTGAGTCACTCATTCATGCATCTATGCACTACGTAATACCCCCCACCGTACCATACAGACACTCAGACTGATACTCAAAAAAACAACTAATAACCTATATAGACACCCATGTAGCTACTCACCAACCCATGCAGCCACTTATACACAAAGTGAGAGATACACTTAATCAGTCAGTAACACAATCAATTTTTCAAAAACAAATCATCCATTTAGACACTTATATACCCATTTATTCTTCCATCGACCTTGAGATACACATATATAAAACATATTTATTTTTCTGAAAAACACACATTCACTGGATGATGTCATCAGTGATGTCATCAGTGATGTCATTTGAGATGTCATCAGTGATGTCATGAGTGATGTCACTGACCATGTCATGAGTGATGTAATATGTGACGTCATCAGCAGTGCATTGCGGGCGCGCGAGTTATAGTTAGCTGAACTAACTATAACGGGGCAATTTCATTGGTTTTTTACGAGTAAAATGTCCAGCTAACTATAACATGTGTGAAACCTATGGTTTTTTCACTGAATTTCTAAGGTTTTTTAAATGCTAATTCCTAACTATAACGTGTGTGAAACCTATGGTTTTTTCAGTGAATTTATATATATATATATATATATATATATATGCCAAGGTATATTGAAGAATGAATGGGTGTATGAATATCTGAATGGATGATTTAGTAGGTGCATGACTGACTGTATAAGTGAGTGATTAAACATGTCTTACTAATACATGGGTGACTAATCTGTATGAATGTCTGTATCAGTCTGTCAGTCGGTGTGTAAGTGGCTGCTTGGGTTGGTGAGTATTTACATGAGTGTCTATATGGGTGTTTGATTGGTTGTCTGAGTACCTGAATGGGTGCCTGATTGTCTGTGTGGGTGGGTGTGATCTGTGTGACTCCCTGCATAGATGTGTGAGTGGGTGATTCACTGGGAGTATGGGTTCAAGCGTGTGTCTGTAAGGGGCTGTATGGGTGGGTGAGTATGTGTAAGGCTGTGTTGGTGAGTAAATGGATGTCTGAGTGGCAAATGTGTGAGTAACTACAAATGTCAAAGGCAGTATATGTGAGTATTGAAGTATATAAATGATTATATGTGAGAGTGAGTGATTGTGAGAGTGGCTGTATGGATGAGTGTGTGCTTGTGTCAGTGATGGTATAAGAGAGTAAGTATGGGTTAGTATCTTTATAAATAAGTGAGGTGGTGTGTGTATAAATTTGTAGGTGAGTCAATGGGAGTGTGATTGATTCTCTGTATTACTGAATAGCTGTGTGAGTAACTCTATGGGTGAGTGGTGGTATGTGAGTATCTGTATGGGTGTTTGAGTACATACGATAGTGGTTATATTGATGAGTGACTGCATGTATGAGTGACTGTATTAATGAAGGAGTGGATCTGTGTGTAGACTTAGGAATCAGTGAGTGGGAATGTAGCAACTGGTATTGGTGTGTCTATGGTTTTGAGACTGGCAGTCTGTATTTTAGAGTGGGTGTATCAAAGGTTATATTAGGCTGTCAGGAGGTGTATCAGATTATGATGTGGATGATGTCATCAGTGATGTCATCAGAGATGTCATTTGAGATGTCATCAGTGACGTCATCAGTGATTTCACTGACCATGTCATGAGTTATGTAATATGTGATGTCATTAGTAGTGCATTGCGGGGGCGCGAGTTGTGTACGAGTGAAATGTCCAACTAACTATAACGTCCCTGAAACCTGTGTTTTTTTCAGTAAATTTCTATTTTTTTTACATGCTAATTTCTAGCTATAACGTACCTGAAACTAGGACTGGGCGGGAAATTCCGTTCCGCTTGCGGAATTTGGGTAATTTTGCGTTCCATGGAGAATGCGAAATTGGGCAAAATTCTGCGTTCTGACGCTTCGTGGAATTTTTTGCTTGTTCGCATTCTCAAAATGCGTGTTTGCAAGATATTTCCCCCGAGCACACAAACAGCGTTCGCGAACAAGAAAAAAACATAGCAAACAAGCAATTCCACGTGTTTGTGGAATTTCTGCATGCTTGCGGACATTTTATACCGTTTCACGGAGCTTTGCGTAGCGCGACTACGCAAATTCCGCCCACCCCTACCTGAAACCTATGGTTTTTGTTGTGAACTTCAATTTTTTTTTTAAATTACAATTTCAAACTATAACGTCCCTGAAACCTATTTTTTTTAGTAAATTTCTATGTTTTTTTAAATGCTAATTTCTAACTATAACGTACCTGAAACCTAAGGTTTTTGTTGTGAATTTCAATGGTTTTTTAAATTAAAATTTCAAACTATAACGTCCCTAAAACCTATGTTTTTTTTTTTCAGTGAATCTGAAAGGTTTTTTAAATGCAAATTTCTAACTATAACGTCCTGGAAACCTATGTTTTTTTCAGTGAATTTCAAAGGTTTTTTAAATGAAAATTTCTAACTATAACGTCCCTGAAACCTGTGTTTTTTTCAGCAAATTTCTAAGGTTTTTTAAATGCTAATCTCTAACTATAACTTCCTTGAAACCTCTGATTTTTCCAGTGAATTTCTAAGGTTTTTTAAATGCTAATTTCTAAACTATGTCTACATAGGTGGGACATGTGCAGAAAGAGGAAGAAATGCGCTGAAAGAAGCAAGAGAAGAGATATCATCAGCAATGCATTGCGGGGCATGAGTTTTGTACGAGTGAAATGTCCAACTAACTAGTGAATTTCTATGTTTTTTTAAATGCTAATTTTTAACTATAACTTCCTTGAAACCTCTGATTTTTTTAATGAATTTCTAAGGTTTTTAAATGCTAATTTGTAATTATGCCTACATAGGTAGGACACGTGCAGAAAGAAGCAAGAGAAGTGCAGAAAGAGGCAAGCAAATTTCAGAAAGAGGAAGAAGGGTGCAGAAAGAAGCTAAAGAAATGCAGAAAGAGGCAACAGAAGTCCAGAAAGAGGAAGAAAGAAAGAAGCAAGAGATGTGCAGAAAGAACCAACAGGGGTGTATAAAGAGGCCTACTTTGACTGTAACTTACAACAGACTCATACAAAGTACCATAATCACTAATTCTCTGAAGATGTCTTAAACCTCACTTTTTTCTTGAAGGCTCATTATTAATCGACCACTCAGAATGCTATGCCTACCAAATATAAAATAGCAATCCTAAGCATATCACTGTTGTAAGTCTGACCAAGTTTGTGGTAGTATGCATGCGTTTCTATCCTTTTACCTAGTGACATGTTAAATGAAAATAAACATACAAACACTTGAATACCTGTGTTTCATACAGCATACTCTGTAAATTTGAGTAAAAAAAAGGTGTATGCATTTCTATCTGCTCACACTACAGGTCACGTGGGTATTCAATAGTATATTTGAGGGACTCTATAACACACATATATATAATACTTGTCTGCCTGTGCAACCGAATGACAGAGCAGAACTAACAAGATTTGACCACCTATAAGAGAAGCTACCTGCTTTTTAAGCTACCATTTTCAGATGCTTAACACATGTGAGAATACATGTGCAAGTAGATATATACCTCAGTCATGAAAGCACGCAGACCTTTAAACTTGACAGCTTGCACTTCCCATTTGAATATAGAAACAGGCGACAGAAGTACAGAAAGGAGCAAGAGAATTGCAGAAAAAAACAAGAGAGGTGTAGAAAGAGGGAACAGGGGTGCAAAAAGAGGCAAGAGAGGTACAGGAAGAGGGAAGAAGGGTGTAGAAAGACAGAACAGGGGTGCAGAAAGAAGAAAGAGAGGTACAGAAAGAAGCAAGAGAAGTGCAGAAACAAGCAACCGAGGTGCAGAAAGAGGCAAGAGGGGTGCTGAAAGAGGCAAGAGAAGTACAGAAAGATGCAACAGAGGTGCATAAAGTAACAAATGAAGTGCAGAAAGATGGAACAGACTTGTAGAAAGAGGCAAGAGAGTTGCAGAAACAGGCAAGAGAAGTACAGAAAAAGGAAACAGGGGTGCAGACAGAGGCAAGAGAATTGTAGAAAGAGGGAAGAGGGTTGCAGAAAGACGCAAGAGAGGTGCAGAAAGAAGCAAGAGTAGTGCAGAAAGAAGCAACAGGGGTGCAGAAAGAGGCAAGAAGGGTGCGGATAGAGGATAGAGAAGTACAGAAAGAAGCAAAAGAGGAGCAGAAAGAGTCAAGAGGGGTGCAGAAATAGGCAAGAGCAGTGCAGAAAGAACCAAGAGATGTGCAGAAAGGTGCAAGAGAGGTGAAGAAAGAGGCAAGAGATGTGCAGAAGGAGGCAAGAGAACTGCAGAAAGAGGCAAGAGAGTTGTAGAAACAGGCAAAAGGGGTGCAGAAAGAGGGAACAGGTGTGTAGACAGAGGTAAGAGGGGTGCAGAAAGAAGCAAGAGAAGTGCAGAAAGAAGCAACAGAGGTACCAAAAGAGGCAAGAGAGGTACAGAACCAGGCAAGAAAGGTCCAGAAAGAGGAAACAGGGATGCATAAAGAGGTAAGAGGGATACAAACATTTGCAAGACAGGTGCAGAAAGAAGCAAGATCAGAGCAGAAAGAAGCAAGAGAAGTACAGAAAGAAGCAAGAGAGGTGGAGAAATAGGGAAGAGGGGGCAGAAAGGGGCAAGAGCAATGCAGACATTTGCACAAGAGGTGCAGAAAGAAGCAAGAGCAGTGCAGAAAGAACCAACAAAGGTGCAAAAAGAGGCAAGATGGATGCAGAAAGAATTGAAAAAGTGCAAAAAGAAGGAACAAAGGAGCACAACGAAGCAAGAGAGGTGCAGAAATAAGGAAAAGAAGTGCAGAAAGAAGCAACGGATGTGCAGAAAGAGGCAAGAGGGGTGCAGAAAGAGTCAATAGAACTGCAGAAAGAAGCAACAGATGTGCAGAAAGAGGCAAGAGTAGTACAGAAAGAGGCAAGAGAGGTGCCGAAACAGGCAGGAGAGGTGGAGAAAGAGAGAAGATGAGTGCAGAAAGAGGCAAGAGAGGTGCAGAAAAAGGGGAAAAGCGTGCAGAAAGAGGCAAAAGGGTTGCAGAAAGAAGCAAGTGAGGTGCAGAAAGAGTCAATAGAGGTACAGAAAGAGGCAAGAGAGGTACAGAACGTAGAGGAGATGCACAGAAATAGGCAAGGGAAGTGCAGAAAAATTCCAGTGGCCCTGCTCATACCTCTGACTAGGTCCAGAAGGGCTCCTCTGTGGTTCCTTCTTTTTTTTGTCTCATTGAGTGCATAGTTTAGCTTCGATGGAAAAGAGGAAGACTAAACCTGATCTTTCCACTCCACAACATAGACTAGCATACCACATAATTACTCTCCATAACACATAATCCCACTCTACATAATTCCTATACACTAAACACCACATGCTTTCTATCCACATAATTTCACTGCACAACATGCCACATAATTCCACTACACACAACGTACATCCACTTCACCTCAAAAATCATTAGCAACATCTTTTCCATTTACAACTCCAATAGCTCTAACTCCCTCAAATGCGAAACCTATTACATTGCAAATGCTTCTTTAACTAGTAGTCGCGTTTGTAGAGTGGTGGAGAAAGGGTGCTGGGCCGCCAACCAGCACTCAGTAATTCCACTGCGTAGGACTTACAGGAGGTACCAGGAGAGCTTCTTGGCCCCCAAAGTCCCTTGGACTTCATCCCCCAACCCGTAGTGTAACAAGAGGTGCGTTTGCAGAGTGGAAGAGAAAGGGGGGCAAGGCCTATGAACACCTCTGAGCAATCCCACTGTGTGGGACTTACTGGAGCTAACAGGAGGAGTTGTTGGCCTCCATGGATATCTTTGGGGGCCAACTATCCCTCCTATGACCTCAAATAAGTCCCCCACACTGCAGGATTGCTAAGTTGTCATAGCAGGTCATGCCCCCTTTGCCCACCACTCTGAGAAAACACGCCTCCTGGCATGCTCTTGGACAGGGATTAAAGTCCCCTTTGCTCCTGGGGGTCCTTTGGAGCCAACTAGCCTACCTGATACCTGCAGTAAGACCTAGCTAGTGGGATTGCTGAGAGGTGGACACAGGCCACACCCCCTTTCTCCACCACTCTGTAAACCCACCTCATTGCATGCTCTTGGTTGGAGGATGAAGTCCCCTTGCTTCCTGTGAGTCCTAAGGGGCCAACTAACCCACCAGGTACCTCCAGTAAGCCCCACACAGCTGGATTGCTGAGAGAGTGGTACAGGGTCACGCCCCATTTTTCCACCACTCTGCAAGTATATATTTATTTATATATATTATCTACTGGCGGTCGCCAGTAGATAGTTATAGTTAGGACCGTGTTTCCATAGGAAATCCGCAACATTCTATTTGGAATAACTTTGGCGCCGGTTGACGAATCCTCGCAACATTTTCAAAATAGGTGGGGCGCTCCGCTCCGCTCCTACCCTGAAAGTCACGGGGTGATTCGTCAAGCGGGGGCTGAGAAAAAAGGGGAGTCCCAAAACGCGTTTTCCCCATGCATTTTTCCATAGGGACCTTTAGTCCAAGGTACAGCCCGAACGGCTGAACAGAATTACTTGAAATTTGGCAGAGAGGTAGTCCTCAGGTCAGGGAAGTGCCTTTTGCAGGTCTGGTGTCAATCTGTTCAGTAGTTCCTGAGAAAATCAAAAGTAAAATCAAATATATATGTGGGCGGAGCCTAACCACACATCTCATCCTGAGATCTGATTGGCTGTCAGCACTTCATCCAAGAAGTGTTGGCAGCCATCTTGGGACCACAATCACCTCATTAAAAAGCATTGCAGTTAATAGAAGGTTTTAAGACTTTAGTTACATTATAAATCATTTGTTGATGGTACCATACTCATTTTAGGAATTGTGGTATGTTCTAAGGTGATTTCACCATGTGAAAAAGCCTTCTGCTGGGATATCATGATTGAGAGAAAAATATGTTCTCATGCTTTTCCCACAGAGGTTTGGAAGGTGATCTATAAACTAAACTGAGAGCATATTTTCTGTAAATTCACATTATCTTTCTCAGTCATGTGAGAATGAAGTCTGACATTCTCAGTAAAACATGTACATCGAACAAGGGCAGAGACTGTCAGTTGATTCCTTTGTGTTCTACTGCAGCTTCCCAGAGTGTTCCAAAGAACAACTAGAGCGCTAACAGTCCTACTTATGATAAACGTATGGCACACCTGAAGCCATCTTGCTTGGATTGAAGTGGTAACATTTAATTTAAAAAGGAACAAAATGAGGGGGTTCATTTTTCCATAAAAAGTATGATTAGTGCTGCAGAAAGAAAAGTTAGGGCACATTTTGAGTGACTTCTCAAATCCTTTTCTATTTCATAAAAAACTTCTGACATGCAGACTGAAACATGCACTTTCAATACCAGCAGCAGTTTTCCCTGGTGAGCAGTAGCTTTACTACAGTGATCTAATGAGCAAAAAGAGTGCTAACATTTTGAATTTAATGCAAATGTGTGACACATCTGAAATGCCTTCTTGATGGAATCAAAGTAAAAAACTGAAAGTATTTCCTACTGAGGAGACTGCGGTAAATGAGGAAATTAGGAAACTTCATAACAAATAAGTCTCCCAAGATGGCCACCAGAGACAAAGGAGCCCAAATGTAGCCCAAATATCACCCAGATGTAGCCCAAGTATAGCCCAATGACAGAATGTCCCAGAGTGTTCTTAAAAACAACTAGAGCGCTTACTGTCTTCATTATGACAAAAGTATGGCACACCTGAAGCCATCTTGATTGGAATAAACTGGTAACACTTAAAACATTTAATTTAAAAAGGAACACAGTGAGGGGGTTAATTTTGCCATAGAAATTATGATTAATGCTGAAGAAAGAAAATGAGGGCACATTTTGAGTGACTTCTCAAATCCTCTTCTATTTCATTAAAAAATTCTGACATGCAGACTGAAACATGCACTTTTAATACCAGGACCAGACTTCCATGGTGACCAGTAGTTTTACTACAGTGATCTAAATGAGCAACTAGAGTGCTAACATTCAGAATTTATGGCAAATGTGTGACATATCTGAATACCTTCATGATGGAATCAAAGTAAAAAACTGAAAGCATTTCCTACTGAGGAGACTGCAGTACATGAGGAAATTAGGAAACTTCATAACAAATAAATCTCCCAAAATGGCCACCGGAGACAAAAGAGCCCAAATGTAGCCCAAAATCACCCAGATGTAGCCCAAATATAGCCCAATGACAGAAGTGTGCAAAACACGTATTATTTTGTGTTTTTGCAGTGTTATATAGTGCAGACTTGTCAGGTATTGGAGTGCTTTACATGAGCATTGGTTACATCACACAAGAACAAATTCATTTTGGTTGTAGACATGGGGAGACTAAGTGATTTGACCAGAATCACAGAATGTCGAGCTGAAGCAAAAACTCCAACCTGGTCCCCAGTTGCAAAGTCTGCAGTTCTGGAAGTAACACCACATCCTCTCCCCTAAGTGCAACATTTAATCAAGTGGTCAACTGGATAAAAAAACATAAAGATAACAAATAATTTAAAAGTGCTTTGTCGCTATTTGAAAACTCAGAAAATATGTCCTTATTTTAGTCTTTTAGAGCTCTAACCATACTTTTGATGCCAATAAGACCCTCTCATATATGTAATTTCTAAAGGAAATGCTCTAGGTATTACAGTTTTGATTACATCAAGATGACGTCAGGCGTTCCACACTTTTGTAATAAATATAGAATGTTAGCATTCTAGTTGTTCATTAGGATACTGTTGAGAGACAGAGGCCAGGGGCACGGACTCTGAAAATTGAAGGCAGGTAGGAGGGTGCAAAGGCAACAATTTAACCACACTGAGCAGGCAGGAAGGGCCGTGGCAGCACAACAGACTATGGAGGGCAGTGGAAAGGGGGGCAGGGGCAACAAACCAACAATACAGGACTTGCAAGAGAGGCTGTGGCAATGTAATAGACCATTGTGGGCAGAAGGAAGAGGCAATGGTAGTACAACCATACATGCCAACAGACCCGATTCAGCCAGGAAACGTCCAATGTTTTTAAGCTCAAATGGGCTTTATTTGATCTGTCTCCTGTCTACAATCTCCTCTTTTTCAATGTAACTCAAAGGGGAAAATCCATACCCCAGTTTTTTTTCAAAATCTCCCTCTTACCAAGTTCAAAATGTTCGCAAGTATGGTACATTGGATCATGGAAGGAAATGAGGTAGGGACATGGACTTGGATAACAGAGGACAGGAGGGACATGGAGAGGTGCACCAAACGGACCCTGCAGGGCAGGCATCAGGGTTTGCAGCAGCACAATACACCACACAGGGCATGCGGGATGGGAGTGCAGCACAACAATCCATAGAAAGCAAGAGGGAGGGGACAGGACCATGCACATGGACAACAGATAACAATGGTAGCTAGCTGACCATAATGGACAGACAGGAGAGAAAGCTGCAGCATAACAGACCATAAAGGGCAGGAGGGACGGATCAGGGGCATTAAAATGGAACAGACAAGCCAGGAGGGAGGGAATAGGGGTCTGCACATGTAAACAGAGGGCTGGGGGCAAGGGGGCAGGGCAGGAGCAGCAAGATAGCCATGGAGGTCAGGCAGGATGGGCACTAGAAGCAAGACACACCATGAAGAGCAACAGTGAGACTGTGATGGCATACACACAGACCATGGAGGGAAGGTGGGAGGGGGTCAGGGGCAGCTAACTGACCACACAGGGAAGGTGGGAGGGGCCATGGCAGCACAGAAGACCATGCATGGCAAGAGGGAGGGTTAGTGGCAGCACAATGGCTATGATGGCAAGAAGGAGGGTGCAGGGGCATGCACAAAGGACGATGGAGGATAGAAGGGAGGGTCAGGACCTGTGCACAGACAAGAAAGTTCAGGGGAAGGGGCCTCACAACAGACCGCACGGGGCAGGCAGGAGGAGCAGTTGCAGCACAACAGACCAGGGAGGGCAGAAGGGTGTGGCAGTACAATGGACCATGTGGACAGGAGGAAGAGGATAGGGGCATGGCATGTGGACAGGCAGGGTGGAGGTGGCAGGGACAGGTTACAGTCATCTGACAATGCTAGGCAGGTGGGAGGGGAGTGGCAGCTCAACCGAACACTCAGAGTAGATAAGAGTGGCAGGTCCATGGAACATGGTGGGCAAAAAGGATGGAGCAGGGGCATGCACAAAGACATCGGAGGGCAGGGGGAAGGAGAATAGGGGCAGCAAGCTAAGCACAGAGTTTAAGCAGGAGGTCAATGATGGGACATAGAATTGGGCAATGGAGGGCAGGAGGAGTGGACTGGTACATCATACTAAATTGAGGGCAGTGGCAGCACATCAGACCATGCATGGCAGGAGGGAGGAGGCTAGTCCATGGATTCACACAACAGAGGATAGGGAGGAGGGGGATGGGGAAGCAAGCTAACTGTTCATAGAAGGAGGGTATTAGGAACTTTATTGTTTTTAAAACGTGTGTCTGTGCGAACTACTTAAAATATGAACAAGTATGCAGCATAATCTCACTTTTATTCAGGAAGAAGAGGACGTTTGTGACTGTGACTCCGGGCTCACTTGGCAGAAACACCCCCTGACCCTCCACCCCTATCGCAAAATGTAATGCCCGTGAAAAGGGTAGGTGAACACAGTGTTATATAGAACATAGTCCTGAGAGCACGATTGAAAATGAAAACTACATATAGTGTATAGTATAAACTATGCACCAAAAAGTGTGATATAAGATGAACCGGGTGTGAAATATAATATGCAATACATTGTGCGCAATGACATATTCATCGGAGAGCGCGAGATAGCACAGGCACTAGCGCGTGCTATGCGATATGCGCCTTGGAGTGTAATATGCACAGGGCAGTGTTGTGTAACCTAACTAGTCTCTAAAGTTGTAATATAAAATATGTGCTGGGGAGTGTAACGTTGCATATGCACTGTGACAAAGATATGGATCCCAGATTGTAATATGTATGGCATAGCACTGTGCGTTATAACATAGGCATCGAGGAAGGCACGTTAGATGGGGCAATATAACCCGTGCGAAGACAAGTGTTGCATGACATATTCACGGGGTGGTGTTACAGTGCACATGGGCTAGAGAGTGTCATAGCATATGCACTAGCTAGTGGAATACAACACAGAGGTGTGTGGCACTCAGCAGGCAATGGTGGGTGTAACACAGCATTGGGCTCTGCCAGGAGCGCGCTGTGACTCTCAAGTGATGTTCGTCCCCTTTCCAGAGAGTAAAATAAAAAGTATTACACATCCGGCAGTGGATGTGTGTTTTATTAATCGTGAGGGGGGTTTCTTGCATAGTTTTGGTCGAATTGTTGTCGAATCCCCTTTGAATGGCTTGGTGTGCATGTGTATTAAATGTGCCCGTCAATAGCTACCCACGTTTGTATAAATAAACGACAAGGGTGTCTACCGGGATTAGGCACGGTAGGGCATCAGACATGTCAGAGCTTCACTAGTGGTGTAAATACATTCCACGTGGATTCATTGTATGCAGAGTCGCCTTTTAATGAATATCACGCAAATCGTCATGGTGATAGGTACGTACGGTTTGTCCAGCATGTCCTAGGTGTGTCTATAAATATATATTTTTTAAAAATAATAAAAAACAGTGGCCGGCCCTGGGGATTGGGGTCAAAAAAATATAATTAGGAGAGAGGCCCTGGGGGATGGGGTCATCAGGGCCAATAAATTAGAATACGAAGGGGAACCACACAGCCCCCCTTATAAAAAAATTTAAATAAATAAAAGACTGGCATTGTGCCGGAGGCGACGCCCCCTCCATGCAGCACTCTGCAAACGCGCCCCCTGGCGAGTTGTAAGTTGGGGAATTAATTCCTCTTCAATACTGAGGGTCCCTGAGGGCCAACTAGCCCAACAGGCATCTCCAGTATGCGCCAGGGAGCTGTGCTGCAGACAGGTGTTCTGAGGCCAAGCCCCTTTTTACACCTCTCTGCAACGCAGCTCTGTGGCGCTTACTGGAGGTACCTAGTGGTCTAGTTTGACCCTGGGGACCCTTAGGATTCAAGGGGACTTAATCGCTCAACTCAGAACAGCCACAGGGCG
Source organism: Triturus cristatus (assembly GCF_964204655.1). Classification (NCBI taxonomy): domain Eukaryota; kingdom Metazoa; phylum Chordata; class Amphibia; order Caudata; family Salamandridae; genus Triturus; species Triturus cristatus. The sequence goes on from NC_140588.1 coordinate 113,212,540, forward strand.
CGTTTACACAGTGGTGAAGGGAGGGAACAGGGCCTGAGGTGACGTGTGCAATCACGCACTATGGCACGTTTTAAATTGGGGATATAATTTCCCTTCAATACTGAGGGCCCCTGGGGGCTAACTAGCCCACCAAGTGCTTCCAGTTAGCGCCACTGAGCTGCATTGAAGAGAGGTGGTCCAGGCCGTGCCACTTTTTACACCTCTCTGCAACGCAGCTCTGTGGCACTTACTGGAGGTACCTAGTGAGCTAGTTGGACCCTAGGGACCCTCAGCATTCAAATGAACTTAATCTCCCAACTAAAAACGGACACAGGGCGTGTTTACACAGTGGTGAAGGGAGGGGACGGGGCCTGAGTTAACGTGTGCAAAAACGCCCTGTGGCCTGTTTTAAGAGGTAGTTTTAATCCCCCTGCCCTATTATATACTAGGGGCTTACAGAGGAGGTCATGCTAATCACAGGGGGACCCCAACGCATAATGTTCACTAGTGTATGTAGGTGTTTTCACTGTATTCTAAGTGTCTTTTAACATAGCACTGGCTCTAGGACTGGTTAGTCAGACTCAGTTACCACCATTATCCGTCTGAAAAAGTTGAGGGTACAGGATGATTTTGCAACAAGGCTTCTTTCTGCTCTTCTTTTTGTTCTTTCTGCACGTTATCCTTCTTCCTGCACTTTTCTTCGTCTTTGAGGACTTCTGTTGCTTCTTTCTGCACTTCTTTTTTTTCTTTCTGTGCATTTTTTCTTCTTTCTTCACATGTCCTATCTCTGTGGGCATAGTTAGAAATTAGCATTTAAAAAAACTTTGAAATTCACAGAAAAAACCATAGGTTTCAGGCACGTTATAGTTAGGAATTAGCATTTAAAAAACCTCAGAAATTCACCGAAAAAACCATAGGTTTCAGGGGTGTTATAGTTAGCTGGACTTTTCACTTGAACAAAACCATTGAAATTCCCCTGTTATAGTTAGTTCAGCTAACTATAACTCGCGCGCCCGCAATGCACTGCTGATGACGTCACATATTACATCACTCATGACATGGTCAGTGACATCACTCATGACATCACTGATGACATCTCAAATGACATCACTGATGACATCACTGATGACATCATCCTTGTGATAGAGTGGCAGACCTCCTCTCACCCTAATATAACCTCTGATACACACATTCAAAAATAGAGACTACAATTTTCAAAACAATGGACATACCAATACCAGTTACAACAACCTCTTCAGTAATTCTAAGATCCACATACACATCCACTCATTCACCAACAGTCCTATACAGTCACTCATACATGTACCCACTCATCATATGTACTCATACACCTATACATCCTGTTACACAATGCCACTCATCCATAGAGTTACTCACACACATAGTCACTCATGCTAATAAAGAATCAAACATACATTTACTTGCATATACAGTTATACACACACCACCACACTTACTTCTACGGAAACTTACACATACTTAGTCTTTTAAACAATCACTTATAGAAACACATACTTATTCATACAGGAACTCTTTCAATCTCTCACTCTCACATATACTCACTTATATAAACCAATAGTCACATATACTAGTTTAAAACATATGTAGTTACTCATAAAGACACTATTGAGACAGTCATTCACTCACTAACACACCCATACACACACTCATCCACCCACACAGTCCTGCACACATGCTGTCTTCAACACATACAAACAGTGAGTCACTCATTCATGCAACTATGCACTACGTAATACCCCCCACTGAACCATGCAGACACTCAGACTGATACTCAAAAAAACAACTAATAACCTATATAGACACCCATGTAGCTACTCACCAACCCATGCAGCCACCTATACACAAAGTGAGAGACTGATACAGATATTTACATATTTAAACATTACTCACTAAGCCATGTATTCACTATGATACACTTAATCAGTCAGTTACACAATCAATTTTTCAAAACAAATCATCCATTTAGACACTTATTTACCCATTTATTCTTCCATCGACCTTGAGATATACATATATAAAACATATTTAATTTTCAGAAAAACACACATTCACTGGATGATGTCATCAGTGATGTCATCAGTGATGTCATTTGAGATGTCATCAGTGATGTCATGAGTGATGTCACTGACCATGTCATGAGTGATGTAATATGTGACGTCATCAGCAGTGCATTGCGGGCGCGCGAGTTATAGTTAGCTGAACTAACTATAACGGGGGAATTTCAATGGTTTTGTACAAGTGAAAAGTCCAGCTAACTATAACACCCCTGAAACCTATGGTTTTTTCAGTGAATTTCTGAGGTTTTTTAAATGCTAATTCCTAACTATAACGTGCCTGAAACCTATGTTTTTTTCTGTGAATATATATATATATATATATATATATATATTCACTGAAAAAAACCATAGGTTTCACACATGTTATAGTTAGCGGAAATTTTACTGATAAAAAACCAATGAAATTCCCCCGTTATAGTTAGTGCAGGCAACTATAACTCACGCGACCGCAATCCTCTGCTGATGCTAATACTGTATTTAGACACTTATTTGCCGATGTCTTCTTCCATACATTTTTAGCTATACATATATTACAAATATTTTTTTTTCATAAAGACACATATGTCATCAGCAGAAGATTGCGGTCGCGTGAGTTATAGTTGCCTGCACTAACTATAACGGGGGAATTTCATTGGTTTTTTATCAGTAAAATTTCCGCTAACTATAACATGTGTGAAACCTATGGTTTTTTTCAGTGAATTTGCAAGGTTTTTTAAATGCTAATTCCTAACTATAACGTGTGTGAAACCTATGGTTTTTTCAGTGAATTTGTACGGTTTTTTAAATGCTAAGTTACTTTACGCCATTCGTGGCGTGCGTGCCCACTTAACGCAGTTCGTTCCGTGCACGCACGGTGCGCTTCGCGCACCGTGCGCGCACAGTGAGCACGCGGTGCGTTTCGCGCACCGCGCGCCCACTTTACGCAGTTAGTGCCGTGCACGCACGGTGGGCACGCGGTGCGCTACGCGCACCACGTGCCCACGTTACGCTAGATGGGCCATGTACGCACGATGCGCTTCGCGCACCGTGCGCACATGGAGGACATATGATGCACTTCGTTTTGAAAGGTAATATTTTAATTTTTCGTATATGTTATAAGCCATGCACAAATGGTGCCCTTCGGGCACCATTTGCACACGGGTGGAGAGAGTGTGGATAATTTTTTTTTTTATTATTATTTTTTTTAATACTTTAGTTTAACTCATCTTTAATAAGCCATGCGCAATTGGTGCCCTTCGGGCACCAATTGCACACGGGGTGGGGAGAGTGTGGATAATTTTCTTTTTTTTATAATTTTTTACCGTACGCGTACGGTAAGCGTAATCGGCGAAATTAGCGAAAAAATAAAAATTCCGTTTTTGGCCTTGGGGGATCTTTGGGGACTCCCTCAACATTGCTATGTGTGTGGGAGCTGTCTAAACAGCCCCTTTACATGTTTTTGTGCTTTATATTTTAAACATCACTCTCAGTGCGAGAGAGAAAATGGCGGCCGCCGCTTCCTGGTTTCGGCCGATTCGAATGTTTACTAAGATCTAAGAGCCAATCAGAATCGCGCTCGCGCACGCCACCGTACGCGTACGGTAAGCGTACCGTAAGCGCACCGTAAGCTGGCTCAGATATATATATATTGATTTAAAGGCTATTTTCTCAGAATCTACTGAACAGATTTACACCAAACCTACAAAAGGCACTTCCTTGACCTGAGGACTACCTCTCTGCCAAATTTCTAGTAATTCTGTTCAGCCGTTCGGGCTGTAGCCCTGTCTAAAGGTCCTATGGAAAAATGCATGGGAAAAACGCGTTTTGGGACCCCCTTTTATCTCAGCCCCCGCTTGACGAATCCCCCCGAGACTTTTAGGGAAGGAGCGTAGCGTAGCGCCCCACCTATTTTGAAAAATTCGCGAGGATTCGTCGACCGGCGCCAAAGTTATTCAAAATAGAATGTTGCGGATTTCCTATGGAAACGTGGTCCTAACTATAACTACCTACTGGCGACCGCCAGTAGGTAATATATTACCTACTGGCGGTCGCCAGTAGGTAGTTATAGTTAAGACCCTGTTTCCATAGGAAAACCGCAACATTCTATTTGGAATAACTTTGGCGCCGGTCGACGAATCCTCGCAAAATTTTCAAAACTAATGGGGCGCTACGCTCCGCTCCTACTCTGAAAGTCTCGGGGAGATTCGTCAAGCGGGGCCTGAGAAAAAAGGGGGGTCCCAAAACGCGTTTTTCCCATGCATTTTTCCATAGGACCTTTAGACACAGCTACAGCCCGAACGGCTGAACAGAGTTACTTGAAATTTGGCAGAGAGGTAGTCTACAGTTCAAGGAAGTGCCAAATTGGAACATTTATTCGATTACCTTTCACAACGAAGCGCATAATATGTCCTCCGTGAGCGGACGGTGCGCGAAGCGCATCGTGCGTACATGGGCCATCCAGCGTAACGTGGGCACGCGGTGCGCGTGCCCACCGTGCGCGCACGGAACAAACTGCGTTAAGTGGGCGCGCACGCCACGAACGGCGTAAAGTAACTTAGCATTTAAAAAACCGTACAAATTCACTGAAAAAACCATAGGTTTCACACACGTTATAGTTAGGAATTAGCATTTAAAAAACCTTGCAAATTCACTGAAAAAACCATAGGTTTCACACATGTTATAGTTAGCTGGACATTTTACTCATAAAAAACCAATGAAATTCCCCCGTTATAGTTAGTGCAGGCAACTATAACTCACGCGACCGCAATCCTCTGCTGATGACATATGTGTCTTTATGAAAAAAAAATATTTGTAATAGATGTATAGCTAAAATTTAATGGAAGAAGACATGGGCAAATAAGTGTCTAAATACAGTATTAGCATCAGCAGAGGATTGCGGTTGCGTGAGTTATAGTTGCCTGCACTAACTATTACGGGGGAATTTCATTGGTTTTTTATGAGTAAAATGTCCAGCTAACTATAACATGTGTGAAACCTATGGTTTTTTCAGTGAATTTGCAAGGTTTTTTAAATGCTAATTCCTAACTATAACGTGTGTGAAACCTATGGTTTTTTCAGTGAATATATATATAACACAAAAATCGCTCCTTCTGGATTGCTCGACCTAAGAGAGGTGGCGCAAATGTCAGCTCGTAAATGTCCCCACAAAATCCAATGATGCGCTCTCAGTCACCAAGAAACAACAGAATCCGGGAAAATGTCGAAAAGAGGTGTTTATTCCTCACAACGCGTTTCAACTCGTTGCAGAATCTTGATCACGTAAGGAAACAACAGTGAGTGAGCAATGGATAAAGTTTTTTGGAGGGGTAAAAAGTAACAAGGGACAACATAATATGTTACACTGGTCGTGTAGTCAACCTGGCAGACATCTTACAATGGCAGCACACTTGTGGATCACAACGTGTATACATGTGAGCACAGGTAAAATACCACAATAATATAAGCTGTGAACTGTATTGCACCCACATGTTCGAAAGTGGTAAATATACAGGCATAAACCTGAAATAAAACCAAACAAAATCCGTACATTATGTTGATACGTACCGGCAAGTGCCGGTGAGCCCAGAAAGAGACGAGTTGTCTGTCATTGGCAGAAAGTGTTTAAATACACATTACCCCCAGAAAATGTAGGGACCTGATCTAGTCAGGAAACAAAGTGCATGAACAATGATTTCAGGATAGAGGAGGGACAACATGCTGCAGAACATAATAGGGCGGACATCTTGTGTAAGCAATTGAGGACGGAGTATATACACACACATATATGAACAGTGGTTTCAAGGAAACGGGCTCAGAGCACTCACAGGCAGTTCATTCCTTTTATTTGAGCAGACATGTTTCGACAAATATATTAATACAGAACAAGGGGAAACCCGTAAGGTTGGAAGGACCTGGGGTACTTACTATTTTGAAAAACAATAGGTCCTTCAACCACATTTCAGAGTAGGAGAAATAAATATAGACCAGAATCGGCTCTATATAATTATGCAATGTCCAGCCGGACATTTTAATTTAATGATCAAAGTAATGAATGATTAGACAAACAAACAGATATTGAGTGGGACACAATCCTGCGTCCTTCAACAATTAACACAGTTACAGACAATCACACTTAAAAGACATTTTTCAGGCTGAAGAGAGAAGCTTATCGCCGATAAAGAATAATAGGGCAAGCTTTCAAGACGGTACACAATCATGCACAAGTTTTTTAACACATGTGTTTAACATGCATGTTTGTACAAAAGGCCGACGACGTTTCGATCTATTCAAGCAATACATAGATCATCATCAGGACTAATTAAATGACAAGCATGAGAGTACAGTTCCTCGCGTATAGAAAGGCAAGCGTGTTGCTACCAAAAGGGGGAGGAACCCAGGTCGGGTTGCTTCAAGAGGGTCAAGCGGCCGTAAGGGGGATCCAAGGATTAAGCATGCGCTGGTGCAATTGTTCGTGAGAGTAGCCACAATACGAGGAATTGCGTGGCGGGAACCGGCGCCGAAAGGTGCTTGGCGTCCGTGTTAGGCAACTTGTCGATCCAAGGTATGCCGGAGTTCCAGTGTGCAGCGCGATGGCATGGCATGGCATCCAATCCCAACCCCCCAACACCTGTCATTTTTTTTTAAGGCCAGAGTTTTTCCTGCCAGACCTGTCACTTTTGGGACTAGCCCTACATGTCACCCCTTTTAGATCAGGCCTGTCACTTTTGGGACCAGGAATGTCACTTTTTGCGGCCAGGAGCTTTGGGATGTGTGAATTACATCCTGCCAGCTGCCACCCTGTTTCAGGCTGTCGGGGGCAGCTCTGGGCTGGGTTTTTTCACTCGTCCTCCCCCAGATCAGGCCTGTTACCCTTTACCACTTTCACACCTACATGCCCGAGCCTTCACAGGCCTTGGGCTGGGGCCTCAGGACTGCTTCACAGCTGTTCAACCACCAGCTGTCTGCAATCCCCCAGTTTTAAACATGCCCAGACATTTCTCTCCTACATGCATGCACTTTTCTGCGCACTTTTAAAGATATACACACAGACCTCTGTTTTTTGCAACCAGACCTGTCACTTTTGGGACTAGCCCTACATGTCACCCCCTTTTAAAACCATAGTTATTGCGGCCAGCAGTTTGCGCCCAGACCTGTCACTTTTGGGACCAGGATTTTGCGCCAGACCTGTCATTTTTGCGACTAGCAGTTTGCGGCCAGACCTGTCACTTTTGGGACCAGGATTTTGCGCTTGATAAGTGGTATCCATACCTACTACTTATTTGAACTCTGGGAGCGTGGGGGGGGCCTACTCTATTATCGAATCAGCGTTCTGACATTTAAATGTGTGTTCCTACCTGGGAAGAACTCATTTTGGTCTGCATGCACTACTGTGGGTAGTAATGGATGCCATATATTTTAAAGTATTTTGCTAAGAATCTTATAATGTGTACAGCATAACATGTGGCATTTTAGAGGCTGTCCATGGGAAAACATCTGGCTTTCAGTTGGGAGACTATCAGCAACTCACAAGTCGATGATGGAAGGCACCCGCATTTCAATGCTGCTGTATACATTTTATGAGGGGAGATACCAGTATGCCTGCGGAGCCTGATAAAAACAGTTGGACAGCCGATCTCCTAGGCATTTTCCCAGTAGCCATCTTTCTTATGTGTTCCTTCACATCCTTGAATATAGGGAGGTCTAGTACATCTTTCTGCACTTGGGCAGTTTTGTCAGTAGCAATAGGCCAAACTAATCATCCCGGCCTGTTTATGCTGAGTTCTCGGTTCTCCCATAAGGAGTGATGTAATATGTTAAACAATCTCTATTGACAACCTCCACAGAACATGGCACGTCGTTTAAACTATTTTCCTGTTTTGTTATTGAGCTGCTTGATCACGATTAATTAGCCAGGCAACAGCCTTCTTGCCGTGTCATCTGTAAGCAGGCTACAAGTATTCCCAGTAGTTAAGGCATCCAAGTTTTACCACAGAGGTGGCATATTTTACCTCTCAAACAGCATTTTTTTGCATGCCTGTATTATTATCTATATTTTCTTTAAGTCCATTAAGTGCAGGGTCCAGTTAACAAGTTCCCCTTCAATGTCTTCTTTATACTTTCTACTGTTCCAATACAGTGCCCAAGTAAAACCACTTTAAAGACCTCCCACTCTGTCATTTTGCTCAAGGCTGTACTGTTGGTGTCCTGGAAATAGTTCTGTATAGTTTCTTCTAGTAGCCCACAAAAAACACAGTCTTTTAGCGTTCTGTTATGTAACCTCCACGAAGTAATATCAGTATGTTGTACTCCCTCCTGATGATATTTAGAGTCCATGGTTCTGCTTGTTCTGCTTGTGTATTGTAAGTTGTGCATTCTGTTTCAGCACAATATGCTATCTCATCTAACATACAACTTTGCATTGAGAAATAATATGAATATAATGTAATCCGTGGGTGTAACTTTTTCAATTTATCAATCTGTTCCCACTATGTGATCCACTCACTTGTACCTGTCTGTAAAAGTCTCATTGTCTCTGCCCTTGTCTCGCCTTCCACTTCTTTTTATTCAGTGTGTATCTCAGTCCCTCCATGCATTTCAGTCTCTCTTAATCTCAGTGCAGTCCCTCCATGCATTGCAGTCTCTCTTAATCTCAGTGCCAGTTTCTCTTCCTCTTCCTTGCTTCCATTCTTTTTTCATCTATGGTTATCTATCTTTATTCCTCCTGTTTCTCCCTTTCTGTGCCATTGTCCTTTTCTTTCTTTGCCAGCCTTTTTGCTGTGTCTCTCCTACTCTCTCTGTATTTTTCAGTCTTTCGACAGTTTTGCTTTCTTTACTTCTCTTTTTCATCATTCTATCTTTATTGTGCCGTTTCCATTTTCCCCTCTATTTTCTTTTCACCTCAGTTGTCCCCTTTCCTCAGATTCATTCCACATCTCTTTTTCATTTTTCTCCTTTCTCTAGCATCCTTTCTGTTTCCATATTATTTCCTCTTTCATTTCTGAGGTAGGTAAAAGACATTGTTACTTACAACGCCAATACCTCTAACTCTCACAAATGCAAGACCAATTTGCTTTGCAAATGCTTATTTTGGAGTGACACGGCTGGAAGCTATGGAGAGCCTCACACCAAACTGCAAAAGAGGGAAAACAAAGGCACACAGATTATTACTTCACAGGTACTTAAGAGTGGCATGCCTTTGGTTTTGTTCAGTCCCTACATGTAAGAAATATGAATGCATTGCAGGAATGTCAGATTGTTGGTCTGGTTCAGTATTTTACACAAATAATTTAAATACCATATTTGTTTTATTTCCTATATAGCGCTATAGTGCTATCCTTCCAATGCAGGGTGTCAGAGCGCTTTACATCACATGTACACATTATAAATTGACAATAAATAATATTTGTGTAAATCATTGTGTAGTGTGTGCTACATTCCACAGTGAGGGTTGCAAGGTGTAGGAGCCACATGTCCTTATAGCTCACTGTGCTATATTAGAAGGATTACAATTTATGAGCTGCAAGCAACTAAATGATGTCCGTGTTAAAAGCAGATACCACTTACCCATTTACATAAAATAAAAATCTGGCATCTGCATTGCAGGAGACATATTAACCTTCTATTCTACTTTGATTCTAAATTAGGACTGGACAAAACACAGAACTCTCCAGTGAATATGTTAACATCCAGAGTTATCTTACCATTATTATTATTCCTTGAGATTTAGTTGTCACACAAAGATCCCTGCAGCAGGTGCCTTAAACTCAGAAGATACTTTGAAATTCAGACTTTGCAACCAATAAAGCAGAAAAGATTTACTGCCATGCTTCTCCTTGTCGCCAATTTTGTAGCAGGGTTTTTAAAATTAAATGTATAAGTTGAGGTCCCGATTTTGCATTTGAGTTGCGCCACTGTTTTGACACACAACCGGACCCAAAATCTCAATTGTTAAATATTGTAATGCGCTCAAATATACACACGATAGACCTGCTAAACCTATGAGTGAGGTCTTAAGGTCTAATGTCACTTCTTATGATGCCACTTGTTATACTACTTCATATGATGCCACCTGCGTTGTCACTCGCCGTGATGACACACACTGTGATGTCACTTGCCATGAAGTCACTTGCATACTGCCTAACTTGGTTAGTCCTCCCATTTCTTTTTTTAGGATTTGTGCCTTAGCTGGGACTATGAAACAAGGAACAATGATCAATGTTGCCTGAATATATGCTCACCATCACATTTGTCACAATTGTGCTGGCAACCCTGAACTCTAATGTGTGGACTGAAACAATGACATAAAAGAGGAGGTCAAAGCGCGATCCATTGAGGCGCCACACCCACACGACAGTTCGAGCACTCGTCTGCGAGGTCCGGAGGTGAACTTCCATGCTCTTCCCCTAATTTAAACCTGTGTTACACCCCAGTTCAAGTGACATATTATCTATTAGAACCCATGGGGTACACACATTGTTTCGTATTTGATCAGTTCAGTTCCTTGCTGATCCTACATCAGTTTCTGCCGACGAAGTGTGATACCACATACTGTACTATGTGCCATAATTGCCGAAAGATCTGTATAATGTACAGTATATAATCTCTGAAAATGTCAATAAAAATATGTAAAAAAAAAAAAAATTGCATCTGCTGTTCCTTAACTCTCGGAGGGCCATTCAGTGCTGTGGATGTCCACACCTTCCTCCTGGCAGTGCAAGCTGGATATTCACAAATGAGTACCTGTCACAAATATCTTGAATTTCAATAACAACAAAAAACTGGACAAAAACAATAATGGTACTGCGATATGGTATCTACCTAAAGAATTCAAGGGTTTTAACCTAAGAAATACAGTAATGTATTCATAATGTTAGCATATGCTGCTTTGTATACAAATTCCGGGCTGTCTTATCTACCATTTGTATTAAAAGGTCACCTCAAACAACCTCTTTAAAGCAAGAAAAAATGCGTTTGGTTGATTAGCACTCGCATTTGTCGAATAGTTTCTGTAACCTCATGTAGTTAATTAGCTTAAAACGAAAACATAACAAATAGAGTGTACAATTTTAAATATTCATGGAATCAATTAAGGAAACGGGGAATGTAATGCACAGTGCAGGTTCATGGAATAGAAAGTAATGTCTATTAATGTTTACAATATTGAAAGGTGTACAGGGAGCCGACTAGCTGACTTCGTTAGGCGGGAATAAGGAAACGCGCGTTTTCTTTCATGTGTTTTCTGCAGTTATGCCCCGGTGGCTCCTCATTGTGTTTTTCACGCTGAGATTGTATCCTAAACACCATGAAAAAGCCTGGCACGCTCCACACTCCGGTACTCATCTGAGAAGTTGTTTCCCGACCCAAAATAACTTCGAAATCCTGGTGGCAGCTTCGAGCTTTACAGATCAGCAGCAGCGTGTGTGTAAATCACAGTGAATTGAAGAGAGATTCAGAGAGCTACCTTAAGACGCTTTGCAAAATAGTATTTTTCTGCAAGATTACACATTAATATCTAATGCAACCATTTTAGGTATCGGGGGATGCCTTACTATAACATATTACGCTTTGCTGCTTGAGGATTACATGTCAGTAAACTTTTAATTCTCGACTGGGCTGTGGTCCTTAACAGGACAATTGATGGAAATTACGAGCAAGTTAATGATGAAATGTTATACTTAAATTGACAGGCAGACTTCTGCTTTATAGCCACATGTTCAATTCTTTTGCTAGATGCTAATAAGCCAGGTGAATTTTCCCAAGTCGAATAACACGAGTAACAGAGAAAACCACGTTTGCAAATACATGTTATTGTCAGAAGCAGAAAAGCACACTACTGCCGATTAAACACAAATACTGTCTCAAATACAAATAGTTTTAGACATCAGGGGGCAGATTTACGTTTCCTGGCTGTTAGATTTGGGGGTCTCTGGTTGGCACAAGTAGGTGCTTGTGACAAGCAGGGACCCTCTCCTCTAGTCAGGATAAGGGGATCACCCTCTTAAAATAACCCCTGCTCACCCTCTAGGTAGCTTGGCGCGAGCAGACAAGACTTATTTCAGAGGCGTTATAGGTTAAGCATTTGTGAACATATACAGTACCTCAGTGACAACACCACAAATGGACACCACACTAGATTTATATAAAAAATAGTTATCTTTTATGTAAAGACTTAGCACAAGACCAACAAACGACAAAAATGACGATAATACTGTTAGCAATGAAGAGTTCTTGTTAAAATGCTTGGTTTTAGAGTTCTGTGCGATTCGTACCCTTTGTCCAGCTCTCACGGTGAGAAAAATGCCCAAAAAGAGTCAAACAGGTGCAGCGGATGCTCTGGTCCGATGCGCACACAAATGCAGGGCGAGTTGTACACAGTACCTTAATTCGATGAGTCCGACACGGACGAGGCGGTGTAAAACGGAGGTGTTCCAGAAGCGTTGTCGGCCCTTTTACGGTGTGAGCCCCGTCTCAGGGCAGTCATCGGTGCGAGGCGTAGAGTGAGGGCCGCGGGGAGCGAGGCGGATGGTCCTGGACGCGAGCGTTCACTTTACAATGCGGCGTACGAGCCGTACAGTAGGAGCTGCGGCTTTCAGTCTTTGGCTGCGGTGCGAGGCGGACGTACGGTGCGTACTCCCCCTTTCAATGCGAGCGGCAGCCTTGAACTTCAGCGGCAGGGTGCGAGTCATACCAACCAAGATGACTCGATGAAGCGAAGCGTTTGTACGCGGCGAAGTCGGACAGTCATGGTGCGATCTACGGATCGTAGGACGCGTTGATTGAGGCAGAAGGCGGGGTACGGTGCGTTGCTGGACACGAATTGGAGGTACAAGGCGCACACAGCTCCCGGCCTCGGCAAATGCTAAAAACAACGTTTCTAGCAGCGGATTGTGAGGCGGATGAAGTCCACTGGTCCTGGGACTTCACTGACAAGCCCTTGGAGATCTTTAAGCACAGTTGAAGCAAAGTCTTTTTGTTGTCTTTCTCCTCTCCTTCAGCAGCAAGGCAACCACTGCAGGCCAATCCCCCAGGTCAGGGACAGTACTCCTCCTTACAGCTTTCCCAATCCTTCTCCTCAGGCAGAGGTTTCTTCTTGTCAAGCAGGATCTAATTTCTTGGGAGCAGGGTCCCAATACTTATACCACTAATTCCTTTGTTCCTCTGGGGTAGAGGGGCCTTTGCCCAGCCAGAACCAGCTCCTGAGCACTTTGTTGACATGTCTCTGACTTTCCATTCAGGGTGCAAGGCAGAGACATCAGACGCTCCACAGGAGGTGGAGCCAGCATTGTGGTGGCAGAGCACAGCCCTATTCAGTGTCCAGGTGCACTTATTCCACCCATCTGGATGTAAATCTCTCTATTCACCACCAGGCTACCTAGCCCTACCCTCTGGAATCCCCCAGCCCTGTCACTCACAGAAACCAGACAGCAGATACACATCATAGCAGAGGCGGGCTGAAATGGTTAGGCAAGCAAATGCCAGTTTTCTAAAAGTGGTATTTGCAAACACAGAATATTAAAATCAACTTTACTAAAAGATGTATTTTATTATTCTGAGTTCAGGCATACTAAACTCGAATTTCTACCATGTTCCCTGGGTCTGTTAGGATCATAGAATGTAACAATTCTAACAGCCCATTCTGGCCTATGAGAACAGGTAGCCTTGCAATAGTGAAAAAACGAAAATGGCTGTAATTCACTATTAGGATATGCCACACATATCAGGGCTTGTCCTACCTTATGCTTACAATGCACCCTGCCCTTGGGCCTACCATAGGGTTGACTCACATTAAGTAAAGGGAAGGTTTAGGGACTGGCAAGTGGGTGCACTTGCCCAGTCAGCATGACAGTACCAGACGGCACGCAGGTTCTGCAATGGCAGACCTTAGACACATTTTACAAGGCTGCTTCTGTGGGTGGCACAACCAGTGCTGCAAGCCCACTAGCAGCATTTGGATTTACAAGCCCTGAGCACTCCTGGTGCACTGTACTAGCGTCTGACAGTAAACTAAATTAGCCAATCATGGAATCCAATCAATATAGCAATTTACAATAGGGAGAGAATATGCACTTTAGCACTGATCAGCAGTGGTAAAGTACCCAGAGTCCTAAAACAGCCAACAACAGGTCAGAAAAAATACAGGAGGAAGGCAAAAATTTCAGGAATGACCCTGCAAAAAGGGCCAAGTCCAGCACTGGCGCATCCCTGCAAATCAGCAGGGATGCGCCAGGAAAGATGCGTGACTCAAGTTTACCCTTGCGCCACCACAGATGCACCGCATTTACAATGCGGCCCATCATGGTGCAGGGATAAACAGATGTGTGTCACATCTGCCGGTGTAAAGTTGGCGCAGTGCTGGAGTTGTGACGCACGCGCAATGCAACTCCAGCACTGTTCCAACCTGGCCTATCCTCAACATGGTGCGTCACGCTTTACACCTGCTTCAAGCAGGCGCAAGGTTTTGATGCAGCAGTGTCGGAAAAGTGACTGAGTGAATTCTTGTACATTTCACTCAGGCACTTTTCTGAGGCGTTCCTGGGAAAGAACGCCCCCCCCCCCACATGAAACCTGATGCAGGTTTCATGTGGCGCAGGGCTTTACAACGTGATGCATCTCCCTAGATGCGTCACGTTGTAAATAGGGCGCAACGTGGCACATGGTTTACGCAAGGGGGCAGGTTTACGAGCCCCGTGCACCACATTTGCGCCACCGGTGCATCACTTCTGTGACGCAGTGGCAGTGTAAACCATGCACCCCGTTATGTATGGGCAGGCCACGAGCATTGCTGGAGTTGCGTCACGCATGCGATACGACTCCAGCAATCCGCCACCCTTCCGACGGGAGATGCGTCACGCATCTGTTTATCCTTGCGCCATGATGCGCCACATAGTAAATGTGGCGCATCTGTGGTGACGCAAGGGTAAACTTGTGTGACGAATCTTACCTGGCGCATCCCTGCTGATTTGCAGAGACGCGCCAGTCGTCATAAATCTGCCCCAATGGGACAGATTTACAAACCCCTCGCGCCACTTTTGCATCAGTTTTCCCATGTTAAAAAGGATGCAAAAGTGACGCTAGGGCCTTGTTAATAAGCCCCTGAGGGGCAGATTTACAATAACTGGCGCATCCCTACATATCAGCAGGGATGCGCCAGTTATTGTGCATCAAGGCTCTGCCACCATGGATGCATCGCATTTACAATGCGGTGCACCATGGGGCAAAAACGGACAAATGCGTGACGCATCTGTGCCGTAAAGGCAGCGCATTGCTGGAGTTGCGTCACAAGCGCGACGCAGCTCCAGCAAGGCTCTGGGGTGCCCTATCTTAACAATGCTGCGTCAATCCTTACGCCTGCTTCAAGCAGGCACAGGGTTTTGACGCAGCATGGCTCAAAAGTGACTGTGTGAAATCTTGTAGATTTCACTCAGCCACTTTTGGGAGGCCCCCCCTGCGCAGCAACGCCTACTTCTGGCGCAGGGCTTTACAACGTGACGCATCTCCCAGATGCGTCACGTTGTAAATACCCCGCAGCATGGCGCTGGTTTTGCGCCACCGCTGCGTCACAAAAGTGACGCAGCGGTGGTGTAAAAGAGGCGCAAGGGGCTTGTAAATCTGCCCCAAAGTATGGGGACTGTGTCACAAAAAACATCACTTTTGCCGGTATAGGACGTCCAAGCTTGCGCACAGTTTATTCTTGGATGGAGTGCCCAAACCAGTGCAAATTATTACTCCTAGAATAAGGAAAATGCATCCCCAAGCCTTTTAACCATTTGAGTAAGGAAGGGCCTGGAAACATGCATGACTAAATGCAACAAGAAATTACTACTGATAACTTCATGAGCCTATTTTGAGCATACATCTGCCAAATGCAGCGCTGCATATCTCTGCCTATGCTTTACAGATATATGAATTGTAAAGAATATAGAAACAGATATTACCTGAGGGAAAAAACACACCCACTGACAATAATTACTTGTGGAAGCACATAATTACCGGCCACAACCTGGGTTCTGCTCTGTTCCCGTTGTGCGTCATTACTAGTGGAAGCAGAGACCAGGTACAGGCTTCATGCCAAGGTTTCAATGATATTTATGTTTTAAGTATTTTTATTCAAGCACGTCACATCCAAACTCCTCTACAGCCACATGAGATCAGCCATTGAAAGGGAGCAAGAGTCTGGCATGACACAACATATCAATACAAACGCCCCCCACCCCTTAAATGCCCCAACGCCCCCCAACTCCCCTCCCCCCGCCCACCCCACCCACAGTCCAGTGCGCTGCCAACCCACTGCCCCTCTCCCCACTCTATTGGAAGCTGGGTAGGAGGATCTCGTCCCCCTTACTGAGCTGGCGCTGGCGGGCCCGTAAGCCGCAGTAGGCGAAGGTACCTCGGGCAAGTGAGCTCCCTGAACTCTGTGACCAGCAACGAGTGAAATGGTTGCCACAGTTCATTGAATTGCGTCACATCTCCTGCCACCACCAAGGACAACTTCTCCATCCCCAGTACATGCCACAGCCGGTGGAGCCACCCTGTTATCGTGGGCACCGTATCTGTACGCCAGTGTATCAAGATGTTCTGCACTGCAGACCCAAGTGCAAAGCGATCTGCCTGCCCCTTCTGGACTTGAGGGGATACATTAGGTCGTTTGGGAGTCCTAGCAAAGTGTAGGCTGGGAAGCGCGGGAGCTCTATGCCGAAATGAGAATCAATTTCGTCCAACACTTCTTTCCAGTAGCCCAGTAGTAGGGGACAGTCCCATAGAATGTGCGTGAGAGTACCCCGGAGTCCACACCCCCGCCAGCATGTGTCTGTCTTGCTATGGTCAAACTCATGGATCCGCTCAGGCGTATAGTACCAGTAAGTAGACACTTTAGTAAAAGTATCGGTGAGACCCATATGATATGCTGAGTGGCGCGCCCGAAAAGAAATGTGATCCCAGTCCTTGGGGCTCAGTGTCCTCCCAAGTTCCAGTTCCCGTTCCCATCTCACCCTCCCTGGATTATAGAAATGCGTAGGAGGCGATTGCAGGAACTTATACAGATCCGAGATTAGTTTCGAGTCCGACGTACGGGACAACAGCCACCTCTCACACGGTGAGAGCCGCCTATCCGGGTTCCGCAAAGGAGTTGAAGAGGCGTGTGAGGATAGGGGCTAACGACCCGCAGAATGTCTTATAGAAGAGGGCCGAGTAACCATCTGGGCCCGGCGCTTTGCCGTGTTTAAGTCTGGCAATGGCTGTCACCACTTCCTCTATGCTAATGGCCCTGTTCAGGTGGTCAGCTTGCCCTGGGTCTAGGGAAGGCAGAGTAACTGACTCCAGATAGGAGGTCATAGCCGGGACATCCGGCGGGTCACCCGCGTAAAGGGTTCCATAGAACCCGTGGAACGCGGCCGCGATGCCAGCATCATCCGCCACCACCCCGCCCGCGGGATCAGAGAGCTCCCTCACCAACTGGCTCTGCCGGGCGGCCCGGAGTCTGCTGGCCAAAAGTTTGCCACAACGGTCCCCCCCAGTATATAAAGCATGACGCAATCGGAGGGCCGCATACTCCGCTCGGTCCATATCCAGGGCGGCAAGAAGTTTCCTCGCCTCCTTAAGCTGCCGCCAAATCCTCGGGGCCCCAGTTCTACGATGGATCAACTCCAGCTCCCGGACTCTAACAGTAAGCTCCTCCCTCTTTATCCGTCGCTCCCTATTTTCCGCCACGGAGATAGACAAGAACTCCCCCCGGAGCACCGCCTTCAGCGCTGCCCATTTGGTGGCTCTAGTAGTGTCAGCATTATCATTATATGCCAAAAAGTCCCTAAGCACCCGCTCAATCCGATCCGTCACTGTATTCCTGTGCAGCAGGGTATCCCGGAGGCGCCAGACCCCCGCCGGGGCGGCAGACGGCGGCAAGCAAAAAGAGGCCTCTATGGGGGCGTGATCCGACAAGGAAATAACCCCCATGTCCACCGTGGACACCAGGGCCAGTGTCGGGGAGGTGACCAGTAGGTGGTCAAGCCTCGCATAGGTCTTGTGCGCGTGGGAATAGTAGGAGTAATCCCTGGCAACGGGGTGTTTCTGGCGCCAGAGATCTCGAAGGTCCACCTCCTCTAACCTAGCCTTACAACCCGCGGAGAATTCCCCGACTTGCGGGGCGCGTTGCACCGACCTATCGATCACCGAGTCAAAGACCATATTAAGATCTCCCCCGAGGATGACATGCCTGTCCGGCGAGGCCGAAATTTCCTCCACTGCGGACTGCAAGAACCGCTCCTGTTTATCATTGGGGCTATAAAGGGAACCTATCGTGAACGTGATCCCCCCCACCCGGAACCTGTGGGCTAACATCCTCCCTTTTATTTCTGCAAATTTGTGGATGTGTTCCCCTCTAAAGTGTCGAGCCACCAATATCGCTACCGTCTTAGCAGCACCGGAGGAAAAGAACTGCGTCGGAAATTTACAAGAGCGCAGCCTATGTGTATCCTGTGGCAAAAGATGGGTTTCCTGTAGGAGGCAGATGTCCGCCCGAGTGTTTTCTAACAAGGAGAGCACCGCCCGCCGCTTAACTGGGTTGTTCAGACCCCTGACATTCAGAGTCACAATCTTAAAAATATGTGGAGACATAGTGTGAACTACGTAGCAAGGCGCAAGTGTCCTGCATGGTGACCACAGCGGAGGGGCCAAACCCCCCCCTTCAAATCGCAAGCTAGGCTCCCAAAAGCAGGATGTAGCGCCTCTCTCCCCTGCGCCGCGCATCCTAGTATCAATCACAAACCGCAGTGTAGCCAGATCTCCCCCCACCGCCCCGTCGACCCCCAACTCCACCTCTCCATGCCTCTCCCCTGGAGCACCAAACAAGTCAATGTGGGGGAGCACTAACAAAACAGCAAATCCCTGCACAGCACACTGGACAACCCCTACCCCCACCCCCAACTCCCGCAACCCCCTCCCATACCCCAACACCCCTACCCCACCCTTGCCCAACTCAAACCCCTGTCCCTGTCCCCCGGAAAAGGAAAGCAGGGAAACCATTGTCCAAGGCCAGCCCAACGGCAAGTCTATGGAAAAGTCTCAAAAGTGGACGTCCAGCCACAACACCCCCCCCGCTCTCGAGGTCCTCCACGTGCGCCTGCAGGTCAATCTGCTGGTCCCGGAGCCGGATCACTTCCTGCTGGAGCTGTGTAAGCTCCCCATCCCGGGCATGTCCCGCTTCCTCCACCGACGAAACTCTTTCGCCCAGGCCATCAACCTCTCTCCGGACCTCTCGCATCTCCTCCCCCGCCACTTCCTGCTTGAGGGTCTGGAAGTCCTCCCGCAAGGAGCTGAACAGCGACTCCAGGAAAGACCTAGTCACTGGTGGCTCCCCTCCGCTCGCTCCCTGCGATCTGCAAGCCTCACCCGGGGAGAGCTGTCCACGATCCGGCTGGGCCGAGCTCCTGCTCAACAGCTCCGGTAGTGTGCGGTCCCCCTTCCTGTTCCCTTTGCTGCCGGCCATCCTGGGCGCCGAAAGAAATCGCACAGTCCCCACCAGCGACAGCAGAGCCCACCGCGCTGCCCAGCCTCCCAGCGGGAGACCGCCCTAGCTGGCCAGGCTGTCCACTCGCACCCGCTCACTACCTCGTCGGGATCCTCGGACGGCAGCTCCTGCCAGCTCTACTGCCGCGCTAGGCCGGCCGAACGCGCCATCCAGCGCCCGATCTCAGCCACGGACCTCCGCACGCCGCCACGCAGGCAGCTCCCCGGGTGGGCCCAGGTCCTGTCTTTACTTGGGGGCAGTTAGAGCCCCACAGCCTCCACCGTCTGCCGCTGTCAGCTGGGGCCCCACTGGGCCTAAGAGGCACCGCCAGGCGCACCCCACCGCAAAGTCAACTGCCCCGGCGGGCTGGTCTCACGCTGCTAGCCGGTCGAGGCAGGGCTCTTCAAATCCACAAGGCCGCTCCAGTCCCACCTCCGGCCGGGAGTCGGCCGTCCCCCATAACCGGGCTCCTGCACCTCTCCCTCTCGTCTCTCCCACTCAGCGCCACTACCCGCTGCTCCTCATCCGTCCGCTCGAGACTCGAGCAGGCGCTCCTGCCGGGCTCCGCGGCACTTCCGATTGGGTCGCCGCCTCCTAGGGTCGCGCCCCATCGTCCACAGCTGCCGAAAATGCCCGCTGGTGCGTTGTCTGTCTCCCCTCGCAGGGTCCGCTGGCTCTCCGCCGCTTCCTCCGTCGTTGGGCATCCACGATGGGGGGAGACCAGTAGCGGCAAGGGTGTTCTGGGGCCCGGGTCGGGGGAGCTCGCGAAGGTAGCGTCCTCCTACTCCGCCATCTTGGCCACGCCCCCTTCAATGATATTTAGACGCTAAAGAGACTGCGCGGTTGAAAAAGTAAAAGGGATATAGAGAGAAAGGGAGGGACAGCAGGCCTCTGCAGCACAAAATGGTGGAAGGTGCATAACAATGAACCCCGGTCTGCAGTGGACTGGTAGGTACCTCATGTAATCCTATAAACCAAGGTATTGACAGTCTATTTACATATAAGGTAATAACCAATCTCCAGGGATTGATTGTCTTTAGAGAGGACCTGCCAGCCTGTGGAAGAAGAGAAACTGTGACCAGCATCGAGAGGACCAGGATACTGCCCAGGAACCAAATGTCTGCTGCAGCGGAAAATAGTTGGGGGTAAATTTACAAGCCCCTTGCGCCACTTTTGCGTCACTTGTAACGTGGGAAAAGTGACGCAAAAGTGGCACAAGGGGCTTGTAAATCTGCCCCTTGAAGTGCCAGGATGACTTTAAGGGTCCACAGACAAGCAGGAGAAGAGGATGGCTGAAAGTGAAGCTCAGCAACTGAGGAAGGAAAGAAAACCAAATCTGGCCTAACCACCAAAAAGGGAACTGAAAGGAAACAAAATAAAAATGTATATGGAATGCAGGTATGATCTCCAGTTAAACCAGAGTATCTACATCTAATATGAATAACCCCAAGGTTTTTAGTTACAATCTTTCCTGGTTTTTCTGATTTGCATATGACTGGATTCACATTACTGTGATCATGTTATCTAAATTGCAAGCCATCACTTCCAGTATATAGGGAATACCACTGATTAATTTACACATGATTATGCTTCATTGTTAGTGACTATGGCGTTCAGCCATCACCATCCCAAACCTTTCCCCAATGTCAACCAAAGCCAGACACCTCCCTGACTGAGTCAGCGATCATACCCACTGCTGCTCAGAAACGCTGACACATTATGGCTGATACCCTCCACGACAAATGGGCGTTGCCGGCTATTGCACCCATACATAAAGCATTTGAGAGTGGCTTTGGGTTGAGTAGCTCTGCACCATGAGGAACCATAGTCCTGAGCTCAGACGTAATCCATTAGGACACACTAGGAATTACATATTCCAAGAAGGCGCTCATCATTCCTTGTCACCCTTGATACTGTTAGAATTTCGCCCTGACCGCTCACACACCCTGCTGAATGATCGGATGCGCAACCTGGTCATAAGTGGCTGAACTCCCCTGGCCCTCACTCCCGAGGTGCTCGAGACAGGGCAGGTCACTACATGAATGTTTCTAGGACTACATAAGTACCTTTCACATTCAGTAATTACTATGAGCTCTGACAGCATTTCATATACCCACCCTACTCTTCTGAGAACACTTTTAATATTTTTTCATGTCTCCTCAGTGCGCTAGATTTTAGCATTCCTCCAGACATCCTTGAGGAGGCAAGAACACTACCCAAATTAGGTAAGTGACCCATCTTCCTGTGCCTTCACAATGTATGAAACTACTTACCTGGTTTGTCTGTAATTTGTGTACCACATTTTTTCCTCTGTGTCTGTTACACCACAGACACAGAGGAATGATATCATCACGGTTGGAAGCATGCCAGTGTTGCATGCCGCAACACATATGAAGATGCATTATTTACCAGGATGTTACTCAACTTATGCTTGTTGTTGTGTTTCTTCCATGTTATATGAGGTCAGCCTGATTAGGTTTGCAAGGTATACTATTTAGGATACTTCATTGTTTGGATTCCATGCACCACTCAATTGGATCCAAACATTGTCTAGATTAGATTGCTCTGTTTTGGTCCTGAAGAATTGCCCTAGATCAGTAACTGACAACAAATAGCAAGAAAGATGTTGACCACTTGATTCTAAAGCAACACGAGATTATTGCCTCCATTGGTGCCACCCACAAGTTTAACCTAGACAGGCAGACTCACTGAATTAAATCTTTTCTCTAGAGATTTGTCCAATCTATTTCAATTCACTATCTCCCATTATCCTGACACTCACTTACACCAAACTACACTTAGGGCCCCACACTGGCACATCACATATTGCTTTGGAAAATGATCTCCGATAAAGAGGCACCCTAGAGGGTGCCCGTCGAGCATTTAAGAATTAACTCGATGAGGAGCAAGACCTATGATGAAGCATGACACTTGCGAACGTGTGTGAGGGCCCCAATTCCAAAAAGGAACCACCCTTCATTTTTTGATTCCAGTATATCTGACCTGATAGAGTACTACACAACCTCTCCCCCCCTCTATAGGAACTGCATACCTACTTGCCTACCAATCTCATTTTGAACCATTTGTATATGAGAACCTTGGAATGTAGTACATTCATCTGTAGGGTTGCTTTGATTTAGCACAGCAGACAGATCCTTGCTAGAACATGACAAACAACACAATGGGTGATTTGTCAGTAAATGCAAGGGTCTCCAACTACCCCCTTATTGCACCGTATCCCCACTGCTTGCACTTATAGAGTAATACATCTGTTGTCAACATAAAATCACTGTCTAACATCATGTGAACTTGTGCCTCACACTGCCCTGATTGTTACAGTAGCCATCCCGTAAATCACAACTCTGTGGATATACAATGACTCTGATACACTGGCATGTTTCGATTGGTCATGTAAAATATGGCTAGTCTGTATGTGTCCTACTTTACAGCTACAGTAAGCCAATGTGCCCTACTCACCACACTATGGACCACTAATCAGTTTACCTGCAAGCAGGAATTCATCCCTCTGCTAATGATTGGTAACATATGCTGTGGCTCTAGAACATCTACTACAATTTGGACTTATATGCTTCTCCTTGACCTCCCTAGTCATTCATGCCACAAGTATGGGCATTACCAATGCTATCTCTGAAATGGAAATATACTCAGTTTAATGGATGTGAACATCAAAACTAGGTCAATGCAAATGACCCAGGTGCCTCTCATTGATTATTTTTTCAGCTGCACCACAGAAAATACATGTCTACAAACACATTCAGTCTGCACTGGTAAGTAACTGATATCACAGGCTCGGTCCAGAAAGGAAACATCTGTGTTAACCGACACATGGACTCATCAGTATTCAAGGTGGGGGCAGGAGTTTCTGAACGTCTACAATGTCTTTTGGGGCGAGTGACCACTACCACCTTCTTTGCCGTGGAAATGATACTTTCCAGGAATGTACCTGACACCTCCTAAGTAGGGGTGGGCAGTAAACTCGGCTCTGGAGAATTGAGAAAGTTGCCGTTCATGTTGCGAAAGCTGCCGCTCCTGTAGAAAATCTACTTGAGCAGCAGAAAGAAAAAGCACCCTTTGCTGTGCAAAATGTACCATGTTGCACTAATTTTACATAATTTTGAATATTCATGCATTCTGCCCTGGCATCAGAACAATATGGACATGAAACACCTAACTGAAAAACTCATGACACCATAAAGCAAACAATCTACAGGTATGGATATGATTGCCCAAAAATTTACAAATGGTTTTACTCTAAACTTACGACAAAGAACTCCAACTCCGAGCAACTCATTCTCTTGGGCGACAGATAGCTGCCA
This sequence comes from Triturus cristatus, assembly GCF_964204655.1. Lineage (NCBI taxonomy): Eukaryota > Metazoa > Chordata > Amphibia > Caudata > Salamandridae > Triturus > Triturus cristatus. The sequence goes on from NC_140588.1 coordinate 113,236,434, forward strand.
CAATGTTAGAACGGATAGCAAATCAAAATCATCAACTTAACACAGGTTAAAGTTTCAGTCAATGATGAGAGGCTTGGTAAGTTTTAAAAGTTGTATTTTTCATAAAGGAATTAGCAGTAGTTTTTTTCTGGTTTTTAATTAAACATGTGTCCTATATATCTGGATACAGAAATATCAAGAAAAATTGGTTAGAACCAGCATTGAAAATGACAGTGTGTTCCTTGAATCAAATAGTCCCTATCTTCATCTAAAATACCTTAACATATCCTAGCATGACACCCATAAAGGGTTCCTTTTGGAAAAAAAGCAAATATTCAGAGCATCAGCAAATAGTTGCAATAGAGAGAGAACTCCCCATTAAGAGAAGTTCAAGAAATCTCAGCCAGGTTCCCTGACAATTGAAGTAGCAACCGTAAATCCAAGTAAAGCAAATTTTTATCAAGAAGTAGCTCTGATTTAAGATAAGGTAGCAAGTCTCCTCACGAAGGGTAAGGAAATATAGGAAAATCACAGTTAGCAATTGCTCACAGCAATTCAGACAAGCACAATGTAGTGCTAAGGGACATGGCAGCATAGGAGTGCAGAGAAAGCATGTAGCAATCAATCAAATATAGGATTGAATAGAATTGGATAGCATTGCCCCTCTAACTAGGAACACATATAATATAAAAGCATAAACATGTTGCAAAAACAAGTGCTTAGTCATCTTCAACCAATGAAGAAGGATCTTCCAATGGTCCGTCACCTCTCCTCTTGGTTCCGACAGAAAGCTTGTGAGTTGACATGAGGTTGTCTGAAGACTGCTAAAGCTTTACACAGTAGATACATTCGATAAAGGTTTTTAGGAGAACCCTCAGTAAGCCTAACCTATTAGTTGTTCATCGTTCCACTACACAATAGACTAGTCTAATAAATGAAACATTTCCTATTCACAATTTCCTTGTTAGATCATGAGAAATGTTTTCTATAACAAGCTTTAATTCTACTAAACATTCAATTTATTAATAACACATAGGAGGTGACTCATTGTAATGTGATGCAATCATATGTTGTGAGGAATGAAAAAAAAGCATTTTCTTGAATCAAAAAAATATCTGACAATGACAAGAACTGCAGTTAAATCCTGGAATAAATCAGAATTTCAAAAAGGCATTTTTATTAAATGGAATTAGAAGGAGAGAGAAGAGAGAGAAGAAAGAGAAGAAAGAAAAATCATTAGGCCTTGTTATGTAAGCACTATGAAAATAGAAGCTTTCTGTCTTCACATTTGTTTAATGAAATGCACATTTCTACGGTTTGTTCTTGTTAAGCATTCTCTACGATATTGTAGTGTACATGTCCGTGTAAGGCGAATATTGCCTAGAAGTTTTTGAATTATCAGAGGTTTGGAAATATGCATTATTTGTACAGCATAAATCTAGACAAAAGGCTGCAAATCACTATTCAGGGTCAAAGGTAAGGAGACAGAAAACAAGTGATTGGAGAAGTAGCTTGTTTATGGCAGCTGAAATGTATGTTAGTGCATCATGATGTAGTGTGCTTTAAACAGGTGCGCTTTGAACTCATTTATAAATTGGAACATAGTTGGGGCTGTGTAGATGGATGCAGAGATGTTGTTCTAGATCCTAGGTGCATATACTGAAAAGGCTTGCCACCTTGTTTTTTTTAACTTTTAACATGTCTGTCTCCAGTCTGATAGTGCTCTGTATGCGTGCGTGCAAAGAGCCACCAGAAAGGATGAGTTTTTTAGCCAGAGATGTGCTAGTGCTGGACGTGATGGCTTCTTTCAGTTATGAAGCTAGTTTAAAGATGTCGCAGGTCAGTAAGGTCAGCCAGTAGAGTTCCATCAGGAATAGGGTGATATGATCCTATTTTTTCAATCCCCCAAGGAGACATGCTATGGCACCTAGGATGCCCTCAATGGTGGCAAGTGCGAAGTCAAGGACGCTGTGGAGCCCAAGAGCTTGAGCAGCAGTTCTAAAGTCACTTTTACGGAGGAACAGTTTCACTTTGTGTAGTAGAGATAGATGGCATAAGGCACTCTTGGCAAGTAGTTCTTTTGGATTGAACTTGAGAGGCCAAGATGAAGCAAAGTGACTTAGCATTTGGTGAAAGAATTTGAAGCTGCCAAGATTGATGCAATTAAGCAAGGATTACACTATTTCTTGCATGCTGTTCCTGTCAATTAACAATTGTCTTTATACGGTTGAGTTTCAGGTAAGTGCTGGACATCCAGATATTCCTAAAATGCAGGTAGTGTTTGAGATATTGAATGTCTGGCGTGTAGGTTTTTGATATGAGCACAAATTGCTTACCGCCATGCTGCAGCTGAGGGTCATTGAGCTGGCAACAGATTTCCTAGTAGGCTGTCTACATGACCCTCTGCTGTGTTCTGGGTCTCATTAGGGTACCTGGTGTGCCACCAGGAAGACCTTTCTGGACTGTACTGGGCCTAATCTCAGTCCAGCATTGAGAGTTCTAGCATTGGTTGTGGCACTCCTGTCCCATGCAGGTATAACCCACATGCAGTGCATTACCTGTTGTTGATCAGGCCCTCAATAGAGCTCAAGATAATGTTTGTGGGTGCCCTTCCATATCCCCTCCCTTTCCACTATATTACTATTGGGGGTCCTCTTGCATCAGTCCTCACCATTTTTGGGATCTCCTTCTAGCAACAGAATAGAGTTGGATTGTGTTCAACTTGGCTCCAGAACGCCTGCTTCCACACTTCTGCCAAATAACTTTCTATTTCTTGCTGTTGGAATAGACTTTGCCTACACTGCATAAATCCTCTCAGTAAAGGTATAAGTATCTGGAGAAAGTGAACACATTAATAACAGTTCTCATCTCCCAGTGGGAAAAGGTTTTCTATTAGAAGTGTAATTCAAAGACATGTAGCTGTATATTTAGGTGTGTGCAGTTTAGTTCTACAAACATGACTAAAGAGGCTTGATTATGGGTATGCAATTGGAAAATGGTTCTTATATGATCTTTGAGGGTTTGATCATGATTTTGTTTTATTCAGTTTTGGAAAAAGCATGTGTTATTTTCAAGTTTGTTGATGGTACTGTGTGATTTGGTGTGTGTGTTGTTGGTGCATGTAATGTGCCTTTACGTGCCTTTGAGCGTACATAGATTTCTGAGTGATGAAATATGTTTTGGATATTTATCGTGAGTGAGAAAAAGGAGGGAGACAAAATACCTTTTCCCCCATGCATATACCATAAGAAAAATTGAAACACCGATACAGAAAAAATATTTGAACAGAATGACATCAAATTTGGAAGAAACTAATTATTTATTCGGAAAGAGTGCCTTTTCTGATTTGGTGTAATTGTATTCATCCATTTTAGAGAAAGTAAGGTTTAAAATGTGTGTATATATATATATGAAAGACATGCTGGTACATAGCCATCTTCAAACGAAAGAAGCAAGCTGGCTCCAGCAAACGAAGGGTTTCCGAAAATGCGGGAACTGCAAGGCATGTAAGAACAGCAGTAATGTCTTAGAAGTCACACTAGAGAGAACAAAAACTCTCTGGAAAATTGCCAAACTCATTACATGCAACACTGACTTTGTGGTATATGCAATAGTATGTCCCTGCCAGTTGTGGTGTATTGGGTCGACTACCTTTCCGATTAAAAAACGCATCTTGGATTACTAATTGCGACCAAACTTACAGCACGGCAAGACACTTCTCAAGGGAACATGGGGCCGACTGGACCAAAGCCAAATATTTTGGATTGGACACAGTCAAACCCAACCCAAGAGGTGGAAACCGTACTGCTGCTCTACGCAAACTCGAATCATGTTTCATCCTCCTAGCAGGCACCAAATTTCCGGATGGCCTGAATCAGGATGAGAAACTATATTCCCACCTGTAATGAGAGACAGTGTGAGTTAAACTCGTTACTCGTTACTGCTACTGAGAGTGCGTTGCTTATTTGCAGATACACTTGGATTGATAATTGCCGGCGGTAGCTCTACCGGCTTAACGCGTCACCCAACCACGGGCGAGATCCCCAGGAGAAGCTGATCCTGTTTGCATATATATATATATATATATATATATATATATATATATATATCCAAACACTCTCCAAATGTGCAGACACGCACAACATCAGGAACAGACAACTTGGATTGCCGGTGCTCGAAATTAGAATTTATTAAATCAAGATAAGTGCACAGCTCATGACGCGTTTCGGGCCACTCGGCCCTTGCTCACATGATCACGTTACGCACATGATAGTGAATTTAAAGGAATACACCACCCATCACCTGACTGGAAAAAGAACGTCACTACTTAGAAATTGAAGAAATAATCAAGTTACAAGTTCACATAGTTAGTGCAAACGCCTTTTGAAAGCTTCCAAATAAATAGCACTTCACTAGTTCATATAACCAAAGACATAAATTAGAAACCAATACATAGAAAATCACCAATTAAATTTGGGAGAATACATGAAAAATTAAATTTACATTAATATTGGTAACATATGAAACTCTATTAGTACGTGAGGGGGACTGGTATCAATACAGAATAAAAATATCGATAATTTGTGATTTCATTAATCACTCACGTAATCAAGACATTTATTAAAAAACTCAGTGTCCAGCCAACTGTATCTAGTCATATGAACATAGATTGTGTTTGTTGAGACAAATGAAAATACATGCTGCCAATACAATCTGTTAGTTAAGGTATCAAATATGGTTTAACATGTGACAAACAAAATGTATGTGAGATGCGATCTAGGACAGAACAGAAGTTGGACCTAAAACCAGTAAAAAATTACATTCCGTTCATACACTTAGCATGAAATTAGAAATGGGAGTCATGTGAAGAGCTATGTTGACTCTAATTGTCACACCTACTACTTGGTACAAGTATATATATATATAGTTTGCTGTGGGACTCCTTCAGTAGTATTGTGGGACTCCTGCAGGTAAAAATGGCAAAATGCACAATCTGATTGGTCGGTCACATAAGAAACCCATGCCACCGTGCATTGTGATTGGTTGCCACCACAGGAAGTAAAGTATTGCAGCCGCCATTTTTGGACTTAATTTAGAACCAGAAAAAAAACCAAAAACACATAAGACACCCCCCCGGCCTAATAATAAATGAAAGCTTTGGGATTACTGCAGTACCGTAGGACTCTCCTTGGAGCCATTGCAGTCTCCCCCTGTGTGGCCACATGAGACTCCAGGGGGACTCTTGTGGCAGTACTGCGGGACAAAAAAATGGGTGCAGGACCTGGTCACAGTCCAAGCCCTGTGACCAATGCCCCCATGCTGGGCATGGCTGAAGGCCACATGCTGCAATGGGTTGTCTGCAGGGCCTGGTAATAGACAAGGCATGTTGGAAAATGGCCCTCTCTGGAGAGTCACCCCAAACATTTTGCCTTCCTCCTCCTCTTTTTCTGACCACGTTCTTGTTCGCTTTAGGATGCTGAGCACTTTACCACTGCTAACCAGTACTAAAGTGCATGTGCTCTCTCCTCTAAACATGGTTTCATTGACTTATTCACAATTTGTATATTTAATTTATCTATAAGCCCCTAGTAGAGTGCACTACCTGTGGCCCGGGCCTGCAAATTAAATGCTACTAGTGGGCCTGCAGTGCTGATTGTGCCACCCACACAAGCCGCCCTTTAAACATGTCTCAGGGCTGCCACTGTAGAGCCTGTGTGAGCAGTTTACACTGCCATGTCAACTTGACATTACAAAACCATCCGGGACGACGGGAGACCAGCACAGGTTTACGGCGGGTGACGCTCTGACACCAAAGTCTGTTAGAGGAGCGCACTCCTCCCGAGCCCCGATCAGCTACATAAGCTCAGCCATAGTGTTTTTTCGCTTTGGTGTCCGTAAGTATGTAGACACCTAGTCCACACACCTTAGCTCGTGTGTAGGTACAAAAAACTTTTTGGACGGTTTTCACTTTCCACGTGGCACTACTCACTTTGCCACTCACCACTTTCAACCGGTCCTGAAGAAAGCCCCACCTACATTCCTTTGCGGGCTGAAACACGTAGAACCATCACATAGACAAATACAATATAATTATTTCTTTTTTTAGTTGCATCACGAAGAATTTTTAATCATATCCTGAGCCGCCATTAAAACAATTAGAAAGGCAAGGATTCTCAGAGATATTTTTAATCCACATCACATCACACCTTTGCACCACACCAGTTCTGCTGTAATCAGGCATCGTAGCACAACCGGGGGGCATTCGGCCACCCGGTTGGGACCCCAATGATGAAGCATAACACCAACCAGGTTGGTGTGTGAGGGGTCTTTTAACAAACCCAGTGGGTTCCCAAACACTGCCTAGTAGTGATTGTACCACACATACTTGGGTTCGTCCATCATTGTTTAAACATTTAAAACGCCTTGCCAAGCCTTAAACTGCCCTTTTATGACATATAAGTCACCCTTAAAGTAGGTAGCCCTTAGGGAAGGGTGCTATGAAAGTAAAAGGTAGGATATGTACTTATAGGTTTTTACATGTTCTGGTAGTGAAAAACAACCAAATATGTTTATCTCAACTGTGACACCTGCCCCTCACATAGGTTAACATTGGGATTTCCTTATCACACTTTTATGCTGTAATTCCTGATTGATAAAAAGTAGCTCTATCATATTTAATATCTTTGGAATGATAATAATGAATCCTCTTTGCTGGCAAAGTTGGATTTAACATTATTGTTTTTGAAATACAATTTTAAGAAAGTTTGCATTTATCTGCTCTTAAAGCTCTTTGTGCCTGCAGCATGTCTCCAATACACATTTGGGGTGGGTGCCAGCTGGATTTTGTGCATTATCTCTAGACAGCCACACACAAAGGATGGCTAGGTGTGTCTGAGTGCCCATCTGCATCCTTATGGCTCATGCTGGGCAGGGTGGGAGGGAGAAGCTGAATCTTACATCTGAATAGTCAATATCCTATCCCCACACAAAGGGTTAATTACCTCCCCTGTAGTTAGTCTGGAGCCATAGCTAGGAGTAAAGGACCTCTTTGTACTTCGAATACTGTCTTTGAAGTCTTCCACACTTCAAAGGCACAACTGGGTTTAAGTACTGGGTCTCTGAACCCACCAAATCAGTCACTTCGTGACCTGTAAAGAATCTCTGTCAGAAGAACTGCTGTAATGCTACAAGGACTGTCACTCTGCTGGACTGCTACTCTGGAAGAACAGCTTTTCTGCTGTGCTGTCCTGCTACCTGCTGCTCTCTGACCCTGCTGGGGGAGAGCTGGACTCTGTCTTGAACCCAGAGTGAACTCCAAGGGCCTGTTTGCTTGCTTCCTGTTTCCTGAGACTCAGGGATATTAAAGTCTGAACACCTGCTCCTTTGCCTGGTCTATTGAAAGTGGACCCCGCTACATGATCCACTAAAGTTGATGCATGTCCAGTCTCCATGTAGCAAAAATGCCACATTGGCCCTGATGAGGGTGAAGAATCTTAAAGAACCAATGCATCGGTACCAATGCATTGCTGCCGATGCAGTGTGAGAAGATCAACACATCCTCTCCACAGGGTGGAGAATACCAGTGCATAATCTGTGGAGCCAATGCCTCTTGGCTCAGTGCATCGTCTTCGGAACCGGCGCATCTCCACCAGGGCGTGAAGAAAATCAACGCATCACCTCCAATGTAGGGTCGACACCAATGCATCACTCGGCTGCCTCCCGTACCTCGCTGTTGCCACCATAATCAGGGTTCTTTATTCAGTGGGCCTGTGAGGTTCTGGTATCCAGCCCGGGCTCCATCGCAATCGAAGTGAACTCTTGACTTTTCCAGGATCTCTGACATATTATCGAAAGACACATTATCGAACTACACAAATATCGCAACAAAAATATCGACATCAAAATTATCGACATTGTATACTTAATTAAAAACTACACTAATATCGACACTACAATATCGTAATACAATTATATCGATCACACAAAAATCGCACACATCAATATCGCAATACTAAATATTGACATAAATAAATAAATATAACACATGTAACAAATATCGATAACCAAAATATAGACATCAAGAATATCGTTTTTTTTACATATATCGACAATTCTAATACTAATAAAACCAATACTTTAAACAACATAAATACAATATTTTCCTAAAACATACATTTTCCAATTATATTCTACTTAAACATAAACATAACATTTATAACTATATAAATATTTAACAACATAATAAAAAAACACAGAAATAATTATCACATAGGCATTTCGAACACATTCAAAAAAATTAAGACACATTATAAACAATCTTTTTCTATATAATTATTTAAAACTCTCCTCCTTTAAAACTAAATATACTCTTACTTAGCATTTTCCATAAAAGGAAACCAATTAAATAAAAAAAATTCAAAACATCCAATAGAAAGGCCACATACAGAAAGCAACCAATAACATTCAAGAAACAATTTAAAACCACTATATAAACCAATTAAAACAAGTCTTCTACTGTGCCTTAAACCAAATCATTGAACGAAGAAGAAACTCTGCTAAACAGAAGAAACCTACATCCTACTACTATTCTAAAAACGTAAGTAAATTACCTATTCTAACTAAACTGCCAAGTTAAACTAAAACACTAATTTATCTTTACTCAAAAAAATAACTAACTTATATATTCCATCTCTTTATGTTTCCACTAGAGCTATTACTCTAAACAGCTAAAGAAAAGATTGAACATTGCCAGAAAGGACTCACTAAAAAAGTAAGTATACTATCAAAATACTTTCTAAAATATTAATTAAATCCTACTCAAACCCCAAAACATCCTAAACCCCAAAACAAATCCATGTTCTCTTTTTTAAGTTTTTAAAAACCTGTATAAATTAACACCTATAGTCCATACCAAACAGCAATACCACCCCACTTAAAAAAACTAAAACAACCAAAACAATATATGTTCTTTAACTTTCAGACACTACATCAACTAAACAGCATTTTGCCTACAAAGAACATCCTCATTCAAATACAACCAAAAACACTTGGTAAGTATATATATAAACATTTTTTTTTTTGCTATTTTCATTTAAATATATATGTGCCGATTACGATCCTGTAAACACCGGGTACGAACCGTCGGACGGAGCATATTCTCCGTCCGACGCGTACCCGGTCGTCAAAACTTACAAACATGGAATTACGAATCGCACGGAAACTCCATTTCCGTACAATTCGTACAAAACCCCGACCGACGAAAATAAACATACAGGTGCCGATTACGATCCTGTAAAAAAATTCCCCCTACGACTCATATCCGGTCTTTTTACCGTACGAATCGTACAAGTGCCGTACAAACTGCCAATTACGATTCACATGGGAAAAAGACCATGCGAATCGCATTGGGAATAATTCCCCACACGTCCTCGGGTCAGAAAATGTGTCCGACACGTCCTCGGACGAATCACCGTACAAATGTGAAAAGTGAAGTCCGACCGCGGAATCACGATCCATCCCGTGCGTCCGATGTTACAACCGTATGGAAAAAACACCATCCGCACCGAACTCCCATAGCAACCATGGAGACATGTGCCTGCATACTCGCCCAACACTCCCCCCAGCCCCCGTACGTTCGAGTCGTACCCCCGTGTATGTACACCCCCACCCGTGTATGCACACCCGTGTACGTTCGTGTCGTACCCCCGGGTATGTACAGCCGTGTACGTGTCGAATCACCGTACAAATGTGAAAAGTGAAGTCCGACCGCGGAATCACGATCCATCCCGTGCGTCCGATGTTACAACCGTATGGAAAAAACACCATCCGCACCGAACTCCCATAGCAACCATGGAGACATGTGCCTGCATACTCGCCCAACACTCCCCCCAGCCCCCGTACGTTCGAGTCGTACCCCCCGTGTATGTACACCCCCACCCGTGTATGTACACCCGTGTACGTTTGTGTTGTACCCCCGGGTATGTACAGCCGTGTACGTGTCATACCCCCCGTGCATTTACACCCGTGTACGTTAGAGTAGTACCCCCGGGTATGTACACCCGTGTACGTGTCGTACCCCCCCTGTATGTACACCCGTGTACGTGTCGTACCCCCCGTGTACGTTCGTGTCGTACCCCCCTGTATGTACACCCGTGTACGTGTCGTACCCCCCCTGTATGTACACCCGTGTACGTGTCGTACCCCCGGTGTATGTTCGTGTCGTACCCCCCTGTATGTACACCCATGTACGTTAGAGTAGTACCCCCGGGTATGTACACCCGCGTACGTTAGAGTAGTACCCCCCGGGTATGTACACCCGCGTACATTAGAGTCGTACCCCCCGTGTATGTACACCCCCACCCGTGTATGTAAACCTGTGTACGTGTCATACCCCCCCCTGTATGTACACCCGTGTACGTGTCATACCCCCCTGTGTACGTCCGTGTCGTACCCCCCATGCATGTACACCCATGTACGTTAGAGTAGTACCCCCCAGGTATGTACACCCGCGTACGTTAGAGTCGTACCCCCGTGTATGTACACCCCCACCCGTGTATGTACACCCGTGTACGTTCGTGTCGTACCCCCCGTGTATGTACATCCGTGTACGTGTCGTACCCCCCCTGTACGTTCGTGTCGTACCCCCCTGTATGTACACCCGTGTACGTTAGAGTCGTACCCCCCACCCGCGTATGCATGGAGCGTACCCCCACCCCAACATTCTAAGTACGGAGCGCACCCCAGGCCCCAACATCACCACCTTCACATAACATCGCGCATGTACGAGTCGTACCAAGCCACACACAAGGACAGCACTGTACAACAAAATGGCCCATGTACACACCGTACACACGCTAAAAACGCACGTACACAACCAGGACAAACCAAAACGACACAAGAATACACCATTCGAATGGCACAAAGCCACAAAACATGTCCAACAACCACTAAAACAACACATCCACTGACCTGCAACTGCCAAAATCCAAAACAGAGGCCCAAAACACAACCACTCCTTATAACACACCCACCCAAAGTTCAAACACAGCCACACCCACCAATGGACCAATAAAAAGGGCCCACACACACAAACCATGAGCCTTTGCAACAGACTCACTGCTGCCAGACCCCACAGACAACCTACAGCACCATACTAGAAGCTTTACCACACCTTACACTTGCACACCTTCACACACACACCTTCACAAACACCCCCTCATCACATTCACACACACACCTGCACAACCACACACTCACAACCATCCATACCCACACCCCCCCACCATCCACACCCACACCCCTCACCATGCCCACTAACAAGAATCCAAAGTTCACTAGCCGAGAGTTGGAGGTCCTTGTCGATGAAATCCTCAGAGTCGAGCCACACCTCTTTGGAACATTGGTCAGACAGACCAGCACTTCAGCAAAAACAGCCATGTGGCAGACCATCATCGATGCTGTGAATGCTGTTGCGGACACCAGAAGGAACAAGCAGGAATGCCAAGCCAGGTGGTACGATCTGCGGAGGAGGGTCCGAGCCAAGATGACCGATGAACACAACCAGGCCAACGTCACTGGAGGAGGCCCGGCCCGCAGACCCGTACACTACCATCCCTGGGAGGAGAGGGTGATGGCCATACTGCCGGTGGTGGCAGTCGACGGAGTAGATGGACTCCGAGAGCCGGGTGAGTACACAAACAACTCACCTTACATGGGGGGAACAGCATCCACAACCAAACTCACAAACAGGCACGCAACCACCCCAAGCTATCGCATGACTCAACCACACTCCATGAACACGCACATGCCACTGGCGCCACCATGCCCCATGCACCCAGCTGGACAATGTCAAGTCACAGGCCACAGAAGACACCAACACATGACACGGTAAGCCGGATGGCGGGAGGGTGGGCCCAAAAAATCACATAGTGCAACTCAGAAGCAGACAACAATGCCCCCTGCCCATATAGCCTAGGTCACAGCCAGACAAACAGTGTGTCCCAACACAGGAATGACTTGCCAGCAAATGGCGGAAGCCTTGCATCAACACATGGGGGTGACGGCACGTTCTTGCACATGACAGCAGCCAATGAACAGCCAACACTGTGAAAGAGTGGCAGCACACACCACCACAGCAGCAGTGCAGACACACACACTACACCCAATGGGTGCCTGGAGATCAGAAACAAACTCACATCAACAATCCAAGGGCCATTCAAAGATCTGCTAAAAGTGTGTGCCTAGGAAGCTGGGCTGAGGTGACAGAGGGTGACACACAGAGGGAGGGAGAGGGGGACAGAGAGGGAGGGTGACACAGGGAGACGGACAGAGGGAGGAGGCTGACACACAGAGGGAGGGAGAGGGGGACAGAGAGGGAGGGAGACACAGGGATACGGACAGAGGGAGGAGGCTGACACACAGAGGGAGGGAGAGGGGGACAGAGAGGGAGGGAGACACAGGGCTATGGACAGAGGGAGGAGGCTGACACACAGAGGGAGGGAGAGGGGGACAGAGAGGGAGTGAGACACAGGGAGTCGGATAGAGGGAGGAGGCTGACACACAGAGGGAGGGAGAGGGGGACAGAGAGGGAGGGAGACACAGGGAGAGCAAATCAGCCTTGTGGTGTGTGGGAATGTCTGCTCGTCAGCAAGTGGACTGCGTGCATGTAGACAAGGGTGGCCAGTGCCAGCACCCCCCCTCTCCTCCATGGCAAAACACAGGGCCATGTCACAACCTGTGCACGAGCATGACAGCTACCTGCATCATATAAGTGTGTGGAACAACTCCATGTGCCCACGTACAGTGCTACACGGAAGGCGCCAATGCACGGCTCGCCACACCTGCCCACTCCACTGCTGACTGCAGTCACACTTGATGCAGCAAGTAAGACTGTGGCACACATAGGTAAAGTCGCCAAAGCTGTGCCCAAGGGACATACCCATGCACAAGTGCACTGTGAGTGGATTGCAAGACATAACCATATTCCCAGAGGAAATGTTCCAACTTTGAAACGAATGAAACATGGATGTTGCATGGAACAAAATTAACATTGTCTCTCTCACACACAGGTCAACGTCGTGGATCACCCCCCAACACTGGGGGGGAAGACTGACAGGACCCGGCTCGGCGGGATGAAGGAGCCACCGGCAGCGACGACTCTCACCACTCTGTGGATGAACCCGACCCCGACCAACCTGGCCCCTCTGGTGTCCAACGACCTGCAGCACCTGCGTCAGGTACAACCGGGCCAACCACCACCCCCACTCCTGCCACATCCCAGGAGACACCCAGGAGCCCTGCCCCACCACCACAAAGCAGCCAGGCCGGCCAGAAGGGACACGGTGTCCCGGGCACCCAGGAGGAGGCAGACGACAATGCCAATGCCACCCCTCAGGGGTCCCGGAGACCCGATGTACCCACAAGGGCAGGCCAGGTGCAAGTGGGCAGGGGTGGTGGGAGTGGAGGACGGCGGAGGCGCCAGCCTGACCAGTTGGCTGGGGAACCGGTATATTCCCATGTCCGAAACATCCTGGACACATACCGGCAGGACACCACGGGCATGGCCCAGGTTGTGTCCATCCTCGAGGAGATCAAGACCCAGCAGGCCCAGCAACATGCGGAGCAACATGCCTGTCTACAGCAACACCAACGGAGGATGGAGGACAGACAGGCCGAGCTCGTGACGATGTTCACAGGAATTCACAGTACACTCCGTCAGATGGCCGACAACATGGGCAACACTCCCTGTGCCATCAGGCGTAGAACATCACCACCCACAGGGAGGGATCAGGAGGAGGAGGAGGAAACATCCAATGGAGCATCCCAAACATCGTCACGGCCTGCTTCTGAGGGTCCCCGCAGGAGGGCGGGTCGTCCACGTAAAAGACCGTGAGGGTCGGCGCTACAGCACCATCTCCCAGGACACCTGGCCTGGCACCTGGCCCACTGGAGCAACAGCAGCACAGCAGCAAAAGACATTCTCTGCCACATGGCCTTGCTGGTCACTGTCTGACCAATGTTGACAGAGACTGTGGCCTGGACTCTGAGGATTTCAAATGGGAAGGACACCAACTACCCTAGTGAACTTTGGATTCCACACACCCGGAAAGCCCCTCATGTCAAACCCCCCCCCCCAATAAAATAAAAAGTCACACCATGAAGAGAAGATGCCTACTGGTTGCATTATTACCTTACATGTGTCTTGTAAAAGGGGGAAAGGGGGGGCAGGACCAGGGGCAGGCCACAAAACCCCCACCAAAGTCACACAGCACACATGCCCTGGACATACCTGACCCCCAGGCCCTGGTCACTACGAGGTGGTGGGGGCGTGTCCAGCAAAGCCAGCGTCCGCCACAACGGAAGTGCCTGACGACGCGAACCGGCAACACAACAATACAGGTACGTCCCGTACCCACGCCTTAAGAGCGTGGGTACGAGTCGTACCACGCCCACCCCTACGTCACCCCAACAATGGCGGGACGGCCCGTACCCACGTGGCAAAGGCCTGGGTACGGGCCGCGCAAGCATTCTACAGCGTGGGTACGGATATGTACGGACCGTACCCCCACCCATGTATGTATGGAACGTACCCCCCACCCCAACAGTGGACGTACGGAGCGTAACACCAGCCCTGTATGTATGGAGCGTACCCCCAACCCCAACAGTGTAAGTACGACCCGTACCCTCACCCGCGTACGTATGGAGCGTACCCCCACCCCACCAGTGTAAGTACGACCCGTAACCCCACCTGCGGATGTATGGAGCGTACCCCCCATGCCAATAGTGTAAGTACGACCCATACCCTCACCCACGTACGTATGGAGCGTACCCCCACCCCAACAGTGTAAGTATGACCCGTAACCCCACCCGCGGACGTATGGAGCGTACCCCCCACCCCAACAGTGTAAGTACGACCCGTACCCCACCCGCGTACGTATGGAGCGTATCCCCACCCCAACAGTGTAAGTATGACCTGTAACCCCACCCGCGGACGTATAGAGCATACCCCCCATGCCAATAGTGTAAGTACGACCCGTACCCTCACCCGCATACGTATGGAGCGTACCCCCACCCCAACAGTGTAAGTACAACCCGTAACCCCACCCGCGTATGCATGGAGCGTACCCCCACCCCAACCGTGTATGTACGACCCGTACCCCCACCTCGTATGCATGGAGCGAACCCACACACGTGTATGTTCTAAGCGTACATATTGTTAAATAGGAGGGGTGTGTGCAGAGTCCTCCTAGCAGTGCCCAGAGACAGGAGGGGTGTGTGCCTATCACTCCCAGCAGTGCCCAGAGACAGGAGGGGTGGGTGCAGAGTCCTCCCAGCAGTGCCCAGACACAGGAGGGGTGGGTGCAGAGTCCTCCCAGCAGTGCCCAGACATAGGAGGGGTGGGTGCCTATCACTCCCAGCAGTGCCCAGACACAGGAGGGGTGGGTGCAGAGTCCTCCCAGCAGTGCCCAGACACAGGAGGGGTGGGTGCAGAGTCCTCCCAGCAGTGCCCAGACGCAGGAGGGGTGGGTGCAGAGTCTTCCCAGCAGTGCCCAGACACAAGAGGGGTGGGTGCAGAGTACTCCCAGCAGTGCCCAGTCACAAGAGGGGTGGGTGCAGAGGCCTCCCAGCAGTGCCCAGACGCAGGAGGGGTGGGTGCAGAGTCCTCCCAGCAGTGCCCAGTCACAAGAGGGGTGGGTGCAGAGGCCTCCCAGCAGTGCCCAGACATAGGAGGGGTGGGTGCAGAGTCCTCCCAGCAGTGCCCAGACACAGGAGGGGTGGGTGCAGAGTCCTCCCAGCAGTGCCCAGACGCAGGAGGGGTGGGTGCAGAGTCCTCCCAGCAGTGCCCAGACACAGGAGGGGTGGGTGCATAGGCCTCCCAGCAGTGCCCAGACATAGGAGGGGTGGGTGCAGAGTCCTCCCAGCAGTGCCCAGACACAGGAGGGGTGGGTGCAGAGTCCTCCCAGCAGTGCCCAGTCACAAGAGGGGTGGGTGCAGAGGCCTCCCAGCAGTGCCCAGACATAGGAGGGGTGGGTGCAGAGTCCTCCCAGCAGTGCCCAGACACAGGAGGAGTGGGTGCAGAGTCCTCCCAGCAGTGCCCAGACGCAGGAGGGGTGGGTGCAGAGTCCTCCCAGCAGTGCCCAGACACAGGAGGGGTGGGTGCAGAGGCCTCCCAGCAGTGCCCAGACATAGGAGGGGTGGGTGCAGAGTCCTCCCAGCAGTGCCCAGACACAGGAGGGGTGGGTGCCTAACACTCCCAGCAGTGCCCATGGAACGCAAAGGGTGGAGTAGCCACAGATACCATGCCCACAAATGTCAGTCAGGTGCACAAAGACCCTGCAGTACATGTACCACATGTGTGCGAGGCTGGGAGTATACGCATGCATAGCGCCGAAAAGAAAACATGTCCACATGAAGTCATGTCAATAGTCCACATACACAAGTACAATGACTACCAAGGATGCCACGAATGATGCAGGTGGAGACATCGCTCAGCATGCATGTGCAAAGTTGAAGGAGTCCGTCACACACCCAGCTAATGTACACACACCTCAGCGACAAATATTGGGAACACCCTGCAGGGAAGATGTCAGGGTACACAGAGGAAGGAATACACCTTGGGACAATTTCACCATGCAGAAACTGCTTACATGAACAGAGAAACCTTGCTAACACCGTGTGATGGCACACAGATACCAGGGACCCCCTATGACCAGCACGCTACTACATTTCCCACACACCCAACACATGATTACCACCCAAAATCATGGAGCAGCCCCACCAACAGCAACATCAGAAAAGCAGTAGTGTTCAAAGGAAACAAAAATGGCTTTAATCAGCATGATCTTAAATAGTGTGTTCGTAGAAAGTTCAATATTTACAAAGCCCATAGGGCAGTCCATGAGTCACAGCTGGACGGGGGACACAGTGGGACGCGTGTCCCCTAGCTTGCCTGCACAGTCAGACTCCTTCGTCTTCCACAGCGGGGAGGGCATCATGTTGGGGGGAAGGACCAGGCACCGCAGGGACAGGAGGGCGAAGGGTAGGCGTCGTGGGTGCAGGGATGGAGGACTCCACCACAGGGGGTGGGGCAGGGCCAAAGGCGGAGGCCAGGATCTCACTGCACACCTTTGCAAGGTCCTCCAGCGTCTCCCCTGCACCCGAAGGAACAACAGGCCCCAAGGAGGGGGGGGGGCGGAGGGATGGGTCGCAGCGCCACTGGGGGAGGGTGTGGACAGGGGGGGACTCAACCACCCTGACCGGGGACTCCCTTGACCGCTTGTGGGGTGGTGTCACAGTGGGGCTCAGGGACAGAGCGGCCATGAAGGAGTCCTTGCTGGATATGTGGCCAGGAGAGCTGAGGGGAGGGGATTTGGAGGGAGTGGATTGGGTGGAATGCGGACTCCCACTCTGGCTGCGTGTCTTACGTTTGCCCCCCGACCCAGTGGGTGTGCCTACCTCACCCTGTGTGTGCGTGCCAGGAGGTGTGCGTATGACCTTCCCTGCTGGTGTGGTGCCTGTGTCTGTTGTGGTGGGTGCATGCTGACGTCTGGGTGTACGTGGGACAGGCATGGGAGTGGGAAGTGTGGATGGGGCAGGGGTAGGGGGTGGGACGTAGCGCTGCAGGAGACCCACTGCTGCAGTCAGTGTCGAGTCTATGGACCTCAGCAACTGGCGTTGGTCAGCCTGCGACGAAAAAATGCCCTCCAAGTATGCCTCCATGTTGTGCAGCACTTGGCTGTGGCCATGGAGGACATTAAGGATCGCAGCCTGACCAACCTGCAACTGCCGCTGAATGTCCACAGACTCGGCATTGGCGGCAGCAGTGGAGACAGGGGCAGGGGGTGCGGTGCCTGGCAGGAAGGAGACATGTGGTGATCGTGGACGTTGGGAAGGGACACGAGCAAGTGGGAGGCGGCTGATGGCAATGGAGGGGGCGGGGTGCGATGTTGTTCCGCTGTCAGCTGCTGGTGTAGCCTCCACCCACTCGGAGAGATCATCCTCGGACCCGTCGGCTTCATATTCGGTGGTGCCAGTGGACAGGTCCTCGGCCTCACTCTCCTCCGCCTCAGTACCACTCAATGTGCCAGCCACGATGTCAACGCTGGCACTGGTGCTCGGTCCCTCCGCTCCGTCTGTGCTCATGTCTCCCTCCGTGTCCCCCGACAATGCTGTGGGCAAGATGAAGAGACAGCAATTAATCACACACCTGTATACATATGTCACATGAGTCCAATCTACATAGGTGACAGTGCATAGCCTGCAAAGAAAGTTAAGTAACATATACAAAGCAAGGTACAGATGTAGGGCATGCAACACACAGTTGGTTGACCCACCATGCCACAGAAAATCCATGGAGAGCATGACACAATAGCAAATGACATGAAATGGAGTTTGACATAGGAGCCAGGCCCTGGGGACAATCCAGCACTGCATCTGCACCACACAGCGTTGCCGACAATAGGGATGAGGAGGGACCAAATCCATGACCTTGAGGCCCATGCTGCATAGGTAATACTGAAAACATGCCCAACATGACTGGCTCACTGCACCTTGAGTGTATGTCCAGACAAACATCACACACTAGCCAGACCTAGCAAGGAGATTTCAGGTTTTGACATGTAGGCTTTGCCCGCACCAATCACCCCCTACATGAGACAATTTGTTGAGACACAGGTGGCACTTACATCTCTTAGTCTGGGTGAAATACACAGGGGATGCATAAATGCAAAATTGGACGCCAAATACCCGAGGTGCGCCTGTCCAAATAATCATGTACAAATGGCCATCATCAGATGCTTGTAACAAGACACACAGGCACTGGCCACTGTGACTATGAACAAGGAAAATCAGGTCAGGCTGTACAGTGGACACTTGTACTACATTTCACGTCAACATACATGGTGCCAGGGGACAATGGCACAGAGCACAACCTATGCTTTAGACACTGAGAGTGTCCACGTTTTGTGATGACACACATGACACCTATGAATATATGCCCCAGGGGAAAGTAGTGGCCACACAACTCCATGGTCCTGAATGGGAATGACTGCAACACACACCACCATCCCTGCACTATGCGTATCGCACACTCATGCACATCATGTCACAGGCCACACCATAGGACATGCGTGCTGTAAGGCATGACACTTGAGAGACTAACTCCCATGTCTGGACTCAGCATCAGTGCCAACTGACATGGGACCCACATGTACTGAACTGGACAGGTCACAGGCAAGGTCCCAAAACCTGTTACACACCACCCCCACACATGATGCTACAGGCATAGTTCACGTGGAGAAAGTGCCAGCCTAGATAACCTTGTGAAGGAGTGACTACACACAGACCAGGGAACACATTGCAAGGAGGGGGAGGGAGGCAGGAGAGCACAGCTATACTGTGGGTAACTGGATCTGCACAGCACCTTTAAACCCTGGCAGTGTATCCATGCAACTGTGCACTTACAAATGCTGGTGAAACACAACAAGCACACATGTACCTACCCCCTTCCTGCTGCTGCTTCTCCTGTAAGCGCCTCTCCAAGTCTGTAAATACCACCGGCAGCACACGCTTGTGGATGTGGGTCAGTCGGCGGCACCCGCGGTTCTTATGGCTCTCAGGTGAGTCCCCCAGCAGGACCCGTGCGATCCTCCGCGTTCAGCACCGGATATCCTGCCAGCGTTTCCTCACCTGGGACAGGCGCCGCTTCCGACCATCCGCACTCCTCACGGCGCTGACGGCGGTCAGCCATATCTGCTCCTTGGCAGAGGCGCCTACCTGTGAGGATGAACAAGTGACACTACATCAATACACCTGGCACATGTCACAGGGACACATATTAGAACACATTTGCTGTTTACAACAAGGCATAGTATGCATCCAGCGCATTGCACCTTTGTCATAGGGACATGATCCTCTGGGGAAGGGCAAAAGCAGTACGTGCCATTGAAAGGACACAGGTGGAATGAGGGCAACTACACAATCAATGATCCAGGCTCACACTGTGCATCACAAGCTACACCAGGATAATGTGCAGCACCTCTAAGCAGTCACATGCCACAGGCCACTGACGCTACCGCAGCAGAGTACACAGACACACACAGGTACAGGACATTCACCTGCCATTGCCAAATGCAGCGACATACCTCACTCTGCACATGTGCCACTAGACTGGGGGGGGGCTCACAGGTGTGGGGCTGGCTCTGCACGTCAGACACACAGCACTGCTCCCTGCTCACATCACATGGCTAGGGTATATCCATCCCTCATGCAGCTGGGGTGCTACACTCCACATATGCACCCACCCACATGACAGGGGACTTACACACACACCGATGTCCAGGGTACGAACACATCATGTGGACACTCACAGCACAGGTTTATAGAACTAACACACATCTGTGGGTACAGTCACCTGTCACACTGGTGTGAGCACAGAATCACATGAGGACTGTAGAGGCTACATTCCCAGGAGGACAAGACAGGCAAAATGTGGCATGCACCATGCAGTGATTGTCACAGTAAAAACAATGCAAGTGAGGACGGCAGACATGCACTACAGCATGCACTGGCTGGGAGACATCAGGAATTCCCCCCGGGACCCCCCCTACAGTACATAGCATGTGTGCCACACCTGGACACAATGCCAGAAGTCACACTCACAAAAAAGGGACACAGTCTGTGCTGGTGGACTCTGCACTCACCTGATACCCTGGTCGCCCATACAGCATGGGGTACTGTGGGAGGATCACATCCAGCAAAGCCAGGTTCTCCTCCAGGGTGAAGGGCTGTGACCTCTCCACAGACCTTGACATGGTTCCAGGGAATCAGTAGCAGCAGCTGGGTCGTGGAATACAGAGATATGCAGGCAAGTGCTCCCTCATGGGACCTGGCTGCCTTATATCTGCCTTGCTGGCCTGTTTCATGCACAGGAGTACAGAGTGATTGGTCATTCACATTTGCATCCTATGTTTCCTCCAATCCCTTCAAACCTAGCACAGTCAGTGGGTTCTTATTGTGTTTTTTTCTTCAGCATGATGTCAACCCCACAAACACATTGCAACAAAGTGGATTCATTCCAACTGACTTCTGCTGTGCACCTTCCAGAACAAATTCAAACTTTAAACTTGGTCTCCATGACAACCAGCATGCATGTAGGCCTTTATACTTGTCCCTCATGTGTCCCCTATGTAATTTGGAGCTTCACACACAGGTACGTTGCGTTCCGGGGCCCTAGGGCACCCCAAATGCATATCAACGGCCCGTACAGGCATGTGTATGCTCCGTACCACTATGGGTGTTCTCGCGTATGCGTACTCATAGTGGTACGGCCCGTACACACGCCTGCTTACCTCACTATCACTATGAGTACGCATACGCGAGAACACCCATAGTGATAGTGAGCGTACAGGCGTGTGTACGGGCCGTACCACTATGGGTGTTCTTGCGTATGCGTACTCGTAGTGGTACGGCCCGCACACACGCCTGTATGCTCACTATCACTATGAGTACGCATACGCGAGAACACCCATAGTGATAGTGAGCATACAGGCGTGTGTACGGGCCATACCACTATGGGTGTTCTCGCGTATGCGTACCCATAGTGGTACGGACCGTACACGCGTGCGTACGCTCACTATCACTATGGGTACACATACGGCAGCACTCCCATAGTGTTAGGGAACGGACACAGGCCCTCTTGGCGAAAGTACGGTGCCTTTCACACATCACAGTGGTAACAGGCAGCACACAGGAAGGAATAGGGCTGACATACTTGTCCATGGATGGACATCAAGGCATTGTCTGGCCAGTACTACATTTGTGGGGCACTGGTGTGAAAGGTTGTGATGTGGCACATTACTCCTGAGTGGAGAAGGCACCAGATGTATAATGAGATGTGTACAGATGTTATGTGTGACGGTGCAATGTGTGCCAGGCATGCCCTTAACTCCTTTGACATGTGTGCATGTCGTACTGCACACTTGGGATGAGCGTCACTGGCATGGCACGGTCCACAACACACGCAAGTGTCCCCTGATGCCCGGTACAGGGGTTACCACACCAGACATGTCACTACCCACGGTGCACGATGTGTCTATGTCATGTATGTGTGGTGTGTTCCCATTAGCTTGATGTTGGAGCTCCCTCAAAAGCATCAGCTGTTGCAGCAACCAACATGTGTCTGTGTGTAGATGGACATGGCACACAGTTACGCACACCAGGCCACATGTGGTATCAGATGTGAGGTGCGTATGTATGCATGGGACACGGAGTAGCGTAACAAGGACATGTCTGCATCCTCTCTATGAATGTGTGGTGAGTCATCACATGTACACCTTATTGGCAAGGTGTGTGGGCTGTCCTAGTGTAATGTCATGTGACCTGTGGCTCCAGTGTTCCGCTACCAGTCTCTGCAATCGACATCCTACTTCTGCTGATGTGTGGATGTATGTCACTCCTGTGTTGCGTCTGGCTGTTCACTTACACTAGGACACAGCTAATCCCATGCCATGGCATGTGGAGGTTCACAATCTCCGTGTGTAGCTGGGTCGTGGTAGGAGTGTCACCTGGCAGCCATACGTGTCCAGGGCATGTGGCACATACCTGACTCCGTATGTTGCATATGTGTATTGGCAGATTAACATGGGCTCAGTACCAAAACATTGTTGTTGTAGTGCACTCACTCTTCCTTGTCACTTCCAAATTACTGCAGAGCGCCGCCTCTTCCCCGACCAATTCCGGACTTGGCTGCCATGCGGGAGAATGACGGTATCCGGTGCTACCGCTTCCCCCAACGGTTGATTCTGGAGTTGACGGTGAGACTGGCACCACACTTGCAACCGCTGCACAGGTATCCTACGGCACTGACACCCAAGCTGAAGGTAATGGCAGCCCTACATTTTCTGCCCACGGGTACCTGCCAAAATACCATAGCTCATGTTGGTGGCATGTCCCAGAGCATGTTCTGCCGTGTGCTGCATGATTTCTTAGAGGCCATGTTGCTTCACCTGGATGACTTCATCCATTTCCCAACCCCTGAAATGTTGACTGGGGTCAAGCGTGGATTCTATGCCCTGGGAGGGATGCCCCATGTCATTGGGTCCATAGATGGGACACATGTGGCTTTGGTACCACCACAGGCACAGGAGGTAGCGTACAGGAATTGCAAGCACTACCACTTCATCAATGCCCTTGTGGTGTGTCTATACAACATGGTGATTTCACATGTCTGTGCTCGTTTTCCAGGATCAGCACACGATGCCTACATCATGAGGCGTAGCAGGGTGCCTGAAATTATGACGCAGCTGTGCAATGAACAAGCATGTGTTGTTGGTGGGTACACTCTGTCTGTCCTGTATTTTGCGTAGACTTCCAGCACGACCGCTTCTCCTGTCCTACTTATGTCCATGTGCTTTCCATGTAGGGGACGTTGGCTATCCAAACATGCCATGGCTGATCACACCTCTCCGCAACCCCATCAAGCCAGCCCAGCTCCGCTACAACACCGCCCATGGCTGGACAAGGCGAGTGATAGAGAGGACATTTGGCCTCCTGAAGAGCCGATTCAGATGCCTCCACAAGACCGGCGGCGCCCTCCCATATGCCCCGGCGAAGGTCTGCAAAATCTTCATGGTCTGCTGCATGCTGCACAACATGGCAGTTGAGAAAGCTGTGCCACTCATCCTGGATCAAGATGATCAGGACCATCCACCCGTGGAGGACGAAGGTCTTGGCAATGGGGCTAGTGATGTGGAGGATGTGGAGCCGCAAGAGGACATCCGGACTCGGCTCATACGCGACTTCTTTTCTTAGTGGTGAGTACCAGTGTCTGAGTGTGCACGCATTGGTCCCTGTGTGGCATGTGTTGCGATGTGTGTGTCCATCTGCATGTATGCCACGTGAGTCAGAGGTGTGTGTGGATGTGTCACTCGAGTGATGGTGCCAGTGATGAGTGTATTTCCCCAGTCATAATTGTGACCTAGCATGTTGTCATCCATACATGTGTCGAGTACATGCACATGCAAGTGGCTGTGCTTTTTGTGGCTGACTTCTTGTGTGTCTCTCTTCCCCAGGTACTTGCGCATGCCGTCTGCTGCTTGCATTGTTGTGGCACTGCTATTCCTCATGGACACGTCATCGTGTGCTGACTCAGCGTTACACGCACGGACAAGTTTGGAAGTCTCCTTAGGGTAAGGGATGCATCAGGGGTGTATTGGGTGTGGCAGTTGTTCACGATGTATGCAAACTGCCCCTGTCGATGTTTGGTTCCTCTGCAGACATATCGCATCACCATGGTACACATGACATGCAGATGGGTACACCTGAATAGATGGTCAGACTTGTTGTCAGTCATCAGTGATGGGATTGTGGAATGTGATGATGGCATCAATGTGTGTTACACTGCCCTCGGACACATACGGTTTGCATTGCCTTGACATGGTGTGGGACTTCCACATCAGCGGTTCAATGGTGTATGGCAGGCTCTCCGTGAGCAGCAGGGGGTGTTTAGCTGTTTGCCGACACTTGTGTGCCAGTCCCATGGATATCACGCATTTGTGGTGCAGAAGGGGGGTGCCAGTGTTGGACCCACATGTTACTCCACATGACCTGTTCATGTGTACTCCGAGTTGCCTTTGCAATCCCAAATACATGACTAATAAAGGTGTCCCTATGCCTCCAAGGTGCCTCTTCTCAGTCAATGCTGGTGTGTTGCCATGGGGCATACGGCATGTCTGGCATGGTTTACCATGATAGTGCCTATGTGTCTATGTGTAGAGTAGCAAGATGCAAGCTGTTTGTGTGGGATTAGACTGTGTAGTGTGCATGATGTCCATGACTGTGTGGGTATTGTGACATGTGCCATCCCCATGCATCCAACGTTGGCCAGGCCACCATTCTCTGCATCCACCTGACTCAAGCTTGCAGGACATGGTTCTGCCACCTGTCCACACATACTTGGGTGCCCCCCAGGACACTCCACATGATCCCTGACCTCTGCGCATGGCTGTCGCTGTACTCAATATGTCTGTCTGCACGGTTGTGCGGCCACCCCCTCAGCTGGTTGGGCCCATCACGGGTGTGTATGGTGCTCCATGTCTGTCTTGCCTAATACACTGTGACCCGTGTGTCCTGTGCCAGACTCAGGCCCCAGGGTGTGGATGGTTGAAGTCAAATGAGAACTCAGGCATGGTTAGACTTTACAAGACACATGTAAGGTAATAATGCAACCAGTAGGCATCTTCTCTTCATGGTGTGACTTTTTATTTTAGTGGGGGGGGGGGTTGACATGAGGGGCTTTCCAGGTGTGTGGAATCCAAAGTTCTCTAAGGGAGTTGGTGTCCTTGCCATTTGAAATCCTCAGAGTCCAGGCCACAGTCTCTGTCAACATTGGTCAGACAGTGACCAGCAAGGCCATGTGGCAGAGAATGTCTTTTGCTGCTGTGCTGTTGTTGCTCCAGTGGGCCAGGTGCCAGGCCAGGTGTCCTGGGAGATGGTGCTGTAGCGCCGACCCTCACGGTCTTTTACGTGGACGACCCGCCCTCCTGCGGGGACCCTCAGAAGCAGGCCGTGACGATGTTTGGGATGCTCCATCGGATGTTTCCTCCTCCTCCTCCTGATCCCTCCCTGTGGGTGGTGATGTTCTACGCCTGATGGCACAGGGAGGTATGTTGTCGGCCATCCGACGGAGTGTACTGTGAATTCCCGTGAACACCGTCACGAGCTCAGCCCATCCTCCGTTGGTGTTGCTGTAGACAGGCATGTTGCTCCACATGTTGCTGGGCCTGCTGGGTCTTGATCTCCTCGAGCATGGACACAACCTGGGCCATGCCCGTGGTGTCCTGCCGGTATGTGTCCAGGATGTTTCGGACATGGGAATATACCGGTTCCCCAGCCAACTGGTCAGGCTGGCGCCTCTACTGTCCTCCACTCCCACCACCCCTGCCCACTTGCACCTGGCCTGCCCTTGTGGGCGCATCGGGTCTCCAGGACCCCTGAGGGGTGGCATTGGCGTTGTCGCCTGCCTCCTCCTGGGTGCCCAGGACACCGTGTCCCTCCTGGCCGGCCTGGCTGCTTTGTGGTGGTGGGGCAGGGCTCCTGGGTGTCTCCTGGGATGTGGCAGGAGTGGGGGTGGTGGTTGGCCCGGTTGTACCTGACGCAGGTGCTGCAGGTCGTTGGACACCAGAGGGGCCAGGTTGGTCGGGGTCGGGTTCGTCCATAGAATGGTGAGAGTCGTCGCTGCCGGTGGCTCCTTCATCCTGCCGAGCCGGGTCTGTGAGTCTTCCCCCCCAGTGTTGGGGGGTGGTCCACGACGTTGACCTGTGTGTGAGAGAGACAATGTTAATTTTGTTCCATGCAACATCCATGTTTCATTCGTTTCAAAGTTGGAACATTTCCTCTGGGAATTTGGTTATGTCTTGCATTCCACTCACAGTGCACTTGTGCATGGGTATGTCCCTTGGGCACAGCTTTGGCGACTTTACCTATGTGTGCCACAGTCTTACTTGCTGCGTCAAGTGTGACTGCAGTCAGCAGTGGAGTGGGCAGGTGTGGTGAGCCGTGCATTGGCGCCTTCTGTGTAGCACTGTACGTGGGCACATGGAGTTGTTCCACACACTTATATGATGCAGGTAGCTGTCGTTGTGCTCTTGCACAGGTTGTGACATGGCCCTGTGTTTTGCCATGGAGGAGAGGGGGGGTGCTGGCAATGGCCACCCTTGTCTACATGCACGCAGTCCACCTGCTGACGAGCAGACATTCCCACACACCACAAGGCTGATTTTCTCTCCCTGTGTCTCCCTCCCTCTCTGTCCCCCTCTCCCTCCCTCTGTGTGTCAGCCTCCTCCCTCTGTCCGTCTCCCTGCGTCTACCTCCCTCTCTGTTCCCCTCTCCCTCCCTCTGTGTGTCAGCCTCCTCCCTCTGTCCGTATCCCTGTGTCTCCCTCCCTCTCTGTCCCCCTCTCCCTCCCTCTGTGTGTCAGCCTCCTCCCTCTGTCCGTCTCCCTGTGTCTCCCTCCCTCTCTGTCCCCCTCTCCCTCCCTCTGTGTGTCACCCTCTGTCACCTCAGCCCAGCTTCCTAGGCACACACTTTTAGCAGATCTTTGAATGGCCCTTGGATTGTTGATGTGAGTTTGTTTCTGATCTCCAGGCACCCATTGGGTGTAGTGTGAGTGACTGCACTGCTGCTGTGGTGGTGTGTGCTGCCGCTCTTTCACAGTGTTGGCTGTTCATTGGCTGCTGTCATGTGCAAGAACGTGCCGTCACCCCCATGTGTTGATGCAAGGCGTCCGCCATTTGCTGGCAAGTCATTCCTGTGTTGGGACACACTGTTTGTCTGGCTGTGACCTAGGCCATATGGGCAGGGGGCATTGTTGTCTGCTTCTGAGTTGCACTATGTGATTTTTTGGGCCCACCCTCCCGCCATCCGGCTTACCGTGTCATGTGTTGGTGTCTTCTGTGGCCTGTGACTTGACATTGTCCAGCTGGGTGCATGGGGCATGGTGGCGCCAGTGGCATGTGCGTGTTCATGGAGTGTGGTTGAGTCATGCGATAGCTTGGGGTGGTTGCGTGCCTGTTTGTGAGTTTGGTTGTGGAT
Organism: Triturus cristatus; assembly: GCF_964204655.1. NCBI lineage: Eukaryota > Metazoa > Chordata > Amphibia > Caudata > Salamandridae > Triturus > Triturus cristatus. Next base: position 113,264,001 of record NC_140588.1, read on the forward strand.
GCCGTTCCCCCCATGTAAGGTGAGTTGTTTGTGTACTCACCCGGCTCTCGGAGTCCATCTACTCCGTCGACTGCCACCACCGGCAGTATGGCCATCACCCTCTCCTCCCAGGGATGGTAGTGTACGGGTCTGCGGGCCGGGCCTCCTCCAGTGACATTGGCCTGGTTGTGTTCATCGGTCATCTTGGCTCGGACCCTCCTCCGCAGATCATACCACCTGGCTTGGCATTCCTGCTTGTTCCTTCTGGTGTCCGCAACAGCATTCACAACATCGACGATGGTCTGCCACATGGCTGTTTTTGCTGAAGTGCTGGTCTGTCTGACCAATGTTCCAAAGAGGTGTGGCTCGACTCTGAGGATTTCATCGACAGGGACCTCCAACTCTCGGCTAGTGAACTTTGGATTCTTGTTAGTGGGCATGGTGAGGGGTGTGGGTGTGGATGGTGGGGGGGGTGTGGGTGTGGATGGTTGTGGGTGTGTGGGTGTGGTTGTGCAGGTGTGTGTGTGAATGTGATGAGGGGGTGTTTGTGAAGGTGTGTGTGTGAAGGTGTGCAAGTGTAAGGTGTGGTAAAGCTTCTAGTATGGTGCTGTAGGTTGTCTGTGGGGTCTGGCAGCAGTGAGTCTGTTGCAAAGGCTCATGGTTTGTGTGTGTGGGCCCTTTTTATTGGTCTATTGGTGGGTTTGGCTGTGTTTGAACTTTGGGTGGGTGTGTTATAAGGAGTGGTTGTGTTTTGGGCCTCTGTTTTGGATTTTGGCAGTTGCAGGTCAGTGGATGTGTTGTTTTAGTGGTTGTTGGACATGTTTTGTGTCTTTGTGCCATTCGAATGGTGTATTCTTGTGTCGTTTTGGTTTGTCCTGGTTGTGTACGTGCGTTTTTAGCGTGTCTACGGTGTGTACATGGGCCATTTTGTTGTACAGTGCTGTCCTTGTGTGTGGCTTGGTACGACTCGTACATGCGCGATGTTGTGTGAAGGTGGTGATGTTGGGGCCTGGGGTGTGCTCCGTACTTAGAATGGTGGGGTGGGGGTACGCTCCATGCATACGCGGGTGGGGGTACGACTCTAACGTACATGGGTGTACATACAGGGGGGTACGACACGAACGTACAGGGGGGTACGACACGTACACGGGTGTACATACACGGGGGTACGACACGAACGTACATGGGTGTTAATACAGGGGGTACGACACGAACGTACACGGGGGTGGTAAGACACGTACACGGGTGTACATACAGGGAGGTACGACACGAACGTACACGGGGGTACGACACGTACACGGGTGTACATACAGGGGGGGTACGACACGTACACGGGTGTACATACATGGGGGATACGACACGTACACGGGTGTACATACAGGGGGGGTACGACATGTACACGGGTGTACATACAGGGGGGTACGTCACGAACGTACACGGGGGGGTACGACACGTACATGGGTGTACATACAGGGGGGTACGACACGTACACGGGTGTACATACACGGGTGGGGGTGTACATACACGGGGGGTACGACTCTATCGTACGCGGGTGTACATACCCGGGGGGTACTACTCTAACGTACACGGGTGTACATGCACGGGGGGTACGACACAAACGTACACGGGGGTACGACACGTACACGGGTGTACATACAGGGGGGGTACGACACGTACATGGGTGTACATACACGGGTGGGGGTGTACATACACGGGGGGTACGACTTTAACGTACGTGGGTGTACATACCCGGGGGGTACTACTCTAACGTACGCGGGTGTACAAACCCGGGAGGTACTACTCTAACGTACACGGGTGTACATACAGGGGGGTACGACACGAACGTACACGGGGGGGTACAACACGTACACGGGTGTACATACATGGGGGGTACGACACGTACACGGGTGTACATACAGGGGGGTACGACACGAACGTACATGGGGGTACGACACGTACATGGGTGTACATACAGGGGGGGTACGACACGTACACGGGTGTACATACCCGGGGGGTACTACTCTAACGTACACAAGTGTACATGCACGGGGGTACGACACGTACATGGCTGTACATACCCGGGGGTACGACAGGAACGTACATGGGTGTACATACACGGGTGGGGGTGTACATACAGGGGGGGTACAACTCGAACGTACGGGGGCTGGGGGGAGTGTTGGGCGAGTATGCGGGCACATGTCTCCATGGTTGCTATGGGAGTTCGGTGCGGACGTTTTTTTTTTCCATACGGTTGTAACATCGGACGCACGGGATGGATCGTGATTCCGCGGTCGGAATTCACTTTTCACATTTGTACGGTGATTCGTCCGAGGACGTGTCGGACACATTTTCTGACCCGAGGACGTGTGGGGAATTATTCCCAATGCGATTCGTATGGTCTTTTTCCCATGCGAATCGTAATTGGCAGTTTGTACGGCACTTGTACGATTCGTAAAAAGACCGGATACGAGTCGTACGGGGAATTTTTTTACAGGATCGTAATCGGCACCATAAAGTACTATTGCATATATTTTCATATACATTTTTTCCAGATTTCTAACACATCACAATGACAGAAGAATCCCAATTTATAACATCGCAGAAAGGAAAGTTCCTATTGTGTTACATGGGTTACACATACACCCAAGAAAAGCAGACGGAACGAAAAGTGAACTGGAAGTGTTCTAAATATTATTCAAACAAATGCTACGGACGAGCAACAACAAGAGAAACAACTGTACTATATACTAGAGAGCATAACCATCCACCCAATCTCTCTGAAATAGAAGTCAGATCAACCCTTGAAAATATAAAAGAATTAAGCACTGGTTCACAAACTGCTACAAGTGAAATCCTAACAGAACTATTACCTAGAGTGCCCAAAGAAGCAAGAGGCCAATTACCATCAATTGCTTCTATAAAAAGAACAATTGCTAGGACCAAAAAATCAACCACAACAACAATACCATCCCCTAAAACTTTTCAAGATATCATCATTCCACCAGAATTAACTATCACCCACAATAATGAACCTTTTATTTTTTTTTATAACAAAAGTACAGAAAAAAGAATCATAATGTTTGCTACTGCAAACAATATAACTAAACTCCAACAATGCCAAACATGGATGAGGGATGGCACCTTTACAATATGCCCAAAACCATTCTACCAGCTTTACACAATACACGGTCAATATCACAACACTTCCATGCCTTTAATCTATGCACTATTACCTAACAAACAAAACACAACATATAATGAAATGCTAGGAAAACTAAAACAAGAATCAAATGATTTTTCCCCTCAAAGAATTATCATAGACTTTGAGCAAGCCATGATAAATTCCATTCTAAAACTGTACCCCCATACATCTATCCAAGGATGTTACTTCCATCTAAACCAATGTATATGGAGACATTTACAAAAATCTTCACTAAGTGTAGAATATGCCACAAACATAACTTTTGCACATCAAATAAAACTTCTAATAGCCCTAGCTTATGTACCAACCACAGATGTTGCAGAACATTACAATCTTTTATTAGAAAGTCCATTCTACAAGCAAAATGAACTAAAGTTATCTCCCCTCTTAGATTATTTTGAGGATACCTGGGTGGGGAGACTACACAGATCAGGCCATAGACGTCAGCCAAAGTTCCAAATACCTTGGTGGAATGTATATGTAAGTACACTCAACCAACAATCCAAAACTAACAACGCAGTCGAGGGCTGGCATAATGCATTCCTAACTTCTACTGGGAGAACAACTCCAACACTACAAAAACTACTAATTGCCATACAAAAGGAACAAAGTTTCCAAGAATTAAGAATGCAAAAATCTGTCCTACAATTAAAACCAAAACAATCTAGACAAACTACTCAAATGTATAATTACCTACAACAACAGGTACAGCTATACCCATCCACAAGAGGACTTGAGTACTTAAATATAATAGCTCAAACTCTCTTCTAAACCCTTTCAAAAATATTAACCCACAATTCTACTAAAACAACTATCACAACATAAAGAAACCACTTTAATATATCACATATTTAATTATGTGGTCTAAAATATATAAATAATTTATATCTACATATATTTAGACAACATAATTAAACAAAACAAGTACACAACAACAATAATAAAAACATAATATTTTCCCACCCGCAATTAAAATATTTAAATAAACTTACCTGTCTAGTTGCTCCAATAGGATAATAACATTCCTTCCAAATAAATCCAGGTAGTTCAAAATCCATAGGTATCAAAAATGAATCCAAATAAAATGGAAAAATACAACTGTTTTTCAAAAAAATAGTCTATGCCAAAAAACGACAATCCAATAACCATAAAAATCCCAAAAAATATTAAAAAGATAAATAACCGCTCCTTGAAACCCGAACAATAAAGGAAGTGTAAAATAAATATTAGTAAACACAACTAATACACACTTCATTTAAAAAAAAAAAACGGTGTTTGAAAGAGACGAAAATATCTTCTCCGTAAAACCTACAAAAGAGAAACAAACATTCCCACCCACACACAAACACACATAATGCACCTAAAAACATCACTACAAACATTATTCAAACACTATAAAACTTTAACACACCTAAATAACAAAACACTAACAAAGCCGCAAACACGGAACACAACGTAAATTATAAAACCGTATACAAACTATTACTAACACCCTAACTTCTAAAACATCACTCCATACACACTTATTACAACATTACTACTTCCACAAAACGCGAAACAGCTCCCGACCGCGACCTGGATTCTACCAAAATAACCCAAAACAACAGCGAGCGGTTACAAAATAAAAGACCCAAACAAACATAACAACTAAAAAAATACCAATAAATGTCCTAACTATTTATTTAACATTACACATTACTTTAAAAATTAGTAAAACATTAGAATAAAATACATAAAAATAATACCTATTTATTTTATATATATGAAAATTATTTAACTTATAATAATAAATATAATAAAATGAATATATTTACTAATATACTAATAAAAATGTATATATTACCAAAAAAAATGTATGAACATGATATAATTAATATATTGTATCTACAACATACCAGAACTAAAAATAAAAAGAACTATTCTAAAATGTAAACATTTTCAATATTAATTATCTAATATTAATATTAATAATTAAAATATGGTAATCATATATGTCAAAACATACAATTCCTTATAAATTCAAATAAAGTGTAAAATTATTGACAGTACACAATATAAATTAAAAAATATTAAACAGCTGTAAAAATCTGAAAAAAAGATATTTTAATTATTTTGTCTGTTCATATATTAATGTCCAAAATATACATTACAAAAATATATATCCATTATAAAAAAATTATTACAATAATACAAATGTTAAATAGTAATTATTTTATTACATATTTATTTCAATGATTTAATTATTATAATATGCGTAATAATAAACAATATTTTCTCTGTAATTAATATACATTCCAACAACTATAAAATAAATATTATTTTCTTTTGTACAATTTAATACAAAAAATTGCAATTTGCATTCTGATATTTTATCCAACAAAAACTAAAATCTACAGAATTATTGTAAATTAAAACAAAGTAATTTAACTGTTCCTATTCAACTCTATATTTAATTATAATAATTGCTATTTAACAAACTTAATTCATTTACTACTCCCACTACAGACTGAACTTAATTAATTTACTATTCTCACTCCAAAATATATTTAATTAGGGTAGGTGCTGGACACTGAACTTAATTAATTTACTATTCCCACTCCAATCTATATTTAATTAAGATAAGTGCTGGACACTGAACTTAATTAATTTACTATTCTCACTCCAACCTATATTTAATTAGAGTAGGTGCTGGACACTGAACTTAATTAATTTACTATTCCCACTCCAGTCTATATTCAATTAAGATAAGTGCTGGACACTGAACTTAATAAATTTACTATTCTCACTCCAACATATATTTAATTAGAGTATGTGCTGGACACTGAACTTAATTAATTTACTATTCCCACTCCAGTCTATATTTAATTAAGATAAGTGCTGGACACTGAACTTAATAAATTTACTATTCTCACTCCAATCTATATTTAATTAGGGTAGGTGCTGGACACTGAACTTAATTAATTTACTATTCCCACTCCAGTCTATATTTAATTAAGATAAGTGCTGGACACTGAACTTAATTAATTTACTATTCTCACTCCAATCTATATTTAATTACAGTAGGTGCTGGACACTGAACTTAATTAATTTACTATTCTCACTCCAATCTATATTGAATTACAGTAGGTGCTGGACACTGAACTTAATTAATTTACTATTCTCACTCCAATCTATATTTAATTAGGATAGATGCTAGACACTGAACTTAATTAATTTACTATTCCCACTCCAGTCTATATTTAATTAAGATAAGTGCTGGACACTGAACTTATTTAATTTAATATTCTCACTCCAATCTATATTTAATTAGAGTAGGTGCTGGACACTGAACTGAATTAATTTACTTTTCTCACTCCAGTCTATATTTAATTAAGATAAGTGCTGGACACTGAACAGAATAAATTTATTATTCTCACTCCAATCTATATTTAATTATAGTAGGTGCTGGACACTGAACTGAATTAATTTACTATTCCCACTCCAGTCTATATTTAATTAAGATAAGTGCTGGACACTGAACTTAATTAATTTACTATTCTCACTCCAATCTATATTTAATTAGGGTAGGTGCTGGACACTCAACTTAATTAATTTACTATTCCCACTCCAGTCTATATTTAATTAAGATAAGTGCTGGACACTGAACTTAATAAATTTACTATTCTCACTCCAATCTATATTTAATTAGGGTAGGTGCTGGACACTGAACTTAATTAATTTACTATTCCCACTCCAGTCTATATTTAATTAAGATAAGTGAAGGACACTGAACTTAATTAATTTACTATTCTCACTCCAATCTATATTGAATTACAGTAGGTGCTGGACACTGAACTTAATTAATTTACTATTCCCACTCCAAAATATATTTAATTAGGGTAGGTGCTGGACACTGAACTGAATAAACTTACTATTCTCACTCCAATCTATATTTAATTAGGATAGATGCTAGACACTGAACTTAATTAATTTACTATTCCCACTCCAGTCTATATTTAATTAAGATAAGTGCTGGACACTGAACTTAATTAATTTACTATTCTCACTCCAATCTATATTTAATTAGAGTAGGTGCTGGACACTGAACTGAATTAATTTACTATTCGCACTCCAGTCTATATTTAATTAAGATAAGTGCTGGACACTGAACTTAATTAATTTAGTATTCCCACTCCAAAATATATTTAATTAGGGTAGGTGCTGGACACTGAACTTAATTAATTTACTATTCCCACTCCAATCTATATTTAATTAGGGTAGATGCTGGACACTGAACTTAATAATTTACTATTCTCACTCCAGTCTATATTTAATTAAGATAAGTGCTGGACACTGAACTTAATTAATTTACTATTCTCACTCCAATCTATATTTAATTAGGGTAGGTGCTGGACACTGAACTTAATTAATTTACTATTCCCACTCCAATCTATATTGAATTAGAGTCGCTGCTGGACACTGAACTTAATTAATTTACTATTCCCACTCCAAAATATATTTAATTATGGTAGGTGCTAGACAATGAACTGAATAAATTTACTATTCTCACTCCAATCTATATTTAATTAGGGTAGGTGCAAAACACTAAACTTAATTAATTTAGTATTCCCACTCCTAAAGATATTTAATTACACGAGATCATGTATACTTATCTTAATTAATTTTATATTCCCACTCCAATATGTATTTAATTACAGTAATTGCAATACAAATATATAAATATTAATATATAATAAAAAGGTTAGTTTTAATCATTATTCAAAATTTTACATAAAACAATACCCACACTTATCCTCTACAAATCCAACTCCCTAATCTAAAATTTATCCCAAAAAATCATATTATAATATATTTTTTTTATTATAAATTACTCAATATTACAATTTTAAAATACTTTTTTAAAACACTCCCCACCCTTATCCCCTATAACCCAACATCCCACTCCTAAAAATAATTTTAAATTTTACAATCTAAATAAAAATGTATAAATAATTTTTATACAATATTACCAACATTTTACACAATTTTATAAAACTCCACTCCCTTATCCCCATAACACAACATCCCGCTCCTAAAATTAAATATAACATTCAAATTTTTTTCTAAATTTCTAAATATTTTTTACAAATTATTCCTAAATTAATCAACATTTATAAAACACTCCCCACCCTCATCCCCTATAACCCAACATCCCACTCCTAAAAGAAAATATAAAAAACAAATTTTTATTCCAAATTTCGAAATAAATTTTATTTAATATTCCAAATTAAAAACTAAATTTTACAACACTTCCCACCCTTATCCCCTGTAACCCAACATCCCACTCCTAAAATTAAATATAAAATTCAAAATTACATTTAAAATTAATAAATAATTTTTTTTTTAAATTCTAAAATATATAAACTTTTTTAAAACACTTCCCACCCTTATCCCCTATAACCCAACATCCCGCTCCTAAAATTAAATATAAATTTCAAATTTGAAATAAAATTTACTAATTAAATTTTACAATATATTACAAAAAAATGTAACATTTTAAAAACACTCCCCACCCTTATGCCCTATAACCCAACATCCCGCTCCTAAAATTAAACATAAAATGCCAAATTTATTTCAAATTTTCTAATTAAATGTAAAAATATATTACAAAATTAATAAATATTTTTAAAACACTCCCCACCCTTATCCCCTATAACCCAACATCCCGCCCCTAAAACAATATAAATATTTCTCATATTATATACATTTTAACAATTTATACAAACAACTTCAAAATATTTACTAAACATACAATAACGATATTTTAACATGTCGATAATATTACTAACGATATCACTTACATCGACATATAATTAAAAAAAAAAAAAACGATATTTTTCACATCGATATTATCTATTTCGATATTTTGTACTTTAGATATTTTTAACTCGATATTTATGTCCCTCGATATTTAAAAGTCGATATGTAGACTGCTCACCCTTTTCCCGGTCCAGCACAACCAGTTAATCTCCAAGGGCACTTATTTTTTCTGAGCACTATTTTTACATTTAATATTTAAAATACATATTGGATTTTGTCATTTTGGTCTTGTTTTATTTAGAAAATTCATATCTATATTTCTAACCTGGTATGGAATCTTTTTGTGTTTTTTCCATTGTGTTACTGTGTGTTGTGTAAAAATACTTTGCACATTGCCTTTGAACTTTAGCCTGACTGCTCTGTGCCAAGCTACCAGAGGGTGAGCACAGATCAACTTTTAGTGTGTATCTTACCACTGCCAACCAGAAATCCAATTTATAACAAGGCCCTAGGGCCATGTGAGGTGATGGGGTCAACTCTACCATTGCTTTAGTAGTGTATGGTGAGGGTTTGGGCACAACAATATCATAATAACATGTTACTTTACTTTAAAATACAAAACAGAAATTCAAAAATAAAAACAAAAGTTACATTGGCTGCATTGCTTATGACCTCACGTATCACTTCACGATGACATCTGAACTCTATGGCAGTTCAAGTTATGCTTCTGTAAGTTATTTGAACCTGGCAAATGTTCTTGCTTTTATAGATTTTAAACAGCAGTGCCTTTTCTTTAAATTATTATGGTGTTTTGAATACCTACTATCTTCCTCATATATAACTCCACTTTATTTTCCCCCTGTGTAAACAGATGTAGAAAGTGGATGCTGTACTTACGCAGACATCTCTCTGTAACTATTCTTAACCTCTTTACAAAATGTTTATGCTTTAAACCAATAAAATGAATGCCTCCCTTTACATTTGTGAACCATTGGTTTCATACCCGCATTAACATCTGAATACTCATTTACTTCAGCCTGCTCTTCAGAAAAGGCTTTAAAATCAACAACTCTTCTTTCAACAAAAATGTTCAGGAGTACCTCATTTTTGTCTTGCAAACAGAATGTTAGAACTCCAGCTGCTCATTAGAAATTGTGGTGATGCTGCACTCGATTACTAGGGTATTAACTGACAAATTGCTGCAGATGGTGGGAGTACATGTTTTAGCCTGCATGCCATACTATGTTACTGAAATGATGAAAAGATTTGAGAACCCTCAGAAAATGTATTCTCCTTTAAGCTTTCTAGATTACTAACCATAATATCTATGACAACAAGAAACCCCTCATTTTGTTCAATTACTACAATATTCTATGTAGGAAACTCCACTGAGTTTTACAGCTTTGATTTCATCAAGATGGTGTTCAGGTATGCCACACTTTTGCTATAAATTCAGAAAGTTAGTGCACTAATCATTCATTAGAACTCTGTGGTGAAGTTTCAATTGATCACTTTGGAGTTAACTGACAGAGTGCTGCTGTGTTGGAAGTAAATGCTTCTATTTGCATTGCAGACATGGATGGGGAAGATATTTGAGAACTCATAGAAAATGTGTCTTCAATGTATTTCACTAGAGCAATGCTTCCCAAACGTTGTAGAACCACAACTCGTTTAGATGTACAAACTTTTGTGACCCACCTAGTTTTAATAGACATGAGGTGAGCATTTTTTTTATCATAGCTAAAGCATCTTGTGCTAGCAAATTGTTCTTTCCAGGCATGACATATTCCATTGCAAGGACAATAGATTTCCACTGACATTCAGTTTTAGTGATAAAAGTATATTGCACACAACTGATAATGTGTGGTAATTGGGTTTCAGGGAGTATTTATCATTTGTGCATCACTAAGTAAATTGTCTTGATTTGTTTGATCCTGTTAAAATCTTTGTTTCTATCACACTGCAGGATTCCAACAATGTGCTTACATTTTATTTCCTAACTACTTAATGTGTACAGTTAATTTGCAAGTATTTACATTTTTTTGTTTGTTACAGTTTCATCATACATCCCCATCAAGATTGTCACAGAATTCACTTTCCGTTTCTTTCCCTGACTGCAAAGTGAGAGGAGTGAATACACAAATCCTCGTGTTAAAAATATGCAACCAATTTGTCAGAAGACATAGCCTCTGTCTTTAAAGTGCAGCAAATGTGACAAAATAAATACAGATTTTAAAAGGTTTATGACACACCAGTGGGTAACAACCCACATATCGGGAAACACTGCTCTAGAGCATTAACCATAACCTCAATGACAAAAAGACAGGCCCGCTCTTGTTCCTTTACTGCAGTCTCCTCTGTAGGAAATGCATTCAGTTTTATAGCATTGATTCCATCAAGGTGGCATTCGGGTGTGCCACATGTTTTGTATAAATACACAATGTTAGTGCTGTAGGTTCTCATTAGAATTCTACTGTGGAAATGCAGTAGAACACTGGCGAATAAACTGACAGGCTCGCACTGGTGTTGGAAGTGCATGCTTCACTGAACCTACCAAAATCTCTTTCTTACATTGATGAAGACATTTGAGAATGTACTGAAAATGTCTCCTCATTTTAGCTTTCTAAAGCACTAACTGTAATTTCCATGACAACATGAACCCACTTATTTCATTAATTTCTAAAGGAAACGCTTCTAGTTTTACAAGTTTCATTCCGTCAAGATGGCAGTCAGGTGCGCAACACTTCTTTCGTAAATCCAGATTGTTAGCTCTCTAGTTGTTCATAAGGACACTGGGGTGAAGCTATGGTAGAAAAGTGAGAAATCAACTGATAGGCTTCTGCTTCTGTTGGAAGTGTATTTTATTCAGAATATCAGACTTTGTCTTCACATTGAAAAGTAAGCTAATGTGACCTTATTGGAAATGTGCTTTCATTTTAGCTTCTGGGGCACCTTACATAACCTCTATGAGAAAATCATGAGCGAAAACAGTTTTCTGCCAAACAAGTTTCATCAAATCCCAGCAGAGGATCAGCATTTTCTACATGCTAAAAACAACTGTGAAGTCACCAGAATTCCTATAAAGAATATGACATTACCAACAAATGATTTATATTTTTACTGATATATGTTATCATCCTTTATATGTGCATGTTGTGTCCAGCCAATGAAGAGGGGCATTTTTGGGGATTCCCTCCCCACATATACCTCTGGGACTCAGGGTGTGGTTACTGTGCCCACTTATATAGTTTATATTTTCTGACCATAATACAGTCATACAATACACAAGGGAAATCCCAAACACTTTGGTACCCGCCAAGTGTCCAGGATCTTGGGAACATCACTTGTGGTTTAAGACTTCAGTAGAGGCCAGCAGCAAGGTCAGCTGGGCAGCTGCTGAAATAGTCCTCAGGTAGCTTTTTATGGCCCTGTAGCTTGAACAAGAAGGCAGTCTTATGGCTCTTGGAGTATACTTATTTTGTACAGGGCACAATAGGGATAGTAGGTCCAGACGTCTAGGCTCTACCCAGGTCACAGTAAGCAAGTTCAGCCCTCTTCTGTTCTTCCACAGGTCCAGAATCAAATTTATGCTTGGCACTAGTCTGTGGGTGGTGGGATGTCCTGGCTCCTCTTTAACTAATGGTGTGAACATTCCTCTACTCACTTTTCCAGCATGTCATGTGATCCCTACAACAAACAATTCCACAGTGACAGTCTCTGCCTAAAACCAAGATTGCAGTACATTCCTTCCCCTGCACCGAACTCCTTTGCCCAACCCAGAGGTTTGGCAGTAGAAATGAAAAACCCTGTTTCTGTGGTCACTCTAAATCAGTTCTGGGGGAAACAAAGAAAGGAACTGTCAAGGTGTCAACTAACATTTGTCTGTCACGGGGTAGGCCTCTTCGAAATTAGTCAAGTTCCGGGTCAAAGCCTACAGACTGTCCTAGCAAGAAGAAATAACACTTCCCCGCACCCAATGCCTCCTTCCCCTGCTCTGCAAGCAAGTTCATACTTCATCAAGGGGGTATTCAGCTGCCAGGTGACAGCTGTAGCTCATGCAAATGGGTCTCCAGAGGCTCTAGGCAGGGAAAAGGTAACTTTTTAAAAGTATATTTTTCCAAAATATTTATTACAAATTTGACTTTAGTAGTAAATTGGGCTTGTAATAAATATTCCAAAAAATCCAAAAATGAAATATGTTGGTGTTTCCTAACTGGAGGTAACATTATAACATTATTAAATTTGATATTTTAGCCCAATACTTTCCTATGGGACAGCCTAGCCTGCTATATTGAAAATAGCCTTTGGGGTCTTTTCGCCGTGAGGGAAAGCTTAACAATAAAATTTTACATTGCGTTATGGGCAATACAGCCTACATTAGGTAACTTAAAATATAAAAGGAAGGTTTTGTCTTGTCAAGAGGGGTTATTTTGAAAGGACAAGTTTGCAGTGTAAAGCTGAACAGTCAGGCTACAAATGGGAGACCTGCAATCATGCGTACGCTGTCACTGCAGTGGGTGGCACAATGGGTACTGCAATCCACTAGTGACATTTAACTAACAGGGCCTTGGTACACCTTGAACCAAATACAAGGGGCCCGATTCACAGAACTAACTTAAGACAAAATCCTAAACTTACTACTTTTGGTATTCACAGAAGTTAGGATTTTGTCTTAAGTTTGTCTTAAGACAAACTTAAGACAGACTTAAGACAGAAACAGACTTAAGACAAACTTAAGACAGACTTAAGACAGACTTAAGACAGACTTAAGTTAGGATTTTGTCTTAAGTTTGTCTTAAGTCTGTCTTAAGTCTGTCTTAAGTCTGTCTTAAGTTTGTCTTAAGTTTGTCTTAAGTCTGTCTTAAGTCTGTCTTAAGTCTGTCTTAAGTGTGTCTTAAGACAAACTTAAGACAAAATCCTAACTTCTGTGAATACCAAAAGTAGTAAGTTTAGGATTTTGCCTTAAGTTAGTTCTGTGAATCGGCCCCTAGGGATTTATAAAATCAGTTAAATATACCAATCAGCAGTATATCAATGTCATCATCAGCGGATCACGGTGAGATTGCTGCCGTCTGCCTTGACCTAATTTTTAATGTACTGTGATTATTGTGGCTACTGAGATATTTTTTAACTTTTAATTTAACGCGCCTCGCTTTTAACTTATTTGAATAGCACTACATTGCACATATTTGTACCGCTCTCCTACCTGCCTCCCATCTCGGTCCACCGTGGCTGTGTGCCATTTGAGTAGAGGGCATGGCTGGCAGCACTCAGGTCACTTACAGGGCACTTACAGGTTAGGAGGGGTGGAGTAGCTCTTCCACTCACTCTCCTACTTCAGACCAATGCGCCAGCATGAATGCAGCGGATGCGCGAAGTGGGCGCCTAAGGCAAGCCTGTCTGCACCCGTCCGCGCCCGACCAGGGGCAAGGACCCCTGCTCCTTCCAAGATAGACCCTAGGAGCCCTCCCTACTATTTTAGAGACTCACTCCTGGCTTTAACCAAACATGCTCCAGGCAAGAAAATCTCCTGTATGGAACCGTCCCCAGGGTACATGAGGGGACCTTCTCCTGTATCAACTGTAAATGGTGCAGCCTAGTACAGTCTGACTGGTTGCACAGAGAAGTGGACGACCTTGCTAAATTTAACTGTATTTATTTTAATGCCAAGCATGTACCTAAACACTGTTTTGAGATTTGGGACACTATAATGGAGACAAATCCTGAATTGGTTTTCCTTACGGAAACCCTAGCTGGATGAAAATAACTCCCCCGACATCGCAAACACCCTACCTCCCGAATATAAAATACTAACGCAAGATAGGCAAGGACGGAAGGGTGGGGGGCTCGCCATCCTGTTTAAAGACTGCCTTACCTGCCTCCCTATCACAGTGGCCCAGCTGGGGGAGCATGAAATATTATCATTTCAAGTGTCCAAAGGGAACAACACTATACTTGGTGGGGCTGTGATCTACTATCCCCTGGATACCAGCCAAAATTTAGCGCTAAACTACTCACACTTCAAAGTCTCCTTTGAAATATCCAATAACAAGGTGGTAACCCACCTGGAGAACGATATGCAGATCCTTCAATTAAAGCAGTGGGTCAAGGGGCCCACCCATATTGCAGGGCATACACTGGACTTACATGGTGCTAACAGAGCCTGGAAACTAGTCACTTTTGACTCATTTCAGCTCCACTCTGTCCTGAATGGTTTAGAGGCCTTAGGAGCCCTCCCCACCAACATGGGTGCAGTAAGTCTCGACCAGAAATTACAAACACACTGGACCAATGTGCACCAAAACTTAAACCAAAATCCACAAAAAGAACATTATCCGAGAAGTGGTGCACATTGAAACTCGGGGCACTGAAGCGAAAGTGTAAAATAATGGAACACAACTGGAGATTGTCCAGATTGGACTCCGACAGGTCAGGATATAAAACAGAATTCAGGAGCTATAATTATGCAATTAAAAAGGACAAGAGAACTTATTTTGCACAAGAAATAAATGAGAATAGCAACTCGGCAAAGAAGATATATAAAATAGTGCGAGAATTATGTAAACCAACCTGTATGTCCCAAACCCTGCATCCCTCAGTAGAATGCTGTGAAATGATTAGCGAATTGTTCACCGACAAAATCGGCACAATACATTCATCAATACCTCAGTAGATCCCACTAATTGGGAACACCTGGACCCTTATCCCGATGCCCCGAATGTTTTGGTAGATTCTCCCCCTTCACAGAGGAGGAGGTCGCTAAGGGAAGTTAAATCAGGATACCCTCTTGATCCTTGTCCACATTTCATCTTTGCTCGGATCATACCCACATTATGCCCATATGTCATGCAGTTATTCAATCAATCTCTGGAGACTGTAGTTTTCCCAGAGATTTGGAAACAGGCCATAGTGACTGCCTTGTTGAAGAAGGCTGGCACAGATGTACATAACCCAGCCAATTATCGGCCAATATCTCAACTACCCTATCTCTCCAAAGCACTGGAGAAGCTGGTCAACAGACAATTGTCTAACTATCTTGAGACAAATGAATTATTGGACCCCTCCCAAACCGGCTTCAGGGCCACCAATAGTACAGAGGCAACCCTCTTGGCTGTCCTAGACAACCTAAGATCGATGTTGGACCAAGGAAAGGCAGTCGCCTTGATCCTGTTAAACCTGTCGGCAGCATTCGACATGGTCTCTCATCCTCTTCTGTTGGAAAATGTTCACGAGACAGGGATACATGCAAAAGCCCATCAATGGTTCAGTTCTTTCTTGAATATTAGAACACAAACTGTACAAATGGACGCTTTTTCCCCAAGTCCCAAAATTCTCACTTGTGGTGTCCCGCAGGGAGCATCCCTTAGTCCAACGCTCTTTAATGCCTATGTATCATCTCTGGCAAAAATGAGCACGAAATGGGGTTTCGGCATTTGCTCCTATGCAGATGACACTCAACTGACAATAGCTATTGAGAATAGGCACGAGGATACCAGGGCAAAAATAAACAACTGCCTATCTGAGATGGCGACCTGGATGTCGGAGCACTGCCTAAAACTAAATGCTGAGTCATCGAAATCCTGCTCTTTGGTGGAGCCAATCTGATCTGAGATGTTCATGGTGGCCCCACTCGTTGGGCGATGTCCCAGCACCCAAGCAGTGTGCAAAAAAATCTGGGTGTCCTCATTGATAACACCCTATCTATGCAGAATCATGTGCGGACCCTGTGTGGAAAAAGCTTCCCCACACTGAAGGTATTAAAAATGCTTTTCCCCTGGATTCCATTAGAATGCACGAGAATAATCACACAAGCCCTACTTATTAGTAGGTTAGATTACGGAAATACATTGTTCATTGGCATTGCAGATTACCTTTTCAAATGCCTGAAGGTGATACAAAACGCAGCGGCCAAACTAGTGTGCAACAAGGGAAGATACAGTTCAGCAACTGAATGCTTGAAACAACTTCACTGGCTGCCCATGCGTCAAAGAGCGAGATTCGAGCTCTTAGGCCATGCACACAAGGCACTCTACCAATCCGGCCCTAGGGTTCTTCGGAATAAAATCAAATGTTATGCCCCTTTCAGGTGCCTAAGGTCATGCCATTAGGTGTTAGCGGAGACAAAAAGGATCAAAAAGATTAGGGCAGGCAGACGCACCTTCTCATACCTTGCAGCGATGCACAGGAAAAAGCTTCCACAAGACCTACTCCTCACCGAGGACAACATGGCTTTTAGAAAGAAACTCGAAACCTACTTATTCCCAAAAAACTGATGTCAGACAATTGAACAGCCCTTCCACCCTCACCACAAGATCCCGCTACCTTAACGCCGTGATATCCCCGTGGGATGAATGTTGCGCTTTATAAATAAAATTCAATAAATAAATCATATTTTAAAGGGAGAGCAAAGGCACACTACAGCTACTTAGCATGGGTTAATACAGACTTCTGCAGCCAGCAAAGATAGGGTTCAGCAAAAAGGTAAAACATCCATGGTGACCATGGAGAAAAGGCAAATTTCCTACAGGTCACCTGTGTCTTTTTTATGTGAGGAGGCTTCTAAAGACCATAGCTTCTTATCCTTATTTCTGATCTCTTTTGTATTCCATATGAGAAACAGGCATCTACTTCCCAAAACAACTATTACATTTATGTGTACAGCAATTAGATTTTCAAGTGACTATTGTCTATCTCTGGTCAACTGTACGCTATGAGGATCAATAAACAGCCACATCAGGAGCCCGACAACTACCCATCATCCCAACCCATCATCCCAATGCATAAAAACTCTATTACAAATGGCTAAAACTCTAGAAACAAATATGATCTACTTTTTCTCACTGGCATCACAAAATATGTCGGTAGTCTAGATTTGGACAACATATTTCTCCAAAGCATGTATATATGCAATACAAAGTTAATATTTACATATTGTTCCTCCAATGGTATCCTGTAAATTCTGACTTTTTAAACATGATTGTGATGCAACCGCCTAGTTCAGATGCAAGACTCTCTGAATGTCCTAAATTCTTCAGGAATCCCCTTGCCATCCTCTCCCCTAACACTCTTATCATCCACTGAGGTTTATTTTTCACCCCAGCCATTCTTCTGATCTCAGCACTCAACATGTAGGCATTCTTTTTGTTTGCTCTTAATGTTAGTTCTGACCCCCATTTTTTTGGGAGCACCTTCCCACCACACTTCACGAGCCATCCTTTCAACCAAATGCATGTGTCTTCAGATCTCACAAAATGCAAAATGCCACAATCTACCATCTGCAAGTATTCGTAGTTTGGCAGGAAATATCATATTATACTTGACATACATGATTTTTAACTCCATCATGACCTCATCAAAGATCATTCTCTGCTTCTGTACCACCCAATAGAAGTAATGGAACAAGAAGACACTGGAAAATTGCATACTTGGTGTGGTATTTAGAAAACATACTCGGACATATCTTGAGGATGCACCTGGCCAGGGGAGGAGAAGTAACAGGTCAGCATTTTCCCACTCCACTAGAAGAATGCCAACAGACCCTTCACTTTTACCAGTTTTCATCTAATCCTGTGATTAATAATGAAGTGTTTGGTTCTTCTCCTACTTCTGTGATGCCTATGAATTGAACATTGTTAGACTAGGACTGGTTTTATGAATGTAACATTTTTACACTAGGACTGGTTTTCTGCATCCTCTAAACACTTTGGTAAATGAAGTACATTGCATACAAAATGCGCCACCCGAGGCTTGAGTTGCTGAATATCACTTGTGACCACACAGAGACCAGTCTTTAAAGTTGTTACACTCTGAGGCTTTTTTTAAAGTCACATAGTAGATTAATTTGTATTTGAAGGTTTTTCTGGAGGATGTCACCTTTTATAAATACCCTTGAGGGAGGGCAGAGAATAAGGAGGTACTGGAGATCACAAAGCTGGCTTGGTCATTTTTCTTCTATAATCCCTTTCCCATGACTTTCATAGGAATGCATACATTTTTCAATTTAATAACAACATGTAAAATGTTTCTTTACCAAGCCACATAGCAGTTACTGTACACTTACATCCTTATTGATTTTTTTCACAATATGTCTGTTAAACAGTTGACAATGACAACAAAAATGATTCCAACACCAACATCAAGCTTGTAGAACAGAGCTTCCAGATCTATTGTCAGACCATATTATTTATGGAAGCACAGTGATTGGTTTCTGATCGGAGCCTTTTCCTAAATGCAAATATCAGTCTACTATGACAGAAACTAATAGCTGTATCAGCATAATGGTCGATGTGCTCTCTCTACTCTGCGGACACCCCAAAGTCATCCAACAGAACCATTACTGAAGCCAAATCTACCATGTGGTTGCTAACATATAGAAGCATGTCAGCAGCCTGCAAGAAGATGCAGAGCATCACATACGTTAAGAGCATGACCCTCCTGATTGCTTCAGTATATATCAGCAAGTCAAGAGCTCCATGGCAAAGGCAAATACTTTTGGGGACAACGGGCACTTTAGCCTTACACCCACAACCTATGAAAATTATGAAGAGACTACCCCTCCTATTTGTACTCTTGCAAGTTGATAGGAATATAATAATTCAAACCTATGTTATTAACTCAGACCCACAATGAAGTCTCCTGAGCGTTGGCAAGAACCAGCGCAGAATATCAAGCACATTTTCATTATGTATGTAGGGCACTGCTGAAGTTGAAAGAGTCATCAAAGATATGAAGTGAAACACTTGCTGAAAATCCATTGAAGTATTCCTCCTGGGTATAAATCCATTTTAATCCTGTTGATTCAAGTAAGGAAAAGTATGTTAGCTAACTGTGAGGAATCTGATCACAGCGTCCCAGAAATGACAGGAGATGCTAGGACCTAGGTGTAACAACTTGTATCTTCCCCCCGAGGTACGGGGCCTCCATACTAAGGATCCTCAAACTGTGAACCAAGCCCATAACTTACTTATTCAAGATTCTGTTTGCACCAAACTACCTGTGCACAGATACTGGGCTGAGTTAGACAGCATTTCTTCTTGCTAAGTGCTCATTAATGTGTACCTACCTTTGTGCATGGTTTCATAAATTAGAAGCACACTGCACCTTATCCCAGTTGTGGAGCATTGAGTCTTATTTAAAAAGGTGGGAACAAATGGTTAGGACTCAAAACCATTTTACAAAAGCTTACAGTGAGTGATACTCAATTAGAAAGACTCATAGATCCAAAAACCAGGTGTTCCAAAATTAAAACATTCTAGGGGGGTTAAGCAGGTCTGAATCCACATCTCCAATTTTTCTGAGATTTTATACTACAGCTTAAGCATCACCAATAGGGGTAAGATTCTTAGTCCAATATTTTACCTATCCAGTTTAGCAAGTAGCACTACCACCGCCTTATTCATAGACTTTGACAAACCACCTTCAGTTCGGCTAATTTAAACAGTACAACAGATGTAGGGAAAGCTGATCCACAGATGTAAAGTAGAATTACAAAGATAGTCTACCAAGGCCTGGGGTTTTCGTCCGTAGTCAACTACTAATAGCATTTGTAATCTTCTCTCTCATTATAGGAACCTCTGACATGTCCCTACTCTCCTGTGGTGGACCTACTACCCTGACCAACCATATAGCATCTCAAAGTAAAAGGCAATCACCAACAATTCCCTCTTGCATACTCACTTTGTTGCTAGAGATATCCCTCAACACATGCAATTCCTGTTTAAGTAGTTATGTCTGTATTAGTCGAGAACATCTTTATTGAAACTTAATCATCTTCGTAGTGCTGTATCATGCTTAAACCTCACATGGTCCAACAAAGAGAATTCCAAAAGATTGGAATGCCAATTATTTGTCGCAGCACAATTACCTAGTGCTCCAGTTTGTGAGGAGAACCAGAAACCTTGCATATGACACTGTATTGCTGTCTCTACAGCTGCAAGGATTTTGGAAGAAACCTGACTTGAAAGGTAAAAGATTGTGTAAGAAAGCTGTGCTAGTTGAAATGCAAAGACTGTGTGAGCAATTGTTGGGCATATTTACAAGGAACTAGCACCACTGTGGTCTGATGCATTTCCGGAGTTGCATCAGTTTTACAACCACTCCAGCAATATGACTCTTTGGCGCCAAAAGATGTGTCAGAATTCATGACAGATCCGTGAATCCTTGCGCCATGGAGCACTGTATTGTAAATACAGCGCATCCACAGTGTCATTAGGGTATTTGCAGCAGGCACTAGAAATGACGCATTGATGCATCAGTTCATGTAAATATGCCCCCAAGTGTGTTGTTTGTGTGGATCCAACTGGTAACCTGCTGAAAATATTTATTGTAACAGTTTAGAAAGTTTGCAACATAGCCACATTTTAAAATGTGGAATAAGGTTGCACAAATAAATTCACATGGTTTAAAAATCAATGCAAAGCAATAAAGTCTGCTTTTAAAAGTCAATTGAAATTAGATTGATAAACAAATAATAAAACAGTGGATTTAAAAACGCTTGGTTTTAAATGTAAATATATATCAAGGCAAAAACTGCAAGAGTTCCAAAAAGGTCTGAAAACAGTGAGCTATGGGATGGTGGATTTTAAAGCTATTAAAAATACGACACTTGCTTGGACTGTCTGGTTAGCTAAACTATGCTGTGATCGATAGTTTGCGAGAGGTTTACAGGCATACTGGATAAAGAATGGTTAAATCATAAAAAAGTTAAAATTTAAACATAATAATAAAAGTTTTCAAACAAAGTTCAGGGCCCTGATAAGATGCACCCTGCAATCATTACAGCTAAGCTCAGAAAAGGGTGGAGCAGCCTCTTTGCCTTTTTAGGAGCGAATTAGAGATTCTTGAGAAATTGGAGTGGCACAGTCCTGAAGCTAATTTTTAAAGGCAAAGTGAATGACTTATTCAACTTCACAAACTGCTGTTTTAATTTTATTTTTTGACAATTTGGGAAATCGTTTTGGAGGTGGGTGTCTTGGGTTTAGTACAAGACACCAAATTTCTCTTTGGTCATTGTCATGCAAGCAAAAAGCACAATGCTTTATTCTTCGGCTGCTTTTTGACTTTAAGTTTGTATTTGATAAGGTTTACTAAACCCTCCTATGAATGAAGTTAAATAACAAGGAGCTACTCTATCCATTGCACCTTTCACACAGTGCTAACTAGTTGGTTCTGCAAAAGGATCTGAGGGCACACACACGAAGACAACAGCAAAATTGGTCTGTCTGAAACAGGACTGTGTCCCTGTCTCTCTTATTTTAGGCTATATCTTGCTGATCAGCCTGCATATTGAGCTACATCCATAGCATACCCACCTAGAGTGGACCCCTTCCAAGCTAATGTTTCTAAATATGCAGGTTACCTGGTGCTCCTGGACTGGAGCAGGAAATAGGATAACATTCACTGTGGGTTCCTGCCGATAGTGTTGCCCAAAACATTTGGGCAATATTGATACATTTAGATGAGCCTCAATAGCAAGGCATTGCTTGGGAGTATTCAGATTGATGAATAGAATAAAGAATAGCTTTGTATGCCAAATATGTGCTTTATGTCCTATTGTTCATTTATTGAAATAACTATTTATTTAAAAAAATATATAAAGAAATATAAAGTAATGACTAGGATATTAAATATCAACCTGGCATTGCTCCCTTATCTAAGGCAGAAACTTAGGGGTCTATTAGTATGTCTGGCGGAGGCACCACCACGGTGCTGGGGGTGATGAAAATTTTTATTTTCCGCACGCCAGCAGCAGTCCCCACATCCGCCATCAAAGTGCGCCCGCCACCGCAGCAGTGGGAGCCAATGGAGACTCACTGCCGTCCAGAATGACGTGCCGTCTGCTGTACAAATCAGGATGCCCCAAACAGCCAGTCGCACCGCAGCAGAGAAACCACCCAACCAGAGACGGAGGAAGCTCGACAGCGGAGCGCGAAACCAGAGTACCGGTCCCTTCCACTCGGTCCCGACCGCAATGGATCCAGCTCTACACGTCTTCCAGTGCTGTACCTGATACAGTACCAAAAACTCATGGACCGTCGCGGATGCCGCCGCAGGTACGCAATAACACAATCCCGCACACAACCACAACACACAACTCATGGGCTGATATAAGGTCCCTCTCCACACCAGACACCCTGGTGGGGACAGGAACACATCCACAAGTGTACCCACACATGTCCAACCTGTCACCAAATCACCACTCCGCATCCAGGTCACGCATCGTCCGTGATCATGAAGTAATGTCCCAGTCACGTCACCGCAGCTGTGAAGATGTGGGAAAACATAAACACAATGCAGGGCCAGCGCCAGGCATGGGCAGTGCACAAAGATCATAGGGCCACACCTCCACCCTCCATAAACTAGCCCCCCAACATGAAGGGACATGCCATGTGCCCCTCCCGTGCCCCCCTGCACAATAACCAGCCAGGAGAACACACACCCTGCACCACACACCAAACAACTAGGGAGACAGCCACTACCGGAGTGGCTGCAGAGGAACACACAGAACAGAAGCACAGGGCCAGGGCAACCCACACACCACAACAACAACACACACATGGCAAGAAAACTGAGTCCAAGCACAAAATGAACACACACACAGATAATGAACAATTAGTCCACTGGTCACACAGCTTGCCAAGTCACACAGACATACCCCACACTGACACACAGCCACATGCCAGCAGCAATGGAGTACAACATATAGGAAACCTAAAGTAAGGTGCCCACAAATGAAAGGCCAAGGAGCTAACTACCAAGCATGTGTACATCACATGCAAGACAAGAAACATATAACAACACCCTCAGCCCATCAAATCACACATGGCTGACACAGTGAGTGAAGTCAAACCACAGTCACCTCAGTGCAACAACTCAGGGAGACAGCAAGGCAACCCATGTATAGGCACAGGGATGAAAGAAAGGCCCTGAAGTCAAAAAGTGAACAGCCATAAATATGTATACAACTACTTGACAGGAGTATGTCAGCAGCAGACAACCCACAGGGCCCATTGACACACTCCATGACTGTCAAACACAAGTTGTAATCTTCACACACACGCCCTTCACACCTGCAGCACACAACACCAGTGTCAGACACACAGAAGGGTGTCAATAATGTCCAGTCATTACACAGACAAACAATCACAATCCCTTGGGGGTATCCACAAACATCACACACACATAGGGATGCCAGATCCAATGTCTGCACCAAAACAACAGACAAACACAACTCAATAAAAACACAAAGAGAACCACAACAAGACCAGACATGACCTGTGCAGCCAAACTGTGGAAAGGCAATGGGAGCACAGACAGAACAGGAGTGCACAACCTCAGCATTTAGGAACAATGCACAGACAACATTCCACAACACAGACAAGAAGTGCACCATCACAAAACAATCATGGACACAAACTGGGAGAAATGGGCCTACAATGACACACAGACAGATATACCACACCACCCATCAAGTCAACATGATGTCATAGTGTACCACATGCCTGCACATGCACAAGAATGACAAGAGACCGCTCAAATATGAGAGGAGAAAACACCAAGGACGCACCTAACACAAGCCCAGGAACTAGAATAGACTTAAGTTCATGTGACAGACACACAAGTAAGGCACACCACACTGGCTACACACATATGAATGAAACACACCACACCAACAAAACACACACACTGTCATGCAAATAGAACACCACACATAGAGCATCAGTCAGCACCAAGAGACAACACAGCCCAAACACTGCACACAGCCACATCAAACACACAACAGATGCACATGCCAATAAGTCACATTACAAACACAGCCGGACATCAGGGGATGCATACCAGCCAAGGACAAGGCAACATACACCCATAGCACTGCATGCATACCAAGCTGTGTGTGCACACCAAACATACCAGCCCCACACAGATATGAGTGACACAACATGAACACCCACAACAACAATCCAAACAGCACACTGACAACATCATACTCAGGAAGGGAAGCAGTACTGCAGCAAACACACATACACCCAATCCAACACCCACAGATACACAAACCTGGGACACCAAAGTAGAAACAACATGACCAGAGGTCTGTGCAGCACAGACAGTTGAACTGCATGTGAGCAACCATGGCTGCTAAACAGTACAAGAAAATCACATATAACCAATTGGGAAAATGTCCTGAGTGGCACATTGCTCCTGTGCAAAGATCTGCACCACAAAGAACAGTGTCACAAATGAAGTGATGGGGAGGCACACATACAGGCAACCCAAGGGGACAGCTGACATGAAAGTGAAGTGGTGTGTATGTCAGTGGTGGACATGGTAGGAGTGTACCATACACAAATCGATGGAGTGCAGACTCACAATGGGTAGGCATCTGAAGCACAGATAGGGGATGGTATGACACCACACACCACATGCCATACTGAGTCAACAAAGCCCCATGTGACAGCAATGCATGAGAAAACACACCCACAGTGTCAGTGTGGCTGAGCAGGTATGCACAGTCACCACAAACAGCATCACGACACATGGATGATCAACAAAACACAACACTGACTTGCCAACCACATACTCTGCATACTCACAATCGACAAAAACAACAAGTAGGAGTCAGCCAGAACTGCAAGGACAAACCAACCCACTGCACAGTGCACAACATACAACACACACATGTGTGCACAATCACAAACACAGGGCTGAACAATCACACAAACAGGTACTCTACTCCTCGGTGAAACATGTGTGTAGTCGACATTGCAGGGGCACACACATATCCACACTCCTGACAAATTCCCCCCCTGCACACTGGTCACTTACTGACCACCAAAGTGCACACATTGAAAGTTACCCTTGTGACTAGGATGACTGACCATCACAAGATGACTATACACCTACACTGCTGGGCACACATAAAATAAGATCCCACATACATGATGACCCTGACCAGCCTGCCTGCAATCCTGTGTACAGAATTCCACTCTGTGCTGGCAGTGCCTCCAAACCTGACATGTGTACAATATAGCTAACATGAACAAAGAATGAGCATGACAACAATATTTCATCTAAAACCACCATCATTGCACCCACAATCATCAGATTCAGAAACAACTGAAGTCCCTGTCACCCCTGCAAAAAATAGAAAAAGGGAGAGAAGCCATTGACAAAACAGACAACAAGAGTAACTGTCTTTAGTCGCATATTGCAGATAGGCACCAATATAAGACAAGAGCAAGGCAAGTGGCCAGCACAAAGTGCAGAGTTAGTCCATGAGATCCTGCACAGGCAAGGGGCACACATCAGTGAACAGCAAGGCCAGTGGCCAGTCCAATGTGCAGAGTGAGTCCATGAGAAGGTGCACAGGCAAGGGGCAACGATCAGTGAACAACAAGGCCAGTGGCCAGCACAAAGTGCAGTGTAGTTACATGAGATCCTGCACAGGCAAGGGGCAAACATCAGTGAACAACAAGGCCTGTTGCCAGCCCAATGTGCAGAGTGAGTCCATGATAAGCTGCACAGGCAAGGGGCAAACATCAGTGAACAACAAGGCCAGTGGCCAGTCCAATGTGTAGAGTGAGTCCATGAGAAGCTGCACAGGCAAGGGGCAAACATCAGTGAACGACAGGCCAGTGGCCAGTCCAATGTGCAGAGTGAGTCCATGAGAAGCTGCACAGGGAATGTGTGTGACTGTACCCTGCCATGGTCAGCAACACAGTAAGGGGGTAACAATGGGCAGTACAGGCACTGCTGAGGGAGAGACAGGTTTGTGAGGGGGACAACAACTCAGACTTGCCTGTCAGTCAGACTGGGAGCTGGCTGTGTGTCAGCGACAGTTGTAGTACTTGAACAGGGAGAGAGAGGCCCAGCTGAGGTAGAGGCATCAGTGGCTTGAGAAGCCAGAGGGCTGATTGGACCAGGTGGTGTAGTGGCACGTGGAGGTGGAGTCATGCTGCCATGAGACACAGCATGGGTGGGAGATTGTGGAGGGGTGCCTTTCCACTTCTTGGGGATTCTAAATGGCTTCCCTATCTTGGGATTAGTGGCAAGTGGTGCGGACACAACAGGCACACTCACCACCAAAGCTGCATCAGTTGCAGCCGGTGGCCCACCCTCTAGGGACATGCTGGATCCAGCTGTTTGCTTGGCCTGGCCTTGCCTTTGCACCTCCATCCCCTGTTTACCAGGTGTTCCCCCTACAGTGCCCTCCTTTCCCTGCTTTACTGGGCTTTTGATGGGAGTCCAGGTTGTAGGTGAATCTGCCTTGGAGCTCTTCTTATGTGTACTCTTAGCAGTCACCACCTTCTCAGTGGGCACGGAAACTGTCTGCTTGTCTATGCGAGATGCTCTTGGGACAGGAGAGTCCTTGGCTGGGGATGCCTCTGAGGCATATGGCCCTGTGGCCTGCTTCATGGCTTTGTGACCCTTGCTGTCGCCTGATGGGCTTTTGTCTTTCTGCTCTGGGGTGGCTTTATTTTTCTGGGGATGGTGTCTGTGCCCTGGAATGCTTGGGCTGCTGCTGTTGTGTGCTGCGTGTGCTGTATCTTGATATTGAGGTGTGTTGTGCGTGGTCACCCTTGTCAGATGTGGCCACTGGCATGGGGGTGGACAAAGGGACTGGAGCTGGACTCCCAGATTGTGCCAGTTGAAGGGCTGCCATCACTGCAGAGGACAAAGACTGGACAGTCCGGTGTAGCCCACCCACATCTGAATGTATGCCCTCCATGAAAGCAACCGCATGTCCCA
The DNA here is from genome assembly GCF_964204655.1 of Triturus cristatus. NCBI lineage: Eukaryota > Metazoa > Chordata > Amphibia > Caudata > Salamandridae > Triturus > Triturus cristatus. Next base: position 113,291,725 of record NC_140588.1, read on the forward strand.
ACTTTTTGTCGTCGTCTATGAAGGCATTGAGGAGTGCTGTCTGGCCCACACACAGCTGGCACAAAAGGTCCACAGACTCAGCACTGATGGCAGCATGGGGGACAGGGGCAGCGGTGCATGGGGTGAAGGACACTCTTCCCTTCTTATTGGTGCGAACACGGGCAGCACTAGTAGAAGTAGCTGGGAGGGTGGGCGTCGTATGCTGTGTGGTGGAAGAGGAGACAGAGTCCCCGTTCCATGTGCCCACCAACATGGCTGCATCACAGCCGTCGTCAGATGACGTTGAGCTTTGCGTCTCTGGCTGTGATTTCTCCAGCAGATTCCTGTCCCCCTCCGAGGCGCTGGTCACATCTGTGTTACTGTGCTCGTGTGTGGCTGTTGTGCTTGATGCCTCACCACTGGTGTCCGTCCCCTGTCCTTCCATGCCCACGAGAGATGCTGCATGAGAGAGAGAGGTGTTGGGTCAGGTTCTTGGCATCAACAGAACAAACATATGCATGCAAAGCATCACTGAAGATGACGAAATTTACATGTTGCACACCACCCTGTGCAATGACATTGTGCAAACTCAATTTGTAACTCAAACAGTGGGTGTCAACAAACAAACCAGGCATAAGTGAGGCATGTGATGCCCACACAGCACAATATCATGTTGGGTGCTCCATTCAACCAGACACACAACTAGCTCTGAGCACACCTAGGGCCTTTATGGGGGCAAGGATGAACCCCACAACATGTTGCCACTGTCAGATCTGGATGGAGCAGAAGGGGACAAAACAGATACAGACTCCAACATAACAGTCCACAATGGCCATGAGCTCATGCCATACACCATGTTGTACTTTGGTTCACAACTACTGTTACACATTGCTCTCAGATGTCTAAGCTTCACAAATCTGAGGTCAGGCAATGCACGCATTGATGAAAGCACACTCAGATTAGGCACACTGCTGTACCCTTCCATGTGATTTACCAGACTACCTCAATGCAGCCGATACCTGAAGCCCACGACTCAGAATGCAATGTAAATGCCCAGTACTAAAATCACATTAGGAAGTACAGGTAGGGCAAATGCATGACAGCTGCACCCAACACTGAGGCCACTTACAAGCCGCTGCATCACACTACCAACATCACATAGCCCAGTGCTGGCCCAGGCTGTGTACACATGCAGCTACTCACAGCAAAAGTCACCCTTCCCAGAATACTCACCCCTAGCTTGCTGCTGATGCTCCTTCAAACATGCATCCAGCTCAGGTGTGTCACGGCCAAGATACGGGCCATTAGGGGTGTCATGCTGCATCGCACCAACCTGCCAGTCCAAGGGATCAGCCCCAGTGTCATCACGGCCACGTTCTTACTCAGCCGGCAGATGTAATTCCACCTCTTGTGGCAGTGGGTGCGCCGCCGGTTTGAGACATCCAGAGCCCGCACCTTGCATGCAATGGCCCTCCACACGGCCTTACACTTGTGTACATTGAGCTGCAGGCATGGGAGACTAGAGGGGGAAAACATCAGTGACATAGTGTTATGTACCAATTTCTCTCAGTACAGTAGCATGATACTGACTCATACCAAATGCACAGAGATGTCTAATAGAGACAAGAATGCATCTCACATGGTACATCAGCATGGGGGAACCACACGTAAATGCATCAGGTGTGATGGTGGACACAGTACCTGCCCATCTCATACACATGCAGGATGCCAGCACATAAAGCCATGTGTAATCTGCCCACATCTACTGTTCATTTTTTTGTAGATCAATGCATACATTACATATCAACATATGTTTGGGGGTAGACTCACTGTGTCCAACACTGCGCAGCCCTCATTGTCCTTGCCCTGTGAATGGCTCACTGTGTCATGAAGGTCACATTGAGGGACATGATCTCACAAACCCACACCCTTCTCACAAGGCCTGTCGTGTGCAATCTACTGGGCTGAGATGACTCATTGATGGAGAGTAATGAAAAAAGACACATGTAATACTCTGTACATTCAGTGATGTGTCCCTGTCAGACCGGGCGGTGACTGTGCAGGCCAGGTGGGCTCACACAGAGAAGGACAACAGGGACCCACACAGCCATTAACACAAGCAATCACTGTCCTGAATCCTACATTACCAACTATTTGCGCCACTGTATGGCTGACAAGACAATACTTGTCCCTCAAATCTTGATGTAAAGGCAGGGAAACGTGTGAAATAGGCCACACACCCCTTTTCCCTGGAGAAAGCATGCTAGCTAGGGCTTGACAAAACCCCCCACTCTCAGGCACATACTGCAGCAGCTCAACTTCATGTGTGCCCCCCCTGCACTTTCACTCAGACTGTTGAAATCTTACCACAACGTTTGGGGCACTATATAGCCTTGGATACTGTGTGAGCACCTCGACCCCCAGGACCTCCAGCTCCTCGCTGGTGAAGGGACTGGCCCTGATCATCTCAGTCCTCGCCATCACTGTGGCCAGGTGACAGCACCAGCAGCAGTTGGTGGTGAGGGGTCTCAGGCAGCAGTCCCTGGAGACAGCAGCAGTGGCAGTGAGTGGTGAGGGGTCTCAGGCAGCACTCCCTGGATACAGCAGCAATGGGTGGTGAGGGGTTTCAGCCAGCAGTCCCTGGAGACAGCAGCAGCAGTAGTGGGTGGTGAGCGGTCTCAGGCAGCAGTCCCTGGAGGCAGCAGCAGTGGCAGTGTGTGGTGAGGGGTCTCAGGCAGCAGTCCCAGGAGGCAGCAGCAGGTGAGGGTTCTCAGGCAGCAGGCTCTGGGTGCAGTGGAAATGTGAGGCTCTCTCCCACACATATATATCCCCCTGGGTTCGTTTCAGTGGTTCTAGGCTGCTGCAATAGGTGTTCCAGGTCTGCCTTTTTCAAATGCATCCAATGACCGGCTCCGCGGTGGTGCAGTATGCCTACCGCAATGTTCAAATTGCATTAGGCTACCGTGATTGCGGTTCCCATTGTCTGTAAGGGCATGGTCCACGGCGGTGACACACCGCAGGGGCCAGGCGGGCGCTACCGCGATTTTAGTGCCATACATTAGTGCCTATGACCGTGATTTGGGTGGCGGAGCATGCCAACCACCATTTGACCATGTGTATATGCTTATCACTACTGCGATTGTGTCTTGGGCATTGGCGGTGACACACCGCTGGTGCCAGGCAGTAGCTACCACGATTTGGGTGCCATACATTGGTGCCTATGAACGTGATTTGGGTGGCGGAGCATGCCAACCACCATTTGACCATGTGTATATGCCTTTCACTACCGCAATTGTGTCTTGGGTTTTGGCAGTGACACACTGCTGGTGCCAGGCGGTAGCTACCACATTTTGGGTGCCATACATTGACATGGGTTACAGTGAATTGGGTGGCGGAGCACTTTGACAGCACCTATGGACACATCATGCTGTGTCAATGACAAATGGGCAGTTCTCAATAGTGCACAGTGGCCACATGAACAGTGGCACATCATTGTGCATACAATGCCAATGTCACATTTAACCCACTGCTGACTACACTTGGCATGTTATGTTTGTGTATGTGATTTAATACACTGGCATGTACTCCCTCACAAGTCACTTGTGATATTGATGGGCATGTACACCGAACAGTGTTGTTATGGACACATGTCAATGTGTGATAGTGCTGTGACAATCCCAGTGATGTATGTCTCAATGAACAATGTGCATATTTGAATGTCTACTTTTATTGGATCATGCACACACACGTGTTGTTTACGAGCAGCCTGTGGTAATTGTGTTGTTGATGTGTGCCATGTTCAACTTACGCCTGAAGGTGTGGCAGGTACAGCAGCTAGGGATGAGACAGTAGTGTTGTTTTTTTACACATATGCTGGATGAAATGCTCTCATGCGTGACCATGCTAGATGTGGCCATATCCCTTTGTGCAGTCTCATACTAGTTTCGGAGGTACTTGCTGTGTGAAAAGGGCCAAGTGTACGAGTAGTGTAGCTGAAGGTGTCCCTACATGTAAGCTGCTCTGTGACTCAATTGTGATGACAGTCATTGTTGGCATTTTGTCAGTCAAAACGTAAGAGGTTGTGCACATCTCATGGTGTATAGCATTGACATGTGTCCACTTTCATCTCAACTAGGGGACCAAATCTGCATCGTCCCTTCACAGTGCTGGCAGACATGGAGAATGAGGAGATCATCTGGAAATTCTGTCTGGATAGAGCAACCCTACAGAACCTTTGTGCTATGTTGGAGCCCCACCTGCTGCCTCGCAGAACATATCCAACAGCTTTCACCCCAATGTCTAAGGAGATGGCGCCCCTGCATTTTTTTAGCCACTGGTTCATTCCAGAACACGGTGGCCAGTGCAGCTGGCATGTCGCAACCTATGTTCAGCATGGTGCTGCGTGATGTCCTGTCCGCTATGATGATCTACAAGGACAGATATATCCATTTCCCCAGGGGGCCTGAATTGGCGGCTGTGAAGGGAGATTTTTATGCCCATGGACACATCCCCCATGTTGTTGGTGCCATTGATTGCACCCATGTTGGGCTAATTCTACCACAGGCACTTGAGCACATCTACAGGTATCGGAAACATTTCCATTCCATCAACGTGCAAGTGGTGTGCCAGGGGGATATGATCATCTCGCACGTGTGTGCTACATTTCCCTGCTCAGCCGATGACTCATACATCATGAGTAACAGCATTGTACCACAGCTGATGAGTAATCTGCTTCCTGAGCGTGCATGGATTGTGGATGAGTATGCAGAGTCAAATAGCATGCTGTGTGTGTGTGACATGCAGTCCTCTGACATAGTGTCATTACAAGGTTTCTCTGTGTTCCTCACACCTAGGTGACCCTGCATATCCCAACCGTCCTTGGTTGCTGAGCCCACTGCGGAATCCCAGGACACCAGCCGAAGTCTGCTATAATGATGCCCATGGGAGGACACGTCATATGGTGGAGCATACTTTCGGTCTCCTGAAGTCACGGTTTCACTGCCTGGACAAGACCAGAGGTGCACTGATGTACTCGCCCGGGAAGGTGTGTCAGATTGAAGTGGCATGCTGCATGCTTCACAACCTAGCCATTTGCAAGGAGAGCCCCCTGCTCCTGGATGCTGATGAGCAGCAAAGGCCCCCTCCTGCAAACCAACCTGTGTCCAGTGACGAGGACAGTGGAGAGGGGGAAGGTGCTGACCTGCGTCATCAGCTCATCAACCGCTACTTCACTTGAAGGTGAGTGACAATGTACTACCGACCCATTGTCTGATGATGTTAGTGTTGTTGTGAAGGTGTATGTGAGCTTAGTGACTGCAGCCTGTTGTCTGCTCAGGGCCGGCTGCCAATGTTTCTGGGACAGGGTAGTTTGGCACAGATACAGGATGTTTGTCTGTACTGTTGCTCATTGTAATGTATGCAGATTGGAGTACCCTGATGACAAGTGTTGTATGATGTCTGTGATGCCACACCCAGACTAGTGAATGTTGTTCTGTTGTGTTTTCCTAGGTCCCTTCAGCCTCTCTTTGTCTACATACATTCCATACCCCTGGTTCGTTGTGCTCATGGTGAAGACTGCACATCCTGGAATAAAGACGGAGCAGAAACAACCACATGTGTGTAAGGAGTATTTATTTTCAGTGGTGACATGTGAGGGGGGAACATTTACATAGGGGTGATTAGTGAAGCAGTGAATTTACAGTTATGGTAAATGAGAAAATCGAGTAGTCACCACATTGATGTTGTGACCCACTCAACAGACAGATGCCATTTACAAGGCAGTGTGGGGAAGGACAGTCCAAAAGTCAATCCAGTAGTGAAGAGGGCTGCCATCATGGCTGGCTCCGTGTCTGATGTTTTGCAGATGCTTGGTCACGGGATACGCCCTGGGATTTCTTGGAATGGCCCCTTCGTAGCTCAGCAGGGGGGGCCTGTGCTTTAGGGCCAGTGGGGTCTGAGGACTCACCCCTCTCTGTGGCCGCAGGGGAGGATGTTGAACTGTCATCCTGCTGCCCAGCAGGGGGAGGTGGAGGTGTTGTTTGTTGGGCGAACCTGTCCCTCAGTACCGCCACTAGCTGCCCCAAGAGGTCCACAATTTGTCCCATGCGGGTGTCCACGGACATCATCAGCAGGAGGAGCTCGCGAGAATCTTCTTCTGACCGGCCCATTCGTCCCAGGGCCTGTTCATATGCCCCAAGGACTCTGTTCATGTTGTCCAGGGCTTCGGTCCCAGGCTCTGATCATCTGTGAGTGGCCCTGCCCCTCCCACTTTCCCTGCTGCCATGAACCTGTTGCCTCACCACTATGGGCACCTGCATCCTCTCCCTGCCCTCCTCAGTTGGTGGTGTGGGGTGGTCAACCTCTGTGACAGGGGGAGTGTTGTAGGTACCACTGGTGGTGGTGGTGGAGGATGCACAGCCCATAACAGCAGGGGTCTGTGTAGCTGTTGGTGTTGCTGCAGATGTGGTGGGGGGGACGATGGGGTCCTGGGACCGGTTGCGCCCTGGCACACCAGATGGGCCGGCTCGGAGCTCCTCGTCCTCTGAATCCAGGGAGTCAACATCCGAAAGTCCATGTTCCAGGGGGGGAGACTGGCTCTGCAGGTTGTTGGTGTTATCTTCTGCAGTCAGTTCTTGGTCACCTGTGGGACAGATGGGAAATGTTCATTGTAGTGCACCATGCAAGATTTGTGTTAGCTGTGTATTATTCATTGTTTGTACACGACACAGTTGACTAATCATCACATTGTTTGTATGTGCACTACTGTGCCCCCTGAGATGATGTTGAGGTACATGCATTTCTTGTCCATGGTGTGAGGTGTCAAAACTTACCATGCGCCACATGCATGTTTTGTGATTACAGGGACATGTTGCCATCTAGGGACTAGCGCAACAAAGATTTTCTGTGACGCATCCCTGTTGATTACTCTGCCCTGGCTAACGTAACATCTGAGCATGAACTGGCCATTGTTATCTCATGCGAACCTTTGTCATGTCATGTGCAAATCTGAATTTGGACCAACAACCATGCTTTCTTTGTTTTCATGTGGTCCTTGCTGCTCTGGCCACATGGCACTTACACATGGCATTCAGTGCTGTGCATGATTGTGCACAGACTTTCTTCAGCATGTTAATTGTTTTGTCACACTTTAGTTGCTGTGACAGTTTAATTTGCTTAGCTGTCTGCGCACTGTGAGTGGCAATGGTATTGGTGTGTATATTTTTGCGACGAGAGGGCTGGTGTTGTCATATGGCACCATGCTTTTTTAGAGGAATGGCTGGGCGCATGTACTGGCTACTTACCTGTTATGTTTTCTCATTTGTGTAGGATTTGTGACACATCTGTTAAAATTCACCCCCTTGGTAGAGGAGCGATGTGGGAAATTAATATCATCAAATGGTGCAATAACTAGTTATGGGTGGAGGCTAGGGTGATGGTCTCCAGAACAAGCAATGAATTTGTACAGCTCCATTTGTTGTTCTAAAGCCATGTACGGCGCTGAAGTTTGGGGATTTGTAGATATAGAACAATTGCAGCGGGAGGAAAATAAAATTGTACGGTCAGTATTAAAAATCCCCCAGAGTATTCCAGCGGTTATCGCCCACAGAGAGTTGGGGAGGCCATATATTGAAGATATGGTCAAGTACAGACCTATTCTATCGTGGCTTAATATCTGGACAAATCCAGAAGCAGCTGTAAGTAGGCAAATATTGAGAGACTGCATAGGAAGAGAAAGAAGCATGAACATACCTTGGCTCAAGTATGTTAAGACCAATTTGGAGAACCTAGGCTATAAAGATCTTTTTGTTAATCCATCAGAAATTAGAGCCCAGGATAAACCCATGTTAAAATGATTTTTCCTGGCCCAAAGAAATATAAGTAGAATGACAAAAGAAGGGACCAAGGGAACAGTGAATGCCCATAGCTCCGTTAAGACCACCGAGGGAATGGAACCTTATCTCTACCTCATGCATAATGCACAGGATAGATTTTTAATATCCCGTTTTAGGCTCAATCTTTTACCACATTTATTAGCTGACCCATTAGGTTACACTGTTTCGATTGAGCAGTAGGGTGTCTGCGGCTGCGAGAACAGGTCTCCGCAGGACACCCTCCATTTTGTACTTTTATGTCCTTTTTATTCAATGCCGAGGCGGAGTTATTTAATTGATATCATTAAAAGGGCCAAATTGACTCAAACTAAACCCGCGCTACTTTTCTTAAAAAGGGCGGCTGATCCACTGACTCTGTGTTGTATATTGAATTTTATTAAAGTCGCACTGAGATTAAGAGCAACTAGAGGACAGGAGTAAATTGTGATTGTTATGAATTTTATGTACCTCTCCTGTGAATATGTATTCTTTTTACCAGAGTTCTCATGAAAAAGTATTGTGTATATATATTTTTATATGGTGTTTTTAACAACCGAATAAAGAACTACTGAACTGAACTGAACTGACACATCTGTGTGTGTGTGTGTGTGTGGTGTAGGCTATCATCCTGCTCAGGGGTGGGACAAGGAAGCATGATATATCTACCTATCTATTAGTTTGAAGTGGACAGTGCAATGGCTGACACATGCATCTGGGTGGGAGGGAGTGCTCCTTCTTGATGAGCTGGGGACCAAGGGGGCCTGGTGTGAGTTGTTGTGCATGCCTCCCACACCCAAACAGCCTTCCCAGGGATGAGGTCTACCTACCTGTTAGTTTGTTTGTAGAGATACAATGGCTTCCAACTGCTTCTGGGTGGGGGAGTGCTCCATCCTGCTCAGGTGTGGGACAGGGGGCCTGGTGGGTGTTGTAGTGCAGTCTTCCCACCCCCAAACACCCCTCCCTGTTAAGATGGCTATCTACCTGTTGGTTTGATGTGAGCAATGCAATCTCTGCCACATGCTATTGGGGGTGTTCCATCCTGCTCAGGGGTGTGACAGGGTGCCTGGTGGGAGTTGTGCTGCAGGCCTCCCACCCCCAACAGCCTTGCCAGGGAAGATGACCACCTACCTGTTAGTTTGTTTGTGGTGATACAATGGCTTCCAACTGCTTCTGGGTGGGGGAGTGCTCTATCCTGCTCAAGTGTGGGACAGGGGGCTTGGTGGGAGTTGTGGTGCAGGCCTCCCACCCCCAAACATCGCTCCCTGGGAAAATAGCTGCCTATCTCTTAGGTGAGTGTGAACCATTCAATGGTTGGCAAATGCTTCTGGGTGGGGGGAGTGCCCCATCCTTCTCAGGGGTGGGTCAGGGTACTTGGTGTGAGTTGTTGTGCAGGCCTCCCACCCCCAAACCGCCCTCCCAGGGAAGATGGCTACTTACCTGTTAGTTTGTTTGTAGCGATACAATGGCTTCCAACTGCTTCTGGGTGGGGTAGTGCTCCATCCTGCTCAGGTGTGGGACAGGGGACCTGGTGGGAGTTGGACTGCAGTCTTCCCACCCACAAACACCCCTCCCTGTTAAGATGACTACCTACCTGTTAGTTTGATGTGAGCAATGTACTCTCTGCCACATGCTTTGGGGGGGGGGGTGCTCCATCCTGCTCAGAAGTGTGACAGGGTGCCTGGTGGGAGTTGTTGTGCAGGCCTCCCACCCCAAACAGCCTTCCCAGGGAAGATGGCTACCTATCTGTTAGGTGAATGTGAACCGTTCAATGGCTGGCAAATGCTTATGGGTGGGCGGGTGCTCCATCCTTCTCAGGGGTGGGTCAGGGTGCCTGGTGTGTGTTGTTGTGCAGGCCTCCTACCTCCAAACAGCCCTCCCAGGGAAGATGGCTACCTACCTGTTAGTTTGGTTGTAGTGATACAATGGCTTCCAACTACTTCTGGGTGGGGGAGTGCTCCATCCTGCTCAGGTGTGGGACAGGGGGCCTAGTGGGAGTTGTGGTGCAGGCCTCCCACCCCAAAACAGCCCTCCCTGGGAAGATGGCTACCTATCCGTTGGATGAGGGCTCCTGGGTGGGGGGGGAATGCTACATCCTGAGCAGGGGTGTGACAGGGGGCATTGTGGGATTTGTAGTGCTGTTTGCCTGGACACATACAACCCTGTAAATGTTGTCTACCTTTGGGGTTATTCAGATGGAGTGAATGTTACATCTGTGTTACATGTGTTGGATATTGTGGTGCATATAGATATAGTTGGGCCTCTGAGATGTAGCTTTGTAGTTTAGCTGGACAGTACATAGCTGTGTGATGGTCTACATTTGTTTGTACTTACCAGCCTGCACTCCCCCGGCTATTCCTGTGAGACTCTCTGGATGCAGTATGGCAAGCACCTTGTCCTCCCATGCAGTGAATGTTTTGGGTGCAATGTGAGGGCCACCGCCAGTCCTTTGAGCCAGCTCAGGGTTCTTGCTCCTCTTCTTTTTCACAACCCTCTTCAAGTCATGCCACCGCTTCATGATTTCCTTTTTTGTTCTTGGAGTGGTCCCTACTGCATTGACCTTATCGACTATCCTTGCCCACATATGTGCTCTTGTGGCTAATGGTGTCTTTTGAACCAGGATACCAAACACTTGTGGTTCGACTCTGATTATCTCATCTACCATGACTGTCAACTCACTCTCTGTGAATTTGGGCATTTTCTGTGTTGCCATGGTGTATGATGTGCAAAGGGGTTATAGGTGTAGGGGTGTGAGTGGTGGGGGTGGTGGTGATGTGTATGGTGTTTAATGTGCAAAGGGGTTAGAGGTGCAGGTGTGAAAGTGGTAGTGGGGCTGTGTGTGGTTTGAGTAGTGATGGTGTTTTGATTTGCCTCTCCTTTGTGCTCTGGTGTTGGGCCTTTCAGTTGTGGAGTTTTGCAAAGGATTGTGGTCAGGGAAGGGGCTGGTTTTGTACTCAGCTATGTGGGTGTGTCCAAATGGGGTATTGCTGTCAGGTGTGTTGTGTGGGTTGTCCTGGGATTTGTATTTTTGTAGTTGCCATGTGGTTGTGTCATTGGAGTTTGTTCTGTGTTTTGGGGGCGTGGCTAGTTTGCTGTGTGAACTTTGTGGCCTTGTTGTGAGTTTTTCTGTTGACCGCCATATTTGTCACGGAGGGTCTGCAGCAGTGGCTATGCTACAGCTCTTCCGCCGGGTCTCCCATTCATCACTGTTAGCGACCGTGGCGTTCGGAAACAGTGGAACGTACCGTGGTGACATCATTGATATCCTAATTTTCTGTGCGATGTCTCCATTGTCATGGCGGCGGTTTGGTGATTTTCCACCGTAAATCCAACCGCTTTGGACAGATTTTGACCTACTTCGCCCGCTATGGCGGTTTTTCTTTACCTCGTTCCACCGTGGTTGTTTTTTGGGGTGGTTAATCCTGATTGTACCACCGGTTTTGCCACGGTACCGGCGGGTGGTTGTTTTCTGCTACCATGGCGGTCGGGTGGTTTTCCGACCGCCATCCTAATGGGCCCCTTACTGTGTAATTTGTCACTCTGCTGTGAAAATGTGTTACTCCACTGAACCACTGTCATATCTAGTTAGAATCTCATGTTGGAGGAAGCTGGAGGCCCATTGACATGGCTCACATTGAAGCTATGGCCTAGCCGGGGTCTCTAAGCCTTCATATCAACAACCATTGTAGAAGTAGCAATATTTATGTAGTCTAAATGCATTTATTTTAATTGTATAACTACCCAAGTGAAAATGCATCACAGCAATGCATTGCTGATTTTCTATTGGCGTGAGTACCAAGGCGACCGGGGGCATCAATCTGACTCTTTTTTTCCTCTGAGGAGCAAAATTAATCCTAGTCTAAGGTAAGAGAGCTGCTCATAAATTTTGGTAAAATGTTTCCAACTGCTAAATATTGAGGAGTGCTGCTGATAAGGTTTCCGCTAATGGGTTGACCTGTTTAGGATCGAGTGCTTCCAACCAAAGTCAATTGAAAACATCCAGGGTTTTACGGTGGCAGGAGGAAAACCCTAAAGTTCTTTCCTTTTTCAGAAATGAGCAATAAAGTAACCTACAAAGTTGAAGGGGGCTTGAGCAACTAACTAAATTTGAAAACTTTCTTCTTCCTATTATGATAAACACACTTGCCCATTATCATACTCAAGGGTAAGTGTTTGGAGGGAGTTAAATGGAGAATTGCAGGCTCAAAAGCTGAAGAACCATTCCACTGCAAAGGCATTTACTCAAACATCTGTTAATTTGCATGCAGAATTTGATTCTCAGTATCAGTGCAAGCCTGCTTAGATGGAGATCTTCCTGGACCATGAGGATGGTTCACCTCCTGAGTCATTCTCAAGGCAGGTCTGGGTCATCTAAGTGTATATTTTTCCTCAAGTTCCAGGTATTCAGTCTCCTTCTCAAACAGTTTAGCTACTCATATTCCAGCCAGTGCAAATGGCAGATCACTCCATTAGTAGCATTCAGATACTTAAGTTGTAGTGAAGCAGAACCTAATGGATCACTCACACAGATTGTCAGATGCGTGTAGACGAGCCATCTTTAACTAATGCTCATTAAACGTTAGGCTTCAGTGCGCTTCCCAACTGAGCACTAATTGGCCTTGAACAGCGAATCCATTGAATCATTTTGGGGATTCAATCAGCACTCTACTACATATTTAAAAAGCTTTATTTGTTGTAATGTAATTTTAAAATTCACCATCCGCGTGATGGCTACCAATTAGAGTGAGTTACAATTCGTGACCTACCACATCACATGAGGTAGTTGGGATTACGAGCCACTCGGAGTATTTAGAACCTAACTGTTAGCATAAAAATTGGCTTGTAAAATTATTTACTAGGCGCAAAAGCATTGGTTGCAAATTGGGACCAGTTTTTAGGAAACAGTATTTTATACATATGGCCCTAAACATATTATCTGCATTAGATTAAGCAGATAAGAGATAACAGGTTATGTTAAAATGAGAATACAGGAAATACAATTCTGTATGACTGATAATTAAAATAATGTAATCAGGTACTGGCAAAGCACAACGTTCTGAATGTTTTATTTTAAAAAAGTGCTTTGTCATAAAAGGACATTTTGTGTATATATATATATAGTGATAGATAGATAGATAGATAGATAGATAGATAGATAGATAGATAGATAGATAGATAGATAGATAGATAGATAGATAGATAGATAGATAGATAGATAGATAGATAGATAGATAGATAGATAGATAGATAAATATATATATATATCAATATGTTCACAGAAAAACAAAAGTTTATAGTTAGGCTCAGATTATTTTATTCTATTTCCTAACTATAATGTCCCTGTAACCTTTGTTTTTTTTAAGTGACTTTCTAAGGTTTTTTCATTTTAATTCCTAAATGTAACTTGTAATCTTTGAGAGTGAGTGTGTGAGTGGGTACATGAGTGTCTCAGTGGGTGTGTGAGGGCATGAGTGGCTCAGTGGATCTGCGAGTGGGTGCATGAGTCTCTGAGTGGGTCTGTGAGTGTGTGCATGAGTGTGTCAGTGGGCCTCCGAGTGCCTGCATGAGTCTGAGTGGGTCTGTGAGGTGGTGTGCAAGTCTAAGAAGGACTCTGTGTATTGATGGGTGATTCTCTGAGTGGATCTATGAGTTGGTGCATGAGTGTCTAAGTGGGTCTGTGAGTGGGTGCTTGAGTGTCTGAGTGGACTTTCTCATTGTCTTGCAGGTGTTCCCTCGTAAAAATTCCTGATGATTCTTACAAGTTTATGGCACACCATAGTGGTGGATGAGTTGGCAAAGGGCCTCTGTCCATGCTGTCAAATGCCTTCTCATAGTTGATGAAGTTGACATGGGGGAAGTTCCATTCCATTGGCTGCTCAATGGTACGCCACACTGGCATCTAATCAATGAAGTATATTTTGGGCATTCATTTTGCGTTCCACAGTGAGTGAAATCATCAAACATGCAAACAATTTTCAAGTGAAAAACAAGTGGTATTGGGGGACATAATATTGATAAATAACAAATATTCATGAATAATGTATTTAATTTTTTATGTAAATCAGTGAAAAAAAATAATCACGATGATTTCTGCTCCACGCCTCTTTCACCTGATGTTGGTTTAGCGAACAAGCCTGATGGTATACGCCCTCCAGTTTCTGCATGGTGTGTAATGCACAGATAGTCTCTTAAGGTAATCAAGATTTGCATATGTTAAAGACATAGGGGTCTATTAGGATGGCTGGCGGATGGCCGCCATCGAAACCTGGAAAACCGCCGGTCCGATTATCATCGCGGTCGTGACCGCCGCAGTGTGATTTTCCGCCCACCACTTTTCTGCCGGTTGCAGTATGCCCGCTTGCCTGGCGGATGGAGCTGGACCACTACAATTGTTGCGGATCAGGGCCAAGCACCGCCGGCACACTTATGATGCTGGCGGTAGCCAGCCTTTCCGCTGCGGTGGAACCACCATGGAAAAGCATGCAGAAACATGTTCCGGGGGCCCATTGTGGGCCCCCAATGTGTTAGGGGGTTGTGGGTGCAATGGGGGGGTACCCATGGTACCCCCCCACATGTCCCTGTAACAGGTGGCAGGCACTGTGCAGTGCCTGCCACGCAGTGCAGGGATATGCAGGACATGCTCTTTTTGACATTGCGGCAGTGCTGCTGGCAGCAGCGCCGCCGCAATGTTAATCGCCAGAATCCGACCACCGCGGTCGGATTTCGACTGTGGAGCATCCTAATTGGACCGGCGGTTATGCCGCGGTCCTTGCGGGTGGTCTTTTCCTGGTATCATGGCGGTCGGGGAGATTTTCCCACTGCCATCCTAATGGGCCACATTGTGTCTGGTACAAAAAACTATTAAGTTGATTCTTTGTTCTAAAGGGAGCCAGTAGAATTATTTCTACAATATCTACCAAAAACTTATCTGGGTGGTTAGCGACATTGGCATACAAATCGCGGATAAACTAAGCCGGATTGTTAACTGTGATATAACTAAAGAGAAAATACAGGAATCCCTTGAAACCATAGATTCAGCAGTAACATCCGTCAATCTGAAACTTCAGCAATATAAAATTATTTTTATGCTTTATTATACCCCGGAGCGAATTTCTAAATGGGCAAATAATCCAGCGTTTACTAAATCACACTGTCCGAAATGTCAAGAATATGACGCAGATTTAAGCCATATGTTTATTACATGTCCAATGCTGAAGGATTTTTGGTCCAACATAACTCTTGCTCTTGCAACCTGGGTTGGCTATGACAATCCGGTCACTGGCAAAGAGTTGGTATTTGGAATTTTCTCAGAGCTCGGTGGTCTTATGAAATCTTTTGCTTCTACTATCTCGGCCTGTGCTCGTTTATGCATTGCTCGTTCTTGGATTCATAGTACGTGTCCAAGTATTAACAAATTTTGTTTTGTGTTGAGGGAGATCTATGAAATGGAGACTGCATTAGCAAAAGTTAGAGGCCCTTTGTCTTGGTTAAAATTCTGAAGGGTATGGTCTTGTCTTCAATGGGATTAAGAATTTAAAGTATTTTTCTTATTATTCTTCCTATATAATTAACGGCTGTTTTTTACTTTTTATATTCCTGATTGTAATTAGTATATATATAAGGTTGTCTTGCTTGTTTTTTTCTTCTCTAATGCTCCTCTGTGCTCTGTAAATGACTATTGATATGTTATTACTGAATTCTTTTATTTGCAATGATGTATGTAGGTCTGTGGCAATAAAATAAAAATAAATAAATAAATAAATAAAAATAATTACTTCTGGGTACAGGAGAAGTGGTCTCTTTTTTCGGTGCAGGGACAGAATATCGAGTACAAAATATCAAGTTGCAAAAGTATAGAGTCATTAATATCGTGGTTCAGAAACATTGACAGCAAGAATATCTTCGTCAAGAATATCAACTTAAGGTAAGTAATATCAATGGTAAAAATATCAAAGTGTTTAATATTGTTTGCAAAAATATAGTTGTTAAAAAATCCTTTTTTAATGTTATGTAGTTTAATATATATTTTATATGTATGTGTTGTATGTTTTTTGCATAAGAATATTTTGTATTTTTAATATATGTGTAACATTTTTCTTAGTTATGAATTTTTTTTTTATTTGAGATTTGCGTTTTTAGTTCCGCAGTGGGTTGTGGGTTTATAAGGGAATAGGGTGTGAAGTAATTTAATGATATTACATTTATTGATCATGTTTTATTTATTAATATTTGTTTAGTTGAGATGTAATAGTGCCGAATGTGTAAAGTAATTTATTTTTAAATAATTAATAATTGGTTGTTAATTAATTTTAATTAATTAATTGGTTAATTAATTATGGTAATTGTGTAACTAATTTTAGGTGTGTGTTGTGTTTATAGGAGTAAAGGATGGGAAATAATTTGTATTTAATTAATTAATATATAGTTGTTAATTAATGTTAATTATTTGATATTTACTTTGGGTAATTGTATATTTTGTATGTGTTGTTTTTACTTTTAAAGGGGTAAAGGGTGGGTAATAAATACATTTTAATTATTTTTTATTAGTTGATAATAGTCATAGTATTTAATTTAAAAATACGTTTTAATTTAGTTTTGTTATTATTGTATAGTTTAATTTAGGTGTGTGTTGTGGATATTATAGTGTTAAAGTTTGTGTAGTCAATTACTGTTTAGTAGTTTTTTATTAATAATAAGTTTTTAATTGATTATTCATTTTGTTTATTATGAAAGTTATGTTATGTTAGGTTAAAAAGATTTATACAGCGCATGGCTGCCCCAGCGACGGGGCGTCCCAGCGCTACCCAGGTACAAGTAGCTGGAAAGACGAGTGAAGGGAGAAGAGGTTAGGCTGGAATTAACCAGGTTTTTATAGCCTTTCGGAAGGTTAGATGATTCTGAATGCTCCTAATCCATACAGGGAGCGAGTTCCAGAGTCCAGACGCCAAAGCCTTAAATGAGCGTCCCCCGACTCTTGCTCGTAAGACTCGGGAGGTACAGGCTAAAAACTGAGTGGCTGAACACAGGTTAAATCTTGGAGAGTATGTTTCTAGCATGTTCGCTAGGACAGGAGGGGCCTGCTGGGTCAAAATTGTGTGAGCAAAGTAAATTTCATTAAAAATGTTGAAGTGTTTTGTTATTGGTGTGGTGTTATCGGGTAGGAAATAAAATGAATACATTTATGTATGAATTCATTTTTTTGTTTGTAAATATTTTTTTTAAAGAATTATTTTTTATGAATGTATTCATTTTTGTATTTTATATGTGATTTGTAGGGTTTTGTTATGTGTAATTAATATTATAATATGCTTTCTTTTTAAATATTTAATACCTTTGATTTTTTATTTTTTCCATATTCTTTATTTATTTTTATGATTTTGTTAAAATTTCTGTATTTTGGTATTTTTGTTTTAACAGTTTGAGTGTGAATAGTAATTTTTGTCTCTCTGCTATCCAAAACTTTCCCTAATCTTGCACTCACTGGAGTGGGAATAGTAATTTTTACCTCTACGCCATTCAGCACTTTCCCTACTGTTGCACTCTCCGGAGTGGAAATAGTAATTTTTACTCCTCCACTATCCAACACTTTCCATACTGTTGTACTCATTGGAATGGGAGTATAATTGTTTCCCCCCCACTATCCAACACTTATCCTACTGTTGCGTTCAGTGGAGTGGAAATAGTAATTTTACCCCTCCGCCATCCAACACTTTCTCTACTGTTGCTCTCACTAGAGTGGGAATAGTAAATTTGACCCCTTTGCTATCCAACCCGTTCACTATTGATGCACTCACTGAAGTTGGAATAATAGTTTTTACCACTCCGCTATTGAACATTTACCCACTATTGCACTCTCTGTAGTGGGAATAGTAATTTTTATCCTTCTACTATCCAGCACTTTCCCTACTGTTGCACTCACTGGAGTTGGAATATTAATTTTTGCCCCTCTGCTATCCAACACTTTCCTTACTGTTGCACTCTTTGGGAGTGGGAATAGTAATTCTTTCCCCTTTGCTATCCAACACTTTTCATTCTGCTGCTCTCACTGGAGTGTAAATAGGAAATGTAATTCCTCCGCTATCTAACACTTACCCTAATTTTGCACTCACTGGAGTGGTAATATATATTTTTACCCCTTTGCTATCCAACACTGTCCCTACCGTTGCACTAATTGTATTCTGAAATTTAAGTTTAAATATTTTTTAATAGTTTAATGTTTACATTTATTATAGATTTTTGTTTTTTATATTTGAAATCATTATTATATATTGATATTTTTTATATTAATTAAAACTTTTAACATAAATTGAAAATAATAATTTATTAATTGTTTCAAAATGAAGTGTATATTTATAAATTATGTGTGTGTTTATTTTTTGTATTAAGTTTATTTGTTATATTTTATGTATATTACATTTATTTTATTTTGTTAACATTATATTTAACATTTAATATATTTAATATATATTATTTTATTTTATATTTATATAAAAGCTGATATTTTATACATCTATATTTTTTACATCAATATTTTTGTACTTACCTGTTTAAGTTTTGGGGACACATGGGGCGCTAGAGAGCCCGATACAAAATGGCCACGCACTAGCGCTGCTCTGATGGCCGGAGCGGCAATTTGGTAAAAAAACAGTGAATATACCGAACACAACCGAGCCAAAGTTGAAGATTTGGCATTCGGAAGTCATGCGGAGCACATCGATGTAATTATATCCAACTAACGCTGCCTCCATCACGAGAACGCCCAATATGTCACTCCGCAGTGAGACAAACAGAGTAAATGGTGGCAAGCATCGATGCGGATCGGCGATAGACATCGCTTGGAATGCAACTGACCCTGCACAACCACAAATGGTAATCGTAGTCTGAAATGCTGTGAATGGTGATCGCGCTGAGAAGACTGACCACACAGGACCAGCGAAGCTGTGGAACTGGCATGAAACAGCGTCTAACACGATGACTAAGATGGCAGCCGGTGGTGGAATAGCTAACTGACACCCGCCTATACTCTGCACCTTTATCAATACACCGATCGTCACGGTGACCTTGCCAGACCCGCATTCCCTAAATCTGCACAACACAACTCCCTGCAGGTACTCCACTCTGTGGTGAGAGGCGGCAATCTCAAATGTCGGATAGTAGGCGGCTGTGGAGTGCCTGCGCATGCACAGAGCTCCGGGGAAGTGTACGATATCTACAGGGGCTGCCAGCTGCTGTTAAAGGAAGCGGACATCAGCAGTACTACTAAAAACATCGGTAAGAGAGCTGCGCGATACTGGAGCGGAGGAGGTGGGAGCCACATATATAAAAACGTTATATCAGCAACTTCTGTTGTCACACCTGTGACATGCTGAAGACTGTGACTGGGCCTTCAGCTGCACCACAGCACATGACTCCCGGGAGTCAAAGCTCACATGCCATGCCACCTTATATCCTTGCTGCATCACATTGAAAATAGACAGTCGCTAAAAATGCTCTAGGAAAAATGAACTATCGAGTGACAAACCATTGTGGCTGTATACAACATCCTGCTCCATACGAGATCACTGCACCCTATGCAATCCTGAGCCGGTGCAGAAGGCCACCACCACCTCCTGCTCTTACCAGCGCCAATCCTTCACGAACCTGACTGTTGCGCAGGTGTTCAGCATAGAAACCCAGAACCTGCTGCTCTGGAAGGCCAGCACTGATAGCTACGAAATATGTGCCTGAGAATGGGAAAACCTGACAAACAGCAAGCTAAATTACCATTTGAACCTTGATGCACCCCCAGACTTTCATGCGCAGCAGCGGACACAGATCCAGAGACGGGCCCAGACCCAGACGCTAAAATGGAAGCGGCCCTCCATGCAATACAGCAAAGCCTGCAGGCCATTGATGGCAAAATAGATGCACTCATGATACGGATTGACCATGTCTCCGCTCAATTTGATAAGCAGGGTGAGCGACTGGAGAAGGCCAACCAGAGAATATCAGTGGTCGAGGATCAATCACATGAAACAACATCTAAATGCGACTACATGGCAAAGATACTGGATATCATAAAAGCAAAAAACGAGGATTTAGAATCCAGATCCCGCCGCGACGTGCCGGAGAGCAAAAACACTGGTAAGCTCGAAGACTACATGGAGAAAATGTTGAAGGACATGTTCGGGGCAGAACAATTCTCATGGATGCTTATTGTAGAAAGGGCGCATAGATCTCTTGTGCCAAAACCACCACCAAGCACTCCACCATGACCGATAGTGGCTCGAATTTTAAACTACAGAGACCGTGACATGCCACTCAGACTAGCACGGGAGAAACAACCACTGATGTACAACGGCTGTGAAGTGGCCTTCTACCCTGACTTTACATTGTCTGTCCAGCTGGCGCGTAAGGAATTCGGCCTGGTGAAGAAAAAGCTGCGAGACCTGATTATCCTCTGCGCTATGCTCTACCCCGCCAGGCTCTGTGTCACTCATGCGGGCAAAACCGGTGTCCTGCCAACACCCCAAGCAGCACAAGAATTTATCAAGCACCTCCGACAACAGACTGCAAGAGATAAAGGACATGCCACACAACCGGACTCAGAGTAATGCTACGCAAACACAGCTCTTGGTGAATGGTTCGCTTCTTTGATGGACATCCACGATTGATGCCCAAATTGTCCGTTGTAATGGGGTAGGAAGACACGTTCCTCTAAAAGTCTACAGCTGTATGATCTACCATGTCTGGACTGTTGTAATGTTATGGTCATGGAACAAATATACCGACTTAAAATATGATTGAACCTGGCATTTGACCACTGTCTCTGGCTCTTTATTCCAGATAAAAGTTGTCAGTTATATTACTAATGCATAATGATTTTGTATCCTTCTTTAAGAACTACACCAATTATGCATATTTGTCGCTCCGGCTCCATCTGTATGCGGATGGAACACTGAGCACCTAGTCGCTCCCTATCGGGTAAACCCCACAGAAACTCTGTTATCATTTTCGTTGAAGTTTGGGAAATGTCTTTGGCATAATTGGGATGCTAAAGTGGGGGGGGGGGGAAGTTGGGTTTTGTGTTATTTTTTACCAGCCATGCACAATAATCTCATCATGTAGCTCACTTGTACGAATACACACTAGGCTCCACTCCATGACCATGTTGGCGATGTTCTATGAGAGCACTCCGGATGCCATTAAGCATTACATTTATGCCCGAATGTACCCCCCAATGCACAAGACCGATAATCCAGCACCGCTGAGATTAATCCCGTGGAATGTACGTGGCCTGAACAACCCCGTAAAATTAGACAAGTATTTGCTTATCTAGACAGGCATCACATGGTCATAATTCTGCTGCAAGAAACGCATCTCGTTAAACACAAGGCTAACACACTGGGGAAAAAATGGGCAGAGTTGGTAGCTGCTTCCACATACTCCTCATATGCCAGAGGTGTAATAACATTAATACGCAAAGGTACACACTTTATACCAGAGGAAACGCTAATAGATGATAATGGGAGATATGTCATAGTTACGGGCATCCTGCATGGCTCGAGAGTAGGACTCATCAACACTTATGTACAAATGTCGATGACCCTGTTTTCTTCGCTAACTTATGGAACACACTGAGGACACTCCCAGCTATGGAACTGATATGGGGGGGAGACCTAAAAGTTGTCCTGGACGACACCTGTGATAGATCGCAAACCACCACCGAGCAGCAACACCGTGCTGCCACCACCATCTTAAATGGAATGTCAGAATTTCATATACAAGACATCTGGTGCTTGCGAAATCCACAGTCGCTAGAAAGTACCCATTCATCCACCGCGCATAACAGCTGGGCCCGGCTTGATTACTGGCTGCTCACCGATTTAGCCTGCACATGGACACAAGACATACAGCACCTACCAAAAATATTTGTGGACCACAAGCCAGTTGTTCTGTCGCTCAGAGTCCCAACATATACCCCCCCTCCGTTCATATGGCTATTCAACGCAGCCTCCCTTTTAGACCCTCTTTACAAAGAAACCATACATAGCGCTGTAGAAGACTTTTTCGCTCTAAACTAAAACTCAATAGACAGTACCGGCACTATCTTGGAAGCCTTTAAGGCGACCTTGAGAGGTATTTGTATAAGCTCAACTGCCTGTATTCTGCGAGATATACTCACACAGTTAAGTAAGAGTGAAGCCCATATAAAAACACTAGAAACGGAATACAAAACTACCCATAATGCAGCACTACTAGTTGTAATCAGAGACGAAGTGACGCATTATAACAAGCTCACAGATGACGAAATGAAATATATCTCCCGTTGGCATACCGCTCGTAGAGTGGGTGAGGGGAGCAGACTTGGTCGACCATTTGGCGCAAAAAATACGTGTAGAGCACAAACAACACATTGTACTAAAAATGTAGGATCAGGTGGGCACAACGCACTACGACAACAAAGGTATATTGGACGTTTTTGTAGAAACATACTGTAGGTTGTATGCCGCCGGAGACACAGCAAATAAATAAGAAATTCTCAACTACTTGGAAGACATAGCACTAGTCTGGCTCACTGACGGTCTACATGAATTACTGGCACAACCCATCACGCTAGAGGAAGTACAAGCTGCCATAAAATCCCTCCCCAATGGCAAAACCCCAGGGCCAGATCGCTTCACAGGGGAATTTTATAAAGCCTATGCAGAACTGCTCAGCCCCCATATTGTGGAGATGTACGACGAAGCCTACAACAATCAGACTCTTCACCCGACACTACAAGAGGAGCTGATAGTGGCTTTATTAAAACCGGACAAACAGCCGGATCGAGGGGATTCATATAGACCACTTTCCCTAATAAACACCGATACTAAGATACTGGCCAGGATTATTGCCACCAGATTACAGCCCTTAATGCAGGTCATGATCCTACAGGATCAATCTGGTTTTATACCCAATCGCTTGACCTCACATCATTTATGTACTATATTCGCACTTCTACACAAACTGAATCCAGAGATGGAAGCAGCAGCTGTCCTACTGGATGCAGCTAAAGCTTTTGATTCAATTGATTGGACGTATCTGTTTACAATTTTACACAGGATGGGTTTACCACCTATGCTACTGATTTGGATCAAATTGTTATATACTAAACCAACTGCGCATGTAAAAGTGAATGGTCATGTCTCGGAAGTGCTTAATATCCAAAGAGGCACAAGACAAGGCTGCCCGTTATCACCGTTATTATTCTCCATCGCGATAGAACCCATGGCTTGTAAAGTATGACAATGTCATGCGCACACTGCATTGAGATTCCGTCTTCGCCCTATTGGCATCTCAATGTACGCAGACGATATGTTGCTCTATGTCTGTGACCCAAACACAAATCTAGCCCCTATCCTTAGAGAATACATTAAATTTGGTAGACACTCCGGCCTGCAGATAAAATGGGATAAATCTGCCATACTGCCACTAACAGAAGCTACCCATCCACACCAGCTGGAATTTCCACTAGTGTGGCAGGCAGACCCCATTAAATATTTGGCATCTGGATTCATCGTGACCCAGAAATAGTGCTGAGAACAAACTATGGTACTGCCGTTGATAGAATCGAAACACAGATAAGCAGATGGATCACGCTTCCTCTCTCATTAGTGGACCGAATATCCCTGATAAAAATGATAATCCTTCCCAAACTACTGTATCTATTTACAAACATTCCGATAACCCCCCCTACCCCAATATTCAACAGACTGCAGACACTTATTACAAAATTAATATGGGCAGGCAAACCAGCGAGGATAAGCTTACACACCCTAACTTTACCGTATAAATCGGGTGGGTTTGCGGTACCTGACATATTTTTATATTATTTATGTGCTCAAGCACAATAGGCCCACTATTGGTATCATCCAATTCGGTATATGCCGCACATAGCGGTGGAAGATGGCGACGCTAACCCTATTAACTTAACCAATATCCTAACAGATAGTAGGTCACATTTGACTAAGCAAGAGATTAACACAATTCGCACCACATCTAACGTGTGGCTAAAACTTGGCCAAATGTCAAACAAACTTCCACTCTATGCCCCAAATAAGCACTTAGCACAACACCCCTCTCTGTCAGCCACTCAAGACAGAGGAAGAATGGAGTTACTGTAACAAATGGGCATCACCCTGATGGGAGACCTCTATATAAATGGATCATTTATTACCCCTGAAGATCTGACATATATCAACACCCAATCCATGGTATTTAAATTCCCCTATCATGGATTACGGGAAGCAATGAAGATATTGTACCCGTCATACCCCACTGAACCACCTGCACTTGACTCGCTACAATTACTCATAACCAGTCCAAATATTCACCATATGGTGGCTTAACTTTATAGGGCTATGCAATCGGAGATCGGGGATGGCATGGCAAAAACTCGTGAACAATGGAACGCACTGCTAGATACACCACTTAGCGAAGACGACTGGCAAGCATGTTGTGCACTAACAGAGCTACTCACTCCTAACGGGAATTTAAGACTTATCCATTACAAGTACCTACATCAAGCCTATCACACCCCATTAAAATTGTACACATACGGTTTATGAGAAAATGCAAATTGTAAACGCTGCAGACAGGTTCAGGCGGATTTTGCTCATCTTGCCTGGGGTTGTGCACAGGTACAAACATTCTGGACACAGGTGGTGGATCTGTTGAGCAAGATTTTGAACTGTGAACTAAGTTGTGCCTGTTGAGTCATGTGTTACCATTAAAATCTGAAAAGAAAACATTTGCGGCCATAGCACTTCTCCTTGCGAAGCGCAGAGTGGCGATGCATTGGGACAGTAAAAAACCACCTGCTCTGAAACAATGGATAATGAACTTTGTGTACTGTAGAGATAACTTTTTAATGTATGCAGAGGAACTCCCCACCTCTTCAAAGTCTTCTAACTTCTGGGAACATCTCACTATCTATTTGAATGAACACCCTGATTTGTTCACAACTGATGTATAGACTGCACCTATGGTTTGCCTTAAAACATGGTTATATGATTTGGATGTTGAGATGTACAATGTGTTGAGCTACAAACTGTAACGCTTAATACGCAATAATGTACATGCTGGTAATGTTTGTTATTACTGTATTGTAATACTTATGAAAACTCAATTAAAAAAAAGTATTGGGGTCAAAGAAGATACAGAAGAGGAAAAAACTTCAAAACTATTTGAAAAATAGGCATCTTTCTGTACATATAAATTTCCAACTGTAACAAATGTAAAGTGCAACAATATTTCATTTCTAATGGAGTTGAAGTTCGCAGATATTTTCCAATAGCAGCGGAGTATGCCAATTTCCATCATTACATAAAAATCGCAATTGATCTTTGCCGAAATACTAAACAACGTGCAATACAATAATATCAAACATGTATAAAGTGCAAAATGCAATATATCACAAATATGTGCTATTCCTGTCCAATTAGGAAAGGTTCCTTATAGTTAAATTTCAGACTAAAGTGCAATGAGCTGGTTACCATCAAAACATGATATTAAAAAATTCTTCTACCGGACATAGGGACTAATCATGATGGCAGGCGGACATCAGTCCGCCTGCCAGCATAACGGTAATGGGACCAGCCGCCAGACATGCGGCAGTCTCACCAGTACACTTAGGATGTGCAGCCATTCTGGCGGGTGCATCCTGGCCTTTTACCATTGTGGATGGTGCTGCTGGCTGCAGCACCGTCCGCAATGGTAAAAGAGCATGCAGAGCATTTCCCTGCACCACGTGGGAGGCACCCCGCGGTGCCTGCCAGTTGGTGATGGAACTGCAGGGTGGTACCATGGGTACCCCCCAGTGCACTCCACCCACACAGAGGGGCTGAGCCAATCCCCGCCAGCCTTTCCATGGCGGCATCGCAGCCATGGAAAGGCCTCTCCAATACCCACATCCTAGTATGGCGGATGCTGACTGCTAGGCACCGCCACCATATTAGTGGCCCTGCTCCGCCCGGCAGGCAATCATAATGATTGCTACAGGTGGAAAAGCGGCAGACATACTTTGCGTCCCCGCGATACCCACTGCCATCCTAATATGGTGGGGGTAAATCTCATTACGATGGCGGAACGATCGCCACCGCCGGCCAGGCGGTGGTGATCATTCCGCCATCGTAATGAGCCCCATAGTTCCATCTAAAGTGCAATATGGTGATTTACCATCAAAACATACTTCAATAGAGAGAGAGAAAGAAGATGAAAAGAAAACCTTCAGCTCAAGTGTGGCTTGTGGAATTTACTACAATACTTTCCATGCTAAGAAATTACAAAAGTGCAGTGCATAATGTGCTAAAGTGCTAAGGTGCAAAAAAACATTTTAGTACTAGTTTTTCCTTTTTTCCCCACCTTTTTTATCCCTTCTCTCTCCCCCTTTTTTTATTCGGCCGTACATCCCCTCTCCATAATTTCCCATGCAGCGTTAAATCTTTTATTGCTTCTTCAAATTTCCTAGCACAAATTAATTTATTCAACCATTCCGAATAAGTGGATATTTTTTAAGACCTCCACTTCTGCAGTATCAGTGAGCATGCCACAAGGGAGGCAATTGCTACAAATATCTCCTCCCCTTTCTACATTCAAACATTTCGTCTCTGGCTTGTAAGACCAAAGAGTGCAATTTCAGCATCAGTATCCAAACTTTTCTGAACTCCTCAGCTCAAAGCCGAAAAGATCCTCTCCTAGAATTGTCCTAGCTTTGGGCAGGTAAAAAAGTATTGAGCCAACCTCCCCTGCCTAACATCTGACAGCAAAAGCATTTGTTCTATAGCTTGGGCAAATCTTGTGGAGAGCTTGGGGAGTATAGTACACCTTCCAGTGTGACAAAAAAGCCATTTAAGGCCTTACTGCCTAGCTGTGCGATGGCTTGCCATTCCCGATATTTTTGCTGTCTATATTTTTAAGTGCTATTTTTTACACCAACTTTTTGTTACATCAATGTTGTGTCAGTGAACCTGTTTTTTCCTGATTTATGCTGATTTTGGAACCCACGTTTTGGGCCCCATGGATTTATTTACTATTTAATTTTGTGGTGCACCAATGCATAGTAGATTAGACATAAATCAAGTCCATATTCATATGATTTCTTCTCTGTGTGTCTTTTGCAATATCACAAGTTGATGGTCAATGATTTTCACAATCACAATAATTGTCTTTGGGAAGGAGAACTCTGAATCCACCAACACTGTATAACTCTTCACATTTACATGGCTGTTGGTGCTGCTCCAGTCCTAGTGACTGCCCCAAAGATAATGTGTTCTTCCATATTTCCTGTCACCAGCAAGTCAGCTTCAGTCTTATTTAGACACAGAAGGTTTGGTTCCAGCGTATTGCAATGCCAAAAGCACATAACCTTGGACTAAACCACGAATAACCTTCAAATCTGATGAAATGGGAGAATTCACAGTAACATCACTTTTCTAGATGCCCACTTTATAAAAATTGCAAATAAATGTTCTCTTTTCTGGTTCATTAAATGGCCCAAAACCCCAAGTAGTAGACACAAAGGAAAAAAAGAAGGTGCATTTCCCCATTGTCAGTGCTTCAGACAATGGAAAGTCCTAAAGGCCATGCAAACCAATATGTAGCTGTTTCATACGCACTTTTTTTGGGACAGTCATATGTGTCAGGTCTATAAGTAAGATGCACCCTTGTTTTGGAGTAGCACCATTACATATATTAGGTAGAAAGGTGTCAAGGGCTCTTGTGTCCCTTTAATTGGTTCCCAGTTGCTTTTCCATGTTGCACCACATCTCTCAAACCTACACAATCGCAATGGAATTTAATAGGCGTTTAAAGAATACAGTATAAAAGCAATGCCACCATCATGAACGTTTCAACATTAGCTTAGGTTATCCAAAACCATGAATGATCATAGAAGCAGCTGTATAAGTAGTCATTTCTCTTACTGACAATGGAGAACCATATCCCATTAAATTGAAAGCTTGATTGAGCGTGTTCCTTTAATTTTACCTCTGTAATTTAAGGAAATAGCGTGGGCGGGGGAGACCAGGTCAAGATTCCAAAAGGAACACTGAAATCTACCTCCTTGAGAGGGTGTTTACTGCAGTTCTCCTGTTTCTTTGCGCTGTAAATAACATGCTATTATTACTGCAATTATTGTTGTTCAATAAAATAAGTGTCTGAATAAGAGACATCACACCAAAGCAGCTACATAAATTAATTTTAAATAGCCATAGTAAGCTGCTGGCTATAAAACACTACTGCAGTTTCCGCCACAAAATAAAGCAGGTAGAGAAGTAGGAAAACAAAAAGACTACGCACAAGAAAAAGACTGGACACAACAGAGTGTGAGCTCTAGCCAGTCCGCCCAAACCTAAAGACCATCTGCTGCCCTATATTTCTACCAAATGCTGTTTTGCCACTGAACCTTGCATATGGGGTCAGGCATGGCACAATTAAGTGAGATATTAGGTGCAGCCTTCTTAAATGAGCAAACTGGATGAACTCGGTAGCTCCACGACCACCACAAAAAAGTGATCTAAAAAGCGCTTAGCGCTGCGAGATATTGTAACAAAAAAAAAGTGGGAAACCCAAAATACTCTTAGAGACTTGGGCACAACAACTAATAATGGGTGTATGCTCCTACAAGGGATTGCGTTTCATGCAATTAATCAAAACATTCAGAAAAATTGTTTGTTAGTAAACCCCAACTGGTGACTAATATAAGGATAA
This sequence comes from Triturus cristatus, assembly GCF_964204655.1. NCBI lineage: Eukaryota > Metazoa > Chordata > Amphibia > Caudata > Salamandridae > Triturus > Triturus cristatus. Next base: position 113,320,302 of record NC_140588.1, read on the forward strand.
TCTAAACATGAATTGAATAATTTCAGTAGGAATAAGCAATAATTATTAAACACACGGGTATGGATTTCTCAAAGCATAAACAATTTAATGTGAACAGAATGAAAAAAGGGGTGCATTAATTATATCAAAACACCATGATCGGTGCTGTAAAGTAATGTACAGAAATAATGATGCCTTCTAAGTATAGATGCAGACATCTATTCCAAAATAATGTCAAATAAAATAAAAAGTCCAGAAAAAACAACAAACAGTTCTTTGAGGCACACAAAAGCTGTGGAAGTAGATGAATTTGTCAACGTTTCGGTCTTTTTTGGCATAAAAGTCAGTTAGACCATCTTCAGGACAAAGAGTTTGAGAATAATGAATGTACCTTAAATCTGATCAAACATAAATCTTTGAACCAGGTGAATCATGACAATTAAAATGGAAATTCCAGGTCACAGACACGGAAATATTATTTAGTGGATCGCTCAACTATATTGCGAATCACATACTTGCAATCCAGTAGGATTTGCTCAGGTGACACTGCTTGCTTCAGACTAAGACAGCCACGGAGACGAGTTTCCACATGCTTACCGTTGTAACTACAAATAGAGAGAGCTAATGGGACCGCTATTCGAATCCTTCTTTCAAGTGTCCAAGGTCCCAGCAACCTCTGAAGGGACAGGGGCTTTAGCTCAGGCCAGACACCTTCCTGACAAGGAGCTAGAAGTGGCATCTGCCAAGAGCACAGTGCCTGATACTTGGAAATCACTAGAACCCTGCAGTTTGAAGTAACGTCCTCAAAATAATATCTACTTAGCTGCATGAGAGAACTTGTTAATGTGTGAACTTGTGCAAAGATACAGTGGACTAGAGAACGATGTTCTGTGGGGTTTTGAGAGTAGAGGACATCATCAGAGATAATTCTGGACAGAGAATGGCATCGCCCCAGGAGCATTTGCTTTTTAGTGTAGAAATCAGCATGGGCAACACATGCAATGAAGATTCCACAAAGCTTATAAATTCTCAAAACACTGTCAGCGCACTTTCCATTCTTCGTCATGCAGTAGGTGGACATATATATATATATATATAGTTCGTGCAAGGTTAAAAAAATGCACTTTTAATGATCATGCAAGCCCCATGGAGGTGGTGGTCCTCGGGGCTCTTAGGAGCTGCAGAAAGGGAGCAGCTTTCACCCCTATCCTATTTCTAAAATGCCCCCGAGACATGGTCCCAGGGCGAATTACGGACTTAGCTTGCCATCTATTGTCGGCATGGATCTGGTAGTGAGAAGCTGTAGGCATGTCACTACATGAGAAGTTATGGAGATTGACTGGAACAAACATTTGTTTCCAAGGAAACATAAAATATACATTTTAGGTGTGTCAGACCCTTGTAGATAGGGCATGAGAACTGCCTTATACAGTTTGCGACATAAATCTTTCTTTATAGAAAGAACAGGACTGTAAATAATATTTCATAGTTGTTAACAAAGACGTATGGTTGTTTCACCACTGAATATTTTTAAAGAACCTCCAAGAATGGCGCCGACCAGACAATCACACCCAATGCAGGCTGTGCGGCTACAATACAGAAGGAATGGAACACATAGTTTGCCTATGTCCTGCAACGCTCACTGTCAGACGACTTCTACTGCGAGATGAATGGATTGGGCCTTAAACCCAGACAACACGAAGCTGAATATAGGGTTAACAAAACTTGTCACTAAGATGCAAAAACTGCTGGAAGTCATTGGCGCTTCCAACCACTCCTCATTATGGCAGTGCGGCACTCCATCCTTGGGTCAAGTAACTGTTTTCCAACCACCATCAATCAGCTGACCCCAACCTGGTACCTGAGTCGATCACTAACTGCCAAGAAGCTCTGTAGAGTTTTAAGTAAAACGTTAACTTGTACCTTTTTGCACTTTTATACAGTGTTTTTTATAAAGAATGTGCTGCAAGTGTTTTTATATTGTAAGGGTTTTAATTAACCAACAATAAAGTTCTTATATACGTCACTGAATATTCTATATAAGTTAAACCAAGGGACTTGTCTAGCGATAATGCGGTTGCATTACTCATGTCCAAACTTGAAGTTAGTGTCCTCAGTTGTACTTATGAGATACAAATCCAGGGTGTTTTCAAATGATTGTCTATCATGGTCCCTTCTCTTAAAGATTATTAGTTTAAAAAATAAAAATCTCTTCTCCTCTGTCCAGGTGGCAGATCTTTCATTCACTGGAGACTATCCTCTCCGTAGAGACTATTGTGTCTGAGTCAATATTATTTCTTGGAAACATTTTTCATCTTGACAAAAGGTGAGAAGTGAGAACTTTGGGAACACTTGGTGTCATTCCATTTCCTTTGTACTATGATTAATGTGTTGGCAAAAAAGCTATTATTATCTGCATGGAAACCATATTTCCTTGCAAATCCCTTTGTCTTCTAGTGCAACAATTTTTTCAGCTTTTGTAATAAGTCCATTAATACGTTTCTGTTTCTAATCACAAGATATTTATTTGTTGATGTAATTTGGTTTCAGGAATTAATAGAATGTATTTCCTTCACATGTTTAGGTGGCTCCATCTATTTTTCACATCCCTGAATTTTGACGTCGACTATCATGCAGTATTCTGATATTAATTCCATTTAAAAGGTGAGATCTAAAATTAAGGCACTTCCTTAGCCTTTATATCAAATGCGTGATATTTTTAGGAACTGTAACAAATTCATTTCATTTGTTTATGTTCCAATCTTTGTCATAGCGATCTTGGAGCCCCTCTAATTTCAGAATATTTATAATTATTTTTTATCACATTGGAAATTTACTATCTGCCAATTGAGGTGAGGATCCCACTAATATTATTATTTTTGAAGGATTCCATTACCTTGTGTGTTTATCACACCTTTTCACTTTTGCACCTGTTTTTGCTACACTCTTTCTTTTCCTGCGGTCGGGTATAACGTACATCATAAATGATTATATCTGGTGGTAGATTTCTGTTCTTCTATCTATATGTCTTAGGTTTATTTTTGTCATTTTTAAATCATTCAATTTATATAGGAACAATTTTATTTGTTTTTAAGGTGTAAATCCTCTGTTTTGCTATCGTTTGTATTAAAAAAGATGCGTGTGTCTTTTATATATTTATAAAAAAGCAAAATTGTGAATTTAGTGTTATGTGTATGTTCATATCATAGTTTGTTTTGAAATAAATGCAATGTAATTATCTTTAAAGTCATGTCCGTCAGTCACTGTCAATTTTCATGTGTATGTTAAAATCAAAGTTTTTTCTCAAATATATGTAATGTCATTATCTTTAAAGCCATGTCCGTCAGTTACTTTCATTTTTTGTTGCCTATATATGCTTTAAGTCATCTGCTACAGCCCTGATGAAGTTCCAAAAGGATCTATCTTTGGGGAACGAAACACATTGACTGTGTTTATGAACTTTTGTGAAATAAAAGAAGAGATTAAAAGAAAAAGCAACGGACTACATGTTTTGTGTTTGGTGCACCTCCTATTGCTTTAAGTATTTTGGGAATCTGTAACCAGTGGCATCAAAAGGTGACAGGTGCCAGAGTATTGTGCACAATCACCCTTACACGGCAGCAGAGATATAGTGAAAGTGCTATCCACTGAGTCTGTCACCTTCCATTGTTTATGCTTCTCTCACTGTGCTGGTGTATTTGGTCTCATTGTTGCTACACACAATAGGGCAATGGGGGTGCAAGAGTGACATAACTCCTAAGGTAGACATATCAAGCCATGCATGACCCTAAGTGGCTTGATAAATCTAGAGTAAATCAGCGCAAATCACTGCATGTGTTACTGTGCACCAGGGAGGCACTTCATGGATGGTGTGTGGATGTTCCCATGCAACACCCATAGATTATGTGGCATTCCCAGTTTCACCATTACTGATATACCTGGAAATGGGTGAAAATACTATGCATCCCTGTGGAGGTGTGATGAGGAGAAATATTAATATTTCTCCTTGTTTTTGCCTCTTCCAGAAATGCTTCAGGGGATTCTTTTTGCGCAGGAAGGTGTCCCTTCTTACACAAAAACAATACGCAGGCAGCACATTGTGCCATGGTGCAAATGTGCCTGCACTGGCGCTAGACAGCACATAGTGCACCAGTGCTGGGCAAAGCCATGGGTGTGCCATATTATGTTACATATGTTGCATTCCTGCCATTTCCCTTTCACACAGCACAGCAAGGTGGCATTTTCTGAAGTGGCAAGAGAATGAATACAGTGGGGCATATTCACAAGGAGTTATCGCCACATTAGCTGCACTTTTCTGCCGCTAATGCGGCAATAATTTTATCGCCCTATTACCAAGCTGTCGCTAACAGTTGTTAGCAACAGTTTTTTATGCAAAAACGTCCTTTATAAGGATCGTAACTTCTGTTAGCGATAATTATATGCAGGAGAGGCGTTCCTGTGCAAAAACGGCCGTAAACTCCACTACTCCATATTCACAAGGGGATCCTCGAAGTTCTGATGAACAAAAAAACTGTCTCTAACTGCAGTTAGAGCCAGTTACATAAGACCAGAAAATATCTGGTCTTAAAAATGGGGATAACACTTGGGGCCTCATCTCACCAGGTTTTGGTGCTGGACAGCGCTGCAAGCAATGTTGCAGCGTTGCCCTGCGACAAAACTACAGTGCAGGAATGTGCACCATCAATAAGAGAGCATGCATTCCTGCTCCCCCTGCGATGAAAAGTGTTGCAGCGCTGCGACAAGATAGCATTGCAACACTACTCACTACTCCCTTCTTGCGACAGCATGGCTGCACTGTATTCACTGGACAGCGCTCCATGACGCAAGTAATGACAGCCACATCAGGAATCCTGATGTATCTGTCTGCGCTAAAGTCACGCATTGCTGCAGTCGTGACACAACCATGACACAAATCCATCAATGCATGGGACCAGCCTATCCCTGTGGCACTGCATCACCCTCACGCCTGCCATGAGACAGGCGGTAGGCACTGACACAGTGCCTTTCTTGAGGGGTGCCCGAATGTTGGCTCTGTTGGAGATCTGTCGGTGGTGGTTGCTCGCTGTGGTGTCATCATTTGCAAACATTGGTGGAGTGTTGGTGCGGAGGGAGTTGAGACGTTCTTCGGTGGCCTTGATCCAGGTCCAAGGGGGTGCGATGATGGCGGTGGGCAAGGTGAAGACATGATGTTACCAATGCTGGTCGGTCCAGGAGAGTCTGGTGTTGCAGCTGTAGTTCCCGCTGGCGGAGATGATGTGCTCGACCCTGTGTACTGCTATGTGGCTTGTTGAGGTGACTTGCTGCTTACGCCTGATGTAGGGGACCTTCCCCAGGAGGGGGTGGTGTCCTGGTACCTGAGGTTGTCCAGGTGGAACATGCGTTCACCGAGTAGGATGTCGTAAGGGGATGGGAGACCCTGGGATGCAATTAGTTCTACAATGGTATTGGAGAATGGAGGGCCATGGCCCTGGGGGCCTGCACATGAGAGTGCCGCAGAGGATGTGCTTGGGCTTGGTCTGGATCTGGGAGTTGAGCTGGTCCATGGTCACCCTTGAGTCATTAGAGTGCGTGGTCAGTCGGAGTGTGCTTCTGTAGGTGATGGCAATACCTCCTCCTTGATGCTCGGGGTGTTCCTTGCAGGTTTTTTCGGGTGGGTATGGGTTTCAGATGTAAAATATGGAAATTGGGGTGTGTTTTAGGCTAAAATAAGGAATTTGGGGTGTGTTTTGTGGTAAATATGGAAGTTGGGGTGTGCATTTGGGTCAAATTTGATTTTTAGGTGTGGTATGGGGGCTCAAAAACGTATTCCAGGATTCACGGTTGGGTTTGGAGTGCAAAGGTTGGTTTGGGTTGCACTCACTGAAGCGGGAATAGTGATATTAATGTCTCCGCTATGCAACACCTACTCTACTGTTGCAATGTGCCTAGTATTAGTATGCATTGGAATGGAATGCGATGTTATGGCAAGCTTCGCAACTACGTATGTGCCTTTGGCACACAAGTGGTACGCCCGCTGTGCATGGGTGCACAGCAGCCGCCATTGAGAAGTTTTGGGGGGGTTGGACAGCTGCTAGGTGGTAAATGCTGGGAAGAGCACTGGATGGGGTGTGGACGCGGGGATGTGTGTGTGAGCAGGTGTAAGAATTTTTATGAGGGTAGTCTTACCTCAAAGCAGAGTCCTGTGTCTTCGTAGCTCCTGCTCTTCTGCTCTGCTTCCAGGAAAAGGAAGTAGGTAGACAGCCTCCCTCCCCTGAGTCAATCACAATGCTGCGATGTGGCAGTGGGATTGGTAGTTGGCAACGGGACAAGTCATGCAGCCAGGTGCCGGAGGGGTGGACATGTTCTCTATCAGGCTGTAATGCAGGCTGCATTGCGAACAGGGAAGTCGCATGACTGTTTTGGGCGGACTTAGTGGGCCGGCCAAACAGTCACTGCGCACATGAGTGGGCATGCCAATCCACCCATGCCCTACTCCATGTTTGGAGCAGTCCTACCCACCCTCCCACCCCCTGAGGATACATAGCATGATTACATCAGTCAGTTATCCATTGTTTTTTCTCTTTTTAATCTAGTTTTTTTAAGCTTCTCTGAGCCGGTGCTTCCCACTTCTCGCCGCTGCTGCCCCGCCCCGTGTCCTCCCCTGTTCCTGCCTCCCAGCTGATCGTTCCTCCCCCCTCCCCTACTAAATGGCAGCTGCCAGGCAGTTGAGCCACTGGCACGCCTAAGGCAAGCTCGTCGGCACCTGTCCGCAACCCGACCGCAACCAGCGCTAGGAACCCTGGACCTCGAGCCACCCACTGCTACAGCACAGCCACCCTCCACGCACTCATCCCCGGAAAACTCAGAGACTGCCAACAGGCCTCGCCAAACATGACCAGCGGCTAGTTCTCCTGCCTCCACTGCCGCCAGACCTTAGCCACCACCCCGGCCTCCAACACAGCCAACGCCAGCACCAGCGACACCCTAAGATGGATCCTCATCAATGTGCGCTCTATGAACAAACACCCTATGGCCCTACTCGCCGCCACAGACGACATCCAGATCCTCCTGGACAAGGCCACTCTGCAGGCCTCATCCTCCCCGACCTTTCAGCGGCCTTTGACACCGTCTCCCACCGCACACTAGTTGCAAGACTACAAGACGCCAGCATACAAGAAACAGACTGCCTGAAACTCAACATTGGTAAAACTGAGGTCATATTGTTTGGTAACAATATTAACTTCTAGACTCCAAATTGGTGGCCAGAATCGATGGGTTCTCTTCCTTCACCCACTAATAAGGTGAAAAACCTGGGTGTGACAATGGACGATAGTCTTACCTTTAGTCATCAGATTAACTGTGGGGTCTAAAACATTTTATGTGATCAAAACAATCAGGAAAATATTGCCGCTCCTGCCTTTAAGCATCTGGCGAACAGTAGTCACAACTCTCGTAATGTCAAGATTAGACTACTGTCTGTACCTCAATGATCAACAAAGGCTCCTGAATAAACTTCAAATACTGCAGAATGCAGCAGCCAGACTGTTTCTGGGCACCCCTCGGTTTGCACCTATTTCCAGGGAAATAAATAAACTGCACTGGCTTCCGGTAAGGAACCGAGTTCACTTCAAAGCCCTTTGTCCGGTTTTTAAGGCGCTACAGGGTTCAGGAACTGACTTTTTAAAACAGAATTTCTGCTTGTATACACCTAAATGACCACTTTGTTTGTTAGGGGCCAGGCTGGCCTCAGTGTCACGCAAAAAAAAGTTTGATGGAGAGGCAGAAGTTTTATATACGGTGTGGCCAAAGCCTGGAACGAACTGCCATTTCTCTTAACAAATATCACAAACCTCCTAGCTTTCAGGAAGAACCTAAAGACCTGGCTCTTTGCTCAATAATCTTCTTTAATTTTTTTGCCACAGGAGATGTAACTAGCGCCAGGACAACCCTGGGTAAGAGTGCGCTGTATAAATTTCATTAACATTAACAGACCTAGACTGGATCTGATCAGTCCTCACCGGAAGAAGCCAAAGGATCAGACTGCCACCCTTCCTCTCCGATCCCACGTAAATCACCTGAGGAGTCCCACAGGGGTCATCTCTGAGACCGACCCTCTTCAACATCTACATTGCCCCCCCTGCCATCGTCCGACAACATGACCTCAACATTGTATCCTACGCTGATGACACCCAGCTCATCCTCTCCCTCACCAAAGACCCCACCACCGCCAGACTCAACTTCTAGAAGGGTATGCAAGACATCGCAGTCTGGATGACCGAAAGCTGCCTGGAGCTCAACGCCGAGAAGACAGAAGTCCTCATCCTTGCAACCGCCCCTTCAGCATGGAACAACACCTGGTGGCCGACTGCCCTCAGAGGCCCACCTACCCTCACGGACCATGCCAAAAATCTCAGCTTCGTACGCGACTCATCCCTCACCATGAACAGACAGGTCAATGCTGTCACCTCCAGCTGCTTCAACACCCTCTGCATCCTCTGCAAGACCTTCAAATGGATCCCCCCGCAGTCAAGGAAGACAGTCACCCATACACTCATCACCAGCAGACTTGAATATGGAAACACACCCTTCTCCGCAAACTCCAGTCATTACAGAACACAGCCGCCAGACTCGTCCTTGGCATCCCCTGGCACGAACACATCAGCCAACACCTACGAAGACTCCACTGGCTGTCCGTGGAGAAAAGAGTCACCTTCTAAGTCCTCACTCACGGTGAAAAATACCAACACAACAACGGACCCAAATACCTCAATGACAGAATCAACTTCCACGTACCCAAAAGAAACCTCCGATCTTCCAACCTCGCACTGGAAAACCCCGCACATCCACAGAGCATGAGCAGGCAGAAGATCCTTCTCCCACATTGCAGCCAAGACCTGGAACGAGCTACCGGCAGACATCAGATGCACCCCCTCCCTGAACACCTTCAGGAAGACCCTCAAGACTAATGGCTAACAGATCTGCAGACCCCTCCTCTGCACCTTGAGACCCTCACGGGTGAGTAGCGCGCTTACAATTCCCCTGATTGATTGAGTTATCTTCATGTGATGATTGTTCCTTTTCTGCATTGCTTGAGGCAGTGGGGCTACGGTCATCCGCCATTGCGGAATTGCCGCCACTGGGTGTGCGTCATCTTCATGTGATAGGCTTGAGCAACTCGCCCCCTGGCCCTCCTGCACTACGTGTCCCACTTCCTCCTAACCTGGACATAAACACTGTGGGGCAATCCACTGCACTCTCTCCAAATCTGTGGCTCAGCCAGCAGGAGCCTCAGCCAGGTGTGATTTCACTAGGCTGGGAACATCAGTCGCCGCCTAGTCCGCTGGTGGACCTCCCGATGCAGTTGATGCAGGAGGGCCGCCTTAGGCGTGAAGTTGCAGCACTCACACCACACAAGTTCAGTGTAGCACAGGGGCCTCACCCTCCACAGTATACGGCCAGGCTACTCCCTGCATCATGTACCATCTCCCTGCACCTGATGCAGGGAGATGGCACACTATTATTATTATTATTATATAAAATTTGTAACGCGCGCAGTTACCCAGGGGCATCCCGGCGCTGTGAACACAGACGCGTAAGGCTCTTACTCAGTCCTACACTGGAAATAAGTGTGTTTTAAGTAGTTTCCTGAAGTGCAGGATATTGGGCTCAGCACGGATCTTAAGAGGCAAGGAATTCCAGTGTGACGCTACTTGCACCGAGAAGCGTCGGCCCCCAGAGCGGGCTCTTTTTACTCTTATGGTCTGCATCAGATGTCTTTGATCCGAACGCAGTGGGCGTGTGGACTTATAGGGGCGTGCCATAGAAGACAGAATAGAAGGGCCCCTGCCGTACAAGATTTTATGGGCCGTACATAGCGCCTTGAATTTCACCCGCTCCTTAACAGGGAGCCAGTGGAGCGCTTTCAGGGCGGGGGCAGCTGATTGTCTGCGTGGCACTTCCATTAACACCCTCGCTGCTGCATTCTGCACCTGCTGAAGGGTTTTGAAAGTTGCTTCTGGGGCGCCCAAAAATAGTGCGTTCCCGAAGTCAAGCCGCGACAAGATTAGGCCGCGAATCAAAAGCTTCCTGGAAGAGTTAGGGAGCATGGTAATCCCCTTCATGCACCCTGGTGTGGTGGTGGATCATAGTATGCTATGCGGACCTCACTACAGGGATGTGCAGGAGCACATCTACCATTAACAGCTCCAAGGTTTGCAAGGCGGTCTTCTCACACAGGTCAGCAACGTGTCTCCATGCGACCTGCCAGACTACACCAACAGGGACAGGCGATTGTCGCGCCTCAATGTCCATGGCCACAGCTCATCAACTCCACAGCTCCTCCACATCCCATTCCAGGCTCCAGAAGCTGGTCCAGCAAGGCATACAGGCTCCAGATGCAGGTCCAGCGAGGCATCCAGGCTTCAGATGCAGGTCCAGCGAGGCATCCAGGCTACAGACGCTGGTTCAGTGAGGCATCCAGGCTCCAGACGCAGGTCCAGCGAGACATGCAGGCTCCAGGCGCAGGTCCAGTGAGGAATCCAGGCTACAGGCACAGGTCCAGCGAGGCATCCAGGCTCCAGTTGCTGGTCCAGTGAGGCATCCAGGCTCGTTGACTAACGTGAGTTGTTTTGCCGCTAATGGGCCTATCAGTAGTTTTCGCCTGCTAATGCGGGATTTCCTATTGCCATCGCGCTGATGTTAGGGGCAGTTTTCACCGCTGTTCCGTGATACTATCGCCATGTAGCGACGGCTTGTTACTACACCGCTAACATGGCGATAGTTTTCAGGGTTTGGCGGCGATAAAAAACTGCTGCTGACTGGTGTTCGCGTTTCCTTGGGAATATTCCCCTGTGTCTCTTAATGTTTGCCCTCAAAGTGAAGGCAAATATAAACAGGCAAAATCTCATTACTCACACGGACTGATAACCCCAACACTAAATGGATGTGCAGTGAGTTCATTTCAACACGAATGACACAGGCAACAGATCCAAAGCTTAAAAAGGAGTGACCCATTGCTTAATACTGTGTATGCTGTTCTGTCAGTTAATCCAATAAACAAGTGACACTTCAAATTAATCATGATAAGTGAGGGCTGAATCTAAATCACTCCATGTATAGTTATTATTATTTTATATATTAATATTTTTGGGGCTGTTAGACTGATAGTATGCCTATATGACAGCCCTAAAAATATATACAACAACTTTAAGTAAAAATAATAAAAATTCCTCCATACATTAATTTGTATTTTAATGTGCAGGGAGAAGCTATGGAAGGTGTGCGTAGATGTCTTCACAAAAGTAATTCATACTTTTCTATTCTAGTGACTCTTTAGATCTGAGAGACACCTTCAAATATAACCTTCCATATTTATGATTAATATACCAATATTTCAAAGTAAAGAAATATACATCCAGTGGTAACTTTTTAAGATACCACTCACTCTTAAAGTGGTTAGCTTGGACAAAAATCTAGAAGTCTCAGGCCTGCAGAACAAACTTCAACTCAATGTGATCTAGCAACTAAATATATTTTGATAGTGGTGATGCTCAAATTCCATTTGGAAGTAAATTTAAATATATGATGCTAAACTTGCTGTCACTTCCCTTTAACTACGCCTTCACTATCCAGGGCTCTAGCTTTCATGATCCCTGCTGTCCTTCATCTCAATATGCAAGCATATGTCTTTCCTTTCATAATATACTTGATGTGAACAGTATATTCTTCTTTCTTTCTCTAAGATCTGCAGCGATTGCTTCTAAAACAAGATACGGGTCAAAGGGACAAGTATATGCAATTGGTGCACGTATATTTGGATCTCATTTTCAACACTACACACTTAAGGTTTTCTGTGCCTTGCCCTGTGCAATAAACTGTGTAAGATCACCATCAACTCTGATCAAAATATAGGGCCCCAGTTAGAGTTTGGCAGACAGGTTTCTACATCACAAGTGTATCTGCCAACTCCTCTCATTAGCAGAGGATCCATTGGTGGAAATAATTACACCACCTGCCCTATTTAGGGTGTAATGTCTTATTTTTCCTGTCAGTCAACACTAGAAAAAGTCAGGTAGTAAGGGAGAGAAAAACATTACCCCAACACCCTGGGATAAAACTCCAAGGGCGTGGGAGACATTAGTTTTCTTGAATTTTCTTAAAGAAACTCCTGTTTTTGAAACTTTTTGCTGAACGGATGTTAAAACCGATGGCGGACGCTCATCAAATGTTTGTTACATTGAAAGCAACCGCCATGATGACAGTTCCTTTCAATGTACAGAGATGACCACTGGGCCAGCATGCTTTCTTATTTTGGCAGAAAATAGTCCATCATGATGGCAGAGGTAATGTCGTCTGCAACTCTTTCAGGAAGAGTAACGCCTGTCAAACTTAAAATGAGACCCACAGTCATATATTATTATGAAAACCAACTCCAGGGGGCTGATATACAAACATTTCACGAAATGGAGTTCAGCAACCAATGTTGCTGTGCTGCATTGCATGAAAGGAATAGAGCAGAACAGCACCATATCTACTAAGATATTGTGCTATTTTCCTCCCCCCTCTCCGCTGGACACTTTAGGCATTCATCTACCAATGCACACACCCTTGTGATGTTAAGCATAGATTATGTACTCAACGGGTTCACTTCCAGTGCAAAATGTAATGCTTACCACATTTTAACACATTTCAAACTTTACTTGTGTGCTGTTAAGTGCAGCACACATGCAAATTGGAAATGTTTTGAGAAAACCAATCAATCAATCAGTCAATCAAGTGGATTTATATAGCACAGCCAAATCACCTGAGAGACTATCGAGGTGCTTGAGGGTCCTGATGGTTCAGGTGGCCCAGAGGAACAGTAACATTTTGAGTGCTTTCCGGAATTCCAGTAGAGAGGTGGAGGTCTGTAGCTGCAGAGGGTGGTAGTTCCAGATTTTCGCTGCAAGGTAGGGGCAGTGTACCCTGCTGTTGCTTCGGTGGAAGTGGTGGGTGTGGGCGAGTGAGAGGGAGGCAGGACATAGTTTTCTGGGAAGGTGGTGGAAATTCAAGCAGTGGTTGGTGTAGATTGGTCCTTGGTTGTGCCAGGCTTTGTAGGCATGGGTCATCAGCTCAAATTGGCATCTCTTCCGCATAGGGAGCCAGTGGAGCTTTCTGAGGTGAAAGGAGATGTGGGTCTGTCTGGGGAGGTCCAGGATGAGTCTGGCCATAGAGTTCTGTATGGTCTGGTGACTCTGCAGAAAGTGTGTGGTGATCCTGGTGTAGAGTGCTTTGCTGTAATCTAATTGACTGGTAATTAGGACATGAGTGACTGTACTCCTGGTCCTCAGGGAGAACCATTTGAAGACTTTTCGTAACATGCGAAGGGTGTAAAAGCAAGCAGAAGCAACTGCTCTTATCTGGGGCTTCATGGTCAGTTTGCTTTCTAGGATTATGCTGAGGATTCTGGCATGGTCGGTCGGTTAAGGTGATGGTCCTAGTTCCTAGGGCATTCAAGAGTTGTTCCATGGTGTGGTATTGTTGCAAAGTTCAGCACTTCCATTTTGACCATTCCAGCTTCAAGCAGTTGTCCTTCATCCAGTTTGTGGTGCTCGTCATGCACCTCTGGAAGTTGGTTCTTGTGTTGGCAGGATCTTTTAAGAGCGAGAGGACAAGCTGGGTGTCTCCTGCATAGGATATAATGTTTAGTCCATCGAATCTGACGATGTTGGTGTTGAAGAGGGTAGGGCTGAGGGACGATCCTTGAGGGACACCGCAGATGATGTCCTTGGCTTCGGAGGTGAATCGAGATAGGCAGACCTTCTGAGCTCTTCCGGGAAGAAAGGAGGCGATCCACTTGAGGGCGCTTCCTTGGATACCAATGCGATGTGTCTTCTGATCAGGGTGTGATGAAATACAGTGTCAAAGGCTGCTGACAGTTTAAGAAGGATCAGAGTTGCTGTTTCTTCCCTGTCAAAGAGGGCGCTGATGTCATCGGAGGCTGTGATCAAGACAGTCTCGATTCTGAGGTTGGTGTGGAAGCCAGATTGGGAGGTGTCTAGAAGAAGGTTCTGCTCCACATATTTAGTGAGTTTGGACTTTGATGTGGAAATGGTGAGGGAAGATACGGCGGTAGTTTTTGAGGGTCAGCAGATGGTTTCTCGAGGAGCTGTTTGATTCCTGCATGTTTCCAGTCTTCGGGAAAGGTGGTTGTGGCAAGTGAGAGGTTGAAGAGGGTAATGAGCTTGTTGCTGATACTGCAGTTTCCGAGGTTGAAACTGTTGAGTGGGCAAGGGTCCATGGGGGCTCTTGAGTGCACAGAATTCATGATGATGATATTATCCTATGGTGAGATGGTCCCATGAGGTAAGTTGGTGGTTTGTCTTGGTTCCACTTAGTGCGTGAAGGAAGTCTGAGGGCTTGGCTGGGGTTTGAAGTTCTTATGGTTGGCGGTAATCTTGTTGTGAAAAAAGTTGGCTAGTCTGTCACACAGTTCTTGGGAGGGGGTGATGCTGTTTTGTGTAGCTGTGGGGCTGGTGAACTCTCTGACGATGTGGAAAAGGTATTTGCTGTGTACTTGATGCGGTTGGCTAGGGCGTCCCTCTTTTGTCTCTCTAAGTAGCTTTTGGTAGAGGTTGAGGGAGGTCTTGAAGGTGGTCCTGTCTGAGGTATTCTTGCTTATGCGTCATCTTCTTTCCTGTTGCTTGAAGTGACATTTTGCTCTTTTCAGTTCCTTGGTGTACTATCTTGCCTGCTTGGGAGATCTCCTATGCCTGCTGGTCTTGATGAGAGTGTTTTATTTATTTATTTATTCTGAAGTTATAGCGTTGGCCAGACCCGTGGGTATCAGAGCACTTTACATCAGTCAAACTGCAAATGATCACAAAATACATTACTAGTATAGAACATGTTTCTGCAGGATTGTGTAGCTGAGGGGCATTGAAGACATTGGAAAGCCTTCGTTGAGTGTCATAGTCTTGTGCAGAGCTCCTCTTTCCGGAAGTAGAGCTCTCAGCATTTCTGCGGCTCCTGCCCCTTTGCTAGGGAACGATCTAGGAAAAGGTTTTTGAGCTGTCCTTTGAATTTTGCATAGGAGGGGCTAGTTCTGATGTGAGGGGAAAGAGAGTTCCAGATTTTGGGCACGGTGCATGTGAAGGACCGGGCAGCAGTTTGTGTTTGTGAGCCTTCAGCGGGATCAGTAGTAGTGTGTTCGAGCTCCTGAGGGACCTGGTCTGACTGGCTTTTTTGAGTTTGGAAGCCAGGTATTCCCGTTTGCCTGTGTGCAGGGCTTTGTGAGTGAGGCAGGCTGTTCTGAAACTAGCACGCATTTAGACTGGGAGCCATTTTAGTTCTCTGAGTGCAGGGGAGATGTGGTTGAATTTCTTCACTCCTGTGACCATTCTGGCTGCTGCGTTGAGGGTTGTCTTGAGGGGAGCAAGGTGTGATTTTGATGTACCTGAGAGGGCTGTGATCCCATAGTCTAATCTAGACAACACCAATGCTTGTGTGACTTGTTTGAGGTCTTTGTGTGGGATGAAAGGTTTCATTTTGGTCAATAGCTTCAATTTAAGAAAGGCGCTTTTTGTGGAGTTCTTAATGTGTATGTTCATGTCCAATTTCGGGTCCAGAGTGAAACCTAGTGATTTTATAGAGTTCGCCAGAGTGAGGTTACCGTTGAGCGCATTGATCGCTTTAAGCCATTCCGCAATTTGGGGGTTCTCTTCTTTGTTAGAGATGAGGAGTAATTCAGTTTTGTCCTGATTGAGTTTTAGGTGAATACTTGAAAGCCAGTGTTGGACTTCTCTGAGCGTGTCATTGAGTCTCTGAATGTCCTCAATGGAGGTGATTTCCAGGTAGATCTTTGTGTCGTCAGTATACTGATGGAAAGGGATGTTGGCTTTTCTAAGAAGGTTGGTGAGGGGTTCTATGTAAATGTTGAAAAGTTGCGTGGAGAGCACTGAACCTTGGGGGACTCCCCTGCTGACTGGGTGTAGGTCGGATGCAAAGTTTTTGATTTTTATTCTTTGGGTGCGGTTGTGAAGGAAGGAGGAGAACCAGTGTAGGACCACCTCATCTTGACTTGCCCTTTCTTGAAGCACCTTGATGAGAAGTTTGTGGTCGACCGTGTCGAAGGCTGCCGATAGGTCTAGGAGGAAGAGAAGGCAGCATTGGTCTGCATCGATGATGTTGGAGCTGTTGGTGACCCAGGAATTGAAGCTTTTGACAGCTTGGTTCATGTTTGATGCAATGTTAGGACATGATGTGTTGAGGAGGTTGGTCATTTGGTGCTCTTATACTTTACTCCATCTGCGGTTAGGGGTGCTGGGTGGATTGTTGGTGAAGGTGTGGAGGCTTGAGATGAATGATGGCGTGGTTAGTCCAGGTGAGATCAGTGGCTTGGCTGCATGTAACCTTGTTGCTAGAGGTGAAGTTGGGTCCAGCGTGTGTCTTGCATTGTGGGTGGCTTTGGTGACTGGTTGGGTGAGTCTGATGTTATTCATGCTGTCGAGTAGGCTGGAGGTGTTCATGTCATTGACGTCATCCAGGTGGAAATTCAGATCTCTGGAAGATCTCAAGGAAGATGTAGTGTTTGGAGTCATTGGTGAGAGGGGCTGTAAAATTGGGGGTTATGGCGTAGAAGCTGGTTCGTGGTCCAGACCATCATGGTCCAGATGGTCTATAGGTGAGGGTGCCTCAGATGGTAGCTTTTCTGTGTGTTTGGAGTTGAGGTGTTCCATGGCATGATGGTGTCTTCTGTCCCGGTGGTGCAGTGGATGTTTTCTTTGTGGCTGATGGCGATCCCACCTCTGGGTGTGTTGGTGCTGTCCCGGTGTGTAATCTTGAATCTACCAGGTGTTGCTGTAGCGATATTACGGGTATGAGAGAGGTCTCGATGAAGAAGACTATGTTGGAGGTGAGGGCATTGATGAGGTCCTGGATCTTGGTTGTATGTTTGCAAAACAAGCTTATGTTGAGAAGAAGGCAGGAAAGTTCTTGTGAAGCAGGTGTGTTGTGTTGCTTCGTTCATGTGGTGGTGGATGGTGGGTGATCTGATGATACCGGAGTAGAAGCAGTGGATGCAGGAGAAATGAAATAATTTAAATGGGGCATTTATAGAGTGCAAACTGTCGCTCCCAAAGGTCCTACTGTAGATTTTGGGGAAGTGCGACAGCAGCAGTTGTCATGGCGTCTGTGGTCCAGGGTTTGGAGTTCAGCAGAGGTGTAGTTGTGGGGTGTAGGAGAAACATGATTCTTGGTATTGGCCACAGTCTGGGACAGACGGGTGAAAAGGGGCTTCCTTTTGGTCCTCCTTCGATGCGCCAGTGGCACATCCACTTTGCAGCCACACTGCGGCCATGCTGCTGCCTATATTGAGTATGTCTTGAGAGGAAGGGCAGGTGCTGGGTGGTGGTGGGCAGGGTAGCAGCAGTTGCTAATGCATTTGTGGTCCAGGGCTAGGAGTTCAGCAGAAGTGTAGTTGTGGGGTGTAGGAGAAACAGGATTCCTGGTATTGGCCACAGTCTGGGACAGACGAGAGAAAAGGGGCTTCCCTTTGGTCCTCCTTCGATGCACCAGTGGCACACCCACTGCACAGCCACACTGAGGCCATGCTATGGCCTCTTTTGAGTAGGTCTTGGGAGGAAGGAGAGGTGCTGGGTGGTGGTGGGCAGGGCTGATGGGAGGCGGGTACCAGGCAGTGGCAAAACAAGGGGGAAAAAAAGGAGGGAACAAAACGAGTGGGGGAAAAGGAGGAAAACAACCAGGCAAAGGCAGGCATAAAAGGGAAAGGCACAAGGTAAAGAAAAAGGCACAAAAGGAAAAGACCAAAAAAAGGAACAATGAGACACAATGAGGGCAAGAATCTGGTTGTTTGGCGGCCAACTGCAAGAGTAAGAGCTCTGCCTGGGACCTGCTCAATGGTGTCATGCTGTAGCCTCCATTAAGTAGGTCCAGAGAGAAGGGAGGGGTGATAGGTGGTGGATTGCGGGGCTGTGAGAGGTAGAAAAAAGATGGTGGCAAAACAAACTGCAGAAAAAGGGGGGACCAAAACAAGCAGGTAAAAAAGGAGGGAAATGAGGTATGGTCAAGCGCAAAAGGGGAAGACACAGGGTAACGGAAAAGGCACAAAAGCCAAAAACTAAATGAAGGAAAAACAAGGCACAAGGCGGGCATGAATCCAGCTGTCTGGGGGCCGACAGTGAGAGTGAAAGCTGGGCCTGGGAAAAGAAAATGTTTCTCAAACTTTACGCTTGCCTCAAGGAGATGTTAATTTTGGGTGCAAATTCATATCTACATTTTATAGAACTTTGCATCAAATACCATTGGTGGTTGCAAAGGAAAACCTAAGTGACACCCTTGGAGCACCCATATGACGTAAAGTAGCGGAAGTTAGCAAAACCACTACTTTATGTTACATTAGGACTATGTTTCACTGAAAATGATCACTTGCATGGGTTTGTGTCACTTGTGGTACATACCCGGTGCAAAGCGTTAGTAAATCTGCCTTCAAGTGTGTTGACATTATCACATGCATATCATTACAATGTAACATTTTATCTGATGATTTGCAGACCATTCTTGGAGATCAAGGGGAACATTTAGCATTTTGTGGATCTAAAGCACTGTAGTAAATAAGTGGAAATCCCACAGATTCCAGACTTGCAGTGCCCATGGTCTATTTAGAATCACAGGATTTTTTTTTTTACACTGATAGAGCCTCAGCTGGCTTTGTGGGCATTAACCTTTCAGTTGATGGTGCATTCACCACAACTCTGTTAAGTCACAGTATCAGCCACCCTGCCCTATTTAGAGGGGGTGACCATCGTGCCATCACTTGTTTTCTCTTCCTCGACTGCCAAGCAAAACATTGTGATTTCCGATAGGGGAAAACCATAATGTCCCTAACTACCAGGAAGAAAACTTCCTTTTCTTTTTTTTTCAAGATAAAATCTCCTAATTTGAGAGTTTCTTTTTTAAAACCAAAAGAAGTTTGCCAAGTAGGTGCAGAAAATTATGGGGCCTGCTCTGCAAAGTTCAGGGTCTTCAGTAGAGCTGCTGCACACACTGGTTTAAGTAGGATCTTTTAATTTATCAAGTTGATCTTCACCATGCGAGCAGAGACAATGGCACGCACTGACCTGGATAACTGGCGTGTTCCCTTCTACAGTCTAAAATTATACCATCCTTTCACAGATTATCATTTAGAGATTGAAATGAAAGTATGGATGATTATGCTGCAGTTTGGTACGTTATCCTATAGGTTTTAATAACATTAAACTATTGTTCTATTTCTTGATGCAAAATTACATGTTTTTGCCAGTAAACAAAAGGATATTGTTTCTTCAACTGGGTACTATAATCCTGGTGCAGAATGAAGAAATACCCCCAAATGTATTACTTTCCCTGTATTGCTTAGATGGAATGGGGCTAGACATTCTCACCCCTACAAAGTCCAAAGCTGTCCCTACTGCTGTTACAGTTGAATTGAGAATATGACTTTGCACCCATCTGAAGTCCAACGCTTTCCATACTGTTGCTTAGGTTTGAGGGGAATTATACATTTGACCTCTCCAAAGTCCAATGCTTTCTCTATTGTAGCTTAGCTTGGAGTGGGAATAGTAAGTCTGACCCCTGCAAGTCTAAAGCTTTCTCTACTACAAATTAGGTTTGAGTGGGAATAGTAAATCTCATCCATCCAAAGTCTATTGATTTTACTGCTGTTGCTTAGTGTTGGTCAGGCTGGAGTAGAAAATGCAAATCAGCTCCATATCCCCAAAGCCCAATGCATTCCCTATTGTTGCTTAGGCAGGAGTAGGAACAGTAAAGTGCCCCCACCCCCGTAAGTCCAATACTTTATCCTCTGTCAACTTAGGTTGAAGTGGTAATAGTACATTTTATCCTTCCATCTTCCCTATAGTTTCTTACAATAACGTTGTTAAGGTTAACTATATTCCTACAAATGCAGCATTTTTTGAAAATGTTTTGTTGAATTTGGAATGTTAGTTTTGTTTTTAAATATTTTTGGTTTAATTTGTATTTCAATCTGGTTTAATTGTTTGTTTGATATTCATGCCACAATGTTTATTTTTTTCTTTGGATGTAGAATTAAAAATATTTCCCACTTTTTTGTTAAATATATATCTATTTTTATTATTTTATTATTTATGGTATATTTTATCGTATTTTTGATTTGTATTAGGTCTTTATTTCAAGTTTTTTTTTTTTCTTTTGTTAAATATATATTTTTGATCTAATTTTACAATGTATTTTCAGTGTAATTTTATATTTGTATTTTATTTACTACTTTTTTGAATAATCTGAATTTTACTAATTTAGTTTAAAAATGTAATATTAATGATTTATGCAATCTATAATTTTATTTTTTTAATTGTTATTATAGATGTATTTTATATGTATTTTGTGTTTTAAAATATTTATGATTATTAGTATATCAGAAATACAGCCTTGTATAGAAATTTAATGTTGACAAAATGCCCTGCAATACAATGTAAATAAGGTGCCACAGGTGGCATGAAAAGTGGAAGAAACACATGGGCGTATTCTAAGACAATAAGTGCTTTACCTGTTCAAGGATAATCAACAATTCAAAGATGTACCTACTAATCCCAACACCATCAGCATATATAGCGGCTCAAGGGATCATGACCGAGAAGTCCAACAGGCTTACCATTCTTGTATCTCATTTGAAACATGCCTCTGATTATAGAGAATTGCACTCTGTCATTTTTTCAGTAGTTTGCTGTGTAGTGCCTTATACTGTTTATAGGACAAAATGTTCTGCACTTGTTTTTTGCTCTATCAATAGACATGAGTCACTTTCTCCAATTTCTTTACGACTTTCAATCTTCTTGTTTATGTTCTTTATTTCTTGGGTAATTAATCTGCTTCTATGGGTCTGTTTTCTGTGGGCCTTGTTCACAAAGATGAACGTACACTTTTGTGTAAGTTTACTATTTCTTTGATATTCACAAACTCTGGGTTTAATTTTACTAAAAGTAACTAGAGAGTGAAGAAGGCAGCGATAAGTGCTCAAGCCAAAATGCTCTGTAGTGCCTTCCCTTTGCCCTGGTCCCTCAGCAACAAATTGGAAGCTGATGAGGGGCTAACGGTGGAACTGAGGGCCAACCCTTTGATTTTTTTTCAGGTGAGAAGTGGGGTGAGGTGATGCTTCTGCTGTCCCTGGCATATTGGCCACTCAATACGCATAAGTTAAAGACTGAGGTCTGTATTCCTGCTCTGGGACTGTTGCTGCTATGGAGCCCCCAAGTGGTCAGCAAAGGAAGAAAGGTAAGTACAAAAAGAAAATGGTGCTGTTTCTTTGTACATGAGGGAGTTTATGAATGTTTGTGAGTGATGGAGAGTAAATGAGAATGAGTGAGAGCAACTGTTGCTGTTTTGAAAAGTGTCAAAGTGTGTGAGAATCAGCTAGAGTGAACAACTGTGTGTATGACTATGTGAATGCGAGTACAAAGGAGTGAATGAAGGAGTGTTAGTGCATTAGAAATTATTGAAGCAGGTGACATTGAGAGCAGGAGGGATTTAGTCGAGGGCATAGCTATCAGTGGTGCAGCAGGAGAAAAAGCCAAGAGATCTAAGGGTCTTATAGTATCCTATTTATTAAATCAGAGTGCCTCTACACCAGAAGTTCAAAGTGAAGCCTCCTGTACAGCACCAGTTGGAGTGAGAGCCAGTGAGCTTGAAAGGATGAGTGTAGTAAGTATGTTTGTGAGTAAGAGTGAATGTTTGTGAATATGTTTCTTTGTTAGTGACAGTGAGTGGAAGAGAGCATTAGTGAGAATTAGCAAGTGAGAGAGTCTGAGTGAGTTAGTGTGAATGAAAAGGAAAGATAGTGAATTAAAGAGGGAGTCAGTATGAGTGAATGTGAGCCTGAGTCCATAAGACGTATTTTTGAGTGTGCTTGTGAGGTGCTGGCAATAGCATACTCAAGATAGTTCTTGGCTTATGGGGGCACTCCAGATAGCTGGACGTTGCTGACATATTGGAGGTAAATCATAGCATAAACGAGGGCACCCATGGTAAAATGCAGGCCATAACATACTGAAAGTAATTATTTGCATTTGAGGATCCTATGGGAACATCCATGGCAAAATGATGGTGCTGGCATACTAGAGGTTATTCTTGGCCTCGGAGGGAGCAACTGTGGCATATTGACGCTGGAGATTCAGGTTGACAGATGCAAACTATGAGAAAATGCTTTTTCTGACATTTTGGATGAACTTTTTGACATGTAGGTCAGCCATGGTATATGGAAAGTGTCAATGGCAAAATCCTTGTCCTGCCAAATTGAATGTAATTCTAGGTACAAGAGCATACTCATGGCAATATAGTGGCATAGGTAATCCTTAACAAATAGGAAGAGACTGAGGCAGATTGTGAAAAAATGGGGTGACCTTGGGGCAAGTAATTTGCCCACCTCCTTCTAATAGCTGCCACAAACACTGGAGGCCCACCGCCAATGTGACCTCACTTGTTCATTCTGCCAAGACACTTTTGTTGAAGGCTGTCTTCGTTTTCAGAGAACTCTTATGAAAAATTCGCATGCTATATATATATATGGAGAACATTAAATTACCACAATAAATTGATAAATAAATAAAACAATTCATAGGAAATGTGACATTTCTTATGACAACAGATCCCCCTGAGCTCCAAGTTTGTTCTCCAAGACAATGGCCAGTGAACAGAATGTTGGCACTCAAGTTATGCAGACATCTTGTCAACCCACTTTTCGGTTTGTGAGACCAATCGTTACTGCTCAGTACAGTCTGATGCATGTTGCTGAACCAGATTCTCCCCTTCTGAACATTCCTATATTACCAGTTGCTCCACACTACTACTGGTCTGCCTGCTGCAAATACACAGAGATGTTGCACAAGTGCCCCAGCAGCCCCAGTGGCACAGCTGGTAGCACCATTCACGGGGTTGAGCTGAAAATGTGCACCTTTTGTAGAAGGGCTGATGTGTTTCTGCATATTTAGCTTACTATCCAGGGTTACTCCCAGCGATCTCGCTAAATAAATAATGAGGGGTTGACCGTTGAGTGCTGTTAGGTGGGTTATCCACTCGAGGATGATGGTTGATTGGCTGGGGGGGAGCGATTAGGAGGAATTCGGTTTTGAGGGTGTTTAGTTTCAAATGGTTTTTGGCCAACCAGGCCTGCGTTTTTTGGAGAGTTGCATTGAGAGATTTGATGTCTTCAAGGGAGTGGATCTTTATGTAGAGTTGTGTGTCATCTGCGTACATGTG
The DNA here is from genome assembly GCF_964204655.1 of Triturus cristatus. Classification (NCBI taxonomy): domain Eukaryota; kingdom Metazoa; phylum Chordata; class Amphibia; order Caudata; family Salamandridae; genus Triturus; species Triturus cristatus. Next base: position 113,343,546 of record NC_140588.1, read on the forward strand.
ATAATGGACCTTTGAGGAGCTGAGAAGTGGAGTGGTTCCATAAAAAGATATAAAAGCGTGGGTGAGAGGGATGATCCCTGCAGTACTCCTAAAGGGACTGGGGTGGATTTGGATAAGGATTGATTGACCTTGAATCTTTGTGTTCTATTTTGAAGGAAGGAGGTGAACCAGTTTAGAACAGATCCAGATAATCCCATTCTGTATTTCAAGAGATCTAGCAGGTTGTCCTGTTTGACTGTGTCTAAGGCCGAGGATAGGTCAAGCAAGATAGGGACTTTACAGTAGTTTTAGAGTCCGTACAATAATCGGCTTCTCCCCCAGATAGCGTGTTTTCACTTTTATATTTAGCAGTCTTGGGAGATGGAAACAGAGAAAAAATTAGTCACCCAGATAAGGCCCCCAAATTATCTTTGGCCTCACTAGACCAGCAGTCAAGACCGCACAAGCCCAGCGGATACCGTACCTTGCGCGTTGCAGGCCGGCTTTCCCTGGCAATGCTTTGGCGCACGGGCCATGCACTGGGAGATTTCTGAGGTGCGGTCCGGTCTGAGGTAGAATCGCTGCCCAGGTGATGGCTCTGGTTTGCGTTAAGGGCTTCCCTTGAATGAACACAAGCCCCACAGGAGTACCAGCTGTGGTTCCAATTGGCACAATCGTCTTGAGTGCCGGTCGCTGAGTTTCCCCGGCACAAGTGGTGGGAAGTTCGTGGGAGTGCACAGATGCACAGGCAACAACACACCGCACTCAATTTTCAGCAGCACCAGTTATTGCTCCGTCATACTCTCATAAGCTGAAGTGCTGGCATGGGTAGAATGGTGCAGTAGCTGTGAACACGCCGATCACAGAGTCTTTGTGGTCCCTGGTCCTTTCTGGAGGACAGGAGCCAGCCAGCAAACTTTGGAGACACTCTGTAGATGTCCTTCAGTTCTTCCTGGCAGGGCAAAGATCAGCAGGCAGTAGGGCAGCTCAGCAAAATGGGGTAGCACTTCCTGGGAACAGACAACCTCAACAAGGTGGCAATCCTCCTGGTGCAGCAGTCTTTACTCCAGCAAAGTTTCTCCTTGGTCCAGCAGTGCAACAAAGATGTGTGGCCATGACCCTATTTTTATACCCTGGTGACCAGCTACTGGAAGGGGGCAGAAGCATCTGGAAGGGTATTTGAGGTTATGGGGGGTTGTCTGTCTCACTTGACCTGGCTCCTGGCTGTCTGCACTGACAAAGCAGGGTCGTTAAGCCTTTTGTGGGGCAGCAGGGCCCAGCCTATTCACATGGAAGTGTGAATCACTACTCCATCCTCTGAGTCCAACAAGGTCAACAGTATGCAGATGAAGGCAGCCCTTCCTGTATTTGGGGGCATTTGCAAGTGTGAGTCTGCTACCCTGGGCCAGACATGGATTGGGGCAAGCTACAGGTAGGTAGATACACAGAGCTGAGAAATGTCAAAACCCAATATACCACTAGAGAGGGTTACTCGCTACTATTCCAACCATACCAAAGATGACATAGCTACTACTTCCCATTCAGGAGTTATCACTTAAAGGGATATAAGAAAATTCTTAATGCTGGCCCATGGAGGGGTAGGCCTCACTGTGATGGCAGAGGCCTGCACCAGGAATGCCAATGTCATCATGTTTTTAGGAGAGAGCACCCGCACCTTAGCACTGATCAGCAGTGGTAAAGTGCCCAGAGTCCTAAGTCCAAAAAACATGTTCAGTTAAAGTGGGAGGCCAAAGGGCAAAAAGGTAGGGGGAGACCGCCCTAAGGCTGGCAGGTCCAACATGTGTCCCCCCCAGCTGAAAGTGGGGAGAACTACCCAGCCTCTAGGGAGTTTTCATCACTAAGGCGGAAGAACCTAGACAGACCGTCAGCATTGGCGTGGTCTACTCCGGGTCGGTGTTCCACTCTGAAGTCTATACCCTGTAGGGAAATGGACCACATCAACAATTTGGGATTTTTGACCCTCATTTGCATGAGCCACCTGAGGGACTTGTGGTCTGTCTGAACCAGGAAGCGGGAGCAAACCAGGTATGGCCTCAGCTTCTTCAGTGCCCAGACCACAGCAAAAGCTTCTCTCTCTATTGCACTCCACCGCTGTTTCGGGGGAGTAACCTCCTAGAGATGAAGACCACGGGTTGGTCCAGGCCCTCCTCATTGAGTTGCGAAAGTACTGCCCCTATGCCATGCTCTGAGGCGTCCGTTTGAAAAATGAACTGTTTAGAAAAGTTAGGGGCCCTGAGCACAGGAGCTGTGCACATGGCCTCCTCTAGGAAGACAAAGGCTTTCTGGCAAGCCTCGGTCCAGATTACCTTTCAGCGTTGTTTCTTGGAGGTTAGCTCAGTCAAGGGGGCCACAATGGTGCCATAAACCTTGACAAATCTCCGGTAATATCCTGTGTGGCCCATGAAGGCCCTGACCTCAGTCTGGGTATTGGGGGGCTCCCCGGCAGAGATGGTTTCTATCTTGGCCTGTAGAGGCTGTACCTTATCCCCACCCACCAAATGTCCTAAGTACACCACCAACCCCTGCCCTATCTGGCACTTGCTAGCCGTGATAGTCAGGCCTGCCTGTTGCAGGGCCTGAAGCACTTCCCGGGGGTGACACAGATAGTCTTCCCAGATGCGACTGAAGACAGCTATGTCATCCAGGTAGGCAGCAGAGAAAATCTCTAACTGAGAGAGGACCCGGTTCACCAGCCGCTGGAAGGTGGCAGGAGCATTTTTAGGCCAATGTGCATCAGTCCAAATTGATAGTAGCCCTCTGTGGTGGAGCAGGCGGACCTCTTCTTAGTTCCATCGGTTAGGGCGATCTGCCAATACCCCGATGTGAGATCAAAGGGACTCAAGTACTGGGCAGTCCCAAGCCAATCAACGAGCTCATCCGCCCTAGGGATGGGATGAGCATCAGTCTTGGTCACGGAATTTAGCCCTCTGTAGTCCACACAGAACCTAAGTTCAAGTGTTGTGCCCGGTGTGGCAGCTTTTGGAACCAGAACCACAAGACTGGACCAAGGGCTATTGGAGGGCTCTATCACCCCCAATTCCAGCATCTTAGTGACTTCACTCTTGATGCTGGCCCTCACCTTATCCAACAGCCTGTAAGACTTAGTCTTGACAGAGACACTGTCCCTTGAGTCCACATCATGGGTACACAGTTGGGAAATCCCAGGGACATGACAGAATATTGAGGAGTACTGCTCCAGGACTTGGCAACAGTCCTTCTGCTGCTCGGGAGTCAAGGATGGGAAGAGGACTGCTCCCTCCACTGACCCATACTTCTCTTCGGAGGCAAAGAGGTCAGTGAGAGGTTCACTCTCCTCTTCCTCAGCCCCATCAGTCACAATCAGCAAGGTTAGCTCAGACCTCTCATAGTGGGGTTTGAGCGGATGGCATGTAGAATCCTGTGGGGTTGCCTGGGGGTCTTAAGGTTCATCACGTAAGTGGCCTTGCCCGTCTTCTAAGCCACCTCACAGGGGCCTGTCCAACGGTCTTGGAGGGCACTAAGCTCTCCAGGCTCCATTACCCGCACCTTTTGTCCAGGCGCTAACCCCACAGGGTTAGAATTCTGATCATTCCACTCCTTCATTACTGCCTGACCGGCCTCTAAGTTGTCAGAAGCTTGCTTCCACAGCTTAGCCCTTTGGCTATGAAAGGCCAGCATGTAGCTTACTACATCCTGGGGAATCCTCCTGGGAGTTTTCTTCCACCCATCCTTCACCAAGCTGAGAGGTCCCCTAACAGGGTGACTGTACAGAAGCTTAAAGGGGCTGAAGCCTACCCCCTTCTACGGTACCTCCCTGTAGGAAAACAACAAACAGGTCAAGAGGATGTCCCACTGTTTCCTCAGGCCATAAAGCAGACTTCTATTCATGCCCTTCAGGGTCTTGTTGAATCTCTCCATAAGCTGATTCGTCTGAGGGTGGTAAGGGGTGGAGAACTTATAAGTAACCCCACACTCCTTCCACATAGCTTGCATATATGCAGACATAAAGTTTGAGCCTCTGTCAGATGCAATTTGTTTGGGGAAACCCACTCTGGTAAAAATCCCCATCAAGTCCCGGGCCTCAGCGGGGGTTGTGATGGTCCTCAGAGGAATGGCCTCTGGGTACCAGGTGGCATGATTCACCAGAACCAGGATAAACCTGTGACCAGAAGAGGTTGGAGGATCCATAGGCCTAACAATGTCGATGCCCACCCTTTCAAAGGGGGTGCTAACGACAGGTAGTGGTTCGAGGGGAGCCTTCAGCTTTGTCCCTGTTTTCCCACTAGCTTGGCAAGTCACACAGGTCCTTCAGAATGTATCTGAGGAGTTCCTCAACCTGGGCCAATAGACATGTGGGACAAGCCTAGCAAAGATTTTGTCTTGGCCCAAATGTCCTGCCAACGGGATCTCATGAGCCAACCCCAATAGGAAGGCCCTGTAGCATTGGGAGGCCACCAAGGCCCTTGATGACCCATGCACAGGAGCCTTAGGCTCACTGTGAAGCAGGCCTCCCAGTAAATGTGATAGCTTCTGGAGGCATTGCCTGCTGCTTGGGCTTCGGCCTGTCGCCTCATGTCCTCAAGGGTGGGACACTCACTCTGTCCATGACAAAACTCCTCCTCGGTGTGTCCTCCTTCCACCTGCCATTCTGAAGAGGTAGGCAAGTCACCAAGGGGAGCAACGCCCCCTCCGTGGAGTCCAGGGCGACCACCTCAGGTGCCCCCTCCATCTCACGGGGCGTACAACCAGGGGCGGATTTACCACGCCCTCTGCTTTTCCCCTTTTTAGTAGCTGGCTAGGCCATTGTTCCAGGCTCCAGCCCTGTCAGATCCCCTTCCTGGGCAGCCATAGACCGTGTGGTAGCACAGATCCCCTCTGGTAACCCCAGCATCTCCACATGCGCTTTGAGCTCCACCTCCTTCCAGGCAGTGTGCTCAAGGTAATTTCCAAACAGACAGTCCACTGGCATGGCGGGGCTCACAGCAACTCTTAGAAGGCCTGAAACCCCTCCCCACTCAAATTGAGCCTGGGCAACAGGATAGTGACCCTCCCTGTTGTCAGCCATCACAACTAGGTGAAATGCATCGGGAATGAGCTGCTTTGGGGACACCAGCTGACTCCTTACCATAGTCATGCTGGCACCTGTGTCCCTCAGGGCCTTCACCCCCTGGCTATTTCTGGTGACCCACTGCCTATACTTGGCAGTATTTGAGGGCACATGGATCTTAGGAACCATCTCACTGTCTCCCAGGGACACTAGGGTCAGCCCTGCCAACTCGCCCCCATTATCTAGGACCAGCTGCTCCAGCAGCACTACACCACCCACCCCGTGGTTTTTACCTCCAGTGTGAGGGTGTACTCACTTGGGGTCCCCCTTGTAGTGTCCAACCTCACCGCACTCATAGCACCTGACGTTTCTGGTTTGCTGATCTTTGTCAGGGTAAGTTGGCTTTTGGTGGCCAGATTTTGGCTGGGACCCAGACCCCTTCCCTTGCAAATTGTTTTGGGGGCATTTCAAGAACTCCTTCTTTTTATCTCCCCCCTCTTTCTTCTGGTTGGAACTCTGACCATCCTTTTGGAAGTTTCCCCAGATACCTTGGTAGACACCATGATGCTGACCAAGGTATTCTACTCCTCCCCAAATTTTTCCTAGGGTTAGTCAACTTATGGTCAACCAGGTGTTGGCGCAGCTCTGGAAAACATTTCTCAAGTATGTTCTCTCAAGAAAAAGTCATACAACCCTTCATAATCATTTACATTGCTGCCCCCACCCAGCCTTACTAGCATAATCCAGGAAATCTTCCCAGTTCTATGCAAGAAGATTGTGGCTATTCCTGAACTTCTGTCTATATCTTTCAGGTGTAAGACGCTGCTCTCATGACAGGATAGTTGGTCTGATCTGCCCTGTCTAGTGTAAGGAGTGTGTCCCTCCCAACCGGAGGCATGGAATTGTACATACTACCCCCCCCCCCCCCATCCAGTAACTCTCTGGGACCCAATGAGCTCTTAAAGACACCTTATAGGTTGCTAGCCATCTATCAATATCATCCCCCACATTAGAACTGCCCACCACATCTTCGGGCATATGGACCCTGGACTCATGTGAAGTTTCAGTAATGATGCTGCCACCATATGCAATGTTGTTGGCCCCTATTTGTAGGGCCCAGGTATCCAGTTCCTTTAGGCTAAGCTCATGGGCAAGTTTCCTCTCCTCCATGGCTAACCTCCTCTCTTCATAAGCCTGCTCCAACTTGGCAAGCTCCAGTTTCAACTGTCTCCCCTTTCTCCTGTCCTCTAATACCTCTGAGGACAAGCTCCTTGAAGATATACTGCTGCCTGCCCTAGAAGTTACTCTCAGTTCTGGGGGGAAATTGTCACCTTCTTCTGTAGGCAGTAGTTCAAGATAATCTGTGGAGTCTTGCTCTGATCCTTTCATGTCCACTTCTCCCTCTTTTTGGGCCACTACTAAGGGTGGGCGTAATGTGCGTAAGGGGCCTACGTGGAGAGGCACGGAGATGGAACCAATCTCCGCACTCTCCGCATAGTTCCCTTACGCACATCCCGCATGCACATTCCTCGGCAGGAATGCGCGGGCTCCCGCACATGCGCAGTTCTCAGAAGAAGACGCGCTGGAAGAGGTTTGAAGCCCGGGGAAGCCGCCGATCAGGTAAGGTTATTTGAACATTTATTTCTTTATGTATTTAATACTGCGGGCGGACAACTTCCGTTATGCCCCGAGTGTGCAGAGATTTGCCCTGTTTCTCCGCCTATTATCGCGGAAGGCGGAAGGGGAAATGTCCGCACATTCCGTGGGCGGAACGGAGTTGTTCGCCCACCCTTAGCCACTACCATGTCCTCAAGGTTTCCTGAAGCTATGCCTTCTTGCTGCTTTGCTTATAGAATACCTCTTTTTTCCTAGCAGAAATCCTTGAGCTGCGCCACCATGTAAGCTTCCAGGTTGGCCAGCTCGAATTCCATCTTGCTAGGTAGTGCCAAAGACTTTTGCAGAGAAAACCAATGGGACTTAGGCAAAGGATTCTGAAAAAGGACTGCTCATAGCGCCTATCAGGGAGAATTTTGAAAAAACAAAATGCCAATCGGAGAGAACGGATACAACATTTTCAACAGAAAAAAAGGTTTGAATTGGGTCAGGTGTAAAATTGCAGTGTACACTGAGTCACTGTATGGTGTTACACAAGCACAAGTCCAATCCCACCGCTGAACACCAATATTAGGAATGGGGGTCTCTTAATTGGCAGGGGTATGCACTCTTGTCCAAGTAGGAACCACCACTCTAGTCAGGGTGAAGTCCAAACCATCTAGGGAGTCCTGTGCCACCCTCTGGTAGCTTGTTGCAGAGCAGGCAGACTTAATCCACAAGGCAATGTGTAAAGTATTTGTGTAACACACACACACTTAGCCACCCAGTGAAAATGCCTCAGAAAAAGACTCCACACAGGCTTAGAAAAATAGAAGCTCCTTTTTATATATCAAGGAATGAGGTCAAATATAATGAAAATCCAGTCGGCGGATTAAACTTTATAACTCTATGGGCCCGATTCACAGAACTAACTTAACAAAATCCTAAACTTACTACTTTTGATATTCACAGAAGGCATTTAGTAGTAGTAAAGTTAGGATTTTGTCTCAAGTCTGTCTTAAGTCTGTCTTAAGTCTGTCCTAAGTTTGTCTTAAGTTTGTCTTAAGTCTTTCTTAAGTCTGTCTTAAGTCTGTCTTAAGTCTCCTACTACTTTTGGTATTCACAGAAGGCATTTAGTAGTAGTAAAGTTAGGAATTTGTCTTAAGTTTGACTTCAGACAGACTTAAGACAGACTTAAGACAGACTTAAGACAAACTTATTACAGACCTAAGACAGACTTAAGACAGACTTAAGACAAACTTAAGACAAACTTGAGGCAAACTTAGGACAGACATAAGACAGACTTAAGACAAAATCCTAACTTTACTACTACTAAATGCCTTCTGTGAATACCAAAAGTAGTAGGTTTAGGATTTTGTCTTAAGTTAGTTCTGTGAATCGGGTCCTATGTTTCAAGTATTGCTTTATACGAGAAGATCAACTGGGTTTGTTTTAGGGCCTTTACGGTAGTTTTAGAGTCCGTACAATGATCGGCTTCTTCCCCGATAGCATGTTTTCGCTTTTATATTTAGCAGTCTTGGGAGATGGAAACAGAAAAAAAAGAGTCACCCAAATAAGTCCCCCAAATTATCTTTGGCCTCACCCAACCAGCAGTCTAGACCGCACCATCCCAACAGGCACCAAACCATTGCAAAGTTCCTTCAGCCACCCAGCGGTGAGTCGCGTTGCATTCTGGCTTTCCCTGTCAATGCTTTGGCAGCATAGGCTGAGGTGCAGTCCAGTCCGAGGTGGAATCGCTGCCCAGGTGATGTCTCCGGTTTGCGTTCACGGCTTCCCTTGAATGAACACAAGCCCCACAGGAGTAGAGGTGGCGGTTCCAATCGGCATGAACATCTTGAGTGCCGGTCGCTGCGTTTCCCTGGCACAAGTGATGTGAAGTTCATGGGAGTGCACAGATGTCCAGGCAACAAAACACTGCACTCACTTTTCAGCAACGCCAGTTATTGCCTCATCGTACTCTCATGAGGTAAAGTGCTGATACGGGTAGAATTGTGCAGTTGCTGTGAACATGCCGATTGTAGAGTCTTTTTGGTCCCTGGTACTTTGTGGAGGACAGAGGCCAGCCAGCAAGCTGTGGAGACACTCTGGAGATGTCCTTCAGTTCTCCCTGGCAGGGCTAAGATCAGCAGGCAGTAGGGCAGCTCAGCAAAATGGGTTAGCAGTTACTGGGAACAGTCAACCTCAGCAAGGTGGCAACCCTCCTGGCGCAACAGTCTTTACTCCAGCAGAGTCTCTCCTTGGTTCAGCAGTTTAACAAAGATGTGTGACCACGGCCCTATTTTTATACCCTGGTGCCCAGCTACTAGAAGGGGGCAGAAGCTTCTGGAAGGGTCTTTGAGGTTCTGGGGTTCCCTGTCTCACCTGACCTGGCTTCTGGCTGTCTGCACTGACAAAGCAGGGTCGTTAAGCCTATTGTGGGGCAGCAGGGCCTATCCTATTCAAATGTAAGTTTGAATCACTACTCCCTCCTCTCAGTCCAACAATGTCATCAGTATGCAGATGAAGGCAGCCCTTCCTGTGTTTGGGGGAGTTTGCAAGTGTGAGGCTGCTACCCTGGGCCAGACATGGATTGGGGCAAGCTACAGGTAGGTAGGTACACAGAGCTGAGAAATGTCAAAACCCAATATAACACTAGAGAGGGTTACTCACTATCATTCCAACCATACCAAAAATGACATATCTACTACATCCCATTCAGGAGTTATCACTTAAAGGGAAATAAGAAAATTCCTAATGCTGGCCCATGGAGGGGTAGGCCTCACTGCGATGGCAGAGGCCTGCGGTAGGTTTGTCAATGTCATCATGTTTTTAGGAGAGAGCACCCACACCTTTGCACTGATCAGCAGTGGTCAAGTGCCCAGAGTCCATATCTAACAAAAATGAACAGTTAAAGTGGGAGGCAAAAGGGCAAAAAGGTACGGGTTGAACGCCCTATGGCTGATAGGTCCAACAGCAGGTCAAGGCACCCATTGATACTTTTGTGTCAGTAAACATGACAGGCATTCAACAGTAAGGTTGCCACCAACATAAGCAGACACTGTCCTCGTCACACACCAAAATCTTCACATATGTGAGCCAGACCACGCTACCCTGGAAACGGCGCATGATCATGAGTGCAAAGTCTGACTACCAAGAAATCATAATAGCTTTCCATGTGGTCAACAAAGAAGCTGAAACTCTTTTAGGAAGCCACATGGCTGACGATCTGGGCCTCATGTCCTTTGCATGAAATGCATAAGCCTATTAGACTGACAAGCTGCTAAACCAATTTCCCAGACTATTCAGTGGCCTAGGGTATCTGAAGGCCCTGCCAATCAATCTACACATTGATGAGTCAGTCACGCCAGTGGGCCTATGCCATCATCATGTGCCATTCCACCTTAGGCCACTGGTGGAACAAGAATTGAGCAAGTTCGAAAGCATGGGAGTGATTGAAAAGGTGTCTGACCCGACCCCCTGGGTGTCCCCAAGGTTCATAGTTGAAAAACCTTATGCAATGATATGCACCTCCTCTATCAAGCCATCAAGCAGGAGAGGCCTATTATTGCAGATCTCAATGGATCAAGGCGGTTCCCCAAACTGGATTTGAAAGCCAACTACCACCAGCTGCTCTTCTCGGGATAGAGAAAATACATAACAACCTTTTCCATTCACCTTGGGCTATGTCGATCCAGGAGACTACATTTTAGTATTTCCTCAGCATCAGAGGTTTTTCAAGATGCCATAAGGGAGACATTGTCTGGACTCCAGGGCATCATGAATGTGTGAAACAACGTCCTGATCTCATCCACCACAAACACCTGTGAGTCACCCTCAGGAGCCTATGGATGCATGGCATCACCCTGCACAGAAAAAAGTGCACCCTCTTCCAAACATCCATAGAGTTCTTAGGATATGTGTTCAATCAGTACAGAGTGCATGTTGATCCCCACAAGTCACAGGCTATCAAACAGCCTCCTGCTCTGACCACTGTTTCTGAAGTTCAAAGCTTCCTGAGCATGGCCATTTATTGTGGCAAATTAATTTCTAACCTAGCAACCATCATAGAGCCATTGAGAGCACTGACCAAGATCGATGCCCTCTGGACTGGGGCCAATGCAAGCATTCTGCTTAGTCGATTTGTGTGCGATTGAAGTTTATTCCCAGAGTCGTCTTGTGCAAACTTTTGTACCTTGGATTTATTTATGACCTGAGGAAATAAGCACTAACATTGCTCCAAGCAAAATGACATACGCTAACAATTTAAAGCACCTAAGTGGTATGGGTTCCTATTCATCAAAGGAGAGGTACACAGATACCCCTCCTGACCTTTACTGCATGTTTTAGGGTCACCGAGGTATCCATATTCTGATAAAATAAGCATTGTTCTCTATTTCTACAAGTGCAACAACTAACTGAAAGTAATTTCGTGGACAAATGCTTCTGTTTTTGTAGGCATTTACAGTATTGCAGCCTACATGCATTCTTTCCGTCTTTCTGCCGTGTTAAAGGTTGTTTTTGTTTATGACAGTGCATCAGCTCACACTTACAGTTCCCCCGGTAAAAATTGCCGTCAGGCATGATGACTCAGCCGTCTTAGAATCTAAAAGCTGCCAAAGGTTCATTTACTAAGATTTTCTATCGGTTTGAGGACAAGGGACTGTAGGTACTCTTTGGTACAGGAAGTCCGTTTTCTGGAAATTGCTAAACTAGAGGAAAATATTTAGCATGAACGCGTGTCTTTTTTTCTCGCTGTATTAGAATGACTTATGACTCACATCTAAGTACTGTGGGAAGTTCTGAAAGCTTTCAGATTGCTATTGTTGCCACGGCAACACGTCCTTGGTATTCACTCCACAGTCTGCAATATAAATATCATGCGGGAGATCCGCGGAGATATAAAGAAGCCGGGCTTGCAGCACACCAGTGGTAACTGTAATTCCCGAGGCACTGATGCAGTAATCAGTCACAACTAATGCTACATGACAAGTAGAACCATTTTGCCTGTGTACTGCTTTGTTTTTTGCCACAGCTTACAGTACAACAGAATAGACTGTGTCCAGTAGGTTGTATGCAAAACATTGAAGTGTGGCTCAGTGTGTCCCTTTTGCTATGTAACGCTAATTTTGTTAATGTTGCCTCTGCACACAAAAAACAACATCATCAGGGAAACAATGGGGCATATTAACAAGCCAGGAGATACAATTATGTCCTTCACATCTAACATGGGCTTCAATTGGAATTCCATAGAGCATATTATCAAGCCCATTATCGCCGTTTTAGCGGCAGTTTTCTGCGGCGATAATTGTATCGCCTGTCTTGATCATATGCCCCATAGTTATCGCAACAAAACTCATCTTTGGTTTAAAGTAAGTACCGCTGTGCTCTTCTCATCTGTATGATTTTCTATTGAGTCGTTCGTGGCCATTTAGCTGAAGACCTGACTTGTCGCAGGTAGGCCTGCACTGCGTCACAGAGAGGCCATGATACTTATTTGAAATGATAAGCCCTTGGCTCTGCATTATATTTAGAATTTGGGGGGAAATGTACAATGAAGTGGCAGAGCATGTCATTAAGCCCACGCTCTGCCACTTCTGAAATGCAAAGCTGCACCATATTTACAAGCATGTGGTGCAGCCTTGTGTTTCCCCCTGCGATGGCGCTACGTTCAACAACTTAGCGCCATGGTGCAAGGGTGTCTGCGTGCAGGGGAGGATTGGTTATGTGTAGAAAGGTGTCCCTTCCTGCACATAAACAATCCTAAAATGCAATTTATTAACTTTCTTGTGTGCTGCTTCATGCAGCGCACATGAAAGTAACAAAATGGACATTTTTAAAAGGTTTGTTTATGTACAGGAAGGGGCACCTTCCTGGACATAAACAAACCATGGCATTTTTGAGAAATAATGTATTTCTCCTCATTTTGCCAACTTAAGACCAGGATTTTTCAGGTCTTAATTTTGGCGCTGCTTCCTATGTACCCCACCCTTGTACATAGGGGCAGCCTCAAATACAATTGGTGTTGCGGTGGAATGCCCACCACAACACCCACTGCATGCCCCTTCCATGCTAAACATAGCATGAAAGGGTGCCTTAAGTACAAGGCAGCGTTAAGCCATGTTAAGTGGCTTCACGCTGCCTTGTACATAAGGCAAGGCCCCTATCGCCACGAGAGTGTCACAATAAGTGACGTCCCTGTGGCGAGATAGGGGCTTGTACATATGCCCCACGGTTTGATACCAGATTCCTTTACATCGATTGGCCACTTAACTAGATACCTTAAGAAAGAGGGTGATGTTGTGATGTGGCACGTCTGGTTTGTCATGCGTGTAAATAAAAGAGACGATGTAGTCACGTGATGTGCATGTGTGGACATGCTGCAGAATGTTGATTGTGAATGCGGTAAGAATATGCTATTGTATGAAATGTTGGCGCCTGTGTGCTAGGAAAGACTAGGAGGTGAGGAAAATTAGAGGGAGAATGGAACCCTAATAGGAGCTATCAGGTTTTTCCTGAAACCCAAGGGCCTAACATAAATAAAGAAGGTATCGCCTACTTGAATAACTCCAGTTTCTTGTGTGAAAACTCTCCCCTTTAACTACAACGGTAGGTCAACAAGTTATTTAATAGCCTGCGTGGAAATGCAGCAGGACTCTGGATGCAGTTGGAAGCTAGTCCTGAAAGAGGAGGCGATCTGTCTAAAGATGGGAAGAGGTGCTTTGCCCAAATAGGTATAATGTAGAGATGCCCACCCTCGAATCTCCCGCCAAGTGGTCTCAGCATTGTTTCTGGGCAGGAGAGACCCAGTGAAAACACCGGGCAAGGAGCAGATAGGGAGGACAAGAAGCCAGCTGAGGGGAGGTAAAATAATGTGATGCCTCGCATTAAAAACTTCAAAGCATATGGTGTGTAATATGAGATAGAAGAAGTAGCATGTGTGTGACACAAGGAGTAAAGGACACAATTATCATGCTTTTTTCTGCGAGGAAGGTATTTAGAACCGAAAGTTAAAGAGACAGCAGTGGTAGAGGTCACTTGAACGGACAAAGGAAAGGAGGAAAATTGCAAGCTTGTGTCACTTTATTGAGACAATTGCAGTGGCTTCTTCATTTGATATGGGCTGTCTGTTGAGGTGATGGTACATTGGTTTGAGCATCAGTTTTTTGTGCTATCAGCTTCATCATTAACCAATTTTATGAGCGTCCCTGCATGAATGCTGAGGGAAGACGTTCAACAAGTGTGAACTGTCAGCGCCCAGCTTCTGAACGGTAACTAGTCACAATATCGAAAAAAAAATATCGACTAGACAGAATATCGAGTTTTTAATATAGAATGGACAAAATATCTAATTGCAAAAATATAGTGGTGCAGAATATCGAAATTCAGGTAAGAAATATCGATTTGTATAATATCGAAGTTAGTAATACCGACAGTCATAATATAGTTGTTGAATATATCAATTTTTTTATAGTGTTTTAAGTGTTAGTATATGTGTTAAAAGTATGAATTATTTTTGTATGTATGTTTACATTTTTTTAAAGTAATTAATATTATGGTATTTAATTTTTGCGTAATTTAATTCCGTAGCGGGTTGTGGGTTTATAGGGGAATAGGGTGGGAAGTAATTTAATTATAGTAAATTAAATATATATTTTTCGAAATTATAAAATATTTTAAATTTAATTTTGCGTTTTAGTTCTGTAGCGGGTTGTGGGTTTATAGGGGAATAGGGTGGGAAGTAATTTAATTGTAATTAAGTAATTATTTAATTTTATTTATTGGTATTGATAATTAATTTATTGTTAATTAATGAATAATTGGTAATAATTTTTATTAATTGGGAATGAATTTTTATTAATTGATTAATTGATAATTATATTAATTTATTATTTGGAGCGGGTTGTGGGTTTATGGGGGAATAGGGTGGAAGTAATTTAATTGTAATTAAGTAATTATTGAAATTATTTTGGTGTATTGATAATTAATTTACTGTTAATTAATTATTAATTGGCAATATTTGATTATTACTTATTAATTTTTGGTATTGAAAATTATTTTTTTGCTAAATAATTAATAGGTAATTACTTTTTAATAATTAATATTCATTGGTTTAATAATTAATTAATTATTAAATAATTTGTAATTGGTAATTAATTTATAATACATTGTTATTGGTATTGATAATTAATTTATACATATTTAATTATTAAATCATTGCTTTCCCTACTGTTGTACTCACTGGAGGGGGAATAGTAATTTGTACACCTACGCTATCTAACACTTTCCCTACTGTTGCACTCACTGGTGTTGGAATAGTAATTTTTACCCTCCCGCTGTCCAACACTTTCCCTACTGTTGCACTCACTGGAGTGGGAATAGTAATTTTTACCCCTACGCTATCCAACACTTTCCCTACTGTTGCACTCTCTGGAGCGGGAATAGTCATTTTTACCCCTACGCTATCCAACACTTTCCCTACTGTTGCACTCTCTGGAGCGGGAATAGTAATTTTTACCCCTACGCTATCCAACACTTTCCCTACTGTTGCACTCACTGGAGTGGGAATAGTAATGTTTACCCCTACCCTATCCAACACTTTCCCTACTGTTGCACTCTCTGGAGTGGGAATAGTCATTATTACGCCTATGCTATCCAACACTTTCCCTACTGTCGCACTCACTGGAGTGGGAATAGTAACTTTTACCGTCCCGCTATCCAACACTTTCTCTACTGTTACATTTGGTGGAGTGAGAATAGTAAATTATTCCTACCCGCTATCCAACACTTTCCCTACTGTTGTACTCACTGGAGTGGGAATAGTAATTTGTCCCCTGCGCTATCCAACACTTTCCCTACTGTTGCACTCTCTGGAGTGGGAATAGTAATTTTTACCCCTACGCTATCCAACACTTTCTCTACTGTGGCACTCTCTGTAGTGGGAATAGTAGGTTTTTACCCCTACGCTATCCAAAACTTTCCCTACTGTTGCACTCCTCACTGGAGTGGGAATGGTAATTTTTACCTACCCGCTATCCAACGCTTTCCCTACTGTTGCACTCACTGTAGTTGGAATAGTAATTTTTACCCCCCCCACTATCCAACACATTCCCTACTATTGCACTCACTGGAGTGGGAAGAGCAATTTTAACCCTCCCGCTATCCAATGCTTTCCCTACTGTTGCACTCACTGGAGTGGGAATAGTAATTTTTACCCTCCCGCTATCCAACGCTTTCCCTTCTGTTCCACTCATTGGAATGGGAATAGTAAATTTTACCCTCCCGCTAAACCAACACTTAAATTATTGAATATTTTTTAATAATAATAAGTTAACATATATATGTATTAAAAAATAAAAATGCATGCTTATTTTTTATTTACATTAAGGTGCCGATTCCGATCGGGTAAAAAAAATTCCCGTACCACTCGTATCCGTATATTTTTTACGTACGAATCGTACAAGTCCCGTTCCACCGGTGAAGTACGATTCGTAGGTGAAAAATACATACGATTCGTATCGGGAAAAGTTCTACAAGACGTACCCGGACAGTTTTACGTACAAATCGTAAAACTGAAGTCCGAGCGCACAAGTACGATCCGTACCGCCCTTCCGAATCCACAAGCGTATGTAAAACGTCCCATACGTAGCGAACTCTATACCACTCGTATCCCGGCTAAACTTGTGCCCAGGATACGAGTCGTACAGCCCCTCCTCCCACCCGCGTATGTCCGCACGTACCCCCGTATGTCAGCACCGTACCCCCCGTATGTCAGCACCGTACCCCCCCATGTCTGCACCGTACCCCAGCCCCATTCTTAGACGCACTGTACCCCAGCCCCGTACTTATACGCACATTACCCCAGCACCGTACCCCAGCCCCGTACATGGACGCACCGTACCCCAGCACCGTACCCCAGCCCCGTACTTGTCCCAGCACCGTACCCCAGCCCCGTACTTGGATGCACCGTACCCCAGCCCCATACTGGTACGCACCGTACCCCAGCACCGTACCCCAGCCCTGTACTTGGATGCACTGTACCCCAGCCCCGTACTGGTACGCACCGCACCCCAGCCCCTTACTTGTACACACCGTACCCCAGCACCGTACTTGTACGCACCATGCCCCAGCACCATACCCCACCCCGTACTTGTACGGACCGCACCCCTGCACCGTACCCCAGCCCCGTACTTGGACGCACCGTACCCCAGCCTCATACTTGGACGCACCGTACCCCAGCCCCGTCCCCCTGCATCGCATATGTATGGACCTTACAACAACATTGCGTATGCGAGCACGGTACAACAACATCGCATATGTACACAACTTACATATGCGAAAACGACTCGTACTGAACCAGGACACTGTAAAACAGCACAAGGAGGGTCAATTCGACTCGCACAACACCACAACACACGTCTACAGTAGAAAAAACATCAAAATGACTGACCTGACACATCCAAACAGGCAAACAGAGGCCCAAACTCACAACCACCTCTTATAACACACACACCAAAATTTCAAACTCAGGCACACCCACAAATGGACCAATAAAAAGGGCCCACACACACAAACCATGAGCCTTTGCAACAGACTCACTGCAGCTACAGAGCACACCCCAGCAACTGCACCCATACACCTTAACATATACACCTTCACACAAACTCCTTCACACATACCCCCTCTTCACATTCCCACACACACCTTCACATTCACACCCACACACCCACAACCATCCACACCCTCACCCCACACCATGCCCACAGACAAGAATCCAAAGTTCACAAGGGAGGAGCTGGACATCCTTGTCAACAAAGTCATCAGAGTCGAGCCACAGCTCTTTGGAACATTGGTCAGACAGACCAGCATAGCCGAAAAATCACGCCAGTGACAGAGGATCGTCGATAGGGTGAATGCTGTTGCACCCATCAGAAGGACCAGGAATGAATGCCAAGCCAGGTGGTACGAACTGCGGAGGGCAGTCAAGCGGAAAATGAACGAGGACTACGCCCAGAGCAACATCACTGGAGGTGGGCTGCCTTGCAGACCGGTACATTACCATCCCTGGGAGGAGAAGGTGATGGCCCTGCTTCCACCGGTGGGAGTACACAGACTTCCAGAGCCTGGTGAGTACACAAACAACTCATGGAACATGGGGCATCCACACCCCAACTACACAAAATGCACGCAACTACCCCCAAGCCCTCACCGGACACAACCACACTCAAAAACAACGCTCATGCTACTAACATGTGTATGCCCCATTCACAAAACAAGGCCATGCCATGTCCCAGGCTACACGAAGCACTAACCAAAGACTGGATGTCCGGGATGCTGGGAGGGTGGGGCTCACAAAACACATTGTTCAACTCTGAATCAGACACCATTGCCCTCAGCCCATATGGCCCAGGTACATACCCATGCACCATGCTCAATGCACAGGGACTGGCAAAGTACTGACAAGGTAGCTGACACTTGGCCCTGCTGTAGGCAGCACAAGCCCCTCCTGTGACCACTGCAAACTCAAACACCAACACAACAAGCTCAGATATCTAGGACAGGAACTCACACTCACTGTCATGGCAGCATGCTCCATGGGGGGACAGACACATCACCTGGGAGACCCACTGCCAAATCACACTACACCCACCAGCAGGCCCTGTCATACACACCCCTTACACACATCACACATCCCCGGGGAAGGCTATGAATTTACCCACTCTCACAATGGACATGTGACACAACAAGATCAATCCATAGCCAAAGAAGCATCCAAGCCAAAAATCTACATGTCAAACACTCAGGAGAACATATCAATCTGTCCCCCGCAACATACCCATCCACAAGTGAACATTGAGGAGAATGCTAGGCACATACAACTACCTGGAGGAACTGTGCCAACTTGAATATGTATGAAACATGGATGTCGCATGAAACAGCATTAACATTGTCTCTCTCACACACAGGGCAACCTCATGGATCTCCCCCCAACAATGGGGGTGAAGAATCACAGTCTCAGGCTCGGGAGGAACCTGAGCCCACCGGCAGCGATGCCTCTCAACACTCCGCGGATGACCCCAACCCACCTGGACCCTCTGGTGTCCAAGCCCCTGCAGCACCTTCTTCAGGAACATCTGTGCCAACCACCACCCCCATTCCTGCCACATCCCAGGAGATACCCAGGAGCCCTGCCTGCACTGAACAACTGAGCCAGTCTGATCTGGAGGGACAAGGTTCACCGGGCACCCAGGAGGAAGCAGACAACCCCGCAACTGCCATCCCTCAGGGGTCCCATAGACCCGATGTGCCACAACAGCAGGCCAGGCTCGTGTGGGCAGGGGTGGTGGGAGTGGAGGCAGGCGGAGGCGAGAACCTGACCAGCCAGCTGAAGGAACTGGTATGTCACACATACGCAACATCATGGACGCATACCGGCGTGACACCAGGGCCATCAGCCAGGTAGTGGAGACCCTCACAGAGATTAAGAACCAGCAGGCTGAGCACCACGCCAGTCAACAAGAACATCAAGGACGGATGGAGGCAAGACTGGCTGAGCTCCTGGCGGTGCAAACGGACATAAGCCATTCACTCCGTCGGATCGCCGACAACATGGGCAACCCTCCCTGGGCCACCAGGCGAAGACCACCACCAGCCACAGGGAGGGAGGAGGAGGATGATTTGTCCGACGGAGCGTCCCAAGCATCGTCAATGCCTGCATCTGAGGGTCCCGCGAGGAAGGTGGGTCATCCACGGAAAAGACCGTGAGAGGCAGCGGACCATCCACATCTCCCAGGTCACCTGGCCTGGCACCTGGCCTTCATGCGCAACAGCATCACCTCATTCACTGACATTCTCTGCCACATGGACTTGCTGGTCACAGTCTGACCAATGATGACAAACACTGTGTTCTGGACTCTGATGACTTCAAATGCCAAGGATCCCATCTCCCCCTGTGAACTTTGGATTCTAGGCACACTGTATAGCACCTATTTTTTCCCACAAAACACGCCCCCCACCGAGAATACAACTAAATTTCTTTAATTAGATGTTGCAGTCATTTTGCATGAGTCCACAACATACGTGTGGGGAAATGTCAAACTATGCCTGAGTGTTGAACTAACTCCAGCCATCTATACCCTGGGATCTGAGTCCGGTACAGGACACACATGGGTCACAATGCAGCGCTGTGTAGGCAGTTGGAGTTGCACATTCAGCATGCAAAGGTGTCGTGTGTGCGCTTAGGGTATGCCTGAGAGCAGGCGGTTGATTTTCAGTTGGACATTGCTTGGAGGGTGGCTGCAACATGAGACTGTTGTGTGAAGTGGGTCATGCAAGGACATGAGGGTCATGCAATGTGCATGTTGCATGCGCTGGCGGTCCTGCCTTTGGCACGGCGTGGCCGCAACAGTGGCACAGACAAGCTGATGACAGCCTAATGAATGGGTGGAGGGAGGAAGGGAGGAGCATCTTGGAGGCGTGTGGGTTGCAGAATCTGGGAACTTGGTGGGCCCTTGCCGCAGCAGCAGGCAGCATGTACTGGAAACTAGACCGAAAGTAGCACACAAAGACAATGATGTCAGAAAGGACAACTGCAACAGGTGTATGTAAAGGAAGGAGTGTCAGGTTACTCATGGCTCACCCAGAGAAAATGTATGAACAATCACCAAAGATGACTGACACAGGATCAGGAAACAGAAGGCCGAGCTGCGCACAGGAGACACACCCTCAGCAGGTGTTGACGGCCCGTTGGGGGGAGCAACCTGCCCAAATACGTACACAACCATGGACTTCATGCACAATAGAGATTATTAGCCATGAAGAACTGCATGCATGTTGCCGAACTACACATACACTCATATGCACAATCTTTGACAACTATGCCAGAGATGACACATGCAAAGTGGCAAGAGACCTGCATTGACAGAGATGAGGCACTTTGGAGGGTGAGGAACACCTTTATTACTCAAACTAACACTAAGGGAAATGCATCAATATGAACAGACTCACAGGTCAGTTGACTGAACATGTGGGATCTACGCTGGACACCCCCTTCACAACACGGATGTTGTAAATCCAAATGAACTGGCACACAAGTTAAGGGGATGAGCCAAACACCTCCTGCTGCACACGGAGAGGCTGCAATTCCCCATTGAGCCTGTTATGGGGATGTCCCACACTATGTCCACCCGTAGCATCCCGTATGTTTCAGAGGGAAGATTTACACACATTGATGCCTTCATCAGAATCCAAAATCCATTACAGATGACTGTCACGAAGAGTGACTATCAATTCATGGGAGTCATGCTACATGTTATGTGCCCCATGGTGAGTAGACATGTATGCATGGTAACGCAACATGCACAGAAGCAGTCCCCACACATTCCAAACACGTACCACCCCCAAAATGCCTTGCTGCAATCCTTACCCAAAATGACATCTCCCCATGGCCCTGCATGGAACGCTGATTCAACACACGTTGCAATACTCATGAGGAATAGCAGGAGGATAATGATGACATGAGCAGACAACATGCGCAAGAACCTGGGAATGACAGACACACAAGAAGTCAGCTAAAAGATTTTTCTCCGCAAACATGGTCATTTACTAAACATGAACAATGTTGTCCCCATGCAAATTTAAAAGAAAGTGTCTCTGCTAAAATGCGTGGAATTACATCATCAGTCGAGTGACACATCAGAACACACATCTAAGTCACTTAGGATACAGTCAGCTGGACACACACATTGCAACACATGCCACCCAAGGCTACAAGCGTGCACACTCAGACCCAGTGACTCACCATTATGAGAAGAAGTTGCGTATGAGCTGACTCCGGATATCCTCCTCCTCCTCCTCCTCCTCCTTACTTGCCTCGTGACCAAGCCCTTCATCCTCCACAGGTGGATGTTTCTGCTCATCCTGCTCAAGGATGAGTGGCACTGCCTTCTCCACTGCCATGTTGTGCAGCATGCAGCACACGAGGAAGATTTTGCAGACCTTCTCCGGTGGATGTATGACGTTACAACGCATGCTATTACAACGCCTACCATTACAACGCATTTTTTACAACGCAAACACTACTACAACGCATTACTTTACAACGAATACTTTTACAACGCTATACCTATTAAAATACTTAAAAGTGCTGTTACAACGAAAACCATTACAACGCATACCATTACAACGCGAAAAAAATATTTTTTTAATAAAAAGTACAATAAAATCTGGCACGGGATGCAGGGAAATTAGGGGTTTTAGGGTGGGGAAGTGTATTAAAATGTGAAGAAAAACTGTACGGAAATTAACTGAAATGCATGACAAAATGAATGCTCGAGTATTAAACTTAATACTCGAGTATTAAAATTAATACTCGGGTATTAAAATTAATACTCCCATTTCCCCCAAAAATCCGTTTTCACACATTTCACAGTTTAAAACAAATAACGAAAAATTAAACAACAGTTCATACACATTTTTATCATGAATATATCGGAAAATAAGTAAACAGAGTAAAACAGAAGACACATACACATAGGCGCCATTTTATCCATCTCACTTGTAAACCTTGTCCTACAACACTTTCTATGAAAACAATAGTAAAAGACATGTTCCAAAATGGATGCCAAAACGGAGCAAATGAATGAAAACAATACATTTTTAAATGCATTTTTAAATTATCATTTTCCACAGAATATTAAAGTATACTAAAAAACACAACGAACGTAGTTTTTCAAAAAATTAATAGTGACACTGACTAAAACTTATAAATACCAGGAAGACACCATTTTGCAATCAGTTGATTATCAACTACCAGAGAGACCAGACGTCAAAACCTGACCCTCTGACACCTCCACTGCGACCTCCACTGAGAGAGCACTGAATTCGTTTGGAAAAGCATTGATAGTTTGCAACTACTAGTAAGTCACTAATATATTTTAACACCTTGCTTTAGCGTAAATCATGTTTTCTTTCCATACAAAATATGTTTTTAAAAATTTTATATTAACTTATAAAATAAACTGTTTCTAATTTTTTTATCACTAAAAATATATAACAACTTAAATCATCTACTTTCTTTTCCAAAAACAGAAACTTGTTATTTTTCCAAAATCAAGAATTCTTGTACCTAATTTTCCATCACCTCAACGTAATCGACTCACCTTTAATATTGAGAAGGTAAATGTTTTTTAATTGTAATTGTATTATTAAAAAAATATATTTTTAGCATTTGCAAAAATGTTGTATGGTAAAGGAGATTATATTAATTATTAACACATTCACACTGCATCGTAAACGAAATTATGGTGTAGGGGTATCCATTATTACTCTTATTTAATAATGCCTTGAAAGTGTATTATGTTTTGCTTTACCAATTGTTACTCTTACTCATTTGTCATGCAGCACCATGAAAAGTATGTTATGTGATGTAGAGTGAAATAAAATATCAGATTTTCAATCAATTGTTTTTTTTTTGTTTTAACCAACGTAGCCAAAGTAACATTAATTTTTAATTTTTTTTTATATTTCCACAGTAATTCCGTTGCAACTTTTTGCATTAAATCAATAAAAAAAATAACTTAATCCAGCAGCCAGCAGTACCAAGAAGCCAAGAAAACAATCCGCAACAGAAAAAGGTATTTTAAATTTTCAGTGTTATAAATTCCACAATGGAATAGTCATTCCTTTTGTTATTGTTACTCCAGTAAAGTGCAGAAGTAGGGTAAGCGTTGGATGGTGTAGGGGTACAATTTTCTATTCTAACTCCAGGAAGGTGCAGTAGTAGGGAAAGTGTTATGTACTACTAGTTATATTCAATGTCATAATTTTCAAAAGTTATTCACAATTTGCATTTGTCAACAACGTTCACTTATTTCATTTTCTGTCTTTTCATTTTTCCAGACAATTGTTTGTTACTTTGTTCTACGATTCTGTCCATCACATAAGTGACAACTCCAGCCAGCAGGCCAATTCCACTTCAGAAGCCTCAACAAGGAAACCAATTCCAAAAAAACAAGGTATTTTTAAACAGCATTGTATTTAAACCATCAATATGTTAGACAAACCATTTACTTCTTATTGTTAATATAATCCCAAAATATATAAAATAAGAGTTGCAGTTGGAAGAAGTTTTTTTTCTTACTCCAGGAAGCTGCAGCAATATGGAAAGTGTTGGATGGTGTAGAGGTGCAATTTACTATTCTAACTCCAGGAAGGTGCTGCACTAGGGAAAGTGTTGGATGGTGTAGGGGTGCAATTTACTATTCCAACTCCAGGAAGGTGCAGCAGTAGGGAAAGTGTTGGATGGTGTAGGGGTGCAATTTACTATTCCAACTCCAGGAAGGTGCAGCAGTAGGGAAAGTGTTGGATGGTGTAGGGGTGCAATTTACTATTCTAACTCCAGGAAGGTGCTGCAGTAGGGAAAGTGTTGGATGGTGTAGGGGTATAATTTACTATTCTATATCCAGGAAGGTGCAGCAGTAGGGAAAGTATTGGATGGTGTAGGGGTGGAATTTACTATTCAAACTCCAGGAAGGTGCAGCAGTAGGGAAAGTGTTGGATGGTGTAGGGGTACAATTTTCTATTCTAACTCCAGGAAGGTGCAGTAGTAGGGAAAGTGTTATGTACTACTAGTTATATTCAATGTCATAATTTTCAAAAGCTATTCAAAATTTGCATTTGTCAACAACGTTCAGTTTTTTCATTTTCTCTCTTTTCATTTTTCCAGACAATTGTTTGTTACTTTGTTCTACGATTCTGTCCATCACATAAGTGACAACTCCAGCCAGCAGGCCAATTCCACTTCAGAAGCCTCAACAAGGAAACCAATTCCAAAAAAACAAGGTATTTTTCAACAGCATTGTATTTAAACCATCAATATGTAAGACAAACCATTTACTTCTAATTGTTAATATAATCCCAAAATATATAAAATAAGAGTTGCAGTTGGAAGAAGTTTTTTTTCTTACTCCAGGAAGCTGCAGCAATAGGGAAAGGGTTGGATGGTGTAGGGGTGCAATTTACTATTCCAACTCCAGGAAGGTGCTGCAGTAGGGAAAGTGTTGGATGGTGTAGGGGTGCAATTTACTATTCTAACTCCAGGAAGGTGCAGCAGTAGGGAAAGTGTTGGATGGTGTAGGGGTGCAATTTACTATTCTAACTCCATGCAGGTGCTGCAGTAGGGAAAGTGTTGGAAGGTGTAGGGGTGCAATTTACTATTCCAACTCCAGGAAGGTGCAGCAGTAGAGAAAGTGTTGGATGGTGTAGAGGTGCAATTTACTACTCTAACTCCAGGAAGGTGCTGCAGTAGGGAAAGTGTTGGATGGTGTAGGGGTGCAATTTACTATTCCAACTCCAGGAAGGTGCAGCAGTAGGGAAAGTATTGGATGGTGTAGGGGTGCAATTTACTATTCCAATTCCAGGAAGGTGCTGCAGTAGGGAAAGTGTTGGATGGTGTAGGGGTGCAATTTACTATTCCAACTCCAGAAAGGTGCAGCAGTAGGGAAAGTGTTGGATGGTGCAGGGGTGCAATTTACTATTCCAACTCCAGGAAGGTGCTGCAGTAGGGAAAGTGTTGGATGGTGTAGGGGTGCAATTTACTATTCCAACTCCAGGAAGGTGCAGCAGTAGGGAAAGTATTGGATGGTGTAGGGGTGCAATTTACTATTCCAACTCCAGGAAGGTGCAGCAGTAGGGAAAGTATTGGATGGTGTAGGGGTGCAATTTACTATTCCAACTCCAGGAAGGTGCTGCAGTAGGGAAAGTGTTGGATGGTGTAGGGGTGCAATTTACTATTCCAACTCCAGGAAGGTGCAGCAGTAGGGAAAGTGTTGGATGGTGTAGGGGTGCAATTTACTATTCCAACTCCAGGAAGATGCAGCAGTAGGGAAAGTGTTGGATGGTGTAGGGGTGCCATTTACTATTCCAACTCCAGGAAGGTGCAGCAGTAGGGAAAGTATTGGATGGTGTAGGGGTGCAATTTACTATTCCAACTCCAGGAAGGTGCTGCAGTAGGGAAAGTGTTGGATGGTGTAGGGGTGCAATTTACTATTCCAACTCCAGGAAGGTGCAGCAGTTGGGAAAGTATTGGATGGTGTAGGGGTGCAATTTACTATTCCAACTCCAGGAAGGTGCAGCTATAGGGAAAGTGTTGGATGGTGTAGGGGTGCAATTTACTATTCTAACTCCAGGAAGGTGCTGCAGTAGGGAAAGTTTTGGATGGTGTAGGGTTACCATTTACTAATCTTACTCCAGGAAGGTGTAGCAGTAGGGAAAGTGTTGGAAGGTGTAAGTGTAACATTAGAGGTATAGCATTTACTTTTTCATCCTAATTTGTTTTTCTTCTCTTTTCTTTTCAGATAATGTCTAGTCTTGAAGCTGCGAAGTACATTAAATCCAGGAAGGGAAAAAATTTATTAAACCATGGAGGATACATATATAGTAAGGAAAGAATAAGTTTTCCTAGAAATCATTGGAGGTGTGTGCAATACTACACTACCCATTGCAGCGGCAGAGCGGTTACTCTTGATAATTTAGTTGTGAAAACAACAGAACATAACCACTCTGCCTCTGCAATGGAGGTAGAAATAAGAGAAACAGTTAACGAAATGAAAGCTATTGCAAGCACCTCCAATGATTCTACAGGATCTATTTTAAGAGAGGTTGCACAGCATGTCCCCAGTCATGTTGCTAGTAACATGCCTATAATTCCTAATTTGAGAAGAATTATTCAAAGACAAAAGCAGGCAAGTAACATTCAATTATCTACACCACATTCTTTCTCTGACATTAGAATTCCACATGATCTTTCTATTTCTTTTTCTGATGAACCTTTCCTTCTGCATGACAACGAAAACCCTCAGAAACGAATTCTCATTTTTAGTACCCCACGTAACCTTGCAAAGTTAGAAAATAGTGAAATTTGATGATGGATGGGACGTTTAAAAGTACACCCCATCCTTTCACTCAAATTTACACTATACATGCCAAAATTAACAATAGTGTAATCTCCTTAGTATATAGTTTGCTACCTGATAAGACTTCTGCAACATACACTGAACTTTTATCAGTTATTAAAAGTAAAACATCTCAAAGTCCTAGGAAAATAATTATTGATTTTGAATTGAGCATGATCAATGTGATCAATAAAACGTACACAGATACCCAAATTCAGGGATGTTTTTTCCATTTTTCCCAGGCATTTTGGCGTAAATTACAGAAAACATCCC
This sequence comes from Triturus cristatus, assembly GCF_964204655.1. NCBI lineage: Eukaryota > Metazoa > Chordata > Amphibia > Caudata > Salamandridae > Triturus > Triturus cristatus. The sequence goes on from NC_140588.1 coordinate 113,370,387, forward strand.
TAGTTGCAGAATATTCTCGTGATAGCAAACTACAATTTGAACTAAAAAAATTAACAGCACTTTGTTTTGTTGCTCCCGATAGTGTGGACGAGTACTACACTGCAATTATAGAATCTGCTTATTATACTAGTAACGAAGAGAAATTGGCACCCATTCTAAATTATTTCGAGGACACATGGATTGGGCACCTAAGCAGATCGGGTCGCAGGAGGAAGCCACGATTCCATGTGGAGTGGTGGAACTGCTACACGAGTTGTTTAGAGGGAGAAGCAAAAACAAACAATGCCATTGAGGGATGGCATAACTCCTTCAACCACACAATTGGCAAACCTCATCCAAACTTCTACTCTTTCTTGGAAACTTTGAAGAAGGAGCAAAGTTTTCAAGAAATGAGAATAGCCCAAACACTTGCAGGTAGTCTAAACCCACGAGTAACTGTCAAAACTAAGGAAATGTCTGAGAGACTATTGGCTATTGTACAACAATTTTCGTTGTGTGTGGCTATAGACTACCTGGAAAATCTTTCTAACATTCTTTCTTTCTAAAATTAGTTTTGTACTTACTTTCTTGCTTTGCTTCAAATTTAAATATTTTTCAATTACAATTGGCATACAATGTTTTTCTAAAAATTTTTACAAACTTACAAGTCCGGTCTGTTTTTTTTTTTTTTTTTTTTTCACAAATCTTCATTTATAGCAAAACTACCAATGTGATAAAATCTACTGTTCCATAGTATTGGACTAATTTTTCAAAAACCAAACGCCAGTAGATTAATTTCAGAAAACTTCTTTATTAATTACCGACCTAAAAATTCACCAAAAATCAAACTACTCAAAATTGTACAAGTCAAGCCATTATCCAAAATGCACATTGCTGCATAAACACCAATTTGTAAACAATCACTTTTTTCCAAATTTTACGAATACGCCATTATTTTTCACTTTGTAATGAAGATCTAAATCAGTATTTTTGGTTCCGAAGTTAAGAAATAAACTTTGTGAGCAGTAACTAAAAATAATTTTACAGTTACATTCATTTTTGTAATGAACCAATTCCTTTGCGCGACCCGACATAGGCATACATTAATGACATAAATGTGGACATGACTTAAAACATTTACAACATCAATTAGTTTTTCCGCAACCTCTCCTTATTCTTTTCTTACTATATATGTATCACTATTAAAGGTTTAATCTATAATTAAAAGTGAAAACTGTTTCCTACCTGGGCGCAGATCAGCTTCCTGCTGCTTCCTCCTCCGATGCTCTTCAAAATGGCGAATTACGTCGACGCTCACGTCATGACGTCATCGCGCGCATTAATGTTTATTACGGACTACTTTATTTATATAATGTGTAAATAAATGTTTATAAATGTAAATAAATTATTTCTAAGTTTTCTAAATAATGTACATTATTTTCCAAAAATCAATAAAAATTTATGAATATTTTTTAAGTTTGTTGCAATAAAGAAAAATTTATTAAACATTATTTGTTCACTGTTATTATTTTTTAAAATTGTAATTTAATCATGTAAAATGTTATTTTTTAAATGTAAATTTACTAAATGTGTTCCTTACCTCGACTCTATTTTCTTTTTCCTTCCAAACTTGCGCTTTCTTCTCTTTCTGCTCCTTCTTTTCTTGTTCCGCGGGTTGTATATTCTGAAGCTGCCAACATAAATGAAGGACAAATAAGCTCATAGACTTCAATGCAAAAGCGTGGGAATTTTTTTTAAAGTAAGTTCTATTTTCTTTGCTCTATTTTCTTTTGGTGTACTTTTTTTTTTAAATACATTTCTAATTACTCTATTAATGTAATAAATATTTTTAGGTTTTTATCTTTATTTTTTTGTTAACATTTCTCTTATTTTATAATATATATTATTATTATATATATTATAATACTCCAAAAGTACTCTAACTTTTTTAAGATTTTTTTTTTCAATCATTACACTTTATATAAGAAGGTTAAAAATACTCAAGTATTAATCTTTCATAATACTAATTGTTAAATAAATTTTTTACAATCATTACACTTTATATAAGAAGGTTAAAAATACTCAAGTATTAATCTTTCATAATACTAATTTATAATAATTACAATTTTTAGATTTTTAACATATAAAAATAAACTTAAAAATACTCAAGTATTAATTTCTCATTATACAAATCATTTATTATTAAATTAATATTTATTTAATTTAAATTAAAAAATACTCTTTGATATCTTAAAAATACTCAAGTATTAATATTTTGTTACACTGCTCACATTTTAAATTTTTTAGATTTTTAACATATAAAAATAAAATTAAAAATACTCAAGTATTAATTTCTCATTATACAAATCATTTATTATTAAATTAATATTTATTTAATTTAAATTAAAAAATACTCTTTGATATCTTAAAAATACTCAAGTATTAATATTTTGTTAAACTGCTCACATTTTTTAATTTTTCTAAATTAATAAATAATTTATAAATTTATCAAATATAGTATTTATTTTAAATAATACAATATTAATTAATTTTTTTAAGAAACACAATTTTCTTTTTTTTTAAAAAAGCGTTGTAATAGCATATGCGTTGTAAAAGTACTTACCATATAACAGCATGCGTTGTAAATGCATGCGTTGTAAAAGCTTTTGCATTGTATGCGTTGTAATGGTATATGCTTTGTAAAAGTACTTACCATATAACAGCATGCGTTGTAAATGCATGCGTTGTAAAAGCTTTTGCGTTGTAAAAAATGCGTTGTAATAGCATAGCGTTGTAAAAGTTGCGTTGTAAAGGTTGTTTCCCTTCTCCGGTGCATATGGGAGGGACCCGCCTGTCTTGTGAAGGCACCGGAATCGGCTCTTCAGGCGGCCATACATCCTCTCAATCACTCGCCTGGTCTGCCCATGTGCATTGTTGTACCAGTGATCTGCAGCTGATCTTGGGTTGCGGAGAGGTGTCATCAGCCATGGCATGTTGGGATAGCCAGAGTCCCCTACATGGAAACATCATGGAAATAAGTGGGTCAGGAGATGCCGTAAGAGCCAAAGATACCGCAACACACAGGGCAAACAGAGTATACCCACCAACAAGACATGCTCGTTCGTTGTGCAGCCGCAGGATAATTTGTGGCACCCTGCTACACCTCATGATGTAGGCATCGTGTGCTGATCCTGGAAAACGTGCACAGACATGGGAAATCAGCATGTTAGCAAGACACACCATAAGGGCATTTATAGAGTGGTAATGTTTACGGTTGCGATAGGCTACCTCCTGTGCCTGTGGTGGTACCAAAGCCACATGTGTCCCATCAATGGACCCAATGACATGGGGCATCCCTCCCAGGGCATAGAAATCACCCTTGACACCTGTCAACTCCTCAGGAGTAGGAAAATTGATAAATTCATCAAGGTGCTCCAACATGGCTGCCTAAACATCACGCAGGACACGGCTGAACATTGTCTGTGACATGCCACCAACATCAGCTATGGTGAATTGAAACGTACCTGTGGCAAAAAAATGTAGGACTGACATCACCTTCATCTTGGGGGTCAGCGCAGTAGGATACCTGTGTCGCGGTTGGAGGTGTGGTGCCAGCTTGTCGGTCAAGTCCTCAATCAACTGTTGAGTGAATCTGTAACGTCGGATGCAGGCACATTCCCTCATGGCACCCAAGTGTGGCACTGGTCGGGGGCCAGGCGGTGCCCTGCAGAAAATTGTATTGAATAACGAAGATTGAGAGCATAACAACATCAATGTCAATGAACAGAGCACATGCTAAACTGCTACTACACATCAGCTAAATACATAGTCTGGTCTGTGCAATACATCCAGGATATGTATGCCAGCTTGGTGATACTCCTACGAAAAGCCAGATACACCCGTTGATTGGCAAGTCTACATGACATGCCCTGAAACGAGCTGGGGGCCAGTCTGAGTGAACAGCCAGAGACATCACAGGAGTGACATACATCCACATAGCTGCATTTAAAGGATGTCATCTCATACAGACAGGTGACGGCAAGCTAGACGCACAGGTCACATGGAATGTCAAATGTACAGATCAAACACATTGCGATGAAGGGGTACACGTGAAAACAGAAAACACAGACATTGAGACGACGCAGATATGTCCTCATGTGAAAATATGATGTCCGATGCATACAGACCCTGCTTACGTGGGAATCCACATGTGGCATGGTGTGCGTAGATGTGTGCCATGCCCATCTCCACACAGACACATGTTGGATGCAGCAACAGCAGATGTAGTTGACGGAACACTAACAGCAAGCTCATGGGAACACATAACACACACATGACATAGTCACATCGGGGCACGCTGATCGTGAAATGGCAGTTGTTAGTGTCCCTGTCCCTGGCATCAGGGGACAGTTGCGGGTGGTGGTGACTGTGCCATACCAGTGATGCTGTGCTTGACACGTTTGTACTACAGGCACACATGTGCAAAGTGTGAAGGGGAAGTGTGCCACATAGTGCCCCATCACACACGACATGTGTACACAGGTCATCACACATCAATTGTGCAATTACATGAGAAGACATGTGCAATATCACTGCCTGACACACCTAGGCCCTGCACATGCAAGTCTGCAATGACAATGACTTGGGTGCCGATCACGATCCGGCAAAAACCGGGTACGAACCGTCGGACGGAGCATAATCTCCGCCCGACGCGTACCCGGTCGTCAATTTTTACAAACAAGGAATTACGATTCGCACGGGTACACCATTACCGTACGAGTCGTAAAAAAGCCCGACCGAACAAAAAACACCTACCAATGCGATCCGGGAAAGCGCCGACCTGACGTCGGGACGCTCGCAGCCAGCCATTCACGACCCAGGAATCACGATTCGCATCGACGTCACCCCGCACGGTGAATATTTTGCGGCAGCCAAAAACTGCCGGGAAATCAGGACGACGCGAACAAGGACCACCAGTACGCGACGGACAGACGACGCCGCGAACAAGGAGGACCAGTACGTGACGGACACACAGGACGACGCCACCAAGGAGGACCCGTACGCGACAGGACGACGCGATCAAGGAGGACCCGTACGCGACAGGACGACGCGAGCAAGGAGTACCAGTACGCGACGGACAGACATGGACCCGAACCTACGAGTCATCCCTGCCCTCATAGCAGTACACCTCCTCTACAGGTTACGACGCAGACTCCGCAGAAGGTCAGAATAACTAAGGGAGGGGGGAAAGTGGGGTGGGGTGGGGGTGGCACGACCAGGGCAGGCCACAAAACAACCACATAAGTCACACACCACACATGGCCTGGACATACCTGACTCCCATGCCCTGGTCACCACGAGGGGGTGGGGGCGGTCCTGATAAGCCAGCGACCGCCACAACGGAAGTCCGTCACCACGCGAACCGGCAACACAACCAGACAGGTACGTCCCGTACCCACGCCTGAAGAGCGTGGGTACGAGTCGGACCACGCCCACACACGTCAGCCCAACAATGGCGGGACGGATCGCACCCACGTGGCAAAGGCCTGGGTACGGGCCGCACAAACATCACATAGCGTGGGGACGGATATGTACGGACCCTACCCCCACCCCGTATGCAAGGAGCGTACCCCCCAGCCCAACAGTGCAAGTACGACCCGTACCCCCACCCGCGTATGCATGGAGCGTACCCCCCATGCCAACAGTGCAAGTACGACGCGAACCCTCACCCGCGTATGCAAGGAGCGTACCCCCCAGCCCAACAGTGTAAGTACGACCCGTACCCCCACCCGCGTATGCAAGGAGCGTACCCCCCATGCCAACAGTGTTAGTACGACCCGTACCCCCACCCGCGGACGTACGGAGCATACCCCCACCCCAACAGTGTAAGTTCGACCCGTACCCTCACCCGCGTATGCATGCAGCGTACCCCCCATGCCAACAGTGTAAGTACGACTCGAACCCCCACCCACAAATGCAAGGAGCGTACCCCCCAGCCCAACAGTGTAAGTACGACCCGTACCCCCACCCGCGTATGCAAGGAGCGTACCCCCCATGCCAACAGTGTCAGTACGACCCGTACCCCCACCCGCGGACGGACGGAGCGTACCCCCACCCCAACAGTGTAAGTCCGACCCGTACCCTCACCCGCGTATGCATGGAGCGTACCCCCCATGCCAACAGTGTAAGTACGACTCGAACCCCCACCCACGAATGCAAGGAGCGTACCCCCCAGCCCAACAGTGTAAGTACGACCCGTACCCCCACCCGCGTATGCAAGGAGCGTACCCCCCATGCCAACAGTGTCAGTACGACCCGTACCCCCACCCGCGGACGGACGGAGCGTACCCCCACCCCAACAGTGTAAGTCCGACCCGTACCCTCACCCGCGTATGCATGGAGCGTACCCCCCATGCCAACAGTGTAAGTACGACTCGAACCCCCACCCACGAATGCAAGGAGCGTACCCCCCAGCCCAACAGTGTAAGTACGACCCGTACCCCCACCCGCGAATGCAAGGAGCGTACCCCCCAGCCCAACAGTGTAAGTATGACCCGTACCCCCACCCGCAAATGCAAGGAGCGTACCCCCCAGCCCAACAGTGTAAGTACGACCCATACCCCCACCCGCGAATGCAAGGAGCGTACCCCCCAGCCCAACAGTGTAAGTACGACCCGTACCCCCACCCGCGAATGCAAGGAGCGTACCCCCCAGCCCAACAGTGTAAGTACGACCCGTACCCCCACCCGCAAATGCAAGGAGCATACCCCCCAGCCCAACAGTGTAAGTACGACCCGTACCCCCACCCGCAAATGCAAGGAGCGTACCCCCCAGCCCAACAGTGTAAGTACGACCCGTACCCCCACCCGCGAATGCAAGGAGCGTACCCCCCAGCCCAACAGTGTAAGTACGACCCGTACCCCCACCCGCGAATGCAAGGAGCGTACCCCCCAGCCCAACAGTGTAAGTACGACCCGTACCCCCACCCGCGAATGCAAGGAGCGTACCCCCCATGCCAACAGTGTAAGTACGACCCGTACCCACACCCGCGGACGTATGGAGCGTACCCCCACCACACCAGTGTCAGTAGACTCGTACCCTCACCTCGAATGCATTGAGCGTACCCCCACCGTGTATGTGCCAAGCGCACATATCCTGAAATCGGAGGTGTGTGTGCAGAGTCCACCCAGCAGTGCCCTGAGACAGGAGGGGTGGGTGTGGAGTCCTCCCAGCAGTGCCCTGAGACAGGAGGGGTGGGTGCCTATCACTCCCAGCAGTGCCCTGAGACAGGAGGGGTGGGTGTGGAGTCCTCCCAGCAGTGCCCTGACACAGGAGGGGTGGGTGCAGAGTCCTCCCAGCAGTGCCCTGAGACAGGAGGGGTGGGTGTGGAGTCCTCCCAGCAGTGCCCTGACACAGGAGGGGTGGGTGAGGAGTCCTCCCAGCAGTGCCCTGAGACAGGAGGGGTGGGTGCAGAGTCCTCCCAGCAGTGCCCTGAGACAGGAGGGGTGGGTGCCTATCACTCCCAGCAGTGCCCTGAGACAGGAGGGGTGTGTGCAGAGTCCTCCCAGCAGTGCCCTGAGACAGGAGGGGTGGGTGCCCATCACTCCCAGCAGTGCCCTGAGACAGGAGGGGTGTAACACATGTGTGTGAGGCCAGAATTATCCACATGCATACTGGCTACAAGGGAACATGTCCCCATGAACTCATGTCAACAGACTCCACACACAAGTACAGTGATCACCAAGGATGCCACGATTGTCGCAGGTGGAGACATGGCCCTGCATGCATGGCCAAAGTAGAAGGGCTCTGTCACACACACAGCTCATGTAGACACAGCTCTGAGCTAAACATTGGGAACACCCTGCAGGGAAGAAAGCTGGGTACACAGAGGAAGGAATACACCCTGGGACAAGTGCACCATGCAGTAACTGCTTACATGAACAAAGAAAGTTAGCCAACACCTTGTGGTGGCACACAGATCACAGGGTCCCACCAATGAGCAGTACACTACTACATATCCCACACACCCAAACCCTTACACACCACCCAAAACCATGTAGCAGCCCCACCAACACCAATACCAGCATAGCAGTAGTGTGATAATGAAAACAAAAGTAAGCTTTATTCAGCATGAGCACAATGTCCGTGGATCGCAGGCAGTTCAATCTTCACAAAGCCCATAGGGCAGTCAATGATTCTCAGCTGGATGGGGGACACAGTGGGATGCGTGTCCCCTACCTTGCCTGCACAGTCAAATGGCATCGTCTTCCACACTGGTGAGGGCATCGGGGGGGGGGAAGCAACAGGCACCGCAGGGACATCAGGGCAAAGGGGCGGCGTTGTGGGTGCAGGGATGGAGGACTCCACCACAGGGGGTGGGTCAGTGCCAAAGGCGGAGGCCAGGATGGCACTACACACCTTTGCAAGGTCCTCCAGGGAGTCCCCTGCACCCGAAGGGACCTCAGGCCCCAAGGAGGGGGGGGGCAGAGGGATGGGTCGCAGCGCCACCGGGGGAGGGTGGAGACAGGGGGGGAGACTCAACCACCCTGACCGGGGACCTCCTTGACCGCTTGCGTGGTGGTGTAACTGTGGGGCTCAGGGACAGAGCGGCCATGAAGGAGTCCTTGGGGGAGATGTGGCCAGGAGAGCTGAGGGGAGGGGATTTGGAGGGAGTGGACTGGGTGGAATGCGGACTCCCACTATGGCTGCGTGTCACACGTTTGCCCCCCGACCCAGTGGGTGTGCCTACCTCACCCTGTGTGTGCGTGTCAGGAGGAGTGCGGTGGACCTTCCCTGCTGGTGTGGTGCCCGTGTCCGTTGATGTGGGTGCATGCCGACGTCTGGGTGTACGTGTGACAGGCATGGGAGTGGGAAGTGTGGATGGGGCAGGGGTAGGTGGGGGGAGGTCGCGCTGCAGGAGACCCACTGCTGCAGTCAGTGTGGAGTCGATGGACCTCAGCAAGTTGCGTTGGTCAGCCTGCGATGAATGAATGCCCTCCAAGAAAGCCTCGATGTTGGTGAGGGTTTTGCCGTGGGCATGGAGGACATTAAGGATCGCAGCCTGACCAACCTGCAGTTGCCGCTGGATGTCCACAGACTCTGCATTGGCGGCAGCAGTGGAGACAGGGGCAGGGGGTGCGGTGCCTGGCAGGAAGGAGACATGCTGTGACCGGGCACGCTGGGAAGGGACACGAGCAAGTGGGAGGCGGCTGGTGGAAACTGAGGGGGCGGTGCGAGGTGTTGTTCCGCTGTCAGCTGCTGGTGCAGCCTCCGCCCACTCGGAGACATCGTCCCCGGACCTGTCAGCTTCGTAGTCTGATGTGCCAGTCGACAGGTCCTCGGCCACACTCTCCTCCGCCTCTGTCCCACTCGATGTGCCAGACCCGATGTCACGGCTGGCACTGGTGCTCGGTCCCTCCGCCTGGTCTGTGTCCATGTCTCCCTCTGTGTCCCCCGACGATGCTGTGGGCAGGGTGGAGAGACAGAAATTAATCAGACACCTGTACACATCTGTCACATGAGTCCAATCTACATAGGTAACATTGCATGGCCTGAAAAGGAAGATCCCTAACATCTACTGAACAGGGTACCGATGTAGGGCATGAAACACACAGTTGGTTGAGCCACCATGCCACTGAAATACCATGGAGAGCATGAGACAATAGCTAAACACAGGAAAAGGAGTCTGACATAGCACCCAGGCCCTGGGGACAATCCAGCACTGCATCTGCACCACACAGCGTTGGCGAAAATACCGATGACCAGGGACCATATCCATGAACTTGAGACACATGCTGCATAGGTAATGCTGAAAACATGCACAACATGACTCGGTCACTGCACATTGCGTGTGTGTCCAGACACATCACACACTGCCCAGACCCAGCAAGTGGTAATCAGGATTTAACACATAGGCATTGCCCGCCCCAACAAGACCCTACACGAGGCAAATTGTTGAGACACAGGTGGCACCAACATCTCATAGTCTGGGTGATACACACAGGGGCAGGCAAAAAGCAAGATTGGACGCCAAACAGCCAAGGTGCGCCTGTACAAATAATGAGGTACCAGTGCCCATCCTCAGATGAGTATAACAAGACACACAGGCACTGGCAACTGTGAGTATGAAGAAGGACAATCAGGTCAGGCTGCACAGTGGACACCTGTACAAAATAGCACGTCTATATACATGGTGACAGGGGACAATGGCACAGAGCACAACTTACGCTGTAGACACTGACAGTGGCCACGTTTATGATGACACATACACCACTGAGGAAAAGGTGCCCCAGGGGACAGTAGTGGGCACGCAACTACATGCTACTGAATGGTAATGACTGCAACACACGTCACCATCCCTGCACTATGTGTATCGCACACTCATGCACATCATGTCACAGGCCACTACATGGGACATGCGCGCTGTAAGGCATGACACATGAGAGACCAACTCCCATGTCTGGAGTCAGCATCAGTGCCAACTGACATGGAACCCACATGCAGTGAACTTGACAGTGCACAGGCACGGTCCCACAACCTGTTACACACCACCCCCACACATGATGCTACAGTCATTGTTCCCGTGGACAAAGCGCCAGCCTACATTACCCTGTGAAGGAGTGACTACACACAGACCAGGGAACACATTGCAAGGAGGGGAAGTGTGGCAGGGGCACAGCGCTATACTGGGGCAAACAGGATCTGCACAGCACCTTTAAACCCTGCCAGTGAATTCATGCTACTGTGCCCTTACAAATGCCGGTGACACACAACAAACACACATGTACCTACCCCCTTCCGGCTGCTGCATCGCCTGTAAGCGCCTCTCCAGGTCTGGAAAGACCACCGGCAGCACACGCCTGTGGAGGTGGCTCAGACGGCAGCGGCCACGGTTCTTGTGGCTCTCAGGTGAGTCCCCCAGCAGGAGCCGTGCAATCCTCCGCGTCCAGCACCGGATATCCTGCCAGCGTTTCCTCACCTGGGGCAGGCTCCGCCTCCGACCATCCACACCCCTCACGGCACTGACGGCGGTCAGCCAGATCTGCTCCTTGGCAGTGGAGCCTACCTGTGAGGAGGAACAAGTGACACCACATCAATACACCAGCCACATGTCACAGAGAGACATATGGGTACAAATTAGCTGGTTACAACAAGGCATGTCATGCAGCCAACGCATTGCACCTTTGTCATAGGGACATCATCCCCTGGTGAGGGAAAAAGCACTACGTGCCACAGTGGGTACACAGGTGGAATGATGGCAATGTCACAATCAATGATCAAGGCTCACACTGTGCATCACACCCACCCCTCCTGTCTCAGGGCACTGCTGTGAGTGATAGGCCCCCACCCCTCCTGTCTCAGGGCACTGCTGTGAGTGATAGGCCCCCACCCCTCCTGTCTCAGGGCACTGCTGTGAGTGATAGGCCCCCACCCCTCCTGTCTCAGGGCACTGCTGGGAGGACTCTGCACCCACCCCTCCTGTCTCAGGGCACTGCTGGGAGGACTCTGCACCCACCCCTCCTGTCTCAGGGCACTGCTGGGAGTGATAGGCCCCCACCCCTCCTGTCTCAGGGCACTGCTGGGAGTGATAGTCCCCCACCCCTCCTGTCTCAGGGCACTGCTGGGAGTGATAGTCCCCCACCCCTCCTGTCTCAGGGCACTGCTAGGAGTGATAGGCCCCCACCCCTCCTGTCTCAGGGCACTGCTGGGAGTGATAGGCCCCCACCCCTCCTGTCTCAGGGCACTGCTAGGAGTGATAGGCCCCCACCCCTCCTGTCTCAGGGCACTGCTGTGAGTGATAGTCCCCCACCCCTCCTGTCTCAGGGTACTGCTGGGAGTGATAGGCCCCCACCCCTCCTGTCTCAGGGCACTGCTGTGAGTGATAGTCCCCCACCCCTCCTGTCTCAGGGCACTGCTGGGAGTGATAGGCCCCCACCCCTCCTGTCTCAGGGCACTGCTGGGAGACATCAGGCACCCCCCCCTGGGACCCCCCCGACAGTACATGGCATGTGTGTTACACCTGGACGCAATGGCAGAAGTCACAGTCACCACATAGGGACAGTCTGTGGCAGTGGCCTATGCACTCACCTGATACCCTGGTCGCCCATACAGCATGGAGTACTGTGGGAGGATCACACCCAGCAGAGCCATGTTCTCCTCCAGGGTGAATGGCTGTGTCCTCTCCACAGCCCTTGACATGGTTCCAGGAAATCAGTAGTAGGGGTGGGCGGAATTGGCGGAAGGCACTTCCGCCAATTCTCGCGAGAATGCAAGCAATTTCCGCGATCACGCGATATTTCCGTGATCGCGGAAATTGGTGCTTCCGGCCTGCCGCTGCCGCCCGCTACAGGTTGCGGGTCCCTCGAGTCAGCTGTCCATCGTAGTGGGGGAAAGGGCGGAAGATGTTGCCCACCGCTGGTGTGTGGGGCGGGGCTTCCATGCAGTTCACATGCCGCCCGTGGGCCAGAGACGCCGCGGGCCAGAGACCGATCAGAGCAGCTGGTGTCAGGAACTACACGGGGATTGCGCGACAGGTAAGGACCGTCACCACAGCTAGTTTTTGACGGTCGATATGGGGAGAACAGCACACCTGCCCAGCCTCGACCTAGCTCCCGAATGTATTGTGCCGATGAATGCGTTACTGAATTTGAGCTTCAACTCGGGCACCTGCTTTATTTATATCTGCAAGTGCTTGGCCAGGCAACAATTTCCGTTCCCTCCCGGAAATTGCGACAATTCGGCATTTCCGCGTTCCGGTCGGAACGCGGAAATGTCGAATTGTCGCAATTTCCGGGAGCGGAACGGAAATTGTCGCCCACCCCTAATCAGTAGCAGCAGCTGGGTCGACGAATGCAAAGATGTGCAGGCAAGTGCTCCCTCATGGGACCTGGCTGCCTTATATGTGCCCTTCTGCCCAGTCTCATGCACAGGAGTACAGAGAGATTGGTCACTCACATTTGCATCCTATGTTTCCACCAATCCCTTCAAACCTAGCAGTCTGTGGGTTCTCTATCGGTTTCATTCTCCTGCATGATGTCAGCCCCACAAACACATTGCAACAAAGTAGACAAATTCCAACTGACTTTTGCTGTGCACCTTCCAGAACAATTTCGAATTTTGAACTTGGTCTCCATGACAACCAGCATGCATGTCGGCCTTAATACTTGTCCCCTATGTAATTTGGAGCATCACACACAGGTACGGTGCGTGTGGGGGCCCTAGGGCACCCCAAATGCATGGCAACGGCCCGTACATGCATGCCTACGCTCTCCATCACTATGGGTCTGCACGCGTATGCGTACTCGTAGTGATAGTGAGCGTAGATGTGAGTGTACGGTCCGTACCACTACGGGTACGCATACGCGTGCAGACCCATAGTGATAGTGAGCGTAGATGCGTGTGTACGGCCCTATCACTATGGGTCTGCACGCGTATGCGTACCCGTAGTGGTACGGACCGTACACTCGCATCTACGCTCTCTATCACTATGGGTCTGCACGCGTATGCGTACTCGTAGTGATAGTGAGCGTAGATGTGAGTGTACGGTCCGTACCACTACGGGTACGCATACGCGTGCAGACCCATAGTGATAGTGAGCGTAGATGCGTGTGTACGGCCCTATCACTATGGGTCTGCACGCGTATGCGTACCCGTAGTGGTACGGACCGTACACTCGCATCTACGCTCTCTATCACTATGGGTCTGCACGCGTATGCGTACTCGTAGTGATAGTGAGCGTAGATGTGAGTGTACGGTCCGTACCACTACGGGTACGCATACGCGTGCAGACCCATAGTGATAGGGCCGTACACACGCATCTACGCTCACTATCACTATGGGTCTGCACGCGTATGCGTACTCGTAGTGATAGTGAGCGTACACTCGCATCTACGCTCTCCATCACTATGGGTCTGCACGCGTATGCGTACCCGTAGTGGCACGGACCGTACACTCGCATCTACTCTTACTATCACTATGGGTCTGCACGCGTATGCGTACCCGTAGTGGCACGGACCGTACACTCGCATCTACTCTTACTATCACTATGGGTCTGCACGCGTATGCGTACCCGTAGTGGTACGGACCGTACACTCGCATCTACGCTCACTATCACTATGGGTCTGCACGCGTATGCGTACCCGTAGTGGTACGGACCGTACACTCGCATCTACGCTCTCCATCACTATGGGTCTGCACGCGTATGCGTACCCGTAGTGGCACGGACCGTACACTCGCATCTACTCTTACTATCACTATGGGTCTGCACGCGTATGCGTACCCGTAGTGGTACGGACCGTACACTCGCATCTACGCTCTCTATCACTATGGGTCTGCACGCGTATGCGTACCCGTAGTGGTACGGACCGTACACTCGCATCTACGCTCGCCATCACGATGGGTACACATACGGCAGCACTCCCACAGTGATTTGGGAACATGCACAGGCCCTCTCAGCAGCAGTACGGCGGATTTTACACATCACTGTGGTGATAGGCGACACACATGTAGGAATAGGGCGGACATACTTGTCCATGGATGGACATACTTGTCCAGGAATGGACATCAAGGCATCGTCTGTGCATTACCACATGTGTGGGGCACAGGTGTCACAGGCTGTGATGTGGAACATGCCTCCTGAGTGGAGAAGGCACCAGATGTATGATGAGATGTGTACATGTGTACTGTGTGAGGGTGCAATGTGTGCCAGGCATGCCCTTGACTCCTTTGACATGTGTGCATGTGGGACTGCGCACTTGGGGTGAGCGTCACTGGCATGGCACGGATACCAACACACGGAAGTGTCCCATGATGCCCGGTACAGGGGTCATGACACATGACTTGTCACTACCCACAGTGCACAATGTGACTATGCCATATATGTGTCCGGGATTTACATCAGGTTGATGTTGTAGCACCCTCAAAAGCTGCAGCCGTTGCAGCAACCAACATGTGGCTGTGTGTAGATTGTCATTGCACACTGTTCCCAACACCATGCCACATGTGTTATCGGATGTGAGGTGCACATGTATGCAAGGGACACGGAGTAGCGTGACAAGGCCATGTCAGCAAACTCACAAGGAATGTGTGGTGAGTCATGACATGTGCACCTTCATGGCAAGGTGTGTGGGCTGGACTAGTGTAATGTCATGTGACCTGTGGCTCAGGTGTTCCGCTGCCAGTCTCTGCAATCGGCATCACACTTCTGCTGATGTGTGGGTGTATGTCACTCCTGTCTTGCGTCGGGCAGTGCACTTGCACTGGGACACAGCTATTTCCATGGCGTGGCATGGGGAGGTTCTCAATTACCGTGTGTAGCTGGGTCTTGGAAGGAGTGTCACCTTGCATCCATACGTGTCCTGGGCATGTAGCACATGCCTGACTCCCTATGTGGCATGTGTGTATTGCCAGATTTACATGTGCTCAGTAGACATGAGTTGTTCTCGTAGTGCACTCACTCTTCCTTGTCACTTCCAAATTACTGCAGAGCGCCTCCTGTTGCCCGAAGAATTCCAGACTTGGCCACCATGCAGGAGAATGACAGGATCCGGCTCTACCGCTTCACCCAACCGTTGATTCTGGAGCTGACGGCGAGACTGGCACCACACCTGCAACCGCAGCACAGGTATCCTACGGCACTGACACCCCAGCTGAAGGTAATGGCTGCCCTACATTTCCTTGCCACGGGTACCTTCCAAAATACCATAGCTCATGTTGGTGGCATGTCCCAGAGCATGTTCAGCGGTGTGCTGCATGATTTCTTGGAGGCCATGTTGATTCACCTGGATGACTTCATCAAGTTCCCAACCCCTGAACAGATGACTGAGGTCAAGCGTGGTTTCTATGCCCTGGGAGGGATGCCCCATGTCATTGGGTCCATAGATGGGACACATGTAGGTTTGGTACCACCACACGCACGGGAGGTGGCGTACCGCAATCGGAAGCACTACCACTCCATCAATGCCCTTGTGGTGTGTCTGTCCAACATGGTGATTTCACATGTCTGTGCTCGTTTCCCAGGATCAGCACACGATGCCTACATCATGAGGCGTAGCGGGATGCCTGATATGATGATGCAGCTGCGCAACGAACGGGCATGTGTTGTTGGTGGGTACAGTCTGTCTGTCCTGTATTCTGTTTGGCCGAGCAGCACTACCGCTTCGCCAGTTCTAACGATATCCATGTGCTTTCCATTTAGGGGACGCTGGCTATCCCAACATGCCTTGGCTGCTGACACCTCTCCGCAACCCCATCACGCCGGCCCAGCTCCGCTACAACACCGCCCATGGCCGGACAAGGCGAGTGATAGAGAGGACGTTTGGCATGCTGAAGAGCCGATTCCGGTGCCTCCACAAGACCGGCGGCGCACTCCCATATGCCCCGGCAAAGGTTTGCAAGATCTTCATGGTCTGCTGCATGCTGCACAACATGGCAGTTGAAAGAGCTGTGCCACTCATCCTGAATCAACATGACGAGGACCATCCACCCGTGGAGGACGAAGGGCTTGGCAATGGGGCTAGTGATGTGGAGGATGTGGAGCCGCAAGAGGACATCCGGACTCGGCTCATACGCGACTTCTTTGCTTAGTGGTGAGTACCAGTGTCTGAGTGTGCACGCCTTGGTCCCCGTGTGGCATGTGTTGTGATGCGTGTCTCCACCTGCATGTATGGCACGTGAGTCAGAGGTGTGTGTGGGTGTGTCACTGGAGTGATGGTGGCAGTGATGGTAGTATTTCCCCACTCATAATTGTGACCTAGCATGTTGTCATCCATACATGTGTCGAGTCAATGCACATGCAAGTGGCTGTGCTTTTTGTGGCTGACTTCTTGTGTGTCTCTCTTCCCCAGGTACCTGCGCATGCCGTCTTCTGGTTGCATTGTTGTGGCACTGCTATTCCTCATGGACATGGCATCGTGGGCTGACTCAGCGTTACAGGCACGGACACGTTTGGAAGTCTCCATGGGGTAAGGGATGCATCTGGGGTGTATTGGGTGTGGCAGTTGTTCACGATGTGTGCACACTGCCCCGGTCGGGGTTTGGTTCCTCTGCAGACATGTGGCATCCCCATGGGACACGACATGCAGCTGGGTACACCTGAATAGATGGGCTGCCTGGTTGTCAGTCATCAGTGATGGGATAGTGGATTGTGATGAAGGCATCAATGTGTGTGACACTGCCCTCGGACACATACGGTTAACATTGTCTTGACATGGCGTGGGACTTCCACATCAGCGGATGTATGGTGTATGGCAGTCTCTCCTTGAGCAGCTGTGGGTATTTAGCTGTTAGCCGATGTTGGACTTGGCCCTTCTGGCAGGTTCACCCCTGGACTTTTTGGCTTTTTATTGGTGACTTGGTGTGGTAATTTTTTTGGTTTCTGCGCACTTTCCCTGTGTCCCAGGGTAAAGTGCGTGCGTGCTCTGAGTGCATGTGGTGAGATAGGCCTGCCCTCCCATAGGAATGCATGGGGAATGTATGTGTCCCTAGTAGTTCCTGATGCGTGGGGTGTGCAGGCCCGAGTTTGGTATGTGCGGACTCGTGGGAGTGAATGCTGCGCGATGATGTGTGCGGCGTGCATGTACCTAGTGTGGAAGTGCCACTTCTAGAAGTGGGCACTTCTGTGTGCAGTGTGTCTGTCGCGTGATTGGCTGGTCATGTCATGTGACGGGCTAGGGATTCCCCAGTGTCAGGATGGGTCACCCAGTGGTGAATGGGGAGATCAGCAGCTAGATGGGTGGGAGGAGTCCACCTGGGTCCTGAATAGGACAGGGTTTTCCAAACACAATGCTGGCCCCGCCCCCTGTGGTGCGACTGACGACCCTAGCCCTGCCAGTGAATAGAGGGAGGGGCTGAGCACATCAAGGGTGCTCCCCAACCAGCTGCGACTGGTTTTCCCCCTCACCCTGAACCCAGAACAAAGGGTTTGCCTGTATAAAAATGGGGCTGTGTCCCCACAGAAACTGTTCTCTTCCAGGATCCACTTGAGGGGGGGCCTGCTGCTGCTGGGCGCCAGGAGAGACCGCCACTGGGGACTGCCTCCCTGCTGGAGGGCCCTGTGAGCTGGCTCTGGGCCCAGCCTTTGCTCCCTGCTCTCTGAAGGACCCTTTTTGTTGCTGAACATTGCTTGTAGCGCCTGGGAGCGCTTTCTGGACTTCCTAGCGCTGGGCGCGCTGTTTTTCCTGGACTGGCTGTCTCTCAGAGCCTGGGAGCGCTCTGAGGATCCTTTGTAGCGCTGCGAGCGCTGGCTCACCTGGTAGCGCTGTGAAGCGCTTTTGATTCGGCTTGCGGGTGCCCACCCCGCTTATTTGCTTATCGCTGCGGCGGGTGCCTACCCCACCGAGGATTGCATGTACGAGGGAGCCTACCCCTCTTATTGCGGAGGGTTCCGATCACCGCTGCAGCCCGGGCCGAGGAAACCCGGAAGTCAGGCAGCCTTCGTGGAGACGGGGGCGGAACTTGGAAACAGGAAGCGGACGGGAGCCTACCCCACGCTCCTGTGCAGCGAGGAGAAGTGCCCGGGAAGAGTGAAGGTCCAGGCGGGAGCCCACCCTGCGCTGGACTGTGAGAGGAGCACGGCCGGAGCTTGTGCGGAGGGGGCGCGAGGCACGTTGTCGGTGCCTGCCCCTTCCGCGGTGTCAAGAAGCCTCGGAGCCTTCCCCGGAGAGCGGAGACGACGCGGGAGTCCCCCGAGCAGCCGGTGAGTGCCTAGAGGGCTGGGGGACTCCGCGCATCTGCTGGGGGGTGCAGGGGGCTGTGCTCACGAGCCCCGTGAGGCTCCAACGACGGGGGCTGGGAGTAGTAGAGCCTGTGAGGCTCCCAGAAGGCATTGTTCGTTCAGAGCCGGTTGAGGCTCCAACGAGGGGCGCTATATTTCCTCAGAGTCCAGTGTGACTCCAACGTTACGGGGGCAATTATTTGTCAATCGCGAGTCCCCCGAGAGGGACTCCAACGACGGCGCATTTGTTGGGCAGAGCCCAGGGAGGCTCCAGAGGCACGCCGGTGCCCTAGCTCAGTGTTTCTCCAGCTGCCCAGCACTTAGTGGGCAGCTGCAACGTGTAGGTTGTGCTTTGTGCACCTTGGTTTGCGCAGCCTGCGCAGGCGCACCCTGACTTGGCTGGACACAGGGCGCCTTTGCCCCTTCACGGCCAGTTGGCCTAGGGACTGCCACAGGTGGTGGCTTATGTGAGTTCTTGCGCAATTGTGTTCCTTTCCTGCACCTCTGAACGTGTTTATGCGTCATGTGCTTTGCTTTACACCTCTGAATGTTATGCATCATGTGTGTTAGAAAAGGTAGATGGACCGGGAGGGTCGGCCGGGGTCAGGAGGAGAGGTCTCCGGGGAGAGCCGTCTCCAGCGATCGTACAGACAAGTAACTTCCCCCCCACAGACAGATATCACACACGGATAAGGTTCAGTGTTCTTTATAAGCACTTATTTAAGGTGCGGTTAAATGGTACAAGGAGGTCTGGACTCAGGGGTCCCCTCGATTAGAGTCTCGCAAGGTAGGGAAGGGGGTAGCGGGACAGTCTATTTACCAATCAGGTAGTTCGGATGAGATGATGATGGGCTCACAATCCTCGAGCTTGGTGATTAGGTGATATGGGCCGCGGCAGCGCCAGCAGGTCCCGGTGTGGATGGTCGTTACAACGGGCCGCGGCAGCGCCAGCAGGTCCCAGGAAGATGACTGTTGCAGAAGGCCGCGGCAGCGCCAGCAGGTCCCGGTGAGGATGGTCGTTACAACGGGCCGCGGCAGCGCCAGCAGGTCCCAGGAAGGTGAAGGTTGCAGAAGGCCGCGGCAGCGCCAGCAGGCAGGGCGATGGTTCACAAGAGCGGGCTACGGCAGCGCCAGTAGACCGTCAGGGTTGAGTTCACTCGGTGTCTCTCGACTCCAGGATACAACTGCCTTCCTGCTCCGGAGCTGCCCCAGTTATAGGGCTGGTGCCCTTTGATGTCCGGACCCTCGCACTTGGAGGTCGGAGGGTCCGGGATGAAGGGGTCCAGACACCCAGCAGGGGGTGGAGCCAGTGCCTGGGGGAGCTGGGGGCGATCGGCACCTGGCGGGGGAGAGCCCTTGACACTTCGTTCTCCCATTGACCTGCCAAGTGGTCCGCTCACCTCCTGGGTGGATGGTGGTGCCGGGATGTCGGGGCCGGCCAGGCCCGGGGTTAGGGTCGAGGGGAGGCCGTGCGGCCGCGTGGTGCAGGGCCCAAGATGGCGGCTTGACCCGGCCGGGAAAGCCGGTGGGGCGGGACCCCGTGATGAGTAGGGGTCCGAGGGCAGAGGGTCCGTCGGGAGACGGAGTACAGGTGCTTGTTGCGGGGATATGCCAGGTGGGCCGGGGTTCGGGCCCCGTCGAGCGGGGAGGGAGTGAGCCGTTTGTGAGGCCTGTCCAACATGCGTCCCCCCCAGCTGAAGGCGGGGAGAGTCACCCATCTCCTTGGGGACTCTCTTCGTCGAGGCGGAAAAAGCGGGACAGGCCATCTGCGTTGGCGTGATCTTGGCCTGGTCGGTGCTCCACGGTGAAGTCCATTCCCTGCAGGGAAATGGACCAGCGCAAAAGTTTTGGGTTCTCCCCCCGCATCTGCATCAGCCATTGCAGGGGTCGATGGTCGGTTTGTACACGGAAGTGGGTACCGAAGAGATAGGGTCGGAGCTTTTTGAGGGCCCACACTACTGCAAATGCCTCCCTCTCGATGGTGCTCCAACGCTGTTCTCGGGCCAGGAGACGTCGGCTGATGAAGGCCACCGGCTGGTCATGACCTTCGGGGTTCAGCTGAGAGAGGACGGCCCCGATGCCGTGGTCGGAGGCGTCGGTCTGCACCACAAATTCCCGACTGTAATCGGGGGCCTGGAGCACCGGGGCGGTGCACAGGGCGGCCTTCAGCTCCTCGAAGGCCGCTTGACAATCAGGAGTCCAGTTGACCCGCTTCGGCTGGTTCTTGGATGTGAGACCCGTGAGGGGCCCCACGATGCTGCCGTAGTCCTTCACGAACCGCCGGTAGTAGCCGGTGAGCCCCAAGAAGGCTCGGACCTCGGTCTGGGTGACGGGGGGCTGCCAGGACTGGATGGCAGCAATCTAAAGTTGTAGTGGGGCCACCAGCCCGCTCCCCACTTGGTGCCCAAGGTAGGTCACAGACCCTTGGCCAATCTGGCACTTGCCGGCCTTAATGGTGAGGCCGGCCCGCTGGAGGGCTTGCAGGACCTCTTGGAGGTGGCGGAGGTGGTCGGACCAGTGGCGGCTGTATACAGCGATATCGTCCAGGTAGGCAGCGCTGAATTCTTCAAGCCCTGCCAAGACCTGGTTCACAAGGCGTTGGAACGTGGCGGGGGCATTCTTCATGCCAAAGGGCATGACCTTAAATTGATAGTGGCCATCGGGGGTAGAGAAGGCTGACCGTTCCTGAGCCCTGGGTGTGAGGCCGATCTGCCAGTAGCCCGCCGTTAGGTCGAAGATACTAAGGTAGCGGGCGGCCCCCAGCCGGTCGATCAGCTCGTCTGCTCGGGGGATGGGATGAGCGTCGGTCCGGGTGACAGCGTTCAAGCCCCGGTAGTCGACGCAGAATCTTAGTTCAGGAGCGGAGCCGGGGGCAGCGGCCTTGGGAACTAATACGACCGGACTGGCCCAGGGACTGTCCGAGGGCTCGATGACCCCAATCGTGAGCATCTTGGCCACTTCCTCCTGGATGCAGGCCCGTACCCGATCTGGTACGCGGTAGGCCCGGTGCCGGACAGGGGGACTGTCCCCGGTGTCTACGTCGTGCAAACACCAGGGGGTGACCCCGGGGGTGAGGGAGAACAGGGCAGCGAACTGCAGCAGGAGGTTCCGGCAGTCCTGGCGTTGCTCTTAAGTGAGGGCGTCCGAGAGCCGGACCCCGTCCACGGAGCCGTCCTTCTCCTGAGTCCTCAGGAGGTCCGGGAGGGGCTCGGAGTCTTCTTCTGTGCCACTGTCTGTAGCCATCAAGAGGCTTAGTTCGGAGCGCACAAAGTGCGGTTTGAGCCGGTTGGTGTGGAGGACCCGAAGGGGGTTCCGGGGGGACCCCATGTCGATGAGGTAAGTGACGGGGCTTTTGCGCTCGACCACTTTGAAGGGCCCCGTCCACTTATCTTGCAGGGCGCATGGTTCGGTGGGGGACATCACCCATACTTGCTGCCCCGGCTCGAATTCAACGGAGGAGGCATTGTGATCATACCACCTCTTCATGTCCTCCTGGCTGGCCTCGAGGTTCGCCTTGGCCATCTCCCTGAAGCGCCGGGTCTGGTTTCGTAAGGCCAGGATGTATTTGAAGACGTCTGGAGGGGTCGTTAGGGGGGCCATCTCCCAACCTTCCTTGACTAGGCTGAGGGGCCCTCGCACAGGGTGTCCGTATAGGAGTTCAAAGGGGCTAAAACCGAGGGACTTCTGGGGCACTTCCCGGTAGGCGAAGAGGAGGCACGGGAGCAGTACATCCCACTGGCGACGGAGAGGTTCTTCCAATCCCCCAATCATCCCTTTGAGAGTGCGGTTAAAACGCTCCACTAGTCCGTTCCCTTGGGGGTGATAGGGGGTCGTGAATCTGTAGGTGACCCCGCATTGTTGCCAGAGGGACTTCATGTACTTTGATATGAAATTCGTGCCTCGGTCGCTGACGACTTCTCGGGGGAAGCCTACCCGGGAGAAGATCCCCATCAGGGCCCGGCCAACCACTGGGGCGGTCACTGTCCGTAGAGGCACCGCCTCGGGGTAGCGGGTGGCGTGGTCCACTAGTACCAAGATGAACCTGTGTCCTTGTGCCGTGCGGGGGTCCAGAGGTCCCACAATGTCTATCCCCACCCTCTCGAACGGGGTGGTGACCACCGGGAAGGGTTGTAGAGGGGCCTTCAGCTTCCGGCCACTCTTCCCGCTGGCTTGGCATGTGGGGCACGATCGGCAGTGGTTCAGGACGTCATTTTCATTTTCGGCCAAAAAAAATGGGTCACCAGGCGACTGTACGTTTTGTCCTGGCCCAGGTGTCCAGCCAGGGGGACATCGTGGGCTAGGTTGAGCAGAAAGTCTCGGAAGCGGAGCGGTACCACCAGAACTCGACCGGCCCCCAGTTCGGCGATTCTTTGCTCGCTGTAGAGCAGGTCGTTATCCCAGTAGACCCAGTGGGTTCCTGTGGTGTCCCCGGCGGTTTGGGTGCTGGCTTGTTGGCGGAGTCCCTCGAGGGAGGGACAGGTCTTTTGTTCCTGGCGGAACTGTTCTTGGGTGGGCCCCCCTTCTTGCCGCCACTGAGCCAGATCCGGGAGGTCCTGGTGTTGCGCGTCTTCCTCGGTAGTCGGGTCCGGGAGGTCGGTCTCGCCGTTGTCCTCTACGAGGGCAACCGGGGGCGGAGGTGCTGGCCATTCGGTTTCTTCTGATCGGGGGGCGGCACGGGCGGCCATGGATCGGGTGGTTATGCAGGCCCAGTCCGGGAGGCCCAGCATCCCCAAGTGCTCTCTTCTCTCGACGGTGGCCCACGGGGAACTCTCGAGGTCATTCCCCAGGAGGCAGTCCACGGGGGCATCGTCCCGGACCGTCACCTTCAGTAGGCCGGAGACCCCTCCCCATTCAAACGGGACGCAGGCCATCTTACACATGCTCTCAGAGTTATCTGCCGAGCGGACGGGGCAGAGAATGTTCGGCAGGATCTGCTCGGGCTTCACCAGGTGACAGCGGACGGCCGTCACGCTGGCGCCGGTGTCACGCAAGGCCTCGGCTCTCTGTCCATTAATGGTCACCCACTGACCATATTTTCTGGTGTTGGCGGGTAGGGGAGCCCGCGGAACCATGTCCCTTCCCCCTAAGCATGCCAGGACCATGGCGGCCGGTTCCCACCCTTGCTGGTCCGGCTCATACTCCTCGGGTCCCTCCGATGATTGCTCTTCCCCCAGGGCAGCGGCAGCTACCTGGCGGGGCTTGGGTGGTTGGTTTAGCGGGCAGTTCGGATCGTTGGCGTAGTGGCCTAGTCGCTGGCACCGGTGGCACGTGACGTGGGCTCGGTACCCAGGCCGCAATGGGGGGTTGCCCCGGCCGGCCGGAGGTGGGGTGCTGGCCACGGGTGTTGCTGGTAAGGTGTCTCTCCCTCGCCCCTGGCCCCCTCCTCCTCCCCGAGGACGGTGCTGGCCTTGGTTGCTTCTGTTCTGGTCGTGGGGCCCTCTCCGGCCCACTCGGGTGCTTTCCCACCGGTCAGCTTCGGCGGCGAGCTGCCGTGGGTCAGTCAGCTTACTGTCGAGTAGGTGCTGCCTGAGCTCGACGAAACAGTTGTTTGATAGGTGCTCCCATACCATAAGGTTGAAGAGTTGTTCGTAGGTGGTGACCTGATTTCCCTTGATCCAACCCTCGAAGGCCCGGCTGAAATAGTTCACGTATTCCACCCAAGTTGTACCTGGGATCCGGGTGCAATCTCTGAACCTCTGGCGGTACATCTCGGGCGTGAGGCCGTAGCGGGTGAGGAGGGCAGCCTTCATGTGGTCGTAGGACGACATTTGGTGATCGGGGAGCTGCAGCAGGGCATCGCGACCCTCGTTGATGAATCTCCCCCAAAGTCCGGCTCCCCAATCACTCCGGTCGATCCGGTGGGAGGTCATTGCGATCTCATAGGCTTTAAACCATTGTTGTATGTCGTCTTCTCGGACATACTCGCGGACCACATCCTTGGGGATGTGAACTTTTTTCTCAATAGGCCCCGGGGTGTGTGGTCGCTCAGGCACGCCCAGTTCCTTATTCTGTTTGCGCAGTTCTATTTCCGCCAGTCGGCGCTCGTGCTCGAGCGTTATTTTTTTCTCTTCCAGCTCTCTTTGTCTCTGCTTTTCTTCTCGTTCCTCTCGAAGCCGCATATGCTCGAGGTTGATTTTCTGTTCAGCCAACTTAAGTTCCCCATCCATCTTGAGTCGTGCCATCTCTAATTCGTGTAATCTGACTCTGTCTCTTTCTCGTATCTCCTACTGTGAGAGGCCCGTTCCCCGCTCCTCGGGAGCCGTGGCGTTCCCCTCTGGTGTGATGCTGGTTTGGTCTGGTGTGACGCTGTTTTGGTCGGAGGGTCCTGTGACCCCAGTTTCTGTCCATGACTCAAGAGCGCGCTTTAGATCATCCTTGGTACTCAGGCCGGTGGTAGCAATGCCAAGTTCTATGCAAAATTGTCTCAGTTCGCGGTGGTTGTATTCTTCTAATTTCTCCATTTGGAACTTCTCGGTGGAGCTGCTATCTTTGGTCGACATCGTGCTTTGTCGTGGGGTGAGCTACTCTCTGTACGATTACGCGTTGATTCGGATCGCGCCGCTGGCCACCAATGTTAGAAAAGGTAGATGGACCGGGAGGGTCGGCCGGGGTCAGGAGGAGAGGTCTCCGGGGAGAGCCGTCTCCAGCGATCGTACAGACAAGTAACTTCCCCCCCACAGACAGATATCACACACGGATAAGGTTCAGTGTTCTTTATAAGCACTTATTTAAGGTGCGGTTAAATGGTACAAGGAGGTCTGGACTCAGGGGTCCCCTCGATTAGAGTCTCGCAAGGTAGGGAAGGGGGTAGCGGGACAGTCTATTTACCAATCAGGTAGTTCGGATGAGATGATGATGGGCTCACAATCCTCGAGCTTGGTGATTAGGTGATATGGGCCGCGGCAGCGCCAGCAGGTCCCGGTGTGGATGGTCGTTACAACGGGCCGCGGCAGCGCCAGCAGGTCCCAGGAAGATGACTGTTGCAGAAGGCCGCGGCAGCGCCAGCAGGTCCCGGTGAGGATGGTCGTTACAACGGGCCGCGGCAGCGCCAGCAGGTCCCAGGAAGGTGAAGGTTGCAGAAGGCCGCGGCAGCGCCAGCAGGCAGGGCGATGGTTCACAAGAGCGGGCTACGGCAGCGCCAGTAGACCGTCAGGGTTGAGTTCACTCGGTGTCTCTCGACTCCAGGATACAACTGCCTTCCTGCTCCGGAGCTGCCCTAGTTATAGGGCTGGTGCCCTTTGATGTCCGGACCCTCGCACTTGGAGGTCGGAGGGTCCGGGATGAAGGGGTCCAGACACCCAGCACGGGGTGGAGCCAGTGCCTGGGGGAGCTGGGGGCGATCGGCACCTGGCGGGGGAGAGCCCTTGACACTTCGTTCTCCCATTGACCTGCCAAGTGGTCCGCTCACCTCCTGGGTGGATGGTGGTGCCGGGATGTCGGGGCCGGCCAGGCCCGGGGTTAGGGTCGAGGGGAGGCCGTGCGGCCGCGTGGTGCAGGGCCCAAGATGGCGGCTTGACCCGGCCGGGAAAGCCGGTGGGGCGGGACCCCGTGATGAGTAGGGGTCCGAGGGCAGAGGGTCCGTCGGGAGACGGAGTACAGGTGCTTGTTGCGGGGATATGCCAGGTGGGCCGGGGTTCGGGCCCCGTCGAGCGGGGAGGGAGTGAGCCGTTTGTGAGGCCTGTCCAACAATGTGTTTATGTGCTTAGACCCCTACAGGTATTGTGATACTTAGGTGGTTGTTTTCTCCCTAGTACAGGTGGTGCTAGTGAGGTCCTGATTCCCTGCGCAATATTTTCCTAAGGTGGTTAGGGTTGCGTAGGTGGTACTTACCTGATACCAGTAGTGACTGGTTGTGTGCTAGGTGTAATTTAGTGCTACAGTGATTGTATGTGCTATGTTCTAAAATATTATTCCTACGTTCTAATTGCTATTTCTACAAAGTGCTAATTCCTGACAGTGGTCCATGTGGCCCTGACCCCTGTATATATAATCCCTTGTAAATTCTGCCCGTGCCTGTTGGCACATTGTAGAGTGTGCGTTTTTATCTAATGTGTTGTGTATAATACAAAGGCTATTTTTATAGAATACCTTGTGTGGAGTTTCCTTTGTGGGGGGCCTTGGGTGTTGTTGCTGGGTGCGCGCGCAAACGCTTTAAACATCGCCTCAGGGATAAGCCTGTCTGCTCGTGCCAAGCTACCAAGGGGGTGAGCAGGGGTTATCTTTGGCGTGTAACTCCCCAGCCCTGACTAGAGTGGTGGTTTCTGTCTGGCTTTGGCGCAAGCCCTAGCCAACCAGAAATCCCATTTCTAACATTGGTGATCAGCGGTGGGATTTGGACTTGCGTTTGCGCTGTACCGCAGCGGCAACTGGCCGCACTACAAAACTCTGCATTTAGATAAATCACATGGTATAGGGATTATTGTTTTAAAATTGTTTTTAATTGTCATATCTTTGGAAATGTGGTTTTGTGCACTGTGAGTTAGGTGTCCCTAGCTCGGGAGGGTAGATCATCCCCCTAAGTGCATGGTGTTTTCTGGATTCACCAGAGGGTGGGATCCAGTGGTGGCAGCGTAATAGTGTCCAGTACATTTGTCCCCCGCCCTGCGCCCAGAGTTGGTACCTGTGTCACGTGGTGGTCAGGTTGAGGAATCAGGGGTGGTAGAAACTGCCTTACCAGTCCGAGGGGAGGGTTGTGTGTGTGGATGAATGGTGTGTGGCACTAGGCAAGTGAGTGTGAGTTCTCTGGGTTAGAGAGCTTGCTGAATCTTTTTGTGAATTGTGTGCTCCTGTGTGAAACTCAGACCCCTAGGTTCCCTGTATAATTGTTACCATAACGTCCGCCAGAATGGAGCCTGCTTGTGATCCCTATGAGCTAGCTTGGCGCCAGAGGCAGGAGTTAGAAAGGTACTGTACAGAGGAAGAGTCAGAAGAGGAGGTAGAGGATGACAATACCTGGACGCCAGTAGAGAGTGAGGACCCCATAGGTAGGGCGTCCCGTGCTGGGTCCAGCGTAGGAGGCAGCGCCTCATCCCTTTCCCTGTCCCCAGAGGAGTGGGAAGATAGGAGGAAAGAAAGGGAGCACCAGCTGGCGTTAGAGAAGCTCAGGTTAGAGCATGCTCAGGCTATGGCGCAGCTGGAGGCCAGGAAGCAACAGCGAGAGACTGAGTGGGTCTGGGCGCGGGAGAGGGTAGAGGAGGCTGAGAGGGCCTCCACCAGAGGCAAAGTAGCTCTGGAGGGTAGACTATCCCCTGCGCGCAGTTTTAATTTTCTGGGCTCCCCAGGGAGGGTTGAGTCCAGTGGTAGTAGCGATGTAGATTCCAGTGTAGGAAATCCCAGTCCCAGTTCCCCCAGTCTGGTACCTGTTCCCCAGGAGGAGGAGTTAAGGTTGAAATTCAGGGGCAGTAGGAAACTGTCTCACCAGTCTTGGGAGGAGTTTGTGGATGAATGTGAGGATGCACTGTTTGATTGGATAAGAGTTCCCGCAGAATCTGATTATGATAAACTGTGTGATCTGATTCTCAGAGAACACCTGCTCAATTGTTGTGCACCGGGGTTGCGCCAACACCTGTTGGGGTGTGGGGTGTCTGCCCCATTTGAGCTTGGAGATGAAGCAGAGCGCTGGGAAAGGGCTAGAGGTTCTCTAGAGTCATTAGGGAGTGACTCCAAAAGTAGTGGGTCAGGTATCTTCCAGCCCAGCGTGGTGGAAGAGGCTCAGTGTAGCCCAGCTAGGTCCCAGGATAGCGAGGAGGGTGTAGGGGCTCACTGCCTGGCTCAGTGGAGCAGGAGTGAGAGGGTGACCGAGGGTCCCCTGACGTACGAAACCCTGCCTCAGGACTTGGATGGTTCCATGAGGGAACACCAAGTTGGGGACCTAGGCTGTCCTGTTAGCCCATTTGAGGGAGATCTCCTGGTGAGTAGAGGACCTGGAGCACCTGTAACCAGGGCTCCTGTGGTTCTAGAGTCTGGCAGTACCGCTCCGGTAGGGAGGGTACAGGAGTCCAGTGTGAGGAGTGATTGGGGGATGAGTTTCCCAGTGAAAGAGCCTGTGGGTCAGGGACTACCCAGTTGGGCTAGGATCCCGTGTAGTGACCAGGGTGGCACCACTTCTGTTCTGGGGGATCTCCGCGCACTGTCAGGTGGACAGGGGACGGGGGATCAGCGCCAGACAGACAGTCGCTTGACGTATGTGTCCTTTGATAGCCTCAGGGGGATGGAGTGGAAATCCCCAGAAGTCCTGGAGTGCCAGGCAATTATTCCACCAAAGGTTCTAGGCCGGAGGTTAGGAGGCCAGGTTCAGGATCAGCCTGACCTGAAGGGTGGGACGTCTAACCAGCGTCCCGACCAGTTCTTCTTCCAGAGGTACCGCCCCAGTTGGTAGGGAGCAGGGCTCTGGAAGGGGGTGCAGAGGGTGGGAGAGCCCACCTCTGCCCCCGGTACAACCTGAGGGGTTAAACCCTCGGTTGGAATGGCGTTCTAGGTGTACCCCTCGCCAGAGGAGGAGGAACCCTAGGAGAAGAGGTAGGGGAAGGAGAGCCTTCCCTGAGACTCCTGGTCCGCCTGAGGGTGTAGACCCTAGGCTGGGGAACCAGTGGCAGTCTAGTCCTGTCTTTCAGAGAGGAAGAGTGGAGAATGGCCGCTATGTGCCAGGGGTTACTACCCCCCACTCTATGGTTAGGCAAAGACCGGTGGCACCTGGGTGGCCTAGGGCCTGGTCTTGGCCGCGGACAGCTTGGGAGTACCAGTGGGGTAGCCCAGTTGGTCCAGACAGTGGTGTTAGAAAGAATTCCATGGGTTCACCGTGGCGTAGAACCGGAGGGTGTCCCTGCAGTTGCGGGCCCGTGTCCGTGTTCTATCGCCCCAAGCAGGGAAGTCCATCACGGTGGTGATTGGTCTGCCCTGCGTTTTGGCTGGAAGGGGGTTGTGTTGGACTTGGCCCTTCTGGCAGGTTCACCCCTGGACTTTTTGGCTTTTTATTGGTGACTTGGTGTGGTAATTTTTTTGGTTTCTGCGCACTTTCCCTGTGTCCCAGGGTAAAGTGCGTGCGTGCTCTGAGTGCATGTGGTGAGATAGGCCTGCCCTCCCATAGGAATGCATGGGGAATGTATGTGTCCCTAGTAGTTCCTGATGCGTGGGGTGTGCAGGCCCGAGTTTGGTATGTGCGGACTCGTGGGAGTGAATGCTGCGCGATGATGTGTGCGGCGTGCATGTACCTAGTGTGGAAGTGCCACTTCTAGAAGTGGGCACTTCTGTGTGCAGTGTGTCTGTCGCGTGATTGGCTGGTCATGTCATGTGACGGGCTAGGGATTCCCCAGTGTCAGGATGGGTCACCCAGTGGTGAATGGGGAGATCAGCAGCTAGATGGGTGGGAGGAGTCCACCTGGGTCCTGAATAGGACAGGGTTTTCCAAACACAATGCTGGCCCCGCCCCCTGTGGTGCGACTGACGACCCTAGCCCTGCCAGTGAATAGAGGGAGGGGCTGAGCACATCAAGGGTGCTCCCCAACCAGCTGCGACTGGTTTTCCCCCTCACCCTGAACCCAGAACAAAGGGTTTGCCTGTATAAAAATGGGGCTGTGTCCCCACAGAAACTGTTCTCTCCCAGGATCCACTTGAGGGGGGGCCTGCTGCTGCTGGGCGCCAGGAGAGACCGCCACTGGGGACTGCCTCCCTGCTGGAGGGCCCTGTGAGCTGGCTCTGGGCCCAGCCTTTGCTCCCTGCTCTCTGAAGGACCCTTTTTGTTGCTGAACATTGCTTGTAGCGCCTGGGAGCGCTTTCTGGACTTCCTAGCGCTGGGCGCGCTGTTTTTCCTGGACTGGCTGTCTCTCAGAGCCTGGGAGCGCTCTGAGGATCCTTTGTAGCGCTGCGAGCGCTGGCTCACCTGGTAGCGCTGTGAAGCGCTTTTGATTCGGCTTGCGGGTGCCCACCCCGCTTATTTGCTTATCGCTGCGGCGGGTGCCTACCCCGCCGAGGATTGCATGTACGAGGGAGCCTACCCCTCTTATTGCGGAGGGTTCCGATCACCGCTGCAGCCCGGGCCGAGGAAACCCGGAAGTCAGGCAGCCTTCGTGGAGACGGGGGCGGAACTTGGAAACAGGAAGCGGACGGGAGCCTACCCCGCGCTCCTGTGCAGCGAGGAGAAGTGCCCGGGAAGAGTGAAGGTCCAGGCGGGAGCCCACCCTGCGCTGGACTGTGAGAGGAGCACGGCCGGAGCTTGTGCGGAGGGGGCGCGAGGCACGTTGTCGGTGCCTGCCCCTTCCGCGGTGTCAAGAAGCCTCGGAGCCTTCCCCGGAGAGCGGAGACGACGCGGGAGTCCCCCGAGCAGCCGGTGAGTGCCTAGAGGGCTGGGGGACTCCGCGCATCTGCTGGGGGGTGCAGGGGGCTGTGCTCACGAGCCCCGTGAGGCTCCAACGACGGGGGCTGGGAGTAGTAGAGCCTGTGAGGCTCCCAGAAGGCATTGTTCGTTCAGAGCCGGTTGAGGCTCCAACGAGGGGCGCTATATTTCCTCAGAGTCCAGTGTGACTCCAACGTTACGGGGGCAATTATTTGTCAATCGCGAGTCCCCCGAGAGGGACTCCAACGACGGCGCATTTGTTGGGCAGAGCCCAGGGAGGCTCCAGAGGCACGCCGGTGCCCTAGCTCAGTGTTTCTCCAGCTGCCCAGCACTTAGTGGGCAGCTGCAACGTGTAGGTTGTGCTTTGTGCACCTTGGTTTGCGCAGCCTGCGCAGGCGCACCCTGACTTGGCTGGACACAGGGCGCCTTTGCCCCTTCACGGCCAGTTGGCCTAGGGACTGCCACAGGTGGTGGCTTATGTGAGTTCTTGCGCAATTGTGTTCCTTTCCTGCACCTCTGAACGTGTTTATGCGTCATGTGCTTTGCTTTACACCTCTGAATGTTATGCATCATGTGTTTATGTGCTTAGACCCCTACAGGTATTGTGATACTTAGGTGGTTGTTTTCTCCCTAGTACAGGTGGTGCTAGTGAGGTCCTGATTCCCTGCGCAATATTTTCCTAAGGTGGTTAGGGTTGCGTAGGTGGTACTTACCTGATACCAGTAGTGACTGGTTGTGTGCTAGGTGTAATTTAGTGCTACAGTGATTGTATGTGCTATGTTCTAAAATATTATTCCTACGTTCTAATTGCTATTTCTACAAAGTGCTAATTCCTGACAGTGGTCCATGTGGCCCTGTCCCCTGTATATATAATCCCTTGTAAATTCTGCCCGTGCCTGTTGGCACATTGTAGAGTGTGCGTTTTTATCTAATGTGTTGTGTATAATACAAAGGCTATTTTTATAAAATACCTTGTGTGGAGTTTCCTTTGTGGGGGGCCTTTGGTGTTGTTGCTGGGTGCGCGCGCAAACGCTTTACACATCGCCTCAGGGATAAGCCTGTCTGCTCGTGCCAAGCTACCAAGGGGGTGAGCAGGGGTTATCTTTGGCGTGTAACTCCCCAGCCCTGACTAGAGTGGTGGTTTCTGTCTGGCTTTGGCGCAAGCCCTAGCCAACCAGAAATCCCATTTCTAACAGCCGACACTTGTGTGCCAGTTCCATGGCTATCACGCATTTGTGCTGCAGAAGGGGGGTGCCAGTGTTGGAGCCACATGTTACTCCACATGATGTGTTCATGTGTACTTCAAGTTGCCTCTGCAATCCCAAAAACATGACTATTAAAGGTGTCCCTATGCCTCCAAGGTGCCTCTTCTCAGTCAATGCTGGTGTGTTGCCACGGTGCATCCTGCATGTCTGGCATGGTATTCCCTGATTGTGGCTATGTGTCAATGTGTCGAGTGGCAAGATGCAAGCTGTGTGTGTGTGCTGAGACTGTGTATTGGGCATGATGTCCATGACTGTGTGGGTATTGTGACATGTGCCATCCCCATGCATCCAACGTTGTCCATGACCCCATTCTCTGCATCCACCGGACTCAAGCTTGCAGGACATGGTTCTGCCACCTGTCTACACATACCTGGGTGCCCCCCAGGACACGGTCCAGGATCCCTGACCTCTGCGCATGACTGTTGCTGTACTCAATGTGTCTGTCAGCACGGTTGTTCGGCCACCCCCTCAGCTGGTTCTGACCATCACGGGTGTGTATGGTGCTCCATGTCTGTCTTGCCTAAAAAACTGTGACCCATGTGTCCTGTGCCAGACTCAGGCCCCAGGGTGTGGATGGTTGAAGTGAACAGATGACTCAGGCATGTTTACACTGTACAAGACACATGTTAGGTAATAATGCTACCAGCAGGCATCTACTCTTAATAGTGTGATTTATTATTGGGGGGGGGGGGGGGACAAAGTGAGGGGCTTTCCGGGATTAGGGAATCCAAAGTTCAGTAGGGGAGTTGGTGTCCTTGCCATTGGAAATCCTCAGAGTCCATGCCACAGTCTTTGTCAACATTGGTCAGCCAGTGACCAGCAGGGCCATGTGGCAGAGAATGTCTCTTGATGCTGTGATGCTGTTGCTCCAGTGGGCCAGGTGCCAGGCCAGGTGTCCTGGGAGATGGTGATGTAGCAGCCACCCTCACGGTCCTTTCCGTGGACGACCCGGCTTCCTGCGGGGAACCTCAGCAGCAGGCCGTGACGACGTGTGGGATGCTCCGTCGGATGTTTCCTCCTCCTCCTCATGATCCCTCCCTGTGGGTGGTGATGTTCTCCGCCTTCTGGCACAGGGAGGGTCGGCCATGGTGTCGGCCATCCGACGGAGTTCAGCGTGAATCCCCTGGGACGCCGTCACTTGCTCAGCCTGTCTGTCCTCCATCCTCCGTTGGTGTCCCTGTAGACAGGCTATTAGCTCCGCATGTTGCTGGGCCTGCTGGACCTTGATCCCCTCGAGGACGGACACAACCTGGGCCATGCCCGTGGTGTCCTGCCGGTATGAGTCCAGGATGTTACGGACATGGGAAAATACCGGATCCCCAGCCAACTGGTCAGGCTCGCGCCTCCGCCGTCCTCCACTCCCACCACCCCTGCCCACTTGCGTCTGGCCTGCACTTGTGGGCACATCGGGTCTCCGGGACCCCTGAGGGGTGGCATTGGCGTTGTCGCCTGCCTCCTCCTGGGTGCCCGGGACACCGTGTCCCTCCTGGCGAGCCTGGCTGCATTGTGGTGTTGGGGCAGGGATCCTGGGTGTCTCCTGGGATGTGGCAGGAGTGGGGGTGGTGGTTGGCACGGTTGTACCTGACGCAGGTGCTGCAGGTGGTTGGACACCAGAGGGGCCAGGTCGGTCGGGGTCGTCCGCAGAGTGGTGAGAGTGGTCGCTGCCGGTGGGATCGGTCTCCTGCAGATCCGGGTCCTGTGAGTGTTCCCCCCCAGTGTTGGGGGGTGCAGCATGACGTTGACCTGTGTGTGAGAGAGAAAATGTTAATTTGGATCCATGCAACATCCATGTTTCATCCGTTACAAAGTTGGCACATTTCCTCTTGGAATTAGGATCTGTCTTGCATTCCACTCACAGTGCACTTGTGCATGTGTGTGTCCCTTGGGCACCAATTTGGCCCCTTTAACTATGTGTGGCACAGTCTTACTTGCTGCGTCAAGTGTGACTGCAGTCAGCAGTGGAGTGTGCATGTGTGCCGAGCTATGCATTTGCGCCTTCCTTGTAGCACTGTACATGTGCACATGGAGTGGATCCACACACTTATATGATGCAGGTGGCTGTCCTTGTGCTCGTGTACAGGTTGTGACATGGCCCTGCGTTTTGCCATGATGAAGAGGGGGGGTTCTGGCACTGGCCACCCTTGTCTACATGCACGCAGTCCACCTGCTGACGAGCAGACATTCCCACACACCAAAGGACTGATTTGCTCTCCCTGTGTCTCCCTCCTTCTCTGTCCCCCTCTCCCTCCCTCTCTGTCCCCCTCTCCCTCCCTCTCTGTCCCCCTCTCCCTCCCTCTGTGTGTCAGCCTCCTCCCTGTGTCCATCTTCCTGTGTCTCCCTCCCTCTCTGTCCCCCTCTCCCTCCCTCTCTGTCCCCCTCTCCCTCCCTCTGTGTGTCAGCCTCCTCCCTCTGTCCATCTTCCTGTGTCTCCCTCCCTCTCTGTCCCCCTCTCCCTCCCTCTCTGTCCCCCTCTCCCTCCCTCTGTGTGTCAGCCTCCTCCCTCTGTCCATCTTCCTGTGTCTCCCTCCCTCTCTGTCCCCCTCTCCCTCCCTCTCTGTCCCCCTCTCCCTCCCTCTGTGTGTCAGCCTCCTCCCTCTGTCCGTCTCCCTCCCTCTCAGTCCCCCTCTCCCTCCCTCTGTGTCCCCCTCTCCCTCCCTCCGTGTGTCACCCTCTGTCACCTTGGCCCAGCTTCCTGGGCACACACTGTTAGCAGATCTTTGAGTGGCCCTTGGCCTGTTGATGTGAGTTTGTTTCTGATCTCCAGGCACCCATTTTGTCTGCTGTGTGTCTGTGCGCTGCTGCTGTGGTGGTGTGTGCTGCCACTCTTTCACACTGTTGGCTGTTCATTAGCTGCTGGCATGTGCTAAACAGTGCCTTCACCCCCATGTGTTGATGCAAGGCGTCCGCCATTTGCTGGCAAGTCATTCCTGTGTTGGGACACAGTGTTTGTCTGGCTGTGACCTAGGCCATATGGGAAGAGGGCATTGTTGTCTGCTTTGGAGTCGCACTATGTGATTCTTGGTGCCCAGCCTCCCGCCATCCGGGTTACCGTATCATGTGTTGTTGTCTTCAGTGGCCTGTGACTTGACATTGTCCAGCTGGGTGCATGGGGCATGGTGGCAGCAGTGGCATGTGCCTGCTCATGGAGTGTGGTTGAGTAATGCGATGGCTTGTGGTGGTTGCGTGGCTGTTATTAATTTTGGTTGTGGTTGCAGTTCCCCCCATGTGAGGTGCGTTGTTTGTGTACTCACCCGGGTCTCGGAGTCCTTCTACTCCTTCAACTGCCTCCACCGGCAGTATGGCCATCACCCTCTCCTCCCAGGGATGGTACTGTACGGCTCTGCGGGAGGGCCCTCCTCCGGTGGCGTTGGCCTGGTCGTGTTCCTCCTGTCTCTTGGCTCTGACCCTCCTCCGCAGATCGTACCACCTGTTCTGGCAATCCTGCTTGGTCCTCCTGGTGTCCGCAACAGCATTCACAGCATCGACGATGGTCTGCCACATGGCTGTTTTGGCTGCCTGGCTGGTGCTTCTGACCAATGTTCCAAAGATCTGTGGCTCGACTCTGAGGATTTGATCAACAAGGACCTCCAACTCTCGGTGACTGAACTTTGGATTCTTGGTAGTGGGCATGGTGAGGGGTGTGGGTGGGGATGGTGTGGGTGTGGGGGGTGTGTGGATGTTGGGGGGGGGTGTGGATGGTTGTGTGTGTGTGTGAATGTGATGAGAGGGTGTTTGTGAGGGTGGTCGTGTGAAGGTGTGCAAGTGTAAGATGTGGTGTCGCTTGTAGTCTGGTTCTGTGGTGTCTGGCAGCAGTGGGTCTGTTGCAAAGGCTCATGGTTTGTGTGTGTGGGCCCTTTTCATTGGTCCATGGGTGGGTGTGGCAGTGTTTGAATTTTGGGTGGGTGTGTTATAAGGAGTGGTGGTGTATTGGGCCTCTGTTTGTTTTTGACAGTTGCAGGTCAGTGATTGTGTTATTTTAGTGGTTGTTGGCCATGTTTAGTGGCTGTGTGCCTTTCGAATGGTGTATTGTTGTGTTGTTTTGTTTTGTCCTTGTTGTGTACGTGCGTTTTGAGCGTGTGTACGGTGTGTACATGGGCCATTTGGTTGTACGATTATGTCCTTGTGTGTGGCTTTGTACGACTCGTACATGCGGTTGTGATGTTGGGGCATGGGGTGCGCTCCGTACTTAGGAGGTTGTGTTGGGGGTGCGCCAGGAACGTACTGGGGTGGGGGTAGACGGGGCTATGACACGTCCTGGGGTGGGGGTGTGGCTCGCACGTACTGGGGTGTAGGTACACGTGGGGTACGACACGTACAGGGGTGGGGGGGTGTACATGGACGATGGTACGACACGTACTGGGGTGGGGGGGTGTACATTGACGGTGGTACGACACGTACTGGGGTGGGGGTACGACTGGAACGTACTGGGGTGTGGGTGGACGGGGCTATGACACGTCCTGGGGTGGGGGTGTGGCTCGCACGTACTGGGGTGTAGGTACACGGGGGGTACGACACGTACTGGGGTGTAGGTACACGGGGGGTACGACACGTACAGGGGTGGGGGGGTGTCCATGGACGATGGTACGACACGTACTGGGGTGGGGGGGTGTACATTGACGGTGGTACGACACGTACTGGGGTGGGGGTACGACTGGAACGTACTGGGGTGTAGGTACACGGGGGGTACGACACGTACAGGGGTGGGGGGGTGTACATGGACGATGGTTACGACACGTACTGGGGTGGGGGGGTGTACATTGACGGTGGTACGACACGTACTGGGGTGGGGGTACGACTGGAACGTACTGGGGTGTGGGTGGACGGGGCTATGACACGTCCTGGGGTGGGGGTGTGGCTCACACGTACTGGGGTGTAGGTACACGGGGGTACGACACTTACTGGGGTGGGGGTACGACTGGAACGTACTGGGGTGTGGGTGGACGGGGCTATGACACGTCCTGGGGTGGGGGTGTGGCTCGCACGTACTGGGGTGTAGGTACACGGGGGGTACGACACGTACTGGGGTGGGGGTACGACTGGAACGTACTGGGGTGTGGGTAGACGGGGCTATGACACGTCCTGGGGTGGGGGTGTGGCTCGCACGTACTGGGGTGTAGGTACACGGGGGGTACGACACGTACAGGGGTGGGGGTACGACTGGAACGTACTGGGGTGTAGGTACACGGGGGGTACGACACGTACAGGGGTGGGGGGGTGTACATGGACGATGGTACGACACGTACTGGGGTGGGGGGGTGTACATTGACGGTGGTACGACACGTACTGGGGTGGGGGTACGACTGGAACCTACTGGGGTGTGGGTGGACGGGGCTATGACACGTCCTGGGGTGGGGGTGTGGCTCGCACGTACTGGGGTGTAGGTACACGGGGGGTACGACACGTACTGGGGTGGGGGTACGACTGGAACGTACTGGGGTGTGGGTGGACGGGGCTATGACACGTCCTGGGGTGGGGGTGTGGCTCGCACGTACTGGGGTGTAGGTACACGGGGGGTACGACACGTACTGGGGTGGGGGTACGACTGGAACGTACTGGGGTGTGGGTAGACGGGGCTATGACACGTCCTGGGGTGGGGGTGTGGCTCGCACGTACTGGGGTGTAGGTACACGGGGGGTACGACACGTACAGGGGTGGGGGTACGACTGGAACGTACTGGGGTGTGGGTGGACGGGGCTATGACACATCCTGGGGTGGGGGTGTGGCTCGCACGTACTGGGGTGTAGGTACACGGGGGGTACGACACGTACTGGGGTGGGGGTACGACTGGAACGTACTGGGGTGTGGGTAGACGGGGCTATGACACGTCCTGGGGTGGGGGTGTGGCTCGCACGTACTGGGGTGTAGGTACACGGGGGGTACGACACGTACTGGGGTGGGGGTACGACTGGAACGTACTGGGGTGTGGGTAGACGGGGCTATGACACGTCCTGGGGTGGGGGTGTGGCTCGCACGTACTGGGGTGTAGGTACACGGGGGGTACGACACGTACTGGGGTGGGGGTACGACTGGAACGTACTGGGGTGTGGGTAGACGGGGCTATGACATGTACTGGGGTGGGGGTGTGGCTTGAACATACTGGGGTGTAGGTACACGGGGGGTACGACACGAACTGGGGTGGGGGGGTGTACATTGACGGTGGTACGACACGTACAGGGGTGGGGGGGTGTACATTGACGGTGGGACGACACGTACTGGGGTGGGGGTACGACTGGAACGTACTGGGGTGTGGGTGGACGGGGCTATGACACGTCCTGGGGTGGGGGTGTGGCTCGCACGTACTGGGGTGTAGGTACACGGGGGGTACGACACGTACTGGGGTGGGGGTACGACTGGAACGTACTGGGGTGTGGGTAGACGGGGCTATGACACGTCCTGGGGTGGGGGTGTGGCTCGCACGTACTGGGGTGTAGGTACACGGGGGGTACGACACGTACAGGGGTGGGGGTACGACTGGAACGTACTGGGGTGTAGGTACACGGGGGGTACGACACGTACAGGGGTGGGGGGGTGTACATGGACGATGGTACGACACGTACTGGGGTGGGGGGGTGTACATTGACGGTGGTACGACACGTACTGGGGTGGGGTACGACTGGAACGTACTGGGGTGTGGGTGGACGGGGCTATGACACGTCCTGGGGTGGGGGTGTGGCTCGCACGTACTGGGGTGTAGGTACACGGGGGGTATGACACGTACTGGGGTGGGGGTACGACTGGAACGTACTGGGGTGTGGGTGGACGGGGCTATGACACGTCCTGGGGTGGGGGTGTGGCTCGCACGTACTGGGGTGTAGGTACACGGGGGGTACGACACGTACTGGGGTGGGGGTACGACTGGAACGTACTGGGGTGTGGGTAGACGGGGCTATGACACGTCCTGGGGTGGGGGTGTGGCTTGCACGTACTGGGGTGTAGGTACACGGGGGGTACGACACGTACAGGGGTGGGGGTACGACTGGAACGTACTGGGGTGTGGGTGGACGGGGCTATGACACGTCCTGGGGTGGGGGTGTGGCTCGCACGTACTGGGGTGTAGGTACACGGGGGGTACGACACGTACTGGGGTGGGGGTACGACTGGAACATACTGGGGTGTGGGTAGACGGGGCTATGACACGTCCTGGGGTGGGGGTGTGGCTCGCACGTACTGGTGTGTAGGTACACGGGGGGTACGACACGTACTGGGGTGGGGGTACGACTGGAACGTACTGGGGTGTGGGTAGACGGGGCTATGACACGTCCTGGGGTGGGGGTGTGGCTCGCACGTACTGGGGTGTAGGTACACGGGGGGTACGACACGTACTGGGGTGGGGGTACGACTGGAACGTACTGGGGTGTGGGTAGACGGGGCTATGACACGTACTGGGGTGGGGGTGTGGCTCGAACGTACTGGGGTGTAGGTACACGGGGGGTATGACACGTACTGGGGTGGGGGGGTGTACATTGACGGTGGTACGACACGTACAGGGGTGGGGGGTGTACATTGACGGTGGTACGACACGTACTGGGGTGGGGGTACGACTGGAACGTACTGGGGTGTGGGTGGACGGGGCTATGACACGTCCTGGGGTGGGGGTGTGGCTCGCACGTACTGGGGTGTAGGTACACGGGGGGTACGACACGTACTGGGGTGGGGGTACGACTGGAACGTACTGGGGTGTGGGTAGACGGGGCTATGACACGTCCTGGGGTGGGGGTGGGGGTGTGGCTCGCACGTACTGGGGTGTAGGTACACGGGGGGTACGACACGTACAGGGGTGGGGGTATGACTGGAACGTACTGGGGTGTAGGTACACGGGGGGTACGACACGTACAGGGGTGGGGGGGTGTACATGGACGATGGTACGACACGTACTGGGGTGGGGGGGTGTACATTGACGGTGGTACGACACGTACTGGGGTGGGGGTACGACTGGAACGTACTGGGGTGTGGGTGGACGGGGCTATGACACGTCCTGGGGTGGGGGTGTGGCTCGCACGTACTGGGGTGTAGGTACACGGGGGTACGACACGTACTGGGGTGGGGGTACGACTGGAACGTACTGGGGTGTGGGTGGACGGGGCTATGACACGTCCTGGGGTGGGGGTGTGGCTCGCACGTACTGGGGTGTAGGTACACGGGGGGTACGACACGTACTGGGGTGGGGGTACGACTGGAACGTACTGGGGTGTGGGTAGACGGGGCTATGACACGTCCTGGGGTGGGGGTGTGGCTCGCACGTACTGGGGTGTAGGTACACGGGGGGTACGACACGTACAGGGGTGGGGGTACGACTGGAACGTACTGGGGTGTGGGTGGACGGGGCTATGACACGTCCTGGGGTGGGGGTGTGGCTCGCACGTACTGGGGTGTAGGTACACAGGGGGTACGACACGTACTGGGGTGGGGGTACGACTGGAACGTACTGGGGTGTGGGTAGACAGGGCTATGACACGTCCTGGGGTGGGGGTGTGGCTCGCACGTACTGGGGTGTAGGTACACGGGGGGTACGACACGTACTGGGGTGGGGGTACGACTGGAACATACTGGGGTGTGGGTAGACGGGGCTATGACACGTCCTGGGGTGGGGGTGTGGCTCGCACGTACTGGGGTGTAGGTACACGGGGGGTACGACACGTACTGGGGTGGGGGTACGACTGGAACATACTGGGGTGTGGGTAGACGGGGCTATGACATGTACTGGGGTGGGGGTGTGGCTCGAACGTACTGGGGTGTAGGTACACGGGGGGTACGACACGTACTGGGGTGGGGGGGCTGTACATTGACGGTGGTACGACACGTACAGGGGTGGGGGGGTGTACATTGACGGTGGTACGACACGTACTGGGGTGGGGGTACGACTGGAACGTACTGGGGTGTGGGTGGACGGGGCTATGACACGTCCTGGGGTGGGGGTGTGGCTCGCACGTACTGGGGTGTAGGTACACGGGGGGTACGACACGTACTGGGGTGGGGGTACGACTGGAACGTACTGGGGTGTGGGTAGACGGGGCTATGACACGTCCTGGGGTGGGGGTGTGGCTCGCACGTACTGGGGTGTAGGTACACGGGGGGTACGACACGTACTGGGGTGGGGGTACGACTGGAACGTACTGGGGTGTGGGTAGACGGGGCTATGACACGTACTGGGGTGGGGGTGTGGCTCGAACGTACTGGGGTGTAGGTACACGGGGGGTACAACACGTACTGGGGTGGGGGGGTGTACATTGACGGTGGTACGACACGTACAGGGGTGGGGGGGTGTACATTGACGGTGGTACGACACGTACTGGGGTGGGGGTACGACTGGAACGTACTGGGGTGTGGGTGGACGGGGCTATGACACGTCCTGGGGTGGGGGTGTGGCTCGCACGTACTGGGGTGTAGGTACACGGGGGGTACGACACGTACTGGGGTGGGGGTACGACTGGAACGTACTGGGGTGTGGGTAGACGGGGCTATGACACGTCCTGGGGTGGGGGTGTGGCTCGCACGTACTGGGGTGTAGGTACACGGGGGGTACGACACGTACTGGGGTGGGGGTACGACTGGAACGTACTGGGGTGTGGGTAGACGGGGCTATGACACGTACTGGGGTGGGGGTGTGGCTCGAACGTACTGGGGTGTAGGTACACGGGGGGTACAACACGTACTGGGGTGGGGGGGTGTACATTGACGGTGGTACGACACGTACAGGGGTGGGGGGGTGTACATTGACGGTGGTACGACACGTACTGGGGTGGGGGTACGACTGGAACGTACTGGGGTGTGGGTGGACGGGGCTATGACACGTCCTGGGGTGGGGGTGTGGCTCGCACGTACTGGGGTGTAGGTACACGGGGGGTACGACACGTACTGGGGTGGGGGTACGACTGGAACGTACTGGGGTGTGGGTAGACGGGGCTATGACACGTCCTGGGGTGGGGGTGTGGCTCGCACGTACTGGGGTGTAGGTACACGGGGGGTACGACACGTACAGGGGTGGGGGTACGACTGGAACGTACTGGGGTGTAGGTACACGGGGGGTACGACACGTACAGGGGTGGGGGGTGTACATGGACGATGGTACGACACGTACTGGGGTGGGGGGGTGTACATTGACGGTGGTACGACACGTACTGGGGTGTGGGTACGACTGGAACGTACTGGGGTGTGGGTGGACGGGGCTATGACACGTCCTGGGGTGGGGGTGTGGCTCGCACGTACTGGGGTGTAGGTACACAGGGGGTACGACACGTACTGGGGTGGGGGTACGACTGGAACGTACTGGGGTGTGGGTGGACGGGGCTATGACACGTCCTGGGGTGGGGGTGTGGCTCGCACGTACTGGGGTGTAGGTACACGGGGGGTACGACACGTACTGGGGTGGGGGTACGACTGGAACGTACTGGGGTGTGGGTAGACGGGGCTATGACACGTCCTGGGGTGGGGGTGTGGCTCGCACGTACTGGGGTGTAGGTACACGGGGGGTACGACACGTACAGGGGTGGGGGTACGACTGGAACGTACTGGGGTGTGGGTGGACGGGGCTATGACACGTCCTGGGGTGGGGGTGTGGCTCGCACGTACTGGGGTGTAGGTACACGGGGGGTACGACACGTACTGGGGTGGGGGTACGACTGGAACGTACTGGGGTGTGGGTAGACGGGGCTATGACACGTCCTGGGGTGGGGGTGTGGCTCGCACGTACTGGGGTGTAGGTACACGGGGGGTACGACACGTACTGGGGTGGGGGTACGACTGGAACGTACTGGGGTGTGGGTAGACGGGGCTATGACACGTCCTGGGGTGGGGGTGTGGCTCGCACGTACTGGGGTGTAGGTACACGGGGGGTACGACACATACTGGGGTGGGGGGGTGTACATTGACGGTGGTACGACACGTACAGGGGTGGGGGGGTGTACATTGACGGTGGTACGACACGTACTGGGGTGGGGGTACGACTGGAACGTACTGGGGTGTGGGTAGACGGGGCTATGACACGTACTGGGGTGGGGGTTCGACTGGAACGTACTGGGGTGTACCTAGACGGGTGGGGGTATACATATACGGGGGGTACGTGTCGGACGTACGGGGGCTGGGGGGAGTGTTGGGCGCGTATGCGGGCACATGTCTCCATGGTTGCTGTAGGAGTTCGGTGCGGACGGTGTTTTTTCCATACGGTTGTAACCTCGGACGCACGGGATGGATCGTGATTCCTCGGTCGGACTTGGCTTTTCACGTTTGTAAGGTAAATCGTCCGAGGACGTGTCGGACACATTTTCCGACCCGAGGACGTGTGGGGAATGATTCCCAGTGCGGTTCGTATGGACTTTTTACCATGCGAATCGTGATTGCCAGTTCGTACGGCACTTGTACGATTCGTACGGTAAAAAGACCCGATACGAGTCGCACGGGGGAATTTTTTACCGGATCGTGATCGGCACCTTGATGTACAGCC
Source organism: Triturus cristatus (assembly GCF_964204655.1). Taxonomy (NCBI): domain Eukaryota; kingdom Metazoa; phylum Chordata; class Amphibia; order Caudata; family Salamandridae; genus Triturus; species Triturus cristatus. The sequence goes on from NC_140588.1 coordinate 113,414,114, forward strand.
TTGTGCGAGTTGGAGACCTCCATTCCTTTCGTGTGCACCTCCTATCACCAGTGTAAGCGTGTGAAACGCCCCGTACACGCGCTCTGAGAGTGTGTGTATGGCCCGTATCACTATAGTAGTGGTGCCGTAGGAGCACGCATGTGAAACGCCCCGTACACACTCTCTGAGAGCATGTGTACGGCCCGTATCACTATAGTAGTGGTGCCGTAGGAGTACGCGTGGTACGGACCGTACACACGGTCTCAGAGCGTGTGTACTGCCCGTATCACTATAGTATTGCTGCTGTAGGAGTATGCGTGGTACGGACCATACTCATGCTCTCAGAGCGTGTGTATGGCCCGTATCACTATAGTAGTGGTGCCGTAGGAGTACGCGTGGTACGGACCGAACACACGCTCTCAGAGCGCGTGTACGCCGTCAGCCCGTATCACTATAGTAGTGGTGCCGTAGGAGTACGCTTGGTACGGACCGTACACACGCTCTCAGAGCGTGTGTACGGCCCGTATCACTATAGCAGTGGTGCCGTAGGAGTACGCGTGGTACGGACCGTACACATGCTCTCAATCCGGGTTATCGACCCGTATCACTATAGCAGTGGTGCCGTAGGAGTACGCGTGGTACGGACTGTACACACACTCTCAGAGCGTGTGTATGGTCCGTACCACGCGTACCCCTATGGCACCACTACAATAGTGATACGCACCGTACCCACACTATGGATGTGTGAGTACGGTGCGTATCACTATTGTAGTGGTGCAGTACGTGTACGGTTACGTGTGAAACGCACCGTACATGTTGTTTGGATTCAAAAATCACATAGGGGACAAGTATTAGGCACAACATGCATGCTGGTTGTCATGGATACAGAGATTTCAGTTGCAATGTGGCCATCATGTGGGCTTGAAAAGTCAGTTGGCCCAAAAATTACAATGTTGCAAAGTGGTTTTTGCCTTGCTATGATGCTCAAAATTTGAACCATGCAAATGTGTGTCATTGGTGTATGTTTAAAGGGATTGGCGGAAACGTAGGATGCAAATGAGTCTGACCAATCACTCTGTACTCCTGTAAATGAAAGCCCCCAGCAAGACAGATATAAGTCAGCCAGAACCCATGAGAGGGCGGTTGCCTGCACAACTTTCCTGTCAACCACACTGCTGCTGTCTGTGCTTCCTCTGGCACCATGTCACGTACTGTGGAGAGGGCCCAGCCATTCACACTTGAGGAGAATGAGGCATTGCTGGATGTCCTCCTCCCACAGTACCCCAAGCTGTATGGGAGACCAGGGGAGCAGGTGAGTGCTGACTCCACTACCTTTGACTGTGCACCTTTTTTGTGACTGTCACTTCTGGCATTGTGTCCAGGTGTGACAGACATGCAATGTTGTTTAGAGTGGGTCCCGGGGGGGAAAGGCTTATGTCTCTCATACAGAGCATGATGTAGTTTCTGTGTGCACTCCTCACTTGTATTGTGCTTACTGTGACATTCACTGCATAGTGCATGACACATTCAGCCTGGCAAATCCTTGGTGGCATTTTTTGGCTATTGTCCTGAGGTGATTCAGTGGTCCCCCCGGTGTGACAGGTGACTGTACCCACAGATGTGTATGAGTTGAGTGGACTTGTGGTGAGAGTGTCCAAGTGATATGTACGCCCTCCTGGACATTGATGTGTGAATGTTCCTTGTCATGTGGGTGAGTGTCTATGTGAAGTGTTGCACCACAGCTGCATGGTGGAGGCAACAGCTCTACCCATCTGATGTGAGAAGTAAGCCGTGCTGTGTGTCTGACTTGCTGAGCTAGCCCGACACCTGTGACACCCCACAGGCAAGTGGCACATGTGCAGAGTGAGGTTTGTATCCGCTGTTGCCAATGGCAGGTGATTGATCTGTGCCTGTGTGTGTCTGTGTACTCTGCTGAGGTTGCGTCAGTGGCCTGGGGCATGTAACTGCTTTGAGGTGCTGTCCATCAGCCTGGTGTTGCATGTGATGCACAGTGTGTGCCATGATCAGGGAGTGTGTCGCACCCCTCCTGCCACCTGTGTACTTTCAATGCCATGCAGTGCATTGGGGCTTCCACAGAGGCCAATGTCTATATGAGAAAGATGCAATTCCTTGGCAGCATCCTATGCCCTGTTCAACATATCAAAGATGTTCAAATGTGTGTCTCTGTGACAATGAGCAGGTGTAGTGATGTTGTCTCACTTTGTCATCCTCACAGGTAACTGCCTACGAGAAGGGGGGATCTGAAAGGAGATAGTCAGGGCCGTGAGATCGGTGGGGGATTGCAGTCGGCACCTGGCCCAAGTCTGAAAATGGTGGCGAGACATCTGGTTCTGGACCCGGCGGATCGCCCGGGTCCAGCTGGGGCTCTCACCTCCACGCCACCACGGCGGGCGCCAATGCCTGACCACCCACATGACGCGTGTCCTGGCGGTGGTCTTCCCTGACCTGCATAGGCAGTTACAGGAGAGACAGCAGCAAGGAGGGGGTAGGTACATGTCTGTTTGTTATGTTGTGTGTCACCAGCTTTTGGAAGTGCTCTGTAGCCTGGATACACTGCCAGGGTTTATATGTGCAGTGCATATTCTGTTCCCCAAAGTCAACCGGTGCTCTTATTCATCCCTTCCCCTACTTGACATGTGTCCCCTGGTCTGTGTGTAATCACAATTGCACATGGTCATTGTTAGACCTGGCATCATTGGCATGAGTCTCTCCTCCATTTTTTTCTATTGGCCTCCTCTGTTTACGATGTTTTGCTGGAATATTGCTTTGGGCACTGTGCCGCTGCTGATCAGTGCCACAGTGCAAGTGCTCCCTATGTTAAATTGATACATTGATTGGTGTTACCATGATTGGCTTGGTTGACTTACTGTTCAGACCCTAGTCTAGTGCACTGCGTGTTCCAAGGGCATGTAAGTTAACTGCTGCTGGTGGGTTTGCAGCACTGGTTGTGCCCCCCACAGAAGCAGCTTGTAAAATGTGTCCCAGGCCTGCCATCGCAGAGCCTGTGTGCAGTCCCTGACTGCCATGTCGACTTGGCAAGGAAACCTACTAGCCAGTCTCTAAAACCTTCACTTTGCCACATTTCAGACACTTCTATGGTAGGCCCTAGGGCTGGGTGCATTGTTGGTAAAAGGTAGGTCATGCCCTGATGGGTGTGGCATGACCTAATAGTGAATTACAGCCATCTCCGTTTTTCACTATTGAAGGGCTACCTGCCTTCCATAGGCCAGAATGGGCAGACTGATTATTAACTCCATTATAATCTTACCTGACTCAGGGAGCATGGTAGCGGTTCGAGTTTAGTATCCCTGAACTCAGAATTTAATAACACATCCGTTAGGATGGATGGTTTTTAAATTCTGTGTTTGAAAATAGCCCTTTTAGAAAGCGGCTATTTTCTTGTCCAACTATCCACCGGTCTCTGCTGGTTTGGTGTGTGTGTCAGGGTCTGGGTGGCTCCAGAGGTCTGAATGAGTCAGTGTGGGGTGAATGAGGCATTTACCTTTAGAGTGGGGGAAGAGTAGTCCCTGGTAGCCTGCCCTGCCTGACACAATGCTGGCTCCACCTCCTGCTGGGCGACTGATTGCCCTGCCCCTGCCAGTGACAATACTGGCTCCGCCTCCTGCTGGGCGGCTGATGACCCTGCCCTGCTCAGGGAATAGGCCAGGTGCCTCGGCCTGGCAACACCCACAACAAACCTGGGATGGGGAGAATTTCCCTGCTTGGACAAAGGGAACAAAGCAGAAAAGGGGTATAAAAGAAGGTCCCCTGAACCAAAGAACGTAGATCAATTCTGACAAGGAAACCTCTACCAAGGACAAGAAGCCTGCTGATCCAAAGACTTGCCTCCCCCTTCTGCCAGTGTGCTGTTTGCTGGGGGGAACCTGAGGCTGCTTCTTTATTTTTGCCAAGGGACAAGGAGAGAGGAACTTAGTGTGTACTCTCAAGCTTGCAAGAAAATCTCCAAGGGATGGAAGAGTGCCAGCCTCCTGTTGAAGTCACAGGGCTAAAGGACTTCACCCTCTGCTGAATTGCTTGTTGCTGGAACGTGGTGTTTCTAGTGCACAGGAGAAATCTGCAATCTCGACGTTGACGGCCGCCGCCGAATCCAGCTCGACATTGTGAGTACGGCTCAAGTGTTCTGAGCCTTCGACGCCGACCACCGGCCGCCGGGCCCAATCGACGCCAGTAGCGACGCCAGTGAGTAGTGAGTTCGGCTCCAGCTCCAAGTGACCCCGTCTCGACGCCGCTGCGGATCGCATTGACTCTGCGCCCTTCTCGACGCCGTGAGCGCTGCTTCGGCCCGACACCTCTCGAAGCCGCTGCGGATCGCCCCGACTCCGAGGCTCGATCGACGCCAACCTCTCGACGCCGTGGATCATCGTTTTTCTTCATTCTAAAGGTACTGTGTATATGGGGTCTGTTGCAACTCCAGGCTCGACGCAGCGCTCCTTGCAGTCGACGCCGAACCTTGGGAATATCGTAAACTCGACGTCGTGTGACTCCTGTGGGGGTCACATTGTTGCCAAGAATTGTGTTTTAAGAAGAATACTTACTTTTGTTGCTAAAGAACTATTTCCTAAAAAGAAACTTTACCTGAACTATTATTTTTCCTTCCATAGAGTATTTATTAAGATTGTGGTATATTTTTATCGTTATGTGGTCTTGTGCTAAGCCTTATATAAAAATACTTATTTTTTATAATAACTCCTGTGTTGTGTCCGTTTGTAGTGTATTCACTTTATTACTGTATGTGGTCATAAATGCTTCACACACTGCCTCTGAGATAAGCCTGTCTGCTCTGCCAAGCTACCAAGGGGGTGAGCAGGGGTTATCTGAGTGTGTAATCCCCTTGCCCTGACTAGAGGAGGTGGGTCCCTATTTGTCAGAAGTGTATACCTAGAGACCGCCGGTTCTAACAGTCATCTAGGCTGCCAGTTATTCCAAGTGCACATTGCTTTCTGCATCATGTGGGAGGGTGGTCTGTGACATGTGTTGGTACCTTGCCTGTGCCCTGTCCTGTTCACTCTGTTGGGGGTCCATATTTGTTGGCACTGATGATGAGTCTCAACATAGGAGTGTGGGATTTCAAATGAACACACTTGCAGCATGCATGACCAATGTTGTGGCCTCAGACATGATGTGCATGAGTGGGAGATATTCATAGTGCCAGGACGGTTGCTCATGTTACAGTCAGATCATTCCAGGAACAAGGAGCAGTGTGCCCACTACAGTCCCCTGAGACACCCTTGCCTCGTAATCATGTGTGTCATCCAACACTGTGCCCATTCTCTGTGTGTTCAGCATAGGTTTTCCTCTGTGGCATTGTTCCCTGGCCTCATTTGTATTTATCCAAAGTGTGCTACATGTGTCCACTGGACAGGGAGACCCCATTTGGCTTGTGCATACTCACACTAGGCAGTGCCTTTGTGTCTATTCACAACTATCTGTTGATGGTTGTTTGTCACAAATATGTGTTGCCAGCCGCACGAGGTGATGTGGAGTACATTTGGGAATTCTTGCAGCACATTTTTGTAAACCCTGATTAAAAGGTGTCACTTCTTGATCTGTCTCAATCACATTGTCTCAGGTATGGGGGATTTGTGCGGGCGAGGCCTACATGGCCAAACCTTATGTCTCCTTGCCAGTTCTGAGCTGTGTGTGATAATTGGCTGGACAGAGACTCAACGTGCATTGACCCAGTGATGTTGTGCAGGGTTTAATGTTTGTGCTTTGCAGCATGTGTGAATTGTTTAAATACATGATTCCTGCTCATACATTTTTTGCACCAGTGTGTGGTCCAGATGCTACGTAGTTTGGTCTTTGTGTGCTGACATCTGTGTGGACATTCTGGATTGCCATGAGGATGTCTCCACAGTGCAGGTATGCCCTTTTACAACACAATTGCAGGCCCATTAGCTTAGGCATTGTCCTGGGTTTGGACATGTGTGCCACTCCCCATGACAGGCAGTGGGTCAGATGTGTTGCCAACTGTGTCATCAGGTAACAGATGGCCATGTGACAACTGACATAATTCAAGTTGTTAGTCAAAAAGTATTGTACCTTGGCACTCACAACACTTGTCAACAGGTCTTCATGTTTTAAATGCTTTAGTTTGATGTTTTGCTGTTAAGAACAATAATGTGCCTGCATGACAGATGTCTCCCAAGGAAGTGCACAACAAACCACCTTTACACTTTCAGGGAACACGCTGGCACATTTTAAAAGAAGGCACTGTTCTAATAAGACTGTTTTTTAGATTATACATATACATGTTCCCACAGTGTTGTGGAATTTGGGTAAATCCTTGGTTTTTGGTGATACCAACTTACGAGTGTCAAGTTATCAAGACCTCCGTGGGCCCATGTATATGTACTTTCTGTAACACCATTTCTTTCTAACAGTGGCTTCTTTAAATAAGACTGCCAGCTTCTTCAATGACTGGGTAAATGTAGTTGTGTGTGCACCTCCTTGGGAGCCATCTTTTATGAAGGCAAATGTGTGTTCTGTTCACAAAATGGCACATTCCCACATTCTAAACATGTCGATTGTGTAAAGTATTGTGATTCCCAAGGAGCCAACATTTTTTTGTTTTGTGTAAGTATTTACAGGTCTCTGAGTGTGGGGACACCTTTAGTATTGAGGTGTGTTAGTTTGCCTTGGGTGCACCACTACTGTTTCTTTCAGGGTAAACAAGAGGTGGCATGACTTCATTGTATTGCTGTGCTCACCTGTTCCCAGACACTAGCTTCTCAGTGTATTTCTCATTCAAATTTTGGGCTGGTGTGTCCTATTTTTCCTTGTGTCCAAGTGGCATGGTGGGTCTACCAACTGGGAAGTACAGGGCTTACATATGCACTGTGACCTATTGGTTTTGTACTCATGTGTCAGATGTATACATGTGACTGATGTTTTTCTGTATCTTCACCTTGCCCACAACATCATCATTGGAAACCGAGGGAGACACCTGCACAAACCTGGTGGAGGGACCCAGCACCAGTGCCACCAGTGCTGGCGAGTCTGCGGGAGCCAGTGGCACGGAGGGCGAGGGGAGTCAGTCGGAGGACCTGTCTGGTGGCGAGCCCAATTACGACGCAGACGGGTCGGAGGCTGACCTCATCGAGGGGGCAGAGGCTGCTACAACACCTGGCGGCAGCCCAACATCTGTCCCGCCTCCTCCATTCCCATCACCACCCTCCCAGTTGCTCCAGTCCCTTCTGTCCGTGCAGAGCCCCACCATGTCTCCTTCGGGACAGGCACCGCACCCCCTGCCCCTGTCACCCCTGCTGCCCTCAGTGCAGAGTCTGTGGACATACAGCAGCAGTTGCAGGTTGGGCAGGCATTGGTGCTGAATGTCCTCCATAGCCACACCACACTGCTGACACAGATGGTGTCGTTCATGGAGGGCATGTCAGCAACGATGTCTGAACAACGCAGGTTTCTGCGGTCCATGGACTCTTCCCTGACGGCAGCAGTGGCTCTCCTGCAGCGCTTCGTCCCCCCCCTACCCCAGCCCCATCCACACTTTCCTCTCCCATACCTGTCCCAAGCACACCCAGACATTCCCAAGCACGCACCCCACCAGACACAGGCAGCACACCACCAAGTAAGGGCAAGCGCACACCTCCTGGCACGCACACTCAGGGGGCTGTAGGCACACCCACTGGGTCTGGGGCAAAAAGACATACACGCAGCCACAGTCTGAGTCCGCAGGCCTCACAACCCAGTCCTTCCAAAAGCACTCCCCTTGGCTCCCCTGCCAAACTGTCACCCAAAGAGGTTGACATAGGTGAGCTGGCCCTCACCCCCACTGTGACACCACCCCACAAGTGGTCGAGGAAGTCCCCGGGCAGGGGAGTTGAGTCCCCCCCATGTCCATCCCCTCCCCCAAGAGCGCTGCACCCCATCCGTCGGCCACCCCCCCTCCGTTGGCCCTGGGGTTTCTTCCGGTGCAGGGGTTACTCTGGTCGCCCTGGCAGCAGTGTGCAGCGCCGAGCTCACCTCCACCTTTGGCGCTGCCCCACCCCCTGTGGTGGAGACGTCCACCCCTGCACCCACCACACCTACCCTTCCCCCTCCTGTTCCTGTGGTGCCTGGTCTTTCCCCACGTGATGCCCCTCCCGGTCGACGAACCTGAGGGTTCCACTGTGCAGGCAAGCTAGGGGAGACGCGTGCTCATGTGTCCCCCCAAGGACTTCTATTATGGACTGGCCATTGGCCTTTGTATATAGTGTGATTTCATAATTTGTTTTTTATGCTGAATAAAGCATTTTATTTTTAGTTTGAACACTATTGCATTTCAGGTATTGATGTTGGTGCTGAGGCTCCAGGAGTTGGTGTTATTGTAATGTGTTATGGTTCTGAGAAATGTTCTAGTCTGATGGTCATGAGGTGGACCATGGTATCTGCGTGCCATCGCAAGGTCTCTGCAAAGAATCATTGGTAGTGTGTGTTATTTTGGTTTTGAGACATTGTCCCAAGGAGTGTTCCTTCCTCTGTGGCACCTGACATCTTCCCTGCAAAGAGTTGCACAATTGTTCTGCTGACCTGTGTCTACATTTTCTTTGTTGGTGACGGATCCCTTCAACTATGGCCATACCTGCTCAGCAATGTCTCTGGCTGCATCGTCTGTGCCATCCTTGCTAGTCACTGTACCTGTGTATTGAGTATGTTGAAATGCCTTCATGGAGAAATTCTCCCTTTTCACCACTATGCATGTGTAGTCCTCTGTACCCACCCCTCTTATTGCAGGCCACTGCTGGTAGTCATTTACACCCACCCCTCACATGTCTGTCCACTGCTGGTAGTGATATTCACCCACGCTACATATTATTACATTGCCTCTGTGGAGGGTTTACTAAATTTGTCGGCTTCTCTTCATTATTTTTATCTCATTGATTATATACCACTTTCTTACATAATCTGTGATTACGAATGCTTTATGACTTTGATTCTCCTACATATCTTATATTGTGTAATACTTGTGACATCTTTGCACACCCCCCCTGTTTTTCCTTACTAGCATTTTGCCTATTTTTTGCGCCTTTACTTCAGAGACTCACGTGTGATTGGATTACCCACCGGTATAGATGTAGTTGACTGGTGGACCCAAAGTATGGAATTCGAGGTGGGTTTGAACTCACTTATTGGTGTTGGAGAGCACTCTTTTCAGGTCCTTTGTTGGCTACTTGGCTCCTAGACATCAGCAGCTGATTGATATTTTTGGTACTTTTTGCTTTATCGTATCTCACTGGATTGCTTGACTAGAACTTTATCTATTCACGTGTTTATCTCATTACATCTTAGGTTTGCACTTTCTACTTGATCTTATGTTCTCCTTATAACTCAAACTTCTTTCGACATAGGACACGGCGATTTTTTCTTTTCTTTCTGATCCGTTCTTTCTCTGACTGGGTTTTTGGGACTTTGAATTGCACTAAATTTTCTTATTATGGTATGCAATGTTTATCACTTAATACAATTAGCCTTCCTCACCTTTCCTTTTTTTTGGGGCAGTTCTGACTATTTGGTCACACTTCTGTCTGTCGACTTTTTTGACTCTTACATTTTATATTTATTTACATGTGTTTATTCCTGTCAACAGCCTTGAAAAAGTCAGTGTACCAATTAAGTACAGACGAAACACGTGTTGGCTGGGCTGCATCTGATATTTGGACGCTTGTACCACAATTTTTCGAGCTGTGTTCAGTATTGGACGAATGTATCACATTTCTTGGATATCATTTTCAATAAAGAAGAACAACTTGAATACAACAGAGGACTACTGTATCCTGTCCAGCAAATTTGATTGAACTATTAACTTATTTGAGACAAATCTTTTGTATGATGTTTACATTCAGATGAACGGCTATATACATTTTGCTATATGGGTGTGCTTGATAACTGGTCCTTCTTGAATATATGTTGAAATGCCTTCATGGAGAAATTCTCACTTTTCACCACTATGCATGTGTGTACTCCCGGCCTAGCACACATATGGTACTTGTTCTGCAGGGTATTTGGGCACCTGACTCACAATTGTGGGCATTGTATCTGTGGGAACTCCACCCTATTCCTTCCATGAGAGACAACATCTTGGTGGCTGGCCCAGCACCTGTACATTCCTATCAGTCCTGGGATGTGCGTGACAGTGTGTGTTCCCTTTGGCTCTCTTAGTTTAGTAGGCAGTGACATGACTATACAGTCTTGTGGCATGATCTCAGTGTGTGTATTGGGCTGCATCTGCCAGGGGTGGGTATGCAAGTGTTATTTATCCATGTGGCGTGTCATGCAGTGGGGGAAAGACATCCATCCTCCTGGGAGTGGGACACTGCTGTCAGTGATGTGTTGTTATGGCACTATCATCATAGTCCAAAGTTAGGGATGCGTACATACACCCATGTAGTTGTGGCCATCTGATAATGATGTACACCCCCCCATGTCTCTGTCCACTGCTGGGAGTCCTCTGCACCCACCCATATATGTCTGTCCACTGCTGGGAGTCCTCTGCACCCACCCCTCACATGTCTGTCCACTGCTGGGAGTCCTCTGTACCCACCCCTCTTATTGCAGGCCACTGCTGGCAGTCATTTACACCCACCCCTCACATGTCTGTCCACTGCTGGTAGTGATATTCACCCACCCCCATGTCTCTGTCCACTGCTGGGAGTCCTCTGCACCCACCCCTCACATGTCTGTCCACTGCTGGGAGTGATATGCACCCACCCCTCATATTGCAGGCCACTGCTGGTAGTCATTTACACCCACCCCTCACATGTCTGTCCACTGCTGGAGAAGTGTGGCTCACTGGTTAGAGGAGGCATACCCTGAAGCAGAGGTCAGACCCGGGACCAGGGTTCAATTCCCGACGCGGCAGGGTCTGAGCCCAAGTGTCCACGGACTCGATAATTCTCACTTCGGTGCCTACTCGAATCATGGGTTCACACTCTGCAACTCTGGGCAATAGCTTGCTTAATCTCCACTACGGCCCCCCCTGCGGCGGGATGCCTGGCTTTCACCTTGGGGATGCCCAGTATGGGTTATCTCACAGGGAAAAGCCAGGACGGGTTCCCAATGCAAGCGCCGAGATGCCCAAGGGTAAGTCGAGCGCTATATAAGAACATACATACATACATATGCACCCACCCCCATGTCTTTGTCCACTAGTGGTAGTGATATGCACCCACCCCCATGTCTCTGTCCACTGCTGGGAGTCCTCTGCACCCACCCCTCACATGTCTGTCCACTGCTGGGAGTCCTCTGCACCCACCCCTCTTATTGCAGGCCACTGCTGGTAGTTATTTACATCCACCCCTCACATGTCTGTCCACTGCTGGTAGTGATATGCACCCACCCCCATGTCTCTGTCCACTGCTGGGAGTCCTCTGTACCCACCCCTCACATGGCTGTCCACTGGTGGTAGTGATATGCACCCACCCCCATGTCTCTGGCCACTGCTGGGAGTGATATGCACCCACCCCCATGTCTCTGTCCACTGCTGGTAGTGATATGCACCCACCCCCATGTCTCTGTCCACTGCTGGGAGTCCTCTGCACCCACCCCTCACATGTCTGTCCACTGCTGGGAGTCCTCTGCACCCACCCCTCTTATTGCAGGGCACTGCTGGTAGTCATTTACACCCACCCCTCACATGTCTGTCCACTGCTGGTAGTGATATGCACCCACCCTCATGTCTCTGTCCACTGCTGGTAGTGCTCTGCACCCACCCCTCACATGTCTGTCCACTGGTGGTAGTGATATGCACCCACCCCCATGTCTCTGGCCACTGCTGGGAATGATATGCACCCACCCCCATGTCTCTGTCCACTGCTGGTAGTGATATGCACCCACCACCATGTCTCTGTCCACTGCTGGGAGTCCTCTGCACCCACCCCTCACATGTCTGTCCACTGCTGGGAGTGATATGCACCCACCCCCATGTCTCTGTCCACTGCTGGTAGTGATATGCACCCACTCCCATGTCTCTGTCCACTGCTGGGAGTCCTCTGCACCCACCCCTCACATTTCTGTCCACTGCTGGGAGTCCTCTGCACCCACCCCTCTTATTGCAGGCCACTGCTTGTAGTCATTTACACCCACCCCTCACATGTCTGTCCACTGCTGGTAGTGATATGCACCCACCCCCATGTCTCTGTCCACTGCTGGTAGTCATATACACCCACCCCTCACATGTCTGTCCACTGCTGGTAGTGATATGCACCCACACCCATGTCTCTGGCCACTGCTGATAGTCATATACACCCACCCCTCACATGTCTGTCCACTGCTGGGAGTCCTCTGCACCCACCCACATATGTCTGTCCACTGCTGGGAGTCCTCTGCACCCACCCCTCACATGTCTGTCCACTGCTGGGAATCCTATGCAGCCACACACCCACCCACCCACCCCCTTGGTGCAGTACACTGCTGTCCTGGGCCTACACACACACCAATATAAAGGTAATATGCTGCACCAGGCCGTAAGCTAACATTCGTGGCATGTGTACGCCTTGTATCCCAAATGTACTGGTGCCGTAGGGGTACGTGTGATACAGACCGTACCTCCGCATTCATAGGGTGTGTACGGTCTGTACCACGCGTACCCCTACGGCCCCAATCCAATAGTGCTACGGCCCGTACCCACGCTATGTATGTGTGGGTACGGTCCGTAACACTATAGTAGTGGTGCCGTAGGAGTACGCGTGGTTCGGCCCGTGCACATGCTCTGAGAGCGTGTGTATGGTCCGTACCACAATAGTGATGCGGACCGTACACACTCTCTGAGAGCGTGTGTACGGGCCGTACCACGTGTACCCCTACGGCACCACTACTATAGTGATACGGGCCGTACAAACGCTCTGAGAGCGTGTGTACGGGCCGTATCACGCGTACCCCTATGGCACCACTACTATAGTGATATGGGCCGTACACACGCTCTGAGAGCGTGTGTACGGGCCGCACCACGCGTACCCCTATGGCATCACTACTATAGTGATACGGGCCGTACACACGCTCTGAGAGCGTGTGTACGGTCCGTACCACGCGTACCCCTACGGCACCACTACAATAGTGATACGGGCCGTACACACACTCTGAGAGAGTGTGTACGGGCCGTACCACGCGTACCCCACAGCACCACTACTATAGTGATACGGGCCGTACACACGCTCTGAGAGCGTGTGTACGGTCCGTACCACGTGTACTCCTACAGCCCCACTACTATAGTGATACGGACCGTACCCACGCTATGGATGTGTGAGTACAGTGCGTATCACTATTGTAGTGTTGCCGTAGGGGTACCCATAAATGTCCACTTCCGTTGTTGCGGGACGCAGGGATTGGCCCCCCGAAGTGACCAGACCCTGGAAGTAATGTATGTCCTCAATATTGTAGGTTTTAATTTGGGTAGGGGGTATGTTTCCTGCCCCTCACCCCCCCTTGGCCCCTGGGTGTTGTTCTCAGCTTCTGCGGCGTGTGCGTTGGGTTCAGTGCACCAGGTCGTAGGCTAAGAGGGCCGGGATGACACGTAGGATGGGGTCCATGGCTGTCCGTCGCGTGCCGGGGCTCCGTTTTAGCATCGGACTCAGTTTTCCAGGATTTTTTAGCTGCCGTAAAAAAATAGCTGTGCGGAGTGACGTAGGGACGATTCGTACTTGCTGGTCCGTAAAATGCTGCCTGACTCCGTACAGACATCGCGTACGTGCTGTCCAGGTTCCGACTCGTAGGTATTTTTTGCCATACCTGTGTTTTGTACGTTTCGTACGGAAAAGGTATTTCTGTACGAATCGTACTTGCTGGATTGTACGGTGGATTTCCCGGGTACGAGTCGTACGGAGAATACGCACCGTACGACGATTCGTACCCAGGTTTTACAGGATTGCAATCGGCACCTAATTGTTTAATAATTTGAAGGTTATTTAAGTATTTTTAAGTATGTTTTAATTAATTATATTCATTATTTCATTATTTTACATTACTTTTAAGACATTTAAAAAAATCGATATTTTAACAAACTATATTATCTACATCAATATTTTGGATTGCATATTTTTTTACTTACCTGTTTGTAGATAGGAAGTCGGTATTCTGTTATTCTATATGTTTTCATCGATATTTTGGCAGGTCGATATTTTGCTTCTTCTGAACATCATCATCTATGAATCTTGACATGACCATCCTTATAAGCATGTACTTGGTGTCCAAATTCTTTGGCACTGTCATCAGCGTAAGTACCACCAGGAGACAGCAAAATATACCTACATGAAGAAGTTTATTGCAGTAGAAGCAGGAGCCCCCTTCCCGCAGGTCCGATCTCCAGGAAATCCAAACTGTGTCTGGAAAAAGTATGGGGAAAGAATGCGGGGTGTGAGCTCAATTCAACAAATGATATACAAAAATAAACAATGCTTGTGATCATGCTTGTGATCACGCCTGTCACATGCAAGAATAACTATGCTAGTGATCTTGCTCACGATCTACACTAAACAAGGAGCAATGGACCACATTCTTTATGTGAGGAGGCATTCAGAACTGAAAGTTAAGTAGACAGCAGAGGAGGAGGTTGCTTGAATAGACAAAGGAAAGGAGAAAAATGGTGAGCTTGTGTAACTTTATTGAGACAATTGCAGTGGCTTCTTCATTTGATATGAGGGAGGGAAAGAGGGAGTTTGCGTGGGTTTCCCAGGAGGAGGATCTCGGATTTCTCTCCGTTTAATTTCAGGCGTGATTCGCACATCCAGTGGAAGATGTTCTCAAGACAAGCTGCCAGGTTGTCCAGGCTTTTACTCGACTGGTTTAAGGACACCACCAGTTGGGTGTCGTCGGCATACATGACTGTTTTTATGCCGAATGGGGCTATAATGTCCTCTAGGGGGGACATGTAGACGTTAAAAAGTGTGGGGCTCAGGATAGGAGCCCTGGGGGACCCCACACTGGAGAGGAAGAGCTCTGGACATAACTGTGCCATCGGACACCTGAAAGGTTCTGCCTTAAAGGAAGGATTTGATCCAGGACAGGGTGGTGCCTGAAACTCCTACCAAGCTGAGCCGGTGGATGAGGATGGCATGATCCACCGTGTCGAAGGCGGCACTCAGATCGAGGAGGATCACTGCCACTGATCCTCCTGCGTCTATGATGGTTCTTGCCTCCTCGACCACGGCTAGTAGTGCGGTGTCTGTTCCTTGTCCAGGTCTAAACCCTGTCTGGGATTGGCGCAGGAGATTGTTGGTTTCCAAGAAGAGGGATAGTTGGTGGTTGACAATTCGCTCGGCCACTTTGCTGATGGCCGGGAGGAGAGAAATGGGTCTAAAGTTGGATAGGTCCGTTGGATCGAGGTGGGGTTTTTTAAAAAGTGCCCTGACTGTAGCTTTCTTCCTGTTGGCTGGAACAATGCCTAGTGCTAGGGAAGCGTTAATCAGGTGGGTGAGTGGAGGGGCGACAGTGGCGGCGACCAGTTTTAATTTGCTCATAGGAGCTAGATCCGATGGAGCCCCGCTCTTCACGGATTGTAAAGTGGTCAGGAAAAGTTCTGTGGTGACCTGGGAGAATGTTTGGAGGCATGGAGCCTCTGCATAAGGGGGATGGGGGTAGCGGGGAGTTGGGAGGTAATGGGAGATGGGAGGGATTTGAGGATATTATTAATTTTTGTTGCAAAGAACTCAGCTAGCTGGTTGCATCTGGTGCCCGATTGGTCTGGTGTGGGCAAAGGGTCTGGGGTTTTAGTGAGAAGGCGAACGATGCGATAGGTTTCTTTGGCAGAGTGTTAGAGACGGGGATCTCTGATTGGCGCAAGGATGCCCTTGTGTCAAGCAGTGACCCTCTCCTCCACGTCAGGGCAAAGGATAACCCCCTGGGAATGACCCTTGCTCACCCTCTAGGTGCGTGGCGTGAGCAGCCAAGGCGATTCTCCAGGCGTTGTTGGTTAAGCAATTATAATCACACACACAGTAAATACATTAATCCCCCCAGAAATGGACACCAGGCTTAGGTATGTGAAAATACGGCTCTTTATAAAAAAATAGTTATCTTAATATGCAGATTTATCACAAGACCAGTAACGTTGTTTCTATGCCACCATATTATCAAGCAGGTAAACGGTTCTTTAAGCGGATGCTTCTTTAGTCTCTTTTCAATGTTACTTGGGAGATTCCAGTCTTTGACTTACGTTCCGGCCTACCGCGGCTCACGCATCGGTCGTGGGCGCGCTCGCGCCGTGCACAGCTCCTCCCGGTGGCTCCCGGGCAGCAGCAGTGAGACGGGCGTGCGGTGAGGATTAACGGGGAAGTAAGGCGGTGCGGGCCCCGAGCCCGATACTGGAATTCCTGTAGCACTGTTGCGAGGAGAGAGTTGCCCAGATCGGAGCGACTCTCGGCTTCGGGGTAGTGTCTTTGGATCCTCAATCAGCGGGTGTGTGCAGCAGGCAGGCGCGGCCAGCGACCCTTAGCACGGCGGTGCAGGGGGGGTCTCCACAGCGGGGGCGGCGCGGCATGATATGTCCTGGGATAGCGAAGCAGGGTCACAGGGCACGGTCAGTGCAGCAGGGTGACCCGGCGTAGATCACAGTCGCCGGACGGATTCCGGCAGGAGGGGTGACAGCGCGTTCAGCGCAATCCAGTGGCAGGCGATGACAGGGGTGCAGGCAACCTAGCCCGGGGACAGAGAGCGGCTCCGGACGGAGCGGGGCTCTCACGGGGTAGAGGCAGGCAAGCTCCTGAGTGTCACGGCCCTAGGAGGGGGCGATGAGGGGCGCAGTCTCTTTCCAGCAGGATGCACACACGGCTCGAATTGGAGGACGAGCAAAAGCACAGAGAACCCACTAGTCCTGGGGTTCAGTTCAGGGGGCAAGCTCAGATCAAGCCCTTGGAGAATGTTCAAGCACAAAGTAGCAAAGTCTTTTCTGCAAGTCTTCTTCCTCTCCTTTCTCAGCAAGGCAAGCAGCAGGCCAGTCCTTCCAGCGTCTTCTTCTCCTTCTAGTCGGGCAGAGGTCCTTTGTGGTAAACAGGATTCTGATTTGCAAGGAGCAGGGCTCCTACTTTTATACCACATTTCTTTTGTTCTTCCAGGCCAGGGGGTCCTTCGCATAGTCGTTCTCAGTCCTGAGCACTTTGTTGGGGGTACTCTGACTTCTGCTTTCAGTGTGAGGGGCAGGCACATCAGCCGCTCCACAGGAGGTGGAGCCGGCATTCAGGGGACAAGTACTTTCAGGATCACCTTGTGGACAGCGCTTCGCCCGTCCGGGGCCAGGTGCAGGCTAAGTCATCAGTCGCTCCCCAGGGGGTGAAGCCAGCTTTGTGGTGGTGGAGCACTGCCCTATTCAGAGTCCAAGGGGCACCCCCACCTCCCACCAAGGTGCTCTCCTGCCATTCGCTACCTGTCATCCCCCCAGCCCTGTCACTCACATCGCCCAGACAGTCAGATACACGCACAGCAGAGGCGGGCTGAGACGGTTAAGCGAGTAAATACGGACTTTCTAAAAGTCGTATTTACAAACCCAGGATAGTAAAATAAACTTGACCACAAGAAGTATTTTATCATTCCGAGTTCAGGCATACTAAACATATCTCTCTACCATGTTCCCTGAGCCTGCTGGGATTATAGGATGTAATAAGTCCAGCAGCTCATCTGGCATAAGGGGAACATGGTAGCCTTGCAATAGTGAACCACGAAGATGGCGGTGATTCACTATTAGGACAGGCCTCACAACCAGGGCCCGTCCTACCTTACACCTACAACGCACCCTGCCCGCGGGCCTACCATAGGGGTGACTAACATGAGGCTAAGGGAAGGTTCTGGGGGATGGCAAGTGTGTGCACTTGCCCAGCCAGCGTGACAGTACGGGACTGCACGCGGGGTCGGCACTGGCAGACCCAGGACACATTTTACATGGCCGCTGGTGTGGGTGGCGCAACCGGCGCTGCAGCCCACTAGCGGCATTGGCATTCACAAGCCCTGGCACTCCGGGTGCACTTTACTGGGGACTGACAGTGAATCCAATAAACCAATCATGTATACCAATGATGAACACTTTATCTTAGGGAGCACTTGCGCTGCGGCACGGATTAGCCGTGGCACAGCGCCCTGAGCGGACAACACCAGAAAAACAATCGAGGCACACCACCAAAAAGTGGAAGGGAAACTCACGCCAAGGTGCCAGGTCTAACACATGTCCCCTCCAGCTGAAAGGTGGGGAGAACTACCCTTGCCCAGGGGGTTCCTCGTCACTAAGGCGGAAATACCTGGACAGACCGTCAGCGTTGGCGTGATCTGTGCCAGGACTGTGTTCCACCGTAAAGTCCATACCCTGTAGGGAGATGGACCACCTCAACAGTTTCGGGTTCTCACCCCTCATTTGCATCAACCATCTGAGGGGCCTGTGGTCTGTCTGAACTCGGAAGTGAGACCCAAACAAGTAGGGTCTTAGCTTCTTCAGCGCCCAGACCACAGCAAATGCTTCTCGCTCAATTGCACTCCACCTACTTTCCCGTGGTAGTAACCTCCTACTGATGAAGGCTACGGGTTGGTCCCAGCCCTCCTCAGTCATCTGTGAGAGAACAGCCCCTACACCATGCTCTGAAGCGTCTGTCTGGACTAGGAATTCCTTTGAGAAATCAGGGGCCAAGAGCACTGGCGCCGTGCACATGGCAGTCTTCAGGGTGTCAAAAGCTTTCTGACAGGTGTCAGTCCAGATCACTTTCCTGGGCTGCTTCTTAGAAGTCAGCTCTGTCAAGGGGGCAACGATCGTTCCATAGCCCTTGACAAACCTCCTGCAGTACCCAGTGAGCCCCAGGAAGGCCCTCACTGCGGTCTGTGTCTTGGGGGGCTCCCAAGCCAGGATGGTCTCAATCTTGGGTTGCAAGGGTGTCACCTTGCCACTCCCCACTTGGTGTCCTAAGTACACCACGGAACCCTGCCCGATCTGGCACTTGCTCGCCTTGATCGTGAGGCCAGCTCGGCGCAGCGCCATCAACACTTCCCAGAGGTGGCGCAGGTGGTCGGGCCAGGTGGCACTGAACACTGCGATGTCATCCAGGTAGGCGGCACTGAACGCGTCCAGTCCAACCAACACCTGGTTGACCAACCTCTGAAAGGTGGCAGGGGCATTCTTCATCCCAAATGGCATTACGCAGAACTGGAAGTGCCCATCTGGTGTAGAGAATGCTGACCTCTCTTTGGCCCCATCGGTCAAGGCGATCTGCCAGTACCCAGACGTTAAATCAAACGTGCTGAGGAACCGGGCAGCCCCTAGCCGATCAATGAGCTCATCAGCTCTGGGGATGGGGTGCGCGTCAGTCTTAGTTACTGAATTGAGTCCTCTGTAGTCCACACAGAACCTGAGTTCAGGTGTGGCTCCCGGCGCAGCAGCTTTGGGGACCAAGACCACGGGGCTGGACCAAGGACTGCTGGAGGATTCAATCACCCCTAAAGCCAGCATCTTGGAGACCTCCTCCTTGATGCAAGCTCTGACCCTGTCAGTTACTCTGTAAGCCTTGTGCTTCACAGGTAAGCTGTCTCCTGTGTCCACCTCATGGACGCACCAATCGGTGACACCAGGAACCAGGGAGAACAGGTCAGGGAACTGCCCCAGCAACTGGTGGCAATCTTCCTGTTGTTCGGGCATCAGGGAGGGTGAGAGGTTAACTCCATCCACTGACCCATCTTTCTCGGAGGCTACTAAGAGGTCAGGAAGAGGCTCAGTCTCCTCCTCCATTCCATCATCAGTGGCCAGCAGCATGCCCACTTCGGTCCTCTCTAAGTGGGGCTTAAGGCGGTTAACATGTAGGACCCTTAAAGGGTTCCTGGGAGACTGCATGTTCACCAGGTAGGTGATTGGACTTTTGAGCTCCACAACCTCAAATGGACCTGTCCACTTATCCTGAAGTGCACACGGTTCCACTGGGGCCAAGACCCACACCTTTTGTCCAGGTTGAAGCTCTACCAGAGTGGCATTCTGGTCGTACCACCGCTTCATTTCTTCCTGGCTGGCTTCCAGATTTGCCTCAGCAAGTTGCCTGAAACGCCTAGTCTGGTTTCGGAAGGCCAGCATGTAACTATATACATTCTGGGGAGGTTTCCTGGGAGATTGCTCCCAGCCTTCCTTTACCAAACTCAGAGGTCCTGTTACCGGGTGACCATACAGAAGCTCAAAGGGGCTGAACCCTAAAGACTTCTGTGGCACCTTTCGGTAAGCGAAGAGGAGGCATGGCAAGAGGACGTCCCACTTACGCCTCATTGGACCGTCTAGGCCCATGATCATGCCTTTGAGGGTTCGGTTGAATCTCTCAACCAACCCATTTCCTTGGGGGTGATAAGGAGTGGTGAACTTGTAGGTTACCCCACACTCCTTCCACAGGGATTTCATATATGTGGATATGAAATTGGTCCCCCTGTCGCTCACCACCTCTAGAGGGAACCCCACTCGGGAAAAGATTCCCATCAGTGCCCGTCCCACCACGGGGGCCGTCACTATCCTCAGAGGGATGGCTTCAGGGTACCGGGTGGCATGGTCCACCAAGACCAGGATGAACCTGTTGCCCAGGGCTGTCTTGGGGTCCAGAGGCCCAACAATATCAATACCCACTCGTTGGAATGGCGTACCGACCACAGGGAAAGGTTGCAGAGGAGCCTTGTGCTTCCCTCCGCTCTTACCACTTGCCTGGCAAGTCTGACAGGTTCTGCAGTAGGAATCTGAATTCTTATGCATTTGGGGCCACTAAAAGTGGGTGTCAAGCCTGTCATAGGTCTTGTCCATCCCCAAATGTCCTGCTAAAGGCACATTGTGAGCCAGTCCCAGTAGGAAGGTTCTGAACTTCTGGGGTTCCACCAGCACACGGGCTGACCCAGGTTCAGCAGCCTTAGGCTCTGAATACAGGAGGTCACTCTCCCAGTACACGTAGTGTGTCTTGGCCTGAACACCTTTGGCCTGGTCTGCAGCCTGTTGCCGCATACCCACGAGAGAAGGGCATTCCCTCTGCTCCTTGCAGAATTCCTCCCTGGAAGGGCCTCCTTCTTGCTGCCAATGGGTCAGCTCAGGCTGGTCTCCCAGTTCGGCAATCTGTTCCCCGGTAGGCTCCAGAGCATCCCCCTCAGGGTCCGCTTCCTCCTGGGCCGTGGGAACTTTGGGGGCCGGTTTCCCGCGCCTCCTGCGCCTTCTCCCTAAGACCGGTTCCTGGACCTCTCCCTCAGGTTCCAGGACCCTTTCGACACCCCTACTGGCTGCCATTGACCGGGTGGTCACGCACGCCCAGTCGGGTAGACCCACCATCCTCAGATGCGTGGTCTTCTCCACCTTTTCCCAAGGGGAGCTCTCCAGGTCGTTCCCTAGCAGACAATCTACAGGCATGTCAGTTCTCACAGCGACTTGTAGAGTACCAGAGACCCCCCCCACTCAAAGGGAACTTGAGCCATTGGACAACGACTCTCGATGTTGTCAGCATTGACAACCCTACAGTAGGCATGGGGTACAACCTGCTCTTGAGACACCAGGTGTTGCCTCACCGAGGTCACGCTGGCTCCTGTATCTCTAAGAGCCTCAACCTTCTTTCCATTGATGGTCACTACTTGCCCATATTTCTTAGTGTTAGAGGGTAAGTAGGTTTCAGGGACCATCTCACTGTCTCCTAGCGAGACTAGGGTCATATGCGCGGGACCCTAACCCCCCTGGACTGCTACCTCCTCCCCAAAATTAACATGAGCAACTTGCCGGGGTGGAGCACCAGTGGGTGCTGTCTTACCAAACAGGCGACACTTAGGATCAGAGGCAATGTGACCCGGTTCACCACATTTATAACAATTGAAGGGCCCCTTTGAAACAGGCCTACCTGTCGGGCCCCGTTCTGCTGCGGGGGTGGGGGAGGCTGAGAACCCTTCTGCTGGTTCCCTTGGGGATTACTTTGGGGGCCTTTTTGTAACCCCTTTTGTTTACCCTTGTCCCCCCCACTCTTCTGCTGGGGACCCTGCCCACCTTTGGCGGAGTCTCCCACTTGACCCTTGTGGACCCTGGTGCTGAGCCAGCGGTCCGCCTCCTCAGCGAGCTTCCTCGGGTTGGACAGCTTGCTATCAATCAGGTGCTGGCATAACTCAGGAAAACATTGACTGGACAAGTGCTCCCATGCAATTAAATCAAGCAGCCCTTGATAATCATTCACCTTGCTACCCTTCACCCAACCATCCAGTGCTCTGCAGAAAAAAGTTACATTCTCCACATACGTACTCTCAGGGATCTTCTTAGTCTCCCTGAACCTCTGTCTATATAGCTCAGGAGTTAACCCATACCTGGTCATTAAAGCTTCCTTCATATGGGGGTATGAGGCTTGGAGATCCAAGGGTAAATCTAACAGTGTGTCACGCCCTTCAGCAAGGAACCTTCCCCACAACCCCGCTCCCCAGTCTTTCTCAGGGACCCGGTGTGAAGACATGGCTACCTCGTAGGCCCTAAACCACTGTCCTATGTCATCCTTCCTAAAATACTCCTTAACTACATCTTTGGGGATGTACACCTTGGACTCTACCTGCACCGGTGGAGTGCTGCCACCAGAAGGAGCCGTTTCCAAACTTTTCGCCTTCAGCTCCAACTCCTTCACTTTCAGATCATGATCCATTTGGCGTTGTTGTGCCTCCAAGGCCAACTTCTGCTTCTCCATTTCCATTTGTCCTGCCAACTTTGCCATCTCCATTGCATGCGCCCTGTCTGCTGCCCTGTCCGCCAGCTCTTCTGGGGACAGGCCTCTGGTGGGCTCCACAAAGTGGTCGGGCGGAACGATGTCCCCTGCATTCTGTGGGTCTCTTGACTCTTTCCAGGCTCTCAACGCCTTGAGGTACTGGTTCTTCTTCCTGAATCCAGTATGGGGAACTCTGAATTTCACACTGTAGCCTTTCAATTGCTCCACGGTGCAGTCCTCCAGTTTCTCCCACTCCACCTCATCCATTCCAGAAATCACAGAGAGTGCTCTTCCAGCAGGAAGTGAGCCAGGCATGGCTGCAGTAATGGCAGATGTCTCAACGGTTCACAAATGAAAAAAACCTGTGGCTGCGTTACTTGGTCTGCTCTCACTATCTGGTGATTAATAATTCACTGTATGCAAATTACAAATGCAAATCCGAAATCCCAGCCGCTGCCAACAATGTTAGAGACGGGGATCTCTGATTGGCGCAAGGATGCCCTTGTGTCAAGCAGTGACCCTCTCCTCCACGTCAGGGCAAAGGATAACCCCCTGGGAATGACCCTTGCTCACCCTCTAGGTGCGTGGCGTGAGCAGCCAAGGCGATTCTCCAGGCGTTGTTGGTTAAGCAATTATAATCACACACACAGTAAATACATTAATCCCCCCAGAAACGGACACCAGGCTTAGGTATGTGAAAATACGGCTCTTTATATAAAAATAGTTATCTTAATATGCAGATTTATCACAAGACCAGTAACGTTGTTTCTATGCCACCAGATTATCAAGCAGGTAAACGGTTCTTTAAGCGGATGCTTCTTTAGTCTCTTTTCAATGTTACTTGGGAGATTCCAGTCTTTGACTTACGTTCCGGCCTACCGCGGCTCACGCACCAGTCGTGGGCGCGCTCGCGCCGTGCACAGCTCCTCCCGGTGGCTCCCGGGCAGCAGCAGTGAGACGGGCGTGCGGTGAGGATTAACGGGGAAGTAAGGCGGTGCGGGCCCCGAGCCCGATACTGGAATTCCTGTAGCACTGTTGCGAGGAGAGAGTTGCCCAGATCGGAGCGACTCTCGGCTTCGGGGTAGTGTCTTTGGATCCTCAATCAGCGGGTGTGTGCAGCAGGCAGGCGCGGCCAGCGACCCTTAGCACGGCGGTGCAGGGGGGGTCTCCACAGCGGGGGCGGCGCGGCCTGAGATGTCCTGGGATAGCGAAGCGGGGTCACAGGGCACGGTCAGTGCAGCTGGGTGACCCGGCGTAGATTACAGTCACCGGACGGATTCCGGCAGGAGGGGTGACAGCGCGTTCAGCGCACTCCAGTGGCAGGCGATGACAGGGGTGCAGGCAACCTAGCCCGGGGACAGAGAGCGGCTCCGGACGGAGCGGGGCTCTCACGGGGTAGAGGCAGGCAAGCTCCTGAGTGTCACGGCCCTAGGAGGGGGCGATGAGGGGCACACTCTCTTTCCAGCGGGATGCACACACGGCTCGAATTGGAGGACGAGCAAAAGCACAGAGAACCCACTAGTCCTGGGGTTCAGTTCAGGGGGCAAGCTCAGATCAAGCCCTTGGAGAATGTTCAAGCACAAAGTAGCAAAGTCTTTTCAGAAAGTCTTCTTCCTCTCCTTTCTCAGCAAGGCAAGCAGCAGGCCAGTCCTTCCAGCGTCTTCTTCTCCTTCTAGTCGGGCAGAGGTCCTTTGTGGTAAACAGGATTCTGATTTGCAAGGTGCAGGGCTCTGTTGGACAGGCCTCACAGACGGCTTGCTCCCTCCCCGCTCGACAGGGCCCGGACTCCGGCCCACCTGGCATAACCCCGCGACAAGCACCTGTACTCCGTCTCCCGACGGACCCTTTGCCCTCGGACCCTTACTCATCACAGGGTCCAGCCCCACCGGCTTCCCCGGCCGGGTCAAGCCGCCATCTTGGGCCCTGCACCACGCGGCCGCCTGGCCTCCCCCCGACCCTAAACCCGGGCCTGGCCGGCCCCGACATCCCGGCACCACCATCCACCCAGGAGGTGAGCGGACCACTTGGCAGGTCAATGGGAGAACGAAGTGTCAAGGGCTCTCCCCCGCCAGGTGCCGATCGCCCCCAGCTCCCCCAGGCACTGGCTCCACCCCCTGCTGGGTGTCTGGACACCTTCATCCCGGACCCTCCGACCTCCAAGTGCGAGGGTCCGGACATCAAAGGGCACCAGCCCTATAACTGAGGCAGCTCCGGAGCAGGAAGGGAGTTGTATCCTGGAGTCGAGAGACACCGAGTGAACTCAACCTTGACGGTCTACTGGCGCTGCCGTAGCCCGCTCTTGTGAATCATCGTCCTGCCTGCTGGCGCTGCCGCGGCCCTCTGCAACAGTCATCTTCCTGGGACCTGCTGGCGCTGCCGCGGCCCGTTGTAACGACCATCCTCACCGGGACCTGCTGGCGCTGCCGCGGACCGTATATCTTCCGGGGACCTGCTGGCGCTGCCGCGGCCCGTTGTAACGACCATCCTCACCGGGACCTGCTGGCGCTGCCGCGGACCGTATATCTTCCGGGGACCTGCTGGCGCTGCCGCTGCCCGTTGTATCGACCATCCACACCGGGACCTGCTGGCGCTGCCGCGGCCCGTACCACCAAGCTCGAGGATTGTGAGCTCATCATCATCTCATCCGAACTACCTGATTGGTAAATAGACTGTCCCGCTACCCCCTTCCCTACCTTGCGAGACTATAATCGAGGGGACCCCTGAGTCCAGACCTCCTTGTACCATCCAACCGTACCTTAAATAAGTGCTTATAAAGAACACTGAACCTTATCCGTGTGTGATATCTGTCTGTGGGGGGGGAAGTTACTTGTCTGTACGATCACTGGAGACGGCTCTCCCCGGAGACCTCTCCTCCTGACCCCGGCCGACCCTCCCGGTCCGTCTACCTTTTCTAACATTGGTGGCCAGCGGCGCGATCCGAATCAACGCGTAATCGTACAGAGAGTAGCTCACCCCACGACAAAGCACGATGTCGACCAAAGATAGCAGCTCCACCGAGAAGTTCCAAATGGAGAAATTAGAAGAATACAACCACCGCGAACTGAGACAATTTTGCATAGAACTTGGCATTGCTACCACCGGCCTGAGTACCAAGGATGATCTAAAGCGCGCTCTTGAGTCATGGACAGAAACTGGGGTCGCAGGACCCTCCGACCAAAACAGCATCACACCAGAGGGGAACGCCACGGCTCCCGAGGAGCGGGGAACGGGCCTCTCGCAGGAGGAGATACGAGAAAGAGACAGAGTCAGATTACACGAATTAGAGATGGCACGACTCAAGATGGATGGGGAACTCAAGTTAGCTGAACAGAAACTCAACCTCGAGCATATGCGGCTTCGAGAGGAACGAGAGGAAAAGCAGAGACAGAGAGAGCTGGAAGAGAAAAAAATAACGCTCGAGCACGAGCGCCGACTGGCGGAAATAGAACTGCGCAAACAGAATAAGGAACTGGGGGTGCCTGAGCGACCACACACCCCGGGGCCAATTGAGAAAAAAGTTCACATCCCCAAGGATGTGGTCCGCGAGTATGTCCGAGAAGACGACATACAACAGTGGTTTAAAGCCTATGAGATCGCAATGACCTCCCACCGGATCGATCGGAGTGATTGGGGAGCCGGCCTTTGGGGGAGATTTATCAACGAGGGTCGCGATGCCCTGCTGCAGCTCCCCGATCACCAAATGTCGTCCTACGACCACATGAAGGCTGCCCTCCTCACCCGCTACGGCCTCACGCCCGAGATGTACCGCCAGAGGTTCAGAGATTGCACCCGGATCCCAGGTACAACTTGGGTAGAGTACGTGAACTATTTCAGCCGGGCCTTCGAGGGTTGGATCAAGGGAAGTCAGGTCACCACCTACGAACAACTCTTCAACCTCATGGTATGGGAGCACCTGTCAAACAACTGTTTCGTCGAGCTCAGGCATCACCTACTCGACAGTAACCTGACTGACCCCCGGCAGCTCGCCGCCGAAGCTGACCGATGGGAAAGCACCCGAGTGGGCCGGAGGGGGCCACACGAACAGAACAGAAACAACCAAGGCCAGCACCGTCCTCGGGGAGGAGGAGGGGGCCAGGGGCGAGGGAGAGACGCCTTGCCCGCAACACCCGTGGCCAACACCCCGGCTCCGGACGGCCGGGGCAACCCCCCGTTGCGGCCTGGGTACCGAGCCAACGTCACGTGCCACCGGTGCCAGCGACTAGGCCACTACGCCAATGATCCGAACTGCCCGCTAAACCAAACACCCAAGCCCCGCCAGGTAGCTGCCGCCGCCCTAGGGGAAGAGCAATCATCGGAGGGACCCGAAGAGTATGAGCCGGCCCAGCAAGGGTGGGAACCGGCCGCCATGGTCCTGGCATGCTTAGGGGGGAGAGACATGGTTCCGCGGGCCCCCCTACCCGCCAACACCAGGAAATACGGTCAGTGGGTGACCATTAATGGACAGCGAGCCGAGGCCTTGCGTGACACAGGCGCCAGTGTAACGGCCGTCCGCTGTCACCTGGTGAAGCCCGAGCAGATCCTACCGAACATTCTCTGCCCCGTCCGCTCGGCAGACAACTCTGAGAGCATGTGTAAGATGGCCTGCGTCCCGTTTGAATGGGGAGGGGTCTCCGGCCTACTGAAGGTGACGGTCCGGGACGATGCCCCCGTGGACTGCCTCCTGGGGAATGACCTCGAGAGTTCCCCGTGGGCCACCGTTGAGAGAAGAGAGCACCTGGGGATGCTGGGCCTCCCGGACTGGGCCTGCATAACCACCCGATCCATGGCCGCCCGTACCGCCCCCCGATCAGAAGAAACCGAATGGCCAGCACCTCCGCCCCCGGTTGCCCCTGTTGAGGACAACGGCGAGTCCGACCTACCGGACCCGACTACCGAAGAAGACGCGCCACACCAGGACCTTCCGGATCTGGCTCAGTGGCGGCAAGAAGGGGGGCCCACCCAAGAACAGTTCCGCCAGGAACAAAAGACCTGTCCCTCCCTCGAGGGACTCCGCCAACAAGCCAGCACCCAAAACGCCGGGGACACCACCGGAACCCACTGGGTCTACTGGGATAACGACCTGCTCTACAGCGAGCAAAGAATCGCCGAGCTGGGGGCCGGTCGAGTTCTGGTGGTACCGCTCCGCTTCCGAGACTTTCTGCTCAACCTGGCCCACGATGTCCCCCTGGCTGGACACCTGGGCCAGGACAAAACGTACAGTCGCCTGGTGACCCACTTTTTTTGGCCGAAAATGAGGAATGACGTCCTGAACCACTGCCGGTCTTGCCCCACATGCCAAGCCAGCGGGAAGAGTGGCCGGAAGCTGAAGGCCCCTCTACAACCCTTCCCTGTGGTCACCACCCCGTTCGAGAGGGTGGGGATAGACATTGTGGGACCTCTGGACCCCCGCACAGCCCAAGGACACAGGTTCATCTTGGTACTAGTGGACCATGCCACCCGCTACCCCGAGGCGGTGCCCCTACGGACAGTGACCGCTCCGGTGGTTGGCCGGGCCCTGATGGGGATCTTCTCCCGGGTAGGCTTCCCCCGAGAAGTCGTCAGCGACCGGGGTACGAATTTCATATCCAAATACATGAAGTCCCTCTGGCAACAATGCGGGGTCACCTACAGATTCACGACCCCCTATCACCCCCAAGGGAACGGACTAGTGGAGCGTTTTAACCGCACTCTCAAAGGTATGATTGGGGGATTGGAAGAGCCTCTCCGTCGCCAGTGGGATGTACTGCTCCCGTGCCTCCTCTTCGCCTACCGGGAAGTTCCCCAGAAGTCCCTCGGTTTTAGCCCCTTCGAACTCCTATACGGGCACCCTGTGCGAGGGCCCCTCAGCCTAGTCAAGGAAGGTTGGGAGATGGCCCCCCTAACGGCCCCTCCAGACGTCTTCAAATACATCCTGGCCTTACGAAACCAGACCCGGCGCTTCAGGGAGATGGCCAAGGCGAACCTCGAGGCCAGCCAGGAGGACATGAAGAGGTGGTATGATCACAATGCCTCCTCCGTTGAATTCGAGCCTGGACAGCAAGTATGGGTGATGTCCCCCACCGAACCATGTGCCCTGCAAGATAAGTGGACGGGGCCCTTCAAAGTGGTCGAGTGCAAAAGCCCCGTCACTTACCTCATCGACATGGGGTCCTCCCGGAACCCCCTTCGGGTCCTCCACACCAACCGGCTCAAACCACACTTTGTGCGCTCCGAACTGAGCCTCTTGATGGCTACAGACAGTGGCACAGAAGAAGACTCCGAGCCCCTCCCGGATCTCCTGAAGACTCAGGAGAAGGACGGCTCCGTGGACGGGGTCCGGCTCTCTGACGCCCTCACTTCGGAGCAACGCCAGGACTGCCGGGACCTCCTGCTGCAGTTCGCTGCCCTGTTCTCCCTCACCCCCGGGGTCACCCCCTGGTGTTTGCACGACGTAGACACCGGGGACAGTCCCCCTGTCCGGCACCGGGCCTACCGCGTACCAGATCGGGTACGGGCCTGCATACAGGAGGAAGTGGCCAAGATGCTCACGATCGGGGTCATCGAGCCCTCGGACAGTCCCTGGGCCAGTCCGGTTGTACTGGTTCCCAAAGCCGCTGCCCCCGGCACCGCACCTGAACTGAGATTCTGCGTCGACTACCGGGGCTTGAACGATGTCACCCGGACCGACGCTCATCCCATCCCCCGGGCAGACGAGCTGATCGACCGGCTGGGGGCCGCCCGCTACCTTAGTATCTTCGACCTAACGGCGGGCTACTGGCAGATCGGCCTCACACCCAGGGCTCAGGAACGGTCAGCCTTCTCTACCCCCGATGGCCACTATCAATTTAAGGTCATGCCCTTTGGCATGAAGAATGCCCCCGCCACGTTCCAACGCCTTGTGAACCAGGTCTTGGCGGGGCTTGAAGAATTCAGCGCTGCCTACCTGGACGATATCGCTGTATACAGCCGCCACTGGTCCGACCACCTCCGTCACCTCCAAGAGGTCCTACAAGCCCTCCAGCGGGCCGGCCTCACCATTAAGGCCGGCAAGTGCCAGATTGGCCAAGGGTCTGTGACCTACCTTGGGCACCAAGTGGGGAGCGGGCTGGTGGCCCCACTGCAACTTAAGATTGCTGCCATCCAGTCCTGGCAGCCCCCCGTCACCCAGACCGAGGTCCGAGCCTTCTTGGGGCTCACCGGCTACTACCGGCGGTTCGTGAAGGACTACGGCAGCATCGTGGGGCCCCTCACGGGTCTCACATCCAAGAATCAACCGAAGCGGGTCAACTGGACTCCTGAGTGTCAAGCGGCCTTCGAGGAGCTGAAGGCCGCCCTGTGCACCGCCCCGGTGCTCCAGGCCCCCGATTACAGTCGGGAATTTGTGGTGCAGACCGACGCCTCCGCCCACGGCATCGGAGCCGTCCTCTCTCAGTTGAACCCCGAAGGTCATGACCAGCCGGTGGCCTTCATCAGTCGACGTCTCCTGGCCCGAGAACAGCGCTGGAGCACCATCGAGAGGGAGGCCTTCGCAGTGGTGTGGGCCCTCAAAAAGCTCCGACCCTATCTCTTCGGTACCCACTTCCGGGTACAAACCGACCATCGACCCCTGCAATGGCTGATGCAGATGCGGGGGGAGAACCCAAAACTCTTGCGCTGGTCCATTTCCCTGCAGGGAATGGACTTCACCGTGGAGCACCGACCAGGCCAAGACCACGCCAACGCGGATGACCTGTCCCGCTTTTTCCGCCTCGACAAAGAGAGTCCCCAAGGAGATGGGTGACTCTCCCCGCCTTCAGCTGGGGGGGACGCATGTTGGACAGGCCTCACAGACGGCTTGCTCCCTCCCCGCTCGACAGGGCCCGGACTCCGGCCCACCTGGCATAACCCCGCGACAAGCACCTGTACTCCGTCTCCCGACGGACCCTTTGCCCTCGGACCCTTACTCATCACAGGGTCCAGCCCCACCGGCTTCCCCGGCCGGGTCAAGCCGCCATCTTGGGCCCTGCACCACGCGGCCGCCTGGCCTCCCCCCGACCCTAAACCCGGGCCTGGCCGGCCCCGACATCCCGGCACCACCATCCACCCAGGAGGTGAGCGGACCACTTGGCAGGTCAATGGGAGAACGAAGTGTCAAGGGCTCTCCCCCGCCAGGTGCCGATCGCCCCCAGCTCCCCCAGGCACTGGCTCCACCCCCTGCTGGGTGTCTGGACACCTTCATCCCGGACCCTCCGACCTCCAAGTGCGAGGGTCCGGACATCAAAGGGCACCAGCCCTATAACTGAGGCAGCTCCGGAGCAGGAAGGGAGTTGTATCCTGGAGTCGATAGACACCGAGTGAACTCAACCTTGACGGTCTACTGGCGCTGCCGTAGCCCGCTCTTGTGAATCATCGTCCTGCCTGCTGGCGCTGCCGCGGCCCTCTGCAACAGTCATCTTCCTGGGACCTGCTGCCGCTGCCGCGGCCCGTTGTAACGACCTTCCTCACCGGGACCTGCTGGCGCTGCCGCGGACCGTATATCTTCCGGGGACCTGCTGGCGCTGCCGCGGCCCGTTGTAACGACCATCCTCACCGGGACCTGCTGGCGCTGCCGCGGACCGTATATCTTCCGGGGACCTGCTGGCGCTGCCGCGGCCCGTTGTATCGACCATCCACACCGGGACCTGCTGGCGCTGCCGCGGCCCGTACCACCAAGCTCGAGGATTGTGAGCTCATCATCATCTCATCCGAACTACCTGATTGGTAAATAGACTGTCCCGCTACCCCCTTCCCTACCTTGCGAGACTATAATCGAGGGGACCCCTGAGTCCAGACCTCCTTGTACCATCCAACCGTACCTTAAATAAGTGCTTATAAAGAACACTGAACCTTATCCGTGTGTGATATCTGTCTGTGGGGGGGGAAGTTACTTGTCTGTACGATCACTGGAGACGGCTCTCCCCAGAGACCTCTCCTCCTGACCCCGGCCGACCCTCCCGGTCCGTCTACCTTTTCTAACAGGCTCCTACTTTTATACCACATTTCTTTTGTTCTTCCAGTCCAGGGGGTCCTTCGCATAGTCGTTCTCAGTCCTGAGCACTTTGTTGGGGGTACTCTGACTTCTGCTTTAGTGTGAGGGGCAGGCACATCAGCCGCTCCACAGGAGGTGGAGCCGGCATTCAGGGGACAAGTACTTTCAGGATCACCTTGTGGACAGCGCTTCGCCCGTCCGGGGCCAGGTGCAGGCTGAGTCATCAGTCGCTCCCCAGGGGGCGGAGCCAGCTTTGTGGTGGTGGAGCACTGCCCTATTCAGAGTCCAAGGGGCACCCCCACCTCCCACCAAGGTGCTCTCCTGCCATTCGCTACCTGTCATCCCCCCAGCCCTGTCACTCACATCGCCCAGACAGTCAGATACACGCACAGCAGAGGCGGGTTAAGCGAGTAAATACGGACTTTCTAAAAGTCGTATTTACAAACCCAGGATAGTAAAATAAACTTGACTACAAGAAGTAATTTTATCATTCCGAGTTCAGGCATACTAAACATATCTCTCTACCATGTTCCCTGAGCCTGCTGGGATTATAGGATGTAATAAGTCCAGCAGCTCATCTGGCCTAAGGGGAACATGGTAGCCTTGCAATAGTGAACCACGAAGATGGCGGTGATTCACTATTAGGACAGGCCTCACAACCAGGGCCCGTCCTACCTTACACCTACAACGCACCCTGCCCGCGGGCCTACCATAGGGGTGACTAACATGAGGCTAAGGGAAGGTTCTGGGGGCTGGCAAGTGTGTGCACTTGCCCAGCCAGCGTGACAGTACGGGACTGCACGCGGGGTCGGCAGTGGCAGACTCAGGACACATTTTACATGGCCGCTGGTGTGGGTGGCGCAACCGGCGCTGCAGCCCACTAGCGGCATTGGCATTCACAAGCCCTGGCACTCCGGGTGCACTTTACTGGGGACTGACAGTAAATCCAATAAACCAATCATGCATAGCAATGATGAACACTTTATCTTAGGGAGCACTTGCGCTGCGGCATGGATTAGCCGTGGCACAGCGCCCTGAGCGGACAACACCAGAAAAACAATCGAGGCACACCACCAAAAAGGGGAAGGGAAACTCACGCCAAGGTGCCAGGTCTAACACAGAGTTAGCTGCAGCTAATATTTTTTTCTCGAAGAAGGTTCCTTGGGTGTTTTTTATACAGGTTTTGTAGTGCTTCATGGCGGACCTGTATTCATTTCTGCTTTCAGTCGCCCAGTCCTTTCTCCAAAGGCGCTCGAGCTTTTTGCACTTTTTCCTGAGTTGGCGTAGTTCTTGGGTGAACCACGGAGATTTGAGGGTTTTCTTCTTACTGGGGAGGGGTTTGACGGGAAGGATAGCATCAAGGGATTGAGCGATCCAGCCGCGTAGTTGAACGTCTGCTCTGGAGGGGTCTGGGTCCAGCACTGGTGAGGTAGAGGCAAGTGCTTGGGCCCATGAGGCCGTATCCAGTTTTTGCCACAGGCGGGATGGTGCTTGGGGAGGAGGTCTCTCCGGTGCTTCAGCCGAACGTTGAAGCTTAAAGGGGATTAAGAAATGGTCTGACCAGGGGACAGGTATGGGGGTATTCACGACTAGTCTCATGAGGTTAGTGAATATAGGGTCCAACAGGTGGCCCTTAGAATGGGTAGGCTGGTTGCTTTTCAAGTGGAGATTAAGGGAGGCTAGGTCTTCTTTAAGGTCGACGGCTGTTTTGTTTGTTAGGTCGTCGAAATGGAGATTTAGGTCTCCTAAGACCGTAAAGTTAGGGGTCAGGCAGGCAAGAGAGGAGATGAATTCCACAAGGGAGTTGCAGAAAAGTCGTTGCTGTCCTGGGGGACGGTAGACTAATATCCCCGAGAGCGTTGTGGATGGTGGCATGTGGATAGAGAACTGGGCATTTTCACAGTCCTGAATTGGGCTGTCCTTAAAATGGCAAGCCAGGTGATCACGGTAGATGATTGCTATCCCACCTCCAGTCCCGGAGGGTCTGTTCTGGTGTTTGATAAGGTAGCCTGGGGGGAGTGTTTGGATTATGTCTGGGTCAGAGTTGGGGTTGATCCAAGTTTCGGTGAGAAAGAGGATCACGATCTCAGAATCCTGCAGGAGCATGTTGATTTCTGGTTGGTGTTTCGGGAGGGATCTGCAATTGAGTAGAGCCATATTGAGCCAGCGTGGTTTCAGGGGGAGTCGTGGAGTGAGCCTATATGGACAGTTTGCGCAGCAGGAATGTCCATCCTTTAGGGAGATAATGCTGCGACAGGGAGCGGAGGGAGAGCCCCTGAGTTTGAGGAGGGTTTCCTGGGTATATCTCAGGGGAGAAGGTGTGGCCGAAGCAGGGGTCCTGGGCTCAGGGCTCGGTCTGGCGTGGACGGGCGCAGACGGGCTTGCCTTAGGCGCGTCTTCGGCACGCAGACGGCGCTCCCGCTGCGCTCGTCCGCTGCGCTTCCGGCAGATGCACATGGTTTATGCGGAAGGAAGGGGGTGGAGGGGAGGGGGCGTGGCCTGAAAAAGGGGCGTGGCCTCTGTCCTCGCCGGTAATGGCGTCAGGAGGAGTGTTTTGGTCAGGCTTCGCGGCAGCGCTAGAGTCCGCTGCGCGGGCCAATCAGGGGCGAGCAAGTGCACGGATATGCTTTGCAAGCGTGGTGAGTTTAAAAACACAAAGTTAAGTGATAATAGATTTCGTTTTTAAAAATAGCGCAAATTCCCACTCCCGGCTTCCGCCTCAGGAGATAGGTTGCTTGTGGTTATGGCGCTTGTAATCAGCGTCTTTTGTAACAGCGGCAGTGGGCGTGGCCTGAAAAAGGGCCATGGCCTCTGTCCTCACCGGTAATGGCGTCAGGAGGAGTGTTCAGGTCAGGCTTCGCGGCAGCGCTAGAGGCCGCTGCGCGGGCCGATCAGGGGCGAGCAAGTGCACGGAAATGCTTTGCAAGCGTGGTGAGTTTAAAAACACAAAGTTAAGTAATAGCAATGGCGGGGGAATCCTCTACGCCGGGGATTCCCGGTTCCACATGAGTAGTTCAACGCTGCAGAAAGTCACAGGTCCAGGGTACAAAATGGCGCGCTCTTTTCAGTAATAAAGAGCAAAGTGCCCTTTCAAAGTAGAGGCCAAGTTCAGGGGGGCACAAGGCTGGGCTCAGGCAGGCCAGCACACAGGGCCCTCCAGCAGGGAAGCAGTCCCTTGTGGCGGTTCCTCCTGGAGCCCAGCAGCGGCCCCCAGCGTCAGGATCAGAGCAGCAGAGAACCCCTTACATGGGGTCACAGACCCTTTTTTATAACCAAATCCTTTGTCTCAGGCTGCAGGGTTAAGGAAAACCAGATACAACTGGTTTTGGAGCACTCTGTTGTGCTCAGCCCCTCTCCCCATTCACTGGACAGGCTAGGGACATCAGTCGCACCACAGGGGGAGGAGCCAGCATTGTGTAGGGGAAGCCCAGCCCTATTCAGGTCCCAGGTGTACTCCTCCCTGCCATCAGCATGCAGATCTCTCCACCCACCACCGGGGCAGACCCATCCTGACTCCTGGAGCCAGGCACACCAGCCAATCACAAGCCAGACAGACACTTCATATTTTTTACACAGACATGCCAGCTTCTAGAAGTGGCACTTCTACACTAGACACAGTAACGCCGCACACATCATCGCGCAGCATTCAATCTCACGAGTTCACACATACCAAACTCGACCCCGCACTCCCCACGCATCAGGAACTACCATGGACACACACATTCCCCATGCATTCCTATGGGAGGGCAGGTCAGTCTCACTAAAGACATACACAGCGCGAACGCACTCTCCACTGGGACACAGTGTAAAAGCGCCTAGGGACCTAAAACCACTAACACTACCTAGGGAAAAGGCTAGGATAATTGCAAAAAGTTTTAGGGGTGAACCTGCCAGAAGGGCCAAGTCCAACACTCATGATCATGCTTGTGATCATTCCCATCACATACATGAATAACCATGGCGTGATCAGCTCATGCTCAACGCTACACAAGGAGCAATAGATAAAATTCTTTATGTGAGAAAACATTCAGAACTGAATGTTAAGTTGACAGCAGTGGTACAGGTCACTTGAATGAGTAAAGGAACGGAGGAAAATGGCGAGTTTTTGTCACTTTATTGAGACAATTGCGGTGGCTTCTTCATTTAATATGGGCTCTCTGTTGAGATGACGGTTACATTGGTTTGAGCATCATTTTTACATGCTATCAAGCTCCGTCACAATCGGACTATTCTTAGAATGCTGAGGTAAGGTTTTCAGAAAGTGTGAGCTGGCAGCTCTCAGCTTCTGAGCATTATCATCTATTGGCCATCCTTATAAGCTTGTACTTGCGTGGGTACGGTCCGTACCTGAGTTGGCATTGTGCCATAAGGGTATGTGTGGTATGCACCGTACTCACGCATTCATGCATGGGTATGGTCCGTACCTGAGTTGGCATGGTGCCGTAGGGGTACATGTGGTATGCACCGTAACCAGGGTACGGTCCATACCTGAGTTGTCATGGTGCCGTAGGGGTACGTGTGGTATGCACCGTACCCATGCAGTCATGCGTGGGTACGGTGCGTACCACACGTACCCCTACAGCACCATTACAACTCAGGAACAGACCGTACCCACGCAAGAATGTGTGTGTACCGCACGTACCCCCTTATGGCAGCAGTCAATTTGGGATAAGATGCGTACACACGCCAGGAATGTGGGCCTAGAGGACTGGCCCAGCATGTTACCTTCATATTGGTGTGTGTGTAGGTCCAGGCCAGCAGTGTACAGCCCCAAGGGGGTGCGTGGGTGGGTGCATATGACTCCCAGCAGCGTCCAGACATATGAGGGGTGGGTGCAGAGGACTCCCAGCAGTGGATAGACATATGCGGCGTGGGTGCATATCACTACCAGCAGTGGACAGACATATGAGGGGTGGGTGCAGAGGACTCCCAGCAGTGGACAGACATATGCGGGGTGGGTGCATATCACTACCAGCAGCGTCCAGACATATGAGGGGTGGGTGCATATCACTACCAGCAGTGTCCAGACATATGAGGGGTGGGTGCATATCACTACCAGCAGCGTCCAGACATATGAGGGCTGTGTACATATCACTACCAGCAGTGGACAGACATATGCGGGTGTGTGCAGAGGACCCCCAGCAGTGTCCCACTCCCAGGAGGATGGATGTCTTACACACACTGCTTGACACACCACATATGGGTGTGAGGACATATGACACATGCATACCCACCCATGGCGGATGCAGCACAATACACACCCAGATTTCTTGCCAACAGACTGTATAGTCATGTAACTGCATACAAAACTAAGATAGCCAAAGGGAACACACACTGTCACGCACATCCCAGGTCTGATAGGAATGTCCAGGTGCTGGTCCAGCCACCAAGATGTTGTCTCTCATGGAAGGAATAGGGTTCAATTCCACCAGATACAATACCCACAATTGTGAGTCAGGTGCCCAAATACCCTGCATAACAAGTACCATTTGTGTGGTAGGCCGTGATTACACACATGCATAGTGCGGAAAAGGGACAATTTGTCCCTGAAGGCATTCCTACATATCCAGAACACATGTATAGTGACTAGCAATGATGGCACAGATGATTCAGCAGGAGACATAGGTGAGCAGGCATGGCCACTATTGAAGGGATCCGTCACCAACAAAGGAAATGTTGACACAGGTCAGCACAACAATTGTGCAACTGTTTGCAGGGAAGATGTCATGTGCCACAGTGGAAGGAACACTTCTTGGGACAATGTATCCAAAGAAAAGGAACACACACTACCAATGCTTCTTTGCAGAGACATTGTGATGGCACACAGATACCATGGTCCACCTCATGACCATCATACAAAAACATTTCTCAGAACCCTAACACATTACCAGAACAACAACTCCAGGAGCCCCATCACCAAAAGCAAGTACCTGAAATGCAATAGTGTTGAAAGTAAAAGAAAAGGCTTTATTCAGCACACTAAAATAATAAATTAAGAGGACACTATCTACAAAGGCCAATGGCCAGTCCTTTGTTATAGTCCAAGGGTGGACGTAGGGGACTGTGTCCACCCCTACCTTGCCTGCACAAAGTAACCCTAAGGTTTGTTGACCGGGGGGGCCATCATCTGTGCCAGGACCAGGCACTGCAGGGACAGGAGGGGGTTGGGTAGGTGTGGTGGGTGCAGGGCTAGACGTCTCCACCACAGGGGTGGGGCAGTGCCAAAGGTGGAGGTGAGCTCGGCGCTGCACACTGCTGCCAGAGTAACCCCTGCACCTGAAGAGCCCCAGGGCCAATGGAGGGGGGGTGGCCGAGGGATGGGGTGCAGCGTTTATGGTGGAGGGGGTGGCCATCTAGGAGGACTCAACTCCCCTGCCCGGGGACTTCCTCGCCCGCTTGCGGGGAAGTGTCACAGTGGGGGTAAGGGCCAGCCCACCCATGTAGAGCTCTTTGGGTGACAGTTTGGCAGGGGAGCCAAGGGGAGTTGTTTAGGAGGGACTGGGTTGTGAGGACTGCAGACTCTGACTGTGGCTGCGTGTCTGTCGTTTGTCCCCAGACCCTGTGGGTGTGCCTACATCCCCCTGAGTGTGCGTGCCAGGAGGTGTGCGCAGTGCCTTACTTGGGGGTGTGCTGGATGTGTCTGTTGGGGTGCGTGCCCGTGACTGTCTGTGTG
Organism: Triturus cristatus; assembly: GCF_964204655.1. NCBI lineage: Eukaryota > Metazoa > Chordata > Amphibia > Caudata > Salamandridae > Triturus > Triturus cristatus. The sequence goes on from NC_140588.1 coordinate 113,452,428, forward strand.
TGCGTTGGGCAGGCATGGGAGAGGGCAGTGTGGATGGGTCCGGGGTAGGGGGGGACGGAGCGCTGCAGGAGAGAAACTGCTTCCATCAGTGAAGAGTCCATGGACCGCAGAACCCTGCGTTGCTCAGACATCATTGTTGACGTGCCCTCCACGAACGACACCAACTGTGTGAGCAGTTTAGTGTGTCCATGGAGGACATGCAGCACTGATGCCTGACCAACCTGCAACTGGCGCAGTGTGTCCACAGACTCTTCACTGAGGGCAGCAGGGGTGACAGGGGCAGGGGGTGCGATGCTTGGTCCGAAGGAGACACGGTGGGACCCTGCACGGACAGAAGGGACGGGAGCAACTGGGAGGGCGGGGATGTCAATGGAGGAGGCGGGTACAGATGGTGGGATGCTGCCAGTTGTTGGGGCATCCTCCGCCTCCTCAGAGAGTTCAGCCTCGGACCCGTCGGCGTCGTAGATGCTCTCGCCTCCAGACAGGTCCTCCGCCTGACTCCCCTCGCCCTCCGTGCCACTAGCTCCTGCTGACTCCACAGCACTGGCGGCACTGTCACTCGGTCCCTCCTCAAGGTCCATGCAGGTGTCTCCCTCATTTCCGGATGATGATGCTGTGGGCAAGGAGAAGAAACCAAAAGGCATCAGTCACCTGTATACATCTGACACATGAGCACAAGAACAATTGGTCACAGTGCATATCAGGCAATGCATCATGAGGAACAGCTAGCTTACTCCACACATATGTAAGCCCTGTACTGCCCAGTTGTTAGACCCACCATGCCACTTTGACACCAGGAAAATACATACACAAAAGGCCACAACTTGAATGAGAAATACACTGAGAAGCTATTGTCTGTGAACCGGTGAGCACAGCAATACAATGAAGTCATGCCACCTCTTGTTTAGCCTGAAAGAAACAGTAGTGATGCACTCAAGGTAAACTAACACACCTCAATACTCAAGGTGTCACCACACTCAGAGACCTGTAAGTCCTTTGGAACACAAAATGAACAAATGTTGCTACATTGGGACTCACAATACTTTACACAGTCTACATGTTTGGAATGTGCCAATTGGCCATTTCGTGAAAACAACACTCATGTGGCTGCATGCAATATGCCGCACAAGGCAGTGCACACAAAAGTACATGTACACTGTCATTGAAGAAGCTGGCACCTTTTCTGAGAAGCCACTGTTAGAAATAAATGGTGTTGCAGAAAGTAGATATACATGGGCCCACGGAGGTCCTGATGTCTTGAGACTCGTTAGTGTGTATCACCAACAACAAAGGAGTCTCACACAATCAAGACCACTGTGGGAACATATATATGGAGAATCTGCAACACCATTTAATTTTAACAGTGGCTTCTTTCAATAGGTGCCAGTGTGTTCCATGAAAGTAGAAATGTTGTTTGGTGTGCGCTTCCTTGTTAGACTTTTTTCATGCAGGCACATCAGTGTACTTAACACAAATCATCCAATTTCCACATTTAAAATATGAACAACTGTTGACAAGTGCTGTGAATGCCAAGGTACAATTTTGTTAGAGTAACAACTTTAATTATGTCAGTTGTCACCAGGCCATCTGTCACCTGATTACACAGTTGGCTACACATATGACCTACTGCCTGTCATCTGGAGTGGCACACATGTCCACACCCAGGACAATGCATGCGCTAATGGGCCTGCAATTGGCTGGTAAAAAAGCCCAGCTGTACTGTGGGGACACCCTCGTGGCAAGCCAGAATGGACACACAGATGTCAGCACACAAAGTCCAAAATGCGTTGCATCTGAACCACACACAGGTGCAAAAAATGTATGATCAGGAATCATGTTGGCAAAAAAATTACACAGGCTGCAAAGCACGAGCATTGAGCACTGGCCACCATCACAGGGGCACTGCACAGTGTATTTTTGTACAGGCAATTCTCACACACAAGTCGGACCTGGCAATGAGAAATCAGGGTTGCACATGTATGCCTCTCCCGCATCCCCCCCCAATACCTGAGTCAATGTGAATGATACATATCAAGAACTGACACCTCTTATTCTGGGTTACAACAACTGTGCTTGAAAAATAGCTTCATTTATACAACATCACCTCGTGGGGCTGCAAACACATATTTGTGACAGACAACCATCAACAGATTGTTGTGAATAGCCACACAGGCACTGCCCAGTGTGAGTATGCACTAGCAAAATGGTGTATCCCTGTGCAGTGGACACAGGTAGCACACATTAGCAAAATACAAACTAGGCCAGGGAACAATGCCACAGAGGCAGACCTATGCAGAACACACAGAGAAAGTGCACAGTGTTGGATGACACACATGATTAGGAGGCCAGGGTGTCTCAGGGGACTGTAGTGGGCACACTGCTCCGTGGTCCTGGAAACGAGCTGACTATACCATCTTCAACCGTCATGGCACTATGCATATCTCACACTCATGCACATCATGTCTGAGGCCACAACATTGGTCATGCATGCTGCAAGGGTGTCCAGTTGAAAGCTCACACTCCTATGTGGAGAGTCAGCATCAGTGACAACAACTATGGACCCCCAACATATTGAACAGGTCATGGCACAGGCAAGGTACCAACACAAGTCACAGACCACCCTCCCACATGATGCAGAAAGCAATGTGCACTTAGATTTACTGGCACCCTAGATGACCATGTGCAAATGTGATTACACACAGACGAGGGGACACATTTCAAGGAGGGGAAGGGATGAAAAGAGCAACAGGTGACATTGGGGAAACAGAAAATGCACTGCACATATCAACTCTGGGAGTGTATCCAGGCTACAGAGCACTTACAAAAGCTTGCGACACATGACAAGACAAACAGCCATGTACCTACCCCCTCCTTGCTGCAGTCTCTCCTGTAACTGCCTATCGAGGTCTGGGAAGACCACCGCCAGGACATGTCTCATTTGGGGGGTCAGCCGTCGGCGTCCGCCGTGGGGGCGAGGAGGGTCCATCCCCAGCTGGACCCGGGCGATCAGCCGGGTCCAGCACTGGATGTCCTGCCGCCTCTTGTGGACCTGTGGCAGCCGGCGACTACGCTCCCCCTCAGATCTCACGGCCCTGACGATGTGGTTCCAAATCACCCCCTTCTCGTAGGCAGTTACCTGTCAGGATGTCAAAGTGTCACACCATCAATATACCTGCTCCATGTCCCCGAGACACACATTTGAACCTCTTAGAAATGTTGAACAGGGCATAGGATGCAGACAGGAATTACATCATACACAATAATAAATTGGCCTGTGTGCAAGCCCCAATGCAATACATGGCATTGAAAGTCAACCGGTTGGCTTGAGGGTTGCAACACACTCACTGATCATGCCACACACTGTGCAGCACATGCAACAGCAGGCTGATGGCCAGCACGTGCCAAGCAGTCACATGTCCCACTCCACTGACGCACCCTCAGCATACTAGACAGACACACCCAAGCACAGATCACTCGCCTGTCATTGACAACAGCAGATACAACCCTCACTCTGCACATGTGCCACTTGCCAGTGGGGTGTCACAGGTGTCATGCTAGCTATGCAAGTCAGACACACAGCACAACCTACATCAGATGGGTAGATATGTTGCCACCTCCATGCAGGTGTGGCGCAACACTTCACATAGACACTCACCCACATGTAAAGGAAGATTAACACACATCAATGTCCATGAGGTTGGACACTCTCACCACAGGTCCACTCAACTCATACACATCTGTGGGTACAGTCACCTGTCACACCGGGGGGAGCACTGAATCACCTCAGGACAATAGGAAAAAAAGATACCAAGGATTTCACAGGCTGCATGTGTCATGCACTATCCAGTGAAAGTCACTGTAAGCACTATGCAAGTGAGGAGTGCACACAGGGACTACATCAGGCTCTGCATGACAGACATCAGCATGTCCCCCCCCCTGGGACCCACTCTAAACAACATAGCATGTCTGTCCCACCTGGACACAATATTTACAGTCACACAACAGGTGCCTAGGCAAAGGTAGTGGACTCAGCACTCACCTGCTCCCCTGGTCTCCCATACAGGCTGGTGTACTGTGGGAAGAGGGCGTCCACCAAGGCCTGATTCTCCTCCTGGGTGAATGGCTGGGCCCTCTCCACAGTACGTGACATGGTCCAGAGGAAGCAGAGACAGCAGTAATGTTGTCGACAGGAAAGTTGTGCAGGCAAGTGCCTTCTCTTGGGTTCTGGCTGCCTTATATCTGTCTTGCTGAGGGGCATTCATTTAGAGGAGTACATAGTGATTGGTCAGACTCATTAGCATCCTACGTTTACTCCAATCCCTTTAAACATACACCAATGACTTTTAACATACACCAATGACAGCATTCGCATCGTTCAAATTTTGAGCATCATGTCAAGTCAACAACCACTTTGCAACATTGTATTTTGTGGCCAACTGACTGTTCCAGGACACCTGATCGACACTTTCCAACTGAAAACTCTGTCTCTATGACAACCAGCATGCATTTAGGGCCTAATACTTGTCCGTAATGTGTCCCCTATGTAATTTTGAACTCCACACACCGGTACGGTGCGTTTCACACGTACCCCTACGGCACAAGTACAATGGTGAAATGAAGCGTACACACGCAATGATAGCGGGTGTACAGTGCGTTTCACACGTACCCCTATGGCACAAGTGCAATGGTGAAACGAAGCGTGCACACGCGATGATAGCGGGTGTACGGTGCGTTTCACACGTACCCCTACGGCACAAGTACAATGGTGAAACGAAGCGTCCACACGCGATGATAGCGGGTGTACGGTGCGTTTCACATGTACCCCTACGGCATCAGTTGTACAGTGCGTTTGACAGGTACGTGTACTACTAGTGCGTACACGTACGTGTATCCACTAGTAGTACACATACCCATACGTGTACTATTAGTGCGTACACGTACGTGTACTACCTTAGTACACGTACCTGTACGCACTAGTAGTACACGTACCCGTACGTGTACTACTAGTGCGTATGGGTACGTGTACTACTAGTGCGTACACGTACGTGCACTTCCTTAGTACACGTACCTGTGCGCACTAGTAGTACACGTACCCGTACGTGTCCTAAGGTAGGACACGTACGTGTATACACTAGTAGTACACGTACCCATACGTGTACTAAGGTAGTACACGTACGTGTATGCACTTGTAGTAGATGTACCCGTACGCACTAGTAGTACACGTACGGGTACGTGTATTAAGGTAGTACATGTACGTGTACGCACTAGTAGAAGACTTACGGGTACCTGTACTACAAGTGCGTACAGGTACGTGTACTAAGGTAGTACACGTACGTGTACGCACTAGTAGTAGACGTACCCGTACACACTAGTAGTACACGTACGGGTACGTGTACTAAGGTAGTACATGTATGTGTACGCACTAGTAGTAGACGTACGGGTACGTGTACTACAAATGCGTACAGGTACGTGTACTAAGGAAGTACTCGTACGTGTACGCACTAGTAGTACACGTACCCGTACGTGTACTACAAATGCGTACAGGTACGTGTACTAAGGTAGTACACGTACATGTACGCACTAGTAGTAGACGTACCCGTGCGCACTAGTAGTACACGTACGGGTACGTGTACTAAGGTAGTACATGTACGTGTACGTACTAGTAGTAGACGTACGGGTACGTGTACTACAAGTGCGTACAGGTACGTGTATTAAGGAAGTACACGTACGTGTACGTACTAGTAGTACACGTACCCGCACGTGTGCTACTAGTCCGTACAGGTATGTGTACTAAGGTAGTACATGTACGTGTACACACTAGTAGTAGACGTACCCGTACGCGCTAGTAGTACACGTACCCGTACGTGTCCTAAGGTAGGACACGTACGTGTACACACTAGTAGTACACGTACCCATACGTGTACTAAGGTAGTACACGTACGTGTACGCACTTGTAGTAGATGTACCCGTACGCACTAGTAGTACACGTACGGGTACGTGTATTAAGGTAGTACATGTACGTGTACGCACTAGTAGAAGACGTACGGGTACCTGTACTACAAGTGCGTACAGGTACGTGTACTAAGGTAGTACACGTACGTGTACGCACTAGTAGTAGACGTACCCGTACACACTAGTAGTACACGTACGGGTACGTGTACTAAGGTTGTACATGTATGTGTACGCACTAGTAGTAGACGTACGGGTACGTGTACTACAAATGCGTACAGGTACGTGTACTAAGGAAGTACACGTACGTGTACGCACTAGTAGTACACGTACCCGTACGTGTACTACAAATGCGTACAGGTACGTGTACTAAGTTAGTACAAGTACATGTACGCACTAGTAGTAGACGTACCCGTGCGCACTTGTAGTACACGTACGGGTACGTGTACTAAGGTAGTACATGTACGTGTACGCACTAGTAGTAGACGTACGGGTACGTGTACTACAAGTGCGTACAGGTACGTGTATTAAGGAAGTACACGTACGTGTACGTACTAGTAGTACACGTACCCGCACGTGTACTACTAGTCCGTACAGGTATGTGTACTAAGGTAGTACATGTACGTGTACACACTAGTAGTAGACGTACCCGTACGCGCTAGTAGTACACGTACCCGTATGTGTACTACTAGTGCGTACACATACGGGTATGCACTAGTAGTACACATACGGTGCATGCACTAGTAGTACAGTGTGTACCCGTATGTGTACTCATTTCACACGCTTACAATGGTAATACAGGCGTACACATGCCAGGAATGGAGGGCTACGAGTCGCACATGGATGTCCATCAAGTACTTGTCTTTGCATACTTACATGTGCAGGCCCTATGTGTGTTAGCCAGTGATATTGCACAGGTCATCTCATCTAGTTGCACAATTGATGTGTGATGACCTGTGGACACATGTCATGTGTGATGGGGCACTATGTGGCACACATCACCATGCCACTTGCCACATGTGGGTCTGTAGTCCAACTGTGTCATGCACAGCAGCAGTGGGATGGCACAGTAATCAACACCCGCACCTGTCTCCTGATGCCAGGGACGGTGACACTCTCTCAACTGACAGGTCTCGATCACCGTGCCCCTTTGGGACTATGTCAGGTGTGTGTCATGTGTTCCCATGAGCTTGATGTCAGTGTCCCGTCAACAGCATCTGCTGTTGGTGCATCCAACAGGGGTCTGTGTGGAGATGGGCATGGAACACGTCTACGCACACCATGCCACATGTGGATTCCCACGGCTGTAGGGTCTGTGTGCAGCGTGCATCATATTTTCCCAGTCAGATATGTGTGCGTTGTCTCAATGGCTGTGTTTTTTAGTTGTCACGTGTACCCCTTCATCGCAATGTGTTTGATCTGTACATTTGACATTCCATGTGACCTGTGCGTGTGCCTTGCAGTCAGCTGTCTGGATGAAATGACATCCTTCCAATGCAGCTATGTGGATGTGTGTCACTCTGGTGATATCTCTGGCTGTTCATTCAGACTGGCCCCCAGCTCTTTTCAGGGCATGTCATGTAGACTTGACAATCAACAGGTGTATCTGTATTTTTATAGGAGTGCCAGCAAGCGTGCATATGTGTCCTGGATGTATTGCACACACCGACTCCATAGTTACCTGATGTGTATTAGCAGTGTAGCATGTGCTATGTTCATTGACATTGATGTTGGCCGTCTCTCAATCTTCATTCATCCAAACAATGTCTTGCAGGCCACCACCTGTCCCAAGACTAATGCCAGACTTGGGTGCCATGAGGGAACGAGCCTGCATCCGACGTTACAGATTCACTTAACAGTTGATTGAGGACTTGACCGACACTCTGGCACCACACCTCCAACCGCGACACAGGTATCCTACTGTGCTGACCCCAAAGATGAAGGTGATGGCAGCCCTACATTTTTTTGCCACAGGTACGTTTCAATTCACCATAGCTGATGTTGGTGGCATGTCACAGACAATGTTCAGCCGCGTCCTGCGTGATGTTTTAGCAGCCATGTTGGAGCACCTTGATGAATTCATCACATTTCCTACTCCTGAGGAGTTGACAGATATCAAGGGTGATTTCTATGCCCTGGGAGGGATGCCCCATGTCATTGGGTCCATTGATGGTACACATGTGGCTTTGATACCTCCACAAGCACAGGAACAAGCCTATCGCAATAGAAAACATTACCACTCGATAAATGCCCTTGTGGTGTGTCTTGCTAACATGCTGATTTCCCATGTCTGTGCACGTTTTCCAGGATCAGCACACGATGCCTACATCATGAGGTGTAGCAGGGTGCCACAAATTATGCTGCGGCTGCACAACGAATGAGCATGTCTTGTTGGTGGGTATACTCTGTTTGTCCTGTGTGTTGCGGTATCTTTGGCTCTTACGGCATCTCCTGACCCACTTTTTTACACGATGTTTCCATGTAGGGGACTCTGGATATCCCAACATGCCATGGCTAATGACACCTTTCCGCAACCCAAGAACAGCTGCAGATCACAGGTACAACAATGCACACGGGCAGACGAGGCGAGTGATTGAGAGGACGTTTGGCCTCCTGAAGAGCCGATTCCGGTGCCTGGACAAGACAGGCGGGTCCCTCCCTTATGCCCCGGAGAAGGTCTGCCGAATCTTCCTCGTGGGCTGCATGCTGCACAACATGGCAGTTGAGAAGGCAGTGCCACTCATCCTGGATCCGGATGAGAAGGAACATCCACCCGTGGAGGATCAAGGGCTTGCTCACGAGGCTAGTGATGAGGAGGAGGAGGAGGAGGATATCCGGAGTCAGCTCATATGCAACTTCTTCTCATAATGGTGAGTCACTAGGTATGAGTGTGCAAGCTTGTAGCATTGAGTGGCATGTGTTGCAATGTGTGTGTCCAGCTGACTGACTGCAAAGTGACTTGGATGTGTGTTCTGATGTGTCACTAGAGTGATGATGTCATGCCACACAGTTTTGCGGAGAGACATTATTTGAATTTGCATGTGTTAAACATTGTTCATGTTTGGTAAATGTCCATGTGTGCGGTGGGAAATCTTTTAGGTGACTTCTTGTGTGTCTGTCATTCCCAGGTATTTAGCGCCTGTTGTCTTCTTGTGTCATCGTTGTCCTCCTGCTATTCCTCACAAGGATTGCAACATGTGCTGAATCAGTGTTCCATACATGGACATGTTGAAAGGTAAATTTTGGTAAGGTTTGCAGCAAGGATTTTTAGTGGTGGTACGGGTTTGGAATGTGTGGGGACTGCTTCTGTGCATGTTGTGGTACCATGCATACATGTCTTCTCACCATGGAGCATATAACATGTAGCATCACTCCCATGACATGATAGTCACCCTTCTTGACAGTGATCTGTCTGTGGAGTGTGGCGTCTGATGAAGGCATCAATGTGTGTAAACCTTGCCTCTGAAACATTGCAGATGCTACGGGTGGACATAGTGGGGACATCACAACAACAGGCTCCATGGGGAATTGCAGCCTCTCCGTGTGCAGCAGGATGTGTTTGGCTCATCCCCTTAACTTGTGTGCCAGTTCATTGGGATTGACATCATCCGTGTTGTGAAGGGGGTGTCCAGCGTATGTCCCACATGTTCTGTCAACTGACCTGTGAGTCTGTTAATATGGATGCATATCCCTTTGTGTGTGTATGTGGAATAAAGGTGTAGATAAACACAATGGACAAGTTCTATAACGAGGTATCTACGGTCAAACACTGTTTGCCGTTACCTTCAGTAGGAATGAGAAGGAGTGCAAACAACTGTAGATTGTTTTTGGGAAACCCCTCACCCACCTACCTGGTAGGTGGCATGCTTCATCATCGGGGCCCAGCTGGATCACCTAGTGCAATCCAGCTGTGCTACAACGCCTGAGTTACAGCGGAGCAGGTTGTTTGGTGAAGGAAAGTTACGTGCTATATGAAGTGCAGTTATGAGCTAAAAATGTCTCTAGGAATGCCCTTTTTGACAATTTTAATGGAAGGGTCCTAGGACATAAGTAAAAACAAATTCGGGATCTCTTAAGGGGTAGGGTATATACCCCGGTATCCCTGTTAGATATTTGGGTCTACTAGTTTAAGCCTCTTAAGGCTTTAGTCAGGACCAAAAATGTGCGTGACCAAAAGAGGGGCCACGTAGGTGTAAATATCAGCAGCAATGATGATCAAAACTCCAAGAAGGCATGAGATCCGTTGAGCAATGGCTGAACATCAGCCACCTGAGGCTGGACTTGGACAGGACAGAGGTCATCATCTGAGGATTGTCCCCTTACAGCTGGCTCCACTCCTTGTGTCCCACTGGTCTGTGTGCCGCACCAGCACCCAGTGGCCACGCACGCAAGCTGGTGTTCGTCATGGACCCATCGCTGACAATTACCATGCAACTCACCACCATCTGTACCTCATGCTGCAACATCCCCCACATGCTGCAAATGACCCACAGATGGATCCACTCAAAGGCAAGACAGACCGTCCCCCTGGTCCACGACACCAGCTGGCTCAACTACAGCACTGGCCTCTACAGAGAACAACAGCAAAACTGCAGGAGAAGTTGTCGACATCCTGGGTGCATCTGCACACCTCATCTGCAGCATCCCCCACCCCAGCCCCATCACCGTCCACCTGAGATAGGTACAATGGCTCACTGTGTGCTGCAGGATCACCTTCAGACTCCACAACCACACTCAGGAGGCAGTCCACAACCCCAGACCCAACACCGACCTTGGATGTCTGTCATCTAACACCCCATTGGCCCAACTCCATGCAGCCCACCTTGCCCTGGCCACCATTCATCACATCCACATAAAAACTGCATGCAGGAGATAGTTCTCCCACCTCGCAAAACAGACCTGGGACTCCCTCCCCGGGCACATCAACATGACCCATGATGACCTCTACACCTTCATGATACTCTACCAAATTGGTCTGTCTGAGCAGTATTGCAAGCACCCCCCTCAGAATCTTGAGGCCATCACGTGTGAGTATTGGGCTCCATGTCTGTATTTTGTGATACATTGTGACCTATGTGTGTCCTCAACCAGACTCAGATCCAAGTGTGGGGATGGCTGGAGTTTGTTCCACACTCAGGCATACTTCAACATATTCCCACACGTATGTTGTGTAATCATGCTAAATGACTGCAACATAAAATTTCATGTCTTCATTTTTTATTTATAGCTCTGGGGCGTGATTTGTGCACAGAAAAAGGTGCTATGCAGGGACCATAGAATCCAAAGTTCACAGGGGGAGATTGGATCGTTGGCATTTGAAGTCATCAGAGTCCAGACCACAGTGTTTGGCATCATTGGCCAGACTGTGACCAGCAAGTCCATGTGGCAGATGATGTCAGTCAATGAGGTGATGCTGTCGCACATGAAGGCCAGGTGCCAGGCCAGGTGACCTGGGAGATGTGGATGGGTTGCTGCCTCTCATGGTCTTTTCCTTGGACGACCCACCTTCCTCACGGGACCCTCAGATGCAGGCCGTGACGATGCTTGGGACGCTCCGTCGGACGAATCCTCCTCCTCCTCCCTCCCTGTGGCTGGTGGTGGTCTTCGCCTGGTGGCACAGGGAGGGTTGCCCATGTTGTCGGTGATCCGACCGAGTGAATGGCTTATGTCCCTTTGCACCGCCAGGAGCTCAGCCATTCTTGCCTCCATCCGTCCTTTGTGTTCTTGTTGACTGGCGTGTTGCTCGGCCTGCTGGTTCTTGATCTCTGTGAGGGCCACCACTACCTGGCTGAACTCCCTGGTGTCACGCCGGTATGCCTCAATGATGTTGTGGATGTGTGACATACCGGTCCCTTCAGCTGGCTGGTCAGGTTCTCGCCTCTGCCGTCCTCCACTCCCACCACCCCTGCCCACACGAGCCTGGCCTGCCGTTGTGGGCACATCGGGTCGACGGGACCCCTGAGGGATGGCAGTGTCAGTGTTGTCTGCCTCCTCCTGGGTGCCCGCCGCACCTTGTCCCTTCTGGTCAGACTGGCTCAGTTGTTCACTGCGAGCAGGGCTCCTCGGTGTCTCCTGTGATGTGGCAGGAATGGGGGTGGTGGTTGGCACAGATGGGCCTGAACCAGGTTCTGCAGGGGCTTGGACACCAGGGGGTCCAGGTCGGTCGGGGTCATCCGCAGAGTGTTGAGAGGCGTGACTGCCGGTGGGATCAGGTTCCTCCTGAGCCTGTGACTGTGATTCTTTCCCCCCATTGTTGGGGGGATATTCCTCACGTTGCCCTGTGTGTGAGAGACAGACAATGTTAATGATGTTTCATGCAACATGCATGTTTGATACACATTCAAGTTGGCACTGTTCCTCCAGTTAGTTGTATGTGCCTAGCATTCTCCTCAATGTTCACTTGTGGATGGGTATGTTGCGGGGGACAGATTGAAATGTTCTCCTGAGTCTTTGACATGTCGATTTGTGGCTTGGATGCTTCTTCAGCTACGTATTGGTGTTGTTGTGTTGCATGTCCATTGTGACAGTGGGTAAATTAATTGCCTGTCCTGGTGGTGTCTGCTTGTGTAAGGGGTGTGTGTGACAGGACCTGCTGGTGGGTGTAGTGTGATTTGGCAGTGGGGCTCCCAGGTGATGTAGCTGTCCCCCCATGGAGCATGCTGCCATGACAGTGAGCATGAGTTCCTGTCCTAGATATCTGACCTTGTTGTCTTGGTGTTTGTGTTGGCACTGGTCACAGAAGGGCCTTGTGCTGCCTACACCCAGGCCGAGTGTGAGATATCTTGTCAGTACTTTCCCAATCCCTGTGCGTTGTGCATGGTGCATGGGTATGTAGCTGGGCCATATGGGATGAGGGCAATTGTGTCTGATTTGGAGTTCAACAATGTGTTTTGTGCAACCAACCCTCCCAGCATACTGGACATCCATTCTTGGGTTGGCTTGGACACCAGGGGGTCCAGGTCGGTCGGGGTCATCCGCGGAGTGTTGAGAGGCGTCACTGCCAGTGGGATCAGGTTCCTCCCGAGCCTGTGACTGTGATTCTTCCCCCCCATTCTTGGGGGGATATTCCTCACGTTGCCCTGTGTGTGAGAGACAGACAATGTTAATGCTGTTTCATGCAACATGCATGTTTGATACACATTCAAGTTGGCACTGTTCCTCCAGTTAGTTGTATGTGCCTAGCATTCTCCTCAATGTTCACTTGTGGATGGGTATGTTGCGGGGGACAGATTGATATGTTCTCCTGAGTCTTTGACATGTCGAATTGTGGCTTGGATGCTTCTTCGGCTACGTATTGGTGTTGTTGTGTTGCATGTCCATTGTGACAGTGGGTAAATTCATTGCCTGTCCTGGTGGTGTCTGCTTGTGTAAGGGGTGTGTGTGACAGGGCCTGCTGGTGGGTGTAGTGTGATTTGGCAGTGGGGCTCCCAGGTGATGTAGCTGTCCCCCCATGGAGCATGCTGCCATGACAGTGAGCATGAGTTCCTGTCCTAGATATCTGACCTTGTTGTCTTGGTGTTTGTGTTGGCACTGGTCACAGAAGGGCCTTGTGCTGCCTACACCCAGGCCGAGTGTGAGATATCTTGTCAGTACTTTCCCAATCCCTGTGCGTTGTGCATGGTGCATGGGTATGTAGCTGCGCCATATGGGATGAGGGCAATTGTGTCTGATTTGGAGTTCAACAATGTGTTTTGTGCCACCCACCCTCCCAGCATACTGGACATCCATTCTTGGGTTGGTGCTTCATGTAGCATGGGACGTAGCATGGCCTTGCTTTGTCAATAGGGCATACACATGTTATTGGCATTAGCGTAGTTTTTGAGTGTGGTTCTGGCCGGTGATGGCTTGGGGGTAGTTGGGTGCATTTGGTGTAGGTGGGGTGTGGATGGCATTACCCCCATGTTACATAAGTTGTTTGTGTACTCACCAGGCTCTGCAACTTCTTGGAGTCCATGTACTCCCACCGGCGGAAGCATGGCCATCACCTTCTCCTCCCAGGGATGGTAATGTACTGGTCTGCGGGGCGCACCACCTCCAGTGATGTTGCTCTGGGCATAATCCTCATTCATTTTGCGCTTGACTGCCCTCCGCAGATCGTACCACCTGGCTTGGCATTCATTCCTGGTCCTTCTGATGGGTGCAACAGCATTCACCCTATCGACGATCCTCTGCCACAGGCGTGATTTTTCAGCTATGCTGGTCTGTCTGACCAATGTTCCAAACAGCTGTGGCTCGACTCTGATGACTTCATTGACAAGGATCTCCAGCTCCTCCCTTGTGAACTTTAGATTCTTGTCAGTGGGCATGGTGTGAGGTGAGGGTGGGGATGGTTGTGGGTGTGTGGGTCTGAATGTGACGGTGTGGGTGTAAATGTGTAGAGGGGTATGTGTGAAGGAGGTTGTGTGAAGGTGTATATGGTAAGGTGGATGGGTGCAGTTGTTGTGCTCTGTAGCTGCAGCGAGTCTGTTGCAAAGGCTCATGGTTTGTGTGTGTGGGCCCTCTTTATTGGTCCATTTGTGGGTGTGGCTCAGTTTGAATTTTTGGTGGATGTGTCATAAGATGTGGTTGTGAGTTTGCCCCTCTGTTTGCCTGTTTGGATGTGTCCAGGTGAGTCTTTTTCAGTTGTTTGTGCAGTGTAGACGTGTTTTGTGGTGTTGTGCGAGTCGAATAGGCCCTCCTTGTGCTGTTTTCCAGTGTACATGGTTCAGTACGGTACAGGGGTACGAGTCGTACAGACACGCGGCCCCATGCGTTGTGTATGTACGAGTGTAGGCCACCATTGCTATGTACGGTGCGTACACCGCCATCGCTATGTACGGTGTGTACACCGCCATCGCTTATGTACGGTGCGTAGGCCGCCATTGCTATGTACGGTGCGTACACCGCCATCACTATGTACGGTGCGTACACCGCCATCACTATGTACGGTGCGTACACCGCCATCGCTTATGTACGATGCGTAGGCCGCCATTGCTATGTACGGTGTGTACACCGCCATCGCTATGTACGGTGCGTACACCGCCATCGCTATGTACGGTGCGTACACTGCCATCGCTTATGTACGGTGCGTACACCGCCATCGCTATGTACGGTGCGTACACCGCCATCGCTATGTACGGTGTGTACTAAGTCTGGGCATTGAACTACGCTCCGTTCGCGGAGCTTGCGAAGTTTAGGCAACTTCGCGATTCGCGTAGAGCGCGAAGTTGCAGATTGCTACGCAATCTAGCACGTAGCGTAGTACTTTTGCTTCCTCGCGCGCTGAATATTCATTCTCGCGCGCGCAGTAATGTCTTCCCGTGATTCTGCAATCGCCAACTTGCTTTTCTGTCCGTTCGCGAGCGCCACGAGATTTGTAATATGGCTGCCCAAGCCCACGAGAGTGTGCGATCGCGAACACGTCATTCTGGCGCGCGAGCTGACTTCCGGCGGCTGTCTTGGTAAGATCGCGATCCAGAACATGCAAAAACTACAATCTGGCGAAGAATATCTCACGAGCTTCATAAAACCTTCTCTAAAATGATCATTTTGCTCAGAAAAACTCCTCAGATTGTGATTTTGCTGTAGTCTTTTGTGTAAGGAGGAGTCCTTTAATTTTTTAAGTCTTTTTTTTCAAGAGGAAGGAAGTGCCCCTGAGTCTACGACTTCCTGGTCCTGTCCAGCAGGCTCCTCCCAGTGCTTTGTGCATGTGCTGTTCACTTTCATTTGGATTTGGAGCTGGAAGGTTCACTTTTTGTGTCTGTCTGCTGCATCATACCATTGGATTGGATTTATTTGAGGACTTTTTGATTTGAGATTTAATTTACTACAAGTAAGTTGGAGAATTGGTGTGTTTCATTGGGGCTTGTTTGTACCTAGATTTTTCTGGGATTTTCATTGTTTTTTAAAATTATTGTTGTGGCGGGTGGCCTGTACTTTCAATAGGGGCCTAGTTGTTTTTCTCTGCAATTTCTGCCAGTAGGGTACCCATGGGTCCATGTTTCGTGGTGTCTGTAGAATTTTCAACATCATGTAGGACATGGATGGCATAGGATTGAAATGCTAAATGTGGCTGTGGTGTATTTGACTGTTGGTGTGTGTGTGTGTGTGAAATACCTTTGTTGGATGTGTGTGCTTGATGTGTAACTTCTTTCCAATCCTTTCGTAGCCCTGTTGATTTTCATTTTTGGATTAAAGCTGTGTTGTTTAGCAGGCCTCCTTTGTCCCATCATCTATTATAGGCCTGCTTCAGTTCATTTTTTTCCATGGCCTGTTGTGACTGTGAGTGCCCATGTGGCTTGTGGCAATTTTGTGGTGGTAGTTTAGTAGTGTGTGCTTATTTTTCCATAAAGGCCTGCATTTCTTTTCTTTGTTCCCCTTGGCTTATGCTTGTTGTTGCTGTGTCCTCCTGGCCATGTGTGTGGCGGCCATTTTGTGAAGGCAGGCATTGTGCTTTTGCCATAGGCTTACATTGACTGTTCCAAGCTTGTGGCCTAGTCTGCCAGTAGGCCCAGAGTTAGTCAGCCTCAAATCTTTGGTGCGTTATTTAAATTTACAGTTTGTGTTGTCTGTTGATTTTTTTTTTTACACCATGGATGGCTTTGGATTTTATTGCAAAAGGTGTTTTTTGGGGTGGAATAGCAGTTTTTGGGTGTGTTAAATAAATAGGGCTTTTCAGCCAGTAGGTAACCCTAGGGATTCAGCTTGCGTACTTTCGGTAACTCTGCACAGCACGACAACGCGGACTTACAGTTTTTGGCATCTTCGCGCTCTCAATATGCGTGTTTGCGCATGCGATAAAGCATTTTTGTACAGTTTGCGATCCCGAACACGCAGCATTTGCAATCTGGCAAACAATATCTCGCGAGCAACATAAATCCATCTTGAAATCGCTGATTTTGTGCATTTTGCTAAAAAAACTCCTCAGGTTGTCATTCAGCTGTAGTTTTGGAGCACAGAGAAGCTTTTATTTTTTTTTAAATATTTTTTATGAGAGTAAGTAAGTTCCACAGACACTACAACTTCCTGTCCTTTGTAATCACTTTTTGGTTATTATTGTGGTGGGTGGCCTGAGCATGTGCGTGGCGGCCATTTTAGGAAGGCAGGCATTGTGCTTTTGCCATAGGCGTACATTGACTGTCTTCCATTTCTTGTTGTTGTGGGTGTGTGGCGGCCATTTTGTGGAGCCATCCAAGCAGTGTGCTTGCTTTTGCCATTCTGTTCCAAGCTTGTGGCCTAGTCTGCCAGTACGCCCAGAGGTAGTCATCCTCAAATCTTTGGTGCATTATTTAAATTTAAATTTTGTGTTGTGTGTTGAATTATTTTTTTACACCGTGTATGGCTTTGGGTTTCATTGCAAAAGGTTTTTTTTGGGGTGGGATAGCAGTTTTTGGGTGTGTGTTAAATAAATAGGGCTTTTCAGCCAGTAGGTAACCGTAGGGATTCAGCTCGCGTACTTACGGTAACTCTGCACAGCGCGACCACGCGGACTTACAGTTTTCGGCAACTTCGCGCTCTCAATATGCGTGTTCGCGCACGCGATAAAGCATTTTTGTACAGTTCGCGATCCAGAACACGCAGCATTTGCAATCTGGCAAACAATATCTTGCGAGCAACATAAATCCATCTTGAAATTGCTGATTTTGTGCATTTTGCTAAAAAAACTCCTCAGGTTGTCATTCAGCTCTGGTTTTGGAGCACGGAGAAGCTTTTATTTTTTTTTGAATATTTTTTATGAGAGTAAGTAAGTCCCACAGACACTACAACTTCCTGTTCCCGTCCTTTGTAATCACTTTTTGGTTATTATTGTGGTGGGTGGCCTGAGCATGCGTGGCGGCCATTTTGTGGAGGCAGGCATTGTGCTTTTGCAATAGGCCTGCATTGTCTGTCTTGTATTCCTGACCTTTTCTTGTTTTTGTGAGTGGCCTGGCCATGTGGTGGCGGCCATTTTGTGGTACCAGCCACTGTGCTTTTTCCATAGGCCTCCAAGCTTGTGGCCTAGTTGTGCAGTAGGCCCAGGGGTACTACTCATCAATCATCACGGGTGCATGGAATTTAAACAACTGTTTTTGTGTTGTGCGTTAAATTTCAACATCATGTATGGCTTTGGATGGAATTGTAAAATGTGGCCTTTACTTTTTTTCGGGGGTAGATTTCACTTTTTGGGTGTTGTAAATAAATGCCTTTAGTTTTTATGTGTATATGTTCGTTGTTGTTGCTCCCTGATGCTGCATCCACCCCATAAGATGCACACATTTTTATTTAGGGCAAACAGGCTAGACTACAATTATGTTTTTGTTCTTTGCTATTCTTCTTCCTGAGTGTACACAGTACAAATACACCAGGATCCCTGGCCTTGTCAGTCTCTTTAATGGCTGGCTATACTGTATTTGTTCACTGACTTCATAAAATTTAATAATTGTGACCACCCACAAGTCACTAAGAAGTTATATATTATATTATTGATCTTTTGACTGATGTTCTTCTGGCTTTTTTGCTTTTAGGTGCACAAAAGACAGAGGAGGTGTGTCATCATCATCGACCGTTGAGGTGCCAGACCGACGTCCTGCTGCTGTACACGACGTGACGTGTGAGTGACCTGACCAGGCATCTCTGCAACTTGTGCAACTGAGTGCTGTTTTGACATCTGAAGAAGATACCCCCAAAGAAAGCAGGTAGCAGGTCCTCCGGTACCAAGAAGGTTGCCATGGAGAAGAAGGAACAGAAGAAGAAGGAAGTGTTACTTAAGTCTGGTGTGCCTCCCAAAACCTTTTTTGGAACACCAAAAATGACGCCTGCAGCAGCGGTGTCGGGGGGCCAAGCTGGGGGCAGCACCTCCACATCAGTGGGCCCAACCCACCAACCCAGGCCCAAGCAGATGAGTGTGGAAGAGGTAGCCAGCCTTATGGTGGAAAGCAGTGATGTTGAGCCTGAACTAAACTTATCGCTATCTCAAAGTAGTACACAATCAACGCAGAAGGGAACACAGCAGATAAGTGGTCAACAGCCGCAACCACCGCCTGCAATAGTACCTGTAGCTCCTCCCAAAGTAGGGGTAGTTCAGGAAATTGAGCCTCATGCAGAGGAAGAAGAGAAAGCCACTCCTTTAGAAGTTCCATTGGCTTCCAAATCCCCAGCAAGGAAAAGGAGGGTTAGTACATCAAGTTCTTCACCAAGCCCCCCTTCTGATGATCTAGATGCCACTTGGAAGCCAAAACTGAGTCTGAGAGGGAAACAGGTCACAAGAGCAGGCATGGGAAAAGGAAGGTTCCAGAAAGCCTTACACTTATGAGGTTGATGTAGAAGAGCAGGAGGATGATGATGATGATGATGGTGAGCCAGTCATCACGAACATCACTCCCGGGCCTGAGGAGATGGAGACCAACATTTTTACACTATCCAAAATGGCTGCGAGGGATGTAGCATGAATACCTCCAACACAGGTAACACCAACATGACCTCCAGCTTCCATATTTACATTAGCAAAGGGCAAGCAGCGTCCTACATCCAGCACAAGCACCACCTCAGCAGAAGTAGGTAGTGGTACTGCACAGAGTCAAATTCAACACACACCCTCCAGTTCATCCGGCATTGGAAGTGGGAGTGGCACCTCCAGCAGGAGACAAAAGTTAAGCTCCCCAGTGTAGGACTTCTTTACGGTTAGCGGAAAGGAGGAGAACATTGCTATATGCTCCGTTTGTCATACCTCTGTTAGTCGTGGTAAGCTTGGTACAAACTGTGGTACCGGAGGCCAAATGACCCAGTGGGAGGAGCACCTTAGTCGCATGAAAAAAACTGGAACCATTGCTGTTGGGCATAAATGAGTAGAAAGTCCGCTCATGGTGGAACAGAAAGAAGAGGGAGACATTCTCTGTGCTAGTGGTACACAAAGTAGCCCTGTCCCCAGCACTACAGTGGTAACGCCCACATCCTCAGCCACATCTCATTGGCACAAGAGTAAGAGTCAGCCTGAGACACCAAGGAGTACTGCTGGCCCAAAAAGTGCGACGTTGACCACAGGAAGGAATACCATGCAGCCTACCATTCTTAGCATGTTTAGTAGGCCGGAGGGGCGGTACGAATGCAACCACCCAATAGCACGTTTGTACAATGCGAAGCTGGCTAAAATGTTAGCACTGGACCTTCTCCCTTTTTCTTTTGTTGAAGGAGTGGGTTTTCTTGAATTTGTGACCACCATCTGCCCAAAATGGAAAGTTCCCAGCCGCTACTATTTCGCAAGAGTTGCTGGTCCAGCACTACATCACGACGTGCTGGAATTGCTTGGAAAAGCCTTAAAGCAGAGTGCTGTTCAGAGTATACACCTGACAACAGACATGTGGACCAGTTGCCAAGCCACTGATTACATGTGCATCACTGCACACTGGGTCTCTTTTTCGGGGGTTAAAGATAAGATATCTGACGGTCTTGTTGACACCGCTGAGATTTTTAAAGACACTCGCAAACATGCAACTGTAGCCATGTTTGCTATGGAGAAATCTCATACTTCTGCAAACATTTTAGATGAGTTTAAATGAGATGAGGCTCACCTGAGGCCAAATGAAAAAAGAAAAGCACGCAAAAGAATGATAGTTACATTGGAAATCGTCTGCTGACATCGGCCTCTGATGAGAAGCATCCACGGCTTCGAAACGCGTAAGGCCGGGACTGATTCGGGGATGGAAAGCTGCATGCCAATTTGAATAGAAGAGTGGGAACTCACCTTATGTGGAGTGCGGTCTCAATTGTTGGGAGACTTTGAAGGATTTATACAGCGGCGTTCCCATTGCCGCTTGAGACGACGCACCGACGGTAAAACCAAACGGACCTGCAAGAGTGAACTTAGCACTGTTTAAAGGCACAGTAAGGTCTTTATCGCTGGCATGCATAATTCTATCCTGAAGCACACTGGAGGGCTGAAAACTTTGTCCCAACAATGGTGTAGCAGGCAAACCTAATGGAGGGTATAAAAGGATGTAAAAAAACTACTATTCCCAGCGTGCATCAGTGTAAATGAGATGAAATGAGATGAGGCACACCTGAGGCCAAATGAGAAAAGAAAAGCACGCAGAAGAATGATAGTTACTTGGAAATCGTCTGCTGACATCGGCCTCTGATGAGAAGCATCCATGGCTTCGAAACGCGTAAGGCCGGGACTGATTCGGGGATGGAAAGCTGCATGCCAATTTGAATAGAAGAGTGGGAACTCACCTTATGTGGTGTGCGGTCTCAATTGTTGGGAGACTTTGAAGGATTTATACAGCGGCGTTCCCATTGCCGCTTGAGATGACGCACCGCCGGTAAAACCAAACGGACCTGCAAGAGTGAAATTTGCACTTTTGTAAAGGCACAGTAAGGTCTTTATCGCTGGCATGCATATTTCTATCCTGAAGCACACTGGAGGGCTGAAAACTTTGTCCCAACAATGGTGTAGCAGGCAAACCGAATGGAGGGTATAAAAGGATGTAAAAAAACTACTATTCCCAGCGTGCATCAGTGTAAATGAGATGAAATGAGATGAGGCACACCTGAGGCCAAATGAAAAAAGAAAAGCACGCAGAAGAATGATAGTTACATTGGAAATCGTCTGCTGACATCGGCCTCTGATGAGAAGCATCCATGGCTTCGAAACGCGTAAGGCCGGGACTGATTCGGGGATGGAAAGCGGCATGCCAATTTGAATAGAAGAGTGGGAACTCACCCTATGTGGAGTGCGGTCTCTATTGTTGGGAGACTTTGAAGGATATATAAGGGAGGATAAATAAGCGAGCCAGGTGTCATGATATGCTTTAATCACCTTCGCCAGCACCCGTGAGCAAGGGCGCAGAGACGCTTGAAACGCATAGGGATTTGTTGGTGCTTCAAATGCTGCACGTCTGGGGACCACGATGCAGGATTGCCGTGAGGACCTAGCTAGGTGACGACGGGTGGTGGCTCTCCAAGCTAGGTACTTTGTTTGTTGATGGACAATTTTGCGGCCTTGCCTGGGTCGCGGGGAGCCCTCCTGCGGATGAGCGGATCCGGGCGCAGCTATTCAGTTGGCGCTTTATCGGAGCGTTGTCACGTCTTCAGGGACATTCCAGTCCAGCAAGTGAACCCCTAACATGACAGCAACCCACTGGGGTAATTATTTTAAAGTGATTGTGGCG
Source organism: Triturus cristatus (assembly GCF_964204655.1). Taxonomy (NCBI): domain Eukaryota; kingdom Metazoa; phylum Chordata; class Amphibia; order Caudata; family Salamandridae; genus Triturus; species Triturus cristatus. Next base: position 113,474,501 of record NC_140588.1, read on the forward strand.
ATCAATGGAAATAAAGAGAACTTTCAAAAAACTCACCTGACCAGCATGCATTATGTTTTGACACGCCCACAAGGGAGGATAAATAAGCGAGCCAGGTGTCATGATATGCTTTAATCACCTTCGCCAGCACCCGTGAGCAAGGGCGCAGAGACGCTTGAAACGCATAGGGATTTGTTGGTGCTTCAAATGCTGCACGTCTGGGGACCACGATGCAGGATTGCCGTGAGGACCTAGCTAGGTGACGACGGGTGGTGGCTCTCCAAGCTAGGTACTTTGTTTGTTGATGGACAATTTTGCGGCCTTGCCTGGGTCGCGGGGAGCCCTCCTGCGGATGAGCGGATCCGGGCGCAGCTATTCAGTTGGCGCTTTATCGGAGCGTTGTCACGTCTTCAGGGACATTCCAGTCCAGCAAGTGAACCCCTAACATGACAGCAACCCACTGGGGTAATTATTTTAAAGTGATTGTGGCGATCAATGGAAATAAAGAGAACTTTCAAAAAACTCACCTGACCAGCATGCATTATGTTTTGACACGCCCACAAGGGAGGATAAATAAGCGAGCCAGGTGTCATGATATGCTTTAATCACCTTCGCCAGCACCCGTGAGCAAGGGCGCAGAGACGCTTGAAACGCGTAGGGATTTGTTGGTGCTTCAAATGCTGCACGTCTGGGGACCACGATGCAGGATTGCCGTGAGGACCTAGCTAGGTGACGACGGGTGGTGGCTCTCCAAGCTAGGTACTTTGTTTGTTGATGGACAATTTTGCGGCCTTGCCTGGGTCGCGGGGAGCCCTCCTGCGGATGAGCGGATCCGGGCGCAGCTATTCAGTTGGCGCTTTATCGGGGCGTTGTCACGTCTTCAGGGACATTCTAGTCCAGCAAGTGAACCCCTAACATGACAGCAACCCACTGGGGTAATTATTTTAAAGTGATTGTGGCGATCAATGGAAATAAAGAGAACTTTCAAAAAACTCACCTGACCAGCATGCATTATGTTTTGACACGCCCACAAGGGAGGATAAATAAGCGAGCCAGGTGTCATGATATGCTTTAATCACCTTCGCCAGCACCCGTGAGCAAGGGCGCAGAGACGCTTGAAACGCGTAGGGATTTGTTGGTGCTTCAAATGCTGCACGTCTGGGGACCACGATGCAGGATTGCCGTGAGGACCTAGCTAGGTGACGACGGGTGGTGGCTCTCCAAGCTAGGTACTTTGTTTGTTGATGGACAATTTTGCGGCCTTGCCTGGGTCGCGGGGAGCCCTCCTGCGGATGAGCGGATCCGGGCGCAGCTATTCAGTTGGCGCTTTATCGGAGCGTTGTTATGTCTTCAGGGACATTCCAGTCCAGCAAGTGAACCCCTAACATGACAGCAACCCACTGGGGTAATTATTTTAAAGTGATTGTGGCGATCAATGGAAATAAAGAGAACTTTCAAAAAACTCACCTGACCAGCATGAATTATGTTTTGACACGCCCACAAGGGAGGATAAATAAGCGAGCCAGGTGTCATGATATGCTTTAATCACCTTCGCCAGCACCCGTGAGCAAGGGCGCAGAGACGCTTGAAACGCGTAGGGATTTGTTGGTGCTTCAAATGCTGCACGTCTGGGGACCACGATGCAGGATTGCCGTGAGGACCTAGCTAGGTGACGACGGGTGGTGGCTCTCCAAGCTAGGTACTTTGTTTGTTGATATATATATATATATATATATATATTGCGTCGTCCTCTTCTGCCCTGTGAAGAATAAAGCTGCTTTTGATGATCGAGTGGGCTCGTGTGGATTCTTTTCCGGTTTGGAATCAACTGTTGTGAAATATATATATATATATATATATATATATATATATATATATATATATATATATATATATATATATCTCCAGCAAGGTGACCCTTCACTTCAACTGCGGTCACAAATCGAGGCGCACTCTGGCACTGGTGTTTATTCAATTTAATTTATGCACACGAACACGGACAACATCAAACACATTTATTTCTCCAAGACAGTCGAGATCAAAAGAGGACTGGTAGTGCCTTACTGCTTATGGTTTTGGCGGCCATGATGTAGTATCCAAAGCAATGCAAAAAATATATATTAATGCTAATGCCAAATTAAATCCAACATGTAGTGCATTGGTTCCAGAGGTCAAAGTAAGCAATTAATTCATTGTACTTCATTGTACTTCATTACATCACCAAATGTATACAATCCTTACTACTTATGGTTTTGGCGGCCATGATATAGTGTCCAAAGCAATGCAAAAAGTATATATTAATGCAAATGCCAAATTAAATCCAACATGTAGTGCATTGGTTCCAGAGGTCAAAGTAAGCAATTAATTCATTATACTTCATTACATCACCAAATGTACACAATCCTGATTCCTAACATCACAATTTATTATATTTAGGATTGCGAATCAAACTTGATCCTAAAAGGACCCCACATGTCAAAACTTCATTAAGCCCTGAGTGGGCTGGGATCCACCTTACAAAGGAGATCATTGCCATTCTCCTTGATCTATAGGAACTCATAATTGTGCCCTGGATGGGCAAAATCCATCATTTGCATGAAATCATTTTCATCCTCCTCTTCACTGTTCATTAGTTTATGTGGACCCATAATTCTTCCTCATTATTTAGTCCTAATGGGGCTTTAGTTTGCATCTCCACAATATATCGTGATTCCAATTTTCTCAGGTTCCTAGTTCTATTTCCCCCTCTTTCAGTTCTTGGAATGCGGTCTAGACAGAAGAATCTCAGTAAATTGGCATTTGATTCGTGTCTCTCTTCAAAGTGCCGTGCAACAGGATATGCTGCATCCCGATTTTTGATAGCACGCATGTGCTCCAAGATTCTCTTTTTTGTGAGATGGATCGTTCTTCCCACATATCTCTTATTACACGGGCACTGTAAACAGTACACCGTGTAGTCAGAGTTACAATTCATAAGTTTGTTAATTTTCCGTCTAGATTTTCTCCCTGGTATGCTATAGTCTTTCACTTTAAAGCTATTCTTGCATGCCTTACAGTTCATGCACGGAAAAAATACACTAATCAAATCCTTTCTTTTGGGTGTTTATCGAGAAATGACTCCTCACTAGCTTCTCTTTCAAACCTGGTCCTTTCTTGTATGTAATCAGTGGGGTCTGTGGGATGATGGATCCAATCACATGATCTGATTTAAGTACCTTCCAATTTCGTCTAAAAATTTGGAAGATTTCTGTGGATCCTGTTGTGTATTCAGTTATCATCCTCACATTCCCCTGGGGTTCTGAAATAGATGTTTTGCTCCCCCCTATTTTTTCTAATAAGAGGTCCTTCCTTGCTACTTCCCTGATTTTCCTTTCTGCATTGCTGAGGGTCTCTTTTCTATACCCCCTTTTGCGGAACCTGTTGTAGGCATTGTTACTCTCTTTCACAAAATCTTCATCCAGTGAGCAATTACGTCTAAGTCTCACCAATTCTCCATAGGGTACTCCACTGATTACACTCTGGGGATGAAAACTATTAGCGTGCAATACACTGTTCCCTGCAGTGGGCTTCCTATAGAGAGTGGTTTCCAATCTATTCTCATTTACGAAAACCATAAGATCAAGATAGGGTACATTGGTTTGACTTATGCACTCCGTGAACCTCAAGTTCAAATCATTCTTATTCAGATCAGTTACATAAATCAAGGCCTCCTCCATCGACCCTTTCCAAATAGTAAAGAGGTCGTCGATATAACGAGACCATAAAATCACTCTGTCCAGCCAGATTTCATTACTGCCTGCCCAGGCCACGTGCTTCTCCCACCAGCCAATGAAAAGATTCGCATAGCTGGGGGCGAAGCACGTGCCCATCGCAGTACCCTGTTTTTGCTGATAAATATCTCCTGAGAATAGAAAAAAATTATTGTGTAAACAATATGCAATAAGTTCCTTTAACATAATGTTATGCTCATAGAATTTCAGATTTCTCTTTTTCAGAAAAACCTCCACTGCTTCCAGTCCCTTCTGATGCTCTATGCTGGTATACATGCTTTTTATATCGAGCGTTATTAATAACATATCAGGTTCCCATTCTATATTCGCAATGATCCTCAGAAAATCCTTAGTGTCCCTCACATATGAACTTAAATCCGTTACCAAAGGTTTGAGAAAGCAGTCAATGTATATCGAGGTCTTTTCTAGTAAGCTGTTTTTTGAAGAGACAATGGGTCTCCCTGGTGGATTTCTAGTGTATTTATGCACCTTGGGGAGAAAATAAAAAGTCGGTAATTCAGGTGTTTCACAATTTATATATTGAAAATCTTCTTCACCCAATATGCCCTTGTCTCTCCATTTCTGTGCTAGTTGATTAAAGTTTTGTATACTCAATTCATATTTTATGACAGTTGTAACTTCATAACAGCTTTCATCAGAAAGCAATCTTCTCGCTTCTTTCAGATAAAATGATATGTATATATATATACATATACATACATATATATATTTATATATAATCACTTAAAAAACCATAGGTTTCACACATGTTATAGTTAGGTGGATATTTCACTCGTAAAAAACCAATGAAATTCCCCCGTTATAGTTAGTTCAGATAACTATAACTCACGAGCCCGCAATGCACTGCTGATGACGTCACATATTACTTCACTCATGACATGGTCAGTGACATCACTCATGACATCACTGATGACATCATCCTTGTGATAGAGTGGCGGTCGCGCGAGTTATAGTTATCTGAACTAACTATAACGGGGGAATTTCATTGTTTTTTTACGAGTGAAATATCCACCTAACTATAACATGTGTGAAACCTATGGTTTTTTTAAGTGATTTTGCAAGGTTTTTTAAATGCTAATTCTTAACAATAACGTGTATGAAACCTATGGTTTTTTCAGTGAATTTGTACGGTTTTTTAAAGGCTAAGTTATGTATGTATTATTATTTTTTGTATATATTTATTTTACAATAAACTACGTATTGAATTTTTTTTTTGGTTTTTCACCGTGCGCGCAACCCCTCGATTAAAAAAAAAAAATAATTTAAAAAATGGTTCTGCCTTCGGGGTCCTTCAGGGACCCCCTGACAAAGGCTAGGGGGTCAGGAACTCTCTACCCTCCCCCCTTTTCACGTTCGCCACCTTCCTTTTTCACTCTCGCACTGAAAACAAACAAAATGGCGGCCGACACTTCCTGATTTCGACCGATTCGAACGTTGACTAACATGTAACCACCAATCAGAATTACGCTCGCGCACGTTTGGGGACTCGCACGGTGCTCGCACGGTGCGCGCACGGTACGCGCTTATAGATATTTATATGCTTTTAAATGCTATTTTCTCAGGAACTACTGAACAGATTGACACCAGACCTGCAAAAGGCACATCCCTGACCTGAGGACTACCTCTCTGCCAAATTTCAAGTAATTCTGTTCAGCCGTTCGGGCTGTAGCTTGGACTAAAGGTCCTATGGAAAAATGCATGGGGAAAACGCGTTTTGGGACCCCCCCTTTTTCTCAGCCCCCGCTTGACGAATCCCCCCGAGACTTTCAGGGAAGGAGCGGAGTGGAGCGCCCCACCTATTTTGAAAATTTAGCGAGGATTCGTCAATCGGCGCCAAAGTTATTCCAAATAGAATGTTGCGGATTTCCTATGGAAACACGGTCCTAACTATAACTATCTACTGGCGACCGCCAGTAGATAATATATATATATATTTCCGTCGTCACGAAGGAGTTTAAGCAAGGATCATTGATATATATATATATATATATATATCTCAGCAAAGCACTCTCCTCACTCGTATCCAACCAGCTGAGTAGAAGGGAGCACGGACCACGGGATTCTTTTCCAATATCTGTTTGTTTATTCACAAAACTCAAACAAACAAGGCAGCCATAACGCGTATCATCCCTCCTGGGGGACTTGATCACATGACCAAATGTTGCGGATTTCCTATGGAAACACGGTCCTAACTATAACTATCTACTGGCGACCGCCAGTAGATTATATATATACATATATATAAAATTCACTGAAAAAACCATAGGTTTCACACATGTTATAGTTAGCGGAAATTTTACTGATAAAAAACCAATGAAATTCCCCCGTTATAGTTAGTGCAGGCAACTATAACTCACGCGACCGCAATCCTCTGCTGATGCTAATACTGTATTTAGACACTTATTTGCCCATGTCTTCTTCCATACATTTTTAGCTATACATATATTACAAATATTTTTTTTTCAGAAAGACACATATGTCATCAGCAGAAGATTGCGGTCGCGTGAGTTATAGTTGCCTGCACTAACTATAACGGGGGAATTTCATTGGTTTTTTATCAGTAAAATTTCCGCTAACTATAACATGTGTGAAACCTATGGTTTTTTCAGTGAATTTGCAAGGTTTTTTAAATGCTAATTCCTAACTATAACGTGTGTGAAACCTATGGTTTTTTCTGTGAATTTGTACGGTTTTTTAAATGCTAAGTTACTTTACGCCATTCGTGGCGTGCGCGCCCACTTAACGCAGCTCGTTCCGTGCGCGCACGGTGCGCTTCGCGCACCGTGCGTGCACAGTAAGCACGCGGTGCTTACTGTGCTTACGGTGCTTATAAGCCATGCACAAATGGTGCGCTTCGGGCACCATTTGCACACGGGGTGGAGAGAGTGTGGATAATTTTTTCTTTGATTATTTTTGTTGAAAATATTGTGGTTTTTTACACCTCTGATAAGCCCTGCACATTTGGTGGCCTGGGGCCACCAAAAGCACAGGGGGTGGGGAGTGTGTGGATAGTGTTTTTTTTTAAATATTTTTTACCGTACGCGTACGGTAAGCGTAATCGGCGAAATTAGCGAAAAAATAAAAATGGCTTTTTTGGCCTTGGGGGGTCTTGGGGGACTCCCTCATCATGGCTATGTGTGTGTGAGCTGTCAAAACAGCTCCTTTACATGTGTATTGGTTTTAATTAAACAACCTAACTCTCAGTGCGAGAGAGAAAATGGCGGCCGCCGCTTCCTGGTTTCGGCCGATTCGAATGTTTACTAAGATCTAAGAGCAAATCAGAATCGCGCTCGCGCATGCCACCGTACGCGTACGGTAAGCTTACGGTAAGCGTACCGTAAGCTGGCTCAGATATATATATTGATTTAAAGGCTATTTTCTCAGAATCTACTGAACAGATTTACACCAAACCTACAAAAGGCACTTCCTTGACCTAGGGACTACCTCTCTGCCAAATTTCTAGTAATTCTGTTCAGCCGTTCGGGCTGTAGCCCTGTCTAAAGGTCCTATGGAAAAATGCATGGGAAAAACGCGTTTTGGGACCCCCCTTTTATCTCAGCCCCCGCTTGACGAATCCCCCCGAGACTTTCAGGGTAGGAGCGGAGCGTAGCGCCCCACCTATTTTGAGAAATTCGCGAGGATTCGTCGACCGGCGCCAAAGTTATTCAAAATAGAATGTTGCGGATTTCCTATGGAAAAGGGGTCCTAACTATAACTACCTACTGGCGACCGCCAGTAGGTAATATATATATATATATATATATATATATATATATATAAATATATATGACGTGCTTGCAAACTACTGCAAGTCTACTGTATTCTTCTGATAATACTACCTATATTCCCCTACGCTTTTCTACTGTTGCGCAGTTTCTTTTAAATTTTCTTCAAAGTAAGAATTTCCAGTGACACTTTCCACCTATACTGTCTGTTGATGATGATAGCAGTAGTAGTACATCCAGGCATGCATTCATTAAAGTAAACGGTTATCCTTCTTTTTTATATATCTCATACTTAGTTGGTTTCACCAACAACCACCCATTCTTCTGCTCCTTACTTGCTTGCCTTGGTTTTGAGAACCAAACAACGCTGATTCTTGATATCTAGCACTATCCACCCATACTGTGTCGCCCACCCAGGCAGGCATTCTCTTTCACCTTCCACCCATCCTTCAACAACCCATGCATCTGATCTGATTACTATCAGCCACCTATGCATGCTTCCAACAACATATCCTTCTCTGCCATTCAGTCATAATATTTATCTCGCCCGTCCTTCCACCCTTAGTTCTTTCCCTCTTTGTTCAACACATCCATCAAGGTCATCTGATCTGAGTTTGTCTTCTCCATAAAACCTTCACAGCTGATTTTGGAGTCAAATACAAGAGGCCATTAGTTACTCAACTCACGCTGCTAATGCTAAGTAAAGGGTGTATTCTTCAATCGGTGTATAATGTTCACTACAACTTAATAAGTCGCACAGTACAGTGAAATAGTGAACACACTTCCATCTAGTAGTAATGTCAAGAGGTAATGAATATAACTTACTGCCGCCGGCCACTGCTGCTGGCTCCCCCCCTGTCTCTCCTGCAGGTGCCGCCAGTTCTCCTGCCCCCTCCGGAATGGCCGCATCGCTGCTGGCCCCGCCGGCACTGGTGGATGGTAGTGTGCCTAGAAAAAAACAACACACATTTTTAGATGCCTGGAAACCTCCCCCTATTTTAAGTGTTCACTTTGAACATTGAAAAAAAAGTTAATACAACATACATCCGCACTAGACAGTAAGTACAGTCAGTAGACAGACACTAGTAGTGATATGGTTCCTAGGGTCATCTAGTCCTACTCTACTCTTTTGCAAGTTAGCCTGAGCCATGTGTAACCCTTTTAGATTCATCATGTCGACTACTACTCTTTTGGCGCATATTTAATTATATCTGCCAGCTTATTGACATGTGCAGTAGATGCCTTTGAGGCCACTTGACTGTTGCGTACAAGTGAAGAGGTAAAAAAACAACCCGCTTATTGAGTTTGTTTAGTCCATATTACTTAGCCATCACATACATGTTACACTTTTTGCCATGACTGCAAAATGCTTGCATTCACCAGTATACTATCTAACGGCTAACGCGCAGCATTTTTCTCATATAATAGGCGGAAGATTCCCTTCTACAAACCAGAGACTTACAGAGCATATTGGATGCAAGATGATGTAACCAGTATTTCTACGTTCTACGGTGAGGGGTCTTCCAGAATTCAAAAGATCTTGGCTCTTGTTCTTGTTGTCATGCACTTGTAAATGTTTACTGTTTTAATCTTAGGCTTTTTGCTGGCTTATTGACTATGGCTGTAGTAAATTAAATTTCATATTAACGATGTACAGAGTTTGATACTTGTTTCAAATAAACCTTTTGAACTTACACATAAACTGTGGTATTTGGTGTGGTGGGGTGGACTTAAACAAGTGAGTGAGCAAAATGGTGTTGTTAATTATTATGTTCTGGGTTGTCTGTCTCAGTCATCATCAACATTGTGTATCTTCTTTGTGGGGGGGGAGTCGGGAGTGGGACCCTAATGTGAGACACTATAGCTAGTCGGTCAGGGGATCGTGGGTTCTTCGGACTGAGGTGTGATCAGTAAGGTCCAACCTCCCATCAGCAACATCCTATTTTGTTGTGCATAGTTCTTTATGTGGCTCTACAGAATCACTAGACAATAGTAGTATCATGTACTATCCGATCAAAAATACTAGTCAAATATCTGATTGGCCATTTTGTTTGTGGTAATTCTCAAAGCCTCAACATTGAGAAGACTTGAAGAGGACAACCCAAAGGACAGGACACAGTGGCTAGAGCTATTGGTCAATCAGAGTTTTATTATTCCAAAGAAAACCTTCTATAAAGAGTGGGCAACTGTGCAAGCTTCGCTACAGACAGAGTAATAATAGTAATAGTAGTAGTAGTAGTAGTAGTACAGAGAGTCATAGCAGAGGCAGTTAGAAGCAACTTAGTTAGAGGCAGGGATAAACAGAATTTGGAAACAGATAGTCGAGGTCAAAGAAGTAAGCTTTTGTAAAAAATAGAATTAGAAAGTGGAACCATAATTTATAGTTCGGAAAAAAAAGATGCAGTAAAAGTTAGGGAAATATAAATGTCAATATAACCACTGGAGGACTTACTGGGGCCAGCAGCAGGAGCCTCGGTAGAGGAGCGGTGCTGTGGTTCCCCCGCCGACTCCGACCCCGTCTTGTTGCCCCTGGGTGGTGCTGATGATCATGTAAAATATAATAAAGAAAGACAAATATTAAGGAGTGCTGTGAAACAAATAATAATAAATCATTTTGAAAAATAAGTTAAAAAACATTTTAGGAAACAACAATTGCAATAAAATTGACCTATCTAATCAGATGGATCGACTACTGTCTTCTTCCTGCATTCACGGATCGTCTACTTATTTATGAACACTCCAGTGTTCCATAATCATTCTGTTTACAATACGAAGCCTAGTAAGTACCACCTGACCTACACCACCTATTCCAGACGGGCCAATTTTCACTAAGTCTGCATTTCCATTTTTTTCAGCCATCAAATGCATAGATGAGATGGAGGACACCTGCATACATTAGTGCATACATACATACAACAAATTGTGGGGTGGTTGCATGATTCTGATCTAGTTCTGCTACTGACTGACCATGCTAAGCCTACCACTCACTAAACAAAGTACAAAAGGTTCGACGGAGGACTGGGGTAAGCAGCAATCAGTGACAGAGGAGGCGTCACGCAGACCGCATAAAACAATTATTAACTAATACTAACAAACTAAACCTAGTATCCAATATCCATCCACCACTATTTCACAGTAGGACAATGGAAGGACTAGAGTCTCTCTAGCAAATCACATTACCTAACTTCAGTTCTGTAAAATAAACTTACATAATCAGCATCAGCAGCACAAGCTAGCGCAAACTAACTTGCAAACAAGTAAGAGTACCACCGAGCACCTGGGTCCTTGGCTTAAATCAAAGAACATTTTGCTTTTTGGAACATAATTTACCAGCAACGCTTGGCACGCAGCAGTAATCTTGTTGTTCATCAAATTTAATATACACAATCAGTTACTCACCAAGCCTGACGACCTCGACACCTAGCAGGTCCAACAGGTCCTGCTCCCGGTCCAGGATGTCGGACCACCGGTGGGATAGCTGATTGTGGGTGCGCCGGACCCCAGAGCACCAAAACACGGCCTGGCGCACCTTCGCCCACCGACGGTGCCGCTCCTGGGTAGCGTACCCGGAGCCGGGCCTGCCGCCTGCTGCCAAGGTCAAGGGGAGGAGGCGCTGGATGAAAAAAACAAGGGCGGCCACCTCCTCCTCCCCAAACAGTTACCGGGCCTGCACCCCTGCAGGACGCATTCTGCCTTCTCTGCTCCTGCAGGTCCCTTGCCCTTGGCACTCGGACTTGGTGTGCCCTTGGCCATGGTTCTGGGGTGGGTGGGAGGTGGAAAAGAAAAGTTAGAAGGGAAAAAAAAGTTAGGGGGAAGAAGATAGAAAGAACTTTATAAAAGTAACAAAAACACAGTAAAAGTAGAAATAAAATGCAAAATATAAACTTAGGCAAAGAGAGAGATAGATAATAACTAAAAAAAAGTCAGAAAAAATGCTTTAAAGACAAAGGATTGCAAAGATAAAGGATAGATACAAAAGTAGGCCCAGAACCATAGCATAGAGTGAAAAACAAGATGGCCACGCCCATTCACGACCGCGTGGGTAAGTTTGCACGATATTTCTCGCGAACATGCACTATTCATCGCGAACAAGTAAAATGCGCTCCCGAACACATCAATGCACATCGCGAACACGCTATCCGTGACCCGGAACAGGAAATACAAAGAAACAGAACAAACAGTTCAAGCTGAGAAATACTTAACACAATACTTTGATAACTCCTAAAAAGAAATGAAACTGAAAAGGAGGGTTTTATGAATTTCCTTATTATTTGACGGAAATGATTTGAATTTATTTCATATTTCAAAAAATAATTTTGCGCAGAGACATTTCTTTTGTTGCGCTAAGGTCTTATATACAAAATTTTACAAGACATATATTACAATGACATTTAACTGATAATCCCCTGAAAACAAATGGAAAATATATGCAAACATTCATCAAACACTCATGGCCATTATACTCATGCATACACGGCAAACATACAAAAACTGTAAAGAACTAGGTCCTTGTGGCGACCTTTCTTCCCTGGTACAATTAATTACATCCCAATCTAAATGTCCAAAAACATTTCATTATTGCATTGTCCAAAATGAATATAACAAATTGCTTTAAACTTCACATGGAAATAGAATTTTTTGAAAGCGGTGCGACACAAGGAAAATTTCTCATTTTCCTTGTGTCGCACCGCTTTCAAAAAATTCTATTTCCATGTGAAGTTTAAAGCAATTTGTTATATTCATTTTGGACAATGCAATAATGAAATGTTTTTGGACATTTAAATTGGGATGTAATTAATTGTACCAGGGAAGAAAGGTCGCCACAAGGACCTAGTTCTTTACAGTTTTTGTATGTTTGCCGTGTATGCATGAGTATAATGGCCATGAGTGTTTGATGAATGTTTGCATATATTTTCCATTTGTTTTCAGGGGATTATCAGTTAAATGTCATTGTAATATATGTCTTGTAAAATTTTGTATATAAGACCTTAGCGCAACAAAAGAAATGTCTCTGCGCAAAATTATTTTTTGAAATATGAAATAAATTCAAATCATTTCCGTCAAATAATAAGGAAATTCATAAAACCCTCCTTTTCAGTTTCATTTCTTTTTAGGAGTTATCAAAGTATTGTGTTAAGTATTTCTCAGCTTGAACTGTTTGTTCTGTTTCTTTGCATTTTTGGCTCAGTTCAGCTGAGTTTTTTGAGCCACAACCCGGTGTTGTTTTCTAGCTTTAGGAGCGGGCAGCTGCCCGCGATGAACCGGAACAGGAAATAGGCATCGCGAATGGGCGGGACAATTGAAAAACAAGATGGCCGCGCCCGTTGGCGACCGCATGGGTAAGATCGCAAGATATATCCCCCGAGCATGCAAACAGCTCCCCAAACACGCTCACTGCCCTCCCGAACAAGAAAAAGCCATCGCGAACGGGCACCCGAAACAACTACGCAATCTCGCTAAGCTACGCGAAGGTCACGTAGTGCAAGTACATCTTCGCGAAGCTTCGCGAAGGGTTAGTGCGTACACCGACATCGCTATGTACGATGCGTACACCGCCATCGCTTATGTACGGTGCGTACACCGACATCGCTATATACGGTGCGTACACCACCATCGCTTATGTACGGTGCGTACACCGACATTGCTACTGTACGGTGCGTACACCGACATTGCTATATACGGTGCGTACACCGTCATCGCTTATGTACGGTGCGTACCTCGACATTGCTGCTGTACGGTGCGTACACAGACATTGCATTTGTACAAGTCATTCCCCGTGTACTGGACGGACGTTTTCCGTACAAATCGTAAATCGGTAAGCCAGTCCGGATCGTACTTGTACACTCGGACTGTGTTTTTACGATTCGTACGGAAAAGTGTCCGGGTCCGTCTCGTAAAACTTTTCCCACTACGATTCGTACGGATCGGGCCGATCCGTATGTACTTTTTCCCGTTTGAATCGTACTTCACGGGTCGGATGTGACTTGTACGATTTGTACGGAAAAAAATACGGATATGAGTCGTACGGCAAAACAAAACACAGGATCGGAATCGGCCCCCAGGTGTGGGAGGGCAACCTACAGTGTTGAGAGTGGAGCCCTTGCCTGTATACACACTCAAGCTTTACACATAGCCAGTGGAGCTCTCACACAGCATGTACAACTTGATGGCATGAAGAGCTCTTTTACTCACAATATACTGTCTGAACAGCAGCCACCCTTTGTACAGGATCAAGGACCCATCTATATTCTTTCCTGGAGTATAAATCTCTGAAAACCTGGCAGACAAATGATCCATGACAGACCAAATTTATAACAACCTGTCATGGTCTGAATGCTCCTGGGGAAATGCAACAGAATTGTCAAAGAAATGCAGCATATGCTAAAACAGCTAAACACGATCTCTGCTCATGTACGATGTGAAGATGGGTATTGCAAGCTTGGTTTATGCACTAACCCTATTTTGAATGTAAGACCAAGAAATATCTTCAACTCCTTAAGTGAAGTGGGAGTCCAGTGGTGTGCCCTAGAATGAGGCCCTAGAGTTTCTCCATACTCCTTCAGAAATTGTTTGGCATGCAAATTTGTTTGCTGAAATAATTAATTAAGAAGGTCAACATCCAAAAAGGGATGGACATAGTGAATTGTCAAGAAATTGGCTGTATAGACTTTGGGGCAGATTTATGTTAACTGGCGCATTCCTGCATATCAGCAGGGATGCGCCAATTATTATGCGCCACAGCTGCACCACCATGGATGCGCCGCATTTATAGTGCAGCGCACCATGGGGCAAAAACGGCACAGATGCGTGACGCATCTGTGCCGTAAAAGTGGCGCATTGCTGGATTTGCGTCGCAAGCGTGACGCAGCTCCAGCAATGTTCTGGGGGGCCCTATCTGTACAATGCTGCGTCAATCCTTACGCCTGCTTCAAGCAGACGCAGGGTTTTGACGCAGCATGGGCCTAAAAGTGACTGAGTGAAATCTTGTAGATTTCACTCAGCCACTTTTAGGAGGCGTTCCTGCGCCGGAACGCCCCCACCTGCCCTGGAACGCCTACATGTGGCGCAGGGCTTTACAACGTGACGCATCTCCCAGATGCGTCACGTTGTAAATACCCCGCACCATGGCGCAGGATTTGCGCCGCTGCTGCGTCACAAAAGTGACGCAACGGCGGCACAAAAGTGGCGCAAGTGCAACATAAATCTGCCCCATTGAATCAAGCATTGCCAGTGAATGGCAACATTTGGGGCTGTACTAAATTAGGGGGTGCCAAGAGAACATTCCATCTGTGCTTCCTTCCACATATGCCCCACTCTGGGTTGTTCTACCCTGCTACGGTTGCTCCACTGCACAGATTGTGCTTGCCAAGGGACAGCACAACTGCCATCATCATGTCCCTCAGAATCGCTGGAAGAGGAGTTGTCAGATTAAAAATCACTTCCAGGTTCTGCTCCATTTTCCTCTCCCTCAGAAGCTGTCTTAGTATTTGCAGTTTCAGTCTAGTATTCTGCATAAGAGCTGTCCTCCATAACCAGAGTTAAGGCCTCAGCCTGGGCAGTAGTCATCCACTGAGATAGCATCTCTGCTCACTGGCTAAAACCTTCCTTCTAAAACACTATCCTACATAGGAGGCAAAAGTATTGGGGATGTGTGTGTGTGTGTGTGTGTGTGTTACCATCCTTGTGGGGACTTGGGTGTGATCACACACACAAGCTATGGGGACTTGATTGCACTGTGGGGTCCTGAACCCAGGTCCCACAAGGCAATGTCTTCTAAATGATAAAGAAAATTACTCCAGGAACATCTGTGTCGATTTTGCAACTTTTTAAATAATTGCCTTGTGGGGACCTGTGTTTCATGAAGTGTGTTTATATTTTTGCTCAGCTCTGCCCCTGTGGATAGGAGGCGGTACTGCAGTCTTAAACACACTTTGCATTTAAACACACAGAAACAGAAACTAGCAGCAGAAAGGACAGACATACCAAAGTAAAAGCTGCATAACCCTGTGTTTTTCCAAATATTTTCCATTCAAATTACCCTGTTCTCTATTGATTTTAAACTTTTTGGGTTTATAAATTATTAGCGGCCTTCTATAGATTGCTAAAAGCAATTTGGGTCACTAATGCCATTTGATACCTATCTGCAAATAAACAATGATGGTGCAATAATATGCAATACAATTTAAAATGAATAGATCGTTTTTGGAAAGTAGCCTTAATGCATCAATGCCTATTGTTGCATTTTAATGCTTATATCAGAAATTCAGGATCTGTGTATTACTTTACCTTTGTTTAAATATCAATTTGCACCATGAATATGTTCTTTTAGATGATGGCTAGATGAATGAGTTACTAGCATTGTATTGCAATGAGGGTAACATTCTCACAAGCAGTGAACTGAAGCAATGGGGATGTTTATTTTTAACAGAAAAGGCATGTTCTTATAATTACAGTGAACTTCTTAAAATATATATGCAAATATTGCCACAATATGTTAGTGCATTTAAAACATTTGAACTGCTTAATTTAAAATTGGTACCTAAAGCTTACCAAATTAAAACAGTTTCTTGACATTCCCAAGGGTGGATGAAGAACAATCATAACAAGCACTGGCAAAGCCAATAGGTCTCTCCTATGCAAGAGCTATTGGGTTTGCCAATGTGTTTAAAACATCTTGTACACCAGAGTGACTGCTGTTTAGCATGCCTAAACGTTAGTGGCGTGGAGTGTTCTACAGTGGAGTGGAATACAGTGAAGTAAAGGGTGGTGGAGTGGAGTGGAGTGGAGTGTTGTGGAGTGGAGTGTTGTGGAGTGGAGTTTTGTGGAGTGGAGTGTTGTAGAGTGGATTAGAGCAGAGTGTTGTAGAGTGGATTAGAGCAGAGTGGATTAGAGCAGAGTGGAGCGGAGAGGATTACAGCAGAGTGTTGTAGAGTGGACTAGAGCAGAGTGGATTAGAGCAGAGTGGATTAGAACAGAGTGGATTAGAGCAGAGTGGAGCGGAGTGGATTAGAGCAGAGTGAATTAGAGCAGAGTGGAGCAGAGGGGATTAGAGCAGAGTGTTGTAGAGTAGATTGGAGCAGAGTAGATTAGAGCAGAGTGGAGCAGAGTGGATTAGAGCAGAGTGGAGCAGAGTGGATTAGAGCGGAGTGTTGTAGAGTGGATTAGAGCAGAGTGGAGTAGAGTGGATTAGAGCATAGTGGTGGAGAGTGGATTAGAGCAGAGTGTTGTAGAGGGGATTAGAGCAGAGGGGTGGAGAGGGGATTAGAGCAGAGGGGTGGAGAGTGGATTAGAGCAGAGTGTTGTAGAGTGGATTAGAGCAGAGTGGATTAGAGCAGAGTGGATTAGAGCAGAGTGTTGTAGAGTGGATTGGAGCAGAGTGGATTAGAGCAGAGTGGAGCAGAGTGTATTAGAGCAGAGTGGAGCAGAGTGGATTAGAGCAGAGGGGTGGAGAGGGGATTAGAGCAGAGGAATGGAGAGGGGATTAGAGCAGAGGGGTGGAGAGTGGATTAGAGCAGAGGGGTGGAGAGTGGATTAGAGCAGAGGGGTGGAGAGTGGATTAGAGCAGAGGGGTGGAGAGTGGATTAGAGCAGAGGGGTGGAGAGTGGAATGAGTGGGGTGGAGAGTGGTGGGGTGGAGAGTGGAATGAGTGGGGTGGAGAGTGGTGGGGTGGAGAGTGGAATGAGTGGGGTGGATAGTGGTGGGGTGAAGAGTGCAATGAGTGAAGTGGAGAGTGGTGGGGTGGAGAGTGGAATGAGTGAAGTGGAGAGTGGTGGGGTGGAGAGTGGTGGAATGGCATAGAGTAAAGTGGCATGAAGTTGCATAGAGGGAGATACGAGTGGAGAAGCGTGCCGTACAGTGATGTACAGTGGGGGATGAGGAATGCAGTGTCATAGAGTGGAGGGGTATAGAGTGGAGTGTCATAAAGTGGAGTGTTGTAGAGTGGAGGGGCATAGGACCAGATGTATTAAAGCATTTTGCATTTGCCAATGGTGTGAATCGCAAAATTTGGCAGTTTGCAAATCCCTAATGCATATGCAAGAAGCCTTTCCTAAATGCAAACTGTGAATTTAGGAATTGCTAATTACCATCAACTTCTAGTTGATGGTAACCATGTAGGAATTTTGAAAAATGCATTATTCAAAGTGCCATGCTGCGCACACATGCCCTTAGAGCATGTGTGCGCTTTACATGTGCATAATTTGAATTTTGAGGGTGCTTCAGTGGGGGCTCATGCCCCTGGGCACCCTTGGCTTTGCATTCACTAATTTGTGATTAACAATTAAGTAATCGCAAATTAGCAATTGCAAAGCCATCCGCAACTATGGACCTTTTGGCCCATAGGAATGAATGGAGTCATATTACCTAATAGCGATTCAGTATTTACCTGATCACTATTAGGTATTATTAAGGAATCGCTAAATATTTTGCGATTCCTACCTACATAGCATTTTGCAATTACCAAATCGAGATTCGGTACAAATCTGTCATAGAGTGAAGTAAAGTGGTGTGGTAAAAAGTGAAGTGAAGTGGAGTGTCTTAGAGTGTCATGGAATGGAGTGTCGTGGAATGGAATGGAGTGTCGTGTCATGGAATGGAATGGAGTGTCGTGTCGTGGAATGGAATGGAGTGTCGTGTCGTGGAATGTAATGTAATGGAGTGTCGTGTAATGGAATGGAGTGTTGTGTCGTGAAAAGGAATGGAGTGTCGTGTCGTGGAATGGAATGGAGTGTCGTGGAATGTAATGGAATGGAATGTCATGTCATGAATGTAATAGAATGTCATGTCATGAATGTCATGGATGTTATGGAATGGAATGTCATGGAATGGAATGTCATGTCATGAATGTCATGGATGTCATGGACTGGAATGTCATATCATGACTGTCATGGAATGTCATATCATGGAATGTCATGTCATGGATGTCAGGAATGTCATGTCATTAATGTCAAGAATATCATGAATGTCAGGAATGTCATGTCATGGAATGGAATGTCAGGAATGTCATGTCAAGGAATGGAATGTCAGGAATGTCATGTCTTAGAATGCAATGTCAGGAATGTCATGTCTTAGAATGCAATGTCAGGAATGCCATGTCATGGAATGGAATGTCATGAATGAAATGTCATGTCATGAATGTCAGGAATGTCATAATGAATGTCAGGAATGTGATCAGGAATGTCATGTCATGGAATGGAATGTCATGAATGTCATGGAATGGAATGTCATGAATATCAGGAGTGTCATGTCATGGAATGTCAGGAATGTCATGTAATGTTATGGAATGTCATGAATGTCATAAATGTCATGTCATGAATGTCAGGAATGTCATCAGGAATGTCATGGAATGGAATGTCAGGAATGGAATGTCAGGAATATCATGGAGGGGCCGATTCCAATCCTGGGAAACGGCTGTACGAATCGTTGTACGGAGCGTTTTCTCCGTACCACTCATACCTGGTAAACTGTCCGTACAACCTCGGAAGTACGATTCGTACAGAAAGCCTATTTCCGTACGTTTCGTACAAAAGACTGTACGGGTCAAAAAAAATAGAACAGCTTGTACGCGACGTCCAGATGCATTCAAGCAGCGGTTTCCGGCCCAGCAAGTATGATTCGTCCCTACGTCACTCCGTACGGCTCTTTTTTTACGGGAGCCAAACACAGCCAGAAAAGCAGAGTCCGACGTGAACCGCTACGCAACGGAGCCCCGGTACGCGACGTACACGCCATGAACCCCATCGTACGTGTCATCCCGGTCTTCCTAGCCTACGACCTGGTGCACCGGAACCGACGCACACGCCGCAGAAGGTGAGAACAACACCCAGGGGCTGGGGGGGGGCAGGAAACATACCCCATACCCAAAGCAAAACCTATAATATGGAGCCCATACATTACCACCAGGGTCTGGTCACTTGGGGGGGCGTGGCCAGCAACCCCTGCGTACCGCAACAACGGAAGTGGACGTATACGGTGCGTTGCACATGTACCCCTATGGCACCAGTAGAACAGTCATACGGACCATACACATGCAATCAATGCGTGGGTACGGTGCATTCCAAACGTACCCCTACGGCACCAGTAGAACAGTTACACGGACCGTACACACGCAATGATTGCATGGGTACGGTGCGTGGCGCATGTACCCCTACGGCACCAGTAGAACAGTCATACGGACCGTACACACGCAATGAATGCGTGGGTACAGTGCGTTCCACACGTACCCCTACGGCACCTGTAGAACAGTGATACAGACCGTACACACGCAATGAATGCGTGGGTATGGTGCGTTTCACACGTACCCCTACGGCACCAGTACAATAGTGATACGGACCGGACACACACAATGAATGCGTGGGTACGGTGCGTTTCACACGTACTCCTACGGCACCAGTACATTTGGGATATGCGGCATACACACGCCAGGAATTTGGGCTTACGGACTGGCCCTGCATGTTACCTTCATATTGGTGTGTGTGTAGGTCCAGGCCAGCAGTGTACTGCTCCAAGGGGGTAGGTGGGTGGGTGGGTGCTTGCAGAAGATTCCCAGCAGTGGCCACACATATTGGGGTGTGTGCAGATAAATACCAACAGTGGACAGAGACATGGGGGTGGGTGCAGAGGACTCCCAGCAGTGGACAGAGACATGGGGGTGGGTGCAGATGAATACCAGCAGTGTCCAGACATATGGGGGTGGGTGCAGAGGACTCCCAGCAGTGGCCTGCAATATGAGGGATGTGTGCAGATGAATACCAGCAGTGTCCAGACATATGGGGGTGGGTGCACAGGACTCCCAGCAGTGGCCTGCAATATGAGGGGTGTGTGCAGATGAATACCAGCAGTGTCCTGACATATGGGGGAGGGTGCAGAGGACTCCCAGCAGTGGACAGAGACGTGGGTGTGGGTGCAGATGAATACCAGCAGTGTCCAGACATATGGGGGTGGGTGCAGAGGACTCCCAGCAGTGGACAGAGACATGGGGGTGGGTGCATATGAATACCAGCAGTGTCCAGACATATGGGGGTGGGTGCACAGGACTCCCAGCAGTTGCCTGCAATATGAGGGGTGTGTGCAGATGAATACCAGCAGTGTCCAGACATATGGGGGTGGGTGCAC
The DNA here is from genome assembly GCF_964204655.1 of Triturus cristatus. Classification (NCBI taxonomy): domain Eukaryota; kingdom Metazoa; phylum Chordata; class Amphibia; order Caudata; family Salamandridae; genus Triturus; species Triturus cristatus. Next base: position 113,495,109 of record NC_140588.1, read on the forward strand.
AGGACTCCCAGCAGTGGCCTGCAATATGAGGTGTGTGTGCAGATGAATACCAGCAGTGTCCAGACATATGGGGGTGGGTGCAGAGGACTCCCAGCAGTGGACAGAGACATAGGGGGGCGCAGAGGACTTCCAGCCGTGGACAGAGACATGGGGGTGGGTGCAGATGAATACCAGCTGTGTCCAGACATATGGGGGTGGGTGCAGAGGACTCCCAGCAGTGGCCTGCAATATGAGGGGTGCCAGCAGTGTCCAGACATATGGGGTGGGTGCACAGGACTCCCAGCAGTGGACAGAGACATGGGGGTGGGTGCAGATGAATACCAGCAGTGTCCAGACATATGGGGGTGGGTGCACAGGACTCCCAGCAGTTGCTTGCAATATGAGGGGTGTGTGCAGATGAATTCCAGCAGTGTCCAGACATTTGGGGGTGGGTGCACAGGACTCCCAGCAGTGGCCTGCAATATGAGGTGTGTGTGCAGATGATTACCAGCAGTGTCCAGACATATGGGGATGGGTGCACAGGACTCCCAGCAGTGGACAGAGACATGGGGGTGGGCGCAGAGGACTCCCAGCAGAGGACAGAGACAGGGGGGTGGGTGCAGATGAATACCAGCAGTGTCCAGACATATGGGGGTGGGTGCACAGGATTCCCAGCAGTGGACAGAGACATGGGGGTGGGTGCAGATGAATACCAGCAGGGTCCAGACATATGGGGGTGGGTGCACAAGACTCCCAGCAGTGGACAGAGACATGGGGGTGGGTGCAGACGACTCCCAGCAGTGGACAGAGATATGGGGGTGTACATCATTATCAGATGACCACACCTACATGGTGGTATGGACGCATCCCTAACTTTGGACTATGATGATAGTGCTATGACAACACATCACTGACAGCAGTGTCCCACTCCCAGGAGGATGGATGTATTTCACACACTGCATGACACACCACATGTGGGTGTGGGGACATATAACACATGCATACCCACCCATGGTGGATGCAGCACAATACACACCCTGATATCATGCCACAAGACTGTATAGTCATGTAACTGCCTACAAAACTAAGATAGCCAAAGGGAACACACACTGTCCCGCACATCCCAGGACTGATAGGAATGTCCAGGTGCTGGTCCAGCCACCAAGATGTTGTCTCTCATGGAAGGAATAGGGTGGAAGTCCCCTAGATACAATGCCCACAATTGTCAGTCAGGTGCCCAAGTACCCTGCATAATAAGTACCATTTGTGTGGTAGGCCGTGATTACACACATGCAGAGTGCTGAAAAGGGGGAATTTGTCCATGAAGGCATTTCGACATACTCAAAACACAAGTACAGTGACTAGCAAGGATGGCACAGACGATTCAGCAGGAGACATCGGTGAGCAGGCATGGCTATTGTTGAAGGGATCCGTCACCAACAAAGGAAATGTTGACACAGTTCAGCACAACAATTGTGCAACTTTTTGCAGGGAAGATGTCAGGTGCCACAGAGGAAGGAACACTCCTTGGGACAATGTCTCTAAACAAAATTAACACACACTACCAATGATTCTTTGCAGAGACATTGTGATGGCACACAGACACCATGGTCCACCTCATGACCATCATACAAAAACATTTCTCTGAACCCTAACACATTACCAGAACAACAACTCCAGGAGTCTCAGCACCAACATCAAGTACCTGAAATACAATAGTGTTGAAAGTAAAAATAAAGGCTTTATTCAGCACACAAAAAAATTACCAAAAATAGACTATTTACAGAGGCCAATGGCCAGTCCATATTTTAAGTCCAAAGGGGGACGTAGAGGACCGCGTCTACCCCTAGCTTGCCTGCACAAAGGAACCTCAAGGTTTGTCGACCGGGGGGGACTTCATCTGTGGCAGTACCAGGCACCGCAGGGACAAGAGGGGGAAGGGTAGGTGTTGCGGGTGCAGGGGGGGATGTCTCCACCACAGGGGGTGGGGCAGCGCCGAAGGTGGAGGTGAGCTCGGTGCTGCACACCTCTGCCAGTGCCTCCATCCGAACCCCTGCACCTGTGGATTCCCCAGGGTCAACAGAGGGTGTGGTGGGTGAGGGATGGGGTGCAGCGCTCTTGGGGGAGGGGGTCGACCTGGTGGGGGACTCAATTCCCATGTCCGGGGACTTCCTCACCCGCTTGTGGGGTGGTCGCTCAGTGGGGGCGAGGTCCGGCTCACCCATAAAGATCTCCTTGGGTGAGAGTTTGGCAGGGGAGCCAAGGGGAGTGGTTTTGGAGGTACAGGTTTGTGTGGACTGTGGCCTCGTGTATGTCATCTGTCCCCAGACCCTGTGGTTGTGCCTACATCCCCCTGAGTGTGCATGCCAGGAGGTGTGTGCTTTGCCTTACTTGGGGGTGTGCTGGCTGTGTCTGGTGGGGTGCGTGCCCGTGACTATCTGGGTGTGCGTTGGACAGGCATGGGAGAGGGAAGTGTGGATGGGTCTGGGGTGGGGGGGACGGAGCGCTGCAGGAGACTAACTGCTGCCGTCAGGGAAGAGTCCATGGACCGCAGAATCCTGCGTTGGTCAGACATTGTTGCTGACATGCCCTCCATGAACGACACCATCTGTGTGAGCAGTTTAGTGTGTCCATGGAGGACATTTAGCACCGATGCCTGCCCAACTTGCAACTGCCGCAGTATGTCCGCAGACTCTTCACTGAGGGCAGCAGGGGTAACAGGGGCAGGGGGTGCGGTGCCTGGGCCGAAGGAGACATGGTGGGCCTCTGCACGGATAGACGGGACGGGAGCAACTGGGAGGGCGGAGATGGTAACGGAGGAGGCGGGGACAGATGTGGGGATGCTGCCAGGTGGTGTTGCAGCCTCCGCCTCCCCCAGGAGGTCAGCGTCGGACCCGTCGGCGTCGTAGCTGGTATCGTGTCCAGACAGGTCCTCTGACTGACTCCCCTCGCCCTCCGTGCCACTGGCTCCTCCTGACTCTACAGCACTGGTGGCACTGTCGCTGTGTCCCTCCTCCAGGTCTGTGCAGGTGTCTCCCTCCGTTGCGGATGATGATGCTGTGGGCAAGGAGAATAAACCGAAATTCATCAGTCACCTCTATACATCTGACACATGAGCACAAAATCAATTGGTCACAGTGCATATCAGGCAATGCATCATGAGTAACAGCTAGATTACTCCGCACATATGTAAGCCCAGTACTGCCGAGTTGGTAGACCCACTATGCCACTTGGACACAAGGAAAAAAGAACACACCAGGCCACTACTTGAATGAGAAATACACTGAGAAGCTAGTGCCTGTGAACCGCTGAGCACAGCAATACAATGAAGTCATGCCACCTCTTGTTTACCCTGAAAGAAACAGTAGTGGTGCACCCAACGTAAACAGACACAACTCAATACTCAAGGTGTCACCACACTCAGAGACCTGTAAGTACTTTGGAACACAAAACGAAAAAATGTTGGTACCTTGGGACTCACAATACTTTACACAATCGACAGGTTTGGAATGTGCCAATTCGCCATTTAGCGAAAAGAACACTCATGTGCCTGCATGAAATATGTCCCACAAGGCAGTGCACACAAAACGACATTTACACTGTCATTGAAGAAGCTGACACCTTTTCTAAGAAGCCACTGTTAGAAATGAATGGTGTTGCAGAAAGTACATAAAAATGGGCCCACAGAGGTCTGGATGTTTTGAGACTTGTTAGTTTGTATCACCAACAAAGGAGTCTCACAAAATCCAGACCACTGTAGGAACATGTATATGGAGAATCTGCAACACCATGTAATTCTAACAGTGGCTTCTTTGCAAAGGTGCCAGCGTGTTCCATGAAAGTGGAAATGTCGTTTGGTGTGCATTTCCTTGGGAGACATCTTTCATGCAGGCACATATGTGTTCTCAACACAAATCATCAAATTACCACATTTAGAACATGAAGAACTGTTGACAAGTGCTGTGAGTGCCAAGGTACAATTTTTTTATAGAGTAACAACTTGAATTATGTCAGTTTTCACATGGCCATCCGTCACCTGATTACACAGTTGGCTACACATATGACCTACTGCCTGTCATCTGGAGTGACACCAATGTCCACACTCAGGACAATGCATAAGCTACTGGGCCTGCAATTGGGTTGTTAAAAAGCATAGCTGTACTGTGGAGACACCCTCATGGCAAGCCAGAATGTCCACACAGATGTCAGCACACAAAGTTCAAACTGCGTAGCATCTGAACCACACACAGGTGCCAAAAATGTATGAGCAGGAATCATGTTTTAGAACAAATGACACGGGCTGCAAAGCACAAACATTATGCACTGGCCAGCATCACAGGGGCACAGCACGGTGATTCTGTGTACAGCCAATTACCACACACAGGTCAGACCTGGCAAGGAAAAATCAGGGGTGCCCATGTAGGCCTCTCCCGCACAACCACCCATACCTGAACCAACATCACCTCCTGGGGCTGGCAAAACATATTTGTGACAAACAACCAGCAACTGAATTTTGTGAATAGCTACACAGGCACTGCCCAGTGTGAGTATGCACAAGCAAAATTGTGTATCCCTGTCCAGTGGACATATGTAGCACGCATTAGAAAAATACAAACTAGGCCAGGGACCAATGCCACAGAGGCAGAACTATGCTGAACCCACAGAGAATGTGCACTGTGTTGGATGACACACATGATTGGGAGGCCAGGGTGTCTCAGGGGACTGCAGTGGTCACACTGCTCCGTGTTCCTGGAATGAGCTGACTGTACCATGAGCAACCATCATGGCACTATGCATATCTCACACTCATGCAAATCATGTCTGAGGCCACAACATTGGTCATGCATGCTGCAAGGGTGTTCATTTGAAACCTCACACTCCTATGTTGAGAATCATCATCAATGCCAACAAATATGGACCCTCAACATAGTGAACAGGTCATGGCACAGGCAAGGTACCAACACAAGTCACAGACCACCCTCCCACATGATGCAGAAAGCAATGTGCACTTAGATTTACTGGAACCTTAGATGACCATGTGCAAATGTGATTACACACAGACCAGGGGACACATGTCAAGGAGGGGAAGGGATGAAAAAGAGCACCAGGTGGCATTGGGGAACAGAAAATGCACTGCACATATACACTCTAGGAGTGTATCCAGGCTACAGAGCACTTCCAAAAGCTGGTGACACATAACACAACAAACAGCCATGTACCTACCCCCTCGTTGCTGCAGTCTCTCCTATAACTGCCTATCGAGGTCAGGGAATACCACCACCAGGACACGGCTCATGTGGGCGGTCAGGCGTTGGCACCTGCCTTGGGGGCGAGGAGAGTCGATCCCCAGCTGAACCTGGGCGATCCGCCGGGTCCAGCACCGGATGTCCTGCCACCTTTTGCGGACCTGGGGCAGGCTCTGACTACGCTCTCCCGCAGATCTCACGGCCCTGACGATGTCCCTCCAGATCACCCCCTTCTCGTAGGCAGTTACCTGTCAGGATGACAAAGTGACACAACATCAATACACCTGCTCCATGTCCCAGAGACACACATTTGAACATCTTTAAAATGTTGAACAGGGCAAAGGATGCTGACAGGAATTGCATCATTCACAATAAGAAATTGGCCTGTGTGCAAGCCCCAATGCACTACATGGCATTGAAAGTCAACAGGTGGCATGAGGGGTGCGACACACTCACTGATCATGGCACACACTGTGCAGCAGATGCAACAGCAGGCTGATGGCCAGCACGTGTCAAGCAGTCACATGTCCCACTCCACTGACGCACCCTCAGCAGACTAGACAGACACACCCATGCACAGATCACTCGCCTGTCAGTCACAACAGCAGATACAACCCTCACTCTGCACATGTGTCACTTGCCAGTGGGGAGTCACAGGTGTTGTGCCAGCTCTGCAAGTCAGACACACAGCACGGCTTACTTGTCACATCAGATGGGTAGATCTGTTGCCTCCTCTATGCAGCTGTGGTGCAACACTTCATATAGACACTCACCCACATGACAAGGAACATTCACACACATCAATGTCCTTGAGGTCATACACATCATTTGGACACTCTCACCTCAGGTCCACTCAACTCATACACATCTGTGGGGACAGTCACCTGTCACACCGGGGGACCACTGAATCACCTCAGGGCAATAGGAAAAAAGCCACCAAGGATTTCCTAGGCTGAATGTGTCATGCACTATGCAGTGAATGTCACAGTAAGCACAATGCAAGTAAGGAGTGCACAGAGGAACAACCTCATGCTCTGCATGAGAGACATAAGCATGTCCCCCCCTGGGACCCACTCTAAACAACATTGCATGTCTGTCACACCTGGACACAATGCCAGAAGTGACAGTCACACAACAGGTGCATAGGGAAAGGTAGTGGAGTCAACACTCACCTGCTCCCCTGGTCTCCCACCGCTTGGGGTACTGTGGGAGGAGGACGTCCAGCAACGCCCCATTCTCCTCTAGGGTGCATGGCTGGGCCCTCTCCACAGTACGTGACATAGTCCAGAGGAAGCAGAGACAGCAGCAGTGTGGTTGACTGGAAAGTTGTGCAGGCAAGTGCCCTCTCATGGGTTCTGGTTGCCTTATATCTGTCTTGCTGAGGGGCATTCATTTAGAGGAGTACATAGTGATTGGTCAGACACATTTGCATCGTACGTTTACTCCAATCACTTTAAACATACACCTATGACACGCATTCGCAACGTTCAAATTTTGAGCATCATGTCAAGTCAACAACCACTTTGCAACATTGTATTCTGTGGCCAACTGCCTGTTCCAGGACACCTGATGGACACATTTCAACTGAAAACTCAGTATCCATGACAACCAGCATGCATTTAGGGCCTAATACTTGTCCCTTATATGTCCCCTATGTAATTTTGAAATCCACACACAGGTACGGTGCGTTTCACACGTACCCCTACGGCACAAGTACAATGGTGAAACGAAGCATACACACGCGATGATTGTGTGTGTACGGTGCGTTTCATACGTACCCCTTCGGCACAAGTACAATGGTGAAACGAAGCGTACACACGGGATGATTGTGGGTGATGGTGTGTTTCACAAGTACCCCTACGGCACAAGTACAATAGTGAAACGAAGCGTACACACGCGATGATTGCGGGTGTAAGGTGCGCTTCACACGCTTACAATGGTAATACAGGCCTACACATGCCAGGAATGGAGGGCTACGAGTCGCACAAGGATGTCCATCAAGTACTTGTCATTGCATACTTTCATGTGCAGGCCCTAGGTGTGTCAGCCAGTGATATTGCACATGTCACCTCATCTAGTTGCACAATTGATGTGTGATGACCTGTGTACACATGTCATGTGTGATGGGGCACTATGTGGCACACATCACCTTGACACTTGCCACATGTGTGTCTGGAGTCAAACTGTGTCATGCACAGCAGCAGTGGGATGGCACAGTCATCACCACCCGCACCTGTCTCCTGATGCCAGGGACAGGGACACTCTCTCAACTGACATGTCACGATCAGCGTGCCCCTATGTGACTATGTCAGGTGTGTGTCATGTGTTCCCATGAGCTTGCTGTTAGTGTTCCGTCAACTGCATATGCTGTTGGTGCATCCAACATGGGTCTGTGTGGAGATGCGCATGGCACACATCTACTCACACCATGCCACATGTGGATTCCCACGGCTGTAGGGTCTGTGTGCATCGGACATCATATTTTCACAGGCATACATGTCTGCGTTGTCTCAATGGCTGTGTTTAATTGTTGTCACGTGTACCCCTTCATCGCTATGTGTGTCATATGTACATTTGACATTCCATGTGACCTGTGCGGGTGCCTTGCAGTCAACCGTCTGGATGAATGCAGCTATGTGGATGTGTGTCACTCCGATGATATCTCTGGCTGTTCCCTCAGACTTGCCCCCAGCTCATTTCAGGGCCTGTCATGTAGACTTGACAATCAACAAGTGTATCTGGCTTTTCGTAGGAGTGCCAGCAAGGTGGCATATGTGTCCTGGATGTATTGCACACACCAGACTCCATAGTTACCTGATGTGTAGTAGCAGTTTATCATGTGCTATGTGCATTGACATTGATGTTGGCAGACTCTCAAAATCTTCATGATTCCTAACAATGTCTTGCAGGGCACCGCCTGTCCCAAGAACAATGCCAGACTTGGCTGCCATGAGGGAACGTACCTGCATCCGACATTACAGATTCACTCAACAGTTGATTGAGGACTTGACTGACAGGCTGGCACCACACCTCCAACCGCGACACAGGTATCCTACTGCGCTGACCCCAAAGATGAAGGTGATGGCAGCCCTATATTTTTTTGCCACAGGTACATTTCAATTGACCATAGCTGATGTTGGTGGGATGTCACAGACAATGTTCAGCCGTGTCCTGTGTGATGTTTTGGCAGCCATGTTGGAGCACCTTGATGAATTCATCAAATGTCCTACTCCTGGGGAGTTGACAGATGTCAAGGGTGATTTCTATGCCCTGGGAGGGATGCCCCATGTCATTGGGTCCATTGATGGGACACATGTGGCTTTGGTACCACCACAGGCACAGGAGCAAGCCTATCGCAACCGTAAACATTATCACTCAATAAATGCCCTTGTGGTGTGTCTTGCTAACATGCTGATTTCCCATGTCTGTGCACGTTTTCCAGGATCAGCACAGGATGCCTACATCATGAGGCATAGCAGGGTGCCAAAAATGATGCTGCGGCTGCACAACGAACGAGCATGTCTTGTTGGTGGGTATACTCTGTTGGTCCTGTGTTTTGCCGTATCTTTGGCTCTTACAGCATCTCCTGACCCACTTATTTACATGATGTTTCCATGTAGGGGACTCTGGATATCCCAACATTCCATGGCTAATGACACCTCTCCGCAACCCAAGAACATCTGCAGATCACAGGTACAACAATGCACACAGGCAGACCAGGCGAGTGATTGAGAGGATGTTTGGCCTCCTGAAGAGCCGATTCTGGTGCCTTGACAAGACAGGCAGGTCCCTCCCATATGCACCGGAGAAGGTGTGCAAAATCTTTATTGTGTGCTGCATGCTGCACAACATGGCCGTAGAGAAGGCAGTGCCACTCATCCTTGATCCTGATGAGGAGCAACACCCACCCATGGAGGATCCAGGGCTTGCTCACGAGGCAGGTGATGAGGAGCAGGAGGATGATATCTGGAGTCAGCTCATGTGCATGAGTGTGCAAGCTTGTAGCATTGAGTGGCATGTGTTGCAATGTGTGTGTCCAGCTGACTGAATGCAAAGTGACTTTGATGTGTGTACTGATGTGTCACTCGAGTGATGACGTCATGCCACACAGTTTTGCGGAGAGACTTTCTTTGAAATTTGCATGTGTCCAACATTGTTCATGTTTCGTAACTGACCATGTGTGCGGCGTGATTTGTTTTAGGTGACTTCTTGTGTGTCTGTCATTCCCAGGTTTTTGCGCCTGTTGTCTGCTCGTGTCATCTCTGTCCTCCTGCTATTCCTCATGAGGATTGCAATGTGTGCTGAATCAGCGTTCCATGCACGGACATGTTGAAATGTCAGTTTGGGTAAGGCTTGCAGCAAGGCTTTTTGGTGGTGGTACGGGTTGGGAATGTGTGGGGACTGCTTCTGTGCATGTTGTGGTACCATGCATACATATCTTCTCTCCATGGAGCATATAACATGTAGCATCACTCCCATGACATGATAGTCACCCTTCTTGACAGTCATCTGTAGTGGAGTGTGGAGTCTGATGAAGGCATCAATGTGCGTAAACCTTGCCTCCCTCTGAAACATTGCTGATGCTACGGATGGACATAGTGTGGGACATCACAACAACTGGCTCTATGGTGATTTGCAGCATCTCCGTGTGCAGCAGGATGTGTTTGGCTCATCCCCTTGACTTGTGTGCCAGTTCATTGGGATTTAAAACATCCGTGGTGTGAAGGGGGGGTCCAGTGTATGTCCCACATGTTCTGTTAACTGACCTGTGAGTCTGTTCGTATTGATGCATTTCCCTTTGTGTGAGTTTGTGCAATAAAGGTGTTCTGCACAATCCAAAGTGCCTCATCTCTGTCACTGCATATCTCTTGCCAGTTTGCATGCGTCATCTATGGCATAATTGTCAAAAAGTGAGCATATGAGTGTATGTGTACTTCTGCAACATGCATACATTTCTTCATGGCTAATAATCTCTATTGTGCATGAAGTACCTGGTTGTGTATGTATTTGTGCAGGTTGCTCCCCACGACGGAACGTCAACACCTGCTGACGGTGTGTCTCCTGTGCGCAGCTCCGCATTTTGTTGCCTGATCCTGTGGCCGTCATTTTTGTTGAGTCTTCATACATTTTCTAGGAGTGACCCATGAGTAACCTGACACTCGTTCCTTTACATACACCTGTTGCACTGTGCCTTTCTGACCTCCTTGTCTTTGTGTGCTACTTTTTGCCTAGTTTCTCACCCCTTCTGCCTGCTGCTACCTCAGCTGCGGCACCGCCCCACCGAGTGCCCTGATTCGGCAACCCACACGCCTACAAAATGCTCCTCCCTTCCCCCGCCACCCATTCTAAATGCAGCCAGCAGCTTGTCTGTGCCACTGTTGCACCAACGCCGTGCCAAAGGCAGGACCGTCTGCGCCTGCAACGTGCACAGTGCACGACCCTCTGGTCCTTGCATGACCCACGTCACACAACAGGCTCATGCTGCAGCCACCATCCAAGCAATGTCCTCCAGACAATCAACCGCCTGCTATCAGGCAACCCCTAAGCGCACACACGATACCTTTGCATGCTGAGTGTGCAACTCCAACTACCTAAACAGCGCTGCCCCGCCTACCAGACCCTGTCAGAACAACCAGGTCATGTGCCTCCTACTCCCCACTCGCTCCGTCCACAAGCACGCCATTGGACTCTGTTACCTCCTCAACACAACGGCCCCACACATCACCTTCATGACAGTAACTTGGTCAAAAGCATCCGCAGCACACAACTTCTTCATTGCCATCTCAGACGGATACAAGATTACCCGCAGGGACGGCAACAACAATCCCGGAGGATGAATTGCAATTTATTCCCAAGTACACCCTCAGAGTCACAAATCCGGTTTTGCTCCAACCACCTGGCAACCCTCAGAGTAACACTCATCTACAGATCTCCAGGCCTACATCCACAATTCCGCAAAGCCATCAACATGTACATCTGCACGCACGGCCTCACCTCCACAGACTACATGTGACTGGGGGCCAGTAACTTCTTGCTGGAGGAGAACCACACCACCATCCAACATTGGTCTATCAACATTTGCATCCACGTCTCCGACAAGTAACACCCTGGCCCACACCCCGCTACCGATCCCCCAAAGATGCTTGATGTAAGTCACCACAGACAAGCTGTGTGAAACACTCGAACCAACACCACCGCCACACCCTGCAACCTCACACACTGGATCAGCTACTGATCCAACAATCTTGCCACATTGACGGACTTTCCTGTGAAGCACAACAACAGTTAAGCCACCTGGGACAAGGCAGACCTACTGGACTCATACAGATCGAGCCGGACTCTTGTGCAAACCTTACAACACAAAGTTCCTACATTTACCTTGCAGCCCTGGAAAACGCCACACACAGCCATTACCATATCATCAGCAAGGACAAGTGGAGATCCTTCAGATAGGGCCGAGGCACCAAAACACACGACATCAAGGAGCTCATCAGCATTGTGAGTGAACTGGCAGCAGATCTCCATCCAAAAGACACCCCACCCTTGCAAGGCAGATCACATCCCTTGCAACTTTCTACCACTGCAAGCTCATGGCCATACACAACAGCCTTGGCACACAGAGGCAGACAGCACTATTATCCACGTGACAAACCCCCCTCAGGTTCTGGACTCCCGTCAGCAACAAATACACCACCTGGCTCATGTGCACCATCCATTCTGGCTCTCCATCAGGCCCCTCCCCACACAACATCTCAGCCACATCATTCCCCATCCTTGAAGCCCACGTCCAGGGCATCCTGAATGTCTCATTTGAGTTTGCCACATTCCATGGGAGCTGAAGGCATGCAGAGACCCAGGCCCTTCTTCAACAACGGATGGCAGTACCGCAGGACCTCCTGGAACATCACCCTGCTTCCCTACCCAGCAAATGTCATCAGGAAGACACTCAACGAGCGACTGACAAACTTCCTCCGCGCAAACAGCTCCAGGCAACCGGCACCAGAACATCTTCCACAGTAATCACACCACTGCAACCGTCATCATTGCCACCACCAACGACAACTTAGCCCTACTCAACAATGGTGAGACCACCCCCCTTGACCTCTCAACGGCATTGTACACCATGTGCTACCACACTGTCAGCTCACACATCTCCAACACTGGTATCCAGAGGAGGGCCCAGTATTAAATCGCCAAGTAGCTCACCAGCAAGGCCCAGGGAGTCGGCCTCCACCCTGCAGCATGTAGTACACTGGGGTCATGTGGCCCATGCCCCTGGGCTAATCTCTCAGTGTGACGATCTTCAATGTCTCCATGACTCCCCTCTCCACTATCACATGCGCACACGACCTCATCATCATCTCATATGCCATTGACACCCAGCTGCTCCTCAACCTCACCAAAGACCCAGCCATTGTCATTTCATTTCATAAAGCTTTATTCGGAGCTTAACACAAAGTCCATAAAAGCACATACATTACATTGTAAAACACCATTTGAATACAAACAAGAATGATGAACCCTAAAAAACATCCTATATGCTACTTGATCAAACAAGTGATTTAAATACAGTTAAATAACAATTAAAAAATAATACTAGGCCTTGCCTTAATGGCTTGGAGAAGAAATGTAGCAGTAAAAGAGCAGACATCAGGTGGGGGGTTAAATAACAATTTCATAGTGTCTTTAACTATCCTGACTCCATATTTCTTAAAAACAGGTTTTAAAAAGGCTAAGCGAAAATTGCCGTAGAGTGGGCAAAACAGTAAAAAGTGCATGGTGCTTTGTGCGGTAATGTTATCACAAGGGCAAGGACCAATCGGATGTTTTTTGATACTTGGGAACGCCACCAAATGGTGGACAATCCCAAAACGTAGTCTGGTCAGAACGAACCGGTGGGAGGGTCTGGTTACAAAGCTCAGATACGGTTGGTAACCTATTAAGTCACAACAACTTCCGTAGAGCATACAAGTGGTTAGATTGCTACTGGCCCTCTCACGTCGCTCAGACTTATGGGACATAAAAACAGATTTTATCTCACTTTTGGTCAAACTAGAGGCAGCATAACTATCCTCAAATAAGTTAAGACCATAAATCTCCATAAAACTACTTGTAACAAAATTAACCCATGGAATCTTTAGATGGTTATCAAGGGTAAAACAATCCTTAATGATGGCTCTGTTTAAGGAGGTCTCTTCCTTTACCCAAATTGCACGCCACAACAGAAGAGGTCTAAGGGCGACAGAATCCGAAAGGTGATGGATTCCAAACTCCCTATGCACCAAATCCGTAGATGCTGAGATGGGCAAACATAATAATCTTTTTAGGAAGAGATTTTCCTCCACTTGTAGACTCCCGGTCAAGACGTGCCCCCAAACACCCGCTCCATAAAGAGCAATTGAAAGACACCTCATCTGGTAGATTTTCAACATATCTCTAAGCCGCCTATCCCCGATTTTAGAAGCGAACGTTAACACCCCGTGGGCACATTTCGCCATTCTAGCCCTAACATGGGTTATTTCACTGGACCAGCTACCTGTCTTAGAGAGGGTAATACCTAGGTAGTTAAAAGTGTCTACCGTTTGGACCTTATGCCCTTCAATAAAAAAGGGATGCGGTTTTATACGGCCCTTGCCACATTCCATAACAAATGTTTTTGATTTATTAATCATCAGCTTCCTTTCCTTAATGAACAGGGAAAACCTGTCCATTAGGCGTTGTAAGCCGATAGGGGTCCTAGAAAGAAGAACGGCATCGTCCGCATAAAGTAAAACTGGGACCTGAAAGTCAAGAATTTTTGGTGCGTCTGCCACAACAGTCTTTAAAACAGAGTCGACCTCATTAATAAAAAGTGTGAAAAGTAGGGGGGCGAGCACACACCCCTGTCTGATTCCGCGCCTAATAGGAAACTTTGGGGTGCACTCCCCCCCAGGGCCATATCGAACACTTGAGCTAAGATTAGCATATAACCTGGCCAGGAAATAAACAATGCCCTCCGGTGCCCCCATTTCAAGTCATTTCTCCCATAGGATCTTATGATTTACCATATCGAAGGCACTGCTTAAATCTGCGAAGCAGAGAAAAAGGGAACCTTTCTTGGCCATGGTATATTTCCCTATAAGTAGTTCTAGGTTGAGACACTGTTCTACTGTCCCTCGTCCCTTCCTAAAACCAAATTGGGAGTTTGCCAAAATGTTATTCGATTCGGCCCATTCTTCTAATCTGACAAGAAGCACCCGACTCATAATTTTCACGGAGGAATCTAGAAGGGAGATTGGACGGTAGTTCTTAGCATCCCTCCTCTCCCCCTTCTTATAAATGGGGATGATAATAGATTCCTCCCAGGTATGCGGGACACCGTAACAAACAGCTGCGTTAAATACTTTGGTTAGTAACGGGCCCCATATCTCTGGTTCTTTTTTATAGACGTCTATAGGCACCCCATCAGGCCCCTGGGCCTTCCCTCCTTTACTAGCGGAGATGCAATCCTGAACCTCCGAAGAGGATATATCTAAGGGGATGGTTGGCCAATCCCCTCCCCCTACATCCAAGGGTTTAGCCGAATCAAAGATCAAGGAAAAGTGAGAGACCCAACTTTCCGCACTGACGTTTGCCGACAGTACAGTCCAGGCATCTCCTCGTTCTTTAGAAAGGGGCAGTTGACTGTTGCCCAGAATAAGGAGGAATCTGAAGTTTCAGCAGCCTGATCTAACTTGTCCCATGCCTCTTGTCTTAGTTCGGCCTTTCTTTTAGAAACTGCAGCCCGATAGGTAGCTCTAAGCTGCCTAATCAGGATTGTATCCCTTTGATTGGCTGCCAGAGCCTCTTTAAGACCCTTAAGGGCGATGGTACTGGCATGGTCGAACCACCCCCTTTGCCGGCATAAGTTACCCTTTAGAGGCTTGGTAAGTTTAGCTTCTATACTAAGATTAATGTTAATAAACTTGGGCAAGATTACATCAGTCAGTTCTCTGCTCTCTAAGATAGCAACAATTTCATTTACACAATTAGTAATAATGGAGTTGGACAGGAGATCTGCCTTATCCCCCTTCCACCTGATTTTGGTTCCGTTGGGTCGATGTGGTTCAATATTAGCTACTACACTTGGTTTTGGGCCTTGTTTGGTCTTCCAGAGGACAGCCTCCATGGTCAGGCAGTTATGATCACTAATTAGGTTATCAACTACCAAAGGGACTGTACACCATGGGTTAAGGCTAGAAGAAATACAAATAAAATCAATAACAGTCCTAGCATTTCGGCCCGTAAAAGTAGGGAGGGTTTCACCAGAGGCGCCTCTCATATTTCCCAGCATCTCCATGTCGTAAGTCATCAGGATTTTGTTTAATGAATCACCATAGGGATTATGGGGAAAATGAGGGACGCCCTCCCCACAACAGTTTACGAAACCACAGACCCTGTGTGCGGAAGATGGGCAAGCAGAAGTATTAAAATCCCCTAACCAAATAAAATCGAAAACAATGTCTTTTCCCGTAACAATATTTGCCAAAGCAGACTCTAAAGCAAACACTACCTGTTGCCTAGTATTATCGAATACATTATTATAGAAATTTATTAAAAGGATATTTCTATCCTGCTCCTGACAAAGCCATAGAATCTGGGAATGGGCCCCAATCAAAACATGTTTCTTTACAGTGAGTGGTACATCCACTGAGATCAATGTCAAAAGCCCACCCTTAGCTCTTCCCGAATTGGAAGCCACAGCCGGCAGTTGGTAAGAAACAAAACCATTATAATTAATGGGGTCCAGACTCCAGGTTTCCTGAAAACATATTATGTTAAAAAGGTTAATAAAATCAAGCCAACCTAAACAGACATCCTTATGTAAAAGTCCCACAACATTCCAACAGGCAATTGAACACGGGCCACAGTTAGCTGGTGGGGTGAGCTTATTTAATGCAGTCCAATCCCTATCATCAATGACTGGTCTTTCGTGTTCACAATCCGCTGGGGAATCGATATGGCTAACACAAATACCAGTAATATTAATTGACTCCTCAAGATCAGGTACCCCAGGGACCGTACTACGCCTCCTCTTTCCCAGGGGAACGTCCTCATTCCCTATATCAGCTAAAGGGGATACCAGTCAGTCATTACAATCAAGCCCACTCAGGGGCTGGAATCTATTGAACGTGGGGATAGCGGGGGCGGCACACAAGTTCTGATCTCTAGGCCTCCACCGGTGGCGCTCATCATCAGATTGGGTAACAAGGTCTCTATAAAAGTACCCAAGGGGGCGTAGAGAGATACCTTGGTCACTTGTAGAGAGAGATGCGGATTTAATTAGCACAGTGGAGGTGAGTTGTGGGTTTCAAAAATTAATGACAATGCAGTCTCCCTCACAAGTCTTACAGGATTTGCCAACCCAATTGGTTCTTCTAGTGCTTAAAATATCCCTTGATAAGACTACAGGGAAGCAACACTGTCGGTGAAGCCAATCCACAGTCTTATTCTTTAATGACGAGTGGGATTCACCATAGCCATGGTTACTACCGGGCCCTCTAACAGGGGGAACGTTAGTCAAGACGGCCACAAAAGGTGCACATGTCGGTGGCAGATCCGGTTGAGGGCTGCTAGAACTGTTAATATTTGCGTCAGGACCCATCAGCTTCCCTGATACTGAATTAAAGGGTGGTTTAATGTAACCCGACCGCTGGGGGGGGGGGTATTGGAGACAGCAGATGGAATTTCACAGACATTCCCAGAACAAAAGTTAGAATTTCTACTCCCAGCCGTTAATGGAACTGAGTTAGAAATAATTAAAGGTATCTCAACAGGCCCTTGTTCATTATCATTAGTTTTGGCTCCTAAACCAGCCTTAATAAATGAGTCCAATAAACCTCCCAATCTGGCTACTTCATCCGTGATTGTAGCAAGTTTAGTCAAAAGGGGTTTAACCAATAAATCAAACTTGACATCTATAGCATTAATTAGAAAATCAAGTTGCTCGTTATCTAGAGTGATCTTGGTACCATCCAATAACACTGATTGAACTTGTTGAATTTTGGGCAGTAAAGGGTCAGTTCTCTTAGTGGGGCGATTCCCCCCTCGTTTAGGCTGGGTAGTTTTGCTGTTATTCCTACATGTGCGTGATAATCTTTGTCGCCTAGAGGCCGTCAAGCTGGGGGTTAGTGGATCAGGTGTAGCAGCTTGGCCAGATTCCGGGTCATTAGAAGGCCCGGGGGTACCACTAACCATGCTTATAATATCCGTTGGAGCACCCTGAATCGAACAATCCATTGGATCTAAAGATGTACTAACATCTTGATTAGTACTAGACTGGGGGGCCAAACGGTTAAACGGAGGGGGACTCGTACATTGTGACCCCGACCGTCCTAAAGACTTCCTACGTTCATGGTTGATTTTATCAACCATCTTGACCAGATCCATAGTTGTGGACACAGCTGCTGGCTTAGCTTTAGGCATTGTGGCTGAGCCAGGCCGGTACCAAATCCTCGCAACAACTATCTCCACAAAAAGCAACAGACTAATAACTTTCTCTGTGTGTAACTGCCTATCCCAATTAATTAATCACGTAATACCACCATACACCTTATTGACCAATCCTTATAGTGGTAATGACTAGTCGGGTCCACCTACAGAAGGAAAACGGAATAATAACAAACAGTAGGCCAGTAAGCGGCCCCCTCCTTCCCCCTCCTGTCCCGGACTGTCTCAGACTGTCCGCCCTTTGTCCGGGCTTCATCCTGGGCGTCCCGCGGCGCGTCCCGCGCTGCGGTATCCAGTAGTATTAAATGGGGACAGGGACCAATAGGCGGGAAGGCGGGCCGCGACTCAGGTGCGGGCAGGCAGGCACGGGCTCCTGGGAACTGTAGTCCGTCCCACGGCCTCTCTCACCCTTAGCAGCGGCGGCGATTCCAGCGAACAGCTCCTCCCGGTATGGCGAGGCTCCGAGCTACTGATGCCCCCAACAGCGATGCGGGACCATTGTCAGATCCAACCTTCAAGAAGGCATGAGATCCGTTGACGAATGGCTGACCATCAGCCACCTGAGGCTGGACTTGGACAGGACTGAGGTCATCATCTGAGGATTGTCCCCTTATGCCTAGGTCAACTCCTTGTGTCCCACTGGCCTGGGCACCGCACCAGCACCCAGTGGCCACGCACGCAAGCTGGTGTTCATCATGGACTCATCGCTCACAATTACCATGCAACTCAACACCATCTGTACCTCATGCTGCAATACCCTCTGCATGCTGCAAATGATCCACAGATAGATCCACTCCAAGGCAAGACAGACCGCCAGGTCCACAACACCAGCCGGATCAACTACAGCAACGCCCTCTACGGAGGAACAACAGCAAAACTGCAGGAGAAGTTGTCCACATCCAGGGTGCCTCCGTACACCTCATCTTCAAAATCCCCCGCCCCAGCCACATCACTGTCCACCTGAGATAGCTAGAATGGCTCACTGTCTGCTGCAGGATCACCTTCAGACTCCTGAACCACACTCAGGAGGCAGTCCACAACCCCAGACCCAAAACCGACCTTGGACGTCTGTCATCCAACACCCCGTAGGCCCAACTTCGTGCAGCCCACCTTGCCCTGGCCACCATTCATCAGATCCACAGAACAACTGCATGCAGGAGAGAGTTCTCCCACCTCGCTAAACAGACCTGGGACTCCCTCCCCGGGCACCTCAACATGACCCATGACTTCTACACCTTCATGATACTCTGGCAAATTGGTCTGTCTGAGCAGTATTGCAAGCCCCCCCCTCAGCAGCTTGAGGCCATCACAGGTGAGTATTGGGCTCCATGTCTGTATTTGGTGATACATTGTGACGCATGTGTGTCCTCGACCGGACTCAGATCCAAGTGTATGGATGGCTGGAGTTAGTTCCACACTCAGGCATACTTTGACATATCCCCACACGTATGTTGTGGACTCATGCTAAATGACTGCAACATAAAATTACAATTATACATTTTTTTATTATAGGTCTGGGGCATGATTTGTGCACAGAAAAAGGTGCAATACAGGGACCATAGAATCCAAAGTTCACAGGGGGAGATGGGATCCTTGGCATTTAAAGTCATCGGAGTCCAGGCCACAGTGTTTGGCATCATTGGTCAGACTGTGACCAGCAAGTCCATGTGGCAGATGATGTCAGTCAATGAGGTGATGCTGTCACACATGGAGGCCAGGTGCCACGCCAGGTGACCTGGGAGATGTGGATGGTCCGCTGCCTCTCACGGTCTACTCTTTTCCATGGACGACCCACCTTCCTCCGGGGACCCTCAGATGCAGGCCTTGACGATGCTTGGGACACTTCGTCGGACGAATCCTCCTCCTCCTCCCTCCCTGTGGCTGGTGGTGGTCTTCGCCTTGTGGCACAGGGAGGGTTGCCCATGTTGTCGGCGATCCGACGGAGTGAATGGCTTATGTCCCTTTGCACTGCCAGGAGCTCAACCAGTCTTGCCTCCATCCATCCTTGGTGTTCTTGTTGACTGGCGTGTTTCTCGGCCTGCTGGTTCTTAATCTCTGTGAGGGTCACCACTACCTGTCTGAACTCCCTGGTGTCACGCCGGTATGCGTCCATGATATTGTCTATATGTGACATACCGGTCCCTTCAGCTGGCTGGTCAGGTTCTCGCCTCCGCCTGCCTCCACTCCCACGACCCCTGCCCACATGAGCCTGGGCTGCCGTTGTGGGCACATCGGGTCTACGGGACCCCTGAGGGATGGCAGTGGCAGTGTTGTCTGCCTCCTCCTGGGTGCCCGGCGCACCTTGTCCCTCCTGGTCAGACTGGCTCAGGTGTTCACTGCGGGCAGGGCTCCTCGGTGTCTCCTGGAATGTGGCAGGAATGGGGGTGGTGGTTGGCACAGATGTTCCTGAACCAGGTGCTGCAGGGGCTTGGACACCAGAGGGTCCAGGTCGGTCGGGGTCATCCGCAGAGTGTTGAGAGTCGTCGCTGCCGGCGTGATCAGGTTCCTCCCGAGCCTGGGACTGCGATTGTTCACCCCCATTGTTGGGCGGAGAATCATCATGTTGCCCTGTGTGTGAGAGAGAGACAATGTTAATGCTGTTTCATACAACATCCATGTTTCATACACATTCAAGTTGGCACTGTTCCTCCAGGTAGTTGTATGTGCCTAGCATTCTCCTCAATGTTCACTTGTGGATGGGTCTGTTGCGGGGGACAGATTGATATGTTCTCCTGAGTCTTTGACATGTAGATTTTTGGCTTGGATGCTTCTTCGGCTATGTATTGGTGTTGTTGTGTTAGATGTCCGTTGTGACAGTGGGTAAATCCATTGCCTGTCCCGGGGGTGTCTGCTTGTGTAAGTGGTGTGTGTGACAGGGCCTGCTGGTGGGTGTAGTGTGATTTGGCGATGGGGCTCCCATGTGATGTAGCTGTCCCCCATGGAGCATGCTGCCATGACAGTGAGTGTGAGTTCCTGTCCTAGATATCTGACCTTGTTGTCTTGGTGTTTGTGTTTGCACTGGTCACAGGAGGGTCTTGTGCTGCCTACACCCGGGCCAAGTGTCAGCTATCTTGTCAGTACTTTCCCAATCCCTGTGCATTGCGCATGGTGCATGGGTATGTACCTGGGCTATATGGGATGAGGGCAATTGTGTCTGATTGGAGTTCAACAATGCGTTTTGTGACACCCACCCTCCCAGCATACGGGACATCCATTCTTGGGTTGGTGCTTTGTGTTGCATGGGACATAGCATGGCCTTGCTTTCTCAATGGGGCATACACATGTTATTGGCATTAGAGTTGTTTTTGACTGTGGTTGTGGCCGGTGAGGGCTTGGGGGTAGTTGCGTGCATTTTGTGTAGTTGGGGTGTGGATGCCATTACCCCCATGTTATGTAAGTTGTTTGTGTACTCACCAGGCTCTGGAAGTCCTTGAAGTCCATGTACTCCCACCGGCAGAAGCAGGGCCATCACCTTCTCCTCCCAGGGATGGAAATGTACTGGTCTGCGGGGCCCAACCCCTCCAGTGATGTTGCTCTGGGCGTAGTCGTCATTCATTTTTCGCTTGACCGCCCTCCGCAGATCGTACCACCTGGCTTGGCATTCAGTCCTGGTCCTTCTGATGGGTGCAACGGCATTCACCCTATCGACGATCCTCTGCCACAGGCGTGATTTTTCGGCTATGCTGGTCTATCTGAGAAATGTTCCAAACAGCTGTGGCTCGATTCTGATGATTTCATTGACAAGGATCTCCAGCTCCTCCCTAGTGAACTTTGGATTCTTGTCTGTGGACATGGTGTGGGGTGAGGGTGTGGAAGGTTGTGGGTGTGTGGGTGTGAATGTGAAGTTGTGTGTCTGAATGTGAAGAGGGCGTATGTGTGAAGGAGGTTGTGTGAAGGTGTATATGTTAAGGTGGATGGGTGCAGCTGTTGGTGTGTGCTCTCTATCTGCAGTGAGTCTGTTGCAAAGGCTCATGGTTTGTGTGTGTGGGCCCTCTTTATTGGTCCATTTGTGGGTGGGCCTCAGTTTGAATTTTTGGTGGGTGTGTTATAAGGGGTGGTTGTGAGTTTGCCCCTCTGTTTGCCTGTTTGGATGTGGCCAGGTCAGTCATTTCCATGATTTGTGCACTGTAGACGTGTTTTGTGGTGTTGTGCGAGTCAAATAGACCCTCCTTGTGCTGCTTTACATTGCCTATGTATGGTGCGTACATACGCGATGATGTTGTTGGGAGGTGCGTACATACGCAAAGTTGGGGTATGCACCGTACATACGCGATGATGTTGTTGTGAGGTGCGTACATACATGAGGATGTTGTTGTGGGGTGCGTACATAAGCGATGTTGGGGTACGCACCATACATACGTGATGATGTTGTTGTGAGGTGCGTACATATGTGAGGATGTTGTTGTGGGGTGCGTACATATGCGATGTTGGGGTACGCACTGTACATACGCGATGATGTTGTTGTGAGGTGCGTACATACGTGAGGATGTTGTTGTGGGGTACGTACTTATGCGATGTTGGGGTACGCACCATACATACACGATGTTGTTGTGAGGTGCATACATACGCGATGTTGGGATACGTACCGTACATACGCGATGATGTTATTGTGAGGTGCGTACATACGCGATGTTGGGGTACGCACCGTACATATGCGATGATGTTGTTGTAAGGTGCATACATACGCGATGTTGGGATACGTACCGTACATACGCGATGATGTTGTTGTGAGGTGCGTACATACGCGATGTTGGGGTACGCACCGTACATACGCGATGATGTTGTTGTGAGGTGCGTACAGACGCGATGTTGAGGTACGCACCGTACATATGCGATGATGTTGTTGTGAGGTGCGTACATACACGATGTTGGTGTACGCACCGTACATACACGATGAAGTTGTTGTGAGGTGCGTACATACGCGATGTTGGGGTACACACCGTACATACGCGATGATGTTGTGATGTTGGGGTACGCACCATACATACGCGATGATGTTGTTGTAAGGTGCGTACATATGCATGGGGTGGCCTGTACGACTTGTACCCCAGTATGACTCTCACCCCGGGAACTACTTTTCCCGGGATATGAGTCGTACACAGTTTGCTTTGTAGTGGGTAAAGTCGTTCCCAATGTACGGGACGTTTTCCATACGAATCCTAAATTGGAAAGCCGGTCCGGATCGTACTGATACGGTCGGACTGTATTTTTAGGCTTCATACGGAAAAGTGTCTGGGTCCGTCTCGTACAACTTTTCCCGATCGAATTCGTACAGATCGGGCCGATCCGTATTTATTTTCCCTTACGAATCGTACTTCACGGGTGGGACGGGACTTGTACGATTCGTACGGGAAAAAATACGGATACGAGTCGTACGGAAAAAAAAATACAGGAATCGGCCCCGGAATGTCAGGAATGTCATGTCTGGAATGTCAGGAATGTCATGTCATGAATGTCAAGAATGTCAGGAATGTCATGTCATGGAATGGAATGTCAGGAATGGTATGTCATGAATGTCATGGAATTTCAGGAATGTGAGGAATGTCATGAATGTCAAGGAATAGAATAAAATGGAATGGAATGGCAGGAATGTCATGGGATGTCAGGAATGTCATGAATGTCATGGAATGGAATACCAGTAATGTCAGGAATGTCATGTCATGGAATGGAATGTCAGGAATGTCATGTCATGAATGTCAGGAATGTCATGGAATGAAATGTCAGGAATGTCATGTCATGGAATGGAATGTCAGGAATGTCATGTCATGAATGTCAGGAATGTCAAGGAATGGAATGGAATGAATGTCATGGAATGGAATGTCATGAAAGTCATGTCATGGAATGGAATGGCAGAAATGTCAGGAATGTCATGTCATGGAATGTCAGGAATGTCATGTCATGGAATGGAATGTCAGGAATGTCATGTCAGGAATGTCATGGAATGGAATGTCAGGTATGTCATGAATGTCAAGGAATGGAATGAAATGGAATGGAATGGCAGGAATGTCATGGGATGTCAGGAATGTCATGAATGTCATGGAATGGAATACCAGGAATGTCAGGAATGTCATGTCATGGAATGGAATGCCAGGAATGTCATGTCAAGGAATGGAATGTCAGGAATGTCATGTCTTGTAATGCAATGTCAGGAATGTCATGTCATGGAATGGAATGTCATGAATGGAATGTCATGTCATGGAATTGAATGGAATGTCATGAATGTCATGGAATGGAATATCATGAATGTCATGGAATGGAATGTCATGAATGGCATGGAATTTCAGGAATGTCATGTCATGGAATGGAATGTCAGGAATGTCATGTCAAGGAATGGAATGTCAGGAATGTCATGTCATGGAATGGAATGTCATGAATGTCATGGAATGGAATGTCAGGAATGGAATGTCTTGAATGTCATGGAATTTCAGGAATGTGAGGAATGTCATGTCATGGAATGTCAGGAATGTCATGTCATGGAATATCAGGAATGTCATGCCATGAATGTCATGGAATATCAGGAATGTCCAGAATGTCATGGAATGTCATGGAAAGTCATGAATGTCATGGAATGGAATATCATGAATGTCATATAATGGAATGTCAAGAATGTCATGAATGTCATGTCAATAATGGAATGTTAGGAATGTCATGTCTTGGAATGCAATGTCAGGAATGTCATGTCATGGATTGGAATGTCATGAATGGATTGTCATGTCATGAATGTCAGGAATTTCATCAGGAATGTCATGTTATGGAATAGAATGTCATGTCATGGAATGGAATGTCAGGAATGTCATCTCATGAATGTCAGGAATGTTATGGAATGGAATGGAATGTCATGAAAGTCATGGAATGGAATGTCAGGAATGTCATCTCATGGCATGGAATGCCATGAATGTCATGGAATGGAATGTCATGGAATGGAATATCAGGAATGTCAGGAATGTCAAGTCATAGAATGGAATGTCAGGAATGTCATGTCAAAGATCGGAATGTCAGGAATGTCATGTCATGGAATGGAATGTCATTTATGTCATGGAATGGAATGTCAGGAACGGAATGTCATGAATGTCTTGGAATTTCAGGAAAGTGAGGAATGTCATGTCATGGAATGTCAGGAATGTCATGTCATGGAATATCATGAATGTCATATCACGAATGTCATGGAATATCAGGAATGTCAGGAATGTCATGGAATGTCATGAATGTCATAGAATAGAATGTCAGGAATGTCATGTCATGTAATATCAGGAATGTCATGTCATGGAATGGAATGTCAGGAATGTCAGGAATGTCATGTCATGAATGTCAGGAATGTCAAGGAATGGAATGGAATGAATGTCATGGAATGGAATGTCATGAAAGTCATCAAATGGAATGTCAGAAATGTCAAGAATATCAAGTCATGGAATGTCAGGAATGTCATGTCATGGAATGGAATGTCAGGAATGTCATGTCATGAATGTCAGGAATGTCATGGAATGGAATGTCAGGTATGTCATGAATATCAAGGAATGGAATGAAATGGAATGGAATGGCAGGAATGTCATGTCATGGAATGGAATGTCAGGAATGTTATGGAATGGAATGGAATGTCATGAAAGTCATGGAATGGAATGTCAGGAATGTCATGTCATTGAATGGAATACCATGAATGTCATGGAATGGAATGTCATTAAATGGAATATCAGGAATGTCAGGAATGTCAAGTCATGGAATGGAATGTCAGGAATGTCATGTCAAAGAATGGAATGTCAGGAATGTCATGTCATGGAATGGAATGTCATTTATGTCATGGAATGGAATGTCAGGAATGGAATGTCATAAATGTCATGGAATTTCAGGAATGTGAGGAATGTCATGTCATGGAATGTCAGGAATGTCATGTCATGGAATATCATGAATGTCATGTCATGAATCTCATGGAATATCAGGAATGTCAGGAATGTCATGGAATGTCATGAATGTCATAGACTAGAATGTCAGGAATGTCATGTCATGGAATATCAGGAATGTCATGTCATGAATGTCATGGAATATCAGGAATGTCCAGAATATCATGGAATGTCATGGAATGTCATGAATGTCATGGAATAGAATGTCATGAATGTCATAGAATGGAATGTCAAGAATGTCAGGAATGTCATGTCAATAATGGAATGTTAGGAATGTCATGTCTTGGAATGCAATGTCAGGAATGTCATGTCATGGATTGGAATGTCATGAATGGATTGTCATGTCATGAATGTCAGGAATGTCATCGGGAATGTCATGTCATAGAATAGAATATCATGTCATGGAATGGAATGTCAGGAATGTCATCTCATGAATGTCAGGAATGTTATGGAATGGAATGGAATGTCATGAAAGTCATGGAATGGAATGTCAGGAATGTCATGTCATGGAATGGAATGCCGTGAATGTCATGGAATGGAATGTCATGGAATGGAATATCAGGAATGTCAGGAATGTCAAGTCATGGAATGGAATGTCATTTATGTCATGGAATGGAATGTCAGGAATGGAATGTCAGGAATGTCATGGAAATTCAGGAATGTGAGGAATGTCATGTCATGGAATGTCAGGAATGTCCTGTCATGGAATATCATGAATGTCATGTCATGAATGTCATGGAATATCAGGAATGTCAGGAATGTCATGGAATATCATTAATGTCATAGAATAGAATGTCAGGAATGTCATGTCATGAAATGGAATATCAGGAATGTCATGTCAAGGAATGGAATGTCAGGAATGTCATGTCTTGGAATTCAATGTCAGGAATATCATTTCAAGGAATGGAATGTCAGGAATGTCATGTATTGGAATTCAATGTCAGAAATATCATTTCAAGGAATGGAATAGAATGAATGTCATGGAATGGAATGTCATGGAATAGAATGTCAGGAATGTCATGTCATGGAATGGAATGTCATGAATGTCATGGAATGGAATGTCATGAATGTCATGGAATGGAATGTCAGGAATGTCAGGAAAATCATGTTCTGGAATTCAATATCAGGAATATCATTTCAAGGAATGGAATGTAAGGAATGTCACGTCATGAATGTCAGGAATGTCATAAGGAATTTCATGTCATTGAATGGAATGTCATGGAATGGAATGTCATGAATGTCATGGAATGGAATATCAAGAATGTCAGTAATGTCATGTCATATCATGGAATGGAATGTCAGGAATGTCATGTCAAGGAATGGAATGTCAGGAATGTCATGTCTTGGAATGCAATATCAGGATTGTCATGTCATGGAATGGAATGTCATGAATGTCATAGAATGGAATGTCATGAATGTCAGTAATGTCATCAGGTATGTCAGGAATGTCTTGTCATGGAATGGAATGTCAGGAATGTCATGAATGTTTTGGAATGTCAGGAATGTCAGGAATGTTATGTCATTGAATGTCAGGAATGTCATGGAATGGAATATCATGGAATGTCATGAATGTCACGGAATGTCATTGATGTCATGGAATGGAATGTCAGGATTTCATGGAATGGAATGTTAGGAATATCATAAATGTCATGGAATGGAATGTCATGAATGTCATGGAATGGAATGTCAGGAATGTCATATCATTGAATGTCAGGAATGTCATGTCAAGGAATGGGATGTCAGGAATTTCATATCTTGGAATGCAATGTCAGGAATGTCATGTCAAGGAATGGAATATCAGTAATGTCATGGAATGGAATGGAATATCAGTAATGTCATGGAATGGAATGTCAAGAATGTCATGTCATGAAATGGAATATCTGGAATGTCGTGTCAAGGAATGGAATGTCAGGAATATCATGTCTTGGAATGTAATGTCAGGAATATCATGTCATGGAATGGAATGTCAGGCATGGAATGTCATGTCACGGAATGGAATGTCAGCAATATCTTCAGGAATGTCATGTCATGGAATGGAATGTCAGGAATGTCATATCATGAATGTCAGGAATGTCATGGAATGAAATGTCATGGAATGTCATGAATGTCACGGAATGTCATGAATATCATGGAATGGAATGTCATGAATGTCATGGAATGGAATGTTAGAAATGTCAGGAATGTCATGGAATGGAATGCCAGGAATGTCATGAATGCCATGGAATGGCATGTCAGGAATGTCATGGAATGGAATGTTAGGAAGGTCATGAATGTCTTGGAATGGAATGCCATGATTTCATGGAATGGAATGTCAGGAATGTCATGTCATGGAATGGAATGTCAGGAATGTCATGTCAAGGAATGGAATGTCAGGAATATCATGTCATGGAATGGAATTCATGAATGTCATGGAATGGAATGTCAGAAATGTCAAGTCAAAGAATGGAATGTCAGGAATGTCATGGAATAGAATGTCAGGAATGTCATGTCAAATAATGGAATATCAGGAATGTCATGTCTTGGAATGCAGTGTCAGGAACTTCATGTCATGGAATGGAATGTCATGAATGCAATGTCATGTCATGAATGTCAGGAATGTCATCAGGAATGTCAGGAATGTCATGTCATGGAATGGAATGTCATGGAATAGAATGTCATGAATGTCAGGAATGTCATTTCATGAATGTCATGAATGTCATGGAATGGAATGGAATGTCATAAATGTCATGAAATTGAATGTCATGAATGTCATGGAATGGAATGTCAGGAATGTCATGTCATGGAATGTCAGGAATATCATGGAATGGAATATCATGAATGTCAGGAATGTCATGTCATGAATGTCAGGAATGTCATGGAATGGAATGGAATGGAATGGAATGTCATGAAATTGAATGTCATGAATGTCATGGAATGGAATGTCAGGAATGTCATGAATCTCATGTCATGGAATGTCAGGAATGTCATGGAATGGAATATCAGGAATGTCAGGAATCTCATGTCATGAATGTCAGGAATGTCATGGAATGGAATGGAATGTCATGAATGTCATAAAATTGAATGTCATGAATGTCATGGAATGGAATATCAGGAATGTCATGCCATGGAATTTCAGGAATGTCATGTTATAGAATGGAATGTCATGAATTTCATAAATGTCATGTCAGGAATGTCAGGAATGTCATGTCGTGGAATGTCAGGAATGTCATGTCATGGAATGGAATGTCATGAATGTCAGGAATGGCATGGAATGGAATGTCAGGAATATCATAAATGTCATGGAATGGAATGTTAGGAATGTCATGAATGTCTTAGAATGGAATGTCATGATTTCATGGAATGGAATGTCAGGAATGTCATGTCATGGAATGGAATGTCAGGAATGTCATGTCAAGGAATGGAATGTCAGGAGTATCATGTCATGGAATGGAATTCATGAATGTCATGGAATGGAATGTCAGGAATGTCAAGTCAAAGAATGGAATGTCAGGAATGTCATGGAATAGAATGTCAGGAATGTCATGTCAAAGAATGGAATATCAGGAATGTCATGTCCTGGAATGCAGTGTCAGGAACTTCATGTCATGGAATGGAATGTCATGTCATGAATGTCAGGAATGTCAGGAATGTCATGTCATGTCATGAATGTCACGAATGTCATGTCATGAATGTCAGGAATGTCATGGAATGGAATGTCATTAATGTCATGGAATGGAATGTCATGAATGTCATGGAATGGAATGCCAGGAATGTCATTTCATGAATGTCATGGAATGGAATGGAATGTCATAAATGTCATGAAATTGAATGTCATGAATGTCATGGAATGGAATGTCAGGAATGTCAGGAATGTCATGTCATGGAATATCAGGAATGTCATGGAATGGAATATCAGGAATGTCAGGAATGTTATGTCATGAATGTCAGGAATGTCATGGAATGGAATGGAATGTCATGAATGTCATGAAATTGAATGTCATGAATGTCATGTAATGGAATGTCAGGAATGTCAGGAATCTCATGTCATGGAATGTCAGGAATGTCATTGAATGGAATATCAGGAATGTCAGGAACCTCATGTCATGAATGTCAGGAATGTCATGGAATAGAATGGAATGTCAGGAATGTCATGGAATGGAATGGAATGTCATGAATGTCATAAAATTGAATGTCATGAATGTCATGGAATGGAATATCAGGAATGTCATGCCATGGAATTTCAGGAATGTCATGTTATAGAATGGAATGTCATGAATTTCATAAATGTCATGTCAGGAATGTCAGGAATGTCATATCATGGAATGTCAGGAATGTCATGGAATGGAATGTCATGAATGTCAGGAATGTCATGGAATGGAATATCAGGAATATCATAAATGTCATGGAATGGAATGTTAGGAATGTCATGAATGTCTTAGAATGGAATGCCATGATTTCATGGAATGGAATGTCAGGAATGTCATGTCATGGAATGGAATGTCAGGAATGTCATGTCAAGGAATGGAATGTCAGGAGTATCATGTCATGGAATGGAATTCATGAATGTCATGGAATGGAATGTCAGGAATGTCAAGTCAAAGAATGGAATGTCAGGAATGTCATGGAATAGAATGTCAGGAATGTCATGTCAAAGAATAGAATATCAGGAATGTCATGTCTTGGAATGCAGTGTCAGGAACTTCATGTCATGGAATGGAATGTCATGAATGGAATGTCATGTCATGAATGTCAGGAATGTCATCAGGAATGTCAGGAATTTCATGTCATGTCATGAATGTCATGAATGTCATGTCATGAATGTCAGGAATGTCATCGAATGGAATGTCATTAATGTCATGGAATCGAATGTCATGAATGTCATGGAATGGAATGCCAGGAATGTCATTTCATTAATGTCATGGAATGGAATGGAATGTCATAAATGTCATGAAATTGAATATCATGAATGTCATGGAATGGAATGTCAGGAATGTCAGGAATGTCATGTCATGGAATGTCAGGAATGTCATGGAATGGAATATCAGGAATGTCAGGAATGTCATGTCATGAATGTCAGGAATGTCATGGAATGGAATGGAATGTCATGAATGTCATGAAATTGAATGTCATGAATGTCATGTAATGGAATGTCATGAATGTCAGGAATCTCATGTCATGGAATGTCAGGAATGTCATGGAATGGAATATCAGGAATGTCAGGAACCTCATGTCATGAATGTCAGGAATGTCATGGAATGGAATGGAATGTCAGGAATGTCATGGAATGGAATGTCATGAATGTCATAAAATTGAATGTCATGAATGTCATGGAATGGAATATCAGGAATGTCATGCCATGGAATTTTTAGGAATGTCATTTTATGGAATGGAATGTCATGAATTTCATAAATGTCATGTCAGGAATGTCAGGAATGTCATGTCATGGAATGGAATGTCATGAATGTCAGGAATGTCATGGAATGGAATGTCAGGAATGTCATATCATAGAATGGAATGTCATGTCATGAATGTCAGGAATGTCATCAGGAATGTCATGAATATCATGAAATGGAACGTCATGATTGTCATGGAATGGAATGTCAGGAATGTCATGTCATGGAATGGAATGTCAGGAATGTCATGTCATGGAATGGAATGTCATGAAAGTCATAAATGTCATGTCATGAATGTAAGGAATGTCATGTCTTGGAATGGAATGTCAGGAATATCATGTCATGAATGTCAGAAATGTCATGGAATGGAATGAAAGGAATGTCATGGAATGTCATGAATTTCATGGAATTTCAGGAATGTCATAAATGTCATGTCATGAATGTCAGGAATGTCATGTCATGGGATGTCAGGAATGTCATGTCATGGAATGGAATGTCAGGAATGTCACTACATGAGTATAATGCGAATAGTAGCAGGGTTTTGGGTGGTGAAGCTGTAATAGAGCTGCCTGATCTGGTGGTGGAAGAAGGCGCCAAGTTTGTTACAGAGGTCTTGGGAGGGTGGAATGTATGTTGACTTCTCGTCTAGACTCATGGAGAGCGGGAGTGAACCAACTGGCTTTCTTCGAGTGTAGCTTGCCTGGTGTCTTCTGGAGAGGGCCAGAGTGTCGGCGCAGTTGGAGATCCATTGGTGAGGGTTTTGCGCTGCGGTGTTGGCATCTGTTGGTGTTGGCGGAGTGGTTGTGCTGAGGAAGTCGAGGAAAAGATCTTCTGTGTCCAAATTCCAGCTAAGATGGGGGATGATGAGGGTGATAGTGTACGGTGGACATGGCAAATGCGAAATGCACGTAGTGGTGGTCAGTCCAGCCGAATTCGGTGGTGTGGCTGTAGGCGATGTTTCTTCTGGCAGAGAAAATGGGTAAGAGCGTGTATCCAGCTGAGTAAGTCGGTGTGGTGACTAACTGCTTGAGTCCGATTTTGGCAAGGTTCACCAGTAGGGAGGCAGTGTTCTGGTCACTGGGGTTGTCCAGGTGGAAGTTGAAGTTTCTGTGTAGGATATAATCGGTGGATGCTAGAGCCTGGGGTACGATGAGGTCTACGTTGATGTCAGTGAAGAGCTGGCGGGACCTTGGGGGACTGTAGATGAGGGTGCTGCAAAGGGTGTTGTTGGTCTGGATCGGGAAGTGGAGGTGTTCCATGATTTTCATTTGGTCGTTTGAGTGCATGGTCAGTCGGAGCATGTTCTTGTGGATGATGGCGATGCCTCCTGGTCGGTTGGTGCAGTCCTTGCAGGTGATTTTGTAGCCGCCGGGGATAGTGATGGCAATGTCCAGTCCGGATCAGGGGTTGATCAATGTTTCCATGAAGAAGGTGATGTCGGAGAGGCCACGTTGAGGAGGTCCCAGATTTCTGTGGCGTGTTTGTGGAGGGATTGCACGTTGAGGAGTATGCAGTTGAGTCTGTTGAGTGTGCTGTTGATCGGTTGGGCGGCAAGAGGATCTGGCATGCTGGAATGGGTGAGGATGGGGCTGCAGTTCTGGCAGAAGAAGGGTCCTTGGGTCTTCAGTGACGTGAGGTTGCAGGCGGTATGGCGTTCCGAGTTGTGGGTGAGGAGGGTGCTGACATCATAGCGGTGGAAGGTCCGAGAACCAGGGTCCCTGGCGCTTGCCATGGTCCAGGCACAGACAGGTGCAGAAAGGCCTGCCTTTGGTACCCCAGTGGTGCAGCCGCGCAGCAGCTGCCATTAAGTTGTGCTGGGGGCTGGACAGCTAAGAGGCAGGAAATGCAGGAGAGGAAGGGTCACTGGAGGGGTCAGGCCATGGGGATCAGAGCAACAGGAACGAGGGTGGCAAACAGAGGAAATAAAAAGGTAAGAAAGTAAAAATCTGAATAAAGGCAGAAATCAGAAAAGAGAGGCAGAGGGACAGCCCAGCAGCAGAGCAGTGACGCTCTACCACTAAACCACCAGATATGAGGTGCAGGCAGGGGTCTGCGGGTAGAGGTGGGCCTCGAGCTCCTGACCAAGGGTCAGCAGCAGGAACTGGGGCAGCAGCAGCTACCAGGCAGAGCTTTGCTATGAAGGTATCAAGTCCACTAGAAGGTCAGTGTTTGCTACTTCCACTCCAATCTAAGTAACAGTAGGGAAAGAGTTGGACTTCAGAGGGGTTCAAATGGCCATTTCCACTCCAGTCTAAACAACAGTAGGGAAGGTGTTGAACATCTCCAACAAACCGATCAATACACACATCACTGTGGAGACTTGACTTGAATATGACTGTAATCACACATTATCACTGTGAGGACTTAAACCTCACTGTAATCGCACAATCTCTATGTGAGGACACGTACATGACTTTAATCATGCACTATCACTGTGTGCTATCCGTGTGCATCCCATTAATCCTCTCTGTGGGGACCTGGGCATGTGTATAATTAAGCACTATGGGCCCGATTCACAGAACTAATTTAAGACAAAATCCTAAACTTACTACCATTTTGGTATTCACAGAAGGCACTTACTCATTTTGGTATTCACAGAAGGCACTTACTCATTTCGGTATTCACAGAAGTTAGGAGTCCTAACTTTAGGACTCCTAAATACCTTCTGTGAATACCGAAAGTCTTAAAATTAGGATTTTTCTCAGTTTAGTAGTAGTATAGTTAGGACTCCTAACTTTAGGACTCCAAAATGCCTTCTGTGAATACCGAAAGTCTTAAAATTAGGATTTTTCTCAATTTAGTAGTCCTAAATTTAGACTTAGGACTACTAAATTGAGAAAAATCCTAATTTTAAGACTTTCGGTATTCACAGAAGGCATTTAGGAGTCCTAAAGTTAGGAGTCCTAACTATACTACTACTAAACTGAGAAAAATCCTAATTTTAAGACTTTCGGTATTCACAGAAGGCATTTAGGAGTCCTAAAGTTAGGACTCCTAACTTCTGTGAATACCGAAATGAGTAAGTGCCTTCTGTGAATACCAAAATGAGTAAGTGCCTTCTATGAATACCAAAATGGTAGTAAGTTTAGGATTTTGTCTTAAGTTAGTTCTGTGAATCGGGCCCTGTATCTGTGAGGACCTGGGCATGTCTTTAATCATACTCTATCTCTGTGGGGATCCGGGCATGTCTATAATCACACACATTCTCTTTGGCAACCGTGGTAATACTATAGTCACACACCATCTCTGTGGGGACCTCAACATCTCAATAATCACACACTATCTCCATACCCCTTGACAAATCTCCTATAGTACCCAGTCAGGCCTAAAAGGGCTCTCACCTGAGTCTGGGTAGTTGGAGCAATCCATTCCATTATGGTCTGGATTTTGCTCTGTAATGGTTGAACCTGGCCTCCACCTACAAGGTGGCCCAGGTTCACAACCTGACTCTGCCCTATCTGGCATTTAGTAGCCTTGATAGTTAGGCCTGCTTTTTACAGGGCCTCCAAAACATTCCTCAGGTGGACCAGGTGATCCTCCCAGGTGGAGCTAAAGACAGCAATATCATCTAGATATGCTGCACTAAAGTCTTCCAGGCCTGTAAGGACTTGATTCACCAACCTTTGGATAGTGACAGGTGCATTCTTCAAACCAAAGGGCATTACCACAAATTGATAGTGCCCACTAGGGGTAGAAAATGCTGTCTTTGGCTTTGCACCATCAGCTAGTCTGATCTGCCAGTAGCCAGCTGCCGGGTCAAATGTGCTTAGAAACGTGGCTGAGGCCAAAGTATCTATCAGCTCATCTGCCCTGGGGATAGGATGGGCATCAGTCCTAGTGACTGCATTGAGACCCCTGTAGACTACACAAAACCTAATTTCTCTCTTTCCACCACTGATGTGAGGTTTAGGTACCAGGACTACTGAACTAGCCCAAGGGCTAACTGAGGGTTCAATCACACCCAAATCCAACATCTTTTGGACTTCTGTCCTTACACAGTCCCTGACATGGTCAAGTTGCCTGTAGATCTTATTCTTCACAGGTCGACTGTCCCCAGTGTCCACTTCTTGAGTGAACCAGGTGGTCTGACTTGGAGTCAGAGAAAACATATGTCTAAACTGGCTGACAAGGTTTCTGCAGTCAGTTTGCTGCTTGACAGTGAGGCTGCCTGCCAAGTCTACACCATCAGCGAGTGGGTCACTCTCTTCCTCCTGTCCTTCATCAATAGCCATGAGCAAGCAAGCCCATGTCTGCCCTGTCGACATATGGTTTAAGTCTGTTGATATGAAGTACCCTGTGGGGACTCCTAGGGGTTTCAAGGTCTACCAAGTAGGTAACCTCCCCTTTATGTTCAACAATTGTATGGGGGCCACTCCATTTGTCCTGAAGGGCTGTTGGGGCCACAGGCTCCAACACCCACACTTTCTGTCCTGGCTGGTAAACAGACAGTACAGCCTTTTGGTCACGCCGGGCTTTTTGCAGTTCCTGGTTAGCCTCAAGGTTTTAGTTTGCCTTTTTCATCTACTCAGCCATCCTGGAGCGGAGACCAAGTACATAGTCCACTATGTCTTGCTTTGGGGGCTTGAAAGGTAACTCCCATCCTTCCTTCACCAAACACAATGGACCCCTGACAGGGTGTCCAAACAAAAGTTCAAATGGGCTGTAACCAACCCCCTTTTGAGGCACCTCCCTGTATTCAAATAAAAGGCAGGGCAAGAGTAGGTCCCATTTTCATCTAAGCTTCTCTGGGAGTCCTTCAATCATGCCCGGTTTTGTTGAATCTCTCAACTAAACCATTGCATTGTGGGTGATAGGGTGTGGTGAACTGGTAGCTCACTCCACACTCCTTCCACATAGCAGTCAAGTAACTAGACATGAAGTTTGCACCACTGTCAGATACTTCCTCCTTAGGAAAGCCTACTCTTGAGAACACCCTCAAGAGAGCTTTTGCCACTACAGGTGCTGTAGTGGTCCTTAGGGGAATTGCCTCTGGGTACCTGGTGGCATGATACACCACCACCAGTATAAATCTGTGCCCAGATACTGTTTGGGGATCCATGGGACCAACAATGTCAATCCCAACCCTCTCAAAGTTAACCCCCACCACAGGTAGTGGTATTAGGGGGGCCTTTGTAGTGCCACCTGCTTTGCCACTGGCTTGGCAGGTTATACAGGAGCGACACAACTCCTTTATGTCTTCAGACATGTGGTGCCAGTGAAAGTGAGGAATAATTCTGTCCCAAGTCTTGTTCTGGCCCAGGTGTCCTGCTAGGGGAATATCATGGGCTAGTATCAATAGGAAACCCCTAAACTTCAGAGGTATAACTAACCTCCTGGATGCATCAGGCTTGGGGTCTCTACTCTCTGAGTATAGGAGTTCATCATCCCCATAAACGGCATGGGTGCCACTAGCATTCCCAGCAGCCTCATTAGCAGCTTGCTTTCTGAGGGGTTCAAGAGAGGGGCACGTTTTCTGCTCCTGGCTCAGATCAGACCTGGAAGGGCCCCCTGTCTCCAAGAACTCAACCTGGTCAGGTTCAAGCTTATCTGGGACAGTTCCTTCTTCAGGCTCAAGATCATCTCCCTGAGGAGACTGATAAGCATTCTGAGTCAAGTGGGAAGGCTCTGCCTTAACCCTACTGCTCCTCCTCTTGTGAGGCACCTGGTCCATTTTTCCAGAATCCAGGGCCTGTCCAGTTTTAGACATTTTAGCCTGTGACCTAGTCACAGCAAAGACATGAGCAGGGATCCCTAACATTTCTGCATGTGTCCTAAGCTCCACTTCAGCCCAAGCTGAAGTCTCTAGATCATTGCCAAGCAAGCACTGTACTGGTCGGTCTGCACTTACCATAACCTTCTTAAGGCCAGTTACCCCTCCCCAGGAGAAGTTAACAACTGCCAGAGAATGGTCTGTTCTGACATTGCTAGCATTGGTCACTTGGCACATTTCACCAAGTATAATCTGCCCAGGATCCACAAGATCTTTTGTCACCATTGTGACACTTGCTCCTGTGTCCCTGAATGCCCAAGCTTCTACTACATTTATTAAAGGCTGCTGTCTGTATTTGCCCAGATTACTGGGACTCACACAGGTGGACATATCCATGCCCCCATCACAGACAAGCACAGCCTGAGTGGGAACTCTGACTAGGCCAGAGTCCATCTCAGAACCCAGGGTCAACCCTACTACACCCTTATTCTATGTATTCCCACCTTCAATTGTAACTGCAGTAGGGGGAGCAGGTGCCTTAGGGGCATTGGTGGGGGCTGGAGTATTCTCTTTGGCCTTGGTGCAGTCACTGGTCCAGTGAGTTTTCTGCTTACAGATTTTGCACCAAGGTTTATTTTGGCCTTTTCCCTTACTTGACTGTGACTCCCAATTAGAAGAAGATTTTTGGGGCCCTTGAGAAGACTTCTGGTCTTTACCCTTGTCCCCACCCTTGTCAGAGTTCTTAGAATCCTGCTTCTTTGGGTCACCACCTTGGTTCTGTACCTTCTGCCTCACCCTGGTTCTGACCCATTTGTCTGCCTTCTTTCCCAATTCTTGGGGAGAGGTCATATCAGAGTCTACTAGGTACTGGTGCAACAGCTGATTTTGACAGTTATTAAGAATCTGCTCAATCATTATCAGATTGTACAATCCTATGAAGTCACACACTTTACTGCCCAATAACCAACCTTCCAGAGGCTTAGCAGCACAGTCAAAAAAGTTAACCCAGTCTTGATGTTTTGCTTTTTGGGTGTCTCTGAACTTTAACCT
This sequence comes from Triturus cristatus, assembly GCF_964204655.1. NCBI lineage: Eukaryota > Metazoa > Chordata > Amphibia > Caudata > Salamandridae > Triturus > Triturus cristatus. The sequence goes on from NC_140588.1 coordinate 113,532,829, forward strand.
CTATTGTTCAGTGGTTAGGCCAAACCCATCTATCAGTGCACTTTTAAAGACCTGGTAATCATCAGCATCCTCATCTCTTACAATGAGGAGCTTGTCTCTACCTTTGTCTGCAAAGGAGAGCCATAAGATTGCTGCCCACTGACCTTGAAGGACCTTCTGTACTTTACAGGCCCTCTAAAAGGCAGTTATCCATTTATGGATGTCATCCCCACTCTGGTAGGGACGGACAATCTTACTTAGGTTTCTATGGTCATAAGACCTCTCCCTATCTCTAGGGAAATTGCTGCCACCAAGGGACTCTAGTCCCTCCTTTTTACTAGCTCTGTAGAGCTCTAGGGCTTCCCTATCTAAGGTCATCTGCTGCTTTCTGAGGTTAAACTTTTCTTGCTCATACTTCAGCAGTCTCTCTCTCTCTTCTCCTGGGAGGGTTCCCTCCCTCTGTGAGAAGAGACAGAGGTCCCTATAGAGGAGTTAGACTGGACTGATCCCCTTGGCAGAGATCTATCTCTTCTAGCCCTATTTTCAGTTCTACCTGGAGGAATACAGGAAGGAGCATTGTTGTCATCCTCCTCATCCTCATCCAGGAGAGCTGTGTTCACCAGATTCTGATCATTGTCATCAGTCTGGTCAGCATTAGAGGTAGGGTCAGGGGAATTGCTACCCCTAGGTCCACCCTCACTTGCTGCCCCACCCATACTGCCTACCCCATCAGAACCACTAGGTCCTGGGGGATCATCCAGCTTAAGTATCTTTCTGAGATGCTGGGTGGTTGGGCTTTTGCCTGTCTTCAGCTTCCTAATGGAACACAAGACCCTAAGCTGAGCAAAGGAGAGATCCTCATATCTGTAGCGAAGGAGCTCACTGGTTTCTGGTAGGGACCCACTGGTTCCTGGCTGGTTAGACATTACTAATGTGGTGTGGTGTATTGCACTACCTACACTCTCTTGTGTTTTAGAAAGGGTGTGCTATCCCTTAACACACAACTCTAAGTTCAGTAGAACTTACTGTAGCTAAACTTGATATTATATTTACGTTAGGTACCTTTAGAGGTTTTCAGTTGATCAAGTTCCCATTAGCTTCTATGGGCAATGTCGCGGTTGGAAATTTAAAGATTAGGGACACTTAGAATCGAGTCAGGACCAAACCCTTTTGGACTTAGGAAGTTCTAGGGCTAGCACCCACGGGAGCACCAGAGTACTCGAGTTACCTCACCCAGGGAAGCCGGGTGCATAGGCGTCTTGTGGTGTCGGGTCGCGTTGTCGATTACAATGGAAGCTGGCAAAGAACTGCTGCTGCCATGAAGAGGAGAAGTATCCGTAGAGACCCAAGCCTGGATCTAGGGTGTAAGGAACCTGAAAGCAGAGGTGACAGAGTCTGAGTCACTAGCCAGTGGACGAGGGCAGGATGGACCAATGCCCACAGATGTCGGGTGCTTCAGGTGAGTTGATGGGTGTCTTGACTCTTAAGCCACGAGTTCCAGAAGGTGCCGATGATGACCGGGAGCTGGATTTGAGCTATCCCACAAAGTCTGTCGAGTGCTGCAGAGTTGATGATCAGATTGGACCCAACAATCCTTGGCAAAGGCAAGTCGCTGGAAATCAGAGAAAGGACTGCGGTACAGACCAGCAAGGTCTGAGGGACTCACCCAGTGAGGCAAAGTTGGGGCACATGTGGAGCAACCAGGAAAGCCCAAGTAGAAGAGGAGTTGCATTTGTGGGGACCTACTAGCCAACAGGCTAGCGATCGCGAAGGAGCGTCAAGTGATCGCACTTGAAACTGACCCACGGGTCACTCGTGGAATGGAGGCCAGTAATCTCAAGGCTGGGGCTACTCAGAGCCCAAAGCACAACTTCAAGGAGGTCCCAGAAGATAGTGTTGCTGCAAAAGTTCACGGTGTCCAGGGGTCATGGTTCCACGTTACCCATGATAGCCATGGGCCTCAGCTTTGCTGTGTTCTCAGGGTAGCCTCAGGGAAGTTTGGAAATCCACCTCTGGTGATGCAAAGACTTCGGTGTCCGGTGGGAGCTTCAGCGATACACACATGTCAGTTGCTTCTTTGGTGCCTGCAAAGCAAGGAAGTCACTCCTTAACCCCAAGGGAGATTTCTTCTGTCTTATAGTCGAGATAGAAAGTCGAAGGTCCAGGATATCTGTTGCAGAGTTTCGTCCAGGGTAATCTAAAGTCCCAAGTACTGGGTTCCCATACTTATACTAAGTTTGGGGGTTGGACATACTCTAGGGACCCACCTATGGGAGGGTTTGGAAAGAGGGGTGGTTACACCCATTTCCTTTTCTACAGTTTTGCGCCAGAGCAGGGACAGGTAGCCCCTGCAACTGGTTTGAACTGGACTATGCACAGGGACACCAAGTGTGCCCACCAGAGATTATTATTATTATTATATATAAATTTATTAAGCGCACAGCTACCCGTAGGTTTCCCGGCGCTGAAGCATAGCAAGGGTACAAAGAGAAAGTTACAAGGAGAACAACCAAGTTTTCACTCCTTTGCGGAACTTAAGATAGCACATTTCAGACCGCAAAGGAATAGGAAGCGAATTCCAGAGTGAGGGCGCCAAGTACAAAAAAGAGCGCCCACCAATTCTGGTGCGCTTAAAACGAGGGACAGCAAATCTGCACTGAGAGGAGGATCTGAGAGTACGAGAGGGACAGTATTGGTGAACTAAAGTGGATAGGTAATGGGGAGATTTACCAGCTTTAATGCGATGCATGAAGCATAAAGCTTTAAATTTAGATCTAGATTCTATGCGTAGCCAATGCAGGCTGCGCAGAGCAGAGGAAACAGATGCAGATCTGGGCAAATTGCACAGTAATCGGGCAGCCATGTTTTGTACCAATTGGAGCTTCCGGGAGACCTCTTTGCAGGCGCCCAGAAGTAGAACATTACCGTAGTCCAGCCGTGATGTCACTAAGGCCTGGACCACAAGCTTATGGGTGTCATGAGGAAGCATCCACGTAATCTTCCTCAGCCACCTGATAATAGTAGTACAGGTGGCTGCGACTTTAATCACATGTTGTCTCATGGATAGCTGATTGTCAAAGAGGACCCCAAGGTTGCGAGCTGTAGTTGCCGGGACCGGCAAAGGACCCATTTGCTGAGGCCAATGTTGAGGGCCCCAGAGAGCGGAGACAGGCCCAAACAGGAGTAACTCCGTTTTATCTCCATTCAGCTTCAATTTGTTGGTCGTCATCCAATTGGCAATGTTCGTGAGCCCTGAACTAAGAGAGGAACAAGGAGAGTGTTGATTAGCAGAAAGAGAGAAGATGATTTGAGTATCATCTGCATACGAAAAAATAGATAGTCCAGACTGTACAGCAAGAAAAGCAAGGGGTCTAATGTAAAGATTGAAAAACAGGGGGCTAAGGATAGAGCCCTGGGGGACACCGTGCGGAACATTATGAACAGAGGACACCGAAGAAGTAGAAAAAACCTGAAAAGTGCGGTCCGAAAGAAAATTGGAAATCCACGCAAGTGCGGAGCCAGAAATCCCAACAGACCTCAGGGCAGAAAGGAGGATGGTATGAGAGACGGTGTCAAAAGCGGCACTCAAATTGCTCCCGCCCAGCCCCAATACACATCTGCCTGTCTGGGGAGGTGGTTATGCCTCCCTTCGACAGGAAACCTATTGTCCAGGCCCCCCCTGCCGGAGTTTCGGTCAGCAGCAGGAGGCCAGACCCGTGTCTGTGGCAGAGGCATCCATTTTGTGATGCCAGGGCTCAGAAAAGTCCTACCGGGTTAGATGAGTGTGAACATGTCTCTCCCTCTAGAAGGGTGGAATGCTACCCCCGCTGCCAGATCTGGCAGGGGGGTAGTATTCCAAAGTGTTTGACACCAAACACAACATGTTTCCGTGCAGCCATCCCAAAGTTAGCATTTACCGCGAGGTTATAATGCACTTAAGAGTATTTGGTCAGGCTGCACCACAAACAGCATCAGAGGAGATACTCCGAATGCTGAAGAGGGGCTCTGCTCATGCGGGGGCACCCTCTCACATAAAAACCAAGCACTCTGCCTGCAGGATTGTTAAGGCCTGCCATAGGAGTGACTTATAGGTTTTATATGTGTGTGCAATGGTAGTGACATAGGTAGCCTATACCACTGTAAGGGGTGAAAGCACCACCTCACCCAGGCTGCAGTAGCAGACCTATGGTGCCACTTTGGAGTGCTTCCCAGGGGTGGCATAATACATGCTTCAGCCCCTGGTAGCCCTCTGAGGTACCTATGCCCTAGGTACATAGTATACCATATACTAGGGGCTTATAAGGCACTCCAGAATCCAATTAGATATGTACCTAATGTACATGCAAACCATTTTAGAGAGGAAGCAGCTAGGCTGTGGTCCTTATTAGCAGGGCCCCAGCCAGACTAAGGTCGGAAAACAGTGAAACACCAGCAAAAAGTGGGGGTACCCATGTGAAGCAGATCCTACTCTCCTACACTCAGGGCTGATCAAACACACATTTCTTAATCAAACATGGGCCCAAAAGGGGGTTGCCTGTATGTCAGGCAGGACTAACCCCTAAACAATTGTATTTCATTCTTTTTTAAATATATATTTTACCTTCCCCTTTAGGTGTGATCGCGCCACCCTGGGGATTTTTTTTTTTTTAAATTAAATTTGGCCCTCAAGGATGGTTGGCCCGTTCACCATGAGGGTTGACCCCCCTAACTGAAAAGGCCTCCCTGAAACACGGAGAGGCCTTCACTCAGCATTATTTCCCCACACGAGAGAGCACATACCTCCTTCTGTTTGCTGCTCTGGTGAGGAATATGTGTATCCTTGATGTGCAGGAGATAGGGCGGGGACTGACGTGGAAGCGGTCCCATATCTCCTCCACTTTAGGAAAAAAAGAAATCCTCTGGTGTTTGCACCAGAGGATCCGCCTCATTCCTCCCTAGTGTCAGTCAACGGCCAACACATGCGCTGAGGAGGGAGTGCAACTGTCAGCTATTGGCCAACGGCCACACCAAAAGGGTTAAACTCTGCATTTACCTTGTCACATTTGCTGTGCTTTAAAGACAGAGGTGAGATACCAGACTATGGGGCATATTCTCAAGGATCTATTGCTGAGTTATCTGCACTGTAGTGCAGCCAAAGTCGCAATAAATGTATCGCCCCATTCACAAGCTGGTGCTAACAGCCCATATCACCAGTTTACCTGCAATAGCAGCCGCAAAAAACATCGCCACAGATGACGCCGGCAACTATTGCTAATGAGATGCAGAGTAGGTGTTCCAGTGCAAAAAGCAGCGACAACACCACTCCGCAACATTCTCAACGACCAGCCACATCGGCGATAAGAACACAAAACATGCGATAAGGCGCGTTAGCTGCAGGAAATGAACACCTGCTCTGACCTGGTGTAAAGTCGGGCGTCAACCGGCACCAGACGAGGGACCACAGCCCAGAGCCACACATGAAGAACAACAGATGCCATGGAGCTACTCATCATGCAGCCCAGAGCTCCAATAGGGCAACAAACGCCACAGCCACCATCCCCAGGCCTGCCAACCTCCCCCCCGGGCCCTACCCCACCCCCCTCTTTGGACAAAGATATTGAACATCAACTCCACGAATTCATGAACCACACAATTCGCCAGTAGTCGCACAGTCACAACACTGAACATACATGTGTGGTCAGAAAAAGGAGAATCATACATTCATCTCAGAATATCCCAAAAATCAGTTTATTATAGAATAAACCGAAAACAACAATTTCGAAGAGTCATGGCGGGTCTTCACAGGGCATTCTGTAAGTCACAGCCTGCAAGACAAAAACCTAGATAAGATGGTGTGTCATGCGCTCATCAAAGTACAGAGAGAGAGAGCGAAAGAGAGAGAGAGAAAGAGAGGGAGAGAGAGAGAGAGAGAGGGAGAGAGGGAGAGAGAAAGAGAGGGAGAGAGAGGGAGAGAGAAAGAGGGAGAGGGAGGGAGAGAGAAAGAGGGAGAAGGAGAGAGATTGGGAGAAGGAGAGGGATAAAGAGGGGGAGAGGGAGAGATAAAGAGAGTGGGAGAGAGAGAAAAAGAGGGAGATAGAGAGTGCCGACACTACGGACCCAGGCCTCACTGCTCACCTGCTGCCACCGGTGTGTCTCCAACCATGTGCCGGTACACACTGCAGTCCCCCAGGTCCCTCATCTGAAACAGTTGCCAGAGACATGAATGGCAGAGTTAATACAGTAGCACATGCCATCATGGCCTGCCCGCCCCTGTGCACACAGGCTGCTGCACCCCAGCCCCTCCCGCCCCCCAGCAGAGATTGCCCGCCCCTGCGCAACCAGGTCTCACTGCTCACGTTCCGCTATAGGCGTGTCTCCAAGAGGGCCCACCACATGCCGGTGGGAGCTCCAAGCCCGGGGTCTGCGACCATGGCAATCTCCACATCATGCAGCCCTGCACACAGCCTCATCACAGGCTACACACCCGCTCAGCCCTAGAGGTGCCATGAACTCTGTGAACCGTGAGGAGACGCCATGTGTCGGTAGGACCGCACAGCATATGTCTTCTGACAAATTGCTGCTTATGTTTTTTAATAATGGGATTGATGTTTACGAACCCTGCACACTTTGCTTTCAAAGAACGAAAAGCAAAGTGAACTATGTGACAATTTTGTTGAGGTATCGAGAGTGTTGACGGAAAGGCTGTTGGATACAATTTTTTGTAACACACATAAAAATGTGAATACCTGTAATTGAACTGTACACATTCAGCCATTAGGAAAGCAAAAATTAACTAACTTTTTTGTAATTTTGAATTGTGATGGAAGTAAAGATTTTAATGGGATCAAAACAAATCAAGACCCTTTACTTGGTGATTCACAAATGATACATATTTACTGAAACCTGATTTCCACACATTATCATTTGAAGGCAATATAGGTTTTTCAGTAAAAGTGTATGTGTGCACAAATTTTGTGGCCATTTCAATAGAAAATATGCACTCTGTCAATGACAGTACGCTGCCACATGATGCTTTAGGTAAATGAAAAATTGCCTTCCTTGTGAGCAATAAAGCTAGGTGAGTTCTGAAAGTTTTTCGTTCTGAAAAGTGGGTCCTGGTTCTAAAAGGTTTGGGAAGCACTACTGTAAAGGATATTTCTTACCACTTCCCTCTGTCTTCATAACAATGTTTCCACACCACCAGGCCCGCCATACCATCTCCACAGCACTTCCCTTATAACTAAGGGTTGGTGGCAAACATTGCTATGCCTAAAGAGTTCGCCGAGTTGACGGCCAACCGTGGACGGAACGAGTTTCCCGGCATTCTCGCTCACCCCTGGTTTATTTATGTTCCACCTCTGCTCTTCAGAAGAAGCTTGTCTTGGTTGGTTTTATTTGAAACATTGAAGGTACTATTCCTTGTTGCAGTGAAGAGTGCCCATATTATGACAAATGAAATGTATGCATAGTTTCCCGGTTAAATGGGCTCGTAAGAGTCTTACTGCTGTGGTACTGGAAAATTTGGAGCCACGTCTGAGGCATACTCCTACTAGGCCGATTTTGGTATCCACGAACCGCAAATGACAAATGCGGTATGTACAAGTGTATTCGTCATGTTTCTACAATGAATTCACCGTGTATATGATACTACATATTGTATGCTTGGGTTCCATTTTAGAACAGTAGCCATTTTAAGGTTGCCCTCACATAGGCTGCGGATTGAGGCCATTCCTAGGCCTAAAGGACACGTACACCTTCTGTGACTTCTCTGTGACCTGTGCAAACTGACTCCGCTGCCCGAGGTCAATCCTGTCCGGCCAGTTCCTTTTCCCGCGGCCTAATGTGATTAGCATCAGGGCTCGACCCATCATAAAGTCCTTGTTCCCACACGATCTCTGACTAAGCTATTTCACACCTGACTCTGTTTCCTACTTTATGGCTTGTTTTACGAGCAGGAGGTGCCCGTTTTATTGGGGTCTGCTGATATCTGATGAGGGTTCTGAGCCTTGCTGGGTTAAATGATAGTGGGCTGAACGAGCTGAAATGTGGGATTGTCATCATGACTCTGTTTCTTCTTTGAAGCGAAAATATGTGAATGACCACTTGTAAAACAGGGGCGGTGTTGCCCAAAGCGTAATATTCTGTATAAAAGAGAAGACTGTTTTTTGTTCTGGAGACTGCCTCATTCAGTTGCTAAGGCTTCTGTGTGACATAGTCCCACTCATTTGAGTTTAATAAAGATGTATTTTCATATTTCAGCTTCTTTGCCAAGTTCTTTGTTATATTACCCTGAGAATGAATATTTCAAGTACCGCACTGTGGTCCAAGACAGGAAGAACTCGAAGTAATAGGGTGCTACCCCTGGCACCTCTGGGGTCCTAAAATTCCCAGTACTTCACTGCTACAGAAGTAGCAACCTCCATTTCATATGCTCTGGCGGATGTGGAAATGCTTCAGGATTGACACTTTGCCGACCGCATTCCTGAAACAGCTAAAAAGACTCAATCAGGTTGTTATTGTAGAGTCTGCTCTAAGCAAGGACTGCAGCAGGATAGTGATCTTTACTGTCACCATTGCCCATCTCAGCAAGCCCTGTGTTTTTCTACTTGCTTTTGTTGTACAAAAGTGGCTGATTGGGAAATTGACTGAAGTGGAGCTGTGGTAAGGTAAACCTTTCAATGGCTGTGCATAGATACCTACAGCAACACAAAAAATGATGGCTGGAATGATGAACATTGTCAAACATTCACACCAGTCACAGATCTGATTTATAGTCATAGATTTTTGCACACCATTCCACCCCAGGTTTGATCTAGCCATATGCCAATCAGTCTTGACCCTGTTAACCATGGAACAGTCCAGCCTGAACTGCCAAGTGGGAAGAGTATGCCAAGACATGGGTCCTATGCTCACTATGCCTTTGGATTCAAGCTAGCCAGGCTGATGAGGGGTGATACCCCGAAACCGGTCCCAGGATGTTTGTTTCTTGTCCAGGGAGGACCTGGCTTGGCAGTATGGGCAAGACTGTTCTCATGGGGAGTAGGGTCAAGACTGATTTGCATATGTCTGGGTCCAAACTGGAATGGCGATCAGAAGAAAAAGATGGATTAAGCCTCTGAACTCTGTATTGGGGGTGAATGTTGACAATGTTCATCGTTCCGTCCATCATCTTTTTGTGTTGATGTGCATGGATACCTACCATTCATGGGTCACTACTTCACTAATAAATCAATCATAGAATTTGTGTTCCACTACTTGAGAAATGTATAGACTTGCTTATGGCCTGCTCATCCCCTTTATCAACTGTCAGAATGTGGTAGGTGTTCTGTTTGCTTATCACCAACTGTGTTAGAGTCCCCACACTGCACAGAATGGTGGACGGAACATAAGCCACATAGCAGGCATTACCTTGTGTGGCAAAAATGTAAAGCCGTGACCAGATTTTGAATGCTTTTTAGGGAACTTATGTATACAACACAAGGACAGCCTGGATTACCCAGGAGAACAGGGCGGGATTGGCCGTAGAGGGAACCAGGTGTTTTCCCGGTGGGTAAGAGAGGGGGGCAGTTTTGGACCGGTAAGGGCCATTTTTGTTTCTGGAGGCTGGTTTTGCAGCAGTGAAATCGGACCCCTGTGACAAAAGCGTAGCAGCAGTGTTTTCCACAAGCACCCACCCTCCTCCGGCGGCCAGTCCGACTTAATTGCCAGGGCTGGTTTGCATTCTCGATCTGGCCCTGAAGGAAAAACAGAGTAAGTGTAATAAGTCAAACAAATGTCCTGTGGAACTCATTCACCAACACTTCTACTTGCTTTGAGAGTGTGCACATTCAATTAGTAACTTGTTTCATAATCAATATTATAGAAAAACGATACAAGTTGCAATATCTTGCATGATGATGATTTTCACATATTTAGTATAAGGGCAATATACATTTTAGTATACATCAAAATTAGTACAGACAATGCAGTGCTCAGACATTGAAATAATATGTATACAACAACATGGAACAAGACAGTGAACAGATTCCAACATTGTATATGATCAAATAAACATAAGCAGCAATCCAGACTGATCATATATATGGTATCACCTGGTGAACCATAGCATGTTTCGAGAGAAAATTATGGAGGGGATATCAGGGGTTCGAACTGTAGTTAGCCTTCTGGTCTCATCTGGATACAAGTTGCCTAACTAAAGTTCCCTAGAAACTGTGGAATCTTTGCAACTTCAATAATGCATCCTGTAAGCAATATGTGCTAGAATACTTCAAGACAGAGTCTACAATGTTTATTAGGTCACTCGGTTAGTCGGACAGTTCCGGTGGCGTAAACAAATTATTCAGGAGAACGACATCTTTGTATTGTGTGCCGAAACTGGTCACACCTACATATACAGGAGTACTTATAGGCAAAGCAAAAATTGAAAATGGACCTCTTGGTTCCTTAGACGGCTCTGTAATCATAAATGGATTACTCAGGATAAGCACACCTTTGCATTGTGTCACATCACCAACATGATTGCAAATCAAAAGGAGAAATGTGACGAGGTTGCAGTTTGTGTTTTTTGGTCCAAGTTTGAGATTTTCAAGGATTCTCGGTACAAAAACCTAGTGAGAGGCATGCAAGTCACCCACCCTGGATTCCCTCATGTGTCTAGTTTTAAAAAATGTGCAAGTTTAATAGGGATACCTAAGTGCTGTCCGAGCTAAGGTCCAATATACCCAGCTACCCACCTTGCAAAACGGGTCAGTTTTGAGTGGGAAAATGTGATGCATCCATGTTGCGTTTTGGGTAGTTTACTGTCACTAGTCTTATCCAATCAAGTCAATTCCCATTTTTATCAGGAGACTTAGAGGAGTGCAGGGTGGAAGGGATTTTGTGGCTCCCCACAGGTTCCAAAACTTTCCATCACTGAAATGTGAAAAACATTTGTTTTTTAGTCAAAGATTGAGGTTTGAAAGGCATTCTGGGTATAAAAACCGGTGAGAGCCATGCAAGTCACTCCTGCATGAATTCCTCCAGGTGAGCACTAGGCCTACCCACACTCTAGAGGTACTATTTGTATTGGAAGACATGTGGGAGAATAGAATAGTAGAAATTTGTTATTACCTATAGGATTTCACAGCATTTATGACTTCCAAATGTAAGCCAGTGTGCAAGAAAGATGACATTTTGAAAAATATCCCCTAAATGATATGCTTGTACGGATGCCTGCAGGTTCAGAGACGTAAAAATAATCACTGCTCCCTAACTCTATCTCTTGTGCCCATTTCAGAAATAAATAGGTTATCTTGATACCCTTTTTCTACATATTTCACCATAGAACTTGGTCTATACTTTTTACACAGTTAAAAACAATTTTAAAGTGCAGTTCAGTTATTTGCCTGGGTATCTTTGGTTCTTGGAGAACCTACAAACCCCATATAACTCCGCAATTAGATAGGTCTGGTAGACGTAATGGTATATGGCTTTTGTAAATCGGCCATCCTGAGATAAAGTTGTGGATGGAAATGTCATAAAAGGCTGTTTATTCCCACTGGTTTCAAATATTTCTTTAGTTCAGTACTTAGTTTCTTTGAGAAAATCTTGAGTGATCTACACATATGATTCCTTGCTGAATTTCCAATTTGGTTTACTTTTCACAAATCTACAGGTTTTCGGGATCACCTATGGGTTTCATACTGGTTTCCACACACAAACTGAGAGTAGGTTGAGAGAACAACAAATGGGCTACCTCTTTGAAAAATGCCAAAACAGTGGTACAAAATAGTTTTTAAATTCAGCTCTGTATGTTCCTGAAAGCTGGGAAGTTGGTGAGTTTAGCACAGCAAACTGTTCGTTGATGCCATTTTTAGGAAACAAAACATTTGCCAATTTTCTCGATGTCCCCCGAAGAAATTCACAACCTCTGTGTACCTTTACGATTCCCAGGATGTTGAAAAGCAGGACACATATTTGGAGTGGATACCTTATGTGGAAAAAAAGTTATGGAGCCCTAAGCGCAAACTGCTCCAAATAAACAAAAAAAGGGCCCTGCAGTGGGGGAAAAGCCCAGCAGTAAGAGATTCAAGGCATCTTAATTTATTTCTTGGACTTTCACGACTCATCATAAATCAGCTCATGGCCAACTAGTGGGCCACAACCCACAGTTTGGGAAAAACTGTCCTATATTCTTTCCTTACACACTCTCAGTACTCCAGCAATATTATCAAATCATTTATTTTACTTTTCTTTCTCTGACTGCAAAGTGAGAGAAGTTTGTAAACACCAATCCTCATGGTAAAAAAATAACAGCAATTTGTCAGAAGATGTTGCCTGAAAATGTACCTTTGTTTTTTACGCGCATCAAATGTCACAAGATAAATACAGAATTTAAAGGCACCTTTGTTTGTTTTTTAGACGATGAGGACCCACCAAAAATTGGCTTGTGACCCATCAGTGGATCATGACCAACAGTGTCGGAAACACTGCTTTGCAGCAAGCATAACTCTGAAATGACCCAGGAAGCTTCTGACAATAATACATTCAATAATGACTGTGACATAAGGAGAATCATTGGTGAGCGTACAGCAAGATTTTTCAATTAAGTTAACTGTGACAGAGGCTAGTTCACGCATTTGGAGGTTCCTGTTTGCCCGATTGATATTAGTCTACTGCAACCATTGCACATTGTTCCTTTAGAAGTCGTGTCACATGCGTCACTCACAAGCCTGCTGTATCAATAGAGGGGCATGCTCCATGTGGCAAGCAGAACGCTTGGGAGACTACGAGGCCTGACTGAGTCTCAAGAAGACAGAGTGCGGTCCCTAAAAGCACTTGTTGCAGGCACTTCACCACCTATTTTATGGCACACAGTGTGACCAGAGGAAATGGTAGCACCTGCTATAGCTTTGATCAAGGCATTGGACCAAGGTCATGGGCAATGTGCAGCACCAGGTAAATGGGACTTTCTTCTCTGGAGAGGGTCGGACAGCTCTGAAAGAAGAGGGTATGCTATTTAGCAGCATATCAGTGCATTGTGTTCATAAGAGAGTCTCAGCAATGTCTTGTATTCCAGAGCAGAGCCCCTTGCCATGTGTACTTTGATATCATGAAAAGAGATAGTGAGTTTTTGACTGGGACAGACCTGGAGATTTTGACGAAATACTTCCAAGGGCTTTCTGAATAATTTAGAAAGAGAAGTAGGACCACCTCCAAAGATATTGGAGATAGAAATGAGACTGTGACATTTGAGGTTATACTGTTTCCTGAAGTCACGGGAAGTTGAAATATTACATGCACAGCATTTGTCAATTCGCAAAATTAAATGTTGACATTAATTTTATTAATCAACAGGGTTATATTTGGCATTGAAGTAAATCACATAATACAGCAGACATCTGTCAAGAAATGTGGTATGTTTCCCACTAATTTTGAGGTTCAATAGGTTGGGGAACAGTTTGCTTGGTAATTCTTGCATATCGATATGTGCCAAATACATCTTTTTGGAAATGCACTAGTCAGGTTAGAACGTTTCCATGTAAGTTGACACCTGTATTTCAAGGATAACAGTTTTTTTATTGATTGTGGTGTGTTGAATGCTTAGTACTGCAAGACGGGTTGGAGAATTTAACTTATCCATCCGTAGGTTCTTTTGGGAGTACAGTGTTAGTACTTTCTCTCAACTCCATATGAAGTCTAGTTATCAGTTTGGGGAAAAGGGTTTAGTACCCATGTGCATGTTGTTGTGCATTTATGTGCTGGTTGTGCATGTATAAGTGTAGCAGATGTAGGAAGAGCATTAACCAATTGCGAAAGATGCGATTGTAGTGTACTACTTATGTTTGTTGGTGTGAACTGAGGAACGGGGAGTACCCTGTTACTAGTCGTTGCATATGGGGAGTACACTGTAAGAAGCAAAATTTGGGACATGTAAAACTCTCTTGTGAGAAGTTACATGGTGGAGTCCTCCTTATTGTACTAAGTTGGGGAAGAGTAGTACCCTACTGTGAGAAGTTGCATGGGCGAGTTCCCTTTGGGTGTGATGTGGAGAAGAGAAATACCATGTCATGAGAAGTTGCAAAGGGGCGTATCCCGTGGAGTGAAAATATGGGGAGTGTAGTGTGCTGCACTGTTATGGGTGATAGCCACAATATTCACCTGACTATGCTGTGGACCAGCCATCTTTCTGTAAAAATGGAAAGATTTATCAGGAGTGTGGAACAGGAGGCTGAGTATGTCTGTCATTGTCTTTGTGGTGAGTTGTATTCATTTTTCATATTTGGAATCTGTCAGTGTTATATCTCAAAGGGAGTGTTTGATGTAGTTCTAGTGTATAATAGTTTTGCACTTCTTTACATGCTGACATGGTCTGGTGTTAAGGGTTATATTGTTGGACAGATCTAGAGTTTGATTGTGTCTTCTGCAAGAGTTTCACTTTTCACCTAATGTGAAATTTCTTATGTCTGCTTAGGGTTTTTGCATCTTTTATTGTAAGATTTGGTAGAAAGTTCTACATGTCAGGTCACAAATGAAGATTCACTGTCTAACACTAGAAGAAAATTAGAACGTCATGCTCTCACACTCAATACCTAATATTTTTAACTCTATTATTTGTGCTTAAAGTGGTAATGTCTTATGCACATGCCAGCAAGGGAGAGTAATCTCGTGGAGTCTTCCCACTGCTGCAGAGATGATCTTCAACTGGTAGCATATGAGGTGAGTTGCATGGTAGATGTCATAAGAACACATAACCATACCAGCCATTTGCTTTATGGCTGACACATGCATTGCAGATTGAAAAAGCAGTGAGTCCACCAATAGATAAATAGTGATACATACTGCGTTACTGGCTCTAAGCTATGGACACATGTAGAGAGAGAAGACTGAGAAAGAACTGTGAGCAGAAAGGATAAATCACAATATACATTGAGTGGGTGAACTGTTGAAGATAAATGGATGGTATTTTGTTTTTTAAATGATTTATTCAAAAAGATTGCACAGTAATAGCCATTTAACGTTTTATTGCTCACTAAATGACTTTCAGGAACAAGAAATTAGGTTCACAAATGTGGTAAACATTGGAGTCACATTCTGACATTAATGCCTTTTTCAGGGCTAATCACAGACACAGTGAATTTCCATTTGTCAATATGCATATCGCAGGAGTGTACTAAGTGTCAAGTTCCATACCAATTCTGGGACAGCTTATTTCATTTCAAATTACTTTATTTCACCACCAGGGCCATAAAAGCACAGCCATATACAATAAATACAATATACAGCATAATTAAGATCCATTAAAAAAATTATCATATAAATATACATCGGCTGATAGATAAAATCTATACATAAAAATAGAATCGTAGTTGATTATCAAATAAAAGAAAGGGATGCGCTTGAATAATGCATGTCAAGCCAGAAGGCAACAAAGAGCTTTGCCACAAATCACCCACATAGCACCTACAATTTTTGCAACAGAAATGGCCATTACAGGGCGAGAATCTAACCTAAGGATGTGCAAGGCTTCCTGATAATTCCGTACATCAATTAGCCTACAGATGGATTAAAGCCAGCTATGCCTAGGAGATAGGTAGCCTGGACATGCAAACAAAACATGGGAGACACTTTCACTTGGGTGATTAAAAATCGAGCAAGAGGTACATCCTTTCCCAGCCCTGCCTGTTGTAAACGCTTTAAGAAGTAGGGCGCCTATATGAAACTAAAAGTAAAGCTTCCTATGCAATGATAGAGACACTACATTCCAAAATAACTCCAACCAGCGGATGGACTTAAAATCCATAAAATTGCTGCTTAGCTTGGCGGCGGTAGCCTTCCATGACTCCTCAGCCATCACAAATGACCAGTATAACTTTTTCATCGCAGCCTTTGAAGGAAAGACAAATGTATCCAGGTGTTCCCACAAGTCATGGAACCATAACGAATATAGGGCTATCTTCATATTTTTGAGCCAAGGGATTTTGTTAAAATGGTCAACCTTCATAACATCCAGCAGGGAATCAGCATAGTGGGCAAGTAAGGGGGTAATCCACACATGTCTCCTAAACAGCACAGCATGCAAACTTATTTTTTCTGAAACCTTGGAGAAACCTAAGTCGCAAAACAGACGAAATAATGGGAGAAAATCAAGATTCCTAAGGAAAGTGTTCTCGGTTCTTGTAATATCGTCATATTTTGAGAACCCCCATAGTTCAGCCCCATCCCGGGCTGAGCCCAAACCCTTAGCTTCACAGATCTTTAGTATAGGAGAAATGGGTTTGGTATGTGATGTCAAAAGCTCCTTAAGTATTACTCCTGAGATCTGCTTAAGCTTCATGGTCTCCTTATACCCTCCGCAAATGTGACCCCTAGGTATACAAAATAATCTACCTTCTCTAACAGAACACCTCCTAGGGTTATTTTGCCCTTAAAAGATCTATGTGGATTGAAGACCTGCTGACCTTCAGGAAACAACTCAAGACCTGGCTCTTCGACTAATAGCAGCAGCAACCCCGCCCCCCAGCGCCTTGAAACTCTCACGGGTATGTAGTGCACTTTACAAATTATGTGATTGATTGATTGATTGAAACACATCACCTTGGTTTTAGATGTGCTGATTTCCAAGCCACAACCCTCACAGAACTCATTGAATTGGAGCCAAAGTTTCTGGAGGCCTGAGGGAGTCTTTGAAATCAACAAGGTGTAGTCCACAAACAAATGGATCTGTGTCTTAAGGCCAGACAATAATGGAGCATCTGCTTCTACTTGGGACAAATGGATACAATATTGTTCATGAACAATGAAAACATGATGGGAGCCAAGACACAGCCTTGGCGAAAAACTTTGGAGACTGGTACCCTTTTCATCAACTGAGCCTGTTCCCCTCCCCATCATATGCATGCATAATTATCTTTATGAAGGTGGATAAAAGAGATAAAATTTCAGGAGGCATTCCTAAGACAACTAAGACACTTCAGAGTTTGTATTTTGGGATCAGGATGAAAGCCGATTTTAAATCGACAAAGGCGACATAATGGCTTCCTCTACCAATCAAAACGGTTCTCTAATAGATCATAATAAAATGGAAAACCTGGGCAGTAGTTGAAACCCTTGATCGAAGGCCTGCTTGAAATGGACTTAGAATGTTGTTCTCCTCCATCAAGTTTTGTATTTTATAGGGGAGACAAGGTCTTGATTTTTTTTTAATGCAATCAATAAGGCTTATTGGCCTATAATTGGACAGTAATGAACGAACGCCTTTTTTTGTATGAGTGCCACAATGTCACCCTTCCATGAGTCGGGGACAGAAGACCCCGCTGTGATTACATTGGCCAAGACTAAGATATGACACCAGGATTCAATGTTAGCTAGAACAATATCTGCTGGAATGCCGTCAAGACCAGCCGCTCACCTACGCGAAATCGCATTCAAGGACTGTAAAATATCTTTAAGATCAAGCAACGACATGGAGAAGACATCAGTCTGGAGACCTGGAAAATTTATTGGTACTATGATGTCATCGGGATTACCAGAATATACATTTCCAAAGTATTTTACCCAATCAAAAGTGGCTATATTGATGGCCAAGTTCTGAACAACACTGGAGTGATCCGGTGCCACCAGTGCCCAAAACTTGGATGATTCTCTAATGGTGAATGCATCTAAAAGCACCTCCACCTGTGTTTGTCCTATTCTTTTTTGCCATGCGTAATGGCCTTTTTATAAGCTTTCCTTAGAACCAGTATACTGGCCATAACTTTGTTTTTCATGGCCTCGACTAATGAACTTGCTGCCCAACGTTCTTTATTGTACCATGACTACTGCTCAGTTTTGGCCTGTCAGGGTGTTGTATTCAAAATTGTAAAAAGGGATAAAACCTGTTCAAAAAATGCCTCATGAATTAAGGTCAGTTGATCGGATATATCAGCTTGTCCCACCTCTAACTGCACAAGTACTGAATTGAGATCTACCTGAATCGCCATCAGTATTTCCGGGCATGCAGTAATCTGAGGCCTTTTCAAATGTTGTTTGTCTGTTGTCAAAACAGCCTCTCTGGTTAGAGATGGTCAATAAGTATCTAAGAGCCATATGTAGGTGGCATACACTTTACCGATTCTTAAATACCGAATTTTACCGATTCGGTATTTAAGAATCGGTAAAGTGTATGTAGGTAATAATTCGGTAAATGTTACCGAATCGGAGAAATTCGGTAATTACCGAATCGATATTTACCGATTCGGTAATGAGGCATACCTTCCCATTGATTGAATCAATGGGAAGGTATGCCTCATTACCGAATCGGTAAATACCGATTCGGTAATGGGGGGAGCACATTCAAGGGTGGCAGGGTGTCACATTGACACCCTGTTGCACCCCTGATTCCTGCATGTGTGCACATGTGGCGGACATACATGCCCTAAGGGCATGTATGTCTGCCACATGGCACTGTTATGTCAGCAAAATATTGCTTTGTGCAATGTATTCGGTATTTAGCACCAACCTATATTTGGTGCTAAATACCGAATTCTTTTTCCTAGACATCACTCATTTGAGTGTTACCTACATATCATTTCAGGATTCGGTATTTACCGAATCGGTAAAATTACCGATTCGGTAATTTTACCGATTCGGTAAATTACCGAATCCTGAAATGTGCACCCTACATACCAAAAGCCTAAATACCGGTCGGTAACGGTATATTTACCGAAAATCGTCCGTTACCGGCCGGTATTAGGCTTCCTACATATGGCCCTGAATGACTAAACTCACTAAAGGGCTTGAACAATGCAAATAAGGGATTGTGGTCACTGTTGATTGTTTCTAACACAGTCATATCAATGACTGTTGGCTATAATATCAGGTCAACCAAGATGTAGTCTACTTGACTTGTGTGAGAAGGCTTGTTATAAGCATGGGCACCCATGATGTCCAATTTAGTTAGAACATTGAGTGCCCACAGGCCATTCTCGATGGTGAGTGCCTTTAAATAAATTGCAGAATGTACCCACGTATGAATTGGTTGGAATACTATACAAGGGACTGACCAAGTAGCGTCCTCGTCATCTGTTATGAGCATATCTTGATTAACCAGTGGCTCAAATTTAAGATTACTCACTCCCTAGAATAAGAAAATATTGTTTGGAAAGTAAATCAAAGACTTGTTCAAGAACTTGTAGAGTGCTTGGAACTGAGCCCTGTGTAGCCATTCTTAGATAGATATTAAGAATAATTATCCAAGTACGATTGCCACTGTCTAGTTGAACACCCAATATGTCTGGGGAGTCATTTTTAAATTGGTGAACAGTGCAGTTTAGGGAATTTCTGACCCAAATTACCTAGCCCCCTGCAGCCCTTTTCCTTGGGCTGGAAAGGTCAGGAAGAAAAAAACATAAATAGCCTGACCTATGGACAGAATCCACAGACCAGGTTTCTTTCAAGAGACAGATTTCATAATTGTTGATTAATCCGCTCCAATCTGGAAGGGAAGTTTTTGATCTAGTTTCTGCCACGTTCCATGAAATAATTTGAAATTTTGTGAAATCAGTATAATCTCTAGCCTGATTGTAGATTATGTGTTCGCACAGAGAAGACATGGTACTTCCAGATAAACCGGTAGACATGATTTTATTGAAGCTAGAGCTAGACTCATTTGTTGACTGAAAATCAGGGGCAACAGTTTACGGAACTTGAGTAGATAGATAGGGTGTGACAGTGCTCATACTTGTAATCTGATCCACAGGAAACTTGATATGAGTTAGATGGTTGGTCCCACCACTTTCATCTACAAGGCCTATTATATTAAGGATAGTTGTTTGAGGGCAGGAGAGGAGAAGTGAGGGACATATCCCCTTATGAGTCAGTCAATGTCACTAAGCCTTCAGCTGAAGAGAGCTGTCATGCTGCACCTGCGTCCCATGTGGCGCGAAGAGTCCAGTGCTTTTAGAAGCGCAAAAGGATGACGTAGGTGAGCCCTTGCACCTGGATCACAACGGGCAGGGCCAGAAGCAAACAGGTCTGGCAGCAGCAAACCCCGCACGACATGAAGACTCCAAAGCTTTTAGAAGTGCAAAAGGATGATGTGGGTGACTCCCTGCACCTGGCTCACAATGAGCAGGGCACGCAGCAAACAGGTCCGGCAGCAGCAATCTCCCGCGTGCATCTCGCATGGCTCAAAGAGTCCAGTGCTTTTAAAAGCACAAAAGGATGATGTGGGTGAGCCCCTGCACCTGGGTCACGATAGGCAGTGCCAGAAGCAAACAGGTCTAGCAGCAGCAATCCTTCGAGCTCGTCACAGCGTCCGCAGGACAGCTTATTATTTTTTAGAGGGTATGTATTTGTAATATTGGTTTATTATGTAGTATTATGAGGGCAAGATTCAGAACGTATTAGTAACACCCTAGGAGATGAACAAAATAGAAAATATGTTTACAGTATCTTATAAGGATAAGGTGTGTCAAACATAAGTACTGATAGGGGAGACTTATTTTGTATTCATCGTTGCGGACCAAATGAGCAGGTCTTGAAGATTGGTAATTCTCCAAAATGTAGTGCAGTGAAAATCTGGATTTGATTAAAGACAAGGAGGCTAGCATTATGCATAGCCTCCTTTATTCACTACTGCTAGAAATCTTGTTATATCCACAACACAATTGCTTCCACATCCTTCTATTCTTAATTATCTATAAATCATAAAAAATTCAAATTTCAAATCTGAGCTGAATAACTCTTATATTTACAAACCAGAAACATGAAAACTTACTTTACAAATATAAAACACTGAATAGTGAAAGCACAGTTCTAAAACTGCTTCATTAGACAAAATGAGGATGGAGGAATTATGCTTACCTCCTTGCCGTTAATAAAATCCTGATTGTCTCATCACTAATTGAATCACAATTTTATGACACAACAGGAGGATAGTAATATGCATCTCCACAGCCTTTTCCAGGCTAGGCCTGACAACCCACTGAAAACACCAGCATTAGACCAGTTAGCGGCTTTTAAAATGTCTTCTAATGCTCCTCCGACAAAATGTACTTCTCTTGCCACTGCACCCCTCATTGAATGTGGTCATAGTTATATCAGTTTCCTGCATAACTGTCTTCACCCACCGTGCACTAGATGCTTTAGAAACTGCTTCAAGTGGCTTTACATAGAAAATTGATAATTGATTCACACATGCACTCTTGTTTTCAAGCACCCTCTGCTCATATTGCTTAATATATCTAATCAAATACAGTTTTGGATGTTCTTGAAGTGTGGGCAAATAAAAGACAATGTCATAATTTTCTTTGTCATCCAAATGAAAAATAAAACAGATTATTAGGCTGACAGATTACTAGGCTTGAGAGCCTTCACATCAGAAACTTCCTTAAATGAAATGAGACAAAGTAAAGAAGCTAACTTCCAAGTTAGTGCACAAATTGACAACTATATTAGCTAGACACCCTCAAATAGATCAAAACCGAAATGCATATACATCCCATAATGAGTCCCCACGCTTAAATCCCTTTCATAACTCTGCAAAAACAAATACTACCAATGGACATGTCTTCCACCAAAGAATGGCCTGCTGCAGCTGCTGACCTATGCCAAATATTCATTCTCTAACAAAGATCCAGTATGATCAACTCAAATAAAAAGAAATAGCTACCATAACTTCATTAACCTCTACGGGTCCTAGATTCCTCTCCACATACCAACAAACCCAAACATTGCAGGAACTCTTGTATCATGTCTTGGAACCAAGTGACAAAAAATCATTAAGGTGCTCCTCGGCCCCTCATGAAAATACCCCAAATCCTTTTGATCTCCTGAATTTTTCCAGACAAGATGGCTAAGCACACCTGACTTGAACAATTGACATGCCTCCCCTCCCACATCTACCAACATTCCTCTTGATACTTGTACCATGTAAGGTTGCTCTTTAGCCAATTCCAGAACTGATGAAAATCAGGCTCGACTCATCCAAAACAGAGCTAATAATGCAACCCAACAACCTAGCCTCCTCACCAGAAGCGACAACTTCCTCATCATTGTAAAAGGGGAAATGCATACTTCCTTACACCCTTCCAAACATGACTCAATACATCGACTGTCAATGCATTTGGATCCAGATGTCAACTGGAATATTTCTCCAGTCGTAAATTTAGATTATAAACAAAGAGGTCCACCTCGAAAGGACTCCACACTATCTGAATTTTTGAAAGAGCTGTCTTTTTTATTTCCAATTGCTATAATCCACTGAATACCTATAAATGTAGTACTCTACCTCATTCTCTACCTCCTGGTAGGTACTGTGCTTTCAAATTCATTGTGTGCTCCAAGATAAAATATACCTCTCTTTTGGCACTTCTGAAAGCGTTCTCCATCTGCTGGCACCAAATTTGTCCATGTACGCTACTGATGTCACATTGTTCATTGTCAAAATCACTCAACAGTTTTGAATTTATGAAGTTACAGAAAAACCTGTATTCATCTCCAGCATGTTCATGTGCTTAAATTTCTCCTCTAGAGACCTTACCCCTCATTCCCTTTACATAAATGTTACCCCAAATCCTACATTACTTGTAGGCAAATCCAATAAAAAATCTAGTACTGTTCCAAATATGTCTCTGTCACTGCAATCTTCTAATTTATCTAATGCCCACATGATTTCCGATCTCGACTCCCCTGTTAAAGTCACTTTTTGTCCATACCATAGACCCATGTTTAAACCAAATGTTGTCAGACACTGCATAGATCTGTAATGGGGTATAGAAAAAGTTACTTAATTGAGGAGGATTGCAAATCTTTTACACTTGCTAAGACCCTCAAACTTACTTTCTGCAATTTAAACTGACAGCATATCTCCTGATTTATCGTCATCACTTTCCTGTATGATAATTGCAACTATGCCTTTATTGTATCTGCCTTGAATTCCAGGAAATCCAAGCTCTGAGAGTAAACCAGAACAAACGTGTCCAAATCTACAATGAAATCCGCAGTCACCTAAATGGCCTTTGGTAATGTAAGGTGAAATCAGACACATCACAAGGATATAATCTAAACATATAATGATCTATATTCATCCTCTTTCTAAGGTAACCTAGACAAGTCTTAGGACGACCATTAAAATGCCAGGGTGTGAAAGGCTGCCCAAATGGAAGACAAGAACATATATAACTGCACTGACCTCTCCACCTGAATTGGAGATAACTCTTACTCTTCACTATGATGGGAATTCAGAAATATGCATCCTTGGGATCCAGTTTCACCAACCAGTCTCTCTCCTGTAGTGGGTCCCCAGGAGGGTGACTACATTAAATTTTAACATGCCTGTAAATTGCATCATTGCTCACATCTCTCGAATTTATGATGGAACTCCATTTCTTGCCCTACATTTTCACCGGAAACAAAGTGCTCTTCCTTCACATTCACAACTGCACTCTTCGTTAGCATCTGAGCTAGTTTGCCAACCACCTCGACCTGTAAATCATCTAGATGGTGACACTCCTTTAGTTCTTTCACCTGCACATGCTCTTTATCTATTTTTTATCCGTACCTAGTTTGCAGTGACCTCTAACCTGTTCTCCAGAAAGTCTATCAACCTGTCTCCCATGTTTTTCTTGGCAAGAACCAAAAACAGTCTCCACACTCACCGACTGCGGGCCTGCTTGCTGACCTCTCAATCTTGGGGTTTTGTTACTCCCATATTTATCCTTTCTTGAGAAAGAATAGTGACTGGTTCTGACAACCTCAATATCAGCTTTTTCCCTGATAATTTTGGAACTTGCAGAATTTACGCCTGAGAGGCCGGCCTCTACTTCTGGTCATGATATATAAATTACCACTTCTTTTTTACAGCATTAAGCAAAATATGACCAGGGTTTATGCCCCAGGCCCTCTGGCTAAGTGAATGGTCAATGGTAATTTACAGACAGGAAACCTGGTGGACTGTAACCCACAAATCATCTGTGAATAGCATGTGGATGGACATTCTGAGCAATGAACAGTCGTGTGAGCTGTACAAGATTTATTGTTGTTAATAGGCTACAAAACTCCTTTCACCATGAATAGACACAAACAAGAATCCACATTATAGATATATCGTATGGCTTTATTAAATTCTTTGTCCTCATCTAGTGCAGGTAAAGTATATTTATGATAAGACCGCCTTATTCAAAATCTAATATAATATTATCAGTACCATTTTCCAAAGGCTCCATTCAGAGCAGCGTGGATATATACAACTTCCTTTGGGTTTAATAATGCATGGGGCCAAAGGATCATTCACTCCTCTTGCAATGGACATGTAAAGAATAGTGGTGGGCAAAATATTCTGCTCTCCAGCTGAGTTTGTGGAGTTCATAACTCTGTCAAACACTGTGCGGCAGAGTTTTTTCTTGCACACAGCTCACCAACGGTAATTTGGCAAGCAAGAATTGATGCATCCTAGCATAATATTTGGGTGCTAGAATGCGTCCTAGCAAGATTTAACAATGCGGGTGGTCACAGCAGTTCGTGATCGTTCGCATTGAGAAAAACTGCTGCTCAAGTAGAAAATCTACACGAGCCGCAGAAAGAAACAGTGCCCTCTGGCATGCTGCGTGGTGCCGTTCACACTGATTTTACAGTGCAGAACAAGCTTCCAGGTGCTAAAAATCAGTTCAAGCAGTGCAACGTACCAAATTCTGCCCGCTCGTGGAACTCCATGGACTCTAGCAGACTCTTTATGTAACTCCGTAGAATTCCACAGAGTGAAACTCTGCAAGTTCCACCCACTTCTAGTAAAGAGTGGCTGAAATCCACTCTCAACTTACCTTGAATTTGGGTCAAGTATCCATCAGCAATGGCCAAACCAAGTAAGCAGAGTAAAAACATACAGATTATTAGGATAGGGGGGAGGCTGACCACAACAGAATTTCAGAAAATAGGAAAGGACACTCTTTTACAAGCACAAGAGGGAAGAGGAAAAGACATAAAAAAAGTTGATGGACAAAAGAAATGGGGTCCCTAGAGAGGATAAAGATGCTGACACAGGAGGAAGAGGGAGAGAAAATGTAGATAATATAGGATAAAAGGACAACAATGAGGCGGGAGTCGAGAGAGAAAAGGAACCGGAAAGGGAAACCAGCGGTGATTAAGTGGATTGCACAGAAACAAGGAGATATCCAGGGAAACTGAGTGAGGAGGTGACGACTGACCACAGAGACCTGGAGGAGTGGAGCGAGGAGAGGAGGACACAGGACGTTTTGCACACGAACCCGCCACAACTCTGCCCTCCCCTATTTAGATGTGTACTGGCTGAATCGCCGTCCACGTCAACAGAGTATTTTCTGTTATGTAAACGGTTTACTGCTGTGTACTTCTCTGCTGGCTAACATTACCCCATTGCCATCAGGGTAGTGGGATTGCGCTGAGTCTATTTAGATTTCATAGTTGTGTTGGCAGTGTTCTAGTGGCAGAATGACGGCCAAGTGATTCTGTTGCGAGACACGTTTAACATTGCACAAGTCCTGTGGCTTTTAGATGGATGCTAGCATCACACACCAGATCTGTTTTGGTGTGTTCACCAGCAACCCACACTATAAAACACACTCCTTTTCAGACCATGATCCTTTTGCCATTCCACTGCACCACAACATTTGCAAGCTGAACTTTTGCCAGTTAAGTCAGTGTCATTTTGTCGCTTTCCCTGTTTTTTATCCCTTATTTCTTTTTCCATTCATATTTTTGTGGGTCACAACATTTATTTAATTTTAGTTTTTTGATAATGGCGGGTAAGAGAAATCACCGTTTTGTAGAGGGAGAATGGTCAGTCATGGTGGATGAATATATAATAATAGAGCCACAATTGTTTGGAGCCAAAGAACAAAATACAACCACATCTCAGGAAAGGCAAATGTAGGCCAGAATGGTTGGCAAAGTGAATGCTGTAGCAAACAACATGCACACACAGGAAGAGATTAGGAAGAGGTGGAATGAGCTGTGGGGAAGAGGGGGCTCCATGGCCTCCAAGAGCCACCTGGAGACCCATATGACTGGTGGTGTTTCTCCCAGCCCCCCTTTACAATTATTTCCTGGTGCGAGAAGGTCTTACAGATCCTACATCCTGAAGGCTTCACAGGAATCCTTGGTGGAGTAGAGACTGGTAAGTTACACTTTTCAATGAGTCACTCAACCTCTCTCTTGTTTTTGATTTACATTTAGCTGTTGCTAATGTGTTTTGCACCTTTTTTAAACATACCAACATATATATATATATTTATCAATTGTCTTGTTGTCTTGTTTGTTTGTTTGAAAGTAAGTTTGTAGGTAATACATTTGCAGGTTTCAATCTCCAGAACATTTCACATGATATAATGTTGCTTGTAAGTGTTTTTATACCAAACAACAAATTGAATGTATGTTTTTAACAATGTAAATGCCTGGTCTTTATACAGCATGATTTCACTACTTATGTTTAACTAACACATTTGCAAGTGTTTTTAATGTGTAATGGAAATGACTACAACAACCATGTGCCTAGTTTTTGTTTTGTAAAAATAATATTGGAATGTTATCTGGATCATGCTTTCTTTCCTAACACATTTCCCAATATGTCAAAGTGTCAGGTATTTATCAATCTCTATTTCATGCTATGTTTTGAAATGTTTTTGGGTTCATTATTGTATGTTGTCCTATCCCTGTCATTTGATGAAACTGATATTGTATTTACTCAAAATGTTAAGGTATGTAATTTGATATGCTGAATATAAGTGATAATTTCTGTGAAAAGGTACTCTGCAATGTTTACAGGATGATTTATGCTACACATCCTTCTAAGTTGTGTACATTTCAGAATATTAGCTGCTAGTCCTTGGAAAGGTTCAATTCACATTTCACCTCTCTACTGTGTTGTGTGAAATGTTTGGTAAATCTTATGTATACTTTCTAATCATCTTAGTGTATTTCAGGACATCTTTTCATCTGCTTTTCTGAAGTAGTGTTGTGTGTAATTTAAACTGTTTATGTAACCTATTATAATACCACTGAAAGCTTCAATAGTTATAATCTTTACTTTTTTAACTTTTTACTTTTAGGTTGCTTCATAATTTTGATGCAAAATAATTAGATATGTAATCCATATTTTCAAAACATGTATATTTTATTAATTCATGATACGTTCAACATGCAGGGTAGATGGACAACCATCTAACAAAGAAGGATACCCTCAACCCACACCGGGATCAAGCCTTTAGTGAGGACTACACTCCTTCAAGTCCAGTGACGAGTACCAGCCTGGGCCATTTGGTCTGTCTGGGCAGACAACTACAGTGAGTCTCACTCAACCCACATCTTCACCTCCCACCCCAGCTGTTACCACAACTCATCCTAAAGATACCTCCACTTTCTGTGTCCAAACCAACATCACACCAATCTTGTGCCCCATCCCCAGTCCAGGCTGCTGTTTATATACCACAACCACTACCTCCAGTTCAGCCAAGAACCAGTGGTATGGGTCACACTGGGTCATGAGCATAGGGTAGTGGGGTAGGGGTTGTGGGAGGGAATATGTGGGTCAGCAAAGTAAGGCCACTGGGTTTCACTGTCACCAAGGCCACCATTGTTCAAGTCTTGGGATCTTTCCATCAGTCCCAAAAAATGATGGCCCATATCCTGACAGAGCTCTGGGAGATGAAGCAATTGAAGAGGGAGTACAATGTTCAGATGAAGAATATAAACTCCAATTTCAGCTCCCTGGCTGGAGTGCTACATGATATTGTCGCACATAGATGCAGGGCTTTTCCAGCAACATCTTCTCCTTTCTGTGGTCCAACACCATCTGCCTCAGCCACAGAAAAGGAGGGCCTGCCACAACAGGAAACAGCTGCACCCACCTCAGTCCCTGCAACTGTGGGTCAACCCCCCTCCCAGGAGGGGACTTTCACATGGACAACCAAAAGAAGATGAAAGACCTCCCCCACCAGCAAGAGACACTGGGCCCGATTCACAGAACTAATCTGTGACAAAATCCTAAACTTACTACTTTTGGTATTCACAGAAGGCATTTGGTAGTAGTAAGTTAGGATTTTGTCTTAAGTTTGACTTAAGATAGACTTAAGACAGACTTAAGACAAACTTAGGACATACTTTAAAAAAAAGTAACAACAATAATATATTAATAACTAATAGTTTATTAAATTGGAAGAAATAAATGTTTGATATTTTTTTCTCAAACATTACAACCCATGCAGAATCCAAATACTTAGTGCCTTTTTCTCATTTAGACTTCCAGACCTTGCCAAGAGGAAAGAATGGAATATGATCAAATATATTGGATTAAATATGCTAATGATGATTGATTTATTTCATTTGCTGGAGCCACATGTTCTGGCCTACAATAGGAATCTCACATCAATAGGGTGACCCAAAGCATAAAAATCTCCCTGCACATTGGAAAAATCCTTGTTTGTAGAAAACTTAATGAAGCTGTTTATGTGTATCATCATTGTAGAAAGAACTTCTTCTGGCACACCACTGAAAGTTGGTTGTGACATTCCACCAGATACTGCCACTGTGTTTTGAAATTATTTTACTGCGATTGTTTTGACTACTGGTGTAATTTCTGTGGTGATCGTATTGTGAGGCAGAAGATCTGATTCCAGCTGATGATATAAATCAATAATTGTTTACCTATTCAATCTGAATTCAAAATAAAATATCCTGTTCTTCCATGGTGCCAAGATCTGGCAATGGTCTGAACCCTTGATGCTGTCATGTATTCACTCCCTGGGTTCAAATGTCTACATTTAAAACATTAAACATGTTGTGAATGTTTGCAAACAAATTTTTAAATTAAAACACACGTTTCATTGAGTTTTCAATACATATACCTTTTTAATACTTAATTATACAGAACATTAATATGTTTGGTATAAATATTTTTATTTAAATGATATTACTTACATTAGTAAATATTATATGTTTAAAATGTCTAAATAATAAATTGCAAATGTATTATTTAAACAATCTTCTTTTTTTAAATGTTCTCTTTGAAAATACCTTCAACAGCGGTATAAACAATACCGTGCAAATATTGCATCTAACCACATTAACACACTACATTACACTTTGCTGAAAAAACAAATGAACAACATTAGCATTTTCTATCTGTAAACAAAGTAGCCACCATTTTGAGTGGTGGTGATGCACTTAACATTCCCAATGTAAAATGTCGGGCACCTGACCTCGCCATCAGGACATTTCCTATCAGACAGCCGCCGTGGAAGTTGACCGGGTAGTGGGTGTGATACTCCACAATGGACATAGCCATAGGCTAACGTGTGTGACAGCAACCTACGAAAGCCAATGTATGTGCCCTTCTCTATTGACGATTGAGTACATTGTGTACATGTATGCGGTGTTTCAATAAAAGATCACTTGCCTCCGAATACTGCAGCTAACAACACCTCCTCAACATTCGCTGCTGTTTCGGACCTCTGGGAGCCATGATGCCCAGGAAAGCAGGTGACAGGGCCCCACCCAGCGTTCTCACCAGAGGAGCTGGATTTGCTGGCTAAGGAGGTCGAGTATAGCCAGCTGTATGGCTCACCAGAAGAGCAGGTCTCAGTTGAAAATTATTATGTAATTCTGACTAACATTAATGTTTTAAACACATGCTAGACTGTCTCTTTGAGTTCCTGAGTGAAGTGTAGTGATTAAAGTGAAGTTTCAGCTTTTTTCCATTGCCTAGAACTATGAGGGTGTGCATTCTTAAACACATTATAATGCCACTAGTATGTGTTGTGTTTTTGAGGCCCTATATTTTATTTGCTGTATTTATATTGCTATGTATAAATATAAATATATAAATGAATATATATATAAACGCGTTTTGGGACCCCCCTTTTATCTCAGCCCCCGCTTGACGAATCCCCCCGAGACTTTCAGGGTAGGAGCGGAGCGTAGCGCCCCACCTATTTTGAAAAATTCGCGAGGATTCGTCAACCGGCGCCAAAGTTATTCAAAATAGAATGTTGCGGATTTCCTATGGAAACGTGGTCCTAACTATAACTACCTACTGGCGACCGCCAGTAGGTAATATATATATATATATATATATACATATACATACAGAGAGTGAGATAGATAGATAGATAGATAGATAGATAGATAGATAGATAGATAGATAGATAGATAGATAGATAGATAGATAGATATGTAATTTTTTAATACCACATAAAATTGATATTTGCTTTTTGATTATTCCAGATGTCTCCAACCAGTTGATTGTGTGATACCAGTAGCTCCCAGACACTTTCGGAGTAGATCACAGCCTTGAGTTACTTTTTAAAAAAGCACAAGCTCATTTCTACCTTTAAAAGTTCATTGAATGATGTGTTCATTTTACATCATTGTCATCAGGCTTCAGGTAGCAGAGCCTGATAATCAGCAGTGCACAGTTAGAATCATGCCCCAGCCAGAGCTGGGTCACAGAGGTGAACAACCCCTCCCAACATGGGAAACGTGTGTGCTATACCTTAAACCCCCTAATACCCTGCATACTTGTGGTGGCCTATCCCCAACTTGATGCGCAGTTGAGAGCCCAACAGCAGCATCAAGGGGGTAAGTTCATACTCTCGTATGTCTTTGTCTAAGCTAATGCGCTCCAAAAGAGAGGGTGGGGTGAACTTTCCAAACTTTTCCTTATATCACAAATCATTTCATTTGCATCAAGTTTCGCATTGGATTGATGATTCCTCATTCTCCTCTCCTCTCTGGTTGACCTTAGAAAATTCTTTCATTTCTCCTTTTTCCTTCAAAGAATATCTTATATTTTCTCGCAGACCCCAGTCTCTATCAACTCCTATTCTTAAATATACCTCCAAAATTCTTCCTTGCTTACCTGCTTCCTCCTTTTTTGACCAGCCTATCTGGCATAACAGGTCTATTCTAATTAAAAATAAACCAATTTTTTTGGAAATCCTGGGGAATGCGTGGGCTTATTTGGGTACATCAATTGTTTCACCATACCCAGATCATTTCCTTTGAATTAGCTGCTGTATCTTTCAATTTCCCTCCTACTTTTCGGGCCAAGTATTTGTTGTTGACACACGCATTACAGCAGGCCTATGATGTTCATCTTGCTGTACCTTTCTCATCAATTCGCACACCCTCTGTTGCATCTTCACTGAACTCTTTACTTCTTACGCATCCCAAAGCTTCCAAGATATACGCTTTCCTTAACACTCCATCCTCCCCCTGTACCAAGACCACGATAGAGACGGATTGGGAAAAAGATCTTGTAGCCTCTTGGCCTATTGAGTTATGGGACAAGTTGTGGTTGAAGATTCGTAAATCCTCTAGGGCTGCTAGCACCACTCAAACACTATTTTTTATTTATAATCGTCTATTGTTTTCACCACTCGCCCTCAGCAAGCATTTCCCAGATACCCCCAACAAGTGTTGGTCCTGCTCCTCACCATATACTGATCTTTATCACATGCTTTTCAGCTGTCACCTTGTTCTTAGCTTCTGGAAGCAGGTTTGGTCTCAAATTAACAAGATTTTTTCTTCCACTCACCCCTTTTCTTATTCTCATATTTTTTTAGGGAGTCTTTCTCCCATCTGGGATCATTGCACCTGTAGCGTTAGAATAATTGATTTACTACTAGCAGTAGCATTCCAACAAATAACAAAACATTGGAAAGATTCTACCAAACTATCTTATAAAGCTTGGTGGTACGCAGTTTGCTATAATCACAGATTAGATACGACCTTTGTTTATCCCTTAACCTTACCTTCTAAACGACGAGAATTATGGAGTCCAGTTACAGTTTTTTTTTACTTAAGTGCTCGCCCCTCTCTGTCCTTCCCTCCGTTACAGCAAGAAGTCCTTAAACCTCCTTGAATTCCTGTTCTCTATTAACAAGATTTTAACTTTTTACCTTTTTTTTTCATTACTTCATTGTATTGTAAGGTATATCTCAATTCCCTTTTTCATGCCTTATTCTGTATTAATTGCCAGTTTTGCTTATAATTATTCTTAATTTTTGATATTTTCTATTTTCCCTTATGTTATTGATATTACTTAATCTGTTATATGCTTTTGTTTATTAGCTTTGTATTAATCTTTTTTATTGACTTATTTTGTAACCTTTGAGCTTTCTCTTTTAATAAAAATGTTCTGAAACTATAAGGGACGGTTGTACCAAACAGGCCACAAGTTATCATTGTGTGAGGTGTGATGCTCCTGCACAATTG
Source organism: Triturus cristatus (assembly GCF_964204655.1). Taxonomy (NCBI): domain Eukaryota; kingdom Metazoa; phylum Chordata; class Amphibia; order Caudata; family Salamandridae; genus Triturus; species Triturus cristatus. The sequence continues at coordinate 113,564,992 of NC_140588.1, forward strand.
AGAAGGATGTTACAGTAGCCTTATTGCAGGTGACATCACATAAAATGCACTTATGATGCAGTGGATGATCGATAATGTGACATTGGTGAATTGGCATTGTAAACAACCAATAGTGAGCATGTGAGCCAAAATGACTAGAAACATTTGATTAAATGCCTACATTTGTGATTAAAAATATCTCGCAAATATGTTTTGAATCAAACACACTATTTAATTTGTGTAAAAAGTGACAGATTTGCAGGATGTCTGTTTCTTGTTTAAACTTTTGTTTGGCATACATTTTTTGATATAACAGACAGGAATGTGTATACATTGGTGACAGAGTACCACATATCCAAAATGTATTTTAAATGTACTTTGTTATGTCCAGATGATAAATCTATAATGAACAAAAATACTCAAAGGGACTTTTGTAGACGGAATGTTACGTCACATATATGTTAAGGTATCACATCCTGAAAACCTAATCTCAAGCATAACTCATGCCTCATTATGAAATTGTAGGAATGCATCAAGGTTTTACCTGTTGAATATTGTGATTACATTTTAACATTTGAATCAAAAATTGTGTATGAATAAGTGCAGGAAATATTTACTTATGCTGGGGGGTTGAGTTTGCCCTCCTATACAGTTTATGAATATTGTTTGTTAATTTATATGTTGTTTCATCACTCTGATGTAGTATGCAAAGAAGTGCATTGAGTCTAGTTTCATTTGAGGTATTTTACTTTTCATTCTCATATCAAGATTTTCATCATGTTCATAGTATCTTTCAACAGGTTGGTGATTTTATGGGCAGCCAACAAGTGTTTCACACCCTATCGACCTTTCTGGCCTGGGGCTTTCTCAAAGCAACAGCATGGATTAATGGCGAGGGATGAAACCCTGGATGATGCACAACATGATCAACCTATCTTAAAATACTTCTAGCTCAATTTAAAAACACTGGGGCCGAATCACAGAACTAATTTGAGATAAAATCCTAAACTTACTACTTTTGGTATTCACAGAAGGCATTTTGTAGTAGTAAAGTTAGGACTCCTAACTTTACTACTACTAAACTGTGATAAAATCCTACACGTACTACTTTTGGTATTCACAGAAGGAATTTAGTAGTAGTAAAGTTAGGACTCCTAACTTTACTACTACTAAACTGAGATAAAATCCCAAAATTACTTCTTTTGGTATTCACAGAAGGCATTTAGTAGCAGTAAAGTTAGGACTCCTAACTGTACAACTACTAAATGCATTTTTTGAATATCAAAGTAGTAAGTTTAGGAATTTAACTCAGATTAGTTCTGTGAATTGGCCCCACTATGTGCAAATGAATGAAAACTAAGATGTGTTAAATAATATAAGAGGCAAAATCATAAAGAATATAGGAGCAATAAGGGGAATTTTCAAAATCTGTGATATAATCTGAAATTGTTGCCTACATGCATGATATTATGATAAACATGAACCAAAGTTTGGAATCTAGGGGTCCGATTCACAGAACTAACTTAAGACAAAATCCTAAACTTACGACTTTTGGTATTCACAGAAGGCATTTAGTAGTAGTAAAGTTAGGATTTTGTCTTAAGTTTGACTTAAGACAAACTTAAGACAGACTTAAGACAAACTTAAGACAGACTTAAGACAGACTTAAGACAGACTTAAGTTAGGATTTTGTCTTAAGTTTTCTTAAGTTTGTCTTAAGTCTGTCTTAAGTCTGTCTTAAGTCTGTCTTAAGTTTGTCTTAAGTAAAACTTAAGACAAAATCCTAACTTTTATACTACTGCATGCCTTCTTTGAATACCAAAAGTAGTACGTTTAGGATTTTGTCTTAAGTTAGTTCTGTGAATCGGCCCCTAGGTCTTTTCAGCATCTTCAGGAGCAGGCAAAGGGGATACTGGCCATGAAGGCGAGGAAGCAGCTGGCCACTGTGTTTTGGGCGGTGAGACCATGGACAACAATAGACACAGTGGCATGGAGGGTGAGGGGACTGGAATGGAGGCCACCAGCTCTTCAACGTCTTCAAAGTGACCAGTCCCTAGTGGTGGCAGACCCTACAAGAACTGTGCCATCTGAATACTTTATACACACTGTAGAAGCTACCCCAAAGTTGTAGTTACTTATGTGACGCAACTGTATCCCTATTAGCACTATATAGATGGAGTGCTCGGCATCTAAAAAATAGTGACGGACTGTCCTCACACACCACCAGGTGTCATGCTTCATTATAGGCAGCCCTGGCTCTCTAAAAAACCCGGTTTGATAGAGAGCATGGCCTACACCTAAAGACAGGGAGGCACTTCTAATCATTTAAGTGGGGGCCTGTGCAAAAAGTGATTTAAAAACCAATGTACTAAACCAAATCACATTTACTCATAAGGTATTAATTGGTATTAAAAGCTTGAATGTGGGGATTAGGGGAACATTTACCTGATCACCACTATTGTTGTCAACATGTTTCTGCCATTGGCTCTAATGAGTCCGCAGCATTCTTCACGACAAGAATAAGCTCTTGTCTTGCCAATATGACTTTAGATATTGTCACTGTGTTAGGGCAACCTATGTCAACGTCTAACCTAATGCTGGTGTTTTCAATTACATGTGAAAAAAATAAATATTTTATTCAAGTGGCTATTTCATGTGCTTTTTTCATAAATAGGGAATTGGTAACACCATACACACCATGCATATGTGATATTTTCATGTGGGTGTGGTAATCACGTGACACTGCAAACATGAGATACCTATTAAAACATTAATTTTACAGCCCTAACCCAACGTAGGGTCATAAATGTCCCATGGTAGGAGGGTTGAGGGACTCCTGTAGTCAACTCTAGGAGAAAAAAAAATAGTTTTGATACAAGACTTGGTAAAAAGTTTTTAAGGAAATTAGTAATTTAGATGGGCCTTCAAAGATAGAGTTGCTATATTCCTATGCATACTCTCACACATACTCTTACTGCCTCAAGGTGCGTTCCTCGCAGTACACCTACGAATGTCCACTCCTTCTCCCCAACGATGTCAGAATGGAGATTACCTTGCCATATATATAGGTGTACCATTATCCAGAAACGAACTGATATGCAGCACCTGTGGTCAATTTGGACTAGTGCAGTTACTCTGTTGCTAGATCTAGTGTCCGGTGCCCACCCGCCTGGAGGCCGCATGGTGACACAGCGCTCCAAGGGGCATGGCTGGTAGCTACAGCTGTAGCTGTTTTCAAATGGCACTGTAACCTCTATGCTCGATGGGGTGTCTCGCACACCTGCCACTTGGGGGCCACCTGAATACTTGCCTACCACCCACATACACATCTCCACCATCCGTCTTGCTCCCCCCAAGTTGGCCAAATGCCTTCCAAAAAGGGCAGGAGTCTCCTGCACCACTGGCATCTCACACCCTGACTGTCACCCCAGCTGCACTGAGTAGGAGACTATAGACCTCCTAAGCAGCATCTTTGTAGGCCAGACTGCACTGCTGAATGGCATCCATGGCCGTAGTTGCCAAATGCAACAAACGGTAGCATACCTGGAAGCCATTGATATTTCTATGTCTGGCCTACAGAGATCATTTACAGCAATTGCCTCCTCACTGACCGCAGCCTTCTAATCAGTCCAACCTTGTCCCCAACTCAGGTCCCTTACTCATTCCAATTCCAAAGTGCCACCCCTATCCCAAGCCCATCACTTCTTTGCATGCCCCCACTCCAACAGACACAAGCAGCAAACTCACAGACACATAAACACAACCATACAAAGAAACATAAGCAAACACACAAACAACATGCAGACATGATTGGCACATCACCCACAGGTACCACCGCCACACCCACAACCCCCAGTACACCCACAACTACCAGCATACCCACAAGCACCACTACCACCACACACACACAAGAACCACAACCACCAGTACACCCACAACCCCCACCACACCTACAACCACCAGCACGCCCACAAGCATTACAAGCACCAGCACACCCACATCCACACTCACCCACACACCTACACGCAAAGCAATATCTACCACACACTTACCCGAATACAAAACACCTAAGGAACCACACACATCCAAACATACACCAGACCGACATGCAACTGCAAAAAAACCTGCAAAACAGACACCAATAGATACCACAATCATAGCAACCACTTTGACAGCACACTCATCCAAACCAACACCCTTACACACAATTCAACACCCATCAAACACAAATGCAGACACCTTCCCAAACAATATACACCTGCCAGGAAACAAACACACAAATATATACAACATACACCAGACCCACTTGCAACTGCAAAACCAACATGCATGTTGCAAACTGCAGATGCCTCTACCTCCCAAACCTAATCCTCTCCCGCTCCTCCTACATGTACTGCTCCTCCTGAATTCATGACTTACCTGACAATTACCCCTGTCAAACTCAAAAGCACCAAGAAAGAACCTTAAGGTGCCTGCTCTCTCCCAACTAGATGCCCATTCCTGAGAAGGTTCCCATTTGGCAGTCTGTTTAGGAGGAAAGTTTGGGGCAACACTCCAACGTCTTTGTGACATTTACATTTTTGGACTTTTTTACTTTTAGAATACTGTATTTTATGGACATTTAAAATTTGGTGCAAGCATTCATCATTATGATTGACACTTACACTACGAAATGGATCAATCATATTTTTATTTTGAGTGTTCATACAGATGTTTATTTGTATTTGATAAGTGATATAGATTAACACATGTGCATTGCACTTTAAAATCATAATGACACAACTAACATCTAATTAAATACCGGAAATGCACTAGACAAGGGTAAATGTTAAGGTGATAAATGCATATATTGATTAGAGTTTGGAACCAACATTGCTTTTAAAATTATTTGAAAACAAACTTTTCACCTTATCAAATGCAATTTCTACATTATATTACATTTCAAGTATTGCAATATTTGCAATGCATATGTTTATGATTTTATAGTTGAGGAAAATTAAGTTAAAACACCTGTATGGTCAGTTTTTTATTTTTGGATTGATGTCCATTTTAGTGTAAATGTCCAATATCATGAAGACAACTTGCACTAGATTTAAAATTACAATGAAATTCTACATAGTACGGGCATCTTGTTATTCCTCTGTAAAAAAAATTGTTGTCCAGAGATTTACATTTTTGATTTATGTTTTTCTGTCATTAGAGAAGTAATTTAGCTTTGGTAGACATTGCTTATCCAGCCCAAATTTTTAAAAATGGCGGATGTGTTGCAGTGATGATTTGATATTTCAGGTACCATTAGACCTATATACTTTATTTTGATGTCAAAACATAGGTTTTGGTGGCTAAGTAGTCTTATAGAGACAGACAATAATTCCTCAGAGCTACCCTTTTGACATTTTCCAAAATGGTGGCACTATAATGATGTTATAGCCATCGTATTGGCAATTTCTTTCGCTTTTTTTATTTCAAGTTTTTCAATGATTCCAATTTGTGAACATAAGCAAAGCAGTTGTTAGCAGAGGACATTTACTTCCTGACACAGTGTTGCTAACTACAAAATCTGATGACTCCTTCAACAGAGAAAAATGTGTCATATGCCAAATTAATCCGAAAAAAAAGATACCATCATCTGCGACTGGACAAAAGAGAGTTTGAGATGTTGCAGAATTACGGCAGGACGAAGTTCCCAAATGATTGAAACTGAAGGGTGAAGAGTATTAAATATTTCATATTTGTAACTACAAGTCATATACAATGGAAAAAAGCCTGCAAACAATTTGTCAAAAAATAGCAGAAACTAGTGAATCACAACAAGAATCTGTGTCATCTCGGAAAACGATAACAATTAAACCCAATGACCATCCACTTAGAAGATAGATGGCTACCCCACGTCAACCTCCAACAACTGATCAGAAAGCAGATGAAACGCAATGTGTTATCTGTAGTTTAGCCAGGACAAGGGACAAAGGGATTCATGAAAGAACAAAGTACACAGTATGTGAGTCTCAAAGGGCAAACGTTTTTATTTGCAGCAAGTTTCTTCCAAGATGAGGGTTTCAGCTAAGTAGCTGATCTAAACAGCTAGGTGAATGTATTTGCAGGGGAATTGTTGGCCCATCCAAACTGTATGTGTGCATACATTATAATAAATATAAAATATTCATGTACAATGAGCTCCCAACAGCAACGTAACCACTGACCTTCAGTTAATTTTGCACTCATTGAAAAAGCAAATGAAGTTTTAAAGCAACTCTTGAGTGCTGGTTACTCAGTAAAATCAGAGAAATAATGGTCAACATTGATGAAGCTGTACTGATCCATAGTATTGAAATTAAGATTTTTCTTGTGGGATTGTCCAATGACAGAATTCATTTTTGTCAGTCTAACAAAGAAAATGAGCCCCTTATGGTATTCTCAGCTGATTTAACTCCTACATTTCTTGCTACCAGAATAAGACCACAAGATGCATTGAAATAAGCAGGAACCATTTTAAGTTTTTGATTTTGGACTTAATGGCACATTTTGTGATGCTCCAAAGCTCCACAAATCTTGGGAGTCAACAAGAATGCCTGATATTGTCTTAAATTGTTTTATATCATTGTTTAATATCAGCAAAGCAAAACTGATACAAACTATATTTCTTGAGTTTGGAATAAAAACCGTCAAAATTGATGATGGCATTGAAGATATAAGTGAAGAAGTGGAAGACAATCCCATGAACCAACAAGCTTATGCTGTGCAAATATACTGTCTTTTCCAAATCATATTTTATGAATTACATCACAGCAAAAACAAAGCCCCACTACACATGATGACTGCCCATGCAATCTATGACAATTGGAAAAGTAAAGAGCTAATCACTTCAAAGAATAGGATTGGTGTATCAACAAGTTATAATGACATAGTACAGAGCAGGAACTTGTTAGCAGCTCATGTTGTAAAATCGAGTGAATCTGACAGCATACCACTTCCAAGTCACTTTACCAAGAAAAGGTTTACAATTGCAATTTTTGATTTTGAAGACAGCTCTTCTTTAGAACATCCAGCACACAATAGTGCCATTGTGTTTTTTGAAGACTGTACCAATGAAGTAGCTGCTGGAAAACAAGCTATTTCAGCGGTAGACATAAACAAACAATGTTGCAAACCTATTACCCAACTGTCTTACCAACATGTTCAAAACCACTACAAGCCACCAACGCATCCCAGTCTTCCCGAACGTTTCAAAGTGACTGAGGACATGGATCTTCTTCTAGTTGATGCTGCAATCCGCAAAACTGATTTAAGTGAATTTATCATATTACCTATTCGGTGCAGACTGAAGGATGAAGAAAAGCCAGTTCCTCTGTGAGCTGTAATTGATGCTTTGATCTCCCAGAATACTGTCCCACTGAAGAAGGCTCCGTTTTTACCAGTAATACAATCTACAGTCACAACCTATGCAACAGCATACACAGCTCTAAAAAAATCCAAAATGTGCATGCTCAGCTAGAAGACTAGCCCATCTTGCCAATTTTCTGTGATGAGGGTGTTTTCTGTATTGCAGCTGACATTTTTATCAGCAATCCAGTAGAATTTTATGATTTTTATCCAATGATGGGTGTTATCCACATGACAAAAGTAGCTTTGTGGTGTGCAGGACGTTATCTCAGTGGATGTGACATAGATAATGCACTTATAGAGGCTGAAATCTTTGGAAGCAAATCCGTCTAGTCAGTATTGAGTGGAACTCATTCTGTTTGTTCATATCTGAGGCAATAAAAACATTGTGAAATCCCACAACTTTGCAAGTACTGGGGAATGTTTTACACATGATAGCTCTAGTGAAAAACTTGGTACATGTTGATTGGGGAGGTGAATGGGAGCTGCATGTGAAGTCAGTGGAGTCAATGATTACTGTGTTTAGTGAATTTAATTCCATAAACTACCTGAGATATAGGTCCTGGTATCTCGAAAGAGTGAAGATGCTAGCAGTGAAAACACCATACCTCTACAGAAAATTCATCCAAAACCATTTTCTGGTGAAAGACACAGAGGAAAGGTTCTATGCAGTGGTTCCAGATATGAAACTGGAACAGGCAATCCAGAGATCACAGAAAAGCTCCAAGGGATTTTTTGGTCAGACACGTAAAAGTGAATATGTTGCTCAATGGCAGCTATTTTACCATGAAGTCCTTTCTATTTGCAATGTTTTCAGAGAGATGACAAATTCAAAATGAATAGACCAGTGTGAAACCTTTCCTCATCAGGAACTTGTGCGAAAGAGAAAGGAACATTTTAATACAACTGCTGACAGCTTTCTTCATTTCATGCAGAAGCAAGGAAAACCCTTCAAAATAACTGAGCCTGTGTGATTACACATCTTCGTTACCAAACAATATGTGGATAACCATATAAAGACACATTTACTAGATGTCCTGAAACATGAATCAAAACTATACACAGAACGGAAGTAGGAGAGATTTGTATTGAAAGAGAAAAGGCTGTTTGACATAACCACTATAGCTAAACTTCCCCTCTTTAATTGCTATCATAAGAGTTTTGTCCAACCAGCCACTACAAAACATGGTTACAAAAAAAAAAACATTTGCCACCACATACATGGATGGATGAAGCAAAAGAATAGGGTGAATTTATCAAGGACATTCTTTCGCATGACCTTCTTCCAACAAATGCATTGTTTGATGGACATGCTACTATCAAACCAGTGAAGCACAAACTCACACTAGAGCTCAGAAAAAAACTTTCACCTGAGTTGTCCTCATTTAAAACTGCTGTTGTTGAGGACTATGGGACAGATGTACGACCATTTTATTTATCGCCTCGCAATTTGCAACACATTGCGAGTCGTAAATTGCGGGGCGCTAAATGAAATGTTCAACAGTGTGTTTGACGCTGTTTGCGATTCCCAATGGGGTTGCAAATTGCGAGGCTCATTAATATTAATGAGCATCTTGCAATTTGCGAGCCCATATGGGAATGCCAGCCCTCCCAGGGATGGTGGACTGCTGGGCTCAGCAGACCGCCATGTCTGGGAATGATTTTAAATAAACAGGTTTTTTTTTAAATGCAGCCCGTTTTCCTGAAAGAAAAACGGGATGCCTTTTAAAAAAAACAAAAATGAAACGTTTTTGTTTCATTTTTTAAGGGCAGGCAGTGGTCCCTCGGACCACTGCCTGCCCTTAAAAGAATTAATTTGCATGCATTAGCAAAGGGGAAGGGGTCCCCTGGGGAAGCCTTCCAATTTGCGAATGCATTACCATCTACTTGAAGTAGGTATGTACATGGTTTTGAGACTCTCTATTCGGAAGGGAACGCCATTTCCAAATAGCAAATCGCAAAACCTATTTAGCGAGTTGCAAAATAATTGTGAATCGCTAAATGGGCTATGTGCATGGCCCAATAAGTTTTTGCACGCACAAACGGGTTTGCCAACCCATTTGCACATGCAAAAACGGGTCGAACAACTGGCCCTATATGTCACAATTGTGAATGGACAAGATTTCATCCATGCAAAACTTCGGAGACGTCTTTCCGACTGTTTTACAGATATCAAAGTCAGTGTGCATCTTGCAAGAACTGCACATTGCCTTTGACACTTATCTTGAACTGTCTGTCAAAGAAAGTGAGAGGATCAGACGAATGTCTATAAGTGGCGCGATTGACCTTGCCTGCATCCTAAATTCAACTTCTATACCTGTGCAACTTGATAAATTCTGGTCCTGAACATCAAACAAGATGAACATGAAGATTTTAACTATCCAAAACAATGCTTATGTTTCTGTGAACACTGAATTTCCAATTATTGCAAGTGGAAAGATTGTCAATGAGAGGTTGGTGCCTGCAGCGATATTTTCAAAAGGTACAGGCAATATTCTTCAAGAACCTAACAGCAAATTGGAGGAAACTGGCCTTTGTGTTGTGACACATGATGAGTGGACTGTTCAAAATGGTTCCAATTGATTCATTGTACTGTGAAATGACACTGATTTTATTATTGTGCAACTTAGATGTGTTGCACTGTTCATAAATCAAGGATTTTCAGAGTTATGGATACGTTATGGAATAGGCGAGAAAAGATACTTAATCCCTGTTCATATTCTGTAGATGCAACTTAAAACAAAGTTGCCCAGTGTTCTTATCAAGACACATATTGTTACGGGCAGTGACACTATGAGCTAAATTGGAATAAAGCATGGAGGTTTAGCTGCTGAACCTGTGATGTTTCTAAAATGATTTTCTGAGACAGAAGAAGAATGTGACTTAAAAATTTGTAGAAATGTACATTGTGCGCGTATTGAAAACAAGTTATGACTGTCACACATTTGATGATCTTTGGTGGAGTGAGTTCAAGAGATCAGTCCCGCTATGTGACTTTCCACCGATAACATATTCTGGGTGTGGACACATTAAAAGAGAATTCTACTTGATAAGAAGAGGTAAATGTTTTGCATCATGTAGACATAGATCCATGTGAATTTGGTTGGGAAGATATTGATAGGGTACTAAAACCTGTGAAATATCTAAAGCATTTACACACTGAACTTGCACATACAAGTGCTTGCAAAACCTGTACTACAAAAAGATGTCCCTGTCGATATCATCATCTCAAATGTTCAACATTTTGCAAATGTACCATGAGTGATTGCCGAAACAAATAAAAAAAGTGAACGATGAAATGTGTCTAAAGCCAGAGTGAAAATAATAGGTTTTTTTATATTCAGATCATAAACATTGTTTGGTGTATCCATAAAAGGATTAAATCACATTTTTCATTTCATTTCTACATGTCTCTTCTTCCTCTATTATTGCTGCTATTTTAGAAAATGGCAGAAGGGTTGCTCTGAGAAGTTATTTTCTATGTCTATAGGACTACTTGACCCCCCAAAACCTATGTAGGTCTCATGGTTCCTGGAATAGTACATATTCACTGCAACACCAGAAAAATATGGCCATTATCAGCAAATGTCTACCTAAGCTAAATTACTTCTTTAATGATCCAAAAACACAAATCAAAAATGCAAATCTCTAGACAACAGTTTTTTATGATTTTATATCAGGGGGCCGGGTTTAAGAGGTGTGTTTGTTCATATTTGTTCAATGACAACATTACCCACATATGCATTACACATTGATATGTTATTGCTTGTAAGAGAGATTTCAACATGCACAAGTCCAGATCAAATGTAAACAGACAAGTCAAAAGGTAACAAGCCATAACAAGATTGATTTGCTTGGTGGTCAAGTAGCAGCAGCAAAAGCAGGACTTGGACGATTCGCTCCATGACACAAAATGAAGTGAGAAACAGAAAGAAGGTACGTTTTTGCCTTGTATCCATTCCAAACTGCCGACTCAGGTGTGGAGGTTTCCCCACCACTTTCATGTCGGCAGGAAGGCACGTGATTGGCCTAGTGGACAAACTGGCTGTACTCCCTCTGACAGTCGCTTTTGCCTATGGTGCCGTCGATCTGGGTGAACAAGTTTGGCAAATTTGTCAGCCCTCTGACGGTCTTTTATCCATCAACCTAGCAAAATCTAAATAGAGTGGATGAATCTCCTGGATGGCAGGCGGGGAATCCGCCCAAAAAATAAGGGCGGGACTAATTCAACCAAGATCTATATCAGGCCCTTGAGACTCCACGTCTATGTGAACTTTCTTTTTTATTGAAATAAATTCAACATACAGAAATCTGAAAAGCCTCCAAAGCTATATTTCCGCCCATCCCTCCACAGGACAGCACCTCCTTCTTTCTCAGATATGAAGGTCTACTCCATGTTTTATATTTTTCAAACATCCATGCCAGAACATTTTCTGCAGTCTTTTCTTATCTTCCTATAGAGACCAAAAGTTCTTCTATGCACCCCTTTCTTTTCTTTGACAACACTGCCTCCTGCACATAGTCCTTTACCTGCTTAATCACCAATCTTTTAACGTTTTATCTACATCCAAATCTTCCTCCCAAGAAGCAATTTTTTTTCAAATGGCAAACTTGAAAGCTATGTAGCATTGAACATGATTTGCAAAAAGTGCAGAAAACATGATGATAGGCAAAGTGTTGTAGGAACTATGGAATGTCCTAAACCAAGATGAAATGAGGGCTGACTGAAAACAAATGAATGAAATATTGTTAATAAGTAAGTAATGTGAAAACAATTGTGTACTTTATGGTCGGCGACACAGAAATAAACATAATGATGGGTTCTAGGTCATCATTTACATAATCATCTAAAACATGCTGTACCAAATCATTTGAAGGACAAGTAGACGTGTGCACAGCCACTATCAAACCAGTGGCATGTTAAGAATGGATTCCATTCTGGTATATATGTATCTTCTAAAACTGAATTGAAGTTTCTGATCAAAATACAGATTGAAAAGAGGCAGGTGGGTGAGAACAGAAATAGTTCACAGTGGTATTCAGAAAGGAATTGGGGCGGCAGTTTTTGAGTATGCATTAGACTGAAAATAGACTGAAAATAGATGCTACTTAAATAGCACTGTAAAATAAAAATGTACCAACTTTTTTTTTAAAGGGCCATCAGAGCAGAAGAAGTGAATTTATGCAAGGAGGGCAAATTTTATCTAGGTGAGGCAATTGAATGAGTTTTCCTGGTCCTTATCGTGCCTATGACCTATGAGTATGAGGAGGCTGTGCACTAAAATGAATTAAGTGTGTAGTTGTAAGCCTCCTCTTCTTAATATAGACTTTTTTTGTCAAATGCTGATGTATTCACAATATTGGACTAGACAGCAGCCTATAACCAAGTCAAACTTATATTCTAACTCCAAGGATCAAAAACTATATATAAACCAGATGGTATTTTTAGACGTTGCATGGTTTTGTACCTGTGGTGTCAGTTTTTCAAATGGTGATATAGCAATTGTGTAGAGGAATTGCAGGAATATTATTCTTTAATGACAACATATTGGTGACATAACATGGATAAAAGATCACAGTGAAAGATTAGTAACGTGTTAAAGATATTGAAGGTAAGTGATTAATGGTGAAGACAAGCTTTGGCAAAGCATGTTGGTCTGGGGGCTAACTGTACTGTTGTAGTACTTACTGGCATTCACTGGAGCTACTTTGTGTGCAAATGTGCTCCTGGTAAAGTAGCGCAATGCTGTCACTCTTAGTGAAGTTATCCAATGCTTGAAGTGGGATGACCGTCTGACCCATGATATATGTGGTAGTGGGCATGAGAAAAATGTGTAGGAAACATTCAACAGACCAATGACATAAGATGACTACCTGGGAGCCACTTTAAGTATATTTTAGATATAATTTTAGGAAAACCAAAAGATATTTGCTAATTCCAGATCTAAAAAGTGGTAAATACTGGGAAAATGCTGTGAGATCCTTTGGTTCTGATGTTCATGGAGATGGTCTGGAAACTAAAAAAGGTCCAATACAGCTTATTTTGAAAAAGGTCAAGCCAAAAGACATATACACTGTGTAAGAAATTGAATTAATGGTTGTAGAGGTTGTAGGGGTGAGAACTCACTTCATATAGTAATCACAACCCTTGTCAGGGTGAATCACTAAAGGCACCAAATCAACCTGTGCTTAATCCGCTGGGAGCTTGCACAAAAGCACTCATTCCTAGCCTATATTAAATATGTAAAGTATTTATGGAGCACTCAAACAGTGACAACACAGAGCAAACACAGTCCAAAACCTAATTAAAAAATAGAGTAAACTTTTAATAAATAAGATGACACCAAAATGACAAAAATCAGGGCAGCAGAATTGGAGTTATGACTTTTTACATTTGTATGTAAAAATAGCACTTAAAGGCATGAGCAGCCAAATGAGGGTATCTGGTCACATGATCAGGCCGTCCTTAATGAATCGCAGGACCAGGTTCATCCTGATAGAAGATTTACCTTATGACTTTGATGCGGAGACGCTGCAGTGCAGCTCTGCAGGGTTCTGTGTCATTATGCTTCGTGCAGGGCTCTGCCTCACTCTGTATCATGCTGTGCTAGTTCTGGGGAAGAATCTATTTGGGAGCTGTGCAGCTCTACCCGGCACTGCTTCACTATTCTTTAGCTCTGGTGAAGTCTATGATTAGGAGTTGTGCACCCCTGCGGCGCCCTGTGTCACTCTACATCGGCTCCGATGAAACATTCAGTTAGCAGGAAGAAGTACACTCTGACTGCTGCCAAGGGTCCAGGACATCAAAGACAGCAGTTAGGGGTCTGGACTTTCTCCCACAGAGGCTATTAGTGGAAAAAAGGTCATGTCCAGTTGGATCTGACCATTAAAGATAATGGGGTAACCCAGTAACCCTCAGAACCTGGGCATTTGTGATAAAGGCAAAAGATGGTTCTGTTGGGAATTGGTAAGCTTAGTTAAATATGCAATAAATGCTAGATCTCATTAAGTAAATATTCATTCACAGAGCGAAAAAAGTGTACACACATGAACGAAAGGATTCAGAAATTAAATTAATTTTTACTCTATAATCAGTGTCCGGAAATTTTTCTCTCAAAAAGGTGTGCATTTACAGGTCTGACCAACCATAATACAAATACAACATAGAACATTCAGTGCTTACATAAACTCATTAACATAAAATCACATTTGCCATATACACAAATAACAAAAATAACAAAAATAAAGTGATACAGACAAAGTCCAAAAATCAAGAGCATTAACCACAATTGGACATGATTTCCTAATTCTGATTGTGGAAGTGCGTGGACGATTTGGACAGAGCACGTCGACGTTTCGACCCTATATAGTAGTGCTGGGTTGTGTGCATCTAGAGCGGGTCTTCCTCAGGACAAAAAGTTGGGCTGGCTGCCTGTAAGTACAAATAATTTTACATAAGGGACATGTGTGTATGAAGAATGAGGGAACAATGAAGGTATCCCTTAGTGCCAAAGACGCTCACCTGGAGTCAGATTTGTATAGGATTATAATTTCCTTGTCTCTCATTAGAGTTCTCAGCCGACAATTAATTCAGATGTCGGCTGAGAACTCTAATGAGAGACAAGGAAATTATAATCCTATACAAATCTGACTCCAGGTGAGCGTCTTTGGCACTAAGGGATACCTTCATTGTTCCCTCATTCTTCATACACACATGTCCCTTATGTAAAATTATTTGTACTTACAGGCAGCCATGTCCAATTGTGGTTAATGCTCTTGATTTTTGGACTTTGTCTGTATCACTTTATTTTTGTTATTTTTGTTATTTGTGTATATGGCAAATGTGATTTTATGTTAATGAGTTTATGTAAGCACTGAATGTTCTATGTTGTATTTGTATTATGGTTGGTCAGACCTGTAAATGCACACCTTTTTGAGAGAAAAATTTCCGGACACTGATTATAGAGTAAAAATTAATTTAATTTCTGAATCCTTTCGTTCATGTGTGTACACTTTTTTCGCTCTGTGAATGAATATTTACTTAATGAGATCTAGCATTTATTGCATATTTAACTAAGCTTACCAATTCCCAACAGAACCATCTTTTGCCTTTATCACAGTTGGATCTGACCAGCTGGAAAGTAGGATATGCCTGTTGAAGATTGTTCTGTCCAAGAAGCTCAAACAGGAGGTCAGCCAACTGACCCTTAGAGTCACTTCTGGGGTTCTGGGCTCAAGCAAAGCAGGTTCAACCTTCTTTGAAGCTTCGGACAGAAGGGCAGTCTTTCGTCTGAGTTTTTACAGGTCAGGAGTGTTCTAATTTCTGGTTCTGGGAATGGCACATTTATGCCCAGTTCAAGCCGGGAAACACAGGTTGGAACACTGTTAAAACAACCCAATGCTATTACAATGCGGTTGTTACAACGACCGCGTTGTTAGTAGGCAATACATTTACATCGCAAGTCATTACAATGACTTGCTGAAGGGGGCGCAAAGGTATTGGATATAAAATCCAACACTTTCCCTGCTGTTGCAAAACTGGGATAGGAATAGTAAATAATACTATTTATAAGTCCAGCGCGCCCCCTACAGCAAGTTGTTATAATGACTTGCGATGTAAAGGTATTGCGTACTAACAACGCGGTCATTGTAACGACCACGTTGTGATAGTATGCAATATATTAGCATGCATTGTAGCATGCTATATTTGTTACAGCCTGTGGGTGGGGGACACCCCCTTGCCTAACCCTAAATGGTTCTAATCAGCTCTTCATTTTCCCCTGGGTTTGACTCCAGTCTGGCTAGCAAAACACAGGGCAGGTAAGACCAGGTTTGAGCTGCATCTGCCAGTGACAGGGTACACTTCTTCTGAAGCCAAAAAGAGCTGAGTTAGCCCCAGGCAACAGTTTTGGCGTGCAAGGAGGGCAGTGCCCAGTCCCTTACCAGCCATCCTGTCAGGAAGATCCGCTTCCCTCTACACCTAGATCATTTGTCCAATGTCTATCTATTTTCAATACATATTTCCTTTTGTGGGAGCCATAAACAGTCAGGGGACTCTGGACATTGACAAAAAGGCACATTTGGCTTAGGTAGGGAAATGCTAACTTTCTAATAGTGGTGTTTCCAAAATAATAATTGAAATTCGCCTTTACTATTTAAGAGGATTTTAAATTACAAATACAATGACTGGAAACAGTATTTCATAGCTGTTCCCAAACTGAAGTTATCACTTATTAAGTGTAATAAGATAACCCGGTGTTAGTCTATGGGAGGGCAGCACTGCCACACTGAAAAATAACTCTGACTTTTTTCCACTGTCAATACATGTAAAACATTAAATATACATCTCTGACATTTTGACTATCATGCATCATGCCCTACAAGCCTTCAGGGTTTCTCTTGGGGTGATACATAAATAAAAACAATGAAGGTTTAGGCCTGGCAAAAGGTTTGTTTTGCCATTTTGAAATGGCAGTTTGAAATTGTCTGCAGTGGCAGGCCTAAGGCATGTTTTACAGGACTACTTTAGTGGGTGACACAATAAATGGAGCCGACTAGTAGCATTTAATTTACAGGCTCTGGGTGCAAGTAGTGTCTGATACTAGGGACCTCTAAATGTATTGAATGTACCAATAAGGTGTATGTAAAAGTAACCATTCTTAAAAAGAAGATCACAAACACTTTATGACTGGTTAGTCGGAGTAAAGTGCACGGTGCTCAGAGTCCTAATGCAACAAAAATGTGCTCAGCTGCAGAAGGCAAATTTATGGGGGTATACCACTTAAAAAAGGCAATTTCCAACAAACTGTTTTTCTTTTTGGGACTAGTTGAATTCTTTTCAAAGTTCATCAAAAAGAAGTTAAATATAAGAGTGATTTTGAGAAAGCTTGTCCAAACAAAGCCACAGAGACCAAGGGCCATATGTAGGTAGCCTCACATTTACCGATTCATAAATACCGAATTTTACCGATTCGGTATTTATGAATCGGTAAATGTGATGTAGGTAATGATTCGGTAAAGTTTACCGAATCGAAAAAATTTGGAAATTATGAATCGGTATTTACCGATTCGGTAATGAGGCATACCTTCCCATTGATTCCTATGTGCCTGGAGGCCCATAGGAATCAATGGGAAGGTGTGCCTCATTACCGATTCGGTAAATACCGATTCGGTAATGGGGGGAGCATATACCAGGGTGGCAGGGTGTCACATTGACACCCTGTTGCACCCCTGAATCTTGCATGTGTGCACATGTGGCGCACATACATGCCCTAAGGGCATGTATGTCTGCCACATGGCACTCTTAAATCAGCAAAATATTGCTTTTTGCAAGGTATTTGTTATTTATCACCAACCTGTATTTGGTGGTAAATAACAAATTCTTAATACTGATTTTCACTCTTTAGAGTGCTCCTTACATTGCATTTCTGGATTCGGTATTTACAGAATCGGTATTTTACCGATTTCTTAATTTCCGATTCGGTAAATACCGAATCCAGAAATCAGCCCCCTACATAGCAAATGCCTAAATACCGGTCGGTAACAGGATATTTACCGAATTTCGGCCGTTACTGACCGGTATTTGGCTTCCTATATGAGGCCCCAAATGTATTATCGACTTGAATGGGTGCATACATGGAGCAAAGTGAGGATAACCGACACTAAAATGATGCAAAGAATGACTTCAATAAAGTTCCACACACAAAAGAATTTGCACGCTAAAAGTTGACATGAGTTTGGCTCTGAACCACATTGCATCTCATAGTACAAAACATCACAAAGAGCTCAAGCATTAAAAAAATACATTTCAATGAAAGATATGTAAAGAGGTGTAACTTGGTTAACTAGGAATACTTGTCCTAAATGAAAACCTTCACAAACAATATACAAAAGGGAATGTTTGAATTTATACAGCTAACATGTACGATTTTTGTTAAAATAACATATTGGGAGTGATTTACCAATATATGGTAATTTGTATAAAAAGCATTTTACTCAAGGATGTATTTGAAGTATATTCATGCAAGACGCTTCACACTTCGCCTTGCACCTTGGCGCAAGGCTAAATCATGTTTAATTTAATGTGAAAGTAACACACCAAAAAGACCTGAGGAGGTTTAATGACCTGCAGGGGGCGACTCCCCTCGTGTCAAATGTGGCAACACAGACAAGCCACCCTGGGTTGGACTAATAACAGCGGAGTGCAAGGGAGCTCCCCTGGGTGCTCTATTAAAACTAATCTTTGACACACCAGGTTGTCAGTTTTATCTGCACTGTCAATTTCTTCACACTCTCCCTCCTCGCCCAGCTCATCTGAAGATTTTAGTATACCTCCTTATCATCACAAACAAAACATCCCTCAACTCTTCCCTCACAGTGAGGGGGTTGTAGCCCGCACTGCGACCAGGTTCGCAGTGCTAGGAGATTCCCGATGATAAAGCATGCCACCTACGATTGGATGAGGGAATTCATCCTTCAAAAAGTGACCCCGCTGCACTGCGCTGTTATTAGTCCGATTCAGGGTAGCTTGTCTGTGTTGTCATGACATATTGTAAACACATAATTATTTGTATCTGCACATCCAACACCATGTTTTCAGCATTACATTGTACAGAGGCAAGTATGCCACAAGATAAGAAGAGCATTGTAACTACAGATACCAGTCGGTAGAGCCTAGTAGCAATTCTTCTACACCAAAGTGTCAGGAAGAAATTATAATAAAGAAAGGAGTTTTTGTGTTTAACTGTGAGAAATTGTAAAACTGTTTAATGGAGAAGATCATTCAATGTACAATTATTTTTTTTTACAACTATAGCTTTGATTACTAGTGCCTCAAAATATGAGATGGTATTTATAGTAAGCGGTAAATATTGATACCCTGGTGTGCTAAAGACATTCCATTGCAAGTTGTGAAGGTAGAAATTAGGAATTATATGCCAAAACAGTGTTTACCACACTAAATTCCATATGTATTGGTTGTTTTCCAAAGTTTACACAACATATGTGAGCATGTTTCACCTGCTGAAATTTGTAAGGCAAAACTTTCCCAGGTGTGGGGGGGGGGGTGGAAGCTACCTAGCTTTGGATCTTTCCTCTACACTTGGAATCAGAGCCTAAAAGAGAATATTGAAGAAAAAGGTTTAAAAAGGTGTCATTGAGGAATACAGCTGAGTGCCCCATGGAAAAGATTTTAAAAAATCAATGGTTTTGTTTAACTCACAGTATCTAAGTTAGAACTTATGAGCAAGACCATTCACACATGTAAGTAACCTCCAGCACCATAGAATTACTCTATGTGAACTTTTGTTTGTTATGATTGTGGTTCAATTTTATTTGTGGTATCTCCAAAATAGAATCCATGGGAAATACTTTACATAAGAGAATGAAACTCCAGTATATTAGGATTACTTTTTTGGTGTATTTATTTTTTACTCACACTGGGTATTTATTCATATTTATATTATAGAACTGCCATCTAGATTAGTGTAGAAAGCAAAATTGTGAACAAATTAGGCAGCCTAATAGATGCAGAATTAAGTATATTCTTGTTAAATGCTCACAAATTTTGGTTCCTTTTTTTACTTTGGTATTCACATATGTTGGTGATTAATGCATTTCAGCATGTTGAAAACATCGTCTTGTGAGAATATATCCAATTGTCCATTTCAGTATCCAATGCATAGATAACTGTAGTCTTGTGATCTTAAAATATGTTCAAACTATAAGGTAAATACCATACTGATTTTGTTTTTCACAAAAAAAATACACCGTGGTAGGATATTATTGTAATCACAATACTGCAATGCAATGTGGCGTTTATTAGTATTCTGATGTAAAGGAATGAGCTATGTTAAATTACATCACACTTTATTTTATGAAATTTGTTTTCAATATATTAAATTAGCAGGGCCCAAATGACCTCAATTCTACTCTGAAGAACAATGGAACATGTAAAAGCAATGTTCCAATCAGCTTGGTGCTAGGTTCATGAGATTGATGTGTTTATAATAATACGAACATTTGGGAAGGAGATCTCTTCTCTAGATACTCTGATTGATCTTGTATTGGTTTTGCAAGACTATTTCTTATCTGGTTCTGTCAATAATTTATGGTGTGATTTTAACATGCAATTATGATTATTTTTATATTTTATAATTTTGTGCATTACAGCCCTGATGAAGCTCTTGAAGCAGCTGTAAATCTATTTAGAATTATTACTTGGACACTAAACAAATCTCTCTGTATTTAATTTAAAAAATGGTGTCTATCTCATTTGTTGTATATGTCTAAGAACTGGGATCTTGGGTAGTTAACCCAGAAAGAAGGGCTATGATACGATACAAATAGCAGGGGAACTTACTGGTGGTGTGGTGCATTAGTACTTAGCTGTCCTAAAATTTGTTTTTGAGTTTTTTGTAAATGGAAGAATTCAGCTTTTCAATAACAGGTTTGTGTACTGATTGTCTAGAGTTGCTAAGAGTGACAAGGAAAATGTATTGATGGTCTAGAGTTGATAAGAGTGACAAGGAAAATGTATTGATGGAGTAGGAAGACAATGAATCTTTTTCAAGTAAAGTACTTGCAAAGAAATTGGAGAAGTACAAATGAAAAGGATGAATTACAAAAAAGAAAATCAGTGACAGAAGCCTTTGGTCAGAATGCGGGAAACTATTTGGAGAAGCACAGGAAAATGTCAGTTTAGGCATAAAATGACCTTTTTCTAATCCTAACAGGGAAAACTACAATATTTGTGAATGCCACAAGATTAATACTCCAAATGGCTGAAGTTTAAAATGGTGGTAGCTATGACCACTAAGAGAGTGAAAATGTCTCAATGGAAATTTTTTTAGTGATCTTTTTTCTAACGTATTTCGAACACAAGATTGCCGTTTATATCTTGGGGAAACAGAAATGTTTTTAAAAGAGAAGAAGCGGGAACACAGAAATACTGTTCTCTATCACACCATATCTAAAGGAGTTAGTAGAATAAACTAATTGAAAGAATGAATAGATTTGTGAATGTGTGGTTAAAATTATTAGTGGAACTGTTGCTAAACCTACGATTCAGGCTTAGCTCTATAAGCTTTGTTTTCACGCCCACAAGTGTCATAAACAAACTTAGTTCAATGCACCAGCGATTGAATGTGAAGAAAACAAGTTTTTGTAGCCCCACGCAACCAACTCAATGACTAGTTGATGTGGTGTCTGTGCTTTTTAGATTACTAACAATGCCTAAACAAGAAATCAGAGATGCAGTGGTAATTACGTTCTTTACAATATTACACACAAGTACTGCACTAAGGAAAAGACACTTTATGCTTAAATGTTTTTGCTTCAATAGGCTCAGCCACTTGCTTAAAACATTCAAAATAATCTAGCAGAATATTATTAAAACAACACTAATGCATGTCACGAACAACAAAAATAATATGAACATTTCTACCATATTGAAATGTAGTCTGGCAACCTAACACTCTATAACCTACTTCTATTCTCTTGCTATGAGAGCATGGAGTAGTATAACTTGCATTTACAGTTCTTAGGGAGAATGAATGCACTTCATACCTGTTTACAGCACAAGGTTGTAATTATCAGTAGCCGGGAGAGAGTGTTCCCTCAAAAGTAAAACACTCATCAGCATCATCTCTTCACCTGTTGGACTTTGCAGATTATCAGCTTTCAGCACAGAATGGTACAACTGAGTTGTATGACTGTACAAAAGGCCTAAATGATTTGATGATGATGTGATGTGAATGTTGTGTTTGTTATTATAAAAAAGGATGTGTGTTATCTGTTTTCCCTTATCTAATTGTGTTATTACTAGTTAATGCTTCTATTTTGTCAGAATTGGTAAAGTCAATGTGAAAGCAAAGCTGTGTGTAATGTACTCCTAACCCACAGCTTGCTGTTCTTCTATGACCAATGGTAAAGATAATCTAGATGCATGAGGCTTGCACCGAACCTCAATGAGTTTGGGCTAATACATCAAAGATGTCCATGAATAGAATCAATGAGACATTTTGGGTGAGCCCTTGTCAAAACTAGGGATTCACCTTTCTGGTAGGTGTTGATTTAGACCATTGTCAATACTTATACCAGAAAGGGAAATATCTCAATGATTATACCAAAGGATAGGTAAAGCACCTCTGACTTTGTTACAATACCCTGAGGTATGAGACGGCTGCAATATAAGCATGTAGTTTAGAAATGGGAGCAGGCCCAGAAAATAAATGCCTATAATAAGTAGATTAACAGCTGGCATTATATGGGACACCGACCATATATTAAAGTGCACTAATAAATCATCTGTGATATAAGTGCTTTAACCTGACCAACTAGGTCAATAAGAATTTCTATGAATGAGTCAGGCAAGTCCAGGTGGGAGGCAAACCAAGATAAAACTAAAGATGGCCATAGATGTGATAAAACATGAACATGATGCTTTTTCAAAAGCTTTGATATCAGCAAATTATATGATACTCAAATTGAAAGAAATGTGAATGATAATTGCAATTCTTTAACAGCATTGTCAGAAGCACCTGGGGTAAGGTTCTTTGTGTCTGTTTGGGAATACCACTCACTGATGGAGTCAAATGTCAACTAAAGATATAACCCATTACATTCCTGAATAAATTAGTGGAATGCCCACTTAAGTTTGAGCACTGTTCACATGTATAAATT
Source organism: Triturus cristatus (assembly GCF_964204655.1). Taxonomy (NCBI): domain Eukaryota; kingdom Metazoa; phylum Chordata; class Amphibia; order Caudata; family Salamandridae; genus Triturus; species Triturus cristatus. The sequence continues at coordinate 113,588,032 of NC_140588.1, forward strand.
TGAATCTCATAGCTCTGGCTTAGCTGTTTGTTGTATTAAGTACTTCAGGTTTTAACTCACTTGTGTCAAAAAAAGAGCTATAATTACCAAATTCTAGCACTTCGATTGCTCACAAAGGTGCTCATGATGATGTTTTAACATTCGCCACCACCAATCCGCACGGTGCCTGCCACGTTGTGCATGCAAATGCACAACATGCCATTTTGGCATTGCGTCGGGTGCTGCTGTACGCAGCACCCGCCGCAAAGTCAAACATGCAGGATGCGACCTCCAGGGTGGCAGTCGCATCCTAATTAGGGCTGCGGGACCACTGCATGGCTGGCAGCCGGTCCCGTTTCCACAGCCGCCATCCTAATCAGCCCCAAAGTATTTGATGGTGGAAACCGAGGAACAGTTCTCCAGTGCCTGGGTTGTAGTAGATTAATACCTCTGGTTACTGGTGTTCTGGCATACGTTTGGACATTGAGACCTGAATTTTAAGCCCATCCTTTGTGAGACAGGCCAGAGCTGGTTATCCTAAGTGCTCTGTCTGTGCAGAAGACACCATCCAAAATGCAACAGTGTTAGACCTGACAGTCTTGGTATGGTCTTCCCCCAAACATTTTGCCTTCTCCCTTCTGTTTTCTAAATTTTGGGTTTGTTGGAACAAGGACTCTGCGTAATTTACCACTGCTAACCAGTGCTAAATTGCTTGTGCACTCTCCTTAAACATTGTTAAATTGGCTTACACCCTATTGGCACATTTAGTTTACTTATAAGTCCCTAGTAAATTGATATTACATATACTCCAGGCCCTGTACATTATATTCTACTAATGGGTTTGCAACACTTATTGTGCCACACACTAAAGTAACACTTTTAAACATATCTGAAGTCTGCCATTTCAGTCTGTAGTGCTAGTCTAAACAATCAATTTGACCTGTCAAAATGAAACTTTTGCCAGGTCTAAACCTTCCTTTAATACATATAAATCACTCCTAACGTAGGCAATAAAAAGCCCATATGGCAGGGTGCATTGAATTTTAAACAGTTGGGAATGTATTTTACGTTTTGCATGTCCTGAAAGTATAGAACTCCTAAATACACTTTTCAGTACTCTGAGGCCTACCTCTCCAATAGGATTATGTTGGGTCATCATATTACATGTAATAAGTGATAACGTTTGATTGGGAACTGGTGGAAATGTCATGTTTGTCTCAAATGAATTGTAATTTAGAATTCTCTTAAATGACAAAGTCAGATTTTAATTCACAATTATGACAATGTCATTTTTAGAAAGATGGGATTTTCTCCTCCTAACTGTTTAGTAGCTGCTGCAAGTGTCCTGGATCACATGACCCTCCTGTTAGTCTTTGTGATTTACTTCCAGACAGTGAGAGAATAGGGCTTCGGTGTGGGCATGTTCGGCCATCTTAACAGGATAGGTGGGGTGAAGCTGTTCCCTGCCCCACTTTAATAGGAGCTGCTTCCAGCAAACACAAAGACACCTAACACCAGTCTTTTGTCCACACCTGGTTAGAGTCTTTGCAGGGGGAGAACATTTATTTCCAGAATGAGATGTGGGGGTAACCTAGACCTTTCCCCACTTCAAAGGCAGACACCAGGTATAAATACTGAACCCTCAGGCCAACACTTCAGTACACTCCTGGACCTTTCGATGACACTAGATGGAATACCTTGTTCCCCAGAGGATTACCCCACTGCGTGAAGCATGCCTTGTTTCCCAGGGGACTGCCCTGCTGCTTGAGGTCTGCCTTGCTGCTTGAACACAGGACTACCAAAGCAATTGCAAGGGCTGGTTGCCTGGCCTCCTGTTCTGAGCTACAGAGACATAACAAGCTCCATGGACCTTGGCCTCTGCTGGAGTGAGTCATGACCCTCAATTGGTGCTTCTCCTCTCCTATCGCCTTGGCGGTGGTAATGAAGGTGCTGTTCCTGACTAACATTAAGAGTTGGGACTTGGAAAGAATTTCGTTAAACACTGGCCTGAGAACTGCCAAAAGATTGTGACCTACTGCTCACCGATTGACTCATGTTTCACCACTGGTTGGCCTCACTCCGCTGTAGCACAGGCCATGCTCTTCTCTTCAGTGGAACATCTCAGCAAAGGTATCTGGCCTTGTGTAGTTCTTGTCAGCTACAACCTGCAGCCTCATTCTGTTGAAGATTTTTTACTTCCAAAAAAGTGACAAAGTCCAAAGGTAGAAATGTTCACCTTGACTCCATCCAGTGGCTCACTGACGATGATGCCTCATCCTCGGACACCACCGGCTGCCTTGCCCCACTTAACTTCACCTTTTCAGAGTCATTTCTTTGAAAAGTCAAAAGGAGTAAGCCGAGACTGGACTCAATACACCTCGCTCAGCAGAACTGCACTCCATCGCAATCAGCCTTAACTTTCCACTTTGCTCCTATCTAGGGTGATCAGATGCCTGCAGTTGGCATTTTGATTTTTAGGTGCTATTTTTCACTTAAAATTAAAAAAAATTCAAAACTCCAGTTCTATTGATGGTTTTAATTCATTGTGGCGTCATTTTATGTATTGAATTTTACTCTGTGTTCTAAATTGGTGTGGGATTTTTCTTGTGTTGTGTTTCCACTTTACTACTGTTTGTGTACTGCATAAATATGTAACGCAGTGTCTGTAATTTAAGCCTCACAGCTTTTGTGCCAAACTACTATAAGAATAAGCACTAGCTATTTTATTGACTTTTGTGATTCATCCTGACAAGGACTGTGGTTACTGCCTTAGAAGGGTTCATACCCCAAACCCACAGCCCAATTTCTTACAAGCAGCAATTTATTAGTCAAAGCTAAAAGGTAAGGACTGTGGCTGTTGCTTGAGAAGGGTTTACAACCCCCCACCCACAGTCCAATGTCTTACAAGCAGTCATTTATTAGCTAATAGGCAAGAGCACATTCAGGCATGAGATTGGAAGATGCCTTGTGATACCCCAGGCATATTGAAATGTGAGAAAAGGTCTAATGAAATGTAACTGTGAATAGAGAACATTTTGGAAAAAATAACAACACAATGAAAACAAATGCATAAACCAGGCTATCACAACATAACAATAAATACAGTCAAATGGAGACCAGCCATAAGCATAAGTACTAATTTAAAGTAGGATAGGCACAATATGATCTGAGGAGCTACACTGGAGGAAAAACCCCTGACAAGGAAGGAAATAATAAAAAATCAAGTAAAGTAAAGCAAGGTGGAAGAGTCACTATAGCGCATGCAATATATTTAATGACAACAATGTTGCATTTGATCCACTGCATCGACTACCACTACATCAGCAAGGTACACATATGTAGAGTTAAGTATAGTAAATATATACTTACCTTGACAATGTAATGGTATGTGATGTAGTGGATTCATTATTTTGTAGTTCTCTACTGTTGACGTCTGTAGTGATACACAACCATGAAGAAAATGCAGCTATCACAAAAGTTAGAGTGGAGCATCATGGTGAGAATATGCTCAGTCTCTGGTAAGTTTATTCATACTGAGTCCATCATTTAGTAGCAGAAGAGCACCAGCTCACAAGCTTGTGGAAGATTTGAACACTCACCATAACTAAGGGGTGTGGGAACAGAATAATATTGTCAGAATATCACATGAAATAATATTGTGTCCCAATTTGATGTACAAAAAGTGGCATTGAAATTAATAAGAAAAACCTCTACACCAATATAGAGTATATGTTAGAATGTGTTATGTATGTTGCGGCTGCTTTTTTCCATTCTCTACTCTTAAATCTACTATGCTTGTCATGTTAGCAGTCATATTCTGATGTTGCTGTTGTAGGAAAGTATGGAAACTATGTAATAATCTCATGTAACTCCAAATAGGTCCTTTGGATTCACAATAATAAACCCCTAGCTTAGTCCTCTTGGTAGTGTGGCACAGAGCAGTCAGGCTTTACTGGAGAAACATTTGTTAAGTATTTCAGACTACCAACATGGATAATAAGTAATTCGCACAACTCGAAAGAAATCCATCACCAAACTATACAAATAAAGCTGATTTTTGTTCTTCAAATTTAGATACCAATTTAAACACAATGAGAAAAATGTAACCAAAGTTATAGATTTTTAAAGGAAAAATAAGTCATTGCGTTCGCCTCCTCTGAAACTTTAAAAATGCAATCAATGGGGAAATGGACTAGTGACAGTTGGTCCCTTGCAGGTCGAGTTTAGTGGAATCTACTTAGAGGGAAGGTGAGGCAGGTCTCAGGACCAGGCTCAGACAGTCAGTTGATTTTTACCTGCATAGCTGTCCTGGGTGTCTCTGGGGCCAAAGTTAGTGCTGTGGGTGCCGTGGCTGCAGGTTTTACCACTTAGACAGTGCTGGTGAGGAAGGAGGTGCAATACCTTGACAATTGGGCCGCAGAGGTGTCGGGCTAAAGATGCTGCAGGGTTCCCTCCAGGCACAGCAACAAACAAATGTAGTGGTAGCCTTACTGTCCACCAACAAGCTCAGCCTTCAGTCACTTTGACGTCCTGGAGTCCGGAGGAAAATGGTAGCAACCTGAAACTTACTAGAGGGCAGGACCATATTTCACACAATGCACTAGACTATTTACTTTTGAGCAATTGCCTCAGCGGGCCCGATGACCAGTGATTCGTTGGATCTGGGTGCGGTTCTAGGCTGCAGAGGACTAGTTCCTCTAATTCACAAGACTTTGGAAGTGCCTTTGGCTTTTAGAAGGGTTACTTTCCCATTTGGAACCAGTTGTTGGTCCAGTACAAGTGGAAGTTGTGCAGCTGCAGGGTGGTTGGCACAGGTTCAGTCTTTAGTGCCTTTTCTTTGTGCATGTCCTGAAGTTGCATACTCTGGTCTCTTCTTTGTCCTTTTGTTGTAAGTCCATCGTATCAGAGATTCTGGTGCAAGGAGAGCCCTTAAATCTTAGATTTAGGGCTGTTAGGGGTGTGGGAGCTAGTAGCTAATGGTCTACTAGCTCCAGCAGCTAATCCGTCCCTGAGGTGACCACTTCCTTTGGAGTGTGGCATCTTTTCTGTCCAGAAACCTCAATTCTGCCACTTTTGTTTAAGGTGGCAGAACCCTTCTTCGGCTGTAGAGACCAGGTAGTGAACCTTAGGGGTGTGGCTAGCCTTCTGGAGTTTGCATGCCTCCTGCATATCTAATGTTCCCACCAGCTTGAGTTGCAAATGTGGCTGGGGCAGGTGGTTGACTTTTTCCCCCTCTGGGGGAAGCCTGATAGTATATCAGAGGTGGTGGGAGCTTTGAAGCTCAACGCATTAATGTGCCACTTCACTTGCCACCCTGTCAGGGAGGAAGGTCACACCTCCCACCCAGGCAGGCCTTAGTTTCTGACTTCTGTGAATGCTCACACCTCCTGGCAGGGAGTCAGACTCCGGTCTTGGTTGCAGCAGTCACAGGCTGTCATGCATGGCACAGGAAAGGCTGGGCAACAAGGTGGGCAACCTTGGTGCATGCCAGATTATATCCAACTTTAGGAATTATTCAGGTTTGATGGGACAAGTTGTTTGGTACCAAACATGACCCTTTTCAGTAGGACCATAATGGAGCTGGCTATCTAGGAATGACTATATGCCAGCCTATGGCATCCTATTCCCCCATGAACATTTATAGTAGCCCCCAATGGAATGAGGCTTCCCTAGGGACATATAAGCTTTCACTTATATGCCCACACCTTTAGTATAATGCACCCAGCCTCCTGGGCTCAGGAGACCTAACTTAGGTGTGAGTAACACATATTAAAAATGTTGTTGTGACTGTGTTACTCAGTGTGAGGGTAGAGTCGAGTCTGAGCAGTTTGCACTGCTCCCACAGTCTGCAATGGCAAGCCTCCTGTCATTTTCTTACTTGGGTCATTCAGGATGGCACAATTGGTGCTGCAGACTCTGGTGACCCCTTACATTCCCATGCCCTGGGTAGTACTGCTTCCACTTAACAGGGACTTATATGTGAGTTAAAATCCTTGCCAATTTGGGTTACCAATTCACATGCATCATATTTTAGAGAGAGAGCACTGGCACTGGGGGCTGGTCAGGAGGCTCCAGTGCATTCAGAGTCAAAACCCATCAGCATTGGAGAAAAAGGTGTGGGGGTGACCATACAAAAGGATACTTTCATACAGATGTTATGTGACATGCAGCAGTTGACAGTAGCAGCCATAAGTGTTGCTAAGTGAATAAAGACTTACCTGCTCCAACGGCCACCACATTTCTCCCGATCCTTGCATCCTATCCAAGAACTGCTGGGCACTGCCCAGGCTCCCAGATCCTAAACCCAATGTTGTTTACATGCTAAGAATACTATCCTCAGCATGTGAGCAGCACTGGGATTGGGCTGAGGGCCTGGGTTTGGCACTCTGACATAGAATGGCAGCTTGTGTTAGATTCTCCACCCAGCTGTACAACACACCTCGGATGTAGAAAGGCTTAAAGCGCATGATGCTTAGGCCAGACCCTGAAGGCCGGCCAAACCATCATGCGCACTTGGCAGTGCCCACCACTCCACTCTCTTCCCCGGTGCTGCATCTGCAGCATCACTATGGGAGGCCACGCCCCTCCCTCGGCTCGCAGCCTGCAAGGGTAAAAATAACATGATAGTAAAAATGCTTTTTTAGCATTTTGTTTTTGTCATTTGCCTCTGCTGGCTTTCAGTACAGGGGGGACGATGATCCTCCGCCATTACCGAGGAGCTGACCCCTGGCAGTTGAATGCTGGAAGGGAACAGGTCAGACACCCAAGTAGTTACAGAAGAATAAACCAATTTGACTTGATCATTTCCTTCTTGCTTCTTAATTATGTGTTGTTGGAGTGTTGAAAACAATATTATAACCCAATCGGACAATATTTTTAAAAAAATATTCAGGACACAATATTTATGAAAGATAGGAAAGCAACCACCCAACAGAAATGTTTAAGTTGAAATATCCAACTACATCAAAATAATTGTAGGGGCCCTGCAAACCCCTGAAAATTAATTCACAACCACAGGTTTGTATTTTTATTGGACAAGCCCAATATTGTTTTGTTAACATGGTAACTCCCAGTGACGACACAATTTGCTTTCTCACTGGAAATCACTGCCCATCATTTCTGTAAATTACTTAAATAATTGAACTGAGTAAACTTGTACTAGTTATGCTTGCTTCCAGCTGAACCACAGAAATTGTTGCCATTTTGAATTTGAGTAACCCATGCACACAAAACCATTCTGCTGGGCAACAGCACAAAGCACTTCATGAATAAAACGCATGAGATATGAAACGTAAGCCGATTATTTTTTAAGCTGGTATTATTCAAGTCTCAAACTGGCGACTGGGAATATTTCAATTTCTCTTTACCAACTGTTGATTTCCCAGGCTATCCAAAATTCTACCTCCTCAGTGTGCTGAATCGCCGAAATAAGAAAAAATTAAGAAGGTAAACAAAAGTGATTGAACACTGCAAGAGAAGAGTCCTTGGAATGTCCGTTGAATGGAGAGTGAAAATAGAGGAAATACATTTAGGACAAATATAATTGATGGCATAACGTAAAACAATTGAAGATGGGACTGATGGATTTGGGTCCAGGCAAAACTGTGATGAAAGTGATAGAGAACAAATTATCAGGCTATTTTTTCGAACTCATAAATTCAAAGGACTAATTTGATGATATTCAAGCGTGGTGCAAAGGCTGCGCAACCCTTCTCTATTAATTTCTCTGGAACATTATTGCTGAAAAATATGCTTGAGTATTGATCTGCCCTCTGAAGTCTTTAATGATCGACTATAAGTCAATATCAGATCAACAACACATACACGTTGATTTGGCGGAAGAATAATGGGAGCCACAAAAGAGGTTTCCAACGTTCTAGAGAACGGAGACTCTGGAAGATGCTGAGAGTGGAGGTAGTGGGAGCAAGGAAGTATCTTACCACATTTCTCACTGCATAAATTTGCATCATATCTCAACAAAACCATTATTTAACAATTTTTTAAATAAAACAAAGTACAGATCAACCATAAATATAATGTAAACACATACAAATTGCAACTTTGCCAAACTGTCTAAAGGAATAGAGAAGATAAATTATGGAGATAGAGATCAGAAATGTCAAGTCATCTACTAGAGGACTAAATGCTCAGGGGGATATATTCTCAAGAACGTGTGATAATCATCGCCAACCTAGGCTAACGCAATTTTACATAACGCCGTCTATTGCGGGAAACTAACACCGTGTTAACGGCGTATCCTTAACACACCGCCAACAAGTGATAGTTCCCTGATAACACGTCAAATGCCTGCGTTAAAATTACCAGGACGCCGATAAAAAAGTAATGCAACTGCTGGTTGTAGCGCGTTGGGGCCTGCCGGCACAATGTGCACAAAAGGGGGTGGTGATGGACGGAGCATCAGAACCAATCAAACACTCACACTTAGTCAACAGATCTGGGTTTGATCCATCACCGTTCTTTAGCCCACTCTGCCACCCCAGTTCAGACATGGCCATATGCAAATCAGTCTGACCCTGTGCCTCATGGGAACAGTCCAGCCCGAACTGCCAAGCCATGCCTTCTCTGGACCGGAAACAAGCTTCCTAGGACCGGTTTCTGGCATTTCAGCCGTCTTCAGCCAGGCTTGCTTGAATCCAGTGGCAAAGTGAGCAAGGGACTCACGTCTGAGCATACCCTGCCAACTTATGGCTAACAAAGCGGTACAAAAGGGAGTGGTGATGGACGGCACAGCAGAGTGGGAGATTGGTGGGCCGAGATGTCCAAGTTCAAATGTACGGCCAAGTTCTAGTGTGCGGCCAAGTTAAAAAGTTAAAGTGCAATGTCGTACATAATTTCCTCACTGTTGGCTGTAGCGCGTTGGCGCCTGCTGGCACAATGTGTGCAGCAGAGTGGGAGATTTTCCTGCTGCAGCTGCAGTGGGGTGTGTCCCACCTGCCTCATCTTCCTCATCATTGTCCGGTGCATCTGGCACCTGGATCCATGGGGCATTGGTGAGTACACATATGTTGTGCATCCATCCATCACACCTGTTTTTATATTGCTTACTAACGGCAGTCATCTTATTTTAAACAATCAAGACTGCTGTGGCTTGCGGGCTGGAGTCCCATACTTGGTAACAGTTTCCCAGAGCATAACTTGCTGTAGCAATGTCCTTTTCCCGCCCCGCAAGGGAGTTTAGATTCTTCACTTTGGCCTTTCATTCTGACTTTGAAAGCAGAGTTCAACAAGTTGAGCAGGCACAAAGCCCATTTATTCCAACAGGAGGTGGCCCTCACTTCCGGCAAAGAAACATTCAGATTGCAGGTGCCTCGGACCGCAAGGGAGAAACAGTCGCTTCTTAACACTAACCTCCCACTTCATTTTGGGAAACTAATTCACCTAATGTTTAATGCATCTGAGACGACAGGCCTTGCACATTTTTTTTAAATGTGTGGGATCTGGCCCAGTCTCTTCTTTTCAAACTATATTAAGGGTAATACCAACTTTTATTAATTCTATATTTAACTGTATTTTAGGAGAGCTTCCCTTAATTTTGGCGCCAGTAGCTGGTGTCCTGCTTCTCCCCTTTGTGCTTCATAATGGCTGCTCACTTTTTGGCCCAGCCGGCCCAGCCACAACTGTACCACAATTGCCTATATGAGGCTTTGGGATGCTTGCCCTTAGCAACGATTGGCGTCAGTTACGTCTTGACCTTTCGCTTTGCATACTATACTTGCATGCAACCTGTGCTACATTGCAAAATATGTCATTTCTCCTGGGCGATGGAACTTTGCTTATCGAACACGTGGTGTCCAATCCCTGATTTCAGCCGGTTGATGGGTCCCTTAGAGGCGAATGACGAGGCTTGTTCTGTGGATGGTCAAATGACTCGTGCAGCTCTACTTGGAATCTTGGCTCAGTGGGATATCTGTGCGGCTGCTCAGACTTTCCAACAATGTAGCTTCATTGAATATCATGCAAGTTTCCTGTTGGAAGCCGGAGTCCCCGTCCCGCAATACTGTCACCAAATGCGCGACCGGGAACTCCCTACTCAACGTTAGGCCAAGTAAGGACACCTATTGCGATAGCCCTGTTCACCCCCTTAGCAGCTTGGCACGAGCAGCCAGGCCTATCTCCAAGGCACGAGTGTATAGTATGTGCAACCACACCCACAGCAACCCACTGGTGACACCACAAACGGACTCCACGCGAGCTTGATAAAACAAGTATAAACTTTATATAAAAAGATATACGATCAGACCACACGATACAAGAATCAACATATAATAAAGGGTAATATTTGTTCCAGCTGGCCGGTAGGTTAAAATCCCAACCAACGCTTTCAAAATGCTATGCTGATCGTAATGCTAGAATCACACACGTTTCAATGAACAGACAATAGTGCACTGTGTAACGATACAATCCTGTGCTGAGCAAAGGAGAAATAATACAATGCGTAACAATACACCCCGGTACCTTGCAATGGGAGAAATAATGCAATGCGTACCGCTACAAACATCTACTGCACAATGAAGGAATAATGCAATGCATCACACCCCAATCAAGTACTTTGCAATGAAGAAATAATGCAATGCGCACCGCTACTATCATGTACTTTGCAATAAAGAAATAATGCAATGCGTAGCTACAATCATGTACTTTGCAATGAAGAAATAATGCAATACGGGCCGCTGCAATCCTGTACTTAGAAAGCGAGAAATAAGGCAATGCGTAGCGCTACAATCGTGTACTTCTTTAGGCAGAAATACTGTAAGGCGGCATAAGACAGTTCGGCAGTTTGTTAGCAGCAATATTGGCAATATGTATTACGACAGTCAGCCTCTTCAATAACAGGTGCCCCCACACGGTTCAACGATGACATTAAGCACAGCTTCTCACTCTGGCCCCAGTACTGCCACTCAGTATGGGCCCCACTCTGAGCTGAAGCAAAGGCTCACGTCGTCAGAAGGAATGAGAGGCCGAGAGAATGTCCCTCCGAGCCCGCACCCCGCCCAAGCAGTGATCCACGATACCTGGGGGCGCAACCCCACTCTCCTCTCCTCCTTCAACGGAGTGGACCTTCAGTGTAGAACTTCCTCAATGGGCCTCAGCGGCTCGGCCTGGCAGCTCAGCTTCTCCGGGGCTGCTGGTCCAGGCCGTGACTGTTAGGAAGGTCTCAGGTGGCCACAGGGCACATGTACCCCACGCCCCTAAGATTACGTTACTCCGGGTGCACATTCACCACAGCACCCTCCGGGTCTCCTCTGGCATGAAGCCACACACACAACGCTGATGAGTCTTTCTGTTGACTCCGAGTGTACATTCACCAGGCACTCCTTCCTGCGGTCTCAGTTGGCACCAAGACCCACACACCTCGCTGCAGAGACTCACTTTCTTCCGGTGCACACGATGATCAGCCGATCACCTCCACAGTCCCAGGTTGCACAAAAGCATGCACACTGCTTCACTGAGACTTACTCCAACTCCGGTGGCCCGATATCCAGGGGCTTGTCACCAATGCCTTCAGCTGCACCTTGACAAGCTCACTGTGTCCAAGCCTTACTTCTCCTCTGGTTCACTCGATGACCAGGCGCTCCTCACCAGTGCCTCCGGTGCACCCCAACACGCACCCTGCGTGTCCGAGACTCACTCTGCTTCCAATGCACACGTTAACCAGGTGCTCTTCACCAACGCCTCGTGTGCACCACGACACGCACTGGGCGCGTCCAAGATGCACTTCTCTGTCCATGCACGTGCAGACCAGGCGATCTTCACCAGTGCCTGCGGTGCACCATGACACGCACCCTGCGCGTCCGAGTCTCAGTTCACCTCCAATGCACACGCTGACCAGGCGCTCCTCACCAACGCCTGCGGTGCACCACAACACGCACCCTGCATGTCCGAGACTCACTTCTCTTCCGTGTGTCCTAGATCACAGGGCACACCTTTCGAGGGTCTCAAGCTGCCACAACACGTGCCCACCGCGTTGCTTGAAACTTCTCTGGAAACTTTTATGTTCCTGTGTTTCCAAACAGAGAGCTAGCTCACCTCGGGTCCTTGGGGTTACAAGACACAGCACAAAGCACAGTCTTCTTTAAACAGGGGGACCCTGTGCATGTGGCACAGTCCCAACAGCCTCTTCCTTGGTTAAAACAGCAAACTGCAGACCAGCCCCAGATCACAAAGCAAGGATTGGTCCTTATCAGCAGTCTCTTCAGGTATTCCTTCCTTAGCAGAGGTTCCTCTTGACCACAAAATGGGTCTAAGCCTTTTCAGTGTCAATCCATTTCTATTCCAACGTTCAGGGGCATCAGCTCTCATAGTTATACCCCTAAATATCTTTGAAGTTCGTTGTGCTCAGGTGTCCCTGACCCCTGCCTAAATAAGTTCTGGGTGTCTCCCTCCCAGTGTCACCTTTCTCCCTTTAATACTGGGGGTCTGGATCCTTAATCACTCAGCAGGAGATGGGTCAATTGGTTTATAGCACCAGCCCAGGCCTTTTCACCTCCCGGGCTTCTCCTCCCCCTACTTTCCAGATGCAGGGCAGCCTGGTGTCATCTCAACCCCTCCCTGGGTCAAGACCTCTCCCAGCTCCTCGCACCTCTCAGATCCAGACAGTCAATCTACATTCAGCAGAGACACACGGAAATGCTTAAAGCACAAAACTCAGCCACTTTCTAAAAGAGTGGTTTCTGAACACATAGTGACAAAACCACTTTCACAGAAAGATGTTTTATGACACTGTGAGTTCATACATACTAAACTTCACCTCTCCATTTTAAACTTATAGGAACCTAGGCTAACAAACACAATACCCAGCCTCCCCCATTCTGTCCTATGGGCAGGATGGCCTTTCACCAGTGAAAAACGAAATGGAGTGTTTTTCACTGTCAGGACATACCACACACCTCAGTATATGTCCTGCCTTTTACCTACACTGCACCCTGCCCAGGGGTTTACCTGGACCTACCACAGGGGTGCCCACTCTGTACACAAAAGGGAAAGTAAGGCCTGACAAGTGGTTCCACATGTCAGGACAACATGCTAACTTAGCAAACTGTGCGCAGGCCCTACACTGAAGGCCTGAGTTCCCTTCCCGGGTGTTGTGGCCCTCTTGGGTCTCCAAGCTGCATGATTAGTAGCTCTATGGCATCTGTTGGTCTTCAGATGTGGCTCTGGACTGGGCTCCCCTTCTACTGCAGGTTTTCGTCCTACTTTAGAGCAGAAAAAAGTAGGTCTTAAGTCCCTGCTGCTAACGTGCTTTATCGCCTGTTTTTGGCCCGCATCGCCGATCTGGCTGTTCATTGAGAATATCAGGAAGTGCTGTTATTGGGAGTTTATGGATGGGAACGCCTACTCTGCATATGATTAGCGTTAGTTGTCGCTGTCAGCCTTGGCGATGTTTTTAGCACCAGTTATCGCAGGTAAACTGGCAATGTCAGCTGTTAGCCCAGGCTTGTGAATAGGACAATAAATCTATCACCACTTTCGTGGCCGAAAAATGCCGCTAAATCGGTGATGTGTCCTTGAGACTATGCCCCTCAATATTTTAGAAGTATTGTTAAGAAGGTATCTCAAGAGAAGGGCATAGGTATAGGCTTTTAGAGGAAAGATGAGCGGGAAAAATAAGGGGCCAGATGCAGTAAATAAAAGCAAACAAAGGACAGGCCAGTCTGGAAATGACATATAATGATGAAAAAGAAGCAACAATATATGGGATTAATAACTGGGTTGTGCTAATCCTTTCTTCAGCTTCAGTATAAAGCAAAAGAGAAGAATGTAACCACTCTCGTTGTGGTCTGAGGACTGATTTACTATCTTTTACCTTGGACACTTGCGTGACGCGAACGGACAATAATAAGGTAAATGAACTACATGATCGTGTTGATCATCTTTGCGCCTAAAAGGATTTTTGCATTAAAAGATACGACCACAGCATTAAACTGCATTTCATGACATAGCACAAAACCCTCATTGAAAGTTGGGTTAACAGGGTGGAAAAAAAAACAGCCCCAGGATTCCACACAAACCATACCCACTAAGGTCACTTAAAGTTGCAAAGTAGCATGTCCTGATCCTGCATGAAATACTAGCAACAAACTAAACAGATATAAACAGTGGGAAAAAGGAAATAACTTGAATATCCCTTGCACAATTTTAAAAATGTTAAGGAAAAATACACATTCTACATGGTGGCTTTTGAGGGTACTCTTTAAGTAGAAAGCTGAGGCAAGATACCACTTGCACTGCTTTTGATTCACTATCAGGCAAAGTTATATTGTCTTTAGCATCATGCACCGACAGTATTATTTGGTGTGCTTCTCCGACAACATCATCAGTGAATGTCCCATTGTAAATTCCATTCAGCTGTTCATGCAGTACAATGTAAGAAATTTGTACGCAGCATTCTTAAATCTGCCACCTACTGTGGGTCTAATTCACAAAAGTAATCTGAGACAAAATCCCAACTTTACGCCTTCGGTATTCACAAAAGGCATTTTGTAGTAGAAAAAGTTAGGATTCCTAACTTTACTACTACTAAACTGAGACAAAATTCTAACTTTACAACTTTCGGTATTGACAAATGGCATTTAGTTGTAGTAAAGTTAGGGTTCCTAACTTTACTACTTCTAAACTGAGACAAAATCCTAACTTTATGACTTTCGGTATTCACAAAAGGCACCTAATAGTAGTAAAGTTGTAAAGTTAGGATTTTTTCTCAGTTTACTTTTCTGAATCGGGTCCTATGTTGGTAAGCCACTTTCAAGAATATTCAACTTGCGGCGCTGTTTTTAAAACATTATGCAGTCTGAAAAACTCGTGGATCATCTTTCTATAGTGGATGAGAAGTGAAAAGAAATCCAACCCGAGTGAAAAAGTGCTTTCAGTTTGTCATCCACGTTCATCCATACACTGCCAGTGCTTTAATGCTATTAATTAAAAAAAAAACAATGAGTTATGAAAAATAGTGGGGGAATGATTTCTTTTAGATCAGATTACAAAAAGGAGTTTGTCTTGGGGCCTTATTTAAAGTTTGGAGGCCAGGTTACTCCAGGTTACTCCACCACAAACCTGGCGTAAATCAACTCCATCATATTACAAATTCCTTATAGCCTATGAATGGATCAATGACATAATATCGATTGCAACAACGTCATGATACATAAATATTGAGTCAAAAATATTGATGACAAACTTATCGTTTCCCTTTACTTCAAATGGTGAGTACAAAAATATTGGGAAAACAATTATTGTTTTAAACTAATAGCGTTTCAAAAAACTACAAAACTATTGTGTATATATATATACTTTAAAATAGTAAATACTTTAATATACAGCACAAATATAATATATAATAAATACATTTCAGTAATATTTAATACTAAGTACTTACTATTATAAACATACACACATAAATATGTATGTGTGTGTATCTTAATATGTATACATATATATAATATGCCAGTATTATAACAAAATATGTTTTATTAGATTTTTTCCAATGTACTACTATAAAAAAGCATATATATATATATATATATATATGCAAATTCTATATTCTGTCCTTATCATAATGTGTTTTGACTGCCACAGCAGTCTTGCTCACATGTACAAAAGCTACTCATTTATTAATTAATTAAGTTCACATTATGTATTCCTACAAACTTAGAAGCCCACACTTGCAATATACTCAAAATAAATACGACATATAATAGTTGATGAAATTTGTATTAATAAATGCATATTTAATTGTTAATTATTACTTAAATCATTTTCCAACCTATGTCCCTGCAAACACAACAGCCCGCACCTAATATATAACTTACAAAATGTAATAATAACAACATGTCCATACTTAATAATCCTAAACGATTAATAATATAAAAATATGTATTTGTTAATTAATTATCGTTAATAAATGTCCCACCCTATACTTCTGCACACCCAATATATAAAAAATGATTATTACACAATTTACAAAATTGACAAACAAATAATTAAAACAAATTAATAATTATGAATCAATTATTACTTAATTCACTTCCCATCCTATACCTCTACAAACCTAACAACTAGCAGCTAATATATATATCAAAAGTTATAAAAATTACACAATGTACAAAATTAATATTCAATTAAATATATATTAATAAATTAATAATTTATGATGAATTAATTATTACTTGATTAACTTCCCACCCTGTACCCCTACAAACTTCACAACCCGCCAAAACACTATAAATCATTATCAGTTAAATACAAAATTATAACTCACTTAAAATTACAAACTATATTAAGAAATATTTGCAACAAATATACAAACAATATTTAACATATAAATGTTTTTTATGAACTAAAGTACAAAAAGATAATCAAAAAACAATATTTTTTACAACTATGGGCCTCATTACAATGTTGGTCCTCTGCTTCAGAAAGGTTCCCGATTGACTCAGTTTCGGGGAGTCTGACAGACCGATTACAATGTTTCCAAACATCGTTCAATCGGACTCCCATTGACTTCAATGGGAGCCTGTGTTCTGACCGACACCACAGGCTTCCATTGAAAATAGGGGTGGTCGTGGAAAACCTTGCACCCTGTGGAAGGCACCCCTTGATGCCTGCCACACCGTGCATAGTTGGAAAGAGCGGACCCATAGTTACCCCCACAGGCCCCAACTGGAGACTTCCCGGTGCAGGGGGCGTGCTATGGGCACCCAAAGTCGTATTCCGACAGCTCATCTGTGTCAGACAGACCGATTCAGAAAGGCTGTCTGAATGCAACATCGTAATCGCTCGGTTGGAAATGCAGTCCGTAGAGAAGTACGAGTCAGCTCTGACCGATTCGCAGCCTTGGAATGTCGTTCGGACCAGAGTCGGAACCGAGTTGGACATTCCGGACAGTTTCCAACCATCGTAATCAGTCGGTCGGAAAAGTTTCAGAGTCGGTCGGAAACAAGGCTTCCGACACGGATTTGGATGAACCGAATGCCGTTCGGAGCCTTTACGACCAACATACTCGTAATCAGCCCCTATATTATTGAAAACGATATTAACAACACAGATATTCTTGAAAACAATAGTACTTACCTAAAAGATCGATATTATTGGCAACGATATTTCTGGATCACGATATTTTACTATCACAATATTTTTCCAATATTTCTGTATCTAAATATATGGCACTCAGGCCCTCATTCTGATGTCGGTGGGCCCGCCACAAACATGCTTTCGGTGGTGGGCGCACTAACATACACTGAACTGGTCTGATGCTGCATTATGATCCAGTGGTTGGAGGCATCGCGTGGAGGGACCCACCGCTGCTTTACTGACGAGCTCAAGAAGCCCATCGGGGCAGCGGTGGTACCGTAATCACTACAATAGGGGTGGTGCCTGCTCAGGCTCAGGGATTATGATGCCCGTTTCCCTCTGCCTTTTCATGGCGGTCCTACTGCCATGAAAAGGCTG
The DNA here is from genome assembly GCF_964204655.1 of Triturus cristatus. Classification (NCBI taxonomy): domain Eukaryota; kingdom Metazoa; phylum Chordata; class Amphibia; order Caudata; family Salamandridae; genus Triturus; species Triturus cristatus. The sequence goes on from NC_140588.1 coordinate 113,605,477, forward strand.
ACAGAAAGGGACTTTGGGGGCTCCAAGCAGGGCCCTCATCCCCCCTGGGCCTCCACTATGGGGCCTCGCAAACATCCCTGGACCATATGGCAATCCCTGGCAGAAGGTGCATGAATGTTTACAAATATGCATTTTTCAATTGCAGCTTGTGCTGTCACCCTTTTCCAGGCTGTAGCACAAGCGGCATTTGGAAAAGACATATTTACGACTACCGTGCTGGCAGTCGCACTGGAATATAGGGTGGACCTGCGGACTACTAGTTGGGCGGTTCCACTCTAACAGCGATGTCGGTCAGACACTCGTCTGACCGGAATTGTAATGAGCCAGTCAATATTTTGTAAAAAAATACCTTTGGAACTCACAATACAGCGGGCAGGATATCCAACATGTTTTGATGCAGTATCCCATCTGATAAACTGTTGCATCTCCATATAGAAAAGCTCCATGATATAATTGTCTAAGTTTATGATTTTTCACAAATTAAGTTTTTGAGTTGTATCTTTATGAGCAGAGACCCCAAACATAAAAAGACAGGCAGTCATAAAGATACTACTCCCAAAATTCCTTTGTGAATTGCAAAAAATGATAAATTTACACTTTACCTTTGTGAATCAAGCCCTTGGAGTGATACCTGCTTATGGCAATGCAAGCAATTTTTTAATTGTCCCACAGTGAGGTTTTTTAAATATCTGCAGGTAAAGAATGTTTTGTGGGAATCATACAGGCAAATGTTAAAAGCGAAGAACAGAATTTAGATTATGGTGGTTGTTATATTACTCATATCCATGCTATTTTTTATTGGGATATGGATAATTACTTAGGCAAAATGGAACCTATCCTAAAGTGTAGGAGGAATGGGAAACATGTCCTGACATATTGCTGTGTGTAGACCTATTTTGCATCTTATTCAATATTTTAATTGTTGTTCTTGGCCTCCTCAAGGTAAGGAATGGCAAAGCAAGCCTTATTTTCATTTGCTTCTTTTGAGCTTCCACTCTACCTGAAAGTAGCAACATCACCAATAATGTCTGGAAAAAGCTTTAAGGCTATTTTTTTCTCCATCTACAATCTGGTACCTTTGTTTTGTCCACAATACAAATCATCCAATATGTGTATAAAATGTGGAAAATGTGGTGACTAGGTTTTTTTATTTATATCACCCCAAAATTGAACTGGGGCTCAATACAAAACAGATCAAATGAAATTCAACTATCAATTCAAACCAAGCCCAACAGAGCCCCAGATTATTGTAGGCTTCTTGTAGAGGTTGGGAGTGGGAAGACAGGCTAATTTAGAAATAGGGTAAACCACAGTTTACTAGTGACCTACCCTCAGCTGGCTCCACTGACAGAAACCATAGACCTGAGGCCTGGCCACAGCAGGGCCATCGTCCTATTTACTTCAGAAGACAAGCCCTATTTAGGGCAGTTCTACCAACATACATTTTCTTTTTCCAGCTCAGGGCATGAATATAAAAATCTGTGGAGGAATATCTTACATGCCTTCATTTTCTCATCTCCAAATAAAGAATATGCTTACTATTAGTTGGCCTCACACCCTCTACAATCTACAGCTTCTGACCCACACAAATTATTTTCAAAGTGCTAAATCCCAACCTAAATTGAATAGGAAACTGAAGAGGCAGCCAGTGCAATACCCATATCCTTCCCATAGAATCTCAGTGCCACTGGATTCTATTATACAATTGTTCAATGTTCCTGTGACTAATTTAATGCTTTGCTGATGTTTATACCATGCTGGTTTATGTGCCCCCTTCTATACCATTTGTCAAGCATCTCTAACCGGAATGAGACAACACACAATTCTATTTTATATAACACCCTTAGTTTCCCCATAAGGCTTGCCCTTGAAGTTTTGAGAAAAGCCCACAGATGTGTATTTGTGGGAGTTCCCAATTCATAATCTTACCCATTCCAACCCTGGAAATGGTTAGAGATTTACCCCAACCATCTTGTGCATAATACAGTTGAATGGCTTTCCATCGTAGAACAAAGGAAAAATGTATGTGTTTTGGTAGCTGTCTTCTCCTTTGTGGGTAGTTTTGCTATCAATTAAATTACGATCGCCAACTAAACAAGCTGTTCAGTGACCATATAGAGGTTACAAGGCTGCAGACACAGTGTTGTTATTGGTTGGAGCACCCTGACGTGAAAGGCATCAGGCATTTTATTCCGTATAATGGACGGGCCTCTTGCGCCTTACTTCACCAACACGTGCCTCCATTTAAAGTCAAGTGTGACACCTTTCCCAGTCCCGCCTCTGTAGCAAGTGCACTTTGCATTTTGGGATGTTCAATGTTGAAATCAAAACCACATGTGCCAAAATGCAACCTGCTGCAGGCTATAATGTTAGGACTTTTATTCTGTAGAGACATCCCATGGGCATAAAAGCAGCTATAGTAAGGCAGCTTGTAGGGAACAGCAGTGCCAACCAATTCAGAAACAAATATCCTTTCTTTCACGGGTGAAAGGAAGCCAAGCAAACAAAATAGTTCCTCTAAATTTCGCCTGTGAAAGAAATGATTTTTGCTGATGAGATGGAAGTCAAAGCTCGCTTTTGCAGGCTACCTTTGTGAGCCTGCATCCGGAAATGAAATAATTTGGAATGCGGCCCCTAGCACTGTCTCTCTAAAGGGACAGATTATTTGACAAATTGCTACACACCAACAGTGCCTGGGAACTCGTCCACCAAACTTCCCTCATACTGAGTGAAGAACATTGTGCCCCTTGAGCACTGTGATGTCCCAAGCTGCTTGTAGTGCCTTATTGCAAGTAACCAGATGTGCAATTTTCTTATTATGGACACTTCCTGACATGAGAATGCATCTGTAATAAAAAAAAAGAATATAGGGAGATTACAGTTCCCAACATTATATAGAGCTTATAAAGTAAAATCAGTTGGTTCTGCCTATTAGGTTTCACACCTACTTATTTATTCTTCAGTTTCCTAGTTTAGCCAATGAATGATATTACCTCTTACAGGATAAGAGTGCTCAGGGTAGCATGGCTTTTAATTTCTACACCAGTCATTGTAATTTTAACATTACATTCATAGGCGCCAGTTTGTCTCAATTATCAGTTTGCTTTCTAGCTCTTTGTTACATATTATACTTATTTCTGAAACAGGTTCTTGTCCTAAGGGAATTATTAGATTCCATTTGAATGTTATTCTGTGTATCCCTTTGAAAATTCTTTGTCTTGGCAAATCACTTATACTGAGTGTAAAACTCTTAAAACATTAATGTAGAACTAGCTGAACGCTATATCAGGGTTTTCTTGGCAAAATATGAGTTGCTGCCTTTGAAGGAATTATGCAAAATGTGTAGGGCTTCTAAGAAGCTGTTAATAAAACAATAAATACATCAATCTTGCTGCTTATCTGATATTGAGAGGTTACTAGTGGAATCTATACTATGCAACTTACCGTTTAAACAATTTGCTGGTTTATGGAAATCCCCCATGAAAGCCACCAACTCGTGTCGGATCTGTATGTAATTCTGGACAGGAAGATCTGTATGTAAATCAGGACAGGAAACACTGGAATATACAGATTTTCAGACTTATGGAATAAGACATAGAACTGTGCCTGAGGCAATTTTATTTTGTTTTAGAAGTTGTACTCCTGAACATTTTGGGCATATCATGAAATATCTAAATGTCAGTAAAATATGTTGAGGGAATGTGAAGCAATGGGGATCCACAAGCATAAAGTCAGTTGGCATAGAGCTCTGTCTCCTTTTCAGTACCCTTTTTCTTTATTTTATTTATTGTAATGAGCATTATTTTTAGAAATTTAGACAATAAATACCTTATTCATACATTCATTCTTAAAATAGATCTGTATGCTCACCTGTTTAAAGCAAATATATAATTATAGCAAAATATCTCCTTTGTTTCAGTAGTCATAGCTTCTGGGTTAGCAATTAAAAAAGAAGAAACGTTTCTGTTTTTTAAATGTTGGTGTTCTTGGTTAGTGTTTAACTGCTTTATTGCTGATACAATGGTTCCAATGGCTGTATGACAAGAAAAACAATATTGAAAAACTATCACAGAAAATATCGACAACCTAACTAGTGCTACCATATACATAAATAAGAAAAAAATGTTATATTGTTCAGAAACATATTATATTCAAAAACAACAATACTGAAAAGGACAAAGAAATACAAATATCAGGACTACTTTAACAGTGATGAAACATAACAATAGCCAGGAACACAAACATATTGAAAACCATAAAATTGACACAATTAAATTGCATTAAAAATAACATAAAATATGTATACACATGTAAAATTATCACGTAAAACATAAATACATATTGCATTCAAAATGAAAAAAATAATCAATATTTACCATGAATGGTAACAACTACTCTCCAAACAACTTATAAAATGAAATCTAAAAGTAGTTAGTAAATGGAAACACTTTCCCAATTTAAATAAAGTGTGTAACACGGACATGAAAATATACAATTAAAGGCATCCTCAAAAGCAACTAAAGTAGGGAAGTTTACATCTGCCAAATTGAAACTCAAAATAACAAGACAACTAAACTCCAAAGAACCACAGTTTAATACAAATGCCAAAGTAAGTTAATAAAAAAAGGATGAACAGTTAAAATATACATATATGTATCCATAATACAGTCACCTTCGCTAGAAGTCAAAAGCAAACAAAGAAAAATCAAGCTACAGACATCCAAAAACAAAAGTCTAGGAAAGACACACTCAAAGGTAATTATTATAACAAAAGAACAAACACCCTATTTAAACATATAATACAGCAAAGACATAATATAAAAATATACAAAAAGAAACTCAAAATAAAAAGCAACAATACATGATAAACAAACACAGCTAATATATCTCTTCCTCTCAACAGACTGCAGCTAACACCAACTATCACCAAAATCACAAGCAAACAGCCCAGCAAAACAAAAATCTACAGACTAACTGAAGTAGAAAAAACATCCAAAGTGTACGTAAAATGTACAGCTATATACTAAAACTGAGAAAAACTAAAATTAAAACATGTAATACATCTTTTATATTATAAAATCCAGAGATAAAGTGTCAGAAACTGCAACATACATCAAATCCCTAAAAGAGAAGCTGCTCTTAAGATACTTTTTTTGTATACATGATTCTATTGGCATTTATAACAATCACAAGTTTCCAACTTTTATCACATTACAGCATGATACAGGTTAAACAACCAAGACCATCCCTCCTCTTCCCTCGCCCTTGCTGTACAGTGTCAATAGTGGTGACATGAAATCTATCATCAAGAACTTTCCCAATCTTGAAATGGGTGCAAAGATATATAATATCATCTGACACCTTCAGGCCCACTGGTACTCTTTGCCACAAAACTAGCGTCTCCCACATCATTGGACACCAGCCTAGCTAGTCCACCTATATCTCCATCACAGTCCCTCCTTCATTTCCCTCTTGGTGGCCTGTGGCTTAAGCAACTCAGCCAGCAGAGCCACCCATGCCTTCATATCATCGGCAAGCTTGTTGTCCCTGTGTCTTACGCATGTGCCTTTCCTCTGCCACTTCACACTCTGCCATGTCCCTTAGCTAATCCACCAGTAGCGGAGGGCCCGGTGAGACCCACTTAATGCAAACCCTGCATTTTGCTAGCAATACCCCCAGCAGTAGGAACCGCCTGATAAGTTGCTCCTTTTTATGTACCCGAACCATTCCCAGTGGGTACAGTCTAAGTCCCAGAGTGAGTGTCCAACCCAAGGCCTTCTCCAGTTTGCCCACCTCTGCCCGCCAATAGTCCTCAACTAAAGGGCAACCCCACACCATGTTAAAAAAAATCTGCACCAGCTGCAGAACAAAGAGGACAAGTGGACGGATGCCCAGGATAAGTAGTTTGCAGCAGTTTTGGGGCCAAGTACACCAGGTGCACAGAATTATACGGGATTAGCTTCAAGCAGGCATTAGTAGTCCACATCCCCGAGTCTGTTAGCGGTTCACCTATGGCCTCATGCCATCTACGCTGAATAGACAGTATGGGCGAAGCAGTGTCCTGCCGCAGTTCCCTGTAGAACTGTGAAATCAGCCATCCTGCACCTGCTGAATTAAGCAACACACCAGTGTCTGAGACTCTAGGGGTACGTTTGTGAATGTGGGCTCGCCGTGGCAGCCATTTTAGCAAATTGTAAAAACTGCCTTGTTCATAAGTTAAAAAGTAGTCACTGCATCAGTTAAGGTGACAAACCTGTCATTGGGGTATAAGTCTCTCAGTATTTTGCAGCCTTCAACCCTCCAATGCCCCACCAACATCTGCTGGACAAACTTTACGAAGGGTCTCAGAGTCCAGATGCACAGATCGCGCACATACAGAGCATGTCTCAGGACCCTCCATACCACTCACTCCCACACCTGGGAAACCTGCTCCACAATATATGCCACAAAGCATGGGACACTTTTTAGAAACTCCTGCGGGGAGATCGCTCCATCTCTTCTCCCTATTGCCCCCCTCATCCAGCCAATGTACTGCATGCTGCAGTTGGGCTGTCAGATAACAGAGTTACATGCAAGGTACACCCATCTCACCCCATTTCCAGGTCCAGGTCCGTTTGAGGATAGCAAGACCATGAGAGGTACTTGACCTGTTTTAATTACATTTGGCAGTCCACACGGCACCCCTTACACTGACCTGCTCCCTGCTGACGAGAGGCAACTACCTCGAAACACGTGTCCAGGGATGGCTAACGCAACACATACTGTTCTTTATACATCGTGGCATAGGCGTACTCGCTGTCGCCACTACATTTACCACAGTTCCTTGGGGCAACTTGCTGGTGTGACGAGCAGTGTGCGACCTACCTTTGCACAATTTATTACGGCTCCCTTGAGCCAACGGGCTGACGAGCCTTGGATCTGCACCTGCGCGCCATGAGAGTTACTTGACCTGTTTTAATTACATTTTGGCAGTCCACGCGGCACCCCTTTCACTGACCTGCTCCCTGCTGACGAGAGGCAACTACCTCGAAACACGTGTCCAGGGATGGCTAACGCAACACATACTGTTCTTTATACATCGTGGCATAGGCGTACTCGCTGTCGCCACTACATTTACCACAGTTCCTTGGGGCAACTTGCTGGTGTGACGAGCAGTGTGCGACCTACCTTTGCACAATTTATTACGGCTCCCTTGAGCCAACGGGCTGACGAGCCTTGGATCTGCACCTGCGCGCCATGAGAGGTACTTGACCTGTTTTAATTACATTTTGGCAGTCCACGCGGCACCCCTTACACTGACCTGCTCCCTGCTGACGAGAGGCAACTACCTCGAAACACGTGTCCAGGGATGGCTAACGCAACACATACTGTTCTTTATACATCGTGGCATAGGCGTACTCGCTGTCGCCACTACATTTACCACAGTTCCTTGGGGCAACTTGCTGGTGTGACGAGCAGTGTGCGACCTACCTTTGCACAATTTATCCTGAAAAATATACAAACAGAGGCAAAATGATCACCTTGACCAAGGCTATTTTACCCATCAGGGAGAGACGGAAAGTGTTACAGAAATTCATTGATTACTTCATTGACCGCGCTAGGCCGGAGCGTGACATCGTCGGCTGCATCAAGTGGCAGGCACGGCCCCATTGGTTCTGGTGGCCGCGCCCTCTGGGAGCCGCTATCCTATTGGCTCCCACTGCCTGGCCCCTAGAACGCCGCAACCCCATTGTCTCCCGGACCGAGGGGGAGTCCCGGAAGGCCGAGCCGCCTGGAAACGCTGACGCGGGGGCCCCAAGGAGAGCGCTGGACCCTGACCTACCCCCGCAGATGAGGAAAGCAACGCAGGCCTACTGAGGCCAAGGCATTATGGTAATGCCCCCTGGAGGAGGGCGGTAATCGCTGGGGATAGCGGGGCTGCCGAGGAGCCTTGCAGAGACAGTCTGGCAGCCCCGGGATCGCCCCTCCCCTCAGGGAACTGCAACCGGGCCCTGAAGGCCCCCTTTGAGCCTAACTGTGAACCTGTTGGGGCCGGATAGGGCAGAAGACTGATCGGTTCACCTGAATGAATTACTTGATGCTCTAAGATTACTTGATCTGCTCACCTGAATGAATTACTTGATGCTCTAAGATTACTTGATCTGTTCACCTGAATGAATTACTTGATGCTCTAAGATTACTTGATCTGTTCACCTGGATGAATTACTTGATGCTCTAAGATTACTTGATCTGTTCACCTGAAGGAATTACTGGATGCTCTAAGTTTACTTGTTCTACGTACTAGAATGCATCAATGGATGCTCTGAGAGTATTGGTTCTGTGCACTAGAAAGAATTGATTGTTGCCCTGTGACTACTTGATTTAGTTACTCGAATGAATTTACTGCTGTCGTGGGATTATCAGCATTATTCCTGAAATGAATTGATTCGCCATGACGTGATATAGATAAAAGATCTTGTTTTACCAAACAACCTGGTGTGGGGTCCTTCACTGTGAGTGAGTGCTGCACAACCGCTTTACACATTGCCTTCGGGTGCTTTCCTACCTCGCGCCAAGCTACCACGTCGGAATTGGTGACCCCAGTTCTAACAGGCTCTGTGATCCATGTTGTTCCAGGTTTCATAAAAATAATGATCCAGCACCTCTGAGACAGCATGTGTGAAAACCGGGTCAGACAGCGCCTCCACTTTCTACCTCCACAGTGGGATCCAAAGGGCCCTTCTACCTTTGCTGTAGGCGACCTGCAGCAGAGAGTGTTCTAACAAGTACTGTACAAGTAATCTCTTTCACACTATGGACCATACCACCCAACATTAGACAATAGTGTAGTCTAATAATTGTCCCTGTTGCAGGGGTATATAAGGAACAGGTCCATCCCCTGGGGTGACCCTCCCTCCATTGTGTAATCCCAGCCCTCTTATAGCTTCCTGCAATGGCCCAGTCATGGACAGCTTAGTTTCAGCTTATGGGAGAGGACGCTCCACCATACAATCCAGCACACAATGCCAGCAGTAGGGCCATACAGTGTCTGCCACCGCTCTGAAAAATCCCAAATCATCCACATTCGCAGAACACCCATTTATGAGGCAAATTTCTCTGGCATCGAGGGTGCAAAACGGAAAAGCATTACATCCCTTGGCATCAACTTTCACCCCCTTTGCACAAAACGGTACCACCAGTGGCACCCAAATCAATGCCCCAGTGCATATCCAGAATAGGAGGTCGCTAATACCTGTTCCTTCACCTTTGCCTCAAATTATCAATTCAGTCCCCCCACAAATGCGCTTCCAGAAGTAACGCCACAGAGACCCCATAGTGCCACAGGTAGGAGTACACTCTAGGGTGTTTAGTCAGCTGGCCCAGGCCTCGACATTCATTACATAACGTGTATTTGTAAAGCTCACATTCACCCTGAAGGGCATCTTGGCACTGAATAACAGATGTTTATTGTTATCCAACTCAATAGTACTCATTTTACCGACCTCAGAAGTGCTGGGATTTGAGCCTGTGGCCATGAGATAAAGCACAGGCCCCTACAGTGGATGCATTAGTCTACTAAGCCACCAGACCATGTTAGGAATTTCCATTTAGGAGTCATCTGGTATCAAGCACCATAACTCCTCCACTTTGTCCGCTGTCTTCCAAACCGCCTTTCCGGCGGCCATATAACGCCACACCAATAGCCCTCGGACTTCGCACATTAGAGCAATCTCATTCCCCGTAACTGAACCAAAAACAATGCCCCCAAAACTTCCCAAGTGATCCCAAACAACAGGGACCCACAAACATCCAGGCCTAAAAGTAGCACCCTAATAAAGGTTGCAGCCTTCGCCTCCCCGTGAGCATACTATCCAACCGGAGTGACAATGCCCGAAGGGCACTCAAACCTCCTCGAGGGGACCACAGCCCTCATCAGCTACCTGCCAGTCATATTTTACAGATCAAGTATGGCTCCAGTTACAGACATTGACAGGAGTTGGTCCCCAGTCGGGGCAACAGGCATAGTACCAATACCCCAAACCCACATGCCCCTTTAAACTCCTTTGTGATTACCCAAGGTCCGTATTGTCACTCAGGGTGTCCAACTCCCCTCTCCTATTCAAGAAGGATTCTTGGGTGTCAGAAACACAGTTAGAGTCCACCAACATGCTGCCAGGTCAAACCACAATCCTGCCCCCTTGCTGGGTACCACTTACATCAACTGAGCCCATAGAGTGCTGATTTTCAGCACGGATCCCCACCAGCTCGACTGTTACCTGATGTCCATCTGGGTGACACACCTCCAAGTGTGTCCATCCAGTTACCGGCTTCTAGCAGAGTGGTGAAAAAAGGGCTTCCACATTATATTAAATTCACAATGTTGCCGGGAACATTAAGCTATTAGCAAAGGTTCCATTCATGTAGTCTCTTTTTTATCGGCATGTAGTCTTTCCTGAGGTCTTGTACTTTGAGAGTATATTCTGGAAACACCATAATGTTCTGGTCCTCATACTGTGGTGTTCCATGTACCCTGACATGATGATGGATAGCATTGTGATCCTGGTAATTGAAAAGGTGGGCTATAAGGGCCTGCGGCTCTGGCACCAGACTCCTGTGGGGTCTCTCAATGGTGAAGAATTTGAAATGTTTCTTTGGTTGTAAGGTATTCGTGAGCCAGTTTTCCAAGAACAACTCTATAGCTTGCCCTTCGGTGCACTTTGGAAGCCCCACAAATGTCAAATGTCACCCCTCCATCCACTCCTCCATTCTGGCTGCTTGTGACAGAAGAGCAGCAACTGCTTCTTTTAAGACTTTCACCTCCTGCTGAAGCACTTTGGCATTCCTCTCAGTGTCCATAACCCTATCTGCTGTTTTGTGAAAGTCAGGGTGTAGGAGATCCAGAACAATGGTCACTGTGCCAATTTCAAGAGATATGGCCTCCTGGGTTCCCTTTCGGTCTGCCATGAGGTCTGTCATCTTGTGTTGTATCAGTCTGCAAAGAGAGTGTATAGTTATGTATTTTGTTTGCCTATGCCTGCTTGGCCATCAATCCTTCCCTATTTTGTGTCACAGACAGGACCCCGGTGGTAAGTGCCCAACTCCACTAGTCCATACCACCAAAGGACCCAGACCAGCCCCTCAGGCCCCTCTCACAACTGAGAATGATAGTTCTGCTGTCTTTGCCCCAGGTCCTAGCATCCACATGCAGTGGTCAACGCAACACTCTGCCATCACTGGGTCAGAGATCCCCACTGCACCAACTGCGTTCCTCCCTACAGGTCAGCAGTTACCTACCTTTTATGCCACCCACTCTGAGGCCTCATCACAGGGCCAAGTAGGCCATGTCGGGCTGCTCCCTACTGTCCAGTGGAAAGCAGTTTGGCTCCCCCTTTGGATCACAGTTGGGGTCAAACTTGATGCATCACATCCCCCAGTTGCATCAGAGCTGATTATCAGTTTTCCCCGACAGCCACAGCCTCCACCAATCAGACTGTCACCGCATTACCAGGCCTCCAAATTGTGCCAGAGCACCACTCGAGGGTTCTGCTAAAAGGCTCTCCAGAGCCCTTTCCCCTTGCTGTCACCCAGGATTTTTGCACCTATGGCCAAGTTACAGTGCAGCAGCAGGTGCCTATGATTGGTGGCCCTCAGCATGGGCAGAACCTACCACTGCTTCAGCAACTCTGCTCCAGGGTCACAATCCCAGGTGTAGGCTACCTTCAAGAGTAGTTTCCTCTGGGCCTCTGCATTCGTCCCTACATCTCAATCGTGGCCCCCAAAAGCAGCATAGATTGCCTACCTCAGTGGGTGTGCCCAGAGAAGTCCAAATTTGTGCCTGATCACAGGATTCTCCAGGATAAAATGTTTGCTGTCGGAGTCATGTAGAATTGTGTCCAGGTGGCCATTGTGCTTGGCTGCACCCCCTGCTATTAAGTTACTTATAAGGAGAGTACCACCAGTGAAAACCCTACTGGAAATGCACCAAATATTATACAAATGTGTGCAATAGCAGGGCTACCACTAACATTACATCGTAGAACATGTTGGGAAACATAATCCTTCCTCAAATATTACAGAAATAGAACTGAGCAATGCCCTACAGGACCTGAAAAAGGACAGTGCAAGCTCACAAGAGCCAACAGGAACAATACTTGAAAATATTATTTCATATGTTTGTTACAAGGTAACAGGCCAACTCCTGGGCACACCAAATCTAAAAAAGTTTCATTGCCAGAACACATAGAACATCAAGGGAAACACCAGTAACACCTCAAATAGATGAAGAAATATATATACCCTGAAACATAAAAACATGAATATATGACGTAACAACACAAACAAATACAATGCATGCTTTTACAATACGTTTTTTACATCGCAACTACCATTACACCGCATGATTTTACAACGCATGCCATTACAATGCATTTTTAAAAACTACCATTACAACGCATACCGTTGCAATGTACACCATTACAAGGCATAATACATTTAGGGCAACAGTAGGGTAAGTGTTGGATAGTGTAGGGGTAGAAATTAATATTCCTACTCCAGTGAGTGCAACAGTAGGGTAAGTGTTGGATAGTATAGTGGTAAAAATTACTATTCCCATTCCAGTGAGTGCAACAGTAGGGAAAGTGTTGGATAGTGTAGGGGTAAAAATTACTATTCCTATCTACCCCAAAAGCCATACCCACCCTAAAACATAAAAATCTCCATTACTTACCTCATAATGCATTGTAATGGCATGCGTTGTAATAGCATGCATTGTAATGGCATGCGATGTAAAGGCAGTTGCGTTGTAACAGGTGCGTTGTAAGAGCAGTGCGATGTAATGACCATTGTAATGGATGTTTCCCTATAAACACACCTTCTTATCACATGACTACCACAATAATAATAGAAGAATTACAGTTTATTTTGCTAACCCCAAAATATTAAACTTAAAACAATGTAACACATGGGTGATGGATGGTACACTTAAGTCATGCACTCAACCATTCAGTCAAGCATACACAATACATGTTTAATACCAAAATACAACATCCCATTAGTGCATGCACTGTTACATAACAAACAAATTACGACTTATAATGAAACGCTAACATGTATAAAGCAAAAAACTACCAGCTATAATCCTAAATAAATCATTATAGATTTGAAATGCTCAATGATTTCCACTCTAGTGAAAAGGTATCCACTCATTGCAAGTCAGGGTTGTTACTATCCCTTCAACCAGACCATATGGAGACATCTACAGAAATCCAGTGTAGAGTATGCAACTAACTTCGTACATGAAATTAAAAAATGTATAGCTTTAGCATACGTCCCTTTAACCAAACTGACAAAATATGTCTTTCTAATTGAATCCCCCCAATATCAAAAGCATGAAACACAGCTTGCACCAATAATGGACTATTTGTATGATACTTAGGGTGTTTTCCTGAATTGCCAGGAGACCGGCGCTAACCAGAGAATAATATTCCATGATGGAGTTTCTGCAACAGCACTGTGTCCCAAAAAGTAAAGAAAAATAACACAGTGGCTGGGTAGGACAATTCCTTAAGAGGAACAGGAGTCAGCCTACCCTATTCCAATTTTTAGAATTACGTAAAAACAAAAAACAAAGCTATCAGTTAACTAAGAATGGAGCAATCCTTGGCCCACATCTAGCCAGAAATATCTAAAAAAAATAAAGCATTGTTTCATATCTTAGCATGAGAGTATTAATGTTTACTAACTCCCCAAGGCCTACCATATCTAGATTCAATAGAGAGTATCCTACCTTAAAACCACCACACTAAAGACCTGCATAATATAACACTTTTTTTTAATATCAATTTGAAAAGCAAAATAAATATGCAATAGGTTGTTCAGACTGATAATATTGAAAATTGCGTTAATAAATATTTATAAAAAAACATACAAACAAATACAATCCAACCATAAATTTAAATAACAACACATTTCTCTATCACCTACATACATTTCATAACGAATACTCACCTTTTTAGTATATGGTAGGGCCCAGTAGATTTAATGCACTTAAATGTGCACTGCTGTGTTGCCTGCTGTCATTTTATATGCAGACCTGCTTTTCAGACTGCTCTTAAAAAACAATTTTCTGCAAATTCAACTTTGGAACCAAAGTCTTAAACAACTTTATTTTTACATATAAGTCACACCTTATGTGTACTATAGGTGCCCACAGGTTTGGGTGACACATAAAAATAAGCAGGGCCCTTTTAAAAGATGTTTTAAATGCCTTGGTGAGGGAAAAACCACCAATTTTGTTTCCCCATTGTAGTACATTTGCTCCATAGGCGAACAAGGAAATACTTTAGTAATGTATAACTATTGACATGAGTGAGCTGAAAATATATTTCAATGTATTACAATGATAGAATAAATCCAACAACTTGCCAAAGTTGGATTTACTATAACTATTACAGAATAGAAGTTATAGAACCTGATTGTACGATGTTCCAAAATCCATGCTTACAGCAGCCTCTCCTACTTGACCAGCCTTTGACAGGCTGAGCCAAAGTGCTGTGATGAAGTGTGAAGTCACCTGCATAGAGTCACAGGACATCAGGTGGGAGGTGATCTGCAGCTGCAGAGCAAAAGGTAGGATGGGGTGGAGTAGCCAAACTGATCTTCAAATAGGGAATGACAGTTAGGACAGCACACATGCTCACCCCCACTTCCTGCACCCCCAGCCAAAAAAGAGTCCCAGTATTTGAATTAGTGGCGGGGATGAAAGGGCAGCGATAGGAAAAGTTAGCCACGCCAGTGGGATGGCTGACCCAGATCTTAACCTCTAGGAAAGAGTTTCTCCATTTTCAAGAAGAGTGCTTTCTAGGTCAAGAATATGCCACACTTTGGAAGAAGTCATACCTGAGGGCAGCTCCCTGCTTGTCACCCTAGAAGCACGGATTAATATGAGAGAGCTGCCCAAAGGAGAAGGACTTCCCTGCTGGACCCTTGGATTGCACAAGAGAGGACTGTAGCCATAAGGACTGCACCTGTTGCACACTTTGTTTTTTAGCGCAAAAAGGACTTTGCCTTGCATGAAAGTTGAAGGAGTGGACTCCATGAAAGCAACAGGTTAAAAGAGGTTAGAAGAGCTCCACCTGCATCATCTCCACCATGAAGAACCCACCTGGCAGCATTCAGTGGACTTTTAATGATTTGGCCAAGTACATTGTGGGTCTTGTAATCCCAACTTCCCAAGGCGCTACTCAAAGATTCTGGAACCATGGATTGGTATTGTGGACCCTTAAAGACCCAAAAGATAGACCTGGACAAAAAGAACTGCATTGCTGGATCCTTGGACTGCACACGAGAGGACTGTACTCATAAAGACTGCACCTGCTGCACTCACAAGGCTTCACAACAAAAGGGCTTTGCCGTCCTTAAATGATAAGGAGTGGACTCCCTGATTAGCAACAGCTAGAAAAGTGATGGAAGGACTACCTGCAACATCAACAATGAGGATAATTCCAGCTGACAAGCTTCACCTGGATTTTACTTGGATTGAGGGGGGTGCATTGTGGGAGCTGTAGTCCCAACCCACAAGAGAAAAAACAACTTCTTTGGACCCCCTGGCTGGTGCTGTACACCACTTCCCTGCATCAAGAAACACTTCTGCAAGTAAGTGTAAAAGTGTTACATTGTGGGTGACCTGGACTCTTGACTTTGTACAAGTCCAGCATCACCTTTTCTTAACCCCTTGAGCGCTATTTGCTTCTAAGAGCTCATTTTACTTGTATTCATTCATATCTATAATTCCCTACATTGAATGTTTGTAATTTTGGTTTATTTTTATAAATTGGTGTCATATTTTTATCGTGTGTTGTGTCTTACTTATTTAACGTATTGGTATTTTTAAATGCTTTACACACCTGTCTCTTATGTTAAGCCTGCCTGCTTGTAGCCAGCTACCAAGGGTTGAGCAAGGGAATCCTTTATTGAGACTTTGACTGGGCCTTATAGTGTGATTGTGGCCTTACAACTAGTGGTAGGTACTTACTTACAACTACTAATAAACCACCTCCCAAAATATGGTATTTAATTTTTTATCATTATTTATCCATATTTATTTTTTGCTAATGTTATCTGTATTAATCCATATTTAGTTTGGGTTTTCTGAAACAATGAAGCTAGCATATTTCCACATTTATGTAACAATAAATGTGCATTCATGCTTGAACCCCGGAGAGGTTTCTATTATGAACACCCACAGATGACAAACCATGAAAACATGAACATTTTACTATCAAGGTTGTGCACATCCACTGCTGTTTAAGCCTCTTTACTAAAATTCCTTCCTTTTGAAAAAAACTATTTATATTAAACGTTCGTCAGTTGCAGTATACTGTGTCTCATACACAGGAGCATTGATAATACACAGAAAACATTACATTTCAAATTTTCATTTCAGTATTGCGACATTTACTCTGGTCCTTGCACTCTTCAAGCATCCTAGTAATTGGGACCAGCCTCATTTTGCCTAGTAACATTCTGTTTACCCTCCTTTTCCCCTCCACTCTGTACTTTAAACACCCAGGTATTCTACCCAGCGGTTCCATATTTGTTCCCACTTTCACGGGCAGCCTCTACTTTTATAGACTACCTTTTCTTGTGTGCTACACCAATTAAGGTCAGACTTCCATTGCCTCACCCTCGGGGGGATGCTCGATCCCCATTCCCTGAAGATGTTTCTCTTGGCTACCATTTCTGTCACCATTAGCCACAGTTTCAGATATTTCTGCCATGTGTGCTCACCGGTTACACACAGGATGTGCCATATGGCCTCCATAGGAATTTCTTGCCCTAGTACCTCCGACATGCATCATGTCACTTTTTCTGTATAATTGGGCATCCCCAAATGATATTAAAAAATGTGCCCTTTTCATTGCAACCCCTTTGCGCAGGTCTGAAGGGTTGCGTATTATCTTATACATCAATAGTCCCGTAGAGTAAGATCTATGCAGTATCCTTAGCTGGACCAATTGAAATCTCACTACCTCCCTTGGGCTTTGTATTGCTTCAGCCCAGTCGTCATTTTCCAATAACCCGATATCTGTTTCCCACGCTTCCAGTAGAGCCTTCAATGGGTCGGGCGAGTTGTTGATTATCTTTCCCATATATTAAGGATGTAGCTTTGTCACGGATCAGATCCAGTAGAAGCTGATACTCCAAGGGACTGTATTCTGGAAGTTGCTCCCCTTCTCTGATATGCCTCCAGAGTGCATGCCCTAACTGCATGTATCTATATCTATATCATTTTGTGTCTGCTAGTTGATATTCCTTCTGCAGGTTCCTCAAATGAAATTATTGCCAGGCCTCTTCCTACATCTCCTAGGTGAGCTATATCTAGCAGGTTCCATTTACTAAATCCCTGCAATTGACCTACTTCCTGCAGCGTGTCACTATCCCATAGTGGGGTACTTTCTGTCAGTCTATTTTTCCTTCCTTGGAATTTAGTGGCCTTTTTCCATGCCCCTAACACTACTTGTGTATGCAGGGGCATTTGTTGTTCGGTAATTTTCCTGTATAGAGCACCCGAGTAGCCCCTCTGTCCCATCACCAAATGATCCACCCTGTACGCCGGCTCATCTCTGCCTGCGAAGAGCCATTCGTTAATTGTTACCATCTGCAATACCCAATAGTATTTTATAATATCTGGAATGGCGAGACCTCCTTCGTAGATGCCTCTCTGGAGTTTAGTCAGCACTATCCTTACGCCACCCCCATCCCCTAAGAGCTTCCTCAACTCACTATCTACTTCTCCAAAGAACCTGTCTGGTTCTTGAATGGAGTGTTTTGGAGTGCTCCAATGTTTAACGTCGCCTTTCAGGCTTTCCAGTTGGGACAGTAGGTTTTCTTTCAGGATTTCAGATTCTGTCTTTGTGATGGTAATGGCTAAATATTAGAACTTATTTTCAGTTTGGAGTTTGGTCTCTCTAGTCAGTGAGCGCAGTGGTCCACCTGTAAGTCTGAAAATGAGAGCCTTGTCCCAATTAATTTGGTACCCTGAATAGCCACCAAATAGTGGGAATATCAGCAGCAGTCTGCCTATCGTAAAACGGGGCCTTGTGGCATACAGTAGGATGCTGTCTGTGTATAAAGATACATGTTCCTCCCAGTTCCCATCGCCCATTATCCCGGTCACTAAAGGATCATCACTTACCCAGGCCGCAAGCGGCTCCAGCCCTAAAGCAAATAGCGTGGGGGACAGAGTACACCCCTGCCTCATCCCTCTATGCAGGTCAGAGGAGCGGGAAATCGAGCCATTCACTCACACCCTAGCCAATGGATTTGTATACAGCAACTTATCCCATGATTGGTATCGGGGACCAAATCTGAATCCCTCCAGGACGGCATAGAGGTAGTGCCATTCTATACTGTCCAATGCCATACGTGCGCTCAATGAGAGCAGCACCGCTTCTTCTTTCGGGCCGGACTTAGTTAGGTGCATTACCCTGTATAGTCACCTAAGATTCAGCCTAGTACTCTGATGCAGCATGAATTCTGACTGATCTGGATGTATCAGAGTCGTGACAACTCCTCAAAGGCGATTCACTAGGCCCTTAGCTAGAATTGTAACCTCCGTATTTAACAAGGATATAGGCCTGTATGAGCTGCATTCTTCTGGAGGTTTACCCTTCTTGGGGATAAATAATATAGTGGCAGTTCGTTGGTCTATTGGTAGATGCCCCCTTTCTCTCGCATCTTGAAACATCTTCAGCAGATGCAGTGCCACCACACCTGCTGTGATTTTATACAGTTCAATCGGCAGGCCATTAGGCCCTTGGGTTTTCCCCACCTGTAGATCCCTTATGGCCCCTGTAATCTCTTCAACCCAAACTAGATGCAGTGGTTAGATGCAAATCTAGCCTCCTTTGTGTTGCTAATGTTAAGGACCTTGCTGCGTTATCTGCTAGGTCTCTCATTTCCTGCTGCTTGAGGCTGATAGGGAGCATGAGTGTTGGATCTCATTCTTCCCCTGCTTGTACTTTTGCATCTAGCCTAACTATTTCTCTCTCTAGGGTGTCCCGCTGGATCTTTTTTTTTCCTGCAGCCCCCAAGTAATGCTTGTACATAACCAGGTACCACAGTTTTAAATGCTTCCCGTAGGGTGCATGCCAAGTCCACCCTTCTTTGTCCAGGAAGTAAAGTTCAGTCATTTCCCTAATCTGGTCTACCAGATCTTTATTCTTAAAAACACAGGGACCTATTCTAAGTGGTAGTACCATTGTTCTCAATGGACACTGAAGTATCACTTCCACTGCTGAACGATCTGACATCCCATGTGCTTTGGTTATTGTGTTTTGGAACAACCCAACACTCTCTGTGTGTCAAAATATAGTCTAGATGGGAGTAGCTGTCATGTACCACTGAAAAGTAAGTATATTGTCTTTACTGGGAACTATGTAAACGTCAAAGGTCCGTCAGCCCCATGGCCTCCATAAATGCCCGCAGTGGCTCCATCCCTCTCCCCCATTTGCTTTTGATTACCTGTCTCTCTCGGGTTCCATGGTTGATTTCATGTCTCCACAAACAAAGGTTGGACACTGTTCCAAGGATAGGGTCCAGAGGTTGACCCATATGTCTTATAAAAAAGACAAAAAGAAAAGAGGGGAGGTCCTGGGTTAGGCAGACCCACCACAAGGGGGATTTTACCTACCACGATTGTGACAAGACCGCTTCACCCTGGCGTTGACCGGTACACGTTTCATGAGCTTTGTTTTGACTGTATACAGAGTGCCAGTAAGAATTAGCCTCCATTCGGGACGCCCATGCTCAGGGGATCACTAGTCCCGGTCTGCGCATGCACAGTAAGGGCGCAGCTGCACGCATGCGCTTCTTCAATTTACAGCTAGGCACGCCCCGGAAGGAGGATTTACCTGGGAACCTACGAGTTTAAAAACCTCCGTCCCGCTGCCTCCAATGCATCACTGGCTTGGCGGTCGGATGCGTAGGTTCAAGAGTGCAGGCACCTGCCATCTACAGTGAGTACCCGATAATGATAGGGGGTCAGGTCACGCAACCGATGGCACTGGATGTGATGGTTGCACCTCGTGTCCATTTGTGCTTATTCTTTCATTATGCCTCTGTCCTAGCAACCCGATACGGTGCGGGCGACTTAACGCCAACAGCCATTGAAGTGAGCCCTGTTCTTTGGGAGGTAAGAATACCTCAAGGGAGGATGGTTATGTATGTCTAGTTAGACTTGTTTAGGGTCTCATGAAGTGGAGATGCCCCGCTAACAATGGAACGTATATTATTACGAACAGGGAGTGTCTCCGCTCGTCATATAAAGGCATTTCCTTATAATTTTGACACGCCACGAAACACCTGCCTGGGTATCCTCCTTATCTTGAGCAAAAACAGATGAGGGAGTTGTGTTTCCCCACTTGGTCCCGCCTTTTTCCTTTTTATCTGTATGACACTGGCATGTTGTGCACACGATTGTGGCACACTACGTTGCATTAAGTTAGTCTAATGCACGTCCTTTGTAACTATTTTTTCTTCTGTTTCTGTGTCCTAGGTCATGTTCAGGAGCAGTACAATTGGCCCGCCCTGACATATATTGTGGGTATTTATTCATATATTTTTATATTCACGTACACACTCACGTGCATTTCACTATTCTTTGCACTTCTTTGGTCCTGATGAAGCGCCAACGACTCTAGCAGCGACAGAGGCACGAAACATGTTGACCGTTTTAATGACACCGAGGCACAATGTGTCCTTGGGGACCATACTCAAAATGAGAGTTTTTTGTTGACAGGAGGGTAACTAAACCAACATAACCCCCAGTCATTTTTAATTCACATTGCACACTTTTTACTTACCCTCTTTAGAACCCACACCCCACACACCCTCATACACCATCCGGCATGCCTCAAAAAGATCTCCGAGAAAGTGACCCTTCGGGGGCCCGTTGGGAATTGCAGCGCCGGCCCGACGAGGAGCATAGCCCGATGATGAAGCATGACATCCTTCGGGGTGTGTGAGGGCAACAAGAGGCAATATATGTGCTTTCCCCCTTGTGGTGGGTCTGCCTAACCCAGGACCTCCCCTCTTTTCTTTTTGTCTTTTTTATAAGACATATGGGTCAACCTCTGGACCCTATCCTTGGAACAGTGTCCAACCTTTGTTTGTGGTAATATAACTTTTGGGAGCATGGACACTGGACCATTAACCGGCTCCTTGGTCCCCCCCCCCCCCTCTTTTTTGATGGAATATTTGCACGGCAGTTCTGCCGAGGGACCGTTTATCTTTTCTTTCCCTTCTGTTTTCCATTTCCTTTCATATACAAGACCTACATATTCTCAAGATGGGGTGCTCCAAGGCTCATACTCGAGTGATACTTCCTCCCCGCAATGTGGCTGTTCACTACCCACCCATCTCCTTTGCTACAACATACAATATGAAGTAACTGCATTATCCCTGACAAATGAGTGGTATGGGCTATTCTCCTTGTGTTTTCATCACTAGTCATTATTATTATGCCTCTTGTGATTTATGTTTAGAGTCCAGTAGACGCTGTCATTAGGAGGATTTTACCTACCACGATTGTGACAAGACCGCTTCACCCTGGCGTTGACCGGTACACGTTTCATGAGCTTTGTTTTGACTGTATACAGAGTGCCAGTAAGAATTAGCCTCCATTCGGGACGCCCATGCTCAGGGGATCACTAGTCCCGGTCTGCGCATGCACAGTAAGGGCGCAGCTGCACGCATGCGCTTCTTCAATTTACAGCTAGGCACGCCCCGGAAGGAGGATTTACCTGGGAACCTACGAGTTTAAAAACCTCCGTCCCGCTGCCTCCAATGCATCACTGGCTTGGCGGTCGGACGCGTAGGTTCAAGAGTGCAGGCACCTGCCATCTACAGTGAGTACCCGATAATGATAGGGGGTCAGGTCACGCAACCGATGGCACTGGATGTGATGGTTGCACCTCGTGTCCATTTGTGCTTATTCTTTCATTATGCCTCTGTCCTAGCAACCCGATACGGTGCGGGCGACTTAACGCCAACAGCCATTGAAGTGAGCCCTGTTCTTTGGGAGGTAAGAATACCTCAAGGGAGGATGGTTATGTATGTCTAGTTAGACTTGTTTAGGGTCTCATGAAGTGGAGATGCCCCGCTAACAATGGAACGTATATTATTACGAACAGGGAGTGTCTCTGCTCGTCATATAAAGGCATTTCCTTATAATTTTGACACGCCACGAAACACCTGCCTGGGTATCCTCCTTATCTTGAGCAAAAACAGATGAGGGAGTTGTGTTTCCCCACTTGGTCCCGCCTTTTTCCTTTTTATCTGTATGACACTGGCATGTTGTGCACACGATTGTGGCACACTACGTTGCATTAAGTTAGTCTAATGCACGTCCTTTGTAACTATTTTTTCTTCTGTTTCTGTGTCCTAGGTCATGTTCAGGAGCAGTACAATTGGCCCGCCCTGACATATATTGTGGGTATTTATTCATATATTTTTATATTCACGTACACACTCACGTGCATTTCACTATTCTTTGCACTTCTTTGGTCCTGATGAAGCGCCAACGACTCTAGCAGCGACAGAGGCGCGAAACATGTTGACCGTTTTAATGACACCGAGGCACAATGTGTCCTTGGGGACCATACTCAAAATGAGAGTTTTTTGTTGACAGGAGGGTAACTAAACCAACATAACCCCCAGTCATTTTTAATTCACATTGCACACTTTTTACTTACCCTCTTTAGAACCCACACCCCACACACCCTCATACACCATCCGGCATGCCTCAAAAAGATCTCCGAGAAAGTGACCCTTCGGGGGCCCGTTGGGAATTGCAGCGCCGGCCCGACGAGGAGCATAGCCCGATGATGAAGCATGACATCCTTCGGGGTGTGTGAGGGCAACAAGAGGCAATATATGTGCTTTCCCCCTTGTGGTGGGTCTGCCTAACCCAGGACCTCCCCTCTTTTCTTTTTGTCTTTTTTATAAGACATATGGGTCAACCTCTGGACCCTATCCTTGGAACAGTGTCCAACCTTTGTTTGTGGTAATATAACTTTTGGGAGCATGGACACTGGACCATTAACCGGCTCCTTGGTCCCCCCCCCCCCTCTTTTTTGATGTGATTTCATGTCTCCTCCTAATATTTGGGTCCCTATGGAAGGTCAACTAGTAGGGCTCCCAATGCTGGTTGTGTGTCCGTGTGAATTGTTGGTGGTACATAAATCAATACTATATTTAGGACCCACACCTCCCATGTCTTGGTTAGTGCCACATACCTCCTGAGTGGGTCATATCAAATTTTCCTCACTTCCAAAGAGAGGGCGGCCCTGAGTAGGATTCCCACCCCTCTCGACCACATTGTGTATCCTTCATATGCTAGAAGTTTGTATTCATATCTATCCAATGCTTTATACCTGTTTCCCTTCAGGTGCGTTTCTTGAAGTAACACTAGGTCAGGGGTGTGTCTATGCAATTATTATCGGACTATTGTTCACTTAATTCGTTTACCCATTCCATTTACGTTGCAAGATAGGATTTTCAGATTATTATTTCCCTTGCACCCCCCTGACCCTGTGCACTTAGGTTGGAAGCTTCTGTTTGGGAGTCTATGTCTTTCTGTTTAGCCAATTGCAATCATATTTACCATCTCATGTGCTGGACACCACAATTATTCTGCAATTTGATGTTTCTTTAAAAAACTATAAAGAGTCCTGCAGTAACAGGAATAATACCGCATTCCCCAACTTTGTGGCCTCTCACTCCCTGCTACCCTACAAGGCAGGTTAAAACCCACTCATCTCCCCAACTTGCACAGTGCCTGTAGCCCCTTCAACCTTAGTAACTGGAACAGGTTAGGCAGGTGCCTAATAGTGTAGAGTACCATCCTTGTTCACCTGTACACCCTACGTCTCTCAATCACATTACTGTTCCTTCTGACAACATTTGGATATATTGAGTAATTGCCATCTCCTTGAGCACAATTCACCCTCCAAACGCTTGTCTTCCCCCCTCTTGTTCATAAAGGATATATACTGGGCTTCAGCAGCCTTGCCCAGACGCACCGACAATCACTTTGTGTACTGATATTAGTCTCATTTATGAGCAGTTCCTTTATTTATTTACCGGTCCCTCTTGCTGATTGCATCTCAGTTGGCAGTATGGGCCCTTTCTTCTGTTGTTCCCACTGGTTGATCCTTCTGTATATCCCATCTCCTGCTCGTTGGGAGTTTCGACCCACTGTGTGCCATCCCTCTAGCCACTCCCAGGCTTTTTCCAACATGTTGAATTGCCAGGTCTTCCCTTCTGTCATGATTCTCAACTTTGCTGGAAATAATCAAATATATTTGATATCTTTGCTGCGCATTTCCCTTTTGACTGCCTTGAAAATTCTTCTTTGCCTTTGAATATGCAGCATAAAGTCCGGGAAAAAAACCGAATTACACTATTTTCATATTGAAGGTCTCTATGTGTGCACGCTGTCTTCAGAATGGCATCCATATCCTGGTGATTTAGGATCCGTGCTATAATCGTTCTAGGTGGTGCTTCCAATTTTGGCTTGGAGAGTGGGGCCCTGAGTGTGTGTTCTATTGTTAAGTAGTTGGAGAGTCTTTTTGGTTTTAGGTGATTAAGTATCAAGTCTTCTAGGAACAGGTCAAACCTTGGCCCTTCCACTCTTTACAGGACCTCTACTACTCTGATATTATTTCTGCCTGCCCTCCCTTCTTAGTCCTCTATCCTTGCTTCCATAATCTCTTGTTGCTTTGTGAGGTTCAGTACTTGATCCTTTAGGTGCTTTGTACTGGTCTGCAGCTGTGCCACCTCCGTTTTTGCTGTAGCAAGTTTGTCGGAGATTTTGTGAAAGTCTGCATGCAGAATAATTAGCATCTAACCTCTGCATCTAGTTTGGGTTTAAATGGCCATTCTAGGTCCGTGATCACTGCCATTATTGTGCTTGGAGAGCGTTCCACGCGTTCCTCTGTCCGCTGTTCCGGGGCACCAATTGCCTGTCTCGGGACTGCATATTTGTCCATTTTATTCGCCCGTGCCTCCGATTGTCTCTTGGGCTTCATCTGGGAGTGGCATGCCGAACCAGTTCTCTATGCCCTTTTTTTTTCCTTTAATAAGGTCTAGAAATGTCTTCTCTGCCTCTGTCAACCACTCCGTTGTTTTTTTTGTGGATGGTCGCTAGGGGCCAATTCCAGCTATTTGTTCACTGTCTCCCTGTTCCGTCTTGGGGACTATTGCAGCAGTACAATTCCGTCGGACTCCGTTTCTCACTGCGGAGTCAAGGAGTTACTACGAGCCTTTGCCAATGCCTCCATAGTGTCTATATACAGGCTGGTCGCCTTTATCAAGTCTGCAGCTGTCCCTGTTTGTTGAAGGGCAGACCTCCCTTAGATCGCACCCTTGCAGAGTCTTTCCCTTGCAGCACTCTCAAGCCTCTGGTATCACGATGAACAGACTTTCCTCCACATTGCAGGTCTTACCTCCACAAGACCACGCCTGTGACAGGCCCTTCCTTATGGCACTCCCTGGGCCTGGGTACCAGGATGAGCAGGCCCAGAATGCAGTCCTTATTGTGGGCAATGGATTTTGTAGATGATTGCCATTCTATGCCTTGCGATCTTAATTGTCTTTGCTTCATGCACCGTGTTCTCCATGCTGCAGCCTCTCAGCTAGTCTTTCTATGCAGGGTTGTTCCGATACCGCTCAGGCCGTGGAGCAATTCTTCTTTATTGGGGGATTTGCCTCTCCTGAGCCGTGCCCGAGTCTGGACTTTACTTACTACACTCGCTGGGCCTATTTTTTCAGAGGAGCCGGTCCGAATGCGGTCAGTATTGTGGTCAATGTATTTTTGAAATACTGTTCGAACCTTGATGGTATTTGCCTCATGTGTTGATGTTTAACCGCTGTGACCTGCTCGCTATCCTTCCCTGGCAGGGCCGTCCCATTTCTGCACAGGCCCTGGATTGTTACCCTACTACTCGGCCTCTGCAGCTGTTTTTCTTAGCTGTGCCATCGCTTCCTTCTGCTCAGCGCCTCTCCCTCTGGGTAGTGGTTTTAGCCTCTTTAACACTCTGGGTTTTCGTTCTTCCCCGGGGAGACCCGTCTTTAGGTTTTATGTATGTCTCTGTCATGGCCGATTCCCACCACCTAACCCCGGGCCTCACTTCGGAGTGCCCCGCTGAAGGCATTGCTCCCTCTGGATGTCACTAGGAGGGAAGATGTGGGGGGGAGGGGGTTGCAGTCGGTTCCGTGCAGTCCGCTTACCACTAACTTTTGGTGGGGATGTCCACCGGGACCACTCTAATGGCCCACACGGCTCAACTTCTTCCTTGCTGTTTCTTCATACCTTCGATCCGTTGCTTATTTCAACTCTTGTTGTTAGCCCATGAGTCTTCCTATTGCATCGTCTATTTTAAAGTGTCAGCTGAAGCGGAGATTTATGCAAATGGTGGGGTATCCCGATAAACGAAGGTCGGAGCGCCACTAGTGAGCTGCCATCTTGGTCGGCTCTTAAGCCAAAATTCCTTTCTTTTTTTAACCATTCACCTGTCAATCTGCTGGTCTATTAGCTAGAATCACTCAAAAAAGAATTTAATTTCCATTTTTATCCTCATTTAAAAAAAAAATACAGACAGGAAAATAAATGTTTTTCTATCTGTATCTGTACAAATCATTACAAATGGATAACAGAGAGTTTTAATCATAACATATTAAAAATGCTTAATAATGCATATTAACACAACATAAGTAACATTAACAAACATTTCCCTCCCAATAACATAATTGTATAAATTAAAATTACCTTTACAATGTTGTTACTGCAGTCCTTAAAAATAAAATCATGACCCCAAAAAATGCATTTTTATATGCAGTCATTAAAAAAGCCAATAAATGCAAAAGTAAACCACACAAAAGTAAAACACCCAATATGACATTATTAATCCAAGGAATCGATTGTGAAACTGTAAAGAACGTAAGAAATAAATAACCATTCAATGAAAACCCACAAATCAAGGTAAAGAAAAAATAGATTTGTGCTAAAAAAATAACCAGCCGTTTTCCTTTATAAAAAATCAACGTAACAGATCAAACAGTATGTCCAATATCTGGTATTAAAAACTATAAAGCAAAGATATATAAACTTACCATACAATATTTACAAACCACATTGAAAACACAGTACAATAGAAAATAATTAGAAGGAGTCATACATTCATTAAGTTAACGTAAAATATTTCAAAAGCCTAAAAATTACAGTAAGGCCTATAGGACTAACCTACAAGAGCTATCACATTTCTTAAGAAACCCTAGGGTATAACTCTTAACAGGGCCCCTAACACTAAACCTTTACAAAGTAACTGTAAGTTAATGTTACCTGAGCAGTGGAGCAGGAATGGTGAATTGTGACTACAAAGTCCACAAACAGCACCAAATGACAAAGGCAGACTAAAAGGAAATAGTAAGAAATTGAAAAAATACTCATAGCTAACAGCACTAGGAGTCTAGTATTGGAAATTGTTATTTTATTACACTAAAAACCATTATTTTATGTTAATAAAATATGTTATAATAAAGTTGAGATTTAAAAAAATATATTGTAATTAAAAAACAATATATTCATTATGTGTACAGTAAATAATGTCAAAAATATTAGTTAAGAAAAATACATAATCTTATTTACGAATACTTTATAGCAAAAATGAATATAGATATTGAAAATAAAAACTGAAGATTATTATCAAAACGTAACACTTTATGGAGGTCTCGTTTACTATCCCCCTTCCAAAGTAATCCACATTGGGGAAAGTGTTAGACTTTGAAGATATCAGTTTATTATTGCTACTCCAAACAGGGCAGGTCAGACTGAATATTCCCACTCCAAACTTAAACACATTAAAGAAAGTGATGCAGTTTGGGGAAGTCAGATTTACTATTGCCACTCAAAAAGAAGCCACATTGGGGAACCCGTTGGATGTTGGAGAGGTCAGGTTTACTATTCCCACTCCAAAACGTAACTGTGTTAGGGCAAGTGTTACACTTTTCAGGGGATTTCAAAAGGACAATGGTCTGGTGAGGTCAGAGATCCTCGAGTAGCAAGGCTACAGTTAGTGATTTAAGGAAAATTCAATTATATTTAGTGATATATTGAACACAATTAGATCAAAATAAGCAACGTATGCAAGGACACAGAAGAGTAAAGGAAGATGTCACATTTTATTAAACATCATAAAATGGAGTAGCTTCCGTTTCTGTCATTTTTGCATTTCAAGAAGAATATACAGTGCTAACACATACACAAGTGAGGGTGCGTGAAGTGAAGTGCTTAGTGGCAATAAAAACTTTTCATCGCATTGAAAACATGTCAAAGAGAACCCAAGTGGTTTAGACAATGTTAGGGAACTTTGAAATTGTAGTCGACGGCGTTTCGATCTTAGTGATTCAAGATCATCATCAGGACAATGTAAGTGCGAGCACGTAAAATTTGAACGGTGGATAATAGCTACGGACTGCTGCCAGCGTTCTCTTGCTGTGATTCATTCATCCCTGAATTATCCACCGTTCAAATTTTGAGGGAAGTGTTGAACTTTGGGGGAGTCATATTTACTATTCCCTCTTCAAACTTAGCCACATGGCTTAAAGTGCTGGAATTTGAGGGGGTAACATTTACCATTACTTCTTTAAATGTAACCACATTGGGGATGGTGTTAGACTTTGTGGTGTCAGATTTACTCTTCTTACTCTAAACAAAACCACATTAGGGAAAGTGTAAAACATTTTTTGGGAGAGGGGTGATTTACTATTCCTACTCCAAACACTTTCTGGAAAGTGCTAGACTCTGGAGGGGGGTCAGATTTACTAGTCACACTTCAAACCTATCTACATTGGGAGAAGAATTGAACTTTGTGTGGGGCAGATTCAATATTCGCACTCCAAATATAGCATATTTTGGGGAAAGTATTGGACTTTAAGGGGCAGATTTAATATTCCCACTTCAAATGTAGCCACATTGGGGAACATGTTGGACTTTCTAAGAGGGTCAGATTTATTATTCATACTCCAAACCTAACCCATGGTAAAATGTTTGACTATGCAGAGGTTCTGATTTACTATTCCCACTCCAAACTTAGCCACATTGGGAAATGTGTAGTACTTTGTAGGTGTGTGGTTTACTAGTGCCACTACAAACTTAACCAGATTCAGGAAAATGTTAGACCTAGGAGGGCATTAGATTTACTAGTCACACTATCCACATTGGGAACGTTTTAAACTTTGCTAGGTTAGGTTTACTTATCACACTCCAAACGTAACTATATTTTGGGGAAATATTGGACTATGCAGGAGGTCAGATTTATTATTCACTCCCTAAGCCTATCCACATTGAGGAACATGTTGGACTTTAGAGAGGTCAGATTTACTATTCTCACTCCACACTTAACTACGTTGTTGAAAGTGTTGGATTTTGGCTTGGGCTGATTGATAATTTACACTTCAAATGTAACCAAATTGGGTAGAATGTTGTACTTTCGGGGGAGGTGGTCTGGTGAGTATTCCCACTCATAACTTAGACATATTGGAGAACATGTTGGACTTTTGAGATGTTCAGATTTTCTATTCTCACTACAAACTTGCCCACATTGGGGAATGCCTTGGTCTTTGGAGGTGTACACAGTTAATATTCCCACTGCAAAGGTAGCTGCATTTAGGAAAGTGTTTGAAGCAGGTCAGACTTACTATTCACTCCTTATATTTAGTAATATCAGGGATTGTTTTGAGCTTTGATGGGTGCCAGATTTAATTTTCCCAAAGCAAACTTTACCACATGAGGAATCATTTTGGTCTTTTAGAGTGGATCATATTTACTATTCCCACTCCTAACATAGTCACATTGGAGAAAATTGTAGATTTTGGGGCGGATCAGATTTGCTTTTCCCACTCCAAATGTAATCACATTGGAGAAAGTGTTTTTGGGGCGGAGGGGTTTATAATTGCTATTCCTTCACCAACTTCAACAACCTAAAATAAATATAAAATAAAATAAACAAAAATAAACAAATACCTAAAAATACAAAGTACAATTATACGTAAATAAAAACTACACATGAGTAAGAAATAAAAATTCAATATACATACAAATGTAAATTGAAAAAAATATTTTGCAACCAATTGCGTTTAAGTATTTCGTGAACTGAATTGTTTGTATGTAGGTTAGTTCACAAAATAACATTCCATTTGCAAAACGTTGGTACACAATTTCCAACCATTTTTTGCAAATGGAATAATAGTATGTAGGTCACTTCACAAAATAGTGATCCTCAGAGGGTGACAGAACGACTTGCCTAATTATTATTCATTAGGCAAGTCCCATTTTACAACTTCATGCGATTGACTACTGACCGTGCAAGGATCAGAAAATAACCATGTCAGTATCATGTCAGTAGCTCTCTTTAAATAAATAGATCTTTTTTTTAAACTAAAGCACATTTTTATTTTAAAAAACAGCACTGTCTTTATAATAACACATTTTCTTTTTGTAACAGGTTTCAGTGCCATTGACTACTGACTACTCTCCTTGAAACATTTTTTTGAACTTAACAAAGGGAAAGAAGTCCGGAGGAGACACATTTTCCTTTGGGAATCAGTTACCACCTAAAAATTGGGATCAGTAACTTTTCAATATTTTGCTTTCGATTTACTATTGTAAAGAATTGCTACATAAATAAGGGTCTGAATTTCTACATTGAAGTGACGCCTGAAGCACACGCCTCCCAAATAGTGATCCTGGAACCATTACTAAACCCATTTAGCTATTTGGAGAAAAAAAATGTAAGCACTGAGTTTAATTTTTTTTTTTTTTTTTAAATGGTTTTAACACGTGCAAACCCTTTGATTAACCAAATCTGAGAGTTTGAGAATGCTAAAAACCTTTGTACATGAGGTCTACAGTATACTAACATTCCAAGGGGACTTCTGCTGTCACAGGATACAAGAAAGCATCAAAAAATAAGGGTGTGTCCCAACTTCATCAATTTTGTGGACAGTGTTTAATTATCTGTACACAATTCTACCATTATCTAGTTCACTGCAAATAATGAACCTGGGGATTTGATTTATTGCCAAGCCCCATGATTAATCAGTAGTCAAGGAAATCAAAGTGTAAATCTCTTTACTAAGAAAGCATTCCAACAACTCCAAACTGGCCAAATTGCAGAGTTTACAAAAAACCTGGGAGTGGCGTGTACTGTCTAGTGCAATCTAATCTACAAAGGGATTTTGGCAAAAATAATTGACATGTTACAATCCTACATATCCAGGAGGCAAGGATACTCCCAAATATTCATAAAACTGCTAAGTTACAATAATAAACAACAAGGAATAAAAGCTATTTTGTGGATGCGAGGATTACTTTCAAGATGCTTGTGTAGTCCACAAAGCACACTGGTGCAAAATTACTCCTCTATACAACAACTAGTAATCAACTGTTTGTGATTGTATACTTAAGTCCTCATTCAATCATCAGTAAAATGCCTAATTCAAGTGGAAA
The DNA here is from genome assembly GCF_964204655.1 of Triturus cristatus. NCBI lineage: Eukaryota > Metazoa > Chordata > Amphibia > Caudata > Salamandridae > Triturus > Triturus cristatus. The sequence continues at coordinate 113,637,026 of NC_140588.1, forward strand.
GTTAGAACCCGAATCCAGATGATAACTGGAGCAACAATAGTAGATGATAGCCCTCATGATTGGCACCAGGTAAAATTATGTGTGGGGATACATTGCAGGATCTGACCGTACACAACTCAGGGTTATATTCACAAGAATGTGTGATAACTACCGCAAGAGTAGCTTAAAGCAACTCCCAACATCGCAGCCCATCGCTGGAAAATTACGCCGTGCCAACCAAGTATTCAAAATGCGGCGGTAGCATGCGATAGTCACCAGATAACGCGTCAAATGGCCGTGCAAAAATCAACACCACGCCGCAAAAAATGCGAAATGGGAACGCAAAAAATCATGCGATGAGGCCAATCGAGGTACAAAAAGTAGCGAAAACCAGCCACAGGCCTGCAAATCCCATGCGTCTGGCGGGAAAATGCACCATTAAAACCACAGAAACAGCACACCTGAAACAAGCCAAAGCAACATGGATGCACCCTGATCGAGCGCAGAGGCCATTGCGAACCCCACAACCCCCACAGACCACCAGCAAGGAAGAACGGGGACGGGGACGGCCGAGGAGAAGAGGGAGAGGAAGATGGGGTGCAGTCCGCAGCAAAATCAGATCAGCGTCACGGAGGTGACAGAACACTACCATCAACTGACCCACAAGTAGATCACCTGGAATGCAGTTGGAGTGCCGAGGAGGCCAATCGAGAAGGCCAAGAGGCGCTGGCATGATGTGACAACCTAAACCGGGCACAAACCCGCTGCCAACAGGAAGGCTGCAACGGCGACAGGAGGTGGCAGTCCTGCGCCACAGGAGCAGCTGGAGGAAAACGAGGCCACAGTCATCAGTGTGGAGATGGTGCAAGGAGTAGGGAGTACGGACACAGCTCGATAGGACCTGACACAACATCAACAGGGTGAGTAATGAGCAGGGACTGGGGGAATGGGGGGAGATGGGCAGAATGGCACACATGCACAACGAGGTGTAGCACACTGCACACCCACAATTACCCAGGATCATGTCCCTGATCCCCTTGGCACACTGCAGCACACACACATAGCAAGAACAGCACACCCATATTGACGACAATGTGGTACAATGCGCAAAGCCAACACTGCAGAACAGAGGACATAACTGGCTCCGCACATGCACAGAAACATTCCTACTACATCTGACAGAGCAGGAAACTGTGAAATGGAAATGTTCGCGTACGACCTCACATCCGCCATGTAGTCCAAATGAACACTGTCCCGCAGCAGTATTCAGCACCTCCCAAACAGTCACAATGTACATTGTCATACAGTCTGCATATAAACTAGAACAATGCGCCAACATACATGTCAACACAATGTCAACATGCATCTACGCTTCACATTGCAGAGGGGCACACAACACCTCCAGCAGAGCACAGAAGACAACACATCTGTGATGCCAGAGAGGACCACCACACCTGTGACCTACTCATGCGCACACACATATGGTTGTAATGCTATGCATAGACTTGGTGGCACCACATCGAAGGGAGTATAGTGACATGAACTCTGCCTTAAATAATGTTCACTGCCATGGTGTAATCAAGACTCAGTTCCACATGTGTGACCTACTTGACCGTGGTGTAGGCCGGAGGTGGCAGTAGAGTACGTCAACGAGAAAGGACTAAAGTGGGCCTGTGTCATGGAGGCTGTGATGGTCTGAGGAGGCTGCCAAGGTCGTGGGCCTCAGGTTTGGAGCTTGCGCACGCACGTGGTGGGCCCTCCTTGACACACGCAGGTGTCGGAAGGTGATCAGTGTGGCCTGTCTGCGCAGGGGCAGGCCTGACGGGTTAGGGGTCCAGTGAGCCGGAGTACGGCAGGCACACAGAATCGCAGGCAACTCCGCTCATGAGGACGGCATCGGCCTCGTGGCTTGGTGAGAGGCGCCGCCCAGGCAGAGATGTTCGGCTTTCCGGAAGAGGACCACGCCCAGGGCTACATGCTTTTTATTCACACCCCTACGCTGGCCTGGCGTACGTCGGGCCATCCCACTCTGCTCACGCTGATGGGGGGGACGTAACAGGCAACATTTCCATGAACTCCACCACTGGCTGGGGTGACATGGTTGCGTCCACTGTCCACTACACTCCATACACCAGAGGTGTATGTTGCCATGGACATGGGTTTGTTCTGCATACTGCGGTCTGTTCAGCACATCTCTGCCACTCTTGGTATTGTGTACTTTCTCAATCATGGTTCATCTGCATCCTTCACACATGCCTGGTTGCCACCTCTCCCCACATTCGGGCTGGTGTGTGGCTGAGGTGCCATGCCGTTGATGCCTCATGTTCACGGCTTGCCCAGGTTACCATTGTGAGTTGTTCTGTCATGTCTGGTGGGTGGGCATGTTGTTTTGCATGTTGGTTTTAATTTTGTGATGTGTGCTTTGCCAGGGTTGTGAGTTTCATGGTTGTGGAGTTGAGGTGAATGGGGTGTTCATTTGGAACTTGCGAAGGGGCTGTGCATTTCCCTTGGTGCCATCCTGAGAACGCTGGTTGCTGATGGACTGTCGGAGGATGAAGGAATCCTGCACACTGGCTGGGTATTTGGAGGCGACATTGGTGGAGGTTCCACGGTGTTCGGATGTTACCTGCACATTGATGTGAGATGTGTGCTTTCTGTTGCAGTGATTGTGTGCTATATCACCAGGGGACACAGGTAGGACATGTGTGCTGTGGATTGCCCCCAACACGTGCATGCATCCAGCTATTGCGTATTGTCCTTGCTTGGTCTCCAGCGGATACTGCACATTGTGTTGGACGTATAGGGACTGGGGTACCAGGCTGATGGTGATGTCCAGGACAGGTGTGAGGGACTTTGATGTGGCTGGCTGTAAGACTCCTCCGACTCTGGCGGGTGTTGATTGGGGGTACCAGGGGCCAACAGGTGCAGCACAGCCAGCAGCTTTGTGTGGGTGGGATATTGGTTGTCCGCTGTGTTGGTGCTGTCGGCATGTTGGGCGATGTTGGTCAGGATGTGTACGATGGTTGTCCTTTTGAGCCTGTAGTGGGCAATGCCATTGTCAGGTGTTGGGTCTGTGAGGCTGGTGCGTTTCCTGGGAGTCCGCTGTCTTTGTCTGCGCTGCCTCTGTGGTGGTCCGGGGGGAGTCCGGGTGGAGATTGGGGTCCTGGAGTGGCGGCGGTGGGTGTTGTGGCCCTCTTGGGTGTCTGAGCCTCATGACCATTGGCTCCATGATATCTGTTACACTTCCGATGTGGCTGTGGGCCGGGCTCCCTATTGTGGTACAGGCTGTCGTCCGACTTTGCACCGGGTCTGAGCAGGTGTTAGTTTCCGGGTGCTAACGCACCTTATCGCCTGTTTTGTGTTCTTATTGCTGATTTGGCTGGTTGATGAGAATGTTGAGGCATGGTGTTGTCGCGGCTTTTCGCACGGGAACGCCTACTCTGCATCTCATTAGCGATAGTTGCGGGGGTCATCTGTGGCGATGTTTTTTGCGGCTGCTATCGCGGGTAAACTGGTGCTGTGGGCTGTTAACACCAGCTTGTTATTGGGGCGATAAGTTTATCGCTACTTTGGCTGCGATAATGTGCCGTTGATTCGGCAATAGATCCTTGTGAATATGCCCCTCAGAATTAAAAAAACATGGGATATTCCTTTATTACCTGCCATTCTTACATCCACTTAGAATGCCACAATAATTAACGTGTCAATATTTGATGGGTGCTTTAGTTACACCAACTGATGACCCTTCAAACTACTGAAAGACAGAGGCAGGTCCTTGGGAAAACAAGGCTTCATACTGTGGAACTCTATGAGACCAACATGAGAGTAGAATCAAACTACGAAATGCAAGAGTTGCCAGAGAAGAACATTTGAAAAGATCCACATCTCAAAATATCAAATTCTAATGTATTTTTATCATTGCTTGAGATAATATGTCTATTCAAAAAACTTTAGCACTGTAAATTAACCAAAAGATATGTATTGTTTCATATGACTACAAAAATAATATGTGTAAAAAGTAAAGCATGTCATCACCCAAAATAAAGTTTTCTTTATTTGTAGTATTTGCTCTAAAAGATTTCAGTAAACAACTTGAGGACTTAATCGCAAAAAAAGTAATAACTTTGTGAGTAATAGGCTTTGGTCTATAATTTTTGAGGAGATGTTTCTTTGTTAAGAATAACAAAAATCACACAAGCTTAATCTTATATTTTTGTGATCACTACTGTTAGACTCGACATCCTTGGTGTGGTATTCCTCTGGTTTATTTGTCTTCACTACATATTTTTTACTGAACTTTTTTTGTCATTAGGAATCTGTGCACTATTCCCCTGCCCAACCAGTGGTAGCGTGATTGTGCTCTCTCCATTAAACTTGACAAAATCAGAATAGAACCAATTGCCATATTATACATCCATAGTAAAATGGGACTACATGTACCCATAGTCTGTAAATTAAATGCTACAAGTGGGCTGCAGCACTCATTGTGCCGCCCACTAATGTAGCACTGCAAAACATTCCCCTGCACCCTGTAGTGCATATTAAAACTGCCATTTTAACCTGCAAACTAAACCTTTTGCCAGGCCTAAACATTCCCAGTTACTAATTATAAGTCACCCCTAAGGTAGGCCCCAAGGCTCATATGGCAGGGTACACAGTATTTAAAAAGTAGGGCATGTGTACTTAAGATTTCCATGTCCTTACAGTGAAAAACTCCCAAAGTTGTATGTCACTGTTTTAAGGCTATCTCTTCTATTGACTAACACTGGGTTACATTATTACACTTAACAAGTGATGACTTCAGTTTGTGACTAGCAAGGGACATACTTCTCCCACTCTTTTGAGCTGTAATTAAAAATCCTCACTAATGATAAAGCCAGATTAGAAGTTACTATTTCAAAAATGACACGTTTAGAAAGTTGCCATCTTTCTGCCTATGCCAAAGGTGGCTTTCTGCTAGCTTCCATGGTCTCATGGCTGTGAATGGCTCTCCTGTGGTATTTTATGTATTCCTTTGAGACATGGAGACAATGGACCTCCAGTGTGTGGGGAAGGTTGCTTTCTGAAGTTCAATGTCCTATTGGGTTATACTCAGTCTTCCTGAGCTTTAAAGGTAGCCCATCCCCTTCTTGACATCTAAGGGCTGCCTGCCGTGCCACTGACAAATGCAGTTCACACGTAGGCCTGTTTTCCCTATGCTACTCTAGACAGTTGGGAGGCAAAGCCAGTAAAGAGGAAGGGTTAGGCAAAGGGGGCATCCCCCACCCACAAGTAGCACCTTCAGAACCTCTTGTCAAAACACTCCATGTGAATGATTCAGAAAAAGGACTGCCCAGCTGTCTAATGAAGGAAGACTGGGGCTGCTTGCCTTGAACCCAGGATCCTCAGAAGTGACTCCAAGCATCTGTTGGCTGACCTCCTGTTTGAGCTACAGTGACACAACAAGCTCCTAAAGGCCTCTCCTGCCACTGCCCAGCAAACCAGCACCAACTGGACCTGCCTGAGCCCTGCTGCTGGCCTCTACTAGAGTCAGTCTTAATCCCCAAGAGATGCTCATTCTGGTTCTGGCCCGTTGGCTAGCATCAGAGACCATACCTCCTGCCTCACCAAGACGTCCTGTGCTCCTGGTTTAGATGCAGAAGCGTTTGGGCTCCTTGCGACCACAAATGGGCTTCATGCATCACCCAACAACCATCAGTGATGCTTGCAGTCATGTATGTTCAGCGATTCCCGAGTCTTCATGTCAACTATGAAACCAGTGCCAACGGCGATAGCTCACATCGACTACCAACGCAAAGCTCCAGTGACGACTACCAAACAGTGACCATTTGCGATGCACGACCTACTCCTTGTACCAACAAAGCTCTCCTTACTCTCCTCTGAAGCGCCCCACGTGGACTTGAACTCAGGAAGGGTAAAATATTCAGCAGAACAAACAGATCCCTGTATCCCACCCTCGCTCCATTGTGGTCAGCCTAAACTTGTGACTTTTACCTGGTCCAGAACGACCAGATAAACACATTTTGCGCTTTCTGCTTTTGTATGCTATTTTTAACAGAGAATTTAAAAATTCATAATTCCAGTTCTACAGATTGGATACTTGTCATTTTGGTGTCATTTTAATTATTAAAATTAACTCTCTTTTAGAAATTGATTTGAATTTTTTCTTGTTTTAGATTTTCACTATATAATTGTTTGAGTGCTGCATATATACTTTATATATTGCCTCTAAGTTGAGCCTGACTGCTTTTGTGCCAAGCTACCGGAGGGTTGAGCCCAGGTTTATTTGGTGACTTTTGTGGTTCATCCTGACAAGGATTGTGTTTAATTTTTGAGTGGACCTTCCCCCCCTCTAAACTCATAACCCAATTTCTTACAAGTACTTAATATATAAAATGAGAAATGTTCCATCAAAGGAAAATCCACTGGTTTGCAGTTAAAGCAAACGTGCACTTCGAACTCAAATTTGTTTTTAATTTTTAGTCAAGTAGAAAATCTATTAAAATATATTTAGAATGAGTTTCTCCTACATCCAGTGAATTTATGAGCGTGTTAAGGATGTTTTCACATCCAATATGGTTTACTTCTGCAGGTACGCAAATAGATTTGAACAGGTTTGGAGGAATCAGCAAATACCCTCAAAGCTCACAATTTATCGGGCACTCTCCTACTCTGCAGGGATTATTCATCTTCCCAGCCTGTCACACACAATTAGAAAATCATTCCTACCAGTGACTTTCTAACAATAATGGCCTTAATTACAATGTCGGTCATATGATAGTCCGACCGGCATTGTGTCAGAATGGAAGTCGACTTACTAGTAGTCTTCGGTTCCATCTAACGAATTTGGATGCGACCGCCCATGAGGCAGTTGGAAACAGCAATTTCTTCATTGCAGCTTGTGCAGAGGCCAGAAAAGGGCCACAGCACAACCCACATTGGCAAAATTGATGTTTGAAAACAACAATGCACCATGTGCAAGGCACCATGTGATGCCTGGCATGTAGGGCATGGATATTTAGGGGGCAGCACAGGTGGCCCCCAGGCCTCTCAGCAAAGGCCACTGAGGGACAGGGGCCTTGCAAGGCCCCCCACAGTCCGTTTCTGACAGCCTTTCAATGGCGGTCTGACAGCCATTGAAAGGCTGCCTGAAAGGGACATTGTATTTTATTTATTTATTTAGGAATTCATAGAGCGCACAGCTACCTCCAACAGAGGTGTCCCGGGACTAAGGCAGTCATCTAACAAAGGGTGCATACAGGATTAGGAGAAGTTGAAAAGCAAGGTTGTCAGAGCTCACCAGAAGGCTGGTTCTTGTTCAATCAAGCGAAGATGGATCGGCATGGCTTTCCAGAGTTTAGCGGTCCTTACCGCGAATCCCCTGCCGCCTGTCATCGCCTTCCCAAAGCGGAGAATGGTGAGGAGTTCAGGTGGTTGGATTGCAAGACCCAGTCATGTTGTTATTGTTGGAGTCTGACTCTCAGGTATGCCGAGCCTCGGCCCCTGGTGGTTCTGTACGCCAGGGTGAGTGCCTTCAATTCTATATTTCTGATGACGGGCAGCCAATGCAGGTTTCTCAGGTGGGGAGTGATGGATTGACAATAGAGCACTTTGCAGGTTATAATCCCTAGTACAGTGCCTGAGCAGACACCACCCCATTGTATGGGATTACTTTCCAACTACTGCTCCGATGGGCTCCTTGAGCCTGTAGGAAAAGCAGCGGTTGGTCCCTCTCCCCCTGCCTCCGACCGCTGCATCACAATGCAACATCGTAAATAGGGCCAATATGTTTCAGTCTTGAGTGTGCTTGCTCATAGTTCCTGTATTCTATGTACAAAGAATCTGTTGGTTGCACCCACAGGTGTCAATATTTGTGCATCTAGGTAAAAAGTAGGGGCACCATATATTTTTCCAGAAATCAGTTCTATCATTTTTCTAATTTGAATGGATCAGGTCTTGAATCACTTTTTAATCTATAAAGTGTCACTTGATGGAAAGAAACAAAGGTAGGAACAGGCATGTGGGGAATCAAAATCTGGGTACAAACCAGGGCCCTCATTTATTGGATTTTGGCATAGGCCAGTGCAGCCAGGAACCTTCTGCGCTGCCCTACGCCAAAGGGAAAGGGAAAGGGCAGTAATGCACCTTAATTAAGCAATACAGTGCATTCCTGTCCTTTCTCCCTTTGCTGGCACCGTTTTGGCAGCCTAGCGCCCACGTAGGCCACCTTAATGCCATGGTGCAAAGGTTCCTCTGTTGCATGCAGGATTGTTTTTGTGCAGGAAAGGGCACCTTCCTGCACAAAAACATTCCTAAGAGGAGTTTTCCTCTTTCTAAACATGCTGCAGAATACATCACACATGGATAGAGGAAAACACGAGGAGAAATGAACATATTTCTGCTCGTTATGCCTCACCTCAGGAGGCGTATGGATTTGGTGTTTCACCAGGTGTACATCATTTTATAAATCTGGGGTAGCCTCAAATTCCATGGGTGTTGCATGGGAAAACCCACCTCAACGCCCATGGAACATCTCTCGGGCACCGCAGTGATTTGCGCTGCGTCAACTTACTCATGATTTATGAGGCCACTGAGAGCCATGCAGAGTGTCTTTGCATGGATTCATAAATCGAGCCCTGTGTCAAGCAATAACCACTTTACGTGGTGCAAAAGTGACACGGGGCTCTCATAAATAAGCCCCTAGGCTTACAGTTGATTTCCAATTCTGAAATTTGTTGTAATTCTACATCCACAGGTTTTTCCTGTAGAAATGCGTGTGGAGAAGAAAAGGTTGGTGAAGAGGAAAAAGTATATTTTAGTGAAATAAACTGCATTCACATAACATTCCCAACTCTGACCGAAACCTTTCAGAATAGGGTGTTTAAGTGCGTAATTAATTTAAACCACAGTGATTGTACCACTAGGGCCCTCATTAACAGCATCCTCTTAATTCCGATGCGACCAGGATCAGCAGTTACAGGCACTTTAAGAATTGATGGTATTTTAATTTTCAACTGAGGGGCAGATTTACAAGCCCCTTGTGACACTTTTATGCCGCCGTTGCATCACTTTTGTGACGCAGTGGCGGCGTAAACAATGCGCCACTATGTGACATATTTACAACGTGACGCATCTAGGGAGATGCGTCACGTTGTAAAGCCCTGCGCCACATGAAACCTGCGTCAGGTTTCATGTGGGCGCGCCGTCGCAGTGTGGGTGTTCCGTCCCAGGAACGCCGCGTAAAAGTGACGCAGTGAAATCTACAAGACTTCACTGAGTCACTTTTACATCCCTGCTGCTTCAAATCCTTATGCCTGCTTGAAGCATATTAGGTATAGGGCATCCCTGAGCAGTGCTGGAGTTGCGTCACGCTTTGCGACACACCTCCAGCACTGCGTCACCCTTACGCCGACAGATGCGTCACGCATCTGTCTATCCTTGCGCCATGGTGCACTGCATTGTAAATGCGGCTCATCCATGGTGACGTAAGGGTTTTTTAAGTCACGCAAAATAAATGGCGCATCCCTACTAATATGCAGGGATGCGCCAGTTATTGTAAATCTGAGTTTTCAGCTGCTGGAAGCACGGCAAAACCTCCGGATGAAAGTCTAGTCAAAATGAGGAATTACCGCGGGAATCAAGCCAGAGTCATCGATTTCCCTGGTAATTCCTCATTTCTTAGTGGCCGTCTCTGGTCCAAAATGGGCCATATTTTCCGAACCCCCAGCGATGCTGGTATTCCTGGTATTGGTAACTTCGAAGAAGGGTAAAATCTGGCCCATTTCCCTGGCAGCTCATATTGGGACCTTAGATAATTCGGGCGACCTTTGCATGATGGTCTAACGATGGCAGCAGATGCATCCCAACCAGTGCTGGACTGGCTGTAGCGGGCACCAGGCAATCCCCCGTTGGGCCACATGGGTGGGGGCTGGTTTTGGTCCCCTGAGGACCGTTTTTGTTGCAGGGCCGTTTTTACAGCATAGCAGCAAAATCGGCCCTGTAACAAAATCGCCCGAAAACCGGCCATGGCAAAGAGCTCGGCGACACCCCCAACTCCCCTAGGGGGGCCGGCCGAGCACTTTGCTAGGGCCGGTTTTGGTTTCCAGTCCGGCCCTGATCCCAACGCTAACATGTTCATGAAAAGCTACCATTCACATCTGGCTTCCGTTTTCTGTTGTTGTTTTTTTCAGACGTAGTTTGAATGGTTGGCTGTGATTCTTAGGAACGCATTTAGCAAGGGGATGAGAATGCTGCTGGTCAGGAATTCTACTTTACAACTCCAGCTATTTCAGAGATTTTTTTTCATTTGCATTGAAGATGCTCTGCTTCATTGCATACTTTAAAGAAATAATCGTCTGGGAGTTCATTTTCTAGTACATTAGGAACTGAGGCATGCATGACCTGGAAAGATTGTCCCCATCGAAAATCCAAATAGAAACTGAGAAGGGACCCAGTCACAAAAGCAAGTTCATTCTCTCGTTTTAACACTGTTTCCTCTGGCATTATCGCTATTAACATTACCATTTAAAGTGTTTTTCTTTGAAAGGGAAGAACAACAGGCTCACCAGATATTAGATTTTTGAAATGGCAAATAATCTGCATGTTATAGGCTGTCCTATTTTAAAGTCTGTAATAACAATTGTATGCACTTCCTCTTCGCCATCAAGCCTTTCTTCAACATTGTAACACATAGACATGAAACGACGGAAACAGACAATTACATATGCGTACTATCATTATCCTCAAAAAAATTATCATCCATACAGTTATGTTATGTTAAATACATTTATTGCGCGCACAGCTACTCGAGAGTATCCCGGCGCAAGTCTAGTGGGGTGCCATATTAGACTTCAGATAAAAAGCCACTGGGTCCTGAATAGTACGCAAAGTCAGCGGAAGAGCATTCCAAGCAGTAGTGGCCTTCGCTGAGCAGGAGCCATCCCCTATCCTCTGCCGCTTAAAGCGTGGAACTTGGGCAAGGAATAGAGATGCGGAAGGCAGGGCCCGCGCAGGTGCATAAAAGGACACCTGCTTCTGTAGATAGAGAGGCCCGCATCCATGAAGAGCCCAATGGGCCATAATCAGTAGCATAAATCTCACTCTGGCTGCTACCGGTAACCAGTGATATAGACGAAGCTGGTTCTGTACACTGTCCCTGGCTGACAGCCCCGACAGCAGTCTGGCTGCGGTGTTCTGGGCCACCTGCAGCTTCTTCAGTAGATATCCCGGAATACCAGAAAAGAGGGCATTGGCATAGTCCAGCCGAGACATAATCAGTGCACATGTGATTGTTTGTCTCGCTGCTGCTGGCAGAAGGGTAAAGAAGCTCCTAAAAGATTTGAGCAGGCCGAAGCAGCCACCAACCAGCTTCTTAATGTGTCCCTCAAATGAAAGACGTTCATCGGATCAGACCCCAAGGTTTTTTGCCGGTTTCCAGGAGGAGGTCGGACATGGATAGTCAGGAGGGCAGAGCTGCTCTCGGAAATTCGGAGGAAACGGGCCGAATGGCAGAATCTCCGATTTCCCTTTGTTACATTTGAGCTTTGCATCCGCCATCCAGTTGAAGACTGAGGCTAGGCAATGTTGGGCATGAGATACAGAGCCCACCCCTTTCTTCCAGGTGAAGAGCAACTGGGTGTCATCTGCATATACCATCACCTTAGCCCCCAGCTCCTCCCCTAAATAAATCAACGGAGTCATATAGATGTTAAATAGAAGGGGGCTAATGGAAGACCCCTGCGGGACACCTGCTGAGACCCCCTGAGGGGAAGAGGAAAAGGGTGGCATCCAGATCTGCTCTGTCCCAGCTTCCAAAAAGGAGCGGAGCCATTCCCACACAGCACCTGACATCCCAATCCTGGCCAGACGAGACAGAAGTAATGGATGAGGAACCGTATTGAATGCGGCCGAGAGGTCAAGTAAGATGAGCGCCGCCCTTCTGCCCGCATCCAGGCAGTCCCGTATAGCCTCTGCCACTTCGACCAGCACTGTTTCAGTGCTATGTGACGGCCAGGACCCAGGCTGTGCTGGATGTAAAATAGCCTCCTTCTCCACAAAGTCGGTCAGCTGTTTATTTACAACCTTTTCACATACCTTTGCTAATGCAGAGAGGAGAGAAATAGGCCGATAGTTCCCTGGGCAGAGGGGGTCTAGCGATTGCTTTTTAAGAAGAGGCTGAAACTTAGCTCCCTTCCAGGACAGGGTAACAACCGCTTCCTGCATGGAAAGATTGATAATCGCCATCACTTCTACATTGACAGTCTCAGAGACCGCTGCCAACATCCTGGCCGAACATGGGTCAGATGGAGAGCCTGATTTTAAAGCCTTAAGAATTTTAAGGCATTCCTGAGGGGCTACTGGCCTTAATTCAGACAGTAGGCATCCAGTGCCTCCTAAAGGGCCTACCAGGGCATCCTCTACGTGGGCGATCCGAGGAGTGAAGGTTGCTTGAATTCATAGGATCTTATCTCTAAAAGATAGAGAAAGAGTGTCACACCAAGAGGGAGAAGAGGGCATTACACTAGCTTGGGCCACGGGTGACATAAAACTCTGGACAATCGCATAGATTTCCCTGGCGTTATTGTTGGCAGCTTCGATAGGGGTTGAGTAGAATTGCCCTTTAGCCTGCTTAACTGAAGCATAATAAAACTTCTGCTTGTCTCTAAGCTTCCTCCTATCCACTAAGCAATGTCCACCCCTCCTCCATATCCGTTCAAGGATTTTACAATCATGTTTCAGTCCTTTCAGCATAGAGTTAAACCAGGGTTTAGACGGTGATTCTCTAGCCAGCCTACTTGAGCGGGGGGGGCCACCGTCGCCACTGCCAACGAGATCCAGCTAGAGAACTCCGCCACCTGAGCGTTGAGCTCTCCAACCAGTTTTGGTTTAGAGGCTTCGAGCACTTTATTGAGTACAGATGGGTCAATTTTCCCAAAAGGTGATTTATAACTTGGATATGTCGGGGGCTCAGTCCTAGTTGCTTCCCAAGAGAAATATGTTATGTAGTGATCCGACCAAGTAACCGGACTGGTCTCCACCTCTAGAATCGGAAAATTAGTGCAAATGGGGTCAAGAACATGTTCAGCCTAGTGTGTAGGAAGGCTGAGATGTTGCTTAAACTGGGCTAAAAACAGTCCATCCAGCAAATCCTGTGTGTACTTCCTATCTGTCCGATCCAGATGTATATTCAAATCCCCAAGGTTCAAAAAGTGGTAAAATCTGATCGCCCTGGTTGCAATGGCGTCAACCCAATCTTGGAGAAACGGTCCTGCCGGTCCTGGTGGCCTATAAATCAATGAACCTCCAAGGGTGAAGTGTGCAGACAGCTGAATACTAAAATCTAGTGCTTCACAACTACCCCAAGAGGAAGCCTCTATCCTGTGCAGCTTCCACTTATACTTATAAATAATCGCAACTCCCCCCCCTCACTCAACCATCCGGTCCACTCGAGAAAATTATATCCTAAGGGTATAGCTAGAGTAACAATCGGATCGGAAAAGGAGTCAAGCCAAGTGTTGAACGTGTCTTTATAAGAGATTTTATGGTCCAGCGAAAGAGTGTTTCATCATTTTATGTTAATACATAACAAAAACAACTGCAAACATAATTAAAGAGTAGTATGGAAACATCCACAGCAGCATGCAGAAATGGACAGTGAACAAATAAATATACACCTATAATAAAAATAGCACTGATAAACTTTTTAAACAGCAGTTATGATGCTTTATAGATTATTTAAAAAAACAATTGATTGCAGACCAACCGTCCCACTTGTATTGGTTTGAAAAATAAGTCTCGATCCCCAAAAATGAATGCCAGTGCCCATCACCTGGAGCCACGTGCACAAATATTACCTATTCATAAAGTATGCAGAAAGGATTGACGTATTCCGTCTTAAATACTAAGATGCGCAGAAAAGGGTTGACTTCTTCATTATGAATGCCAGTGCCCATCACCTGGAGCCACGTGCACAAATATTACCTATTCATAAAGTATGCAGAAAGGATTGACGTATTCCGTCTTAAATACTAAGATGCGCAGAAAAGGGTTGACTTCTTTATTATTTAGGGGCATATTATCAAAGACAGCGTTAAAATTATCGCCGGTTTAGCGGCAGAAAATTGCCGCTAAAGCGGCGATAATGGGCTTGATAATATGCCCTGGAGAATTCCAATAGAAGCCCATGTTCACACCAGAACATGGGCTTCTATGGGAATTCTCACGGGCATATTATCAAGCCCATTATCGCCGCTTTAGCGGCAGTTTTCTGCCTCTAAACCGGTGATAATTTTTAACACCGTCCTTGATAATATGCCCCATAGTTCTCAGCACGTATTCACGTGGTTGCACTAGATAAGTGTTAACGTACATTTGGCTGATGAAAGGCATGACTGATTCTTTAACTTCTTTAAATTTAAAATGCATGTCTCACTGATAATGTTTTGCATTTTGATATACTGACGGACCCCCAATGCCAACAGTACCTATCTTCCTTTTTTAGGGTGCTCTGCAGCTGGAAAGTATGGGCACAGGATCCAGAACTGAAGAAACTGAGAGGCCAGCATCTGAAGATTTCACAAGGGGAAGCAATACCATGATGCTTGGGCCTGGTTCTTTTCTTTGGTCATGCTGGAACTCAAATGAGCAGGTAGCCCATGGTCCTGAGAATACCCAGGTGCCCCTGTGGATGGTACTAGTTGGAATCTAAGAGCCAGGTTATGAGTGTTGTGCAATATTCAGATTGGGTGTCTTCTCATAAGGATTGATGCCACAGGGGAATGTTATATTCAGGATGCAAAAGAGGGATCCTGATAATGCTTCCACTCACCCCCCCCCCGCAACAAGAGTACAAGCAGGTTTTTGTGTGCACCCACATAGTCAAAGATAGTTAAAATGTCACTGCTATTGGGTTTAACAGTCTACTGACTCTTTGAGGACCAAAGTATTGTGAGTGACATCAAATTTAAGGTGATATAAACTGCTCTTTCAGAACCCTGAAGGCTTTTTCTGCAGCTTGATTCCATATACATTTCACCCCTAAATTTCTTATGGGTGTCATTATGTTGTGCTGGTTTACATGTAAATGCAATATAGAGGATATAACACATTATCTCCTAAAATACCTGGATGAGGTGATGGTAAAAGTAAGGAAAGCCCAGAAGTCCCTAGATATAAGAATCACAATTGCGAGATCTCCAGGTTAGCATAGCATCGCTTTTCTTGGGGTCCATGCTAACCCCACTATGAGGAAGGACAGAGACCAGATGTTGAACTTGCATGGTGTTTCACATAGAGACTATGGGCACATAATTGTTGAAGGATGGCTGTGATATGTTATGTGTGTTCATGTTCAGGTTGTGAAAAACGTGTATATCATAAATGTGGACAACAGAGAAGATGCCCAAAAAGTACATTAAAACTCATTAATGAAAAACTGGAAGGCTGAGAGGGTATTGCAGCGTTTGTGTGCATGACTTGATATTCATAGAGACCCTACAGGGCAGATTTAAAAGCCCCTTACGACACATTTATGCCGCTGTTGCGTTACTTCTTTGACACAGCGGCGGCATAAACCATGCGCCATGTTGCGCCTTATTAACAGCGTGACCCATCTAGGGAGATGCGTCACCTTGTAAAGCCCCGTGCCACATTAAACCTGCGTCAGGTTTAATGTATGCAGGGTGGGTGTTCCGTCAGAAAAGTCATGCGGTGAAATCTACAAGATTTCACTGAGTCACTTTTCCGACGCTGCTGTCTCAAAACCCTGCGCCTGCTTGAAGCAGGCGTAAGGCGTGACACAGCATGTTAGATATGGACAGCCCCTGAGCATTGCTGGAGTTGCGTCGCTCTTGCGACACAACTCCAGCAATGAGCCGCCCTTTCGCCATCAGATGCGTCACGCATCTGTTCATCCTCGTGCCATGATGCGCCGCATTGCATCTGTGGTGGTGCAAGGGTAAACTTGTGTGACGCATTTTACCTGGCGCATCCCTGCTGATATGCAGGGATGCGCCAGTCCTTGTAAATCTGCCCCTACATGTTTTAAAAAGTGTTGTTCCTTTGCCATTCCACAGCCTGGCTAGATGGTAGGCCCTTGCAGATCCAGTTTAGTATAAATTGCCTCATTGTTGACCTGATCTATCAGAACAGGAATAAAGAACAGCAGAGACATGTTTTTCAACATTACCTTGTTTAGAGCTTGGTAATCTGTGGACATCCTGACCTTGTATTCTTCCTTGGAACAAATAGTGAGAAGAAAAGTGACATGTCACTGTGACAGCTGAATTAAATTATTGGTGACATATCCAATCAGATACTGATGAAGATGTACATTTGAATAGTCCATGAAGGCAAAATCATACTACAGAGCAAATTGGATCGAGGAATCTGGCCAATCTGGAGTCATAGTCACAATAAGGTGGTAAAGTATTAGCCTTAATTTTATGGAACACATCGGCAAGTCTGCATATATTTCTGGTAAACACTGAGCCAATATACATTATACATTGCGTAAGTCAGTAAGCAAGGTTTTACAAGATATGACTTGTTGTTCTAATTAAGGGTTTATCATTCCTGGGTATCAAGAGGACACACAAAAACCAGACACTAAAGGCAAGTTCTTAGCCTTCCAATTAACGTGTATTATGTGAGTTATTAACCAGGGGTTAAAACTAGAGATTTACATTGTGGGGCATCATTTAGATCACAAGTAATCAACTCACTATGACCACTGATACATGTCATTGGGAAGGAGTGGGTTTGTCTGTGGACAGGAACCTTTTAAGGCATTGGGGGGGCCTTGTCAGAATCAATAACTGGGCTGGTGTCTCCACCGGAGCAGAAGGGCTGAACTAGGCTGCAATGAGGATCTTTTCCCAACTTCCCAACTCCTCTATGAGCTAGATATTATCTGCCCACAGTGAAGGGGGGAAGGGGAGTGGGAAAAAAAGAGAGACTGCCACTGGGGTGCTGCTTTGGACGTATTTTCTTTAACTGACCTCCGTGCACCTGAAACCACAAAGCAAAAGATTAAACTTTTTATACAACTTCAAACATAATATTATACTTCACATTAAATCACTACTAGTCTAAGAATTCTTGATACCTGTAATACTCAGTGGATTTGCTTATCCCTTATTGTAGTAACTTTATGTTTGTAAAGTCCTACCTCTTAGGTTTTGATATAGATTCCACTAACTATCCTTCCTTGTTCTTTTCACTCTCTTTTAGATGAATCTGGATGGAGCTGAGGACTCGCTGAATTGAAAAAGGTGGTAAGTACAAATATATATATATTCATATCTACTTGAGAATTAATTGAAGAGCAGTCTCTGTTAGTTGCTGAATGAGTTTAGTAATGAGGCAAAAAGGTGAAGGAGTTAATGCACGCTGCTTGTAGAAGATTAGTTAGATACTCTGGCAAAGATGCTGAGAAGACTCCTTTTACTTCTATCTGATTCGCGCTGGAAGAATCTGCACTCTGCCACAGTAATGACCTTAATACGTTTTTTTCAGTACTGAAACTTCCTTCTGAAAAACAATAGTCAAACATCTCTGAAACACATGCACAAAATATAGTAAGCTTGAGAGATAATAAGGAGCCTAACAGTCTCTCGATGCCTCGAGAAATACCTTGTTTTCTTCCACGAAGTCTTTTAAATCGGAAAACTGCTACAGACCTCAGGAACTGCAAGCTGACAGAGGAATTCAATTGTGCGAGTCGAGGGGAATTAACGCACATTAATTCCTGACAGGAAACGTGAAGAGCACATTCAAAATGCTGCTTAATCCTGTGAAGAGACGGTTGAAGTGCGAAGCGCATTAGCAGCGCGAGCACGAAACTGCCGTCAATCAGGAATCAGCAGAAACACTAGAAGGCTAACTTAGTACTGGGAGTGTCCGTCATCTTGAAATTCCGCCGAATCAGCAGAACAAGAATTAATCCTTAGCTGATGAAAATCTTCTTGCAATGAGTTGACTCCACATAACTGGAGTTTGTCTGACAGCAATCACTCGCTTTACTCTAGAATGAGGTAGAGAACCTATCAAACTGGAGTGATTGCTCAGACCTGACAGTACCCCCCACCAAAAACCCTCCTCCTCTCTCTTTAGGCTTCAGTGGATATGAGTCTTATGAAATTCTTTAACCAACCTAAGGGCGTGAAAATCAGAACTGAGTTCCCAGGATCTCTCCTCAGGACCAAAACTCTTCCAGTCTATCAAGTAGAATAATTTTCCCTTCTTAACCTTGGAGTCAATTATTCTTTTCACCTAAAATTCTTCTTCTGAATGCACTTTAACTTGGGCTGGGGGAACAATCTTTCTTTAAGTCAGGGGATTTCTTTTGATCAAAGAGACATGAAAGACAGGATGTACCTTCAACTTACTAGGAAGTTTGACCTTTACACTGATAGGGTTTACCATTTTTTCCACAGCAAAAGGAGCTGCAAATTGGGGTTGAAATTTCCAATTCCCTTTTAATCGCATGTTTCGAGTAGAGATCCAAACCTTATCTCCATGCTCAAAAACTGGACTTTCTCTCCTACTCTTATCTGCCTGTTTCTTGTGGGATTATTTGGCCTTCTCTAAGATTTTAGTGGCTACTTGGTAGGCCTTGTGCAATTCCTGTACTACTTCCTCAACTGCAGGTAACTCACTTTCAATCTTTTCAATTATCATATTAGGATGTCTACCTGATTTTAGAAAGAAGGGAGAATAACCTGTGGAAGTGTGGATAGAATTATTATACGCAAATTCTGCAGTCCACGGCAAAGTTGGCCAATCTCCTTCTTGGTTCAAATGATACAAGCGAAAATATTGCTCCAGATCTTGATTCACTCTTTCCGTCCGTCCATCAGTCTCTGGATGGAAACTGGTAGAAAAACAGGAATCCACTCCCAAACTTTTCAAAAGAGATTTCCAAAAGTGAGACACAAATTGTGAATCCCGATCGGAAATCACTACCTTTGGAATTCCATGTGATCTTACAATGTGTTGTGTAAACAAGGTTGCTAACTGTGCTGCATTTGGAAGAGCTGTTTAACAGGATGAAATGGGTCATCTTAGTAAAGTGATCAACTACCACCCAAATAGTTGTATAGCCCTGACTAGAAGGCAAATTAACAATAAAATCTATGGAGACTGTATGCCAAGGATAGGGGGCTACAGGTAAGCGCAGAAGAAGTCCCTGGGGTGCATGTCTAACGACCTTCCCTTTGACACATTGTTCTCAGGATGCCACATACTGTCCCACCTGAGCTTCCATGCCTGGCCACCAAAATACTCTTCCTAATAGTTCTAAAGTTTCTTACACTCCTTTATGACCTGCCAATGGATTATCATGGAACAATTGAATGACTTTGTTCCGTAATTCTTTATTTGGTACATAAAGATTTCCTTGATAGAAAAGCTTTCCTACCTTGATTTCTCATTCTGCCCTTCCTCATTCCAATTCTGAATTTCAGTCTGCTAAAGACTTTTCTTAATCTTGTCTTCTAGCTCAGAGTACGAGATTGTTCCAACAATTTTTTCTTCTGGGATGATATGGCCTTCTTTTGAAATTTATTTTCCTTCTCCAGAATATAAACAGGATAGAGCATCAGCTTTTCCATTGACAGAACCTGGCTTGTAGGTCAGAATGAAATTATAATTTTTTTTTTTTTTAACTTTTTTATTTGGAGGAGTAAGCACAGTAATCACAAAAACAACAAAATCATACCAGCATGCAATACATTTACAGCAGGGGGGGGAAAAAAGAAGGGGAGCAAAAGGGAAAGGGGGTACCATTATACATTAAATAAATAAATAAACAGATGAAATATAAGAATACACAAATATATAAAAACAATATTTTTTGCTTAATTTAGCAAGGGTCCCCAAAGACGATAGAACGTTTTCCCAGATTGAATGCCTCTGCTCTTGGCGATAGCCATCTCTCTCTCTATAATCTCCCTTAGCGTTGCCCACCATTCAAAAGCTCTAGGCGGAGTTTTAGTTATCCAAGCACGGGCAACGCAAAGTCGTGCTGTTACTAATATGATTGATATTAAAGGTCTTAATCCTAAGGATACATCTGTCTTATAGCCAAACATAATCTCTTTGTCTGCTAGATATAAATCAATTTTTAGATGATCAGCTATAATGCCCTGAATCTCTTTCCAAAAAGCGGCCAAGTCTGGACAAGCTACAAACATGTGTAGGCAGTTTGCAGCTATCATTCCACACTTGACGCATTTGCATTTCTCATTCATGTTTACATTACTAGGTTCTGTCCATTTAACTATGCGTTCTGGTGTATAATAAAGCATAAACACTGTTTTAAACTGTTGCAGCTTAAGATTGATAGAGAGGACTGAGCTGTCTAAATTCTCCAATGATTCTTCTAAATCAGCTGAACTAACTTCTTGACCAAGTAGCTCAGCCCATTTTAGTGCTATCTTTGAGTTATCATTCTCCCAAGTTTGGGAGATTAATTGATACGCCCTTACTTATAGTCAGTTTTGATTCTGAGTGTATGTAGTGCAGTATATTTGATTCCATAGGTTGTTTTATGCCTCTATGTCCCAGTAAATAATCTCTTATCTGCAAGTAGTTATAAAACATGTTTTTAGGGATGCCGAATGAAGTCTGCAAGTCTAGAAATGTACGAAACTCAGCAGCATTATACAAATGACTAAGCTGTCTAATACCAAATCTATCCCAGGATTTGGCTGGCGCATCATGAAAGATATTAGGGAACATAGGATTACACCATAATGGCATGTTGAGATGTATCAGAGGCAGAGATTGGTTAACTGTAATTTCACGCCATGTATAGGCTATATCTTTCAGAGTCCTAAATCGAACTCTCAACGAAATTATAGTTCGCGAAAAAGCGTGACCACCTCAGTTGTTTGGGGGTAAGTGTTCTAGCAGATTTGAGGAATTGCAAATTTCGATGATCGGTAAAGACAGTGATTTCATATCTGGCTCCCAATAATTAATGTCTCCATTCTTGAAACGCATCTTTAACGGCCAACAACTCCTTGTCTGCAATGGAGTAATTGACTTCGGCAGCACTTAATTTTCTGGAGCGGTAAGCAACAGCATGAAGTTGACCAGTCTCCTTGTGCCTTTGTGAAAGGATTCCACCTATGGCCAAATTGGAAGCATCTGCTTCAACATAAAAAGGTTCTACAAAATGTGGATGTGCCAGGACTGGTGCTGTGATGAAGGTTTCTTTTAGTAACTGGAACACATCTTCAGTTTCGGTGCTCCAAATAAATGTTTCCTTTTCTTGAGCAATCGAGTGATGGGGCTCACTTTTTCTGAAAAATTAGGAATGAATCGCTTGTAAAAATTGGCAAAGCCAAGAAATCTTTGAATCTCTTTGACAGTACATGGGGAAGGCCAATCCTTAATCGCTATCACCTTGGAATCATCAATTGATACACCTTCAGGAGAGAGAATGAAACCCAAGTACTCCACTTGACTAGAATGAAAAATGCACTTCTCCAACTTAACATACAGTTGGTTTTCCAACAATCGTTCTAAAATTGCACGAACATGTCGGACATGTTTCTCAATGTTAGCAGAGAAAATGACGATATCGTCGATGTAAACTACAGCGAAACGATCCAGGAATTCTCAAAGTACATCATTTACGAAGTACTGAAAGGCCGCAGGAGCATTACACAGGCCAAATGGCATGACCTGGTATTCAAACAAGCCAAAACGAGTTTGAAATGCCGTCTTCTACTCGTCACCCTCAGCCATGCGAATCAAATGGTAGGCCCCTCTCGGGTCCAACTTGGTATAGATTTGAGCTTCTTTGACTTGATCTAAAAGTTCTGATATCAACATTAAGGGGTAACGATTCTTCTTAGTGACTTAATTCAGGGATCTGTAGTCTATACAAGCCCTCAAACTTCTGTCTTTCTTTGGAATAAAAAACAACGGTGAGGAGACCGGAGACTGAGACTGTCGAATAAAACCGTTGGCTAATTGTTGATCAAGATAGTCTATTAGATATTTATTCTCGGCCTCAGATAGCGCCTATATGCGACTACAAGGCAAGGACGCCCCAGGTTTGAGTTTGATTTTACAATCGTACTCCTGATGCGGGGGTAATCTCTTTGCTTCCTTCTCATTGAAGACAGATGTCAGATCTTGATATTCCTCTGGAATGGTTGGTATCTCCACTGAAAAAATCATCCGAGCTTGTTCTGCCAACAGAGATGATGGAGATGGCTGTGAATTAACTGTACTGGAGTTGAAACAATGTTCCTGACAATACTCTGAATCTAATTCAATACTTCTTTTTTGCCCAATTGATATTTGGATTATGTTCGGTAAGCCACGGTAGCCTCCAAAATTAGGTGAAATTGAGTGGCATCGATGAGGCTAAAGCTTAATAAACTTCGATGCCTACCGGGTCCAATCAATGTGATCTCCTCAGTGTAATAGATGAGGGGACCAGAGGTTAGATTGGTACCATCTACTGCGTGAACAGTTTCCGGCTTCTCTTTCTTGACAACAATAATTCCCAGTTTCTTAGCAAACTTGATGTCACAGAAATTTCCAGTGGCCCCAGAGTCTATCATGACAGAAACTTCCTCCACTTTTACATCTCAAAATGTTATCAAACTGGAAATTATTAAATGAGGGGCTGAAGACTGCAAAGTATTCACTAAAAGCTGAGTGTTTGTAGTTGTCTCCTCAGCAGCTCCCACCAGAGCAACTCCATCTACTGGTGGGGCCTGTATTTTTACACAAGGACTGTTTTTGGGTTTCTTAGGACACTCCTTGACAAAATGACCCACGCTTCCACAATACATACAGTTTTCTGCTTCGTCTTTTTTCTCTCTCTTCTTTAGATAGAGGACCTCGCACTGTACCATTTTGCATGGGCTCTTCACCAGACCCAGCTTCATTTGTTTTGGTAACTTCAGCTTTGACCCGATCAAATCGAGGTGGTATGTGTCTTATTTCTTTTCGACGTTCATTTCTTCTTTTAAATTGTCGCTGGTCTATTTGAAGAACCAGATCAATTAATTCTGATAACCCTGTTGTTCTCTTAGGAATTTGTGCTAACCCATCCTTTAATTCATCTTTTAGCCCTCCATAAAAAATTGCAGTTCTTTTAGCCTCCGGCCAGTTGGTTTCCACAATTAACTTGTTGAACTGCCCTAAATAAGCAACAAGCTCATGGTTTACTTGTTTCAAATCTAAAAATTCATTATTGGTGGTCTGTGAAATGGTTCTGCGATCAAAAATGAGTAAAAACTCCAACTTGAACTCCTCAAAATTATAAAGAATATGATCATTTGAGTTTACCAAAGGCATGGACCATGCCGCAGCATCTCCGCTCAGTTATGACAGTACGAAGGCTACCTTGGATTGGTCTTCTTTGAATATTATAGGCCTACACAAAAAGATTTAAGAACAATGTGTGAGGAATATTTGGGCCTTGTGTGGGTCTCCATGAAATCTCCCTGGAGGGGCCAATGGGATTGTTGGGGAAAGAGCATGAATCACTTGAGTAGTTAATTATGCTGCCGAATGTGAAGGGGAGGAAGGTCGGGACTTTTGTTCTTTAGAACTAGGATTGGTACTAGCAGAAAATTCTTCAAACATTTGTTGAAGGAAACTAGCTTCCTGACTTGATTTCCTAACCTCTTCCCTGGTCTCACTCAATTGCTTCTGTAACCCCTCTAACACAGACGCTTAGGCCTTGACATCTAAACCTTCAGCCATTCTGCCCAGGTGGAAGATTCTTTTTAGAATGCACTTCAATCTGTCAGAATCGGTACCTGTGCTGGTGTCTCCACAGGAGCAGAAGGCCTGAACTAGGCTGCAATGAGGATCTTTTCCCAACTCCCCAACTCCTCTATGAGCTAGATATTATCTGCCCACAGTGAAGAGGCGGAAATGGGAAGAAAATAAAGGAAAGAAAAGAAGAAAAGAGAGACTGCCACTGGGGTGCTGCTTCGGACGTATTTTCGTTAACTGACCTCCGTGCACCTGAAACCACAAAGTAAAAGATTAAACTTTTTATACAACTTCAAACAGAATATTATACTTCACATTAAATCACTACTACTCTAAGCATTCTTGGTACCTGTAATACTCAGTGGATTTGCTTCTCTCTTATTGTAGTAACTTTACTCGAAACACGTGTCCAGGGATGGCATTTTAAACTTTTTACTCGTGGCATAGGTGTACCCGCCGCTGTCACTACATCCTCCAGAATCCTATGGGGCTATTTGCTAGTATGACGAGCGGTGTGCGACCCACTTCGCATCTTATTGTAGTAACTTTATGTTTGTAAAGTCCTGCTGCGTAGGTTTTAATATAGATTCCACTAACTATCCTTCTTTGTTCTTTTCTCTTTTAGATGAATCTGAATGGAGCTGAGTACTCACTGAATTGAAGAAGGTAGTAAGTACAAACATTTATATATTTATATCCACTTGAGAATGAATTGAAGAGCAGTCTCAGTTAGTTGTGGAATGAGTTAAGTAATGAGGCAAAAAAGGTGAAAGAGTTAATGCACGCTGCTTGTTGAAGAACAGTTAAATACTCTGTCTCAAGCAATTAGTTTTTTCCTTTCACTGAATTTATGAAAATAGTCTCTGGCAAAGATGCTGAGAATAATTATTTTACTTCTATCTGATTCACGATGGAAGAATCTGCATTCTGCCACAGAAATGACCTTAATAGGTTTTTTCAGTACTGAAACTTCCTCCTGAAATACTATGTTCAAATGTTTCTGAAAAATATGCACAAAATATAGTAGGCTTGAGAGATAATAATGAGCCTAATATTCTCTTGATGCCCCAAGAAATACCTTGTTTTCTCCCATGCAGTCTTTTAAATCTAAAATCTGCTACAGACCTCAGGAACTGCGAGCTGACAGAGGAATTCAATTGTGCGAATCGAGGGGAATTAATGCACATTAATTCCTAACAGGAATTGTGAAGCGCACATTCAAAACGCTGCTTAATCCTGTGAAGAGACGGTTGAAGTGCGAAGCGCGTTAGCAGTGCGAGCACGAAACCGCCGTCAATCAGGAATTAGCAGAAACACTAGAAGGCTAACTTAATACTGGGAGTGTCCGCCATCTTGAAATTCCGCCGAAGCAGCAGAACAAGAATTAGTCCTTAGCTGATGAAAATCGTCTTGCAACGAGTTGACTCCACATAACTGGAGTTTGTCTGACAGCAATCACTCGCTTTACTCTAGAATGGGGCAGAGAACCTATCAAACTGAAGTATGATTGTCCAATCTTGACAGGCCTGGCCCAAACGTATTTTGGGGGGCCCTGTTTGCAAACACATTTGATTTTATGATCCTGGTTCAGCTCTTCCATGCCCTCTTTGGTCGGGTCTAACCCTGGGCGGATAACTACGCTATGCTTAGCGTAGTTTGTGCTTCTTCGCGCTACGCGAATTGCACGTAGCACAGTGCACAATCGCGTAGCGCAGTTGGCATTTTTTGCCTGCTTGCGGTCCTCAATGTCAAATTGGCGACCGCGAGCGAGCAAAATGACATCCTGGCGAGACTTTTTTCTCGTTCGAGATCAGCAACATCAAGTTGTCGATCGCGAGCGTGGAAAATAAAACTCCCGGCGAGATCCTCAACGCGGGGAGGTCAGGTTTCTCATTGCGAGTGGTCGCGTATGCTGTCTGAGGGACCCCTGAAAGGCTTGGGCCCTGTGCCAGAGCCCACTTTGTCCATGCCTCAAATTGTCTCTGTCTGTGGATAAGCCCAGAACTAAATTCCTTGCCATCTACCACTCCAACCCCCTCTAGTTTGTCTTTACTCAAAGTCACATCACTAACCATTCTGCGTACTAAAGGCCAGATGTACGACCATTCCAAATAGCAACTTGCAATTTGCGCTCAATTTCACGTCGCAAGTTGCGAGTCGCAATTTGGAATGTGCAACAGTGTCAGGGACACTGATTGTGATTACCAATGAGGTTGCAAAATGCAAGGCTCATAAATATTAATGAGCCACTCACAATGTGCGACCCCATTGGGAAAGGCTGGCCCTCCCAGGGATGGTGACCTGCTGGGCTCAGCAGACCTCCATGTCTGGGACTGCTTGTCAATAAAGCAGTGTTATTTTTTTTAATGCAGCCCGGTTTCCATAAAGGAAAACGGGATACATTAAAAAAAAAAAAAAAAATGAAATATTTTCGTTTAATTTTAAAGGGCAGGTAGCGGTCCCTGGGAACACTGCATTCCCTTAAAAATAATTTTTAGAGCCAGTCATAAAGGGGAAGGGAGCGGTAAATTGCGAGTGTTTTGCGACTGCAATTGCAGTCGCAAAACATTCATACATGGCTAGAGAGTCACTATTAGAAAGGGAATGCCCATTCCTAATAGGGAGTTGCAAAATAGTTTTTGTACATGACCATGTAGTTTTTGCGTGCGCAAACGGGTCGCTAACCCGTTTGCGCATGCAAAAACTGGTCGTGCATCTAGCCCTAAATGTCTAGAAATTAAGCAATGGCCCCTGAGTCCATGTCAGTACAGGGTAACATCAATAATGGGGAGAAAGCATGGCAGGGTTGTGGGAATGTGCGAGGACAATTCAGATGACCAACTTAGCAAAACGTCCTCACAGTGGAGCAGTTTTCAGGCAGCTCGCAAGGTACCCAGGTTACTGAGACAGCTTTATCCATTTTGTTAGAAACTTTGGTTTAACTGGACAGATAGCTATCACAGATAGTTATCACTCACAGTGAAGTTAAGCAATGGCTGGAATGGGCTGCCTAATTGCCCCATTGTCTATGCTGTAGTGGGTGGATAGAAATGTGTGTGTGCCCTGCACCAAAAACCCCGTTGCAGATGGCCAACCTGCTGCATACAATTACATTCATGTAGTATTAGTTATAACTGATTCTACCTGTCTTTCAGTGGAAGTCATATCTCACCTTATTCTCTTTTTACAATAAGCAGCTTTTGTATAATAACAGGTTGCAGTGCTAAATTATCATTGCTGAGCTCATCACTATGAAAAGAGTGGGCCTAGTATATTTTTTCTATTCTTTTACCAGGGGTTTCATTCCTCAAGCACTGATTCAAAGGACAGTGTAACAGCTGTCACACCTTTCTGGCTCCTACACGGGAGCATGCCCCATTAGGTCACACTACCACTAGGCTCTATTTTTGAAGGGTTGATTAAACCCCCACCCTTCTCGAGCAGCAAGCATACTATGCCCTAACCGGCCAGCTGAAATGCTGTTTAGCATTCCATGTATTACACCTAATTTTGCACATTTTTTTGTGCAATTTTGCATAATAATACAGAAGCAAATTATATAAGTTACAGTTACAATTATATGCATGAACTTTAGGCACCTCACACACCAAAAAATAGACTCTGGCTCAGCGCTGAGCTAGCCCAGCCTAGCCTATAACGCAATGCCCCCAGCGGTTTTCAGCTAATTTTGCATGCATGAACAAAGTTACTTATCAAAATTATATGGGATATTCTCAGTGAGTAGTGTAACTTCCCGCCTTGTGCTTCCACACGTGTTACTGATTGACTTCAATGTAATAGTGAGAACTTTATCAGCAAAGACACCAGACGCTGCAACATGCCTTGACATGATAGTGACAGCTTCGTATTTTGCTAGCAGCGGAGCAACACCCAGTCAATAAGTAGTAAAGTGAAGATATTTTTTCAACACCCATTTTCTCTCTTTAATTTAAAGTGTGATAGTGTCTCTTTTTATTTAAGCTGCCTGGTGGTTTTTATTTTTCTCTTTGATCTGAGGTTTGAAATTTCTTGCAGAGAAACATTGTTTACACTTGTTTAATGTCCCTGCCATGTACCCTTATCAAACACTTTTCGAAAGGTGTTTTAAATATTGACGGCTATAAGATTATCAAAAGAGCATAGTACAAGTTGAATTACAAGCTTATAGAGCACTCGATCTGTCTCCACTTTGGTGCTGCTGTAAACGCGTTACCTAAATAAACCTTGTGTAGTGTACAGAACACACTGCGGAGGTTCAGATGTTGTGAGCCTGCAGAGGTTAATGAACTATTAGAGCCATGGGCAATTTCAGAAAAACAAAAATCAAAATATGTGATGCTGGTAAAGTAATCTCAGAATGATGCTCTTATGGGTATACAGGTGTTTGAATTTATGCTAAAATATGAATGATGTGTGTGGTGAGTAGAGTTAAAATAGATACTCCCCATTCTATCAACCTTCTTAGACATTTCCAACCCTTCAAAAGTGATTTTCAAATGACCATGTGATTATTTCCTGTTCCTCATTCCATTTTGGAGGAGAAGAGGTGCTGGATGATTGAATACTACCACTATGGGGCATCTACAAAGACATTTCCTCCTGCAGTTCTGCTTAACATATTCATAAATGTAGTTCTCAAAGCAGTGGCGTCCTGCATGAATCTGGGCTGGTGGGATGGGAGGGGGGCGAGGGGGTACGGAGGTATATTTATTTAAAAAAAGAAGAAATCACTTACCTCCTCGCCGCTCTGTCCCACGTCTCGCTCCTCCACCGAACAGAAAGCAGCCGGGCACCACTGAGTCAATGTGATTGGCTCCTCTAAACCAATCATAATGCTGCAATGCTGCATTGTAATTGGTCTGATGTCTGTGGTTCTGTGCTCAGACAGGGACTGAGGGCTTGGGCATGTTCTCCATACAGGCTGTAATACAGCCTGCATGAAGGACATGCTAAACTGCGCATGACTCTCTGCCGACCCAAGAGGGCCTGTCAAAGCATCATGAGCACATTAGTGCCCACCACTCCTCCCCTGCCAGCAGAGAAGCCCTGCTGTCATGCTGCCAGAGCAGGGAGGAATAAAATGATAATAACATTGTGCTATTACCATTTTATTTTTCCTTTTCTTTTACTGCTGCACTGTAGCAGTAGGGCGACTCTCCTTCACCTTAGCAGAGGAGCTGCCACTGTCTCAAAGGTACAGGCATAGATGTCTGGGTTTGGTAGGTTTACCTAGCTGGCCACCAAGCCCGGGAACAAAAACCCAGGTACCCTCTATATATCCCAAAACAACCTGTTTTTGTAAAGGAGGCACCTGCATTTTTGATCCCAGGCTATAAAGGGGGAACCTCCCAAACCCGGACATTTCTGAAAACTAGACATCCTGTGTGGGATCACCACACCGGAACGAATTTCCTACCACTCAGTGTTCCCCTTGGTCTCCTGAATAAAATGATACCACACTTGTGTGAGTGGGTCAAGGGCCTGTGACTGGGAAGGGCCAAAAACATAGAGATTTAGGGAATAGCACAGCGAGCTCCCAAGCGATAAATCTTTATTATATACATTTTTAGGCTGCCTCTGCATTGGACACCCACACAAGTGAGATATCATTTTCATCAGGAAATGTAGGGGAATGCTGGGTGGTAGGAAATGTGTGCTGGTGTGGTGATCCCAACTGAAAATGTAAGAAACAGGTTTCCCAAGATAGCCGCTGAGCCCCGGATTAAAAACATAGGTGCCCACATGCAAAATCAGGTATTTTTTGTGATAGATAATTTTTGATGTCTCCACAATCCATTATGGGCCCTTCCCTGTCATAGGTACTAGGCCCAACCACACAATTAAGATCCACATTTTATCGGGAGCAATGGGGAAATGCTGGGTGGTCGGAAATTTGTGTCAGCCCAGTGATCCCACAACTTTCCCACACAGAAGTGTGAGGAAATGTAATTTTTTTAGCCAAATTTGAGGTTTGCAGAGGATTTTGGATTGGAAAACATTAGGGGATCCATACAAGCCACACTTCCCTGGTTTGGTGGGTTTACCTAGACGGCCGCTCGACCCAGGACCAAAAATGCAGATGCCCCCTTCTAAAACCAAGTTGTTTTGTAACAATACATTTTGGACTCTTCCCTGTCCGTGTACTTGGCCCACCCATACAATTGAGGTACCATTTTTATCAGGAAACCTGGGTGACCACTGGTGGTAGGAAATGTGTGTTGGCCTGGCCCGCTGATCCCACAACAGTCCCACACAGAACCGTGAGGAAAATGTGATTTTTAGCTAAATTTGAGGTTTGCAGGGGATTTGGGGTAGGGAAACTTTGAGTGATCCATGCAAGCTACACCTCTTTGGACTCTCCCAGATGTCTAGTTTTCAGAAATGTCTGGTTTAGGAGGTTTTCTTATATGACCACTGAGCCCGGGATTAAAACCACAGGTGACTCCTTCACAAAACCAAGTCTTTTGTGATCGATAATTTTGAAGTCTCCGTAGTAGGTCTTTGGCGTTTCCTGTTACATGCACTTGACCTACCCACACAAGTAGGGTACCACTTTAATCTGGAGACTTGGGGAAATGCTGGATGATTGTAGGTTTGTGTATCCCTGCAGATTCCAGAAACTTCCATCACAGAAATGTGAAAAAAATTGTTTTGGTTTACAAAGTTTGAGGTTTGCAAGGGAAAATGGGTAACAGAGCCTACTGAGAGCCGCACAAGTCACTCCATCCTTGATTCCCCAGGTTGCCTAGTTTTTAAAAATGTATGCATTTTCTAGGTTTGCCTAGGTGCCAGCTGATCTAGGATCCAAAATACACAGCTAGACACATGGCAAAAAATGGGTCAGTTTTCAGTGGAAAAATGTGATGTGTTCATATTGCGTTTTGGGGCCTGCCCACACAATTGAGGAAACACAACCTGGTGAGAGCTGCACAAGTCACCCAATCCTGGATTCCCCTGGGTGTTTAGTTTTTGAAAATGTATGGATTTGCTAAGTATCCCTAGTTGCTGGCTGAGCTAGGGTCCAAACTCCACAGCTAGGCAAATTGCAAAAAAGGATCAGTTTTCACTTACAAAAATGGGATGTGTTCACGTTGCATTTTTGTGCCATTTCCTGTTGCAGCCAATAGGCCTACCCACACAAGTGAGATACCATTTGTATCAGGAGACTTAGGGAAAAGCTGGGTTGGTGGAAGTTTATGGATCCCAACAGATTCCAAAACTTTCTATCACAAAAATGTGAGGAAAGGTTTTTTAGAAAGTTTAATGTTTGCAAGGCATTCTTGGTAACAGAACCTGGTGTGAGCACCACAAGTCACCCCATCCTGGATTCCCCTGGGTACATAGGTTTAAAAAATGTACAGGTTTCCTAGGTTTCCCTATGTTCCAGCTGAGCTAGGGTCGAAAATCCACAGCTAGGTGCAATGCAAAAGAATGTAATTTTTCATTGCAAAATGGAAGGATGTCCACATTGCATTTTGGGCCAATTCCTGTGAGGTACCATTTTTATCGGTAGACTTTCAGAAATGCTGGGTTGGTGCACATTTGTGGCTCCCTGCAGAGTCCAAAACTTTCTATAACAGAAATGTAGGATCATGTGTTTTTTTCACAAGGTTTGAGCTTTGCAAGGGATTCTCTGTAACAGAACGTACCAAGAAGTCAACCCATACTGGATTCCCCTGGGTGATTAGTTTTAAAAACGGTATGGGTTTGCCAGGTTTTCCTAGTTGCTAGCTAAGCTAGGGTCTAAAGTCCACAGCTAGGCAAATTAGAAAAAAGGGTCAGTTTAAACTTAAAAAATGTGATGTGTCCACATTGTATTTTGGGCCATTTCCTGTCACAGCCACTAGGCCTACCCACACAAGTGAGATACCATTTTTATCAGGATGCGTAGGGGAAAGCTGGGTGTGTGGAAGTTTATGGCTCCCCACAAATTCCAAAACTTTCCATCACAGAAATTTTAGGAAATTGTGTTTTCTTTTTAAAGTTTGAGTTTCCAAGGGATTCAGGGTCACAGAACCTGGTGAGAGCACCACAAGTCACCCCATTCTGATTCCACTAGTGCCTAGTTTAAAAAAATGTACAGGTTTGCTTGGTTTCCCTAGGTTCTGGCTGAACGAGGGTCCAAAATCTACAGCTAGGTACATTGCACAAAAAGGGTTAGTTTTCACTCCAAAATGTGATATGTCTACATTACATTTTGGGCCGATTCCGGTTGCAGCCACCAGCTCTCCCACACAAGTGAGGTACAATTTTTATCAGGAGACTTAGGGAAATACAGGGTTGGTGTAAGTTTGCGGCTCCCTGCAGAGTCCAGAACTTTCTTTTGCAGAAAAGTTAGGAACATATGTTTTTTTTACAAAGTTTGAGGTTTGCAAGGGATTCTCTGTAACCTACCAAGAGCCACAAAAGTCACCACATACTGAATTCCCCTGGGTGTCTAGTTTTAATAAATGTATAGGTTTGCTAGATTTCCCTAGGTGCTGGCTGAGCTAGGGTCAAAAATCCACAGCTAGGCATATTGTAAAAAAAGGTCAGTCTTCACTGGAAAAATGTGATGTGTCCACATTGTGCTTTAGGCCATTTCCTATTGCTGGCACTAGGCCTACCCACACAAGTGAGGTACCATATACATTGGAAGACTTAGGGAAACACAGAATAGCAGACTAAGGGCCCGATTCTGATCTCGCTAGGAAAGCCCTCCATATGACTAGGATTTGGAGGGCTTTCCGAGCGAAACATGCTCCGGGTTTCACCCCCTGAGTGAAGGGGGGGTCTGCTATGGCCCCCCTGAAGTACGCTTTTGACAGCTGTTTCGTCTCGCTGAGACCTAGGCAAAGCGGCTGTCTGAATCATGCATTGTACTCTCTCGTCGGACTTCGGCTCCATATCGTGGCACGAGTCAGCTATGAACGAGTCGTAAGGACAGGTTCGGGTTCTAGAAACGAATTAGTCGGTGTTTACGCAATCTTTGCATCATACTTGGTCGTTCGGACTGTGTACGATTCAGTCGTAAGCAAGGGCTACAAATCGGATCCGGGAAAGCCAAATCCGAGTCGGAGGCCTTCCAAACGACATCGGAATCGAGCCCTAAGTGTTATTACCAGTTGACTTTCTATGTATTGCTTCCTTCCAAATGTAAGTGTCATGTTTTCGGTAGTTGTGTAGAGTTGCAAGGGCGCGAAGCACGCATGGGCTGATTGCCTGTAGAACTACATTACCCAGGAGCGATCTGGGGCTGGCGCGCTCGCGCTGGGTAACGACGCGTTACCCAGCATTCATAAGAAAGGGCGGGGGCAGCAATCATTGCTGCGAATTCAGGACATCGCGGAAGCGCTGCTGAAACACACCAGACGATCCAGAATCCGTGGACTTCTTATGAAGAGCGGTAAGGGTGACATTGTCACCGCCAGCAGTTAGAAAGGAAAGCTAAACCTTTCGAACTTTACGGGGGGGAGGCAACAGCCGGCATGGGTGTCAAACGCTCAAACTGTGATCTGGATATTTCAGGCTTTCCATGATGTGGAAGCAAGCGTGCAACATTGTTTATGCTAACTAAAGGCATTTGTCAAACGCTGGGAGCAAGGCACGACAGTGTTTCTAGCTTAATGAGGTAGAACGCGCTACCTCCAACGGGGGCATGATTCAGTGACATTGAACATATATTACGATATGCTGGGTCATGTGTGTGGATGAAACATTCATTTCAAAGCCTCTGTGCTGCGTCAACAGAGGAGTAAATAATCTATTCAAAGGGGCTGTTGCAACCAAACTAAGTGCCCGTTTTCATGTGTTCTAATTGTTATGACTATGGCTATCAATAATTATATAAGCTCTTGTGCGCCTTCTCTCTTCTAGCAGGGGCTGTGGTGTGAAGTAGGTTCAACCCCCCACTGCGATGCCAGTAAATACATTCCTATTGATGGGTACAGTATGTGCAGTAGCAAGTGTGAGTGTGTGTATATAAGTGATTATGGTTGTTGTGTGTTGATCACTCACCTGGACCATTTTGTCTCCTTATATTGCATAGTAAAGTCTGCTTACAGGAGGCATCGTCAGCACGAGCTTGGTCTTGAAAACACACATGTATTTTCCGTTACAGGTAGTTATTGTTCAATTGTATAGTGGGGGTTCTTGGTTTTGAACTACTATACATAGAGTTAGATGGTAATTGTGTTTTATCTTGTTTTGTAGGTCTCCCTCCCTGCTGTCCCCATCCTTTCCTTCCCTCGCTTAATCATTCCTACCCTCTGCACTGTCATAGCATCAGAGGGTGGAGCGAATGAGAGGTGGACCCATTTGAGCAACACACCGATCCCGGGAGTTTGGAATAAAGACTTGACAGTAAGACAGTGTGAAAAAAGAAGTCATATTGAAAAATTCACATGCTACTAAGGGTACCCACAAATTCGGAGATGGAAAGAACAACTCCTTATAAACCCCATATGCAAGAATTTATTCTCTCCTGACCGGTGATTAGTTGAGGATGGACACTTTGGAGGATGTTATGGCAGCCTTAGATATGGTGCAGCAGGAATTAGCTGCGTCAAGAGCAGAAACCGCGGCGTTACATGATAGAGTGGATAAGTTGCAAAGGAACCCGTTTGATGTAGGCACCAGTAAAGGGGGTGGTGCCACGTGGTCTTCAGGTTCCTTTACTGGAGCAGCACCACCGCTGTCCGTGGAATTTCCCATGCCCATACTTTTAACAGCTCCTGAAAGGTTTACAGGGGATGAGAGTAAGGTACAAGTGTTTATGACGCAGGTGTTGTTGCATTTCACATGTAAGCCCAGGGCCTTCCCTACTAATCAAGCAAAGGTGGCTTTCCTTATTTCGTACTTAGCGGGAGATGCTGCCTTGTGGGCCGTCCCGTTGGTTCGTAATGATGATCCATTGTTGTATGATTGGGATGGGTTTCGCACTGAGTTTGAGAAGATTTTTGATAGATGTGCTCATAGCTTCTTAGCAGATAGGGAGTTATTGGAGCTTAGGCAAGGCAATAAGGAGTTGGTAGTGTATTTGAACACTTTTCAGAGGTTGATATCGGAGACTGGGTGGCCGGAGGAAAAGAGAGCTGCTTTGTTTCACCAGGGTTTACGAGAGGAGCTAAAGGACGTAATAGCTCAAATCGACCCCCAACCAGACACGTGCACTGATCTTATTAATTTGGCCTTGAGGCTAGACAGCAGGATAAGGGTGACAGGAAAAGACCAGATAGAGTTTTTTCACGATATGACAAATCACGGTTTTCCAAACCTAGTCTGAGTAGTGGGCCTGAACCTATGGAAATAGGGACGGTCAGGGCTCCCTTGTCACAGGAGGAGCGAGAGCAAAGACGTAAGAATGGGCTATGTTTGTATTGTGGCAAAAAGGGACACTTTGTAAGAGATTGTCTCGTGAAACCTAAGAACAAACCAGGGTTTGGCGGCGTAAGTGTACCTGCCTCTTCCATTTCGGGAAACTAGAACGCTCAAGGGTAGATGAGGGGGGCTTTTTGAGCAGTTTAGTAATCCCTTCCACTCAGGATATACACGCATGTAAGTCTAAACATTTCAGGATACCACTCAGTATTCAGGTGGCTAACGAGTGGAGGGACTTGGAAGCCATGATAGATTCCGGGGCCACGGGGTTATTCATGGATGAGACTTTGGCCAAAACGTTACGGGTGCCTTTAGTTAAGAAAGACGTACCTGAACTAGTTCTGGCCATAGATGGGAGGGAATTGAGCACAGGCCCCATTGAACACTCCACCCGTGCTTTATCTGTGAGCTATGCGCCATCACATGTAGAGTCTCTGACCTTCCATATCATTCGAGCACCACAATATGGCATCATTTTAGGGTTACCTTGGTTGGTCAAACATAATCCTGCCATAGATTGGGTTGCTAGGACTATTCGTTTTAACACTTCGGAAGATGCAGGGCAGGACAGTCTTGATTCAGGTGCCTTTTCTACCGATGGTGTAGCCTATCTTCTGCATATAGCTACCACAGCAGAGCAGGATATTGCCTTACCAGTGCAGTACGAACAATATAGGGATGTGTTCAATGAACAGCAAGCCAATGTGTTACCCCCTCATAGGGAGTATGACTGTCAAATCGATTTAGTGCCAGGGGCGGTGGTACCCTGTAGAAGAATGTACGCTCTTACAGACTCAGAAAACGAGCATCTTAAAACATACCTAAAGCAGTACTTGGCAAATGGGTTTATAAGACCTTCAAAGTCCCCAGCAGCCTCTCCTTTGTTTTTCATTTTGAAAGCTAACGGGGAAAAACTAGCATGTATCGATGTTAGAGCCCTCAATCATGTTACCATCAAGAATAGATATCCCTTACCTCTCATCCCTGTTCTGTTGGATCAGGTGTAAACGGCTCAAATATATACACGTCTGGATTTGAGAGGAGCCTATCATCTAGTTAGGGTGCGGAAAGGGGATGAGTGGAAAACCGCGTTTCGTACTCGTTTTGGGTTGTTTGAATACACCATGATGCCCTTCGGGCTGTGCAATGCCCCCGCGGCTTTTCAGTTTTTTTGAATGAAGTGTTGAGGGAGTATCTGGATGTTTTTACTGTCGTCAATATTGACGATATTTTGATTTATTCGGACTCAGTGGAGCAACATTACCAGCATGTATGTTTGATTCTGCAAGCACTGCGGGACAATGGTTTGTTCTGCAAGTTAAGTAAATGTGAATTTCATGTTCAGAGGGTGGAATTTTTAGGAGTAATCATAAGCCCCCATGGATTGGAGATGTCGGAACGTAAAATAAGAGCTGTAAAAGACTGGCCAATGCTTTTTGGGCTTTACCAATTTTTATAGACGGTTTATACCCCAGTTTTCAAAAGTGGTTACACCAATAACCAAACTGCTAAGAAAAAATACTCCTTTTTGAATGGACTACAGAAACAGAATCCTCCTTCTCTAAGTTAAAAGAAGCCTTTAATTCAGCCCCAGTCTTGGCTCATCCTGATCCGGAGAAGCCGTTTGTAGTGGAAGCAGACGCGTCTGACAAGGCGGTGGGTGCTATACTTTCACAAAGGAATGCACAAACAGGACAGCTACATCCGATAGCGTACATGTCCCGCAAACTAAATGAGGCAGAGGTCAGGTACACCATCGCAGAAAAGGAGCTAATGGCTATTAAGGATGCCTTCGCTACATGGAGGCACCATCTGATGGGGGCTAAACATGTAGTGACAGTATACACGGATCACCGTAACCTACAGTGTATGCGGTCAGCTCGTTTATTGTCCCCCCGACAAATGCGTTGGATGCTTCTTTTTTCTGAATTTCATTATATTGTTACTTACAGGCCAGGCGTCGAAAATAAAAAGGAGGATGCCCTTACTAGACAGGAAACCGAGAATGGGTCAGAGAAGTAACAAACCTTGTCAATATTGGCCCCAGAACAGGTCATAGGGGTGGTACATTCAGAACAGTTTTTAAGTTCTGTGGCTAGGGCCAGTCAGACGCCTTTATGGAAAAAATGGCTCAAAGAACATCCTCAATGAAAAATGAGACAAGGTGTGCCAATCAGAAACAAACAAATGTTAATCCCCTCTAAGGTTTTACAAGAAAGGGTACTCCACTGGTGTCACACTGTTCCCAGTGCTGGTCACAATGGCATCAACAAAACATTGGTCAGAATTCTAAGGTACCTCTGGTGGCCTGCAGTTAAAAACGATGTGACGCTTTTTGTGAGGAAATACGAAACATGTGCTAAAGCTAAAACCGATCACAGAAAAACCCAAGGGTTATTGCATCCGTTACCTACTCCTTCAACCCCATGGAACACTATCTCCATAGACTTTATAGTAGGATTACCAAAAGACCAAGGGCACACTGTAATCATGGTGGTGGTAGACAGTCTTACAAAAATGGGGCACTTCATAGCCTGCAAGAAGTTACCAACTTCAGGTTAGTTGGCCACACTCCTCCTACATCACATTGTGCGTTTACATGGAATGCCCTCTACTATTGTAACCGATAGAGGGTCTCAATTCACGGCGCCTTTTTGGAAAAAGTGGTGTGAGGCTTTGAACATTGAATCGGCAACATTTACATGTTTCCATCCGCAAACGGATGGACAGACTGAATGGCTAAATCAGACGTTGAAACAGTATCTGCGATGCTATGTACAATCAAACACAGATGAATGGGTGAATCTGTTGTGGGTGGCAGAATCAACTTACAATAGTGTGCCCCATCAGTCCACCAAGCATACGGGTTTCATCCTAGATTTGTGCCCTTAGTTCATCCTGGGATGGAGCACCAGTTACCTGAAATAGAAGAAATCGAGTGAAACATATACAACATACGGTCAAAACAACGCAGTTGAATCTACAGAAAGCAAAAACAAGGTACAGG
The DNA here is from genome assembly GCF_964204655.1 of Triturus cristatus. Lineage (NCBI taxonomy): Eukaryota > Metazoa > Chordata > Amphibia > Caudata > Salamandridae > Triturus > Triturus cristatus. The sequence continues at coordinate 113,675,118 of NC_140588.1, forward strand.
AAATATGCGGATGCCCGCCGTAGGGAAAGTCCTCTCTACAAGCCAGGAGACGTAGTCTGGTTTTCCATGAGGAACATCAGATTTCGCCGATATAGCGTCTTTAACCCACGCTATTTAGGGCCCTACAAGGTAGTAAAAAGCGTCAATCCTGTTTCAGTTCGTTTAGGCCTGCCAAAATCTATGCGTATTCACCAGGTGTTTCATGTCTCTTTGTTAAAACCATCTTATACACCGGTTAAGAAAGGACCCCCTCCAGTAATTGTGGATGGAAAACCTGAATACGAGGTGCATAAAATACTAGACTCCAAAATGAGGGGTTCCTCCTTATGGTATTTAATTTCCTGGAAAGGATACAGCGTGGAGGAAAATTCCTGGGAACCGGCGAGGAGTGTTCATGCTCCCAGATTGATACGCGACTTCCATAGACGGTTCCCTAATAAACCGCGTCTTCGTCGACCCCTGTGGGGAGGGGGGATGTACTGTCATGTTTTCGGGAGTTGCGTAGAGTCGCGAGGGCGCGAAGCACGCACGGGCTGATTGCCCGTAGAACTACATTACCCAGGAGCGCTCTGGGGCTGGCGCGCGCGCGCTGGGTAATGAGGCGTTACCCAGCATTCATAAGGAAGGGCGGGGGCAGCAATCATTGCTGCGAATTCAGGACATCGCGGAAGCGCTGCTGAAACACACCGGAGGATCCAGAATCCGTGGACTTCTTATGAAGGGCGGTAAGGGTGACATTGTCACCGTCTGCCGTTAGAAAGGAAAGCTAAACCTTTTAAACTTTACGGGGGGGAGGCAACGGCCGGCATGGGTGTCAAACGCTCAAACTGTGATCCGCATATTTCAGCCTTTCCATGATGTGGAAGCAAGCGTGCAACATTGTTTCTGCTAACTAAAGGCATTTGTGAAACGCTAGGAGCAAGGCACGACAGTGTTTCTAGCTTAATGAGGTAGACCGCGCTACCTCCAACGGGGGCATGATTCAGTGACATTGAACATATATTACGATATGCTGGGTCATGTGTGTGGATGAAACATTCATTTCAAAACCTCTGTGCTGCGTCAACAGAGGAGTACATAATCTATTCAAAGGGGCTGTTGCAACCAAACGAAGCGCTGGGCATGATGACAATGCTCGTTTTCATGTGTTCTAATTGTTATGACTATGGCTACCAATAATTATATAAGCTCTTGTGCGCCTTCTCTCTTCTAGCAGGGGCTGTGGTGTGAAGTAGGTTCAACCCCCCACTGCGATGCCAGTAAATACATTCCTAGTGGTGGGTACAGTATGTGCAGTAGCAGGTATGAGTGGGTGTATATAAGTGATTATGGTTGTTGTGTGTTGATCCCTCACCTGGACCATTTTGTCTCCTTATATTGCAGAGTAAAGTCTGCTTACAGGAGGCATCGTCAGCACAAGCTTGGTTTTGAAAACGCACATGTATTTTCCTTTACAGGTAGTTATTGTTCAATTGTATAGTGGGGGTTCTTGGTTTTGAACTACTATACATAGAGTTAGATGGTAATTGTGTTTTATCTTGTTTTGTAGGTCTCCTCCCTGCTGTCCCCATCCTTTCCTTCCCTCGCTTAATCATTCCTACCCTCTGCACTGTCATAGCATCAGAGGGTGGAGCGATTGAGAGGTGGACCCATTTGAGCAACACACCGATCCCGGGAGTTTGGAATAAAGACTTGACAGTAAGACAGTGTGAAAGAAGAAGTCATATTGAAAAATTCACATGCTACTAAGGGTACCCACAAATTCGGAGATGGAAAGAACAACTCCTTATAAACTCCATATGCTATTCCAATTTCAGAAATACATAGGTTTCCTTGATATCTATTTTTCAGTCTTTATAGTTTACCAAATGAATTGCTGTATACCTGGTACTCAATGAAAAACCTTTGCAAGGTGCAGCTCAGTTATTGTCTCTGGGTATCGCGGGTTCTTGGTGCATCATCGTCACAACCAGAAGGGTTCAGCGGCATAATGGTATATTGCTTTTAAAAATCTGCCATACATAGAGAAAGTTACAGGTGAAAACAAAGGAACAAATGGCTGTGTTTTTTTTATTCAATTTCAATATTTGTTTTATTTCAACTGTTACTTTCAATAGGGTGATCCTGAAGGATCTACACAAATGACCTCTTGCTGAATTCACAATTGTGTCTACTTTTCAGAAATGTATAGCTTTCCAGGATCCGTTATTGGTTTCACAACCATTTCTACCAATAACTAAAATGAGGTTGGAAGCCCACAAAATAGGAAAAATAGGGTATATGTCTCAGTAAAATGCCAAAACCGTGTAAAAAACTTTTGGTACTCTTACAAAAGTCTGCCTGTTCATGAAAGCTGGGAAAATGTTGATTTTAGCATCACAAATCCGTCATTGAAACAATTTGCAGGGAAAGAAACAGACGCTTTCTTCTGCTGCACTTTTTCCCCCTAAAAAACTAAATGTAGCTATGTTTTGGCTAATTTCTCGGTCCCCTCCAGGGGAATACACAAACCCTTGGTAGCCTTTAGATTCCTTAGAATGTTGAAAGAAAAGGTCTCAAATGGGGCATGGATACCTATGTGGACAAAAGGTTACAGGGGGCCTAAGTGCGAACTATCCCAAATAGCAACAAATAAAAGCCTTAGCACATGGGGGGAAACAACCTAGCAGTGATAGGGTTAACATTCTGCTTGGTGTTTACAAACACCTCTCATTTTGCAGTCAGAGAAAGAAAATTAGGGGAAATATGCAACAGTCTTGCTGAGGTAGAGGGATTGTGAAAGTAAAAGCTGCTAGATGTCCTTTTTTATAACACTCAACAAAATGTAAATAAACGTAAAACAGTTAGAAAATTGAAAATTTAGCTTTTTTTAGTCATCTGTAGTGGGATGTAAACAAATATGTTAATGGGATAAAAAAAAATTAAGACAGTTTACTTAGTGATGCACAACTGCTAAATATTGATTGAAACTAAAGTTCAGCAAAACTATATGTTTATGAAAATGTAGAGGTCATTTCGATAGCAAATGTGCTGTCAGAAAATGACAGTTGCTACTAAATGATGCTTCTTCAGTTACATAAAAGAATCATCCATCTCATCTGCATTAAAGCTAGGTGGATCACAATCCTTTGTATTTCTAAAAGCTAGCTATTGGTTCAAAAAAGTTTGGGAAACAGTGGTCTAACGTTCATACATATAACCCATAATTTATCAGAGCTACTGCATGAACAGAACAAGTCAGAAAAAGCGAGCGGATCTCTGCTTAACGGTTTTGAAATTTCGAGTTATATGATATAAAAGCCAAAAATTGTTGTGTAACTTCAGTAATTTCATGTTACGCTTGTTATGCAAAATTCCTGAAATGACACCTGATACCCCAAGTCTCATAATTATGCTGTAGTTGTGAACATGTTCTACCATAGGAGCATGGGAACAGCACCAACGGCCAGACGGCAAGCAGCTTTTGTTCTAGGCCCTTCTGTTTTTATGCTCATTTACAGCACAAAATGCGCCCTGGTGTTCAAAATGTTTGCACTAAATTCTAGTACTGAATGTTTGATTAGAATTTCATGTATTACATATAATTTTGCACATTTATCTGTGCAATTTAGCTTAATCATAGAAAAGCAAATTACAAAAATTGCATTTACAATTATATGCATCAACTTTAGACACGTCACACACTAAAAAGAACAGGTTCTTGCTCTGCGCTGAGCTAGCCCAGCCCATCACACTACTTCCTCAGTTGTTTTCAGCTAATTTTGCGAGCTTGAACATAGTTACTTATCACGAGAATATGGGATTTTCACAGGGAGGAGTGAACGTACTGTCGCTTCGCGCCTTGTGCTTCCACATGTTACTGATTGACTTAAATGTAAAAGTGAGAACGTGATCTGCACAGACAGAAACCACTGCAACATGCCCCAACATGGTAGAGACAGCTTCGTATTTTGCTAGCAGCGAGCAATACCAATTCAATAAGTAGTAAACTCAAGAGATCTTTTCAACACCCATTTTCTCTCGAATTTAAAGTGCAATCGTGTCTTATCATTTTATTTAAGCTGCCTGGCGGTTTTTCTTTTTCTCTTGGAGCTGGGACTTGAAATTTCTCGCAGAGGAACATTGATTAAACTTGTTTAATGTCACTGCCCTGTCCCCTCAGACAACGCTGTTCCAAAGGTGTTTTAAATATTGACTTTCCTACAATTATGAAAAGAGCATAGTACAAGTTTCATTACAAGCTTTTAGAGCGCTCGATCTGTCTCCACTTTGGTGCTGCTGTAAAATTGTTATCTAAAGTAACCGTGTTTAGCGTAGAGACAGAACACACCATGGAAAAGCAGGCGTTGTGAGACTACAGTGGTTAATGGACTAATATAGACAAGGGCAAATTCAGAAAAACAAAAGTCGAAATATGTGATGCTGATATAGTAATTTCAGAATGATGCTCTTATGGGTGCACAGGCGCTTGATTTTACGCTAAAATATGAATGATGTGTGTGGTGAGTAGAGTTAAAAAAGATACACCCCATTCTATGAACCTTCTTAGACAAATTGCAAGACATTTTCAACCCTTCAAAAGTGAATTTCATATGGCCATCTGATTATTTCCTGTTAGGCCTCATTTCATTTTGGAGGAGAGGAGGTGCTGGAGGATTGAATACTACCCCTATGGGGAATTCCACAAAGATATTTTCTCTTGCAATTCTACTTAACATATTCATAATTGTAGTTCTCAGAGCAGTGGCGTCCAGAACGGATCTGAGGTGGTGAACGGGAGGTGGGCGAGTGGGTAAGGAGGCGTATTTATAAAAAAAAGAAAAATTCACTTACCTCCTCGCCGTTCTGTCCCTCGTCACCTCTCCTCCGCCGAACAGGATGCAAACAGGCTCCACTGAGTCAATGTGATTGGCTCCTCTAAACCAATTGCAATGCTGAAATGCTGCATTGTGGTTGGTCTGAGGTCCATGGTTCGGTGCTCAGATGGGGGCTGGGGGCCTGGGCATGTTCTCCATACAGGCTGTAATACAGCCTGCATGAAGAACATGCTAAACAGTGCATGACTGTTTTTCGGCCCGAGAGGGCCTGTCAAAGAATCATTAGCACTTTGGTGCCCACCACTCCTACCCTGCCCGGTCAACAGAGCTGCCCCGCCCTCATGCTGCCACAGCAGGGAAGAATAAAAAGATAATAACATTGTGTTATTATAATTTTATTTTACCTTTCATTTACTGATGCACTGCAGCAGTAGGGCGATGCTCCTCTGCAATAGCAGAGGAGCCGCCACTGTCTCAAAGGTAGAGGCATAGATGTCTGGGTTTGGTAGGTTTACCTAGCTGGCTGCCGAGCCTGGGAATAAAAAGTCAGGTACCCCATATATCCCCCGGAACAACCTATTTTTGCAAAGGGAGCACAAGCCTTTTTGATCCCCGGCTTGAAAGCCATCCAGGGAAACCACCCAAACCCAGACATTTCTGAAAACTAGACATCCTGAGTGGAATCACCACGCCGGAACTAATTTCCTACCACCCAGTGTTCCCCTTGGTCTCCTGAATAAAATGAGACCAAACTTGTGTGGGTGGGCCAAGGGTCTGTGACTGGGAAGGGCCAAAAAAATAGAGGGATATTCTCAAGAACGTGTGATAACCATCACAAAAGTAACTTAACGCAACCTCCAACATTGCAGTCCATCGCGGTGAAATTTACGCCTTCTTAACCAAGTATTCAAAACACGGCGGTACCATACGATAGTCACCAGATAACGTGTCAAATGGCCGCGTTAAAATCAATGCCACGCCGCAAAAATGCGAAACACGAATGCCCAAAAAGCTGCGATGAGGCCAATCGCGATACAAAAAGCAGCGAAAACCAGCGGCAGGACTGCAAATCCCATGCGTAATGCACTATAAAAGCAACAAAAACAACACACCAGAAAGAATCCAAAGTGCTTAGCAACATGGATGCACCTTGACCGAGCGCAGAGGCCAACGCGAACCCCACAAGCACCACAGACAACCAGCAAGGACCAACGAGGTCGGGTAAGGCCAAGGAGAAGAGGGAGAGGAAGACGGGGTGCAGTCCGCAGGAAAACAAGACCAGCGTCACAGAGGTGACAGAACACTATCAGCAAATGACCCACACTCAGACTACCTTGAATGCAGCCGGAGTGTCGAAGAGACCAATGGAGAAGGCCAAGAGGCGCTGGCATGACGTGAAAACCTAAACCAGTCCCAAAGCCGCTGCCAACAGGAAGGCAGCAATGGCGTCAGGAGGTGGGAGTCCTGTGCCACAGGAGGAGCTGGAGGAAATGGAGGCCAGTCATCAGTGTGGAGACGGTGCAAGGAGGTGGGAGTACGGACACAACTTGAGAGGTCCTGACACAACAACAACAGGGTGAGTAACGAACAGGGACTGGGGGGACGGGGGAGATGGGCACAATGGCACACATGCACAATGATGTGTAGCACACTGCACACCCACAATTACCCAGGGCCATGTCCCCATCCTATGGCACACTGCAGCACACACACATAGCAATCATGTGGCACAAAGTGCAACACCGACACTGTAGAACAGGGGACACAACTGGGTCCGCCCATGCGCAGAATCAGGCCAATCACACTTGACAGAGCAGGGAACTGTGAGATGCATATGTACGGGTACAACCTCATATCAGTCATGTAGTCCAAATGTCCACTATCATGTAGTCCACTCAAATTGCCAGCACCGCCCAAACAGTCACAATGTACACTGTTCCACAGTCTGCATGTCTACAAGAACAATGCGCCAACATAAATGTCAACACAATGTCAACATGCATCTCCCCTTCACATTGCAGAGGGACAAACAACACCTCCAGCAGGTCAGACCAGACAACCCATCAGTGATGCCGGAGATGACCACCACACCTTCGACACCGACGCCCTACAACAACCCATGGACATCCCACACAACCCACCACCAGGAACAGGGCAGACAAGCTGCTTAGAGGAGAACCCAGCCCCTGCAACAGACCACACAGCATGAAGCACCTGTAAGCATGGCTGGCTCACAACACTTCACCGACCCACACATGGCACCCCAATGCCAGGTGTCAGAACCCCAAAAGGAGGTGGCCAAACAGGTGCGGGTGTGGTCTGAACCCATGGAAGGCAAACCAGAACACATACGTGGGTGTCCATTACCCTTCAGGAACCATCTACACCCCACAAAGGAGACCCACACTGCCATAGAGACACATGCAGATGCACATTCCCAGAACAGAACCACTCCCAGGGGCATGCACATATCAGTCACACACCCACTTTGGCTCTGCGTACGGCAGCCCAGTTCACTCCCATTATGAATTGAGTGGGTGATGACAAAGCTACATGTCCAAGCTCTGACCCGCTGCCTGCGGTGTCATGTCTGTTCCGCTGTACCCAGCACAAAGTAATGTCATAGGGCCCAGGGCCCTCATGCATACCACAAGACCATAGGGACACACGCAGATACTATGTTGAACTGGCTATGGGCACATGCGCCCGGCCCCTTTATTGGCAGGGCCACATGTACAGTGACCCCTGTGCTGGATGTGTGTGGGGTGAGTGCAAGCCAGCCCTCAGGGAGTTGTTGGTGCTGGCAACAAATACAACAGTGAACACTATGAATACGGAAACAGACAACACCAGCATTACAGGGACAACTGCAGAGCATCATGGAGGTAGGCAGAGGAAGTCCAGAGGACACAGAATGAGCAAACATAAGTGTCCATGAGTTGCAGTGCACTGAGTTTGGGGCACTAGAGCTGAGTGTGCTCATGTGAAGAAAATGTCTAGTATTGTGTCCCTTCGGGACATTCCTGATGCAGCTGCAGTGGGGGGTGTCACACCTGCATCATCTTCCTCATTGTTGTCCCAGGTCTCCCACACTGCCTGAGGTGACATTGCTGCGTAAACTCTCCACAGCACATACCAAAAACAGTTATGGACGATGATTTGTGGTGCACTGAGTTAGTGACACCTGGAGTGCTGAGCAGGGGAACAGGCAGAAGATGGCATCCACGACAGGTGTGAGCAACTCCGTCACTCTGCCAGTACGACCGTTTTGACACTGGCAGTTGGCGGTTGGAGTTGGTCCTGGCAATGGTGGTGTGTACCTCCTGCGGTGATGCCACATCCGGGCCGGTCAGGACTCGATTTGATGTGTGAGCCCTGGTAGGCCGCAGTTGAGGCCGGAGGCAGCGGAGAGCACAGGGCCACATACATATGGCGTTGATGACCCCAAGGCCATCGCCTCAGAGGCCATCCAATATCTCAGAAGAAGGTGTCCCTGACCTTACCAGCACAGAGTTAGTGGCCCCGGATGCACAGCGGCCGGCACAGGCACCCCGCCATGGGATGGTGAATTGAGGTCCACTGAGGTAGGGCCACACAAACTGAGCAGGTCCTCGTCGATGTCGAAGGTGAATGTGGCGGAGGGTTGCGGGGGACAGTGGAAGGTGTCCTCCAGGGCATGATGCAGAGGGCAGAAGCCATCCGGAAGCAGCAAATGGAGGAGTGGAAAGCGACTGCCTCGTTGCCACCACCAATACGGTATCAGCTGCATGAGGATGAAAACTACCCCGTAGTCCATAGACTCAGACGCCACCAATGTATGACCAGAGAGAGTCCATGAATGTCGGGAAACAGAATTAGTGGCACCGGGGCTGGGAGGGGATGCAGTCTGCGATGATGCCGGTACAATTATATGCACTCAATCATTGCTAAATCAAGACTCAGTCCCAAATGTGTGACCTACTTGACCGCAGTGTAGGCCGGAGGCAGCGGTCAGCAGTGGCCCACACCCACTTGTCTTTGGCTCGCGATGACAGAGTCAGTGGCACCAGTGCAGTTGTTGGTAGTTTCCCATCACCTCCGTAAAGGTGAGCCTTTTCTCCTGAAGCGCGTCTTCATTTTACTATTCTCATTGCATACTGTGACATGAACACTGCCATGAGGAAATCAAGACTCAGTCCCAAAAGTGCGACCTAATTGGCCACAGTGTTGGCCGGAGGCAGCGGTCAGCGTGGGCCAACCACTGTCCAGCCATCTCCTCATGGATCTCTCACACATGACGTTGGAATGGCATTTGTATTAGATTTGTGGCTGACAGGTAGTGGCATCAGAGCTGGGCGGGTGTGCAGCCGGTGAGGAGGCCGTGTCCTGCCTGTGACGGACTGCATTGGATTGGTGTGAGGCCTGCAGGACCGCAGTGCAGGCCGAAGGCTGGAGTCAGCAAGGGCCCACAGACACGTTTGGTGGGAGTCCTATGCACAGACTGGGTGGCACCACATCGGAGGGACTATAGTGACATGAACTCAGCCTTAAATCATGTACTCTGCCATGGTGTAATCAAGACTCAGTTCCAAATGTGTGTCCTACTTGTCCGCGGTGTATGCCGGTTGAGTACGTCAACGAGAAAGGTGTTCCGTGGGCCTGTGTTGCGGAGGTCGTGATGGTTGAAGGAGGCTGCCAAGGTCAGGGGCCTCTGGCTTGGAGCTCGCACCGGCACGTGGGGGGCCCTGATGGCTTTGGGGACCACTGACCCGGGGTGCAGCAGGCGCAAAGGATCCCAGGCAACACCACTCATGGCGTAGGCCTCGTGGCGGGGTGAGAGGCGCTGCCCTGCAGGGATGTTGGGCATTCCAGAAGAAGACCACGCCCAGGGCTACATGTTTTTTATTCACACCCCTACACTGACGTGGCGTACACCGGGCCAGCCCACTCCTCTCACACTTACAGGGGGGATGTAACAAGGTAGATTTCCTTGATCTCCCCCACTGGCTGGGGTGACATGGTTGCTTTCACTGTCCACTACATCAAACACCAGCGGTGTATGTTGACATGGATATGTGTGTGATCTGCATACTGCAGTTGCCCAACACATCCACGCCACACTTGGCATTGTGTGCAGTTCCATTCATCAGTCACATCACCTCCTTCGCACATGCCTGGTTCCCTCTTCTTCCCACATTCTGCTCATGTGTGGCTGAGGTGCCATGCCATTAATGGCTCATGTACATGGCTAGGCCAGGTTCCCACGGTGAGTTGTGCTGTCGTGTCTGGTGGGTGTGCATGTTGTATGTGAGCTTGTTACAGGTGCATTTCCTGTGTTGTGAGTTGCATGATTGTGGAGTTGAGGTGTATGGTGTGTGCATTTGGTTCTTACCGACAAGCAGTGCATTTCCGTAGGTGCCATCCTGGAAGCGCTGGTTGATGGACTGTCGGAAGATGTATGAATCATGCACACTGCCTGGGTAGTTGGCGACGACATTGGTGGAGAGCCCCCGGTGGTCCACTATTGCCTGCACATGGCTGGAATGCGTGTGCTTTCTGTTGAGGTAATTGTGTGCAGTGTGGGCAGGGGGCCAAGTAGGACATGTGTGTAGTCTATTACCCCCAACATGTGCAGGAAGCCAGCTATGGCGTTGAAGCCTTGCTTGGTCTCCAGCTGTTCCTGTGCAGTGCGGAGCAAGTATAGGTTGATGGTGGCATCCAGGACAGGTTTGAGGAACTTTGGTGGGGCTGGCTGTGAGACCTGGAAGGTTGGAAGGTCCCAGAGGCCAACAGGTGCAGCAGCACAGCCACCAGCTTTGTCTAGGGAGGAATGTTGGTTGTCTGCTTTGTTGGTACCATCAGCCTGTGGGCTATGATGTTCAGGATGCGGAGGATAGTTGTCCTTTTGAGCCTGTAGTGGGCAATTACATACTCTGGTGTCATGTCTGTGAGGCTGGTGCATTGCATTTTCTGAAGGTCTGCAGTCTGTGTCTGCGCTGCCTCTGTGTTGGTCAGGGGGGTGGTGGTGGGTGGTCTAGGGGGGGTGGCGGTCCTGGGGATGGTGGCGGTGGGTGTTGTGGGCCTGTTCGGGCTCCTAGCTGCATGATGAGTAGCTCCATGGCATTTGTTGTTCTTCAGGTGTGGCACTGGGCTGGTCTCCCTTTTGTGGTGCAGGCTGCTGTCCGACTTTACACCAGGTCAGAGCAGGTGTTAGTTTCCTGCTGCTAACGTGCCTTATCACCTGTTTTGAGTTTTTATCGCCAATCAGGCTGGTCGTTGAGAATGTTGCAGAGTGGTGTTGCTGCGGCTTTTGGCAAGGGAACACCTACTCTGCATCTCATTAGCAATATTTGCCGGGGTCATCTGTGGCGATGTTTTTTGCGGCTGCAATCGCGGGTAAACTGGTGTTCTGGGCTGTTAACACCAGCTTGTGAATGGGGCGATATATTTATCGCAACTTTGGCTGCGATAAAGTGCCGTTATCACAGCGATAGCTCCTTGAGAATATACCCCATAGAGATTTAGGGAACAGCACAGCAAGCTCTAAGCAATGTATCTTTTTTTATATATGTTTTCAGGCTGACTCTGCATTGGACACCCGCACAACTGAGGTATCATTTCATCGGGAAATGTAGGGAAATGCTGGGTGGTAGAAAATGTGTGCTGGCATGGTGATCCCAACTGGAAATGTAAGAAAAATTAGATTTTTGGCAATACATTTTGAGGTTTGCAGTGGATTCTGGGTTTGAAAACATTAGGGGATCCACGCCCCACCTCCCTGGATTCCCCTGGCATCTAGTTCCCAGAAATGGCTGGGTTTGGTAGGTTTCCCAAGATAGCTGCCAAGCCCCGAATTAAAAATGTAGGTACCCCCTTGCAAAACCAGGTTATTTTGTGATAGAGATCGTTATCATGTCTCCACAATCCGTTATGGGCCCTTCCCTGTCGCGGGTACTAGGCCCACCCACACAAGTAATATTCAAATTTTATCGGGAGACCTAGGGAAAAGCTAGGGGGTAGTAATTTGTGTGAGCCCAGTGATCCCACAACTTTCCACAGAGAATTGTAAGGAAATGTGACTTTTTTTAGCTAAATTTGAGGTGTGCAGGGGATTCTGGGTTGGAAAACATTAGGGGATCCATAAAAGACACATCTCCCTGAACTGCCCAGTGTGTCTAGTTTTCAGAAATGTCTAGGTTAGGTAGGTTTCCCTAGATGGCCGCCGGGCCCGGGACCAAAAACGCAGATGCCCCCTTCCAGAACCAGGTTGTTTTGTGACAGATCATTTTGATGTCTTCACAATATGTTTTGGGCTCTTCCCTGTTCCGTGTACTTGGCCCACCCACACAATTGAGGTACCATTTTTATCAGTAGACCTGGGGGACCACTGGTGGTAGGAAATGTGTGTTGGCCTGGCCCAGTGATCCCACAACATTCCCACACAGATATGTGAGGAAAATGTCATGTTTAGCTACATTTGAGGTTTGCAGGGGATTTTGGGTAAGAAATCTTTGGGGTATGCATGCAAGCTACACCTCCTTGGACTCTCCCATGTGTCCAGTTTATAGAAATGTATGGTTTGATTGGTTTCCTTAGATGCCCACTGAGCCCGGGATCAAAACCACAGGAATGTGAAGAAATGTGTTTTGGTTTACAAAGTTTGAGGGTTGAAAGGGATCATGGGTAACATAACCTACTGAGAGCCCCACAAATCACCCCATAATTCATTCCCCTGGTTGTCTTGTTTTAAAAAATATATGGGTTTTCTAAGTTTTCCTAGGTGCAGGCTGATCTAGGGTCCAAAATACACAGTTAGACATATTGCAAAAAAAGGGGTCAGTTTTCTGTGGAAAAATGTGATGTATCCACATTGCGTTTTGGGCCATTTTCTGCTCTGGCCATTAGGCTTGCCCACACAAGTAAGGTACAATTTTCATCAGGAGAGTGTTATTTATTTACTGATTTATAGAGTTTTATATAGCGCGGACTTGACCCTTGGGTATCAGAGCACTTCTCAGTTACATGTGGAACATTTGTAATACAGTGCGGATAACAGCATTCATATATATAATATTCCTGTACATGATTTTTATCAATTTCTTTTACAAGGTGTAGTAGTATTTCTATACACATGGTTCTGATGTCCTTTCCGAAAGTTCTCCATCAGATACTTGCCCTGTCGACGTTTGGGTGTTAGTTACGATGCTAAGGTGAACAGTCTAGCCTATGGAAGGAACTTGCTCATTAGGAAGATCTTCGCTTCCTTCTTGAATGTTGCTATGTTTGGAATTTTTCTAATGTTTGGGGGGAGTGAGTTCCAGATTCTGGGGGCTGCTTCGGAGAAAGCTCTGTCATACGTTTTCTTCTTCCGAAAGATGGGTGGTTTCAGCAGCAACTCTTTGGCGCTCCTACCTGGTCTGCTTCCACCCGAAAGCTCTATTTTCTGAGCTAAGTACCTCGGAGATTTGTAGTGGAGCGCTTTGTGTGTGGTACATGCCAGTTTGAATTGAATTCTGGCTTCGTATGGTAACCAGTTTAATGGTTTTAGGTGAGGGGAGATATGATCGAATTTTCTGGATCCAGTAATGAGTCTTGCCGCCGCATTTCGACATGCTTTTAGTGGAGCTGTGGAGATTTTTGAAAGACCTGTTAGAGTTGTACATCCATATTCAATCCTTGAAATAACCAAGGATTGGACTGCCAGTTTGAGGTCCGTTGTGGAGATGAGAGGTTTCATTTTTCTAATATAGTTCAGGTGAAACCGGGCACTTTTTGTCACTGATTTAATGTGGGCTTTCATGTCTAGGTTCTTGTCAAGCAGGATTTCCAGTGATTTTGCAGAATCAACTAGTGTAGGTGTGCAGTTTAATGCTGTGATCAGTTTGGTCCATTCCTTCACTTCTGTGGGTTTCTTCGGTGGTGATATTAATAGGAATTCAGTTTATTGTGCATTTAGTTTCAAATGATTGCTAGATAACCAATGTAATGATATTTTTAAGGCCTCATTCATTTTCTTTATGTTTTCCAGTGATGTTATCTTGATGTAGATCTGAGTGTCATCTGCGTACATGTGATAAGAAATGCATGCGTCTCGGAGGATTTGGTTTGACATAAAGGTTGAATAATGATGGGGATAGTGTTGATCCTTGAGAGACTCCAATCACATTTGGGCATGATGGGGAGAGCATTTGGTTGACTAGGAATCTTTGAGTTCTATTCTGAAGGAAGGATTCAAACCATTTCAGAACAGTTCCAGATAGTCCCATCCTGTCTTGAAGCCTGGTTAGCAGTTTTGCGTGGTCTACCGTGTCAAAGGCAGACGACAGGTCAAGAAGAACTAGTAGGCATGTTTGATTGTGATCTAGGGCCTTCAGCGCCTCATTCACTATATGAAAGATTGCTGTTTCCGTACTGTGGCCTGGTCTGAATCCGGATTGGCAGTCGTCCAGCAACTTGAATTTGGCGATGTGGCTGGTCAGTTGATTTTGTACACATTTCTCAATCAGTTTGGCGAGTATTGGGATATTGGTTACTGGGCGAAAATTATTTGGCTCTGCTGGGTTCGCTGTCGATTGTTTGATGATGGGAGTTACTTGACCTGCTTTGAGGCATTCCGATAAGATCCCTTGAGATAGTGAGGCATTTATTATCTTTGTCCATACAGAGAAGACGATATGATTGATTCTTTTTAAGCATTTAGAAGGGAGGAGGTCATTGTAGTGGTTGTTAGGTTTATATCCGAGAGAGTTTTGTCAATGGTATTTTGGTCATATAGCTTGAAGGTTGCCCAATGTGCATTGCTTTTCAGTCTATCACGGTCGTTTGTTTTGGTATCATTGTTTTGTGTTGGTAATTGACTAGGAAGATTGTCGGCTGCCAGCCTGAGCTCTCTTTCTAGCGTGTTGAGTTTTAATGGTTTCGTGTGCAGATTTGGCCCGCTTATTAGATTGTTGTTTTAATATCTCGAATAGTTTCCGTGGTCTGTTTTTGGCGCTGTCAAGTTCCGATCTAAAGTATTCCTTCTTGGAGTTGAGTACTTTTTTGTTATACTCGTTTCTGATCTTTCTGAGTGTTTTAAGCTGGGGGGATGATGGGTTCTGTCTCCATTTCCTTTCAGCAGTCCTCAATTTACGCCTATCTTCATTCAATGTCTCATTAAACCATGGATTTTTATCCTTCTCAGAAATTCTTTTTAGTTTTAGTGGCATGGTGGCGTTTACTATATTCGTCATTGATTTGGTGTAGTGTTCAGTGAGTTCATTAACGTTCAGCAAGTTGTTAGGCGGCTCTATTGCCTTCTCACATCTTGCTATTAATAGCTCCATATTAGGGTCTTTGGTGTCCCGGCACCACTATTTCAGTTTGACAGGCTGCGCGGTTCTGCTCTTTTTTATTGTGGGTATCAGGAAGGTTATGGCATGGTGGTCTGACCAATCACAAGAGCGATTGATTGGATTTTGATATCTTTCCTCTTTGAGATTACCTAGTCTAAAGTTGCCCCTTTCAAATGGGTTGGTTGATTGCATGCTTGAATAAGGTTTAGATCTGTGAAAAAGTCTTTAAGAGTGTCGATCTGTTTGTAATTTTTGTCATCCCAGTGTAAATTGAAGTCGCCTAGGAATATGTTATTTGTGTGATTGTTAGAGTTAGCCGTGATGATCTCCATTAATTGTTTAATGAACATAGCATTATTGCCTGGTGGGTGGTAAAACGCATGCAGGTTGCATCTTTGATTATCTGCTGTTCTTACCTTGATGCCTAGGTATTCACATGATTCGAGAGGGTCGGACTGAATTTGGTTGATCTCTATGTCCGAGCGGTGTATGCAGGCTATACCAATGCCTGTCTTATTTCGTCTGTCTAATCTCACTATGTTATAGCGAGGGGGCACCAGAAGATCCATAAGCGGGGAAGAGGATTCCGTAAGCCATGTTTCTGTTAGAATAGTTACATCAATTTCCTGGCCAACTATGAGGGTAGCGATATCTGAAGCATGTTTTGCTGCAGACCAACAGTTGAGCAGGAGGCATAGTAGTGGTTTCCCTGTATTGTTAATTTCTCGAGTATTGGCAGTTAGCTGGACTTGTTGTAGATTGTTAAGGTTGGGTTTCCTATTCTTAGGCCAGGATTTTCTATTAGCATCAATCGGTACTGATTTAATTTCCTCCCCTCTGCTGCTAGCTTCAGGCTCATATGATCGCAATATGGTTAAAGTTTCATCGTCCGATAGGTATTTAAGATTTCTCTCTGGTCGGTTATGTCTATTTGATACTGGCATGGTTGTCTCTCTCTTCTTTTCTTGAGAGCTATGCACTAATTTATTGTCGTTTTCGACTTTGGCGTGGGTGTGTGCCGTTATTTCTAGTATTTTTTTAAAAGATTGTAATGCCCTTGAAATGTCCTTTGACATGTTACCCACTTTTGTTTGAAGATTTTCGAACTCTTTTTGAGACTGAGAAGATATCGTGGGAGTATGTGTCTGCCTATTTCGGGTTTTGTTGTCATTGTTTCGGGGGTAAGTGGCAGTGGGGTGGTGTGCGCTCCCTACGTCCTGTGCTCTAGATCTTACGTTACGATGAGACGAGTTTCTTAAAGTCATTGAAGTACCTTGTGATGTTGATGAATGTGGTATGAGAGGGGTGTTAGCTTTCATATCCTCTACTTCCGGAAGGAGGTTCCCGTTGACTGTTCTGCATGTAGTCAAAGCTTGAGATGGTGGCGTTGATACTTCTCGCTGAGGTGGCGTCTGTGCGGTGTTGGCATATGGTGTGGAATTTTCACATGTCTCTGTATCACTTCATCTAATGATCTTCCTGTTAGCGATGTGTCTCCAGGTATCATTGCAGTTTGTGGATCTAGGGGGTCTCTGATTGCGGTGTCTTTGGCGGCATTGTTGGAGGTGAGTAGTGTATCTTCTTGTGTGGTCCATTGTTGATCAGATAGTCTTGAGTTGTCTACGCACTCTTTTAGTGTTGGAAAAAGATTGTCAAACTTTTCTAGCTCGGTGTTGGCTACTTGTATAAGTACAATGCTGTTCTTGTATATAGTTATGCATAGCTCCACTCTTAGTCTCGGTGACGGTGCGACCATAAACTTTGTGCCATGAGGGATGTTGTTTATGTTTTCTACGCAGAGCATCTTTGTAATGGCAGTGCACCATTTATTTGTTTTTCTGGTGAAAAATATCAAGTCGTTAGTAATTATGTCTTTGTTTAGGTTGAAGTAGGGGTCAGAGATCAGCGTTTCTGGGTGTTTTCTAAGTAGGTTGTGTTTGAATTTTTTGACTGCATTCTTAGATAGGTTAATTGGGTATTTTATGACAAAGGAGTTAGCGCCTGCTGGTTCTAAATTGAATTCCGCCATTATTTACTGAGAGGAGATTGATTTCCGCCTAGAGGAGATTTTACTTGTATGTCATTATCTGTCTTCCGGTGCTTGCCATTCAATTTATTGGTGCTGTGCCCTCTTCGCTCTCCTGGGTCTTATAGTTCCCTTAGTTGAATTATGCTGGATTTAGGCCCAGATCTCTGTACTGGGGTGAATGTATGACATTGTTCTGCATTCTGTCCATCAATTGTTGTTTTTGCCCTTCCAAGATGGCCGCCATCTTAAACTTAGATGTTTTAGGCTCGTCTTATGTCTGTGAGGTCCTTTTCTATTTTGCTGCCCAGTCCTCTTTCTGTTGCCCTTTCGGTGTTGTTGCCATTCTTTGGGGGGTAGGGTTGATTTGTTAATATAGTGCAGTCCCTTTTCTCTTGATGGTCTGGGCATTGGATGAGGAGAGAGAGCAAGAACTAAAGCATGCTACACTGTGACACTGAATGCCTTAACTAGATTTCAGTATAGACTAATGCAGTTAAATTATGTCCGCGTCAGCCGCCATTTTGAAGTCAGGCAGCCAGCAACGTGGTAGTCTGCAGCCTTATTGGGATAAACCAGCACAGAGTTGGGGGAATGCTGTGTTGGTGGACGTTTGTGGCTTCCAGACTTTCTTTTGCAGGAAACTTAGGAGCACATGTTTTTTTTTACAAAGTTTGAGGTTTGTAGGGGATTCTCTGTAACAGAACCTACTAAGAGCCACAAAAGTCACCACATACTGAATTCCCATGGGTATCTAGTTTTAATAAATGTATGGGTTTGCTAGATGTCCCTAAGTGCTGGTTGAGCTAGGCAGCAAAATACACAGCTAGGCATATTGTAAAAAAAGGTCAGTCTTCACTAGAAAAATGTCACGTGTTCATATTGCATTTTAGGCCATTTCCTGTTGCTGGCACTAGGCCTACCCACAAAAGTGGGGTACCATTTTCCGTCTGAAGACTTAGGGAGACACAGAATAGTAGGCTAAGGGACATATTCACAAGAAACTATCTCCAAACTAACGTCACATTATCGCAGCCAAAGTCATGATAGAAATACCTCCCCATTTACAAGCCTGTGTAAACAGCCCACAGCACCAGTTTACCCGCGATAGCAGGTACAAAAAACATCGCCACAGAGGCCCATTGTAACTATCGCTAATGAGATGCGTTCTCGTGCCAAAATCCGCGACAACATCACACCTCAACATTCTCAACGACCAGACAGAACAGCGATAAAAACACAAAACAGGCAATAAGGCATGTTAGAACCAGGAAATCTACACCTGCTCTGACCTGGTTTAAAGTCGGATGTCAGCCTAAACTACAAAAGGGAGACCAGCCCAGGGCCACACCAACAGGGCAACAGAAACCATGGAGCCACTCATCACGAGTCCCCGGATACCCAAGAGGGGCACAACTCCCTACGACACCACATCCAGGCCCGCAACACCCCCCCCCCCCCCGGACAACCCCCAACCCCGGACCAAGAAACTGCACACCAACACCACGAGTCCCAATACAAACATTTTGCCTGAAGTCGCACAAGCAGGAAAATCAACAGACATGTGTTGCAAGGAAATGGAGACTCAGTCAAACAGCAATGCAATCACCAACACAAAACACCATACAAACAAAAGCCCAGACAACCCGTAGGATGAGTCCTAGCGGCTCCTCACTGGACAATCCATAGCACACAGTCTGGAAGACCCAATCCAAGAGAAGAAGGTGTGCCATGCACCCACCAAAGGAAAGACAGGGAGAGAGCGAGGGAGAGAGACAGAGTGAGATTGCACAAGCAGCGCAAGGCCCCTCGGGCATCTGCCTCCACATGCCAACATGTGTGTGTGGATCGCCATCTGTACACCATGAGCCCAAGGCCCTGTCCCAATCTCAGTGCCAAAGCCACATCACATTCCAAAAACGCAAGTAGTAGTCAGACAAACATCAGGGATGAAAGCTCCTTTCTTCCAATGCAGAAGGTGGGAGGACACCTGCACCTCTGACCTTGGTCCAGAACTCGAATGGAACACCCTGAGAGAGATGCCATGGCAGACAGGGATGACTCCCACATCATGCATTCCCCAAATGAACTATCTGACTCATCCACACCCCACACACAGAAGCCCCTGCCTGTGGTACCCCCGCATGGCATGCCCTTGACACTCACAGAAACAGCAACCCACTCTCCCCAACTTTGCATACACAACTGAATCATTGCTCAGAGCTGTGGCAAATCCTCCACACAACTGCCGCATTTCAGAAGAGTGCCCGTTCCATGAGATGCACCAATGCAATGGCAGGCCATACCAGACACATGCGCAACCCCCGTCACGTGAAACAGTACCGTGCACCTCTGCTGAATTTACTGGGTGCAGTGCCACTGGCAGAGCTGCGGATCAATTACCAGCTCAGGTTCCACATTGCCTACATCACATGCTTCCAGCCCTGGTTCCACTGCCGAACATGCACATTCGAGTGTCCCATGGATGTCTGTCTATCCAACACAACTGTTGATGAATTGGACTATGACTTCTGTCTGCGCCCTCTGTTGGATCACGAACAGGAGTGTAACCGAGACAGCCGTGCATGGGATGCCTTGTCATACTACGTACGTATTGGTAGTTGTGCATGGGAGATTGCACAATTCGTCGTGTGCAGTGACCACATCGAGGTGCTCCCCTATTGGGCTTTGTTGCGGATTGGTGAAACGGCATGGGCTGAGCACACCTGCCCGGACCACTTAATTGATTGGCTCACCCTGGGGTTCCTGGAACACGACAACAACGTACTATTGGAACACATTGCACATGAAGCTGCATGGGTATTCATTGACGAGTAACTACGCTCCTGCAGCCACATCCGATTGGCACCCACAGCTAGGGGTGGGCAGAATTTGCGAAATTAACTTTTGCAAATTATCGCGAAAATGTTTAAAATTATCGCAAACAAGCGGAAATATCGCGAAGATGCGGAAGTTTTTTTCCCGCATGTTCGCGAGATTTTCTGCATGGTTGCGTGTCGCCAACTTACCCATGTGGTTGCTTGCGGGCGCGGCCATCTTGTTTTGAGTTGTCTCGCGGTGCATGATCGCGAGAAGAAAGACGTGGAGAACGCGCCCGGATCAAGAAAACTTGTCGGCGAACGCAGGGATTCAGGTAAGGCGATCGCGCGCGCGCGAGAATGTATTATTTTACAGCGCGAGCAAGAAACAAATTATCGCCAAGCTGCGGAAACCGGAAATTTTGACATTTTCGCGCTCTCCGCGGAACGCAAAAATGTCAAATTATCGCAATTTCCACGAACGGAACGAAATTTTCGCCCAGGCCTACCCACAGCACATGTCCCAACAAGTAGTTGCATCGTGAGGATAGCTCACACATCCCACCACAACAGAGGATACATCAGCCTTCGTCCTGGCTCTGGATTCATGTGTGTGGACAACGTGTGTGTACTCACACCTGTTCAAGGTGAAGCCGGTCCATGCCCGGTGCATCACAGCGTTTGGCAACTTTTCCAATTCGGACCCACTGCTGGGGGAGAGCACACACATGTCAATCTAGCACGACATGTGAACCTGTCAGACCCTCACACCTGATCACTGTCAGCAGAGCAGACAATTGGCGCACTCTGGAGACAGAGCACTATGCAGATCCCATGGGCAGTGATTCGTGCCCCCTCACACAAGGAAATGGGCAGACGCCAAACAACACATGACTCATTTAGCAAGGCAAGGTCGGCTGAGAGCGTTGCCATCCATGATGAATGTTGCCCATTTTAGCCCCAACATTTTCTGAACTTCGACATTTACCCAAGTGTCTTAAGCATGTCTCTGCCTGTTGTGGCCCTTGCCTCGTCCGTACTGACACGCACATGCCAATAAAGTCTATGCAAATCCACTGGTGTCTAACTGTGAGGTGTGTTGTTTGGATTGTCCACTCTTGTGCCACAATGAGCATCGTGCCTACACAGAGAGGAACTGACTGAGGCATGAGCAATGGGGGTGTCCGTTTGGCAAGCTCCACCTCTGTGAGCCAGACTTTGTTATTGGATGGGTGCTGGACACCATGTGCACTTACGTGACATCAGCAATATGAGTATGGTGTCCAACCCCTGACCATGTGGAGCAATGTCATATATCTCAACAGAATGTGTCCACACAGATGTGTGTGAGTAGATATGCGACGTGAACTTCTGGTGTCACATGTGCTGTAGGACACCACTCCTGGCCTGCTTTCATTTGGGTCAGTCCTACACACAGCCCTATTCAATACATGGACGTGTGCCTACGTTGGGGGTTGTGAGATTGTTGTTGATGTGCAATGGGGACAAAGCTAGTACTCACCTTTACAGTCCTCCAATTGGCTATGTGTCCCAGGGATACACATGCACATAGATGTGTACCTTCATGTGCAATCATTGTACCTACAATTCCATAAAACACAAAAGGAGAAATCATATTATAATGATAGTGGAACCAGGACTGCAGCACTGTGTACCACCCTCCCCAGGCTAGGAGCTAGTTTATATAATAATAGAAGATCTCCGGGTTTAAACGGAGAACCCCATACCTCCAAGATCAGATGAAAGGAATCACATCCCAGGACAAGCACAGCTCTCTGTAGATGGAAAGGTTTTCCAAGTGCTCCCTACATGCATGTAATGCAATATTAAAAGCACCCGAGTTCCAGTTATTTGCAGCTGTGTTCGTGTTATGTCCAAGTGAGTGGGACTTATCAACATGAATTAACAGCATACATTGTTATTCAACCTTGAACACTCTGTGCAGACTGAGGTCGCGGTGTAAGCCTGTACTTGTGAAAAACAGACCGTTCCCATGTGAAGAAAAGCAAGCAGTTTTATTTATGAGAACAGAAGCTTGAAGTGTCGTGTGCAAAACTGGCAAGATGGTGTTTAAGCATATAGTTCACTCATGCTAACATAGCAATGTCTGCAGGCAATATTGTATCCTCACTACAATAACTACGTGGACAAAAGGTCACAGGGGCCTAAGCATGAACTATCCCAAATAGCAACAAAAAAAGGCCTAGCAGTGTTAGGGTTAACATTAGGCTTGGTGTTTACAAACTCCTCTCATTTCGCAGTCAGAGAAAGAAAAGTAAGGGGTATTATGTAACAGCCTTGCTGAGGTAGAGGGATTGTGAAAGGAAAAGCTGCTGGATGTAATGTTTTATAACACTCAACAATATGTAAATACCTTTAAATACAGTTAGAAAAGCAAACAATTAGCATTTTTTGTGATCTGTAGTGGAATGGAAACAAAGATTTTAATGGGATCAAACCAAATTAAGACACTTTACTTGGTGATGCACAACTGCTAAATATTCATTGAAACTTTATTTCACCAAAAATGTATGTCTACGCAAATGTAGTGGCCATTTCAATAGAAAATGTGCTGTCTGTAAATGCATCACAAACAAATGATGGATGGAATGCTGAGTAAATCATACAATCACCCTTTTGCTAGAGATCTGGGTTAAATCCATTGTTCTTCTGCTCACCATGCCAACCCAGTTTCGACCCAGCCATATACAAATCAGTCTTAACTCTGTTCCTGATGAGAACAGTCCACCCAAAAGTGCCAAGCCAGGTCTTCCTTGGACCGGAAGCAAGCATCCTGGGACCCGTTTCGGTGTATTAACCCTCATCAGCCAGGCTAGCTTTAATCAAGTGGCACAGTGAGCAAGAAACCCACGTCTGGGCATACCCATCCCACTGTGAAAAGTGGAATGCAAACAAATGATGGATGGACTGCTGAATAAATCGTACATTCATCCAAAGTCAAGAGATCTGGGTTAAATCCATCGTTCTTTTACTCATCATGACAACCAAGTTAGACCCAACCATATGCAAATCAGTCTTGACTCTGTTCCTCATGGGAACAGTCCAGCCCAAACTGCCAATCCATGTCCTCACTGGACAGGAAACAAGCCTCCTGGTACCGGTTTCGGGGTATTACCCCTCATCAGTCAGGATAGCTTTAATTCAGTGGCACAGTAGCAAGGGAGCCACGTCTGGGTATACTCAACCAACTTAAGGCGCAAAGGTCAACGCAAACATATGATGGACGGAATCCTTAATAAATCCCACATTCACCCCAGTCAAGAGATCTGGGTAAAATCTATTGTTCTTTTGCTCACTTTACCACCCCAGTTTAGACCAAGCCAAGTTGTTTGTGTAACACTTTTCACCCTGATTTTTTGGGTGTATGCTCAGAAGTGGGTCCCTTGCTCACTGTGCCACTGGATTAAAGGTAGCCTGGCTGATGAGGAGTAAATACCCAGAAACCTATCCCAGGATGCTTGTTTCCGGTCCAGGGAGTACCTGGTTTGGCATTTCCGGCTGGATTTTTCCCATAAGGAACATGGTCAATACTGATTTGCATATGGCTGGGTCTAAACTGGGGTGGCATGGCGAGCAAAAGAACAATGGATTTAAAACAGATATCTTCACTAGAGGTGAATGTTTGATTCATTCAGCATTTCCTCCATCATTTGTTTACTTAACACTTTTCATCCTAAGTGGGATGGGGATGCCCAGACGTGGGTCCCTTGCTCACTGTGCCAATGGATTCAAACTAGCCTGGCTGATAAGGGGTAATACCCTGAAACCGGTCTCAGGATGCTTGTCTCCAGTCCAGAAAAGACCTGGCTTGGCAGTTCGGGCTGGACTGGTCCCTTGAGGAATAAGGTCAAGACTGATTTGCATATAGCTGGGTCTAAACTGGGGTTGGATGGTGAGCCAAAGAACAATGGATTTATCCCAGATCTCTTGACTGGGAGTGAATGTATGATTCATTCAGCATTCTATCCATCATTTATTTGCATAACACTTTTCGCCTTAAGTGGGATGGGTATGCCCAGACGAGGTTCCCTTGTTTACTATGCCACTGGATTCAAGCTAGCCTGGTTGATAATGGGTAATACCCTGAAAACGGTTCCAGGATGCTTGTTTCCGGTCCAGGAAAGTGCTGGCTTGGCAGTTCGGTCTGTACTGTTCCCATGAGGAATAGGGGCGAGACTGAGTTGCTTATGACTGGGTCTAAAGTAGTGTGGCATGGTAAGCGAAAGAATGATGAAGTTAACCCAGATCTCTTGAGTGGGGGTAAATGTATAATTTATTCAGTCTTTTGTACATCATTTGTTTGAGTAACATGTCTGTAAATGACAGTGGCTTCTGCATGATGCTTCTGTAGTTCCATCAAAAAATCGCCCATCTCCTGTCCATTAAAGCTAGGTGGATCGCAAACGTTTATATTTCTAAAAAATGCCTCATCTGTATAACTCATAATTTAACAGAGTTAATGAATGAACAGAGCAAGTCAGAAAAAGAGAGGCAATCTCTGCTACCTAACAATCACATAAACAAAAAACGTGAGATACAAATAAAAATCAATTTAACCTTAAAAGCAAATTACTCATAAAAAACAGTAATTGTTCAGCATAAAAACTACACCCACTAAGTTAGTGAATTTTTCTGTCTGTACCTCCACATGTGAATCAAAAATTGAGAGACAAAGAGCACAATATATTGACTGGTGTTACTACTTTAAATTCTAGATGCAGTCCTATAATTTCTTATCCCAAGGTTGTGGCTTGACAGGTAAAATCCACTTCTTTCTAATTGCTCGATAACCAGGGCAAAAGAAAACAACATGCTCAACTGACTCATCAATCAATGGGATAAAAAAGCAGGAGCTATCCTCAACACCGGGGTGATGGTTCCATTTGGCAGTAAAGAGATGTATGGAAAAAATCCCTAAACAGAATTTAATATATAGGGTCTTTGCTATTGAATATTCGATCTCACCCAAATATGCTTCCATACAGTCATCTGCTTTAAATTCTAGAAAAGTGGAAGTAAGCGAACATTTTCTTTAGACTCACATTACCTGGTTATCTATAAATCGCCAGAAGGTGCATTTTAGCTCAGAATTGGGGATTGGCCCGGCATTGCCAGGGGACGACCACTAATTGGGGAACCCAATCTGTCCCAAACAGATTTCCATAGACCGCAACCAAGGAGTCTTATAAGCCCCTGGTTGCCTTATAACATCTTCTAGGGCGATACAAAAAGGACTGCGTTTGGGAGCAACCCACAGCATTAGTCAGTACAGGAGTGGCCTTAGCCAAACAACATAATGGAGCTGTCGAAGGCCATAATATAGCCATAACAGGATGAGTGGAGTACTCACTGGTAGACCACACAGATTCCTAGGACATCAGATTTCAATTAATGTTAGAGGAGGGGAATCCTGAAAACCCCATAGTTCTCCTCCATACAGTGTAGCCCCAAAGCCTAACTTTTATAGATCTCAAGGGTGAGAGTCACTGGTCAAAAGGAGGAGCCACAGTGCACCCTTAAAAAACCTTCAAAGCCGCTTTAGTTTAAGGCCACACACCTTGAAGTGGAATGACCAGCAAAAGCTATCTCAGAGTGTAATCCCAAGATATTTAAAAACCTGTACTCTTTCCAGGGCCACTCCATTGAGGGTCGGGCTGGCACGAGTTGTGGGGAAGGGTTAAAAACCATAAACTTGGTCTTGCCGAGGTTGACCTTGAGCCCATGCTGCTTGCAGAATGACCCACATCAGTCCAAAATATCGTCTGCAAACAGAAGGGCTGGGACCTTAACCCCGGCAAGCCGCAGGGCATCTCCCTCACATTACTCCAGCTGTGACAACAAATCATTTATATACAAAAGAAAAAGAGTTGGAGAAAACACACACCCTATCTGACTCCCAGACCAACTGGAATGGGGTCAGACAATTCCCCATTTTGTCAGCGTCTAACTTGAGCATAACAATTTGGATGTATTCAGCTGAGGATGTCCACAAGGCACCCTCAAAACCTCCCACAACAGGCCTCTAGGAACAAGGTTGAAGGCAGACCGCATATCCACAAAGACAACATATACTCTGCCTTCTCCCAGGAGCACATGTTTCCAATATAACATTTGCAGGTGAAACACCTTGTCCAGTTTCCCCATACTATTCCTAAAACCAGCCTGCAGAGGAGTTAAAATGTTACTGCTGGTTGCCCAGTCACTCAACTGATTCGGGATGACCTGACTAAACAGCTTCTGTGTGTTGTCAATGAAGCTGATTGGCCTATAGTTTTACGGCAAGGACCTAGAACCCTTTTTAAATATTGGAGTAATCTCTGCCCCAGCCCAAGTAGGGGGCATAGGTGCACCATTCACTATAGCACTAAAATACACTGGGAAATAAGGGCACAAAATGTCCCTGTAAGAGTTAAAACGGTCACTGGGCACCTTGTCTAGCCCAGTGGCCTTATTAGGTATTGTCTGATCTATGGCTCTAGAGATTTCGGAAATAGAAATATTAGAAACTTCTTGCAGAGCTGGCTCAGTCAGAAGGACAATTAAAATGACAGATGTTAAAGTGGGGCTCATCACCCCAAGGACCTGGCCATTAGAAATTACCGGTGTTGATCCTTGGCCCTCTATTCCAGAGTATAACTTGATGGAGTGCTCTGCCTATGCAGTTACAGAAATATAAAAGGAGCCTGGGCACTGGGGTCCTTGTTGGCAACAAGGTGCCAAAATGCCCAATAATCCTTGTTGCCAATGGCATTCAACATGGCCTCCCAGTTAGACGGCTCCTAATTCCTTTTAGCTACAGAGATTGAACCCTTATACAATAATCTGGCCATCTGAATGGTAGCTGTAGACCCAGACTCAATTGCAAGTGTAAGGGCCCTCCTAGCTAACTGACAAGAGTTTTTATAGCAGTGGGCTACTTTCTTACTCTTAGGGATAGACTGGGATTCAACCATACATGTCCCTAAGCGATGAGAACAGGCATTTATGAATTTTACCCAACCTGGAAGACAGATCTACATCGCCAGGACTCTCAATTACAGGGACTGCAGCATCTAGGTCTGCAGTCACAATCTTAAACACATTAATCAGGGCATCCTCTGACCCTGCCAAGGAACACCACTTAAGCCTATGCCGATTATGGGTAGGAACCAGGTTTCTATCAAGTGACTCATGCCTGGGACAACACAGCGACAACCCCAGAGCATTGTGTTCGCTATCATGCTTCAGAACTTCAGACATATCTACCAGAGATTGCCATAACCATTACTCTAGTAGAATATAATCTATAAGGTTAGTATGCTGGGGACCACCTCTTGACAGCAAGAGAAAGATCTGTAATTCCCCCAAATTGGTCCTTATTGGTCCTTACAAATTGGTCCCATGGGATTCCCTTGGAGGATAGACTTTGGCTCAAACTTACAATTAAAGTCACCTGCCACAATTTTCAAGGATTTAACAAGCAGGGTAGCCATGTGTGCTCCAATCAGATC
The DNA here is from genome assembly GCF_964204655.1 of Triturus cristatus. NCBI lineage: Eukaryota > Metazoa > Chordata > Amphibia > Caudata > Salamandridae > Triturus > Triturus cristatus. Next base: position 113,702,625 of record NC_140588.1, read on the forward strand.
AATGATTTTGAACTCTGCACTTTTGCCCTCATGCCTACAATACACATTATACAAGAAATACACCCTGCCTGACGGAAAAGAAAGGGAGACACACTGGGCATCAATTCTACCTAAGGCAATCTCCTGTGATGTACAACCAAGGGTGGTTTTAATCCACACTACTAGTCTGCCCTATGGTCTACCCCTTTCCAAAGAGAAACCAGCCACAAAAAATTAACAAACACTGCTCGATACTGCAGAACAACTGACCAAGTTCCGGAAACACACATATGTCATATGAGTCACTAAATGACCCTAAATGGAGCACTCAAGAATAGATACCAGACCAGTGGCATTCCAGGAGACAATCTCAGAAAATGGACACCAATACTGCAGGAGACTTGGCTTGGAATTTCATGTTACGCTCATTATGCAAAATTCCTGAAATTACACCAGTTGCCCCAAGTCTCATAAGTATGCTGCACTTGTGAACAATTTTTTACCATATGAGCATTGGAGCAACACCAACAGCCACACTGCAAGCAGCTCTTGTTCTAGGCCCTTTTTATTGCATGAAATGCATCCTGCCATTCAACAAGTTTGCGCTAAATTCTAGTACTAAATGACTGATTTGCATTTCATGTATTACACGTACTTTTTTCCACATTTTTTGTGCAATTTTGCATAATTATACAAAAGCAATTTACACAAATGACAGTTACAGTTGTATGCATGAACTTTGGACCCCTCACACACCATAAGAACAGGCTCTGGCTCCGCCTGAGCTAGCCTAACCCATCACACTGTCCCCAGCTCTTTTCTGCTTATGTTTGTGTGCTTGAATAAAGTTACTTATCAAAAGGATATGGGATTTTCACAGGGAGCAGTGAACGTACTGTCACTTCATGCCTTTTATTTCCACATGTGTTATTAATTGACTGTTATGTAAAAGTGAGAGCGTGATCAGCACAGACAGAAAACACTGGCACAAGCCCCGACATGATAGTGGTAGCTTCGAATTTTGCCAGAAGCAGCACAACACCCAGTCACTAAGTTGCAAGTTCAAGAGATCTTTTCAACACCCATTTTCTCTCTTTAATTTGAAGTGTGATAGTGTCTCATTATTTTATTTAAACTGAGTGGTGTTTTTTATTTTTCTCTTTGATCTGTGACTTGAATGTTCTCACAGAGGAACATTAGTTGAACTTGTTTAATGTCGCAGCCATGTCCCCTCTGTCAACACTTTTTGAAAGGTGTTTTAAATATTGAGTGTTCTACGATTATGAAAAGAAGATAGTGCAAGTTGCATTACAAGCTTTCAGAGCACTCAATCTGTCTCCACTTTGGTGCTGCTGTAATAGCGTTACCTAAATCAACCTTGTGTAGTGTACAGAACATACTGTGGCGGTGCAGGTGTTATGAGACCACAGTGGTTAATTAATTATTTGAGCAGAGGGCAATTTCAGAAAAACAAAACTCGAAATGTGTGATGCTGGTATGGTAATCTCAGAATTATGCTCTTATAGATACAAAGGCACTTGCATTTATGATAAACATGAAAGATGTGTGTGGTAAGCAGAGTATAGAAAATATACACCCCATTATATGAACCTTCTTTTTCAACCCTTCAAAAGTGCTTTAAACCATTGGAGGATCTACAGATCTGCATCAACTTTTTTTTTTAATCTGCAGTTACCTGCACTTGACTCCGCACCTCCCGCCCCCCCCCCCCCCCGTTGACCAGGTCCCTGGGGGATTTCATAATATTATTATGGAGGAAGGGGGTGCATGTGACCCTTCTCTCCAGGCCAATTTTGGTCCTGGACCCCCACTTTCTGGGACCCAGCTGATATTGATAAGAGGAGAGGGACCACAGGGCCCCCAGACCGGTTTAGGCTCCAGGGACCCCAATTCCAATTGAAGCCCATGTTAGATGTGAAGGACATCTAACATGGGCTTCAATTGGAATTCCATAGAGCATATTATCGAGTCCATTATCGCCGTTTTAGCGGCAGTTTTCTGCCGCTAAATCGGCGATAATTTTATCGCCTGGCTTGATAATATGCCCCATAGTCAGGAAAGCCCAATGTGGTGGAAATCTTATAAAATTAACCCATAAACAGTAACGCTAAACAATACTGGTGCACGCCACGGTTAAAATCTGGCGGTGACAACTCAGCCGTTAACAAACTGAAGGTGAAAAAACTAAATAAAGTTTGAGGTCGGCATCAAGCAAAGTAGGTTAGTACATGTAGAAATTTTGGGGCATATTATCAAGACAGGCGATAAAATTATCACCGCTTTAGCGGCAGAAAACTGCCGCTAAAGCGGCGATAAGGGGCTTGATAATATGCTCTATGGAATTCCAATTGAAGCCCATGTTAGATGTGAAGGACATCTAACATGGGCTTCAATTGGAATTCCATAGAGCATATTATCAAGCCCATTATCGCCGTTTTAGCGGCAGTTACTGCCGCTAAAGCGGCGATAATTTTATCGCCTCTCTTGATAATATGCCCCTAAATAATTTAGTTTAGTTGTGCTCAGCGAGACCAAAGATAAATCGCAGTGGTGAGTGTAAAACTAATGGAGCACAGCCATTTATTAGTGATAATTGTCTGTCTGATAAGAGTCTCAAATAGGGCAAAAGGTATCTTACAGTAATTGTGTGATATACCAAAATCATAAACGTTAAAGTTGTTAGATGCCCAAAAGTCAATTGATGATTTGTGTCAAAAATAATCAGCAGTGAATGGCTGTTAAAATGGGAGTATTTACCATGTAAATAATAAAATAAAAATAATTAGCCGGTGATTCCCCTGGTTACATAGTAACAGCCACAATCTTTTAAAATAATTTCCTACAGCAAAGAATTGGGAAGACACGTACCCTGCTTCACATGACTGTACGTCACCAGGGACATCATTTTAAATCCCTGGGTTTGTCGTTACCAACCCTGTGATGCATTCTGGGAGTTGCCCATTTCAACTGAACCTGTAGTACTAACACAGCTGCAATCGATGATTTCTAAAAGGAAAACCCAGGATTGCAACACTGTATTCCTGGTGAGTCATGAAGCAAGCTATATCAAAGAAACAACAGGGACAAAATGAACTTAAAGGACGGTGCATGGACAACAATAAAAAACCCTAAACACAGAGGGGCAGATTTACAAGCCCCTTGCGCCACTTTTGCGTCACTTTTAACATAGGAAAAGTGACGCAAAAGTGGCACAAGGGACTTGTAAATCTGCCCTAGAGTTTGAAAGATGAAAGCCTATTGAGAAAACAGAACATTGGGGATCGCAGGGGCGTAATGCAGGCCACTGCAGCCTTTGCAACGCAGCCCTACCCAACCATTCAGAGGGCTGCCAAGTCTTTAGGGGACCCTATTTAGTCCAAAGCCAATGAATGATTTTGAGATATGGGAGACTCGGGGGGCATCACATTCTGCAGGGGGTTATCTTTTTGCTTTAGGCCCCTGGGAGAAGAAGCTAGACCGGTGCATCAGAAACGAAGAGTAAAGGAATATAATGAAGAAAGAGGAATCAAAAAAAAAAAAAGAAAGAACAAACGTAAGGGGAAAGTTGAAAGGAAATAGACTCAAAGTATAGCAGGTAATCTGAATATGATGAGGGGGACAGAAAAGGGAGAATTAAAAAAAAAATTCCACACCAGAACAAATATGAAACTCTGGGGGATATTCACAAGGATCTATCTCCGATTTAACGGCACTTTAGCCCAGCCAAAGTCGTGATAAATTTACCTCCCCATTCACAAGCTGGTGAAAACCGCCGACAGCATCACTTTTCCCGCGTTAGCATCCGCAACAAACATCGCCACAGATGACCCCGGCAACTATCGCTAATGTGATGCAAAGTAGGCGTTCCCGAGCAAAAAGCAGCGAAAACATCACTCCGCAACAGTCTCAACAACCAGACAGATCTGCGATAGGAACACAAAACAGGCGATAAGGTGCGTTAGCACCAGGAAATTAACACCTGCTCAGACCTGGTGCAAAGTCGGACCACAACCTGCACCAGACAAGGGAGCACAGCCCATGGCCACACATGAAGAACAAGAGATGCCCTGAGCAACTGAACATGCAGCACGGACACCCAAGAGGGCCACAACACCCACCGACACAACCCCCAGGCCCACAACACCCCCCTGGGCCTCCCCAACCCCAGTCAAAGAAACTGCACACCAACACCACGAATCCCAAAACAAATATTTTGCCTGATGTCACACAAGTGGAAAATCAACATACATGCGTGGACAGAAAATGAATACAGCAATGCATTCACCAACACAAAACACCATCCAAACAAAAGCCAAAACAACCATTCGGATGAGTCCTAGCGGGTCCTCACTGGACAATCTGTAGGACACAGCCTGGAAGACAAAATCCAAGAGAAGAACGTGTGCCATGTGCCCTACAAAAGAAAGAGAGAGAGCGAGGAAGAGAGACGGAGTGAGATTGCACAAGCAGCACAAGGCCTCTCGGGCACCTGGCTCCACATGCCAACTTGTGTGTCTGTATCGTCATCGGTACACCATGAGTCCAAGGCGTTGTCTCAATCTCAGCACCAAAGCCACATCACATTCCGAAAACGCAAGTAGCAGTCAGACAGACATCAGGGATGAAAGCTCCATTGTTCCAATACAGAAGGCGGGAGGACACCTGCACCATCGACCTGGGTCCAGAACGCAGCTGGAACACCCTGAGAGAGATGCCATGGCAGATAGGGACGACTCCACACCACGCATTGAGCCAATGAACTATCCGACTTATCCACACCCCACACACAGAAACCCCTGCCTGAGGTCCCCCTGCATGGGCATTGACACTCACAGAAACAGCAACCCATTCTCCCCAACGTTGCACACATTCAAATCATTGCCCAGAGCTGTGGCATATCCTCCACACAACTGCCGCAGTCCAGAAGAGTGCCGGTTCCATGAGACGCACCAACGCAATGGCAGGCCATCCCGGGTACATGCACAACCCCTGTCACGTGGAACAGTACAGTGCACGTATGTTGCATTTAGTGGGCGCACTGCCACGATCAGTGCTGCGGATCAGTTACCGGCTGACCTTCTGCCTTGCCTATGTCACCTCCGGCCAGCTCTCGTTCCACTGCCGAACATGGACATTTGAGTGTCCCATGGATGTCTGCCTATCCAACACAACCATAGATGAATTGGATTATGACTTGTGTCTGCGCCCCCTGTTGGATCACGAACATGAGTGTAACTGAAACAGCCGTGCATGGGATGCCTTGAAATTCTGCGTATGTATTGGCAGTTGTGCATGGGAGATTGCACAATTCCTCGTGTGCAGTGACCACATAGAGGTGCTCCCCTATTGGGCTGTATTGCGGATTGGTGAAACGGTGTGGGTTGAGCACACCTGCCCGGACCAGTTAATGGATTGGCTCACCTTGGTGTTCCTTGAACACGACAATTACGTACTATTGGAACACATTGTACATGAAGCTGCACGGGCATTCGTGGACGAGTAACTGTTCCTGCAGCCACATCACAGGTCCCAACAACTTGTTGCATGATGGGGAATGCTCATATATCCCACCACAACAGAGGACATATCTGCCTTCGTCAGGACTCTGGATGCATGTGCGTGGAACTATGCGTGTGTACACACACCTGTGCAAGATGATGCAGGTCCATGGTCAGAGCAACACAGTGTCGTTTGGCAACGTTACCAATTTGGACACTCTGCTGGGGGAGAGTACACACATGGCACTGTAGCACGACATGTGAACCTGTCGGACCCTTTCACCTGATCGCTGTCAGCAGAGCAGACAATCAGCGCACTGCGGTGGCAGAACACTATGCAGATCCCATGGGCAGTGAGTAGTGCCCCCTCACACGGATCAATGGGCAGACACCAAACAACACATGACTCATCCAGCAAGGCAAGGTGGGCTGAGACCGTTGCCATCCGTGATGATTGTTGTCCATTTTTGACTCACCATTTTCTGAACCTCGATATGTTCCCATGCTGCATGTAAGTGTCTTAAGCATGTCCATGCTTGTTGTGGCCATAGCCTCGTCCGTAATGACACGCACATGCCAATAAAGTCTATGCCACTCCACTGGTGTCTAACTGTGATGTGTGTTGATTAGATTAGATTGTCCACTCATGTGCCATAATGAGCCTCGTCCCTACACAGGAAGGAACTGACTGACGCATGTGCAATGGGGGTGGCTCCCTTTTGCAAGCTCCACCTCTGTGAGCCAGACATTTTATTGGGATAGTTGCTGGCCGACATGTGCGCTTACGTGACTTCAGCAATGTGAGTATGGTGTTCAACCTCTGACCATGTGGAACAATGTCATATATCATAACAGAATGTGTCCACACAGTTGCGATGTAGGACAGCACTCCTGGCCTGCTACCAATTTGGTCATCCTACACACAGCCGTATTCAATACATGGACATGTGCCTACGTTGGGGGGTTGTGAGATTGTTGTTGATGTGCAATGGGGACAAAGCTAGTACTCACCTTCACAGTCATCCAATTGGCCATGTGTCTCAGGGATACACATGCGCATAGATGTCAGTTACCAGGGTGTACCTTCATGTGCAATCATTGTTCCTACACCCAGCCATACTTCCATACGTGAGTGAACAGAGTCATGACACATCTGTGTGATTTAGAATTTTTTATTCACATTCAGGTGATTGACGGAGCTGGAGCTGTACATGGCCATCTAAGCCCACATTACATGGAAGCCCAGTGGTGGGACAACCAGAGTCCTTTGGGGATTGAAAAGTGATTAGGAAGAGGGGGAGTGCAGTCCACAGCAGGATTGCTGTGTAATTGTCAAGCAGTGAAGATATGGCAGTCCGTGTCGGGGTCCGGGAGAGTGTTCCTGGGGTCAGTGGTAGGTATTGTCCCAGGGCATGATGCACAGGGCACGACCAGGCAGTGACAGGTCATTTGGCGGTGATGGATGCTACTGCCTCCTTTCTCACACACTAATTACCATCCCGCTCTTACTCTCCTGATACCGTTTCTGTGTCCGGTGTGTCCGGTGTGTGTGGCGGGGTGATGGCTGCATCACTGTGTGCCACTGACACATCAGACCGCGAAGGTGATGGGGCAACAACACTGTGTGCCACTGACACATCAGAAGTCGGAGATGTGTGTGTCGATGTTCCCGCTTCAGTCATCTGGGACAGGTTCAGTGGCAGCAATGGCAGCAATGGCAAGATGATGAACCACAGGGCACTCAACTTCCCAGCTACTACTCACTGGTGTCCAGCCATGTCAGCCATGCTTCAAGCCAGCATCTGCTCCATGGTCTCCTTTGATCGCCGCATTTGTGCCAACTCTGTGCTTTCATCGCTGGTGCCTGTCTGATCAGACGGTACTTGTATTCGATTAATGGCCACAGTGAGGTCAGCCAAGGTCTGTGGTGGAGCATGGTGTGTACAGGGACTGTGCAATACGGACTGTACGTGGTCCCTGAGGGGACTCAGACACCCACGTATGGCATCGAGTTTGGCTGCCAAGAGCTCTAAACCCACCTGCAGCTGTTCAGCCAACTCCTCCTGGCAAGCCCACACACGCTGTTGGAACTCCATGTATTGGTTGGGGGGATCCTGGGAGACAGCCGTGGTGGTGTGTGTTGCCTGCTGTGAGGTCTGTGCAGGTGGTGGGGTCACCTCGGGACAGCTGGCCCGCCCTGCTCCTGGGGATGGGGTGCGGAGGCTGTCCATTATCCGTTGGAGGGTGTCTTGACATATGTACATAAATGGCAAAAGGACATTAGCGGTATCCCTCTAGAACAGCACCGGATTCCAAATTAACCCATCATATCTAATGGTGATAATATCTTCATTCACCAAGAGTGTGCAAACTTGATTAACACCCGCCAATACAATGTTATTCCAAAAAATGGAATGGAAGTAGAAAACAACAGCACAAGTAGCACCACTCAAAAAAATGTCCAAGTATAATGTAAATCAATCCATATCCATAAGGTTTATTTTCAGAGCAATCTTCTTTATTTCAATTTGTTATGTACACATAAAAACAGCCAAAGCAGCCGACGCATTTCGTCCAACTCGGGACTTCTTCAGGGCAAGAGAATCGCTGTATTGGTATTAGGAATGGTTGCTAATGTTCCTTCTTCTTTATCTCAACGGTCACGGTCTCTAAAAGATCTATCTATGTTATTCAGAAAGATATGTGCCTTTTTTCCAAAGTCAAACGGAAAAGAATAGTAGCAAGGTCACTGCTCCGGGTCCTAACCTTCCGTCATTAATCCTATTTCAATTTCGTCCAAGAATGCGAAGGGTAATCCCACTCCCTGAATAATATCAGTAGTTCAGATACCCGATTCCGCATCTGCTCACACAAGAGTCGTAATGTCAGTCAGGAACAGCTGCTTTGGCTGTTTTTATGTGTACATAACAAATTGAAATAAAGAAGATTGCTCTGAAAAGAAACCTTATGGATATGGATTGATTTACATTATACTTGGACATTTTTTGGAGTGGTGCTACTTGTGCTGTTGTTTTCTGTCTTGACATATGTGCAGGTTGTCCTCTTCATCATCAATGATGGGAAGTGTGGTGTGCTCTGCAGGAGGTGTTGTTTGTCCCTCTGCAATGTAAAGGGGGATGCAGGTTAACAGATTTATACTTGTATGTTGAAGATTTGCAGATGTTTGCATTCAGACTGCATGCCAATGTACATTGTGACTGTTTTGGTGGAGCTGGCTATTTGATGGCAGTCAGTGTGTTTTTCAACTACATGACGGTGTAGTGTAGTTCCTATTTCCCTTATAGGCTCTACCCTTTGGAATAATATACACTATAGTTCTGTGCATAGGACTGAGGTCAGTAGGCTCCTCTCGAGTATATTAAACTTAATTACTTGTGTGAACTTCTCGAATGAACAAGAAGGGCTTAGTTTCTGACAACCGCATAAACATGACAACTTTGTTTCCTTTCAGAATCGGAACATGTCTCAGAATCGTGGTGACAATAGATAACAGTTTCACTCAGTCAATCGTGCCTGCTTAGTTTCTTCAGAGTTACACAGAAAATAGGAAGACAGACGTTTTCAATAAAAAAGGAGTTGTTGAACACTCTTAGCTCTAGTCAGCTCCATACCTTACAATGAAAGAGGTGGGAATCTCTTTCCAGATCGTGAACTCTAACATCCCGCAAGGGGAGTTGGAACACTGGAAGCTGGAATATCTGCGTACAGGGAAGACAGCGTCTGTTCAGTGCGTCAGGGGGGTACTCAAACTCCTTCAGGACTTGCCGTGGCGAGCTTCATAGCCGAGCTGTGCCATGCCGTGAATTGCTAGGGAAAGTGAAGGCATATTTATACCTGGAAGGTGTCTAGGAATGCTAGCATTGACGTAAAGTCGGGCAGAGGAAGACGTCATGAATGAACCCCTAAGGAATAATAGTTCATGCATAATAGATGAGTTCTTGGAGAAATCAATAATCCCAGCAGGGAAAATACCAACGGCTTAAGGGTCTGGTTTCTTAGAACTCGTTGTGACGTGGGATGGATGGATGTAGGTGACCATGCCTGTATTTGGATCTGCATGCCCAATGCCTAAATAAGGACTGGAATATTATGCCTAAATAAGGACAAGTCGAATTGTGCCTATATAAGGACATGATTCAATAGACCTATATACGGATATCTAAAGCGACACACAACACCCACTCCACTTTCGATAGAACGACGTTACTAAATGCTAAACATTATAAATATGTAAAATAGAGTATCACATGATTTACTAAAAACATATCTAAAAGCATAAACATCATCTCTAAAAACAGTGGCTGTGCATTAAAATGCAATACTGCTGTACATAATTAAAGCAAGTCTCGTCCTAAGCAAAACATATTACATCGATCGCTAAATGAATGAGCACAAGTATATACAAATATACATACAATGAAATGGTTCAATGGTCCAGAAAGGAAACACAAAACCATTTCATGTCAAGATTACATCGGTGTTAAAAAATATAAGATGACAACGTGTCCCTGGAAGTGTTCAAGAAAATCTATTCTCTTTGAATAGTTCTACTATAAGCAGAGTCCATGAGTCAAAAAAATAAAAATAAAGCGAAAAAATTTAAAGTTTCAAGCTTTGTCTTTTGTTTTTAGAAAAATGAAGGCCAAATTCAGTGATTGTCTGGTACAATGTGAGCCAAATCAAAAGTTAGTGGAAGGTGTCGGAGAGAACATGTAATCCTCCATTCCCGTAGACAAGAAGTCGTCCACCGATATTGGTGAGGTCAAATACCTCATTTAGAAGATTAACTGCATATAGATGTGGAACATCGTCAGTAGCAGTATTCGATGTTACCTGTGCGCCTGTTGATCCATCTCGTACCTCAGCAGTAGCATGTCGCATCTGTGAGATCTCAATGAATGCCACCATCAGGATTGGTTGCCGCTGGGGACCACACAGAGCATGGGCCGTTATCGGGTCCAGCAGAGGATCGATATCCGTAGGCATGACTGATGGAAGTGTCAGACATATGTCTAGCACGCATTCTTCACCGCAAAGCAGGCAACGCAGAACAGGTAAGATGCAATCCTGCCAGATTGGTCTGAATGACAGAAACCATGTGGCGTTCAGTTCTTGTAGACGAGGTAAACCCAGTAGTTGTACTATGCGCTCACGACACCTCCTCTCTAAGAGCCCTTTCTCCAAATTGTTGGGAGTGACGTTGGTGGATAGGCTTGCCATAGCGTAGCAGGAAAAACAAAAATAGGATTCCCACAATGAGTGCTAAAAGAAGTGGCAGACCACCAAACACCGAGTGCATAAAGTTTGGAATGATTCCGAGGACTGCTTGAAAAGGTGTTAACAGTCCTCAACATATGGCCTTAAATACATGCACAATACCGCTCGTATCAGACATGTTTAAGATACGTCCCAACATTTCCGTGAAATGTGTAGGGCAGTTGGTACGTAAAAGAGCCTGTATCTCAGCCGAAGTCCTTGCAATTTGTAGATCATAGGTTTCTTTGGCAGAGGTCAAAGGCACAGTTTTCTGCAAAATAATGGCTTTCATTCTGCTTAGAGTATCAATTCGTATAGAAGAGATGTTCAGTGAAGGCCATAGAGTCAACTCCCTGACTGTGTCTATTTGGGGGAACAAGACTTGCATACAGAAAGTGACCCTGGAAGTAACCATTACTAGATATGGGATACCTGACAACATGCCATAACAGCTCTGATCATTCAACATGAGGTAACTCCCATTTGAAAGTTGTCCAAACGTTGGATTAATCACAGCAGCTGGTGAAGCCTGCAGGTGGCAGGATAAGTTTGAAATGGAACCGCTACAGGCCCTGTGTAAACTAATATCCCGACATATGAGTGAACAGTTCAGTGCATTTTCACAGAGTGTACTACTAATAAATACTTCACGCCCCCCACTCCAACATCTGTGTGTGTAAAGTAAGGATGTATGATGTTACAACGCATACATTTACATCGCGGTACATTACATCGCGGTTTTGACAACGCAAGTTGTTACAACGACTTGCGCTAGATGGCGCTCTGAGACAAGGAATAGGACTTAGGAGTAGTATAATTTACTATTCCAACTCCAGTCTACGTACAGTAGGGAAGGTGTTGGATAGTAAATTATACTATTCCTTGTCCTAGAGCGCCATCTAGCGAAAGTCGTTGTAATGACTTGCGTTGTAAAAACCACGATGTAATGGCATCGCGATGTAATCCCCGCGTTGTAAACGATGTTTCCCGTAAAGTAAATCCCAGGATATCCTGATGTATTCTTTACCCAACCTTTCATATTTGCCCGCTGGTATGTATTTGAGGCAATACTGAAAATGGAAGGTTGTAACAGGCAGAGTTATTTTGCCATGAATTAACCATTAACCATTAACCATTCAGTAGCTGGTTTTTCTGCTACTGGAAATGGCATTTTTTCCAGTTTTTCAATGCTCATCATTGTATACTTAGCTACCCTTTGTGCCAGTTCGAACTGTTCATCAGTGAAATTGTATTCTGAGAACAGAGAAGACGTGTTAATGAAACGCCAAGGCACATAGCCTGCACGCAGGTTTTGTAGCTTCCAGCCTAATGACAGAATAGAACGTACTTGAGACTGGCCTTGTTGCAATTGGACCAAATCTTGTTACACAATGTCTATTGCTGAGGATACAATGTTGCCCATTGAATATATCCTGGATGACAGAGTCGTTAACCCATTGTCGACTACAGCAAGAGTTTTCTCTAAATTAATAAGACGTCTGCTTGTGTAACCTTCCATATTTCATTATAAGCAGCATAGATACCTGCATATATAAAACGTTTTTGACGCAGTTTTCTTGGTCCTAGCAAGAAATCCCTAAGGTCTGCGTCGTCTTTAAGTAAAGATAAGTGTTGTTTCACATCCTCTAGCGTAAATGTCTGCAGCCAGTCGAGGCATAATTTTCCTACACTGTATTTTGTTACTACCCCTGGATGCTGTCTTTGGACATAGCGTGGGTCTGGCCTACTGATTGTGAAACCCTGTGTTATGTTCAGGAATCTTTCTTGACAGTTGTTTGTGTTTATGGGCCAGAGCAACCATTTTCTGTTATTTTGTAGAATTTTATGTGCATTGACCTCCCCCTGTGTAGTGCTACCACTGGCAGGTTTAGGTATGGACAGAGTGTTTATGTCTTTGATCTTGGCTAATCCAAGGCAAGACATTTGTTGGACAGTGTCATTCAAAAACATTATCTGCTGTGGGATGATGCAGGCTCTAAACAAAGCTTCTATCCCCTGCACTTGCCAATCTTTTGTACCCCAGACAGATTTTGTGTCAATAGTTTGTTTCCGAAAATCGAAACCCTGTCTAGACAGTTGGTCAATAAAGGATGCAGAATAAATCTGTTTTGCACTTTTTAACATATTTTTCTTAACCTGTTTTGTTGACACTTTTATAATAAAACGTTTCTGGGACGGATGTATTGTATCCTGAAAAATATGGAAACTTCTTTTCAAATGTTTTTGAGCTACCCCTCGGTGGTGTAGGACAATGTTCCCACAGGTTATACAAAAATAGATTTCTAGGAGTTGTAGTTTTATGCAAGAAAAAATTACCATAGTGGTTGTAACAAAAAAGCTGTTCATAGTCTGTTGAACCCTCTAAATATTCATTGTTAGAAAATGCAGCAGACCTTGCTAGATCAGACATCATATTTTTAACAGTCTCAAAGTCTCAATCATCAGAATAGGTACTAGAGGTAATAAAGTCACTTAAGGGGACGCGCTAGTTACTTATCTTCTAACTCTCTGCCATATACCTTCCTGAGTACTGCCGTGAGGGGAACGGCCAACAAGGGCAGGAACAGCTTTTTGCCAGGCACCAGCGGACCGCCGTGAGGAAACTACATCACCCAGCAGCCCACCCCTGGCGCTTGCCTCTGATGTCACCAGGCAGCGCCGGGGGAGTTTAAAACACCCACAGGTGCACCGCAGCGCGGGATGCGCCCGGGCCAAGGGCGGGCCCGTCCTTGCCCGTCAGGGGCCGTTTGAGGCCGGGCAGGTCCTACCCTCGTGGAAAGTTTGATAATTGTTCTCACGTCTCAACAACCTTCAGGACTTACGGTAGGACTAATTGAGTGAACGTATTGTTGTCTAGAAGAGGGGCAGCTTGTATTATACCAGCCATTCCTTTGCGTTTGGGGCTGGGGTTTTTTATTCATATTTATAATTCCGCATATATCGCATGCAGTGACACGTAAGTGGTGTGGCCCAATTGAAACAATTGCAAGCGACATATAATCATCTAGCATGCGCAAACGAAAATAACTTATCTGACAGGGGCGATGGGAGCTCTAGAAAAACAGATTACATCAGTTGAACAGACATTAGCGGCTGCGACATTAAATTTGGGAGAGACTGCTCAACAAACTAACCTTATTCAAGATGCCGCAACAAACGGGGGCAAATTAATCATTACACCAGTGAACGGCTGTATTCAAAGGGCGGTAGATGATACTATTCATAGTGCTCCGGAGTCATCTACCTCTCTCCCTATGAAGAGGAAGAAAAAGATAGTCAGAAAATCCACGTGCAATAACGGAAAGGCAGACTCTGGAAAAATAACAGCTAATATAGAAAGTAAAGTCGGAAGACGTATTTCTGCCAAGCAACAAGGACTAGTTAATCATGCTATGACACTAACAGTTGATACAACAGGGAATATTCCTGAGCAGAGCAACAAGGGCGACGGAGTGGAAAATCTCGCTACCGTTATAAGAAACCTAGATCTATATGTAAGAGAAGCAATTAAGAACATTGGTCACAGACTAAATCGGGTAGAGTCACAGCTGAAAAAACCTTTGGACAATAAAGTGGGCGAGGTTACTCCACACCTGAATGTTCAACATAATAACAGTGAAGCGAGGAACTATAGGCACCCAGGACAATCCCAGCAGTGTGTAGTCTGGGTGGAAGGCTCAAAAAGTAACCAAAATAGAGATTCCCTTAGCATACCAATTGTAACATCAATGGGCCCACCTAAGAACGCTAGCAATATAATTCTAGATCAAAATAGACCAAAAACTCCGCCACTGGAGAACTTACACTCACTGAAGCCGAAACTGTCCCATTTGGATTTTCCGCCAGCTTGTACCCCTTTCACAGTCATCCTGGCAAATGTACCGCAGCTAGGATTGCATGATCAGGAGACATGTGAATCACTCAGAAATAAGTCATTATATTGGTTAAGGACAAAAGTGGGACATACGATGAGTCTGTTTGAGGAGTTTAAGATGGCGCGTAGGGTGGGTTGGGTTGGTAAAGTCAGGAAATCCTTTGTAAGCGACTGTGTGGTACTTTCTTTCCGCTCACCTTGGTTAGTGGAAAGGATTCTGGGGAATGGGGGTAGTAACAAGATAGATGGTAGATGGGATTAATATTCTTTTCTTGGGTTATTTCTATCGTCCACTTTTTCAGGTGGAGAAATTAAATCAACCAGAGGGTGTGCTCAGGCCAATATACAATGTCCCAGTAAGTAATCAATTTAGTTCACTCTCTCCCCTCGAGGAATTAGACTGACTACATCAAATGGTGGCAAGTGGTTGGGAAGAATCTCAAGAAACCCAAGGTAATAGCACGTATGGGCGGAGGCCAAATAAAATAGTCCAACCTGAAGATCTTAGCCCAATATATAACAGCGATGAGGATCTAAACGCTATCCCACACGGGTTAAAGACAGTCGACTTAGAGGCTCAAACACTCATATCACCTCTAGATAACAAGGGGAATGTAAAGATTACTTTCTGGAATATAGCGGGACTATCTTCCAAACTTCATAATGACCTTTTCCTATACTTTATAAGAAAAATTGATATTCTCGGTCTCCAGGAGACCAGGGCTCAGAAGGAAATACACATAGATGGTTTTAAAACCTACCATACCCCAGCCACTCCGTCAAATTCTGGGAGATCAAAGGGTGGTCTATGTATTTACGTTTCAAACTTGCTGTCAAAAAAAAGAATCAAGTTTGAAATATCTGATCCTAACTACCAAATTATAACATTGAGCAAGGAGAGTAAAAATCATATAACTATAGTGAATTTCTATAACAATATTGTTAAGGAAAAGATGACAGATAAAATGTACCAACTAAGACACGCCCTGCAAAATATTCAGACCCAAAGCTCTGGAAATGTACAGATTGTATGGGGTGGAGATTTTAATGTTAACATATGCCCACATAATAATGATCCGTCGTGTGTGGCCTGATGGATGAGGAAACATGCAATCTGACTCATTTTCCACATAATGCTTATGGCAACGCTCTGAATGAGAATATATTCTCGCTGGATCTTGGCTTTGCCAATGATATGGTCTCACCACCAATTCCTTTTTCACAAACGTTTAACAGGAGAGGTTTGAGTTCTGTTATAGATTTCATTCTAGTCTTAAACCATCTTTCACGCAGCGTATTGGGATTCAAAGTGCATGACATAGCTATTAGTGACCACTTCCCACAAACAGTAAGAATTTCAATCAAAAATTTTAATCAACATACGAAAAATAAAAATAAAAATTTGATCCATATCTGTAATAACTTGGATATTGATAGATCAAATGGATATTCACTGAAGTGGGAAATGGTAGATCCGGACAAAATAACAAAACTAGTGGTAGGTAAGGCACTAGACCCAATTATGAAATGTTTAAATGAAAATACCCCTCATGAGTTGGTTTTAGTAAATTTCCTACATATCACCACAATTATAAAAAACAGCTTGAAGGCAGAGATAAAAAGGGGGGATAATAAGAAAGCTGGGTGTTTTGACACCAATTGCACAAAAGCTCATCGTGCACTTAAAAAAGCTATACACAACACCGAACCAGATAGACTCAAAATCCAACAAGCCAGGAAATGTTATAAACAGGCCATAAAATTAAGAAAAAGGGCCATAAAAAATTCTCTCTTGGAAGACATGCATAGGGCTAGTATACTAAAAGATAGTAGGGCATTTTGGAAAGTGATTAGATCTCCTTTTCTTTGCCTCGAGGGTAAACCATCACTGGAGGCTGCGATTGACGAACACCAGTGGGTGAGTCACTTCACTAAAATCTTTGGACAATCAGAGGGGAATACAAACAGAGAAGATTTAATATCTTCTCCTCCTAACGATAGGGTGACTTACCCGATTGAGGTACTTTTCTCTTTAAAGGAAGTGCAATCGGCACTAAAAGAAAGTAAAGGAAGCAAAGCTCCTGGACCCGATGGGGTTCCTGTTGACTTATACAAGCATAACAGTGACCTATGGGCTCCATTATTGACGCGTGTCCTTAACGCAGCCACCTCGAGGGGTTTAATTAAAAGCTGGTCCGAGTCTATCATGGTCCCCATTTATAAAAAAGGTGATAGGCAGGATCCCTCCTGCTACAGACCCATTTCCCTATTAGATTCACTGGGAAAGGTAGCAGGAAGGATACTTCTATTTCGGTTACAAACATGGGCGAAAGAATATACTTTCGGACCTACAATTCGGCTTTAGGGAAGGGTTGAGTACAATAGATCAGGGGCTCAACCTGGCCATTCTAATGGGTAAATACACGAAGGCAGGGAGGGGGAAGTTACATCTGGCGTTTGTGGACCTCTCCGCTGCCTTCGATTGTGTTTCCCATGAGAAATTATGGAGCATATTAATAAAAATGGGGATAGAGGCATCCTTAATTGACTTTCTGAAAGCCCTTTATAATAACGCAACCGCATGTGTAAGGTACGGACTTAAAGGCGAATGTACCTCACCATTCCAGGTGAGAAGAGGGGTAAGACAGGGGTGCGTCCTGGCACCTTTTCTGTTCGCTTTATACACAAATGGCCTAGAAAAGGCATTATTAGAGGGATGCCAGGATGTACCCCAACTGCATTTGAATATGGAAAATAGATGCATACCTGCACGACTCTATGCGGACGATGCCGTAATTATGGCCAGGACCCCACTGGCATTGCAGAGGGCATTAGCTTCCTACAATGTTTTTATGGAAAATATTGATTTAAAGATAAATGCCACAAAAACATATGTAATGAATTGTGGCAGAGGAGGCAAGGAAAAGAAGGGCATCTTTTTAAATGGGAGGAAATTGGTAAATACCTCTACTTATCCATATCTAGGGATATTAATTGATGACAAGGGTTCATGGGGTCAAGCCATTAACACCAGGAAACTCCTATTTATGCGAACAACATCAGCCCTCCAACCGAATTAATAAAGATTTATAAGGCTAAATGCACAAGTGTAGCATTATATGGGGCAGGGATATGGGGCCACTGTAACGTATCTGTGATACAGAAAGTGGAAAACGCATTTCTTAGGTATCTATTAGCCGTGCCCTGTTCCACCTCCACCTACATTTGTCATGCCGAGCTAGGAGTTCCCTATATATCTGACATCATAAAAATCCAGCCAGTAATCCTATGGCACCGTATCTGGAAGACACAAAACAACAAACTTATTCAGATGGTGCTGCAGGACGCCCTGAAGTTAGAACATTCTCTAGAGATAGAATGGATAAGATATATAAGGGATTTTATGACTGATTTAGGAAAACCAGAATATTTTTATAATCCTGAGTCAATCTGCCGTATCCCAGGGAAAGAATTTAAAAAACAATGTATGCAACATATGGAGAATTTAAGATTTGTGAATGAGGCGATAAAACCTACTGTCCTCTCAAATTTGATGATAACTTCTTCTTTTAGCATGCAACCGTATCTCCGAAATACCATAAAGGGATACAACAGATTTGTCCTTACTCGTTTCAGGATGAATATTTTTCACAGATTGGTTACATTCCCAACGGTTAATGATTGGTCCAAAAATCTATCCATCTGCCCGTGTGACAATTTATCTGTACAATCAACGATGCATGTCACTTTGTTCTGTAAATTTTATAATGATTTGAGGAAAAAATGGATAATACCGATTTTAAAAATATGGGGGCTTCGACAATGTCGCCCAGCTTATTTTGCCCTTCAATTTCTAGATGATGAATGTTTAACCATAAATGTGGCCTCTTTTTTAAAGAAAATAATTAAATGTAGGAACCAACATGATTTGGAGCTTACTGTTAGTAACGATAGAGCGTCCCTGTAATATTACTTACATGCACTGAAAATGCGAGGGCCAATATTAATGTTCTGTATTATAGAATACGACCTATTGACCCAAAAGCTTCTAGTAATTAATGTACTGTATAATTGTTTTGTCTGTTTTATTTTTAAACATATTTTTAACATTTTAATAACAGTAATTTTTTATAATGTCTTTTGTAAATGGTGTATGAAATACGGAAGTCAAAAATTTTGCGATATTTACACAAATGAACATGTACGCTTTCATGATTTTTATGTGACAAAAATCGAATAAAGCTTATTCTATTCTATTCTATTCACTTAATGATATTTTGAATATGTGTGGAATCTTCACAAGTTCAGATGGACCGAATATATCATAATTCGTTTTGTCCCAAACTATACCATCTTGTATAGGAACGGCTGTGATGCTCACTGCTGACAAGTCTCTTGCTTCATGATGGGATGATTTGTGTGGTTTCAACAGTAAGTTCACAGTTCTGTTTTCTGTGTCCAAGTGAATATATCTTCCCCCTGTCAACATGCTCAGAGTTATTACCAAAGCAAGCCAAAGTAGAAAGAAGAAAATTCCAGAAATAATCCATAGTTCAATCCATGGTGAAACCAGATAAGTTTTTTTTAAGTGATGAAAAGAGTCTTGTGTTTGTTCTTTCAAAGTCTTTTTTGCTGGTGTTGTTTCTGGTTTGCTGGGATCCTCAGAAAACATATCAACGTTAATGAAACAGCCAGAGGCAGTTCTGTCAATGGTTGGCATTGCTTCAGGATTCATTGAAATTGCTGGCACCAGCTGTTCACGTGTTACGTTGGTGTAGACAGGTGTATCAGGATGAACTGTTATTTGGGTATCAAGAGGAACGAGTTCCATAGCATTGTTGCTTAGTCCTTCATTTTTTACTGTTGGAGTCTCAAAGGTGATGAGTCTTTCAGTTTGAACCTCTTGGATAGTAGCTGGAGGAGTGTGTCTGCTACTTGGTCAGAGTCCACTTGTCCTACTATTCAGTATTGGCCACATGATGTGGTTTGATGTGGTCGATGGACACACATCTTTCCTCCTTTTTTACCAGCAAGGGGCAGCAGAAGTACTGTTCTTGATCCGTGGATTGCTAGGACAGGTACTGGTTGTCTGTAAGAAGGCCCAAATTCCTTCTTATCCGTGATCTTTTCTCTGACTAGATCCCCAAGCTTTGGGATCCAGACAGACCTTGCTGGGATGGCTGTTTTTTCCCCAGTGGTGGTTGGCTTCAGGATGACATTGCTTTGTTTCGTTCTTATTTCATTTAAGTCCTGTAAAACAGCCAAACGATCTTTGATATCAAAAGGTTTATTTTCCACCACTGTGCCTGCACATTATAGATTTGGGACACACCTTCTTGTCCCAAATAGGAACTCATATAGAGTGATTCCCCCTAGAGAACTTCTTGGCAGATTGTTTAAAGAGCGTTGGACCCCATAAAGAAGTTTGACACACCCGTCACCTGTACCTAATACTCTAGCTGTTAAAGACTGCTTTATGTCCCGTTTTTTTCTTTCCACAACCGAATTTCCCTCAGGATGGAATGGAGAAGAGTACCGCAATGCAATGCCCAAACTGGCCATGGCTTCTTTGTAAGCTCGAGAGCTAAACGCAGGGCCCTGGTCAGAGTGTTGCGTGCCAATTGCATATGTGCCGATAAAGACTCGCAAATCTTTTATAACAGTTCGAGCGTCAGCTGAGCTCTGAGGCCCCATCCATAGGAACCTTGATTTAGTGTTTGTGGGATTGCATTTGTCCAAGAGGACGCCTGCACATAGATAGTCTAATGCTGTCTAACAATGGTGTCTGTACTGGGCAGACTATTTCATAGTCTGGTGTCTGGTGGCGTTCTGTACTGAGATCTCTATTGCAGTCTATGCAGTTATTGATGAAAATGTGAATAAGTGTATTCATTCCAGTCCATCAGCAGTGTTCCCACGAACGCGCGCGCCTGCGCGCCTGCTCACCTCTGTGACCCGGAGCGCGCACTGCTGAGTCTGTGGCGCGCAAATCCCCGAGAACATTTGTGCTGCCGCTGCATTTAGCAAGTGCTCCCTCTTGCTAAATGTCTTTTGTTTTCTAGAATGCGGCTGTAAACAAAAGCACAAATCTGCCGGCAGCCAAACTCTAGGAAACAAAAGAAATGCAGAAACACGGTGTGTGCTTTTAGAATCACTTAAAAGCACACGCTGCGTTTGTAAGCTTGCTGCATTTCTTCTCTAAATAGAGCTGGGCTGCGGGGTGATAGTGTGCCTTTTTTTTAGTTTTCATGTTAATTGCAGCCCATGAAGGGCGCGGCTATTAATATGAAAACGTTAACAGAGGCACACAATCACCCTATAGCTGCGCTCTATTATGAGAAGAAATGCAGCAAGCTTACAAACGCGGCATTTGCTTCCAGGTCACCAGTGCTTAATTTGTCACTAAAGAGGTGCCGGGGATCTAAATAGGCGGCATATTTTTATAAAATGTTTGTTGTTTGCCTTCCTAATAAACAGCATAGTATGTGACTTACAACTCATATATACATCCGCTTCCAGACGTGCCTTTTACGCACATCCATGTGTACTCCCAATGGCCGATGGGGCTGGATGATGAATGCCGCATTCATCAGCCAGCCCCAACAGCTGCAGGACGTCTCTGACTGCTCGGCCTCAGGCTCCCATTCACTGCCCTGTCGCCCCTCTAAAGAAAATTACATTCTCCAGGCGGATCTATGTACTGCCAAGCTGCTTGTTTTCAAATAATTAACCTTTGAAGCCCCTGCCTCCCACTTTGGAGACTCTAGGAACTTTACGGGCAGTTTAACTTCAAAATACATGCTCACCACTGTCCTGAAGATGAACCCCAATAATTGGGTTCGAAACGCCGTCGACCACCCCACAACATGAATTCCTTATAACTTGTAAAGATCAATTATGGAATTCAACTACTATATTGTTGTCAATGCGATGTCTTTTTAAAACTACTATCACTATTTCACACCACGCTTTTCTTATTTTGTGAGCATTCTAAAATTGACTTTGTTTAAATAAATACCTGCTATCTTTTGACCTACATGACCCTTTACGTACTTTGTCTCCTGCTCCCTACGGAATTGATTTCACTTATCTTAAAAAACAAGTGACCCTGCCTGGGTCACCTTTTCTATTGGACCCTTTTGGGCCATCCTTGAACCATTGTTCTTAACTCTTCCCTGTGAGGTGGAGGGCACAGTGGCATAGCTCCCATCCTGGGGCATTGTGTTTGGCTCCGGGCCCCTGCTGTCGTCGGATGAGGTCTCTAACGCTGCCAACCTGCCAGCAGCACGCCTCCTCGGCATCACAATTGCAAGTGGTGATGTGGGCGGTGACTCATGCATGAGTGGTGATGCGGGCTGTGGTGGTGGTGATGCAGGCTGTGGTGGTGGTGATGCAGGCTGTGGTGGTGGTGATGCTGGCTGTGCTGTACTCGTGCTGGCCAGAGCTGACCTGTCTTGCCGGTGTGCCCTCTCTCCTGTACCATGTGCAGTCCTGCGCGATGTTACATCTGTGGACAGAAATGCAACATCAGCTCAGTGTACCTGAAGGGCTGCATTGCAAGCATCACAATAAATTCATGTAACACTCTCACATTGTCCTCTGCCTGCTTTTGGCTAATGTGTGTACCATGCATTGTTGTCCTGTGCTATTCACTTCATGGTTGGGGGTTCCCTGACTACATCTCCCATAATGCATTGCCTGTCTGCACTAACACATGGACTGGAGTGGGATACTCATTTCACAATGGGGGATGTGGGATAGGGGTAGGAGGGGCTACATTGCTGTGTATTCGTCTTACCTTGTTGGGTGGCGGCTCTGGCAGAGCTGTCGGCATCTCCATGCCCCACGACGCTCTCGTGCTCTATTGTGGCCTCCACCAGCTCCTCCAGTTCGGTGAGGGCAGGTGCCCTGTTGATTCCACCTCCAGTCTGGCTGGCCTCCTTCTGGATTTCCCCCATCTTCCTCTTTGTCACAATCCTCAGGTTGTACCAGCGCTTTTTGAGTACCTCAATGTCCCTGTGGGTCACTCCCACAGCATTGACCTGCGCCTGGATACCCAGCCATATATTGCGCTTCTCAGACTCCGGCACTTGCAGGGACTGCCTCCCAAACAGCTTCTGGTGCTGCTTCACCACCTCCTCCACTAGCACCTGGAGTTCCTTGGGGCTGAATTTCATCTTCCTCCTCCTTTCCACTCCATCTCTCTGTGTCCTCTGGCTGGACATGATGATTTTGAGCTGCACAAACAGGCACTGGCTCCCTGCCTCTCCTCTGCACTCCAAGCCTCTCCAGAGTCTGTTGATTGTGTGCACCTGCCTGGGTGTGGCCACCTCCTGGTTGGATGGGGTGTGGTTGCACAGGATTGGCTGTTTCATCCAGTCATGTGATTTTCTTTTCCCGATTCGGTAAATACCGATTCGGTATTTACCGAATCGGTAAATACCACCTCGGTATTTACCGATTCGGTAAATACCACCGCGGTATTTACCGATTCGGTAAATTCCGATTCTTGAATACCGAATGTTACTGATTCGGTAAATATTACCGAATTATTACCTACATATAACTTACCGATTCTTAAATACCGATTCGGTACGGTTCGGTATTTAAGAATCGGTAAATTTTATTTACCTACATGAGGCCCTATATGTGGAGTTTTATCTACCGCTAACTAGACCCGGAGGTATCAAACTGCTTTACATAAGCTCCAGCTGCATTAAATACACACGCAATCATATTTGTTAGGCACAGGGAGATTGACTGATTTGCCCAAAAACACACATTCTTGAGCATCCCTGCGGAGACTCAAACACCGTTCCCCAGTTCCTACCTCTACCACCATAACCGTGAGGCCACATTCTGTTCACAATGTGCCTTTGTTCACAATGTCGGCTATTCACGTTTCCGGCGTGTTTTTAACCTTTTTATGTATTTATAAATATGCTAAATAAATGCATCAAGTGATACACAACTTGAATGCGCATTTGCAATATTAAAGGCTGCATGGCAATTAAGAGCCCAGCCACAGTCTGCACAAGGGAAGTGGCTTGAGGCAGCCGACGATGAATTGCACACCACAATCTGTTTTCTTCAGTTACGAGAGAGAAGTTATTTTTATGACCTCATTATTCAAAATAACTGAGGACGCGTTGATTCCAGGCAGTCAGTCACATGAAGCACTCCAGAGAAATGAAACTGCACTGCAGGCAGGCATCTTGTCCAAACCCCTGTGTTCTTACAAGAGTTTGTTGAGGGTCTGTGTTTTCTCTGAACAGTCTGATGGATTCAGAGGTTGGACTGTGGAGTCACGATTTGCATTTGTTGGTTTGGCTTTGGCTACCACGCCAGGGCACCGTCACCCACGGGCGGCATATTCATGACCATGGTGATGGTAGCATGGCGGCTGTGGTTATGCTAATAGTAGTTACTTTCACTAATTTAACCTTTTCCGTACTGCTTAACTACTGTGTTACAGTAACTGTCAAGTAAAACTTAAGTTACCACTTCAGTCCGGTTGGCTGGCCCGGGTCACACACTGACTGCATACTACCATAGGCTGCTGCGCAGAGCAGCTTTTCAGTTAACTGATCTAGTGGGGTATTTTCCATCTTCTCTACAGCTGGATCTTAGGACCTCGGTGTTTCTGCCTTCAGCTTTTTTCTTATGAATGTTTTTTCTGGACACACTCTCACTTTGTTCCAAGACTTTTCCTCAAGGAGGATCCAACAAGGGAATAGCCAGCAAGTGAAAAGATTCCCACTTTGCACCATAATCTGAAACTTTTCTGCTAGCATGTCACCCCACCTGAAGTCAGCGCCCGGTGTGATCGCACCACCCTAGAGCCACCCTGCTCAAGGGTCCTGTGACCTCAGTGACTGTCGCACTAGGGTGTGCTGCTTCTGAAGTACTGGGTTTTTCAGAACCAACCCAGCGGTGCCAGGGAACACACCCGAAGACTTCGAGTTCTTCCTGTTTCAGACTACAGAAACACAGAGTCTTCTAGGTGAAGTCAAAGATCGATTTTATTGGCTGCAGACCAATCACAGGTATCCGAGAAGTACAGCACGGTGTATGTTCTCAGGAGACTGCTCCTGAACCAAAAACCAGTCTTTACTTATATACACAAAATTACGCTCTGGGCAACACCGCCCCCGTTTTACAAGTGGTCATTCACATATTTTTGCTTCAAAGAAACAGTAAAGTCATGATGATGTTCCCACATTTCAGCTCAGTAAGATCACAAGTATTTACCCAGCGAGGCTCAGAACACTCATCAGATATCAGCAACCCCCAATAAATTCGGTACCTCCTCCTCGTAAAGCAAGTCATAAAGTAGGAAATAGAGTCAGGTGTGAAAGAAATTAGTCAGGGTTCGTGTGGGAAGAACGGTTTTATGGTGTGTCGCGCCCTGATGCTAATCCCATTTGGCCGTTGTAAGAGGAACCGGCCGGACATGAGTGACCTCGGGCATTGGAGTCAGTTTGCACAGGTCACAAAGGAGTCACAGGAGGTGTACGTGTCCTTTAGGCCATGGCATGGCCTTAGTGCAGCCTATGTGAGGGCAAGCACAAAATGGCTACCGCTTTAAAATGGAACCCATGAGCATGATATGTAGTGCCGTGTACATGGTGAATTCCTCGTAGAAACATGACGAAAACACTCGTACATACCGCATTAGTCATTTGCTGTTCACTGATACCAAAATCGGCCTCCGACTTGGTTCCGAAATTTACAGTACCACAGACCCTCCTTTTGCCCTTACATAGGCAATAACTATGCTAATCTGAGTCCAGGTCTATATTCATAAAGTCATGGAGATGTTGCTGTAGCATCATCCTATTGCTTAGCTCGTCCCTTGATACAGGTCTCTTTACACATGATGTAACACAGAGGCTACACATCACGGGAGCACACTGTATACATAGACAGAACAGGAAAAGAATGGCTAAGATCATTCCAATGACTATTAGGATCTTCCATCCCCAAGCTGATAACAGTCCCCAGAACCACCCCATCATCGACCAATCTCCTTTGTCCACATGAATGGATTCGGAAATCTTATGCAGTTTGGAGATGGCTTGATAGACTGTCGGAGCGGTATCTGGTATGAAAATACAACAGCTCGATTGGATAACCTTACATACCCCACCACGGTCTGCAACTATTACATCTATAACCATACGGTTCTGCAACGTCATAAGGCGATCCGCTTGGAGCTCAGCTGTTAAGTTACCAAGGGCACCAGCCGTTTCATTAACAGTGGTTTCAACTACACGAGTCAGTTGTCTCAGGTTCCTACTATTGGCCATTGGTCCCCAAAACGGCAGGAAACCCAAGAAGAAGTCTCCCGCTTCCTGACCGGCAGTATCCTCCGCACTGACAATGCCTCTCACAACTCTGGTCTTGTGATAATCAGAGGCAGCAGTGAATGTCGGCGGCAGCAAATTTGCAACATAACATGTGCCCGAGAAATCAGGGGGCAACCATGTATATGCTCGATCATTGCAAACGAAGTATGTACCCTTGGCAGCCAAAAATGCAGGGGAAAACTGTGATGGAAAGGCGTACGTTTCAGTACAGTCACTTTTCCCTAGTTGAGCTCTTAGATTCTGACCATTACCTTGTAAACAGAACCGACCTATGTGGGGTACGACCCAAATTGGGGATAAACTCTTACGCTGTTTCTCGCCTAGACTAATGCTATACCCCGTCGCGTTCCAACCTACATAGGCTTGCAACTCATCCTTGGGAATAGATGAATATGCATCGATGTCTCTGCTCATACCAGCAACTCCTTTCATCAAGGCTTTATTGTTCGTGCTAGGTCTAGTGGAACGCGGTGGTCGCGGGGAATATGTCTCAAGTGCGAAGAGAAACATAGTCTGGAATGCCCATGATGACCCATTATAGCTAAACGGCAGCACTAGATATGGGATACCCTTATTAATGGTATGTGGCATCAAACCACACACCCAGCAATTTGTCGTATTCATAACTAGTTGGTGCTGGTGTAGAAGTTGAATAAATGAATTATTTACGAACTCAGAACATCTAGCTTGTTCGTGTTCAGGCAGAGGGTGGAAAGAGTGTGAGGAAACAGTAGGAGGAGGTATGGGCTGTACAGTGGGTGTAAATGGTACTTGAAAAGACAATAATACATATCCTACAGAAAACATCACCATAATAAGTAGTACAAACAGACATTATATTACAAAACGTTTGCTATTCATTACTTTACATATTCTGCTCTTAAAATTCATTTCCTTATCAGGTCTCTCCATCTCGCAAAACTTCATCCTCTAATCGTGCTGTTCGCGGCGGATGAGTATCTTCTGCTAAGGAGTACACCTGTCAGTCCAGGGAACGCCCTAGATCAACCAGAACCTTTGACCTAACGTCTCCGGCTTGTACCCCAAAGTCTTGGCACCGCGACCCTACAGCTGAACCCGGATGGTGGTTCGAAAAACAAAAAAAACAAAAAAAGTGTCTGAGATGAGAGAGCTGTACTATCTACAAAGAATTAGCAAAAAAGAATTTTTATTTGTCCATAGGCCTCGACCTCAAATTGTAGTGATTTTTAGTAGGTACTGTCTGGTCTTGAAACAAGAGTTCAGGCTCTGTGGTGTCCAATCTATTTGATGATGGCACAGCTTCTTGCAGAATGTTGTCGCTTTCCTGTTCAGAGCTTGCTCCTTTCACGCGTGCATCGCTAAATGGCACGAAACGAGGCACAGTGTCAGTCTCAGAATCAGCGATACCTTCCTGGACCCACCGGTCATACGGCAGAGGCAAAGGGACTCTCTTACAGTGTATGCCGTGAATCCAGTTCTTTTTCCCTTTCACTCGAACTGCTGATCTTGTTGAGATAAGGACGAGGTGAGGGCCGGTCCAGCGGGGCTCATCATTCTTTGTCCTTCTGAAATTTCGGATCAGCACCCACGATCCAGGATTGATAGGGTGTCCTGGAGTTTCAGGGGCCTGAGGCAGAGTATCGTGGACCTGTTGGTGTAAGACATACAGGTAATCAAGTAGTACTGGATGTTCGATTTCACAGAATTTTGTCGGCCTTGGCACTCCCCATACATTGGCCGGACGGCCAAAAACAATTTCATACGGACTAAGTCCCACTCGTGAATGCACAGTCATTCTTGTTGATAGGAGCGCTAAGGGCAGGGCGTCAGGCCATTTGAGACCAGAACTCGCTTGGATCTTGGCCAATTTGAGCTTCAATGTGCCATTATAGCACTCTACCAGTCCAGCTGATTGGGGGTGATTTGCAGCGTGGAATTTCTGCTTAATGCCTAAACCTTCACATACATTCTTCATCACTCGGCCCACAAATTCACTCCCATTATCACTCCAGACCATTCTCGGCATTCCAAACCTAGGGAAGAATTCTTTGACAAGGGCTTTAGCGGTGGATAATGCAGTATTGTCTTTTAGGGGATATGCTTCTATCCACCTTGAAAAAGCGCAAACAACAACAAGTACATATTTCAAATTGTTGCACCTTTCCATGTGGATGAAATCTAGCTGCAAAACCTCGAACGGATACGTTGGAGGCGCAAAGTGACCAGCTGGAGTTGGGGTTCTCCTACCAGGGTTGTATTTCAAACATACCATGCAATTTTTAACCACATTCTCTGCACACTTGGGAATTCCAGCATTCTGCCATACTGGAGCTAACAACTTACAAATCCCTTTCACACTGATATGCGCCATTCTATGTGCCATCGTAACCACTGGAAGCACATATGCATCAGGTAACAACCATCGCCGGTGCTCTGACAATTCAACCCAACAACCATTTTCATCCAATTTACCCTTACTTTCTCTCCATATTCTCAATTCTTTTTCTGTGGCTTCGACTTGAAGGGACTTCACACTTTCTATCGTGTCTTCACACATTCCAACATCACCAATCCATCTCGCAGGGCCTGCAACATACATTTGATTCATCACATCTTTTGCTGTTTCTTTTGCGATTTCGTCAGCAAATGCATTACCACGACCAACATCATCAGTAATCTTCTTGTGTGCACTGCAGTTCACAATCGCGACTTGTAACGGTAAGGTCAGTGATTCAAGGAGATCATTCACCAACTGACCATGCTGAATCTTAGTTCCATGCGAAGTCAGGAACCCACGTTCTTTCCACAGGCGCCCAAAACTATGGGCCACACCAAACGCATACTGACTGTCAGTATATATGTTCACTTTCATTCCTTTCGACAACACGCAGGCTCTTGTAAGTGCAATTAATTCTGCTGCTTGAGCCAAATTATGTGGTATACGTGCAGTTTCAACAATCGTGTGTAAAGTCGTGATAGCATATGCAGCAGTCGTATCACCATTCGGAAGCTTGAAGCACGTACCATCCACCCATAAGGTACCATCACTCTCAACCAGGGGAGTATCTTTAAGATCCACTCTCCCTTTTGTTTCTTCTTCTGTTCTGAACAGACAATCATGCTGCTCAATCTCATCTGTGTCTGTTGAAATCGGTAATAATGTAGCTGGATTCAACGTGTTGCATCTCTTTATGTGCACATGACTCGCTAGCAGTGTCAACTCGTACCCTGACAATCGAGCACTAGTTAAGTGCTGTGTCTTGGTCCTGTTTAACAATGTGTCCACTGCATGTGGAACCATTACAATCAATGTGTTATTCATTACTAACCCAGCAGATTGTCGAATAGACACAGCTGCTGCCGCTGTGGCTCTCAAACAACTTGGCAATGCCTTAGCTACCGGATCCAAAGTCGATGAAAAATATGCGCATGGACGCTGTCTGTCTCCAAAAGACTGTGTCAACACTGACAATGCACAACCTTCTTTCTCGTGAACATACAATGTAAAAGGATTGCTGTGGTCGGGAGTACCCAACACAGGAGCCGAACATAATGCCTTACGCAATTCCCAAAAACTTTTCTGACACTCTTCAGACCATGGGACGGGATTCGGTGTATCTTTGCATGTTAATGCTATCAAAGGTTTTGCTAGCAAGGAAAAACTCGAGATCCACTGCCTACAGTATGAAGTAATACCCAAGAAAGCATGCACTTCTCTCTGTGTTCTTGGCACGCTCAGGTGTGCAATAGCCTGAATTCTTTCTGGGGTCAGTTTCCTTCCCTCCTTCGATAAGAGATGACCTAAGTAGGTCACTTCTTGTCAACAATATTGTAGTTTTGAGAGAGACACTTTGTGATGAAAGGCAGATAAGTGACGCAACAGTGACAATGTAGCTTCTTAACAAATTTCCTCGGTATCAGCGGCGATTAATAAATCGTCAACATACTGAATAAGAGTAGCACCACTAGGTAAAACAATTGCATCAAGCTGCGCTTTTAAAGCTTGACTATATATTGATGGGCTTTCAAAGTAGCCTTGAGGAGCGCATTTGAAGCGGAAGCTTCGTCCTCCTAGGCTGAAACCAAAAATATCCCTACTTTCCTCTGCGATCGGGATGCTAAAGAAAGCATTCTTTAAATCAATTACTGAGAACCAAGCAGCGGAAGCTGGGATCATAGTTAACAAGGCAGTTATATCGGGGACAACTGGGAACTGTGGCACAACTATCTTATTGACCTCTCTAAGATTGATCACAAACCTGTAAACAGGTGGCTGAGAAGGGTCAGTACGTTTTAAAACAGGCAATAATCGCTAACAACGCTTTCTCACCTTCATTAGAGATCTTGTACTGGGGAATGCGTGGCAATTTAACATTGGCTTTCAAAGTGACCACATATGGCGGTATTTCCAAGAGACCCACATCGTTAGGACCAGTAGCCCAAAGGACATCCGGAAGAGACAACAATTCAGCTGGCAGTTTATTTTTCGACAAATACATGGGAGAAATCACTTCCCTACCTAGTGTAAGTTGTACTCCCGAGGGGGAACAATATAAAGTCGCATGTAATCTCTTTAACAAATCCAATCCTAACAGGTTTTCACCACATCCTGCCATTAGGATGAGGGGTGCTTTCAGCTCACAAGGTCCAACGGAAAGAGACATAGGACTAGAGATCGGGTTCCTAACCGGGGCGCCAGAAAAACCTACTGAAACGTTCATTTCGCCAGACAAAGGGGCGCCAGGGAGTTTTGAGTGCATAATTGAACTCTTAGCAGCACCAGTATCCAACAGAAAGTGCTCTGTCACACCCGCTGTAGTCATCTTAACATATGGTCCACTCTGATCCACTGGTACTGAAACGACTCCCTCTCTTTGTCTACGGCTGTCCTAGTAATCATTTCCTTCTACATCTCCATCTTCTGCATAATAGTCATTTTTATAGTACTGAGCTGTTCTACCAGTTACATTGGCCTGCTGATCAAAACTGTTCATCGTATATTGTGGCGGAAGAGGACGCGCGTTCTGGGGAACATTCCCACGCCCTCTACCTCGGAGAGCTTGCTGACCACCTCTACCTCTCGCGCCATAAGTGTTATTTGTGCGCTGCGACAACATAGGGCACCTATATTTAAAATGGCCTTCTTCTTTACAATATGAACACTGATTGGGACCTACAGGAACACGCTGTTGTGAATACCCGAACCCTTGCGAGTTATTTTGAAACTGTTGGGGTTGTTGGTAGTTACTCTGACCTTGATTATAGTTATTCTGATTTCCACGTGGCGGGTAAGCTTGCTGTAAAAGAACCTTCGTCTTCAACTCTTTTGTTTTCTTGTCTGCTTTATCTTTCTCATCTTTATCCCTATACTCATAATACTGTGCAGTAGCCAGTATTTGGGCTGATGAGGAAATGGCCCAAGAACTCTCTGAATCTTTTAACTTTTTGCACAACTCGGGAAGCAAATTATGCACAAATTTATCAACAAATAATCGTTGACCACCTTCCGTACTCATGTCTTGACCACTGTGGTCGATAAATGTCTCTTCGAATCTGGTAAAGAAATCAGATACCGTTTCATCTTTCTTTTGTTTGCATGCGGATAATTTATCCCAATTCACACGCATTGCGGGTATCAAAGATTTCATATAATTAATTATTCTACCAGGGAGTTCTGCTACTAAGGGCTCAGGTTTTGCACCACCAACTTGTGCAGTGTCCGTAGCAATGATATTAGCCCATGTGCCACCTAGTTCTGCAACATGATCTGCATTACGAATCACTCCCCACAAAGGCTGCGGAACAACATTCCCAAATAACATATCTATGTCAGCTAGGTTCATGACACACGATTCTGCAGTCTGTGATAACTCCTTATAATATCCTGCAGGGTTTTTACGGGGGTCAGACAATGTCTGCTTAAGCGCTAAAACTTCTGATCGCTTCCATGGCACATGTACCCAAACACGCTGAAAATATGGCTGAACAGGTGGGTTAGCATTTAAATCACCAGGTCTCCAAACTGGAGGAACCTCACACATCGGGTATTGGCGCGCTTTTACCTGTTTCCCTACAGGGAACTCCTGTTCAAACAACGACTGATGACAATCCCCAACCCTGAAAGACAACAATGTCGCAACTGCTTTCTCAACATCAGAACCCACAATCGCGCCTTTTCCAAATTCAAACCTTACATGACACAACTCCTGCGGGCTTAAAGTTAAACCGTTATCTTCTAGTTCCTCACAGAGGAATTCACACATCTTTTCGAAGACGTATCTCTGTTGTGATGTTTCCCATTGATGAAAAACATTCACAACAGACTCTACATCATATCTAGAAGGATAAACAATCCATCTACGTGCCATGCGGTCCAGTTCTTCTTTCTCTCTAGGACCAGGCATTTGGCTACGTAACTGCTTACGTTGTGAACCAGGGGTCGTACCAGATGACCCAAAGAGAGGCGATATGAGGCTAGTGACCACACTAGCTATTCGTTGTCGTGTAGAAGAAGAAGGTGAGGCAAGAACAGGGGGAAAGTCAGAGGGAAGAAAAACGGATGCAGGTGTAAGTACAGGGGTCGTATCAGGAAGAGAGCCAAGGGAGGCAGCTGATGTACTAGGTAAAGTTGCAGGAAGGGCAGAAGAGAGAGACAGTGGGACCGGCGGCCCTTGAGAGGGCTGCGCCAGTAAAGCTTGTGGTAAATTAACTAGAGGCTGTACATTCAAAGGTTGCGGAGGCGCTGTAGCACTCTGCACATACGGGGGTGGCGAACTCAATAAATGTGACATTAGGGAATCTTTCTCCTTTACTTTTGACGCATCCTGCTGAAGGGGTGTCAAAACAGGGTAACATTTATCAATCACTAATTCACGTTCCCTGCGCAACTGCTCATTCATTTGCTCGTCTTCATTATCTTTAAACTGCAAGGCTGCTTGCATTACCGACATACCTTTTTCTTTTTTCTTTTTCTTTGCCAATTTAATTTTCTTCTGTTTGGCTTCCTTTCGCCATAGGCGGAAAGAATCAAACATCGCCGGCCGGGCTTTCTTTTTAAATAATTTAACTTCTAAGTTATCTAAGATCTCTGTGTTGAAACTACCATTTTGGGGCCATTTTAAAACACCATCCTTCCAGGTGTATCGGATCCATACTTCATTATATGCAATGGGGCCCACGCCATGTTTTACATAAAGCTCATAAGTTGGAGTTCCAATTGGAGGAACCAGACACGAATCCTCTAATCGGGAGTCCTTTCTACAACCCAAACAAAACAAATTTCCAAATATACTAGGACCAGGCATCTTCGCTCACTAGTCTACTTTCAAACTTCAAAGGATTATCGAATACGATAGTCTCGTGAAAACACAAGTCCCTCGGCTTTGGCACTTGCAAGTTCCAAATCAAAGCGATCCCAAAGGGATACCAAACCAAAAACCAAACTAAGAACTGGGAGACGCTCCACTTATACTTAACTGAGGTATCGATGACGTCACCAGAAGACTCGTCTATTGTTTCGCTTTACCAAATCATCAAGGGTCCAAAACAGGGCGATAGTCAGGGCAGCAGTCCTTTGTAGCCGTCGGGACGCAGAGAACCTCGCGGTAAAGACTTTCGGACCACGTCGACATGCAGGGGTCGATAAAGTGGCGGCCTTCCTCCAGAATTTTCACACGAAGCTCCTCACGAACCTCTGGCTTGGACCGGTACCGCTGAAATCGCCCCACATTGGGCGCCAACTGAAGTACTGGGTTTTTCAGAACCAACCCAGCGGTGCCAGGGAACACACCCGAAGACTTCGAGTTCTTCCTGTTTCAGACTACAGAAACACAGAGTCTTCTAGGTGAAGTCAAAGATCGATTTTATTGGCTGCAGACCAATCACAGGTATCCGAGAAGTACAGCACGGTGTATGTTCTCAGGAGACTGCTCCTGAACTAAAAACCAGTCTTTACTTATATACACAAAATTACGCTCTGGGCAACACCGCCCCCATTTTACAAGTGGTCATTCACATATTTTTGCTTCAAAGAAACAGTAAAGTCATGATGTTGTTCCCACATTTCAGCTCAGTAAGATCACAAGTATTTACCCAGCGAGGCTCAGAACACTCATCAGATATCAGCAACCCCCAATAAATTCGGTACCTCCTCCTCGTAAAGCAAGTCATAAAGTAGGAAATAGAGTCAGGTGTGAAAGAAATTAGTCAGGGTTCGTGTGGGAAACACGGTTTTATGGTGTGTCGCGCCCTGATGCTAATCCCATTTGGCCGTTGTAAGAGGAACCGGCCGGACATGAGTGACCTCGGGCATTGGAGTCAGTTTGCACAGGTCACAAAGGAGTCACAGGAGGTGTACGTGTCCTTTAGGCCATGGCATGGCCTTAGTGCAGCCTATGTGAGGGCAACCACAAAATGGCTACCACTTTAAAATGGAACCCATGAGCATGATATGTAGTGCCGTGTACATGGTGAATTCATCGTAGAAACATGACGAAAACACTCATACATACCGCATTAGTCATTTGGGGTTCACTGATACCAAAATCGGCGTGGTAGGACCATGCCTCCGACTTGGTTCCGAAACTTACAGTACCACACTTCATAGGCCTGCCTGCAAGACTGGAGGTGAACTTTAGTATGGATTGTGGTTGACAGGCCTTTACGGTTAACCCACAGTTGCCACCGTTAGGATACACATGATGGTGCAAAGACACCGGGTCTTCTAAGGTATAGCAAGGGAATGTGCTCCCTCAGGAGAGTGGTCCGGTGGACTTGTCATAAAGGCTGAACCTGGTTCCCAAGTTCCAAACTCGGCAGCTCTGACCATAGTGCCACATCCTCTCCTCCACTGAACACCATACTGCCCCACTGAGAGAAACTTGCACTGCCTTCAGCTACAACCCAATTGTGGCCCGCTATAAACTCCTGGATGCGACACAATTCAAATTACGCATTAGACGAGAGTAATATGCTGCCTAAAAAAAGTTACAAAATCATAGAGAAAGCAAACACTCATAGGGAATGCAAGTTTAAGTAACGCATGTGAAATGTAAGCAGGAACAACATGGTTACCTTGACGCTTTTACATTAATTATTCAGATATCAGTGAGAGCTTTTGCCAGCGGCAGAGCAGAAGTGGACACTGTCCTGGTCTTCTCTGGGCAAGAAGGAAGAGACAAATGTCCTTTTCCTTCTCTACCCGCCCTGCCCCGAACTCCGAGCCTTATCTGTGGGCCTTGGCTATTTCTGCCATCCTGGGACACATGTTTAAAATAAAAAAGCAGGGGAATGGAATCTATCAAACTAAAGAAGTAGACTCACAGGAAGGCTGGTTGGGGCACAGCTAATTGATCTGGTAAATTCTGGTCTGCCTGCTCAGCGCTGTTCATAAATATTATATCTCTGACGCATAGCATTTTAAATTTGAAGGCGCAGTTGCATGCTCTCATATGTTAGACAATTTTAGCATGCTGGTGCTGCCTCATAGGCAGTGTGCCTTAATTGCAGTATTGTCAAGAGGGGCGCTAGAATACGTGACTAATGCATTTTAATGCGGTGATACGTACACTAGCATTAAAATGTGTTAGTCAAAAGCCTGATACGGCCCTACCCTAACCCAGCCCTGAAACTGCGAAAACTAAAATTATAACGTTATTATAATTTTATTTTCCCTGCTCAAAGAGAGCATTTGTTAAAGTTTATGTTAATCGCAGCGCCCATCATGAGTTGAAATCAACATGAAAACTTGAACAAATGCACACAATCCCCCCGCAGCCCAGCTCTATTAAGAAAAGAAATGCAGCAACATAGCTGCTAAGGTTTCAAATTGCTATCTGGGACGGTTTCAAACCTGCCTTAACACCATTCACGTGGATCTGTATGTGAGGAAATGCACCGTCTTTTCACTTTTTTAAGCAAAAGTTTGGAGTGATATTTAGCGCTGCACCCACACGCATGCCTGGTTACTGGCACACACAGCCTTGGTTGCAGCGCACATAGACCTTACACTGCCGCACACAGAGGAAAAAAATTAAAGGGAACATTGGCCATCAGTACATCTCTTTGAATGTTAAAATTGTTTTCGAGATCCCCAGATGTGACAGACCCTCTCCCAGATGTGCTTCATAAATCAAAGCTGCTCTAAGTTCCATGTTTGGAATTACCCTATCCCCCACTCCAGGGATTCGAGCAAACTGAATGGTTGTTCGCATCAATTATGTATGAGTATTTGAGTGGAAACTTTTTAGGAAACGCTGTGCCACTGCCTTTGCTTGAAGCATTGACAGATAGTAATATCTCACTGTCTATTTTCGTTTTTAAATGAGTGATCGCAGCTACGGAAGCCGTTTGCACAGCCCCCTTCGCGGCTTCGTCAGCCAATGAATTCCCTGCAATGTGAACGCCATCACATTGATGACTCAGCGTGTGTATCACATGAGTGTTTTGTAGTCCGTCTCTCAACTGAACTATTTGTTCCCAAAGCGTCTTATGCTTAATTGTGCCACCTTTTGCATCTTTGAAACCATTTTGAAGCCAATTCTGTAAATATTCATTATATGATTGTACACAGTAAAAGTAATCGCACACTATCAGTATTTTCAAGTGCCAATTTGAATGCGTGTAGTTCAGCTCGCTGAGCTGTACAGTCTCCTAGAGACTGTGTTTTAGTGACCATCGGTCGGAATTTACCATCACCCATAGACCTTTAACGATCGCGCATGCTGCACTGTAAGCTTGCTTACTCCTGGTAGAGGGTTGTACTGATCCGTCAGAATAAATTATACCTTCGTACTGGTCAAGAGGGAGAATCTCAATAGGCAGAGGACATTCATGTTCATATTGCAGGAATGCTTGAGTTTTTAAATAAGGATAAAAAACATATTCAACATCTGTTGCAGCAAGAGAATTAACCCATTGTATCCATCTTGGATGTAAAGCTTTTGCATTCAGAATGCTCACTTTTGTTACTGCCTCTAAGGCATCACGACAATAATGCGTTTCCCCTGAGTTTAGAGCTCTTTCTTTTGCTACAGTGGTTTGAACTGCTGTCAGAATTGTTTGTGTCGAAGAGAATCGCATTTCAGCTTGTGTACACAAATGTGATTTGTATGCAATTGGTACTTTTTCACCTTCATTAAAACTTAAGCAGGTGAATCCGCATTGACCCGGTATTATTCGGATCACTAAGTTTCGTATATTCACTGTGTTTGTAAGTGGTCTGTTGCTAACATGTCAGCTTGTATTGAACGCAGGATATTTGTGTGTTCCTGTGTCCAATCTTTTTGTTTGAAATCTTGTTTGATTACTTCGTAGAGAGGTTTAACCCTTTCTGCGTAATTTAGAATATAAATTCTTCAAAAATTCAGGAAATCTAGAATCGACTGCAAGTTTTTCAGCATGTTTGGAGATTGGAGCGACACACATTTCTCTAAAAAGTTTGCTGCCAGGCTTTTGCCTTAGTTCATATCCTAGAAAAAGGACATTGAGACAGGCAATTCTTGATTTTTTTAAATTGAATTTGTAGCCCTCAGAGGCAAATCCCTTTATTATGGTATTTAGCCTGTTCAAGTGCCTATCCAGGCCATCATCTGTTAAGTATATGTCATCAACATATGACAGTGCCTCATCATCATAAATTTGTAGTAACTCTGTTACTCTTGCTGAGAATAACCCCGAGCTGTTCTTGAACCCTTGTGGGAGTCGACAAAAGTGACGCTGGGTCCCCATTATTGAGAAAGCTGTCAAGTACCTACTTTCAGGTGCTATGTTCGGACAAAAGAAACCATTAGAAATATCCACTGTGGTTCTATATTTTTTACGCACAATGTTATTCATTAATGCTGTACTGTGTGCATTTTGCAGTGCAAATGTTTTAGAACAAGTGTTTTGGTGTCTGTAATCCAAAACTAGACGATACGTGTTGTCTGGTTTTGCAACAGGAAACAAAGGATTGTTCATTGATGAGGTGCATGTTTCCCTGACCTGTGTTTTAGCTTCTTGCTTAATAGGGTATTGCCTTTGTGCAGTTGGTTGAGTTTTTAATTGGATTTTATTGTGAGGTGAATCCTCATCCTATCCAACATGACTTTTTTATAATGCAGGAGCTTGGGCTACTGCCCATTTCCTGGCATAGGTATATTTTAGATGTACCGGAACATGGTTAGAGAAGGCTGGCATAATGATGTCTTTGCCATGTGGGCACTCCCTGACAAATTGTAGTGGCCAGTCTTTTTCTGCTAGAAGTATGTCATGACCCCTTGAAAGCTTCTCCTAAAAGAGTGGTTTCACTTTTCTTGGTATGTCTCCCTCCATCCGGAGTGTTTTTTCGTATAACTTTTGTGGAGAACTAACCCTGGTGTCTACAGTTTCAACTGTTATGTGTTCATTCAAGTCCACTATCTCCAGAAGTTCCTTCAGGTTCTGGAGAGCTATTGTTACTTCTGCTGCATTGTCCAGCATTGTCTGAGCCCATTCTCCGTTCTTGAGTTGTGTCCTCAAGATTTTCGGCATGTCTGATCTTCAGCCATGCTACCTTTTTCTTGGAGAACTGAGGTTTTGGTTTATTTTTCTGAATGTGTTGATCGTCTCTGGACTTCACGCGTTCTTCTTTTTGTTCTGACCGTCCTCTTCTTTTGGATGTCTGTGATGATGTCTGAAAGGTACGAGAGGAACGTGTATCAGTATCTTGATACCTGTCAGGTTCTCTCAAATTGTCCCTATTCTTGAGGTTATACCTCCTTTCAGAGGGCTCCTTTTGAGGAGATCTACCTCGGGATTGAGAACGTTTCTCCTTGGAATGTTGTTTTTTCTTTTCTCACTTCTTTTTAGAAGATGAAGGATTCTGTTTAATTGATCGTCAGCCAGTTGTGGTTTAAGTGGTTTCCCTCCTAAATAGTTCTTGCCCAATTCCTCATAGGATTTTTCTATTATTCTGGGTAGTTCTTTTATTGTTCTGTTACATCAATATCTCTTAATTTCTGTTGGATCACCACTGATGCTGCCTCTCCTTTAATATTAGATAATATTATTGTTGAGACCTGGTCGAAGTTTTTCAGCAATTTCATACCTAAGATCAGAGCAGGTTCTGCCCCGTATTCATTTTGAATTTGTTTCAGGACATCAGGTATTACCACAATAGATGGAACACCGTGTGTTTTAGTATATATGGCAGCAAAGACTGTGCCCCAAGTGGTGCAGTCTTCCGGATGTGGTGTGATCCCCATTGGTAAACAGATTGTTAGAATTCTGTGTTTTTCATGAGGGATAGTATTAGGAAGTACTGCTTCAATTTGAGTAATTTTTTGAGCTATCCAGAATGGAATTTGTTTATGTTTTGTTGGCATTTTACCTATGACTCTGTGTAAAGTCTGTGGAGTAATTTTTAGTGTATTCCCCTGATGAGGGGTCTGATTTGGAATGGTTATTGGTGGTTGGACTGTTAAAGTCCGCATCACATATTGTACTGTCTGTAAATTTTTATGAACTCTTTGAGTTGAATGAGTAAATCCTCGTCTGACATCTCTTCGATGTCAGGATGAGTTGTGTAGCCGGCTAAAATCGGCCATTTTGTTCCTGGTCTACCTAGTGGACCGAGCCTGGTTATGTGATTGCAATGTTTTAGGGCGTCTTTAAACCAGAGATGATGCTCCTGGCATGTTAGTGGAATTTCAATATCCTCAAAAGAATGTATTCCTCAGGAGGTTCATCTTCTTTGAAGAAGTGAAACACATGTGTTACTAGATTTCATTCTGGGAATGTAATCCATGAATTGAATACCTCTGTCTGAAAAGATTCATGTGCCTCTATTACAAAAACTGCTCTACCACCTCTTGGTGTTAGGCCATGTTTTATAAGTTTTAGAGTGATGGCTCTCCTTAAATTTAGATGGATGTTTATAACACCCTCATCGGTTTCATTTAAACCTGTAGTATCAAAGGTTGCTACGGCATGGTCAGCTGCAGCCTCAGTATTATCCTCGTTCTGGGACATTGTTTTTTGAAAAATGCAGAACAAGTTTCAAGGAAAGAAAGAAAAGATGCACAATATTTTGGAACACTGTATCCTTCAACGTTTAATACACCAAACAGCTAATACATAGGATTTTTCGTCCTACTCAGCTATGGCGGATATTATCCCTGTCCACTCCAGATGTCTTATGAAGTATTATGAGTAGGGGCCTCTGAGAAAAGCACGACTGAGTTACTTCAGTATCTAGTGTTAAAGTAGTGCCTTACCAAACCGTTGGACGCCATTTAGTGTAGTTCCTATTTCCCTTATAGGCTCTGCGCATTGGAATAATATACACTATAGTTCTGTGCATAGGACTGAGGTCAGTATGCTCCTATCGAGTATATTAAACTTAGTTACTTGTGTGCCAGCTAATTCAGAGGTCACTAGAAACTTCTCGAATGAACAAGAAGGGAACAGTTTCTGAAAACCGCATAAACATGACAACTTTGTTTCCTTTCAGAATCGGAACGTGTCTCAGAATCGTGGACACAATAGATAACAGTTTCACTCAGTCAATCGTGCATGCTTAGTTTCTTCAGAATTACACAGACAATAGGAAGACGGACGTTTTCAATAAAAAAGGATTACTTGAACACTCTTAGTACTTGTGTAAGAGCTATGAGCTGTCACGATCATTAGACAATAAGCAAGATATAATATGCACAGCGTCAGCAGTAAGAAGAAGTAAAACTGCAACACCATTGTCTTTTAGCTATGACCTATATCTATATACATACACATAAATACACAGGTAAAAGTGGATACTCATCTGGTGCTTCTAAATAATTCTACCCCAGTGTACCTAACTTGAATGTAGTGCGAGGTAGGAAGTAGGTGCTGATTTAAGCTATAGTTGTTATGAGCTTAAGTTAGTATTTTATATGAGATGCCAAGAATTTCCTTAGGTTCTAGTCAGCTCCATACCTTAGACTGAAAGAGGTGGGAATCTATTTCCAGATTGTGAACTCTAACACCCCGCAAGGGGAGTTGGAACACTGGAAGCTGGAATCCCTGCGTACAGGGAAGACAGCGTCTGTTCAGTGCGTCAGGCGGGGACTCGAACTCCTTCAGGACTTGCCGTGGTCAGGTGTATAGCCGAGCTGTGCCGTGCCGTGAATTGCTAGGGCAAGTGAAGATATATTTATACCTGGAAGGTGTCTAGGAATGCTAGCATTGACATAAAGTCGGGCAGAGGAAGACGTAATGAAGGAACCCCTAAGGAATAATAGTTCATGCATAATAGATGAGTTCTTGGAGAAATCAATACTCCCAGCAGGGGAAATCCCAACGGCTTAAGGCTTAAGGGTCTGGTTTCTTAGAACTCGTTGTGACGTGGGATGGACGGATGTAGGTGACCATGCCTGTATTTGGATCTGCATGGCCAATGCCTAAATAAGGACTGCAATATTATGCCTAGATAAGGACAAGTCCAATTGTGCCTATATAAGGACATGATTCAATAGACCTATATACGGGTATCTAAAGCGACACACAACAACGGATGTGTGGTAGTACCCGTACATTGTCATCACACAGTGTCAGGCAATGCCAGATGTGAGTGGACGGTTA
This sequence comes from Triturus cristatus, assembly GCF_964204655.1. Taxonomy (NCBI): domain Eukaryota; kingdom Metazoa; phylum Chordata; class Amphibia; order Caudata; family Salamandridae; genus Triturus; species Triturus cristatus. The sequence continues at coordinate 113,744,225 of NC_140588.1, forward strand.
CTATGCACATGCGGAACCTGTTGTTAGCTCTGTCCTGTGGTGTTGGTGTTGTACTTTGTGCCACATTGCCGTCATTGTTGATGTTCTGTGCTTGCTATGTGTGTGTGCTGCATTGTGGGGGAGTTGCCCCTGCAGCTCTGATTTTGTGTAGCCTTCTCCCTTTGAGGCCGGGTGCCTTTGAATTGTGTGCTTTTTGGGCACTGATTTGTTTATGACTTGGGTCATATGTGCTCTCGGACAGATTTTGTGGCCAGGTGCATTGTTCGTCTGCTGCGTGCATTGTACGGCATATGTTGTGGGTGCACGTGGCTATGTCAGAGTGTAACCTGCTCATTTACAGATGTGATCCACACTGGGCCACCTCCATGTCGATTTGTGGGCCATGTCATGTTTTTTGGCTGCTGCCATGCTATTGGGCATGCAGTGTCACTTGAATAGTCAGTGTAGGTCACAGAGCCGCTGCTTCGCTGGATTCAGCACATGTGCATGGGTCGGTTGTGTTATTTTTAATAGGGAGGGGGGACCCTTTGCGCACATTATGGACAGGGGCCTACTTGGTGTTTCTATGTGTGCTGCAGTGTGCCAAGGCTATCGGGGACATGTTCCATGAGCATTGTGGGTGTGCAGTGTGCTACACATAATTGTGCATGTGCGCCATTGAGCCCATCTCCCCCTGTCCCCCAGTCCCTGGTCATTACTCACCCTGTTGCTGTTGGGTCAGGTCATATCGAGCGGTGTCCAGGGCCCCCTGCTGACTGTGGCCACCATTTCCTCCAGCTCATCCAGCTCCTCCTGTGTCGCAGGACTCCCACCTCCTGTCGCCGTTGCTGCCTTCCTGTTGGGGGCGAGTTTCTGTTTGGTTTGGCTGTGCACTTCATGCCAGCGCATCTTGACCTCCTCCATTGACCTTTTCGCCACTCCAACTGCATTGACGTTGGTGACGATGGCCTGCCATATTTCCATTTGGGTTGCCAGTGGCACAGTAGAGGTGCAGAACAGTTGTTGATGGTGTTCTGTCACCTCCGTGCCGATGATCCGGTCTTCCTGCGGACTGAGCCCCGTCTTCCTCTTCCTCTTCTCCTTGCCCTTTGATTTTTTTTTTCTTTTACAGTGCATTCTCCCGCCAGATGCGTGGGATTTGCAGGCCTGTGTCTGCTTTTCGCTGACTTTTGTACTGTGATTGGCCTCATCGCATGATTTTTTGTGTTTGCGTTTCGCAGTTTTGCGGCATGGCGTTGATTTTTACGCTGACATTTGACATGGTATCTGGTGACTATCGCATGCTACCGCCGCGTTGTGAATACTTGGTTGGCACGGCACAATTTTCCCATGATAGGCTGCGATATTGAAAGTTGCGTTAAGCTACTCTTGCGGGAGTTATCACACGTTCTTGTGAATATGCCCCTCAGTAGTTTGCAAATTAAGCGTGAGTGATCCTAACCTTGCCTACAAGGTATTCTGGCTTAGAAGTTTTGCATAGGGTGTTTGCAAGAGCTAAAGACAGAAACATAAATGGTAGTGTGTGGCATGATTCTTCGCAGTGCATCCCTCGGCCCCTTGTGGAGCTCAATTTGCCCCAGGACTCAGACTGAATTTCCTGTTTACACTGCACACTTATGAACTAAGCAGTGTTGCTGAAAGAAAGCGTCCCCCGATTACCTAAAAACATGTGGTTTACCTCCTCTGAAGGGAATGTGTCTGATGGGCCACACATGTAGCACAAAGGAAAACAAAGCTTGGGTTAACCTGCCCGAAGCCAAAACTGAGTTAATGGGACACCTCCAGCACCTGTAGACTGACAGGTGAGCCACATTGAAGGGGTTTGCAAGGAACTGCAGCGAGGGGACATAATGATAGCGTTATTTCTTTCAGCATGTACGATCCTGATTGCGAAATTGGTGTTAATACACAACTATTTTGAGCAAAGAGGCTTACATTTCCTGTTAAAATCACACCACTATATAATTTTTTTTTTGCGCTTCAAACAGTAGCTGTAACTTACTATAACTTACTGGTGACATTTACTACTTAAATTACACTCTGTGGAGCTGCGGAATAATGTATACCCTCTCCTCTGGAGGGGGTGCGGGCGACGCTGCTTCTAGGTGAATGAAAAAGAACGGGGAACCCTTGGGGGACCATTCCTGGACATCTGACCCTTGCTACAGCAGGAAATTGGTTCGTGGGTGTGTTGTGCTTCTAATTTGACACACCTAAACCCAGCACTCCAGAGGGGAGGTAAATGCACTCCTGCTCCTTTAAGTAACACATGAAAAACAGCACTCCCGAAAGACAAGGCAACAAAATAAGACCCATCACTCTCTTAAGGCGAGACAAGAAAGCAAATTCAGGTGCATTTAACCCCTTCAGTGCCCATGACGAGCTGGACTCGTCATGGGCCGCGGTGGCGCTGTGCCCATGACGAGTCCAGCTCGTCATAGACCCCGCCCGCTAATGCAACGGCCGGCACTGGGCGGGGAAAGGGGCGGGCACTGAAGGGGTTAAACTGACACGCACATATTTATTATTCAAATATTTTGAAAAGGAAGGCAAAATATAGATCGGTTAATGCAGACACCCAAATATCAAGTAACTTAGGCACAAAACCAGAATAACATGAAGCATATATACATGGAGTAGAGAAACTTAGAAATTATATACACAAAGTAAGTAACACAGCACTGATCGTTCACTCGACATCCTTGTCAATTCAAGGTGGAGGAGCCCGTTGACAGCGAGGCAGTACTCGCGTTCGGGACCCAAATCCCAAATTCTCTTGAGACGACACGCCTGCCACGCAAGTGAGCTACCATCTGCCTGCCAAAATCCCCCACCTTTAATACCTTTTAGTCAACGTGAGACAAAGGTTCTAGAATCCTCGCCTCCTTTATTTTGTCACGAAAAATTGAGCTGACCGTACTGGTCTGTTTCAAGGTCAAGACAGAAGCTGGCCAGGCCCCTGTATTTTGGCTCCGACTCAGAGCTGTACATTCCACACATTTCTCCGATAACAACAATCTTTGCCCTGAAAGGTACCAAGCACGCATCCCACACAACATGCTCCTATTCGCTGTGATCAGTGAGGAGCAAAAACAAGTGAAGAGCAAAAACATCCCCTCCCCACTTCTCAGCTACGTGCAAGTACAAAAATTAAGTCTGTTACACAAGATGGAGACACCACAGAAAATGAGGTCAGTCATGTAAAATGGAGTCAATGGTCAATGTATCATTCTTAATAGCATTAGAGGGTGGTAGAGCAGAGGGGAGAGGATGCTGTTGTTGTAGTCATTAGAGGAAAAGAGCAGGAAGATTGGAGCCCCCGTATGTTATGTAAACAAGCACAGTGGGTATGGGAATAAAAAATGTTAATTTGAATCAACAGTAGGGTTCATTCAAGAAAATAAACTCATTTGTGAGGCTTAGCAAGGCAGGCCTCCTGTGTGTGTGGTGGGGGTGTTTCTGAAGGGAGATGGGTTGCATGCAGCCTGTGAAAATAAACAATATGGAATCGGAGTGATATATCTTCTAGAAAAAATCACACAAACAGTTTAATATGGAATCGGATATCAGAGCCAAATAATCTTGTGAAAAAAAGCACAAAAAGCATTTAAGAATTAAGCAAATAATCGGGCATTGTGTGCACCAATTAGGATGGGGATGACTAGACAGGCCACAAGAAACTGAAAAGAGTGAAACAGAACCTACAGAGATCAGCTGCAGAGTGCCCCAGTGCTCCTCCCTGAGCCCTACCCTCTTTAACGTCAACATGACCCCCTCAGAGGCATTTCCCAGAAGCCATGGACTCAACATTGTCTCTCACACCGACATCACCCAGCTGATCCTCTCCCTCACCAATGAACACACAGCGACCAGAATCAACTTTCACAGCGTAATGAAGGCTGTTGCTACCTGGATGAAAGACAGCTGCCTCAAGCTCAACTTGGACAAGACCGAAGTGCCCATCCTTGGACCCAACCCCTCAGCCGGGGATGACTCCTGGTGGCCCGGCACACTAGGAACCCTTCCCACCCCTACGGACCATGCACGCAACTGCATCATACTGGACTCCTCACTCACAATGTTCCTTCAAATCAACACAGTATCCTCATCCTGCTTCCGAAGGCTCAGCCAGCTTCAAAAGACATTCAGATGGAGCCGCACAGAATCCAGAGAAACGGTCACCAACTAACTCATCATCAGCAGACCTGACTAGGGCAAAGCACTCTATGCTGGTGTCACCCAGAAACAGCTCAGGAAACTACAGAACATCCAAAACGCCACTGCCAGACTAGTCCTCAACATCCCAGCTGCAGACCCATAACACAACACCTCCAACTACTTCACTAGCTCCCAATCAACAAGAGAATCACATAAATGTGCCTTACACATGCCTACAAAGCTCTCCACGATGCAGGACCACAATATCTGAACCACCGCCTCGCATTCCACAGACCCGCCTGACAACTGCACTCCGCCAAACTTGCCCTGGCCTCCGTCCCTCAGATCCACAAGACCAAAACCAGAGGAAGATCCTTCTCCTAACTTGCCGCCAAAACCTGGAACACCCTGCCCCTCCACCCCAGGCAAGTCATTGACCCAATTCAGGAAGGACTTCAAGACCTGGCTCTTCAACTGAACCTCCACACCCAGACAGATGAGCAGCCCCCCAGCACCTTGAGACCCTCATGAGAGAGTAGCCATGCTGTACAAACCCCTGATTGGTTGATTTATTGACTGAAGGGTGAACAGCCTACAACCAATAGTAACTGAAGAAAGCAAACTGGTAAGCACACAGACCAATCAGAAGTGATGGCAGAATGTAAATCTCTTTTAAGATATATTAAATACAATAGATTTCACATGCAGAGAGCAAGCGATGTGCAGGTGAAACCTAAAAAGAGGGAGGGGGTATGCAGCTCATCTCCCCATGCAGATTTTGGCTCCAGGGAACCCATCCCCCAGGGACTGGCTGGATTAGGTTTGGGAAGGGGTGTGATTGGCCTCATCACAAGGCCAATTTTGGCCTCTGGTACCCTACCCTATGTGGCCCAGCCTCAATTTGAAAAAGGTGGGGGGCATGCAGCCACTCTCCTGGAGCCATGAATAACCCTAGGGAACCTAACCCCAGGGCCAGCTTCTGCTATATCCTGGGGTGCCCTCCCCAGGATATACGGGTTTCCATGATTGCACTGGCATGGGCACAGAAACCTGTGTTTGCACTCAATTGATGGGAGCAATTCCAAAGCTCTCACCAAGTGGGAGCAAACACAACGTCTGCGCCCAGCTGGTGGGTGTTTTAAAAATGTTCCCACCAGCTGGTAGTGGACCTTAGGTTTTTTTCCCTGCCTGCAGTAATGCGGACAGGGAAACAGATCTGAATATTGCTCCTGCTCGATATCAACCTATAGAGAGTGGTTACAATTGGATTAACATATGGTGATTAAATATAACTTTACATTAAAAAAACATAGAAATTCACTGAAAACGAAGGTTACAAGGACATTACAGTTAGGAAATATTATTATAAAAACATCGAAATTCACTGAAAAATCCAAAGGCTACAGGGATGTTATAGCTAGAAAATAAAGTTTAAAAAACCTTCGAAGTTCACATAAACAACCAAAGGTTCAGGGACATTACAGTTATGTTCAGATTTTACATATAGAAAACCCTAGAAATTCAGCAGTTATAGTTACAGTTATCTCAAGTAATTACAACTCATTCTCTAATGTAACTAGAACTTGTGTCCTCACCATACACTGCTAATTACCCCCAGTTATTCAATCACATCATTGATACTATCACTGCAACATTTGCTGTAAAATTATTGAAGAGAAAGCTGTGCATGGAGAGACCGCGAGTTATATTTACCTTATGGCATGAGTTATAGGTACTTCAGATAACTCTTACTATAACTGCTGAATTTCTATATTTTGGTGTGTTTCATGGTTGAAGGCTTGGCAGCCAATCAGAGCTCTGCAGATCTCTGCACAAGCTTACCCTTATTCGCGAAGGCTTCACAGTAGAAAGAAAGAAAACATATTTTATTTATTTGCCTGATTACTTAAAACCCTTGCAAAATTACAACCATGCTAAAACAGAATCCACAGATTAGTAAAATCATATCGATAAATCTAAAAAAGCTCTATAATTTTAGACAATTTATGCCGTCGAATCTACCCTAAATTCATAAAACCACGTTGTTTAAAAAGAAAAACAGTAGTTTCAAACCATAAATGCCATAATAGCTATGTTAAAAGTAAGGATTTCATCCTGGAGATTAAAGTTCATGTAGACTTTTGCGAACAACTTCTCCGGCTTGTTTTAAAATAAGCGATAATTGCAAGTTTGTGTCTGGTAAATCAGTAAGCTGCTAAATTTTGCTTTGTTCCTACTGCGCCCATGAAGCAGACCAGGCTGCAGGCTAGCTGAATGTCTCCTCCTTCAAAGCAGGCTTTCACTGCCTGTCTGCATGTTCGGATCCGTCTTTAATTCAGGACCGTTTTTAGTAATGATCTTCTTTCCTTATCTAAACCCTTACAAATGCACAGTAAGTGTAGTACATCTTCTTTAACATCACCACATAATCTGCACTGTGTTATAGTATCTAACCATTTCCACTGTGGAAGATGCTGCATTGCTGGTAGGATACCTAGTCTCAGCTGCAGGAATCTTTCCTTCGCTGCTCTCGAAAAACCTATACCATGGTACGTTTGTGGCGAGCACCTTGAATGGCTCTGAATAACGAACCAACCATGGGCCCTTTCCTTTAGTGCAGCTTTGCGTCTACGAGGGACATTGTCTTCACTGATTTATTTACTAGTTCCTTAAATTTTTTATGAGACACAGCGGTTTCCCAAAGGTCCTGTAAGACAAGACTGCTTATTGTTGATTGAAGGTAGGCCATGGCAGGGCTATCTTTTTTCTGTCAGAGCTCCTTCCATAAATATGAATTTAGTGATCCAGTCTGGGCTCCCTTTATTTTGTGCCAGCATTTAACGTAGGCACCTTGCGTACTATTTGCTGCTTTTGGAGGCCAAACTCAAGCCTTATCTGTACCGGCGAAGTATACTGCGGGAGATTAAATATTATTCTCATTGCCTTGCTCACTATTTTATCCAGAGTGGCCTCATTTCTCCCTCTCAGGCATTCGCTGCCATGGGTGAAGCACCTGTAGTAGAGGGATGAGGCTCAGACCACTTGTTTTGTTTTTAATATTTTTCAAAGCGACACCAGTGAAGTCCCTCTTACTCTAATAACCCCTTTTTGTTGAAGGAATGTACATTTCCTATCAAAGATTATACCCAGGACTTATATTCTTCAATCATCTCCAACCGGCGCCCCGGCAACTCCCATTGAAACTGGTGTTTGTTACTTCTCTGGTTTAGTACCATCACTTTGGATTCATCTAGATTTATGGTTATGCCGTTTTTGGCCAAAAATTTATTTGTGGTACTAATCAGATGCTGTAGGCCGATTGGAGTCCGGATAATTAGTATTAAGTTGTCGGCGTACAGTAAGTTCGAAAGAGTGAGACCCCCCAAATTTGGGGTATGATTGTTACAGTTATCTAGCTCTGTTGTAAGATCTGAGATACAAAGATTAAACAGGGTCGGGGCCAGGACGCAACCATGCTTCAGCCCCTTAGTAGTCGGTATTTTCCTTGATAAACAATCACCTGCCCCCAGCTTTAAGAGGTTAGGGGCAATTCCCCAGCCCAACAGTTTTGCCCAAAGTTTCTCCATATAGATGCTATCGAAGGCGGCAGTATAGTCTATAAAGCAGACACATTTTTTGGTTGCATCTATTAGATGTGACAGGGCAAGGCTATTTGTTGTTGTCCCTATACATTTTTGAAATCCTGTTTGGTTGATGGGGATTAATGCTTTTTCCAATGCCCACTCTTTGAGTAGGCCCGCATAATATTTAGCGTCTGTATCAATTAATGCAATAAGCTTGTAATTCTTTGCCTCATTCTTACTGCCTTTCTTATGGATCGGTGAAATAATTGATCCCTTCCAGGAATCCTGAATTCTTTCGACTTCCATAATGTGACTGAAGAGGGGTAATAATACTTCGGCCCAACAGTTCGGATCTTGCTTATATAAAATTGGAGGAATACCGTTAGGACCGGGTGCGCCCTCCCTTCTACTTTTCGCAATTCTGTTCTCAATCTGTTTAATTGTGAGGGTGTAGTAGGTCTCCGAAACTTGCCGTTCTAGGGCCGTTTGGTCAGCTCGGCGAACCACAGCTTCTTGTTTGATGTCGTCTTCTTGAATGAATTAATTTAGCTTTAATCGGTTTCCGATTTAGCGCACAAAAAACTATAAAAGCACAGTTTTGCAACAACACATCACAATTATTTTACAATATTCATAAATAGAATTAATTTAAAAAGTTAGGATGATTTTACCATTTCATATTACAATTTTTTACAGCAATTGTAAGGAAAAAAAGTTAATATAAAAAGTTAGAACAACGTATACACATTAAAAAGTAGTTAAAAATTAAAAACCTAGCAGCGTAATATTTTTAAAAGGGGCAAACTTCAGAGATGTTTCCTACGTCTGATTGTGCACTTCAAGAATGGAGCAATGTTTCTTGTAATGTATTTGTTATCTAAATACTGCAATGCAAGATAGGCCACGCGACATTGCCTTATACCCCATATTTTCAGTATAGGTTTGATCCACCTCTTCCTCAGTTCCAGATAAAATTTGCAGAACAGGACAACATGGATTGTTGTTTGGGGGGCATTAATGTCGTCTTCTACCTTGTTGAAGTGGTGCCATAGATAGTTTGCCCAAACATCTTCAGGCACATGAGAGTTGATTCCGGGGTCCTTGGATTCTCTATGCTGTTAACTGTGTGCCAAAACCTGGCGCTATTGTTGGTTTTTGCATCGTATAATACTTTGGCCCATACTTTGTCAGCATTTTCCTGCTTTGCTTGCCAGATAATTCTCTTTTTGTTAGTCTTTAACCTCCTTAATTCCATCTGTGTATGTTATTGACTGGGCCCGATTGGCGGAGAGTACAAATTGCTCTATTTATTTCACCCTTTATTTGCCTTAATTTGACAGTTTGAGTTGTCAATAGGTGAATTATTTGTTTACTGGACGGCCTGAAGAGTGTTCCTTGTTGGGCCTTTAGCCCTGCAGTTGCACTTGTTGATTTTATTTTAGAATTTGCTGAACCAAGACTTTTAGTAAAGTTTTCCCAGCCGATCAAGATGTCATCATTTGGCAGATTGCTTTCCTCCCACCGAGTTTTTGCCTCTGCTAAAAGCTTTTCCGGGTCACTTGTCTTGCATTTAATTCTTTTAGGATTCAATGTGGCCTTTATGCCTGGTCCTTAGTTGGATGGATGAGTGCTGTCCAATTTATGGCGAATGTGAGCTCTTGCAGCAAATGGTCACTGTGACCTAACGTTCCAATCCTAAAAGTGATAATGATGAAAAAGTATAATCTAGTGCAGTGTTTGCTGAGGCATTATGAAAAGTTGCTGCTTGCGGGAGATCACCCGCTTATCGACCATTCACTGCTACCAAGCATAGATTTTCAAAGACATTTAGAAGGTCTGTAGATGTCCTCGTTTTTTCCCCCCCATTTACACTCTTCCTGGAGCGGAACCCCCCATACTGACAGTTGCACTTCCGCAGGCTGGTCCTTGTCGGCGCTCCTTGAGAGGAACATATTGAAGTCCCCTGAGACAATGTAGTTCGGGGTTACCTCTACTGTGATTAGCCTCATCAGCTCAGTCACCAGAAGTTTTGAGCTGGCTTTTTTCTCATGTGGATGTAAGAAGATATTTACAAGTATTAGCTGTTGGTTATTATTGGGGATTGCTATGTCCATCTTTATTGCTTTATTGCTTTTATGCCATTAGTTGATGTGCTTTTGCATATCAATTCCTTAACTGTGTTTATTCTTTTTATTGAAGCGTAAGTCGTGAGACCTCCTTTTAAGTGTCCAAATTTTGAACTTCTGCTTGCCGGAATATGGTATAATTTATAGCCTTGCAAGCGGAATGGTTCTTCCAACCAGATCTCTTGGAGTAAAATAAGGTCAAATTGTTGGAGGTACGTCAGAAGTTCCTTGTCCATGGTTTTGGTTCCCAGACCGTTTATATTCCCACAGCAAAGTTTTAACTGTGGATCATGTTCAGTAGTCTGTCATGGGTTTTTGGGTTCTTGGACCGGGTATTTATTGTTCTTGCTATCCCGGTCCAGTCAGTTATTTTATCCATATCACCTGTCATCCAAAGACTCGGGTTGTTGCTCTCCATGACAGAGGTACTGCGGGCCCCTTTAAGCACGGATTGGATAGTCCCTGAGAGCCTTATATTTCTAGGCCTGTTGTCATTCTTCTCTTGTTGATGTCTGAGCAGTGGCTCTGGGTAACCGATTTGGTGATAAGACTTTAATCGGATCCCCCATGCATTTAATTGGGGTTCCTTCTTGAAGATTGTCTCAGCTATTTCCCGCGTGGCCCAGGTTGCTTTTGTTACCTCTTGCTCCAACAGGTGTTTATGCACTTCAAATTCAATGGATTCCAGATCTTGTGAGTCTTTCCCGGCCAGGTCGCTGATGGAGGTTAGCAATCGGAGAATATTCCCTCTATTTAGTATATCGCCCGACCTTTTGATTTGTAATCTGGGATGAACAGAATTATCTTGGATTCCTCCTGTCGGTAACTATTTAGGGGTGTTCCTATAGTTGGCTCCATTTCTTTCTTCCAAGGGTTTTGGGATTGCTAAAGTTAGGTTCCCACTGCATTTACTGCTGGTTGTAGTGGATATATACACATTTGCATTTCCTTTAAGATTGAGTGCTTCCCACCTCTCCCATTGAATTAAGGCAGCACTGTGGGGAATGGGGTCCCCGAGGTTGAAATCAGCCCAGAAAGGGGGCCACCCAGCCCCACTCTCCCATTCAGTTGTGGCCAGGCCTCAAGGGATGGGACCCTCAAGGCTGAAAATGGCTTGGGGTGGGGGCCACAAGGCCCCCTCCTTGTTTTAATTAGTAGTAAGTAAAGGTCTTCCCACATTTTCTCACATGATTGACAGCTTAACTTAACAAAGGCCCCAGAACACGTTTCCACTCGATTTTGGTGATGTGTTATTGATGCAGAGGAATACTGGAACATCTCCACCAAAATAAAGAAGCACTCCCTACAAGAGAAAGTACCCCTGTTTGGTAGGGATTAACCTCTTTGCAGTCTCTGCATCTTCTCTTGATAAGGATTCATGTTATCACACATTTATGATAGAAGATGCTTGAGGAACAACTACATAATCGAAATTACATGCACATAAAGTCGCTGGAGACATTACCCTGTGGTCCTTTACACAGTTGTATTGCAGAATATGCATGAGACATTTACCCAACAAGTTAGCATTTACTATTTAACCAAATGAAAGTACTCCAGTTGGGTAAAAGCTTTTGGCAAACTGGTGACTCTTCTGGGATAAAATGAGGTTCCAGTCTGGCCCGGGAGCACATTTCACAGAAATTAAACCTCAACGGGAAGCACTTACAAATATAAACATAGTAGGTGCCCCAGTTGAAGCTCCACTTCAGTAATTACAAACACTCATAACTTTTTGGGCTTGGTGAAGGCAACTCAAATGTGTATCCTCTCGAATTACACATAGTAAAACAATCTGAAATCCTTAATCGAGGTGAAGGCATAGTTAATGGAGAGCAATCTGATTTGTAGTGGCTGTGACAAGTGTTTCATTTCTTGTCATCTCCTGGTGAGAGAAAAGTCCATGGTTCTCCGTTTTAAATACCCTAAGAATGCAAATGCCCAAAATCCATAATGCTACTCATATACCCACTCATAGACACATACAGGGACTCACACATCCAATCACAGACCCACACAGCCACTCAAACACCCACTCGCAGACCCATAGTGCCACTCAGAAACCCACTCACAGAACTATACAAGCACTCACCGATATACTCACAGACACACACAGGCACTCCCACACCTACTCACAGACCCACTCAACCACTTAAACCCACTCACTCTCCCATAGTACCACTCATAAACCCAATCACAGACCAACACATATACTGACACACCTGCTCACAGACCCACACAGGCACTGACACACCCACAAACAGACCTACTGCACCACTCACACACCCACTCATAGACACACATAGCTTCTTACACACCCACTCACAGACCCATAGCACCCCTCATAGACCCAGTCATAAACCCACACTGACATTCACATACCATAGAGAGATCCAGGCAGGCACTCATATACCCACTCACAAACCCACTCAGGTACTCACACACCCACTCACAAACCCAGAGAACCTCTCACATACCCACTCATACACACACACAGGCACTCACATACCCACTGATGGACCCATACAGCCATTCACACACTTATTTGCAGACCCTTAGTGCCACTCAGAAACCCAGTCATAAACCCACACAGGTACTCACAGACCCACTCACAGACCCACACAGGTACTTCCAAACCCACTAACAGATCCATAGCACCATTCCACTCACAGACACACACAGCCACTCACATACCCATATCACCACTCAGAGTCCCAGTCACAAACCCACACAGGCACTCACATACTCCCTCACAGACTAACACAGCTACTCATACACACAGTCACTCACACACCCACTAACAGACCCATAGCACCACTCACACATCCACTAACAGCCACTCACAAATCCACTCACAGACCCATAGCACCACTCACAGACCCAGTCACAAACCCACAAAGACATTCACACACACTCACAGACCCACACAGCCACTCACATACCCATATCACCACTCAGAGTCCCAGTCACAAACCCACACAGGCACTCACATACTCCCTCACAGACCAACACAGCTACTCATACACACAGGCACTCACACACCCACTAACAGACCCATAGCACCACTCACACATCCACTAACAGCCACTCACAAATCCACTCACAGACCCATAGCACCACTCACAGACCCAGTCACAAACCCACAAAGACATTCACACACACTCACAGACCCATAGCACCACTCACATACTCACTCACAGATGTACACAGGTACTCACACACCCACTCAGAAACCCACACAGCCACTTGCACACCCAGTGCAGACTCATAGTGCCACTCAGAAACCCAGTCACATAGCTACACAGGCACTACTACAGCCACTCACAGACCCACATAGGCACTGACAAACCCACTAACAGACCCATAGCACCATTCCACTCACAAACCCACACAGCCACTCACACACCCAGTGACAGTCCTACACAGGCCCTCATACACACAGTTAAAGAACCACAAAGGCATTCACATGCCCACTTGCAGACCCATTGCACCACTCACAGACCCAGTCACAAACCCACAAAGACATTCGCACACTCACACGCAGACCTGCACATGCACTTACACACCCACTGACAGAGCCACACAGCCACTCACACACCCACTCATACACTCATAGCACCACTCAGAGACCCCATAACAGACCCACATAGGCACATCCATACCCACTCACAGACTTACACAGGCACTCACACCCCCACTCATAACCCATATAGGACCTCACACATCCACCCGTTCAGCCAGTCATACACCCACTCACCAACTTCTATAGCCACTCACATACCCATTCTCAAAGTTTACAGGTTACAGTTAGGAAATACAATTAAAAAAACATTGCTCTTCACTGAAAAACAAAGGTCACAGGGATATTACAGTTAGGAAATACAATTACAAATACCTTAGAAATTCACTGAAAAAAACAAAGGTTACAGGAACATTATATTTAGGCTCATATTTGACTCGTATACAATAATAGAAATTCAGCAGGTATAGTTGCCTTGTAAAAAAAACAAAGGGATTGACTTTATTTACATCTAGCATGAATTCACTGGGATATCTCGTGTGGGTGTAAATCCATCTATTCCTCAATATTACTCTGTCTGGAAAATCTTCAATAGAGAAGGAGTAGGAAGCAAGTGTTCCAAGGTGTAATTTGGCTTTGAAGTTTAGGAACACAAACAAAATGCTATTTGAAGATGCAATGAGCCTATATGTAGGTGTCCTGAAGGCTGGATAGTTCAGCTTATGTTGTCGGAAAGGCTCTGATCAGGTGCTTTTTATAGCCTCTGATATATGTAATTTTCATGGCAACAGTGCAAATTTCTCTATAGCTCAAAGCAATGATTTTTTGTGAATTGAAATTTTGAATTATGATCAAATGTTCAAAATCAATATTCATGTTGTACGCTGGTAAGGGCTAGTTAAAAAAGAGAATTTACTTTTGCCCATATATATTTACGTCACATTATTTTGGTAGTTGATATTCAAGATAGGATATATTTGTTACAGAACAGTATTTTTTAGGTCGATATTTTGATATGCTGCCAGATGAAGCTCTAGGCACACAGGGGATTATGCTAAATATGGCTAATTACTAATTTAAGTGAGCCAGTGCAGATTATCATCTCAGAAAGACCTCCTATGTTGAAACTACAGACTTCTCTTATCTGAGTCCTGACATATGGGCCACCGGGAAGAGGCATTGCCCTAAACACGAAAGGTAAAAATCAGCACTTTGTTTCTGAATAGCACAAAAAAACCTACAAGAATTTTTACCTCCAGCCTCCAATGTTTAATCATTTTCTGAAATAGCACAAAGAAACCTATAGGAATTTGTTTCCTGACGCCTTCATTGTTCATTTATTTATTTGTAGTTTAATATAACGCATACAAATCACAGAGGCATAGAGAGCTCTTTGAAATGAACATTCAGAGATATAGTAAATGGTAATGTACCTTAAAATGAACAATAGGAGGTGAAAAAAACATCAACAAACAAGGCGCTCTGCAGTGAGCCATGAGAAAAACAGAAATGGCGTGGTGTTTTACAAAGAGCAATAAGAGGCAATAGAAGGCAGCAAGGCACTAAACAAGGTGCTACTAAATGGCAAGGTAATTTAGAATGAGCCAAGAAATGTATAACAGTTGGGTGCTAGCCTGCAGGTGAGATAAGGTAGGACCACAAGGTTAAGCATCTGGTCGGGAAACATTAAGGACTAGTATAGTTGGTATCTGTACACTAGCAACTGTTTTAAGGTCTGCTTCAAAGTTTCTGGTGAAGGATATCTGAATTTTCATGGGATCCAGTTTCAAACTCTGGGAGCATTTCCTGAAAAGGACTGGGAGAAAGTTCTGTGTTTTTAAGTAGTAGGGGTTTAAAGAATAGCGAATCTACATCTGAAGGAGTGGCTCCTCTAGATAGGACATGCTTTTCTGAAAGAAATTGTAGCACTCCACCAGTGGTGGCTGGTGACTTTTGAAAGTGGAGGGCGCCAGATGAACCCATGCATTCACCAAAGGAGTGAGTGCAGTGAGCGACAACAATAGACCCAAAGAGGGAGGGAAGTTATACCTGCACTGTCTCCTTAAGTTAAAATCATTTTTTTATTGATTGCATTTCTCCTCATGTTTGCACTGCAAAGTACCCTGAATCCAGATGAACATTGTAAACCAAATATTGCATGTAACATAATTATGTAAACAGAAACTGCTTGTTGTGTAAAATAAAATTGTCATATATTTAAGTCATCAGCCACCAAAGTACACTGCAATGACAATCTGTACATAGAGGGAAAGGCTAAAGATACATGTTGGGGCTGAAGCCTTTATAGACAGTGAGGCTTGCATGCAGAAACATGTGCTAGTTTTTTTGACCAGACAAGCAGCAATGGTTAATAATGGCACAGATTACAATCCCTGATTTTAGTTTGTGTACATTTTACACAACTCTCGAAATGTAACACATTGCACAGCTTCACATTTGTAAAATGAATATTACAAAACTTTACAATGTCAAAGCAAAAAAGGACTCTAAATAAGGAGGCACACTGATAGTTGCCCCCCAACACAAAAAAGGCTGTCCACATTCATTTAACCATCACAATGTCTGCAGCCAGCAGTTATGATTTAAGCTGCAAAGGGGCAAGTTTTTAGGAAAAATGTTGCCACTTCTAGTCTTCATTTCGGCACATCTCAAAGTGATGAACAAGATACAAATATGTCTTATAAGCAGCCCCCATATTAAATTCATAATAAACAGGGGACATCCTCAAGCAGATTGTTTTACTGGTTTTATCCTTTTCCTCCCCTTGTTTCTGCAGAGTGACATTCTAACAGACACATAAAACAAGTCAACCACACGTAGCATTTAAACATTTTCATGTGCCTTCAATCTTTCACAGTACAAAGAAAGGCTGACCCTTGGCTGGCAGTTCAATCACAGCCATGCTGTGGTGAAGTGCAATTTGTTGACCTCCATTTAAAATAAATTAATTAAACTACCTGCTCTGTCTCGTACTCCTGAGTGTTCGATCACTGCTGCTATGTATTTTCAGTACATCATAGAACCATACCACTGGAGCCTTTGTGCAGCATTTTATGAACAGTCACCGAGCTAAACTGTTGCGCAGTCTTCAATGAATGAATGTTTGGCTTCAGTGTCTATCTGACGCTTGCGCAGCTCGCCAGGGAAGATGGGTGGGGCCAGGGAGGCTTGTTAACCCCACCACAACCTGTGATGATGCTGTGAAAGGGTGATGAGTCAATGACCCAGCATTTGATTGATGCCTAGCCCCTGGTGCTACAGGGCTTCTGACTGAAGCGCCTGGGGCTAAGTTTACATCCTTGCAAGTAGGGGTTGGTCCATAGAATTGCACACAATGGCATTGCCAGGCTGATTACCTCACAGGCCTCAGGGCTGTGAAATCATGAGCCCAGTAAATGTTGATTAAGTGAAACCTGCTGTACATTGAAAATAGTGCATTGCAGCCTCTAGAAACATATGGTCTGTTCTCAGCTAGCCTATGACTTTATTATTTTCAGCAAATCATCTTCTTTAAATCTATTAACGAAACAACTATATGAGGGGAAATTTAAAGGGGCGGAGCCCCGCCGCTCATAACAAGAAGCTGCTCCTGTGTTCCACAGTGCAAAGCTTTGTGCATGAAACAAGCCAGTTTAAGGAGACTTCATGCTTTAATTGAGAGCTATTATAGAGAGATTAGTACTGGTGTGGTTTTGTAAAGATGATTAATTCCTGAAACCAATTGTACTGTGAATTTGAGTGTTGCTTTCAGAGGTGGCCGATTAGTTTTGAGACTACCCTTGAGTAGCACTTTTCCATGGTCCAACCTGGAGACTACTAAAGATTATACTACATTTTTCATGTCTGTTCACGAATGAAAGATATGATGGGTTGTAGCAGTTTGAGCTGGAATTGGGATTATTAGTGGAGGGGTTTATGTGGCATTGTAGATTCAGGTTTTTGCTAAGCATGATTCTGAGAGATTTGGTCAAATCAATGATATATGGGTAACAGTTCAACATTTTTAGAGAATCAAACCAGTCTTGGAAAACAAACAGACTTTCAGGGGTAGATGAGAAGGAATGGTGTCCTCAGTGTGTTCAGCTTTAGGTGGCTCAGGGATAACCAGGATTGCATGTCCTTTAGAGATTGGTCCAGTTGTAGTATTTCTTCAAGCAAGGATGCTTTTAGGTAAAGTTGTATATTATCACTTAAGGATGGTAGGTGAAGTTGGATTGATTAAAAGTAGAGGACAGAAGTTCGAACGTTGAAGAGGGTAAGAGGGAGTATTGGTCCTTATGGGACCTTGCGCAGTACAGTGGCACAATTAGATGGTGAGTTTCTCTTGATTAGTTAGGAGTGGTTGCCAACATACAAGTGGAACCAGTTTAAGGATATATCACTTATTTCTATTGTTTATTTGAGTGTGCAGGACATTATGGTTAACCATAGAAAACATCACCAATAGATCAAGGAGTACTAGAAGACATGAGCGTTCTTTGTCAAGGAGACGGAGCTCATCATCCACAATCTGTAACATGGCTGTCTCAGTGCTCCAAGTCAGCATAAAGCCTAACTGAAGTCTTGTGGGTAAGTTGAGATCTTCAATAAATTGATTCACTGACCATCCTAAAGTCCAGTTAGCATTGCTTTTTTGAATATTAAAAAGTTTAGTCATTCACCTTATTGGAGAGGAGTGACTTATCGAGCCTTCTTATTTTCTCCTAGAAGAATTCAGCCAGCTCTTTGCCTTTTTCTTTAGAGGAGATTCTGTTGATTTGAGTTTGTGGGTCAGGTTGCTGTTTAAAAATATCTGACATTTTCTTGGATGGTTTCTAGCCTGGACCATTCGCATTGTAAAAAAAGGCTCTTGGTTCAAATATTTTGTTATTGTATTATTCATAAGGTTTTCTTGATATATGATGTGAGAAGAGATTCAAGGCAATTGATTTTTTATCCATCTCCGTTCCTGTAGCTGTAGTTGTCTTGTATCTTAGTTTAGGTCCAAGGAAAACCATTGATGTAAGTTCTTTATTTTTGCCTATTGAGCACTGGGAGAGCCAACTCTTTAATTACGATTTCCATGGTATTATTGTAGTAGTTAGTCAATTGTGCTGTTGTGCAATGTTGGGTAGAAATATGTAGATGGAAGTTGAATTTCACAATATTCATGTGGTTTTATATCCCTTGTGTTTCTGATTCATTGTTTTAGTCTATCAATTAAGGACAAAAAGAAATGGATGAGAATGTAGTCAGACCAGTGGATAGGTTGTGTATAGTTAGTGGAAATTTTACATGTCTTTGAGTGTGAGTCCCTTGGTGTTTATCAGTTTGTTACGGAATTGTAAAACGTTGCTGTTTAGGATGGTGTTTAGTTGAGCTATGTCGCAGTCTGTTTAATTGTTCCATTTTAATTTGAAATCACAGAGTGATGGTCAGTGAACAAGGGTTTGGCTTGAATTGAACTCCAGTCACTCTTCAATGAAAAGGGGAGCGGTATATTAGGTAAGTCTTATGGGTATTAGATTTGGTGCCCCAGAGATGAACACCGAGGCGTTCAAATGAGGAGCAATTTCTAATATGGACACAGTTGATTTGAATAGATGTTCTGTGGTGACAGCAACTCTGCCACCCAGTTGCCTGTCACAATAGTGGCGTAGAATGCCAGAGTTAGGGGAACCTGTAGGCCAATCAGTTAGGATGAGATTTCAGTGAGCCAAGTGAAGAAAATTATGCCAGAGTCACAGGTTATGATAGACTCTACAATCCCATTGTTTTGTGGCAGAACAAGAGTTGAGAAGGATGCACTGCTGTTGGTGTGGGTCTACTCTGTGGATATAGAGAGAACTATAGAAATGTAGACCAGGGGCCTAATTTAGATATAAGCGGATGGGTTGCTCCGTCACATCGGGCATGGATAACCCATACACTTAAATCTAAATTCCATAATACCCTATAGAATTGTGACATAGTAACCCATTGTCAGATAACTATATCAGAGACTAGGTTGTTGGGATTAGGTCTGAAGATCACTGAGGGGGAACATTTTTCCTCCTGTTGTTTTCCCTGTCTCTCAGGTTTGAACCATTGTAGAGCGGCTGTCAAGAGGATATTGGGCTAAAATCTGCCCCCAATTGACTTCTGTGTCATAATTTCCCAAGTACATGTAACTCCCAGCTCCATCGGCTCTTTATGTGATTTGGGTTCTATGTAGCTGACAGCATGAAAAGTGTTGAACCTGGCCATCTCTGCAGTGCCATCCCCAAACGTTTTGCCTTTACTCTCCACTTGTTTTTGCTGAATTTGTTGGCTCTAGGCCTCTGTGCACTGATGGAGCAGGTAGTGCAAAATGTTGTATACCTCCTCTATTTTTGCATGAAAATACTAATTATATAATCTATTAATTATAATATTATTAAACGAGTGTTGCATGTATACTACTCAACCTTATTAATACTTAAGCTACACATGGGATTTGCTATTTGCATGGCTAAATAACTCTTGTAACTAAAATCTGTACGCCTATTAACAATAGTATATGTGGTAATAGAATACTGCATGATATATGTTGCTTTGTGATGTTGCACCCTCAAGGAGGATCGAAAAAGGTGAATGTAATTGCTTTAAATGTCGCTAGATAAATTCAAGCACATAGAGGGATTAGCAAGGGGTTAACATTAGAATCACCATTTCTATGAATTAATTATTCTTTTATGTTGTTTCGCTTAAGTTGGCATCAGGGCCTAAATCCAATATGGCCTCTGACACCACACGCAGAAGTGGCCACTGTCTCATGAGGAGCGGAGTGAGCTGCACATGTGCAAGAAATCTCCTAAACCTCGTTGCAACCTTTTCACAAAGTGTCCCCGGTCAAGGATATGAAACGGGATATTCGCCAAGACAGGGGAACAATCAACCTTACAGTAAAACCGGAACAAGCCAACACTTCGCTGACCAATGACCTCACCCCTCGAACTGTACTGAAAATTTGGGAATATAAATCATACGATCCCAACGAACCAATCACGACTGTTCAAAAGCTCAAAATTGTATCTTCTTTAACTTGATTTTATTATAAAAGCGTAGTAGAATAAGGAGAGACACACACGCTCGCTCTCAACTACTTCATCTTTTTCTTTTTCGAAGCTATGTTCGTGACGCCTTTCCTGATGAACCAGTTGCTGTCCGACTGCTTGATGACTGCAAACTTTTTCTAAAAACCACGGGCTATGATAGATGCTTGCACGATTTCTGGTCCTTTGATAAATTGGGAACATAACGTGCTGAGCAGAGGACTTTGAGCTTTGGCCTGCTTTTTCTGACAATTTACTACGAAATTTGGTTATGCAGAGCCAATAAATTGGAGGACTTCAAATAGCCAGATTAGGTAAATATGATGTTCTGCGATTCATTTGAATTGATCTAAAAATTCTAAACTTTGACGAGACAAATGCAAATAATAATCATTATGAAAATTTTGATAAACAAATATTGATTAACAAGAAATATGAGTTTGTGGTTGCATTAAGGGAAATAAGGATTCTGAGTAATAAAATGTGTTTTAGCTTTTTCTAAATCACCATCAACCAATCCAACTAAATTGGTCCGTTGACCAAGTGGGTGGAGTGCCTTGATGTTTGGAACTAGGGATCTATAGGCGAAGGATGTGAATGTACATTTTGTAAAATAACTTTCCTCTCCCTAGAGGTTATAAGGTATTTCCCCCCACATGTCCAGTGCTAGAATTACTCATCCCTCCTGTGTGTGCAGACTCGTGAGAGAGACATGTGAGTGTTGGTGTTATGGGCCCCACCAATGACTGTGTGTGTGAATGAGCTAGTGTGACGTCGGGTCTGCGACGGAGGGAGGGTATCGGTAAATGTTATTTCTCATTCTTCCCAGTCTCGCGCTGGATCAGTTTTTCTGGTAGCAGTATGATGGTTTTTATTGTTTTGGTTTGGTGATTATTGCTTGTAAATTGCTTATTGATTGTGGATAAGTATTGATTTATGTATTAACACTCTATGTTGAGTCATGTCGAGTTCTATGTTGTTTGACGGCTTCTGGGATGTAGGAAGTCGGAAGTTTGTAACGGTTCCATAGTAGAGCAGAGGTAAGCGCTGCTCTCGGGAAAGACAGAATTGTTGTTGTGTCCTGTAGGTACACGGGGAAAACGTGTGACGATCGGAGTTGCACGACGCATTGTCTGTGTTCGATTCGGTAACATCGTTGTGTGTTGCCATTAGGGACATTCTCTGAATGAGAGAAATGTATGGTAGCGAAGGTCACCTGTGAAAATTTAGTCTTAGGTACCAGGAGTCCAAAAGGCACTCTGATTACGCTTATCACTGGAAAGGTAATAGGTGTTCCCTAAGCATGTTAGAAGGATAAAGTAGAGGGAAGTGCTACTTTATTAACGAGTGTAATAATTCTGTAGTAGGGCAGACTGTTCGCTGCTCTCTGGAAAGACCGAATTCTGTGTGAATGAACTACATTTTCCGTATGAAAGTGCATTAATGAAATAGCATTCAGGTTAATTGTGAAACTCTGGTTTTATTTCTCAGGAGCAGAGCATCTCCAACTAGGTGTCTTAATTCTAGAGAAACGGTTAGCTGATGCTTGCTAGAAGGGTAAGGTAGAGGGATGTGCTACTTTATCAACAGAAGTAACGATTCCATAGTAGGGCAGAGGTAAGCGCTGCTCTCGGGAAAGACGGAATTCTTGTAAGAAAGGTCATTAACTATTCCTTTGTTAGCGAAACAGATAATGGTGGCATTTTTATGTTGTTACTAACAGAATTTTAGTAAAAAAGTGAATGTAAAAAGTTTGCTGATAAATTTTGTAAAGGAGGGGTCAGCAAAAGCAGGAGTATCGAGAAAAGCTGACGTCAGAAAGACCACGCTGGGATTGGCCAGTCGGTAAGAAACGTAGACGCTCCTGATTGGTGTGTTAGTGTACGCTGAGCTAGGATTGGAGAATTACAGGGTGAGGTAGATGCTCCAGATTGGTGCGTTAGTGTAAGTCGCGCTACGATTGGTTAAAAACAACGGAATAGTCATAGGGATAATCTAGCGATACACAGAAGACAAAATAATGTATTACGATCCACCAGATTAAAGAGAAAAAGTCCTGGTTTGGAAAGATCAAGAGTTTATTTACAAAGGACAAACCGATTGTGACTAGAGAGGGACAATTGCTTCCCCCACCAAAATCGCCCACATCCTTTACGGTTGCGAAATACGGATATCATACTTGTATTTGATTGGACAATTGGGCAAAGTATACAAAAGATGATGGAATTTTAGCATTCCCAGAACATGGTTTATTTAATTTAGCGGTTTTGAGAAATTTAAGAGAGAGAATGATGAATCTAGAACTGGAACCTAGACCAACACAGTTTGAGGCATTGACAGAATGGGAAGATGAGATGCATGACAGAGAACGACAGAGGAGTGGCGGAAGGTACACATATATGTTTGGTAGATCATATGGACAGGAGAATCATGATGATAGAATGAGGAGATGGCGAAGCGCAAATATGACTGAGGGTTTGTTTCCTGTGAGAAATGCTGAAGAAATTAGCAATAGAAAATGTATGGAAAAGAGAAATAATATTGAGTCAAAAGGGTATGGTGTGCATGAATCAGAGGATGATGTTCTTGATGACATGTTTTATAAAAATCCACCCCCTTATCAATCAGATTCCACATTATTGACACCAGGTTTCCCAATGAGAGAGACTCCATGGAATATAAAATTTGAATCAGTATCACAAGAGACAGGAAGGAACAATCCAAGAAATAGAGCAAACACAACATGGTAAAACGGGTAATGAAAATTCAGCTGAACTAGCGAAAACCACTTTAGAATTAACTGAAAAGATTAGGGAATTAACTAAAAATTTGGAAGCCGTAACTGTTCCTATAACCATAGGACCTGTAATGCCTATTTTTGATAAGCAGAAGGATAGTGAGCATTGTCTGACGATTCCTTATAACAGTAATAAACAAACCAGAAAAGAATATAGACAAGAACCCATGGAGACAAACAACAAGTATT
Source organism: Triturus cristatus (assembly GCF_964204655.1). NCBI lineage: Eukaryota > Metazoa > Chordata > Amphibia > Caudata > Salamandridae > Triturus > Triturus cristatus. The sequence continues at coordinate 113,767,672 of NC_140588.1, forward strand.
TCAGAACAAAGAACACCTAAAAATTTGACAGTAAATCAAAATTTAGTGGATAGAATAATAATGACGACAGAATCAGTTTCAGGATCACCAGAGAGATTAGCACAACAAAACACTGAGAAAGATAGTGTAGGGCCTACTTCAGAAGAATTAAGTGAATGGCTTAGGAGTTTACAACAGAAAGATAAAGAATCCCAATCTATAGATTTGGCCAAGCTGAAGATTGTTTTGGAAGAATTAATAGTAGGGACTATCCCCACTGAGAAGTTTAAAGCCTATCAGGACGAAGATTTATTATTTTTATGTAAAAGTATAACCTGGAGAGCAAGGAATCTACATGAAAGACTGGAAGAAGTAGCAAATGAAATGGGCATAGACTTTGAAATAGTAAAAGCCTTACATAAACCCTACAGAGTAGATTTTTCTGAAAAGGATATTGAAAATCTAAACACCGCAGGAAGAACAACTCAGATTAAAGACATGATCATTTTGTTAAGGATGTGGGGAGATGTAGATAAATGGAAAAGTAGGTGGTTCCGGAGAAGAGAAGATGTTTCAGACAAAACCTTTGCAGCTTTCCCCGTAAGAGAAAAGGAAAAGGTAGTAACAGAATGTCCCATGAGAGAAATTCCAAGAGGAGGATATGTACATGTCCCTTGGACTAGACAAGATATTTTGTCATTAACCAATGATTTCCCTCGACTACGCGAAAAGCCAGTCGAGTGGTATAGGGAAGTGGATAGGTTCGTAAAATTATCAAAAGTTTTATGGATTGATTTAAATAGTCTTTTTGACAGTACCAGCAGATGTATGGACAGAGTGCAAGATTATGATTAGCTGGCCTACACAAGAATGCCCTAGAGACCCAAAAATGGGAGCCCCTGACCCTGAAATTATGAAAAAATGTGAACAGGTAATTGCCTTTCTGAAAACAAAGTACCTCCCAAAGAGACTGATTGGGTAGAAATTGACAGGACTCATCAGGAAGCTGAGGAGTCGGTACATGCTTATTATGAGAGGTTAATCCTCGCCTTTAAGCAGTTTAGTGGTGATGAAAATTTGAGTGAAAAAGATTTAAGTCACTTTGTATACCGAATTGTATATGGGCTGCGTCCAGTAATAAGTGAAATGATTAAACAGCATACAGAGGACTGGCAAAATAAGAAAATAGATGAAGTACAGAGACATGCCAAATATTTTAGTGATGAAATTGAAGCCAAACAGCGTAAGTTAAAAGAAAAAGCTATGTGGGCACAGGTCAAGGTGGCAGAAAGACAGGAAGCTCAATTGATTGAACAGGCCAATGGTGCAGGTATGAAACAAAATTTTAATAATGGAAAAGGAAAGGGACAATTTAATATAGAAGAAGCCAAAAAGAAGTGGCCATGTCATAATTGCAGAAGGATAGGGCACTGGAAATCCTGTTGTAAATTTCCCACGAGTACTAATGATGATAATGCATCATTGAATTTGCAGGTGCAGAAAGAGGTGAGTTGTCCACCACAGCGACAGCAGCAGGTTGTTGCCCAACAGAATCAGGCGCCAAAACCGCCTTTACCACAGAGCGTAAATCCTCAGAAATACAGTAATGAGACAGGATTCTACAACGAAGAACAGGTAACTAAGCTGCCGCGTGCTAGTGCTGTTTCGCAGTATTGGCTACAACGCGATGAGAGTGAGTCAGAAGAAAGCTATTGATGGTGCCGAGGGGAGGAAGAAGAGTGCGTACTTGGCGCAACTCTACAAGTAGACCAGACAGGCCCTTTTGTCGATGGAAAGGTAAATGATGAAAATATTACTTTCCTAGTAGATACTGGTGCTGCTCGTTCAACTGTCAGGTCAGCTGATGTTAAAAACCTTCCTCTGTCGGATGAAACAATCCAAGTAGTTGGGGTATCCAACAGACAGATTAAAACATATCTCACTGAACCAGTAAAAGTTAACATAGGGACATTTTCTGAAATGCACCTCTTTGTCGTGTGTGATTCAAGCCCTGTAAATTTGTTAGGAAGAGATTTATGGTGCAAAATGAATTGCACCATATTTTGCACTCCCGATGGTATAGCATTTGAGACCCCTGATGAAGATGTACTTTATAAAATGACTATGGCTAATATGGAACCTGAGATTACTGAAGCATTTGCTGTATTTAACCCTGAAGAACTACCAAAGGAACTGAAAAAGACAGTAAAGGCAGAGGTCTGGGATTTCACAGGAGAAGATGTAGGACTAATGAAAAATGTAGATCCTGTAAAAGTGACTGTAAAGGAAGGAATAACTTACCCAAATATTCCTCAGTATAAATTGTTGTGTCCTGTAGGTACACGGGGAAAACGTGTGACGATCGGAGTTGCACCACGCATTGTCTGTGTTCGATTCGGTAACATCGTTGTGTGTTGCCATTAGGGACATTCTCAGAATGAGAGAAATGTATGGTAGCGAAGGTCACCTGTGAAAATTTGGTCTTAGGTAACAGGAGTCCAAAAGGCACTCTGATTACGCTTATCACTGGAAAGGTAATAGGTGTTCCCTAAGCTTGTTAGAAGGATAAAGTAGAGGGAAGTGCTACTTTATTAACAAGTGTAATAATTCTGTAGTAGGGCAGACTGTTCGCTGCTCTCTGAAAAGACCGAATTCTGTGTGAATGAACTACATTTTCCGTATGAAAGTGCATTAATGAAATAGCATTCAGGTTAATTGTGAAACTCTGGTTTTATTTCTCAGGAGCAAAGCGTCTCCAACTAGGTGTCTTAATTCTAGAGAAACGGTTAGCTGATGCTTGCTAGAAGGATAAGGTAGAGGGATGTGCTACTTTATCAACAGAAGTAACGATTCCATAGTAGGGCAGAGGTAAGCGCTGCTCTCGGGAAAGACGGAATTCTTGTAAGAAAGGTCATTAACTATTCCTTTGTTAGCGAAACAGATAATGGTGGCGTTTTTATGTTGTTACTAACAGAATTTTTGTAAAAAAGTGAATGTTAAAAGTTTGCTGATAAATTTTGTAAAGGAGGGGTCAGCAAAAGCAGGAGTATCGAGAAAAGCTGACGTCAGAAAGACCACGCTGGGATTGGCCAGTCGGTAAGAAACGTAGACGCTCCTGATTGGTGTGTTAGTGTACGCCGCGCTAGGATTGGAGAATTACAGGGTGAGGTAGATGCTCCAGATTGGTGCGTTAGTGTAAGTCGCGCTACGATTGGTTAAAAACAACGGAATAGTCATAGGGATAATCTAGCGATACACAGAAGACAAAATAATGTATTACGATCCACCAGATTAAAGAGAAAAAGTCCTGGTTTGGAAAGATCAAGAGTTTATTTACAAAGGACAAACCGATTGTGACTAGAGAGGGACAATTGCTTCCCCCACCAAAATCGCCCACATCCTTTATGGTTGCGAAATACGGATATCATACTTGTATTTGATTGGACAATTGGGCAAAGTATACAAAAGATGATGGAGTTTTAGAATTCACAGAACATGGTTTATTTAATTTAGCGGTTTTGAGAAATTTAAGAGAGAGAATGATGAATCTAGAACTGGAACCTAGACCAACACAGTTTGAGGCATTGACAGAATGGGAAGATGAGATGCATGACAGAGAACGACAGAGGAGTGGCGGAAGGTACACATATATGTTTGGTAGATCATATGGACAGGAGAATCATGATGATAGAATGAGGAGATGGCGAAGCGCAAATATGACTGAGGGTTTGTTTCCTGTGAGAAATGCTGAAGAAATTAGCAATAGAAAATGTATGGAAAAGAGAAATAATATCGAGTCAAAAGGGTATGGTGTGCATGAATCAGAGGATGATGTTCTTGATGACATGTTTTATAAAAATCCACCCCCTTATCAATCAGATTCCACATTATTGACACCAAGTTTCCCAATGAGAGAGACTCCACGGAATATAAAATTTGAATCAGTATCACAAGAGACAGGAAGGAACAATCCAAGAAATAGAGCAAACACAACATGGTAAAACGGGTAATGAAAATTCAGCTGAACTAGCGAAAACCACTTTAGAATTAACTGAAAAGATTAGGGAATTAACTACAAATTTGGAAGCCGTAACTGTTCCTATAACCATAGGACCTGTAATGCCTATTTTTGATAAGCAGAAGGATAGTGAGCATTGTCTGACGATTCCTTATAACAGTAATAAACAAACCAGAAAAGAATATAGACAAGAACCCATGGAGACAAACAACAAGTATTTCAGAACAAAGAACACCTAAAAATTTGACAGTAAATCAAAATTTAGTGGATAGAATAATAATGACGACAGAATCAGTTCCAGGATCACCAGAGAGATTAGCACAACAAAACACTGAGAAAGATAGTGTAGGGCCTACTTCAGAAGAATTAAGTGAATGGCTTAGGAGTTTACAACAGAAAGATAAAGAATCCCAATCTATAGATTTGGCCAAGCTGAAGATTGTTTTGGAAGAATTAATAGTAGGGACTATCCCCACTGAGAAGTTTAAAGCCTATCAGGACGAAGAATTATTATTTTTATGTAAAAGTATAACCTGGAGAGCAAGGAATCTACATGAAAGACTTGAAGAAGTAGCAAATGAAATGGGCATAGACTTTGAAATAGTAAAAGCCTTACAAAAACCCTACAGAGTAGATTTTTCTGAAAAGGATATTGAAAATCTAAACACCGCAGGAAGAACAACTCAGATTAAAGACATGATCATTTTGTTAAGGATGTGGGGAGATGTAGATAAATGGAAAAGTAGGTGGTTCCGGAGAAGAGAAGATGTTTCAGACAAAACCTTTGCAGCTTTCCCCGTAAGAGAAAAGGAAAAGGTAGTAACAGAATGTCCCATAAGAGAAATTCCAAGAGGAGGATATGTACATGTCCCTTGGACTAGACAAGATATTTTGTCATTAACCAATGATTTCCCTCGACTACGCGAAAAGCCAGTCGAGTGGTATAGGGAAGTGGATAGGTTCGTAAAATTATCAAAAGTTTTATGGATTGATTTAAATAGTCTTTTTGACAGTACCAGCAGATGTATGGACAGAGTGCAAGATTATGATTAGCTGGCCTACACAAGAATGCCCTAGAGACCCAAAAATGGGAGCCCCTGACCCTGAAATTATGAAAACATGTGAACAGGTAATTGCCTTTCTGAAAACAAAGTACCTCCCAAAGAGACTGATTGGGTAGAAATTGACAGGACTCATCAGGAAGCTGAGGAGTCGGTACATACTTATTATGAGAGGTTAATCCTCGCCTTTAAGCAGTTTAGTGGTGATGAAAATTTGAGTGAAAAAGATTTAAGTCACTTTGTATACCGAATTGTATATGGGCTGCGTCCAGAAATAAGTGAAATAATTAAACAGCATACAGAGGACTGGCAAAATAAGAAAACAGATGAAGTACTGAGACATGGCAAATATTTTAGTGATGAAATTGAATCCAAACAGCGTAAGTTAAAAGAAAAAGCTATGTGGGCACAGGTCAAGGTGGCAGAAAGACAGGAAGCTCAATTGATTGAACAGGCCAATGGTGCAGGTATGAAACAAAATTTTAATAATAGAAAAGGAAAGGGACAATTTAATATAGAAGAAGCCAAAAAGAAGTGGCCATGTCATAATTGCGGAAGGATAGGGCACTGGAAATCCTGTTGTAAATTTCTCACGAGTACTAATGATGATAATGCATCATTGAATTTGCAGGTGCAGAAAGAGGTGAGTTGTCCACCACAGCGACAGCAGCAGGTTGTTGCCCAACAGAATCAAGCGCCAAAACCACCTTTACCACAGAGCGTAAATCCTCAGAAATACAGTAATGAGACAGGATTCTACAACGAAGAACAGGTAACTAAGCTGCTGCGCGCTAGTGCTGTTTCGCAGTATTGGCTACAACGCGATGAGAGTGAGTCAGAAGAAAGCTATTGATGGTGCCGAGGGGAGGAAGAAGAGTGCGTACTTGGCGCAACTCTACAAGTAGACCAGACAGGCCCTTTTGTCGATGGAAAGGTAAATGATGAAAATATTACTTTCCTAGTAGATACTGGTGCTGCTCGTTCAACTGTCAGGTCAGCTGATGTTAAAAACCTTCCTCTGTCGGATGAAACAATCCAAGTAGTTGGGGTATCCAACAGACAGATTAAAACATATCTCACTGAACCAGTAAAAGTTAACATAGGGACATTTTCTGAAATGCACCTCTTTGTCGTGTGTGATTCAAGCCCTGTAAATTTGTTAGGAAGAGATTTATGGTGCAAAATGAATTGCACCATATTTTGCACTCCCGATGGTATAGCATTTGAGACCCCTGATGAAGATGTACTTTATAAAATGACTATGGCTAATATGGAACCTGAGATTACTGAAGCATTTGCTGTATTTAACCCTGAAGAACTACCAAAGGAACTGAAAAAGACAGTAAAGGCAGAGGTCTGGGATTTCACAGGAGAAGATGTAGGACTAATGAAAAATGTAGATCATGTAAAAGTGACTGTAAAGGAAGAAATAACTTACCCAAATATTCCTCAGTATAAATTGTTGTGTCCTGTAGGTACACGGGGAAAACGTGTGACGATCGGAGTTGCACGACGCATTGTCTGTGTTCGATTCGGTAACATCGTTTTGTGTTGCCATTAGGGACATTCTCTGAATGAGAGAAATGTATGGTGGCGAAGGTCACCTGTGAAAATTTGGTCTTAGGTAACAGGAGTCCAAAAGGCACTCTGATTACGCTTATCACTGGAAAGGTAATAGGTGTTCCCTAAGCTTGTTAGAAGGATAAAGTAGAGGGAAGTGCTACTTTATTAACGAGTGTAATAATTCTGTAGTAGGGCAGACTGTTCGCTGCTCTCTGGAAAGACCGAATTCTGTGTGAATGAACTACATTTTCCGTATGAAAGTGCATTAATGAAATAGCATTCAGGTTAATTGTGAAACTCTGGTTTTATTTCTCAGGAGCAGAGCGTCTCCAACTAGGTGTCTTAATTCTATAGAAACGGTTAGCTGATGCTTGCTAGAAGGGTAAGGTAGAGGGATGTGCTACTTTATCAACAGAAGTAACGATTCCATAGTAGGGCAGAGGTAAGCGCTGCTCTCGGGAAAGACGGAATTCTTGTAAGAAAGGTCATTAACTATTCCTTTGTTAGCGAAACAGATAATGGTGGCGTTTTTATGTTGTTACTAACAGAATTTTAGTAAAAAAGTGAATGTAAAAAGTTTGCTGATAAATTTTGTAAAGGAGGGGTCAGCAAAAGCAGGAGTATCGAGAAAAGCTGACGTCAGAAAGACCACGCTGGGATTGGCCAGTCGGTAAGAAACGTAGACGCTCCTGATTGGTGTGTTAGTGTACGCCGCACTAGGATTGGAGAATTACAGGGTGAGGTAGATGCTCCAGATTGGTGCGTTAGTGTAAGTCGCGCTACGATTGGTTAAAAACAACGGAATAGTCATAGGGATAATCTAGCGATACACAGAAGACAAAATAATGTATTACAATCCACCAGATTAAAGAGAAAAAGTCCTGGTTTGGAAAGATCAAGAGTTTATTTACAAAGGACAAACCGATTGTGACTAGAGAGGGACAGTTGCTTCCCCCACCAAAATCGCCCGCATCCTTTATGGTTGCGAAATACGGATATCATACTTGTATTTGATTGGACAATTGGGCAAAGTATACAAAAGATGATGGAGTTTTAGCATTCCCAGAACATGGTTTATTTAATTTACCGGTTCTGAGAAATTTAAGAGAGAGAATGATGAATCTAGAACTGGAACCTAGACCAACAAAGTTTGAGGCATTGACAGAATGGGAAGATGAGATGCATGACAGAGAACGACAGAGGAGTGGCGGAAGGTACACATATATGTTTGGTAGATCATATGGACAGGAGAATCATGATGATAGAATGAGGAGATGGCGAAGCGCAAATATGACTGAGGGTTTGTTTCCTGTGAGAAATGCTGAAGAAATTAGCAATAGAAAATGTATGGAAAAGAGAAATAATATCGAGTCAAAAGGGTATGGTGTGCATGAATCAGAGGATGATGTTCTTGATGACATGTTTTATAAAAATCCACCCCCTTATCAATCAGATTCCACATTATTGACACCAGGTTTCCCAATGAGAGAGACTCCACGGAATATAAAATTTGAATCAGTATCACAAGAGACAGGAAGGAACAATCCAAGAAATAGAGCAAACACAACATGGTAAAACGGGTAATGAAAATTCAGCTGAACTAGCGAAAACCACTTTAGAATTAACTGAAAAGATTAGGGAATTAACTACAAATTTGGAAGCCGTAACTGTTCCTATAACCAGAGGACCTGTAATGCCTATTTTTGATAAGCAGAAGGATAGTGAGCATTGTCTGACGATTCCTTATAACAGTAATAAACAAACCAGAAAAGAATATAGACAAGAACCCATGGAGACAAACAACAAGTATTTCAGAACAAAGAACACCTAAAAATTTGACAGTAAATCAAAATTTAGTGGATAGAATAATAATGACGACAGAATCAGTTCCAGGATCACCAGAGAGATTAGCACAACAAAACACTGAGAAAGATAGTGTAGGGCCTACTTCAGAAGAATTAAGTGAATGGCTTAGGAGTTTACAACAGAAAGATAAAGAATCCCAATCCATAGATTTGGCCAAGCTGAAGATTGTTTTGGAAGAATTAATAGTAGGGACTATCTCTACTGAGAAGTTTAAAGCCTATCAGGACGAAGAATTATTATTTTTATGTAAAAGTATAACCTGGAGAGCAAGGAATCTACATGAAAGACTGGAAGAAGTAGCAAATGAAATGGGCATAGACTTTGAAATAGTAAAAGCCTTACAAAAACCCTACAGAGTAGATTTTTCTGAAAAGGATATTGAAAATCTAAACACCGCAGGAAGAACAACTCAGATTAAAGACATGATCATTTTGTTAAGGATGTGGGGAGATGTAGATAAATGGAAAAGTAGGTGTTTCCGTAGAAGAGAAGATGTTTCAGACAAAACCTTTGCAGCTTTCCCCGTAAGAGAAAAGGAAAAGGTAGTAACAGAATGTCCCATGAGAGAATTTCCAAGAGGAGGATATGTACATGTCCCTTGGACTAGACAAGATATTTTGTCATTAACCAATGATTTCCCTCGACTACGCGAAAAGCCAGTCGAGTGGTATAGGGAAGTGGATAGGTTCGTAAAATTATCAAAAGTTTTTTGGATTGATTTAAATAGTCTTTTTGACATAATAGTACCAGCAGATGTATGGACAGAGTGCAAGATTATGATTAGCTGGCCTACACAAGAATGCCCTAGAGACTAGGCCTGGGCGAAGCACTACGCTACGCTCGCGTAGTTTGCGAAGTTCGCGCTACTTCGCACTACGCGAACTGCACGTAGCACAGTGCGAACACGCGTAGCGTAGTGTTGCGTAGTGCTGCGGTCATTTTTTGCTTGCTCGCGACCGCGAGCAAGCAAAATGACATCCTGGCGAGACTTTTTCCTTGTTCGCGATCGCGAGCATGGAAAATAAACCTCCCAGCGAGATTCCCAACGCGAGAAGGTCAGGTTTCTCATTGCGAGGGGTCGCGTATGCTCGCGACCGCTCGCGATGAGAAACTACCAGTTCGCGTTGAGAAAGCTGCAGCTCGAGTAAAAATCTACTCGAGCAGCAGAAAACTACAGCTCGCACTGTGCAAGATGCCATTTTCAATGATTGCACAGTGCCGGTTGCTTGTCCGCACTGTGCAATCATTGAAAACAACATCTTGCACAGTGCGAACATGTTACTTCGCAGTTCGCGAAGTGCTACGCGTAGCTCGCGTAGTGCGAACTTCACTTTGCGTAGCTTCGCGAAGTGCTACTTCGCGAACTACGCCCACCCTTACTAGAGACCCAAAAATGGGAGCCCCTGACCCTGAAGTTATGAAAAAATGTGAACAGGTAATTGCCTTTCTGAAAACAAAGTACCTCCCAAAGAGACTGATTGGGTAGAAATTGACAGGACTCATCAGGAAGCTGAGGAGTCGGTACATGCTTATTATGAGAGGTTAATCCTCGCCTTTAAGCAGTTTAGTGGTGATGAAAATTTGAGTGAAAAAGATTTAAGTCACTTTGTATACCGAATTGTATATGGGCTGCGTCCAGAAATAAGTGAAATGATTAAACAGCATACAGAGGACTGGCAAAATAAGAAAATAGATGAAGCACTGAGACATGCCAAATATTTTAGTTATGAAATTGAAACCAAACAGCGTAAGTTAAAAGAAAAAGCTATGTGGGCACAGGTCAAGGTGGCAGAAAGACAGGAAGCTCAATTGATTGAACAGGCCAATGGTGCAGGTATGAAACAAAATTTTAATAATGGAAAAGGAAAGGGACAATTTAATATAGAAGAAGCCAAAAAGAAGTGGCCATGTCATAATTGCGGAAGGATAGGGCACTGGAAATCCTGTTGTAAATTTCCCACGAGTACTAATGATGATAATGCATCATTGAATTTGCAGGTGCAGAAAGAGGTGAGTTGTCCACCACAGCGACAGCAGCAGGTTGTTGCCCAACAGAATCAGGCGCCAAAACCGCCTTTTCCACAGAGCGTAAATCCTCAGAAATACAGTAATGAGACAGGATTCTACAACGAAGAACAGGTAACTAAGCTGCCGCGCGCTAGTGCTGTTTCGCAGTATTGGCTACAACGCGATGAGAGTGAGTCAGAAGAAAGCTATTGATGGTGCCGAGGGGAGGAAGAAGAGTGCGTACTTGGCGCAACTCTACAAGTAGACCAGACAGGCCCTTTTGTCGATGGAAAGGTAAATGATGAAAATATTACTTTCCTAGTAGATACTGGTGCTGCTCGTTCAACTGTCAGGTCAGCTGATGTTAAAAACCTTCCTCTGTCGGATGAAACAATCCAAGTAGTTGGGGTATCCAACAGACAGCTTAAAACATATCTCACTGAACCAGTAAAAGTTAACATAGGGACATTTTCTGAAATGCACCTCTTTGTCGTGTGTGATTCAAGCCATGTAAATTTGTTAGGAAGAGATTTATGGTGCAAAATGAATTGCACTATATTTTGCACTCCCGATGGTATAGCATTTGAGACCCCTGATGAAGATGTACTTTATAAAATGACTATGGCTAATATGGAACCTGAGATTACTGAAGCATTTGCTGTATTTAACCCTGAAGAACTACCAAAGGAACTGAAAAAGACAGTAAAGGCAGAGGTCTGGGATTTCACAGGAGAAGATGTAGGACTAATGAAAAATGTAGATCCTGTAAAAGTGAATGTAAAGGAAGGAATAAGTTACCCAAATATTCCTCAGTATAAATTGACACCCGAAATAATTGAAGGAGTTACTCCTATAATAGAGAAAATGATTAACAAGGTATTTTGAGAGAAATAATGAGTAGTCCATGTAAATTCACAAATTATGGGCCTGAAAAAGCCTAATGGAACGTTCAGAATAGTGCAAGAATTGAGAAAAATAAACAAAATAGTTGTGTCATGTTGTCCTATTGTACCAAATCCATCTGTGATTTCGTATCAGATTCCACATGATGCAGAAAGGTACACAGTGATTGACCTGTGTCATGCTTTCTTTTCCATCTCATTGCATCAAGACAGTCAGCAGATTTTTGCGTTCCGGTTTTGTGAACGCATTTTGGCATGGTGCCGAATCCCACAGGGGTATACAGAGAGCCCCTCAATATTTAACCAGATATTGAAAAAATCCGAGAGCTCAGTACTAGTCCAATATATCGACGACCTGCTTGTGGCGTCAAAAACACGAGAAGCTTGTGTAGTGGATACCATAGCATTGCTAAATCATGTAGCAGATGGAGGACTTAAAGTATCCCCATCGAAATTGCAATTCTGCCAGAAAGAAGTACAATATTTAGGCCATAGAATTGAAAAAGGATTGAGGAAAATAACTGCAGAGAGACTCAAGATAATAAAAGGAATGAGAGCCCCAATGACGCAAAGAGAAGTGAGAATGTTTCTTGGAATGGTAGGATATTATCGTCAGTGGATAAGTAACTTTTCCCTGATGGCAAAACCGTTGGTACGCCTGACTAGAAGTGATGCAAAAGACCCCATCGAATTGATTAAAGAAGAGTTAACAGCCTTTAAACAATTGAGAGACAGTTTATGTGAGGCACCAGCACTTGGTATGCCTGATTATGAAAAAGAGTTTGAACTATACTGCAGCGAAAGGAATGGATGTGCACTCTCTGTATTAATACAGAAACATGGAAAATTGAGAAGACCAATTCCATATTTTTCAGCTATACTCGACCCAGTAGCTGTAGCATTGCCTGGATGTCTGAAACCAGTGGCTGCTACTTGTAAGAGTCTGGTACAGAGTGAAGGAATTGTGATGGGATATCCTATGCGAGTATTTGTACTTCATGATGTGGCAATCCTTTTAACAAGGAGCCGCACTCAGTTCATGACGCATAGTCGGCTGACTAAATATGAAAAAGTCATATTAGGTGCAATGAATGTGAGCCTTGTAAGATGTCTGAATGTGAATCCTTCAACGTTGTTGCCGGATGCTGAGAATGTGGAAGTCAGAGATGATGTGGATCATGACTGCTTGGATGTGCTGTACCAAACCGCGTCCTGATATAAAAGATGTACCTTTGACAGAAAGTGACTATGTGATGTTTGTGGACGGCTCATGCTTGAAAACAGACGAAGGAATTGTGAGTGCAGCATATGCAGTGTGCACAGTAGCAGCAGTAATGGAAGCATCTTACCTAAAGGGAGTAAAGTCAGCCCAAGTTGCTGAACTTTTTGCTTTAACCAGAGCATGTAGGTTGGGAAAGAATGTGAGAGTGACTGTGATAATTGATAGTCAGTATGGTTTTGGTGTCATGCATGATTTTGGCCAAATTTGGTCACAGAAAGGATTTTTTACTTCAAGTGGAACCCCTATAAAGAACGCGGAAGTGGTTGGGAAATTGCTTGAGGCGATACAGCTGCCTAAGCAAGTGGCTGTTGTGAAGTGTGCTGCACATTCCAAGAACGGAGATTACATCGCAGCTGGGAATCAGTATGCAAACGATATGGCTCAATATTGTGCACAAAATCAGAATTCGGTAAACAGGGCAAAAGAGAAGGAAATGAATTCATGTCCCTTGTTGTTTACTAACATTGTGAATACATGGGAAGAAGTGAGGCAGTTACAGGAAGAAGCAGGAGATGAGGAAATGAGACAATGGGTCAAGGCAGGATGTGCACAAAGGGAAATAGATCATGTGGGTCTATCGGGATGGAAGACCTGTTATGCCTGATAGCATGGTGTCAGCCATGGCCCGGATGTATCATGGACAAGCACACGTAGGGAGAGATGCAATGCTTAGATTATTTAAGCAGACATGATACAATGCAAAATTCAGACTTGTAGCTGAGAGTCTTTGTCAAAGATGCCTTATTTGTCAGCAGTTCAATCCTGGAGGAAAAATAGTGGTAAGTCTTGGAACGATAGTTCGAGAAGGAGGACCTTTCACCAGAATGCAAATCGACTTCATTGAGATGCCTCCCTGTAACAGGTTGAGGTATGTTTTAGTGATGGTCTGCCTGTTTTCTAGATGGGTAGAAGCATATCCCACAAGAAGAAGTGATGGAATAACAGTAGCAAAACTACTTTTGAGGGAGTTCATCCCTAGATTTGGGTTTCCAGTCACAATTGAGTCAGATAGAGGAAAACATTTCCATAATGAAATCATGAAGCTAATTTGTGAAGCATTGAATGTACAACAAAAACTGCATTGTGCCTATCGCCCGGGGGCTTCTGGTGTGGTGGAACAGGTAAATGGCACTATTAAAAACAGATAAGGAAAAATGTGTTTAGCCACAGGACTGAAATGGCCTGATGTCTTGCCTCTGGTACTCATGACAATTAGATCAATTCCATATAGGAACACAGGATTAAATCCCCACAAGATTGTGATGGGGAGAGCAATGAGACATGTATTCATACCATTCAACAAGTTATTGCCTATCTCTGATGACTTGGTGTTGGATTACTGTAAGGGGCTGGCTGACGCCGTACATTCTGTGTTTCATCAGGTTGGACCGGATGCCACCACCCTTGAAAAGAAGCCAGCTCATGATCTGAGCCCAGGTGACTGGGTGAGAATTAAAGTGCACAGAAGAAGGAACTGTTTGGTCCCACGTTGGGGAAAACCATGACAAGTGATCTTGACTACAACAACAGCTGTAAAGTGTGAAGGAATAAAGAATTGGATCCATGCTAGTCATACCTTGCGAATTCCAAACCCAGTGGATAACAAGGAAGGAGAGTATTTTGAAGAACAAGAAACCAGCTCTGAATCTGATACTGAAGACACTAGAACAGGACTAAATTCTGAAAGGGGGGAGTCAGAACCAAATTTGACCATTGCTCCAGAGAACATTCCTTTGAGAAGAAAATTGCAGATCTCAGACACCAGCTCAGACTCAGAAACTGAACAAGCCCAAGTACATACCGGACAAGAGAAAAGCAGTGAAGAGACAATTAAAGAAGTTTTCAATAAATAAATTCCTGATGGTAAATTTAGAGAAATTCCACCTGAAGTAACAAAAGCAGATGGTCAGGTGACAGATACAGAAAGTGAGGGAAAGATTTTTGCGGAAGACCCCCGAGGAGTTGTAGGGAATTCTAACATCCAGTTAGATGAAGGGACAATTAGTCAGCAGGAAGATTGTGTGCAAGAAACACGAGGAGGGACAGAAGTAGAGAAAATAAAAGAAGTGGTGGAAAGAAAAACAGCTGAAAGTAAAAGTCAAGTTGAAACAGAATCAGAAGACAGTGAAGAAGAAGTACCAGAAGGTCGAGTTCTGAGGAAAAGAGCATGGAGAGCTGAGAAGAATGATAAAGGAAATAAATTGAAAAGATCAGCAAAAGATGAAATCTGGCCAGACAAAGTAAAAAGATTGAGATACCGACTGACACGAGTGAGCTGAACAACTGAATGAAGTATCTAGTCAAGAAAAGTTGAAAGACGAGGGAAAAACGACAACAGAAGAAAATAAGAGAACAAAAAAACCTAACCAGAAGTATAAGTCGCCAGAATGGTCATATGTGACGCTGCCTGAAAATAAAAGAAGAGGCGGATAGCCAAGAAAGTCCAGAGATGACTGTACCAGAAGTGGTTGAGGAAGACGAAGAATCGGAAATCCTAGGAGTTATCTTGTTCGATATTGTAGAAGAAACGGATGTTCAGGATGTTCTGTATCAAGATTGTGAAAGAAAAGTGAAAGACGTTCAAATGCCAAACTGAAAAGACCAAAAGTGATACCAATGGAAAGACAATAAATTACTGGAAAAGACATAACTGATAGAACCAAGTAGGTGCTTAGAGCCTTGGGTTAGACAAAACTAGTTGTGAAGTAGAGGAGGCTAAGTCAAAAGACACTGATCATTTTTCGAAATGGCAAACACAGAGAATAGAAAAACGAAATGTGTATTTCTTAGAAGGTGGTTAAAAACGTGTTGTTGTTGTACAGGATTACTAATGCTTCTATGGAGTGCTTTGGCTTTGATGATCTCATTTAAAGTTACACTAGAAACAGTAGAAGGACATAGTGAGAATAAAACTAATGTAGAAAAGTTTCAGAAAGTATATCCGACTAATATAGATAGAAATTATTTCCATAAAGACAGATCTATAAATGATTTCTCTAACAATGTATTTTCAAAATGACTGTAAGAATATGTAAAAACAATGGACGTGAGGGACTGCTACGTCTGCATGCAGTTAAATGCATCTGTGTCTTAGGGAGTGACCTAAAATTACCTCCCAGTAACGTATGGAATACCAATAGCAAGTTTGTTTTACAAAACAGGGTAATTAGAATATTAATTTTCAGATGTAGATAACATATTTTCACAAGTACCTGTAATTAACAAATTAAATAAGGTAAAACCAGCAAAGGTATTAGGTGACTTTTTCTTAGAAACTAAAGAACTAACATTAAAGTCCATATTTAGAAATAATTTAACTTGTAGTTTAAAGAAGGAGGAGAAAGTGTTCTTGGATATGGTTGAAGAAAGGAGATTGAAAATGCAAAAGAAAGCATCTGAGGGAAAAGAGGAAAATACAGTCTGGGATGTTGAAAAGGAAAAACATTTGAAAGGAGAAGCTAGTCCAACAATGGCTTTAGATTGGCCACAGAAAGGAAAGTTGTGTATTAGAAGGAATCAAACTGCATACGATTATTATTTTGTAGGTAACAGTGATTGCCATGATACATATCGAATCATGGGTGGATGGGGATTTAAAGGAGGAAATGATCAAGTTATTCCTGGATTATATTTTATCTGCGGGAACAAAGCATATTATCGATTACCAGATCACTGGTTTGGCACATGTTACGTGGGCCTGGTTTTCCCAAAGATATTCCATGTGGGAAGAGGATGGTGTAAATGAGTTAGGTAGACAACTAAAATGTAGAAAGAGAGAATCTTGATGAGAAAATGTGGGAGACATTTTTGGAGCATTGACACCAGCAGTGGGACTATCTCTGAATGCACATAAAATTAGAAAATTATCAACAGTAGTGGATCGCTTATCAACAAGCACCACTGGAGGCTTTTATTGGTAAATACAGAGATGGTTGCCATGCGCGCCATGGTAATGCAAAATCCACTTGCCCTTGATATCATTTTGGCAAAAGAGGGTGGAGTTTGTGGAATGCTGAAAGTTCAACATTGTTGTACATAGATTCAGGACGAAAGTCAAGATCTAAAGTCAAACATTAAAAATATAACTGATTTGCATGATGAAATTACGCAGAAGTGGCCACTGTCTCATGAGGCGCGGAGTGAGCTGCGCATGTGCAAGAAATCTCCTAAACCTCGTAGCGACCTTTGCACAAAGTGTCCCCGGTCAAGTATACAAAACGAAATATTCGCCAAGACAGGGGAACAATCAACCTTACAGTAAAACCGGAACAAACCGACACTTCGCTGAACAATGAACTCACCCCTCGAACTGTACTGAAAATGTGGGAATATAAATTATACGATCCCAACCAACCAATCACGACTGTTCTAAAGCTCAAAATTGTATCTTCTTTAACTTGATTTTATTAGAAAAGCGTAATAGAATAAGGAGGGACACACACGATCGCTCTCAACTACTTCATCTTTTCCTTGTTCGAAGCTGTGTTCGTGACGCCTTTCCTGATGAACCAGATGCTGCCCGACCACTTGATGACTGCAAACTTTTTCTAAAAACCACGGGCTATGATAGATGCTTGCAGGATTTCTGATCCTTTGATAAATTGGGACCGTAACGTGCTGAGCTTTGGCCTGCTTTTTCAGACAATTTACGACACAATTTGGTTATGCAGAGCCAATGAATTAGAGGACTTCAAATAGCCAGATTAGGTAAATATGATGTTCTGCGATTCATTTGAATTGATCTAAAAATTCTAAACTTTGACGAGACAAATGCAAATAATAATCATTATGAAAATTTAGATAAACAAATATTGATTAACAAGAAAAATGAGTTTGTGGTTTCATTAAGGGAAATAAGGATTCTGAGTCTTAAAATGTGTTTTAGCTGGTTCTAAATCACCATCAATCAATCCAACTAAATTGGTCCGTTGATCAAGTGGGTGGAGTGCCTTGATGTTTGGGAGTAGGGATCTATAGGCGAAGGATGCTAATGTACATTTTGTAAAACAACTTTTCTCTCCCTATAGGTTATAAGGTATTTCCCCCCACATGTCCAGCGCTAGAATTACTCATCCCTCCTGTGTGTGCAGACGTGTGAGTGTTGGTGTTATGGGCCCCACCAATGACTGTGTGTGTGAATGAGCTAGTGTGACGTCGGGTCTGCGACGGAGGGAGGGTATCGGTAAATGTTATTTCTCATTCTTCCCAGTCCCGCGCTGGATCTTCACTTTACCACGGGTAACAAGTGCTAAAGTGCATGGGCTCACTCCCCTAAACATGCCAATATTAGCTTGCACCTGATTGGCATATTTAATGTACTTATAAATCCCTTATAGTGTGGTATACCATATACTCAGGGCCTGTTAATGAAATGCTACTAGTGGGCCTGCAGCATTTATTGTCCCACCCAATTAAGTGGCCCCTTAAAACACGTCCCATGTCTGCCATTGCAGCCTCAATGCAATTTCAAACTGCCACTTCAACTTGGCAGTGTAACTCCCATGCCATTCCTTAAACTCCCCTTTTATTGCAGATAAGTGACCCATAGGGCAGGGTGCATTGCAATTAAAAGGTTGAACATGTACTTTAAGGTTTTACATCTATTGGTAATGAAAAACTCCTAAATTAGTTTTTCACTACTGTGAGACTTACCAGTTTCATAGGATAATATAGGATTGTCGTTCTTACATTTAATAATTAATAGCTTTTGAGTGGGGACAGATAGGCATTGCCCTATAGTATCCATGGGATTTTAATTAAAAATTCTCTTTAATGGTAAAGTCAGATTTTAACTTACAATTTTGAAAATGCCTCTTTTAGAAAATTGGCATGTTTCTGTCCTTAGCCATTTGGTGCCTGCAGCCTCCACTGGGTCACATGACTGAGTGTAGTTGGCAGTTAGGACTATGTGAATTCCTCCCAGACAGTCAAATATTTGGTATGCCTGAACTGGCCATCTGCTAGTAGGATAGGGGAACGAAAGTGGACGTAGCTCCACTTGCAGGTGAATAGGATTTGCTCTGCCTTCACACAAGGGGCTTGTCATCACTACATTGTCTTTGTTGCCAGCTTGCAGTCATGACAGTGGTGCAGATCAGAGCTTCCGAATCCCCTCTACTTCCACGGACGGAGTGATCACACAGTCACACACGCACACATACATCACACGCTGGTGGGGCCCATTACACCAACATTCAAAACCTAACCACCCTATCCGTTACTTGTAAAAGGGGAAACACTTTCAATGCCTAACCAATCTGCATATAACCTGAGGCCGATGGCATCAGCTTAGTTGCTGAAGATCTGGCTAAAACATTTCAACTCATAAGCAAATAAATTCAATAAACATGACACTGAATAATCACCCGACACAGTAATTCAAACACGATATTTGTTTATCTAAAATTGCATGAAAAGCCAATTAAATGCAAGACCATTTCTTTCATATTTACCTATTCTGGCTAAATGTCAGATCCTAAGTCAGAACCGGTCCTCAGCAAGAAAATGCAAAGTTCTAGCCGTCATGTAGAGTCTCTGTCCTCTCCGTCAGCGTCGGGACCTCTGATCATCAGCTCGGGAAGAAGTGGCACTAGACCTCTAGTCTACTATTATTTATATTAAAAATTGCATTCCAAAAAGTATCAGTTATAAGGAAAAACGGATGGATGGCGGAAATAATGTAATTTTGGTACTTTTTCGATATTATACGAGATTTTCTCACGCATAGATTGTCCCAAATAATGAATAGCAGAATTGAACGTCCATGACTAATTTGATACTTTTACGGGTGTCTCTATTAGGTGAATTTGTTTCAATAGTGAGTTCATAACAAGTTCGTATAAACTTTTCCGTCTTCCAGGGGCCCTTGGCAGATATCCCGGACTTGTCATCATGCTTATGGCTTTTCAGTTCATCAAAGGTGCAAGGTCACAGGCAGAGCGAAGCCTTCTTGCAAAATTTTCCATTATGCCAGCTACTCGAGTGCAGGCTGCGGGTGGTGGCCATTTTTAAACGGGCCACAATAGTCAACTTAAGTGAAAGGAAACACAAAACACAATTACTGCACGGAAATAATGATACAGTGTTATTTCCCCACTAATACCCTTATGTGTATGTATTTATCTAGCCATTTGCAACATCAAAGCCATTAATGCATATTAATTAGAAGCGCAAAACATAATAACATCACGTAAGCAACATATATTTCTGTCAGTTTGCTCACCAACTTAGTTCACTTATTATTGTAGCCATGCAAGAGCGTTCCCACGTGTAATTCTCTTGTTAATAAGGTTGATTAGACAACATTTGACAAACTTTTAGTACTTAATAATTATTCAGTAGTATTTTTAGTTGAAACATGCGAAAATGAAACAGGTATTCGGTTTTAAAGTAAAAACCCTGCTCCATCAACGGGAGAGTCACGAAATTCAAAGCACTTCAAAAACAAAACTTTAGAACCTTCTCCCATATCAAAGAAGGCCCAAGGTATAAAAAGAAGGGCCCTCAGACCCACACTTCTGTTTACTTTCTGGACCTGCAGAAGGGCTCTCATAGTGCTGCCTGCTGCTGTGGACTGCATACTCCAAAAGGACTACTTTTACTGCACCTGTAAGAAATGATTTGCTGCCTGGAGCTTGCCTTGAACCCTCACAGGCTTGCCCTGCTGCTTCTTCCCTTGATCCAGGACTACTAAAGTGGCTCCAAAGGCCAGTTTGCTGGCCTCCTCTTAGGAGCCACAGAGACAGATTAGGCTCCCACCATCTTGCACCAGCACCTGGACCCAGCCTGGACTCATACCGAGTGAGTCCTAACTCAGCAAGTGATACCCTTCCGGTCCTAGAATTTGGGTGGTGGTAATAAAGGTGAATAAATAGTCAAAATCCAAAACTTGGAACACACTTTTGTCTAAACACTGCGCTAAGGATCGCGGGAAGACTAGGACCAATCTCCTTGTCTGTCTGCCCAAGGATGCATCACGAGCCAGCCTGGCTTTATGATAGTTCCCACTACGTTCTACCCCGCAGCAGCAAATCCTGTGCAGCTGTCTTTTGCCAAAGGAGTATCTGACCTTCTGGAATTCTCATCAGCTACTGTCTCCTACATAGTCCTGCTGGAGATTTTAAACTTCCATAAAAGTGACTAAGGGCCTGATTTAGATTTTGCAGTAGAGGTCCCGCCACTGCTTTTTTAATGAATTCACCGCCTGCCTTATTTAGTTGTTGGTGGGTCCATGACCAAAAGACTGCCAGAGTCCCGGTGCCTTCACCATGAATATTCATTGGCGCCGATGGTGCCATAGGCAGAAGCGGCTTGCAGCTGGAGTACAGACAGGAATTTCATAGAGCTAATTAAGCTGTGTCTTTCCATTGAAGCAACTGTAGTGTGAATACCTCCTACTTTGAGTTGCGGAATCGAAGGAAATGAAGTAAAAATTTACTTTTTTCCTGTTTTCCTATTCTTGTTCTGTCTTATACCCCATTGTCCAGGTCCCTCCTTTGCTGCTCCAACTCCACCATGATGCCAAATAGCTCAGTTGTCACCAATATCTAAGGTAAGCTACTTGTACAATTGTCCTACTATGCTTTGTGTGTTGACAACTGCTGTAGCCACGTATATCTTTTGCATTGCTCTTACATGCAATATTTTTCTTAGGTGTAATGCAGTAGTGTTCATTTTCCAACTAATCAAGGAAAATAGAACACACCTGTATTGGCACTTAAGAAAGATAATTGTTCTGTGATTACTGTGGGTGTTGTGCTTCTTGTGCCTATAGGTGTGCAGTTAATAGTGTGTGTATAGTGTGTGTGGCGGCATGCAATATATAACCCAAAGGGCCAAAACACATTTCCTTCACATGTTTTGGATGCAAACATGACACATATGTGTATTGACACATTAATAAGTTGTACTTACCAGTCTCCACTCCACCAAAGACTCACTCTATTAATAAACAGCTGCTAGGATACTGCCAACACAATTGGAACATCTAAATAGACACGGTGCAATATCGCTGGCCTGATGGCGACAGGGTACTGTTCGTTTGCAGGGGAGACTGGTTCAACCAGCACACATCTAAATACAGCTGGCAGAATATAGTCAACATGACAGAGCACTTGAAACCACTGCCAGGGAGAGAAGGCGGTAGTCCTGTCAAGATCCAAATGTAGAAATCTTCAATGCAGTTTTATCTAGCGGCTCTCCGATGATGATGTTCCCTCCTCAGCACTGCCTGCATCCTTGCCCCGCTGAATTTTACCTTCTCAGAACTTTTTCACCAGAATTTCTTCTAAGTCCAAAGATAAGCCCCGACTGGGCACAATCCACTTTTTGTATCTGACCTTTGCTTCATCTCGGTCGACCATGTTTTTTTTACTTTGGCCCGGTCTCAAGTGATGAGATGTCCACTGTCGGTGCTTTGATCTTTTACGGACTAGTTTTAATTTAAGTCATAACTTCTGGTTCTACTGATTCTATTTTTATCATTTTGGTGTCAAATAATTTGTTAAAATGTGCTCTATTTATTTTAATTGGTGTTGGATTTTTCTTGTGTTGTGTTTCCTCTTTATTACTGTTTGTGTGCTGCATAAATACTTTACAAATTGCCTCTAGATTAACCCTGACTGCTTTTTATGCCAAGAACCCAGGGTCAAGCTCAGATTAATTTAGTGACTTTTTGTGGTTCACCCTGCCAGAGATTGTGGTTGCTGCTTGAGCTGGGTTCACACCTCAGTCAACCCAATTTCACACAAGAAGCAAAACATCAAAAAATAAAACAACAATTATTGAGGCATTTCAGTTAAATATTGACTTTTAATAGTCTTCCTACACTTACTCTCTCATTGTCTATAGCTCTAGATACTACACACCATCCAAAGATTTAAAACTGATGGACCTCCTCACCTCCAAAAGTGTCAGAAATCTCATGCACCTTAACTTCAGGAACTGTCTACATAAGACTACCTCACCAATACAGCACTATCTAAAACCCACCTCATTCCTGTATACTAAAGTCTCCTTTTTACATCTTCTTGTAGCACGCCTACACAACCTAAAATATAGGCAGGTTACTTTTCTTACATTTTTAATTTATTTGGCTAAGTGAAGTGAAATATCCTTGTTGACTTATGTGGTGATCGCCCAATAATGTAATTAAATCCTGGCACGGCCAACTCAGCCTTTCAACCTTCCTAGGTCTAAAGTTTCAGTAACATTTATGCTAAAATCTGTAATTTACAGACACAATTATTGGAAATTAACAGAAGAATGCACTACAAAAACTACGACTTTACAAATGATTATAAGTGGGGAGCACTATTATTATTTTTAATATTGATATTATTGTTATAATCAGTGTTATTATCATTGGTATTGTTATTAACAACAATCATATTAATAATCTTAATAGCAACAAATAATATTATTATTATTGTCATCATTATCAGAATTTGAAGTCGTATTGGTGTTATCATTTCCTCATCACGCCTGCCCTTCACCTTCTTCTTCTATTCAACTCTCCTGGTACAGTATGTCTACCTCTTCTCCGCCTCCACCATAGCATTCAAATTGATATCAAATTCTTATGAGTCACCCCTCGTTAATCCCCACCAAAACCTTTCTTCATCAGATCATCATTAGACTTCAGGCATGCTCTTTTTTAATGTAATTATTTTTGTATTTTAAAAAATACAAATCCTTTTTATGTCACTATCTGAACTCAGATCAGTTTGATTGCACAAGTTAAAAAAGAAATAAACAGGCTGTTTCTTAACAGCACTATTCGTAATTAATTACCATTATTTATACAATTAAACATAATTATTATCTTACACTTGTTTGGACACTACAGTCAACATTAGAATAACAAATCATCACATACATTGACTTCCTAACATTCACTCATTTGGCACTAGTAATCAGTTCCTCTTGAAAAGCTTAAAATACAGCTAATATTCCCACAAATACAAGTAAGCCTTTTGTGCAGAAGTGACTGCCTGTCTTCTTGGAAATATGTATTTTTCACACATTGCTGTCATATTTCATGCCAGACATTAGTGGAAAGGGACCTAAAATATAATCTGGTAATACACACACATTTTGAACCATTATCAAACAGCATGTTCCAAAACAAAAATTAAATGAGCACATGAAAAATAAAAAGCTGTTCTAGCTAAACTTATTAATTGTTTCCAATCTGCACTGGGGTAAGATAACGGAAGGGAAAAATATCCAATAGAATTTATTCTTAGAGGTGAATATATTTTCAACACGTATTTCTTCCTTCTTCCTTGCTCTCCCAGAAAGTGGGTTAGAGTGGTTTATTCTTCGCTTAATTCCACTATACTTTGCTTGGAACACTTCGCCCATTTCCATGAAGGGGAAGAGTCAAAGAGGAGTTTGTGAAGGGCCACAGATTCACCTGTTTGCAGGTGTTTGGATATTCTGAAGGCTTACACTCATTAAAGATTTAATAAAGGATTTAGTCCCACATCATACTAAGCAATTGTTGGATAATATTACATAGACGCAAAAGGAATAACAACTGCAAGGTCACCTTCTAGTTATTTCTCACACCCATAAATACAGACATTTGCACTTGTAAAACGCAATATATGATTAGAGTTAGAAAAAGTTTTCTTTAACCAAATTAAGATATGTGCAATCATACAGTTGAATAAGACCCACCTGAATGGTTCCTCCATTTTGTTTTTGAGGTCTGTTTGTCCATAGACATTTCTGCTTTAGCTTATTTTTAGGTGAAGGCCTGCACCAGTAATTTCTGAATGTAGCATATTTTACCACTAGTATCTACCCTAACTTTCTATTTTACCCCAACTCAATGCTTATTTTGTGTTATAATATCTGCCAGGGCATAAAATATTTATCAGGAACCCACTGCAGTTTGCACCACCTACGGTCATTGCCAGTGCTAAAAAAATCAGTACCAATGACACCTACTTGGCCATTACAGTCCTACTAATGTGACAATTTAGACTACACTAGGTGGTCCAAAGATGTAAGAATTACTTGAGCCCCCTGGTATAATTACTTTTCTAATTATATTTGGAATTGGGAAACATGCTGCTCATGTGCTTTTTTCCAAAATGTACTGACAGCCCCACCGTGTGGTACACAATCATAAATATGTGCTGGTGTTACGAAATAAGTGCCGCTGCTGAGCGAGCACCTGCTAACACCAGAACAAATTAAGCACTGCCTTAACTGCATTCCGGTTCAAATATGTAACATCTTGAAAGTCCTTGTGTTACACTGCATTTGTCAATATATCAAACACAACTTTTCAATGTTATTAAGCGAAAGAAAAAATCTGAATGTAAGCTGATCAATATTCAGCCATCTCAAAGACAGATATTAGTAAATATTTTATAGAATGTTGATTATACATTTAGATAAGCAAATGTGAAATATACTTTATAAACTAAGATAAAGAAATCAAAGGTTTGTAGCCTTAAATGAAGTTGAAAGTTTGTTGGGGGAAATGTATGGTGTATTATGTCACAATTATAAGAAGAAACACATTGTTATTGAAATGATAAATGGCTGCACATGTCCATAAAATCGATACAACTGGCTACCCTTTCCTTCTTGAATGGATTGTAAATTCCTATGCATTATGTACAACATTGCTAATGTACAAAATCGTGTCTCCATACCAGAATAACTATGGTCGGTTGGCCGAAACCGAACTCGACAATCATCAAATGATTCACATAGTCCCAGAAATAAAATAAGAAAACAGTACAATCTTTTTTTGTGCTTCCTTGTATAACAATATCCCCTCGACTTTAAAATGTGGCCCTGCTTCCTAATTCTAAGTAAGTAACTCAGAACTCTACTGTTTTGATTGATTACTGATGATGAAATAAGCTTTATTTCGATAAAAAATATCTTAAAAAGCACAAACAAATATAAATTGTACAAACATGTGATACCAAAAGACGAATCATATGAATATAATAACGACATATTCCCAAGATATACAAAGAATTGTAAAATACATATAAACATTATAAATAGGACAATATAAAATAGATATGCAGACAAACGATAAAAACAGTCTGGCTACTTAGTCGAGGGCTGCAAGGCCTTTGGATCTTAAGAGCCAGGACCACCTCAAATATTTCGATAGAGCGCAAACGAACAGAGATCGTGTGTCTGATTTAAGAATGCGCAGCGCTATGAGGTGGTCGCGTGTGCCCAAGATTCTGCATAAAGGTTTAAGCCAATATGATCTTGGGATTTTGTATTCTGGGCATGCAAAAAGCACGTGTGCAATAGATTCAGGTTTGGTTACACAAAAAGGACAGGAGGGCGAAGTTTGGAAGGGAGGTTTCCAGCGAGCAGTCAGCTCGCGTACCGGAAGAGTGCCAATCCTAAATTGGAAATAGAGGGCTCGGTCGTATGGCTTCTGGATAATATCAAGATAAGGCTCAAAGTGAACGTCATCTTTGAGCAGAAGAAATTCAGTAGTGCATCTACTGGATTGGGAGCTGGAATTCCTTTTTCCTATAACCCAACTCCAGTAAAGTTTCTTCAGCTCAGCTTTCGGGGGCGAGGTTCTATTTACCCAAGCATCTTTTAGGCCAAAATCAAAGAGCAGGGACTTTACCTCTTTCAGCCATTTGATTTTATTCCAAGAAGGCATAGAGAGTATTTCGGATAAGCCCTCCGCATACTTGGCTAACTCGGGGGTCCGCCAGAGCCGGGCCCAGAGAAGTAAGGGGCGTACTTTTGCCAAATCTTTCAACGCATGGCACCCTAGATCCGATAACAGGGGCACTATAGGTGTGCTCTGCGGAAGTGCCATCAGTTCCTTATAGAAACTGGAATCAGATTTGGCAAGTTCCTCAATATTATTTAAGCCCCATAGTTCAGCACCATAGAGTGCCGAGCTCACGCCCTTAGCTTTGTATATGTCCAATGCTGGGGCTATTGGTCTAGATGAAGAGGAACGATGTTCTTTGAGAAGGGCGCCAGTGACCCTCTTGTGAGTTAGAAGCATTTTTTGCAGATGAGATGTCCAGCGCATAGTGTCTGTAATGCGAATGCCTAAATAGTCAAACTCTTTGACCCTTTCAAGAGAGACTGCATTCAAGACTGGAGGCTGACCTAATTTTTTGGGGGGATTCAAAATTAAATATTTTGTTTTGGTAGTGTTGATGATGAGACCTCTATCATTACAGAAGGATTGGAAACTGGCGAGAAGGGTTTGCAAGCCCATGGGTGTTTTGGACAGGAGGAGAGTATCATCAGCAAACAGGAGAGTTGGAACACGTTCGCCCGCCAGGGATGGTGCATCAGCAGGAACTTTCAGCAAATGGTCCACTACCCCATTCACATAAAGTGAAAAAAGGGTGGGAGCAAGAACACACCCCTGACGGACGCCCCTGTTTACTGGAATTCTCTCAGTTTTCTGGCCCTGTGGACCCCAACGTACTTGGGCATAATTGCCATCATGGAGTTTTATTAGCAAGGCCAACAGGTAGGAAGGAATGTTCATGTTGGTCAGAACACGCCAAAGGGTGTCGCGGGGGACAAGATCGAACGCTGTTTTTAGGTCTATAAAGGCTAAATAGAGACTGCCTTTTCCAAGGAGGACAACCTTCCAATAGATAAGGAACAATCTAAAGACCTGTTCTATAGTACCTGTCCCAACCCTAAAACCTGCTTGATAATCTGAGAGGATATTGTTATCATTTGCCCAAGTTAGTATCCTCTCCAGAATCACTTTCCCGATGACCTTCTGAGATGAGTCGATCAGGCTTATTGGGCGGTAATTAGCCGGATCTTCTCGGGCACCCTTTTTAAAAATGGGGACGACCTCGGCCCCCTTCCATGATTCAGGGACCGGGGCGCCATTAGTAACAGCATTAATAAGGGTGGAGAGGAGCTTCCCCCAACTAGATGGGTCAAGTTTAAGCACATCACCGGGGATACCGTCCGGACCAGCTGCTTTCTGTGGGACAATAGACTGGATAGCACTGTGTACCTCCCTGTCAGAGAAGGGGTCAATTATCGGGACGTCCACGAGGGGGAGCGCCCCCTCGGGGAAGAGCTTCTCCACCTTCTCCGGTCGAGTGGAATATAGATTAAGGAAGTGCTCATACCATGCTAGGCCAGTGATATTGCATGTCAGAAGTTCATGGGCTGGTCTATTCTTTGATCTGATTGTGTCCCAGAAGGCACCGGGGTTGCGTTTGAGGGAAGCCTCCCTTAGGGTCTGCCAAAACTGTTCCTCCCAAGACTTTTTAGCATTGGAAACCGAGGTCTTATAATCTTTCCTGGCTTTCTGGATCGTGGATATATTCCCGCTTTTTAAAGCCACTATTAGAGCAGATTTCTTAATCCTGCAACTTTGCGTGTACCAACCATTCTTGGGGGTGAGCTTTGGCCCTCCCTTCGGTGGGCCACCTTTGCTTTGTGTTCGAAATAGATTTCCCAGTTTGAGAATGGTGTCTTGAAAGACAGATGGAGCCCTATCAAGGGCGGCCTCATGAGTATTGGTTGAGGTCAGCTCGACTTGTGTAGCATATAAAATTGACCTGATTGATTCGACTTTACCATCATCCAGCATGACTTTGCGCCATTTAAGGCGCCTCTCACAGTTGGCAGGAATAACCTCAGAAGATTGAAGTGGATTAGCCACTGATGAAAGCAAGGACCCATGTGGTTCTGCCCAGAGTGATTTAATACAGAGAGATAGCTGATTATGATCGCTATCATGAGAGGGAATTATTTCCATGTCCACCATGTATGTCCAGAGCTTGAGATCGAGAAGTATGTAGTCGATCCTTGAGGTGTGATTAGGCCTATTGTACGTATGTGCGCCCTGGAGGTCAGAAGATGTTCTGCCGTTGGCCGCCCTTAGGCCAAACTTTAGAGTCATGGTGTTCAGGAATACAACAGATTTAGTCCATCTCTTGATAGGGGGCAGTGTTAGTGACGGAATACCTCGCTTGGCGTCATCCTCGAGTAGATCGGGAAGGTCTGCTGAGGCAAGGGGCTCGAAGGAGCAATTGAAATCTCCTGCTACCAGGACGTAAGATGCATGGTGGCACTTGCGTA
This sequence comes from Triturus cristatus, assembly GCF_964204655.1. NCBI lineage: Eukaryota > Metazoa > Chordata > Amphibia > Caudata > Salamandridae > Triturus > Triturus cristatus. The sequence continues at coordinate 113,796,433 of NC_140588.1, forward strand.
ATTCGCCCTCGAGAAATACAAGTGCAGGTGATAAGGCTCCTCCACTAAGGCCCCTCGCATAGACGTTAAATATCTCAAGAGACTTCCTTCCCTGGGCTCCCTTAAGGGTAAGCCTTAATATATCAGGGGAGACAATGTGGGCCTGCCTAATGGTACACCCAAGGGAAATACTAACCCAGATCAGCAGGCCACCCGAAGGACGACCTCTTCCTGTCGGAGATAGAATGGCCGGTATGAAAAAGGTGGTGTAACCAACCATATGGTGCGGCTCTGCGGCCCAGGTCTCCTGAAGAATACAGATGCTGTAGGATGTTATAAAGGAATTCCAATAGGGGAGATCTAATTTGCTGGCGAGGCCAGCTACATTCCAGTTTAGAATCCTGAAAGAAGGAGTAGTAATGGCTGCATCTTGTAAAATAAGTGAGTTGGAAAAATTAGGAGTAACCTGGGTCGAGCTGCAAGAGGAAGGTAATAGGAGATGGTTAGTACCCTGGGGAATTGAGGTAGGCTGGAGACAAGGCTGCTGAGCGTATGGACCCAGGCTGGTTTGGAGAGGATCCCTGTCAAGGTCAGTGGCTACTTCGAGATCATTTGCATTATTTTGGGCACCAGCAGAAAAAGGAATATCAGCCTCTGCGGAGATTCCATGTCAGTAATGCTCATAGCGGCTATAAGTGTCATAATATTTGCTTGGGGCAAATGTAAGAAAAGCCTTATCGCTGGTGTTCCAGACTCCCTTAAAATACCCATCGCAAGGTGGTTGGAAAAAAGAATGTTGGTAATGGGAGTAAGCAGTGTCAAAGTAAAATTGGCTTAAGTCTAGGCATCCTATGGCACTCATAGTGGGTTGATGGTAGTTACAGATTAGCCTTGCAACCCGGGGATCGCTGAAATTTATGATAACACAGTCACCAGGCATATTTTTTGGTTTGTTACCCACCCAGGATACCCTTCTGACATGAAGAACATGACCGTCCAGATGATTTGGAAGCGGTCTGTTGGTGTTCAACCAGTGTGTTGTTTTATTACGCAATTCGGTATAAGATTCTGGCTTGCCAGCTTTAGGACGTGGAACTCCAGTCAGAACGGCAACAAAGGGTAGGCACTCCGGTGGAAGGTTAACATAGGGTAGGCTCGGTTCTTGGCCGGTGGAGGGGACTTTAGGATGGGCTTGTGTGAGATCATTAGTAGATAATTTAGAGAGGTTCTGTGCAGGCTCTACAGAGCTACCAGTCGAGCCGGAAACCTGTTTTTTATTAGTAGGAAGGCTGCCCGGGGGAGTTATGGGTATTAGAGGCCTTGGGCCTGATAGGGGAATTCCATTCTTTGGGCCTAAACTTGAGACAGCGTTTGGATTAGACAATGCAGCTTGGGGCATAGGCTCATTGGGGATAATTAAGGAGGGGTCAACAGTGATGCCATGACCTTGGCCCATCTTTGAATACAGTTTGATTAGTGACTTAAGAGAAAAGAAGTTGTCCAGAGAGGCTTGCTCAAATCTCTCAAGCCTCTCGGACAATAATCTCACTCTTTCCATCATGGGAAGTAACAGAGATTTAATCATTAGTTCGAGTTGACCAATAAATGGAGGTTGGGGCTCGAGGACAATTTGTGATCCAGATTGTTGGGGGGGTTGCTCTACGGGAGTATGGGTGGTCGAGTTGGTCGGATGGACAGGGGATGATCTTATTCTCTGCTGATGTGAAGTGGGCAGTACTGTTCGACCCGCTTTCTTACCCGCGGTGGTGCGTGATTTACTTTTGTATTTCTTAGATGCTTTTGTATGATCCTCCTTGTTGCCACTACCCGCTCTTTTCCTTTTACTTGGAGCGGTTTTTGGGCCTACTACAGTGGGTGACTCAGTGGTCGCAAGGGTTACAGGAGGTGAAGTGATAGTAATGGCAGAATCGGGAACAGCCTGGGAAGTGACTAACAAGGGAGAGTATGAGAGGTCTAGCGGTGTTACAAGAGCAGGATCAATGGGATTGGCAAGATTTATGTCCGCACTTGTCGGTGTACACTGCATAATCTCTGTTATAGTGCCATCCACTTGAGTGTTCGTTTTGACGGGAGAAGCAGCTCGCGCAAATGCACCCATTGAAGAACGCTTGTCTTTTAGTGCGTCGAGGGAGAGTCTCCGCTCTGTAAGGGCAATTTCTTTCTCTAGTACAGAGCAGGCGCGAATAATAAAGTGGTCAAGAGTGCCACTAACAGAAGCCCCGCCTCCCTTTCCTGAACGTGTGGACATTGCCATGGACAATAAATAAATGCGCTAGTCACAACATGAAGTATAACAAACAATCAGTCACAAATGCAATGCGCCAAGTCTATGGAGCAATGAAGTTCTTTTACCGGATAGTGGGTTGAGGCAGGGACAAGAGGGGTGGCCCGGCCCGGCCTCCTTTGGCCCCTGACGGCCTCAGACGGCCCGTCCTTTGTCCGGGCTTCGTCCGGCGCCCGCCCGCGCGCGTCCCGCGACGCGGAGGGAGCGGCGTGCTTTTGAGCGCCTCCGGGCGCTTTGGTGACGTCGATGGGGCGCTAGGGCGCCTGGGAGCTGAAGTCTCCTCACACCGGGGCCGCAAGATGGTATAGCGGCAACGGCAATGGCAGGGTAAGCCCCAGCGGAACACCAACGTAACTTCAAGGTGAGCGAGGGAGGGCAGGACACCAGCAACTTCTCCGTCGCAGACCAGACTCTCGACGATATCAGGGCTCCAGGTTCAAACTTCCCGCTCCACCGAGGGAGCGGCGTGCTTTTGAGCGCCTCCGGGCGCTTTGGTGACGTCGATGGGGCGCTAGGGCGCCTGGGAGCTGAAGTCTCCTCACACCGGGGCCGCAAGATGGTATAGCGGCAACAGCAACGGCAGGGTAAGCCCCAGCGGAACACCAACGGAACTTCAAGGTGAGCGAGGGAGGGCAGGACACCAGCAACTTCCCCGTCGCAGACCAGACTCTCGACGATATCAGGGCTCCAGGTTCAAACTTCCTGCAAACACACCACTACGGTCCGCGTCACTGCCTGGTCCCGATGATGTCTACAGGGGCCCTCCTTTCTGTTCTTCTGCTCCTCTTCTCAAGCTCCTCGGGACAGGGAACTGGAACACCTGATGCCTTTGAGGGTGATGGGCGTACTGGCGGTTATCGTCCAAACCACGTGCAGGTGGGGATCGGCGTCCCAAACTCGCGCAGGAGTGGCCACTGTTCCAAACTCCGTGGCAGAAGCTGTATAAAGGCAAACTATCCTGAAGAAGAGGAAGTGAGTGTCCAAAATGCGCGCAGAAACAGGATGAAGGGATGGGGAAATACTAGAGTTCAGAACAGTCGGAGTTAATTTGAGAATTTGATTACTAAATAACAGTGAAACGGGCAAACATTTACATTATATTCTATTTAAACTGTACAACGTTTCTGCATTAGGCACTGTGCATTTCATTTTGGTCACTATTCAGCAATGGAGTTTCTTGTCATTTAATCGTGTAATTTGTTTATGTAGTCGGTGAACAACCAAATGATACTTTTGATAAAATGAGAATACATTTCCACGTAAACAAAATGCCCCTTCATTTTATACTGTCTATTAATAAAGTGTCATTTCACACTTGAAAGATGTGCTCAAAACCTCTCGAAAATGATTAATTTTGTTTCTCAGCAAAAGGTGACTCTTCCGTGGCCTGTGGCTTTGTGAGATCATTAACTTCATCATCGAGTTTCACATAATATTGCCATTTCGGCAAAATAGGTTTTGCTGCTGCAATAGCTTTTAAAACTTGGAAAATAGTACCTAAACTCAATATTTTCTTCTTGGATACTTTGTCAAAGATTTTTGGGGGTCAATTATGGTATGGGGAGTTCAAACCTTTACTCATGTTTCTTTCTACTGCACCGCATTGCCCCATCCCATCTAAAGGTGGCAGCCGAACCTCAGGTGACTCTGCCATTGGAAACCTAGAACGTCAGGTGACTCTGCCATTGGAAACCTAGAACCTCAGGTGACTCTGCCATTGGAAACCTAGAACGTCAGGTGACTCTGCCATTGGAAACCTAGAACCTCAGGTGACTCTGCCATTGGAAACCTTTGGCTGACAGCCCTTCCACTTCAGGACTCTCAGCCAGGGCTGGCTTTAGCACTGGTGAGGCCAGTGCCACAATCCTTTTTTGCGCCCCTCCCCATGACCTCCTTCTTGGATTCCTCACTACCACACAGCAAAAGTACCCCTCATCTCTTCATAGTTCTTCTTTCACATATATTTAATTTGTTTTAAAGTGCATATAAAGGCTGGCTTTACTAATCCACTTAGCCATCCACATAAAATACAGATCTGTCATTTGCAGCAGGCATATTAACCCTCTGTGCTACTTTATGGCGAGTCATAACTGCCACTAGACAAAACATCGATCTCGCTCTCTCTCTCTCTAGCAGGAACATTGATCACAAGAGTTTTCTTGACATTTGTATTGCTGCCTGAAAACTGGATGCCCAAGGAACTCTGCAGCTGGTGCTTTTAAATCTTAAGTTATGCTAAACACAGCGCCCCTCCTCCAGGTCAGCATCCATTGCGGCCGCACTAGTTGAACTGCCCTAAAGCCGGCCCTGTTCTCAGGTAATGAATGTCAGAAGGCACAACCAAAATAGAAGTCCTGTGTTGACACAAATAAAAGCAGAAATATTCCTGTTATGCACATTTACACTCTCTCAATCCACAGGACCATTAGAGTACGTTTTATGATGGTTGAATCAGTGGGGGCAACACTGTCAGAGAACTGATGGCCTGCCCATCTCAGAAAAGAGTGAGTGGACCAACAGTTTGGTGACAATGTACTCTGTCACATTTGTGATAGTGTACTCTATCCACCAAACTATAAATTAGGCCTGTAGATGTGCTGCTTAAACTACACAAACTGAAGCAGCCATCAACCAACCTAATACACAAAACTGTCACATTCACGACCTTACAGGAATGTAAATTATTAGCTACCCCACTTCAACTGAGGCGGACTGGTCTGACCATTCATTCATAGGTATGTATATCAACACCAAGAACCCACTGCTTCAAATATCAACTCAGAATCAACCTTTGGATTTGCCCACTAAACAATATAAATACATTCTTATTTATGATCCACCTCTCTGCAAAAGTAAATGCTCTGAGCTTGATAACAACATCAACCTATTTGTAGGGAACTTCCAAAATGAATCTGAACAATTACACAACAGAGTTGCCCCAAAGGCATTGAAAAACGTAGGGGGCTATTTATGGGATTTTGGCATAGGGCAGCACAGCACAGCATGGCACCTTGCTGAGCTGCCCTACGCAAAAGTGAAAGGGCAGGAATGCACCGTATTTTAGTAATACGGTGCATTCCTGTCCTTTCTCCCTTTGCTGCTGTCGTTTTGGCAGCCTAGCGCCAAAGTAGGCACGCTTGCACCAGGGTGCATGGGTGCCTCCATTGCATGCAGGATTGTTTTTGTGCAGGAAGGGCCAGTGAATTCACTGGGATAACCCTTGTGGTTGTAAATCCATCTGTTCCTCAATATTACTCTGTCTGTAAAATCTTCAATAGAGAAGGAGTAGGAAGCAAGTGTTCCAAGGTGTAATTTGGCTTTGAAGTTTAGGAATACAAACAAAATGCTATTTGAAGATGCAATGAGCCTATATGTAGGTATCCTGAAGGCTGGATAGTTCAGTTTATGTTGTCGGAAAGGCTCTGATCAGGTACTTTTTTTTAGCTTCTGATACATGTAATTTTCATGGCAACAGTGCAAATTTCTCTGTAGCTCAAAGCAATGAGTTTTTTGTGAATCGAAATACTGAATTATGAGCAAAATGTTCAAAATAATTATTCATGTTGTACGCTGGTAAGGGCTAGTTAAAAAAGAGAATTTACATTTGCCCATAAATATTTACGTCACAATATTTTGGTAGTTGATATTCAAGATAGGATATATTTGTTACAGAACAGTATTTTTGGGGTCTATTTTGATATGCTGCCAGATGAATCTCTAGGCACACAGGGGATTATGCTAAATAGGGCTAATTACTAATTTAAGTGAGCCAGTGCAGATTATCATCTCAGAAAGACCTCCTATGTTGAAACTACAGACTTCTCTTATCTGAGTCCTGACATATGGGCCACCGGGAAGGGGCATTGCCCTAAACACGAAAGGTAAAAATCAGCACTTTGTTTCTTAATAGCACAAAAAAACCTACAAGGATTTTTACCTCCAGCCTCCAATGTTTATTTATTTTCTGAAATAGCACAAAGAAACCTACAGGAATTTGTTTCCTGACACCTTCATTGTTCATTTATTTATTTGTAGTTTTATATAACGCATACAAATCACAGAGGCTCTTTGAAATGAACATTCAGAGATATAGCAAATGGTAATGTACCTTAAAATGAACAATCGGAGGTGAAAAAACATCAACAAACAAGGCGCTCTGCAGTGAGCCATGAGAAAAACAGAAATGGCGTGGTGTTTTACAAAGAGCAATAAGAGGCAATAGAAGGCAGCAAGGCACTAAACAAGGTGCTACTAAATGGCAAGGTAATTTACAATGAGCCATAACAGTTGGGTGCTAGCTTGCAGGTGAGATAAGGTTGGACCACTAGGTTAAGCATCTGGTCGGGGAACATTAAGGACTAGTTTAGTAGGTATCTGCACACTAGCAACTGTTTTAAGGTCTGCTTGAAAGTTTCTGGTGAAGGATATCTGTGAATTTTCATGGGATCCAGTTTCAAACCCTGGGAGCGTTTCCTGAAAAGGACTGGGAGAAAGTTTAGTGTTTTTAAGTAGTAGGGGTTTAAAGAGTAGCGAATCTGCTTCTGATGGAGTGGCTCCTCCAGATAGGACATGCTTTTCTGAAAGAAATTGTAGCACTCCACCAGTGGTGGCTGGTGATGTTTGAAAGTGGTAGGGCGCCAGATGAACCCATGCATTCACCAAAGGAGTGAGTGCAATGAGCGACAAAAATAGACCCAAAGAGGGAGGGAAGTTATACCTGCACTGTCTCCTTAAGTTAAAATCATTGTTTCATTGATTGCATTTCTCCTCATGTTTGCACTGCAAAGTACACTGAATCCAGATGAACATTGTAAACCAAATATTGCATGTAGCATAATTATGTAAACAGAGATTTCTTGTTGTGTAAAATTAAAATGTTCATATATTTAAGTCATCAGCCACCAAGGTACACTGCAATGACAATCTGTACATAGAGGGAAAGGCTACAGATACATGATGGGGCTGAAGCCTTTATGGGCAGTGAGGCTTGCATGCAGAAACATGTGCTAGTTTTTTTGACCAGACAAGCAGCAATGGTTAATAATGGCACAGATTACAATCCCTAATTTTAGTTTGTGTACATTTTACACAACTCTTGAAATGTAACACATTGCACAGCTTCACATTTGTAAGATGAATATTACAAAACTGTACAATGTCAAAACACAAAAGTGACTCTAAATAAGGAGGCACACTAATAGGTGCCCCACACACAAGAAAAGGCTGTCCACATTCATATAACCATCACAATGTGTGCAGCCAGCAGTTATGATTTTAGCTGCAGAAGGGCAGGTTTTGGGGAAAATGTTTGCAACTTCTCGTCTTCATTTCGGCACATCTCAAAGTGATGAACAAGATAAAAATATGTCTTATAAGCAGCCCCCATATTAAATTCATACTAAACAGGGGACATCCTCAAGCAGATTGTTTTACCGGTTTTATCCTTTTCCTCCCCTTGTTTCTGCAGAGTGACTTTCTAACAGACACATAAAACAGGTCAACCACAGGTAGCATTTAAACATTTTCATGTGCCTTCACTCTTTCACAGTACAAAGAAAAGCTGACCCTCGGCTGGCAGTTCAACCACAGCCATGCTGTGGTGAAGTGCAATTTGTTGACCTCCATTTAAAATAAATGAATTAAACCTGCTCTGTCTCGTACTCCTGAGTGTTCGATCGCTGCTGCTATGTATTTTCAGTACATCATAGAACCATACCACTGGAGCCTTTGTGCAGCATTTTATGAACAGTCACCGAGCTAAACTGTTGCGCAGTCTTCAATGAATGAATGTTTGGCTTCAGTGTCTATCCGACGCTTGCGCAGCTCGCCAGGAGAGATGGGTGGGGCCAGGGAGGCTTGTTAACCCCACCACAACCTGTGATGATGCTGTGAAAGGGTGATGAGTCAATGCGCCAGCATTTGATTGACGCCTAACCCCTGGTGCTACAGGGCTTCTGACTGAAGCGCCTGGGGCTAAGGTTACAAAATAACCATATGAGCCGAAATTAAAAGGGGCGGGCCCCGCCGCTCATAACAAGAAGCTGCTCCTGTGTTCCACAGTGCAAAGCTTTGTGCATAAAACAAGCCAGTTTAAGGAGACTTCATGCTTTAATTGAGAGCTATTAAAGAGAGATTAGTACTGGTGTGGTTTTGTAAAAATGAATAATTCCTGAAACCAACTGTACTGGGAATTTGAGCGTTGCTTTCAGAGGTGGCAGATCAGTTTAGAGACTACCCTTGAGTAGCACTTTTCCATGGTCCAACCTGGAGACAACTAAAGATTGTACTACATTTTTTAAGTCTGGTTCTCGAATGAAAGATAGTATGGGTTGTAGCAGTTTGAGCTGGAATTGGGAATATTGGTGGAGGGGTTTATGTGGCATTGTAGATTCAGGTCTTTGGTAAGCATGATTCTGAGAGATTTGGTAAAATCAATGATTTATGGGTTTTAGCTCAACATATTGAGAGAATCAAACCAGTTTTGTAATAAAAACAGACTTTCAGGGGTAGATGAGAAGGAATTCTGTCCTCTGTGTGTTTAGCTTTAGGTGGTTCAGGGATAGCCAGGATTGCATGTCCTTTAGAGATTGGTCCAGTTGTAGTATTTCTTCAAGCAAGGATTCTTTTAGGTAAAGTTGTATATTATCACTTAAGGATGGTAGGTGAAGCTGGATTGATTAAAAGTAGAGGACAGAAGTTCGAACGTTGAAGAGGGTAAGAGGGAGTATTGGTCCTTATGGGACCTTGCGCAGTACAGTGGCACAATTAGATGATGAGTTTCTCTTGATTAGTTAGGAGTGGTTACCAACATACAAATGGAACCAGTTTATGGATATATCACTTATTTCCATTGTTTATTTGAGTGTGCAGGACATTATGGATAACCATAGAAAACATCACCAATAGATCAAGGAGTACTAGAAGACATGAGCGTCCTTTGTCAAGGAGACGGAGCTCATCATCCACAATCTGTAACATGGCTGTCTCAGTGCTCCAAGTCGGTATGAAGCCTAACTGAAGTCTTGTGGGTAAGTTGAGATCTTCAATAAATTGCTTCAATTGGACAGTGACACAACTTTCCAGGATCTTTGCAGAAAAGGTTAGATTGGGTGGAAGATGATCAGGTCGTCTCGATCAGTGTTAGGGTTCTCAGCTGTGGAGTAACCTGTGCCATCTTCAAAAAATATGGATCCTCACCTAATGTGATAGAGTACCTGATTAGATGGGCCCGGAAAGGGGTGATATATGTGTTGGAAATTTTTAATTATAGTGGATGGGATCGGATCATTGGAGTAGGAAACTGGTTTTTAATTAATTATGATATTTATGAATTTGCTTATTTCTGATTCACTGACCATCCTAAAATACAGTTAGCATTGCTTTTTTGAATATTAAAAAGTGTGGTCATTCACCTTATTGGAGAGGAGTGACTTATCGCGCATTCTTATTTTCTCCTAGAAGAATTCAGCCAGCTCTTATTGTATTTGTTATTGTATAATTCATACGGTTTTCTGATATATGATGTGAGAAGAGATTCAAGGCAACTCATTTTGTATCCATCTCCGTTCCTGTAGATTTAGTTTTCTTGTATCTTTGTTTAGGTCCAAGGAAAACCATTGATATGAGTTCTTTATTTTTGCCTATTGAGCACTGGGAGAGCCATCTCTTCCAGTATGATTTCCATGGTATTATTGTAGTAATTAGTCAATTGTGCCGTTGTGCAATGTTGGGTAGAAATATGTAGATGGAAGTTGAATTTTGCAATATTCATGTGGTTTTATATCCCTTGTGTTTCTGATTCATTGTTTTAATCTATCAATTAAGGACAAAAAGAAATGGATGAGAAGGTAATCAGACCAGTGGATAGGTTGTGTATAGTTAGTGGAAATGTTATCTGTCCTTGAGTGTGAGTCCCTTGGTGTTTATCAGTTTGTTACAGAATTGCAAAAGGTTGTTGTTTAGGATGATGTTTAGTTGAGCTATGTCGCAGTCTGTTTAATTGTTCCAGTTTAATTTGAAATCACATTCAAGAGTGATGGTCAGTGAACAAGGACTTGGCTTGAATGGAACTCCAGTCATTCTTCAATGAAAAGAGGAGCGGTATATTAGGTAAGTCTTATGGGTATTACATTCGGTGCCCCAGAGATGAACACAGAGGCGTTCAAATGAGGAGCAATTACTAATATGGACACATTTGAATTGAATAGATGTTCTGTGGTGACAGCAACCCTGCCACCCAGGTGAATGTCACAGTAGTGGCGTAGGATGCCAGAGTTAGGGGAACCTGTAGGTCAATCAGTTAGGATGAGATTTCAGTCAGCCAAGTGAAGAAAATGATGCCAGAGTCACAGGTTATGATAGACTCTGCAATCCCATTGTTTTGTGGCAGAACAAGAGTTGAGAAGGATGCACTGCTGTTGGTGTGGGTCTACTCTGTGGAGATAGAGGGAACTATAGGAATGTAGACTAGGGGGCTAATTTAGATTTCAGCGGACAGGATATCCGTTCCCAGTGTGACATAGTAACCCATTGTCAGATAACTATATCAGAGACTAGGTTGTTGGGATTAGGTCTGAAGATGGCTGAGGGGGAACATTTTTCCTCCTGTTATTTTCCCTGTCTCCCAGGTTTGAACCATTGTAGAGCGGCTGTCAGGAGGATACTGGGCTACAATCTCCCCCCAATTGACTTCTGTGCCATAACTTCCCAAGTACATGTAACTCCCAGTTCCATCGGCTCTTTATGCGATTTGGGTTCTATGTCGCTGAAAAGTGATGAACCTGGCCATCTCTGCAGTGCCATCCCCAAACGTTTTGCCTTTACTCTCCACTTGTTTTTGCTGAATTTGTTGGCTCTAGGCCTCTGTTCACTTTACCACTGGTAACAAGTGCTAAAGTGCATGGGCTCACTCCCCTAAACATGCCAATATTAGCCTGCACCTGATTGGCATATTTAATGTACTTATAAATTCCTTATAGTGTGGTAAACCATATACTCAGATCCTGTTAATGAAATGCTACTAGTGGGCCTGCAGCATTTATTGTGCAATTTCAAACTGCCACTTCAACTTGGCAGTGTAACCCCCATGCCATTCCTTAACCCCTTCCCCGCTCATGACGGAACCACTCCGTCATGAGCCACGGGTGCCGTGTGCTCATGACGGAGTGGTTCCGTCATGCTACGGATGTTGGCCGCCGCTCCGGCCACGCGGCGCTAATTCCCCGCCTGTGCGGGCGATTAGCGCAGTGGGCGGAGTCGTGATGGAACCACTCCGTCATGAGCACAGCTCAACCGTGACTCATGACGGAGTGGCTCCGTCATGAGCACAGCGCCACCGCGCTGCCCCCAAACCCCCCCCAGCGCTGCGGCGGAATTCCTGCCGCAGCCAAGGGGTTAAACTCCCCTTTTATTGCAGGTAAGTGACCCGTAAGGTAGGCCACAGATATCCCATAGGGCAGGGTGCATTGCAATTAAAAGGTTGGACATGTACTTTTAGGTTTTACATCTATTGGTAGTGAAAAACTCCTAAATTAGATTTTCACTACTGTGAGACTTACCTGTTTGATAGGATAACATTGGGTTGTCATTTTTACAATTAATAATTATTTAACTTTTGATTGGGGACAGATAGGCATTGCTCTATAGTATCCATGGGATTTTCATTAAAAATTCTCTTTAATGGTAAAGTCAGATTTTAACATACAATTTTGAAAATGCCTCTTTTAGAAAATTGGCATGTTTCTGTCCTTAGCCATTTGGTGCCTGCAGCCTCTGCTGGGTCACATGACTGGGTGTAGTTGGCAGTTAGGACTATGTGAATTCCTTCCAGACAGTCAAATATTAGAGGGGATTTGGTATGCCTGAATTGGCCATCTGCTAGTAGGATAGGGGGAACGAAAGCGGGCATAGCCCCACTTGCAGGTGAATAGGAGGTGCTCTGCCTTCACATAAAGGGCTTGTCATCACTACATTGTCTTTGTTGCCAGCTTGCAGTCATGAGAGGAGAGTCAGGAATTCAAAGCACTTCAAAAAGAAAACTTTAGAACCTTCTCCCATATCAAAGAAGGCCGAAGGTATAAAAAGAAGGGCCCGCAGACCCACTCTTCTGTTTACTTTCTGGACCTGCAGAAGGGCTCTCATAGTGCTGCCTGCAGCTGTGGACTGCATACTCCAAAAGGACTACTTTTAGTGCACCTGTAAGAAATGATTTGCTGCCTGGAGCTTGCCTTGAACCCTTACAGGCTTGCCCTGCTGCTTCTTCACCTGACCCAGGACTACTAAAGTGGCTCCAAAGGCCAGTTTGCTGGCCTCCTATTAGGAGCCACAGAGACAGATTAGGCTCCCACCATCTTGCACCAGCACCTGGACCCAGCCTGGCCTCATACTGAGTGAGTCCTAACTCAGCAAGTGGTACCCTTCCAGTCCTAGACTTTGGGTGGTGGTAATAAAGGTGAATAAATAGTCAAAGTCCAAAACTTGGAAAACACTTTTGTCTAAAAACTGCGCTAAGGATCGAGGGAAGACTAGGACCAATCTCCTTGTCTGTCTGCCCAAGGATGCATCACGAGCCAGCCTGGCTTTATGATAGTTCCCACTACGTTCTACCCCACAGCAGCAAATCCTGTGCAGCTGTCTTTTGCCAAAGGAGTATCTGACCTCCTGAAATTCTCATCAGCTACTGTCTCCTACCTAGTCCTGCTGGAGATTTTAAACTTCCATAAAAGTGACTAAGGGCCTGATTTAGATTTTGCGGTAGAGGTCCCGCCACCACTTTTTTGATGAATTCACCACCTGCCTTATTTAGTTGTTGGTGGGTACATGACCAAAAGACTGCCAGAATACCGGTGCCTTACCCATGAATATTCACCGGCGCCGATGGTGCCATAGGCAGAAGCGGCTTGCAGCTGGAGTACAGACAGGAATTTCATAGAGCTAATTAAGCTGTGTCTTTCCGTTGAAGCAACTGTAGTGTGAATACCTCCTACTTTGAGTTGCGGAATCGAAGGAAATGAAGTAAAAATTTACTTTTTTCCTGTTTTCCTATTCTTGTTCTGTCTTATACCCCATTGTCCAGGTCACTCCTTTGCTGCTCCAACTCCACCATGATGCCAAATGACTCAGTTGTCACCAATATCTAAGGTAAGCTACTTGTACAATTGTCCTACTATGCTTTATCTGTTGACAGCTGCTGTAGCCACGTATATCTTTTGTATTGCTCTTACATACAATATTTTTCTTAGGTGTAATGCAGTAGTGTTCATTTTCCAACTAATCAAGGAAAATAGAACACACCTGTATTGGCACTTAAGAAAGATAATTGTTCTGTGATAACTGTGGATGTTGTGCTTCTTGTGCCTGTAGGTGTGCAGTCAATAGTGTGTGTATAGTGTGTGCGTGGCGGCATGCAATATATAACCTGTTAGAACTGGGGTCACCAATTCCGATGTGGTAGCTTGGCGCGAGGTAGGAAGGCGCCCGAAGGCAATGTGTAAAGCGGTTGTGTAGCACTCACTCACCCGGACTCAGCAATGCGCACACAAAGAAGGACACCACACCAAGGGGATTTATAAAACAAGATTCTTTTATCTATCTCACGCCATGGCAAATCAGTTCATTTCAGGAATAATCCGGATAATTTCAAGACAGCAGTAAATTCATATGCGTAGCTAAGACAGATATTCGCAGGGCAACAAATAATTCATTCAAATAAATGACGCAGTGAATTTCAGGGCAACAATTAATTAATTTCAGCTCAAAACAGGTGAAAATTCCTTCAAGTGAATAGCACCAATAACCTCTTGGCAACAAGTAACTCATTCTAGCCCCAACACAGGCGCCAATTCATTTAGGGGCGTCAGGGTGTGACCAGTTCAGTAAAACAGCTCCTGGATAGGGGAACATCAAGTTACCAGGCACCCCCAGGGCATGCATGTAAATCATCAACCTATCTCTGGGGTGTGTAGTGCATACCAGCATTCAGCATGGGACAGGCAGTCCCCTTTCCAACTCAGTTACCCAGCGCTTGGCTGTTCCAGGTGGCGAAAGGAAGTTAATTGGGGGTCCTTTGGGCCCGGGACAGTCTCCTGAGGGGAGGGGCGGTAGCAGGGCTGCCTTGCTGATTGTGGGAGACTCCTGGGCAGCCCTCGCTATTCCCGCAGACTCTCCGCCCGCTCCCCAGGGGGATTACCTTGCACCGGGGGCTCCGTTCTCTGTAGGGAGATTCAGTTCAGGCAGGAGCCCGCGCAGGCAAAGCGGGCTCCCCGCGGCTCTTACTCGCGGTCGGGGTGAGGCAGGGGGGCTCCTGCTCCACTCTGAGCCCCCACGGGGGGTGTCAGAGCCGGTCCCGGCTCTCCGGCATCTTCTTCGTCCCGGGACCAATTCAGGCCCAGGCCTCGTAGGGCGCGCCCGCAGCGGCCAATCCGTGCACTGCTCACTGGGGGCGCAGCAGCCTCGTCCAATGGCTGCGCGGCATTAGCGGGGGCGTGGCTGGTGACGCGGCCGGCGCCCCGTCACGTGACACAGGACGCGCGGGCTTATCCGGCCTGGTGTGGCCTCGCAACTACCGCGGCGGACCTCTCCAGACTTCGGGGGCCGCGGAGGTGATGTCGGCAGCAGGCGATCCTTGTAGCAGCAGGCGCCGGGGCCACGGCGGTGATTCTCGGGCCCAAGGCTCACTCGTCAGCGACACAGGCAGCGCCTCCTTCTTCCCAGCGCCCGGGCCACAGCGGTGATCCTCGGCAGGCAAGCGCTCTCAGGGGTCAGCGCGGGGACGCAGGTACCGTGCTGCGGCGGTGATTTGGGGGCGTGCAGCGCTTAGCGGTCACAGTGCTTGGAAGTCACCACATGGAAGGGCACAGCAATAACTCCGCTAAATCCTGGGCTGCGGTGGTGACGGCTTGCTGCGCTTCGAGACCCGAGTGCTTGGGAGACGCAGCAGGTGGGTGGAGGTACGGCGGCAGTTCAGTGATGATAGGGCAAAGTAGCGCTTAGAGGCTACACAACCCGTGGGAGCAGTATGGGTGGATTAATTTTCTGGGGAGCACAGTTCTGGCAGTGCAGCGCTAGGAGGGCACAGCGCTTTACCTGTAGATCCTCCAGTGGCTCACAACAAACAACCCACGTCCTCACTACAGCGCTTATCTCTGGGGAAAGGAAGATGGCAGGTCTCAGTGGCAGGCTTGTGAGGGGGAGAAGGGAGTTGAGTTGACAGGCTTAGGAGGGCAGGATGGTTCCCTGCAGCACACTGGAGTTGTTTCCCTGGGTTTCCCCCTCACCAGGCAAGATCAGCAGGCAGGCAGAGTCCCTCATCTAACTTGGGTACAGCAGGGCCTAGACTCAGTCAGTCCCAGTAGTGTAGGTTTCTCCCCTAGGCCCAACCGCCTATGCTCCGGCAGAGGTTCCCCCAGGTCCAGTGGTGCCCCAACTGACTGGTTCAGTTTCCCTCCTTTCCCCTTATACCCCTAGGTGAGGTGACTCTCCAGTAAAGGTGGCAAAGCATAACCCCTCCCAGGGCTGGAAGGTTCCAGGAGCTTCCACAAATCTGTCTATGGGACAAAAAGGCGGGATGGTATAGATACTGTATCAAGATGTCCCAGCCTGCTTCTAACCACTAGTGCGTGTATGCAATGGCCACTCCGCAGTAGCAGGGGCCTGTGGCAGCCATGTTATTAGGAGAGAGCACCTGCACCTCAGCACTATTTGGCAGTAGTAAGGCGCCCAGGGACCTAGGGCCAACAAAAAGATGGTGGCAAAAATGAGGCAACAAGGGCAAAAAAACGGGGTAAGACCACCGTAGGGCTGACAGGTTTAACATAACCCAAAGGGCCAAAACACATTTCCTTCATATGTTTTGGATGAAAACATGACACATATGTGTATTGACACATTAATAAGTTGTACTTACCAGTCTTCACTCCACCAGAGACTCACTCTATTAGCAAACAGCTGCTAGAATACCGCCAGCACAATTGGAACATCTAAATAGACATGTCGCATTATCGCTGGCCTGAAGGTGACAGGGTACTGTTCGTTTGCAGGGGAGACTGGTTCAACCAGCACACATCTAAATAAAGCTGGCAGAATATAGTCAACATGACAGAGCACTTGAAACCACTGCCGGAGAGAAAAGGTGGTAGTCCTGTCAAGATCTAAATCAAATCTTAATTCCAAATGTAGAAATCTTCAATGCAGATTTATCTAGCGGCTCTCGGATGATGATGTTCCCTCCTGAGCACTGCCTGCATCCTTGCCCCACTGAATGTTACCTTCTCAGAACCTTTTCACCAGAATTTCTTCTAAGTCCAAAGATAAGCCTCGACTGGGCACAATCCACTTTTTGCATCTGACCCGTGCTTCATCGCGGTCGGCCATGTTTTTTTTACTTTGGCCCGGTCTCAAGTGATGAGAAGTCCACTGTCGGTGCTTTGATCGTTTACAGACTAGTTTTAATTTAAGTCATAACATCTGGTTCTACTGATTCTATTTTTATCAGTTTGGTGTCAAATATTTTGTTAAAATGTGCTCTATTTTTTTTTAATTGGTGTTGGATTTTTCTCTTTATTACTGTTTGTGTGCTGCATAAATACTTTACATATTGCCTCTAGATTACCCCTGACTGCTTTTTATGCCAAGAACCCAGGGTTAATTTAGTGACTTTTTGTGGTTCACCCTGCCAGAGATTGTGGTTGTTGCTTGATTTGGGTTCACACCTCAGTCAACCAACAACCCAATTTCACACAAGAAGCAAAACATCAAAAAATAAAACAATAATTATTGAGGAACTTCAGTTAAATATTGACTTTTAATAGTCTTCCTACACTTACTCCTCATTGTCCATAGCTCTAGATCCTACACACCATCCAATGATTTAAAACTGATGGACCTCCACACCTTCAAAAGTGTCAGAAATCTCATGCACCTTAACTTCAGGAACTGTCTACATAAGACTATCTCATCAATACATCACTACCTAAAACCCACCGCTTTCCTGTATACTAAAGTCTCCTTTTAACGTCTTCTTGTAGCACACCTACACAATCGAAAATATAGGCAAGTTACTTTGCTTACCTTTTTGATTTATTTTGGCTAAGTGAAGTGAAATATCCTTGTTGACATATGAGGTGATCTCTCAATAATGTAATTAAATCCTGGCTCGGCCAACTCAGCCTTTCAACCTTCCTAGGTCTAAAGTTTCAGTAACATTTATGCTAAAATCTCTAATTTACAGACACAATTATTGGAAATTAGCAGAAGAATGCCACTACAAAAACTACGACTTTTACTTCTACCCCTACTATTTCCTGTGCTATTACTGCTGCTAGTACTACTAATGATTATAAGTGGGGAGCACTATTATTATTATTATTATTAATATTGATATTATTGTTATTATCAGTGTTATTATCATTGGTATTGTTATTAACAATAATCATATTAATAATCTTAATAGCAACAAATAATATTATTATTATTTTCATTATTATCAGAATTTGAAGTTGTATTTGTGTTATCATTTCCTCATCACGCCTGCCCTTCACCTTCTTCTTCTATTCAAGTCTCCTGGCACAGTATGTCTGCCTCTTCTCCGCCTCCACCATAGCATCCAAATTGATATCAAATTCTTTTGAGTCACCCCTCGTTAATCCCCACCAAAACCGTTCTTCGTCAGATCATCATTACACTTCAGGCATGCTCTTTTTTAATGTAATTATTTTTTTAATTTTAAAGCATACAAATCCTTTTTATGGCAATATCTGAACTCAGATCAGTTTGATTGCACAAGTTAAAAAAGAAATAAACAGGCTGTTTATTAACAGCAATATTCGTAATTAATTACCATTATTTATACAATTAAACATAATTAGTATCTTACACTTGTTTGGACACTACAGTCAACATTAGAATAACAAATCATCACATACATTGACTTCCTAACATTCATTTATTTGGCACTAGTAACCAGTTCCTCTTGAAAAGCTTAAAATACAGCTAATATTCCCACAAATACAAGTAAGCGTTTTGTGCAGAAGTGACTGCCTGTCTTCTTGGAAATAAGTATTTTTTCACACATTAGCTGTCATATTTCATGCCAGACATTAGTGGAAAGGGACCTAAAATATAATCTGGTAATGCACACACATTTTGAACAATTATCAAACCCCATGTCCCAAAACAGAAATCAAATGAGCACATGAATAAATAAAAAGCTGTTCTAGCTAAACTTATTAATTGTTTCCAATCTACACTGGGGTAAAATAACGGAAGGGAAAAATATTCAATAGAATTTATTGTTAGAGGTGAATATATTTTCAGCACGTATTTCTTCCTTCTCCCTTGCTCTCCCAGAGAGTGGGTTAGAGTGGTTTATTCTTCCCTTAATTGCACTATACTTTGCTTGGAACACTTCGCCCATTTCCATGAAGGGGAAGAGACATAGATGAGTTTGTAAAGGGCCACAGATTCACCTGTTTGCAGGTGTTTGGATATTCTGAAGGCTTACACTCATTAAAGATTTAATAAAGGATTTAGTCCCACATCATACTAAGCAATTGTTGGATAATATTACATAGACGCAAAAGAAATAACAACTGCAAGGTCACCTTCTAGTTATTTCTCACACCCATAAATACAGACATTTGCACTTGTAAAGCACATTATATGATTAGAGTTAGAAAAAGCTTTCTTTAACCAAACTAAGATATGTGCAATCATACAGTTGAATAAGGCCCACCTGAATGGTTCCCCCATTTTGTTTTTGAGGTCTGTTTGTCCATAGACATTTCTGCTTTAGCTTATTTTTAGGTGAAGGCCTGCACCTGTAATTTCTGAATGTAGCATATTTTACCTCTAGTATCTACCCTAACTTTCTATTTTACCCCAAGTCAATGCTTATTTTGTAATATAATATCTGCCAGGGCCCAAAATATTTATCAGGAACCCACTGCAGTTTGCACCACCTACGGTCATTGCCAATGCACACAAATCAGAACCAATGACACCTACTTGGCCATTACAGTCCTACTAATGTGACAATTTAGACTACACTAGGTGGTCCAAAGATGTAAGCATTACTTGAGCCCCCTGGTATAATTACTTTTCTAAATATATTTGGAATTGGGAAACACGCTGCTCATGTGTTTTTTTCCAAAATGGACTGACAGCCTGTTGGACCCGGCCCTCGTAACATAGTCAGACCTGACCCCTGCACCTCACACCAGCCCCGAGCCCCTGGCCTAGCCGATCCTTCCCACCAGGACACACGCACCCGACCCGGACTTCCCCCGTCCATAGGCCTTCCTCCTTCGGCCACCCCGGGCCCGCGTGCCCACTGCATGCACCAAGATGGCCGCCCGGCCCCAGCGCGACCCTAGCCTACAGGCGCCACTCCGGCTGGAGGACATCGCGCCCCCCTTGGGATGAGAGAGGGAGGAGCAGTTTCCATCACACCTCTGCGCTTCCCTGGGACGGTGGGTTTCGATCGACCTGCCGGCCTCCCTGAGGGCTGGCTCCACGCCTGCTGGGTGTCTGGGGCTCCTCCCGACCCGGCCCTGAAAGGATCAAAGGACAATGGCAGGAAACCCCCAACAAGCGACCCCCAGGTGACAAGACCCCTGCCTGCACAGACTCCGGACATCAAAGAGGAGTCGCCCTATAACAAGGGGTGCTCTGGGACTGTCCGGCAGATTCGCCTTGGAACCACCTGAGCCCTGCTGAGTGACTCGCGGCTCCCTGAAGATCGTAAGACCTCCGAACTCGTGCTTGAGCCCTGCTGAGTGACTCGCGGCTCCCTGAAGATCGTAAGACCTCCGAACTTGTGCTTGAGCCCTGCTGAGTGACTCGCGGCTCCCTGAAGATCGTAAGACCTCCGAACTTGTGCTTGAGCCCTGCTGAGTGACTCGCGGCTCCCTGAAGATCGTAAGACCCCCGAACTTGTGCTTGAGCCCGGCTGAGTGACTCGTGGCTCCCTGAAGATCGTAAGACCTCCGAACTTGTACTCGAGCCTGCTGAGTATCTCGCAGTGCCCACAGACTCCCCTGGTCCCGCCGGACCCCACGACGACAAGCGTATCCCCCAGCTCGAGGATTGTGAGCTGTGCGCCGGATACGCCCCTGCATTTGATCCATTCCCCCCAAAGACTGTCCCGCTACCTCCTAACCCCCCTCCAAGACTTTGTGAGCCCGCGCTCCACTTGTATATATACTGCCTTGCGGATCATAAAGATCTTACCACTCCGATCTGATAAAGATTTGCTCTTAAGAACTCTCGGTGTTGTGTCTCTTTGTCGTGTGGTGCCGAGTGTACGATCCTAGATACGAGATTCCTCCCCTGAGGAGTCTCCCGCCAGTGCCCGGCTACGATACCTCAAAGGTTGGTCTCAGGCCAGTCAGGGCCCCCTCCGGGCCCCTCTGAGGTCGCCTTCTAACATTGGTGGCAAGCGACGGGATTCGGGCCCATAAATCTAGAGATCGTACCGTGAACGGCTGACGCACTACCGACAAAGATGGCAGAAGGAAGCGCCGTGGTTCTCGTAGAAGACGACGCCAGCACCGTGTTCCAGGTGGAACAGCTGGAAGAGTACACTCACAGAGAACTAAAGCAATTCTGTAAGGAACTCAGAATCGCTACCACTGGTCTCAACACCAAAGAAGATATGCAAAAGGCACTGAAAGCTTGGGTGGATTCTGGAGCCTCCCGCCTGGAAGGAGCGGTGGAGCCCCACGACGAAGCAGGTGCGAGGCTTCGTACCAGACGGGGGCATATCCCCGGAGGAACTCGCAGACAGAGAAAAAAGTCGCCATCACGAGCTCGAATTAGCCAAACTCAAAATTGAGGGCGAATTGAAATTAGCCGAGAAAAAGCTAGCAGTAGAACAGTTGCGAGTGCAAGGAGAACTGGAGGAGAAGAAACTCCAACGAGAACACGAGGGAAGGAGACTTCAACTATAACATGAACGCAGCTTGAAGGAGATAGAACTGAAAGCAAGAAGCGAAGAAGCGCGGCCCCCGGGGAACCGGGAGGCGGCCGCCCCGACGGAACAGAAGGTCCACATCCCCAAGGATGTGGTCAAGGAATATTACAAGAATGAGGACATTCAGCAGTGGTTTCGGGCCTACGAGGTCGCCATGACCTCCCATCGGGTCCCGCAGAAGGATTGGGGGGCTGGGCTATGGGGACGGTTCCTGAGCGAAGGGAGAGACACCCTGCTCGACCTACCCACCTCCATGCAGACCTCCTATGAACACATGAAAGCGGCCCTCCTCACAAGGTACGGCCTCACCCCGGAGATGTACCGCCAGCGGTTCCGGGACTGCAGGAAGATCCCGGGTACCACCTGGGTGGAATATGTGAATTTCTTCAGCCGTGCCTTCGATGGGTGGATCAAGGGCAGCAAGGTAACCACCCTGGAAGAACTAACTGACCTTATGTTATGGGAACACCTGGCTGCCAACTGCTTTGTGGAACTACGCCAGCATCTGCTCGACAGCAAGCTCACGGACCCGAGAAAGCTGGCTGTCGAGGCGGATCGCTGGACCAACACCCGGGTCTCCCGGGGCCCTGTAGGAGAGTACCCCCGAGCCAGTCAGGGACCACCCTGCCAGAGAGGGGGGGGAAACCAGGGAGGGCAGAGAGAGCCCCAGACTAGTCCCCCGAAGTCCCAACCTCCGCCTTTCCCGGCACCCCCACCAGCTGTATCCGCCCCCCCCCTGAGACGGGGGCACCGGGTAACCATCACTTGTTTCCGTTGCCAGAAGCCCGGGCATTACGCCAACGACCCTGAATGCCCCATGGCCCCACGCACCAACCAGGCAGCACCCCCCGCTAGACAGATAGCCAATGTAGCCCTGGGGGAGGAGGTTGAGGAGGCCGAGGAGTGGGAACCAGCCGCTATGGCCCTAGTGTCCTTAGGGGATAGGGAGATGGTCCCTGGGAGCCTCCTGCCCTCTAACACAAAGAAATATGGCCAGCTCGTCACGATCAATGGCCACCAAGTAGAAGCCCTCCGCGACACCGGGGCCAGCATCACTGGTGTCCTCAGCCATTTAGTCCACGAGGACCAGGTCCTCCACAACGTATTTTGCCCTGTCATTTCAGCCGACAACACAGAAAGCCTATGTAAGGTAGCCCTGGTGCCCTTCGAGTGGGGAGGGCTGGTCGGTAAACTGAAGGTCGCAGTGAGAACATCCCAGCCCGTCGACTGTCTCCTGGGGAACGACCTGGAAAGTTCCCCCTGAGGGCAAGTTGAGCGCAAGACCCACCTAGGGATGATGGGCCTCCCTGAGTGGGTGTGCACCACCACTCGATCCATGGCGGCTCGACTGACCCCCCTGAGGGACATCGACGATGCCCCGACCCCTGAAGATGGGATGGTCCCAGCCGAGGGCCCCCACATCCCCCCACCGGAAGAGTCGCTCGCCAGTAACGACCCGCCGCCTTCCGACTCCACCTCAGACACCGAGTTAGGCGATCTGCCCGAATTAGCACAGTGGCGCCACAAAGGGGGCCCCTCCCGAGAGGAGTTCTGCCGAGAGCAGGCTACCTGTCCCTCCCTGGTCGGGCCCCGGCAACAGGCAGAGGCCCAGGCCGCAGGCGACCAGACGGGGACGCACCGGGTCTATTGGGAGAATGACCTTCTGTACAGCGAACAGAAGTCGGTGGAGCTAGGGTCCGGCCGGGTGCTGGTGGTACCACTACGCTTCCGAAACCTCCTCCTGGGCTTGGCCCACGACGTTCCCCTCGCAGGCCACTTGGGTCAGGACAAAACATACAGTCGCCTTGTGACTCACTTCTACTGGCCTAGGATGAAAGCAGATGTAGAAGCCCACTGCAAGTCCTGTCCCACGTGCCAGGCCAGTGGGAAGAGTGGAGGGAAGCGCAAGGCTCCCCTCCAGCCCTTCCCTGTCGTCAGTACCCCTTTTGAGCGGGTCGGGATCGACATTGTGGGACCTCTGGACCCCCCAACTTCCCAGGGGCACCGCTTCATCCTCGTCCTGGTGGACCATGCCACTCGTTACCCTGAGGCCATTCCCCTGCGCACCGTCATGGCCCCCGTGGTGGGCCGGGCGCTTATGGGGATCTTCTCCCGCATGGGTTTTCCCCGCGAGGTCGTGAGCGATCGCGGGACCAACTTTATCTCCCGATACATGAGGTCCTTATGGCAACAGTGCGGAGTGTCCTACAAGTTCACCACCCCGTACCACCCCCAAGGAAACAGCCTGGTAGAGCGGTTTAACCGGACTCTGAAGGGGATGATCGCGGGCCTGGAAGAGCCCCTCCGGCGTAAGTGGGACCTCCTGCTTCCCTGCCTCCTATTCGCATACCGAGAAGTTCCCCAGAAATCCTTGGGTTTCAGCCCCTTCGAGTTACTCTACGGGCACCCCGTCAGGGGGCCCCTCATCCTGGTCAAAGAAGAGTGGGAGGCGGCGCCCCGAGGCACCCCCCGAGACGTGTTCCGTTACGTCCTGACCCTCCGCAATCAGACTAGGAGGTTCCGGGAATTGGCAGAGGCCAATCTGGAGGCGAGTCAGGAGGAGATGAAGCGCTGGTACGACCAGAACGCCGCACTAGTAGAGTTTCAGCCGGGCCAGCTGGTGTGGGTCATGGCCCCCGTGAAACCCTGCGCTCTCCAGGATAAATGGACCGGGCCCTTCAAAGTAGTTGAGCGAAAGAGCCCGGTCACGTACTTGGTAGACGTCCAGTCACCCCGGGACCCCCTCCGGGTCCTCCACGTGAACCGCCTCAAGCCCCACTTTGTGCGGACAGAGCTGAGCCTCCTACTGGCCACTGACGACGGGTCCGAAGAAGAGTCGGATCCTCTCCCGGATCTTCTATGCACCAAGGAGAGGGACGGCTCCGTAGAAGGAGTGAACCTCTCCCCGTCTCTCACGCCCCAGCAACGTGAGGATTGCCGCCAGCTCCTAGGGCAGTTTCCGGACCTTTTCTCCCTGGTCCCCAAGGTCACCGAATGGTGTGTCCATGACGTGGATACCGGAGACAGCCCACCAGTGAGACACCGAGCCTACCGAGTCCCCGATCGGGTCCGGTCCTGTATCCAAGCCGAAGTCTCGAAAATGTTGACCCTAGGCGTGATCGAACCCTCAGACAGCCCCTGGGCCAGCCCCGTGGTCCTGGTCCCAAAAGCAGCCGCCCCCGGGGTCGCCTCGGAACTCCGCTTTTGCGTGGACTACCGGGGACTCAATGAGGTCACCCGAGCCGATGCCCACCCCATTCCCCGAGCCGACGAGCTCATTGACCGGCTCGGAGCTGCACGGTTCCTCAGCACCTTCGATCTCACCTGCGGCTACTGGCAAATTGCGCTCACAGAGGGAGCCAAGGAGCGGTCCGCCTTCTCCACCCCGGATGGGCACTATCGCTTTCGCGTAATGCCCTTCGGGATGAAAAATGCCCCGGCCACCTTCCAGCGACTGGTAAATAGAGTCCTGGCCGGGCTGGAAAAATTCAGCGCTGCATATCTCGACGATATCGCAGTTTTTAGTTCCGAATGGAGTGAGCACCTCCAACACCTCCGGAGGGTGCTAACCGCCCTACACCAGGCGGGCCTCACCGTGAAAGCCAGCAAATGCCAGATTGGGCAAGGTTCGGTAACCTACCTGGGGCACCAGGTCGGAAGCGGGCAGGTCGCCCCTCTACAGCCCAAAATCGACACCATCCTAGCCTGGGAACCCCCCACCACCCAAACAGAGGTCCGAGCCTTTCTGGGCCTCACGGGCTAATATCGGAGAATCATCCGGAATTACGGCAGCCTGGTCGGTCCCCTCACGGGACTCACGTCCAAGAAGCAGCCCAAGAAGATACAGTGGTCCCCTGCCTGCCAAGAGGCGTTCAATGCCCTGAAAACGGCCATGTGTACGGCCCCCGTCCTCCAGGCCCCCGACTACTCCAAAGAGTTTGTGGTACAAACTGATGCCTCCGAGCATGGCATCGGGGCCGTCCTCTCCCAAGTAAATGACCAGGGTCTGGATCAGCCCGTGGCCTTCCTCAGCCGAAGGCTGTTGCCCCGGGAACAGAGATGGAGTACCATCGAGCGCGAGGCGTTCGCAGTAGTCTGGGCCCTCAAGAAGCTACGCCCTTACCTGTTCGGCACCCATTTCAGGGTCCAGACCGACCATCGCCCCTTGCGATGGCTCATGCAGATGCGAGGAGAAAACCCCAAGCTTCTGCAGTGGTCAATCTCCCTCCAGGGGATGGATTTCACCGTGGAACATCGCCCTGGTACGGACCACGCCAACGCCGATGGCCTCTCCCGATTCTTCCGCCTCAGCGAAGAGAACCCCCAAGAAGATGGGTAGTTCTCTCCGGCTTTCAGCTGGGGGGGACGCGTGTTGGACCCGGCCCTCGTAACATAGTCAGACCTGACCCCTGCACCTCACACCAGCCCCGAGCCCCTGGCCTAACCGATCCTTCCCACCAGGACACACGCACCCGACCCGGACTTCCCCCGTCCATAGGCCTTCCTCCTTCGGCCACCCCGGGCCCGCGTGCCCACTGCATGCACCAAGATGGCCGCCCGGCCCCAGCGCGACCCTAGCCTACAGGCGCCACTCCGGCTGGAGGACATCGCGCCCCCCTTGGGATGAGAGAGGGAGGAGCAGTTTCCATCACACCTCTGCGCTTCCCTGGGACGGTGGGTTTCGATCGACCTGCCGGCCTCCCTGAGGGCTGGCTCCACGCCTGCTGGGTGTCTGGGGCTCCTCCCGACCCGGCCCTGAAAGGATCAAAGGACAATGGCAGGAAACCCCCAACAAGCGACCCCCAGGTGACAAGACCCCTGCCTGCACAGACTCCGGACATCAAAGAGGAGTCGCCCTATAACAAGGGGTGCTCTGGGACTGTCCGGCAGATTCGCCTTGGAACCACCTGAGCCCTGCTGAGTGACTCGCGGCTCCCTGAAGATCGTAAGACCTCCGAACTCGTGCTTGAGCCCTGCTGAGTGACTCGCGGCTCCCTGAAGATCGTAAGACCTCCGAACTTGTGCTTGAGCCCTGCTGAGTGACTCGCGGCTCCCTGAAGATCGTAAGACCTCCGAACTTGTGCTTGAGCCCTGCTGAGTGACTCGCGGCTCCCTGAAGATCGTAAGACCCCCGAACTTGTGCTTGAGCCCTGCTGAGTGACTCGCGGCTCCCTGAAGATCGTAAGACCTCCGAACTTGTACTCGAGCCTGCTGAGTATCTCGCAGTGCCCACAGACTCCCCTGGTCCCGCCGGACCCCACGACGACAAGCGTATCCCCCAGCTCGAGGATTGTGAGCTGTGCGCCGGATACGCCCCTGCATTTGATCCATTCCCCCCAAAGACTGTCCCGCTACCTCCTAACCCCCCTCCAAGACTTTGTGAGCCCGCGCTCCACTTGTATATATACTGCCTTGCGGATCATAAAGATCTTACCACTCCGATCTGATAAAGATTTGCTCTTAAGAACTCTCGGTGTTGTGTCTCTTTGTCGTGTGGTGCCGAGTGTACGATCCTAGATACGAGATTCCTCCCCTGAGGAGTCTCCCGCCAGTGCCCGGCTACGATACCTCGAGGGTTGGTCTCAGGCCAGTCAGGGCCCCCTCCGGGCCCCTCTGAGGTCGCCTTCTAACACAGCCCCACCGTGTGGTACACTATCATAAATATGTGCTGGTGTTACGAAATAAGTGCCGCTGCTGAGCCAGCACCTGCTAACACCAGGTCAAATTAAGCACTGCCTTAGCTGCATTCCGGTTCAAATATGTAACATCTTGAAAGTCCTTGTGTTACACTGCATTTGTCAATACATCACACACAACTTTTCAATGTTATTAAGCGAAAGAAAAAATCTGAATGTAAGCTGATCAATATTCAGCAATCTCAAAGACAGAGATTAGTAAATATTTTATAGAATGTTGCTTATACATTTAGTTAAGCAAATGTGAAATATACTTTATAAACTAAGATAAAGAAATCAAAGATTTGTAGCCTTAAATGAAGTTGAAAGTTTATTGGGGGAAATGTATGGTGGATTATGTCACAATTATAAGAAGAAACACATTGTTATTGAAATGATAAATGGCTGCACATGTCCATAAAATCGATACAACTGACTACCCTTTCCTTCTTGTATTGATAGTAAATTCCTATGCATTATGTACAACATTGCTAATGTACAAAATGCTGACTCCCTACCAGAAGAACTATGGTTGGTTGGCCGAAACCATATAACCCGGGCAATCATCAAATGATCCACATAGTCCCAAAAATAAAATAAGAAAACAGTACAATCTTTTTTGTGCCTCCTTGTATAACAATATCCCCTCGACTTGAAAATGGGGCCCTCCTTCCTAACTCTGAGTAAGTAACTCAGAACTCTACTGTTTTGTTTGAATACTAAATAACAGTGAAACGGGCAAACATTTACATTATATACTATTTAAACTGTACAACGTTTCTGCATTAGGCACTGTGCATTTCATTTTGGTCACTATTCAGCAATGGAGTTTCTTGTCATTTAATCGTTTAACTTTTTTTATGTAGTCGGTCAACAACCAAATGATACTTTTGATAAAATGAGAATACATTTCCACGTAAACAAAATGCCCCTTCATTTTATACTGTCTATTAATAAAGTGACATTTCACACATGAAAAATGTGTTCGAAACCTCTCGAAAATGATTAATTTTGTTTCTCAGCAAACGGTGACTCTTCCGTGGCCTGTGGCTTTGTGAGATTATTAACTTCATCATCGAGTTTCACACAATATTGCCATTTCGGCAAAATAGGTTTTGCTGCTGCAATAGCTTTTTAAACTTGGAAAATAGTACCAAAACTCAATATTTTATTCTTGCATTCTTTGTCAAAGATTTTTGGGGGTCAATTAAGGTATGGGGAGTTCAAACCTTTACTCATGTTTCTTTCTACTGCACCGCATTGCCCCATCCCATCTAAAGGTGGCAGCAGAACCTCAGGTGACTCTGCCATTGGAAACCTAGAACGTCAGGTGACTCTGCCATTGGAAACCTAGAACCTCAGGTGACTCTGCCATTGGAAACCTTTGGCCGACATCCCTTCCACTTCAGGACTCTCAGCCAGGGCTGGTTTAGCACTGGTGAGGCCAGTGCCACAATCCTTTTTTGCGCCCCTCCCCAGGACCTCCTTCTCGGATTCCTCACTACCACACAGCAAAAGTACCCCTCATCTCTTCATAGCCCTTCTCTCACATACATTTAATTTGTTTTAAAGTGCATATAAAGGCTGGCTTTACTAATCCACCTAGCTATCCACATAAAATAGAGATCTGTCATTTGCAGCAGGCATATTAACCCTCTGTGCTACTTTATGGCGAGTCATAACTGCCACTAGACAAAACATCGATCTCGCTCTCTCTCTCTATAGCAGGACCATTGATCACAAAAGTCTTCTTGACATTTGTATTGCTGCCTGAAAGCTGGACGCCCAAGGAACTCTGCAGCTGGTGCTTTTAAATCTTAAGTTATGCTAAACACAGCGCCCCTCCTCCAGGTCAGCATCCATTGCGGCCGCACTAGTTGAACTGCCCTAAAGCCGGCCCTGTTCTCAGGTAATGAATGTCAGAAGGCACAACCAAAATAGAAGTCCTGTGCTGACATAAATAAAAGCCGAAATATTCCTGTTATGCACAATTACACTCTCTCAATCCGCAGGACAATTAGAGTACGTTTTATGATGGTTGAATCAGTGGGGGCACGACTGTCAGAAAACTGATGGCCTGCCCATCTCAGAAAAGAGTGAGTGGACCAACAGTTTGGTGACAATGTACTCTGTCACATTTGTGATAGTGTACTCTATCCACCAAACTACAAATTGGGCCTGTAGATGTGCTGCTTAAACTACACAAACTGAATCAGCCATCAACCAACCTAATACACAAAACAGTCACATTCACAACCTTACAGCAATGTAAATTGTGAGCTACCCCACTTCAACTGAGGCGGATTGGTCTGACCATTCATTCATAGGTATGTATATCAACACCAAGAACCCACTGCTTCAAATATCAACTCAGAATCAACCTTTGGATTTGCCCACTAAACAATATAAATACATTCTTATTTATGATCCACCTCTCTCCAAAAGTAAACGCTCTGAGCTTGGGAACAACATCAACCTATTTGTAGGGAACTTCCAAAATGAATCTGAACAATTACACAACAGAGTTGCCCCAAAGGCATTGAAACACTTAGGGGGCTATTTATGGTATTTTGCCATAGGGCAGCACAGCACAGCATGGTACCTTGCTGAGCTGCCCTACACAAAAGTGAAAGGGCAGGAGTGCACCGTAGTTTAGTAATACAGTGCATTCCTGTCCTTTCTCCCTGCACTGCTGCCGTCTTGGCAGCCTAGCGCCAAAGTAGGCACGCTTGCACCAGGGTGCATGGGTGCCTCCATTGCATGCAGGATTGTTTTTGTGCAGGAAGGGTCAAATTCCTGCACAAAAACAACCCTGCAAAACCCACGCCAAAGATACCAGGTCTAACATGTGTCCCCTCCAGCTGAAATGTGGGGAAAACTACCCACCCTCCTGGGAGTTCTCTTCGCTAAGGTAGAAAAATCTGGACAGCCCATCAGCATTGGCATGCTCTGTACCAGGACGGTATTCCACCATAAAGTCCATCCCCAGTAGGGAAATGGACCACCTCAACAGCTTTTGGTTCTCACCCCTCATCTGCTTCAACCATCTGAGGGGCCTGTGGTTGGTCTGAACCCGGAAGTGAGTCCCAAACAAGTAGGGACCCAGCTTTGTCAGCGCCCTGACCACAGCAAAAGCCTCACACTCAATCGCACTCCTCCTCTGTTCCCGGGGAAGTAACCTCCTACTAATGAAGGCTGCGGGTTTGTCTAGGCACTCCTCATTTAGTTGTGAGAGCACACCTTCCACATCATGCTCTGAAGCATCTGTCTGCACCAGACCTAGGCATAGTTTGCAGAGTATCGATACACGGAACTCCGTGAAGTGACAAAAAACTTCAACGGAGTTCCATAAGTGACAGAGTGCAGTGCGAACTGCTGTTTGCGCTGTTCTTTCTGCCGCTTGAGTAGAAATTCTACCTGAGCTGCAGCTCGGCTCGCCAACTTAACGTACGTGAGCATGAGCGGGAAAAAAACTCAGCTGCACTATATGAAGCAGAGTTTTCTGCTCTCCAAGAGATCCACAGAGTGCAGAAAACTCTGCAGACTCCATGAAGACCCAGGCCTAGTCTGCACCATGAATTCCTGTGAGAAAATTGGTGCCATGAGCACGGGTGTCAGTCACATGGCAGTCTTCAGTGCATCAAAAGCTTTCTGGCAGGCATCCGTCCACCTTCCTGGGCTGCTTCCTGGAAGTCAGCTCAGTCAAGGGGGCAACAATGGTGCCATATCCCTTGGCAAACCTCCTGTGATACCTGTTGAGGCCTAAAATGGCTCTCACCCCAGTCTGGGTCTTGGGGGTTCCCAAGCCAGAATCGTATCAATCTTTGGTTGGAGGGGCGCCACCTGACCGCTCACTACTTGGTGTCCCAAGTACGCCACTGATCCATGCCCAATCTGGCACTTGCTGGCCTTGATCGTGAGGCCTGCCCTCTGCAGAGCCATCAACACTTCCCCGAGTTGGTGCAGGTTTTCCTCCCAAGCGGTACTGACTACTGCAATGTCATCCAGGTAGACGGCACTGAAATCCTCCAGCCCGGCCAACACCTGATTGACCAACCTCTGGAAGGTGGCAGGTGCATTCTAAAACCCAAGGGGCATCACCCGGAATTAGTAGTGCCCCTCTGGTGTTGAAGATGCGGACCTCCCCTTTGCCCAGTTTGTTAAGCCAATCTGCCAGTACCCAGACGGTAAATTAAATGTACTGAGGTATTTGGCAGCTCCCAACTGATCTATGAGCTCATGAGCTCTGGGGATGGGGTCCGCATCAGTCTTTGTGACTGAATTGAGCCCTCAGTAGTCCATGCAGAACCAGAGTTCTGGCATGGCACCAGGTGTGGCAACCTTTGGGACCAAGACCAGTGGGCTGGCCCAAGGGCTCTTGGAGGGCTCAATCCACCCTAGAGTCAACATTTTGGAAACTTCCTCCTTGATGCTAGCTTTGACTCTGTCTGTCAATCTGTACATTTTGTGTTTTACAGGAGGACTGTCCCCAGTGTCCACATCATGGACACACCACTGCGTAACACCAGGGGTCAGTGACAACTGTCCCAACAGTTGGCTGCAGTCACTCTGCTGTTCAGGAGTCAGGGTGCATTAGAGGTTTACAACGTCTACTGACCCATTCTGCTCTTTAGCAGACAGTAGGTCAGGGAGAGGTTCACTCCTTCAGTGAGTGTCAGAATCCTTGTGCATTCAAGGCCAGTGAAAGTGGGTGACAAGCCTTTCAAAGGTTTTGTCCTGCCTTAAATGCCCTGCTTGAGGCATATCATGATCCAGACCCAGTAGGAAGGCTTTTAAGCAGTGGGGTACCACCAGTACACGGACTGACCCAGACTCAGCAACCTTAGGCTCACTATTCAAGAGACCATTCTCCCAGCAAATCCAATGTGACCCAGACTGATCACATGCTGCCTGGTTTGCAGCCTGCTATTGCAAACCAAGCAACAGAAATGCATTCTTGCAAAATTGCTCCCTGGAGGGGCCCCCTTCCTGCTGCCAACGGTTCAGCTCAGGCAGGTCCACCAGGTCGGTCCCTTGCTCCCATGTAGGCTCCAAGACATCCTTCTCGAGGCCCTTCTCCTCTTGGTCTGTGGGAACTTCGGGGGCTGGTGTCCCACGCCCCCTGTCTCCTCTCTTTTTGGAAGGTACATGGGCCATTCTTCCAGGCTTCAGGTCCTCTTTACTGCCCTTACCAGCTGCCATAGACTGAGTGGTAAAACACACCCACTCATGCAGTCCCAACATCTCCAAATGAGACTGGTGTTCAACTTTCTCCCAAGGGGTACCGTCCAGGTCATTCCCTAGCAGATAGTCTACAGGCATGGCTGGTCTCACAACTACTTTCAAGGTACCTGAGACCCCCCTATTCAAAGGGAACCTGTGCCACTTTGCAGATACACTCTAAGTTGTCCGATGCAACTACTGGGTAAAGTACATTGGGGATCATCTGCTCTTCAGATACCAGCTGACAACTGACAGCTGTCACACTGGCTCCAGTGTCTCTCAGAGCCTGCACCTCATGGCCCTTTATGGTCACCCACAGCATGTACTGCTTAGTGTTTTTGGGCAGGTGGGTCCTTGGGACCATCTCATTGTCTTCCAGTGAGACTAGGGTCAATTCTGCCGGGTCCCACCCCGCCTGGGAACCTAACTCCTCCTACAAGGCTACACTAGTCAACCCACGCGTCGGTGCACCAGTGGATGCAGTGGTGGTTTTGGGACACATAGGATCCCCTATGAAGTCACCCACCAGACCACAAGCAAAACATTTGCAGAGACCCTTCTCTGCAGGCTTTCCTAAAGACACCCATTGTTTCTTATCACCAGGGAGCTAGGTTCCAAACATGTATTGTTACTGTGTGTTAGACTTTGTTTTTGCTGGCCTAGATGCTTTGGGCACGTTGCCACTGTTGGTAAGTGATCAAGTGCAAATGATCTGTGTGTAAACTGTTATTATGGATTGGTGTTTCCATGATTGCCTTGCTTAACTTACTACCAAGTCCCTAGTACAGTGCACTGTGTGTGCCCAGGGCCTGTAAGTCATATGTTGCTAGTGGATCTGCAGCACTGATTTTGCCACCCACACAAGCATCCCTTCAAAGGGGTCTCAGAACTGCCACTGCAGTGTCTGCACACAGTCTCTACTGCCATGTCGACCTGGCAAGTGCACCCACTTGCCAGGCCCTAACCTTCCCTTTTCTTACACAGTAGTCACCCCTAAGGTAGGCCCAAGGTACCCCTGTGGGCAGGGTGCAGTGTATGTGAAAGGTAGGACATGTACTGATGTGTGTGGCATGTTCTTATAGTGAAATACAGTGTATTTCGCTTTTCACTATTGAAAGGCTATCTGTCCCATAGGATAGATTGGGAGTTTACTTATAACAACTTATATGTGTAACTCCCCATTGGGACAAGATTGAAAGATGGAGTTTAGTATGCCTGAAATCAGAATGTAAAAATGCTTCTTTTGGTAAAGATGATTTTTATATTCTGTGTTTGAAAATACCACTTTACGAAAGTGGGTATGCTCTTGCTCAGCCATCCAGTGTGCCTCTTCTAGGTTTGTGTATTGACTGTCTGGCTTGGAGTGACAGGGGGCGGGGATGTGTATTCTGTTCAGACAGCTACTTGGGGCTGAGGTGTGTCCTGCCTTTCCAGGGTGAGTCAGGACTGGGCTGAATAGACCTGGGCTGCATTGAGAGTAGGTGGAGGAGATTTCCTTTACACCTGAATAGGCCTGGTCTGCATTGCACAATGCGGTCTCCACCTCCTGCCAGGAAGCTGGGCCTGGGAGGACAGAAATGGTTTTTGCTTCACACACTCTGTGACACAAGAGAACAAAGGAATTTTGATTATAAAAAGTGGGGCCCAGATCCCAGACTTTCAGATTAACTCCGGACTCAAGAGGACCCTCTGCCAAGGATAAGAGCAGGGAAAGCTGAAGGAGAAGTACTGCCCTTTTGCTGTATGCTGTCTGGGGTTGGCCTGCAGTAGCTGTATCTGCCAAGGAGAGGAACAGTGTGTGTATCCTGCTTGAAGAGTGTCTTCACGGGCTTGGAAGTAGAGTGTGCCCCCTGTTCAAGAACTCTCAGGAACAACAAAGACTTCACCATCCTTCTGGGTACCATCTCTGGAACAACGGGTTT
Source organism: Triturus cristatus (assembly GCF_964204655.1). Lineage (NCBI taxonomy): Eukaryota > Metazoa > Chordata > Amphibia > Caudata > Salamandridae > Triturus > Triturus cristatus. The sequence goes on from NC_140588.1 coordinate 113,830,504, forward strand.
CAGTTGCCACAGAGGATAAGAGCAGCCGACTCCATCACCGAGTCCACTACAGATTGCACTGCCGCACTTCGCACAACAACCCTGGTCTCACTGACTCTGTTTGGGTGACCGTCTCTGAGCCGCTGCTTTCACCACATCCTGTGGGCACTTCTCTCCGCCCCGTCTCACTTCACTCTGCCACCTGCACTTTATCGACACCATCGCTACGTGCTCGAATCTTGACCGGCTCGGTCACCTGCACTGTGATCTGTCAGCTCCACATCGAGCCCTAACTCACTCCGCATCACAGCCCTGGTCTCACCAATGATGTTGGCCAACCGTCACCAAGAGGCTGCCTGCATCGTGCCTTGAGTGCACTGCACGCTGCACTGCTTCACTTCTCACCGCAATCGGGACGGTTGCCCTGACCGACTTATACTCACTGGATCAGACACAATGAAAAAGGTACCGTCTACAAGTCTGTGACTGCTACAGCTGACCCGGTCCGATGCGGTCGGCTGGAACTGTTAGACTCTGCCGTTTTAAGCATTGATGTAGACCTGGATGGAGCTGCCGACTCAGAAGAACGGTGTTTTTGAGCTATCTTGCAAGGAACTTATTTTTAAGTACTGTATGTTGGATTTTTGTAATATTTGGTCTTGTTTGGTTTAGATAAAGATTACTTATTTTTCTAAACTGGTGGGGTGTTCATTTGTAGTGTTTTCACTATATTGCTGGATGTGTACACAAATGCTTTACACACTGCCTCTGAGATAAGCCTGTCTACTTGTGTCAATCTACCAAGGGGGTGAGAAGAGGTTATTTTAGAAGTGTATCCCCCAAAGGTGCGAACCATTGCCAACTAGAGACCCCCATTTCAAACAGGGAACAAGTCAGCAGTCGGTAATGCGGCGAGCTCAATGTAAGTGGCTTTATTTATTTTTTTACTTATCGGATAGTGTGTCGCCTTCCCCCTCACCCTGCACTGCCCCCACCCCACTGCCCCATTACTCTTACCTGTACCAGCCACTACTAGTACTCCGGAATTAATTGCAAATACACCCTCACACCAGCAACCAAAAAATACAATGTATTATTGTTATTCATCAGCAAGGTTTTCATAATTAGGGAAAACATTACTTCCAGACATTCGTCATCTGACTAAAATTATCATGCCTTAAACTCAGAACATATGGGGATTCTCATTTCAGATTAGACCTCTGTATGAAATACAAGGTAATTACCAAATAATATTGTGATTCATCACATCTATATGTAACTTTGTTTTACTGTAAATGATAAAATCTATACCCTTGTTTTCCCCTTACCCTTTCCAATTACTAAAAAAGTTTCATTATGACATTTGATTAGCAACATTCATTTTTCCCTGAAGTGAGGTGGAGAGCTGGTGTATGAATAAAAGTAGCTGTATGTTTCTGTTTAGCTTTGTTTTTCTTGTCTGTTATAAAAGGAGGAGATTACTCTCATAGCCTGTCCCCCAAAAGTAAAACAAGGATCAAGCATTGTTGGTTTTTAGACTGAGCTTGTTTGGTATTTTTATAAACTTAACTGTATTTTTTTATCTTGTGTACATTGGCAGGTGGTTTTTAATTCATGATGTTTTTAAAATTGATGTTTTTTTGTTTGTAGAATACTTTTTATGCCGTTATTTTAGCAGCAAAATAAAGTTATCCTGACTGAGTGACTATGCTTTATCTCCAGAGCATTTTGTCATATTATAACAATGCAACAAGCTATGCTGTGAAGGGGAGAGCAACCATCCACCCTCCTCGAGTTACTCTCCAATTCATTGTGCTGTGGTGTTCATTTCATTATTAACTCTTGAAGAATACTTCAAGGGTCACTGAAATTCACACTTCAGGATCAGTGTGAAGTGCTGTATAGAGCATGTGAGGCAAGAATTGATGGCAAAGGAATTGACAGCACTTTTTTTCTAAACTAGCTGGAAAGTATGTTAATTTCCAGCTGATAAACTTCATCAAAACTCAGAATCTATTGCATGAGACTCAATTAATCTTCTGCCCACAGTACAGCACAGAATCAGCGCTGTTGCTGGCTTCTGAATCTTTCAGATTGATTGTGATTGGTAACAAAGCTACTGCAATAATTATGTTAGACTTATATGCGGCATATGATACCTTGTCTCATGGCCTTCTCCTAGAATGATTGTGGAACTGTGGGATAACTGGGCCAGCTCTACGTTGGCTGTCCTCCTTCCTCCAGAACTGTACCTTCCAGGTGGTCTCAAAAGCTTTCACTTTGGAGGCCTTTCAACTGCTGCAGGGGGTGCCACAGGGCACTGCAATTGAGCCCTATATTGTTCAACATTTACATGAGCCCCCTAGCAGAATTCATTGATCATTATGGTTTTAATATTGTATCTTATGCTGATGACACGCAGCTTATTATTACCCTCTCACAGGATGAGGAAGCCACTGCAGCTAGAAATAAATCTTGTCTGATGGAGCTCGCAGAGTAGAAGGATAACCACTGCCTAAAATTTGACGCTGGAAAAACAGAGGTACTGGTCATATCTGGTCCAACACTTGGTGTCCTGTCATTAGACCAATACCATGCCCCAAGCTAAAAGTTATAAATCTCAGCTTTTGGTTTGATGCCAACCTCTCCTCCGATAGATAGGTGTCTAAAATGGCTGAAAAATGCTTCAACATTTTGAAAACCTTATGCAAAATTCTGAGTCTCCTTCCTATAGCAGCTAGGAAATCCATAGTTCAGGCAGTGGTAATGGCCAGGTTGGAATATTGCAATGTGCTCTTCTAAATTCTTTCTCAAGGTAAAGTGGGTAAAGTCCAGAGAGTGCAGAATGCAGCAGCATGTCTGCTGTCGAACCCTCCCAGAAGCTCTCCCATGGGCTCTCCCCTTAACAAACTCCACTGGCTTCCTGAACGCAAAAGATCTACATTCAAAGCCATATGCTTCTTCACTACAATCTTCTACAGAAAAGACCCCAATTTTCTGACTCTTTTTTTGACACCCTACCATCCTGGAAGAAGTCTGAGATCTACAGGAGCCGCTCTTGCTGTGATCCCCCAGTCAAGAATGCTCAAATTAGAGGATGCTCCTTTAGTTTCCTTCCCCCTAAAATGTGGAACTCCTTGTCCCTGCCTCTAAGATTAGATTGCTCTGAAACTCTCCAGTGGAAAAATCTTGAAAACCTGGCTCTTTGGACAGATATATTTGCCCCAGTATTGGGTACATCCTAGACTATTTTGCCAGAGCAGTAACCTTCATTGGACCACTTTGAATTAAGTAACCATGAGCTCCACAAATCATATTATTATTATTAATATTATTAATATTATTAGCACTGTAGAGAACTATCAGCAGCCATGAGGTTCTCGCTGGGAAGTGAAAGAGGAAGAGAAATCTGACACAACATTGGGAAAAAGTGGAGCAGAGTCAACAGATCTGGCATTGCACTAACTATCAATTAGCGACATACGCGTTGAAACAGAAGGAACTGTCTATATCGGTAGGAGTGGCATAGCTTCAAAGTGGGGCTATACTACATCCAATGATCAGCAAGCATTGTTGAACTCTATTTCATACCTTGAATATGAACAACTTATAAATACTGTGTGCAAAAGAGGCTAAAATATACATTATATATTTTAATACTGCACACAAAGATTGACCTTACAAAAACTGTGAGCAATAAGTACTAGTGCTGGATCTTATATACACATCAGGAAGATATGTTATAGCTACAGTTCTTCTATATGCAACCTTTATTAGAAAAAGCATTGGTTACACTCTCTCCAAACAAGGAATGGTATCACTAGACTTCTCACACCAATGTACACCTGGCTATGGGTGGATGTATTGCTGTCCATACAGTACAGTACTCTAGAATATGTAACTCTAAATAATATTAAAAACATTGTATAGCTCCCTATAGATTGCTATTGCATTATTTGGTAGATTGTTATTTTTGGGGCATGTTATAAAACCATTACAATATTCGAAGGTAAAAGTTGGAGTAATGAGTATGGGTGTTCAAAATTGAGTAGGTCCATGCTAGTTGAGCTCATAATATCAATTATACATGCTCAATACATACAATATATGTAGTCATGGCAGTAGCAAGAATGAATCAAACTCCTCTGTTTTGAAATGATGTAGGAGAACCAGATTTACAGTGGAAGGAATTATAAGATTAATGTTGCACTACAATGACAAAAATTCTTCAGCAGAAGTGAATATAAGTAAGAAAGTGTGATGAATTATATTGCACTTCTAAGGGGGCTGTGGAAAGTTGTGTGACTTTCGGTTCACTGAGTGATTTCTTAATGAGGGACCAACTTGTCGGATGCACTAATGGCCCACGAATCCAAGAAAAATTGTTGTTACACAACCCCAATTTAAGAGAAGCAATACAATTAGCAAAATCAGTAGAGTACACTGCACAGTGCATTAAAGAAATACACATTTCTAATGAGTGGTATTGGAGATCAGAATAGAGAAACAAGGAGAAGATGTTTGTAAAATGAAAGATGAAAGGGGCATTAAGAACATACAGACACAAGGAACTAGCAGATCGCGGTGTTTTTGTTGTGGGAGCAGGAGTCATTTGACTAATAATACTAATTTTCAAGCAAAAAGCATTGCATGCAGGTAATGTAACAAAAGAGGCCACTTTTATATGGGTATTCACCGAAATCAACTATAAACAAGTACATTCCAGAGAAAACAACTTAGATGACAAGAAATTTGTATTTCAAGTGATGAACAAAAGTCCTATAAAGAAAGAAGCAGCTATCCTGAATTTAAAATATCTTTAGATGGGAATGAAATATTAATGTATGCAGACTTTTGTTTTCCATGCACATTAATAAATAAATAAAGTTTCAAACAGTTCAACAACTTAGAAAAAATCATATTAGATAGGTCAGAAATTGCTCCTAGGGGTTATAATAAAAATCAATACCTCTAGAAGGGGTGATTAAAGTGCACATCAATTTCAAACATAAATCTACATTTGACAAGGTATATTTTGTATGGGAAGGTTCCAATCTGCTGGCCTTGCAACACCAAAGAGAGCTTGGCATCAAAGTTGATCCTATCAAAAAGGAGCAAGTGTTATCGGTTGACAGGTGTATTGGTGCCAACTCCATTTGTGATAAGTTCCCTGAGTTATTTTCAGATAGATTGGGGTAGATCAAAGATTTCCAACATAACTTGAAATTGAAAGATGGAGTTAAACCCTGTGTGCACAAACCGCATCAAGTACCTAATTTGTTTGAAGACCCATTATACATTTCGCTTCACGCAACACTATTATGATGCCTTGAACACCGATTACAAGGCATTGCACGCTCTACAAATGTTATCCTATCTCCTTCCACAGGATGACAGGGCCATCTGCAAACCCATAACAATGCTAATTTGTATATAAATCAAAATGATGCGTTTAACTATAAATAAATTAGCATTTCTGGTGGTTATGTAGAGGAGACAGTTTTGCTGACATCGAGAGGTCCCTGCATGATGATGCTTCACCAAGCTGCTGCCTAACACCTCCACGAGGGGTTTCCAGTTTGTGACCAAGACTAGGTCCTACATTGGGTACCATCAGGTGACAAGTTGGATCACCCCATGGAGAGATTCTTGGCTACACACTCAGATACTCCCTAGACGCACATAGGGTAGGGATTGCACAGTAGGAGTACACCTGATTACGACCTTGGTTTATATGTCTGCATATATATACACTGTTTTAGCACCATGATGGAATTTTACCTACTATTCACTCTTTTGGTGCTTGTAATCACTTTCATATGCTCCTGTCTACTGATTATCGCAGAACATGTTCTTTAAGCAAGAATAGCGTTGGTTCAATAAGTATATTGAAGAACGCCCCATTGTGTATTCCCTGTATACTTCTCTGACAACAAGAGTGCATGAGTAACTGAGCAAAAGGGTTCTAGATCTGTTACCACGATCCCTGAGGGGTCAGGATTGTCATGTACAGTGGTTGCCCGAAAGCATTTGATCCCTGTTTAGGATAGGGGGGCTTATGGTGGCACTGTGAGATAGCTGGTCTCTAGGCTAACATATACCGCAGGGGTGCATGGAATCTGTCTACGCACCGCACCCAAAGTTTATGTTGTCCACAAACATGCAGGTCCTACGGATTAGTAAGAGCTTCACAACCGCATGAAAAATGACCAATGACCAGTGACATGGCAGACAAGTGAGAAAGGGCAAAACGAGTATAGCATCTTGGTTTGAGGTCCAGTCAGAGTGCCTCATGCTAGTTGCAGTGATTTCTGTATGGACTTGCCAGGACTAGACAAATAGTAAGCTGCATGAAAAGTGACTATACATAGTGACATGGCAGATAAGTGTGGAGTGGCAAAAGAAGTTTGTCACAGGCATTCAAATGTATGATATTGATGAGAAGGTGCTGTTGTGTAACACAAATTAATGCACTCCTTACTGTCACTGATTTGTAAACACATGTCCATCTGTATACAGGTTGCCTGTGTAGTATCAGTGTTTTGGCCTAGGAGGGAATCCTAGAGATGTCTTTTTGACATTAATATGAAACAATCACACATAGAGTTCCTATAAATATTTTTACATAGGGGCCCTGACTCCTTTGCCTGGTCTATAGAGGGGCATAATTTTGCTTAGGAGTCTATGGAAACTGGTATTGGAATGACTTAAAGGTGATTTTGTCCACAACGGAGTGGGTTTTGGACGTGATCAAGCAGGTACAGCACCAGCAGTGCATGGGTGATTGGCTCCAGGGAGGCACAAGGCATGTAGAGGTGAGTCGAGGTGAGATTCACTTTTATATCCCTCCCTTTCTGCCATCTCAGATGTGGTGGTTAAGCAACTCGTAATTGGGCCAGCGGTTTCACTGGCTTATTGCCCGATTCCGTTGCCGCCATGGTCAGAGTTGGCCGGCGGTATCAGCAGGACCACAGCTGTGTTTCATTCACATAACTGCATTTCTTGAGACACAGTGGTCGGACCTTCGAGGTCACAGCAGTCGGACTGCAACCATGGGCATGGTTTTTCTTGAACTGCTAAACTCATAAACAGGCCCTCAATGGCATCTTTTGACATTGTCTCCTCTGACATTTTTGGCTTGCGACCTCCTTTTTGAACCTTGTTTTCCTCGCTTAGGACTTTGAGCTCCTCGACACTGCTATTCAGTGCTAAAGCACTGTGCTTGTCATATAAATACTGGTGATTGGTGAGTACATGATTGGCTGATTTGAGATACTCAAATGCTCCTCCGTGGGCCAGTAGCACTGGTTGTGTCACCCATTAAGGTAACATGCCACAGATTTGCCCTGGTGGGGCCTGTGTGTGCAGGCTACTGTTACTAGGCTGGGAATTTAAAAAGCTACTTGCCAAGGTTCTGCATGTCTCTCCCTACATCGGAGCACTCCCTGGGGTCAGGGTGCGGGGTCGGGAAGAGGCAGGGCATGGGAGCGAATGCCCTACATGCACTGGTAGCAAATTGCACCAGAAGGCGTGTTCGGTACAGTGGGGCCAGCTTCTCACATTGATTAACGTGGTGGACCAGTGGAAAGGCTATTGAGCAGTGTTTCCTACATGCAGAAGAGAAGTAGTATAGTGTTTGATATTGATGAGTTAGTAATGGCAAATCCTCTCCTGTCATGAGAGTGGATTCAACATTACTATTGTGATAATGCAACTTTGGGAAAGTGTGCATTTCTGTGCTCATGGCTCTGTGTGCTTGTCTGCCTGTCGCCAATCCACATCGGGGTGCTGGGGGGACAGATACATCTGTGCATTCCTGATAGAAGGCCATAAACTATGGGCTCAAGGGAACTCCAGACCTCTGACTCTTAAGGGTCTTCCTGGGACGGATACGAATTGGTGAAATTGGAAATTTCATTCCAAGGGGCAGGGTCTTGGTCCCACTAAAGATATTGATCAGCCTCCCAGGGTAGGAATGCAGACAAGTCAAAATTTAGAAAAGGCCTGTGTATTTCAAAGGAGTCCTTTTGAACTGATCTCATCTTCAAATGGCATTTTGGGTATAACTACTGGGATATTGACAAGAGGACCCACTGAGGCAGAAGGGACTGCAGACTTGTGGTGGCCTTGGGCTTGTGTTGCTCAAGGAAGGGGACTATCACTTGATGGATTTTTTCTGGCTGTTGCTGGCCTGCAGCTAATTGCCAACTGTCATAGCCCGGGTCCCTAAGCACTCTCCAAAGGCCGGTTGGCTGGCCTCCTGTCTGGGAGATCCCAGGTACAGAAATGATCTCTCCGTTTCCACAAGATCACGCAGGTTGTGGCAGAAATAGGTGGAAGTGGTCTTTGGTTGGGACAAGGACCATCCTGACATGCACTGTAAATCACACTGTGCAGAGGAGATTGCTCATAAAGGTAAACGGCCCACCTGGGGTGGCAGAATGTGAGGAGTTAGAGGATTGCTCTGTAATTTTGCAGAGTCTGGGGGACCTGTGCTCACAACCGGAAACCTGTGCTACCTCGCACTCTGTAGAGTGTGGCGTTCAAGTAGTGTTGAGGGATGTTTGCTGAGTCTGTGGGATCCATGCTAGACAGCTTAGGCTGCGACCTCCAGACTGGGAGGACAGCAGTGCCTGACATCGTGACCACTGTCTGAGGTTACTGGCTACCTCTCCCCGGACCGTCGCCACAAGGTACTCTGTTATTAGAAGGTAAAATTGACATTTTAGCAGGAAACTTGGAGTTGTTGAAATCGCAGACAACAGTTGGGTGCTCTTGTTTACCAATAGTCGAGAAGCTCAGCTCGCTTCCCGAAGTTTTATCATCAATAATATCAGAGCTAAAGCAAAGACAATTAAAACTCATAGATCAACCAAATCAAAACACAGCTGAAAGAACACCAAATCATGTAATACACAATGGTAATAATGCCACAAAAGGGGCTGACTGCTCCCTCACTTTGCTACATCAAATAACAACGAAGAGCGCGAATCACAGCCCAAGACCAGAAGTCAAGCCTTTCACGCACAATAAGACTCAAGATAGCAAACCCACTCCAGGGCCGGACACACCTCCGACATTGACGCAGCTAGCGTCAGTAACATGTGAAAACAACCCCAACCATGAGGAACCAGTGACGGGCAAGACCCCCCATAGCAATACTAGCCATTTAGACAACCCGCAAGAAGCCACAGAACCTGTTAAAGTACTAGCAAGGAGAGCATAAAAACGCTTGAAGAAGCAAGCAAAAAACAATAAACAAAGTTGGTGTGCAAAGGAATTACAGCTGGGCCCGGCCTCATTACACGGTAGCCAGAGTCAAAAAACGATCTCAAAGAAGGCCCATGTACAAAGCCGCCCAGAGTCTCAGACATGTTATCCTATATTTCAAAAGTATAGACCAGGAAATGATCACCCAAACAAAACATCATTATCAATCATAAATTCAAGCTGTGAGGATAACCAGCCAAACAAATTACTGGCAATCAAATTAATCACAAGCACAAATCTCGAAGCTGGTCATACTACTAAGAACAACAAGCTGCTTATTGGAGCCCCATATGAGCCCGAATCTTCATTACTCTGTTATTGAGAATAACAAAACTGGTCCCAAGGGATTTTGTTACGCCTTGTGTGCACACACGGCTGGCTGCCTGGGTCAACTGCAGCTCATACCTCCACCAGAGGGGGGACATTACTCCAATTTGGAAGCGCTCCAGCTTCCGGTGATACAGTCTTTTGCCTCAGGGAGGATAGTACTCAAGGGTCCACTGAGTGCCTAAAAGCCTAATCTGGAGGGATGAAACCAAGTAACTATTTCCTTCTGCTTTAGGTGGGCCTGACAATCCAATCAAATTGTCGCCAGCGGATGCAACATGTATTGTTGGCTGGTATAGTTTGAGTGGCTAGAGCTGGGAAACGAGGCGCAGCCAAAGCTTGGATTTCTTGACCATTGCAACTGTATGGTGGTATGCAATATTTGGAATGTCGTGTTTAATGCTAATATGTTAGTGGGAAAGTGAATACCTCAGAACAGCCTGCCTAAATGTTTCTGTCACTTTTGATGTGGGAGACATTGCTTTGATCGTGAACACCGTGGGGAAGTACGCACATGGTTATGTGCTGCTTACAAGGCTAAGGCTAAGGGGATAATAGGATAGGTGAATACCTATGAATACCTATGACAGATACACATATGTTTATGCTGTTCTGCTGCTAATGGGAAGGTTCAAGAAATGCATAGAGCAGTAAAGCATATATCCAATGTATTTGTCATTTTGATTTCAATGTGTATGTAATATGAAGACCAGTGTTTATACATACGATGTGGAGTCTTTTTGTAGTGTGTTGTGAGGGTGGTGTTGTGCCGATAGTTTACACTTCTAAATCTGACTGCTCTGTGCCAAGCTACCCAACGGTGAACACAGATTCACGGACAATTGTATCATACTCATCCTATCTAGGACGGTGGATTCTGTCTGGTTTCAATGCATCACAGCCAGACAGAAACTGCTGAGCATAACATTTAGATACATATTTTCAATGTTAAATTAGAATGACTAATTGGGTAGAAAATGAGTAAAGAAAAAAGTAGTTATATTTACCTTTTTCTATTTAATTAGAAAGAAAAATAAGGTGATGGAAAATGTACGGTCTCTGCAACAAAAAGCTTCCTTCTTTAATTTTACAAGGTAGAAATTTTTTGGGAAACTGACAACCAATTATATTCTTTATTGAAAATAATTTTTCTAATGTGCTCCAGTAATTGTTTTTCACAGTTTTTAGGCAACCTACATTAATAATATTTTTCAATAAATAAAACACTTTTATGATTTATTTTATTTAGATCGTGGTAAAATAAAAAGGTCTCAATTGAATTGTTGTGCAGTTTTAAAATATTTAGATATGTCAATAAAGCAATCTAAGTACATTAAGGGGGATATTCACAAGAACGTGTGATAACTACCGCAAGAGTAGCATAAGGCAACTTTCAACATCACAGCCTATCGCGAGAAAACAACCCCATGTCAATGTGTATTTCACAACAAGGCGGCCCATGCGATAGTTTGCCGAAACCGCGGCCAATGCCCGCGATACAACCACCTCGACAGAGATAAAAACACAAACCCCAATGCCAAAAAACCAGAGATGGGCCAAAGCGCGATGAGGAAATCAGCGATAAGCAGTGCCAGGCCTGCAACACACACCTGACAAATGGGAAAAACCACCATAAAAGTAGGGAAAAAAAACCACAAACTGACCAACACCCAAGCACCATGGAGGCAGCCGGAGCAGGCGCAGAGGATGAGCGCAACACCACAAGCAGCCTGGATGACCAGTCCGGGACCTCGGGGACAGGGAAGGGCAAGGACAAGAAGAAGAGGAAGACAAAGTTCAGTCCGCAGGCGAACAGGATCATAGTCACAGAAGTGATGGAACACCATCAACAACTGTTCCTCACCTGCAAAACCTCCAAAACTGGAATATGGCGGGACATCGTGGACAAGGTGAATGTCGTCGGAGAGCACAAGAGGACAATGGACGAGGTCAAGAGGCGATGGAATGACATCAAGAGAAAGACCAAGGAGAAACTCGCAGACAAACAGAAGGCAGCAATGCAGACTGGAGGTGGGGGCCCAGTGTCACAGCTCGTGCTGGATGACATGAAGGAGCTGGTGTCGACAATCATCAGTGTGGATACTGTGGACGGAATTGGGGGACCGGACACTGCTCGACAGGACACAACACAGCCGCAACAGGGTGAGTGACCACCAGGTACTGGGGGGATGGGTGGAGATGGCCACGATGGCACACATGCACAATCAAGCACAGCACAGTGCACACCATCAATGACTCTGGGTCATCGCCCAGATCTAAAGACTGTCACAATGTACAATGCCATGCTGTCTGAATGTCAACATGTACCATGCGGCTACAGACATGTGGACACATTGCAATACACCATATCCCCTTCACATTGCAGGGCCACCGTCAACACCCCCTGCAGAGCAGTCCCAGCCACTCTTCACTGATGATGAGGAGGACAACCCCAGCATCGAAGCACAAGCCCTCCTAGACATCATTGACATAATCTGCGACTCACCTCCTGCATCGAGGAGACCCCACCCACCACCCAAACCACCCAGCAGGAGGCACCCACATCCCCAGCAGTTTCCCAAGACTGCCAGGAACAACACACAGCCTTCCAACGCTGTGTTCTGGAGGCCCAGAGGGAGACGGCTGAGCAGGTGCGGGTGGGGTTCGACCTCATGGCCACCAAACTGGACGCCATCCATGGGTCTCTAGGCCTGTTCCATGGTCTCCAAGGAGCCCTGACTGACATCGCTGGAGTCCTGATGCAGAGAGAAGAACACCTGTCCGCTCAGAGGGGCACCAGCCATACCAGCTGTGAGCTGGCACACATGCGGAGGCTCATGGATGACATGGTGCGGCTGGAGGCGAAAAGGTTGGCAGTCACCACTGTATATCAGCAAAATGTAGCTGGGATCTACCATGCCCTGCAGATCATCATCATGGCATTGCTGCCACAAGGCGTGGTGCAGATTAATGCTGCTGCCCCCACACCATCCACATCTCCGCCCCCTGGTGTGCCATTGCCTCACAGTGTGGCAGACATATACACTCCGGCACCTGATGTGTCAGTGGCACACAGTGCCTCAGCTGGTACTGCAACACCCACAGGTGGGGCACAGCACACATCCGGGGACGAGGACGTGGATGGATTGTGATCAGGAGGCACTAGCATTCATTTCGGCCACCTGGCTTGTTTCTGCTTGGTGCTGCACATGGCCTCATGACCGTCCACTGATCCCTGATACACTCTGATGCACTCACCTTGGACAGCGACATGGACTGCCATATCCTGTTTGATGACCAATGACATGGTGACCAAACTGCGGATTATACCCTCCCTCTTCAGCAGTACTTGTCATCCCCGGATGGACTCTGGCTGGCCCTCCACAGGCCCATATTGTGTAGTGTGCTCGGCATTGCCCTGTACCGCTCCAGCTGCAGAACTGCACTGGATGTGCAATAAACATCCAGTGACGCACTGCTGTGTCATGTCTTTCATCATTCACGTATGAATGTGTGGATAAATGTAGAGACAGTGATTTCCCTTACGTCAATGATGCTTAACCTGTGGGATGCCAGTCAGAGGTTGCCACATTGCATATTGTGTACCGGGTACCGTGAACACTACTACAGGGGCATATGCATCAGTCACTTCCATGTCTGGCAATGGACTGAACCACGCTCAGAGCCCACAAGTCGTTTTTGCAGGCCCTGCACTGGTCCGGCGTATGGCAGGCCAGACCACTCCGCTTACGCTCCAAAGGGGTCCCTGATTGCTACCCGTCTCAGGCGTACACGCTTATGGTGTGCAGGTCACTGGTCTAGTTGTCCACATGTCACAGCCACTCCCTGAGGGCAGGTTTGCACGCACACCACACCCATCCGGCACAGGCGTCACAGGCCATATGACTCCGCCAACATAAAGGGCCGACGACGTCACATTCCCCTCTGCCGTTGTTGACTGGATGACGGACGCTCCACAGTTCTCAATCATAAAGGCCACATGAGTTGTTTTGCATAGGGCTAGTGGCACCCAAGGCCTTGCGGCCGGCATGGGCCTTCCACCACGTGGTGCTGACTGGTGTTGCACAGGGTTAGTGGCACCCAGAGCATTACGGCCAGCACAGGCACCCCGCCATGGGACGGTGACTTTGGGTGCACTGAGTCAGTGGCACCTTAAGCTGCTGAGTGGGTGTGCAGCCTGCGATGATGCCCCGTCCCGGCGGTTCAGACAGCTCAGGTTTGGTGTGCCCTACTGGACCACAGTGTAGGCCAGAGCCAGCGGGCAGCATGGGCCTACCGCCACGTGGCGTTGCTTCTGGGTTCCCAGAGTTAGTGGCATCCATTGGGCTAAGCGGGTGTGCAGCCTGCAATGATGCTGGGTGCACTGGTATGTCCTATGCCATGGAGTAATCAAGACCCAGCACCAAACAAGAGACCTGGTGGCCTGCGGAGCGGAGCTGCATGGTGTTGAGGGTGCCATGCCCGCGGGCCCTGGGCTTGTAGCGGCACATGATGGGACCTCCTGTCTACTCATCGGTGGCAGAAAGTGAGCAGTGAGGCCTGGGTGTGCATGGGCGGGCATGCTCCAATGGGCTTTGGGAAGGACTGGGGTGCCTCTGCCTGGGTGTGCATGGGTGGGCAGGTGATTTTGTCTTGTGCAATTGTGTGTACTGTGCCAATCGTGTATCTGGACTCTGTTTCAGGTGACGGGTCTGTCTCAGATGTGTGTCCTGGTGTACTGCTATACATACCGGCAAGTGGTTGGAAACACACCGGTGGCAGCAGGTGAGCAGTGTGGCCTGAGTGCCCAGGGGCGGCACTCTCTCTCTCTCTCTCTCTCTCCCCCTCACTTCTTCTCTCTCTCTCCCGTTCTCTTTCTCTCCCCCTCTCTTCTTCTCTCTCTCTCCCCATCTCTTCTTCTCTCTCTCCCCCTCTACTTCTCTCTCTGTCTCTCTCTCTCCCACTCTCTTCTTATCTCTCTCTCCCCCTCTTCTTCTTCGCTCTCTCTCCCCCTCTCTTCTTATCTCTCTCTCCCTCTCTTCCTCTCTCTCTTCTTCACTCTCTCTATGTCCTTTGATGTGCGCAGGACACACCTTCTCATCATGAATTTTGTCTTGCAGGCTGTGACCTACGGATTGTCCCGCGGGGAGAGGCCATGTATCTTCATTTCATTTCAGTGTTCATGTTTATAAAGTTTCATTTGTTGCTTCGAAAGTGAATGTGCGATGCTTATTTTTGTGCCGACACATGCAAGTCACCAGTTGTGATTGAGCGACATCAAGCGGATTATTTTGGACGTGTTTAGGTGTAGCTGATGTGGCATGTCTTTTGTCAGAGGGGGTGCCGGGGAGGGGGGTCCTGGGGGTGGTGGTGGCAGGTGTTATTGCTCTTTCAGGCCTCCAGGCTGCATGTTCAGTTGCCCAGGTGCATCTGTTGCCCTTCCGATGTGGCTTTGGGCTGTGCTCCCTTTTGTGGTGCTGTGGTCCGACTTTGCACCACGTCAGACCAGGTGTTGTTTTCCTGATGCTAACGCGCCTTATCACCCATTTTCTGTCCTTATTGCAGGTCTGTCTGGTCGTTGTGAATGTTGTGGAGTGGTGTTGTTGCGGCTTTTGGCACGGTAACGCCTACTCTGCATCTCATTAGCGATAGTAACGGGGGTCATCGGTGGTGATGTTTTTTGCGGCTGCTATCGTGGGTAAACCGGTGATGTGGGCTGTTTGCACCGGCTTGTAAATGGGGTGGTAAATTTATCACGACTTGGGCTGCACTAAAGTGCCTTTAAATCGGAGATAGATCCTTGGGAATATCCCCCTCAATGTTTTAGTAAGGTGATGTAGGAAATTGGATTACTACTTAAGCAGCAGCCACAGTTTCTGTTAGGGTGAAGTCACAAGCAACGCTAATTTAGCCTGTGCTTATCCCTCTTGTAGATTGGTACAAAATCAGTGAGGTTTAAATTAGAGGCAACGTGTAAAGGATTTATGCAGCAATTTGAATAGTGATAATGTGAACACAACACCAGAAAAATCCTGCATCAATTTTCATAAATAGAGTAGAATGTAATAAATTAGATCAAAAGATTAAATATCTAATCAGTAAACCTGAAGAAATTCAATTTTAAAGTGTTAAGTGAAAATAGTAACTAGAAGCTAGGGATGCGTTTTTAATCTCTGCTTTGCCGGTAGAGTTCGCAGAGTTTTGCGAGTTTGGCAAAAACTCCACCTACCACCGCGTGGTGGAGTTTACTGGTGCTCACCCCAATGTTTCTTGTATTTTCAATGATGGTGCTACAGGCACAAATCAGTTTATCTTTTTTCTCTGCTATGTGGGTGGCCATCTTGGTGTTTGCATAATTCTAAGATTGTGCAGTGGGTCTTTTCCATTCCAACTTTTCATCAATTGACCCACGTGATGGGGACCTCTTTTCTTCCTGCGTGTGTCAGGCATATGGCTTCAGCAGAAACTAACTGGTGGCACTGCAGCTGAGTCAACAAATCCCCGCTCAAAAGTCAGCCACATCGAGTCCCTCTCTTTGAAGAGGGAATATTTATTTACAAAAACTTTATTAACATACAATTGCATGTGTGAATGCATGTATTATGTTTATATATCGATACCTGCAGACCATTGGCTCCAGTGCTTCCAGCTTCCAAGAAAGCTCAGTGGGTTAATGCACAGGTTTATACTGCTCTATATCAACCACATTATACATATCAAATTTGTTTATGTAGATTTGTGCTGCAGAGGCACCACCAGCATATTGTGAGCCCTTGATCATCATACAACGACCAGCAAACATGGTCCCCTGGTGGTTGTGGCAGTCCAATGGCAGTCCGACTGCCAAAGTTGTAATACAGAGGTTGGACAGCTGGTGCGGTGATAGCCGCACCACCACCACCGCACCGCTGCAAATCTGGTGGTTCACACCAGACTCATATTCAGGCCATTAGTCCCTTAAGTCAACGATCCTCAGAGGAGCAATGCCACAGGCTGTGGTGAGAAGGAATCTACAAGCTCAGAAATTATTGAATGAGGTCCTGGTGAAGTTGTTGACTTTTCATGGAAAAAGTCAGAGCAGAAGAAATTCAAAATTTTCACTGAGGAAGGTCCCTTGCTGGCTGGATACTTTCATCACAGTGACCAGTGAAGATTTCTAAGTTTTGACTTCATCATTTTTTGGAGCTGATGATCTTCAAGCAGGGCAAGGTTGCACCCAGTAGCAAAAGGGATTCTAGCAGAGATTCTAAATTAGGATCTTGCAATCCCTAAATTCTGTACATATGCCTCACCACAAAAGCAGATTGAAATTCAGTAGCAAGTTACTGAATCACATTTTACATTTTGTACATTTGAAAAAGCATGTTTCCAGTCACAAACAGCCCAACTCTGTGAATGGGGCCATTCGCCACTGGAAAAATTATTTGTAATTTTGTTTATTGTAGAATCCCAGAATGGACATTGGGTGTGGTTTAAGAATTGATAATAGGGGGGCGGAGCTCTGCACTCAGATAAGATGGCAACTCTATAGAAGAGCTCCTGCTGGAGTGTGGTGCACCGTTTGCCTCCTGCTTTAATTTGGGGGAGCGCCACGCAGCAAGGGAAGCCCAACTCACTGGGCAGTCCTGCATCCTTGGGGACCGACAACACCAAATGATGGAGCTTTTCTGCTCAACAACACTAGGATTATCAAGGCCGAGACGGAAGTCTGCCGACATGTCCATGAGACCTCATCGCCGACATCCCAGTTCGACGAGCCCCATCACTGCCACGCCTGTGTCCCTGGGGCAGATGCCACAGCTGTTCTGCTGCCCAGACACCATGGGAGGGCTGGACCAGGATAGTGCTGCCTCAGTCCCGCAGCTATCCAGCACCCTGCACACAGATGGTACCCAAAGGGCAGAAGAGGCCTGAGAAGGGCCAGTCTGCATCCACCACCCAAATCCTTCTTCTGCTTCTGAAAACCACATCATCCGACATCACTTTTGGCTGCCCTACCAGGCAATTAAGATCTGCGGGGTATCACTAGGTCTCTGACAGCCTACACAATTCCCCAAGGTGACAGATACAGGTGCTCATGATTGGCATCCTCCCTTCGCTCATGAGACTGCCGGACTGCTGGAGGTGAGGAGGCAAAGACTATCTTCTGCAAGCCTAGGGGCCATCTGACTTTCATCCCCTTGTCTGCTTTCCGGCTCGGCTGACCCAGATCACCGGGGCGATGGGGCCCTTCTCCCCACATTGACCTGTGGTATGGTGACTGTCGGGGGATTGTCTTGCCTTCTTGAACGCATGCTTGGTCACCCACCCCCGAGGAATCCAAAGGACGCAACATCCAGATCTCCGGGTGGACAGCCGGAGAACCTAGATGGGGGTGACATTAAGGGATTGCTGAACAGTTTCTTGCCTGCCCTGACCAGCCTGCCCTTCAGTCCTCATTTGGAGTTTCATTGGGCCGACATGACCGGTTTAGGCTCTCTCCCCCAAAGAGGGCCCGAGCAGATCATTGTCTGCTTTTTGCATCACTAACAGGCCCACCAAGTGATCCAGGCAGCGAAAAAGCATAGCTCCATTCTACATGATGGACACAAGAACTTCCTGACCCAAAACCTCTCCCCTAAAACTTAGGCCACCCATTGACGCTTTGTTAAACTATGCCCTTCTCTTTGGCAGCCTGGCATACACTATTACCTTCTGGAACCCTGCGGTCATGCTGAAGACCCATAATAACAAAACAACAGAATTCCTTGTTCCTGGCAAACTGGATGAGTATTTGGAGGTGATCGTGCGGACTGAGATGGGCCAGGGCCTTACTGTGTACTCCGCCCAAGCCCCTTCACCACTGCAACCACCAGGACCCTCAGGGTTTCCCTCTGAAGAATGCCTGTGCCTGGAGGAGGTTACGAAAGGACATTAATTTCTGGTACAAGCTGTAGTGCTAGAGGCACTCTTATGGTTTGACACCACTCGATGACCTTTGACTACCTTCTTTTTTTTCGATGTAGATGTTTTACTTTACCCTAGCATGAATGTACGACATCCTGCAGATGCCTTGTTTCTATTGAAGGTTTCTTTCAAGTAATCTTGCAGTCTTAAAGTGTGAGTGGGTAGAACAGCTTGCCAAGAACAGAGCGTGTGGGATGTGCATTTGAAAACATGAGAGAGAGAGAGGTGTGGAATGTACTATTTGGTCTCGAAGTGCAGTGTTATGAGCAGTGGTGCTGAAATAAGCATTGTGTTGTACATTGAGAGATGAGGTGTGTGATGCTTTAAGCAGTGGTGCACACACGTGCATTGTGTTGTACATTGGGAAGTATTATGAAGTTTTTACTATTGGTTTTGACATGCTCTTTTGTCGTCCTGAATCCTGACTCTGTCTTGCTAGAGCTTTCTGTGTGCACAGGCCTACTGAGCATTGCATGTTGTTTGGGTTAATCACATTCGAGGTTGTTTTGTTTTGGAGAAGAGATTGTTTAATGTTCCGAAGGCTTTCGTAAGCTTCAATTAGATAAAGGGTGAATCATGTGAAAATGTGGAGGGAGGACGGGAACTCCTTTTGCCCTGAAATGCTTGCATGGAAGGTGGCCAATTCCAGTAAGTTTCCTTAGCACAGAGGGAAGAACTCTCGAACCTTCTAGTGTGTTTTGAGACTATAAAGCTGAGGGTTGTTTACTTAGAAACCAGGATTGTGTGAGCATGAATGATGGACGCATCTCCAGTGCAGGCATCTGATTGCTGAGTCTCCTGGCTTCGGCTGCAAGTCCCCCAGTCTGGAGTGGGTCAGGATTAGGGGTGGGCGGAATTTGCGAAAGCGACTTTCGCAAATTATCGCGAAAATGTTAAAAATCCCTGCAAACAAGCTGAAATATCGCGAAGATGCGGAAGTTTTTTTCCCGCCCGTTCGCGATATTTTTTGCATGGTTGCGTGTCGCTAACTTACCCCTGTGGTTGCTCGCGGGCGCGGCCATCTTGTTTTCAGTTGTCTCGCGGTGCATGATCGCGAGAAAAAAGACGTGATCGCGCGACGCATGACGTCACTGCGGACGCGAACTGTTGCGAGACAGCGCAAATGGCTAAAACAATACAACATCTCATGGAGAACGCGACCGGATCGGGAAAACTTGTCGGCGAACGCGGGGATTCAGGTAAGGCGATCGCGCGCGCGTGAGAATGTATTATTTTACAGCGCGAGCAAGAACCAAATTATCGCAAAGCTGCGGAATGCGGAAATTTTGACATTTCCGCGCTCTCCGCGGAACGCGGAAATGCCAAATTATCGCAAATTCAGCGAACGGAACGGAAATTTTGCCCAGGCCTAGTCAGGATGAAGATTGCACCAGGTGAAGTGTTTGAGTTTTGGTTGTTGCAATTGTGATGTGTAGCCAGTGGCTAGGATCATTTGAGGTGTTTTCTTTGTGATGTGTGAGTGAGTGAGAGTGCACATCCAAAGTAATCATTTGATTTATTTAGTGTATCTATCTTTCTGATTTTTTGCAGGACGTCCAGTATTATTTGCTGCTTGTTTAAGTATTATTATTATTATTCATGCATTTAACTTTTACATTTGCCAAGTGTGTTATTATTGCTTGCACATAAATATATATCTCTATATACATTTGAATGTTGCATCTGGGAAAGCCTTTCTGTTAGAGAGCATTGCATAAATAAGAACCCAAACCTTATTCTAAAAAGAGAGGCTTTGAGGTTTCTCATTTTATAAAGTTAAACCCCTTTCTAGGTGTTGTTGCGTTATATGTCTCCTGCTTCGTTGTGCTTGGGCCATCATGTGGGAGTGGTATTTTGAAGGGCAAAGCAAGACACAAGTCCAGGTCCTCCTTGAAGCTCGCAGCCCCTCCACATGAAACCTCACACTCCTAAGTACCTACAGACCAGGTTAGTTTACTCTACACCAAAACACAAAACCCTACATCCACTGCACTGACCCCGGGGCCCCCCAGTCACTCACCGATCCCCACTACTTGCTGACTTATGCTTCTTTTGGTATCACACGCCATGGACCTTACACATGGTGGCCTCCCCTTCCTTTTACTCACAATATACACATTCTCGAGACATCCTGGTCACTGTGCCCCAGTAACCTGGCCTTCCGCCTCTGGCTAATTCAAAGTTAGTTTGTTCTCCGTGAAGGTGGGTCCCACAACTGCCTGCCCATCGTACCTCTTTCCTTCACCGACCCCCTTCCCATTTCTCCCACCACCTTGCCCTTAGACCTCTTCCAGTGGGGGTTAATGTCCTTGCTTGCACCATCCCCTTATGGTGATTTCAGTGACAGTGAATGTCCTCATCTATTACACAAACCATTAAAAGATCTTTAGTTATTACCATTCCCTGTATGCTGACATTGCTCTACTGCAAGAGACCCACATTCCGGAGTTGTGAGTGGTAAACTCAGCAGGGATTGGGTTATGATTTTGTCTTAAGTTTGACTTAAGACAAACTTAAGACAAACTTAAGACAGACTTAAGACAGACTTAAGACAGACTTAAGACAAACTTAAGACAGACTTAAGGCTAACACTTTTTGTCTAAACTTAAACCTTTGGTCTAGCTTTACTTTTGTAAACCGGGCCCTCACGGTTGAAAATAAATATGCATATTATATAGATGAAATGGCAAGTGACGCGAAAGACAGGGCAAAGCATTCAGTCATGTGGAATGGCAATCTGCTGAAAAGAAAAACTAGTTTGAAAGATAATACTGGTAATGGGTCTGACCTCTGCTCCAACATATCAACTCACCGTAAGTCAAGCTTGACAAGGGAAATCTAAGGAGATGAGATATGTGCTTCAAATTTGTGTTGCTTCATACTGAAGATATTTCCTTTTGAAGAACTTGAGTGGTGGAAATCTACTAACTGCTGTGGTTATATCCTACATGCTAAGGAAAATAAAATAACATTTTAGACACTGTTTACAGAAGTTTAAATAAAAAATCATCAAGTGTGTGGAATTTAATTTAATTTTATTTTCAAATATCATATAGCACAGGATTCTGCTGATGATAATAGTAGAATGTAGTTGCTAGGTCTTCTCTTGAAATTGAAAAACAAGATCATACCATAAATTCAAAAGCTTCCACACATACAAAGAGTAAATGGGTTTGAGGAGAAAATGTCTCAGTGAGATATTTTTTGTAAAACCCTTATCCCAAGTTTGCAATTCAGGCACAATTTCCCACAATGCAACATTTGCAAATTTCATGACATTTCATTCACATGAAAGAAAATGCTATGGCCTATTGTACCCAGACCGTTTCCAGTAGGAAGTGATTTATTCTAGGAAGGTCTATCCTTTATTTCAAAATCTTAACTGTTGAAAAAATTCCCCTAGATGTGATGTAGACAACATACACCCGGCCCGATTCACAAAGGTAAAGTCCGGCCAAAGGTCTAACTTAGACCAAAAGTCTAAGTTAGACTTCTTTTCGGAAATCCCAAAGGTAGGTTACTAATGGTAACTTTACTATTAGTAAGTTTACTAGTAGTAACATTTCTAATAGTAACTTATGTTTGTGAATATTGAAAAGTATTAAACTTAGACTTAAGTAGTAAACTTAGACTTAAGTCTAAGTTTCCTACTTTTTGGTATTCACAAAGGTAAATTACTACTAGTAACTCTGCTGCTAGTAATTTTACTAGTAGTAACTTTACTACTAGTAACTTTACTAGTAGCAAGCTTACTAGTTGTAAAGGGCTTGATTTATGAAGAATTTTTGCAGTGACATTGTTGCTTCCTCCCTCCGTATATATCAGAATTAGCTGCATAGATGGACACAAACTATCCAAAACTGAATGCCTGGAAGACAGAGACAATTGTCTTAGGCAAACATGTTAACGTCTGGTTCAATGCCTGGTGGCCTGATGACCTAGGTCCTCTACCCCTAGCCAATGCCAAGGTTAAGACCCTAGGCATCTGGTTTGATGATAAGCTGTCCTTCAATGCTCAGATAACTAACCTCACAGGGAGATGTTTTGAGATACTGAAGACCCTGAGGAAAGTATTCTATATGCTACCAGAAGCTGCCCAAAAAACTGTGATCAAGACATTGGCGATATCAAGGCTGGACTACTGCAACATTCTATATCTGGGAGTATCAGAGTCCTGTTTGAACAGATTACAACAGATCCAGAATGCTGCAGCTTGTGCACAGTTGATGTTTCCTAAGCGGGCCTCTATTAGACCTGCTCAGCGGAAGCTGCATTGGCTAAGAGTAAGAGAAAGAGTCCTGTTTAAGGCACTCCTTTACTACTTTAAGGCCCTCTCATTTCAAGGTTCTCACTGCCTTCACCTGATGGTGCAGCCCTATGCACCTACTAGAAATCTGAGATCTGCTGAAGCAAAAGAGCCATCATTCCTAAATTTAACAGTCCCAGAGCAGGAGGTAGCTCCTTCGACCTTTTGACTTCTAAAGCCTGGAATGCCCTGCCTCTGGTAATCTGGCAATCTCCCTCCGAACCTCTATTCAGGCAAAAGCTAAAGACTTGGCTTTTACATTCTGAGAGATCCCCCTAATGGACCGGACAACCTTTCTTTCTCTGTGACAGTCCTAGCACTGGGACACTCGGCAACGAGTAGCGATATGCTCTACACATCTCTTAATTATTATTATTGTTAAACCTGGCATCATTGGTGTGGTTTCCCTGTCTTTTGCTTCTACCTCCTGTATCTTTGACGCTATGCTGGACTTAGTTTTTGCTGTTTTATTTTTTAACTCTGTGCACTTTACCACTGCTGATCAGTTCTAAAGTGCAAGTGCTCCCTGTGTAAGTTGTGATTATGTTTGGTTGTCCATGATTGGCATATCTTGATTTACTTCTAAGTCCATAGTTAAGTGCTCTGAGTCTGCCCAGGGCCTGTAAATCAAATGCTATGAGTGGGCCTGCATCAGTGATTGTACCACCCACATGAGTAGCCCTGTAAACGTGATTCAGGCCTGCCACTGCAGTGTCTGCAAGTGCAGTTTTAAACTGCCATGTCTACCTGGCAAGTGCCTAAACTTTCCTTTTTATTACATGTAAGGCATCCCTATGGCAGGCCCAAGTAGGCAGGGTGCAGTGTATATGAATCGTAGGACGTGTACTGGTGTGTTTTACATGCCCTGCTAGTGAAATATTGATAAAATAATTTTTCACTATTACAAGGACTATCTCTCGCATTGATTACCATCGGAGCTGCCTAGTAACACCTTACAAGTGTTACTTTCAATTGGGAGGAGATCGAGATTTGGAGTTTGAGTTCCCTGAGCTCGGGATTTAAAAATACATATTTCTATGAAGGTAGTTTTTAAATTGTGAGTTTGAAAATGCCACTTATAAAAAATGTTCTTTATCTTGCTTTGTCACCCTGTGCCTCTGCCTGCCTATGGAATCCACGTCTGGTTTAGACAGACAGTTGGGCTGTTTGTGCATTCACTTCAGACAGTCAGACAAAGGAAGCTGAGGTGTGCCCTGCATATCCTTCCTGAGCTAGAGTGGTGGGAGGAGTTCTAACTTACAACTAAATAGGTCTGTGCCTGTCCTTTCACAATGCTGTCTCTACACCCCCTGCAGTGTCTCTGGAGCAGGCCAGGGTAAGGCAGGATCTGTGCACTACAAAGTCTATCCTTTGAAGTATACATACTTCAAAGGCGGAAAGGGGTATAAGTATTGGACCTGTAACCCCACATTTGTAGAACACTTCTGGATTGAGGACTCTGCCAAGAAGAAGAGCTGAAAAGCTGACAGGAGGAGTACTGTCCCTTTGCTGTGTTACTTTGCTGTGTTGGCCAGCAGTTGCTGCTTCTGTCTGTAAGCAGTGAAAGAACTGGACTTTGCTTACTGGCATCCTACTTTCCAAGTTCCTCAAGGGCTTGTGTGTGCTTGCCTCCTGTTGGAAGTCTCAGGTCCATCAAAGAATACTCCTGCAGCTCCTCTGAACTCCTTGCTGGGAGTTCTGACCTTCCAAGTGGTGCCAACTCCAGTTCTGTGCCCTTGGAGGTGGTTTTGCTGCTTCAAGAGCTGAAAATTCACGCATCGTGTTTCAGCGAAATTTTCCCACCGCAAGCTTGCAATGCTATTGAGAAACCAATGCTTCACCATGGTGCGGCTAACAAATCGACACAGCATGTTTTCACAGCTGGAAGAACTGCTGCCGCCCGAGTCCAGAGCACAGCATCTCGCACTTTCAGAGGGCCATGGAGTGCGAAGGGGTTACTGGGCTCAACCATGCTGGTTGAGGCCTTTTGCTCCTGTTGTCCTGGGGCCAGCCTACTATGGATCCTTAGCAACTTGTGCTATGTACCCCTTATGAAACTTGTCTCTCAGCGGTAGCTGTGGATGAAAAGTGAAAGGATACCTCGGGGGAAGTATAAATAGGGGCGAAACATAACTCAAAGAGCACACAACAATGTCAGTAACACAATGTCCAGTCAAACACTTATAAAAATCATTTTATTTCTAACTCTAGGCATTCAAAGATGTATTATGGCATTCATAAGCAATAACACAATCCCCTTGAGGTCATGGCTCTAGTGTTTTATTGCCAAATCATATCCCACCCACTCCTTGTAATGTGGCTGAGGGTTATTCCACATTCACTAGTGGCTGCATTCAGTGAATGGTTACCAGTAGGCCTTAATCAAGGTTCAACTTTGACTCATAAAGTAGTAAAAAATATCTTTGGTGCCACAGCACCTTAAGCAGGGAGTCCCCCAGGGCCCGGTAGGCCCGTAACAAGGCATACCCGCTCCAGCATTGAAGAGGCATTCACTTTCCCAGGACATGCCTCATCTCCTGGCACTCGCAATGCACCAGTCCTGCTCAGTTGAGTTGATCTGAACACAGGAGGGCGGGCAGTCCCTGGATGGTGTAGGCTCGGGTGAGTTTATGTGGCCGTCTCTAGCAGCAATCCGAAAGGCTCTGATGTTAACTCCTGCATAGTAAGTTCAGTGCTCTTCAACAAGGAAAGGGTTTGATGCTGGCGCTCTTGATCTGGTCACAGCAATGTGGCAATGCACTCACCACATCCTCCTTAGTGCAGGGGGCAGGCCAGAGGTAATCCTCGATGCTTAGTTTAACCAAAGGGTATCAATGTTCAGTTCTCTTGCGGCGCCCCAAACTTCACAGCTCACTCAGTACTGGCAGCCCCTTCTGGCATATGGGATTTGTGAAACACCTTCAATTAAGGCATCGATCTTCACAAGATGTCAGTCTATATCATGGGAGCCGCCTCTGGCATAAGGGATTACTGCCAAGGCCCAAAACAAGTCTTGGCACTTGTCAGCAGCAATACCTTTCAAAGGGGACCTTCCTGCATTATGGGTTCACCACAATGATGTAGTACGGCCATCAGTATCTCCACATGGCACTCAGCTCACAGCTGTCATCAAAGCAGCCCTTTCCTGGCATATAGGGGTAACCAAACTAAATATGCACATGCAAAGACCCGTTTGGTGCAGCAGCCGTCTCTTCATACCTCTCAACAGGATTCTCTTCTACAGGGCTTTCCACTGGACCTCGCTCCCTCCAGTGCTCTTCTCTTTCTCACAGGACACACTGGTCTTGTTATGGAGGCAGGTGCATGTGCTGCAGACTCCGGAGCAAGTGATCTTGATTTCCCTGGGTAATGTCCCCTCGCCCAGCAGGGAAACTAGTAGACCTTGGCTCCCAGTCCTGGTCACAGGCAGAAGTCTTGCAGAGCTTCCCCTTCTCACATAGCCCATCTGGCTGCTTGGCAGATGACAAATTTTGCAGACTCAACCGCCTCTTCTTATAGTCCATTTCCAGACACCAAATGTGATTTAGGGTCTGGATCTTCGAAGTTTTATATTGGTTTCTTTTTCTTTTGAAGTGTACAATTTTCCTTTCTCCCTTCCTCTTGAAAGGCTATCTCTCCCAGCAGGAGAGACTCTGAAGCTGATAGTCCCACCACTCAGGCCATGGGAGTGACCAGAGTTCACACCGGGATGTCAGCCACAGTGATATGTGCATCAAAAGATTTGTCCCTGGCTCCCAGCCCTATTTTTTTATGATTCCCTTATCAGTCCCATCTCTTTCCCGAGATGTGTCTGGGTCCTTCCTTGTGATTTCACCCTGAATCATATAACACCCTTTGAAGTGTACATAGGAAGTCTCTCTCTCTATTTTCCAGTGAGTCTCACCAATCTCACAGGAATGCAGCAATAGAGAAGCCTGACTTGGGGGATTCATCTACTTACTCCTCCTGTCTTTACCATGGAGGCCTGGGTTTCCCAAAATGGAACTCAGTTTCCTTCATATAATGTAATACTGCAGGCACACTTTCACTCTGTGTACATACACAGCACACACACTGTCCAGTATTGTTACTCCCATGTAATGTGCCATTTCAAATGCGCATACATTCAGCGCACACATTCTCTCTGTACGCAGTGCTCAGTACTGTAGCCTCTCTGTATTGTGCCACAGTGTGCTACATGCAAACACAGACTCTGCGTGCACCACATTATACATCACCTTTATGTATTGTACTTCTCTTCAGCACACACACGGCAAGCACATGCTTTCACTGTGCACACACTGCACAGCACTACATCTCTCATGTAATGTATTCCTCTCTGTTATACATACACCCAGTTCATGCACTCACCATGCATATACTGCACAGTACTGTTCTGCTTTTCTTCTGTACCCTTCCCAGACACAAACACATCCTGTGCAGTCACCACTCCTGCGATGCGCTGCACTTTAAATCTATGTCATGTAGGCCAAGAGTTAGTTAAACACACAACAGAGGAACTTTTAAAAAGGTGAGTGAGCCTGTAGGCCTCACTACAGTGACACAGGGTATAAAGGGCCTGCATACTCCTACTGATCACTACATAGTATACTGAAACCACCACACTCATGCTGCTTAACACTTGGTGAAGGCAGTAGCCTTTCACCGCTATGAGGAACAACTATGAAAGTAGTGCTTTGGGTGCCCCTCCTGGTCCAACAAGACCACTATCCATATGACAGGTCTATGTCATGAAGCACACGCATGATCCATGTTTGCCTGTGACATCAAAAAACAGCATTTTTGATCCAGAATACAGTACGGTTGGGTACTCAGGGCAGAGGCACATGTCAATACCCATGCAGAGGCCTTTTACACCACAAAAAACAACATTTTATCTTCTACGTGTAAATGTAAGGATTTACATGAACAAAACATACTGGATAAATGGATGAACTTTACATTTAATTTAATGATACTCAAGAGGCTATTAGAGTTCGAAGAGCCTTCTCCTGAGAGATCAATTTGTGTTGAAAAACATATTGAAATAGCATCCTATTATGTTAAAATCTTGAATACAAAAGAAGGAAATTATAAAATGAATTGTAAATTTGGTGAGGGTCAAGGGGATCTGGTGCCCTGAGTTGCAGGTGGGAAGATTAGTAATGCAAGTAAGTAAATGGAAAATTGAATGAGAGGAGTGGACGTGTTAAAAATGTTTTAACTTCTAGTGGCTGTCATGTGACGTCATCAAAGCGCCATATTACAAATGTAATAAACTTGTGTCATTTTTCTACACTGCCTAGCAATGAGAGTCAGGAGGTGAAAAGTAGTGTAAACTTGGTACATGTAAAGGAAACACTTAGGTGCCGATCAGGAGCCTGGAAAAAATTTCCCCGTACGACTCGTATCCGGTCTTTTTACCGTACGAATCGTACAAGTGCCGTACAAACTGCCAAGTACGATTCGCATGGGAAAAAGTCCATACGAATCGCATTGGGAATAATTCCCCACACGTCCTCGGGTCGGAAAATGTGTCCGACACGTCCCTGGACCATTTACCGTACAAATGTGAAAAGTGAAGTCCGACCGCGCAAGTACGATCCATCCCGTGCGTCCGATGTTACAACCGTATGGAAAAAACACCGTCCGCACCGAACTCCCATAGCAACCATGGAGACATGTGCCCGCATACGCGCCGCACACCCCCACCAGCCCCCGTATGTACGCGCCAAACCATCCCCCCAGCCCTCGTATGTACGCGCCGAACCCCCACCCGTGCATGTACACCCCCGTACGTACGAACCGTACACCCACCCATGTATATACACCCGTGTACGTACGGCCCGTACCCCCACCCGTGTATGTATGGAGCGTACCCCCACCCCAACAGTGGATGTATGGACCGTACCCACACCCGCGTATGTATGGAGCGTACCCCCACCCCAACAGTGAATGTACGGACCGTACCCCCACCCGCGTATGTATGGAGCACACCCCCACCCCAACAGTGTATGTAAGGACCGTACCCTCACCCGCGTATGTACACCAGTGTACGTACGAACCATACCCCCACCCGCGTATGTATGGAGCGTACCCCCACCCCAACAGTGAATGTACGGACCCTACCCCCACCCGCGTATGCATGGAGCGCACCGCCACCCCAACAGTGTATGTACGGACCGTACCCTCACCCGCGTATGTACACCAGTGTACGTACGAACCATACCCCCACCCGCGTATGTATGGAGCGTACCCCCACCCCAACAGTGTATGTACAGACCATACCCTCACCCGCGTATGTATTGAGCGTACCCCCACCCCAACAGTGAATGTACGGACCATACCCCCACCCGCGTATGTATGGAGCGCACCCCCACCCCAACAGTGTATGTACGGACCGTACCCTCACCCGTGTATGTACACCAGTGTACGTACGAACCATACCCCCACCCGCGTATGTATGGAGCATACCCCCACCCCAACAGTGTATGTATGGACCGTACCCTCACCCGCGTATGTATGGAGCGTACCCCCACCCCAACAGTGAATGTACAGACCGTACCCCCACCCGCGTATGTATGGAGCGCACCCCCACCCCAACAGTGTATGTACGGACTGTACCCTCACCCGCGTATGTACACCAGTGTACGTACGAACCATACCCCCACCCGCGTATGTATGGAGCGTACCCCCAACCCAACAGTGTATGTACGGACCGTACCCACACCCGCGTATGTATGGAGCGTACCCCCACCCCAACAGTGTATGTATGGAGCGTACCCCCACCCCAACAGTGTATGTACGGACTGTACCCTCACCCGCGTATGTACACCAGTGTACGTACGAACCATACCCCCACCAGCGTATGTATGGAGCGTACCCCCACCCCAACAGTGTATGTACGGACCGTACCCTCACCCGCGTATGTACACCAGTGTACATACGAACCATACC
Organism: Triturus cristatus; assembly: GCF_964204655.1. Taxonomy (NCBI): domain Eukaryota; kingdom Metazoa; phylum Chordata; class Amphibia; order Caudata; family Salamandridae; genus Triturus; species Triturus cristatus. The sequence continues at coordinate 113,860,289 of NC_140588.1, forward strand.
CCCACCCGCGTATGTATGGAGTGTACCCCCACCCCAACAGTGAATGTACGGACCCTACCCCCACCCGCGTATGCATGGAGCGCACCCCCACCCCAACAGTGTATGTACGGACCATACCCTCACCCGCGTATGTACACCAGTGTACGTACGAACCATACCCACACCCGCGTATGTATGTAGCGTACCCCCACCCCAACAGTGTATGTACGGACCGTACCCTCACCCGCGTATGTATGGAGCGTACCCCCACCCCAACAGTGAATGTACGGACCGTACCCCCACCCGCGTATGTATGGAGTGCACCCCCACGCCAACAGTGTATGTACGGACCATACCCTCACCCGCGTATGTATGGAGCATACCCCCACCCCAACAGTGAATGTACGGACCGTACCCCCACCCGCGTATGTATGGAGCGCACCCCCACCCCAACAGTGTATGTACGGACCGTACCCGCGTATGTACACCAGTGTACGTACGAACCATACCCCCACCCGTGTATGTATGGAGCATACCCCCACCCCAACAGTGTATGTACGGACCGTACCCACACCCGCGTATGTATGGAGCGTACCCCCACCCGAACAGTGTATGTATGGAGCGTACCCCCACCCCAACAGTGTATGTATGGGCCGTACCCTCACCCGCGTATGTACACCAGTGTACGTACGAACCATACCCCCACCCGCGTATGTATAGAGCGTACCCCCACCCCAACAGTGTATGTACAGACCGTACCCTCACCTGCGTATGTATGGAGCGTACCCCCACCCCAACAGTGAATGTACGGACCGTACCCACACCCGTGTATGTACGGAGCGAACACACACCCACCAGTCTAAGTACGGAGCGCACCCCAGGCCCCCATACCAGCACCCTCACCCAACATCACGCATGTACGAGTCGTACCAAGCCAGAGACAAGGACAGCACTGTACAACAAAATGGCCGATGTACGCACCGTACAGACGCTAAAAACACACATACACAACCAGGACAAAGCGAAACAACACAAGAAGACTCCATTTGAATCGCACAAAGCCACAAAACATGTCCAACAAGCACAAATACAACCTATTCACTGACCTGCAACTGCCAAACTCCCAAACAGAGGCCCAAAACACAACCACTCCTTATAACACACCCACCCAAAGTTCAAACACAGCCACACCCACCAATGGACCAATAAAAAGGCCCAACACACACAAACCATGAGCCTTTGCAACAGACCCACTGCTGCCAGACCACACAGAGAAACAACTGCACCATACTACAACCTCCACTACACCTTACACCTGCACACCTTCACACAACCACCTTCACAAACACACCCTCATCACATTCACACACACACCTGCACAACCACACCCACACACCCACAACCATCCACACCCACACCTTCACAACCATCCACACCCACACCCCTCACCATGCCCACTAACAAAAATCCAAAGTTCACTAGCCAAGAGTTGGAGGTCCTTGTCGACAAAATCATCAGAGTCGAGCCACACCTCTTTGGAACATTGGTCAGACAGACCAGCATTTCCGAAAAAACAGCCATGTGGCAGAGGATTGTCGATGCTGTGAATGCTGTTGCGTCCACCAGAAGGACCAGGCATGAATGCCAAGCCAGGTGGTACGATCTGCGGAGGACGGTCTGCCGCAAAATGACCGACGACCACAACCAGGCCAACATCACTGGAGGAGGGCCGTCCCGCAGACGCGTACAATACCATCCCTGGGAGGAGAAGGTGATGGCCATACTGCCGGAGGTGGCAGTGGAGGGAGTAGAAGGACTCCGAGAGCCTGGTGAGTACACAAACAACTCACCTCACATGGGGGGAGCGTCATCCACAACCAAACTCACAATCATGCACGCAACCACCCCAAAGCTATCGCATGACTCAACCACACTCCATAAACACGCACATGCCACTAGCGCCACCATGCCCCATGCACCCAGCTAGACAATGCCAAGTCACAGGCCACAGAAAACACCAACACAAGACACGGTAACCCGGATGGCGGGAGTGTGGGCCTCAAAATTCACATAGTGCAACTCAGAAGCAGACAACAATGCCCTCTGCCCATATGGCCTAGGTCACAGCCAGACAAACAGTGTGTCCCCACACAGAAAAGACTTGCCTGCAAATGGCGGACGCCTTGCATGAAGACATGGGGGTGAAGGCATTTTTTGCACATGACAGCAGCCAATGAACAGCCAACACTGTGAAAGAGTGGCAGCACACACCACCACAGCAGCAGCGCAGACACAGACACTACACCCAATGGGTGCTTGGAGATCAGAAACAAACTCACATGAACAAGCCAAGGGCCATTCAAAGATCTGGAAAAAGTGTGTGCCTAGGAAGCTGGGCTGAGGTGACAGAGGGTGACACACAGAGGGAGGGAGAGGGGGAGAGAGAGGGAGGGAGACACAGGGAGACGGACAGAGGGAGGAGGCTGACACAGGGAGGGAGGGAGAGGGGGACAGAGAGGGAGTGAGAAAGGGATACACAGGGAGACCAATTCAGCCTTGGGTGGTGTGGGAATGTCTGCTCGTCAGCAGGTGGACTGCGTGCATGTAGACAAGGGTGGCCAGTGCCTGAATCCCCCTCTCTTCTCCATGGCAAAACACTGGGCCATGTCTCAACCTGTGCACAAGCACAACGCCAGCTACCTGCATTATATAAGTGTGTGGAACAACTCCATGTGCCCACGTACAGTGCAACATGGAAGGTGCCAATGCATGGCTCACCACACCTGCTCACTCCACTGCTGACTGCAGTCACAATTGACGCAGCAAGTAAGACTGTGTCACACATAGGTAAAGTCTCAAAAGCTGGGGCCAAGGGACATACCCATGCACAAGTGCACTGTGAGTGGAATGCTGGACATATCCAAATACCCACAGGAAATGTGCCAACTTTGAAACGAATGAAACATGGATGTTGCATGGAACAAAAATAACATTGTCTCTCTTACACACAGGTCAATGTCGTGGATCACCCCCCAACACTGGGGGAAAAGACTCACGGGACCTGGCTCTGCGGGATGACGATCCCACCGGCAGCGACGACTCTCACCACTCTGTGGACGACCCCGACCAACCTGGCCCCTCTGGTGTCCAACCACCTGCAGCACCTGCGTCAGGTACAACTGGGCCAACCACCACACCCACTCCTGCCACATCCCAGGAGACACCCAGGATCCCTGCCCCACCACCACAACGCAGCCAGGCTGACCAGGAGGGACACGGTGTACCGGGCACCCAGGAGGAGGCAGGCGACAACGCAAATGCCACCCCTCAGGGGTCCCGGAGACCCGATGTGCCCACAAGGGCAGGCCAGGTGCAAGTGGGCAGGGGTGGTGGGAGTGGAGGACAACGGAGGCGCGAGCCTGACCAGTTGGCTGCGGAACCGGTATATTACCATGTTAGAAACATCCTGGACACATACCGGCAGGACACCACGGGCATGAGCCAGGTTGTGTCCACCCTCAACGAGATGAAGGGGACCCTCGAGGAGATCAAGACCCAGCAGCCCCAGCAACATGCGGAGCAACATAGCTGTCAACAGCGACACCAAGGACGGATGGAGGACAGACAGGCTGAGCTCGTGACGGTGCTCACGGGAATTAACCGTTCACTCCGTCGGATAGCCGACAACATGGGCAACCCTCCCTGTGCCACCAGGCGAAGAACATCACCACCCACAGGGAGGGATCAGGAGGAGGAGGATACATCCGACGGAGCATCCCAAACATCGTCACGGCCTGCTTCTGAGGGTTCCTGCAGGAGGGCGGGTCGTCCACGGAAAAGACCGTGAGGGTCGGCGCAACAGCACCATCTCCCAGGACACCTGGCCTGGCACCTGGCCCACTGGCCCAACAGCAGCACATCAGCAAATGACATTCTCTGCCACATGGACTTGCTGGTCACTGTCTGACCAATGTTGACAAACACTGTGGCATGGACTCTGATGATTTCCAATGGCAAGGATACCAACTCCCCCAGTGAACTTTGGATTCCACACACCCGGAAAGCCCCTCTTGTCATCCCCCCCCCAACACGTACCCCAACACAAATAAAAACTTACACGATCAAGAGATGATGCCTACATTTTGCATTATTACCTTACATGTGTCTTGTAAAGTCTAACTATGCCTGAGTTCTCATATGACTTCAACCATCCATACCCTGGGGCCTGAGTCTGGCACAGGACACACATGGGTCACAATGTATTAGGGAAGACAGACATGGAGCACCATACACACCCGTGATGGGCCCAACCAGCTGAGGGGGTGGCCGCACAACCGTACCAACAGACATATTGAGTACAGCAACAGTCATGCGCAGAGGTCAGGGATCATGTGGAGTGTCCTGGGGGGCACCCAGGTATGTGTAGACAGGTGGCAGAACCATGTCCTGCAAGCTTGAGTCAGGTGGATGCAGAGAATGGTGGCCTGGCCAACGTTGGATGCATGGGGATGGCACATGTCACAATACCCACACAGTCATGGACATCATCCACAATACAGAGTCTAATCCCAGACAAACAGCTTGCATCTTGCTACTCTACACATAGACACATAGCCACTATCACTGAAAACCATGCCAGACATGCCGTATGCACCGTGGCAACACACCAGCATTGACTGAGAAGAGGCACCTTAGAGGCATAGGGACACCTTTATTAGTCATGTATTCCGGAATGCAGAGGCAACTCGGAGTACACATACACAGGTCATGTGGAGTCACATGTGGGTCCAACACTGGCACCCCCCTTCTGCACCACAGATGCTTGATATCCATGGAACTGGCACACAAGTGTCGGGTAACAGCTAAACACCCCCTGCTGCTCACGGAGAGGCTGCCATACACCATTGATCCTCTGATGTGGAAGTCCCACACCATGTCAAGCCAATGCAAACCGTATGTGTCCGAGGGCAGTGTTACACACATTGATGCCATCATCACAATCCACTATCCCATTACAGATGACTGTCAACAAGTCTGACCATCTATTCAGGTGTATCCAGCTACATGTCATGTGTCCCATGGTGATGCGACATTTCTGCAGAGGAACCAAACATCGACAGGGGCAGTGTGGACACATCGTAAACAACTGCCACACCCAATACACCCATGATGCATCCCTTACCCTAAGGAGACTTCCAAACTTGTCCGTGCGTGTAACGCTGAGTCAGCATACGATGACGTGTCCATGAAGAATAGCAGTGCCACAACAATGCAACCAGCAGACGGCATGCGCAAGTACCTGGGGATGAGAGACACACAAGAAGTCAGCCACAAAAAGCACATCCACTTGCATGTGCATGTGCTCGACACATGTAAGGATGACAACATGCTAGGTTACAATTATGACTGTGGAAATACACTCATCACTGGCACCATAACTCGAGTGACACAACCACACACACCTCTGACTCACGTGGCATACATGCAGATGGACACACACATTGCAACACATGCCACACAAGGACCAATGCGTGCACACTCAGACACTGGTACTCACCACTAAGCAAAGAAGTCGCGTATGAGCCGACTCCGGATGTCCTCTTGCGGAACCACATCCTCCACATCACTAGCCCCATTGCCAAGCCCTTCGTCCTCCACGGGTGGATGGTCCTGATCATCTTGATCCAGGATGAGTGGCACAGCTTTCTCAACTGCCATGTTGTGCAGCATGCAGCAGACCATGAAGATTTTGTAGACCTTCGCCGGGGCATATGGGCGGGCGCTGCCGGTCTTGTGTAGGCACCTGAATCGGCTCTTCAGGAGGCCAAATGTCCTCTCTATCACTCGCCTTGTCCGGCCATGGGCGGTGTTGTAGCGGAGCTGGGCCGGCGTGCTGGGGTTGCGGAGAGGTGTGATCAGCCATGGCATGTTGGGATAGCCAGCGTCCCCTACATGGAAAACACATGGACATAAGTAGGACAGGAGAAGCAGTCGGGCTGGAAGTCTACGCAAAATACAGGACAGACAGAGTGTACCCACCAACAACACATGCTCGTTTGTTGCGCAGCTGCGTCATCATTTCAGGCACCCTGCTACGCCTCATGATGTAGGCATCGTGTGCTGATCCTGGAAAACGAGCACAGACATGTGAAATCACCATGTTGGACAGACACACCACAAGGGCATTGATGGAGTGGTAGTGCTTGCGATTCCTGTACGCTACCTCCTGTGCCTGTGGTGGTACCAAAGCCACATGTGTCCCATCTATGGACCCAATGACATGGGGCATCCCTCCCAGGGCATAGAATCCACGCTTGACATCTGTCAACTGTTCAGGAGTTGGGAAATGGATGAACTCATCTAGGTGAAGCAACATGGCCTCTAAAAAATCATGCAGCACACGGCTGAACATGCTCTGGGACATGCCACCAACATGAGCTATGGTATATTGAAAGGTACCCGTGGCAAGAAAATGTAGGGCTGCCATTTCCTTCAGCTTGGGTGTCAGTGCCGTAGGATACCTGTGCAGCGGTTGCAGGTGTGGTGCCAGCCTTGCCGTCAACTCCTCAATCAACGGTTGGGGGAAGCGGTAGCAGCGTATACAGTCATTCTCCCGCATGTCAGCCAAGTCCAGAATTGCTCGGGGAAGAGGCGGCGCCCTGCAGTAATTTTGAAGTGACAAGGAAGAGTGAGTGCTCTACAACAACTATTTATATGTACTGAGCACATGTTAATCTGTCAATACACATATGCTACATACGGAGTCAGGTATGTGCTACATGCCCTGGACACGTATGGCTGACAGGTGACACTCCTACCAAGACCCAGCTACACACGGAGATTGTGAACCTCCACATCCCATGGCATGGGACTAGCTGTGTCCCAGTGTAAGTGAACAGCCAGACGCAATACAGGAGTGACATACATCAACATATCAGCAGAAGTAGGATGTTGATTGCAGAGACAGGTAGCGGAACACTAGAGCCACAGGTCACATGACATTACACTAGGACAGCCCACACACCTTGCCATGAAGGTGTACATGTCATGACTGACCACACATACATTGAGAGGATGCAGACAGGTCCTTGTTACGCCACTCCGTGTCCCATGCATACATACACACCTTACATCCGATACCACATGTGGCCTGGTGTGCGTAACAGTGTGCCATGGCCATCTACACACAGACACATGTTGGTTGCAGCAACTGCAGATGCATTTGAGGGAACACCAACATCAAGCTAATGGGAACACACCACACATACATGACATAGTCACATCGTGCAACGTGGGTAGTCACATGTCAGGTGTGGTAACCCCTGTAGCGGGCATCAGGGGACACTTGCGTGTGTTGTTGACTGTGCCATGCCAGTGACGCTCATCTCAAGTGTTCTGTACGACATGCACACATGTCAAAGGAGTGAAGGGCATGTATGGCACATAGTGCACCATCACACATAACATCTGTACACATCTCATCATACATCTATTGCCTTCACAACTCAGGAGTGATGTGCCACATCACAGCCTTTCACACCTGTGCCTCACACATGTATTACTGCCCAGACAATGCCTTGATGTCTATCCATGGACAAGTATGTCAGCTCTATTCCTTTCTGTGTGATGCCTGTCACCACTGTAATGTGTGAAAGGCACCGTACATTCGCTCTGAGGGCGTGTGTACGTTCCCTATCACTATGGGAGTGCTGCCGTAGGCCTACCCATAGTGATAGTGAGCGTACACGCGTGTGTACGGTCCGTATCACAATGGGTACGCATACGCGAGCACACCCATAGTGATAGTGAGCGTACACGCGTGTGTACGGTCCGTATCACAATGGGTACGCATACGTGAGCACACCCATAGTGATAGTGAGCGTACAGGCGTGTGTACGGTCCGTATCACTATGGGTACGCATACGCGAGCACACCCATAGTGATAGTGAGCGTACAGGCGTGTGTACGGTTCGTATCACTATGGGTACGCATACGCGAGCACACCCATAGTGATAGTGAGCATACACGCGTGTGTACGGTCCGTATCACTATGGGTTTGCTCGCGTATGCGTACCCATAGTGATACGGACCGTACACACACCTGTACGGCCCGTTACAATGCATTTGGGGTGCCCTAGGGCCCCGGAACGCACCGTACCTGTGTGTGAATCTACAAATTACATAGGGGACACATGAGGGACAAGTATAAAGCCCTACATGCATGCTGGTTGTCATGGAGACCAAGTTTAAAGTTTGAATTTTTTTCATCAGGTGCCCAGCAAAAGTCGGTTTGAAAGAATCTACTTTGTTGCAAAGTGGATGTGGAGTTGACATCATGCTCAAGGAAAAAAAAAAGCTGAGCCACTGACTGTGCTAGGTTTAAAGGGATTGGAGGAAACATAGGATGCAAATGTGAGTGACCAATCACTCTGTACTCCTGTGCATGAAACAGCCCAGCAAGGCAGATATAAGGCAGCCAGGTCCCATGAGAGTTCACTTGCCTGCAGATCTTTTGATTCTACAACACTGCTGCTGCTCGTGATTCCCTGGCACCATGTCAAGGTCTGTGGAGAGGGCCCAGCCCTTCACCCTGGAGGAGAATCTGGCATTGCTGGATGTGATCCTCCCACAGTACCCCATGCTGTATGGGCGACCAGGGTTTCAGGTGAGTGCAGAGTCCACTAGCACAGACTGTGTCCCTTTTTTGTGACTGGGACTTCTGGCATTGTGTCCAGGTGTGACACACATGCATTGTACTGTAGAGTGGGTCCCAGGGGGGGAATGCCTGATGTCTCCCAGCAAGAGCATGCTGTGGTGCATGTCTGCCGTCCTCACTTGCATTGTGTTTACTGTGACAATCACTGCATGGTGCATGCCACATTCTGCCTGTCTAATCCTCCTGGGAATGTTGCTTCTACAGTCCTCATGTGATTCTGTGGTCACCCCAGTGTGACAGGTGACTGTACCAACAGATGTGTGTCAGTTCATTGTACCAGTGCTGAGAGTGTCCACATGATGTGGGCGTACCCTGGACATCGGTGTGTGTGTAAGTCCCCTGTCATGTGGGTGGGTGCATATGTGGAGTGTAGCACCCCAGCTGCATGAGGGATGGATATACCCTGCCCATCTGATGTGAGTAGGGAGCAGTGCTGTGTGTCTGACGTGCAGAGCCAGCCCCAAACCTGTGAGCCCCCCCAGTCTAGTGGCACATGTGCAGAGTGAGGTTTGTAGCTGCAGTTGGCAATGGCCGGTGAATGTCCTGTGCCTGTGTGTGTCTGTGTACTCTGCTGAGTTAGCGTCAGTGGCCTGTGGCATGTGACTGCTTTGAGGTGCTGCACATAATCCTGGTGTACCTTCTGATGCACAGTGTGAGTCTGGATCATTTATTGTGTCGTACCCCTCATGCCACCTGTGTACTTTCAATGGCACATGGTGCATTTGCCCTTACACAGAGAAATATGTCCCTATGACAAAGGTGCAATGCTTTGGCTGCATACTATGCATTGTTGAAACCAGCAAAATTGTTCTAATGTGTGTCTCTGTGACATGTGGCAGGTGTATTGATGTAGTCTCACTTTTTCAACCCCACAGGTAGGCGCCTCTGCCAAGGAGCAGATCTGGAGGGACGCCGTCAGTGCCGTGAGGAGGACGGAGGGTCGCGAGCGGCGCCTGGCCCAGGTGAGAAAACGCTGGCAGGATATCCGGTGCTGGACGCGGAGGATCGCACAGGTCCTGCTGGGGGACTCACCTGTGGGCCCTAAGAACCATGGGCGTCACCGTCTGACCCACATCCACAAGCGTGTGCTGGCGGTGGTCTTTCCAGACATGGACAGGCGCTTACGGGAGAAGCAGCAGCAGGAAGGGGGTAGGTACATGTGTGTTTGTTGTGTGTCACCAGCATTTGTAAGTGCGCAGTTGCATGGATACACTGCCAGTGTTTAAATGTGCGGTGCAGGTACTGTCACCCACAGTATAGCGGTGCAGTCCTTCCTCCCTTCCCCTCCTTGCCATGTGTTCCCTGGTCTGTGTGTAGTCACTCTTTCACAAGGTCATCTGGGCTGGCAGTTTATCCACGTGACCAATGCTTGCAGCATCATGTGTGGGGGTGGTGTGTAACAGGTTTTGGGACCTTGCCTGTGCCCTGTCCAGTTCAGTACTTGTGGGGTCCATGTCAATTGGCACTGATGCTGAGTCCAGACATAGGAGTATGTCTCTGAAGTGTAATGCCTTACAGCAAGCATGTCCTATGTTGTGGCCTGTGACATGATGTGCATGAGTGTGCGATACGCAGAGTGCAGGGATGGTGGCCTGTGTTGCAGTCATTACCATTCAGGACCATGGAATATTGTGGCCACTACTGTCCCCTGGGGCATATTTTGCTAGGTATCATGTGTGTCATCACAATATGTGGACATTCTCAGTGTCTACAGCATAGGATGTGCTCTGTGCCATTGTCCCCTGGCACCATGTATATTTACGTAACGTGTTCTACAAGTGTCCACTGTACAGCCTGACCTAATTTTCCTCATTCATACTCACGGTGGCCAGTGCCTGTGTGTCTTGTTACAATTATCTGATGATGGCCATTTGTAAATGAGATCGTTGTACAGGCGCACATGGGGTATTTTGGGTCCAATATGGGTTTCTTGCAGCCCATGTGTATTTCTCCCAGACTAAGAGATGCAAGTGCTTCCTGTGTCCCATCAAATTGTCTCATGTAGGGGGTGGTTGGTGCGGGCAAGGCCTACATGTCGACACCTGAAATCTCATTGCTCGGTCTGGCCAGTGTGTGATGTTTGTCTGGACATACACTCAAGGTGCAGTGACCTATTCATGTTGGGCATGTCTTTAAGTATTACCTTTGCAGTATGTGCCTCAAGTACATGGAGATGGTCCCTGCTCATCCCTAGTTACGGCAACGCTGTGTGGTGCAGATGCAGTGCTGGATTGTCCCCAGAGCCTTGCTCCTCTGTCCAAATCCATATCATGTCATTTGCAAATGTGTCATGCTCTCCATAGTTTCTCAGTGGCATGGTGGGTGAACCAACTGTGTGTTGCAGGGCCTATATATGTACCTTGTATTGTAGATGTTACTCATCTTTCATTTCAGGCTATGCACTGTAACCTATGTAGATTTGACTCATGTGACAGGTGTCTGATTAATTCCTGTTTATTCACCTTGCCCACAGCATCGTCGGGGGACACAGATGGAGACACCGGCACGGACCGTGCGGAGGGACCGGGCACCAGTGCCAGCAGTGACATCTTAGCTGGCACATCGAGTGGAACTGAGGCCGAGGGGAGTGAGCCGGAGGACCTGTCCACTGGCACCACAGATTATGAAGCTGACGGGTCCGAGGCTGAGCTCTCCAAGGGGGCGGAGGATGCTCCAACAGCTGACAGCAGCACAACATCTCTCCCCGCCCCCTCCATTGCCATCACTGGCCTCCCACTTGCTCGTGTCCCTTCCTGGCGTGCTAGGTCACCACGTGTCTCCTTCCTGCCAGGCACCGCACCCCCTGCCCCTGTCTCCACTGCTGCCGCCAATGCCGAGTCTATGGACATCCTGCGGCAGTTGCAGGTTGGTCAGGCTGCGATGCTTAATGTCCTCCATGGCCACAGCCAAGTGCTCAACAACATGGAGGCATACTTGGAGGGCATTTCATCATCGCAGGCTGACCAACGCAACTTGCTGCGGTCTATTGACTCGACACTGACTGCAGCAGTGGGTCTCCTGCAGCACTTCGTCCCACCCACTACCCATGCCCCATCCACACTTCCCACTCCCATGCCTGTCCCACGTACATCCAGACATCAGCATGCACACACCCCACCAGACACAGGCACCACACCAGCAGGGAAGGCAAAGCGCACACCTCCTGGCACGCACACACAGGGTGAAGTAGGCACACCCACTGGGTCGGGGGGGAAACTGAAGACACGCAGCCAGAGTGGGAGTCCACATTCCTCACGACCACCACCCTCCAAATCCACTCCCCTCAGCTCTCCTGGCCAAGGGTCGGACACTGGGTCAGTCCTGCCCAGTCTGTCCATCAGCCCCAGTGTGGCACCACCCCGCAAGCGGTGGAGGCAGGACACCGGCAGGGGAGTTGAGTCCCCCCCTGTCCACACCCCCCCCAGTAGCGCTGCGACCCATCCCTCCAACCACCCCCTCCTTGGGGCCTGTGGTTCCTTCGGATGCAGGGGAGACGCTGGGCGACCTGGCAGTAGTGTGCAGCGCCGTGCTCAAATCCACCTTTGGCGCTGCCCCACCCCCTGTGTTGGAGTCGTCTGTCCCTGCACCCACAACACCTCCCCTTGCCCCTCCTGTCCCTGCGGTGCCTGGTCCTTCCCCCCAACATGATGCCCCCCCCTGTGGAAGACAAAGGAGTCTGACTGTGCAGGCAAGCTAGGGGACACACGTACCACTGTGTCCCCCATCCGGATTGGAGTCATGTACTGCCCTATGGGCCTTGTATATATTGACATTTATGATGATTATTAATTACATCCTGCTGAATAAAGCAATTTGTTTTTTCCTTGGAACACTACTGTTTATTTGGTATTGCTGTTGGGGACCAGCTCCATGATTTTGGGTGGTGATAATGTGTTGGGTGTGTGGGAAATGTAGTCTTGTGCTGGTCATAGGGTGGACCCTGGTATCTGTGTGCCATCACAAGCTGTTGGCTACATTACTTTGCTCATGTAAGCAGTTACTGCATGGTGACATCGTCCCAAGGTGTGTTCCTTCCTCTGTGTAACCTGACATCTTCCCTGCAGGGTGTTTCCACTATGTGGTGCTGAGCTGATGTCTACATCAACTGGGTGTGTGACGGACTCCTTCAACTTTGCACATGCATGCTGAGCGATGTCTCCACCTGCATCATTCGAGGCATCCTTGGTGGTCACTGTACTTGTGTATGTAGACTGTTGACATGACTTCATGTGGACATGTTCTCTTTTAGGTGCTATGCATGTGTGTACTCCCAGCCTCGCACACATGTGGTACATGTACTGCAGGGTCTATGTGCACCTGACTGACATTTGTGGGCATTGTATCTGTGGCTTCTCCACCCTTTGCGTTCCATGGGCACTGCTGGGAGGACTCTGTACCCACCCCTCCTGTGTCTGGGCACTGCTGGGAGGACTCTGCACCCACCCCTCCTGTGTCTGGGCACTGCTGGGAGTGATAGGCACCCACCCCTCCTGTGTCTGGGCACTGCTGGGAGGACTCTACACCCACCCCTCCTGCGTCTGGGCACTGCTGGGAGGACTCTACACCCACCCCTCCTCCGTCTGGGCACTGCTGGGAGGACTCTGCACCCACCCCTACTGTGTCTGGGCACTGCTGGGAGTGATAGGCACCTACCCCTCCTGTGTCTGGGCACTGCTGGGAGGACTCTACATCCACCCCTCCTGCATCTGGGCACTGCTGGGAGGACTCTACACCCACCCCTCCTGCGTCTGGCCACTGCTGGGAGGACTCTGCACCCACCCCTCCTGTGTCTGGGCACTGCTGGGAGTGATAGGCACCCACCCCTCCTGTGTCTGGGCACTGCTGGGAGGACTCTACACCCACCCCTCCTGCGTCTGGGCACTGCTGTTAGGACTCTACACCCACCCCTCCTGTGTCTGGGCACTGCTGGGAGGACTCTGCACCCACCCCTCCTGTGTCTGGGCACTGCTGGGAGTGATAGGCACCCACCCCTCCTGTGTCTGGGCACTGCTGGGAGGACTCTACACCCACCCCTCCTGTGTCTGGGCACTGCTGGGAGGACTCTATACCCACCCCTCCTGTGTCTGGGCACTGCTGGGAGGACTCTACACCCACCCCTCCTGTGTCTGGACACTGCTGGGAGGACTCTGCACCCACCCCTCCTGTGTCTGGGCACTGCTGGGAGGACTCTGCAAGCACCCCTCCTGTGTCTGGGCACTGCTGGGAGGACTCTACACCCACCCCTCCTGTGTCTGGGCACTGCTGGGAGGACTCTACACCCACCCCTCCTGCATCTGGGCACTGCTGGGAGGACTCTGCACCCACCCCTCCTGTGTCTGGGCACTGCTGGGAGTGATAGGCACCCACCCCTCCTGTGTCTGGGCACTGCTGGGAGGACTCTACACCCACCCCTGCTGCGTCTGGGCACTGCTGGGAGGACTCTACACCCACCCCTCCTGCATCTGGGCACTGCCGGGAGGACTCTGCACCCACCCCTCCTGTGTCTGGGCACTGCTGGGAGTGATAGGCACCCACCCCTCCTGTGTCTGGGCACTGCTGGGAGGACTCTACACCCACCCCTCCTGCGTCTGGGCACTGCTGGGAGGACTCTACACCCACCCCTCCTGTGTCTGGGAACTGCTGGGAGTGATAGGCACCCACCCCTCCTGTGTCTGGGCACTGCTGGGAGGACTCTGCACCCACCCCTCCTGTGTCTGGGCGCTGCTGGGAGTGATAGGCACCCACCCCTCCTGTGTCTGGGCACTGCTGGGAGGACTCTGCACCCACTCCTCCTGTGTCTGGGCACTGCTGGGAGGACTCTGCACCCACCCCTCCTGTGTCTGGGCACTGCTGGGAGGACTCTGCAAGCACCCCTCCTGTGTCTGGGCACTGCTGGGAGGACTCTACACCCACCCCTCCTGTGTCTGGGCACTGCTGGGAGGACTCTACACCCACCCCTCCTGCGTCCGGGCACTGCTGGGAGGACTCTGCACCCACCCCTCCTGTGTCTGGGCACTGCTGGGAGTGATAGGCACCCACCCCTCCTGTGTCTGGGCACTGCTGGGAGGACTCTACACCCACCCCTGCTGCGTCTGGGCAGTGCTGGGAGGACTCTACACCCACCCCTCCTGCATCTGGGCACTGCTGGGAGGACTCTGCACCCACCCCTCCTGTGTCTGGGCACTGCTGGGAGTGATAGGCACCCACCCCTCCTGTGTCGGGGCACTGCTGGGAGGACTCTACACCCACCCCTCCTGCGTCTGGGCACTGCTGGGAGGACTCTACACCCACCCCTCCTGTGTCTGGGAACTGCTGGGAGTGATAGGCACCCACCCCTCCTGTGTCTGGGCACTGCTGGGAGGACTCTGCACTCACCCCTCCTGTGTCTGGGCACTGCTGGGAGGACTCTGCACCCACCCCTCCTGTGTCTGGGCACTGCTGGGAGAACTCTACACCCACCCCTCCTGCATCTGGGCACTGCTGGGAGGACTCTGCACCCACCCGTCCTGTGTCTGGGCACTGCTGGGAGTGATAGGCACCCACCCCTCCTGTGTCTGGGCACTGCTGGGAGGACTCTACACCCACCCCTCCTGCATCTGGGCACTGCTGGGAGGACTCTGCACCCACCCCTCCTGTGTCTGGGCACTGCTGGGAGTGATAGGCACCCACCCCTCCTGTGTCTGGGCACTGCTGGGAGGACTCTACACCCACCCCTCCTGTGTCTGGGCACTGCTGGGAGGACTCTGCACCCACCCCTCCTGTGTCTGGGCACTGCTGGGAATGATAGGCACCCACCCCTCCTGTGTCTGGGCACTGCTGGGAGGACTCTACACCCACCCCTCCTGCATCTGGGCACTGCTGGGAGGACTCTACACCCACCCCTCCTGTGTCTGGGCACTGCTGGGAGTGATAGGCACCCACCCCTCCTGTGTCTGGGCACTGCTGGGAGGACTCTACACCCACCCCTCCTGTGTCTGGGCACTGCTGGGAGGACTCTGCTCCCACCCCTCCTGTATCTGGGCACTGCTGGGAGCACTCTACATCCACCCCTCCTGCGTCTGGGCATGTACGCTCCATGCATACACTGTTGGGGTGGGGGTACGCTCCATACATATGCGGGTGGGGGTACGGTCCGTACATACACTGTTGGGGTGGGGGTACACTCCATACATACGCGGGTGGGGGTACGGTCCGTACATACACTGGTGTACATACACGTGTGTGGGTACAGTCCGTACATACACTGTTGGGGTGGGGGTATGCTCCATACATACGCGGGTGGGGGTATGCTCCGTACACACACTGTTGGGGTGGGGGTACGCTCCATACATACGCGGGTGGGGGTACGGTCCGTATATACACTGGTGTACATACACGGGTGGGGGTACGGTCCGTACATACACTGTTGGGGTGGGGGTGCGCTCCATTCATACGCGGGTGGGGGTACGGTCCGTACATACACTGTTGGGGTGGGGATATGCTCCATACATATGCGGGTGGGTGTACGGTCCGTACATACACTGGTGTACATACACGGGTGGGGGTACGGTCCGTACATACACTGTTGGGGTGGGGGTACGCTCCATACATACGCGGGTGGGGGTACGCTCCGTACATACACTGTTGGGGTGGGGGTACGCTCCATACATATGCGGGTGGGGGTACGCTCTGTACATACATTGTTGGGGTGGGGGTACGCTCCATACATACGTGGGTGGGGGTATGCTCCGTACATATACTGTTGGGGGGGGGTACGCTCCATACATATGCGGGTGGGGGTACGCTCCGTACATACACTGTTGGGGTGGGGGTACGCTCCATACATACGCGGGTGGGGGTACGGTCCGTACATACACTGTTGGGGTGGGGGTACGCTCTATACATACACAGGTGGGGGTACGCTCCGTACATACACTGTTGGGGTGGGGGTACGCTCCATACATACACGGGTGGGGGTACGGTCCGTACATACACTGTTGGGGTGGGGGTACGCTCCATACATAAGCGGGTGGGGGTACACTCCGTACATACACTGTTGGGGTGGGGGTGCGCTCCATACATACGCGGGTGGGGGTACGGTCTGTACATACACTGTTGGGATGGGGGTACGCTCCATACCTACGCGGGTGGGGGTACGCTCCGTACATACACTGTTGGGGTGGGGGTGCGCTCCATACATAGGCGGGTGGGGGTACGGTCCGTACATACACTGTTGGGGTGGGGGTACGCTCCATACATATGCGGGTGAGGGTACGGTCCGTACGTACCCGTGCCCACGCTTTTGAATGCTTGTGCGGCCCATACCCAGGCCTTTGGCACATGGGTGCGGGCCGTACCACCATTGTTAGGGTGACGTGGGTGTGGGCGTGGTACGACTCGTACCCACGCTCTTAAGGCATGGGTACGGTACGTACCTGTATTGTTGTGTTGCCGGTTCGCGTCGTCGCCCACTTCCGTTGTGGCGGACGCTGGCGTTGCTGGACACGCCCCCACCCCCTCGAAGTGACCAGGGCCTGGAGGTCAGGTATGTCCAGGGCATGTGTGCTGTGTGACTTGGGTGGGGGTTTTGTGTCCTGCCCCTACCCCCCCCTTTGCCCCTGGGTGTTGTTCTGACCTTCTGCGGCATCTGCGTCGGTACCTGTAGAGGAGGTCGACTGCTATGAGGGCCGGGATGACACGTAGGTTCGGGTCCATGTCTGTCCGTCGCGTACAGGTGCGCCTTGTGCGCGTCGTCCTGGGTTCCCGGCAGATTTTGGCTGCCGGAAAATATTCTCCGTGCGGGATGACGTCGGTGCGAATCGTACTTCCTGGTTCGTGGAACGCTGGCTGCATACGTCCCGACGTCACGTCGGCGCTTTTCCGGATGTCATTTGTATGTTTATTTTCCTCGGTTGGTGTTTTGTGCGATTCGTACGGAAATAGTGTTTCCGTGCGAATCGTACTTGCATGTTTGTATAGTTTTACAACCGTGACCAGCTTCACTTCTTCCTCAGACTGGCGGAATATTCATTCAAATATTCTGATCAATTTTCTGAATGCACCTCACCAATGAGAGCGCTAATGAAGAAAGGTACAGAATGTGAATGGTCCAAAGAGTGCCAAGCTGCATTAATGCCAATAAAAAATTGGGGCCACGGAGCAAAATCATATGATTCACACTTTTTGTTGCTGATGCCAGCAAGGAAACATGGTTTAGGAGTGGTGTTAATGCAGTCAAGGGCTGGTCAGGAGTGGTAACATTGGCTTAATTTTCTTTCAAGAGGGCGAAAGGAAGATTTTCAGCTATTGAAAAGGAAGTTTTGGCTTGTTGGAGGGATATTCATCATTTTATAACCTAGATTTTGGGGTGAGAATTGTGAGTTGAAGATCGACCACAGACCATTAATTGAAAATGTTTTCAACAATAGAAGCTGGGAGGTCACACCCAAGATAGCTATGTGTCTATATCAGTTGCAGGAATTTACGTTTAAGATCAAGCATGTTCTGGTTGGTAAGAATGTAAATGCAGACTTTGTGCAAGTTGCTGTTGAAGGGGAGGATGAAAAATAAGATGTGGAGAAGGATAAATGGATGGTGAAGAACATTCAAGATAAGTATCCGGGAGCAATAATAAGGAATGAATGCGAGTTGGAATTGTCCAATGATGAGGTTCTGGGGAATTTAGTAAAACACTTGTTGTGAATAGTGTAGGAGTTAAAATGAAGTTCCGGGAAAGATAAACTGTAAGTGAAAATGGGAAGTGGTTTTTGAGGAGAAGATATTTTAAAAAGTGAAGAAAAGTTGATAGATTGGGTTTGTGTAGCAAAAGGATAATATTGTTACATGACGGACATGAAGGTATGTCAGCTATTTAGAAAAAGGATTTTGCTGAATTTTAAAGGCTTGGAATGGAGAAGAAGAATATGGAGAAATATGTAAGAGGATCTTTGGCATGTGTATGCAGTGTCAAATCATATGTGGTGAGGACACCTGTAATTTCTGTGATATTCTGACCCAGTAAAAAAATGGGCATAGATATTTTGCGGTTCATTCTATTTCTCACGGTCATATGAAATGCATGCTTTAGTGCTATAGAAAAGTGGCCTGAAGTGTGTTTTGAGGCCAGGTGAAGGCAGTGAATGTGGTACATTTTTGAGTGGAAGTTTTCTGGAGAGAAGAATGGCCTGAAGATGTGATAACTGTCAACAGGCTAGGCCTGGGCCAAAATTCCGTTCCGTTCGCGGAAACTGCGATAATTTGGCATTTTCACGTTCCGCGGAAAGCGCGAAAATGTCAAAATTTCCGCATTCCGCAGCTTAACGATAATTTGTTTCTTGCTCGCGCTGTAAAAAAATACATTCTTGCGTTCGCGCGATCGCCTTACCTGAATCCCCGCGTTCGCTGACAAGTTTTCCCGACCCGGTCGCGTTCTCCACGAGATATTGGATTGTTGGTAGCCATTTTGCACTGTCTCGCAACAGTTTGCGCTCGCATTGTCGCGCGATGACGTCATTTGTTGCGCGAACACGTCATTCTTCTCGCGATCATGCACCGCGCGAGTATGAGAAGATTGAGATCTCGAACACGTCATTCTACATCGCGAGCGAGAGGGTGAGTACGCGGGCACATCTAATCGAACGCGAACAGGAGAAAGAGACCCCGAACACGTCATATCCAACGCGACAGGGACGAAGAGAACGCGATCATGTAATTTTCGACACGCCGGCGGAAGTAATGTGAAGCTCGAGAACTCGAACATGTAAAATGTTCAATTTGGTGAGGAATATCAGCTCTAGCAGCATGAAACCTTCTGCAAATGCTGATTTTGGATGAAAACAACTCCTTACATTGCAATTTGGCTGTCCTTTTTTGTGCATAGAGTCCTTTGTTTAAAAAGGTGGAGAGAGGGAGGAAGTGACACAGAATCTCCAACTTCCTGTTCCTGTCCAGCAGGCTCCTCCCAGTGCTTTGTCCATCTCCTGCTCATTCTGCCTTTGGATTTGGAGCTGGAAAGATCACTCTTTTTGTCTGCTGCATCATTGCAATTGGATTTGAGGATTTTTGAAATAGGATATTTTACAAGTAAGTGGTTGTTGTGTCTGTTTGATTGTGGGCATTTCAGTTGTTGTACTTGTAACTACAATTTATTTTTGATAATTATCATCATTCCTTTTTTTTTTAAAGTTTTGTGGGTAGTAGTAGTAGGCCCGAGCTAACCATGGGCATGGCCTCATGGGTGTGTGCATGATGAAGGAACTGTTCCTTTTGGTGTTTTTTTAATGTATTTCATTTTCAAGCACCTTTAGGGCATGGATGGCATTGGATTGAGTTGGGGAAGTGTGCTTTTTGGGGGTGGCCTTTCTGATGTTGTTGGGCCTGGCCATGTGGCTGGTGGCCATTTTGAAGCCTAGGCCTGCAAGCTTGCCTGGCCTTGTCTGCCAACAGGCCTGCTTTTTCATCCACTAGGATCAGAGCAGGTAGCCACAGCTTTATTAATCAAGTGTTTTCTGTGTGGTCTGTTGAATTTAGACATCATTTAGGGCATGGATGGCATTGGATTGAGTTGGGGAAGTGTGTTTTTTGGGGTGGCCTTTCTGATGTTGTTGGGCCTGGCCATGTGGCTGGTGGCCATTTTGAAGCCTAGGCCTGCAAGATTGCCTGGCCTTGTCTGCCAACAGGCCTGCTTTTTCATCCACTAGGATCAGAGCAGGTAGACACAGTTTTATTAATCAAGTGTTTTCTGTGTGGTCTGTTGAATTTAGACATCATTTAGGGCATGGATGGCATTGGATTGAGTTGGGGAAGTGTGTTTTTTGGGGTGGCCTTTCTGATGTTGTTGGGCCTGGCCATGTGGCTGGTGGCCATTTTGAAGCCTAGGCCTGCAAGCTTGCCTGGCCTTGTCTGCCAACAGGCCTGCTTTTTCATCCACTAGGATCAGAGCAGGTAGCCACAGCTTTATTAATCTAGTGTTTTCTGTGTGGTCTGTTGAATTTAGACATCATTTAGGGCATGGATGGCATTGGATTGAGTTGGGGAAGTGTGTTTTTTGGGGTGGCCTTTCTGATGTTGTTGGGCCTGGCCATGTGGCTGGTGGCCATTTTGAAGCCTAGGCCTGCAAGCTTGCCTGGCCTTGTCTGCCAACAGGCCTGCTTTTTCATCCACTAGGATCAGAGCAGGTAGCCACAGCTTTATTAATCTAGTGTTTTATGTGTGGTCTGTTGAATTTAGACATCATTTAGGGCATGGATGGCATTGTATTTAGTTGGGGAAGTGTGTTTTTTGGGGTGGCCTTTCTGATGTTGTTGGGCCTGGCCATGTGGCTGGTGGCCATTTTGAAGCCTAGGCCTGCAAGCTTGCCTGGCCTTGTCTGCCAACAGGCCTGTTTTTTCATCCACTAGGATCAGAGCAGGTAGCCACAGCTTTATTAATCTAGTGTTTTCTGTGTGGTCTGTTGAATTTAGACATCATTTAGGGCATGGATGGCATTGGATTGAGTTGGGGAAGTGTATTTTTTGGGGTGGCCTTTCTGATGTTGTTGGGCCTGGCCATGTGGCTGGTGGCCATTTTGAAGCCTAGGCCTGCAAGCTTGCCTGGCCTTGTCTGCCAACAGGCCTGCTTTTTCATCCACTAGGATCAGAGCAGGTAGCCACAGCTTTATTAATCTAGTGTTTTCTGTGTGGTCTGTTGAATTTAGACATCATTTAGGGCATGGATGGCATTGGATTGAGTTGGGGAAGTGTGTTTTTGGGGTGGCCTTTCTGATGTTGTTGGGCCTGGCCATGTGGCTGGTGGCCATTTTGAAGCCTAGGCCTGCAAGCTTGCCTGGCCTTGTCTGCCAACAGGCCTGCTTTTTCATCCACTAGGATCTGAGCAGGTAGCCACAGCTTTATTAATCAAGTGTTTTCTGGGTGGTCTGTTGAATTTAGACTTCATTTAGGGCATGGATGGCATTGGATTGAGTTGGGGAAATGTGCTTTTTGGGGGTGGCCTTTCTGATGTAGCTGGGCCTGGCCATGTGGCTGGTGGCCATTTTGAAGTCTAGGCTTGCAAGCTTGCCTGGCCTTGTCCGCCAACAGGCCTGCTTTCATCCACTAGGATCAGAGCAGGTAGCCACAGCTTTATTAATTTAGTGTTTTCTGTGTGGTCTGTTGAATTTAGACTTCATTTAGGGCATGGATGTCATTGGATTGAGTTGGGGAAGTGTGCTTTTTGGGAGTGGCCTTTCTGATGTTGTTGGGCCTGGCCATGTGGCTGGTGGCCATTTTGAAGCCTAGGCCTGCAAGCTTGCCTGGCCTTGTCTGCCAACAGGCCTGCTTTTTCATCCACTAGGATCAGAGCAGGTAGCCACAGCTTTATTAATCAAGTGTTTTCTGTGTGGTCTGTTGAATTTAGACATCATTTAGGGCATGGATGGCATTGGATTGAGTTGGGGAAGTGTATTTTTTGGGGTGGCCTTTCTGATGTTGTTGGGCCTGGCCATGTGGCTTGTGGCCATTTTGAAGCCTAGGTCTGCAAGCTTGCCTGGCCTTGTCTGCCAACAGGCCTGCTTTTTCATCCACTAGGATCAGAGCAGGTAGCCACAGCTTTATTAATCAAGTGTTTTCTGTGTGGTCTGTTGAATTTTGACATCATTTAGGGCATGGATGGAATTGGATTGAGTTGGGGAAGTGCGTTTTTTGGGGGGGCCTTTCTGATGTTGTTGGGCCTGGCCATGTGGCTGGTGGCCATTTTGAAGCCTAGGCCTGCAAGCTTGCCTGGCCTTGTCTGCCAACAGGCCTGCTTTTTCATCCACTAGGATCAGAGCAGGTAGCCACAGCTTTATTAATCTAGTGTTTTCTGTGTGGTCTGTTGAATTTAGACATCATTTAGGGCATGGATGGCATTGGATTTAGTTGGGGAAGTGTGTTTTTTGGGGTGGCCTTTCTGATGTTGTTGGGCCTGGCCATGTGGCTGGTGGCCATTTTGAAGCCTAGGCCTGCAAGCTTGCCTGGCCTTGTCTGCCAACAGGCCTGCTTTTTCATCCACTAGGATCAGAGCAGGTAGCCACAGCTTTATTAATCAAGTTTTTTCTGTGTGGTCTGTTGAATTTAGACATCATTTAGGGCATGGATGGCATTGGATTGAGTTGGGGAAGTGTGTTTTTTGGGGTGGCCTTTCTGATGTTGTTGGGCCTGGCCATGTGGCTGGTGGCCATTTTGAAGCCTAGGCCTGCAAGCTTGCCTGGCCTTGTCTGCCAACAGGCCTGCTTTTTCATCCACTAGGATCAGAGCAGGTAGCCACAGCTTTATTAATCTAGTGTTTTCTGTGTGGTCTGTTGAATTTAGACATCATTTAGGGCATGGATGGCATTGTATTTAGTTGGGGAAGTGTGTTTTTTGGGGTGGCCTTTCTGATGTTGTTGGGCCTGGCCATGTGGCTGGTGGCCATTTTGAAGCCTAGGCCTGCAAGCTTGCCTGGCCTTGTCTGCCAACAGGCCTGCGTTTTCATCCACTAGGATCAGAGCAGGTAGCCACAGCTTTATTAATCAAGTGTTTTCTGTGTGGTCTGTTGAATTTAGACATCATTTAGGGCATGGATGGCATTGGATTGAGTTGGGGAAGTGTGTTTTTTGGGGTGGCCTTTCTGATGTTGTTGGGCCTGGCCATGTGGCTGGTGGCCATTTTGAAGCCTAGGCCTGCAAGCTTGCCTGGCCTTGTCTGCCAACAGGCCTGCTTTTTCATCCACTAGGATCAGAGCAGGTAGCCACAGCTTTATTAATCTAGTGTTTTCTGTGTGGTCTGTTGAATTTAGACATCATTTAGGGCATGGATGGCATTGGATTTAGTTGGGGAAGTGTTTTTTTTGGGGTGGCCTTTCTGATGTTGTTGGGCCTGGCCATGTAGCTGGTGGCCATTTTGAAGCCTAGGCCTGCGAGCTTGCCTGGCCTTGTCTGCCAACAGGCCTGCTTTTTCATCCACTAGGATCAGAGCAGGTAGCCACAGCTTTATTAATCTAGTGTTTTCTGTGTGGTCTGTTGAATTTAGACATCATTTAGGGCATGGATGGCATTGGATTGAGTTGGGGAAGTGTGTTTTTTGGGGTGGCCTTTCTGATGTTGTTGGGCCGAGCCATGTGGCTGGTGGCCATTTTGAAGCCTAGGCCTGCAAGCTTGCCTGGCCTTGTCTGCCAACAGGCCTGCTTTTTTATCCACTAGGATCAGAGCAGGTAGCCACAGCTTTATTAATCTAGTGTTTTCTGTGTGGTCTGTTGAATTTAGACATCATTTAGGGCATGGATGGCATTGGATTGAGTTGGGGAAGTGTGTTTTTTGGGGTGGCCTTTCTGATGTTGTTGGGCCTGGCCATGTGGCTGGTGGCCATTTTGAAGCCTAGGCCTGCAAGATTGCCTGGCCTTGTCTGCCAACAGGCCTGCTTTTTCATCCACTAGGATCAGAGCAGGTAGACACAGTTTTATTAATCAAGTGTTTTCTGTGTGGTCTGTTGAATTTAGACATCATTTAGGGCATGGATGGCATTGGATTGAGTTGGGGAAGTGTGTTTTTTGGGGTGGCCTTTCTGATGTTGTTGGGCCTGGCCATGTGGCTGGTGGCCATTTTGAAGCCTAGGCCTGCAAGCTTGCCTGGCCTTGTCTGCCAACAGGCCTGCTTTTTCATCCACTAGGATCAGAGCAGGTAGCCACAGCTTTATTAATCTAGTGTTTTCTGTGTGGTCTGTTGAATTTAGACATCATTTAGGGCATGGATGGCATTGGATTGAGTTGGGGAAGTGTGTTTTTTGGGGTGGCCTTTCTGATGTTGTTGGGCCTGGCCATGTGGCTGGTGGCCATTTTGAAGCCTAGGCCTGCAAGCTTGCCTGGCCTTGTCTGCCAACAGGCCTGCTTTTTCATCCACTAGGATCAGAGCAGGTAGCCACAGCTTTATTAATCTAGTGTTTTATGTGTGGTCTGTTGAATTTAGACATCATTTAGGGCATGGATGGCATTGTATTTAGTTGGGGAAGTGTGTTTTTTGGGGTGGCCTTTCTGATGTTGTTGGGCCTGGCCATGTGGCTGGTGGCCATTTTGAAGCCTAGGCCTGCAAGCTTGCCTGACCTTGTCTGCCAACAGGCCTGTTTTTTCATCCACTAGGATCAGAGCAGGTAGCCACAGCTTTATTAATCTAGTGTTTTCTGTGTGGTCTGTTGAATTTAGACATCATTTAGGGCATGGATGGCATTGGATTGAGTTGGGGAAGTGTATTTTTTGGGGTGGCCTTTCTGATGTTGTTGGGCCTGGCCATGTGGCTGGTGGCCATTTTGAAGCCTAGGCCTGCAAGCTTGCCTGGCCTTGTCTGCCAACAGGCCTGCTTTTTCATCCACTAGGATCAGAGCAGGTAGCCACAGCTTTATTAATCTAGTGTTTTCTGTGTGGTCTGTTGAATTTAGACATCATTTAGGGCATGGATGGCATTGGATTGAGTTGGGGAAGTGTATTTTTTGGGGTGGCCTTTCTGATGTTGTTGGGCCTGGCCATGTGGCTGGTGGCCATTTTGAAGCCTAGGTCTGCAAGCTTTCCTGGCCTTGTCTGCCAACAGGCCTGCTTTTTCATCCACTAGGATCAGAGCAGGTAGCCACAGCTTTATTAATCAAGTGTTTTCTGTGTGGTCTGTTGAATTTTGACATCATTTAGGGCATGGATGGAATTGGATTGAGTTGGGGAAGTGCGTTTTTTGGGGTGGCCTTTCTGATGTTGTTGGGCCTGGCCATGTGGCTGGTGGCCATTTTGAAGCCTAGGCCTGCAAGCTTGCCTGGCCTTGTCTGCCAACAGGCCTGCTTTTTCATCCACTAGGATGAGAGCAGGTAGCCACAGCTTTATTAATCAAGTGTTTTCTGTGTGGTCTGTTGAATTTAGACATCATTTAGGGCATGGATGGCATTGGATTGAGTTGGGGAAGTGTGTTTTTGGGGTGGCCTTTCTGATGTTGTTGGGCCTGGCCATGTGGCTGGTGGCCATTTTGAAGCCTAGGCCTGCAAGCTTGCCTGGCCTTGTCTGCCAACAGGCCTGCTTTTTCATCCACTAGGATCTGAGCAGGTAGCCACAGCTTTATTAATCAAGTGTTTTCTGGGTGGTCTGTTGAATTTAGACTTCATTTAGGGCATGGATGGCATTGGATTGAGTTGGGGAAATGTGCTTTTTGGGGGTGGCCTTTCTGATGTAGCTGGGCCTGGCCATGTGGCTGGTGGCCATTTTGAAGTCTAGGCTTGCAAGCTTGCCTGGCCTTGTCCGCCAACAGGCCTGCTTTCATCCACTAGGATCAGAGCAGGTAGCCACAGCTTTATTAATTTAGTGTTTTCTGTGTGGTCTGTTGAATTTAGACTTCATTTAGGGCATGGATGTCATTGGATTGAGTTGGGGAAGTGTGCTTTTTGGGAGTGGCCTTTCTGATGTTGTTGGGCCTGGCCATGTGGCTGGTGGCCATTTTGAAGCCTAGGCCTGCAAGCTTGCCTGGCCTTGTCTGCCAACAGGCCTGCTTTTTCATCCACTAGGATCAGAGCAGGTAGCCACAGCTTTATTAATCAAGTGTTTTCTGTGTGGTCTGTTGAATTTAGACATCATTTAGGGCATGGATGGCATTGGATTGAGTTGGGGAAGTGTATTTTTTGGGGTGGCCTTTCTGATGTTGTTGGGCCTGGCCATGTGGCTTGTGGCCATTTTGAAGCCTAGGTCTGCAAGCTTGCCTGGCCTTGTCTGCCAACAGGCCTGCTTTTTCATCCACTAGGATCAGAGCAGGTAGCCACAGCTTTATTAATCAAGTGTTTTCTGTGTGGTCTGTTGAATTTTGACATCATTTAGGGCATGGATGGAATTGGATTGAGTTGGGGAAGTGCGTTTTTTGGGGGGGCCTTTCTGATGTTGTTGGGCCTGGCCATGTGGCTGGTGGCCATTTTGAAGCCTAGGCCTGCAAGCTTGCCTGGCCTTGTCTGCCAACAGGCCTGCTTTTTCATCCACTAGGATCAGAGCAGGTAGCCACAGCTTTATTAATCTAGTGTTTTCTGTGTGGTCTGTTGAATTTAGACATCATTTAGGGCATGGATGGCATTGGATTTAGTTGGGGAAGTGTGTTTTTTGGGGTGGCCTTTCTGATGTTGTTGGGCCTGGCCATGTGGCTGGTGGCCATTTTGAAGCCTAGGCCTGCAAGCTTGCCTGGCCTTGTCTGCCAACAGGCCTGCTTTTTCATCCACTAGGATCAGAGCAGGTAGCCACAGCTTTATTAATCAAGTTTTTTCTGTGTGGTCTGTTGAATTTAGACATCATTTAGGGCATGGATGGCATTGGATTGAGTTGGGGAAGTGTGTTTTTTGGGGTGGCCTTTCTGATGTTGTTGGGCCTGGCCATGTGGCTGGTGGCCATTTTGAAGCCTAGGCCTGCAAGCTTGCCTGGCCTTGTCTGCCAACAGGCCTGCTTTTTCATCCACTAGGATCAGAGCAGGTAGCCACAGCTTTATTAATCTAGTGTTTTCTGTGTGGTCTGTTGAATTTAGACATCATTTAGGGCATGGATGGCATTGTATTTAGTTGGGGAAGTGTGTTTTTTGGGGTGGCCTTTCTGATGTTGTTGGGCCTGGCCATGTGGCTGGTGGCCATTTTGAAGCCTAGGCCTGCAAGCTTGCCTGGCCTTGTCTGCCAACAGGCCTGCGTTTTCATCCACTAGGATCAGAGCAGGTAGCCACAGCTTTATTAATCAAGTGTTTTCTGTGTGGTCTGTTGAATTTAGACATCATTTAGGGCATGGATGGCATTGGATTGAGTTGGGGAAGTGTGTTTTTTGGGGTGGCCTTTCTGATGTTGTTGGGCCTGGCCATGTGGCTGGTGGCCATTTTGAAGCCTAGGCCTGCAAGCTTGCCTGGCCTTGTCTGCCAACAGGCCTGCTTTTTCATCCACTAGGATCAGAGCAGGTAGCCACAGCTTTATTAATCTAGTGTTTTCTGTGTGGTCTGTTGAATTTAGACATCATTTAGGGCATGGATGGCATTGGATTTAGTTGGGGAAGTGTTTTTTTTGGGGTGGCCTTTCTGATGTTGTTGGGCCTGGCCATGTAGCTGGTGGCCATTTTGAAGCCTAGGCCTGCGAGCTTGCCTGGCCTTGTCTGCCAACAGGCCTGCTTTTTCATCCACTAGGATCAGAGCAGGTAGCCACAGCTTTATTAATCTAGTGTTTTCTGTGTGGTCTGTTGAATTTAGACATCATTTAGGGCATGGATGGCATTGGATTGAGTTGGGGAAGTGTGTTTTTTGGGGTGGCCTTTCTGATGTTGTTGGGCCGAGCCATGTGGCTGGTGGCCATTTTGAAGCCTAGGCCTGCAAGCTTGCCTGGCCTTGTCTGCCAACAGGCCTGCTTTTTTATCCACTAGGATCAGAGCAGGTAGCCACAGCTTTATTAATCTAGTGTTTTCTGTGTGGTCTGTTGAATTTAGACATCATTTAGGGCATGGATGGCATTGGATTGAGTTGGGGAAGTGTATTTTTTGGGGTGGCCTTTCTGATGTTGTTGGGCCTGGCCATGTGGCTGGTGGCCATTTTGAAGCCTAGGTCTGCAAGCTTGCCTGGCCTTGTCTGCCAACAGGCCTGCATTTTCATCCACTAGGATCAGAGCAGGTAGCCACAGCTTTATTAATCAAGTGTTTTCTGTGTGGTCTGTTGAATTTTGACATCATTTAGGGCATGGATGGAATTGGATTGAGTTGGGGAAGTGCGTTTTTTGGGGTGGCCTTTCTGATGTTGTTGGGCCTGGCCATGTGGCTGGTGGCCATTCTGAAGCCTAGGCCTGCAAGCTTGCCTGGCCTTGTCTGCCAACAGGCCTGCTTTTTCATCCACTAGGATCAGAGCAGGTAGCCACAGCTTTATTAATCAAGTGTTTTCTGTGTGGTCTGTTGAATTTAGACATCATTTAGGGCATGGATGGCATTGGATTGAGTTGGGGAAGTGTGCTTTTTGGGGTGGCCTTTCTGATGTTGTTGGGCCTGGCCATGTGGCTGGTGGCCATTTTGAAGCCTAGGCCTGCAAGCTTGCCTGGCCTTGTCTGCCAACAGGCCTGCTTTTTCATCCACTAGGATCAGAGCAGGTAGCCACAGCTTTATTAATCAAGTGTTTTCTGGGTGGTCTGTTGAATTTAGACTTCATTTAGGGCATGGATGGCATTGGATTGAGTTGGGGAAATGTGCTTTTTGGGGGTGGCCTTTCTGATGTAGTTGGGCCTGGCCATGTGGCTGGTGGCCATTTTGAAGTCTAGGCTTGCAAGCTTGCCTGGCCTTGTCTGCCAACAGGCCTGCTTTTTCATCCACTAGGATCAGAGCAAGTAGCCACAGCTTTATTAATCAAGTATTTTCTGTGTGGTCTGTTGAATTTTGACATCATTTAGGGCATGGATGGAATTGGATTGAGTTGGGGAAGTGCGTTTTTTGGGGTCGCCTTTCTGATGTTGTTGGGCCTGGCCATGTGGCTGGTGGCCATTTTGAAGCCTAGGCCTGCAAGCTTGCCTGGCCTTGTCTGCCAACAGGCCTGCTTTTTCATCCACTAGGATCAGAGCAGGTAGCCACAGCTTTATTAATCAAGTGTTTTCTGTGTGGTCTGTTGAATTTAGACATCATTTAGGGCATGGATGGCATTGGATTGAGTTGGGGAAGTGTGTTTTTTGGGGTGGCCTTTCTGATGTTGTTGGGCCTGGCCATGTGGCTGGTGGCCATTTTGAAGCCTAGGCCTGCAAGCTTGCCTGGCCTTGTCTGCCAACAGGCCTGCTTTTTCATCCACTAGGATCAGAGCAGGTAGCCACAGCTTTATTAATCAAGTGTTTTCTTTGTGGTCTGTTGAATTTAGACTTCATTTAGGACATGGATGGCATTGGATTGAGTTGGGGAAATGTGCTTTTTGGGGGTGGCCTTTCTGATGTAGCTGGGCCTGGCCATGTGGCTGGTGGCCATTTTGAAGCCTAGGCCTGCAAGCTTGCCTGGCCTTGTCCGCCAAGAAGCCTGCTTTCATCCACTAGGATCAGGGCAGGTAGCCACAGCTTTATTAATTTCGTGTTTTCTGTGTGGTCTGTTGAATTTAGACTTCATTTAGGGCATGGATGTCATTGGATTGAGTTGGGGAAGTGTGCTTTTTGGGAGTGGCCTTTCTGATGTTGTTGGGCCTGGCCATGTGGCTGGTGGCCATTTTGAAGCCTAGGCCTGCAAGCTTGCCTGGCCTTGTCTGCCAACAGGCCTGCTTTTTCATCCACTAGGATCAGAGCAGGTAGCCACAGCTTTATTAATCTAGTGTTTTCTGTGTGGTCTGTTGAATTTAGACATCATTTAGGGCATGGATGGCATTGGATTGAGTTGGGGAAGTGTGTTTTTTGGGGTTGCCTTTCTGATGTTGTTGGGCCTGGCCATGTGGCTGGTGGCCATTTTGAAGCCTAGGCCTGCAAGCTTGCCTGGCCTTGTCTGCCAACAGGCCTGCTTTTTCATCCACTAGGATCAGAGCAGGTAGCCACAGCTTTATTAATCTAGTGTTTTCCGTGTGGTCTGTTGAATTTAGACATCATTTAGGGCATGGATGGCATTGGATTGAGTTGGGGAAGTGTGTTTTTTGGGGTGGCCTTTCTGATGTTGTTGGGCCTGGCCATGTGGCTGGTGGCCATTTTGAAGCCTATGCCTGCAAGCTTGCCTGGCCTTGTCTGCCAACAGGCCTGCTTTTTCATCCACTAGGATCAGAGCAGGTAGCCACAGCTTTATTAATCTAGTGTTTTCTGTGTGGTCTGTTGAATTTAGACATCATTTAGGGCATGGATGTCATTGGATTGAGTTGGGGAAGTGTGTTTTTTGGGGTGGCCTTTCTGATGTTTTTGGGCCTGGCCATGTGGCTGGTGGCCATTTTGAAGCCTAGGCCTGCAAGCTTGCCTGGCCTTGTCTGCCAACAGGCCTGCTTTTTCATCCACTAGGATCAGAGCAGGTAGCCACAGCTTTATTAATCAAGTGTTTTCTGTGTGGTCTGTTGAATTTAGACTTCATTTAGGGCATGGATGGCATTGGATTGAGTTGGGGAAATGTGCTTTTTGGGGGTGGCCTTTCTGATGTTGTTGGGCCTGGCCATGTGGCTGGTGGCCATTTTGAAGCCTAGGCCTGCAAGCTTGCCTGGCCTTGTCCGCCAACAGGCCTGCTTTCATCCACTAGGATCAGAGTAGGTAGCCACAGCTTTATTAATTTAGTGTTTTCTGAGTGGTCTGTTGAATTTAGACTTCATTTAGGGCATGGATGTCATTGGATTGAGTTGGGGAAGTGTGCTTTTTGGGAGTGGCCTTTCTGATGTTGTTGGGCCTGGCCATGTGGCTGGTGGCCATTTTGAAGCCTAGGCCTGCAAGCTTGCCTGGCCTTGTCTGCCAACAGGCCTGCTTTCATCCACTAGGATCAGAGCAGGTAGCCACAGCTTTATTAATTTAGTGTTTTCTGTGTGGTCTGTTGAATTTAGACATCATTTAGGGCATGGATGGCATTGGATTGAGTTGGGGAAGTGTATTTTTTGGGGTGGCCTTTCTGATCTTGTTGGGCCTGGCCATGTGGCTGGTGGCCATTTTGAAGCCTAGGTATGCAAGCCTGCCTGGCCTTGTCTGCCAACAGGCCTGCTTTTTCATCCACTAGGATCAGAGCAGGTAGCCACAGCTTTATTAATCAAGTGTTTTCTGTGTGGTCTGTTGAATTTAGACATCATTTAGGGCATGGATGGAATTGGATTGAGTTTGGGAAGTGTGTTTTTTGGTGGTGGCCTTTCTGATGTTGTTGGGCCTGGCCATGTGGCTGGTGGCCATTTTGAAGCCTAGGCCTGCAAGCTTGCCTGGCCTTGTCTGCCAACAGGCCTGCTTTTTCATCCACTAGGATCAGAGCAGGTAGCCACAGCTTTATTAATCTAGTGTTTTCTGTGTGGTCTGTTGAATTTAGACATCATTTAGGGCATGGATGGCATTGGATTGAGTTGGGGAAGTGTATTTTTTGGGGTGGCCTTTCTGATGTTGTTGGGCCTGGCCATGTGGCTGGTGGCCATTTTGAAGGCTAGGTCTGCAAGCTTTCCTGGCCTTGTCTGCCAACAGGCCTGCTTTTTCATCCACTAGGATCAGAGCAGGTAGCCACAGCTTTATTAATCAAGTGTTTTCTGTGTGGTCTGTTGAATTTTGACATCATTTAGGGCATGGATGGAATTGGATTGAGTTGGGGAAGTGCGTTTTTTGGGGTGGCCTTTCTGATGTTGTTGGGCCTGGCCATGTGGCTGGTGGCCATTTTGAAGCCTAGGCCTGCAAGCTTGCCTGGCCTTGTCTGCCAACAGGCCTGCTTTTTCATCCACTAGGATGAGAGCAGGTAGCCACAGCTTTATTAATCAAGTGTTTTCTGTGTGGTCTGTTGAATTTAGACATCATTTAGGGCATGGATGGCATTGGATTGAGTTGGGGAAGTGTGTTTTTGGGGTGGCCTTTCTGATGTTGTTGGGCCTGGCCATGTGGCTGGTGGCCATTTTGAAGCCTAGGCCTGCAAGCTTGCCTGGCCTTGTCTGCCAACAGGCCTGCTTTTTCATCCACTAGGATCTGAGCAGGTAGCCACAGCTTTATTAATCAAGTGTTTTCTGGGTGGTCTGTTGAATTTAGACTTCATTTAGGGCATGGATGGCATTGGATTGAGTTGGGGAAATGTGCTTTTTGGGGGTGGCCTTTCTGATGTAGCTGGGCCTGGCCATGTGGCTGGTGGCCATTTTGAAGTCTAGGCTTGCAAGCTTGCCTGGCCTTGTCCGCCAACAGGCCTGCTTTCATCCACTAGGATCAGAGCAGGTAGCCACAGCTTTATTAATTTAGTGTTTTCTGTGTGGTCTGTTGAATTTAGACTTCATTTAGGGCATGGATGTCATTGGATTGAGTTGGGGAAGTGTGCTTTTTGGGAGTGGCCTTTCTGATGTTGTTGGGCCTGGCCATGTGGCTGGTGGCCATTTTGAAGCCTAGGCCTGCAAGCTTGCCTGGCCTTGTCTGCCAACAGGCCTGCTTTTTCATCCACTAGGATCAGAGCAGGTAGCCACAGCTTTATTAATCAAGTGTTTTCTGTGTGGTCTGTTGAATTTAGACATCATTTAGGGCATGGATGGCATTGGATTGAGTTGGGGAAGTGTATTTTTTGGGGTGGCCTTTCTGATGTTGTTGGGCCTGGCCATGTGGCTTGTGGCCATTTTGAAGCCTAGGTCTGCAAGCTTGCCTGGCCTTGACTGCCAACAGGCCTGCTTTTTCATCCACTAGGATCAGAGCAGGTAGCCACAGCTTTATTAATCAAGTGTTTTCTGTGTGGTCTGTTGAATTTTGACATCATTTAGGGCATGGATGGAATTGGATTGAGTTGGGGAAGTGTGTTTTTTGGGGGGGCCTTTCTGATGTTGTTGGGCCTGGCCATGTGGCTGGTGGCCATTTTGAAGCCTAGGCCTGCAAGCTTGCCTGGCCTTGTCTGCCAACAGGCCTGCTTTTTCATCCACTAGGATCAGAGCAGGTAGCCACAGCTTTATTAATCAAGTGTTTTCTGTGTGGTCTGTTGAATTTAGACATCATTTAGGGCATGGATGGCATTGGATTGAGTTGGGGAAGTGTGTTTTTGGGGTGGCCTTTCTGATGTTGTTGGGCCTGGCCATGTGGCTGGTGGCCATTTTGAAGCCTAGGCCTGCAAGCTTGCCTGGCTTTGTCTGCCAACAGGCCTGCTTTTTCATCCACTAGGATCAGAGCAGGTAGCCACAGCTTTATTAATCTAGTGTTTTCTGTGTGGTCTGTTGAATTTAGACATCATTTAGGGCATGGATGGCATTGGATTTAGTTGGGGAAGTGTGTTTTTTGGGGTGGCCTTTCTGATGTTGTTGGGCCTGGCCATGTGGCTGGTGGCCATTTTGAAGCCTAGGCCTGCAAGCTTGCCTGGCCTTGTCTGCCAACAGGCCTGCTTTTTCATCCACTAGGATCAGAGCAGGTAGCCACAGCTTTATTAATCAAGTGTTTTCTGTGTGGTCTGTTGAATTTAGACATCATTTAGGGCATGGATGGCATTGGATTGAGTTGGGGAAGTGTGTTTTTTGGGGTGGCCTTTCTGATGTTGTTGGGCCTGGCCATGTGGCTGGTGGCCATTTTGAAGCCTAGGCCGGCAAGCTTGCCTGGCCTTGTCTGCCAACAGGCCTGCTTTTTCATCCACTAGGATCAGAGCAGGTAGCCACAGCTTTATTAATCTAGTGTTTTCTGTGTGGTCTGTTGAATTTAGACATCATTTAGGGCATGGATGGCATTGTATTTAGTTGGGGAAGTGTGTTTTTTGGGGTGGCCTTTCTGATGTTGTTGGGCCTGGCCATGTGGCTGGTGGCCATTTTGAAGCCTAGGCCTGCAAGCTTGCCTGGCCTTGTCTGCCAACAGGCCTGCGTTTTCATCCACTAGGATCAGAGCAGGTAGCCACAGCTTTATTAATCAAGTGTTTTCTGTGTGGTCTGTTGAATTTAGACATCATTTAGGGCATGGATGGCATTGGATTGAGTTGGGGAAGTGTGTTTTTTGGGGTGGCCTTTCTGATGTTGTTGGGCCTGGCCATGTGGCTGGTGGCCATTTTGAAGCCTAGGCCTGCAAGCTTGCCTGGCCTTGTCTGCCAACAGGCCTGCTTTTTCATCCACTAGGATCAGAGCAGGTAGCCACAGCTTTAATAATCTAGTGTTTTCTGTGTGGTCTGTTGAATTTAGACATCATTTAGGGCATGGATGGCATTGGATTTAGTTGGGGAAGTGTTTTTTTTGGGGTGGCCTTTCTGATGTTGTTGGGCCTGGCCATGTAGCTGGTGGCCATTTTGAAGCCTAGGCCTGCGAGCTTGCCTGGCCTTGTCTGCCAACAGGCCTGCTTTTTCATCCACTAGGATCAGAGCAGGTAGCCACAGCTTTATTAATCAAGTGTTTTCTGTGTGGTCTGTTGAATTTAGACATCATTTAGAGCATGGATGGCATTGGATTGAGTTGGGGAAGTGTGTTTTTTGGGGTGGCCTTTCTGATGTTGTTGGGCCTGGCCATGTGGCTGGTGGCCATTTTGAAGCCTAGGCCTGCAAGCTTGCCTGGCCTTGTCTGCCAACAGGCCTGCTTTTTCATCCACTAGGATCAGAGCAGGTAGCCACAGCTTTATTAATCAAGTGTTTTCTGTGTGGTCTGTTGAATTTAGACTTCATTTAGGACATGGATGGCATTGGATTGAGTTGGGGAAATGTGCTTTTTGGGGGTGGCCTTTCTGATGTAGCTGGGCCTGGCCATGTGGCTGATGGCCATTTTGAAGCCTAGGCCTGCAAGCTTGCCTGGCCTTGTCCGCCAACAGGCCTGCTTTCATCCACTAGGATCAGAGCAGGTAGCCACAGCTTTATTAATTTAGTGTTTTCTGTGTGGTCTGTTGAATTTAGACTTCATTTAGGGCATGGATGTCATTGGATTGAGTTGGGGAAGTGTGCTTTTTGGGAGTGGCCTTTCTGATGTTGTTGGGCCTGGCCATGTGGCTGGTGGCCATTTTGAAGCCTAGGCCTGCAAGCTTGCCTGGCCTTGTCTGCCAACAGGCCTGCTTTTTCATCCACTAGGATCAGAGCAGGTAGCCACAGCTTTATTAATCTAGTGTTTTCTGTGTGGTCTGTTGAATTTAGACATCATTTAGGGCATGGATGGCATTGGATTGAGTTGGGGAAGTGTGTTTTTTGGGTTTGCCTTTCTGATGTTGTTGAGCCTGGCCATGTGGCTGGTGGCCATTTTGAAGCCTAGGCCTGCAAGCTTGCCTGGCCTTGTCTGCCAACAGGCCTGCTTTTTCATCCACTAGGATCAGAGCAGGTAGCCACAGCTTTATTAATCGAGTGTTTTCCGTGTGGTCTGTTGAATTTAGACATCATTTTGGGCATGGATGGCATTGGATTGAGTTGGGGAAGTGTGTTTTTTGGGGTGGCCTTTCTGATGTTGTTGGGCCTGGGCATGTGGCTGGTGGCCATTTTAAAGCCTAGGTCTGCAAGCTTGCCTGGCCTTGTCTGCCAACAGGCCTGCTTTTTCATCCACTAGGATCAGAGCAGGTAGCCACAGCTTTATTAATCAAGTGTTTTCTGTGTGGTCTGTTGAATTTAGACATCATTTAGGGCATGGATGGCATTGGATTGAGTTGGGGAAGTGTATTTTTTGGGGTGGACTTTCTGATGTTGTTGGGCCTGGCCATGTGGCTCGTGGCCATTTTGAAGCCTAGGTCTGCAAGCTTGCCTGGCCTTGTCTGCCAACAGGCCTGCTTTTTCATCCACTAGGATCAGAGCAAGTAGCCACAGCTTTATTAATCATGTGTTTTCTGTGTGGTCTGTTGAATTTTGACATCATTTAGGGCATGGATGGAATTGGATTGAGTTGGGGAAGTGCGTTTTTTGGGGTGGCCTTTCTGATGTTGTTGGGCCTGGCCATGTGGCTGGTGGCCATTTTGAAGCCTAGGCCTGCAAGCTTGCCTGGCCTTGTCTGCCAACAGGCCTGCTTTTTCATCCACTAGGATCAGAGCAGGTAGCCACAGCTTTATTAATCAAGCTTTTTCTGTGTGGTCTGTTGAATTTAGACATCATTTAGGGCATGGATGGCATTGGATTGAGTTGGGGAAGTGTGTTTTTTGGGGTGGCCTTTCTGATGTTGTTGGGCCTGGCCATGTGGCTGGTGGCCATTTTGAAGCCTAGGCCTGCAAGCTTGCCTGGCCTTGTCTGCCAACAGGCCTGCTTTTTCATCCACTAGGATCAGAGCAGGTAGCCACAGCTTTATTAATCAAGTGTTTTCTGTGTGGTCTGTTGAATTTAGACTTCATTTAGGACATGGATGGCATTGGATTGAGTTGGGGAAATGTGCTTTTTGGGGGTGGCCTTTCTGATGTAGCTGGGCCTGGCCATGTGGCTGGTGGCCATTTTGAAGCCTAGGCCTGCAAGCTTGCCTGGCCTTGTCCGCCAAGAAGCCTGCTTTCATCCACTAGGATCAGAGCAGGTAGCCACAGCTTTATTAATTTCGTGTTTTCTGTGTGGTCTGTTGAATTTAGACTTCATTTAGGGCATGGATGTCATTGGATTAAGTTGGGGAAGTGTGCTTTTTGGGAGTGGCCTTTCTGATGTTGTTGGGCCTGGCCATGTGGCTGGTGGCCATTTTGAAGCCTAGGCCTGCAAGCTTGCCTGGCCTTGTCTGCCAACAGGCCTGCTTTTTCATCCACTAGGATCAGAGCAGGTAGCCACAGCTTTATTAATCTAGTGTTTTCTGTGTGGTCTGTTGAATTTAGACATCATTTAGGGCATGGATGGCATTGGATTGAGTTGGGGAAGTGTGTTTTTTGGGGTTGCCTTTCTGATGTTGTTGGGCCTGGCCATGTGGCTGGTGGCCATTTTGAAGCCTAGGCCTGCAAGCTTGCCTGGCCTTGTCTGCCAACAGGCCTGCTTTTTCATCCACTAGGATCAGAGCAGGTAGCCACAGCTTTATTAATCTAGTGTTTTCCGTGTGGTCTGTTGAATTTAGACATCATTTAGGGCATGGATGGCATTGGATTGAGTTGGGGAAGTGTGATTTTTGGGGTGGCCTTTCTGATGTTGTTGGGCCTGGCCATGTGGCTGGTGGCCATTTTGAAGCCTATGCCTGCAAGCTTGCCTGGCCTTGTCTGCCAACAGGCCTGCTTTTTCATCCACTAGGATCAGAGCAGGTAGCCACAGCTTTATTAATCTAGTGTTTTCTGTGTGGTCTGTTGAATTTAGACATCATTTAGGGCATGGATGGCATTGGATTGAGTTGGGGAAGTGTGTTTTTTGGGGTGGCCTTTCTGATGTTTTTGGGCCTGGCCATGTGGCTGGTGGCCATTTTGAAGCCTAGGCCTGCAAGCTTGCCTGGCCTTGTCTGCCAACAGGCCTGCTTTTTCATCCACTAGGATCAGAGCAGGTAGCCACAGCTTTATTAATCAAGTGTTTTCTGTGTGGTCTGTTGAATTTAGACTTCATTTAGGGCATGGATGGCATTGGATTGAGTTGGGGAAATGTGCTTTTTGGGGGTGGCCTTTCTGATGTTGTTGGGCCTGGCCATGTGGCTGGTGGCCATTTTGAAGCCTAGGCCTGCAAGCTTGCCTGGCCTTGTCCGCCAACAGGCCTGCTTTCATCCACTAGGATCAGAGTAGGTAGCCACAGCTTTATTAATTTAGTGTTTTCTGAGTGGTCTGTTGAATTTAGACTTCATTTAGGGCATGGATGTCATTGGATTGAGTTGG
Organism: Triturus cristatus; assembly: GCF_964204655.1. Classification (NCBI taxonomy): domain Eukaryota; kingdom Metazoa; phylum Chordata; class Amphibia; order Caudata; family Salamandridae; genus Triturus; species Triturus cristatus. The sequence continues at coordinate 113,898,233 of NC_140588.1, forward strand.
GGAAGTGTGCTTTTTGGGAGTGGCCTTTCTGATGTTGTTGGGCCTGGCCATGTGGCTGGTGGCCATTTTGAAGCCTAGGCCTGCAAGCTTGCCTGGCCTTGTCTGCCAACAGGCCTGCTTTCATCCACTAGGATCAGAGCAGGTAGCCACAGCTTTATTAATTTAGTGTTTTCTGTGTGGTCTGTTGAATTTAGACATCATTTAGGGCATGGATGGCATTGGATTGAGTTGGGGAAGTGTATTTTTTGGGGTGGCCTTTCTGATGTTGTTGGGCCTGGCCATGTGGCTGGTGGCCATTTTGAAGCCTAGGTATGCAAGCCTGCCTGGCCTTGTCTGCCAACAGGCCTGCTTTTTCATACACTAGGATCAGAGCAGGTAGCCACAGCTTTATTAATCAAGTGTTTTCTGTGTGGTCTGTTGAATTTAGACTTCATTTAGGACATGGATGGCATTGGATTGAGTTGGGGAAATGTGCTTTTTGGGGGTGGCCTTTCTGATGTAGCTGGGCCTGGCCATGTGGCTGGTGGCCATTTTGAAGCCTAGGCCTGCAAGCTTGCCTGGCCTTGTCCGCCAAGAAGCCTGCTTTCATCCACTAGGATCAGAGCAGGTAGCCACAGCTTTATTAATTTCGTGTTTTCTGTGTGGTCTGTTGAATTTAGACTTCATTTAGGGCATGGATGTCATTGGATTAAGTTGGGGAAGTGTGCTTTTTGGGAGTGGCCTTTCTGATGTTGTTGGGCCTGGCCATGTGGCTGGTGGCCATTTTGAAGCCTAGGCCTGCAAGCTTGCCTGGCCTTGTCTGCCAACAGGCCTGCTTTTTCATCCACTAGGATCAGAGCAGGTAGCCACAGCTTTATTAATCTAGTGTTTTCCGTGTGGTCTGTTGAATTTAGACATCATTTAGGGCATGGATGGCATTGGATTGAGTTGGGGAAGTGTGTTTTTTGGGGTGGCCTTTCTGATGTTGTTGGGCCTGGCCATGTGGCTGGTGGCCATTTTGAAGCCTATGCCTGCAAGCTTGCCTGGCCTTGTCTGCCAACAGGCCTGCTTTTTCATCCACTAGGATCAGAGCAGGTAGCCACAGCTTTATTAATCTAGTGTTTTCTGTGTGGTCTGTTGAATTTAGACATCATTTAGGGCATGGATGACATTGGATTGAGTTGGGGAAGTGTGTTTTTTGGGGTGGCCTTTCTGATGTTTTTGGGCCTGGCCATGTGGCTGGTGGCCATTTTGAAGCCTAGGCCTGCAAGCTTGCCTGGCCTTGTCTGCCAACAGGCCTGCTTTTTCATCCACTAGGATCAGAGCAGGTAGCCACAGCTTTATTAATCAAGTGTTTTCTGTGTGGTCTGTTGAATTTAGACTTCATTTAGGGCATGGATGGCATTGGATTGAGTTGGGGAAATGTGCTTTTTGGGGGTGGCCTTTCTGATGTTGTTGGGCCTGGCCATGTGGCTGGTGGCCATTTTGAAGCCTAGGCCTGCAAGCTTGCCTGGCCTTGTCCGCCAACAGGCCTGCTTTCATCCACTAGGATCAGAGTAGGTAGCCACAGCTTTATTAATTTAGTGTTTTCTGAGTGGTCTGTTGAATTTAGACTTCATTTAGGGCATGGATGTCATTGGATTGAGTTGGGGAAGTGTGCTTTTTGGGAGTGGCCTTTCTGATGATGTTGGGCCTGGCCATGTGGCTGGTGGCCATTTTGAAGCCTAGGCCTGCAAGCTTGCCTGGCCTTGTCTGCCAACAGGCCTGCTTTCATCCACTAGGATCAGAGCAGGTAGCCACAGCTTTATTAATTTAGTGTTTTCTGTGTGGTCTGTTGAATTTAGACATCATTTAGGGCATGGATGGCATTGGATTGAGTTGGGGAAGTGTATTTTTTGGGGTGGCCTTTCTGATGTTGTTGGGCCTGGCCATGTGGCTGGTGGCCATTTTGAAGCCTAGGTATGCAAGCCTGCCTGGCCTTGTCTGCCAACAGGCCTGCTTTTTCATCCACTAGGATCAGAGCAGGTAGCCACAGCTTTATTAATCAAGTGTTTTCTGTGTGGTCTGTTGAATTTAGACATCATTTAGGGCATGGATGGCATTGGATTGAGTTTGGGAAGTGTGTTTTTTGGTGGTGGCCTTTCTGATGTTGTTGGGCCTGAACATGTGGCTGGTGGCCATTTTGAAGCCTAGGCCTGCAAGCTTGCCTGGCCTTGTCTGCCAACAGGCCTGCTTTTTCATCCACTAGGATCAGAGCAGGTAGCCACAGCTTTATTAATCTAGTGTTTTCTGTGTGATCTGTTGAATTTAGTCATCATTTAGGGCATGGATGGCATTGGATTGAGTTGGGGAAGTGTATTTTTTGGGGTGGCCTTTCTGATGTTGTTGGGCCTGGCCATGTGGCTGGTGGCCATTTTGAAGCCTAGGTCTGCAAGCTTTCCTGGCCTTGTCTGCCAACAGGCCTGATTTTTCATCCACTAGGATCAGAGCAGGTAGCCACAGCTTTATTAATCAAGTGTTTTCTGTGTGGTCTGTTGAATTTTGACATCATTTAGGGCATGGATGGAATTGGATTGAGTTGGGGAAGTGCGTTTTTTGGGGTGGCCTTTCTGATGTTGTTGGGCCTGGCCATGTGGCTGGTGGCCATTTTGAAGCCTAGGCCTGCAAGCTTGCCTGGCCTTGTCTGCCAACAGGCCTGCTTTTTCATCCACTAGGATGAGAGCAGGTAGCCACAGCTTTATTAATCAAGTGTTTTCTGTGTGGTCTGTTGAATTTAGACATCATTTAGGGCATGGATGGCATTGGATTGAGTTGGGGAAGTGTGTTTTTGGGGTGGCCTTTCTGATGTTGTTGGGCCTGGCCATGTGGCTGGTGGCCATTTTGAAGCCTAGGCCTGCAAGCTTGCCTGGCCTTGTCTGCCAACAGGCCTGCTTTTTCATCCACTAGGATCTGAGCAGGTAGCCACAGCTTTATTAATCAAGTGTTTTCTGGGTGGTCTGTTGAATTTAGACTTCATTTAGGGCATGGATGGCATTGGATTGAGTTGGGGAAATGTGCTTTTTGGGGGTGGCCTTTCTGATGTAGCTGGGCCTGGCCATGTGGCTGGTGGCCATTTTGAAGTCTAGGCTTGCAAGCTTGCCTGGCCTTGTCCGCCAACAGGCCTGCTTTCATCCACTAGGATCAGAGCAGGTAGCCACAGCTTTATTAATTTAGTGTTTTCTGTGTGGTCTGTTGAATTTAGACTTCATTTAGGGCATGGATGTCATTGGATTGAGTTGCGGAAGTGTGCTTTTTGGGAGTGGCCTCTCTGATGTTGTTGGGCCTGGCCATGTGGCTGGTGGCCATTTTGAAGCCTAGGCCTGCAAGCTTGCCTGGCCTTGTCTGCCAACAGGCCTGCTTTTTCATCAACTAGGATCAGAGCAGGTAGCCACAGCTTTATTAATCAAGTGTTTTCTGTGTGGTCTGTTGAATTTAGACATCATTTAGGGCATGGATGGCATTGGATTGAGTTGGGGAAGTGTATTTTTTGGGGTGGCCTTTCTGATGTTGTTGGGCCTGGCCATGTGGCTTGTGGCCATTTTGAAGCCTAGGTCTGCAAGCTTGCCTGGCCTTGTCTGCCAACAGGCCTGCTTTTTCATCCACTAGGATCAGAGCAGGTAGCCACAGCTTTATTAATCAAGTGTTTTCTGTGTGGTCTGTTGAATTTTGACATCATTTAGGGCATGGATGGAATTGGATTGAGTTGGGGAAGTGTGTTTTTTGGGGGGGCCTTTCTGATGTTGTTGGGCCTGGCCATGTGGCTGGTGGCCATTTTGAAGCCTAGGCCTGCAAGCTTGCCTGGCCTTGTCTGCCAACAGGCCTGCTTTTTCATCCACTAGGATCAGAGCAGGTAGCCACAGCTTTATTAATCAAGTGTTTTCTGTGTGGTCTGTTGAATTTAGACATCATTTAGGGCATGGATGGCATTGGATTGAGTTGGGGAAGAGTGTTTTTTGGGGTGGCCTTTCTGATGTTGTTGGGCCTGGCCATGTGGCTGGTGGCCATTTTGAAGCCTAGGCCTGCAAGCTTGCCTGGCTTTGTCTGCCAACAGGCCTGCTTTTTCATCCACTAGGATCAGAGCAGGTAGCCACAGCTTTATTAATCAAGTGTTTTCTGTGTGGTCTGTTGAATTTAGACATCATTTAGGGCATGGATGGCATTGGATTGAGTTGGGGAAGTGTGTTTTTTGGGGTGGCCTTTCTGATGTTGTTGTGCCTGGCCATGTGGCAGGTGGCCATTTTGAAGCCTAGGCCTGCAAGCTTGCCTGGCCTTGTCTGCCAACAGGCCTGCTTTTTCATCCACTAGGATCAGAGCAGGTAGCCACAGCTTTATTAATCTAGTGTTTTCTGTGTGGTCTGTTGAATTTAGACATCATTTAGGGCATGGATGGCATTGTATTTAGTTGGGGAAGTGTGTTTTTTGGGGTGGCCTTTCTGATGTTGTTGGGCCTGGCCATGTGGCTGGTGGCCATTTTGAAGCCTAGGCCTGCAAGCTTGCCTGGCCTTGTCTGCCAACAGGCCTGCGTTTTCATCCACTAGGATCAGAGCAGGTAGCCACAGCTTTATTAATCAAGTGTTTTCTGTGTGGTCTGTTGAATTTAGACATCATTTAGGGCATGGATGGCATTGGATTGAGTTGGGGAAGTGTGTTTTTTGGGGTGGCCTTTCTGATGTTGTTGGGCCTGGCCATGTGGCTGGTGGCCATTTTGAAGCCTAGGCCTGCAAGCTTGCCTGGCCTTGTCTGCCAACAGGCCTGCTTTTTCATCCACTAGGATCAGAGCAGGTAGCCACAGCTTTATTAATCTAGTGTTTTCTGTGTGGTCTGTTGAATTTAGACATCATTTAGGGCATGGATGGCATTGGATTTAGTTGGGGAAGTGTTTTTTTTGGGGTGGCCTTTCTGATGTTGTTGGGCCTGGCCATGTAGCTGGTGGCCATTTTGAAGCCTAGGCCTGCGAGCTTGCCTGGCCTTGTCTGCCAACAGGCCTGCTTTTTCATCCACTAGGATCAGAGCAGGTAGCCACAGCTTTATTAATCTAGTGTTTTCTGTGTGGTCTGTTGAATTTAGACATCATTTAGGGCATGGATGGCATTGGATTGAGTTGGGGAAGTGTGTTTTCTGGGGTGGCCTTTCTGATGTTGTTGGGCCGAGCCATGTGGCTGGTGGCCATTTTGAAGCCTAGGCCTGCAAGCTTGCCTGGCCTTGTCTGCCAACAGGCCTGCTTTTTTATCCACTAGGATCAGAGCAGGTAGCCACAGCTTTATTAATCTAGTGTTTTCTGTGTGGTCTGTTGAATTTAGACATCATTTAGGGCATGGATGGCATTGGATTGAGTTGTGGAAGTGTATTTTTTGGGGTGGCCTTTCTGATGTTGTTGGGCCTGGCCATGTGGCTGGTGGCCATTTTGAAGCCTAGGTCTGCAAGCTTGCCTGGCCTTGTCTGCCAACAGGCCTGCTTTTTCATCCACTAGGATCAGAGCAGGTAGCCACAGCTTTATTAATCAAGTGTTTTCTGTGTGGTCTGTTGAATTTTGACATCATTTAGGGCATGGATGGAATTGGATTGAGTTGGGGAAGTGCGTTTTTTGGGGTGGCCTTTCTGATGTTGTTGGGCCTGGCCATGTGGCTGGTGGCCATTCTGAAGCCTAGGCCTGCAAGCTTGCCTGGCCTTGTCTGCCAACAGGCCTGCTTTTTCATCCACTAGGATCAGAGCAGGTAGCCACAGCTTTATTGATCAAGTGTTTTCTGTGTGGTCTGTTGAATTTAGACATCATTTAGGGCATGGATGGCATTGGATTGAGTTGGGGAAGTGTGCTTTTTGGGGTGGCCTTTCTGATGTTGTTGGGCCTGGCCATGTGGCTGGTGGCCATTTTGAAGCCTAGGCCTGCAAGCTTGCCTGGCCTTGTCTGCCAACAGGCCTGCTTTTTCATCCACTAGGATCAGAGCAGGTAGCCACAGATTTATTAATCAAGTGTTTTCTGGGTGGTCTGTTGAATTTAGACTTCATTTAGGGCATGGATGGCATTGGATTGAGTTGGGGAAATGTGCTTTTTGGGGGTGGCCTTTCTGATGTAGTTGGGCCTGGCCATGTGGCTGGTGGCCATTTTGAAGTCTAGGCTTGCAAGCTTGCCTGGCTTTGTCCGCCAACAGGCCTGCTTTCATCCACTAGGATCAGAGCAGGTAGCCACAGCTTTATTAATTTAGTGTTTTCTGTGTGGTCTGTTGAATTTAGACTTCATTTAGGGCATGGATGTCATTGGATTGAGTTGGGGAAGTGTGCTTTTTGGGAGTGGCCTTTCTGATGTTGTTGGGCCTGGCCATGTGGCTAGTGGCCATTTTGAAGCCTAGGCCTGCAAGCTTGCCTGGCCTTGTCTGCCAACAGGCCTGCTTTTTCATCCACTAGGATCAGAGCAGGTAGCCACAGCTTTATTAATCTAGTGTTTTCTGTGTGGTCTGTTGAATTTAGACATCATTTAGGGCATGGATGGCATTGGATTGAGTTGGGGAAGTGTGTTTTTTGGGGTGGCCTTTCTGATGTTGTTGGGCCTGGCCATGTGGCTGGTGGCCATTTTGAAGCCTAGGCCTGCAAGCTTGCCTGGCCTTGTCTGCCAACAGGCCTGCTTTTTCATCCACTAGGATCAGAGCAGGTAGCCACAGCTTTATTAATCAAGTGTTTTCTGTATGGTCTGTTGAATTTAGACATCATTTAGGGCATGGATGGCATTGGATTGAGTTGGGGAAGTGTGTTTTTTGGGGTGGCCTTTCTGATGTTGTTGGGCCTGGCCATGTGGCTGGTGGCCATTTTGAAGCCTAGGCCTGCAAGCTTGCCTGGCCTTGTCTGCCAACAGGCCTGCTTTTTCATCCACTAGGATCAGAGCAGGTTGCCACAGCTTTATTAATCTAGTGTTTTCCGTGTGGTCTGTTGAATTTAGACATCATTTTGGGCATGGATGGCATTGGATTGAGTTGGGGAAGTGTGTTTTTTGGGGTGGCCTTTCTGATGTTGTTGGGCCTGGGCATGTGGCTGGTGGCCATTTTGAAGCCTAGGTCTGCAAGCTTGCCTGGCCTTGTCTGCCAACAGGCCTGCTTTTTCATCCACTAGGATCAGAGCAAGTAGCCACAGCTTTATTAATCAAGTGTTTTCTGTGTGGTCTGTTGAATTTTGACATCATTTAGGGCATGGATGGAATTGGATTGAGTTGGGGAAGTGCGTTTTTTGGGGTGGCCTTTCTGATGTTGTTGGGCCTGGCCATGTGGCTGGTGGCCATTTTGAAGCCTAGGCCTGCAAGCTTGCCTGGCCTTGTCTGCCAACAGGCCTGCTTTTTCATCCACTAGGATCAGAGCAGGTAGCCACAGCTTTATTAATCAAGTGTTTTCTGTGTGGTCTATTGAATTTAGACATCATTTAGGGCATGGATGGCATTGGATTGAGTTGGGGAAGTGTGTTTTTTGGGGTGGCCTTTCTGATGTTGTTGGGCCTGGCCATGTGGCTGGTGGCCATTTTGAAGCCTAGGCCTGCAAGCTTGCCTGGCCTTGTCTGCCAACAGGCCTGCTTTTTCATCCACTAGGATCAGAGCAGGTAGCCACAGCTTTATTAATCAAGTGTTTTCTGTGTGGTCTGTTGAATTTAGACTTCATTTAGGACATGGATGGCATTGGATTGAGTTGGGGAAATGTGCTTTTTGGGGGTGGCCTTTCTGATGTAGCTGGGCCTGGCCATGTGGCTGGTGGCCATTTTGAAGCCTAGGCCTGCAAGCTTGCCTGGCCTTGTCCGCCAACAGGCCTGCTTTCATCCACTAGGATCAGAGCAGGTAGCCACAGCTTTATTAATTTAGTGTTTTCTGTGTGGTCTGTTGAATTTAGACATCATTTAGGGCATGGATGGCATTGGATTGAGTTGGGGAAGTGTGTTTTTTGGGGTGGCCTTTCTGATGTTGTTGGGCCTGGCCATGTGGCTGGTGGCCATTTTGAAGCCTAGGCCTGCAAGCTTGCCTGGCCTTGTCTGCCAACAGGCCTGCTTTTTCATCCACTAGGATCAGAGCAGGTAGCCACAGCTTTATTAATCAAGTGTTTTCTGTGTGGTCTGTTGAATTTAGACTTCATTTAGGACATGGATGGCATTGGATTGAGTTGGGGAAATGTGCTTTTTGGGGGTGGCCTTTCTGATGTAGCTGGGCCTGGCCATGTGGCTGGTGGCCATTTTGAAGCCTAGGCCTGCAAGCTTGCCTGGCCTTGTCCGCCAAGAAGCCTGCTTTCATCCACTAGGATCAGAGCAGGTAGCCACGGCTTTATTAATTTCGTGTTTTCTGTGTGGTCTGTTGAATTTAGACTTCATTTAGGGCATGGATGTCATTGGATTAAGTTGGGGAAGTGTGCTTTTTGGGAGTGGCCTTTCTGATGTTGTTGGGCCTGGCCATGTGGCTGGTGGCCATTTTGAAGCCTAGGCCTGCAAGCTTGCCTGGCCTTGTCTGCCAACAGGCCTGCTTTTTCATCCACTAGGATCAGAGCAGGTAGCCACAGCTTTATTAATCTAGTGTTTTCTGTGTGGTCTGTTGAATTTAGACATCATTTAGGGCATGGATGGCATTGGATTGAGTTGGGGAAGTGTGTTTTTTGGGGTTGCCTTTCTGATGTTGTTGGGCCTGGCCATGTGGCTGGTGGCCATTTTGAAGCCTAGGCCTGCAAGCTTGCCTGGCCTTGTCTGCCAACAGGCCTGCTTTTTCATCCACTAGGATCAGAGCAGGTAGCCACAGCTTTATTAATCTAGTGTTTTCCGTGTGGTCTGTTGAATTTAGACATCATTTAGGGCATGGATGGCATTGGATTGAGTTGGGGAAGTGTGTTTTTTGGGGTGGCCTTTCTGATGTTGTTGGGCCTGGCCATGTGGCTGGTGGCCATTTTGAAGCCTATGCCTGCAAGCTTGCCTGGCCTTGTCTGCCAACAGGCCTGCTTTTTCATCCACTAGGATCAGAGCAGGTAGCCACAGCTTTATTAATCTAGTGTTTTCTGTGTGGTCTGTTGAATTTAGACATCATTTAGGGCATGGATGGCATTGGATTGAGTTGGGGAAGTGTGTTTTTTGGGGTGGCCTTTCTGATGTTTTTGGGCCTGGCCATGTGGCTGGTGGCCATTTTGAAGCCTAGGCCTGCAAGCTTGCCTGGCCTTGTCTGCCAACAGGCCTGCTTTTTCATCCACTAGGATCAGAGCAGGTAGCCACAGCTTTATTAATCAAGTGTTTTCTGTGTGGTCTGTTGAATTTAGACTTCATTTAGGGCATGGATGGCATTGGATTGAGTTGGGGAAATGTGCTTTTTGGGGGTGGCCTTTCTGATGTTGTTGGGCCTGGCCATGTGGCTGGTGGCCATTTTGAAGCCTAGGCCTGCAAGCTTGCCTGGCCTTGTCCGCCAACAGGCCTGCTTTCATCCACTAGGATCAGAGTAGGTAGCCACAGCTTTATTAATTTAGTGTTTTCTGAGTGGTCTGTTGAATTTAGACTTCATTTAGGGCATGGATGTCATTGGATTGAGTTGGGGAAGTGTGCTTTTTGGGAGTGGCCTTTCTGATGTTGTTGGGCCTGGCCATGTGGCTGGTGGCCATTTTGAAGCCTAGGCCTGCAAGCTTGCCTTTCCTTGTCTGCCAACAGGCCTGCTTTCATCCACTAGGATCAGAGCAGGTAGCCACAGCTTTATTAATTTAGTGTTTTCTGTGTGGTCTGTTGAATTTAGACATCATTTAGGGCATGGATGGCATTGGATTGAGTTGGGGAAGTGTATTTTTTGGGGTGGCCTTTCTGATGTTGTTGGGCCTGGCCATGTGGCTGGTGGCCATTTTGAAGCCTAGGTATGCAAGCCTGCCTGGCCTTGTCTGCCAACAGGCCTGCTTTTTCATCCACTAGGATCAGAGCAGGTAGCCACAGCTTTATTAATCAAGTGTTTTCTGTGTGGTCTGTTGAATTTAGACATCATTTAGGGCATGGATGGAATTGGATTGAGTTTGGGAAGTGTGTTTTTTGGTGGTGGCCTTTCTGATGTTGTTGGGCCTGGCCATGTGGCTGGTGGCCATTTTGAAGCCTAGGCCTGCAAGCTTGCCTGGCCTTGTCTGCCAACAGGCCTGCTTTTTCATCCACTAGGATCAGAGCAGGTAGCCACAGCTTTATTAATCTAGTGTTTTCTGTGTGGTCTGTTGAATTTAGACATCATTTAGGGCATGGATGGCATTGGATTGAGTTGGGGAAGTGTATTTTTTGGGGTGGCCTTTCTGATGTTGTTGGGCCTGGCCATGTGGCTGGTGGCCATTTTGAAGCCTAGGTCTGCAAGCTTTCCTGGCCTTGTCTGCCAACAGGCCTGCTTTTTCATCCACTAGGATCAGAGCAGGTAGCCACAGCTTTATTAATCAAGTGTTTTCTGTGTGGTCTGTTGAATTTTGACATCATTTAGGGCATGGATGGAATTGGATTGAGTTGGGGAAGTGTGTTTTTTGGGGTGGCCTTTCTGATGTTGTTGGGCCTGGCCATGTGGCTGGTGGCCATTTTGAAGCCTAGGCCTGCAAGCTTGCCTGGCCTTGTCTGCCAACAGGCCTGCTTTTTCATCCACTAGGATGAGAGCAGGTAGCCACAGCTTTATTAATCAAGTGTTTTCTGTGTGGTCTGTTGAATTTAGACATCATTTAGGGCATGGATGGCATTGGATTGAGTTGGGGAAGTGTGTTTTTGGGGTGGCCTTTCTGATGTTGTTGGGCCTGGCCATGTGGCTGGTGGCCATTATGAAGCCTAGGCCTGCAAGCTTGCCTGGCCTTGTCTGCCAACAGGCCTGCTTTTTCATCCACTAGGATCTGAGCAGGTAGCCACAGCTTTATTAATCAAGTGTTTTCTGGGTGGTCTGTTGAATTTAGACTTCATTTAGGGCATGGATGGCATTGGATTGAGTTGGGGAAATGTGCTTTTTGGGGGTGGCCTTTCTGATGTAGCTGGGCCTGGCCATGTGGCTGGTGGCCATTTTGAAGTCTAGGCTTGCAAGCTTGCCTGGCCTTGTCCGCCAACAGGCCTGCTTTCATCCACTAGGATCAGAGCAGGTAGCCACAGCTTTATTAATTTAGTGTTTTCTGTGTGGTCTATTGAATTTAGACTTCATTTAGGGCATGGATGTCATTGGATTGAGTTGGGGAAGTGTGCTTTTTGGGAGTGGCCTTTCTGATGTTGTTGGGCCTGGCCATGTGGCTGGTGGCCATTTTGAAGCCTAGGCCTGCAAGCTTGCCTGGCCTTGTCTGCCAACAGGCCTGCTTTTTCATCCACTAGGATCAGAGCAGGTAGCCACAGCTTTATTAATCAAGTGTTTTCTGTGTGGTCTGTTGAATTTAGACATCATTTAGGGCATGGATGGCATTGGATTGAGTTGGGGAAGTGTATTTTTTGGGGTGGCCTTTCTGATGTTGTTGGGCCTGGCCATGTGGCTTGTGGCCATTTTGAAGCCTAGGTCTGCAAGCTTGCCTGGCCTTGTCTGCCAACAGGCCTGCTTTTTCATCCACTAGGATCAGAGCAGGTAGCCACAGCTTTATTAATCAAGTGTTTTCTGTGTGGTCTGTTGAATTTTGACATCATTTAGGGCATGGATGGAATTGGATTGAGTTGGGGAAGTGCGTTTTTTTGGGGGGCCTTTCTGATGTTGTTGGGCCTGGCCATGTGGCTGGTGGCCATTTTGAAGCCTAGGCCTGCAAGCTTGCCTGGCCTTGTCTGCCAACAGGCCTGCTTTTTCATCCACTAGGATCAGAGCAGGTAGCCACAGCTTTATTAATCAAGTGTTTTCTGTGTGGTCTGTTGAATTTAGACATCATTTAGGGCATGGATGGCATTGGATTGAGTTGGGGAAGTGTGTTTTTTGGGGTGGCCTTTCTGATGCTGTTGGGCCTGGCCATGTGGCTGGTGGCCATTTTGAAGCCTAGGCCTGCAAGCTTGCCTGGCTTTGTCTGCCAACAGGCCTGCTTTTTCATCCACTAGGATCAGAGCAGGTAGCCACAGCTTTATTAATCAAGTGTTTTCTGTGTGGTCTGTTGAATTTAGACATCATTTAGGGCATGGATGGCATTGGATTGAGTTGGGGAAGTGTGTTTTTTGGGGTGGCCTTTCTGATGTTGTTGGGCCTGGCCATGTGGCTGGTGGCCATTTTGAAGCCTAGGCCTGCAAGCTTGCCTGGCCTTGTCTGCCAACAGGCCTGCTTTTTCATCCACTAGGATCAGAGCAGGTAGCCACAGCTTTATTAATCTAGTGTTTTCTGTGTGGTCTGTTGAATTTAGACATCATTTAGGGCATGGATGGCATTGTATTTAGTTGGGGAAGTGTGTTTTTTGGGGTGGCCTTTCTGATGTTGTTGGGCCTGGCCATGTGGCTGGTGGCCATTTTGAAGCCTAGGCCTGCAAGCTTGCCTGGCCTTGTCTGCCAACAGGCCTGCGTTTTCATCCACTAGGATCAGAGCAGGTAGCCACAGCTTTATTAATCAAGTGTTTTCTGTGTGGTCTGTTGAATTTAGACATCATTTAGGGCATGGATGGCATTGGATTGAGTTGGGGAAGTGTGTTTTTTGGGGTGGCCTTTCTGATGTTGTTGGGCCTGGCCATGTGGCTGGTGGCCATTTTGAAGCCTAGGCCTGCAAGCTTGCCTGGCCTTGTCTGCCAACAGGCCTGCTTTTTCATCCACTAGGATCAGAGCAGGTAGCCACAGCTTTATTAATCTAGTGTTTTCTGTGTGGTCTGTTGAATTTAGACATCATTTAGGGCATGGATGGCATTGGATTTAGTTGGGGAAGTGTTTTTTTTGGGGTGGCCTTTCTGATGTTGTTGGGCCTGGCCATGTAGCTGGTGGCCATTTTGAAGCCTAGGCCTGCGAGCTTGCCTGGCCTTGTCTGCCAACAGGCCTGCTTTTTCATCCACTAGGATCAGAGCAGGTAGCCACAGCTTTATTAATCTAGTGTTTTCTGTGTGGTCTGTTGAATTTAGACATCATTTAGGGCATGGATGGCATTGGATTTAGTTGGGGAAGTGTGTTTTTTGGGGTGGCCTTTCTGATGTTGTTGGGCCTGGCCATGTAGCTGGTGGCCATTTTGAAGCCTAGGCCTGCGAGCTTGCCTGGCCTTGTCTGCCAACAGGCCTGCTTTTTCATCCACTAGGATCAGAGCAGGTAGCCACAGCTTTATTAATCAAGTGTTTTCTGTGTGGTCTGTTGAATTTAGACTTCATTTAGGACATGGATGGCATTGGATTGAGTTGGAGAAATGTGCTTTTTGGGGGTGGCCTTTCTGATGTAGCTGGGCCTGGCCATGTGGCTGGTGGCCATTTTGAAGCCTAGGCCTGCAAGCTTGCCTGGCCTTGTCCGCCAACAGGCCTGCTTTCATCCACTAGGATCAGAGCAGGTAGCCACAGCTTTATTAATTTAGTGTTTTCTGTGTGGTCTGTTGAATTTAGACATCATTTAGGGCATGGATGGCATTGGATTGAGTTGGGGAAGTGTGCTTTTTGGGAGTGGCCTTTCTGATGTTGTTGGGCCTGGCCATGTGGCTGGTGGCAATTTTGAAGCCTAGGCCTGCAAGCTTGCCTTTCCTTGTCTGCCAACAGGCCTGCTTTCATCCACTAGGATCAGAGCAGGTAGCCACAGCTTTATTAATCAAGTGTTTTCTGTGTGGTCTGTTGAATTTAGACTTCATTTAGGGCATGGATGGCATTGGATTGAGTTGGGGAAATGTGCTTTTTGGGGGTGGCCTTTCTGATGTTGTTGGGCCTGGCCATGTGGCTGGTGGCCATTTTGAAGCCTAGGCCTGCAAGCTTGCCTGGCCTTGTCCGCCAACAGGCCTGCTTTCATCCACTAGGATCAGAGTAGGTAGCCACAGCTTTATTAATCAAGTGTTTTCTGTGTGGTCTGTTGAATTTAGACATCATTTAGGGCATGGATGGCATTGGATTGAGTTGGTGAAGTGTGTTTTTGGGGTGGCCTTTCTGATGTTGTTGGGCCTGGCCATGTGGCTGGTGGCCATTTTGAAGCCTAGGCCTGCAAGCTTGCCTGGCCTTGTCCGCCAACAGGCCTGCTTTCATCCACTAGGATCAGAGCAGGTAGCCACAGCTTTATTAATTTAGTGTTTTCTGTGTGGTCTGTTGAATTTAGACTTCATTTAGGGCATGGATGTCATTGGATTGAGTTGCGGAAGTGTGCTTTTTGGGAGTGGCCTCTCTGATGTTGTTGGGCCTGGCCATGTGGCTGGTGGCCATTTTGAAGCCTAGGCCTGCAAGCTTGCCTGGCCTTGTCTGCCAACAGGCCTGCTTTTTCATCAACTAGGATCAGAGCAGGTAGCCACAGCTTTATTAATCAAGTGTTTTCTGTGTGGTCAGTTGAATTTAGACATCATTTAGGGCATGGATGGCATTGGATTGAGTTGGGGAAGTGTATTTTTTGGGGTGGCCTTTCTGATGTTGTTGGGCCTGGCCATGTGGCTTGTGGCCATTTTGAAGCCTAGGTCTGCAAGCTTGCCTGGCCTTGTCTGCCAACAGGCCTGCTTTTTCATCCACTAGGATCAGAGCAGGTAGCCACAGCTTTATTAATCAAGTGTTTTCTGTGTGGTCTGTTGAATTTTGACATCATTTAGGGCATGGATGGAATTGGATTGAGTTGGGGAAGTGTGTTTTTTGGGGGGTCCTTTCTGATGTTGTTGGGCCTGGCCATGTGGCTGGTGGCCATTTTGAAGCCTAGGCCTGCAAGCTTGCCTGGCCTTGTCTGCCAACAGGCCTGCTTTTTCATCCACTAGGATCAGAGCAGGTAGCCACAGCTTTATTAATCAAGTGTTTTCTGTGTGGTCTGTTGAATTTAGACATCATTTAGGGCATGGATGGCATTGGATTGAGTTGGGGAAGAGTGTTTTTTGGGGTGGCCTTTCTGATGTTGTTGGGCCTGGCCATGTGGCTGGTGGCCATTTTGAAGCCTAGGCCTGCAAGCTTGCCTGGCTTTGTCTGCCAACAGGCCTGCTTTTTCATCCACTAGGATCAGAGCAGGTAGCCACAGCTTTATTAATCAAGTGTTTTCTGTGTGGTCTGTTGAATTTAGACATCATTTAGGGCATGGATGGCATTGGATTGAGTTGGGGAAGTGTGTTTTTTGGGGTGGCCTTTCTGATGTTGTTGTGCCTGGCCATGTGGCAGGTGGCCATTTTGAAGCCTAGGCCTGCAAGCTTGCCTGGCCTTGTCTGCCAACAGGCCTGCTTTTTCATCCACTAGGATCAGAGCAGGTAGCCACAGCTTTATTAATCTAGTGTTTTCTGTGTGGTCTGTTGAATTTAGACATCATTTAGGGCATGGATGGCATTGTATTTAGTTGGGGAAGTGTGTTTTTTGGGGTGGCCTTTCTGATGTTGTTGGGCCTGGCCATGTGGCTGGTGGCCATTTTGAAGCCTAGGCCTGCAAGCTTGCCTGGCCTTGTCTGCCAACAGGCCTGCGTTTTCATCCACTAGGATCAGAGCAGGTAGCCACAGCTTTATTAATCAAGTGTTTTCTGTGTGGTCTGTTGAATTTAGACATCATTTAGGGCATGGATGGCATTGGATTGAGTTGGGGAAGTGTGTTTTTTGGGGTGGCCTTTCTGATGTTGTTGGGCCTGGCCATGTGGCTGGTGGCCATTTTGAAGCCTAGGCCTGCAAGCTTGCCTGGCCTTGTCTGCCAACAGGCCTGCTTTTTCATCCACTAGGATCAGAGCAGGTAGCCACAGCTTTATTAATCTAGTGTTTTCTGTGTGGTCTGTTGAATTTAGACATCATTTAGGGCATGGATGGCATTGGATTTAGTTGGGGAAGTGTTTTTTTTGGGGTGGCCTTTCTGATGTTGTTGGGCCTGGCCATGTAGCTGGTGGCCATTTTGAAGCCTAGGCCTGCGAGCTTGCCTGGCCTTGTCTGCCAACAGGCCTGCTTTTTCATCCACTAGGATCAGAGCAGGTAGCCACAGCTTTATTAATCTAGTGTTTTCTGTGTGGTCTGTTGAATTTAGACATCATTTAGGGCATGGATGGCATTGGATTGAGTTGGGGAAGTGTGTTTTCTGGGGTGGCCTTTCTGATGTTGTTGGGCCGAGCCATGTGGCTGGTGGCCATTTTGAAGCCTAGGCCTGCAAGCTTGCCTGGCCTTGTCTGCCAACAGGCCTGCTTTTTTATCCACTAGGATCAGAGCAGGTAGCCACAGCTTTATTAATCTAGTGTTTTCTGTGTGGTCTGTTGAATTTAGACATCATTTAGGGCATGGATGGCATTGGATTGAGTTGTGGAAGTGTATTTTTTGGGGTGGCCTTTCTGATGTTGTTGGGCCTGGCCATGTGGCTGGTGGCCATTTTGAAGCCTAGGTCTGCAAGCTTGCCTGGCCTTGTCTGCCAACAGGCCTGCTTTTTCATCCACTAGGATCAGAGCAGGTAGCCACAGCTTTATTAATCAAGTGTTTTCTGTGTGGTCTGTTGAATTTTGACATCATTTAGGGCATGGATGGAATTGGATTGAGTTGGGGAAGTGCGTTTTTTGGGGTGGCCTTTCTGATGTTGTTGGGCCTGGCCATGTGGCTGGTGGCCATTCTGAAGCCTAGGCCTGCAAGCTTGCCTGACCTTGTCTGCCAACAGGCCTGCTTTTTCATCCACTAGGATCAGAGCAGGTAGCCACAGCTTTATTGATCAAGTGTTTTCTGTGTGGTCTGTTGAATTTAGACATCATTTAGGGCATGGATGGCATTGGATTGAGTTGGGGAAGTGTGCTTTTTGGGGTGGCCTTTCTGATGTTGTTGGGCCTGGCCATGTGGCTGGTGGCCATTTTGAAGCCTAGGCCTGCAAGCTTGCCTGGCCTTGTCTGCCAACAGGCCTGCTTTTTCATCCACTAGGATCAGAGCAGGTAGCCACAGCTTTATTAATCAAGTGTTTTCTGGGTGGTCTGTTGAATTTAGACTTCATTTAGGGCATGGATGGCATTGGATTGAGTTGGGGAAATGTGCTTTTTGGGGGTGGCCTTTCTGATGTAGTTGGGCCTGGCCATGTGGCTGGTGGCCATTTTGAAGTCTAGGCTTGCAAGCTTGCCTGGCTTTGTCCGCCAACAGGCCTGCTTTCATCCACTAGGATCAGAGCAGGTAGCCACAGCTTTATTAATTTAGTGTTTTCTGTGTGGTCTGTTGAATTTAGACTTCATTTAGGGCATGGATGTCATTGGATTGAGTTGGGGAAGTGTGCTTTTTGGGAGTGGCCTTTCTGATGTTGTTGGGCCTGGCCATGTGGCTAGTGGCCATTTTGAAGCCTAGGCCTGCAAGCTTGCCTGGCCTTGTCTGCCAACAGGCCTGCTTTTTCATCCACTAGGATCAGAGCAGGTAGCCACAGCTTTATTAATCTAGTGTTTTCTGTGTGGTCTGTTGAATTTAGACATCATTTAGGGCATGGATGGCATTGGATTGAGTTGGGGAAGTGTGTTTTTTGGGGTGGCCTTTCTGATGTTGTTGGGCCTGGCCATGTGGCTGGTGGCCATTTTGAAGCCTAGGCCTGCAAGCTTGCCTGGCCTTGTCTGCCAACAGGCCTGCTTTTTCATCCACTAGGATCAGAGCAGGTAGCCACAGCTTTATTAATCAAGTGTTTTCTGTATGGTCTGTTGAATTTAGACATCATTTAGGGCATGGATGGCATTGGATTGAGTTGGGGAAGTGTGTTTTTTGGGGTGGCCTTTCTGATGTTGTTGGGCCTGGCCATGTGGCTGGTGGCCATTTTGAAGCCTAGGCCTGCAAGCTTGCCTGGCCTTGTCTGCCAACAGGCCTGCTTTTTCATCCACTAGGATCAGAGCAGGTAGCCACAGCTTTATTAATCTAGTGTTTTCCGTGTGGTCTGTTGAATTTAGACATCATTTTGGGCATGGATGGCATTGGATTGAGTTGGGGAAGTGTGTTTTTTGGGGTGGCCTTTCTGATGTTGTTGGGCCTGGGCATGTGGCTGGTGGCCATTTTGAAGCCTAGGTCTGCAAGCTTGCCTGGCCTTGTCTGCCAACAGGCCTGCTTTTTCATCCACTAGGATCAGAGCAAGTAGCCACAGCTTTATTAATCAAGTGTTTTCTGTGTGGTCTGTTGAATTTTGACATCATTTAGGGCATGGATGGAATTGGATTGAGTTGGGGAAGTGCGTTTTTTGGGGTGGCCTTTCTGATGTTGTTGGGCCTGGCCATGTGGCTGGTGGCCATTTTGAAGCCTAGGCCTGCAAGCTTGCCTGGCCTTGTCTGCCAACAGGCCTGCTTTTTCATCCACTAGGATCAGAGCAGGTAGCCACAGCTTTATTAATCAAGTGTTTTCTGTGTGGTCTATTGAATTTAGACATCATTTAGGGCATGGATGGCATTGGATTGAGTTGGGGAAGTGTGTTTTTTGGGGTGGCCTTTCTGATGTTGTTGGGCCTGGCCATGTGGCTGGTGGCCATTTTGAAGCCTAGGCCTGCAAGCTTGCCTGGCCTTGTCTGCCAACAGGCCTGCTTTTTCATCCACTAGGATCAGAGCAGGTAGCCACAGCTTTATTAATCAAGTGTTTTCTGTGTGGTCTGTTGAATTTAGACTTCATTTAGGACATGGATGGCATTGGATTGAGTTGGGGAAATGTGCTTTTTGGGGGTGGCCTTTCTGATGTAGCTGGGCCTGGCCATGTGGCTGGTGGCCATTTTGAAGCCTAGGCCTGCAAGCTTGCCTGGCCTTGTCCGCCAACAGGCCTGCTTTCATCCACTAGGATCAGAGCAGGTAGCCACAGCTTTATTAATTTAGTGTTTTCTGTGTGGTCTGTTGAATTTAGACATCATTTAGGGCATGGATGGCATTGGATTGAGTTGGGGAAGTGTGTTTTTTGGGGTGGCCTTTCTGATGTTGTTGGGCCTGGCCATGTGGCTGGTGGCCATTTTGAAGCCTAGGCCTGCAAGCTTGCCTGGCCTTGTCTGCCAACAGGCCTGCTTTTTCATCCACTAGGATCAGAGCAGGTAGCCACAGCTTTATTAATCAAGTGTTTTCTGTGTGGTCTGTTGAATTTAGACTTCATTTAGGACATGGATGGCATTGGATTGAGTTGGGGAAATGTGCTTTTTGGGGGTGGCCTTTCTGATGTAGCTGGGCCTGGCCGTGTGGCTGGTGGCCATTTTGAAGCCTAGGCCTGCAAGCTTGCCTGGCCTTGTCCGCCAAGAAGCCTGCTTTCATCCACTAGGATCAGAGCAGGTAGCCACGGCTTTATTAATTTCGTGTTTTCTGTGTGGTCTGTTGAATTTAGACTTCATTTAGGGCATGGATGTCATTGGATTAAGTTGGGGAAGTGTGCTTTTTGGGAGTGGCCTTTCTGATGTTGTTGGGCCTGGCCATGTGGCTGGTGGCCATTTTGAAGCCTAGGCCTGCAAGCTTGCCTGGCCTTGTCTGCCAACAGGCCTGCTTTTTCATCCACTAGGATCAGAGCAGGTAGCCACAGCTTTATTAATCTAGTGTTTTCTGTGTGGTCTGTTGAATTTAGACATCATTTAGGGCATGGATGGCATTGGATTGAGTTGGGGAAGTGTGTTTTTTGGGGTTGCCTTTCTGATGTTGTTGGGCCTGGCCATGTGGCTGGTGGCCATTTTGAAGCCTAGGCCTGCAAGCTTGCCTGGCCTTGTCTGCCAACAGGCCTGCTTTTTCATCCACTAGGATCAGAGCAGGTAGCCACAGCTTTATTAATCTAGTGTTTTCCGTGTGGTCTGTTGAATTTAGACATCATTTAGGGCATGGATGGCATTGGATTGAGTTGGGGAAGTGTGTTTTTTGGGGTGGCCTTTCTGATGTTGTTGGGCCTGGCCATGTGGCTGGTGGCCATTTTGAAGCCTATGCCTGCAAGCTTGCCTGGCCTTGTCTGCCAACAGGCCTGCTTTTTCATCCACTAGGATCAGAGCAGGTAGCCACAGCTTTATTAATCTAGTGTTTTCTGTGTGGTCTGTTGAATTTAGACATCATTTAGGGCATGGATGGCATTGGATTGAGTTGGGGAAGTGTGTTTTTTGGGGTGGCCTTTCTGATGTTTTTGGGCCTGGCCATGTGGCTGGTGGCCATTTTGAAGCCTAGGCCTGCAAGCTTGCCTGGCCTTGTCTGCCAACAGGCCTGCTTTTTCATCCACTAGGATCAGAGCAGGTAGCCACAGCTTTATTAATCAAGTGTTTTCTGTGTGGTCTGTTGAATTTAGACTTCATTTAGGGCATGGATGGCATTGGATTGAGTTGGGGAAATGTGCTTTTTGGGGGTGGCCTTTCTGATGTTGTTGGGCCTGGCCATGTGGCTGGTGGCCATTTTGAAGCCTAGGCCTGCAAGCTTGCCTGGCCTTGTCCGCCAACAGGCCTGCTTTCATCCACTAGGATCAGAGTAGGTAGCCACAGCTTTATTAATTTAGTGTTTTCTGAGTGGTCTGTTGAATTTAGACTTCATTTAGGGCATGGATGTCATTGGATTGAGTTGGGGAAGTGTGCTTTTTGGGAGTGGCCTTTCTGATGTTGTTGGGCCTGGCCATGTGGCTGGTGGCCATTTTGAAGCCTAGGCCTGCAAGCTTGCCTTTCCTTGTCTGCCAACAGGCCTGCTTTCATCCACTAGGATCAGAGCAGGTAGCCACAGCTTTATTAATTTAGTGTTTTCTGTGTGGTCTGTTGAATTTAGACATCATTTAGGGCATGGATGGCATTGGATTGAGTTGGGGAAGTGTATTTTTTGGGGTGGCCTTTCTGATGTTGTTGGGCCTGGCCATGTGGCTGGTGGCCATTTTGAAGCCTAGGTATGCAAGCCTGCCTGGCCTTGTCTGCCAACAGGCCTGCTTTTTCATCCACTAGGATCAGAGCAGGTAGCCACAGCTTTATTAATCAAGTGTTTTCTGTGTGGTCTGTTGAATTTAGACATCATTTAGGGCATGGATGGAATTGGATTGAGTTTGGGAAGTGTGTTTTTTGGTGGTGGCCTTTCTGATGTTGTTGGGCCTGGCCATGTGGCTGGTGGCCATTTTGAAGCCTAGGCCTGCAAGCTTGCCTGGCCTTGTCTGCCAACAGGCCTGCTTTTTCATCCACTAGGATCAGAGCAGGTAGCCACAGCTTTATTAATCTAGTGTTTTCTGTGTGGTCTGTTGAATTTAGACATCATTTAGGGCATGGATGGCATTGGATTGAGTTGGGGAAGTGTATTTTTTGGGGTGGCCTTTCTGATGTTGTTGGGCCTGGCCATGTGGCTGGTGGCCATTTTGAAGCCTAGGTCTGCAAGCTTTCCTGGCCTTGTCTGCCAACAGGCCTGCTTTTTCATCCACTAGGATCAGAGCAGGTAGCCACAGCTTTATTAATCAAGTGTTTTCTGTGTGGTCTGTTGAATTTTGACATCATTTAGGGCATGGATGGAATTGGATTGAGTTGGGGAAGTGCGTTTTTTGGGGTGGCCTTTCTGATGTTGTTGGGCCTGGCCATGTGGCTGGTGGCCATTTTGAAGCCTAGGCCTGCAAGCTTGCCTGGCCTTGTCTGCCAACAGGCCTGCTTTTTCATCCACTAGGATGAGAGCAGGTAGCCACAGCTTTATTAATCAAGTGTTTTCTGTGTGGTCTGTTGAATTTAGACATCATTTAGGGCATGGATGGCATTGGATTGAGTTGGGGAAGTGTGTTTTTGGGGTGGCCTTTCTGATGTTGTTGGGCCTGGCCATGTGGCTGGTGGCCATTATGAAGCCTAGGCCTGCAAGCTTGCCTGGCCTTGTCTGCCAACAGGCCTGCTTTTTCATCCACTAGGATCTGAGCAGGTAGCCACAGCTTTATTAATCAAGTGTTTTCTGGGTGGTCTGTTGAATTTAGACTTCATTTAGGGCATGGATGGCATTGGATTGAGTTGGGGAAATGTGCTTTTTGGGGGTGGCCTTTCTGATGTAGCTGGGCCTGGCCATGTGGCTGGTGGCCATTTTGAAGTCTAGGCTTGCAAGCTTGCCTGGCCTTGTCCGCCAACAGGCCTGCTTTCATCCACTAGGATCAGAGCAGGTAGCCACAGCTTTATTAATTTAGTGTTTTCTGTGTGGTCTGTTGAATTTAGACTTCATTTAGGGCATGGATGTCATTGGATTGAGTTGGGGAAGTGTGCTTTTTGGGAGTGGCCTTTCTGATGTTGTTGGGCCTGGCCATGTGGCTGGTGGCCATTTTGAAGCCTAGGCCTGCAAGCTTGCCTGGCCTTGTCTGCCAACAGGCCTGCTTTTTCATCCACTAGGATCAGAGCAGGTAGCCACAGCTTTATTAATCAAGTGTTTTCTGTGTGGTCTGTTGAATTTAGACATCATTTAGGGCATGGATGGCATTGGATTGAGTTGGGGAAGTGTATTTTTTGGGGTGGCCTTTCTGATGTTGTTGGGCCTGGCCATGTGGCTTGTGGCCATTTTGAAGCCTAGGTCTGCAAGCTTGCCTGGCCTTGTCTGCCAACAGGCCTGCTTTTTCATCCACTAGGATCAGAGCAGGTAGCCACAGCTTTATTAATCAAGTGTTTTCTGTGTGGTCTGTTGAATTTTGACATCATTTAGGGCATGGATGGAATTGGATTGAGTTGGGGAAGTGCGTTTTTTGGGGGGGCCTTTCTGATGTTGTTGGGCCTGGCCATGTGGCTGGTGGCCATTTTGAAGCCTAGGCCTGCAAGCTTGCCTGGCCTTGTCTGCCAACAGGCCTGCTTTTTCATCCACTAGGATCAGAGCAGGTAGCCACAGCTTTATTAATCAAGTGTTTTCTGTGTGGTCTGTTGAATTTAGACATCATTTAGGGCATGGATGGCATTGTATTTAGTTGGGGAAGTGTGTTTTTTGGGGTGGCCTTTCTGATGTTGTTGGGCCTGGCCATGTGGCTGGTGGCCATTTTGAAGCCTAGGCCTGCAAGCTTGCCTGGCCTTGTCTGCCAACAGGCCTGCTTTTTCATCCACTAGGATCAGAGCAGGTAGCCACAGCTTTATTAATCTAGTGTTTTCTGTGTGGTCTGTTGAATTTAGACATCATTTAGGGCATGGATGGCATTGGATTGAGTTGGGGAAGTGTGTTTTTTGGGGTGGCCTTTCTGATGTTGTTGGGCCTGGCCATGTGGCTGGTGGCCATTTTGAAGCCTAGGCCTGCAAGCTTGCCTGGCCTTGTCTGCCAACAGGCCTGCTTTTTCATCCACTAGGATCAGAGCAGGTAGCCACAGCTTTATTAATCTAGTGTTTTCTGTGTGGTCTGTTGAATTTAGACATCATTTAGGGCATGGATGGCATTGGATTTAGTTGGGGAAGTGTTTTTTTTGGGGTGGCCTTTCTGATGTTGTTGGGCCTGGCCATGTAGCTGGTGGCCATTTTGAAGCCTAGGCCTGCGAGCTTGCCTGGCCTTGTCTGCCAACAGGCCTGCTTTTTCATCCACTAGGATCAGAGCAGGTAGCCACAGCTTTATTAATCAAGTGTTTTCTGTGTGGTCTGTTGAATTTAGACTTCATTTAGGACATGGATGGCATTGGATTGAGTTGGAGAAATGTGCTTTTTGGGGGTGGCCTTTCTGATGTAGCTGGGCCTGGCCATGTGGCTGGTGGCCATTTTGAAGCCTAGGCCTGCAAGCTTGCCTGGCCTTGTCCGCCAAGAAGCCTGCTTTCATCCACTAGGATCAGAGCAGGTAGCCACAGCTTTATTAATTTCGTGTTTTCTGTGTGGTCTGTTGAATTTAGACTTCATTTAGGGCATGGATGTCATTGGATTAAGTTGGGGAAGTGTGCTTTTTGGGAGTGGCCTTTCTGATGTTGTTGGGCCTGGCCATGTGGCTGGTGGCCATTTTGAAGCCTATGCCTGCAAGCTTGCCTGGCCTTGTCTGCCAACAGGCCTGCTTTTTCATCCACTAGGATCAGAGCAGGTAGCCACAGCTTTATTAATCTAGTGTTTTCTGTGTGGTCTGTTGAATTTAGACATCATTTAGGGCATGGATGGCATTGGATTGAGTTGGGGAAGTGTGTTTTTTGGGGTGGCCTTTCTGATGTTTTTGGGCCTGGCCATGTGGCTGGTGGCCATTTTGAAGCCTAGGCCTGCAAGCTTGCCTGGCCTTGTCTGCCAACAGGCCTGCTTTTTCATCCACTAGGATCAGAGCAGGTAGCCACAGCTTTATTAATCAAGTGTTTTCTGTGTGGTCTGTTGAATTTAGACTTCATTTAGGGCATGGATGGCATTGGATTGAGTTGGGGAAATGTGCTTTTTGGGGGTGGCCTTTCTGATGTTGTTGGGCCTGGCCATGTGGCTGGTGGCCATTTTGAAGCCTAGGCCTGCAAGCTTGCCTGGCCTTGTCCGCCAACAGGCCTGCTTTCATCCACTAGGATCAGAGTAGGTAGCCACAGCTTTATTAATTTAGTGTTTTCTGAGTGGTCTGTTGAATTTAGACTTCATTTAGGGCATGGATGTCATTGGATTGAGTTGGGGAAGTGTGCTTTTTGGGAGTGGCCTTTCTGATGTTGTTGGGCCTGGCCATGTGGCTGGTGGCAATTTTGAAGCCTAGGCCTGCAAGCTTGCCTTTCCTTGTCTGCCAACAGGCCTGCTTTCATCCACTAGGATCAGAGCAGGTAGCCACAGCTTTATTAATTTAGTGTTTTCTGTGTGGTCTGTTGAATTTAGACATCATTTAGGGCATGGATGGCATTGGATTGAGTTGGGGAAGTGTATTTTTTGGGGTGGCCTTTCTGATGTTGTTGGGCCTGGCCATGTGGCTGGTGGCCATTTTGAAGCCTAGGTATGCAAGCCTGCCTGGCCTTGTCTGCCAACAGGCCTGCTTTTTCATCCACTAGGATCAGAGCAGGTAGCCACAGCTTTATTAATCAAGTGTTTTCTGTGTGGTCTGTTGAATTTAGACATCATTTAGGGCATGGATGGAATTGGATTGAGTTTGGGAAGTGTGTTTTTTGGTGGTGGCCTTTCTGATGTTGTTGGGCCTGGCCATGTGGATGGTGGCCATTTTGAAGCCTAGGCCTGCAAGCTTGCCTGGCCTTGTCTGCCAACAGGCCTGCTTTTTCATCCACTAGGATCAGAGCAGGTAGCCACAGCTTTATTAATCTAGTGTTTTCTGTGTGGTCTGTTGAATTTAGACATCATTTAGGGCATGGATGGCATTGGATTGAGTTGGGGAAGTGTATTTTTTGGGGTGGCCTTTCTGATGTTGTTGGGCCTGGCCATGTGGCTGGTGGCCATTTTGAAGCCTAGGTCTGCAAGCTTTCCTGGCCTTGTCTGCCAACAGGCCTGCTTTTTCATCCACTAGGATCAGAGCAGGTAGCCACAGCTTTATTAATCAAGTGTTTTCTGTGTGGTCTGTTGAATTTTGACATCATTTAGGGCATGGATGGAATTGGATTGAGTTGGGGAAGTGCGTTTTTTGGGGTGGCCTTTCTGATGTTGTTGGGCCTGGCCATGTGGCTGGTGGCCATTTTGAAGCCTAGGCCTGCAAGCTTGCCTGGCCTTGTCTGCCAACAGGCCTGCTTTTTCATCCACTAGGATCAGAGCAGGTAGCCACAGCTTTATTAATCTAGTGTTTTCTGTGTGGTCTGTTGAATTTAGACATCATTTAGGGCATGGATGGCATTGGATTGAGTTGGGGAAGTGTGTTTTTTGGGGTTGCCTTTCTGATGTTGTTGGGCCTGGCCATGTGGCTGGTGGCCATTTTGAAGCCTAGGCCTGCAAGCTTGCCTGGCCTTGTCTGCCAACAGGCCTGCTTTTTCATCCACTAGGATGAGAGCAGGTAGCCACAGCTTTATTAATCAAGTGTTTTCTGTGTGGTCTGTTGAATTTAGACATCATTTAGGGCATGGATGGCATTGGATTGAGTTGGGGAAGTGTGTTTTTGGGGTGGCCTTTCTGATGTTGTTGGGCCTGGCCATGTGGCTGGTGGCCATTATGAAGCCTAGGCCTGCAAGCTTGCCTGGCCTTGTCTGCCAACAGGCCTGCTTTTTCATCCACTAGGATCTGAGCAGGTAGCCACAGCTTTATTAATCAAGTGTTTTCTGGGTGGTCTGTTGAATTTAGACTTCATTTAGGGCATGGATGGCATTGGATTGAGTTGGGGAAATGTGCTTTTTGGGGGTGGCCTTTCTGATGTAGCTGGGCCTGGCCATGTGGCTGGTGGCCATTTTGAAGTCTAGGCTTGCAAGCTTGCCTGGCCTTGTCCGCCAACAGGCCTGCTTTCATCCACTAGGATCAGAGCAGGTAGCCACAGCTTTATTAATTTAGTGTTTTCTGTGTGGTCTGTTGAATTTAGACTTCATTTAGGGCATGGATGTCATTGGATTGAGTTGGGGAAGTGTGCTTTTTGGGAGTGGCCTTTCTGATGTTGTTGGGCCTGGCCATGTGGCTGGTGGCCATTTTGAAGCCTAGGCCTGCAAGCTTGCCTGGCCTTGTCTGCCAACAGGCCTGCTTTTTCATCCACTAGGATCAGAGCAGGTAGCCACAGCTTTATTAATCAAGTGTTTTCTGTGTGGTCTGTTGAATTTAGACATCATTTAGGGCATGGATGGCATTGGATTGAGTTGGGGAAGTGTATTTTTTGGGGTGGCCTTTCTGATGTTGTTGGGCCTGGCCATGTGGCTTGTGGCCATTTTGAAGCCTAGGTCTGCAAGCTTGCCTGGCCTTGTCTGCCAACAGGCCTGCTTTTTCATCCACTAGGATCAGAGCAGGTAGCCACAGCTTTATTAATCAAGTGTTTTCTGTGTGGTCTGTTGAATTTTGACATCATTTAGGGCATGGATGGAATTGGATTGAGTTGGGGAAGTGCGTTTTTTGGGGGGGCCTTTCTGATGTTGTTGGGCCTGGCCATGTGGCTGGTGGCCATTTTGAAGCCTAGGCCTGCAAGCTTGCCTGGCCTTGTCTGCCAACAGGCCTGCTTTTTCATCCACTAGGATCAGAGCAGGTAGCCACAGCTTTATTAATCAAGTGTTTTCTGTGTGGTCTGTTGAATTTAGACATCATTTAGGGCATGGATGGCATTGTATTTAGTTGGGGAAGTGTGTTTTTTGGGGTGGCCTTTCTGATGTTGTTGGGCCTGGCCATGTGGCTGGTGGCCATTTTGAAGCCTAGGCCTGCAAGCTTGCCTGGCCTTGTCTGCCAACAGGCCTGCTTTTTCATCCACTAGGATCAGAGCAGGTAGCCACAGCTTTATTAATCTAGTGTTTTCTGTGTGGTCTGTTGAATTTAGACATCATTTAGGGCATGGATGGCATTGGATTGAGTTGGGGAAGTGTGTTTTTTGGGGTGGCCTTTCTGATGTTGTTGGGCCTGGCCATGTGGCTGGTGGCCATTTTGAAGCCTAGGCCTGCAAGCTTGCCTGGCCTTGTCTGCCAACAGGCCTGCTTTTTCATCCACTAGGATCAGAGCAGGTAGCCACAGCTTTATTAATCTAGTGTTTTCTGTGTGGTCTGTTGAATTTAGACATCATTTAGGGCATGGATGGCATTGGATTTAGTTGGGGAAGTGTTTTTTTTGGGGTGGCCTTTCTGATGTTGTTGGGCCTGGCCATGTAGCTGGTGGCCATTTTGAAGCCTAGGCCTGCGAGCTTGCCTGGCCTTGTCTGCCAACAGGCCTGCTTTTTCATCCACTAGGATCAGAGCAGGTAGCCACAGCTTTATTAATCAAGTGTTTTCTGTGTGGTCTGTTGAATTTAGACTTCATTTAGGACATGGATGGCATTGGATTGAGTTGGAGAAATGTGCTTTTTGGGGGTGGCCTTTCTGATGTAGCTGGGCCTGGCCATGTGGCTGGTGGCCATTTTGAAGCCTAGGCCTGCAAGCTTGCCTGGCCTTGTCCGCCAAGAAGCCTGCTTTCATCCACTAGGATCAGAGCAGGTAGCCACAGCTTTATTAATTTCGTGTTTTCTGTGTGGTCTGTTGAATTTAGACTTCATTTAGGGCATGGATGTCATTGGATTAAGTTGGGGAAGTGTGCTTTTTGGGAGTGGCCTTTCTGATGTTGTTGGGCCTGGCCATGTGGCTGGTGGCCATTTTGAAGCCTATGCCTGCAAGCTTGCCTGGCCTTGTCTGCCAACAGGCCTGCTTTTTCATCCACTAGGATCAGAGCAGGTAGCCACAGCTTTATTAATCTAGTGTTTTCTGTGTGGTCTGTTGAATTTAGACATCATTTAGGGCATGGATGGCATTGGATTGAGTTGGGGAAGTGTGTTTTTTGGGGTGGCCTTTCTGATGTTTTTGGGCCTGGCCATGTGGCTGGTGGCCATTTTGAAGCCTAGGCCTGCAAGCTTGCCTGGCCTTGTCTGCCAACAGGCCTGCTTTTTCATCCACTAGGATCAGAGCAGGTAGCCACAGCTTTATTAATCAAGTGTTTTCTGTGTGGTCTGTTGAATTTAGACTTCATTTAGGGCATGGATGGCATTGGATTGAGTTGGGGAAATGTGCTTTTTGGGGGTGGCCTTTCTGATGTTGTTGGGCCTGGCCATGTGGCTGGTGGCCATTTTGAAGCCTAGGCCTGCAAGCTTGCCTGGCCTTGTCCGCCAACAGGCCTGCTTTCATCCACTAGGATCAGAGTAGGTAGCCACAGCTTTATTAATTTAGTGTTTTCTGAGTGGTCTGTTGAATTTAGACTTCATTTAGGGCATGGATGTCATTGGATTGAGTTGGGGAAGTGTGCTTTTTGGGAGTGGCCTTTCTGATGTTGTTGGGCCTGGCCATGTGGCTGGTGGCAATTTTGAAGCCTAGGCCTGCAAGCTTGCCTTTCCTTGTCTGCCAACAGGCCTGCTTTCATCCACTAGGATCAGAGCAGGTAGCCACAGCTTTATTAATTTAGTGTTTTCTGTGTGGTCTGTTGAATTTAGACATCATTTAGGGCATGGATGGCATTGGATTGAGTTGGGGAAGTGTATTTTTTGGGGTGGCCTTTCTGATGTTGTTGGGCCTGGCCATGTGGCTGGTGGCCATTTTGAAGCCTAGGTATGCAAGCCTGCCTGGCCTTGTCTGCCAACAGGCCTGCTTTTTCATCCACTAGGATCAGAGCAGGTAGCCACAGCTTTATTAATCAAGTGTTTTCTGTGTGGTCTGTTGAATTTAGACATCATTTAGGGCATGGATGGAATTGGATTGAGTTTGGGAAGTGTGTTTTTTGGTGGTGGCCTTTCTGATGTTGTTGGGCCTGGCCATGTGGATGGTGGCCATTTTGAAGCCTAGGCCTGCAAGCTTGCCTGGCCTTGTCTGCCAACAGGCCTGCTTTTTCATCCACTAGGATCAGAGCAGGTAGCCACAGCTTTATTAATCTAGTGTTTTCTGTGTGGTCTGTTGAATTTAGACATCATTTAGGGCATGGATGGCATTGGATTGAGTTGGGGAAGTGTATTTTTTGGGGTGGCCTTTCTGATGTTGTTGGGCCTGGCCATGTGGCTGGTGGCCATTTTGAAGCCTAGGTCTGCAAGCTTTCCTGGCCTTGTCTGCCAACAGGCCTGCTTTTTCATCCACTAGGATCAGAGCAGGTAGCCACAGCTTTATTAATCAAGTGTTTTCTGTGTGGTCTGTTGAATTTTGACATCATTTAGGGCATGGATGGAATTGGATTGAGTTGGGGAAGTGCGTTTTTTGGGGTGGCCTTTCTGATGTTGTTGGGCCTGGCCATGTGGCTGGTGGCCATTTTGAAGCCTAGGCCTGCAAGCTTGCCTGGCCTTGTCTGCCAACAGGCCTGCTTTTTCATCCACTAGGATCAGAGCAGGTAGCCACAGCTTTATTAATCTAGTGTTTTCTGTGTGGTCTGTTGAATTTAGACATCATTTAGGGCATGGATGGCATTGGATTGAGTTGGGGAAGTGTGTTTTTTGGGGTTGCCTTTCTGATGTTGTTGGGCCTGGCCATGTGGCTGGTGGCCATTTTGAAGCCTAGGCCTGCAAGCTTGCCTGGCCTTGTCTGCCAACAGGCCTGCTTTTTCATCCACTAGGATCAGAGCAGGTAGCCACGGCTTTATTAATCTAGTGTTTTCCGTGTGGTCTGTTGAATTTAGACATCATTTAGGGCATGGATGGCATTGGATTGAGTTGGGGAAGTGTGTTTTTTGGGGTGGCCTTTCTGATGTTGTTGGGCCTGGCCATGTGGCTGGTGGCCATTTTGAAGCCTATGCCTGCAAGCTTGCCTGGCCTTGTCTGCCAACAGGCCTGCTTTTTCATCCACTAGGATCAGAGCAGGTAGCCACAGCTTTATTAATCTAGTGTTTTCTGTGTGGTCTGTTGAATTTAGACATCATTTAGGGCATGGATGGCATTGGATTGAGTTGGGGAAGTGTGTTTTTTGGGGTGGCCTTTCTGATGTTTTTGGGCCTGGCCATGTGGCTGGTGGCCATTTTGAAGCCTAGGCCTGCAAGCTTGCCTGGCCTTGTCTGCCAACAGGCCTGCTTTTTCATCCACTAGGATCAGAGCAGGTAGCCACAGCTTTATTAATCAAGTGTTTTCTGTGTGGTCTGTTGAATTTAGACTTCATTTAGGGCATGGATGGCATTGGATTGAGTTGGGGAAATGTGCTTTTTGGGGGTGGCCTTTCTGATGTTGTTGGGCCTGGCCATGTGGCTGGTGGCCATTTTGAAGCCTAGGCCTGCAAGCTTGCCTGGCCTTGTCCGCCAACAGGCCTGCTTTCATCCACTAGGATCAGAGTAGGTAGCCACAGCTTTATTAATTTAGTGTTTTCTGAGTGGTCTGTTGAATTTAGACTTCATTTAGGGCATGGATGTCATTGGATTGAGTTGGGGAAGTGTGCTTTTTGGGAGTGGCCTTTCTGATGTTGTTGGGCCTGGCCATGTGGCTGGTGGCCATTTTGAAGCCTAGGCCTGCAAGCTTGCCTTTCCTTGTCTGCCAACAGGCCTGCTTTCATCCACTAGGATCAGAGCAGGTAGCCACAGCTTTATTAATTTAGTGTTTTCTGTGTGGTCTGTTGAATTTAGACATCATTTAGGGCATGGATGGCATTGGATTGAGTTGGGGAAGTGTATTTTTTGGGGTGGCCTTTCTGATGTTGTTGGGCCTGGCCATGTGGCTGGTGGCCATTTTGAAGCCTAGGTATGCAAGCCTGCCTGGCCTTGTCTGCCAACAGGCCTGCTTTTTCATCCACTAGGATCAGAGCAGGTAGCCACAGCTTTATTAATCAAGTGTTTTCTGTGTGGTCTGTTGAATTTAGACATCATTTAGGGCATGGATGGAATTGGATTGAGTTTGGGAAGTGTGTTTTTTGGTGGTGGCCTTTCTGATGTTGTTGGGCCTGGCCATGTGGCTGGTGGCCATTTTGAAGCCTAGGCCTGCAAGCTTGCCTGGCCTTGTCTGCCAACAGGCCTGCTTTTTCATCCACTAGGATCAGAGCAGGTAGCCACAGCTTTATTAATCTAGTGTTTTCTGTGTGGTCTGTTGAATTTAGACATCATTTAGGGCATGGATGGCATTGGATTGAGTTGGGGAAGTGTATTTTTTGGGGTGGCCTTTCTGATGTTGTTGGGCCTGGCCATGTGGCTGGTGGCCATTTTGAAGCCTAGGTCTGCAAGCTTTCCTGGCCTTGTCTGCCAACAGGCCTGCTTTTTCATCCACTAGGATCAGAGCAGGTAGCCACAGCTTTATTAATCAAGTGTTTTCTGTGTGGTCTGTTGAATTTTGACATCATTTAGGGCATGGATGGATATGGATTGAGTTGGGGAAGTGCGTTTTTTGGGGTGGCCTTTCTGATGTTGTTGGGCCTGGCCATGTGGCTGGTGGCCATTTTGAAGCCTAGGCCTGCAAGCTTGCCTGGCCTTGTCTGCCAACAGGCCTGCTTTTTCATCCACTAGGATGAGAGCAGGTAGCCACAGCTTTATTAATCAAGTGTTTTCTGGGTGGTCTGTTGAATTTAGACTTCATTTAGGGCATGGATGGCATTGGATTGAGTTGGGGAAATGTGCTTTTTGGGGGTGGCCTTTCTGATGTAGCTGGGCCTGGCCATGTGGCTGGTGGCCATTTTGAAGTCTAGGCTTGCAAGCTTGCCTGGCCTTGTCCGCCAACAGGCCTGCTTTCATCCACTAGGATCAGAGCAGGTAGCCACAGCTTTATTAATTTAGTGTTTTCTGTGTGGTCTGTTGAATTTAGACTTCATTTAGGGCATGGATGTCATTGGATTGAGTTGGGGAAGTGTGCTTTTTGGGAGTGGCCTTTCTGATGTTGTTGGGCCTGGCCATGTGGCTGGTGGCCATTTTGAAGCCTAGGCCTGCAAGCTTGCCTGGCCTTGTCTGCCAACAGGCCTGCTTTTTCATCCACTAGGATCAGAGCAGGTAGCCACAGCTTTATTAATCAAGTGTTTTCTGTGTGGTCTGTTGAATTTAGACATCATTTAGGGCATGGATGGCATTGGATTGAGATGGGGAAGTGTATTTTTTGGGGTGGCCTTTCTGATGTTGTTGGGTCTGGCCATGTGGCTTGTGGCCATTTTTAAGCCTAGGTCTGCAAGCTTGCCTGGCCTTGTCTGCCAACAGGCCTGCTTTTTCATCCACTAGGATCAGAGCAGGTAGCCACAGCTTTATTAATCAAGTGTTTTCTGTGTGGTCTGTTGAATTTTGACATCATTTAGGGCATGGATGGAATTGGATTGAGT
Organism: Triturus cristatus; assembly: GCF_964204655.1. Taxonomy (NCBI): domain Eukaryota; kingdom Metazoa; phylum Chordata; class Amphibia; order Caudata; family Salamandridae; genus Triturus; species Triturus cristatus. The sequence goes on from NC_140588.1 coordinate 113,930,832, forward strand.
TGGGGAAGTGCGTTTTTTGGGGGGGCCTTTCTGATGTTGTTGGGCCTGGCCATGTGGCTGGTGGCCATTTTGAAGCCTAGGCCTGCAAGCTTGCCTGGCCTTGTCTGCCAACAGGCCTGCTTTTTCATCCACTAGGATCAGAGCAGGTAGCCACAGCTTTATTAATCAAGTGTTTTCTGTGTGGTCTGTTGAATTTAGACATCATTTAGGGCATGGATGGCATTGGATTGAGTTGGGGAAGTGTGTTTTTTGGGGTGGCCTTTCTGATGTTGTTGGGCCTGGCCATGTGGCTGGTGGCCATTTTGAAGCCTAGGCCTGCAAGCTTGCCTGGCTTTGTCTGCCAACAGGCCTGCTTTTTCATCCACTAGGATCCGAGCAGGTAGCCACAGCTTTATTAATCAAGTGTTTTCTGTGTGGTCTGTTGAATTTAGACATCATTTAGGGCATGGATGGCATTGGATTGAGTTGGGGAAGTGTGTTTTTTGGGGTGGCCTTTCTGATGTTGTTGGGCCTGGCCATGTGGCTGGTGGCCATTTTGAAGCCTAGGCCTGCAAGCTTGCCTGGCCTTGTCTGCCAACAGGCCTGCTTTTTCATCCACTAGGATCAGAGCAGGTAGCCACAGCTTTATTAATCTAGTGTTTTCTGTGTGGTCTGTTGAATTTAGACATCATTTAGGGCATGGATGGCATTGTATTTAGTTGGGGAAGTGTGTTTTTTGGGGTGGCCTTTCTGATGTTGTTGGGCCTGGCCATGTGGCTGGTGGCCATTTTGAAGCCTAGGCCTGCAAGCTTGCCTGGCCTTGTCTGCCAACAGGCCTGCGTTTTCATCCACTAGGATCAGAGCAGGTAGCCACAGCTTTATTAATCAAGTGTTTTCTGTGTGGTCTGTTGAATTTAGACATCATTTAGGGCATGGATGGCATTGGATTGAGTTGGGGAAGTGTGTTTTTTGGGGTGGCCTTTCTGATGTTGTTGGGCCTGGCCATGTGGCTGGTGGCCATTTTGAAGCCTAGGCCTGCAAGCTTGCCTGGCCTTGTCTGCCAACAGGCCTGCTTTTTCATCCACTAGGATCAGAGCAGGTAGCCACAGCTTTATTAATCTAGTGTTTTCTGTGTGGTCTGTTGAATTTAGACATCATTTAGGGCATGGATGGCATTGGATTTAGTTGGGGAAGTGTTTTTTTTGGGGTGGCCTTTCTGATGTTGTTGGGCCTGGCCATGTAGCTGGTGGCCATTTTGAAGCCTAGGCCTGCGAGCTTGCCTGGCCTTGTCTGCCAACAGGCCTGCTTTTTCATCCACTAGGATCAGAACAGGTAGCCACAGCTTTATTAATCTAGTGTTTTCTGTGTGGTCTGTTGAATTTAGACATCATTTAGGGCATGGATGGCATTGGATTGAGTTGGAGAAGTGTGTTTTTTGGGGTGGCCTTTCTGATGTTGTTGGGCCGAGCCATGTGGCTGGTGGCCATTTTGAAGCCTAGGCCTGCAAGCTTGCCTGGCCTTGTCTGCCAACAGGCCTGCTTTTTTATCCACTAGGATCAGAGCAGGTAGCCACAGCTTTATTAATCTAGTGTTTTCTGTGTGGTCTGTTAAATTTAGACATCATTTAGGGCATGGATGGCATTGGATTGAGTTGTGGAAGTGTATTTTTTGGGGTGGCCTTTCTGATGTTGTTGGGCCTGGCCATGTGGCTGGTGGCCATTTTGAAGCCTAGGTCTGCAAGCTTGCCTGGCCTTGTCTGCCAACAGGCCTGCTTTTTCATCCACTAGGATCAGAGCAGGTAGCCACAGCTTTATTAATTTAGTGTTTTCTGTGTGGTCTGTTGAATTTAGACTTCATTTAGGGCATGGATGTCATTGGATTGAGTTGGGGAAGTGTGCTTTTTGGGAGTGGCCTTTCTGATGTTGTTGGGCCTGGCCATGTGGCTGGTGGCCATTTTGAAGCCTAGGCCTGCAAGCTTGCCTGGCCTTGTCTGCCAACAGGCCTGCTTTTTCATCCAAAAGGATCAGAGCAGGTAGCCACAGCTTTATTAATCTAGTGTTTTCTGTGTGGTCTGTTGAATTTAGACATCATTTAGGGCATGGATGGCATTGGATTGAGTTGGGGAAGTGTGTTTTTTGGGGTGGCCTTTCTGATGTTGTTGGGCCTGGCCATGTGGCTGGTGGCCATTTTGAAGCCTAGGCCTGCAAGCTTGCCTGGCCTTGTCTGCCAACAGGCCTGCTTTTTCATCCACTAGGATCAGAGCAGGTAGCCACAGCTTTATTAATCAAGTGTTTTCTGTATGGTCTGTTGAATTTAGACATCATTTAGGGCATGGATGGCATTGGATTGAGTTGGGGAAGTGTGTTTTTGGGGGTGGCCTTTCTGATGTTGTTGGGCCTGGCCATGTGGCTGGTGGCCATTTTGAAGCCTAGGCCTGCAAGCTTGCCTGGCCTTGTCTGCCAACAGGCCTGCTTTTTCATCCACTAGGATCAGAGCAGGTAGCCACAGCTTTATTAATCTAGTGTTTTCCGTGTGGTCTGTTGAATTTAGACATCATTTTGGGCATGGATGGCATTGGATTGAGTTGGGGAAGTGTGTTTTTTGGGGTGGCCTTTCTGATGTTGTTGGGCCTGGGCATGTGGCTGGTGGCCATTTTGAAGCCTAGGTCTGCAAGCTTGCCTGGCCTTGTCTGCCAACAGGCCTGCTTTTTCATCCACTAGGATCAGAGCAGGTAGCCACAGCTTTATTAATCAAGTGTTTTCTGTGTGGTCTGTTGAATTTAGACATCATTTAGGGCATGGATGGCATTGGATTGAGTTGGGGAAGTGTATTTTTTGGGGTGGCCTTTCTGATGTTGTTGGGCCTGGCCATGTGGCTCGTGGCCATTTTGAAGCCTAGGTCTGCAAGCTTGCCTGGCCTTGTCTGCCAACAGGCCTGCTTTTTCATCCACTAGGATCAGAGCAGGTAGCCACAGCTTTATTAATCAAGTGTTTTCTGTGTGGTCTGTTGAATTTAGACATCATTTAGGGCATGGATGGCATTGGATTGAGTTGGGGAAGTGTGTTTTTTGGGGTGGCCTTTCTGATGTTGTTGGGCCTGGCCATGTGGCTCGTGGCCATTTTGAAGCCTAGGCCTGCAAGCTTGCCTGGCCTTGTCTGCCAACAGGCCTGCTTTTTCATCCACTAGGATCAGAGCAGGTAGCCACAGCTTTATTAATCAAGTGTTTTCTGTGTGGTCTGTTGAATTTAGACTTCATTTAGGACATGGATGGCATTGGATTGAGTTGGGGAAATGTGCTTTTTGGGGGTGGCCTTTCTGATGTAGCTGGGCCTGGCCATGTGGCTGGTGGCCATTTTGAAGCCTAGGCCTGCAAGCTTGCCTGGCCTTGTCCGCCAACAGGCCTGCTTTCATCCACTAGGATCAGAGCAGGTAGCCACAGCTTTATTAATTTAGTGTTTTCTGTGTGGTCTGTTGAATTTAGACTTCATTTAGGGCATGGATGTCATTGGATTGAGTTGGGGAAGTGTGCTTTTTGGGAGTGGCCTTTCTGATGTTGTTGGGCCTGGCCATGTGGCTGGTGGCCATTTTGAAGCCTAGGCCTGCAAGCTTGCCTGGCCTTGTCTGCCAACAGGCCTGCTTTTTCATCCACTAGGATCAGAGCAGGTAGCCACAGCTTTATTAATCTAGTGTTTTCTGTGTGGTCTGTTGAATTTAGACATCATTTAGGGCATGGATGGCATTGGATTGAGTTGGGGAAGTGTGTTTTTTGGGTTTGCCTTTCTGATGTTGTTGGGCCTGGCCATGTGGCTGGTGGCCATTGTGAAGCCTAGGCCTGCAAGCTTGCCTGGCCTTGTCTGCCAACAGGCCTGCTTTTTCATCCACTAGGATCAGAGCAGGTAGCCACAGCTTTATTAATCTAGTGTTTTCCGTGTGGTCTGTTGAATTTAGACATCATTTTGGGCATGGATGGCATTGGATTGAGTTGGGGAAGTGTGTTTTTTGGGGTGGCCTTTCTGATGTTGTTGGGCCTGGGCATGTGGCTGGTGGCCATTTTGAAGCCTAGGTCTGCAAGCTTGCCTGGCCTTGTCTGCCAACAGGCCTGCTTTTTCATCCACTAGGATCAGAGCAGGTAGCCACAGCTTTATTAATCAAGTGTTTTCTGTGTGGTCTGTTGAATTTAGACATCATTTAGGGCATGGATGGCATTGGATTGAGTTGGGGAAGTGTATTTTTTGGGGTGGCCTTTCTGATGTTGTTGGGCCTGGCCATGTGGCTCGTGGCCATTTTGAAGCCTAGGTCTGCAAGCTTGCCTGGCCTTGTCTGCCAACAGGCCTGCTTTTTCATCCACTAGGATCAGAGCAAGTAGCCACAGCTTTATTAATCAAGTGTTTTCTGTGTGGTCTGTTGAATTTTGACATCATTTAGGGCATGGATGGAATTGGATTGAGTTGGGGAAGTGCGTTTTTTGGGGTGGCCTTTCTGATGTTGTTGGGCCTGGCCATGTGGCTGGTGGCCATTTTGAAGCCTAGGCCTGCAAGCTTGCCTGGCCTTGTCTGCCAACAGGCCTGCTTTTTCATCCACTAGGATCAGAGCAGGTAGCCACAGCTTTATTAATCAAGTGTTTTCTGTGTGGTCTGTTGAATTTAGACATCATTTAGGGCATGGATGGCATTGGATTGAGTTGGGGAAGTGTGTTTTTTGGGGTGGCCTTTCTGATGTTGTTGGGCCTGGCCATGTGGCTGGTGGCCATTTTGAAGCCTAGGCCTGCAAGCTTGCCTGGCCTTGTCTGCCAACAGGCCTGCTTTTTCATCCACTAGGATCAGAGCAGGTAGCCACAGCTTTATTAATCAAGTGTTTTCTGTGTGGTCTGTTGAATTTAGACTTCATTTAGGACATGGATGGCATTGGATTGAGTTGGGGAAATGTGCTTTTTGGGGGTGGCCTTTCTGATGTAGCTGGGCCTGGCCATGTGGCTGGTGGCCATTTTGAAGCCTAGGCCTGCAAGCTTGCCTGGCCTTGTCCGCCAACAGGCCTGCTTTCATCCACTAGGATCAGAGCAGGTAGCCACAGCTTTATTAATTTAGTGTTTTCTGTGTGGTCTGTTGAATTTAGACTTCATTTAGGGCATGGATGTCATTGGATTGAGTTGGGGAAGTGTGCTTTTTGGGAGTGGCCTTTCTGATGTTGTTGGGCCTGGCCATGTGGCTGGTGGCCATTTTGAAGCCTAGGCCTGCAAGGTTGCCTGGCCTTGTCTGCCAACAGGCCTGCTTTTTCATCCACTAGGATCAGAGCAGGTAGCCACAGCTTTATTAATCTAGTGTTTTCTGTGTGGTCTGTTGAATTTAGACATCATTTAGGGCATGGATGGCATTGGATTGAGTTGGGGAAGTGTGTTTTTTGGGTTTGCCTTTCTGATGTTGTTGGGCCTGGCCATGTGGCTGGTGGCCATTTTGAAGCCTAGGCCTGCAAGCTTGCCTGGCCTTGTCTGCCAACAGGCCTGCTTTTTCATCCACTAGGATCAGAGCAGGTAGCCACAGCTTTATTAATCTAGTGTTTTCCGTGTGGTCTGTTGAATTTAGACATCATTTAGGGCATGGATGGCATTGGATTGAGTTGGGGAAGTGTGTTTTTTGGGGTGACCTTTCTGATGTTGTTGGGCCTGGCCATGTGGCTGGTGGCCATTTTGAAGCCTAGGCCTGCAAGCTTGCCTGGCCTTGTCTGCCAACAGGCCTGCTTTTTCATCCACTAGGATCAGAGCAGGTAGCCACAGCTTTATTAATCTAGTGTTTTCTGTGTGGTCTGTTGAATTTAGACATCATTTAGGGCATGGATGGCATTGGATTGAGTTGGGGAAGTGTGTTTTTTGGGGTGGCCTTTCTGATGTTGTTGGGCCTGGCCATGTGGCTGGTGGCCATTTTGAAGCCTAGGCCTGCAAGCTTGCCTGGCCTTGTCTGCCAACAGGCCTGCTTTTTCATCCACTAGGATCAGAGCAGGTAGCCACAGCTTTATTATTCAAGTGTTTTCTGTGTGGTCTGTTGAATTTAGACATCATTTAGGGCATGGATGGCATTGGATTGAGTTGGGGAAGTGTGTTTTTTTTGGGGTGGCCTTTCTGATGTTGTTGGGCCTGGCCATGTGGCTTGTGGCCATTTTGAAGCCTAGGTATGCAAGCCTGCCTGGCCTTGTCTGTCAACAGGCCTGCTTTTTCATCCACTAGGATCAGAGCAGGTAGCCACAGCTTTATTAATCAAGTGTTTTCTGTGTGGTCTGTTGAATTTAGACATCATTTAGGGCATGGATGGAATTGGATTGAGTTTGGGAAGTGCGTTTTTTGGGGTGGCCTTTCTGATGTTGTTGGGCCTGGCCATGTGGCTGGTGGCCATTTTGAAGCCTAGGCCTGCAAGCTTGCCTGGCCTTGTCTGCCAACAGGCCTGCTTTTTCATCCACTAGGATCAGAGCAGGTGGCCACAGCTTTATTAATAAAGTGTTTTCTGTGTGGTCTGTTGAATTTAGACATCATTTAGGGCATGGATGGCATTGGATTGAGTTGGGGAAGTGTGTTTTTTGGGGTGGCCTTTCTGATGTTGTTGGGCCTGGCCATGTGGCTGGTGGCCATTTTGAAGCCTAGGCCTGCAAGCTTGCCTGGCCTTGTCTGCCAACAGGCCTGCTTTTTCATCCACTAGGATCAGAGCAGGTAGCCACAGCTTTATTAATCTAGTGTTTTCCGTGTGGTCTGTTGAATTTAGACATCATTTAGGGCATGGATGGCATTGGATTGAGTTGGGGAAGTGTGTTTTTTGGGGTGGCCTTTCTGATGTTGTTGGGCCTGGCCATGTGGCTGGTGGCCATTTTGAAGCCTAGGCCTGCAAGCTTGCCTGGCCTTGTCTGCCAACAGGCCTGCTTTTTCATCCACTAGGATCAGAGCAGGTAGCCACAGCTTTATTAATCTAGTGTTTTCTGTGTGGTCTGTTGAATTTAGACATCATTTAGGGCATGGATGGCATTGGATTGAGTTGGGGAAGTGTGTTTTTTGGGGTGGCCTTTCTGATGTTGTTGGGCCTGGCCATGTGGCTGGTGGCCATTTTGAAGCCTAGGCCTGCAAGCTTGCCTGGCCTTGTCTGCCAACAGGCCTGCTTTTTCATCCACTAGGATCAGAGCAGGTAGCCACAGCTTTATTATTCAAGTGTTTTCTGTGTGGTCTGTTGAATTTAGACATCATTTAGGGCATGGATGGCATTGGATTGAGTTGGGGAAGTGTGTTTTTTTTGGGGTGGCCTTTCTGATGTTGTTGGGCCTGGCCATGTGGCTTGTGGCCATTTTGAAGCCTAGGTATGCAAGCCTGCCTGGCCTTGTCTGTCAACAGGCCTGCTTTTTCATCCACTAGGATCAGAGCAGGTAGCCACAGCTTTATTAATCAAGTGTTTTCTGTGTGGTCTGTTGAATTTAGACATCATTTAGGGCATGGATGGAATTGGATTGAGTTTGGGAAGTGCGTTTTTTGGGGTGGCCTTTCTGATGTTGTTGGGCCTGGCCATGTGGCTGGTGGCCATTTTGAAGCCTAGGCCTGCAAGCTTGCCTGGCCTTGTCTGCCAACAGGCCTGCTTTTTCATCCACTAGGATCAGAGCAGGTGGCCACAGCTTTATTAATAAAGTGTTTTCTGTGTGGTCTGTTGAATTTAGACATCATTTAGGGCATGGATGGCATTGGATTGAGTTGGGGAAGTGTGTTTTTTGGGGTGGCCTTTCTGATGTTGTTGGGCCTGGCCATGTGGCTGGTGGCCATTTTGAAGCCTAGGCCTGCAAGCTTGCCTGGCCTTGTCTGCCAACAGGCCTGCTTTTTCATCCACTAGGATCAGAGCAGGTAGCCACAGCTTTATTAATCAAGTGTTTTCTGTGTGGTCTGTTGAATTTAGACTTCATTTAGGGCATGGATGGCATTGGATTGAGTTGGAGAAATGAGCTTTTTGGGGGTGGCCTTTCTGATGTTGTTGGGCCTGGCCATGTGGCTGGTGGCCATTTTGAAGCCTAGGCCTGCAAGCTTGCCTGGCCTTGTCTGCCAACAGGCCTGCTTTTTCATCCACTAGGATCAGAGCAGGTAGCCACAGCTTTATTAATCAAGTGTTTTCTGGGTGGTCTGTTGAATTTAGACTTCATTTATGACATGGATGGCATTGGATTGAGTTGGGGAAATGTGCTTTTTGGGGGTGGCCTTTCTGATGTAGCTGGTCCTGGCCGTGTGGCTGGTGGCCATTTTGAAGCCTAGGCCTGCAAGCTTGCCTGGCCTTGTCCGCCAACAGGCCTGCTTTCATCCACTAGGATCAGAGCAGGTAGCCACAGCTTTATTAATTTAGTGTTTTCTGTGTGGTCTGTTGAATTTAGATTTCATTTAGGGCATGGATGTCATTGGATTGAGTTGGGGAAGTGTGCTTTTTGGGAGTGGCCTTTCTGATGTTGTTGGGCCTGGCCATGTGGCTGGTGGCCATTTTGAAGCCTAGGCCTGCAAGCTTGCCTGGCCTTGTCTACCAACACGCCTGCTTTTTCATCCACTAGGATCAGAGCAGGTAGCCACAGCTTTATTAATCTAGTGTTTTCTGTGTGGTCTGTTGAATTTAGACATCATTTAGGGCATGGATGGCATTGGATTGAGTTGGGGAAGTGTGTTTTTTGGGGTGGCCTTTCTGATGTTGTTGGGCCTGGCCATGTGGCTGGTGGCCATTTTGAAGCCTAGGCCTGCAAGCTTGCCTGGCCTTGTCTCCCAACAGGCCTGCTTTTTCATCCACTAGGATCAGAGCAGGTAGCCACAGCTTTATTAATCAAGTGTTTTCTGTGTGGTCTGTTGAATTTAGACATCATTTAGGGCATGGATGGCATTGGATTGAGTTGGGGAAGTGTGTTTTTTGGGGTGGCCTTTCTGATGTTGTTGGGCCTGGCCATGTGGCTGGTGGCCATTTTGAATCCTAGGCCTGCAAGCTTGCCTGGCCTTGTCTGCCAACAGGCCTGCTTTTTCATCCACTAGGATCAGAGCAGGTAGCCACCGCTTTATTAATCTAGTGTTTTCCGTGTGGTCTGTTGAATTTAGACATCATTTAGGGCATGGATGGCATTGGATTGAGTTGGGGAAGTGTGTTTTTTGGGGTGGCCTTTCTGATGTTGTTGGGCCTGGCCATGTGGCTGGTGGCCATTTTGAAGCCTAGGCCTGCAAGCTTGCCTGGCCTTGTCTGCCAACAGGCCTGCTTTTTCATCCACTAGGATCAGAGCAGGTAGCCACAGCTTTATTAATCTAGTGTTTTCTGTGTGGTCTGTTGAATTTAGACATCATTTAGGGCATGGATGGCATTGGATTGAGTTGGGGAAGTGTGTTTTTTGGGGTGGCCTTTCTGATGTTGTTGGGCCTGGCCATGTGGCTGGTGGCCATTTTGAAGCCTAGGCCTGCAAGCTTGCCTGGCCTTGTCTGCCAACAGGCATGCTTTTTCATCCACTAGGATCAGAGCAGGTAGCCACAGCTTTATTAATCAAGTGTTTTCTGTGTGGTCTGTTGAATTTAGACATCATTTAGGGCATGGATGGCATTGGATTGAGTTGGAGAAGTGCGTTTTTTGGGGTGGCCTTTCTGATGTTGTTGGGCCTGGCCATGTGGCTGGTGGCCATTTTGAAGCCTAGGCCTGCAAGCTTGCCTGGCCTTGTCTGCCAACAGGCCTGCTTTTTCATCCACTAGGATCAGAGCAGGTAGCCACAGCTTTATTAATCAAGTTTTTTCTGTGTGGTCTGTTGAATTTAGACATCATTTAGGGCATGGATGGCATTGGATTGAGTTGGGGAAGTGTGTTTTTTGGGGTGGCCTTTCTGATGTTGTTGGGCCTGGCCATGTGGCTGGTGGCCATTTTGAAGCCTAGGCCTGCAAGCTTGCCTGGCCTTGTCGGCCAACAGGCCTGCTTTTTCATCCACTAGGATCAGAGCAGGTAGCCACAGCTTTATTAATCAAGTGTTTTCTGTGTGGTCTGTTGAATTTAGACATCATTTAGGGCATGGATGGCATTGGATTGAGTTGGGGAAATGTGCTTTTTGGGGGTGGCCTTTCTGATGTTGTTGGGCCTGGCCATGTGGCTGGTGGCCATTTTGAAGCCTAGGCCTGCAAGCTTGCCTGGCCTTGTCCGCCAACAGGCCTGCTTTCATCCACTAGGATCAGAGCAGGTAGCCACAGCTTTATTAATTTAGTGTTTTCTGTGTGGTCTGTTGAATTTAGACTTCATTTAGGGCATGGATGTCATTGGATTGAGTTGGGAAAGTGTGCTTTTTGGGAGTGGCCTTTCTGATGTTGTTGGGCCTGGCCATGTGGCTGGTGGCCATTTTGAAGCCTAGGCCTGCAAGCTTGCCTGGCCTTGTCCGCCAACAGGCCTGCTTTCATCCACTAGGATCAGAGCAGGTAGCCACAGCTTTATTAATTTAGTGTTTTCTGTGTGGTCTGTTGAATTTAGACTTCATTTAGGGCATGGATGTCATTGGATTGAGTTGGGGAAGTGTGCTTTTTGGGAGTGGCCTTTCTGATGTTGTTGGGCCTGGCCATGTGGCTGGTGGCCATTTTGAAGCCTAGGCCTGCAAGCTTGCCTGGCCTTGTCTGCCAACAGGCCTGCTTTTTCATCCACTAGGATCAGAGCAGGTAGCCACAGCTTTATTAATCAAGTGTTTTCTGTGTGGTCTGTTGAATTTAGACATCATTTAGGGCATGGATGGCATTGGATTGAGTTGGGGAAGTGTGTTTTTTGGGGTGGCCTTTCTGATGTTGTTGGGCCTGGCCATGTGGCTGGTGGCCATTTTGAAGCCTTGGCCTGCAAGCTTGCCTGGCCTTGTCTGCCAACAGGCCTGCTTTTTCATCCACTAGGATCAGAGCAGGTAGCCACAGCTTTATTAATCAAGTGTTTTCTGTGTGGTCTGTTGAATTTAGACTTCATTTAGGACATGGATGGCATTGGATTGAGTTGGGGAAATGTGCTTTTTGGGGGTGGCCTTTCTGATGTAGCTGGGCCTGGCCATGTGGCTGGTGGCCATTTTGAAGCCTAGGCCTGCAAGCTTGCCTTGCCTTGTCCGCCAACAGGCCTGCTTTCATCCACTAGGATCAGAGCAGGTAGCCACAGCTTTATTAATTTAGTGTTTTCTGTGTGGTCTGTTGAATTTAGACTTCATTTAGGGCATGGATGTCATTGGATTGAGTTGGGGAAGTGTGCTTTTTGGGAGTGGCCTTTCTGATGTTGTTGGGCCTGGCCATGTGGCTGGTGGCCATTTTGAAGCCTAGGCCTGCAAGCTTGCCTGGCCTTGTCTGCCAACAGGCCTGCTTTTTCATCCACTAGGATCAGAGCAGGTAGCCACAGCTTTATTAATCTAGTGTTTTCTGTGTGGTCTGTTGAATTTAGACATCATTTAGGGCACGGATGGCATTGGATTGAGTTGGGGAAGTGTGTTTTTTGGGGTTGCCTTTCTGATGTTGTTGGGCCTGGCCATGTGGCTGGTGGCCATTTTGAAGCCTAGGCCTGCAAGCTTGCCTGGCCTTGTCTGACAACAGGCCTGCTTTTTCATCCACTAGGATCAGAGCAGGTAGCCACAGCTTTATTAATCTAGTGTTTTCCGTGTGGTCTGTTGAATTTAGACATCATTTAGGGCATGGATGGCATTGGATTGAGTTGGGGAAGTGTGTTTTTTGGGGTGGCCTTTCTGATGTTGTTGGGCCTGGCCATGTGGCTGGTGGCCATTTTGAAGCCTAGGCCTGCAAGCTTGCCTGGCCTTGTCTGCCAACAGGCCTGCTTTTTCATCCACTAGGATCAGAGCAGGTAGCCACAGCTTTATTAATCTAGTGTTTTCTGTGTGGTCTGTTGAATTTAGACATCATTTAGGGCATGGATGGCATTGGATTGAGTTGGGGAAGTGTGTTTTTTGGGGTGGCCTTTCTGATGTTGTTGGGCCTGGCCATGTGGCTGGTGGCCATTTTGAAGCCTAGGCCTGCAAGCTTGCCTGGCCTTGTCTGCCAACAGGCCTGCTTTTTCATCCACTAGGATCAGAGCAGGTAGCCACAGCTTTATTATTCAAGTGTTTTCTGTGTGGTCTGTTGAATTTAGACATCATTTAGGGCATGGATGGCATTGGATTGAGTTGGGGAAGTGTGTTTTTTTGGGGTGGCCTTTCTGATGTTGTTGGGCCTGGCCATGTGGCTGGTGGCCATTTTGAAGCCTAGGCCTGCACGCTTGCCTGGCCTTGTCTGCCAACAGGCCTGCTTTTTCATCCACTAGGATCAGAGCAGGTAGCCACAGCTTTATTAATCAAGTGTTTTCTGTGTGGTCTGTTGAATTTAGACTTCATTTAGGGCATGGATGGCATTGGATTGAGTTGGGGAAATGTGCTTTTTGGGGGTGGCCTTTCTGATGTTGTTGGGCCTGGCCATGTGGCTGGTGGCCATTTTGAAGCCTAGGCCTGCAAGCTTGCCTGGCCTTGTCCGCCAACAGGCCTGCTTTCATCCACTAGGTTCAGAGTAGGTAGCCACAGCTTTATTAATTTAGTGTTTTCTGAGTGGTCTGTTGAATTTAGACTTCATTTAGGGCATGGATGTCATTGGATTGAGTTGGGGAAGTGTGCTTTTTGGGAGTGGCCTTTCTGATGTTGTTGGGCCTGGCCATGTGGCTGGTGGCCATTTTGAAGCCTAGGCCTGCAAGCTTGCCTGGCCTTGTCTGCCAACAGGCCTGCTTTCATCCACTAGGATCAGAGCAGGTAGCCACAGCTTTATTAATTTAGTGTTTTCTGTGTGGTCTGTTGAATTTAGACATCATTTAGGGCATGGGTGGCATTGGATTGAGTTGGGGAAGTGTATTTTTTGGGGTGGCCTTTCTGATGTTGTTGGGCCTGGCCATGTGGCTGGTGGCCATTTTGAAGCCTAGGTATGCAAGCCTGCCTGGCCTTGTCTGCCAACAGGCCTGCTTTTTCATCCACTAGGATCAGAGCAGGTAGCCACAGCTTTATTAATCAAGTGTTTTCTGTGTGGTCTGTTGAATTTAGACATCATTTAGGGCATGGATGGAATTGGATTGAGTTTGGGAAGTGTGTTTTTTGGGGTGGCCTTTCTGATGTTGTTGGGCCTGGCCATGTGGCTGGTGGCCATTTTGAAGCCTAGGCCTGCAAGCTTGCCTGGCCTTGTCTGCCAAGAGGCCTGCTTTTTCATCCACTAGGATCAGAGCAGGTGGCCACAGCTTTATTAATCAAGTGTTTTCTGTGTGGTCTGTTGAATTTAGACATCATTTAGGGCATGGATGGCATTGGATTGAGTTGGGGAAGTGTGTTTTTTGGGGTGGCCTTTCTGATGTTGTTGGGCCTGGCCATGTGGCTGGTGGCCATTTTGAAGCCTAGGCCTGCAAGCTTGCCTGGCCTTGTCTGCCACAGGCCTGCTTTTTCATCCACTAGGATCAGAGCAGGTAGCCACAGCTTTATTAATCAAGTGTTTTCTGTGTGGTCTGTTGAATTTAGACTTCATTTAGGGCATGGATGGCATTGGATTGAGTTGGAGAAATGAGCTTTTTGGGGGTGGCCTTTCTGATGTTGTTGGGCCTGGCCATGTGGCTGGTGGCCATTTTGAAGCCTAGGCCTGCAAGCTTGCCTGGCCTTGTCCGCCAACAGGCCTGCTTTCATCCACTAGGATCAGAGCAGGTAGCCACAGCTTTATTAATTTAGTGTTTTCTGAGTGGTCTGTTGAATTTAGACTTCATTTAGGGCATGGATGTCATTGGATTGAGTTGGGGAAGTGTGCTTTTTGGGAGTGGCCTTTCTGATGTTGTTGGGCCTGGCCATGTGGCTGGTGGCCATTTTGAAGCCTAGGCCTGCAAGCTTGCCTGGCCTTGTCCGCCAACAGGCCTGCTTTCATCCACTAGGATCAGAGCAGGTAGCCACAGCTTTATTAATTTAGTGTTTTCTGTGTGGTCTGTTGAATTTAGACATCATTTAGGGCATGGATGGCATTGGATTGAGTTGGGGAAGTGTATTTTTTGGGGTGGCCTTTCTGATGTTGTTGGGCCTGGCCATGTGGCTGGTGGCCATTTTGAAGCCTAGGTATGCAAGCCTGCCTGGCCTTGTCTGCCAACAGGCCTGCTTTTTCATCCACTAGGATCAGAGCAGGTAGCCACAGCTTTATTAATCAAGTGTTTTCTGTGTGGTCTGTTGAATTTTTAGATCATTTAGGGCATGGATGGAATTGGATTGAGTTGGGGAAGTGCGTTTTTTGGGGTGGCCTTTCTGATGTTGTTGGGCCTGGCCATGTGGCTGGTGGCCATTTTGAAGCCTAGGCCTGCAAGCTTGCCTGGCCTTGTCTGCCAACAGGCCTGCTTTTTCATCTACTAGGATCAGAGCAGGTGGCCACAGCTTTATTAATCAAGTGTTTTCTGTGTGGTCTGTTGAATTTAGACATCATTTAGGGCATGGATGGCATTGGATTGAGTTGGGGAAGTGTGTTTTTTGGGGTGGCCTTTCTGATGTTGTTGGGCCTGGCCATGTGGCTGGTGGCCATTTTGAAGCCTAGGCCTGCAAGCTTGCCTGGCCTTGTCGGCCAACAGGCCTGCTTTTTCATCCACTAGGATCAGAGCAGGTAGCCACAGCTTTATTAATCAAGTGTTTTCTGTGTGGTCTGTTGAATTTAGACATCATTTAGGGCATGGATGGCATTGGATTGAGTTGGGGAAATGTGCTTTTTGGGGGTGGCCTTTCTGATGTTGTTGGGCCTGGCCATGTGGCTGGTGGCCATTTTGAAGCCTAGGCCTGCAAGCTTGCCTGGCCTTGTCCGCCAACAGGCCTGCTTTCATCCACTAGGATCAGAGCAGGTAGCCACAGCTTTATTAATTTAGTGTTTTCTGTGTGGTCTGTTGAATTTAGACTTCATTTAGGGCATGGATGTCATTGGATTGAGTTGGGAAAGTGTGCTTTTTGGGAGTGGCCTTTCTGATGTTGTTGGGCCTGGCCATGTGGCTGGTGGCCATTTTGAAGCCTAGGCCTGCAAGCTTGCCTGGCCTTGTCCGCCAACAGGCCTGCTTTCATCCACTAGGATCAGAGCAGGTAGCCACAGCTTTATTAATTTAGTGTTTTCTGTGTGGTCTGTTGAATTTAGACTTCATTTAGGGCATGGATGTCATTGGATTGAGTTGGGGAAGTGTGCTTTTTGGGAGTGGCCTTTCTGATGTTGTTGGGCCTGGCCATGTGGCTGGTGGCCATTTTGAAGCCTAGGCCTGCAAGCTTGCCTGGCCTTGTCTGCCAACAGGCCTGCTTTTTCATCCACTAGGATCAGAGCAGGTAGCCACAGCTTTATTAATCAAGTGTTTTCTGTGTGGTCTGTTGAATTTAGACATCATTTAGGGCATGGATGGCATTGGATTGAGTTGGGGAAGTGTGTTTTTTGGGGTGGCCTTTCTGATGTTGTTGGGCCTGGCCATGTGGCTGGTGGCCATTTTGAAGCCTTGGCCTGCAAGCTTGCCTGGCCTTGTCTGCCAACAGGCCTGCTTTTTCATCCACTAGGATCAGAGCAGGTAGCCACAGCTTTATTAATCAAGTGTTTTCTGTGTGGTCTGTTGAATTTAGACTTCATTTAGGACATGGATGGCATTGGATTGAGTTGGGGAAATGTGCTTTTTGGGGGTGGCCTTTCTGATGTAGCTGGGCCTGGCCATGTGGCTGGTGGCCATTTTGAAGCCTAGGCCTGCAAGCTTGCCTTGCCTTGTCCGCCAACAGGCCTGCTTTCATCCACTAGGATCAGAGCAGGTAGCCACAGCTTTATTAATTTAGTGTTTTCTGTGTGGTCTGTTGAATTTAGACTTCATTTAGGGCATGGATGTCATTGGATTGAGTTGGGGAAGTGTGCTTTTTGGGAGTGGCCTTTCTGATGTTGTTGGGCCTGGCCATGTGGCTGGTGGCCATTTTGAAGCCTAGGCCTGCAAGCTTGCCTGGCCTTGTCTGCCAACAGGCCTGCTTTTTCATCCACTAGGATCAGAGCAGGTAGCCACAGCTTTATTAATCTAGTGTTTTCTGTGTGGTCTGTTGAATTTAGACATCATTTAGGGCACGGATGGCATTGGATTGAGTTGGGGAAGTGTGTTTTTTGGGGTTGCCTTTCTGATGTTGTTGGGCCTGGCCATGTGGCTGGTGGCCATTTTGAAGCCTAGGCCTGCAAGCTTGCCTGGCCTTGTCTGACAACAGGCCTGCTTTTTCATCCACTAGGATCAGAGCAGGTAGCCACAGCTTTATTAATCTAGTGTTTTCCGTGTGGTCTGTTGAATTTAGACATCATTTAGGGCATGGATGGCATTGGATTGAGTTGGGGAAGTGTGTTTTTTGGGGTGGCCTTTCTGATGTTGTTGGGCCTGGCCATGTGGCTGGTGGCCATTTTGAAGCCTAGGCCTGCAAGCTTGCCTGGCCTTGTCTGCCAACAGGCCTGCTTTTTCATCCACTAGGATCAGAGCAGGTAGCCACAGCTTTATTAATCTAGTGTTTTCTGTGTGGTCTGTTGAATTTAGACATCATTTAGGGCATGGATGGCATTGGATTGAGTTGGGGAAGTGTGTTTTTTGGGGTGGCCTTTCTGATGTTGTTGGGCCTGGCCATGTGGCTGGTGGCCATTTTGAAGCCTAGGCCTGCAAGCTTGCCTGGCCTTGTCTGCCAACAGGCCTGCTTTTTCATCCACTAGGATCAGAGCAGGTAGCCACAGCTTTATTATTCAAGTGTTTTCTGTGTGGTCTGTTGAATTTAGACATCATTTAGGGCATGGATGGCATTGGATTGAGTTGGGGAAGTGTGTTTTTTTGGGGTGGCCTTTCTGATGTTGTTGGGCCTGGCCATGTGGCTGGTGGCCATTTTGAAGCCTAGGCCTGCACGCTTGCCTGGCCTTGTCTGCCAACAGGCCTGCTTTTTCATCCACTAGGATCAGAGCAGGTAGCCACAGCTTTATTAATCAAGTGTTTTCTGTGTGGTCTGTTGAATTTAGACTTCATTTAGGGCATGGATGGCATTGGATTGAGTTGGGGAAATGTGCTTTTTGGGGGTGGCCTTTCTGATGTTGTTGGGCCTGGCCATGTGGCTGGTGGCCATTTTGAAGCCTAGGCCTGCAAGCTTGCCTGGCCTTGTCCGCCAACAGGCCTGCTTTCATCCACTAGGTTCAGAGTAGGTAGCCACAGCTTTATTAATTTAGTGTTTTCTGAGTGGTCTGTTGAATTTAGACTTCATTTAGGGCATGGATGTCATTGGATTGAGTTGGGGAAGTGTGCTTTTTGGGAGTGGCCTTTCTGATGTTGTTGGGCCTGGCCATGTGGCTGGTGGCCATTTTGAAGCCTAGGCCTGCAAGCTTGCCTGGCCTTGTCTGCCAACAGGCCTGCTTTCATCCACTAGGATCAGAGCAGGTAGCCACAGCTTTATTAATTTAGTGTTTTCTGTGTGGTCTGTTGAATTTAGACATCATTTAGGGCATGGGTGGCATTGGATTGAGTTGGGGAAGTGTATTTTTTGGGGTGGCCTTTCTGATGTTGTTGGGCCTGGCCATGTGGCTGGTGGCCATTTTGAAGCCTAGGTATGCAAGCCTGCCTGGCCTTGTCTGCCAACAGGCCTGCTTTTTCATCCACTAGGATCAGAGCAGGTAGCCACAGCTTTATTAATCAAGTGTTTTCTGTGTGGTCTGTTGAATTTAGACATCATTTAGGGCATGGATGGAATTGGATTGAGTTTGGGAAGTGTGTTTTTTGGGGTGGCCTTTCTGATGTTGTTGGGCCTGGCCATGTGGCTGGTGGCCATTTTGAAGCCTAGGCCTGCAAGCTTGCCTGGCCTTGTCTGCCAAGAGGCCTGCTTTTTCATCCACTAGGATCAGAGCAGGTGGCCACAGCTTTATTAATCAAGTGTTTTCTGTGTGGTCTGTTGAATTTAGACATCATTTAGGGCATGGATGGCATTGGATTGAGTTGGGGAAGTGTGTTTTTTGGGGTGGCCTTTCTGATGTTGTTGGGCCTGGCCATGTGGCTGGTGGCCATTTTGAAGCCTAGGCCTGCAAGCTTGCCTGGCCTTGTCTGCCACAGGCCTGCTTTTTCATCCACTAGGATCAGAGCAGGTAGCCACAGCTTTATTAATCAAGTGTTTTCTGTGTGGTCTGTTGAATTTAGACTTCATTTAGGGCATGGATGGCATTGGATTGAGTTGGAGAAATGAGCTTTTTGGGGGTGGCCTTTCTGATGTTGTTGGGCCTGGCCATGTGGCTGGTGGCCATTTTGAAGCCTAGGCCTGCAAGCTTGCCTGGCCTTGTCCGCCAACAGGCCTGCTTTCATCCACTAGGATCAGAGCAGGTAGCCACAGCTTTATTAATTTAGTGTTTTCTGAGTGGTCTGTTGAATTTAGACTTCATTTAGGGCATGGATGTCATTGGATTGAGTTGGGGAAGTGTGCTTTTTGGGAGTGGCCTTTCTGATGTTGTTGGGCCTGGCCATGTGGCTGGTGGCCATTTTGAAGCCTAGGCCTGCAAGCTTGCCTGGCCTTGTCCGCCAACAGGCCTGCTTTCATCCACTAGGATCAGAGCAGGTAGCCACAGCTTTATTAATTTAGTGTTTTCTGTGTGGTCTGTTGAATTTAGACATCATTTAGGGCATGGATGGCATTGGATTGAGTTGGGGAAGTGTATTTTTTGGGGTGGCCTTTCTGATGTTGTTGGGCCTGGCCATGTGGCTGGTGGCCATTTTGAAGCCTAGGTATGCAAGCCTGCCTGGCCTTGTCTGCCAACAGGCCTGCTTTTTCATCCACTAGGATCAGAGCAGGTAGCCACAGCTTTATTAATCAAGTGTTTTCTGTGTGGTCTGTTGAATTTTTAGATCATTTAGGGCATGGATGGAATTGGATTGAGTTGGGGAAGTGCGTTTTTTGGGGTGGCCTTTCTGATGTTGTTGGGCCTGGCCATGTGGCTGGTGGCCATTTTGAAGCCTAGGCCTGCAAGCTTGCCTGGCCTTGTCTGCCAACAGGCCTGCTTTTTCATCTACTAGGATCAGAGCAGGTGGCCACAGCTTTATTAATCAAGTGTTTTCTGTGTGGTCTGTTGAATTTAGACATCATTTAGGGCATGGATGGCATTGGATTGAGTTGGGGAAGTGTGTTTTTTGGGGTGGCCTTTCTGATTTTGTTGGGCCTGGCCATGTGGCTGGTGGCCATTTTGAAGCCTAGGCCTGCAAGCTTGCCTGGCCTTGTCTGCCAACAGGCCTGCTTTTTCATCCACTAGGATCAAAGCAGGTAGCCACAGCTTTATTAATCAAGTGTTTTCTGGGTGGTCTGTTGAATTTAGACTTCATTTATGACATGGATGGCATTGGATTGAGTTGGGGAAATGTGCTTTTTGGGGGTGGCCTTTCTGATGTAGCTGGGCCTGGCCATGTGGCTGGTGGCCATTTTGAAGCCTAGGCCTGCAAGCTTGCCTGGCCTTGTCCGCCAACAGGCCTGCTTTCATCCACTAGGATCAGAGCAGGTAGCCACAGCTTTATTAATTTAGTGTTTTCTGTGTGGTCTGTTGAATTTAGACTTCATTTAGGGCATGGATGTCATTGGATTGAGTTGGGGAAGTGTGCTTTTTGGGAGTGGCCTTTCTGATGTTGTTGGGCCTGGCCATGTGGCTGGTGGCCATTTTGAAGCCTAGGCCTGCAAGCTTGCCTGGCCTTGTCTACCAACACGCCTGCTTTTTCATCCACTAGGATCAGAGCAGGTAGCCACAGCTTTATTAATCTAGTGTTTTCTGTGTGGTCTGTTGAATTTAGACATCATTTAGGGCATGGATGGCATTGGATTGAGTTGGGGAAGTGTGTTTTTTGGGGTGGCCTTTCTGATGTTGTTGGGCCTGGCCATGTGGCTGGTGGCCATTTTGAAGCCTAGGCCTGCAAGCTTGCCTGGCCTTGTCTGCCAACAGGCCTGCTTTTTCATCCACTAGGATCAGAGCAGGTAGCCACAGCTTTATTAATCAAGTGTTTTCTGTGTGGTCTGTTGAATTTAGACATCATTTAGGGCATGGATGGCATTGGATTGAGTTGGGGAAGTGTGTTTTTTGGGGTGGCCTTTCTGATGTTGTTGGGCCTGGCCATGTGGCTGGTGGCCATTTTGAATCCTAGGCCTGCAAGCTTGCCTGGCCTTGTCTGCTAACAGGCCTGCTTTTTCATCCACTAGGATCAGAGCAGGTAGCCACAGCTTTATTAATCTAGTGTTTTCCGTGTGGTCTGTTGAATTTAGACATCATTTAGGGCATGGATGGCATTGGATTGAGTTGGGGAAGTGTGTTTTTTGGGGTGGCCTTTCTGATGTTGTTGGGCCTGGCCATGTGGCTGGTGGCCATTTTGAAGCCTAGGCCTGCAAGCTTGCCTGGCCTTGTCTGCCAACAGGCCTGCTTTTTCATCCACTAGGATCAGAGCAGGTAGCCACAGCTTTATTAATCTAGTGTTTTCCGTGTGGTCTGTTGAATTTAGACATCATTTAGGGCATGGATGGCATTGGATTGAGTTGGGGAAGTGTGTTTTTTGGGGTGGCCTTTCTGATGTTGTTGGGCCTGGCCATGTGGCTGGTGGCCATTTTGAAGCCTAGGCCTGCAAGCTTGCCTGGCCTTGTCTGCCAACAGGCCTGCTTTTTCATCCACTAGGATCAGAGCAGGTAGCCACAGCTTTATTAATCTAGTGTTTTCTGTGTGGTCTGTTGAATTTAGACATCATTTAGGGCATGGATGGCATTGGATTGAGTTGGGGAAGTGTGTTTTTTGGGGTGGCCTTTCTGATGTTGTTGGGCCTGGCCATGTGGCTGGTGGCCATTTTGAAGCCTAGGCCTGCAAGCTTGCCTGGCCTTGTCTGCCAACAGGCCTGCTTTTTCATCCACTAGGATCAGAGCAGGTAGCCACAGCTTTATTATTCAAGTGTTTTCTGTGTGGTCTGTTGAATTTAGACATCATTTAGGGCATGGATGGCATTGGATTGAGTTGGGGAAGTGTGTTTTTTTGGGGTGGCCTTTCTGATGTTGTTGGGCCTGGCCATGTGGCTGGTGGCCATTTTGAAGCCTAGGCCTGCACGCTTGCCTGGCCTTGTCTGCCAACAGGCCTGCTTTTTCATCCACTAGGATCAGAGCAGGTAGCCACAGCTTTATTAATCAAGTGTTTTCTGTGTGGTCTGTTGAATTTAGACTTCATTTAGGGCATGGATGGCATTGGATTGAGTTGGGGAAATGTGCTTTTTGGGGGTGGCCTTTCTGATGTTGTTGGGCCTGGCCATGTGGCTGGTGGCCATTTTGAAGCCTAGGCCTGCAAGCTTGCCTGGCCTTGTCCGCCAACAGGCCTGCTTTCATCCACTAGGTTCAGAGTAGGTAGCCACAGCTTTATTAATTTAGTGTTTTCTGAGTGGTCTGTTGAATTTAGACTTCATTTAGGGCATGGATGTCATTGGATTGAGTTGGGGAAGTGTGCTTTTTGGGAGTGGCCTTTCTGATGTTGTTGGGCCTGGCCATGTGGCTGGTGGCCATTTTGAAGCCTAGGCCTGCAAGCTTGCCTGGCCTTGTCTGCCAACAGGCCTGCTTTCATCCACTAGGATCAGAGCAGGTAGCCACAGCTTTATTAATTTAGTGTTTTCTGTGTGGTCTGTTGAATTTAGACATCATTTAGGGCATGGATGGCATTGGATTGAGTTGGGGAAGTGTATTTTTTGGGGTGGCCTTTCTGATGTTGTTGGGCCTGGCCATGTGGCTGGTGGCCATTTTGAAGCCTAGGTATGCAAGCCTGCCTGGCCTTGTCTGCCAACAGGCCTGCTTTTTCATCCACTAGGATCAGAGCAGGTAGCCACAGCTTTATTAATCAAGTGTTTTCTGTGTGGTCTGTTGAATTTAGACATCATTTAGGGCATGGATGGAATTGGATTGAGTTTGGGAAGTGCGTTTTTTGGGGTGGCCTTTCTGATGTTGTTGGGCCTGACCATGTGGCTGGTGGCCATTTTGAAGCCTAGGCCTGCAAGCTTGCCTGGCCTTGTCTGCCAAGAGGCCTGCTTTTTCATCCACTAGGATCAGAGCAGGTGGCCACAGCTTTATTAATCAAGTGTTTTCTGTGTGGTCTGTTGAATTTAGACATCATTTAGGGCATGGATGGCATTGGATTGAGTTGGGGAAGTGTGTTTTTTGGGGTGGCCTTTCTGATGTTGTTGGGCCTGGCCATGTGGCTGGTGGCCATTTTGAAGCCTAGGCCTGCAAGCAAACCTGGCCTTGTCTGCCACAGGCCTGCTTTTTCATCCACTAGGATCAGAGCAGGTAGCCACAGCTTTATTAATCAAGTGTTTTCTGTGTGGTCTGTTGAATTTAGACTTCATTTATGGCATGGATGTCATTGGATTGAGTTGGGGAAGTGTGCTTTTTGGGAGTGGCCTTTCTGATGTTGTTGGGCCTGGCCATGTGGCTGGTGGCCATTTTGAAGCCTAGGCCTGCAAGCTTGCCTGGCCTTGTCCGCCAACAGGCCTGCTTTCATCCACTAGGATCAGAGCAGGTAGCCACAGCTTTATTAATTTAGTGTTTTCTGTGTGGTCTGTTGAATTTAGACATCATTTAGGGCATGGATGGCATTGGATTGAGTTGGGGAAGTGTATTTTTTGGGGTGGCCTTTCTGATGTTGTTGGGCCTGGCCATGTGGCTGGTGGCCATTTTGAAGCCTAGGTATGCAAGCCTGCCTGGCCTTGTCTGCCAACAGACCTGCTTTTTCATCCACTAGGATCAGAGCAGGTAGCCACAGCTTTATTAATCAAGTGTTTTCTGTGTGGTCTGTTGAATTTAGACATCATTTAGGGCATGGATGGAATTGGATTGAGTTTGGGAAGTGCGTTTTTTGGGGTGGCCTTTCTGATGTTGTTGGGCCTGGCCATGTGGCTGGTGGCCATTTTGAAGCCTAGGCCTGCAAGCATGCCTGGCCTTGTCTGCCAACAGGCCTGCTTTTTCATCCACTAGGATCAGAGCAGGTAGCCACAGCTTTATTAATCAAGTGTTTTCTGTGTGGTCTGTTGAATTTAGACTTCATTTAGGGCATGGATGGCATTGGATTGAGTTGGGGAAATGTGCTTTTTGGGGGTGGCCTTTCTGATGTTGTTGGGCCTGGCCATGTGGCTGGTGGCCATTTTGAAGCCTAGGCCTGCAAGCTTGCCTGGCCTTGTCCGCCAACAGGCCTGCTTTCATCCACTAGGTTCAGAGTAGGTAGCCACAGCTTTATTAATTTAGTGTTTTCTGAGTGGTCTGTTGAATTTAGACTTCATTTAGGGCATGGATGTCATTGGATTGAGTTGGGGAAGTGTGCTTTTTGGGAGTGGCCTTTCTGATGTTGTTGGGCCTGGCCATGTGGCTGGTGGCCATTTTGAAGCCTAGGCCTGCAAGCTTGCCTGGCCTTGTCTGCCAACAGGCCTGCTTTCATCCACTAGGATCAGAGCAGGTAGCCACAGCTTTATTAATTTAGTGTTTTCTGTGTGGTCTGTTGAATTTAGACATCATTTAGGGCATGGGTGGCATTGGATTGAGTTGGGGAAGTGTATTTTTTGGGGTGGCCTTTCTGATGTTGTTGGGCCTGGCCATGTGGCTGGTGGCCATTTTGAAGCCTAGGTATGCAAGCCTGCCTGGCCTTGTCTGCCAACAGGCCTGCTTTTTCATCCACTAGGATCAGAGCAGGTAGCCACAGCTTTATTAATCAAGTGTTTTCTGTGTGGTCTGTTGAATTTAGACATCATTTAGGGCATGGATGGAATTGGATTGAGTTTGGGAAGTGTGTTTTTTGGGGTGGCCTTTCTGATGTTGTTGGGCCTGGCCATGTGGCTGGTGGCCATTTTGAAGCCTAGGCCTGCAAGCTTGCCTGGCCTTGTCTGCCAAGAGGCCTGCTTTTTCATCCACTAGGATCAGAGCAGGTGGCCACAGCTTTATTAATCAAGTGTTTTCTGTGTGGTCTGTTGAATTTAGACATCATTTAGGGCATGGATGGCATTGGATTGAGTTGGGGAAGTGTGTTTTTTGGGGTGGCCTTTCTGATGTTGTTGGGCCTGGCCATGTGGCTGGTGGCCATTTTGAAGCCTAGGCCTGCAAGCTTGCCTGGCCTTGTCTGCCACAGGCCTGCTTTTTCATCCACTAGGATCAGAGCAGGTAGCCACAGCTTTATTAATCAAGTGTTTTCTGTGTGGTCTGTTGAATTTAGACTTCATTTAGGGCATGGATGGCATTGGATTGAGTTGGAGAAATGAGCTTTTTGGGGGTGGCCTTTCTGATGTTGTTGGGCCTGGCCATGTGGCTGGTGGCCATTTTGAAGCCTAGGCCTGCAAGCTTGCCTGGCCTTGTCCGCCAACAGGCCTGCTTTCATCCACTAGGATCAGAGCAGGTAGCCACAGCTTTATTAATTTAGTGTTTTCTGAGTGGTCTGTTGAATTTAGACTTCATTTAGGGCATGGATGTCATTGGATTGAGTTGGGGAAGTGTGCTTTTTGGGAGTGGCCTTTCTGATGTTGTTGGGCCTGGCCATGTGGCTGGTGGCCATTTTGAAGCCTAGGCCTGCAAGCTTGCCTGGCCTTGTCCGCCAACAGGCCTGCTTTCATCCACTAGGATCAGAGCAGGTAGCCACAGCTTTATTAATTTAGTGTTTTCTGTGTGGTCTGTTGAATTTAGACATCATTTAGGGCATGGATGGCATTGGATTGAGTTGGGGAAGTGTATTTTTTGGGGTGGCCTTTCTGATGTTGTTGGGCCTGGCCATGTGGCTGGTGGCCATTTTGAAGCCTAGGTATGCAAGCCTGCCTGGCCTTGTCTGCCAACAGGCCTGCTTTTTCATCCACTAGGATCAGAGCAGGTAGCCACAGCTTTATTAATCAAGTGTTTTCTGTGTGGTCTGTTGAATTTTTAGATCATTTAGGGCATGGATGGAATTGGATTGAGTTGGGGAAGTGCGTTTTTTGGGGTGGCCTTTCTGATGTTGTTGGGCCTGGCCATGTGGCTGGTGGCCATTTTGAAGCCTAGGCCTGCAAGCTTGCCTGGCCTTGTCTGCCAACAGGCCTGCTTTTTCATCTACTAGGATCAGAGCAGGTGGCCACAGCTTTATTAATCAAGTGTTTTCTGTGTGGTCTGTTGAATTTAGACATCATTTAGGGCATGGATGGCATTGGATTGAGTTGGGGAAGTGTGTTTTTTGGGGTGGCCTTTCTGATTTTGTTGGGCCTGGCCATGTGGCTGGTGGCCATTTTGAAGCCTAGGCCTGCAAGCTTGCCTGGCCTTGTCTGCCAACAGGCCTGCTTTTTCATCCACTAGGATCAGAGCAGGTAGCCACAGCTTTATTAATCAAGTGTTTTCTGGGTGGTCTGTTGAATTTAGACTTCATTTATGACATGGATGGCATTGGATTGAGTTGGGGAAATGTGCTTTTTGGGGGTGGCCTTTCTGATGTAGCTGGGCCTGGCCATGTGGCTGGTGGCCATTTTGAAGCCTAGGCCTGCAAGCTTGCCTGGCCTTGTCCGCCAACAGGCCTGCTTTCATCCACTAGGATCAGAGCAGGTAGCCACAGCTTTATTAATTTAGTGTTTTCTGTGTGGTCTGTTGAATTTAGACTTCATTTAGGGCATGGATGTCATTGGATTGAGTTGGGGAAGTGTGCTTTTTGGGAGTGGCCTTTCTGATGTTGTTGGGCCTGGCCATGTGGCTGGTGGCCATTTTGAAGCCTAGGCCTGCAAGCTTGCCTGGCCTTGTCTACCAACACGCCTGCTTTTTCATCCACTAGGATCAGAGCAGGTAGCCACAGCTTTATTAATCTAGTGTTTTCTGTGTGGTCTGTTGAATTTAGACATCATTTAGGGCATGGATGGCATTGGATTGAGTTGGGGAAGTGTGTTTTTTGGGGTGGCCTTTCTGATGTTGTTGGGCCTGGCCATGTGGCTGGTGGCCATTTTGAAGCCTAGGCCTGCAAGCTTGCCTGGCCTTGTCTGCCAACAGGCCTGCTTTTTCATCCACTAGGATCAGAGCAGGTAGCCACAGCTTTATTAATCAAGTGTTTTCTGTGTGGTCTGTTGAATTTAGACATCATTTAGGGCATGGATGGCATTGGATTGAGTTGGGGAAGTGTGTTTTTTGGGGTGGCCTTTCTGATGTTGTTGGGCCTGGCCATGTGGCTGGTGGCCATTTTGAATCCTAGGCCTGCAAGCTTGCCTGGCCTTGTCTGCTAACAGGCCTGCTTTTTCATCCACTAGGATCAGAGCAGGTAGCCACAGCTTTATTAATCTAGTGTTTTCCGTGTGGTCTGTTGAATTTAGACATCATTTAGGGCATGGATGGCATTGGATTGAGTTGGGGAAGTGTGTTTTTTGGGGTGGCCTTTCTGATGTTGTTGGGCCTGGCCATGTGGCTGGTGGCCATTTTGAAGCCTAGGCCTGCAAGCTTGCCTGGCCTTGTCTGCCAACAGGCCTGCTTTTTCATCCACTAGGATCAGAGCAGGTAGCCACAGCTTTATTAATCTAGTGTTTTCCGTGTGGTCTGTTGAATTTAGACATCATTTAGGGCATGGATGGCATTGGATTGAGTTGGGGAAGTGTGTTTTTTGGGGTGGCCTTTCTGATGTTGTTGGGCCTGGCCATGTGGCTGGTGGCCATTTTGAAGCCTAGGCCTGCAAGCTTGCCTGGCCTTGTCTGCCAACAGGCCTGCTTTTTCATCCACTAGGATCAGAGCAGGTAGCCACAGCTTTATTAATCTAGTGTTTTCTGTGTGGTCTGTTGAATTTAGACATCATTTAGGGCATGGATGGCATTGGATTGAGTTGGGGAAGTGTGTTTTTTGGGGTGGCCTTTCTGATGTTGTTGGGCCTGGCCATGTGGCTGGTGGCCATTTTGAAGCCTAGGCCTGCAAGCTTGCCTGGCCTTGTCTGCCAACAGGCCTGCTTTTTCATCCACTAGGATCAGAGCAGGTAGCCACAGCTTTATTATTCAAGTGTTTTCTGTGTGGTCTGTTGAATTTAGACATCATTTAGGGCATGGATGGCATTGGATTGAGTTGGGGAAGTGTGTTTTTTTGGGGTGGCCTTTCTGATGTTGTTGGGCCTGGCCATGTGGCTGGTGGCCATTTTGAAGCCTAGGCCTGCACGCTTGCCTGGCCTTGTCTGCCAACAGGCCTGCTTTTTCATCCACTAGGATCAGAGCAGGTAGCCACAGCTTTATTAATCAAGTGTTTTCTGTGTGGTCTGTTGAATTTAGACTTCATTTAGGGCATGGATGGCATTGGATTGAGTTGGGGAAATGTGCTTTTTGGGGGTGGCCTTTCTGATGTTGTTGGGCCTGGCCATGTGGCTGGTGGCCATTTTGAAGCCTAGGCCTGCAAGCTTGCCTGGCCTTGTCCGCCAACAGGCCTGCTTTCATCCACTAGGTTCAGAGTAGGTAGCCACAGCTTTATTAATTTAGTGTTTTCTGAGTGGTCTGTTGAATTTAGACTTCATTTAGGGCATGGATGTCATTGGATTGAGTTGGGGAAGTGTGCTTTTTGGGAGTGGCCTTTCTGATGTTGTTGGGCCTGGCCATGTGGCTGGTGGCCATTTTGAAGCCTAGGCCTGCAAGCTTGCCTGGCCTTGTCTGCCAACAGGCCTGCTTTCATCCACTAGGATCAGAGCAGGTAGCCACAGCTTTATTAATTTAGTGTTTTCTGTGTGGTCTGTTGAATTTAGACATCATTTAGGGCATGGATGGCATTGGATTGAGTTGGGGAAGTGTATTTTTTGGGGTGGCCTTTCTGATGTTGTTGGGCCTGGCCATGTGGCTGGTGGCCATTTTGAAGCCTAGGTATGCAAGCCTGCCTGGCCTTGTCTGCCAACAGGCCTGCTTTTTCATCCACTAGGATCAGAGCAGGTAGCCACAGCTTTATTAATCAAGTGTTTTCTGTGTGGTCTGTTGAATTTAGACATCATTTAGGGCATGGATGGAATTGGATTGAGTTTGGGAAGTGCGTTTTTTGGGGTGGCCTTTCTGATGTTGTTGGGCCTGACCATGTGGCTGGTGGCCATTTTGAAGCCTAGGCCTGCAAGCTTGCCTGGCCTTGTCTGCCAAGAGGCCTGCTTTTTCATCCACTAGGATCAGAGCAGGTGGCCACAGCTTTATTAATCAAGTGTTTTCTGTGTGGTCTGTTGAATTTAGACATCATTTAGGGCATGGATGGCATTGGATTGAGTTGGGGAAGTGTGTTTTTTGGGGTGGCCTTTCTGATGTTGTTGGGCCTGGCCATGTGGCTGGTGGCCATTTTGAAGCCTAGGCCTGCAAGCAAACCTGGCCTTGTCTGCCACAGGCCTGCTTTTTCATCCACTAGGATCAGAGCAGGTAGCCACAGCTTTATTAATCAAGTGTTTTCTGTGTGGTCTGTTGAATTTAGACTTCATTTATGGCATGGATGTCATTGGATTGAGTTGGGGAAGTGTGCTTTTTGGGAGTGGCCTTTCTGATGTTGTTGGGCCTGGCCATGTGGCTGGTGGCCATTTTGAAGCCTAGGCCTGCAAGCTTGCCTGGCCTTGTCCGCCAACAGGCCTGCTTTCATCCACTAGGATCAGAGCAGGTAGCCACAGCTTTATTAATTTAGTGTTTTCTGTGTGGTCTGTTGAATTTAGACATCATTTAGGGCATGGATGGCATTGGATTGAGTTGGGGAAGTGTATTTTTTGGGGTGGCCTTTCTGATGTTGTTGGGCCTGGCCATGTGGCTGGTGGCCATTTTGAAGCCTAGGTATGCAAGCCTGCCTGGCCTTGTCTGCCAACAGACCTGCTTTTTCATCCACTAGGATCAGAGCAGGTAGCCACAGCTTTATTAATCAAGTGTTTTCTGTGTGGTCTGTTGAATTTAGACATCATTTAGGGCATGGATGGAATTGGATTGAGTTTGGGAAGTGCGTTTTTTGGGGTGGCCTTTCTGATGTTGTTGGGCCTGGCCATGTGGCTGGTGGCCATTTTGAAGCCTAGGCCTGCAAGCATGCCTGGCCTTGTCTGCCAACAGGCCTGCTTTTTCATCCACTAGGATCAGAGCAGGTAGCCACAGCTTTATTAATCAAGTGTTTTCTGTGTGGTCTGTTGAATTTTGACATCATTTAGGGCATGGATGGAATTGGATTGAGTTGGGGAAGTGCGTTTTTTGGGGTGGCCTTTCTGATGTTGTTGGGCCTGGCCATGTGGCTGGTGGCCATTTTGAAGCCTAGGCCTGCAAGCTTGCCTGGCCTTGTCTGCCAACAGGCCTGCTTTTTCACCTACTAGGATCAGAGCAGGTGGCCACAGCTTTATTAATCAAGTGTTTTCTGTGTGGTCTGTTGAATTTAGACATCATTTAGGGCATGGATGGCATTGGATTGAGTTGGGGAAGTGTGTTTTTTGGGGTGGCCTTTCTGATGTTGTTGGGCCTGGCCATGTGGCTGGTGGCCATTTTGAAGCCTAGGCCTGCAAGCAAACCTGGCCTTGTCTGCCACAGGCCTGCTTTTTCATCCACTAGGATCAGAGCAGGTAGCCACAGCTTTATTAATCAAGTGTTTTCTGTGTGGTCTGTTGAATTTAGACTTCATTTATGGCATGGATGTCATTGGATTGAGTTGGGGAAGTGTGCTTTTTGGGAGTGGCCTTTCTGATGTTGTTGGGCCTGGCCATGTGGCTGGTGGCCATTTTGAAGCCTAGGCCTGCAAGCTTGCCTGGCCTTGTCCGCCAACAGGCCTGCTTTCATCCACTAGGATCAGAGCAGGTAGCCACAGCTTTATTAATTTAGTGTTTTCTGTGTGGTCTGTTGAATTTAGACATCATTTAGGGCATGGATGGCATTGGATTGAGTTGGGGAAGTGTATTTTTTGGGGTGGCCTTTCTGATGTTGTTGGGCCTGGCCATGTGGCTGGTGGCCATTTTGAAGCCTAGGTATGCAAGCCTGCCTGGCCTTGTCTGCCAACAGGCCTGCTTTTTCATCCACTAGGATCAGAGCAGGTAGCCACAGCTTTATTAATCAAGTGTTTTCTGTGTGGTCTGTTGAATTTAGACATCATTTAGGGCATGGATGGAATTGGATTGAGTTTGGGGAGTGCGTTTTTTGGGGTGGCCTTTCTGATGTTGTTGTGCCTGGCCATGTGGCTGGTGGCTATTTTGAAGCCTAGGCCTGCAAGCATGCCTGGCCTTGTCTGCCAACAGGCCTGCTTTTTCATCCACTAGGATCAGAGCAGGTAGCCACAGCTTTATTAATCAAGTGTTTTCTGTGTGGTCTGTTGAATTTTGACATCATTTAGGGCATGGATGGAATTGGATTGAGTTGGGGAAGTGCGTTTTTTGGGGTGGCCTTTCTGATGTTGTTGGGCCTGGCCATGTGGCTGGTGGCCATTTTGAAGCCTAGGCCTGCAAGCTTGCCTGGCCTTGTCTGCCAACAGGCCTGCTTTTTCATCTACTAGGATCAGAGCAGGTGGCCACAGCTTTATTAATCAAGTGTTTTCTGTGTGGTCTGTTGAATTTAGACATCATTTAGGGCATGGATGGCATTGGATTGAGTTGGGGAAGTGTGTTTTTTGGGGTGGCCTTTCTGATTTTGTTGGGCCTGGCCATGTGGCTGGTGGCCATTTTGAAGCCTAGGCCTGCAAGCTTGCCTGGCCTTGTCTGCCAACAGGCCTGCTTTTTCATCCACTAGGATCAGAGCAGGTAGCCACAGCTTTATTAATCAAGTGTTTTCTGGGTGGTCTGTTGAATTTAGACTTCATTTATGACATGGATGGCATTGGATTGAGTTGGGGAAATGTGCTTTTTGGGGGTGGCCTTTCTGATGTAGCTGGGCCTGGCCATGTGGCTGGTGGCCATTTTGAAGCCTAGGCCTGCAAGCTTGCCTGGCCTTGTCCGCCAACAGGCCTGCTTTCATCCACTAGGATCAGAGCAGGTAGCCACAGCTTTATTAATTTAGTGTTTTCTGTGTGGTCTGTTGAATTTAGACTTCATTTAGGGCATGGATGTCATTGGATTGAGTTGGGGAAGTGTGCTTTTTGGGAGTGGCCTTTCTGATGTTGTTGGGCCTGGCCATGTGGCTGGTGGCCATTTTGAAGCCTAGGCCTGCAAGCTTGCCTGGCCTTGTCTACCAACACGCCTGCTTTTTCATCCACTAGGATCAGAGCAGGTAGCCACAGCTTTATTAATCTAGTGTTTTCTGTGTGGTCTGTTGAATTTAGACATCATTTAGGGCATGGATGGCATTGGATTGAGTTGGGGATGTGTGTTTTTTGGGGTGGCCTTTCTGATGTTGTTGGGCCTGGCCATGTGGCTGGTGGCCATTTTGAAGCCTAGGCCTGCAAGCTTGCCTGGCCTTGTCTGCCAACAGGCCTGCTTTTTCATCCACTAGGATCAGAGCAGGTAGCCACAGCTTTAGTAATCAAGTGTTTTCTGTGTGGTCTGTTGAATTTAGACATCATTTAGGGCATGGATGGCATTGGATTGAGTTGGGGAAGTGTGTTTTTTGGGGTGGCCTTTCTGATGTTGTTGGGCCTGGCCATGTGGCTGGTGGCCATTTTGAATCCTAGGCCTGCAAGCTTGCCTGGCCTTGTCTGCCAACAGGCCTGCTTTTTCATCCACTAGGATCAGAGCAGGTAGCCACAGCTTTATTAATCTAGTGTTTTCCGTGTGGTCTGTTGAATTTAGACATCATTTAGGGCATGGATGGCATTGGATTGAGTTGGGGAAGTGTGTTTTTTGGGGTGGCCTTTCTGATGTTGTTGGGCCTGGCCATGTGGCTGGTGGCCATTTTGAAGCCTAGGCCTGCAAGCTTGCCTGGCCTTGTCTGCCAACAGGCCTGCTTTTTCATCCACTAGGATCAGAGCAGGTAGCCACAGCTTTATTAATCTAGTGTTTTCTGTGTGGTCTGTTGAATTTAGACATCATTTAGGGCATGGATGGCATTGGATTGAGTTGGGGAAGTGTGTTTTTTGGGGTGGCCTTTCTGATGTTGTTGGGCC
Organism: Triturus cristatus; assembly: GCF_964204655.1. NCBI lineage: Eukaryota > Metazoa > Chordata > Amphibia > Caudata > Salamandridae > Triturus > Triturus cristatus. The sequence continues at coordinate 113,962,782 of NC_140588.1, forward strand.
TGGCCATGTGGCTGGTGGCCATTTTGAAGCCTAGGCCTGCAAGCTTGCCTGGCCTTGTCGGCCAACAGGCCTGCTTTTTCATCCACTAGGATCAGAGCAGGTAGCCACAGCTTTATTAATCAAGTGTTTTCTGTGTGGTCTGTTGAATTTAGACATCATTTAGGGCATGGATGGCATTGGATTGAGTTGGGGAAATGTGCTTTTTGGGGGTGGCCTTTCTGATGTTGTTGGGCCTGGCCATGTGGCTGGTGGCCATTTTGAAGCCTAGGCCTGCAAGCTTGCCTGGCCTTGTCGGCCAACAGGCCTGCTTTTTCATCCACTAGGATCAGAGCAGGTAGCCACAGCTTTATTAATCAAGTGTTTTCTGTGTGGTCTGTTGAATTTAGACATCATTTAGGGCATGGATGGCATTGGATTGAGTTGGGGAAATGTGCTTTTTGGGGGTGGCCTTTCTGATGTTGTTGGGCCTGGCCATGTGGCTGGTGGCCATTTTGAAGCCTAGGCCTGCAAGCTTGCCTGGCCTTGTCCGCCAACAGGCCTGCTTTCATCCACTAGGATCAGAGCAGGTAGCCACAGCTTTATTAATTTAGTGTTTTCTGTGTGGTCTGTTGAATTTAGACTTCATTTAGGGCATGGATGTCATTGGATTGAGTTGGGGAAGTGTGCTTTTTGGGAGTGGCCTTTCTGATGTTGTTGGGCCTGGCCATGTGGCTGGTGGCCATTTTGAAGCCTAGGCCTGCAAGCTTGCCTGGCCTTGTCCGCCAACAGGCCTGCTTTCATCCACTAGGATCAGAGCAGGTAGCCACAGCTTTGTTAATTTAGTGTTTTCTGTGTGGTCTGTTGAATTTAGACATCATTTAGGGCATGGATGGCATTGGATTGAGTTGGGGAAGTGTATTTTTTGGGGTGGCCTTTCTGATGTTGTTGGGCCTGGCCATGTGGCTGGTGGCCATTTTGAAGCCTAGGCCTGCAAGCTTGCCTGGCCTTGTCCGCCAAGAAGCCTGCTTTCATCCACTAGGATCAGAGCAGGTAGCCACAGCTTTATTAATTTCGTGTTTTCTGTGTGGTCTGTTGAATTTAGACATCATTTAGGGCATGGATGGAATTGGATTGAGTTTGGGAAGTGCGTTTTTTGGGGTGCCCTTTCTGATGTTGTTGGGCCTGGCCATGTGGCTGGTGGCCATTTTGAAGCCTAGGCCTGCAAGCTTGCCTGGCCTTGTCTGCCAACAGGCCTGCTTTTTCATCCACTAGGATCAGAGCAGGTAGCCACAGCTTTATTAATCAAGTGTTTTCTGTGTGGTCTGTTGAATTTTGACATCATTTAGGGCATGGATGGAATTGGATTGAGTTGGGGAAGTGCGTTTTTTGGGGTGGCCTTTCTGATGTTGTTGGGCCTGGCCATGTGGCTGGTGGCCATTTTGAAGCCTAGGCCTGCAAGCTTGCCTGGCCTTGTCTGCCAACAGGCCTGCTTTTTCATCTACTAGGATCAGAGCAGGTGGCCACAGCTTTATTAATCAAGTGTTTTCTGTGTGGTCTGTTGAATTTAGACATCATTTAGGGCATGGATGGCATTGGATTGAGTTGGGGAAGTGTGTTTTTTGGGGTGGCCTTTCTGATTTTGTTGGGCCTGGCCATGTGGCTGGTGGCCATTTTGAAGCCTAGGCCTGCAAGCTTGCCTGGCCTTGTCTGCCAACAGGCCTGCTTTTTCATCCACTAGGATCAGAGCAGGTAGCCACAGCTTTATTAATCAAGTGTTTTCTGGGTGGTCTGTTGAATTTAGACTTCATTTATGACATGGATGGCATTGGATTGAGTTGGGGAAATGTGCTTTTTGGGGGTGGCCTTTCTGATGTAGCTGGGCCTGGCCATGTGGCTGGTGGCCATTTTGAAGCCTAGGCCTGCAAGCTTGCCTGGCCTTGTCCGCCAACAGGCCTGCTTTCATCCACTAGGATCAGAGCAGGTAGCCACAGCTTTATTAATTTAGTGTTTTCTGTGTGGTCTGTTGAATTTAGACTTCATTTAGGGCATGGATGTCATTGGATTGAGTTGGGGAAGTGTGCTTTTTGGGAGTGGCCTTTCTGATGTTGTTGGGCCTGGCCATGTGGCTGGTGGCCATTTTGAAGCCTAGGCCTGCAAGCTTGCCTGGCCTTGTCTACCAACACGCCTGCTTTTTCATCCACTAGGATCAGAGCAGGTAGCCACAGCTTTATTAATCTAGTGTTTTCTGTGTGGTCTGTTGAATTTAGACATCATTTAGGGCATGGATGGCATTGGATTGAGTTGGGGATGTGTGTTTTTTGGGGTGGCCTTTCTGATGTTGTTGGGCCTGGCCATGTGGCTGGTGGCCATTTTGAAGCCTAGGCCTGCAAGCTTGCCTGGCCTTGTCTGCCAACAGGCCTGCTTTTTCATCCACTAGGATCAGAGCAGGTAGCCACAGCTTTAGTAATCAAGTGTTTTCTGTGTGGTCTGTTGAATTTAGACATCATTTAGGGCATGGATGGCATTGGATTGAGTTGGGGAAGTGTGTTTTTTGGGGTGGCCTTTCTGATGTTGTTGGGCCTGGCCATGTGGCTGGTGGCCATTTTGAATCCTAGGCCTGCAAGCTTGCCTGGCCTTGTCTGCCAACAGGCCTGCTTTTTCATCCACTAGGATCAGAGCAGGTAGCCACAGCTTTATTAATCTAGTGTTTTCCGTGTGGTCTGTTGAATTTAGACATCATTTAGGGCATGGATGGCATTGGATTGAGTTGGGGAAGTGTGTTTTTTGGGGTGGCCTTTCTGATGTTGTTGGGCCTGGCCATGTGGCTGGTGGCCATTTTGAAGCCTAGGCCTGCAAGCTTGCCTGGCCTTGTCTGCCAACAGGCCTGCTTTTTCATCCACTAGGATCAGAGCAGGTAGCCACAGCTTTATTAATCTAGTGTTTTCTGTGTGGTCTGTTGAATTTAGACATCATTTAGGGCATGGATGGCATTGGATTGAGTTGGGGAAGTGTGTTTTTTGGGGTGGCCTTTCTGATGTTGTTGGGCCTGGCCATGTGGCTGGTGGCCATTTTGAAGCCTAGGCCTGCAAGCTTGCCTGGCCTTGTCGGCCAACAGGCCTGCTTTTTCATCCACTAGGATCAGAGCAGGTAGCCACAGCTTTATTAATCAAGTGTTTTCTGTGTGGTCTGTTGAATTTAGACATCATTTAGGGCATGGATGGCATTGGATTGAGTTGGGGAAATGTGCTTTTTGGGGGTGGCCTTTCTGATGTTGTTGGGCCTGGCCATGTGGCTGGTGGCCATTTTGAAGCCTAGGCCTGCAAGCTTGCCTGGCCTTGTCGGCCAACAGGCCTGCTTTTTCATCCACTAGGATCAGAGCAGGTAGCCACAGCTTTATTAATCAAGTGTTTTCTGTGTGGTCTGTTGAATTTAGACATCATTTAGGGCATGGATGGCATTGGATTGAGTTGGGGAAATGTGCTTTTTGGGGGTGGCCTTTCTGATGTTGTTGGGCCTGGCCATGTGGCTGGTGGCCATTTTGAAGCCTAGGCCTGCAAGCTTGCCTGGCCTTGTCCGCCAACAGGCCTGCTTTCATCCACTAGGATCAGAGCAGGTAGCCACAGCTTTATTAATTTAGTGTTTTCTGTGTGGTCTGTTGAATTTAGACTTCATTTAGGGCATGGATGTCATTGGATTGAGTTGGGGAAGTGTGCTTTTTGGGAGTGGCCTTTCTGATGTTGTTGGGCCTGGCCATGTGGCTGGTGGCCATTTTGAAGCCTAGGCCTGCAAGCTTGCCTGGCCTTGTCCGCCAACAGGCCTGCTTTCATCCACTAGGATCAGAGCAGGTAGCCACAGCTTTGTTAATTTAGTGTTTTCTGTGTGGTCTGTTGAATTTAGACATCATTTAGGGCATGGATGGCATTGGATTGAGTTGGGGAAGTGTATTTTTTGGGGTGGCCTTTCTGATGTTGTTGGGCCTGGCCATGTGGCTGGTGGCCATTTTGAAGCCTAGGCCTGCAAGCTTGCCTGGCCTTGTCCGCCAAGAAGCCTGCTTTCATCCACTAGGATCAGAGCAGGTAGCCACAGCTTTATTAATTTCGTGTTTTCTGTGTGGTCTGTTGAATTTAGACATCATTTAGGGCATGGATGGAATTGGATTGAGTTTGGGAAGTGCGTTTTTTGGGGTGCCCTTTCTGATGTTGTTGGGCCTGGCCATGTGGCTGGTGGCCATTTTGAAGCCTAGGCCTGCAAGCTTGCCTGGCCTTGTCTGCCAACAGGCCTGCTTTTTCATCCACTAGGATCAGAGCAGGTAGCCACAGCTTTATTAATCAAGTGTTTTCTGTGTGGTCTGTTGAATTTAGACATCATTTAGGGCATGGATGGCATTGGATTGAGTTGGGGAAGTGTGTTTTTTGGGGTGGCCTTTCTGATGTTGTTGGGCCTGGCCATGTGGCTGGTGGCCATTTTGAAGCCTAGGCCTGCAAGCTTGCCTGGCCTTGTCGGCCAACAGGCCTGCTTTTTCATCCACTAGGATCAGAGCAGGTAGCCACAGCTTTATTAATCAAGTGTTTTCTGTGTGGTCTGTTGAATTTAGACATCATTTAGGGCATGGATGGCATTGGATTGAGTTGGGGAAATGTGCTTTTTGGGGGTGGCCTTTCTGATGTTGTTGGGCCTGGCCATGTGGCTGGTGGCCATTTTGAAGCCTAGGCCTGCAAGCTTGCCTGGCCTTGTCCGCCAACAGGCCTGCTTTCATCCACTAGGATCAGAGCAGGTAGCCACAGCTTTATTAATTTAGTGTTTTCTGTGTGGTCTGTTGAATTTAGACTTCATTTAGGGCATGGATGTCATTGGATTGAGTTGGGGAAGTGTGCTTTTTGGGAGTGGCCTTTCTGATGTTGTTGGGCCTGGCCATGTGGCTGGTGGCCATTTTGAAGCCTAGGCCTGCAAGCTTGCCTGGCCTTGTCCGCCAACAGGCCTGCTTTCATCCACTAGGATCAGAGCAGGTAGCCACAGCTTTATTAATTTAGTGTTTTCTGTGTGGTCTGTTGAATTTAGACATCATTTAGGGCATGGATGGCATTGGATTGAGTTGGGGAAGTGTATTTTTTGGGGTGGCCTTTCTGATGTTGTTGGGCCTGGCCATGTGGCTGGTGGCCATTTTGAAGCCTAGGTCTGCAAGCTTGCCTGGCCTTGTCTGCCAACAGGCCTGCTTTTTCATCCACTAGGATCAGAGCAGGTAGCCACAGCTTTATTAATCAAGTGTTTTCTGTGTGGTCTGTTGAATTTAGACATCATTTAGGGCATGGATGGAATTGGATTGAGTTTGGGAAGTGCGTTTTTTGGGGTGGCCTTTCTGATGTTGTTGGGCCTGGCCATGTGGCTGGTGGCCATTTTGAAGCCTAGGCCTGCAAGCTTGCCTGGCCTTGTCTGCCAACAGGCCTGCTTTTTCATCCACTAGGATCAGAGCAGGTAGCCACAGCTTTATTAATCAAGTGTTTTCTGTGTGGTCTGTTGAATTTAGACATCATTTAGGGCATGGATGGCATTGGATTGAGTTGGGGAAGTGTGTTTTTTGGGGTGGCCTTTCTGATGTTGGGCCTGGCCATGTGGCTGGTGGCCATTTTGAAGCCTAGGCCTGCAAGCTTGCCTGGCCTTGTCTGCCAACAGGCCTGCTTCCTCATCCACTAGGATCAGAGCAGGTAGCCACAGCTTTATTAATCAAGTGTTTTCTGTGTGGTCTGTTGAATTTAGACTTCATTTAGGGCATGGATGGCATTGGATTGAGTTGGGGAAGTGTGCTTTTTGGGGGTGGCCTTTCTGATGTTGTTGGGCCTGGCCATGTGGCTGGTGGCCATTTTGAAGCCTAGGCCTGCAAGCTTGCCTGGCCTTGTCTGCCAACAGACCTGCTTTCATCCACTAGGATCAGAGCAGGTAGCCACAGCTTTATTAATTTAGTGTTTTCTGTGTGGTCTGTTGAATTTAGACTTCATTTAGGGCATGGATGGCATTGGATTGAGTTGGGGAAGTGTGCTTTTTGGGGGTGGCCTTTCTGATGTTGTTGGGCCTGGCCATGTGGTTGGTGGCCATTTTGAAGCCTAGGCCTGCAAGCTTGCTTGGCCTTGTCCGCCAACAGGCCTGCTTTCATCCACTAGGATCAGAGCAGGTAGCCACAGCTTTATTAATGTAATGTTTTCTGTGTGGTCTATTGAATTTGGACTTCATTTAGGGCATGGATGGCATTGGATTGAGTTGGGGAAGTGTGCTTTTTGGGGGTGGCCTTTCTGATGTTGTTGGACCTGGCCATGTGGCTGGTGGCCATTTTGAAGCCTAGGCCTGCAAGCTTGCCTGGCCTTGTCCGCCAACAGGCCTGCTTTCATCCACTAGGATCAGAGCAGGTAGCCACAGCTTTATCAATTTAGTGTTTTCTGTGTGGTCTGTTGAATTTAGACTTCATTTAGGGCATGGATGGCATTGGATTGAGCTGGGGAAGTGTGCTTTTTGGGGGTGGCCTTTCTGATGTTGGTTGTCTTAAAGACATGCTTTTGTTGTATGTGTCTGGTCACTGGTGTGTTGTTGGTGTGCAATGCATGCACCCTGCAGACCTTTTTGGGGCCTGTGAATGTTCGTATTTACATTTTGTTGCATTAAAAAGGCAGAGCAGTGAGCTTTAGCATGCATCCTTTACCTACCTTTTATAGGCCTTTTGTCAGCTCCTGGTGTTCTGTTCTCCAGGCCCCCGGCTTGTTTGTGATTAGTGAGTGTCCATGTGGGTGGTGGCCTTTTTTGGTGTTTGAACTGGGAGTTATTAGTGTCCTGCTTTTGCCATAGGCCTGCATGGTTTTCCTATTGGCTATTTGGCTTACTGCTTTCATCCATCCACCCCCTTTGCCAGCAGCAGCTCCATGGATGCTGAGATGCTCAAATAATTTAATGGCAAATAGGGTCCACCCCACTTCCATTACATTTGTATTTTGGTGGTTATTATTATTATCTTTCCTATCCTTACTAAGAGTGTAGTGTGTGGCTGTACACAGTAGTATAACATAGCCCTAGTTAAAAAAAAAAGTCATAAATGGCTAGACTATCTTTTGTTTGCACTAGTACAGTACTAAGTAACTGAACCACAACAACAAATGCAACATTTCACTGATGTTCTTCTCCTGGCTTATTTGCTTTTAGGTGCACAAACGACAGAGTAGGAGGTGTCATCAGCATCACACGGCTACCGGTTGTACTGCCAGCCAGACAGAAGTCCTGCTGCGCATCACGTCCACGTGTGACCAGAACTTGTTGTGCATCTGCATCCTGCCTGACATCTGAAGAAGATGGCCCCAAAGAAAGGTACCAGGTCCAGTACCAAGAAAGTTGCCGGTGAGAAGAAGGAACAGAAAAAGGAAGTGCCATTAACCACGACTGGTGGTGTGCCGGACAATGTTTTTTTTGGCACCCAAAAAGTTTCGCTTGCAGCAGCGTTGTCCGGGAACCAAGCTGGGAGCAGCACAGCGGTCCAACCACACCAACCTAGGCACAAGGGCTTTAGTGTCGCAGAGGTAGCCAGTCTACTAACGAGCAGCGATGTTGAAGAAATGTCATTACCGCAAAGTAGTACACAATCAAGTTCAACGCAGGCGCAAACTCAGCAGATCAGTGTGCAGCCGCAGCAATAACAGCAGCAGCCGCCGCAACAAGAACAGCAGCAGCCGCCGCAACAAGAACAGCAGCAGCCGCCGCAACAAGAACAGCAACAGCCGCCGCAACCAGAACAGCAGCGGCCACCGCAACAAGAACAGCAGCGGCCGCCGCAACAAGAACAGCAGCGGCCGCCGCAACAAGAATAGCAGTGGCCGCCGCAACAAGAACAGCAGCGGCCGCTGCAACAAGAGCAGCAGCGGCCTCCGCAGCCCACCATAGTAGTTGTTGCTCCTGACGTAGGGGCATGTCAGGAAATCGAGCTTCCTGCAGACAAAGTGGAGCAAAGTGACACCACTGTTTCAGAAGATCTATTGTCTTCCAGACCACCAGCAAGGAAAAGGAGGCTTTTTCCATCATCTTCTACTTCAAGCCCCGCTTCTGATGATCGTGATGCCACTTGGCTCCCACCAGCTCAGTCTGAGAGTGATATACGCCACAAGACAATGCTTCTGAAAAGGAAGGTCCCAGAAAAACTTAGAGTTATGGAGGTAGATGTAGAAGAGGGGGGTGATGATGTTGATGAAGACGAGCCAGTCATCACGCACATTACTCCCGCCCCAAAGGGATTGGAGACCAACATTCTCACCCTATCCAGAAAGGCTGCTACTGAGCGGGATGTAGCACGGATATCACCAACACAGGTTACACCACCACTACCTCCAGCTGCCATATTTTCCAAGGCCCGGCAGGGACCTACATCCAGCGCAACCATCTCAGTAGGTAGTGGTAGTAAAAGTCACAGTCTAGGTGCACAGGGTCACATTTCAAGCACCCCCTCCAGTTCATATGGTGTTGGAAGTGGCACATCCAGCAGTGCCAGAAAGTTCTCCTCCCCAGTTTGGGACTTCTTTTCTGTTAGCGCCAAGGAGGAGAACATTGCTATATGCTCAATTTGTCGGCAAGGTGTTCGGCGTGGTAAGCTTGGTACAAACTATGGTACCGGAGGACAAGCAAATCATCTAAGAATACACCACACTATTGTGTGGGATGATCACCTACTTAAGTTAAAAGAAAGTAGAAAAACTCAACCCATTGAAGTTGGTCAGAGAGCGATATTATTGCGGTGGCAGGTGAAGAAGAGGGAGGCATTTCTAGCCCTGTCCCCAGTAGTGCAGTGGTAACGCCCACATCCTCCTCAGTAACATCAGAGTGGCACCGCAGTAAGAGCCATACTCAGAGTCTGGGTGAGACACCAAGGCGACCGGCGGCGAGTACCTCAATGAGACAATCTGTGTCATTGAGCCTTAGTGGGTTAATGAAAACAGCACCACTAAGGAAAATAAGCCAGCCTACCATTGAGAGCATGTTTAGGTTGGAGGGGCAGTTCCAACGCAACCACCCAACGGCACGATTGTACAATGCGAAGCTGGCTAAAATGTTAGCGCTGGACCTTCTTCCTTTTTCATTTGTGGAAGGGGTGGGTTTCCTTGAATTTGTTTCATCTGCCCGAAATGGAAAATTCCCAGCCGGTCCTATTTCGCAAGAATTGCTGTTCCGGCACTACATCATGATGTGCTGGAATTGGTTGGACAAGCTTTGCAGCAGAGTGCTGTGCACAATATCCACCTGACAACAGACATGTGGACCAGTTGCCATGCCACAGATTACATGTGCATCACTGCACACTGGATCTATTTTGTGGGGGTTAGAGATAAACTATCTGCACAAGGTGTTGTTGACACAGCTGCAATTTTTGAAGGTACTCGGAAACATGCAACTGTAGCCATGTTCGCCATGGAGAAATCTCATACGGCTGAAAACATTTTACACGAGTTTCGCAGCAAGGTTTTGGAATGGCTGCGGCCCAGAGGGCGTGCTATTGGTTTTGTTGCCACAGACAATGGCAGTAATGTACTTAAGGCCATGGAACTTGGTTCCTATTTCAGGGTTCCGTGTTTGGCGCACTGCATAAACATTATAGTTCAAGACTTTCTGAAAAAAGAATCCATAGTCAGCAATTTACTGGCCATCTGCCGAAGAATATGCACTCATTTCAGCCATTCTTTTAAAGCTCGGAAGCAGCTGAGGATCATCCAACGTGAACATAGGATGCCAGTCAAGGCACTCATCCAGGAGGTGGCAACACGTTGGAACTCAACGTATTACATGCTTGATCGTCTGTATGAGCAGTACAGGTCACTCCATGAAATGTCTGGAACAGAAGAGGGGATGCTACTGTTAAAGGCATGAACCTTGACATGGAGCAATGGAGCCTAATTAAGTGCCTGACTGAGATGCTGTCTCCTTTTGAGGTCTTCACACGTGAAGTCAGCAAGGAGGACTGTACAATGGGCTAAGCTATCCCATTATTGCAAATGCTAGAGCATGAGCTGAATAATGTGTCTGAATCATACAAAGGTGTAGAGGACAGAAGGCAAGCCCATGACTTGGTGGAGAGCTTATCCCGGCGCTTAGCTGAAAATGTAAGGATACAAAATAAAATTTTGTCACGAGAACATTACATTTGTGCCACAATTCTGGATCCACGTGCAAAATTAGGACTACTGAAGACATTCCTTGCTTTTTCCGACATTGATGTTGCCCGCTACAAAAGTTGTATAGCTGAAGCAGCCAGTAAGTTGGAAAACGAAGGGCTGCTACTTAAAAGCCTGCAAGATCAACCCACAACAAGTACTGAAGCAGGCCATGCAGAATCAAGTGCAACTTCGTCGGCTGAGGGCAGTGCGTTTGGCTCACAATCACAACACTCACCATCACTATCGACTACAGAAACAATAACTGGATCATTAGGCCGAGTACAATCATTCTCATTACAGGATTGGTATGTAAAGATGGGTCTTTGTAAGCACAGTGCTGATGCACAGAAAAAACAGCACAAAAGCTTACCAGCAGCAACCCTGAACATTGAGCGGATGGTCCAGGCCTATCTGGACGACCCAACAGAGGTGTACGTTGATCAAAACCCATTGCAGTATTGGTATAGGAAAAGGTCTGAATGGCCACAGCTCAGCAGGCTGGCGATAAGCTATCTGGCTTGCCCTGTCGCAAGTGTCTCTTCCGAACGTGTTTTCAGTGCTGCTGGTTCCATTGTAACATTGAGAAGGACCAGTCCATCTCCAAAAAACGTGGAGAGGTTAACAATGATCAAAATGAATCAGCACTTCATACCACCGAATTACACAATACATGAATCAACGGAGGAAGATGAGGACAGCGGCTCAGGTGACGGAAGTATTGTGTCAGATGATTACCTACTACTGGCTGAACCCCCAGAGTTTGAGGACGAGCTATACTTCCCTGACAATTAGGCTCACACTTACTGTCTTCCTCCCTTTTTTCCCCCTTTGTTTATGTGTCTGTCGTTCCGGTTATAAACTTGTGAATCACAACAAATCCATTACCACCGACTTCTACTCTTCTAATTTAATATACAAGTTTCAGGTGTCTGCTATTTGACTGTACAGTCCTCCGAATCCAGCTCCTCCGCTCCATCATACTGAATCTCCTGCTCAATTCCATTTCCCTCATGAATGATGATTGGATGATGGCAACAACAAATTCAAACTTTCCTAGTCCTTCCAAAAGAAGTGGAGCATGAATCAGATGACTACTATAGCTATCCTCCTTTCAGAGCCGAGAGAGACTGGCCATTAACTGAAAATAAGATGGAACAGGTAATGATTGATGCCATGCATTGGACGCAGAGTCGCAGACTGAATGATTTAGATTTTGTTGTGTTTGTTGTGCATGAATTTATGTAATTGTGCACTGCCACTAATCAACTTTCTACAGAACACACTAAACTTAACTCAAGGTGAATTCAATTTTCCCCTTCTTGCAAATAAGAAATTTGTACTTCTCCTGCAGCTTGGTGATACATTGCTTTTAATTCAATACAGGAAGGGGACTCACTCAATCTGCGCAATGAGTATGATTGACACAACAGCACCGTCCATCATGATGATGGCGCAATAGACGGCCCGTTAACTTAAGATGAGAAGGAACAGGTAATGATAACAATTAATGGCATGCATTGGACACCTGACTCTGAGCGATTGGTCTTTGTGTTTCCGTTGTTTGTTTGTTGTGCACAAAGTGATGTCAAAGGGTACTAGTAATCTATCTTTCTGTACACAATAAAGAATGACTCAAGTCAGTAATATTTATATTTCTACTCTTGTTGTGTCATAAAAATTTTACTTATACTGCAGGCCGATCTTCACAGTCAGTCAGTAAAAGTATCAGAGATGATGATGAAGTCAGGAGGACATTTCATGAGTGGCATAAAACGGAAAAGCCTAAAGGTAAACACGTCAACAACAACCACAGCAGACCCAAATGTCTGTGTAGAAGTTGAATAGAGTGTAGCGGTGGGATGACTGCAGTGCATTGATTTTACTAACTTAAACTGTAAAATGCTATGTTTGGAATGGATAATGTGCTTTGCGTTTGTCCAACTCTTTGAGAGAAAAAAAAAAGGACTCTAAAGTGTTAACGTAGGATGTGCTACTGCTAAGCACTGTGGGCCTGCTCTCTCCTGTTACTGTTGAAGGTCAATGCTGGAAACAGACTAGAGTAGAGATGATGCATACACGCCACCTCGGAAAGTGTTCTTGTTGCACTACACCATAACTTGTGCATTTGTTTCAACTTTGTTTCTCAATATCCCCTTTGGTTTTCCCATCTACAATTACAGGCCGGGCCTTGCCCTATACTTTGGAAAACATTACAATGCATTCTTACCTTACCAATAAATCAACATTTTTTTTCCAGCCGGGCAGTTGTGAGTGGCGAGGCGACACACTCAAGATTGATGGACGAGAGGAGCAAGAGGAATGCCGAGATGCAAATCCAGTCCACATTTTTTACCAGGATAACACAGTAACAGTATCCACTTTAATCTTCTTTTAAATAATTTGAATAATATTTTGTATACAATCTTTACAACAGTGTGTTCTTGGAGTTGTTATTATCATCAATCATCATTAGGTTTGCTCTGTGTTTATGTTTCTTCACTACCAATATTTAAAATTTCTATTTGCTATCTGTAAAAGTATTAAGGCCGGAAAAACAGAACAAGAACTAGAAGTGTATGTAATCCGGGTCTCTCATCATCATGCATGCATTGCCTTTTTCTCCCTTAACATATGGATATGGTAGTCTTCAATGATTGTCGTTTGTTTGTCTATGTATGCATACTGTTTTTCTATGTCAAACTTTTCCCAAAAACCCCTTTCCCATCCATTCAACAAACCCTAACCCTCTTCCCCCGGGCTGTATGACTTATTGTCGAGGTGTAACTAAATTAAAAATAAATACAACAAAAACCAAGCTGATGACACTATCACCCTCAAAAAACTTTAGGAATAACATCAAGCTAAATGACACCACACTGGAGCTAGTGGAGGCTTTTGATTATCTTGGAGTGAGGGTCAACAATAAGCTCAAATGGGCCCACCATCTGTCGGAAATGCTCCTTGTCCACAAAAGAGTCTCAGGGGCAATAGCGAAACATCAGAGGCTCTCATATAGTAGGCCAATAGCTGCGGCAGTCAAGGTCTACGAGGGGAATGCCATGTCAGCGGCCCTCTATGGGGCGGAACTGTGGGGATTTGAAAATCTAACAGAGCTGCTTAAATCGGAGAATAAGTTCTGTAGAGACTTAGTCTCGCTTCCTCTGTCTACCCCGCTAGTTCCACTTCGCAGTGATCTCGGTAGACATAACATCAGCAATGTGGCTAGGCTGCGCCCTATATTATATTGGACGAGGCTCAGAAGGTCCCCCGAACTTCATCATTACGCTTCTGCTCTGGACGAGTTATTAAAACTTGGAGCAGAGCACAAGATCCCCTGGGTATTGAATCTGAAAAAACTGTTGCAGAAGATAGGCCTGGAAGAGGCTTGGGAGAGCCAGCTCCCCCCACCCAAATCAATGATAAAAAAGATCTGTTGGGATTGGGTCATGATTGACACTCTAAGAAATCAGAGGGGTGTTCTAACTGTGAACTATTTGGATGTGAAACTTGCTCCTAGTATGGAATCCTTTATGGACCTGATTGAATCTCCTGGAGATAGATCACTATATCTAAAAATGAGATATCGTACCCTTTCACTTCACGAGTTCCAATTTAGCTGGAGTAAGGCAATCGTGAGCCCAAAAGGCTGCCCAGGCTGTGCCTCGCACATAGAGTCCATCGGCCATTTTATGTTTGCCTGCCAGGCGTACAGGCAACCAAGATTAAGATGGCTGAAACCGGTCTGTAATAATCTGGGCACTAGGTCTTCCAGGGTGGCGTTGCGCATCCTGACCTACGAAACATCAGTCCCTAGTGTTATCTGTGGGACTGCCAAATATCTGGGCTGGGCCTGGAGGATAAGACGCAAGCTCCCTAAGGCGTACCAATCATAAGTTAATCATCCTTGTCCCTGACCTTGTACGAACATCACTGTTTATTATATCACCCAACGGGGGTTTGTAAAAATGCTGTATGTATATATATATTGCTCTTTTACTTTTTTTAACTGTATAAAGATTGAAGCTATTGTTGTAGTGGGTTTTAAATTGTTTTATATGTATTGTATTATACTTTTATGATATTTTTTTTTATATATCGAATAAAGTAACTACAACAAATTAAATGTACACCAATACTTAATCACACACTTGCTGGGGCGGATGTGGTGAAAGCAACACTACTTCAATTTCAAGGCAGAGCGATGATCTTCTTCTGCTTGGCCACCCATGAGTAGGATATTTCAGAGGTTATTTTATTTAACAAAGGAACATATACCTCAGAATGAATTGCCGGCATTGATTGGATTTGTTTGTTGTCATCCCTCTCATGTGGAGAGGTGTGGCTCACTAGTTAGAGGCGGCAGACCCGTAAGCAGAGAATCGGCCATGGACCAGGGTTCAATTCCCGACGCGGCAGGGTCGTGGACCAGAGTCAAAACAGACTCGATAATTCTCACCTCGGTACCTACTCTAACCAGGAACACACTCGGCAACTCTGGGCATTAAGCTTGCCTCATCTCTACAATGGCCCCCCACAGACGCCGGGGATGCCTGGTTTCACCTTGGAGATTCCCAGAAAGGGACCATCTCACAGGGATAGCCAGGACGGGTTCCCCAGCGGTCTACAGCGCTGGGACGCCCCGTTGCTGGGGCAGCTGTGCGCTTTACAAGTCTACAACATTTACATTTACAGCACTAACTTTTAGGCTGTAGGCCTAGTCAAGTGACTCGACACAACTATAGTTTGTAACTCTGTCTAGTAGGCTATCCTAACCATGATTCTGTTTTTTTGTCAAATATTTGAGCATATTATTGTTGCTCGTTAAGTTCTGTACTGTACTTCATTCAACTACTCCTCTAACAGTCTCTCAAAGGCGATTGACTGTCTCCTTTTCTTTTTTTGCAAATGCTGCCGCCCTGCCAGTGTCTACTACTACTACTATGCTACCACCACCACCACCACCCCAATCATGGCATGTATGAAAAAGGAAACCATCTTCACCATGCAGCCAGTGCTGTGCCACAGTTGGACATAAACATCAAGCACCGGTAAGAGAGAAGTTTGGGGGAGGCAGAATTAATAATGGACATGTTGTCAATGATTTCATTTTCACACACCAGTACAAAGAATGCATAGACTAGAGGACAGACTGAAAGTACTAGAAGGACCAGTCAATGAGTGAGGTGTGTCGCATCTATCTGTTTGTGTCTTATACAGTCAGCCAATTATTGAAATCAAACACAAGCTATGGGCGTCCATGCACCAGCAAGGAAACGGTGTGATGTAAAACAGTTACCCCACCTACAAAACATTAACAACATTGCATGTAACATAGAAAAATATATTTAATTTACCATAACAAAAATAAACTAAACCCACAAAACCTGACCCACCCCCCTCCCTAACCCCAACCAATGTCCATAGAAGTCCGTAACGCCCAAACAAGTTCCCACCCACCCACCCAAACAAGAATTAAAAAAGGGGCAGAACAGGATGACAGGGACTAAGTGGTGGGGCGGGACTCAAGGAGGACACGCATCTGGCGCATCTCACCCTCTAAACGGGTGACGCGGCATCTAAGGGTGCGGCAGTTGCAGCCACAGTGGGGGGGCACCGGAGATGGCACGGTGGCGGCGGGCAGCCGCCAGACGGTGGCGCCGTACTGCTGGAGGGCGGTTGGCTGGGGCCCGGGCCACTGCAGGAGGCTTCAACAATTGCAGCCGCAGTCTCCTCCTCCTCCTCGGCTAAGACCACCAGCCGCTGGTATTCTCGCTGGATTGCCTCCAGCTTCCGGCGCCGTGCCTTAGCGGCCAACTCCTTCCGATTTTGTTTCGGAGTAGCTGTGTATCAAAAAGAAAAAAACAAGACAATTGTAAAATATACCCTTAGAAAAACAGTAGGACAAGGTAATTATTTATACACATAGTGGCATGGTAGAGTAGCACTATAAAATAAAGCACAGTAGTACATAACATTTTAAATGTCGCCCGTCCTTCTTCCTTCCACCCGTCTTTCACTTTTTAGTTGAACAGTGCACCAGGGGCTCTTCTCCATAAAACTTTCAAAGCGGAGTTGAAATCAGATAGATGAGGCCATTGGTTACTCAATACTCCCTCTCCTATGCCAATTAAAGAGAATTCTAGTCTTCTAGTTCACTCTTCAAACGTCCCCAACAACTCATACTTACTTACGACATCGGATAGCGGGCGGACTTTGTCCGCCCGCCATCCTCATGCTAAAAAGGGTGGGGGTCCCGTGGGGCCAATTAATTAGGATGATGCGCCCGGCACAGTGGCGGGTGCATCCTGTTTTTTTTTACATTCTGGTTGGCTTTGCTGAAAGCAATGCTAAAATGTTGTGCTGCTTTTCCAAGCACAACATGACGGGCCCCGCACGGAGCCTGTCACGTTTTGCTTTGAAAGGCGGGGGGTACCATAGCATAGGTAGGTACCCTCCATGGGGGCACCCAAGCATACTCTGCAATGTCTGCATGCCTTTCCGTGGCGGACGGCAATGCCGCCACGCAAAGGCATTCCAAAATGCAGATTATATGGCTGGCGGTGTGTTCAGAGAGACACCACCGGCATATTGAACCCTTTTCCGCCTGGTCGACATGTGGGGGGTCTGAATATTTTCTACAGGGATGGTGGGAGGTTTGCCCCTGCGGTGTCGGCAGTCAACTCCAGCCGGCCCGGCGGGGGCAATACGCCCACCATCCTAATGGGGCCCTGAGTCACAACTGTGCAGTATACATATACATACAGTACACCCTTGCAGTGAGTGTACTGTCAAGTTCAACAATAGTTAAGGATTATAAATCTAACTTACTACCGCCTGCCACTGGTGCTGCCACTCCCCCTAACGCTCCATCGTCGGTATCGGCAGCAACTGCCGCATCCTCGCCCTCCGCGTCGCCTTGTTCGCTGGCCCCGGAAATGATGGTCGGTAGTGCGCCTAGTAAACATTACACATTTATTAGGCGTCATATACACCTCCCCCCTATTGATCAGTAGCAAGGTTGAAAAATGAGTTAATACTAACATACATCACTAGTACAAATCAGGTAGTAGTAGAGCAGTAGACACTAATAGTTATATATGATCATTGTAGCCTTTGCTTAATTAGCCCTAGCCATGCTACCATTTTACCTTTGTGTCTTTTATTTTTGCACATGTGACGTTACCTTGCAGCTTCTTAAGACACTTTTGAGCCCACATGACCTGCCTCACACTGCTACTGTCTAGTCTACGCGCTGCGTACAAGCGGTCAACAAACATTACCAAGCCACTTTTTTAGGAAGTACTGGTGTCCTACTGTTACTGTTAGTCCATTTTGCTTATCCATAAATGCTACACTTTTTGGCACGGCTGAGAAATGCTTGCAAGTTGCAATATACTAACGCACACCATTTCATTTTTCGCATTAGACGCAAGATTCCCTTCTACGAACCAGAGCTTCTGAATGATGCAACAACTACCAGTACTAGGTTCTTCTAAGGTGAGTGGTCCCTTCACTCACATCTTCATTTATAAATTTATATAAACTAAATTCCTAGGGGATGGT
The DNA here is from genome assembly GCF_964204655.1 of Triturus cristatus. Lineage (NCBI taxonomy): Eukaryota > Metazoa > Chordata > Amphibia > Caudata > Salamandridae > Triturus > Triturus cristatus. The sequence goes on from NC_140588.1 coordinate 113,980,496, forward strand.
GGTGCTGCCTCCCTTCCACCACTGTTCAGTTATCATGATTTAATTCCCAACTGTATAAGTGTAACAATGTATATTGTTTTAATTTTATTGATTTTCCGGTTGGTGCTGCATTTATAAGAAAACAGTGTACAGACCTTCTCAAATTGAAATAAACATTTTGAACTTACATAGACTTGGTGGTATTTGGTGTGGACTAACTTACACGAGTGAGCAAATTAAAGTAAGGGTGTGCATGTGAATTGCTTCCACGACTGAGAGGTTGGGTGTGTTATGTTCTGGGTTGTCTACTTGTTGGGTATCTTGGGGGGAGGCTTCCGAGACCTAATAGTTATGACAAGACAGTACTATAGTCAAGCAGTGGAATTGTGGTGGGTGCGGAATTTCTGATTGAGGTGTGCAAGGAAGGTCCAACCCACCATCACCAACATCCTATTTTCTGGTGCAAATGTCTGTGTATCTGCAAGATCCCTACAACAGTAGTATGTCCTATAGGGTATCATATCAAAATAGTAATAAATCTGGTAGGGCTGTTGTTGCTGTGAATTTTCAAAGCCTTAAGATCAATAAGAGTAAAAGTAGTAGAAGACGACGACCCAACGGATTGGACTCAATGGCTCGAGCTACTGGTGAATATGAGTTTTATATTACAACCTTTCACAAAGAGTGGCACTGGCCAACTGGGCAAGACTAGCTACTACAGTACAGACAGACTGATAGTATGTAGTAGTAGTAGTACTCAGAGTCATCATAGCGGAGGCAGGGATAAGATTTTTGAAACCGTACAGATCGAAGGATAATTGGTGGTAAAAAAATAGCATTTGGAAACAAACAATAGTTCGGGAAAAATATGGGGCAGTAAAAGTTATGGAATAAGAAATATTATTAAAAACAAGAAGACTTACTGGGGCCAGCAGAGGAGCCCTCAGCGGTGTCCTCCTGGTGGTGTTCTTCTGAGTGTCCCGCCGACTGCCCAGTCCCTGGCGGTCTGCCCCTGGGTGCTGATGAACAGGAAAGATATAGGAAAGAGACAAACATTGATGGATGGTGTCAAACAAATACAATATTTTTCAACAACGGTCAAAAAACACTTATGTAAACAACAATTGCAATAACTAAATTGACCGATCTCATCTGGTCAACAAGTAATATCGGGGGATTCGCAGTTCGACTACTTAAGTTACTATTTATCAACAGTAATCCAGTCTTCCATTCTGATTCCAGAATACTAAGTTACAACTAAGCCTAAGTACAACGTACCACCCAACCTAGCCCACCTATTCCAGGCATGCCAATTGTACAATAAGTATGCATTTCCACTGTATTCCTCAACAATGCATATGGTCAAATCATGGAGGACACATGAACATGACTACATTTTTTGTATACACCAAATTTGGGTTTGATTGATTGATGCTGATCTGCTAGTGCTAAGTAACTGCTAAGCCTACCACCACTCATTGAACAAACTAGAAAAGGTTCTAATAAAGACTGCCGTACTAGCAGCACATCACGTAACTGAGTGAGGGGGCATCACGCATACCACTAACAAATTAGAAGCTCATACAAAGTACCTAAACCTAAGTATCAATCCGCCCCTATCTATTAGTGACAGGACAAAGTAAGGAGTGGACTAGAGTCACTGTAGCATTACGTAACTTAATTTCTCTAAAATAAACTCGTAAAGAATCACGCTAAGCAAGCGCAAACGCAAAGCTGCAAACAAGTAAGATTAGTAGTAGCGCAGAAGAGCACCTGTGTCAAAAAAAATCACAGACTTTTAAACGTAATTAACCTGGAATGTAAGCAGCAACATTCTAGCTGGTTGGAAGAAAAAAAAGATATTCGCAATATATAACACAGAGCAGAAGAACAGACACAAAGTAGTAATAATTAAATAGGTACTCACCAAACCCCGGGACCTCCACTCCCAGCAGGTCCAGCAGGTCCTGCTCACGGTCCAAGATGTCGGACCACCGGTGCGTCAGCTGCGCCTAGGTGCGCCGGACACCAGAGAAGCGTGACACTGCCCGGCGCACCTTCCCCCACCGCTGCCGACGCTCCCGGAGGCCGTACCCGGACCCAGGCCTGCCACCTGCTGCCAGGGTTGAGGGGAGGTGGCGCTGCACAAAGAAAATTAGTGCAGCCAACTCCACCTCCCCAAATAAGGCCCGTGCCTGCACCCCTTGTGGACGCCGCCTTCCGCAAGGAAGGCGGTCGCGGCTCTGGCTGCGACGGCGAACAGCCCTACCCTTGGACATGGTTCTGGGGACGGGGCGGGAAAGAAAAGGTAAAATAAATAAAGGAGTAAAGGAAATAAATAGCAGGCAATAAAAAGAGAACAAGTAGCTAAAAAACAAAAAAAAAGTAGACAAAAACCAAAAATATAGAAGCAGGAAAATAGTTAGAGAAATAATAAGTAATAAAGATCCAAAAAAAGTGGCTATAAACAAAGGATTGAAAAGATTTTGGGAGGATTCAAAACCATGCAATAGAGTGAAAAACAAGATGGCCGCGCCCATTGCGACCAGGTGCCCAAGTATGTGCGATATTTTCACCCCGAGCAAGCAAAAAGCAACGCGATCAAGTAAAAGCGGTCGCGAACAGGAAATATCGACCGCGAACGGGCGCGAACATGCATTGCGCGACCCGGAACAGGAAGTGAGCATCGCGAGAGGGCGGGACAAGTGAAAACAAGATGGCCGCGCCCGTGAGCAACCGCATGGGTAAGTTGGCGACCCGCGATCACGCAAAAAATACCGCGAACAGGCGGGAAAAAACTTCCGCGTCTTCGCGATATTTCCGGCGTGTTTGCGGAGATTTTCAGCATTTTCGCGATAATTTGCGAAAGTTAATTTCGCAAATTCCGCCCACCTCACAATTTTTTGTTGAGATGTTTGTTACATTTTTACATCAACGTGGGGTTAGACACAAAAAGGCCGCTGTTTATTACTCTCATGGAAATGGACTATTGGAGCATTTTAATAGAGTTTTATCTGAGTGTGTGCAAGTTGGGGTGCAGGATGGTTTAATTGGGAGGCAAGAAGTGAAGGACATGTTTAGAGTGACGTAACTACTCCATAGTACACCACCCGAGTGACACCTTTTCAATTGTCAAATGAAGAATTTCTTGTTCTAAGTTGCTTTTGGACTAGATGGATAAAAGTGGGGAGTGCAAGGGGAGTGGTGTACAAGGTAATTAAATAGAGAAAAAGCGGAAGAGTGCTCTAGACAGATCGCAGCTGAAGAAGTACAAAGGTTATCTGATGTGTTGGTGATAGAGAAAACACTTATGGGTATATTCACAAGAACGTGTGCTAAACATCACCAAAAAATGTTAACGCAACTTTACACATCGCAGCCTATCTTGGGAAAATAACCCTGTGTGAACGTGGAATTCACAGAAAGGTGGTACCATGCGATAGTCTGCCGAAACCGCAGACAATGTCCGCGATACAATGACCTCGATGAAGATAAAAACACAAACCACAACACAAAAAAACATGCGATGGGCCCATTCGCTGTGAGGAAAGCAGGGTTAAGCACCGACAGGCCCGCGACACACGTGGAAGGCGGGAATAAGCACAATAAAAGCCTGAAAAAAAAGACAAACCACACAGAAAACAACAGCCAAGCAAAATGGAGGCAACCCGAGCCAGCAGACAACCCCATAAGCCCCATTGGCAACAAAACATTGTACATGACAGGCCATCTTGGACAAGGTGAATGCAGCCTGAGAGCGAAGGAGGATAATGGAAGTAAACCAGAACATCCGGGATGATGTGAAAGGCACAAACAAGCAGAAATACGCCAACAACAAGAAGGCAGCAATGCACACTGAAAGTGGGAGTCCAGCGCCACACCAGGAGCTGGATGACATGGAGGAAATGGTGTCCACCACATCAGTCTGGATATGGTGGCAGGACTCGGGGACCGCAAACTGCCCAAAACAACAGACACAACAGCAACAGGAAGAGGAACAATCAGGGACTGGGGGGACGGAGGAGATAGGCACAATGCCACACATGCACAATTAAGCACAGCACAACTGTAGACAAACCATGCCCAAGAGTAACAACACCAAACAGGAGTACAAGTCACACAACCCAGCAAAATCCCACCACTGAACAAGCACAGAAGTGAAAACCACACTGCCTGAAAGGGAGAAGGGTGAGCCAAATCAGAGCTGAAGTGGCATCTCACACACAATGCAGCAGACACACATAGGAAGCAGAGCACCCCAACATCGAAACACATGGTGATACAACCAGCAACATCTGCACAACCTAACACAGGACTCAAGTCCACCCGCCTTTGGCTGGTAAACAGCCATACACATCTAGCTAAGCACGAAACAGGGACATGATAATGCACAAGTCCAAACCCACAGTCCTGATGGGGTAGCAATGCACATATGGCAGGGAGCCAGAGAGTCTGTGACACACACATTGGCATAGAAATAAAGACACAGCACAGTTGGAGACAAGTGAAAGTGAGGAAACTTTATCAACAAGTGCGTGTCAATACGGCCAAGAGAAGTGCCACGAAATACAGACCAATGCAGCAGTATGTCTGAATGAGGAACATAGGAAAGCGCCCATGTCCACATCGGGGGAGTCCATCACCAACACAAGTCAGTGCCAACCCGCGTTGGTTGTCCGCGCCGGAAACATGAGTCCAGGTCAATGCAGCCATGTCCATTGTCGTCTTGCGACATGTGACCAGATTCCCAACATGCAACCAGGCGTCGGGACACGTGCTATGGGTCACATCCAGTTGTCACTGTGCAGCTGTGTAGGCCAACATCTCCAATGAGCGATCGTTGTCCACCACATCTGACATGTCGAGGACGCTTACCTGGCTGGCTGGGGGCACTGACAAGAGGCCCTTGCATTCCCACGTATCTGACATCACGCCAGGGGGCGCGATAAAAACACAGCGGCCCTCTCACAGCGCGGGACGCTTACCTGGCTGGGGGCACTGACAAGCAGCCTCCGCTGCTGCCATGAGGTGAATGGCTGGTTTCTTCTATCCCTGGCCGTGAGGGGAACGGCACGACTATGAAGACCACACTACCCAGCGGCCCTTGCATTTCCGCGAAGCTGACATCACGCCAGGGGGCGGGATACAAACACAGCGGCCCTCCCGCAGCGCGGGACACTTACCTGGCTGGCTGGGGGCACTGACAAGCAGCCTCTGCTGCTGCAGTGAGGTGAACGGCTGGTTTCTTCCATCCCTGGCCATGAGGGGAATGGCACGACGATGAGGACTACACTACCCAGAGGCCCTTGCTTTCCCGCGAACCTGATATCGCTCCAAGGGGTGCGATAAAAACACAGCGGCACTCCCGCAGCGTGGGGCGCTTACCTGGATGGGGGCACGGACAAGCAGCCTCCGCTGCTGCCGTGAGGTGAGCGGCTGGTTTCTTCCATCCCTGGCCGTGAGGGGAACGGCACGACGATGAGGACTACAATACCCAGAGGCCATTGCATTCCCGTGAAGCTGACATCGTTCCAGGGGGCATGATAAAAACACAGCAGCCCTCCCGCAGCACGGGATGCTTACCCGGCTGGGGGCACTGACAAGCAGCCTCCGCTGCTGCCGTGAGTTGAACGGCTGGTTTCTTCCATCCCTGGCCGTGAGGGGAACGGCACGACGACGTGGACTACACTACCCAGAGGCCCTTGCATCCCCGCGAAGCTGACATTGCGCCGGGGGGGCACGATAAAAGCACAGCAGCCCTCCTGCAGCGCAGGGGGCTTACCTGGCTGGGGGAACTGACAAGCAGCCTCTGCTGCTTTGAGGTGAACGGCTGGTTTCTTTCATCCCTGGCTGTGAGGGGAACGGCACGACGATGAGAACTACACTACCCAGAGGCCCGTGCACTCCCGCGAAGCTGACATCGCGCCGGGGGACGCAATAAAAGCACAGTGGCCCTCCCGCAGCTCGGGATGCATCCGGGCAAAGCCTGGGCCAAGGGCGGGCCCGTCCGTGCCCGTCAGGGCCAGGAAAAGGCTGGGCTGGGCCACCCCTTCAACATCAGCTATGGGTAAGCGGAAACAACTATGCAGACAAGATCAGGGGGGATTAAAAGCAAAAATCCCAAGGGAGTCTGCGTCTATCATCTCATATTTAACCTCGGCGGTGGGAGCTTTAAACAAGGAAATAGCTAATGTAGAAAAAAAACAAGGGGTCTGGGTACGAGACAAGACTCTGGTGAGGGGAATATTGTATCTGAGAACTCGACTAATCTCCCTCTACCTCTGGAGCCAACGGTACTGATAAATAGTCCAAAAGAAGGGGGAGAAGTACCGAAACATGATGTTGCTTTGATTAGGGGCATGGGTGGTGTATTTAAAGAAAATATGTCGGATTTGGAAAGGCCATCAAAAGGGCTGACTTTGGGGCCCTCTGGGAAAAAGAGGTCCACCAAAAAAGGAAACAAACGGGATAAAGGCCCTAAAAAGAGTAACCCTACGCAAGCGAATGATGAGGATGAGAACATTCAACTAACACGGCGGAACTTGGTGGAGGACATACTTAGCTCGCGAATGGAAACTATACTTACAAGTATTGCTAAAGATATAATTGACACTTTGAATGCTTGTATTGCGGGTAGCCTGAATAAATGTGAGTGTATTGATTCCTTTCTAAGGTAACCGAGAATTCCATTTGACACCCCTAGCTTAACTACAATACCACAGGCCCAATCAGAGACAAGGCTTCATATTGGTGAGAATCATCCTGGTAGTCAATATCAATTGCAGTCTCTGGTCAGGACAAAAACTAGCTCCTCGGATAGGACAGGGGTAGTCCAGGGGCACCAAGTGGGGGGGAGGAACTCCAGCCATGTTGACCAGAGTCCCTTAAATTTGCCACTTAATGGCATGAGTCTGGCTACTAGTGGGACTGCTGGTCTACAAGAGAGGAATACTAGACCAAATTGGTGTAGACTCAATCTTCCCCCCAAAGCTACTCCTCTGGTAGCTGTTCTTATAGGGGTACCCCCACTTGGAGACCATGACAATGAATCTACCCCGGCTCTGCTACGGAAAACCGAAAATTGGTGTGACCAACAATGTAATGGCAGTGCTGAGATTTCAACTCACATTATAATGGCTAGACGGGTGGGGTGGGTTGGAAAACGCCCCAAACAGGTCGAAGGTGATTGCATTATTGTCAACTTCAATAAACGGGATATAGCTGGCAGGTTGTTTTGGGAAGCTTCTGAGCTGGGGAGGGGGGTATTAGGGCTTTGCGTTGTTTTTTTTTTACCCACCAGTAAGACGATTAAAAGCATCTGTTAGATCCCCAAATGAGGCATATTAAATGAGGTCGCACCAGAGCATAAATTGCCCCTCTCGAAATAAAGAGCCTGAGACTCATCCAGAAAGGCCTTGCTGGAGACAAGTAACTGCCCCACAACCATTATCCTTGCCCATAGGGCATGATGGAGGTTGTTTAGCCCTAACAAACAGATTTCTCCCACTGTCCCAGATAGACGTGAATGATTGACTTGAGGTGCCCTATGACTGCTCCCACGAAGTTAGCCTAAGTGATCAGGTTATAGATGTAGAAACTGCCCCCAAATGTAAGATCATCAGCTGGAATATAGCATGCCTTAGAACTTAAAGAGATGACCCCAGTTGGCTGAACTTCATAAAACAATATGACATAATCGGTCTCCAGGATACATGGGATAAGAGGAATAACTTTTGGTTGGATGGGTATAAATCATTTTGTTTACCCACACGTCCTGCCCTGGCAGGCAGAGCAAAGGGGGGCCTAGTAATGCTTTTTTCACTAAAATTAAATGGGTCTCCAAAGAGGTTGGAGGCGGATTCCCATGAGTGCTTGATAGTAGAATTACTTACTCCTTATCACCCCTAAATATTATTTGTTAATTTTTATAATTCTGGGAATTTGATTTCATAAATCAACAGTTATGTTATTTGAAATGCTTTTTAGAAGACTGTAGGTTGAAGCAAACCACTTTTTATCATATCATACTTATTGGCGATTTTAATATTCATACATGTGAATCGAATTGTTATGTTGATGACCCCTTAGGGCCTGGCCACTCTGGGACACCCCACTTTGAGCACACAAAACAGTGGGAAGTTTTGGAGGACCTCCTGGCTGGAGCAGATCTCTTCGAACCTAGTTTTAATGATCAAATTGATCGGATCCCCACTTTTAAAGCTAGGGAGAGGGATACTGTTATTGATTATATATTCATGTCCCCCCCCACGTTAGCTCAGGTAGTGCTCTATAACGCCAGGCTGTCTCCTTTTAGTGATCACAACCCTGTAATTTTAGTGCTAGATAAATTTTGTGGTATTTTGGGACTAACACGAAAGAAAGCGGGGGTTAGCTGTGTGGTAACGTGATCAGGGGCAGAGGCTTAAATGGACCAAGGTAATTTCAGAACTTTTCTTTGCGGATCTTTGCGAGAAGGCCGAAGAAAACATTGTAAAATGTGTGGCTCATACCACACCAAGGGTCGAGGTTCTTAGAGCCTTTGAAGGTATTTGTGGTCAGATAGCATTTGATCTGACTGTGACAACTAAACCAAGATTAACATCGGGGGAAAGGTGGTTTGATAACAACTGTTCACGGGCCCATCGCAATTTGATTCAAGCCTTGAAAAATATACCCCGAGATAAGGAGCAGATAGCTACCTTAAGGAAACAGTATAAGTCCGCCGTTTATATACGGAAAGACGAAAATAAAGAGGAGCCTGGAAAGCACTTTTATCTGTGGAAGTCTTAAAGGACAGCTCAAGATTTTGGGCTATTGTTCACACCCTTTTTTGCTGGCATCGAGAATGAGGCTTTGGAAAGAAACATTACAGAGACCCAGTGGCTCTCTCATTTTGAAGCAATTTATGGATCTAATGTGATGCTGGACCCCTCCCTTAGCCTGGATACTGACAGAGCCTTACCCTCTGTGGTTTTTAAGGAGGAGGATATTGAAAAAGCGATAATAGAGATGTCAATGAATAAAGCACCTCGCCCTGACTGTGTCCCTGCAGATTTGTATAAATGTAACCCAAAAATTTTGGGCTAAGATATTAACTAATGTTTTTAATGCTTCAGGTGCTCAGGGGTTTCCTGCATCATGGTCTCTGTCGACGATAATACCAGTTTTTAAAAAGAGCCAGAGAGGGGATCCACAATGTTATAGACCAATATCATTAATTGATTCTGCCGTCAAAATATTAGGAAATGCGATTTTAGCTAAGGTTACGGACTGGGTGAATGATAATGAGGTTTTATCCAATCTACAATATGGTTTTAGACAAGGTAGAAGTACTATGGATCAGTGCCTTAACCTATACTTAATAATAGGCAAATATACCATAGCCAAAGAAGGCACCTTGTAGATGGCCTTTATGAACCTCTCTTCGGCGTTCGATCTGGTTAACAGATCAAAGCTGTGGTCTATTCTGCTTGATATGGGCATTGATCCCTGACTAGTCCATTTCCTGGCAGATTTACATTGGGATCTTTCAGCAACAGTCAGGGTCACTCATGAAGGCAAATGCACAAGGCACTTTAGATCGGGTAGAGGCGTCCGCCAGGGGTGCATATTGGCGCCACTACTTTTTACTCTTTATATTAATGAGCTAGATAAAACCTTAGACCAGGCAAACATGGACATTCCGCATGTAGGAGAAAGTATTATTCCGGTTCTCCTATACGCGGACGAAGCTGTGTTATTAGCCCGCACTACTATAGACCTTCAGAGGCTATTGGACGCCTTTGGGGCCTATATGAAGTCCCTGGACTTGATAGTGAATATAACAAAATCACGTCATGTCAATGGGCCAAAGTAATAGAAAAGTAAAATCCTTTCATTGTAATGGAGCAGAGGTGTCCAGGGTGACCTCTTTCACGTATTTGGGGGTCTTATTTGATGATAGAGGCACCTTGGTCCCCCAACAGAAAGCTAAAAAGAAATGCTGTGGTTAGATCAACGGCAGCTCTACAAGGGTTTGCACAGCGCCTGGGGGCTAGGCCCCTTAAAGCTATGCTAAACATTTACAGATCAAAATGCGTGGCTATTGCTATGTATGGCTTAGCCATCTGGGGCTATAAACATCTGGAAGGGGTGCAGACAGCTGAAAATAGATTTTTACGTATCCTTCTGTCTGTACCTCAATCAACCCCAACTTTCGTTATCCACCAAGAATTGGGGCTTGGATATGTGTCTGATCTGCTGAGAATAGCCCCGGTGGTTTGCTGGCTTAAAACCTGGATTTAACCCTGAACCATCAGATTTTTCGCAACTGTGTTTCCCTTGATAAAGCCAGTAGCATTCCGTGGTTGTACTACGTCAAGTTTATGTTTTCTAAACTGGGGCGCCCAGAACTTTTTAATGTTCAGGAGGGGATTAAAAAGAGGACGTGAAATGGGCTAAATCTCAACTCCTGAACTTATTTATGATGGAATGCGAAGAGCAGGAGTTACAGAAACCTTCAGTTAGGCCTCATTTCTTGATAAAAACTTCCCCGCCAATGGAGCCATATCTGAGAATAGTGACCAGGCCTTTCCATCACTGGCTCCTGATCAGGTTTCGTATCAACCTAATTCACTTCTCGTTTGGTAACCTGCAGGTTTGGTGTAAACCAGAGGATATAGGCCCGTGTCACTGCGATAATTTCTCACCACAGGATACACTACATTTTATAATGTTTTGTGAACATTATAATGAAATTCGTAGGAGGTTTTTAGTTCCTCTATTGAGGGGAAAGGGCTTTTTACAGGTTAGGCTGACATTATTTTATCTTCAAATGCTTAAGAATATAGAGATCCAATGCTAAATTCTGTATGAAAACCCCTGTCTTATAATACCATGAAATATTTTCTTAACTGAGTTTTTCAAACCTTGATGTATTAGATAATTGATCCTGATGTTTTTATACCTTTTTATGTCGCTCATACGTTTTTTGATTACATGACTTTGTTTACTGTATATTGTGTATTGTACTTTTATGATTTTAAATAATCAAATAAAGTGGCTAATCCATTAGCTGACCCGGACCGATGTGCTGACTCCACCACTGGACCCAATGTGCACCAAAGCCCAATCGGGTACTGCCTCAATGTGCTCACAGCACACGACGACTCGTGCAATCTCCCAGGTCCAGTTTCCAGCCTGCATGCCAAACATCCATCCATGCCATAAACGGGCATCACTGTGACACTCCTGGTCGTGGGCCAACAGGGGGCGCACACACACGTCATAATCCAGGTCAGCTACTGTCAAGTTGGAGAGGCAGACAATGCAACACAGGCTGAATGCAGGGGATGTCCGCAAGGCGGAAGCTCAGCCGGTAACTTATCCGCAGCACTGCCAACGGCAGTGCCCCCAGTACATGCAGCAGACGTGCACAGTACAGGTACACGTGACTGGAGTCGAGCATGTGTCTGGGATGGTCCGCCATTGCGTCAGTGGCTCTGCTGGAAGCGGCACAGGCTTGCCCAGCCCCAGTCCTGTGAATGTAATGGCACAGCTTGGTGCAATGAGCAGTGTCTGTGTGCCACGGATGCAGGGCTGGGGTGGGGTGGGAGTATGTGTGAAGGCCCTTTCATGCACGGTAACTACAATCAAGAACTTCTGCGTGTGGGATGTGTACATGTTGGTCTCACGCCCAGCAGTGCGTAGTGTGGGAGTCGCAAGCAAATACTATTGTATCTGTCAGGGGTGCTGCCCACATGCAAGTTCCTGCTCGGAGCTGCAGATGTGCTACTGCCTGATAGTTCAGACAAAGGACCTTTCATCCCTACAGTGACTTCACCATATGCATGCATACAGGTGATGGACAGAGGCCTGTTGTGGGTGTGGTGGGATGTCTACGGCCTTGGGAATCATTGATGATATGCCCAGCACGGGGCACATGAGTGGCCTCACTGTATGCTGCTACACAGCTGTTCCTCCCTCCCAAGAGGCCCCACACTTGTGTATGCTGCCTCTGCGGTGTTCCCGGGGGGGGCAGGATGGGTCCTGGGGGTGGTGGTGTGCCTGGGGTGGTTGCGGTGGGTGTTGTGGCCCTCATGGGTATCCATGTTGCATGATCATTGTCTCCATGGCATCTGTGAGTCTTCCGGTGTGGCTCTTGGCTGGGCTCCCTTTCGTGCTGCAGGTAGTCGTCCTGCTTAACACCAGCAAAAGACAGGTGTTAAATACCTGCTGCTACCGCGGCTTATCACTTGGTTTTGACTCGCATCGCGGATCTAGCAGTTCGTTGTTAAAGTGGTGTTGTGTGTTTTTGCACAGGAAAGCCTACTCAGCATCTCATTAGGGTTAGTTGGTGGTGTCCACCGTGGAGATAAATTTTGGGGCAGTTATCGCGGGAATACTGCCGATGTCTGCAGTTTGCACCAGCTTGTGAATGGGGTGTTAGATCTATCTCCACTTTTGATGTGTTAAGGTGGTGATAAATCGGAGATAAGTCCTTGTGAATATGCCCCTTATTGTACCACATCTTCAGTTGAATATTGCTCACATGCACCTTATTTGTGAGTGCATATAGCGTTACTTACAGCATACTACTTATTTATTTATTTGAAAGGTTTTATATAGGGCAAACATGACCCGTAAGGGTGTCATAGAGCTGTACAAAGAAGCAGATAAGATTGGTTGGTAAAAGTGTACATATTAAACATATAGTAATTTAACAAGCACAGTTACAGATAAAGCAAACCAAACATGTGGTACATCTAAAGTGACAAAACTTGCATAATTGAATGAGAGACCCATGTTGTCTATAAGACATAAAAGTTAGGTATGGTGTTTTCAGCTGCATCGTTGCGGCTGGTTAGTCAGGAGTAACCCTTTGACTTGTTTTTTGAATGAGGAGATCGAAGGGTTAGATTGGATTTCGGGAGCAAGAGACTTCCAAATTCTTGGGGCAAGACCAGAGAAGGAACGGTTGTAGGTTCTTTTTGAATTTGAATTTGTGAGGTTTCAGCAGGAGAGTGTACTCTTATTGTAGTGATTGTGGTTTGTCGACATATGTATTAGACATAACTTAATTTGATTTTGGAAGGAGGATCTGTTGTGTATAGTTATGAAGCAAAAGCAATGGGATGATAATATGTCAACAAGATGTAGAACCAAGAAAATAGGGAGTGGGGGTCAGTTGCTGTCTGAAGCTGCCTGGGCATCTGATTGCAATACACTGTGGGGCATATTCACTGCGTCCTATCGCCGAGTTAGTGGCACTTTATCGGAAGCCAAAGTGGTGATAAATTCATCGCACCATTTGCAAGCTGGTGCTAACAGCTGAAAACACCAATTTACCTGCGATAGTAGCCGCAAAAAACAACACCACGGATGACACCGGCAACTAACGCTAATGAGATGCAGAGTAGGCGATCCCCTGCAAAAACACACAAAAAAACCACACCACTTTCACAACGAACTGCCAGATCCGCGATGTGAGTCAAAACCACGCGATAAGGCGCGGTAGCCGCAGGTATTTAACACCTGCTTCAGGCAGGTGTAAAGATGGACGACTCCCTGCAGTAGGCAACAGAGCCCCGCACACAGCCACACCCGAAGAACAAACTACGCCATGGAGCTACTCATCATGCAGCTTGGAGCCCCAACAGGGCCACAACACCCACCGCCACACCCCCACCCGGACCTCCACCACCCCCTGGACCTGGGCCCGCCCCCCCGGACCACCACAGAGGCAGCGCAGAGTAAAACAGGGGAACTACTGAAAACGCACCACTCTCACAGACCTAACGCCCGCGGAAGTCATTGCCCACTACAGGCTCAAAAGTGCAACCATCCTCTGCATCTTGACCCACATTGCCCACAGGCTGACGGTACCAAAACAGCGGACAACCAATATCCCTCCGCAGACAAAGCTTCTGGCTGTGCTGCATCTGTTGGCCTCTGGTACTTTCCAACCAACAACTGCCAGAGTTGGAGGGGTCTCACAGCCAGCCCTATCAAAGTTCATCACACCTGTCCTGGATGCCATCCTCAGCTTCATACCCCAGTACCTTCACTTCCCCAAAACTGTGCAGGAACAGCTGGAGTCAAAGCAAGGCTTCTACAACATAGCCGGATTCCCGGCCTCTTGTGCCCCCTGCGGATACTGCACACCACTACCACAACAGAAAGATGGAAATTATTCAGCAATAGCACTCCCTGAAAGAGTTATATTTGGCGATCTCCGCCTAAAGTACAATAACATAAATGCTTGAGTTCTCAGAAAAATGTCCGTTAATGATGTATTTTCATCTTCTTTTTATTCTTTTATACGAAATTTCCCAGCAGCAAATTATTGGAATCAGGTAAACACGTGTTTCGTCTGTACCACAATACGTATGCAGACTTTTTCAAGGCGATTGCACAGATCACAGTCCATCACAGTGATCCTAAGGTAGTCAAGATTCCAGATTACGAGAGAATCTAGGCAACACTAGATCAGTTGAACATCATGACAATTGTAAAACCCAAGTGGTGACCGGTAATTTCTTAAAAATGTCGGGAATCACAATAGAGCAAGACCCAGAACGAGTCAGATATCGAGTATGAGTCGGGTTGTACAATTGTCATGATTGTACTTTAGGCGGAGATGGCCAAATATAACTGTGTCAGGGAGAGCTATTGCTGAATAATTTTCATGTGTATATGCAGGTTTATGATCTGTTAACAAGCACTGTTGGGTAATCGGTGCTGCCAGTCTTTACAGCACCCCTATTCTATAAAATATTCAAGTGCTTAATTACTTATGCTAAATTTGACGGGTACCTTTCACTTGAAGTGCGGCTCATCCCTATTGAGGGATTGCTATTACCCTCCTTCTCAATTTAACCACAACAGAAAGCATCAGCATTCCATCAATGTGCAGGCAATAGTGGACCACCGGGGACTCTTCGCCAATGTCGTCGCCAACTACCCAGGCAGTGTGCATGATTCCTTCATCTTCCGACAGTCCGTCATCAACCAGCGCTTCCTGGATGGCACATATGGAACGGGACTGCTCGTTGGTAAGTGCCAAATCAACACATCACACACCCCAAAGCCACCAACACACAACGGACAACTGTGGGAATGCACATGTGACCAAACCACATACAACATGTCAAACTACACGATCACCTACCAGACACGACAACACCACTCCAAGGTCCTCCTGGGCTACCCCTGAACCCAAGTGGAGAAGTGTGGCTCAATGATTAGAGTGGCAGACCCTGATGCAGAGGTCTAGCCCGGGACCAGGGTTCAATTCCCCGCCTCGGCGGGTCTTGGGCTCAAAAATTCCACGGACCTGATAATTCTCGCCTCGGTGCCATTCCAATCATGGAGTCCCACTCTGCAACTCTGGGCAATAGCTTGCTTAATCTCCACAACGGCCCCCACAACGCTAAGGATGCCTGGCCTCCACCTTGGGGGTGCCCAGGAGTGGACGCCTCACAGGGAAAGCCAGGATGGGTTCCACAGCGGTATTCGTACAAGCGCCTTGAGACCCTTGCGGGTGAGTAGTGCGCTATAGAAGTATCAATTTACATTTACAATACAGACATCACATGGCACCACAGCCACACAACAGCTGAACATGTGGAGATGCGGAATGCAGCCATGTGCGAGGACGCATGTGACCCGTGGGAATGTACACAATGAGAAGTGAGGCATGGATGTGCAGGCCAGACATGGCTATGCAAACCACAGACATGTCCTTGCAGACCACAACTGCTGGTGACTGGAGAGTAGTGAGCAGTGGAAGCACCAATGTCACCCCAGGCCATGGAACAGATAGCGGGAGTGTTGAATGCTGCGTCCCCCCGTGTGCGTGAGCGTAGTGGGTTGGCCCTGAGTATGCCAGGGCTGCGCAGGGGTGTGGTGACAAACCCCATTGCGCAGGGCATGGTCCACACCCAGGAAGGCTAACGTCACTGACAGTGCGGCGCCGCATGGCCTGCAATGAGGCCGACGCCTTGAGCAGCGGGGCCTGCGAACCTGTGCGCCTGCTGCACCCCAGGACGCTGATGCACATACCAGGCCTGCCCACCCCAGCACCCCAAGGCTGCACTGCTCACCTGCCGACTCCATCGTGTGTCGAAGAGGGCCCAACACGTGCCGGTGCAAGCTCTAGGCCCCAGTCACGTGTGCTCAGCAGCCTCCGCAGACCCTGGCTGGCCCCCCGACCCTGGCCCACATCACTCATTAATTATTGACATGCTCCACCGGCTTCCTCTTCGGACCAGTAGTTCCCACATGTGGAACAGTGTCCTGAGTCCTGAATGGCAGTGACCCCAAGTCAGTGGCAGCGGCCACAGCACAAGACTCCCTTCGATCAATGTGGCATAATTCCATTAAGCGGGCCTGCAGCACGTGATGCCACTAGCCCTGTGTGACTCAAGTCATTCCCCCTTGTATTTCTGACATTGCATTACTGAGTGCCTGATGACTGTTGGAGTTGTTGGCAGCACCAGCTACTCACCGAGGGCAGGCTTACACTCACCCCACACATAGCCAGCACAAGCGTCACTGTATTGGTGGGCCTGCCATCACATCCTGCCGAAACAAGTACTGACTCTTTTCTCCCTGCACTGTCACAGGTGATCAAGGATATGCACTCTGCCCTTGGATAATGACACCCCTCCGAGACGCGAACACACCCGCACAGAGGCAGTACAATGCGGCCCACATACGCACCAGGGGCATCGTTGAACGCACATTTGGCTTGTTCAAGTCACGTTTTAGTTGCCTGGACGGCACAGGTGGAAAGCTCCTGTACAGCCCGGATATCGTGTGCAAGTTGATTGTTGCATGTTGTGTGTTGCACAACATGAGTGTTTGCACCAATGCCCCATGGATCCCAGTTCCAGAGGTACCGGACGATGATGGTGACGATGGGGCAGTTGGCCCACATCCCACTGCAGCTTTGGCAGGGATGGCCCGTAGGAACTCCATTATTGACACTTACTTCTCATGAGCACGTCACATTGTGGATGTCCCTGGCACTCATGGGACAATAGAAGATGTCTTATTGCACTGCATGTGTGATTAAAACATACTTGCAGCTTGCAGGTTGTACTTGTACATTGTCATGTTACATTTTCCTGCGGCTTCAGATGTGATTTGCCATGTTGTGC
Organism: Triturus cristatus; assembly: GCF_964204655.1. Taxonomy (NCBI): domain Eukaryota; kingdom Metazoa; phylum Chordata; class Amphibia; order Caudata; family Salamandridae; genus Triturus; species Triturus cristatus. Next base: position 113,997,616 of record NC_140588.1, read on the forward strand.
ACATTTGCGGAACCAGTTGTGTCCTGTGTTCAGTTGTGAAGGCGTTGCCTGGATGTTGTCAATGTAGAGGTGCACTTCTGCTTATGTGCGTATGCTGCATGGTGTGCGAGTCTTTCCTGCGGCTCTGATTTGTCTGCCACTGGTCTCTTTCATGCGGTGTGCCGCTCGGTTCTGTTCTTCCACGTTTCTTGAATGTGCGATGTACATGTTGTCCTCTGCAGTCGGTCAGGGTGCATCCGTGGTGTTGATGCTTTTTTTCTGTGGCATTTTCCGTATGCTGTTCTTGTGCTTTTTCCCGCATTACACATGTGTATTGCTGCCCTCGCGCTGGTTGTCACTGTTTTCTTTTCGCACTTTGGCCCATCGCAGGTTTTTTGGGGTTGTGGTTTGTGTTTTTATTTCCGTCGAGGTGGTTCTATCGCGGTCATTGTCCGCGGTTTCAGCACACTATTGCATGGGGCCGCCTTGTTGTGAAGTCCACGTTGACACAGGGTTATTTTCCCGCGATGGGCTGCGATGTTGAGAGTTGCGTTAAGCTACTCTTGCGGTAGTTATCACACGTTCTTGTGAATATACCCCTGTATCACTACTGAATACAATTAAGTAACCAATGAGTGACCGTCTAGGTTTCAGAAATGTCCTTATTAAAACAATCCAATAATGGTATATTTTAACTCGGATACTTTGCTCCAGATTCAACTGTTTTGAATTACAAAAATTCATAATTCTGATATACATTTTCATACGTATGAGCCTATTAGAACACAGCATTGTTTCAAATCACTTCATTCGACCTCATTTTAAATTTAAAAAGATATATCCAAACTCTTAACATAATGCGAACACTAGGACGATTAGAGGGTATATAAAAACTGAAGCAAAACAAATCATGGATCTATGTTTTGGAAAAAAAATCTGCGCATGAATAAAATTCTCTGTAAAAGATGAATTGGAAGATCTGTTTGGCATTCCTAATTTCTTCATTACAGAAGAGCACAACGCTAATGATATTTTGATGAAAATCCACAAACAAAAAGGGCTAAAAATGGTTTACCCTAACATTCATGTTACCACCGGCTCGAAGTTAACAGGTTTTCATTCATTAACGTTTCTGCCAAACCATCTGCTTACCCACTGGTTTTTTTCTTATACCAGATAAGTGTATTCTCCTGATGGATTTACCAGTGGGAGCCAGGCAAAGGCAACACATTAATATTTAACTGGGTTAGTCCAGAAAGTATAGAGGAACCAGGTGGTTGGGCATTGAAACTCCCCTGTGCTGCAGAAATGCTGAGCCAAACTTCAGACATATGGACTATAACAGATAGAACAAAAACTTTCTTGAGCTGTTCAAATTACATTCTCGTTGTTGTCCTCTTTCTGCTTTGTAATGTACTGAATGTGAATGCATCTGCAGAGGTTTTATGGGCTGACACCTGCTATAAAATATAAATATGCTCTTTCCCCATGTGATGCCCTATTGTTTACTTTCTTCGTCAGAAAATTCTGTGTGCTGTTGTTGCTTTATCTTGTTTGGGCTTCTATGTTTTGGTTAAAAAAAACAAAGTTGAAGTTGGAGGCAATGTTAGTAATTCGTTTCTTCATTCTGGCAGCTATACCGTCAATCTTCTGTAGAAAACTCAATATTGCGTTAAACATACTTTCATTGAAGAGGGTCAAACGGGCCCTGCTGCCAAGGCCCTGACTATTTCAAATCATCCAGTAGGCCGTGGGCCCGATTCACAAAGGTAAAATAAGACGAAAGTCTGACTTTACGACATTTGCTATTCACAAAGGGCATTTACTAATCATAAATGCCCTTTGTGAATCCCTAAAGTCGTAAAGTTAGACCTTCTTCTCAGTTTATCCTTGTGAATCGGGCTCCATGCGTCTATCTATCTCTGCCAGCTCCTACTAGATCTGTTCACATATTGCTACTCTGATACTATATTGTATTTTTGGTGAATTTGAGGCAGCCTCAAGTAGTAGGGTCAAAGTCAGGTGTATCATGGTGTAGATTATTTTTTCTTGGACTAGGTAGTTTAAAGATAAAGGGCCTCGTCTACAGGAAAACTACACATCCCTGTGCTTTCCCCTGCACTGGCGCACAATTGGTTGCTATGCACCAGCTCAGGCACCCTTGCCTCATTTTGCAAGGGTGCCTGAGCTGCAGGGATGATTGTCTTTGTGCAGGCATGGACACCTTCCTGCACAAAAACAATTAATGGCTATTTCCTCTTTCTATGCATGCTGAATTCTGCAGCATGTATAGAAAGAGGAAAAAATGAGGAGAAATAAAATTATTTCTCCTCATTGCGCCATTTCTATGCTTCCCTGGGTAGGGGTAGGATTCTTACGCATTCCCAGTTTTACAAAATGTTGTAAATCCGTGGAATGCCCCTTACATACACAGTAATGTGTAAAAGGGGCTCATATTTACAAGGCCATGAAAAGTCACTCAGGATGGCTTTAAGTGGCCTTGTAAATATGGGCAAGCTCATTCTGGTTTTGTTGCATTAAAAAAAGTGACGCACCAATGGCACAATGGGCTTGTAAATAAGCCCCAAAGTTTGCAGATTTATATATCACAGATTATCACCCGTAAGGGTATCCAGGCGCTGTCCATGGACATGGGGAGATTATTTGATTTGCCCCAAATCAAAGGATGTTACACGGATGCCGAGACTCGACCCGGAACCCCAGCTCCCGAGTGAGCAGCTCTGGACTCACTGCCACATCCAAGCAAGGCAATAAACCAGGCCTCCTGTTCAAATGGAAATGAATGGGAAAGTTGGAACGAGTCAGGGTTCTGGCTCTCAGAGATCTCCACTAAAGCATTGAAGAGTCTGGCTGCCCCATGTTTGCAGACGAGGGAATGGGACGCTCGACTGCAGATTACAGCTCTCTCTACATTATTGATATAATAAAATTCATTTTCTGAAGGGAATGTTTTCCAGCTCACTTCGTTTGCTAACTGTTACTTTCAGCAACTATCACTCCACTCTGGAATTGATTAATGGTTTTGGTTAGAAGTGTGTTAACTCCCTGCTGCCCTCCAGGGGTATCTCATGTACACAAAGGTGAGCTTTATGCATTTCTGTGACATATACTTGGGGTGCATCCCAAAAACGAACAACTAGACCTGTCCTCCAAAACAAAAGAAGACCCACCTCACACTTCCATGGAACCAATAGACTCAGTACTGCTCTGCTTTTTTGGTCCTGACCCCTTGCCATACACTCACTTGCTTACTTAGGTCATTTAGTGCACACTCTCAATCCCCATCAGTACCTCGCCTTACTTGGCACCTCTGCTTTCTGGAAGTTTGTAGTATGGTTTCAGACGGCACAGGGTCATAGCTATTTTTCCAACTAACCACATGCCGGCTGTCCTACAGCCAGCAGCTGGCAGCACCAGAGCTCCTGTGTTAACTTCTGCACTATTGTGGGTGAGTGGGAAGAGGACTTGTGTCCGTCAACCTGTAACCTATATTTATGTTTGCCTGTCCATTGTATGCCTCTTGTCTGAATGCCTGTCTTATGAGTGCTTTTTGACTGCCTTGTGAGTGCGTTTGTGTCTGGCTATGATTACGTGTCTGCATGTTAATATTTATCTGCTTGCCGATGGGTATCTGCCTGGATGCCTGTGCTGGAAGTAATAGTTTGCCTCCCATGTGAATGTCTGTTTTGCTTCCATTTGAGTGCCTTTGTATGGTAACAATTATTGCACTGGCACAGTTTCTCTGACTGCCATCTGAGTGTCTGCCTGGAATATAAGTGCCTGGTACCCTTTCAGGTTTCGTGAGTCATTTCTTACCTGACGTGTGAATACCTGCATGACCACTGAATATCTGAGTGCCTATCCTTTGAGTGCCAGTCTGCCTTTCCTATGAATATGAATAATCTTTTCCAGTGAGTGCCTTTCTGTTCTATGAATAACTGCCTGCCTAGTGATCGAGTGAGTGACTGCAAGCCATCTATCTGTTTGCCCTGTTATCGTATACCTGCCCAGTGAGCAAAAGCATGACTTAAGCACATACCTGCCTACCACCTGAATGAGTGTCTGCTGTATGATTGTTATGTTATGTGTATTTGTAAAGTGCATTATCACCCGGAGGGTACTCTGATGCTGAGCAGGGGTGTTTTTGCCTTAGCCTGTCTATAGTAGGTTGGTTAATTGAAAAGTAAAGTCTTCAGCTTTGTGTTGAATTCCAGAAGAGAGGAAGAGGTTCTGATGTGGAGAGGGAGTTTGTTCCATGAATTAGGAGGGATGTAAGAGAATGCCAATCCCCTGATCTGGTTCTGTGCATGCGTGTGATGTGTATGAGCCCTGTGGATTGGAGGTGTCTAAGTGGTTGGTGGAAGAAGTCGAGACTGTTGAAGTAGATCGACACTGAGTTGTGTAGTGCATTGAATGAGTGTATGAAGAGTTTGAATTGAGACCTTTTGTTTAATGGGGGCAATTGTAGTTCACTGAGGTGTGGTGTGATGTGAGTTATGTGTGGGAGGTTGAGGATGAGTATGATTGCTGAGTTCTGCATGGTTTGTAGTCTTTTAGTGAGATACTTGGTAATCCGGGCGTGGAGGGTATTCCCATATTCCAGCTTGCTGGTAACTAAGGCTTGCGTGATAGTTTTTCTACTGTTTCTTGTGAGCCATTTCAAGATCTTCCTCAGCATCTTCAGGATGTGAAATCAGGATCCAGTGACAACATTGACTTGAACGGTCATTTATTGCTTGCTGTCAGTGATAATTCTGAGGTTTCTGGCATGGGTTCTGGGTAGTGATGTGGGTTCCGAGTTCATCCAGCCACCAGTGTGTGTTCCATGGTGAGGTGCTATTGCCAAAGAACACTACTTCTGTCTTGTCAGTGTTCAGCCTGAGACACTTGGCTTTCATCCAGTTACCTGCTTCTGTCATACAGGCAGTGAACTTGTTTCTTGTGTTGGGGGTCTTGTCCAAGAAGGAGAATTTGAGTTGCATGTCACCTCCATAGAAGAGGATGCTGTTATTTGTACGTTGGCCAGAAGAATCATGGATGCATTGAAGAGGGTGTAGCTGAGCAATGAACCTTGAGGAAGTCCTCAGATCAGTTTATGGGCATCCAAGGAGTAAAGTGCCAGGCTGACAGCTTGTGTTATATTCATCAGGAAGGAGCAGATCCACTGGAGAGTGGATCCTTGGATGCCAATCTCATGCCATGGTCTTTTCAGGTTGCAGTTGCTGGTTTGTCAATTGGGATGGCGCTAATTGAGAAGAAAAATAGGTCCATTGGTTGTCCAACAGTGTGGTTTGTTTTGGTGCTGGGTGAGGCCAAGCTTTCTAAGGTTTTCCTGAAGGTCCATAGAGTTTGAATTGGTGCAGTTTTCTAGGTGAAAGCTAATTTCTCAGCGTAGGATTAAAGTGCTAGTGTTGATGATGAGGTGTGCGATGTGGTAGGTGATGTTGCTGGTGAAATTGGTGTGCGGTCCTGATGGTCTGTCTAGGAGGGTTCTACTCGGGGGGCGTGGCTTGGCGCCCAAGTCAAATGGCGGCATGCGGGTGAGGTTCCCGGCCCGCCTGGAGGACTCAATGTTTCGCGGCGACTCTGCCACTCGGCTGGAGGTATGCAAAGCTGCCTAAGAATCTGGTGCACATTGGGGAATACCTGTGGACCTCCGTGCAACGCTCCGACATGAAGTTTAATGAAGCGAGTTCCCGTCGCGGCTATCTCCACAGTGCGGCCACCATTTTGTTTTGACGCGCGAGTGCGCGTTTCCTGACACGAAGCTGTAACTTTACTTTTTCTTTCTACGCGCCCATCTGCCCCTTTGTAAACATTTTGAAACTGCCTTCTGGATGCATTTTTACCCGGATATTTACTCTTTTAATGCTGCATCTTCTACACTGATTCTCCCAGCAGCTTCTCTGCCCTACTTCAATTGGCAGCCATTTTATGCTCATATTTTGTTCTCATATCTTTTCTTTTTTCCTCACAATTTACCTGCACAAGTATAGTGCCCTTTGAGCCTGAGCTATTTTTTACCTTGTCAATCCCAGCAGCCTTGAAAAGTTATCAGTGCCATTCTGCAAAATTTATTGTCAATTTTTTTGTCGCACTTCCTGTTTTTGTTGGCAATCTACTTTCATCACTGGTGCTGTACGCTGTGTTGTGCCCTCTTGTGACTCTTTTTCAGTTCCTCAGCTTGGGTATTTTCACATCCCCTGCTTCATGGTTTCTCAGTGGGCACGAAGCTTGTTTGGAGACTGACTGAAAATTTTCACCTTCAATGGAAAAGGCGCTCTTGCCATATCCTGTCGGTGTGCTCCATTGTTCAACATATTGCATCGTCTGTTTGTGAGTCCACTTAACTTTGCGACAATTTTACATCGTTGCGCTTGGTTCCTACATCGCCTGCATCAGTACGAAGTGCGCGGAGTGTGCTTTATGGGCAGAACAAATCTACCTCACTCCTTAATTTCCAAGCCAAAACACATTTTTATTAAGAATTCGAAGGTCTTCTCTGAGTTCTCTAAACTAACAGGCTCTTCAGACCTTGCTTCTCAAGATTTGGACATTGCAATGGAGCCCCCGTCCACAGCTCCATGGAAGTCCAATGCCAAGCGCTTAAAAAAAGACCCTCCGTCGCCACCCAAGTCAGCTTCGCCTGTGTCAATGGAGCTACTTTTGGAGGAAATAAGAGCTCTTCGACCTTTCATGGAAGAAACTAACACTAAATTACAAACTTTCACAGACAATTGTACTCAGCTTGAGGCAAGGGTCTCTTCTGTTGAACAAAACGTCTCATCTTTCAAAGAAACGTGCGTCACCATTTCTCATCTTCAGTCTCAAGTCTCTACACTTCAGAAACAAGTCGAGGACTTGGAAAATCGCAACAGGCGGAATAACCTACGCATTTATGGCCTGAGATAAGGTCTTGAGGGGACAGACTCTATTTCCTTCTTCAAATCATTCCTTCCGAAATTGCTCCACATGCAAGATGGAATGATACTCCACATTCAACAGGCTCATCGCTTAGGTCGTATTCCATCACAGGTCTCGTCCTCGTCAAGACCTAGAGGTGTTATCTTATACTTCTTGGAATACACAGATTTGTTAAGGGTCCGCTCGGCAGTAAGAGCCTCGCCAAAGGTCACGTAGTCTGGCTCATCTTTGTATTTCGCACAGGACTATGCTAAAGCTACTGCAAACCGTCGCAAAGCATTCCTTAACATGCGGGCAGATCTACGTTCAATACGAGCCAGATATGGCCTTTTCCATCCTTGCCTCTTTAAAGTTACACATAAGAACAGAACAATTGCTTATGAGGATCCTCTACGGCTACAGAGCTACATCAATTCATGTAAACCGATTGCTATGGACTCCTCTGGGCTCGCATCCTCTTTCAATGCCTGATGTGATTGCTTGTTGTACTTGTTATTTAAATTTTATCCATAATATGCTCTCTCATAACTTAGAGTGGGCTCTTCCCAGGTTTTCAGTTCCGCTATTGTTGACCTTTTATAGTTCTTAATCTTTGATTCCCTCTTTTGTTCTATTCTCCTTATTGCTGTTATTGCTTCTTTTTGTTATATTTATTCTAATGTTTTTTCTGTTTTGCCTCTGCAGATCTTCCATTCGTGTCTCATGATGTCTTCCCGGCTGTTCGTTTAGCCGACCCCTGGATGTGTCGTTTATTCCATGTGGTTCCACCCCTCACTCGTTTCCACCTGGTCTTTCCCCATGTAGGTATGTCATTCTCCCACTGTTTTCATTTCTCTCATGTTTTGTTTTCTCCTTTTCTATTCTCTCTGCATACCCCTTTCCCTCCTATCCTTTGTGTTGTTTTCCTTCTTACTCTCCGCATTTCACACTTCAACTCCTTTTATGCTTCACTCAATTTCATTCTCGAGGTGGTCTGTTCCCAGCTTCTGGTGTTACTTATCTCTCTTACTTCTCATTTGCTTTTGTCTTTCCTTACTGAATCACAGCTCCAGCTTTGTTCCTTCCTATTTTTCTTGCTTCTACTTTGGACTTTTGACATTTTCTCCTACTATTTTTCTCAATATTTTCTCTCCTACCTGACTCCTAATAACTAGGCCTTTGTTTCTTTTATTCTTCTTTATTCTTTTTCATGACTTCTTCATTAAACTCCAAAGTTATTTTTCGTATTTCTTATTTGTTAATACTCATATTCTGTTATGCCGCTGAAATTAGTATCATGGAAAGTTAGAGGACTGAATTCTCCCATAAAAAGCCAAAGAGTTCTGTCTCATTTAGCTAAACTAAATGCAGATATAATTTTCCTGCAAGAGACTCATCTCTAAGAGAATGAGTTGTTAAAACTAAAAAAAGGTTGGGTGGGGGAAGTATTCTATTCCAAAGGTGATGGTAAGCGTAATGGAGGCATGATACTATGTCGCAAGTCGCTTAATTTCACGTTTCTTTCACAGGAGTCTGATGTAGATGGTCGCTGGCTTAATGTTAAATTAATGTTGAAGGATGTTCCAGTCTCTTTTTTAATGTTTATGGTCCTACTGGTGGTGATTCCTCCTTTTGGCTCTCAATTGCCCAACAGCTTACTCTCTGTATGGAAGATAATTTCATACTAGCAGGAGACTGTAATCAGATTTTGGACCCTTTTGTGGATAGAAACTCCAAAGTCTCATTTGTTCCCAATAAGCCACATAAATCCTTTGTTCACGCTATTACCCAGCATAAACTTTTAGATGCATGGAGGTTGTGTAATCCAACCACTAGAGAATATACTTTTTACTCCCCTGTGCATCACTCTCAAACACGTATTGATTACTTTTTTATATCCCATAACTTATCACAAGCACTTACAAAGGCAGAGATAGGACCTATATTTTTATCGGATCATGCACCTATTTTAATTGATTTAGACATTTTACCTAAAGCTAATATCCCTAGAAGATGGAGATTTAATAACTCCCTCTTGTTGGATCCAACATTCTCTTCTTCTTTCGCTGCCTTTGTTGAGGTATATTTTTCCTTGAATGATACTAACTCTTTACCTTTCTCCATTATATGGGATGCCTTTAAGGCTTCAGCAAGAGATTTTATTCTACTGTTTGTGGCCCGTAAGCGCAATATTGCGCGCAAACGCTCATGTTCTTTATTACAGCATATCAAGAGACTGGAGCATTCTTTTTATACATCTAATTTGAAAGTTGTTCTTGATACTCTTATAAAAGAAAAACTACTCTTTAATAAGGAATCAACTGAAAATGCTTCATTGTATTTACTGAAGTCTAGTGCAAAATATTATGGTGGGAAGAATAAGGAGGGGAAAGTTTAAGCTAGCTACCTGAAAACCAAACATAACAAATTGAATATTAACTCTATTTATGATAGTAACTCTAATTTAAAACTCAAATATGCAGAAATTTTGGATGAATTTACTCTCTTTTATCAATCATTATACGCTTCTGAAACAGACCCTTCTAGTCACATGCTCTCAACTTTATTTTCCTCGTTACATACACCTCAGCAACACTCCCCCACTTTGTCTTCATTAGAAACAGACATAACACAACAAGAACTTTTGATTGCACTCCTGCACTTAAAGAAGGACAAAGCACCTGGACCTGACGATTTCACTGTCAAATTTTATCTTCATTTCTCTAAGTTATTATTGCCTAAACTGTACATTTTGATTAATTATTTTGCCTCTTGGAGGAAATCAGAAGGCTCTTTCTCAGATGCTCACATATGCCTAATTCCCAAGGAAGGTAAAGATTTGAATTATTGTAAAAATTATAGACCCATTTCACTTGTCAACATAGACTATAAGATCTTTTCTAAAGCACTTGCACAGCGCTTAGATCCTATTTTACCATCCATTTTGGGCAAGGAGCAGTCTGGTTTCATGAAAGGACGAGTTATTAGTGATATTTTAAAACACTCTCTTGCAGCTATAGCACTAGATGCTGAGAAAGCATTTGATAGAGTTGAATGGCAATACCTCTTTTACACCCTTAAGTGGTTTGGCTTTGGCCCTAAATTCATCTCCTTAATCTCCCTCTTATATTCCAATCCGCGTACTGCTGTCTGGGCAAACGGTCTCATATCTTCCTTCTTTAGTCTTGGCAGAGGAGTGCGTCAGGGTTGTCCCCTATCCCCTTTTCTTTTTAACCTAGCTCTTGAACCCTTTCTTTTGAAAATACGTCAGAATGCACACATACATGGTTTTCAGACACCAAATACTAACATCAAACTTGCGGCATACGCTGATGATATTTTGCTTTTTATTTCTAATCCTACTGAATCCATCCCCGCTTTTTTACAGAAAGTACATGCCTTTTCACTGATCTCAGGATACAAATTAAATAGTGATAAATGTGAAATTTTACCTTTGACTAAATTCACCTTTAAGGCTGATTTTATTTTAACTAATTTCGCTTGGAAGTCTTCCCATATCAAATATCTAGGTCTATATTTTAAGTCCACAATAAAGGACACTGTAACCCTTTGTATGACTAATTGCTTTAAAAAAATCTCAGAGCTTACTACTAAATGGCACCCCCTTTATCTTTCCTGGTGGGGCCGCTTAGATACTATAAAGATGATGCTTTCCCCCATAGTTCTATACACCATTTCCAATATTCCGGCCCCAATTCCTACTAAACTATTTAAATCTATTAACTCAGTATTATCCTCTTTTCTGTGGAACAATAAAAAACCCTGATTATCGGCCTACAAGTTAACACGTCCTAAAGCTGAGGCAGGAGTTAACTTTCCTAATCTTCCTTCTTACCACAAAGCATTCTTATTACGACAGGCTTCATACTGGTTACTTGGTTCCACAATAGATTGTCCTTTATGGACATCAGTTGAACGTTCGCTCTTATCTCCATTTTCGTTCAACGAATATCTTTCTTTTTCTCGTAAACCCCAAACATTATCCACTCCCCTATTTAAATTCACTTCCAAACTTCTTTGCCCTTTATATCCTCTGACTCATGACACTCTTGATTCTTTTTTAGCCTCCACTATCTGGCATAATAAAAATTTACTAATAAACCCTTTTATTGGAAAACATGGAGACAACATGGTTTATTATGGATCCATCTATTGTTTTCAGAAGATGGCTTTATTTCATTTTCTTTGCTTCAGCAGTCTTATAATTTATCTGCCTCCTTTATGTCTAAATATTATACCCTCCGTGCCACAATACTTGACATTTACAATCAACTTGCTAGTAATTCTGCTGATTCCTCAACTACTGCCCCACCTACTGGATTGTCCACTATCCTACGTACCAAACCTAAAGCTTCCGCTTTATACACCTTCCTTCAATCCAGAGGCATATCGAGGCAAAAATCCAAGATTTAAATTGTTTGGGAGACAGATTTTAATGTAGTCTGGTCCCTACCAACATGGAACAAGATCTGGATTAAAATACGCAAAACCTCACGAATGGCAAGCTTAACACAAACATTGTTTTACGTATACAACAGGATTTTGTTCTCTCCACACTCTCTAAACAAAAGGTTCCCCACAGTACAAACTCTTTTTCGTATGCTTTTTTCTTGCCCTTCCGTATGTAAGTTCTGGACCCAGGTCTGGTCTCAAATTAACTCAATTTTTGACACCAATTTCCCGGTTTTCGTAGGGGACATTTTCCTGGGGAGCCTCTCACCAGTATGGGATAATTGTGAAATTAATGTTAAAATTGTGGATTTGTTAATAACCGTTGCTTTTCAGCAGAATACGAGAAATTGGAACGATTTTGCAAAAACTTCTTACAAAGCTTGGTGGTATGATGTTTGCCACCATCATAGACTGGATACGTTTTTGCTCTTTCCTTTCCATACGGCTACGAAAATACTTCAGTTATGGTCGCCTGTTACTGCCTTTTTTGACAAGTGTGCATTGCAACATGTTTTACAACTCCCATCTCAGCAAGAAGTTCTTAAACCTCCATGATTTTTTCTTGTAGCTCTTCTATTTCTTCCTACAAACTGTGAGCTGTACCATTCCTAATTTTCTTTTGCTGTTATCTTGTTTTATTTCCTCATTTGTGTATTTATACTGGATACCCCTATATTGCACTGTTTTCTGCTTGAAACCATGTATCATTTTTTGCCACCTTTTTACCTTTCTCTTGAATTAAAATGTTTTTGAACTAGGAGGGTTCTACCCAAGGGGAAGTTAGCTGTGATGCATATCTTGATGGTGAGGTGTTTCTTATAGCTGATGGGGATGTCCATGTAGGAGATGCTGCTTATGGTATCTTTGAATATGATGGTGACACCACCTCCGGGCTTATGATGATGTCTTGCTTAATGATCGTGTAGCCTGGGGGATGGCTGTAGCCATACCCGGTGCAGAGGTCGGTTTTAGCCAGGTTTTCATGGAACAGAGGAGGTCTGGAGCATGGTCATTGTTGAAACTGGCGCTTTTTGCAGGGTCATCACAGAACTTTTTTCCTTCCTCCTGTATTATTTTTTCTGACCTATTTCTGTTGGTTTTATGACTCTGGGCACTTTACCACTGCTGGTCATTGCTAACGTGCATGTGCTCTCTCTTGTAAACTTGGCAAGATTGGTTTACATCTGTTTGGCATATTTAATTTACCTGAACGTCCCTTGTACAGTGGTATCCCGTATACCCAGGGCCTGTAAATTAAATGCTACTAGTGGGTCTGCAGCACTGCTTGCATCACCCACCGAAGTAGCCTTCCAAACCTGTGTTAGGCCTCTGCCTCTGCAGCGCCTGTGAGCGCACTTTACTGCTGCTGTGACATGACATTTAAAGTGTTTGCCACGCCTGAAACTCACCTTTTACTACATATAGGTCACTCCTAAGGTAGGCCCTGGTTAGATCTATGGGCAGGGTGCTGTGTAGGTAAAAGGTAGGACATGTACCTCTGTTGTGTGGCATGTCCTGGTAGTGACAAACAGCCTATTTGGTTTCTCACTGCTCTGAGGCTGCCCAATCATAGGTTTGCATTGGCAATTTCCTGATCAATGTTTCAGGGGTAATTTCTGATTTGTCATTACTATTTTAAAATTCCTACTTTTAGAAGTGGGCATTTCTGTGTGCTCATGATTATTTGTGCCCTGCCTGGTTATGTATTCACTGTCTGGTTTAGACTGACTGCAGAGGGGCATGTGCATACACACTAGACAGTCCCAAGGGGGGGGGGGGGGGGGACCGAGGGTGTCCTGCCTTTCCTGGGTCAGAGATGACCTTTGCTACATTTAGAATGGTGGGAGTAGTTTCCCTTGCACCTGAATAGGCCTGGTCTGCATTTAGAGTGGTGGGAGGAGTTGCACCTGCACCTGAATAGGGCTGTGCCTGCCCTTCACAATGCTGCCTCCACCCCCTGTAGTGTGTCTGAAGCTAGGGTTGAATTGCGCTGTTGTGCACTTCTAAAAATAGTTTGAAGTGCCCCCAGAACAAAGACCTTTGGAGTATAAGTACAGGGGCTGTGACCCCATATTTTGGAGACACGGTGTGGATGTGTAACCAGATGCTTCTGGCTCTACAGACTGCACCTTGTCAGAGGACTGCCAGGAGAAACCACCATTGGACTTGATTGTACTATCCTGTTGCCTGCTGGGCTGGGAGAAGCACTCTCACTCTTGCTACAGGAACCCTTGAGCTGGCCTGCCTGCGCCCTCTTGTTGGCGCTGTCAGTTTTCTCCCAGGGGGCATAGCACATGGTGAGTGCTGGTTGCTGCCTCTGGCCCCTACAAACAGAGCCATGAGGTGAGCTCTTTGTTGACCTGCAGGCAGCGCATGTAGAGCACATGGTGAACTCAGTGTTTTTCCCTTAGTTTTTGGGGAAAGCGCGTGAGGAAAGCTTTTGTATACCTGCAATGCGTGCAGTGCTGCGCTGTCCAAGTGGTACTGGAGGGAGGGGAGGGGAGAGCTGAGGGGGAAGAATTGCTCTCCCTGCTTGTGACTGCTGTAAGGTGAGCATGGAGGTTGTCTGCCAACCTACCGAAGAGGAGTTCGGCCCGCCCAAGTGTTCTGGCCTGGGTGTTTGGGCCTCTGTTGAGACTCAGAGGAGGCAGAGCCCCCGTGGTCCAGGTTGCACTAGTTGTTTCGTCTGGGACAACCACCACCCAGAGCAGAAGTTGGAGCCCAACCCTTCCCTCCCTGCCCCCGAAGCACAAGAGGATGCCCAGCATCACTGATGCGGCTGCTGTTAGGGGTGGTAGCCGTGCATCGGGGGTCCGGAGACATGCCTTAACTTCCAAGGCCCAATCCGGGGCCCGCTCCAGGAAAGAAGAGGAGCTCTAGTGGTGCAACCAGGAGGAGCTATGACGAGACTTGCCAGGGCCAGGCTGTTTGTCCCCATGGGGTCTGAGGGGGCCAGAAGGATTCTTTACTCACCTGGAGTTAGGCTGAGTCCCTTTCCACGGGCAGCTGCATGGGGAACCCCGTGAGGTCTTCTCACTGGTGGTGGCCATTCTGCCACCAGCAGCAGCCCCATTTGATCACAGGCTGCTACACTCCAGTTCTGTACACGGGGAGGACCTGGCGAGGTCCCCACACTAGCTTGAGTGCATACAAAGAAGGCACTTGCTCCACATAGGAACATTGTGGGGTGGAGCCTCAATGGAGGCCCCCGCCTGGAAAATTTGTCACAGTTTGGGAGTACCACCGGAGTGTGCGCAGAGGCCCATTGGCCCTACGGTATTTTGGCATCACAGTGATATCTGGTGATTCATGTGTCCCCTAACAGATTTGTACCCTAAGGCAGTATTTTTATGCATGTATGCTACTCATAGGTGGTCTTTCTCTATAGCAGTTCAGGAGCTACATAATACATGCTCATTAATGTTGTTTTCATGATGTTTCATGACATGTGGAACCTATAAATGGCTGTTTAGGCACTAATGTGATGAGTCATACTTATTTTGCCTAACCTACAGTATGTCACACCCTAACTGTTATGTGCAGGAGCTGCATGATAATTCCCAGTAATGGTTGTTTTTATAATGTTGGAATAACCTGTGCACTTTATAAGTGTTTACTTAGTGCACTACTGGTGATGTTATGACAAAGGCCTAATTGTCATGACCATTGCCTAGTGGCAAGGTGAATCTTGGTTTATGTGACTTGTGGTCTAATGTGCTTTACATGGGACACAAAGGGATTTATGATACATTTGATGTTATGACTACTGCCTAGTTGGCAAAGTGATTCATGTAACTGTAAACTGTGTTTTATAATACAAAGGATATTTTATATAACCTTGTGTGGAGTTTCTTTGTGGTGCACCTAGTGGGTCACTGGTGTGTGTGTGTGTGTCCTGTGCAAGCACTTTAAACATTGCCTCTGGGATAGGCATGACTGCTCTGACAAGCTACCTAGGGGGTGAGTAGGAGTTATCTTGGGTGTGTAACTCCCTTACCCTGAATAGAGTGGTGGGTTCTGCCTGGCTAAGGTGCATACCCTAGCCTACCAGAAACCCTATTTTTAACAGTCATGCAGTGGGTCTCGTAGATCTGTAGCATGTTTGGTGACTGAGCAGGTGTTGAGCATGCATGCATGTGTGGCATGTTCTTTGGGTGGTGTTTGGTCTGCATGAGCACATGGTTGGTTTGTGTGAGTGTGAGCGAGTGAGGTGCAGCTTGTGTAGGAGTGTTGGGTGTAAGGTGTGGCAGAGTGCATGAGAACTTGTAGCAGGCGCATGTGAATGCTCCTTCTGTGTTATGAAATACGCAATGTCTTATCAAGGCCTTATCTTTTAGCTGACCATTGATTTGCCAGGCAAGAAGATGCAAATGGTATTTAAGTACCAGTTTGTGGAGCAGATTCTCTCAGATCAGGAGAATGGGCTCAAAACATCAAAGGCTGTAAGATCAGTCTGTGTCTACTTCCAGGATGTGAGGAAACCTGATCTGGGTGGACAAGTCTGGTGTGATCAGGGCCAACCCTGCGAAAAAATATCCCCATAGAGAGGAATACACTATGGAGGAGGGATAAGGGTTGCAGGCATGACGACTAGTACTGGAAAGGGGCATTTATAATCCATGTATAAAGATCTGAAATTCGGAAGGTGGCCACGGATCCAAAATTGCAAAGCTCCATATCCAATTGAAGACCGTTCACAGCCTAGAAGATCAGGGGGTCTACCCTCCTCTGGCCTCTATCTCAGAGAAGAATGAGGTATCATTTGACTGTTGAATTGGAGTGCCCTGAAAAGATTTTGCAGTGAGAAGCAAGGAGTTCTGATAACACTTCTCTCAGATGTCTTGTCTTTCCAGAGTTTTGTAAGTAATTTTGATTTTACACCACTAGCTTGCGGGCATACTTTACCTCTGATAGGCTGTCCATCCTATAAAGAAAGCAGGAGTAAGTATTCTTCTTGGCCCGATTCTTGATGGTAAATGTGCCAGTAAACATTTCCAGAGCGATGATGTGGAGGTTCGATTCCATTGAGGACCTCAAGCACCGGGCTACCAAACCATTCAGATTTTTCTCCCCAGCCTGCTTTGATGGCATTGGATTTAATCCCAAAGTCCAAAGGACAGTATTCAGTCATCAAAACTGGTTAGTAACCAGCAAAATCCAAATTAAGAATCTTCTTCCAGAGAAATGTCATTGAAACCTGGGCAAAACTTTAATTATGATACAGTAATTTATTTAATTTTGGGCATTTTGCTTGTTACATAAAATTCCAGAAATTGTACCATTATGCCACTTTGCTTGATTACACACCATTTGCTGTAAAAATGTACCACAAACATAGAGGAACAACATAACAAGAATGGGTCTTGTTTGTGGTGCTTTTGCTCAAATATAGCAAAACATTGCAGATTTTCATCTTGCATAATTTTGCTGAAATTTTGTGTAATTATATGAAAACAAATTACTTGAATTTATCACACCCCTCACGTTAGGCAAGAAGGAGAGGCCATATTGTCTTCCAAGGGGATGCGGTAAAGAACAATAAGAATTAGTGAAAGCATGAGAGAGGAGAGTTGATCTGAGTTTCTTCTAACATCTTAGGAGGTAATTTTAGAATGAATTTCATGATTGTAAGAACATGACACACGTTAAACAATAACCACAATCTTTGCAAGCTCGAATCATTAAAGTAACTAAAACTTAAACAGAGGTCAACTCCCTGGTAGATATGACACAGTGCAGATAGTCTTAACTCAGAGGAAAAATGTAAAGTATTTATGCAGTACCAAAATGGTAATAACATCAAACCACAACAGAAGAAAAATCCCAAGCCAATTAAAAGAAATAAAGTGCATTTTAAAAATAAAATGTACCAAAATGGTGAAATTGAACAAGGAAAATTGAAGGCATACATTTTTCAAGTTTAAAGTTCACAATAGTGCCAAAAAGTGGTAAATACTAACCAAGGTCAATTTGTTGCTGTAGACTAGGACTATGCATGATTTGAGGCCAACTGCAATGTATTTGAAGTTGTGGCTAAGGAGGGATCCATGACTTCAAATAGTCACTGGATGAGGTCCCAGTGAAGCTGTTGACTTTGGAAGAAAAGTTCTAAGCAGAAGAAATATGGATTTTATGCAGAGAGAAGGCCCCTCGCTGTCTGGAACTTTTATTGCCTTCTCCTGGTAAAGATTTCTACATTTGGACTTAGTTACATTTTTGGAGCTCAGATTCTTCCAGCAGGCAAGGCTGCAGGTTGTAGCGGAGCAGGGCTTTATAAGGGTGGATACCGTCTCCCTGATATCCAGCTGAATCAGATTTGCTGCTGCAAAAAACTCTGAATGGGGGGAACCTGAATCTTCAGGCCAGCGGCAGCAAACATGCGTGGGATCGCTTTGGCAGGCTTGCTATGCTCCTCTATAGGTTTTTGCATTCAAAAAGTTTCTAACTCCCAGGTTTCAGGATATGTTAGGAGGAGTACATTTTGACACGGCCAAGGGTCCCAGGACCTTAGAAGCAGCACTTTGAGGTCAAGACTGACTACAGTGGAGGTCAACAGCAAAGTCTAGGGTAGGTCCATTTGGAGCTGGACAGCTGGGCAGTTGCACGAGAGGCCTCTCATTACTTGTTTGCCTTTAGCTTGAATAGAAGGTCAGCCGAATGACCCTTGGAGTTCACCTCTTTGTCCAGGATACAAGAGAGAGAGCAGGTTTAGTCATCAAGGCTCTTCTCGGGTTTCAGACTAGAGGGTCAGTCATCTTCTGTTCTTCCACAGGTGTTCTTGTGTGTCCTATAGGAAACAATCACACAGTGCCCCTCTGTGCCTTAATCCAAGATGGCAAAACATTTCCTCCTCTGTTCAGAGCTTGTATGCCTCTCCTAGAAGCATGACCAGGAAATGAGTAAAAGCTCCCCTGCGGTCCCTATAAACCAGTTCCGGGGGCAACTCCGCTCCCGCTGTGGTCGGAGCCTATCTGACTGCAGGAAAAAAGAAGGGCCCTGCCTAGGTGTACATTAACATTTGCCTGTGATTGAGTAGGCCTATTTCAAATTAACCATGTTCTTGGGCACCACCCAAATTCTCATCTTGCCAGAGGAACTGAATGCCTCCTTACAGCCAAGCTGTTGTCTCCTGCTCTCAGAGATGTTTTTACACCACTTTTAGGGTTAAGCACTCAGAGGGCTGCAGTTGTAGGTTAATGAAAATTAGCCTTCAGAGGCTTTAGGCAGGGAAAAGGTAACTCTCTTACAGTACCTTTTCCATAATAAATATTAAAAACCCAACTTTACCAATGAATTTGGCTTTTAATAAATATTTCAAACAGATAAAGAATGTAATCTGTTTTCTAGCTGGAGATAACCTTTTCAAAATTAATATTGCGTTCCAATGCTTTCCTATGGAACTGACATTGAAAATAGCTTTTGGGGATTTCTCACTGTAAAGACATATGTAACACTAACATTCAGAATGTCCTACATTTAAATTCCATGCAGCCTAGATATTTAAGTAAGGCCTAAATAGTAAGGCCTAATTAGAGTTGACTTATTCACATTTAAAAAGAAGGTTTTGACCTGTGAAAAGTGTATATTGTGACAGGCTAAATTGCAGATTAAAAACTGTGCTTGTTAGGTAGGCTTGAAGCCATGTTCTACACTGCCAATGTAGTGGCTAGCATTATGGGTTCGGCAGTTCGCTAGTGACATTTAACTTGCATGCCCTGGGAACACGTTGTACCATATACTAGAAGCCTATTATGCTTGATTAATTAAAACCATTGCATACGTTAAAACATAATTGAAAATATCTTGTTCGTATACAGTTAAAAAATGCTATTAAAAGGCTACATTTTTAACATCAGTTACAAGTTAAAAGGGGAGGAAGAGGTCATTGGACACAATTATTAGACCTTTTTCCAATGTACCCAATAACATTTTTCCAGTTAATCGCAGTTTTGTTGTGAGGAATTCTGTGGCCAACATGGAAAAATTCTTCAATGTCTTTGCCTTAAAACATATTGTACATCAACAACATTGCAACACTCCACCAGGATAGACCCCTACAGTACGACTATGATGAAGAGGCACTGATGGCAGGCCCACTCTCTCTGGATTGAAACACAGCAGTACCTCTTGTCTGCAGGTCCTAACTCCATACTGTCTGAACATAGGTTTAACAGGGTTATTCTTATATCCCTTAGGCTGTTACAGGTGCAGATAACGTGAGTTATATCCTCCACTCCGCAGCCACAAAGGCGACAAAGCTGGTCCCCACCTTTTCTCTCCCAAGGAGGAAGAAACTGATTAATTGTGCCGATCCCCAAGCAGAGTTTTAAGAATTTTTCCTTGGTGATCGTTTTCATTCTGATGTTCACGTATGATTGTGGTTTTGAGGCTTTGTACATATTAAGTACTACCCAGCCATGAGATGGTTTGGATAGTGTGTTTTTGTCCTCTATAACTGACAGTTGGCGGGTTACCTTTGTTACAGCTTTTTCAAATACGGTGTGTGACACGGTAATGCTCCAAAGATCTGTCAGACCTAAAAGTTTGATGGATTCCTGCAGGTAGTCTCTAGCTGCCGATTTTTTAGGGCGAAGTAACTCAGTCCAAAGATGGTTATTCAAGGACCCTTCCTCTGCTTCTTTGATTTTTTGCCAGCATTTTACGTATGCTCCCCTTCTTTCAATTGACTGTTTTTGTAGCCCAAACTCCAACCATATTTGGGCCGGGGAAGCATACTTAGGGAGCTGAAAGATGGCTCGATATGCGTTGGTTATTGTTTTCTCTAGGGCCGTCACGTCTTTACCTTTCATCGATGTGCTCCCATATGTTATTGTAGGATGAAGTTTTGCTCGCAGGACTTTTATTAAAGGGTCAAGTGTTAGGTCTGGCAGCAGCTTCTTTAGACGTTTTATAGCTAGGTATGTCAATACCCCTGTCCTTCGCAAAGATTCTATCTGTAATTTGAAAGAGTTGTTTTGATCTAGTATTATTCCCAGATATTTGTAGCTGGCTGCTTGGTCTAGGCAGTGACCGTCAAGGAACCAATTGAAGCTTTTCTTCCTATGATGATTTACTGCCATTATTTTTGTCTTGCTATAATTTATTTTCAAGCCATTCTGTTGCGGAAAGCTGTGAGTCACATTCAGGAGGTGTTGTAATCCAACGGGGGTCCGGCTTATCAGATCTAAGTCATCGGCATATAACAGGTTTGATAGAGTTATATTTCCTAAGTTTGGTACATGATTTATGCACTTGTCCAATTTCCCCTGGAAGATCGGCTAGGTAAAGATTAAAAAGAGACGGGGCTAGGACGCACCCTTGTTTTAACCCTTTTGAGGTAGGGATTTTTTGGGATATATGTGTACCTGCGCCAAGCTTTATCCTTATCCATGTGTTTGTATGAAGGTTCCTAAGCTGATCCAAAAGAGGGGAAGGTATTCCCCAACCATATTGCTTTTGCCAAAGTTTTGTTCTATCCACGTGGTCAAAGGCGGCTGTAAAATCTATGAAGCAGAAAAACAGGGCATGTTTCCCCAGTTTCGCTGCGTCCATAAGTAAAGTTAGAGCCATAATATTTGTTATTGTGCCTTGACATTGCCGGAACCCTGTTTGTGTTGGTGAGATTATGTGGTTCTCTGAAGCCCAAATCGTTAGGTCATTTAAAATAAGCCCCGCAAAGTATTCAGTCTCGATGTCTATGAGGTCTATCAAGCGGTAGTTTTTCGGCTCAGACCTCTTGTCTTGTTTGTAAATTGGGCTTATCTTTGAACCTCTCCAAGACTCTGGAATTGTGGATGTTTCAAATGCGTATTTAAAAACAGGTTCTAGCACATTGCTCCAAAATTCAGGATCCTGTTTGTACAGTTTTGGCGGAATGCCGTTGGGGCTTGGTGCCCCTGCCAGTCTTCCCTTTGCTATTTGTTTTTGGATCAAGGTTGCTTCCAGGCTGATGGGCATCTCTACTGTGCTCGCAAAGTTATTTTGCGCTAGTCTTAAATCTGTTTCCCCTTGTTGTTGGGTGGAGACTTGCCAGAAATCTTCATCTGGTGGGACGATGTTTTGGTGTAATATCTCTTTTGGGGGTCTAATGAATTTCTCAGTTCTTGGTTGAAACTGGTGTGGAATTGGTTTCATTAAAGTGATTAAAAAGAAAATCATCCCAGACCACTTCGGAAATATTAGAATTTATACCAGGATGGCTTGGCCGTTGTAGTCTGTTAATAGCTTGCCAAAACTTGGCACTGTTTTTCAAGTTAGATTCATAAAGTAGTTTAGCCCATAAATCGTTGTTCTTTGCTTGTTTCTGGTCCCATCTCCTTTGCTTTAAAAGATACTTAGATTCGTGGAGAGATTGCTGCAATTTTTGATTTGCGGAGTTGCCTTAAAGCGTAATTTATAATCTGTTTCATTTTTTTTGAGACAGGGCTTTTAGCCGTTTTTGTTAAATTAACGGTCTTGCTCCTCTGTTTCTGATCTGTCCCAGTTGAAATTTTATCTCCAAGTGACATGACGAATTTATCCCAACTATCCATCGGGTGAGCGGAGTTTTCCTGTACTCGGGTAAGTATGTTTTTTGCAGTGCTTGATACTGCTTCCATATTGGTTGAGTTGCATCTTAGTCGCTTGAGGTTTATGGCTTCAACTGAAACAATGTTTTTGTCAGCCTCCAGTGATAAGACGGACTTTATTTTTAGTGTCAGTTCCTGTGCCATATGATCACTAGATAAGTTGTTGCCTATTTTGAAAGTGGCCTTTATATTGAACAGAGATAAAGACATAAAAGTAAAATGCAGATAAGAAGATGTTTTAGCTGAGTGGTATGTGGGAGCTGGTGGATTGTCCTCCTTGTAGCGACCATTTACTGATCTTAGGTTTAGGTGTTCCAATTCCTGAATGAGAAATTTAGAGCATCGTGTTTGCTTGACTTTTTTTGCGGGGCCTTGAGCTGGGATTCCCCATGCATCTGTGAGCTCCTGTGTGGTGTCGTCATCAAAATCTCCCCCTAGGAGGTGCATATTAAAACCATCAGCCAAGATGATTTGTTCAGTGTCCTCTTCCTCCATTACTCTTTTTAGTTCTTTAATCACTTCTTTAGCTGTTTTTAATTTGTGTTTTGGATGTACGTAAATGTTTATCATTATTACCTTTTGTGCACTCTGATTCAGGAACAATTTTACTATTGAAGCCTGGATGCAACTTGGAGGAGTCATGCAGATCTTTAGAGGGAAAGTTTCGCCTATTTGTGTTATTGAAAATAAGGATTGTAGGCCCCCTTGAGCGACGCCCAAAATCAGATCCCTTTATTGCCGGAATAAAGTTAAAAGTGTTGCCTTGTAGCTCGGAGGGTTTTTCTTCCCAGGTTTCCTAAATAAATATTATGTCGAAGCGTTTTAAGTAATTTAGGACTTCTTCGTCATTTGATTTGGATGCTAAACCATTTATATTCCAGATACACATGGTAATCTCATTTTTCGGCAGTTGAGAGTTCTGTAAGTTAGGCTTCCAATGTCAATTTGGTTGAGCTGATTATATTGTTCATTGTATGTTCTGCCAGTTGCTCATAGGTGAAAAGTGTGTAAATGAAGATTGACCTGGGGTTGGAAAACAGCCCATTGCTCCTTTTAGAACTGAGGAAAGCTTACTGTTTTCGATGTTGGTGGCTGTTCGTAAAAAAGGCGCTGGATAAGGTGGTTTTGGCACTGGTTTCAAGACTATCCATCATCTTTGGAGAGTATTTTGTTCCTGTATAATTCTACTTGCTGTCTCTGACGTTTTCCATCTAATTTTAGTAACCTTGGGGCTGGACTGACTACTGTTTGGCAGAAATTCGATTGACAGTAGGACCAAGGTATTAATATTCCCAAGGTTGGGGATAGATTGCAGAAGTCGTAGTACATTTCCTCTATTTAAAATGTCTCCTCGACCTCTTGATTTATAATGGTGACGAAAAGATTATGGTGTCTGTCTCTTCTTCATTATTGGGTTCGTGGTTTGCATACTGAGTGAGATCCCTATTAGTGGTAGTGTGCTCTTCTGGCCTTATATTATTAGCACTGTTTGACCTACGGTCAGTGCTATTTTGCAAAATTGACATTTTGTCGTTAGGTTTCCTGGTGTTATTCTGCGCCGTTGTGACATGTTGGTAAATTATACTTAGTGGTTGCTGTTGCTCATTGAAATTATCTTGTGTACGGCCAACCGGCTTCATTATTGTGTGTTGGGCGGCTTCAGTTAATGCTCTGCAAGCTAATGAACCCATGGTAGGTACGCTTTTCTGATGTTCATTCTCCTGGTTAACCGGGAGGTAAGTGCTTTTTGTTTGCTCACTACCGGGGGGTGTCCTTGATGTCTCGTCAATGCGGCTCTCCATTTTTTGTGATTTTTGTGGAGGAGAGGAATCTCCTAACTGTGTCATCATCGGATCTTTAGATCCTTTTTCCGTTTCTGGATCTGGGGAGCTCATGAAGCTGATTTGCCTAATGCTGGATCCGAAAAGTTGTTTTCCTGTTCCTTCCTTTCCTTTTTTTCTTTTGCCGGATGTTCATTGTTGTTGAATATTTATCGGGTGAATCCTTTTTACTGTTCTGTTCAGTCCCTCTCCCACCTAAGGAGAGATCTCTGAGTGTTTTTATTATCTCCAAAGCTTCAGTTTATGATTCTTTTTCCCCGAAGGTGATTGGGTCATCACTCACTGTATTCTGGATTTCATTTTTAGTTTCATGATTGAAAGTAAGTGACCCAGTATTAATGGAAGCGTGAGCAGTTTGTCCACTATTGGAGTGCAAGTGCATTCTTGTTGTTGTAACCTGTCCTTGAGGGCTGCCTCTTGCCCTCGTTTTATTAGCCCATTCAAGTCGGCTAATTTCCTATCAATCCCTGATGTGAAATCGGCTAATGTTTGAAGTACTGTTAGCTGAAGATCCATTTTATGGGGTTGATATTGCAGTGCTGCAGTTGAATATTGCATTGTGCTCAATAGTGTTGCCCAAATCGAATCCTGGGTCTTATGATTTTTTTCTCTTGTCTCTGGGTTTGCACTATTTGTTTGAATTTTTGGGTCGTGGCTGTACGACGCAGCTAGTTCCTCCCATTCTTGAGATGGTAAGAAAGACATATCGCCATTAAAATTGTAGTTACTTTCTTGAAGGGGCGCCTGACCCTGTTCTGGCATTGTGCTGTCTCTAGAATTGCCAGGAGTCGACTGAGGTGTTAAGATTTGCGGTTGGTTAATTGGCAGTTGTTGGGTGATAGAGATTGTGTGTGGCGTTTTTTGATCCCTTGGTTTTTGTTCTTCCTGCTTGATTGTTTTACTGAGGGTGGCCTGATAAAATTTAGAGTCTGTCACTTTTACTAAGTTGTTGCGATGCTTTGCGAGTTTTAGAGGCAGCTTTAGTCTCCTCTGCCTGGCAGAGTGTTTGGTTAAATTTAGAGTCTGGTCTAATTTGTGACCTACCCAGCTGTTCCGTTTCAGGAGTTGCAGGCTCTGTTCTTACTACGGCAGCCTTTGGAGACTGAAGGGACTGTTGGGAGATGTCTGTGGTGAGCAGAATGCCCGCCACACCTTCCTGCAGTACCTGCGGTTGTTCTTGTTTCTGCTCAATTTGCTCAATTTCAGTAGCCCTTGTTTGGATTTCCTGACTAATATTTCCATTCTCTTTTTTGTTTGTGAGCCCCCTAGTTGTTTCTAACTTCTCTTTTTCTTCTTTTTTTCTCTAGATTTTGTTGAAATTGTTTTGTACTCCTACTGATGTTTCCTCTTCCTTTAGTTTGTGGAGATTCTTCTGAATGGATCGACACAACGATTTGGTTTATTTCATTTGTTCCTTTTGTTTGCGTTTTTATTAAGGGTCGCGAGAATAAATCTAGGTTTCTTGGTTGCAAAGGAGTTTGCAGCCCTTTTATTTCACCAGTTTTTGAAAATATTACGGTTCCTGGGTCTTTTAGAAATGAAAACTTAGTATATATCTTAGGCTGAAATAGGCAGAGATTTTTCGACTGCGGTGGGCCCTTTATGCTTATTAGATCTTGAATGTCAGGTCCTGAGCTCAAATTGGCTGTTGTATCTGCTTTTGCCTCTATAACTGTTCCTTCTTCTAATAATAATTTCTTTTCCTGTGTAGTTGAGGTTTTTTGAGTTTGAGTTTTGGTGGGGATGGTTTGAGGGAAGATCAGGGTCACATTGGCTTCATTGGCTTCATTGTATCATTGGCCTCCGGTGTGTCTTTTTTTCTTTCTAACTTCCCACGTTTTGTTTTTTGCCCAGGTGGGCTGCTGCCTTTGCTGCTGTCCCCACTTTATCCCTCTTTTTTCCTTTTTGTTGTTTTTTTCTGTGGTCTTAGATTCATTAGAGATTGTCTTTCTTTACCAGACCTCATAGTCGCCTTTTAGGTGTAATAAGGGGTTTTTCTTCTGAATTTGTCATTTGATGTTTTAATTTATCGTTTTAACCCACTTTCCTGCTTCCCAAAGGGTGATTCTTATTGAGACCTGCTTTGACTTGCTTTGACTTTGCTAGAAACTGTATTTCCTCTGAATAGTCCTCACGATTCTCTTAGCTGGTTCTCTTCGCCGGGTCGTCAAAGCGTCGTTTGATCAGTTTGTTTTCTTGTTTTCTTTGTTTATATTAGTGCTAAAGTGGGCTAAAGAAATAACTAAAAACTCTGCTTGTGCTCTACTTGTACTCAGCTGTTAATCTTCTGAAGTGGCTGTCAGTAGGAGCTTGCAATTTCTTGAACTATAGGCTGTATCTGTGGCTGTGACTTTTAAGAGGCAGTTGTCAGAAGAAAAGAATTAAAGATGCCGGGATAAAAGATGCCGAAATTAACGGTGCCAGAATTAGAATTGCAAATTGCCTAGATTCTGGTTGTCCTGGTTATGCTGAGTAATGAAAGGTTGAAAATTGAAAGTTGAAAGTTGAAAGTTATTAATGTTTGTGTTACAATCTGAGGTGGAGGTAGATACTCGCCCTCTCACCTCACATCTCTCACCCCAGGCTCTCACCTCTACTTTTACTGTGCAAATAATGACTCTCTGGAGCTCCAGGATGTTGTGAGTCGCTGTGTATCGTCGAGTCCTGTGAGGCCTGTATGACCTGTGACCCCTCCGTCTGCTCCAACACTCCGCTCCCCTGCCGGCTGCTGGATCCCTCTGCTGCTCAGCTGCCTCCCGTTGTCGCAGGTACTCCTGCGGAGAGAGGGGGGCTGTCAGCAAGCTGCTGTAGTGCCGTCCAGGGGTCCAGCTCAGCATGGCCCGGCTTGGCCCAACTCCAGTGTTCTCCCTGGTGCAGAAGGTAGGTGCAGGAGGCCGGTGCAAAACAGGGATGGAGTTGGTAATGGTGTTGGTTTAAGGATAGTGTAGGCTAGCGGGGGAGCCGGAGCGGGGACCGCCGCAACAATGCAGCAGCACGTCGGCGGTCTCCATGTCCTCGGTGTCCAGGCGTCCAGGTGGGAGTTGGCAAAGTCCGCAGGCCGGCCCCGTTCTTCCACACTCAGTGGGGGGGCAGCGAGCGTCACCAAGGGCTGGAGCTGGTCACACAGAGATCCAGAGTCTTGGCTTCCACGGCTTTCCTCAGGCCGCTCTGCTCTCTCCACACTCTCTCGTCGGCTCACACTTGGCGGCTTGGCGGAAAACACGAAATGGCTTCTGGTGGCTCAGTGCTACAAGTTCTTTCCTATTTTACCTCGAGCTTTCCATCCTACTAGAAACCTATAGGTAAGTTAAATATACCATTTTGGGGTATTTTAATTTAATTAGTTTGAAAGTAGGAGCTCAGACACTTTCCCACATGTTTAGCAGTGTTAAAGTGTACAGAATCCCACAACCTACAATAATTGTGAAGGTAAAAACCTCGCAGTGCACCGCACAAAACATGATTATTTCCTACACAGATCCTTCCCAGCAGAAGGTGGGTAGAACTTTTCACCTCATGGGCGCTCTCATATCTAAGGTGGAAAAACCTGGAAAGACAATCATCATTGGAGTGGTTGGTCCCAGGGTGATATTCTACCCTAAATTCAATACCCTGTAAGGAGATGGACCACCTCAACACTTTAGAATTTTCACCCTGCAATTCCATTAGCCATCTGATGAATCTTTGATCTATCTCTATATAGAAATGAGTCTAAAACAGTCACAGTCATAGTTTCTTCAGTGTTCAGACTGCAAATACTTCCATCTACATTGCACTCCACCTTTGCTCCCTATGTAGTTGGCACTTGCTTATGAAGATTAGAGTTTGGGTCCAGGCCCTCATCATTTAGCTGAGAGAGAACAGGCCATATCCCATGCTCTGTGGCATCTGTCTACACAAGGAATTCTTTATTGAAGTCAGGTGCCTTGGGCACTGGTGCTGAACACATTTGTGCTTTCGTGGTGTCAAATGTCTTTTGACATAACTCTGTCCAGACTACCTACTTTGGTTGCTTCTTGAAAAAGTCAGCTCAGTCAGGTGGGCAACAGTGGTACCATACCCCTTGACAAATCTTCAGTAATAGCCAGTGAATTCTAAAAATGCTCTCACTTGGGTGTGTTTTTTGGGTGATTCCCATGCCATAGAGATCAGAATTTGATTTGGAGATGCTGTATATGACCCTTACCAACTTGGTGGCTCTACTACCCCACATAACCCTAAATTGCTAACAGAATAGCCCCAGTGGGCATAGTGTGTAACCAGAAGCGGTTGCCTAGAGTAAAGCCCCAGTTTGAATAGTGTGTCATCCAATACGGGGTCCTAGTGCTGAAATGTTCACGGAAAATAGCCTTAAGTCTATAGGTAACTGTGACTTACATTCAGAAATTGAAAATGTATAATTCATAAAGACGTTGTGACCTCTGATTGCAGGGAATCTCCTACAAAATTACTTATCAGGCAATTGCATCCAACTATAGCCACAGATTGCATGCTATCCACTGAATGTACTGTGTGAGAGTACTATATTTTAAATGTACAGCTAAACACATATTACTAAAGACTATAAGGATCCAGAAAATTGCTTACTGAGGCCATCCTCTGCGCTATTGTCGAAGCCTACCTGTGAATAGCACATAAATGAATAAAAATAGAACACGGAAAAGATGTGCAAAATTATTGACAAAATATGAAAAAGAAAAGAACAAAAAGAGCAACCTTCAATAGACCAGATACATTTCAAATCATATAATTAAAATTAAAGGTCCCTCCAAAGGGGATATTGATGCAGCACAAAGAGAAAAACAGCAATTGAAACGAGCGTGACCCCTGGATTTAATTGACATCTGGTCTATCCTCTTAACTATTAAAAGCCTATAGATATTGCAGTATTGAGGCAGGTTTGGGGGAATAATGTAAAATCATGCTACACTGTTTCATAGACAGAGGGTATAAACCTACTATCCTTGAGTCAGCAGCCACCAAAACTCGCAATATAAGAAGGGAAGATCTCTTAATCCCTAGGCACAGTCCACCTAGAGCAGCTGAACTCAAATGCAGGTCCATCACCACATACAACAACAGGGTGGTTAGAGTGAAGAAAATACTACAAAAGCACTGGCCAGTGCTTTCAACTGAAGATAGGCTTACTGCCTTTGTGGATGAAATTCCTAGGGTCACATTCTGGAAGATAGACTTAGACAAAGTAATGTATCTGGAAACTATAACCCTACAAAGATCAGACCAGGTTTCTTTTTGTGCTCCAAATACAAAGGGCATCATTACGATAGTGGGCGGACCGTTACGGAGCGCGGGACCAACCGCCGATGCTGCGGCGGTCCCGCCATGCACATTAGGATGCGCCCGCCACAATGGCGGGCGCATTCTGGGCCTGTTACATTGCGTGTGGATCTGCTGGCTGCAGACCTGCTTGCAATGTAAAAGGATTGTGCACAGCATTGCAATGCACAACAAGGCAGGCACCCCTGCCACGTAGTGCATTGCAATGAGGGTGCACCCCCAACACCCTGGGGGCCCGCAACGGTCCCCCACTGTCAAAAACGGCATGCCTTTACATGGCTGGAAAGGCAATTCTCCACCTACATTATAATATAGATGGCTGTGTCTTGCAGAGACCGCCACCATATTGTGTCCCTTGTCTGCCTGGTCGAGATTTCGACCGGCGGAAAAGCAGCAGAGGATCTTTCCATCCGCCGTGTTGCCCCCGCCATACTAATATGGTGGGGGGATAACCAGGGACATATGGCGGTTGGATGGTAGTGATGTGCCCGCAATCATAATGGGGCCCATAGTGTGTAGAAACAGAACAGCAGTCACACAGTACATTGCACCACCGAGTGGTGTTTTAGTAAAAATCAATTCCTATTTTTCATGTTCTTCCAATTTTTCTATTTAAGTTCTAGAGTGCCCTGTAAACCTAGGTACATTGGCAGTAGAGTACATCCTACCAAAAAGAGGGTATTAGGGTCTACCAGAGCAATTACACATACAGACCTTCACTACATCATAATGAGGGACTTTAATTTGATCTTTACCATACATTTTTGCAAGTTCAGATTTTTTGTAATTGACAGGATACCTGCCAACAGGAGGGGATGGTAGGGGAAAAGAGTGAGAACACTCAGGCAACAAGTCCCAGTACATAATTGAAATAAATACAAAGTCTCCCAAAGGTTTGAACATGGATGAGGAATTGGCAACTCACTTAGGATAGCCCAGATGTCAATTTCAACCCGCGTCTCCTTTCTTGCAATATGTTGAAAAGAATTGAAGAAATATAGTCACACTCTTTTCAATTGCTGTTTTTCTCTTTGTGCTGCATCAATATGCCCTTTGGAGGGACTTTTAATTTTGGTAATGTGCTTCTATATGTATCTGGTCTATTGAAGGTTACTCTTTTTTTCCAATTTTGTCACTAATTTTGCACATCTTTATAAGTCCTATTTTTATTTATTGTTATGCTTTCCACAGGTACGCTCAAGCTTAGACCAGTCATTCTGGCTACGAGACTAGTGCAGAGGACGGTCTCAGTAAGCAATTTTCTGGATCCTTATGGTCTTCAGCACTATGCATAAAGCTATAAATGTAAATGTAGGACTCTTGCACAGTACATTTTGTAGATAGCATGGGATCCGTGGCCATAGTTGGATGAGATTGCCTGATAATTAGTTTTGTAAGAGATTCCCTGAAATCTAAGGACACAACGTCTTTATGGACTATGAAATTTCAATTTCAGAATGTAAGTCACCTGTCCTACATACTTTTTACATTTTACTTTTCAGCACTAGTATCTGAGGACACACTATGTCCCCGGGGGCTTTACTATAAGAAACTGCTTGTGCTTACACACTATGCTCACTGGGGCGTTATGGTTAGCAATTGTTTGTGACTGACTTATTTACGTTCAGCGCATGACCATTTCAATAAGTGAGCTAAGTAATGATATCTTACTTTTGTGGCTGGCACACATTTTTATGAATCAAAAACATAGATTTTTCAGGTCAGTAAAATCGTATCAAGAATATCGTTGTTGTTATTTCATTTTCAATAATATCATCGTAAAGGATATAGTTTGTTTAATATTTAAATGTGTGTTAGTTCATATATTAATTGCACGTGTTACTATTGTTTGTATAATTGCTATTTTTCATATAGACTGTAACTTTAAGTGTTCTAGAATGTCTCATTCAATTGTAATAATAATTTATAGTGTTGTGGGGTTTGTATAGCGATAGGGTGGGAAGTTAAGTAATAATTAATTAATAATTTTTCAGTAAGTTTGTGATTGATATTAATTATTTATAATATGAAATACTGATTTTATGTACTTATATTTTAAGTGTGGGCTGCTATGTTTGTAGGGGAATGGGGTGGGAAGTTAATTTGTTTTCAACAACTCATTTTTCATTTATTACGACTTATTTAATTGCCAATAATTATGTGAATTATGTAATAATAATATGCTTTAGTTAGAAGATAGGTGCGGGCTGCTGGGTTTGTAGAGGTACAGGGTAGGTACTTAATTGATAGTTATCAATTGGTTACTAATTTATTATTAAATTGATTATTAATTATGTATATTATGTAATACTGATTTATATAAGTTATTTTTTAGTTGTGGGTTGCTAGGTTTGTAATGATGTAGGGTGGGAAGTTAATCAAGTAATAATTCAAAATAATATTAATGTATTCATACATAAATAATTGATCACAATTATGTAAACTGTGTCATAATTATATATTCTAGTTATCTTTTTTGTGTTGGCTGCTGGGTTTGTAGGGTTGCTGGATGGGAAGTGAATTAAGCAATAAGTATTTAACAATTAATTGTTAATTAGTTATGCAAATGATTCTCAAGTATGTAAATGATGTTATATTTCTTTATTTTCTATATTTTAGGGGTCGGTTGCTAGGTTTGTAGGGATATACTGTAATACTGTGGAAAGTAAATTAAGTAATAATTAAATAGTCATTATTCTTTAATTGAAAATTAATTATTTCAATGTTTAGCAATTTTACAAATTGGTTATTTTTTTAAATATTTATGCAAATACATATATATTTTCACTGAAAAACCATAGGTTTGTATTTTGTATTTTTGTATTTGTATTGGCATTTATAAGGCGCGTAAAATGTTTCAGGGGCGTTACAGTTAGCTGGACTTTTCACTCATACAAAACCATTGAAATTCCTGAAATTCCCCCGTTATAGTTAGTTCAGCTAACTATAACTCGTGTGCCCGCAATGCACTGCTGATGACGTCACATATTACATCACTCATGACATGGTCAGTGACATCACTGATGACATCACTGATGACATCTCCAATGACATTACTGATGACATCACTGATGACATCATCCAGTGAATGTGTGTTTTTCTGAAAATTAAATATGTTTTATATATGTATATCTCAAGGTCGATGGAAGAATAAATGGGTATCTAAGTGTCTAAATGGATTATTTTTTTTAAAAAAAATTGATTCTATAACTGCCTGATTAAGTGTATCTTAGTGAATACATGGCTTAGTGAGTAATGTTTAAATATGTAAATAGCTGTATCAGTCTCTCATTTTGTGTATAAGTGGCTGCATGGGTTGGTGAGTAGCTACATGCGTCTATATAAGTTATTAGTTGATTTTTTGAGTATCAGTATGAGTGTCTGAGTGTCTGTATGGTTCGGTGGGAGGTATTACGTAGTGCATAGATGCATGAATGAGTGACTCACTGTTTGTATGTGTTGAAGACAGCATGTG
This sequence comes from Triturus cristatus, assembly GCF_964204655.1. NCBI lineage: Eukaryota > Metazoa > Chordata > Amphibia > Caudata > Salamandridae > Triturus > Triturus cristatus. The sequence continues at coordinate 114,030,174 of NC_140588.1, forward strand.
TGTGGGACTGTATGGGTGGATGAGTGTGTGTATGGGTGTGTTAGTGAGTGAATGACTGTCTCAATAGTGTCTTTATGAGTAACTACATATGTTTTAAACTAGTATATGTGACTATTGGTGTATATAAGTGAGTAAATGTGAGAGTGAGTGATTGAAAGAGTTTCTGCATGAATAAGTATGTGTTTCTATAAGTGATTTTTAAAAGACTAAGTAGGTGTAAGTTTCTGTAGAAGTAAGTGTAGTGGTGTGTGTATAACTGTATATGCAAGTAAATGGATGTTTGATTCTTTATTAGCATGAGTGGCTATTACCTTGGATAAGGTAATAGCACGCACGCGCGCTATGCTGCTGTAATTGTAGGCTGCAGCGCTGGTCATTTTTAAAATAACCGTTTTTCTATTTACTTTTGTTTTAATTTCAATTTTACCCTGTTTTTATCTGTTCTTGTAGCGCCCACACACCTGCACTTTAAATCGGGCCCCTCACCGCGTTCTGAGCGGATTTGTGATCTTTCTGCATTCGTTTGGCGCGTGGTCGCCATCTTGGGGGTGGCTAGTGTCGACTGTGCCACTTGTTGAGCGCTCTAGCGCTTATTACGATCACAGGTGAGCCCTACTTAATGCTCGCTATACCCGCGCAGCGGTGACGCGCAGCGGTAGCGCCTGTCTCGCGCCGGAGTCAAGCCAGAGTCCTGCCCGTCTGCGCCCGTCTGCGCCCGTCTGCGCCCGTCTGCGCCCGTCAGCGTCCCGGAGGAGCTCGGGGCAGCGGGACAGGCTCGCCCACCCAGCATGTGCCATACAGGACCACTCGCGCTGCGTTATACTGCTGGGGAGCTCCGCGCTCTCCTCACTGCTTCCAGTGGCTGCGGTACTGTCTTTCCTGGGCGTCACCGTGGTAAGTCCATCTGCCCCGGGTGCGGATGGCGTCCCTCCCGTGCTTTGCCTTGCTCCCCTGGCAATAACATCGCCAGTGTGGGATATCTCTGCATGCTACTAAACACCAGATCGGCGTGCAGACATGCACAAGACGTCTTTGAGCTTCTTGACACGGCTAAGCCACTGTGTCTTATGCTCACCGAGACATGGTGGGGAGAATTTTCGAATCCAGACGTCGCCATGGCAATTCCGCCTGACTATAACGTCTTCAGGAAGGACAGAGCGAAGGGAAGGGGCGGTGGAGTGGCACTGGTGGTGAAGAAAGGCACGGCTTGTACTATCTTGCCAGTGGAGGATATTCGTGGCTCGGAGTCCCTCGCTTTTTCTATCGCTTTGGCTCCGCATCAATCAGTTAAGGGATTATTGGTCTATAGACCGCCTGGCCCACCCGGAACGTTCTTTGAAGATCTTGACTCCGTTTTACTGGGACTGGCCCTGAAAGCAGAACACTGCATCGTGGCCGGAGATTTCAACTTCCGGATGGATGATCCATCCGACGCGGCTGCTATTAAAATCTCAGAGGCTATGGCACCGCTGGGATTGCTCCCCTATCTCCAGGGGCCGACGCATGACAAGGGGCACACTCTTGACCAGGTTTTCTCGACTTCCCCTTTTGAGGTCCTAGAGATTATCCCGGTACTATGGTCAGACCATTCGCTGGCTAAATTTTCGATCAAAGGCACAGTTAAATCGGCTGTTGCCGCCCCACAGCAGCATGGTCGCACCCATAGGGCGTACCATCGAGTGACCCCTGAGATGCTGGCTCAGGCTGCCCTGGATCATCCCTGCCCCCTCTCTGGTGACCTGACGAAGGATTTGGAGTCCTTGCAGGCATGGCTTTCTGACAGGCTCAACGATCTTGCCCCGGAACTGGCTCCCCGTCTCACTCCTAAACGAGTTTCCGCCCCTTGGTTCACCGCAGCACTGTCGGCCAGGCGGCAGCAGTGCAAGGTAGCTGAAAGAGCCTGGCGGGTAAAATATGACTCGGATGCTAAGTTGATCTATAAGAGCGCGGTTAAGGAGTATCACCGGGACATTCGCCTGGGTAAGAAAGCCTACTTGGCAGGGAGGATAGAAGCTGCCTCCAACTCCTGTAAGGAGATTTTCTCTATAGTTAGAGAATTTATTTCTCCACGGACTAACATCTTTGAGGAGAGACCCTCTGACTCTTGGGCCTCTGATCTTGCTAGTTTTTTTACCAGCAAGGTCCAACTTATACAGGATTCTTTTCCATCGGCTGTACCCGTGGAGCGAATTAATTCTGAGGCCAACCGATCGCCCCCAGCTTCGCCAGGCTTGACGCTGGGCGTATTTCCACCTATATCTGCGCCCGCCTCTTTAGCACTTTTGGGCAACTTGAAATCGGGCTCGCCCCTGGACCCATGCCCTGCTAAAATTCTGGCGAAATTGGCCGAGGTGGTTAATCCATTGGCCAACCCGCTACTGAATCTCTCGCTGAGCCAGGGAGTGGTTCCGCAGGCTTGGAAGCAGGCAATGGTCATCCCGCTGCTCAAGAAGCCTGGTCTGGATCCAAAGGCCCCAGTCAATTACCGGCCTATCTCTCTGCTGCCGGCTCTCACGAAAGTTGTTGAAAAGCACGTGCAGACGGTGCTGTCCAATTTTCTAGAGTCGAATGAGATTCTGCATGCCACCCAGTCGGGTTTTCGCCCAAATCTCAGCACGGAGACTGCGCTCCTCGAGGTCTCAGAAACTATTAAAGGGGTTCTGGATACCGGGGGCAAAGCCATGCTGGTGATGCTGGACTTGTCGGCGGCTTTCGACACCGTCCCCCATGACGGTCTTCTCACAAGACTCTATGAGATTGGACTACGGGGGACGGTGTTCAGCTGGTTTTCATCCTTTCTAGCGGGCCGCCGGCAAACGGTCTGGGCCTCGCCAGATTCCGCCGTGATGCCGCCTCTGGGAGTCGGGGTCCCTCAGGGCTCTATTTTGAGCCCGACCCTCTTTAATATCTTCATGACCCCTTTGGCGGCGTTGGCGGAGTCGTTTGGGGCCCGGATCGTATCTTATGCAGACGACACCCAGCTCCTCTTCTCGTGCAAGAGAGGAGGAGACTTTGATGGGGAGAGTATCCGGGATTGCCTTGGGGCTGTGTTTCAATGGTTTCAACTGAACAGCCTCAAGTGCAATTCCGATAAGTCCGAGGTACTTTTCTTTGGGTGTGACACGGAGCCAGACTGGCAGGCTTGGTGGCCTACCAATATGTTCCCCCCAACTTGTTCATCCCAAATGGCTAAGAACTTGGGGGTCAAGATGGACAAGGGGTTGACTATGAAGTCCCAGATCCTGGGGGTGTCGGGCACTTGCTTCGGCCTCCTTAGGATGTTACGGAGGTTTCTTCCCCTCTTATCGGAGGAGCACAGGAAGCTGACTGTGCAGGCCCTGATAGGCTCTAGGCTAGATTATTCAAACGTTCTGTACCTGGGCCTGCCAGAGTACCTGCTACAGCGGCTCCAAATTGTGCAGAATGCTGCGGCGAGAGCGATTTTTGGATTGAATAGACGCGTTAGTGCTGCGGGCTTGCTCCAGACCCTGCACTGGCTCCCAATCCGCAAGGGGATCGCCTTTAAGGCTTTGACCCTGACATACAAGGCCCTCTATGCGACGGGAGCAAAGTACCTCCAAAGGAGACTTGCCTTCTACCGACCGGCTCGCTCTCTGAGATCAGAATCCCTGTTCTTGGCGATCGTCCCGCGAGTGAAGAGAGTGCGCTTGGGAGGTCGCTCCTTTGGACTACTGGTGCCACAGCTGTGGAACTCTCTGCCTCTTACACTTCGGGGAGCCACCAGCTTACTAGCTTTTAGAAAGGACCTCAAAACCTGGTTGTTCACCCAGTAGGTCTTTTTTTGATTCGTTGTTTTCTTTCTGTCTGTGACACTTTCTCTTTTAATGTGTTATGTTAGTATACTGCAGCCTACCCTAAATAAAAGCGCCGGGACACTCTTTTTGAGTAGCCGTGCGCTCTATAAAAGCCATTTTAACATAACATAACATAACATAACTATGTGTGTGAGTAACTCTATGGATGAGTGGCATTGTGTAACAGGATGTATAGGTGTATGAGTACATATGATGAGTGAATACATGTATGAGTGACTGTATAGGACTGTTGGTGAATGAGTGGATGTGGATCTTAGAATTACTGAATAGGATGTTGTAACTGCTATTGGCATGTCTATTGTTTGGAAAATTTTAGTTTCTATTTTTGAATGTGTGTATCAAAGGTTATATTAGGGTGAGAGGAGGTCTGCCACTCTATCACAAGGATGATGTCATCAGTGATGTCATCAGTGATGTCATTTGAGATGTCATCAGTGATGTCATAAATAATGTCACTAACCATGTCATGAGTGATGTAATATGTGATGTCATCAGCAGTGCATTGAGGGCGCGCGAGTTATAGTTAGTTGAACTAACTATGACGGGGGAATTTCAATGGTTTTGTCTGAGTGAAAAGTCCAGCTAACTATAACGCCCCTGAAACCTATGGTTTTTTCAGTGAATTTCTAAGGTTTTTTAAATGCTAATTCCTAACTTTAACGTGCCTGAAACCTATGGTTTATTAAGTGAATTTCAAAGGTTTTTTAAATGCTGATTTCTAACTATGCCTACAAAGATAGGACATGAGAAGAAAGAAGAAAAAACGCATAGAAAAAAAAAAGAAATGCAGAGAGAAGCAACAGAAGTCCTCAAAGACGAAGAAAAGTGCAGGAAGAAGGATAACGTGCAGAAAGAACAAAAAGAAGAGCAGAAAGAAGCCTTGTTGCAAAATCATTCTGTACCCTCAACTTTTTCAGATGGATACTAGTGGTAACTGAGTCTGACTAACCAGTCCTAGAGCCAGTGCTATGTTAAAAGACACTCAGGATACAGTAAAAACACCTACATACACTAGGGAACTCTATGCGTTGGGGTCCCCCTGTGATTAGCATGACCTCCTCTGTAAGCCCCTAGTATATAATAGGGCAGGGGATTAAAACTACCTCTTAAAACGCGCCACAGGGCGTGTTTGCACACGTCACCTCTGGCCCCGTCCCCTCCCTTCCCCACTGTGTAAACACGCCCTGTGGCCGTTTTAAGTTGGGAGATTAAGTCCCCTTGATTCCTGAGGGTCCCTAGGGTCCAACTAGACCACTAGGTACCTCCAGTAAGCGCCACAGAGCTGTGTTGCAGAGAGATGTAAAAGGGGCTCGGCCTAGACCACCTTTCTGCAACGCAGCGCAGTGGCGTTTACTGGAAGCAACTGGTGGGCTAGTTGGCCCCCAGGGTCCCTCGGGATTAAAGGGGAATTATTTCCCCAACTTAAAACGCGCCATACGGTGTGTTTGCACACGTCACCTCAGGCCCCGTCCCCTCCCTTCCTCACTGTGTAAACACGCCCTGTGGCCGTTCTAAGTTGAGCGATTAAGTCCCCTTGAATCTTAAGGGTCCATATGGTCAAACTAGCCCACTAGGTACCTCCAGTAAGCTCCACAGAGCTGCGTTGCATATAGGTGTAAAAAGGAGCATGGCCTCAGAACACCTGTCTGCAACGCAGCTCCATGGCGCATACTGGAGATACCTGTTGGGCTAGTTTGACCTCAGGGACCCTCAGTATTGAAGAGGAATTAATTCCCCAACTTACAACTGGCCAGGGGGCGCGTTTGCAGAGTGCTGCAAGGAGGGGGCATGGCCTCCGGCGCGATGCCTGTCTTTTATTTATTTTATTTTTTTAAGAAGGAGGGCTGTGTGGCCCCCCCTTCTTTTTCTAATTTATTGGCCTTGGGGACCCCATCCCCTAGGGCCTGCACCCTAATTTTTTGTTGTTGAAAAAAATACATTTGGAAGGGGGCCGCGTGGCCCTCCTCCTAAGGCCTTAATAGGCCCTGGGGACCCCAACCCCCGGGTCATGGCCTTTTTTTTTTCAATTCTTTAGGAGGGGGCCGGCCTTTGTTTATCATTATTTTAAAAAATATATATTTATAGAAACACCTAGGACATGCTGAACAAACCGTATGTACCTATTACCATGACGATTTGCGTGACATTCAATAAAAGGTGACTATGCATACAATGAATCCACGTGGAATGTATTTACACCGCTAGTGAAGCTCTGACGTGTCTGACGCCCTACCGTGCTTAATCCCGGCGCCCCCGCCGGTGGGTACTCTCCAAGTAGACACTCTTGTCGTTTATTTATACAAACATGGGTAGCTATTGACGGGCACATTTAATACACATGCACACGAAGCCATTCAAAGGGAATTCGACAAAAATTCGACCAAACTATGCAAGAAACCCCCCTCACGGTTAATAAAACACACATCCACCGCCGGATGTGCAATGCTTTTTATTTTACTCTCTGTAAAGGAGACTAACCTCACTTGAGAGTCACAGCATGCTCCTGGCTGAGCCCAATGCTGTGTTACACCCACCAGTGACCGCCGAGTGCCACACACCTCTGTGTTGTATTCCACCAGCTAGTGCGTATGCTATGACACTCTCTAGCCCATGTGCACTGTAACACCACCCCGTGAATATGTCATGCCACACTTGCCTTCGCACAGGTTATATTGCCCCATCTAACGTGCCTTCCTCAATGCCTATGTTATAACGAACAGCGCTATGCCATACATATTACAATCTGGGATCCATATCTTTGTCACAGTGCATATGCAACGTGACACTCCCCAGCACATATTTTATATTACAACTTTAGAGACTAGTTAGGTTACACATCACTGCCCTGTGCATATTACACTCCAAGGCGCATATCGCATAGAACGCGCTAGTGCCTGTGCTATCTCACGCTCTCCAATGAATCTGTCATTGCGCACAATGTATTGCATATGATATTTCACGCCCCGGTTCATCTTATATCACACTTTTTGGTGCATAGTTTATACCATATACTATATCTAGTTTTCATTTTCAATTGTGCTCTCAGGACTATGTTCTATATAACACTGCGTCCACCTACCCTTTTCACGGGCATTACATTTTGCGATGGGGTGGAGGGTTAGGGGATGTTTCTGCCAAGTGAGCCCGGAGTCACAGTCACAAACGTCCTCTTCTTCCTGAATAAAAGTGAGATTATGCTGCATACTTGTTCATATTTTAAGTAGTCCGCACAGACACACATTTTAAAAACAATAAAGTTCCTAATACCCACCTTCTCTGAACAGTTAGCTTGCTGCCCATCCACCTCCTCCCTATCCTCTGTTGTCTGAATCCATGGACTTGCCTCCTCCCTCCTGCCATGTATGGTCTGATGTGCTGCCACTGCCCTCCATTTAGCATGATGTCCCAGTCCACTCATCCAGCCCTCCATTGCCCAATTCCATGGCCCATCATTGACCCCCTGCTTAGACTCTTAGCTTAGCTTGCTGCCCCTATTCTCCTTCCCCCTGCCCTCCGATGTCTTTTTGCATGCCCCTGCTCCATCCTTTTTGCCCACCATGTTCCATAAACCTGCCACTCCTATCTACTCTGAGTGTTTTCTTGAGCTGCCACTCCCCTCCCACCTGCCTAGCATTGTCAGATGACTGTAAACTGCCCCTGCCACCTCCACCCTGCCTGTCCACATGCCATGCCCCTATCCCCGTCCTCCTGTCCTCCATGGTCCATTTTACTGCCACACCCTTCTGCCCTCCCTGGTCTGTTGTGCTGCAACTGCTCGTCCTGCCTGCCCCACGCGGTCTCTTGTGAGGACCCTTCCCCTGAACTCTCTTGTCTGTGCCCAGGTTCTTACCTTCCCTTCTATCCTCCATGGTACTTTGTGCATGCCCCTGCACCCTCCTCCTTGCCCATAATAGCCATTGTGCTGCCACTAACCCTCCTGCTTGCCAAGCATGGTCTTCTGTGCTGCCATGGCCCCTCCCACCTTCCCTTTGTGGTCAGCTAGCTGCCCCTGACCCCCTCCCACCTTCCCTCCATGGTCTGTGTCTATGCCATCATAGTCTCACTGTTGCTCTCCATGGTGTGTCTTGTTTCTAGTGCCCATCCTGCCTGACCTCCATGGTCATCTTGCTGCTCCTGCCCTGCCCTGCCCCCTTGCCCCCAGCCCTCTGTTTCCATGTGCAGACCCCTATTCCCTCCCTCCTGGCTTGTCTGTTCCATTGTAATGCCCCTGATCCATCCCTCCTGCCCTTTATGGTCTGTTATGCTGCAGCTTTCTCTCCTGTCTGTCCATTATGGTCAGCTAGCTACCATTGCCTCTTTCCCCTCTGTTCTCTGTTGTCCATGTGCATGGTCCTGTCCCCTCCCTATTGCTTTCTATGGATTGTTGTGCTGCGCTCCCGTCCCGCATGCCCTGTGTGGTGTATTGTGCTGCTGCAAACCCTGATGCCTGCCCTGTAGGGTCAGTTTGGTGCACCTCTCCATGTCCCTCCTGTCCTCTGTTATCCAAGTCCATGTCCCTACCCCAATTCCTCCTGCCTACCATGATCCAATGTACCATACTTACGAATATTTTGAACTTGGTAAGAGGGAGATTTTGAAAAAAAAATGGGGTATTGATTTTCCCGTTTGAGTTACATTGAAAAAGAGGAGATTGTAGACAGGAGACAGATCAAATAAAGCCCATTTGAGCTTAAAAACATTGGACGTTTCCTGGCTGAAACGGGTCTGTTGGCATGTATGGTTGTACTACCACTGCCTCTTCCTTCTGCTCACAATGGTCTATTATATTGCCACAGCCTCTCTTGCCAGTCCTGTATTGTTGGTTTGTTGCCCCTGCCCCCTTTCCACTGCCCTCCATAGTCTGTTGTGCTGCCACTGCCCTTCCTGCCTGCCCAGTGTGTTCAAATTGTTGCCTCTGCACTCTCCTACCTGCCTTCAGTTTTCAGAGTCCGTGCCCCTGGCCCCTGCCTCTAAACAGTATCCCAATGAACAACTAGATTGCTAACATTCTATATTTATTACAAAAGTGTGGAACGCATGACGTCATCTTGATGTAATCGAAACTGTAATACCTAGAGCATTTACTTTAGAAATTACATATATGAGAGGGTCTTATTTGCATTAAAATTATGGTTAGTGCTCTAAAAAACTAAAACAAGGACATATTTTCTGAGTTTTCAAATAGCGACAAAGAACTTTTAAATTATTTGTAATCTTTATGTTTTTTATCCAGTTGACCACTTGATTAAATTTTGCACTTAGGGGAGAGGATGTGGTGTTACTTCCAGAGCTGCAGACTTTGCAACTGGGGAACCAGGTTGGAGTTTCTGCTTCAGCTCAACATTCTGTGATTCTGGTCAAATCACTTAATCTCCCCATGTCTACAACCAAAATGAATTTGATCTTGTGGGATGTAACCAATGCTCATGTAAAGCACTCCAATACCTGACAAGTCTACACTATATAAAACTGCAAATACACAAAAAATAAGTGTTTTGCCACACTTCTGTCATTGGGCTACATGTGGGCTACATCTGGGTGATATTTGTGCTGCATTTGGGCTCTTTTGTCTCTGGTGGCCATCTTGGGAGATTTATTTGTTATGAAGTTTCCTAATTGCCTCATTTACTGCAGTCTCCTCAGTAGGAAATGCTTTCAGTTTTTTACTTTGATTCCATCAAGAAGGTATTCAGATATGTCACATTTGCCATAAATTCTGAATGTTAGCACTCTAGTTGCTCATTAGATCACTGTAGTAAAGCTACTGCTCACCAGGGAAGTCTGCTGCTGGTATTCAAAGTGCATGTTTCAGTCTGCATGTCAGAATTTGTTTATGAAATAGAAGAGGATTTGAGAAGTCAAAATGTGCCCTAATTTTTCTTTCTGCAGCACTAATCATAATTTCTATGGCAAAATTAACCCCCTCATTTTGTTCCTTTGTAAATTAAATGTTTTAAGTGTTACCACTGTATTCCAATCAAGATGGCTTCAGGTGTGCCATACTTTTGTCATAAGTAAGACTGTTAGCGCTCCAGTTGTTCGTTAGAACACTCTGGGACATTCTGTCATTGGGCTATACTTGGGCTACATCTGGGTGATATTTGGGCTACATTTGGGCTCTTTTGTCTCTGGTGGCCATCTTGGGAGATTTATTTATTATGAAGTTTCCTATTTTCCTCATTTACTGCAGTCTCCTCAGTAGGAAATACTTTCAGTTTTTTACTTTGGTTCCATCAAGAAGGCATTCAGATGTGTCAAACATTTGCCATAAATTCAGAATGTTAGCACTCTAGTTGCTTATTAAATCACTGTAGTAAAGCTACTGCTCACCAGGGAAGTCTGCTGCTGGTATTGAAAGTGCATGTTTCAGTCTGCATGTCAGAATTTTTTAATGAAATAGAAGAGGATTTGAGAAGTCACTCAAAATGTGCCCTAATTTTTCTTTCTGCAGCACTAATTATACTTTCTATGGCAAAATGAACCCTCTCATTTTGTTCCTTTTTAAATTAAATGTTTTAAGAGTTACCACTTTATTCCAATCAAGATGGCTTCAGGTGTGCAATACGTTTGTCATAAGTTGGACTGTTAGCGCTCTAGTTGTTCTTTAGAACACTCTGGGAAGCTGCAGTAGAACACAAAGGAATCAACTGACAGTCTCTGCCCTTGTTGGATGTACATGTTTTACTGAGAATGTCAGACTTAATTCTCACATGACTGAGAAAGATCATGTGAATTTACAGAAAATATGTTCTCAGTTTAGCTTATGGATCACCTTCCAAACCTCTGTGGGAAAAGCATGAGAAAATAGTTTTCTCTCAAACATGATTCATGATATCATAGCAGAAGGTTTTTTCACATGTAAAATCACCTTAGAACACACCACAATTCCTAAAATGAGTATGGTACCATCAAAAAATGAGTTATAATGTAACTAAAGTCTTAAAACCTTCTATTAACTGCAATGCTTTTTAATGAGGTGCTATCATGTATATTGGTCCCAAGATGGCTGCCAACACTTCTTGGATGAAGTACTGACAGCCAATCAGATCTCACGATGAGATGTGTGATTAGGCTCCGCCCAGATATATCTATTTTTTTAACTCTAATTTTCTCAGGAACTACTGAACGGATTTACACCATTTAAGCAAAAGGCACGAGTCTGAACTGAGGACTACCTCTTTCCCAAATTTGGCATAATTTCGGTCAGCAGTTCGGGCTGTAGCTGCGTCAACAGGTCCTATGGTAAAATGAATGGGGAAAACGCGTTTTGTGACCCCCCTATTTTCTTGACCCCCGCTTGACGAATCAATTTGAAATTTTCAGGATAAAAACGGACCAGAGCTGGCCAAAAGTTTGGAAACTTTCGCAAAGATTCGTCAATCGGCGCCAACGTTATTCCAAATAGAATGTTGCGGATTTCCTATGGAAAATAGTTCCTAACTATAACTACCTACTGGCTCCCAGTTCCATCTGAGCCACCGAACTCCTAAGGCGGGTAACCTTCATTCGTGAGGATGGAACTCACGTTAAATGTCACAGCTCCAGTGCATGCAAGTCTAGTACGTGTAAGGCACTCCCGGGGTAATTAAAATACTTTTGATGTAAGCAGACGCGTTTCAGCATGTAGCTTTCTTCAGTGCTTCAAGTGTAATCATCACCATGCACAGTGTTCGTTTTTCAAATAAAGAATGCCTGCTCCTCATTGGTAGTTTGAAAAGTGGGGGTAAACAAGAAAGGACTGCAGAATAGTTTGTGCAATACGGCTGCCATGTTAGGGAGGTGAAGTATGGATGATACTTCAAGTCATTCCCCTCGACTTTGATGTCACAATAGTTTGCGTGATGGAAATTCCAAACGCATGTCCTCACTTCCATAGCATCACACATAATATGTGTTCGTCCTCCCTTCGATCTTAGTCCCACGTGGGAAGCCACAATATTCCTGCGTGTGGTTTCACCCTCGCTAAGCCTCTGGATGTATCGCCAAGTTCGCTCCGCAGTCTGCAATGAAATCAAAGCATGCCCTGAGTTCGTATAACCCACTATCCTTTGATAGACAGCAGCATCTTTCAGAGGCGGTTCAGGCGGCAACACAATAAATCACAGTTCTCAGTTCCATCTGAGCCACCGAACTCCTAAGGCGGGTGCCCTTCATTCGTGAGGATGGAACTCAAGTTAAATGTCACAGCTCCAGTGCATGCAAGTCTAGCACACGTAAGGCACTCCCGGGGTAATTAAAATACTCTTGATGTAAGCAGACGCATTTCAGAATGTAGCTTTCTTCAGTGCTTCAAGTTTAATCATCACCATGCACAGCATTCGTTTTTCAAATAGAGAATGCCTGCTCCTCATTGGTAGTTTGAAAAGTGGTGTCAAACAAGAAAGGACTTCAGAATAGTTCGTGCAATACGGCAGCCATGTTAGTGAGGTGAAGTATAGATGATACTTCAAGTCATTCCCCTCGACTTTGATGTCACAATAGTTTTCGTGATGGAAATTCCAAATGCCTGTCCTCACTTCCATAGCAACACACATAATATGTGTTCATCCTCTCTTCAATCTTAGTCCCACATGGGCAGCCACAATATTCCTGCACGTGGTGTCACCCTCGCCAAGCCTCTGGATGTATCGCCAAGTTCGCTCCGCAGGCTGCAATTAAATCAAAGCATACCATGAGTTCGTATAACCCACTATCCTTTGGTAGACGGCAGCATCTTTCAGAGGCGGTTCAGGCGGCTCTACAATAAATCACAGCTCCCAGTTCCATCTGAGCCACCGAACTCCTAAGGCGGGTGCCATTCATTCGTGAGGATGGAACTCATGTTAAATGTCACTGCTCCAGTGCATGCAAGTCTAGCACGCGTAAGGCACTCCCGGGGTAATTAAAATACTCTTGATGTAAGCAGATGCGTTTCAGCATGTAGCTTTCTTCAGTGCTTCAAGTGTAATCATCACCATGCACAGTGTTCGTTTTTCAAATAGAGAATGCCTGCTCCTCATTGGTAGTTTGAAAAGTGGTGGCAAACAAGAAAGGACTGCAGAATAGTTTGTGCAATACGGCTGCCATGTTAGTGAAGTGAAGTATAGATGATACTTCAAGTCATTCCCTCGACTTTGATGTCACAATAGTTTGCGTGATGGAAATTCCAAACGCCTGTCCTCACTTCCATAGCAACACACATAATATGTGTTCCTCCTCTCTTCGATCTTAGTCCCACATGAGCAGCCTCAATATTCCTGTGCGTGGTGTCAATATTCCTGTGCGTGGTGTCACCCTCGCCAAGCCTCTGGATGTATCGCCAAGTTCGCTCCGCAGGTTGCAATGAAATCAAAGCATGCCATGAGTTTGTACAACCCACTATCCTTTGGTAGATGGCAGCCTCTTTCAGAGGCGGTTCAGGCGGCTCTACAATAAATAACATCTCCCAGTTCTATCGGAGCCACCGAACTCCTAAGGCGGGTGCCCTTTATTCGTGAGGAAGGAACTCACGGTAAATGTCAAAGCTCCAGTTCATGCAAGTCTAGCACACGTAAGGCACTCCCGGGGTAATTAAAATACTCTTGATGTAAGCAGACGCATTTCAGCATGTAGCTTTCTTCAGTGCTTCAAGTGTAATCATCACCATGCACAGCATTCGTTTTTCAAATAGAGAATGCCTGCTCCTCATTGGTAGTTTGAAAAGTGGTGGCAAACAAGAAAGGACTTCAGAATAGTTTGTGCAATACGGCTGCCATGTTAGTGAGGTGAAGTATAGATGATACTTCAAGTCCTTCCCCTCGATTTTGATGTCACAATAGTTTGCGTGAGGAAATTCCAAACGCCTGTCCTCACTTCCATAGCAACACACATTATATGTGTTCGTCCTCTCTTCAATCTTAGTCCCACATGGGCAGCCACAATATTCCTGTGCGTGGTGTCACCCTCGCCAAACCTTTGAATGAATCGCCAAGTTTGCTCTGCAGGCTGCAATGAAATCAAAGCATGCCATGAGTTCGTATAACCCACTATCCTCTGGTAGACGGCAGCATCTTTAAGAGGCGGTTCAGGCGGCAACACAATAAATCACAGCTCCCAGTTCCATCTGAGCCACCGAACACCTAAGGCGGGTGCCCTTCATTCGTGAGGATGGAACTCATGTTTAATGTCACAGCTCCAGTGCATGCAAGTCTAGCATGCGTAAGGCACTCCCGGGGTAATTAAAATACTCTTGATGAAAGCAGACGCGTTTTAGCATGTAGCTTTCTTCAGCGCTTCAAGTGTAATCATCACCATGCACAGTGTTCGGTTTTCAAATAGAGAATGCCTGCTCCTCATTGGTAGTTTGAAAAGTGGTGGCAAACAAGAAAGGACTGCAGAATAGTTCGTGCAATACGGCTGCCATGTTAGTGAGGTGAAGTATAGATGATACTTCAATTCATTCCCCTCGACTTTGATGCCACAATAGTTTGCGTGATGGAAATTCCAAACACCTGTCCTCACTTCCATAGCAACACACATAATATGTGTTTGTCCTCTCTTCGATCTTAGTCCCACATGAACAGCCACAATATTCCTGCACGTGGTGTCACCCTCGCCAAGCCTCTGGATGTGTCGCCAAGTTCGCGCCGCAGGCTGCAATGAAATCAAAGCATGCCATGAGTTCGTGCCTGGGGCGCAATTGTGCAGCATGAATGCCCATTTAAAAAAAAAAAAAAAGGTAGATGCGTGCCCACTAGGAAACCAGAGATTTTTTTTTTTTAAATGCCCTTTTGTGTCGGGGAGCTGCACCTAGGTCACTCCCCTTGGGGGAACAATTTGTTTATTTGGGGGTAAATCTGATTTAAAAAAAAAAAGTAGCTGTGCGCCCAATAGACCATCAGGGATTTTTTTTGTTTCAAATTTTGTTAGGCAAGAGCCGCTCCACTTTGGGGAGAATTTATTTTGGCCGTTTCTGCACCCCTTGAAGGGCTGATCGGCCCCAGTAAAATATTAATTTTATTTTGTGCTCACTAGGCCACCGGGGATTATTTCTTTCTTTTTAAATATGTTTGTGGGGAGCGGCCCCTTAGGCAAGGGTCGCCCCCCTTTGGGGATAATTTATTTTGGCCGTTTTTGCCCCCTTTGGGTGCAGATCAGCCTTGTGAGTCTTGGCCTATCTTCCACCAAGGGGGGCAGAAGCCATTAGACACAAGGGATTGTTTTAGTGTTCTTGCGGAGCAACCCCTTGGGCATGGGTTGATCCCCTTTGGGGAGCATATATTTTGGCCTTTTCTGACCCCCTGGAAGGGCAGATCGACCCAAATAAACAATTAATTTGATTGTATGCCCATTAGGACACCAGGGATTGTTTTAGTGTTGTTAAGAGTGCCCCCTTGGGCAAGGGTCGCTCACCCTTTATGGGGTGATTATTGTGGCCGTTTCTGTCCCCAAGGGGGCAAAAACCACTAGACAACAGGGTTTTTTAAATGTTGGTGTTGGGGAGTGACCCCTGGGGCAAAGGTCGCTCCCCCTTTATGAGGCTGAATATTTTGGCTGTTTCTGCTCCCCATGCAGGCAGATCAGCCTTATGCTTTTAGGCCCACCTACCACCTTTGCTTGGCTGGTGGATAGTGTGTGGACTAGTGCATTATTTGCATATGTGATTGTAATGTTTTATTTCTTCTTTTTATTCTAGTGTGAAGCTTTTGATACTTGTTTGCGGTTTCAGCAGTGGTTGATCTGCAGTTTTGTGTGGTTGCATTTTTTTGCTAAGGAAAACATTTTTGTTGTGTTTACTCCAAATGAGTATTATTGTCATGCATGAATTTTTTTTGTAAGTGGTATCATAACAGTAGCTTATTTTGTTAGTGTCTTGAGCATGACATTTTTTGAAATGTTGTAGTGCTAGAAGCAATCTTGTGGTCTGACACCCTGTGATGACCTTTCACTACCATTATTTGAATTGACTTTGGTGTGTTATTTTATCCTAGCCTGAATGTACGATGTCCTGCATATGCCTGTTTCTCTTAAAAGAGAGAGAGAGGGAGAGAGAGAGAGAGAGGTGTGGAATGTACTTTTTGGTCTCGAAGTGCAGTATTATGAGCAGTAGTGCACACATGTGCACTGTGTTGTACATTGAGAGATGAAGTATGCGATGGTATAGGCAGTGGTGCACAAATGTGCACTGTATTATACATTGAGATATGAAGCATGTAATGCTATAAGCATTGGTGCACAAATGTGCATTGTGTTGTACATTGGTAGTATTATTAAGTTCTTACTATAGGCTTTGACATGGCCTCATGTCATCCTGAATTCTGACTCTGCTTGGCTTAAGCTTTATCTGCGTGCGCAGCCAGGCTTGCAAGTTGTTTGGGTTAATCATGTTCAAGGATTGTTTTTGTGAGAGATTGTTTAATGTACCCTGGAAGTCTTTCGTGAGCTTCGTCAAGATAAAGGCTGGAACATGCAAGAAGGCTGATTTTTCCAACAAAGTTTCAATTTTTCCTATTTTCAACTATCAGTTTCTATAAAGAAACCTTAAAGGATCTACACAAATGATCCCTCAATGAATTCAAAATGTTGTCTACATTTCTAAAATGTACAGCTTTCCAGGATAAATTATGGCTTTTATACCCATTTCTACTATTAACTGGAAGAAGGTTGGAAGCACAAACAATTTCAAAAATAGGCTACGTCCCAGTAAAATGCCAAAACTGTGTAAAAAATGTTGGTTTTTTTTGGGGAGGAGCCAAGATGGCGACCGGAGCAGACGCTTGAGCGCCCGGCTCCACCGGCCCTTGGCCTCGGACTATCATCCTGATTCCTATCCTTGCCGTTTTTCGAGGTGCAACGTGCGCGACGACGCGCTGACCGCGCCGCTGCTTTCCCGGAGTCTGAGCCCGCCCGGATGCCGGAGTTCTTGGTGCCTTTGTTCTCCGCGCTGGACCCCTGCTCTAATGTGGCCTTGGCCGGCCCCCTGGAAGCTCCGCAGTCACTGGATCCCCGGCGCAAATCTGAGCCCCGCGGCCCCGATCCCGCCTCACACCACGGATTGTCGCCAGATGAGCCGGGGGAGAGACGCCCGGACACCTCCTTCACCTTTCACCTGACGGGCTGGAGCTATAGGGTAAGCCCCGGTGTGGCGGGTCTCCTGCTTCGCTCTGTGGCCCGCGCTGTGGAAGGCTACGGACCCCCTTCTTCTATTGCCTAGTCGGCTGCAAGAGAGTCCGAGGGAGGGGAAGCGACTGCTGGCTTTCACCTGTTGCGGCGCAGACCTGTGTGGAATTGCCTCCTTGTTACGACCCCCCCCCTGGCCACTGTACCGTTCAGCGGTAAAACATGGCGTTGATTGCCTGCTCGCTGCTGGGGGGCGATGCTCCGGTCTCGCCCGCTGCCCGCTTCGCCCTCCCTCTACCAGACTCCAGCTCCACAGTGCCGTCCCGGATTGCTGCCGATGTGGGGGCGCAGCTTCCGCTGACATGCGGCTCCGTTCTGGCTGCCCTGCGGGACCTTCGTCTGCAATTGTGTGTCGGCTTGCAAACGCTGAGTGAGCGGTTCGACTCCATACTGTCGGCTGCGGGTCGTGAGCGCCCCGTTTGTTCTCAACAAGACGTGGGTCTGCCAGTGCTTCTGTCCTCTTGCGAGGACGCAACGACGGTGTATAACCGTGCTACACTGGTGTCTGCATCTGGCTTTCCCTGCACCCAGGATCAATCGATCTCCTGCTCAATTGTGGACATTTTGTTTCCCTGTTCATTGCTGCCTGCTTTGTTGTTGCCTGCCTCACCGCGTCCGCAAGAGTATCCAGCTGAGCGACACCTGACGTCCCCGAGGAACCGTTCACGGTGGCCTACGGCTTCTTTTATGTGGAACTCCTGTACTTTACAGGCCAGGTTTGGATTTTATATGGTGCACAAGGGGACCTCAATAGATGATCGGCGGCCATTTTGTGACTCTACTTCTCCATCTTCTCCCAAGCGGCCATATTGTCTTTGTCTGCACGGGCTGCGGGGCCTTCATGTGGGGGCTAGTCTAATCTTACGCCCGCGATCGGGCCAGGGCTAGATTGATTTCTATCACCATGGTGTCACGGATGGGCTGGACTGGGACTGGAACTGTCTGCATATGTTGTGCGCACTCGTCGCGACTTGTCTGCCTTCATTTATATTGTTGTGACATGTTATCTTCACACGACCGCCTTTGGGTGTGGTGGGTTTTCAGTGAGTGGAGGCGTAGTTGGCCGGTGGTTTCGGGCGCTCTGAGGTTACGTGGGCTCCTCCCCGCTTTTTTCTTTGTTTTCTTATTTTCTTTACTCTATTCCTACTTTCTCTCTTGTCTATATTTCGGGTTCATTGGGCGACAGGCACTATGCCGGGGGGGGGGCAGGCCGTAGCCTCCGCATTGGTGTAGGGTGGGGGGGTAATTTACCTTTTCTTTTTAGTTCTATGGGCCTCTTTCTTCTATGTCTCTGCGCTATACTTGTTTCCGATTCGGGGTCCGGGTGTGGGGTGGATTGAGTGGGGGCGGCTTTGGAGGGGTGCGTATTTACTCATGTGACTATCCTGTTATATAACTGCATCGCCTCACTGTCTGAGATTTTCTGTGGCCGTTTTAATGATGATGCTGCTCCCCCGTGTGATGAAGCCATCTTGCGGACTCGAATCTCCTTGGTTCTATCCTCTACTGACTTTTTCCTCGATAAAATTATTTTGAAAACCTTAAAATTAACCTTTACTTCTCCTTCCCCTGGTGTCAAGGATCTCTCCAGTGTATAACTCCTGAATCGTTGCTAATCTTGACCATTGACGCACAAGGGTTGAAATGTATTTCTCAGTGCTTAACCGTTTTGTGGCCGGCCGGATGGTTGTAGGCCCGTATTTGTCCTTTTCATATGCACAAATAAAGGTTTTTAAAAAAAAAAAAAAAAAAAAAAAAAAATGTTGGTTTTCTGACAAAGGTCAGTCAGTCCCTGAAAGCTGAGAAAATGGTGATTTCAGCCCCAAAAACCCTTTGTTGATACCATCTGCAGGGAAACAACCAGACGCTTTCATTTGCAGCACCTTTTTCCCATTTAAAAAACAAAAAACTAATTTAGCTGTATTTTGGCTAATTTCTGGGTCCCCACCAGAGGAATCCACAAGCCCTGGGTACCTTTAGAATCTCCGTGACATTGGAAGAAAAGGACGGATATTTGGCGTGGATGCCTTATGTGGTCAAAAAATTACAGGAGTCTAAGTGTGAACTCCCCAAATAGCAAAAAAAAAGGCTTAGCACAGGGGGAGGAAGGCCTAGCAACGAAGGGGTTAAAAGAGGGAGGGAGGGGTGTCTCGTGGCCCCCCCGTCTGGGCCATTCCCAGCCCTGTGGACCACCACCTCCCTGGGACAGGACCTACAAGAGCAAAAGAGGGGGCTGCTGGGCCCCACTCCTGGATCTATTGATGGCCCTGGGGACCGCCACCACCCACGGTCAGCTCCCTATGTCTCGGGATGCCCACCCCTGGGACAAAGCTGTTTGCTCTCGCTATCAAGCGGGAAGGAAACCAGATGAAAGAATTGCTTCTACATGCAGGGAACAGTATTTTTGGCAGTTCCCTATGTGTAGAAGCAATGCCAGCTCTGGCTGGAGGGAGGGAGCTGGCAGGGACCATGGAGGCATTGAGGCACCCCCTACAGTCTCCAGTGTAGCACACTGGGTTCCCTGGGTGGACTCCAGGGTACTCTGAGCAAGAGGCCGAACCCAGGGTGTGGGGTTCCCCGGGGTTGAAATTATCCCAGGGAGGGAGTCTGGGCAGCTTCCGTCCCCTTCCAATGATTTGTCGAGCCCCAGGGGAAGGGCCATAATTGGTCCAGAGCTGGGCTATGTGGCCCACTTCTCCTCTCAATAATTGTCAAGGGCCCTGATGCTGGGAGCCCCAGGGCCAAAATCAGCCCAGGTGAGGGCTGTATGCCCCCGTCCCCCATTAATTCTTGGCTGGGCCCCGGGGATGGGTTTCATGGACGTTATAATTAGGCTCATATTTCACATGCACAGAACCAGTGAAATTCAGCAGTTATAGCTACCTGTTCTAACTTTAGCTTACAATCCCGAAATGCACTGCTTATGTCCTCATACATTACATCATTCATGACATGGTCAGTGACATTGCGGATAACATCACTGATTTATTTTTGCAAGTTGTCATCATACACAAATACAGATACACACATTTTTTCTGATGTCAGATCTTGGCATTCTTACACCCTATATGTCACTGGCACTGAAACTTTGTATTTGTACTTGTCAATACAGTCTCTTTCTCTGCACATGTCCTGAGATTTCCTATACAATACTTTGCAATGCGTTGCAAGAATTTATTACGAGACAGCTATTGGCCTATAGGTTCTATGCTTCTGAAACATCTTACTAATATCTTTACTGAATTATTCTTAGCATTGAATCTTGAGATTACAGCACAGTGTCAGGAATCATGGTCTTCACACATTTACTGGCCACCAACTGTCTAACTAAAAATGTATGACAGTTTGCATTTGTTCTTCAGTCTTTCATTTCAGATTTGACGGTCCAAAATGCAATGGCCATTGGGTTATGTTTTGTGCTGCCGATGTCTGAGCAATTCCAGTTACATGTGAATGTTTGTACAAGATACACATTTTACACTTGCATCTCAGTATTACTCAACATTTTCTGACATGCACAGTTTTGTTGGAGTTGGTTTGCTTGTCTGCGACATTTGCATTTTCAGCACAATGTAACTGTCTCAGTCAAATCTGCATGTTGATTAATACAT
The DNA here is from genome assembly GCF_964204655.1 of Triturus cristatus. Lineage (NCBI taxonomy): Eukaryota > Metazoa > Chordata > Amphibia > Caudata > Salamandridae > Triturus > Triturus cristatus. The sequence continues at coordinate 114,050,758 of NC_140588.1, forward strand.
TATTTGGATCATAACTTATATACCTATCATTTTGCATAAAGTAATCTTTAGAAAATTTATTTTGCAACATGAATGTTAGAACAGAAATGTATTAACAATTTAAGATACACAATGGTTTTATTTGATTCCTAGATTTTAGTTTATTGCTAGGATTTTAAATAATGCACAATGAACTGGTGCACTTCTTGTTGGGGGATAAAGCCCCCTTGGATGCTGAGGTTCCTTGGGGTCCAAGAACACCTGTTGTTACCTCCAGTGAGTCCCACACAGTGGGATTGTTGAGAGGTCGGCGGCGGCCCCGCCTCCTTTCTCTACCACTTTTCAAATGTCCCTCTTGGTGCGCTACTTGTTGGGGGATGAAGTTCCCTTGGATGCTGAGGGTGCTTGGGGGCCAGGAATCCTTCTTATTGCCACTTTTAAGTCCCACAGAGTGGGGTTGCTGAGAGGTCATTGGAGGGCACGTCCCCTTTCTCCACCACTCTGCAAATGCACCTCCTGGCACACTTCTGGTTGGAGGATGAAGTCCCCTTGTATGCTGAGGGTCCTGGGGTGCCAAGAAACCCTCCTGTCACGACCAGTAAGTGACAGCGGGATTGCTGAGAGTTGGTCAGAGGCCCGCCCCTTTTTCCACCACTCTGCAAATGCAATTTGAGATGTAATCAGTGATTTCACTGACCATGTCATGAGTGATGTAATATGTGAGGTCATAAGTAGTGCATTGGGGTGGCGTAAGTTATAGTTAACTCAGGTAACTATAACTGCTGAATTTCAATGGTTTTGAGGTTTTCTATGAGTGAAATCTGAGCCTTAATGTACCTTTGCTTTTTTCAGTGATTATCTATATATAAAATGCACATATGGAAATAAATTAACTTAACCTAATAATATTTACCTTAGATAGCCTTTAAATGCATTGTAAAGGAATACGTGGCAAAAGCATATTTGTGGTTAAAAAATGTGGGGTACAAAATCATGGTAATGGTGTGCATGGTTTTTTCCAGCATTGTATTGTCTTACAACCCTGTATAGTGCATCACATATTCAAAGTTGGAAAAGTTTTGAGACATCAAAACATTTCTCCAAGTTAGGACCTACCTCTAAAATGAGTCTTTTTTTCGCGCAAAGCTTTGTATTTTAATGTTAGTAGATAAGGCATTGTATCAAAAACCATGGGTGGTAGCATGGGAATGTCTAAGGACCCTGCATGGTACGCCCCTTTGATGCAAAGCAAAGCAGCTCTAGCTTTACTTTCTTATTACACTAGGACTACTTTCTAATGCAAAGAAAGAGGTGTACCGGAATGTAAATCCAAAATCAACAGTTTGCATCACTTTTATGATTCAAACACTGACAAATTGTTTCAAAATCTGCACCATGGAAACCCATTGGTAGACCTTTGTGGACTTTTATGACGGTAGCACGGTAATGATTTTATCTGGAAAGGTAAAAGGCCCTAGCAATTTCCAGGTATCGTTTTGCATTTTGTCCAAGAGCTCTTCTATGAGAGTACACCAGTGGCGGCTCACATAGGACGTGCTGCGGGCGGTGGGTGGGGCGTGGGAGGGGCAGGGGCAGGGTGGGGGGGTAGTAAACTCGAACATACAATGGAACAGAGGAACGTAATAATTACTTTCCTCCGTTCCGTCGTATGTCCGAGATTACGACCGCCCCGCCTCACTGCCCCGTTACACGCCCTATGCGAGCCGCCACTGGATTACACTGGAGATCAGCAAGCAAAATGAAATATTGACATTCATTCCACCAGGATAACCAATTCTGCTCAGCTCCTTCCACCAGCAAAAGTGATTCTGATACACACGCTAACTTATAAGTAAGGAGCTACCTGGTTTCCATTTCTGGCTGTATGTACCATTGCTTTATTTATTGCAATTAATCATGTGTCGGTCTTTATAGCAGAATTATTGTGGCGATGAATACATCACAAGATTCCCATTTCTCAGCGGAATAGCCGTGTAGATGAAGAGAGATGCATAAGGATCAGTACTAATAGTGTTAGATGCATTGAAATGAACATACATAACCCAGCTGGCCTGTCAATTAATGGAGGTTATGAAAGCTTTTCACAAAATCCATATTTCATTTAAAAAAAAATACAAGTGAGTGTTTTGTGTTCATGGGCTGAGACGTGTCCAAGGAAACGAGCGTTATATGCTCAGTGTGTTTATCTTTACAGCTCAGTGACTCTTGTAGCCACAGATGACAAATATTCGCCTGATTTCAGTCCCAGACTGGGGAACCAAGAGCAGCCTTGGCAAAAATCCTTAAACGAGCCCTGATTCTTTTGTTTTCCCGAGCAATCTCTCTGTTTCCCTCCTTCTCTTTCTCTCTTGCCTAAAGACTCCCTGTGCAATTTACTTCGGTGAGCAGGGGAACAGTGACAGAGGCACCAGCAGCTGCCCTGGGTTTGCAAAATTAGCCTTCAAAGGCTCCAGCCCACTAGGGAAATGGCCAGTGGAATAAAAGGCCTGTCTGGCCCAGCCTGTTTTTTATGAAATAGTAGTGCCTAAAGTGCAAACTTTAAACTCACAATTTCTCAGGGTTGGTGTAAGAGCTGTCAAAATTGCCTTAGTTCTTGAAGCACTACTGGCATTTCTAATCTTCGTTATAAACTATAATCTAAAACATGCATTTTCAATGCAATAGGTCTCACATTATTAAAGTTTGAGCTGTTGGCATTGCTAATAATAATGCAACACCAATAGCAACTCAAAGATTCAGTAATGTGAGACCTATTGCATTGCAATTGTTTTTTTTGTTGTTTTTTATATAGCACAAACTTGAATGAAAGGTGTGTATTTATGTTGCATTGAGTACAGTGTAATTATGTGCTGTGTTATGTGGCACAGAGTGGTATTGTGTGGAGTGTATTTATCTTGCATTAAGTAGAGAGTAATTATGTGACGTGCAATTATGTAGCACTGAGTGGTATGTGGAGTGAATTTATGTTGTATTGAATACATTGTAATTATGTGATGTGTAATCACACAACCACACCCAACCACACAACCACGCACATAAAACCACACCCACAACCACACACACAACCACAACCACACACACAACCACATACACACACAACCACACACACAACCACAAACACAACACACATACACACCCACAACCACACACACAACCACAACCACACACACAACCACAACCACTCACACAACCACAACCACAACCACCACAACCACACACATAACCACCACAACCACACACACAACCACAACCACACACACACACAACCATACACACAACCACACACACAACCACAACCACACACACAACCACACATACAACCACACACACACTCAACCACACGCCCACAACCACACACACACACACACACACACACAACCACACACACACACAATCACACACACAACCACACACACACAACCATAAACACAGCACACACACAACCACACACACACACAACCACGCACACACAACCACACACAACCACACACACAACCACACACAACCACACACACCACACACACACACAACCACAAACACAACCACAACCACACACACAACCACACCCAACCACACACTCACAACCACACACACAACCACACATACAACCACACAAACACACACAACCACACACACAAACACACACACACACACACACCACACACAACCACACACACACACAAAACCACACACACACAAACACACACAACCACAAACACAACACACACACAGCCACACACACAACCACACCCAACCACCCAACCAAACTCACACAACCACACACAGAACCACAAGCACACACACACAACCACACACACATCCACAACCACACACACAACCACACACACAGCCACCCACACAACCACACACACACAACCACACACAACTTAAGGGAATAGGGTAACGGAAAGAGAAAGAACTCTATCCAAAATCACACGTTTTCAGTCCAGTCAGAAAGTATGACTTGGCCCCAACGAGTCCTTGTTTTGTAGCTAAGCAGATACAGTCAATTATTTCAGTAAGACTGACGCGACATTAGAAAAAGAGAAGTATAGTGCAATTATTAGTCACACATTGTTTACCTTGTAACCGCATAAATATTTGCCGCTCATTTTCATTTTGTTTTACCTTGTAACCGCCTTCATTTATTTTACCTTGTAACAAAGTAAATATTTGCGCACATTTTCGTTTACTTTGCCGTGTAACCGCTATTTTTTACCTTGTAACCGCGTAAAGATTAGCCACGCATTCGCCCAATTAAGCAACAAACTGTATTGCAGCCGCAAAGCCACAAGTAAAGTGATCGCAAAACTGAAAGCAAAGCCACAAGATGTATTTGTTTTACTGTCTGTTTCTTCTCTCATAGTGTATTCATCTTTATCTTAGTTTGTGCATTTCTATCTCTCTCTCAGTCTATCTGTGTGTCTCTGTCTTTGTATATGCGCCTCTGTGCCCGTCGTGCTCCGCTATATGTGTCTACCTATGTGTACACTGTATTTGCGTGTATGTATCAAACTCTATATGTGCCTTTTAGTGTTTATAAGTTTCTGTCTTTATCACTGCCTCTGTTCCTCTTTGTCTATCTGTCTCAGTTTCTAGCTTTGTGTATGTGCCTCTGTTTCTGTATATCTCTTTGCTTGTTAATCTCCTTTTCTATATGTATGTACGTCTGTTTTCCTGTACCTAGGTCTAGCTCCGTGTATTTCTGTCTATATGTCTATAACTCTATTTGTAAGCAAGCGCCATTTTAGATTAAGGGAATCGGGTAACAGAAAGAGAAAGAACTCTATCCAAAATCACACATTTTCAGTCCAGTCAGAAAGTATGACTTAGCCCCAACAAGTCCTTGTTTAGTAGCTAAGCACAACCACACACACAACCACACATACAACCACACACACACTCAACCACACACCCACAACCACACACACACACACACACACACACAACCACACACACACACAATCACATACACAACCACACACACACAGCCACACACACACACAACCATAAACACAGCACACACACATCCATGCACACACAACCACACACACAACCACACACACAACCACACACACACCACACACACACAACCACAAACACAACCACAACCACACACACAACCACACGCAACCACACAACCACAAACTCACAACCACACACACAACCACACATACAACCACACACACACAAACACACACAACCACACACACAAACACACACACACAACCGCACACATACACCCACACACACAACCACACACAAAACCACACCCAACCACACTCACACACAACCACACACACAACCACACACAGAACCAAAAGCACACACACACAACCACAACCAAACACACAACCACACACACAGCCACCCACACAACCACACACACACAACCACACACAACTTAAGGGAATAGGGTAACGGAAAGAGAAAGAACTCTATCCAAAATCACACATTTTCAGTCCAGTCAGAAAGTATGACTTAGCCCCAACGAGTCCTTGTTTTGTAGCTAAGCATATACAGTCCATTATTTCAGTAAGCCTGACACGACATTAGAAAAAGATAAGTATAGTGTAATTATTAGGCACTCATTGTTTACCTTGTAACCGCGTAAATATTTGCAGCACATTTTTCATTTTTTTACCTCCTTAATTTATTTTTCCTTGTAACAAAGTAAATATTTGCCGCGCATTTTCATTTACTTTGCCTTGTAACCGCCTTCATGTATTTTACCTTGTAACCGCGTAAAGATTAGCCACGCATTCCTCCCAATTAAGCAACAAACTGTATTGCAGCCGCAAAGCCACAAGTAAAGTGATCGCAAAACTGAAAGGAAAGCCACAAGTAAAGCGATTGCGAAACCGAAAGCAATCGCTTTTGGAAGCAGAGACAGCCGACGCTGGTGCGGGCGCGCCACAGACAGCCATATGCTTTCAATTATCGCACCCGTGTCTGGGTACGATAATTGAAACCAGATAGGCTTTAGTGCGCGTAACAGACACCAATAGGCCGTGGGTGGAGCAATGTGCCCGCCTTTGGCCTATTGCGTGCTCTGTCTAAAAAATACAGCCACTAAAAGCCCAATAATAGAAGACAAAACAAAAAACACACGCACGAGCGTGTACGATTCTAGGGTCCATTTCTGAACCCCGGACAAAAGGACTCTCACTGCGCGAGCACTGCTGCGCAGTGCAATGCTAGGCGCAAGACCTAAATAGGCTCCTATCTGGAAAGGGTAGCAAGTCACTTTGTTTTCAGTAGTATCCTGACACGTTAAATGATGTCAACAGTAGGTTGGTTTACAAAGCTCCTATATGAGCTCAAAGCTGTGTACAGTGTCAATGCCCACACCTTCAACATGGATAAACTTCCTGTCTATATCTGTGTGTTGGACCTGTCTCTCTGCAGTCACTAATGGATGCCCCACTTCCATCATATGGCCATGGCCGGACTGGGAATTGAAACCAGCCTTGGCAAACTGCTCAGCCGGCCCCCTGGTATGAGGGGAAGTGCTGGCAAGCAGTTTGCAAGGGCCGATTTTGTTACATGGGGACGATATTGCCGGGCCCGGTAACAAAAACGGCCCCCAGGGGCCCAAAACCGGACCCCACCCTAGCAGCCTACCAGGGAAACTCCTGGTGCCCACTATAGCCAGTTGGGCACTACATATGGACCTCATGTCCTCCTGGTGTTTCACCTGGAAATTCTGCCTCTTTTAGCCAGTAGATTCTCAGGGCCTCATTTAAGGCATTTTGGCGTTGGGCAGCGCAGCACGGCACCTTCATGCATTGCCCTTCTGCAAAGTGAAAGGGCAGGAACGCACTGTATTTAAGTAATATGGTGAATTCATGTCCTTTCTGGCTGCACTGGTGCCATTTTGGCAGCCTAATTCCAACGGAAGCACCCTTGCATCAGTAGCAGGCAGGATTGTTTTTGTGCAGGAAGGGACACCTTCCTGCACAAAAACAATCCTAGGAGTCATTTTCCTCTTCTGCAGCACACATGGAAAGAGGAAAAAAACGAGGAGAAATAAGCATATTTCCCCTTGTTATGCGTCACCTAAGAAGGTGCACGGATTTGATGCTTCTCCAGGTGTACATCACTTTGTAAATCTGGGGCAGTGTCAAATTCCATGGGCGGTGTGTGGGTAAAACCCACTGCAATGCCCATGAAACGCTTCCTTGGCTCAGACTAAGGCGACTTGCGCTGTGTCGCCTTACTCATGATTTATGAGGCCACTCAAAGCCACGCAGGGTGTCTTTGAGTGGATTCATAAATCTATATGAGGGCCCTGCACTTTACATGGTCCAATAGTGACGCAGAGCTCTGATAAATAAGCCCTTCCATGTGAAAGAGGAGATCTGCAAAGATATCGCTGCTCTTGTAATTCCAATGATGTCAGGAATCCCTGTTACTGGGCCTATTTGAATTAAAAGGCCACTTAGTAAGAAGGTTCAAGTTGGACATTTTGCACTATTCAAATGATGTGACCGGATTAGCCTACAATAGGTGGGTTCAAGTCACACTTGTTTCGATTTTCCAAGCCATGATTTACTAAGAGTAGCGCGGGTACTTGTGTGGTGCTGCACAATCACGCACTGCACCCGCAGGTCTAATGCAAAACATTACTAAATAACACCATATAACGTATATTTGAAGCCCCTCATCCAGTGACCGGCTGTTTTAGAGCAAGGTTCACTCTACACAAATCACATATTTTTGCATAATGTCAAACATAAGTTAGAATTTATGGCAGTTCATGTACATTATGATGTATTTGTTACACAAAAAATCCACGCAGTGGTAAAAGTCACTGCTCGTGATTGTAATTTCTCAGACTGTTTTGTAGAATGTCGAGCGTCGCGATGCTCTGTGGGTGCTCCTGGGACCTGTCTCCGGTCACGTGCCTCTTCAGGAAGAAATCTGAATGATTTCTGGAGAAGGTTCAGTCTCTCTCCTGGTAGCACCTTTAATGAACCGGAAAACAATGAAATGCAACTTGACGTTTCTGTGAATCCCTTTGGGTGTATTTTATAACAATGTGATGTGAACTGCCTTAGCTGACATAACCAAGAAGGAAGCAAGTTGATTGACTGCCAATCAAGTTGATTGCCTTCAGTTTACTTCTCTTTTGGCAGAACATTGCCTTTTGTTGCATTAGCACCGGATCGTTGAACATTTCTCAAACTCCGGTGGCTGTGGTATGAAATGAACAATGTGACTGTGCAGTGATAACGCCTTGCTGCATTCTTTTTTTGTATCAGAGAGAAAAAGATATGCCGATGCCTTGTGTCATAGAATACTGGACTCATTCATAATTCACTCATTTGCTCACTCGCAGATGAACCATTTACTCATATACAGACTCTCTCAGTCATTCACTCACCATCCCACTTTGTCACTAATTCACTTATTCCTTCACTCAGCCACTCACTCACTTAAAACAGTATGTTGTTTTCCTTGAGATAATTACCAGAGGCATTTTTCTCAAAGTTCTTTGAAAGATCTGCTACCATCAGTCAAAATAAAAACGACAAGAAGTGTTTGGTAGTTCTATGGAGAGGGCAGCTCTCTCCTGGCTCCATCTTTTATTCCTTTTAATAACATATCAGTTTTATCTAGTGGCCAGGGGACGGAGGGGAACACAATATTCGGACAGACAAAGCTTTGGAACAGGGGTGTTTAGTCCGCTTTTGCCTTCCAGCCATTGGAGAACTGTTATAGGTTATTCCTTTGCTTCGTCAACATGAAAGGTTCCCCTCAAGCAAATAGTTGAAACAGTTAACTTATAAAGAAAGGTCTTTGCTATATCGTAAACAGCCCAGGCTTCATGTTCTGTACTTTTAAACTCAACTTTTGTTCTAATAAGAAATTAAGATTTTTAAAGTCTGTTGACTATGTTTCAAAACAAATATTGTTTATGCAATCTGGGAGAGTGCAGGGCAAGTTGCTATGTTATTCACACGTGCACTGAGAAGTTGCATGGATGTAGAATACAACAAGTGATTGTATATTCACCAGAATATTGACAACGACTCTTAGGTTTAGGGTTGTAGACGAATACGAAAGCAGCTTAAGTGCTAAGGTCTAGACTAGGGTAAACATTGTTTACCACGAGACAGGGACACCGCATTCCATTACAATGCGGTTATGCAATGACCGCATTGTTGCAACGGATGCCATTACTCAGCAAGTCAGAAGAACAACAACTTGCTTTAGGGGTCAGAAGGTGTTTAAGCAGTCGCCAGTAGGTAGTTATAGTTAGGACCAAGTTTCCATAGGAAGAGCATTTTTTGTTTTGCTTATAACTTTGGCATCGTTTGATGAATCTTCATGAAATTTTCCAAACTAATTCTTTGTTCATATCAGCTCCTTTGTTGAAAGTGTCAGGGTGATTCGTCATGGGGGGCCAAGAAAAAAGGGGGTCCCAAAATGTGTTTTCTCCATGTTAATTTCAATAGGAAACTTTAGACAAGGCTACAGATCGAAAAAGTGAACAGAATTACCCCAAATTTGGCAGGGAGAGGGTCTTGGTCTAGAAAGCACAACTTTGTTTAGTTGGTGTAAATCTGTTCAGTAGCTTTGGAGAAATATAGAAATTTACAGATATCGATATTTGGGAATTATGTCATCTGATTGGCTAAGGCGTTACGAGCACAAGCTTGCTGCTTATTGGCTGCGAGCGGTGCGAGCGGTTGCAACTAGGAAATGTTGGCAGCCATTTTGTGATTCCGTTGAAACGAGTAAGTGGGAAAAAGGAGGATAGGAACACTGTAACCTCTATGGGGGAGTGCGAAGCGAAGTAGTCACTCCTACCGGACTGAAAGTGCGGTGTTGCTCAGAGTGACATGGTGCTGAGATGAGATGCTGCTACACTCAGGTATGAAACACGAACCCTAAACTGTGAGGTCATTGCTGTAAAGTGATGTGCTCTGGTGTTTATAGCATAACTGTGGAAGTAGTGTTAGTAGGCATTTATACCATACAGGGAGTGGGAAGCGAACTACTGACCTCTACTGTACGTTTATACTATACTGGAAGTGGGAAGCGAAGTACACACGCCTACCGGTGTGAAGACTCTGGGATGAAACCAAGCTCATTGTTGTAAAGTGATGTGCTATGGGCGCTGTAGCATACCTGTGGAAGTGCGTTTATACAACAGAGGGAGTGGGAAGCGAACTACTCACCCCTACCGGTCTCAAGACTTGTGGGTGAAACCATGAGCTCATTGCTGTAAAGTCATGTGCTCTTTGTAGTATTCCAATGTAAGTCATAGTAGAATGTTAGTATGTAATGCTACTATAATGTAAGTATGTAATGTTAGAATGTAGGGCTGTCATGAGGGGAATCTTGGAGAGTTTGTACACAGTGCTGGAGAAGATGGTTGCCTTGCTGTCTGGTGCTGTTGGTGGCTGTTTAAGCTGTCTTCTTTTCCTGCAATAAATCTACTTATCGGATCCACTGCTGTCTTCCTCTTCACTACATAAATTTGTCAACGAGCAGGAGAAGGTAAAAAGAAGGCAGCACTCACCAATATTTTGAGCTTGCTTGCGTTCTGCTGAAGACCCGTTTTCTTGGTCAAGCTGTTTCTACTCATCCCAGGGTCATCGGCTGATCGAACTATGTGATCCTACCTCTGGCAGGATTTATATTGTTTGATTTTGGGCTTCCTCTGCCTCTTCACTACACTCTGGTTGCTGTACTACACATGTGCAAGTAGTGTTAGCATGCGTTTATACTTATTCTATAGTTATGCATTAACCAATGCATCATGGCCCTATGGAGCGCCACCTCCCAGGCGAGGCTCATACAATGTCCCGGGGTGTGCATCCACAGGACATTTATGTTTGCTATTAAAGGGCAGGAGCATTGCTTTCACCCTGTGATAGTAAATTCTTGTTTGCCTCGTTGAAGCGAGAGGAGGAAAACCTCGTATCGCTTCAATAAAGCTGATCCGGATGGTAAAAATGGAGAAAAAAAATGACACGGGGTCTCACCCGTTCATTTAAATGAGCCCACTGGTGGGTAATGTTCCAGGGCCAATCCGATTATTATATTGCGGGGTCTCTGCAGCACTTAATCTCACATGTAAATTAGGCACAGGAGGGCACAGAGACGTTTCGCAGACTAGGGGATCGAAACCTCCTCGGGTATTGTTTATGAATCGTTCGGGGGGCTTCGAGGCCAACTCAAGACCAGAGATCGGCAACTTCCGGGGCTTTACTTAAATATTCAGGGTGCACTTTGCCAGTCCTTGAAGCCTCAGTGGCCCTAGGCAGTGCCTTATTGGTTCTGAAATCACACAGGCAGTACTCATGGTGTTATAAAGTGATCCACTCATTAAACCCTTGCCGTTGTAGAATTACCCAAGCTTCATTTATGCAATAGTCTGTTGGTTTATATTTGGTAGGTGTACCGCAAAAATAAAAAAAAATTCCCACATAACCTACTATCAACCGCCGATTTTCACAATAAACTACAGACAAGTGTTGTCAGAAAAAGAAGACCCCTACACTCACTTAATTATTGGTAAAAAAGATAACTTTTATTAAAACAACACAAATAAATGGAAACATAACTTTATTCAAACAACAGTAAAACATGAAAGAAGTGAGTGGGACTCCTCCGGAAGCAGCGTACAAAACCTGCAAGAGAAAAAAGAAATATAAGTATGTGTGTAATGTCCAAGAGAATGCAATAGGTCTCGCATTAACGCGAGTTTAACCCCTTCAGTGCCCCGCCCTTTCCCCCTCCTGTGCCGGGCATTGTATTAGCGGGCAGGGTCCATGACGAGATAGTCTCGTCATGGGCACAGCGCAACCGCGCTCCATGACGAGACTATCTCGTCATGGGCATAGAAGAGGTTAAGCTATTGGCATTGTAAATGACAATGCCTTTTATTGATGTTTTAAAAACGAAAACAAAAATAAAAGGCATTGTTATTTGCATTGTCAATAGCTCAAACTTGCGTAAATGTGAGACCTATTGCATTGCAAATGTTTGTTAATTGCTGGCAGGTCTACGACCAAGAGGGACCCACTTAAAGCCCTGCGCACTGTACGTTTCAAGCAAGCACCCTCTGCACGAGACTAAAGGCTCCTTGCCCTTTGACCCAAGGCACCCTGCCCAGTGACACTGGCTCCTGCTCACAGTATGAGGTTCCTATCCCTAAAACTCACCACCACTGGCTCACCGCATGAGACCAGATGCCGCCTTAAGCCGCGCTCATGAGCTGGTATCAGAAAAGTGGCAATACCAGCAAGCGCCTTGAAGTTCTCGCAAGGCGCCACTTAGGCGCTCTAAAAACATCAAAATAAATACAATGAAATAACAAGCCCGGGAGTTGTGTATGCGTGCTAAAAGAAAATTTTAAAAAGCACGCAAGTGGTGCTCAGAGGCGCTTCAGTGAGTGCGCTGGCGATGAGAGGGTTCATGATCGCGCATCCTGCTCTTTTTCAAAGCACATACTCGTGCTTGTGGCACGTGGCTGCGTACTCCCGCAAGCCATATGCAGCCAAAAGCACGAGAATGTGCTTTGTAAAAAGAGCTGCACGACGACTAAAGGTCTCCTATGCAGTGCATGCGCACTGCGTAGGCGAGACCTAAAAAGAAAGGTAGTCAGAATGAAAGGAAGAAAGTGAGAATGGGACAGAGAGCGAGTGGGTGGAAGTGAGAAGAGGAGGAAGAGTCAAAAGAACAGAGGGAGGAGGAGACAGAGCGTCGGCCTACTGCACCCAGCTCTCACTGTTCAACTCCCGCCACCCGTGTGTCTGGGACGCTGGGGTCTACGAGAAAGAGTGCAGTTCAGCAAGTCTTTCAAATGAAACAGAGATATGAATGAGGCCAGAAATTATATTATTATCTACGGCAATATCGCTTGTATGCCCCTGTGCACCCAGGCTGCTGCACCCCAGCCCCTTCCCCCGCACTGTCCTCAATTGCAGCTCCTGCGCACCGAGGCTTCACTGCTCACCTGCCACAACCGGTGTGTCCAACGACGTGCCAACTCCGGGGTGCCGCTCTTAGGGTGGCACAGCAGGTCTACGGTCAGGGACGGTGTCTTGAAACCACGATGGAAGGCATCGGAATGACCAGGGCCTCATCATGGGCTGAGCATCCGCTCTACCGATTATGGTGCCACTAACTCAGTGTCTGAAAAGGTAGAAATATTATAATGGTGGAAACGTCTTAAGGTAAATGAAGGTTTATTTGAAGCTTAAGAGAGAACACCCGTTGAGTGCATCCTTCCTTCTTGAAGTACGATCTACCAACTGTTAGTGGTAATCGTGGTTCAAAGAGGAGTTGGAGTGCACAAGAATACGCAAGGGTAAATAATAATATATTATGCCAACGTTCACATACAAAGGAACAGAGCGCATGCTAGAAGGATAATGTGCACGTACAATGCAGTTGGGCAAGTCTGTATGCATGTACACTTAGTAATCAGCTCACTACAGGGCCCCAAAAGCCAAAGCCACGTGTCTGTAGGGCAGCGCTGCCCGCTGGCTCAGGCCTACAGTACGGTTCAGCAGGTCCTTAAAATGAGAGAGAGATGTGACTGAATGAGGTCAGAGATCACATCATTATGCATGGCAACATTGCTTGTTTGCACCTGTGCACCCAGGCTGATGCACCCCATCCCTTCCGCCACACCGCACTCAATTGCAGCCCCTGTGCATGCAGGCCCCACTGCTCACCTGCTGTCATTAGTTTGTGTCCAAACACAAAATCTAGCAGGGTTCACAATTCAGATGGAGGTTTGATTGCCAGGATGATGTACACCTCATGGATCCCTTTTATTTATTGTGCATTGTGATATGCGAGGTGGATGCGGCCATATCACCTGAAGCAGTGTGGAAGAACTGGGACATGTGGCGTCATCGTTATGCTATTTATACGTACGCAAAGTGGGCTGGGCTTGCGTACGCCAGGCCAGAGTAGGGGTGTGAATACTTATTCCGGGGACCTGGGCATTGTTCAGTTTCTGCCTGGGCAGGAAGTGTACTTACGTGTGTGTCCCTGTTGCAGTTTTGATGTCACACAATCCGCAATTTACATTAATGTAGCATGTACCGGAAGGGCAGCAACTATCGCTAATGAGATGCTGTCCGAAAATATTGAATGGACAACATCACGTGTTGTTGTCAAGCTTGTGGATATGCGCAGATACGCATGTCAATGGTGTGCGGTATTATTGAAAGTGTTGCTATCGTGAAGCGCACACATGTGAATGTGCTCGGATGGAGGGAGGAGCAGCAGTGAGGCTACGTCATACACAGTGATAACGGTCATTACAGTTAAGCAATGCATGTCAAACGTGAATCAGAAAGTCTCACATATGACACACTACTATACTGGTAAAGCCTGACAACAGAGCATACTGCAACACAAATCTACACATCACTCTTTACTGTTTTTCACATGTGATCTAGGATGTGCACTCTGCCCGTGGCTGATGATACCCCTTTGAGCCACCAATACCCAGGCTGAAAGGCAGCACAATAATGCGCACACACACACACCATGGGCATCGTGTAACACACATTTGTTTTTTGATGTAATGTTTCAGATGCATGGCTATCACACGTGGAAGGCTACTGTACAGAGCATGATTATTGATCAAGATGATCGTTGCATACTGTGTGCACTATAAGATATGTGTACACACCAACAAAGTTTTCAAAAAAGCTCTGTAAGTGGAAGAGGTGTCTCTCATCAAATGGTGTAGAGAGAATGACTAAAATGGGTGGGGTCCTCCAACTGTTACAATGGGAAATGTTATGAACCAATCAAAAGCTTTTTTTTAAGGTCACATGGCAAGTGCACACCGAGCGTGCAAGGAGGCCACACCTGACGCGATTTTGACAAAATATATTACCATAATATAAGTTTATTACAGTTAGAAATATATAAATGTGGAAAATATTTTAGATTATCGCTTGCTCTCATATACACTTTAAACTTATTTAGATATAGTTTTGAGACATAAAAAAAAAAAATGAGGAAAGGGCGTACCCGGTGCGATACCATACTCATTCAGCCTCGGCGTATCTGCTTGCAGCGCTCTGTTATTGTGTGGTTCCTGCATATTTTAATTCCCTCGTTTTGTCGCTTTAGTTATTTTTGGGTTTCACGTTTTCCCCCTGTTTTTAAATTCGCCGGCCACACTTACCTGCACGCTGTCATCTTACTCGCACAGTAACCTGGAAAAGCACCGCATTTTGCGGGTCCCTCGCCACTGTCTCGTTGGCGGCCATATTGGGTGAGGGGTGAGCCACATCGCGGTCTAGTCCTCATTCAGGAGGCTCGACCAGCATAAATAGCAGGCTGACTCTAGGTGAGTTCTCATTCAGCCTCGGCGTATCTGCTTGCAGCGCTCTGTTATTGTGTGGTTCCTGCATATTTTAATTCCCTCGTTTTGTCGCTTTAGTTATTTTTGGGTTTCACTTTTTCCCCCTGTTTTTAAATTCGCCGGCCACGCTTACCTGCACGCTGTCATCTTACTCGCACAGTAACCTGGAAAAGCACCGCATTTTGCGGGTCCCTCGCCCCTGTCTCGTTGGCGGCCATATTGGGTGAGGGGTGAGCCACATCGCGGTCTAGTCCTCATTCAGACGGCTCGACCAGCATAAATAGCAGGCTGACTCTAGGTGAGTTCTCATTCAGCCTCGGCGTATCTGCTTGCAACGCTCTGTTATTGTGTGGTTCCTGCATATTTTAATTCCCTCGTTTTGTCGCTTTAGTTATTTTTGGGTTTCACTTTTTCCCCCTGTTTTTAAATTCGCCGGCCACGCTTACCTGCACGCTGTCATCTTACTCGCACAGTAACCTGGAAAAGCACCGCATTTTGCGGGTCCCTCGCCACTGTCTCGTTGGCGGCCATATTGGGTGAGGGGTGAGCCACATCGCGGTCTAGTCCTCATTCAGGAGGCTCGACCAGCATAAATAGCAGGCTGACTCTAGGTGAGTTCTCATTCAGCCTCGGCGTATCTGCTTGCAGCGCTCTGTTATTGTGTGGTTCCTGCATATTTTAATTCCCTCGTTTTGTCGCTTTAGTTATTTTTGGGTTTCACGTTTTCCCCCTGTTTTTAAATTCGCCAGCCACGCTTACCTGCACGCTGTCATCTTACTCGCACAGTAACCTGGAAAAGCACCGCACTTTGCGGGTCCCTCGCCACTGTCTCGTTGGCGGCCATATTGGGTGAGGGGTGAGCCACATCGCGGTCTAGTCCTCATTCAGGAGGCTCGACCAGCATAAATAGTAGCCATGCCTACGCGCAGCGTCATCGCGCAGTGGGATCGCCGGACTTCCGCCGGAGTTCCGCCTGAGTTCAGCCCGTCTGCGCCCGTCCGCGCTGAGGACGTGCTACAGGGCGGGCTGGACTCGGCTGGCACCCCCCTTCCTCTCTATGAGGTGCCTAGGCAATACTCTACGTCAGAACTCATGGCCCTTAGACCTTCGGCGCAACGATGTTTTCATCGTCTCTCGCCTGATGATATCCTGTATTCCCAGGGATGCATGACATGTAAGGCTTTCCTTCGTCGCGCTGCTCCTAGTTCTACTAGAATTCATTCGCGCTTGGGATGCCTTTCTGCTTCTTTGCCTAACACCGGTTTTCTAATCAATGCGCGATCGCTGATCAAGCATAATGTTGCTTTCCATGAATTTGTTGAAGAAAGACAGCCAGATTGGGTTTTTATCACGGAGACTTGGGCTTCGGATTCCTCCGGTCATGATCTACTCCTGGCCATCCCCGATGGCTATTCGCTTCATAGGCAGGATAGACCTCTGCGTAGAGGTGGAGGAATTGCTATTCTTTTTAAATCTTCCCTTTCCTGCTCCATTAAATCTCTATCTATGCCTGGAGATAGTTTTGAGGCACTTTATTTCTGCATTTTATGTGCCCCATCTGTCTCTTTTACTGGGATACTCATATATAGGCCACCTGGCCCTAGGGCTAGTTTTTCTTCAGATCTCCTTAGAATCCTAGAACCTTATTGAGGAAAATCTTATCTGTCCATCTTGGGTGATTTTAATTTTCACCTTGATGATATTAATTCAAAGGATACCTTGACATTAATTGAGTCACTCGGAGCCTGTGATCTTGTTCAGCTGGTGAGCAGCCCAACACACAAGGCTGGCCATATCCTTGATGGGGTTTTTTCTAGTGATTCTAGGTTATCTACGGGCTCGCCTTTGCCGCTGGTTTGGACAGATCATTTTGCAGTACCTCTTGAATTTGTCCTCCCTGCCCGGCCCCTAGTTAATCATGTCGCCACTTCATTTACCCTTAGGAGAAATTTCAGAAATATTACCGATGAAACTATTGCTTCTTACATCCGGTTCTCAGAATCTTTCTCCTCGATGACTTCGGATGATGCAGCCCAAGAACTCATTCACTCTATTACCAGTGCCGTGGAAGAACTTGCCCCCGCCTCCCGGCGATATGTAGCTCGTCAGAAGCCCACTGCTCCCTGGTTTTCTGAGCATCTGAGACTCCTAAGGCAGGGGTGTAGGAATAGCGAGAGAAGATGGAGGAAGTCCTGGGATCCGAAAGATCGAGTCGCTCACAAGTCCGCTTTACGGGACTATAAACAGAGAGTTGTAGTGGAAAAGCAGGAATATTTCTCCAATCTCACAAGTTCCCTAACTTCATCCAGGGAGCTTTTTAAAATTGCTGATTCACTATGCTCTCTTCAACTTCCTGATCCTGTAGTGAGCTCCCAGGACCTTTGTGATAACATCTCGGACTTCTTCCACAATAAAATCTTGGATATTCACCTAGCCTTAGAAGTCCACTGCCACTCTTTGGATAAGGATATTCCATCTGCTATAGCCAGGTTAGATACTCTGGGTAAAGAGCCTTCCAAACTATTGAGGGAATTTCCCTTATTGTATTTGGAAGGACTAAATCTCCTGTAATAAAACGAATTTCGTTGCGCACGCTGCATTGCATTTGGCAATGCAGCGCGCGCAACGAAATTAGTTTTATTAATTTTTTTCGTAACTTACCTGAACTCGGCCGTATGCCGCATTTTGCAACCCCCCACCCTGCCCCTCCTCTGCGCCACGTCACCGCCCCGGTAAAATGCCCTACATGGGCCGTCACTGGTCATCAGTGATGTCATTTGAGATGTCATCAGTGATGTCATGAATGATGTCACTGACCATGTCATGAATGATGCAATATGTGATGTCATCAGCAGTGTATTGCGGGCGCGTGAGTTATAGTTAGCTCAACTACACGGGCCATCACTGCTGATGACATCATCCACGTGATAATCTGATGCACATACTGACGGCCTAATATAAAGTTTGATACACGCACTCTAAAATACAGACTACTATTTTTGAAACCATACACACAACAATGCCAGATACTACATACCACCCACTATTTCCTAGGTCTACACTCACATCCACTCACTTATACATGCAGTTACTCATCAATACAGTACTATAATATGCACTCATAAACCTATACATACAGTCACAGTCCGCCACTCATCCATAGAGTTACTCACACACCTAGTCAGTCATGCAAAGAATCAATCACATAGGCATTTACTCATGTATACAAATATACACACTAACTGTGTTATTTATACACACACCACATCACTTATTTATGCAGATACTAACACAAACTTACTGTCTTATACAATCACTGATACAAGCAGACACTCTTTTATACACCCACTCTTCAAATAACTTACTCTCACGTATAGTCATTTATATACTCCAACACTCACAAATACTGCCTTAAAACATATGTAGTTACTCACACATATACCAGTGAGACATTCATTCACTTACCAACACACCATACACTTACTAACTCACTCATACAGCCCTTCCCAGATGCACTTTTTAATCCATACAACCAGTGAATCACCCACTCAGACATGTATGCACAGTCACACACCCCCAGCACCCACCCATACAGACACTCAGGCACCCATACAGATACTCAGACAACAAATCAATAACCCATATAGACACTCATGTAGCTACTCACCAACCCATGGAGCCGCTTATACACTAACTGAGACACTAATACAGACTTTCACACAGTTTAGTCACTAACCCATACATTCAGTAACACATGTTCAATCACTCACTTATACAGTCAGTCACGCACCTACTAAATAATCCATTCAGGGACTTGTAAATTCACTCTTTTTTCAATACACCTTGGCAGAGAAATATATGAAAAATATTTAAACTTTACAGAAACAAACATTCACTGGATGATGTCATCAGTGATGTCATCAGTGATGTCATTTGAGACCATGTCATGAGTGATATAATATGTGACGTCATCACCAGTGCATTGCGGGCACGCAAGTTATAGTTAGCTCAACTAACTATAACAGGCGAATTTCTCTGGTTTTATATGAGTCAAATGTCCAACTAACTATAACGTCCCTGAAACCTATGGTTTTTTCAGTGAAAATATATATATATACATATAATCTACTTGCAGTCGCCAGTAGATAGTTGTAGTTAGAACCATGTTTCCATAGGAAAAGCATTTTTTGATTTGCTTATAACTTTGGCGTCGTTTGATGAAGCTTTACAACATTTTTCCAAAAGTTCCTCTTTTTAGGTCAGCTCCTATCCTGAAAGCTTGGGGGTGATTCGTGAAGGGCGGGCTGAGGATAAAGGGGGGTCCCAAAACATGTTTTCTCAATCGATTTTCAATAGGAAACTTTAGACAAGGCTACAGGTCAAACTGCTGAAAGGAATTATGCCAAATTTGACAGGGAGAAAGGTCTTGGCCCAGAAAGCAGAAAGTCCGTTCAGTAGTTTTAGAGAAATATCAAAATTTACAGATATCGATATTTGAGAATTCTGACATTGGATTTGGCTGAGGCATTACAAGCACGAGCGTGCAGCTCATTGGCTGAGAACTGTTGAAACTAGGAAGTGTTGGCAGCCATTTTGTGACTGAGTTGAAAGGCGTAGGGCAGAAAAAAAGAGAATAATTGTATAAGAGGGTGTAGTAGGAACACTGTGGTCTTAGTTTAAGCAGTCTGTACGGTGCAAAGGCAGGGAGTTTGAATGTTGCGTAGGCCGTGGAAATTACGTCCGCAGAACAACAGTGCGCGGTATTGCGGCAAGGTTGCATAGGCTCTGGAAATTCCGACGGGAAAACACTGCGCCGTATTGTGGCAAGCAGTGTGTAGGGTGCACACACAGGTAGTGTTAATGTGCGGTTTTGCGGCAATGTTCAGTAGGGTGTGTAACGGTGCACACAGAGGTAGTGTGAATGTGCGGTATTGCAGCAATATTCAGTAGGCTGTGTAAATCATATCGGGAAAATAACAATGCGCCGTATTGCAGCTTTCCTTTATTATAATGCGCAGTAATGTTTACTTATAATGCGGTGTTCACTTTTATCACGGACAGTGTCACTTTCTTAGACTAAATTTAATATTATGTGCCAGGGCGTGTTCTGTTCTTGTGCTTGGAACAAAATTAACGTTTAATTGGCTGAGGTGTTCCAACAACGAGATCAATGTTCATTGGCTGCGAACCATTGAAAGCAGAAGTGTTGTCAGCCATTTCCTCCCCTTCCGCGGAGTAGCAGAGACATCGGATTGGCTGACGTGTTCCATGCAGGACCTTCCCAAGCTTAATGTTCATTGGCCGTAAACAATTGAAAGTAGAAGTGTTGCCAGCCATTCCCTCCCCCTCCACGGAGCATCAGGGACATCTGTTTGGGTAACGTGTTCCAAGCAGGACTTTCCCAAGCTTAATGTTCATTGGCTGTAAACCATTGAAAGTAGAAGTGTTGGCAGCGATTCCCTCCCCCTCTGCGGAACACCATGGACATTTTATTGGCTACAGTGTTCCGAGTACAAGTTTGCTCATTATTGGCTGGGAACGGTTCACTGTTGTGAACCTTTTTGTGACGCACTTCAATGGAGTGTGGGAAAACAAAGTAGTAGCGGGGAGGGTAGGAACACTATTAACTCGATATATTTTAAGGGCCATTTATATAATTGGTGTGGGGTGTACAAATCAAGTCGGCAAAATAACAGAGTGTGTTGCGATCTTCTTTTTATTGAGTTTGCAGGTGGGATACTTCTCAGGAGCACTATTTACTTATAATGTGGTGTTTACTTTCCTGACGGGGAGCTGTGGTTACGCAGCAAAAATTTCAGTCTAGGTTTAGAATAGTTTTTATTAAGCAATTACAAATTTAATTTCTACGGAAACTGAAGCTGTATATATCAATGGGGTGACAAATAAAAACGCAATTCATAAAATATACCTTAAGCATGGCCACACCCTCACTTTTTTTTCTTCTATAGTTTGGAAAAGTGTTGTCCCATATTCTTGATAATATAAGAGGGCATGAGTTACTTTTATATAAAGTAGAAAAGAAGGGCTACAAGAAACACTCCTGCACTACATCATCTCAGGTCAGTAAAACAAATAAAAGTAAACACAGTTAAACACAAATGACTTTATATTAGATACAAATGTACGCTTTATCATTTATAAACAATTCTATTCTGTAGAATTCGGGAAAGTACTGTTGTAGTGCTTAGAGGTCGCTCACTCCTCCGCTAACAAGTCACGTACTCTTTTAAGAACATATAGGATAGTAGTATAATAATATCCACTACTAGTCTTATATATTCTATAGGGAGAAGGTGAATAGGAACCGCAACAGAGAAAAATAAAATACCAAAAAAAAATACAGGGTTTATCAAAGATATTCACTAAGAAAGTATGCAAACAAACTTTTTTTAAACTGTAATTTCGAAAAATATTCTCACTGTGAAAATATCTGATCAAGTAAGTTATAAAGGTTAGTAAGCTGTATTTCAGATGGGTTACTCCTGGCGGCGACAAATCTCCACTTCCTGCTGTGTGGAAATATGACACTCTATTACAATATACAGAGTGTCACTGATGTCACACAAAAAGGAAAAGGAGCATAAACTCATGAATACAAATGAAGATCAATAATGAAATACTTTTCAGCGATGAATATGTTCAGAGCTTCTTTTCTCCGGTACTTCGAAATCTTTCATCTTCGCGCCAACGGGTCATAAACTCCTCTGAGATCACAATGACTGTTAATATTATAATATACATATTCACAGTATATGATCCCAAGGGGGAAGCAGAGTTTGAACCAGAAGGTGCTGACGTTACATATAATTACATGTAATTTGAGATGTCATCAGTGATGTCATCAGTGATGTCACTGACCATGCCATGAATGATGTAATATGTGATGTCATGAGCAGTGCATTGCGGGGGCGTGAGTTATAGTTAGCTGAACTAACTATAAAGGTGACATTTCTATGGTTTTGTACATGTGAAATGTCCAGCTAACTATAATGCCCCTGAAACCTATGTTTTTTTCAGTGAATTTCAAATGTTTTTTAAATGCTAATTTTGAACTATAACATCAGTAAAACCTATGGTTTTTTCGGAGAATATATATGTAGGTAGCCAAGAATCCCCTAGGGAAGAATCCACCCCTCACCTAATGGTAGAGAATAAGGGACCCCTCCTCTGCTTTGAGGATGCAGGACCTTGTGTTAGCGTGGAAGGAAGTCTGCTCTAATTTGCAGGTGTGAATAAGGGGCTTATATTCTAGAGTGGTCACTCCAGGGTTTTTTCTAGAATCAATATGTTTACAAAACAATGTGATCATGCACAGAGGGCTGTTGGCCAAGGATGAAAAGAAGTGATGACCCTTTTACAGAATAATTATGCATTGGCTGAGGGCATGTTTATGTATGTCAGGTACAGGGACTATGATAGAATACTAAGAGCCTGGTGTTGAAGAGACAGGAGCAAGCAACTAGGTAAAAGGTCTCCTGTTTAGAACAGTTATTGTTGTGTGGATGGGCCAATGTATGTACAAAGGGGGCATACATGACAGGACTAGCCTAAATGACATGATATTGGTAGGTATCACAGTAGTGAAAGACGAAGAACAGATTTGTGAAATTATAAGTTCTTCACTACCAGGACATGTAAAACCTACAGTACATGACCAACTTTTTAAAATAACCCTGCCCTATGAGCTATTTAGGGCCTACAATTGGGGTGACATATGCAACAAAAAGGGAGTTTTAAGCTTGAAAATGGGTTTATTTTGCCAGGTTAAATGGCAGTTTTAGACTGCATAAGGGCTGCAATGGCAGACCAGAGGCATATTTAAAGGAGCTGCTTGAGTGGGTGGCACAATAGGTGTGCTCTCGGTTCAAATAGCATCATTTTATCAGGGACTAATAAGTAAATTAAATGTGCCAATTAATTGTAATCCAAGTTTGCTATGTTTGGAGGAGAGAGCACAGGGCACTTAAGCTCTGGTTAGCAGGGGTAGAATGCACTGATTCTGAAAAAAACGAAGTTAGTAATTTTCGGTTTCAACTGTAAGCAATGGGGTTGTGCATTATGCTTGGGACTTATGTTTGCATATTTGTTGGTTTGTGTTTATTGTGTATGTTGGGATAGAGGGGGCCTATTTTGTAATATTTGGTATTTTCTTTATAAGCATAATGGGCATCTTGGTTGCAAATGTAGGAATTTGCAGGTTTTGAGTTTCAAAACATTGTATAATATGTTTGAGGTTTTTGTTGATTATAAAAAAAATAAGTCTAGATATTGTGGTAGTTTTGGTTGGATTTGCTGGATAGTGTTTTAATATTAGGAGATTGTTAATTTACTAAGTACATTTGAATTTAAAGTGAATTAAAATGGCTGTGGGCTTTATTTGTGATTTGTTTCTGTATATCTTAATACAGTAATGTTTTATTGTACATTTCAGTGTATGTTGCAGGTTCAAGGGATCATTTTTTTTCATCTTTTAAAGAAATTTCAAATTTGTATTCCAAATGGGTCACATTGGTTATACATTTTGGGGTTTAGGGGTATTGGGGTTAATTTATTTCATGATATATGTTGTTATTTTCCAGGGAGATGCAGAATATCTGGGGTTGGGTGGATAGTGTGTTAATACTAAGTTATTTAAAAAAAATTGGCATACCAATTATTTGGGTCTTTACTTTAAATATTTGGGTATAACACATTTTGGTGGATGTTGAGGTTAATAATTTTTTGACCGCTCAAATTTGTGTATATTCATAAATATTTGTGGAACTGCATTTGGAATAGTAAATGATTCCTCCTTCGGACCCTTATGCACTTCTCCTATGTTTGGGGGACTGGAGTTCAAACAGTAAATCTGCTTCTCCTCCCAAATTTATGAACTTTCCCCAATGTTGTTGTTAGTTGCATTCAGAATAGTAAACGTCTTTCCCCAATTTGTGCTCTTTTCCCAATGTTTTTGAGGGTACAAATTGGTAAATGTAAACCCCTCCACACCCAATCTAAGCACTTTCCCTAATGTTTTACGTATTGCAGTTAGAGTAATAAATCTCACCCTTTCAATTATATACCTTCCCTAATGTTTGTGGGACTGGAGTTAGAATTGTAAATGTCACCCCATTAATTTCATGTACTTCACTCAATGGTTGTGGAATTTGATTTGGAATAGTAAATATAAAAATATTACCGGCACCGCCTAATTTCTGCACTTTCGCCAGTGTTTGTCAGACTGGGTATAGAATAGTATGACTCCCCACACTAATATATACACTTCTCCCAATCTTTATGGGACAGGAGTACAAATATTAATTATGTCCCCAAACTATTTATGCACATTCTCCATTGCTTATATCATTGGTATTAGAATAGTGGACGTGCCCCTCCAAATGCATGCACTTTCCCCCAAAGTTTGTGGGTCTGAAATTGCTGGAATGTTGGAGTTAGAGTAGCAAAAATTACTCCCTTTTCCAAATATGCAATTTCTGTAGTGTGTACGAAAGTCGAGTTGGAACCTTTTGCCAGTTTAAGCAGGTTCTCCAATATTTGTGGGACTGGTATTAGAACAGTAGGTGTGACCCCCCTCAGGTAATGTATATTTCCCACTCTTTTATGGACTGGGGTTAGTGTAGTAAGCAGGTCAACATATAAAGTAAAAAATATGAAAAAACACACTTTCCTAATAAAGTTCTACTTTCATGCCAACTTCATTGAACATATATTGTTCTGTCTTTTGGCAAAATTTCTGGTTTGGAAAACGTGAAAAGATAAACTCCACCCCCTAACTTTTTTCTCATGGGATATCTTAACAAAACGTGGCATGCAAAATCTTAGTATTGAGTTAGTAGGCTGGCAAGTTTAATGCAAATACATTATTGTGGTAAAAAGTTATAAGCAAATGAAAAAGTCAATAGAAATTGCCACTAAAACATTGCATTTTGTTTGTTTGGGGACGAATATCAGTAAAAAGAGGGTAATATCCACCTTTTGTGAGTGACTTGATGGATGTGCTATGTGTCCAGAATGTAGCCAAAGAATATGTCCATTATCAATTGATTGGTGATAAAAATAATTGGGGCACAGATGCAGCTTGTTGAATGGCTTCAAGGTCATAAACCACATTGGACACTGTCATAATGGCTTTATGATGTCATCAATTATGTCATTTGAGAATTGAGATGCCCCTAACCACCTACGGTGCACAGCCTTTTACCATGAGCTGGAGATATTGGCTGAAGAGACTGTTTCCCATGCTGTCACTGTCTGTTTGTTTGTCTGACTGAATTGTTTTGTGTTCTTTATCTATAGCATGGATGTGGCTTTTTGTCCAAATGTATGCAGTCCACACTACATATCACTTTCACATTGCCCAATAAAACTTCTATTGAATTTGAATATCAACCTGCTTTATTAAGAATCCAAGGCCTCGTTTTCCACTGTGCATGTGTTCTGTTTAATACTAACTGTAAATCATCAACTATGTACACCCATTAATATAATGTACTTGAGGTCTCATTTGCGTTTGAGTATGTGTTCCGCTCAATATCCTGCATATATCATCAACTTTAAAAACCCATTATTTTAATGTATTTGAGTTTGATAGCTTCTGATTATGTATTTTTTATTATAATATTGCACATTCATAATTGAACAGCATCTGGTCCTTATAAAACTTTGTGATGTTTGACTCTATTAAACCTATCCATGTACATGTTTAGATCTAAATGAATCTGTATGTGTACCAAATATTGATATGACCTTATGTTTTTGTGTTCTGCTTATATGGTTGTATTTTACATACCGAATAAAGCTTTTGAACTGAAATGATATGACCTTATGTGTGATTGCTGGTTCAGATTTATATGATACCCCCACACATAGATGACTTATACCCACTTTGACTTCTGAACTAGTTGGATGGGTGTTGATCTTTGACAATATATATATATATTTCACATATACATCACTTCAAAAGCTTTGTGCACCACATCTATGCTTGCAGTTCCAGTATTTAGATCAGATCTGAACCATTTGCACTCTGATTGGGTAGTGGCTGACTCTTCCAACATAGCTTATATTCCTGTTTGATATGACCATGTGTATGTCTTCTGTCCTGTCAGTATATAAAAAGGGCACATACAATGTTTGCTTTGGTTCTGCTCTGAGTTGGCTTCTGAATTGTTGTCTCATACTAACATGGCTGCCACTCTGTCTAAAGCTGTAGATACTGTAAAAGTATCTCCACTCCAGAGTTTCAATTGGCAGGTCTAATGCATCAGATTTTTCTTCAAATTGGTTATTCCCACTGGAACACGCATTTGGTTGACCATTATAATAGTGTTTCCACTCTTAGTTTTGTTTTTCCCATCAATTTGCCCATTTGGCTGGTTTAAGGTTGTTTGTTGATTCAATAACCAATACCAAGAAGACCACAATTCTCACAGGGGGCACTTCACTTATAATATGGGTGCTTACTTCCTTTCTGCTGTGCCAGTTTAACTTTGTGGTCCCATGTTACAGTCATAGTTTTGTGCTGAAGTGGCACCTTGAACAGTATTTACCTACATCAGAGCCTTGGCACCAGGAAGTCATCTCAATGTTCTCTCTATTTCAACATCATACCTAGAAGAATAGTTCCCTCTATTTCAACATCATACGTAGCTAAATAGTGAGTATGGGTTATGTTTGTAACTCACTATCTTTTGAATTTTTCTGACATGGACTGACTGGTAAGTTTACTTACCTATTTCAAATTAAGCCTATTCCTTTTCTCCCATTGGAAGGTATGTTTTATAGCATTTTAGACCTAGCACACTTTTTTATTGAGCACATTTTGCACTCACATCATTCTCACCACACAAAAGTGAGCATTATGCTACACGAATTCCTTCGCAGTTGCAGTGCAAATACGTCACCTTCAGATATATTTTTTCAGGTGTAGTTATTTTGTTTTTTTGGTTTGGTTTTCATTTAGAGCCTTTTTCTGGGGTACTCTACATTAACCATCTACTTCAATTAGTCCTGTGGATGATCTTGCATATTTGTACATTAGGAAATTAGAATGTTGACATACATTCCACTAATTTCACATAGATTTATTTTTATTGGGATATTTTCTATGTCACAGGGATATGCTCTCCATGAATGTTCCTTGATTTAAGAGTGGATTTAAGATTGACAGTGAAATGCTACATGGAAATACGTACAACCCATACGCTAAATAGATGTGTATATTTTGATCTGCTGTTAAGAAAACCCTTGGAGTTTCTTGTTCAAATACATATCAACTGATTGTCATTATATTGCTGGTACACCTGTTTCTACATTTACTGTGTTGGTGCATAAATCTGTAACATCAGATATCAGATTACCTCCCTTTAGTGTGTTATAGGTTTCTGAACACAGAAAAAATGTATTTAAAATATTTCTTCATTTTTATAAATTGTCCCCTTGTTGGCTATTTACTTTAGTATAGGCCTCTGGCCAGGCTCTGAGTCCAGCCCACCATCGGTGCCCAACCCACCGAGGGTATCCAAGTAACCTCCGCACATTGCCTTCAGACGGTGGTTTGGCCCTGATCCTAACCTAAGGCAAGGGGCCAGCCGCGACTCTGCATGGTCTTTGTCTGGAACAATGATGGTTGGCTGCAGAGCCTGTTCTATAACTAGAACTCTTCTCATAGCTTTCTTAATATTTTGTAGTACCATGTTACTGCAATATCAGTACAGCAGTAGCACAGCCGGGATGTCCGTCTGGTTGATATCAATTTGGGCACTTGTCCTGTGGTGATTGCAGCCAAAATATTTTGTTATGCATTTGACCTAAAGGATCCATCCCATATGGACCTGGGGGTTAAGGTGTGTGCAACCTTCCCCCTTATGGGGCAATTTTTTTTAAAGGACTCATGGATCAAGTCAACCAAGCCTTGTGTTGGCTGCAGCAACATGTCCTCTATATTGTGGACAGCCAATCAGGAAGCTATCTATCCCTAACTTTATGCACTTTCTGTCTACCTTGGACACATTTAAAAAAATATGTATATTTTTAATGAGCAAGAAAAAAAAGGACAGTTTCTCTTCCCTCCCACATTTTTTAGTATATCCCCATGCCCACGCCCACCCCCACCCTGCCCGCCATTTACAAACCATCACAGAAATTTCCATGTAGGTTTCTGTTGCACATCTGCAATTTCTTACTCATACATCAGTGTGGAATATAAATACAGTAAATTTCATTAATAGTATAACAAATCACCAAACACATTTTATCTCTCATATCATTCCATCTGTTGACAGCAAAATCAAAGTGTCATAGTGCAATTGGAGCTAATAGACTTAAGGTCCCACCTTGCGGCAAATTATCCTTCAACAATCCAGAAAGTGCAAGCGCATAATAGTGCCCAGACTCTTTTTCCTAGTCACCCTCTGATCTTTTTAACAGCATATTAGAAAGTGCAGGTTTCAAGGTGCAAGCATGCAATGTATGTAGCAGCAACAACGTTGGAGAGACTATCCATTCTACGTCAAGCTCCATCTCCTAGTTATACAGCAGTATACAATATTCACACAGTATAAATATAGTTTATCCTTCTAGTTGTTCCATCCAGTTGACAAAGTATTGTCAAATTCCTGCCCTTTTCTTTTTGGCCCTATACACCTTTCACCTATATATAGCATTCTCAAGATGATAGGCCCCCAACAGGCAAGCTAGCCATTGTAGGGATGAGGGGGGAGGGTCCAGCCAAGCTGTGGCTATACATAATCTATACACTGCCATTGCTATGCATACAAGGGCCCCTCCATCCTTTACTCCCAAGTAAGTTATACCCAGCATAATCAGCTGAGGAGTTACATTAACCTGGAGTAGCAATTTCTTCCTTAAAAATTCACAATTTTCTCTATTATGTAGCCGAAGCTTGTTACAATTGGCAAGCATAGAAATTAAATCTGCCTTATACACCGCACAACGCGGACAGTGCACACCTTTCCCCTCACCCCACATGGCAATCAAAAGTATAACCCAAAGCAGGTTTTATAATACTCTGCTTGAAGACTGGCAGGCATCAAAGTCGTTAGAGTGTTTAAGAAGGCACTTTGGAAATTTATGTCCGTAATACTTAAAGTCCCTTGCCACTTAGTGGAGCATTTTCCCTGGTCATCTTTCATGTATCATTCAGGAACTCATACAGCATCCCGATCCTGGGTGAGACGGGCTGTATTATTTTGTCCACAAGTTCGCATCTCTCAAATTTCTCAGTCCCAACTCCCTTCCTCTGCAGATGATCTCTAACTTGAAGGAATTAAAAGAAATTCCCTATTGGTTAAACCAAATTTTCCTCCTAATTCATCGAATGCCATATGTGTAAAAAAGCAGCCTCTATATATCATTTCACCTAATCTACCTGTTCCAACTTAAATAACAGCGGGAATATCTGCCGCCAGCTCTAACTGTTTCAGGAAAGGATCGATATATAACGCAAAAAGGAGCGGTAAGCACGTACACCCTTGTTGTGTTCCTCTAGTTATTTTGAAGGCTTCCGTCAGTTCCCCATGTATAAAAACTCTAGCCTCAGGTTCTTTATACAGGGCTTAAACCACACTAATAAAATGATTCCCTCTCTCTTTTCTATGCATAAGGGCCCATAGAAACTGCCAGGAGACCCTCCCACATGCTTTTTCAGCATCTAACAAAATTGCAGCCATAGGGTCTCCTGTCACTTGCCTAGCATCAAACAGCATGATAATCCTTCTGATGTATTCTATGATGCCTCTACCAGGGATACAACCATGTTGTCCTATAGAAACGACCCTGTGAATAACCTGTGATAGACAAGAAGCTAGGGTTTCGAGAATATTTTCACATCCCCATTTATTAAATTTATTGGGCGATAGGATCCCAATTCCTAAATAGGTTTGTTTTTCTTTGGGAACACTATGATCTTTGCAGATGCCATGATAATGGTGGTGTCATACCTTCTGTAATCTGTAGGAACATAGTTGTCATCATTTCCTTTAGCTGTTCCTGAAATACCTTGTAAAATACTGTGAGAATTAAATCAGGTCTGGCCGCTTTCCTTCTTAGGATACTGTGAATCAATTAAGATGTCATAGTGCTGTACAACTGCAGTGAAAAGCACAAACGCAACAATTATTAGTCCTTCTACTTCAAAAGCAAACTTATTTTTTGTAGAGTACTGAACAATTAATATGTATTTTTGTATTTTTATATGGTATCAAACAGCCTGATTAAATGAAAACAACTATTTATGTTTTCGTGTAGGTTTTATTTACAGTATTATCATTGTATATTGATAGTAAATTATTTTTAGGGTGAATGTTTTCTTGTTTTTTATTTAGTATTGTGATACATTTGTTAGAGTTGGAAACTTGTTTGTAAGATGTAAGGGCTTAGACTGAGGGAGTTTTGTTTTAAGATACTGGCAGGGTATTGTGTAGATTTGGATAAAAGAGATTGGGGGACAAAACTTGAAAGTCCTGCACATCACCCATATTGATGACATTCTTAGTGTTGGGCTATTGACAGTATAGAAATGTATGACTGTCAAACATATCCAAGATTCCTCTGCATGTGGTACAGTTATGGGTGGGGGAGATCAATTTTCTGAAATGTTTTGGGTGCTGATGGGACATGCTCTACACAATCTTTCAGCTTTTTTCAGTTGTATCTAGTGCAACATCCACCCGAGGATATTGGAGTGGTATACATGAGCACCAGTCCCATTATACAAGGTCACATTTATTTTTTTCAGGCACTGGGAGATTAGGTGATTTGCCCCGAATCACAGGATGGTGAACCAACCCCAAGACTCAAACATGGTTCCCCAGTTCCCTAGGGGGCAGCTCTGGTTGTAATGTTGCACCCTCTCCCCATCTTTCTCTTGATTTTTCTCTTAAAGTGTAGCATGGGGCATTTGACCTGTTCGTTGATCAGATATTTTGGGGGAAGCATAGCCTTTTAAGATTGCCCCTGTGCAAGCTGCAGATTTGAAAGCCACAGTGTTTAGATTATGAACAATAATGATTTCGATTTCAGCTAATGATGGTAGGTGATTGTGGGCCCTAATGTTCTCAAAAGCTTCATCTACATTAGTCTCTTAGCTATAGCAACTATTGGAATAATACCTAGCACATTTCCTATGTGATTATGTTTTAAATGTGTTCTCTTTTGAGTACGTATAGCCCATTAAAAGTGATTTCCCTTATTGTCAGCTTGTAGATGTTGGTTAATCTGACTATTTTCAGTCCTAAAAAAAGAGTGAATGGGATATGTTTTATTTATTAGAAGATTTCCCGTTTGTTTTCTTCTTTAAAAATAAATCTTTTTCAAACATAAACATATAAATACAAGACATGATTCACCAATAACAAATTTAACAAAGATCATTCCTATAGCAGTAACAATCAAATTGTCATAATGTCAGATGAATTCATAGGATTGTATCACATATTTAGCAGTATTGCATAACCCCAGCTTGTTTTACAGTTGCAGCATGCTTCATACTTTGCCCCAAGCCATGATAATTTAAATTTAGCATAGCAACACCCTTTGTCAAATATAATGCAATTACAGTGCATTACAACGCCAAACAAGTATATTCGGCAACCCAAACCATGATTTAATTCAAATGTAATCTAAAAGATGACCACAGCTTTATGCCTCATGAGATCATACCTCCCTGGTCAATACTAACCATAATCGATCAATACCCTGAGTGGTCACACTCAATAAATAAACATGATCAGTCTGAGTGAACTGTCTGCAGGTCCTCTTTCCACCAGAGAATTGGAGTCCAGATACAGTTTCTTATTTTCCTGTTTCTATGTCCTTTACGCTCTAAAAAAATGCATTTTCAAGATTAAATATTGACAGTAGCCATGCAAGCCATTGTTGAAATGAGGAGGCAAGTGGGTCAAATTAGACCAATGAAATACAAATTCAAACCTCTGCCACAGCCACAAACAAAAAGTAATGATCAATTCTCGTAGTTGCGGTGTTTTGCACACCCAGCAACATTAGCTGTGGGGTCAACATAACCTTAATATTCAGCTATGTACTCATAAAACTTGCATTATTATCCCTCTTAAAAGTATCTGAAACTGGGCGAGTACAAAACATATAAATGATGTCCACCTCTTGGCTCTGACAGCGAGGACATCGGACACCTTCCATGCCCCCACACTTACAAATGTATGCCAATGTATAGTACAGATCAAAAACTGTTGTATTCTGTTGTGCCTGCAGCCCAGCTGAGCACAACAGAGTACCCAGCTCAAGAGATTCATAAAAGCCCCCATTGGTTATACCAAATTTCATCTGCCATTCATCGCTATATCTCTCAAGATTATCTTGATACATGAAATTTAAGCTCCCTTATATCTGACTAATTGAACACCCCTTCTTGCTCACAACAATCTCCATGAGAGCATCTTTGGAAAAACCTCTTAGCCTCCAACTTTCCTATAGAGAAAATCACGTATTTGTAAATGCTTTAAAAATCGTTCAGGTTAATCCCATTATTCTCTTGTAGATCCTTAATTGAAACTATGGTCTCCCTTTCATAGGGTTCCCCAGACTTTTTAACCCTAAGTCCTTCCAACGTGAATAAAGAATCACAAAATATTCCAGGAAGCGCAGGGTTCCTCTGTAGTGGAGTATAGTAATTTAGCCTCCCCAGACTGAGCTTTTTTCTCAAAGAGGACCAAATCCAATATGCCCCCCGAAGAGTCTTGAAAATAATCTTCTTATAATAACTAGTTTCAATATGCCGAAGAAAGCAGTTTTTGGCCTCTTCCCCAAGCTTGAAAATGGCAGATGTGTCACCTCCATCTCATCGATCAACCAAATGTCCCTCAAAGAGGGAAGCTCTGCAACCCCATGATATAGTTTCCAATTTGGTAAAGCCTACCCCCTTTTTCCCTGGGAAGCATCATAAATTCAGTGCCCTTCTTGTCTTGCCATATGCCCAGATAAACCTATAGATCATATAATCAATTGCTTTAAACCAGCGCTTCTCAAACTCCAATGGACTCACTCGAAAAACGTGCAAAACTTTAGGCAAAATAATAATTTTACCTATATTACTGAGGCCAACAATAGATATATGCAGCTTATTAATCTTACCAAAATCTTGTTTCGCTTTCTGAACAACTGGGGCCAGATTGTTTTCCACTATTTGAGCCACCTCTGCTACAATATTCATTACCAAATATACAACCAAGCCCAATAACTGAGTCTGCTAGCAGCACCTGTCAGCTAACTACTACTTGTGTGTTAATGTTAATTTAAAGGACAGCTAGAAACCTTCCCATATACCAGGGATTCCTTTTCGATCTCACCTAAGGCTGAGCTTAGATCAGGGGTTACAACTGCTAGGTCATCTGCTTAACTTTGTATTCCATCCCTGAAAATACATACGCATAATTTTATCATTACAAAAAATCATAAGAGGGGGGAATCGACCACTGGTCCTGTGTAACCAGGGTATAATTCATTGTAAATCCATCTTTAAAAAAACCTCATATACGCACACAGGCGTCTGGCGGTGTATCTTGATTCTCTGCCTTTTTGCACTATGACAGCATCATCATTGGGTTTAGTTTATTTATATGCTGACCTCCACCAGGAGGAAGACCAACTGGTTTTGCAGTAGGGTCCAGAGATGAAAAAAGGTGCCTATTGGTGCTCTTGTGAGGTGAGTAAAAATTCCCTACACCGCCTCGCAGAAGGGCATTTATTAATGGATGTGGTGGTGTGGAAAATTAAAAACAAAGTGGTGCATGTGTAGATCCAGTTGCTAATCTACAGCACTGTAGATGGTCGACATGTTTCAGACTCATTGTCCAATCGGATCTAGAGGCTTTCTTCAGGACTGATTAGTATGTAGAGGCACTTTATGGTGACTACTTGAGTGGGCAACTTACCACTCTTGTTATGTAGAGTCAGGTCAGTAGTACCTGTAACTCTATTCTCCCTATTCCGGGCTTTCTCTGGATGCCGGCGAGCACTGGTGACCCGCTTCAGTCCGAGTTCGGTCACAACTTGTTCTGGCTCTGTACGCAGTGCAGTAAAAAACACTTTATAGAATTCAAATGAATCCTATTGGTTCCTATCACTTTTCCCGAGGGGAGAGCCTTAAGGGCCACATAAATTTAATCTCCAGAAAAGGAAGCATATAAAAAAGCTTTGGGGTAAAACTTATTTACCTGAAGGGGATCAAAATAACTTCATATAATCCCTTCATCTTGTTCCCCCTCAGCAAAATAGAGCCTCTTATTAAATACTCAAAACACCTTGGTAACCACCAGCCGAATTACTAACAAGATCACCCTGTGTCAAATTTCCAAAATCTCTCCTTGGGCCATGTTCTCTCTTGTACGTGCCACCAGCAAATGCCCCATCCTCTCATTGTACTCATGACATTCCAGCCTCATGCAAGATATTTCTCTGAGGCTCTTGTCGAGATTCTGCTGCTGGCTGCCCTAACTAATACAAGTTTATGTACAATATGTTTAT
This sequence comes from Triturus cristatus, assembly GCF_964204655.1. Lineage (NCBI taxonomy): Eukaryota > Metazoa > Chordata > Amphibia > Caudata > Salamandridae > Triturus > Triturus cristatus. The sequence goes on from NC_140588.1 coordinate 114,085,652, forward strand.
CCAACTGAGATAGCAACCATAAGTTGCTCCTCGATATCCCAAAGTGCTCCATATGGCTCTTTCAAGAGCTGATGCTGTACTTTCTGCTGATTCAGGCTGAAGCTGAGCGTTTCTCCCCTTACATCAGGTTTTAATGCATCCCACAGTGCTCCCATGGAGGCACTGCCTCTATTGTACTCTAGAAATGTAGGGATCCACTTACTCATGTGAGAGATATATTCTTGGTCCATCAACAGACCTTTTTCATAGGACCTTCTTTGTACTGTTCTACCCACCCCAGGAAGAGATATCTCTAAGACTATGGGATACCAAAAAATAATCCAGCCAGGCATGTGGCCTATGAGGGGCCGATAAGGATGTAATCCTCAGGTTGGGCACTTTAAGCCTGTGTCACACATCAATTAGCCCATGGTCCATCTTCAGCTGAGACAGCGCTTCGAAAACCCAGGGTTTGTGGCCAGCATAGTTATCAGTGCCTGTGTCACGAAGCCCACCAACCCCATTGATATTCAAGACCCCACATATTATGATCAGGTCAAATAGCCACTTCGATACCCAAGAAATCAAATATTGTGGGACATCCAATGTAAACCCGTAAACAGTGCATAAAGTAAAAACTCCCTTAGCATAGTGACATTCAGTAATTGTCTACGTGCCATATTTATTGGCCAGATATACCCTAAAACTACAAACATTTTTGCACACCAAAATAGCCACCCCTCGAGTTCCCAGTACCTTACATAGAGTGTGTTATAAGTGTAAAACCGAGAGACTCCACATGAATTTCCTGCAGACAGAGAATACCAGCCTGGAGAATTTTTAAATCCTTAGCCGCTTTCTATCTTTTGTCATTGTAATTTAAGTGGCTGATATTCACAGCCACAACATGTAGTTGCATCCTGTCAGCCATCTTTACACTTTCTTTGCTGCAATATCCACCCACTCAGGCTACCCTTCAATACCAGTCCAACTACTGGCATCACAACCCCATCTTTCAGATACCCTAATTGTTTGAATCTCCACTTGCAGTGAGCTCCCCTCCTCCTTTCAGCCCCCTATAAGTTCCTTCCCTACCCCCTTCTATCCCACCTGCTTCCCAAAGACTCCCACCCCTAGCTCTTCTCCTCCCAGCCAATACTGCTAGGCAAACAGACCACCGCTGGCCTGAATGATGGATACTGTGCTCCCCCTCCTCCCAAGCTCAGAGCCACTAGCCCACACAGCACCCACTAGCAAAAAATGGAGAATAACCAAACAAACAGTAACCCCTCAAGTACAAATTGTCACCAACCAAAAATACCATCACAAAGATTGACCCTCTCAGAAGGGAAAACCTTACAAACCCACATCAATGTTTCATGACCAACATCTTTAGTAAGCAACATTGGACACAAATAACCTTATTATAAGAATCAAGTCCCTTTAGCCAGTTTGTCCATGTAATCCTTAGCCTTTATCTCAGATTTGAAAACTCTGGTCTTATATTTAAAGATAATCTTGAGGTGGGTGGGATTCATTAAATATGTTTCGGCTTTAAAAGCCTGACATGGCTGAATCAGCTGTCTCAGCCTCCACCGCCTCTCCACTGTCACATGAGAAAAGTCAGGTCTGGTGAAAAAAGAGTGGCATCAGGTTGGGCTTTATTGAAAATGGCTTGCCGGGGCAAAAACGTCCTAAAATAAACAGTAATAGCTCTCGGTTTGCTGGAGCTTTCGGCCTGTGAGGATCTCAGCATTCTCATCATAAGTGGAAATCATTGCACTCTCTGAATTTCCATCTCCTAGTTCCAAGCATGTAAATCAGGAAAAGCCCCCTTTAACAGATTGACAATAATGTCCTGATATCATTACCTCCCACCCCTTCTTCAATGCCAAGAACTCACAAGTTATTTGGCCTCTGCCTGTTTTCAAAGTCCTCCAACTTCCATTGAATATCATTAATCTGAGAACCCTGAGCACCTGTCCGTGTTTGAATTGCCACCACATCCGTTTTCAGTACCTGAATTTAAATCACTCTCACCTTCTCCCCAATGTCGGACAAACTTTGGTGATCTGCCTAGTTGCCCCCGGCAACTTCTTGGTGGCCAGCCTAGTCTTCCTACGATGAGCATGAGTCTCCTCTTGATATTGTTTGATGAGTTGGGTTCATCTAAATCTTTTACATCCACTTGTGCATTCCCATCCCCTGGGGGCGGTCTTGACGGTTCCACATAGAGAAGTGTGGCTCAGGGGTTAGAGGCGGCAGACCCGGAAGCTGAGATCGGTCCTGGACCAGGGTTCAATTCCCTGGACCAGGGTTCAATTCCCCGCCTCGGCGGGTCTTGGGCTAAAAATTCCACGGACTCGATAATTCTCGCCCCGGTGCCTCCTCGACTCACGGGTTCACACTCTGTGACTCTGGGCAATAGCTTGCTTAATCTCCACAACGTATTTAAATTGAGGGGTAACACCCAATACACCCTTGAGGGCTTGGGCAGATAGAATGTAATAGTGGAAGGCCAACAAGGGATTTTGTTTTAACAAAATTCAATACAATTATACTGTACAAAGTAACCATTACATAAGTACTAGAAGGAAGTTCATTCAAACGTAATTCAATTGAATACAGTAAATGATAAAATATAATGCAAACACACACGGGGTATTTTTTCAAGTGAAAGAATCACTGATTTTTATCTAGAAACAATTCATAAAAAGGAGTACACAAAACAAATAAATGTATAATGTAACATGAAGGGAAAGAAAGTTCAATGTTATCCACAAATCATGACATTACAAAAAATCCAATCCAATAACTATAACAGGGATATATCTCGTGTTTAGAGAACAATCAACTGTGCAGCTATGCTGTGGAAATGGACAATATAGTCGACGTTTCGGTCTGTTGAGGCGTCAGTCGGTCAGACCATCTTCAGGACAGATGAACAATACAAAAAGACTCCTGCATAAATATGATATCTATTAATTACATGGAAAAAACCATAAAATTCTCTTCGTGGTCAATAGAGAAATTCAGGGGATAGCCCGTGTGTGAAAGAGCAATCTTCTTTGAGAGGAATTGTGGGAAAAACACCTTAAACCCAAGAAGAAATAGCGACGTTATATTACTATATCATTCAGTGAAAAAGGGGTGCTTGAATACATTGATAGTGGTGTCTACTTAAGTTAGACTGAAAAAACGAGATGCGCTTACTCGTAGTTTGTTGTAGTATTTTAAAGGGGTAATCACTTCCTCATTGGGCATAGATTGTGCTTCATCTAGAAAGCGAAAGACAGTGGTCACGATGTGCCATTAAATCAAATAAAGGATAATATATGTATCTATTTGTTAAGTGTATCGTACCCGATCTTATTAGGATAAGCGTATACCATGCGAGGCCTGTAGCAGGACAGCAGTGGGCTTCAGAATGTTGACTATTCTGGTATTCTATGATTCAGAAGGCCAAATGGTCCTTCGTACGAGTGATTTTTCACTCCAGGAAACCTAAAAAATTGAGGTTAATCATGGTGAAAATTAGATCATCGACGGGCGTATAACGCTTAAATTCTGTATACAGCCATTAATGTTAGAAGGTATACTAGCCAGGATTTTCAGAGAATTTGCCTGTTGGTAAGAAACCAGGACTGGGCAGGATAATACATTACACGACCCATCCATATTAACAAATGCTTGCGAGGGAAGGCAAATGATGCAAAGATTAATATGGTGGCGATTTCGAACAGCCTACTGTGAGGATGCATTTTATACAGTCAGTCAAACGCACAGACAATGCATAAAGCCATTAGCATTGGGAGTGTGCTGTCTAAGATTAAAAAAAGGGGCCAGTTAGTGAATGAACCAAGATTAACCGAACAATACATCCAAAGATCTACCCATATTTAAAAAGTGCAAGCTGGGGATGGTGATCTATTTAGAGATTGACATACTCGTGATTTAAAGCAACCTTCTAAGAGACGCGGGTAAACTTAACTCTACGTTCTGAAGCGGTCAAGACCATTACTTACGATTTTAGTCTCACAAAGCCGAGGGAAAGTTAGAGTGCCATCCGTCGATAGGAACTCGTCCAATTCCCAAAGTTCGGCGGCATGTATTTAAAGGCGGTTCAATGACCACAGCTGATAACAATTAAGGTGTGGGTTAAGCTAGTCAAAAACTAGTCGAACTATGGCGGACATCTTGCAATGTGTGAATAGATAGATGCAACAATGGCTGTATTAAAGTTTTAATACCATCATCACGAGCAGCGTCTACAGTAATTTGCAGAATTGTTAATCAACGCAATCGGTGACGGTCAAGATGAAAAATCTTAGGTGTAATAATTCTGTAATTTAGGATTACTCGAGAAAGGCGCCTTACACGGCGGACATCTTGGAACAGTAACAATGCTGGATTTAATGTTTGCTAAACGAGGTCAGGATAAGCTCAGGAGAGACGCCCTAGACGGCGGACATCTTAGAGCGGTAGCAGTGTTGCGGGAGTTTGGCTATTTAAATCATTACACATATAGAATTACGATGTGTGTTATTTGTTTTAAATGACAGTTATTTGTTTTGAATGACAGTGTAAAGTAGCGAGTCATCACTTGTCTATTATTAAATTTTCTGTCTTTTGCTCAGAATCACAATAGAAAAGAGCGAGACTAATTGGTGAAAAAAGAGTCACAGAAAGCATATTAGCAACGCAGGTCTTGACCGCTTCAGAACGTAGAGTTAAGTTTACCCGCGTCTCTTAGAAGGTTGCTTTAAATCACGAGTATGTCAATCTCTAAATAGATCACCATCCCCAGCTTGCACTTTTTAAATATGGGTAGATCTTTGGATGTATTGTTCGGTTAATCTTGGTTCATTCACTAACTGGCCCCTTTTTTTAATCTTAGACAGCACACTCCCAATGCTAATGGCTTTATGCATTGTCTGTGCGTTTGACTGACTGTATAAAATGCATCCTTACAGTAGGCTGTTCGAAATCGCCACCATATTAATCTTTGCATCATTTGCCTTCCCTCGCAAGCATTTGTTAATATGGATGGGTCGTGTAATGTATTATCCTGCCCAGTCCTGGTTTCTTACCAACAGGCAAATTCTCTGAAAATCCTGGCTAGTATACCTTCTAACATTAATGGCTGTATACAGAATTTAAGCGTTATACGCCCGTCGATGATCTAATTTTCACCATGATTAACCTCAATTTTTTAGGTTTCCTGGAGTGAAAAATCACTCGTACGAAGGACCATTTGGCCTTCTGAATCATAGAATACCAGAATAGTCAACATTCTGAAGCCCACTGCTGTCCTGCTACAGGCCTCGCATGGTATACGCTTATCCTAATAAGATCGGGTACGATACACTGAACAAATAGATACATATATTATCCTTTATTTGATTTAATGGCACATCGTGACCACTGTCTTTCCCTTTCTAGATGAAGCACAATCTATGCCCAATGAGGAAGTGATTACCCCTTTAAAATACTACAACAAACTACGAGTAAGCGCATCTCGTTTTTTCAGTCTAACTTAAGTAGACACCACTATCAATGTATTCAAGCACCCCTTTTTCACTGAATGATATAGTAATATAACGTCGCTATTTCTTCTTGGGTTTAAGGTGTTTTTCCCACAATTCCTCTCAAAGAAGATTGCTCTTTCACACACGGGCTATCCCCTGAATTTCTCTATTGACCACGAAGAGAATTTTATGGTTTTTTCCATGTAATTAATAGATATCATATTTATGCAGGAGTCTTTTTGTATTGTTCATCTGTCCTGAAGATGGTCTGACCGACTGACGCCTCAACAGACCGAAACGTCGACTATATTGTCCATTTCCACAGCATAGCTGCACAGTTGATTGTTCTCTAAACACGAGATATATCCCTGTTATAGTTATTGGATTGGATTTTTTGTAATGTCATGATTTGTGGATAACATTGAACTTTCTTTCCCTTCATGTTACATTATACATTTATTTGTTTTGTGTACTCCTTTTTATGAATTGTTTCTAGATAAAAATCAGTGATTCTTTCACTTGAAAAAATACCCCGTGTGTGTTTGCATTATATTTTATCATTTACTGTATTCAATTGAATTACGTTTGAATGAACTTCCTTCTAGTACTTATGTAATGGTTACTTTGTACAGTATAATTGTATTGAATTTTGTTAAAACAAAATCCCTTGTTGGCTTTCCACTATTACATTCTATCTGCCCAAGCCCTCAAGGGTGTATTGGGTGTTACCCCTCAATTTAAATACTTTAAGCGCAGACAATTGTCTGTTTCGGGTCACTTTTTAAAGTGGTTTTTCAGAATAGTGTTTAAGCTCACCTATCCCCAAATAATAGCGTGTTTCAGCCTTATCCATGTCTGAAGCTGAAACCCTATCGTATACCGATGAGTATATGTTAAAGATAGCTGCGGGTCCTTCGTTGCTAGGAACCCGAGGACCTCTTACATCTTCACCATTCGAAACTGATCTTAATCACCTAGAACGCTTGAAAAAGAAACTAGTTCGCACTGAACTACATGCTAAGTTCCTTACTGATTGCCTTAATGCAAACATAATTCCAACAGGACTACAGATCAAAAACATCCCTATTATCTTCATTGAAGATGAAGATTTCAAAATAGGTTTCAGTTTTGCATCCAATAAATGCTCCCGCACTTGGATGGTCCTTAGCATTGAGACGGCAATAAAACATATCAAATCACTAACCAAGGAAATAGAAAGCCTGGAGAATAAGATTAACACCGACTCCAATATCACTAATGCGAAAGCATTACTGGATAAGGTTGCTGCTACCATAAAAGACTTCGAAGAATTCAATTCCCACAAGAAAACAGATAAACTACAGAAGGATATAAGGAAGTATAGTAAGGAAAAAACATATCCATATTTAAACAAAGATTTTTATCAAACACAGGGGTCCAACCAAGGACCAAAAAACCAACAACGGAAGAAAGTCACTTTTTCTGACACTACTTCTGATACCGATAGCGATCAGACATCAGACAACACTCATAGGTACTCTCATGATCAACAACCCTCCACATCACGACAGCCTTTTTTAGGGCAGGATCGGAGAGGATCTCCTTACCCACGGAGATCACGAGCAACCAGGAGAGGATGGTTTCGAAACCAGTATACACCAGGCTATCGTCAAACCCGGAATCAATTTTACGAGTGGTAAACCCCACTCAGACGATACCTATTTTCAATTTATCGAAACATCAACTATCTGAGGTACAAATATCAGTACTCTCAGCAGGACTTTCCTTTGTCCCGACCAACAAGAATAATTTGTTCCAAACCAAACTTGAGCTATTCAAATTTTTTCGTTCAGTTAGACTTAAGAACTTTTTTGCAAACAAAACTATACCATGTGATTCCGACATAACTGGACTGCACAATCGGTCCACGTTTTTCCCACCCAACACATTGATAGCCAAAGAGATTATCACTTTTGAAAATGCCATCTTAACAGAAATTGATAACCTTTTTAACATACCAACTAGGGTGAAATACAACCTCACCAAGGACGAACATCTGGCATTGAGGAGTCTTCAGACACTACCTGATACTATCATAAAACCGGCCGACAAAGGCGGAGGCATTGTACTCTGGGACTCACAAGCGTATAATATTGAAATAACCAAACAACTCTTGGTTGAGTCGAACTACAAAAAACTACCTGGCAACCCCACTCCCCGCCTTGAAAAAATGATCTCAGAACTCAGTAAAGTGGGTTTTGAAGGAGGCTGGCTTAGCGAAAAGGAAGCCGCATTTTTAATAAACAAATCTCCCACAGTTCCGGTAATATATATATTACCGAAGATACATAAAAACACCGCACGGCCTCCAGGTAGGCCCATTGTATCGGGCTGCAACTCAATTTTAAAACCCTTGGCCCAGTATGCTGACTTTTTCATCCGACCTTTTGCCACAGAAATAAATACATACATCAGGGACACCACGGCGGTCATTAATGTAGTGGATAAACACAGTTTTGATCCCCAATGCGAGCTCCTGGTATCCATGGATATCGAGAGCTTGTACACCAATATTCCGCAGACAGAGATCTTGGAAATCATTGAAGATCTACTCAATAACAGACCCAGGCCACATGCGGTTCCTACTGAGTTTATCATTGAATGTATTAGGATTTCACTATGTGAAAATTTCTTTTTGTACGAACGTACATTTTACCAACAACTTAAAGGTGTCGCGATGGGGGCAGTTTTTGCCCCGGACATAGCTAACATCTATGTCTCTGAGTTCGAACGAAGACACATCTATGACTCACTCAATCCCTTTGCAGCCAACATTACCAGCTGGCTGCGATATATAGATGATGTCTTTCTTATCTGGAAAGGCAGTAAAGAACTACTCACCGAATTCCACGACTGGTTGAACTCCAGAAATGTCAACCTGCAATTCACAATTGATTCTAGTAATCAAAGTATGAATTTCCTAGACATCTCGATCAAGGCGGGCGAAGATAATATGCTCTATACCACTCTCTTTACGAAGCCCACGGCACGCAACACGCTTTTAAAATATGACAGCCACCACCCGCAGTCACTGAAGGATGGACTCCCTTTTGGACAGTTTCTCCGTTTACGAAGAAACTGTTCCAAAAGGGAGGATTACTTCCTTGAGGCTAAGAAACTTAAAGAAAAGCTGCACTCAAGAGGTTATCCAAACAAGTTGCTGAAGAAATCTCTAAAGAGAGCATGGTATAATGACCGTAATGCCCTCCTCGAAGTTAAACAAAAAACATCAGACCCAATGTTAGTCTGTGTGACTACGTTTGGAACTGCCACAAACAGAATAAAGAAAATTGTAAAGAAACATTGGACACTTTTGTCATCCCTACCTGAGCTATCAGAGCAACCACTCTTTTCATTTAAAAGAGGACCCAATATCAAGGATAGACTAGTTCACACATATACCACACCGCAACATCATCTTGTAGATGGTATGCAACAAATAATACCTCTAGTTGGACACCACAAGTGTGGTAATTGTGCAGCGTGTCCCAGCACCAAGAAATTGAAATCCTTTGACCTTAATGGATCTTTGATAGTACTCAAATCTTTCTCCAACTGTAACACCAGAAACGTGGTCTATTGCATCCAATGCCCGTGTGGATTAAACTACATAGGTAAGACAACCCAAATGGCAAAAACGCGCATTCTCCAACATCAATCTAGGATTAGATGTAGAGTTGAGAACGCGCCACTTGTTGAACATTATACACGTTTCCAACACACTGAAAAAGAGATGTTATGGCTAGTCATTGAAGTAGTTAAACCCACCATCAGACAAGCCAATGTTGATCGCACATTGACGATCAAAGAGAATCAATGGATCTGTAAGAGTGACAATATAAAGAAAGGTCTAAATACGGCTACAGAATGGCATACTTTGGCATGTCTTACCTAGATCTGCTTCTTAAAGTCCCCACTCAAATTTGATTGATGTATGAGACAGAACCCAAATTGTTTATGCATATGTATATTTGGAGTATCTAATGTGTCAGTGTTTAATAACACTATATAATATGACAAATTTCTGTGAACATGTGATATTGATATTACAATCCATCTTTGAAAGCATCTGTAAAATGTATGTATTTTTTGTACTTTTTATATCTTTCTGTTAACACTGTGAATCTATGTATAACAATCAGTCAACTTGCCATAAGATGTTCAGCATTTTGATTTATCATGTCGCATTAGTTGATGAGTCGATTCTGTGAAGCATCATGATAACCTGCTCTGCGTTGCTAATATGCTTTCTGTGACTCTTTTTTCACCAATTAGTCTCGCTCTTTTCTATTGTGATTCTGAGCAAAAGACAGAAAATTTAATAATAGACAAGTGATGACTCGCTACTTTACACTGTCATTCAAAACAAATAACTGTCATTTAAAACAAATAACACACATCGTAATTCTATATGTGTAATGATTTAAATAGCCAAACTCCCGCAACACTGCTACCGCTCTAAGATGTCCGCCGTCTAGGGCGTCTCTCCTGAGCTTATCCTGACCTCGTTTAGCAAACATTAAATCCAGCATTGTTACTGTTCCAAGATGTCCGCCGTGTAAGGCGCCTTTCTCGAGTAATCCTAAATTACAGAATTATTACACCTAAGATTTTTCATCTTGACCGTCACCGATTGCGTTGATTAACAATTCTGCAAATTACTGTAGACGCTGCTCGTGATGATGGTATTAAAACTTTAATACAGCCATTGTTGCATCTATCTATTCACACATTGCAAGATGTCCGCCATAGTTCGACTAGTTTTTGACTAGCTTAACCCACACCTTAATTGTTATCAGCTGTGGTCATTGAACCGCCTTTAAATACATGCCGCCGAACTTTGGGAATTGGATGAGTTCCTATCGACGGATGGCACTCTAACTTTCCCTCGGCTTTGTGAGACTAAAATCGTAAGTAATGGTCTTGACCGCTTCAGAACGTAGAGTTAAGTTTACCCGCGTCTCTTAGAAGGTTGCTTTAAATCACGAGTATGTCAATCTCTAAATAGATCACCATCCCCAGCTTGCACTTTTTAAATATGGGTAGATCTTTGGATGTATTGTTCGGTTAATCTTGGTTCATTCACTAACTGGCCCCTTTTTTTAATCTTAGACAGCACACTCCCAATGCTAATGGCTTTATGCATTGTCTGTGCGTTTGACTGACTGTATAAAATGCATCCTTACAGTAGGCTGTTCGAAATCGCCACCATATTAATCTTTGCATCATTTGCCTTCCCTCGCAAGCATTTGTTAATATGGATGGGTCGTGTAATGTATTATCCTGCCCAGTCCTGGTTTCTTACCAACAGGCAAATTCTCTGAAAATCCTGGCTAGTATACCTTCTAACATTAATGGCTGTATACAGAATTTAAGCGTTATACGCCCGTCGATGATCTAATTTTCACCATGATTAACCTCAATTTTTTAGGTTTCCTGGAGTGAAAAATCACTCGTACGAAGGACCATTTGGCCTTCTGAATCATAGAATACCAGAATAGTCAACATTCTGAAGCCCACTGCTGTCCTGCTACAGGCCTCGCATGGTATACGCTTATCCTAATAAGATCGGGTACGATACACTTAACAAATAGATACATATATTATCCTTTATTTGATTTAATGGCACATCGTGACCACTGTCTTTCGCTTTCTAGATGAAGCACAATCTATGCCCAATGAGGAAGTGATTACCCCTTTAAAATACTACAACAAACTACGAGTAAGCGCATCTCGTTTTTTCAGTCTAACTTAAGTAGACACCACTATCAATGTATTCAAGCACCCCTTTTTCACTGAATGATATAGTAATATAACGTCGCTATTTCTTCTTGGGTTTAAGGTGTTTTTCCCACAATTCCTCTCAAAGAAGATTGCTCTTTCACACACGGGCTATCCCCTGAATTTCTCTATTGACCACGAAGAGAATTTTATGGTTTTTTCCATGTAATTAATAGATATCATATTTATGCAGGAGTCTTTTTGTATTGTTCATCTGTCCTGAAGATGGTCTGACCGACTGACGCCTCAACAGACCGAAACGTCGACTATATTGTCCATTTCCACAGCATAGCTGCACAGTTGATTGTTCTCTAAACACGAGATATATCCCTGTTATAGTTATTGGATTGGATTTTTTGTAATGTCATGATTTGTGGATAACATTGAACTTTCTTTCCCTTCATGTTACATTATACATTTATTTGTTTTGTGTACTCCTTTTTATAAATTGTTTCTAGATAAAAATCAGTGATTCTTTCACTTGAAAAAATACCCCGTGTGTGTTTGCATTATATTTTATCATTTACTGTATTCAATTGAATTACGTTTGAATGAACTTCCTTCTAGTACTTATGTAATGGTTACTTTGTACAGTATAATTGTATTGAATTTTGTTAAAACAAAATCCCTTGTTGGCCTTCCACTATTACACACATAATCTCCACAACGGCCCCTTGCGGCGGGATGCCTGACTTTCACCTTGTGGATACCCTGCTATCTCACAGGGGAATACCAGGACGGGTTCCCTAAGCAAGCGCCGGGAAACCCACTGCGGGTAGCTGTGCGCTATATAAGCTCAACTACATTTACATTTACATAAGCCTGTTGTGTCGAAGAATAGTCCTATTTTAGTGTGGCACATGTGCAATGGAGAAATCCACCAGATTCCTATATTGAGTCCAATCCTTTCTCTGTCTAGAGGGTTTCACCTGTTTGATTGCTGTTCCAGGTCTATCAGGCAGACTGCTTGGACTGGTGCCAGGGGTGGATAAAATATTTTCAGCATCTGATTCTGCCAAACTGGTATCTGATACATTGGTAAGGGGGGAAAATGTATCCCCAGCTTTTAGAGAGTCAACCAGATGTCTTTGGGGATCTGCCCCCTACATTAGCTTCAAAACAGAGGAATCCTTCCTCTAAGTAGACTGCATAAACTGTTGACCATGTGTTTATTTGGCTGTGGGACCATCCAGCACCCCTCCTTTTTCAGTACTGAGATTACTGCCCAATATGCTGCTATTCCCCAAGACAGGAAGTCCGGACTCCATGGAAGAGTGTTTATGGATATGTTTATTTTACTCCTAGCCCCCAGCTGGGCCTCTCCCCCAGCAGCAATGCCCCTTCCCTGGGTGGTCCAGCAGCCCTTACATCTCTTAAGGTCCTTTACCTAGGGAATTTTGCATTATAATAGGCTTTACCTCTGCCTCTGTGCCCATAGCCGGCTCACAGACCTGGAGAATAGACTGGGGAATAGCCTTTGAGGTCCTTCCGGCATCTGGCCTTTTATTCGCTGCCTTCATAGCGAAGTCGGTCTCTTCCGCCAAAGTGACTATGCGCTTAACCCCGATCGGGGTCCAATCCCATATCGAGCCCTGTGTAGATATCCCATTCTGAGCAGTTCCCAGACCCATAGTGCCCGGATCAGGGATCAGCCGTTTTGAATGAAGCTCCTTTGCCGTATCCTGCTGGGCTACAGTGGTTGCTGCAGTCGTCAGTGAGCAAAACTCTATTTTAGGAGGTTACAGTCGCTGTGCCAACTTGCCTAAGTCACCACTGCACAGGTCAGTTGTTGGGAACATTTCAGAGCTTCTGTTGTTCTTAGGCACATATTTCTTTCCAGCCCAACATTTGTACCGCCTCCCTGTTCTTGCTTCAGGCAAGGGGAGCATGATGGACACTCTCCAACAGATGTTAACTCTGTGGGCCATTCCTGTATCGATCGCACAGATTTTGGCACCATTGTCGACTCAGGGAAATCCATACCGCTAGCCACATGGGACCCAGAGAGCACCGATGTAGTCTGGGCTCAATGCAGCATAGCACTCTCTCACCACATCGGACTATCAGTGCAACAGCTGCCGAGATCACTGCTCGCACTTCAGCCCAAAGCCAAGTTGCTCTCCCCGCATTTTTTCTTGGGTAAGTCTTCAAACCCTAGCCACAGTACCGATGCATCTCAGGCAGCAGGGCTACACATAATCCGCATTTATTCAGGGCTGCATTGACTTGGAACTCTGAGCTGGGGAGGAGCAGCCAAACAGGACTGCTCACACAAACACCATCTTGCTTTCCATCAGTAACCTAGATTATTATAACGCTCTGCTTTTGCCATGTCATGCTGTGTTACATTCAGTGACATACTTTGCTTTCTAAATGTAGAAAAATATTTTGCTTACGTACTGGTTGTTAATTCCTTTGGGTAGAAAGTGTTTTCCTATTTTTAAACAATATGCACAATTGTTCTTTTTAAAGAGGACATATAAGACACCTGGATTTTTTTAGATATATTTGTAATTTACATTTTTACAATTGTTAGGCAGTGTAATATATTAGTTTAAAAAAAACATTATAGTGACTAAACATATTTATTTGTTTATAAATGATTGAAATGGTTTATTTTATTATTTTATTATTATTAATTCATATTAAAAGTGTTGTTTACTTGCTTTGGCTATAGTGAAGGAATGTTTTATAGTACAATCCTTTTAGCAATACCTTTGTAATGGATGGGAAATGTATATGTCTCGAAGTCTAGCAATTTACCAAACATGGCTTAGACTGGAGAAGAATTAGAAAATGCACACCCCTGAAAGTGAAACATTTTCCCCAGTGTGGCTTAGATTGAAGTGGGAGCAGCAAATCTGCACCCTCAAAGTCCAATTGTTCCTCCAATATGATTTATATTAGTGTGGTAATAGAAAATCTGCATCCCTTATATCCATCACATTTCCCAATAGGGTTTAGATTGGAGTGAGAAGAGTAGAATAACACCTCTCAAAGTCCTATGCTTTCCCAAACGTGGTTTACATTGAAGTAGGAATTATACATTTTGAGAATAGCATTTTGTAGTACATGAGTAGTATTACTTTATAGACAACACAGTTCAATCTGTGAATAGGCCCCATTAAGTCTTTAAAACCATTTAAGCAGTTTGAGTTGGGCAATGTACAGTATTGGTCAAGTGTGAAAGCTGGGCATCATACTGCATTCAGGGGATAGCTCTGACAATCATGTCAGATCTCTCATTAGACGAATTTGATCACTGTAATGAGGCAATAGCTGGCAAAATGACAGAATTGGTAACTCCACCTTCCATTTTGTAATTATTTGTAATGTTGAGCATAGTGTTTAGTTGGGACTATATTAAAATACGTTTCTTCATTAAAAGAAAAGAAAAGGCAATGACTGGAAAATATTTATTGATTAGTAATTTATGCTTTACTGGATTCCAGCCCACAGGATCTCCCTTAGTCAGCTTTAGAATAATGTGCCTCGCAACTATGAGAATCAATTTCTAAAAGGGACTTTCGGTTCTCAGTGTGAGCTACCTCAGGTTACATACTTGGGGCTCAATTACTTCTGATTGTCCTGTGACCATATGAACCAGATTTTCTTACAAGCGTTTTCATTAATAATGTTTGGCTTTGCATGTGAACACTGTTTCTGTAAACAGTACCTGGCATAGGAGGTCAACTGCTGAGGCTATGGCTTGTGTTGGGTTTAAAAACTAGATATCCATATAATTTGACTTAGCTAATCATTTTATCACATACCTAATTTTAATATGGTTTATGCAGATCATATGAACAGCAAATTTTAGAGATGACTATCGAGTATGCAAACAGGTGTTTTTGCACAGACTGGAATTTTTAGTTTTGAGATGTTGACTCTGCCTCTGTTTTTTTCCCCTGACATATATTATTAGTCAGGAGCAATCTTCCCAAATTCGTGAGGGTGAGAAGCATAGAAAGACAAAAATGAAGATGTTTGTGCAATAAACACCAAATAAACACTTCATGTCTCTTTTTAACCTAGAAAGCCTAGCATAGGAGGCATTTACTGATTCAAGAGTCAAAATAATCTTTATTTCTGCCATTGGGGCCTTAAAAGTACACATACAACACAAATATATCCGTAATAAATAAGTACAATCGGTTGTGATCATGTAAAACAATATTAAAATCATAAAACCGATTCTGTACATGGCCATATTCCCCAGGCATTGAAGAGGCAGCAGGATGCGACAAGACTGAGGAATCAT
The DNA here is from genome assembly GCF_964204655.1 of Triturus cristatus. NCBI lineage: Eukaryota > Metazoa > Chordata > Amphibia > Caudata > Salamandridae > Triturus > Triturus cristatus. The sequence goes on from NC_140588.1 coordinate 114,101,240, forward strand.
AACAGTAGATCTAACTCTACTTGGGAAGAAGACACCACCTTCTCAGCAACCACATGTCCCCTAGAAACTTAGTGACTGCACAAGCGAATAGGAGACTGCAGTCAGATGTAAGAATGCACAAAGCAGTAGAGTGGCTGTGCGTCCCAAGCCTAATGCATACAGTTGCAAGCCAGAGAGAGTGGGGGTGCACACATGCCGGACAAACAAAGAAGACATGAGGAACTGTTTCCTCCAGATTGTTGCACCCAGGGCAGACAGAAGATGAAGGAAAAGACCATCTGGAAGTAAATCTCCTTAATGGCAATACTCCCACTCTGAACTGGAAATAGAAGGGGATATGTACAAGGAAGTGGAGGAGAGAGGCGTTAGCCTTCCTGGCTTAACGCCTCTCTCCTCCACTTCTGAAATGCAAGGCTGCACCATATTTAGAAGAATGTGGTGCATTCTTGCGTTTCCCCCTGCGATTGCGCTAAGATTAGCAACTTAGTGCTAACGCAGGCACCCTTGCACCAGAGTGCAAGTTTGTCTGCGTGCAGGGGAGGATTGTTTATGTGTAGGGTGTAGGGAGTAGTCCCTTCCCGCATCTACCTGCTCTTAATTTTGGCGCTACCTCCTATGCATGCCACCCTTGTACATAGGGGGCAGGGTAAAAATGAATGGGTGTTGCGGTGAAAATCCCACAGCAACACCCACTGCCCACCTCTTTCATGCTAACCATAGTGTGAAAGGGGGCCTTATGTACAAAGCAGCGTTAAGCCACTTAACATGGCTTAACCCTACCTTGTAAATAAGTCACAGCCCCTATCACCACCATAATGAAACTATAGGTGACGTTGTGGTGGTGAAAGGGATTGTACATATGCCCCAGAGTTTCCTATCCATAGGCGCTGTATTTAGGTACCAGAAGAGCCCAAGGCCCAAGGAAGTCTTGTGATGTGGTTGTACTGGCTGCTATCCAAGCACTGGGGACATTACATTGAGCCAGTACTGCTTTAAGACAATTTCAGAAGGAAAATGGCCAGTTGCAGGAGCTTCCCAGAGAGCCATCAATCCACGAGAGGAGCTGCTATTTGATTAGCTGTAACCGTAACCAAGAAATTTCATGGAACAGTTTGCAGCTATAACATCCTGTAAGGCAATAACATTGAGGGAAAGTTCAGGTGTGGTCCAAATTCTCCTCCAAGATAGGAGGGGGTGCAACTCAGCTTTGGCTGCGATTCTTTTTACACCCAAATCCTGGAATAAAGGGTACAAAAGGCTACTTGGGGCAGGAGGTGATTGCTCTCATTAATTTGTTTTCAGACATAATCAAATTATTAATGTTGGCAAAGCACGATAGTTCCACCCTATAGATGGAAGAGCCTAGGGCCTTTGCTTGGCATATGTGTAAAGCTGATGCTATAGGTTTGGTGTAGGAACCACATTGCTCTTTTAGTATTAATCCTGTCAGATGTCTATGTTTGAGGGTAGCCTTGATGATATGAGGCTTCCGTGACATATCCGATTAGAACTTCACACCTAAATATGCAAAAGAATACATTCTCTCTAATGGGACACCACCTAGCACAAGACACACTTTAAAAGATTTATGAGGGTTAAAGTGCATTAGGTTTAGTCCCTCGGGCTAGACAAAGCTCATCAAAGGTAATCAGAAGTTTCTGTTGACCACTCATCATCTTGGAGATCAAAAGGGTGTCATCAGCAAATAAGAGAATATGGGTTCTGGTGTTTGCTAGAGAGGGGGCACCGGTATTGAGCTGGGACAAGGATAGCGCTATGCCAATGATATACAGCAGGAAAAATGTCAAGGCCAATACACAGCACTGAAGGACACATTTGGAGACTGGCACTCTCTTTGTAAAATATCGGGGGTAACCCAATGGATTCGGGGATAATTATCCTTGTGCAGGCGTAAACCTAAAGATAATATATCGGGTGGGGGAAGTGGAAAGAGCCCTGCTAGCGAGCCATGGTGGTAAGGCGCCTGGCCCTGATGGAGTACCCGTGGACTTGTTTAAGTCAAATATCGTCCTCTGGGGACCCATTATAACACAAGTTATTAATGCTATCTGCATTTCCCCTATGCCAAAGACTTGGGCGGAATCCATCATCGTCCCAATTTTAGAAAAAGGGGACCGAGATGATCCCGGGTGTTACAGGCCTATTTCCTTAATAGATTCAATGGTCAAGGTAGCGGGACGTATTATCTTAGAACACCTGCAAGCTTGGACAGAAGAGAACTCGGTCCTATCAGATATAAAATATGGTTTAAAAGAAGGCTTAGGGATGATTGAGCAGAGCCTAAATTTGGCCTTACTGATTGGTAAATATATAAGAGCCAAAAAAGGCAATTTTTACCTGGTTTTAGTTGACCTTACAGCGGCATTCGATTCTGTAAAACACAATAGACTGTGGGAGCCTCTCGGGGTTCTTGGTGTTGATCCTCATATTATCCTTTTTTAAGCCGCGTATATGTTGATGCAATGGTGAGAGTGCGCTATGGTCTGGGTGGCGAGCTCAGATCTGCATTTCCCTTTAAAAGGGGGCTCCGGCAACGTTGTGTGCTAGCCCCCTTCCTTTTTAATTTATATATTAACAGATTGTCCCCAGCACTCCTTAGACATAATCAAGACTCTTCCTCTGTGAATGGACGCCCTATACCTGCTCTCCTCTACGCGGATGACGCTGTAATTATGTCAAGAACTCAATTAGGCCTCCAGAGGGTTTTAGATGCGTTTATGGAGGATCTTGGTCTTACGATTAATATTTCTGAGGTATTCAAGATATTACGATATGATTAGCGCAGTATATCTAATGATAGTTTACCCCGTTATGGTGTATTAAACGGTTCGAAATCCCCGATTATGTTTAGCACGACAAAAAGGGCCGAGAAACCAAACCGCCTCCATCTTGGATTGCGGCTCTCTCTCTCACTTGGGAGTCACGTGGTCTTTTCCGCACACCCTCTGCTTTCCCCTTTCCTTGCATTTAATTAAGAGACAGGCTGAGTTGCTGAGAATTAAGGTCACATCTGCTAAAAGGGAGTATCAGGCAAATTCCTCTAGGCCTGGGACGAGAAGGGAGTCACCCTTTCGACCTTCTCTGTAAAGATAGTAACCCTTTGTATGTGTAACCGAAAATAGAAATAGGCATGAGCTCATTAGGGGCGCCAGGACTAACTGGTACTTTTCCACATATATGGTTTTGTATGCTGTACTGATGATGTATAAAAGTGTGTTACTGTCAAGGAGCCAGCAGTCTTCCTCGGCGCACCTGATGGGTGAGGATCGACGAGGCTCCTCTATATAGAGTTCTGTGGTGGCTAATAAACGTTTGAACCTTCCACGTTGCCAACTGCTCCTTCTTACCTAATATTGCGGGCCAATGGTAAGTGTGGCCCTTGGAATAATTATTTGGACACAATATTTCTAAGACCTATACAATGAGCTGTGGACGTGTACCCCAGAGGATGAATAGTATGTTTGCGGACAGGCAAAAATTAGAACAGACTAAGAGTTTTTCTTACCTCAGCATTTTATTCAATCAAGGCGACTCGTGGTCTCAAGCCATTCTTGCCAAAAAACTGGCACTTGTCAAGACAACAGCTGCCCTGGCATCTTTCTCTAGAAAATTGGGAAGGAAGCCGCCAGGGTAGCTCATCCAAATTTACAAGGCTAAATGCATCGCTTACGTAATATACGGGGCAGGTGTATGAGGTTTTGGTAATAACTACCCCATACAAACCGTGGAAGACTCATTTTTACGATATATTTTATCCCTACATGCCAGCTCACTTGAACTGGGTATTTCTTTAATTTCTGATCTTATTAAGTTAGAACCAATTCTCCTGTGGCACAGGATCTGGACAAAGGATCAACCGAAGCTAAATAGAGAGATCCTACAGGAATGGCAAAAAAACTAGAAGGGGCTTTAAGGATCCCCTGGGTAAAGTAAGTGCGTGACTTTATGAATGATATTGATCACCCAGAATACTTTACTGATCCTTGGTCCATACGGGCAATTTCTAGAAAGGCCCTAAGAAAGGAGTGTCTTCAGCTACTGGCCACAACAAGAATTACAGGAGAAGTTGTTAAACCCAGTGTAAGGCAACATCAGTTAATTGTAACCACCTGTAAAATGGAACCTTACCTTACTTTTGTACCTGGCACTTGGGACAGGCAGTTATTAACTTGGTTCAGGCTGGACATTATTTACAGACTCGTGGCCTTTCCTAAAATCAATGATTGGTCACAGGTATTGCCTTTATGTCCATGCGACAATCACTCTACTTAATCCACTATTCATCTGGTCTTATTTTGTAAATTTTATGTCGTTTTGAAGAAAGCATGGATTTTACCGATTTTAAAACTACAGGGACTGCGGCAATGCCACCCAGCATTGATTAGGCTACAGTTTTTAGAGAAATAACTGCCTGGTGCTCAACTATGTTCTTCAAGAAGGTACTTGCACAAAGGAAAATCATGACGATGAATGAACTATAGTAGAATTGGCTTTTGACATTTTTATGTTTTTTATTACTGCAGTTCTAACATTAATTGATATTTTAATGTCATTATTTGGATTGTTGTTTTTATGCATGTAATTTTGTGGGGGGGGAGCGGACAGCGCTCTAGTCACTCAGAGGACCGGGCTCATAAATTCGCATGCCAGCGCGAGCGCGCTACACTTGAAACTCTCCTGAGGCGGAAGCCGGGAGGTTCTGTTTGCTTTTTAAAATCTTACTTTTAATCATTTTGTGCATTACTTGCCTGTCTTCTTTCGTGCCACTCCTCACGCTTGAACATTGGGGCCATACCTCTCCTGACCTCACCCTCGCCACGCCACCGCTGTCCGGATCCACACCGCTCCTGTGAACGCGGTGAAGGAGGACTAGCAGTGTGATTTCTGGCTGACATCTTGGGTGGGGGGGAGCGGATAGCGCTCTAGTCACTCAGAGGACCGGGCTCATAAATTCGCATGCCAGCGCGAGCGCGCAGCGGCGAGCGCAGAGGGCGCACCCCCAGAGCGCAGAGGGCGCACCCCCAGCGCGCCGATGGCGCGCTAAAGGCAAGCCCGTCTGCGCGCGACCGTTCGTGACCAGGGGCCAAGACCCCTGTCTCCTTGCCCTGCCACATAGGGCTTTACAGCGCTGATTATCTATTAAGTCTACACTATACTAGAAAAACAGATGGTATGCACTTTTTTCATGCGCTGGAACTGCCCGCGGTCTGCCCTTCGTGCAAACATGAGTTCCATACTACCCAGCCACCTCCCAAGAAACTGGATTTTAATCTACTACTTTTAAATTGTAGATCTCTACCTAAGCACAGGACTGAAATCGCTCTTATGCTGGAGGAATACAGGCCTGATGTTACTTTCCTAACAGAAACCGGGCTGACGCCAGACTCTGACCCAGACATCGTATCAGCTCTGCCCCCGGGTTTTCAAATTCTACGGAAGAATCGGTCTGTTGGGAGAGTAGGCGGCCTGGCAATAGTATATAAAGAACAATATTCTTGCAGATGCATTGCTAGCTCTATCCCTGACTGCGAAAGCCTCGCTTTCAGCATTAACTTCTCCCCTAACAACTGCTTCTCAGGCACCTTGATTTATCGACCTCCAGGCCCCCCGAGGCAGTTTCATAAGGTCCTACCCTCGATCTTAGCCGAAGCTGTTGCAACGCTTTCGAACTATACATTGCTAGGCGATCTCAATTTTCACTTTGATGCCGCCCATGATCATATCACTTCTGAGTTAGCGAACGACCTAGCGGCTTCACAATTGGAACAGCTGGTTGACTCTGCCACTCACTCCAAGGGCCATTTATTGGACCCTGTTCAGCAACTGTTCTAACCTTAAGGCTGGACGCCCCATTGATCTTCCATGGACTGACCATCTTCTTGTCCCTCTCTCATGGTCTATCTGCAAACCACCCCGCCTAATCCACAGCGAGAAGAACTTTAGAAACTGGGCGAGACTCTCTGTGGAATCCTGGTCCAACAGCCTTATCAGCTCCCGCCCTCTCCCCAACACGGATCCTGACATGGCCAATCAGGAGTACGAAGAGTGGATTTCGCACTCTTTGGAGATTACTCTCCCTCTTCGAAAAATTACCACGAAACGTTCACAAAAAACCGCCCCTTGGTTCTCTGAGCAACTCAGGATAAAAAAGAGGCACTGTAGGAAATTGGAAAGACGGTGGCGCCTTGACTTTTCCTCAGGTGATAAAGCTCTTTACAGAAAGGCAATCAGAGCCTACAAAAACGAGGTTAATCTCGCCCAAGCAACTTACTTTTCCACTCAAATCTTGCTGGCCAAATCTAAACCCAAGGAAATTTTTCAAATAGTGAAGAGTCTCACAAAACCCCCACCGCCATCCACGCTACCTTGTAAATCGCTAGCTCACTGCAACAACCTGGCAGCCTTTTTCCACCAAAAAGTTCTCCAAATATATTCCTCTTTTTCTGACACTGATTCTCATCTTGTCTCTCAGGCATGACCCTGTCAGGTGGAATTCCCTCCTCAACCCATGGCTATCTTGGAATGTTTTCCTCTGTTGGAACAGGACTCTTTGGAGACTCTAGCGCGGCAAGTGAAATCAGGGTCACCTAGTGACCCAGCCCCTCCAAAGGCTATGATCTCGGTAATCCAGGTGGTTCTCCCTACCATCAAGAACCTCCTCATTGCTTCCATTACTTCCGGCATAGTTCCACCACTCTGGAAGCAGGCAATGGTCCATGCCTTACTGAATAAACCCAACTTGGATCCTGGCGATTTTAGCAACTATCGCCCTATTTCCCTGCTCCCCTGGGTAAGCAAGATCCTGGAGAAACACATTAATATACATCTGACTGCTTTTCTGGAGTCCAATCAGCTGCTGGATATCACCCAAACAGGTTTCCGACCAAAACATGGGACGGAGACTGCCCTATTGGCAGTAACCGAGGAAACTAGAAGGATCTTGGATCAAGGCGGATCAGTGGCAGTGATCCTCCTTGATCTAAGCGCAGCTTTTGACACAGTTAGCCATGATGTGCTTCTCTGTCGCCTCTCTGAAATGGGAAATTCAGGCAAGGCATTATGCTGGCTTAAATTCTTCCTAAGCAATAGATCCTTCCAGATCTTTGAGGGTGATATTGTGTCCTCTAGCAAACCCCTGAGCTGTGGGGTCCCGCAGGGCTCATCATTAAGCCCTGCGCTATTTGGTATCTATATGCGACCACTGGCTGAGGTTGTCCGCCCATTTGGTATTAAGATCGTCTCCTATGCGGACGACACTCAGCTAGTGGTATCCCTGGCACAGGAGAATAGCCGTTCCGCGCAAAGGGGACTAAGGCAATGTCTGGAGGAAGTGAAAGGATGGATGACCTGATCTTTCCTCAAACTTAACGGGGATAAAACTGAGCTCATGCTCCTGGGGCCCGCTGCTCCAATGTCTTTTGACTCTCTCTGGCCCCCTTGCTTAGGCATTCCACCTGCATCCAAGGACAATATAAAAAGTCTGGGGATATGGCTGGACAAAGCCTTAACTTTCAACACCCAGGCTACTAGGCTGTCTGCGACCTGCTTTGGCCTCCTTAGGATGCTTAGAAAAGTGTTCCCACTTTTACCTATGGAGGCCAAGCAGGTTGCTGTTCAAGGTCTGATCCAGTCTCGACTAAACTTTGGCAACTCTTTGTACCTCGGTGCCCCTGACTATACACTTCGTAAGTTGCAGACTATTCAAAATTGTGCCGCTCGCACACTATTACAGCTGCCATGGAGATTATCAGCCAAACCCGGACTGAGGAGCCTGCAGTGGCTACCGGTCCGGCAAAGAATCTCCTTTAAGGCACTGTGTATTGCCCATCAGGCCTTCTGGGACAAAGGACCGGCAATCTGCCGTAACCTTATCACTCACTACCATCTTAGGAAACAACTTCGCTCCGGCCAGGCTTTCTTAGCAACAGTTCCCAGAATTAGGAGAACAAGAGCTGGCGGCAGGATGTTTTCACACAACGCCGCCAAGCTGTGGAACCTCCTACCCTCTCAGCTTAGATCCAATCCCAACCTTCCCTCTTTTTGGAAACATCTAAAGACCTTTCTCTTCACCCCCCAAAACTAACTTCATCGAACCATTCCGGTTATTCCTACCTCACTCTTCAGGTAGCGCTTGGACGCCTCAGGGCAGCAATTTGTGCTTTATAAATTCACTTTTCATTTCATTTCATTCATAATCTGCAATTTTTTTTATTCTTGTGCATTTATGATTGTTATAACAGCAGTCGAATAAAGTTTTCCTTGACTTGACTATATCGGGTGGCATGCCAAATTAACTACGGGTATGCCATGGATTCCGATGGAAGGATAAATCAAAGGCAGATTGAAGATCGACAAAGGCAACATAAAGGTAGCCCCTGCAGGAAACAAAAGGCCGGATCTATTGTTGAAGGTTTCTGATGGAACCTAGCTTGGAATGGACTAAGCACATTGGCTGTGAGGATCCAGTCCTGGATCTTAGAAAGGACACAGAGGTAGCATAATTTTTGGATGCACTCAATGAAGCTGATGGGTCTATAGTTGCCTGGTTGAGCCCAATCACCTTTTTTGTGGATTGGAAGAACCACCGCGCCCTTCCACGAGTCAGGCATGGGTGCACCCTCCACCACAGCATTGGTGAGGTTAAGAACAAATTTAGACCAGGCAGCAATATCAGATTGAAATATATCAGCTGGTATGCCACAAGGGCCAGTCTCCCTGCTATTGGTGACAGGTTTAAAGAACTCTAAGATATCAGAGATATCAAATATTGAGGTGGAGACGTTCAAAGGAAAAGTAGCCGCCCAGGCATCCGCGTATGTGTGTAGTGAGGCCTCATGGCAGAGGTTCTTAAAGTAATCATGCCAAACTGATGGGGAAACACATTTGGTAGGTTCATGAGCAGACGGATTACCACCCCTAGGGGCAACTGACCTGAATTTGGCGCAGTCCTTGGCCCTGCAGACGTTTTCCGAGATCTGACCATCTCACCTCTTCCCATGCTCTATTAGCAGTGACTATTACAACTTAACATTGTTTTCTTATAACAGGAATGGATGCAACATGCCAAAATTGAATAGCTTGGGTCAGGATGTGCTGAGGGGCCAACATTCCCTGTTGATTGGGAGGCTGAGTTTAGAGCCTGTTTTCTTGTGGAGGTGCCTGGGGATTCTAAAATAGGAAATAATGTGCACAAAAAAAGCTGCACATAAAGCACCAATTGTGGGCGTGGTTCCAGTGTGGGGGGGACCACTCTCAATCTTTCTAAGGGCATACTGGAGTTCCTGACTTATAGGCCAAAGAATGTCTGGCCAGGCAGCTGCTTGGTGCCTTTTGAGATGCTGCATATTAGCTGTAAACTTGATGACCCTTGTAAAAAAAGCTGATGATGGACAGAAGGATGGCTATCACAGAATGCTGACATGGTGTCAGAGAGAGGATTGTGGTTACAGATGTTTTAAGGCATGGGCAGAGTGGGCCCTGGCCCAGGGTCCCAGCCTTTCAGGGGACCCCCTGATAGAGCCTGCTCTAATCTGAAGAGTTTTTTTCCCTGATGACCTTGGATAATTCATAAACAGATCGTTTTAATATCATTTTCCTTTAATTTATTTTTAATGTAGGTGATGTATGGGACTCTATTTCAGACCTTTGTCAGAGAAATGTTTGTGTTTCAACACTGTAATGTCCATAAAAAAGGTTTCATTTAGATCGAAAACCTCACATATGAGAAATGGGAGGATGTCACATATTATTTGCAGTAATATTAGTGAGCTGCTGCTGCATTACAATATCAAAAATAGGCCACTATCCTTGAAAATTAGATGTAAATACATTTAGAATTTAGACCGGTGTGCCTGTGCACTCAGTGACCTGGTCAAAGATGGCATAAAGGAGCTGAAATTGGATCATAAATTCAAAGCTGTTCAGAACAGGGGCCCCAAAAAATTTACATTTGGCCCATGGCCCCCGAAAGGCTTAAGCTGTACTTGATTGTGGTCACTCTCCATCTCACCAATAATAGTCATATCATCAACCATTGACCACAACCTCAAATCAACGAAATTGTAGCCAATGAGGCTCAGGTGGTTAGGCTTCTTAAACAGGAAACAACCATTACAACGCAGTCATTACGTCGCTTTGCTTTTACATAGCATGTCATTACAACGCAGCCATTACATCGCATGTCACTACAACACATGTCCTTATAATGCATGTCACTACAACGCAGGCATTACATCGCAAGTCATTACAACGCATACCATTACAATGCATAGTACCCTTACACTATCCAACACTTACCCTACTGTTGCACTCACTGGAGTTAGAATAGTAATTATTACCCCTATACTACCCAACACTTACCTTAAATGTGATGTAATGGTATGCATTGTAATGGTATGCGTTGTAAAGGTATAATGAGATGTAATAAAATGCGTTTTAAAGATAGTTTCTGAAAATGCGATGCAATGGCATGCGATGTAAAAAAATGCGTTGTAAAGGATGTTGCAATGTAAAACTGCTTTGTAAAGGCATGCGTTGTAAATGTATGCGTTGTAACGTCAGACATTCTTCTTAAACATATGCGCTCTTTGAGGCTCTGATCGGCCCATTAGTTGCCCTAAGCCCATGTTCTATGGTAAGTGCCTTTAGCTAGATAACGCTCTGGGTCCACCTATTTACGGCCGGAATATCCAAGGGCCCAAATCTTATCTTCTTCATGGGATAATTTGGCATCATACCTATCCAGAGCCTCGGAAGTAGTGTTGAAGCATCACGAAAGATGATGTAGCGTGGACCAATCCAAAGAAAGCTCAGAATAGGAGGTAATTACTGCATCCAGTAAATACCGTATCGCAGGGTATTGGTAGTTTAATGGCGCAGCACATATATTGGCATAGTGACTCAGTAATCTGACCGCTCATTGCTGCCAAGGCAAGAAAGGGCAAATTCTGTGCTCCATCCTTCCGAGAGTGGTAAAGTGAACGCCTTAAAGTGGGTGAAACTCTTTTGGTATTACCTAAAATTCATTAGTTGCCAAGTAAAGTTTGTGTATTAGTGAAACATAAAAAATATCTTTGCAGTTTTGTAAAACAAAAACGAAATTGTCTTGGAGCTGTTAGGATGCCACTTGCTTGTTTGGTGTATTTTACTACTAACAAAATTAATGCATTTTCCATTGTTCTGCAACAATAAAATATGTTCTCAATTAGATCAGTCTATTTTTTTTTAATGCACAATATCAATGCAATTGTTTATGAAAGAGCAATCACTAATTTTGAAAAACCTCAGCTGGGAGCATCATTTTAAAAGATCCGTGCTTGAACAACCCAACCCTCTCATTTCGAATTGCACTTCCTTTTTATTTTCGTTTTTATGTTGTTTCTAAAGATAGAATTCTAAAAAAAAGTCCTCATTAGTTGTCTACACTTGTAGGTGATGTGCAGCTTAGTATGGACACAGTCTGAGTACAAACGCATAATTTGTGCACACTTCTTTACAATCCTTTTGATTACTAATCTATCTGTGTCTTTTGTACAGAACCCACCTCTCTTACCCTTTGTGGGTACCTCTCCTCAAGGGTGTAATATAGCCTTTTAGTTTTCTAACGAGGTCTATACCAGTTGTTTAAAGCCCTGAGTGCGAATTATTTGCCCCAGCCACAGGCACGGGCCTACAATGAGGGAGAGGGCCATTAACAACTGGTACAGCATAAGGCAGTAGGTGCTATTCAGCTATTATAACATTTTACCCACTAAGGATAGAATGTTCTAAATTCAAAAGAGGGAAACAGAAAATAAACATTGGAATGTTGGAGCAAAAGTCTTATTCCAGACATTATTAGTCCTGAGTCATATCATTCTTTAATGGAGTGCCAAACATTCCAATATTCTAAAAAGAAAAATACAAAAAGAAGGCAGTGTAAAGAAAATAGTCAGCTTTTCATCTGAAATAGAAAATGGCCACAACCACAGAACAAAGTAGTAGAATAACAAGGCTTTATTTATCCCATTGCATGATGTACATATCGTAAGCCCAATAAATCGAATGCAAATACCGAAAGCAGGAAACATGAAAAGTTTACGACCTGTAGCAGATTACCTAGAGAGGGAAACAAAACATTAAGGCCCTTATTATGAGTACGGCGGTCCATAGGACCCCCTTCCTCATGGTGACGGTCCAACCACTGCCACGCTGAGGGCCCGCCACCAGTATTACGAGCGTGGAGGTCGGATTGCCACAGGATTGCTGTGTCCATGTGGTGGACATGCAACTAAGGGGGCCCTAACAGGTCCCCCTGCCACTTATGAGCTGAGGGGTGCATGCAGGGGTGCACCCCTGGATTTGCACCCCCGTTCCTGCATGGTGTGGCACCACCATCAGACTGCCATTGCACCGTCTGCCTTCCATTGAGTACCATTGTAATCCTGCTGGTGGGCGCACCTCGGACTTGGTGGTCCTCTGGGGACAGCGTGGTAGCGGTGCTGCTGGAGGATCACCAAAATTGTAATAAGGCCCTTAATGCTATTCAATTAAAGCCTATACATTAGATCAAGAAAATAGGTTTTATAAAAAGAATTTAGCAAATTACTGCACCCATATATGAATAATATAAACAGAAATGCACGTGTTTAATTCATCTGCTCCATGACCCAAACTATGCCCAAATTGTGTGGTAGATCCAACTTCCTCTGTAATAGTATGTTTTACTATTGCCCTTTCCTGATTTTAAGCAAATTGAGTGAATGAATGACAGAAGTGAAAAGTTAGTGGTCATTTATTGGGCAGTGCCAGGAAGCCTCATCATGGTGGTTCCTGTCACTGCATTTCCCTATTTGGTGCAGGGCCCCTTCAACATGAACTTTTTGCCAGGCCTAAATCTTCCCGTTAAATATGTATAAGTCACCCTAAAGGTAGGCCCAAAAGGCTTATATGGCAAGGTGCACTCTGCTTAAAAAGTGAGACATGTGCACTTCAGATTTGTATGTCCTGGCAGCGCAAAACTCCTGCAATTCTTTTTTCAATGTAGCATGCCTATCTCTCCTATTGAATAACACTGGGTTACCTTATCACATTTAATAAGTTATAAGTGTAGATTGGGAGCAGATAGAAATATACTGTTTACACTCAACTGAATCATGCCATAAAAATCCTCTTTAATGGTAAGGTCAGATTTTAGGTCACAATTCGGAAAGTGCAATTTTTAGAAAGTTGTCATTTTCTTTTGCTGAACAATGTGTTCCTCTGCTACTGTCCTGGGTATTATGACTGTGAATGGCTCTGCTGTTGAGGTTTGTGTATTACTTTCAGGCAGTGACACAAAGGGGACTAGGTGTGGACAGGTTGGCCATCATGAAAAGATGGCTGGGGACGGAGCCATGCCTCACCTTGCTTACTCTTCAAAGGTCTTGTCTCTAGCACAAACAAAGGAACCTGCCACTACCCTTTTGTCGCCTCTTGTGGACTTGGCAGGGGAAGAGAAGAACTTTCCAGAACCAGATGCGGGGGTAATATAGGGAATCTGCCCACTTCAAAGACTGGCATCAGGTATAATTATTGGACATCCAGAGTCACTCTTCAGCACACTCCAGGACCTGTATACTTAATAAAAGAATGACTGCCTTGCCCTAAGAGAAAAGTGCTAATGCTCCCAGAGGTCTGCCCTGCTGTCTGCAACACAGCGACGACCATCCACAACACTTTCCCTGCTCCTCGTGGACTTCTCACATAGGACTTTAAGAAGGTAACTTTTTCAGTGGGACTAACCTGGTTGCTATATGCTGCCCATGCGCCATCGCCGTCATCCTGAACTTGTAACTTTTCCCCGGTCTAGCTCGACCATATGACCATGAGTGGTTCATTGTGCTTTTAGGCACTATATTTACTTAAAACTTTAAAATCGAATATATCAGGTTCTACTGATTGGAATTTTGTTTTTTTGGCATAATATTATATATCTAAAATGGTTTGGGATTTTTCTTGTGACCTGTTTTCACTTCATTACTGTTTGTGCGCCACATAAATACTTCACATGTTGCCTCTACATTAAGCCTGGCTGTTTGATGCCGAGCTACCAGAGGGTTAATTTGGTGACTTTTGTTTTGTGGTTCACACTATGACAGGGATATTAGTTGTTGACTAAATGGGCCTAACACCACACTTAACCAATAATCCAATTTCTTACAAGTCTATCATGAGCAGCTTTGTATTCCTTTTTAAATAGAGCATAACTCTCATAATTCCTTGTAGCATAATCATCTGGAACTACCTAAAAATGACTCACAATTACACAAGAAGGGTCATTCTGCATTTAGCTCTATTTTCTTAGCACAAAATGACCCCTTATGTTCAAAACGAACACAAAGATGTATTTTGCACTAAAAAATAGCACTAAATGTAACAGAACATGAATATCAAGTTGAGCAGCCACTCACATTTACTAAATGTGCTCTTGAGGTAGGCTTTTTCCCCCACTTATCCCAGGCAATAAACACCGGTTTCTTAGCACAAGACACACCCTCGTTTCCAAAAGGAACCTGAAGATGCATTTTACATTAAGAAAATAGTGCTAAATGCAAAACAATATGAACAGCAGTGCAAGCAGCCACATGTACTCGCTAAATTCATTATTTCTGTCCGAACCTTCCCCCATTTTACTCATAATTATGTGAGTGGGTGTAATGGAGTAATTATTAGTAATTTTGCGTCTAAGAGTAATGTGTAATTACCAAAATTACTTCAGCATAGTTAAAATTTCACTGAGGCCTAATTGGAATACATTTTAATTAGCCGAGATCGGCTGTTATATACACAATGCAAAATAAATACATTTCAACAATGGCATTTAATTGCTTACATAACTGACCATGCTATATGTAGCACTCTAAATGCAGCTTAAGTCTACCGTAGGACCAACTAATTACCCAACCACCACTCACTGATGAATAATGAATATTAAATGTTTACATAGAGATGTCACTTCCTGTTCTGCTGAAGTCCTTACATATATTGTTGAGGAAGATTTCTGATTTTATACCTTCTCTTTTGATCTCCTTTACCTTGTTTTTGTAATAAATGTCATTCAAAAAAAGCCTATACATTCGATCAATAAATTTTTTTCCCACAATTCAGCCCCATCAAATCACCAATAAATAATTTAGCAAATTATTCCAACATGCACCCATATGTGAATAATGTAAATAAAAAGGTATGTTTATGTCACCTGCTCCATGATCCAAAACCATGTACAAGTTCATTGTTCCCCCACCTTGCTGTGCAACTGTATGTTCTTCTAATGCAATTTCCTGAATTTAAGCTAACTGATTGAATGACAGGTGCCAATTCCTTCAATTTTCTTGCAGTTAATAAACAAGTCGCTTTCATAGTTGCAAAGCTAAGCTATTAAAGTTTCTTCACCCCCTTTGTTGTAGATTTGTTAATACACTGGCTAACCAACAGAGGATCTCCAGCAATCTGAGATGTACTCAAGTTCTCAATATGTCTGTATAGAGAAGTCAGGTATCTCAGGACACATACGGAAGGTATGTGCATTTTATGCAGTTGGATGAGTATATCTTGAGCAGCTTCAAGACCATTTGAATATACTTTATTTAGCATATATTGGCTTTAATATGAGGCAAAATAAATATGTGTTGGTTATGGCATTTAGTCGCTTACCCACCTGACCATGCTACACCTAGCAATCTTAATTCAACCTAAGTCTTCCATAGGACTAATTAATTACCCCACCACCTATCACCAATAGATGGCACATATTAAATGTATTACATTGAGATGTCACTGTCCATGTTTAGTAATGCTAGTTCTGAAATCTTAAAATGTGTTGTTGATGGAAATGTCTGATTTTATTACTTCTCTCTTTAGCTCCTTTATTTTCTCTTAGTAATATTTATCAGTGACGTCATTTGAGATGTCATCAGTGATGTCATTGAGCATGTCACAAGTGGTGTGTGAGGTCATGAGCAGTGCAGTGCGGGGTGTACGTTGTAGTTAGATCAGGTATCTATAACTGCTAAATTTCACTGGTTTTGTACGAGTGAAATCCGAGCCTAACTATAACGTCCCTTTGTTTTTTTTCAGTGAATTTCTATTTTTTTTTAATGTTCTATTTCCTAACTTTAACATCCCTGTAACCTTGGTTTTTTTAGTGAATGTCTATGGTTTTTTAACGAGTCGTCATGTGTACATAGTGGTGGGAAAAGGGGGTGTGGCCTCTGACCGTCTCTCAGCAATCCCGCTGTATGGGACTTACTGTAGGTAACAGGAGGGCTTCCTGGCTCCAAGCGACCCTCAGCATTGAAGAGGACTTCTTCCTCCAACCAGTATTGCACCAGGACGTGCTTTTGCAGAGTGGTGGAGAAAGGGGGCAGGGCCTCCAACCAGTCTCAGCGATTGAGCTCTGTGGAACGTACTGGAGGTAACAGGCAGGGTTCTTGGATCCCTAGGACCCTAAGAATCCCAGGGGACTTCATTTCCCTACAAGCAGTGCACCAAGAAACACGTTTGCAGAGTGGTGGAAAAGGGGGCAGAGCCTCTGGTGACTTCCCTAGGCGGGCTGTTTTTTCTATTTTTTTCTATTTTATTAGAGGAGGAGGGTGCACCCCTTCCCTGGCCCAATTTCAGCACAGAGGACCCTATCCCCAGGGGACAGTTTTGTACATTATTATTTTGTACAGCTCCCCTTTCCAGGCCTGTTTTGGCACCAGGGCCCCATCCCCACGGCCTGGCCTATTTGTAATAAGGTAGGGAGGTCACATGACCCCCTGCCCTGGGCCGATGTTGGCATTGTGGGCCCCTTCCCCTGGGGCCCAGCCTTTTTATTATTTTTTTTATTTTGCGATAGGGGTGAGAGGCCATGCAGCCCCCCTCCCCAGGTCTGTTTTTGTCCTAGGGGGCCCCAAACCCAAGGCATGACCAGTTTGTAATAAGGGAGGGAGCCCATATGATTCGAACAGCAAGCAGGTAGCCCGAATGAACAGACCACTCATCATTTGAAAGGGAACATAAGCAACCCTAGACTAATGCCAGGCTTATTGGACCTCATAGGTTGGCCTTAACCAGTGCACTTAGAGTGTCAAATTGAAAGAAAATAAAGTGAATTGTGAAGTTATTGAATTAGTGCCAGTCACAAAGAAGAAAGTATGTTTATGTTCTTAACCTTATAAACAAACTGTTTCCATTTTTCTTTCAGCATTGTTTAGCAGTAAAGCACTTTTGCCAGATATGTGCACTCTTCTTGACTTCTAAGCTGTTTCCTTTTGAAGTCTGAGTCAAAAGTGATCTCTTCAGTAAAAAAGCAAACTTTAAGGATTTAATAACATACCCATTAAAACTAGGGTTCCTTTGAGTATCACTTTCTATCTAAAAATGTGGAAGTCAATTCTTCTGCTATAGTTCTTCACACATTATAGTGTATAACGTGTTACATTTGTCTGTTTGGGCTAATTCGAAGAATGTTGAAGTTCCAACGACTGTGCTTCAAGCTGCTAAGGATTTTGCTAAAATCATACTAAAGAAATGTGTGAAAATCTTAACAAAGTGTCTTTTTTTTTTTAATGAACATGTCTTAACAAATTCTTTGTCCATTTGTGTGAACATGTGTTCTGCACACTTGTTATGATTGGGTGGTCTGCATATATTTCAATGCTTGAAAGATCTTCTCATACATCATTCAGTGTTCTTGTGATTGTCCCAAACAATGAAGATTCCTTTCTGCATATCATAGACAAGCTAATTTTCTACAAAACAATGGTCTCTTCCATTTACGCTCACTGTAAACTTCTGTGCACCTATCAGGAGACCATAATCTAAGCATCTCTTCAGGTCCTGCATTAAATGACTCACAATGATGGATTGTATTGTTCCTCCTTTATAATACTTCTGTCTGCTTCCCTTTATAAAATATAAGATAAAACACATCCTGCTCAATTGCTAAAGGCAATTCGGTTTGTGGTGCCCAATATGTATCTTGCCATCACGACTAGCGCTATTCAGTTAATATTAAGAATGGAAGTTAGTATCAATTAGATGTATTCCATTCAACGGACCTTAATTTAAGCATTAGGCATCCTTGAACGGCTTTCAGAAATAAGCACAGGCTAAAGGGCCTGCTTTCAGATGAATATAAAGAAAAAGTGTATTCTCAATAGCTGAGTGCCCACTAACATAATTTCAATCCACTTTTGAGCATTTTGCACATCAAACACTTGAATTAGTGGCAGTATTACATAACTACTACTCAAGTATTACAAAACGCAATTCACAGACCTATATGTGGAGATTTCTGGTTCCACCTGTTCTATCCTTTCTTTGTGAAGATCATCAGCCATTAGTTCAGAAATCTCTGCACAAATAAGTCTATGTTTAAGTAGTGAATTTGGGTGGGAGAAGGAAGAGTGCCTATAATACACATTTTAGTTTGTTACATCTATATCTAAAATAAATATACAAAATATTATAAATACACATATATTTGTTTACATTATTATTTTATAATAAAATATTTTAAATAATGTATAAAAAGTGTAATACATTTTAATACCTTTTTCCTGTACTTAGATGTTGGAATATCTTCACTCGGTGGCAGGGAGCTCTGCCTATGTATGGAAAGTGATGATTATTAATTTTACACTCCTAATTCTAGTTCTAAAAGGCTCCACCAGGGGGTTGAGAGATGTAAGTCTATACCTAAGAATAAATATGCACTCAGAAATGGTGAATAGAAAATAAGTGTAAAGTCAATCTGAATTCAAGAATAGATGTTCAGATGAGTAAATCCACACAAGTAAATTTACATTTGTGAATCAGGCCCAAAAACTGATTGAATTATTAAATCTGTGTGTTCATAGCTTTGAGATGCATTTCAAAATAATTTGTTAAGATTTTGGCTATTTATTTTTGAGTGTCAGATGGCAATTTATGGATTAATATTCACTGCATGAGGAGTATTACACATGATTTCAAGATGTTTCTGAACATCTCACAAAGACATGTGGTCACACTAGACTGGCGGAGATCAGAACCTTCTCCACCCTGCCTGGTGGATTAATGCCATCACATTAGACATTTCTGCATAACCAATGGAGCTATCTATTCTTTAAGAGGAGACACTACCACAACAGCTTCTTTGAATGCACAGTAGCTTTGCTGAGTGGCTGCTATATGTAATTCAGCCACTCAGCAATGTTTCTTATTTTTCAAAAACAAACTCCCATACAGGGAATTTAATATTGAAGACCTAAAAACTGATAACCCCTCAAGCATTGTGGTAAATAAAAATTCCTTTACCGGGACTGAATTTGATACAGGAACATAGTAAAATAGCTCAGTAAAATGAGAGGCAGAATCCGTGATAGTAGAGTTTCGGAATGGGCTTTATTCCAATAATCGATTATAATCGGATGCTTCAAGTTCCATCACCACGGGGGTTCAGGAAGTGAAGTACATACTTTATTGACAAGCAGTAACTTTTATAGTCCATACATTATAATGAAGTGAATACAGTAGGCGTAACAATTGATAAGGAAATTGACGTGTGGTCCGCGTAACCGAAAAATGGGTGTAATAATGAGTAAAAAGGAACATAATTGGTTGTGATGTCATGTATAGGTGGATCTATAAGATAATACTTGGCATGGATGCGCGCGCAGCAGTATGACGTGTAATTGACGTGTAACTAGGGGGTGACGGGGACTTGACATTTAGCTCTACATGTGGAGACAAGAAGTCTGGGGGGTCAAGTCAACCTAATCCCAAATCATATCTAACATCCTATGTTTAAAGAACTATGTTATCCGTAAAAGAAGGACTCTCGGACAGAATCTATTCTATACTGACTGTGCGTGCGTGTACAAGCGTCTAAGTGTCTACACTGAATGCGAGGGGGTAGGAATATTCCATGGTAACAGGGCTATGAATTACTTGCATGAGGACAGAGAAGATGGGCCTTTTTGCTTGGTAACTGGAAGAATGTTTACTTAAACTACTAGGCAGGAATGCATCGGCTGAGGGGGAAGCAGATAATTCGAAGGTGAGATACAGTTCTTGGCAGAGAGTAGGCTGATGTCAGGCTTCGTGAGCCGCGCAGAGAATGAGACAAAGTTCATGGTCACAGATGCAGGCTCGGGCTGGAGCTTTCAGAGGCAGAAGGAAAAGAGGAGTTTTGATGACAGAATCAGGGCCTACTTGCCTGGACTGAAAAGTGGCATAAGTGAACCATATAAAGCCGGTGGCTTTTCATACTTAGGAATGGAATATCCGGCCTATTCATGGCGGATCTGACAAAGGACATGTTGACGGTGGACGCACATGTATTTGCGTCTTCATAACTGGAACTGGAGGGAGCATACATGTACTTGTGACATGCACATGGAACCGTTGGGGTCCAAGATAGGGGACATAACTGACCAGGAAAATCCACATTTCCACATTCCCTCCTTGTCCCCCTACTTGCCCTTCAAGAGATATCGATCTTCATCAATCCATTGATCTGTTCATATAGCATCATTTGTTCTTCTTTCTTATTCCGGGATCTTGAATGAAAATCTTGATGTGGAATGCACGATGTGGCACACAGACCACAAATTGCTGGTCCACATTGTAGACATAGACAGCAACTGAATAGTATGAGAAGGCCAATACCTAGGAAGGATAAAACTCTCCATCCCCAGGCTGATACCGTATTCCAAAACCAACTGGACCAAGTCCAAGTGCCTGGGTTCTGGTGTATCTGGCTTACAATCTTATGAAGGCGAGTGATGGCTTTATATACAGATGGCGAATTTTCTGGTATGAATACGCAGCAGCTTGATCCGATGACCCTACAAGCTCCGCCCCTATCAGCCAGGATGACGTCAAGGACAAGACGATTTTGAAGCACAACAATCCGCATAGCAGACTGCTCTTCCGTTAAATTGCCTAAGGCGGAAATAGTCTCATTCACTACTGCTTCAAGGGTTCTAGTTAATCTACGTATCAGCTTACTATTAGTAACAGTACCTATATAGGGAAAGATGCCTTTATTAAAATCGACATACTTGTCCCATGCCGTGTCAGTGTAATCGACAATGGGGAGATCTCTCCGTTCTCTGTTGTGTACTAAATGAATATTTCTGTAATAAATAATCAGGAGAAGCTAGAAAAACAGGTGGCAAAAGGAATGCTATGTAGCAGGTACCATCCCAATCTAGAGGTAGACGCATATATGCAGTCTGACCACATATAAAGTAGGAGTGGCGAGAAGCTCTGAATGAGGATTTGCCTTGATCACTGAATTCTACTATAGTAGTGCATTTACTATGGCCCATATGTATGGAACCAACCTTTCTTACACACAATTCACCTTTTGCTGGGAATACTGACATGGTGGGTAAGACTAGCTCAACTTCGGATACGACATTTAGAATCATGAGATTAGGTGTAAAATTACCTAATCCATATACTTCATTTTCTAGATCAGTTCCTGTTCTTTTGGGGCGACCCTCTTTGTCAGGGTAGCAGACTTTGAGTAAAACTAGGTTCAGGTTTCCCCATATCCAATGATCTTGGTAAACTGCTGTGTCTGAGTCTATGGAATTAATTAAGCTAAACCATGCTCCACAGGAGCCATTATGTGTAAATGGATGTGGAAAGAAAGGCAGGACTCCTTCATAATTCTGATAGGGAGGGAGTCGGCCACACACCCAACAATTGGTGGCATTACTAGTCTGATGGGAATGATGTAACATACTAATGAAAGTGTTATTGCGCAGCGCAAGTCTATAAGACAATTCATGCGGAGGTAAGTCACTAAAAGAATGTTCAGCAGCAATATTATAAACATGTCTAGAAATAGGGTAATATATGTGCAACAACATACTTGTAATAATTATTAAAAGACTCAATAAAAACAAAATTAATAATGTCACTATGCAATGGCTACGCAGTGATTTACAATACGCCTGTCGTTTCATCATTTTTCGCGACTGTTCATGATTCAGGTCTAGAGGATACATGTCAGAGACAGATTCAACCGCTTCACCTAGGGGAGGACTTAAACAATCAAACCGTCTGACGTCCTAGGCCTTAACTTAACTTTGTAAAGTTCGCTTTCAGTTTTTTCCACCAAAGGAAGTTTTGAATCAGTCTGTGAGGGAGTGTAGGGCACAATGTCTATATCCGAGGATAGTCCATGAAATTTCTTGATGTGGCTTGAATGAATCCAGCCCTTGCGGCCCTCGATCTTCACGGCTGTTCTTGTGGTCAACAGGACCAACTTGGGTGCTTTCCACCTGGGCTCCAGCTGAGTCTTTCGGTCGAAATTCCTCACAAAGACAAGATTACCCGGAACAACGTCATGGGGTTTCACCTCAGTGTTGTCGGGAAAGGCTGCAGCTACCTGTGAACGAGAAGATTGTAGTGCAGACATCAAGGAAGCCAAGTAATCTGTCAGCATGTTACAGTCAATATCAGTTATTTTGCGTGGTATAGGCGTCCCCCACATATTCGGTGGTCTACCGAAGATCACCTCATACGGGGATAGCCCTGTTCGTGAATGTGCTACCATTCTCATGTAAAAGAGTGCAACTGGTAACGCTACTACCCAGTCGACACCTTTCTCTCTGCATATTTTGGACATTCTAATTTTCAGTATCTGGTTATGTCTTTCTACGAGACCTGCTGCCTCGGGGTGTCGGACACAGTGGAATTTCCACTGATATCCTAACAGAAGTGAAACGTGTTTCATTAATTCGGATGAGAACGGCTGTCCGTTATCTGAGTAAACAACACGTGGTAAACCGTATCGTGGGAAGAATTCTCGAACCAACTGTTTGGCAGTAGTCGGGGCAGTGTAATCTGAAACCGGGTACGCCTCTGTCCAACGGGACAGAGCGCAGACAACTACGAGAACATATTTGAATCCTCGACATCGTTCCATCTGGATATAGTCCATCTGGAGTACTTCAAAAGGATGATTAGGAGTATGAAATCCACCCTGTTCTACGGGAACGCTTTTTCCTGGGTTGAACTGACAACAGATCATACAGGTACGGACCTTTTGTTTTGCTGCTGCTCGTATATGTTTATTGAACCAAATGTGTTGAATGCTGTCTAGCATAGCTTTTTCTCCTAGATGTGCTGGACTATGTATAGTGTTAATTATAACTTGGACCATTGAATCAGGAAGGAACCATACAGACCTTTCCTTCATCATCCATCCTTGGTCCGTTTGGATCCCTCCTAACTCAGTCCATTTCTTTATTTCGTCTGGTGTAGCATGTGTCTGTATGTCAATTACGTCAAGAGTAGGATCTTTAACTGTCATACAATGTGTCGGTGTCGGGACTATTGTCTTTGTCATGTCGGGGGTTTGAGTTTGAGCGGTCAGTTTAGCTGTTCTGTCGGCTAGATCATTGCCTTGGGAAATGATATCAGTAACCTTCGTATGGGCCTTACATTTCATAATTGATATTTCAGTGGGTAGATGTATTGCATCTAATAATGCATGAATGAGGGGTCCGTGCTGAATGTGGGCACCGTGGGAAGTTAAATAACCTCTCTCTCGCCACAGCACGCCGAAGTCATGTACAACTCCGAATGCATAACGCGAGTCAGTGTATATGTTGACTTTTTTATTTATGGCTTGAATACAGGCTTGTGTCAGAGCGATAAGTTCTGCGGCTTGAGCTGACAAAGTATTTATACGATTAGTTTCAATGACTTCAGTATCTGTTGTGACTGCGTAGGCGGCTACTAACTCTCCTGTACTTGTTCTCATGCATGAACCATCTACATACAAGGTCAGGTCTGGATCTGACAATGGGACATCGGTTAAGTCTTGTCTGGGTTTTGTTGTTATTGTAATAACTTCAATACAGTCATGGGCTAGTGGGTCTGTTCCGACTACTGGTAAAAGTGTGGCAGGATTCAATGTGTTACAGCGTCTGATTTCTATATGTGGCTGAAACAATGTAAGCTCGTATCCTGTAAGTCGCGCTACAGTCAAGTGTTGTGTTTGCGTTCTATTTACAAGAACCTCTACTGCATGTGGTACTTGAACTGTCAATGGATGTCCTAACACTATGGCATCGCTTTGTCTGATTGCTAAAGCTGTTGCTGCTACTGATTTTAGGCATGCAGGCAAAGCCTGAGCTACGGGATCTAATGTACTAGAAAAATAAGCACATGGTTTGTGTGCTCCTGCTTGATCCTGTGTGAGTACTGACAAGGCCGTACCTTCGCGTTCTGTAACAAAGAGTGTAAACTGTTTTCTGTAACATGGTGTTGCTAAAACAGGTGCTTGACATAAAGTTTTCTTTAGGCTTTCAAAAGCTTGTGTATGTTCTTGAGTCCAAGGGAGAACAGTCGATGTGGCTGCCTCCTGGGTTGTCAACTGAATGAGTGGTTTTGCTAGAAATGCATATTGCGGGATCCACTGTCTACAGTATGAAGTGAGGCCTATGAAAGCCCGCACCTCCTTTTGTGTCTTGGGTATTGGCATGTTAGCTATCAACTGAATGCGGTCGGGTGTAAGCTGCCTTCCCTCCTTGGACAGCGAGTGACCAAGATAAATAACTCGCTGGACACAGAATTGCAGCTTAGAAGGGGACACCTTGTGCCCCTTTTCGGCTAGAAATTGTAAAACTGTCAGTGATGCTTTTTCACATTCAGGTTCGCTTCTAGCGGTGATCAGCAGATCATCGACGTATTGAAGCAGAGCGGTGTTAACTGGCATGTGGATACTGTCAAGTTCTCGTTTCAGTGCTTGGCTATAGATGCTGGGGCTTTCTGTAAATCCTTGAGGTGCGCGTGAGAATTTAAAGCTGCGCCCATTTAAACTGAATCCGAACAAATATTGACTTTCCGGATCTATTGGGACGCTGAAAAAGGCATTTTTGAGATCAATTACAGTAAAGAATGTTGCTTCGGAATCAATAGCTGTCAATAATGACGAGATATCTGGGACCACAGGGAATTGTGGCACAATGCATTTGTTTAACTCGCGCAGATCAATAACCAATCGATATACTGGCGGGGCCTTCGGATCTGTTCGTTTAAGAATCGGTATTATCGGTGAATTACATATATTGGAGTCTGTTTCCACAACTACTCCTTGGGCAATGAGCTCGTCAATGATTTGTAGTAAAGCCACTACAGCATCTGGTGGTAACTTGTATTGTCGCATTCGTGGTAGCACCACTCCTGCCTTGAGTGTGACTCGATATGGTGTAATATTCATGCATCCAACATCAGTAGGGCCTTGTGCCCATAGACGTGTAGGTAAAGTCTGTAATCGGGGATCCATGTCTCTAGACACATAGTGACCTTTAAAATCACGTAAAAACAACCTTACTCCTTCCGGAGAACAACATATTATAGCTCCTAGAGCTTTTAACGTTTTTATTCCTAATAGATTTTCTGGACATGATTTAGTAAGCAATAAATCTGTAGTTCGGGTCAAAGGTCCTATCGTAAGTGGCAGAGGTTGTGACACTTCATTAACAATAGGTTTTCCTGAAAAACCAAGGGAAATATTCTGTGAGCCTGAGAGGGGTGCCCCTGGAACTTCACTACGTTTTATGGTCGTTCGACTTGCCCCTGTATCGAGTAGAAATTTTCTATCTTGGCCTAATAATTCACTATGTACATAAGGTCCTTCTTGGTCTACTGGGATTTCAATAAGGGGTAAGTCAACTTCCCTCTCTAGGCTTGTTCATGTGTAACGCTGATACTCGGGATATTCATACTGTGCGGTCTGATACATTTGTCGTGTTGTTGTCTGTGTGGCAGCAGCAGGCAACGGTGGTGCAGCTGGCACAAACTGTATTGGCTGTTGTGCGGCTGGCATGGCCTGGGCATGCTGCGTAGCTCCTTGTTCATTCTGATCTTGTCTAAGTGGCCGTGATCTTTCTTGTGTTTTACCTATGGCGATATTATGTTTTAAAACTGGACAATCGTGTACGTAATGGCCTGGCTTTTTACAATAATTGCATGTCCCTTTTACAGGTCCTGCTGAATCGGAATGTGTCATACCCTTTTTATGTCCTTCAGCTGGAACTGTCTGGGAAACTAGCATTTTCATTTTCGTGTCTTTCATGCGTCTGTGTTCTTGTTCTTGTTCCTCTTTAATTCTATTGTGGTGGTACTGTAACATTTGTAACATTTGTGTTGGAGTGTTACCTTGCCAGGTACTCTCGAATTTTAATACTCTATTCTTTACTGGGGGCAGGGCATTTTCCACTAATTTTGTTACAAACAGATGCGGGTATGATTCGCTACTTGCTTTTATGCCACTATTTATACCAAAACATTTTTCAAATCGGGCATAGTAATCACTAGTGTCTTCATCTTGCTTCTGCTTACAGGCTGAAATTGTACCCCAATCTTCCTTTTTCGTAGTTAATAAACGTGGCAGTACCTGTACTAGTAGACCTGGTAGTGCTTTAGTTTTGTCCCCAAGCCCCGAACCTGGACCTCGGGCCCTTTCTTCTGCTTCTAATGCTGACCATTCTATCTTTTGATCACCTACCTCCCACTCTTTTTCCTTGAGTTTCTCATAAATGCCAGCAGGCATCAACACCTTTAATATCGTCATAATGTCGGGGTAGGTATACTCTCCCATGAGTAACATGTCTTTAATTTCTCGGTGAAAACCCGCTGGGTCTTTGTCATGACTGGGTACCACTTTCTTCATTTCTAACAATTCTATTTTCGATATGGGCGTATATACAAATACGCGTTTAAACTGATTGTCCTCACCCTTTATTGGGTGCACTTCTCGTAAGGGATTCTGTCTATCTATGTGATACGTAGTTCTTTCCTTGACGGACAATGGAACATGTTCTGAACATACAAAAAGAATATACTGCTTTCTTGATTCTAGAATTTCTTTAATTAATTCAGTACCTGGACCTCTCCATTTATTCATAAGTAATTCAGTCAGTATGTCAGGCAAGGGACCAGGGTCCGAATGCTGACTCCGATATAGTATAATGAGTTGTTGAATCATATAAATCCCAGCTAACCTTTGTTCATCTGGGGTAAGATTCAAAAATGTGCGTACTACTGTATCATCACTATATTTTCCGGGACTGTCCACCCAATGGACAGCTGCCCTGGCTAAATCTTGTTCATCCATAGAATCGAGGAAATGATAACCCCTTCGTTCTCGGAGTAGTTTGTCGGCGGTTTGGAACGAATGCTCGTTAGACCTTATATTAATTATAGGTATTTGGAAATTCCTGTTATTATCTGGACATATCGGATGTATTGAGTCAGTATGATATCTAGTCTGATTCCTATTACAAGATCTTCCTTTACCTACATAGGCTATGGTGTCTGACTGTCCTGTGGGCAGTCCTGACCCTTCTTCCTCGTTTTGTTCGAACTCGTCTACCTCTAATCGCTCTTCGTGTAGGCGTTCTATTTCTTTACGGATCTTTCGGCACATGGCTATTATACAATTTTGTTTATCATGTCTCCCTTCCGATATATTCTGGCTCCATCTTGTAAGAATTTTCATTGCTTCCGGGTCTACCCCCGGTCGGTCTTGATTTCTGATCACACAGTTTATGAGGAAACGTAACAGTTCCCCCTGTATCTCTACTTTCTGGTATTCCATAGCTCTGTAAATACATTCTGGATCTCGCCCCGTTTGGACAAAATGATATATATTATCTAGATGCGCAGTCATTCCTGGTAACTTCGCTAAATACACTGCGGCTCGTCTGATACGCAATGATGCTAGGGTCATTTCGTCCTCTTTTCCAGGCACCGGGTCATATCTACAATCTATAAGAAGTTCCTTAAGCGCACGGGTACTAAGGAGTTTGGGTGTACGTGAATGCGCTGACTCTTGAAAGGTAAGTTTATTTATTCTGGGTGGCGTAAAAAAGATATTGGTAGCTCCTCCCGCGGCCCCATCTGGGGCGTCGGGTGTAAAAGGATTCGTCGAACGTGACACAGCAACTACAGGTGTGGACTCAGCTATAGAAGTACTTGTAGGAACAGATGCAGAAACAGATGTGCTTGCCGGAACTTGTGACTCGATTTGTTGCTGCAGGGATACGGGTGCTGGATCTTGGCGTTGGACCTCCCTGGTATGCGGTCTACGTGGGGCGGAATTAGCATACTCGGGAGCTGCGTCATCTAAATATGAGGAAAGAAAAACATCTTCTGCGGTTCTAGGATGCCCCTTAGGATGTACCTTGATTGGGAATAATGGGGGTGGCAAGTCTTTCGGTATCTCTGGAGTAGCCTTAGGTAATCCTTCGGCCAGAAGGGGATACATACCATTCATAAGGGCATTTCTTTGTCTGTCTACTTGTTCTGATTTCACTCGGATACCTTCCTCAATTAATAGATTCTCTCGAACTTTATTGGAATTCTCTTTACTCTTCTCTTCCTGTCTACGTGCTTTTTCTGTTCGTCTATGTGATTCTTTACGCCATAATTCAACGGCGTCTTTCTGTGACTGTCTGACTTTTCTTTTCCATAACTCTTCCTCGACTTTCATGATGCACTCTGCATCCCAGGTCCCCGCTGTGGGCCACCTCTGACTTTCTGGTAATCCCTTGGTATAGTCTACCCATAAATCAAGAAATAATATAGCGTCTAAGCCATGTTTGTGATACATAAAGTGCCCTGGAGTGTCCCTAGGAGGAATAGGGACGGCTTCTTCGAGAACCCCTTTTCTAGTAGTGATCTGTCTTAATTTCGAAAAAAGCGGCATATTGAGAACTGACCTTATACTTGATTTTGACCTGATACTTGAATTTGAACAGACTTAATACAATAAACACGATAATGAACAGTCATTCATACCACGATATTCAGAACATACTTAAACACTTTAAACATTTAACATTAAACCTTTAACTGAAACAACAATGATGATCGTCTGCATAACTAATCACCAAGCTTAATTCTCGACAATAACTAGACAATAACTAGACACTTCGGAATACTTCGGAATACTTGATATACTGCTAAACAGTACAGATACACTGCTAAAACAGTGCAGACCGGATTTGTGTACCCAAACCCGTCTTGACCGGCACAACCTATGTGCACGTCAGAAATGCCTCCCCAGCAATGGTACTCACCGGGTAGCTTCGGAAACGGAAGGCCTCAGTAACTTGAACTTGAACCGGACCGGACTCGACTCGACTCGACTCGTCGGACACTGGGCTTGACTTCGGACTGGTGGGTCTCTGTATACCTCGGATCTTGCTCTCTCAGCTAGGCTCTGGTCGGGATACTTCGCACTTCTCACCGCCTCGTCTGGGTGTTGATCGCAGTCTCAGTCGCCCCCGCTTGACCGGAGGGAGATACAGGAAATCCTGCTGGTACGCGTTATTGTCCGTCCAGCTGTGGCAGGAGACCGGGCCTGCAACGCACCGCCGGCGCGTGAGATGAGAAAGTGTCCCTGTTCGGGCGCCATCATGTGGTAAATAAAAATTCCTTTACCGGGACTGAATTTGATACAGGAACATAGTAAAATAGCTCAGTAAAATGAGAGGCAGAATCCGTGATAGTAGAGTTTCGGAATGGGCTTTATTCCAATAATCGATTATAATCGGATGCTTCAAGTTCCATCACCACGGGGGTTCAGGAAGTGAAGTACATACTTTATTGACAAGCAGTAACTTTTATAGTCCATACATTATAATGAAGTGAATACAGTAGGCGTAACAATTGATAAGGAAATTGACGTGTGGTCCGCGTAACCGAAAAATGGGTGTAATAATGAGTAAAAAGGAACATAATTGGTTGTGATGTCATGTATAGGTGGATCTATAAGATAATACTTGGCATGGATGCGCGCGCAGCAGTATGACGTGTAATTGACGTGTAACTAGGGGGTGACGGGGACTTGACATTTAGCTCTACATGTGGAGACAAGAAGTCTGGGGGGTCAAGTCAACCTAATCCCAAATCATATCTAACATCCTATGTTTAAAGAACTATGTTATCCGTAAAAGAAGGACTCTCGGACAGAATCTATTCTATACTGACTGTGCGTGCGTGTACAAGCGTCTAAGTGTCTACACTGAATGCGAGGGGGTAGGAATATTCCATGGTAACAGGGCTATGAATTACTTGCATGAGGACAGAGAAGATGGGCCTTTTTGCTTGGTAACTGGAAGAATGTTTACTTAAACTACTAGGCAGGAATGCATCGGCTGAGGGGGAAGCAGATAATTCGAAGGTGAGATACAGTTCTTGGCAGAGAGTAGGCTGATGTCAGGCTTCGTGAGCCGCGCAGAGAATGAGACAAAGTTCATGGTCACAGATGCAGGCTCGGGCTGGAGCTTTCAGAGGCAGAAGGAAAAGAGGAGTTTTGATGACAGAATCAGGGCCTACTTGCCTGGACTGAAAAGTGGCATAAGTGAACCATATAAAGCCGGTGGCTTTTCATACTTAGGAATGGAATATCCGGCCTATTCATGGCGGATCTGACAAAGGACATGTTGACGGTGGACGCACATGTATTTGCGTCTTCATAACTGGAACTGGAGGGAGCATACATGTACTTGTGACATGCACATGGAACCGTTGGGGTCCAAGATAGGGGACATAACTGACCAGGAAAATCCACATTTCCACAGCATGATGCAGTCACTTTTTTGTTTTCCTGTTTAGGAATGCCAGGCTTTGTTTTGTGGATCCTGAACAGGAAAATTAAGGGTAAAAAAGGATTAGGTACTTAGACTGATGGACCCATATGCATGAGGCCATCACTCTATGATTTCTGTTAGTGGAGACAGAGGAGGCTTTGCCGGAGGAAACATGACAGTGTTCTAACTCTAAACAGGGTGAGCAGACTAATAGTTTGGTGGACAGCGTACTCTGCCATGTTTGTGGTGGATTTCCCTGTCCACTAAAATCTAAAAAAGGCCATATGTTTCTACAGCAGATGTAGTTCTAAAAATTCCACTTTTTTATGTAGCAACACTGTTCTGTTGTTTTTTAGAGCAATTTAAAGTAGGTATAAAATTAGGTAGTTCTGGTATAAATCCTTGGTGATGACAGTCTGTAAAAGGTGACTTAAATCCATTAGACGATGGAGCTTCATATCTAATGATTATGTGCATTGAACCTAATTCTAAAACTATTAAAGTCAAAAGCACCTTAACACAAATATATTGAACTTCCAGTGCGGGTGATTTAATTGTGTGTGCGTGTGTATGTTATTGAAGAATGAGAGAGGATGCTTCTGAGGTGCTCCTATGCAACAGAAATAAGCTGTTTTGATATATGTTTGTGTGATATTTTTCAAAATACCACAGAGCTGCTGAGAACCTTACAGCTCCTGCACTTCCAGAATTGGATATAAGTTGAGGTAGATGCCAATAGAAATGTATCTAATAAGATTTATATCTAAGTTGGCACCAAACAGGACAGTAGAAATAAGTTGCAGCAGGATCATGTTTGGGCATCCAATATTGGATTTTATCATCTCTTTTCCTTCTGTACACTGATAATCTTGCTGCCTTAGATTATTCTTGGGTGTGTCTGCAGCATAAAATGTATGCACTGAGCAATTATTGACAAGCAGCCAAGATAGTAATTGAAACAAGTTAAACTAAGGCAAAACCATTTTAAAATTAACAGAGAGCTTCAATCTTTCCTGGTTTATCTTAGGAGACAAACAAGAGAATATGCTTGCATGTAATTATTTGGAATGACATTTAGTTTGCTATTAAAATATCTGAAATGGCTCCACTGACAAATCTTTTCAGAAGTCTGATGGCTTTAAAATGTGACCTGGTGTCTGTTGGATATTCAGCAGAACCCCTATCAGAGCATAATTTGTATCAATAGTACTATGGATATCTGAACAGTTAGCCTTTCATACAGGGTTTACATAAGAAAAGGTTGAATTTGCAACCCTGAAAATACGTGCTTGCCTTCCAAAGTGTGTAATGACTCAATCTATTCATTTGAGACTTGTTAGACCTGGCATTTTTGTCAGATTTACCCCCAGACATTTTGCTTTTTGGCCTCCTGTTTCTGACCCATTTTATGTTGGTTTTACGACTCTGGGCACTCTCCCTCTGCTAATCAATGCTAAAGTGCATATGCTCTCCATGTAAATTGTGTTTGCCCAGGACCTGTAAATCAAATGCTACTAGTGGGCTTGCAGCACTGGTTGTGCCACCCACACAAGTAGCCTGTCAAAGGTGTCTCAGACCTGCCACTGCAGTGTCTGCGAACAGTTTGTACTGCCATGTTGACCTGGCAAGTGCACCCACTTGCCAGGCCCTAACCTCCCCTCTTACTACATGTAAAGCACCCCTAAGGTAGGCTCAAGGGACCCCCATGGGCAGTATGTGAAAGGTAGGGCATGTAGTAGTTTGCCTACATGTCCTCATAGTGAAATACTGCCAATTTTGTTTTTCACTACTGAAAGGCTGTCTGTCCCATAGATTAACATAAAAACTGCCTTGTAACATCTTACAAGTGTAACTTTCTATTGGGACAAGATAGATAAAATGAGTTTAAGCTCTATATACACATCTTTTAGTTGAGATAGTTTTTAAATTGTGTATTTGAAAATGCCACTATTAGGAAGTGGGCATTTTCTTACTTAACCATCCTGTGTGCCTCTTCCTGTTTATGTATTCAGCATCTGGTTTTGGAGTGACAGGATCTGGGATGTGCATGTACACTAGACAGTCACAAAGGGGGGTTGAGGTATGTCCTGCCTTTCCTGGGTGACTCATAGTCAGGCTGATTAGACCTTTCTGCATTTAGAGTGGTGGGTGGAGTTTTTACTAGCACCTGAATATGCTGTGTCGGCTCTGTGCAATGTAGTCTCAACCTCCTGTAGTGCAGATGGAACAGGGAGGACAGGACTGATTTCTATTGAGCAAGAGGGACTTGCTGCCTAAAACTTCAAAGGGAAAAGTAACATACATGTTGTGACTCTGACCCCAGAACTTTGGATTACTGCTCAACTAAGGAACCTGATAGGAAAAATGACTTGAAAAGCTGTCAGGAGGAGCTGTCATTTTGCTGCGTGCTTTGCTGTGTTGGTCTACAGCTTGCTGCTTCTGTCTTGGGCAGGGGACCAACTGCATTGTACTTTCATCATCCTGCTATTAGTGTCCTGCCTTTCCTGGGTGACTCATAGCCAGGTTGATTAGACCTTTCAGTATTTAGAGTGGTGGTTGGAGTTTTTACTTGCATCTGAATTTGCTGTGTCAGCTCTGTGCAATGCTGCCTCCACCTACTGTAGTGAAGCTGACCAGGGAGGACAGGACTGGTTTCTATTGAACAAGGGGGACTTGCTGCCTAAAACTTTGAAAGGAAAGGTAACATAAATATTGTGACCCTGATCCCAGAACTTTGCATTACTGCTCAACTAAGGAACCTACTAGGAAGAAGGGCTGGAAATGCTGTCAGGAGGAGCTGTCACTTTGCTGCGTGCTTTGCTGTGTTGGTCTACTGCTTGCTGTTTCTGTCTTGGGCAGTGGAATGACTGGATTGTCCTTTCATCATCCTGCTATTAGAGTTTTCTCCAAGGGCTTGAAGTAGAGCCTGCCTCCTGTTGGAAGCCTCAGGGAAATCAAACAGTTCATGAGAACTTGTTTGGACTACGGGACCTGCAAAGAAGAAGAGCTAGAGAAGCTGTGAGGAGGAACTTCCACTTTTCTGTGTGCTTTGCCTTGTTGGTCTGCAGTGGCTGCTTCTGTCTTGGGCAGTGAAACGACTGGACTGAACTTTTTGCAACTTATCTTCCAAAGTTACTCCAAGGGCTTGAGGTAGAGCTTGTCCCCTGTTCAAGAAGTCTCAGGAACAGCAAAGACTTCGCCATCCTCTATGTACCCACTTCTAGAACTGAGTGTTTCAGTTGCCAGAGAGGAAAAAGCACCTTGACACTGTCAACGATGCTTCTGCTGGCTCCTGACCTATTTGCACTGCAGAGAACACTGCCCTCTTTCACACCGCAACCTTGGTTTCACCAGCGCGGCCAACCGGTGCCACCACTGAACCGCTGCTTGCACTGTGACTTGAGGGAACTGCACTTAGCACCACCTTGCCTCAACATTGCCACCCCTGGTATCCCTGATTATTCAGCTCCACGCCAACATCGAAGTCGCTGCCGGAACCATGGCCTGAGGGCACCACCCTGTCCTACACCGCAGCCTAGGCCTACTGAGGCCAGAGCCATCGATTCCAGATAGTCTGACGACAACAGAGCTTCAACAATGATGACGCCACTTCTTGCAGTGTGACCTGCCAGCACTACAACGAGCATCACCTCGCTTCACACCGTTGCCCTGGTATCAACGACGCTGCTGGATGCCATCACGAGCCGCTGCCTGCACCGTGACCTGACTGCACAGCACTCCAAACTGCTGTATTTCGCTCCACAGCTCCAGCGCCTGCTAACACCAGTGCTCCTGACTTCAACCTCATGGAGTTTGATCTGCAAACATGACTTCAAGGGCCGGACAACTCCTGCACCAACCTCCGAAGATGCCCCCTGTCGCTGCCGCCGCTTCTTTGGATCTCATCAAAAGGTCCAAAATGCCTTCATTTCCAAGGTACTGTTTGCCGGTCTTCCCAACACCGAAGCTGGCCTGCGATGCCTCGGTCATCCAGAACTGTTGGATTTGTTTGTTCACGATGCCTTGATAGCCCCGACTTCAAGGAACTGTATTCAAGGACATTCTTACAATATTCGTATTTTAATGTCTGTATATTGGATTTTGATCATTTTGGTCTTGTTTCTACAGATAAATATTGGCTATTTTTCTAAAAGTGGTCTGCTGTCCTTTTGTAGTGTTTTCACTGTATTACTGTGTGCTATGTGCAAATGCTTTACACGTTGCCTCTGAGAAAAGCCAGACTGCTCATGCCAAACTACCAAGGGGGTAAGCAGGGGTTATTTTAGAAGTGTAATCCCCTTATTCTGACTAGCAGGAAGGGTCCCTACTTGGACAAGGTGCATACCTCTGCCAAATAGAGACCCCCATTTCTAACAGGACTCTATTTAATAAGTTGGATAATTATAGCGTACACTCAAACTTATTGTTTTAAAGTTCGCTGAAAAAAGGAAATTGTGAAAAATGTTAATATATTTGGTCTAAAATGTTGTTGATGGGCGATTTTCCATTTTTCTGACCTCTAAGGAACATGTCTTTGTCACTATTATTTTCTGATGGTAAACTGTGATGAAATGTGCTTATGTACTGCTGGTGCTAAACATAGTGAAAACCTTGATTTTATAAATGCATCTGTCAAGAAATCTATTAGGTTATATTAAGGTAGATTATATGGGTCACAGAAATGCTTTTCCATATTTTAGCAGGCTGCTTAATCCCCATACGAGAGCTTTTTTTTAAAGTTATTTCCTGTTTTTTTAGAACATGAATATAAAAAAATTGAGTATTGATATGTATTTCTCAGGTGCAATGAAAGCCATATGTTATGCATATTATTGAAGTTTATTTGGGATCACTGACATAATATCGACTACCAAAATATAGACATACAAAAATATCGATGCCAAAATATAGAATGCCAAAATATCGAATCCCTATCTCCAAACAGGTAAGTACAAAAATATTGAATCCAAAATATCGTTGTTAAAAATATAGTTAGTCAAAATATCGAATATTTTAAATTTCTTAAAAGTAATGTAAGATGAATGAAATAATACATATAATTAACTGACACATACTTAAAAATACTTAAATAACATTAAAATTAATAAATAATTAATGTAAGTAAAAAAAAAATGTATACATATATATTAACGTAATATTAATTAAAAATATTCAATATTTTCTGCGTAGGATAGCGGGCGGGTAAAATTTACTATTACCACTCCAGTAAGTGCAATAGTAGGGAAAGCGTTGGATAGCGGGAGGGTCAAAATTACTATTCCCACTCAGAGAATGCAACAGTAGGGAAAGCGCTGGATAGCGGGAGGGTAAAAATTACTATTCCCACTCCAGAGAGTGCAATAATAGAGAAAGCATTGGATAGAGTAGGGGTAAAAATTACTATTTCCACTCCAGGGAGTGCAACAGTAGGGAAAGCGTTGGATAGCGGGATGGTAAAATTTACTATTCCCACTCCAGTGAGTGCAACAGTAGGGAAAGCGTTGGATAGAATAGGGGCAACAATTACTATTCCCACTCCAGTGAGTGCAACAGTAGGGAAAGCATTGGATAGCGTAGGGGTAAAAATTACTATTCCCACTCCAGAGAGTGCAACAGTAGGGAAAGCGTTGGATAGCGGGAGGGTAACATTTACTATTCCCACTCCAGTGAGTGCAACAGTAGGGAAAGCGTTGGATAGCGTAGGGGTAAAAATTACTATTCCCACTCCAAAGAGTGCAACAGTAGGGAAAGCATTGGATAGAGTAGGGCTAAAAATTACTAATCCCACTCCAGAGAGTGCAACAGTAGGGAAAGTGTTGGATAGCGTAGGGGTAAACATTACTATTCCCACTCCAGAGAGTGCAACAGTAGGGAAAGCGTTGGATAGCGGGAGGGCAACATTTAATATTCCCACTCCAGTGATCACAACAGTAGAGAAAATGTCAGATGACGTAGGGGTAAACATTACTATTCCCACTCCAAAGAGTGCAACAATAGGGATACCGTTGGATAGCGTAGGGATAAAAATGACTATTCCCATTCCCGAGAGTGCAACAGTAGGGAAAGCGTTGGATAGCGTAGGGGTAAAAATGATTATTCCCACTCCAGTGAGTGCAATAGTAGGGAATACGTTGGATAGCGTAGGGGTAAAAATTACTATTCCCACTCCAGTGAGTGCAATAGTAGGGAAAATAATAAATGTATATTTTATTAAAAATAAATGAATTATTAATACCAAAAAAAGTATTAAAATTAATTACCAATCACACAATATTTAATAATTAATTAATTATAAATACCAATACATTTTTGATTCATTAATTATCTATTAATAATTAATTAACAACCAATTATTTGTCTATAACAAACATTAATAAATGCAAATAATACCAATTAATAATTAATTAATAATATATTAATTATCAATATACACACATTATTTAAATAATTAATTTTTTAGAATTATGTTACTTCCCACCATATTCCCCTATAAACCCACTACCCGCTACAAATATTAAATGAATACAATTAACATAATAATCAATTAAACAATTAATACAAATTAATTACCAATTAATACAAATTATTTACCAATTAATAATTAATCAACAACCAATTGATTTTCAATACTAATTAATAATTAACTAATAACAATTAAATTACTTCCCACCCTATTCCCCTATAAACCCACAACCCGCTACAGAAGTAAAACGCAAAATTAAATTAAAAATAATTAATAATTCCTATAAATTATTATTTAATGTACTATAATTAAATTACTTCCCACCCTACTCCCCTATAAACCCACAACCCGCTACGGAATTATATTACACAAAAAATAAATAACATAAAATTCATTACTTTAAAAATATTCTAACATACATTCCAATATTAATACATACTTTTAACACATATACTAACACTTAAAACACTATATTCAATATTTTTAACTACTATATTATGACTATCGATATTACTTACTTCTATATTATTTAAATCGATATTTCTTACCTGATTTTCGATATTCTTCACCACTATATTTTGGCAATTCGATATTCTGTCCATTCTATATTAAAAACTCGATATTCTGTCCAGTCGATATTTTTTTTTCGATATTATGTCTATTTACCGTTTATTTGCATTTTTTTTTATTGTAAATATTGCATCTATGTCATTTGTTAATGAATTCAGTACCTGGCCTTATCTAAAAAATCAGAATTGGATGAACTTCAAACTCTACCATCAAAATGCATTACTATCACACATGAACTTTTAGATGAAAGTGAAGGAAAGTAACAATAATATTGATTTAGAATCTCTTTTCTTTATTATTGGGGGTTATTGTGTATGTC
Organism: Triturus cristatus; assembly: GCF_964204655.1. Classification (NCBI taxonomy): domain Eukaryota; kingdom Metazoa; phylum Chordata; class Amphibia; order Caudata; family Salamandridae; genus Triturus; species Triturus cristatus. The sequence continues at coordinate 114,139,224 of NC_140588.1, forward strand.
TTTGTGGGAAATGTGCTTAAATAAATCAATATTTTAATCTAGAGAATTGGATAGTTAACTGTGGCGTCTTTTCTTTATTTTGAGATTTGCAGTCTAAGCTATGGGCCTAATTACGAGTTTGGCGGTCCAATGCACCGGTTTGCGGACCGCCAGATTGGGTGTCTGCCCGTTGAATTAGGAGTATGGCGGTTGGACCACCATGGGACTGATGCTGTTGCCAGGGATCCATGATCACTGGTAGTAGCTTAGCAGTCGGAGGCCTCTCATATGCTAGCTCCACGCTGAGGCAGCGGCAAGCATTTTAGGAGTTTCCTTACTGCAGCACTTTTCATGGCAGTGCGACCACCATGAAAAAAGTGGTGGTGAAGAAACAAAGGCGACACTACAGGGACACCTTGTACCTCTGCGCCATGGGGTGCATGCAGGGGGGCACATGGTATGCCCCCTTATCAACATGCACCCCTCATGATCCTGCACCAAGCAAAATGTACAGCAATGTGAATTTCGGTCAGGGCAGAAACATGCTTTGACGTTCCCATTGCGGTGCCTATTTTAAAGGTACCGCCATGAGAATAGCAAAGAGCTGCCCACCAGCAATTTAAAAAGTAGTAATCTGGCAGGTGGTCTGATTTGGCTTTTGCCGAGTGGGAGCGAGGCATCAGTTTGGTAGCTCCTTTCCCACACCACCAAAGGCCCTATGTCTTTATCCAGATCACACATTATTACAAACCGTGCTGCAGGTTATGGACAACCTCGGAGTTGGGTGACTACAAGAAGGGTTTGATTGAAATAATTGAGCTTGATGGACATATGAAAAATACCCTGGTTAAAGCATATCTCTATGTGGTACGAGAGGTTAGGGCTCTCCCACCTATGGGATGTTCCCCAAAACATGACTTGTTCCTCTAAAAAACTTGTAAGGGACACATTCTGGTCTTGTGTCAATTATGATCTAATATACAGTTCCTTGATTGGCACATTGACTCAGAAATTTTTGAATATAAAAGACATCACTATCTTTGAGCAATTTATGGACGAGATAGGCCCACCCCTAGCAAAAACACTATATTTGCAATTTAGATATGGGATTTTACAGACTTCTGCAACCATATGTAGATGGGGGAGAAAAATGGTACTGATTTATGTACTCTCTGCTCTCTGGGGGCAAAAGAAGATGATGTCCATCTACTCTTCTTCTGCCCGGCCTATAAAAAACCGAGAGATCGTTGGATCAAACCTCTATGTAAAAATATGGGGGTTAGATCCTATAAAGAGGCAGAGCGCATAATTAAGTCTAATACCTCGCAACTTGTGGTATTTGGTACAAGTAGATTTTTATTCAGTGTGTACCTTATCAGGAAATGGTCTGGTCATAAATTGTAATGTTAGGTTATATACTGCCGTCTAACCTTAACCTGTACAGAATTTCAGATGTTCTGATCCTCTTAATTTTAAAATATTTTAGTGTCTGGATTTTAGTTAATTTAATAATTGTATTTATGATCTTAATTGCGATAAAGCTCAAGTATGATTATATTTTAATGATTTATTCGCCCTGCTACATGGTAAATTTAATCAATTGTTGGACTATGGTTATGTATATATGTGCCTGTTATTTATTTTCTGTACTTTTGCTTTTAAGGCTATAAAGCCGAAATAAAGTTTAAACAAACAAAACAAACAAACCGTGCTGCAAGATAATAACATTAGAGACATCCTCTCTCTTACAAAATATCTGAAAAAATTGTGATACAAGGTTCTTTAGTGCTTTTTGATGAGTCAAACACAATTCTTTAACAGGTTTTCCACCTTGCGTATCAATGTTGCAACACATCTTGAGGATCTAATTTTTAGAACTCAAGTGGTTAATAACAGTGGGATTTTAACTAGATAAAAATTAAACAGTTTCCTTAAAGGTATACAATTTATGACAGGCGATCAGTGGAAAATCTGGGCTGAAATAGAGACAACAATCATAACTGATAATAATTTGTTGAAGTGATCTTATAATATACCCTCAGGGAGATTTCCTCGATATTGATATATTATTAAGATACATTAGTTGAAAATTAGATTGACAGGGAGGTGCTAAAGAAAGCAGGGTCTTGGGAAAAATAGATTAAACAAATAAATCTATTTCTTAAAGTTTCTTCAAGGTGGACCCAATGGGAAAATATTGTTCAGACAGCTGAGATGTGGAAAAGAATTAATGTACTGTTTAGGTTTGAGGGGAGCCATTTTTTGAAAGATGCAATTTTATTCTAAATGCTTGACATAACAGGGTGGCTGTTTTTATCAAGTTTCATAATTCAAGCTTTTTAATTTAAATTTTCTCTTTTTAGCAATAAGTATTCTTCAATTGGTTATCCTTGGTAGCAGTTTATACATATGTTTGTATATCCTTTATTAATATACATTATATATTTATTGATGCTTATGAGAATTTGAGGAGGTTAAGATAGGTTGTCTTCTCGTTTGGTACTGTAAATGTATAGGGACATTTTGGTCTAAGTAAAGCCAGATCATTGCAAGATGGTGATTCATTTTGGATGTCAGATCCAATGTTATGAATTGATGATCTTCTGTTAGCAATATTTGATGCATTGACACTATATGGAGATTGATTTTGAAGACTGATGTGCACAGTCTCTTTTTTGGTGATCAGATACGATTAGTGTGGTCCACGTGTGGTATTTATCCAGTTTGTGATCATTTTATTTTAATATGGCAGCTGGTAAGATGTAGGTGTCTTATGTCAGAATACCTATAACATGAGACCTGTGGAGATTCTGTTGGTTTAAGGTTCTCGCTCCAGAGCTAAACAAGGAGGCCGACACTGTTCAGGTTAGCCTGGTTATCGGAGAGTATTAGGCATATGTGTAGGACTGTGTAGTCAATTCTGTTCTTTATTGAACACATACACAGCTTTGAAGGTGGTTTTCTGTTCTAGCAGGAGAGAATATGCAATGAATAGTGGCTGGATATAAAGGGCATATATGTTTTTTTGTTTGAGTGATAATGGGGTATTTTATCATTATAGGAATGATTGGTAATGGTTCAAGTGTCAAACACTTGTTTGGAAGACAGTAAATTTGGTTTCAACAAGTCAGATATGGGACAAGCGGACAGATTAATATGAAGGGCATCAAGATTTGTTTTAAGTGAAGTCTTTTTACTGGTATATTCCTATCATAGGAGTTGTTTTAAAGGATGTTTACTCAAAATGTACCTAGTGTTCAATATTTGTTCCATCCGCCTACGTAGCCAAAAGCAAACTGAATGCTAAAGGTATTATAAAAAATATTACAAAATGGGTTGTGATTATAATCTGTGGGCAACTCAGTTTAAACTCTCTGTAGCTTTATGTATTTATGTCTGTATTCATGTAGCTTTGGTGGGGGCTTTAAATAAAAAAAACACATTGAATTCCAAAGCAGCACATTTGAATTAAGTTGAGCCTCAGATTATAATATTCAAGGATCCTTGATTAATCTGAGCCTCCTATGTTGTCCTTTTAATTAGGAATATATCAATTTTCCAGGTCTTAATACTTTGAAAGGTGTTGTCTTGACACTCTGAGAAGGACCACCTTTGACTTTTCAGTGTGTGGTTGTTCTAAACGGTGAAGGAAATGTTACAGATTTGATATTTGATTGTTGAGGTGTTGGGTTAGTGCATGATAAGTTTCATTGTGAGCACTTTAAGGCCAGTAATACATCAAATGGGGCACCATAAGTTTAGAAAGAATTTTGTATCATAGACCATTTGAACTGATTACTATAGTGTTCTGATTGGTTACATGTAACAGTTAGTACACATTAGTAATGGCCTATCGACCTTTTTGGCTCCACTTAACCATCATTTTTTTGGAACTTAATTGGGAGTCTATCTTAGTATTCAATAGTGAACTATACGTGCTTCCTTGGGTTTCTGCGCAAAAAGGGTGTAAGTAAATTGTATGTTATATTTTATAAATGTGTTTAATAAGTTGCGTTTATGTTTGTTTTTAGGCAAACATTTTGGCAAATCACATATTTGGAACAACATACCAGTTTTAGATTTGAAGATCGAAAAATAATTTTAAATCCTGAAGAAGGTGGTTTCAAAGCATTACAATCCACCAAAAGTGTCCGACAAATATAAAGGTTCATTTTTTGTCTAACATGTTGTTTTTTAAATTTAAAAAAAAACAATATATGTGTTTATCATCATGTGATCTGTGATAAGAAAGAGTGTGGCATATATGTGATAATATATATTTTTTTGAAATCATGTTTGTTTATGTCTTGTAATTTATGTTGAGATGATTTTAATATATCAATGTCAACTTTTAATAAATATTTGTTTTTGTATATTGTTGTCATTTAACTTTTTTTGCACAGTTAACATATGGTCCATATAGCTATTTATAGTTGTACCTAAGGGAATTGTCAGTTTATTCTTGTCTTTCAGACCCTGTTCCCTTGGTTCTGTGGGTTTTCAATAGCGTATATCATAACATGCAGTGTAAGGACATTCTAGACGTTCATGAGCTTTCCCTGGGGAAATATGTTCTAGATTGTTTTGCATTCTATGCGATCCCCTCCCTATATCTGTCCATACTTGACAAGCAACTGACCAGCTCTATTTTGTATGTCTAGCTGAAAAATTTTAATCCATATTTTCTTTACAATTTGATACCTCAAGCTTTCATGTAGTGTACATCACCTAGGCAGTAGCCTACAAACATTATTTCTGCTCCAATTAGTTAAAGTTATGGTATTTGAAGGTGGCATAACTTCCTGCACAGTGCTGTATTGGCCTGAAGAATAGAGTGGTTCTCTTGACCACTGTGACAATCACAAAATCGCCCTGACTGAAGCTTGTCTGAAGGACGACATTGGGACCAAAATATCTTGACACCCAGGTGGCCTTATGAAAAACAAAGAAACTCTTCTTTCATGAGAGGGTTGAGGACATATTGGAGATACTGGGTGCTGTGTCTGTTGATGACTGTGCACTGTCCCCTTGACTTGCCCCTGTATTTGCCTGCTCCATGATCAACAGGGCCCATGCCTCAGTGATAGGGCAAGCAGTGTACCAAGAAAAGGCCACACAAATGCATATCATGCTCTTTCTTCTGCAAAGTAAGAAATCAAGATGGTGACTAGCCAGCTATAAGCAATAGTCCTCTGAATGTTTGCTGTATCTATTGGGAACAACCACAAATTGTTTCCCCAATTTCTAGGGTACTTCAACATAACTGTTTTAACTTGTTTACTTTACCACTAAACTGAACTGCTTTATTTTGTCTGGTAGCCCATCTTTACAAAGCCACTATAAGGAGACTTTGGAAAAAAGGTTATCAATGAACTACGGAAGCTGGCTTGTTTCCAGTTCCACCTAATAATACCGTTAAATCTTTTAATACTATAAATTATGCCCCCGTAATACACTACTTATGACTTCACATGTAACATCACTCATAACACGGTCAGAGGCATCACTGATGACATCACTGACCAGGGCTACAGGGTCAGGGTATTCATAACCTGCCTTATACTTATGTTTTTAATGTTTTATTTGGGACTAGGATGAAGCTGAGTCCCATGATGGCTACAAACACTTCCTGGTTGAAGTGCTGGCAGCCAATCAGGTTTCATCATGGGGACTGTTGGATCCACAGAGGATCCGCGCCCCTAGATATGCAAATTTTGATTTGGATAATTTCTTTAAAACTACTAAATAGATTTACACCAAATCACAAATAGACACTCCTCTATACCAAGATTCAGCTTTCTGCCAAATTTGGTGTAATTTTGTTCTGTTGTTTGGGCTGTGGTCATGTTCAAAACAAATGGCATCTGTTACCACGCATGCTAAAATGACGCGTGGCTTAACAATGCAGTCAATATCACGACTGTGTCGTTACCATGAGTTACATTACAACGCAAGTCAGTACAACGACTTGCTTTAGGGAAGCACAGGAGTTTGGAATAGTCTAAATTACTATTCAAACTCCAGTCGGGGCATCAGTAAGGATGGTGTTGGACTTAAAATCCAACACCAGTCCAACACCACATTCCTTAATGCAAGTTGTTGTAATGACTTGCGTTGTAATGGAAGTCGAGGTAACATTGCAGTCGTGGTACTGACTGCATTGTAAAGGCACTAGGTTGTATTAGATGTTTCCCTTTCAAAAGCCCTTGGGAAGTTAACATGGGGAAAGTGCATTTTGAGACCCCTCCATTTACCCTGAAACTTTCCAGACACCAGCTGAAGCAAGCATCATATTAGTTTTGTGAATATTCATCAAACGGCTCCAAAGATATTGGCAAAACAAAACATTTTCTTCCTATGGAAACAAGGGCCTAACTATAACTACTTACAGGCGACTCTCAGTAGGTAATACATATATATATATATATATTCACTGAAAAAACCATAGGTTTCACACATGTTATAGTTAGCGGAAATTTTACTGATAAAAAAACAGTGAAATTGCCCCGTTATAGTTAGTGCTGGCAACTATAACTCACGCGACCGCAATCCTCTGCTGATGCTAATACTGTATTTAGACACTTATTTGCCCATGTCTTCTTCCATACATTTTTCGCTATACATATATTACAAATATTTTTTTTTCATAAAGACACATATGTCATCAGCAGAAGATTGCGGTCGCGTGAGTTATAGTTGCCAGCACTAACTATAACGGGGCAATTTCACTGGTTTTTTATCAGTAAAATTTCCGCTAACTATAACATGTGTGAAACCTATGGTTTTTTCAGTGAATTTGCAAGGTTTTTTAAATGCTAATTCCTAACTATAACGTGTGTGAAACCTATGGTTTTTTCAGTGAATTTGTACGGTTTTTTAAATGCTAAGTTACTTTACGCCATTCGAGGCGTGCGCGCCCACTTAACGCAGTTCGTTCCGTGCACGGTTTTTATCAACTTTAATAAGCCCTGTACATTTGGTGGCCTTCGGCCACCAAAAGCACAGGGGGTGGGGTCAATGTGGATAGTGTTTTTTTTATTTCGATTTTATAATTTCATGTTGCCAAAATTTAGTTTTTTTTACCTATTAATAAGCCCTGTACATTTGGTGGCCTAAGGCCACCAAAAGCACAGGGGGTGGGGTAAGTGTGGATAGTGTTTTTTTTTTTTTTTTTTTTTTACCGTACGCTTACGGTAAGCGTACGGTAAGCGTACTCGGCGAAATTGCCGAAAAAAAAATAAAACCGTTTTTGCTCTTGGGGGATGTTTGGGGACTCCCTCAACATGACTATGTGGGAGGGAGTTGTCAAAACAGCCCCGTAACATGTTTTTGGCCATCTTGTTTGATAAACAACAGTCAGTGCGAGAGACAAAATGGCGGCCGCCGCTTCCTGGTTTTGGCCGATTCGAATGTTTACTAAGATCTAAGAGCCAATCAGAATCGCGCTCGCGCACGCCACCGTACGCTTACGGTAAGCGTACGGTAAGCGTACCGTAAGCGGGCTCAGATATATATATTGATTTAAAGGTTATTTTCTCAGAATCTACTGAACAGATTTACACCAAACCTACAAAAGGCACTTCCTTGACCTAGGGACTACCTCTCTGCCAAATTTCTAGTAATTCTGTTCAGCCGTTCGGGCTGTAGCTCGTTCTAAAGGTCCTATGGAAAAATGCATGGGAAAAACGCGTTTTGGGACCCCCCTTTTATCTCAGCCCCCGCTTGACGAATCCCCCCGAGGCTTTCAGGGTAGGAGCGGAGCGTAGCGCCCCACCTATTTTGAGAAATTCGCGAGGATTCATCGACCGGCGCCAAAGTTATTCAAAATAGAATGTTGAGGTTTTCCTATGGAAAAGGGGTCCTAACTATAACTACCTACTGGCGACCGCCAGTAGGTAATATATATATATATATATATATATATATATATATATATATATATATTCACTTAAAAAACCATAGGTTTCACACATGTTATAGTTAGCTGGACATTTCACTCGTAAAAAACCATTGAAATTCTCCCGTTATAGTTAGTTCAGATAACTATAGCTCGCGCGACCGCAATCCACTGCTGATGACGTCACATATTACATCACTCATGACATGGTCAGTGACATCACTCATGACATCACTGATGACATCATCCTTGTGATAGAGTGGCGGTCGCGCGAGTTACAGTTATCTGAACTAACTATAACGGGGGAATTCGCATGGTGCGCGGCTATAGATATTTATGTACTTTAACTGCAATTTTCTCAGGAACTACTGAACAGATTGACTCCATATATGCAAAAGGCACATCCCTGACCTGAGGACTACCTCTTTGCCAAATTTTAAGTAATTCTGTTCAGCCGTTCTGGCTGTACCTTCGACTAAAGGTCCTATGGGAAAATGCATGGGGAAAACGAGTTTTGGGACCCCCCTTTTTTCTCGGCCCCCGCTTGACGAATCCCCCCGAGACTTTCAGGGTAGGAGCTGAGCAAAGCGCCCCATTAGTTTTGAGAATTTCGCGAGTATTCGTCAACCGGCGCCAAAGTTATTCAAAATAGAATTTTGAGATTTTCTATGGAAACACGGTCCTAACTATAACTATCTACTGGCGACATATTTTCACTGAAAAAAACCATAGGTTTCAGGGACGTTATAGTTAGAAATTAGCATTTAAAAAACCTTAGAAATTCACTGAAAAAAACGATAGGTTTCAGGGATGTTATAGTTAGTTGGGCATTTCACTCATACAAAACCAGAGAAATTCGAACGTTATAGTTAGTAGAGCTAACTATAACTCGCGCCCCCGCAATGCACTGCTGATGACGTCACATATTACATCACTCATGACATGGTCAGTGGCATCACTGATTACATCACTGATGACATCTCAAATGACATTACTGATGACATCACTGATGACATCATCCAGTGAATGTGTGTTTCTGTAAAGTTTAAATATATTTTATATATGTTCATGCCAAGGTATATTGAAGAAAGAGTTGGTGTATAAGTGTGTGGGTGGAGGATTTAATAGGTGTGTGATTGACTGTATAAGTTAGTGATTACATGTGTCTTACTGAATGCATGGGTTAGTGACTAAACTGTGTTAATGTCTTTATCAGTCTATCAGTTCTTGTGTAAGCTGCTGCATGGGTTTATGATTAGGTACATGACTGTCTATATGGTTTACTTATTGGTTGCCTGAGTATCTGGATGGGTGCCTCAGTGTTTGTGTGTGTGGGAGGGTGGTCGGTGTGTGATTTTCTGCCTACATTTTGAGTGGATAATTTACTGGGTGTATGGGTTCAATAGTGCATGTGGAAATAGCTGTATAGGTGAGTGAGTGTGTGTATCAGTGTGTTGGTGAGTGAATATATGTCTCACTGGTATATGAGTGAGTAACTACATATGGAAAGGCAGTATATGTGAGTGTTGGAGTATATAAATGACTATATGTGAGAGTGAGTAATTGTGGGAGTGGCTGTATACATGAGTGTGTGCTTGTGTCAGTGATTGTACAAGAGAGTAAGTATATGTTAGTATCTTTAGGAATAGGTTAGATAATGAATGTATAACTGTATAGGTGAGTCGATGGCAGTGTTATTGATTCTTTACATGACTAGCTAGGTGTGTCAATAACTCTATGGATGAGTGACGGTGTATGAGTGTTTGTATAGTTATATGAGTACATATAATAGTGCTGTATTGATGAGTGACTGCCTGTATGAGAAACTGTATGGGTGAATGAATGAATGTGTGTGTATAGCTAGGAATTAGTCAGTGGGTAGATAGTAACTGCTATTGAGTTGTCAATGGTTTAAAAAATGGTAGTCTGTATTTTATAGTGGATGTATCAAAGGTTATATTAGGGTGTGAGGAGGTGCATCAGATGATCACATGGATGATGTCATCAGTGATGTCATTTGAGATGTCATCAGTGATGTCATGAGTGATGTCACTGACCATGTCATGAGTGATGTAATATGTGATGTCATCAGAAGTGCATTGCGGGGGCGTGAGTTATAGTTAGCTCCACTAACTATAACGTTCAAATTTCTCTGGTTTTGTACAAGTGAAATGTCCAACTAACTATAATGTCCCTGAAACCTATGATTTTTCCAGTGAATCTCTAAGGTTTTTTAAATGTGAATTTCTAAATATAACGTCCCTGAAACCTATGGTTTTTCACTTTTTTCAGTGAATTTCAAAGGTTTTTAAATGCTAATTTCTAATTACAATGTTCATTAAACCTATAGTTTTTTTTAGTGATTTTAAATTATCATTCCTTTCTCAACATGGTGAAAACAGCCGATATCACCAGTTTTCCAGCAATAGCTTCCGCCCAAAAAAATTGCCACAAATGAGAGCAACGACTAATGCTAATAATATGCAGAGTAGGCATTCCTATGCAAAAATAACACAAAAACACCACTTCCTGAAATTTTCAACGAGCAGCCAAATCTTCGGTGCGATCCAAAAACAGGCGATAAGCTGCGTTAGCAGTTGGAATGTAAAATCTGCCTTTTACTGGTGTAAAGTAGGATGACTACCTAAAATGTGAAAGGGAGTCCAGCCCAGAATCACATCTGAAGACCAACACATGTCCTAGAGCTACTGATCAGGCACCTCCCACACCCATTAAGGCCACAAACCCAATGCCATCACCCTCAGGACCTCCCCCCCGGACCCGACCCCCTACTACCACTGAGGCAGCGCACAACAGGTCAGCAAACGTTCCAAAAACGTCAAGGCCTCTCAGTCACACAATAACTGAATATTGCGAGATGTGGCAAACAAACATGTGTGAAGGACGCCAGTCACCCACCAATAATAATGCACACAATACAAAGTGTAGTGGTGATGTGCTGGACAGACCTCACTATGCAGAACACAAACCTCTCCATGTGTACATATACTGCTGGTGCTTGTAGTGTTGTGGACAGTGGACGCAACCATGTTACCTCAGGCAGTGGGGAAGATCTTGGTCATGTACATGTGTCGTCATCTCCTGTAAGCGGGAGCGCAGAGGGCTGGTCCAACGTGCGCCACTCCAGCGTAGAAGTGTGAATAAATAGGCCCGGGCTCTGGGCGTGGTTCACTTGTGTGAAGGCCAACGCGTCTGCCAGAGCGACGGCCCTCACCCTGCCATGTGGCTGCCACCATGACCGTGGGCCTCCTCGACACAGGCAGTAGTGTGAGTACACACTACTGCCTTCAATTTACACTGCGGACAGCAGGGCTCACAATTCAGATGGAGTCGCGATTGCAGATGACGCAGTCCAGTAGGCAAGACACATTGCTCCCAGTGCGACCACCCCAGACCATGCATCATCGCAGGCTGCGTACACGCTAAGCACCAGAGGTACCATTAACTCAGTGCACCACAAATTAATGCCACGTGGCCTTGTTAAGGCAGAATTAATTAGATAAAAGACATTGCTCCCAGTGCGGTCCGCCCGGACCACGCATCATCGCAGGGTGTCCACACATGAGTGCCTCAGGTGCCACTAACTCAGTGCACCACAAGTCATCGCCATGTGGCCTTACTGAGACAGAATTAATTAAACAAAAGACATTGCTACCAGTGCGGCCTGCCTGGACTGCGCATCATCGCAGGGTGTACACACGCTGGTTGCTTCAGGTGCCACAAACTCACTGCACATCGAGTCATCTCCACGTAGCCTTATTAAGGCAGAATTCATTTGCCAAAAGCCATTTCTACCAGTGCGGCCGGTCCAGACCACGCATCATCGCAGGCTCTGCACATAATGAATACTTCTGACGCCACTAACTGTGCAGCTCAACTGAACACCACATGGCTGTGGGCCCTGACTGACCACTGCCTCTGGCCTACACTGCGGTCAGCACTGCTCACAATTAAAATTGAGTCTTGATTCATTAATTACAGAGTCCAATGGGCAACTAAGTACAACGTCCCTGAAACCTACACAATATCCTTTTAGTATCCTTGCTTCAAGAACTTTTTCAATATAAATTATAGCTTTCGTACAATGACCAAACTCATCTTGCAAGCTCAAAGGAACACTGAATGGCAGTCTACACTGCGGCCAGCTGAGCTCACAGTTCAAATTCAGTCTTGTTTAATAATTTCAGAGTCCAGTAGGCAACTAACTATAACGTCCCCGAAACCTACACATTTCGACAATGTATCCATACATATTTCATATTTTGTTACCTACACTGCGGTCAGCAGAGCTCACAATTTATATTGAGACATGATTTATTAATTGCAGACAGAATTGTAGTCTATGTGCTCAGATTTTGTCAAGAGGAAGTGACAAAAGCATTCCTTGATGCCTGTGCTGACTACTGCCTTCCATCTATACTGCAAACTGCAGGGCTCACAATTCAGATCGAGTTGCGATTGCAGATGACGCAGTCCAGTAGGCAACAGACATTGCTAACAGTGCGGCCCTCCTGGACCATGCATCATCGCTAGCTGTGCACGCGTGGAATGCTTCTGATGCCCCTACCTCAGTGCGCCACAACTCATGGACCCTTTATGATAGAATCTTTTGTGTATGATTTCAGATCTGCTGCCCCTACCTCAGTGTACCACAAGTCAAAAACCCTTTAGGATAGAATCTTTTGTGTATTATTTCACATCTGGTGCCCCTAACTTAGTGCAGCACAAGTCATGGACCCTTTATAATTGAATCTCTGTGTGTGATCTGATGAATACTGTTGTACTTGTTGCCAGCACCAACCATTCCCTGAGGACTAGCTTACACTCACCCCACACACATCTAGCACAGGCGTAACTGGACATGTGACCCTGGTAATTAAAAGGGGCCGACCGCACGTGCCCGTACCCAGTTCCACTATCTATCTAACTGTGTCCGTGTGTTCATTATGTATGCATGATGCTGCCCCTGGGCCCTACCACATTACATTCTGCTGTGGACAGCACTGGCAACCATGTTACCTCTGGCAGTGGGGAAAACTTCGGTTATGTAACTTTGTCTCGGTCATTGTAAAAGTACATAGGTAGAGATCGGATCATAAGTGTACTGCAAGGAGAGTGTATAGTGAATTTATAAGTGCTTTGGAATTGGCCGCGTGATTGGATAAGTACATATGTTGGCGGAGCCTAACCGCCGAGCACAAGCTTGGCTCTAATTGGCTGCCCTCCATGTGCCAAAAATGGAAATTTGGGCTTTGCATGGCCCTGTATTGCTACAGCTGCAACACTCCACTGAATGTGCAATAAACATTCATATCCACACAGATATGTCATATGCACAATCTTTCATGTGTGGAAATATGGACGAATGTAGGGTCAGTGATTCCCCCTACCTTCCATGTTGGCCATGTTTTAGGACTTGGGTCACACGGTGACACATTGGCGCTTGCGGCCCGTGTGGCGGCAGCACTACAACAGGGACCCCGCATCAGTTGATTTGTCATACAGCCCAGGACAGAACCACACCCAGAGCTCTGGAGTCATTGTTCACAGCCTCACACAGGACTGGCATACGCCAGGCCAGCCCAATCCGCTTATGCGTACAGGGAGGGACAACAACGCTACATGGCCCAGATTTTCATTGTAGTGATCTGCTGGTCAAAGGTCTGGTAGTCAGTATGCCACAGCCACTCCCTCACTGCTGGTATACACCCACACCACACCCATCCAGCACAGGCATCACAGGACACGTGACCCTACCAATAAAAAAGACCGGGCACACTTGCTCCACGCCATTTCCATTTCAGACTTGGTGCACCGAATACACTGCAGCCGGCACAGGCACACCGCCACGGGACGGTGACTTTTGGTGCACTGAGGTAGGGGTGCTGTAAGTGCTGAGTGGGTGTGCAGCCTGCGATGATGGCGGGTGCACTGGTATGTCCTCCGCCATGGTAAAATCAAAACACAGCACCAAATGTGGGACCTGGTGGCCTGCAGAGCAGGGCTGCATGATGTGGAGGGTGCCCTGTCTGCGGAGAGGTGAGCAGTGAGGCCTGGTGCACAGGGGCAGGCAGACACCTCTGGGCAGAGGAAGTGGATGGGGTGCAGCAGCCTGGATGCGCAGCAGTGGGCAGACACCTCTGGGCAGTGGAATTGGATGGGGTGCAGCAGCCTGGATGCACAAAGGCAGGACATCGATTTAGGCGTGCGCACTCGTATGTACTCTGCCATTACTGATTCTGTACTATGTTTCAGATGAGTGAGATTGAGGCTCCACTATGTCCCGGCACGTGGTTGGGGACACACCGGTGGTGGAAAGGTAAGCTTTTAGGGTTTTGTCCACAGTGTGGGCACTCACTGTCCCTCTCCATCTCTTCCTTTCTCTCCCTCACACTCTTTCTCTCGTCTTCTCTCTCACACTGTTTCTCTCTTTCTCTCTCTCTTCTTCACTCTCACTCTTTCTCTCTCTCTCACTCTTCTTCTGTTTCTCTCTTCCTCTTTCTCAAACTGTTTCTCTCTCTCTTCCTCTCTCTCACTCTTTCTCTCTCTCTTCCTCTCTCTCTCTAACTCTTTCTCTGTCTTCCTCTCACTCTTTCTTTCTTTCTCTCTCTATCTTCCTCTCTCTCACTCTTTCTCTCTCTCACTCTCCTTTGATGGATGCATGACGAACAATCTTATCTTGCTATTTGTCTAGCAGGATGATGCGTGGCCATCCTGTCAATCAACACCCACTCTGAATTGTGAGCTCGGCTTGACCGCATGTACGCAATGTCTTAGGAGGTTGCTTCGGCACGTGGTGGACCCTTTTACACAAACACCAGTGGCGGAAGGTGAGCTGAGAGGCTTGCTTTCGCAGCAGCGGGAAGTCACTTCTGGGTGGTGGGAGTGGCCAGTGTGCAGCAGCCTGGGTGCACAAGAGCAGACAGACACTTCCGAGCAGTAGGAGTGGATGGGGTGCAGCAGCCTGGGTGCACAGGACCGGGCAGGCACCTCTAGGCAGTGTGAGTGTATGGGGTGCAGCAGTCTGGGTGTGCAGGAACGGGCAGTCACCTCCGGGCACTGGGAGTGGATGGGGTGCAGCAGCCTGGGTGCACAGCAGCGGGCAGACACCTCTGGGCAGTGGGAGTAGATGGGGTATGGCAGCCTGAGTGCGCAGGACGGACAGACACCTCTGGGCAGCAGGAGTCGATGGGGTGCAGCAGCCTGGGTGCGCAGGGGCGAAACAGAGAATTACGCATGTGCAGTTTTATGTACTCTGCCATTACTGATTGCATACTATGTTTCAGATGACTAAACTTGAGGGCTGCACTTTGACCCGGCACATGGTTGGAGACACACCAGATGCAGAAAGGTGAGCTGTGAGGATTTTCTCCACAGTATCAACACTCACTCTCACTCTGCATCTCTTCCTTTCTGTCACTCACACTATTTCTCTCTCTCACTCTCTATCTCTTCCTTTCTTTCTCTCACACTCTTTCTCTCTTTCTCTGTCCCTTCCTCTCTCTCTCATTCTTTCTTTCTCTCTTTCTTCCTCTCTGTCTCACTCTTTCTCTCTATTTCTTCCTCTCTCTCTCACTCTTTCTGTCTTCCTCTCTCTCTCCCTCTTTCTTTCTTTCTCGCTCTCTTCCTCTCTCTCACTCTTTCTCTCTTTCTCTCTCTCTCTCTCTCCTTTGATGGGCGCAGGATGCACAATCTTATCTTTATTTTTGTCTTGCAGGCTGTGATTCACAAATTGTTGAGGGATGACATGCCTGCACCTACTTCTATTTTGTTGTTTTGTTTAAATGAATTGTTTTATATGTAAATCCATAGATGACTGAGATTCTTATTTGTCCAACCTCACATGCATGTTCTTAATTCTAATTGTGCGACCTCAGTCAATTTGTTACGTTCCAGATTTCCGAAGGTTGCTCTCACATTTGTTTGTGGGGGGTGGCGGTGAGTGGGGATGGCGGACAAGGGGCTGGCGGCAGGGGGTGTCAGAGCAGTGTTGGGTGTCTGAGCTGCATGATTGTTGGCACCATTGCATCTGTTGTCATTCAGGTAAGGTTGTAGTCCGACTTTACACCAGCTCAGAACACTGTAAAAAAGAATAAACATTTTATGTTGTGATCTGTTTATAAAATATAAAATATATTAGCCAGCACAAAGACTGTTTCTTCTTAGCATTCATTGATCATGAAGTAACTTTCATGAAATGAACTATTGGAAGCATTTCACGTTCTTTGATTTTTGAGTAGAACTAGAAATGGAAAATGGTAGGATCTTTCTCCACTGTTAGTGGGCTAATGGGTGAAGAGCCTGTGTTGAAGGTTGTTTACTACATCAATGCTTGCCTTCAAGTTTCTTATACCTTTTCGTTAAAGGCCTGATTCTCCTTTATGAGAATTATAGATGAATGCATCAGATCAGCCAAGCAGATTTATAATATTAAAACCAAATTACTCTGATATTAAGAATTGACACCGGTTGGAAATAGCAATTGGCTGTGTTTGATATGTATGTTGCCGGATGTATGACGTTACTACGCATACAATTACAACGCATACCATGACAACGCATTTTTTACAACGCAAACACTGTTACAACGCATTATTTTACAACTAATACTGTTTCAACGCAAAAGTGAGTAAATTACTTAAAAGTGCATTTACAACGAAAACAATTACAACGCATACCATTACAACGCCAACATATTTTTTTTTTTTTAAAGTACAATAAAATCTGGCACGGGATGCAGGGAAATTAGGGGTTTTTGGGTGGGGAAGTGTATTAAAATGTGGAGCAAAACTGAACGTAAATTAACTGAAATGCATTACAAAATGAATACTCGAGTATTAAAATGAATACTAGAGTATTAAAATTAATACTCGAGTATTAAAATTAATACTCCTATTTCCCTAAAAAATCCGTTTTAACAAATTTAAAAGTTTTACACAAATAACGAATAATTAAACAACAGTTCATATACATGCAAATCATGATTATATCAGAAAATAAGTAAACGGATTAAAACACAAAACACATACACATAGTCGCCATTTTAACCATCCCACTTCTAAAACTTGTCCTACAACACTTTCTATGAAAACAATAGCAAAATACATGTTCCAAAATGGATGCCAAAATGGAGCAAATAAGTGAAAACAACACATCTTTTAATGCTTTTTTAAATTATCATTTTCCACAGCAAATAAAAGTATACTAAAAAACACAACGCACGCTGTTTTTTAAAAAATTAATAATGACACTGACTAAAACTTATAAATACCAGCAAGACACGATTTTACAATCAGTTGATTATCAACTACCAGAGAGACCAGACGCAAAAACCTGACCCTCTGACTCCTAGACTGAGAGAACACTGCAATCCATTGGAGAAGCATTCTTTCTTTCCTACTACAAGTAAGTTACTATTATATTTTAACACCATGTTTTCTCATAAATCATGTTTCATTTCCATCCAAACAGTGCAGCAAATATAATTTAAACATTTTTTAAAATGTACTCTAACCATTTTTTTTCTGTGAAGTAACTTTAATATATACAAACTTACAATATCTTTTTTTTCTTCCTAAAACAGGAATTTGTTTTTCTATCAAAACCAACAAATCGTTTGCAAACATTTTTTTCAACACAACCTACACGACTCACCTTTCTTAATGTGAAGGTAAATTAATTAATACTTCTTTTAATTGTAATTTTGTAAAAAAAAAACATTAACTTTACCATTAGCAAAAGTGTTGGATGGTGTAGGGGTAACAATTACTTTTTTTACTCCTTGAAGGTGCATTATTAAGGAAAGTGTGGGATGGTGCAGGGGTAACAATTACTAATGTAACTCCAGGAAGGTGCAGCAGTAGGGAAAGTGTGGGATGGTGTATGTTTAACAATTAGTATTCTTACTACCGGTAAGTGCAGCAGTAGGGAAATTGTAGGATGGTGTAGGGGTAACAATTACTATTCTAACTCCAGGTAGGTTCAGCATTAGGGAAAGTGTGGGATGGTGTAGGGGTAACAATTACTATTCTAACTCCAGGAAGGTGGAGCTGTAGGGAAAGTGAGGGATAGTGTAGGGGTATCCATTACTATTCTAACTCCAGGAAGGTGCAGCATTATGGAAAGTGTAGGATGTTTAGGGGTACAAATTATTTTTCTAACTCAAGATAGGTGCAGCACCAGGGAATGTATGATATGTGATGTAGTTAGACTTAAATAAAATGTCACCTTTACAAAGAAGTTTTCAAATTTTGCAATTTTCACCAACGTAGTCAAAGTTGTTCATTTCTTAATTGCTTTTTCTTTCTTTTTCTCAGATAATTCTTTGCAACTTTGTCAAAAAACTCAAAAAACAGAAAAACAAACAACCAAAAACTCCAGCCAGCAGGCCAAGACCATAGCAGAAGCAAAACCAAGAAAGAAACACCAAAAACAAAAGGTATTTTAAATAAACACTGTTATAAATTCAACAATATAATAGTCAAACCTTTTTTTTAATAATTAAAATAAAATCCCACAATACAGAAAATATGGGTTGTAGTTGGAATAACTATTACTATTCTAACTCAAGGAAGGTGCAGCAGTAGGGAAAGTGAAAGATTGTGTAGGGGTAAAAATTACTATTCTAACTCCAGGAAGGTGAAGCAGTAGGGAAAGTGTGGGATGGTGTAGTGTAACAATTACTATTCATTCACCAGGTAGGTGCAGCATTAGGGAAAGTGTGGGATGGTGTAGGGGTAAAAATTACTATTCTAACTCCAGGTAGGTGCATTAGTAGGGAAAGTGTGGGATGGTGTAGGGGCACCAATTACTATTCTAACTCCAGTTATGTGCAGCAGCAGAGAAAGTGTTTGAATGTGGTGGGGTTAACAAATATTAATGTAACTCAAGATAGGTGCTGAATCAGGGAATATGTGATATGTGATGTAGTTAGACTTAAATAAAATATCAAATATACACAGATGTTTTCACTTTTTGCAAATTTTCCAAACATTGACAATGTTTCCCATTTGTGAATTGTTTTTTCTTTCTGTTTCTCAGATAAATCTTTGCTACTTTATATGAAAAGTTGAAAAAAAGAAGACCAGACACCCAAACACTCCAGCCAGCAGGCAAAAACCATACCAGAAGCAAAACCAAGAAAAAAACTCAAAAAGCAAAAGGTATTTAAAATAAACACTCTTATAAATCCAACAATCTTATGGACTAACCTTTTTTTATAATAATTAAAATAAGCTGCCACAATACATAATCTATGGGTTGTAGTAGGAATATCAATTACTATTCTAACTCCTTCTAGGTACAGCAGTAGGGAAACTGTGGGATGCTGTAGGGGTAAAATTACTATTCTAACTCCAGGAAGGTGCAACAGTAGGGAAAGTGTGGGATGGTGTAGGGGTAACAATTACTATTCTAACTCCAGGAAGGTGCAGCAGTAGGGAAAGTGAGGGATGGTGTAGGGGTAAAAATTACTATTCTAACTCCAGGTTGGTGCAGCAGTAGGGAAAGTGTTGGATGGTGTAGGGGTAACAATTACTATTCTAACTCCAGGAAGGTGCAGCAGAAGGGAAAGTGTGGGATGGTGTTGGGGTAACAATTACTATTCATTCACCAGGTAGGTGCAGCATTAGGGAAAGTGTGGGATGCTGTAGGGGTAAAAATTACTATTCTAACTCCAGGAAGATGCAGCAGTAGGGAAAGTGTGCGATTTTGTAGGGGTAACAACTACTATTCTAACTCCAGGAAGGTGCAGCAGTAGGGAAAGTGTGGGATGGTGTAGGGGTAACAATTACTATTCTAACTCCAGGTAGGTGCAGCAGTATGGAAAGTGTGAGATGGTGTAGGGGTAACAATTACTATTCTAACTCCAGGTTGGTGCAGCAGTAATGAAAGTGTGAGATGGTGTAGGGGTAACAATTACTATTCTAACTCCAGGTTGGTGCAGCAGTAGGGAAAGTGTGGGATGGGTAAGGGGTAACAATTACTATTCTAACTCCAGGCTGGTGCAGCAGTAGGGAAAGTGTGGGATGGTGTAGGGGTAACAATTACTATTCTAACTCCAGGTTGGTGCAGCAGTAGGGAAAGTGTGGGATGGTGTAGGGGTAACAATTACTATGCAGCAGTAGGGAAAGTGAGGGATGGTGTAGGGGTAAAAATTACTATTCTAACTCCAGGTAGGTGCAGCAGTAGGGAAAGTGTGGGATGGTGTAGGGGTAACAATTACTATTCTAACTCCAGGAAGGTGCAGCAATAGGGAAAGTGTGGGATGGTGTAGGGGTAACAATTACTATTCTAACTCAAGGTTGGTGCAGCAGTAGGGAAAGTGTGGGATGGTGTAGGGGTAACAATTACTATTCTAACTCCAGGTTGGTGCAGCAGTAGGGAAAGTGTGGGATGGTGTAGGGGTAAAAATTACTATTCTAACTCCAGGTTGGTGCAGCAGTAGGGAAAGTGTGGGATGGTGTAGGGGTAACAATTACTATTCTAACTCCAGGAAGGTGCAGCAGTAGGGAAAGTGTGGGAAGGTGTAGGGGTAAAAATTACTATTCTAACTCCAAGTTGGTGCAGCAGTAGGGAAAGTGTGGGATGGTGTAGGGGTAACAATTACTATTCTAACTCCAGGTTGGTGCAGCAGTAGGGAAAGTGTGGGATGGTGTAGGGGTAACAATTACAATTCTAACTCCAGGAAGGTGCAGCAGTAGGGAAAGTGTGGGATGGTGTTGGGGTAACAATTACTATTCTAACTCCTGGAAGGTGCAGCATTAGAGATCGTGTATTTTTTTTTTAAGACTAATTTCTTTTTCTTCTCTTCTCTTCACAGATAATGTCTACTCTTGAAGCTGCTAAATATATTACATCTAGGAAAGGGACAAATTTACTGAACCATGCAGGATACATATATAGTAAAGAAAGAATAAGTTTTCCTAGATATCATTGGAGGTGTGTGCAATACTACTCTTCCCATTGCAGTGGCAGAGCGGTTACACTTGATAATTTAGTTGTAAAAACAACAGAACATAACCACTCTGCCTCTGCAATGGAGGTAGAAATTAGAGAAACAGTAAATGAAATGAAAGCCATTGCAAGCACCTCTAATGATTTTACAGGATCCATTTTAAGAGAGGTTGCAGAGCATGTCCCCAGTCATGTTGCTAGTAATATGCCTATAATTCCTAATTTGAGACGAATTATTCAAAGACAAAAGCAGGCAAGTAACATCCAATTATCTACACCACATACTTTTTCTGATATTAGAATTCCACATGATCTTTCTATTTCTTTTGCTGATGAACCTTTCCTTCTGCATGATAACGAAAACCCTCAAAAACGAATTCTTATTTTTAGTACCCCACGTAACCTTGCTAAGTTAGAAAATAGTGAAATTTGGATGATGGATGGGACATTTAAAAGTACACCCCATCCTTTCACTCAAATTTACACTATACATGCAAAAATTAACAATAATGTAATACCCTTAGTATATAGTTTGCTACCTGATAAGACTTCTGCAACATACTCTGAACTTTTATCAGTTATTAAAAATAAAACTTCCAAAAGTCCTAGGAAAATAATAGTAGATTTTGAATTGAGCATGATCAATGTGATCACTAAAACGTACATGGATACCCAAATTCAGGGATGTTCTTTCCATTTTTCCCAGGCATTTTGGCGTAAATTACAAAAAACATCCCTAGTTGCAGAATACTGTCGAGATAGCAAACTACAGTTTGAATTAAAAAAATTAACAGCACTTTGTTTTGTTCCTCCCGATAGTGTGGACGAGTACTACACTGCTATTACAGAATCTGAATATTTTACAAAATTGGCACCCATCCTAAATTATTTCGAAGACACATGGATTGGGCACCTAAGCAGATCGGGTCACAGGAGGAAGCCACGATTCCATGTGGAGTGGTGGAACTGTTACACGAGCTGTTTAGAGGGAGAAGCGAAAACAAATAATGCCATTGAGGGATGGCATAACTCCTTCAACCATACAATTGGTAAACCTCATCCTAATTTCTACTCTTTCTTGGAAACTTTGAAGAAGGAGCAAAGTTTTCAAGAAATGAGACTTTCCCAAACACTTGCTGGTAGTCTAAACCCACGAGTAACTCTAAAAACAAAGGAAATGTCTGAGAGACTATTGAGTATTTTACAACAATTTACGTTGTGTGTGGCTCTAGACTACCTCGAAAATCTTGCTAACATTCTTTCTTTTTAAATATAGCTATCTACTTACTTTCCTGCTTTGCATAAAATTTGAATAACCATTAATTACAATTGGCATACAAATCTTACACAAACTTTTTTTACAAATTACGAGTCGGGTCTACTTATTTTTCACTTTTTCTTTTTCAATCTACTTTTTTTGCAAACAACCAAAGTATCAAAAACGAATTCCCTAGAATATGTTTCCCATTTTCCAATTATCAAAATCAAGATATTAATTACTGGTAAACATCCTTAATTACTACCACCAAAAAAAACCAAAATGGTGCCGATCACGATCCGGTAAAAAATGTCCCCGTACGACTCGTATCGGGTCTTTTTACCGTACGAATCGTACAAGTGCCGTACGAACTGGCAATCACGATTCGCATGGTAAAAAGTCCATACGAACCGCACCGGGAATCATTCCCCACACGTCCTCGGGTCGGAAAATGTGTCCGACACGTCCTCGGACGATTTACCTTACAAACGTAAAAATCCAAGTCCGACCGAGGAATCACGATCCATCCCGTGCGTCCGAGCGTACAACCGTATGGAAAAAACACCGTCCGCACCGAACACCTATAGCAACCATGGAGACATGTGCCCGCATACGCGCCCAACACTCCCCCCAGCCCCCGTACGTCCGACACGTACCCCCCGTATATGTATACCCCCACCCGTCTAGGTACACCCCAGTACGTTCCAGTCGTACCCCCACCCCAGTACGTGTCGTACCACCGTCAATGTACACCCCCCCACCCCTGTACGTGTCGTACCACCGTCTATGTACACCCCAGTACGTTCCAGTCGTACCCCCACCCCAGTACGTGTCGTACCACCGTGAACCTACACCCCAGTACGTTCGAGCCCCACCCCCACCCCAGTACGTGTCATACCCCCCGTGTACCTACACCCCAGTACGTTCCAGTCGTACCCCCACCCCTGGACGTGTCGTACCACCGTGAACCTACACCCCAGTACGTTCGAGTCCTACCCCCACCCCAGTACGTGTCATACCCCCGTGTACCTACACCCCAGTACGTTCCAGTCGTACCCCCACCCCAGTACGTGTCGTACCCCCCGTGTACCTACACCCCAGTACGTTCGAGCCCCACCCCCACCCCAGTACGTGTCATACCCCCCGTGTACCTACACCCCAGTACGTTCCAGTCGTACCCCCACCCCAGTACGTGTCGTACCCCCTGTGTACCTACACCCCAGTA
The DNA here is from genome assembly GCF_964204655.1 of Triturus cristatus. Classification (NCBI taxonomy): domain Eukaryota; kingdom Metazoa; phylum Chordata; class Amphibia; order Caudata; family Salamandridae; genus Triturus; species Triturus cristatus. The sequence goes on from NC_140588.1 coordinate 114,162,558, forward strand.
CGTTCGAGCCACACCCCCACCCCAGTACGTGTCATAGCCCCGTCTACCTACACCCCAGTACGTTCCAGTCGTACCCCCACCCCGGTACGTGTCATACCCCCCGTGTACCTACACCCCAGTACGTTCCAGTCGTACCCCCACCCCAGTACGTGTCGTACCACCGTCAATGTACACCCCCCCACCCCTGTACGTGTCGTACCACCGTCAATGTACACCCCCCCACCCCTGTACGTGTCGTACCACCGTCTATGTACACCCCAGTACGTTCGAGCCCCACCCCCACCCCAGTACGTGTCATACCCCCCGTGTACCTACACCCCAGTATGTTCCAGTCGTACCCCCACCCCAGTACGTGTCGTACCCCCCGTGTACCTACACCCCAGTACGTTCGAGCCCCACCCCCACCCCAGTACGTGTCATACCCCCCGTGTACCTACACCCCAGTACGTTCCAGTCGTACCCCCACCCCAGTACGTGTCGTACCCCCCGTGTACCTACACCCCAGTACGTTCGAGCCACACCCCCACCCCAGTACGTGTCATAGCCCCGTCTACCTACACCCCAGTACGTTCCAGTCGTACCCCCACCCCAGTACGTGTCATACCCCCCGTGTACCTACACCCCAGTACGTTCCAGTCGTACCCCCACCCCAGTACGTGTCGTACCACCGTGAACCTACACCCCAGTATGTTCCAGTCGTACCCCCACCCCAGTACGTGTCGTACCAACGTCAATGTACACCCCAGTACGTTCCAGTCGCACCCCCACCCCAGTACGTGTCGTACCCCCCGTGTACCTACACCCCAGTACGTTCGAGCCCCACCCCCACCCCAATACGTGTCATACCCCCCGTGTACCTACACCCCAGTACGTTCCAGTCGTACCCCCACCCCAGTACGTGTCATACCAACGTCAATGTACACCCCAGTACGTTCCAGTCGCACCCCCACCCCAGTACGTGTCGTACCCCCCGTGTACCTACACCCCAGTACGTTCGAGCCCCACCCCCACCCCAGTACGTGTCATACCCCCCCGTGTACCTACACCCCAGTACGTTCCAGTCGTACCCCCACCCCAGTACGTGTTGTACCACCGTCAATGTACACCCCCCCACCCCTGTACGTGTCGTACCACCGTCAATGTACACCCCCCCACCCCTGTACGTGTCGTACCACCGTCCATGTACACCCCAGTAGTTCCTGGCGCACCCCCAACACAACCTCCTAAGTACGGAGCGCACCCCATGCCCCAACATCACAACCGCATGTACGAGTCGTACAAAGCCACACACAAGGACATAATCGTACAACCAAATGGCCCATGTACACACCGTACACACGCTCAAAACGCACGTACACAACCAGGACAAAACAAAACAACACAAGAATACACCATTCGAAAGGCACACAGCCACTAAACATGGCCAAAATAACACAATCACTGACCTGCAACTGCCAAAAACAAACAGAGGCCCAATACACCACCACTCCTTATAACACACCCACCCAAAATTCAAACACTGCCACACCCACCCATGGACCAATAAAAAGGGCCCACACACACAAACCATGAGCCTTTGCAACAGACTCACTGCTGCCAGACACCACAGAAGCAGACTACAAGCTACACCACACCTTACACTTGCACACCTTCACACGACCACCCTCACAAACACCCTCTCATCACATTCACACACACACACAACCATCCACACCCCCCCAACATCCACACACCCCCCACACCCACACCATCCCCACCCACACCCCTCACCATGCCCACTACCAAGAATCCAAAGTTCAGTCACCGAGAGTTGGAGGTCCTTGTTGATCAAATCCTCAGAGTCGAGCCACAGATCTTTGGAACATTGGTCAGAAGCACCAGCCAGGCAGCCAAAACAGCCATGTGGCAGACCATCGTCGATGCTGTGAATGCCGTTGCGGACACCAGGAGGACCAAGCAGGATTGCCAGAACAGGTGGTACGATCTGCGGAGGAGGGTCAGAGCCAAGAGGCAGGAGGAACACGACCAGGCCAACGCCACCGGAGGAGGGCCCTCCCGCAGAGCCGTACAGTACCATCCCTGGGAGGAGAGGGTGATGGCCATACTGCCGGTGGAGGCAGTTGAAGGAGTAGAAGGACTCCGAGACCCGGGTGAGTACACAAACAACGCACCTCACATGGGGGGAACTGCAACCACAACCAAAATTACTAACAGGCACGCAACCACCACAAGCCATCGCATGACTCAACCACACTCCATGAGCAGGCACATGCCACTGCTGCCACCATTCCCCATGCACCCAGCTGGACAATGTCAAGTCACAGGCCACAGAAGACAACAACACATGACACGGTAACCCGGATGGCGGGAGGCTGGGCACCAAAAATCACATAGTGCGACTCCAAAGCAGACAACAATGCCCTCTGCCCATATGGCCTAGGTCACAGCCAGACAAACACTGTGTCCCAACACAGGAATGACTTGCCAGCAAATGGCGGACGCCTTGCATCAACACATGGGGGTGAAGGCACTGTTTTGCACATGACAGCAGCTAATGAACAGCCAATATTGTGAAAGAGTGGCAGCACACACCACCACAGCAGCAGCGCACAGACACACAGCAGACAAAATGGGTGCCTGGAGATCAGAAACAAACTCACATCAACAGGCCAAGGGCCACTCAAAGATCTGCTAACAGTGTGTGCCCAGGAAGCTGGGCCAAGGTGACAGAGGGTGACACACGGAGGGAGGGAGAGGGGGACACAGAGGGAGGGAGAGGGGGACTGAGAGGGAGGGAGACGGACAGAGGGAGGAGGCTGACACACGGAGGGAGGGAGGAGGCTGACACACAGAGGGAGGGAGAGGGGGACAGAGAGGGAGGGAGAGGGGGACAGAGAGGGAGGGAGACACAGGAAGACGGACAGAGGGAGGAGGCTGACACACAGAGGGAGGGAGAGGGGGACAGAGAGGGAGGGAGAGGGGGACAGAGAGGGAGGGAGAGGGGGACAGAGAGGGAGTGAGAGGGGGACAGAGAGGGAGGGAGAGGGGGACAGAGAGGGAGGGAGAGGGGGACAGAGAGGGAGGGAGAGGGGGACAGAGAAGGAGGGAGACACAGGGAGAGCAAATCAGTCCTTTGGTGTGTGGGAATGTCTGCTCGTCAGCAGGTGGACTGCGTGCATGTAGACAAGGGTGGCCAGTGCCAGAACCCCCCCTCTTCATCATGGCAAAACGCAGGGCCATGTCACAACCTGTACACGAGCACAAGGACAGCCACCTGCATCATATAGATGTGTGGATCCACTCCAAGTGCACATGTACAGTGCTACAAGGAAGGCGCAAATGCATGGCTCGCCACACCTGCACACTCCACTGCTGACTGCAGTCACACTTGACGCAGCAAGTAAGACTGTGCCACACATAGTTAAAGGGGCCAAATTGGTGCCCAAGGGACACACCCATGCACAAGTGCACTGTGAGTGGAATGCAAGACAGATCCTAATTCCAAGAGGAAATGTGCCAACTTTGAAACGGATGAAACATGGATGTTGCATGGACCAAAATTAACATTTTCTCTCTCACACACAGGTCAACGTCGTGCTGCACCCCCCAACACTGGGGGGGAACACTCACAGGACCCGGATCTGCAGGAGACCGATCCCACCGGCAGCGACCACTCTCACCACTCTGCGGATGACCCCGACCGACCTGGCCCCTCTGGTGTCCAACCACCTGCAGCACCTGCGTCAGGTACAACCGTGCCAACCACCACCCCCACTCCTGCCACATCCCAGGAGACACCCAGGATCCCTGCCCCAACACCACAATGCAGCCAGGCTCGCCAGGAGGGACACGGTGTCCCGGGCACCCAGGAGGAGGCAGGCGACAACGCCAATGCCACCCCTCAGGGGTCCCGGAGACCCGATGTGCCCACAAGTGCAGGCCAGACGCAAGTGGGCAGGGGTGGTGGGAATGGAGGACGGCGGAGGCGCGAGCCTGACCAGTTGGCTGGGGATCCGGTATTTTCCCATGTCCGTAACATCCTGGACTCATACCGGCAGGACACTACGGGCATGGCCCAGGTTGTGTCCGTCCTCGAGGGGATCAAGGTCCAGCAGGCCCAGCAACATGCGGAGCTAATAGCCTGTCTACAGGTACACCAACGGAGGATGGAGGACAGACAGGCTGAGCAAGTGACGGCGTTCCAGGGGATTCACGCTACACTCCGTCGGATGGCCGACACCATGGCCGACCCTCCCTGTGCCAGAAGGCGGAGAACATCACCACCCACAGGGAGGGATCAGGAGGAGGAGGAGGAAACATCCGACGGAGCATCCCAGACGTCGTCACGGCCTGCTGCTGAGGTTCCCCGCAGGAGGCCGGGTCGTCCACGGAAAGGACCGTGAGGGTGGCTGCTACATCACCATCTCCCAGGACACCTGGCCTGGCACCTGGCCCACTGGAGCAACAGCATCACAGCATCAAGAGACATTCTCTGCCACATGGCCCTGCTGGTCACTGGCTGACCAATGTTGACAAAGACTGTGTCATGGACTCTGAGGATTTCCAATGGCAAGGACACCAACTCCCCTACTGAACTTTGGATTCCCTAATCCCGGAAAGACCCTCACTTTGTCCCCCCCCCCCCAATAATAAATCACACTATTAAGAGTAGATGCCTGCTGGTAGCATTATTACCTAACATGTGTCTTGTACAGTCTAAACATGCCTGAGTCATCTGTTCACTTCAACCATCCACACCCTGGGGCCTGAGTCTGGCACAGGACACATGGGTCACAGTTTATTAGGCAAGACAGACATGGAGCACCATACACACCCGTGATGGGCAGAACCAGCTGAGGGGGTGGCCGAACAACCGTGCTGACAGACACATTGAGTACAGCAACAGTCATGCGCAGAGGTCAGGGATCCTGGCCAGTGTCCTGGGGGGCACCCAGGTATGTGTAGACAGGTGGCAGAACCCTGTCCTGCAAGCTTGAGTCCGGTGGATGCAGAGAATGGGGTCATGGACAACGTTGGATGCATGGGGATGGCACATGTCACAATACCCACACAGTCATGGACATCATGCCCAATACACAGTCTCAGCACACACACACAGCTTGCATCTTGCCACTCGACACATTGACACATAGCCACAATCAGGGAATACCATGCCAGACATGCAGGATGCACCGTGCCAACACACCAGCATTGACTGAGAAGAGGCACCTTGGAGGCATAGGGACACCTTTATTAGTCATGTTTTTGGGATTGCAGAGGCAACTTGAAGTACACATGAACACATCATGTGGAGTAACATGTGGGTCCAACACTGGCACCCCCCTTCTGCAGCACAAATGCGTGATAGCCATGGAACTGGCACACAAGTGTCGGCTAACAGCTAAAACCCACTGCTGCACACGGAGAGCCTGACATACACCATAGATCCGCTGATGTGGAAGTCCCACGCCATGTCAAGACAATGTTAACCGTATGTGTCCGAGGGCAGTGTCACACATTGATGCCATCATCACAATCCACTATCCCATCACTGATGACTGACAACCAGGCAGCCCATCTATTCAGGTGTACCCAGCTGCATGTCGTGTCCCATGGGGATGCCACATGTCTGCAGAGGAACCAAACCCCGACCGGGGCAGTGTGCACACATCGTGAACAACTGCCACACCCAATACACCCCAGATGCATCCCTTACCCCATGGAGACTTCCAAACGTGTCCGTGCCTGTAACGCTGAGTCAGCCCACGATGTCATGTCCATGAGGAATAGCAGTGCCACAACAATGCAACCAGCAAACGGCATGCGCAGGTACCTGGGGAAGAGAGACACACAAGAAGTCAGCCACAAAAAGCACAGCCACTTGCATGTGCATTTACTCGACACATGTATGGATGACAACATGCTAGGTCACAATTATGACTGGGGAAATACTACCATCACTGCCACCATCACTCCAGTGACACACCCACACACACCTCTGACCCACGTGCCATACATGCAGGTGGAGACACACATCACAACGCATGCCACACGGGGACCAATGCGTGCACACTCAGACCCTGGTACTCACCACTAAGCAAAGAAGTCGCGTATGAGCCGAGTCCGGATGTCCTCTTGCGGCTCCACATCCTCCACATCACTAGCCCCATTGCCAAGCCCTTCGTCCTCCACGGGTGGATGGTCCTCGTCATGTTGATTCAGGATGAGTGGCACAGCTCTTTCAACTGCCATGTTGTGCAGCATGCAGCAGACCATGAAGATCTTGCAGACCTTCGCCGGGGCATAAGGGAGTGCACCGCCGGTCTTGTGGAGGCACCGGAATCGGCTCTTCAGCATGCCAAACGTCCTCTCTATCACTCGCCTTGTCCGGCCATGGGCGGTGTTATAGCGGAGCTGGGCCGGCGTGATGGGGTTGCGGAGAGGTGTCAGCAGCCAAGGCATGTTGGGATAGCCAGCGTCCCCTACATGGGAAGCACATGGACATCGTTAGAACTGGTGAAGCGGTCGTGCTGGTCGGCTATACAGAATACAGGACAGACAGACTGTACCCACCAACAACACATGCCCGTTCGTTGCGCAGCTGCATCATCATATCAGGCATCCCGCTACGCCTCATGATGTAGGCATCGTGTGCTGACCCTGGGAAACGAGCACAGACATGTGAAATCACCATATTGGACAGACACACCACAAGGGCATTGATGGAGTGGTAGTGCTTCCGATTGCGGTACGCCACCTCCCGTGCGTGTGGTGGTACCAAACCTACATGTGTCCCATCTATGGACCCAATGACATGGGGCATCCCTCCCAGGGCATAGAATCCACGCTTGACCTCAGTCATCTGTTCAGGGGTTGGGAACTTGATGAAGTCATCCAGGTGAATCAACATGGCCTCCAAGAAATCATGCAGCACACCGCTGAACATGCTCTGGGACATGCCACCAACATGAGCTATGGTATTTTGGAAGGTACCCGTGGCAAGAAAATGTAGGGCAGCCATTACCTTCAGCTGGGGTGTCAGTGCCGTAGGATACCTGTGCTGCGGTTGCAGGTGTGGTGCCAGTCTCGCCGTCAGCTCCAGAATCAACGGTTGGGTGAAGCGGTAGAGCCGGATCCTGTCATTCTCCTGCATGGTAGCCAAGTCTGGAATTCTTCGGGCAAGAGGCGGCGCTCTGCAGTAATTTGGAAGTGACAAGGAAGAGTGAGTGCACTACGAGAACAACTCATGTCTACTGAGCACATGTAAATCTGGCAATACACACATGCTACATAGGGAGTCAGGTATGTGCTACATGCCCAGGACACGTATGGATGCAAGGTGACACTCCTTCCAAGACCCAGCTACACACGGTGATTGAGAACCTCCCCATGCCACGCCATGGAAATAGCTGTGTCCCAGTGCAAGTGCACAGCCCGACGCAAGACAGGAGTGACATACACCCACACATCAGCAGAAGTGGGATGCCGATTGCAGAGACTGGTAGCGGAACACTGGAGCCACAGGTCACATGACATTACACTAGTCCAGCCCACACACCTTGCCATGAAGGTGCACATGTCATGACTCACCACACATTCCTTGTGAGGATGCTGACATGGCCTTGTCACGCTACTCCGTGTCCCATGCATACATGTGCACCTCACATCCGATAACACATGTGGCATGTTGTGCGGAACAGTGTGCAATGACAATCTACACACAGCCACATGTTGGTTGCTGCAACGGCTGCAGCTTTTGAGGGTGCTACAACATCAACCTGATGTAAATCCCGGACACATATATGACATAGTCACATTGTGCACTGTGGGTAGTGACAAGTCATGTGTCATGACCCCTGTACCGGGCATCATGGGACACTTCTGTGTGTTGGTGTCCGTGCCATGCCAGTGACGCTCACCCCAAGTGCGCAGTCCCACATGCACACATGTCAAAGGAGTCAAGGGCATGCCTGGCACACATTGCACCCTCACACAGTACACCTGTACACATCTCATCATACATCTGGTGCCTTCTCCACTCAGGAGGCATGTTCCACATCACAGCCTGTGACACCTGTGCCCCACACATGTAGTAATGCACAGACGATGCCTTGATGTCCATTCCTGGACAAGTATGTCCATCCATGGACAAGTATGTCCGCCCTATTCCTACCTGTGTGTCGCCTATCACCACAGTGATGTGTAAAAACCGCCGTACTGCTGCTGAGAGGGCCTGTGCATGTTCCCAAATCACTGTGGGAGTGCTGCCGTATGTGTACCCATCGTGATGGCGAGCGTACAGGCATTTGTACGGTCCGTAGCACTACGAGTACGCATACGCGTGCAGACCCATAGTGATAGGGCCGTACACACGCATGTACGCTCACTATCACTATGGGTCTGCACGCGTATGCGTACCCGTAGTGGTACGGACCGTACACTCGCATGTACGCTCACTATCACTATGGGTCTGCACGCGTATGCGTACTCGTAGTGGTACGGACCGTACACACGCATCTACGCTCACTATCACTATGGGTCTGCACGCGTATGCGTACTCGTAGTGATAGTGAGCGTACATGCGAGTGTACGGTCCGTACCACTACGGGTACGCATACGCGTGCAGACCCATAGTGATAGGGCCGTACACACGCATCTACGCTCACTATCACTATGGGTCTGCACGCGTATGCGTACCCGTAGTGGTACGGACCGTACACACGCATCTACGCTCACTATCACTATGGGTCTGCACGCGTATGCGTACTCGTAGTGATAGTGAGCGTACATGCGAGTGTACGGCCCGTACCACTACGAGTACGCATACGCGTGCAGACCCATAGTGATAGTGAACGTAGGCATGCATGTACGGGCCGTTGCCATGCATTTGGGGTGCCCTAGGGCCCCGAAACGCACCGTACCTGTGTGTGATGCTCCAAATTACATAGGGGACAAGTATTAAGGCCTACATGCATGCTGGTTGTCATGGAGACCAAGTTCAAATTTCGAAATTGTTCTGGAAGGTGCACAGCAGAAGTCAGTTGGAATTCTTCTACTTTGTTGCAATGTGTTTGTGGGGCTGACATCATGCAGGAGAATGAAACCGATAGAGAACCCACAGACTGCTAGGTTTGAAGGGATTGGTGGAAACATAGGATGCAAATGTGAGTGACCAGTCACTCTGTACTCCTGTGCATGAGACTGGGCAGAAGGGCACATATAAGGCAGCCAGGTCCCATGAGGGAGCACTTGCCTGCACATCTTTGCATTCGTCGACCCAGCTGCTGCTACTGATTCCCTGGAACCATGTCAAGGGCTGTGGAGAGGACACAGCCATTCACCCTGGAGGAGAACATGGCTCTGCTGGATGTGATCCTCCCACAGTACTCCATGCTGTATGGGCGACCAGGGTATCAGGTGAGTGCATAGGCCACTGCCACAGACTGTCCCTATGTTGTGACTGTGACTTCTGCCATTGCGTCCAGGTGTAACACACATGCCATGTACTGTCGGGGGGGTCCCAGGGGGGGGGTGCCTGATGTCTCCCAGCAGTGCCCTGAGACAGGAGGGGTGGGGGACTATCACTCACAGCAGTGCCCTGAGACAGGAGGGGTGGGGGCCTATCACTCACAGCAGTGCCCTGAGACAGGAGGGGTGGGGGCCTATCACTCACAGCAGTGCCCTGAGACAGGAGGGGTGTGTGCAGAGTCCTCCCAGCAGTGCCCTGAGACAGGAGGGGTGGGGGACTATCACTCACAGCAGTGCCCTGAGACAGGAGGGGTGGGGGCCTATCACTCACAGCAGTGCCCTGAGACAGGAGGGGTGGGGGCCTATCACTCACAGCAGTGCCCTGAGACAGGAGGGGTGTGTGCAGAGTCCTCCCAGCAGTGCCCTGAGACAGGAGGGGTGGGGGACTATCACTCACAGCAGTGCCCTGAGACAGGAGGGGTGGGGGACTATCACTCACAGCAGTGCCCTGAGACAGGAGGGGTGGGGGCCTATCACTCACAGCAGTGCCCTGAGACAGGAGGGGTGTGTGCAGAGTCCTCCCAGCAGTGCCCTGAGACAGGAGGGGTGGGGGACTATCACTCACAGCAGTGCCCTGAGACAGGAGGGGTGGGGGACTATCACTCACAGCAGTGCCCTGAGACAGGAGGGGTGGGGGCCTATCACTCACAGCAGTGCCCTGAGACAGGAGGGGTGGGTGTGATGCACAGTGTGAGCCTTGATCATTGATTGTGACATTGCCATCATTCCACCTGTGTACCCACTGTGGCACGTACTGCTTTTTCCCTCACCAGGGGATGATGTCCCTATGACAAAGGTGCAATGCGTTGGCTGCATGACATGCCTTGTTGTAACCAGCTAATTTGTACCCATATGTCTCTCTGTGACATGTGGCTGGTGTATTGATGTGGTGTCACTTGTTCCTCCTCACAGGTAGGCGCCACTGCCAAGGAGCAGATCTGGCTGACCGCCGTCAGTGCCGTGAGGAGTGTGGATGGTCGGAGGCGGAGCCTGCCCCAGGTGAGGAAACGCTGGCAGGATATCCGGTGCTGGACGCGGAGGATTGCACGGCTCCTGCTGGGGGACTCACCTGAGAGCCACAAGAACCGCGGCCGCCGCCGTCTGAGCCACCTCCACGGGCGTGTGCTGCCGGTGGTCTTTCCAGACCTGGAGAGGCGCTTACAGGCGATGCAGCAGCCGGAAGGGGGTAGGTACATGTGTGTTTGTTGTGTGTCACCGGCATTTGTAAGGGCACAGTAGCATGAATTCACTGGCAGGGTTTAAAGGTGCTGTGCAGATCCTGTTTGCCCCAGTATAGCGCTGTGCCCCTGCCACCCTTCCCCTCCTTGCAATGTGTTCCCTGGTCTGTGTGTAGTCACTCCTTCACAAGGTAATGTAGGCTGGCGCTTTGTCCACGAGAACAATGACTGTAGCATCATGTGTGGGGGTGGTGTGTAACAGGTTGTGGGACCTTGCCTGTGCACTGTCAAGTTCACTGCATGTGGGTTCCATGTCTGTTGGCACTGATGCTGACTCCAGACATGGGAGTTGGTCTCTCATGTGTCATGCCTTACAGCGCGCATGTCCTATGTAGTGGCCTGTGACATGATGTGCATGAGTGTGCGATACACATAGTGCAGGGATGGTGACGTGTGTTGCAGTCATTACCATTCAGTAGCATGTAGTTGCGTGCCCACTACTGTCCCCTGGGGCACCTTTTCCTCAGTGGTATATGTGTCATCATAAACGTGGCCAATCTCAGTGTCTACAGCGTAGGTTGTGCTCTGTGCCATTGTACCCTGTCACCATGTATATAGACGTGCTATTTTGTACAGGTGTCCACTGTGCAGCCTGACCTGATTGTCCTTCTTCATACTCACAGTTGCCAGTGCCTGTGTGTCTTGTTATACTCATCTGAGGATGGGCACTGGTACCTCATTATTTGTACAGGCGCACCTTGGCTGTTTGGCGTCCAATCTTGCTTTTTGCCTGCCCCTGTGTGTATCACCCAGACTATGAGATGTTGGTGCCACCTGTGTCTCAACAATTTGCCTCGTGTAGGGTCTTGTTGGGGCGGGCAATGCCTATGTGTTAAATCCTGATTTCCACTTGCTGGGTCTGGGCAGTGTGTGATGTGTCTGGACACACACGCAATGTGCAGTGACCGAGTCATGTTGTGCATGTTTTCAGCATTACCTATGCAGCATGTGTCTCAAGTTCATGGATATGGTCCCTGGTCATCGGTATTTTCGCCAACGCTGTGTGGTGCAGATGCAGTGCTGGATTGTCCCCAGGGCCTGGGTGCTATGTCAGACTCCGTTTCCTGTGTTTAGCTATTGTCTCATGCTCTCCATGGTATTTCAGTGGCATGGTGGCTCAACCAACTGTGTGTTTCATGCCCTACATCGGTACCCTGTTCAGTAGATGTTAGGGATCTTCCTTTTCAGGCCATGCAATGTTACCTATGTAGATTGGACTCATGTGACAGATGTGTACAGGTGTCTGATTAATTTCTGTCTCTCCACCCTGCCCACAGCATCGTCGGGGGACACAGAGGGAGACATGGACACAGACCAGGCGGAGGGACCGAGCACCAGTGCCAGCCGTGACATCGGGTCTGGCACATCGAGTGGGACAGAGGCGGAGGAGAGTGTGGCCGAGGACCTGTCGACTGGCACATCAGACTACGAAGCTGACAGGTCCGAGGAGGATGTCTCCGAGTGGGCGGAGGCTGCACCAGCAGCTGACAGCGGAACAACACCTCGCACCGCCCCCTCAGTTTCCACCAGCCGCCTCCCACTTGCTCGTGTCCCTTCCCAGCGTGCCCGGTCACAGCATGTCTCCTTCCTGCCAGGCACCGCACCCCCTGCCCCTGTCTCCACTGCTGCCGCCAATGCAGAGTCTGTGGACATCCAGCGGCAACTGCAGGTTGGTCAGGCTGCGATCCTTAATGTCCTCCATGCCCACGGCAAAACCCTCACCAACATTGAGGCTTTCTTGGAGGGCATTCATTCATCGCAGGCTGACCAACGCAACTTGCTGAGGTCCATAGACTCCACACTGACTGCAGCAGTGGGTCTCCTGCAGCGCGACCTCCCCCCACCTACCCCTGCCCCATCCACACTTCCCACTCCCATGCCTGTCCCACGTACACCCAGACATCGGCATGCACCCACATCAACGGACACGGGCACCACACCAGCAGGGAAGGTCCACCGCACTCCTCCTGACATGCACACACAGGGTGAGGTAGGCACACCCACTGGGTCAGGGGGCAAACGTGTGACACGCAGCCATAGTGGGAGTCCGCATTCCACCCAGTCCACTCCCTCCAAATCCCCTCCCCTCAGCTCTCCTGGCCACATCTCCCCCAAGGACTCCTTCATGGCCGCTCTGTCCCTGAGCCCCACAGTTACACCACCACGCAAGCGGTCAAGGAGGTCCCCGGTCAGGGTGGTTGAGTCTCCCCCCCTGTCTCCACCCTCCCCCGGTGGTGCTGCGACCCATCCCTCTGACCCCCCCCCTCCTTGGGGCCTGAGGTCCCTTCGGGTGCAGGGGACTCCCTGGAGGACCTTGCAAAGGTGTGTAGTGCCATCCTGGCCTCCGCCTTTGGCACTGACCCACCCCCTGTGGTGGAGTCCTCCATCCCTGCACCCACAACGCCACCCCTTTGCCCTGATGTCCCTGCGGTGCCTGTTGCTTCCCCCCCCTGATGCCCTCACCAGTGTGGAAGACGATGCCATTTGACTGTGCAGGCAAGGTAGGGGACACGCATCCCAATGTGTCCCCCATCCAGCTGAGAATCATTGACTGCCCTATGGGCTTTGTGAAGATTGAACTGCCTGCGATCCACGGACATTGTGCTCATGCTGAATAAAGCTTAATTTTGTTTTCATTATCACACTACTGCTATGCTGGTATTGGTGTTGGTGGGGCTGCTACATGGTTTTGGGTGGTGTGTAAGGGTTTGGGTGTGTGGGATATGTAGTAGTGTACTGCTCATTGGTGGGACCCTGTGATCTGTGTGCCATCACAAGGTGTTGGTTAACTTTCTTTGTTCATGTAAGCAGTTACTGCATGGTGCACTTGTCCCAGGGTGTATTCCTTCCTCTGTGTACCCAGCTTTCTTCCCTGCAGGGTGTTCCCAATGTTTAGCGCAGAGCTGTGTCTACATGAGCTGTGTGTGTGACGGAGTCCTTCTACTTTGGCCATGCATGCAGGGCCATGTCTCCACCTGCAACAATCGTGGCATCCTTGGGGATCACTGTACTTGTGTGTGGAGTCTGTTGACATGAGTTCATGGGGACATGTTCCCTTGTAGCCAGTATGCATGTGGATAATTCTGGCCTCACACACATGTGTTACACCCCTCCTGTCTCAGGGCACTGCTGGGAGTGATAGGCACCCACCCCTCCTGTCTCAGGGCACTGCTGGGAGGACTCTGCACCCACCCCTCCTGTCTCAGGGCACTGCTGGGAGGACTCCACACCCACCCCTCCTGTCTCAGGGCACTGCTGGGAGTGATAGGCACCCACCCCTCCTGTCTCAGGGCACTGCTGGGAGGACTCTGCACCCACCCCTCCTGTCTCAGGGCACTGCTGGGAGGACTCCACACCCACCCCTCCTGTCTCAGGGCACTGCTGGGAGTGATAGGCACCCACCCCTCCTGTCTCAGGGCACTGCTGGGAGGACTCTGCACCCACCCCTCCTGTCTCAGGGCACTGCTGGGAGTGATAGGCACCCACCCCTCCTGTCTCAGGGCACTGCTGGGAGGACTCTGCACCCACCCCTCCTGTCTCAGGGCACTGCTGGGAGGACTCCACACCCACCCCTCCTGTCTCAGGGCACTGCTGGGAGTGATAGGCACCCACCCCTCCTGTCTCAGGGCACTGCTGGGAGGACTCTGCACCCACCCCTCCTGTCTCAGGGCACTGCTGGGAGGACTCTGCACACACCCCTCCTGTCTCAGGGCACTGCTGGGAGTGATAGGCACCCACCCCTCCTGTCTCAGGGCACTGCTGGGAGGACTCTGCACCCACCCCTCCTGTCTCAGGGCACTGCTGGAAGGACTCCACACCCACCCCTCCTGTCTCAGGGCACTGCTGGGAGGACTCCACACCCACCCCTCCTGTCTCAGGGCACTGCTGGGAGTGATAGGCACCCACCCCTCCTGTCTCAGGGCACTGCTGGGAGGACTCTGCACACACCCCTCCTGTCTCAGGGCACTGCTGGGAGGACTCCACACCCACCCCTCCTGTCTCAGGGCACTGCTGGGAGTGATAGGCACCCACCCCTCCTGTCTCAGGGCACTGCTGGCAGGACTCTGCACCCACCCCTCCTGTCTCAGGGCACTGCTGGGAGTGATAGGCACCCACCCCTCCTGTCTCAGGGCACTGCTGGGAGGACTCTGCACCCACCCCTCCTGTCTCAGGGCACTGCTGGGAGGACTCCACACCCACCCCTCCTGTCTCAGGGCACTGCTGGGAGGACTCAACACCCACCCCTCCTGTCTCAGGGCACTGCTGGGAGGACTCCACACCCACCCCTCCTGTCTCAGGGCACTGCTGGGAGTGATAGGCACCCACCCCTCCTGTCTCAGGGCACTGCTGGGAGGACTCCACACCCACCCCTCCTGTCTCAGGGCACTGCTGGGAGGACTACACACCCACCCCTCCTGTCTCAGGGCACTGCTGGGAGTGATAGGCACCCACCCCTCCTGTCTCAGGGCACTGCTGGGAGGACTCTGCACACACCCCTCCTGTCTCAGGGCACTGCTGGGAGTGATAGGCACCCACCCCTCCTGTCTCAGGGCACTGCTGGGTGGACTCTGCACCCACCCCTCCTGTCTCAGGGCACTGCTGGGAGGACTCTGCACACACCCCTCCTGTCTCAGGGCACTGCTGGGAGTGATAGGCACCCACCCCTCCTGTCTCAGGGCACTGCTGGGAGGACTCTGCACCCACCCCTCCTGTCTCAGGGCACTGCTGGGAGGACTCCACACCCACCCCTCCTGTCTCAGGGCACTGCTGGGAGGACTCCACACCCACCCCTCCTGTCTCAGGGCACTGCTGGGAGTGATAGGCACCCACCCCTCCTGTCTCAGGGCACTGCTGGGAGGACTCTGCACACACCCCTCCTGTCTCAGGGCACTGCTGGGAGGACTCCACACCCACCCCTCCTGTCTCAGGGCACTGCTGGGAGTGATAGGCACCCACCCCTCCTGTCTCAGGGCACTGCTGGGAGGACTCTGCACCCACCCCTCCTGTCTCAGGGCACTGCTGGGAGTGATAGGCACCCACCCCTCCTGTCTCAGGGCACTGCTGGGAGGACTCTGCACCCACCCCTCCTGTCTCAGGGCACTGCTGGGAGGACTCCACACCCACCCCTCCTGTCTCAGGGCACTGCTGGGAGGACTCCACACCCACCCCTCCTGTCTCAGGGCACTGCTGGGAGTGATAGGCACCCACCCCTCCTGTCTCAGGGCACTGCTGGGAGGACTCTGCACACACCCCTCCTGTCTCAGGGCACTGCTGGGAGGACTCCACACCCACCCCTCCTGTCTCAGGGCACTGCTGGGAGTGATAGGCACCCACCCCTCCTGTCTCAGGGCACTGCTGGGAGGACTCTGCACCCACCCCTCCTGTCTCAGGGCACTGCTGGGAGTGATAGGCACCCACCCCTCCTGTCTCAGGGCACTGCTGGGAGGACTCTGCACCCACCCCTCCTGTCTCAGGGCACTGCTGGGAGGACTCCACACCCACCCCTCCTGTCTCAGGGCACTGCTGGGAGGACTCCACACCCACCCCTCCTGTCTCAGGGCACTGCTGGGAGGACTCCACACCCACCCCTCCTGTCTCAGGGCACTGCTGGGAGTGATAGGCACCCACCCCTCCTGTCTCAGGGCACTGCTGGGAGGACTCCACACCCACCCCTCCTGTCTCAGGGCACTGCTGGGAGGACTACACACCCACCCCTCCTGTCTCAAGGCACTGCTGGGAGTGATAGGCACCCACCCCTCCTGTCTCAGGGCACTGCTGGGAGGACTCTGCACACACCCCTCCTGTCTCAGGGCACTGCTGGGAGTGATAGGCACCCACCCCTCCTGTCTCAGGGCACTGCTGGGTGGACTCTGCACACACACCTCCGATTTCAGGATATGTACGCTTGGAACATACACGGTGGGGGTACGCTCAATGCATTCGAGGTGAGGGTATGAGTCTACTTACACTGGTGTGGTGGGGGTACGCTCCATGCATACGCGGGTGAGGGTACGGGTCGAACTTACACTGTTGGGCCGGGGGGTACGCTCCATGCATACGCGGGTGGGGGTACGGGTCGTACTTACACTGTTGGGCTGGGGGGTACGCTCCTTGCATACGCGGGTGGGGGTACGGGTTGTACTTACACTGTTGGGGTGGGGGGTACGCTCCTTGCATACGCGGGTGAGGGTTCGAGTCGTACTTACACTGTTGGGCTGGGGGGTACGCTCCTTGCATACGCGGGTGGGGGTACGGGTCGTACTTACACTGTTGGGCTGGGGGGTACGCTCCTTGCATACGCGGGTGGGGGTACGGGTCGTACTTACACTGTTGGGGTGGGGGTACGGTCCGTGAGTCCGCGGGTGGGGGTAGGAGTCGTACTTACACTGGTGGGGGTGGGGGTACGCTCCGTACGTCCGCGGGTGGGGGTACGGGTCGTACTTACACTGTTGGGCTGGGGGGTACGCTCCTTGCATACGCGGGTGAGGGTTCGAGTCGTACTTACACTGTTGGCATGGGGGGTACGCTCCATGCATACGCGGGTGGGGGTACGGGTCGTACTTACACTGTTGGGCTGGGGGGTACGCTCCATGCATACGCGGGTGGGGGTACGGGTCGTACTTTCACTGTTGGGGTGGGGGGTACGCTCCTTGCATACGGGGTGGGGGTAGGGTCCGTACATATCCGTCCCCACGCTATGTGATGTTTGTGCGGCCCGTACCCAGGCCTTTGCCACGTGGGTGCGATCCGTCCCGCCATTGTTGGGGTGACGTGTGTGGGCGTGGTCCGACTCGTACCCACGCTCTTCAGGCGTGGGTACGGGACGTACCTGTCTGGTTGTGTTGCCGGTTCGCGTGGTGACGGACTTCCGTTGTGGCGGTCGCTGGCTTATCAGGACACGCCCCCACCCCCTCGTGGTGACCAGGGCATGGGAGTCAGGTATGTCCAGGCCATGTGTGGAGTGTGACTTATGTGGTTGTTTTGTGGCCTGCCCTGGTCCTGCCACCCCCACCCCACCCCACTTTCCCCCCTCCCTTAGTTATTCTGACCTTCTGCGGTGTCTGCGTCGTAACCTGTAGAGGAGGTGGACTGCTATGAGGGCAGAGATGACTCGTAGGTTCGGGTCCATGTCTGTCCGTCGCGTACTGGTACTCCTTGATCGCGTCGTCCTGTCGCGTATGGGTCCTCCTTGGTGGCGTCGTCCTGTGTGTCCGTCACGTACTGGTCCTCCTTGTTCGCGTCGTCGTCTGTCCGTCGCGTACTGGTGGTCCTTGTTCGCGTCGTCCTGATTTCCCGGCAGTTTTTGGCTGCCGCAAAAAATTCACCGTGCGGGGTGACGTCGGTGCGAATCGTGATTCCTGGGTCGTGAATGGCTGGCTGCGAGCATCCCGACGTCAGGTCGGCGCTTTCCCGGATCGCATTGGTAGGTGTTTTTTTGTTCGGTCGGGCTTTTTTACGATTCGTACGGTAATGGTGTACCCGTGCGAATCGTAATTCCTTGTTTGTAAAAATTGACGACCGGGTACGCGTCGGGCGGAGATTGTGCTCCGTCCGACGGTTCGTACCCGGTTTTTGCCGGATCGTGATCGGCACCAATGTCTCTACCTCTTCAAATTTCCCTATGTCAATCCATGAAACGAAATGAACATTGCTGCATAAACAACAGTAAAAATACAATCATTTTTTCACAAATTCCTAAAAGGCAAAACTTTTTTTAATTCTAAACAAAGTTTTAAATCATTTAAATTTCAACCGAAGTGATTTAATGAACATTTTTTTACAAACTTTAATTAATGTTATACTAAAACAAGTTTTTTTTTTTTGTTACAATTAACTTTCCTCGACGCGACATAGGCATACACTAATGACATGAACGTGGACATGCTTTTTTACATTTAAAACATCAATTAGTTATTCCGCTACCTCTCCTTATTCTTTATTTACTATATATGTATCCATTTTTAACTTTATATCTATAAATAAATGTTAAAAAGTTTCCTACCTGGACGCAGATCAGCTTCCTGCTGCTTCCTCCTCCGATGCTCTCCAAAATGGCGCCTTACGTTTACGTTCACGTCATGACGTCATCGCGTGCAGCAATGTTAAAAAAGAACTATTTTATTTATTGTTTCATTAAATATATGTTTTAAATTATTAATAAATAATGTATAATTTTTTTAAAATATGTACATTATGTAAAAAAAAAGAATAAAACCAAAATGTTTATCCTATGCTTTTTCCAATAAAGAAATAATTTTTACACCTTATTTGTTTATGGTTATTTATTATTAATTTGTTTTTTAAACATGTTAAATATATATTATAATTTCTAAATTTACTAAATTTGTTCCTTACCTCGACTCTACTTTCTTTTTTCTTTCAAACTTTAGTTTTCGTCTTTTTTCACTCCTTCCTTTCTCGTTCCGTGGGTTGTATCTTCTTAAGCTGCAAAAATAAATGAAGGACAATTTTTCTCCTTGACTTCAATACAAAAGCGTGGGAATTTTTTCAAAGTATGTTCTTTTTTCCTTTATCTATTTTTTTTTTTAATATTAAAAGTAATATTATTTTTTCAAAACTCAAATAATAATATTAAAATTATTTCGTATTTTTAATCATTTTTTTAAAATATTATTTTTTATTTAATATTTAAATATATTTATTTTTTAACATAATCTTTTTAATATTAATATCTTGTATCAATACAACTTATTTTTTTATTTTTTTATCCTACATATATATATATATAATAATTTTATTTATTTTTAGTACAGTAATATTAAAAAATAATTCATATAATAAATATTTTTTAGTAATCAATAAATAATCATTCAAATGTTAAATGTATTAATATTATTACTTACATTTTAATTAAATACTCTATACATACTCAAGTATTAATCATTATTTATATTACTCAAGTATTTTACAATATCTTTATTATTTATTTTTTAATACTCAAAAAGTACTCAATCATATTTTTAACTTATTATTATTATTACTTAGATTTTAAAATAAAAATCTATAAATACTCAAGTATTAATCATTATTTATAATACTCATGTATTTTACATTTTCTTAATTATTTATTTTTTAATACTCAAAAATTACTCAATCATATTTTTATAATAATAATATTTTTAATAAATACTCAAATATTAATCATTCTTTTTTAAAAAAATTCTGCATTTTTTTTAATTAATAAGCTTGCGTTGTAAAGGTCTATGCGTTGTAAAAGTACTTACCATATAAAAGCATGCGTTGTAAATGCATGTGTTGTAAAAGCTTTTGCGTTGTAAAAAATGCGTTGTAATAGCATTGCGTTGTAATCGTTGCGTTGTAAAGGTTGTTTACCGTATGTTGCCACATGGGCTTCAGAAATAATGTCAGCAAAAGAAAAGTTTTATTATGGTCAAACCGTTGTGTGTCAGCTGCCAATCTGATTTATTTAACTCTCCACTGGAGAAGGTAGACTGCTTTTGCTATGTGGGGGCAGGATTTAAAAAAAATATATATATAGCTATCATCTGTAGAAAGCCAATGTGCAACATACAATTGGGTCAGTGTCACATGCTTCCTTTGGCAACACATATAAATGATTTGCCTTGCCTATCCTCATGAACATATTTCATTGAAAGGATATTCCACATTGGGCAGAAGAATGAGGGTTTGCACGCTCGTCTAATTTTCATGCAATCAAGATCAGACTTTATAGAAAGATTTTTGGACATCCCTCAGGCTATTCTGACTTTACCATGATGCAATTACCTACGCGCATGTGTATGACAGCATTTTCAGAACAATCCACAAGAAGCCAAAGATAGTTGTTGATATCAATGATTAAACAGTTTTGCATGGTTGTATTGTATTATAAATATTTTGCTTGTCATAGGGATAGAAGAACTTTGGAAAATCTAACGATTGAGAAATAAATCACGTGTCAAAGTGTCATACCACCAATTGACTAACAGACAACTGTTTAGAGCATTAAGTAAGAGTGTAATGAACTGCCGCTGAAAGTTTGGAAAGGAGAACCAACTACCCCAGGTATCACCGGTGGTATGGGAAAGAGAATGTGCACGCCTGGCACAATAGTTTAAAGTGAGAGAAGTCAACATTGTAAAGGGAAATAACAAAATACATATTAAATTTGCTAAACCCTAAATTATATGTTGCTGATTTTGTTAATGCTATCAACGTAGGGCTAGCAAAATAGGTATATGTTTATTGTTTTTGTAAACCAAATATGCTGAATCCTGATAATTTGTACCAATGTTTTGAGCAACTAATATACATAGTCAACATTTTCGAACTGACATAGGCATAAGAAACAACAGTTTTTTTCTTCTTTTGGTCTTTTTCGATGAAAGCTATTTTTATTTTCTTCTTTGTGTCTTTTTCTACCAAAGCTATCATTCCTTCCATGGAATAACTTCAAAATTTTAAAAGCAAATTTCGGGACCAGGGTACCTAGGGGTAAGCCACTCTGTATGCTGTTCTCTATTTTATACATAAGCAATGACTCTGTAAGGGAAACTAAGTACAAAATATTTTCCCAAAAATCTACTGGTGATTCAAATGAATTATAGAAACAGGTTGCCTACCTGTAATAAACCTTCAAAAACGGATAGGTCCCACAGAAGGCTGTGCCCGAAAGTCCTAGAATTGGCTGACTAATTTATTTAATCTTCATCTGAACTCTGCAGCTTCCTTGCTAAAGACCAAAAGTTACAATAATTTAATACCTTTAAAATTCCATTACTAGGTGGCCCCAGGCTGCTCTCAAACCTTTTCCAAAGTTTCAAGAGAGTATGAGTGTGAGCTTCATATTAGAAGTCATTGAAGCTAATAGTCGGATTATTTTCTATGTCGAGAACCCAATCTGATATTTGAGATTCTGCTTTTTGGACCACCAAAGGGAATTATGTTCTTACATCTGTTCATCTGATTCTTGAAAATTATACTTGGCACCAAAAATATTTACACTTGAGCTAACCAATTTGCTTTTTTTTCTCCTTGTTACTTCAGTAAAGCTATCTTTAATTGATGGTTCAAATCTCGTGTTTGATTTCTACTGATTTATTTTCTAGTTCTAAATCCATCCTCTCTTTGATCAGCAAGACAGGAAAGTTTGTTTTCTGTTCCTGGTAGGGATATCAGAATTGCCTTGAATTAAAGGTATAGCAGATAGTTGCGGCATGAGTTACTGTAGAGCTGTTGATCATTTTAACTTTCAACATTGGCCTGTTCTGAGCATTTGCTTACCCCTAAGAATCCATATGATCTCATACAAGTCTTCTCATCTCAGTAACTTAGATTGTGGGGTGAAATGCAATTATTCCAGTTCTGTCAACTGAAATAAAGGTATGATTTTACAAAGGTACACACACATTCACAATTTATATACTTATTTCCATGACCATTCATCTGGTTTCAAATGTAGTACTTTGAATTGCTCCACAATCTCACGGTCAACGCGTTACTTGTCAAGTTATTCGATCAATAAAACTAATCAATATTTGGGCTATATTAGAGACCTCATGAGTGGAATTTCAATGCAAATTGCATTGTTTCTTTACTTACACAATTAAATAAGCTCTAGTTTTTGCATGTGACCTGTTACAGTACCATGTCCTGAATTCATGTTGTTTACGACTTGCATGTCCACATTTTCTAATCAGTTCTGCGGAGAGTTGAAAGGTCTAATGACTAGCAGACTATTGTTTGTTGCGAGCAGCCAAATGATAGGAGGTTACTTAATTTCCTAATCTCAAACCTCAGGTTATTTCAGTCTTTTTAGATGTAGCTGTCAACTTGTGTATCGTTTCATAAACTGCTTAACTAGCCTGAATGATTAGTGCAGCATACAAATCCACATAGCTTAACATCACATAACACAGCATAAAAAAAGAAGATAAATTAACATAACACAACTTTCTGTGATCAACAAAAGAAGACGCATGCCTATATGTTGATTTCCTTCCCTACAGAATTTAGTTGGGCAGAAGTTGTGTGCTTCAACGAAAAAGGAGTGCTCATACAGATTACGCTCAGTAAAGTGGGTTTGGCCTAGTTATGATGACAAACTAATGATCAAGGTGGTAGGCCTCACAGATTCACTAGATAAAAGTCAGATACCATGGGCCTCATCTTTTATTAATAAAATCTATGTCAAAGGCAGAATTATTTAGTGTTAAACGCATGTTATAGCTAATATTCTTTTATGGGTGGATTGATATTACACTTTGTTCAACCCAGTAGGCAAGTATTTTCTAACATGGATACCAATATTTTACTACTGTAGGCTAGGGTTTTGGTTGCTCCTTCTGACAATCTTGAATTTTTTTTGCTGAATTTCATTGGGTTTTAGTGCTGACCACAGCACATCTGAATTGCAGGGCATATTTGTTCACCAGAAAAAATGGCTTTAAGAAGCAGTACTAAGAGAGGGGTTGTATCCCTGCCTACAAATTGATCTCCATAAACCTCTGAATGAAAAATGGTTGTGTTAGTTCAAGTAAGAGGTAGCTCCATACCTCATTATTAATATGGGCATTTTCAATGCAGACCCCAGGTTAAGTACAATAGGAATGGTCTTTTAATCATGTAACCCTAGAGCAATATGGTAGGAAGAAGGTTCACTCTGGAAAATATTAAAGTAAGAGGTTTTACATTGAAATGCTTGCCAACAACCATTCAAAGTGGCTTTACATTGTGCACTATTTGACAAAATACAACACCAAAGGGTTTTACATTGTGAACTCCCAGCAAAACATCCTAAGCAGGGGCTTTACAGCGTGAAACTTCTGAAAAATACATTAAGAAGAGGTTTCACTTTATGAATTGTGCTAAATGCAATAGGAAGGGCATTTACATTGTGCACTCCCTGAGAAATATATATATATATATATTCAGTGAAAAAACCATAGGTTTCACACATGTTATAGTTAGCTGGACATTTTACTCGTAAAAAACCAATGAAATTGCCCCGTTATAGTTAGTTCAGCTAACTATAACTCGCACGCGCCCGCAATGCACTGCTGATGACGTCACATATTACATCACTCATGACATGGTCAGTGACATCACTCATGACATCACTGATGACATCTCAAATGACATCACTGATGACATCATCCAGTGAATGTGTGTTTTTCTGAAAATTAAATATGTTTTATATATGTATATCTCAAGGTCGATGGAAGAATAAATGGGTATATAAGTGTCTAAATGGATGATTTGTTTTTGAAAAATTGATTGTGTAACTGACTGATTAAGTGTATCATAGTGAATACATGGCTTAGTGAGTAATGTTTAAATATGTAAATATCTGTATCAGTCTCTCACTTTGTGTATAAGTGGCTGCATGGGTTGGTGAGTAGCTACATGGGTGTCTATATAGGTTATTAGTTGGTTTTTTGAGTGTCAGTCTGAGTGTCTGCATGGTTCGGTGGGGGGTATTATGTAGTGCATAGGTGCATGAATGAGTCACTCACTGTTTGTATGTGTTGAAGACAGCATGTGTGCAGGACTGTATGGGTGGATGAGTGTGTGTATGGGTGTGTTAGTGAGTGAATGACTGTCTCAATAGTGTCTTTATGAGTAACTACATATGTTTTAAACTAGTATATGTGACTATTGGTGTATATAAGTGAGTATATGTGAGAGTGAGAGATTGAAAGAGTTCCTGTATGAATAAGTATGTGTTTCTATAAGTGATTGTTTAAAAGACTAAGTATGTGTAAGTTTCCGTAGAAGTAAGTGTGGTGGTGTGTGTATAACTGTATATGCAAGTAAAAGTATGTTTGATTCTTTATTAGTATGAGTGACTATGTGTGTGAGTAACTCTATGGATGAGTGGCATTGTGTAACTGGATGTATAGGTGTATGAGTACATATGATGAGTGAGTACATGTATGAGTGACTGTATAGGACTGTTGGTGAATGAGTGAATGTGTATGTGAATCTTAGAATTACTGAAGAGGTTGTTGTAACTGGTATTGGTATGTCCATTGTTTTAAAAATTTTAGTCTCTATTATTGAATGTGTGTATCAAAGGTTATATTAGGGTGAGAGGAGGTCTGCCACTCTATCACAAGGATGATGTCATCAGTGATGTCATTTGAGATGTCATCAGTGATGTCATGAGTGATGTCACTGACCATGTCATGAGTGATGTAATATGTGACGTCATCAGCAGTGCATTGCGGGCGCGTGCGAGTTATAGTTAGCTGAACTAACTATAACGGGGCAATTTCATTGGTTTTTTACGAGTAAAATGTCCAGCTAACTATAACATGTGTGAAACCTATGGTTTTTTCACTGAATTTCTAAGGTTTTTTAAATGCTAATTCCTAACTATAACGTGTGTGAAACCCATGGTTTTTTCAGTGAATTTGCAAGGTTTTTTAAATGCTAATTCCTAACTATAACGTGTGTGAAACCTATGGTTTTTTCAGTGAATTTGCAAGGTTTTTTAAATGCTAATCCCTAAATATTTCGTTTTTGAAACCTATGTTTTTTTCTGAGAATTTGTATGGTTTTTTATATGCTAAGTTATGTATTTTTAATTAAAGATATTTTTTTTTATTTAAATAAAATTACTTTATATTCATTTATATATTATCTGTATTTTTTTTAAATTATTTTTTTAAATAATTCAATTTGGTTTTTTTTTTTTTATAATTTTTTTAATTATTTAATGTCCTCTTTTTTTTTTTTTTATTTATAAATTCTTGGGGTGCGCGCTCTGAGCGCGCACCTAGTACTATTTCGTATGTTTTTTATGAATTCCGGCGTACGTTATTTACGTACGCAAATATACTTATTGGTGCGCGCTGGGAGCGCGCACCCAGTACGTATGCGTACGTACGTACGCATGCGTCCTACGCCATCGACGCGGTTTACTTCCGCATACGCTAAAATTACACGCAATAACGGTCGCGTATACGCGTGTTAAACGTATGCGCGCTAGGTGCGCGTATATGACGTATGCACCTGCGCGTTTACGCGTTCGTGCATACGTCATCACGGGGTGCGCGCACGGAGCTTGCGCAGTGCGCGCACCTCGGGTTTATACATAATAAAACAACATTTCTTATTGGTTATCATTACTTTCAGTTTCTAATTGTTTCAATACCACACCCAATCCCCTCATGGCAAGTCATGTGATCAAGAATCATCACTTATGATTGGTTTGAAGTACTTTCTGTTCCAGATTCTTCCCAAACCACACCTACTCCCCTCATTATTAGTTCTGATTCCTTTGGAGAAGGAGCTATTCTGTTGTTGAGAGACAATGGCTGAACAGCAACCTACTTCAGACAGTGAGCAGGACACTCTTGAGAGGCAGAGGAACAGGAAGCAGAAGGACAGCTTTGTATGGCAGTTTTTTACTTTTCCTGAGAATGAGAAAAAGGTAAATGCACCAAAAGTTACATGTGTACTTTGTAAAAAAGTCTTATCTCGTGGGAATCCTAACAAGAAATATTCTTTTAGCATTCACACTATGTTGAGACATGTTTACAAAATGCACCCAGCATCTTATCGTCGAGCTTCTGGAGAAAACCCTCCACCTGCTCAGCCGACGACATCAGCAGCAGCTCAGCCGAGCACATCTTCGGCAGCTCAGGGGAGCACTTCAGCTGCGATGGTGCCTTCACCTGTTTCTTTACCTCTTGTTGGTCCACCTTGTTTGGCGAGGTTGTCTACACGGTGCACTGATTGCGGTTCTCTTATTTCTGTGGGGGAGACCAGTCTTGATCTCCTTCAGAGAAAATTTGATGCGCATTCATGCACTAGGCCATAGATGTTTTTTCTTTTTTTGCGTTTTTCTCTTCCTGTTTCCCTCCATTAACTCAAGGGCTCTTTTAAGAGCCACTTATAAACTTAACCAAACAAATTTTTTTTTTGAAAAATTTTTTTACATTTTTTTTTGAGGTGCGCGCACCCTGCGCGCACCCAAGGTTTTTTTTTTTTCTTTTTTTTTTTTTTTTTTGAGAGACTCCCCCTTTTTCCTACTAATGCAACTGTGAAATCACCAGAGCAAAACGCAACAAATCTCTTCCTGTAATTCCTATTTGCACACAGAGTCATGTTTTCACATTAGTCACAAAACGAAAAATCTTTGCCAATTTGAATGCACACTTACTGCTCTTTTTTGTTGGCAAGTGAAAATCACTTTTACAGACTGACACATTATGAATCCACTTTTCAGATTTTTTTAAATGCACATGTCCAGACTGCTTTTTCAGACCACAAACCATGTGTATGCTGGGTGACTGCCTACACTCCAGCAAGGGCAACCAGCCTTAGTGATGCTGAATGTATTTGCATTACAGACTGAAACCTCAACCCCACAGCACATTATCAGAGCCAGGACCTCTGTTCTCTACACCTCTCTGCACTCAGCAGAACCAGATAATGGCAATCTTTCCCTCTATTTTTCCACACATATATATGTTAATTTCAAATCTCACTGCTTCCCCCTTTTTTTCAAATGTAATCACACATTTCTATTGCTTGAAAACCAACCCTTTTCCAAAAGTACCCTTCCCCCTACTTCACTTCTGCCTAGTTCCCTTCCCCCAACTTGACTTCTGCCTGCTACCATAGCAACAGCTCATGGAACACTGCTGTGTGGTGTTAGGTCAGAAGTTCGCCACACAATGTTTCAATTCCACAGAGCAAGAGTGCTTGACTTTTCAAACCTTACAGCAAATCCATAGTACTGTTCTTTGGTAACACATTTTTCTGAACCAATACAAAACATGCTTCTATTATTTTACACATACAGCCTAGTTTTTAGTGTAGAATGGTATGAAACAGCCAATCAGTTCTTTTTTTTTTTATAAAAAATATGTATGCCTCCATTTCCAAACTGTCTTTCATTTCTTTTTACCATTCTACTGAATTACACCTCCTGAGTGCATCCAGATCTCCTTTGAAGATGTTCACAGTGTGGATTGTAGGACACAGCTATGTCTTCTGGAGTGAAAAATTTGCAGAGAAAAGAGGTATGGTGAGAGACCTTGCTTTGCCAAATGTAGACATCAAGTGGATTGGTCAGAGAGGGTTAAAGTGGCACCAATTAATGCCTTTGGTGAAAACCTTTCAACATCTCCCACAGCCTAACCTTATTATTGTGCACTGTGGTGGTAATGATCTAGGCACTTTAACTGGGGTAGGTTTGGAAATGCTTATTAAGGACACCTTTGTGCAATTGATGTCGCTTTTTCCACAAACTGCCTTTGTATATTCTAACATATGCCAAAGGCAAAAGTGGAACTGGTCCAACCAATTTTGTCCGCAGATTGACAAAGCAAGGAAGCACGTCAACAAATCTATTTCTGCTTTCCTCAGAGACTATGGTATGGGTTCCATTTACCACAACAACTTGCGTTACGACATGCAAGACATTTATAGAGGAGATGGTGTGCACTTCAATGATGAAGGGAACAGAGTCTTCCTCTTGAACCTCAGACTCTGCGTCGGTACTTACTTGTAGGTACCGAAAAACAAACAATAAACACAAGGGCTCTTTTTAGAGCCACCTTATATCTAAACACTTAAATGCAATTTTTTTAAAATTTCTTTTATTTTTTTTTTTTTTCCGGGTGCGCGCAGGGTGCGCGCACTCGGCGATATTTTTTTACAAAATATTATTCTTTTTTTTTGCCCTACAAGGTCCTACTTTGACCCCCTTACAATGCCTACTGGGTCTATTTCTACCCACTCTGCCCCCTTTTCAACTGCTCCCCCTTTGATTATCACCTCCTCTTTATGCGATAGCCAAAATGGCGGCCGCCGCTTCCTGACTTCCACCGATTCGAATGTTTACTAAGATCTAACAACCAATCAGAATTGCGCTCGCGCACGGCAAGGTGCGCGCACCCAGCGCGCACTCTGCGCGCTTACAGATATATATATTGATTCAAAGGCTATTTTCTCAGAATCTACTGAACAGATTTACACCAAACCTACAAAAGGCACTTCCTTGACCTAGGGACTACCTCTCTGCCAAATTTTGAGTAATTCTGTTCAGCCGTTCGGGCTGTAGCTCGTTCTAAAGGTCCTATGGAAAAATGCATGGGAAAAACGCGTTTTGGGACCCCCCTTTTATCTCAGCCCCCGCTTGACAGATCCCCCCGAGACTTTCAGGGTAGGAGCGGAGCGTAGCGCCCCACCTATTTTGAGAAATTCGCGAGGATTCGTCGACCGGCGCCAAAGTTATTCAAAATAGAATGTTGAGGTTTTCCTATGGAAACGTGGTCCTAACTATAACTACCTACTGGCGACCGCCAGTAGGTAATCTATATATCTATATATCTCTATATATATATTATCTACTGGCGGTCGCCAGTAGATAGTTATAGTTAGGATCATGTTTCCATAGGAAATCTCAAAATTCTATTTTGAATAACTTTGGCGCCGGTTGACGAATCCTCACGAAATTTTCAAAACTAATGGGGCGCTCCGCTCAGCTCCTACCCAGTCTCGGGGTGATTCGTCAAGCGGGGGCCGAGAAAAAGGGGGGGCTTTAGTCGCAGCTACAGCCCGAACGGCTGAACAGAATTATGTGAAATTTGGCAGAGAGGTAGCCATAAGGTCCATGAAGTGCCTTTTGCAGGTTTGGTGTAAATCTGTTCAGTATTTCCAGAGAAAATAACATTTAAATCAATATATATATCTATACGCGCGCAGCGTGCGTGCACTGAGCAAGCCCTATGCGCGCACCCTGCCGTGCGCGAGCGCACTTCTGATTGGTTGTTAGATGTAAGTAAACATTCGAATCGGTGGAAATAAGGAAGCGGCGGCCGCCATTTTGTCTCTCGCATTTTGAGGGGGTGAAAAACAAAGGGGGAGAACGTGTAAAGGGGGCAGAGTGGGGAGATATTGACCCACTAGGCATTGTCAGGGGGTCACAGTAGGACCTTGTAGGGCAAAAAAAAAGATTTATATTTTTTAAAAAAATATCGCCGAGTGCGCGCACTCAGCGCGCACCCGAAAAAAAACTTTACCAAAAAAAGAATAAAAAATCGCATTTAAGTGTTTAGAAATTAAGTGGCTCTAAAAAGAGCCCTTGTGTTCATTGAGTGTTTTTTGGTACCTACAAGTAAGTACCGATGCAGAGTCTTAAGTTCAAGAGGAAGACTCTGTTGCCTTCATCTGTGAAATGTACACCATCTCCTCTGTAAATGCCTTGCATGTTGTAATGCAAGTTGTTGTGGTATATAGAACCCATACCATAGTCTCTGAGGAAAGCAAAAATAGATTTGTTGACGTGCTTCCTTGCTTTGTCAATCTGTGGACAAAATTGGTTGGACCAGTTCCACTTTTGCCTTTGGCATATATTAGAATATACAAAGGCAGTTTGTGGAAAAAGCGCCATCAATTGTACAAAGGTGTCCTTAACAAGCATTTCCAGACCTACCCCAGTTAAAGTGCCTAGGTCATTTCCACCACAGTGCACAATAATAAGGTTAGGCTGCTGGAGGTGTAGAAAAGATTTCACCAAAGGCATTAATTGGTGCCACTTTAACCCTCTCTGACCAATCCATTTAATGTCTACATCTGGCAAAGCAAGGTCTCTCACCATACCTCTTTTTTCTGCATACTTTTCACTCCAGAAGACATAGCTGTGACCTACAATCCACACTGTGAACATCTTCCAAGGAGATCTGGATGCACTCAGGTGTCTTTCAGCAGAATGGCAATATGAAAAGAAAGACAGTTGAAAAACGGAGGCATACATATTTTTTTTAAGAAAAAGAACTGATTGGCTGATTCAAACTATTTTACAGTTAAAACTAGCCTGTCTGTATACATTTTTAGAAGCATGTTTTGTATTGGTTCTGAAAAATGTGTTCCCACTGAACATTACTTTGGATTTGCTGTGAGGTTTTGACAGGTCAAGCACTCTTGCTCTTTGGATTCGAAACATTGTGTGCTGAACTTCTGACCTCTCTGCACACACCAGTGTTCCATGACCTGTTGCTATGCCAGCAGGTAGAAGTCATGTTGGGGGAAGGGTTCAGTTGGAAAAGGGTTGAAAATGTCAACCAATAAAAATGTGTGATTCCATTTTAAAAAATGTGGGAAGGAATGTGATTTGGAGTTAACATGTATATGTGTGAAAAAAGAGAGGGAAACTGTGCCATTAACTGGTTCTGCTGAGAGGAGAGAGGTGTTCAGCTCAGAGATTCTGGTCTGATAAACTGCTGTGTGACTGCCACATTTCTAATTATTTTTTGTATTTTTTTTTATCTTATTCATTGTTATTTCACAACTTTATTTATCTTTATTTTTTGTTAATTTATTGTAAAGTATATATTTTCATTTTATTTTTGTAAGTTTTAACATATAGAGGCTTATTAAGATGTCAGTCAGAGTTGCCGCCGACTGTCACTGTTTCGGGACCGACCTCTGGTCAGCGGTTCCAACCTCCTGATTCTGATGCGACCAAACAGTGTTTGGTTGGATACTAACATTTCTCTATGGGAGCCTGTGTTACAGCAGTAATAATGTGTAAAAACCTTCACCCTGTGTCAGGCACCCCATGGTGCCTGTCACACAGTGCATGGATTTAAAAGGGATCACCCTAGGAACATCCTTGGCCACCAACCGTAGGCCATGGAGGAAAGTACTAGGGGCCTCCAAAATCGCTTTCCGACAGCCTTTCCATGTCGGAAAGGCTGGCACAGAAAGGCTGTGGGAAACGGACATTGTAATCCTGACAGCTGAACGCCGTCTTTAGGGGATTGCGGTGCAGTTCCGAACGGGAGGAAGACTTCGATAGACAGTCGGAACCACGTTGGAATGACTGACCACTTCAAGCTCTGACAAGTGACATCGTAATTTGGCGGTCGGACAGCAAGCCGACAGTGTCGGTCGGAAAGCCACCGACCGCAGTCAGAAAGCTTCCAACTTGCAGTCGAAGGCTTTCTGACCCACATCGTAATCGGCCCCATAACGTTATAAATTTTATATTATATGCTTTGCTTTAATTGTATCTTTTAAGTACATATATTTTTTAAAGTCAACATACTCTTTAATATTAAAAGTTGATCTTCTTACCCATTTTGTGACAAAATGT
The DNA here is from genome assembly GCF_964204655.1 of Triturus cristatus. Lineage (NCBI taxonomy): Eukaryota > Metazoa > Chordata > Amphibia > Caudata > Salamandridae > Triturus > Triturus cristatus. Next base: position 114,194,418 of record NC_140588.1, read on the forward strand.
TTATCTTCCAAATTTGTGCAGACAGTATTTTGCCCTTAACATGCAAAATATGTAAAGTCGATATTTTTGTTTCTTTGCATTTTTGGGCGATGTTTAGTATTTTGACATTTTTGCCTATGATATTTTACCATATTTTACCATACAACCCTTCTCAGTCCTTACTACTTCCTGTACTCATCGTGACGGGGAGGCTATGCGCGATCCCGCCTCCACGTAGCCTCGGTGTTTGCTGCCACGCCCCGTACCTGGAAACGTGGCTCTGAAGCACTGATGGCGGTTTGTGGTCTCGGCGTTTCTTTGCTTTTGCCGATTTTGGCTGGCGTTTTCCTTTAGTGTTTAAAGCTCGGAGCTTTGGAGTGCTGGGAGCTGGAGCCTGCTGTCTGCTGCCTGTCTGGGGCTCGTCTGTCAAGGCTGTCGAGACTTTATCTGAGACTTCATCTGATGCCTGCAGAGGACGGAGTAACTCGAGTAGCTGGTGTTGCTTCTTCATTTACTGGTACAGCTGCTGACGGCCCTATTGTGGGCTATCGCTGTATTGGAGGACTGAAGAAGCAGGTAATTTGGTGAATTACAGGCAATTACAGGCAAATTATCAAAATTGACTGTGTATAAGGGGAAAAAGAGAAGAAAAAAAACACGTCAGTGCCTGACAGTGCCGGACACAAGGATTGATTGAAAGGGAGTGGAAGGGAGTGGAAGGGAGTGTAGAGGAGCGGAGGCTGCTGGAGTCCTGAACTCCAGAAAGGAAGAAAGGAAAGAAAAAAACTTAAAACCATGGGGAGACATAATAGAAATCCTGCTACCCCGTCTCAGCTTGGTTCTAACCCACCTTTGAAATCGAGAACTCGCAATACACAATTTAAAATAAATCAGGGTATTTCAAAAGCTGAGCGGGAACGAGTTCAGAAAAATCGAAGAGGGTCTACCCCCATAGCTGATTGTTCATGCTCTGGGGATGAACTTACAGATCAAGGTGAAGCTGAAGGTGAGCAAGGTGGGCCGCAGGGAAAATTAGACAATGTTTCCCAGATTTCGACGAGCTCAATTACAACAGTTACAGAAAGCAGCACTGTTGGTTCAGTTTGCGCTAGCGAGAGCCATATGAATCAGGACAAAAGTCTTTTAATGGAAAATCAAAAGGACCCGTGTAGAGACCCGTGTATAAACCCTTCCAGTTTATCAGCAGGCAAGAACAAGGAGTATTTGATTTTTCAGAAAATTAAACCTTCTCAACCTTTAATACAGTCTGTACCTTCACCGCCGCAACAGTCTTCCAAGCTGGACACTCAGAATGTAAGGACTCCCCAAGTTGATCAATCCCAGCCTCCCTCACCTTTGCTAACCCTTTCTTGTGTACCTCCTCTGCTCTTCCCCCCAATGGGGAATTCCTTCCCTCCCGTTTTACCATTGGAGATGGATAAACATCCTAATCAAGTAGTTTTGGAACCAACAGGACCCGCGTCAGGACCTGGGACTGGATCAGCAAAAGGGTCCACAACAGAATCTGGATTCAGTTTCCAGTGCGATATAAAAAGCATGCTCAATTTAATTCTTGAGGAGATCAGAGAAATGAAAGTTACCCAGGCAACTGAAATTGCAGCATTGCATGCACGATTATCCAAAATTGAAGAGGTGGTGGGGGCTATGCCGATTCGACTACACGAAGCCGAGTCTCGAATTTCCCAGGTAGAAGATCAGATGACCTCAATTCATCAACAGGTCACAGAGGACAAATATTAAAGAACACTTTGGAATTGAAACTGGAAGAATTGGAAAATCATGCTCGTCGGACTAATCTTCGCCTGGTTGGTGTTCCGGAGGGATGTGAGGGATCCCAACCAGTTCAATGGGTGCAGGCCTTCATAAAAAATACAGTTCTTCCTGAGTTCACTGGGGACCTTACGATCACCCGTGCTCATAGAGTTCCAGCTCAGCCCTTCCCTAACTCCAAACTTCCTAGAACTATGTCAGTGAATGTTTCAGATTATCGTATAAAATAGCAAATATTGACCAGGGCTATTCCAAAAAAGCAATTTTCTTCATCTGAGGTCCCCCTTTGCCGTATTTTTTCAGATATGAGTGATTCAGCGGCACGACGCCGAAAGGAGTTTGTTGAACTCCTTTATCTATTCAAGGCACAGGGGGCACAAGCAGCTATCACCCAGCAGTCGAAACTGAGAGTCCTGGTCCATGGGAAGTTTCACTTGTTCTCAAATCTGGATGAAGCTCAGGAGATGCTGCAGCGAATCATGAAGGACAAGTAATAGGAATCAACAGTTTTTCATATTGTTATGAGCTGTCCTTACCGTTTTTCAATGTTTTTTCTGGATGTTCTTTTTTTTTTTTTTTTAGGGAGGGGCAGGCAGCAAATCACTTTAGGGTGCAATACCAGGGCACCCGTTATGCAGGGCTCCCAGGTGGGGCCAGCAGTGGGTAGGGCGGGCAATTCCCCTACTGCTAAGGGCCACGGGGTTCTTGGGGAGGGTTGGGTTTGGGTTGTGACACAGGGAAAGGGTGGTGGTTTAAAAAAATGAATGAGTGGAATAGTTTATATATAGAAAGTAAGCTAAAAGAGAAAGGGAGAAGCAATAACCAGAATGTTGTTAAATAATATAATTTGAAAATGGGTATGTTTACTGGTGTAATTTTGAATATTAAGCTGAAAAATGGGTACTAATGCTCGTATTATTTCCATTAATGTAAATGGTATTTCAAATAAGAAAAAGTATGGTGGTTTGATAAGATGGTTCGCAGCCTTCTCTCCCCAAATTTTATTTTTGCAAGAGACCCATGTCAAAACGAATCAACCGAAACAGAGATATTTTTCTAGGGCCTATTTTGCTTCAGCTCAGGCAGCAATTCGAGGGGTGGGTATCTATCTTGGACAAGGTTTAAATTGGGAAATTGTTCAAGTTGATAGAGATCCTTATGGTAGATGGATCTGGATGCAGGTAAAGATGGAGGGTCATTTGGTGAATTTGGTCAATTATTATGCACCCGTTGTGGATGACTCTGTGGCGCTCAAAAGTATTAATGATAGAGCAAGAAAGGCGCTAGGCCCTATCATTTTAGGAGGAGATTTCAATTTTATTCAGGATCTGCAATTAGATACATCTAACAAGACTAAAAGGCAGATGAAACCTCGGACTAAGAAGTTGATAGATCTTATTAAACAGGATCATCAATTGGTGGATCCTTGGAGAAGGGCTCATGGTGCAGCAAAACAGTTTACTTATTACTCCAGCCAATATAGGTCAGCTTCCCGTATTGATTTCTTTCTAGTATCACGCTCTCTGAGCTGCTCAAATACGGAGATCATGGCTAATTCTTTCTCAGACCATTCTTTAATAAAAATAGAAATTGATTTTGGAGTGGGGGCTAGAGAGAAATACAGGTGGCAGATGGATCGACTTCTCTTAACCAACCAACAGTGGGTAGGGGATATGAAGGAATGGTTTGGGGATTTTTTTTAAATGAACAGAGGAACAGCAAGTCTTTTTTCAGTTTGAGGGCGTTTAAAGCAGCAATTAGAGGACAAATGATAGCTTTTATGGCTGCGCAAGTTAGAGAGCGTAAAGTTCGAATTGAAGAACTCCAGAAAGCAGTGGAGATGGCTTTGACAAATAAAAGGAGAAGCTGCTCTATGAGGGGTCAGGTAACCCGGAGAGGAACTTAACAGGGCCAAACGGGAATTGAGGGAATTTTTCATCATGAAAGAGATATCCAGTACTAAAGCATATCAGCAAAAAACTTATGAAGAAAGCCAGATGGTAGGGAAATTACTGGCATGGTCAACTAGGGTTAAACAAGGTGCGGCAGTAATTAATGAAGTGCTAATTCCAGGAACACAGAATCTAGTTTCGGGACAAGATAATATTTCTAAAATCTTTATAGATCATTATAAAGACCTTTACTCAACTGACTACCAGGTAGCTAATCATGCTATACAGTTTTATTTTGAAGATCTAGCTCTCCCTCAACTTTCAACAGGTCAAAAAGAGGCCTTACTGGCCGACTTTTCAGTAGAAGAAATTTCCAGGGCATTAACTTCGATGCCTGGAGGTAAGGCTTGCAGGAATGATGGTTTGCCGACCGAATTTTATAAAGTTTTCTCGGCAGAATTACTTCCTTTTATGCCTGAGCTTTTTCACTGTGTTAGTGCAGGAGGGGAAATTCCAACAGCCTTTAAGGAATCATCAATAGTCAGCTTCGTTAAAAAGGGTAAAAATCCTAGGGAAGTTGGCTCTTATAGGCCAATTAGTCTCCTAAATGTAGATTATAAAATTTTCATGAAAATGTGGGCAAATCGATTTACATCTGTGGCCCAGTATGCAATTCACAAGGATCAATCAGGCTTTATAGCAGGCAGATCAATGTCTTCATATACAAGTTTTCTTATTCAAGCAATTGACTATTTTAATACTCATCGAACTTGTGAATTGGGGAGCACTATTTTATGGTCTTGAAAAATTTGTTTTCCAGATCGAATAATTACCATGCTTCGGAATATTTATCAAGGAGCCCAGGCCCAGATTAGGATAAATTCTAAATCTATAGGTCTAATAGATATAAAACGTGGGACCCGACAGGGGTGTCCCCTATCGCCTGTTTTGTTTACTTTTTTTATAGAGCCTTTAGCAGTAAAGATTAGGGAGAACTTAGATATAAAAACTCCTGTAGGGGGATGTCCAAAATGTAATTATTTGCTGATGCTGTGATACTCTACCTTAAACCGGAAAAGCATAATGTTGACCAAATCTTGAAGGAGTTCGCTCAGTTTGATGCAATTGGAGGATACAAAATTAACCACAAAAAAACTGAAGTATTGGCACTTAATGTTTGTTGTCATTTTCTTCCGGATATTTTGAAACACCAAGCATGCTCCCCTAAACCGATCCGTTATTTAGGAATCTATGTATCAAACCGATATGCGGATCTTTATAAGCTAAACTATGAAGCTACATTGAGTAAGATCAAAGATTTATTGGGTAAATGGGGCTTCCTCCCTCTTTCCTTGATAGGATGGGTTGCCCTGATCAAGATGTCAGTACTACCCTTATTAATTTGTCTTTTTTCCAATGTCCCGATTAAGGTTAGCGCAGCATATTTTGGAGAATTGGATAAACTTTTTTGCCAGTTTATTTGGAATAAAAAAGCTTCAAGAGTAAAACTATCAATTTTGCAGCTAGATACAAGTTGGGGGGGGGTCGGCACTTCCCCATATTCGAACTTATTATGGCAGCATTTATGGATATTCTAGTTGGTCTGCTTGATAATAGGGGGTCTTTGGATGTTTTATTTATGAGGAAAATGGCTGATGCAGCAGGGACTCAGCTTCCGGTGTTTTTGAAAACAGCAAAATTGCCTAAAAAAGTAAGATATAAGACGCTACAAGAATTCTCTTCTAGACTTCGGTTGTTTTTGTTGCAAAAAGCAAAATCGACGGGATTTGAATATTTGGGGTTGTCAGAGGCTAGAAGCTTGGGCCTTTTTATTCATTGTAGTCAAATTAAACTTTGGGAGTTAAAAGGTTTTAAAGAGTTAGGTCATTTTCTGTTAGGAGGCAGATGCATGACCTGGGAGGAGGTGCAGCCCAGATGTGGCACACAGAATAGGCTCCTTTTTTTTAGTTTCCTTCAGGTTAGATCCTGGATAAATAAATATGCACCCTTAGGTAATACAGGCACCCCATCAGTTCTTGTGTCCGTGTTCAGAATTAAATTGAGAGGCATAGGAAATTGTTATAGAGTTTTTCAAAATCAAGGGGAGCCTTTGATTGTTACTAATTTCTTAGAAAAAACAAAAAATGAATTGGCCTGCAACCTCTCAATTAGAGAATGGCAAGCGATTTTGCAGAATGGCAACAAGCTACTTAGGGCTGCCAACTTTAAAAGGATGGCTTTTCTGTCTCGTTGGTCGGCCTACTATACACCACAGGCCCTCCATAAAATCTATCCGGATGTGGAAAATACGTGTTTTCGGTGTCAGCAAGCCGGTGAGGGCGGTTGGCTACATATTGCATGTACATGTCCTAGTTTGAGGCAGTTTTGGCTGGAATTATGTGCTGGGCTTAGCCGTACTATCGGAACCATTGTTCAACCAGAACCGGAGGCAGCCTTATTTGGTTTATTAAAACAAAGATCAAATCAGGTGTTAACAAAAGGGGGTGAAATTTTATGTCAAATTCCTTCTTGGTGGCACGTTCATTGATCTTGCAAAATTGGAAAACAATCAAGACTCCAAATCTTATTGAATGGTATAAAAAAATGAAACGTGAGAACTTTTGAAGAAGCATATGCCAAAAGGGTGGGAGCGATTAAGAAATTTTTAGTTAATCTGGAAACTTTTTGATGAAATGGAAAGACATCTTCAGGGACACTTTGGTGTTGAATAATTATTTGGATTATGATCAATAAGAAGGTCCAGGGGTAAGGATCATTTCTGATTTTCTTTTATGAATCATACTCCTGGGTAATCAATGGTATTTTCATTTCCTTTTCTACGAGAATGGGAGTATATATCTGCACTAGCATTTGCACTTTAAGTGATCGTCTAAATTACACTGTCAAATGATATTTTTTTTACCTTAACCCTATTTTTTTTTTTTTTGTTTTTTGCATTTTTTAGTACTAGAGAAGGCTTGCAATTCAGTTTAGCTTCCTTTTTGGAGCATATATTTGTACTAGCACTGGCACTTTGTCTAATTGTTTAAATTATGCTGCTCAATGATATTCTCAGGGTTCTGAGTTTAACTGCATCTGCACTTTAAGTACAAAGAAGGATGAAGATGATTACTCCTCTATAATTTAAAATGATGTATTCATTATATCATAATATATATCGATGTTAAGGGATGCTGACTTTAATGTATGTTGTTTTATTCTGTTCAATAAAAACAAATAAAAAAAAATCCTTCTCACTCCTTCTACTAGCTCTCACACCTCCCTCTGTTCCTTCACCCCATATATCCTCATTGGAGCTTGCCCCCCATAGAGTGCTCCTTTATTAGCCAGCTAGGTACGTGCCTTAGAAATACCAAAACATACATACATACAAATATACTTACAAATGCAGATACAAAATTATTGCTTGCCTACTAGTTGAATGGAGAATGTTGATGATACCAGGCAATTATATCATTCTGTTTCTGTCTATTACTTAATTTATCACAGCACACTTCCATTAAATTCCAGTTGAAATTCCTCGACAGATGGTCAGTGAATAAACAGATCTTGTTAAAATAACCTTGCACGTGACTCTTGGCACTTATTGTCTGTCCCTTGTCCTGGGTGTCAGCTCTCCACATCAGCCCTACATTCTCTCCCACATGCTTTGCTCCTCTTCTAACGCTCTATTAGTTGTACACATGTTTTATCACACTAGTGCAGGGAAATGCTCTTTTTTCGGGTCTGCCTCTGATTCCTAGTTCACCAGCGGTAGAAGACTCTTTGAATGTGAATACAGAGTGGAGGGGGTAACTGTGAGAGTGCGGGGTGCAGCACATTACAGCAAAGGTTTCTGCCATTGCCAATGCTCGTTTAATCTTCATTCATGTTTTCATTTTAATAAAATCTTCAAACAATGTATTTCCTATAAGGTTATGTAGAGTGGTCAATTTAGGGTACATACGGTTCTGTTATGCAAGCCCTTGCCTTTCATTCTAATAAGCACTCCTGACGGATGTAAAGTGTAGATTATTTTAGGATGTTGCTACCTGTCGTCTAGTTGTTCCTCTGCAGATCACAGTGTGAAGAATACCCTTGAAAAATGTACAACTCAGCTTAGGGATTTCTACTGTACCTGACTCAATAAAGCTTGATTGATTGAAGACGAGCCATGCTGCCCTCTCTGAGAACTTGCCAAGGACTGGTGCAATGTATTTGGACTACAGATAAATGAATAACATGGGTGACATCTCGACAGGTATCCACTCAGTGTGATTCATGGGATGGATACTCCATTAAGATATGTGCCAGCCTGACAAGAGAGACAGCTACTCTGGGCCAGATGTAAACACGTCAAACAACACATCGTTCTTAGGTCTGTACACTTCCTGCCAAAGCAGCCTGACTTGTTAAAAACATTCAGGGGCATATTTACAAGCCCCTTGCGCCACCCATACGTCACTTTGCCATGTTAAAAATGACGCAAATGTGGCGCAAGGTGCTTGTAAATCTGCCTCTCAGTTTTTTAGGCCACGTAGATTTCCTCAAAAATATTTGAATTAATTCGAGTATTTCAGCCAGTAAAACAGTCCTTTGATAAGAAATGCTGTAACGTGTAATGCGAGACAGAGAAGTGCATCTCAACTACACAGTTTTCGAACCAGCAGCATCATTAAAGCAGAAGCGTAGCGTTCATTGGTGCAGCAGGTGCAGCTGAACCGGGGCCCAGGGTCTGAGGTTCCATTGAACTCTGATTATTGCTGTAGTTCACTGCTCAAATAGCAGGGGGGGAGGACTATTTTCTTCCTTGCACTTGAGCTCATGACATAATGGGGCAGATTTATGAGCCCCTTGCGCCACTTTTGCGTCACTTTTCCCATGTTAAAAGTGACGCAAAAGTGGCGCAAGGGGCTCATAAATCTGCCCCAATGTATCCACCAAGGCATTTAAGTATAAAATGCCAACACATCTAAAAAAAAATACAAGTGTACCTATCCGATAACAGATGTGTTCTCTCTAAGCAGTCTGTTTAACATGCTCTTATTTAGCAATTTATTTATTGAAAACAGCATTATTTACTTGTTTTTGCCGAAAAACACGTCATCCCAATAACATGTTTTTCTGTATTATTCCATATTTCCCCATTCTGCTATTTATCCATTATTTTGCATGACAACCAGACAACCAATTGGATATCAAGACACCCGCCTTATGAAAATCCTCGTTACTCACATGTTTCTGTCTAGATGTCTCGCCACAACCTACTATTTTCGTCGTATCTCCAGTCTCCACTCTGTGGCGATAAATGTCTATCACTTAGGAAAAAGCGGTCTGAAATGCTGAACTTGCGTCTGCTATAAGTAGAACCAATTACTTCCCCGGCTGCTCTAAGCACATAAAAGGTATCTGATGATAGAGCAAGACTCAGATTATAGTCACTTGCTGTTCTTGCTTGGAAGCTTTCGTCACCTGTGCAACTGCGATTTCTGGGTCAGAAACGCGCCTTGCTATACAAGAGTACACCTTGAATTGCAGTTTCTGCTCAAATTCTCAGTGTAACTGCAGAAAACACTGCTTGCGTTGCAGCATGTATAGGTTTCACGTATCTCTAAGACTGTGACTATGAACACACAGTCTTGTGAGTATACTGATATCACACCCCTTGTGTCACAAGCCACACAAATCCTAGATGTGCATTCCTCCCCTATATTGCTAAGATTTTTAAATTATTTTTATTTTTATCGCTAGCATTCCATTAAAGCACGCTTAGGAAAATGGCACAAGCGGGTCAATAATTCTTGAAATACAAGAAATTAAATTAATAGCAATGAAATTTAATAGCTTAAATCACAACTTGTTTAAATTGTTTGGCAAGATTTAGGTAAGTAATCATTTGCAATTACCAAATACATTTTTGTGATTCGTTATTTGGTAATCACTAGGCCTGGGCCGTTCGCGGAAATTGCGATAATTTGGCATTTTCGCGTTCCGCGGAAAGTGAGAAAATGTCAAAATTTCCGCATTCCGCAGCTTAGCGATAATTTGTTTCTTGCTCGCGCTGTAAAATAATACATTCTCGCGTGCGCGCGTTCGCCTTACCTGATTCCCCGCGTTCGCCGACAAGTTTTCCCGATCCGGTCGCGTTCTCCACGAGATGTTGGATTGTTGGTAGCCATTTGCGCTGTCTCGCGACAGTTCCCGCCCGCAGTAACGTCATGCGTCGCGCGATCACGTCTTTCTTCTCGCAATCATGCACCGCGAGACAAGTGAAAACAAGTTGGCCGCGCCCGCGAGCAATCGCATGGGTAAGTTGGCGAGCCGCGACCACGCAGAAAATACTGCGAACGGGCGGGAAAAAAACTTCCGCATCTTCGCGATATTTCCGCGTGTTTGCGGAGATTTTTAACATTTTCGCAATAATTTGCGAAAGTGAATTTCGCAAATTCCGCCCACCCCTAGTAATCACAAGCACTGAAATGTGTTTATTACACATTTTGAGATTCCCAAGTGGGTCGTAAATAGATCTACATCATGCCTATTATTGAGGTAGGTCTCCGTTTGCTAACCATTGGGAATCACAAAATCACAGGGACAGTGGCCCGTTGTGGGTCAGCAGATCATAAGTGTGATTGATTTTTCAATAAAGCAACCTTATCTTTTTAAATACAGTATGTTTATCTTAAAAGAAACTGGGAATCATTAAAAAAATGAAAAGATTTATTTTCATTTTTTTCAGAGTAAGTAGGGATCCCAGGAGACCACTGCCTGCTCCTAAATAATGTTTTTAGAAACTTTCACAGAGGCGAAGGGCTCCCTTGTGGACCCATTCCCATTTGCAAATGGGTTACCACCAACTCGAAGTTGGAAGTAAAATGTGAATATTTTGCGACCGTATTTTGGTCGCAAAACATTCAAACATACAGCTGCGTTTCGTTATTAGGAAGAGACGCCCAAAACACGCCCCTTTCTAATACCGAAGGGCAAACCCAAATTGCTATTCAGTAGCAGGTTACGGAATCACAATTGGGCCTTTGTACATTTAAAAATGCCTTTTTGAATTCACAAACAGCCAGATTCTGCAAATTGGGCCATTTGAGAATGTAAAAAAGCTTTGTGCATCTGGGCCCTTAGTACCTAATTTGAGCCGTGGCTGGCAGTTGGGCCCACGGGCACTCATTGTTGGGGACTGGCGTTATTTTCCCTCAATACACTTTGATCCAAAGTAAGAGGGAGAGAAAAACATGAAAGAGAGGACGAAGGGGGGAGAGAAACAGAAGCAGCCCATATGTATAAATAAATAAAATTAATTTCGTTGCGCGCGCTGCATTGCATTAGGCGATGCTGCGCGCGCAATGAAATTCATTTTATTTATTTATTTGTGTACTTACCGCCGTAGGGTCGTATTCTGTAGTTTACTACCCCCCACCATGCCCCTCCCCCGCCCCATGTCACCGCGCGGCAGCACACCTTATATGGGCCGCTACTGGAGAGAAAGATGGGAAAACTATGACAAAGGGAGAAAGAAGGGATGACAATGAACCTGCAAGAGTGAGTATCTGATTATAGATTAAAGAGGCAGGAAGTTAAATCAAGACTGCTCAGCTTTGGTACTCAGCACACTGACCTTTGATGGCGTCAGCAGCAGGCTTCTGAACGAAGCTTTTAGCACTTATTCTTTTACAATTAAGCACTGTAAGATTATTAGTAAAATACACACTGTTTTTGAAACAGAAATGTTGTTGGCTGTGTATTGACATTAGGCTAACCACCTCAGTACAAGTCACTGCTGTCTGCAGAACTGAATTATTCACCTACAAATCATTAACTTCAGGTGTGTTATTGTAATTAGTTCAATGGAAGCAGAACAAGAATGTAACACCCACAATGCATTAGGCAATCTCATTAAATCCAGGACTAGAAACAGTGCCCATAATGACGTGGAAGGTGGTGGTAATCCAATTTGACATAGAGTATGTTGGATCCATGTGTGTTTTCTGTTGATTTAAGATTCTCAAAATTACAAAATGCTCGGGGCCTGGATGTATGATGTAACAACGCGTACCATTACACCGCGGTATGTTACATCGCGGTTTTAACAACGCAAGTCGTTACATCGACTTGCGTTGGAGGGCGCTGTAGGAGTGCAAGTCGGTGTAACGACTTGCGTTGTTAAAACCACGATGTAACCATACCGCGTTGTAATGGTTGCGTGGTAAAGGATGTTTCCCTCGGGGCCTCTATTAACCAGAACTCCAGAGTTCGTATTTGCAAGAGATAGTTGCTCATCTTCGGTATCCTGTACTCTTTGGTTAGATGCCTATGTATAGTCAAGGACTAACTCAAAGAGGGTGGAGTTAGGTATGACACTATTGTGTGGAGAGGTGTGGTGCAGCGGCCAGGGCAGCTGCCTTCGGAGCACAGGGCTCACAGTTTGATCTCTGGCGACAGCGCAGCTCAGCAACATGTGACTCTGGGCAATAGCTCACTTAATTTCCACAACTGCCCCCAGCGCCTTGAGACCCGTAAAGGAGAGTAGTTCCCGCTTTACAAATACGGATTATTATTTATTATATATTCATTTGCTTGTTTATCTATAGTGCCACTGCACCAGAATTTATTTAAGCGCTTTAGAGAGAACTGGAATTAACAAAGCAAGATATGTTTACAAAAAACAATAAAATCTTCATAAACGAAGGAGGGGAGATAAGAAAGGTGATGAAATATAACAATGTAGAAGGATCAATAAGGAGGAGGGGGAAAGGGGTAAGGAAAAGGTTGGGGCAGAAAGAGAGTTACATGAGATTTACAGCAGATAAAGGGTCAAGAGAAGAGGAAGAAAGGGGATAGGTTAGTCAGTACAGATCCATAAAGTTACATTCTGACAGCACCCCAGTGAGGGAGAAACAGTGACAGTATCACTTATCACTTACCACAGGTGGAATAAATACGTCAAGTCAGAGTTTTAAATACAGAGTAGTTTAATAATATGCAGGGAAATATATTTATGGTATGAATGTTATGCCCATTGGTAGAAATCAATAAACAATGAAGGTAAAATATTACTATAATAAAACCAGGGCCTCCGGCTGTCCACCCTACCTGCCCAACCAGGTAATCACCAACACTGTCCCAGTCCTACTCAAAAAATATCGATACTGCAACAATACAGTTATGAAGTCATTGAAACAGGTTGAACAATGTTTGCAAACAATACAATTGTCATGATCTTTAGCTGACAGCTATAACTACAAGGAAAAATGGAGGCTTCACAATCCTCCCGTCAAAGTGGAGTCACGTTGTCGCGCAGTTCGTAAAGTTAACTGGTTGCGAACCTAGCATTTGAGAACATCTAACAGAATACAGAGGCAAAGGAAAATCAGGGACAAACATGAGCAGTGTGCCTGTCAACCTATAAAAGAAGCAGATTGTGCCTCAAAGTTCAAATTGTTTATTGATTTCGAGGATGGTGCACCTAACGCTTGAGTTTAGGGTTAGTGGTGTTGGTTGTTCAACATGGGAATATTTAGCTAGCTTTAGGCAGTAAAGGCTCTGGGTCAGTAGCTGGGCCATCAAGGTCGAAGGTCAACCTAAAGAAAAGGATAGAAGATCTAGCGGATCGACCACTACCACTCCAGACCCTGGAGTTCTAGTGGTCTATAGCAAAACAACAAAAGATGTTGCATCAAGTTAATATGCTTGCCAGGTAGCATGATCACTCTGCTGTCTTGCACTTCTAGCAATTGATGTTTTTGACAGCCATCCAATGTTCTCTTCTAAGAGGCACAGAGGGTTTCAAAGTGCTGTGTCCATCTCTGTTGGTCCATAGGCTTTCAGGGGATTTCCACACAGGTAAAGACAGTACCAGGGAAGGTTAGAAGAACTTCGGAATGGGCTTTGATGCGTGCTGCTTCCCAGGAAGAAACAGGCAGCTTCAGATCACACTATAGAAGCTCAAACAGCTATAGAGATCAAGAATGTCCAGGAAGATTTCAATCCAATCGAAGAGACGCTCTAATCTCTATGGCCACGTTCAGGTGTTAAGCAAAGACCGATGGTCAGAATTCATGGGATCTGGTTAACAAGGCTGGATCAAATTTCCCTTAATCAGGAACATAAAAACATTTTACTCCCCAGAAAGCAGATACAGTGGTCTCTGCCATCTGCAGATTGTGAGACAGAATCTTGCCAAGGCCAACTCAGCCTCCCATCTTTTCAAAGTCGGTTAAATTAAGTGGCATTAATTTGGATAGTAAAACATATTATTTACTATGACTAAGAATGGGGGACGTGCTATAAAATGACAAAGCGCTCTTAATATTTTGAGGAATATATTAGCCAGTAGCGTCAGAAACCTATATGTGAGTATAGGTTCCTGATATCCTGCTGAATTTTATGCCACCACATTTTGCTGTATCCCACAACTCTAAAGGTTAGTGGGTTTATTTTGATCTAAAGTTCCTGGATGCCACCTTTGACCTGGTTTTTCCCATCATGTCTACCTAATTTAAAAGTTCCTATTTCCGCTGAAATATTATCGAAAATTGTTTCTGGTGGAGATATTGTAGGGTAAATTCATTTGACTGTGGATCCTTTCTGTATGCAACAAGAGCAGGGCTTGGAAGGCATGTAATGGGTTACCGATATGACACAACCAAAAACTGCAGACCCATGCAAATGAGCACTGACCAGCACCTACAACCTAGTGTACCATGCTCGAGTCATTAATAATTTAATTCAATTCATTACCAGAAATTCCTGATCTTTTTCTTGTCTGAAGATGATTCAGCATAGTATAACAAAAAAGTTTACATTGCCTTATTCACAGCAACTTCTTACGTCCGGATGTCATACAATGAGTAGCTGCTGCAGGGGTTCATTTGCATCTGCTGCACAAAATGGCTGCACATCAATCAATCTTTATAACTACATAATTGCAACGACTGAGGCCAATCGGTAAGGTAAAAAAATCATCATACTGGACAGGGAAATTACGGTAGCCTGGTTGGCATGCTGAAAGGGAGTGAGGGATCACCCTTTGACACACTTATCACACTGGGAAATGGGAGGAAGTTGCACCCATTCCTAGGGGTTGCAGCCTACCCCATGTGAGGCTACAATTGAGGCACTTTCCTTTGTTCTCACGAAACCTTTAATATAAAACTCCTTGGGGCTTATTTATGAGCCCTTGCGTCACTTTTGCGCCGCCGGTTCGTCACTTTTTGTGACGCACCAGCGGCGTAAAAAATGTGCCATGGTGCGTCATATTTACAAAGTGATGCATCTAGGTAGATGGGTCACTTTGTAAACCCTTGCACCACATTATACCTGCACCAGGTATAATGCATGCAGGGGGGGCGTTCTGAGGCAAGTAAGCGTCCTAGAAGTGACGCAGTGAAATCTATGAGATTTCACTGCACCACTTCTAGAATGCAAATTCGTCAATATCTTACTCCTGCTTTACAGCAGGCGTAAGACTGACGCAGGCACATTTGAAATGGGACTTGCCCATGTGAAATGACCCATTGCTGGAGTTACGTCACTTTTGTGACACACTCCAGCAATGCGTCATTTTTGCGCCTACAGATGCGTCAGAAATACTGATGTATCTGTAATTCCTTGCGACATGATGCATCAGACTGTAAATATGACGCATCCAGCATGTCGCAAGGAGGGCGCAATGAAAAGTGACGCATCGCAGTTTTCACGCAGCAATGCGTCACTTTTCATAAATGAGGCCCCTTGTTCGTTAGCAGGAACATCAGCCCAACCACAGCAACATTCTCCTTACAAGGAGGTAGACTGATATGACCCAAAGTCAATCCTCTTATGTTTAATAGGTTACTGATTTTTGTTAGGCATATGATTGGCAACAGGTGTGTCCATGTGCTATTGGAAATTACCACAACTAGAACAAGAATGATCAGTCAACTAAGAAATACCAGGTTTACATATGTTTTCACGAACCACTACAATTTTCATGTGTCCTCAAATTGAGAGGAAGGGACTTCTACCATTTGGCAGCCTGATTTTAAAATTAACGTCCACTCTTACGAGTTGTAGATATTTTGCTAAAGTACTTTCTGCAAAAAGACAGGACCCACTAATTTCGAAATAGAAAACAGTGATGGCTTGTTTGACCAACGAAAACCAGAGAAGGCTTGTGGGAAGTCCAGAGGTAGACTCTTGGAATAAAAGGTTCAGAAGTAAGCTAACGGCAAAGTTTTGTACAAGTTTGATGCGTTTCATAGGGTAATATGATCTGCCAAGGTATAGTAAGATGCAGTGGTCAAGATGGGCACCAAAGACCACATTGACCACGAAAAATCATACCCTATTTATTCGTCTTTAATTCACAGCCAGGCTCAGTACCGGCCCTCTCTGCCTTCTACGACTTATCGAGTTTATCCTGCTCATTGTGTCTCATGATTAAATTCAAAATAATTACTTTGTTGCATAGAAAAATGTCAGTGTCAGTACAATGTAATAAAATGGAGAATGTCTTTTCAAAATACATAATTCAATGTCATGCTGCTAAATCTCAATAATTTGCTATTTCCCTGTTAATTTATATCCGTCGTGATTAGAGTCAAAATAATAACTTTCTCAGTAGAAAGGTTACAGTATAATTTAATAAAATGGAGAATGAACTTCAAAACACATAATTGCAAGAGGCGTTGCTGAATCACCATCATTTGCTATTTATATGTTAGTTCATATCGGTAAAAATAGGCTGAATATTGCTGCCAATCTATCAAAAGAGGTAAGCAATTAAAGACTTTCTCATCCGTGGTTCCATGGACATTCAGATTTATCTGGATGATGCTGACCTATTTATTACATGTAAAATGGTAAAACAGTCATTCTGAAGAAATAGATGCTTGTCATCCTGTGTGACAGGTGACAAAGGCCGCTTCTCTCAAAAATAAAATCGAAAATGGGTAAGGTAATTTGAATTAAAATGAACGGGTTTCTCCAGCTGTTATTTCTGTTTTATGTGTTTTGTGGGGAGGGATAAATTCCCACATGAGCTACGGGAAATTTTGCAGTTTGCTAACGGTGTGCAGTCAGGTGCCTCAAATGCTTCATTTGTGCAGGTGGTGGTCACCAGCCGTCTTTTCTCTGTACCAGTTAAGTGGATTCCACCCGTTGAATTACCCTCGATTTTTCGCTTTTTGACTATCTGGTTTTGGACCTTTACTGCAAGTGAATTTCACCAACTGAGTTTCATTCACAATAAATTCTCTGGATATGGGGCGGGGGAGGGGGGGTAGACTTCCGGTTGGATGCGGGCTGCTTCCTCTCACCCCCTTTCACACCTGTGAGACGGGTGTAGCGTTTCAAACGCTCTGATTTGCATGCTTGCGCGGTCGCGCTAAATAATTACAGGAGCCGGTACTTTATGCTTTACACGCGGCTCCCGACTGCCGCGCCGAGGCCACGCCTCTTTATTTATACCTGCTAGCGTCTGACGTCACGCGTCAGCGCAAGCGCACCCCGGGATCGCGGAAGGCTAGAACGCCTCGCGCGCGCCGGACATTACACTCCTTCCAACCTTTATAAAAACATCAAACCAATAAACACCAAATGCAAATGAACGATGAATCTGTTACCAGTCTTCCAGTCCTTGCCGGTTACACCATATAGTCCGCCAACTGGGATGATGGTGCGGGGTTCCTCCACAGACTGTAGAGGGATTGGCCGCCTCTGGGTAGGGCCACCTCGGGGGTTCCGCGCCTAGGGGTGTTATGCTCCTCCCGGGACGGGGAGCAGCTGGGCAGGTTACCCCCGGGTGAGGCTGGTAGGGACTGGGAATCACAGTCTTCACCTGGACCTTCCTCCCCCTCCTGGTCTCCGCTCAGTTGGTTGGGGCCGGGTCCCGCTGGTTCGGCCCCGGGGCGTGAAGGTGTCCCAGGATGGACTTTCTTGAAAAAAGACACATCTCGGGTAACAGTTTCAGCTCCTCTTTGGGCGGTCACCATCGTGCCTGTCCGGCGGGTGATGACCCACGGTCGTGGTTCGAAAGGAAGTCTGAATTTACTTCCTGGGTAGCGGTCCTTCACATACACTTGATCCTGCCATTGGATCGTGGACTCCTTTGCTCCCCTCCGTCGGCTTGCTTGATCATTCGAGCGCGTCCGATTGGCCAGAGTCTTTTCATTATTGGCTTGTACCGGAACCCAAGTTGGGTGGTGGGGAATCGTGTCACTCACTATCCTTCCCATGGTGGCCGTTCCCGGCGCTGCCTCTGTTGTGACATGGGGGCTCATCCGGTATTCCCTCAGGAAACTGTAGATCGCCCTTTCCAGTGGAGACCCGTCCGCCATGGCTATGCATATGGTTTTGTTGAGTGTCCTCATAAATCTCTCCACCTCCCCATTGGCTTGGGGCCAGCGTGGTGTCAACTTGCGATGGAGGATCCCCCAACTCTCGAGGTACCCTGCAAACTCCTGCCCCTGGAAGGGGGGTCCGTTGTCGGTCTTGACTACTTCAAATATGCCATGAGTGGCGATGGTTTTCTCGAATTTCGCTATCACCTCGGTGGCTGTCTGGCTCCCCACGATTTCGACCTCTGGATATTTGGTGAAGTCATCGATGATGACTAGTGCGTATCGTCCATCTGGGAGGTGTCCCAAGTCGGCGCTCACGCACTCCCACGGCCTCTGGGGGTTTTCTTCGGTTGCCACTGGGTGAGGGCGATCCGGCTGTCCTGCCGCTTGGCACCAAGTGCAGGTTCTCACCGTCTGCTCTACCATAGCATCCATGCCAGGGAACCATACCTTGGCTCTGAGCCTGCCCTTCGTTTTCACCATTCCTTGATGCCCCCTGTGGGTGAGGTCTACTGCCTGCTGGGCAAGGCTGGCCGGCATGACCAGTCTCGGGCCTCGTAGAAGGCATCCTTGGCCATCGACGGACAGTTCACCCTTTATTCTCAAGATGGATTCCAGTGCCAGTTTGGCTTGGGGTGTCCTCCGACTTAGCGATTCTTGGATTACTCTCCAATCCCACGACCTGACGGCCTCCGCCGCTGCTCTCAGGCATTCATCGCCTCTTGACGCTTCTACGATTGCAGCTAGGCTCATCGGAAGGGGTCGGGACCGCTCTGTCACATACCGGACATATTCCTCTGTGTCCTCTGCCTCTTCCTTTTCTTCCGTGGTGGCTTTCCGCGGGTGCCTTGACAGATAGTCCGCCGGATTCGTGGCCCCCGGTTTGTACTCCACCTGGTAGTCGTACCCTTGTAATTGGAGTATCCACTTTTCGATCCGGGGTGGTGGTTTTGAGGCTGACCCTTGGAAGAGAGGTATGAGGGGCTTATGATCGGTTGCTACCGTGAAGCGGTGGCCATACACATATACATGAAAGTGTCTGCACGCCCAGTGGATGGCAATGGCTTCTCGCTCAATTTGCGAGTAACGTTGCTCTGCCTCGGTCAGGGACCTGCTCGCGTAGGCGATGGGGGCCCACTCTCCGTTGCTCTGGAGTTGAGCTAGAACTGCTCCCAGACCAAAAGGGCTTGCGTCCACCGCCACATTGGTGGGCTTCGCAGGGTCGAAGTATGACAAGGTGGTGTCTGCCGAGAGGGCCGCCTTCGTTGCTTGGAACGCTTGCTCTTGTTCCGGGCCCCACTGCCATGTGGTCGACGACTTGGTCAACTCCCTGAGGGGTTTGGTGATGTTGGAGAGGTCAGGGATGAAGCGGCCGCAGAAATTGACCATGCCCAGGAAGCTCCTGGCTTCCGAGATGTTTGTTGGGGCCGGGGCTTCTTGGACATCCTTTACCTTGTCCGGGTCTGGGGCCACTCCTTGATCCGAGAAGGTGTACCCGAAGAAACTAATCTTGTTCTGCAGGAATTGGCACTTCTCCCGGTGCAGGGTCAGGCCTGACTCCTGGATCCTTTTGAGGACTCCTCTCAACCGCTGGTGGTGTTCCTCTATGGTTGGCGCATATATCAGCAGGTCGTCGCTCACATTGAGCACTCCAGGGAGCCCACTGAGGACTTCTCTAATGGTATTTTGGAATACCTCGGCGGCACTCGAGATGCCGAAGTTGAGACGCCGATACCGTCTGAGGCCCACATGTGTGGAGAACGTGGTTATGTACCTCGAGTCCGGATGGAGTGGCAGCTGGTGATAGCCTGATCGTAGGTCCATTTTCTCCCAAGATGTCATCAATGGTGGGCGTCAGGTGCCGTTCCCTTTTTACTGCGGCATTGGAGAGGCGCATGTCCACACAGATGCGGACTTGTCCTGGCTGTTTTGGCTTCCTGGCAATCACGATCGGGGACACCCATGGGGTTGGCCCGCTGACCTTCTCTATGATGCCTTGCCTCTCCAGGGCCTCCAGCTCCTCCTCGACCTTTTGCCTCAGATGGAACGCAATTCGCCTGTGCCTCAGCGCCACTGGTTGGACAGACGGATCGATATGTAAGGACACTTCCTTCCCTTTCAGGCACCAGATTCCTTTGAAAACTTCCCCGAACTCTTCCCTGATGGTATCCAGCTCTTCCTCTAGGACTGCCATGGCAAACGATATCAGTCTCAGTTCTCCGGCCGATTGCCCGCTCAACAGCATCCCACTGCCCTCTTCTGTGACATAGATGGTGGTGCTTATTTTCCTCTCTCCATGTTGCAGTTCCGTCTTGAAACACCCGATGAGAGGGATGGGCGTCTTCTGGCCGTACGCAAACACTCGGATCTTTGCCTCTCGCAGCGGAGGCTTGGTGCGTAGTTGGTGATAGACATTGGTGGCCATCAGCTCAATGGACGCTCCTGTATCAATGGTCGCTTTTACCTCCTGTTGTTGGACCAAGATGCGACATTTTGGAAGTTTGCGCTTCTTCTTTTGTGGCTGGTTGATCGCGAACACATAGTGGACTGGGTACTCTTCGGTGTCATCGTCCATGTCTTCGCTATCCGCCCCCTCCTGCACCGCATGGGCCGCCTCTTTCTTGACTCTGGTGGACCTGCACACCGCCGCAAAGTGGTTCATCCACCCGCAGGTGCTGCACTTTTTCCCTCTGGCTGGACAGTCTTGCATGCGGTGGGGCTGGCCGCCGCAGTATCCGCATTCTTTCTTCTTCATCTCCAGTTGTCTTTTCCCTCCTCCCGGTCTCACTTTGGGCTGTACCACGTTCACCGCTTCCGCCATCTGCACTTGTTCAGTCTTCACGGGTCGATGCAGGGCTGCTTCCATGTGCGAGGCCCTCGCCTGCGAGAGCTCCTTCGACCGTCCAAGGGAGAGGATGTCCGCTAGGGGCTTTCCTTCTTCCTGGAGGACCGTGACCCGGAGCTTGGATGAGTAGCACCCTTGTAAGATCTGCCCTCGGATCTCCTCCTGCTCATCTCGGAACCCACACGTGCTGGCTAACTCCTTCAGTCTGCCGTGGAACACATCAAGGGACTCTTCGGCCTCCTGTTTGGCTTGACGAAAGATAAATCTTTCATAGTCTCTATTCGCCATGGGTTCGAAATGGGCGTTGAGAGCCGTCAGCAGTGTGTGGTAAGTCTTTGGCGTTGCCTCCACGAGGGTCTTGTAGATGCGGTGGATGTCCTTGCCTCCTAGGTGGAGTAGTAAAGCTCTGCGCCTTTCCCTCGAGATGCCTGCCCCCTCAAAATATATTTGTAGGCGGTCTGTCCAATCCCTCCAGCGCGGGGCAAGGGACGACGGGGCACCGTCAATGTCAAACGGCTCAATGGCGGGAATCGACGCCATCTTGGCACGTGCACAGCGTGCGATGGAGGCCGGCTGCCTCTCCCCTTCGTCGAAAACGATTGGTGGGCACCCCCTTGTGGGCATCTAGCGTGGTCCCCCTCCATGCCTCTACACTCCCAAGTGGGCACACGTACCTCCAGGAGCCAGCATCGGGGTCCTCAGGGTTCTCAGGGTCTGGGACGCTCCCACCGGGCCTGGGCCTGCTCTGGGGTATAGGGCGGCCGTCGTCGGGCTCCTCGTGGCATCAGGCCTACCACCACCCAGGCACGACATACTCCTCACAGGCTTCAATGATGGGGCTTCTAGTCTCTCCCAAAGTCTCCCACAGAAACTACCAGCAGGCTCAGCCGGGTCAGCACCGGGATGGGGCACCACTCACAGGCCCAGGAGACATGGGTGGCAGCTGCACCACACAGTGGGGGCACTTGCATCAGATGCAGGGCTCAATACACCCCTCGTCACCAGTGTAGCGTTTCAAACGCTCTGATTTGCATGCTTGCGCGGTCGCGCTAAATAATTACAGGAGCCGGTACTTTATGCTTTACACGCGGCTCCCGACTGCCGCGCCGAGGCCACGCCTCTTTATTTATACCTGCTAGCGTCTGACGTCACGCGTCAGCGCTAGCGCACCCCGGCAGCGTGGAAGGCTAGAACGCCTCGCGCGCGCCGGACATTACAACGGGTTAGCCTGGACTTAGGTCTCCACACTACATCTCCCCAAGAGCAGAGACTGCACCTACCTAGAGGACAGGACTGGCCCAAGGTTCAGGCATGGCAGGGTTAACTTACCTCTTCGATACTGAGTAGTCTTTTATGATTCCTCATCAGAAACTATTCCATCTGATAGCTTCCTCCAGTCAGGGGATGTGCGACACTTGCTGGGAGAGCTCCAAATCCTGGCTTTCACTTCAAAGTAGACGGAAGGCGCAAGAAGACCTCCGCCTGGACTCCTTGGTGCTATATAGCTTTCGACTCAGCCCCGTTGCGTGGGACGAGCAACACTTGCTGGTGGGAATCCAAGTCGCAGCTTTCACTCAGAGCCAGAGGGGATTAGCAAAAAGACCTCTGTCAAGACTTTTTGGTGTTATATTTTGCGAGACACTGCCCTGTTGTGCGGGACGCTTTTCAGCAAATCCCGGGCCAAGCCTAGGCCAAGTGTACTTTTGGAGGGGATTGTACCTTATAAGTTGTGCAAGCCCATATTGTATTTTGCAAGTTAACTTATAGTGTGTAAATAGAAGTGTGAGCCAGGATTTGAGCATCTTAGAAATTGTAAGTGCTCTGGTTTCTGAACCATTCTGAAAAGTGTGTTTGTTTTTATAATTTATGGTGAATTTAAGCTTAAACCCTATCCTAGTACTTGGGTCATTAAAGCTCAGAAGCATAGCTAGGCAGTACAGTACTTGTGGGGAAAAGGAAAGCAGGGGAGTCACTTCAGGGATTAAGTAAATCAGTCAAGATGGCTAAACAAGCAGCTGAAAACTGCACTTTGAAATAGATTGATGTACTAATTCAGACGGTGGAGACTACATTTAATCTGGGGAAGAAGCCCGATGTGGACCATGCCTGAAAGAAACAAAAATCTCATGTGGTAAAAATCATATGGTCTTATAAGAAATTCCAACCCCAACATCAGGACCGGACTGGCTACCGGGCGTTTTGGCATGCTGCCGAGCTGGGGGTTGATGTCACTGCGGTGGGGGCTAATTTCGTTGATGGAGACCTGCGTGTGCTTTGAAATAAACAAAGCGAAACGAATTTTGTTTAGCACACGCAGGTCCCCATCAACAAAATCAGCCTCCAGCTCGGCAGCATGCATGTCAGCATGCTAAAACGCCCGGTAGCCAGTCCGGCCCTGCCCAACATGTATGCAATGGCCCTGAGACTACCTCCGAAACTTTAACCATAGCCCTGTAGAAAAATGTGCATCCCTGGGAAGTCCGAAGGCTGTGCCTCATGAAGATGTACCACACTCTAGAGGCCCAAATGAACATAATACCGAAGCATTGCAATCACGTCACAACAGTTCACTTAGATATAGGGAGGAAGACATCCACTTAACCCCCTCAGTCATTTGTTTGAACGATTTGCCCCACTGATAGACGTAAATCCTGATAACTAGGTTCCCACTAACCCAATTTAATCCACTAGGCATGGTAGTTACCCTGATATAAATGAGAGATTAGATACTTTAACCAGAGAACTCAAAGAGGTGAGGAATCTATTAGAAGTGCTGGCTGTCGCTCCCCCACCAAAGGTCTCAGAAGGAGAGGCAATTCAGAGCAATGCAGAGTATACATATTGAGGGAGGAGGACAGGATGCTTTCTGTATCAACTTGAAGTGTATTACTAGAGATACGTGTGTGTGAACGTTAAGTGATGGTACATGCTCGCGCACCCAGATGTTGTGGAGCAGTGCAAACTTGACAGAGAACAGGAATCTGGTTTTAATGTGTATCAGAGGAACCCTTATGTGAGAAATTGAGTTGTTTGTTTAAGGGTGTGTGAGCCCTTCTCAAGAAACAGCCACAATCCTTATCCTGGTGAACTACAAAAGTCACAAAAATAAATTAACCTGTGCTTAACACTTTCGTAGCTTGGCACAAAAGAAACCACAACACAAGAAAAATATAGAAAAATAGAGTAACATTCAAGAACGTATTTGACACCTAAACAACAAAAAATCAATCAGTAAAACTGGAGATATGCAAATTTTAAATATTTGAACGAAGTATAGTGCCTAAAAGCACAAAATGCCACTTGTGATAATCCAAGTCAAACTCCATATGAATGTAAAAGACCTTGCTTACAGCAGAATGTATGTAGAAATGATGGCATACCCTGTGGATCCAATTGCGAAAAGGGAAAGATTGTTTATTTGACTAAGGTACAGAAATCAGGGAAGGGATCTAGGAGGACCCAGATTCCCTTATACGTAAGGTAAATCACTGGATTAAGAAGCAGAGACATTGCCTGTCTGTTGTTAGTTCAGATATAATAGTTGCATAACGATTTAGCTGTAATATAGCTCTGTTTGACAATAACAAGTTGTTTCTGTCCGAAGAGTACCTGATTTACGGTGGGTTGGCATTGGATGCTTGCACAACTCCTCCCTTGGGTTCGGACATTCAATAAAAAAATAAATCTCTGTAATCTTTTCCTGCCTCTTGATCGTCATTCAAGTGTTCCCCAAGATTTGTATTGGAACATTTCAGTCCCACGGCTGAATCCTTACCAACTGTTGATTGACGAAACAAGTCTCCGAACTTACCGGGGGAGGGGCCTGTAGGTGTCCCAGTATGACCGAAGGAGTTGCTAGGTATAATGCCATATTTCCAGGATTCTCTGATGGAACCTTATCAACCAAATTCAGTATTACGGTTGCATATTGACCGACCCTAAAAGACATCTCCTTTTAGTGAACCTAGCTGGCCTTCGCCATAAACTGGGAGTCCTAGCTTGGGAACATTTTATTTTCTCCTTCCACTTCTATATTTTACAGGAGACCTCGATGCCTGAGCCGATATATAGGTCAGGGTTTATAAAAATGTTATACTCAGGCTCGTGCATCAAAAGCAGACCGTGCATCTGGAGACATTATTTGGACCAAAACTTACTATACGTGGACAGATTGAGACTTCATTAATTTTATATAGTATTTACAATATATCTTCACCCAGGAATAAAGAGTCTCCTACTCAAATTATTCTAGAAGTACATCTTTCAAAGCTCAAGGATAGCCCAAACCTCATATTATCAGGCGACATTAATACCCCCTATGAGACCTTAGATTGCATTAACTCTGTTATGGAACAATAAAATGAGGCTTTCCCTATTCTCATCTTAGATGCTGCCCCTTTAAAATCATTGCACCATAAAATTAGGTGCATTGACCATTACTTACAGGTTGCATGCTTGTAAGTGTCACTCACCATCAGATAAGGAAGGGTTTACACCTTGTGAAGAGGTCGCATAAGATATAGTATAGATTATGTTCTTATGGATACAAGATTGTGAGATAGATTAGTGGATTTTAAAATATTGCCGAGATTGGAAGGCAATCACAGCATTCTCCATCTAGCAATAAGGGAATGGCTGTTACAAGATGCTGCATGGCTGAGCATAGTAACACTGCAACTAAGATAGAGCCGATCATTTTGAAACCTAGGAGGACAATTAAGTGGCCTAAATTAAGAGCAAATAACATATATGACACAAACATTTACCATCTTCTCAATCCACTCTGGCTCCTTATGAGAAAGACCTCCCAATCAAACTCCCATAGTCGAAAAATATAGCCAATTGTTTAAGTTACTAAAGGGATGTTTTGTAGAGGCATCTACAACTCGACAATTGGAAAAACTAATGACTAACATTAAGTGTCAGAAGTTCAAAATGTAGCTAATTTTAAGCATTAAGGGGCACATGCATCAAGGTTGGATTTTGCAAGTCCTTAATTTTTACAAATTACCGACCAATTTAATTGCTTGGTAATTTGCGGCCCCAAATAGAGAAATCGCTATTTAACAGTGGTTCTTGCATTGCATTTAAGGAATCGCAAAATGCGATTCCTTAAATGCAATTGCAATTTAAGAAATCGCAATTAATTGCGATTTCTTAAATTGCGAGTGCCTTACACTTTGATGCATCGCAAAAGCCCTTTTTGCGGGCGCAAACGGACGATTTTTGGGCATCGCACCGTTTGCGCTCGCAAAAAAGGTTGATGCATGTGCCTGTAAATCCTTTGATCCAATAGCAATTTGCGTTGTCAGAAGCCTATTTCAGCTTATTTTGTCTGTTTGCAAAAGCAAATGAAACAATGAAAAATTGAAAAGATCTCCTAGAGGCTTATCAACTGTCCTCTTCATTCAACCCCAGGTTTGGGTTAACCAGTTTTCTAACTTATATTTAACAAACAATCCCAATAAACAAATGATGTGAAAAAAAACATCCAGGCAATAATTTGGGGCCCTCTGACTCACACGATCTTTTGAGTATTGCTTCTTATGTCATGAAACTTCTGTAATCTCTTTTATCGAAACTGTAGCAACTATTGAATCACTTTAATGCTGGAAAAGCACCTTGTCCAGACAAAGTGTCGGGAGCTCTTAACCATTCAGATATAGGCATCAAACGCTATCATGAAGGGAGTTCCCATTCCAGATTTTTGGAGAGGGGCAGAAATGTTACCTATTTTCAAAAAAAGTGATAGGAGTAATCTCCCAACTATTGGCCTATTAACCTGTTGGACAATTTGCAGAAGGTGTTCAGCAGACAAGTTTTAGGGAAACATGAATAAGGTCCAGATCTTATCACCGTTCAAGCTGGATATAGAGCCAAAGTTAGTACAGTAGATCACGTTTTCAGTTTAGCATTAATCATGTGGAAGTATATCAAGCTTAATAAAGAGTGCCTCCTTCTGACTTTTGTCGAAAGAGGGCTGCCTTTGATCTTGTACCAGGGGAAAATCTCTGGGACTCCATCAAGTCTTTAGGTGTACCCGATAGTCTACTACAAATTCCAGTAAGGCTCCATGAACATAAATATGCACAAGTAACAGTTTTGAAAGCAGGGCGAGCTACAAGACAGAGCAGGGAAGCAGCAATGAGGGCATCATGGGAGACTACACATCCCATCAGGCAGTCTACTTCGCCATCCTCACCTGTGCTGAAGCCTGCTAGTGCTATGTATAGTGCCATCGGACATCAGCTGCGCAGGGAGCAGCAACGACAGCCTTGATGTAGACTACATGTCCAAGCAGGTGATGGGGCCTAGGTGGCAGCCCACTTCACCATCCTCACCTGTGCTGAAGCTTGCAAGCACTATGCAGCGCCTTCGGAGGTCCCGCCGCATTGGCAGTGCCCAGTCAAAACCCAGGCCAAGAGCAGAAAAGTACTGCACCCATTATCACCCAGAAGAGGCCAGGTTGGGACCACTCTCTTTCTCCTCTACCCTGGCATTGTCGCTGCTGGAACTTTTGAGAGTGTATTTGCATAGTTAAGTGGACTTTTGAATCTTGTTTTCTCCTGAATCAGGTGCCTTTTCCCAAAATAACCCATGGATTAGTTGAAATGTTAGACTTACCATGGGGAAACGTAAGCCCCATGAAATGCCGAACGTGAATACAAAATATTTGAAAAAGCCAGGGCCAGGGACAGGTGGACCCCGCACTAACACAGTTGCTGGAAGGCCATGTACAATATAGATCACATTATAGAGGAAATTGAGACAATATTAAGTGCCGCAGTATCTAAAAGCACAGCACCTTCAGGAAAAATACCTGAAAAGTTCAGGAAAAATGCACCCAAATTCGTAATCAATACCAAAGTTGCTGAGCCTGAAGCTCCAGGCATTTCACCAGCTGGAGGTGCACCCCACACTATTGACCTGCCATTATCATCTAAAACCATGGTTGCCCCGAATGTACCTTGCTCCAAACGGTATGGCAGCAAATGATATGATTATACCATCTCCTGTTGCAACTGAAGCAGGGGCCTCAGATCCATGCTTGCCTAGAACATTGAATGCTGCCTTGACCCTCACCAAACATTCTGTTGATATCTCCTCTCAAATAGCGGCTGACACAGAAAGTCTTTCTTCACTCCATCACAAGTTGGATAAATTGATGACCATAGTAACCGTGCTTGTTGAGCGGAACATCAATGATCAGCACAACTCTGCCGCTTTCACGTGCAGTTATAGGTGCCATACCAGCTACATACTTGCATCCGTCAACAACCAGGGACATACCATAGATGCAAATTGATCTAATAGAGGGCAAGTTTGGTCATCTACAAAAAAATCCTCTTAAATCTTGCAAAATGTGAAAGCCATTCAAAGCACCCAGAATCTCAGTGATAGCAGGGGCTCTAGCTTAAGTATGAGCAAGGATCATCAGAGGCCTGCACAGCTATCGAGATGGCCTCAGCGTATGCTCACTGCCAAATACACAGGACTGTCGATTATCCCAGGAATTGGGCCTACCATTTATCCTGAGCATGAACAGGGTAGCAACTTCTCCCCTTCAGCCCATGTATTCCACCCTGAGGACTATCCAGACAGGATCTAATTAAATCTTATGAGCAACAGTCGCAGAAGATTGATTTACCTGACCCCTACTCTGAAGCTGAAGGAAGATGCCTATGAGGACACCGAGTCTCTAATAAACATGGCCATCTTTTATATTAGGGTAAAACAAGAGTGTCTATCAGTAGTGCAATCTGACATGGAGCATGCCAAAAGGTGTAACAATGATTCATCTAGCATTAATTACATCATAGTGACCTTACAAATTGAACAACTGGTAGAAAGTCTCATCAATATTGAGCTCAGAACATGCTATCTACCTGAATATATTGATTCTGTAATTAAGTTAAGACTCTCTCCTCCGGCCCCACAACTTGGCACTAATAATCATGAGCTCACCAAGAAGCAGGCTGGCAAACAACTTATTTCAAGGCATGTTACTCGGAGGATTGAAATAAATCATACAGACTTTAGTTTGAATTTAACAAACTGACTACTTCAACCAGTAAATCTTGACCCTGCAGAAATGTGTACTAACACCGCTGTTTCAATTCTGTTCTTGCTGATTTTACTGAGAGCTGGAGCCAGATGACCCAATCAACAAAGGATTGCCCCAATTGTGGGACAGTACCTGCCAACCTTCTAGTGTAAATGAGACTGAAGGCCATAAATCACAAATGATCCTTGGCACACAAGAAACCCTGACCATGATTTCTTCGAATCTGGAAGGGGTCAGTTCCAAGCTTTCTGATTAGGAATGGGCTTCCTTTATAGGGAAAAATGATGTTTGTGTCTTCCAGGAAACCTGGGCTGTGGATAATGTGTTAAACTTAAGACCAAAAATCAAGTTTAACTTAGACAAAATCCTAACTTTATGACCTACAGTATTCAGAAAGGGCATTTAGGAAAAGTAAAGTTAGGATTCCTAACTTTACTACTCCTAAATGCCCTTTCTGAATACCGAAAGTCACAAAATGAGGATTCTGTCTCAGATTACTCTTGTGAATCGGGCCCTGTGAGTCTGTGGTCTAACTTAAGTCGGTATCTTTGCTGATGCCCTGTAGGCCTTTCGTTGTGAGCGAGCATTTGTGGTGGTCTATAGTATTACTGAAAAGATTATATGCTCACTCTAGTATACCTTATGGGCGAAATCTGTATCATGGCACTTATGCCATACTTAGGCCTGGAGATACCTGCCAAGGATCAATTTTAGAGTAAATATACAGCGGGTGCTAACCCACTATCCCTTTGGGCAGATCACAGATATAGGATCGATGCACACTATACCAAAACTCAAAAATATCGGACAAATTAAATATTGATAAGACAAAAATAAAATTTGCATACTTAACTTGTAAAACCAGAAACCTCAAGAACAGAAATATCACTGTTAAAAATATACATTTTTACCTATATGGAAAGCAAAAATTTCAGAAACAAAAATATTGTTACCTTTAAAAAACAAATAACATGACAAATAGTGATTCACACAAAATCGACTACAATATTTAAAATATATATATATTTTTTTTAACTATCAGACTGTATATCATACATCAATAACCAAACCTAAATTAGCATTTCCCATAGAAGGATTTATCTGATAAAAAAAATTCAAACAAAAACTACCAACTACAAAAACTAAACAAACCAATGAATAAAATAAAACTATAATAAATTTTAACCAATAAAATCCAACAAATAATTAAATCAATAGCATAAAAGGCACCCTAATGTGAACAACTAAATACTTAAAAAATAAGAAACGCTGCAAGACAAGGAAACTCTGCCGGATTCTCTGACTAGACTCTTAACCCATTCAGTGCCAAGAACAGAACAATTCTGTCCTCAGCCTCAGCACTTGTGTGCTGCAGACGGAACCATTCCAACCTAGCATTCCGCCCAGCTGTGGCGCTCCCAGTGTTAGCAGCTTATCTACAGGCCCCGCCTGGGGGTTTGCAGTGGGTGCACTTCCCAAGCCAACCCCGACCCCCCTTGGCAATATGATGATGTAAGTATGCACATGGCACAGTGAGTCCGGGGGCGCGATATAAGCCACTTACTTCCAGCCCGTCTAAGGAGAGGAAACTTTTGGAGGTGAGCCCTTCTCCAGGGGAATTTGGTGGGTGGTAAACTAAACAGACACAGAGGGGAAGAAAATAAATATTCATTTTCCCCTCTGCCTGTTTAAAGTGGATTCTTGCTCCACAATCGCAGTGAGCAGGAATCCAACCACTTGAAACAACAACAAGGATTTTTTGTGCAGGAGGAGCAATCCCAGAGGGCCTAATTATTTTGGCCCACCTGGGGGGCAGATTGCCCTTATTTTTCGGCCGATCTGCCCCTCGGGGGCTGAAACCCACTGAAACACCAGGGATGTATTTTTTGTGCAAAATTATTAATTATGGGGAGCAACCCCTTGGGCAAAGGCTTTTTCTTTGGGGGACAAAATATTTTGTTATTCCACCCTCCATGGGCAGATCGGCCTCTTTTAGTCTGATCTTCCCTCTGGATGAGGGTGGAAGGCCACTAAACTTCCAGGTATTTGGTGTAAGGGAAGTGAACCCTTGAGCAAGAGTCACTCCCATTAGAGGGCTTTTATTTTGTATTCCACAACCTCATGAGGGCTGCTCTGCCATTTTTAGGCCGATGTGTCATCTGGGGAGGGCAGAAGCCCACAAGACACCAGGGAGTTTATGTTTTATATGTCAGGGAGTAGCTTCTTGGGGAAGGGACACTCACCTTTGTTTTGGGCAATGTTTTAATCATCTTTTTCCCCCTCTCAGGGCAGATCAGCCATTTTACTAGGCCCATCTGCCCCCACAGATGGCCACTAGACCACCAGGGATTTTATATACATGGCGGATAAGGTTTTGGCGTGAGGCGCCTTGGACAAGGGTCGCTCCCCTTTTGGAGGTGAATATTTTGACCATTTCTACCCCTGTGGTGCAGATCAGCCTTATATTTTGAGGCCCATCTTCCCCTGAGGGGGCAGAAGCCACTAGAACACCAGAGATTTGATTATATGTTGTGCGTCAAGTTTTAGGAAGTGGACCCTTGGGAAATGGTCGCTCCCCTTTTGGGGGTGAATGTTTTAGCTGTTTCTGCGACCTAGGGGCGGATCAACCATATCTTTTTAAGCCCATCTGCTCCCAATCCTGCAGCTAGCCATAATGCTTACTAGGAAAACTAACTTGACAATTAAGTCAACAATACCCAACACTGTGTAAAATAAGTAATAAACAAAGTGTGGCTTTATCAAATGGAAAGTATACCTACTGGTAGTCTGATAGGAAAAATCATTTGAAACAAACCACACAAAGACATACATTTTCCAAAAAACAATATTACTGACTTGCCAGAGACAGCTAGAGTCACGAGTACCTCCTCTGCATAGACACAGCAATCACCTACGACATGCCACCAGAAAGGAAAAACAAAACATAATTACACACAAGACAACACAATACACATCATGCACAAATACAAGGAGAATTGCACACACAATAAACCAGAAACTAAACATGCTGCTATTTTTACACCATTCACAAAAAAGGCATTCATGCAGGGTAATGATACAAATTTGGAGTGAACAGAACAGAAAACGTGTTCTCACCAAACAAATACAATTACACGAACTGTGGATCAATCAGTGATGAAACCGCAAGCAGGAGACTAAAAGGAAAGCAAAAGCTTTGCACTAGAATAAAAAGGAGAAATAACACATTACTATCACAAATGCCAATGAGTACAAGCATTAAAACAATTAAAATTATAAAACACTATGATGTCTGCCCACCACCTTCCAAATGCCATCCACTCATTAGCCAGCCAAGCACCAGTCCACACACAGCCAGCCAAAATCCACAACACGCAGCCATCAGCCGAACTACAGTTCTGACACACAAACTTTTCCTTGTGTGTAGATACTTCTGATGATGTCATACACACAAAAGGTGCTATAAGAAACACATGCAATAAGTCTAATGATTTGCAATTACTTGGAGTAGCATTTCAACCCATCATTCTTTAGCCGTCCATTCCAACTCAATTTGAAAACAGCCATATGCAAAACAGTCTTGATCAGTTCCAACAGGAGGTTTCCAAAGCCAACAGGGCTTCAGATCTTTTGTCTGTCAAAAGCCCTCCATCACAAGAATCATTATTGAGGGATGTGACTTGGGACCAGCTGGTGATGGGCAGGTGAATACCAGTGGCCGCAGGTATTTGCAACAATTTTTGTTACATCACCTGAATGAACTGAGGTTATAGGCCCCCATTTAAACTTGGTATTGCAAAAGAGATGGGTGAGGCCACAGCAAATTGCAGGAAGGTTTTGGCTTTGCTCTTCAGGTTTTCTCAGGATTCCAGTCCAATAACAGTTCCCTCTCTCCATTCATCCCTTAATTCCTCCATCAAGTTTGTGGAATTTGTTCCACTCATTTTTGTACATTGGAAAAAGATAACTGCTAGCCATATATATTTATTAGATGTCTTATTCCCCACTTACCTTTTCTTATTGAAAGAGAGAAACACAATCTATTACCTAGGCCTCACACTGAGGTGCTTCACAGGTTGAATTTCCCTAATTCAAAAAAAGCTTCAAACACAAAAACACATCATACATCTATTAGCCTCAGTGCACTGCTACGCTTCAGCACTTTAAGTTGGAGAAAAACACTTATTTAGGACACAATATTGGCTAGTGACTGGAAGGAACACATCTATTGGAGGTTCCTTACTTCTGCATCCTAATCCAATCACTGAATTCGATATTCTGGATTCTCAGTAGGGCTACCAGATGTGACAATTGTGCTTACTTTCTTTTCTTTTATCCATTAGTTATTCACCAGTGTATTGCAGTTGCTCATCACCTTTCCCACAATTAAGGGATTTTGTCTGTTAATCTAGCTGGGTCACATCCTGCTAATAGTGAAATGCCACAACATCAGCAGCTTCACCTAGTACAACTATGAGCATCATCCACTACTTGAACTTTGTGGTGAGATTTGAAAGGCCTGACAGAGATGCAAATGGGCCTTTACGTGTCCAGCAAGAAATGTATGTCCAAAGACTGAACCAGTTGTGTTCCTAGGCACAGATCCATGGCACACTCTAAAGTACACAGTAGACAGGAGAACACGGGCTACACGCAGTGAAGCCACACAGGCAGAAATTAGAAGAACCAATGCTCATTTAATTCTTGAAGCAAAGGTGTGTAAAGACATTGGACCTTGCATTCACAGTATAGGAGCACATGTGTTAGTGCCTGTTCCCTTTGATCTCAAAATGGGACATCCATTGTGGAGCAGAAAATTAAATCAGGAACAAGACCAGCGGAAGGCCTAAAAAACGCTTCAGACAACGGAGTGATTAAATGATGGAATTCCTCCGAAGAATGTCTGGAAGGTACTAACCAAACCAGAACCTAATCTTTTTAAAAAAATGTGCTACTCCCGCACTATGAGGCATATTAAAAATGCGGTGCACCGATTCTCCAAAATGTTGTAGAAAATTAGTAATGAGTAGCGACTGTATCTCAGAAGAAACCTTGCAACTTGAAGAACAAACGTCTCCTTTGCAAATGTTAAGGCCAGATCTTTCTGAAACAATAAGGTCTTCCGTTTTCTCAAACCATCAAAGTGCACATTTGAAAGCTTAATTGAAGGCCACAGTGGTGCCTCCCTAACTGGACGTGCAGGTGGAAACAATACTTTTGTACAGCAAGTGACCACGGAAGAAACCGTGACAACAAGATAGTCTATGCTCAGTCTCATCGTACAGCAACCTTGATCGTTCAAAATCAAATAACTCCCATTTGAGAGTAATCTGAAAGCCAGACAAATCAACGCCGCTGGGGAATCTTTCAAGTAGCAAGATAAGTTTTCTATGGAAGCATGGAGCGAATTCTCCTTGCATACTAAGGAGCCACTCAAAGCATTCTAGCAGCCGGAACTGCTGAGAAAAACTTCAGTTACTTTATTCCAACACTGAAAGGAAAAGGTAATTAAAAAGGTAATTCCCAATACCCATGTACATACCCTTCCTCTAGGGCTTCAGATTTTTCCACTTGCTGGTGTAAGTAGTATTGGAAATAAAATGACAAAATAGGCAAAGCAATGAAGGTGTGGATTATCCAATTAATGGAAGGTGTTTCAGCAACAGTAGACAGCAGCCTCTCTAATCTCTTAATGTGTAACTTAGTATATGTTGAATCTTTGCCAGTCAGTCAAAAGCTTTTATTTTGGTAAAATACCATAAAAAGACATAAATAATTATTTAAAATAAAAATTGATTAAATAAACAATGCATAGAGTATAATCCATCAAAACATTAATATTATTTGTAATAAAATTACAAAGCACAATAAAAAAAAAAATTATCCTTAAAGACATAATATTAGAACAATATCCGTGTCCCAAAATAATCTCGCATCTCCACATACTTCTACAATAGCAATAATATCAATACTAGTAGCAGGAGAATTATCTAGCGGATAAGATTTTTTGGGACCTGGCAAACCACATGGAAAGAAGAAATCTAGCCATCACAAACACTATCATTGGGGTAGTGTCGTACTGCATGATTCTAAACACCTCCTGATAGTCCCTAAAACCCCTGGACTTACAGAGTTGAATGCTCCACTTCTTCCTAGCCTTGGTGTATAGAGGGCAAAAAAGAACAACATGCAACTCTGTCTCACAGATATCAATACATTCAGGACACGAGCTTAAGGGGTCAGATACATTGGACCACCTATGTGTGAGGGTCCTCAGTGGTAACGAGCCGTGTCTAAACTGAATGTATAGTTTCTTTGCCAAAGGGGGTTGAATTACATCCAAAAAAACTTTAAAATGGGGACTGGTCTTAATATCCAGAAAGGTGTTAGTAAGCCTTCCCAAGGTCGAATGCAATAAAATTTCCTTCCGGTACAACTGTAGAGCCTCAAGCAGTGATTTCTTGGTTAACGAACGGTGCAGACCATAGGTCCCCCATCCCTATAAGATAACAAAGGTTCTTTACATATGTTAACCATGGTATTTTTCCCAAATTCCCCCTTAACAGTAGATCACCGAGATCATGCCTATAGCTTGCAAGCTCGGGAGTTGACCAGAGTCGTCTCCAATACAGGAGAGGGCGATTCAGGGCGATCTCTTCAATGGGAACTAAACCTATATCCCATCTCAAGGGGATTAAGGGGGTACTCATAGGTAATTTCAGGAGTCACCTAATAAAGGAATTCTCAGTTGACGATAGGGAGGCAGTAATACAATATCCCCAGAGTTCAGCGCCATAAAGCGCGCCTCCTCTTGCTTGGGATTTGTAAATTTCCATGGGGGGCCCCAGAGGTTTAAAAGAAGTGTTGTTAAAGACCTTCAGGATACCCCCCACAGATTGTGTTAGCTTCAAATTGACCTTCGCCATGTGGGACCCCCATTTCATTTTATCATTGAGAGTTACCCCCAAATAATCAAAAGTAGAAACCCTATCCAGCTCTTCGTCTCCCATCTTGGGGTGAGGACAGTTGGTTGAATTGGAGCTGAAAACCATGAATTTTGTTTTAGATAGATTCAATTCCAGATCCCTTTTTTTGCAGAAGAAGCAAAAAGCCTCTAAAGAACGCTGGATGCCCATATAAGATTTAGACAACAGGAGCGTATCATCCGCGAACATTAGGGCCGGTATCTTACGCCCCGCTAGCATTGGGGAATCCAGATTAGCGGCACACAATAGGTGCTCAATCAACCCATTGATAAAAAGGGAGAAGTGTAGGGGCCAGAACACAACCCTGCCTCACACCCTTTTCAACCGGGAATGGGCCTGAAATTTCCCCACATCTCCCATATCTCACCCTTGCAAAAGTGCCTTCATGCATACGTTTAAATAGGTGGCAAAGGTAAGGGGGAGCACCCATCTCCAATAATAGAACCCATAATTTCTCCCTTTGGACCGTATCAAATGCGGACCGAAGGTCCACGAAAATCAAATAAAGATTACCAGCACCCATACAAACTGTCTTCCAATGAATTAGCTGTAACCTAAACAGTTGATCAGTGGTGGAAACTTTTACTCGAAAACCCGCTTGGAGAGAGGTTAAAATTTGATGGTCCTCCATCCAAGTCTGTAATCTTGTTAAAAGGACTCGGGCAAACAGTTTCTGAAGGACATCGATCAAACTTATGGGGCGATAATTGGCTGGATCCAAAGGGAAAGATTTTTTATGAATGGGTATGATTTCAGCTCCAAGCCAAGTATCCGGGATCTCATGGCCCTGCAAAATAGCATTAAAGTAAACCCGAATGTAGGGGGCCCAAATTTTTACTTTGCTTCGATACAAATCACCAGGGATCCTATCGAGCCCCGGGGCTTTCCCTACTGATAGGGTACTAAGGGCCAGCTCTATTTCTGAAAGGGAAAAGGATCGACTCACCGAATCTTCATAATCAGTTTGATCCACTACAATGGCATTAGGCTGGATTACCGGGTCTAGTCTACCACTATAATTACTAAGTGAATTAAGAGGTTTAAAATGCTCAAGCCAAACCTCCTCACTAAGATTGGGAATAATGGCAGGGCAGCTTACTGCCGTACCTGTTCGTACAATGTTCCAAAAAGCCCTCGAATCACGGTCTTCTAGTGCTTGCTTCATATTTTGCCACCTCAAATCCTCCCACTCGGATTTTGCCTCTTTAATCAAATTTTTGTAGTAGGCCCTCGCAACTCTGATGCTTAACTGGGTACCCTCTTTTACTTCTCTAATCAAGGCAGTCTTGGCCAACCTGCAGGTTCTATTATACCAATGTTCAGACATTGAAATCCTTGGCCTTGGCGTAATAGAGCTGTAAAAAAAGCCAACCAGGCCACCGAGAAGTTCATTGTGAATATCCTGCAGGTCTGGGAAATGATTCTGCAAAATATCACCATTAGGGCTCAAAAGGTGGGAAACCTCCTCCAAAGAGCAGGCGACACTACAATATAATGCTGCAAGGTTTGCCTCATCGGTCACGACCCTTGCCCACCTAATGTGTCTACCTCCTGCAGCTAACACCAAGTTCTCACTACTTGGTAGTTCTAGGCCCTGAGGGACTAAGCTACCACCAATATTATTTGCCAGTTCCAATGACAATAAATTGTGGTCGCTATCGACCCTGGGTATAACGGAAAAAGCTGCTAAAAAAAACCAAAATTCAACATTCACCAGAATATAGGTGATTGTCGAACAATTCCCGGGTCTATTAAAAGTATAAGAACCCGGGACGTCGGGAAGAAGTCTGCCATTACAAGCCCTCAAGGAATGCGAGATGACTAGCTTATTAATCTCAAGGGCCAATGGGTGAAGACGTTTTGCTGGGTACATGGTAGAGTCTGGGATTTTATAATTTTCATCCTCATCACAAGTAGCTGAGGGAATCCCGAGAAGAGGTTCAAAGTGGCAATTAAATTCAGCACCTATTATTTTATGGGACACAGGGGGAAGAGAATGTAAGATATCATCTAAGGCACCCAGAATCGACAGGCCCAACTGTACCGGATAAGGACGCAAGTAGACATTAAGTACTACCAGCGAGTATCCGGCAGGGAAAGTAAGTAACAAACACAAAATATCAGGGGACTGTGAATCTATGTGCTTTACAGAGCAACCTAAATGGGTTGCAACCCAGACAACTAGCCCCCCCGAAGGTCTGCCCCTGCCACCTTGGACTGCAGGAACAAAAAAAGACACATAGCCCACCCTCACTGGAATGTGCCGTAGCCATGTTTCTTGAAATAGGCAAATATCATAATTGTCCATTAACTCTCCCCACTCTGGGTTAGTTTGGACTCCAGTCCAGCCACGTTCCAGGACCCTACTAAAGGTCTACATGTAGGTGTATGGAGGGGACTGGCCACTGGGGGGACAGAGACGGTACAGCAATGAGGAGCAATTTGGTCAGAAGGACCCAACTCGGAGAGCCCTTGAGTGGAACTATTGCTCAGGGATGGAAAGGAGGTGGAAGTGAATCCTGTCCCGGTGCCAGGTGCTACATTGGAGAAAACCCTCTCCACACTTTGACCACCCCTTACCAAACTCCCTTTCATAAGCATGTGCCTTCCCTTGGTATGCCTCAAAGATGGTGGTCAATCCACAGAACTAAGCGCATCAAAACGGTTAGCAACCGGGATGTTGAAGTGGGAATTAT
This sequence comes from Triturus cristatus, assembly GCF_964204655.1. NCBI lineage: Eukaryota > Metazoa > Chordata > Amphibia > Caudata > Salamandridae > Triturus > Triturus cristatus. The sequence goes on from NC_140588.1 coordinate 114,233,002, forward strand.
GAGTAGCTTGGTAAAAATAGGGTAGTTCCACAGGGTTCAATGCACTAAAATGGGTATAAAAGTATCCCAAATGGCAGGTGTCAATGGAACCTAGTTTGGACTTCCCACCCAAATCCAATATGTGACCGACAACTCTTGGGTCCCTAAAATTAATTAGGACACAATCCCCACCAATGTCCTTTGGTCTAGTCCCCAGCCAGCAAACCCTACGAACAAAAATAATCTCCCCCCGACGTACTCCATTCAATGGTCTGTTTTTAGACAACCAGTGAATAACTTTATTTTTTAATTCGTAATATGTTTCCCCCTTATCATTTGTTAAGGGAGGAACTCCTGTAAGCACGGTCACATAAGGTGCAGCCTCGGGGGGGAGCTGTGGAAGGGGAGAGGAATTAACCAAGCCCAATGTATCTGAGTTCCCACCCAAATTAGAAGGTGGCCTACCCCCACCTAAGCTCCGTAGAGTATGATCCTTGTTACTGGGATACTGATCACATGCTACTGGAACAATAGGAGCTCGGGGAATGTTCGAGGTAATAGGAGGACCGCCAAAAGGAGGAGGAAGAACTGGCAGCACCGAGGGTGACTGAGCTAAAACAAGAGGGGTAGAATGGGAGGAGGAAGTAAAGAGACCCTGTGAGGTGGGATTGCTGATCGTAGCTTGAGTACCAACACCCTCCACGCTACCAGATTCACGCAATAAATGATATGGCTGCTTTTTCCCAATGCCTTTGGTATTGATCAAAGATACCAACCTGTCGATCTTAGACGACAGTGTTTTTAAAAAAAGATTTAGGGACTGGTCTATATGCGACTGTAAATCAATTAATAGATCAGTAACCCAAACCGGTGGACTTGAAATAGGTGGATGTTGAGCCAGATCTGGAAGGACAGGCCTGGCTGCAGAGGGGGCAAGATGTGTACTCATTTTTTTTGTTTTCTGGTTTTTTTTCCTTAACCTTTCCTGCTTCTTAGGCGCCACTGTGGATACCAAAGAGGATGAAAGTGGACCAACTTCCACTTGCTCAGGCTCATCTGATGTCACCTGAGCACATGGTAGGTGAGTAAACGAAGGCAACATAGAGGACATTGCTTCCATATCCACCTGGTTTAAAGAAGAATCAGCCAAACCATCATCCAAAGAGGGTGCCAAAGAGAATGCGGGGGTAATAGACATCCGTCTTTCCATATTTTCGATGGCTGTGGCAACCACCCCAATTGTTTTCTGGAGCATTTTGTCTATAGCTGTAAGGCTCGGGAGCGGCGGGTTTGAGTTAGCAAGTTGCCTAGTCATTGGGCGGCTCGTTGAAGGCTTAGAGTGTTTCCCCATATTTGGAACAACAGTACTAACAGGAAGGAGAAATGCAAAAAAGGGTTACCCCACTTCTGGGAGTTAACTAATAACTAAACAAGAATTATTAAAAATAGAACACTCTATGCACAGCTTATGGCTGAATGCTACATATAATAACAATAATTTATAATCAATTAAACATCAATAGAGGCAGAGTCTGAACTAACCCAGTAACAACGACCAAGAGGTGTGACCCAGCCCGGCCTTCTTCGGCCTTTGACGGGCAAGGACGGGCCCGCCCTTGCCCCGGGCTTCGCCCGCGCGCGGCCCGCGCTGCGGGTGTGGTGACGGCCTTTAATCCCCCCCGGCGCAGCCTGATGATGCGAATGGCAGGCGCCCGGGGCAGGGGTTTCTGGGAGTTGGTGTTTTCGTCGGCTGTTTCCCTCACGGCTATGCGAGTCAGTGACAACCCTCCAGGCGGGGTTCGCTTCAGAAATGCCGTTCCCCTCACGGCAGGACCAACAGCCTCAGAGAAGTAGCGGCAGGTAAAAGTTATGCGTGTGAATCTTTGCATTCCATGAGTATTTGCTGTTTTGCCAGTTGATAAGGTGAAAACAGGCTAGTGGCATTTATATGGTATGCGACCAGAACAAAGAGTCTGAAGCATCCAACTCAAAAGCTGGCTGCATCTAAGTTATGATATGTTGTAATGCAGACATGTCATATTGCATAATGTCTATTGCCAAGGACACTATATTACCAAGGGAGCACATTCTAGAGAACAGGGTCGTCAAGCCATTGTCAACTTCTGCTAGAGCCTTTACCAAATTTGCCCTGCCGATCTCGCACAGTCTTTCTGCAGCTTCTTGGTGAGAAACATTCTATATTTCATTGTATATTGCTCCAATAAGCATTTTTGACGTGGTTTTTGAGACCCTAACAATTTATTTATTTTTTTATTTTAAAGGTTTTATATAGCCCAAGAGTATCAGAGCGCTTTACATGATTAGGTAAAAACAGAGTTTCAATGTAGCTTTTTTACACATAAGTCAGAAAACAAGGCATACAATGGTTTGTTTAAAATGAGGTAAATGTTAACAAATATGTCCTAAGTCTAACAGCGTATCGAAGATGAGTAGGCGCGGAAGAAAGCAAAATTTAGTAATTGGATGGGGGAAGGAGGGAGAGAGCAGGGTTACTAAGGAGGGTGGGGGTAAGGGGGATGGGGCGGAAGGACGTTATCTATGATAAGAAAAGGGGGATAGGTGGTTCTAAATGAAAGAGTTAGGGCAGGGGTAAGCATATATAACCAGTGACAATGAAATTAAGGACCCCAGTATTTGTTGAGAAGGAGCAGTTTGAGGTCTTTTTTGAAGCTGGGGTAGGAGGGGTTGCAGCGTAGTTCCTTGGGGAGAGCATTCCATACAGTAGGCGCATTTCCAGAGAAAGAGCGAGATTGAGTAGCTTTCTTTTTTAATAAAGGTGGAATTAGGATGAGAGCATCGGTGCTCCTCATATTTCTGGTACATCCTGACTTGTGGAGTTTATCAGAGAGGTATGATGGGGTGTTTTGATGGAGGGCTTTGTGCGTGATGCAGGCAGTCTTGTAAGTGGATCTACCTTCAACAGGAAGCCATTTAAGGTCTTTGAGGACGGGGGAGATGTGATCAAACCGCTTACAGTCAGTGATAAGCCTGGCAGCAAGGTTGAGAATGGATTTGATCAGGGCAAGGTGCACTTTGGGAGTTCCAGAGACAGTGGCGAGTTCCAGGTCATCAGAAAGAAGGGACAAGTTTTGTTTCACCTGGGACAATGTTGAGGTTTTTAGCCATTCAAGGCACAACTTTCCCAAACTGTACGCTGTTACCACCCCAGAGGGTTCTGTCCGCACATAATGCAGGTCAGGCCTGCTGATCCTAAAGTCCTCTGTGTTTCCCAGGAATCATGCTTGACATCCTTTGATATCTAACAGCCACTCCAGCCATCCCCTCCAATTGGTGCATGATGAATTGTACATGCCATTGCGTAGCATGATGTCTATTGCTTCCTCCTTGTATTTTGTAAACTGTTGCCCGTTTTTAAAATGTGCGAATGTGTGAATGCGTGGAGTGTTCAAATCTTTTATCTTGGCTAAAACCAAGACATGATGTTTTTTGCACAGTTACATTAAGGAAAATAATTTGCTGTGGTATAAGGCATGCTCTAAATAATGCCTCGTTCCCCTGACCCGCCAATCCTTTGTCTGCCAAATTGATTTTACATCAATAGTTTCCCTCCAAAAATCAAACTTTTGTATTGACAGCTGGGAAAGAAAAGAAGCAGAATGTCAGCTTGGTGTTTGTTTGCATATTTTTACTTTGGAGGTGATGGTGCAAGCTTTAAATAATAAGACCCTGTTGTCATATTTATAAAAAAGTGTCAGAGCGTGGAGCTGGCCCAAATCTTTCAGCACGGCGTTCCGACATTTTGAAAACACAGAGATGCACCATATTCACAAAAATACAGTACACCCCTGTGTTTCCCCTTGGGGCTGGTGCAAATAAATGCTGCCTAGCACCAGCACAGGCACCTTCCACCATGTTGAAAGGGTGACTGCACTGCAGGAACGATTGTTTATGTGCAGGAAGGTACACCTTCCTGCACATAAACAATCAATTATGGCAATTTGCAGTATTTTTTCTGTTGGTCAAAATACATTTCAGCATTAATATATATATGTAATGTATATGCAATTGGAACAGTGTCCTCTTCATTGAATATCATGGAGGTGTACCCTGATGCCCCTGTGGATTACTAGGTTCATCATGTTTACACCTGTGTAAGTGTTTTGAAGATTCCATGTCAGGTTGTACTGAACGTAATATTGGTATGTGGTCTGTGGTCCATTGCGTGCTAGAGAAATCTGGATGGATCAGGTCATAGAAAGGTTTAACCTGTTCTGCTTAAACTGGAATGTAAGTTTTGCCAAAATTTGAAAATTCTCATATGGATTGTAAACTCTTCAATGTTGTGAGAGGTTGTAGGAGCGCACACTTATCTAAGAAATATGTTGCAAGGCATATGCTTTCACTTGACAACTTGTATCCCAGAAACAGGACATTGAGAGGGCAATTTTGTATCTTTAAAAGTTAAACTTGTATCCCATGTGAGCAAATCCCCAAATTATGCGATCCACCCTTGCCAAGTGTACAAAAAGGTCATCATCCATCAAATGTATGTCATTGACATAGGAGAGTGTATGGTAATCAACATTTTCTAGAAGTTCTGTTACCCTGGCTTAAAACAGCCCAGCTATTCTTATACCCCTATGGCAATCAACAGAACTGTTTTTGAGAACCCAGAGCACTGAATGCTGCCAGATACCTCCTTCCAGGTGCTATATTTTGGCAGAAAAATCAATTCAAGATATCTAGTGTAGTTTTGTCTTTTTTACGGCCTATGTTATTCGGATCACTGACATAATATCGACTACAAAAATATAGACTTACAAAAATATCGATGCCAAAATATAGAGTACCAAAATATCGACTCCCTATCTCCAAACAGGAAAGTACAAAAATATAGAATCCAAAATATTGTTGTAAATAATATAGTTAGTCAAAATATCGAATTTTTTAAATGTTTTAAAAGTAATGTAAAATTAATGAAATAATACATATAATTAACTGACACATACTTAAAAATACTTAAATAACATTTAAATTAATAAATAAATAATGTAAGTAAAAAAAATAATTAATACATATATATTAACGTAATATTTATTAAAAATATTCAATCTTTTCTGCGTAGGATAGCGGGCGGGTAAAATTTACTATTACCACTCCAGTAAGTGCAATAGTAGGGAAAGCGTTGGATAGAGGGAGGGTAAAAATTACTAATCCCACTCCAGAGAGTGCAACAGTAGGGAAAGCATTGGATAGCGGGAGGGTAAAATTTACTATTCCCACTCCAGTGAGTGCAACAGTAGGGAAAGCGTTGGATAGCGGTAGGGTAAAAATTTACTATTCCCACTCCAGAGAATGCAACAGTATGGAAAGCGTTGGATAGCGGGAGGGTAAAAATTACTATTCCCACTCCAGAGAATGCAACAGTACAGAAAGCGTTGGATAGCGGGAGGGAAAAAATTACTATTCCCACTCCAGAGAGTGCAATAATAGGGAAAGTATTGGATAGCGTAGGGGTCAAAATTACTATTCCCACTCCAGAGAGTGCAACAGTAGGGAAAGTGTTGGATAGCGGGAGAGTAAAATTTACTATTCCCACTCCAGTGAGTGCAACAGTAGGGAAAGCGTTGGATAGCGTAGGGGTAAAAATTACTATTCCCTCTCCAGAGAGTGCAACAGTAGGGAAAGCGTTGGATAGCGGGAGTTCAAAATTTACTATTCCCACTCCAGTGATTACAACAGTAGAGAAAACGTCTAATGGCGTAGGGGTAAAAATTACTATTCCCACTCCAAAGAGTGCAACAGTAGGGAAAGCGTTGGATAGCGTAGGGATAAAAATTACTATTCCCACTCCAGAGAGTGCAACAGTAGGGAAAGCGTTGGATAGCGGGAGGGTAAAATTTACTATTCCCACTCCAGTGAGTGCAACAGTAGGGAAAGCGTTGGATAGCGTAGGGGTAAAAATTACTATTCCCACTCCAGAGAGTGCAACAGTAGGGAAAGCATTGGATAGCGAAGGGATACAAATTACTATTCCCACTCCAGAGAGTGCAACAGTAGGGAAAGCATTGGATAGCGGTAGGGTAAAAATTACTATTCCCACTCCAGAGAATGCAACAGTAGGGAAAGCGTTGGATAGCGGTAGGGTAAAAATTACTATTCCCACTCCAGAGAGTGCAATAATAGGGAAAGCATTGGATAGCGTAGGGGTAAAAATTACTATTCCCACTCAAGTAAGTGCAAATGTAGGGAAAATAATAAATTAATATTTTGTTAAAAATTAAATAATTATTAATACCAAAACAAGTATTACAATTAATTACCAATCACACAAGATTTAATAATTGATTATTTATAAATACCAATATATTTTTGTTTAATTAATTACCTATTAATAATTAATTACCAACCAATTGTTTTTCAATAACAAACATTAATAAATGCTAATAATACCAATTAATCATTAATTAATAATATATTGATTAACGATATACACAAATTATTTAAATAATTAATTTTTTACAATTATATTACTTCCCACCATATTCCCCTATAAACACACTACCCACTACAAATATTAAATGAATACAATTAACATAATTATCAATTAAACAATTAAAACAAATGAATTACCAATTAATACAAATTATTTACCAATTAATAATTAATCAACAACCAATTAATTTTCAATACCAATTAATAATTAACTAATAACAATTAAATTACTTCCCACCCTATTCCCCTATAAACCCACAACCCGCTACAGAAGTAAAACGCTAAATTAAATTAAAGATATATTAATTAACAATATACACACATCAATTAAATAATTACTTATTTACAATTATATTACTTCCCACCATATTCCCCTATAAACACACTACCCGCTACAAATATTAAATGAATACAATTAACATAATTATCAATTAAACAATTAATACAAATTAATGAAGAAATTAATACAAATTATTTACCAATTAATAATTAATCAACAACCAATTAATTTTTAATACCAATTGATAATTAACTAATACCAATTAAATTACTTCCCACCCTATTCCCCTATAAACCCACAACCTGCTACAGAAGTAAAACGCAAAATTAAATTAAAAATAATTAATAATTCCTATAAATTATTATTTAATGTACTATAATTAAATTACTTCCCACCCTACTCCCCTATAAACCCACAACCCGCTACGGAATTAAATTACACAAAAATAAAATAACATAAAATTCATTACATTACAATATTAATACACACTTTTAACACATATACTAACACTTAAAACACTATAAAAAATTCGATATTTTTAACAACTATATTATGACTGTCGATATTACTTACTTCTATATTATTGCAATCGATATTTCTTACCTGTTTTTCGGTATTCTTCACCACTATATTTTGGCAATTCGATATTCTGTCCATTCTATATTTAAAACTCGATATTCTGTCCACTCGATATTTTTTTTTCGATAATATGTCTTTTTACCATGTTATTCATTAGTGCCACGATGTGCGTATCTTGTACTGCAAATCTGTGAGTGGCTATGTTTAGGTGTCTGTAATCTAAAACTAGACAATATGAATGGTCTGGTTTCATCATAGGAAACATGGGATTATTTATTGAAGAGGTGCAACTTTCTATCACAACCTAGTATTCAAGTTGTTCTAGAATATCCCTAACTTGTTTTTTGGCATAATTGTTTTTATGGTATTTTCTTTGAGGTTGTGGTGTAGTCCTCACTGGTATTTCACGATAGGGGAACCGTCATCCCACCCCACATAGTTGCGGCATAATGCAGGAAAGAGTACTAATGCCCACTTCTTGGTGTATGAATGTTTAATTGAGTGTGGAGCAAGGTTGGAAAAAGCAGATAAAAATACAGTTCCTCCATTTGGGGGAATCCATTTCGACCAAGAGATATTGTATCCATATGTTAAGTCCTCCCAAATGAGAACATTAATATTCCTAGATACGCCCCCCTCCAATTAAAGTTGTATTTTGTGTAAACGATGCAGTACACATTAACCCTAGTATTCGGTGTCTCAACCTGGAGATATTCACTCAGCGCTACTCCCACCAGACAGTTCATCAGGTTCCAGTGAAATATTGTGATCTCTGCCACACTGTCCACTATGGTCACTGCCAATTCCCAATACAGAAGTAGTGTCCTAAATATCCGTGACATGCCTGACCTTAAGTCCAGCTATCTTCTTCTTTTTAAATTGAAGTTTTTATGTTTTAGGTTATCTCCCTGTTTAATGATGTAGTCTGATGAGCGTTGTGAGTCATTCCTCAGTTTTGTGTGCTGCTCCAATCTGCGCCCTGGCCCTCCTCCTGTCTCTGAACATTTTTTGGATGACTCCTGAAAGTAATGAGACAGACGTGTATCAATGTACTGGTACATGTCAGGCATTCTAATATGATCACGGTTTCATAGGTTATAGCATTTCTCTGTGGTTTCCTGTGAAGGAGGCCCAGTCTGTGATTTGTTTTTTTCTTTGTTTTTCTTATTATCTCACTTCTTTGTAGCAGTCTCAGTGCTTGCTTAGAGTTATCCTTTCCAGAATTACTCTTTAATTCTGGTTTACCTGGTCTGGCTCCCTAATTATCTCTTCCTCTGTAGACCTGTTGTCCTGAAACTAATGGGCACATGCATCAAAGGAAAAACTGGTCGCAAACGGGCAGATTCTCAGAATCTGCCCCTTTGCGACCGGTATTTTTGCATTTGGGATGCATCATCCCAAATGCAAAAATCGCAATTTAAGGAATCTCTAAATAGTGATTACTTAATATGCGATTGCATTTATGGAATCCCAAATTGAGATTCCTTAAATGCAATGCATTAAAGTTAAAAAATTAGCGATTTCGCTAATAGGGGGAGCAAATTACCATGAAGTTGAACTTCATGGTAATTTGTATAAACTTTGAAAAATGCACTTTTGTGCATTTTTCTTCATGTAGCGCACACACATGCCCTTAGGGCATGTGTGTGTGCAACATATGTGCACAGATCAATTTCAAGGGTGCAACAGGGTGTCCTTTTGACACCCTTGCACCCTTGAAATTGCATGAGCAATTTGCGAGTACCTATTGGTACTCGCAACTTGCGCTTGCAATTTCCCATTCATTCCTATGGGCCTACAGGCCCATAGGAATGAAAAGGAAGCTATTCCTTATTTGCGACTCGCTATTTGCGAGTCGCAAATAAGGAATGTGTAGGAATCGCTATTATTATAGCAATTCCTACATGCATAGGATTTTGCGAATCCTTAATATTCGCAATTAAGGACTCGAAAAATCCTAGCATGATGCATGTGCCCGTTAATCCCTTAGACGCTGGTGTATAGCCAATGCTGCTGCTTCCCCTTTTATATTACTTAACATATTGACAGATACGACATCAAAGTTGTCCATCCGTTTCATCCCCAATACAGGGCAGATGCTGCACCCGTACCTTATGTTCGGGTATATACTGCAGTGAAGACTGTACATCATGTGGTGCAATCTGCCACAGGGGGAGCCATCCTCCTTTGGCAAGCAAATTGTTAATATTCTGTGTTGTTCATGTGGTCCGATATGGGCAATAACTGCTTCAAGTTGATTTGTTTTTTGTGTAATCCAGAACAGAATCTCCTCCGGTCTGGTGGGAACTTTACCCATTACTACATTTAATGTTTGTGGGCTGATGTCCTATGTAGCCAATTTTGGTTGTGCAGCTTGAGCAGTCCATGCATTGTTAAGTGCCAATGTTGGCATAATGAACTGTGTCAAACATCTGCATATTGTCACTAAGTGTTTGTGTAATCTACGCAATTACACTGCTGATAAAGTTTTAACATTAGGATCTGGTGTCTATCCATCTAAGACTGGCCATGTTGTTCCCTCGTTACAAAGGGGACACTGTGATGCATCGCAAAAGCCCTTTTTGCGGGCACAAACGGACGATTTGTGCGCATCGCACCGTTTGCGCTCGCAAAAAAGTTTGATACATGTGCCTGTAAATCCTTTGATCCAATAGCAATTTGTGTTGTCAGAAGCCTATATCAGCTTATTTTGTCTGTTTGCAAAAGCAAATGAAACAATGAAAAATTGAAAAGATCTCCTAGAGGCTTATCAACTGTCCAATAAACAAATGATGTGAAAAAAAACATCCAGGCAATAATTTGGGGCCCTCTGACTCACACGATCTTTTGAGTACTGCTTCTTATGTCATGAAACTTCTGTAATCTCTTTTATCGAAACTGTAGCAACTATTGAATCACTTTAATGCTGGAAAAGCACCTGGTCCAGACAAAGTGTCTGGAGCTCTTAACCATTCAGATATAGGCATCAAACGCTATCATGAAGGGAGTTCCCATTCCAGATTTTTGGAGAGGGGCAGAAATGTTACCTATTTTCAAAAAAAGTGATAGGAGTAATCTCCCAACTATTGGCCTATTAACCTGTTGGACAATCTGCAGAAGGTGTTCTGCAGACAGGTTTTAGGGAAACATGAATAAGGTCCAGATCTTATCATCGTTCAAGCTGGATGTAGAGCCAAAGTTAGTACGGTAGATCACGTTTTCAGTTTAGCATTCATCATGTGGCAGTATCTCAAGCTGAATAAAGAGCGCCTCCATATGACTTTTGTCGAAAGAGGGCTGCCTTTGATCTTGTACGAGGGGAAAATCTCTGGGACTCCATCACGTCTTTAGGTATACCCGATAGTCTACTACACATTCCAGTAAGGCTCCATGAACATAATTATGCACAAGTAACAGTTTTGTAAGCAGGGCGAGCTACAAGACAGAGCAGGGAAGCAGCAATGAGGTCATCATGGGAGACTACACATCCCATCAGGCAGTCTACTTCGCCATCCTCTCCTGTGCTGAAGCCTGCTAGTGCTATGTATAGTGCCATCAGACATCATCTGCGCAGGAAACAGCAACGACAGCCTTGTTGTAGACTACATGTCCAAGCAGGCAATGGGGCCTAGGTGGCAGCCCACTTCACCATCCTCATCTGTGCTGAAGCTTGCAAGCACTATGCAGCGCCTTCGGAGGTCTCGCTGCATTGGCAGTGCCCAGTCAAAACCGAGGCCAAGGGCAGAAAAGTACTGCACCCATTATCGCCCAGAAGAGGCCAAGTTGGGACCACTCTCTTTCTCCTCTACCCTGGCATCGTCGCTGCTGGAACTTTTGAGAGTGTATTTGCATAGTTAAGTGGACTTTTGAATCTTGTTTTCTCCTGAATTAGGTGCCTTTTCCCAAAATAACCCATGGATTAGTTGAAATGTTAGACTTACCATGAAATGCCAAACGTGAATACAAAACATTTGAAAAAGCCAGGGCCAGGGACAGGTGGACCCCACACTAACACAGTTGCTGGAAGGCCATGTACAATATAGATCACATAATAGAGGAAGATGAGACAATATTAAGTGCCGCAGTATCTAAAAGCACAGCAACTTCAGGAAAAATACCTGAAAAGTTCAGGAAAAATGCACCCAAATTCGTAATCAATACCAAAGTTGCTGAGCCTGAAGCTCCAGGCATTTCACCAGCTGGAGGTGCACCCCACACTATTGACCTGCCATTCTCATATAAAACCATAGTTGCCCCAAATGTACCTTGCTCCAAACGGTATTGCAGCAAATGATATGATTATACCATCTCCTGTTGCAACTGAAGCAGGGGCCTCAGATCCATGTTTGCCTAGAACATTGAATGCTGCCTTGACCCTCACCAAACATTCTGTTGATATCTCCTCTCAAATAGCGGCTGACATAGAAAGTCTTTCTTCACTCCATCACAAGTTGGATAAATTGATGACCATAGTAACCGTGCTTGTTGAGTGGAACATCAATGATCAGCTCAACTCTGCAGCTTTCACGTGCAGTTATAGGTGCCATACCAGCTACATACTTGCATCCGTCAACAACCAGGGACATACCATAGATGCAAATTGATCTAATAGAGGGCAAGGTTGGTCATCTACAAAAAAATCCTCTTAAATCTTGCAAAATGTGAATGCCATTCAAAGCACCCAGAATCTCAGTGATAGCAGGGGCTCTAGCTTAAGTATGAGCAAGGATCATCAGAGGCCTGCACAGCTATCGAGATGGCCTCAGCGTATGCTCACTGCCAAATACACAGGACTGTCGATTATCCCAGGAATTGGGCCTACCATTTATCCTGAGCATGAACAGGGTAGCAACTTCTCCCCTTCAGCCCATGTATTCCACCCTGAGGACTATCCAGACAGGATCTAATTAAATCTTATGAGCAACAGTCACAGAAGATCGATTTACCTGACCCCTACTCTGAAGCTGAAGGAAGATGCCTATGAGGACACCGAGTCTCTAATAAACATGGCCATCTTTTATATTAGGGTAAAACAAGAGTGTCTATCAGTAGTGCGATCTGACATGGAGCATGCCAAAAGGTGTAACAATGATTCATCTAGCATTAATTACATCATAGTGACCTTAAAAATTGAACAACTGGTAGAAAGTCTCATCAATATTGAGCTCAGAACATGCTATCTACCTGAATATATTGATTCTGTAATTAAGTTAAGACTCTCTCCTCCGGCCCCACAACTTGCCACTAATAATCATGAGCTCACCAAGAAGCAGGCTGGCAAACAACTTATTTCAAGGCATGTTACTCGGAGGCTTGAAATAAATCATACAGACTTTAGTTTGAATTTAACAAACTGACTACTTGAACCAGTAAATGTTGACCCTGCAGAAATGTGTACTAACACCGCTGTTTCAATTCTGTTGCTGATGTTACTGAGAGCTGGAGCCAGATGACCCAATCAAGAAAGGATTGCCCCAATTGTGGGACAGTACCTGCCAACCTTCTAGTGTAAATGAGACTGAAGGCCATAAATCACAAATGATCCTTGGCACACAAGAAACCCTGACCATGATTTCTGCGAATCTGGAAGGGGTCAGTTCCAAGCTTTCTGATTAGGAATGGGCTTCCTTTATAGGGTAAAATGATGTTTGTGTCTTCCAGGAAACCTAGGCTGTGGATAGTGTGTTAAACTTAAGACCAAAAATCAAGTTTAACTTAGACAAAATCCTAACTTTATGACCTACAGTATTCAGAAAGGGCATTTAGGAATAGTAAAGTTAGGATTCCAAACTTTACTACTCCTAAATGCCCTTTCTTAATACCGAAAGTCACAAAATGAGGATTCTGTCTCAGATTACTCTTGTGAATCGGGCCCTGTGAGTCTGCGGTCTAACTTAAGTCGGTATCTGTGCCCTGGTGCCCTGTCACAGAAGAGAACCTTCAGTGATTGGTGCTGATGCCCTGTAGGCCTTTCGTTGTGAGCGAGCATTTGTGGTGGTCTGTAGTATTACTGAAAAGATTGTATGCTCACTCTAGTACACCTTATGGACGAAATCTGTATCATGGCACTTCTGCCATACTTAGGCCTAGAGATACCTGTCAAGGATCAATTTTAGAGTAAACGTACAGCGGGTGCTAACCCACTATCCCTTTGGTCAGATAACAGATATAGGATCGATGCACACTATACCAAAACTCAAAAATATCGGAAATTAAATATTGATAACAAAAATATAAAATTCGCATACTTAACTTGTAAAACCAGAAACCTCAAGAACAGAAATATCACTGTTAAAAATATAAATTTTTACCTATATGGAAAGCAAAAATTTCAGAAACAAAAATATTGTTACCTTTAAAAAACAAATACCATGACAAATAGTGATTCACACAATATCGATTACAATTTTTAAAATATATATATATATTTTTTTAACTATCAGACTGTATATCATACATCAAGAACCAAACCTAAGTTAGCATTTACCATAGAAGGATTTATCTGATAAAAAAAATTCAAACAAAAACTACCAACTACAAAAACTAAACAAACCAATGAATAAAATAAAATTATAATAAACTTTATCCAATAAAATCCAACAAATAATTAAACCAATAGCATAAAAGGCACCCTAATGTGAACAACTAAATACTTAAAAAATAAGAAACGCTGCAAGACAAGGAAACTCTGCCGGATTCTCTGACTAGACCCTTAACCCATTCAGTGCCAAGAACAGAACAATTCTGTCCTCAGCCTCAGCACTTGTGTGCTGCAGACGGAACCATTCCATCCTAGCATTCCACCCATGGGGAAAGCTGTGGCGCTCCCAGTGTTAGCAGCTTATCTACAGGCCCCGTCTGGGGGTTTGCAGTGGGTGCACTTCCCAAGCCAACCCCGACCCCCCTTGGCAATATGATGATGTAAGTATGCACATGGCACAGTGACGTTATCAGATGAGGCCGGGTACGCGATAGAAACCACTTGCTTCCAGCCCGTTTAAGGAGAGGAAACTTTTGGAGGTGAGCCCTTCTCCAGAGGAATTTGGTGGGTGGTAAACTAAACAGACACAGAGGGGAAGAAAATAAATATTCATTTTCCCCTCTGCCTGTTTAAAGTGGATTCTTGCTCCACAATCGCAGTGAGCAGGAATCCAACCACTTGAAACAACAACAAGGATTTTTTGTGCAGGAGGAGCAACCCCAGAGGGCCTAATTATTTATTATGTGTTTTGGCCCACCTGGGGGGCAGATTGCCCTTATTTTTCGGCCGATCTGCCCCTCTGGGGCTGAAACCCACTGAAACACCAGGGATGTATTTTTTGTGCAAAATTATTAATTTTGGGGAGCAACCCCTTGGTCAAAGGCTTTTTCTTTGGGGGACAAAATATTTTGTTATTCCACCCTCCATAGGCAGATTGGCCACTTTTAGTCTGATCTTCCCTCTGGATGAGGGTGGAAGGCCACTAAACTTCCAGGTATTTGCTGTAAGGGAAGCGAACCCTTGAGCAAGAGTCGCTCCCATTAGAGGGCTTTTATTTTGTATTCCACAACCTCATGAGGGCTGCTCTGCCATTTTTAGGCCGATGTGCCATCTGGGGAGGGCAGAAGCCCACAAGACACCAGGGAGTTTATGTTTTATATGTCAGGGAGTAGCTTCTTGGGGAAGGGACACTCACCTTTGTTTTGGGCAATGTTTTAATCATCTTTTTCCCCCTCTAGGGGCAGATCAGCCATATTAGTAGGCCCATCTGCCCCCACAGATGGCCACTAGACCACCAGGGATTTTATATACATGACAGATAAGGTTTTGGCGAGAGGCTCCTTGGGCAAGGGTCGCTCCCCTTTTGGAGGTGAATATTTTGACCATTTCTACCCCTGTGGGGCAGATCAGCCTTATATTTTGAGGCCCATCTTCCCCTGAGTTGGCAGACGCCACTAGAACACCAGAGATTTGATTATATGTTGTGCGTCAAGTTTTAGGAAGTGGACCCTTGGGAAATGGTCGCTCCCCTTTCGGGGATGAATGTTTTAGCTGTTTCTGCGACCTAGGGGCAGATCAACCATATCTTTTTAAGCCCATCTGCTCCCAATCCTGCAGCTAGCCATAATGCTTACTAGGAAAACTAACTTGAAAAATAAGTCAACAATACCCAACACTGTGTAAAATAAGTAATAAACAAAGTGTGGCTTTATCAAATGGAAAGTATACCTACTGGTAGTCTGAAAGGAAAAGTAATTTAAAACAAACCACACAAAGACATACATTTTGCAAAAAACAATACTACTGACTTGCCAGAGACAGCTAGAGTCACCAGTACCTCCTCTGCATAGACTCAGCAATCACCCACGATATGCCAACAGAAAGGAAAAACAAAACATAATTACACACAAGACAACACAATACACATCATACACAAATACAAGGAGAATTGCACACACAATAAACCAGAAACTAAACATGCTGCTATTTTTACACCATTCACAAAAAAAGGCATTCATGCAGGGGAATGATACAAATTTGGAGTGAACAGAACAGAAAATGTGTTCTCACCAAACAAATACAACTACACAAACTGTGGATCAATCAGTGATGAAACCGCAAGCAGGAGACTAAAAGGAAAGCAAAAGCTTTGCACTAGAATAAAAAGGAGAAATAACACATTTCTATCACAAATGCCAATGATTACAAGCATTAAAACAATTAAAATCATAAAACACTATGATGTCTGCCCACCACCTTCCAAATGCCATCCACTCATTAGCCAGCCAAGCACCAGTCCACACACAGCCAGCCAAAATCCACAACACGCAGCCATCAGCCGAACTACAGTTCTGACATACAAACTTTTCCTTGTGTGTAGATACTTCTGATGATGTCATACACACAAAAGGTGCTATAAGGAACACATGCAATAAGTCTAATGATTTGCAATTACTTGGAGTAGCATTCCAAACCATCATTCTTTAGCCCTCCATTTCAACTCAATTTGAAAACAGCCATATGCAAAACAGTCTTGATCAGTTCCAACAGGAGGTTTCTAAAGCCAACAGGGCTTCAGATCTTTTGTCTGTCAAAAGCCCTCCATCACAAGAATCATTATTCAGGGATGTGACTTGGGACCAGCTGGTGATGGGCAGGTGAATACCAGTGGCCGCAGGTATTTGCAACATTTTTGTTACATCACCTTAAGGAACTGAGGTTGTAGGCCCCCATTTTAACTTGGTATTGCAAAAGAGATGGGTGAGGCCACAGCAAATTGCAGGAAGGTTTTGGCTTTGCTCTTCAGGTTTTCTCATGAATCCAGTCCAATAAAAGTTCCATCTCTCCATTCATCCCTTAATTCCTCCATCAAGTTTGTGGAATTTGTTCCACTCATTTTTCTACATTGGAAAAAGATAACTGCTAGCCATATATATTTATTAGATGTCTTATTCCCCACTTACCTTTTCTTATTGAAAGAGAGAAACACAATCTATTACCTAGGCCTCACACTGAGGTGCTTCACAGGTTGAATTTCCCTAATTCAAAAAAAGCTTCAAACACAAAAACACATCATACATCTATTAGCCTCAGTGCACTGCTACGCTTCAGCACTTTAAGTTGGAGAAAAACACTTATTTAGGACACAATATTGGCTAGTGACTGGAAGGCACACATCTATTGGAGGTTCCTTACTTCTGCATCCAAATCCAATCACTGAATTCTATATTCTGGATTCTCAGTAGGGCTACCAGATGTGACAATTGTGCTTACTTTCTTTTCTTTTATCCATTAGTTCTTCACCAGTGTATTGCAGTTGCTCATCACCTTTCCCACAATTAAGGGATTTTGTCTGTTAATCTAGCTGGGTCACATCCTGCTAATAGTGAAATACCACAACATCAGCAGCTTCACCTAGTACAACTATGAGCATCATCCACTACTTGAACTTTGTGGTGAGATTTGAGAGGCCTGTCAGAGATGCAAATGGGCCTTTAAGTGTCCAGCAAGAAATGTATGTCCAAAGACTGAGCAGTTGTGTTCCTAGGCACAGATCCATGGCACACTCTAAAGTACACAGTAGACAGGAGAACACGGGCTACACGCAGTGAAGCCACACAGGCAGAAATTAGAAGATCCAATGCTCATTTAATTCTTGAAGCAAAGGTGTGTAAAAACATTGTACCTTGCATTCACAGTATAGGAGCACATGTGTTAGTGCAGGGGTCTCCAACCGGTCGATCGCGAGCTACCGGTAGCCCGCCGAGACCCTGTGAGTAGCTCGTGATGCTTGCTGGTCAATTTAGTAGCCCTTTAGTGTTGTTTGGGCTGTTTAGGTTGTTTTCAGGCTCTCTTGCCCGCCCTCACCCAAACTAGCTGCTCATATTGGCTTTGAGCTTAGCTGGGGTGGGGCGGGCCAGGCCGAAGAGGATGACGTTCCTCTCCTTCCATGGATAATCAGTTGGGAGGGAATAAGAAGGATACGTGATCCAGTCACCTTCCTGTCGGTAGTTATATATCAAAAGAGAGTGGATCACTTGAACCTGTCATCCAGGGTTTGGTGGTTATTCGACCTTTCCTTAAAAAATTCGACCTTTCCTCTCCTTCCTACGTGCAGATCAGCGTGACTGTCTATGCGCCCCCTGCCTTTTTCTCACTGGCACCGCGCTCATTGAGTGAGTCACGAGTGCAAAGGGTGCTAGCGCGGAGCTGCCTCAGGCATGGATGGGCAGAGCAGCTGGTTTGCAGGTCGAGCAAGTCAAGTAGTATAGAACTGCCGGTACCCACGCCATCTGCCCTTTTCAGCAGAGCAGAGGTAAGCCGTGGGAGCACACCCGACACTCCATGTTGTCTTACAGAAGCTGAGTAAAGTCTTTATTTTGACTGTAGATTGAACTGCGAGGCAAAAAGCACAACACGTTCTTATTTCCAGCTGCTGCCGTTTTTTCAGAGAAACTTGTTTTTTAATGTGATGGCCCCATTCTCCTCACTTTCCACTTCTCTTTGCATTAATTTGTAATGCCCTTGAACACCTTTGTATGACTCGGCACGTTACAAAACAAGGTCATTTTTAAAGAAAACAATATTTGCGCTGTTCCAAATATGCCCAGTAAAGTAGTAAAGTAGTAAATTAACCAGATAGATATGTAAATATTTATAGACGTACTTCAGCAGGGCACACAAAAAGAAGATTACTTTAGTAATTAGTAGTAATTAAGCCAAGGAATATAAATATAGTGGTGATGAGTTTTAATGTATATTGAATTAATAAACAAGTGTTCTTTTGCTTATGTCTAAATTTCACAAACAGTGCCACCATGTGGCACCTCTCATAAGTGCTGTGCCAATGCGTAGACCCAGAAACTAAAGTCCCAAAAGCACAGCAAACCTCTCTTTATTTCTGCTCCCTCAGCCCATTAACTTTTACAGCTGACAGACGGGACGAGAGCATGGGATGCCTCACTACTTCCATATGTGCAAATGTTAACTTTGTGCAAATGCCCAGACATGATACGAAAATAGAACCATAAGTGACACCCATCCATTTGGCAACCATACCTAACCGCACCCGTTCATGTGCATGTGTGCGCCCCCCGTTTTTTGTGCCAGGTGTGGAGCTGAGGGGTAACAGTGCCCATCCAGATGCTGGGGCAGTGTTTCCGAGCACCCTGTGTAGAGTGGTGGGCCCTTGGCTCACGCGCTGAACAAAAAGACGACAGGCGCATGGTTCTGGTGGGTAAACTGCTCTGAAAGAGCTCGAAGGCGCCGCAGCCTGCAGTAAAACACATGTTCAAGCAGCAAGTTTGTGGAAACATTAGAGTGCCATTAATAAATTAAGTAAGCAATTACACATGGCCAGACAGGACCTTCTTCCCTCTAAGCATGCCGGAGCCACCCTCAAGACAATTATCCAAGATATTCAGGCGGGTTAAGAGGATTCGGTTAACAAGTTTGCACAGCAGTATGAGGAATCAGGAATCCGGTGCCGGAGATAAGGTGTAGAAGAGTCAGGGTCAACAATGAACATTCTTTTTCTAAAGTAAGGGATCTTTTGAGAAAGGAGTTTCATGAAGTGCTTGACAACACAGAACTCGGTGACAAGTTCTTGCAAGTCATTGTCTTTTATGTACAAGCATTGCAAATATTCCTCTCAAGGGGTCTGCTTCAACCGAGGGCAGCCACTGATGGCAGCGTTTTGTGATGAATCTCTCGGTGATCCAGCCACAGAGATGACGTCAATGAAAAGTGCTGAAGTTATTGTGTGCGTAAACAAACCTTCTTGGGCAGCATACAACCTTGTGAGAACAGTGATGGCTGTTTCTTGCACTATTACCTATCGCCAGTGCCAGTGCTGAAAGATAATTTCCAAACTTGCATTACTGATGACTGAGCTACGCTCCATGGTACAGCAAAACAGAACTTTACCACAGAACACTAAAGATTCCAGCCGGTATCTCTCACCCACCTACACGACATTACGAGTTACCAAGACATGTCTGTATTACAGGAGTGGCCCCTCCCATGATAAGCATGTGCAATGAAAGTTCCTCATTTGTATGAAAGATGGCCAAATGTAAATATGGGAGCAACGTTGTACATTCGCATGCCACATATTACTGATGCAGGCCCTGGCCCGTGGTGGGCTTTTGGGAACACACTATCAGTGCATTACGAAGAAGGTGAGCCACAGTTAACGTGACCTTGAGGGTGACTTTTGGATTCCAACACAGAGTTCCAGGGTGCATCACATGTAGTGCATATGACTCCAACCTTCCTGGGGAGGTTCCTACTTCAGAGGGAGGCCTGGCACTACCTGTCATGAAACACAGATGTTGTGCTTCATTGCCAAAATCTCCCCAGCGCCTTGACTACCTCAAAGGATTATTAGACACACTAGGCTAGAGCTGGGAGACCCCAGTCAGGTCTGTACTGGGCACACACAAGAAGGGGCGCACAAACACAAAGTGGGATTAAAGAAGGGTTTGTTGAATGTTTCCAAGTAACAGAACGAGCTGCACTTTAATGAGTATTAATACTTTGTAAAGCATTGCACGAATGGTGGCTTACCTTTGCCACATACCTTACTGGAGGTCCGTATTACAGTGTAACCCCCCAAGAATGCTGCATGTGGGCACGCTACGTTAGTGTGAAACTGCTACAATACCTTCCACAACACCCTAAGTGTGTTGCAGTCTGACCTGGCGCTCAGTCAGGGTGCATAAGCTTCCCATATTACCCCATCAGTAGGCTTCTGAGGGTCTACTACTCTACACAGAATTAGGCACGGTGGCTAACTACACCCACCCTCATTTGTGCCCCGGCCTAGACCACATGCCTGGCGAAATGTCTCTCTAATGGAGAGTGGGGCTGCGTGGGTCCACTCTGGATACTGCCCCTAGTTTTATTGCTAAACATGTTAAAAAAAATAAAGTTAGGAGGCCACTGCAGCTTGCACCACAAATTGCCCCTGCCAGTGATGCCAGTACTAACACAACTACTTGCCATCACGCTCCTACAAGTGTAACAATTCAGACTATTCCAAGCACCCAAAGATATAAGAATGGCTTGGGCAGCAGGTTTTGGTAGTTTTTTATATACATTGAATTAATAAACAACTGTTGCTGTGCTCATCTCTAAATTAGAGACAAACACCATCACCACCATGTGGCAGACTGACATAAGTGCACGTTTTGACAATAAAGTTACGGTGCCAAGCACCAGAAATCAGCGGGCTCAAACTAAGCACCAAAACCCATGTCTGTGGTCATGCCTAAGGGGTGGCAAGGGCATAAGAAAGTCCTTAAAAAATGTTCTTGTACATAGGAGCCACTCCCTATCCGGATGTGGACAAAAAATGATTTTCACCTCGGGATCTGCAACAGTATGGGCTCTGAAGAAATCAGGCTTAAAGTCTATGAAACTAGGCGTGGGGGGTCTCTCGGAAAAATGCGTGAGTTGCTTGGGGTTTAGTAGCTCACGACGATTTTCACTGACCAGAAGTATCTCTCCCTACACAAAAGGTTGGAGACCCCTGTGTTAGTGCCTGTTCCCTTTGATCTCAAAATGGGACATCCATCGTGGAGCAGAAAATAAATCAGGAACAAGACCAGCGGAAGGCCTAAAAAACGCTTCAGACAACGGAGTGATTAAATGATGGAATTACTCCTAAGAATGTCTGGAAGGTACTAACCAAACCAGAACCTAATCTTATAAAAAAAAATGTGCTACTCCCGCAGTATGAGGCATATTAAAAATGCAGTGCACCGATTCTCCAAAATGTTGTAGAAAATTAGTAATGAGTAGCGACTGTATCTCAGAAGAAACCTTGCAACCTGAAGAACAAACGTCTCCTTTGCAAATGTTAAGGCCAGATCTTTCTGAAACAATAAGGTCTTCCGTTTTCTCAAACCATCAAAGTGCACATTTGAAAGCTTAATTGAAGGCCACAGTGGTGCCTCCCTAACTGGACGTGCAGGTGGAAACAATACTTTTGTACAGCAAGTGACCACGGAAGAAACCATGACAATAAGATAGTCTATGCTCAGTCTCACCGTATAGCAACCTTGATCATTCAAAATCAAATAACTCCCATTTGAGAGTAATCTGAAAGCCAGACAAATCATCGCCGCTGGAGAACCTTTCAAGTAGCAAGATAAGTTTTCTATGGAAGCATGGAGCGAATTTTCCTTGCACACTAAGGAGACACTCGAAGCATTCTAGCAGCCGGAACTGCTGAGAAAAACTTTAGTTACTTTATTCCAACACTGAAAGGTAAAGGTAATTAAAAAGGTAATTCCCAATACCCATGTACATACTCTTCCTCTAAGGCTTCAGATCTGTCCACTTGCTGGTGTAAGTAGCATTGGAAATAAAATGACAAAATAGGCAAAGCAATGAAGGTGCGGATTATCCAATTAATGGAAGGTGTTTCAGCAACAGTAAACAGCAGCCTCTCTAATCTCTTAATGTGTAACTTAGTATATGTTGAATCTTTGCATTCCATGAGTATTTGCTGTTTTGTCAGTTGATAAGGTGAAAACAGGCTAGTGGCATTTATATGGTATGCGACCAGAACAAAGAGTCTGAAGCATCCAACTCAAAAGCTGGCTGCATCTAAGTTATGATATGTTGTAATGCAGACATGTCATATTGCATAATGTCTATTGCCAAGGACACTATATTACCAAGGGAGCACATTCTAGAGGACAGGGTCGTCAAGCCATTGTCAACTTCTGCTAGAGCCTTTACCAAATTTGCCCTGCCGATCTCGCACAGTCTTTCTGCAGCTTCTTGGTGAGAAACATTCTATATTTCATTGTATATTGCTCCAATAAGCATTTTTGACGTGGTTTTTGAGACCCTAACAATTTATTTATTTTTTTATTTTAAAGGTTTTATATAGTGCTGGCTGGACCCAAGTGTATCAGAGCGCTTTACATGATTAGGTAAAAACAGAGTTTCAATGTAGCTTTTTTACACATAAGTCAGAAAACAAGGCATACAATGGTTTGTTTAAAATGAGGTAAATGTTAACAAATATGTCCTAAGTCTAACAGCGTATCGAAGATGAGTAGGCGCGGAAGAAAGCAAAATTTAGTAATTGGATGGGGGAAGGAGGGAGAGAGCAGGGTTACTAAGGAGGGTGGGGGTTAAGGGGGATGGGGCAGAAGGACGTTATCTATGATAAGAAAAGGGGGATAGGTGGTTCTAAATGAAAGAGTTAGGGCAGGGGTAAGCATATATAACCAGTGACAATGAAATTAAGGACCCCAGTATTTGTTGAGAAGGAGCAGTTTGAGGTCTTTTTTGAAGCTGGGGTAGGAGGGGTTGCAGCGTAGTTCCTTGGGGAGAGCATTCCATACAGTAGGCGCATTTCCAGAGAAAGAGCAAGATTGAGTAGCTTTCTTTTTTAATAAAAGTGGAATTAGGATGAGAGCATCGGTGCTCCTCATATTTCTGGTACATCCTGACTTGTGGAGTTTATCATAGAGGTATGATGGGGTGTTTTGATGGAGGGCTTTGTGCGTGATGCAGGCAGTCTTGTAAGTGGATCTACCTTCAACAGGAAGCCATTTAAGGTCTTTGAGGACGGGGGAGATGTGATCAAACCGCTTACAGTCAGTGATAAGCCTGGCAGCAAGATTGAGAATGGATTTGATCAGGGCAAGGTGCACTTTGGGAGTTCCAGAGACAGTGGCGAGTTCCAGGTCATCAGAAAGAAGGGACAAGTGTTGTTTCACCTGGGACAATGTTGAGGTTTTTAGCCATTCAAGGCACAACTTTCCCAAACTGTACGCTGTTACCACCCCAGAGGGTTCTGTCCGCACATAATGCAGGTCAGGCCTGCTGATCCTAAAGTCCTCTGTGTTTCCCAGGAATCATGCTTGACATCCTTTGATATCTAACAGCCACTCCAGCCATCCCCTCCAATTGGTGCATGATGAATTGTACATGCAATTGCGTAGCATGATGTCTATTGCTTCCTCCTTGTATTTTGTAAACTGTTGCCCGTTTTTAAAATGTGCGAATGTGTGAATGCGTGGAGTGTTCAAATCTTTTATCTTGGCTAAAACCAAGACATTTTTTTGCACAGTTGCATTAAGGAAAATAATTTGCTGTGGTATAAGGCATGCTCTAAATAATGCCTCGTTCCCCTGACCCGCCAATCCTTTGTCTGCCAAATTGATTTTACATCAATAGTTTCCCTCCAAAAATCAAACTTTTGTATTGACAGCTGGGAAAGAAAAGAAGCAGAATGTCAGCTTGGTGTTTGTTTGCATATTTTTACTTTGGAGGTGATGGTGCAAGCTTTAAATAATAAGACCCTGTGGTCATATTTATAAAAAAGTGTCAGAGCGTGGAGCTGCCCCAAATCTTTCAGCACAGCGTTCCGACATTTTGAAAACACAGAGATGCACCATATTCACAAAAATACAGTACACCCTTGTGTTTCCCCTGGGGCTGGTGCAAACAAATGCTGCCTAGCACCAGCACAGGCACCTTCCACCATGTTGAAAGGGTGACTGCACTGCAGGAACGATTGTTTATGTGCAGGAAGGTACACCTTCCTGCACATAAACAATCAATTATGGCAATTTGCATTATTTTTTCTGTTGGTCAAAATACATTTCAGCATTAATATATAGATGTAATGTATATGCAATTGGAACAGTGTCCTCTTCATTGAATATCATGGAGGTGTACCCTGATGCCCCTGTGGATTACTAGGTTCATCATGTTTACACCTGTGTGTGTTTTGAAGGTTCCATGTCAGGTTGTACTGAACGTAATATTTGTATGTGGTCTGTGGTCCATTGCGTGCTAGAGAAATCTGGATGGATCAGGTCATAGAAAGTTTTAACCTGTTCTGCTTAAACTGGAATGTAAGTTTTGCCAACATTTAAAAATTTTCATATGGATTGTAAACTCTTCAATGTTGTGGGAGGTTGTAGGAGCGCACACTTATCTAAGAAATATGTTGCAAGGCATTTGCTTTCACTTGACAACTTGTATCCCAGAAGCAGGACATTGAGAGGGCAGTTTTGTATCTTTAAAAGTTAAACTTGTATCCCATGTGAGCAAATCCCAAAATTATGCGATCCACCCTTGCCAAGTGTACAAAAAGGTCATCATCCATCAAATATATGTCATCGACATAGGAGAGTGTATGGTAATCAACATTTTCTAGAAGTTCTGTTACCCTGGCTTAAAACAGCCCAGCTATTCGTATACCCCTATGGCAATCAACAGAACTGTTTTTGAGAACCCAGAGCACTGAATGCTGCCAGATACCTGCTTCCAGGTGCTATATTTTGGCAGACAAATCAATTCAAGATATCTAGTGTAGTTTTGTCTTTTTTACGGACTATGTTATTCATTAGTGCCACGCTGTGCGTATCTTGTACTGCAAATCTATGAGTGGCTGTGTTTAGGTGTCTGTAATCTAAAACTAGACAATATGAATGGTCTGGTTTCATCATAGGAAACATGAGATTATTTATTGAAGAGGTGCAACTTTCTATCACAACCTAGTATTCAAGTTGTTCTAGAATATCCCTAACTTGTTTTTGGCATAATTGTTTTTATGGTATTTTCTTTGAGGTTGTGGGGTAGTCCTCACTGGTATTTCACAATAGGGGAACCGTCATCCCACCCCACATAGTTGCGGCATAATGCAGGAAAGAGTACTAATGCCCACTCCTTGGTGTATGAATGTTTAATTGAGTGTGGAGCAAGGTTGGAAAAAGCAGATAAAAATACAGTTCCTCCATTTGGGGGAATCCATTTCGACCAAGAGAATATTGCATCCATATGTTAAGTCCTCCCAAATGAGAGCATTAATATTCCTAGGTACGCCCCCCTTTAATTAATGTTGTATTTTGTGTAAATGATGCAGTACACATTAACCCTAGTATTTGGTGTTTCAGCCTGAAGATATTCACTCAGCGCTACTCCCACCAGACAGTTCATCAGGTTCCAGTGAAATATTGTGATCTCTGCCACACTGTCCACTATGGTCACTGCCAATTCCCAATACAGAAGTAGTGTCCTAAATATCCGTGATATGCCTGACCTTAAGTCCAGCTACCTTCTTCTTTTTAAATGGAAGTTTTTATGTTTTAGGTTATCTCCCTGTTTAATGATGTAGCCTGATGAGCGTTGTGAGTCATTCTTCAGTTTTGTGTGCTGCTCCAATCCAATTTTTTGGATGACTCCTGAAAGGAATGAGACGAACGTGTATCAATATCCTGATCCATGTCAGGCATTCTAATATGATAATGGTTTCATAGGTTATAGCATTTCTCTGTGGTTTCCTGTGGAGGAGGCCCAGTCTGTGATTTGTTTTTTTCTTTGTTTTTCTTATTATCTCACTTCTTTGTAGAAGTCTCAGTGCTTGCTTAGAGTTATCCTTTCCAGAATTACTCTTTAATTCCGGTTTACCTGGTCTAGCTCCCTAATTATCTCTACCTCTGTAGCATCAGTTTCCTCAATAATTTTAGGCAATTCACATACCTGTGGTCCTGGAGCTAAATCCCTTAGACGCTGGTGTATAGCCAATGCTGCTGCTTCCCCTTTTATATTACTTAACATATTGACAGATACTACATCAAAGTTGTCCATCCGTTTCATCCCCAATACAGGGCAGATGCTGCACCCGTACCTTATGTTCGGGTATATACTGCAGTGAAGACTGTACATCATGTGGTGCAATCTGCCACAGAGGGAGCCATCCTCCTTTGGCAAGCAAATTGTTAATATTCTGTGTTGTTCATGTGGTCTGATATGGGCAATAACTGCTTCAAGTTGATTTGTTTTTTGTGTAATCCAGAACAGAATCTCGTCCGGTCTGGTGGGAACTTTACCCATTACTGCATTTAATGTTTGTGTAGCCAATTTTGGTTGTGCAGCTTGAGCAGTCCATGCAGGGTTAAGTGCCAATGTTGGCATAATGAACTGTGTCAAACATCTACGCAATTGCACTGCTGATAAAGTTTTAACATTAGGATCCGGTGTCTATCCATCTAAGACTGGCCATGTTGTTCCCTCGTTACAAAGGGGACCTCGTCTTCCGTCTTCTGTTGTATGTGGTAGGGTACCATCAAACCAATTGTTGTGTTCTTGGTATGTTAAAGGTATTTCTATTTCTTCATATAGTGTTTAGGGGCCGATTCACAGAACTAATCTGAGACAAAATCCTAAACTTGCTACTTTTGGTATTCACAGAAGGCATTTAGTAGTAGTAAAGTTAGGATTTTGTCTTAAGTTTGACTTAAAACAGTCTTAAGACAGACTTAAGACAAAATCCTAACTTTACTACTACTAATTCTGTGTATACCACAAGTAGTGAATTTAGGATTGTGTCTCAGATTACTATTTTGAATCGGACCCTAGATATTTGGAACTTCATCCATGTGTAGTTATGAAATAGCCCTATTGTGTTGTCTGCTGCCCGGAATGTATCCCATGAATAGAACACCTCTGTTGTATATACTTTGTGAGCATCAACCACAAAGACAATGTTGTAATAGGTTCTGAGTAACCGCATGTCTCCAGTTCCCAGCAATGTTAAGTGCTGGAGGGCCTTCTTCTTGAGACATAATTGTGTATGAATTTTTAGAGAGGCTATCACAATATGAACAAATCCTTTGAAAGGTTGAAACTTGAACAACCTGCAGTCAATACATAGATGTACCTTACCACCACAGACGTCTCTGGTTAGGAAGTAAGCAGGGGTGTCTGGGTTTGCATGAGAGTACTACTCAGGCAATCCATAAAAAAGAACACAATCTACCAACATTGGTGTTGCCATGTCACATGTTTTCCACATTTCAGTAGTAATTGTTAGTTGTTTGGACAACATAAACATTGGGATGGCGCCAGACTGATTCCATGCACCCCCTCAGAATATGTCAGCCTATAGACCTGCTAACACAGTGCCACCATAAGTACCCCTAAAACTGGGAATATAATACATGGTTTGGGCAGCCTCAGAACGTAACAACCTTGACTCTCCAGGAAATCTAGAACCCCTTTTTGCTCAGTCTCTCGTACTCACTCAGAGAGATACACAGGAAATACACAAAGGGGCATTTTCAATATTTATTGAACCATTTTGATTCTTGTATAAAGTATATGCACTGCACTGATTAATAGACAAAAGCAGATAAAAGTGATAAGCTTTATAAGGACAGTGAAAAGAATGAATGATTTCACCATTGTGCTAAACAGTGTACATATGCTGGCATATGAGTACTGGGGATTGTGTGCTCCTACTATGTGCTCCCTAACCTAGTTGTTTCAGGCCAGTGATCTGCCAAATAATCCCTTACTGGATAATCTAAATCCCCATTACCTGAATGTAAGGTATATAGGCCCCTGTCTTGGTAACATGTTGGACATCCTGCCTTGCAGTGTGTAAACAGAGATCAGCTGGGCTAAGACTCTGACACAGCAATCTCGCAAAGACAACAGAGTGCTCCTCTAATTTGAGCACAGAACTACATGTGTTTCGATGTCGAGGCTTCGGCCAAGCTGACCCTGTTTATTTTCTCTGTGATAGCTCTGTTGCTTCATGGACGAATAACAAACAACAGCATTTTGTACAATGTGTATTCAGGCCTTGTGCTGAATTTTCAGGGTGTCATGATAGCATACTTACGAAGTGGAAATTGTAAACAATGTGGTTTCAGAGAAACTAATCCTGCACTGTAACACAAGCAAATGTGTGTCAAATGTCATCATGTGGAAAAGAAGGCAACTTAAGAAATGTGTACATGTAAAATGGCAGTGTTACCTCCGGGGCCTAAACTAGCAATGTGACACATTCCCCACATTAAGCCAGTAATTAGCACATTAAGGCCAATCAAGTCACACCTAAGCTTTCATTGTGTGTGGCTGTCTAGATGGATTGCAGAAGTCCCAGCTGTCACCCACCCCAAATGTGTAATCAGAAACAGACAGAAGGCACATAATGGTTGAAGTAAGAAAATGCCAACTTTCTAAAAGTGGCATTTCAGACTGGCAACTTAAAATCCAACTTTACCATGAGTTGTGATTTTAAATTGTGAATCTAGAGACAACAAATTCAAAATATCTATCTTTTCCCAAAGAGAAATTACACTTATAAAATGTAATAGACTAATCCCAATGTTAACTTATGGGGGAGATAGGCCTTGCAGTAGTGAAAAATGACTTTTAAAGTTGTTTCACTACTTGGACATGTAAAACTTAAAAGTACATGTCCAACTTTTTAAATACACTGCACCCTGCCCTTGAGACTTCCTAGGGCCTAACATAAGGGTAAATTATATGTATTAAAAAAGAATGTTCAGGCCTAGCAAGAGGGTTAATTTACCAGGTTCACATTGCAGCTTATAACTGCACACACAGGCACTGCAATGGCAGGCCTGAGACATGTAAAGGGTCAATGATGTGGGTGACACAATCAGTGCTGCAAGCCCACTAGCATTCAATTTACAGGCCCTGAGCAAAGGAAGCGCACCTTGGTAAGGACTTCTGAGTAAAGTAAATATATGCCAATTGTGGATGAGCCAATGTTACCATGTTTAAGGCAGAGAGCTCTGGTTAGCAGTGGTAAAGTGTCCAGAGTCCTAATGCAAAAGAAATAAAATCAGCTAAAAAAGGGAAGGAGGAAGGCACAACGTGTGTGGGTGACCCTGCAGAAAGGGCCAAGTCCAACAGGGGGCAACATTCAGAATGAGATGAACAATGGATTTTGGTCACAGAAGAATCTCTATACATCAACTACTTGGAGTAGCTCAATGGTACTCAGAACTAAATGCTCTGTGATCAACTAATCATTTGGATGAATCATCTACTGGATGGATAACATGACAGGAGACCAGTATGTGAACCAGCTAGGGGGCGAGGGTAAGTTGAAGACACTCATGGTGTCAATTGCTGGTTGCAAAGTGGGAGGCCAGATGCAGCAGACTTTGAATACAGTCGGTCCCCTCCTGGAGTCCCCATCCCAAGGGGGAGCCCTCCCTATCAGTGGATGCCAAATGAAAAAAAACATTTCTGGTGGAGGAAAAGTGAATTGGCACCAGAAACCTACAAAGAAATGAATTTCATTAAGGGCAGGGCATAGTGGAAAGGATCAAAAACATTCTTGGAACAAAGCTTGAAAAGGGATGAGTTAGCATACTGAAACTTAACTAGCAGCTTGCCTGAATCCAAGGAACAGTTGGGATGCACCATTCCTCCAATCTCTCACTCTGAAATACTCTCACAAGACCTGGAAAGAAGGAAAGAGACCCAGGAAGGTACTTCTGCATCATTATATCTTCAAATGCTATCTTCTCCCATGGTCTGGGTTGGGGTTGCAAGCTTTTTAACAGGGGCCATTTGGCACAGGAAGAAGTTATCTTTGCAGTAGCTAGTCCGTCTTTGTTGGCTGCACCCATGGATCACTGTGTTATTCCGAGTTCTCTATGGCATATCAGCTACAGAAATTGACTTTATGCATCAGCACTGTATCACTTTATACATTGCATCCCTTGCAGTTTACAGATTTAGCACTGGAAACAACAACGTTTGTCTTTTTATTGATTTGTTTAGCTGATTTTAGTATTTGTAACTGTGTGATTTGGCCTCTTTATTGTTTATACGGGTCATGGTGTTTTCTTAATTGATTGTATCTTTGATGAAATGTCACTTTTTAAAAATGTCTTCTTTTCTGGCTTTGAGTGGCTGAATAAAGTACCTCTTGACTTCACTTGACTTACTGCTGCCATGATGGATTGGGAATACAAGGTAAAACAGCATTGATGGACCACCATCGAGGATACGGATATATTAGAGGTTCCCAAGATGGTGCCCACCACCTCAGAATGCCAAAGATACCTACAGGAGAAAGACTGACATGTGCTGGACCTCCCACTGTGGCCACCAGCCCACAAGCATAGAGGGCAAGCCCCCCAACCCAATTGAGTAAGTGCTTTGCTGAGCCCGCATCTCGCACGCTGCACGAATAAAGAAAAAGGAAAGTGGTGCATGCAGGACACTGAGTTCTCAACAGTACACCCTCTCCTCTTGAGCCCCAGGCTTAGTAGGGATAGCTGTGGCTGTCTCCAAAGACTGTTTGGATATAGGATAAACCTTCTATATAACCAGAAGTGCTGGTTACCTTGAACAAAAAGGGAGTCAACAATATCAGATACTTTAAACTGAGAATGACCACCCACAAAAATAGATGGAGGAGGAGGAAGAGGAGCCCCAGAAATATGATCAGAGACAAAGGACTTCAATTGTGATACATGGAAAGTGGGATGAACCTTCAAGGCCTTTGGAAGCTTTGAACGTACAGAAACAGGATTAATCTTCTGCAGAAAAGGAAAAGTGCCCAAGGAACATGGGTGAAACTTTGACTCACCATATCTAATGGGCAAAAATTGAAAAGTTAAACATAACTTATCCTCTACTTGGAAATGAGGGCCATCATGTCTATGCTTGTTAGCCTGTGTTATCATGCTGTCCTGAGTCAGGTGCTGATTTTTAACCATCATCTTAACTCAAAAGAAGGAACTGCAGGACACATCTTAGGGTGAAAACCCTGAAGACAAAAAAAGGAGAACTAGTAGCACTATGGAAATTAATATTAAGAGCAAACTCAACAAAAGGAAGTTACAATACCCATAAAAGATACTGCACCTGCAAAGTGTCTGATTGGTCTTCTCTATGAGTTCATTAGTAGGAGGATGAATGCCTTAAGACAAAGCAAGGGTAATACCCAAAGCAGAACAAAAGGCCTTCCAAAAAAGAGAAACAAACTGAGGCCCCTTATCAGAAACAATGTTCTCTGGACACCCATAGAGCCAATAAATGTCCCAGATAAAACACATTGCAGTTTCTTAGGTGCCAGGTAACTTGGACCGGGTGTGAAATATGGGCTATTTAAAAAAATGAATCAACTGTAGCCATTATAGTATTCTTCTTTTCTTAAGGTGGTAATTCCGCAGTAAAATATATGCCAAATGTATGCCAGCATCTAAGGGCTAGCTTTATGGGTTTCAAAAGTCCTGCAGGACTTTGATGGGAAACCTTGTCTTAGGCACATACAGGGCAACTCTGTACATACCTTTTCACATCTTCACTCATAGTTGACCACCAAACATTTTGAGGCCACAATCCCAGGGTGTTCTTAATTCCTCTATTACCAGTAGACTTAAAATCATGACAGAGATGATACACCACTTGGAGATCAAACTTAGTAAAGAGTCAAGATCCTGGAACAGCTTCCAGAATATCCTTATTAAAGGAAGGGGATACCGATCCTTTACGGTAATCTCATTAATTTGTGTCAAATCAATACATGGTGTCACCTCATTATCCTTTTAGGCCATGAAAAATAGAGGTGCCCCAGGAGGCAAATATTGACGTAAAATTCTTTTCTCAGATACTGATTGAGAATATATCCAACTTCAAGGAGGCTTAGCCTTTGGTTTTAATGGGATAGCACAACCACATGGAAGATATAGAGGAAACTGTTTTGATGTGGAGGAAGAAAAAACATCCAAAAAATCATGATAGATTTCTGCAGCTGGACTCATCACTGCCACACATGATATGATCCCTTTCCTTTCACCTGGCAAGTGATCTACTGGTTCCTCCAAGGTTCCCAAACAATTCCAACTACAAAAAATGGAGCTTAACGAAATCGTTCAGGTGGCCCAGTTAAAATATGAAGGCACAACCACGTAAGCCCAAGGATTACAGGATGATTACACGAGCTAGTCAAATCAAAAGTCAATCTTTCCTTGTGATGAAAGGCTTTCATTCATAAATTGGGCGAACACTCTAGCACTGGACCAGATACTAGCAGAGTACCATTCAAAGTATGAATTACATCAGCCTTCTCTTTCCTACCCCAGGGAATTTGAAGTTCTTATGCCCAATTAGAGCCCAGAAAATTGACAGAGTCTAACAAAGCCATAGTTGACACTTTTGGCTCTGGACCAAGATATAGAGTACTAGGAAGCAAAAACAACTGATTGCCTTTTTCAGTGAGAAATATTGACACTGCATTATGAGGAAGTATATTCTCATCCAATATTTCCTTCCTTACTAGTGTTGGATACTGGTGTTTCCTGACAACCTGGAGGAACAGACTGGACATTCCTTAAGTAAATGACCCTTCTCACCACCCCACAGTATAGACACAATCCTTTGGCTTCCTCATTCTTTAGCACAGGATTAGATCTGGATGTCAAATATGGAGACATTGATTGTTTACTGTGTTTCTCTTTCTTTCTCTCCTTTAACCAAAACTCAATATGTTAGATTGTTTCAATGACTTCACTCAATGTGGATGGACAAGAAACATGAACCAACTCTTCCTTGATTTCATTCTTCAATCTATGTCAAAACGAGGTGAGAAGAGTTCATTCAACCCACTGAGTTTTGGCTACCAATCACCTAAAAAGAGTCAGGTATGCCACACCTCCTTGAGAACCTTGCTGGATATCACCTTACAACACTTCTGCTAAATATTCTTGGTCAGGTTGACAATACATCTTTTCAAATCTTTCCAAAAAGTGAGCATAGCTCTCCAATATTGCGTGAGAAATACAAAAACAAGAGACATAGCCAAGGAAAGGCTTTCCTTGGACAGCCAACTATTTAAATTGCCCCCTTCCATCTGTTGAGGCAAAAATTGAAACTGTCGAAAGGTGAAATGAACTGTGATTACATCCATAAGCTCTTTAATCTTCTCTGGATTCATTTCAAAGCATTTAGTTCCCTCTGGTACCACCGGAATATCAGAAGAGACATGAAATGCCCAGAACTGCTTCAAGGCTGTGTTCTCATGACCCAATGCATCCAGCTACACATTTAGGTGTTGAATGGACTCTTGGAGCTCTTGTGAGGAATTCATAACCTCGGGTAAAGGTGAGGCTCTTTGGTGTTGCAATATTCCAATCTCTGCTAGTGAAGTTTGAGGCCGGATGCAGGAGACCTTGACTATAAAGTATGGGCAATCTCTTCCTGAAGCCACCCTGCTGACGGAGACTCCTACTGTCAGTGGATGTCAAAGTGAAAAAACAACTTCTGGTAGAAAAAAAGCTAACTGGCACAAAAATCCTCCAAATAAACAAATTTCCAGAAGAGCAGGATTTAGCGGAGAGGATCAAAGACACTCCTGAAACAAAGCGAGAAAAGGAACTAGTTAGTAAACTGAATCTTAACTAGCAGCATGCCTGAATCCAATGAACAATTGGGACACACCATTCCTCCAATCTCTCATCCTTAAACACTCTTACAAGGCCTGGTAAGAAAGAAAGTGACCCAGGAAGTTACTTGTGCCATGATGCATTGGAAATTCAAGGTAAGACAACAGTGATGGGCCGCCATCTAGGATAGGGAAATATTAGAGGTGCTGAAGATGGCGCCCGCTACCTCAGAATGCAAATATACCTACAGGAGAAAGCAGGATAAGTGTTGTACCCACCCCACTGTGGCCAGCAGCCCACAAGCATCTCGGGCGAGCCTCCCAACTTGACCTTTGTAATTGCTTTGCCGAGCCCTGCGTCCCACGTGCAGTCTCAGGAATCAGAAAGTGGTGCACACTGATCTCTAAAAACATGGGGGCCGATTCACAGAACTAATCTGAGACAAAATCATAAACTTGCTACTCTTGGTGTTCACAGAAGGCATTTAGCAGTAGTAAAGTTAGGACTACTAACTTTAGTACTACTAACTTAAGACAAAATCCTAATCTTACTACTTTTGGTATTCACAGAAGGCATTTAGTAGTAGTAAAGTTAGGACTACTAACTTTACTACTACTAACTTGAGACAAAATCCTAAACTTACTACGTTTGGTATTCACAGAAGGCATTTAGTAGTAGTAAAGTTAGGACTACTAACTTTACTACTACTAAATGCCTTCTGTTAATACCAAAAGTAGTAAATTTAGGATTTTGTCTCAAGTTAGTAAGTAAAGTTAGGACTACTGACTTTACTACTACTTAATGCCTTCTGTGAATACCAAAAGTGGTAAGTTTAGGATTTTGTTTCAAGTTAGTAGTAGTAAAGTTAGGACTACTAACTTTACTACTACTAAATGCCTTATGTGAATACCAAAAGTAGTAAGTTTACGACTTTGTGTCAGATTAGTTCTGTGAATCGGCCCCAGAGTCTTAATAAATACCTTGTTGCAATTACTGCTTCTAGAAGAAACTTATGCTCATGAGAGAATATCTTTCTGGTGTGTCAAACTAGGTGGCAGATTTCTATTCAAAACACCTCACAGATTCCAGAAATTGATTGGCTTGATTGCTAGGTGTTTCTGTCAATTCAAACCCTGATGAAAACATCCTACCAGCAATGTGTCCCTAAGCATCAATTTAAAATAATAAATTAAATCTGATAGCAGTCTCAACATACACAACCAAGCAATTCTAGTTAGAAGGTGCAAAGTACACATTTTGTTATATTTGCTGGATATGCACCATTGGCTCTCCTAAGGCCGAAGGTCGAATTCTGTTTCAAATTTGTACCCTTAACTCTCTGGTCGCCCCCCCATGCTTTACCTATTGAATATGGCTTACTCTCCTCATATACTTTATCTGTGGCAGTGGTTTTGAGGTGGGGTAATTTGCTCCTCTGGGGAGAAGAGGGTACACTTAGGGCGTCTTGAGAGTGGAAATCTTTGTTCAGCTGAAAGAACAATCGTCATTATTTAGGTCCTTTGAGAAAGTAAGCCATTTTTTTGGGCTTAGCTGGAACACTAAATCTCCCATGCCAAAGTCTGTATTGAAGCTGTCTATAAAGAAGTCTGTAACCTCCATTAGCCTGGACAGAAAAATTGCTTCAAATCATCCCAAGTTGCGTAATGAGGTCGTTTGTAGGAGCGCACTGCGGAACAAACCACAGCCCCATTTAACTTGGAACCTACCTCATGGGATTAGCAGGTTGATAATCTTATTGAGACTCCACTTGTTGCCCCTACGAGAAGTTACTGGCATTTGTGATAAAATACCAAAAGAGGAGAGAAATTGTGAAATGTGCTGTTTACAAGTTCAGGATTTTAATCATGTGTTTTTTGTGTGTACGAAGCTACAAAAGGTAAAGCACATTTTTTCAAGACCCTCATTTATCAAATTTAACATTCATTCCACCAATGAGGCCTGATTATTTGTCTTGTCCCCACTAAATAAAAAGTGGTTTCTCATAGGATTAATCAATTTTTTTAAACTTTCTTGGCTGTTTATTAGGTAATTTTAATTCTATTTCATATGCTGTAATATTTTGATGGTTGGTTATTTCGTTGTATATGTGTTTTAATATTTTTCCTCTTGGTTCATAGGAATGCTTTGTCCTATTTTTTCTCTTGTATGTGGTATTTTGTACTTTGCTGTTTTATATGACTGTTTCATCGCCCCTTGCACTCCGCACAGTATGTATGATAATACATTTTTAGGAGGTAGCCTTGTACAAAGGAAGAATTATTTAATGAATGTAAAGTATTTCTCGTAACCTGTAGTGTGTAATTTTGTGGACCTCTGTAGGAGTTTCCATATCATAATAAACTTGACAGAGAGGGTTATAAATTTGCATAGCAGCACATTCAATTTCCTTTTGTCTGTTGCAGAGCCTTCGGCTCATAAGGAATTTTATCATTGCCGCTACCTACCCACACGTTTTCATTGACAAACCCTTCATCACCATGAATGTGTTCTGTAAATCATATTACCCCTACAGAAATCATATTCACTCTCAGGTTCCACACAATACTCTAAATGTAATCAGAATGTAAAATCTCTGATGCTACTCATATACTACAAGGCCTCAACCTCATCAGAATATTCCTGTGATTTGGAGCCCAAACATTCCAAATAGAGAACAGTTTAACATGGCAGCCTTGTGACAAAATGGAATATAATTAAGCATATCTAGTTCTCAGCAACAACCAATAAAATATGAACAATAAATTAATGACATCGGTGGGGGGGAGGGGGGGGGGGGGTAATGCCTGCCACTTTCAAAGATCACCAGCCTTGGCTGCCCGTAGCATAAATGTGATTTTTGCATTTTCCGTGAACTACTTTTTCATTGACGTCTTAAAGTCATATTATGACCATTCTTTTTTACTAAACTTCACTGTGTCATTCAATCCTAGGGATTAGTTAGATAATTGATAGATGTGAATTAAGCTCAACCATCACTGTAAAAACGGCCTGCATTGGCGGAGAGACACGCATTGTCTTACAATGAAAAGGTTATCCGTTTCTTACCAAAGGTCATATAATACAATGTAGGGGTATCACATTTTCACTGATATGTGCACAGAATTCTCAAAGAGCACTTCATTGCTGCCAGAATTAGAAATTAATCATCCTCCTATAGCAGAAAAAATAACATTGCTATGGAGAGGAGATAAGCTATTACAAAAATATTGGTTTCATATATCCAAAAATGTTTAAGTATTTATAGGCCAGACTAGGGGGGATAGTTAGAAGGAATTGGCATAGGCCAGTGTTGCAAATCATTTTGCTGCGCTGCCCTATGGCAATTTCAGAGTACAGGAATGCACCGCATTTACTAGATAGGGTGCATTACTGTTCTTTTAGCCTGCGTCGGTGCTTACGCCAACGCAGGCACTCTTGCCAATGCAAGGCACTCTCACCCATGGTGCAAGGGTGTCTATGTTGTTGGCACAATTGTTTTTGTGCAGAAACCTTTGTGCACAAAACAATCAAAAGAGGCACTTTCTGTGCGTGCTGCAGAATTAAGCACATGTGTAAAGATGAATGAGGAAAAAACAAGGAGAAATGTAAAGAGTTCTCCTCGTTACGCCTGCTCTCGGGATGTGCAAGGATTTGGCACTGCCCCCGGTGGCGTAGCTATACCTATTGATGACAGTGGTGGTCAGGACATTTGCTGTCCCGCAACAGCTGCAGGTGAAAGCAGGGCGGTGGCGAAGGTCCCTGCGTCTGCCTCCGCGATGGCCGCAGGTAAGGCAGGGGGCCGCCGCCCCCAAAACTTGTGCAGCCCAGGACGACTTGCACTGTCGCGCCTTACCCCATATCTACAAGGCCTGAAAAGCCATTCGGGTGACTTTTTGTGGCCTTGTCCATATGGCTAATCCCTGTGCGGGACTGGAATGTCACAAAAGGTGACGTTAAGGCAGAGCACAGGGCTAACAAATATGCCCCTTAGGCTGTAAGGGATTTCCACCACATTCTCACTGAATGCACAACAAAACATCACATAATTGTACCAATTCCTGCGAACAAAGCATGCAATATAACAATCTTCAGACACATTTTTAGTGTTGGCAATCTTTGTTTGCACATTTCTTCATTTCCACTGCTAAATTTCTGGAAAGTAAAGATATATCAGACTATTAAAGCATGCACAAATTAATAAAGCATACACGTCAACATTATCTTGGGAACAGAGCAACTTGTACTTGACCTTTTGTGAGCAGTTTAGTGTGTTCATTCTTTCATAGACCCAAATTCACCTAAAATATGTCATTGTTTTATTTATGAGTTTATTTATTGATCATAAATCGTTGCTTCAAGCGGAATCTGTTTGCTTCACAAAATGAAATTCTGACCTCCAAATGCCAGCATGCATTTATTAAGTATTTATCTGATTCCAAACAATCCCTTCAAAAAGAAATCTAAGGCTACCTTAGATAAATAACGAGCCTACCCTTTACCCAGTTTACATAAGAAACTTGGGTCCATATTTTCAGAGAGTCGATGCATCGCCGGGCAGCACAAAAAGTTGCTGCACTACGTGGCGTGAACTGGAGAGAGCAGATCGGTGCCATATCTACAAAGAAATGGTGCAGATCTGCTCTCTTCTTGAACTGATGTGCTTGCAGCGGCCATACATCAACAAAAGCATCCTTGTGCCATAGTACATAGTGCATGGTCAGAATAGTTGTTGTGTCATTGGGGTCCCTTCCTGCTAAAACATTATGCTTTGATTCAATGTTTATGTTTATGTTTATGTTTATGTTTATGTTTATGAGATTTATAGAGCGCTCAAATACCCATGGGTGTCTCGGCGCTGTTCTCTTTGTATATGTGCTGTAGAATGCAGCACACATGCAAAAACTAAAAAACAAGGAGAAGAAAAATATTTGTCCCCATTGCGCCAGCTTCAGGAAGGCTCAGGATTTTGAAGTACATCCATGTCTACAATTCTTTTCAGATATGAATTTGCATCACAATCCATGAATTGATGCTCGGAGACACCCATGCACCACTTACAGAACACCTCTTTGATGCAAAGTAATGCAAGGCTGCAGAATGCATTCAGTTGCATTACTTTTGTTTACAAACCAATGCAAATCACCTTTTGCATTTGTTTGTGAATACCTACCTGGATTTTGCTTTGGGTCTGGGTTAAAAAAAAGAGTGTCAACCCAATGCAAAATGTTTGTAAATCTGGGACTCCATTCTTTCTTGATTCTATAATAATAGAGGACATTATTACTCATCCTAGTGCCGGATTACAAGATGCAGGGACTGGGGTAACAATAAAATCATATGCAATTTTACTGTTACTGTGTGACACCGCAACAGTATAATTAGCAGTTAAACCCTATGGAATGGGGAATTAACACGTGGGGCCAATTTTCCCAATTCTAAAACCAGATAGAATTCCTAATTCAATGGATTTCCTAATTCAAATGCATACATTAACCACCTGCTCTGAGTAGGTGGTGCATATATGTGGGGATACTCATGGAATGATTTTGGCTGAAATCAACAGCTGAAATATAGGGTAAGATTATTTAACTCCGAGAAAAACTGAGGGATACAATTATCAAAGGTTTTGTGTGGTCCTTGCGCCACGCAGGCGGAAGCAGGGCAATGCAAAACCGAGAATGAGATTTACCAAGCCATGCAAGACCACCTTGCATGGCTTGGTAAATCTGGAGTAATGCAAGGCAGCACAAGTCGATGCATTGTGTTTCTCTGCACCAGGGAGGTGCATCCTTGGTGGAAGATGGATGTTCCCACACATCCACGCATGGATTTTGAAGCATTCCCAGATTTGAGATAAGTGGCAGAGCCATGGATTTTGGAGCATTATCAGATTTACCATAAATGGTAGACATGGGAATGCGTGACAATGCTAATCCTTCCTAGGGGCTGCGTAACAAGGTGAAACATATTTTTTCTTCTTGTTCTTTCCTCTTTTTATGCAGAAAGAGGAAAAAGCATGGGATGTTTTTTTTCAGGAAGGTATCACTTCCTGCAGAAAAACTATTCTTCCTGCAACTCAGGCACCCTTGCACAATGAAGCAAGGGTACCTACATTGGCACTAAGCAGCTAAAAATGCGAAGGTGCAAGGTGAGGACAGGAATGCACCATATAAAGTTACATATTGTGCATTCCTGCCCTCTCACTGCCACACAGCCCTGGACAGTAAGGTGTTAGGTACCTTAAATGTCATACTTAAAATGCTGCCCTAGAAAATGAATTCATGGTTTTTGCACAAAAATCAAACAAAAAACACAGGAACCTATCATAATCATTTTGAAATTAAAAACAGATGTTTACTCTTCTCAAATAAACTTCTTAGAAAAGGAAGGGGTTCCACTATCCATCCCCAGTCTTTTTCCTTTCATCTTAATGCAGTTGTTGTGTCCTCCTGTTCTCCATATGGTCAAAAAACATCCCTCGACTGTCTGTTACAAACACCAACTTAATGCTCTACACCAAGGGCCAGATTTATCAAAGTTTTGTGTCCCCCTTGCACCATTGAAGGTAATGCAAGGGCAACACACATCATATATGAGATTTACCAAGCCATGCAGGGCCACCCTATATGACACTATGTGGCTTTGTAATTCTAGAGTAATACAAGGCAGCAAAAGTCTCTGTCTTGCTTCATCCTATTTGGTGGGGGCATTACATCAGTGAAGCATAGGTGTTCCCACGCATCTACTCATACAATCTGAGGCATTCCCAGATTTACCAACACTGGAAGACTTTGGAATATGTCAGATATGCATGTCTTCCCACCAGAGGCGCAGCAAGGAGAAATATCTTTATTTCTCCTCATTCTGTCCTCTTTCTAAGTGTTCTGCATTCTAAGGAATATGCCTCCAAAGATTGCTTATTTGCAGGAAGGTCTCCCTTCCTGCGTAAAACCAATCCTACTTGTAAAGCAGGTACCCATGCTCAATGGCCTCGTGCTAGGCTGCTGATTGTGAGCCAGCACAGGCAGAGGACATGAATGAACATATATCTTGATAGATATGGCACATTCCTGCCCTCCTCCTATCATGCAGCACAGCCAGTTGCCTTGCTGTATTGTGCTGCATGCAAGAATGATAAATCTGCACCTGATCCATAGCTTTCAAACTCTAATCCCAAAGCTTTAGGCCCCCTCCTTAATTTTCATTGAGTCATAGCAGATGAGGTGTTATTGGCAGACACTAAAACTGTGTCATTGGGATGTGGCATTTATCTGTGTGAGGAAGTATGTTCTGACCAGACTACACCTCCATCAAGCTTTTTGGATTTAGAAATATGTCCTTGAGACAGCCCTAATAAAGTCCAGGTTTTGAATTAATTTACACGGTCATGCTAATTGCTCTGCTGTTAATTACTCTGCTGGTCAACTGACAGTTCAAATCCATCCCTGAACAATAAGCCCATTTGAGCAGGATTATCCTTCTTCTAGTAGAAGAAGGGGGAGCGAAAGAATCTAGGGTGATTAACTAACACTATCTGACTGGGCAAGCCCTTCTCACAGCGATAAAGGGAAACAAGAAGAATTCCGGCACAAGTTACACCATTGGTTCCCTTTCCACTTTTGGAGAGAAGGAGTCAGCTTTGTAGTGTCAATTAAAAGCTGACTACAACTTCATCCAAGAAAATGTCCAGGGGAAGTATGCCATCATGTGGGTTTTTTATCGAAAGTATCGACTAGGAGTGGTGGGGTGATTTGGCATAATTGTGTCAGGCAGACGCTCACCTTCTAGAACTTGCCACCTTCGCTTTTAAAAGAACCTTTTGTCACACTTCATTATCCTTTACAAAATGGCGCCCAACGTTTCTTTGCACTCCGTGTTCATTGATAGTCCTCTTTTCACCATTAACATCACACGCGCGTTTAACACGCCGCACTCTGAGTCGGGACACTTGTATTGACAGCGCCACTAGACGCTTTCCACACGCCAGTTAAAGTAAGTAGACATCAACTAACTGTACCATATTCAGCACGCTTGTAATCTATACCGTATTCAGCACGCTTGTAATCTACACGCCGTCTTTGGCGATCCTGCACTGCATGTATTAATTTTTCATTTACACCCGATAATGTTTCTTCTTGGTTGGACGTGCTCACTTTACGACCGAGCATAGTTCAAGAAAACACGATGGTGCGCAATTCGTGACAAATCTCCAACAAATTCATGTGCCAATGGGGGTTAACTTTGAATATTTTCGCTAGGAACCACATTTTTATGATTGTCATTAATACTTTAACGGCATTGTGATACTTTCATATCAGATCGAGATTGAATACATATGTTTTTTATCTTTATCATTAACACACTGCGTGCACCTCAGAACTTTATTCTTATGTTTAAACACATATCTTTTGTCACAACACAGTCCCGTTTTTCCGTCCACTTTTTGGAGCTCTTCATTGAATAATCCATCTGTTTCTTTAGTTACACCCAGCTGCAAACTTTCTAAAACGGTGATGGTTTTAACTTTTAGGAGTGGTATCCTCATGTTTACCATTGCCATGTTTATTTCACAGAATTTCTCCCCTGACGAAGGGTAAATTTGATGCCCGAAATGCATCAGGAGACACGTTTGAAACTATGAATAGATTCAACGAATACTGTTTGATTTACCAACATTCGATATGAATGATTAAATATCGATAGATGAATAAATACTGATTATGATGTAAATTCATACAAAACCTGTCGTCATTGGTTACATCTAACAAATCAACAGTTCAGATCCCTCACCCAGCTGGATGAGGGTCCCCAGCAGTGCTCAGGGGAACACCCCCTAATTCAGGGGATGCTACTCATATTCTCATGTTTATCACACTCATTGATCAGAGAGTGATAGCCCTGAAGCATGCAACAATGTCTCAATTCTTTGCTGAACAGTACCGCAGTGCATGTTCTATCACATTATATTGTTGAACTATTTTCTGATCCCAGAACACAGCACGCCACATTCACCTGCTCAAGATGGCTTATGGTGATATATCAAATCTGACAGAACTCACAGCAAACACTTTCGCATTTGCTGAAGAGAATGCCGATAAGGTTTATGCCTTGATACAAAAAGACACCACGCCATCATCCACCTCCCGCAACAAAGACAGCTACATCAGACAACTTCTTTACCTAACGAAGAGAGAAATCAACCAACGCCAACATGCCAGCACACTATTCAAGTATCATCATGCTTAAAGAATCCCCAGGGGTCTACGCATTCCCCTTAAACCGTTAATATGCAAAACTAGCCCAAGATTTGTGGAAAAATGGTAGGCCATCCTAAACAAATGTTCCTTAGACCTCATTCTTCTAATTATTGAGGAACTCTCTAAAATCTTAGACGATCTATCCAAAGAGATTGTTCAAAACAAAACAGAAATTACAAATTTTATGACAACCGATGACTTTACTAAAACCCTTAGAGGACATCAACATTCAACTGGACAAATACACTCAAGAGATCAAGGACAGAAAAATTTGCAAATACAAACGCGATACCATCGATTACAAATTAGGAGAAGTGTGCTCATGGGCGGAGGTACACGTTAGACGAAGACAGAATAAACTATATAGCCAGCACACTGAAACAGATACCTCGTCATCTGAGAGTGACACTGGACGCAAATTGCATGTACCCAACTTGGAACAATTACCTACTACAAGTATAGACACCACATCAACATCTGGTGTTTCTTGTTTAGAGGAAGGTACAAAAGAATAGGTCGACCCAGGAGGGGCAAAGGAAAAAAAAGGAGAGAAGAAAACCAGAAATCCACCAATCATGAGCAAACGACTCAAGGGGAAGAAGACACCAACAATCTAGTTATCAACATTTCTTCTATGCTACTTAATGCCACTGAAATCAAGACTCTTCAGAAATGAATCTCCGTTGTATCCACCAGCAATACCAACTGTCTAGAGCTGGAAATCAGTCTGTTTAAACTGATGCGTAATTTACGCCTTAGACATTTTTTCGGCAACATC
Source organism: Triturus cristatus (assembly GCF_964204655.1). NCBI lineage: Eukaryota > Metazoa > Chordata > Amphibia > Caudata > Salamandridae > Triturus > Triturus cristatus. The sequence goes on from NC_140588.1 coordinate 114,277,025, forward strand.
CTAATAGAACGAACGTCAGATGAACCTGATCAACTACTAGGCTTACGTCCTAGCAGCACATTTATGGCTCCTGTCAGCCACAAGATTTTGGACATGTTTGAGAATTTGGTTCAATTGGATATTCAGTATTTAAATTTTAAATGCCAATCCAAACATCGGAATTTGACACACAAAGAATTCAACATTCTAAACCGCTTGGCAGAAAATCCAGACATACTTTGTCAAAACGCAGACAAGGGCGGCACCCTAGTGATTATGAATGCCAGCTTCTACAAGGAACAAGTAGAGGAACACGTTGCTGACAAGGACACATATTGTACCTTAGAATACAATCCCACAGAACAATTTGCCAACATACTGAAGGATTTGATAAACAAAACTGTGGAAGAGGGGATCATAAATGACAGAACTAGAAAATACCTTTTGCCCCACAACCTGAGAACACCGCCTATATACATTCTCCCCACAATACACAAGAATCGTCAACATCCTCCATTCCGACCGATAGTGTCCACCAGAGGATGCATACATGATTCCGTCTGAAAATTCCTTGACAAGTATTTACAACCATTTGTCACGAGCATGAGCACTTACATTACAGACACCACGGATTTTCTTGCAAAAATCAACAACATCAAATTTGACAATGAAGATTAAATATGGCTATGTACGGCTGATGTCAACTCACTTTATACTTCCATCCCGCACAATCTCGGTATTGAAGCCATAGAGGAAGTATTACTCAACTCCAACCTAGATTCCAATTTCCAACTGGTTCTGATGGAACTATTACAATTTACTCTATATCAGAGTTATTTCAGATGGAATGACCAATGTTACTCACAGCTCACCGGCACTTTGATGGGCAATTGCGCTGCCCCTTCGTATGCCAATATCTTTATGAGCAAATTCGGAGAAAATCATACACTTTACACCATCATCTGGAAAGACCATGCCATCACATTTTTCATATACATTGATGATATTTTCATGATCTGGAGGGGTTCACACGCCATCTTAATCATAGCATTGAATGCATTAAACAACATCAATGACAGAATTCAATTCACCTATGAAGTCAACGCGAAATCCATAGCTTTCTTGGGTGTGCTCATAAGCAGAACTAATAACCATTTTGAGACCAACCACTATAGAAAACTACAGACAGAAATAACACACAACATTATCAAAGCGTTCACAACAGTGCCCTCATAAATCATCTTCCATACTCTCAACTCCTAAGAGTCAAACAAATTGTTTCCAACCCAGTCAATTACGATCAACAAGCAAAAGAGATGCTCAATCGCTTCAGGTTAAGAGGTTATCCTGACAACATATTGCAACAAGCCAAGAATCGTTGCTCAAAAAAATCTTGTGCGGACCTACTGACCAACTAAAAAAACAGAAGAAAAATGGACAGTTGTTGTGTCCAAATACTCAAACATGAGCAATCGATATAAGAAATCTTTCAGTAGTCACTGGTCCATTCTTGCCTCGGAACCTGATTTCAAAGGCATTTTTAAAGACACACCCATCTTCGCGTACACCCGAAGCAGAAATTTGAAAGAACTAATTACTCCACGACTTAAAGACAACACGTAAATCGATTTCAAAGGAACTGTACTGTGCCATAACTGCAGCAACTGCAATAACGTCATCAAGGGAGCCACCATCACCCATCCCATGAAGGTTACCAACATCAAACTTTGGGTCAATGGGAATTGTGACACTTCCAACGTCGTATATATGCTGAAATGCCCGTGTGGTTTGGTTTATGTCGGTAAGACAGAAAGAAAGATCAAAACAAGAACACATGAACACAAGAGCAATATTCGGACCAGTAACCCAAAATCAGTCATCGCAGCCCACTTCAGTGAGAGTCACCATAATATCAGTCAACTACATTTCTCATCTTGGAAACCATCAAAAAAACAGAAGGCAGAGACAACAACAAACATCTACTACAAAGAGAGAACTATTGGATAAAGTTTTTTACACTCATTGAAACTGCACTGTCTAAATGACAGATGGAGTTCTCATGTCACCTGTAATTCATGATACACATGATCCGTTACTTTAAATATGTGCTTTCTTTCTCTCTTCGTTTCCTACCCTTTAACTGTCACCTTTCAAATTTTTCGGCACTCTGTTGCTTCTCATGCTTCAGTGATCATTTGTGTTGTTGTTATTGTTTCCACACAACATTTGTTTTTAGACCTGCACATATTTTTCTTTTCTAATTCTATCATCACTTCTAACCTTTTTCTTTTATGTTTGCTGTTACACATTCTTTGTTTTATTCACTGTACATTTATTTACTTAAATCTTAGAACCTTTTGTCACACTTCGTTTTCCTTTACAAAATGGCGGCCACCGTTTCTTTGCACTCTGTGTTCATTGATCGTCCTCTTTTCACAGTTAACATCGCACATGCGTTTATTACGCCGCACTCTGAGTCAGGACACTTGTATAGACAGCGCCACTAGACGCTTTCCACATGCCGGTTAAAGTAAGCAGACATAAACTAACTGTACCGTATTCAGCACGCTTGTAATCTATACCGTATTCAGCACGCTTATAATCTACACGCCGTCTTTGACGATCCTGCTCTTCAAGTAATAATTTTCATTTACACCCGATAATGTTGCTCTTGGTCAGACGTGCTCACTTTACGACTAAGTATAGTGCACGAAAACACGATGGTGCGCAATTCGTGACAAATCTCCAACAAATCCATATGCCATTGGGGGTTAACTTTGAATATTTTCGCTACGAACCACAATTTTTATGATTGTCATTAATACTTAAACGGCAGCGTAATACTTTGGTCATTAATCAGCCATTGTACTTGTATATCAGATCGAGATTTGATACGTATGTTTTTTATCTTTATCATTAACACACTATGTGCACCTCAGAACTTTATTCTTATGTTTAAACACATATCATTTGTCACCACACAGTCCCGTTTTACCGTCCACTTTTTGGAGCTCTTCATTGAATAATCCATCTGTTTCTTTAGCTACACCCAGCTGCCCACTTTCTAACACGGTGATGGTTTTAACTTTTAGGAGTGGTATCCTCATGTTTATGATTGCCTTGTTTATTTCACAGAATTTCTCCCCTGACGAAGGGCAAATTTGATGCCCGAAATGCTTTGGGAGACACGTTTGAGACTATGAATAGATTCAACGAATCCTGTTTGAGTAACCTACATCCAATATGAATGATTAAATATCGATTTAAGAATAAATACTGATTATGATGTAAATTCATTCAAAACCTTTCGTCACTGGTTACATCTAACAGATCAACAGTTCAGATCCCTCACCCAGCTGGCTGAGGGTGTCCAGCCATACTCAGGGGGACACCCCCTAATTCAGGGGATGCTACTCATATTCTCATGATTATCACACTCATTGATCGTAGAGTGATACCCCTGAAGCATGAAACAATGTCTCAAGTCTTGCTGAGATGGACTGCCTTAATAACCAGGCTGCCGCCATCAAGTGCTGGCTTGACTCCGCCAGCAACGCTGTTGCTCCTTTTAAATGATCTAAACGTAAACGTCCTCACGACGCCCAGCGCTGGTTCTCTAATGATCTGAAAACAAAAAAATTAGCGCTCAGACAGGCGGAACGCAGTTGGAGACGTAATTACTCTTTGGAAAGAAAAACTACGTTTATTAGTCTTTTAAATGACTATAAAAAATCCATTATTCAGGCCAAATCCACGTACTTCTCCTTGAAAATCACCAATTCAGCAACCAAAACCAAAGACATATTTGCTATTGTGGATGAACTATCACTGCCTGACAGAGTAACTGTTAAACCACTCCCTTCCCAACTGTTATGCGATGCTCTTAATGACTTTTTCTTGGAGAAAATTGCCACTATCAAAAGTAGCATCCCCCGCCCGCTGTCCCTACAAACTCCCTGATCTCGTTCAAGAACCCACAGGTGCTAGATCAGATACCTCTGATATCGAAAGAGTATTTTCTTGCACTCATAAAGAAAGTTGGATCTGGCTCCCCTACAGACCCCTGTCCTCCTCACTTCCTTCAAGAAGCATTCTCCACATGTCCCGATCCCCCTTTAGCACTTCTCAATAAATCTTTGAAACTAGGCTTAGTTCCCGATTCTTTTAAAGTTGCAGAGGTTGTCCCCATCCTTAAGAAACCCAACGCCGACCCTTCAATTCCCTCCAACTTTCGCCCGATCTCCCTACTTCCTTACCTCAGTAAGATTTTAGAAGCTCATGTCACTAAATGTCTCAGCTCCTTCATTGAACTCTCGCTATTTCTCGATCCCCAGCAGGCTGGCTTCAGACCAGCTCATTCCACAGAGCTGGTCATACTTGCAGTCATGAACGAACTCGGAAAGGGGGCCGATAACAACATCCCTCAGGCCCTTATCCTCCTGGATCTCTCTGCCGCGTTCGACAGGGTCGACCATAATCTTCTGATCGACCGCGTCGGGAGCGCGGCATCCAGGGAACCGCCCTGAAATGGATCTCCTCCTTTCTCGAAAATCGGTCCCAGGCAGTCCGCCTGGCCACTTTTTCAGCTAGGAGGGCAAGTTTGACCTGCGGATTCCCTCAGGGATCCTCTCTTTTCCCCCCTTCTTTTTAATTTGTACATGCTTCCCCTGATACGCTCCCTACGTAACTGTGAGGTGGCCACTTTTAACTACGCCGACGACCTTCAACTAGTGTTTAAAATTGATTCCTCCATCACGTCTGTCTCCAGTTTTCAGTCCACCTTATGTCTCATCAGTAGCTGGATGAACGCTAGTCAATTGAAACTCAATCCTGATAAAACTGAGCTTGTTCTGACTGGCGGTACCTCTAACCCCTGGAACGCCAATTACTGGCCCCCTCTCCTAGGCAACCCTCCCCAACCTGCTGATTCCGTGAAAAGCCTTGGGGTCATTATAAGCAAAGACCTGTCCATGAAAGCTCAAATCGGCGCCGTTGTATCATCTTGCTTCTTTCACCTTCGCAGAATCCGAAAGATCTCTAGATTTTTGACCACTGAGGCCCTTACCTTGGTTCTCCTGGCCCTAGTTATCTCCCACATTGACTACGCAAACTCACTGTATGTTGGCATTCCGGCTTACCAGCTTCACCGCTTACAACTGGTCCAGAACCAAGCAGCCAGACTCATCTTCCACCAACCTAGATATCAACATGTCCGCCCCTTGATGAAGAGCCTCCATTGGCTTCCAGTAGCAAACCGCTGCACATTTAAACTGGGCTGTACTATTTTTAAAGCCCTAGCCGGCCTAGTCCCAGCTTTTATATCATCCCTGATACTTCGCTACACACCTTCACGCGCTCTCCGCTCCTCTCACTCAAATTTGCTCGTCATCCCTCCCTTCAAGCAAAAAAAACACGGCGGCCTTAGTTTTTCTCTCCTGGCCCCCCAACTCTGGAACTCCCTCCCTACTGAGCTCAGGTTAGTTAACTCTTATTCCCGATTTAGAACCCTTCTTAAAACCCTTTTATTCACACAGGCATATGCGTAAGCCATGACTCTTACACTTCTGCTGCATCTCTCCCACTAGCGCCATGAAACCGTTTGGTGTACGAGCACTCTATAAATATTTTTAACATAACATAACAAGTCTTTGATGAACACTACCGCTGTGCTTGTTCTATCACATTATTTTGTTAAATCTGGGAATGCACCAAAATCCATGGGAGTTGTATAGGAACACTCATGCAATGCCTTTCCAGGGCAGAGTATTGCAGCAATGTTCACTGAATTGCGTTGCTCCAGATTTATGAAGCCACTCAGAGACATGCAAGGTGGCCTTGCATGGCTTCATAAATTTCATTTTAATCTTGCCCTGCTCATGCACCACATTGCGTGGTGCAAGACGACGCAGCTCCTGTCATAAATATGCCCCTTATGTTTTACACTAGTAGTGGATTATTTATGAGAATCCTGTATCACTTTTGCACCAGATAAAGTGGTACATGCGTGATGTGGGGCTCAAAATCACACAAAGACGCCCTGCGTGGCTTTGAGTGGCCTAATAAATCTTGAGTAAGGCAATGCAGTGCAAATCGATGCATTGCCCTTACTCTGCAATTGGGAGGCAGTCTATGGGCATTAGGCTGGGTTTTCCCACACAAACCCATGGATTTTTATGCTGCCCCAGAATTTCAAAATCATGTGAACCTGGGGAATCTCCACATCTATACTCCTCCCGAGGTGAGGCGTAACATGTAGAAATATCTTTATTTGTCATCATTTTTTCCTCTTTCTATGTGTCCTGCATTCTGCAGCATGCATGGGAAGAGGAAAATGCCTCTCAGGATTGTTTCTTTGCAGGAATTTGCCCCTTCCTGCACAAAAACAATCCTGCAGGCAATGGGGGCACCCTTGTACTATTGTTCAAAGGTGTCGACGTTGGTGCAATTATCCAAAACTGCACCAGTGCTGAGAAAAAGGATAGAAATGCATATTATTGGTTAAATACTGTGCATTCCTGCCCTTTCACTTTGACGTAAGGCAGCGCGGCAATGTTTCATGGTGCATTACCCTATGCCAAAATCCCATAAATGTGGGCTTTAGAAACTCTTGTGCAAAACCAAAGGGGATGATGGACAGAGTGTTGAACATTGAAAGCACTCACCCCCAGTCAACTGATCTGGGTTTACTCCATCATCATTCTTTAGCTCACTCCACCACCCCAGTTCAGACACGGCCATATGCAAATCAGTCTGACCTTGTGCCTCATGGGAACAGTCCAGCCCGAACTGCCAAGCCATGTCTTCCCTGGACCGGAAACAATCATCCTGGGGTCGGTTTCTGGCTAATCAGCCGTCATCAGCCAGGCTAGCTTGAATCCAGTGGCAAAGTGAGCAAGGGACCCATGTCTGGGCAAACCCTGCCAACTTAGGGCGAACAAAGCAAAACCAAATGGGATGATGGACGGAGTGTTGAACATTGCAAGCACTCACCCCCAGTCAACTGATCTGGGTTTAATCCATCATCAATCTTTAGCTCACTCCGCCACCCCAGTTCAGACATGGCCATAAGCAAATCAGTCTGACCCTGTGCCTCATGGGAACAGTCCAGCCCGAACTGCCAAGCCATGTCTTCCCTGGACTGTAAACAAGCATCCTGGGACCAGTTTCTGGCTAATCAGCCGTCATCAGCCAGGCTAGCTTGAATCCAGTGGCAAAGTGAGCAAGGGACCCACGTCTGGGCATACCCTGCCAACTTAGGGCGAACAAAGCAAATCAAAAGGGGAACTCCTGTGCCATTTTTAAGAGTGCGAGTCACTTTATGTACATCTATGCCTCCTAATTCCATGTTGGAAAATGCACAGTGATGTTTTCCTTCACAAGTTGACTTTTTCTGAGTCTTTTCTATTCACAATGAGTATTCAGAGGAGAAGAATCGACTATTTTTCGCAAAGTATATCTTCCGCAGAACCATTTCTCACACACAAAATGAAGGTATATACAACACACGATTTTGCCAAAGTCACTGCTTCTTCATTGATGTACCCAAAACTTCATAAGTTGTGTAGGTTGCAAATTTTTCCAGAGCCGTTCGGTGAAGTTCACTAAATTCCTTACGTGGTCAATACATATTGCCTATGGAATAGAGTTGTGCACTATATCGAATATTCAAGAGATTATGGTATGGCTGGAAAGGATCAAGTTAACTGTTCATCACATTATCCTTCCTTAAAAATCAAGCATTGACTATCAGAGTTTTTGTTCAACTTTTAGCGAGGTTTTCTTTATCGAATACTTCAAATTTTGACTATTCCTGAAAAGTTAGGTTTCATATCTTCAATTGGGATGATTTATTAAATAAAAAAATCAAATAATTTATCCTGCATTAGATCTGTAGATTCTTCGGCACATGGTTAAGCTCTGATCCTCACTAGTTTAGAGCTGCTACATAATATGCTGAAATATAGAAAATGATAGCATTTTTAGTATTGTGTAAAGGTTAATTAAAACATGTCAGGTGTATCATTGAAGAGTGTGGTTCATTTTCTGTTGGTTTCGACAAACTACAATCAAAAATAGAACAAAGTTGCTTACCAATAGTTGAAATAGTTACATGATGCATTTGTTCTATATTTTTACTGTATTCTATTACATATGGGAAAAAGTATTCTGTGGAACACCTTGTTAGGATATTTTAAGTCACTGAGGAGTTCTGTGAACATATAAAGGAACAAGGCTGCACACTGAGGGCCTCATTTATGAAAAGTGACGCATCGCTGCGTGAAAAAAGCAATGTGTCACTTCTCATTGCGCCCTCCTTGTGACATGTTGGATGTGTCATATTTACTGTATGAAGCATCATGTCGCAAGGAGTTACATTTCCGTCAGTATTTGTGACTTCTCTGTAGGCGCAAAAATGACGCATTGCTGGAGTGTATCACGAAAGTGATGCACCTTCAGCAATGGGTCATTTCACATGGGTTAGTCCCATTTAAAATGTGCCTGCGTCAGTCTTACGTCTGCTGTGAGACAGGTGTAAGATATTGACACATTTGCGTCCTAGAAGTGACGCAGTGAAATCTCATAGACTTCACTCTGTCACTGCTACAAGGCTTATTTGCGTCAGAACGCCCACACTGCATACATTATACTTGGTGCAGGTAAAATGTGGCGCAGGTGTTTACAAAGTGACGCATCTACCTAGATGTGTCACTTTGTAAATATGACGCAACATGGCGCATGTTTTACTCTGAAGATGCGTCACAAACAGTGACGCACCGGCGGCGCAAAAGTGACGCAAGGGCTCATAAATAAGCCCCTGAGTTCCTTTGTTGAGTGCCTGGATACACTCATGGGTGATTAGCTACGTTCTACAATTCACATAACATTTATAGGGTCTTGAAACACTAAGGTGACTTTTCTTTCATGATATATCAGAGGGTACTTTCTTACTTTTAATACATGGTCACAACATCACCCTTCCCAGAAACAGTTTAAATGCCTGCTCTCTTGTTCTTTCATATAAAAGACATAGAGAGGTCACAGGCATGAAGAATACACGTTTATTCTGTACTCTGAAATTCAACACACCAAAAAGCAGTTGGCAATTTATTGTACGAAGATATTAAAATCAGTTTAATGTAAATCAGATTACAAATGCCATAGCTCAGAATGTGTAGTTCTATCTTTCCTGCCAAGTAACATGTCATAAATATCTCTGTCTGCTGATCATTTTAAATTAAGAAAAATAGATCAAAAGAAGGAAAAAAAAGGTTTTGTTATGTTTGTTTAAATTGCATCTGTATGTTATGAGATGTGCTGTTCGAAATGGGGGTCTCTAGTTGGCAGGTTATCATTGTGTCCTAGCAGGGACCCTGCTTCCTAGTCAGGATAAGGGGGAATACACTACTGAAATAAACCATGCTCACTCCCTTGACAGCTTGGCACGAGCAGTCAGGATTATCTCAGAGGCAGTGTGTAAAGCATTTGCACATGACATACATTACATATTTATCTGTGCAAACCAAGACCAAAACGATAAAAATCCAACATACAATAATCAAAATATGCACTTTGCAAGAATAACCTTAAAAATGCACTTCCTTGAAATTTGTAATTCCGTCTGGTGCTACTGTAGTGCAGAGAAAAACCAAATCCAACAGTTTTGGTCAACCGTGTCAGTGCGTACTGGCATCAGTGTCAGAAGACTTGTAAACACTACCTTTTAGTCCAGCCGACCGTAGCAGAGTGGGCCGTCGGCAGCCATCATCGAGGCCAAGGTGTTAAGCAGAGCAAGTGTGTGCCTTCAGGTCGAGGTGCAGGCAGTGAATATATGATGTTACAACGCAAACAAATACAATGCATGCTTTTACAACACATCTTTTACAACGCAAATGACATAATTTTGCACGTTTTTACAGCGCATACCATTACAACGCAAATATACTATAATACATTGAATAATCCATTACAACGCATACTACCACAATGCACACTTTTACAACACAATTTTTTAAATTTGTATAATAAACCCCTGTAGGGGGATGCAGGGAAAATAGGGTTTTTGGGTGGGGAAGTTTATTAAAAAGTAGTTATTGCAAATTAATACCCAGGCATTAAAATTGATACTTGAGTACTAAAATGTATACTCACGTTTAATAATTATTATTTCTGAAAATGTATTTATATTAATATTTTTTTATATTGCTTCAATAAAGAATAATTGATAACATAACATTTAATAAAAATACAGAAATTTAAAAAAAGTACTGGCGTAATAACATTCTTACTAGAGTACTTTTTTAAAACTAAATATACATTTGTTTTTTAAATATAATTATACTAAACATTACCCAAACATATAAAACACATAATGAATAAATGTAAAACTTAAATTAATACAAAATAATTTATAACAATATTTTACCATCATACACATTTATCCAACAGTAAAAAAAATCAGGTTTGATAACAAAACAAATACACTAAAATTAATATAATTTATTTCATGAAGTAAACTACCATTAAAAAAAAAAAAAGCTTTGCATACAAAAAACACAACAAGACACAACTAATATCAACATAAAAAAGAAAACTACAGTTTTTAAATGCCAGCAAACAAAAGTCCTACAACTCTTTCATTAAAATTATTTTCAACCGGAATCAGCCAAAACGGATGTTAAAACATACCAAAATAAAAAGTTACGAAAACTAACATAACAAAATAATTATTTACATTCTTACACATGATTAAAAAGACAAAGAAAAATGATTCGCAAGACATATTTTCCTTTCAAATAACGTTTAGCAAAACGTATAAAAGTAGCCGTCCACCATTTTAAAAACTATAGTTACCTGATTACCAGAGACTGCATGAAGGATTACACACTCCAAAATATAATCGCCGAAGAAAGCCATCCAAAACACGAAGTACAAACTATAGACATGTATAACTACTTAATAATTAGTAGGGACGCAAATATACTAAAATCAAACATATCTCTTTTTTTCAGTTTGTTACAAAACTTTACAAAATACAACAAACTTTGCTAAATATTCTAGTTGGGACAATATATATAAATTAAGTAACTACATATTTTTTTATTGTTACTAAATAAATGTATAATAGTGGGTTTATCCAGAATCAACAAAGCCAGTGTACAGTAATTAATAGTGGGTTTATACAAAATATTCCTAAAACAAACGATACTTCACCAACAAAAAAATAATTAGTATTCAGTTTACAAAATATATTCCAAGTAAAAATAGTGTTTTAGTCCAAAAAATGTTATAAAGTATAACTTTAAATGACTATACCAATGCAAACACATAGTTCCCACAAATAAGGTGCAGGATAGTGTAAGATTAAAATTACTATTCTTGCACCTAAGAGTGTTTTCATCCTTTAAAATACTGGATAGTCGTTTTGTTTAAATTACTATTCCAACTCCAAATGTTGCTTGGTTTACGTATAGTAAAAAAACTATTCCTAATCGATAGATGGCTTACCTCATATTAAATGCAGGATATTTCAAAAGTTAAAATTACTATTCTATCTCCAAAAGGTGTTTTTTTCAGCAAAAGTGCAAGTTAGTGATATATTAAAATTAATATTTCAACTCAAAAGTAAGCTCACCTCAGAGAACATTGTGGATAGTGTTAAGCTTTAAAATAGTATTCCAACTCCAAATAGTGCTTGCGTCAGAGTACAGAGAAGACTAGCAGTATATTAAAATTTCTATTCCTACTCCAAACACTGCTTCCCTCAGAGAAAATGCTAGATAGTGATGAGGTTTAAATGACTATTCTAACTCCAAAAGGTGCTTGCTTCAGAAAAGGTGCATCATAGTAGTATAATAAAATTATTCCTACTCCAAAGGTTGCTTGCCTCAGAGAAAATGCTGGATAGTGTTGAGGTTTAAATAACTATTCCAACTCCAAAAGGTGTTTGATTCAGAAAAGGTGCAGGATAGTAGTATGTTAAAATTACTGTTCCTACTCCAAAGGGTGCTTACCTCAGAGAAACTGCTGGATAGTGATGGGTTTAAAATAACGAATCCAACTCCAAAGGGTGCTTCTTTCAAGAAAGGTGCATGATAGTAATATGTTAAAATTACTATTCCTACTCCAAAGGATGCTTGCCTCAGAGAAAATGCTAGATAGTGTTTACATTTAAAAACTGCTCCAACTCCAAAAGGTGTTTGATTCAGAAAAGGTGCAGGATAATAGAATGTTAAAATTACTATTCCTACTCCAAAAGGTGCTTGCCTCAGAGAAAATGCTGGATAGTGATAGGTTTAACATAACTATTTCAACTCCAAAAAGTACTTCTTTCAAGAAAGGTGTATGATAGTAATATGTTAAAATTATGATTCCTGCTCCAAAGTGTACTTGCCTCACAGAAAATGCTGGATAGTGTTTAAGTTTAAATAACTATTTCAATTCCAAAAGGTGCTTGATTCATAAAAGGTGCAGGATAGTAATATGTTAAAATTACTATTCCTACTCCAAAAGGTGCTTGCCTCAGAGAAAATGCTGGATAGTGTTTAGGTTTAAATAACTATTCCAACTCCAAAAGGTGCTTGCTTCAGAAAAGGTGTATAATAGTAGTATGTTAAAATTACTATTCCTACTCCAAAGGATTCTTTCCTCAGAGAAAATGCCGGATAGTGTTTAGGTTTAAATAACTATTCCAACTCCAAAAGTTGCTTGATTCGGAAAAGGTGCAGGATATTTATATGTTAAAATTTCTATTCCTACTCCAAAGATTGCTTCTTCCAAGAAAAGTGCATGATACTGTTATATTAAAAGTACTATTCCTACTCCAAAGAATGCTTTTGTCAAGAACGGTGCAAAATAGTAGCATGTTAAAATTACTATTCCTACTCCAAACGGTGCTTGTCTCAGAGAAAATGCTGGATAGTGTTTAGGCTTAAATAACTATTCCAACTCCAAAACCTGCTTAATTCATAAAAAGTGCAGATAGTAGTATGTTAAAATTACTATTCCTACACCAAAAGGTGCTTGCCTCACAGAAAATGCTGGATAGTCCTTAGGTTTAAATATCTATTCCAACTCCAAAAAGTGCTTGATTCAGAAAACGTGCAGGATAGTAGTATATTAAAATTACTATTCCTACTCCAAAGGGTGCTTGCCTCAGAGAAAATGTTGGATAGTGATGGGGTTTAAATAACTATTCCAACTCCAAAAGGTGCTTCTCTATAGAAAGGTGCATGATACTGGTATGTTAAAATGACTATTCCTACTCCAAAGGCTACTTCTGTCAAGAAAGGTGCATGATACTGGTATATTAAAACTACTATTCCTACTCCAAAGGATGCTTGCCTCAGAGAAAATGCTGGATAGTGATGGGGTTTAAATTACTATTCCAACTCCAAGAGGTACCTTTTTCAAAAAAGGTGCAGGATTATTGTATGTTAAAATTACTATTGCTAACCAAAAGAGTGCATACCTATAAAATAGTCCTGAATAGAAATAAGATAAACCTACCATTCCTAATATAAATGATGTGTAACACTGTAAACAAGCTGTATATTTATCAAAGGTAAACTTCTAAACATTTTAAACATAAACTTATCTCAATAAAACATGCTGTTTTATTTATAACTAACTGATAAATGTTATCACATACTAAAGATAATTTGTTTTGTATTTTTATATATCAACAAATTAATACTACATGCAACATCCAAAACTGGAACAACATAAAATATATATATCCACTTAACATCATCAAAATCATATACCAAGGTCATTTCCTTAAACATAACCAAAAAAACACAAACAAATAAATGAAAAAGGATACAAACACAAAATTCTTTTTTTTCAGCTTTCAGACCTTCAAAGAATCAGAAAAAAAGAAAAACGTTACAAGGTAAATTCCACATCAATAAATATTACATTCTCGTATGATTATAAAGAATATGAATTTTTTTCTCCCACAGAAAAAGACATATTACAGGTAAATAGATTGTTTATACTTGAATAAGAAATGTAGATAAACACAAATGTATCTCTTCGAATAAAAAAGAAAGAGTTGTATACAATTATAAAACATTAATGTGTTGTTCCTTAACAAAAAATATACTATTATATTTCAGAGAAATTATGTAAGATATTTGTAATATACTAACAATAATGTTCTTTAAACTTTTTCAGACCACAATACAACTTAAAATCCTACATCAAAGAAAGAAACGACCTATACAATATTATAAATGTAAGATTCCTAAAACAAAAGCCAACCAAAAAAATTAACTATGTTTGTCTCCCTAGGAAATCTTCACCATTAAACTATATATGAACCATATTTATCTGAACGCAGGTGTCATTGGAGGTGAGTGCAATATTACTCAACCCTTTGCACAGGCAGAGCAGTTACTCTTGGTGACACTGTTTTAAGAACCACAGACCATAACCACTCTGCCTCTGCAATGGAGATTGAAGTTCAAGAAAGGATAAATGAAATTAAAGAAATTGCATCCACCTCCAATGAACCCTGTGGTGCAGTTTTAAGGGAGGTATCACAAAACATTTCCCCCACATGTTGCAAGTACTATGCCCACAATACCTAATTTGTGAAGAATTATTCAACGTCAAAAACAGACAAGTAACCCACAAAGAGTAACACCCCAAACATACTCTGACATAATAATTCCACCTGAACTCTCTGTTACTGTTTCTAATGAACCTTTCCTATTGCATGATAACCAAAACCCTCAAAAGAGAATACTAAACTTTAGCACCCGCCATAATCTAGTAAGCTTAGAAAATAATGATATTTGGATGATGGATGTAACGTTTAAAAGCACGCTCTATCCATTCACCCAAATATACACTATTCACGCATACATTAACAGTACAGTTGTTCCTCTAGTATGCAGTTTACTCCCTGATAAACAATCCTCAACATACACTGAATTTTTATCAGTGATAAAATCTAAAACATCCAACAAAAGTAAGAGAAAAGTAATAATTGACTTTAAATTAACTATGATTAATACAATAGCAAAAACATATCCAGAAACCCAAATTCAAGGATGTTTCTTTCACTTTTCTCAGGCATATTGGTGAAAACTTCAAAAAACATCCTTAATTGAGGATTATATATTAGACAGCAAAGTACAGGTTGAACTAAAAAAAAAACTGCTCTTTGCTTTGTTCCTCCTGACAGTGTCGACGAGTACTAAACTTCAATTACTGAATCAGAATATTTTTCAACAAATGAAGATTAATTGGCAACGATACTAAATTATTTTGAAGACACATGGATTGGCCATCTAAGCAGGTCGGGTCACAGAAGAAGACCACGTTTCCATGTGGACTGGTGGAACTGTTACTCGGCCTGCTTAGAGGGAGGAGCAAAAACTAACAATGCCATAGAGGGATGGCACAACTCCTTCAACAAATCAATTGGCAAACCTCATCCTAATTTCTATTATTTCTTGGAAATTTTGAAGAAGGAGCAAGTTTTCCAAGAAATTAGAATGACGCAATCATTAACAGGTAGTCTGAACCCAACTATTTCTACCAGAACTAAGGGAATGTCAGAAAGACTATTGGGTGTAATTCAACAATTTTTGTTGACAATGGCTTTAGACTACCTTTTTTTTTTTTTTTTTTTTTTAGATTTTTTATTGAGCAAGGCATTAGGTACATCAAAATACATAATCTACTTCAGATCAATAAAAACAAACATTTTAGTAAATCAGATACTAAAGCTTCTAATTACCAATATGCAAACTAAGTAGCCTAAAGTGCAGCAACCCACATGGTTGGCAATGGTTCTAAAGTGCAATATCCATTAAAGTGCAAGTGCATTTTTATCACAAATAACAATTATCATTCCAACATCAATATCGACCCTTTTTTTTTTTTTTTAAACAATTTAACTGAGACAGCTGTTACCGTCCTTAATCCAAAATAACCGTAAGTCAATCATCTAATAAAGTGCAATAGTGAAAAAAAAGTGCAAATGCATCCAAAATACAATGCCAAATGGCTACAATATCCAAAATATAAAACCAGTGTTAAAGTCCCTCTTTTAACTTTTCTAAATCCATAAAAAACTTCCAATTTGTTTCAAATTTTCTAATGGCCCCGATCAGTCTAGCATAAGCTTCTTCAAATTTTCGAGACCTCTTCATTTTGTTGAACCATTTCAAATGAGAGGGGGCTTCACTAGATTTCCAATTCTGTAAAATTAAGGAACGGGCTACCGTACAAGAAATGAATAAAAAAGCTTTCTCGGCCCCTGTTAACCTCACTTTGTCCCCAGACCATCCAAATAGAGCTGCCTCGGCCTCCACCATAACAGTCTTCCCGATTATTAACCTAATATCTGCAAAAATTGCCTCCCAAAAGGGCCTCAACCGTGGACATGAAAAAAAGATATGGTGCCATCCGCCTTCCCCATCAGCCTGGCAACGGAAGCACTTATTCTCCACTCCTGGAAATCTTTTTTTTAAAGCAGCCGGAGTTAATTATGAAAGCCACCGAGATAGGAAGGACATCCTTTTAAAATTAGCAGCACACAATGATTTATTTCCTAAAAGACACAGAGCCTCCCAATCATTCAATGAAAAAGTACATCCTGTCTCACGATCTATTTTAGCCAAGTGGCTCTCTAGGACAGACGCTTGACCCTGTTTATGTAGCAACCGGTACCAGTTCCCCACACCACTCACTCTGGCCCCATAAAGGGCTACCACTAGTTGGTTTGGAGCATCAAAAATGCCACTCGTGCTTTTTAGAAAGTGAGCAATTTGCAGATATTCAAAGAAGGAGGGTTTCAAATGGCTCTCCGCCCTACCCATTACCTCTGACCAGGAAATCACCCTATTTTGAATTATGAAACGTCTTAGTTCAGATAGTCCACAGCTTTCCCACTTATTCATGTGTCTTAATCGAAACTGGAGGCCATAACTAGAGGCTTCTCTCAACTTTAAATACTGGAGACCAGAAGAGCCCGTCTTTTAAAAAAATGACTGAAGTCTAAAAGCAAGATCCTTCAATGTCTTGTACCTAGTTTTTTTAGGAAATTTTGAAGTTTTTAAAAACACTTGAGTTTGTGAATCCGATTCTTGAATCATACTATCTAAAAAGAAGCTATCTTTAGTACATTTAGATCCCATCAGTCCAGACACTAAGTCTAGAAATGCTGCTTCATAGTAAGTTCTCAAATGCGGCAAAGCTAACCCCCCTTGTGCAATGGGTAATTGGACCACTGTCAACTTTACTCTTGGTACTTTCTTTCCCCAGACAAATTCTCTAAATAAGGTTTCTAATTCTAAAAAAATACATATTTATTTTGATTGGGACATTAGAAAAGAGAAATATTAATAACGGAAGTATAGACATTTTAATTAAGGAAACTCTACCCACTATCGATAAGGGGAGTATCAACCATTGTTCCAAAAGTTTCTTAATTTTCTCCCTCATTCTTAAATAATTCAGTTTATATAGCTGTTGGTACTGGTTAGACACATATATCCCAAGATATCTGATGGGATCAAGGTTAGTTGCTTGCCTTCTTAAACAAATTGGAAAAGAATTTACATTTGTATTAAGAGCGAGGACTTCGGTTTTATCTGCATTTATTTTATAACCGCCAATTAACTCATAGTTCTTAAATTTGCCTAACACAATTTCAAGGTTGTCCTTATCCGAAGACAAATATAAAATTATGTCGTCAGCGAAAAGTTTCAGCTTAGGCATGCCACAAATAGGTGTTTGAATGGCAGGATTGTTTTGTATTTTAATTGCAAGAGGCTCTATAAAAAAGGTAAAAAGCAAGGGCGATAGCGGATAACCCTGCCTGGTCCCGCGTTTTATTTTTATAGTCCCTGCTTGTTTCGAGTTTACAATTACCTGGGCCGTGGCCCCCTGATAAATATTGCGGAGCATATTACCGACCTGGGCTGGGAAGCCAAACCGTCCAAGGGCAAAAAACAAAGTACTCCAATTCACTAAGTCGAAAGCCTTCTCCGCGTCGACCAAAACAATACTTGCCGGGATAAAATTTGTATTGAAATAGTCCAAGGCATGTATCAAAAACTCTGTGTTTGCCGTCATAGATCTACCCCCAATAAAACCAGTCTGATCACTATGAATTGTCTCTTGAGCGGCAAACAAAAAGCGCCCAGCCCACACTTTCATTAGAATCTTATAATCTGAATTTAAAAGACTGATGGGCCTGTAGGAATTAACATCAGCTGGATTTTTATCTTTTTTAACGAAGGATACAATTATTGATTGTTTAAAACATGTGGGAACCAAGCCTCCCTCTTTTATATAATTAAATAAATTCTTCAGGGGCACAATCAATTCTCCTAAAAAAACTTTATAAAATTCAATAGGGAAGCCATCCTGTCCACATGCTTTCGCCCCGGCTGTTGCTGTAATGGCAGCCACGATCTCGGCTGATTCCACATCAGATCCCACTATACTAATCCGGTTATCTGATAGTTTAGGGATGTTCATATTCATAAAGTATTCCTTAATCTGCTCTTCCTCCACGAGGTATTCAGTCGAATAAAGTTGATGGAAATGTGTTAGGAAGACCTGAGGGATCTCGGCACTATTAGCTACAACTCGACCAGTCTGAGGATCGAGCACTTTCGATATAATGGCTGCTTCTTGTTTTTTCCTGGTTGAGTTGGCCAGAAATTTACCAATTAGTTGACTTTCCTCGTAAACTTTTTGTTGAAATATTTGTGAACTACAGATCTCCTCTAGAACAAAAAAATCCCTCAATGCCATTCTTGCCTTTTCAAGCTGATTAGGAAGCGACTGGAGTTGTAAAGCGTATTCTTTTTCAACTTCCACTTGTAATTCGGCTATCTTAGACCTCCGGATGTTTGATTGGGCAGCCGTAAAGGCAATTATTTGGCCGCGGGCCGCTGCCTTAAACCCACCCCAAACTGAGAAGGGCTCTGCTGTATCCTCATTAATATTAAAATATTCGGAGATCCATTTTCTAAAATCTTTCACCCAATCCTGATCCTGTAAAAGGATCCGGTCCAGCTGCCACCTAGGCCGTTCCCTACTCCCTCCCCCAAGCATCATTTCTAGTGTAACATAGGCATGGTCTGAAAAAGGATTACACCCAATATCGGCCTTTACGATCTGGAGGGATCTGGATATAAGAAAAAAATCAATCCGTGACGCGGTCCGAAACCGATATGAATAGCAAGTATGAAATTCTTTATCCGGATTAGTTTCCCTCCATGGATCTATCAGTTGATATTCTTGTCTGATGGCTTCCACTAATTTTTTGGTATTTGGTTTCAATTGTTTTTTGTTTTTATTAGAAGTATCTTTTTTAAGGTCCTGAATAAAATTGAAGTCCCCTCCATATATAATCTGGCCGGGGGCTCCTATCAGTAACGCATTAATTTGATTCAGGGCTGAAATGTCGTCCAACACTGGACCATAATAATTTATAAAGTTCAGGATCTTCCCTAGTAGCTTAGTAACCACCCATATCCATCTCCCATGCACATCCCTGTGTATCTGTAAAAATTCCCAAGGGAGTTTTCTGGAAAAATAAATAGCCACTCCTTTCATGGCTAAACACGCTGATGCAAAAAAGGCGTTAGAGAAAAACCTCGGTATAAATAACTTAGGGGAATTACATTTTAAATGTGTCTCCTGTAGAAACAGCACCTGGGGATTGAATGATGTCAACCATCTAATAAGAGCACCATACTTCTTAGAATTTAAAATTCCATTAACATTGACTGTAAGGATCTTACATTTACTGATCTCTATTTTAAGATCTTTAAAGCTTCACGTTGTATATTATTTGTACCTTTTGCTCTTGCTCTTTTTTCTGCAATAAACCTAATCCCACCCCTAAAAAAATACCCCCCACCCGCGGGATGTGACAAAACCCCTACCAACCGCGCTATCCACATTCCGCCCCTCCCCTCTATCCTCATGGGTGTCATGGAATTACACCCTTAGTGACCCCACTGACCCCAACACCCCCCCCGGCAATACAATTCTTGTTGCTTTATCTCAGTCTGATAAATAACAGTCTAGCTAGCCCATCTTAACAAAGACTGTGCCTTTAAGCCCTAGATCCTTGCGAGATCTCCTTTAATAGTGCCTGAGCTTCTTCCAGGTCAGAGAACATAAAAAATGTCCCCTAACTAAAACTTTCAATTTGGATTGCTGGGCGATTGATGCTTGAGCACCATTTGCTTTAAACAAATGGAGGATCTTAACAAACTCTTTCCTTCTACGCGCAGAAACAGCAGTCATATCAGAAAAAATACGACATTTATTAGTTTCATTTACTGGGAACTGTCTCTGCTGAATAGCTTTTGTCAGTATTTTTTCCTTCACTCGAAAATCTGCAAAATTTAGCAGTATTGTTCGCGGCATCGTAGAGTTGGGGAAAGGATGGACTGGAACTCGATGAGCTCTGGTAATGGTAAGATCTCCTTCATACTCAGGGAGAACTTTCTGCTTGATAAAAGAGTCAACCCATTGCAGGGTGTGAGAGCCTTCAATGCCTTCAGGAACCCCAACTATTCGGAGGTTGGATCTCCGAGAATAATTTTCAAGCTCCTCCAATTTGTTTTCCAGATAGCTCTTATTTTTTACTGCCACTTTTACTTCACTGATTACCGTGGTCATCTGATCTTCTAATACTGAGATTCTGGCTTCCGCCTCCTGAAGTTTGATTGGAAAGCATGACATTGCTTCTTCGATTTTCCCTAGCCGTTGGTGAAGAGAGGCAATTTCCGCTTTCTGCGTACTCTTCATCTCGCGAACCTCATCCAATATTAAGTTCAACAGATTCTTAATATCTAATTGATATTCACCCGCTGTCTCCATAATTAGGCTAGGATCATTTTGAGCACTATCCACACCAGGAGGGCTATTTCTGACCATATTGTCATTATAAGACTGCTGGCTACCTGGCAGTATCAAATCCTGTGATGCCAAACAGGATTGTGACTCAGATTGAAGGGTTGTCGTAACTACGGGGGTATTCATTGCGGTCTCTCTGCTTTTGTCCAGTGATTCCTGTAGTCGGGGCTCACTTGTACTTGGAATGATCGCTTCCATTGATGAAACTGCCTCATCAGGACTAGAATCTTGGCCCATACGAGCCTCCAAAACTGCCATGCGTTCTGGTTCCAAATTGCATTGAGATTTCTCCTGATTGTGAGATGCCAAAACTAAAACTGGTACCCGTATTGGCAGTGCTGGTATTTCTGAAGAATCTTTAGAGAATTTTGGAGCTAGACCGGAACTTGGACTTAGGAAGGATGATGGTAGGGCAGCTTTCTTCAGGAATAGCGAAAATTGCTTTGCCTCTTTTTTTTCCCTTGGGACCTCTGCCAGCGGGTTATCTTGTTGGGGCTCGATTAACATAGCTGCGGTTTCGCTCATATTTGTTTGATTGTCACAAGATTCAGCCTGATCCGGAGGTGTAACTGGAAGCGGGTCCTCTTCCGTGCTCTCGAGGGAGCTGTCAAGACCACATAAGTTGATGTTATCTTCCTTACTAGGTAACCGGGCCAACCTGGCTGCTTCTTTTGCTTGGGCTAGTCGTGTTTTGGTTTTAAGACGGGTAGCGGAATCGGTTTTGGCAGCCGCATTTAAATGCTTCAGAGGTTTACCCATTTTCTCAGCCTTTCTTGTTCCTTACTGGCCCTCTTATAGCCTTTAGTTGCTTTTCCCTGCTTTTATTAGCCTTAATTACAGCTCCCAATTCTATCGCAAGAGGCCCCCCAACTCGAGATAGCCTATTAAATCATCCGCTCCGTGAAGTATGTCCGTCTGCCAAAAATCCAAAGGATTCACCAAAGCGTTTTATTTGTCCCGCTAATATGTTCAAAACAGCTTTCCCTGCTATACCTCCTTCAATTAATTAATTTTTTCCTCTTTCCGTTTCTATGAGGCAATCTAGAAGCAATCCAGAGGCATTACAGGCGGGAGGGAACCGGCAGCAATTTCATTCCCCAGCAACCAACAGTTCAGAGTTCCTCGGTCCCTCAACACCGCCTCAACACAGCCAAACACAGTAGAGAGGCACCAGAGCCTGCAGAACACAGGAGCAAGACAAGGCAGAAGCAAAGCAGCCACAAAGGAGGAGAAACAGCCACAGCCCAAAAGAGCCGGTATCCGCCTCCAGCTCACCTCCTCCGCAGCGCCGCCAGGACGACAGAACAGCTGCTCCGTGCTCCAGGACTCTCCATGAACAGCGCCGTCCCGTCAGTCCCGAAATCGGCGGAAATCGGCGAAATCCAACGCAACTCGAGCACTTCAAAGGTAACGCGGTGAAAACCTCCCGGACGAAAACGCCGGCCCGGTGCAAGCAGCCATTGCCGGGGGTGGGGTCGCTGGTCACATGTGGCTATCCGGAGGCGTGGTTCTCCGTAGCCATTCCTGGCTTTAGACTACCTTGATAATCTTGCACACATCCTACACTTTTAAATCCCAATATTTTTACTTGTCTGCTTTGCCCTAAAAACTCATAATAATTCAATTGATAATTTCTAAACATTTTTAAATTAATAATAAAAGTCGGTTCTTCTTACCTTCTGATGTTTTCTTTCTTCAATTCTTGCACTTACATTCCATCCATTACTTCACCAAGAGTCCTTTTTATTTTTTTAAACTATAGTAAATAACTGAGAATCCATTTGAAAAAATCCATAGACCGATGAAAAAGATATTAATATGCACACTAAAAACAGTGCATATGTCAAAAAACGAACCCAATAAAAAAATTCCGAAAATGAAAAAGATTTGTCAAAAAAAGCAGTAAGTTCCAATGTTGCAATCCAGTTCTGATCGAAATACAATAACATTTCGATATCTGTAGAAATCCAAAATAAAGAGACCCAAGAAAAAAATCCTGAAAACGTTTTTTGTTTCTGATCGAAAAAACAGAAAAAATTCCAAGGATTCAATCCATCTAACCAAAAATCCTGTTGAAAATTAATAATGAAGAAATCCAAAGTGTATTATTTTTAAACAAAGTTTAAATAAATCTAACCACGAAAAAGATACAAATATTTTATTTACTAAACAGCGTGTCGCTAAACCAAAAAAGTACTCCTTTTCAAACACTTTTGTTTCATTAAGTGTTTAATATATATACCATTTACATCTTTATAAAACAAAAGTAGTTTGTGAAAAAAAAGAGACCCGACATGGGACTACTATTGCAACATGTAATGGTGGAAATTAATTGGTGACACATCAAAAATACGTTAAACACATTTACTAAATATATGAACCTCTCTCATTTCTCCTTACAATAAACATTACCACTACAGTATGTATATTAAGATTGTAAATGTGTCTTACCTTAACGCAGCTCTCCCTTGCTTCTGTTCTCTCTAGCGACGATCACCGTAATGATGAAACGTACGTTGACGCATCGACGTCATGTCTTTTAGTAAAAATGAAAAAAGGATATTTTCTCTCATTGAAAACAATGGAAAACCATTAGAAAGTTATAAAAAATGAATTATAAAATGTTACTGTACATAATAAAACACAAAATTATTTTTCAAAAATATATTTATGTGTACTCTATTTTTCTACATATTTTTCTTCATTTAATTAAAATATTCTAAATATCTCAAATTAATAATAAAAATGTTGCTATAAATACTTTACATATCTTGTATTTATTTATACATGTTTATTTATGTTTTAAAAATATAAAAATGCTAAACAATTCTTTGTTAATTTACACATTTAAATATATATATATATATTTTTTAATTAATAATTAATAATTTACATGTACTTTACATTTAAATATATTTATTATTTTTCACCATTTATTCTTAACAATAATGACACATAAACATCACATTACCTATCTTTTCATTAATAACTATTTATTTATAAAATATTTAAAAATGTATAACTTTATAATAATATTTTCTATAATGTTTTACATAACAAATACAGTGTTACAAATATTATTAATACCTGAGTATTAATTTACATAAAATGTTACCTAAACCTTAAAATCAACAGAATTGTTATTATCATCAATATTAACTATTTTAACAACAACATTAATACCCGAGTATTTTTTCTTCTTTAAATCAAATCAAAATCTGCTATAAATGTTTACATAATAATTTTGAAATGAGTAGCAATATTCATCCCTGAGTATTACATTACTCAAAATTTCTAACTATTCCATAAAATAGTTAATATTATTATTAGCATACATATTACATCTTTAATAACAATATGAATACCTTAATATTAAAAAATATAATAAAACAATTTTCTTTTATAAATAAATATTACTTATATTATTAAACATACATTATCAAAAAATATAACAAACACTCACCATACAATACTTACCAATGCGTTGTAAAAGCATACGTTGTACTTGTAATGCGTTGTAATGGCATGCATTGTAAAATCATGCTATTTAACTGTACCTACATTGTAATAGTTGCATTGTAAAGGCATTGCATTATAATGCCTGCGTTGTAAAGGATGTCTCCTGCAGGCAGTGGTTCGTGGTGGTCGTCCAGCGGCATCTGTGAGACCAGGTCTGCGGTGCAAAGCGGGGCAGTACTCATCCCGGTGCTGATGGTCACGGTGCATCTAAAGACATATCACCCTGCCTTATGGCCTACCTGCACCCTACCATAGGGGTGACTTATATCTAGTAGAGGGAAAGTTTAAGGCTTGGTAAGCAGTTATCAATGTCAAGTCACCCTGCCAGTTATACTGAACACATGGGTTCTGTAGTAGCATGCCCAATGCATGTTTAAAGGGAATACTTGTCTAGAAGGCTGACATGGGGTGCCAGTGCTTCTGTACAAATCTAAATAAGGATATCAGTCCATCCCTCGGCATGTTACTGCATGTGTAAGTAACTATAAAGCTAGATGACCAGCTGTCTTAGATTTCTCAATGGGTAACTGGCTGTATATATATTACTTACTAGCTCTATTACTGAGTATTGGGGTTTATAATTGTGGTGCAACTGGCTCTGTTTCTGCTGGATAACTTACACATATTAGAAGGGAAATGTAAACCTTAGTTTTAACTGCCAACTCGACCTGGCAGTAAAACTGCTCACACCGTCTGCACTAGCAGCCACACCACGTATTTGAAGGTCTACTAGACTGGATAAGTGACTAGGAGTACCACTGCTTTAGTACACATCTAAATACATGTATCATTCCCTTCTTGGCTGTGTCACTGGATGTGAAAGTAACTAAGTCACAATCTCTTTATGTCCATGTAAATGGCTGCAGATATTATTTACTGCCTCTATCACTGAGTGTTGGACTTCATAAATATATGCACAGGTACCTCTGTTGCTACTGCATACATAAGGGTGGTAGGAGCATATCACTGAATATCTACATGCCTCTGTCTATCTCTCCCTCAAAGTCTAGGTGAGTAACTCAGATTTTCTAAATATGTATATAACTTGCGGTATGGGTGAAATCGTCCTATTTAACTATGTATAGGGGTCTTAAAGTTCACATGTGACTCACTGAGACTTAAAATTGCATGTCTTACCCTCTAAGCACATAGCACCCTGCCCTATGACTTACCTATACCCTACTTAAGGCGTAACTGGTACATAGTAAAACAGAAGTTTATAGCTCAGCAAGGAGTTTTTAATGGCAACTCGACCATGCAGGCAAACATCACACGCACACTCTACAGTTCCAGGACAGCACATGTTGAAAGGATTACTCACACACACTACTTTCAGACCGAGACAGACACTCACATACTCACTCAAAAACCCACATAGACACATGCACACCCATTCATAATACCACAAAAGCACTCAAACGCCCACTCACAGATCCCCTCATACACTCACAATACTTTTGTTTAAATCATACACATACCTTTACAATAATATTTTGTAAACTACATTGAAATTCACATACCTGTAAATTGAGTTGGTTGATCAGATTTTTTAATGTTGTCAGTTTAACTGCAGTCTCGGAGAAAATGTAAAAACTAAGCATAATACCAGAATACTACTCTTCTACACAGTAACCATTAATGTCACCCTTTTTCAACTTTGCTCTCAGAGATACTGTTGAAGATAGCAAATTAAAATGTCCCATTCATATTTTACTTTTCTTAACACCTTTGTCAATGGTCAGCATTTCTTAACACTTTCTTGCACTTCAGTGAACAATTCCAATCTGGTAGTGTTTTGGGGCATATTCGTGAATTTGTCGTGACCCTCAGTGTGGCCCCCTGTGCAATTTCACTATGAATTCACAAATATGTACGGGAGTTCAAAATCAAATTTAGCTTTGTACTGTTCAAACTTTGCAACTCCTCTAATGTTGATTACATACTTGTGACTAAGAAAATAAAGCCTCCATAATAAATAATTAGTGTAAACCACTGTCCTTTTAACAAACAGATTACAGTCTGTTTAATGTTCTTCCCCCACACTCTCTTTGCATAGTTTTCATAGCAACCCCCTTTAGAACACCCTCATGCATCAGTAGGTCAGCATTTTACAACACATTCTAGAAACAGCACATTACTGTCCAACTTAACTGCAGCATGTGGTTGACTGTTTGCAGTTAAACGCATATCCAAGATTGCATAATTATTTATTTTTTATTTTTAACAGAGCCAATCACATAGCTGCTTACTTTTCCTTAAACATCACAACCTAATTTTAGCTACCTGCATATGTTCACCATTCAATCAAATAAATCCTTTTTATAACCAGAACCTGGCCTCCCTTTTTACTGTCTTTCATTTTGAAAACTGTCTCATTCTGCTGCCCCCTTCTCCTGTGTACTGCTCTTCCTTGCCTTGAAAATGGTTAGAGTGTGGATCACAACTAAGGTGCCGATTACGATCCTGGAAAATAATTCCCCGTACGACTCGTATCCGGTCTTTTTACTGTACGAATCGTACAAGTGCCGTACAAACTGCCAAGTACGATTCGCATGCGAAAAAGTCCTTACGAATCGCATTGGGAATTATTCCCCACACGTCCTTGGGTCGGAAAATGTGTCCGACACATCCTCGGACGAATTACCGTACAAATGTGAAAAGTGAAGTCTGACCGCGCAAGTACGATCCATCCCGTGCGTCCGATGTTACAACCGTATGGAAAAAACACCGTCCGCACCGAACTCCCATAGCAACCATGGAGAAATGTGCCCGCATACGTGCCCAACACTCCCCTCAGCCCTCCTATGTACGAGTTGAATCCCCACCCGTGTATGTACACCCGTGTATGTACGAGACGTACCCCCACCCGTGAATGTACACCCGTGTATGTACACCCGTGTATGTACACCCGTGTATGTACGAGACGTACCCCCACCCGTGCATGTACACCCCCGTACATACGGCCCGTACCCCCACCCGCATATGTATGGAGCGTACCCCCACCCCAACCGTGTATGTACGACCCGTACCCTCACCCGTGTACGTATGGAGCGTACCCCCACCCCAACAGTGTATGTACGACCCGTACCCTCACCCGCGTATGTATGGAGCGTACCCCCACCCCAACCGTGTATGTACGGCCCGTACCCTCACCCGCGTATGTATGGAGCGTACCCCCACCCCAACCGTGTATGTACGGACCGTACCCCCACCCCAACCGTGTATGTATGACCCGTACCCTCACCAGCGTATGTATGGAGCGTACCCCCACCCCAATCGTGTATGTACGGCCCGTACCCTCACCCGCGTATGTATGGAGCGTACCCCCACCCCAACTGTGTATGTACGACCCGTACCCTCACCCGCGTATGTATGGAGCGTACCCCCACCCCAACCGTGTATGTACGGCCCGTACCCTCACCCGCGTACGTAATAATCAAAATATGCACTTTGCAAGAATAACCTTAAAAATGCACTTCCTTGAAATTTGTAATTCCGTCTGGTGCTACTGTAGTGCAGAGAAAAAACAAATCCAACAGTTTTGGTCAACCGTGTCAGTGCGTACTGGCATCAGTGTCAGAAGACTTGTAAACAATACCTTTTATTCCAGCCGACCGTAGCAGAGTGGGCCGTCGGCAGCCATCATCGAGGCCAAGGTGTTAAGCAGAGCAAGTGTGTGCCTTCAGGTCGAGGTGCAGGCAGTGAATATATGATGTTACAACGCAAACAAATACAATGCATGCTTTTACAACACATCTTTTACAACGCAAATGACATAATTTTGCACGTTTTTACAACGCATACCATTACAACGCAAATATACTATAATACATTGAATAATCCATTACAACGCATACTACCACAATGCGCACTTTTACAACGCTATTTTTTTAAATTTGTATAATAAACCCCTGTAGGGGGATGCAGGGAAAATAGGGTTTTTGGGTGGGGAAGTTTATTAAAAAGTAGTTATTGCAAATTAATACCCAGGCATTAAAATTGATACTTGAGTACTAAAAATGTATACTCACGTTTAATAATTATTATTTCTGAAAATGTATTTATATTATTATTTTTTTATATTGCTTCAATAAAGACTAATTTGTAACATAACATTTAATAAAAATACAGAAATTTACAAAAAGTACTGGCGTAATAAAATTCTTACTAGAGTACTTTTTTAAAACTAAATATACATTTGTTTTTTAAATATAATTATACTAAACATTACCCAAACATATAAAACACATAATGAATAAATGTAAAACTTTAATTAATACAAAATAATTTATAACAATATTTTACCATCATACACATTTATCCAACAATAAAAAAAAATCAGGTTTGATAACAAAACAAATACACTAAAATTAATATAATTTATTTCATGAAGTAGACTACCATTAAAAAAAAAAAAGCTTTGCATACAAAAACACAATAAGACACAACTAATATCAACATAAAAAAGAAAACTACAGTTTTTAAATGCCAGCAAACAAAAGTCCTACAACTCTTTCATTAAAATTATTTTCAACCGGAATCAGCCAAAACGGATGTTAAAACATACCAAAATAAAAAGTTACGAAAACTAACATAACAAAATAATTATTTACATTCTTACACACGATTAAAAAGACAAAGAAAAATGATACGCAAGACATATTTTGCTTTCAAATAACGTTTAGCAAAACAAAACGTATAAAAGTAGACGTCCACCATTTCAAAAACTATAGTTACCTGATTACCAGAGACTGCATGAAGGATTACACACTCCAAAATATAATCGTCGAAGAAAGCCATCCAAAACACGAAGTACAAACTATAGACATGTATAACTACTCTTTTTTTCAGTTTGTTACAAAACTTTACAAAATACAACAAACTTTGCTAAATATTCTAGTTGGGACAATATATATAAATTAAGTAACTACATATTTTTTTATTGTTACTAAATAAATGTATATTAGTGGGTTTATACAAAATATTCCTAAAACAAACAATACTTCACCAACGAAAATAATAATTAGTATTCAGTTTACAAAATATATTCCAAGTAAAAATAGTGTTTTAGTCCAAAAAATGTTATAAAGTATAACTTTAAATGACTATACCAATGCAAACACATAGTTCCCACAAATAAGGTGCAGGATAGTGTAAGATTAAAATTACTATTCTTGCACCTAAGAGTGTTTTCATCCTTTAAAATACTGGATAGTCGTTTTGTTTAAATTACTATTCCAACTCCAAATGTTGCTTGGTTTACGAAAAATACAGAATAGTGTTATAGTAAAAAAACTATTCCTAATCGATAGATAGCTTACCTCATATTAAATGCAGGATATTTCAAAAGTTAAAATTACTATTCTATCTCCAAAAGGTGTTTTTTTCAGCAAAAGTGCAAGTTAGTGATATATTAAAATTAATATTTCAACTCAAAAGTAAGCTCACCTCAGAGAAAATTGTGGATAGTGTTAAGCTTTAAAATAGTATTCCAACTCCAAATAGTGCTTGCGTCAGAGTACAGAGAAGACTAGCAGTATATTAAAATTTCTATTCCTACTCCAAACACTGCTTCCCTCAGAGAAAATGCTAGATAGTGATGAGGTTTAAATGACTATTCTAACTCCAAAAGGTGCTTGCTTCAGAAAAGGTGCATCATAGTAGTATATTAAAATTATTCCTACTCCAAAGGTTGCTTGCCTCAGAGAAAATGCTGGATAGTGTTGAGGTTTAAATAACTATTCCAACTCCAAAAGGTGTTTGATTCAGAAAAGGTGCAGGATAGTAGTATGTTAAAATTACTGTTCCTACTCCAAAGGGTGCTTACCTCAGAGAAACTGCTGGATAGTGATGGGTTTAAAATAACGAATCCAACTCCAAAGGGTGCTTCTTTCAAGAAAGGTGCATGATAGTAATATGTTAAAATTACTATTCCTACTCCAAAGGATGCTTGCCTCAGAGAAAATGCTAGATAGTGTTTACATTTAAATAACTGCTCCAACTCCAAAAGGTGTTTGATTCAGAAAAGGTGCAGGATAATAGAATGTTAAAATTACTATTCCTACTCCAAAAGGTGCTTGCCTCAGAGAAAATGCTGGATAGTGATAGGTTTAACATAACTATTTCAACTCCAAAAAGTACTTCTTTCAAGAAAGGTGTATGATAGTAATATGTTAAAATTATGATTCCTGCTCCAAAGTGTACTTGCCTCACAGAAAATGCTGGATAGTGTTTTAGTTTAAATAAATATTCCAATTCCAAAAGGTGCTTGATTCATAAAAGGTGCAGGATAGTAATATGTTAAAATTACTATTCCTACTCCAAAAGGTGCTTGCCTCAGAGAAAATGCTGGATAGTGTTTAGGTTTAAATAACTATTCCAACTCCAAAAGGTGCTTGCTTCAGAAAAGGTGTATAATAGTAGTATGTTAAAATTACTATTCCTACTCCAAAGGATTCTTTCCTCAGAGAAAATGCCGGATAGTGTTTAGGTTTAAATAACTATTCCAACTCCAAAAGTTGCTTGATTCGGAAAAGGTGCAGGATATTTATATGTTAAAATTTCTATTCCTACTCCAAAGATTGCTTCTTCCAAGAAAAGTGCATGATACTGTTATATTAAAAGTACTCTTCCTACTCCAAAGAATGCTTTTGTCAAGAACGGTGCAAAATAGTAGCATGTTAAAATTACTATTCCTACTCCAAACGGTGCTTGTCTCAGAGAAAATGCTGGATAGTGTTTAGGCTTAAATAACTATTCCAACTCCAAAACCTGCTTAATTCATAAAAAGTGCAGATAGTAGTATGTTAAAATTACTATTCCTACACCAAAAGGTGCTTGCCTCACAGAAAATGCTGGATAGTCCTTAGGTTTAAATATCTATTCCAACTCCAAAAAGTGCTTGATTCAGAAAACGTGCAGGATAGTAGTATATTAAAATTACTATTCCTACTCCAAAGGGTGCTTGCCTCAGAGAAAATGTTGGATAGTGATGGGGTTTAAATAACTATTCCAACTCCAAAAGGTGCTTCTCTATAGAAAGGTGCATGATACTGGTATGTTAAAGTGACTATTCCTACTCCAAAGGCTACTTCTGTCAAGAAAGGTGCATGATACTGGTATATTAAAACTACTATTCCTACTCCAAAGGATGCTTGCCTCAGAGAAAATGCTGGATAGTGATGGGGTTTAAATTACTATTCCAACTCCAAGAGGTACCTTTTTCAAAAAAGGTGCAGGATTATTGTATGTTAAAATTACTATTGCTAACCAAAAGAGTGCATACCTATAAAATAGTTCTGAATAGAAATAAGATAAACCTACCATTCCTAATATAAATGATGTGTAACACTGTAAACAAGCTGTATATTTATCAAAGGTAAACTTCTAAACATTTTAAACATAAACTTATCTCAATAAAACATGCTGTTTTATTTATAACTAACTGATAAATGTTATCACATACTAAAGATAATTTGTTTTGTATTTTTATATATCAACAAATTACTACTACATGCAACATCCAAAACTGGAACAACATAAAATATATATATCCACTTAACATCATCAAAATCATATACCAAGGTAATTTCCTTAAACATAACCAAAAAAACACAAACAAATAAATGAAAAAGGATACAAACACAAAATGAACAATAAAAAAATCCTCATCTCAAATTATAAACAATGTTCAATTCTTTTTTTTCAGCTTTCAGACCTTCAAAGAATCAGAAAAAAAGAAAAACGTTACAAGGTAATTGCCACATCAATAAATATTACATTCTAAATTTTACTTGTATGATTATAAAGAATATGAATTTTTTTTCTCCCACAGAAAAAGACATATTACAGGTAAATAGATTGTTTATACTTGAATAAGAAATGTAGATAAACACAAATGTATCTCTTCGAATAAAAAAGAAAGAGTTGTATACAATTATAAAACATTAATGTGTTGTTCCTTAACAAAAAATATACTATTATATTTCAGAGAAATTATGTAAGATATTTGTAATATACTAACAATAATGTTCTTTAAACTTTTTCAGACCACAATACAACTTAAAATCCTACATCAAAGAAAGAAACGACCTATACAATATTATAAATGTAAGATTCCTAATACAAAACCCAACCAAAAAAATTAACTATGTTTGTCTCCCGAGGAAATCTTCACCATTAAACTATATATGAACCATATTTATCTGAACGCAGGTGTCATTGGAGGTGCGTGCAATATTGCTCAACCCTTTGCACAGGCAGAGCAGTTACTCTTGGTGACACTGTTTTAAGAACCACATACCATAACCACTCTGCCTCTGCAATGGAGATTGAAGTTCAAGAAAGGATAAATGAAATTAAAGAAATTGCATCCACCTCCAATGAACACTGTGGTGCAGTTTTAAGGGAGGTATCACAACACATTTCCCCCACATGTTGCAAGTACTATGCCCACAATACCTAATTTGTGAAGAATTATTCAACGTCAAAAACAGACAAGTAACCCACAAAGAGTAACACCCCAAACATACTCTGACATAATTATTCCACCTGAACTCTCTGTTACTGTTTCTAATGAACCTTTCCTATTGCATGATAACCAAAACCCTCAAAAGAGAATACTAAACTTTAGCACCCCCCATAATCTAGTAAGCTTAGAAAATAATGATATTTGGATGATGGATGTGACGTTTAAAAGCACGCTCTATCCATTCACCCAAATATACACTATTCACGCATACATTAACAGTACAGTTGTTCCTCTAGTATGCAGTTTACTCCCTGATAAACAATCCTCAACATACACTGAATTTTTATCAGTGATAAAATCTAAAACATCCAACAAAAGTAAGAGAA
This sequence comes from Triturus cristatus, assembly GCF_964204655.1. Taxonomy (NCBI): domain Eukaryota; kingdom Metazoa; phylum Chordata; class Amphibia; order Caudata; family Salamandridae; genus Triturus; species Triturus cristatus. The sequence continues at coordinate 114,310,277 of NC_140588.1, forward strand.
AAGTAATAATTGACTTTAAATTAACTATGATTAATACAATAGCAAAAACATATCCAGAAACCCAAATTCAAGGATGTTTCTTTCACTTTTCTCAGGCTTATTGGTGAAAACTTCAAAAAACATCCTTAATTGAGGATTATATATTAGACAGCAAAGTACAGTTTGAACTAAAAAAAAAACTGCTCTTTGCTTTGTTCCTCCTGACAGTGTCGACGAGTACTAAACTTCAATTACTGAATCAGAATATTTTTCAACAAATGAAGATTAATTGGCAACGATACTAAATTATTTTGAAGACACATGGATTGGCCATCTAAGCAGGTCGGGTCACAGAAGAAGACCACGTTTCCATGTGGACAGGTGGAACTGTTACTCGACCTGCTGAGAGGGAGGAGCAAAAACTAACAATGCCATAGAGGGATGGCACAACTCCTTCAACAAATCAATTGGCAAACCTCATCCTAATTTCTATTATTTCTTGGAAATTTTGAAGAATGAGCAAGTTTTCCAAGAAATTAGAATGACGCAATCATTAACAGGTAGTCTGAACCCAACTATTTCTACCAGAAGTAAGGGAATGTCAGAAAGACTATTGGGTGTAATTCAACAATTTTTGTTGACAATGGCTTTAGACTACCTTTTTTTTTTTTTTTTTTTTTAGATTTTTTATTGAGCAAGGCATTAGGTACATCAAAATACATAATCTACTTCAGATCAATAAAAACAAACATTTTAGTAAATCAGATACTAAAGCTTCTAATTATCAATATGCAAACTAAGTAGCCTAAAGTGCAGCAACCCACATGGTTGGCAATGGTTCTAAAGTGCAATATCCATTAAAGTGCAAGTGCATTTTTATCACAAATAACAATTATCATTCCAACATCAATATCGACCCTTTTTTTAAATTTTTTTTTAAACAATTTAACTGAGACAGCTGTTACCGTCCTTAATCCAAAATAACCGTAAGTCAATCATCTAATAAAGTGCAATAGTGAAAAAAAGTGCAAATGCATCCAAAATACAATGCCAAATGGCTACAATATCCAAAATATAAAACCAGTGTTAAAGTCCCTCTTTTAACTTTTCTAAATCCATAAAAAACTTCCAATTTGTTTCAAATTTTCTAATGGCCCCGATCAGTCTAGCATAAGCTTCTTCAAATTTTCGAGACCTCTTCATTTTGTTGAACCATTTCAAATGAGAGGGGGCTTCACTAGATTTCCAATTCTGTAAAATTAAGGAACGGGCTACCGTACAAGAAATGAATAAAAAAGCTTTCTCGGCCCCTGTTAACCTCACTTTGTCCCCAGAACATCCAAATAGAGCTGCCTCGGCCTCTACCATAACAGTCTTGCCGATTATTAACCTAATATCTGCAAAAATTGCCTCCCAAAAGGGCCTCAACCGTGGACATGAAAAAAAGATATGGTGCCATCCGCCTTCCCCATCAGCCTGGCAACGGAAGCACTTATTCTCCACTCCTGGAAATCTTTTTTTTAAAGCAGCCGGAGTTAATTATGAAAGCCACCGAGATAGGAAGGACATCATTTTAAAATTAGCAGCACACAATGATTTATTTCCTAAAAGACACAGAGCCTCCCAATCATTCAATGAAAAAGTACATCCTGTCTCACGATCTATTTTAGCCAAGTGGCTCTCTAGGACAGACGCTTGACCCTGTTTATGTAGCAACCGGTACCAGTTCCCCACACCACTCACTCTGGCCCCATAAAGGGCTACCACTAGTTGGTTTGGAGCATCAAAAATGCCACTCGTGCTTTTTAGAAAGTGAGCAATTTGCAGATATTCAAAGAAGGAGGGTTTCAAATGGCTCTCCGCCCTACCCATTACCTCTGACCAGGAAATCACCCTATTTTGAATTATGAAATGTCTTAGTTCAGATAGTCCACAGCTTTCCCACTTATTAATGTGTCTTAATCGAAACTGGAGGCCATAACTAGAGGCTTCTCTCAACTTTAAATACTGGAGACCAGAAGAGCCCGTCTTTTAAAAAAATGACTGAGGTCTAAAAGCAAGATCCTTCAATGTCTTGTACCTAGTTTTTTTAGGAAATTTGGAAGTTTTTAAAAACACTTGAGTTTGTGAATCCGATTCTTGAATCATACTATCTAAAAAGAAGCTATCTTTAGTACATTTAGATCCCATCAGTCCAGACACTAAGGTGCTGATCACGATCCGGTAAAAAATATCCCCGTGCGACTCGTATCCGGTCTTTTTACCGTACGAATCGTACAAGTGCCGTACGAACTGGCAATCACGATTCGCATGGTAAAAAGTCCATACGAACCGCATTGGGAATCATTCCCCACACGTCCTCGGGTCGGAAAATGTGTCCGACACGTCCTCGTCCGAATTACCGTACAAACGTGAAAGGTGAAGTCCGACCGAGGAATCACGATCCATCCCGTGCGTCCGAGGTTACAACCGGATGGAAAAATCACCGTCCGCACCGAACTCCCATAGCAACCATGGAGACGTGCCCGCATACGCGCCGACCCCCCCCAGCCCCCGTAGGTACGCGCCGACCCCCCCCCAGCCCCCGTAGGTACGTGCCGACCCCTCCCAGCCCCCGTAGGTACGCGCCGACCCCCCCCCAGCCCCTGTAGGTACGCGCCGAACCCCCCCCAGCCCCCGTAGGTACGCGCCGAACCCCCCTGTATGTACACCCGTGTACGTGTCGAACCCCCCCGTGTACGTTCGAGTCGAACCCCCCCCGTGTACGTTCGAGTCGAACCCCCCCATGTACGTTCGAGTCGAACCCCCCCGTGTACGTTCGAGTCGTACCCCCCGGTGTATGTACGGTGCGTACCCCCCCGTGTACGTTCGAGTCAAACCCCCCCGTGTACGTTCGAGTCGAACCCCCCGTGTACGTTCGAGTCGAACCCCCCCGTGTACGTTCGAGTCGTACCCCCACCCGTGTATGTACGGTGCGTACCCCCAGCGCTACGCGCTGGGGGTACGCACCGTACATACACGGGGGGGTTCGACTCGAACGTACACGGGGGGGTTCGACTCGAACGTACACGGGGGGGTACGCACCGTACATACACGGGGGGGGTACAACTCGAACGTACACGGGGGGGTACGCACCGTACATACATGGGTGGGGGTACGACTCGAACGTACACGGGGGGTTCGACTTGAACGTACATGGGGGGTTCGACTCGAACGTACACGGGGGGTACGCACCGTACATACACGGGGGGGTACGACTCGAACGTACACGGGGGGGTTCGACTCGAACATACACGGGGGGGTTCGACTCGAACGTACACGGGGGGGTACGACTCGAACGTACACGGGGGGGTACGACTCGAACGTACACGGGGGGTTCGACATGTACACGGGTGTACATACAGGGGGGTTCGGCGCGTACCTATGGGGGCTGGGGGGGGTCGGCGCGTACCTACGGGGGCTGGGGGGGTCGGTGCATACCTACGGGGGCTGGGGGGGTACGGTGCGTACCGGGCCACCTACTCTGGTCGATTCGCGCCGTACTTCGCTTTTGCGGCACTTTTTGGGTGCCGTGAAAATATTGGCGTCCGGACTGCTGTCGGTTCGAATCGTAATTCCTGGGTCGTGAAACGCTGCCTGATAGCGTCCCGACGTCACGTCGCAGCATTCCCGGATCACATTCGTATGTATATTTTCGTCGGTCGGTGTTTTTTACGATTCGTACGGAAATGGTGTTTCCGTGCGAATCGTAATTCCATGTTTGTAAAGTTTTACGACCGGGTACGAGTCGGACGGGGAAAACGCTCCGACCGACGGTTCGTACCCGGTTTTTACCGGATCGTAATCGGCACCTAAGTCTAGAAAAGCTGCTTCATAGTAAGTTCTCAAATGCGGCAAAACTAACCCCCCTTGTGCAATGGGTAATTGGACCACTGTCAACTTTACTCTTGGTACTTTCTTTCCCCAGACAAATTCTCTAAATAAGGTTTCTAATTCACTAAAAAAAGACATATTTATTTTGATTGGGACATTAGAAAAGAGAAATATTAATAACGGAAGTATAGACATTTTAATTAAGGAAACTCTACCCACTATCGATAAGGGGAGTATCAACCATTGTTCCAAAAGTTTCTTAATTTTCTCCCTCATTCTTAAATAATTCAGTTTATATAGCTGTTGGTACTGGTTAGACACATATATCCCAAGATATCTGATGGGATCAAGGTTAGTTGCTTGCCTTCTTAAACAAATTGGAAAAGAATTTACATTTGTATTAAGAGCGAGGACTTCGGTTTTATCTGCATTTATTTTATAACCGCCAATTAACTCATAGTTCTTAAATTCGCCTAAAATAATTTCAAGGTTGTCCTTATCCGAAGACAAATATAAAATTATGTCGTCAGCGAAAAGTTTCAGCTTATGCATGCCACAAATAGGTGTTTGAATGGCAGGATTGTTTCGTATTTTAATTGCAAGAGGCTCTATAAAAAAGGTAAAAAGCAAGGGCGATAGCGGACAACCCTGCCTGGTCCCGCGTTTTATTTTTATAGTCCCTGCTTGTTTCGAGTTTACAATTACCTGGGCCGTGGCCCCCTGATAAATATTGCGGAGCATATTACCGACCTGGGCTGGGAAGCCAAACCGTCCAAGGGCAAAAAACAAAGTACTCCAATTCACTAAGTCGAAAGCCTTCTCCGCGTCGACCAAAACAATACTTGCCGGGATAAAATTTGTATTGAAATAGTCCAAGGCATGTATCAAAAACTGTGTGTTTGCCGTCATAGATCTACCCCAAATAAAACCAGTCTGATCACTATGAATTGTCTCTTGAGCGGCAAACAAAAAGCGCCCAGCCCACACTTTCATTAGAATCTTATAATCTGAATTTAAAAGACTGATGGGCCTGTAGGAATTAACATCAGCTGGATTTTTATCTTTTTTAACGAAGGATACAATTATTGATTGTTTAAAACATGTGGGAACCAAGCCTCCCTCTTTTATATAATTAAATAAATTCTTCAGGGGCACAATCAATTCTCCTAAAAAAACTTTATAAAATTCAATAGGGAAGCCATCCTGTCCACATGCTTTCGCCCCGGCTGTTGCTGTAATGGCAGCCACGATCTCGGCTGATTCCACATCAGATCCCACTATACTAATCCGGTTATCTGATAGTTTAGGGATGTTCATATTCATAAAGTATTCCTTAATCTGCTCTTCCTCCACGAGGTATTCAGTCGAATAAAGTTGATGGAAATGTGTTAGGAAGACCTGAGGGATCTCTGCACTATTAGCTACAACTCGACCAGTCTGAGGATCGAGCACTTTCGATATAATGGCTGCTTCTTGTTTTTTCCTGGTTGAATTGGCCAGAAATTTACCAATTAGTTGACTTTCCTCGTAAACTTTTTGTTGAAATATTTGTGAACTACAGATCTCCTCTAGAACAAAAAAATCCCTCAATGCCATTCTTGCCTTTTCAAGCTGATTAGGAAGCGACTGGAGTTGTAAAGCGTATTCTTTTTCAACTTCCACTTGTAATTCGGCTATCTTAGACCTCCGGATGTTTGATTGGGCAGCCGTAAAGGCAATTATTTGGCCGCGGGCCGCTGCCTTAAACCCACCCCAAACTGAGAAGGGCTCTGCTGTATCCTCATTAATATTAAAATATTCGGAGATCCATTTTCTAAAATCTTTCACCCAATCCTGATCCTGTAAAAGGATCCGGTCCAGCTGCCACCTAGGCCGTTCCCTACTCCCTCCCCCAAGCATCATTTCTAGTGTAACATAGGCATGGTCTGAAAAAGGATTACACCCAATATCGGCCTTTACGATCTGGAGGGATCTGGATATAAGAAAAAAATCAATCCGTGACGCGGTCCGAAACCGATATGAATAGCAAGTATAAAATTCTTTATCCGGATTAGTTTCCCTCCATGGATCTATCAGTTGATATTCTTGTCTGATGGCTTCCACTAATTTTTTGGTATTTGGTTTCAATTGTTTTTTGTTTTTATTAGAAGTATCTTTTTTAAGGTCCTGAATAAAATTGAAGTCCCCTCCATATATAATCTGGCCGGGGGCTCCTATCAGTAACGCATTAATTTGATTCAGGGCTGAAATGTCGTCCAACACTGGACCATAATAATTTATAAAGTTCAAGATCTTCCCTAGTAGCTTAGTAACCACCCATATCCATCTCCCATGCACATCCCTGTGTATCTGTAAAAATTCCCAAGGGAGTTTTCTGGAAAAATAAATAGCCACTCCTTTCATGGCTAAACCTGCTGATGCAAAAAAGGCGTTAGAGAAAAACCTCGGTATAAATAACTTAGGGGAATTACATTTTAAATGTGTCTCCTGTAGAAACAGCACCTGGGGATTGAATGATGTCAACCATCTAATAAGAGCACCATACTTCTTAGAATTTAAAATTCCATTAACATTGACTGTAAGGATCTTACATTTACTGATCTCTATTTTAAGATCTTTAAAGCTTCACGTTGTATATTATTTGTACCTTTTGCTCTTGCTCTTTTTTCTGCAATAAACCTAATCCCACCCCTAAAAAAATACCCCCCACCCGCGGGATGTGACAAAACCCCTACCAACCGCGCTATCCACATTCCGCCCCTCCCCTCTATCCTCATGGGTGTCATGGAATTACACCCTTAGTGACCCCACTGACCCCAACACCCCCCCCCCCGGCAATACAATTCTTGTTGCTTTATCTCAGTCTGATAAATAACAGTCTAGCTAGCCCATCTTAACAAAAACTGTGCCTTTAAGCCCTAGATCCTTGCGAGACCTCCTTTAATAGTGCCTGAGCTTCTTCCAGGTCAGAGAACATAAAAAATGTCCCCTTAACTGAAACTTTCAATTTGGATTGCTGGGCGATTGATGCTTGAGCACCATTTGCTTTAAACAAATGGAGGATCTTAACAAACTCTTTCCTTCTACGCGCAGCAACAGCAGTCATATCAGAAAAAATACGACATTTATTAGTTTCATTTACTGGGAACTGTCTCTGCTGAATAGCTTTTGTCAGTATTTTTTCCTTCACTCGAAAATCTGCAAAATTTAGCAGTATTGTTCGCGGCATCGTAGAGTTGGGGAAAGGATGGACTGGAACTCGATGAGCTCTGGTAATGGTAAGATCTCCTTCATACTCAGGGAGAACTTTCTGCTTGATAAAAGAGTCAACCCATTGCAGGGTGTGAGAGCCTTCAATGCCTTCAGGAACCCCAACTATTCGGAGGTTGGATCTCCGAGAATAGTTTTCAAGCTCCTCCAATTTGTTTTCCAGATAGCTCTTATTTTTTACTGCCACTTTTACTTCACTGATTACCGTGGTCATCTGATCTTCTAATACTGAGATTCTGGCTTCCGCCTCCTGAAGTTTGATTGGAAAGCATGACATTGCTTCTTCGATTTTCCCTAGCCGTTGGTGAAGAGAGGCAATTTCCGCTTTCTGCGTACTCTTCATCTCGCGAACCTCATCCAATATTAAGTTCAACAGATTCTTAATATCTAATTGATATTCACCCGCTGTCTCCATAATTAGGCTAGGATCATTTTGAGCACTATCCACACCAGGAGGGCTATTTCTGACCATATTGTCATTATAAGACTGCTGGCTACCTGGCAGTATCAAATCCTGTGATGCCAAACAGGATTGTGACTCAGATTGAAGGGTTGTCGTAACTACGGGGGTATTCATTGCGGTCTCTCTGCTTTTGTCCAGTGATTCCTGTAGTCGGGGCTCACTTGTACTTGGAATGATCGCTTCCATTGATGAAACTGCCTCATCAGGCCTAGAATCTTGGCCCATACGAGCCTCCAAAACTGCCATGCGTTCTGGTTCCAAATTGCATTGAGATTTCTCCTGATTGTGAGATGCCAAAACTAAAACTGGTACCCGTATTGGCAGTGCTGGTATTTCTGAAGAATCTTTAGAGAATTTTGGAGCTAGACCGGAACTTGGACTTAGGAAGGATGATGGTAGGGCAGCTTTCTTCAGGAATAGCGAAAATTGCTTTGCCTCTTTTTTTTCCCTTGGGACCTCTGCCAGCGGGTTATCTTGTTGGGGCTCGATTAACATAGCTGCGGTTTCGCTCATATTTGTTTGATTGTCACAAGATTCAGCCTGATCCGGAGGTGTAACTGGAAGCGGGTCCTCTTCCGTGCTCTCGAGGGAGCTGTCAAGACCACATAAGTTGATGTTATCTTCCTTACTAGGTAACCGGGCCAACCTGGCTGCTTCTTTTGCTTGGGCTAGTCGTGTTTTGGTTTTAAGACGGGTAGCGGAATCGGTTTTGGCAGCCGCATTTAAATGCTTCAGAGGTTTACCCATTTTCTCAGCCTTTCCTGTTCCTTATTGGCCCTCTTATAGCCTTTAGTTGCTTTTCCCTGCTTTTATTAGCCTTAAATACAGCTCCCAATTCGATCGCAAGAGGCCCCCCAACTCGAGATAGCCTATTAAATCATCCGCTCCGTGAAGTATGTCCGTCTGCCAAAAATCCAAAGGATTCACCAAAGCGTTTTATTTGTCCCCCTAATATGTTCAAAACAGCTTTCCCTGCTATACTCCTTCAATTAATTAATTTTTTCCTCTTTCCGTTTCTATGAGGCAATCTAGAAGCAATCCCGAGGCATTACAGGCGGGAGGGAACCGGCAGCAATTTCATTCCCCAGCAACCAACAGTTCAGAGTTCCTCAGTCCCTCAACACCGCCTCAACACAGCCAAACACAGTAGAGAGGCACCAGAGCCTGCAGAACACAGGAGCAAGACAAGGCAGAAGCAAAGCAGCCACGAAGGAGGAGAAACAGCCACAGCCCAAAAGAGCCGGTATCTGCCTCCAGCTCACCTCCTCCGCAGCGCCGCCAGGACGACAGAACAGCTGCTCCATGCTCCAGGACTCTCCATGAACAGCGCCGTCCCGTCAGTCCCGAAATCGGCGGAAATCGGCGAAATCCAACGCAACTCGAGCACTTCAAAGGTAACGCGGTGAAAACCTCCCGGACGAAAACGCCGGCCCGGTGCAAGCAGCCATTGCCGGGGGTGGGGTCGCTGGTCACATGTGGCTATCCGGAGGCGTGGTTCTCCGTAGCCATTCCTGGCTTTAGACTACCTTGATAATCTTGCACACATCCTACACTTTTAAATCCCAATATTTTTACTTGTCTGCTTTGCCCTAAAAACTCATAATAATTCAATTGATAATTTCTAAACATTTTTAAATTAATAATAAAAGTCGGTTCTTCTTACCTTCTGATGTTTTCTTTCTTCAATTCTTGCACTTACATTCCATCCATTACTTCACCAAGAGTCTTTTTTATTTTTTTAAACTATAGTAAATAACTGAGAATCCATTTGAAAAAATCCATAGACCGATGAAAAAGATATTAATGTGCACACTAAAAACAGTGCATATGTCAAAAAACGCACCCAATAAAAAAATTCCGAAAATGAAAAAGATTTGTCAAAAAAAGCAGTAAGTTCCAATGTTGCAATCCAGTTCTGATCGAAATACAATAACATTTCGATATCTGTAGAAATCCAAAATAAAGAGACCCAAGAAAAAAATCCTGAAAACGTTTTTTGTTTCTGATCGAAAAAACAGAAAAAATTCCAAGGATTCAATCCATCTAACCAAAAATCCTGTTGAAAATTAATAATGAAGACATCCAAAGTGTATTATTTTTAAACAAAGTTTAAATAAATCTAACCACGAAGAAGATACAAATATTTTATTTACTAAACAGCGTGTCGCTAAACCAAAAAAGTACTCCTTTTCAAACACTTTTGTTTCATTAAGTGTTTAATATATATACCATTTACATCTTTATAAAACAAAAGTAGTTTGTGAAAAAAAAGAGACCCGACATGGGACTACTACTGCAACATGTAATGGTGGAAATTAATTGGTGACACATCAAAAATACTTTAAACACATTTACTAAAGATATGAACCTCTCTCATCTCTCCTTACAATAAACATTACCACTACAGTATGTATATTAAGATTGTAAATTTGTCTTACCTTAACGCAGCTCTCCCTTGCTTCTGTTCTCTCTAGCGATGATCACCGTAATGATGAAACGTACGTTGACGCATCGACGTCATGTCTTTTAGTAAAAATGAAAAAAGGATATTTTCTCTCATTGAAAACAATGGAAAACCATTAGAAAGTTATTAAAAAATGAATTATAAAATGTTACTGTACATAATAAAACACAAAATTATTTTTCAAAAATATATTTATGTGTACTCTATTTTTCTACATATTTTTCTTCATTTAATTAAAATATTCTAAATATCTCAAATTAATAATAAAAATGTTGCTATAAATACTTTACATATCTTGTATTTATTTATACATGTTTATTTATGTTTTAAAAATATAAAAATGCTAAACAATTCTTTGTTAATTTACACATTTAAATATATATATATATATATATTTTAATTAATAATTTACATGTACTTTACATTTAAATATATTTATTATTTTTCACCATTTATTCTTAACAATAATGATACATAAACATCACATTACCTATCTTTTCATTAATAACTATTTATTTATAAAATATTAAAAAATGTATAACTTTCTAATAATATTTTCTATAATGTTTTACATAACAAATACAGTGTTACAAATATTATTAATACCTGAGTATTAATTTACATAAAATGTTACCTAAACCTTAAAATCAACAGAATTAATATTATCATCAATATTAACTATTTTAACAACAACATTAATACCCGAGTATTTTTTCTTCTTTAAATCAAATCAAAATCTGCTATAAATGTTTACATAATAATTTTAAAATTAGTAGCAATATTCATCCCTGAGTATTACATTACTCAAAATTTCAAACTATTCCATAAAATAGTTAATATTATTATTAGCATACATATTACATCTTTAATAACAATATGAATACCTTAATATTAAAAAATATAATAAAACAATTTTCTTTTATAAATAAATATTACTTATATTATTAAACATACATTATCAAAAAATATAACAAACACTCACCATACAATACTTACCAATGCGTTGTAAAAGCATACGTTGTACTTGTAATGCGTTGTAATGGCATGCATTGTAAAATCATGCTATTTAAATGTACCTACATTGTAATAGTTGCATTGTAAAGGCATTGCATTGTAATGCCTGCGTTGTAAAGGATGTCTCCTACAGGCAGTGGTTCGTGGTGGTCGTCCAGCGGCATCTGTGAGACCAGGTCTGCGGTGCAAAGCGGGGCAGTACTCATCCCGGTGCTGATGGTCACGGTGCATCTAAAGACATATCACCCTGCCTTATGGCCTACCTGCACCCTACCATAGGGGTGACTTATATCTAGTAGAGGGAAAGTTTAAGGCTTGGTAAGCAGTTATCAATGTCAAGTCACCCTGCCAGTTATACTGAACACATGGGTTCTGCAGTAGCATGCCCAATGCATGTTTAAAGGGAATACTTGTCTAGAAGGCTGACATGGGGTGCCAGTGCTTCTGTACAAATCTAAATAAGGATATCAGTCCATCCCTCGGCGTGTTACTGCATGTGTAAGTAACTATAAAGCTAGATGACCAGCTGTCTTAGATTTCTCAATGGGTAACTGGCTGTAGATATATTACTTACTAGCTCTATTACTGAGTATTGGGGTTTATAATTGTGGTGCAACTGGCTCTGTTTCTGCTGGATAACTTACACATATTAGAAGGGAAATGTAAACCTTAGTTTTAAGTGCCAACTCGACCTGGCAGTAAAACTGCTCACACCGTCTGCACTAGCAGCCACACCACGTATTTGAAGGTCTACTAGACTGGATAAGTGACTAGGAGTACCACTGCTTTAGTACACATCTAAATACATGTATCATTCCCTTCCTGGCTGTGTCACTGGATGTGAAAGTATCTAAGTCACAATCTCTTTATGTCTATGTAAATGGCTGCAGATATTATTTACTGCCTCTATCACTGAGTGTTGGACTTCATAAATATATGCACAGGTACCTCTGTTGCGACTGCTTACATAAGGGTGGTAGGAGCATATCACTGAATATCTACATGCCTCTGTCTATCTCTCCCTCAAAGTCTAGGTGAGTAACTCAGATTTTCTAAATATGTATATAACTTGCGGTATGGGTGAAATCTTCCTATTTAACTATGTATAGAGGTCTTAAAGTTCACATGTGACTCACTGAGACTTAAAATTGCATGTCTTACCCTCTAAGCACATAGCACCCTGCCCTATGACTTACCTATACCCTACTTAAGGTGTAACTGGTACATAGTAAAACAGAAGTTTATAGCTCAGCAAGGAGTTTTTAATGCCAACTCGACCATGCAGGCAAACATCACACGCACACTCTACAGTTCCAGGACAGCACATGATGAAAGGATTACTCACACACACTACTTTCAGACCGAGACAGACACTCGCATACTCACTCAAAAACGCACATAGACACATGCACACCCATTCATAATACCACAAAAGCACTCAAACGCCCACTCACAGATCCCCTCATACACTCACAATACTTTTGTTTAAATCATTCACATACCTTTACAATAATATTTTGTAAACTACATTGAAATTCACATACCTGTAAATTGAGTTGGTTGATCAGATTTTTTTAATGTTGTCAGTTTAACTGCAGTCTCGGAGAAAATGTAAAAACTAAGCATAATACCAGAATACTACTCTTCTACACAGTAACCATTAATGTCACCCTTTTTCAACTTTGCTCTCAGAGATACTGTTGAAGGTAGCAAATTAAAATGTCCCATTCATATTTTACTTTTCTTAACACCTTTGTCAATGGTCAGCATTTCTTAACACTTTCTTGCACTTCAGTGAACAATCCCAATCTGATAGTGTTTTGGGGCATATTCGTGAATTTGTCGTGACCCTCAGTGTGGCCCCCTGTGTAATTTCACTATGAATTCACAAATATGTACGGGAGTTCAAAATCAAATTTAGCTTTGTACTGTTCAAACTTTGCAACTCCTCTAATGTTGATTTCATACTCGTGACTAAGAAAATAAAGCCTCCATAATAAATAATTAGTGTAAACCACTGTCCTTTTAACAAACAGATTACAGTCTGTTTAATGTTCTTCCCCCACACTCTCTTTGCATAGTTTTCATAGCAACCCCCTTTAGAACACCCTCATGAATCAGTAGGTCAGCATTTTACAACACATTCTAGAAACAGCATATTACTGTCCAACTTAACTGCAGCATGTGGTTGACTGTTTGCAGTTAAACGCATATCCAAGATTGCATAATTATTTATTTTTTATTTTTAACAGAGCCAATCACATAGCTGCTTACTTTTCCTTAAACATCACAACCTAATTTTAGCTACCTGCATATGTTCACCATTCAATCAAATAAATCCTTTTTATAACCAGAACCTGGCCTCCATTTTTACTGTCTTTCATTTTGAAAACAGTCTCATTCTGCTGCCCCCTTCTCCTGTGTACTGCTCTTCCTTGCCTTGAAAATGGTTAGAGTGTGGATCACAACTAAGGTGCCGATTACGATCCTGGAAAATAATTCCCCGTACGACTCGTATCCGGTCTTTTTACTGTACGAATCGTACAAGTGCCGTTCAAACTGGCAAGTACGATTCGCATGGGAAAAAGTCCATACGAATCGCATTGGGAATTATTCCCCACACGTCCTCGGGTCGGAAAATGTGTCCGACACATCCTCGGACGAATTACCGTACAAATGTGAAAAGTGAAGTCTGACCGCGCAAGTACGATCCATCCCGTGCGTCCGATGTTACAACCGTATGGAAAAAACACCGTCCGCACCTAACTCCCATAGCAACCATGGAGAAATGTGCCCGCATACGCGCCCAACACTCCCCCCAGCCCTCCTATGTACGAGTCGAATCCCCACCCGTGTATGTACACCCGTGTATGTACGAGACGTACCCCCACCCGTGAATGTACACCCGTGTATGTACACCTGTGTATGTACACCCGTGTATGTACTCCCGTGTATGTATGAGACGTACCCCCACCCGTGCATGTACACCCCCATACATACGGCCCGTACCCCCACCCGCATATGTATGGAGCGTACCCCCACCCCAACCGTGTATGTACGACCCGTACCCTCACCCGCGTACGTATGGAGCGTACCCCCACCCCAACAGTGTATGTACGACCCGTACCCTCACCGGCATATGTATGGAGCGTACCCCCACCCCAACCGTGTATGTACGGCCCGTACCCTCACCCGCGTATGTATGGAGCATACCCCCACCCCAACCATGTATGTACGGACCGTACCCCCACCCCAACCATGTATGTATGACCCGTACCCTCACCAGCGTATGTATGGAGCGTACCCCCACCCCAACCGTGTATGTACGGCCCGTACCCTCACCCGCGTATGTATGGAGCGTACCCCCACCCCAACCGTGTATGTACGACCCGTACCCTCACCCGCGTATGTATGGAGCGTACCCCACCCCAACCGTGTACGTACGGCCCGTACCCTCACCCGCATATGTATGGAGCGTACCCCCACCCCAACCATTTATGTACGGACCGTACCCCCACCCCAACCGTGTATGTTCGACCCGTACCCTCACCCGCGTATGTATGGAGCGTACCCTGACACCAACCGTGTATGTACGGACCGCACCCCCACCCCAACCGTGTATGTATGACCTGTACCCTCACCCGCGTACGTATGGAGCGTATCCCCACCCCAACCGTGTATGTACGGACCGTACCCCCACCCCAACCATGTATGTACGACCCGTACCCTCACCCGCGTATGTATGGAGCGTACCCCCACCCCAACCGTGTATGTACGGACCGTACCCTCACCCGTGTATGTATGGAGCGTACCCCCACCCCAACCATGTATGTACAGACCGTACCCCCACCCCAACCGTGTATGTACGACCCGTACCCTCACCCGCGTACGTATGGAGTGTACCCCACCCCAACATTCTAAGTAAGGAGCGCACCCCAGGCCCCAACACCAGCACCTTCACCCAACATCGCGCATGTACGAATCGTACCAAGACAGACACAAGGACAGCACTGTAAAACAAAATTGCCGAAGTACACACCGTACACACGCTAAAAACGCACGTACACAACCAGGACAAAGCAAAACAACACAAGAATACACTATTCGAATGGCACAAAGCCACAAAACATGTCCAACAAGCACAAATACAACACATTCACTGACCTGCAACTGCCAAAATCCCAAACAGAGGCCCAAAACACAACCACTCCTTATAACACACCCACCCAAAGTTCAAACACAGCCACACCCATCAATGGACCAATAAAAAGGGCCCACAGACACAAACCATGAGCCTTTGCAACAGACTCACTGCTGCCAGACCCCACAGACAACCTACAGCACCATACTTGAACCTTTACTACACCTTACACTTGCACACCTTCACAAACCCACCTACACAAACACCCCCTCATCACATTCACACACACACCTGCACAACCACACCCACACACCCACAACCATCCACACCCACACCCCCCACAACCATCCACACCCACACCACTCACCATGCCCACTAACAAGAATCTAAAGTTCACTAGCCGAGAGTTGGAGGTCCTTGTCGACGAAATCCTCAGAGTCGAGCCACACCTCTTTGGAACATTGGTCAGGCAGACCAGCATTTCCGAAAAAACAGCCATGTGGCAGAGGATTGTCGATGCTGTGAATGCTGTTGCGTCCACCAGAAGACCAGGCATGAATGACAAGCCAGGTGGTACGATCTGCGGAGGAAGGTCCGTGCCAAAATGACCGATGACCACAACCAGGCCAACATCACTGGAGGAGGGCCGCCCCGCAGACCCGTACAATACCATCCCTAGAAGGACTCCGAGACCCGGGTGAGTACACAAACAACTCACCTCACATGGGGGAATGTCATCCACAACCAAACTCACAATCAGGCACGCAACCACCCCAAGCTATCGCATGACTCAACCACACTCCATGAACACGCACATGCCACTAGCGCCACCATGCCCCATGCACCCAGCTGGACAATGCCAAGTCACAGGCCACAGAAAACACCAACACAAGACACGGTAAGCCGGATGGCGCGAGTGTGTGCCCCAAAAATCACATAGAAGCAGACAACAATGCCCTCTGCCCATATGGCCTAGGTCACAGCCAGACAAACAGTGTGTCCCCACACAGGAAAGACTTGCCAGCAAATGGCGGACGCCTTGCATTAAGACATGGGGGTGAAGGCACGTTTTTGCACATGACAGCAGCTAAGGAACAGCCAACACTGTGAAAGAGTGGCAGCACACACCACCACAGCAGCAGCGCAGACACAGACACTACACCCAATGGGTGCCTGGAGATCAGAAACAAACTCACATCAACAAGCCAAGGGCCATTCAAAGATCTGCAAAAGGTGTGTGCCTAGGAAGCTGGGCTGAGGTGACAGAGGGTGACACACAGAGGGAGGGAGAGGGGGAGAGAGAGGGAGGGAGACACAGGGAGACGGACAGAGGGAGGAGGCTGACACAGGGAGGGAGGGAGAGGGGGACAGAGAGGGAGTGAGAAAGGGACACACAGGGAGACCAATTCAGCCTTGGGGGGTGTGGGAATGTCTGCTCATCAGCAGGTGGACTGCGTGCATGTAGAAAAGGGTGGCCAGTGCCTGAATCCCCCTCTCTTCTCCATGGCAAAACACTGGGCCATGTCCCAACCTGTGCACGAGCACAATGCCAGCTACCTGCATTATATAAGTGTGTGGAACAACTCCATGTGCCCACGTACAGTGCAACACGGAAGGCGCCAATGCATGGCTCGCCACACCTGCTCACTCCACTGCTGACTGCAGTCACAATTGACGCAGCAAGTAAGACTGTGCCACACATAGGTAAAGTCTCAAAAGCTGTGGCCAAGGGACATACCCATGCACAAGTGCACTGTGAGTGGAATGCAAGACATATCCAAATTCCCAGAGGAAATGTGCCAACTTAGAAACAAATGAAACATGGATGTTGCATGGAACAAAAATAACATTGTCTCTCTCACACACAGGTCAACGTCGTGGATCACCCCCCAACACTGGGGGGGAAGACTCACAGGACCCGGCTCTGTGGGATGACAGACCCACCGGCAGCGATGACTCTCACCACTCTGTGGACGACCCCGACCAAACTGGCCCCTCTGGTGTCCAACCACCTGCAGCACCTGCGTCAGGTACAACTGGGCCAACCACCACCCCCACTCCTGCCACATCGCAGGAGACACCCAGGATCCCTGCCCCACCACCACAATGCAGCCAGGCTGGCCAGGAGGGACACGGTGTACCGGGCACCCAGGAGGAGGCAGGCGACAACGCTAATGCCACCTCTCAGGGGTCCCGGAGACCCGATGTGCCCACAAGGGCAGGCCAGGTGCAAGTGGGCAGGGGTGGTGGGAGTAGAGGACGGCGGAGGCGCGAGCCTGACCAGTTGGCTGCGGAACCGGTATATTCCCATGTCAGAAACATCCTGGAGACATACCGGCAGGACACCACGGGCATGGCCCAGGTTGTGTCCATCCTCGAGGAGATCAAGACCCAGCAGGCCCAGCAACATGCTGAGCAACATGCCTGTCTACTGCGACACCAAGGGCGGATGGAGGACAGACAGGCTGAGCTTGTGACGGTGTTCACAGGAATTCACCGTACACTCCGTCAGATAGCCGACAACATGGGCAACCCTCCCTGTGCCACCAGGCGTAGAACATCACCACCCACAGGGAGGGATCAGGAGGAGACATCCGACGGAGCATCCCAAACATCTTCACGGCCTGCTTCTGAGGGTTCACGCAGGAGGGCGGGTCGTCCACGGAAAAGACCGTGAGGGTCGGCGCAACAGCACCATCTCCCAGGACACCTGGCCTGGCACCTGGCCCACTGGACCAACAGCAGCACATCAGCAAAAGACATCCTCTGCCACATGGACTTGCTGGTCACTGTCTGACCAATGTTGACAAAGACTGTGGCATGGACTCTGAGGATTTCCAATGGCAAGGACACCAACTCCCCTAGTGAACTTTGGATTCCACACACCCGGAAAGCCCCTCATGTCATACCCCCCCCACGTACCCCAACAAAAATAAAAGGTTACACAATAAAGAGATGATGCCTACATTTTGCATTATTACCTTACATGTTTCTTGTAAAGTCTAACCATGCCTGAGGTCTCATATGACTTCAACCATCCACACCCTGGGGCCTGAGTCTGGCACAGGACACACATGGGTCACAATGTATTAGGCAACACAGACATGGAGCACCATACACACCCGTGATGGGCCCAACCAGCTGAGGGGGTGGCAGCACAACCTTGCCGACAGACATATTGAGTACAGCGACAGCCATGGGCAGTGGTCAGGGATCATGTGGAGTGTCCTGGGGGGCACCCAAGTATGTGTGGACAGGTGGCAGAACCATGTCCTGCAAGCTTGAGTCAGGTGGATGCAGAGAATGGTGGCCTGGCCAACGTTGGATGCATGGGGATGGCACATGTCACAATACCCACACAGTCATGGACATCATGCACAATACACAGTCAAATCCCACACAAACAGCTTGCATCTTGCTACTCGACACATAGACACATAGCCACTATCAGGGAAAACCATGCCAGACATGCCGTATGCACCGTGGCAACACACCAGCATTGACTGAGAAGAGGCACCTTGGAGGGGGAACAACCTTTACAACGCAACTTTTACACCGCACTACCATTACAACGAAAAACCGTATCAATATGGGTGTGCTCGCGTATGCGTACCCATAGTGATAGTGAGCGTACAGGCGTGTGTACGGTCCGTATCACTATGGGTGTGCTCGCGTATGCGTACCCATAGTGATAGTAAGCGTACAGGCGTGTGTACGGTCCGTATCACTATGGGTGTGCTCGCGTATGCGTACCCATAGTGATAGTGAGCGTACAGGCGAGTGTACGGTCCGTATCACTATGGGTGTGCTCGCGTATGCGTACCCATAGTGATACGGACCGTACACACGCCTGTACGCTCACTATCACTATGGGTACACATACGCGAGCACACCCATAGTGATACGGACCGTACACACACCTGTACGCTCACTATCACTATGGGTACGCATACGCGAGCACACCCATAGTGATACGGACCGTACACACGCCTGTACGGCCCGTTGCTATGCATTTGGGGTGCCCTAGGGCCCCGGAATGCACCGTACCTGTGTGTGAAACTCCAAATTACATAGGGGACACATGAGGGACAAGTATAAAGGCCTACATGCATGCTGGTTGTCATGGAGACCAAGTTTAAAGTATGATTTTTTTGCTGCAGGTGCACACCAGAAGTCAGTTTGAATGAATCTACTTTGTTGCAATGTGGGTTTGGAGTTGACATCATGCTCAAGAAAAAAAAGCAATAAAAACACACTGACTGTGCTAGGTTTGAAGGGATTGTAGGAAAAATAGGATGCAAATGTGAGTGACCAATCACTCTGTACTCCTGTGCATGAAACAGGCCAGCAAGGCAGATATAAGGCAGCCAGGTCCCATGAGGGAGCACTTGCCTGCACATCTTTGGATTCTACTACCCAGCTGCTGCTCCTGATTCCCTGGAACCATGTCAAGGTCTGTGGAGAGGGCACAGCCTTTCACCCTGGAGGAGAACCTGGCATTGCTGGATGTGATCCTCCCACAGTACCCCCTGCTGTATGGGCGACCAGGGTATCAGGTGAGTGCAGAGTCTACTGGCACAGACTGTGTCCCTTTTTTGTGACTGTGACTCCTGGCATTGTGTCCAGGTGTGACACACATGCAATGTACTGTAGGGGGGGTCCCAGGGGGGGAATGCCTGATGTCTCCCAGCCAGAGCATGCTGTGGTGCATGTCTGCCGTCCTCACTTGCATTGTGTTTACTGTGACAATCACTGCATGGTGCATGCCACATTCTGCCTGTCTTATCCTCCTGGGGATGTAGCCTCTACAGTCCTCATGTGATTATGTGGTCAGCCCAGTGTGACAGGTGACTGTACCCACAGATGTGTGTTAGTTCTGTGTACCTGTGCTGAGAGTGTCCACATGATGTGTTCGTACCCTGGAAATCGGTGTGTGTGTAAGTCCCCTGTCATGTGGGTGGGTGCATATGTGGAGTGTAGCACCCGGGCTGCATCAGGGATGGAGATACCCTGCCCATCTGATGTGAGCACGGAGCAGTGCTGTGTGTCTGACGTGCAGAGCCAGCCCCACACCTGTGAGCCCCCCCCGTCTAGTGGCACATGTGCAGAGTGAGGTTTGTCGCTGCATTTGGCAATGGCAGGTGAATGTCCTGTGCCTGTGTGTGGCTGTGTACTCTGCTGAGGTAGCGTCAGTGGCCTGTGGCATGTGACTGCTTAGAGGTGCTGCACATAATCCTGGTGTAGCTTGTGATGCACAGTGTGAGCCTGGATCATTGATTGTGTGGTTGCCCTCATTCCACCTGTGTACTTTCAATGGCACGTACTGCTTTTGCCCTTCCCCAGAGGATCATGTCCCTATGACAAAGGTGCAATGCGTTGGATGCATACTATGCCTTGTTGTAAACAGCAAATTTGTTCTAATATGTGTCTCTGTGACATGTGCCAGGTGTATTGATGTAGTGTCACTTGTTGATCCTCACAGGTAGGCGCCTCTGCCAAGAAGCAGATCTGGATGAACGCCGTCAGTGCCGTGAGGAGGACGGAGGGTCGCAAGTGGCGCCTGGCCCAGGTGAGAAAACACTGGCAGGATATCCGGTGCTGGACGCGGAGGATCGCACGGGTCCTGCTGGGGGACTCACCTGAGACCCATAAGAACCGCGGGCGCCGCCATCTGACCCACATCCACAAGCGTGTGCTGGCGGTGGTCTTTCCAGACTTGGACAGGCGCTTACAGGAGAAGCAGCAGCAGGAAGGGGGTAGGTACATGTGTGTTTGTTGTGTGTCACCAGCATTTGTAAGTGCACAGTTGCATGGATACACTGCCAGGGTTAAAAGGTACTGTGCAGATCCGGTTACCCACAGTATAGCAGTGCTCTCTTGCCTCCCTTCCCTTCCTTGCAATGTGTTCCCTGGTCTGTGTGTAGTCACTCCTTCACAAGGTTATCTAGGCTGGCACTTTATCCACGTGAACAATGCCTGTAGCATGCATGTAGGGGGTGGTTGGTGCGGGCAAAGCCTACATGTCAAAACCTGATGTCTCCTTGCTAGGTCTGGCCAGTGTGTGATGTTTGTCTGGACATACACTCAAGGTGCAGTGAGCCAGTCATGGTCGGCATGTTTTCAGTATTACCTATGCAGCATGTGCCTCAAGTTCATGGATATGTTCCCCGCTTATCCCTATTTTCGGCAACGCTGTGTGGTGCAGATGCAGTGCTGGATTGTCCCCCGAGCCTGGCTCCTCTGTCAAAATCCATTTCATGTCATTTGCTAATGTGTCATGCTCTCCATAGTTTTTCAGTGGCATGGTGGGTCAACCAACTGTGTGTTGCATGCCCTACATATGTACCTTGTTTTGTAGATGTTACTCATCTTTCTTTTCAGGCTATGCACTGTAACCTATGTAGATTGGACTCATGTGACATATGTATACAGGTGTATGATTAATTGCTGTCTATTCACCTTGCCCACAGCATCGTCGGGGGACACGGAGGGAGACATCAGCACAGACGGAGCGGAGGGACCGAGCACCAGTGCCAGCGATGACATCTTGGCTGGCACATCAAGTGGAACTGAGGCGGAGGAGAGTGAGGCCGAGGACCTGTCCAGTGCCACCACAGAATATGAAGCTGACGGGTCCGAGGATGAGCTCTCCGAGTGGGCGGAGGCTGCACCAGCAGCTGACAGCAGCACAACATCTCTCCCCGCCCCCTCCATTGCCATCAGCCGCCTCCCACTTGCTCGTGTCCCTTCCCAGCGTGCCTGGTCACCACATGTCTCCTTCCTGCCAGGCACCGCACCCCCTGCCCCTGTCTCCACTGCTGCCGCCAATGCCGAGTCTGTTATTATCCAGCGGCAGTTGCAGGTTGGTCAGGCTGCGATGCTTAATGTCCTCCATGGCCACAGCCAAGTGCTGAACAACATGGAGGCATACTTGGAGGGCATTTTCTCATCGCAGGCTGACCAACGCAACTTGCTGAGGTCCATTGACTCGACACTGACTGCAGCAGTGGGTCTCCTGCAGCGCTTCGTCCAACCCCCTACCCCTGACCCATCCACACTTCCCACTCCCATGCCTGTCCCACATACACCCAGATGTCAGCATGCACCCACCACAACAGACACAGGCACCACACCAGCAGGGAAGGTCAAACGCACATCTCCTGGCAGGCACACACAGGGTGAAGTAGGCACACCCACTGGGTCGGGGGGCAAACGTAAGACACGCAGCCAGAGTGGGAGTCCGCATTCCACCAAATCCACTCCCTCCAAATCCCCTCCCCTCATCTCTCCTGGCCACATATCCAGCAAAGACTCCTTCATGGCCGCTCTGTCCCTGAGCCCCACAGTGACACCCCCCGCAAGCGGTCAAGGGAGTCCCCGGTCAGGGTGGTTGAGTCGCCCCCCTGTCCACACCCTCCCCCAGTGGCGCTGCGACCCATCCCTCTGACCCTCCCCCCTCCTTGGGGCCTGTGGTTCCTTCGGGTGCAGGGGAGTCGCTGGAGGACCTTGCTAAGGTGTGCAGCGCCATCCTGGCCTCCGCCTTTGGCACTGCCCCACCCCCTGTGGTGGAGTCCTCCGTCCCTGCACCTACGACGCCTACCCTTCGCCCTCATGTCCCTGCGGTGCCTGGTCCTTCACCCCCACATGATGCCCCCCCCCTCTGGAAGACGAGTCTGACTGTGCAGGCAAGCTAGGGGACACGCATCCCACTGTGTCCCCCACCTGGATTTGAACTTTGGATTGCCCTATGGGCATTGTACATTTTGAACTTTCAAGGGACAAACAGATTTTTGGATGCTGAATAAAGCAATTTCTTTTTCCTTAGTACACTACTGTCTGTCTGGTATTGCTGTTGGTGGACCTGCTCCATTATTGTGGGGGGTGACATCGTCCCAAGGTGTGTTCCTCCCTCTGTGTAACCTGGCATCTTCCCTGCAGGGTGTTTCCAATATGTGGTGCTGAGCTGTGTCTACATCAGCTGGGTGTGTGACGGACTCCTTCAACTTTGCACATGCATGCTGAGCGATGTCTCCACCTGCATCATTCGTGGCATCCTTGGTGGTCACTGTACTTGTGTATGTAGACTGTTGACATGACTTCATGTGGACATGTTCTCTTTTAGGCGCTATGCATGTGTGTACTCCCAGCCTCGCACACATGTGGTACATGTGCTGCAGGGTCTTTGTGCACCTGACTGACATTTGTGGGCATTGTATCTGTGGGTACTCCACCCTTTGTGTTCCATGGGCACTGCTGGGAGGACTCTGCACCCACCCCTCCTGTGTCTGGGCACTGCTGTGAGTGTTAGGCACACACCCCTCCTGCGTCTGGGCACTGCTGGGAGTGTTAGGCACCCTCCCCTCCTGTGTCTGGGCACTGCTGGGAGGACTCTGCACCCACCCCTCCTGTGTCTGGGCACTGCTGGGAGGACTCTACACCCACCCCTCCTGCGTCTGGGCACTGCTGGGAGGACTCTGCACCCACCCCTCCTGCGTCTGGGCACTGCTGGGAGGACTCTACACCCACTCCTCCTATGTCTGGGCACTGCTGGGAGGACTCTGCACACACCCCTCCTGTGTCTGGGCACTGCTGTGAGTGTTAGGCACACACTCCTCCTGCGTCTGGGCACTGCTGGGAGTGTTAGGCACCCACCCCTCCTGTGTCTGGGCACTACTGGGAGGACTCTGCACCCAACCCTCCTATTTCAGGATATGTACGCTTAGAACATACACGGGTGTGGGTTTGCTCCATGCATACGTGGGTGGGGGTACGGTCCGTACATACACGGTTGGGGTGGGGGTACGCTCCATGCATACGGGGTGGGGGTACGGGTCGTACATACACGGTTGGGGTGGGGGTACGCTCCATGCATACGCGGGTGAGGGTATGGGTCGTACATACACGGTTGGGGTGGGGGTACGCTCCATGCATACGGGGTGGGGGTACGGTCCGTACGTACACTGTTGGCATGGGGGTACGCTCCATGCATACGCGGGTGAGGGTACGGGTCAGACATACACGGTTGGGGTGGGGGTACACTCCATACATACGCGGGTGAGGGTACAGGTCGTACATACACGGTTGGGGTGGGGGTACGCTCCATGCATACGTGGGTGAGGGTACGGGTCGTACATACACGGTTGGGGTGGGGGTACGCTCCATGCATACGGGGTGGGGGTACGATCCGTACGTACACTGTTGGCATGGGGGTACGCTCCATTCATACGCGGGTGAGGGTACGGGTCGTACATACATGGTTGGGGTGGGGGTACGCTCCATGCATACGCGGGTGAGGGTACGGGTCGTACATACACGGTTGGGGTGGGGGTACGCTCCATGCATACAGGGTGGGGGTACGGTCCGTACGTACACTGTTGGCATGGGGGGTACGCTCCATGCATACGCGGGTGAGGGTACGGGTCGTACATACACAGTGGGGGTGGGGGTACGCTCCATGCATACGGGGTGGGGGTAGGGTCCGTACGTACACTGTTGGCATGGGTGGTACGCTCCATGCATACGCGGGTGAGGGTACGGGTCGTACATACACGGTTGGGGTGGGGGTATGCTCCATGCATACGCGGGTGAGGGTACGGGTCGTACATACACGGTTGGGGTGGGGGTACGCTCCATACATACGCGGGTGAGGGTACGGGTCATACATACACGGTTGGGGTGGGGGTACGCTCCATGCATAGGGGTTGGGGGTAGGGTTCGTACGTACACTGTTGGCATGGGTGGTACGCTCCTTGCATACGCGGGCGAGGGTACGGGTTGTACACACACGGTTGGGGTGGGGGTACGCTCCATGCATACGTGGGTGAGGGTAAGGGTCGTACATACACAGTTGGGGTGGGGGTACGCTCCATGCATATGGGGGTGGGGGTACGGTCCGTACATATCCGTACCCACGCTGTGGAATACTTGTGCGGGCCGTACCCAGGCCTTTGCCACGTGGGTACAGCCGTCCCGCCATTGTTTGGGTGATGTAGGGTTTGGGTGAATGGTGAATGGTATGACTCGTGAATGGTATGACTCGTACCCACGCTCTTAAGGCGTGGGTACGGGATGTACCTGTATTGTTGTGTTACCGGTTTGCGTCGTCAACCACTTCCGTTTTGGCGGACGCTGGCTTTGCTGGACACGCCCCCACCCCCTCGTAGTGACCAGGGCCTGGGGGTCAGGTATGTCCAGGGCATGTGTGCTGTGTGACTTGGGTGGGGGTTTTGTGGCCTGCCCCTGCTCCTGCCCTCCCCTTTCCCCCTCCCTTTGTTGTTCTGACCTTCTGCGGCGTCTGCGTCGTAACCTGTAGAGGAGGTCGACTGCTATGAGGGCCGGGATGACACGTAGGTTTGGGTCCATGTCTGTCCGTCGCATGCAGGTACTCCTTGTTTGCGTCGTCCTGATTTCCCGGCAGTTTTTAGCTGCCGGAAAATATTCTCCGTGCGGGATGACGTCGGTGGGAATCGTACTTCCTGGTTCGTGAATGGCAGACTGCGTGCGTCCCGACGTCACGTCGGCGCTTTCCCGGATCACATTTGTATGTATATTTTCGTCGGTCGGTGTTCGTACGGAAATAGTATTTCCCTGCGAATCGTACTTCCATGTTTGTATCTTGTTACGACCGGGTACGCGTTGGACGGGGAATATGCTCCGTCCGACGGTTCGTACCCGGTTTTTACAGGATCGTAATCGGCACCTTAGCATTTTGGCCCAGAGAGTGTGCTAGAAAGAGTGGCATTGACAGCGACTTGGGTTTGCCTAATGTGGACATTACTTGGATTGGTCAGATTGGGTTAAAATGGCATTAATTGATGTCTTTGGTTGAAAGCATTCTGGATTGCCAACACCCTGACCTCATGATTGTGCACTATGGAGGCAATGACCTATGCACACTTTCTGGGGTAGGAGTGGAATTTCTAATGAAGGACATCTTTACTCAATTAATGATAATTTTCACTCAGGCTGCATTGATATTTTCCAACATACCACAGCCACCTTATTTGTCAAAAACTGGTTCATTTTCCTTTTAATGACCTTTTTTTCTCAAATTCCCGAATGTCACTAATATGCAAAACAAAAGCAAACATTTAATAGACACCAGCACATTTAAAATTCACTACTATATATATAACTCTATGACTCTGCCTGGGTGTGTTAGTGTTTAAATGCGCCTGTGAGTGGGTATATGAGTGTCTGAGTGGATCTGTGAGTGAGTGTGAGACTGTCTGAGTGGGTCTGTGAGTAGATATGTGAGTTTCTGAGTGGGTCTGTGAGTGTGTGTTTAAATCTTTGAGTGGGTCTGCAAGTGGATGTATCTGTGTATGAGTGGGTTTGCTAGTGAGTACATGAGTCTCTGAGTGGGTCTGTGAGTGGATGCATGAGTCTCTGAGTGGGTGCATGAATGAGTGCATGAGTCTATGAGTGGGTCTGTGAGTGGACACATAAGTGTCAGTGTGGGTCTCTGAGTAGGTCCTTAAGCCTCTGAGTGGGCCTGCGAATGGGTGTGAGAGCGTGTATATGAGTGGACTTGTGAGTATCTTTGTGAGTGGGTGCTAGATTTTCTGAGTGGGTCTCTTAGTGGGTCAGTGTGTAGGCACATAAGTCTCTGAGTGTCTGCATGAGTGTCTGAGTGGGTCTGTGAGTAGGTGCCTGAATGTCTTAGTGGGTACCA
The DNA here is from genome assembly GCF_964204655.1 of Triturus cristatus. NCBI lineage: Eukaryota > Metazoa > Chordata > Amphibia > Caudata > Salamandridae > Triturus > Triturus cristatus. Next base: position 114,337,155 of record NC_140588.1, read on the forward strand.
GAGTGTGGATGTGTTGCTGAGTGGATCTGTGAGTGGGTGCATGAGTGTCTGAGTGGGTCTGTAAGTGGGTGCATGAGGCTCTTGTTAGAGCCACCCTATTTCTGAAACACTGGTTCATTTTCTTTTAAAATACCTTTTTCTTTTTTACAAATGTCTGAATATGTCATGAATACTCAATACAAAAACAGTCATTCATTGGACACCAGCACATTTTAAAATCCCCAGCTATATAGAGAACTCTGTACATCTGACTGTATGTTTTATTTTCTGAAAGGGTCGGTGAGTGGATGTAAGATTGTCTTAGTCGGACTGTGAGTGGGTATTTGAGTGTCTCAATGGGTCTATGAGTGGGTGCATGAGTTTTTGTGTGGGTCTGTGAGTGTGTGGGTCCATAAGTGGGTGTATCAATGTATCAGTGGGTTTGTGAGTGAGTACATGAATCTCTGAGTGGCTCTGTGAGTGAATGCATGAGTCACTGAGTGGGTTTATGAGTGGGTAGGTGAGTCTAGGAGTGGGTCTGTGAGTGGATGCATAGGTATCTGTGTGGATCTCCGAGTAGGTGCATGAGTCTGTGAGTCGGTCTGTGAATGGGTATGAAAGTGTGGCTGAGAGTGGGTGTGTGAGTGTCTGTGTGAGTCTGTGAGTGTGTGCTAGAGTCTCTGTGTGCGTCTGTGAATGAATGCATGAGTCTATGAGTGGACCTGAGAGGGACTGCATAGGTCTATGAGTAGGTCTGTGAGTGGGTGTATGAGTCTGAGTGAGTCTGTGAGTGGTGTGTGAGAGGGTCTCTGAGTGACCCAACTTTACCTTGTCTGGATAGGTCTATGAATGGGTGTGTGAGTGTTTGTGTATATCTCTGAGTGGGTGCAGGAGTCTCTGAATGGGACTGTGAGTGAGTGCATGAGTCTCTAAGGGAGTCTTGACAGTGGATGTATAACAATCTGAGTAGGTCTGTCAGTGGGTCAATGACAGTCTGAATGGGTCTGTGAGGAGGTACATGAATGTCTAAGTGTGTCTGTGAGTAGGTGCATGAGTATCTGAGTAGGTCTGTAAGTGGGTGCATGAGTCTCTGGGTGGGTCTGTGAGAGGGTGCAAGGGTCTCTGGGTGGGTCTGTGAGGGGGTGCATGACTATCTGAGTGGGTTTGTGAGTGGATGCATGAGTCTGTGAGTGGGTTCTGTAAATGGATGCATAAGTGTCTGAGTGGGTCTGTGAGTGGGCACTTGAATGTCTGAGTGGGTTTGTGAGTGGGTGCATGAGTCTATGAGAGGGTCAGTCAGTGGGTGTGTGAGCATCTGAGTGAGTCTGTCAGTAGATGCATGAAATTCTGAGTGGGTCTATGACAGGGGTGCTTGAATGTCTGAGTGAGTCTCTGAGAGGGTACATAAGTGTCCGAGTGGGTCAGGAAGTGGGAGCATGAGTCTCTGCATGGTCTGTGAGGGGGTGCATGACTAACTGAGTGGGTCTGTGAGTAGATGCATGAGTCTTTGAGTGTATATGTGAGTGGGTGTATAAGTGTTTGAGTGGGTCTGTGAGTGGGTGCATGAATGTTTGAGTGGGTCTGTTAGTGGGTGCATGAACTTCTGAATGGGTCTGTGAGTGGGTGCATGAGTCTCTGAGAGAGACTGTGAGTGGGTGCATGCCTCTCTGAGTAGGTCTGTGAGTGGGTGCATGAGTATCTGAGTGGGTCCCTGAGTGGGTACATGAATGTCTGAGTGGGTGTATGAGTGGGTGCATGAATTTCAGAGTGGATCTGTGAGTAGGTGAATGAGTCTCTGAGTGGAGCTGTCAGTAGGTGTATGAGTCTCAGAGTGGGTCTTTGAGTGGGTGTGTGAATGCTAAAATAGGTCTCTGAGTGGTTGTGTAAATGCCTGAGTTGATATGTGAGTGGATGTATGAGTGTCTGAGTGAGTCTGTGCATTAGTATCTGAGTTGATATGTGAGTGGATGTCTGAGTTTCTGAGTGGGTCTGTGAGTATGTGCCTAAGTGTCGGGGTGGGTCTGTGAGTGGTTGCATGAATGTCTTGGTGGGTCTGTGAGTCAGTGCATGAGCCTCTGAATTGATCTGTGAGTGAGTGCATGAGTCTCTGACTGGAACTGTAAGTGGGTGCATAAGTCTCTGAGTAGATCTGTGAATGGGTGAGTGGGTGTCTGAGTGAGTCTGTGAGTGGGTGCATGAGTCTCAGAGTGGGTATGTGAATGTCTGAGTGGATCTGTGAGTGGGTGCATGAATGTCTGAGTGGGTCTGTGAGTGGGTATGAATGTATTTTTCTTCATTTTTGCTGCAATATTCTTGAATTCATCACAACATTACACGGTGAAGGAAGTGGCCCGGTTCAGGTCACTCGGGTCACTAATGACCCCCTCTCAACCTTCCATACCAAATAAACAGTCAGCCAGACAGTACAGAGCACAAACCAATAATTGTTTATTCAGAGTACACTCAGAGCGAAGCCCAGTCTGCCCAGTCACTAGGAGTGCTGCAGTGGGACTGAAATCAACAAGCATAAAGATACATTTAGTACATTTCAAAACTGTGTTAAAACTCACCCATAATGGAATTTTCCAGGCAGGTGCGGCAAGGCAATGGAAAAGAGAGAAAAAACATCTCAGGGCTCATATCTCATACAAAATAGCAAAGTCCAAGGTTGCGCCAGTCTGGCTGGTCACCAGACAAGTGGGAGAAGGCCGCTATCTAGTGAGCAAGGTATGCACTAATAAGAACAGTCTATTCATTAGTGAAGCAAAACCCAACCTTGTAGAAATGAAACCTAGCAGAAGCCTTTTCTTAGACATAGCAAAGGATTCGTTTTGATCATGATTCAAAATTTTGCCCCCCCCTGTGGCACTAGTCTCATCCCCTATCCACAATAGGAAAAACGATATGGCTGGTCTTGATAGCCAGTCTGTGGCCAAATCTTCCAATATAGCCCACCACTACCAAGTACAAAATGATGTGGGTGAATCGATAAAGGAAGTACCAGACCCTATCCTAGGAATGATTCCAAATGAGATAGGTGGGAATCATTCCCTAGTTAGGGCAAGAGACCGACCAAGGCACCAAGTTGACTTACCCCCAGAGGCAGTCCCATATGTGGTAGTGCTTACGAGAGTTCCGCTTCTGGAAAAGGGTAAAAGGAAGGCTTTCATGAGCTTAAAAATAAAACCATGCATTGGCTCATGCTAAATAGACCCCTTCCCTTCAATGTCAACGGGGAGATATTACATGTCCGGAGACTCCCATGGCTAGGCTGTAGAAATAAGGATATTGAGGGGGACATAATCATCATCAATTTTAGAGACCCTAGAGCAGTCACCCACATTCTTGACTATCCTTTGGGTAATACTCGTGGGTCCATTAATCCCCGTGATCTGTTATATTTTTGTCCAAGACCTCCAGTCTTTCATAATGCATACTCTAGGGCCCCAGCCCGAATGCCGTCATACCCCTTTGTATTCCCTGTACCCTCTGATAACCATTGCCATACTTATGCACCCATTTCTCTGGTTCACGAAAATGCACCAGATTGGGTTACAGTGCCCCTCGGGAGCCACCGACATGGCCCAAGGAGGGTGAACCATAGATTACCATTTACCCCCCTGGAAGTCGCAAATAGATTCGATGGCCTATCATGCATTGATGACTGCGATTGAGAGGAGTCTCACCAACAAAGGCCTAGTACTTTGGAGTTTCAGGTTGTGGATACTGTTCTGACTCCCCCACCGCAGATTTATTCCCGCAAAAATCCACTTTTTCTGGGCTAGCTCTATCTTTACCTGACCCCTACGTAGCGCCCCACGAACACGCTTTTGTGTCTGTAGAGGAATCAGCTACAAATCCCTCCCGTCCCGTATTCGGGGCGGAGTGGAAAAATGCGGCGGGTAGGGGTTTGTTAAGACAGATCCACTCGACACAGGTTGTCCCTGACAGGGAACGCTCTAATATCGGGGTTCGCGCCCCCTCAGGGCCAGCACAAAGTACTCCCGATGAGTCTGTTACAAGTACAGATAGGGTTTTAAGGTCATTAGAAATCTTATCTTGAAACATTGCTGGGTTGCCCAATAAGTTAGATTGCAGTGAATGGGCAACCTTTATAAAGAAACATGATATATGCATGTTCCAGGAGACGTGGGCCAGAGAAAACTATTGTTACCCTGGGTTTGCAACCTTTAATGTCCTAGCCAGATGGGGAGGGAAGGGACGTCCGTCCGGTGGTTTGTCAATATGGATTGGCTCCCATCTTGGCTGCAAGGCCGAGATTGTAGAAACAAACTCAGCGGACATCCTGTGTGTGGTCTTACGCTGGCCCACTGGGATGGGCCTGACATTGGTAAACGTATACTCCAGACCGGTCGGAGTCGCGGGCACTTCAGGGACAATGGAGGACTTGGTGACATTCCTTGACTCTCTCTCAGGCTCTGTAACACTCCTGGTTGGTGGTGACTTCAATATTCAGTATGAACCATTCCCGATTCACTTGGATGGGCTTGGTAGTGAAGAGGATGATCTCTGGGATATTCCAAGTATTGCGGGTCCACCAGTTAGGTCATCCTCACCACTCCTACTCCAAGTAATAACAATGACCCTTGCAAACTCACTCAGAGCTTGCAATGGCAGGTTCAAAGGGGACATACCTCCGCAACCAACTTTTGATAAACTAGGCCAGGAGTCCCGGATAGATTATATAATGATCAAACTTCAGGACTGGAAATTAGTTTTAGATTTTAAAATAGTCCCCAGGTTCGACAGTGACCACAATGGCCTGATCCTTTCTTTGTCTGCTGATGGCTTTCTTAATGCTGCTGTCCCAGAAAATAGAGCAAGCGCCCCAAGTTTAACCTTAGCTAGCAATAGGCGAAGAATAAGGTGGGACAAACTCTTAGAGAAACCAAACCGCATCAGGACCATCTATGAGCTGGTGGCATCAGCTCCTGAAAAGGTGGGTAGACTTCTCCCACTATTGCCCTCGCCTGATGGGTGCATTTCCCTTGGGGATATTCATCAGACCTTGTGCACCAATCTTGCCGAGGTATTGAACCCTGTGGTCCGGGACAGGAAAGTGAGGAGAGAAAGGACCTCATGGTTCAATGCCAGCTGTAGGAAAGCCAAGGCAGATCTTCTCCAGGTATTTAAAAACAAGGAGGCCTTATCGGTAATTAGGGAAAAGCGGGCTGCCTACAAGCTCCTAATTGAAAATGCCAAAAAAGACTGGGACTGGGAGAACTGGTCAGAAATGACAACTGCACTTAAAATCAGAGACCCCAGGAAATTTTGGCAAATAGTCAAACATGGCTCAGTTGAGCCTGTTTTGGCCATAGAGGGAAACATCGCGCCTGAAGTGTGGGAGGAACATTTTTCGTTGCTCTACAGTGCTCCTGGGCTGGACCATCTAGGAACTCAGGTTGGGACATTAGCCGCCCTAACCACTGACAACTCTTCCGAGATGGGAGACTTTAATTTGGAGGAATTGGAAATGGCAATTAGTCGCCTTTCCTCGGGAAAAGCGCCAGGTCTTGACAAGCTTCCAGGCGATCTTTTAAAGCACGAGGTTAGAATCTGGGCCCCCTACCTCTTGGTTTTGTTCAACGCCATCGTACACGGTATGGCGGTCCCCCCCACTTGGCTTGGGGCGGAGATTGTGCCTATTTTTAAAAGGGGCTCACCTTTAATCCCGGCTAATTACAGACCGATCAGTCTGATAGACGTCCCTCAGAAGCTTTTTGCGAGGCTTCTGTTGGATCGTCTCTTGGACTGGATCGACGACAGGGACATTTTGAGCCCCCTCCAGGCTGGGTTTCGGCAAAAGACTTCCACCATAGACCAGGTCTTTAGACTGTCCCTCTTATACTGGAAAACAATACAGTTGGAGGGTGGCAGCCTCTATACTGTATTTGTGGACCTAAGGGCAGCCTTCGACCTGGTTCCACGTGGTAAGCTGTGGGAAGTGCTGGCTAGAGCCAGGGTGCCAGGTGATCTTTTGTCAATGATCATCCGCCTCCATACCAACACTTATGCTCAAGTGAGGTGTGGTAGGCATGGCGCCCTATCAAATAAGTTCCCCGTTGACAGAGGGGTAAGACAGGGGTGTGTACTTGCAAGGACCCTGTTCTGCCTCTTCGTCAACGGGGTTATTGATCACCTCAATAAAGTCCCCAACTCCGATGTCCCAAAGCTGGCGGGAAGGAGGGTTCCGGCAATTATGTTTGCGGATGATACCCTACTTCTCTCCAAGTCGCCGATGGGAATCCAGCGTGTGCTGGAAGGCTTCGGGGACTTTTGCAGAGAGCACGGATTGGAGATTAACACCCTAAAGACCAAATTTATGGCCTTCAATCCGCCACCCAGGTTCCACCGTATCCCACGCATAGGCAATAACACGCTAGAACGAGTCAACACCTTTGAATATCTTGGTGTAACCCTCAATGAGGAACTGGGGTGGGGTCCGCATCAGGAGAAAGCAAGGCTGAAACTAGCGCAACACGTGGGTGGGATACTAAGGATGGTGGGGAAGAATAGGTCGACCCTCAAACCCATAGGCCCTCCGCTCCACATCTACAGGGTGCAAGCCAGAGGAGCCGCTATCTATGGCAGCGAATTATGGGGTCACAAAGTCTTGGCTAGCCTGACAAAAGAGGAGAATAGGTTTCTTAGGTGCCTAGTAGCCCTTCCTCCAAGTACTCCTTTAGTACCATTAAGACTTGACCTAGGCATCAGACCCCTGGAAGAAGAATTGGCGCTCCGCCCGCTGATTTACTGGCGGAGATTGTGGGCTGTACCCGAATTGATCCATTACAGACAGGGCTTGCAGGAAGTCCTTAGTTTTCCAAATTCGGGTAACATTGCCTGGTTTAAATTTGTAAGGAACAATCTGGTGGGCCTAGGTCTTGATGCTCTTTGGAACGACCCCTTGGATGCGTGCCCCAGGCTTCCTAAAAAGGTTTTAACCAAATTGCATTACAATTCTAAGGCTCCCACATCCCGACCTTCTATAACCCTAGGGACTCTAACGCACCAATTCCTTTGTATTAAAAATGCCTACAGCTTTGAACTAATCCTGGACAATATTTACCCTGTATTAATTAGGAAGCTTTATTTACAATGGAGGCACGGGTCCCTGCCAATACGTGCACTCACTAGTCATTGGTCTGTGTCTGCACCCAGTACTTGCCCGGCATGCAGAGTATGCGATGAAACTGAGCTGCATATTGTATTTTTTTGTCCGGGCTATAGTGAGGTGCGCAGAAAATGGATCACTCCCGTTTGTAGGAATTTGTGTTTTACCAGGTGCCATGAAGCCTTCAGAATTCTCAAGAGTGATATGGCTGCCCACATTGTGTTTGCTGTGGCCAAATTTCTGGGGGCTTTCTGGCATAAGAGAAAATGGTACCTGAAAATGCTTACCTGATTAATCTTGCACTGGGTTAAATTGTACATGATTTTATGTAATTAGCAGATATATCGCTGTCTTGGTGTTTTAATGTTTCCACCTTTTTAACTACTTTTTAACTACCAAATGTGGTTTTAAATGCATTTATATTGTTATTTTATCTACCTTTTATGGAGAGATTCTCCGAAATAAAGTTCTTTTGACTTGATTCAAAATGGTGCCTAAATTGACCACCTCTCAGCCTTCCATACCAAATGAAGAGTCGGCCAGACAGTAGAGAATACAAACCAATAATTATTTATTCAGAGTACACTCAGAGCAAAGCCCAGTCACTAGGAGTGCTGTAGAGGGACTGAAATCAACAAGCATAAAAACTAATTTAGTACATTTTGTAACTGGACTAGAACACACCCATAATGGAATATTACAGGCAGGTGCTGCATGGCAATGGAAAAGAGAGAAAAACAACCTCAGGGTTCATATCTCATATAAAATAGCAAAGTCCAAGGTTGCTCCAGTCGGCCCTGTCACCAGACAAGTGGGAGAAGGCCTCTATCTAGGGAGAAAGGTATGGGCTAATAAGAACAGTCTATTCATTAGTGAAGCAAAATCCAACCTTGGAGAAATGAAACCTAGCAGAATCCTTTTCTCAGAAATAGCAAAGGATTAGTTTTGATCATGATTCAAAATGGTGCCTAAATAGAAAGAGTTGTAATGCTAACTTACATAGGATAATGCATAAACAGGAACATTTGTAGTCTAACAATGGGGCCACGCTGAGTGTCACATCGAATTTCCATATATCATACGTGAGAAAAACAATTCAATGTATTTTACAACTTAGGGGTCTCCGGTACACCCCTACATTGCAGCCATGAAGTCAGTGTACCTCTCTCCTGACCCATTATACCACTTTTCATATTTAGTTTCAGACTCAGGACCATGTCTCATTACTTTATACGGTGGCTGCAACTTTCTACTCAGGTTGCGGCCAGCCAATCAAAGCATTCGTGTTGGTGCGCTCATTCGTGATTCATCACAAACCAGTTGCGCATTATTCGGTATTACAACTGATGTGAAACCACCACAGTTTTTCCTTCACAAATTCTTTAAGGTAAAGCATTGTGAAATTTGTGTGGGGAAATCTGCAACATTCCCAAGTTTTGAAGCTCAAATGTTGGCATAAAATGTGGTATTGTGTGTTATCCCCAATTCTAAGATGCCAAATTGGGAATCGGGAGGTAACAGCACAATCGGTAAGCACTTCACCCTGCAGCACTGTTATTTGCCTGTTGTGGTGTTACATTGTGAAATAAAGTGCACCTATAACATGGTCTAAATTGTGAATCTACTAGAGGTTGGTGAGCCACTGAAAGCACAAATTACACTCAAACCAGGAGCCTCGCTCAAGCTCAACTCACGATCCTCTTGGAACATTGAACACAAAACCAGCTGAGCTTTCGTAAGAGGTGACGGGGGCATAAGAGCTCCAACTGCCAAACAAGCAGCATGAGGAACCAGATTCGAATCCAAACCTCAGCTCAGCATCCCATGAATCTTGGCAAATCTCCCTGTGCAGGGAAAAAAAGGTGTAAGATAGTCTGTGACCATTGTTAAGCGCACTTATGTCTTTGGGCTATGTTCGAACTATGTAAAACTGCCTAATACTATGTGGATTTTACCTGTCAACCATGTTCTAATCTCTTCCAACAAGAATTAGGGACACAGCATGAGCCTTTGATGCCAGAAAGAGATAACCATCTAGTGGCTGAATTGCACAGTGTAAAACTGGAAAAATCTGTATCAATCCTGGCTTCCTTGTTTGACCAAACTCTTTTTTTTTAGTTAAGTAGTTTTTATTGAATGTAAAAACACACAGGGTTACAAATACATATTTAGCCAGTAGGAGTAAGGTAAATTGTAAGTATGTCAGCATAAATAGATGATGACTATACAATAGGCGAATTCTACATAAGAAGGAAACAGAATCTAAACAGTATAAACAGTAATCTTAAAAGTTTGCTGAGAACAGGAAATAAAAAGCAAAGCATAGTATACCACAATGAAATATACAACTCCTAAAAAGGTAATAGAGTGAATATACTATTTAAATAGAAGAGTAACATTTTTATCAAAAAGGAAAGAGGGAAAATAAAGAAGGAAAGGATAGGAGGAGAAAGAAAGGAGAAGGAGAGGAAAGAGAGAGGACAGAAAGAAAAAGAAGAAGAACAAGATGTTAAGAGTAGATAGAGACTATGATATTGATGATAAAAAAGACGTAAAGGGTAGCCATAGTAGGTCAGACTTAATTTGTACGTGAATGGAGGATTGAGGGATAGAGGCAATTCTATGTTCATCACAAATATAGTTCCACCAATGAAGAAAGGATAATTTAGAATTGTCTTTCCAGCTAGTGAGTATGACTTTAAGGGCACAGCAAGGAATAAATCTAACAGCGGAGAGGCAGGAGTAACTAGATCAAAATCTGGCGAAACAGTGCCCAAAAATACATTTTGAATATTAAGTTGTACATTATTAGAAAAAATCCGTGTACATTTTGACCATATATCATTCCAAAAGGCATAAACTTTAGGACAATAAAATAATAAATGTATTAAGGAGCCTTCAGCATTAGGGCAGGACCAACAAGATGATGTGACAGAGTGATTGAATTTATGTAACAAAAGAGGAGTAATGATGACTCTATTAAAAATAAAAAAGAGGGATTGTGTGAGATTTGCAGCTTTGGAGGTTTTGAATAGTTTCTGCCAAAACTTATCCCATTGTGATACTGACAGAGTCAAGGAAAGGTCATGTTCCCACTCCAGTTCCACCTTAGATTAGACCCGTGTACAGATAGGAGTAGATAGAGATTTCTAGATATAGGAGGCACTAGGAATAGTATCGGAAGAGGTATGAAATAGTGAAGAGTCAGGAAGAGAGGAAGAAGGAGGTGGAGGAGAAGAGAATTTCTGTAGACACTCCTGAAGAATTGGGGCTAACTTATCATATTGCAGAATACAGGAATCAGGAAGATGGAAGGAAACTTGTAACTGATGGAAAGAGAGAATTACATTGTTGACAATCAGTTGATGTACAAAAAGAAGGCCCTTTTCTTTCCATTGTTTGTAGTAGAATGACTTGTGACGAAATTTTATGTACTTGTTAAACCAAAGTGATGACGCTAGAAAAGATTGATAATTATTCAGGTTCTTAAAGAAAAGTGTGTGTAACAACATTTGAGAATGTTTCAAAATAGGGTATTTGGAAATAAAAATACAGTTAGTCATGTGTACAACATCTCGCATTGAAAATTCATTTAACAAGGAACATTCAACATTAACCCAAGAGGGTTTAGGCAAGTCTTGATAATCCCTGGACAAAGCAAAAAATTGACGAATCAAGAATGCATTATGATACAAATTAAAATCAGGGAATCTTACACCTCCTTCGTTTTTAGGACGAATCAGTTTAGCCAGGGCAATGCGTGCATGTTTGTTATTCCATAGAAACTTGGTGCATAGCGAATTAACCCCTTGAGTGCCCCGCCCTTTCCACGCCCTGTGCCGGGCGTTTCATTAGCGGGCGGGGCTCATGACGAGATAGTCTCGTCATGGGCACAGCGCAACCGCGGCCCATGACGAGACCATCTCGTCATGGGCACTCAAGGGGTTAATCCAAGAAAAATAATATTTAGGAATTTTAAAGGGTAACATAGACAATATAAACAAAATCTGAGGAACAATCATCATTTTAATGGTATCAAGTCTGCCCCACCAAGAGAGGAACAACGGAGACCAGAGATTTAACAAATTAGTATTTTTTAGTTTTAAGGCAGAGAAATTCTGAGCTAGTGTATCACGAATGGTGGGGGTAAACCATGTGCCAAGGTATTTTATTTTTTGGGGACACCATGTGAAATTAGACAATTCAAACATATACCTGTAACATGAAGGATTTACAGGTAAAATCTCAGTTTTAGAGAAGTTTAATTTGCAACCTGAAACCTTAGCGAATGATGCAATTTCCTTCAAAAAGGGGGGTAGGGAGGATACAGGATTAGACATATAAATAAGAACATCATCAGCGTATGCGGACAGATTAATTTGTTGAGATTTAAGATTAAAACCAGTAATGAGAGGATTACTTCTGATACGTTCCAGAAATGGCTCTAAATATAACAGGAAGAGTAATGGTGAAAGAGGGCAGCCCTGACGTGCACCTCTTTGAAGGGAAAAATAAGGGGAAAAGAGACCATTAACAAAAATACAAGCTTTGGGGTTGGTGTATAACAACTTAACATAAGAAATAAACTTCGGACCAAAGCCAAACCATCGTAAAGTGTGAAGCAGAAACTCCCAATTATCACGGTCAAAGGCTTTTTCAGCGTCCGGGGATAAAGCCGCTAATGGGGAGGGATATTTTTTACTAAGAGCAAGGATATTATAAAACATTCTGGCATTATCAGAGGCCAAGCGACCTTTAACAAAACCAACTTGGTCTGGATTAATGAGAAGGGGAATCATTTTCTCTAAACGAGAAGCCAATATTTTTGCAAAAATTTTACAATCATAATTAATTAATGAAATAGGACGAACAATTTTACAATAGGAGGAATCTTTATCTGGTTTGGGGATTACAATGATAAGAGCTTCCAAAAAAGAACCACAGGCTTGGGAATTGGAGATAAAAGAATTAAAAAGTTCTAATAATTTGGGTGCAAAAATTGAGGAGAAAGCAGAAAGTAATTCAATTGAAAAGCCATCCGGGCCAGGAGCTTTTGCTTTCTTCATAGATTTAAGTGCATCAGATAATTCTTGTAAGGAAACTTCTTCTTCAAGGGGTTGGAAATTATCTTGGGAGATTTGAGGCTTAGGGATATCACTGAAAAAAGAAGCAAAATCATCTTCAGAGGGATTGGTGGTTTCTGTGTATAAGAGCTTGTAATACGATTGAAATGTGTCAATAATATCCGAATCAGATGAAAGGAGAGAGTCGTCAAATTCTGAATGGATTGGGACAATAGCTTTTCATTCTGATTTAATTTTTAGATAGTTTGCTAACATTTTCCCGGCTTTATTTTGGCCTCCGTGATATTTCGACTTAACCTTGAGGAGAATATTACAGGCATCCGTTGTAGCAATCTTATTCAGGGCTGATTTAGCTTTGATTAACTCTTGTAGAGATGAGGAGGATTTGGAAGAATAATACTTATGCTCTAACGCTTTTATATGGGTTAAAGTTTCTTTATATTTAGCATGCAGCAATTTTTTCTTCTTTGAGGAATAGGCTATAGTAAAAGCTCTGAAAGATGCTTTAAAAGCATCCCAATTGTTGTGTAGAGAGGTATCTAAAGATTTATTAAAAGAAAAAAATTCCTTAATAAAAGAGGACGCTTCTGAAATAAAAGTACGATCTGATAGAAGAAAGTTATTGAAACGCCATCTACCTTGTTTGCAAGTGGTGAGAGATAAGTCGATATGGGTGGAGACAGGAGCATGGGCAGAAATAAAAATAGATCCAATCTCAGATGACTGGAGACAAGGTAGCAGTGATTTAGAAATAAGAATATAATCAATACGAGATCTAGTATCATGTACAGGTGAAAAGAAAGTAAATTCTGAGGGATCAGGGTTACATGTTTTCCAGGCATCGAATAGAGGACGAGAAGAAATGGCTGTTTGAAAGGATTTGTGGGAGTTGTCAGGTTTGAACTTGCATTTGGATTGCCTATCAGTGAACGGATCCAAACAATTATTAAAATCACCACCAATCACAATATTAGAATTGGGAATTGATAGTAATTTCAATTTTATAGAACTCCAAAAATCAATGTCTGGTTTAACAGGCCCGTAAATATTGAAAAAAGTCAGTTGTCGTTTATTAATGATAACCTCAGCCAATATCCATCGACCATTCGGATCACACTCAGATGATATGATTTGAGCATTAATGGATTTATGAAATAAAATAGCGACACCACCGTGTCGGTCATTAGCAGGAGAGAAAACAATCTGATTGACCCATTGGCGTTTAAGTTTAAGTGATTCTTTATCATTGCAATGAGTTTCCTGTAAAAAAGCAACCTGGGTGTTAAGTTTAGCTAGATGAGACAATACCTTTTGACGCTTGACGGGGTGACCCAGACCACGAACATTCCACGACACGACATTAACCATATTTCCGGGAACAGGGGAACGTACGGACATAGGACCATAAAACTGCAGGATTGACAAGAAAAAAAAAGGAAAGACATGTTACAATAAGTAAAACAGAAAGACAAGTCTTAGGAGAGAAGCCAGAACCAGAAAACAAGATTAAAAATGAGGAAGAACGAAGAAAAGAAAAATAGAAAGAAGGAAGAGGCAGAGGAAAGAGGTGTGAAAGAGGGAAGAAGAGAAAAGTAAACAGACCAAGGAAGAACATCCAGGTCTGTAAAAAGAGAGAAGATCTAAGAGCAGGGAAACGTAGTGACACAGAAGGACGCGGACCACAATGAAAGCAGGGGCAGAAAAATAAGAAATGGGCTATAAGCCTCACAAGAATAAAGAGGGACAGAAAATCAGCATAAGAAAACAGGCAAGTCAATAAAAACAATTAAAGCAGGAACAATCCAATAATGTAAATGAAATCAAGAGCCAGTATCCATGCCATGTGAGGAAAAGTTATGAAGAAAAAGTTTGAGTTTATCCGGATCCTCAAAGGAGCGAGAGCGACCCTCATGAGTGATTTTGCAAAGGCATGGATCAAGAATTCCATATTGAATGTTGAGTTGTCGCAATTGAGGCCGAAGAGCAAGGAATTCTTTGCATCTGGCGTTTGTAGCATTAGATATATCTTGAGAAATGAAAATATTATGACCAGACCAAATAAGACGACGTTTAAATCTGACAGCCTTCAAAACTTGCATGAGTTTGGTGAATTTCAAGAACAACATTATAATACCACGAGGTTTATTAGCAGATGGCTGAAGCCGACCCAACCTGTGCGCTCTTTGTATGTTGAGAGGATTAGACAATGACTGAAGGTCCAAAAGCTCTGGAAGAAATTTCTGTAGAAATGATACTAGGTCAGACCCTTCAACATTTTCCGGCAGGCCAAAAAGGCGTAGGTTGTTTCTACGATTGCGATTTTCAAGATCCTCAGTGTGGAGTTTTAGTTTCAAAATTTCTTGTTCAAGGAGAGGAATCTTTGTAGAGATATCTTGTATGTCACTGACCCGTTGCTCAAGATCAAGAACTTTACTTTCCATAACAATCCATCTTTCCTCAATCTGCTTAAGCTTGTCATTGGTGGCGGACATGAAGGGCTGAAGGCCTCGAACCTCATCCAAGATGGTGTCCAGGATTGGATTTTGCGATGATAAAATTGGTGAAGGTGGATCATTTTTGTGCCTTTTCGGTTTTGTGCCAGAAACCGATGGTCTGGACATGTGGGGATCGCTAGCCATCATCAAAAACACCAGAAAGTCAGACCATAAAGTCAAACGAGAAAGTAAATCCAAAGCAGCAAAATTTTTGACGGTACTACAATGTAGGGAGGTAAGTACGCCACTCATGCAGGTGCACTGTATCAACTCAGGAATTGGCGATTGGAAATGGACGTGAGCTTGGGCTTGAACAAGACAGAGGTACCCCAAGGACACTGCACCGATGTAAGTAATAAAAAACAGTGGACCCAAGCCTTGAATGAAAGTAGTTAATCAATAATAGACAGAGAGCACCTGGCAAAAGCAGCAGAAATTGAAGAAAGCACTAACCGTAAGGGCACCTCATGAAGTACAGAACATGTGAGGAGAAGCAATACATATTGAAGTTGGAGGCGGGCCAGTGCACTGCAGTACCAGGAAGTGGTAAAAAACGGCTAAAAACAACAATAATAGGTCCAGAGGTAGGCTTCAGGCATCACAAAAAAACTGGTTGGAGGCAGCACAGCCTCAATTCAAAAGTCGACAAAGTCAGGAGAGGGAGAAGCGAGCGCCGCGAAAAACGGAACAAAATGGCGGCCGCTCGCACCTCTGAGGAAGGAAACCGCCGATGCGTAGAAAGGCCGCCAAATGTGAGGAAATTCGGAGCGGAGGCGGTCAAAAGACTCACCGCAATGTCCCCATTGTTTTGCAGTCCCTCACAGCAGCACCACTGCAGAAATGACGGTATTTGTCAGGTCCCGAGTCCCGCGACGAAGCGGAGCTCAAGCAGGGTCCGCCATATCGCTTCGGCGTTCAAGCCACGCCCCCTGTTTGACCAAACTCTAATCCTAGGCAAACACTCTATTTTACAGAGCCTCTTTTTTGTTTATTATGGCATATGCCATCACTTTCAAATGCATGAGTTCAGGATATGTGCCATACAAAAGCTCTTTTTGTTTGATTTTATAGCCTATAATGTCACTCCATTCATTATGACAAGCTAGACCACATAAAGGACACGTATGACAACTGATTTTCCTCTTACCTCACTAATAGCATTGTCATCAGGGCAGGTACAGGAATGTTTCACATGACATGTTTAAAAACTCGCACTTTTAATAAATACTTCGCAATGCAGAAATATAATCACGTACTAACGTGAAACGCTTCCATGTACTAAAGAAATAGACTTTTTAGAACGTTGAAGACACCTTATCAAATTGTAACAGGATGTTTGTTGCATGATTTACATTCCAAACATTTTCAAGGCTTGGCTCAGACTCTCCTTGTTAAATTGTAGACTTGCACACCAATAGAACCCACTATATCCGATCCCAGGGACAATTAAATACACTTCTGATACCAGGACATCATTAATTCTCTTGTCCTTTGAAGAACTGTCAAACAGACATTAATGCACATATTCTCATTTTTCCGCTACTACTGCTTACAGTTGTAAAAGCTGCTTATTGGGACATTTATTCCTTGTGATTAGCTTTCAATACACACATATTTCAAACGTTCATTAAAGCGTTCTCCCCAACCATTATTAATGGGACACACAATTTGTCAGTTACCTAAAATAGATTTCCTAGAAATGCAGAGAATGTTTATGTAGACATACATATTCCTAAATATACGTATGTATTTCTGTTAGAACCGAGTTTTCTGATTTGTTTTGAGAAAGCCCTGGAGCAAAAGAAGTGTGAAACAAAGAAGCAAGGTCAGTTGCTTTAAGTGAATGATTAAGTATTCTAAAGCTGTAGCCTGCACTCTACCATCGCCCTGAAGTTTGCCTTCGGTGCAAAACCACACACCTTTTCCCAGACCTTGTCGAAAAGCAGAAACATCGAAGACTGGAAAATCGAATGCGGCCCAAAGGGAGAAAGTACAACGAGATCAAGTTGAAAAACCGCAAAGATGCGATGCAACATTAATGAAGCCAGGGGACAGGAAGCAGAGATGTATGCTTCACTAAACCGTTTTGTCCCAGTGTTCCATAAATGAATAGGTAGGAATCCTAGCGTGTCTAATTTAGCAAGGGGAACTGTGTACATGTTGGCTGTGAAAACGTCAGAAAGCGCTGCAGAACTTTCAGTATTTTTTTATCAATCTTGTTTACCAAAGTCAAAATGAGTAGGTGCGCGAAATTGCTTGTAATTGCAATTCTGCTCATTTCCTTTTTTTTGCTTTTATATATAATTGAATTAAAATTGTAGTTAAATAAACAAACAAAAGTCTCAACGAGGTATAGACCAATACATATAAAGTGCATTTTAAATTTTGCATGTAATAAATTAATGGAAAAAAGTGCAACATGTACATAGTCCAATTTGTGGAAATAGCAGAATGATTATTCTTCTCGAGGGTGTTCAAATGAAGGGTGTCTTTTCAGGGAAATTTTAAATCAGAGTGTCGATATTGTATTGGCCATGTTACTACACAAATGACCCTTTACTGAGCTAAGGACCTGTGCCCCAAATTATGGAATGCAATTATTTTTCTATTTGCTAAAATCCTAGAGATTAGGGGGCATATTATCAAAAAACTGCGTTACAATTATCGCCGCTTTAGCGGCAGAAAACTGCTGCCAAAGCGGCGATAATGGGCTTTATTAATATGCCCTTGAGAATTCCCATAGAAGCCCATGTTCTGGTGTCAACATGGGCTTCTATTGGAATTCTCTGCGGCATATTATCAAGCCCATTATCGCCGCTTTAGCGGCAGTTTTCTGCCGCTAAAGCGGCGATAATTTTTATGCCGTGCTTGATAATATGCCCCAATATTCCTCAATAGTCCGCCTCTAACTCTCAAAAAATAACTTCTGTTACCATCAATGTTTCAGTGCTGTATAGTTTATCATCCCTTGAACTTCTCTCACCCGTCTTCTCTGCAGGATTTCACAGAACGGGCCGTATAATGTAAAGTGAGAACTGGGAGCGCTAAATTAAGAAAAAGGATGATTACAGAACATTATTGAGTGGTGCTATTATGGTAATGCTTACTCCAAACAACGTTCATCACTGGTTTTTGGGTGTCGGTAATTTGTGACAATAACGTTTGTGCACATTTGTTATGTTCCATTTTGTTGCGCTGGTGATGGATTCTGCAGTGTTTGTGTGCTGCTGCCTTTTTGTGCTGCGTTATTGCAATGAGATTTTGTTTTGTTGTACTGAAGTTTTGGTGTTGCATTCTATTTTGACTATTTTGTTGTGATGTGCTTGTTATGTTTTAAGTGGGATGTTATGTTGCTTTGGGTATGGCATTCTGTTATGTTTAATTGTTTGGATATGTCAACAAACATTGCTAGATTTCCAGTATCAAGCAGCACATGCCTTGAAAGTTCCTGAGACAAGCAACCATTTACTACTTCCTAAGGTGGTAAAATAGCACTGCTCCAGCTCTTCAATCATTTAAAACACCAGCCAGCCTAAAACTACAGCGGCTCCCCACAGTCTCTGCCACAAATTAGGGTGTAGATGGGTTGTCTGGTCTATTTTCAAAGGTTTCTCGGAGACCAACAAAATCAGGAGGATGGGTTCACATTTGTAAAAAATTGGTCTATTATTGGAGAGGGGTGGAAGCCCAACACAAGCCACAACTAAAATCCTTGTCAGGGTGAACCACAAAAGTTAGTAAATGAACCTGTGCTTATCCCTCTGGTACCTTGGCACACAGGAGTCAGACTTAACTTAGAGTCAATGTGTGAATTATTTATGTAACACACAAACAGTATAACATTGGAAACACAATACAAGAAAAATCCCAATTTTAAAGAACAGAGTAAATGTTAATAAGATGATACCAGAAGGACAAAAATTCATTCAGGGGAACCGTAGATATTGATGTTTATAGTTTAAAAATAAAATAAAATAGGGAGCTTCTGGCATCCCCATACCTCACACAGGAGGTCAGCCAATTAACCCTTGGAGTCACTGCTGGTAGCTCCTTCAATTTCTGTTTCAGCATTTCAGCTGTAGTCCACTGATTTTGGTCAGAGAGAGCTGGGAAGGTATGGCCTTGAGGTGGAGAACAGTTTTGAGCCTCAGGAAGCTGATGACTCAACTGATTAACAAAGTGTATAAAAACATTCTGGTTATCTAAGGAATGAGTATTATGACCAGAAGGTGATGCAGAGTTGGTACCAAGAGGATTAGGATGCATTGATGCACAAGACAATTTAACCTTAAACTTTGGAAGATTAATGGAGTGGTCTCTACAGGGTGGTCAGTTCGATTTCTGAGGTCAACAATTTGGATGACACATGTTCCACTCAGGTGTTCCAGCTGGTGTTCCATGTGACTCGATTGAAACCCTATTTCAGAAGAGGTTAGAGGGTAACGAAGCTCTTTATCAACTGAACTATGAGCAACATGGGAAAATATGTTGGAGTATAAATTTTGTACCTGGTGAACAGAAGAATGGTAAAATGACAGTGAGACTATTGTATGGTAACAACTGATGTCACAAATGGACAATTTGGGGTATGAAAAGTGACTCTCTGAGAAGGACGAGGAACCCCTCTTCCCTCATTGACGACTGCCTGCCAGACATTATTTACATGCCCTTTGCCTCATTTTCCTTTGCTGATCCATTTACATCCTGGACGATTTGTAGCTGTCTAGTGAGAGACCAGACCTGAACTTTCCTGATTATTGCTCCATTTCCCTTGCTCATGCCCAAGGACCTTTCCTGCCTTTGTTGGTGAAAGGAATTCTTACCTTAACCATCCTCTTTATGGATTCATTCATTTAGCAATAGATTTACTCTAACTAAATGTGTTGTTTTATACTGCGAGCTGTAAGACTCATGACAGAGTTACTGAAAATGTTACTTATATGCATTGATTTTGGATCTTTAATACAATAACCAAATTATCTAAATTTGTCTGTCTTTTATTGTGTCTTAATGTTCTTTCCGCAGAAACTGTGCTTACAAATATTTGATTTCTAAATGCATGATAGAGAGTGTCATAGGTTATTTTCAAAACATCAGGTTATTTTGCTCTTTTTCTGTCTAGCCACAGCAGAGCTTCTGGTTTGTATAATTCTTCCAATTGCAATACTTGTAAGTTGGCTACCCATTATTGGTCCTCATTGGGTGGCCAATAGTTTGACACCCTGATTTCTCACCCCTCACTTAAACAAAGAAAGGCCCATCAGAGGACTAATGCCTCTGTGAGTGAAGTATATAATCTGAGTGAAGTAACTAAGTTAGTATAACAAAAGTATGAGCCCACTGCTAGGAAACAGAAAATAGCGTCTGATGCATCACTGACGACACATTGCTTCCCTCCAAATCTCATATGGGCCTCCACAGACTACAGCACTGTTTCAAAGGTTTCTGCAGACAAAGTTGTTTGAAGAACAAAACCAACTTCATGATCCTGAAACCGTGTCACTCAAACAGACCCAATCCTATGCTAATGGGAACACCTTTTGAGCATGTGTGCACTTTTGACTATTTGGGAATCACCCTTATGGAACAGCAAGACTGGCACACCCATGTAACCCATCGCAGACTCAAACTGGAACAAGTAGCCGGGGGTAGTGTAAAAATATCTCAAGGTTCCCAGTTTCTTTCTATTTAACTGGACATTCAGATCTACAATCTTCAGACCCTAGGCTCAGCTCTTTATGGAGCAGAATTATGGGGACATAGGGATGCAAATTCACTACTAAACAGCGAAAAGCAATTTATGCACAAGCTGACCGGGGTGCCTATCACCACCCTCTTACTCCTCCTTTGACTGGACCGTGGGCTTCGGCCCATTACAGAGAAGATCAGATTAAGACATATTATCCTCTGAGATTGAATTTGGGCCACCCCTGAATTGTGCTGACCACCAGCTCTAGAAGAAATATTGTTCATCCCTGGTTCACACCATATACCCTGGCTGAGATATGTAAAATTGTCTCTCTCAAAGATTGGGTGCGAGAGTCTCTGAAGCAATCCAAAGCAGGCCAGTGTTATTTTGAAGACGCTCACCAAGTTCAACTATTGCCAGCATATAGATGAAATATTTTATTACCAGATTAAGCCTGACTCTATTTGTGATGCTTTCCTTATAGCCAAGGACTCCTTTCTTAAAGAGCATGTTTTGGATGAGAAAGAGCCGGCATCAGCTAGAAGGCTGATTTGCAGTTCTGCAATGGGACTTTGCTCATTCATTAATTTACTTCCAAATGAGTGTATGACACCAGGGTGGAGGGTGCCCATCTTGTGCCAATCCTAAAGAACCACTTGAGCATATTAACATTTTCTGTCTGTCCTATCAGTGCAATAGGAAGACCTGGATACTACCTTTGTGCCACAAACTGGGTGTCAGAGAACATAAGGTGGTCTTGAGAACTATGAATCTGACTCCATTCAACTGATGGTTTTCATACTCTCCTGATATTTGGTGTTATTAGGGAAAGCTAGACAAAATCTGTGCACCTCCTCAAGAGATCCAAGGCTGAATGCCTGTATATATTGTACAAAATCTGCCAAAGTGACTTCACTCCACACACAAACATGCAAGCTAATCTTTTTATGCGACTGTTATGAGTTTTGCATGATTTTACAATGGTTTTACTGATATGTATTTTATGTTTTTAGATTGTATTTAATAAAAGGATGTTTTATTTATATGCTCTTTATGGCATTATTGCTGAAATAAAGCCTGATATTGAATTAAGTAAGTTTTGGTGTGTCATCAGCTGCAAGCTATTTCAAGATGTAATTCGACATATCATGCAGTCTGTCATGAATGCTTTCAATTATGGTGATCAAATATTAGTTTTCAGACCTACACAGGAGGAGCACTCTAAGGTCTTGGGCAAGTGTGTTGGTTGATCTCAGATGCTGGTTTAACTGTGAGCTCCATAAGACAAAGTTAAAATTCTCTGGCCATATCTTCTCTGATGGGGTGTCAACTACCAGTTCCCCACAGATGTTTTTCTTGTTAAGGTAATTCCTTAGCATGGTCAGCTATTGCTCTATATACATACAAGACTTTGCCACTGTCAGTGAACCATTAATAGACTTGACGAAAAAGAATGTTTCTTTTCTCTATTTACATGAATGTGAGCAAAGCTTTCAGAAAATCAAACAAGCTATTGAGAACACTACTCAAATGGCATACTTTGATCCAAAGCTTCATACTAAGGTTGTTTTTGATGCTAGCCTTGTCGGGTTAGGCGTCATCCTTGCACAGCAGATACCAAAATGCTCGAAGATGTATTGTGACATATGCGAGGCAAAGTTTGTCCCAAACGGAAGGTGCTTCTTCACAACCGAAAAAACAAAGCTTGGAAGTGGTTTGGGCTTGTGAAAATTTCCATGTATTCTTGTATGGAAAGCCTTTCAAGCTTGTGTCAGATCATCAAACATTGTTGGCTTTCTTTGACAATCCAAAGGCAAAAATGCCTCCTCGCATTGAACGTTGAGGTCTGCGATTGCAAGAATGCAACAACAGCATTGTGCGTAGTGCAACCAAAGATAGAAACCCTGTTGACTACTTTTCATGAGTGCCTCTACAGCAACCTGCCACCCATTCTAAGACAACTGAAGCCTACATTTATGTCCTTGTAAAATTCAGAAACCCAGCTGCTATTTCCTTGGAATAAATTGTCACTGCCATAAGTCAAGAGAGTGACATGCTGAAACTGAAGGACATCATTACACATCAGTCTTAGTACCAGCACCCTCGACCTCTTACCTGTGACAGTGACTATCAAAAGTTTAAAAATGTGAAAGATGAACTGTCCATTACTCAGGAAGGTATTATTTCAAGTATTGTCATTCTGGAGAGTCTTCAACAACAGATAATTGAAGTGGCCCATGAAGGACATCTCAAAGACTGAGTCTGATTTCCAAATCTCAATGATAGAGTTGAAAGAGAATTGAAGACCTGTCATCTACGCAACTGCTTGTCATCAAAAACCACTCAACACATCTTAAACAGGTCAGACTTTCCAACACATGCATGGAAAACAATTGTCGTTGACTTCTTTGGTCCTCGTGACAACGGACATCACCTGATGGTGATCATTAAGGAATGCTTCCATTTTCCTTTGAAAATGAAGGCCTATGCAGTCAAGCATCGACATGAAAAAGATGTTATGATCACTGAGGATATCAAGTGCTTTTTCATCAGCATAGAAAATGAAAGTCTGATGCTCCGTTTGATGCTGAAATGTTTCTTGCTGTTTGTGCACTGCAGAGGACACTTGGTGCTTGTCCAACATCCTGGGAAGTCCATTACGTGAGATCCCTTCCATTTCCGACATGTGGCTCATTGCTCGTCGGGCACTGATGTCACTGTAGAGCCTGGGTCTGAAAGGACATGTGAAGAACACCTGACTGCTGCTCCTTCTACATCACCAATGCCAGTCATGGACAATTCACCTGCCTGTCCCCAGTTTCTAAAGATACGGTCAGGATGTGTGATCAAAGTGCCACAGAGTCTCTTTGAAGAGGTATAATTATGTATATATATGTAAAAAAAATATATATCTATATATTTAACAAGGAGGATGATGTTATTTTGTGTTTGTAATGATGGAACCCTTGTGGCTCCTGAAGGACTCTATAGAACTGTTACGTAGTGTAGTGAAATTAATTCAGGTTTAGAATGTTGAGTTTGCGGTTGCACACAGAAGAATAAAGACATGTTATACTAAACTCAGTGTGTGGCATAGTCATTGGTGAGCAACTGGGCTGGGGAGGATGCTAAAAGTAACAGAGTTGACATTTAGAGTTCTTAAGTGAAATATTCAGGTGCCTCTCTTTAAAAGTTGGAAAGCTCACACATAAAGTCCAGACATCTGCTGCAAAGTAATAGCGATGTGCTATGCTGGATAACATTGCACTATTAAGGGGTCTACCCACTGTTTACATTTATTTGGTTCAGATCCTGAGGATAATAATGCACTTCCACAGTGACCACAAGGTGCCTCTTGTTTTGGTGAAGGTAGAACACATTGTGCAGCTACAAACCACATTACTTTTAAGGAAATGATTAACCAAACTTTGCAAATCAAACTCAAGACAACAGTGTTGTTATGAAATTCCCCCCAAACAAAATCATTTTTAATTTTGTGTTATTTACACAGAAAGAACTAAAATATTAGTAAATTAAAACATGTTTGCTTGGGGTTATGTTTAGTAAACAAAAGAAAAATGTGTCAATAACACAACACAATATTGTTGTTTTCTTCTGGATCTACTGGCACTTGCTTTTTCCATAGTAGGACCTTCAGGAGTAGCATACACATCAGTCCCTGATGTATGTCTGTGTGTGCGCCAAATTGTTATGCATCTTTCATTGCAAGGCTACAAAGGCTGGTGCTTCTTCACTTTACCCTACCCCTTTATCACAAGTTCCTGCAATGTTGCTGTTTTTTATGCTTTCTAATGCAGATTTTGTTAAAACTAGCCCACGTGCTATATCCCTACTAAAGTGACCCGTCTCGCTCTCAATATTCACAGTATGACATGAACATGTGGTGTTGACATGCCAGATGGTTCATTGACCTGCTAAAAGTATCCAAATGAGACATACTTTGGCTATAGCTGTGCCTCGCAAGAAAACTTTCTTGCTGCATGACTGGGAAACAATAACTATGTAAAGCCTCTGTAAGCCTGTACAATTCTTCGTATATGGATCTGTGTCCCTTCTCTGCAGTATCTTTAGAAAGTTCTTGTTCTTTTAACATGTTTGACATGTTACGATTCATATATATTGACTGTCTATTCACAACTTTAATGTTTTTATTTTGAAGGCGCTGCACAGAAGGCACTGAGGGCTCTAAGCCACCAAACAGGTTTGAGGTTTCACCCACATCTTCAGGTGTTACAAGCTCTGCATTTCTTATCCTGGAAGCACTCATCAAGACTGCATAAGACTCTGGTGCACCTGTCAGCCCATCGACATTGGTGATGGTGTGTCCCACTGTATGGTAGTCTACCCAGAAAGAACAGGGCAATTTGGCAAAGGAGTAACTGCTGCTCTGAGTCTGCATGGGACAGGTCCACCTGGTATGGCTGGGAAATTAGTGGCTACCTCCAGAAGGGACTATCTAGGGTGGCCACTTTCTCAGTTTCATGTTCTCTCTGGGATGGTAGATCTGTGATACATACATATATACCTTACTGAATGGAATGTTAAAACGTTTTTGATTTTACATTTGTCAATTTAAAATAAATCTACAATTACTGCCTACAATGTTTAATTTTAGTAATGCTTTTAACTGAAATATAAATATTAATATAAGATTTAAGAGTCTATACTACTTTGACTTTTTTGTACTAAATCTCCCATAATGCATCAGGAAGGTAAATATATAACCATTGTGATGGAGTATTTTCTACTATGTTATACTTTAAAATAAGTTCTCATTTTAGTAAATAATGCTGCTACTTTGTATTTAAAATAAAAGCTTAACTTGAGATGTAGTTGGTGGTTGGATGTATTGATGTTGGTGAAACTAACAATACTCTCTGGACTGAATTAGATTTTCGAAAGGAGTAAGTGGAGCTGTCTCAAGGGTCTCCCACATGTTTCCAGCACTCCTGAAAGAAGATTGGTGACCAGCCATGGCCTGTGCAGGTAAGAGTGGTGGGGCTGAGTGGGGGGGATTTTGACGAAATGTGGGAAAATTAATTATTTATTTAATATTACCTCTTCATCATCCGTCGAAACCACCCACCCGGCCCCTCCACTCTTACCTGCATGGGCCGCGGCTGTTGGTGACCTTCTTGTTTGTCCTTCACTACGAATTGTACCACTTTTTCTGGATTTCAGGGAACCGGGTTGGTCACTCCAATGGAATTTTTTTCCATTATATCCTAAAAGCTCATCACTGTGAGCCACACATTCCCCTGTAAGCTCCTTTCCACTAAACTTCCAATTTCATTTTCTGTCTCCAACATCATTTTCAGATTCTTCTCTGGCCATCCTAAATAAATCCAATTTAGCACTCCAAAAGCAGCCTCAAAGTTGGTTTAGGAATCAATCCTTCCCTTCCTCTGTGCTCTGAAGTGTTGGTGTATTAAAACATTTCCTCAATGTTAATCCATCGAGCTGTTCCTGAATGCGACTTATCCTAAATACCGATTCGCAATTTACTAAATTGTAGTAGGAAAACTCTTAATTGCAAATGAGAATCATACCAATTCGCAAATTGAGGAAGTGTCACTTTGATACTTTAAGAATGCTGATTCCCAGATTGCAATTCGGTTAACATCACAATTTGCAATCCTGTAATCTCAATGTTCTTACATCTGGCCCTGATTATGAGGGATTGATTTCTCTGTGACACCGTTATGTGTTATGTGCAAATATTTAATAAAGATATATTTTTCTTAAAAAAAGATAACCCTATAAGTGTGGCAAAATGTGGGCAATAAAGGGATTACATGAGGTGTATTAACTAACTATTTTGTTATATTTCAGATTTTTGTGGAAATCATTTAACTGCGAAATGTCAAGCATAGAAGATTTATACATAAAAAATGTAATCACTAACTAATTTTAGGCATAGAATTTTAAGACTTTTACTTTAAAAAAGATAACCACAGTGGTACTATGGGCATCACAGGTTCACTCATTTTTTGTCTCCTACATTATTCAACCTATGCACATGGCTTAGCACTGCAGCAATTTCTGCTCCACAACCACAAAATGGTCAGCTTTAGGCAAACCAAAGTTGTAAGTAGGTTCATGGCCCAATTGCTTGTAAGAAGAAACAAAAGCTCAAAAGCATCAAATCGATACAACTGAAATGCTGTATGAACCAAAAAAGAAGTGTGCAGTGTAGCATGGTCCAGTTTGAACTCGACAATAGCTACAAAGGCAGCCCAAATGATGTGCCTTTCTGTTCCCTTTTCCCTCACCCAAAGTTATAGTTTAAATCAAGCGTCTTAGTTTCTGGCCAAAAAATGCAATAAATGCAACCAATAACTTTAGTGCCGTTTGACAGGCTAGTAGTCCTTTTGATGCAATGCATCCAGGGATTGAAATAATCTTCCTTAGTAGTTATTCAAAAGAAACCAGCTACTTGGGCGTAATTTTGGAGTACATAAGTAACACTCCTGCAGTACTCTTTGGCATACTGTTACATGCCTCTGTGAATTTGCCCAAAACATCTAAAATGGCACAAAAGTTGGACTATTCACTGAGAATTCAATACAACTGCAAAGGAAAGGACTGTGGCCCGTTTGCACCTTTATTAATATTAATTAATAAATCAATCAATCAGGGAATTGTTAAGCATGCTACTCACCCGTGAGGGTCTGAAGGCACTGGAATGGGGGCGTTGCTCCGAGTAAGCAGAAGAGCCAGGTCTTGAGGCTCATCCTGAAGGTGTGCAGCATGGGGAAGCAACTGATGTTGAGTGGAAGCTCGTTCCAGGCCTTTGGTGTGACATAGGAGAAGGTTCTTCCACTCGCTCTGGTTCTGCAGATGCTCAGGGTTTCTGTGACTTGCTCCAGTTCCTTTGTGGTGGGCGTGAAGTGGATTTGTGTGCAGTGGCATTGTTGAAGGATAAGTGTACGTAGTGATTGTCCATACAGAGGGGCTGCGTGGTGTGGCTGAAGCGATGTTGTTCACTCCTGTGAAGATGGGGTAGAGGGTGTGTGCTGCCTTGTAGGTGGGGTGGTGACAACCTGTTTCAGTCCAATGTTGGCGAGGTTGTCCAGAAGGGCGGTGGAGTTGGGGTCGCTGGGGTTGTTGAGGTGTAAGTTCAGGTCTCCGATGAGTACGTAATCCATGGAGGTGATGGCGTGGGGTGCCATGAGGTCAGAGATAGTGGTGGTGAACGAGGTTTGGGGTCTGGGGGTTCTGTAGGCAAGGGTGCCGCACAGCGATGCTCTGGGGCTGGTCTGGATCTGTAAGTGGAGGTGTTTGATGGTGGAAGGGGAGTCGCTCGTGCTGGAGGTGTAGAGTTGGAGGGAGCACTTGTGTGTGATGGCAAGTCCTCCTCCAAGAGCTCTATGGCTTGTCTGTGAAAGGAGTGCACATTGAGGAGGATGCACTTCAGGGCTTCGGTGGTGCTGGCATCTGCTGTGGGTGCGGCAGCCGTGGGGATCCAGAGGATGGTGATGGAATGTCAGCAGTGTAGGCAGTAAAACTGGCCATGGGTGGTGTTCGGTGTTGACAGCTGGCAGTTGTTCCTTCTGGGGATTGAGTGCGAGGAGGGCAGCTGAGTTGTAGCCATGGGTGGTTAGAGATCCAGGGTCCCTGTCGCTGGTCGCGGTCAGGTCCCGGACATGCACAGACGGGCCTGCCAACAGTGGACCAGCAGAAGAGCAAGGCTCTCCCACTGGACCACCAGGGATGAGGTGCAGGCAGAAGCCTGCGGGTGGAGGAGGGCCTCGAACACCTACCTAGCAGCGAGGTGAAGGGGCAGCGGCACTACAGTGGAGCTGCAGAAACGGAGAGCTAGGTAAAATAAAAAAACTGAAAATAGAAGCACAGAAGGACAGAAAAAGACAGACAAAGACAGTAAACAGGCACGACCCGAAGACAGACAGCAGACCAGCAGAAGAGCAAGGGTCTCACACTGGACCACCAGGGATGAGGTGCAGGCAGGAGCCTGCGGGTGGAGGAGGGCCTCGAACACCTACCTAGCAGTGAGGTGAAGGGGCAGCGGCAGCAGCACCACAGCAGAGCTGCAGGAGCAGAGATCAAGGTCTCTGACCAAGAGGTCAGAGGTCTTGCCTCTGATGGAATGAAAGTTTTGCCCAGACAGTGTTAACATATGTAATAATATCAAACTAATCAAATAATACTAACACAAATTTGCTCCATTACACCGCATAATTTGTCTGTTCTTGCTATATAATTCAGACAACCCTGCTGCATAAATTGCCCATCACGTCGCACAATTCCAGTCTCCCTGGTTAAACTCTCATCCTTTCATATTTGAGGGTGTATGGTCAGTGTTTAGGAGTTGCACTATACTTACCATTGCACTTGCAGCGCTGAATTTTTATAAATCCAACGTTTTTTGAGCTATACCATCACCTTGCCAGAGTTAGTATGCGCTAAAGTTGTGTTCCATCCCCATCTTCAAAATTTGGGACAAGCACCTTCCAGAACTGTAATACGCCATCACTGCTTCAGAATTGCATTACACCCCACTCCTTGAAGGATGGTTTATACTCTCTTCTTTTTAGAGCAATCTATAAGAACGTTCTCCTTCAGAGCTGAGATACAACTCCTTTTCCCAGTTCAGAAACTTACCCCCAATTTAAGAGTTGGCTTGGAGCCTTCCATCTCCATCATTCAGAGTTGGGCTCATTATGCGCTTCCCCCATCTAGTGTTGGATTAAAGTCTGCTCCCAAGAATCAACGGGTGTAAGCCTCCATGCCTTTCACCGCAGGGTAGGATACCCACCCCCCCCCCCCTTTCAGAGCTGCCTTTGATATCTTTCGGTGAACCACTTTCACCCTCAGGTTCCTAGGAACTTCCCCTCATACTTTCAGAGCCATTTCAGACCCCTCTCCTCTGAGCCATGCTGCACTGTCTCCAGGGCCTCATCCTCTGATAGCGAGTTGGATAAAAGAATACTCCTGTAGTACTACTTGCCATACTCTCAAACGCATTTATGAATTGGTCCAAATGTTATTTGTGAAAAAATTGTATGTGAAAATTAAGCATTTCAGTTTTTCTATAAATAGAATTTTATGAAATTCATAATTTCAAAGTCCTGCACTCCGATTTTAGTTCTCTGTTTTATATATCATACCATTTTAATTGACTGACAATTTTTGGGATAAATCTTTGTGAATGATCACTTGTAGAAAAACACTTCAATGCAGTGCATTTCATAAAAGATTCCTGTATCTGTGCATGGTGAGATTATCATATCCTGACAAACCGATCTCTTTGAAAACCCAGTCTATGCATTGTCGGTCAAGATGGTGGAAATTGTTTCCCATAAAGAGATTTGCAAGGTATAAGCTCATTACGCTGCTAATTGTAGTCAGGTTGTTGAAGGGTTACATGTTTTATTCGTACTTTAAAAAATTACAAAATTCACTGCAAAGGCACTTTTAAAATAGGTGTAGGTAGGTGTTTTGGGAATTGTGATGTTACAATAACCCCAATCTGGAACTTGCCTGGGATATATTATTCACAAAATCTCCCCCAACTCCTTTCTAGATCCATTCTCAAAGCCCTGGAGTGGTTTGAAAGCAAGGGACTTGTACATAGTGGGAGCACTGGAAGTGGTAGTTTAAGATTTGTTTCTGTCACAGTTTGGGCTGGATCAGTCATATTTTACCACCTTAAGCAGTGGTAAATAGTTGCTTGCCACAGGAAATATAAAGACATGTGCTGATTTTGGCTGGGAATGTAGCAGCATTTGTTGACCTTTAAAGTAAACAACCTACAATATCAAAGTAACAAAGCAAAACATAACAGGGCACATCACTGTCAAAACAGAACACACCACCAAACCAACAGTGCAACACAGCAATATCACATTGATATGCAGCACAAAAAACACAACAGCACAAAAAGTACAACGCATCAATATCAAAGTATAATTTATCAATACACACAAAGACTGTCACACATTACCAACTCCAGAAATCGTTGTTATTAATATATGTTCCCCTGTATTACCACCACAAGAATAATCTAAAACCAGCGAAAAATTATTTTGTGACCTGTGCCACAGTTTTGTGCTGATGGTGTCTTAAATAGTGGAAGAGATGGATCAGCGAGATTTTGTCACCATAGGCACTGATAAGCAAGTTATCACTGTGGCATAAAAGGAACATCCTGCTTCTGGCTGGAAATATAACAGCATTTGCTGACATCTTTCATGTTATTAGAGAGCACAACGGAAGAGAATATGCTACTGTAACATCATGATCAGAAAAACACAAAATATTGTGTTATAAATAAAGTTTATAATGATATTGCTCCATTAAAGATAACCATAGAAAATCTACTCCCGAGGGGACAATATTTTTATGAATGATATTTAGGACACAATATTTAAGTTAGATGATATTTCTGTAGACAGTATTCTGACACACAGCCCAGAATGCTATAGACAAAAATATCAACTGCCATTAATACTGTAGCCTATATATTGTTTACAAAAATATTGCCCCATTATGTTTACATTTTTAATTTTTAACTCCAATAGAGCGCTTTTTGGTAATTATTTTTTATGAAGAGCAAATAAATATCAGAAGAGAATCCAGTTTCAAGACATCTTACAATAAGATAATGGCAGATAAAAAAAATTTGTGCAGTAGAGGCTGGGAAAGTGAGAGTAATATTTTATGTTATTAGGCACCTATGAAGCGCAGGTACACCTTTGGGCCTCTTTGCGCTGTAGTACGTTAGAACATAAACAATCGAAGGAGTCAATGTAAAAAATAAGTATCAAATGCCTGTTTAAAAAGTCAGGTCTTTATGGCTTTCTGAAAGGAAGCTAGCTCTGTAATTGAGTGAATCTTAGCTGGCAGAGCATTCCATTCCTTTGGTTCAAGTATCGAGAACCTATTCCCGAACTTCAGTTTTCAGAATCTTAGCCCCACTAGCTGATTTTCTGTAGCCGAACCAAGAACTCGCCTTAGGACATATTTGAATACACATTTGAGTATGAACTAGAGCACCAAGCCATGTAAAGTTTTTAAGATTAAACAGCAACATTTTAACTGAATGTGCTGTTTTAGTAGTAGCCAGTTTTTCAAAGGCAGTGTATCTGTGTTCTGCGAGGTGCTTTAAAGGCCAATCTGGCTGCAGTGTTCTGAAACAGTTGGAACCTTGTGATGCCGCATTAAGTGAGATCAAGATAAATGTTATTAAAATAGTCAATCCTTGCTCAAAAAACAGCTCCCATATTAGTCTTCAGGATTTTGGAAGAGAGAAACGATTGAATCTTCTTAATTGTCCCCAAGATGAGGGCGGAGTTTGCCGAGGATCATGGCGGACGCGTGAGCGCGTAGCTCCCGGCATCAACCCTCAAACGATCCTTCATTTATCCTCTTCTCTGCATAGCTCGAGCGACTACACGAGGGGAAACCCTCCCGCACCAGACTGCCTCGCCTGGGAACCCCGGAATACTCCTACATCACAGCGGGGAGTTGGAGCGGAGAGCGGAGCTCGGTCGGGCGGACTGGGCCGTCATCCCCGACCTGCCTTGGGACCTTCCCCGGTATGCGTCGCTCGACGTGCGGTCACTGGCGAGGGGGAGGACCCGTACCCCCGGGAGCGCCGACCGCGGTGGAGCCGGAGACGCTAGGACGCGGACGACACCCGGTGGGACCTAGGAGATACGAGTACCAGTGGAGGATGGGGGCTGAGAACTGACGGATCTGCCCCCCCCCCTCCTGAGTCGGGCCTCAGCCAGACGGACGGGGACCTCGCGGAGCACGCGGAGCCCTTGCGCTTCAGAACCTGCTGCTGGCCCCCCCCCTCCCTAGCCCCCTTTGGGAGGACACCGGGCGGGCGCTCCCACATACGCAGCCCCAGCATAGGGAGGACCCGAGCCCCTGCTGTCGCGAAGTGGAGCGACGCCGTGGCCGCCTGGCGGACCGGCACCGGCACCGGTGCTTCGGCTGCAGCCTCCTAGTGAGCCCTGAGGAGCCTGGCGGAGCGTTGGGGAAACTCGGAGCGCGCTCCTGACGACTGCCGGACCAGTGTGGAGAGCATTGCAGACCGAGTCCGATTGGCCCCCTTCGGGACGCCGGCCAGGAATCGGACGGCGGCGTGCGGCCTGGAGGGGCAGGGGGAGCCTTGCTGAAGCGAACATAGCTGCCCCCTTGGGGGAGACGGCCGGGAGGTGCCCTCCGGACATAGGGCAGGAGCGGTGTGCTGGGCGACGTGGCCTGGACCCGGGAGCCCTGGGCCTCTGGTGACCTGGCCGCGCTGGGGGGCCTCCGGGCCTGCGCCTTGACGAGAAACGGCTGAGCCCCCTCCTGGCCTCGTGGGGGTCGCCGGACGCGGGAGCCTCCGGACGGATACCGGGACCGGCCGTGCGGTGCTGAGACCCTAGGGAGTGCGGAGCTCCGGAAGCAACATGGGCAAGGGGGACAAGACCCAGCCGAAGCTGTCCTTCGACCCGCGCAAGACGAAGGGGCCTGATGTCGCGGCTCCGGCGCTGCCGCCCGGTGGACCCGCCCCGGAGACCTCTATCTGTGCGGACATTAAAGAAATGTTGGCGACCATGGAAAAGGGGTTGCAGGGCAGCCTCGCGGAGATAGGCACCAAGATCGATACACTCTTCTATCGCATGGACCGCATGTCGGAGAGGGTGGACAAGAACTCAGCGCGCCTGGACGAGTCCGAGAACAGAATAGCACAGATCGAGGCGGCGCAGACGGAATGGGACTCGGACCGCAAACACTTTCGTAAACTGCTCCAGGTCATACAGGACAAGTCAGAGGACTTGGAGGCCCGCTCGCGGAGGTCCAACGTCCGCATCACGGGAGTTGCCGAGACGACGCACACGGGGAGGATGGAGCCCTTCGTTGAAAAACTGCTTCGCACTCTGCTGGGTGAGGACGTGTTCTCGCCCATGTTCGTCGTGGAGAGGGCCCATCGCTCGCTGGGACCTCGCCCCAGGCCGGGCGCTCCTGCGAGACCTATCATAGCAAAGCTGTTGAACTATAGGGACAGGGACACTGCCCTGCGGATTGCGAGAGAAAAAGGGAAGCTGCAATTCGAGGGAATGGACATCTCCATCTATCCGGACTTCACGGCTAGGGTGCAGGAGGAACGGAGACAGTTCGCCCCCTACAAGAAACAATTGCGCGAACTAGGGCTGGACTACGCGATGCTGTATCCAGCGAGGCTGCGGATCAACAGGCAGGGCCAGTCGCACTTTTTCACGGACCCGAAAGAACTGCAACGATCCTTGAAGGACTGGTTCAGGGGTCAACGCAGTGGCTCGCGGGAACACGTGGGCGCTTGCGCCGGGGCCCCTGGCTTGGAAGAGCAGGACTAGCCGTCGGGAGTCGCCCCCCCCCGGTGGACGGCTGCCCGGCGCGGATCTGTGGCCCCCCTCTCCCGGGGGCGTCTGGGTCCCTTGAGAGTGGCCTGCCTACTGGATCTGTGTGCGGATGGAGGTGATGGCGACGGCCCTCGACGAGGTCGCTGCTGGGTGAGATCTTTCTAAATTGTGGAGGGCGCCTTCCTATTGTGACACTGGACCTGGGGAGGGGGGTTTTGCTAGAAGTTGCGGTCTGCCACCAGCGCGGTGCTTTGGGGTCCCATAGTTGCGGGGTCCTCCACGGGGGTGGCTCTATCCGGATGCGGAGATGACCTGTTTCTGCCCCGGCCAGCGGCTGAACTAGATGCCCAAGCATCGGCTCCCTGGGACGGCCGGGTTCGGCCTGCTGGCGTGGGTATTGCACCCCTGAGAGGACTACTCAAGGGCCCCCTAGAACTATTAACTGGGGAACGTAACCAGCTCGAGCCAAGCAGACAAGTGAGGGTAACGGTGCGGGGGGTGCATCTGCACAGCGGTGTCCCGTCAGGTAGGGACGTTCGATCCCCGGTGGCCGCTGCCCCAGCGCTGTTAAGCTCGGGTGGCCCTCTTGAGGGCCGACTTGGGGAAGTTATCTCATGTTTGTTGTGAATGGAGGGGGGGGTGGGGATGGGGTCCTGTCTGGCCAGGTTGGGGGTGGTCGGCTGTGGGAGGGGGGCTGGGCGGTTGGGGAGTTGTTTTTGGGGTTGGAGACTGGGAAACGCACGGTATGTCGATAAAAGGGTCTTCTGCTATGTTCTTGCGCGCCCGAGATGTGCTGTCAGGCGGTGATTAGGGGGGGGGGGTCCTCCGCTGACTCTCCCCCTATGGAAGCTATGAAGTATGACTGCAGGAATGCCTGAAAGTGGAGAGCTGACGGGGGATGGCTGTGAGGTGACCCTCAGAGCACTCACATGGAATGTGCGGGGATTGAACGATTTTCGCAAACTGCGCAAAGTACTGAACTACTTCAATAGGCACAACATAGACTTGGCACTCATGCAGGAGTCTCACCTCCCACTCACTAGCAAATTGCTCTCCCACAGGGGTCTGTCTGGTTGCAGCTTGGCGGCAGGCTTTACTTCACACTCTAGAGGGGTGGTCACATGGGTGAACCCGCGATCCAAACTGTCGTTGCAGAAGCTGGCCGCTGACCCGGACGGACGCTACTTGATCGCTCGGTGTATCGGCAAAGGTCATGATCTCATTGTGGTCAATGTTTATGGTCCCAACTACGATGCCCCGGAGTTCTACGCCGCACTCGCTGCGCAGTGCAGGCGTCACGCCCAGGCGCGCATGGTGTGGGGGGGCGATTTCAACTTCGTATTCGACCCGACTTTGGACCGCTCCTCGGGGCGGGTCCGCCGACCGGCGGCGGCCGCGGTGTATATGCAGGCGGAATTGACCACACTGGACATGGTAGATGTCTGGCGACATAGAAGCCCCGGAAAGGCAGGTTACACACATTACTCGGCATACCACGATGTGCATACCAGAATAGACTACTGGCTGGCATCCTGGACGCTCCTAGCGGCTGTCAAGCGATGCGAGGTTCTACCTCGCACTCTGTCGGACCATTCCCCCCTTCTCCTGGTATTTGCTGCCCCGGGCACACGACTGCCGCCGTTCACGTGGCGGATGCCGCCCTACTCCCTGCTGGACGAGGCATATAGGGGGGAATTGGCGGACGAGATTGACGCTTTCTTCGCGGCTAATCTGGGAACCGTGCAGAGCTTCTAAACAGTATGGGACTCGTTTAAGGCCTACATTCGCGGCGTGGCCATGGCCAAGCACTCCGGTATTCTCAGATCCATACGGCAGCGTATGAGAACATTGGAGATGCAACTGGCTCAGCTGGAGGAGCGGCACAGGGGGTCCACGGACCCCGAGGTGGCCGCCCAGATTCAGACGCTAGTTTCAGACTTCAACAGCGAGGCGGATAGGGAAGTGCAGCACATGGGCAAATACGCCACGGCTCACACCTATGGGGAGAGCGAGCGCCCGGGCTCCCTACTAGCGGGGATACTCCGTAGTACCAGGCGGCCCTTAGTCGTTGACGAGCTGGTGACTGCATCTGGGTCGGTGATCACCGACGAAACGGAGATAGTGGAAGAATTTCGGGGCTACTACGCAGGGCTGTACACAGCAAAATCCTCCCAAATGGAGGAGGAGATAGACGACTACCTCAGTTATATAAAAATGCCCTTCCTGTCAAATTCGCAGAGGGAATTCCTGGCGCTGCCGGTGCAAAAAGACGAAATCCTGGAAGCACTGGGGGGCATGAGGGCGGGTTCTGCCCCGGGCGCAGATGGGCTAACGGTGGCGTTCTACAAGGCCTTTCAGGATAAACTTCTCCCACACATCATGACCCTTTTTGATGATATCTGCCAGGAGGGTAGCATGCTCGTCACCATTCTGAAACCGGGGCGGCCCTCGAACCTGTGCGGCTCGTACAGGCCGCTTTCCCTGATAAATGTTGACGCCAAGCTGTATGCAAAGGTCCTTGCTATGCGTCTGGCGTTGCTGGTGCCGGAGCTGGTGGCCCCGGAGCAGGCGGGGTTTATCCCGTCCAGGAACCTCACTTATAACATTCGCACAGTCCTTGGAGCCATGCAGCATGTGCACCCGGGAGGTAAGGCCTTGGCGATTTTCCTCGACATGGAGAAGGCGTTCGACTCTGTCGAGTGGCCCTTCATGGTGAGAGTCCTGAGGAAACTAGGGCTGGGAGAACCGTTCATGCAAATGGTGGGTGCACTATATTTTAGACCTACGGCCAGCCTGCGCATGGGGGACCGAGTCACGGACGCCTTCGCGGTCTCCAGGGGTACTCGGCAGGGGTGCCCCCTTTCACCCCTCTTATACGCCCTGGTGGCGGAGCCGCTGGCGTGCGCTATGCGGGAGTATCATCAATTTGAAGGTATTAACTTCCCCCCCTATCGGATTTGCATTTCTACCTACGCGGACGATACGTTACTCTATGTCCGCAACCCGGAGGAGAATCTCTCCTCCGTGCTGAGAGAGGTAGTCCGGTTTGGGGCCCTCTCGGGCCTTCAGGTGAACTGGAATAAGTCGCTGGCGTTCCCACTGACCCCGCTCACAGTGCCGTTCCCCATGGAATATCCCCTCCAGTGGACAACCGACTCCGTCCGATACTTGGGGATCCAGCTGCACAAGGACCCGGAGGTCCTGCTCCGGGAAAACTACGGGGTAGCCTACTCCAAAATTGTCGACGACGTAGAGGTGTGGATTAAACTCCCTCTGTCGCTGATGGGCAGAGTGGCCATCATGAAAATGGTGGTTCTGCCGAGATTCCTGTTCCTCTTCGTGAACATCCCCATTGTACTCTCTAAGGCTTTCTTTGCGGCTGGCCTGGGGTGGTAAGCAGCCCAGGGTGCAGTGGAAGGTTCTGACGCTCCCCTACGAGATGGGGGGGCTTGGGGCCCCTGACCTGGAAAGGTATTATAGGATAGCGCAGGCGGCCCACCTACATACATGGGTCCACGCCACCACGGATATACCGCACGTGCTGATGGAGCGGCTATTTGCTGAACCGCTTCCCCTCCCGGCTACTGTCTTCCAGCCGGTGGACTGCAGGGTGGGAACATTGGACTCCCTGAGGGCCACGAATCATGCATGGCATGCGATTCGGAGGGCGCAGGACTGCGATCTGCTGTATTCCCCGCTGATGAGAGTGGAGTGGGCGATCTGGCTCCCCCCACTGAGGGACGCGGGGGTGAGGCGTGCACTGGGCGCCTTGGGCATCGCCAAACTGGCGGACCAATTCCAGGAAGGGGTGGTTAAAACGTGGGAACAGATTTGCTCGGCCCTGCCTGGGGATACCCAGCTCCAGCGCTTCCAATTTCATAGGATCCGTGGTGCGCTGTCGGCCCTGCTGGGGCTGGGCCTGGAGGAACCTCCGGAGGTCCCGGAACTCACATATGTCATCAAAACGGTGGCCCCAGCCAAACTCGTTTCGACTCTCAAGAAAATTGGGGACCAGCACCGGGCGCCTGAGTGCTCGGCGAAGCGACGGGGGTGGCAGGCCGACCTACAAATGGAAATAACGGACGAGATGTGGACCTACTGCTGCTCTAGCACAAAAAGGGTGTCGTTAAACGGTCGGCACCGACTGATACACTTTAAGTTCCTGCAGCGGGTCTATTACACCCCAGAGAGACTACACAGGTATGGGCTTCGCCCATCGGCGGAGTGCGAACGCTGCCATGTCCCGGTAGCGGACTTCATACACATGGCCTGGCACTGTCCGGGTATAGCCCGGTTCTGGACAGCAGTGTTCCGGGAACTGAGCAAGATACTAGAAAAGGACATACAGCCTAACCCGGCGCTGGCGTTGCTGGGTTTCTCCAGGCCGCTCCCGCGGGCGCTCAGACGCCTGACGGATATAGCGCTTCTGATGGCTCGGCGAGTTGTGGCGTCGTGCTGGATGAGGGGGCCGCTCCCCACTAAAAAACGCTGGGTCAGAGATATGCTGTACTGCTGCACGCAAGCGGAGACATATAGTGAATTGTTGCCCCCGAAGAGCCGGCCCAAGGATTTTTGGGGACTGTACAGAACATATCTGACGGCTGGGGAAGCCGAGAGGGCGAGCCGGGGAGCGCCACAGGACGACGGACTTGATGCACACGGTGAGGCGGTGGCAGGTGTGATACTGGAGAGCACGCTGGCGGATGCTTGACTGGACGGCGGGTTGGCGTGACACTTAGGAGGCGAGCCTGTGGGCTGAGTGTGGTGCGGGGCATTACCCGGAGGGGCGTGGCATGCTTTGAGTGGAACCGCGGGGGAGATGGAGAGTGGATGCGGAGTGGACGGCGAACTGAGAGTGGAGTACTGCTTTGCCTGCTTGAAGCCAGATGCAGGGACGGTGGATACGACAGTACGCTGATGCGAGTGTGATGCGACGACGTGCGCGGGGTGGGTGGGGAGGGAGGAGGGGAGTTGGGTCTTGTTTAACAGAAACTCAGGGACTGGCTCAGGTTAGCTGGTGAAGGAGGTTGCTGGTGGAACCGCACCACATACATGAGGGTCTGTAGCGGGGTCCGAGGGCTGGTGCTGCCACTGATATTTGCAGTATAGGCAATGGGATACCTTGTGGGTAGATCCCCCTGAAACGCCGCCGGTCCTCCGGGATGTCGGCTAAATGGCCGTGTACCTGTATACTGCACCTCCCTCCTTCCCCCCCCCACCTCCTGCGGATCAGGGGGGGTAACACATGGCTATGTGACTTCCTGCTGTGCTGACCTGTATGCTTATTTTTTGTTAAATAAAGGTTTTTGAAACTTTAAGAAAAAAATAAATAAATAAATAAATTGTCCCCAAGATGAAGACACATTTTCAAACTACAGCATTTATTTGTGGCCTCATCAAGAGCTGTTGATCAATTAAAACTCCTCAACCTTTTGCGGCTGACTTAAGTGCCAAAAGAGTGCCCATTTATGTTTGCCTGTAATGGCTGGACAGATCGAGTTTTTTTTATTTAGTACCACAATTTCCATTTTCTCTGCATTCACTTTTAAAAGATTGTTCCTCACCCAACTGTTGGTAAAGCACATCATGTCCTTGAAGTTGAGCTGGGATGATGCCAGAGAGTCAAGCGGATTAGGATCTGGGAGTTGTCAGCATAGTTATATGTCTAATATCCTCTATTAGACAGATCCTTTGCAATCAGTTGATTATAAATAATATAAAGATCGAGTGAGGAGGCAGATCCCTGTGGGACAGCACAAATCAGTCTTCATGTCCTCTGTTCTGAATGGAGTAAGCTGTGCTGCCCATGTCCTGTTCTCCAAGAATGAGGTAAACCAGTTATAGGCGGTCTCCATAATACCGGCTGCCTGCATGTGACACAGTAAGATTTTATTACATACTGTATCAATGGTCCTGGATACATTCATTAAAATCAAGCCTGAAGTTTGGCCATCATCCAAATCCGTCCTTAAGTCACCAATAACTGATAAAATCACTGTTTCATTTTCATGTCTGGCACGAAACCCATTTAAAAACAAAAACATTTTTATTAGGTTTTAAACCTCATCAACATGAGAATCATATTACATTGTATACATCATGATAATGTGTTGCAATCAAATCAAATCAAATACAGCTTTATTCGATTAAAATCAATAATCATAAAAGCATGGATAACACAATTCAAGTTAAAAAAAAAAAACACAAAGAATGTCTACATTAACAACTGATTCCTTGATTTGAAAATGAATTTAAAAAAAGCATTGACTGAAGCTACAGCAAAGACAGTATCTAGCATTTGCAGGGCAATAAGTGCAGATCGGCAGTGCCTGAGGCCAAACAGTTTCAAAACTGGCAGAATCCATCTTTTCCTAGGAATAGAATAGAATTTACACAGAAGTACAACATGCAGTGTAGATTGAGTCGAAATATCGTCGCAAGGACAGTTGCATAATTGTTTGGACCAGTCATTCCGTTCCGGGAAACTTAGTAGCCTGTGAATAATTCCCAGGCGAAATAGAACTAACAAAAATCTATCAAAGTCACCATCTACTAATTTTATATATGGTTGAATTGATAAATGAGTAGAAATAAGCTGGTGGCTCTGGACCGATGTTTTCCTCAGTTCAATGGCCAATCTGCAGTCATTTAGATAGTCCAAACACAGTTTTTTCAGATCTTTTCTCGCTATCCGAGCCAAGGTTGTGGGGTTATCGTAAAACTCACAATGATCTAATTTGCCACAGAATGATTTGATATATGTTAGCCAACTGATCTTTAAGACCCCTTCCAAATTTAAAAGGTCAAGGATTATGGAACGGTTCAGAGCGAGATTATCCGAGGTCCAAATCCTGTGCCACTCGAGTATTGGTTGTATTTTAATAATGTCTTCTAGATAACCAATTCCTAGTTCTACGTGGCATGAGTAAGTTGAGATGGACTCTGGAACCGCCAATAAAAACCTTAAAAATGTATTTTCCACCATCTGTAAAATAGTGACATCAACGACCCCCCAGACACCTGCTCCATAGGTGGCAACAGAGACGCATTTGGCATTATACATTTTTAGCAATTCATGTGGGGGCCTTTTGCCCAACATTTTACTAAAATTATGTAGGGCAGTCACTGTTCTAGCGAACAGGATCCTCCTAGCTTTCACAGCTTGATGCCAACTCAATTTGTTATCAAATAAAATACCCAGATAGGCAAATGATTTAGTGTACTCTATAGGTTTGTCATATACAAAGATGGTCTTAGGGATCCTACTCTGACTAATGCCGCAAAACATAGCAAATGTTTTAGTAACATTAATGGTGAGTCCCAGATTGGACATATACTTCTCAAAAGCAGTGACGACACGTTGTAGGGCAAGGGGAGTACGGGCCATTAACACGGCGTCATCAGCACATAGTAGAGCCGGAATGGGTCTAGAATCTATTTGAGGAAGGTCAATACAAGGTCAATACAATTGTGTGCTAAATGTTTACCTAAACCATTAATATAAAGATTAAAAAGGAAGGGAGCGAGAACACAGCCCTGTCTCACTCCCTTTCCAATCCTAAAATCAGTAGTACATTGACCCTCAGTCCCGTACCTCACCCTTGCCTTGGCCCCTGCGTAGAACTGTTTAAGAAAAGAAATTAGGGGAATATCCACACCTAAGTCTTCTAGGATTGCCCATAGCTTGTCATGGACGACACAGTCGAATGCTGATGATAAATCGACGAAGGCTAAATATAAATTGCCCCTTTTTGCTGTCGTATACTTATTAATTAAAAGATTTAAATTGAGGCTCTGGTCCACTGTCCCCATACCCTTGCGAAATCCGTATTGAATATCACCTAAAATCCCCGAGTCTTCAGCCCATTCTTGTAATCTGTTTAAAACCACTCGACCAGCAATTTTCATAGAAGAGTCTAACAGGGAAATTGGACGATAGCATGCCGGGTTAGCTCTATCACCTTTTTTAAAAATGGGTACTAAAATAGAGACCAACCAGGTAGGAGGAAGACTTAACGCACTAGAGGCATTAAAAAGTAGGGGTAAAAGA
Source organism: Triturus cristatus (assembly GCF_964204655.1). NCBI lineage: Eukaryota > Metazoa > Chordata > Amphibia > Caudata > Salamandridae > Triturus > Triturus cristatus. The sequence continues at coordinate 114,378,963 of NC_140588.1, forward strand.
GGTCCCCATAAATCAGGATTACATTTAAAAAGGTCCGCAGGAATGCCATCCGGACCTGGTGCCTTGCCCCATTGACTAGCCAAAATAGCCTCATTTACCTTGTGGAGCTCAAATACCAGATGAGTTGCGGATTCTGCACCTTGCTGTGACTTCTCAAAATCCACTAGTCCTGGGGCATCTTCAGTGTCGATAGGACAACTATAGAGCTGCATATAATGACTAATCCATTCCTTTTCAGGTATTGCAATCTCGATGTTGGCCCCATTCTGATTAATTAGGAATGGAGCATTGACAGCCTTCCAAAAGGCCGCCGAGTCTTTCGATAAGGCCGCTTCCTGAAGAGTAGACCACAGTGACTTTTTTACTTCCAATTTCCTGTTTTTCAAGGCGATTTTATATTCCCTCCTAGCATTAGAAACATCAATTGGGTTTTTAGGGTTGGCATGTAGCACTTGCTTCAGCTTTGAATATGCTTTGGTGCATATGTGGTCAAACCACCCAGACTTTATAGCCTTACTTTTGTTAGATTCAACAAAGAGAGCCTTTTTAATAGATTTTCCTATTATTAAGAAATTCTCCAAAATGGCTCTATGATCACCTGGATCTTGTAGACAGTTTACAATATTACTATAACAATCACTGACTAATGTACCCAGAAATTCTTCAGGATTAACTCGTTCCCATCTTGTGTTGCAATCAGATAGAGCCTTAGTAAACAAATCTTAGATAATCAACGCTTGTTGTACATTACACTAGAGCTTTCATCCATCATCCATTCTTGACATTTACTTCAATCAATGTTATCGAAAGCTGCATTTCAATGCCCCTGTACAAAGACTCTCCTAACAACACTTTGATTATACACTTTTGGTTCCAGGCGGGGATCTTGCGCCCTCCTTATTTACACTGTCTTCATGCTTGTCGTCCTTGCTCTCCACATAGGTTTTATACCATGCCCAAAAATTCTTTGGTATCAGTTCGCTATAAACTTCAGATTGTGTGCTGCAATAGAGCATGTCTCTAGACCATTGTGCAATTGTAGGGAGAGGCCCCCTCATCCAGCATATTGCCACACATCGTTTTGCTAGCAACAAACCCATATCTATTAATCTCCTCGCACCTTTTGGTACCGCCTTAGAGTATCCCAGTAAGGCGAGAGCTGGCTCTGGTAGCAGTGTCAGATTTACTATTTGGATAACTTCAGCAAAAATCGTCCCCCAAAAGTGTGTTATGCCCGGACAAGTCCAGGCCAAGTGGAAAAAATCAGCTGCCTGTTCATTACACCTGTCACAGTTTGATTCCTCATGTAGCCAATAACTTTGAAGTCGTTCTGGCGTGTAATATAGCCTAATAAGATATTTAAAATGTATTAGTCTATGCCTCCCTTTCAGGGATATACGCTTTATGCTGAGACAACAGTATGTCCACATATCATCCGTGATGTCCCTCTGTAAATCCCGTTACCAGATTAACCTCGCCTTAGTATAGTCACCACTCCTAGCAGCCATCGTGAAATGGTAAACTCTGTATACTAGTTTGGTAGATGCTTGTGTAGTGATGATGTGAGTTAAGGCTTTTTTTTCTAGAGACTCTGCCATATCGTTCCCTAGCTGTTCATTAAGTGCGTGGCGAACTCTGTAAAATTGGAATCTCGTAAGTAGGATTGGGAGCCCGTTTTCTGTTTTCAAATCCCCCCAACTTTTAGCTACTCCACCTAGGAAGAGGTCCCCTATTGTATGTATCCCTAGCGTGTTCAGTGCTGCGACAACCCCTTTATCCTCACACGGCGATAACCATCGACACCAGTCCAGCCTTGCAACCAGAGAATATATGACGGCACAAGCTTGGAGCTGTAAAAGATAGTGCCAAGCATGAACTACTGTATTGAGGGAATCCATAATCCCCGTGCGTCTATCGGGGGGTCTAAACGGCAAGGCCGGGAGCGGAGTGGGGTCTGCCACAACAGATTCTATACGGATGTACAGTGTTTCAGATGGCCCATGAATCCAATAATATGCCTGCGCACTCTGTGCAGCTCGGTAATATAGGTCTAAGTCAGGGGCACCGAGGCCTCCCATAGAGTACGGGAGAGTAAGGGTCCGCCAACTAACGCGTGCCTGTTTACTCACCCAGGCTAGATGAATCATCAGAGATTGGAGATGCTGAAAGAAAACCCTTGTTAGTACCATGGGAATATTTGTGAAGAGGAATAGGAAACGAGGCAGGATAACCATCTTCATAATGGACACCCTGCCCATCAAGGAAATTGGCAATCGAATCCACCTCTCTATGTCATCTTCGAGCTTACTAACCGCCACCCCATAGTTCTCCTGAAACACCACCTCCGAATCTGTATGTAGTTTGATGCCCAGATATCGCACCACATCCGTAGACCATCGTAGCGGGTATTCCGGCTCAAATTCCCTAGTGGAGGGGGTAAGAGGGAATATGATAGACTTGGTCCAGTTAACCTGCAACCCAGACAAGGCACCAAAATGCACCACCTCTTGTAGCACAGTGGAGAGGTTGTCTTCAGGTTTACGAACATACAACAACGTATCATCTGAATAAGTAGAGACAATCAATGCATATCCCGCAAACCTTTTGCCCCTATGGCTGTGATATTCTCATAATGAACAGGCTAGGGGCTCGGCCACTAGGGTGTATAGTATAGGAGACAGAGGGTAGCCCTGCCTAGAACCCCTGGGGATTCGAATAGGGTCAGTAACCAGGTTACCCATTCTTATGCGTGCTGTGGGAGTGTAGTACAGCACCCCTAGCAATTGGATAAAGACCTGTCTCACCCCCATCCGGAGCAGAACATGTCTCAGGAAAGTCCACTTGACTGAATCAAATGCCTTCTCCATGTCTAAAAATACTGCAACTGTGGGGATCTCTGGTCTAGTGTGTTGTAGAGTGGCAAATACAGTACGCAGATTGTATGTCAGATTTCTGCACGGCACAAAGCCAGCTTGTTCTGGTTTTACTAGCTTGAGGACTAATGGGATCAGGCAGTTCGCTAGGATTTTTGCAAAAAATTTGGGGTGTCTACAATAAGTAAGGACAATGGCCTATATGAGGAATAGTCACCTGAGGGTTTACCCAGTTTGAGGATTGCAACTATAAACGCTTCCCTCATAGATGGCGGCATCGTCCCTGTAACGCACATATCTTCAAACAACGCTGTTAAATGTGGCAATAGTAGGTCTAGATACGCCTTATAAAAGGCTACCGTTAAGCCGTCCCCTCCTGGAGCGCTCCCCGCTCTCATACTTGGTACTGCTAATAATATCTCCTCCCGCTCAATAGGTCGCATTAAGAATTTTCTATGATTGTTAGTGAGCCATGGCAGTTTGATATGGGTCAGGTAGTCGAGCACCTGTTCATCCGTACTGTCCCCCGCGAAGTATATAATTCAGAGTAATATTGGCGGAATTCCTCCACGAACTCTAGCACCACCAGTTGCTCCCTGCGCCGTCTAAGCAGTTGTGCGAGGACCGCCCCGGGACGCTCCCCTTCTCCATACACTCGGGCCGTGGCGTACTTGCCCAAATGTTTAACCTCCGTGTCAGCTTCTTTGTAGAACTCCGCCAGGGTCGTCTTTAGCTCCTGTGTGATCGACTCATCAGGTCTATCAAGGGGGGCTTTTTCCAGGGATACCAGCTTCCACTCTAGATCCTTAAGACGTTGGCGAATCGACCGTAGCAAACCCACATGTTTAGACATAGCTGCTCCCCTTATATAAACCTTTAACGCTTCCCATACTGTCTGGAAGTCATCAACCGACCCCAAGTATATTTCGATAGCTTCCGCGATTTCTTCTCTGAAGACTGCATCTAATAGCAAGTGGGGGGAATCTCCAAACACATAGGGGTACACGTGCTTTGGGGGTATCTAGCACCAGGAGTAACAGGGAATGATCAGAGTAGGTCCGGGCACAAAACCCATCTTGATGTACGTCTAAAAAGTTATTGTTATACATTTGAGTGCTAACTTCATGTGCTACTTGAACCTCAAGAAGTTTAGCACAGTAAGGCAATAGTGACATGGGGTATAGTTATTTAATATCTTGTGGTTGTCAACAAGTATTTCTTTAAATAAAGGTAGCACTGTAGCTTTTTTTTTAAATGATCAGGGACCTTACCTACTTTCAGTGATGCATTTCGGAGGACAGTGAGAGGTTCCAGTATAACAGGAGCCACCGAATGCATTAGTTTGGGGAGGCAAGGATCACAGAGAAAACCTGATTTTACTTTAATTAAAAAAATGTTGTAAGACTTCTTGATCTAATCTCTATAGGTGTCTAGCTTAGTATGATTCTGATGCTCCTCTAATCAAGCACAATCAGAATAAGTACTATTTATGATGGCATGTTAATTAGCTTAATGTTTTCCATGAAGAACGTGCTCCGTTCATCACATCTTTCCCGTGTATGTTTCAATGGCTGATTCTTTCTATCCATACTTTAGAGGATGCATATGATGTTAAACATTTCTGTCTGTGGGTTTTGGGTCTCACTGATTTTATTTGTGTAGTGGATAACCTTAGCTTAAGTGAGAAGCATGTTATAATTAATCTGAATAACAAAAAGGTCCGACCATGCACATGGTTCAATAATGCAGTTCTCAATCAGGTAGTCTGAAGACCAAGCATGAGCACGAATGTGGCCTTTACATCGATTGGGTTCTTTTTATCTGCTGAATTAAATTAAGAGAGTTCACAAGTTCAATACACTGCTGACGTATAGTGCTTCTGTCTAATTCATGTGCCCAATAGTTAAAATCTCCCACTGTCAGTAACTTATTACAATTTATCAATAGGGTGCATGTGACATCATAAAAAAAATGTAGGAAATAAGTTCATATATTATGGTAGCCGGTAGATTATTACAAAGTTCTAAACTTATATCCAACTTTCAATTTAAACAAGAATCTGTAGATAAGATTGGCTCTATTTGCATTTTAGCTGCTACAAGCGGATGATTTATAACAGTCGCAAGGGCCCCTCCAATGTTGTTATGAGGACGATTCACATTCACATTTAATAGATAATATACCTCAGGGATAGTCTCCAGCTGACATGGAGATGAGACGTCCATACGTCCATTAAAACGAATATGTCTGGTTGATTGGAATGCAACAGATCATACTCTTCTAAACTGTACTTAATCATCTAGCATGTAGATACATTATGTTAAGAGCATTAATGCCCTTCTTTAGAGAAGGCTGAATTTTTCAGCTTTCAGCTCCATTCAAATGAGGCTTTAGGATCCAAATTTTAAATAAAAATATTTATCTATTGACAGTTTCAAATTAACCTGATTCCAGTTTAGAAGTTGGTTGGCCGAGTATATTTGTGATCCAGCATAATGAAGGGCCCCTGATACTCTACGAGTGCAATAAGTGCAGACAGTCTTGCCTGTGGCATGCCTTTGGTGTGCATGCTTACGTACCCTCCCCGTAGCCATACAAAGAGGGAATGGAAAGGAATATGAAAACGATTAATTGGGAAAATATTCAACCAGTCCAGTAGGGTTGAGCAACAAATATTTTTCAGCATTGTGAAGTTTGGAGGCATCCCTGGAAGACCTGGGCAGCTGGTTCCAGTGTGTTGCTCCAATTGATATCTATCTTTCATATAGATGCCTGAAAGTTCAAATCCTTTGCTGACATCCTCAGGTATCACCCACCTGGCTCTGACACTGATTTCTCCAATAAATTGGCATTGGTTCACTGACAAAATATTGAGTTGAAAAATACTGAACTTTTCAAGTCAAAAGAACTTTATTTCGGAGAAAATCTCCATAAAAGGTACATAAAATTGAATATAAAAGCGTTTAAAACCATACATTAGGTAATTAAAAGTAGTAGTTAAAAAAATTGCAACATTAATGCACCAGGACAGCTAGATGTATGCTAATTACATAGAGTCATGTACCATTTAACACAGTGCAAGATGAATCATGTTAACATTTTCAAATACCGTTTCCGCTTGTGCCATAAAGCCCCCAGAAATTTGGCCACAGCAAACACAATGTGGACAGCCATTTCACTCTTGAGAATTCTGAAGGCTTCATGACACCTGGTAAAACCCAAATTCCTACAGACGGGAGTGATCCATTTTCTGCGCGCCTCGGTATAGCCCGGACAAAAAAATATAATATGCAGCTCAGTTTCATCGCTTACTCTGCATGCCGGGCAAATACTGGGTGTCGACACAGACCAGTGGCTAGTAAGTGCACGAATTGGCAAAGACCCGTGCCTCCATTGCAAATAGAGCTTCCTAATTATTACAGGGTAAACATTGTCCAGGATTGATTCAAAGCTGTAGGTATTTTTAATGTAAAGGAATTGATGCGTTAAAGACCCTGGAGATTTTGAAGGTCGGAATGCGGGAGCCTTAGAATTATAATACAATTTGGTTAGAACTTTTTTAGGAAGCCTGGGGCAAGCATCCAGGGGGTCGTTCCAAAGTGCATCAAGGCCTAAGCCCACCAGACTGTTCCTTACAAATTTAAGCCAGGCAATGTTCCCCGAGTTTGGAAAACTAAGGACTTCCTGCAAGCCCTGTCTGTAATGAATCAATTCGGGCACCGCCCACAATCTACGCCAATAGATCACAGGGCGAAGTGCCAATTCTTCTTCCAGGGGTCTAATGCCTAGGTCAAGTCTTAGAGGCACTAAGGGTGTACTTGGAGGAAGGGCTACTAGACACCTAAGAAACCTGTTCTCCTCTTTTGACAGACTAGCCAAGACTTTATGACCCCATAATTCACTACCATATATGACAGCTCCTCTGGCTTGCACCCTGTAAATGTGGAGGGGAGGGCCTATGGGTTTGAGGGTCGACCTATTCTTCCCTACCATCCTTAGTATCCCACCCACACCATCCTTAGTATCCCACCCACAATACTGAACTACAACACTATCAACACATAAATATCTACTGCAAAAATATTGACAACCAATACTTAAAACCGTAAGTACAAACATTTTGAAACATTTTTTTTTCAATAATATTGTTGTATTAAATATCTATTTTTAAATATATGTAAATTAAAATATTTAAAAATCTATATAGTAAATACTAACATTTAAAAAATAAAAATTAAATAGATTAAATGTATATTATTACAAATACAACAAACAAACCTACTTTAAAGAAGGTAAATAAGCACACATATATATATGCTGTGGAAGACTGCACCACCAAGGAAAAGGTATTTGCGGCTGGGGCTATGAACTATTCTAAGCCTGGAAACAGCACAAGGGATCTTTTAAAATATAAACCAAACTGACATTCTGAGGCACACTGGAGGCATGGAATTTAAAAAAAAATAAAGTTGCAACAAGGACACAGATCCCACTGGAGGGAAATAATGGTGCACAACACATACCACACCTCCCAACATGCACAAGCACTGAAACTCACTTGGGAGGCCCACCTGAGCGCAATTACTTACCAGTATGCAGAGGGGAAAAGAGGGTGTGTTACTGCTTCTGTGGACTGTTAGCAGGAGCTCTGAAATGTGTCAGGCTATGGAAAATGTATGGAATAAAATGCAGGTTTGAAAGTAAAGTTTCTGATGGAACATCCTTTGCTGAGTGCATCTTCAATTTTTGGACATATATATACATATTTATATATATAGATATATATCTATTCAGGGAAAAAACATAGGTTACAGGGACGTTATAGTTAGGCTAACATTTCACTCATACAAAACCAGAAAAATTCAGCCGTTATAGTTAGCGGAACTAAACTTGCATCCCTGCAATGCACTGCTGATGACATCACATATTACATCATTCATGACATGGTCAGTGACATCACTGATGACATCACTGATAAGATAAAATCTCAAATAACATCACTGATGACATCATCCAGTGAGTGATTTCTAAATAGTTTAAGAATGTTATATATACATGCCAAGGTGTATTGAAGAATGAGTGAGTGTACAAGTGTCTGTATGGATGATTCAGTGGGTGTGTGACTGACTGCATAAGTGAGTGATTATACTTGTCTCAGTGAATGTATGGGTGAGTGACTAATCTGTGTGAAAGTCTATATCAGTCTGTCAGTTGGTGTGTAAGTGGCTGCATGGGTTGGTGAGTAGGTACATGGGTGTCTATATGGGTTATTGATTGGCTGTTTGAGTCACAAGATGGGTGCCTACACTTCCTGGTTTGAAGTGTTGGCAGCCAATCAGATCGCAGACTCGAGATCGGGAGGGTTCGCGGATACTCCGTGCTCATATTTGGATATCTGAGAAATATTTACATTGAATCACCTGGAAGGGGAGGAGTCAAGATGGCGGGCTGACTCGCCACGGAGCTGCAGCAGCCGAGGTCTCTGCTACTACCTCAGTGGAAGATGGGATCTTAAGCTTACGAAAAAAAAAAAGTTACTGCAAAAAAAGAACCTGACGCTGTTGAATACAGTCTGATGGAGTGTGTCCTCACACCGTGTTAATTGTGCTAACCGTGCTAACTACTAGCTGCGGCAGTTACGAACTACGTGATTCAGGTACATCGGTACCGGCATCGTTACCGGCTAATCTGGTGCAAAGAACGTAACGAGCACAGCAAACACAATGAGTCATGATTAACGAGCTACAGCTACAAGCTTGCTAATGGTCCCGGCTTCACTTTGTAACAGCTGCGGTCTAATGGTTTCGACGGCTCGCTCCGGGTAAAGTCCTGCTTTCCCTGGTTTCCCTGGTTTCCGCGGCAGAAGGTTCTACGAGCGAATTTCAGAGCCTGATCCTACCCGACCCGATCCGAGCCTGGCTTTCATCTCTGCGGGCTCTCAGGAGTACCGAACATCGTCAGAGGAGCAGTCAGAAAGACCAAGACTCAGACGGGAGCCCCAACTGATGTAGCGCTCTGCACACGGAGGAGAGTGTTCCCATCGCCTACGGCTCATACAACGAGAGCTCTCAGAGGTGAGAGGTGAGGCGCTTGCTGCTGCCGCAGCCGGGGGGGGGCTTTCTTTCATTACAACAGCCCTGTACCTTGGCTACAATTTGACTGGGCAGGTTCACGCTGAGCTTTGAACAACTGATGCTTCTCATTTACAAGGCACTCCAGCGTTTGTTGGTGTCAGCTCGCCTTGCTCTCCCCACGGCGCCCAGGCTTACGGACACTTGCCTTTTTCACAGCTCAGGACTTCTGCTCCCAAACTTTTCAGCGCTCTTTTCTTATTACTTGGGGGGGGAGCACCCGGATAAGTTCTTTTACCGCTCCTTCATGGCTCCTAAGCTGATAGCACGAGGCGCCCGTACTGGACGAAATACATCCCACCAGGCTGGTCGAGCTCCGGACCCTGCTTCACGCGCGAACAATAACGCCTCTTCAGATGGGCTAGGGGGTGGAACTGACACGGGCAGCGGCTCTGATCGACCCCTAATGGATGCGTTTAAAACATCTAAAATATCTAATTCATCTAACATGAATATGAATATGCCCGTGAACCGCCCTCCCCTCTTGGCCGCTCCCACTATATCTCCTAGTGGTGAAGGGGGGCTTGGGGGACCAGGACTACCTATTCTCTGTAACAACGGATCCTTGGGGGAAAACATGGGTTTAGGGCATCTCTCCGCTTCTGGTGATACACCTTTTCCCGGCCCACTGCCTGCCTCACCTGCATGCCTGACTGGTGCGTCGCTAGATGTTGAGCCTCCTTCTCCCCAAGACAAGATCGTCAGTGAGGCTATGACTCCGGGGAATGTCGAGGAGGATGCAATTACAGCCCTCCACTCTCTATCCATCCTCGCACTGTCATCTTCAATTCACGAACTTCCTGGGTGGAGAAGGTGGAGAAGGAGAGACTCCCCAGGATATGGGAAACTCAGACTTCAGTCACGATAATGATGCAGAGTCCGATGCAGAGTCTGACGAAGAATCCGAACCATCTCTCATCTCCCCGGCCAATGTTATAAGAAAATCCTCACGGAAGAAGGGCTGGTTCAAGGCTAAAAACAAGCTAAAAGCAGGCAAGCCCTCAGCAACTCAGAAAGCTGCCTTTACTTCTCTGCCCGCACAAGTCAAGCCCATAGCTGAAAATAGTCCTCTACGTAAATGGATACAAGCCAATGGAAATGTAAGGAAGATGGCTCTTCGCTTGTCCGGTGCTAGCTCTCTGCTGGGAGACCAAACAAAGGAAACGCCTATGGCTCAACCTCAACCTCTAGTGCCAACGGATCCATCAGTACTCTCCTCTCCTACTCCTGCTCCTGATCCTGCCCCTGCATTCACCAACTCCTGTATACCTGTCTCTAGTTCTCTTACCGACTCAAGTAGCCTGACTACTACTGATACTACAGATACTCAGGAGAAAAGCTCAACGTCTAATACTATTACTCCTGAGCAATCTTATCTGCCCCCTACTGTTCCAGAGCTCCCTCTCTCTGATCATACAAACCTCTCGCTCTCCTCCGATTTTGACTCTGATAGATCAGGAAAACATAGCTCTCCCCTCAATATCATCTTGCAGACCCTATCTGCCCAACACAAAGAAACACAATTATAGTTTTCCCAACTCAGAGAGGACAATGCTAAGATACAACATTCCATTCAGGACTTAAATAAAAAGGTGGGAGGGGTAGTTCAAGACATTGAATCTCTTCAGCAAAGGGTCTCCAATGTGGAGGAGACAACTGCTTGTAATCAGAGTGGGGTTAACCAATATCAGGAACAGATTGGCAAGCTGCAAGACAAAGTTGAAGATATGGAAAACAGACAAAGACGCCTCAACCTAAGACTTTTTGGTATACCTGAAGGATCGGAAGGGGCTGACCCTAGGGCATATATGGTATCACTCTTTCAGAAAGCTTTCCCGGAACTCTCAGATTGGGATTGGGACTCTCAGCTTCAGAGAGTTCATAGACTCCCTTCTTTCACAGCTAATAAGGCGAATAGATTTCCTCGTCCTTTTCTGATTTATTTTGGGAACTTCCTTCTTAGGCAGGCTGTCTCACTCAAAGCTAGGCCCAACTCACCTGTCACAATTAATTCTGTCACATTCTTCGTAAGATCAGACCTTAGCAAAACTACCATGGATAGACGCTGGAGGCTACGCCAGCTCATTGATCCATTTAAGGCTTTGGGTGGCCAGGCCTTCTTACAGGAGCCTGCTCGCCTAAAAGTCATCCACGGTGGGCGGACATATGCATTCACAGACGAAAAAGAGGCAGAACAGGTTCTAACGAAATTAACACCTTAACATCTAACACCTAACACCTTAACACCTAAGAGCTGCGAATTATACTACTATCTTTCAATATATAATCAGGGGGTAAATTTAAAATTAAAAAAAAAAAAAAAAAGGGGGATAGGCGCACGTGCACTTTTATACACTCACACAACCCTGGTATACTAATTGTAATTAAATTGCTTTAAAATTGCTTTAAAAGTGAGACCCAACTCTTGTTTAGCAGGTTGACCTCCTCTGCTGCTCCTCTCTTGCGCTGCCCAACCACCGGCAGCTGGGTATAAGAGGTTTCCCTCCTCTTTGGGATAGGGGTTCTCACTTGAACCTCCAAGGGTGGTCCTTCCGGGGTGGGTTCGGGGGGGATAAAAATGTTAAAATGATCAGGCTGGAGGGGAAGGCTATTTGTTACTATAATTTGTATTTGGTGTTGCAATGCAGTATGAAAAATTATAATCAAAAACAGGCAAAGCGTTTTAACAGACTGAAATGACACACAGAATCAGATGTTTGGTTTGGAATGTATCAGGACTCAATGGCAGGAACAAGAGACGGCTTGTCTCCGAGGAGCTTAATTTGTATAAGCCACAGATCGTTTTGCTCACTGAAACACATATTATCTACTCTGACCGCAAGCTTTTGGGGCAGTTAGGATACGACGTGCTTATTTGTTCAGAATGTAGTCTACCAACTAGAGGTGTCGCTATTTTGGCACAGAAAAGGCTAAATATAGAATTGACTAAAACAAAGGTTGATAAAGCTGGCCGTTGGGCTACGGCTCAAGTGCTCTGGGATGACAATAATTTTACCTTTTGTGTATTTTATGGGCCGAATATTGATGACCCGTCTATCCTAGATAGGTTAAATATTGAACTATTGGATACCTGTGGGGAACTTTCATAATGGGGGACTTCAATCTTATTATGGATTATAATATCGATACTACTCGACAACGAGCATTTCAGAGGATGCGCTGCTCACGAGCCGCACTTATCGAACTTGGACGTATTCATAACCTAAAAGATGTTTGGCGAACAATACATCCCTCTACTGCCGGCTTTACATACTACTCTGCCCCCACCAACTCTGGCATGGTTTGGGCATCAGATAATATTATAAAGAATAGCCTTATCGAGCTGTGCCCAAGAGTCACATCGGATCACAATCCAATAGTGATATCATTTACCCCGCCACGGACCAATCGGAAACTTAGGGCATTTACTTTTCCCAGACACCTACTATCTAATACGGACTATATAACCCAACTCAAAGCACACTTACGCGAGTTCATTGCTATAAATATTAATTCTGCTTCTCTGAGTATAGTCTGGGATACGGTTAAAGCCAGTATCCGTGGGTTCACACAACAGTTTGTCTTCAAACAAAACTCATTAAATAGACGTGGCTGGGCGGTTTTGAGCAACACCATAACTATGCTTGAAAACCAGTTGTCACAGGCTCTGATACAGGATGTGCCAAATATTTCTGACATATGTCAAAAGTTAGCTTCATCTAAGCTCAATATTAAAACAAGACTTATGGAGAAAAATCTAAATAGTTTGCAAAAATTCCATATATCTCAATACGAGAATGGGGACAGGGTGGGCAAAATTTTGGCATACAAAATTGCTGATGACAAATCTAAAACCCTTATAAAGGAAATTAAGGGCCCAAACAATCTGGTTTACACCCAACCGGAACAGATTCTCCAGCAATTCGTCGCATTTTATAGTACATTATACACTCCAGAGGATCATCCTGATCTGAATAAGATACAAGAATATTTAGATACTCACATAACTAAAGGAAACCAGATCGAAAACCAGGAGTTGCTCTCTGAAAACATCACTGAGCAAGAGATCAGGAAAGCAATTGCTTCACTACCCCTAGGAAAAGCTGCTGGAGAGGATACTATCCCATTAGACATTTACCAAAAATGCTCGGAGGAAATTCTCCCATTACTCACTGATGTGATCAGTAATGTTGGGATAAATGGGGAGGCTCCTAAATCCTGGAACACAACCAGGATGGTCTTTTTTTTAAAAAAGGGTAAACCGGCGGATCAATGTGGGTCCTATCGACCCATCTCACTCATCAATACAGATGCCAAAATGTTTGCCAAGGTACTTGCTTCCCGACTAGCTCCACTCATTCCTCTTCTGGTGTCCCCTCACCAACATGGTTTTGTTATGGGAAGAGATACTACTGCCCATATTAATATGGCCATCACCGTATTCGATGTTGCCAGGGTTGGACCCACCCCACTCGGTATGATTCTCTTGGACGCTGAAAAAGCCTTTGACCGAGTGGGGTGGGAATATCTCTGGTCAACAATGATCACTATGGGATTCCATGGTCGATTTCTTAAATGGCTCCAGGCTTTATATAACCGTCCTTCAGCTACGCTCTGCTATGATGGGCTAACTTCTTCTAGCTTTTTCATCTCTCGTGGCACTCGGCAAGGGTGTCCATTATCACCCTTGCTCTTTGCGTTATCGCTCGAACCTTTTCTCGTGGCATTACAAACGAATCCTAATATTACCCCTTTCATACACGGTCAGAAACAATTAAAAATAACGGCGTATGCCGATGATATCGCGGTCTATTCAACCAATATTCCATCAGCTATACTGGGAATTACTGAGGAGGCTAACAAATTTGGGTTAGTCTCCGGCTATAAACTCAACTCACATAAAACACAAGTTATTCTTAATTATAAACCATCGATTCAAATAGTAGGGACCTGCAAAACAGCCACTTACCTTGGTATTAAAATCTCTTCAGACACTAATGAGATAATCAAACTTAATTATGAGACTCTTCTTAAAGAAACCGCTACAACTCTAAAAAAATGGCACAAGGTCCCCTTAAGCATGGTTGGTAGGATCAACCTAATTAAAATGAACATACTACCAACATTCTTATATTTATTCAGGTCCATACCTCTTCTTGTTAGTAATGCATACTTTAAACGGCTTGATGGGATCTTTAGCAGCTACATCTGGGGATACAAGAAGGCCCGCAGGTCAATTAGGGCCTCATGTAGGTAAATAAATTTTACCGGTTCTTAAATACCGAGCCGTACCGAATCGGTAAATTAGAATCGGTAAGTTATATGTAGGTAAAAATTCGGTAACAGTTACCGATTCGGTAACATTCAGTAATTACGAATCGGAATTCACCGAATCGGTAAATACCGAGGTGGTATTTACCGAATCGGAAAATACCGAGGTGGTATTTACCGATTCGGAAAATACCGAGGTGGTATTTACCGAATCGGAAAATACCGAATCGGTATGTACGGATTCGGTAAAGAAAATCACATGACTTGACGAAACAGCTAATCCAGTGCAACGACAGCCCACCCAACCAGGAACTGCCCACACCCAGGCAGGTGTACATAATTAGCCGAAGTGGCCACACCCAGGCAGGTGTACATAATTAGCCAACCCTGGAGAGGCTTGGAGTGCAGAGGAGAGGCAGGGAGCCGTTGCATGTGCGAGCGGGTAAACGAACAGCATGTCCAGCCAGAGAACACAGAAAGACGGAGGGGAAAGGAGGAGGAAGCTGAAATTTAGCCCCAAAGAACTCCAGGTGCTGGTGGAGGAGGTGGTGAAGCAGCACCAGAAGCTGTTCGGAAGGCAATCCCTGCAAGTGCCTGAGGTGGAAAAGCGCAACATATGGCTGGCCATCCAGGCGCAGGTCAATGCTGTGGGAGTGACCCACAGGGACATTGAGGTCCTCAAAAAGCGCTGGTATGACCTCAGGATTGTAACCAAGAGGAAGATGGGCGACATCCAGAAGGAGGCCAGCCAGACCGGAGGTGGAACCAACAGGGCACCTGCCCTCACCGAACTGGAGGAGCTGGTGGCGGCCACGATCGAGCAAGAGAGCGTCGTGGGACTTGGGGACGCCGACAGCTCTGCCAGAGCCGCAACACACCAAGGTAAGACGAAAGCACAGCAATGTAGCCCCCCCAACCCCTATCCCACATCCCCCAATTGTGAAACGAGAATCACACTGCAGTCCACACGTGTCAGTGCAGACAGGCAATGCATTCCGGGAGATGTAGTCAGGGCAACACTAACCATGACGTAAATGTTACAGGGCAACAAGGCATGTCACGCACTCGAGGCACAAGGAGACAGGGGACATATTGGAATGTGAAATGATTTATTGTGACGCTTGCAACGCAGCCCTTCGGGGACACTGAGCCAATGTTGTATTTCTGTCCACAGATGTGACATCATGCAGGACAGGGCATGCTGCAGGAGAGACGGCACACCGGCCACATAAATCACCTCTAGCCAGCACAAGTTCAGACCAGGGAGCAGGCCCACTGGCAGCCGCACCACCAACACAGCCAGCCTCGCCGCACACAGAGCCAGCATCACCTCACCGAGAGCCAGCATCACCACCACCAGAGCCAGCATCGCCACTCACCGGCCACATCTCCGCTTGCAGGCGTGAGAATGAGGAGGCGTCCAGCAGCCAGGCTACGAGCCTTAGACACCTCGTCAGACGACAGCATGGGACCAGAAGACCGCACCGGGCCCCAGGAAGGGAGCCATGCCACTGTGCCCCACACCTCACAGGCAGCACAGACGGAAGCAAGAGGGCGCCGCAGGTCCAGAGTCCACCAGCACCCACTGACGGCCATGGTGTCTTCTTGGGGCTCGAGGGCCAAATGTTAAAGCAACAGCGCCTGCAATCAAAGGCAGTCATGTCAGTCCAGAGGCACATGCGGGTGATGAAGACAACATTAGTCAACATGGACACTAACATTAGCGGCATGGCTGCGGGCATTCGGGACATGTCCCAGTCTATCCAGCAGTTGTGCAGCAAATTAGATGCTGACATCGAAGCACGGCGCCGGGAACGCCAGAGAAGGGACACTACCAGCAGGGCACTCAACCGTCTGGCAACTGCCACTTCTCTACTGTGCCGGCGCTCTGTGACGATGCAGGAGGGCCTAACACAGTGCTGCAGCGACCTGTCTCGGGGGATGGTGCAGGTGACAAGTGCACTAGGGGTGCTATTGACTAGTCAGGCGTCGACAACTGCTGCAGGGGATGCTGCGGAGAGCATCGACACCAGCAGCAGCATCACACCCCCCGTCCCAGAAGCACGCAGGAGCAGCAGGCGGCTTGGGGTTGGCTCTAGTGAGGATGCACAGGCCGTGCAATCCACCACTGCAGCGCGTATGCGCAAACATTGATGTAGCCCTGCCTAGCCACTTCACAATGGGTGACGTAACCCTGGACATACTATAGATGGTATATTGCCAGATTGGCTTGTTCATGTGTTCATGGCGTGGTGCCACATTAAAACTACGTCAGGTCTTCTCACAACTGGCTGTGTCCCCTTACTTACTCAGAAATAGTTGGATGTGATCTCTGCCCGTCTCTCTCTCCCATCGATTGCAGTTGGCACTCTAGCTGCGTTGCCCTCTGGCTGGCCTGACTCATCCTCGTTGTCCTCAAAATATGTTAGTTCCACATCTGTCCCTTTTTTCGTGGCAAGGTTGTGCAGCATTGCACAAGTGGCAATAATCTTGCAGCAGGTGATGGGTTTGTACTGGCGTGCGCCTCCGCTCTTGTGGAGGCAGCGGAACCTGCTCTTCAGTAGTCCAAACGTGCGCTCCACCACATTGCGTGTTGTTTTGTGTGCCACGTTGTATCGTCTCTCACTCTGGGTTGCTGGGTGTAGGTAGGGAGTGAGGATGAATGACCGGCATGCATATGCACTGTCGCCTGGATGAGTAAAAGGGAACATTCAGTAACATGCCTCATGACACTATGATTTGCAGGTTTCAAGGGGCGTCACTGTTACTTACCTAGCAGGTATCCCTCTCCAAATTCTCCGGCACTCAGTCGTGTGTACATCCCACTATTCTGGAAGATGTAAGAGTCGTGGGTGCTCCCAGGAAACTTTGCAACAATATCTGTGATGATGTTCCCTGCATCACAGATCACCTGCACATTGATGGAGTGGGTGGACTTCCTGTTCCTGTAGATGTGCTCTGTATCAGCTGGTGGACAGATTGGGATGTGTGTACCATCAATACAGCCGATGACATGGGGGAACTGTGCCATGTGATAAAAGTCAGTTTTTGTTTTCTGCAGTGCAGACTGTGTGTTCGGGAAGCTGATGTAGTGGTGCATTCTCTGCATCATGGCATCCAGGAACTTCCTGAAGAAACGGGACAGGCAACTCTGGGATACCCCACCCACCGCAGCTATCACCACCTGATAACTGCCGGATGCCAACAGATGTAGGCTGCAGAGCACCTGCACATGTGGGGGTATGGCGTGCGCCCTTCTTATTGGATGGTCCAGGAGTGGGTGTAGGTCCCTGATTAAGTCCATGATGGTTTCGGGGTCTAGCCTGTACCTCTCATGTGTCTCTGCATCAGTCAGCTGGAATAGTGTGATGCGCTGTCTGTAGATTTGTTCCTCCCGTCGCCACACCCTCAGTCCTGCTGCCTGTAGACGTAGGCGCCTTGCAATGACGTACATAGCGGCCATGTTGTCCACGATGTTGCATTTTGGGTTTGCTTTTATCCATTGTTGATGGTTACCACCTGCTTTTAATCCGTGTTAATTACCGACTCTTATTTAACGATTTTACTGGATTTCTTAATTACCGAGTGCTCCTACATGTCATTTTAAAGTTTTACCACTTCATATTTACCACTTCATGTTTACCGAATCGTTAATTATGTATTCGGTAAATATGAATCGGTATTTTAGAATTCGGTAAATATGAATCGGTATTTACCGCCTCATATTTACCGAAAAGTGGTTTTTGGACTCCTACATCTCACTTGTCTGAATACCGGTCGGTAACGGCATTTTTACCGAAAATCGGCCGTTACCGACCGGTATTTGGCTACCTACATGAGGCCCTTAGTCTTCTTAAACTACCTCTTAACCAAGGTGGCTTGACCTTTCCCGATTTTAGAGTATATTATTTTTCTGCTTTTCTGAGCCGTCTCCGTGGCCTGTTTATCCGCAACATACAAACGCTATACTGTTACCAATTCGCCCTTGGCGAGGACTCCAATATGTTTCTAGCCAAATCTACTGACCCAAACTACTTCAAACGGGTAAAATTTAAGACGATCAGAGACACGGTTAAAATTTGGCAACTTATTTTAGCCAAATGTAATACGTCTTTTTTTCATCCTCAACTGTCTCTATGGGCGAATCCCGGTCTTCCGGACATATTTCATGATGGTATATTTCATAAGTGGAAGGCTGCTGGAATCGAAACACTCGGTGACCTTTATGGTAATGATGGACTATTGGCTTTTGAGTCACTAAGAGTAATCTTCAAATTACCTTCAGTTGCACAGTTTAAATACATCCAGATACATGACTACTTAATACGCAAAATAAAGTTACTTAAAATCGAAGATTCAGATATATGGAACTGCTTCTACACTGCTAAGGCTAGATCACTTATCAGTCTAGGCTATAAAGTTCTCACATCGTTCAAAACGGACGACTGCGGGAATATCGCGGATAAATGGAGCTCCCGTTTGGGGTTGAATATCACAGCTAACCAGATATCATCTTCACTTATTAGCTTTAACCGCTCGGTCCAATCTTTCAGCTTACGTATACAACAGTATAAAACGATATTTCAGCTATATTATACTCCGGAAAAAGTTTCAAAATGGTCTAGTAATAGTTCCAGCAGTGAACGGACAAGGTGCCCTAAATGTGACCTGCTAGCTGCTAATCTCGAACATATGATGTTCACGTGTCCCCGACTCACTGAATTCTGGTCTAAAGTTAGCCAGGGTATTACGCAGATTTTGACACAACCAATCATAATAAGCTTGGCCAATGTTTTGCTTGGCACTCCCCTGCTGAATCATCCATCTTTAGCCTCACAAACTGATCTTATTAATATCCTGATTGGTTGTGCCAGACTTACTATCGCTAGGACCTGGATCTCTTGCAACCCTCCACGTGTGATGGAGTGGTGGCTTCTTGTCAAAGAAATTCACACCATGGAAACTTCTCTAGCTAAGATCAGAGGCCACAAATTTTTACAAAAAACTAACAGAATCTGGGGCTTATCAACTCTAAGTAAAGACTGAGGGGGGGGGGTTTTATATGGGGTTTTTTTTTTTTTTTTTTTTTCTCTCTTTTTATTTTGTCATTGAGTCGATTCTGATAAAACTGATACGGTTGCTGATCTGTATATACATGCTTTTTATTGTATTGCCTGTTCGATTTGATCAATGTGTCTAATTACCTGTTATTCTAATTATTATGTGTTGTCCCGTTCTCCTGTCCTGATCTCAATAAAAACTTTCACAAAAAAAAGAAAAAGAGAAATATTTACATTTCTCAGGATCTAATGAACAGATTTACAACATTTAACAAAAAGAGTGCTTTCTGAACCAAAGCTACCTTTTTGCCAAATTTGGAGCAATTTCGTTCAGCAGTTCGGGCTGTAGCCATGTCTAAAGTTTCCTATGGAAATTAACATGGAATTTTTTTTTTGTTTTGGGACCCCTCTCTTTTCTTGACCCATGCTTGATAATTCACTCCAAATCCTTCAACACAGCAGCTGACCTGACTACCCCATTAGTTTTGAAAATGTTGAGGAGATTCGTCAAGCAACGCCAAAGATATTGGCAAAAGAAAAAATGCTTTTTGAATAGAAACAAGGTCCAAACTAAAACTATCTACTGGCAACCACCAGTAGGTAATATATATATATATAAATATATAAAGTTTGTTCAGTGCTTAAGAGGTTTAGCGTGCATGGATAATCTGTTTGTGATTATTTATTCTTGCTCGACAGTGGGTTGGTGATCGGTTGCAGTATTATTTCTATGTCCATAATATGTGGGGGGTTTTAGAGTGGGTTTTAAGATGACGATTCAATGATTGAGAAAGGCTGTTCACAGTCAAAATGCGTCTTTTTGTTTTGCTGCCAGGTCCGGAGTGACCTCATATCATTAAATCAGCCAATGTTGTGTGCATGCTCCCTTTTACCGGATGAAGTTGGGACATTGGTTTGATATCACAGGTGTTTGAGGCAACACCTTTACACCCAACACCAGCAAGATGTGGGTTTGCTTTGCTGACCGCGAACTGTTGGAGTTTAATGGGGTCCCGTATCAGGCGAGCCCCCAGGTATAAATTGGGATGAGGAATATGAGGTGGAGACCTTAGTGGAGGTCATGACTGTGCGCAAGGAAGTCCGTTTGATATTTTCAGCGTGGGATTCCTGCCTTCCGCTGGGAGCTACCTGCCTTACTCAGAATGCTGAGGAAAACCTGGTGCTGGGCACCGAGCAATACTGGTTGCAATGGAGTGAGGATTCGTGGCTTCATTTCTGGTGGTGAGGAAATCTCCATGCCCGGCGTATGAAGGGATTTTTGCTGCTCTTAAGCCTGACAACACGCCACACAGGAACGTTTGTTTATAATCTGTGACTGTCAATTTTCAATTCCCGATATTAGAACATTTTTATGTGGACAGCAGTATGTAATGTGGGGACTCAAGCAAAGTGATTGCACTGAACAGAGGGGTATTGTGCAGCCTGTACCAGAGCAAATGTGAACTGCTGCACGTGGTAATAAAATCGAGTAAGAGAGGGGCTACCCTTCGATCTGTATTTTTAAATAATGTGTAAAGCCCTGAACATAATTATTATTTGTGAACTTGCATTTCTCCGTTCATGCATCTACATACCCATTGGATATTGTGAGTTCAAAGGTTCAAATATTTGGTTCAAAGTAGCACTAACATAACAAACAAATGAATAAGGGCCATTAAGGTCTGTGATTTGTATAAAGTTTGTTCAGTCCTTAACAGGTTTAGCGCACACGTAAAATCTGTTTGTGATTATTTATTCTTCCTCGACAGAGGGTTGGTGATCGGTGGCAGTACTATTTCTATGTCTATGATATGTGGGGGGTTTTATAGCGGGTTTAAATAAGGCGATTTAATGATTGAGAAAGGCTGTTCGCCGCCGAACCACATCTCTTTGTTTTGCTGCCGGGTCCGGAGTGACCTCATATCATTAAATCAGCCAATGTATGAATCCTCATGTGCCTGCTCCCTTTTTCTGGGTGAAGTTGGGATGTTGGTTTGATATGTACATATATACATATATAACCTACTGGCGGTCGCCAGTAGGTAGTTATAGCTAGGAACTTGTTTCTATTCAAAAAGCGTTTTTTCTATTGCCAATATCCGTTTGATGAATGTCTGCAAAATTTTCAAAACTAATGGTTCACTCAGGTCAGCTCGTGTCTTGAAAGTTTTGGTGTGATTCGTCAAGCGGGGGCCGAGAGAAAAGGGGGTCCCAAAACACATTTTCCCCATGTTGATTTCCATAGGAACTTTAGACAAAGCTACAGCCCGAACTGCTTAATGGAATTACACCAAATTTGTCAAAAAGGTAAGTCTTAGTCCAGAAAGTGTGCTTTTTTTAAATGGTGTAAATACATTCAGTAGTTCCTGAGAAATTCCAAAAATAAAAATATCGATATCTGAGGGCCGAGGAGGATTCGCAAACCCTCCTGAGCACGAGCTTCATTTTGATTGGATGTCAACTCTCCAAACCAGGAAGTGTTGGCAGCCATCCTGTGACTCGGTAAAACCGAGTCACAAGAAAACATTAAAAAAAAAGGTAAAAAGCAAGAAAAAAAGACAGGGTAGAAACACCCTGACCCCATAGGCCTGCTTAGGGGGTCCCACAGGAACACAGATGGCCAGAAAAGGCATTTAAAAAAAAAAAAAAATGAAAAAATTGTCCGAATTTGCACTGGGTGCGCGAATCCAGCTACAATATTTTCAAAAAAACAAAGCACGGGCTACTGCGCTTTGTTTTAAAGTAGCCCCCGGGTTGGCCAGGTCCTGGTGGTAATACCTAATTATGTGGAGGGGGCTTCTGCAGCCCCGGGGACCGCCACCACCATGTGGTTTTAAAAAAAAAAAGTGGGGGCTCCACCCCAGGGCATTGTTATTTTAGGGCAGTGGGGCCTCACTGCACCCCCAAGCCCCGGGGACCACCACCTTCCCAGGTCTAAAATGTATTTAGTTCGGGGGGCTCATGGCCCCCCAAGCCCTGGGGACCACCACCTCCCTGGAGCTATATGATTTAAATCCGGGGGGCCACGCGGACCCCTCACAGCCCTGGGGACTCCCACATCCCTGGGGATACTTTGAAAAACAAAGTATGTGGGGCTTCTTCAGCACCACCACATCCCTGGGGCACTCTTGATTAAAAAGGCTGGGTATGCCCCGGGGATGGGATCCCCAGGGCCAAAAGTGGCCCAGGTAAGGAAGCCACACAGACCCCCTCCCACAAAAGAGAGAAATTACACAAGAAAAAGAAACCGGCAACTCGCTGGAGGCCCCACCCCCTCCCTGCACATCTCTGCAAACGCGCCTCCTGGCATGCTCTACATTGGAGCATTAAGTCCCCATTGCTAGTGAGGATCCCTGGGGGCCTACTAGGCCACCAGGAACCTCCAGTTAAGCCCCACACAGTGGGATTGCTGAGAGGTGGTACGAGGCCATACCCCTTTTTACACCACTCTGCAAACGGACCTCTTGGCGCACTGCTGGTGGGTGATGAGGTCCAGAGGTGTCCTGATGACCTCAGGACTGAAATAGACTTCATCCCCTGAGCAGCAGTGCACCAGGTGGCGCATTTGTAAAGTGGTATAAAAAGGGGGCATGGCCTTGGGCAACTCTCAGCAATCCAGCTGTGTGGGGCTTACTGGAGGTAACAGGAGTGCCAGTTGGTCCCCAGGGAGCCTCAGGAGGCAAGGGGACTTGTGCCTCAACCAAGAGTGTGCCAGGAGGAGTGGTTACAGAATGGTAGACAAAGGGGGCATTGCCTGAGTCCACCTCTCAGCAATCCCACTGTGTGGGGCTTACTGGAGGTAACAGGTAGGCTAGTTGGCCATTAAGGACCGCCAGCAGTGAAGTGGACTTTAATCCCCATGCAAGAGTATGCCAGGGAGTGCGTTTGCTGAGTGGTGGGGAAAAGGGGCATGGCCTGCTATGAGAACGTAGCAATGCTGCTGTGTGGGACTTACTGGAAGTAATAGGAGGAGTAGTTGGCCAACAAGGTAGTCCTTGGGGCCAACTACCCCTACTGTTACTTCCACTAAGTCCCACACAGTGGGATTGCTAAGAGGTCTTCGGAGGCCACGCTCACCTTTCTCCACCACTCTGAAAATGCACCTCCCGGCACTGTACTGGTTGGGGGATGAAGTCTACTTTACTCCTGAGGGACTTTGGGGGCCAAGAAGCCCTCCTGGTGCATCCTGTAAGCCCTACGCAGAGGAATTCCTGAGCATTGGTTGGAGGCCCATCCCCCTTTCTCCACCACTTTGCAAATGGAACTAGCAGTTAAAAAAGCATTTGTAAAAAGAATTAATTGCATTCTCAAAAATGAGAAGAAAACAGTCTGCTTTTTCAGAAGTCAAATTATATGGCAATATTCTAAAAGACATATTTAACCTATAAAAATCCTAGTTAATAGTTCAATAGTGCTAAAGAGGGCCAGTGCCCATATCCATATATACTCTAAACCTGGTAATCCCACTTGGTCAAAAATATTCATATTATCTAATTCATGTAACAATTTTAGATTTTTGATTTTTAAATCTCACAGTATTGTGTCAGGTTTTTTAAATGCTAATTTCTAACTATAATGTCCCTAAAACCTATGGCTTTTTCCAGTGAATTTCTAATTTTTTTAAATGCTAATTTCTAACTATAACGTCCCTGAAATTTATGGTTTGTTCAGTGTATTTCAAAGATTTTTTAAATGCTAATTCCTAACTATAACGACCCTGAATCCTCAATTTGTTTCAGTGAATTTCTGAGGTTTTTTAAATGCTAATTTCTAACTATTCCTACTGAGGTAGGACATGTGCAGAAGGAGGAAGAAAGGCACAGAAAGAAGCAGAAGATATGCAGAAAGAGGCAACAGAAGTCCAGAAAGAGGAAGAATGGTGCAGAAAGAAGCAAGAGATTGGCAGAAAGAACCAACAGAGGTGCAGAAAGAGGTCTTGTTGCAAAGTCATCCTGTGCCATGCGCACCCCCCAACTTTTTGCTGACTGTTACTGGTGGTAACTGACTCTGACCGACCCTGGGCTCTGCCTAACCAAGCCCGGAGCCAGTGCTATGGTGAAAGACACTTAGAATACAGTAAAAATGCCTACATACACTAGGGTACACTATGGGTTGGGGTACCCCTGTGAGTGGCATGACCTGCCCTGTAAGGCTCTAGTATATTATAGGGCAAGTGGATTAAAACAACCTCTAGGTCCCTAGCATATAATAGGGCATGGCAGTTTAGAGGCCAGCAGCCCTTTTCTGCACTTGCATATGTGCATTGCTGAGCCTGAGGCCTGCTTAAAAGTTGCCCTGTGTGTGCAGAAAGAGGCAAGAGTGGTACGGAAAGAGGCAAGAGAGGTGCAGAAAGAGGGAAGAGAGGTGCAGCAAAAAGCAAGAGAGGTGCAGAAAGAAGCAGGAGAAGTACAGAAAGAAGCAACAGAGGTGCAGAAAGAGGGAAGAGTGGTGCAGAAAGAGGCAAGAGAAGTGCAGAAAGAAGCAACAGAGGTGCAGAAAGAGGCAAGAAAAGTTCAGAAAAAGGCCGCAGAGGTACAAAAACAGACAGAAGAGGTGCAGAAAAAGGGGACAGGGGTGCAGAAGGAGAGAAGAGGGGTGCCGAAAGAGGCAAGAGGGGTGCAGACATTTGCAAGAGAGGTGCAAAAAGAAGCAAAAGCAATGCAGTAAGAAACAACAGGGGTGCAGAAGGAGGCAAGAGGGGTACAGAAGCAAATGAGGTGCAGACAGAGGCAACAGGGTGCAGATAGAGGCAAGAGCATCACCGAAAGAACCAAGAGACATGCAGAAAAGGGAAGAAGGGTACAGAAAGAGGCACAAGGGGTGCAGAAGGAATCAAGAGAGGTGTAGAATGAAGCAAGAGAAGTGCAGAAAGAAATAACAGAGGTGCAGAAAGAGGCAAGAGAGGTGCAGAAAGAGGCAAGAGAAGTGCAGAAGGAAACAACAGAGTTTCAGAAAGAGGCAAGAGAGTTGCAGAAACAGGCAAAAGAAGTGCAAAAAGAGAGAAAAAGGGTGCACACAGAGGCAAGAGAGGTACAGAAAGAACCAACAGAGATGCAATAAGAGGCAAGAGGGATGCAGAAATGTCCAAGAGAGTAGCAGATAGAAGCAAGAGCAGTGCAGAAAGAACCAATAGAGGTGCAGAAAGAGGCAATAGGGGTGCGGAAAGAGGCAAGAGAAGTGCAGAAAAAAGCAAGAGAGGTGCAAAAAGAGGCAAGAGGGGTGCAGAAAGAAGCAAGAGAGGAGCAGAAAGAGGCAAGAGAGGTGCACACAAAGGAACACAGTGTGTAGAAATTTGCAAGAGAGGTACAGAAAGAAGCAAGAGAAATGCAGATAGAAGCAACAGAGGTGCATAAAGAGGCAAGAGGGGTGCAAAAAGAAGCAAGAACAGTGCAGTAAGAAACAACAGAGGTACAGAAGGAGGCAAGAGGCACAGAAGAAGGCAAGGGCAGTACAGAAAGAACCGAAAGACATGCAGAAAAAGGGAAGAAAGGTGCAAAAGAGGCTCGAGGGGTACAGAAGGAAGGAAGAAAAGTACATTAAAAAGCAGCTGAGGTGCTGAAAGAGGTATGAAGGGTGCAGGAAGAGCAAAGAGAAGTACAGAAAGAAGCAACAGGGGTACAGAAATAGGCAAGAGTGGTGCAGAAAGAGGAAAGAAAGTTGTAGAAAAAGGCAAGGGAGTTGCACAAAGAGGGAAGAGGGGTGCAGAAAGAGGCAAGGGGGTGCAGAAAGAAACAAGCGAGATACACAACGAGGCAAGAGAGGTGAAGAAAGATGCAGGAGAGGTGCAGAAAGAGGCAAGAGAAATGCAGAAAGAGGCAAGAGAATTGATGAAAGAAGCAACAGAGGTGTAGAAAAAAGCAAGAGAAGTGCAGAAAGAGGCAAGTGAGTGGCAGAAAGAGGCAAGAGAGGGGCAGAAAGTGGGAAGACAAGTGCAGAAAGAGAAAACAGGGGTGCAGAAAGAAGCAAGACATGTGCAGAAAGAATCAGGGCAAGTGCGGAATGAAGAAACAGGGGTGCAGAAACAGGCAAGAGAAGTGCAGAAAGAAGCAACAGAAGGAGTTAAGAGAACTGTAGGGAGAAGCAAGAGGGTTGAAGAAACAGGCAAACGAGGTACAAAAAGAGGGAAAAGGGGTGCAAACAGAGGCAAGAGAGGTGCAGAAACAGATAAGAGGAGTTCAGAAAGAGGCAAAAGGGGTGCATAAATTTGCAAGAGAGGTGCAGAAAGAAGCAAGAGCAATACGAAAGAACCAACAGAGGTGCAAAAAGAGGCAAGTGAGGTGCAGAAGGAGGCAAGAGAACTGCAGACAGAGGCAAGAGTTACAGAAACAGGCAAAAGGGGTGCAGAAAGAGGGAACAGGTGGACAGAAAGGAGAAGAGAGGTGTGGAAAGAGGCAAGAGTGTTGCGCAAAGAGGGAAGAGGAGTGCAGAAACTGGCAAAAGGGGTGCAGAAAGAAGCAAGTGAGGTGCAGAAAGAGGCAAGGGAGGTACAGAAAGAGGCAATAGAGGTACAGAAACAGGCAAGGGAAATGTTAAAAGAGGCAAGTGAGGTGCAGAAGGAGGCAAGAGAACTGCAGAGGCAAGAGTGTTGCAGAAACAGACAAAAGTGGTGCAGAAAAGGGGAACTGGTAGGCAGACTGAGGCACAAGAGGTTCAGAAAGAGGGAAGAGGGTTTCAGAAAGAGGCAAGAGGGGTACAGAAAGAAGCAACAGAGGTATAGAAAGAAGCAAGAGAAGTGCAGAAAGAAGCAACAGAGGTGCAGAAAGAGGTAAGAGGGGTGCAGAAAGAGGCAAGAGAAGTGCAGAAAGAAACAACAGAGATGCAGAAAGAGGCAAGAGAAGTGTAGAAAGAGGCAAGAGAGGTGCAGAAAGAGGGAACAGGGATGCAAAAAGAGGCAAGAGGGGTACAGGAAGAAGTAAGTGAGGTGCAGAAAGAGGCAACAGAGGTACAGAAAGAGACAAGAGAGGTGCAGAAAGTGGAAGAGATGACCAGAAAGAGGCAAAAGGAGTGCAGAAAAAAAGAAAGTTGCATAAAGAATAAACAGAAATGCAGAAAATGGCATGAGAGGTGCAGAAAGCATCATAAGTGGTTTACACACCGTTAGTACCCATTTAACACCCACATTTAGCAATGAGTAGTAGGTGACCATTCTTGGTTTGCAAAGGGCCTTCCAACACGCTGTAACACTTGTCACTGAATTTTTGGTAACTTTAGAGTCGTTTGAGCTAGAAACAAGGCTGTTTTTGTTCAAATCCGCAGATTGAGCAGCAGACGATGTATTATGTAGCTAATGTGGAAAATGTATAGTTGTGCAAAAGTCGGTGCAGCCAAACAGTCGCATAATTGCACTGGCCCTTCTTATACCTCTAACTAGGTCCAGAAGTGCTCTTCAGTGATTCCTTCTGTTTTTTGTCTCATTGAGTTCATAATTTAGCTTCCATGGAAACATGGAGACTAAACCTGAGGTTATTACTCCACAACACAGACTACCATACCAAATAATTACTCTCCATAACAAATAATCCCA
The DNA here is from genome assembly GCF_964204655.1 of Triturus cristatus. NCBI lineage: Eukaryota > Metazoa > Chordata > Amphibia > Caudata > Salamandridae > Triturus > Triturus cristatus. The sequence goes on from NC_140588.1 coordinate 114,406,822, forward strand.
CTCTACATAAACCTATACAGGAGGTCTGCCACTCTATCACAAGGATGATATCGTCAGTGATGTCATTTGAGATGTCATGAGGGATGTCACTGACCATGTCATGAGTGATGTAATATGTGACGTCATCAGCAGTGCATTGCGGGCGCGCGAGTTATAGTTATCTGAACTAACTATAATGGGGGAATTTCAATGGTTTTGTCCGAGTGAAAAGTCCAGCTAACTATAACGCCCCTGAAACCTATGTTTTTTCAGTGAATTTCTAAGGTTTTTTAAATGCTAATTCCTAACTATAACGTGCCTGAAACCTATGGTTTTTTCAGTGAATTTCAAAGGCTTTTTAAATGCTAATTTCTAACTATGCCTACAGAGATAGGACATGTGAAGAAAGAAGAAAAAATGCACAGAAAGAAAAAAAGGAATGCAGAAAGAAGCAACAGAAGTCCTCAAAGACTAAGAAAAGTGCAGGAAGAAGGATAGCGTGCAGATAGAACAAACAGAAGAGCAAAAAGAAGCCTTGTTGCGAAATCATCCCTCAACTTTTTCAGACAGATTCTGGTGGTAACTGAGTCTGACTAACCAGTCCTAGAGCAGTGCACCTACATACACTAGGGAACACTATGCGTTGGGGTCCCCCTGTGATCAGCATGACCTCCTCTGTAAGCCCCTAGTATATTATAGGGCAGGGGATTAAAACTACTTCTTAAAATGCGCCACAGGGCATGTTTGCACATGTCACCTCAGGCCCCGCCCCCTCACTTCCCTACTGTGTAAACACGCCCTGTGGCCGTTTTAAGTTGGGAGATTAAGTTCCCTTGAATCCTAAGGGTCCCTAAAGTCAAACTAGCCCACTAGGTACCTCCAGTAAGCGCCACCGAGCTGCATTGCATAGAGGTGTAAAAAGGGGCGTGGCCTCAGAACACCTGTCTGCAATGCAGCTCCCCGGCGCATACTGGAGATACCTGTTGGGCTAGTTGGCCCTCAGGGACCCTCAGTATTGAAGGGGAATTAATTCCCCAACTTACAACTGGCCAGGGGGCGCGTTTGCAGAGTGCTGCAAGGATGGGGCGTGGCCTCCGGAGTGATGCTGGCCTTTTATTTATTTTGTTTTTTTAAGAAGGAGGGCTGTGTGGTCCCCCTTTTTTTCCAATTTACTGTCCCTGGGGACCCCAGCCCGCAGGGCCTGCACCCTACTTTTTTTGTTGAAAAAATTAATTTGACCCTCCCAAGGCCTTAATCAGCCCCGGGGACCCCAACCCCCGGGGCCTGCCTTTGTTTTTTATTATTTTAAAAAAATATATATTTATGGAAACACCTAGGACATGCTGGACAAACCGTATGTACCTATCACCATGACGATTTGCGTGATATTCATTAAAAGGCGACTATGCATAGAATGAATCCACATGGAATGTATTTACACTGCTAGTGAAGCTCTGACGTGTCTGACGCCCTACCGTGCCTAGTTCCGGTGCCCCCGCCGGTGGGTACTCTCCAAGTAGACAACCTTGTCATTTATTTATACAAACATGGGTAGCTATTGACGGCACATTTAATATACACGCACACCAAGCCATTCAAAGGGGATTCGACAAAAATTTGACCAAACTATGCAAGAAACCCCCCTCACGGTTAATAAAATACACATCCACCGCCGGATGTGTAATACTTTTTAATTTACTCACTTGAGAGTCACAGCGTGCTCCGGGCTGAGCCCAATGCTGTGTTACACCCACCAGTGCCCGCCGAGTGCCTCACACCTCTGTGTTGTATTCCACCAGCTAGTGCGTATGCAATGACACTCTCTAGCCCATGTGCACTGTAACACCACCCCGTGAATATGTCATGCCACACTTGCCTTCGCACGGGTTATATTGCCCCATCTAACGTGCCTTCCTCGATGCCTATGTTATAAAGCACAGCGCTATGCCATACATATTACAATCTGGGATCCATATCTTTGTCACAGTGCCTATGCAACGCTACACTCCCCAGCACATTTTTTATATTACAACTTTAGAGACTAGTTAGGTTACACAACACTGCCCTGTGCATATTACACTCCAAGGTGCATATCGCATATCACGCGCTAGTGCCTGTGCTATCTCGCGCTCTCCAATGAATCTGTCATTGCACACAATGTATTGCATATTATATTTCAAGCCCCAGTTAATCTTATATCACACTTTTTGGTGCATAGTTTATACCATATACCATATCTAGTTTTCATTTTCAATCGTGCTCTCAGGACTATGTTCTATATAACACTGCGTCAACCTACCCTTTTCACGATCATTACATTTTGGGATGGGGGTAGAGGGTCAGGGGGTGTTTCTGCCAAGTGAGCCCGGAGTCACAGTCACAAACGTCCTCTTCTTCCTGAATAAAAGTGAGATTATGCTGCATACTTGTTCATATTGTAAGTAGTTCGCACAGACACACATTTTAAAAACAATAAAGTTCCTAATACCCACCTTCTCTGAACAGTTAGCTTGCTGCCCCATCCACCTCCTCCATATCCTCTGTTGTCTGAATCCATGGACTAGCCTCCTCCCTCCTGCCATGCATGGTCTGATGTGCTGCCACTGCCCTCCATTTATCATGATGTACCAGTCCACTCCTCCTGCTCTCCATTGCCCAATTTTATGGCCCATCATTGACCTCCTGCTTAGCCTCTGTGCTTAGCTTGCTGCCCCTATTCTCCTTCCCCCTGCCCTCTGATGTCTTTGTGCATGCCCCAGCTCGATCCTTTTTGCCCACCATGTTCCATGGACCTGCCACTCCTATCTACTCTGAGTGTTTTGTTGAGCTGCCACTCCCCTCCCACCTGCCTAGCATTGTCAGATGACTGTAGCCTGTCCCTGCCACCTCCACCCTGCCTGTCCACATGCCATGCCCCTATACCCTTCCTCCTGTCCTCCATGGTCCATTTTACTGCCACACCCTTCTGCCCTCCCTGGTCTGTTGTGCTGCAACTGCTCCTCCTGCCTGCCCCACGTGGTCTGTTGTGAGGCCCCTTCCCCTGAACGCTCTTGTCTGTGCCCAGGTCCTGACCCTCCCTTCTATCCTCCATGGTCCTTTGTGCATGCCCCTGCACCCTCCTTCTTGCCCATCATAGCCATTGTGCTGCCACTAACCCACCTGCTTGCCATGCATGGTCTTCTGTGCTGCCATGGCCCCTCCCACCTTCACTGTGTGGTCAGCTAGCTGCCCCTGACCCCCTCCCACCTTCCCTCCATGGTCTGTGTGTATGCCATCATAGTCTCACTGTTGCTCTCCATGGTGAGTCTTGTTTCTAGTGTCCATCCTGCCTGACCTCCATGGTCATATTGCTGCTCCTGCCCTGCCCCCTTGCCCCCAGCCCTCTGTTTCCATGTGCAGACCCCTATTCCCTCCCTCCTGGCTTGTGTGTTCCATTGTAATGCCCCTGATCCGTCCCTCCTGCCTTTTATGATCTGTTATGCTGCAGCTTTCTCTCCTGTCTGTCCATTATGGTCAGCTAGCTACCATTGCCTCTTTCTCCTCTGTTCTCTGTTGTCCATGTGCATGGTCCTGTCCCCTCCCTATTGCTTTCTATGGATTGTTGTGCTGCACTCCCATCCCGCATGCCCTGTGTGGTGTATTATGCTGCTGCAAACCCTGATGCCTGCCCTGTAGTGTCAGTTTGGTGCACCTCTCCATGTCCCTCCTGTCCTCTGTTATCCAAGTCCATGTCCCTACCCCAATTCCTCCTGCCTACCATGATCCAATGTACCAAACTTGCGAAACATTTTGAACTTGGTAAGAGGGAGATTTGGAAAAAAAACTGGGGTATTGATTTTCCCCTTTGAGTTACATTGAAAAGGAGGAGATTGAAGACAGGAGACAGATCAAATAAAGCCCATTTGAACTTAAAAACATTGGACGTTTCCTGGCTGAAACGGGTCTGTTGGCATGTATGATTGTACTACCACTGTCTCTTCCTTCTGCCCACAATGGCCTAATATATTGCCACAGCCTCTCTTGCCAGTCTTGTATTGTTGGTTTGTTGCCCCTGCCCCCCTTTCCACTGCCCTTCATAGTCTGTTGTGCTGCCACTACCCTTCCTGCCTGCCCAGTGTGGTCAAGTTGTTGCCTCTGCAATCTCATACCTGCCTTCAATTTTCAGAGTCCATGCCCCTGGCCTCTGCCTCTCAACAGTATCCCAACGAACAACTAGATTGCTAACATTCTATATTTATTACAAAAGTGTGGAACGCCTGACGTCATCTTGATGTAATCAAAACTGTAATACCTAGAGCATTTCCTTTAGAAATTACATATATGAGAGGGTCTTATTTGCATCAAAATTATGGTTAGTGCTATAAAAAACTAAAATGAGGACATATTTTCTGAGTTTTCAAATAGTGATAAAGAACTTTTAAATTATTTGTAATCTTTATGTTTTTTTATCCAGTTGAGCACTTGATTAAATGTTGCACCTAGGGGAGAGGGTGTGGTGTTACTTCCAGAGCTGCAGACTTTGTAATTGGGGAACCAGGTTGGAGTTTGTGCTTCAGCTCGACATTCTGTGATTCTGGTCAAATCACTTAATCTCCCCATGTTTACAACCAAAATAAATTTGTTCTTGTGTGATGTAACCAATGCTCATGTAAAGCTCGTGTTTTGCACACTTCTGTCATTGGGCTACATGTGGGCTACTTCTGGGTGATATTTGGGCTGCATTTGGGCTATTTTGTCTCTGGTGGCCATCTTGGGAGATGTATTTGTTATGAAGTTTCCCAATTTCCTCATTTACTGCAGTCTCCTCAGTAGGAAATGCTTTCAGTTTTTTACTTTTATTCCATCAAGAAGGTATTCAGATATGTCACACAATTGCCATAAATTCTGAATGTTAGCACTCTAGGATGTGGTGTTACTTCCAGAGCTGTTGATGCAGCTACAGCCCGAACTGCTGAATGGAATTACACCAAATTTGGCAAAGAGGTAGTCCTCAGTTCAGACTTGTGCCTTTTGCCTAAATGGTGTAAATCCGTTCAGTAGTTCCTGAGAAAATCAAAAGTAAAATCACATATATATCTGGGTGGAGCCTAACCACACATCTCATCGTGAGATCTGATTGGCTGTCAGCACTTCATCCAAGAAGTGTTGGCAGCCATCTTGGGGCCAATATACATGATAGCACCTCATTAAAAAGCATTGCTGTTAATAGAAGGTTTTAAGACTTTAGTTACATTATAAATCATTTGTTGATGGTACCATACTCATTTTAGGAATTGTGGTATGTTCTAAGGTGATTGTACCATGGGAAAAGCCTTCTGCTGGGACATCATGAATCATGTTTGAGAGAAAACTATTTTCTCATGCTTTTCCCACAGAGGTTTGGAAGGTGATCTATAAGCTAAACTGAGAGCATATTTTCTGTAAATTCACATTATCTTTCTCAGTCATGTGAGAATGAAGTCTGACATTCTCAGTAAAACATGTACATCCAACAAGGGCAGAGACTGTCAGTTGATTCCTTTGTGTTCTACTGCAGCTTCCCAGAGTGTTCTAAAGAACAACTAGAGCGCTAACAGTCCTACTTATGACAAACGTATGGCACACCTGAAGCCTTCTTGGTTGGAATAAAGTGGTAACTCTTAAAACATTTCATTTAAAAAGGAACAAAATGAGGGGGTTCATTTTGCCATAGAAAGTATGATTAGTGCTGCAGAAAGAAAAATTAGGGCACATTTTGAGTGACTTCTCAAATCCTTTTCTATTTCATTAAAAAATTCTGACATGCAGACTGAAACATGCTCTTTCAATACCAGCAGCAGACTTCCCTGGTGAACAGTAGCTTTACTACAGTGATCTAATAAGCAACTAGTGTGCTAACATTCTGAATTTATGGCAAATGTGTGACACATCTGAATGCCTTCTTAATGGAATCAATGTAAAAAACTGAAAGTTTTTCCTACTGAGGAGACTGTAGTAAATGAGGAAATTAGTAAACATCATAACAAATAAGTCTCCCAAAATGGCAACCAGAGACAAAAGAGCCCAAATGTAGCCCAAATACAACCAAGATGTAGCCCAAGTATAGCCCAATGACAGAATATCCCAGAGTGCTCTAACGAACAACTAGAGCGCTAACAGTCTTACTTATGACAAAAGTATGGCACACCTGAAGCCCTCTTGATTGGAATAAAGTGGTAACACTTAAAACATTTAATTTACAAAGGAACAAAATGAGGGGGTTCATTTTGCCATAGAAATTATGATTAGTGCTGCAGAAAGTAAAATTAGGGCACATTTTGACTTCTCAAATCCTCTTCTATTTCATAAAAAAATTCTGACATGCAGACTGAAACATGCACTTTGAATACCAGCAGCAGACTTCCCTGGTGAGCAGTAGCTTTACTACAGTGATCTAATGAGCAACTAGAGTGCTAACATTAAGAATTTATGGCAAATGTGTGACACATCTGAATGCTTCTTGATGGAACCAAAGTAAAAATCTGAAAGTATTTCCTACTGAGGAGACTGCAGTAAATGATGAAATTAGGAAAGTTCATAACAAATTAATCTCCCAAGATGGCCACCAGAGACAAAAGAGCCCAAATGTAGCCCAAATATCACCCAGATGTAGCCCAAGTATAGCCCAATGACAGAATGTCCCAGAGTGTTCTAACGAACAACTAGAGCGCTAACAGTCTTACTTATGACAAAAGTATGGCGCACCTGAAGCCATCTTGATTGTAATAAAGTGGTAACACTTAAAACATTTAATTTACAAAGGAACAAAATGAGGGGGTTCATTTTGCCATAGAAATTATGATTAGTTCTGCAGAAAAAAAAATTAGGGCACCTTTTGACTTCTCAAATCCCCTTCTATTTCATAAACAAATTCTGACATGCAGACTGACACATGCACTTTGAATACCAGCAGCAGACTTCCCTGGTGAGCATTAGTTTTCCTACAGTGATCTAATGAGCAACTAGAGTGCTAACATTCAGAATTTATGGCAAATGTGTGACACATCTGAATGCCTTCTTGATGGAACCAAAATAAACAACTGAAAGTATTCCCACTGAGGAGACTGCAGTAAATGAGGAAATTAGGAAACTTTATAACAAATAAATCTCCCAAGATGGCCACCAGAGACAAAAGAGCCCAAATGTAGCCCAAATATCACCCAGATGTAGCCCAAGTATAGCCCGATGACAGAATGTCCCAGAGTGTTCTTAAGAACAACTAGAGCGCTTACTGTCTTACTCATGACAAAAGTATGGCGCTCCTGAAGCCATCTTGATTGGAATAAACTGGTAACACTTAAAAACTTCATAACAAATAAATCTCCCAAGATGGCCACCAGAGACAAAAGAGCCCAAATGCAGCACAAATATCACCCAGAAGTAGCCCACGTGTAGCCCAATGACAGAAGTGTGCAAAACACTTATTTTTTGTGTATTTGCAGTTTAATATAGTGCAGACTTGTACAAACCCCAAACCAAATGCACCACTTTTAAAACTGTAGATTTAAATCAAATTCAAATTCATAAACAGTTTTTATGTTTTTACAAAAGATTCACTTTTATTATTCGATAAATTTTACACTTTAAAAGACAAAGTTATCCAGAGCAGCCGGAACAGCCGACGCGTTTCGTCCACAAAAGGACTTCTTCAGGGCTGTAATAGATATATACAAAGACATTTTTTTTTTTTTAAACTTAGTTTTAACAAAAGGACAAGACACAAGTGGACATTGCAACAAAACACATATTATGCTTATAGTTTCAACTAAGCATTATCAGACGTATCTATAAATGGTTACTTAAAAGGGTTGTACACACCAACACCAATGCAATCATAACATATTAGGTGTTGAACCATTGCATTCGGATAGTTGTAATTGTACAAAATGACACAATAAAAGACATTATAGATAAGTACATAAAAACAGTATACATATAGTCATCTATGTGGGGCTTATTGTCAATAGACATTTTTTGTATGGGAGCACTCCTCTCGAGATGTTTCAACACCAGCATGGTTAAGGGAACTCCCAACCCGGGAAGGGATGACAAAGGGACGGAGCAACAAAACCCAAAAGTGATCAGAAAAGTCTGAAGGTGGGGAAGGACGGGGAAGAACAAGTGGGGAGGGAACGCAAAAAAAGGGTCAATTATCAATATCACGTTTAATTTTCTCAAAGCCCAGAAGGGCATAAAGGGAATATGAATTGTATACACACCAAAAAGGATTATTCAGTGCGACGTGCAAGGTATTTTCATAAATTATTCTTGATCTTGTGAAATCCTCACAATTGCCAACGTTCACAGTATTGAGATTCAAGGTCAATATATCTAAGGAGACAAATATAATATATATGTGTCCACAATTATGTCAAAGACCTGATAGAAAAATAGAGGGTCAGCGTATAAACATGTAAGTTAAACGAACAGTACTCACTTTATATCAGAAATACAAATGTCGCAAATGTTAAAGCCAATTAGTGTATAGTAGAAATCACGTCCAATTAGGAACGGTCAGTGAAGGCCAGTCAGATTCGAGTATCGTCCAATAGGTTAGGCATATGTAGAAAGGTGAAGATACCTATAATGAAGAGGTGGACAACATGTATGTATCCCAAAGTGACCTTGGTTGTGAGTTTACAAGAATAAAAAACTGAGAAATCTTGTCAATTGATAAAGGTATGTATAATCCAAATGATTTATTGTAATAAAGGAAATTTTTGCCTATAAATGAGGGGGGGGAAAAGAGAAAGACAAAAAAATAAAGGAGCGATCCCTATTATTGGGATAACCATCATGATATGATCTGTGGGTTAATACAAGAAAAAGTGCGGTCCTAATGCAACAGCCGCCATCTTGGATTAGTCTACAGCGCCTTCTCAGTAAAAATATATCCCATATGATGCTTATATCTAGCTACACCTTAGCGCCTCTATTATGAAGAGTTTAATACCAGTTGATGGAGGCCCCATATACAAGCTAACGGCACAACCTACACGTTCATGTATGCTATAAAATAAAGGAGCGATCCCTATTATTGGGATAACCATCATGATATGATCTGTGGGTTAATACAAGAAAAAGTGCGGTCCTAATGCAACAGCCGCCATCTTGGATTAGTCTACAGCGCCTTCTCAGTAAAAATATATCCCATATGATGCTTATATCTAGCTACACCTTAGCGCCTCTATTATGAAGAGTTTAATACCAGTTGATGGAGGCCCCATATACAAGCTAACGGCACAACCTACACGTTCATGTATGCTATAATACTACTAGAAAAAGCACACCGAGAGGTTGGGATTGTGTCACTACCTATATCCATATGAAACATGAGAAAAAATGAGAAAAACAGAAAAAACCGGGGCAGGTGGCTACACAACTATAAAGTCACTCATCTTCTCATTAGAAACATAAAGATCGACCTAGGCTGATAAGGTGTTACTTATAAAGGAAAAAAGAAATAAACCATCTCCTTGCCCACCAAGTATCCAGGAAACAGAAATAAAAACTCAAAGACCACCCTCTATCCAGTAAGTGAAGATAACAAGTGTCCACTGACAGTCCAGCGCTTACCAGAATACGTATCTCCAGGGAGGGTCAGAAATCCACCCATCCCATCAGGCAGCCGTAGGACCTCCAATGGGAGAAGCCCATATATATAGTCCATCTAATTTAGCGAAAGAGATTGCACCTGGTTCGGCCAAGTCCCGCCCGAAATAGCGCGACGATGAAAATGGTCACAAGATACCGTAAAACATGGGCGCCATCTTTAAATAAACCGACCGTCACTAGTTGGTGGTTTATATGTAATGGAAATGTAATGAGGGTCCAAATACAACACGAGTCCCCCCTCCGCGGTAGACATTCCTATAAAAACAACGATTGAAACACGTTCGCTAGCCCCCAGCGTTTATGCCAAACATGTGTTAGGAGCCCCGTTAATTAATCGGCATCACGCGGTGTAATGGGTATATTTGACAGAATGATGGCGCCAATAAAACAAACGTGTAGACGCGGATGCAAAGGGAAAGAAAGGGATGGGTAAAGATAAGTATTTGACCCACCACAGTAAAGGCGACCTGTAGAACCGAAGGTGTGTATTCCTGATATGGGAGCCGCCATATTGGAATAGTCACCGGGTGTTAAAATGAACATAAATTCATTAAGTAAAACCGTGATTCAATGCAAAAACGGCCCCTGTTGAATGAACTGCATAGCGCGGTGTAGGAGATGTATATAACCGAACGAAAGAACAGGTAAACAAACGTAAAAGCGGAGATAATAATGGGAATAGAATAGGGTAGACCCTAGTATTGGAACCGCCTGATATGACGGCCGCCATATAGGAATGGTCAACCGGACCATTAGGGTGTATATGTCACCCGTACTTTGTAACCCCTCCTAGGCCCCTCAGTAAGGCAATATCCATTTAGAGGGGGATCTTTTCAATCAATTCATGGTATATCCCTGAGAGAGGTGTATTTGCAGGTATATTCTTAAATTTACTGAATTAAACCATGATTATCAATATGAGAAGTACGTAGTGTCTAGTAATAAGACACATATGTAAACACACCAAAATACGAAAAGTGACGTGACCCATCCCCACATGATTAATGTTGTGCACCGGAATACATGGATGTGCCATGAGAATTCTGCTGATATAAGGGCCGATACTTAGAAATGTTCAAAGGAACAACGTCAACAAGGATCACGAAGGGATCAAGGGAGTCCCAAAATATGTTTAAACACATCCATGAGGATCGGAATGCAACCTCTTAACAAGGAGTAAAGGCCCTCCATAGAAAGCATGCAGTGGTATGGTGTATGTCTTTGGAATACCTGGATCTGTTTTACAGTGTTAAGGAGCACCCCTCTTCAAATGTCACATTCTCTGATCCAGATTGTGGTTACAATTTGGCTGTTGTTGTGGTTATTTGCAACCGGACTCATATGTCATATTCTCTGATCCAGATTGGGGTTATTTTGGCTGTTTTTGTGGTTATTTGCAACCTGATTTTTTACCCCCCTATAATAATTTTTTCCCCCCTTCCCACCATTTGGGCGCATATATTCAGACCCCTATACAGTGTCCTTTTTCGTCCTTACGTTTACCCCTTGCTTATCTTCATGTTCTCATCGAGATCACTTTTCCCAACATGAATTCATTCGATTTCCCCCTATGGAGGGCCTTTACTCCTTGTTAAGAGGTTGCATTCCGATCCTCATGGATGTGTTTAAACATATTTTGGGACTCCCTTGATCCCTTCGTGATCCTTGTTGACGTTGTTCCTTTGAACATTTCTAAGTATCGGCCCTTATATCAGCAGAATTCTCATGGCACATCCATGTATTCCGGTGCACAACATTAATCATGTGGGGATGGGTCACGTCACTTTTCGTATTTTGGTGTGTTTACATATGTGTCTTATTACTAGACACTACGCACTTCTCATATTGATAATCATGGTTTAATTCAGTAAATTTAAGAATATACCTGCAAATACACCTCTCTCAGGGATATACCATGAATTGATTGAAAAGATCCCCCTCTAAATGGATATTGCCTTACTGAGGGGCCTAGGAGGGGTTACAAAGTACGGGTGACATATACACCCTAATGGTCCGGTTGACCATTCCTATATGGCGGCCGTCATATCAGGCGGTTCCAATACTAGGGTCTACCGTATTCTATTCCCATTATTATCTCCGCTTTTACGTTTGTTTACCTGTTCTTTCGTTCGGTTATATACATCTCCTACACCGCGCTATGCAGTTCATTCAACAGGGGCCGTTTTTGCATTGAATCACGGTTTTACTTAATGAATTTATGTTCATTTTAACACCCGGTGACTATTCCAATATGGCGGCTCCCATATCAGGAATACACACCTTCGGTTCTACAGGTCGCCTTTACTGTGGTGGGTCAAATACTTATCTTTACCCATCCCTTTCTTTCCCTTTGCATCCGCGTCTACACGTTTGTTTTATTGGCGCCATCATTCTGTCAAATATACCCATTACACCGCGTGATGCCGATTAATTAACGGGGCTCCTAACACATGTTTGGCATAAACGCTGGGGGCTAGCGAACGTGTTTCAATCGTTGTTTTTATAGGAATGTCTACCGCGGAGGGGGGACTCGTGTTGTATTTGGACCCTCATTACATTTCCATTACATATAAACCACCAACTAGTGACGGTCGGTTTATTTAAAGATGGCGCCCATGTTTTACGGTATCTTGTGACCATTTTCATCGTCGCGCTATTTCGGGCGGGACTTGGCCGAACCAGGTGCAATCTCTTTCGCTAAATTAGATGGACTATATATATGGGCTTCTCCCATTGGAGGTCCTACGGCTGCCTGATGGGATGGGTGGATTTCTGACCCTCCCTGGAGATACGTATTCTGGTAAGCGCTGGACTGTCAGTGGACACTTGTTATCTTCACTTACTGGATAGAGGGTGGTCTTTGAGTTTTTATTTCTGTTTCCTGGATACTTGGTGGGCAAGGAGATGGTTTATTTCTTTTTTCCTTTATAAGTAACACCTTATCAGCCTAGGTCGATCTTTATGTTTCTAATGAGAAGATGAGTGACTTTATAGTTGTGTAGCCACCTGCCCCGGTTTTTTCTCTGTTTTTCTCATTTTTTCTCATGTTTCATATGGATATAGGTAGTGACACAATCCCAACCTCTCGGTGTGCTTTTTCTAGTAGTATTATAGCATACATGAACGTGTAGGTTGTGCCGTTAGCTTGTATATGGGGCCTCCATCAACTGGTATTAAACTCTTCATAATAGAGGCGCTAAGGTGTAGCTAGATATAAGCATCATATGGGATATATTTTTACTGAGAAGGCGCTGTAGACTAATCCAAGATGGCGGCTGTTGCATTAGGACCGCACTTTTTCTTGTATTAACCCACAGATCATATCATGATGGTTATCCCAATAATAGGGATCGCTCCTTTATTTTATAGCATACATGAACGTGTAGGTTGTGCCGTTAGCTTGTATATGGGGCCTCCATCAACTGGTATTAAACTCTTCATAATAGAGGCGCTAAGGTGTAGCTAGATATAAGCATCATATGGGATATATTTTTACTGAGAAGGCGCTGTAGACTAATCCAAGATGGCGGCTGTTGCATTAGGACCGCACTTTTTCTTGTATTAACCCACAGATCATATCATGATGGTTATCCCAATAATAGGGATCGCTCCTTTATTTTTTTGTCTTTCTCTTTTCCCCCCCCTCATTTATAGGCAAAAATTTCCTTTATTACAATAAATCATTTGGATTATACATACCTTTATCAATTGACAAGATTTCTCAGTTTTTTATTCTTGTAAACTCACAACCAAGGTCACTTTGGGATACATACATGTTGTCCACCTCTTCATTATAGGTATCTTCACCTTTCTACATATGCCTAACCTATTGGACGATACTCGAATCTGACTGGCCTTCACTGACCGTTCCTAATTGGACGTGATTTCTACTATACACTAATTGGCTTTAACATTTGCGACATTTGTATTTCTGATATAAAGTGAGTACTGTTCGTTTAACTTACATGTTTATACGCTGACCCTCTATTTTTCTATCAGGTCTTTGACATAATTGTGGACACATATATATTATATTTGTCTCCTTAGATATATTGACCTTGAATCTCAATACTGTGAACGTTGGCAATTGTGAGGATTTCACAAGATCAAGAATAATTTATGAAAATACCTTGCACATCGCACTGAATAATCCTTTTTGGTGTGTATACAATTCATATTCCCTTTATGCCCTTCTGGGCTTTGAGAAAATTAAACGTGATATTGATAATTGACCCTTTTTTTGCGTTCCCTCCCCACTTGTTCTTCCCCGTCCTTCCCCACCTTCAGACTTTTCTGATCACTTTTGGGTTTTGTTGCTCCGTCCCTTTGTCATCCCTTCCCGGGTTGGGAGTTCCCTTAACCATGCTGGTGTTGAAACATCTCGAGAGGAGTGCTCCCATACAAAAAATGTCTATTGACAATAAGCCCCACATAGATGACTATATGTATACTGTTTTTATGTACTTATCTATAATGTCTTTTATTGTGTCATTTTGTACAATTACAACTATCCGAATGCAATGGTTCAACACCTAATATGTTATGATTGCATTGGTGTTGGTGTGTACAACCCTTTTAAGTAACCATTTATAGATACGTCTGATAATGCTTAGTTGAAACTATAAGCATAATATGTGTTTTGTTGCAATGTCCACTTGTGTCTTGTCCTTTTGTTAAAACTAAGTTTTTAAAAAAAAAAATGTCTTTGTATATATCTATTACAGCCCTGAAGAAGTCCTTTTGTGGACGAAACGCGTCGGCTGTTCCGGCTGCTCTGGATAACTTTGTCTTTTAAAGTGTAAAATTTATCGAATAATAAAAGTGAATCTTTTGTAAAAACATAAAAACTGTTTATGAATTTGAATTTGATTTAAATCTACAGTTTTAAAAGTGGTGCATTTGGTTTGGGGTTTGTACATGTATTTTCCAGCTTTTGGAACGACATTGTGCTAGCGGGTGTACACCAAGTTTGCACACTTGTGGTGATCAGATTAATTCACTATAACTTACATTGGGTAATTTTCAAATCCGGTGCTGTCCTAGAGGGCCACCGCTAGCTTTGTGTTTGTTTATATATAGTGCAGACTTGTCAGGTATTGGAATGCTTTAAATGAGCATTGGTTACATCACACAAGATCAAATTCAATTTGGTTGTAGACATGGGGAGATCAAGTGATTTGACCAGAATCACAGAATGTTGAGCTGAAGCAGAAACTCCAACCTGGTTCCCCAGTTGCAAAGTCTGCAGCTCTGGAAGTAACACCACATCCTCTCCCCTAGGTGCAAAATTTAATCAAGTGGTCAACTGGATAAAAAAACATAAAGATTACAAATAATTTAAAAGTTCTTTGTCGCTATTTGAAAACTCAGAAAATATGTCCTCATTTTAGTTTTTTAGAGCACTAACCATAATTTTGATGCAAATAAGACCCTCTCATATATGTAATTTCTAAAGGAAATACTCTAGGTATTACAGATTTGATTACATCAAGATGACGTCAGGCGTTCCACACTTTTGTAATAAATATAGAATGTTAGCAATCTAGTTGTTCATTGGGATACTGTTGAGAGACAGAGGCCAGGGGCACGGACTCTGAAAATTGAAGGCAGGTAGGAGAGTGCAGAGGCAACAATTGGTGGTGGATGTGTATTTTATTAACCGTGAGAGGGGTTTCTTGCATAGTGTGGTCGAATTTTTGTCGAATCCCCTTTGAATGGCTTGGTGTGCGTGTATATTTAATGTGCCCGTCAATAGCTATCCATGTTTGTATAAATAAACGACAAGGGTGTCTACTTGGAGAGTACCCACTGGCGGGGACGCCGGGATTAGGCACGGTGGGTCGTCAGACACGTCAGAGCTTCACTAGCGGTGTAAGTACATTCCATGTGGATTCATTCTATGAATAGTCGCCTTTTAATGAATATCACGCAAATCGTCATGGTGATAGGTACATACCGTTTGTCCAGCATGTCCTAGGTGTTTCTATAAATATATATTATTTTTAAATAATAAAAAACAAAGGCCGGCCCGGGGGATGGGATCCCCGGGGCCATAAGTGGCCTGAGGAGGGGGGCCACACAGCCCCCTCCTAAAGATTTTTTTTTTTAAAAAGGCCATGACCCGGGGGTTGGGGTCCCCGGGGCCGATTAAGACCATGGGAGGGCCAAATTAATTTTTTTCAACAAAAAAAATTAGGGTGCAGACCCTGGGGGATGGGGTCCCCAGGGCCAGTAAATTAGAAAAAGTAGGGGGGCCACACAGCCCTCCTTCATAAGAAATAAAATAAATAAAAGACCAGCATCGCGCCGGGGGCCACGCCCCCTCCTTGCAGCACTCTGCGAACGCGCCCCCTGGCCAGTTGTAAGTTGGGGAATTAATTCCCCTTCAATACTGAGGTTCCCTGAGGGCCAACTAGCCCAACAGGTATCTCCAGTATGCGCCAGGGAGCTGCGTTGCAGACAGGTGTTCTGAGGCCACGCCCCTTTTTACACCTCTATGCAACGCAGCTCTGTGGCGCTTACTGGAGGTACCTAGTGGGCTAGTTTGACCCTAGGGACCCTTAGGATTCAAGGGGACTTTATCTCTCAACTTAGAACGGCCACAGGGCGCGTTTACACAGTGGTGAAGGGAGGGGACGGGGCCTGAGGTGAAGTGTGCAAACACACCCTGTGGCGCGTTTTAAGTTGGGGAAATAATTCCCTTTCAATCCTGAGGGACCCTGGGGGCCAATTAGCCCACCAGGTGCTTCCAGTAAGCGCCACTGCGCTGCGTTACAGAGAGTTGGTCTAGGCCGTGCCCCTTTTTACATCTCTCTGCAACGCAGCTCTGTGGCGCTTACTGGAGGTACCTAGTGGTCTAGTTGGACCCTAGGGACCCTCAGGATTCAAGGCAACTTAATCTCCCAACTTAAAACGGCCACAGGGCGTGTTTACACAGTAGGGAAGTGAGGGGGCGGGGCCTGAGGTGAAGTGTGCAATTATGGCCTGTGGCGCATTTTAAGAGGTAGTTTTAATCCCCTGCCCTATTATATTCTAGGGGCTTACAGAGGAGGTCATGCTGATCACACGGTGATCCCAACGCATAGTGTTCCCTAGTGTATGTAGGAGGTTTCACTGTATTCTGAGTGTCTTTTAACATAGCACTGGCTCTAGGACTGGTTAGTCAGACTCAGTTACCACCAGTATCCGTCTGAAAAAGTCGAGGGTACAGGATGATTTTGCAACAAGGCTTCTTTCTGCTCTTCTGTTTGTTCTTTCTGCACGTTATCCTTCTTCCTGCACTATTCTTCATCTTTGAGGACTTCTGTTGCTTCTTTCAGCATTTCTTTTTTTTCTTTCTGTGCGTTTTTTCTTCTTTCTTCACATGTCCTATCTCTGTAGGCATAGTTAGAAATTAGCATTTAAAACACCTTTGAAATTCACTGAAAAAACCATAGGTTTTAGGCACGTTATAGTTAGGAATTAGCATTTAAAAAACCTTAGAAATTCACTGAAAAAACCATAGGTTGCAGGGGCATTATAGTTAGCTGGACTTTTCACTCGTACAAAACCATTGAAATTCCCCCGTTATAGTTAGTTCAGATAACTATAACTTGCGCGCCCTCAATGCACTGCTGATGACGTCACATATTACATCACTCATGACATGGTCAGTGACATCACTCATGACATCACTGATGACATCTCAAATTACATCACTGATGACATCATCCTTGTGAAAGTGTGGCAGACCTCCTCTCCCCCTAATATAACCTTTGATACACACATTCAAAAATAGAAACTAAAATTGTCAAAACAATTGACATACCAATATCAGTTACAACAACCTATTCAGTAATTCTAAGATCCACATACACATCCACTCATTCACCAACAGTCCTATACAGTCACTCATACATGTACTCACTCATCATATGTACTCATACACCTATACATCCTGTTACACAACGCCACTCATCCAGAAAGTTACTCACACACATAGTCACTCATGCTAATAAAGAATCAAACATCCATTTACTTGCATATACAGTTATACACACACCACCACACTTACTTCTACAGAAACTTACACATACTTAGTCTTTTAAACAATCACTTATAGAAACACATACTTATTCATACAGGAACTCTTTCAATCTCTCACTCTCACAAATACTCACTTATATATACCAATAGTCACATATACTAGTTTAAAACATATGTAGTTACTCATAAAGACACTATTGAGACAGTCATTCACTCACTAACACACCCATGCACACACTCATCCACCCACACAGTCCTGCACACATGCTGTCTTTAACACATACAAACAGTGAGTCACTCATTCATACACATATGCACAACGTAATACCCCCCAAAGAACCATACAGACACTCAGACACTCATACTGATACTCAAAAAACCAACTAATAACCTATATAGAAACTCATGTAGCTACTCACCAACCCATGCAGCCACTTATACACAAAGTGAGAGACTGATACAGATATTTACATATTTAAACATTACTCACTAAGCCATGTATTCACTAAGATACACTTAATCAGTCTGTTATACAATCAATTTTTCAAAAACAAATCATCCATTTAGACACTTATATACCCATTTATTCTTCCATCGACCTTGAGATATATATATATAAAACATATGTAATTTTCAGAAAAACACACATTCACTGGATGATGTCATCAGTGATGTCATCAGTGATGTCATTTGAGATGTCATCAGTGATGTCATGAGTGATGTCACTGGCCATGTCATGAGTGATGTAATATGTGACGTCATCAGCAGTGCATTGCGGGCGCGCGAGTTATAGTTAGCTGAACTAACTATAACGGGGGAATTTCAATGGTTTTGTATGAGTGAAAAGTCCAGCTAACTATAACGCCCCTGAAACCTATGGTTTTTTCAGTGAATATATATATATGTATATATATATTCACTTAAAAAACCATAGGTTTCACACATGTTATTGTTAGCTGGACATTTCCCTCGTAAAAAACCAATGAAATTCTCCCGTTATAGTTAGTGCAGGCAACTATAATTCACGCGACCGCAATCCTCTGCTGATGATGTCAGATATTACATCACTGTTTTTAGACACCTATTTACCCATGTCTTCTTCCATTAATCTTTAGCTATACATATATTACAAATATTTATTTTTCAGAAAGACACATATGTCATCAGTGATGTAATATCTGACATCATCAGTAGAGGATTGCGGTTGCGTGAGTTATAGTTGCCTGCACAAACTATAACGTGGGAATTTCATTGGTTTTTTACGAGGGAAATGTCCAGCTAACTATAACATGTGTGAAACCTATGTTTTTTTTAGTGAATTTGCAAGGTTTTTTAAATGCTAATTCCTAACTATAACGTGCGTGAAACTCATGGTTTTTTAAGTGAATTTGTACGGTTTTTTAAATGCTAAGTTATGTATTTATTAATATTTTTTTTTCAGGTTTTTCACCGTGTGCGCACCGTGCGCGCATGGTGCGCTTCGCGCACCGAACGCCCACAATGCGTTGTGCGTGCCATGCGCGTACGGTGCGCGCACCTTGCGCTTTTTCGAAAAAATAAAAAAAAGTTGTTTTTACCCTGAGGGGTCCTTCAGTGACCCCCTGACAATGGCTAGGGGGTCAGGAACTGTCCACCCTGCCCCCGTTTTGTAATTCATGCATTGCGACCAACAGGTCAATATCCCCTATAGTTAAGGGGATATTGACCTGTTGGTCGCAATGCATGAATTACAAAACGACATAAGTGATGGAGATGCCAATATTGAGGCTCAACGTATTTTGGATGAAATGGAGATAAGGTGCGATGCATCTACCATTTCTGGTTTCAAACCAAAATCTACTTTTTTACCGACAATGAGCCATGACAATATTGACACTTTTCAGGAGCAGGTGAGCCAGAACCTTCTGAAATTTAGGCAACAAAACTGGGCCAAGAAAATGCAAACCTTTAAACACAATCTCACCCTTGCACAAAAGAGGGCTATACAAGAACTAGCCGAAGATGACAGTATCGTAATTCGACCCGCCGATAAGGGGGGCAATATTGTCATCCTGTCTAGAGAAATGTACGTAGCAGAAGCTATAAGACAACTGAGTGACACTAGCACTTACTCCAGATCTAACCGTGCAGACTACAATAACAGCATTGTACAGATTTGGGAAAAACTGGGTGAATGGAAGGATAAGGGATTGATTGAATGGGAAGAACGATTACCCTATCCTCCCTGTGATGTACCTACTTCCCAAAATACATAAAAATAAGGTCAATCCCCCAGGTAGACCCATTATTTCTTCCAGAGGATGTGTTTTGGAGATCTATCACGTTATGCGGACCACTTCCTCAGGGAGTTTGTAATCACTCTCCCGTCATATGTCAAGGACACAAAGGATTTCTTGGCCAAAATACATGATGTAACATGGGAAGATGATTTCTTATTGGTAACCATGGATGTCAATTCTAGGCCTGGGCAGTAAATTCCGTTCCGTTCGCGGAATTTGCGGAATTTGGGTAATTTCGCGTTCCGCGGAGAACGCGAAATTGCCCAAAAATCTGCGTTCCGCGACTTCGCGAAATTTTTTGCTTGTTCGCGTTCTCAATATGCGTGTTCGCGAGATATTTCACCCCGAGCACGCAAACAGTGATCGCGAACAAGAAAAAAGTATCGCGAACAAGCAATTCCGCGCGTTCGCGGAATTTTTGCGTGTTCGCGGAGATTTTTTACCGTTTCGCGGAGATTTGCGTAACGCGATTACGCAAATTCCGCCCACCCCTAGTCAATTCCCTCTGCACTATCATTATTCATGAACAAGGAATAGAAGCATGCGAAAGATTCCTCAAACGCAGACACATTAGATTTAAAGAGCACACTCTGATGATACTAGAAATCATCAAATATTGTCTGAAAAACAACTTCTTTATGTTTGACAATGTGATTTACAAACAATCCCTCGGTATGGCAATGGGGACCAGCTTCGCGCCGAGCTTTGCCAATCTCTTCATGGGAGCATGGGAGGAGGACATCAGGAAGGAAACCAGCCTACAGCATGATTTCACTAAAGTCAAACTCTGGTTACGTTACATTGACGACTTGTTTGTAATCTGGAAAGGCAGCAAGCAAGAAGTCCATAACTTTATCACTAGACTCAACCAGAACAATAATAATCTAACAATCACATACACTACAAGTAATCTGAAGGTCGAGTACCTTGATACGTGTGTAGAAATTGCGAATAACAAATTAACAACTATTTTGTTTCGCAAACCCACAGCAGGTAACACGTTACTACATGCCCTTAGTAGTCACCCTAACACACTCAAATGGAGCATCCCATACGGGGAATTGCTCCGAGCAAAGAGAAACTGCAGCATAGAGGAAGGCTTTCAAAAGGAACAAATAATCATGATACAAAGATTTAAAGAAAGAGGATATCCCATGTGGGTACTCAAAAAGGCCATGGATAGGGTGAAAACAATTGACAGAGGTACAATTCTGGAACCCTCCCCTGATTCCAACTCACCAAAAACCAATGAGAATGTAGAAACCAGGTTGATTCTTACATATAACGGGCATTCAGACAAAACTAAGAAAATGATCTCCCGGAACTGGAATCTCCTTAAAGGAGATCCTGTTATAGGCAAGATGATACCTACACATCCCTTAATAAGTTACAGGAAAGGACGTAGCTTAAAAGATATGTTAGTCCACAGTGATTTACCCAGTAAGGAAAGAAGCAATATCATTGATCTACAAGGCTTCTACCCCTGTGGACACTGCAAGGCATGCGGCAACAGCCGCTTGCGTAAGGAATTTTGGAACAGCAGTACAAACAGCATGATTCCCATTAAACAGTTCCTCACTTGTAGCAGCACCAACGTAGTCTATGTGCTTGAATGCCCTTGCCAACTGAGTTACGTAGGAAGCACCACACACATGGCAAAGAAACGGGTCCTCGAACATATGAGGGCAATTACGTATAAGGACCAACAGTACCCCATTGCTCGTCATTTCGAAACAAAACATTTTTCGGACTATACCAAATTGTCCTATTATGTTATTGAACGAATATTACCCAATAAGAGAGGAGGTGATAGTACTCTTAAACTGAGACAACGTGAATCACGTCACATAATTGAGATGGGGACCAGATATCCTAACGGCCATAACATGGATGAGGAGATGGCCATACACTTATATGGTGATTAAAGGGACAGCAGATTCCATCCATAGACAGGACGTAAACATAATCACATTTGAGAACAGGTGGGATACTCTTAGGAGGGTGGACTTTGAGGGGGAATGTATAGAGGCCCAGAAAGGACAACGATGAACTGTTACTATAATGAATGATTTATACTCTGACTGTCTGTTGAATGTCTATTTCAGTTTGAGTAAACTGACCTTGTGTTTCTCTTTTACAGGAAGAAAGGAAGGGACTATGTCTCGGGCCCGCGACACAGGATCCCTACCCTTTTCTTCCCATGCTGCTCTCCAGTGGACAGATAAGATCAATTCAATTTTAATTTTATGATTTAGGCACTTTTGAATCTGTTTTGATTTTGGTTAAGGATGCACCAGTGGACCAATGTCTTGCAATACAATTTAACGTATTTTTTACATCTGGACTAAATAGAGACTAATGTATGGAATTTGGTACGTTTGGACGGGGCAATTGTGACAGGCAGTTTATTTTCTTGCTTCCATTAATGCATTAGTAGGATCCACGATCCAAAAGATCTCGAAATCAATTATTAATACACAAGGACACCTAGTAACATGAGATTAAACTCACAGGTGGTTGGAAGTGTATAATAGCCAAATGACCCGGTAATATCCACCCATATGTTATTGACACCGGCATTAACTAAGGCTGTACCCACTATGGGAGCATGTTTGACCATTAAGGTGCAATACAGAACGCATACAGGCGAACCTAACATATCTCCTGTCATTATTAAGCATACACCAGGCTACACACTTTTTGCGCTCCAAGACATTTAATTTTATACTCACGATGGAAGTATGACACGCGCCACCAGATCGCGAAACGCTACTTAAGCTTATGGAGTAAATGTGGATTATTAATCACACTGCACGACACGAGTCCCGGGGGTGCTTCTAATGTTTATTGAAACACGTATGCAGGAGCCGTGGAGCAACGTTTCAGTACCAAGCTCACTAGGAGCGATTTACCGTTGTTTTATTAAATAACAAGTGGACTGTGAAGTGTGTTTGCCATGATATGTGTTGTTTTTTACTGTTCTGTAATGGCGCACATTAAGTACTGCTATCTGAGACAATTTTACTTTTCCAATATTGCGCTGTAAAACCTTTGCAACAGTCCCCTTTTCATGTCCATGATTGTACGAACAATGTATGTAAACTATGGTCCGGTAGCATAACGGTGTGTGAGCAAGCCCGTTGAGGGTGAAACGCGTCACGTTGGGTTTATGAAGCAATAAACCCCCTTGAAGTATCTTGGAGCGGTGTGGTGTCTTTTCTTTGACCTGAGAGCACAGTTGGAACTCCGTTTTGCAAGAAAAAAAAAAAAAAAAAAAAATATATATATATATATATATATATATATATATATATATATATTTATATATATATTATCTACTGGCGGTCGCCAGTAGATAGTTATAGTTAGGACCGTGTTTCCATAGGAAATCCGCAACATTCTATTTGGAATAACTTTGGCGCCGGTTGACGAATCCTCGCGAAATTTTCAAAATAGGTGGGGCGCTCCGCTCCGCTCCTACCCTGAAAGTCTCGGGGGGATTCGTCAAGTGGGGGCTGAGAAAACAGGGGGGTCCCTAAACGCGTTTTCCCCATGCAATTTTCCATAGGGACCTTTAGTCCAAGGTACAGCCCGAACGGCTGAACAGAATTACTTGAAATTTGGCAGAGAGGTAGTCCTCAACTCAGGGAAGTGCCTTTTGCAGGTCTGGTGTCAATCTGTTCAGTAGTTCCTGAGAAAATCAAAAGTAAAATCATATATATATGTGGGCGGAGCCTAACCACACATCTCATCCTGAGATCTGATTGGCTGTCAGCACTTCATTCAAGAAGTGTTGGCAGCCATCTTGGGACCAATATATATGATAGCACCTCATTAAAAAGCATTGCAGTTAATAGAAGGTTTTAAGACTTTAGTTACATTATAAATCATTTGTTGATGGTACCATACTCATTTTAGGAATTGTGGTATGTTCTAAGGTGATTTCACCATGTGAAAAAGCCTTCTGCTGGGATATCATGATTGAGAGAAAAATATTTTCTCATGCTTTTCCCACAGAGGTTTGGAAGGTGATCTATAAGCTAAACTGAGAGCTTATTTTCTGTAAATTCACATTATCTTTCTCAGTCATGTGAGAATGAAGTCTGACATTCTCAGTAAAACATGTACATCCAACAAGGGCAGAGACTGTCAGTTGATTCCTTTGTGTTCTACTGCAGCTTCCCAGAGTGTTCCAAAGAACAACTAGAGCGCTAACAGTCCTACTTATGATAAACTTATGGCACACCTGAAGCCATCTTGCTTGGATTAAAGTGGTAACTCTTAAAACATTTAATTTAAAAAGGAACAAAATGAGGGGGTTCATTTTTCCATAACAAGTATGATTAGTGCTGCAGAAACCAGAACGTTTTTCTTCAGTGGTGTAGAAATTTTTTACTTTTCCCGAAGGGCAGAAAAAGACCAATGCCACCTTGGCCACATGCAAGATTTGCAAAAGAGTGCTGTCACGAGGGGATCCTAACAAGAAATGAAGGACCCTTCATCCAAACAACCTTGCACGAGAATAGTGTAAATGGATGAGAAACACTCCTGCTCCTGCGCCTTCCACCTCATCGCAGCCGAGCACTTCAAGAGCGCATCCATCAGCCCAAAACTTGGACATCCGTCCACAATTTTAATTTTTAAAAGTGCTCTGCACTAAGTGCAATGCGACATTGTGCTACGGTGAGCAGTCGATCGATCTGATCTGCCGCCGGCAAGATAGTCACATTTGCTAGGTTTTTTTGTTTTTTTTATATTGTTCCCTGAAGTTCATTGTTTGGCTCCTCCTGTTTTATTTTTTGGGGGTTTTTTTCTCCCAAAAATCCCCTAAAAAAATCACAAAATTGTTAGAAAAACCAAAAATAAAATATAAAAGAAGAAAGAAGAAAAAAAAAAGTTCTTGTAAGAACTAACTTTCCTGGTTTAAAAAAAGAGCTAAATTTCTTTGTTAGTGTGTGAAAGTTTAGATGAATGTATGTGTAGTACATAAATGACTGAATGAATGCATTAGTAGCGTATGGTGAATGTATAAGTGCAGAACTATGAGGAAGTGCTGCATCACACAGTAACCTCTTTAACTGCTGTGTGCTGTAGTACTTCCGAAGCACAGGGATGCAACATATGTACATAAATATGTTGCAAATCTATGCTTCCCTCTGCACGGCTGCTTCAACTGCCGCCATGTAGTGACACAGGCACCCTTGCACCATAGTGCAAGGATATCAGTGTCATGTGCTGTTTGTTTTTTTCCAGAAAGACACACCTTCCTGCACAAAAACAATGAGAAAATGCATTTTTCTCCTTCAATGTATGCTGAACATTTTAGCATTCATTGAAGATATGCAAATTCGGAGAAATAAAAATAATTTTCTTTATTGTACTTTCCTACACCAATTTTAGAATGGTGCAGCATTCACATACATATCAAGATTCATGATTTCTGATAAATCTAAAGATATATCTTGTTCTATGAGTATTCAGTGCAATCATGCACAACAACACTTATAACACCCTTTCAACGCAAAGTGGTGTGTATGATGAGGTTGTATTTACATGGAGTAGAAAAAGTACACAGAGTGCCATTTCCTCTCTTTGTAATATAAAAGAGTGTCTTGCGCAATAACTATGTTACAAAAAGTGACATATTTCCGTTTTTTTAATTCCTTGCGAATGATAGAAGGTAAGCACAGAGTTTTGTCTGCAAAGATGCTCAAAGAAGAATGATTGAAATGATTGCGGTCCTTCAATAGGTACAATGGGAAATATTATGAACCCCTCAAATCTCTTTTTTTGCAGGTCACATGATATCTGATTATGGTCAGATTTCAAAACTACATAGGTATAAACAGAGTGTTTTTAGAAACGTGTTTCAACTTTGTAGCTTCTTGCAGACCTCGTCATTCTGCATATTGAGACTTAGTTAAACTTACCTTCACAATAATAGGAATAAAAAATGGTATACATTTTTTTCAGATTTTCATTGCAATCTAAATTCATATAAATTGCTTATTTTAACATTTGGATCTGTGAAAGAAAAAAAAAATTATAACATGTAATAATACATTTTTTACAACACAGCATAATTTCCACAAAGTAATTTGTTTGCCTTTTTTGCTGTTCTCAGGATATATTGAATTTCACTAGAAATAGTGATTTCAATCATACTCATCACTTAACAGAGGGCAAAAAAAAAACAATCAGAAAGATTGTTAAAAAAACAACAACATACTATTCTCAGTAAAATACCAGAAAATACAAATCACACATATATGAAATGCTTACAGCTTACAAAGTGTTATAACTTTAACTTATAAAAACTGTAAATATTGCCGCATTAAAATAATCACCGAATGAATTACCACCAAAAAGTCCATAATTCAAAAATATACCTTTCCTTGAGGCCAAATGGTATTTTTGCGCTCCTTCTTTATGTAAATTGTCCAATGGTAGTCCTATTAAATTATAATTATAAAATACTCAAGAGTGAATTATCTTCCTAAAACTTTGGCTTTAAAAATATTAGGTAGGAATTTGGTAATTCACTAGGCAAACATTGTTTGAAAACCAACTGGGCATCATTACAAAGTGTCCAGCCTTTGTCACATTTTAGATAGGCAGTATGTTGTGGAAGGACCATCATGGAAAATTATTGCAATTGCTACAAAAGTCCTTCCTGATATTGATAGTTGTACTGCTACAAATTGCTTTATTAAAGTATCCAATTTTCTTCCGTCAGCTGTACAACGTTGCATCATTAAAATGATGTATTTTCCATATTTTGTTAAGAATAATGTGGATAACATTTCTGATTTACATTGGCTACACTCCATGTTTTGAATTGCGCCTTTAACTAATTTATTGAAAGACACTGATTTACAGGTTGGTAATGTTAAATACAGAAATCTCTCAGTGTCTACATTGGTGCTACATGTATACATGAAATTTTCACAATAATGTTCCCATTTGTAAGAAAGGCCAAAAATATTTTCTATTTCTACACCGTCATTTTAAAAAATGTTAAGCATATACATTAAAAATTCCTGAGCATCTTGTTGGATATTTTGTGTAAATTCTTTAGAACCAGAACACACATCCAAAAGACTACGAACATCTGAAACAGATTGTATTTTACTTCTTTGCATAAACAGAATGCAACAGAGAACAAAATCTTTTTTGCCGACCCTGCATAATTTGTTCTTGCAAACCTACAAGATAAAAACAACATTGACCACTACATTAGCATAGCAGTTGACACCAGAACTATTTTCCAACTGATAACCAACAATCTCTCCAACAGTGTCCAATTTCTTTTTACCTGCAATCACAACATTATCTTGTTCTTTCCCCTTCTTGACACCTTCAGAACAGATATTCTCTAACCTTCTTTTTCGACCAACCACACGCTTTTCAAATACAGGATATTGACCTAAATTTGGAGAATACACCCTTCTTAACCTATTATACTCTTTTACACAGTTTGCATCTGCAGTAACCTTTGTTTCATCAAAATCAATCAAAAACAAACCAGATAATGTTCTGACTCGCGACAAAGCAACATATGCCATACCCTCTTTAAATATGGAAGATCCAATGTTCACCAATGCACTGTCTACACTTAATCCTTGAGATTTATGAATAGTCACTGCATATGCCAGAGAAAATGGAAATTGTTTCCTACAGACATATAAATCTTTAACAAGCAAAAAACGAACTGAACAACGACCAATTTCTTTAACTTCATCAATCTGATAAAATTTAATTTTTAAAAATGTAATTCTTTCTTTTTTCTGATAATTCACAAAATCCACCACTTTGCCCATTGCACCATTAACTAAACCTTTCTCTACATCCAAATTACGCCTTAAAATTACCCGACAGTTTACACACGCATATAGTGTCTTTTCTAAACCAGCAGTTTTAGATATTTTTTTTTCTAAACAATCCAGTTCTGATCTCAACTTTCCCGTCAAAATAATAGTGATTCCTTCATGCAGTATTTTATCGATGGTTTCCATTTTTACAATTTCTTCATTTTCCAGTTTTAACATTTCTTCGTTGAATATTGAACACTCGCGCAGTGTTGGCATTAAGCAAATCACTGACTTATTTTTAGCAATTTCCACGTACACT
This sequence comes from Triturus cristatus, assembly GCF_964204655.1. Lineage (NCBI taxonomy): Eukaryota > Metazoa > Chordata > Amphibia > Caudata > Salamandridae > Triturus > Triturus cristatus. The sequence continues at coordinate 114,434,868 of NC_140588.1, forward strand.
TTTGCAGGAACTTCATTTTCATTTGGAAAGACATTGCAAAGTAATCGACTCTCCAAAGCTTCTTTCCCTTGTTTTGAAAGAATTGCAATTCTTATATCTTGAAGAATATTTCCATATTCAGCATCATTTGCCTGTTGCATATTTGTTGTCAGTTCTTTGTATTCGAAATTACTCCAAATGTTCACATTACCAACACTGCCAAGAGACTTTCTGGTATCCTTATGGGCAAGTGTTTTAAATACCGGTTGTCCTTTTACCGGATTCAGTTGCAGTAGATCTCCAAAAACTATGACGTAAGACGTCATACTCTGTTTTAAGAATTTGCTGCATTCTTAAATGCACAAAGGCAAGCATCAAGTTTGAGACCATGCTCACCTCATCAATAATGAGAAGTTTCATTTTCTTCAGGACACTTGAAACTTCAAAACAAGCTTCTCCAGTTAGCTTGTGGTATTCCAATTTGTTCTCATGCTCTACTGGCAGCATTAGTAAACGATGTAAAGTAATTCCTTTAATGTTATGAGCTGCCAACCCAGTTGGAGCAGTGACAACACAAGACAAATGTGAATCAGTTGTTTTCTGCAGATAACTTGTAATTACTTTAATTAAGAAACTTCTTCCTGTTCCAGCTTGACCACTCACATACATTCGGATAGGTTGAAATGATGTACATGAGCACCCTCTCTTTTCATGAAGTAATCCATCGTCAATCTGCTCTTTCACTTGCTGATATATTTGTTTCTGTTCAACATTTAGTTGCTCTTCCAAGTTTCCTAACTGTATTGCATCTTCTTGTGCTTGATACATTGCTGTTTCCACCTCATTTATTGTAATCGCTGCTTTATTTTCAACAATTGGTTGTCCTAGTGGATCTTGACTCAGTGCAGCAGAACTTTGACTGTCTCAGCTGCAATTATAGCTTCTTGATCAATTTCATCATTCAACATTTTGACATAATTTGCGAAAGCACTGCATTGTATGCTATCTTTAGAAGCATTAAATGAATCTTCATAGCTGGGAAAATCTCCAAGTAATTCCAGTTCTGAACACCATGGTTTGAACATTTGCAAAAGGGCTAAATAGTAAAATTCCCTTTTGTCAGCAGTATCGCAACTCAGTTTCCTGTGATTAATTAAATTTCCTTTCCTTTGTTTCACCAGACATCCTTCGGAACCAATCACTGCATATTTTCCATCATTGATGTTCTCTGTAGTATTCCGTTTAAAAGTGTAGTTTTGAAGCACTTCATAGAGACACATGTTCTCAAGATAATGACTTCTATTTGGGTAGTATGTGTCCAACATATTCGTTTTCAAAATATCTGTACTTTCTGGTTCATTTTCTGCTAAATATTCAATTTCTTGAACAGATCTCAGTACCCGATTTCGCATTCCTGCAAGACCTAGACTCACCCAAATGATTCTTCTACTTTTGGAATATAGACTTGCAGATGATAACCGATCTGAACATTCATATGCTCCAATTTCACGATGCGATAACATCTTCAAACTGAAACTGTATAATTTCTTACTTAGAGTCTTCTCGTGAGAAATCTCTTCCCACATTTCTTTCAATTCAGTCTTTTCTGATTTAGTAATGTAAGATGTTACATATTGATTACCAGTAATGGAATTGTCCGCAACATACTGAATATCCATGTTAGCGTTCCACATGGATAAAATAACTGGATTGTAGTCATTTATGTATTTCGATTCTTCGCTTCTTCTTAAGTTGTAGGTTTTTTTCAGAGACTTTCTTGTGATGGTATGTCGCATAGCTGACATAAAACTGTTCACTCTTCCTTTGGATAATACAGGACGTGGAAATCCAAAACGACATTTGGTATAGAACTTATCCTTTGACTTGAACTTTCGTCGTCAGTATTTTCCACACCTGTGGCTTTGAAATCGTAAGACTTGTTGTTTTAAGTTTTTATCTTCTCTGCTATTGGGAAGAGGACATGTAGCATAATCTTCAATGAAAGACAAAACAGTTTAATCTGAATCTGTTCCAAATTTGGGGGGTCCTTGACCCATAACAACATATGTATGTGAGGAGCACCTCTTGCTTGATACTCCTCTCTCCAAAAGAAATCCACAACTTCTCCAAGAGGAGGATTCTTTTTTTTCAGATGAAAGACATCATAGCTTCAAATCTATGATTGAAATATCTGCATACATTGACAGGATCCAAAGAGCACAATTCTCCAGGTGTCTTGTATTCAATATTTTTTATATTGGAATTTGCCTCTCGAAGAAATTCAAGTAAATCATCCCAAGCATACTCGGCACAGCTTAGTGTAACGAACCATGTAGGAGTTCCCAAGTTCCGTAGCATACATTTCAGTTCTCCATGTCGACGGTACCAATATTTATTAGTCCCACGCTGACATGCCATCAGATTAATCAACTGAGATTCTAAATGATCATCTCTCTGATGCACTTTACCCATAAAATCCTTTGCAGTTACATTTTGAAGATGCATTCCAGTTTTTAAAATGTGATTTACTGCATATGAAAGTCCAGACAAGTCACTTTCAAACAGAATATGAAACATATAAGGGATACATTGTCGAAATCTTGGATCTTCTGCAAATAATCTTGTTGTCCGATATTCAGATGCAGGAATCTGCATAGGACGTTCATCATATCGTCCACCTTTTCCTGTTGGAAACAACTGCGGGAAACAACGAGCTTCCAAGCTCTCTTCCCATACACTCATGGGACTTCCTGTTGCTTTTTTCATTTGAAACAACTCAATCGTATTCCCCATCACCTCTTTGGAATGAAGTGGATGTACACTGTAATGTTCATAGATCTCTTCACATCTGGACATGTCCACTTTTTCTATTTGTCCACTTCATGTTTCAGTATCTTCCGCTAAATCTATTTCTTCTTCTCCAACAAACACATTTCTATAGTACTCATTATTTTTTAACAGATACAATGACGCCTTTTGCCCTTTTCTAACATCCACTAACTCTTGCCAGATTTTCTTATTCTTAGTAGGAACACCATTAACTAGAATGACTAGTGGCTCATTTTCTGCATGGTCTAAACCAATAGTTTCAATATTTTTCCTTAAATCTAATGGTAAATACACAACTCTTCCTTTCAATCCTCTTTGCAACTCTGATGGAGGTAATTTACTTGTTTTGAGCTCCATACGAACAATAGCCTGAAACGGGTGAACACATTGTATGAGAATAGACTCATACGTATTTAAATCTATCAGCTCTGGAGGAATAGCAACCAACTCTAGATTATTATGAACAGCTCTAGCAGGCATTTTATTCTCATCAAATTTGTTATAACAATATTTGCAAATAAACTGCTCACATCCCAAATCAAAACAATCCTCTACCAGCAAATAAGTTGCAAATTCCATCCACTTATCATTATCTTCTATTTCACTTTTTAAATACAGATTGACACCCCTAGTCGGATTTTTATAGTGACTGCGCCGACAACAAATACAAGAAACATTTGGTCTTTCACCTGAAATTACCTTAAACTTTGTGATTTCATCCTCAAATTTTTCTGTAATTACGGGTTGTACCTTGTCTTCAACATTTTGTTCTACTAATGTGTCAGTTTCTTCACTCTCTTGCTGAGGAACAAAGTAACAAAACTTAATATCATCACAGACCTGCTTCACATCTGAACTGACCCACGCAAAAGAGCACTGTTCAACTCACTTAACTTTAGTGCTGGACTTTTTGCATAATACAACCTTCTCACTAACTTCCACATTTGAGTATGATGTACTGCCAGCATTCTGAAACGGTGAAAAACACTTTGACAAACTTTCCTAGAAAGACAAGCCAGAGAATGACCTTGCAAACCAGTATGTTTTCTCACTCTGCAAGGGTCTAGTCCTTGCAACAGCTTAATCTTTTGTTTTACACTTTTTTTTAGTATAGGCTCGTAAAAAACTACATCATTTTTCAATAGATTCCTGTCGTACACTGCAAACACTACTGCAATCCCAAGTGTACACAGGGTTTTTAGCACGTCTCCCTAAAACTTCATCAGCTATCACTTCTTCCGCATTTCTTTCAACCATTTTCTCGTTCTCAATTGGACAACCGTCGCTAACCTCATAACCTCTACCACTGGTGTCAACTGCATACCATGATTTTTCGCTCAGTGAATAACTCTCTTCATTAAAAAAAGACTCTGAACTGGAACTGTGTTTCCATTCTCACAAAAAAAATCACATTTAATTTTTTTATTAATAACTCTTTTCCTCCTACTTTTGGCCTTCATTACATGTATTGGTTTATCTAGTGATCGAATTCTGTTTAACACTAAAATAAACAGTTTCATTTTTACTTCAAAAGCCTTTTCCACAATGTTCTCAATATGCTTCTTCTTTTTATAAAATAAAACTCTCTCTTTATATTTTTTTACATCTTTCAGCAAATTATGCACTACTCTCTTGTAAAATATTTTTTCTTGCGTAATTCCTTATACTGATTTTGCCTTCTTTTACCATACTTTATCTCCTTTGACTGACCATTTGCTTTTTTACTTTTCCTCTTATTTTGAATTTTTTTCTTACTTGAAGAATTCTCAGTAGTTCCAGCATTATCTACATTCTGTTTGCTCCTACAAACATTTTTAATAAATTGCGTCGTGATCTTACCAGAAGGTTTTTTTCCTTTTAGCCACATTATCTTGTACATTCAATACTTGTGGTTGATGTTTCTTCAAATAATCCTCCTGTCTCTATTCTTTTCTTTTTCTTTTTTTTTTCTGGCATGATTTCTCTATTTTAACGTTGAAAAACAGTATCTGTAAAAAAGAATCACAAATAAATGTATATTAATAACTTTCAAAATTATACTATTCCATTACTGTACAAAATCATTTTATATAAAAACTGACTAAGAAACTATAGCCCTGAACCACAAGTGTGACGATGGTTAAAACACTACATGCATAGTGCATACTACTTTGAAGCAGTTCATGCCCTAAAGCCTACCTCACTAAAAGACTACATGCTAACTGAATGAATGATTACAGTACTATAAGGAGACACACTGGGTGAGTAACAGGGTGTTTGCTAGAAGTGTATGAATACTAACTGGGGAATTGAAGGTGTGAAAGACAACTGTGTAGGTGATTAGAGGACTGCATGCACACTGGATAGACATTTGAAGCAGTCCATGTGTTAAGGCCTGGCTCACTGCATGAGTACTTGGGTACTGACTTGTGGAAATATTGATTTCCCTGACCAATTGTGTCCCCTATCTTAGACCCCAACGGTTCCATGTATATGTTACAAGTACATGTATGTTCCCTCCAGTTCCAGTTATGAAGACGCAAATACATGTGCGTCCACCGTCAACATGTCCTCTTTCAGATCCGCCATGAATGGGCCGGATATTCGATTCCTAAGTACAAAAGGCCACCGACTTTATATGGCTCAGTTACTCCATTTTGCAGTTCAGGCGAGTAGGCCCTGAATGCTACCATCAAGCCTTTCCCTGCTTTCTACCTCTGACAGCTCCAGTCTGAGCTCGCATCTGTATCCATGAACTTTGTCCCACTCCCTGTGCGGCTAACGGTGCCTGACTCGGCCTGTCTGCTTGCCTGCCAAAAACTGTATTTCACCTTCAAGATTATCTGCTTCGTTCCTCATCCGATGCATTCCTGTCTAGTAGTTTAAGTAAACATTTCTTCCAGCTACTGAGCAAAGGGCCCGGCTTCTCTGTCTTCATGCAAGTAATTCATGGCCCTGTTACCATGGAAGATTTCTGCCCCTCGCATCTCATGTCGACACTTAGACGCTTGTACACGCACTCACAGTCAGTATAGAATAGATTTTGTCCGAGAGCCCTTCCCTTGTGGATAACATAGTTCTTTAAACATAGGATGTTAGATATGATTTGGGATTAGGTTGACTTGACCCCCCAGACTTTCTGTCTCCACATGTAGAGCTAAATGTCAAGTCCCCTTCACCCCCTAGTTGCACGTCAATCACACGTCATGCTGCTGCGCGCGCATCTCTGCCAAGTATTTCTGCTGACATTGTGAAATTCTTTTATGGAACCACCCATTGTGACATCATACTTAATGACGTTTTTCTGTTACGCCCAGTTACACCTCTTTTAGTTACGCATGTATGGTTTTATCTCTGTTATCAATTGTTACGCCTCCTGCATCTGTTTCACTGTAATGCCTTTTCTATAAAAACGATTACTTGTCAATAATGTATTGCACTTCACTTCCTGAACTGCCGTGGTGATGGAATCTGAAGTCCACAATTCGAATTGTTCATTGGAATAAAGCCCATTCCGAACCTCTAATACCACGGATTCTGCCTCTTATTTTACTGAGCTATTTTTAATAACTTTCAGCATCAAACTAAGTACCGGTAATTAAATTATTTACCACATGATTGGCGCCCGAACAGGGACACTTTCTCATCTCACGCGCCGGAGGTGCGTTGCAGGCCCGGTCTCCTGCCACAGCTGGACGGACAACAACGCGTACCAGCAGGATTTCCTGTATCTCCCTCCGGTCAAGCGGGGGCGACTGAGGCTGCGATCAACACCCAGACGAGGCGGTGAGAAGTGCGAAGTATCCCGACCAGAGCCTAGCTGAGAGAGCAAGATCCGAGGTATACAGAGTCCCACCAGGTTCCGAAGTCCCGAAGTTCCGAAGTTCCGAGTCGAGTCCAGTCCGGTCCAGTTCAGTTCAGTTCCGTTCCGAGGCCTTCTGTTCCGAGCTACCCGGTGAGTACCATTGCCGGGGAGGCGTTCTGACGCGCACATAGGTTGTGCCGGTCAAGACGGGTTTGGGTACACAAATCCGGTCTGCACTGTTTCAGCAGTGTATCTGTACTGTTTAGCAGTATATCTAGTATGTCAAGTATGCTAAGTAACTAGTTCTCTAATGGCCATCGTTATTGTTCGTTAACTGTTAAACGCTAAATGTTAAATGTTTAAATGTTTAGATACGTTCTGCATATTGTGGTGTGAATGACTGTTCATTATCGTGTTTTATTGTATTAAGTGTGTTCAAAAAATCAGGTATCAGATCAGTTCTCAATATGCCGCTCTTTTCGAAATTAAGACAGATCACAACTAGAAAAGGGGTACTCGAAGAAGCTGTTCCCATTCCTCCTAGGGACACTCCAGGGTACTTCATGTATCACAAACATGGCTTAGACGCCATATTATTTCTTGATTTATGGGTAGACTACACCAAGGAATTACCAGAAAATCAGAGGTGGCCCGCAGCTGGGACCTGGGATGCAGAGTGCATCATGAAAGTAGAAGAAGAGTTATGGAAAAGGAAAGCTAGACAGTCACAGAAAGACGCCGTTGAGTTATGGCGTAAAGAATCCCATAGACGTACAGAAAAAGCACTCAGACAGGAAGAGAAAAGTAAGGAGAATTCAAATAAAGTCCGAGAAAATCTATTAATTGAAGAAGGAACACGAGTAAAATCAGAACAGGTAGACAGACAAAGAAATGCCCTTATGAATGGTATGTATCCCCTTCTGGCCGAAGGGTTACCTAAGGCTACTCCGGAAATACCAAAAGACTTGCCACCCCCATTGTTTCCAATAAAAGTACACCCTAAAGGGCATCCCAGAACCGCAGAAGATGTTTTCCTTTCCTCGTATTTAGACGATGCAGCTCCCGAGTATGCTAACCCCGCACCACATAGACCGTCTGCCGGGGGGGTTCAACGCCAAGACCCTGTGTCTGTCCCTCTGCAACAACAAATTCCAACACAAGTTCTGGCAAGCACATCTGTTTCTACATCTGTTCCTACAGCCGTTTCTACAGCTGTACCCCCACCTATGGTTGCTATATCACGTTCAACGAATCCTTTCGCGCCCAGAACCCCAGACGGTGCTACCGGGGGTGCAACAAACATCTTTTCCACGCCACCCAGAACAAATAAACTCACCTTTCAAGAATCAGCACATCAACGTACGCCCAAACTCGTAACTCCCCACATACTTAAGGAACTTCTTGTAGATTGTAGATATGACCCTGTGCCCGGCAAAGAAGACGAAATGCTCCTGGCATCATTACGTCTCCGACGAGCTGCAATATATTTAGGGAAGCTACCAGGAATGACTACACATTTAGATAATATATATCATTTTGTCCAGTCAGGGCGAGATTCTGAAAGTATTAACAGAGCCATGGAGTATCAGAAAGTGGAAATACAGGGGGAACTGTTACGTTTCCTCATAAATTGTGTGATCAGAAATCAAGACCGGCCTGGGGTAAACCCGGAAGCAATGCAAATTCTTACCAAATGGAGCCAGAATATATCAGAAGGGAAACATGATAGACTATTATGTATAGTAGCCATGTGCCGAAAGATCCGCAAAGAAATAGAACGAATACACGAAGAAAGGTTAGCGGTAGACCAGTTTGAACAAAACGAGGAGGGAGAATTAGAATTACCCACAGGACAGTCAGAAACCATAGCCTATGTAGGTAGAGGAAGATCTTGTAATAATACTAGATGTTTTACTGATCCGATACGTCCGATACGTCCAGATAATAACAGGAATTTCCAAACACCTATAATAAATATAAGGTCTCCCGAACATTCGTTCCAAGCCGCTGACAAATTACTCCGAGAACGAAGGGGTTATCATATACTCGATTCTATGGATGAACAAGAATTAGCCAGGTCAGCCGTTCACTGGGTTGACAGTCCCGGAAAATATGGTGATGATACACTAGCACACACGTTTTTGAACCTCACCCCAGATGAACAGCGCTTAGCTGGGATCTACATGATTCAACAACTCCTTATATTATATAAAAGCCAACACTCCGATCCTGGTCCCTTACCTGATATATTGACTGAATTACTCACGAATAGATGGAGAGGTTCAGGTACTAAGTTAATTAGAGAAATACTAGAATCCAGAAAGCAGTACATTCTTTTTGTATGCCCAGAACATGTCTCACTGCCCGTCAAGGAAAGAACGACGTATTATATGGATAGACAGAATCCTTTACGAGAAGTACACCCAATAAAAGGTGATGACAATGAGTTTAAACGTGTATTTGTATACACACCCATATCTAAAATGGAACTATTAGAAATGAAGAAAGTGGTACCCAGTCATGACAAAGATCCAGCGGGTTTCCACCGAGAAATTAAAGACATGTTGCTCATGGGAGAGTATACCTATCCCGACATTATGAAAATATTAAAGGTATTAATGCCTGCCGGCATTTATGGAAAACTCAAGGAAAAGGATTGGGAGGTGGGAGACCAAAAGATAGATTGGACAGCATTAGAAACTGAAGAAAGAGCTCGAGGTCCAGGTTTAGGGCTTGGGACCAAGACTAAAATGTTACCAGGTTTACTAGTACAGGTACTGCCACGTTTATTAACTACGAAAAAGGAAGACTGGGGTGCAATCTCAGCCTGTAAACAAAAGCAAGATGAAGACACTAGTGATTTCTATGCCCGATTCGAAAAATGTTTCGGTATAAATAGTGGAATAAAAGCAAGTAGTGAGTCATATCCACATCTGTTTGTGACAAAATTAGTTGAAAATTCCTTGCCCCAAGTTAAGAATAGAGTATTAAAATTCGAGAGTACCTGGCAAGGTAACACTCCGTCACAAATGTTACAAATGCTACAGTACCACCACAATAGAATTAGAGAGGAACAAGAACATGAACAAAGACGAATGAAAGACACGAAAATGAAAATGCTTGTCTCCCAGACAGTTCCAGCAGATGGTCATAAAAAGGGTATGACACAGTCCAGTGATTCAGCAGGTCCTGTGAAAGGGACATGCAACTATTGTAAACAGCCAGGTCATTACATACACGATTGTCCAGTCTTGAAACGTAATATCGCCACAGGTATTACAAAAGAAAGACCACGGCCACCTAGACAGGATCAGAACGAACAAGGAGCCCCGCAGCATGCACAGTCCATGCCAGCTCCGCAACAGTCCATGCAGTCTATGCCAGCTCCACCACCGCAGCCTATTGCTGCCACACAAACAACGACACGACAAATGTACCAGACCGCACAGTATGACTATCCTGAGTATCAACGATACGCATGAACCAGCCTAGAGAGGGAAGTTGACTTACCCCTTATCGAGGTCCCTGTAGATCAAGAAGGACCTTATGTGCACAGTGAATTATTAGGCCAAGATAGAAAATGTTTACTTGACACAGGGGCAAGTCGAACAACCATAAAACGTAGTGAAGTTCCAGGGGCACCCCTCTCAGGCTCACAGAATATTTCCCTTGGTTTTTCAGGAAAACCTATTGTTAATGAAGTATCACAGCCTCTTCCACTTACGATTGGACCCTTGACACGAACTACAGATTTATTGCTTACTAAATCATGTCCAGAAAACCTGTTAGGTATAAAAACATTGAAAGCTCTAGGAGCTATAATATGCTGTTCTCCGGAAGGAGTAAGATTGTTTTTACGTGATTTCAAAGGGCACTATGTGTCTCGAGACATGGATCACCGACTGCAGAATTTACCCATACATTTATGGGCGCAAGGCCCTACAGATGTTGGTTGCATGAACATTACACCATATCGAGTCACACTAAAGGCAGGAGTGGTACTACCACGAATGCGACAATACAAGTTACCACCAGATGCTGTAGTGGCCTTACTGCAAATCATTGACGAGCTTATTGCCCAAGGAGTGGTTGTGGAAACCGACTCCAATGTATGTAATTCCCCGATAATTCCGATTCTTAAACGAACTGATCCAAAGGCCCCGCCAGTATATCGATTAGTTATTGATCTGCGCGAGCTAAACAAATGCATTGTGCCACAATTCCCTGTGGTTCCAGACATCTCGTCATTACTGACAGCCATTGATTCCAAAGCAACGTTCTTTACTGTAATTGATCTCAAGAATGCCTTTTTCAGCGTCCCAATAGATCCGGAAAGCCAATACTTGTTCGGATTTAGTTTAAATGGACGAAGTTTTAAATTCACACGCGCACCTCAAGGATTTACAGAAAGCCCCAGCATCTATAGCCAAGCACTGAAACGAGAACTTGACAGTATCAACATGCCAGTTAACACTGCACTGCTTCAATATGTCGATGATCTGCTGATCACCGCCCGAAGTGAACCTGAATGTGAAAAAGCATCACTGACGGTTTTACAGTTTCTAGCCGAAAAGGGGCACAAGGTATCCCCTTCTAAGCTGCAATTCTGTGTCCAGCGAGTTGTTTACCTTGGACACTCGCTGTCCAAGGAGGGAAGGCAGCTTACACCTGATCGCATTCAGTTAATTGCTAACATGCCAATACCCAAGACACAAAAGGAGGTGCGGGCTTTTATAGGCCTCACTTCATATTGTAGGCAGTGGATCCCTCAATATGCATTTTTAGCAAAACCACTCATTCAGTTGACAACACAGGAGGCGGCCACATCGACTGTCCTCCCTTGGACTCAGGAACACACACAAGCTTTTGAAAGCTTAAAGACAGCTCTATGTCAAGCACCTGTTTTAGCGACACCATGTTACTATAAACATTTTACACTCTTTGTTACAGAACGCGAAGGTACTGCCTTGTCAGTACTCACTCAGGAACAAGCAGGATCACGCAAACCATGTGCCTATTTCTCTAGTACATTAGATCCCGTAGCCCAGGCTTTGCCTGCGTGCCTGAAATCAGTGGCAGCGACAGCTTTGGCAATCAGACAAAGCGATGCCATAGTGTTAGGACATCCATTAACAGTACAAGTACCACATGCAGTAGAGGTTCTTGTGAATCGAACGCAAACACAACACTTGACCATAGCAAGACTTACAGGTTATGAATTAACATTGTTTCAGCCACATATAGAAATCAGACGCTGTAATACATTGAATCCTGCCACACTTTTACCCGTAATCGGAACAGACCCACTAGCCCATGATTGTATTGAAGTTATTACTATCACGACGAAACCCAGACAAGACTTGACAGATGTCCCATTGTCAGATCCAGACCTGACGTTGTATGTAGATGGTTCATGTATGAGAACAAGTACAGGAGAGTTAGTGGCCGCGTATGCAGTCACAACAGACACTGAAGTCATCGAAACAAACTGTATAAACACCTTGTCAGCTCAAGCAGCAGAACTCACTGCTCTGACACAAGCCTGTATTCAAGCCACAAATAATAAAGTCAACATATACACTGACTCACGTTATGCATTCGGAGTTGTACATGACTTCGGCGTGCTGTGGCGAGAGAGAGGTTATTTAACTTCTCACGGTGCCCACATTCAGCACGGATCCCTCATTCATGCTCTGTTAGACGCAATTCATTTACCCACTGCTATATCGATTATGAAATGCAAAGCTCATACGAAAGTTACTGATATCATTTCTCAAGGCAATGATCTAGCTGACAGAACAGCTAAACAGACTGCTCAAACTCACACATCTGACATGACAAAGACAATAGCTCCGACACCGACACATTGCATGACAGTCAAGGATCCCGCTCTTGACGTAGTTGACATACAGACACATGCTACACCAGATGAAATAAAGAAATGGACTGAATTAGGAGGGATTCAAACAGATCAAGGATGGATGACGAAGGAAAAATCTGTATGGTTTCTTCCTGACTCTATGGTCCAAGTTATCATTAACACGATACATAGTCCAGCGCATCTAGGAGAGAAAGCTATGCTAGACAGCATTCAACACATTTGGTTCAACAAACATTTACGAGCAGCTGCTAAACAAAAAGTTCGTACCTGTATGATATGTTGTCAGTTTAACCCAGGTAAAAGCATTCCCGTAGAACAGGGTGGATTTCAGCCTCCTGATCACCCTTTTGAAGTCCTCCAGATGGATTACATCCAGATGGAACGATGTCGAGGATTCAAATATGTTCTTGTAGTTGTCTGCGCTCTTTCCCGTTGGACCGAAGCCTACCCAGTTTCAGATTACACTGCCCCGACTACTGCCAAACAGTTGGTTCGAGAATTCTTCCCACGGTACGGTTTACCACGTGTTGTCTACTCAGATAACGGCCAGCCGTTCTCATCCGAACTGATGAAACACGTTTCACTTTTGTTGGGCTATCAGTGGAAGTTTCACTGTGTACGACACCCCGAGGCAGCAGGTCTCGTGGAACGACATAATCAAACTCTGAAAATTAGATTGTCAAAAATATGTAGAGAGAAAGGTGTTGATTGGGTAGTAGCTTTACCAGTTGCACTCTTTTACATGACAATGGTAGCGCATTCTCGAACAGGGCTATCCCCTTATGAGGTGATCTTTGGAAGACCACCGAATATGTGGGGGACGCCTATACCCCGTAAAATAACTGATGTTGACTGTAAAATGCTGACAGATTACCTGGCTTCCTTGATGTCTGCACTACAATCTTGTCGTTCACAGGTAGCTGCAGCCTTTCCTGACAACACCGAGGTGAAACCCCATGACGTAGTTCCCGGGGATCTGGTGTTAGTGAGAAACTTTGACCGGAAGACTCAGCTGGATCCTAGGTGGAAATCGCCTCAACTAGTACTGCTTACCACGAGGACAGCCGTGAAGATCGAAGGTCGCAAGGGCTGGTTGCATTCAAGTCATATCAAGAAATTTCATGGACTACCGTCAGATGTAAACGTCACACCTTGTGTGTCTTCACCCATTGACTCAAAGCTCCCTTTGGTTGAACCAAGTAGCAAGGAACTATACAAATTAAAATTACGGTCTAATAAGTCAGACAATTTGATTGTTTAAGTCCTCTCCAAGGTGAATCGGTTGAATTTGTCTCTGACATGTATCCCCTAGACCTGAATAGAGAAAGAAACAGAAAATTGCAGTTGAAAAAGCATGCGTACTGTAAATCACTGCGAAGTCATTGCACAGTGACGTTATTAATTTTGTTTTTCTTAAGTCTTATAATAATTGCTGCAAGTATATTGTTGCACGTATATTATCCTATTTCTAAACATGTTTACAATGTTACTGCTGAACATTCTTTTAGTGAATTACCCCCGCATGAGTTGTCGTATAGATTTGCGCTGCGCAATAACACTTTTATTAGTATGTTACATCATTCCCATCAGACTAGTAATGCTACAAATTGTTGGATATGTGGCCGACTCCCTCCCTATCAGAACTATAAGGGAATTCTGCCCCTCTTTCCATATCCGTTTACACACAATGGCTCCTGTGGAGCATGGTTTAGTTTAATCAATTCCTTAGATTCAAACTCAGCAGTTTATCAAGACAATTGGGTATGGGGAAACCTGAACCTAGTTCTACTCAAAGTCTGCTACCCTGACAAGGAGGGTCATCCCAAAAGAACAGGAACTGATCTAGAAAATGAAGTATATGGATTAGGTAATTTTACGCTAAATCTCAAGATCCCGAAAGAAGAAAGAAGAACAAATGATGCTATCTGAACAGATCAATGGATTAATGAAGATTGATATCTCCTAAGGCTCAGTAGGGGACAAGGAGGGAATGTGGAAATATGGATTTCCCTGACCAATTGTGTCCCCTATCTTAGACCCCAACGGTTCCATGTATATGTTACAAGTACATGTATGTTCCCTCCAGTTCCAGTTATGAAGACGCAAATACATGTGCGTCCACCGTCAACATGTCCTCTTTCAGATCCGCCATGAATGGGCCGGATATTCGATTCCTAAGTACAAAAGGCCACCGACTTTATATGGCTCAGTTACTCCATTTTGCAGTTCAGGCGAGTAGGCCCTGAATGCTACCATCAAGCCTTTCCCTGCTTTCTACCTCTGACAGCTCCAGTCTGAGCTCGCATCTGTATCCATGAACTTTGTCCCACTCCCTGTGCGGCTAACGGTGCCTGACTCGGCCTGTCTGCTTGCCTGCCAAAAACTGTATTTCACCTTCAAGATTATCTGCTTCGTTCCTCATCCGATGCATTCCTGTCTAGTAGTTTAAGTAAACATTTCTTCCAGCTACTGAGCAAAGGGCCCGGCTTCTCTGTCTTCATGCAAGTAATTCATGGCCCTGTTACCATGGAAGATTTCTGCCCCTCGCATCTCATGTAGACACTTAGACGCTTGTACACGCACTCACAGTCAGTATAGAATAGATTTTGTCCGAGAGCCCTTCCCTTGTGGATAACATAGTTCTTTAAACATAGGATGTTAGATATGATTTGGGATTAGGTTGACTTGACCCCCCAGACTTTTTGTCTCCACATGTAGAGCTAAATGTCAAGTCCCCTTCACCCCCTAGTTGCACGTCAATCACACGTCATGCTGCTGCGCGCGCATCTCTGCCAAGTATTTCTGCTGACATTGTGAAATTCTTTTATGGAACCACCCATTGTGACATCATACTTAATGACGTTTTTCTGTTACGCCCAGTTACACCTCTTTTAGTTACGCATGTATGGTTTTATCTCTGTTATCAATTGTTACGCCTCCTGCATCTGTTTCACTGTAATGCCTTTTCTATAAAAACGATTACTTGTCAATAATGTATTGCACTTCACTTCCTGAACTCCCGTGGTGATGGAATCTGAAGTCCACAATTCGAATTGTTCATTGGAATAAAGCCCATTCCGAACCTCTAATACCACGGATTCTGCCTCTTATTTTACTGAGCTATTTTTAATAACTTTCAGCATCAAACTAAGTACCGGTAATTAAATTATTTACCACAGACTGAAAGATTACAGTACAGCAAGGAGAGTGCCTGGGTGAATTTATAAGTGGTAGGCTTTTGGCACAGGGAATGGATTAGTACTTAGTACTGAATGGGTCACTAGAGGAGTGCAAAGGGAGTGACAGGATGTTTGCTGGACTGTATGGATACTGACTAGGGAATTGAAGGTGTGAAAGACAAGTGTCTCGGTGGTTAGAAGAGTGTATGCATAGTGGATTGTGGTTTGAAGAAGTCCATGTGCTAAGGCCTGGCTCAGTGCATGAATACTTAGGAACCGAATGAATGATTAGAGTACTGCAAAGAGAGTGTCTTGCTGAATTTATAACTGTTTGGCTTTTGGCACAGTGAATGGATTACTACATGGTGCTGAATGGGTCATTAGAGGACTGCAAACGGAGTGACAGGGTGTTTCCTGGAAGTGTATGGATACTGACTAGGGAATTGAAGGTGTGAAAAACAACTGTGTAGGTGGTTAGAGGACTGCATGCATAGTGAATAGGCGTTTGAAGCAGTCTATGTGATAAGGCCTTGCTCACTGCATGAGTACTTGGGTACTGACTGAATTATTAGAGTACAGCAAGGAGAGTGCTTGAGTGAATTTATAAGTGGTTGGCTTTTTGCACAGTGAATGGATTAGTACTTGGTACTGAATGGGTCACTAGAGGAGTGCAAAGGGAGTGACAGGATGTTTGCTGGACTGTATGGATACTGACTAGGGAATTGAAGGTGTGAAAGACAAGTGTCTAGGTGGTTAGAAGACTGCATGCATAGTGAATAGGGGTTTGAAGCAGTCCGTGTGCTAAGGCCTGGCTCAGTGCATGAATACTTAGGCACTGACTGAATGATTAGATTACTGCAAAGAGAGTGTCTTGCTGAATTTATAACTGTTTGGCTTTTGGCACAGTGAATGGATTACTACATGGTGCTGAATGGGTCATTAGAGGACTGCAAACGGAGTGACAGGGTGTTTCCTGGAAGTGTATGGATACTGACTAGGGAATTGAAAGTGTGAAAAACAACTGTTTAGGTGGTTAGAGGACTGCATGCATAGTGAATAGGCGTTTGAAGCAGTCTATGTGATAAGGCCTTGCTCACTGCATGAGTACTTGGGTACTGACTGAATTATTAGAGTACAGCAAGGAGAGTGCCTGAGTGAATTTATAAGTGGTTGGCTTTTGGCACAGTGAATGGATTAGTACTTGGTACTGAATGGGTCACTAGAGGAGTGCAAAGGGAGTGACAGGATGTTTTCTGGACTGTATGGATACTGACTAGGGAATTGAAGGTGTGAAAGACAAGTGTCTAGGTGGTTAGAAGACTGCATGCATAGTGGATAGGTGTTTGAAGCAGTCCATGTGCTAAGGCCTGGCTCAGTGCATGAATACTTAGGCACTGACTGAATGATTAGAGTACTGCAAAGAGAGTGTCTTGCTGAATTTATAACTGTTTGGCTTTTGGCACAGTGAATGGATTACTACTTGGTGCTGAATGGGTCATTAGAGGACTGCAAACGGAGTGACAGGGTGTTTCCTGGAAGTGTATGGATACTGACTAGGGAATTGAAGGTGTGAAAAACAACTGTGTAGGTGGTTAGAGGACTGCATGCATAGTGCATAGGTGTTTGAAGCAGTCTATGTGATAAGGCCTTGCTCACTGCATGAGTACTTGGGTACTGACTGAATTATTAGAGTACAGAAAGGAGAGTGCCTGAGTGAATTTATAAGTGCTTGGCTTTTGGCACAGTGAATGGATTAGTACTTGTTACTGAATGGGTCACTAGAGGAGTGCAAAGGGAGTGACAGGATGTTTGCTGGACTGTATGGATACTGACTAGGGAATGGAAGGTGTGAAAGACAAGTGTCTAGGTGGTTAGAAGAATGCATGCATAGTGGATAGGGGTTTGAAGCAGTCCGTGTGCTAAGGCCTGGCTCAGTGCATGAATACTTAGGCACTGACTGAATGATTAGAGTACTGCAAAGAGAATGTCTTGCTGAATTTATAACTGTTTGGCTTTTAGCACAGTGAATGGATTACTACATGGTTCTGAATGGGTCATTAGAGGACTGCAAACGGAGTGACAGGGTGTTTCCTGGAAGTGTATGGATACTGACTAGGGAATTGAAGTTGTGAAAAACAACTGTGTAGGTGGTTAGAGGACTGCATGCATAGTGAATAGGCGTTTGAAGCATTCTATGTGATAAGGTCTTGCTCACTGCATGAGTACTTGGGTACTGACTGAATTATTAGAGTACAGCAAGGAGAGTGCCTGAGTGAATTTATAAGTGGTTGGCTTTTGGCACAGTGAATGGATTAGTACTTAGTACTGAATGGGTCACTAGAGGTTTGCACAGGGAGTGACAGGATGTTTGCTGGACTGTATGGATACTGACTAGGGAATTGAAGGTGTGAAAGACAAGTGTCTAGGTGGTTAGAAGACTGCATGCATAGTGGATAGGAGTTTGAAGCAGTCCATGTGCTAAGGCCTGGCTCAGTGCATGAATACTTAGGCACTGACTGAATGATTAGAGTACTGCAAAGAGAGTGCCTTGCTGAATTTATAACTGTTTGGCTTTTGGCACAGTGAATGGATTACTACATGGTGCTGAATGGGTCATTAGAGGACTGCAAACGGAGTGACAGGGTGTTTCCTGGAAGTGTATGGATACTGACTAGGGAATTGAAGGTGTGAAAAACAACTGTGTAGGTGGTTAGAGGACTGCATGCATAGTGAATAGGCGTTTGAAGCAGTCTATGTGATAAGGCCTTGCTCACTGCATGAGTACTTGGGTACTGACTGAATTATTAGAGTACAGCAAGGAGAGTGCCTGAGTGAATTTATAAGTGCTTGGCTTTTGGCACAGTGAATGGATTAGTACTTGGTACTGAATGGGTCACTAGAGGAGTGCAAAGGGAGTGACAGGATGTTTGCTGGACTGTATGGATACTGACTAGGGAATTGAAGGTGTAAAAGACAAGTGTCTAGGTGGTTAGAAGACTGCATGCATAGTGGATAGGGGTTTGAAGCAGTCCATGTGCTAAGGTCTGGCTCAGTGCATGAATACCTAGGCACTGACTGAATGATTAGAGTACTGCAAAGAGAGTGTCTTGCTGAATTTATATCTGTTTGGCTTTTGGCACAGTGAATGGATTGCTACATGATGCTGAATGGGTCATTAGAGGACTGCAAACGGAGTGACAGGGTGTTTCCTGGAAGTGTATGGATACTGACTAGGGAATTGAAGGTGTGAAAAACAACTGTGTAGGTGGTTAGAGGACTGCATGCATAGTAAAAAGGCGTTTGAAGCAGTCTATGTGATAAGGCATTGCTCACTGCATGAGTACTTGGGTACTGACTGAATTATTAGAGTACAGCAAGGAGAGTGCCTGAGTGAATTTATAAGTGGTTGGCTTTTGGCATAGTGAATGGATTAGTACTTGGTACTGAATGGGTCACTAGAGGAGTGCAAAGGGAGTGACAGGATGTTTGCTGGACTGTATGGATACTGACTAGGGAATTGAAGGTGTGAAAGACAAGTGTCTAGGTGGTTAGAAGACTGCATGCATAGTGGATAGGGGTTTGAAGCAGTCCGTGTGCTAAGGCCTGGCTCAGTGCATGAATACTTAGGCACTGACTGAATGATTAGAGTACTGCAAAGAGAGTGTCTTGCTGAATTTATAACTGTTTGGCTTTTGGCACAGTGAATGGATTACTACATGGTGCTGAATGGGTCATTAGAGGACTGCAAACGGAGTGACAGGGTGTTTCCTGGAAGTGTATGGATACTGACTAGGGAATTGAAGGTGTGAAAAACAACTGTGCAGGTGGTTAGAGGACTGCATGCATAGTGAATAGGCGTTTGAAGCAGTCTATGTGATAAGGCCTTGCTCACTGCATGAGCACTTGGGTACTGACTGAATTATTAGAGTACAGCAAGGAGAGTGCCTGAGTGAATTTATAAGTGCTTGGCTTTTGGCACAGTGAATGGATTAGTACTTGGTACTGAATGGGTCACTAGAGGAGTGCAAAGGGAGTGACAGGATGTTTGCTGGATTGTATG
This sequence comes from Triturus cristatus, assembly GCF_964204655.1. Taxonomy (NCBI): domain Eukaryota; kingdom Metazoa; phylum Chordata; class Amphibia; order Caudata; family Salamandridae; genus Triturus; species Triturus cristatus. The sequence continues at coordinate 114,454,580 of NC_140588.1, forward strand.
GATACTGACTAGGGAATTGAAGGTGTAAAAGACAAGTGTCTAGGTGGTTAGAAGACTGCATGCATAGTGGATAGGGGTTTGAAGCAGTCCATGTGCTAAGGCCTGGCTCAGTGCATGAATACTTAGGCACTGACTGAATGATTAGAGTACTGCAAAGAGAGTGCCTTGCTGAATTTATAACTGTTTGGCTTTTGGCACAGTGAATGGATTACTACATGGTGCTGAATGGGTCATTAGATGATTGCAAACGGAGTGACAGGGTGTTTCCTGGAAGTGTATGGATACTGACTAGGGAATTGAAGGTGCGAAAAACAACTGTGTAGGTGGTTAGAGGACTGCATGCATAGTGAATAGGCGTTTGAAGCAGTCTATGTGATAAGGCATTGCTCACTGCATGAGTACTTGGGTACTGACTGAATTATTAGAGTACAGCAAGGAGAGTGTCTGAGTGAATTTATAAGTGCTTGGCTTTTGGCACAGTGAATGGATTAGTACTTGGTACTGAATGGGTCACTAGAGGAGTGCAAAGGGAGTGACAGGGTGTTTCCTGGAAGTGTATGGATACTGGCTAGCGAATTGAAGGTGTGAAAGACAAGTGTATAGTATGTTAGAAGACTGCATGCATACTGCATAGACATTCAAAGCAGTCTATGTGGTAATGTATGGTTCACAACATAAGTACTTAGAAACTGACTAAATCATCAGACTACTGCTAGGACAGTGCCTGGGTAAAACTTTTACATTTTCAGTTCTGGCACAGTGAAGAGAATAGACAATGCAATAATAACTTCCTAGGCAATTTATGTATCCAGTATAATGGTATCTAAGGCGTATCCAAATAGTGTAGCCAAAACAGTACTTAAAAATTCCACAATAACTTTTATTGTTAATATAATTCTCAAGAAATCAGAGAGAGTTTAGTTTAAAAACAGTTCAACAATACATTTATACACAATATAAACATTCAGTATAATGATATTCTTCAAATGACAATGATTAAACAAAATAAAAACATGTGAGTGGCCATAAAATTATCTTCTACGCGCATTTCGGCGAAAAGTACGCCTTCGTCAGGAAAAGCCACAATTCCTGTAATTAAAAAGCAAATACTTAAGATAATGTTGTAAGATTCATTTTTCTATATGTCTTTTTCAACAAAATTTGGCTACATGATCTAATGGACACTTTGCAAGGGTATGAACAGACAAAATTAAGGATGAAATAACATTACATACAATGAAATTGTGCATATCCATGATGTATTTTTCTGATAAGTGCAAATTAAACAATAAAAACTGATAACTGAGAGGGAGAAGGGAGAGAATAAAGACAATAAATAACAGAGGAAAAAGTATGAAGGAAAAGGGCCAAGATACGTGGGTGATAGAAAGACTGGGGGTGCAGTATTTGAAACTAAAGGGAACAGAATTCGCTGTAAGCGATGATGTGATGAGGGAACAAAAGTGAATAAATGCTGAGAAAGTTAATGGTGCTTACATAAAATCGCAGCCTCACAGGCAGATAAGAGGTGGAGTAATTAATCGATAAAGAATGCAAGGACCTGTAATCATAAAAAGTAATATATAAGGAAGATGATTATAGCGGAAAGGATGGACAACTGTGTATGGTGTTTTAATAAGGTACCTGGTATTAAACGCGGTTACCCTGAAGGTAAGATGTCACAATAGGATGGTAAAAGTACGGAAGGTTGACCGTAGAATACAGTGGGACCTGCAAATGTAATGAAGTGCATTTATTTAGATCCTAATTAAGGTACGGAAGACATGGGATCGCTGACTGTCTCCGTACAGAATTATAAGTAAGTACCTGTTCTGTGGTATACGTAGGCTTAAGATGTAAAAGCCAGGCTCCCCTTGTCTTATGAAATCGATAATAGTGCGTAGACTGAAGATATTCTCTATCGAGGGAGTGATTCTGAAATAGGAAACCCAAGATGTATTTTTATAATTAGTGGGTGCCTATTAGTGCTAGGAATTCTCAAGATCATGTATCATACTGTATTTACCTTTTTATGTGGTTGTGTAGACAATTTTCAGCATTCGATAATCGGTTAGATGCCGTTTGGATGACGGACGTCTTATTTGTAGGTCAAATTTCCTGAAGAGGGCAAAAAGAAGGACATGGATAGCCACGTAGAAGGTTTATTTTATCAATATTTAAATAACTGAATATGTGAAATTTGACTTAACTGAGGTGAATCTTTTACTTAGGGTGTATTTATAATGGACTTTCAAGAAGAGAATTAATTACATAACAACCGAGTACAAAAAAATATATATTAAAGGTAAAGCTATGAGCATGGAATCAGAGATAGGCTCACAGCGCCATAGCGAAGGTCTCCTCTCGATAAGGTATTTAATCTAATTGTGTCTGAAAGGTTTAAAGACTTGCGGATATAACTCTTTAATGTTGGAAGGTCTTTTCATGATAGATGGTGATGTGAAGTAACGGTTACTTCTCAGTTGCGGCAAACTCAGCTGTTGGCCGGGAGGGTAAACAGTGATAACGGACTTATCGCGTGTTTAAATATTCAAGCTACGCTGATTTGATTGGATGTAATTGACTATACGTACTACATCAGCAATGTGTGGGTGGAATCATTGCTCTATTTACGTTTGATACGTAAAGTGAGTAGCGAGTAGTTTTTATTGGGCTATTCACATATGATTAGCGCCACCTAACGTGTGCGATGATTGAAACATGTGTCTATGTGCACAAATGGGCAGCCACCTTAAAGATGAATACCTTATCTGTGTAAGTCAATGTGTGTCGATGTAATCCTACGTGGACCATACACAATAGAGGTAACTGCCGGAAATTCTGAGAACTGCACGAAGATCGTTAATATGCAGGTAACTACATATAACAACGGTTAGCATTGGACATATGTCTATTACTGGAAAATAATTTAATATGGATATAGCTACATCTAAGTAGCTTAGCACGTGGTGGTCTACATTCTAAAAGAAAAGACTCTGGATAGTAATGTAATACCCATACGTGAATAAACCAGAATAAGTAGTTACCAATGTGGGTAGTTAAATGATTGCATTCTCCAACGGTAGGTCACTATTTAGACCATTGCAAAAAGTTTCTAAAGAAAAAATCCAAAAATCTTCTCGTTCTTTTCGCACTTGGGTCCCACCCTGGTTTTCAGGTGTGTTGATTTTTTCCAGAATGCGCCAGCTTAACTCATCTGGATGATGTGATGCCTGTACAAAATGTTTCACCAAAGGAGCTAAAAGTTTCTTGGTTTTAATAGCAGAACGGTGTTCTGATATCCTGGTGTAAATGGCTCTGGAAGTCTCGCCTACATAACCTAGTTGACAGGGACAGAGGATTAAGTAGATGACATGTTGTGTCTTACAGTTCCATAGACTTGTAGCTTGAATTTTGAATCCATTATGGATCAAAGTTTCTCCAGATATAATGGAGTCGCAAGATTTGCAGTTTGTGCATCGTATGGTTCCTTTGATGGGAGCTTTACCATTAATAGATTTTTGGATAAATGTTAGTTGTGAATTTAACCTAGTGAATTTCGAATGAACCAGAATATCTTTTAGATTTTTATTTTTTCGATAGGCATATAATGGTTTTTCCAATTTGTTGTGATTAGTCGTAGCACAATTAAGGATATGCCAGTTGGTGTTGATAATATGTTTTATTTTAGTGTTGAGTGTTTAGTAACACATACAAGTTGTTGATTTGTATCTCGTATCTTGGGTCTTAGTAGGTAGTCTCTATCGTAATATCTTGCTCGTTTATAGGAGTCTATGGGGGTATCCTCTCTCTAAGAATTTCCTTTTAATTTCAACTGCTTGTCTGTCAAAGTCAGTGAGATTGGAGCAGTTGCGTCTAACTCGTAAAAACTGGGAAAAGGGAATGCTGTCTTTTTGACTTCTGGGATGAAAACTATTAAAATGTAAGAGTGTATTTCTAGCTGTGGGTTTAACATGTAAATCCACTTCTAAGTGGTCGCAGTTGTTCCTAATTTGAATGCCCAAAAATTCCACTGTAGTGGTATGGCTGTTTGCAGTGAACCGCAAATTTTAATCCGTGAGGTTAAGCCATTGTAAATATTCAGATAATGTATCTGCACCCCCGGTCCAGATAAGAAAGATGTCGTCAATATATCTGGACCAGTGGGAAACAGATTCAAAGAATGGGGCAATTTCGTTGTGAATGAACTTCTCTTCCCAATGAGCCATGTAAATATTAGCTATGGACTGCGCCACAGAAGCGCCCATGCTAACGCCTTTAGTTTGATGGAAAATGTGGTCCCCAAAGCTAAAAAAGTTTTCAGTCAGGATGATATGTAGACATTCCAGGATAAATGGTTTTGAACATGGGATTTCGAATTTGTCTATAAACCACGATGTTGCTTCAATGGCTTCATTTTGGGGGATGTTGCTATATAAAGACTCTATGTCTAGGGTCACAAGGACATCATGGATGGGATAAATGGTATATTTTCTATTTTGTTAATCATGTCTCTGGTATCTTGTATATATGACATGATTTTTGAGATATAAGGTCTTATTATATTGTCTGTATATTTGGATAATGGTTCCGTAATTGTGCCGATGGTAGAGACTATTGGTCTATATGGTGGCCGATCTAAGCTTTTATGAATTTTTGGAACCCCATAGATGCATGCTGTTTTTTGGGGGGAATGGTTAAGATAGTCATATTCTTTGTTAGTGATGTAACCCTCGCTCAGTGCAAATTTAGTGAGAGTGAGAATCCTTTTTTCTATTCTGGAAATAGGATTATTTCTAATGCTACGATAAAATAGTTGGTTTTCTAGCATTGTAAGCATATTTTGTTCATAATCGACAGTATTTAGGACTACAATGCCTCCTCCTTTATCACAACATTTAATTGTGAGCGTTTTTTCATTGGTAATGTTTTTCATAGCTAAGAATGCCTCTCTATTTAAATTATAAATGGTTTGGGTATGAACTTAAGGTTTTGTTCTAACTGTTTTAAGACTACATGTTCAAATGTGGATACTTCAGGTCCCACTTGATCTAATGTTGGTGTAAATGTCGAAGGTAGGGAAAGTGTATTGTTTATGGGGGTTTCATTATCTGAATCTTTATTATCTTGGAAGAATTTTTTAAGTCTGATTTTTCGTAAAAAAGCATGTATGTCCTGATATAGTTCAAATTTATTAACAAAGGAGTGAGGCACGTAAGATAGACCTTTAGCTAAAAGATTTGCACTAGGGGTGTCAAGTGGATGTGATGAAAAATTAAAAATGGGTATTACATTCCCTGTTTCCAGTATTGCCGATTCCTTGTCTCTAACAGATATTGGGGATCTGGTTGGTAATGGGGTCCCTGGTAATTTCCTCTGAATTGGGGTTGTGGTTGGAACCTGACTCTTTGTCTTCCTCTGCGGGCTCCTCGATGACCTAAAAAAGACGGGTGAGAGTTTTTGTTGGAATTAAATGAATTGAATGTATCACTGGGTTCTTGTTGGTGTATACCACTTTCACTGTCTGAGTCTGACGTATCAGAGAAAGTCACGACTTTTTGATGTCTAGCTGTTTGATCATTGATGTATTGATTTTGTTTGTAAAAATCTTCATGAAGGTATGGATACGTTCTTTCTGGTGTACAGTATCTTTTATCTTTTAACAGTTTGTCAGATTTTCTTTTGTTTAGATATTCTGTAAAGGAAGCTAGTTCTTTATTTGATTCTTCTAGTTTTTTTATGGCGTCTTCTACACTATTATTTTTCTTAATTTGACGTTCTAATTCATTCAATTCTATTTTGAGTACTGCTGCTAACTCTTTAGCAGTTTCAATAATTAGTATCATAAGATCTCTTGAGCATCTGTTGGCAATCATGCTCCATTTATTTAGAAATTCTTTATATTGGACAAAAAGTCCTGGGATATTGCGTACTCATAAGCCTTGAGGTATAATACTGGCTTTTAAATATTCTAGCATGAATTCGCCATGCGCTTCCATTCTTTTTAATTTCTTTTTAAGATCTACTAGTTTATTGATGTCATCATTAGTATGAATGCTAGATTTCGAGCTGTTGCCAAAAGAGTTGCTGGTTCCTATAAGTGTGGCAAAATCCTCATCTGAAAAACCAAAACATTTGAGTTGGGCCATAATGTCAAAATTTGGTGGGAGTCAAAAATGGGTAATAGGTAATGGAGAGGAATGGTGAGTGACACGTACAAATGAAAAAGTAGAGAAAAAAAGGGGCTGAGAGAAAGATAAAGTATAATAAAGAAGAAAAAATAATTATTGATTTACTATCGGTATGCACAATTAAGACTGAATCAATGGAGAGTCAATATCTGAGGAAGGGAGAACAGTCCCGAACAGACAGGCTGTGGGTAATAATGCGCAAATAACAAGGAACCCCCTGAATTTGAAAAAGTAAAATTCCTAGGACAGGGTAAAACACAATGCAATAATAACTTCCTAGGCAATTTATGTATCCAGTATAATGGTATCTAAGGCGTATCCAAATAGTGTAGCCAAAACAGTACTTAAAAATTCCACAATAATTTTTATTGTTAATATAATTCTCACGAAATCTGAGAGAGTTTAGTTTAAAAACAGTTCAACAATACATTTGTACACAATATAAACATTCAGTAGAATGATATTCTTCAAATGACAATGATTAAACAAAATAAAAACATGTGAGTGGCCATATAATTATCTTCTACGCGCGTTTCGGCGAAAAAGAACGCCTTCGTCAGGAAAAGCCACAATTCCTGTAATTAAAAAGCAAATACTTAAGATAATGTTGTAAGATTAATTTTTCAATATGTCTTTTTCAACAAAATTTGATCTAATGGACACTTTGCAAGGGTATGAACAGACAAAATTAAGGATGAAATAACATTACATACAATGAAATTGTGCATATCCATGATGTATTTTTCTGATAAGTGCAAATTAAACGATAAAAACTGATAACTGAGAGGGAGAAGGGAGAGAATAAAGACAATAAATAACAGAGGAAAAAGTATGAAGGAAAAGGGCCAAGATACGTGAGTGATAGAAAGACTGGGGTGCAGTATTTGAAACTAAAGGGAACAGAATTCGCTGTAAGCGATGATGTGATGAGGGAACAAAAGTGAATAAATGCTGAGAAAGTTAATGGTGCTTACATAAAATTGCAGCCTCACAGGCAGATAAGAGGTGGAGTAATTAATCGATAAAGAATGCAAGGACCTGTAATCATAAAAAGTAATGTATAAGGAAGATGATTATAGCGGAAAGGATGGATAACTGTGTATGGTGTTTTAATAAGGTACCTGGTATTAAACGCGGTTCCCCTGAAGGTAAGATGTCACAATAGGATGGTAAAAGTACGGAAGGTTGACCGGAGAATACAGTGGGACCTGCAAATGTAATGAAGTGCATTTATTTAGATCCTAATTAAGGTACGGAAGACATGGGATCGCTGACTGTCTCCGTACAGAATTATAAGTAAGTACCTGTTCTGTGGTATACGTAGGCTTAAGATGTAAAAGCCAGGTTCTCCTTGTCTTATGAAATCGATAAAAGTGCGTAGACTGAAGATATTCTCTATCGAGGGAGTGATTCTGAAATAGGAAACCCAAGATGTATTTTTATAATTAGTGGGTGCCTATTAGTGCTAGGAATTCTCAATCTCATGTATCATACTGTATTTACCTTTTTATGTGGTTGTGTAGAGAATTTTCAGCATTCGATAATCGGTTAGATGCCGTTTGGATGACGGACGTCTTATTTGTAGGTCAAATTTCCTGAAGGGGGCAAAAATAAGGACATGGATAGCCACGAAGAAGGTTTATTTTATCAATATTTAAATAACTGAATATGTGAAATTTGACTTAACTGAGGTGAATCTTTTACTTTTGGTGTATTTATAATGGGCTTTCAAGAAGAGAATTAATTACATAACAACCGAGTACAAAAAAATGTATATTAAAGGTAAAGCTATGAGCATGGAATCAGAGATAGGCTCACAGCGCCATAGCGAAGGTCTCCTCTCGATAAGGTATTTAATCTAATTCTGTCTGAAAGGTTTAAAGACTTGCGGATATAACTCTTTAATGTTGGAAGGTCTTTACCTGATAGATGGTGATGTGAAGTAACGGTTACTTCTCAGTTGCCGCGAACTCAGCTGTTGGCCGGGAGGGTAAACAGTGATAATGGACTTATCGCGTGTTTAAATATTCAAGCTACGCTGATTTGATTGGATGTAATTGACTATACGTGCTACGTCAGCAATGTGTGGGTGGAATCATTGCTCTATTTACGTTTGATACGTAAAGTGAGTAGCGAGTAGTTTTTATTGGGCTATTCACATATGATTAGCGCCACCTAATGTGTGCGATGATTGAAACATGTGTCTATGTGCACAAATGGGCAGCCACCTTAAAGATGAATACCTTATCTGTGTAAGTCAATGTGTGTCGATGTAATCCTACGTGGACCATACACAATATAGGTAACTGCCGGAAATTCTGAGAACTGCACGAAGATCGTTAATATGCAGGTAACTACATATAACAACGGTTAGCATTGGACATATGTCTATTACAGGAAAGTAATTTAATATGGATCTAGCAACATCTAAGTAGCTTAGCACGTGGTGGTCTACATTCTAAAAGAAAAGACTCTGGATAGTAATGTAATACCCATACGTGAATAAACCAGAATAAGTAGTTACCAATGTGGGTAGTTAAATGATTGCATTCTCCCACGGTAGGTCACTATTTAGACCATTGCGAAAAGTGTCTAAAGAAAAAATCCCAAAAACTTCTCGTTTTTTTCGCACTTGGGTCCCACCCTGGTTTTCAGGTGTGTTGATTTTTTCCAAAATGCGCCAGCTTAACTCATCTGGATGATGTGATGCCTGTACAAAATGTTTCACCAAAGGAGCTAAAAGTTTCTTGGTTTTAATAGCAGAACGGTGTTCTGATATCCTGGTGTGAATGGCTCTGGAAGTCTCGCCTAGATAACCTAGTTGACAGGGACAGAGGATTAAGTAGATGACATGTTGTGTCTTACAGTTCCATAGACTTGTAGCTTGAATTTTGAATCCATTATGGATCAAAGTTTCTCCAGATATAATGGAGTCGCAAGATTTGCAGTTTGTGCATCGTATGGTTCCTTTGATGGGAGCTTTACCATTAATAAATTTTGGGATAAATGGTAGTTGTGAATTTAACCTAGTGAATTTCGAATGAACCAGAATATCTTTTAGATTTTTATTTTTACGATAGGCATATAATGGTTTTTCCAATTTGTTGTGATTAGTGAAGAGAATAGTACATGGTACTGCACCTTAGTGTCAAACCCTGACTCATTTTATCAATGCATAAGCAAAGACTAGCTTCTAATGCTACTAAAACTTGAAAACATGACCGGATTTAAAAGAGTTATCTGTCAGAAAATACACAATGTTACCCAACCCTTCTCTCACAGTGGCTGCCAAATGCACACAGACTCACAGTGTGATTCTAGACAACAACCACTATCCCTAGGAGTTTATCCAAACTCATTCACTACTGTGGAAGTGGTAAGGGAACTGCACACAATCTACATATTTCAGGACTGCACTTTTGTGTCAAACCCTGACTCATTTTATCAATGCATAAGCAAAGACTAGCTTCTAATGCTACTAAAACTTGACAACATGACCGGTTTTAAAAGAGTTATCTGTCAGAAAATACACGATCTTACCCAATCCTTCTCTCACAGTGGTTCCCAAATGCACACAGACTCACAGTGTGATTCTAGACAAGCACCACTATCCCTAGGAGTTTATCCAAACTCATTCACTACTGTGGAAGTGGTAAGGGAACTGCACACAATCTACATATTTCAGGACTGCACTTTTGTGTCAAAGCCTGACTCATTTAATCAAAGCATAACCAAAGACTGGCTTCTAATGCTACTAAAACTTGACAACATGACAGATTTTAAAACAGTTATCTGTCAGAAAATACACGATGTTACCAAATGCTTCTCTCACAGTGGTTCCCAAATGCACACAGACTCACAGTGTGATTCTAGACAAGCACCACTATCCCTAGGAGTTTACCAAAACTCATTCACTACAGTAGAAGTGGTAAGGGAACTGCACACAATCTACACATTTCAGGACTGCCCTTTTGTGTCAAAGCCTGACTCATTTAATCAAAGCATAAGCAAAAACTGCCTTCTAATGCTACAAAAAGTTGACAACAAGACAGGTTTTAAAACAGTTATCTCTCAGCAAATACACGATGTTACCAAATGCTTCTCTCACAGTGGTTCCCAAATGCACACAAACTCACAGTGTGATTCTAGACAAGCACCACTATCCCTAGGACTTTACCAAAAACTCATTCACTACAGTAGAAGTGGTAAGGGAACTGCACACAATCTACACATTTCAGGACTGCACTTTTGCGTCAAAGCCTGTCTCATTTAATCAAAGCATGAGCAAAAACTGCCTTCTAATGTTACTAAAACTTGACAAGACAGGTTTTAAAACAGTTATCTGTCAGCAAATACACGATGTTACCAAATGCTTCTCTCACAGTGGTTCCCAAATGCACACAGACTCACAGTGTGATTCTAGATATGCAACACTATCCCTAGCAGCTTACCAAAACTCATGCACTACTGTGCAAGAAGTAAGGAGACTACACACAATCTACATATTTCAGGACTGCACTTTTGTGTCAAACCCTGACTCGTTTAATCAAAGCATAAGCAAAAACTGCCTTCTAATGCTACTAAAACTTGACAACAAGAAAGGTTTTAAAACAGTTATCTGTTACTTCTCTCACAGTGGTTCACAAATGCACACAGACTCACAGTGTGATTCTAGACAAGCAACACTATCCCTAGCAGCTTACCAAAACTCATTCACTACTGTGCAAGGGGTAAGGAGACTACACACAATCTACATATTAAAGTACAGCACATTAGTGTCAAAGCATGACTCATTTTATCAATGTATAATCAAAGACTGGCTTCTAATGCTACTAAAACTTGCCAACATGGCAGGTTTTCAACAGTTATCTGTCAGGAAATACACAATGTTACCAAATGCTTCTCTCACAGTGGTTCCCAAATGCACAGAGACTCACTGTGTGATTCTAGACAACAACACTATCCCTTGCACTATACCAAAACACATTTCTTCGTCTAGAAGGAGTACTACATTTTAGTGTAGAAACATAACTCATTTCACAAATTCATAAACAATGACTGGTTTCTAATTCTACCAAAATATAAAAACAGCACAGTTATCTGTCTACAAACACATGAAAAACACAAATGCTTATCACAGAATGGTTTCTACATGCACACACACTGTCAATAAAATTGTAGAGAAAAATATACTCCCTACACTTTAGCAGGAGAAATACATTAGTCTGATTAAAATCAAAATAGTCTACATACATCCCCTAACAATTAAATAACTCACCTTTCAAGTTGTTTTATAGATTAAGAAGTATATCAGTCACACACCAGATATCAGTAACACACCAGATTTTCTTATACAGAATCTCTGCACTGTGCACCTGTCAGCAGAACCAAAGAATGGCAAAGTTTCCCTCTCATTTTCCACACATATACATGTAAACATCAAATCACATTCCTTCCCACATAAATTCAAAAGCAAACACACATTTCTATTGGTTAAACATTTCAACCCGTTCCAAATGACATAAATTTGAACCCTTCCCCCAATCTGCCTTCTGCCCGTTACCATAGAAACAGGTCATGGAACACTGTACTGAGCACACAGGTCACAAGTTCAGCACACAATGTTGCTAATCAAGACAGCAAGTGTGCTTGACTTTTCAACATATCAGCTTATCATATATAATGTTCCTTACAATCAGTTTTTGTTAACCAATAAGAACCATGCGTTTAAAAACCAGAAATATACACCCTACCTTTCAGTGTAGAAGATCGTCAAACAACCAATGATTTCTTGTCTTTTCTCAAAATTGCATCTTAGCCACCGTTTTAGAAACATCTTACTTTCTAAACTGCCATTTCATTTACAGAGACCATCTGAGTGCATCCAGACCTCCTTTCAAGATGCTTAGAGTGTGGATTGTGGGACACAGCTATATTTTCTGGAGCCAAAGGTATGCAGAAAACAAAGGCATTCACAAAGACCTAGGTTTGCCAAATGTAGACATTAAATGGATTGGACAGAGAGGGTTAAAGTGGCACCAATTGATGCCATTGGTGAAATCCTTCATGCAAATCCAACACACTGACCTCATGATAGTGCACTGTGGTGGCAATGACCTAGGCACTTTGACTGGGGTAGGTCTGGAAATGCTTATGAAGGACACCTTTGCAGAACTGATTTCACTTTTCCCCAAAACTGCCTTTGTGTATTCTAACATATGCCAAAGGCAGAAATGGAACTGGTCCGATCACTTTTGTCCACAGATGGAGAAAGCTAGGAAACATGTGAATAAATCTGTTTCTGCTTTTCTCCAAGACTATAGAATGGGGTCCATTTACAATAACAATCTGCGCTTTCATATGCAAGAGATGTATAGGAAATATGGAGTACACTTTACTGATGAAGGAAACAGAGTCTTCCTCAACAACTTTAGACTCTGTATAGGTACTTACTTATAAGTACCAAAAACTCTCAATGAACACAACGGCTCTTTTTAGAGCCACTCAAGAACAAAACACTTAAGCTTGATCTTTATCTCCCAGCAATTTCAATTTTTTTTCCCTTGGATCCGCGCACCCAACGCGAGAGAATCCGTGCACCCAACGCGATAGGATGCGCTCACCGTGCGCGCATTTCGCTGTTTTTTTTTTAAAAAGGGGCCCCAGGGGGTCCTTCGGGGACCCCCTAAGCACCTCTAGAGGGTCAAAGTATTTCCACTCTGCCCCCGTTATATGTTTTACACACTTATTCCCCTTGCTTCTTCAGCCTCGCTTCTACCGAGGTAGAAAATGGCCACCAACAGTTTCTGGTTTCGAATGTAGACAGACACTCGACAGCCAATTAGCATTCAGCATGCGATCAGGAGGGTGCGCGCTCGGTTCGGGGAGGGTGCGCTTACGGTGCGGGTAGGGTCCGCGGATCCTCCCCGGCCATAGATATATATGTACTTTTAACTCTAATTTTCTCAAGAACTACTGAACGGATTCACACCATTTATGCAAAAGGCACGAGTCTGAACTGAGGACTACCTCTTTGCCATATTTGGTGTAATTCTGTTCAGCGGTTCGGGCTGTAGCTGTAACAACATATCCTATGGGAAATTGCATGGGGAAAATGCGTTTTGGGACCCCCCTCTTTTCTCGTCCCCCGCTTGACGAATCACCACGAAACTTTCAGGGTAGGAGTGGAGCGGAGCTGGCCAAAAGTTTGGAAAATTTCGCGAAGATTTGTCAACCGGCGCCAGACTTATTGGGAATAGAATGTTGCAGATTTCCTATGGAAAATAGGTCCTTACTATAACTATCTACTGGCGACCGCCAGTAGATTATATATATATATATATATATATATATATATATATATATATATATATATATATATATATATATATATATATATATATATATATATATATATATATATATTATCTACTGGCGGTCGCCAGTAGATAGTTATAGTTAGGACCCTGTTTCCATAGGAAATCCGCAACATTCTATTTGGAATAACTTTGGCGCCGGTCGATGAATCCTCGCGAAATTTTCAAAATAGGTGGGGCGCTACGCTCCGCTCCTACCCTGAAAGTCTCGGGGGGATTCGTCAAGCGGGGGCTGAGAAAAAAGGGGGGTCCCAAAACGCGTTTTTCCCATGCATTTTTCCATAGGACCTTTAGACACAGCTACAGCCCGAACGGCTGAACAGAGTTACTTGAAATTTGGCAGAGAGGTAGTCCTCAGGTCAAGGAAGTGCCTTTTGTAGGTCTGGTGTAAATCTGTTCAGTAGTTCCTGAGAAAATAGCATTTTAATCAATATATATATGTGGGCGGAGCCTAACCACACATCTCATCCTGAGATCTGATTGGCTGTCAGCACTTCATCCAAGAAGTGTTGGCAGCCATCTTGGGACCAATATACATGATAGCACCTCATTAAAAAGCATTGCAGTTAATAGAAGATTTAAGACTTTAGTTACATTATAAATCATTTGTTGATGGTACCATACTCATTTTAGGAATTGTGGTATGTTCTAAGGTGATTTAACCATGTGAAAAAGCCTTCTGCTGGGATATCATGATTGAGAGAAAAATATTTTCTCATTCTTTTACCACAGAGGTTTGGAAGGTGATCTATAAGCTAAACTGAGAGCTTATTTTCTGTAAATTCACATTATCTTTCTCAGTCATGTGAGAATGACGTCTGACATTCTCAGTAAAACATGTACATCCAACAAGGGCAGAGACTGTCAGTTGATTCCTTTGTGTTCTACTGCAGCTTTCCAGAGTGTTCCAAAGAACTACTAGAGCGCTAACCGTCCTACTTATGATAAATTTATGGCACACCTGAAGCCATCTTGCTTGGATTAAAGTGGTAACTCTTAAAACATTTAATTTAAAAAGGAACAAAATGAGGGGGTTCATTTTTCCATAAAAAGTATGATTAGTGCTGCAGAAAGAAAGATTAGGGCACATTTTGAGTGACTTCTCAAATCCTGGCATGCAGACTGAAACATGCACTTTCAATACCAGCAGCAGTTTTCCCTGGTGAGCAGTAGCTTTACTACAGTGATCTAATGAGCAAAAAGAGTGCTAACATTCTGATTTTATGGCAAATGTGTGACACATTTGAATGCCTTCTTGATGGAATCAAAGTAAAAAACTGAAAGTATTTCCTACTGAGGAGACTGCAGTAAATGAGGAAATTAGGAAACTTCATAACAAATAAGTCTCCCAAGATGGCCACCAGAGACAAAAGAGCCCAAATGTAGCCCAAATATCACCCAGATGTAGCCCAAGTATAGCCCAATGACAGAATGTCCAAGAATGTTCTTAAAAACAACTAGAGCACTTACTGTCTTCATTATGACAAAAGTATGGCACACCTGAAGCCATCTTGATTGGAATAAACTGGTAACACTTAAAACATTTAATGTAAAAAGGAACACAATGAGGGGGTTCATTTTGCCATAGAAATTATGATTAATGCTGAAGAAAGAAAATGAGGGCACATTTTGAGTGACTTCTCAAATCCTCTTCTATTTCATTAAAAAATTCTGACATGCAGACTGAAACATGCACTTTTAATACCAGGAGCAGACTTCCATGGTGAACAGTAGTTTTACTACAGTGATCTAATGAGCAACTAGAGTGCTAACATTCAGAATTCATGGCAAATGTGTGACATATCTGAATACCTTCATGATGGAATCAAAGTAAAAAACTGAAAGCATTTCCGACTGAGGAGACTGCAGTACATGAGGAAATTAGGAAACTTCATAACAAATAAATCTCCCAAGATGGCCACCGGAGACAAAAGAGCCCAAATGTAGCCCAAAATCACCCAGATATAGCCCAAATATAGCCCAATGACAGAAGTGTGCAAAACACTTATTATTTTGTGTTTTTGCAGTGTTATATAGTGCAGACTTGTCAGGTATTGGAGTGCTTTACATGAGCATTGGTTACATCACACAAGAACAAATTCATTTTGGTTGTAGACATGGGGAGACTAAGTGATTTGACCAGAATCACAGAATGTCGAGCTGAAGCAGAAACTTCAACCTGGTTCCCCAGTTGCAAAGTCTGCAGTTCTGGAAGTAACACCACATCCTCTCCCCTAAGTGCAACATTTAATCAAGTTGTCAACTAGATAAAAAAACATAAAGATAACAAATAATTTAAAAGTGCTTTGTCGCTATTAGAAAACTCAGAAAATATGTCCTTATTTTAGTCTTTTAGAGCACTAACCATAATTTTGATGCCAATAAGACCCTCTCATATGTAATTTCTAAAGGAATGCTCTAGGTATTACAGTTTTGATTACATCAAGATGATGTCAGGCGTTCCACACTTTTGTAATAAATATAGAATGTTAGCAATCTAGTTGTTCATTAGGATACTGTTGAGAGGCAGAGGCCAGGGGCACGGACTCTGAAAATTGAAGGCAGGTAGGAGGGTGCAAAGGCAACAATTTAACCACACTGAGCAGGCAGGAAAGGCCGTGGAAGCACAACAGACTATGGAGGGCAGTGGAAAGGGGGGCAGGGGCAACAAACCAACAATACAGGACTTGCAAGAGAGGCTGTTGGAGGGAAGATCTATTACGGGTCAAGGAAGCTAGGGGCGGTCCCCAGAGCCCCGGGAGCCACCACAGAACTGAGCAGGAGAGTGAGTCAGGGACAAAAGGGGCACCTTAATTTGAGCCGGGGTGCCTAGGAACGCTTGCTCCAAAAATGAAGAAAACAGACATATGAGACATGGAATTGGAGGCAGAATACAATGGCAGTTTAATGAGAAGATGTAACTTCAAAGAAACCGCAGAATAGAGACATAAAGTACAAAATACAGAATCCAGATAATCATACAGCTGTCATGATATTCTCTGTATCTCAATTAATGGACTGACAGAGAGAGAGAGAAAACACATCTATAAATGCATCATGAGAAACAAGTTACACCAAGGAAAATGTTACCTAGGGACACTCACATTTACTCTTAGAGCAAGCATTCCTGCAATTACAATACAACATCTTTTAAATGCAAAAGTAAAGAGAACAATGGTTAAACATAACATGACATTTCATATAGGTAAAATAGAATAAGATACTTCAAGCAAAGCAGAGCAAGACATTTTAAGCAAAGGAAGACAAGAGCTCCCAGTTCTTGGGGAAAACCTGCACAGCCTGTTAACCTACATACAGACGGCGAGGTTGTCCATCGATATCTGTGGGTGCTCCCTTTTTATATCATTTTGTGGGCTCCTTTGCACGCTACATCTACCTACGTATGCTACCCAAAAGCTTCGTCTGCAGATTTTACCAGACATTTCGTCATTTACCCACTTAATGCTGACAATGGACTGGGTGAAAAGGTCAGTCTCTCAGGCCAATCGCTTATCGTAAGTTCCATAGAGCAACCAGAAAATAATGGGTATTGTACAGGAATTCAATATATTCATGTATAAAATCTCCTCAGTTCTCCTAACTTGACGCTCTGCGGTTGCCACTTCCTTAAAAGCGGGAAACCTGCCCAGGAAGCAAGTACCAGTCCAGGATGCAGCCTACTGTATGTCGACAGCTTCAGGGGGATGTTGAACTTTGATACCGAGCACGGAGCACTCGGGTAGGGTGGCGGCTACTAGTTTGGAGCAGAAGACCTCGCAGACCTGCCTTCAGACTGCTATACACTAAAATTGCAGAGCTATGGTCAATTTAACAAAGAGGCCTACATATTGAACAGAAGGGCCTACACAGGGGTTTTATGCTGGCTGAGTGGTAAGGATGTCTCAGGATAATTATATAGCAACACAGGACCCGCTGGTCAATTTAATACGGCCTACAAATGCGGCTGGCAGGGCAAGGACAAGGGTCTCATACTTCAGGTGTGGACAGAACGGGCCAGGGGCCCCCTGTGTTACAAAATCTACCCTCCTTCAAGGCTGTGGCAATGTAATAGACCATTGTGGGCAGAAGGAAGAGGCAATGGTAGTACAACCATACATGCCAACAGACCCGATTCAGCCAGGAAACGTCCAATGTTTTTAAGCTCAAATGGGCTTTATTTGATCTGTCTCCTGTCTACAATATCCTCTTTTTCAATGTAACTCAAAGGGGAAAATCAATACCCCAGTTTTTTTTCAAAATCTCCCTCTTACCAAGTTCAAAATGTTCGCAAGTATGGTACATTGGATCATGGATGGAAATGGGATAGGGACATGGACTTGGATAACAGAGGACAGGAGAGACATGGAGAGGTGCACCAAACTGACCCTGCAGGGCAGGCATCAGGGTTTGCAGCAGCACAATACACCACACAGGGCATGCAGGACGGGAGTGCAGCACAACAATCCATAGAAAGCAAGAGGGAGGGGACAGGACCATGCACATGGACAACAGAGAACAGAGGGGCAAGAGGCAATGGTATCTAGCTGACCATAATGGACAGACAGGAGAGAAGGCTGCAGCATAACAGACCATAAAGGGCAGGAGGGACGGATCAGGGGCATTACAATGGAACAGACAAGCCAGGAGGGAGGGAGTAGGGGTCTGCACATGTAAACAGAGGGCTGGGGGCAAGGGGGCAGGGCAGGAGCAGCAAGATGGCCATGGAGGTCAGGCAGGATGGGCACTAGAAGCAAGACACAACATGAAGAGCAACAGTGAGACTGTGATGGCATACACACAGACCATGGAGGGAAGGTGGGAGGGGGTCAGGGGCAGCTAACTGACCACACAGGGAAGGTGGGAGGGGCCATGGCAGCACAGAAGACCATGCATGGCAAGTGGGAGGGTTAGTGGCAGCACAGTGGCTATGATGGGCAAGAAGGAGGGTGCAGGGGCATGCACAAAGGACGATGGAGGATAGAAGGGAGGGTCAGGACCTGTGCACAGACAAGAAAGTTCAGGGGAAGGGGCCTCACAACAGACCACACGGGGCAGGCAGGAGGAGCAGTTGCAGCAAAACAGACCAGGGAGGGCAGAAGGGTGTGGCAGTACAATGGACCATGTAGGACAGGAGGAAGAGGATAGAGGCATGGCATGTGGACAGGCAGGGTGGAGGTGGCAGGGACAGGTTACAGTCATCTGACAATGCTAGGCAGGTGGGAGGGGAGTGGCAGCTCAACAGAACACTCAGAGTAGATAGGAGTGGCAGGTCCATGGGACATGGTGGGCAAAAAGGATGGAGCAGGGGCATGCACAAAGACATCGGAGGGCAGGGGGAAGGAGAATATGGGCAGCAAGCTAAGCACAGAGTTTAAGCAGGAGGTCAATGATGGGGCATAGAATTGGGCAATGGAGGGCAGGAGGAGTGGACTGGTACATCATACTAAATTGAGGGCAGTGGCAGCACATCAGACCATGCATGGCAGGAGGGAGGAGGCTAGTCCATGGATTCACACAACAGAGGATAGGGAGGAGGGAGATGGGGCAGCAAGCTAACTGTTCAGAGAAGGCGGGTATTAGAAACTTTATTGTTTTTAAAACATTTTGTCTGTTCAAACTACTTAAAATATGAACAAGTATGCAGCATAATCTCACTTTTATTCAGGAAGAAGAAGACGTTAGTGACTGTGACTCCGGGCTCACTTGGCAAAAACACCCCCTGACCCTCCACCCCCTATCGCAAAATGTAATGCCCGTGAAAAGGGTAGGTGAACACAGTGTTATATAGAACATAGTCCTGAGAGCACGATTGAAAATGAAAACTAGATATAGTGTATGGTATAAACTATGCACCAAAAAGTGTGATATAAGATGAACCAGGCGTGAAATATAATATGCAATACATTGTGCGCAATGACAGATTCATTGGAGAGCGCGAGATAGCACAGGCACTAGCGCGTGCTATGCGATATGCGCCTTGGAGTGTAATATGCACAGGGCAGTGTTGTGTAACCTAACTAGTCTCTAAAGTTGTAATATAAAATATGTGCTGGGGAGTGTAACGTTGCATATGCACTGTGACAAAGATATGGTTCCCAAATTGTAATATGTATGGCATAGCACTGTGCGTTATAACATAGGCATCGAGGAAGGCACGTTAGATGGGGCAATATAACCCGTGCGAAGACAAGTGTGGCATGACATTTTCACGGGGTGGTGTTACAGTGCACATGGGCTAGAGAGTGTCATAGCATATGCACTAGCTAGTGGAATACAATATAGAGGTGTGTGGCACTCGGCAGGCAATGGTGGGTGTAACACAGCATTGGGCTCTGTCAGGAGCGCGCTGTGACTCGCAAGTGATGTTCGTCCCCTTTCCAGAGAGTAAAATAAAAAGTATTACACATCCGGCAGTGGATGTGTGTTTTATTAACTGTGAGGGGGTTTCTTGCATAGTTTTGGTCGAATTTTTGTCGAATCCCCTTTGAATGGCTTGGTGTGCATGTGTATTAAATGTGCCCGTCAATAGCTACCCATGTTTGTATAAATAAACGACAAGGGTGTCTACCGGGATAAGGCACGGTAGAGCATCAGACATGTCAGAGCTTCACTAGTGGTGTAAATACATTCCACGTGGATTAATTGCATGCATAGTCGCCTTTTAATGAATATCACGCAAATCGTCATGGTGATAGGTACGTACGGTTTGTCCAGCATGTCCTATGTGTGTCTATAAATATATATTTTTTAAAAATAATAAAAAACAGTGGCCGGCCCTGGGGATTGGGGTCAAAAAAATATAATTAGGAGACAGGCCCTGGGGGATGGGGTCATCAGGGCCAATAAATTAGAATAAGAAGGGGAACCACACAGCCCCCCTTCTTAAAAAAATAAAATAAATAAAAGACTGGCATCGTGCCGGAGGCCATGCCCCCTCCATGCAGCACTCTGCAAACGCGCCCCCAACAGGCATCTCCAGTATGCGCCAGGGAGCTGCGCTGCAGACAGGTGTTCTGAGGCCAAGCCCCTTTTTACACCTCTCTGCAACGCAGCTCTGTGGCGCTTACTGGAGGTACCTAGTGGTCTAGTGTGACCCTAGGGACCCTTAGGATTCAAGGGGACTTAATCTCTCAACTTAGAACAGCCACAGGGCGCGTTTACACAGTGGTGAAGGGAGGGGACGGGGCCTGAGGTGACGTGTGCAAACACGCACCATGGCACGTTTTAAATTGGGGATATAATTTCCCTTCAATACTGAGGGCCCCTGGGGGCTAACTAGCCCACCAAGTGCTTCCAGTAAGCGCCACTGAGCTGCATTGCAGAGAGGTGGTCCAGGCCGTGCCACTTTTTACACCTCTCTGCAACGCAGCTCTGTGGCACTTACTGGAGGTACCTAGTGGGCTAGTTGGACCCTAGGGACCCTCAGGACTCAAATGAACTTAATCTCCCAACTAAAAACACAGGGCGTGTTTACACAATGGTGAAAGGAGGGGACGGGGCCTGAGTTAACGTGTGCAAAAACGCCCTGTGGCCTGTTTTAAGAGGTAGTTTTAATCCCCATGCCCTATTATATACTAGGGGCTTATAGAGGAGGTAAGGCTAATCACAGGGGGACCCCAACGCATAATGTTCCCTAGTGTATGTAGGTGTTTTCACTGTATTCTAAGTGTCTTTTAACATAGCACTGGCTCTAGGACTGGTTAGTCAGACTCAGTTACCACCAGTATCCGTCTGAAAAAGTTGAGGGTACAGGATGATTTTGCAACAAGGCTTCTTTCTGCTCTTCTTTTTGTTCTTTCTGCACGTTATCCTTCTTCCTGCACATATCTTCGTATTTGAGGACTTCTGTTGCTTCTTTCTGCACTTCTTTTGTTTCTTTCTGTGCATTTTTTCTTCTTTCTTCACATGTCCTATCTCTGTAGGCATAGTTAGAAATTAGCATTTAAAAAACCTTTGAAATTAACAGAAAAAAGCATAGGTTTCAGGCACGTTATAGTTAGGAATTAGCATTTAAAAAACCTCAGAAATTCACTGAAAAAACCATAGGTTTCAGGGGTGTTATAGTTAGCTGGACTTTTCACTTGTACAAAACCATTGAAATTCCCCCGTTATAGTTAGTTCAGCTAACTATAACTCGCGCGCCCACAATGCACTGCTGATGACGTCACATATTACATCACTCATGACATGGTCAGTGACATCACTCATGACATCACTGATGACATCTCAAATGACATCACTGATGACATCACTGATGACATCATCCTTGTGATAGAGTGGCAGACCTCCTCTCACCCTAATATAACCTTTGATACACACATTCAAAAATAGAGACTAAAATTTTCAAAACAATGGACATACCAATACCAGTTACAACAACCTCTTCAGTAATTCTAAGATCCACATACACATCCACTCATTCACCAACAGTCCAATACAGTCACTCATACATGTACTCACTCATCATATGTACTCATACACCTATACATCCTGTTACACAATGCCACTCATCCATAGAGTTACTCACACACATAGTCACTCATGCTAATAAAGAATCAAACATACATTTACTTGCATATACAGTTATACACACACCACCACACTTACTTCTACGGAAACTTACACATACTTAGTCTTTTAAACAATCACTTATAGAAACACATACTTATTCATACAGGAACTCTTTCAATCTCTCACTCTCACATATGCTCACATATATACACCAATAGTCACATATACTAGTTTAAAACATATGTAGTTACTCATAAAGACACTATTGAGACAGTCATTCACTCACTAACACACACATACACACACTCATCCACCCATACAGTCCTGCACACATACTGTGTTCAACACATACAAACAGTGAGTCACTCATTCATGCACCTATGCACTACGTAATACCCCCACCGAACCATGCAGACACTCAGACTGATACTCAAAAAACCAACTAATAACCTATATAGACACCCATGTAGCTACTTACCAACCCATGCAGCCACTTATACACAAAGTGAGAGACTGATACAGATATTTACATATTTAAACATTACTCACTAAGCCATGTATTCACTATGATACACTTAGTCAGTTACACAATCAATTTTTCAAAAACAAATCATCCATTTAGACACTTATATACCCATTTATTCTTCCATCGACCTTGAGATATACATATGTAAAACATATTTAATTTTCAGAATAACACACATTCACTGGATGATGTCATCAGTGATGTCATTTGAGATGTCATCAGTGATGTCATGAGTGATGTCACTGACCATGTCATGAGTGATGTAATATGTGACGTCATCAGCAGTGCATTGCGGGCGCGCGAGTTATAGTTAGCTGAACTAACTATAACGGGGGAATTTCAATGGTTTTGTACAAGTGAAAAGTCCAGCTAACTATAACACCCCTGAAACCTATGGTTTTTTCAGTGAATATATATATATATATATATATATATATATCCGGGGATGGTTCTCATCCCCGGCCGTGGGGATGAGAACCATCACCAGCTGGCAGAGGATTGCAAATACCTGTTGGGAGAGGCTGCGACCCTGAACTATTCAAGATCGGATCGGCACAGCATTCAATATGCTAATTAAGCTTGCTTACAGAATCCGCTACCTACTACAGGAAAGAAAAGGATTTTAATTAACAAACGCACGTTTGAACTTACTGCAAGTGAATATTAAGACTCACATTATGGACTGCATACCCCACAATGCATTAAAGAACATCGCACCAAGCATACGTCCACTAGGGGCGGGCATTGAAATGAATAAAACCGGAAATTGACTTAATGTGAACGTCAGATGTGTTGTTTGTAATGCCCATGAAGAAGAGGCTTGTGGCCTGGAAACGCGTCGGCAAACGGAAAACTTAAAGGCGGAGAAGCAAAGCAGGCTGCATCAGTAAGCCGGATGGCTGAAAGCTGTTGAGTTCCATCCCAATGCTCGAGGGCACTTTGTTTGCAAATATATATATATATATATATATATATATATATATATATATATATATATATATATATATATCTTTCCTTGCGACCATAGCAAGGCGTGTTTGTACAGTAAGTGTCACAAACAAGTGAGCCATAATGGGGTCAATAAAAACATCACCCTGTTTCTTACTTGTAGCTCCATGTTTGTGATTTATGCAATAGAATGTACATGCAAACTTTGGTACATAGGCAGCACTACGTGTATGGCTAAAAAGAGAATCCTGGAGCACACTCATGTGATTACCAACTATGACCCTAAGTATCCTGTGGCCCGACATTTTAGGGAGAGGCATTTTTCTAACACTAAGGAATTAGGTTATATCATCCTTGAACAGATCAGTAAAAGTCTAAGGGGCGGCAACAGGGTACTCAAACTACGACAACGAGAGTCCAAGCTCATTATTGATTTTCAAACCAAAGTGCCGGGAGGGTTGAATCAGGAAGAGGAGTTATCTGTACATCTTAAAGAATAACTGACTTTATTCTATTATGACAACATTATTTCGCATGTATGTACGTATGTCGATATGCTTGTCTCTAATACGATCTTTCCAGGTATAGACATATTTGGTTGAACATTTTATCATGGTTCTGTAGCTCTGCATCTATCTTTCATGAAGTACAATGTGCCCTTGATGGTATAAGACACTTTGAAAAGTGAAGATGTTATTGTAAACATTAGGATTAGATTTCCTTTTTTAATAGCGGTATTTTAATGCACGTTTTTTGTCTTTTTCTTCTTCTTTTTCTTTCTTTACTTCACAGATGGAAAGGAATTGCCTATTCACCGATATTCACTACACATATGGTCTCCAATTTCCTCTTTTTCTCTTTAGTTTGTTTCTCAAGAGCACCTTCACGATTATGTTTATGACAGCATGACTTTGCAGTATGGGGTCGGCTACTATGAGTGCGGCGGACTTGTGCTATTCCTTGTGCACTGTGCTCATTATTGCTATATGGCACCATTTGGTTATGATTTACAAGGTTTCTCAGCAGTCTAACACAGCGTAAGTTGAACCACATGTTTCACATGTTTACATCTGTACTTACAATGTGTTGAGGTAGATGTATATTATTCATAGGGACAGCGACGGACCACTGGGTAATACTCTGCTGCTCTCGTGTTGGGTGAGAAATGTATTGTACCATTGGGCGATACAGTATACAGTCTATATGACAAATATCAATTATCTGTTTTATCTACTGATATGCAATAGGATGCTTTAGGACTTTGCGAATGAAAAATAACTTCCCGTCACTCATGCAAGATGCATGAGTTGGTACTAGCCAACATCGATGATTATCAACATCGTTGTAGGCGGGAGTTTAGTCCTAATATCACACGACAAATATTGCAAGATCGCATGTGGCAAGTGATGATACATGTTATCACGGGTTAGACTGCTTTGATCAATTTCATTACAATTTTCTATATTTATTCGTCATTGACCATCATGTGTAATGTTTATTATTTCTCTATGCAATTTCGTCATATTCATGTGCATGTAAGAGTGGAGATATACTTACTTTACAAACAATTGCATGGATGATCGTACAAAAATGATAGTAAGATGATTACTTAATTTTTTCAATCATGACATTTAAAGTGTGTACCATTGCAATATGTCCGCTGCATTAACCACGATATACACGTCACTAGTATGCATCACAGAAACCCCATTTATGCTG
The DNA here is from genome assembly GCF_964204655.1 of Triturus cristatus. Taxonomy (NCBI): domain Eukaryota; kingdom Metazoa; phylum Chordata; class Amphibia; order Caudata; family Salamandridae; genus Triturus; species Triturus cristatus. The sequence goes on from NC_140588.1 coordinate 114,479,851, forward strand.
TGCTGTTTTTGTTGTCTGCTATTCACGTGATCAAGAATCGTTAGAGGTGAAACGCGTTGTGAATTAAACAACGGACACCTTGTTTTTTTGTGTGGTATTTTTGTGCTGAGAGCGCGTTTGAATATTAAAGCTTGAGGAAATAGTGACATAGCCGGTACTCCGCGGTCGTTCGCGCCACCTTTCACGGGTCTCGTGGACTTCAGAAGGAGCAATTGGTCATTTTGGATATATATATATATATATATATATATATTCACTGGAAAAACCATAGGTTTCAGGCCTGAAACCAATAGCATTAAAAAAACCTTAGAAATTCACTGAAAAAACCATAGGTTTTAGGGGTGTTATAGTTAGCTGGACATTTCACTCGAACAAAACCATTGAAATTCCTCCGATATAGTTAGTTGTACTAACTACATCTCGCTCGCCCGCAATCCACTCCTGATGATGTCACATATTACATCATTCATGACATGGTCAGTGACATCACTGATGACATCTCAAATGACATCACTGATGACATCACTGATGACATCATCCAGTGATTGATTGTGGTTTGGTTCGTTATTTAAATATGTATTATATATATATATATATATATATATATATATATATATATATATATCCAATAAAGATGCACTCCTGTCGGAAAGCGTAGCCCTCCGAGGGGTGGCACAGCGCCGGTGGAGTAACCCGGTAATTAAATCCTTGCAAAACGGAGTTCCAACTGTGCTCTCAGGTCAAGGAAAAAGACACCACACCGTCCAAGTTGCTTCAAGGGGGTTTATTATTTCATAAACCCAACGTGACGCGTTTCACCCTCAACGGGCTTGCTCACACGTGAGCAAGCCCGTTGAGGGTGAAACGCGTCACGTTGGGTTTATGAAGTAATAAACCCCCTTGAAGCAACTTGGACGGTGTGGTGTCTTTTTCCTTGACCTGAGAGCACAGTTGGAACTCCGTTTTGCAAGGATATATATATATATATATTACCTACTGGCGGTCGCCAGTAGGTAGTTATAGTTAGGACCACGTTTCCATAGGAAATCCGCAACATTCTATTTTGAATAACTTTTGCGCCGGTCGACGAATCCTCGCGAATTTCTCAAAATAGGTGGGGCGCTACGCTCCGCTCCTACCCTGAAAGTCTCGGGGGGATTCGTCAAGCGGGGGCTGAGATAAAAGGGGGGTCCCAAAACGCGTTTTTCCCATGCATTTTTCCATAGGACCTTTAGAACGAGCTACAGCCCGAATGGCTGAACAGAATTACTGGAAATTTGGCAGAGAGGTAGTCCTCAGGTCAAGGAAGTGCCTTTTGTAGGTTTGGTGTAAATCTGTTCAGTAGTTCCTGAGAAAATAGCCTTTAAATCAATATATATATCTGAGCCAGCTTACGGTGCGCTTACGGTACGCTTACCGTAAGCGTACGGTGGCGTGCGCGAGCGTGATTCTGATTGGCTGATAGATCTTAGTAAACATTCGAATCGGCCGAAACCAGGAAGCGGCGGCCGCCATTTTGTGTATTTCACTCTGAAAAAAAAGAGTGAAAACAAGAAAAGGGGGCAATGAGGAGAGTTACAGACCCCCTAACATTTGTAAGGGGGTCAAAGAAGGACAGAAAAGTACAAAAAAAACATTTATTGATTTTTTTAAAAATCACGGGGTACGCGTACGGTAAGCGTACGGTAACAAAAAAAAATAAATAAAAGAAATGAAATTCAGATTTAAGTGTTTAGATATTAGGGGGCTCTAAAAAGAGCCGTTGTGTTAATGAAGTGATTTTTTATTGGTACCTACAAGTAAGTACCGATGCAGAGTCTAAGGTTCAAAAGGAAGACTCTGTTCCCTTCATCATTGAAGTGCACACCATCTCCTCTATAAATGTCTTGCATGTCATAACGCAAGTTGTTGTGGTAAATGGCACCCATACCATAGTCACGGAGGAAAGCAGAAACAGATTTGTTGACGTGCTTTCTTGCTTTGTCAATCTGCGGACAGAAATGATTGGACCAGTTCTATTTTGCCTTTGGCATATGTTGGAAAACACAAAGGCAGTTTTAGGGAAAAGTGAAAACAGTTGTGCAAAGGTGTCCTTCTTAAGCATTTCCAGACCTACCCCAGTCAAAGTGCCTAGGTCATTGCCACCACAGTGCACTATTATGAGGTCAGGGTGTTGGATTTGCATGAAGGATTTCACCAATGGCATCAATTGGTGCCACTTTAACCCTCTCTGACCAATCCATTTAATGTCTACATTTGGCAAAGCAAGGTCTCTCACCATATCTGTTTTCTCTGCAAACTTTTCACTCCAGAAGACATAGCTGTGTCCTACAATCCACACTGTGAACATCTTCAAAGGAGAACTGGATGCACTCAGGAGGTGTCTTTCAGTAGAATGGCAATATGAAAAGAAAGACAGTTTGGAAATGGAGGCATACATATTTTTTTCAAAACAAAAAGAACTGATTGGCTGTTTCATACCATTCTAGAATAAAAACTAGGCTGTATGTGTAAATTAATAGAAGCATGTTTTGTATTGGTACAAAAAAATGTGTAACCAAAGAACAGTACTATGGATTTGCTGTTAGGTTTGAAAAGTCAAGCACTCTTGCTCTGTGGAATTGAAACATTGTGTGGCGAACTTCTGACCTAACTCTACACAGCAGTGTTCCATGAGCTGTTGCTATGGTAGCAGGCAGAAGTCAAGTTGGGGGAAGTGTACTAGGCAGAAGTCAAGTTGGGGGAAGGGTACTTTTGGAAAAGGGTTGGTTTTCAACCAATAGAAATGTGTGATTACATTTGAAAAAAAGGGGGAAGCACTGAGATTTGAAACTTACATGTATATGTGTGGAAAAATAGAGGGAAAGTTTGCCATTATCTGGTTCTGCTGAGAGGAGAGAGGTGAACACAACAGAGATCCTGGCTCTGATAATCTGCTGTTTGAGTGCCACATTTCTTTCACAGCTAACTAATTTTAAAGGTGAGGTTAGAGTTTGAGAGGAGATGTATATGGTAAATTAAGAAATGAATAATAGAAATGGAAATTCTTTTTGTTGTAGTTGCGTTTATCATTTTCTGTTTTGGGAGAAATTTAAATGTGAGGAACATGTAAAATAATATGGAGTATGTTTTCACAATAAATTAAGGTGTACTGGAAAAAAAAAGAATAGTTAAAGGGTTTGAGGTTGGACTCAGTAATGCAAATACATTCAGCATCACTAAGGCTGGTTGCCCTTGCTGGAGTGTAGGCAGCCACCCAGGTTACACATGGAGGTGGTCTGAAAAAGAAGTTTGGACATGTGCATTTAAGAAAATCAAAAAAAGTGGTTTCATAATGTGTCAGTCTGTAAAAGTGATTTTCACTTGCCCGAAAAAAAAAAAGCAGTAAGTGTGCTTTCAAATTGGCAAAGAAATTTCGTTTTGGGACTAATGTGAAAACATGACTCTGTGTGCAGAGAGGAATTATAGGCAGAGATTTATTGCGTATTGCTCTGGTGATTTCACAGTTGCATTAGATGGAAAGGGGGAGCGATTTTTTGGGGGAAGAAGCAGACTCTTGGCACACACCCATGTGCTTGCCATGTATAATCATGCACAGTATTTACAAGCGAGTGGGGTTTTCAGGTTTCAGTCTGTAATGCAAATACATTCAGCATCACTAAGGCTGGTTGCCCTTGCTGGAGTGTAGGCAGCCACCCAGGTTACACATGGAGGTGGTCTGAAAAAGAAGTTTGGACATGTGCATTTAAGAAAATCAAAAAAGTGGTTTCATAATGTGTCAGTCTGTAAAAGTGATTTTTATACTTCTGAAACAAACATATCAGACGGTATTTTAAAGAATGTTATGTTTATGCAAAAAGAGAATGTGGGCTTTTTAATACAATCTTTGTTATTTTTTTTGCCCGCTGTAAAATGATGAATGCAATTGCTTTCACAATTTATAGTGAAATGCAATATATTCTGAAAACAGCAAAAATAAGGCAAAAATATTTTTGGGAAAAAAATGTAAATATGTGTACTGTATTATAAAATGTTTTACAAATATTAATACTTTTTTCTTTTTTTTCAGATTGATATAGAAAAATTTCGAAAACTACAACCATTTTTAAAACTATTTTTTTTAAAAACAAATGAATAAATATGTTTTTTGAGTGAGTATGGTAAGTCAATAATAATAATTGTAGTCTCTCAAGGACCTTGTAATGTGATAATTGATTTTTTTTTTTTTTTTTTTTTTTTAATTTTATTGAACAATAAATCGGTTACAAGCATGGGCCTACAACCACCAGGGCCGGCCACTAGCTTCAGAAAGAAACATACATTTGTTAAGGCAGTAGTCGACTCCTGGGGCCCAGCCCCGTTATGGCTCCGGATAGTCCTAAGGAAGCAGGAGACTTAGGTTCCACATACACAATAACTAAAAGAAAAACAAAAGGCGAGGCATAAGGGCAAAAAGTGTGGGTCAGGCTACCTCAGGGGGACTCTACTTCAGACCTTCAAATAGCTAGCAAAAGGAAGGAGTACTGGTAGGTCTGGGGGGGTCACGGGAGATGAACGTCCATATTCGGTTATTCCAAAAGTTGCAAGGAACCATCAAGGGTCAGGGGGACAAGGCAATATCGGTATCCACTAGGGGGGGCGTACAGATACCCCCCCGATACGCGTTCCATTGCCCCCAGATTCTACCCCATGCCCCCGGTTTACCACGCGCCACATACACAGTCTTCTCCCTGAACATGCACCAGTCCATGTTCTCCTTCCATACGGACACGGTGGGAGGCCGCTGGGAGCCCCAAAGCTGCGCTATATCTCTCTTAGCAATCATGTTCCCCAGGGCCGCCCACCGAGTCTGAGCCACGTTGTAATCATTGGGCTCCCACACATTCAGGACACAGCGACGCACCTTCGGCAGCAGCGCAACCCCGGTGACTTGTCCCATAACCGTATGAACCCGGCGCCAGTATTCCGCCACCTCGCGGCACTCCCACAGGATATGGAGAAAGGTGGCGCTGAGCCCACAGCCCCGCTTACAGAGCCCGTCGTCGGAAAATCCCATCGAGACCAAACGGGGACCCGTCACATACACCCGGTGGAGAATCTTAAGCTGTACCAGGCGGAGACGGGCTGGAATGGCCACTTCCTTGGGGGACGACAGTGCGGACTGCCAGTCCTCGTCGTCCAATTCCACCCCATCCCCCGTCCACGTCTCCCGAAGGCGCACCAAGAGGTCAGCCCGATTATTAATTAGTTTTTTATAAATTAAAGAGATAGTACTGTCAGGGACATGACCATCGAGTATGCGGTCCTCGAGGGGCGAGGAAGCCGGGATCTTGGTCCCCTCCCCAAAGACAGAGAGCAGGGCATGACGAACCTGGGCATAGCGGAAGAACTCCCTTTCCGTAAGCTCGTATTCGCTCTGGAGCGCCGCGAAGGTCTTAACCGCGCCCTTCATCCATAAGTCTCCCACTCTACTAATACCAATCGTGTCCCAACGGTCAAACCCTTTCGTTGTCCAGAGGCTTCCCAGTCGGTCGGAGGCAAATAAAGGAGTAGCGCATGTTAGTCGCTCACTCCAGCCCATGGCTACATTGGCCGCCTTCCAGATCCGTACCGCAATCTTCGTAGGGCCCGTCAGGGTCCGTCCAGCCGAGCGGGAGTAAAGCGCCCTGTTATAATTCCCGCCGGGAAGCAAGAATTTATCCATCTCATACGCCGGATTCAAGCCAGGCGCATACGTGGCATGGTTAATGGCCGACAGCTGTGAGGCCCAATAATACCTGCGAATGTCGGGAAGCGCAATGCCCCCGTCGTACCAGGGGAGAGTAAGCTTGGCCAGGGCGATACGCGCCCGTCCGTCCCACACCAGTCTCCTCTGCAGGCCCTCCACCTCCCGAAAGTAGGCCACTGGAATGACATCGAAGGAGTTCTGAAGTGCATAGAGGAATCTGGGAAGGGACATCATTTTAAACAATGCTGCCCGACCCAGCGGGGACAAGGGCAGCCTACACCACCGAGCCGTGTCTTCCCTCAAACGCCGAAGTGGAAGCAGGAGATTTTGCTCATAGCGAGCCACCGGGTCCAACGAGACGTATATCCCCAGGTATTTAAAGCCGGACAGAGATAATTGGATCGGAAGCCGAGGCGGCAAGAGAGGAGGGCCGCCGGAGATAGGATAGACACAGGATTTAGACCAGTTAATCGTTAGCCCCGAATTTCTCCCATAGGAAGTCAGAACATCAAAGAGAACATTAAGCGACTGCCGCGGCGAGGTAAGATACAGGAGAATATCGTCCGCATACAGCGAGACCCGGTCCTCGAAGCCCGGGGCCCACCGGATCCCTCTGATCGAGGGCTCCCAGCGGAGCCAAGCAGCGAGTGGCTCCAGGGCGAGAGCAAAGAGCAGAGGGGACAACGGGCACCCCTGACTCGTGCCCCTGCCGAGAGCGAAAGGCCGAGAGACCCGCCCATTAACCACCACCTGTGCCATGGGTCCCGTATAAAGAAGCTTCACCCAGCCAATAAATCCTTCCCCAAAGCCGAATTTAGCCAAGACAGCCCAGAGGAATGGCCACTCGATGGTGTCAAAGGCCATCGTGGCGTCTAAAGAAACCAGCACGGCTGGTTCGGAGAGGAACTCCGCCCTGGCGAGGGCGCCGTGAAGACGCCGCAAGTTAAGAGCGGTGTTACGATGCAGGATGAAGCCGCATTGATCAGGATGAATAAGATCGCAGATGACGCTCAACAAACGATTGGCAAGGACTTTAGCCAGGATTTTAGGCTCTGCGTTTAGCAGTGAAATAGGCCGGTAGGAGGTACAGCGGTCTCGTGGCTTACCTTCCTTGGGGATCACGACTATCGTGGCCAGATGCTGGTCGGCAGGAAGGGAACCCGCCGTAAGAGACTCCTGAAACATACGACGGAGGAAGGGCGCGAGTTTATCCGGGCGCAACTTATATAGTTCAATAGGCAGACCGTTGGGACCCATAGCCTTGCCCGAACGAAGGGACCGAATCGCGGTTGCTATTTCATCTACAGACAAGGGGGCGTCAAGCTGCTCCCAGTCGTCGACGGACAGGCAGGGCAAAGCAATATCCCTCAGCAAAAGGCGAGAGTCGTCCTCATCCCTATCGGTCACCGGGGAGTACACGGCCCGGAGGTGGTCAGCGAAACATTCCACAATCTCCCCAGGCTCAGTCACATACACTCCATCTGAAACACGCAGCTCCGGGACCACACGATTCACTCTCTCCTTCCTATCCAGCCACGCAATCAACTTTCCCGCCTTGTCCCCGGCGTCATACAATCGACCCTGCTGCTCCCTATACATCGTTTTGGCAGCATCAGTGACAAGAGACCTGTATTCAAACTGTTTCAGGCTGAGTGCATGGAGCCCGTCCGGGTGACACCCGCCTCCAAGGCCGACTCCAGCCCCGAGATGTCAGTCTCCAGCTTCACCACTGCCTCACTCTTGAGCTTCTTAGCCACCACTATCTGGGAGAGGGCGTGTCCGCGGATTACGGTTTTAAAGGCCTCCCACAGGGACATTGCGGACAACACCGACACCTCGTTTTCAAGGAAGTATTGGTCCATAGCCTTAACCAGGCTGTCGCGAGTCGTAGGGTCTCGCAGGTACCACGGGTTAATGGGAGCGATCCGCCCTGCGGACCGCGACCCGGTGTCAAAGAGCAGCCACAGCGGAGAATGATCGGACATACCCCGCGCCAGGTGCCTGACCTCTCGAATCCGACCAGTCTGCGCCGCGGGCATAAGGAAATAGTCTAATCTAGAAAGACTCCCATGCGCCCCAGAGTGAAAGGTGTATTGACATTGGGTCGGATGCATTAATCTCCAACTATCCACCAGGCCGAAGGTCTCCAACAGCCCACCTAGCCATGCCTGGGCAGTGGGGAGGGCCCTGGGTGGGTGACGATCTAGGTCACCCGAAACCACCGAATTAAAGTCCCCGCCCATAAGCAAAAGACTGTCCGGAAGTTCAAGCAGCATTCGACCCAAGTCCGCGAAGGTGGAGTTCTGGAGGCCCGGGGGGACGTAAACTGAGACCAGGGAAAGGGGGTGCCCCTCCCACCGACCAGTCAGACACACATAGCGCCCTCTATCATCCGAGACTACCCTGGTGATCTCCAACGGAAGTGAGGATCGCAGGAGAATGCCCACCCCCCTGGAACCAGTTGTGAAACCAGAATGGGCCACGAGGCGGTATCCCCCCCTGTTCATTGCATGACAAACATTACCAACCAAGTGCGTCTCCTGGAGAAACACCACATCAGGAGTCAGACGACGCAAATACTGCAGTACTACACCCCGTTTAATACGGTCCCCCAACCCATTGACGTTCCATGACAGCAGCCTCAACCCGTCCCCCCCCATCCCCTCCAGCAGATCAAAGGTCCCCCCGCCAGCAGCACAGTTCCCGAATTTGGACAAAAAGTAATACCTCGCCCTGCAAACAGAAAACACACAGCAAAACAACCCCTCCTACCCCCCAACCCCCCCCAAAATCCAACTCCCCCCACCCTGCACCCCTGCGGGTCAAAAAAAAACCCCAACTTGCAGTGTGCCTGTCGCCCTACTAACCCCATTCTACGAAAAGACCCCGGAGGAGGAAAGGGACCCGTCCCCGCCCGCCCCCACACAGGTCCTAGTGAAACAAAATGTACAAAAGAAGTAAGACCCAGCTGAACAGTGCAAAATGGCAAAATCAAGGACCAAAAGTCACTCTAAAGGGGACCCGTCACCTTCGGCGCCCGCAGAGGGCCCGGGACGGCCACCTCTGTCCGGCAGCGAGTCCAGCCAGTCACTCACGGCCACAGGAGAGTCAAAAAAGGCAGTCCGATCCTCATGTTCCACTCGGAGTTTTGCAGGGTAGAGCATAGAGTACTTTAGGCCCAGTTCACGGAGACGACGCTTCACCCCTTGGAATCCCATCCGCTGTTTCTGGACCAGTTGAGTAAAGTCCGGATAAAAGTTAATGGTCGAGTTCTCATGACGAACCGGGCCGTGGACCCGTGAGGCCTGCAGAATCGCATCTCGGTCCCTGTAGTGGAATAGTTTGGCCACGATAGGCCTCGGGGGGGCCCCCGGCCGGTGATAATTGATTTTTAGTGTTTTTTTTAAAAAAAATTTTAAAAAAAAGTACGCGCACCGTACGCGTACGGTAAAAAAAAAAAAGTTTTTAAAAACATCAATAAAAAAAAGATGAAAGATAAGGTTGGCTCTTACAAGAGCCGTTGTGTTCATGCAGGGAGAGAGGAAAGAAAGAATGGGAAAATTAGTCTCTGTGACAAGTGTGCTGATCTATTTTGTTGTTTACTAGGGAAACACTGGTCTCCCTATGACAAATTAGATCACGACACGAGGCACATCGAATATCAACCCTCCGAAATCGAGGGTTCATTTCCAGAGGGCCAGCAAAAGGAGATTCTCCCCCCACAGATGAAGGGCTCACCTGACCTGCAGAAGAAGGAGTGAGCTCTGCAGATGATGGTCCAGGCTGAGCTGCTGTGGATGTATTTGCTTGTCTTTCTGAAGAGTTACCTCCAAAAAGATGACCATGTGTCCTTCTGTGTACATCCTGGAGGTGTCTCTTCATGGTGTGATTCCCAAAGGAATACTTCCTGTCAGGATTACCTCTAGAAAGTACACGCTTACACAGCCTGCAAGTTACTAAGGGTGCATTCACCTTTTGCTGGCCTTCAGGAAAAGTAAAATAATCCCATACATAAGAGGACTTTTGTTTCCTCGATCTCTGCCTCAAGACAGTGCTGCTAGTGCTAGCCTCACTCTCAGAAGAGCTCTGCTGTTCTGCCATTGTATCCCAAAGACAACCCAGCTCCTTCTCCCAAGGGATCACAAGCAGAAATGAGAGGAATGGGTGTGGTGTAGGAGAGTTCTAGAACTGAAAGTAGTTTCAACCAATCAAAAGTTGTGTTTCATGATCACATGACCTACCGTACGCTTACGGTACGCTTACGGTACGCTTACGGCAAAAGTGCGCATGCGCGTAAAAAAGACACGCGCTTGCGCGCATGCGCATAACAGTCACTACCCGACACTTCCGCGTAACGTGCGCGTGTGGCGTAAGCGCGCACGCGTCCCACGCGGAGTACGCGCGGCTACGTAAATTGCGTAACTATACGCAAGCAGCGTAGAAAAATTACGGACGTTGCGTAAACCGTACGCTTACCGTAAGCTTACGGTACGCGTACTAAAAAAAATGAAAAAATAGAAAAAAAGTACTGCTAATAAATTTTACATGTTTATTTTAAAAAATATATTAAAAAAACAAATTAAAGAATTTTAAAAATTTAATCATAGTCTTTATAAAAGGTAAGAAAATTAAAATAAAAATATGTTAGAAAAAAATAGAAGAAAAAAAAAAAAAAATTAGCATTTAAAAAACCTTGCAAATTCACTGAAAAAACCATGGGTTTCACACACGTTATAGTTAGGACTTAGCATTTAAAAAACCTTAGAAATTCAGTGAAAAAACCATAGGTTTCACACACGTTATAGTTAGGAATTAGCATTTAAAAAACCTTAGAAATTCAGTGAAAAAAACCATAGGTTTCACACATGTTATAGTTAACTGGACATTTTACTCGTAAAAAACCATTGAAATTGCCCCGTTATAGTTAGTTCAGCTAACTATAACTCGCGCGCCCGCAATGCACTGCTGATGACGTCACATATTACATCACTCATGACATGGTCAGTGACATCACTCATGACATCACTGATGACATCTCAAATGACATCACTGATGACATCACTGATGACATCATCCTTGTGATAGAGTGGCAGACCTCCTCTTCCCCTAATATAACCTTTGATACACACAATCAAAAATAGAAATTAAAATTTTAAAAACAATGGACATACCAATACCAGTTACAACAACCTATACAGTAATTCTAAGATCCAAATACACATCCACTCATTCACCAACAGTCCTATACAGTCACTCATACATGTACTCACTCATCATATCTACTCATACACGTATACATCCTGTTACACAATGCCACTCATCGATAGAGGTACTCACACACATAGTCAGTCATGCTAATAAAGAATCAAACATACATTTACTTGCATATACAGTTATACACACACCACCACACTTACTTCTACGGAAACTTACACATACTTAGTCTTTTAAACAATCACTTATAGAAACACATACTTATTCATACAGGAACTCTTTCAATCTCTCACTCTCACATATACTCACATATATACACCAATAGTCACATATACTAGTTTAAAACATATGTAGTTACTCATAAAGACACTATTGAGACAGTCATTCACTCACTAACACACCCATACATACACTCATCCACCCATACAGTCCTGCACACATTCTGTCTTCAACACATACAAACAATGAGTCACTCATTCATGCACCTATGCACTACGTAATACCCCTCACCGAACCAGACACTCACACTCATACTGATACTCAAAAAATCTACTAATAACCTATTTAGACACTCATGTAGCTACACACCAACCCATGCAGCCACTTATACAAAAAAGGGAGAGACTGATACAGATATTTACATATTTAAACATTACTCACTAAGCCATGTATTCACTAAGATACACTTAATCAGTCAGTAATACAATCAATTTTTCAAAAACAATTCATCCATTTAGACAGTAATATACCCATTTATTCTTCCATCGACCTTGAGATATACATATATAAAACATATTTAATTTTCAGAAAAACACACATTCACTGGATGATGTCATCAGTGATGTCATTTGAGATGTCATCAGTGATGTCATGAGTGATGTCACTGACCATGTCATGAGTGATGTAATATGTGACGTCATCAGCAGTGCATTGCGGGCGCGCGAGTTATAGTTAGCTGAACTAACTATAACGGGGCAATTTCAATGGTTTTTTACGAGTAAAATGTCCAGTTAACTATAACATGTGTGAAACCTATGGTTTTTTTCACTGAATTTCTAAGGTTTTTTAAATGCTAATTCCTAACTATAACGTGTGTGAAACCTATGGTTTTTTCACTGAATATATATATATATATATATATATATATATATATATTCAAACCAAATCCTTTAGCCTCCTAAAGACGGTAACGCACTCCAAGCCAGTAGATTTTTCAAATTGCTTTATTCCACCATTTTTGACAGACCGGTTTCGGTCATGACGACCTTTCTCAATGTCAAAAGTCCATTTGCAATCAATCTTTTTAAATACACAGATGTCAAAGGAAATAGAAAAAGGATTGCCATGTGTAGATACATGAACATAAAAGAAGGGCCTTAGTGCTTGTATTGCAGCACAGTGGCCATTTTGTAGTTGCTATTTACACAGAATTTTAACAATAAATTCATTGGTATCGAGTTATTCTGCCCTGAATGGGCTAACACTCATAATCTTACTTTTTTCTTTACAATCAGTTACAAATTAAATTAATCCAACTAACATCATCACGTATTTAGTTTCAACAAATGGAAGCGGACAGCATATGAGACAAAGAAATATTTCTAACATATAATGAAAATTCATTCAAATAAAACGTGTCACATCTTCTCATTAAATTCATTTAAGGTTACTAGCTAATGCTAAAAATACTGATTTGAAAAGAACAGTAAACACAGTAAAGATTGGAGGATGGGCTGGAAGGAGTCTCATAAAACTATTACACTAAGTGGTGGTGTCAGATACTTGAAAAACTGCCCAGAGATTGTATTCTGTCTCATACATTAACCTATGTGCACCCATAATTCTTCCTCACTATTAAGGCCGAAGGGTGCCAATGTTCTCAATTCTAGAATATACCTTGATTCTAGTTGGCGTAGTGTTCTAACCCTGTCGCCTCCTCTTTGCTTTGGTGGAATTTGATCTAGGCAAAAGTAACTTAATTTGCGGCTATCACTTTGATGGTGTGAAGCAAAATGTCGTGCGACTGGATAATTTTTGTCGTTGTTAGTAATTGCACGCATATGCTCCAACACCCTCTTTTTTGCAGGGTGTACCGTGCTCCCAATATATAGCAAGTGGCATGGACAACTTAGACAGTATATTACAAAGTCTGAGTTGCAATTTAGAAATTTTAAGATTAATTTCTCAGTTGGTCTCCCTGGTACTCTATAGCACTTCGTTTTCTTACTATTTTTGCATGCTTTGCATTTGGAGCAGGGAAAAAAGCCTTTAATCTCATTTCTGTTCTTCTGGGTTTTGTCAAAGTGACTGTGCACCAATAGGTCCTGTAAAGAAGTGTTCTTTCTATATGTTATACTGGGATATTGGGGCAGTTGTTTACCTATAATCGTATCTGCCTGTAGGATTTTCCAATGACGGTTAATGATTTGACGAATTTGTGGAGAATTTTTGGAAAACGTCAAAATTAACCGAGTTACATCTTCCTGGGTCTTATCATATTGTGTAGCTAACAGGTGATTCCTCTCTTTCTCATCTGCTCTTTTTTCTGCAGCTCTCAATACTTTGCTTGGATAACCCCTTGCACTGAAACGTTTGATGGCTTCTTTCTTAGATTGTTGGTAGTTTATGTCTAAAGTGCTATTGCGTTTAATCCTCAATAGTTCCCCGTAGGGGATGCTGTTTACTAAACTTCTTGGATGTTGACTCGTGAAGTGTAAGGTGGCATTACCCGCAGTAGTTTTGCGGTATAGTTTAGTCATTAATTGCCCCTCGCTGACATAGACCAATAAATCTAGAAAGGCCACTTGTGAGTTGCTAATGTTGCTCGTAAAGTGCAAATTAAAATTGTTGTTGTTCAAAATGTCAAGATACGTTAGGAATTCAGTTTCTGACCCTTTCCAGACGATAAAAATATCGTCGATGTATCTGGTCCAGACAGCTATCTTATTCATCCAGGGCTCGTTAGTCCCGTACCAGGCCACGTGCTTCTCCCACCAACCCACGAAGAGATTTGCGTAGCTGGGGGCGAAGCACGTGCCCATAGCGGTACCTTGTGTTTGGATGTACAGCTGGCTGCCAAATAAGAAAATATTTTTGTTCAGGCAAAAGCTAATAAGTTCCAAGATCATTTGATTATGCTCCGCATATTGTACTGATCTAGATCTCAAAAAGGTTTCAACTGCTTCTAAGCCCTGTACATGATTAATACTTGTGTAAAGGCTGGTTATATCCATGGTGACTAACTTATAGTTCTCCTCCCATGGTATATCCGCAATTTGTTTGATGAAGTCAGATGTATCTTTGACATATGATACCAAATTGCATACAAATGGACTCAAAACAGTATCAATCAAAATTGAGGTGTTTTCAAGGAGGCTTCCTTTTGAAGACACGATAGGCCTTCCAGGAGGGTTCTTACTGTCTTTGTGCAGCTTGGGGATGTGATAAAAGGTGGGTGTAGTGGGATGATCTATTTTGATAAATTCAAACTCATCTTGCTGTAAAATCCCCTTATCCCGCCATTTAGTAATTAACTGATAAAACTCTAAGACACTCTCATTATATTGCTGCCTGGAGATTTTATTGTAACAGTTAACATCACTGAGTTGTCTAATTGCCTCCAGCTCATACAGTTCTTTGTCCTGGACAACTACATTCCCGCCCTTATCTGAGGGCTTTATTTCCAGGGATCTGTCTTGCTGCAAAGATTTGATGGCCTCTCGTTGTTGTATTGTAACGTTGTGCAATTTCATCTCTTCATGATTAGATACTGTTCTCAATTTGTCTAGATCTTGTATAACCATCTCTTGGAAACTGCCAATCATGTCAAACCCAGTTTTGGGGATGAATCTTGATTTCTTTTTTAAAGAACTCTTGCCTCCGATTTGGGTTAGTTCCATATCTTTGATTAGTGTGAGTTCTCCACCCAGTGCCTCCTCCTGGCTTCCTGTGATGTCCTCAGCCAAGATATTCATGGTTTGTAGTGTAGTTAAATCCGCTACTGTCAATGATCCTGAAGCAGAATTGGTTTCATCTGTCATTGGCAATGGTTGTGTTTGTTTACCACGGAACATTTTTTTAAGTTTTAATTTTCTTACAAACTTGTAAAGGTCGATCCTTGTTTGAGGATAGTCCCACTGATTGGTAGGGCAAAAGGTAAGCCCTTTCTTCAATACTTGTATTTGTATGTCCGTGAGTTTAGTATGCGACAGATTAACTACTGTTAAATCGGGCTCTAATTCTGATACGCCCCCCTCTTCTTCCTGCTCCTTGTTAGTCCCGTGTATACTGCTGTTTCTGGCCTCCTTTTGTGTTTCTTTCCCCCCCGTCTTGTTTTCCTTTTTCTGGGGGTTTTGGCCTTTGGGTGTTTAACCTCCATGATTTTTGTATCACTTGGAACTCGTCGCATAAATTTGCCGATGTTGGTGCGTCTTCCTGTGGTGGCTCATTGTGGCCTGTTGTTGGCTCTTTTCTTCTGCCGCTAGCACCTTCCGTTTCGGAATGATCTGTTTCCAATTCTGATTCCGAGGTCACTTGTACTTGGGTGTCCTTTCCCTTTGCCTCTTGTATAGCCTTTCTTGGCTGATCGAATTTCTTTGCAAAGGTTAAAATTCTCCCGCTCTCATAGTCGCGTTGATCTCTCGCAAATTTTTCATGTTTTCTACGTCTTATGACTTCTTCGTATTTCACCAGACGTGCTTTCATTTGTGATTTCAAATTATCTACAGTTTCCTTTGCTGAGTCCTGCGCAATTATGTCCTCAAGGCGTTGGATCTCCTCTAGCAGTTTAGTTCTGTCGCTATCTGCGTACTTGATCAGAATTTCAACCATCCCTACCGCTGATTGTGTTGTGTGCTGCATCCATTCTACCAATAGATTAGGATCAGGGTTTTCGTAAGAGGGTACAGTGTAAATCCTCAGCCCCCGAGGGATGCGTTCTGCTTCCAGATAGCGGCGTAAAGAAGTGGCCTCCCACCACTTACGGATTTCTTTTTCATATGTGCGTTCCAATGTGTTAAAGAGACCTTTCAGGGTGCTGGGGGCGGGTTCCTTAGTTCCGTTCATTGCCGGTTTAGAATAGTGGCTTTTAGTGGAGAAGATGGACACCGCAGCCTCAAGCCGTTCCTCTTCACTAAACATTCTCGCTGACTGATACGGTGGGTACGTTTTCGTAGCAATTGCGGTGTATTGAAAATTACTTCGACACCGCGTTATTAAATTCAAAATGTTATAAGGCTTAGGAAATGCTCGGAAAGTTATGGGATACTGATACAGGCGGAAGGCGTTGCAACTCACCGGGTTGTGGAGTCTTCAATCCGTACGTGGGTCCTCCGACTCGCCGCCGAATTGGCTCCTCCCCGACCGGTGTTGTTGCTTGCGCTTTGGTCCGGACACAATGTAACTCGATCCGGACAAGCCGTCCTGCTTTATCCGCGTCTCCGTGTATGCTGTAAATCTTCCCTTTATTCCAAGCAGAGCAGGCAGTACTCATTCGAATTTTTCACCAATTCCCGCCAAACGCCGCCGCTCACTTTCTTCCGGGTGCAGTTGCCTCACGGTGGCAGACCGTGTAGATATTCAAACCAAATCCTTTAGCCTCCTAAAGACGGTAACGCACTCCAAGCCAGTAGATTTTTCAAATTGCTTTATTCCACCATTTTTGACAGACCGGTTTCGGTCATGACGACCTTTCTCAATGTCAAAAGTCCATTTGCAATCAATCTTTTTAAATACACAGATGTCAAAGGAAATAGAAAAAGGATTGCCATGTGTAGATACATGAACATAAAAGAAGGGCCTTAGTGCTTGTATTGCAGCACAGTGGCCATTTTGTAGTTGCTATTTACACAGAATTTTAACAATAAATTCATTGGTATCGAGTAAAAAAAAAAATATATATATATATATATATATATATATATATATATATATATATGCAAATAGGAACTCAAATTCTTTACATATGGCAACAAAAATACATCTAAGAAGTTAGCCATTGGTTCCAACAAAGCTCCTTTCGCCGAGATTATCGGTCTCCCTGGTGGTTGAAGTGGATTTTTATGTATCTTGGGAAGGAAATAAATGGTTGCCATTTTTGGATGTTCCGTGGTCAGATATTTCACTTCATCATCATTCAACAAGTTTTGTTTATTCCAAATATTCAGCTTGACATCCAATTCTTCCTTCCATTTTTTTGTTGGGTTTGTTTTTAGTTTCTCATAGTATTCTCTGTTTAGTAATTGTGAGTATGCCTCTTTGATATAAGCATCTTTAACCATAATCCCTTGCTGCACCAAAACAGGATGTGATGTCACTTCACGTTTTTTTTATGTTTTTTTCATGCATTTAAAAAGAAAAAAAGCCTGTGTATCATTGGTAAATCTCGTGAACAAGCCTCAGGGGAGGTGAAACGCGTAGAGTCCTTTTACTTGAATTGGCACGCTGTGAATTAATGGATTAAATGGAATACAACTGAAAACTTTACTGGCTAAGTTTGGCTTCTGTCCGTGAGTGCGTGGGGAATCCCCCTTGGGGAAACGAAGGTGAAAATATATATATATATATATATATATAGCAATTTGCATTAATCTGGATGGAGGATTTAGTAGCAGTGTGATTGACTGTTTACTCGACTAATTTATAGTGTCTCACTAAATATATTGCATTATGACTAAACTGTGTGAATATCTGTATCACTTTGTCAGTTGTTGTGTAAACTGCTTCTCCAGTTGGTTACTAGGTATGGAAAGTCTATATTAGTTATTGATTAGTTAACTGAGTATTTGTATGGGAGAGTGACTGTGTGTGTGGTTCGGTGGGGGGGGGGTGTGACTGCCCAAAGATGTGTGAATAGTTGATTCAGTGGGTATCTGAAGTTAAAACTACATGTTAAAACAATTGTTTGGGTGAGTGAATATCTTTCTGGGTGTGGCGATGAGCAAATATATGTCTCAATGGTACATGTCCAACAAACTAGAAAAATAAAAGCCAGTGTATGTGTCAGTTGTTGTATATAAATAAGTATACATAAGACTCAGTGATTGTATGAGTGACTGTATGGATAACTGTATACCTGTATGGATAACTGTATACTTGTAATAGTGATTTTATAACACACTAAGTATGAGTTACTCTCTATATGAATCGATGAAGTGTTTTTTTTATAAGTGTATAGCTAAGTAAAAGTAAGTATGATCCATTGTTTGCATAAGTGAGTAGGATGACTTCATAAGTGATTAGGATGTGTGCTGGTGTGTAATGTCAAAATAGGTGTATAAGTATATTTAATAGTGTTCTATTGATCATTGACAGCATGTATGAGTGAATCTATAGGTAAGCGATTAGATGTGTGTATAGATCTAGGTATCACTGAGTGGGTGTTTAGAAACTTGTATTGGTGTGTCAATGGTTTTAAATCTGGCACTCTGTATTTTACAGTGAGTGATGAAAGGTTATACTAGTGTATGGTGAGGTGTATCTGATTGTCATATGGATGATGTCATCAGTGATGTCATCCGTGATGTCATTTGAGATGTCATCAGTGATGACTAGCCCACCAGGTACCTCCAGTAATCGCCACAAGGCTGCGTTGGAGAGAGGTGTAAAAAGGGGCGTGGCCTGGAGCACCTCTCTGCATCGCAGCCCTGTGGTGCTTACTGGAGGTACCTGGTGGGCTCGCCCTGCCATTGCAAACGGCAGTGTTCCGGAGGAGGACACCCCGGGACACTGCAGGATCCAGCGCTGGGGGGTGGCGGTCCCCAGGGCCTATACAAGGCTCCAGGAGGGGGGCCACGTGGCCCCCCTCTCACTTTTTTAAGTTGTCCCAGGGGGTGGCAGTCCCCGGGGCTGGGGGTGCCTGAGAGCCCCCCACACTAAATCTTTTCAAGCCCTGGGGGGTGGCGGTCCCTGGGGCTGGGGGGCCAGAGAGCCCCTCTCCCATTTTAAAGAAGCCCCGGGGGGTGGCAGTCCCTGGGGCAGTGTGGGGGGATTGGGAACCCCCCACACTATTTTTTTATTATGCCCCCGGGATTTGGCCCCCCCGGGTGCAAATTAGCATATTTAGCGCGGAATCCCGCATTGAATTATTTTTTCTATTGGCAGGATGAGCGCATCCAGCGCTCATCCTCCAGTTTAAAAAAAAAATTAAAATTTTTTGGGGGGCCTTGGGGAACCTTGTGGGACCCCCTGAGCAGGCCTAGGGGGTCAGGGTGTTTCTACCCTGCCCCCTTTCCGCGTTTTGCGACTTTTTTTTGGTGTTTCTTGTGCCTCGGTTCTACCGAAGCACAAGATGGCTGCCAACACTTCCTGATTCAGAGTGTTGGCAGCCAATTAAAATTCAGATCGTGATCGGTAGGGTGCGACGATCCGCCGAGGCCATAGATATATATGTACTTTTAACTGTAATTTTCTCTGGAACTACTGAAGGATTTACATCATTTAAGCAAAAAGCACCTCTTTGCCAAATTTGGTGTAATTCCGTTCAGCAGTTCGGGCTGTAGCTTCGGCTAAAGGTCCTACGGAAACTTGCATGGGGAAAACGCGTTTTGGGTCCCCCCTTTTTTCTTTGCTCCCACTTGACGAATCACCGTGAAACTTTCAGGATAGGAGGAGACCGGAGCTGGCCAAAAGTTTTTAAAATTGCGCAAAGATTCATCAATCATCGCCAAAGTTATTCCAAATAGAATGTTGCGGATTTCCTATGGAAAATAGGTCCTAATCTACCTACTGGCGACCGCCAGTTGTAAGTTGGGAGATTAAGTCCCCTTGAATCCTGGGGTCCCTGGGGTCCAACTAGCCCACGAGGTACCTCCAGTAAGCGCCACAGAGCTGTGCTGCAAAGAGGTATAAAAATCGGTGTGTCGTCTGAACACCTCTCTGCAATGCAGCTCCCTGGCGCATACTGGACGTACCTGGTGGGCTAGTTGGCCCCCAGGGAACCTCAGTATTCAAGGGGAATTAATTCCCCAATTTACAAAGCGCCAGGGGGCGCATTTTCACAGTGGTGAAGAGAGGGGGCGGGGCCTGAGGTGACATATGTGCAAACACGCCCTGTGGTGCGTTTTAAGTTGGGGAATTAATTCCTCTTCAATCCTGAGGGTCCCTGGGGGCCAACAACCCCACCAGGTACATCCAGTAAGCGCCACTGCGCTGCGTTGCAGAGAGGTGGGCCAGGTCACACCCCTTTTTACACCTCTCTGCTACACAGCTCTGTGGCGCTTACAGTAGGTACCTGGTTGGCTAGTTGGACCCTGAAACCATCAGGATTCAAGGGAATTGGAATTAGCTCAAACTTGGCAGAAAGGTAGAGCTTGGTTCAGAAAGCGACCTTTTTTTAAATGGTTTAAATCCGCTCAGTAGTTGCTGAGAAATTAGAAAAATACAAGTTTTGATATCTGGGTGGAGCCTAAGTCCTGTGCACGAGCTTCACTGTGATTGGCTGTCAACACTCCAAACCAGGAAGTGTTGGCAGCCATCTTGTGGCTCGGTAGAGGCGAGTTGCTAGAAAACAGAGAAACAAAGCTAGAAAAGAAGAGAAGGGGGCAGGGTAGAAACACCCTGACCCCATGGGCCTGCCCAGGGACTCCCAGAAGGACCCCCAGGGTAAAAAAAATTTTTTTTAAAACTCAATCGGCGCAATTTGCGCTGGGGTTCGCGGGTGCCCGTGTTTTATTTTATTGAGACCCCGGGTTGGGCAAGGTCCCGGTGGCATTTCTTAAAAAATAACAGCAGGGGCTCGCTGGGGCCACGGGGGCCCGCTGGGGTCCCCACAGTCTCAGGGCTTTACTCATGTTGGTAGGGGGGTTGCGCGGCCCCCCTCCTGGAGCCCTCCATCTGCTTATAACTTTGGCGTTGTTAGATGATTCTTTATGACATTTTCCAAAACGTTTCGTTGTTTTGATCAGCTCCTATCTTGAAAGTTTAGGGGTTATTGGTCAAGTGGGGACTAAGAAAAAGGGGGGTGTCAAAACATGTTTCCACAATGGAAACTTTACACAAGGCTACAGGTCAAACCGCTGAACGGAATTACGCCAAATTTGGCAGGGAGAAAGGTCTTGGTCCAGAAAGCGTGGTTTTGTAGAATTGGTGCAAATCCGTTCAGTAGTTTTTGAGATATTAAAGGAAAAATATATATATATATATATTTGGTCAGTGCCTAACTCCCGAGCACAAGCTTGCCTCTGATTGGCAGCTAACACTTCAAAGCAGGAAGTATTCTCTGATTGGCTGCTAACACTTCAAACCAGGAACAGTTAGCAGCCATCTTGTGCCTCGCATTGAGTGAAAATATAAAAGAAAGGTTCCGTGGGCAATTTAATATAGCGGAGCTCTGTGTAATGATGATTTGGACGCAGTGAAGGTTTAAGATTTATTAACAATAAAGGAGAAACAGGTGAGCACCAGGCAGCACGACTTCCACTCCAGGACACCAGTAGGAAGATAACCCTTTCACGCTCACTGTGCCCAACATCACCACTTTGCAGCTATGCCTTTAGAAGCCAGTCTGTCGGCTCGCAGCTGTCTACCTTTGGAAGCTAGTACGCTGCTGTGTCTCTACCTCTGCGAGCTACTACGCTGCTGTTCCTTTGGGATCGAACGGCTCGTAGTTCTGCCTCTGTGAGTCGAACGGATGGGCCAAAGTTGTCCCTCTGTGAGCCTGGGTACGAACTGTTCATAAGTCACACTTTATGAGCATTGAATAGCCATTTTGTGATTAACTCTGTCAGCTGGCATCTGTTCGAGGCATTTCTGAAAACATATTGGAGCTCTTTCTGTGAGGGATACCCCTTTCACTTTGCGTCTCCCCACATTAGCAGGTAACGCACCCTCTTCCCACATCACCTGCATACCTCCTACAACCTTTTTGGGCCTGGAAGTGTCCCTCTAAGAACTATTAATCAAATCAAACTAAACTTTATTCGAAATCACAAAGTGACTCATAAAAGCTACATATTTCATCCATGAAAATAGAACTATTAATAAAATTAAAAAGATGCTTGTGAGGTTGGAGAAATAGGAATCTTTGTCATGTATAGATTTACATATAAGATGTCCCTATTTAGACAAATTGAATTTGCTTTAACTTTTAACTTTTGTGTTTTAATATGCATTGATTTACTTGATTTTACAAGAATTATAGATTGTAACCCGATTTTGGGAGCCATAGGTATTTGTCTATTTTTTACTATATGAATGGAAATAAATGATAATTTTTAATAATTTTGTCTCACATAGAGCTTTTCTAAAGTGCTTTTATCGTATACAGTGTTTGCATAAACCCGAATAATTGTGTCTCAATACCCTGTATAGAAGCAAATTCAATTTGTCTAAATAGGGACATCTTGTAAAATTCCTCACCATTTACCCCCCGTCCCGTTGTGTTTAACACATTGGGGTAGCTCCCCTCCTCAATTTCTTTTCTAGATTTACATATAAAACATTTTATTAAAACAAAACAAATAAAACTTTGTACAGCCGTGGCGTGTCATCGCTGGTCCATTTGTGATTCACAGCCTGCAAGACAAAAAGAAAGATAAGATGGTGTGTCATGCGTACAGCAAAGGAGAGAGAGAGAGAGAGAGAGAGAAATAGTGAGAGAGAGAGGCAGAGAGAGATAGGAAGAGAGAAAGAGTGAGAGAGAGAGGTAGACAGAGAAAGAGAGAAAGAGTGAGAGAGAGAGGAAGACAGAAAGAGAGAAAGAGTAAGATACAAGGAAGAGAGAAAGCGAAACAGTGTGAGAGAGAGGAAGACAGAGAGAGAAAGAGTGCTAGAGAGGAAGAGAGAGTGAGAAAGAGTGAGGAAGAGGAAGAGAGAAAGAGTGAGCTACAAGAAAGAGAGAAACAGTGTGAGAGAGAGGAAGACAGAGAAAGAGATTCGAGGAAGAGCGAAAGAGAGAATCAGTGTGAGAGAGAAGAAGAGAGAGAGAAAGATTGAGAGAGAGGAAGCGAGAGAGTGAAAGAGTGAGAGAGGAGGAGAGAAAGAGTGAGAGAGAGGAAGCCAGACAAAGAGAGAAAGAGTAAGACAATGAGAGAAACAGTGTGAGAGAGAGAAAAAGAGAGAATCAGTGTGGGAGAGAGGAAGAGAGAGAGATAAAGAGAGAGAGAAGAAGAGAGAGAGAGAAAGAGAGAGAGAGGAAGAGACAGAGAAAGAGAAAAAATGTTAGAGTGAGAAAGGAAGAGATGGAAAGGGAGTGTTGACACTGGAGAAAAGGTCCGCAGCTCACTTTTGTGTCACCGGTGTGTCTCCAACCACGTGCCGGGACATAGTGCACCTTCAAGTTTAGTGATCTGAAAGATAGTATAGATTTAGTCATTGCAGAGTACATACAACAGTGCACGTGTAGTTCTCTGTTTCAAGGAAGAGAGAAAGAAAGAAACAGTGTGAGAGAGAGGAAGGGAGAGATAAAAAGATTGAGAGTGAGGAAGAGAGAGAGAGAAAGTGAGAGGAAGAGAGAAAGAGTGAGATAGAGGAAGACAGACAAAGAGAGAAAGAGTGAGAGAGAGGAAGAGAAAGAGTGAGAGAAAAAGAGAGAAAGAGTAAGATACAAGGAAGCTAGAAAGAGAGAAACAGTGTGAGAGAGAGGAAGAGAGAGAGATAAAGAGTGAGAGAGAAAGAAAGAGTGAGAGAGAGGAAAGGAGTAAGAAAGAATGAGAGAAGCCACTCCCACCACTCAGAGGTGACTGCCCGCTGCTGTGGAAAGAAATCTCGCTCTCTGCTCACCTTCCGCCACCGGCATGTGTGTAACAGGGTCCATCACGTGTTGAAGGAACTTGGTTATGTGTTGAGGATGGCCACGCATCATCGCAGATTTTTTGCGCGTTCAGCTTTGGTGGTGTTGGGGGGGTGAACGTCGATTTGTGATTCACAGCCTGTTAGATAACAAGCAAGATAAGATTGTGCATCA
This sequence comes from Triturus cristatus, assembly GCF_964204655.1. Lineage (NCBI taxonomy): Eukaryota > Metazoa > Chordata > Amphibia > Caudata > Salamandridae > Triturus > Triturus cristatus. The sequence goes on from NC_140588.1 coordinate 114,503,694, forward strand.
TGCGTCCATCAAAGGAGAGAGGAAGAGAGAGAGAAAGAAAGAAAGAGTGAGTAGAAGACAGAGAGAAAGAGACAAACAGTGAGGGTGAGAGGAAGAGTGAGAGAAAAAGAAAGAAAGTGAGAAGAAGACAGAGAGAAAGAGTGAGAAAGACGAAGAGATAGAGAGAAACATTGGGAGAGAGGAAGAGAGAGAAAGAGTGTGAGAAAGAGGAACAGAGAAATAGAGGAAGAGTGAGAGAGAGAGATACAGAGAGAGAGGAAGAATGGGAGAGAGAGAAAGAGACAAACAGTGTAGGAGGAAGAGGGCGATAGAAAGAGTGTGAGGGAGAGAAAGGAAGAGATGAGGACACTGAGTGCCCACACTGTGTACAAAACCGTCACAGCTTACCTTTACACCACTGCTCTGTCTCCAACCACGTGTCGCGACCTAGTGGAACTCTCAAGCTCCCACATCTGAAAGATAGTACAGACTTAGTAATAGCAGAGCAGCGTTGGATTAGGATTCAAAATCGTCCCGGGCACTCAAAAAACAAAAGTGGCCACATTTGCATATTGCCTTTCCTCAAAACACTGCTTCGATGAAATTTATTTAATAAAGGCGGGGTGGGGGAGATGCACAGATTCATTTACACTGGTGACTTAAAAACAAATTAGCGTTACAACAAACAAATGATGGACGGAATGCTGACAATGCAGACATTCTCCCCCAGTCAAGAGATCTGGGTTAAATCCATCGTTCTTTTGCCCACTACACCACCCCAGTTTAGACATGGCCATATGCAAATCAGTCTTGACCCTGTGCCTCATGGGAACAGTCCAGCCCGAACTGCCAAGCCATGTCCTCCCTGGACCGGAATCAAGCATCCTAGGACCGGTTTCTGGCTATCAGCCGTCATCAGCCAGGATAGCTTGATTCCAGTGGCGTAGTGAGCACGGGTCCCACGTCTGGGAATACCCATCCCACTTAGGGCGAAAAGCGTTACAACAAACAAATGATGGACGGAATGCTGACAATGCAGACATTCTCCCCCAGTCAAGAGATCTGGGTTAAATCCATCGTTCTTTTGCCCACTACACCACCCCAGTTTAGACATGGCCATATGCAAATCAGTCTTGACCCTGTGCCTCATGGGAACAGTCCAGCCCGAACTGCCAAGCCATGTCTTCCCTACGAATCAAGCTATCCTGGCTGACGAGGGCTGAAAGCCCGAAACCGGTCCTAGGATGCTTGTTTCCAGTCCAGGGAGGACCTGGCTTGGCAGTTCGGGCTGGACTGTTCCCATGGGGCACAGGGTCAAGACTGATTTGCATATGGCTGGGTTCAAACTGGAATGGCATGGTGAGCAAAAAAACGATGGATTTAGGCCCAGATCTCTGTACTGGGGTGAATGTATGACATTGTTCTGCATTCTGTCCATCAATTGTTGTTTTTGCATTTGTCACCCCGAGTGGAAAGGGTATGCTCAGACGTGAGTCCCTTGCTCTCCATGCCACTGGAATCAAGCTATCCTGGCTGATGAGGGCTGAAAGCCCGAAACCGGTCCTAGGATGCTTGTTTCCAGTCCAGGGAGGACCTGGCTTGGCAGTTCGGGCTGGACTGTTCCCATGGGGCACAGGGTCAAGACTGATTTGCATATGGCTGGGTTCAAACTGGAATGGCATGGTGAGCAAAAAAACGATGGATTTAGGCCCAGATCTCTGTACTGGGGTGAATGTATGACATTGTTCTGCATTCTGTCCATCAATTGTTGTTTTTAAAAACAAATTAGGCCACTTCTACTCAGGCCCCCTGCCCTGCTAGGTATGCATACATTAATGGGCGACCCTGAGAGAGAAAGAAAGTGACACCTCTGCCTGTTGCTAAACGTGAGGTAATGACACCCATCTGCCTCTAAAGTCTGTCTTAAGTTTGTCTTAAGACAAACTTAAGACAAAATCCTAACTTCTATGAATACCAAAAGTAGTAAGTTTAGGATTTTGTCTTAAGTTAGTTCTGTGAATCGGCCCCAAGGATCTTGACACCTAGCAGCTCCACTGCTCACACCAACCACCAGCATACCAATAGGAAAGCGAGCCAGATAATCTCTGAAACTGGATCGAGCATCCCCCCCACGATCTATAACTTTTCTGGATTATTCTTTCCCTATACCGAATCTGACCACAATAACACTGGAGATTACATAGTTAACAACTAGGTGCCTTTGGACTTCATTTGGCCCTAGTTCCTGGTCCAAAATCTCACCTACCCAGTTCTTTTTCAGACAGAACAGCAATACCACAAAGGTGACAAAACCGAGCTTTACATAACCTGTTAAATTTAAACAAGACAGAAGGTACACTTAAAATATAGCTAGAGAGTGACAGACGTCAGTTGCCACTCATGATTTTGAAAACCATTGCCTCATGACTCTGAACCGATTCTCTGTTTTAAAAAAATCTTGAAAACCTTTCCTAAAACATGGCACAAATGAAACACTGCAGGAAAACCCCTAATGTATATTCTTGTGCCTCGTAGAACTCGAGGAAATAATCCATAATGTCCTACTTGGAGAGTTTCTTTTTCCAACATTATGTCTTTTAAGTTCACCTCTGATGCACTATTAGTGCCTTATTTTGAAGGCCCATTTCATTATCTATTGTGAAAAGCTCTTATCTCTAGCCATCTTCATATTATTTCGAGGTTAATTTGTCATGAGCATTTGTTCCTCTAGTCTCAAATTGTTCATAATACCAAATCCCAAACTATTGGAGTTGCCATAGCTAACTAGCTTTGCTACCTGTAGCTGTTCTGAGGATTAGAGCAATAATTACGTCAAGCGGTACGCTGATTTCTAATTTTACACACAAACACATTGTGTGAAAAAATATTTGTTATATGTCTTTCCATTATACAGGTTGTGTTAATGTTGTACGATTATTAACACCCGGCCTCTGTGTCTGTCTTTTTGTTGTGTTTTTGCTTTGAATTTACAACGTGTTGCAAGTTTATTGTTTTTTCCGAGGCTACACATAGCCACACTACATCTCATACGCAACTCTGGTGCTTGCTTCTGAAAAGAGATGTTAATGTTGTGGGCCTGGTCTCACTTGTGACAGAAAGGCCCTGGATGCTCCTACTGATGCTCTGCATCCTGATCTGGTTGATTCACTGCTGGCAGCAGGGAGGATCCAGGGGGCCCAGTGTGGGGAAAGGCTGGCTAACACATCTGTGTTTTAGTAGTTCAGCTTACTTCCTATGGCTGCTATTAATCAATAAAATTAATGCTTCAATCATTCTGAGCTGCCTGCACCCCTGGCCTGTAGTGTACTGATTATAAGAAGTGTGTTGTCACGCTGTCTAACTCTGCCCTGTTTTCAGCTGCCTGCTATTAGCGCACTTTAGTTCAACGATGAGTGCCTCGTTGCTCAAATGGGTGTAATTTTTTATATTTATGTTTCCCTCACCTTCATCACTTGATTTTACTCAAGAGCAAGTGTCACTCATAGTTGTTGACTTAACATACAACTGACTAGTCATTATTTTGGTCACAAAGGATCTAAACAGGGCACAAGGGGACAAAACAAATGTGTACTCTGGGTATGGACGTTTATTTCCAAGCAGGACCAATGATTAGTAGACATTGCATTTTGTGTGGCCCTAAATAAAAGTGAATATCTTAATTTCAAAATGTTCTCAACCAAATATTGCTTTTAGTGAATTACTGTTATGCAGCTGTGTCTGGGTTGAGGTCAGGAATATTACTTTATAAGTTAGATTATATTATACCATATTTTCAGCACTTGTATACTCACTTGTGCCAGTGATGTGCTCTTATATCAGTCTGAGCATTTAGGACAAAGTGTTTATTATTCTGACTGGAGTTACTCTTATAGTGTATCTTTGTGTCTGTTGTTACTCCAACACTTGCTGCGTTTATGAATTTGGTCCTATGGGCATGACGATGAACGTTTGTGTGTTTAAATGCGTCTTTATAAATCTACAAATATTATTTCTGTGAGTAGTGGGGTTGTGCAGTTGTGAGCATAGTGTCGCCACCTATGTGGCTTTAGTTCTGTGTTTCGGTGGAACAGATATTATGAGTTTAAAAATTGTTCCCTATTGTAGGCACTGGCGGGCCATTTTATAGAATGTTGAAATGCATTTTATAATTCTGATTAATGAACTTGCCTCTATAATACTCTGTCTGGAGCAATTGGATATATAAGAATAAGAAGTTGCTGCTTCCAATGTTTTGTTGCACTGCTTGAACTAGGTATTCATCTGTTGCTGTTGTGTAGGTTTTAATGCTGTTGTTTGAGGATTTCCCCACTTATGGAGTGTTGTTTGAGTGGCCCTTTTTGCCTTCTAAGTGATGTTAATTGCTGTGTTGATTGAGAGCATGAAGTTATTGAAACAAGTGCCAAATGTACTGCCACACTTATAATCACTGCCACACTGCCACACAGTCCATTGCAGTAATGTGGGATAATATAATGCATGGCTAAACACTTATAAGGTCCCAAAGGCGAGACTGATTGCGTTGCAAATGCTTGTTGAATTAGCAATGGGTCATAATTTGCTTTCAAAGTTGTGTTAATTTTATATTACATTCAGCAGGCTGCTGATAGTAGAGCCTGAGTGCTTAGTAAGATATATGCCTCAGGTACTTCACTCCTAAAAGAAAGTCCTGGTTAACCCAATATCGGAGCTGTGAACAAAAAGATGTCCCTGAATACTTATCAATAGAAGTAAAATAAAATGGAAAGTTTCCTTAAAGTTAACTCTTCATTTCTATGTGCTTCCATTTCAAAGTGTTGCATTTACAAACAACAGACCCAAACTCACAATGGCCATAGACACTGAGTTATGAATAAAGGACATTTAGTGGCCTTTTTCAACATTAGAAACATTTAAAGTGGAGATAAATGGTCCAATATATGATTTGTTTGGCAGATTTTTCTTCTGCACTTCAGTTTTCTCCATGTAAAAAAACATTTTGTATGTTTGTGTAATACAAGTAACAGTATCACATTTTGCAAAATGTATGCACTGTGCTGAAAGTACATATGACACAGGCTCTCATTCCCCGGTAAAAAATCATGTCAGCCTTTTCATAGTGTCTTTACTGATTCAAACCATGGTACCTGGCTCTATGGACATTAGGCTTAACGTCAATTAAGCTGGGCGTTGGGGTGTCTGGTAACAATGCACAAGTTGTTAGCCTTCAGTAGTTCATTATGATTTTCACTAATCAGAAGTAGCTCTCCCTACAGATAATGTTAAAAACCCCTGACCTGGATGATGTCATTGGCCTGGATGATTACATTGAAGACATGACATGGGATAAGGGTACTCAACAGGCTACTAGAAAATATATATCTAAAAACAAACATAAAACAAATACAGAACATTTATGTGTTGCTAACTTTTTACAAATGCTTTTGATCGATTTCTCTAAATTGTTTTAAACTAAAAGTCACAAAGACCATTTTCTTTCTTTATATTTTTTGTATAAAAACAGGTCAACGCCCATCAAGAGAACCCCATCTGGGAAGGTGTGGACCCTGGCGATCTCCAAGCGGTGCAGCATATTTAGCCGAAGTAAGTGGGAGGACCTACAACACTAAACCAAAAAGTCAGCAGAAATCCTGCGCAGCCAGTCCTCCCAACAGAGTGTGTGCTGCACCCTGTGATGGCCCTCATACTTGCGGTGGCCTATACCCAGCTTGATGGGCTGTTGAGAGCTCAACAGCGGCATCAAGCAGGTAAGTTGTTGCTTGAGTTTAACATATTAAATAAGTATTTTTAGTTACAGCAGTGAAATAAGGCATCAACATTAAGCTCAACACATGTCCAATGCACAAGAATAGTTCATGAAGGTGTAAGGATTGCACAAGGTGTATGATGATGTTTTATGTATATTGATTTGTGAAAAAAAATCACACCAGATTTCTTATCACTCCAAAAGGATTGTTTTTAGCAGACACCCGCCTGCCTAAACAACAAATACACATGATTATCCGTGATAAGGGATAGTTGCACCAAACAGGCCACAAATTGTAATTGTGCCAGGTGTCATGTTACTTCAGTGTTGTGAATGATATTACATTAGCAATATTACAGGTCACATAGCACAAAATGCCCTTATGATACAGTGGGTATTCCAAACATCACATTGGTGAGTTGGTATTATAAACAAACAATAGTGAGCATGTGAGGCAAAATGACTGGAAACATCAGATTAAATGGCTACACTTTTGATTATCAACATATCACAAATATGTTTTGCATCAAAAATACATTTTAAATTATATTAAAAGTGACACTTTTGCATGATTTCTTACTCCTTAACAAATTTGCAGGTAAGCCCGCCTGTAGTTCTCAAACAAATTTGAGAAGCCTACATTTTTTGATAAAACAGCCAGGAATGGGAACACATTGGTACAGAGTAACACATATGCCACAACTTTCATTATATCCATTTGTTATGTCCAGATGATAGATTAATGTTAAAAAATAGGAGTCTTAAAGAGACTTTGGCAGATAGAATGTTCTGTCACATATATGTTGCAGTATCCAGCATGAAATTCCAAAACAGGCTCAACTCAAGACTCATAAGGAAATTGTAGAAACACATCAAGGTTTAATCTGTTCCATATTGTGATTTGCTTTCTATTTTTAAATTGATAAATTATATATGTATCAGTGTATAAAATATTTACAGTGATTTTGAACCAATTTGTTCCTAAAGTATAAAGGTGGTTATGCTATGTAAGATTTTTTGTGACATAAATTCAGTATTCAATACAACAAATCTGAACTATGGAGAGAATTTAAAAAGGTGATGGGAAAATATCATAAATGAGGAAGGAGCTACATGGAGAAATTACGAAACTGTAAGCAAATGGTTTCTGAAGATGTTCCCTACATGCAGGGGATAATAAAAATGAACCAAAGTTTGAAAAGCTAGAAGCAGGTGAATTCTGACAAATGTGAAAATGTTTTGAGAAACAACTTCATGATCTGTTCTATTTGCGCAGATACAGTAAAATTATTGCATATGTCTTTACAGCATCTTCAGAAACAGGTGAAGGGGGCAGTGGCCACAAAGACGGGGAAGCAGTTGGCCATTACCCTTTGGGTGCTGAGACTACAGACACTGATGGACACAGTGGCACAGAGGGTGAGGGGATTACAACGGAGGTCCCTGTCTCATCATCATCATCATCTTTGGAGGCCTCCACAAGTGAGCAGTCCCTAGTGGTGGTGGACCCTACAGGAACTGTACCACCTGCATCCCTGTCTGTCACCCAGAGAGCCATCTCGACCCTTCTTCCTGCTCCCTTCAGTTGGTGAAACCCACCTGCTAAATGGACTGGGTTCCCCTTTATCACAGGTGCTTCACCCCCTGCCCCTGTCCCCCAGGCTGAGCTGAGTGGGGAGGTTATTGACCTCCTACGCAGCATCTCTGTAGGCCAGACTACATTCCTGAATGCCATCCAGAGCCTTAGTTGCCAATGCAACACGTGGTAGCATATCTGGAAGGAATTCATAGTGCTATATCTGGCCTGCAGAGATCATTTACAGAACTAGCCTCCTAACTGACTGCAGTCTTCCAATCAGCCCAACCTTGTGCCCCAAGTCTGTTCTCCCACCCCTATCCCAAGCACACTCAGCTCTCTGCAGGTACCTACTCCAGCACACACAATCAGCACACTCATTCACATAAATCCAAAAACACACAGAAACACAAGCAAACACACAAAAAGCATACACACTATTGACACTACCAGATATTTTAATTCAAAATTTTACAGAAATAATTCAGGAGATCAAATCGGCCCTGAATTGGACCAAAAGTAAGAGGGAGAGATCCAAAACACGATGGTTCGATGAGACTTGCACTCGGGCTCTAAAAGACCTTCATGGAGCCCTGAAAGCATCAATCTCAAATCAAGGATCTCCGACTGGTGTATAAGAAAGCCTAACAAAATAGAGAAGAGGAGTTAAAAGAAGAGGCGTGGGAAAACCTGGCTAAGGCTGCATCCCTAAACAGTAGTAGGGATTTTTGGAAGATAGTAAATGCTCCTTTCTTCAAGAAGGAACAAGAATAATGATTAGACAACCACATGGACGAAGAGAAAATACCATCTTGATGGCATCCCAATATGGATTCCAGAAGGGCAAAGGTACAATTGACCAAAGTCTAAAACTAAGCCTGATTATCTCTAAATACACCAGAGCAAAGAGAGGGAATATATACATGACTTTTATGGACCTCTCGGTGGCTTTTGATTGCGTAACTCCACACCCCGCACAGATCCCAGGCTGATTACCCTTATACGCCAAATGTACTCACAGGCGACAGCGTCTGTCCACTACGGAAGCGATGGCCAGGCCAGGTTGTGTTCTCATCCCATTCTTATTTTCACTCTATACAAATGGGGTAGAAGCAGCCTTGAAAAGGTGTACGCCTGATGTTCCATCTTTTCTCTCAGATGCATTGCCAATCCTGGCCGATGTGGATGATGCTGTCCTGATAGCAAGGACAGGTGTAGCACTTCAATGCCTAATTGACACCTACGTGAGTTTCCTGTCATCTATGGATCGTAAAGTAAATGAGTACAAAATCTTTATCTCAGTTTCCGGACTACAACCCCCTAAAAATATTCCATTGTTCCATATTGGGACTTGTAAGCTAGCCATTGTATAGACCTTTTCATACCTAGGAGTTGAATTTGATAATAAACAAACCTGGTCAAACTTGGTGGCTAGTAGGGCACAAACAATGGAGTGCACTCTGGCTGCAGTCTTCAGTTTTACTAAGAAACTAGGCTCAAAGCCCCTAGCAATAATAAAAAAGATTTACATTGCCAAAACGATCTCAGCAACGACATATGGGGCAGGGGTCTGGGGCATAGTACCAACGACTCCCTACAGAAGATGGAGAATAGGTTCTTTAAGAGGATCGCCTCACTTCCTTCCTCATTCTCAAACTATGTTACTCACTTAAAGTTGGATTTGCCCTATTAGTCGGACAGAGCAAGAGTAGCCCTGATCATGCTCTTGCACTCAATATGGAGCATGGATATAGTGGACCTTAATCAGACTATCATACAAAACTGTCTTTTATTGGACAAGGGTCATACAATTCCCTGGCTAGAGTATGTTAAAGTGACCCTGTACTCGCCAGAAGTGCCTGAATTGTATGTAAATCCCATCTCATGCTCGAGGTTCTCAAAAAGAGGCTAAAGGCATTATTCTTAGTGAAGCTAGCCTATGAAAGGATGGAATCCCAGAAGGTAAAAATAAACTGTAAAATGTTAGTACTTGATTCCACCTTTAAAAAAGGGTGAATACTCATATTTAAATGCGGTAAGGAACCTGCACTATATGTTCATCCTTTTAATGTTCCGCCTGAACCTAATTCCTCTGATGTAGAGCTTCCCTCTGAAAAAGTATGATCCCAGTGACCTGACTACATGCCCATGCAATAACCTATCCACCCAGTCTGACCTTCACCTCATATTCTTTTGTTGTTTTTATAAGGAGCAGACAGCCAAATATATTATACCTCTTTTAAGGTGGTATAATTTCAAGCAATGTCATGTCACACTGTTCTTTATGAAGAAGCTCCATGACCCTTTTGTATGTTTCTGTGTGGCTTCACTCCTTTGGGCCTGTAAATGAAGGAGACATTCATTTAATCTCCCGGAAACATTATAAAAACTACCCGAATCAGGCCCGAGGCGACACAGGACTTGCATAATACATTTAATTTAACTAATCTGGTAACTGGGAATATGCAGTACTTTATTTGATCCCTTACTGCATTCATTGCACAAACTATATTTTATGTTATCAGATTTATAACGCGCGCAGCCGCCCCAACAAAGGGGAATCTGATGCTGGAACTGCAAGCTGTTAAAACACCATGAGACCAGCACCGGAGACCCATTAGACAGGGAAAAGATGTGTTTTGATTGCTTTATGGAATTGAGCATGGTTATTAATGCTCCTGATTCTCACAGGGAGAGAGTTCCAAATTTTTGCAAAGAGGACACGAAAGGAGTGTCCTCCTGCTCAGATTTTTCTCACCCGGGAGACAACCGCCAAGTATTGGCCCATTGAGAGTAGGTGGTGGGTGGGAATGTAGGGTGAAAGAAGATTCACCAAAATATCCAGGGCATGAAGGTTCAGAATTCTGTGGGCGATACAGAGGGTTTTAAACTCAATATGTTTTGCAACCTGTAGCCAGTGCAGTCTGCCGATGGCGTTGATAGTAGGACATGTTCTCGGCAGACCAAGTAGGGTCTGGGCAGCAGTGTTTTGCGCCCTTTGTAAGCGGAGAATCTCAGCTTTATTCGCCCCTAGGTAGAGAGAGCTAGCATAGTCCAACCTAGATAGAATTGTGGCCTGGACGATGACCTGACGGATGGTAGGGTCGAAAAAACCCAACAATGGCTTGAGCCCACGTAAAAGTCCAAAACAGGTCCCGGCTACAGCCTCATTTGGGCCTGAAAGGTGAGGGCAGAGTCAACCCATACTCTCAGGTTTGTGACTGCCTTCATAGGGGTGGGGGCAGCCCAGAGTAGATGGCCACCACTGCTCACTCCACAGTTCGGTGTCTCTTCCCACCAACAAGATCTCTGATTTGGTCGCATTCAGTTGAAGGCAGTTGGCAGTCATCCAGTCTGCTATAGCTGTTAGATCATCCCTGAATTTGAGCTCATCCTGCATAGAGTCATCAGTGCCACCACCAACTGCATGTCATCTGCTGAAGATACCACAGTTAATCCTCTGCTCCTGGCTACTGCAGCTCAGGGTTGGATGTAAATATTAAATAGGGTTGGGCTGAGAGCTGAACCCTGTGGGACCCCTTGGTGGATGGCATGTACCTGGGACTTTAAAGGAGACACACACTTGAAATGTTCTCTTAGATAGAAAAGAGACAAACCAGCCCTGGGCAGGACCCCAATGCCTGCCTCCTTCAGGCACTGCAGCAGGATCTGCGGGGACACTGTATCAAACGCTGCGCTCTGATCAAACAGTATCAGAGCAGACGTACGCCCTGCGTCCAGAGCGGAGTGCCAGAAGAGCAGTCTCCATGCTGTGACAAGGGCGGAACCTATTCTGGGAGGGGTCAAGCAGATTTTTGTTTTCAATGAACCGTGTGAGGATGGTTTTGATATATGCTTCAGCAATTTTAGATACCCATGGCAAGAGAGAGATGGGGCAGAAGTTCTCTGGTTTAAATGCATCTAGTCTGAGTTTTTATTATTAAAGGGATCACCATGACCAATTTCCAGACCCTGTGGACTACCGCTGTGGATATAGACATTGAATTGCGCATTTTTGCACAATCTAACCCTATACCCACATTGTACGGAGGTTTGGCCCTCGAATCTTGCTATTTTAAATGATAATTCTTACTAACTTTTACTGTATTAAGAAGAATGATATTGTATATGTTTTAATATGTATACTTTGATGATCTATGCTTTCCAAACTTGATTGAATAAAGTTTAATATTGAATTGAAAATGTTTTATTGACACTACACCCATACCCACTGCAACCATCAACATACCCACAATCACCATCAAACCCACAACCACCACAACCTACACCACACCCACAATCACCACAACCACCATACTCCCCACCATACCCACCATAACCAGCACCCTCCACACCTACCAGCACCCCACACCAACCACAACCACCAGCACCTCCACAACCACCAGCACCCTCACAACCACCAGCACACCCACAAGCACCATAAACACCAACATACCCAGAACCACCAGTGCACCCACAACCACCAGCGTACCCTCAAACACCAGCACAACCACACACACACACACACAAGCACACCCACAACCACCACAACCAGACCGACCACATCAACAGTACACTCATCTAAACAAACACCCTCCCACAAAACCACACCTACACCTAAAACAACACCAGCAAAAACCAAATGCCCTCACCCAAACACCTGCCAAAAACACACACCCAAATGTTCAAAACATAAAACAGACCAAAATGCAACTGCACAACAGACAGACATATGCGCATCACACATTCCAACTACCTCTACCTCAAAAGCCCAGTCCTCTCCCACCCCTCCTACCCTTTATCCTTGTACTTCTTTTCTTTCTGCTATGACCTGACCCCTTCTAAACCCATGCCTCTCAAACACAAATCTACCACTCCCACCCCTCCCAAACCCAAATCCATCCCTACCACCCCTTCCACAGCCAAAGGCAGCCCTCCCAAACCAAAACCCACCCCTTACCAAACTAAAACTTATGATGTAACTTTTTTTGTAAGTATCCATTACCTAGAAAGCAGCCTGCACAAACTTAACAAATACATAAACATTATACAGGTGTAATTCTTTAAATGTCTTAATCTGCAACATTACACACACATATGATTTACATATTAGTTCAATATTGGTTGCATGCAAAAATTTGAAATGCACAAGTAGAGAGCTAATGCAAACAAACAGTGCAAATGGAAACAAGTAATAAGAAGTGTAACTTTGATTCCAGCGATGGCGGGGTTGATTAGCTGCGTTGTCAAGTAACAGCAGCAATGGCGGAACTGGGACCATAGAGTTCATGTTGGCAACAGTGGTAGGAAAAGAAAAAATCTAAGGGCCCGATTCACAGAACTAATCTGAGACAAAATCCTAAATGTACTACTTTTGGCATTCACAAAAGGCATTTAGTAGTAGTGAAGTTAGGAGTCCTAACCTACACACATGTACACCACATATATTTAAAGGCATTTTCTACTTACCTCACCTACCAGGGAAGGTCATGTTCTAGCTAACTGTATTCAATTTATTATTATACTAATAGTGAATATTGTACTGTTATTCACTATTAATGTGATAAAACAATGACAAAAAGCAAGGAGATTGGAGCCTCAACCAATGTCCATGAAGATGAGATGCTCCCTGTGTTTCTGGCTCTGATGTTTCCACCTCTGAGTCCAGGGGTCACAAATAAAGTGTGAGGGGTTGCAAGGGGCAATCTAGAGCAGCTGCAACTCCTGGTGACCCATAAATGAAGTCCATGATTAACTATGATGCCTCTGATATGGCTATTTAGACCCATACACTAGAGTAATGTCAAGTGCAAAGGGTATTTGTGCTTTTTTTGATACTCATGCCTATAAAAAGACGAACCCAAAGTGCTTTCGTACGCTAGCACATGCAACTACTACCATATTCAATTTGGTGACTTTTGCCTAAGAAACCTGTGGCGCTATGCGAAATAAAGCACACAAAACTGGCAAAGTAATAGTTGTGAGTTCCCCATAATTTTACACCTGTTCTTAATCAGGTGTCAATAAAACCCACACCCAAAAGTATGGGAGGCACCAGGGTGCGCTTGAAATATCATTATATAGTCAGGTATAAACGACCCACATGCTTACTACCAACATTTTTATTGGGTTTTGGCAGCAAATACAGTTTACACTCGAAATAGGATTACAATTCTGGTAAAAACGGCTTGTAATACAAGTGCTTGCCATTGCGAATATTACCAGGCTAAACCTGGTTCAAAAATTAGGGCGGCAAATTGCACAGTACTGATATGTGCATAACAGACCAGGTGAATTCACATGCAATTTGCATTTATTCTCTGTTCTTTGGTGTCAGTCTCAGAATCAACTGCAAATTGGAAACTCGCTAAGTGCCTCTCCTCTTGTAAACAGTAATTATCAGGTGCATACACTGCACTCGTGCTTACAGGTGACTCATAATCAGGGCCTGCTATTTTGTTTAATTTCTTAAAATTCTGGAACAGTTTAACTTTGGCTCCACACTTTCATGTTTGACCAGGCCACATATGTATATATTTTTACACATGGCCTCATGTACTCACGTGATTTAACAATATAAATTTGATATAGTGCACTAACAGTACATAAAGTGCATTCACTGTTTAAACTCAATATATATGTGTGCATAACTAATGTTTTCATTACAGTAACATCAAAATTGCAGTTCCTATTTTCTGCATCTGTGTGGTTTAAATAATGATGATTAACTTGTACAAACTCATGCATTTATTGAATAGTACTCTACATTCATATTTCAACTGTGTATGTTTCTTTAATCATGCATTTAACACATTATGTTGACCCCAGGCCCTAAGCATTTGGATTCCATGTTTTAAATTCCAATGAGAAAGCTTGCCTGGGTTGTGATGCTTTTCTCTCCTCTGCAGGTGCACTTGCATGAGCTCATGGTTAAAGAACGGATCATTGTGCGAAAGAGATAGTGAGACTCGAAAGGGGTATCATTGGCAAGGACAAGGGATGCTAATGAATGAAGGGAGGAAGATGGTCCATATTGAATATGAATGCTGCAGGAATGCAAGGACATTTCAGTGTATGGGGATCAGAAGAAAGGAGTCTAAGTGTAGTTGCCAAGATTTTACCGTGAGAAGGTGGAGAGTTGTTCAACTCGTGACAGAGGTTCTCAACATGTTCTTTGTGGGTTCGAATTAGTAAACCCACTTTGGGGTTTAGTCAGATTTCCTTCTAGACTTTGAGAGGTACAGAACTCTTTACAACATCTCTGTTGTGTGGCTTCTTTCTATGCTTTATTCTCTCCCTTTAGGGAATTTCTACAGAAGTTCTGCTATGCTGACACCTTTCTCCTTAAATTGATCTAATTAGGGTCTCCTCATCCACTAATATTTAAAGTAGATGTAGATTGGGAGATTTAGATTTTCCTCTTGCATAACAGGCAAGAAGACCATATATAGTATACTGATCATCACATCCTTTTTTTAATATAATGCATCCATATTACTGAATTTCTTTGTCTGTGAACAAAAATGAAAACAACAATTCTGGGAAGATTGTTCTGCCAGACACATTGATAGGTTCAGTGACCTCACCTAGCCTGTTGGGAAACAGTAGTATGCAGGAAAAAATACCTAATACGACGGGTGAAATGACTGTATTAGGGCCATCTCAGTTGATTTCTGCTGTGGAGGATGGCAATCTGATGGTGGCTGTAGATTTGGCCCTTGGAGATAAGGATTCTCAGGATAAAGAAAAGGAGCATAGTGACTGCTTCTTTTCAGTCTCCGAAGGGGCAGAGTGGTCCCAGGATGAACAAAGCTCAATGTCTGGGGACAGTAATCCTGATTTCGACTTGGAGGAGAGCGATTTGGTCCCACCCACAATAACCAAAAAACCTAAATCTAAACCACAAGCGGACACTCAAGATCGAGGGAGTAGCAATCTAAATTGGGACCATTCATCCGCCACTTTACTTGCAGGTACTCCTATCTCGGAAACAGTAGAAAATACCACAATGCTGGAGGTCATACATCAAGCTATCCTTGCGCATAGGGAAGAAACTTCTCAGGACAGTCGAAAAGCTCAAGCTGCCATGAGAAAGATGCAAGGGGTAGTAAGGAAGCTTTCCAAGGGATTTGCGAATATTGGGGAGAGGGTGACGAGCCTTGAGGAAAGAATAGTAGATACGGAAGCAGAAACAGCTCACACCTCCACTCAAGTTGAGGCTCAAAATGCGCAAATCAATGATATCCAGTGGAAGCTGGAAGAATTTCAAAATCGACAGAGGAGGAACAATCTCAGGGTGCTGGGGGTCCCCGAGGGGTTGGAAGCTGGAGATGATAGAGTGTATATAATTAGGCTATTTAAATCCACCTTCCCGGAGCTTTTAGAATGGAATTGGACAGCTGAAATCCAAAGGGCGCACCGCACCCCGTTTAAGATTCGAGCAACGATAGGAGGGGAAGTAAAACCACGAGCAATCTTGGTATTCCTGGGGAATTTTCTCCTGCAACAGACTATCTTGGAAAAAGCTAGACCAGAAGCAAGAAGATCAAATGGGGAGGTTTCTTTCTTTGTCCATCCTGACTTCTGCCATACAACGGTAGAGAGACTTTGGAGACTGAGGCAGTTAATTAAACCATTTCAAGAGAGAAATACTCAGTGCTGTCTAATCAATCCAGCGCAGCTCAAAGTGATTCATGAAGGACAGACCAGATATTTTTCATCTGAGATAAAAGCTAAAGAGTACTTGGACACCCTGGGTAATCCTAAAGGTTGAATATTGTACCTCAGGTTTATTATAGAAGTTCTTTGGATGTATTAGGGCTGTGGGGGGTACTGGTATGGGTATATTGGATGATTGGCTTAGATCCACCCAGCTCGCTAATGCTGTACACATCACATGCACAGACCTTGGTCTGAGCGCCTCTTGGGAAGTAAGGTGAGGAGAGGGGGTGGGGGAGGGGGGGCGAGAGGGTTGGGGTTGGTTGGGGGAAGGAGAAGGGGATGAAAAATATCCCCAAAAATATAACAAGTCCAGGTGCCATTTTCAGGGGCGATATTTTGTGTATTTCTATAATGGTTTGGGCTCTGAATTTTGGCGAAGTCAAAGGAAGATCTAAAAGATAGTAATGGGGAAACTTAAGATATGTACAGTCAATATAGGTGGTCTAAATGACTGGAGGAAAAGGCAGAGACTAGGGCATTTCTTTAGTTTAAATTCTATAGACATCCTATGTTTACAGGAGACGCACTTACCCTGGGAAAAAAAGCATCTGATAAATATTAAAGGTTTTGATTAGCTGACCTGTTCCTCACAGACGTCTATACTAAGAGGTGTGGCAATTTTAGCCAAATCTACATTGGGAGGGGCAAAACGTCAAAGGGCTGATACAGTGGGGAGATGGGCATTGGTAGAATTGGAAATTGGGTGTACAATCTGTGTGATCTATGGATCTAACCAGGATGATCCTGAAATATTCGATTTTTTGGAAATAGAATTGGCAAACTGGCCTAGTCCAGTTATAGTATGTGGAGATTTTAATATTCAAGTAGATTTCATAAATAAAGACCCTTACGTAGGGCTAAAACCTAGGGTATTCCGAGCGATTAGCTCCCTGGCTAAATCACATGGGCTGGCAGATGTATGGGGGAATAAAGAGCCCAATAATCCGGGCTTTACATATTTATCTTGTCCTTTCCAGAAATATTCAAAATTGGATTATTTTCTGGTATCAGCAACAGAATTGAACAAAGTTAATATTAAAAAATTATCGAAAACTATGTCTGATCATAGCCCTCTGATTTTGGAATATGAATGTGAGACTTTTAAAAAAAAATTCTCAAGATGGACCTTTGAAAGGAAATTGCTAGCGGATACTAGCTATGTTGAACATTTAAGGAAATGGACTCAGGATTATTTTGATGCTAATCGTTTTAGCGCCTCCAGAAACAATGTTTGGGACTCATTTAAGGCAGCATTGAGGGGTGAAAAAATTTGTTTCTCTGCTAAGCGTAGGAAAGCAGATCGGCTAGAGAACTTGAGACTAATTAATCAGATAACAGAAGCAGAAGAACAGCATATGAGGGAAATTGGCCAGGGAAAAGATGGCGTGGGGACTCGGCAGAGGATCTCTATTATCCAAGCAGGGCTTCATAAGCAGATAGCCCAGAAAGCTGCAGGTGAATATCAGACCCATAGAGGCAAACTATATGAGACTGGAGAACAGACAGGCAGATTATTGGCACTTCGGATCAGGCAAGGGAAAACCAAAAATATTATTTCAAACTTATGTGAAGATAACCAAAACTATTCGGAACCAAGTGATATATTGAAAGTTTTTTAAAACTTTTTTCAAACATTGTATAAGGAAGAGATTGATCTAGAGACTGGAAGACATGAATTTGTGGATAGTGGTCCTCACGTAAGCATGGCCGATAAAGGAGAGCTAGATAAGGATCTGGAAATGGGTGAGGTATTGGAAGCATTACAGGAGTTAGCAGTCAGAAAGGCGTCAGGACCGGACAGCATCCCGCTAGAAGTTTATAAAAGCATTCGGAAGGAAATTGCCTTAATATTGTTGGATTTATTTAATGGGATAATGTGCACGGGTGTAATACCGGAGTCCTGGCGGGAAACAAATATTATTGCCTTTCACAAAAAAGGAAAACCTAAAGAGTACCCTGGATCCTACTGGCCAATATCCCTCATCAACGCGGATAATAAGATCTATGCTAAGATTTTAGAGCTAAAAGGTTGGGAAGGATTATTGCCGGTCTAGTCTCCCCGTGGCAGCGTGGATTTATTCCAGGCAGAGGAACAACTGATCATATTAGGCGAGCTATCACTCTGTTTGATGTGCAGGCTGCCTCGTGGGGAAGGATGGCCATGATCCTTCTCGACGCAGAAAAGGCCTTTGACCGTGTTGCGTGGAAGTATTTATGGGGGATATTGGACCATAGGGGCTTTGGCCCTAATATAATAAAAGCTATGAAGGCCATGTATCGTGACCTTAAGGCTAAAATTCAGCTAATGGGTGAAAGCTCAGAACTAATTCATATCTCCAGGGGGACGCGTCAGTGGTGCCCCTGCTCACCTATCCTTTTTGCTTTATATATAGACCCGTTGATATGCAGAATTATGGGTTGCAATGATATTAAACCAGTAGTGTGTAATAGGATGGAGACCAAATTATTGGCTTATGCGGACGATTTGGCGATAATTACATCTGAGCCAATTATGGCATTAGTAGCTCTTAAAGGGATAGCGGAGGAATTTGGGTGCTCATCTGGCTATCGTTTAAATGAGTATAAGACTCAGATAATTTGTACAGCCAATATTAAAAAAGAGGATATAAAATATACTGAGTCAGCAGTCTATTTAGGGGTTATGGTTAGCTCAGCTATAGATTTAATTATAAAAGAAAACTTTGCCCCTCTTTTGAAATCAATAATGGCAGACCTTAAAAGAATAGATACTCTACATCTTTCTATAATAGGGAGAGTTAATGTGTTGAAAATGATTATGTTCCCTAAGATCTTATATCTTTTTCGTTCTATCCCATTTGCTGTAGATGAGAGTCTATTAAGGTCAATAGAAGCAATTTTTGTGAATTTTATCTGGCAATACGGCAAAATAAGACGATCAATGAAGTACTTGTCTCTACACGGGAAAAAGGGGGGTTAGCAATACCGAATATCAGACTTTATTATTGGGCGTGTCTGCTGACTAAGATGGCAATCCTATTTGATCCTGCCACTAATCTCTCGGAATCATCATCTGGTACTCAAAATCCCCCCTCTATTTATGTACTTATGCTGGGCAGAGAAACACTGGGGCTTTTGCTGCGGAAAACTGAGCGGAGATATTTTTAAAAAAATGAGATACAAGACTCTTGAAGGGATTTGGCAAGTATGAAAACAAGTTCGAAAATTATTATCAATACCAAAAGTTAATGGGTATTCACCATTGTGGAATTCTAAGGTTTTCCCGCAATTGAGTGGGGATAGTATGGGGAGATTATGGGAACATCACGGAATTAAAACATTAAGTGAGATCTTTGAAGGGGAGGTCTTGATGGGATTCAAGAATATCCAGCAAAAATACAATATTCCAGGGAATCAAGGGTTTAAATTTGTGCAAATTCATAGCACTATAATGGCTTTAAGACCAAGGATAGTTATAGGGAACAGAATTAAAGTGATGGATTATATATCAAAAGGAGGTACTAAGATTAAATTAGTATATAGATTTCTATTGTTAGGGATCCCAGATGATTTGGAAAAGATGGAAGCTGCCTGGGTATCGAGATTGGGAGACCCAGATGTTGATATCGACAGAGCACTTAAGTTAGCTATGAGATTGTTCCGCTCAACGAATTTGAGAGCCCAACAATATAAAACCCTTTTAATTTGTATTTTACACCAGCAAAATTGTTTGTATGGGGTAAAAGGGAGAATGATAACTGTCCTAGGTGTCAGGAAGGGCCCGCAAATCTAGTACATATGTTTCAGCAATGCGTGAAATTAAATGTAATTCGTGGGGAAATTGAGAAATTTTTGGAGATGCTGTTAGGAGTTAAGATTAATTTATCCCCTACTCTTATGATAATGGGAACGGATAGTAAGTTGGGGCTGAATAAAGAAGAAGAAGCCCTTGTTTTTATTTCTGTCTCGGTTCTTCGGATTCTTATCTCAGCGGGCTGGAAAGCCACACAAGCGCCGGTGTTTCATATGTGGCTCGCAAGACTTTTGGGTATACATAATATTGAATCTTCCCTTTTTGATTATTGAGGTAGGAAAAGAAGAGAAGTGGGATAGAATTTGTGGGCTCCATTAAAGAGATGGAGGGATTCCTATTTATAATACTTTGCTCAGATAATAAGATCTAAGTATGTTGATTACAGAGCTATATTATTTTGTATAAACTATTATGTATCACTGTTCGTCGAATGGGATTGTAAGATGTAAATTGTATATTGTTCTTGGTACCTGGACAAATAAAAAAAAATAAAAAAGAGAAAGCTTGCCTGGGTTTTGATGCTTTTCTCTCCTCTGCATGTGCACTTGCATGAGCTCATGGTTAAAGAACGGATCATTGTGCGAAAGAGATAGTGAGACTCGAAAGGGGTATCATTGGCAAGGACAAGGGATGCTAACGAGTGAAGGGAGGAAGATGGTCCATATTGAATATGAATGCTGCAGGAATGCAAGGACATTTCAGTGTATGGGGATCAGAAGAAAGGAGTCTAAGTGTAGTTGCCAAGATTTTACCTTGAGAAGGTGCAGAGTTGTTCAACTCGTGACAGAGGTTCTCAACATGTTCTTTTTGGGTTCGAATTAGTAAACCCACTTTGGGGTTTAGTCAGATTTCCTTCTAGACTTTGAGAGGTACAGAACTCTTTACAACATCTCTGTTGTGTGGCTTCTTTCTATGCTTTATTCTCTCCCTTTTGGGAATTTCTACAGAAGTTCTGCTATGCTGACACCTTTCTCCTTAAATTGATCTAATTAGGGTCTCCTCATCCACTAATATTTAATGTAGATTTAGATTGGGAGATTTAGATTTTCCTCTTGCATAACAGGCAAGAGGACCATAAATAGTATACCGATCATCACATCCTTTTTTTAATATAATGCATCCCTATTACTGAATTTCTTGTATGTTTTATGTTAAGGCTAAACTTCATTCATCATTTTGGCCTGGCTGTAGTAATCCTGTATTTTCACAATGCATTCCTGAGACTTGTGTATATCAGTCTAGGTTTGAATTTGTAATAAATCCATACTTAATCCCATCTTCTGACTCAGAGTGTTACTGTGTGGCCAAATGGATTACACTGTAATTGTTAAATTGTAGCTGATCCTAGCTCATTTTATTCCTCAGGCACCTAAAAAGTTCCATTGCAGGGAGCAAGAAAGAAGGAGTCAAAATACTATGCATTAGCATTGCTTTCTTGTTACTTTGCTAGGATGGCTTGAGATGCTTCTCATTTAATGCATCCTGTTTTGTCAGGCTGCCTGCAGTAATTTCATGTTCAGATATGATTTGATTTCCTACAAAGGATGACCAGGGTTTCATATTTTTACTCATAACCTTTTCACGAGTTTTTTCTTTCTTTTTAATTCAAAAGGAATGCATCTCATGATTTTGTAAAATAATATCTGTGCAACTGTTACTGTCTCCCTCGCAAGTTTCAGCCTCTAGGCCTCTGCCTTTAAAATATCCGCCATTCCATTTTCTGTGATCGTCAGCAATATCCTCTAAACTTAATAAAATGATCTCCTTAAAACAGAGACAGTTTTAGAGCACAAAACCGTGGCATCAATCAAACCTTTCTGTCACACTGTTGGTAGCTGTGAATATGATCAAAGTTCATGGTTTTCCTTTCCTGACACGTTTGTGAACGGTATTTGTTTTGAATATAGAGCAGAACACAGCAGGAAGAAATGACAGGATGAGGCCCGGCCTCTTCTGCGGTAAATGTGACAAAAAATATAAGGAAAGCAGCATATTCACAATTTTAACAAAGAACTGTTTTTAACCAGATGCCTAAATATTGAGTGCATTTCTACTTCACTGCAGGATATTGGTAGACCCGCTATATGGAGAAAAACATATTGTTAGAGTAAGTATATCATTTAGAGAATAGATATGCAAATTATATTTTTACATTTCTCATCTATAAACATTTTTCTTTTTGAATGAATTGCACGTTTAATAGTTTAATGTTTGATTTATAATAGATTGATAGCCACCAATTGCTCCCATAACGGATTACAATATGTAGTAGAGTTTAGTAAATCTACATTTGAATCCATATGCTAACTTTTGCATTGTACATTATTAATCATAAGGTCTGTTTTTTCATATTAACAAGAAAAGGGTATTTAAATCTGGTGCAAAAGTGTTGTCGGCAAGAGACAGGTGAGATTTCCTTGGGTGTTTTCAGCTGGCTGTGCACAGGAAGCATCCCATCGGAAAGACACAGACTGGCATAGCTGTCCTTTTCTGTGCTTTCACAGCTAAGAAAGTCATCACATAGCCAAATTTATTATCCAGCATAAGTATGTGTGTTAGAGTCAAGCTGGGAAACTCATATGGGTACTTTGGGACTAAAAAGGCTTAGTTTGAGTCTAAAAAATTAGGGTTTTTTAGACCATAATGTGGTTTAATCATTCAATGCTTTGATTCAGTGAACGCCATGTAAACTTTTTCAGTTCTCTGTTATATACTGTTTTAATTACAATCAATAAGTCTGTAGCTTTTTATTTTCTGTTTATGATTTATCATTAGTATTACGTTAATAATTTTAATAAATATTTTTAAGTTCATCGTGTTGATTTCTTGTTTATGTTCAACTTAGGGAAAAAAAAGTTCTGAAACTCACTCATAATAAATACAAGCTTGTAGTCTCAAAGGACTGTTCACTACCCTGTAGGCACCCTGCTCAAGCACGGCATTGGAGGTATGTGGGTTACAGTCAGCCTGAAATTCCTTGCTTGATTTGGTAAGTTGGCTTCAGTCTGCACTTTACAGAGGAAAGTGGATGAATAAAACTGGGTTGAATTTGGTGGTAAATCTGCAAAATGTATCACTGGTAGTTAGGTTATCACAATGTTCCGGTTAAGAAAGAATTGAGCTTCTATACCTTGGTTTTCCCTTGATTTGGGTCGGAATACTGGAGCTGACAGATTGAAAATCTGTGTTCTTGCTTCTTTCCTGACAGCCTTATCCTGTAGTTGTCAGGATCTCAAGGTTTAAGTTTTCGATGTAGCACAGTGTATTGTGGGCCTTGTCCAAAATGTTGATTAGCTGATCCATTGATAGAAGCATTGTAATGTGATTGCAATCACTTGACGATAGTCGAGTAAATAACTCCATCTCAGACTTGTGTGAATAACTTACACTCTACAGTGACTGGGACTGTGTTAGCACCGTTTGAGTCAAGTGACCCCCTTTCACTCTTTAATATAAGTGAATTGTGGTTGTGCCTCCTTACTCCTTTTATTTCTGTAACTTCAAGGGAAGACCTGCTTTCAATGTTTTTGTGTTTTCACCAAGGTTGCTAGGTCATCCTATGAAGAAAGTTATTTCAAAATGTGTGGAAGAAGGTTAAAATGTATTGAGCAATTTTCCATATGTTGTTTCAAGGAAACAGAGGCCCTTGGAGTCAGTGTAAATGGGTTTCTTGATAACAGTATCCAGGCTGCTGTGTGAGTGTCATGCGAATTGAAATGTAGAATAGAACATCTGGGGGTAGCCTTACTGGCACCCAATGCACAGCATGTGAAGATTTGGTTTACAGGCCTGAAAAACAGAATGGTTATATCCCACTGTGATGGTTTCCAGTTGTTCTGGTGATTTGAGAGAATATTGTCCCTTATAACAGGAGTGTTAAGGAGGCGTTGGCAAATCAGAAGCCAATAAAGGAGGGGAAAATGGGGAAGTACCTGGTGTTGATTTGTGGGGATTTTAATATGCAACCATCTGATGCAATCATTAACAGATGGAAGATTGTTGCTTGGGTATTCCCGAAACAGCTATGACCAATTTGAAACTTACTAATAAGGGGGTGCATTCTTTGCTCTCCTGATTAATTATCAACTGCACTTCATTAATGGCTGTACCCCTACAGAGATGACTGCCATGGCAACCTTTGACAACGGGAGAAGCCCAACATTAATTGACTATATTTTAATCAATGTAGAGGGGTGGGAATGTGTGTGTGATCTGACAGTAGTTAGAGAGGTAGAGAGCGATTCTGACCCTGTCGTACTCTGCTTAAAGCTATGCTTAAGCTGATCTGGCAGTGCGGAAATGTCAGGGGAAGGGTATTTTGGGCCAAAAACTGCGTCATCCAATAGCAGAAAGAAAAAAAGATGGAGTTTGGAGAAATATCAATTTGAACTTCCACTGTTGGAAGGCATATGGGAAAGATTTGGATCTATAATTATATATTCTCTATGTGTGGACAGTTTGGAGGTTATAGCAGCTTATGAGGGGATGATGAAGGTGTTGATGGTCCCACGATCTAAGCCCTCCAATACCAAACTACAGGCTCTAAGGCATAGGTACTCACAAACATTCTCTCGGGGGCCAAATTTACAGTGTGGTTTATGGCCGAGGGCCGCACCGGTGGGGGCGGGGCGGAAGGGCGAGGGGGCGGGGCTAGAGCAAAAAAAAAACTATGCCCATGAGGTTGAACACAGGCCCCTGAAGCGGACGCCTTCGTCCACTGAGCCACCAGACCCGGCATACACACATCTCTCTCTCTATTTATCTCTCTCTCTCTCTCTCTCTCTCTCGCTCTGTCTCCCTCCCTCTCTCTCTCACTCTCTCTCCCTCTCCCTCTCTCTCTCCCTCTCTCTCTCCCTCTCTCTCTCCCTCTCCCTCTCTCTCTCTCTCTCTCTCTCTCTCTCTCCCTCTCCCTCTCCCTCTCTCTCCCTCTCCCTCTCTCCCTCCCTCTCTCTTTGTCTCCCTCTGTCTCACTCACTCTGCTTGTCTCCCTCTCTCTCTGTCTCCCTCTGTCTCACTCACTCTGCTTGTCTCCCTCTCTCTCTGTCTGTTTCCCTCCCTCTCTCTGTCTCCCTCCCTCTCTCTCTCTGTCTGTCTGTCTCCCTCCCTCTCTCTGTGTCCCTCCCTCTCTCTCTCTGTCTGTCTCCCTCCCTCTCTCTGTCTGTCTCCCTCCCTCCCTCTCTCTCTCTACATGTCTCCCTCCCTCTCTCTGTCTGTCTCCCTCCCTATCTCTCCCTCTGTCTCCCTCCGTCTGTCTCTGTCTCCCTCCCTCTGTCTCCCTCAATCTGTCTCCCGCCCTCTGTCTGTCACCCTCCTCCGTCTGTCTCTCGCTATCTGTCTCCATCCCTCTCTCTCCCTCTCTCTCCCTCCCTCTCTCTCCCTCCCTACCTCTCTCTCCCTCCCTCTCTCCCTCTGTCTCCCTCCCTCTGTCTGTTGCCCTCCTCCCTCTCTCCATCTCTCTCTCCCTCTCTCTATCTTTCCCTCCCTCTCTCTCTCCGTCTCCCTTCCCCTCTCTGTCTCCCTCTGTCTCCCTCTGTCTCACTCACTCTGCTTGTCTCCCCCTCTCTCTCTGTCTCCCTCTCTCTCTCTGTCTGTCTCCCTCCCTCTGTCTCCCTCCCTCTGTCTCCCTCCCTCTGTCTCCCGCCCTCCTCCCTCTCTCTATCAATCCCTCCCTCTCTCTATCTCTCCCTCCCTCTCTCTCTCCATCTCCCTCCCTCTCCCTCCCTCTCTCCCTCTGTCTCCCTCTGTCTCACTCACTCTGCTGGTCTCCCTCCCTCCCTCCGTCTCCCTCCCTCCGTCTCCCTCCCTCCGTCTGTCTCTGTCTCCCTCCGTCTGTCTCACTCTGTCTCCCTCTATCTGTCTCCCTCCCACTGTCTGTCGCCCTCCTCCCTCTGTCTCCCTCCCTCTGTCTCCCTCCCTCTGTTCGTCCCCCTATGTCCGTCCCCCTCTTTCCGTCCCCCTCTGTCTCCCTCTGTCTGTCTCCCTTTGTCTCCCTTCCTCTGTCTCCCTCTCTCTCTGTCCCCCCTCCCTCTCTGTCCCCCTCCCTCCCTGTGCCCCTCCCTCTCTGTCCCCCTCCCTCTCTGTCCCCCTCCCTCTCTGTCCCCGTCCCTCTCTGTCTCCCTGTCTCCCTCCCTCTGTCTCTGTCTCTGTCTCCTTCACTCCATCTCCCTCTCTCTGTCCCCATCTGTCTCCCTCTTTCTGTCTCCCTCTGTCACCTCACCCGCTGCTCTCACTCCCTGCTGCCTTCTGTCACCTCACCCACTGCTCTCACACCCTGCTGTCCTCGTCACCCTCTGTCACCGCACCCTGCGTGTGTCACCCTGGGCTGAGACTGCTTCCCGGGCACACACACAGCCGCCCCAGAGTACTTCACAGGTCTTTAAAAGACCATTCACTTGTTAATGAGGCTTTGTTGTATTTCACCTCTTGTTAGCGCCCCTGCATCTCCACTAAATCAGAGGGGAGATGCAGGGGTGCCAAGAAGAGGTGAAATACAACAAAGCCTCATTAACAAGTGAATGGTCTTTAAACGAAACGCCTGGCCCCCATAGCTCCGCGCTGCAGCAACCAGCGGTGTTTGCTGACAAGCACAGGTACGATGTCGGCAAGGTCCGCGGGCCGCCAAGGAAGGCTTACCGGGCCTCTGGCGGCCGCGGGCTGTACTATGAGTACCCGTGCTCTAAGGGAAGGAGAAGAAGTGTCGCGTCTAGTTGGCATGAAGAAGAATGCTTTAAAGTGAAGGGAATTGTCTCTTCTGCCTTAGTTCAGCGTCACTCTAGCCCTGAAAGCGAATTGCTTTTCTGAGAGTGCAGGGGTGTGTATAAAAACCTTCTAAAAAGTAAGAAATTGTTACATCAATTAGTCTTAACAATTAGTCTTTTGGAAGGAACTGTGAGGGGCTTCACATGGTAAAAATACTATAACTTTCTGGGAATTGGTAACACAGATTGAGAAGGGGACAGTAAACACTATAAAAACCCATATTGGCCCTACAGTGTGGATTAGGCATGTTAGCACTGTGTATAGTACTAACCCCATAGGACTGCTTGGCACTGATTCTCCCCATGAGAGCTTTTGTATTGGTCCCCAATTGATATTCCAGCACCTGAGGTTGAGAGAGCACTAAAAAAAAGGAAAAGACACACGGCCCCAGGCCCTGACTTAGTGCCCATTGATATTAACCATGAGGAACCCCGCTTGAGGCCCAACATACTCACTAAAGTGTTTAATGCAGCACTGTCCAGTAATGCTGTTCCCCCCTCATGGCGCCCTGCCATCATTGTGCCAATCTATAAGAAGGGCAATCGCAATAGCAATAGCCCAACCAATTATCATCTGATTCTTCTTCTGGATGGGACGGGTAAAGGAATAGACACACAATTGATGGACGGACTGCAGAACAAATCAAAACATTCTCCCCTAGTCAAGAGATCTGGGTTAAATCCATCATTCTTTTGCTCAACATGCTACCCCAGTTTAGACCTGGCCCGGGACCTACGTCTAGGCATACCCGGCGCACTTAGGGCGAGAAAGCAAAAGACACACAATTGATGGACGGAATGCAGAACAAATCAAAACATTCACCCCCAGTCAAGAGATCTGGGTGAAATCCATCATTCTTTTGATCACCATGCCACCCCAATTTAGACCTGGCCATATGCAAATCAGTCTTGACCCTGTGCCACATGGGAACAGTCTTGCCTGAACTGCCAAGCCAGGTCCTCCCTGGACCAGAAACAAGCATCCTAGGACCGGTTTCGGGGTTTCACCCCTCTTCAGCCAGGATAGCTTGATTCCAGTGGCACAGTGAGCCCGGGACCTACGTCTAGGCATACCTGACGCACTTAGGGCGAGAAAACAAAAGACACACAATTGATGGACGGAATGCAGAACAATTCAAAACATTCTTCCGCAGTCAAGAGATCTGGGTTAAATCCATCATTCTTTTGCTCACCATGCCACCCCAGTTTAGACCTGGCCATATGAAAATCAGTCTTGACCCTGGGCCTCATGGGAACAGTCCAGCCCGAACTGCCAAGCCTGGTCCTCCCTGGACCGGAAACAAGCATCCTAGGACCGGTTTCGGGGTTTCACCCCTCTTCTGCCAGGATAGCTTGATTCCAGTGGCACAGTGAGCCCGGGACCTACGTCTTGGCATACCCGGCATACTTCGGGCGAGAAAGCAAAAGACACACAATTGATGGACGGAATGCAGAACAAATCAAAACATTCTACCCCAGTCAAAAGATCTGGGTTGAGTGAGTGCTAAAAGAAATGAAAGGACACAAGGCCCCAGGCCCTGACTTAGTGCCCATTGATATTAACCATGAGGAACCCTGCCTGAGAGCCAACATACTCACTAAAGTTTTTAATGCAGCACTATTCAGTAATGCTGTTCCCCCCCTCATGGTGCCCTGCCATCATTGTGCCAATCTATAAGAAGGGCAATCGCAATAGCTTCTGGATGGAAAGGGGAAAGGGCAAGGGAAAGTCCTGTTAAATCATCTCCAGGGATGGGTAGATACTCATAACATCATGACTGAAGTCTGAGCTTGCTTTAGGCCTGGAATACAGCCATTGACCAGGCACTTAGGTTATATATGATTGCCTATAAATTCATGATTGTTAGGATAGTCATCACTGTATCTTAAAATATATAGATCTAAAAGCAGCTTTCAATCTAGTTGATAGAGAGAAGTTTTGGAGATCCCTGGCAGATTTTGGAGTAGAGTTGACATTGGTAATGACTATAAAGGCACTCTATACTAGTAACACGGCTAGAGTCAGGTGCAGCCTGGGTCGGGAATGTACTGAGCCTTTCCCAGCTGAGAAGAGCATCCGGCAAGGGTGGGAGCTGGCACCTCGACCTTTTAGTTCCTTTTTGAATAATGCAGTAGAATACTTGATGGAAGACTCTTTAGATGTCCCCAAAAAAGGGTACTGCTACTATTTCACATAGACAACACAGTACTGATGGCGCAACCAGAGAATGCCACTCATAGGCTATTAAAGTGGTTTGAGGAGTACTGCGCTAAGAAGTCCATGACTATTAATGGTAGCAAAACAAAGGGTATGGTACTAAGGCTGTCTTCCAGTTTTAAGTGGAACCCATGAATCAAAAGTGCATCTTTAGTATTTGTCAAACAGTTTGCCTACCTAGGTATCTGATATAGACAAAGCCGGTGCCAAGACGCATTAGTGTCATACTGCAGATATACAAGCAAAGGGCAGTGGCGGCGGCCCTCTGGGGATACACCTTTGCTATTTAGGCAAAGGTCTGCTAGCACCCTCTCAGTACGCCGGACCTTTGTATGGAAGAGGAGTCTCCACGCTGAATAGGTTAGTAGATTATTGGTGTAACATATGTGATCAGAACTCAGGGTGCTTGCTTGATGATATTTGAAAAAAGAATTTTAAAAGGGCACTAGACTGAACTTAGGGGGCTTGCTTGATGGCATTTGAATTTTTTAAAAGGGGACCAAACTTAGTCTCTGGGGGACTGTATACATTGTTGACAGAGGAGTAATAAGGATATCACTTGTTCTGTTTATGTAGGGGTAGCGATTGAGCGCCGCCATTACTGTCTATTACTCGAGGTCCTTGGACATACCATGGGTGTGGACTCAAACACATAGAAGGACAACTTTTTGAGTTTGAAAGGTACATGCTTTTTACAGTTTTGTTCTTAAACTATTAAGTACATGTTGCTTGGACAGGGCACGTCCCTTTGATAATATGAATATATTACCTATCATATCCTTAGGGATAAGTGACTGGAGTGCTAGTATCTTTGTCTATCTGTAAAGTCACAGGATGGAATGTGGACCATGACTTGGTATAGAGATCCAAGTTACCTCCATACCAGGAGGAATTAGCCCCGCAATCAATAAATGAGAAACTAAGGGTATAAACGTAGTGTCTATGAAATAATATAAGAGAACTAGGTTTGAGTTTGGGCACGGATGTTTTTGGGCAACCACTATCTGACTAGCTCAGTGAGTAGAATCAATGGTCCACCAACCAGAACATTGTGTGTTTGATACTGCTATACCCACTTCCTTTGTCCAAACCCATAAAAACACAACTTTTGATTTTGAAAGGTATATGCTGTTTATAGTTTGTTTTTAAACCATTACGTACATGTTGATTGGGCAGGGCATGTTCCCTTGAAAATATGATTATATTATCTAACATACCCTTAAGGATAAGTGACTGGAATGCCAGTATCTTTGTCTTACTGTTAAGGTCCTGGGAGGATTTGGTAAAGAGACCCTAGTTACTATTGGAAGGTATTTATTATTTTATTTTAACTACCAGCAGATATGGGGTACGCGTCCCCGTGATGTACTATGTCCCTTAATCTGTATGGACAAGTAAGAGACTTGCTTTTTCTCACGTCTAGATTGGGCAATTGAGCGCATTCACTTATTGGTGTGGTAGTAGGACCCGCTGAATTGGAAAGAGGAACGTGGACCAGAATATGTACCTACAGTAACTCTGATACTTGTAGGTATTGATTACTGTTTCTTTGTTGAAGTGGGACAAGGAAATATGCGTTACTCTTTTGAAATTCAGATTTGCCTTTGGAACTTTTCTTTGTACTATGCACTTGTTCAAATCAATGAAATGTTGTCTCTCTCATCCTCTAGAATTATAAAAGTGTATATCCTAAAATTTGAAAGTGTCTAGAATGAGTATCAGGAAACTCCGAGCCGAAGACTCTGCGAAACATTATAGTTGGTGGGTATTTAACATAATGAGTAGTATCCTTATACAGTTGACATTTGTATCTCAGTGATCTCATATAGAAATACAGTATTAGTATTTTTAATACATTGTATGAAGTCAGTCCTTTTTCTTCTTTCGCCAAGGTAACGTGCACATCAGCATTTAATCATATGAGACTTTATACATCCCAGACACATGGTGTATTTTGAAACGTGGTTTTTTCTCCTCCCTTTTTTCCATTTCCTGATATCTTGCTGTTATGATATCAAAACATGTATACGGTTTGTGATTTTACAACAGACCTTGGTCACTCCTTTTTCTAATTGTAAATAGTGTTTTTTATGTGTATGTATTTTGATGGTGTAGAATAAAAGTGTTAGAAAAAGTATTTTTATATTGATTTTTTGTATATTGTTTCACAGCCCTGAAGAAGCCTGAAAGGGTGAAACGAGTTGGCTGTTTTGCTGCTATACATACAAAACTGAAATAAAAAAGACTAAGAACATTTCCGGCTACAGAAATCATTTATTCTGTCATCGTCTGTGATGACTGAAAGAGATTAACTCTTTGGTCATTATAGCATTGCCTCTCCCTTCTTTCTGTATATCAGAAATTCAAAGGCAGCTGGATATTTAAAAATCCTAGAAGAAGCTACCTATAATAATGAGTCCAAGGGCAGCACATGGTCATCTCATGTTCAGAATATCCTAAGCACCCTGCAGAATGCATTTATTTGTGCAGCACCCTGAAAAGTTGGGCAGGACACCATAGACATAATCCAAGAAGAGTACCACATTTATGTGCAGAGGAAAAAGAGTCTGGAGTTGAGGCCAGGGTCTGTGGCATACAACTTTTTTAGTAATACCCATGGCTCCACCTCATTGAGTACCTAGATGTTTTATATCCTAAATTAAGGAGCACACTGCACGTCATGCTCAGGCTGGGTATCCTGCTGACCAGAGAGTACCTAACTCAAATTTTCATGCTCGCTACAGGATCTCAGTGCTTTGATTGTAGCTTTAGCGGAATAGATAATCTATCCCATTTTCTCTTGTTCTTTAGTAAATTTTATTCTGCCGGCAAATTTAGCTTATCCCTCTCTTTGAAGCTTATGAAGCTAGATGTGTTGAGTTGGTAATGACACTGGGTATTAGGTCGGATCATATGTACATGGTTAATTCAGCAGCATAATTTCTTTGGGTAGTGTGGTCTTGACAGAGAAAACCATCCACCGTGCTAGGGATCAGTTCAGCCTGATACGTTACGAGGCTTTGCACATCATGTAATGTGCTGCTAGCCTTGGGTCATACCGTACAAATTATATAAATTGTATGAATACACAACGAGAAGGCTGACTGTTTATAACGGGAGAGTAAATATTACCTAAGTGCGAGACAGCTGAAACAGTAAACTTTGACTTTGAATAGCAGAGTTGTGTAGAGTTTGAATATTATTGGAGTCTTCTTTTTGTTTTGATTCCCAGTTATTTCAATCCTTTACTGTTCCTCCTAAATACCTATATTTATTTGTTTCTTGAGGAAAGAGTTAGAAGATAAGTACAGTAATATCAGGCATTAAAAATATATTTGACACTATTCTCCTTACATTTTATCTCTAATTATTCTCTAATACACATTAATTTCCGTGTGTTGGTACCTCAACCGGCATTTTCTTTTTCAGCCTTAAACTGTCACAGCGAAGTTCCAAATTCCATCTTTAATCGAATCAATGGTCATCCATTTCAACATCCTTGTCAATGTGATCCGAACATAACTCCAACACAGAATTGCTTCATACCTTCAACTTGAATGGTAAAAAGGGCATTAAAGATGAAATTTAAAGCAAGATCCCAGATTATCCAGGCATTTTTCTTGGCCACTACCCATGTTCCCCAAATTCGCACAATATATGAAGTTTAAAAACAATTATGGGGCATAGTCACAAGGAGTTATCGCCGATTTAGCTGCACTTTTCTGCCACTAATATGGCGATCATTTTATCGCCCTATTACCAAGCTGTCGCTAACAGCCGTTAGCATCAGTTTTTAGGCGATAACGTCCGTTGTGAAGATCGCTACTTCTGTTATCGATAATTATATGCAGGAGAGGTGTTCCTGTGCAAAAACGGCAGCAAACCCTAGTACTCCATATTACACAAGAGGATCTTTGAAGTTCTGAAGACCAAAAAAACTGTCTCTAACTGCAGTTGATTTTGATTTGATTTGAGTTATTATTTGTAGAGCGTGCGAATGCCATGGCGTCTTGGCGCTGACTGTGAGCGTGAGTATGAGCCCCTGAGCGTGTGTTTAATTTTTGCCAAATAGCCAGGTTTTTAATTCCTTCCTGAACCGCATCCGATTCGGTTGACAGCGCAGAAGGTATGGCATCTGGTTCCATAGTTTTGCCGCACAGAAGGATAGTGTGCGGCCTCCCCATCTTACCTTACGTGTTTTTGGGACACAGACAAGTCCTTCCGTGGATGATCTAAGAGTTCTAGCAGGGAGGTATCTTGTAAAGAGTTAACTGACTTTCCCGGAATTACCTCCATGGAGGGCCTTGTGTACTAGACACAGGGCTTTAAAGTTAGCCCTTTAACGGACTGGAAGCCAGTGAAGAGTTTTAATGGCCTCTGAGTTAGAGTCAGTTACTTAGTACTAGACAATAGCTGGTCTTAAAAATGTGGACAACACTTGGGGCCTCATCTCAGCAGGTTTTGGGGCTAAACAGTGCTGCAAGCAATATTGCAGCGCTGTCCTACGACAAAACTACAGTGCAGGATTGCGCACCATCAATAAGCATTCCTGGGCCCAAGTCATGATAATTGTTGCAGCGTTGCGACAAGACAGCATTGCAACACTACTTACTATGCCCTTCTTGCGACAGCATGGATGCGCTGTATTCACTGAACAGCGCTCCAAGACGCAAGCAATGACAGATACGTCAGGAATCCTGACGCATCAGTCTGCACTAAAGTCACGCTTTGCTGCAGTCATGTCACAACTATGACGCAACTACATCAATGCATGTGGCCAACCTATCCCTGTGGCACTGCGTCACCCTCATGCCTGCCATCAGGCAGGCGGAAGATGCTGACGCAATGCCGTTCATGAGGGGTGTCTGAATGTTGGCGCTGTTGAAGATTCATCGGTGGTGGTTGAGCACTGCGGTGTCATCATTTGTAAGCACTGATGGAGTGTTGGTGTGGAGAGAGTTGACGAGACGTTCTTCGGTGGCCTTGATCTAGCTGCAAGGGAGTGCGAAGATGGCCGTGGTGTCCGGTGGGCATGGTGAACACATGATGTTACCAATGATGGTAGGTCCAGGAGAGTCTGGTGTTGTGGCTGTAGTTGAAGTTCCCCCTGGCGGAGGTGACGTGCTCGACCGTGGCTTCTTGAGGTGACTTGCTGCTTGCGTCTGATGTAGGGGTCCGTCCCCAGGAGGGGGTGGTGTCCTGGTCACTTGGCTTGTCCAGGTGGAACTTGAGTTCACCGAGTAGGATGTCGTTGTTGGATGGGAGACCCAGGGGTGCAATGAGGTCTACAATGGTATTTGAGAGTGGGGGGCCATGGCCCGGGAGGCTTGAACATGAGGGTGCCACAGAGGATGTGCTTGGGCTTGGTCCGGATCTGGGAGTTGAGGTGCTGCATGGACATCCTTGGGTCATTAGAGTGCGTGGTCAGTTGGAGTGTGCTTCTGTAGGTGATTGTAATGCCTCCTCCTTGATGGTCGGGATGCTCCTTGCAGGTGATACTGCAGCCGTCAGTGATGGCGATGGCAATGTTGGGTCCGGAGCAGAGGTTAGTCTTGGCAGGCAAGGTGGCGTCCAGGGTTGATGGTGAGGATGGTGCTGGCGTCGTAGCGATGGAGTGTCCAAGAGGAAGGCTGCTTGGTTCTGAGCGCAGTCCAGGGGCAGACGGACGCAAACGGTGTAGCCTATGGGTTGCCTTTGGCACGGGAGACGACCATTACAATGCAGGCAGTACATCGCTAATAACGCAACTCTGACAGCGCAGGTGCCTTTACATCGCATTTGATTACAACGCATTGTGACGTCAGTAATGGGGTAATTTAAAGCTTTTCAGGTGGGTATGGATTTCAGATGTAAAATATGAGAATTGGGGTGTGTTTTGGGGGTAAAATATGAAAATTGGGGTGTGTTGTGGGGTAAAATATGAAAAATAGGGTGTGTTTTGGGTTAAAATATGGAAATTGGGGTGTGCATTTGGGTCAAAATTGATTTTTGGGTGTGTTTTGGGGGCTCAAAAAGAAATTCCAGGGTTCACAGTTGGGTTTGGGGTGCAAAGGTTAGTTTTGGGTTGCACTCACTGAAGTGGGAATAGTGATATTAATGTCTCCTCTATGCAACACCTACTCTACTGTTGCAATGTGCCTAGTATTACTGTGCATTGGAATGGAATGTGATATTATGGCATGCGTCACAACTGCGTATGTGCCTTTGGCACACGAGTGGTACGCCCGCTGTGCATGGGCGCATAGCGGCTGCCATTGAGAAGAGCGGGGGGCTGGACAGCTGTGAGGTGGTAAACGCTGGAAAGAACAATGGATGGTGCGTGGACGCGGGGATGTGTGTGGGTGTTGTAAATATTGTGATAAGGGGAGTCTTACCACGAAGCCTGGTCCAGTGTCTTCGTTGCTCCTTCTCTCCTGTGTCTGCTTCCAGGAACAGGAAGTAGGCAGCCTGGCTCCCTCCCCTGAGCCAATCACAAAGCTGCGATGCGGCGGTGGGATTGGTAATTGGCAACGGGACAAGGCATGCAGCCAGGGGCTGGAGGGGTGGTCATGTTCTCCATTCAGGCTGCAATGCAGCCTACATTACGAACAGGGAAGTGCGTATACCTGCTTTGTGCAGCCTCAGTGGGCCGACCAAGCAGTCATTGCGCACTTAAGTGGGCATGCCAATCCGCCCATGCCTTGCCCCGTTCTTGGAGCAGTCCTACCCACCCTCCCACCCGCAAAGGAAACATAGCACGGTTAAAACAGTAAGTTATCATCATGTGATGATTGTTCCTCTCCTGCACTGCTTGAAAGCAGTGAGGCGGCGCTCTTCTGCCATAGTGGATGAGCCGCCACTGGGGGTGCGTCATCTAAGTGTGCTACGCCTGAGGGGACTCAACCACCTGGCGTCCTGTGCTGCGCGTCCCACCTTCTCCTTACCTGGACATTAACACCGTGGCACAATCTACTGCACTCTCTCCAAATCTGTGACTCATACAGAAGGAGCCTCAGCCAGGTGGGATTTAACAAGCCTGGGTACAGCAGTCGCCGCCAAGTCCGCTGGCGACCTCCCAATGCAGTTGATGCAGCAGGGCTCCCTTAGGCGTGAAGTTGAGGGCTCCCATCACACAAGTTCGGCGCAGATCAGGGGCCTCATACTCCCTAGCGTCTGGCCAACCCAACATCATCCGGCCTGTGATGCCAGGAGGTGGCAACCACCGTTGGTAATCCCCCTCCGCGCCCCCCGATGTAGTGGTGGATCGTAGTATGTAATGCAGACCTCCCTACGTTGGGGCGCAGGAGCGCATCTACTATTAACAGCTCCAAGGTGCGCAAGGCAGTCTTCTCACACAGGTCAGCAACGGTTCTCCTTGCGACCTGCCAGACTTAACCACCAGGTACGGGCGATCGTCACGCCGCAATGTCTACTGCCACGGCTCATTGGCTCCACAGATCCTCTGCATCCCACTCCAGGCTCCAGACTCTGGTCCAGCGAGGCATCCAGGCTCCAGACTCCGGTCCAGCGAGGCCTCCAGGCTCCAGACGGAGGTCCAGCGAGGCATCCAGGCTCCAGAGGCAGGTCCAGTGAGGCATCCTGGCTCTCATCCTGGTCATCCTGGATGTTTGGTGGCTTGCAGGGGTTGTTGTGTGCTGCACGTGCCCCAGACTGCTCCATTCTGCATTTTATTGGTTATTTATGGCTATTTTCTATTGGATGTTGACTGAGGCAAAAAAAAACAAAAAAAACACACGTTGTGCTGACTAACGTGAGATTTTTTTGCCGCTACAGGGCCTATAGGTAGTTTTCGCCCGCTAACGTCAGATTTCCTGTCGCATTTGTGCTGATGTTAGCGGCAGTTTTCACTGCCGTTCCCTGATACTATCGCCGTAGCAACGGCTTGTTAATATGCCGCTAACATGGCGATAGTTTTCAGGGTTAGGCAGCGATAAAAAATCCGCTAACTAGAGTTTGCGATAGGTATTGCTTGTCCTTGTGAATATGCCCCTATATGTGTACAGCCGTAAATCTACACCTACAATTTGTGCATATTAAATGTTCACCAGGCTGTGTATTCTGCTTATCGAAATATGTCATAAATATGCATTTGCTGTTCCCTTTAATTTAATTTTGCTGTTTAGAGGCGCATTACCTTAAAATTTGATTAAAAATTTAGATGTTTGCATCCCTTTCCTTTCTGCATTATATACTTAATCCAGCTGGACTATTTGAATATGAACAAATACACAGGTTTGTGTCTCTTCGCATATTTTTGATTGTTGTACATTGTCGAAATTAACTCCTTCCCATAGTACGCCTTTTCAAAAATTCCACCTTCTTTTTAAAATTTTCGCATTCACAATTTTTTTTGTGAAGATAAAAATACCAAAATGTTGCTTTTCTGACTTAGTACTGCGAATTCATACATGAAAATGATTTGTGTGCTTCCAACTTGAACATAGATTAACTATGGCAAATTGGGCAAGATGAAAAAAGCGAGAAATGGTGAGTGAGAGAGCAGGAGCACAAGAGCCTTTGGAGTGAGAAATGCAACACCTGAGAATGATACTCCATCTTTAGCCCCTCATTATAAGCAGCCTGGTAAAAAAAAAGGTGGCAATACCTCACCTGGTAGCAACGATTCTGCGTGAAATGTCTGTACCTTGCAAGGCCATTAGGAGTTCTACGTCTGTAACGGAAAAAAACAAATAGAATTCCGTGCTAAGGAACTGATTCCTAGCATGAAATTGCTGAATTCTGTCTCTTTTAGAAGGACTTGTTCCACCAAGTTAAATTGTGCTCTGTGTCACAAGCAGTATTACCTCTAATACTGCATGGCTAGTAGTTACGATTTGGGAAGAATCTCTTTTTTCAATTAAAAAGACATTCACAATACTGATGCTTCTAAACACAATGGGGCATATTATCAAGCCTGGCGATAAAATTATCGGCGATAATGGGCTTGATTATATGCTCTATGAAATTCCAATTGAAGCCCATGTTAGATGTGAAGGACATCTAACATGGGCTTCAATTGGAATTCCATAGAGCAAATTATCAAGCCCATTATCGCTGTTTTAGCGGCAGTTTTCTGCCGCTAAAGCGGCGAAAATTTTATCGCCTGGCTTGATAATATGCCCCAGTGACAGGAAAATAAGACAGGGGCTTATTTACAAGGCGGCGATAGAAAATTATCGCCGCTTTTGCTAATTTTGCTTTTGCTTCTGATAATTTTATCGCCTAATTAGCAAGGTCACGCTAACGCGTGAAACCTTGCATTAGCGCAAGTATTCTTAACGCCCAGCTTTGCATCTCTAATGAGATGCAAAGTGGGCGTTCCTGACATGACATGACAAATGTCGCTAAGCGACATTTCTTCTATCATCAAGCCCCACGCTATGAAGCATAGCGGCAAGAAAAGTAGCGATAACCCCTGTTATCGCTACTTTCCTTATGCCTGCTTCAGGACTGACTTAGCCATGATATCCTATGGAAGGTGGATATCATGGCTAAGTTTGTGAAGCCCTATCAACAACTTAACGCCACATTTTGTAAGATTATCGCTGGGTTTCCAGCGATAATCTCACGTTAGGCAGTTAGCGCTAGGATTTTTATCGCTTTTGAGATAAGCGTTGCTAATAGCACGCTATCTCAGCGATAAAAATCCACGCTAGGCGGCGATAATTATCCTAGCGCTAAATGCACTTAGCGATAATTATCGCCGGTTGTTGCTGATATGCCCCGTAGACACTTAGGGGCATATTATCAAGCACAGCGTTAAAATTATCGCCGCTTGGCGCTAAAGCAGCGATAATGGGCTTGATAATATGCCCTGGAGAATTCAAATAGAAGCCCATGTTGACACCAGAACATGGGCTTCTATGGGAATTCTCTGCGGCATATTATCAAGCCCATTATCGCCGCTTTAGCGGCAGTTTTCTGACGCTAAAGCGTCGATAATCTTAACGCCGGTTCTTGATAATATGCCCCTTATTTCCTTTCTCACCAACACACTTTGCACATACTAATAACATTGTAAATAGGGAATGTCTGTTGTTGGTTCTCTCCTTTATATTATTACGGCTGTTTGAAACACGTTAGCCTCAGAATGCTCTTTCTAATAGAAAAAAAGAATGCTTGACACGTTAATGTGTTTACTTCTTGAGAAGTGTATTTATTAGCCTTAATGATACATGTTGTAAGAATGAGGAGTGGACATACTTAAAACATGAAATTCCTACAACCCCAGATGTGAAAGAATAATCTTCTGTAGAGTGAATGACTGCACATGGAATGGAAATTGTTCTTTCCTGTTGATTCGACAACTGCTGCATTGGGTACAGTAGACGCAGGTCCCTAATAAGCTTGTTTCTGTTTAACAGTAACTGTACAACATCAGACAGCTGCAATAAAATTGCCTGACTATGCTGTAAAGTTACCTCTACCCTCCTTCGATTTACTTCCTTAATAAAAACAACTTATGGCATCCATTGCCAAAATCGAAGAAATAAATAATGTGAACTGTACTGAGGAATACAAACCATATTAAAAACAGAAAATGACTTTGCCCTTATGGGTCTATGGGTCCTCGAGGTGTATATTTCAATCTGCAGCAGGGCGAATTGGCTCTCTTTCTGGAAGGAAGCAGTAATGCACTGTATCTCTGATGCAGAATGGGAGCGGGTTTATCTGCTCCTTTGTTGCAGCGGTTAATAACGTTTTCCTCTATGTTCGAAGCACACCTTTGAGTACTAATGAAAGTGAGTTTCCCTACGTTCCAGATACGCCATTTTGACCCCTTTCGTGCTGGGGAAAAATTCTTACCTTCTGGTAGACAATACACGCCTAATACAAATCATGGCTTCTGAAGGGGAACTGCAAAAATTAATATTTTTAATAATAGCCAGCATTATTTTTATTTCTTTTTC
This sequence comes from Triturus cristatus, assembly GCF_964204655.1. Taxonomy (NCBI): domain Eukaryota; kingdom Metazoa; phylum Chordata; class Amphibia; order Caudata; family Salamandridae; genus Triturus; species Triturus cristatus. The sequence continues at coordinate 114,543,413 of NC_140588.1, forward strand.
TGACAGTATCAAAAGTCACATAACAATACCATTGAGACAACTACCCCCTTCAATTCCTAAATAATATGACATAAAAATGGAAAATACTTTTCAGACTTGATCATCCAAAAATAATGATAATTCTGTCAATGATAAATAAAACTATTTTTATTATTATTATTGTGGTGGTGGTGGTGGTGTTATTATTCACCATGTATGTATAATGCTTAGTATGGCAGGAAACAGATATTCAACTGTCTCTTACTACTCACAGGTAATTATAGCTCTAATATATTGTGGCAGGTGTTTTAATAACTGTCCTCTTTGGAGAACTTGCTTGATTTAGCTTTCCAACCACCCACCATCTTGTCCCATGTCCTTGCCATACAAGTATAAACCCTAACTCTTTTACAAAGGCAATACTCACATCCCAGACAATCTTTAACTTGAGGTAATCCTTGGCATTAACATTGCACCCCACCCACAACCCTGGTAAAGAACTAAAACCATCTCTACCCTGGTATAGAATTGCACTTCCTACCCTTCCCACTTGAACAATCTACAAAGAGTATCAACTGGATTAAGATGTGATTTTTTTGCTGGGGTAGGTGATTGGTCAAAGGAGTTCCTCTGTAGAAAGGAACCTCCTTCATGCGTAAAATATGCATGAGGTTTTTCCACAAATAAATACAGAATTGTGGGACCCCCAAAAAACTTGTACTTGTGGTTGCCATCAACACATTTACTGTTTGGAAACTGTGTCTCCGGGGGTGTGTGTTTATTACACCTGAAAGCTGCACTACTCATGATTAAAACATAAGGTAACTCCCATGCTCCCCTCCTTTGAATGTGACCTTCTCTTTCTTCGTTATATCCAATAGAGTGTTCAGTAGGACAGCAAGGGGGATCACTGAACCTTACAGAGCTAGTGCTGTAGGATTGCTGGTTCTAGGTTTCTTCCAGGAGTAGTAATGTCTGTGAACCACTATAATTACCATTCGGATTATCATAGTAGTGAGAGACTGTTGCATTACAGTCAAAAAGACGGGGGACTGAGCAAAAAAATCAAGACCTCTTGTCTCATTTTACGATTGAAGCAGAGGTAATGTGCACTGTTGGTCTGCTTTAAAACTGGAAGACCTGAGATAAGAGTTCAGTGTTGCTAGATCACAGATCAGAGGGTAGTTGAAGGGTTAGGCAGATCCAAACTTTAGAGGCAGAAAAGGGGACAAATTACGAGATTATGGGGGTGATTTATAATTTGCATACCCTGTAATAGTTTACAGTCCGTCAAGCGTACCCCCAGATTTCCCTTGACTGAGCTTTCTCTGGTTCTCTAGATGGAAAGCTTGCTACGCCGGCCTGGTAGTCCAGTGTCTGTCAAAGGAAAGGCATTGAACTGCCTGACCTAATTACGGTGGCTAATGTGATGTCCTTTTCTGTGTCTGTCAGGGGATCACTGACAGAATATAGGGGCATATGTGTCAAAAAAGCAATTTGCGATTCTCTAAATGCGATTTATAGTGAATCACAGTTTGAGAATCACAAAATGTAATGTAAATAAAAAATCACAAAAAATTTGCAATTCAAAGAATAAGTTTGCAAATTCCATAGTTGCGATTCCTTATTTGCGAAATCGCAAATAAGAAATCGCAAAATTAGCAAATCTGCAATTCAGGTGCAGCTTGATGACATCACACCCGGGGAAGTTTGACTGCCCATGCTGCTCCTGAATGCCTGAGGCTGGGAGGAGAAGCAAACCACTTTGGACTGCAACACCACCCAAACCAAATGGATCCCCAGGAGAAGGAGAAGGAGGAGGCTGGGAGGAAAAGGAAGCAAAGGGTTAAGTGAGAGGGAGCAGGAGGTTCTAATTGAAGAAATAGTCCATAGCCATGAGTTGCTGTTTGGGAAAAAATCCCTTCATGTGCCAGAATCCCAAAAATGAAAAATATGACTGGACATCCAGGCAAAGGTCAATGCCATCGGTGTTACCGAGCACACCGTTGCTGACCTACGCAAGCGCTGGTATGATATGCGCTCCAGGTCAAGACAAGGTGGCAACCAGGCTTGAAGACTGGCGGGGGAAGATCCACTGAGACTGAATCCACGCCCCTTGAGAAGTTGGTGGAGTTCAACCTACAGCCTGAGAGTATCAGTGGTGTGGCTGACATCGACAGCTCCAACACCAGACATGAGAAGATGCATGCCAAATCAGCCCTGACACATTACCAACTCAATCACACACTCAGGAATACACCAAATACAAAGTAACAATGCAAATCCATTCCACTTCTTACAGCACACCCAGCAAAGCATCATGGGGCATGTAGTCACACACATTATACAGAGGAGCAATGAGACACAGCAATGTAGATTCAGTAGAAGTGAATTATTAAAGGAAAAAAACTCTAGACAGTACTTACTTAACCTAAATTCTGAAAACTTTATTCAGAATGTGAATGTGAAGCAGAATACACAATTAAATGTGCCTTTTCACGTATAGTTCAACCTGAAACACAGGGTGACAATCCAGGAGCTGAGGAGGCAGCACACACAGAGGAATAGGTAGGGCAAGAGGACACAGAGCAGACGACACTGCCAACACCTGTCCCACGGAGACAACGTCAGATTGTGCCTCCACTTCCACTGTTACAGGGAGAACCAGAGTCCATAGGGGATGAGGCCTAGCCAGACCAGGAACAGCATGCGCAACATGCCCACGATCAGCCCCCTGTGCACCGTAGGGAAGAAACATGCAGGAGACGCAGGCCAAGGGCAGCCACCATTGCAGATGCTGCAGAGGATCCCACTGTGTTTTCTGGCATGGAAGGTACCGTGGTTAAGGTACAGCACCTGCAATCAAAATCAATTAGGTCAATACACAGGCAGCTGGTGTGTGTGAACCATAATCTAACTAACATGAAGGAGGGCATCCAAGAGAAGAATGTCAAAATAGATGAGGGACATAAGGCCTGTGCGAACAGCATCAGAGAAATCACAGGCACAATAAAAGAACTCTGTGCCATCATGAAAAGAGACCAGGCATCCAAACACAGGGGGAAACAATGGCTCTACACCCGTCTGGACACTTATAGCAAGGCGGTCAACTGCCTGTCTAATCCCACTTCTGTGCTGTCACGCTGCTCAGTTAGCATGCAGGTCGAAATGGCACACTGCAGCTAGGATGTGGCCAAAGGGTTGGTGCAGGTGACAAATGCAGTAGGATGAAGAATGAATGAAAACAACAAGAGAGAGGGTTGAGACACACTCTTAATCCCCTATATACTGAATTAAACAACAAAAGAGTGCGTTAAAAGAAACTAAAAAATGTATATATGATCCAAAAAGAGGATATCTATGTGTATTAATGTGCCACAGACAAATCAATCAAATATGAGTATAGAACCCTCACTCACCAACCTGGTTGGTGACATGCTTAATCATAGGGTTCCACCAGGGGTGCCTACTGCACCTCTGGTGTGCTTCAACGCTTGTATATGGGTGGGGGGCTCAAAGGCCTCCCCAAGCCCTGTGGACCGCCACCCCTGGGGCTTTATGAAAAGATTGGCGGGGCTCACGGCCCCCCCGCTGGCCCGGGGACCGCCACCCCCGGGGCTTTTTAAAAAAAGAAATACCCTGTGTGGGGGGCTAAAGCCCCCCACACGCCCAGGGGACCGCCACCTCCCCAGGGCTCTAAATATTTAAATTGGGGGGTCCGTGACGGGCTCCCCAGCTTCGGGGACCACCACCCCTGGGGCTTTGTAGATTGTGGGAGGGGGGCCACACGGCCCCCCTCCTGGAGCCTTGTCATGGCCCTGGGGACCACCACCCCCCAGGGCCGGCTCCTGCAGTGTCCCAGGGTGCCAACCCCAGGGACACTGTAGTTTGCTATGGTAGGCCGGGAGCCTTGCGGCTCCCGCCCTGCCAAAGCAAACTTGTTTTGAATTTTGAAAGAGAGAGCAGGAAAACCTGCTCTCTCTTTCAAAATTCAAACCAAACTGCTTTTCCACACGGGGAGCTGCATCTTAGCAGCTCCCCATGTGGAAAAGCAATGCCGGCTCCCAAAGGACACGGGGAGCCGGTGGGACTGTGGGGGGATTGGGGACCCCCCACAGTCCACCACGAAGAGAGGGCCAGCCCCAGGGTATGGGGTCCCCAGGGTTACAAGTGGCCCAGGAGGGGGGCCACACGACCCCCTCCCCAAAATGTAAAAAAATAATAATAATTTTAAAAAACAAAGGCTGGCCCCCCTCAAAAAACAATAAATAATATGGCCATGCCCCAGGGGATGGGGTCCCCGGGGCAGGTTTTGGCCTCAGGAGGGGGGCCACGCAGCCCCTTCCCAAAATAAATTAAAAAAAAAACATTTGGTGGCAGGCTCTGGGGGATGGGGTCCCCAGGGCCAAGAATATTTGGAAAAGAAGGGGGCCACACAGCCCCCTTTTTAAAAAAGAAAAAAAAAGACCGTCATTGCGCCGGAGGCCACACCCCCTCCTTTGAGCACTCTGAAAACACGCCCCCTGGCACGTTTGCAGATGGGGAACTAATTCCCCTTGAATACTGGGGGTCCCTGGGGGCCAACTAATCCACCAGAAACCTCCAGTATGTTTCAATTTATCAAAAACAAATCATCCATTTAGACACTTGTATACCCATTTATTCTTCCATCGACCTTGAGATATACATATATAAAATATATGTAATTTTCAGAAAAACACACATTCACTGGATGATGTCATCAGTGATGTCATCAGTGATGTCATTTGAGATGTCATCAGTGATGTCATGAGTGATGTCACTGACCATGTCATGAGTGAATATAATATGTCATCAGCAGTGCATTGCGGGCGCGCGAGTTATAGTTAGCTGAACTAACTATAACGGGGGAATTTCAATGGTTTTGTACGAGTGAAAAGTCCAGCTAACTATAACGCCCCTGAAACCTATGGTTTTTTCAGTGAATTGCTAAGGTTTTTTAAATGCTAATTCCTAACTATAACGTGCCTAAAACCTATGATTTTTTCAGTGAATTTCAAAGGTTTTTTAAATGCTAATTTCTAGCTATGCCTACAGAGATAGGACATGCGAAGAAAGAAGAAAAAACGCACAGAAAGAAAAAAAAAAGAAATGCAGAAAGAATCAACAGAAGTCCTCAAAGACGAAGAAAAGTGCAGGAAGAAGGATAACATGCAGAAAGAACAAACAGAAGAGCAGAAAGAAGCCTTGTTGCAAAATCATCCTGTACCCTCAACTTTTTCAGACTGGTGGTAACTGAGTCTGACTAACCAGTCCTAGAGCCAGTGCTATGTTAAAAGACACTCAGAATACAGTGAACCCACCTACATACACTAGGGAACATTATGCGTTGGGATCACCGTGTGATCAGCATGACCTCCTCTGTAAGCCCCTAGTATATAATAGGGCAGGGGATTAAAACTACCTCTTAAAACGCGCCACATGGCGTGTTTGCACACGTCACCTCAGGCCCCGTCCCCTCACTTCCCCACTGTGTAAACACGCCCTGTGGCTGTTTTAAGTTGGGAGATTAAGTCCCCTTGAATCCTGAGGGTCCCTAGGGTCCAACTAGACCACTAGGTACCTCCAGTAAGTGCCACAGAGCTGCGTTGCAGAGAGATGCAAAAAGGGGCACGGCCTAGACCACCTCTCTGCAACGCAGCGCAGTGGCGCTTACTGGAAGCACCTGGTGGGCTTGTTGGCCCCCAGGGTCCCTCAGGATTGAAGGGGAATTATTTCCCCAACTTAAAACGCGCCACAGGGCGTGTTTGCACACGTCACCTCAGGCCCCGTCCCCTCCCTTCACCACTGTGTAAACGTGCCCTGTGGCCGTTCTAAGTTGAGAGATTAAGTCCCCTTGAATCCTAAGGGTCCCTAGGGTCAAACTAGCCCACTAGGTACCTCCAGTAAGCGCCACAGAGCTGCGTTGCATAGAGGTGTAAAAAGGGGCGTGGCCTCAGAACACCTGTCTGCAACGCAGCTCCCTGCCGCATACTGGAGATACCTGTTGGGCTAGTTGGCCCTCAGGGACCCTCAGTATTGAAGGGGAATTAATTCCCCAACTTGCAACTGGCCAGGGGGCGCGTTCGCAGAGTGCTGCAAGGAGGGGGCGTGGCCTACGGCGCGATGCCGGTCTTTTATTTCTTTTATTTTTTAAGAAGGAGGGCTGTGTGGCCCCCCTTCTTTTTCTAGTTTACTGGCCCTGGGGACCCCCTCCCCCAGGGTCTGCACCCTAATTTTTTTTGTTGAAAAAAATTAATTTGGCCCTCCCAAGGTCTTAATCAGCCCCGGGGACCCCAACCCCCGGGTCATGGCCTTTCTTTTTTTTAATTCTTTAGGAGGGGGCTGCGTGGCCCCCCTCCTCAGGCCACTTATGGTCCAGGGGACCCCATACCCCGGGGCCTGCCTTTGTTTTTTATTATTTAAAAAAAATATATATTTATAGAAAAACCTAGGACATGCTGGACAAACCGTATGTACCTATCACCATGACGATTTGCGTGATATTCATTAAAAGGCGACTATGGATAGAATGAATCCACGTGGAATGTATTTACACCGCTAGTGAAGCTCTGATGTGTCTGACGACCCACCGTGCCTAATCCCGGCGTCCCCGCCAGTGGGTACTCTCCAAGTAGACACCCTTGCTGTTTATTTATACAAACATGGATAGCTATTGACGGGCACATTTAATATACACGCACACCAAGCCATTCAAAGGGGATTCGACAAAAATTCGACCAAACTATGGAAGAAATCCCCTCACGGTTAATAAAATACACATCCACCACCGGATGTGTAATACTTTTTATTTTACTCTCTGGAATGGAGATGAATCTCACTTGAGAGTCACAGCGTGCTCCGGGCTGAGCCCAATGCTGTGTTACACCCACGAGTGCCCGTGAGTGCCTCACACCTCTGTGTTGTATTCCACCAGCTAGTGCGTATGCTATGACACTCTCTAGCCCATGTGCACTGTAACACCACCCCGTGAATATGTCATGCCACACTTGCCTTCGCACGGGTTATATTGCCCCATCTAACGTGCCTTCCTCGATGCCTATGTTATAACGCACAGCGCTATGCCATACATATTACAATCTGGGATCCATATCTTTGTCACAGTGCATATGCAACGTTACACTCCCCAGCACATATTTCATATTACAACTTTAGAGACTAGTTAGTTTACACAATGTATTGCATATTATATTTCAAGCCCCGGTTCATCTTATATCACACTTTTTGGTGCATAGTTTATACCATATACTATATCTAGTTTTCATTTTCAATCGTGCTCTCAGGACTATGTTCTATATAACACTGCGTCCACCTTCCCTTTTCACAGGCATTACATTTTGCGATGGGGGGTGGAGGGTCAGGGGCTGTTTCTGCCAAGTGAGCCCAGAGTCACAGTCACAAACGTCCTCTATTTCCTGAATAAAAGTGAGATTATGCTGCATACTTTTTCATATTTTAAGTAGTTTGCATAGACACACAGTTTAAAAACAATAAAGTTCCTAATACCCACCTTCTCTGAACAGTTAGCTTGCTGCTCCATCCACCTCCTCCCTATCCTCTGTTGTCTGAATCCATGGACTAGCCTCCTCCCTCCTGCCATGCATGGTCTGATGTGCTGCCACTGCCCTACATTTAGTATGATGTACCAGTCGACTCCACCTGCCCTCCGTTACCCAATTCTATGGCCCATCATTGACCTCCTGCTTAGCCTCTGTGCTTAGCTTGCCGCCCCTATTCTCCTTCCCCCTGCCCTCCGATGTCTTTGTGCATGCCGCTGCTCCATCCTTTTTGCCCACCATGTACCATGGACCTGACACTCCTATCTACTCTGAGTGTTCTGTTGAGCTGCCACTCCCCTCCCACCTGACTAGCATTGTCAGATGACTGTAACTTGTCCCTGCCACCTCCACCCTGCCTGTCCACATGCCATGCCCCTATCCCCTTCCTCCTGTCCTCCAAGGTCCATTTTACTGCCACACCCTTCTGCCCTCCCTGGTCTGTTGTGCTACAACTGCTCCTCCTGCCTGCCCCGTGCGGTCTGTTGAGAAGCCCCTTCCCCTGAACTCTCTTGTCTGTGCCAGGTCCTGACCCTCCCTTCTATCCTCCATGGTCCTTTGTGCATGCCACTGCACCCTCCTTTCTGCCCATCATAGCCATTGTGCTGCCACTAACCCTCCCGCTTGCCATGCATGGTCTTCTGTTCTGCCATGGCCCCTCCCACCTTCCCTGTGTGGTCAGCTAGCTGCCCCTGACCCCCTCCCACCTTCCCTCCATGGTCTGTGTGTATGCCATTTTAGTCTCATTGTTGCTCTCCATGGTGTGTCTTGTTTCTAGTGCCCATCCTGTCTGACCTCCATGGTCATCTTGCTGCTCCTGCCCTGCCCCATTGCCCCCAGCCCTCTGTTTCTGTGTGCAGACCCCTATTCCCTCCCTCCTGGCTTGTCTGTTCCATTGTAATGCCCCTGATCCGTCCCTCCTGCCCTTTATGGTCTGTTATGCTGCAGCTTTCTCTCCTGTCTGTCCATTATGGTCCGCTAGCTACAATTGCCTCTTTCCCCTCTGTTCTCTGTTGTCCATGTGCATGGTCCTGTCCCCTCCCTATTGCTTTCTATGGATGGTTGTGCTGCACTCCCATCCCGCATGCGCTGTGTGGTGTATTGTGCTGCTGCAAACCCTGATGCCTGCCCTGTAGGTTCAGTTTGGTGCACCTCTCCATGTCCCTCCTGTCCTCTGTTATCCGAGTCCATGTCCCTACCCCAACTCCTCCTGCCTACCATGATCCAATGTACCATACTTGTGAACATTTTGAACTTGGTAAGAGGGAGATTTTGAAAACAACTGGGGTATTGATTTTCCCCTTTGAGTTACATTGAAAAAGAGGAGATTGTAGACAGGAGACAGATCAAATAAAGCCCATTTGAGCTTAAAAACATTGGACGTTTCCTGGCTGAAACGGGTCTGTTGGCATGTATGGTTGTACTACCACTGCCTCTTCCTTCTGCCCACAAGGGTCTATTATATTGCCACAGCCTCTCTTGCCAGTCCTGTATTGTTGGTTTGTTGCCCCTGCCCCCCTTTCCACTGCCCTCCATAGTCTGTTGTGCTGCCACTGCCCTTCCTGCCTGCCCAGTGTGGTAAAATTGTAGCCTCTGCACTCTCCTACCTGCCTCCAATTTTCAGAGTCCGTGCCCCTGGCCTCTGCCTCTTAACAGTATCCCAATGAGCAGCTAGATTGCTAACATTCTATATTTATTACAAAAGTGCGGAACACCTGACGTCATCTTGATGTAATCAAAACTGTAATACCTAGAGTATTTCCTTTAGAAATTACATATATGAGAGGGTCTTATTTGCATTAAAATTATGGTTAGTGCTCTAAAAAACTAAAATGCGGACATATTTTCTGAGTTTTCAAATAGCGACAAAGAACTTTTAAATTATTTGTAATCTTTATGTTTTTTTATTCAGTTGACCACTTGATTAAATGTTGCACCTAGGGGAGAAGATGTGGGGTTACTTCCAGAGCTGCAGACTTTGCAACTGGGAAACCAGGTTGGAGTTTCTGCTTCAGCTCAACATTCTGTGATTCTGGTCAAATCACTTGGTCTCCCCATGTCTACAACCAAAATGAATTTGATCTTGTGTGATGTAACCAATGCTCATGTAAAGCACTCCAATACCTGACAAGTCTGCACTATATAAAACTGCAAATACACAAAAAATAAGTGTTTTGCACACTTCTGTCATTGGGCTACATGTGGGCTACATCTGGGTGATATTTGTGCTGCATTTGGGCTCTTTTGTCTCTGGTGGCCATCTTGGGAGATTTATTTGTTATGAAGTTTTAAGTGTTACCAGTTTATTCCAATCAAGATGGCTTCAGGTGCGCCATACTTTTGTCATAAGTAAGACTGTTAGCGATCTAGTTGTTCGTTAGAACACTCTGGGACATTCTGTCATTGGGCTATTCTTGGGCTACATCTGGGTGATATTTGGGCTACATTTGGGCTCTTTTGTCTCTGGTGGCCGTCTTGGGAGATTTATTTGTTATGAAGTTTCCTAATTTCCTCATTTACTGCAGTCTCTTCAGTAGGAAATACTTTCAGTTTTTTACTTTGGTTCCATCAAGAAGGCATTCAGACGTGTCACACATTTGCCATAAATTCTGAATGTTAGCGCTCTAGTTGCTCATTAGATCACTGTAGTAAAGCTACTGCCCACCAGGGAAGTCTGCTGCTGGTATTCAAAGTGCATGTTTCAGTCTGCATGTCAGAATTTTTTTATGAAATAGAAGAGGATTTGAGAAGTCAAAATGTGCCCTAATTTTTCTTTCTGCAGCACTAATCATAATTTCTATGGCAAAATGAGCCCCCTCATTTTGTTCCTTTGTAAATTAAATGTTTTAAGTGTTACCACTTTATTCCAATCAAGATGGCTTCAGGTGTGCCATACTTTTGTCATAAGTAAGACTGTTAGCGCTCTAGTTGTTCGTTAGAACACTCTGGGATATTCTGTCATTGGGCTATACTTGGGCTACATCTTGGTGATATTTGGGCTGCATTTGGGCTCTTTTGTCTCTGGTGGCCATTTTGGGAGACTTATTTGTTATGATGTTTCCTAATTTCCTCATTTACTACAGTCTCTTCAGTAGGAAAAACTTTCAGTTTTTTTCTTTGATTGCATTAAGAAGGCATTCAGATGTGTCACACATTTGCCATAAATTCAGAATGTTAGCACACTAGTTGCTTATTAGATCACTGTATTAAAGCTACTGCTCACCAGGTAAGTCTGCTGCTGGTATTGAAAGTGCATGTTTCAGTCTGCATGTCAGAATTTTTTAATGAAATAGAAGAGGATTTGAGAAGTCACTCAAAATGTGCCCTAATTTTTCTTTCTGCAGCACTAATCATACTTTCTATGGCAAAATGAACGCCCTCATTTTGTTCCTTTTTAAATTAAATGTTTTAAGAGTTACCACTTTATTCCAACCAAGATGGCTTCAGTTGTGCCATACGTTTGTCATAAGTAGGACTGTTAGCGCTCTAGTTGTTCTTTAGAACACTCTGGGAAGCTGCAGTAGAACACAAAGTAATCAACTGACAGTCTCTGCCCTTGTTGGATGTACATGTTTTATTGAGAATGTCTGACTTCATTCTCACGTGCCTGAGAAAGATAATGTGAATTTACAGAAAATATGCTCTCAGTTTAGCTTATAGATCACCTTCCAAACCTCTGTGGGAAAAGCATGAGAAAATAGTTTTCTCTCAAACATGATTCATGATATCACAGCAGAAGGCTTTTTCACATGGTAAAATCACCTTAGAACACACCACAATACCTAAAATGAGTATGGTACCATCAACACATGATTTATAATGTAACTAAAGTCTTAAAACCTTCTATTAACTGCAATGCTTTTTAATGAGGTGCTATCATGTATATTGGTCCCAAGATGGCTGCCAACACTTCTTGGATGAAGTGCTGACAGCCAATCAGATCTCACGATGAGATGTGTATTTAGGCTCCGCCCAGATATATATGTGATTTTACTTTTGATTTTCTCAGGAACTACTGAACAGATTGACACCATAGATGCAAAAGGCACATGCCTGACCTGAGGACTACCTCTTTGCCAAATTTCAAGTAATTCTGTTCAGCCGTTCGGGCTGTACCTTCGACTAAAGGTCCTATGGGAAAATGCATGGGGAAAATGAGTTTTGGGACCCCCCTTTTTTCTCAGCCCCCGCTTGACGAATCACTCCGAGACTTTCAGGGTAGGAGCTGAGCGGAGCGCCCCATTAGTTTTGAAAAATTCACGAAGATAAGTCAACCGGCGCCAAAGTTATTCAAAATAGAATTTTCAGATTTCCTATGTGAACTCGGTCCTAACTATAACTATCTACTGGCGACCGCCAGCAGATAATATTGTCAAGGTATAGATATGTGGAGTTAATTATAGTAAAACTTTGCTTTCCTATAGAAACTTACTTTCACATGATTCTTGTCATCCTCGATTTTCTTGACATTATATTTTTGACACAATATTTTGTACTCAATATTTTATCCAAAATCCCTGTCATGGAAAGAAGAAAACAAATAATGACCTTCTCCCCCCACATTCAGGGAAGACAACTGCCTGGGTGTGGGAGATATACATTTAATTTGATTAACAAACTCCCACTTGGGAGTTTGTTTTTCAAAAATAAAAAGTTTGTTGGAGTTTGGTAGATGCACGTCAAATCCAACAGTGGCTGTCCATCAAATCTTTTTTATCTTGACAGGAACTGCTGCCATGGCATGGCTTGGCCCAGTAGTAATTTCTCAACATTCGATGTCCAGTAGCCCATTAGGGTGTCAAATGTAAAGCACTCCTCCAGCGTGAAGGACAGTGTACGAACTGCCAACTCGAAATCTGGCCCCTGGTCGGAAATTATGAATTAAGATTTCAGGGCTACTCATATTTCATAGCACAGTTCATAGCAAAAGATGTCAGGAAAGCATCACAACTGTGACTATATAGTCAGAGAAAGAATCAAATAAAAATGCCAACGTTAAAATTGGAAATGTGTTGTAAGAGAAATGCTGCTAATGATCTCGCGCACATAGAGGACAGGCAGGGGCAAAACAGGCACAGCGAGGCTCTATATCGTTACAGTTAAGACGTTTTCCTTATCAGTGGTCCTACTTCATGACCAGACAAATATTAGTGTATTTCTTTTATTGGTATTTACCATTATTTTGAAGAAATCAAAGACCGTCAGTAAGTCTAAGATCTAGGTCAGACTGGAACATTTGGTACCCTGGCTGCAAAGAAAAAAAACAATGCTTCATCAAAGGTATATGATTCACAAGCTTGACTGATATTGGAAAGCATTTCAGGATATTGCATTTAGGGTAAAATATTTTTAATTGGATTTTATTACTAGTTACAGTGTCAATCGATCAAGCAATCAATTCAATCTTTATTCGGGTACAAAAGTAGCCATAAAAGTGCATTCACAAAGAACTTACAGTGTCAAGCAAACATCATTGCCAACCAATCAAGCTTCATAATCCATACACATACATGTCCATGTCACATTGCAAAAAACAGAAATGAAAAGTACCTGAACACTAACAACAATAATTACCTCACATCTCATCTCCTCCTTTTTGCCCCTGCCCACCCACTTTCAGTAGCGTTAAAAAGGTCATCTAAAGTCCTTCTGTTTGAACAGGAAAGTCCTTTACCTGACAATGATATACACTGAGTAAAGAACTTTACAAACAGAGTCTCATTCTCTACAAAAGGCTCTTATTTAATACAAAAAGAGCCTTCTTCACAGACCAAATTGCACTGGCTAAATCTTAAACTAAAGAACTCTTTAGGACGGTAACCAAACTGGCCGCCCTTGGCCCTCCGAAAATTCTGAGTAGTCCAGAACTATGTGAGGAAATTACCGCCTTCTTTTTACAGAAGGGGGGTGCTATTTTCTCGTCCTTTAGACTCACCCCAATAGGAGGAAAGGCTAGGCTACCGGTGAGGGCCAAAATTGCAACTGACCCACGGCCTATTCTGGACAAGTTCTCCCCTCTGGATATGCGAGATACTATAAATCTCCGGGCCTCCACCAGTTCTGGATCCCCCTACAACGCCTGCCTAGTTTTTGAGATTAAACAAGTCCCAGAACCTATTGGCATTGCACTTACTCCCTTATTTAATGCCATGTTTGAGTCTGGGCATTTTCCCAAAATATGAGACAGCATTGATTCTTCCTCTATTAAAAAAACTAAATCTTGACCCCAAGGATCCTAATAATTACTGACCAATTTATCACCTTCCCTTGCTGGAGAAACTGATAGAAAAGACCATAAACACTCAACTCAATGCGTTCCTTCAGGAAAACAGCATTTTAGATCCCACTCAGTATGGATTTAGGGAAGGACACAGTACAGACTCCCGCCTATAAAATCCACAGACGAAATAAGAGATGCCCTGGACCAGGGAGGAAATGCAGCACTAATCATATTGGACCTCTCTGTTGCCTTCGATATGGTCCACCATGAAGTCCTGATGGACCGTTTGTCGGGCGGGGGGTTCAAGGCAAAGCCTAGAAGCTATTGATATATTTCCTGACAGAAAGAATTCAAAGCGTGGATTTGGACAAAGTCCTCTCCAAACCTTTTTCCTTACCATGTGGAGTACCACAGAGTTCCTCCCTTAGTCCCACACTTTTTTGTGTATTTATGTGTTGCCCCTGGCAGATCTGATTCGATCTTTTCGGATTTCAGCTAACATCTTATGCAGAAGATATGCAAATCATGGTGTCTTTGCAACCGGGGTAGGAGTCAGAGAAAGGGAAAAGGTTCCATGACTGTATGAAATCGGTAAAGACATGGATGACCCTAAACTGCTTGAAGTTTAACTCCGGCAAAACTAAGGTCCTTATTTTAGGAAATAATGCCAATTTCTGGACCCCAGGATTGGTGGCCAGAAGAACTAGGCATTCTCCCTAAACTAACAAGGAAAGCAAAAAATCTGGGGGTCACAGTCAGCAATAAACTCACCTTTGGGGACCAGATAAATGGGGTTGCTTCCGCTAGCTTCCACCTCCTCAGAATGATTAAGAAAAGAATGCCATTTTTGCCGGAAGAGATGTCAATGTGTAGTCATAACTTCTCTCATTCTCACGAGGGAAGACTATTGTAACAGCCTCTACCTAAACATTCAAAAGCGACATTTTAACAAACTTCAACTCCTGCAAAATGCTGCAGCTAGACTGCTTACCAGCACACCAAAGTTGATATCTGTCACTAAGGAAATAAAAAGGCTGCACTGGCTTCCAGTCAAACAACGGATACCATTTAAATCCTTGTGCACCGTTTTTAAAGCCCTTCAAGGAATAGGGCTGGAATATCTGAAACAGCATTTTAGGAGCCGAATGTGTGCTAATACCCTCCTTCAAAAATGTCAACTGGGGAGGAGGAGGTTTCACCACTTGTGCCGCAAGGGCTTGGAACGATCTTCCTTTCCATATTAGGAATGCCACCGATCTAATGGCATTTAGGAAAGGATTGAAAACCTGGCTTTTCAGTGCATAGGTCGCCATGTACTCCTCTGTTCGGTGGCAGCAGCTAGCGCCAGGACACCTTCAGGCAACCGTTGTGCTTCCGAAATATAAGTAACACAACATAACATAACTGCACCCAATTGTATAAGTTGCAATGTAGCTGTTAAAAGCTAAGGAGTTGAAGCTTTGTTGGAACGATGAGAATTAGCAAGGTATGGAGTTGTCAAGTTTCTGGACGTTATTTTTAAAGAGTAAGTAAGTAAGTTTACTATGCATGAATAATAAAAACCGTTGCGTATGCTTAGCACGTTCATTCACATAATTTAAAAAAGCCAATTTTGAGCGCAGATTACCAAGGATAAAAACTTTGGGCTTCCAAACCATAGGTGAGTAAATCTAATAACAGTTTTTTAATTTCAGCTGGTAATGTCATTGAAGTAACAGGAGAAAGATTGTTTTAAAAATATTATTGCAAAATGTCAGATTTCCTCCTGGTGTGTTCAGTTCTGAAGAGGTGGTAATCAGTCCGTTGTGCTGGAATGGGTCTTGTTCCCCCAAACCTCGACCATCAGCCAAGAGGATTGCAGTAAAGTCCTGATTCAAGTGGCAGTGCTTCAAGAGGTAATCTATTGTGTGCAAATTTTCTCTGTGCGAACTAGGCCTTAAAAAGCAAAGTTTGAGGTTTGAGCAGTAGGTAATCGCTGCTTGAGTGACCTTGCTGAATTTATCAGAGATTTGTGAATCATAGGCATTGTTCTGGTCTGTGCTTAATCATTTTGGTAAGAGAGTTCTAAAGAGTAGAATTTCGTTTTAAAAGAAACATTTCCAATTTTTCTGGAAACAACCCAGATGGGCCTCTCTACTGGTTTCTTTTAAAATGGAATGCCAAAGTTCAGGAGAGGCACCAGAGAATGATTTCCATGGGATTAGGCTAAAGGGATTTCTTGCTTTCAAGGTGACAAGATTCTTTGCTCTTCAGCATTCTTTCACCACCAAAGATATGTAGTACCAATGAGGATTTTGTTGCTTCCAGGAGTAGGACCATGGTAAATCACCATGCAACGGCAGCACATGATGTTACCACCTCAAACTTAAACCATCATCAGAGATCTCTAGAAAGAAAAATCAAATTGCTCATTTGACCACTTGACTTACCGTAGCAACCACACTAACATCCCTTCATGATGGCAATCAAGAATCTTGGCATGAGTCAGTAGTCAGCAGGTGTAGACTGATGGACGCAGCATACATGACTATTCCCTGCAGCTTTCATAGCAGATGGCAGGTTCTGTGTGTGAACATGACTATGTCAGAATGGAGAAATGCTTAGTTGATACTGTCTATGAACAGTGATAAACAGACGTAGATGAGGCAATACAAAGTTCAAGAGTCATCAAATTATGAAATATGATCATGGTAACACAGGTAATTTTTTGTAAACTACACATAATCTATCATAGTGACCTTCCTGTATGCAAATGTGATATAAAAGCACATCATTCATGTAGTTCTTTAAACATGACAAATCTAGAATATAGCCAAATTGACCAAATGCCGTTAATTGAACTTTATGCACAACGTCATGACCTATAGACACCATGGGCATGCAAGACATATTAATCAGTGCATTTCCGGCTGGGAGGATGCCCTCACCACATTCTGTGCCTCAGGAATGTCCAACGCTTTCTGCACTCTCTGGCCTTTGGGGCATGACCTCCTACTGCACTAGGGATGCTTGCCCAGATACCCATGCATGCAGAATTACTCAGCTAGGTTAACAGGCACCCCATAGAATTCCGTACCGGTTTGGAAGAGTACTTCCCCAAAGACTTCCGCTTCCACAGGGGAGAAATTGAGGCCCCTCTCATCTCTCTCCTCATGCTTTTGGGGGGCAATGTTTATGAAAGTAGGAGTTCTGTTGTGGTCCATAGATAGCTCAGGAATAGTATTGCTTTCTCCATGTAAGTTCTTGTTTATTGTGGCTAGCTGACAACGCAACCTCCATTACATATTTCTATTTCTGCGTAACTGAGGCATAGGTATTGTCCTCCTTTATCTGGTTCTAAACTGTGTATGTATAGTAGCTAGGTTAAAAAGAGTGAATAAAGGGGTCTACATGCTTGGAGTCATCAATAACATCCTGGTGGTATCACACACACTTTCCAGTGAAATTAGACTGCAAAAATATGTGTGAGATGTGTAATCTAATTATCCTTGTGAAATCCAACACATATGAGGTATGTTTTTCAGCACACTACATATGTAAGGGGGAATTACACATGAGGGTGAATGGTATGTGTAAATGTATGATGAGATGTGAGGACAAATGAGTGAGGAGAGCATGCAGATGCATGTTATGTTTAGATTTGTGAGTTTGGTCATAGAATTATGAAGATGCAACAGTGGTGTCTCACTATGGTATATGTGGATGGTGACGTATTACACCTTGATAATTAATGCACCACTGTCCAACTACTTTGCTGCAACAACTAAGATTTGCAAAAGAAACAATTGATGGACGGAATGCTGGACAATGCAACCATTCACCCCCAGTCACATGGATCTGGGTTTAATCCATCATTCTTTTGCTCACAATACCACCCCAGCGTAGACCCAGCCGTATGGAAATCAGTTTTGACCCTGTTCCTTGTGGGAATAGTCCAGACCGAACTGACAAGCGAGGTCTTCCTTGGACGGGAAACAAGGATCCTGGGACCGGTTTCAGGGCAACGCCCTTCATCAGCCAGGCTAGCTTGAACCCAGTGGTGTAGCCAATCAATTGTTCTTTTTGTATTTGTCACCCCGAGTGGGACGGGTATGCCCAGACGTGGGACCCGTGCTATCTATGCCACTGGAGTCAAGCTATTCTGGCTGATGAATGGTGAAACCCTGAAACCGGTCCTAGGATGCTTGTTTCCAGTCCAGGGAGGACCTGGTCTGGCACTTCACGCTGGAATCTTCCCATTGGGTGCAGGGTTAAAACTGATTTGCATATGGCTGGGTTCAAACTAGAATGGCACGGTAAGCAAAAAATAGATGGATTTAGGCCCAGATCTCTACACTCGGGTGAATGTATGACATTGTTGTGCATTCTGTCCATCAGTTGTTCTTTTTGCATTTGTCACCCCGAGTGGGACAGGTATGCCCAGACATGGGTCCTGTGCTCTCCATGCTACTGGAGTCAAGCTATTCTGGCTGATGAGGGGTGACACCCTAAAATCCATCCTAGGATGCTTGTTTCCAGTCCAGGGAGGACCTGGTGTGGCAGTTCAGGCTGGACTGTTCCCATTGGGAGCAGGGTCAAGACTAATGGCATATGGCTGGGTTCAAACTGGAATGGCATGGTGAGCAAAAAAGTGATGGATTTAGGCCCAGATCTCTGTACTGAGGTGAATGTATGACATTGTTCTGCATTCTGTCCATCAATTGTTCTTTTTGCATTTGTCACCCTGAGTGGGACGGGGATGCCCAGACGTGGGTCCCGTGCTCCCCATGCCACTGGAGTCAAGCTAGCCTGTCTGATGAGGGGTGAAACCCTTAAAAAAGTGCTAAGATTCTTGTTTCCCATCCAGAGAGGACCTGGCCTGGCAGTTCAGGCTGGACTGTTCCCATTGGGTGCAGGGGCAATACTGATTTGCAAATGGCTGGGTTCAAACTGAAATGCCATGGTGAGCCATAAAATCAATGGATTTAGGCCCCGATCTCTGTACTTGGGTGAATGTATGACATTGTTCTGCATTCTGTCATTCAAATGTTCTATTTGCACTTGTCACCCCCGAGTAGGACGGGTATGCCCAGACGTGGGTCCTGTGCTCTCTATGCCACTTGAGTCAAGCTAGCCTGTCTGATGAGGGGTGAAACCCTGAAACCAGTGCTAGAATGCTTGTTTCCAGTCCAGAGAGGACCTGGCCTGGCAGTTCAGGCTGGACTGTTCCCATTGGATGTAGGGTCAAGACTGGTTTGCATATGGCTGGGTTTCAACTGGAATGGCATGGCAAGCAAAAAATCTATGGATTTAGGCCCAGATCTCTGTATTGGGGTGAGTGTATAACATTGTTCTGCATTCTGTCCATCAATTGTTATTTTTGCAGTTTCCTTCACAGCAGTAATTTAACTCCTTCCATTCTGGTTTGATTAAATACACTTTGATAATAACATATGTATGGAAAATACCACAGAACAAACTACATCTAAATCTATACTTTTGCGTTTCGATTTAGATGCCCGTAGATAGGTTTCCATGAATCATGTCCTTATATAGGCACAATTCGCATTGCCATTTTTAAGGCATAGAATCTCAGTCCTTATTTAGGCATTTGCCATGCTATCCAAATACAGGCATGGTCACCTACATCCGTCCATCCCACGTCACAATGAGTTCTTAGAAACCAGACCCTTAAGCCATCGGGACTTTCCCTAGCTAGGATTATTGATTTCTCCATGAACTCATCTATTATGCATGAACTACTATTCCTTAGGGGTTCATCCATGACATCTTCCTCTGCCTGACTTTACTTCAATGCTAGCATTCCTAAGTACCTTCCAGGTTTAAATATGCCTTCCCTTACCATGGCAAAGGACGGCACGGCTCGGCACGACTTGACTGCACGGTCCGCAACGGCAAGTTCCGAAGAGACCATATCCCAGTCTGATGCACTGACCAGACGCTGTCATCCCTGCTCGCAGAGAATTCAGCTTCCAGTGTTCTGACTCACTTTGCGGATGTTAGAGTTTGAGACCCAGAAAGAGATTCCCACCTCTCATTCTAAGGTATGGAGTTGATAAGAACCTAGAGGGACTCTTGGCATACACAACTTAGTATATATCATACTATAGGAAACAGCACCTACTCTTACCTTGTACTACACTTAGGTTAGGTACACTGGGGTAGAACTATTTAGAAGCATCAGACGAGTATTCACTTTTTAGCCTGTGTTATTTATGTATGTATATATGAATACATGTCATAGCTAAAAGACAATGCTATTGCTGTATTATTTCTTCTTATTGTTTATGCTGTGTGTAGTATATCTTGCTTACTGTCTAAGGATTGTAACAGCTCATATCTCTTACACGAGAAACAAGACTGTTCAAAAAATCCATTTTATTGAAACGCCCGTCTTTCTATTTTCTGTGTAACTCTGAAGAAACTAAGCATGCACGATTGACTGAGTGAAACTGTTATCTATTGTTTCCACAATTCTGAGACGCATTCCGATTCTAAGGGGAAAAAAGTTGTCATGTTTATGCGGTTGTCAGAAACAAATCCCTTCTTGTTCATTCGAGAAGTTTCTAGTGACCTCTGAGTTAGCTGGTAGGGGTGGGCAGAATTTGAGTAGTTGTGCTACGCAAAGCTCCGCGAAACGGTAAAAAATCTCCGCGAGCACGCAGAAATTCCGCGAACACACGGAATTGCTTGTTCGTGTTGCTTTTTTCCTGTTCGCAAACTCTGTTTTCGAGCTCGGAGGGGAAATATCTCACAAACAATCATTTTGCGAATGCGAACAAGCAGAAAGCAGAATTTTAGGCAATTCCGCGTTCTCCCTGCGGAACGCGAAATTGCCCAAATTCCGCAAATTTCGCGAGCGGAAAGGAATTTACCGCCCAGGCCTATTAGCTGGCACACACAAGTAATTAGTCCTATGCAAAAACTATAGTGTATATTATTCCAATGCACAGAGCATATAAGGGAAATAGGAACTACACTACAATACTATGTCTGAGATGCACCACATGAACTCCCATGTAAATTATGAGTCTTTTGGAAAGGCACACCTAATTCAGCATTCAATCATATTTTGTCTTTTCTGTTCCATTGTGGACAAATGGTGTAGTCCAAACTGACATTCCAGGCTGTCCCCAATCTGAACGAAAGAAACCTCATATTAGTTTTGGACATTTTGTTTCTTTTCAGTGCAGTGTCACTTGAGTCTTGTGGCATAGCGAGCTCACAACTCATTCCAGGGCATTCCCTTGCCATTTAGTTATAATGACTTGGACAGCAAAAAAAGCTATAGGTGAAACAACTTGAATTCTTCAATTACATTACTATTTATTGAGTGCACATCACATTCCATTGTTTTAGCTTGTCTGTGCCATTACACAAAAGGACAAAAGATAAATCATTTATTTCACATGAGCAGTAAAAGAGCAAGGAACAGAAACAACTGGATTTCATTTAAATATCTGTGCACACCACATTCCATTGTTTTAGAACATGTGCATTATTCCAGAAGTGACCAAAAAAAAGGCAATTATTTTTATCACCCCTTTATAGGGGATAGTCCAACCCAGCTACAGGGCCATATCTCTTTTGTATGGGGTCACAAGCAGTACCACACCCATTTTAGCCTTTCTAGACCTTATCAGTAAAGTCCCCCCTGAGACCTATGGCACAGAAAGTTCAAGCTCAAAACCTGCGTATAGGCATTCCATTCCCACACAGACATCAACATATGATGGATGGAAATACTTGAATTAACCTGAATAGTAGGTAAGTGCTATGGGTGCATTTTATTATATCGTTATAGCTAGTCTGCTTCATTGCAGGCAGGGAACTACCTTAACAACCTCTGTCTTGGCACCATCGACTGAAAGGAATCTCTGCCTCAACCGCTAGTAAACACCCTCTCTTAAGAGGAACAAAAGTAATCTGAGACCTGTTTCATCTTTGTTAAGTATCATCACTGAGCTGCACCTGGAGTCCTATGACACTGTAAGCTCATAGTGTATATCTGTTGAAACCCCCTATCCTGGGAAAATTGACTTCTACCACAAAAAAGGTAATCGAAGTAAGTACTTGAATGAATATGAACCACTGATAATTACTCCATGTACACTTCATTTCAATACTTCATATCCCCCATATTGTTTGTTTAGATTGCCTGTTTCCCATATTGTCTCCCATATTGTTGTTCTGTGCCGTTTCCCTCTCTGCCCCTGTGCCCCCCGGCCCGCTCCCGCTTCCTGCTGCCTGTGTGCGGCCACGCCCCCTTTTCCTTCTGTGCCCTCCCCGCTCCGGCCTCCCAGCTGCTCCTCCCTCCCTCCCACTTGGCCATAACTGGCGACCGTGCGGCGCAGGTGAGTGTGACCTGCCCTCAGGACACCCCCGTGCTGCACGGCCACCAGCTGTAGCGTGTGCGTTCCTCCCCGCTGCTGACCTCAGCCTCGCTGCTGACCTCAGCCTCAGCCTCGCTGAGCCCGCCCCGACGACCCCGCCCCCCGCCGTAGTAACGTGCTTGCGATTGACTCTGTCTCCTTTCTTTCGTTTTTTGCATCATACTGTACTGTCCCCCATATTGTTTGTTTAGATTACCTGTTTCCCATATTGTCTCCCATATTGTTGTTCTGTGCCGTTTCCCTCTCTGCCCCTGTGCCCCCCGTTCCCTCTCCCCGCTTCCCGCCGCCTGCGTGCGGCCATGCCCCCTTTTCCTTCTGTGCCCTCCCTGCTCCCGCCTCCCAGCTGCTCCTCCCTCCCTCCCACTTCGCCATAAATGGTGACCGTGCGTACGCGCAGCGTTGACACGCAGCGGGCGCGCCGATTGTGCGCCGAAGGCACGCCAAAGGTAAGCCCGTCTGTGCCTGTCCGCGCCTGGACCGGGCCCAGTGCCCGGACCCCTGGCCCCCACCGACGCAAGACGACCCGACTGACCTACGACGCCACCGAACTCATCGCACTCAACACCGGCGGGATCCCTGGATGCTACCGTGCCACCCGGAGGCGCACCCATGGACCCTTCAGCTGCCACTCCTGCAAGTTCGAGACTTGGACACATATAGCCAACAGATGTAGCCGGGATTGGCTAATTCTAATTATAGAAACGGCACAAGAATTGATAGAACTAGAGAAGAGGGAAATAGAGGAGTTGGAAATACAACTCAAACAAGGCACAGCCCTCGAAGAAGCTAACAAGAAAATGGAAGAATTAGAAGCTGAAACTCAGAGTTATAGGGAATATTTAATGAATAAAAAAACTAAAAAATTGAGAAAGGATATAGAGAGATATAGCATAGAAGGAGTATATCCTTACACTAATAAAGATTATTTTGACAACAAAAGAGACTCTAAATGGGAAAGACCACAAATGCAGAGACCTATATATTCTAGAGGAGGCAACAAACGCATTACATTTTCAGAAACCTCAGGTTCTAGTAGTGAAGAGGAAGAAACAGGGCCCCAGGGGAATAGAGGAATTCCATCTTTTGAACGTGAGAATTTTTTAGGAAGACGCCAGAATCAGGGACGAAGGGGCTACAGGGGATACAACAGACAAGAACCCCAGAGAAACCATCTACCTCAGAATGGAGGACAAGAATACCTCACTACGAGGAACAAGCAATATTGGAGGTAAATGAACTCCCTATAATTAATCTATCCAAAAGAGCTTTAAGTAGAGAAGAGCAAGAGGTGTTACAGAAAGGTTTCAGTTTTGCACCCAGTAATAAACAGGATATGTTTGAACTAGAAGGAGATTTAAAAAAGTTCTTTCGGAAAATAAGACTTAATAGGTTTTTTGAAAATAAAACCTATGTATCCCCGCCCAATGTATCGGGACTCAAACCTAAATCAACCTTCACACCTAATTTAGCCCAGGTAGACAAAAATGTCGAGATCTTTGAGAAAGTGGTGGAGATGGAAATCAAAAATATTAATAAAACAGTATATAACAATCACCATAACAATATGTCAATAGATCAGAGAAAAGCCCTCAAAACCTTACAAAACTGCAAGGAAATTATTATAAAGCCTGCAGATAAAGGGGGCGGAGTCGTTATCTTTGATTCATCGGATTACGATGCGAGAATGCAAAAACTACTTAATGTAAAAGAACATTACCAGCCTTTGAGGTTTTCTAGAATTGAAAGTTTAAAAAAAGAAGTGGAAGTTCTCCTAGAAAGGGGAAAAGAAGAAGGCTGGATTTGCGAAAATGAGTACAAGTTTTTAATGAATACACATCCAGTAATTCCAGCTATCTATGGATTACCAAAAATCCATAAAAATGTCTTAGATCCACCCATGCGGCCTATAGTGAGCAGTATAGGCTCAGCTTTAGAACCACTTAGCAAATATGTAGATGTATTCCTCAGACCAATAGTTCAAAAACAAAGGTCATATCTCAAGGACACGGCTCATGCAATTTCCATCTTTGAGGGGCAGGGCTTCAACAGGGTGACCCAAATTTTGGTCACCCTGGACATTGAAGCCCTTTACACTAATATACCCCAGGAAGACACTATAGAGGTTATCTCCACAGTCTTGAACAACGAAAACCTGAAGGGAGGGGACAAAGGTTTTATCATAGCCTGTGTCCGTATGGTATTGAAAAATAATATGTTTTTATTCAAGGATGAACTATATTTACAAACCAAAGGGACCAGCATGGGAGCCACCTGTGCTCCCAGTCTGGCCTGTCTCTATGTGGGCGAGTTTGAACGCCGCAACATTTTCAATGAGGTTGCCCCTTTTTATGAAAACATCACGTGCTGGCACCGTTACATAGATGATATTATCTTCATATGGAACGGTGCCAGTACAGAGTTAACTGAATTCCTGGAATGGTTAAATTTGGGGGATCCTAATTTGAAGTTCACAGCTCACTATAGTGATACCAGTGTAGACTACTTAGATATAAAAATCAAAGAGGCTAATAGCGAGCTTCAGGTGGAACTTTTTACAAAACCGACTGACAAGAACACTCTCCTTGAATATACAAGTAACCACCCCCATGCACAGAAGGATAATATACCCTTTGGGGAGTTTTTAAGACTGCGTAGAAACTGTTCCAGTATTGCAGATTTTTATCACCACGCAGAGATCACAAAAATGAAGCTACAAGCAAGAGGCTATCCCAAAAAATTAATAAAGAATTCCCTGAAAAGGGCTAGGTTTTATAATAGAGACAGTCTCTTAGATGTTGAAAAAGAGAAGAAGAAAAATATAGCTAGTGAGAGAGTGGTGTTTGTGACTCAGTTCTCAAACATCAGCAATCAAATTAAAAACATCGTGAATAGGAATTGGAAAATTTTAAACCATGGCACTGACATTCAGCTCAATAAACCACTGTTCTCATTCAGGAGAAATAAAACCATCAGAAATGCACTGGTGAGAACATATCCAGGAGAAGTGGAAAAACAAAGCACTCTAAAAGGCGACAAAGCAAAGGGCAACCATAAGTGCGGCACCTGCTCAATATGTGCACAATGCTTGGAAGGCAAAAACATCACCTTTGCTGGTAAAAACTTGACAAGCACTACATTGAATAACTGCCGCAGTAAAAACATCGTCTACCTTCTAACCTGCCCATGTGGGTTAGGCTATGTAGGGGAAACGGGCAGGGAACTACGTGTTCGTCTGCTAGAACATAGATCGGCAATAAGAACGAAAAAAGAGAATGCGCCCCTGGTAGATCACTTTGTCAAAACAAACCATGACTGTAATGATTTTAAGTGGTTTATATTGGAAAAGATTTTGATGAATAGAAGAGGAGGCAATCCAGAGTACACTCGTAAGAAAAGAGAACAATGGTATATTTGCTACCTCAATACCGTAGAGAAAGGCCTTAACTCCAGAGAGGATTGGATGAAGCTCTTACTCACTGAGTCATGCTAAGCGTATATCCATCCTATCTGGAATCCACATGTCAAAAGCCACCCTAAGCGTTAAGAATTTCCGTTGACTTGTCCACCTTATGAATTCCCTGGTGCCTCTATGAGATAGTTGACAAACAGAGATATGATGAGTTTTAGGATAAAATTGATTCCTCAGGCACTTGCACTTTATAAAGAAGCCTTTTTGACAAACTGTCTGTGTCAGGCTGCTTGCATTTACCTCATATTTACTTCACAAATATCTAGTTAGTATACTAGGAACAAAGAACAAATAATAAAGTATAAATAACAAAGTTAATATAATATGGTAAGCATAACACGCAGATGGCAGCCATTAGCATACATTCGTGGTTATAAATTCCTCCCAGATCACGTAATGCTTTTAATATTTAGGTGACACACGGACATTAGGTTTCAGTAGGTGTACTAAGAAAAGGAGTTAATAAGATTATGACACATTGGACTTCCCTACCAGGGCCATGCAATACTTAAACGCGGCGAGAAAACAATAAAGTTAGGACTGAGAAACAAATAAAGAAAAAAAGAAAAAAACACACTAAAGGGGAAAAAGGAAAAAAAGTCATGTGCCGTTCACAACCAATCCCTGTGTGTCTTAGTAAGATTTCTTTTGAGCATGCACCATGGAAGACACGTCAGGTGTAGCGTGCAACCAATCCAAACGTGCAGCACAATAATGAGCTTTTTGGAGTACGAGTCATGTGTGCGTAGCAAACCAATAAGAGATAGGTTTACTAATTATAAATTGGAAATGCCAAAACAAGAGAGCGATTTTGCTCCGATCCAGCAACAAACACGACGGACAGAACACAGCGCAATTGAGGTGAGGGAATAGAAACGCTTAAATGGTAGAAAGTAAAACCGTTGATCGCGTATAGACTAAATATGTTTATAGTGTTCCCCCCACTCTTCCCTCTTTATTTGTAGACACGCTGTAGAAAAGAAGAAGACGTGTATATAATTCCCTGGTGTGATTAAGTGGCACCATCAACTCAAAGAAGAAACTTTTAAAATATATACACCTTTTATACCAACGAAAAGGTAATTATTAGACAAATAACAGAGACACGGTTACTACTTAGTTAGTCCAGTAATAAGGATGGTAGTGTATTGAAGTGATGTTACATATTTCTTTGCCTCTATTGCAGACAATAGGCAAGACACCATTGTACTTATCAGGAGAAACATATATGGCAAGTTGGTGTTTGCTCAATATCTACAGAGCCAGGAGCACATAGGAAAGTCTCTTATAATACAGGTGAGGAGTCGCTTGAGTCTAACAATTGAGAAAAAAGGTAAAAAATAAGTTTTGGTAGAATCAATTCATAGAACTACACCCAATGTGGGGAAGGATAAACGTAGGCTGGTTCGAACAACTAAAAAAGCTAATAGTAGAACTGAGAGCCTAATAACGTATGCGTAATTTAAATAGTATGTGCCATATCGGATGAGAGGGCCACTGGAATGTAATCAACCAAGTAGAGGGCCCATAAGATTACTAGCACGGAAAAATCTCCAAAAATTTCTAAGAACCCTATTGGGAGAATTATAGATAATCCAGAACAGCAAAATTAATTATTTGTATTTGTCTGTTTTAGGAATTACATGTATTGTGGAGGGAGACAGTATAAAGTTGTCTTGATAAAGATGGTCGCATCCCATTGAGCCATCGAAACGCGTCGACGCAGAGGAGTTGCACAATCAAAGCCCCAATACAGATTCAATTATGCACAGATTTATCCACGTGTAACAAGCTGTATTTTAGGGTTCCTCTTGATGTGCATTTGAAAAAGAGTAGTTGGATCTTTTTAGTTTTGTCTGTCTCCATTTATGCTGGTTATAATTGGGTTACAATTGTATATGTGATTGAGATCAAATGAATGTGTATTATATGATGTTTTTACTAATGTGATTTAATGTACCATGAAATGTTTTTATGATTGTGTATGTTTTTTAAGGATAAACATGTTTTTTAAGAGAATAATAAATATTTGATATAGAATATCCCACCCCCTTTTTATTTTTGACATAACATTGTATGCTCTTTTAAGTATAACAACAAGGGAATATTTCTCTCTTTACTCCTGCAAGTTCTCCTGCATCCGGACCTGCACCACACCCGCACCCATCAAGCCGAGAACCAGCAGCAACCACCTGAAGTGCATCCTGCTCAACACCCGCTCCGTCCACAGACACGCCGTGGAGCTCTGGAACCTCCTCGACACAACATCACCAGACGTCGCCTTCCTCACGGAAACCTGGATGAACGCCTCCTCAGCGCCCGACATCGCCATCGCCATCCCAGACGGTTACAAGATCATCCGGAGGGACCGCGGCAACCAGACCGGAGGAGGCATCGCCATCATCCACAGGAACACCATCCGCATCACGAGCAACTCCGGTGACACCCTCACAACCGCCGAACACCTGCACTTCCAGATCCACACTGACACCAAGACCACCCCCAGAGGCACCCTCATCTACAGACCCCCGGGACCACGCACACAATTCAGCAAAGACATCGCCGACTTCATCAGCCCGCACGCTCTCCCCTCCGCTGACTACATCCTCCTCGGGGACCTCAACTTCCACCTGGAGAACAACAACGACCGCAACACCACCACCCTGCTGAACAACCTCGCCACCCTCGGTCTCAAGCAGCTGGTGACCACCCCCACCCACTACGCCGGACACACGCTCTACCCCATCTTCTCCTCCAGCAAGGACATCTCCTTCAGCCACGCCACTGGACTCCACTGGACGGACCACAGCTGCGTCCACTTCAGCTACAGAAAGAACACGATACACCACCACCAGCAACAGGTTGCACGCAGAAGATGGAACAAGATCACAGCCGACCAGCTTGCCGCTTCCATGAGCCAGGACCCCCCCGCCAGCTCAGCGAACCCCAGCCAGGCCGCCAACAACCTCACGAAGTGGATCAGCAACTGCGCAGACGACCTCGCCCCACTAAGGACCCCGCCCAGCAGACCCGGCAGTAAGAAAGCACCATGGTTCACCGACGAACTCAAGAACTCCAAGAGGAACTGCCGTGCCCTCGAGAGAGCCTGGCGCAGAGACCCAACACCAGACAACATGACCTCCCTCAAGCTCGCCACTCGAAAACACCCCCAACTGATCCACACCACCAAGAAAACCGCATTCAAGGAACGACTGGACAACAACGCCCACAACAGCAAGGAACTCTTCAACATCGTCAAAGAGCTCTCCAACCCCAGCACCCGAAACAACGACATCACCCCATCACAAGACCTCTGCAACTCCCTCGCCTCCTACTTCCACAACAAGATCGCGGACATACACAACAGCTTCAGCACAGAGCCGACGCACCCCACGACAGCACCTGCACCCCCCACCACCACCCTCCGCGCCTGGACCCCGATCAACACCGAGGAAACCCTACGCACGATGAACTCCATCCACTCCGGATCTCCAACCGACCCCTGCCCTCACCACGTCTTCAACAAGGCCGACTCCGTCATCGCACCCCACCTGCGGGACATCATCAACACAGCGACCTTCCCGGAGAGCTGGAAGCATGCCGAATTCAGCGCTCTACTGAAGAAACCATCAGCGGACCCCACCGAACTCAAAAACTACCGCCCCATCTCACTCCTCCCGTTTCCAGCCAAAGTCATCGAGAAGACCGTCAACAAGCAGCTGGCCGCCTTCCTCGAGACGAATGGATCCCTCGACCACTCGCAGTCTGGCTTCCGGGCCAACCACAGCACCGAGACCGCCCTCATCGCTGCCACTGATGACATCCGAGCCCTGCTCGACAACGGAAAAACAGCGGCCCTCATCCTCCTGGACCTTTCCGCGGCTTTCGACACTGTCTGCCACCGCACCCTAGAGCAGCGCCTCAGCAACATCGGAATCCAAGAGAAGGCACTAGAATGGATCATCTCCTTCCTCGCCGGAAGGACTCAGAGAGTCCGCCTCCATCCCTTCAGATCAGAAGCCACCGAAGTCATCTGTGGCGTTCCTCAAGGCTCCTCGCTCAGCCCCACCCTCTTCAATGTCTACATGAGCCCCCTTGCGGCCATCGCACGCCAACACAACCTCAACATCATCTCTTACACCGACGACACCCAGCTGATCCTCTCCCTCACCAACGACCCCGCCACCGCCAGAGCCAGCCTACACGAGAGGATGAAAGACGTCGCCGAGTGGATGAAGAACAGCCGCCTGAAACTGAACTCAGACAAGACGGAAGTCCTCATCCTGGGACCTTCGCTCTCCGCTTGGGACGACTCCTGGTGGCCCCCCGCCCTGGGCAGCGCACCCAAACCCACAGACCACGCACGCAACCTGGGCTTCATCCTGGACTCCTCCCTCTCGATGACCAGACAAGTCAACGCCGTCTCCTCGTCATGCTTCAACATCCTACGCATGCTACGTAAGATCTTCCAGTGGATCCCCACCGAGACCAGGAAGATGGTCACCCAGGCCCTCGTCACCAGCCGACTGGACTACGGCAACTCCCTCTACGCCGGGACCACTGCCAGACTCCAGAAGAGACTCCAGCGAATCCAGAACGCCTCAGCAAGACTCATCCTGGACATTCCCAGACACAGCCACATCTCCGGACACCTGAGAGACCTGCACTGGCTCCCGGTCAACAAGAGAATTTACGTTCCGACTCCTCACCCACGCACACAAAGCCCTACACAACCAAGGCCCAAGATACCTCAACAGCCGCCTCAACTTCTACACTCCCACACGCCAGCTTCGATCAACCAACCACGCCCTCGCCGCCGTCCCCCGCATCCGAAGAGCCCCCACAGGAGGAAGATCCTTCTCCTACCTCGCTGCCAAGACGTGGAACTCCCTCCTGACCCACCTCCGCCTGACCCAAGACCACCTCGCCTTCAGGAAGCAGCTCAAGACCTGGCTGTACGAGCAGTAGCGGACCCCCCCTCCCCAAGCGCCTTGAGACCCTCCGGGTGAGTAGCGCGCTATATAAATGCTGTGATTCAGTGTTTCCCAAACTGGGGTCCGAGGACCCCCAGGGGTCCGTGGCACATTCCCAGGGGGTCCGCAGGCAGAAGTTTTAAAAGCACTGCAAAGTTCCTTGTAAAATTAGCAGTTTTCGAGCAACTATAAAAGTGTCAAGAAAATGCCAGTGATTAATGTACCTGCTGAAGAGAGATGAGAGTTTTGTCTAGTGGCAGCTTTGACTTATCTAATGTGACACAGAGGGTTAATATGCCTACTGCAAAGAACGTGTACAATGCATTTTAAAAAACAGTATATTATGTGCATAGGTCAGTGGGCTACTGATTTTGTCACAGAGATTCTTTTGTCACTGTGCAATTCATAAGGGACAATCGTAATCTAGCACAGTGTACTATAAACTGTCAAAGAGCTGCTTGCAAACTGCATGGTAAAAGTTAGCAACATATGTTTATTCCAAGTCTATCATTATTCTGATGCTGCTATGTTCCCACTTCCTGCACATGAACAATTTTGTAATGCCTTTTTGTCACTTCTATGTGTCCTGCCTAATGCAGCACACATGGAAGTTACAAAACGTCATTTTTATTAAAGATTGTTTATGTGCAGGAAGGGTCACCATCCTGAACATAAACAAGCAAAAACGAGGAGAAATAAGGCATTTCTCCTCATTTCGCCAAGTTAAGACCATGTTTTTCATGGTCTTAATTCTGGTGCTGTCTCCTATTTAAGCTGACCTTGTAAATAGAGGGCAGCGTCAAAATCAATGGTTGCCCACTGCAACTCCCACTGCCCACCTTTTTCACGCTAAGCATTGAGTGAAAGGGGTCCTTATTTACAAGGCAGCGTTAAGCCACAATAAGTGGCTTAAACGCTGCCTTTTAAATAAGGCAAAGCCCCTATTGCCACAGGAACATTGCAAAAAGTGACGTTCCCATGGCGATAGGGACTTGTAAATATGCCCCTAAAATCCTTAGTAATTTGAGTATTTGTTTTGTGTGCACACGTTTGTTTATTTTTTTCGAATTACTGTTTTAATGTTAGAAATTTAAATCCTACAAATTGCTTGGGGGTCCCCGGCTTCCAGTGGTGACTCAATGGGGGTCCTCAGGAGTCAAAAGTTTGGGAACCACTGCTGTGATTGATTGATTGATATCCCATCCTTGTTATTAGAGGCAGAGACCACCAGCAATTCAAGGCCACTTTACCCCTGTATCCCCTTCCGTTGAGTAAAGTGAAATACGCATTGAGAATTACATAATCTCTAAACTTTTTTCAATGTTGGAAGTTGATTTAGTAGTAGAATACAAGAATGTCTATTAACAAATTTACAGATGTTCCTTATATTTTTAACATCATATACAAACTCTTCTCAGATACCATAGTACACGATATAATATAAAACACTGCCAACATTCATTGACACTATATAAGTGATTTATAGATTGCACTTTCACGAACAAAAAGCAAAACACATATGACTTGACATTTCATGACAACACTGTCAGCATACTAACATAGTTGCCATATGCCTATCATTTCATGATGTTTTATATATAACTTCTAGAATCTAAAATTATATTACTGTCTGCTAAAATGGTGGGCGTACATAGGTACTTGAAATCCCCAATGTATGCACAAGATCCACAATGTAATAGAATAATAAAAGGTTGTGTAATCTAACATTTAAAGTGTATACAATCACTGTTAGTAAATTGCGTTTACAGATCACATACACGTCTCGACATGTAAGAGAAAATAAAATGCTCTCTTCAGCATAGTTAAATTTCGCATTTGCATGTCATCTTTCATTTTAAACAGTTGATTCACCATAGTATATTTACAAATAGTTTGCTTATATTTATTCCTAGATTACTTTTGTCGTATGATTCAAATTCCAAAGCAAACCAGGAGTACAGTAAGACACGCATACTCACACGAAAATCTTTGTGAATTAGACTCTTTGTGTTTGATTAACTAATGTTTCAGAAACTGCAACATAGAAAGGGAACTTGCATGAAAGCGATAGAGCATAAATGCACCACATCTCCTAAGATATGGTGCACTTTTCTGTTCCTGTGTGCTGCCTATGTTATAGGCATGATTGTTTTGTGCACAAAGGGATACCTTCATGCACAAAAATATTCCTTGGAGGCTTATTCAACATTTTATGTATGCTATAGGATGCAGCACACATGGAAAGAGGAAATAATGAGGGAAAATAGAGATATTACTCCTTGACATGTCTTTTTGCAGTGGTGCACCATTTTTGTGCAATCCCAGGTCCACTGTTTTAGTAATCTAGGATTGTGTTGAATTCCTTGGCTGGATGCACAGGAATGTCCATGCTCCACCCTTGGAAAATGTACCACAATGAAATGTAATGCAACACAGCATAAGTCACTAAGTTGCTTTATATTTCTTTACAAAGTCACATCAGGTGGCGCAAATCTCCACCTGCATGGATTTGTAAATCTCATTTAATGACTTGTGTTGCCTTGGGACGACTTGTGTCATCCAAGGACAACACAATTCTTTGGTGAATAAGCCCCTTTGATTTCAGAGGTAGACCATTAATAAAGATAAACAAAGTTCAGGTGTCTTCAATAGGCTGCTTGCCAGCATCCTGAAGTAGCTCCCTGAAGTGCAGCCCAGCACCTTTAATATTTCAGAGACTTTAGCCATTTTGAAGATGGAGATGCTACATATCGCTTTATCTTTGTAGTGGCTGCCAGTCAAACAAATGGTAGGCATGTGTACGCATATGTACAATATTAAACGTGTCAAGTTTTAAATATCGCCCTTTGAAAATATTGTTCCCAGAAAACAGACTATCTTAATATCATGAACGTAAGTATTTGTAGATTAGTTTAATTGTATTCACTTTCTTAACTCCACATCTATTTGTCTTGAAGAAATATGTATTGTCAAGTTGGAGTTAAGAGTCATTAATGTATCCTTACATTGTAGAAGAACTTTCATGATATTATACTAGTCAATATTTTTTAAATAAATTTTGGCAAGACAATATTTTGCCACTCGATATTGTGACAAATATCCGGGTGGTCACTGCAAGTTAGTCTGCAAGGTGTCGTCACTATTGCGATTGTATTTGCTAAAGTCATTACTGAAACAATGGTCAAACCCATTATTAGCACAGGAACATTTTTGAGTTAAAAAAGCTTTATTTATCAACAGCATGTGCGACCCTAAGGCACAATATGGCAAAAAAATAAATTATAATAACATCTAAACATATTACACCCTAAACCTTATACCTAACAAGGAAAAAAGTCCTCATAATCTACACAATGATTAAGTATACTATCGACATTACATACACAATAAGTCAATATCAATCAATATCCAATAATACAGAGAAGGACAGAGAGTTTAGGCTTCGTGGTGGTTCTAAGTTTTCAGAGCAAGTTTTGAAAGTAATGGAATCATCAATATTATTGGATTGAAGGCAGGTAGTCAATGGTAACCATAAAGATTGTCTAATATGTAGTTATGAACATGAAGATACATAAGAAGTATTCAATTTACGATGATGATGACAAAAAGAGTTCCAACAAGTCTTTTACGAAATATGAGGAGAGCACTTCCAATTAACAGCTATTTCTTAAAAAGCTACTGCTAACAAATATTAATTAGTTTGGTTGTAGGACAGTGGACGGAAAACAAATCAGTCATATTCCATAAAAAGAGGTTAAGGGCATTAACAGGTTGGTGGAACCGAAATACCTATGTAATTTGAGCCAAAACCCCATGCCAAAATGATAATGTATTGGAAGAACAAAATAATATAGCACAATGAAGTGAAGTTTTTTTTTAGTTGTACTAGAAGACCTAGATATTTTATAAATAAGAAGCTAGATCTTATTCCAAAACATAATATTCCAGGTAGTACCTAAGTCATGCTCTCAATGTTGTTCAGTTCAGAAATTGGTTAGCATGGGATAAATTTAAAAATTATCAATGCTTTAGGGCAAGAAGGGAAAAGTCTTGACATCTCCGAATAACAAGTTACAGATGATGACCTATCCTGTAAAGTAAAGAAAAGGTTCAATATAGTATTGAAAGAAGCGACAAGTGAGCATGCAAGGAATGTGGACAGTGAAAGGTGTGTCTGAGGTGAGGAAAAGAAATGGGTGCATCTCCTTCAAACATCCAAGTACTACCTTTATTTTTCCAAGATTTCTAAAAGATAGGTCAATTCTTTATTTTAATTCATTTGTTATACCATATCGGCATAGCTAAGAAGGTAGTCTGTAAGAGAACAACTGGAGGACATATTGACCAAAGCCTCCTCTTACTCCAGAAGAAGAAGGCACACACATTCTAGCAGAGTATAGGTACAGCAAATTTCTTAATTCTTGGCAAACACACTCAATGGCTCCTGACAACCATGTTATCTTGATCCACCTGTAAGTGAAAACAGATATTATAAACAGTTAACATACAACAGAAATAAACAAAGGACTGCAGGTAATACCATTTTGCCAAATAAACTGTTTGTTTATCATCATATTTTCCAGTTGTGCCATCAGCATTTTCCTTTTTTACTAGAGTAAGTGTTGACGATTTATCAGTGGGTTTCTGTGTCCTGCACGCTGTTGCCACCATATATCTATATATACAGTAAAGTTATCAGTGATCTCTTACTTCATGTATATTTATTTGTCTTTGTTAGGAAAGATCCCTTTGGGATGGTGGAACGATTCCTAACCCTACAATTGGGACGGTGCCTCCACAGGCACCGCCATAGGGATTAGGAAAACCTTTTCCAACTTCCTTCTCGTAGCAGTGAGCAATGAAAAGGCAGTCAGAAAGGGGCATTGTACTAAAAAACGGTTTGCAGGATGACTTCTCTCTGCAACCAGACTACTCTTGAGAGGAGCTGGTAAATTGTAAATCCTCTACCCCCTCTATGTGTGAACACCTCATTTATGACACAATTAAGGCACATTGCTCTCTATTTTTGAATTGTCCATCTGTGGTTTCTCTCTTCCTAATTTGGGGAGCCCACTCATTCCAGCGGTGCCCCCCCCCTTCTCAGGACACTATAGCTTTGCCACTTCCTTGGGAGCACTGTCTCAACAGCTCTACTGAACTGCAGGTCACTCCCGAAACATGCATTCAATATATTCTGTCTGCTAGGTGAGAGTAAGCTTGATCTTTTGTTTTTAACCGAGATTTGGCTTTTAGAAGCCTTACTGCCTAACATCACTATAGCAATCCTACAGGGACTTTCCTGTTAATGTGCAACAGAATGGATCAGAAGGGCAGGGGAACTGCAGTCGTGTAGAGAGGCACACAGGTATGTTCTTCCTCTAAGCTGTCCGACACTTGATTCTATAAAAGGGCTCACCTTCTCTATTTTACTCAACCCGTTTTTTGCCTTGACTGGAATTGCAATCCACACACCCCCGAGCAACTCCAGTTAATTCCTACCTTTGCTTTCTGATCTTGTGGGTCAGCTGTCAATATAATATTTTAACTTCTTGGTCTTGTGAGAATTTAATGTACATGTTGACAACCTTAATTGTCCTGTGGCTTTGCATCTGGTACATACCCTTGAGGGTTTCAACCCTGAACAACACATACACAGCCCCATGCATACTCTAGACTAGATTTTCTCTCACTCTCTGGATGTCCAAGTGAATCTGGTCATGGAAGTTCCATAGTCTGACTACTTACTTCTCCCCTTCATGATTGGCATGAGTCAGTCATTGGAGCAGATGAACTGTCGTAAGAGGAGAAGCAAAACATTTTCCCAGGCTTGGTTAGGAGAATCATTATAAGTGTCACGGATAAATTTCAATCAATCAATCAATCAGGGGAATTGTAAGTGCGCTACTCACCCGTGAGGGTCTCAAGATGCTGAAGGGCGGGGTCTGCAGATCTGTTTAACTGAAGAGCCAGGTCTTGAGAGTCTTCCAGAAGGTTATCAGGGAGGGGGCGCTTCTGATGTCTGCCTATAGCTCGTTCCAGGTCTTTGCTGCAATGTGAGAGAAGGATCTTCCGACTGCTCTGGCTATGTTGATGCGCAGGGTTTCAGCCAGTGCCAGGTTGGCAGATCAGAGGTTTCTTTTGGGTACGTGGAAGTTGATTCTGTCGTTGAGGTATTTGTGTCCGTTGTTATGTAGGCATTTTGAAGGTGATTGTTTTCTGCCTCAAAACAGTATGCAACTAGATGGGCGGAATTTCCCTCTAGCTAAATTCCTATAAAACACAAATTTCATTTTCTTGGTACAGACACAATCCCTGACCCTCTGAGCATGTGGCCATCTGCTGCTTTGTCCTGCGTCAGGAATTTTGGCCTCAAATTTGACTCAACTCTATAGTGTAGTGTAGTTCCTATTTCCTTAATAGGCACTGCGCATTGGAATAATATACACTAGTTTTGGCATAGGACTGAGGTCAGTATTCCCCTATCGAGTATATCAAACTTAATTACTTTGTGTGACAGCTAACTCAGAGGCCACTAGAAACTCCTTGTGAAACAAGCAGTTTCTGGCAACCTCATAAACATGACAACTTTGTTTCCCTTTAGAATCGGAACACTATCAGAATCGTGGAAACGATAGATAACAGTTTCACTCAGCTAATCGTGCATGCTTAGTTTCTGCAGAGTTTACACAGAAAGAGTAGACGGGCGTTTCAATAAAAGGATTTATTGAACAGTATTATTTCTCGTGTAAGAGATAAGTGCTGTTACAATCATAAGACAGTATGCAAGATCTGTTATGTACAGCGTAAACAGTAGAAAGAAATAATACTGCGCTAGCATATCTTTTAGCTATGACACATGTATTCATATAAACAAATAACATAGGCTAAAAATGTGACTACTTATACGATGCATTCTCTAATTAGTTCTACCCCAGTGTACCTAAGTGTAGGACAAGGTAAGAAGTAGGTGCTGTATTCTATAGTATGGTATGCTATAGTTTGTATGCCAAGTTTGTATGTCAAGAGTCCCTCTAGGTTCTAGTCAGCTCCATACCTTAAGAATGAGAGGGGTTGGAATCTCTATCCGGTTCTCGAACTCTAACACCCCGCGAAGGGAGTCAGAACACTGGAAGCTGGATTCTTTGTTTGCAGGGATTACAGCGTCTTGTCAGTGCTTCAGTCCGGGACACAGGCTCCTCTAAGTCGAGGTCTCTTCTTTGCTTGCCGCCGTGGCGAGCAGTATCAAGTTTTGCAGCCGAGCCGTGGCGTGCCATGGTAAGGGAAGGTATATTTATACCTGGAAGGTGCTTAGGAATGTTTGCATTGATGTAAAGTTGGGCAGAGTAAGACGTCATGAATGAACCCTTAGGGTATAGCGGTTCATGCATAATAAATGAGTTCTTGGAAAAATCAATAATCCTGGGCTAGTGAAACTCCCAACAGCTTAAGGGTCTGTTTTCTAAGAACTCGTTGAGACGTTGAGGTGGACGGATGTAGGTGACCATGCCTGTATTTGGATAGCATGGCTAATGCCTAAATAAGGACTGGGATCCTATGCCTATATAAGGGCAATGCGAATTGTGCCTATATAAGGACATGTTTCAGGAAAACCTATATACGGACACCTAAAGCAGAATACAACAATAGTTTGAGCCGCAGGTCAGAGCAATAAGTCTAGCTGATTTGTCACTCTGAAATCTTTGAAAAGGATGCTGTTTCTTCCCATATGACTGTTGGACATGCTCTTGTCACCACTAAATTGGACTAGGTCAACAGTATTTATCTGGGGTTGCAGATTATACAGAATGCCACCACTTGCCTTATCCTAAAAATTCTGATGCAGCAATTAGTGTGTACACATCTTTGCCAGATTCACTGGAAACAGGCACATCAAATTCAACGTGCTTTTTTTTGTTCATAGAGCCTTGGAGAACAAGGAAACTCTGCACTTAGACAAAGACTTAAGCCCTACAACCAGAGCAGATCCCTCAGGTGTACCTCCTAGAGTCTTTCTGACTATCAATATGGCCAGACAAGGTGAGAGGTCCTTCACTTCCTGATGGCTAAGCTATGGAATACGCTTCCATCCAACGATCGTATTGCACCCTCAGAAGAGCTCTTCAGGAAAGGCCTAAAAACCCACCTGTTTAAAGCTTAACTCCTTTCAGTACTTTAGGAAAGTTCTGCTGTTAGTGTTGCGACGCTCTCTCAATAGTAACTGTGCACTCTACAGATGACTTTAAATTGTATTTTATTGCATTTCTATGGTGTTGCGGAACCTGTAGCTGATTGAGTTGCGATTGGTGTAGTGCTATTACATCTTGTATGAAAACTTTTTCTTGGTGGTAGCTACTGTCATGCAGATGTATTGTTGAAAAAATCAATACCAGCCGCGGTCCGTGGAGGGAGGTCTGTGGGGCGGAAAGTCGGGGCGGGGGAGGGGCATGGTGGGGGGTACTAAACACCGGAATATGGATAATTGGAGGTAAGTAAACAATTAAATAAATAAAACGAATTTCGTAGCGCGCGCTGCATCATAAAATGCGATGTAGCGCACGCTACGAAATTCGTTGTATTTATTTAATTGTTTACTTACCTCCAATTATCCATATTCCGGTGTTTAGTACCCCCCGCCCCGCCTTTCCGCCCCACTGAACTCCCTCCACGGACCGCGGCTGATCAATACCCATTACTTAAAAAAGGAACTAACGTAGAATATGTGTCTATTTAACCTTTGGCTGCCAGGCCTTTTACCCCACTGTGCCAAGCCGTTTTTTGGGCTCTTTGGGGTAGTTTGCGCTTAGGCACCCATAACGTTTTGTCCACACCAGGTATCCTTGCCAAAATTGCATCCTTTTCTTCCAACATCCGTAGGATTCTAAAGGTATGGAGAGCTTGTGGATTCCCCTGGAGGTGACCAAGAAATTAGCCAAAAACAGCTACATTTTGTTTTTGGGGGGGGAAAAGTGCTGCAGAAGAAAGCGTCTGATTTGTCCCCTGCAAATGGTACCAGCAAAGAGTTTGTGGTGCTAAAATCACCAAATTCACAGCTTTTATGAGCAGGCAGACCTTTGTCAGAAAACCTCAAAATATTACAGTTTTGGCATTTTACTGGGACTAATCCTATTTTTCCTATTTTTTGTGCTTTATGCTCCTTCCAATTACTGGTAGAAATGGGACTGAAAACAGACTCATTTTTTGCAATGTGCATAACTGTGGATTTTGAGCCTTAGCTCAGGCAGAACCTTGAGAATCCTAGCAAACCTCTACATTTTTGTAAACTAGACACCCAGTAGAATCCAGGAGGGGTCACTTGTGTGTTTCTCATTACGGCATGTTACCCAGAATCACTTGCAAATCCCAAACATTGTACAAAAAACACATTTTCCTTACACTTCTGGGATGGAAATTTCTGGAATCTGTGGGTAGCCACAAACTTCCACCCACTCAGCATTTCCCCAAGTCTCCTGATAAAAATGGTATCTCACTTGTGTGGGTAGGCCTACTGCCAGCGACAGGAAACAGCCCAAAACATAATGTGGACACATCACACAGCTGTGGATTTTGGGCCTAGGTCAGCCAGCACCAAGGGAAACCTAGCAAGCCTGAACATTTTTTGAAACTCAACACCCAGTGGAATCCAGGATGGGGTGACTTGTGTGGCTCTCACTAGGTTCTGTTACCCAGAATCCCTGCAAACCTCAAAATATTTACAAAAAAAACAAATTTTTCTCACATTTCTGTGATTGAAAGTTCTGGAATCTGTGGGAAGCCACACACTTCCAGTGACCCAGTGTTTCCCCAAATCTTTAGATGAAAACTGTACATTACTTGTGTGGGTAGGCCGAGTGCTCACAACAGGAAATGGCCCAAAACGCAACATGGACGTATAATTTTTTCCAGTGACACAACCATTTTTTCTCAATGTACCTTGCTGTGGATTTTGGACCCTAGATTAGCCAGCACATAACGGCACTTAGCAAATATGTACATTTTTCAAAACTAGATACCAAGGGGAATACAGGATGGGGTGACTTCGATGGCTCTCTCCAGGTTCTGTTACCCAGAAGCCCTTGCAAACCTCAAACATTGTGATAGAAAGTTCTGGAATCTGGGATTAGGATAGTTAAGTTGTGTGGTGAGGGTTTTAAGGGCCAGAGATTAATGTTGAGAGGGATTGTGAGGGGTCAAGGATGAATGATGTTTATGGGTGGTGAGGGGTAGCGAATAAAGGATCTGGAGAAATTGTTTAACAATTTCAAAGATAAAGAAATAATGTCCCTGAAGGAAAGCACTGAAAGAAATACCTCTGAGAAAACTGTTTTGGAAAGTAAGATCTGCAACCACTATATTTACACCTTAAAAATAAGCCTGCAAAAGCCAATTTCGAACAAAAAAGACATTCGATGAATTGGTTTCTAAGAAACGGTATTTGTCATTCATTCTGAACATTTCCATTAAACAGTTTAGGTCACTGGTCTCAACCTGTGATCCGGGGATCCATGGGGGTCTGCAAAACCTCCTCGGAGGGTCCCCGACTACTCAGAAAATTAAACAATGATAACAGATTACTAAAATGTATATAAATAAAGAGCTAAATGTACAGTAAAAAAACTTAAAATGTACTGTAAATGTGAAGGAATGTGAAATTAAGGGCTAAAATTAAATTGGTATCCTCAGATTGATTTGTGGGAGCAGTGCAGGATCATCAAACAGAATATAGTATGGACAATAAATGGCCTCAATTGAATTTAGAAAAAGTGCCAACCTTACTGTTAAAATGTAGATTTTTGTTTATTTATAGGTGTTTGCTAATTACATAAAATGTGTCATCATTTGAGCATTTGTCTGAGGAATGTTATTTTCTGCACTTTTTGTGTACTTCTTTTGGGGTCCAAGTCATCGACAATGCATAGGCTGGGGTCCCCAGCTTCCAGTAAGGACTATGGGGCAGATTTACAAGCCCCTTGCGCCACTTTTGCGTCACGTTTCCCATGTTAAAAGTGACACAAAAGTGGCGCAAGGTACTTGTAAATCTGCAACTTAGTGGGGGTCTCTGGGTTCTAATAGTGATTTTTAGCGGTTCCCCGGGTCCCAGTAATGAATAAGTGAGGGTCCCCAGAAGTAAACATTTTGAGAACCACTGGCTTAGGTGAAATGGTTTCTCACTCATGGTAATCCATTAAATCATTTTTCAAGGGCTTAGCTTCCAGTGGTGGAACAGAGACTAATGGGCCCACTAAACAGTGATTATTGTGATATTTCACAAATGAAACAGTGGCCAAGAGGCCAGTGGGCCTAGAG
This sequence comes from Triturus cristatus, assembly GCF_964204655.1. NCBI lineage: Eukaryota > Metazoa > Chordata > Amphibia > Caudata > Salamandridae > Triturus > Triturus cristatus. The sequence goes on from NC_140588.1 coordinate 114,585,346, forward strand.
CCCCATTTCCTTCCTTGCATGACGCACAGCCTACGCCACAGATGCACGTGCCTATCTGTGTCTCTAAAATATAGGTTGCCTCTGTATAATAAGTCAGAGTAGAGAAGTTACACCAAATATTCGATGCTCGTTTCCCACTAATAGATCCATATCCGTTGTGTGTGCTATTCAATGATTCCTGGATTTATTGTATCTCAGTATAAACACTCGTTTATGCTCGGTGAGATGACGGAGGCTAAGACACCGAATAGGCAGATAAATGTACATCAACCTCTCCTCTGCAAAATTTGATTTCAACTGGCACTTGCCGATTTACTCCCTGTAAATAAAGCTTTTTAAATAAAAAACGTGTCATGATGCTTAAATTGCCGGGCATGTTCGGAACATAAACCTCGCATTACATATTTGGCATTTATCAATAATGGAATTAAGATTTTCCGTAATGCAGTGTGAATCATTTCAAACTGTGATGTGTGCATAACTACCACAGGGAACACTTTAATAAAGAGGGGCTAGAGACTTCTAATATCCATGCCCGCAGAGCACACAGGCAATTGAAACCACTCCTCACCGTATGGCAGTGCAGTAAGCGGTGCATTATGAGGTGCAATTTAAAATGTCTGCCTCCATGACATTTGCTTGGAATTGTTATGCTGCACATTTATTTCCTAATTACAGCTAGAAGGAATGCGAAAGTAGAAAAGTATTACAACAAAGTTCTGCTACTAAGGTGTTGATTGATTCTTGTGACATATGCCTTGCGTAATGCCAGCACCGCCTTATGAGCTACTGGAGAAAAGAAATTCAGTATGCAATTCTATCCATACATAAAGTCTTTATCTTTAGGAAAGTGGGAAGGAAGGATTTTATAATCATCTCTTGTGTTTCTATGGCCGTTGACCCCAACCAGGATTTGGCTTTTAGGATACATTAACATGTGCTATAGTGCTATTATTTTTATTTCTCACGAAAAATTAATTTGTGAGAACCACTGCTTATGAATTCAATTTTTGTTTATATTAATATTCTGTTGCTGCCACTTGGCTGAATTTACCACCGGCAAATCTTTTATGCAAGCATTTTTGAGTTTTAAGAACCTTTCAACTTTTAACTGTTTAATGTTTTAAGCACATTTTACACTGTACTCACCTGTCTTCCTGTCCTGGTCCACCGTGGTCCTGCCATTTGTGTGGAGGGCGTGCTAGACAGCCCCCAGTCCAATCACTTTTCAGTTCCAGGTCCTAGGCACACTCTCTGTCAATACAGGAGTAATAAGTTTTCAAACTGAGATCTCAAACATACTGGATCAGTGTGCACCAAGATTAAAATACAGAAGAGGAACACCATCTGAGAAATGGCATCTCCCTGAACTCAGTACATTAAAGAGAAGGTGCAAAATGTTGGAACACACAAATGGAGATTGTCTAAACAGGATATGGACAGGCTAGTATATAAGGCTGAGCTGAGAAGCTACTATAATGCTATTAAGAATGCTAAGAAAACCTACTTTGCAAAGGGAATAAACGAGAAAAGCAACTCATCTAAAGAGCTGTATAAAGTAGTAAAAGAACTTTGAAAGCAAGCATGTCCCATTGCCTGCTTCCTTCAGAAGAATGCTGTGAGAGGATTAGCAAATTATTCTCTGACAAAATCAGCTAGATATATTCCTCATTCAATATTAAACCCCACACAGACACGACCCATTGGGAATACTTGTATCCCCACTCTGATGCCCTAGCTTGACTGAGAAGTTTCTCCCCTTTTACTAAGGAACAGGTTGCAAAGGCAATAGGAGAAGTTAAATCCGGGTTCCCTCTTGACCCATGCCCGCACTTCATTTTCTCTCGGATTATACCGGTATTGCGCCCATATGTAACCCAACTATTCAATCAGTCTTTGGACACTGCAGTTTTCCCAGAAACTTGAAAGAAGGCTATTGTGACCCCTCTGCTGAAAAAGGCTGGCACGGACGTCTGCACCCCAGCTAATTATCGGCCATTCTCCCAACTCCCTTATCTATCTAAAGTTATGGAGAAGCTGGTTAATAAACAATAATCAAACTATATTGAAGCCAATGAATTGATAGACCCTTCTCAAGCCACCTTCAGAGCCACCAACAGTAAGGAGGCCACTCTCCTGGCTGTCCTAGGCAACATAAGATCTTTAATTGATCAGGGGAAAGCTGCAGTATTGATCTTATTGGACCTGTTGGCAGCGTTCAACATGGTCTCACATGGACTGCTGCTGAAGACCCTACCAGAAAAAGGTATACATGCCAAAGCCCTCCAGTGGTTCGGCTCCTTTTTGAGCAACAGAAGGCAAATTGTACAAATGGGCACATTTTCCTCAAGCCCAAAATCTATCAGATATGGTGTCCAACAGTGAGCCTTCCTGAGCCCCGTGCTCTTTAACGCCTATGTATCATCTCTGGCTAAAATCAGTGAGAAATGGGGATTCAGTATCTGCTCCTATGTAGATGACACACAACTGATGATAGCGCTTGAAGAAAAGCATGAGGACACCAGTATCAAGTTGAACAACTTCCTCCCAGAGATGGCGACCAGGATGTCAGAGCACTGCCTGAAATTGAACGCGGTCAAATCAGAGATCCTGCTCTTTGGAGGAGCCCACTTAATCTGGGATGCATCTTGGTGGCCTCAATAGTTGGGAGCCCCCGCAGCACCCAAGCAAGTTGCAAAAAACTTGGGTATCCTTATTGATAACACACTAACCATTCAGGGATATGTTCGGGCTCCGCCATTCTGAAGCTTCTAAAAAGGCTTTTTCCGTGGATTCCTGTGGAATGTAGAAGAACAGTCACACAGGCCCTACTCATTAGAAAGCTGGATTACGGGAACGCACTGTTCATGGGCATGGCTGACTATCTCTTTACACTCCTTCAAGTGATACAGAACGCAGCTGCCAAACTGCTGTGCAATAAAAATAGATACAGTTCACTGTCAGAAAGCATGAGACAGCTCCATTGGCTGCCCGTACGCCAAAGAGCCAGATTCAAGCTTCTGAGCCATGCACATAAGGCACTACATTAATGAGGTCCCAGAATTCTTCAAAACAAAGTCCAATTTTATGCCCCTACAAGGTGTCTGAGGTCACTCTATCAGGCCCGGGCCAAGACAAAGAGTATCAAGAAAGCAAAGGCAGGAGGCCACACCTTTTCTTACCTGGCTGCAACTCAATGGAATGATCTACCGCTAGATCTACGTCTCACTGCCTGGCATTCAGAAAGAAGCTGAAAACCCATCTGTTCCCTAAGACCTAATTGTTGGATATAGTGGCACCAATCATTATCCCACCTCACCCCCTACCATTGGATCTCACTTCTTTAGTGCCGTGATATCCTTCCGGATGAATGGTGCGCTCTATAAATATAATCACGCAAATGAATAGCAGACAGGGTCCATTAACTAGTTGGTGGAAATCTAGAAACAGATTTACTCAGAGTTTCCACAGGAAAACAATGGGGGATCCATGCAAGCCACACCTCACTGGACTTCCATGCATGTCTATAGTTTTCAGAACTGTCTGGATTTGGTAGGTTTCCCTAGATGGCCACCAAGCCAGTTACCAAAAACGCAGGTGACCTTCTTGCCAAACCAGGTCGTTTTGTGATAAATAAGTTTGATATCTCCATGATACGTTTTGGGCCCTTCCCTGCTGCGGGTACTTGGCCCACCCACACAAGTGAAGTACCATTTTTATTGGGAGACCGAGGGGAATACTGGGTGGAAAGAAATTTGTGTCAGCCCGCTTAACCCACAAATCTCCCACACAGAAATTTGAGGAAAATGTGATTATTTTTAGCTACATTTGAGGTTTTAAGGGAATTCTGGGTAAGAGAATGTTGGGAGATCCATGCAAGGTACACCTCCCTGGACTCCCCTGGGTGTCTAGTTTTCAGAAATGTCTAGGTTTGGTAGTTTCCCCTAGATTGCTGCTGAACCGGGACCAAAAACTAGGGTGACTCCCTTGCAAAACCAGAAAGCTTTTCGATCGATAATTTTGAAGCCTTTACAGTAGGTTTCGGGCCATTTCCTGTTGCAGACACTAGGCCTACCCACACAAGTGAGGTACCATTTTTATCAGGAGACCTGAAAGGAATGCTGGGTGGTAGGAAATTTGTGGCGGCCTACAACATTCCCCCACAGAAAAGTAAGGACAATTTGATTTTATTAGCTAAATATGAGGTTTGCAGGTGATTCTGGGTAGGAAACTATTAGGAGATCCAAGCAAGGCACACCTCCCTGGACTCTCATATGTCTCTAGTGTTCAAAAATATCTGGGTTTGGTACATTTCTCTAGTTCCTAGATGCCCGCCAAGCCCAGGACCAAACCGCAGGTGTTTCCCTCGCAAAACCAAGTCTTTTGGTGATCGATAATTTTGAAGTCTCCACAGTACAGTTTGAGTTTTGCAAGGTATTCTGGGTCACAGAACCTTGTGAGAGCCACACAAGTCACCCCATCCTAGATTCCCCTCGGAGTCTAGTTTTCAAAATTTTTCATTTTTTCTAAGTTTCCCTAAGTGCCAGCTGAGCAGGAGTCCAAAATCCACAGCTAAGCACATTGCGAAAAAAGGGTCAGTTTTCAATGGAAAAATGTGATGTGCCCAAGTTGAGTTTTGGGCCATTTCCTGTCATGGGCACTAGGCCTACCCATACAAGTGAGGTGCCATTTTTATAAGAAAACTTGGGCAAACACAGAACAGTAGAACATGTGTTATTACCAATTTATTTTCTATGCATTTCAGCCTTCCAAATGTAAGACAATGTGTATAAATGAAGGTATTTTGAAAAATGTCCTCTAATTCACATGCTAGTATGGGTACTCTCAATTTCATTGATGTGCAAATAACCACTGCTTCTAAACTTTATATTTTGTTCCCATTTCGGAAATACATAGGCTCCTTGATACCTATTTTTCACAATTTATATTTTACCAAATATTTACCCATGTCTTCTTCCATTAATCTTTAGCTATACATATATTGCAAATATTTATTTTTCAGAAAGACACATATGTAATCAGAGATGTAATATCTGACGTCATCAGCAGAGGATTGCGGTCGCGTGAGTTATAGTTGCCTGCACTAACTATAACGGGGGAATTTCATTGGTTTTTCACGAGTGAAATGTCCTACTAACTATAACATGTGTGAAACCTATGGTTTTTTAAGTGAATTTGCAAGGTTTTTTAAATGCTAATTCCTAACTATAACGTGTGTGAAACCTATGGTTTTTTCAGTGAATTTGTACGGTTTTTAAATGCTAAGTTATGTATTTTTTTAAATTTGTTTGCCGTGCACGCACGGTACGCGTAGTCACGGAATCGTTACGCGAAGTTCGCGGAATTTTTCCGTTTACGCCGTGCACGTACGCTACGCGCATTCGGCGATTTTTCGAAAAAAAATTACAATTCATTTTTGCCCTTGGGGGTCCTTCTGGGACCCCCTGACAAAGGCTAGGGGGTCAGGAACTGTCCACCCTGCCCCCTTTTCACGTTCTCCACCTTTGTTTTTCACCCCCTCAGACTGCGAGAGACAAAATGGCGGCCGACACTTCCTGGTTTCGACCGATTCGAATGTTTACTAAGATCTAACAACCAATCAGAATCGTGCTCGCGCACGGCGGCGTGCGCGTACGGTAAGCTTACGGTACGCGCTCGGAGCGCGCCTATAGATATATATATTGATTTAAATGCTATTTTCTCAGGAAATACTGAACAGATTTACACAAGACCTTCAAAAGGCACATCCCTGACCTGAGGGCTACCTCTCTGCCAAATTTCAAGTAATTCTGTTCAGCCGTTCAGGCTGTAGCTCGGACTAAAGGTCCTATGGAAAAATGCATGGGGAAAACGCGTTTTGGGACCCCCCCTTTTTCTCAGCCCCCGCTTGACGAATCCCCCCGAGACTTTCAGGGAAGGAGCGGAACGTAGCGCCCCACCTATTTTGAGAATTTCGTGAGGGTTCATCAATCGGCGCCAAAGTTATTCCAAATAGAATGTTGCGGATTTCCTATGGAAACACGGTCCTAACTATAACTATCTACTGGCGACCGCCAGTAGATAATATATATATATATATATATATATATATATATATATATTATATATATATATATATATATATATATATATATATATATATATATATATATATATATATATATATATATATATATATTATCTACTGGCGGTCGCCAGTAGATAGTTATAGTTAGGACCCTGTTTCCATAGGAAATCCGCAACATTCTATTTGGAATAACTTTGGCGCCGGTCGATGAATCCTCGCGAAATTTTCAAAATAGGTGGGGCGCTACGCTCCGCTCCTACCCTGAAAGTCTCGGGGGGATTCGTCAAGCGGGGGCTGAGAAAAAAGGGGGGTCCCAAAACGCGTTTTTCCCATGCATTTTTCCATAGGACCTTTAGACACAGCTACAGCCCGAACGGCTGAACAGAGTTACTTGAAATTTGGCAGAGAGGTAGTCCTCAGGTCGAGGAAGTGCCTTTTGTAGGTCTGGTGTAAATCTGTTCAGTAGTTCCTGAGAAAATAGCATTTAAATCAATATATATATGTGGGCGGAGCCTAACCACACATCTCATCCTGAGATCTGATTGGCTGTCAGCACTTCATCCAAGAAGTGTTGGCAGCCATCTTGGGACCAATATACATAATAGCACCTCATTAAAAAGCATTGCAGTTAATAGAAGATTTTAAGACTTTAGTTACATTATAAATCATTTGTTGATGGTACCATACTCATTTTAGGAATTGTGGTATGTTCTAAGGTGATTTCACCATGTGAAAAAGCCTTCTGCTGGGATATCATGATTGAGAGAAAAATATTTTCTCATGCTTTTACCACAGAGGTTTGGAAGGTGATCTATAAGCTAAACTGAGAGCTTATTTTCTGTAAATTCACATTATCTTTCTCAGTCATGTGAGAATGAAGTCTGACATTCTCAGTAAAACTGTACATCCAACAAGGGCAGAGACTGTCAGTTGATTCCTTTGTGTTCTACTGCAGCTTTCCAGAGTGTTCCAAAGAACTACTAGAGCGCTAACCGTCCTACTTATGATAAATGTATGGCACACCTGAAGCCATCTTGCTTGGATTAAAGTGGTAACTCTTAAAACATTTAATTTAAAAAGGAACAAAATGAGGGGGTTCATTTTTCCATAAAAAGTATGATTAGTGCTGCAGAAAGAAAAATTAGGGCACATTTTGAGTGACTTCTCAAATCCTGGCATGCAGACTGAAACATGCACTTTCAATACCAGCAGCAGTTTTCCCTGGTGAGCAGTAGCTTTACTACAGTGATCTAATGAGCAAAAAGAGTGCTAACATTCTGATTTTATGGCAAATGTGTGACACATTTGAATGCCTTCTTGATGGAATCAAAGTAAAAAACTGAAAGTATTTCCTACTGAGGAGACTGCAGTAAATGAGGAAATTAGGAAACTTCATAACAAATAAGTCTCCCAAGATGGCCACCAGAGACAAAAGAGCCCAAATGTAGCCCAAATATCACCCAGATGTAGCCCAAGTATAGCCCAATGACAGAATGTCCAAGAATGTTCTTAAAAACAACTAGAGCACTTACTGTCTTCATTATGACAAAAGTATGGCACACCTGAAGCCATCTTGATTGGAATAAACTGGTAACACTTAAAACATTTAATTTAAAAAGGAACACAATGAGGGGGTTCATTTTGCCATAGAAATTATGATTAATGCTGAAGAAAGAAAATGAGGGCACATTTTGAGTGACTTCTCAAATCCTCTTCTATTTCATTAAAAAATTCTGACATGCAGACTGAAACATGCACTTTTAATACCAGGAGCAGACTTCCATGGTGAACAGTAGTTTTACTACAGTGATCTAATGAGCAACTAGAGTGCTAACATTCAGAATTCATGGCAAATGTGTGACATATCTGAATACCTTCATGATTGAATCAAAGTAAAAAACTGAAAGCATTTCCGACTGAGGAGACTGCAGTACATGAGGACATTAGGAAACTTCATAACAAATAAATCTCCCAAGATGGCCACCGGAGACAAAAGAGCCCAAATGTAGCCCAAAATCACCCAGATATAGCCCAAATATAGCCCAATGACAGAAGTGTGCAAAACACTTATTATTTTGTGTTTTTGCAGTGTTATATAGTGCAGACTTGTCAGGTATTGGAGTGCTTTACATGAGCATTGGTTACATCACACAAGAACAAATTCATTTTGGTTGTAGACATGGGGAGACTAAGTGATTTGACCAGAATCACAGAATGTCGAGCTGAAGCAGAAACTTCAACCTGGTTCCCCAGTTGCAAAGTCTGCAGTTCTGGAAGTAACACCACATCCTCTCCCCTAAGTGCAACATTTAATCAAGTTGTCAACTAGATAAAAAACATAAAGATAACAAATAATTTAAAAGTGCTTTGTCGCTATTTGAAAACTCAGAAAATATGTCCTTATTTTAGTCTTTTAGAGCACTAACCATAATTTTGATGCCAATAAGACCCTCTCATATATGTAATTTCTAAAGGAATGCTCTAGGTATTACAGTTTTGATTACATCAAGATGATGTCAGGCGTTCCACACTTTTGTAATAAATATAGAATGTTAGCAATCTAGTTGTTCATTAGGATACTGTTGAGAGGCAGAGGCCAGGGGCACGGACTCTGAAAATTGAAGGCAGGTAGGAGGGTGCAAAGGCAACAATTTAACCACACTGAGCAGGCAGGAAGGGCCGTGGAAGCACAACAGACTATGGAGGGCAGTGGAAAGGGGGGCAGGGGCAACAAACCAACAATACAGGACTTGCAAGAGAGGCTGTTGGAGGGAAGATCTATTACGGGTCAAGGAAGCTAGGGGCGGTCCCCAGAGCCCCGGGAGCCACCACAGAACTGAGCAGGAGAGTGAGTCAGGGACAAAAGGGGCACCTTAATTTGAGCCGGGGTGCCTAGGAACGCTTGCTCCAAAAATGAAGAAAACAGACATATGAGACATGGAATTGGAGGCAGAATACAATGGCAGTTTAATGAGAAGATGCAACTTCAAAGAAACCGCAGAATAGAGACATAAAGTACAAAATACAGAATCCAGATAATCATACAGCTGTCATGATATTCTCTGTATCTCAATTAATGGACTGACAGAGAGAGAGAGAAAACACATCTATAAATGCATCATGAGAAACAAGTTACACCAAGGAAAATGTTACCTAGGGACACTCACATTTACTCTTAGAGCAAGCATTCCTGCAATTACAATACAACATCTTTTAAATGCAAAAGTAAAGAGAACAATGGTTAAACATAACATGACATTTCATATAGGTAAAATAGAATAAGATACTTCAAGCAAAGCAGAGCAAGACATTTTAAGCAAAGGAAGACAAGAGCTCCCAGTTCTTGGGGAAAACCTGCACAGCCTGTTAACCTACATACAGACGGCGAGGTTGTCCGTCGATATCTGTGGGTGCTCCCTTTTTATATCATTTTGTGGGCTCCTTTGCACGCTACATCTACCTACGTATGCTACCCAAAAGCTTCGTCTGCAGATTTTACCAGACATTTCGTCATTTACCCACTTAATGCTGACAATGGACTGGGTGAAAAGGTCAGTCTCTCAGGCCAATCGCTTATCGTAAGTTCCATAGAGCAAGCAGAAAATAATGGGTATTGTACAGGAATTCAATATATTCATGTATAAAATCTCCTCAGTTCTCCTAACTTGACGCTCTGCGGTTGCCACTTCCTTAAAAGCGGGAAACCTGCCCAGGAAGCAAGTACCAGTCCAGGATGCAGCCTACTGTATGTCGACAGCTTCAGGGGGATGTTGAACTTTGATACCGAGCACGGAGCACTCGGGTAAGGTGGGGGCTACTAGTTTGGAGCAGAAGGCCTCGCAGACCTGCCTTCAGACTGCTATACACTAAAATTGCAGAGCTATGGTCAATTTAACAAAGAGGCCTACATATTGAACAGAAGGGCCTACACAGGGGTTTTATGCTGGCTGAGTGGTAAGGATGTCTCAGGATAATTATATAGCAACACAGGACCCGCTGGTCAATTTAATACGGCCTACAAATGCGGCTGGCAGGGCAAGGACAAGGGTCTCATACTTCAGGTGTGGACAGAACGGGCCAGGGGCCCCCTGTGATACAAAATCTACCCTCCTTCAAGGCTGTGGAAATGTAATAGACCATTGTGGGCAGAAGGAAGAGGCAATGGTAGTACAACCATACATGCCAACAGACCCGATTCAGCCAGGAAACGTCCAATGTTTTTAAGCTCAAATGGGCTTTATTTGATCTGTCTCCTGTCTACAATATCCTCTTTTTCAATGTAACTCAAAGGGGAAAATCAATACCCCAGTTTTTTTTCAAAATCTCCCTCTTACCAAGTTCAAAATGTTCGCAAGTATGGTACATTGGATCATGGAAGGAAATGGGATAGGGACATGGACTTGGATAACAGAGGACAGGAGAGACATGGAGAGGTGCACCAAACTGACCCTGCAGGGCAGGCATCAGGGTTTGCAGCAGCACAATACACCACACAGGGCATGCAGGACGGGAGTGCAGCACAACAATCCATAGAAAGCAAGAGGGAGGGGACAGGACCATGCACATGGACAACAGAGAACAGAGGGGCAAGAGGCAATGGTAGCTAGCTGACCATAATGGACAGACAGGAGAGAAGGCTGCAGCATAACAGACCATAAAGGGCAGGAGGGACGGATCAGGGGCATTACAATGGAACAGACAAGCCAGGAGGGAGGGAGTAGGGGTCTGCACATGTAAACAGAGGGCTGGGGGCAAGGGGGCAGGGCAGGAGCAGCAAGATGGCCATGGAGGTCAGGCAGGATGGGCACTAGAAGCAAGACACAACATGAAGAGCAACAGTGAGACTGTGATGGCATACACACAGACCATGGAGGGAAGGTGGGAGGGGGTCAGGGGCAGCTAACTGACCACACAGGGAAGGTGGGAGGGGCCATGGCAGCACAGAAGACCATGCATGGCAAGTGGGAGGGTTAGTGGCAGCACAATGGCTATGATGGGCAAGAAGGAGGGTGCAGGGGCATGCACAAAGGACGATGGAGGATAGAAGGGAGGGTCAGGACCTGTGCACAGACAAGAAAGTTCAGGGGAAGGGGCCTCACAACAGACCACACGGGGCAGGCAGGAGGAGCAGTTGCAGCACAACAGACCAGGGAGGGCAGAAGGGTGTGGCAGTACAATGGACCATGTAGGACAGGAGGAAGAGGATAGAGGCATGGCATGTGGACAGGCAGGGTGGAGGTGGCAGGGACAGGTTACAGTCATCTGACAATGCTAGGCAGGTGGGAGGGGAGTGGCAGCTCAACAGAACACTCAGAGTAGATAGGAGTGGCAGGTCCATGGGACATGGTGGGCAAAAAGGATGGAGCAGGGGCATGCACAAAGACATCGGAGGGCAGGGGGAAGGAGAATAGGGGCAGCAAGCTAAGCACAGAGTTTAAGCAGGAGGTCAATGATGGGGCATAGAATTGGGCAATGGAGGGCAGGAGGAGTGGACTGGTACATCATACTAAATTGAGGGCAGTGGCAGCACATCAGACCATGCATGGCAGGAGGGAGGAGGCTAGTCCATGGATTCACACAACAGAGGATAGGGAGGAGGGGTATGGGGCAGCAAGCTAACTGTTCAGAGAAGGCGGGTATTAGAAACTTTATTGTTTTTAAAACATTTTGTCTGTGCAAACTACTTAAAATATGAACAAGTATGCAGCATAATCTCACTTTTATTCAGGAAGAAGAAGACGTTAGTGACTGTGACTCCGGGCTCACTTGGCAAAAACACCCCCTGACCCTCCACCCCCTATCGCAAAATGTAATGCCCGTGAAAAGGGTAGGTGAACACAGTGTTATATAGAACATAGTCCTGAGAGCACGATTGAAAATGAAAACTAGATATAGTGTATGGTATAAACTATGCACCAAAAAGTGTGATATAAGATGAACCAGGCGTGAAATATAATATGCAATACATTGTGCGCAATGACAGATTCATTGGAGAGCGCGAGATAGCACAGGCACTAGCAAGTGCTATGCGATATGCGCCTTGGAGTGTAATATGCACAGGGCAGTGTTGTGTAACCTAACTAGTCTCTAAAGTTGTAATATAAAATATGTGCTGGGGAGTGTAACGTTGCATATGCACTGTGACAAAGATATGGATCCCAAATTGTAATATGTATGGCATAGCACTGTGCGTTATAACATAGGCATCGAGGAAGGCACGTTAGATGGGGCAATATAACCCGTGCGAAGACAAGTGTGGCATGACATTTTCACGGGGTGGTGTTACAGTGCACATGGGCTAGAGAGTGTCATAGCATATGCACTAGCTAGTGGAATACAATACAGAGGTGTGTGGCACTCGGCAGGCAATGGTGGGTGTAACACAGCATTGGGCTCTGTCAGGAGCGCGCTGTGACTCGCAAGTGATGTTCGTCCCCTTTCCAGAGAGTAAAATAAAAAGTATTACACATCCGGCAGTGGATGTGTGTTTTATTAACTGTGAGGGGGGTTTCTTGCATAGTTTTGGTCGAATTTTTGTCGAATCCCCTTTGAATGGCTTGGTGTGCATGTGTATTAAATGTGCCCGTCAATAGCTACCTATGTTTGTATAAATAAACGACAAGGGTGTCTACCGGGATTAGGCACGGTAGAGCATCAGACATGTCAGAGCTTCACTAGTGGTGTAAATACATTCCACGTGGATTAATTGCATGCATAGTCGCCTTTTAATGAATATCACGCAACTCGTCATGGTGATAGGTACGTACGGTTTGTCCAGCATGTCCTAGGTGTGTCTATAAATATATATTTTTTAAAAATAATAAAAAACAGTGGCCGGCCCTGGGGATTGGGGTAAAAAAAATATAATTAGGAGACAAGCCCTGGGGGATGGGGTCATCAGGGCCAATAAATTAGAATAAGAAGGGGAACCACACAGCCCCCCTTCTTAAAAAAATAAAATAAATAAAAGACTGGCATCGTGCCGGAGGCCATGCCCCCTCCATGCAGCACTCTGCAAACGCGCCCCCAACAGGCATCTCCAGTATGCGCCAGGGAGCTGCGCTGCAGACAGGTGTTCTGAGGCCAAGCCCCTTTTTACACCTCTCTGCAACGCAGCTCTGTGGCGCTTACTGGAGGTACCTAGTGGTCTAGTGTGACCCTAGGGACCCTTAGGATTCAAGGGGACTTAATCTCTCAACTTAGAACAGCCACAGGGCGCGTTTACACAGTGGTGAAGGGAGGGGACGGGGCCTGAGGTGACGTGTGCAAACACGCACCATGGCACGTTTTAAATTGGGGATATAATTTCCCTTCAATACTGAGGGCCCCTGGGGGCTAACTAGCCCACCAAGTGCTTCCAGTAAGCGCCACTGAGCTGCATTGCAGAGAGGTGGTCCAGGCCGTGCCACTTTTTACACCTCTCTGCAACGCAGCTCTGTGGCACTTACTGGAGGTACCTAGTGGGCTAGTTGGACCCTAGGGACCCTCAGGACTCAAATGAACTTAATCTCCCAACTAAAAACGGACACAGGGCGTGTTTACACAGTGGTGAAAGGAGGGGACGGGGCCTGAGTTAACGTGTGCAAAAACGCCCTGTGGCCTGTTTTAAGAGGTAGTTTTAATCCCCATGCCCTATTATATACTAGGGGCTTATAGAGGAGGTAAGGCTAATCACAGGGGGACCCCAACGCATAATGTTCCCTAGTGTATGTAGGTGTTTTCACTGTATTCAAAGTGTCTTTTAACATAGCACTGGCTCTAGGACTGGTTAGTCAGACTCAGTTACCACCAGTATCCGTCTGAAAAAGTTGAGGGTACAGGATGATTTTGCAACAAGGCTTCTTTCTGCTCTTCTTTTTGTTCTTTCTGCACGTTATCCTTCTTCCTGCACTTATCTTCGTATTTGAGGACTTCTGTTGCTTCTTTCTGCACTTCTTTTGTTTCTTTCTGTGCATTTTTTCTTCTTTCTTCACATGTCCTATCTCTGTAGGCATAGTTAGAAATTAGCATTTAAAAAACCTTTGAAATTAACAGAAAAAACCATAGGTTTAAGGCACGTTATAGTTAGGAATTAGCATTTAAAAAACCTCAGAAATTCACTGAAAAAACCATAGGTTTCAGGGGTGTTATAGTTAGCTGGACTTTTCACTTGTACAAAACCATTGAAATTCCCCCGTTATAGTTAGTTCAGCTAACTATAACTCGCGCGCCCGCAATGCACTGCTGATGACGTCACATATTACATCACTCATGACATGGTCAGTGACATCACTCATGACATCACTGATGACATCTCAAATGACATCACTGATGACATCACTGATGACATCATCCTTGTGATAGAGTGGCAGACCTCCTCTCACCCTAATATAACCTTTGATACACACATTCAAAAATAGAGACTAAAATTTTCAAAACAATGGACATACCAATACCAGTTACAACAACCTCTTCAGTAATTCTAAGATCCACATACACATCCACTCATTCACCAACAGTCCAATACAGTCACTCATACATGTACTCACTCATCATATGTACTCATACACCTATACATCCTGTTACACAATGCCACTCATCCATAGAGTTACTCACACACATAGTCACTCATGCTAATAAAGAATCAAACCTACATTTACTTGCATATACAGTTATACACCCACCACCACACTTACTTCTACGGAAACTTACACATACTTAGTCTTTTAAACAATCACTTATAGAAACACATACTTATTCATACAGGAACTCTTTCAATCTCTCACTCTCACATATACTCACATATATACACCAATAGTCACATATACTAGTTTAAAACATATGTAGTTACTCATAAAGACACTATTGAGACGGTCATTCACTCACTAACACACCCATACACACACTCATCCACCCATACAGTCCTGCACACATACTGTGTTCAACACATACAAACAGTGAGTCACTCATTCATGCACCTATGCACTACGTAATACCCCCACCGAACCATGCAGACACTCAGACTGATACTCAAAAAACCAACTAATAACCTATATAGACACCCATGTAGCTACTCACCAACCCATGCAGCCACTTATACACAAAGTGAGACTGATACAGATATTTACATATTTAAACATTACTCACTAAGCCATGTATTCACTATGATACACTTAATCAGTCAGTTACACAATCAATTTTTCAAAAACAAATCATCCATTTAGACACTTATATACCCATTTATTCTTCCATCGACCTTGAGATATACATATATAAAACATATTTAATTTTCAGAATAACACACATTCACTGGATGATGTCATCAGTGATGTCATTAGTGATGTCATTTGAGATGTCATCAGTGATGTCATGAGTGATGTCACTGACCATGTCATGAGTGATGTAATATGTGACGTCATCAGCAGTGCATTGCGGGCGCGCGAGTTATAGTTAGCTGAACTAACTATAACGGGGGAATTTCAATGGTTTTGTACAAGTGAAAAGTCCAGCTAACTATAACACCCCTGAAACCTATGGTTTTTTCAGTGAATATATATATATATATATATATATATATATATATATATATATATATATATATATATATTACCTACTGGCGGTCGCCAGTAGGTAGTTATAGTTAGGACCACGTTTCCATAGGAAAACCTCAACATTCTATTTTGAATAACTTTGGCGCCGGTTGACGAATCCTCGCGAATTTCTCAAAATAGGTGGGGCGCTACGCTCCGCTCCTACCCTGAAAGTCTCGGGGGGATCCGTCAAGCGGGGGCTGAGATAAAAGGGGGGTCCCAAAACACGTTTTTCCCATGCATTTTTCCATAGGACCTTTAGAACGAGCTACAGCCCGAACGGCTGAACAGAATTACTCAAAATTTGGCAGAGAGGTAGTCCCTAGGTCAAGGAAGTGCCTTTTGTAGGTTTGGTGTAAATCTGTTCAGTAGATTCTGAGAAAATAGCCTTTAAATCAATATATATATCTGAGCCCGCTTACGGTACGCTTACCGTACGCTTACGGTAAGCGTACGGCGGCGTGCGCGAGCGCGATTCTGATTGGCTGTTAGATCTTAGTAAACATTCGAATCGGCCGAAACCAGGAAGCGGCGGCCGCCATTTTGTGTATTTCACTCTGAAAAAAAAGAGTGAAAACAAGGAAAGGGGGCAATGAGGAGAGTTACAGAGCCCCTAACATTTGTAAGGGGGTCAAAGAAGGACAGAAAAGTACAAAAAAAACATTTATTGATTTTAAAAAAAATCACGGGGTACGCGTACGGTAAGCTTACGGTAAGCGTACGGTAAAAAAATAAAAATAGATAAATGAAAAGCAGATTTAAGAGTTTAGAAATTAGGGAGCTCTAAAAAGAGCTGTTGTGTTTATGAAGTCATTTTTTTAGTGGTACCTACAAGTAAGTACCGATGCAGAGTCTAAGGTTCAAGAGGAAGACTCTGTTCCCTTCATCATTGAAGTGCACACCATCTCCTCTATAAATGTCTTGCATGTCATAACGCAAGTTGTTGTGGTAAATGGCACCCATACCATAGTCACGGAGGAAAGCAGAAACAGATTTGTTGACGTGCTTTCTTGCTTTGTCAATCTGTGGACAGAAATGATTGGACCAGTTCCATTTTTGCCTTTGGCATATGTTGGAAAACACAAAGGCAGTTTTAGGGAAAAGTGTAAACAGTTGTGCAAAGGTGTCCTTCATAAGCATTTCCAGACCTACCCCAGTCAAAGTGCCTAGGTCATTGCCACCACAGTGCACTATTATGAGGTCAGGGTGTTGGATTTGAATGAAGGATTTCACCAATGGCATCAATTGGTGCCACTTTAACCCTCTCTGACCAATCCATTTAATGTCTACATTTGGCAAAGCAAGGTCTCTCACCATATCTGTTTTCTCTGCAAACTTTTCACTCCAGAAGACATAGCTGTGCCCTACAATCCACACTGTGAACATCTTCAAAGGAGAACTGGATGCACTCAGGAGGTGTCTTTCAGTAGAATGGCAATATGAAAAGAAAGACAGTTTGGAAATGGAGGCATACATATTTTTTTAAAACAAAAAGAACTGATTGGCTGTTTCATACCATTCTAGAATAAAAACTAGGCTGTATGTGAAAATTAATAGAAGCATGTTTTGTATTGGTACAAAAAAATGTGTAACCAAAGAACAGTACTATGGATTTGCTGTAAGGTTTGAAAAGTCAAGCACTCTTGCTCTGTGGAATTGAAACATTGTGTGTCGAACTTCTGACCTAACTGCACACAGCAGTGTTCCATGAGCTGTTGCTATGGTAGCAGGCAGAAGTCAAGTTGGGGGAAGGGTACTAGGCAGAAGTCAAGTTGGGGGCAGGGTACTTTTGGAAAAGGGTTGGTTTTCAACCAATAGAAATGTGTGATTACATTTGAAAAAAAGGGGGAAGCACTGAGATTTGAAACTTACATGTATATGTGTGGAAAAATAGAGGGAAAGTTTGCCATTATCTGGTTCTGCTGAGAGGAGAGAGGTGAACACAACAGAGATCCTGGCTCTGATAATCTGCTGTTTGAGTGTCACATTTCTTTCACAACTAACTAATTTTAAAGGTGAGTTTAGAGTTTGAGAGGGGATGTATGTGGTAACTTAAGAAATGAATAATAGAAATGGGAATTGTTTTTGTTGTAGTTACACATGGTGGTTTCATAATGTGACAGTGTGTAAAAGTGATTTACACTTGCCCCGAAAAAAAAAAGAGCAGTAAGTGTGCTTTCAAATTGGCAAAGAAATTTCGTTTTGGGACTAATGTGAAAACATGACTCTGTGTGCATAGAAGAATTATAGGCAGAGATTTATTGTGTCTTGCTCTGGTGATTTCACAGTTGCATTAGATGGAAAGGGGGAGCGAATTTTTGGGGAAGAAGCAGAGGCTTAGCACACACCCATGTAAATATGTGTACTGTATTATAAAATGTTTTAAAAATATTAATACTTTTTTCTTTTTTTCCAGATAGATATAGAAAATTTTCGAAAACTACAAACATTTTTAAAAATATTTTTAAAAAAAACAAATGAATAAATATTTTTTCAGTGAGTATGGTAAGTCAATAATAATAATTGTAGTCTCTCAAGGACCTTGTAATGTGTTTATTGATTTTTAGTGTTTTTTAAAAAAAAAAAAAAAAAGTACGCGCACCGTACGCGTACGGTAAAAAAAAAATAAAAAAAAGTTTTTAAAAACATATGTAAAAAAAAGATGAAAGATAAGGTTGGCTCTTAAAAGAACCGTTGTGTTCATGCAGGGACAGAGGAAAGGAAGCATGGGAAAATTATTCAAAGCGACAAATGTGTTGATCTATTTTGTTGTTCACTAGGGAAACACTGGTCTCCCTATAGCAAATTAGATCTTGACAAAATGTGCATCGAATATCAACCTTCCGAAATCGAGGGTTGATTTCCAGAGGGCCAGCAAAAGGAGATTCTCCCCCCACAGATGAAGGGCTCACCTGACCTGCAGAAGAAGGAGTAAGCCCTGCAGGTGATGGTCCAGGCTGAGCTGCTGTGGATGTACTGGCTCGTCTTTCTGAAGAGTTACCTCCAAAAAGATGACCATGTGTCCTTCTGTGTACATCCTGGAGGTGTCTCTTCATGGTGTGATTCCCAAAGGAATACTTCCTGTTAGGATTACCTCTAGAAAGTACACGCTGACACAGCTTGCAAGTAACTAAGGGTGCATTCACCTTTTGCTGGCCTTCTGGAAAAGTAAAATAATCCCAAACATAAGAAGGCTTTTGTTTCCTCGATCTCTGCCTCAAGACAGTGCTGCTGGTGCTAGCCTCACTCTCAGAAGAGCTCTGCTGTTCTGCCATCGTATCCCAAAGACAAACCAGCTCCTTCTCCCAAGGGATCACAAGCAGAAATGAGGGGAATGGGTGTGGTGTAGGAGAGTTCTAGAACTGAAAGTAGTTTCAACCAATCAAAAGTTGTATTTCAAGATCACATGACCTACCGTACGCTTACGGTACGCTTACGGTACGCTTACGGCAAAAAGTACGCGTGCGCGTAAAAAAGACACGCGCTTGCGCGCATGCGCATAACAGTCATTTCCCGGCACTTCCTCGTAACGTGCGCGTGTGGCGTAAGCGCGCACGCGTCCCACGCGCAGTACGTGCGGCTACGCAAAGTGCGTAACTATACGCAAGCAGCGTAGATAGATTACGGACGTTGCGTAAACCGTACGCTTACCGTGAGCTTACGGTACGCGTACTATAAAAAAAAAAAAAAAAAAAAAAAAAAAATCTGGTAATAAATTTTACATGTTTATTTTAAAAAATATATTAAAAAAAAATATTTAAGGATTTTAAAAATTTAAGCATAGTCTTTATAAAATGAAAGAAAATTAAATTAAAAATATGTTTGAAAAAAATGAAGAATAAAAAAAAAAATTAGCATTTAAAAAACCTTGCAAATTCACTGAAAAAACCATGGGTTACACACACGTTATAGTTAGGAATTAGCATTTAAAAAACCTTGCAAATTCACTGAAAAAACCATGGGTTTCACACACGTTATAGTTAGGAATTAGCATTTAAAAAACCTTAGAAATTCACTGAAAAAACCATAGGTTTCACACACGTTATAGTTAGGAATTAGCATTTAAAAAACCTTAGAAATTCATTGAAAAAACCATAGGTTTCACACATGTTATAGTTAGCTGGACATTTTACTCGTAAAAAACCAATGAAATTGCCCCGTTATAGTTAGTTCAGCTAACTATAACTCACGCGCCCGCAATGCACTGCTGATGACGTCACATATTACATCACTCATGACATGGTCAGTGACATCACTCATGACATCACTGATGACATCTCAAATGACATCACTGATGACATCACTGATGACATCATCCTTGTGATAGAGTGGCAGACCTCCTCTCACCTTAATATAAGCTTTGATACACACATTCAAAAATAGAGACTAAAATTTTCAAAACAATGGACATACCAATACCAGTTACAACAACCTCTTCAGTAATTCTAAGATCCACATACACATCCACTCATTCACCAACAGTCCTATACAGTCACTCATACATGTACTCACTCATCATATGTACTCATACACCTATACATCCTGTTACATAATGCCACTCATCCATAGAGTTACTCACACACATAGTCACTCATGCTAATAAAGAATCAAACATACATTCACCTGCATATACAGTTATACACACACCACCACACTTACTTCTACGGAAACTTACACATACTTAGTCTTTTAAACAATCACTTATAGAAACACATACTTATTCATACAGGAACTCTTTCAATCTCTCCCTCTCACATATACTCACATATATACACCAATAGTCACATATACTAGTTTAAAACATATGTAGTTACTCCTGAAGACACTTTTGGGACAGTCATTCACTCACTAACACACCCATACACACACTCATCCACCCATACAGTCCTGCACACATGCTGTCTTCAACACATACAAACAGTGAATCACTCATTCATGCACCTATGCACTACGTAATACCCCCCACCGAACCATACAGACACTCAGACTGATACTCAAAAAAACAACTACTAACCTATATAGACACCCATGTAGCTACTCACCAACCCATGCAGCCACTTATACACAAAGTGAGAGATACACTTAATCAGTCAGTTACACAATCAATTTTTTAAAAACGAATCATCCATTTAGACACTTATATACCCATTTATTCTTCCATCGACCTTGAGATATACATATATAAAACATATTTAATTTTCAGAAAAACACACATTCACTGGATGATGTCATCAGTGAGGTCATCAGTGATGTCATTTGAGATGTCATCAGTGATGTCATGAGTGATGTCACTGACCATGTCATGAGTGATGTAATATGTGACGTCATCAGCAGTGCATTGCGGGCGCGTGAGTTATAGTTAGCTGAACTAACTATAACGGGGCAATTTCATTGGTTTTTTACGAGTAAAATGTCCAGCTAACTATAACATGTGTGAAACCTATGGTTTTTTCAATGAATTTCTAAGGTTTTTTAAATGCTAATTCCTAACTATAACGTGTGTGAAACCTATGGTTTTTTCAGTGAATATATATATATATATTTACAAGCCCCTTTAGCCATCAGTGCTTCACTTTTTGTGAGACACAGGTTTTTTTTTTTTTACTCCATATTTACAAAGTGACGCATCTAGGGAGATGCATCACGGAAGACGCCCCCGCGTCAGAATGGATCAGCGCGAGGACCTTCTGCGTCACGTAAATTTACATATATGCAAGGTATGCGTTCTTATGTAGAATATATCGCAATACTGACACAGGGATATTTATAACCATTCCATGTAAAGACACATCTCTGGGCTGCGTCATGCATCTTGAAAAGTACGTTAGAATCACTGTCCCTCACAAACCCATGCATAGGAAACGACGCATGTGCTATAGAAATAAAAGGGCAGCCTGGCAGAACAGTCTGCCATCAAATTACACAACATGGCCCTCCTAATCTTCAAATGAAATGAAATGAAATGAAATGAAAGGGGATTTATAAAGCGCGACTGCTGCCCTAAGGCGTCCAAGCGCTGAGTAGAAAAACCGGTTCACTGAGGGACTAGCTAAGGGAGACTAGTGGGGAATTAGTTCCTGAACAAGAAAGTTTTTAATTCCTTGCGGAAGGAAGGGAGGATGGGATTGGATCTAAGGGATAGTGTTGCAGGGATTCTGCTGATACACAGAACTATGCGAAGAACCCCAGGACCTCAGTGAATTGTGGTGTACCAGAAACTCACCTCAGAACCCAGAACCCAGTATCCGGCTAGCATAAGTGTCCCATTAGTTATCCGAGATTTAGCTCGGCGGTCCCAATGTGTAGACAACCCAGAACAAGCGACTCAGTACATACTCAGGAATGGTGGGAATCGGAAATACCTGTTCGTATATTATTCTCACATCAGTCCACAACAATAATCAACAGAGACACGTTGTAAATAAAAGGGGTTTATTTTTATAGACCACGTGTCCTAAGATGCAGTACTTTGGCTAATACAAGCAGACAAATGATTAATATCAAAACCAGCAACATAGTTACAATACCATAGAATATAAAAGGGGTGATCATATTATAATGTCAGTGGATACTACCACCTTCCCTTTACTAAGAAGCTAATATTATTATTATGCTAATAGAAGGTCTCTTAGGCTTGAATAGGGGACCCCATACCTCAAAGATCAGCTTAGTGAAATCACATCACAGGAGCATCAGGAGACTTCTCGCAGGAAGGCTCGTCTTCGGTCTGAATAATAAACATGATGTCTGTGATACTAAAAGCACTAATTTTCAGGCATTTGCAGCTGCGCGTGTGTTATGGCTAAATAGTGGGCCGATCAACCTAGAGCGAAAAACATGCATTGTGTAATAACCCAGACTGTTTGTCACACCATGTACAGACCAAGGTCGCTGCGCAGAGCTTGGGATAGTAACAACAGATCGCGCTTGTGTGAAGCAAGTCTCGAGTCAACAGTTTGTTTTAAGAAATAACATGTAAACGCAGTGCCGTGTGCAAAAGCAAAAAAATGGCTTTCTAACATCTAACGTGGTTATGCTAACTTAACAATGCCTGTACGTATTCAGAGAGAACTCACTACACGCCCCCTTGATCGAAGCACTATTTAGTAGGCAAGAAAAGAGAGAACGCAGAGTTCAGTTTCGTCAGAGCAGAACAAGGCGTAACCAATTCAAAGGTTCAGAATGAGTTAAAGTCTGAAACGAAAAAAATTGAAAAGCAACAGGGGAAACTGTGGTGTCCGGAAAAAAAATATAATCAATTAAAAAAAAAAAAAAAACTCAAAACAACCATCATGGAGAAAGCAAAAAAAGTAAATGCCGCGGCAGGGTGCTGTCCAGGAGCGACAGGCGCCAAGGACGATAGTTCAGTCAATCCATGAATGTATAGGCAGCATATGTGGCAACCGCTTCCAACAAAAAATCATTTGCAGGGCCAGCGAAAGTCTCAGCCATCCAATCCATCAACGAGAAGGAACACACGTGTTCTTCAATCAGCGGAGCTTCCAGCACGATCAGAGGGCACCCGGAATGTACTTCCAAATAGCTCATAGCCAAGAAGTTGCAGGCAGCTGTAGAGATGTCCCAATTACCCAGGATCCCATGTGCTGCTCCACACGCCATTATCCGGACACCAGAACAGGTCAACTCGTGAGACACTAAGGGCCTCATTAGTCGATCGAAATCCGGCACCGGAGACACCAGGCTGGTCAAGCACAAATCCAAAGGCCATTCAAAGGGGCAATCCAGGCAGTGTAGCACAGGCTGTACGCAGGTGAAGTAGCAATACCGGAAGGACAATCCATACGCCAGGCTTAAAGTCGCCAACGGCAGAGTTCCATAAAAGTCAAGCATCCTATCCCGAAGAAGCTGCAGGCGGGACAGGTGCACGAGTGGCACAGATGGAGCAGCCATTTCGTAGAATGAAAAGGAAAAGCAGCACACCTGCCGCTAGCGCCAGAAGTAGCGGAACACCTCCAAAGATGCTTGAGAACAGGGAATGAAAAAAGCCCGGAACCACACCAAAAATAGTTTGGAAAGAGGTCACGAGACCCGAGCCCACAAGTTTAAAAAAATGAGCCAGGCCGGTCGTGGACGAGGCATTGAAAATAGTTTGGATCAAAGAGCCGAAATGTAGGGGGAGGTCAGTATTCAGAAGCGCCTGTACCTCTGTGCGCGTATTAGCAACGTGAAGGTCGAATGTTTCACGAGAGGAAGTCAAAGACACCTCTTTTTGGGACAATAAGGCTCTTATTCTGCTCAACTGGTTGAACTCTGCTTTCAAGGTTGGAATCGAAGGCCAGATAGAAACATCCAGCCGCCCATGCGGGGGTGGAAAGAGAACATTATTGCAGCAGACAACTTTCTGCGAGACAGTTACTATGTATGGGATTCCCACTAACATCCCACAGCAAGCTTCAGTATTCAAAATTAAATAACTACCGTTAGCAAGCAGCTTGAAAGAAGGGGTAATCATAGGCACTGGGATACCTCGCAGAACGCAGGCCAAATTCGGGGCTTGTACATTGCACGCGCCGTGTAATTGAATGTGCCTACAAACCAAGGAATGGTCTGGTGACGTGGTGCATTCCTCGCCTTTCAAATAAACCTCAGTTCCGTCCCTAGTACATCTATACGTAAAGGGGAGGGACCAAACCTCGTGTATGAAAGCGGTGCCTAGCGGTTCATAGCGGTTCATATCTACCTAAAGCATAATGTTTCATACAAGACGTAAACTTAAACAGCGCAAAAGGGAGAGTTATCAATCCGTGTGCTAGCCACGTAGCCGAATTGATCTCCGCTACTGAGAAGGGCAATGGCTCTAATTTTTCAATATGTAACAATGAATATGTAGCATCCTTCATGGACATAAAGCGCTGCTTGTCAGTAAGGTTAAAGGGAAGGAATAACGATGTAGTGTTCAAATAGTCCCAAGGGACCCTCCCTGCCTTTAACGTCTGCAATGTCCACGCAAACTGCATAACAGAACGCAACTGGTTTTGACCATGATATAACACAGACATATCATCATGCACAATATCAACAACTGACGAAACAATATTATCTAATGTATAAATCCTAGAAGAGAGAGTGCTAATGCTATTATCTATAACGGCTAAAACCTTCTCCATGTTTGCTTGGTCAATAGCTCTCAATCTGGAAGCCGCCTCAATCTGTGACAACTTCCAGACTTCGTTGTAAATAGCATACGCCCACCTTTTGGTTCTGCCGCTCACAGGACCCTTAACAAAATCATTCAAATCTATTCTGTCATGTAATTGTGATAAGTGATCCTTGACAGACGCCAAAGTGGAATGTCGCAGCCAAGATTGACATAACTTGCCCACAGAGTATGTAGTTACAGTATGTGACGACTCAAACCGAGGGTCTACGCGTTCCTGAGTATACCCCGGTTTCAGTCCCAGAAAACGTCGTTGACAGATATCTGAACTGCTCTGCCAAATTAACCAACCCTCACTATTAACTTTCGAAATATTGAAAGATGTATTTGAAACTAAGGAGTGCAAAGCAGCAAGGGACAGATCTGTGTGGTTATCCCAATTGGGATAAGCGCCCAGATCCGGCACAGAAGGTGATTTTAATTGTTTAGAAGTAGCCAATCCAAAACAGGTGGTTTGGAAGATGGATGAATTTAAAAATAAAATATGATTTGGTATAAGACAGGCACGATGTAAAGCCTCTGTACCCTGTACCTGCCACGGCTTGGAACCCCAAACCGACTTTAGATCAATAGTAGCCTTCCATACATCATAACCTTTGATTGACAACTCGTCCATGAAGGACTTAGAATAAAGTAGCTTCGTGTGTGTCAGTCTAACTTTTGCGGCAGACTCAGGCAGCACCTTAAAATAAAACGCTGCCGGGTTGGAAACACTGAAATCGGTAAAATATGAATACTTGTTAACCAGTGTTTGTGAACTTCCGAATTCGGGAGTAGGACAGTGTTCCCATTGGGTAAAATTTACAAAATTTCTAAACGTATTTGCTTTATGCAGGAAATGATTGCCATAATGTTGAAAACAATACTGTTCCGCATAATTAGCCGCATTTTCGTATAAATCTTCAGCATCAAAAGCGGCATAATATTTCAAATCAGAAAACAATGATTCAATGGCGTGTACATCCCAATCATCAGAACGTATGTTCTGCCTAACCACATCACCCATAGAAACACGAAATACATTAGGTACATTAATGACCTCTGTAGGCCCATGAATTTGGAATTTAACAGCATCCCATGCGATTCCATCCAAGACGGGCCAGGCAGTAATATTCACAAAAGTCTGGTCCCTCTTCATGATGTGGGACGAGGAGTGGGGGGCCAAAGTTCCATTGATAAGTCTAATTGTCGATCTCTCACTCAGATATTGGCCATCCACAAGACGGAAAAAAACTATTACAAATCCAATGGACATAAACAAAAAAACACTGAAAAGCAACAGCCAAATGTATGTCCAAGGGGCAATCAAAAAATGTCTCTTAAACCAGCTGAAAAAAACTGCAATGTTCGATGGGGGGCTTGAGGGCAATGAGTTAGTGTCAAAGGAGAAACGGGACTGTCCAAGCGCCGTAGATTGTAAAACAGGTGAGGGACCACGTGTAGGATAAGCATACTCAGTCTCTTCGGGCAAACCACCAGCCGATGGTATCAACAAGGGATCAGTAACCGACTGCATCTCGATGGCAACATCAGGCAAGGTGTTAGAAGCAAGAGTCAACATTGAATTTCTTTGCAGCGTCTGGCATGAAACTGCTGGAGTCACACTAAGAAGTATCGGCCACTCGCTGAAGTTTGACATTGTCAATAGAGATGTACCTGTTTCCTTTGCGACCAGGAAGTGGAGGTAAAACGACTGTTCTTGTACCCTGCACTCCAAGCACTGGAACTGGTGCACGATAAGAGGGGCCGAACTCCTTCTTGTTCTCCACCTTCTCACGGACCAGATCACCAACTCGGGGTAGCCAGCCGACTACCGGAATCTGAACTTCAGCTTCAGATGTGGAGGGCATGTGTTCCTTCGATAGAGTGTCTCTGGCTTCTTGCAGAGTCTGTAAAACAGCACAGTGATCATCTACGTCAAAGGGTGCGGTCGACGCCGCCATGTCTAGACCATCAAGGTCTGGTACAAACATTCTGATTCCGAAGAGCATCATGTATGGGGTCCGCCCACCCAGAGACCTTCTAGGGAGATTATTAAGTGCACGTTGGACGTTATACAAATGGGCTAGCCAGTTTCGGCCTGTGCCTAAAACACGGGCTGTCAATGATTGCTTTAAGTCACGGTTCATTCGCTCCACCACACTATTACCCTCAGGTCGGTAGGGGGACGAAAATTTGACTAGGACCCCCAAATTTCTCATAGCCTCCTTGTAAGCCTTAGAGGCAAACGCAGGGCCCTGATCAGAATGGAAGGTACCACACGCAAAAGTTCCCACAAAGACACGCAAATCTCTGATGACAGTCCGCGAGTCAGCACTCCTTTGTGGCCATACCCACAGAAAACGTGTGCACGAATCCACTGCAACCAAGATGTACTTGTACGCAGTATCAGAAGAAAAAGGACCGCAGTGATCCAAATAAACACAACCAAATGGTTTATTGGATATGTACAACTGTGTTTGTGATGGGCGCGCAACAGTAGAAGGTTTAATCTGTTGGCAAATGTCACAATCGAGAACATAAGCGCGCGCTTGTTTATATAAACCGAACCACCAGTAACGTTGTTGTAGCAGAGATATAGTGGCTGACACTCCGGCGTGGGCTGACGCCAACCCCTCATGAGCAGCCAGAATCAGCGCGGGTCTGCAGTCCGCGTTGGGAATAATTCTATCACCAACGTCGTTAATCCTCACTAATGGGACATTATCAGGACTTAAATGGTAAATGTAACGCGAAGGAAAACCCTTCGGGTAATCTCCTCCCTTTTCTGTAGCAGCAATAGCTGCCAAGATGTCATCATCAATCTTACTCTTTGATCTGGTTACTGCTGCCACTAAGTATGTAGCCACTGCTGTTTTTGCTGCCTCGTCAGCCAAGCCGTTGCCGACAGCATGGACACCAAGTCGTTGGTGACCAAGAGTGTGAATTACATTCACGAGTGGGAGACGTTCTTTAAAGTCTGCCACTCGAACCCAAAGCGTTTTATGCTTAATTGTGCCACCTTTCGTGTCTCGATAATCATTCTGAGACCAGAAGTGTAAATTGTCATTATAGGACTGGACACAGTAGAAAGAATCACTCACAATTAGAGTAGTGACTCGGGGATCGGCAAACTCCAGTGCAAGCACTAGAGCCCGAAGCTCCGCCAATTGCGCGGTACAATCGCCCAATGACTGCGTATGCACTGCATCAGATTGGAATTCACCATTTACGAAAGTACCTACGACAATTGCGCAAGCCGCTGAGTAGGCGTGCTTTGATCCAATTGCGGGCTGCGCAGACCCGTCAGTGTATATGACACAATGGTATTCTTCGAGCGGGCGCAAAGACAGAGGAGCCGGATGAACGAATTCATACTGCAAGAACTCTTGAGTCTGTAATGAGGCATCAAAGATGTAGGTGACGTCTGGCGACGTCAGTGTTGTGGCCCATTGTATCCACCGAGGATGCAAAGCTTAAGAATTTGGTACACTTGCCTTTGTCACCGCTTCTAAGGCGGGATAGGGTGTTACAACCAGAATCTGTTTCCCATGTGATAGTGCGCGTTCTTTAAGGATCGCCATCTGTACAGCAGTCAGAACTTTTTCGACCGCGGAAAAACGTAATTCAGCAGAGGTGTACAAGTGGGATTTGTACGCAATGGGGACAGTATCGCCCTCATTAAACGTCAAATACGTGAAACCCACGGCGCCTGGCACTATTCTTATTACCAGGTTGGTGCGGTTATCACGTGTCAGCAAATATTGTGAAGCAAGAAGGTCAGCCTGTAAAGACTGTAAAATTTTAGAATGTTCCAGCTGCCAGCTAGACTTCGAAAATGTGGGTTGTACCAAGGCGTAAAGCGGCTTGATACGCTGGGCATAATCAGGAATGTACGTACGGCCGAAATTCAGAAAGCCCAGTAGAGATTGTAATTTCTTTAGTGTCGTTGGCGCACTCAAGCATGCGCACTTCTCCAGAAAGTGGGGAGCTAACCCCTTTCCTTCATTATTGAGCTCGTAGCCCAAAAACAACACTGTATATTCCGCGATGTGAGACTTCGCAAAATTGAATTTGTAGCCATAGTCAGCAAAACTCACTACAATATTGTCGACTCGAGACAGATGCGGCAACAGCTCGTCATCCGTGAGGTAGATATCGTCAACATAGGAGTATGCCTCGGGGTCTATTCTTTCTAAGAGGGAAACCACGCGAGCGGAAAAGACGCCAGGGCTATTTTTGTAGCCCATGGCTAATCTCGTAAACTGTTTTTGTTTACCGCCCGAAGTAAACGCTGTCCACTGGCTACTCAGTGTGGACAGGTTATGGCTAAAAAAGCCATTGGAAATGTCAAGTGTCGTTTTAAATCGTTTACGCACGAGACTGTCGACTAGAGCCGAGCTATGTGTATTTTGTACCGCGCAGGTCCGGCAATGGGAGTTTAGGTGCCGGTAATCCAAAACTAAACGGTACGAGCCGTCAGGCTTCGTCACAGTGAATAAAGGGTTATTCATAGGGGACACACATGTTTCAATTACACCCTGATATTCCAATTGTTCAAGGATCGCCGCGACGTGAGGTCTAGCCTCACGACGCATGGGATATTGGGGCTGAGGCTGGGGCATAGACCGCAATGGAATCTCATGGCAGGGGGACAACCGGTCCCAACCCACCTGAGTACGATATACCGCTGGCGCAAGCGCCAGCGCCCACTCACCAGCGTACATTTCAGCTTGGTCCTTAGGCACCGTGTGCGCAAAGGACGGGAGGATTTTCTCCTCCCCTCTAGGAGCTTCCAAAATGAAGGCCGGGGGCCAATCTGCCTCCGCTAGGAGGATATCATAGGTGGTGGTCAGATTATCCCAAAAAATCCCTTTTATAGTACGTTGTATGTCACCCTCTATTAATAAGACTATTTCATAAAGTCTATCAGGGGGAGCCACTCTGGTGTCAGCTGTTTCAACAGTAACCAATACATCAGTTGCTGTCGCCGCCAGAAATGGACGCAGAGCTTGACGGACTATGGTAATTTCCGCTGCGCTGTCTAGTAGCGTCAGCGCCCATGTCCGGTTCTGAAGCTGTGTCCGCACTATCTGAGGCATATGTTGCCGTCAGAGCCGCCACTTTCTTCTTCTGAAACGGGGGTCTTTGTCGAGCAAACTCGTCCTGCTTGCCTTTACCCTCAGTCTGTCGGGGTTGGTCACGCTGTTGTGGAGCACCCCGACCTTTGCCACCGCCTCCGCCACCAGACTGTGTAGCCGATGTTTCCTGTGAAGAACGAGGAGAACGCGGTTCAGAAACCTGAAATCTATCAGGAGACTTAATAGTAGCACGATCTCGCAGATCATAAGTGCGTTCACTACTTGACTGTAC
Source organism: Triturus cristatus (assembly GCF_964204655.1). Lineage (NCBI taxonomy): Eukaryota > Metazoa > Chordata > Amphibia > Caudata > Salamandridae > Triturus > Triturus cristatus. The sequence goes on from NC_140588.1 coordinate 114,615,533, forward strand.
GGGAGAGGCAGGCCGAGAGCCCTGTTTCTGCTGCTGCTTGCCCTGTTGTTTAAACGGCCACTTTTGTTTTGGAAAAAAGGGTCGTTCATCCTTACCAGAAGTTCCTGCCTTACCCTGCTGCTTAGAATCGGGATTCTTGATCACAGGCTTAACTCCTAAAGAGCTACGACCCAAATCACGATATGCTTCTGCGATTATTTTAGCAAATTCCTGCGGCTTGTCCTCTTCAGCAACCTTCTTCAGTTCATTACGAACCTGAAAGTGCAACGCATCACCCTTAAGGTTTCCCATTATCATGGTAGCCACCAGGCCAAAATCTCCGAGGAGCCGCATCCCCAATTCTATCGCAGACTCCGCTCCATGGTCCTCTTGAACCTGTTTAATGATGGAGGGCAGCTGTAACATAGACGGAGTGCCGAAGCACTGCGCGTACGTCGCAGCAAAAATCTTACCCCAGGATACACAGTCATCTATATGGGGAACTAAGTCTTTAGGCAAACTAATGGTGAGGATCCTGTGTTTCTCCACAGGAGTTGTATGCGGATACACCGCCTCTATTTGGTCAAATTTTTCAGCAAGCCAAAAAGGATAATCATCCCTTGTGAGGGGGCGCTTGCCCACAACAGAATTGACCATAACAGGACTAATGACCACCGCGTGGCGATCACTAGGTTGTCCCGCACCAACAGGCGCCCCCGCCTGTACAGTGCGCGACACATACTGCACTAACGCCCTATATACTGTTATAAGGGCAGTGTGTAGTACACGCAATTCATCCACCGTCACCGTGAGGTAACGGGGATGAGGCGTAAATCCGGCTAGTACCGGCCAAGTGGCCCCCGCAATTGATAAAGGGCCCATTCTCGGCGGTATAACCACATGGGGGAGGGCGCCATTAAACCAAATCTGATGTTGCCAAGCAGATATTGGTATCTCCTGTGTCCTATAAGGCGCATAGGCGGCAGGCACGGCAGTGGCAGTGTAAGAATGAAATGTATTATCATTACCACTGACTGCCGGAATCGTCACCCAAGAGTAGAACAACTCAAAGGGGTGAGCCGCATCGGCTCCCACCACAAAGATGACGTCCATGCCCGCGTCCGGCACCCCATACTGCGTCAAGTGACGTTTCAGGGCCGCACGGCTATGCGCCGCAATATTAATTGCCATATGGACAAGCTACACTTCAAGTATTCAGTAGCACAAGGGTTCAATAACCTTTTTAATAATCAAGCTTGAAGGAACCTATATCAATAGAACTAGGTAGGTTTGAAATCCGTCAGACTTGTTATCCGGAAACAAGAATGAGGGTGCTGTGGACTAAATGTAAGCACTACTAAGGCGTTTCAACTCATAGACCAAACGTTAGGTGCGCCATGTTGCAGGGATTCTGCTGATACACAGAACTATGCGAAGAACCCCAGGACCTCAGTGAATTGTGGTGTACCAGAAACTCACCTCAGAACCCAGAACCCAGTATCCGGCTAGCATAAGTGTCCCATTAGTTATCCGAGATTTAGCTCGGCGGTCCCAATGTGTAGACAACCCAGAACAAGCGACTCAGTACATACTCAGGAATGGTGGGAATCGGAAATACCTGTTCGTATATTATTCTCACATCAGTCCACAACAATAATCAACAGAGACACGTTGTAAATAAAAGGGGTTTATTTTTATAGACCACGTGTCCTAAGATGCAGTACTTTGGCTAATACAAGCAGACAAATGATTAATATCAAAACCAGCAACATAGTTACAATACCATAGAATATAAAAGGGGTGATCATATTATAATGTCAGTGGATACTACCACCTTCCCTTTACTAAGAAGCTAATATTATTATTATGCTAATAGAAGGTCTCTTAGGCTTGAATAGGGGACCCCATACCTCAAAGATCAGCTTAGTGAAATCACATCACAGGAGCATCAGGAGACTTCTCGCAGGAAGGCTCGTCTTCGGTCTGAATAATAAACATGATGTCTGTGATACTAAAAGCACTAATTTTCAGGCATTTGCAGCTGCGCGTGTGTTATGGCTAAATAGTGGGCCGATCAACCTAGAGCGAAAAACATGCATTGTGTAATAACCCAGACTGTTTGTCACACCATGTACAGACCAAGGTCGCTGCGCAGAGCTTGGGATAGTAACAACAGATCGCGCTTGTGTGAAGCAAGTCTCGAGTCAACAGTTTGTTTTAAGAAATAACATGTAAACGCAGTGCCGTGTGCAAAAGCAAAAAAATGGCTTTCTAACATCTAACGTGGTTATGCTAACTTAACAATGCCTGTACGTATTCAGAGAGAACTCACTACAATAGGGGAAGTGAGTTCCATAATTTGGCGGCGTTGAGGGTGAAGGCCCTGCCTCCTGCTCTTGACCTCTTAATTCTAGGTACTGTGGCTAGAAATGCGTTAGTCGAGCGCAGTAGTTTCCCGGGGAGGTAGGGAGTGAGAAGAGAATGATTGATCTCTGGGTTTGCTCTGTGAAATGCTTGATGGGATATGCATAGGATTTTGTATTTTATTCTTTCCCTCACCGGGAGCCAATGGAGTGATCGAATTCCCGTTTTGGCAGATTCTCTTCTCGGTATCTTAAGTAGCGTACGTGCAGCACAGTTCTGGATTTGCTGTAGTTTTTGAGCACGTATTCAGGGGCTCCCAGATAGAGAGCGTTGTTGAAGTCTATCCGGCACTGGATGAGGCCCTGAATAACCACCTGTTGGGCTTCAAAAGGTAGGAGAGGCAGAATTTTCTTCAGCATCCGGATGATACCGAAACAAGTTGCTGAAGTTTTGTTGGCCTGGGCGTTCAGAGTGAGTGAGTTGTCGAGCCACACTCCCAGGCTTTTGATATTCTCCTTCGGGTAGGTGGTGGGCCTAAACTTGGGGGCCATAGTCGGTCGAAGTCAGTGAGGGTGGAGGGGCCGAGGAGCATGACCTCGGTTTTATCCCCGTTTAATTTTAATGAGGATGCTGTCATCCATTTCCTCACCTCTTCCATGCAGGCCGCTAGGTTGTCCCGAGGGGGCCCGCTGTTCTTCTGTGCCAGGGAGACCACCAGCTGGGTGTCGTCCGCATATGAAATGATTTTGATACCATATTGGCGGACAACCTCAGCCAGCGGTCTCATGTACACATTGAACAGCGTAGGGCTTAGGGAGGAGCCCTGGGGTACCCCACAATCCAGGGATCTACTGGTGGAGCAGGAGTCGCCGTCGAAGACCTGGAAAGTCCTTCCGCTCAAAAAGGAACTTAGCCAGTCAAGGGCGGCCCCGGCGAGTCCCAGATGGGATAGCCGGCAAAGAAGGGTTTTGTGGCAGACAGTGTCGAACGCGGCGCTTAAGTCCAGGAGGACCACTGCCACTGATCCCCCTTGGTCCAGGATCCTCCTGGATTCCTCCGTCACGGCTAAGAGGGCTGTTTCTGTGCCGTGTTTGGGACGGAATCCGGTCTGGGTTGAATCCAGTAGCCGGTTCTCTTCAAGGAATTTAGTGAGGTGAATGTTAATATGTTTCTCCAAAATTTTGGCTGTCCAGGGTAGCAGGGAGATGGGATGATAGTTATTTGGGTCATTCGGATTGAGGGTAGGTTTTTTGAGTAGTGCTCTCACCATCGCCTGTTTCCAGGTTGGGGGCACTACGCCCTTTAGTATGGAGCTGTTGAGGAGTTCCAAGATAGTGGGGAAGATGACTTGGCTAACCATGTTCATCGTACGGGGGGGTGCAGGGTCGCGGGGGGAGCCAGACTTTATTTGTGAGGCCAGGGATTGGAGTGAGTCTGAGTCCATTAGTGGGAATTTGTTTAGCGTTGCTTGCGCGGGGGATTCATTCAGCGTTGGAGAACAAGGTTCAGTGGCTGTGGGTTCAGGTGCAGGGGTTGAGAATGACAAATAGATTTTATTTATTTTTTGGTAAAAGTATTCAGCTAACTCGTTGCATCTATCTATGGGGTTTTCGGCTGGGACGGCCGGGGCGGAGATCTTGGAAAGGCTCTTAACTATTTGATAGATTTCTTTTGGTTTAGACTTGGCGGACATAATCTTCTCTCTAAAGTAGGTGGATTGGGCTATATTGATTTCCAGTTTATAGGTCCTGATGGCTTCTCTATACCTGATTTTTTCGACGGGGTCGTATCCCATGCGCCATTTTCTTTCAAGTTGTCTACACTGCTGTTTTTTCTTCCTAAGCTCATCTGAATACCACGGAGCGGTTGCTCGCGCTCTTTGGAGAATGGTTCTCCTCATGGGGAGAATGGAGTCGATGGAGTCCTCGATCCATTTGTGGACTTTGCTATTGTCAAGTATGGGGTCTTGGGATAGAGACGGCTTTTGACAGATAGTAGATTTGACCATTGTTCCAGTGGAAGCTTAGACCATTTCCTCATTTTACGTGGTGTAGGAATGGGGGGAGTGAATTTGTGGATCTTCCAGTCAAGGGGGATAAGAAAGTGCAGCTGGGCATTGGACAGATAAGACAACAACCACCAGCAGACCAAATTCCACAACCGCCCCCACTTCTACCCCCACAAAGGCAGCGGAAGAGAAGGGAGTGCATCAATCACCATAGGACCACCCTCATTGGACTCTGGGATGAAGATGTCATCAGGTATTATCGCCTCCATTGTGACCTTGCTGCATCAGATCTCATCATGGCTACAGCCACCAACTGACAGGGTCTGTAACATCCCACCCAGTCCAGGATCCTGGCTGTCTTACACATGTTGGCCTCAGGATCATTCCAGACAACAGCTGCATGAGAGGCGGGTGTCTCCCAGGCATAGTTTTCAGCCTTCCTTCCATCTGTCCTAGATGCCATTATTCACCTCACATCACAGTACCTCCTTTAATTTCCCCAACACACAACATCAGCAGATGGAGATAAAACAAGGCTTCTATGGCATCACAGGCTTTCCACATGCTCTTGGGGCAATGGACTGCAAGCATGTACAACTGGTCCCTCCTGCCGCACCTTCCCCATCTATACTGTAACAGGAAGCATACCCACTTAATCAATGTCCAGGCCATTGTGTACCATCAGGGACTCTTCACTAATGTACTGGCCAAATATGCTGGTAGTGTGCATGATGCATATATTTTCTGCAACAGCATCATCAATGACCGCTTCCAAAATGGTCAATGTGGCAATGGTCTACTTGCAGGTAAGCAACATTTTAAGAATTCATATACACATACTCTGTAACAGTAGCTGGGCATCTGGCACATCTCAGGGCTTCATATAATACTGACACAATAAGTTATTGTGCAAAGGATGACACACATATCCACTATAAGAACACAACATACAGTATAAATGTACATACACCATTGGCAGCATAACCCAAAGTGTCCTGGGAGTGCCATCGGTCTATGTGCCCCCAATGTGTGGCCCCAGGGCACTTTGTAATTACAGAGGTGTCCACAGATGCAATAACCTCACCTTGTGTAATACTGATAGAGCTGGTGCCCCTAAGGCAACAGTGCTGTCTAAAGGTGGGGTCTACACTCTTGCATGGTTGTGTGAACCCATGCAAATGAGGACCCTTGGCTCTATGACTGCACTGTATCACAGGCCTAGGCACAGAGGCCTAGAAGCTCTCATTCTGAGCACAAACAGTGTACCACCTTGAAGGTGGTACGCTGTCAGCGTGCCCACTAAGAGTAGCCATCGGGAGGGTTGAATGGGTGTCCCATGGCTCTCACTAACATCACCTTGCATGTGGGTGCAACAAATCACTGCACCCGCCTCCAAGGGAACATGATATTCCCTCTTAAATTGCTTGTTGATTTCGGTATGGACAGTGAAACACGCAGCAGCTGATTCAAAGCTGCTATGCATATCACTTGAATGTGCTGCCCTCATGGCAGCATGAGTAAGAGGCAGACATTGTTTCAATATACAGTCTATGTAATAGGTCACACTTTCTATGTTTGCATCCAGGGCACTGACTCAAAGGTGTGCTACGTGCATACCGGGAAAGTGTGCACTATACATAATAGGGACACAGGTATTAATAACAGAATCCAAGCCATTGCACATTGCAGTCAGCAACTCACGACCAACAATGTACCAACCCCTGTCATCCATTTGATATAAAACACAGCAAGATGTGTGTCACAAACAATTTGCAATTGTAGTTAAACACTCCATCTAATCATAAAATCAGTAATATTGCATGAAATAGCTGCATGCATGACATACAGCACATGTTATGTATTGTCAAGCATCAACAACAGTTAAGACAGTTATCTTACTTTTTACTTACAGCTGATCAAGAATACGACCTACAGACTTAGTTGATGACCCTATTTGGACGCCCCCTGACAGGCCCTCAAAAGACCTGCATCCATGTACATTTCTGAACACAAAACATGATAGAGAGAAGCTTTGGCCTGCTCAAGGGCAGGTTTCGTTGTTTGGATTTATCTGGTGGCAGGCTGCTGTATTCACCCGAAATGGTCTGTAAGATGATCATGGTTTGTGCAATACTCCAAAATATATGTGTGAAAACCATGTTTCCTGGATGAAGAACAACAGCCCTTGGAGACAATGGACGATGATGAGGATGAATATAAAGCAGATGCCACAGACATCAACACTCCTGCAGGGCTCAGACGATGCACACACATTGTCAATCACTTTTTTCAATGAACTAGAGATTTTTAAAAATGTTCAAAATAGCAACAAAGGTTAGCAATAAAATCAAAAATACTCATGAAAGAGTTGCTGATGTGTTTCTTTCGTTCACAGGTCAAGAGACATCAACTGTATCAAATGACAAATGCTAGGAATTCTAAAAAAACACCACGGGTCATATCATCCAACTGCCCTGAGGGTGCAACAGCCATGTGGAGGGGAGAACGGGGCTTGCAAGCCCCCCTCCCCTTTCATGCAGGTGCAGTCACTCACTGCACCCACCTGCAAGGGCATTCACATTCTCTCGTCAAAGTGCTGTTGTGTTGCTGTCCGCACAGTGGAATAATGGTGCTGCTTCGTAGCAGCCACTGTGTCCTTCACAGGAATGTGTTGTTCCCAGGGATGGCTACATATGTGCCAACCATGGGGTCCGCGCATTCCTTGGAATTGTGTTTAATTTGCCTTTTGCAACAGGTGCACCTTTCTCAAGCACTTCCCGACACAAACAGATGAAATGTGGCATTTCCATAATAGTGCCCCAGGTAGTGAAGCAATATGCCAATAGGCAATGTTTGAGCATAACCAACTGTGCAAAGTACGTTATAATGGGATTTGTCACATTAGTACTTTGCACATCTTCCATGAAAAGTGTTGTTAGTAAGCACACCAACTCAATAGTGATGCATGAGAAATAATCGGGATATATCCCTAGTACGTTCGTTAATGTCTGTCCCAAAACTGACTACTTCATAGCAAATCTCATGCATTTTGTTGTAAGGTAACATAACCTAAGGATGATGTGACGCATCACTTAAAAAAAGCATTTATCAACTCAGATATCAACGCTATTCTTGGTAGAGGGACTTTGGCAAACACAACGTGTTGCATCTGTCAGAAAAATGACACGTCAAAAATAACATTCAGGCATCTCCTGTACAAATCACTAATTCCTCATTAAGCATAATGCAACATTTGGAAAAACGAAGCTTCAACGACAAATGTCACGCATGCAGATAATGTGATATAACGGATGTTGCACCACAACAACAACACAGATGCAGAACATATGACGCAAAACATAAAAACATGTTGGGCCCGATTCACACTAAGACAAACTTAAGGCAAAATTCTAACTTTACTACTCCTAAATGCCTTTTGTGAGTACAGAAAATCATAAAGTTAGGATTTTGGCTCAGATTTCTTTTGTGAATCGGGCCCCTAGCATTCATACAGGAAATTATGCAATGACTTAGCCATACTGCAAACCAGGAGGTACACAGTTACTTTCTCTATCACTTACTATTCCTAGGAGTGTGCTTGGTGGTGGAGTCAATTGTGTGGAGCTGTGAGTTTTGAGTAGAACTGTACAGCTTTTTTGCGTTTGTTTTGTGAAAGTATTGTCTAATTTATCTGTTTATTGTCCTGTTTAATAAAATGTCTTGTTCAAATTGAAATGTTGTGAGGTTTGTGTGCTTTTTTGGGGGTCACTAGTTGTACTGTAGGGTTAAGGTTGGGTTACACATTTCTGTTATAATACATTTTTGTTTTATATAACATTCATAGTGATGTCAGGCAGGTCCAAAAAACCCAATGAGTCTGGGGGACTACTTTGGCTGATTTAAAAAAAAAAATCCAAATATAATTGGCACTGGTGGCCGTGTTAGCAAGGGTTACCCACCACAGAATTCTGACAAAGGTGGCTAAGGGTCCAGCAGCACAACATTAATAGAACGTCCACCAGTTGAAGCACCGCTGGCAGCATGTCGTCAGCGGAGGCGGATCCACTGGACCATCTCGGACTGGGAGTCGGTGGACCTCTTGGAAAGTCAAAACTCACACAAATATATGCATTTTGTGGACTAGTGACCTGTACAGTCAGTCAGTCACCATGGGCCTTGTGTGAAAAGTGGCAAATTGCTGGTGAAAAACAGCAATGCAAATCTTTCAACAGCACCAAGCTTGAAATACCTTTGTGGAACTGTATTTATTTTACGGAGCTCCATGGGCCAGTGAATGAACAGATACGTCTGTAATTATGACTAATTTGTTCGCGCAATGATCAAGCATTGCTGGAATATCTAGCGAAACATTTGCTACTCCAGTAAGGCGTCATTACACAAGGGCGATTCCCATGTGTGAAGCCCTATACTTCTCCTTACACCTGCTTGAAGCATGTGTAAGGATTGTGACAGAGTGAAGATGTATGAGTGGTGCTCAGAAACTATACCATTATGTACCTGAAAGTAACGCAGTGTGGTGCCCCAAGGCATATATATGAGATGTACAGCATAACTTTCAGAGCACAGGCAGCCGTCACATTTACATCAATATGACTGATGCGTGTGCTCTACCCTGTGCTGGCGTACAATTGTTTGCCATGCACCAACGCAGGCATACTTGCACCATTGTGAAGGCATGCATGCGTTGATGCACAGCAGCCCATTGTGCGCTTGGGCAAAGGACAGGAATGTCCTTTATCACATAGATATGGCGCATTCCTGCTCTTTCTTTTGACATAGGGCAGTGCAGCTAGATTACTTGTGGCACTGCCCTACGTCAAAAGCTCCTTATTGAGGCCCATGGTCCCTTTTGTCACAGCACTTTGAATGAAAGGAACGTTTCATGGATGTTGCTGTGGGTGTTCACCAACTACATACATGTATTCATTGGCATTCACTGTTTTTCAACAGTTTGTGAACATAGGAGTGCATCCAAAACATTAACCTACACAAGGGAAGTGTAAGGAGGTGCATTGAGGAGTGATACTTTGCTACCCTATAATTTGTATGGGCCTCACTTATGAGTTTTTGTCGTGGGGCATCGCCACATGCCATCCTGCTGTGCTGCCCTACAGCATGAGAAAAGGTAAGGACTGCACCAAATCTATGTGATTTAATACATTCCTGACCTTCATCCCTGTGCTGACGCACAATGGGCTGCCATTCACAAATACAGGCACCTTTGCACCATGGTGCAAATGTGCCTGCGTCGGTGCATAGCATCAAATTATGCATAGATACAGGAAGAGGTCAGGAATACATAATATTGTTGTGAAGATGACACATCCATTTGCATTTGCTGTAACGCAGCATCGCGCTGCATAGCTTCCTTTAAAATGTGGTCTATTGTATTTAGATACTTGTAGATCTGGTTACCATATTGTACATTTAATGACAGTAGGCAGTTGCCCAAGTCGGGCTTAGACTGGTGTTGAACCTTGGACATGGCAGGTAGGGACATGACGGATCTGAATTTGCCTGCGCAATGTGTAATTGGTCTTTGTCATTTACTTTATGTGGGGATGCATGGAACAAGGGCCTGAACCCAAAACATCAAGATGCACACAGCACACTGGGGCACAGGTACATCTCTGGCTGTAATCAACCCAATGACCCATGACACACATATTTGCACTTGTTGTGACTTACCCAATGACTCTTGTTGGTTCTCCTGTGCTACACTGTCCTGTCCCGAGATTCCAGTCGCCAACTCCTCCGGGATAACAGCTACCACCTGCTCCTCAAGGGCATCCAACACTTCCTGGTCTGCTGGGCTTTCTCTTCCAGTCTGCAATGCTGCCTTGAGGTTTGACGCTAATTTGGCCATTTCTAAGCGCTTTTGGCAGTCGGTAACTGCCCTCTTTGCTTGGTCGACACAGTTTACTTTCTGCACGATGGACTTCCATATCACCTCTTTTTTCCATATTGGCAACTTAGAGCTCACAAACAGCTGATGTTGATAATTGGTCACCTCACAGTATCTTGTTTTACTCATCACTGAAGTTTGACTTTTTCTTCCTCTTTCCCTGGCTGTCTGGTGTGTATCTGGACTGTTGTTGAGGTTCATTGGTTGGGTCTCCTGTGTACTGCAGTGTGCTCCCTGCTCCATTGAAGACTCCTCTATGATCACCAAAATGGTTGTTTGGGGGGATGCGTTGTTTGTTCTAGTACTTTTGCCCCTTGACGCAGTGGTGACTGTTGTGGGGTGTTCTTACTCACGTTATGTGACGCAATTCTGCCTTCCATCACTTTTCTGGCAGTTGACTTGCATTGCACCACGACCCACCAAATTGGAAATATGGAGCAATCATGGATATTTGCATTGTCACACTGTGACGCATTACATTTTGACGCGTTGCCTCATTGCGGCAGCAATGCATCACTTCTTGTAACTAAGGCCTCCAGTACACAATGAAAAACCATTGCAAGGCGCAGCTCAGTTTTTGGCTCTGGGTAACTCGAGTTCTTGTTGAACCTACACGTTCTATATATCCCTGCAACCAGAAGGGTCCAGCAGTATGTATACCTCATATATGCATAACTGTTTTTTGCACATTTTAATTCCTGTTATGGCTTGTTGTTGCAATTTGAAATGTATGTTTAAAAATTACTGATTAAGTTCATGGGAAGTTTTGTTAGTACTTGATGTCATATATGTGTTGTTTGTTTAATATTTATATCAGTAGATTTTGTATTATTTATTATTGTTGTATGTTTTTTAGAAAAGTACGATAATATTTATTTATTTGATTTCATTCAAATTTATTTTGAGTTCCCATTCCGATTTTGTATTCATTCAGAATGGTTTTAATTAGAGTAATTTTATTTTAATTGTTAAAATATATTCATTATTTTTTGTAATTATATATTATCAGCTTTTTGTTTGCTGATTTAGTGGTTTATTCTGTATATTGTGGCATTTAGTAGAATAGTGTTGGTGCAATAGACATTACATTCTGTAGGTTTTGATTGTTTTCAAATGGGAGAACATTAATAGCTAGTATGTCACAAATTTGTCTTTTTTGTTTAGTTACTTTGCGTTTTAGTTGTTGTGCTAGAGATTATGTGAGTTATAATTCTTGGCAACTTTGGGGCTGATTACGATGGCGGTTGCAGGCCCCTCCGCGTTGCTGGCGGAAAATTCCATTTAGTTACTCCTGCGGTGGTCCTCGAGACCGCCATATTACAATGGTCAAAGATAGCCCTTTTCCCATCTGTCGTAGAGTTTCCGGATCCACCAGATTTATCATTCTGCAACGGTGCCTGGAGGGAGCCAATAGAGAAAGACCACTGTGCAGAATGACGTTCCGACCGCCGGGCAAATCACGATGCGTCAAACAAGCCCATCAGAATGCATCGGAGAAACCAGCTATTCGGAGATGGCGGAAGCACAACTGCGGAGATAGAAACTCGAGTCCGAGACACCTCCACGCATTCCTGGCCGCCATGGATCCTGCTCTAAAAGCCCTACCGCTGCTGTACCTGATCCACTATCAGCAGATAAGACGCCATCACTGTCAACACCATAGGTATGCCAAAAACATATCCCCGCATACAACCCATGTACAACAACAACACCACACAACTGTTGCGGTGAAATACGTGTCTTGTCTACAACATACACCCTGGTGGAGACAGGAATATATCCCATACTCCAATTACACATGTCTTGCATGTCACAAATTGTCACCTCTGCATCAGGGTCTCCCATTCCCATAGAAATGATTGGAATTAGCCCAGTCGTGCCGGTCATGTCACCTCAGCAGTGAAGCCGCAGTTAATCCTGCCCACAATGGAGGCCAGAGCATTGTCCCAAACAAGCAAGACTAACATCACAACATCCACATCACATGCATCATAAAAGAAGCACCACTCAACACAACATATCTGCAGTAAGAAGGCATGTGCAGGGACACTGTCTATAGTGACATCTCATAAGGATCATCATCAATTGTATAGTAACATGATTGTAGGGTGAGGCAAGAGTCATCATTGCACCCAAATAAGGGTCAGTTGAAATACAATGTGGAACAGAGGAAGGCAGAGCAAGCAGGGTGGGTATGTGTATTTCACAGTAGTCCAACAAGGTGTTGGATGAGTCAGTGAGCCAAGGTAGATGACGCATCACATTGGACACCACTGCCACATAATCACAGATCACTACAGCCCTCCAGCAGGCATTGATAGGTGTATCACATACAATGGCAAACCACACCACACAAACACAGCCCATACCAGGCAACACAGTAAAGAAATACTGACTCAAACAGCAAATTCAAAGTAAGCAGCACTGTGCATTTGACTCACAAGAGTACTGCAGCAATAAATGACACCATGTGAGTATGTCCAGTACATCAAGAACACTGGCTACACTGCCAACACACAGAACACATGCACACCATTACTTCACCTCAACAAAGGTAACACCAACTACAAAGTAGTGAATGAATGCCAAAGTGTCAGGAAGAGTCAATCTTGACAGCAGGAAACTATGACCTGAGACTCACGACAACCCTCTTCCTCCTCACACCTGCCTTCCACTCATGTGAATCAAATTGATTAATTGAAGAAATGAAGAGTCACTGTGCAGATCAACAACCTTGGAACTGTTCACACTGCATGTCAAGTCCTTTAGACAGCTCACACACTTAAACTTAGCCTCATACACATACCATCATTCAGCAGCATTAGATCATAATAACTAAACTAGCCTAAAGTAGAGTGCACAGTGCAGGAAAAGCATGGAGAAATTACTGTTACCAGTTTTTACATGATATGCAAGAGGTACCACATATCACACTACTCTTAGGCTATCAAATCATATATGGGTGGCACAATGATTGAAATTGAATGAAAGTAACATCTGTGCAATATCCCTGTGATACAGCAATGCAAGCAGTGCATTGGCCCAGAATGATATGAACTATCATAAGCCATACAGTGACCAGCCCCTCATCTCTGTCAACTATCTTGACATGTGTATGCCACCAGCAATTCATGGCTCACGGTGAAACTACCTCACTGTCAAACCCAAGTATGATCTTCACACATAGCCCTCATCTACCCATCTCCCACTTTCACTACTCAACACCTGTGAGATGCACAGATAAAGGTGAAAATAAGGTCTTGTGAGTTCCCTTATAACCAATGCCACACCCTGATGTGTATCTACAAATGTCAGAATCACACCCAGGGATGTCTGAACCAATGCCAAACACATGTATCACAAACCAGATCAAAAGAAGTACAACAAGCTTAGCCATGTGCAGCTAAACAGTGGTTAGGCTATGTGATCCTACACAGCACCGGAATGGATAACGTTTCTACTCTGGCCAACTGCTCAGATACCATCATCCAAACCAATCAGAAAATACATGAATAAATGTCAATCATAAACACAAACAGAGTGCAACCAGACACATCTGCAAACACAGACCTAGACACTCCACTAGTTACAAAGTGAGCATGGTGTCAATGTGGAGCACAAGCATTCACATGCACAATCCTGACAGGTGGCTGTTCAAATATAGGAGGCCAGCACACAATTGTGCACTCAAAACAAGCTAATGAACAATACTTCACATTGCTGCATGTGACATTCACACAAGAAATGCACACTACAAATTCAACACACATCTGAATGCATTCAAATATACAAACTCCTCACACACAATGTCAATCTAAAAAAAACATTACACACACATGGACCTGTCGGTAGAAAGAGCCAACACAGGATAAAGACTGCTTCCCTCAAACAACAAATACATAACATATAAACATACAAAAACATAACCTAACAAACTCAGCTGGATATTAGGGGGACTCACACATGGCAAGGACAATGCAACATCCATTTACAGCAGTGCATGCACAGTAAGCAGTGTGTGAATACCACAAAAACCAGTATCACACATATCTGAGTGCTCCACCATGAACTTCAACATCACAAATCATCACAGCACACAGATTACATCACTCTCAGGATGGGTAGCAGTACCTCATCAAACAGAAATACACTTTAGCCATACGTACTACTACACAACTCAGGACACAGATGTATGGAACATGAATAGAGGACTGTGCTGGAAAATCATCTGCAGTGTACATGAGCAACCATGACTGCAATCAAGTAGAAGAAAATAGCACATAACAAATTGTGAGACAGTCCTGAGGGGCACATTGGCTCTGGACACAGATCATCCTCACACAGTATAGTGTCACACTATGAAGTGGTGGGGAGGGTCAAACACTGGCAAGGCATGGGATGGAAGATATTAGACTCAAGTGGTATGTACATTAGTATTGGACAGATGAGGAGTGTACAGAGCAAAAACACATAGAGGAGTAACTCACAGTGTGTATGCACCTAAAGCTCCTCTTGGCGATGGTATGACTCTTAATACCACATAGTGGTCAAAATAAAGTGTTAAATTACATCAATGTATGTAAAAAGTCACTTATAATGTTTGTTTGTCTGAGCCAGTCAGCACAGTGAGCACAGATGTAAGCAAGAGCCATGGCTGATCATAAAACCACAATACAGACATTGCAGTGACACTCTCTACATACTCACAAATGATGTTGACAACAAGTAGGTGAACCCCAGGACTGTAAGGTCATACCAACACACTGCACATTGGTCAACAAACATCTCCTGCATATGCCTACAATCTACAACAGGTGTCTGATCATGTAAAGAAACATGCACTCAAATCAAATCAAAGAAAGCTTTATTTGAATGTTTTTTAACAATCATAAAAGCACATGAGATAGACCATATTACATTAAATTTCATAGATTAAAATCAGTAAAGAAAAATTGTTTAAAATTTTGAAGATAAAGGTACTTGACTTTGATAGAAACCCTTTAAAAGAAGAAGGGGAGGTTGCCATAAAGTTAAAATTCATCAATCATAAAACTTTTCCTCCGGTGGAGTGCTCTCTTCTTAAACATAGCTAACCTCCATGCTGTGCTTTCTTTCTCAATGAACTGCAATTTAATTAATGCTGGACGACATTACCTCAGTCCCTGGGACTTTAAAAGAGGAATTAGCCACACTTTCCTTAGTTCTATATAAAATGAACAGAAAAAGAGTAAATGAATAGTGGATTGGGCAGACTGATTCTCACAAGGACACATTTGCAGCAATCAAGACCAGTCATTTATTTTGGGTAATGTCACAGGTCTATGAACAATATTGAACCTAAACCTAGTTAATAACAATCTGTCAAAAGAGCTAGGTACATATGTCAAATATGGCTCCATTCCTATTGTTGTTGATATTAATTGGTGTTGATTAAAACTGGGTTTTAAAAATTCCCCTGCCGATCTTACTGAGTCCAGAAACCGAAGGCCCTCCTTTTTTAGGACCGGTCGGTGAAATATTCTGGATGGCCTAGGTCATTCATAAAATCACGAACAAACCTGACCCATGGAATCTTAAAGGCCCCATCCAATTTGAGACTATCCTGAAAAATCTACCTATTTAGCTGGGTCTGCTCCTTTGACCAAATACTATGCCACAATAGTATCAGTTCCATTTTGATAAGATCAGAGATAAAAGGGTCTCATAAACTGGATCATACATGTGTGTAAGTGTCATGTTCAAGGACACATGCACATCAACACTTCAGCTAATGACAGGACAATCACACTGTATGACTACTCAAGTGCACACATTCTAATGTAGCCATGCGACTATGAAGCCAGGCCTACACAAGATGATTACACATCTACACTACTCTGTACACATCAAGATAGATTCCACAGATATGGCAGACCCTGTCCATCCTGCAAGTTATGATGTGAAGAGATATCTCTGCTGTTGTGGTACAGCATCCAAATATGACATGTGTACAAAACTAGAGACCCGACAATAGAATGATTAGAACAAGAGTAGACCATCACAGACAAGCATCATTGCACCATCAAGCCTCTGAGTCAAGAAGCACAAAAGTGTCTGGAACCTCTGGCAACCTCTGCAAAAGAAAATCAAGTTGATGCCAATGTTAATGTGGCATACAGAGCATGTAAGAGATGAACATATACACATACATTGCACTGCATCATTAGCAAGGGCAGCAACAAAGCTTAGAACATGAGTAACAGTTTTATTACATAAACTCTGTATCGGCATCAAAAGTGCAAAATATCAAGGCCATTGGCCAGTCCAAATTTCATGTCCGCACATGTGTGCATGAAAACTTGCACAACAGATATGTAACACAGTCCACTGCCATTGGAATCACCACAGGATAGGGGCCTTGAATGGGCACTCCAGGCACCGCTCAGGGAGAAATGGGGTGGGAAGGGGGACTTGGCTTCAAATTTGGGTGGAAGTTGAACTGGGAGGGGGCTGATTGTCTGGGCCAGTCGGAGGACTGGACCTGGGAGGGAGAGAACTGGCTGAGGTTGAAGGATCCGTGGATGTGGGAGCCTGAGGGCTGCTTGGATCGGGTGGAGTGGTGGCACGGGGAGGTGGAGACATGCTGTGTGGAGGCTTAGTGGCTGATGGTGATTGTTGAGGGCTGAGTCTCAATTGTTTTGGGATCCGATATCCCACAAGTGTCAGCTAGAACTGAGAAGTGAGGTGGTCACAACAGCCTCCCTCTTACCTGAAAGTGTAGCAGGTGGTGGTGGCTCTTCCCATGGGGATCTGCTGGACCTGGTGGTAATCTGGGTGTTGGATTGCCTTTTCCCCTGCATCCCCTGTTGTGATGGTACACTCCCCACTTTGCTCTCTTGTCCATGCTTCACAGAGGTGTGGGTGGGAGTCAACTTTTTGGGTGAAATTGCCTTCTGAATGTGTTTGGGCTTAGTTGTGGCAGGCACTAGGTTCACTGCAGACATGGCAAGTGTGTGTCTTTGAGATCAGGGGTGGGGATGGGAGTGCCCTTGGATGGTGATGATTCGGAGGAATGTAATGTGGATGCATGCTTTTTTTCCCTTATGTCACTGAGTGTCCTGTGATGGGCTTTTGTCTTGCGGTCATGTGTGCTCTTTGTGTGCTGTGGTGATGGTGTATGGTGTCTGGTTCGCTTAGAGTCCTGGTGTTGTGTTCTGCTTGTGGATGACTGGGTGCCTGAGGGCTCTGGTGTGTGTGTACTCTGGTCCAGTGGAGGCACTGGGAGTGTGGTTGCAGATGGGACTGGACAGTTCGGTGTAGGCCACCCACGTCCGAATGAATGCCCTCCAGGAACGCAACAACCTGTGACAACTTGTTGACATGTTCCTTGAGGGCATTCAGGAAAGCAGTCTGACCAACATACAGCTGCTGTTAAATGTTTATGGCCTCTACAATGAGGGCATCAGGGGAGACAGGGGCCAGGGGCAGCGGTGCCTGGGGGAAGGAGACTCTACCGTTCTTAGGGCTGTGGGCACCGATAGCATTTAGGGGAGCATCCGGGAGGGTGGGCACACAACGAGGTGTGGTGGAAGAAGATGCAGATCTTGAACTTCCTGTGCCCGCCAACATTGAGGAGTCACCGCTGGACAGGGAAGGTGTGGAGATTGGTGTTTCTGGGTGGGAATCCTCCAGGGCACTCCTGTCCCCTGTTGGGTTTGTAAAACTTGTTATCGTTATGCACCCTTTATATGTCATATTTGGTTAGTAGTGTGTGGCTAAATAGAAACCATTCATATTCATCGCATGCAACTCGCTGAGTTATCCATTAAATGTACAAGCTCCATTTAGCGAATGTGACTCCATTTTGTATTTTGTAATCACTCTCTAGTTGTGTCTAAACTAGACCTCATATCTCATATTGCTTGCCTCGGCAGAACCTTGTGTTCAGTAATTATTTTCCTTATTTGCTCAAGGTTGGATCCTGTCTCACTAATGAATAGGCCATTCTGCCCTTGCATACCTATCCTTGTGGGTAACTCGGCTCCCACGTTAGGAGACGCTGAGCCCCAGCACGGCAACCTTGAGCCCAAGATAACATGTACCCATCTAGCAGGTGGTAGCCCATCCTTCTGTGCCTCCTTTGTTCATGTTCGGCCTGAAGCTGGTAACTTTCCAATGTGGGCATAGTTGGGGGTTCTTGGAGGAATGATTATGCATTGCAGACTGTTGGGGGGTCAGTCCCTCGGCAGACATCTTAGGGTGCAGGTCAGATTGGACTCCTCTGCAGAGTATTACTAATAAACTATTGGTTTGTATTCTCTACTGTCTGCCAATCTCTGCATTTGTTTGGAAGGCGATTTGGTGGTGGTGTCACTGAACTCCTGTGTACCAGTCGTGCCAGTAGCTTCCCCAACAGTGTCATGCTCCTGTCCTTTCCTGCCCCCGGTAGATGCTGCAAGAGACAGAGACTTAGGTTCAGTATAGTGCCGTGCTCACAAACATTATATTTAATACAAACTTAAATACTTTGACTGAAACTCTCACGTTTAACTACTCCATGTACTTTCAGCATATGCCAAATTTATGCACTCATGAGCTGATGCATGGAAACTTGCTTAGTTGATAGTCATGCTGCATGTTGCATTGACTCAGCCAAATAGCTGTGCATGTATCTACATTTAAACATCACATATAATTGCCTGTAGGCACACCTACGTGTCTGTAGGTAAGATAGCTACACTTCCAAACATGTTGTCTTAGTCACATTTGAAGTATATTTCACTGAACACCACAGATACAAAGTAAAATATATCCATTTGCAAGTGATATTACCTCCTTAAGCCCACTATGTTGGGCACTGAAGCACAACTACAGTTTTACATTGGTGTCAGCTGTGTAAATGTACCAATGTCTTTGATGTGCACAGCACACATCTCTAAATGCACACTAACATGATGCTCACTGATGTTCACTGCCAGTTGATGTCTCTGACACTCACACTGCAGCATATGTCACATGGACACATCTCTTTGAGTAATGAAGTGCAAATAATCCCCATGTAACAATGTAGTCACATAGACAATGCACAATAGCATAACAATGTGAATATAAGCAAGGCCTTCATGTGTTGTGACATGTCACATACCAACTTCTTTACTATTGCCTGACAGGCCTTCATTGATCCAAGGCATGGTAGTGCCTTCTGTAGATAAAGTTGTGAGTGGTCTCCAGTTGGATAGCTAGCGTGTGATAATACCTAGGGTCTGGCATATGACATAACTACGTTGTGCTGACTGATGGCATTGATGGCTCATCTATGTGCCAAAAAACAATCACTGGCCAAAAGCAGTAGACACAACTTCACCATGCACTGATGCACATGTACACCACTCCACAATGCACACATACTGAGGACTGACACTCTAGGTAACATTTGCTTCTGTTCAACTATCAAATTACAGTACAACACCTCAGTCACATCACAATTTGGCTTACCCACTGATCACCTCCAACCAGGTTAAGCCCTAGTGCCCAAACAATCTCACAATTGCCTGGTTCTACAACATTGCATTTAAACTCCAGAGTCTAACCATCTCAGTCATGTTGCCATGTGCACAATTGGCAAATGCAAATCAGCCAATGCATCACTGCATTCATCACCACCTACCACTTCAGCACCTGTGTGCACTTGCTGTCACTGTTGCAAGAAATCACATCTTGTGATGCCATGCTGCTGATATTTGGCAACATTTTTTGCAATGATGCTGTCATATCAATCATTGTGAAAAACACAACCCATGGGACTGGTGTGACCTCTACCAACTCACTGCTCCCTGAGTCCACATTTGTGCATCGATGTAGCCACTTACACATCATCACATGAGAACACTATTGTGGTAGACACACAGCACACACAAGCCTGACAAGTGTACTGGGCTACACACTTCACACAAAGATTTTTCATGTGTCGGAAGGTATGATTGCAGACAACATTCACAAAATGTGAGATGAAAACATGTCAAGCTGACTTGCTATAACAATGTTCATGGATTTACCACATGAGCAACTAAATGTTGGACACATGCAGACCCTCTGCACTCAACACTCAGGATACTTAGGAGCCATTGCATCACACCAGAGATATCACAGAGCTAGGCACTTGTTCTGGGCTGGGATTCAGGCAGTCACTCATGCGCAAAGTCACTCTTAGCACAATACTCACCCCAAACTTGCTGCTGGTGGGCCCTTAGTGGTGTCATGCTCCTGCGTGCCAATCTGCCACTTCGAGGGACTAGCCCCAGCGTCATTTCTGGGACGTTTTTGCTGAGCCAGCAGATGTCATCGCACCTCTTGTGGCAGTGTGTATGGGGTCAGTTTGAGACACCCAGGGAGCGCACCTTGCGGGAAATGGCCCTCCATATGGCCTTACGTTGATAGACCTTGAGCTGTTTGTATGGGAGACAAGAATCCTAACTTTACTACTCCTAAACTGAGAAAAATCCTAACTTTAAGACTTTCGGTATTCACAGAAGGCATTTAGGAGTCCTAAAGTTAGGTGTCTTAACTTTACTACTCCTAAACTAAGAATAATCCTATCTTTAAGACTTTCGGTATTCACAGAAGGCATTTAGGAGTCCTAAAATTAGGAGTCTTAACTTTACTACTCCTAAACTGAGAAAAATCCTAACTTTCAGACTTTTAGTATTCACAGAAGGCATTTAGGAGGGTTCAGTGACTAAATATCGAGGGACAAAATATCGACTATACAAAAAATCGACACTAAAATATCGAGGGACAGAATATCGACTATCTATCTACAAACAGGTAAGTACTAAATTATCGATTCCAAAATATAGACTGTCAAAATATAGTTAGCCAAAATATCGAATTTTAATAATATAAAATTAATTAAATATTAAAAACAATTAAATAAAATATACATCATATAATATAAAATAGCTTAAAATGTAAACATAATATAAGTAATTTAAAAAAGTCGAGATTTTGTTGGATACTGAGAGCGTAAAAATTACTATTCCCACTCCAGTGAGTGCAACAGTAGGGAAAGCGTTGGATAGCGTAGAGGTAAAAATTACTATTCCCACTCCAGTGAGTGCAACAGTAGGGAAAACGTTGGATAGCGTAGGGGTAAAAATTACTATTCCCACTCCAGAGAGTGCAACAGTAGGGAAAGCGTTGGATAGCGTAGGGGTAAAAATTACTATTCCCACTCCAGTGAGTGCAACAGTAGGGAAAACGTTGGATAGCGTAGGGGTAAAAATTACTATTCCCACTCCAGAGAGTGCAACAGTAGGGAAAGCGTTGGATAGCGTAGGGGTAAAAATTACTATTCCCACTCCAGTGAGTGCAACAGTAGGGAAAACGTTGGATAGCGTAGGGGTAAAAATTACTATTCCCACTCCAGAGAGTGCAACAGTAGGGAAAGCGTTGGATAGCGTAGAGGTAAAAATTACTATTCCCACTCCAGTGAGTGCAACAGTAGGGAAAACGTTGGATAGCGTAGGGGTAAAAATTACTATTCCCACTCCAGAGAGTGCAACAGTAGGGAAAGCGTTGGATAGCGTAGAGGTAAAAATTACTATTCCCACTCCAGTGAGTGCAGCAGTAGGGAAAACGTTGGATAGCGTAGGGGTAAAAATTACTATTCCAACTCCAAACAGTGCAACAGTAGGGAAAGCGTTGGATAGCGTAGAGGTAAAAATTACTGTTCCCACTCCAGAGAGTGCAAAAGTAGGGAAAGTAATAATTTAAATTGAATATAAGATGACATTAATTATCAATACTGATAAAAAGTCAATTAAAAATAATTACCAATTAATAACAATTAATTACAATTTAAAAATATTAATTATCAATTGATAAAAATGTAATACCAATTAATCATAATTAATTACCAATTACAAATTAATTATCAATTATCAATACACATAAATAAAAAATTAATTATTTACTTTATTACAATTAATTTACTTCCCACCCAATTCCCCTACAAACCAACAACCCGCTCCTATTAATAACAAATACAATTAACATAATTATCAATTAATCAATTAATATAAATTAATTACCAATTAATAAAAATAAATTACCAATTAATAATTAATTATCAATAATTAATTATCAAAACATAAAAATATAATTAACATTTAATTAACCATAATTAAATTACTTCCCACCCTATTCCCCTATAAACCCACAACCCGCTACGGAATTAAATTACGCAATAATTAAATTACATAACATTCATTTGTTTAAATAAATTAAACATGCATTACAACAATAATACATCATTTTAACACATATACTACCATACATAACACAAGTTTTTTTTTCGATATTATGGTAATCTATATTTTAAAATTCGATATTATGGTATTCGATATTTTAAGGTCTATATTTTGGTACTCTATATTTTTAAGGTCTATATTTTGGTAATCGATATTTTGTACCCCAATTTCGATATTCTGACCTATCTATATTTTGTAGAGTCGATATTTTGGGCAGTCGATATTTTGGAATCGATATTTTGGGTGTTTACCATTTAGGAGTCCTAATGTTAGGACTCCTAACTTCTGTGAATACCGAAATGAGTAAGTGCCTTCTGTGAATACCAAAATAAGTAAGTGCCTTCTGTGAATACCAAAATGGTAGTAAGTTTAGGATTTTGTCTTAAGTTATTTCTATGAATCGGGCCCTTCATCCGGAGCGTGTCTGGCTTGTTGGTTAGTAAGCTGTGTCAAGTAGTGTGCTGTATGTGTGACATGCTTTTCTCCTCAACTATTTGTATTACAAAACTTGATCAATGTTTCTCACAACTTGGTGACTCCACGTATCCAAACCAGCCTTGGTTGCTGAGCCCACTGATGAATACAAGGACCCCAGGGGAAGTCCGCTTCAATGATGCCCATGGGAAGACACGTTGTGTAGTGAAGCGTGCTATTGGACTTCTGAAGGCTAGATTTTGGGGTCTGGACAAGAGCAGTGATGCACTACTCTACTCCCCCCAATTTTTGCATGCTGCATGCCCCACAATCTGGGCTTGTGCAAAGAGATCCCCCTGATTCTGGACGATGATGAGCAGCAGATGCCCCCCACTGCAAATCCACACATGCCCAGTGACGATGATAGTGGAGAAGAGGAAGGTGTTGACCTGCGTCAACAGCTCATCGACAACTACTTCCCTTGAGTGTAAGTTACCATTGAACAACTATGGCATTGTCTGTTGGCTTTGCTGTTATTGGCGATGTAAAGATGAGGTGTTTGAATGCTGGCTGTTGTTGGCTCACTGCTAATGGCTGATGTGTGTGGCACAATTTATTGGTTTGTTCTTACCTCATGTCTATGGTGATGTGTTGGTCATTGTTATGCGTGATGAATCATTTACGGTGTTGACTAGTGGTGTGTTGCTGCTGTAATGGCATCACCTGACAACTCAAAGTCATCCTCTTGTGTCTTTCTAGGTTCCTTCACCCCATCAATGTCTCGTCACAATCAGAGCTTGTAGTACATTAGAATAAGAGTTGACATTGTACATACAGTGATAAACATGGAATTGACACAAAGGCATAGGTGTGTAAATAGTGTTTATTTTCTATTAGATTGTGTTAAAATTTAAGTGGGTGTAACGTATTTTGTGCATAGTGAGTGTATGAGTTGTCAGTGATGGTAAAGGAGACAAATAGAGTAGTCCCCACATTAATGGAATTACACAGTCCAACAAACTCCTGCTATCAACATGGCAATGTCCAATTGGATAATCAACAAAGTCAATGTTCAGTGCAACACTGGTGACATCATGGCTAGCTCAGCGACTTGGCTTTGCTTGGTACTTTGCCACGTGATCCTCCTGTGGTGTTTCTCGGATGGCCCTTCTTGCGTTTGGGGGGTCTCTGCAGCAGGCTCAGATGTGTTTGAGGAGTCATTGTCTTGCAATTCACCCATCTCTGTGGCCACAGCTGAGGTGGTAGGTGTTTCAGAAGGATGGCTACTGGAGGGGGGTTGAGATGTCATTTGAGCAGCATGTTTGTCCCTCAGAACACCCACAAGGTGGCTCATGAGATTCATAAGTTGTCCAATTCGTGTGTCCGTGGACCTCTGCAGCAGACGGAGCTCACGCAGTTCTTCTACAACCTTACCCATCTGTCCCTGGTTCTGTTGATATGCACCAAGGACACTTTTGACGGTGGCCAGGGCTTCTGTCTCAGTGTCTTCATGTGATTGTCCCCCAGCTTCCCTCCCACCTGCCCTGCTGAGACAGACCTGTGGCATTGGATGTCCCCGCACACTATCTCCGGCATGCTCGACTTGTGTGGTGGTGTTGGTAACCACTGAACCAGGGACAGTGTTGCAGTCAGCAGTGGTGATAGTGGAGGTAGCTGCAGCACAGGTCATTGTAGCAGGGGTCAGCGTAGTGGTTGTCGCTGGTGTGTTGATAGTTGTGGTGGTGGGGGGGACAATGAGGCCCTGAGATGGAGTGCGCCCTGCCAGTCCTGAGGGACCAGGTTGTTACTCCTCATTTGAGAAACGTAGAGAATCAGCATCAGAGAGTTCACGTTTCAGGGGAGAGACTGGCTCTGCTGGTTGGTACTGTTTTCACCAGCTGTTGCTTGGGGTTCTCCTGTTGAACAGAGGTTACATTGTCAGTTAAGTGCACTCCACACCTTTGGTGTCATACTTTTGGATGTTACATTTGATATGCCAAACATTTTACATTGCAATCACTTGGTATCGGTAAAAGATTATCAGCATCATGACATGATGTTGAGGTACATACATTACTTGTCATTAGTGTGACATTTAAATAACAACCATGTGACATGTACAGATAGTGTGTTTACAAGGACATATTTCTGTGTCAGTTACTTGTGCTTAGCTGTCTGCACACTGGATGTAACTTTTGGATCTATACAGAGTTGGCTGACATGGGAGGGATGTGGTGGTCATATGGCTCTATGCATTTTGAGAAGGATGACAGGGTGCATGCACTGTCTACCTACCTGTTAGGTAGCATAGTTGAGGGAAGTGGCTGCCACATGATTCTGGGTGGGCGGAGTGTTCCATCAAACTCACCTGTGGTACAAGTGTCCCTGATGGAAGTTGCAGTGCTGGCTGCCTATCTACAAACTTCCCCTCCTGTTGAGATGGCTACCTACCTGTAAGGTTGAGGAGAGCAATGAAATGGCTGTCACATGGTTGTGTTTGAGGGGAGTGTTCCATCCTGCTCTGCTCAGGGGTGATTCACTTGAGCATAAGAAGGCTACCTACCTGTAAGATGAAGGAGAGCTATGAAATGGCTGCCACATGGTTCTGGGTGGGGGAGTGTTCCATCCTGCTCAGCTGTGGGACAAGGGTGCCTGATGGGACTTGCAGTGCTGGCTGCCTGTCAACAAACCCCCTCCCTTTTGAGATGGCTATCAACCTGTAAGGTTGAGAGCAATGAAATGGCTGCCACATGGCTCTTGAGAGGGGGGAGTGTTCCATTATGCTCAGTCGTGGGACAAGGGTGCCTGGTGGGAGTTGTAGTGCTGGGTGCCTGTACTCACAACCCCCTCCCTGTTAAGGAGGCTACCTCCCTGTGAAGTTGAGCAGAGGAAGGGAATAGGTTACACATGGCTCTTGGGTATGGGGAGTGTTCCATCCTGCTCAGCTGTGGGATAAGGGTGCCTGATGGGAGTTGTAGTGCTGGGTGCCTCTACACACACACACCTCCCTTTTGCAAGGCTACCTCCCTGTGAAGCGGAGGAGAGGAAAGGAATAGGTTAGACATGGCTCTTGGGTGGGGGGAATTCCATCCTGCTCAGCTGTGAGACAAGGGTGCCTGGTGGGAGTTGTAGTGCTGGCCACCTGTACACAAACCCCCATGGAAATATTTCTAGCTACCTTTGAGGTAAATCAGAGGAAGGAATGGTAGATATGTGAGACATGTGTTGGGAAGAGTGTGTTGTACGTAAGTGCATTTAGGTCTAGGAAGTGTAGCTTTCTAGTTGTGCAAGACAGTACATGGCAGTGTGAAGGGATACATTTGCTGGTACTTACCAGCCTCCACTCCCCCAGCTATTCCTGTGAGACTCTCTGGATGCAGTATGGCAAGCACCTTCTCCTTCCTTTCAGTGAATGTTTCTGGTGGAATGGGAGGGTCACAGCCAGTCCTCTGAGCCGCCTCATGGTTCCTGTTGGCACTGTATTTCACCCTGGTCTTTAGGTCATGCCACCTCTTCTTGATTTCACACAGTGTGCGTAGGTGGTCCCTACTACATTGACTTTGTTGACTATCCTTTCCCACATTTGATTTTTTCTGACAAGTGGTGTCTGTTGGACCATGCTTCCAAACAAATGTGGTTCTACTCTGATTATCTCGTCTACCATCACTGACAACTCATTGTCTGTAAATTTGGGCATTTTTTTCTGTGACATGGTGTGTGATGTGCAAATGGGTGACAAGTGCAGGTGGGAAGGTGGTGGTAGAGATGTGTGAGGTGTGTGTTGGAAGTGATGGTGTGGGTAGTTGTGATTATGTTATGTTTGATGATTTGCCTCTTCTTTCTGCTGTGGTGTTTGGCCCTTCACTGCTGGAGCTGTGCAAAGGATGCTGGTCAGGGAAGAGGTTGGGTTTATACTCAGCTATGTGGGTGTGTCCAAATGGGGAATTCATGCCTGGTGTGTTCTCTATGCTGACCTGGGATTTGTTTGTTTTTCGATGTGTAATCCGGGTGTGTCAAATGTTTTTGAAGGCTGAGGAAAAAATCAGCCTCACTTGGAGGCCTTGTGGCGTGGTTGCATTCGACCGCCATTCTTCTTTCTGCGTGACCGCAGCAGTCTGAACGCAATGATCATTTCGCCTGCTCCGCCATCTTATCAGAATTTCACTTGCGGTCATTCTGCTTGTGGATCGGCGGTTTTGGTGCTTTCCGCAGCTTTTCCGTCCGCCGCAATCTGAGTTTTGTGGAATCTGAATGCGGCGTTTGTATTTTTCAATCATTGCATCGTAATGTGACCGCCGGCTTTGCCACGTAACATGCAGGCGTTTTTTTCTGCAACCACAGCAGTCAGAGGGCTTTTCCGTCCGCCATCATAATGACCCTTTGTTTTTAAATATTTTGAAGCAATGGTATTTTATTGGGTGGCTCCTTCCAAAAGTGCCTTAGAAGGAGTTGCACATTCTTCTACTGCATTGATTGTTTTTGCCTCCCAGGAATGCAGAATTTAACTAGGCAACTGTGGGCTGGTCAGTTCATGTGTCCTGTCAAAGTGTCTTGAAATAATATAATTGGGGAAATAGTTTCTCTTCACTGGTTTGGTAAAATAGTGACTATTTTAATAAACCATCAAGGTTTCTAACTTCTTTTGGTGTTGCACATATCAGGGCTATAAGTTTTCATTTCCTAAGCAAATTGTGCATTGGTAGGATATTCCATTCTCTCATTGATCTTTCAAGTTATGTCCACAGAATTTGAACAAAGTGATTGTAACAAGCATGTGGATGAATTTTAGAACTGTTTAAATCAAGGCTTGCTCAAAGTGTGTGAAAACCTTTGAGGATTATAGGTATTAGCCTGTCGTATATATTTGACACTTCTTTTTGGCACATAAGCTTTCCTTGATGGGTAATAGTGCATGTACGAAGGGTGTATTAGTATTTTAGTGTTGCCAGGGAACTATGAATGTTTGCTTAAATGGTGAAGGGGCAAGATTTAAAGGTTCTGTCCATAAATCAAGTAGTGCTCTGGGTGAGGGTTATGGGTTATTGGCTCTTCAGTAAACAATAATTCTTTTATTGCTGTTTTAGTTGTCAGTCTGAAGTTTTTGTTTGTTGAAGTCTTCTAAAGGGTCTAGAAATTCTCTTTATTGAAAGGTTCGTTGGGCTCTTTTGGTTTGTCTGGCATTTGTTTTCTGGCCCTTTAGATAAGTCATTTTATGTTAGAAATGGTCTGTATCTCTCACATTGCCTCTTCACGAGCATTTGACATTATGTATTTTTGCATTTTTCCTGCAGAGGAACTTGTTCATGTTTTTTTGAGGGCTTGCACTTCCGTTATGTTAAGTGGATGGTTATGTTCTTTAGTCATCTCTTCCTAGAAAGATAACAGTGGTTGATTTCCCATAATATTGGAATAATTTTTAGTACAGTTCCAGTGACTTATTTTATTCATGCTACGTTCTTCACTTTTTTGTGATGTGATATATTATATAAACAATAGTTTTTTTATTGTAATAATAATTATTTAGAGTTAATCAATTTCCTTACATTTTTCAGGCTTTACATTTTAAACTTACTTTAGTTGTTTGCTTGAAGTTTGACTTGTTGGTCTTGTTTATCATATGGTTTCTGGATTTCATTTGTTTCATTCAGTTGGTTTATTGGGTGCTTTGCTAACTGTTTTGGGTGTATAAATAGAAATGTGCTGCATTACATATTTAGGTATGAATATGTTTGGTTGTTTTTTCTACATTATTGGCATAACTACATTAATCCAAGATATTTTGGATAGTGTATTTAGTACTGAACATTTTTCCACAATAATTAATTTTAGTGGGGTTGCTTTTATTTATTGGATGTAATGACAGTATGAATACAATATGTAGATTGCATTGGGCTGATATGAAAATAGTCCTGGACTGGATATAGTGTATGTAGTGACAAGAAGGGAGGTGGTAAGTTTTCATTGATTTGTTCTTTATTTTACATGGCTATGCAGTTTAAATAAGTCATTTTATAATTAATACATTCATTATGAATTTTCCACTTGCTTTTCTTTTACGACAATTTTCAAGTAATTGTTTTTTTCACTTTTGTATTTTTTTACAAAACTTTTTGATTTGCATTAGCTAGCTGTGATATACACAATGACACTTTAAGTGCTTTTTCTGTTTTCATTTGCAGAAGTGTTTATTGGTGGCCTTTCTATCTGACAGAGTGACCGCCTTCTGGAAATGTGGCTTCAGGTGCAGTAGTTTGATTTATTCTTTTGTTCCTGACTATTTCTGTTTTTTAAACTATTGCTTTGTTTCTTTTAGTTAATTATTGTTGCTTTTAAATTTGATTGGTTGAAGTTCTTGGTAAGAGCACCAATTATTTTTTTAACCTCATAAGGAAAATGATATTTATCTTTTTTTTTTCTCTTTTTAATTAATGTTACTATATTAATAACTTTAATCATTAATACATGTCGGTCCTTTGATAACCATATTTTAGGTTGTTTTGTATTTGTTTTGCTGTGTCCTTGATATCTTTATTTTCTAGATGTTTGAGTTCAATAATATTTGATTCATGATAATTTTACTAGGAGATATGTTTGATATTAATAGTATTCTTGTTTGCATAGGGTTTATAAATGACAATATTAGTGTATGTGACACGTGTGTAGTTTTATTATTGTATCAAAATATTTATTTTCACCATGTTTCATCATATCACCTGCATTTTGGCTGGTCCTTCAGGGATCCCTATCGGACATAAGACATGCTTATTCATGATTGATTTTATAAAGTTTAATCTATGGTATAATTGATATTCACCTGTTTTATTCGTCGTGCTTCCGACACGTACGAGTGAGTGAAGTTGCTTCACCTGTTGCTTTCAAACTTTTGCCATCTTTGTAAAGCTCTGCACCTGCAAAAGTTTAAAAAATGAAAACAGGAGCAAAATGGTTCTGGTCTGAGGTCCAGGGTCATGTTGCTGCCCACCAGAGGTTCAAGTGTAACCTTGCTTTACAGTAAACAATTCCCAAGAGCAAGATGAACAGGAGGCAGCAGGAATAAGTTAATGTTAATGTCTAGTTAGTTTGTAGAGTACGCACTGCCTTTATAGAAACCATATGACAGGTAGTTATTGATATCTATAATTTATCATAATCTACCATAGGAAACATACTATCATTAAAATATAAATTAAATCGTTTTTTTACAAACCTGGATGAAATGCAGTATAATGTCATTAATACAGAACTGTCCAAAAGTAATATAATGCTACCATTGAAATAATTGAAATGAGATACAATCTTCATCAAAGGAAGTTATTAATTTTCTCGTCACAGCAACATAATCTGAAAATAAGGCAAAAGGCTATCCATCAGCTAACAAAAATAGGAAGGTCAAATTTACAAGTAATTTCTCAGAAGATTGGTTCACTGATTAGGAAACAAATATTTTTATATATCAACTAGCTGTAAGTGTACTTCCAAAAGATAAAAGAGATTGGTAAACTAAGTTGGAACATGAGTTTCCTGAAAAAAATAACTGGTTGAGATATTTGCAAAGCAGTTCAAAAGTGATAATATGGCATTATTCTTAGCACAACAGAAAAATAATGTAGAACAAATATTATAAGATCAGAAATCTTGGTTTAAATAAAATCAGGGATTTGCGGGAAATGTATGGCACCACATGTAAGCTGTCTTTGCATGTTTCTTTTAACCCCTTCTGTGCCACGCCCTTTCCCCCTCCTGTGCCGGGCATTTTATTAGTGGGTGGGGTTCATGACGAGATAGTCTCGTCATGGGCACAGCGCGACCGTGCTCCATGACGAGACTATCTCGTCATGGGCACTGAAGAGGTTAAAGATAAAGCTCATAAACAGGTTGGAATGAAATGAGTGAATGAAATGAATTAATAATAATCAACAAAATTCTAAACTTTGGTATTTTATTCACAAAAACATGCGGCCTGATTATGAGTTTAGCGGTCTGACCGCCACATCCGTGCCCAAGCAGTGCCAGCCCCTGACCGACTGACCGACTGCCATATCACGAGGTGTGTAGTCTGAACCCCAGACATCTGGCATGGTGGTTCACTCAGTGGTCCTGCGGCTGTCCAAAATCTTGGTGGTTAGACGGTGGTCGCTGTCAGGCCTGCAGTCCTACCACCAAGCATTTTATGGTTACACAGTTGTACTGTCAGTCTCACAGCAGTGCCTGATCGCAGCAGTTCATGAAAAAAGTAAAAAAAAACACCTACAATGACCATTGGATGGATTTAAAAACTACACACCTGATGTGCTTTGGCAAGTGGACACGCCTGCAAATCACACTATAAAACACACCCCAACCTTGACCAGCATCCTTTGCTTTCAAACAGCAAGTCAGACAGCCATTTACTGCACTTTTTAGATAAGGTACCCCTGTTTTAATCTTACCATTTAGCACTCTCCACCACCTTTAATATTTGTAATTTGTTTGTGCCTTCTTGCCACATTCCTTGTCTGTATTTCTTCCTCAGACCTGCCCACACTTCGTTCATCGCCCCCCCAAAAAACCTGCCTTCACTGAACAAGAGTTGACAGTCAAGGTGAATGAAATCCTTGGAGTACATCCCCAAATTGTAAGAGCCCAAGTCCAGCAGACTCGTCACACTAGGAAAGCAGAAATGTGGAACAGGATAGTCAACAGATTGAATGCTGTTGGTACTACCCTGTGCACGCAGGAAGACATCAGGAAGAGGTGGAGCGACCTCAGGCACAAGACTGGCAAGTACAGCAGGCACCACCTGGAGGATTGCGGGTGGCCCTCCCAGTGCACCATTACAACTCATGCCCTAAGAGGAGAAGGGCTGCATTCTGCGCTTGTCAGGAATACCTGGGGGACTGGACTCTGCTAAGTTACACTTCAAGAACTGACACAATATCACAATGTCCTGTTTACTAACAACTCTGCCTTTTCAATCGTCTCCCTCATCTACTCTCATAACATGCAACATAGAAAGTATCTGAGATGTCTGCTTGTTTGTGGCAATGAGTTTGGGTGTATAAAACACCTCATGCCTACAAATCTTCGAACTACCAAATTTTGCAATGCTGTCTGTAAGTGGAGCATCATCAAAAAACACCCCAGGACCCATTACATGTGTCAATATGGAAATGTATGGTCCATCACAAATGCATGTCGTCGACAGCTGTGGTACACTTAACATTTTTCAAGTGCTGCAAAAGTGACATTAAACTGACTACAGCTAACATGAGGCCTTGTCACTCCAACTCCAAACAAGATGCCAGACTGCTTGTGTCCCCACTCACTTGTCAGCCATCTTAAACTTGATCTATAATAGGCATGCTGGTTACCATTTATCAACTGTTGCTAAGTAGAGATAGAAAGGGTACCCCAACTACCATGAGACCTTGCCACTCCAACTCCAAATAAGATGCTAGACTCCTTTTGTCCCTTGTCACTTGTCGGCCATCTTACTCCTGACCTACACTAGTCCTGCTAGTTATGAGCTCTCGAGTCTTGCTAAGAGAGATAGAAATGGTACCCCAACTACCATGAGACCTTGTCACTCAACTGCAAACTGCAAACAAGATGCTAGACTATGTGCGTCCCTACTCACTTGTCGGCCATCTTACTCCTGATCTCTCTAGTCATGCTGGTTACCATTTCTCAACTGTTGCTAAATTGAGATTTAATAGCTACTACAACTTCCATCAGGCCTTGTCACTTGAAACAAATATGCAACACTCCTTATTCCCTTTCTCACCTGTCAGCCTTCTCACTACAGAGCTATACTACTCATGCAGCTTAGCAAAACTCAAGTCTGGCTAAAGTCACATTGAACTGACTACAGCTACCATGAGGCTTTGTAACTACAACTAAGTGGCGACACTCCTTGCTCCCCTTCTCACCTGTCGGCCATCTTACTACTGAGCTACACTAGTCATGAAATGTGTAAAGTACAGACAATGTTCATCACAAAGAAATATCTGGAATGCTTTGCTTGATGGTGTGCTGGATACATCAACTCAAACTATTGTTGGCCTGAGTTACGGCATAACAACGGAGTACCACTAATATAGTCATTAAAGACATACAGCTCATTTCCAATGCCAGTTAACCACTTGCCTAGAGATTGCTAACAATATGAACAATGCCACTCACACAACCAACCTGCCTGTCTGTATTTTACCTAAAGATACCTTGAAATTGACAAATACACATGATATGACACCATTGTGTGTGTAGCTGAGTGTTGGAGATGTGACGTCTATGCCCAAACCCCAAAGAACATATGGAGTCACAACCAATGAGCTCATGAGATCGATTATATAGATTGGATGTCAACTAATGTTTAGTAACCAAATACAACTCTGTGCAAATTGCTGCCTGAAGTAATAACTAATTACTCTTTGATCTGTCTATCTTCCCAATGAAGCAAACACAAGGAGACGATGAACGAAGCGCTGAAACTTTTCAGACACTCACCCCCAGTCACAGATCTGGGTTGAATCCATCATCATTCTTTAGCTCATTTCGCTACCCCAGTTCAGACCAAGCTATATACAGATCAGGCTTGACCCTGTGCCTCATAGGCACAGTCCAGCCTGAACTATCATGCCAGGTCCTCCCTGGACCGGAAACAAGCATCCTAGGACCGGTACAGGGTTTCACTCCTCATCAGCTAGGTTAGCTTGACTCCAGTGGCATGGAGAGCACAGGGACCACATTCATTGAGAAGATAGCAAACACAAGGAGATGATGTAGGGAGCGCTGAAACTTTTCAGACACTCACCCCCGGTAACAGACCTGGGTTGAATCCATCATTGTTCTTTAGCTCACACAACATTACGGGAGGGGACACACCTGACAACATCCCACAAAATAGCCAACAACAAATGAGGTCTACATCATCATGTTCAGGATTGTTGACAACCTCACAAGAGGAATTCTACCTCAACTTAATTAGTACATGGACAAATGTCACTACCACAGTTTCTGACCATAGGATGTGTTCAATCCAGTATCATGCATCTAGTGGAATGTCACAAACAAATGTTAGTGATGTGCAATAAGAACTTTGAGCCAACAATGGGGGTCACAGGAACACATTCATCCAGTTCATAGAAAATGAGGAATCAAACAATGTGAAGGTAGGATATTATGATTTGGCCACAACACTACAGTTTTCAGGATCACATGATAGCACACATTTTGTATTAGGACTAAGGCTCAATAAGGGTTAGGTGCAATGGAAGCCAGGGAACTTCCATCCTATCGCTGTGCAAGCTGTCTAGGTACCAGCTTTGTACATCAAAGCTCTGTGACACATTAACAGGAACAATCCCTGTGGACGTAGTACTGCTGAGCAGCAACAAATACCTGTTGATGTCACAGCTCTGAAATGTCCAAATAAAGATGACATTGGGAAGGTAACTAAAAGAGACCAACACAGATAGATAGCTGTGCAAACATACATATGACATATGTGACATTGTCCACTTCTAGAGAACACAGTCCTGAATAACATTAACAGCTGAATAAAGATACACTGCAAAAACATATTCCTTTCCCAGGATATTTCCATACCTACTTAGTCCAAGTTACTAGATTAAAAATCAGACTCAGAATATCACTACAAGATTGCCTAGATTGTTCTTTCATCGCATCTCACACCATATGTGCACTATCAAGAAGTAGGTCCGGATGAGATCCTAAAGCAAATCGACTCCTACGTTTTCAACACTATTTTCATCACCATTTGGCATTTCAGGGTCCTCAAACGGTGGGTTTTCGTGGCCTGCTTTCTCTGCGATGTAAGGAATGTTCTGTCTCAGGGAACTAATGTGGGGGATACAGCAGGCCATGGTTATCTGACACACTTTGCCAAGTGAGTAGAATGGAGGGCTCCCCAGTCCCCTCTTCAGGCATCTGAATCTGGCATTCAGGAGCCCAAAAGCCCGCTCCTCTGGCCACCGTGGTATTCCATGGGCCTCATTAAAGCGGACAGCCTCAGCTGTTGTAGATTCCTCAGCAGGGCCAACAACCATGAGTCTTCTAGATGGAGATAGCTAGAAGGACAGCATGTGCTAACACACAATCAGATCATACTACTTCACTTTCCCCAAAACAGAGCTTAAATACATCACCCTTACCTGCAAGCCAGGCCCTCTCCGGAACGAGTCATGACATCAGCTGTGGTATGGTCTGTTCCGCAGTACAAAGCCATCATTTGCAGATACTGGGAAGCGGTCACAGACATTGGAGATGTATAAATCCCCTAAATAGACAGCTTGCACGTTGATAGAATGAAAGTGTTTGCTGTTCCAGTAGATTTGCCTTCTGTGGTGTGGTGGTATTAAGCCAATATGGGTGCCATCAATCAATCCAATGACATGTGGGATGTGACTAAAACCATAGAAATCAACCTGGACAGTGGCTAAATTCTGACGTCTGGGGGACTGGATGTAGGTGCCTATGTGTTTCAATATTGCTGTATGCACTTCTGTGAGGACAAAACTGAAAATCTGTTGTGACATTCCACCTGAAAGCGTAACAATGAATTGAAATTAGCCTGTGGCCAGAAAATGCAAAGCAGACATTAGTTTGACTAGTAGTGGTATTGAGTTAGGAATATTGATGTGAGCTAAGAGGCCCGGCTCCAAATGATGACTGAGATCCAGGATTGTCAGACGATTCAATCTGAATTTCTGTACTATGTGCTGCTCTTCAAAGGGAAAGCCTCCACCCAATTACTAAAACTGCATATAACGACTATAACATATCTTTTGCCATTGGCAGGGGGCATTTCTATGTAATCCATCTGAAGACATTCAGAGGGGTATTGTGGCAATCTGAAATGACCAGGTGGTACTTGTATCCCTTTTCCCACATTATGAAGAGCACAGGTCATACAATTCTTATAAAGTTTTACAGCTGTCTTTCCTATTTTCTTATATTTCTGTTTTTCCATATTTTCTCAATACTGTTTGTCATCTCATCAGCTTCCAGGTGTGCAGGACCTTGGACCATGTGAAGCATGGGTAGTAGGAAACTATCGGGCAGGACCCACTTTTTCCCAAGTGTATTCATCCAAGCCCCAAAATGTGTGTCAAAATAATATCCTCTCATCTTCACTTGCAAATGCTTGAATTTCTTTATCTCTTTGTAAGGATCAATGTCTTTTTCCTGCTTATCTGCACTCAACACTACATATGTCAATGTATACTCATTCAATGCAGAATGCCTTGCTGTTTCGTCGGCAATGGCATTTCCCTGGCCTACATGGTCAGTGATGTTCTTGTGTGAACTCCACTTTATAATAGCTAACTTAGTTGGCAATGCAAGAGCATTTAATAGTCATGTGATCAAAGTGCCATGCTGTATTTTAGCACCTCCAGATGTAATGAACCCTCTCTTGGCCCATAATCTTCCGTAGTTGTGGGCCTCCCCCCAGGCATAATGCCTGTCAGTGTAGATGTTTACTACTAACTTTTCTGAAAGCTCACATGCCCTAGTTATAGCAATTAACTCTGCTGCTTGAGCAGACATCTGTTGTATTTTGCATGTTTCAACTACTGTTTTATTGTTTGTTATTGCATAGGCTGCAGAGGTAGTTCCATCTGGTCTCTTTAGACAAGAGCCATCCACAAATAGTGTTCCATCAACTTTTAGCATAGGTACATCAACCAAATCTACTCGACCCTTCGTTTCAGTTTCAGGGACAATCACGCAATCATGGTGTACTTCATCCTGCTCCGAAGGGAGAAGCATCAGAGTAGTTGGGTTTATAGTATTACACTGCTGCAAGGTCACATTAGTAGCCATTAATATTAGCTCATAATGAGTCAATCTAGCATTAGTTACATGCTGTGTTTTGGTTTTGTTTAATAATATGTCCACTGAATGAGGAACATAAACCATAACTGGATGTCCAAGGACAATAGAGTCTGCCTGTTTTACTGCAGCAGCCGCAGCACCAATATTTTTGAGGCAGTTTGGTAGGCCTATTGCTACTGGATCCAATGTTGAGGACAAATAGGCACATGGTCTATTCTTCTCTTCATTTGTGTGTGTTAGTACATCCAATGCACACCCTTCACTTTCATGTACCAACAATGCAAAGCTTTTAGTGTAGTCTTGTGTGCCTAAAGTAGGTGCTTTGCATAAAGCAGTCTTTAAAGCCATAAAGCTATCTTGATGTTCTTCCTCCCAAGGGACGGGATCTCCCACGTCCTTGTGAATTAAGGACAGTAATGGTTTGTCCAGATAAGAAAAATGTGTTACCCATTGTCTACAAAAGGAGACCATTCTCAGAAATGCACACGCATCTTTTTGGGTTCTAGGTCTGGGAATGTTCTGAAC
Organism: Triturus cristatus; assembly: GCF_964204655.1. Taxonomy (NCBI): domain Eukaryota; kingdom Metazoa; phylum Chordata; class Amphibia; order Caudata; family Salamandridae; genus Triturus; species Triturus cristatus. The sequence goes on from NC_140588.1 coordinate 114,652,872, forward strand.
TGTTTATATTCTGTCAGATGATAATCTCCTCCCTCCTTATGACAGGAGGTGACCTAAATAGGTTACCTTCTGTTGAGAATACTGCAGCTTAGCTGGCGAAACCTTATGTCCATGCAAAGCGAGAAATGTAAAAACATCATGCGTAGCCTGCTCACAGATATTCTCAGTTTCAGCTGTGATCAGTAAGTCATCCACATATTGCAGAGATACTGTACCTGATGCCATAATATAGTTATCTAGTTATCTTTTTAATGCCTGGCCGCAGATGCTAGGGCTTTCTGTATACCCCTGTGGAGCTCTACAGAATTGATAGGATCTCCCTTGGAAACTAAAACTGAATAAATACTGACTGCCTGGGTGTATAGGAATGCTAAAAAAAAAAATCAGATCAAAAACAGTGAACCACTGGGCTAAAGGTGGTACGGACGAAAACATTGCAGTAATGTCGGGTACAACAGGATATTGTGGTTCCACTATTTTATTATTGGCTCTCAAATCAACAACCATCCTATATTTCACCTGTCCTGTTCCATCATCTCGTTTAACCACAGGTAGAATGGGACTATTACATAGGCTACTTGTGACTTCTTTTATTATATGTCGTTGTAGCAAGTCTGATATTACTAGTTTCAGGCCTTCCTCTCCTTCTTTTGATGTTTTATATTCGGGAATACGAGGCAATATAACATTTTTTTTACTCTAATATGTACTGACTCAATATCCATTTTTCCTACATCATTTGGTCCATGTGCCCATCATTTTGGATCTATATCCCAAAGCTCAGGTGGTATGTTATTTTTGTCTGAAACCATGTATTGCCTAGATAGTGCTAATTGCTTAGGTAGTGCTATTTTCTTGCAAATCAGGTAGACACCATCTGGAGTACAGTATATGGTAGCATGCATCATTTTCAAAGCTTTCAAACCTAGTAAATTGAGTGAACATTTATCTGTTAATACAAATGGCATACTCCCTGTTATGGGACCTATAGTGAAATCCAATGGTTGCAAAATGGGGCTTGTGATAACTGCATTAGAAAATCCCGAGAGAGGAGCATGGGGGAGCAAATGGTGGGAGATGGATGTATTAGTGGCACCAGTATCTAGAAGAAATTCTCTCTCTTCACCTTCAACCACCATTTTTACATATAGCCCTGAAGAATCCACTTGTATCTGTACTCGCTCCCTAGTCTCTCATGGGCATCCCTGTTGTGTCCAATCCTGATGGTCATCATCCTGTGCATAATCCTGTGTGAAATACGCATTATTTCTCTGGTCAAAATGATTTGTCTGTTCGGCGTCATTATAATTTCTCTGTTGTACCCTACCTCTCGCTCTGTCTGCATGGGGAGTTGTGTTCCCTCTGAAAGTATTTGCATTATTTCTCATAGTCTGACCCTGGCCCTGTAACAAATGGCACTCATTCTTCCAATGACCCTTCTGATAGCAATAGGCACATGTATTGTATCCTAACACTGCTCTCTGCTGCGCCGGAGCTGAAGCAGCTCGACCAATCCCTCGACTACGTCCACCTCCCCTCTGAAAGTTTGTACGTCCTCTTGACCTTCCTCTGTCAGGAAAAGCTTGCTCCATCAATGCTTTTGTTTTTAAGTCCTTCATTTGATTATCCTTTTTTTCCTTTTTCTGCATTTCTCTTATTCTCATAATAGCAGGCCATTGTCAATAATTCAGCTGGATCTTTAGCAGTCCAGTTACTTTTGTATGTCTTTATACTAGGGGTGGGCGGAATTTGCGAAATTGACTTTCGCAAATTATCGCGAAATTGCGCAAAATCTCCACGAGCAGGCGGAACTTTCGCGAAGATGCGGAGATTGCTTTTCCCACCCGTTCGCAATGTGTTTTTGCGTGCTCGCGGGGAAATATATCTCCAACTTGCCCATGCGGTCGCTAATGGGCGCAGCCATCTTGCTCGCGATGCTTATTTCCTGTTCACTAATCACAATGACGTGTTCACGAACGCAAACTCTCGTGGGATAGCGCGACCGGCTACCAACAATCCAACATCTTGTGGCACGCAAAAAGGGATAGGAAAACTCGTCGGCGAATGCAGGGACCCGGTACGTCGCGATCGCGCGCGCGAGAACGCATTTTTAAAGCGCGAACAAGAAAAATATTTCCGTTTCGTGGCAGATTGCAAAAGTTTTGACATTTTTGCGCTCTCAGCAGAACGTGAAAATGTCAAAATATCGCAAATTCCGCGAGCGGAAAGAAATTTACCACCCAGGCCTATTTTATACTGTCTGATAAGTCCGGTAAGAGATTATGAACAAACTGATTAGCAAGAATGTGCTTTCCTTGCACAGTCTGTATATCTTTTCAACTATATGCTTTAAAAACCTCCTCTATTCTACTAACAAAATCAGTGACTTCCTCTCCCTCCTTCTGTCAGCATGCTGTCAATTTATCCCAATCCACCTTTTCTCTGGGCAATATTTCCTGCATCCGTGTTATAATATGCCCTGGTAAATCTTTTAAAGTTTGTGGCACAGCCCCTCCTGCTACTCTATTGGTATCATCGCGTACTATATTCGGCCAGTTAATAGTTGCGCAATTGTTATCCCTAACCTGACGCCATATATCTTGAGGTACCAAAAAGTCAAACTAAAAATGAATGTCTTTTAGTATCATAGGTGTTAAATTAATGGCGGATTCAGGTTGCTCATAAAAGATCCTTAGATTCTTTCTAGGATCAGGTAACTCCTTTTTCATGGCCAACAAATCAGCCCTAGTCCAGGGAGTATGAACATATTGGGGAATAGGTGGGAGATTTCCACCTCTAGGATCAGCAATTGGATGTACTTCTTTCTTAGGAAAAGCTGAAGTATCATCACTAAGTGCTGGGCCATAATATTAGTGGATATGCTTTTGTGTGGCGCCACATAGGATAGTATCTAGCTCGTTTTGGAACTGATAACAGTCATTAAACGCACCTTTACATTGTGCGATTGTTAATATGGAGTGGTCACTATCCCTCCATAATCTATTCAACTATTATAGTGACGTGAAAGTAACGCTACTGATCTCTAGTAAGAGGTGACAGTGGTCAAACAGTCGCGTCACAATACTATTAATGATGAAATTTGTCACTCTTATTTCCTGCATTCCTTCAAACGTTTCCCAGGTTTCTCTTTTAGTTATTTCCCCTAGGACCATCCACTTTTTGGTCATTTTCTTTATAGTATTTTTTTCTGCGAGGCCTAGTCGGGTATGTCTGATGTATGTACTTGGTGTTAAACTATCCCTAGTTGGTGACCAAGAGTAAGGGGAATCCATCCAGTTGTCGGTCTTCCGTGTATTTACTGTGGGAGAATCACATTGCGTAGTAAATGGTGTCATTAACATGGGAGGCGTTGTGCTGGAGGATGCTGGGGCAGATGGTATTGTTGGGGTGTTTCACACCAATCCATGTGCACCCTGAATATTATTAACAGAAGTGGCTATCTGGGGAGCCTGTATAACAGGAGAGGGCACCTATTGAGTTTGCTGAGCAACAACATTAGCTGGTTGACCCCCAGGCACTGGACCTGGGGGAGCACGGATTTGGACAATATTATACGGGGGAGATTTGTCTAACAGATCCTCCAATACTTCATAGACCGGGGGCACTTTCTTTTTCTATCGCAACAAAACATTTTTCTGTTTTCATCCTAAACTGTCTGTCATGCTGTTCAATGTTTTCGTTTATTTTTTATATTATGATATTCTGCTATTTTGGCCATAGTTGTTTTCATTTTCTCTCTTTCTCTATCTTGTTTTTGTTTCATATTCCGAGTTCTGGCAGATTTCTCCCATATTTGAAATACCTCAAACATAGCAGGTCGGACCTTCCGTTCCATCATACATTGTTGTAAATACTGTAATTTAGCTAAATCAAAGGTACCATCAATAGGAAACTGTAATTACTTATCCTTTTTTGTATACTCATGCCATATTTTATTGTATAAGTTCACCGTCACTCCTTTTTTTATCATTAATATTCAACCAGGACTGTCTTCAACAGGAGTGGGGACAATTTCGTTCAACCGGTAACCTGAGCCTATACAACAAAACGTTTTAGAAATGCATTACTTCATTGTTCCTAGTACTTTGTAGTTATAACTATTCTTTTACAAAACTAATCAACAAACTTAATTTAACGAAACTTAATTAACAAAATATGCAACAGAACAATCTCACCAATCTGTGGTGTCCGGAAATCGTCCGACTGTTGGTCTTCAGACAACACGTCTGTTTCAGAAGGGATCCGCTCGTGGACCTCTGCCGGGGAATCCTGTGTCAAGAGGCCAGTCGGGACTTCAGAAGGCAGCTGCTACGGAGAAACACTGACTCCTTCATGCAGGGGTCCCTACGATTAGTCGGTCCTCGGTCGCACCTCTCAACCACGGACTCAGCTAGCCGTTGGATGTTCCACGGAGAGGTCCCACCAGAGTCGCCAATTGTGGAAGTGGACCTTTTCCTACCTCTCACAGGTATGCTCACAACAAGGAAGATCAGCAGCCGGAGGTAACTGTAATATAAAAAGAATTATTGCGCTCAAGCGGGTACACCACCTCACAGCTCCATATGGCTATGAGAGAAGTGGACAATTTACACAGTCAAAGGTGGCCTTATATATGGTTGTGGGATTCAAAATACACCTGAGCACACCCAAAGATAATATCTGTAATCCACAGGTATAATTGGAACCTAAGCAACATATACAGTAATCAATAGTTCAAAATGTCCTTTGTCATGGTGGCATAAAAAGAGGCTTTCCAATCAGGTCCTGTCGCAGAGTTAACGCAGCACAGCAGCAGCCGACGCGCGTTTCGCCCTCTGGGCTTTATCAAGGCTTGTGTGTTGAGACTGTGTCTCCTAGTTTGTATGAGGATAATAATTATGTACCAATCACTTGCTGAATTGATTCCCGAGTCACAAGCGGCAGAGTAAACGTCTTGTGTCACCTTGGTATATTAAACCATGAAACGACGGTGTGTCGTAATTCAGAGTAAAATTCCCTTTGATTCTTAAGCAGCGAATTCAGACCTTGATAAGTCCTGATTTGTGAAATAGCGACTCGGAAAAGTAAAGTGGCAACTCGGCGTTCTGTACACAAGACGTTTACTCTGCCGCTTGTGACTCGGGAATCAATTCAGCAAGTACTGGTCAGTATCAGTTCCTCTGGAAATGTGTATAAATGGCGTGCAGAACACAAATAAAAAGATTACTCACTAAATCCCATCAGTAATCCCGTGGTCAACAGAGATAAAACAGAACGGTGCATAACTTGTGCCAGAAATATAAACATAGGCATGCCTGTGGTTACAGAGTCAGGTGCTCACTTGATTAAACATCCGGATATGGAACAAAAGGTCGCATATCTTGTATCAACAATAAGTTGTTACCATCAGCAGTCTTTTGTTAGTTGTAATACATTTGATATCAGTTAATAGGAAAGTTAAACAAATGAGTCATGTAAGGTATGTTGGACCGGGAATGGGCAGAACAGTGGTGGCTGCTGTCTCCTCCCTCTCCCAGGGTACCTATGTGAGAAGTAAATGTAACATGAATATTGGTCTCTGTTTGTAAACTGACATATATATATATGATCCGTAAGGCCAAAGTCATGTGCACCTTTATGCATCAAGAAGCAATACACATTTGACTCCATGACTGTACAATCTCACTATTCCAGCAGTCATCCACAAGTCGACATGCACAAGGCTGTCACATAAATATGCATACCTTCAAATCAAAGTAGAGAAATGGCAATATAGTGGGGCGTACATGGCATATAATTGGATAACACACTGCACATACCGTAGTGCACATTGTACATATGTGCACAGTAATGCACTACACAGATGGAGTGTTGTACGGGACATGAAATGAGAATGGAGCTTTTCAGTTGTCAAGGTCTCAGGACTCGTGTGGTGGTGGTGCACTTTGGCATGCCAACTACAGTTCCTGCAGACGTGAACATGCCGTTTGCAACACTGTAAACATGACCGCAACCATGGCGGATGACTGATCTAATTAACAGGGCAAATAGAGGGTTCCCTATGGCAGCAATCGATGTCCATGAGTTTGGTGGTTACTTGCCCAGCAGTCTCGTCCATAGGCTAACATTGCTGAATGTGACCGCAGTGGTCTAATGTCTGTGTGCATCTATGCACATGACCGCGTAAATGACAAACATGTACATGTAAAGTCAAAGTCAAGTTCACATTTATTTTAGTTAACAAAAACCATAATATGTAACACAGCGTGATCAATGAAATGTTAAAACTCGCAAGATCACTGGGTACTAAGAAAGACCTCTTTCTAACATTAAATGGTATAATTCTGAACAAATGTCTATTTAAAATACAATGGCTAAAAATTGTTTGTAAATGTGAGTACCAGCATGAGTTCCAATTCTTCCTCATTTCTTTAGATTAAGAAAAAGGTTATAGTGCTGGCCTGTCCATGGAAATTCGCCTCAAATCAGCATGATTTGTTTAAAGTGGAGCTGTGCCCATCCTTTTCCCACGTTTTTTTCCGGGTTAAAATGCAGATGGGCTCGTGCAAAAACACATAACGTCAGCAGAATTATCGATGTATTTAAAGTGACGCTGTGGTTATCCTTTGCCTTCTTTTTTTTTTAGGTTAAAGTGCAGATGTGTTCGAGCAAAATCACCTTAAGAACATGAACATTTTGGGTTAAGGCTTATCAGGTTAAAGTGTAGGCATGTTCGTAGAAAGCAGCCTAAAGTTACCCTAGCCCACCGCCAGACGTAAGCAATATTGTTAAAAATTTCTTAAAACCAATATTTTGCCATTCAATTCCTGAGGTACATCTAGAAATGCAGGCATATTAAATCAAGTTAATTGGCTGACAGACTAAGTGGCGATCATCAGGCCATTTTTATCAATAAGTGATCTGCTTTGAGAAAGAATTTTATAAAGGCTGCTAATATTTGTGGAGTGTCTCCTTTCATACAAAAAAGTAAGGCATGCTGACATGTTCTAATGCCATGTTTATTGAAAATTCTTTTCGGTATTTTCTTATGTTCTGTTAGTAGTACGGGAAACATCGATAAAATGTGAGACAAGCTTTCTTTGTATAGATGGCATGGTCTTTATTTGGTAATCTGTGGTTTTGGCTGCCGTGTAGGGATGTATCCCAGGGTTTGGCATAAACCAAAGGCGCAGGTGAAGTAGCGTATTTTGTAGAAAGAGCTAAGTATCGTTGTTAAATAAATCTGTGGACGAGGATGCTTTGAATAATCAATAGATGTTCATGCATGACTTCTTTTGCTGAAATCCTCTTTGTCTCTGTGCCTTGACAACCTTCTTATTTGTTTATTAATTGCGTTCTTAAAGGAGTTGTGAGTAGGGCTTTAAGTGGGCCGGGTCTCACGGGTGCTGAGCACAGGCAGTTTTTTAAAGTGGTCCTCGAAATAGGTCTCTATCGGGCTCTGTTTTGTGCCCTGGCACAGGCGGTCTGTTTTTTTCCAGACTGCAGTGATAGCAGGCACATCTATGTGCGCTGCTCACACTGCTCACTTATCAGTAGTGGAGAAGTTACGGCATGATGTCATGCCAGGTGAGCTGCAGGGAAGGGAAGTCCTTTAAAGACTAATTTTCTCTCTGGATTTCCCTTTTCTTTTTGAAACTCAGGAGCAGCAACATTGTCTTGGTGTCCCCGGGGCTTTAAGTGGAAGCTTTTTTAATATTATATCCAAGCCATAGTTGCTGCTTATTTATCTTATGCAACTAACAACCATTGACAAAGCCAATAGTCCTGACTTGTTGTAGGTATGATGTTACTTGTTGTATCATATATCTGGATGCAATGACAGAAACAGCAAAATACAAGTCGGGCGGCACACTATGCTAAGCACAGATTTTTAGCTTACTCGTGTTAAGCCATGCCCTTAATTACATTGGCCATGCCCCTCTGAGAGACCCCTCAGTTTTTCATCCCACTTAAAGCCCTGGTTGTGAGTAGTGGTGGGCGGTGAACTCCGCACAGCCAGCGGAGTTTGCAGAGATGCTGCTACTCGGCGCTAGGGGTGGGCCGAATTTGCTATATTCACTTTCGCAAATTATCGCGAAAATGTTAAAAAACTCCGCAAACACGCGGAAATATCGCGAAGATGCGGAAGTTTTTTTCCCGCCCATTCGCTATATTTTCTGCGTGGTCGCGGCTCGCCAACTTACCCATGCGGTTGCTCGTGTGTGCGGCCATCTTATTTTCACTTGTCTCGCGGTGCATGATCGCGAGAAGAAAGACGTGATCGCGCGACGAATGACGTTTCTGCGGGCGCGAACTGTCGCGAGAATGGCTACCAACAATCCAACATCTCGTGGAGAACGCGACCGGACCGGGAAAACTTGTTGGCGAACGCGGGGATTGAGGTAAGGCGATCGCGCGCACGTGAGAATGTATTATTTTACAGCGCGAGCAAGCAAAACATTTCCGGTAAAATGCGGATTGCGGAAATTTTGACATTTTCGCGCTCTCCGCGGAACGCGAAAATGTCAAATTATCGCAATTTCCGCGAGCGGAACGGAAATTTAGCCCAGGCCTACTCGGCACTCTGCTTGGAGGCGGAGTTTGGCAATAGCGCCACCCTCCATGGTGTAGCGGAATTTACTGGAACTCCCCCTAGCTATGAGGAGCACAGGGTTAAATTAGTGATGTGCATAGTCTAGAATTAAAGAACGTCAATTAATATATAAAACATATCCAATTGAACATTCGCCATCTGGTGCAAAATGAAAATCCTGCCTGCACACAGAGCAGCGGAATCCCTAACAGCAAGATAACAAAGCTGCGAATGCCGCTCTCGCTGGAAGAGAAGTGGTGTTGTCACATGAACGGAGGACGCAGACACTGATTCCTAGAGTCAGCTCCTTGTTCACGGGTGCTAGAGTCACTATGGCACTGCAATTCTGCTTGCAAGCTGGTATGCAAATTTAGCTTGATATAAAGAACACTATTTTATTACTAAAGTAATTCAGGGTCATAGTTGGTGGGTGACAAATAAACATGTAAGCTATATTTTAAAAAAACAACTTCAGATTGAGCAAAGTTGAATTTGTCTTCTCTCCCTCCCCCCATGCTCCACTTCCCCACTTCCGGCTTTTGTATCTTACGCGCAAGCAGCAACAATAATGTTTTGGGGCACAGAAGCAATTAATGTCACAAAATTAAGTACTGTATTTAATTTCCACACAGACTGTTTATTGTGGATGAGCATATTAGAATAATCCATGGAGCACAGTGATAATTCATTTCATTTGTTGTCTGCAGCTGTTTTAGCTAATGCTGCCAACTAGAAAGTGTTTTCCTTGAGGCGGTATCTAGTGCAGACCATAGCTGGTGCAGGTGTTCAAGGATCTTTTACACTTATCCTGAAAATAAGTTTACACTATTCTGAGAATTTCTCAACAAGTAAATTGGTTCATTTTCGTTGAAGGTGAAAGAATATTCATGTGAGAGCTCCACTTCAAACAATATTTTGAGTGAACTTACAAGAATGGAATAAGCAAGTTAAATGTGCTCACTGGGGGGTGGTTATGCATGCAGCATTTATGGAAATGTTTGCAGTGGATGCTTTTAAGAAGAACATGTAAAAACAAGGATATTTTATTAAGGAAAGGGGAGCTTTATTACTGCATGCTTGTTTGTGGGCTTCTTTGAAAGGTCCCAGCCCGCGACCTCCAGCGCTGGTTTTTAGCAGACTTGAGTAACAACATTTATCTCTTTGCCAATATATGTCACTGTTGTAGACCGTCAACCAATGTATTCTACAGACAGCCCCAGGTTTCCCAGTCGTTCATTATATCGAACATGATCATTTCCATCCATGTTGTGTCCTGCAAGACACGTTTTAATGTCTCGACAGACACAGAATTAGTAGCCACACCCCTATGGGAGTGGGCACACTTGCACCCCCACACACATCCCTCACAGGCGTCACGAGTCACGTGAGCCTGTTGATAAAAGAGCCCTGGTGCACGTGCTCGTGGCCATTTGCGTATACCGTAACCATGTGTCTGTGTGCCTTACTGATGTAGCATGTGGGCCCTAGGCCCACAACACCACAATCCATTTAAAAAATCTTTAATAGCAATTATTTGGTCAAGGATGGCTCATGCCATTTAGACGTGCGTACTCTTCATATCAGTGCGGTCACTGACTGATCAACCTTGGCGAACATGTATCTCTGATCACTTGCATAAAAGCACACACTCAGCCTGTCATGTCTCTCTGAACGCAGGTCTCTTACACAGGCATTAGCTCTGGTTTCAGTTCACACAGTGATCCACTGTTTCAGAGGCAATCCATGTCCTTCTGTGTGTATTGATTTTCAAAGACAAAGATATGTTTCAGCGTCTCTTCCTTGATGCTATTGTCATTGCGGGCTGGTGTGTCTGGAACTCTGTAGAATTGTTAGGAGTTTTTATGTTACTCCGTGGAATTCCACAGAGTGAAACTCCCGGAGCTCAGCTCACCCTTTGTTGGGAGGCAATGACAGATCCCATAGCTCTTTTGTTTTCAGGTCTTTCAGTGCAGCGTTGAGGGCCCAGGCTCAATTATTTGAATTTGATTGAGTGCCCAGTTAAGTTTCTTTCCACAACAGGGCACGTAATGTGGCTAAGCCAGAAGATTTTAAAAGCAACATATAATTGAGAAATTAGACTTTTTGTGTTAGATCTTGGCTATTCAGACTGAAATCAAGTTGAAACTGAGAAGGCGATGCATCTTGGGGAAGATAGAATCATAGCAAAGTGTTTGAATAAACTTGGCTTTTATTGCTGTAATTAGTGGCAGAAAGGTTGGACTTTAAAAGTTTCCATGTATTAATTGAAACGCTGAGATCAACGAAGCAATTTTTGGTATCAGTGAGTTTTTGGTGGAGTTGGTGCGATAGCCGATCTTGTAGCCAGATGCCAAGATATTTATATGACAAGCCTCGAAAAATTGATTGCCCAACTAAAGACCAACTTCCCTTCTTGTTGATTTTTCTGTCAGAGGAGCAGGTATGTTTTGCATGATGTTTGAAGGACACTAATGTCTCAACCTTAACATGTGCATGTTTGGCTATATGCCTATCGGTTCCAGACACATTTGTTAGGCTGTATCCTCACTATTTAGGTCAGAGATGTGATGGGTGATGGTGCTCTGTTCATTGGCTGCAAACACTATCTATAATGATCTTTGAGTCACACCATATCCTACCCCTGTGCCATGCACACACAACTGCATGAAGAGTGTGATGTGGAGTAATATGGGCTTCACATGGCAATATTATTCAATCTGCCAAGACATGATAATGTAGCAGTGCATTTCTAGTGGAGGTAACATGTAAGGGGCAGCAGTAGTTAAATGCAGGTATGTTTAGGGTCCCCCATATCTCTCAGCACATATTGGTCTGCTTCTATCTCTTGGCTGGGAGTGACGGAATGTCACAAACACGTTAAATGAGCAACACAATGTTGTTGTCCTGTATTGCATGACCATTGCACTAACACCAACTTATTACAAGCTGGCACATATGATGTTAATGTGGCTTCACTATGGTAAGCATGCAGAAAGCTAATCCTGCCAATGATTCCTACCCACTCTGGCCCAAACATTAGCTGAGGTATATGTGACATAGCACTGCAGCACAGTGCCCTCATCAAGGAGATCTGCTGATCCAGGGATAGAGTCCAAAATAGTGTTCAAGGACAATTGGTGGCCCTAAGACATTTTAGGAAAACCATTTATAAGATTAGACATGTCAGGAGCCCCTGACCTGAGTATACTTGCCATTTTTCCTCATTGTCAATGTGTTACACTGCCTTAGGACAGGCCCCTCAATACCACAAGTGTGTTGCAACAGGACCATGATTTGTGCTTGCATTGGCAGAGTATCTGAACTCTTGACATATGCACTGTGCAGATAGTTGGTGATTCTAGCAGTCAAATCCATAACTGCATCACCAGGGTTGTCACATGAAGCTAACAGACCATCTGTATAATAGAATGTTGAGGTCTTCCCTGTGACAATGGTTGGAAGTTCTAAATGGCGTGGCTCTAATGCCACATATTCAATGAGTTGTACAACTTTTTTACATTGAGTTGTGCACATGACCACTATTTTGCAGATTGTGAGCACAAAGTGTGACACGTGCCAGAATTTCCTTGTTGAAGGACGTTTTTGGGATGTATCACAGTGTGTGCTAAGAGTTATGTTGTGAACAGCATGTACAGAGTCACACGTTTGGACTGTTAAAGTGTCTGTACAGTCATGCAGATTTTTCCTATCTGTCATGTGCTACCAGTGATGTGTATTGTTACATTGTGTGTAAATCAACAGCACATATGTAGTGTCCTTGGCCTTAGTGTTGTATTTAGGTTGGGATAGGCCATAGACAAAACAACCAGAATTTTGTACAGTCATCAGACGATTAGTGTACTTTTGGCTCACTTCAGTGTGCATGGGCATCAAGGGAGACCACACATTTGTGGTCTTGTCTAGTTCGACGTGGACATGCTAGGTGTGTACAACTTCTTGATGTGCTACACAGATGACATCTCTCTTGCGTTGTCCACTCAAGTCTCCTTATCAATTGCATCCATCCAGGTCAACGTCCATCTGAAGCTAAGACATTGGAAAGCCATCTACTGGAAAGTGTGGGCCCTTAGAGTCAATCTCCGGCACAGCATCCACTGTGGGAAGTGGTGGGAGGACCTGAGATGCTGGACCAGGAATATTGCAGAAATCCAGCTGGGTAAGTCCTCCCAGTGTGGTAGGAGTGCACAGCGGACCCTGACTCCCCTAATGGCCCACATCCTGGCGTTGGCCTACCCGGTGCTTGATGGGCAGTTGAGAGCCTAGGAGGGGGTGAGTATTTTTCTGGCTAATCTAAGTCTTGACAAACAATCTATTTATTGTTACAGGCACCTGCAACCAAAACAACCTATAACTTGACTGATGCTAAACCATACAGAAGAGTAATTGCATGTGGAGGCATGTTTGGCATTTGTATCATATCTATGTTGTACTTTTTTTAAGCAGAAGTGTTCACTACAAGATTGATGGCTCTATATAGAATGACATCCGTGTCCATCTCAATTGAATGTGTTAGCCAAGGTGTCAAGAACTTTTGCAATATGCATACATGTGATGTCTTTTCACAGACATGGGTGTGTTGACAAGGGTTGTTGTGTCACACATACCCATTTACATACTTTGTTGAAAAACATATGATGCTAATGTTGGTGCAATTACATATGTGGTCTGGGGATTAAGAGTACTGTCTCATAATGTGATGTCCCATGCTGGTGAGGTGTCAGTAGATGTGTAAGTGACATGCACATTTGGAATTGTGGAGGAGCTGTAACTGCCTGCTGAAATACAGCAGGTAGTGTAAATCAGACTTGTTGGAGTTATATGTAAGTGTGTACTCACAGCAAAATATTGGAATATTTCTAAGTGAGGAAAATGTAGGTGCTGTGTTGTCCCTACCCTATTGTCTACAAGTGTAACATACACCACATACTACTGGGAAAATGGTTGTGGTGAGTCACCAAACTAGAACGGGACTGTCCCTAGCCCTAGGTAATGTCAGGTCATTTGGATATATGTGATGACTTCTCAACCAAAGTTGAGCCACATTATCTCCAGGATACTTTGGTGTGAGGCACGTGATACTTAGCTAATCTTACCCTTCTATTCAATATTTAGATGTGTTGTGACAGAAAACATATGAAGAAGTTTGAAAGTGGTTGTGGGAACAGTGTGGACTGGCCACTTTCTTTGACACATTCTCCTTGTTACCACTCATATTGCAAGGATCCACCGGTACCGGGCTCAAATCAGTACATAGGGAAGTGGGTTTCAGAAATGATTAGTGGCTGTAACAGGTTATTGTGTGGAATGTGCAGGACTGCTGTAAGGATGCCCATTCTAGTTGATGTCACATGGTCCCTGTTGTATGTGAAAGGGGCAAGGTATACAGGTTGAAGTGATACCATGCAACATACAGGAACATGGAGTAGTGAGAAGATGGCTCATTTAATTGTGGCAGAACTGTGGTCCAGGCATCATTGTGTGCAATTGTTGCAAATTCATGCATGTGCTACTGCTAAGGTTGCAGTCAATTTAGCCATCCTAGTAAGTGGTATGATAACAGCAATTTAGCTGTGCATGTGTACTTAGATGTTCCTCCTTTGTGTGGACTCAGTTGTATATAACCAAGCTCATTTGTCCTTTTAGCATCTACCCAGGCAAGCGGAGATGACAGGGCCCAGGATGTTAGGGATGCAGCTGGCCCAAGTGGGTCTGGTAGGGACTTCGATACAGATGGTCCCGGTGGCCAAGAGGGTGAGAAGCGTGCTATGGAGGACCTAGACTCCACAACTGCATCCACTGAGTCGGACTCTAGTGGCTACTCCTAAGTGGTGGCAGACCCCACCTATCCTGGTGCTATGCCATCATTGTCCACCACCCCCCTTCCATCTCCACACTTCATGCTGCTCCCCAGCAAGTTATCTGGACAGGCTCTCTTAAGAGGGGAGCCATCTCCTCAGCTTCAGGCATCTCAGCCCCTGTGCCCCCATCTGTCCTTGGTGAGGAGTGTATTGACCTCCTGATAAAGATCTCTGTCCGGCATACTGCACTGTTGAATGCCATCCAGGAATGGTCAGCCAACAGACTCAGATGATTGCCTACCTGGGTGGTATTCACAAAAGTATGTGTGCCCTTCAGGGATCGTTTCAGGATCTGGCCTCCTCATTAACAGCAGCCTTACACCCACCCCAGAATTCCACCCCACATTCTTCCTATACCACATTCCCATCCCAGGCTCCCCTTCCCAAATGCAAACCCCTCTCCCAAATGAGAAGCTTGAGGTGCCTGGCATGCCCAACAGCTTCCCGATCCAGGTTATGTTCCCCTGGCAGTGTTCTATAGGCAAGCTCAGTGACAAACCTATTGCTCACCTTCCCCCACCTTCACAAATGTGGACTGTCCAATGGCCTGAAAATGTTTACTGATATCAGTGATCCAGATAAAAAGCTTACAGTTTGTTTGATACACATGAGTCCTGCCACTGTTTCTGATCCAAATGTGAAGCAGTCATTGTGTTTGTGATGTGTCGCTTCATTTGTGGCTCCTACATGTAGTATGATGTACCATTAGCAGAGATTATCGAGCTCCAGTAATATCCACCGGTGATGGCATACCGCAGGAGATGGATAACAGTTCCATGATTGTACATGTTTGATGATATGGGGTGAGGTGGCAGATCATATGGACGATATTTTGACTACTCTTGGACATTGCGATCCTCATTTGGCATAAAGGTCTTGTGATGGTGTAGTTTGGATATGTGTTGCAGTGACTGACTTGGATCGCCACACATGGATGTATATATGTAGGCCTTGTGTGGTATAAGTTGTAATGGGCATATATTTCCACATATCTCTGTTGGCCATTCCCGAAAGGCTTCTTCCTGTCTCACAAATTCACAATCTGCTGTGGTCGTTGAGACTACTTGCACTTCCACTATCTCATATTTAGCATGACTGTTGTTTGGGATGATGTTAGTTCCCATTTAACAATTAAACCACAGCTACTGTGCACATGGGGATTTTGAGCCATGTGCATTGTTGACTGTGGTCCAGGCCCTCAAGCTGTCAGGTATCCCATGTGGTGGAGCAAGTGTTTTCATGTATTTGGAATTAATTTTTGTTGTGTAGTACATATCTTACTTCCATGCTTTCATGTTCTGAAAATGGTAGGGACAGTGAGTTCTAGTGTCTAGCTACTGCCCAAAATCATCTATATATGTGATAGACACATATTTTGACAAGGATCACAGTGTCCACAGGGACATCTGTGAGGCAACAACTGATTTTCCTGATATGCACAAAAGGTTCTGGGTGTGTAAGCATAACACATCCATCCACTTATTTACTGAGTGACATATTTGTATTCCATTGAAGGAAATATCTGGCCAACTTATATGTACATTTCAGTGAGTCACAAATTGTACAGACTCCAATTGTGTCATCTAAACCCATCTGTCCTATACATGTACATTTGCGCCATGTTTTTTCAGTCATCTCTGTGGTCACACTGGGGTCAAAAAATGGTGGGGAGATCACAAGGAATGCAATTGAATCAAGAATGGGAACTGGTAGTTTCAGAGAATTGATATACACTCTCTGTACACATGTTGTTATATGATTGTGGTGATTGTAACGCTGCCTATTACATGAGGTATAATCCACTTTCTACCACCAAAATGGCAGCTACCTGGCGTCGCTTATATGACATTCAATACCAGTCTAGTGACGGCGAACGTTAGCCACGCGGTAGGCGGTATCGGCTACAGCAGATACAGCCATTGGGTTAAATTTTTGAATTTGAAGGTCACGGTCCAATGAATGTGTCCATGCATGCCAAAGACTGCATATGTAGTGCACATGTACGGAGTGGTGGGCTGAACTCTTCACTTGACTACTTACACTGCTGCAGTCGACACTTCCTTGACTTCATCTGCTGCTTGCCATATCTGTGAGCTATTATGTCCTGTGTAAAAGGGGTGAGGGCCCCAGCCTTCTATCATGAGGAACTGGAGAAGGTGGCAGAAGCAGTCTTCCCCCTGTATAGCCATCACTATGGCTCACCGGATGAGCAGGTAACTTCCTCACCTACTTTATTTACTCTGTTGGACTGCATTGCTTCCTGTGCCCCAGGCTATGACGGAGCTTTCGGTGTCTCATGTGTCATACGATATGAGATATGTTGAGTTTTTGTGTCCCTACATTACACATCCATGTAATGGATAGTGAAGCACTTTACTCTGTGTACTTCACATCATTATTGTGACGTTTGTTTCGGCACAGAACATTCATGGGTAGCATGCACATTTCAGTGCATTTTTTTGTATTGGTGCCATGTAACACTTGTGTTAAAAAATTCTGGTGGAGGGTGGTGGTTTTTTTAGGCTCACAGTCTGTGCTGTGTATGTGTCCTGTAATGACCAGGTAAGGATGAAGTGAGGCATGTGTACATTGGTTGTACTGGCGCAAGCCAGATCTATAGTCGTCACAGTATGCTCTTGGAGATTCTATTCTGCAATAGCCCCCTCAGAGTGCCACACAAAGGTAATGTCACATTTAGCACGGCACACAGATATACAATCTTCTTTGAAGTGCTGTGTAAGTGTTGTAAATATCATTTGAGTCTACACTGGCAGCAGAGGGCAAGGGTAGATGCAGATTTGTGCCCATTATTGGCCATGGCAGAGGCTGGGAGACACAGTCACTTTGGGGTGGCCATGTCAGTGACATGTTAAGGTCCATTTAGTTCTGCTGATCCTTGCATGTTTTCAGAATGCGTGCCTTCCCCCAATACTATTTTAAGATTGACTGTGCAGGTAGTATTTTTTGCATGTTATCTGAGCTCAGCCCCTGAACTGAAACTTCTTTAGTTTGGCCCACACTGTGTGTGTGTGTGATTTGATTAGATCATGTCTTTTATTTCCACTGATGTGTTGTTGTCCTCCATATAGCTTGCATTGTAGATGCCTAATGCTGAGTGACATGTTGCCTGTCCTGGTAGTTGCTCATGTGTAAGATAATCGACTTTTGTGGTTCACTAGCTTGCTAAAAGGCAACAAATACTGTGTATTCTAAAATGTGTAAATGTCATCCATGTGTCAGTGTTACATGTTGCACAAAGGTATGTCCTGGGATGCTGGTAGTAACCAATCAGTGGTACATTGTATGTTAACCCTTTCAGAAGTCCACATGGCCAGAACATACCAGAGTGGTATATGTCAGTGTGACACAGGCGAGCCATTTCTTTGTTACCTTTATGTTTGGTGTTACTATGTATCCTGGTGTCAGGCTGTATGTAGTGTATGCATGTTGTTAATGGGCCAGGCGATTACTTAGTGTGATGCATACCCAAGTGGTTTCCCCTTCAGAACGTCTGAATGTTGTGGTGTTTTCCACTGTTGCTCTGAGCAGACTACGTTTTGGATGGCCTTGCCCTAAATGGTATTGGTGGTCTGTATTCATCAGTGTAGTACACTACCAGTATAGAGGATAGTCCGCTGATGACCACCCTATAAGTCGTGCTAAGCATGTGAGGAGTACAAAAGTAGCTTGCTATGATTTGTTACCTGCTTCAGATAGATGTCTCAAAACTGTGTGAGAGCCCCACATTGACCCATTTACTATCAGTTACAATATCTTGCTTCATCTCCTCTTGCTTCAATGCAGGTCAATGCCAATCTGACTCAGGGATTGTGGAAAACCATCATACAGAAAGTGTGGTCCCTGGGGTCTATTGCTGGTGCAGAACCCAGTGCAGGAAGAGGTGGGAGGACCCGAGATGCTGGAGCAGGACCATCGCAGAAGTTCAGCTGGGAAGTCCTCCCCAGTTCATAGTGACATGCATCAGATCCTGACCCCTATAATGGCCGGCATCCTGGCAGTGGCCTACCCAGATCTTATGGGCAGTTGTGGGTCCAACAGTAGCTAGGAGGGGTAGAGTTTTGTGCTCAATCTGACATTGTGCATTAACATTTTCCTCCTGTTACAAGCAGCATTTTCCCCATCAAACTTGTAAGTGACTCATGTCTTAAGGATTATCGGTTTTGTATGTGTAGGTAGTGATGTTGGTGCATGATATTTGGGCAGGAATTATGTCTTGTGATCCTGAACCAGAGCTGAGTGAAGTCACATGTCAATCTTCATAGTTGTACAGAGACATTGCGGAGTAATGTGACATTTTGCCTACACATGTTTGATGTTGTGTGTGTCAGCTATCCCACACAGAGCATGTGTCTTCTTTGCTTGGCCACAGTCAACAACATTTAGCTTACCCTTCTCCCTCTGATGTAGGTTGTGTAGGTGCTAGGTGTGTTGAAATTAGAAATGTGTGTTTCCATACATGTATGATGTCAACTTCTCATTCCTTTGTGTATTTCCCTATGGACATGTGTCCATTTTGCAGTGTATACATTTTATCTACTTCTTCTAAATGTGTGCTTGATGCTGTGGGTGTTGAGTTTACATTCATAAGTTGCACTTATCCATTGCCTACACATGCCTGGCACTTGGTCATAACATTGTTTGTCACTTCTACACATTTGTTTCCGTGTCCAATGCTCTTAGAATTTGCCAGGAATGGGCAAAATGAAGTGTGGCCCATAGTCCCAGGCTTTCGGGGTTCCCCTGATAAAGGCATAGGTATCCTGCAGAGAGTGTTTTCATTGTGCGTTGAGGATGTTTTGACCACTACTTCTATGTAATCCCATTGAGTGACATTGCCTATTGATGAGGGATATGTGCGAGTGTCAACTACAGGGTTGTAGGTAAGAAGGCTTGTCTGACTTTGAGGACACATCCATACTGATATTACTTTGACCTCACAAAGGGAGCAGAGATGTGTGCATTGGGATTGTGTCATATTTACTGAGGCTTCTTGGATGGAGTTGGAATTCCAAGGCCTCTTAGTAGTTGTAGTCAATGCAATGTGACTTTATCAAGACTTGAGAAATGGTGAGCTGCACGACTGGTTAAGAGGAGTGGTGACATGCCAAACAAATGAGAAAGGTCAAGTCTTGTGTGTGACAGATATTGATAGGTAAGATGTTGTAGAGGAGATGGTATTGTGGTACACAAATAAAAGCAGACATCATTATCACTTTAAATATAATGTTGACACGTTCTTTTGTGTTCGGTGTACTCAGGGTTGGATTGGGAACAAATGTAGGCCTGGGCACACTAAAAAAAATTGGCCCATATTTGCGGATTGCGACTTTTCACCAAATAGTTTTTCAGTGTTGTATGTATTATGACCTGAAGATGAGGGGGGTCTCTAAAAGAGGCATGTTTTCTTAACTGAGATAACAAAAAAATGCAAATGTTCCCAGGACTCTCTGTGCATGGATTATTTCACAATGGTGCACCACATCTGAATATCACTTCTGCTCCGACCCCCTGCCCCTGCTCTATCTGCATATATTAATGGGCCAGCCAAGCAAGAGACTGGTAATGAGACCTCAACCCCATTGGTAAAAGGGACATAATAGTGGTCCATCTGCTTAGGGAAATACCGCTCAGGCCCCCACTGGACCGCTGGTGGCGTCCGACCAGTGCAGACACAGTCCAAATTGCCTAGCATGCTGGTCAGAAAAGGGGCCCAGATCGGTAACTCATTAAAGGCCCATTGCACATTGCCCATTGCCCACCTTACCAATCCGACCCTGGGTGTACTTGTGCAGTTATCTATATCAAGAGGGAGGGACTTGGAGCCCTTACTGGTCCATCCTAGGTTCTCCGATTAGCTAATCATGATCACTGGGGTATACAGTTCCTAGCACAGATTTGTCTGCTTAGGTAAGTTAAGTTCCACAGAGTCTGCAGGGAGCATTACTCTGTAGGAAAAAATGCCCTCACACACCTAGATAGGTGTCATGCTTCATCATTGGGCTTTTGCTCCACGTCGGGCCAGGGCTGCAATGTCCGACAGGCACCCTCAATGGGGGCTCTTTACCGGAGATCATTTTATAAGCCGTATTGTGAAGTGTGGGTAAAACAGTAGATTGGTGTATTTTAAGTAAATATGTGAAAGAGTGGGATAAAAACAGGACAGGGGGTACTCTACAGAAATATTTTAATGATTGAGTCCTACTGCTCATGTTGAAATATGTGGTGCTACCCACTAGAAGTGATAATCTAAGGTAGCTGAATGTCGACATGTTTCGAGCCTAATTTAATCATGTGAATGATCTAGCAGCTTTTCCTCAAGCCCATAAAAACCTAATCTACACAGTGACTTGGGTTTCGATATACGATTTCATTTATGTTACTCCCAGCCACCTAAACTTCTCTATGTATCAATACAGGTAAATAAATATTTGAGCAGACAAGTAGTATAGACAAAATTTGGACATCATCAATTTCACTATCGGCAAAAAATAGACAATTTGAGACACGAAAGCATGCTCAGATGTTCATGTCCCCTTTCTAATGTATCCCATGTATTAAAATGTAAAATTCACAAACACCACGTTGATGATAAAACATATATCATGAAATTCCAACACTCTGTTGATCTTTGAGGAAACTTTCCCACTGAGGGTATAAATCAGGACTCCTCGAGTATTTTGCCTGGTGACACGATTATTAGCGTGCAGTAAAATATCAAAATACAGGGTCAGTTGACCTGTGTTAATCATCTGCCGAACAAGCGGTTAAATTACACCCACAATCTCCTTTGGAAAAATAGAGTGGCTATGCCGTACTTATAAACTCCTGTATATCAACACACTGGAAGACCTACTCATGCCAGCATCCTTGGAAGTGCAGAGTTCGGTGGGTCTCCACCCTTTAACCTGTCTTCCATCAGCGTTAATTGGAAGCAGGTGTGTTTCATGCAGTTGTAGACGAGTTTCAACCACTAGAGCGGAAACACTAGGGTAGGGTGCTTGGGTCTGTTTTTTAATTCTAATGGGAGAGAAGATTCCTCTATGATATAGTTTTGCTTTTAAAATGAGGAATGTGTACAGATACCCACTAAGAGAGGACTGTTGCTCGAAGGAGCACTCCATCTCCCATAATGCCATTGAACTAATATGCACTAAACAAAGCCCACTGAGGGCAATTGAATAATCGGGCAGATGGAAATGGAAATAAAAAGAGCGCTTTCTGACACACTCCCTGCAAGCCTATGAATAAGATGTGCTTTACATTGAAATGCGTCAGGCAATTAATGAACGTGTTGGGATGCTGAGGGGAGCTAAAATACAAACCGGATGGTGGGATGACTGCCGAGTGCCCTCCAAAGCTTTCAGGCATTTGGTGATTAAGCTCTCATATATGTGTACATGTGGTAGCCATTTTAACAATGAGGCACAAATCTGTGACCTTAATGTGAGCTAACATTGCCAGTCCAGTCAATCTTAGTTTTAATAGTCAGTTTGACATAAAACCACTCCTATTATAATGACATAATGTGTTTTTTTCAGTAGTGATTCGAATAATTTTTTTTTCCTTTGAACAACTGTTTATTGTGTGAATGAGGATGGTAATGTAGACATACATGTGTCACTCACTAACTGCAATCTAATTTATATTTCATGCCAAGGAATTTCATCATTGAGACTGATGATGTTTGATGAAAGGCGGAATATCAATTGTTGTTCCCTTCTAAAAAAGGGCATGCTGGTTCATGTTTGGTATGCTTTTAGCATAGTTCATTGTATATCCTCTGCAGTGAATCCCTCAGTGAGGAAACATATGCTCATTTTTGTATTGGTTTCTTGCAGCGTATAGTGCTGCAATGTTTGTTTATGCTCCATTTTACAGGTTGTGTGGTCACCCCTAAGCATTTTTTACCAAAGGGAAAAGTGATCAAGTAGACATAGTTCTTTTGGTGTGTGATTGTTGTGTCCAAATCCAATTAATCTTCAACGGTATCTAACTAGAACTTTCTGTGAAAGTACAGGTGATTCATGATTCACATGGAAAATGTCCTTTTACTGAGGGTAGATCCCATAGTAATTTCTGGTCTGATCCCTCATGGTCTCGTGGGCGTGTGTGTATTAGACTGTCCTTCAGATTTGCAGTTTGTTTAAATGCAAACCTAGGTGGTGGGAAGGATAGTTGCCCAGTTTGTAAGATTTTCCAGGGTCTCTTAATTATTTTGCCCATCTTATTTGACTGGGGTGTGTAAGTAGTGACACATGTTAGATTCTCGTCTTGTTGTCTAGTGCTTGGCTCTAATATTATCTGTCTGTTACAATTCCTAGCCCATTTACGTGCAGTTTTTAGACACTGACTAGGGCATTGTCTTGGTTTCAAATCTACTGCCAGATTTTGTGCCTGTGTATCAAAATCCTTTAATCTGTTGCAATTGCGTCGAAGGTGCCGAAACTCTCCGTATGGTAGGTTGTCGCACAGGTATTTTGGGTGGTGGATATTGTAAAGTAGAAGGCTATACCTATCTGTAGGTTTTTTGTATGAGCTTACTACTAGCCTGTGTCTTTCTTCTTGATCAAAAGATCCAGAAACTGTAGTTCCTTCTCAGTGATTGTTTTTGGAAATGTAAGCCACTCCTCTATATGTCTTTTTTACAACAAAAAATGTGTTATTGGAAATAATGTCTTCCTTAATAAACAAAACATTCTTGTTTCAGTTTTTGTAATTGATTGCTACACAAACATATTTGTCTCATCTTGTAGTGTCCTCTTCAAAGCCCTGAGGAAGACCTTAGTGCTAACCAGTAGGCCCCTTATAAGGGTGGAAACGAGTCGGCGTATTGTAATAAGCGGTCAAGAGGTGAATGTCATCATTTAAGATTACATCATATATGTGAAAAAGAAAGTAAAATACATCTAACCTAGAGACCCGATAGGAGAAAACAGTTGCCTTCCCCACCATTCTTTTGTCCCTGACCCCACAGGGCCACCAGATACCTTCAGGATCAATTGTCTGAGAGAGTGTAACACACCCCCAAATCTATTGTTTGTGAATTCTATGTTGGACACGCATGTTTTAGCATTATATATGTAAAAGATACGATATATGTAAGCAACGTTCTGTAATATTTGCATGTCTAAATTTATATGAATTAGTACTGTAAAAACGTTAGTAAAGTATCTGTTTTTTTCTGTAAAAAGAATCTATACATGAAAAAACCTGATAAAAAGAACCGATGGCAAATCAAAGATGTCTTGTCTGTCATAATATACTTACTATCTGTAGGTGCGCAGATGTTTATTTTTAAAAAAGGGATGGACAGAGAGACACCACTTAAAGACAGAATCATGAGAAAGTGAGAGAGATAAAAAGGGGTCAAAAGAGTGAGGAATATTATAGATCACACCAAAACACAAATCAGAGGCCTTAATTTCCCTGTGGTCTGTGTAAGGTCTACATGCTGACCAAAGTAAAATATCAATCTATGGAGGAGGGGGTACATCATATGTAAATTAGTAAATTCTGCAACAGAGCATTCAACACATCAAGAATGAAGAAGTCTGAAAGTAGACACTAAACGTTGGAAGTTCATAACCAAGAGCAAGTACATACTTTGAGTGATAATCCCACTAAGTGAGGGTGAGGCAGCATGACATGGCAAGTGGCATATGAGATATACCGGGGATATTAACAAAAGGCCATAATTTGCCCCGTTTAATCCTACTGCAAGGTGTTTTGAACACCTTATGATGGCTTCAAAACCATGTGGGCTTAGGAAACATCTACGTCATGGGAAATGTCTTTTTGAACTAAGGCTTTATTACGAAAAAGCCTGACAAACAAAAGTGGCATCACAATGGCATCCTTAGTACGCCTGGCTTTATGCCAAATCGTTCACTATCATGCCCTAACACTAAGGGAAGGGAAAGGGGTCGTTTTAGGCACAGGGAAGGGTGTGGGGCGCAGATTAGGGCTAAGAAAAGGGGTGGCTTTAGGCTAAGTGAAGGGGCAGTTTTAGAGCTAAGGTTGTGGGGAGGGGTTTAGGACTAACGGAAGGGGTGGTTTTAGGCTAAGGGAAGTGGTAGTTTTAGGCCAAGGGAAGGGGCTGTTTTAGGGCTAAGAAAGTGGGGGCGGTTTTATGGCTAAAGGTGTGGGGTGTTAGGACTTAGGGTATGAAGAGGGTTTCAGAGTGGGGGTGTAACGCGTACTGCCCAAAACACTCAGCCCCTTCCCTGAGGAGCAGTAGCACCCATGAGGCAGGAACAGCCTACGTCTTCCCTGACTCAGGCAGCAGCTGTGGCATGGGCCGCGAACTGTCGGCCTCGCTACTAGACATATACACAATGTCTTCAGTCAACAGTGAGAGGGAGAATGGAGCATAAAGTAAATACTGATCATCGAAGCAGCATGTAAAATGGCCATTAGAAAGATAGTAAAAAAAAAAACAAGTAAGTAAATTGTATAATTACTCAAAAAAGAAATTGTAAGTGGCATGATTAAGGCATTAATTGTTACAGTAAGTTAGGTAGCACTCAGCGTGCCAGCCTACTGATGTACTTTGTTTTACAAACTGGCCTGATAATGCCATCTTCAAATGAACGCATTTGTTGTAATAGGCATCAGCATGTCGGCTTTTGTACTAACATCATACATCCCCCCCTCATACCCCATACCTCAGAACTCATGAATTAAATCTTGGAGCCCACTGGTCAGAGGTCAGAATCCATGGAATAGATTTCAAGTCTTCCATTTGTACATTGCAACTCCTCTAGTTTTATTGGGAAGTCACTAGCCAGAACCACTCTCACTAAAAGAACCCAAATTCTGACCACTTCAACTTCAGTTCCAATTGGTTGTATCACAGCTTCCAGATAACCTGCATGATCAATCAACCTGAAGTCAGAACACACCAGTTGGACCACATAAATAAACACAGAGGCCTCTCAACCCACCAAGTGAACCTTAGCAAGCATCAGCCAAACATTAGGGCCCACCTGCTGTGCATGAAGATTCATCCAATGGACATTAGAACCCCGCCCCTGCTAGACATTAGAGCCCACTTGCTTAGTATAGGAGCTGCATGTCGAAGCTCAAAATCCACCTGCCAGATCTCAGAACACATAAGTTAGACTTTGGCAATCACCAGTCAAGCATTGGTGCCCACCATAACCCAAACTTCAGATCTCCGGATGTAGACTATGACACCAACAAGCTGAAACTCATCTTCCAGCTTTCAGGGCCAATCAGCCTAAAGTATTGTACTTCAATCCTCATCTTTGGAGTCACCACTAGTCGTACCTCATTTCTTGCCAGCCATACCTTGGCTCTCAACATCTCTTCCCGACCACACAATGATTTTCCGCATTCACCAGCTAGGTCACAGCTCTAACAAGAATGACCTCATCTCTAACCAGCTGAATGGTGGGATTTACCATCCAGTCAGACCCTATGGTTGACTTGACAGACTCACAACCACTTAGACCTCACATGTGCATTTACCAACCAGACCACTAGGTACTGCAGTCAACTCTACAGACACAATAATGTGGCCTGAGAAAAGCCAGAGAATCCTTAGAACATAACTGTGAGACTTTTTATGACATCAAAGCCAGCACTCTCAACGTACCATTTGTACCTCACAGGCTACTAGTCCAGCCTTCTTACTTACAGGCAAGGCATTGTGCTTATGAGCCACAGTAGGGCACTGGGAAGGTGGAAGAAGTTAGATAGTGGAGGTAAAGAGTAAATATGTGAAGGGGAGTGGAGGGAGGACAAAAATAACTGTATTGTGGTTTTTAATAAAGGCTAATTTAGGAAGCTTTAGGGGTGGTTTAAATAAGGTGGGAGAAGGAGGCAGATTTAAGGTTAGCATGAGGACATATGCATTGAGATGTATGATTGATAGGCAGGGATTGGTTTAGGATATTTGCAGGCAAGAATAGAATCCATTCTTGACCATGTAAGTAAGTGTCAGAAAGCAAGAAGGAGGCAGTGGGAATTGAGAATGAATGACAGAGTGCAGTGAGAGATAGAGTAGGAAGGTGAGAAAGTGTGGTGAGAAATGATGGTGACCAAAAGACTTCAAATGTAAAACATGAGTGAGAAATTCTGGAATAGGAGTAGGAAATGATAGATGAGGGAGACGAATATTTGTATGGGGAAGTTTGATGCAAATGAAGGAAAAGTGGTACACATTGGTATCAAAAGGAGGAAGATGGGGACGGGTGAAGGTGATGGTATGCAGTAGCAAGGAAAAAGGGACTACATTTGATTGAATAGTTTCTCATTGAAGCTGTTCTCGGAAAGAAGCCAAACACAAATGTGCATTTGTTCTTTGGATAAAAACATAATAAAAATTCAACCTGCATCTGGCACCTTGTTGAGGCATAGATCTGTGTGTCAATGTCCCACTGCAGAAAGGAGTCAGACATTGCTTTGGTTTTGTCCTAAGAAAACAAATATCCACACAGTGATGCTGGGGCACAGACACATAGCTCATTCATTTCATAATGCTCCTCTTGAACAGAAAAGCATTGTGAAACAATGGGAGTCTAAAACGGAATCAGAAACTGGTAATTGGAATTTGGAAGAACTGTGAACAATCCTAATCCATCCCCTTATGAACATCACATCCTGGTTCAATTCTTCTGCTGGTGTAATGGGAGCAGTGTTGGAAGAGAGGGTGGCAGGAACTGTGCAGCTTTGACAGGTTTCTCGCCTACTATCTTCTTTCCCAGCATCAGAACAAATGACTTGAGGTGGGGATCTTGGCTCATGAAAAGCTGTGGACAATAATCTTCCAAAGCCTCACCCTACAGCTCAAACCTTGAATTCATCTGGGAGGAATTAGAGAATTCCTTCTGGGTCCATCAATAAGTGTTTGACGCCACTAGTCACATGAATATTAAAGAGGCAGTCTAAAAGGGAGCACCCAGCTACCTCATTCAGGATTTGCAAGTACCCAGAAGAGGTCTTCCTTAGTCAAATTCTTTCCTAAACGAGTTTGACTCCCAAAGGGGTGGTGCAAAAAAATGGCCCGCACATATATATATAATATGGGCAATGAAGAAGTTAACAACTGGTAAAGTCAGAGGAAGATGGTATATAATTCAGTTAGAAGCTTGACTCCCTGAAAGTATAATTCCCCAAATTAAACAGGGAGCAAGAAAAAGAGAAGCTTTGAAATGTGTAAGCAGAAGATCTATCCTCGCTATTATTATTCCTCTGTCACAGCATTGTCTCCAATGAAGCCCCCAAAATTCCAGCATCCTAATATTATTAATAAATACTGTGTCTTTGATCATGCTTGCAAGTATGAAAGGCTGAGCAGGAATGTTAAAAGACATTGGGCCAGATGCATCGAGCATTTTTTCCTTCAGAAATGGCCGATTCACAGAACCCCTTCCCCTTTGTGAATGCCTGTAAATGCATGAAAGGAAAGGTTTTCAGTTTCTCTTTTGTAAAGCATCCCGTTTTCCTTTAAGGAAAATGGGCTGCTTTACAAAAAAAAAGATTGCTTTATTTAAAAGCAATCACGGACATGGTGGTCTGCTGACCCCAGGAGACCACCATGCCCGTGATTTTTGCGATTCCTAGGGGGTCGCAAATTGCGACCGACCTCATTAATATTCATGAGGTAGGTTATTTGCGATCCCCTAGGAATCGCAGAAAGTGTTAAACACACTTTCATGTGTTCTGTTTCACGATTTTCTAATTGCAAAATGGTTTGTTGATGCATCTGGCCCATTGTATTTAATTTAAGCTGAACCCTGCCAAAACTGAATTACTGCTATTCTCCAAGCAACAAACTGTCACGCTCGGGCTCCACCACAAGCACCTGGAAAGCTTTTAACTCCAACTTTCATTCAATGTCAAGTC
Source organism: Triturus cristatus (assembly GCF_964204655.1). Taxonomy (NCBI): domain Eukaryota; kingdom Metazoa; phylum Chordata; class Amphibia; order Caudata; family Salamandridae; genus Triturus; species Triturus cristatus. Next base: position 114,681,234 of record NC_140588.1, read on the forward strand.
ACTTGTACTACTTCTGGGCACTGACCTCGGCGTCAGAGAGCACATTCCAACGACAACTGAGTCCCTGATTTAAAATTAGGCAGATCATGTCGACCTTACCACAAGTAGGTATCATCAAGGGTCTGGCGGACCTCTACTGGCTTCCCCTCCCTGATCCACGCCATCTTCAAGAACAGCTGCACCATCTACAAAGCCATACTGACCCGAACTCTGTACAGAACCCCACCTATTTGTGTAACAAGCTAGTTCACCATTGTCAGTGACACACAATGTAGCCAGAGCACCACCAGGATCTAGACCACGATCCCATATCCATCATAACTCCCCCCCAAACTAGTTCCAATTTAGGAAAGAATTGAAGACATACCTCTTTAAAGAACACAAATCTTGATACAGTAAAAGTCAATTTCCACCTTTTGACCCCAGCTACCTGTCCAATCACTAACTTACTGTATCTTTTCCTTCGACCAAATTCAGCGCTCTAATGTATTTTGACTAGATTTGCATGATACAAGTGCCACATATATACATGCCACATTCATTTACCTCCAATGAACAACTGTGGGATTCATTTCTTTAGTGAAATAACCTTCCTATTCTTACTACATTGTAACCGTAAAACACAGCTTTATCACATCTTGAAAGAAGTACCTTATGGACACTTATCTCATCATCATAATGACAGATTCCTTTTTAACCAAACCTGAAGCAAGGAGTAGAATAAATTCAGCTAGAGTGTTTTCTGTAATGTCACATTGTTTGCAGCGTCTGATTTTTTCTCTTCCATTTAACCATTTTGATCTTTCAGCACTGAGCGCTGGAGTTCATGCAGACACCCTTGACAGTAAACTGACAGAAGGTGTGCTGCTGATTAATACTTTAGAAAGGACAAACAAGTGTGAAAGGCTTAGCCTCATAGAATTTCTGCCAGACAGTATGCTAAAATTCTCACTTATTCGAAAAGGTGTCTTTTATGGGCTAAATATGTGAAAGAAATAATTGGAAGTTATCATCATCATTATCATCTGTTTTGTTGCTAGCAATATGTCAAAAGAATGCACATTACAATTCACAGATTATCTTTAAAACATAAAAATAAAAATGGCTCAGTTCATGAAGACTCTTATATTAAAACATCAACTCTTAGACTATTTGTATATTTTCGAGAATCTCCAGCCTACCCAATGTATTGTACATCTAAAGCTTGAAGTACAAAAGTGCTGACCCATCTATGACTTTCTATACATTCCAAAATAGGCATTGGCAAATACACTAGGTCTAGCGTTGGCTGTTTTACTAATTGCTTCGTTTTGTCATGGTTTTTGTGAAACTTTATTGTTGGAAAGAATGCTGGGCCCTCAACAATATATATAAAAAAAAAATTGGCTAATAGCGAAAAATATTTTTGGTCTAAAAAAGCATGCATTATAGGAACTAACGTGCAGCTATACTCCATGTAAAGATCAGAAGGCTGTCACCCATAGTGAAATTAGCCAGTGACTGAAATTGGCAGACCCACTGCTCTTATTCTTAGTGTTGAAGAAGATAATGGGAAGAGCACAGCAACAGGCAAATGGATGGAAAATGTCAGCTCAAAACACCTAAAAGTATATTGTATACGTATGTAATTTAGAGTACAATCAAAAGGTCCAGTCTAACACCACATCTAAAAATGACAATGGAGCGAGTGCTGTCCATTGGAGGTGATGAACACTTTTCATTTTACAACAACCTGCTGAACCAGCAGAAATTGGGACCTGCTCTCAATTCAATAAAAAAAATGGCTTCATTCGACTTAAAATATAAATCATAAAAGCACAGTTTATCACATAGTGTTAGAAGCAGCAAATCACAAAGGTATAAAAATGGTTACAAACGATATAGAAGTCATATATTAAGAGCCAGGTTAAAATTCCTAGAATTAATCACGCATTTCAAATACATACCTACAGAAGCAGTAAACATCTCACATTGTAAGAGTTGTAACGTCAAAAGGGCTGGGTGACATTTTCTCATGCCCAGGATTTTTAGGATGGAAACGATCCATCTTTTTCTGGCAACAGAATAAAATGTACAAAATAAAAGAATATGCATCGTAGACTGTTGTGACAGATCGTCGCATGGGCAAACGCTCAAGATTTTAGACCAATCGTTCATAACAGGGAAACATGTAAGTCTATGAAAAATCCCCAGGCAAAAAAGAGTCAGCAACATCCTGTCATAACCCCCAGTTATATATACGAGATATGGCTGAATGCCATAGCATGACATCAACAACTGGTTTTCCGAGACCGTGGGCTTGACAATTTCTTGTGAGAGTCTAATTGACTCTAGGTCCATCAGCTTTCAAAGTTTTTCTTGGGATTGATGTGATACTGTTCAGTCTAGCAAAATATTCAGGATGGTCGATATCTGACATGAATTTTTTGATATAGTTTAGCTAGGGAATACAAGATGCCCTGTGAAGCTTTAAACAATCATTAATAATGTCCAGATTGAAACTAGTGTGTGTTGTTACCTATATTTTATGCCATAACAAAACAGGTTCAATCTTAATTAAGTCCGATATATATGGAAACCAACCTCAGCGTGGAAAATGTAAGTAGCAATGCTATTGGGGCCAGCTCTCAGTATATTTTTTTTTTTCCTAGTGGTGATTGCCGCTGGGTAGCTATAGTTAGGGCTTTTGGATTTTTGGGGGGGGGATTTTTTGGTTTGCTTATAATTTTGGCAGCGTTTAATGAGTTTTCATAAAACTTTTTTTATAAGTCTCAGCCACCTCAGAGCCTATCAGGAAAGTTTTGGTTGATCCATCAAGTGGGTCACAAAAGGGGGGTTAACAAAACATGTTTTCCCCATTCAATTTTCCACACGAAAAATTAGACACAACTACAGCCAAAATGGCTTAAAGGAATCTCCCCAAAGTTTGGTCCAGAAAGTGTGCTGTTTGTGATTTGGTGTCAATCCATTGAATAGGTGCTGGAAAAATCAAGGTAAAATAATTAGTGAATATTTCACAACGCAGAGGATTCGTGGATCTAACAGATCAAAAGATATGGTCTGATCGGCTGCCATTCCATCAGCAAAGATGTGGGGGCAGTCATTTTAGCAATGTTGGGGACCAAAAATATACTTTTTTATCGCCACATCGGATGCGCAGAGGAACAACGGTTCTATGATGCTGAGAAAAACAATGTGCTAGGTGCTACCCATTTTCAAAAGCAGTACCTGGGGTGAGTCAGGGTCCAGGTGGGAGGCATTTGTTTTTTAATGAAGAATGAAACCACAGTTCCCTGCCCAGAAGAATGGGGGCGTCCCCTGGCCGATACTGCTCCAACGGGGAACACAACTTTGCTCCTCCTCTGGCAGGTACACAGAAAAATGATGCTATTGTCCAGGTAGGAGCACAGGGTGCCTACCTGGGGAGCCCCTTGCTCACTTTGCCAGTGGATTCAAGGCGGTGAATGTATGATTTATTCAGCATTCCATCCATCATTTGTTTGAGTATCATTTTTCGATCTAAGTGGGATGAGTATGCCCAGACATGGGTCCCTTGCTCACTTTGCCACTGGTTTCAAGCTAGCCTAGCTGATGAAGGGTAATACCCAGAAAACGGTCCCAGGATGCTTGTTTACGGTCCAGGGAGGACCTGGCATGGCAGCTCGGGTGGGACTGTTCCCATGAGGCACAGGGTCAAGACTAATTTGCATATAGCTGGGTCCAAACTGGGGTGGCGTAGTCAGCAGAACAATGGATTCAACCCAGATCTTTTGACTGGGGGAATGTATGATTTATTCAGCATTCCGTCCATAATTTCTTTGCATAACTGTGGAGTTAGCAGTATCTGTGGGGGCATTGAGCCCTCCCTGCCGTGCCCAATGATATTAATGTTGTGGTTGCCTTAAGTGGTCACGGGGGCACCCACTATACATAAATGTTTTTAAAATGTCTGGCTCCTTTCATGGTGGTGGCTGGGGAGCCAGCAAGGTGCGGAGGCTACGGGGCTTCCCCTGAGGCCCCTAAAGATTTCAGTATTGTGGGTGCCTGGGTGGGCACTACCCACTTTAAAAATAAAATTTCCACCTCTCACCAGCACCTAGTATGAGTGCTGGCTGAGGAGCCAGCAGGGACCACGGGGGCCTTGTGGCTCATCACACGACCACAAATATATGAAAATAAATATATATAAAAAGAAAGAGTGGGTGCCCAGGATGGGTACCAGGGCACACAAATAATTTAAAAAAAGAATAAATAAGTGGAAATAGACACTCATTTATTATTCACTGCTCCAGGAAAGAAAGCCCCATAATGCCTTGAGAGGGATTTTCAGTGACATTGTTAAGATCCTGGTGGTGTTCCTAGAAGGGGCAGGTGCACCACTGTGCATGTATTTTGATGTTGATGGGGACAGGGGAGCCACAACTTCTGTCCCAGTACAAACACCGCCAACTGCAGCAGAGGCACAACACCCATCAAAGGATGAAGAAGTGAACGTCACCATTTTCCGCCGGCGATCTGCCTGATGACATTTGTCAGTGCCTCCTGGCCAGTTTCATAGTGGTTCTGTAATTGACATCATGTCACCTCCTGTGTCACCCAGTACTGCACTGTTTGTATAACTTTTGATTTGATCCACTTTAGCACAGCAAACCTTCAGCAGCAATACAAAAAACAGTAAGTGGCCTGCGTCATTCACCTCAGGGGAACGTACTATATTTTCTTTAAAGCACATAAAGCTGGAACTGTAGGCTCCTCAGCTGAAGTGCAGGGCCCCCTTGTGGTTGGTTCTATGGCTGTACTTTCTGGCATGACATTTTTTTATAAAAAGATTGAGAGACATGTTTAATGCCTTTATTTAAAAATTGCATTATTAAAAACATTTTGCAACTACCACTTTTATTAAGCATTGCAATTTGTGCATTTACAAATGTAACATTTGATTATAGTTAGTAGTGAGTTTTTAATTATGGTAATGGGTCTGTCCTACATATATTGATCTGCTGACTATTGGATGAAGTCACTAGGCCCCTCCTTTTTGCATTTCAGTGTTTTGCTCCTTTGACAAAGCCAGTAGGTCTGCTGTACTAATATCATTTGTTTTCCATGGAGAGTTGGGTCAGGCTGAAGGCTGTGTGCAGCAGGGGTCAGGCACTCACTGGGTGCAAGGATTCTCAGCCCCACCCCACACATGATAAAGGATAAAGTGATGCTATAGTTTAAATTGTAATAATATGTTAATTAACATTTTCTTTAAACCTTAGAAATTCACTGAAAAGAAGCAAGGGATAAAGAGACATAATAGATAGAAAAGTCAGTTAAAACATACCATTGCAGATTAACAAAACCATCAAAATTTATCAGTAAGAGTTATCTCAAGTAACTATAACTTGTGCCCAAAAGTAACTGTAACTCATGCCCTCAAATGGTTAATGACATCCCAGAGTAGGGATCAACTAGGGAGTGGTATCATTGGAAAAGGGTCATTCTCCGATTTCCATCGGTATCTCTCCCATGGTGATTGGTGATGAGGGTCTGAGATTTGACCTGGGGTACTGATCATAGTGAAAGCAGCTTTAGCTTAAAGCTTCTCCCAATCTGTACTTGGCATGAATAAGGTATTGATAAGGTGTGAAATGCCTCCCAATAGCAAACAATAGGCCTCCTTGAATTAGTAGATGTGACTGCTTTGAACTCCTCAGAATAATCAGAGTATGGACTGTAAACATCCCATGACACAACTCTTAAATCCCTCTTCACAGGTCTTTTTAGCCACATTGAATATGTGGGGGACACTTGAAAGCAGAAGAAGAGAGTGATTATACAATTTATGTGTGTCTCCTCTTTGATTGCTGAATGATCCTGTGTTTGCCGTACCAGACACCTGTCTCTGGGTATGTTTTGGGTGCCTTCCTCAAACTAGATTTTCGTGTTACATATGAGAGAACACCTGTGATTTCCCTTTGACATTCTCACACACACCACCAGACCTCAGTGTCATAGCCCATCTTTAGTGTGGCCGAAGACTGTCATCATCTTGAAAATGCCCTGACACAGGAATTGTGGTAATGTTTGCACTGAAAATGTGGGTAGGGATGGCTTGGGGAAGTTTTACTCCATTGGTTAGAGAGTGCCCAGAAGTCACCCCAACCCACTCGCTGATGGCAGGTGTATATGTGGCACCCACCAGCACCTTCTTCAGAACACATTTTGGACTTGCCAAAGTTCAAATGATGACTCGGCCTACTCACTTTGGCATTACAGTTACTCGGAAGGACTGCACCTGCTAACTCAGTACCCAGGACAAAGACGTGGCTAGACGTGGCTAGACTCCAAAGGTCAGTTGGCCGACCTCCTGTGTGGCTACAGGGAGACAACATGCTGCAAGAGGCCTTCTCCTTGAAGCACACAGCTGACTGACCTGAACTGGACCCTGCTATAGGCCTCTGTCTGTGAGTCTTTAAGTGCCTAGTCTGAGCTCCTGGGGAGCTTTAGAGGTGTATGGTTGTACTTGTTTGGCTATCAGAAGAAAGTTTGGAAACTTTTAAAGATGTTTCCTCCAGACTAGCTAGACTTAGAATCTTTTTCAAGCATTCTGACTTCCAGACTTTCACCAGGACCAATTATTTGATGTATTCAACCTGGACTCTAACGTGGTCAGACTGAAATTTTACCTTGGTACCGGTTTATCATTGGTGCTTTACTTTTTCCTGTTGTGACTTCTACTTAAAACAATAAAAGTTCATATCTGTGGTTCGCCATATTGGATTTTTGTAATTTAGGTGTCAATTCTTTATTACATTTTACTGTTCTAATTCAATTTGGGATCTTCACTGTTTTGCATTTTGACTTTATTACTGTTTTGGTACTAAATAAACACATTGCCTTAAGATATATCTCTCTGGTCTGTGCCATGGCTACAAAGGAGTTAAGCACAGGTTAATTTAGTGACTTGAGGGGTTTACCCTGACAAGGATTGAGGTCATTTTTTGAGGTTGGTACTCACACCCTTAAGTAATACCCCAATGTCTTACTTTGGTGTTCAGTGGTGGAATACAGGACTTCTGTTTTTGCAAACCAAAAACCTCTTTGTTAGACTTGCCTTTCTCTGCGTTGTCACTGCCAAACAGTTTGCCTTCACCCCTACTTCTTTTGTTAAATTTGTTTTTGTTGTCCTTAGGACTCTGTACACCTTTCCACTGGTAACCACTGCTAAAGTGATAATGCTCTTTCCCCCTAAATGTGGTAAAATTGATTTACACCTGGTTGACATATTTAATGAAGTCTCTTGTAGAGTGGTATACCATACACCCACGGCCTGTAAATTAAAGGCTACTAGTGCACCTGCAGTATTCAAACAAGTGGATAACACAATAAACCCTTGGTGGTTTGGGTAATGTAAGTATTATCAGGTACATGTATCTACAAAGGATTCCTTCAACTAAAAATTCATATTAATTTCTGCATTCAATGTTAACAAGCTCTGTCTAAAAGCTTATAATTCAATGTCTTCAGATATAATTTCAGTTATTTCCATATGCGCACATCTTCAAAAGAATTTTTAAACACAGGTGTATGTATTCAACAATTAAATTTATGTTGGCAAAGCAATTTGCGAAGGGTAAAAATACAAAAACAAGTATTAGAATTGTTCACTAAAAAGCACAATGTAACTAAAAGTTTACAATGATTTTGATGTTACAGACAGTTCTTTTTTACAATAGTGAAAACCTTTTCACAACAATCATGGGGAAATGTAGCTGACTACACAGACAACATGTCCTTCAATTTAATACTACAGAGAAATAGGTGTGAAGGTCGACGTTTCGGTTTAATGTTGTGTGCATCCGCTAGACCATCCTCAGGACAAACGTGTAACGAGGAATGACTCTTCAGAAGTGATGTGGATAAAGTTTATTCTGTGTTCCACAATCACATCGGGTGGTGGCTCAATAGCCTTCCACTTGTAACAGCATTAAATGCTGACATTTGAGAAGCTGCAACATTAAATCTTGTAATTTGTCAGCCCTCACGTCGAAATATGCATCAGTCTATATTCCAACGAGGCTTGTTTAAATCAATGTACCGCTGCCTAAACAGTCGGCGTCAGAGACAGTCGGAGTCAGAGACGACAACTGTTTAGGCAGCGGTACGTCGGTTTAAATTAGCCTCAGCAGAACATGGACTGATGCATATTTTGACAGTTGCATTTTTTATATTCCACCCAGACAGCCACTCAATAGAGGTAATACTTGTGCCTGGATGGGACATCAACTAGTAGGTTGATGGGGCGAAGTTGGCACAACCCCACTTGCAACTGAACATGCTGTGTCCTACCTTCACACAAAGGACTTGTGACCACTGCATTGTTCATGTCGCCAGCTTGGAGCTAGGAAGGGAGGTAGGAAACTTCAAGGTCTTCGAAAGGAATTCTGTTGAATGTTCTTTGACTTCAAAGTGGCCAGCAGAAAGTAATATTGGACCCTCAGACCCAAGTCATAAGTACTCTCCTGGATCTGTGGATGCTACAGAAGAAGGAGTGATGTGCTAATTAGTTGCTAAAAGGACTGCCACTTTGCTGCCCTGCTACTCTGATGCCTGCTACCCAGCTCGCTGAGAAGGAAGACTGGACATGCATCCTTCATCTCAGGCTGAAGTGACTCCAAGGAATAGTTAGCTGACCTCCTGTTCTGAGGTACACTTTCATAACAAGCTCCAGAGGCTTCCTGAAGCTGACTGGCTGACCGGCTGACTGGACCTCCAACTGTACATGCCTGATGAATGCTTCTCTCTGGTAGTGTGAGTTCCTGACCCACAAGTGGTGCCCCTCATTTCCTCAGTTGATCTCCCAAGAGGTTTTTAGGCTCTTCGCTGATGTAAACAGGCCTGTTTGCCTCAACATCCTGCTGCCTGCACGACCAGCTAACATGAAGTTCTGTGAATACAACTCTTCACGCTACAGCGACTGCCACTATTGCCCAGCTGTGCAACATCGGCTCTTCACGCTACAGCTTATGATGACTGTCACTGTGAAGCTCCAGCAATGACTGTCCACGACATCTGACAGAATCTTTGCGGTATAGCGATGACCATCCCCAATGTGCAGCCTGCTCTTTGCGATACTTTGATGGCCCTCTGCAATGCCTTTCCTACTCCTCACAGCCCCTTCAACAGCGAACAGAACTCTTTGTGCTGAACTCTGAAGGTAAGTCTTTCAGTGAGGCTAACCTGGATCCAGCATCCAGCCTGTGCTCCTTCTCGGTTTGTCTGAACTTGTGACTCTCACCCAAGTGGCACTTTCTGCTTTTTCCTTCTATTTTCACATTTTTAAAATTGCATTTCTGTGGTTCTGTTGACTGGATTTTTGTGATTTGGTGTCAAATTATTAGCTAAATTTTGTTCTGCATAAATACTTTACACATTGCCTCTAAGTTAAGCCTGACTGCTTTCATGCCAAGCTACTAATGATTTAAGGACAGGTGAATCTTGGGTTTGATTGTGACTTAACCCTGACAAAAATTGTGGTTGCAACACAAGTAGGGATATGCTTCCTTCAACCTGTAAGATAATTTCTTACATTCTTTTTATAATCTGACAGCAAAATCTATTTTGATTTTGAATTGTTCTGTGATTATCAATTGGCCATTTTAAAAGTGTGGCTAATCACCCACTAATCAACCACCAGGGTATTCAGGCACCTGCAGGTCCTGGAGGATTATTCAAACATTCAGTTCTTGAGAGCCATTTGGAATTCCAGAAGTGAGGTGATGGTTTGGAGTTGCGTGCGTAGGCTGTTCCATGTCTTTGCTGTGATGTGGGAGAAAGAGTGTCGTCCCTTTCTGCTTTTGTGGAGGCAGGGAGTATGGACAAGTGACAGGGAGGTGAAGTGTAGTCTTCTCGGAGGTTGGTGGAAGTGTAAGCAGGGGTTAATGCAGGGACGTCCTTTGTTTTGTAGAGCCTTGTGTGCTTGGTTCAGCAGCTCGAATTGGCATCTCTTCTGTATTGGGAGCCAGTGGAGTTGCCTGAGGTGGGGTGTGATGGGGGTTCATCAGGGTAATGCAACACATTTTGAAAGAGAAAACAACAAGGAGAAATAAAGATATTTCTCCTTGTTGTGGCTTCCCTGGGAAAGAGTAACAGTTTGACGCATTCCCAAGTTTACCAGCTTTGGTGGATGCATAGAAACACCCACTTTCCACCCATTGAAAGCCTTTCCAGGGCAGAGTAATGCAAGGCAGTGACCTGCACTTGTCCGTCATTAATTCAGATTTACCAAGCAACACACAAGGTGGCCTTGCATTGCTCGGTAAATCTGACTTTAGTACTGTGTTGCTCTTGTGACACCCTGCATGGCTCAAGGGCTAGGCAATCCCTTAATAAATGTGGCCCATAATCAATAATTGCACCCAAACCCTATCCAGTAATTGTGGCTATTTGGATATCTGAGCCCTTCACTATTGCTACAGCATTACAAAGGTGAAAATCTAATAGGTTTCCCTATAACTGAGCCCCTCTGCTGTCCATCCCATGTCTGTAGTCCCTATACATGAAAGGATCCAAGAAAGAAGAACTAATCCCTATCTTTGTGTTAAACCTTCCCCCACAATGATGTTGAAGCTCTTTATAACGGAATACACATTTGTTTCTTATAATATCCAAAGCAGAGAATAACACTTCAAAATTGCAACTTTTCACACAAGAGTGTACTGCATTATAAACATTTTTAAGAAAGAAATGAAAATGATTAGTAAAGTAAACCTCAAAGTTTTGAATAGGAGAATGTACAAATGCTATAGGTACGATATTGTACCCAAGGAATGTTCTGAATAATGTTACTAGGCTCCTCTGGCAGTACCAAAAGTGGAGGGCGTTTCAGGTACACATTAACTAAGATAACCATCCCCGACAATCTCCTCCATAGTTCAGGTCTGCTGCATCATAACAATATCAACATTTTGGATGTAACTAATATAGTCATTGTCCAAAAGTCTGGAACTAATGCTAGAGAAATTCCAGCAAATAAGCTTAACCTGTGTTGGGAGACATCCGATCCCGGGCGATGGCAACCTTGAAGGGGGAGCCATAATCCCAGAGTCCATCCCACCCAACTTCAGGTTATCCCTGCTTTGTAATTTCAGATCATTGAGGTTGGAAAGGGGATACAACTGATTATCAGCCAATACGTTGTGTTCTGGGAGTAGTGATTGGTTTATATGATGGGTCAGACAAAGTATTGCAGGCCCACTTTACAAATGTTTATGGAAAAAACCTAACATCAAAAATGTAATTCACTCTGTTGGGCCTGGACCGAAAGGAGTTTGAGTTTCAGAAATAATTTGGCCAGCCAATTTGTGGTATTTACAATTATAATCACATAGTAACCACTAATTAACTTAGCAGCTTGCCCTACCCAGTCCACCCTTCTTGCAATTAGAATATTCCCATATTCTGCAATCTTGAAATTAGTATGTTTGATTAAGCCAATGACACACCTTATTTTTGTAGCTGCATAGGTGATTCCATATAGGCAGAAGCTAAAGCAAGGATGTTATCCATGATAACCACAGGTGGAAGGTGGAAGGTCGGTGCAAGATCAAGGTTGTGGTCGTGATTGTAGGGTCAAAGAGCTCTGCCTTGTTTGAGGCTAACGTACTGGTACAAAAACTTGCAACTCAGTATCTTGGTCTGGCCTGTCAGCTAAATTCTTAACATGACCTCTATGGGCTGATTACAACTTTTGACAGTGGGCGGCATGCCACCACCATGCTCCCGCACCACCAAGAGTCACTGCGCCTGCCAGATTACAACTAATCTTGTGGTCTAATGACTGTGTGGCATGGGGGTACCATGGAAGTGGTGTTGAAAGTTTCATTGCGAGCCTGAATGAGCACCACCACCGCACTGCCAGTGCACATTCATCCACAGGAAGAAATGCACCATGCCATGCATGTTTTCCTTTTTAAAAACTGGGGGTGCAGAAATACAGGGGGGCACAACATGCACACACAGAGCCCCCTTTCTTTCCTCACCACCAGCCTTTTCATGAAGGAAGAACATCCATGACAGTGCTGGAAGTGAGGAAAGTCGTAATATGCTTGTTTTTGCCTAACGGCACAACTAAATATATATTGGCCCACGACCGCCGTCCCACCGTCAGTGAATGACGGTTCCCTGGTGACTGCAGCAGGGAAAGGCCTGTCTCCGACTGCCAAACTCGTGATAAGGTTGTGAGACCGTTGGTACAGCGGTCGCTGGACACCAAACACAGTCCCCCCCATGAGTCTGGCTGTCCATGGACTGCCAGACTCATAATAAGCCCTTAATTAGAGCTATTAGTAAGGTTCTATCCTGCTTCCAGTTTGGGATTGTTAGAAGATGAGTTGGGCAGTTGGGAGGAGATTAACAGTGGAGCTATCAGAGGTATATCGGTTGTCTTCCCAATGAAGGGTGTCGAACATTGAATAGACAGCTTAAGGCTCCAAAGCACTCAGGCATTCCAGCAAGGGATTTATACATTGCTGAATTACAACTTTAAGCTTTCAAGAAAGAGTAGCCCATCTCAGACTACTGCAACCCTCACACAGGATCACAGAGGGTGGGTCTGAGCTATGTGCCAAGGTATTTCTAGCATGACTCTCAGCTAGCTTTGCAGTGCACCTGCTTCTCTTTCTGTTACTCTCTTATTGCTAAAAATATTGGCCTCAATGGTTGTATGACATAATTTCGAAAGACAAAAATTCGACCTACAAAAATATCGCAACAAAAATATCGTGGTCAAGAATATCGACATCCTATCTACAACATGGTAAGTACAAAAATATCGATAATTTAATATCGATGTCAAAAATATCGTAATTCAAAAATATCGTTTTTTTTTACTTAAAAAATATATGTAAAATAAACCAAATAATACTTATAAATCAAAGAAACATAATTAAATATATTTTATAATATGTAAAATTTATAATAAATATATAATTAAATAAAACTTTAATTAAACATATATATATAATATATAATATATACACTTACTTAATAATTACTTGTAATAATAATTTCTGTAACATATAAATTATTAAATATTTATTTAAATTACCAATACATCTATACACATAAAACAATAACATTAATAAATATTAAATAATTACATATAGCAAATAATAATCAAGATTTTTAATTTGAATAATTTTTATTATTAATTATATATTACAATAGCTAAAATATTACAAAACATAGTAAATATCAGACACAATAAAACTACTAGTCCAACTTCAACAAAAACAACAGTAAGGAAAATGTTGGATAGCGTAGGGGTAAAAATAACTATTCCAACTCCCGAGAGTGCAACAGTAGGGAAAACATTGGATAGCGTAGGGGTAAAAATTACTATTCCAACTCCAAAGAGTGCAACAGTAGGGAAAGCGTTGGATAGCGTAGGGGTAAAAATTACTATTCCAACTCCAGAGAGTGCAATAGTAGGGAAAGTGTTGGATAGCGTAATGGTAAAAATTACTATTCCCACTCCAGAGAGTGCAATAGTAGGGAAAGTGTTGGATAGCGTAAGGGTAAAAATTACTATTCCCACTCCCGAGAGTGCAACAGTAGGGAAAACATTGGATAGCGTAGGGGTACAAATAACTATTCCAACTCCAAAGAGTGCAACAGTAGGGAAAACGTTGGATAGCGTAGGGGTAAAAATTACTATTCCAACTCCAGAGAGTGCAATAGTAGGGAAAGTGTTGGATCGCGTAAGGGTAAAATTTACTATTCCCACTCCAGAGAGTGCAATAGTAGGGAAAGTGTTGGATAGCGTAAGGGTAAAAATTACTATTCCCACTGCAGACAGTGCAACAGTAGAGAAAGCGCTGGATAGCGTAGGGGTAAAAATTACTATTCCCACTCCAGATAGTAAAACAGTTGGGAAAGCACTAGATAGCATAGTGATTCTATGAACATTATAACCAATTCAATAATTTCTTATAAAAAAATTGCATGTTAACAATGTTTTTAAAAAAAAATTATTAATAAATACCAATTATGTAAAATAAATATTTAAATAAATACATTTAAATTACATCCCACACTATTCCCCCTTTAACACACAACACACTACACATATAAAATACACAATAGATTTAAATATCAATTTATCTCTTATTTACAATTAATAATACATTCTTTATAATTAATATAGTTATTAATTGACTAATTAATACATATTAACTACGAAATTACAAATATTCACCTATTAATTATTAATTAACAATACATTAATTAGCAATAACAACAAATAAAATACAATAATAAATTATTTATATTTACTATATTTAACTAACTAATAACAATTAATTAATAATAATTACAAATAAATAAAAATTATCATTATTTATTTTATTTTAATTACATCCCACCCTATTCCCCTATAAATCCACAACCCACTACACATAAAAATTCACATAATTAATTTAATTATCAATTAATCACTTAATAAAATTAAATCACCAATTAATTACTAGTTAACAATTAATTAATTAACTATAACAATAAAACAATATTATTCATAAACTAATTATAATGTATATAATTAACCAAATAATAAAATAATTTTACAATTAATAATTAATTAATCTATAAATATAATTAATTACCAATTATTAATTAATTACCAATTAATTAATCATAAATACCAATTAAACAATACATATTAATTCATTAATTATAATTAAATTACTTCCCACCCTATTTCCCTATAAACCCACAACCCACTACACATAAAAATTCACATAATTAATTTAATTATCAATTAATCACTTAATAAAATTAAATCACCAATTAATTACTAATTAACAATTAATAAATTAACAATAACAATAAATAAATATTAATAATACACTAATTATAATGTATATAATTAACCAATTAATAAAATACTTTTACAATTAATAATTAATTAACAATTAATTAATCAATTAATTACCAATTATTAATTAATTACCAATTAATTAATCATACATACCAATTAAACAATACATATTAATTCATTAATTATAATTAAATTACTTCCCACCCTATTCCCCTATAAACCCACAACCCGCTCTGATACTAAAATGCTAAATTAAATTTAAAATAATTATTAATCTCTAAACATTTATTTTTAAATGTATTAAAATACATTACAATAATCTTTAACATACAAATAAAATACATATTAAATTACATTACACTAAATAATTATCGATATTATTGACATCGAAATTTTTGCTTACGATATTACTTACATCGATATTAATTACTTCGATATTATTAACTTCGATATTACTTACCTTGGGATCGATATTCTGTCCGTCGATATTCTTGACTTCGATATTCTGTACCTACGATATTAAAAACACGATATTATTGTAGGTCGAAATTTCCAACTCAATATTTTGGCTAAACACCGGCATCAATCACATGTTCTTGTGAGAGCAGGGACAGCAACTTTCTGTTAAATTTGCATCTGCCAATGCTGGTGAATGTGCAGTGGATAAGCAAAGAGAATATTGAAAATAGGAGATCTTTTGTCCTGGATCCACAAAACAACTTATTGCCCATCTAAGTAGCAGTAGTTGATCAGTCTAGGCTGTCTGAAACCTTTTTCTTGCAGTTTTTTGTCTATTTAGAAGGTTCAATTTGCAAGCATGTTGAAAGGGTAATATGTTGCAAATAGGTTAATATCCCTAAAAGTGGGAAACTTCATCATTGATGCAATTTAGGTACATCCAAAATGATGAGTCACCATTTTTTTGGTTTAAAAGAAGATTTATTGTGAACATTAGTTAAAGAGTTATGGCTTTAAAGGACTTTGCTAATAGCTAATAATAGATGGAAAAATCAAGTGTAAATTGGTGCACATCCATATGAATATTTAAATGTATTAATATGGACACACTTTGACAGCAGAATATGTGAATATGAAATATTAGCCAGTAGAATAGATAAATAAAGAAAACATACAGCAGAAAAGAGATCAGAGACGGTACGAAAGTGAAAGTGAATGAGGATATTTGAAATCTATGAAATGGCGGGAAAATGAGATATAGGGCCTGATTTAGATTTCGGCAGACGGGTTACTCTGACACAATGGTGATGAATATCTTATCCACTGAAATATAATTCCCTTTGGATATAATGGATTTATATTTCGGCGGATGGGATATCCACCACCATTGTGAAGGAGTAGCCAGTCCGCCGATATCTAAATCAGACCCATAGTTTGAATTTGCATCAATTCTAAAATTAGAGACATACATGAAAAAATTCTATTGTTAAATTAAAATTTACCGAAGATGTTTGTAGAAATAAACTATACAACGGTATTTAATATAATTTAAATTGCTGTAATGATAATCAAGCATAGCTTTAAGGAGACTTAAAGAATTCTTCAGTCAATGGCTGATGAGAAGTTTAAAACTCAAGAGAACTATTGAGAAAAACAATTACAGGTGACCATACAAGTTCTTTTTAATTACACATGAAATAAGTGACACATATCAAGCCTATGGTTGTAAGTTAAATTATAACACCTTGTTTGGAAGGATATGTTTTTAGAGCTCTTCCAATTCTAAGTAGTTTGCTAAAAGGCAACTTGAACTATCAAATCTATCATACCAACATTTAATGAACAACATTTCCTAATATCAGAAAGGCTACATGAAAATGTGTTTGCATCAATAAAATGAACATGTGCAACAAAAATAGCATTTATCTGTCTCCATACTTTCAACCAGAAATCATGAGCATATTTAAAAGTCAATAATATATGATTTGAGTCAGATAAGTTGCTAATAAGGGGCCACCAAGTAAACTGCATATATATTTTTTTTAACTATTGGGGTTATCATGTTATCATTAGTCTTTCGCAAATAAAATATAAAGTTTGGGTAGCACTTGCAGCACAAGTTTTTTTTAATTATAAGCCATATCATATTCCACAAAACATGTATTGACCACAAAACATTTAAGTCAGGTTCCCATTGCAGTTCAATCTCGGATTTGTATCCAGCAATACTAGCTGCTTTTAAGGCTTTATAAGTTGTGGAAACATTTAGAGCAGAGGTAAGTCATTATGGATGATTATGAGTCTTTACTGCCTAAATTGATGAGATAATTATGTTACAATGTGGAATTTGGAAATTACTCCATCTCTTCACAATGTGGGAAGAGCAAAGATCTTAACAATTTGAAGATCCCAGCTGAAAAAATAGTCAAAGTGCTTCATTGAATATGGTTGAATCCATCCTGGTTTTCAGGGACCAGGATGATACCAAATGATGAGGCATGCCACTAGTAGAGTGAATGATGTTCTAACATATAAACTCATGTTTTCCTGATGCAGGGTTTGCATTCTGTTTTGAAACCCTTTTGTGTTGTAGTATTATTTAGGGAGATTGTAACCCATAGCCTTATAAACTTCTCTCTCCCCTTCTCAGTAAGTGTCTCCATGAGCCGCTTACTTGGGTTATTTTTTTGGGTGGTATTATGAAAACACATATCCCCTCAAAGTAGGCTCCAATCAGCAGAAAGAGACATTTGATTTAAGTAACCAAAACATTTTTTTTGCATTACGTTTGAAAAATAAGTTATTTGAGAATTACTATCCAAAGTCGCATCCATAAATAATATCACAATCTCTCCAAAAGATCAGATAATGTGAATTATTCATTAATTTATAAGTGATATCATCAGAGAGCAGATTGCCATCTGGGTTGGGCCGTACAACTGAAATCCACCTACCAGCATTGTCTATTTCCTGATAGACATGTGTCGTTTGGACAGGATATAAAAAACAATATTGTGATTCAAAAATAATATATCAAGAATATTGAGACATAACAAATATTGTCAACAGGAATATCAAAGGTAAGAATGCAGTTTTTAGTGTTGTATTTAATATCGTTGTAAAAAATACCTGTGCTGAAAATATAATTGTATTTAATATTGTTTGTAAGTTTTAATTAGTATATAATGTATTGTAGTGTGTACGCTCACTATCACTATGGGTGTTCTCGCGTATGCGTACTCATAGTGGTACGGAGCGTACACATGCCTGTACGCTCACTATCACTATGAGTACGCATACGCGAGAACACCCATAGTGAGACGGACCGTACACACGCCTGCACGCTCACTATCACTATGGGTGTTCTCGCGTATGCGTACTCATAGTGGTACGGACCGTACACACGCCTGTACTCTCACTATCACTATGAGTACGCATACACGAGAACACCCATAGTGAGATGGACCGTACACACGCCTGTACGCTCACTATCACTATGGGTGTTCTCGCGTATGCGTACTCATAGTGGTACGGACCGTACACACGCCTGTACACTCACTATCACTATGAGTACGCATACGCGAGAACACCCATAGTGAGACGGACCGTACACACGCCTGTACGGGCCGTTGATATGCATTTGGGGTGCCCTAGGGCCCCGGGACGCACCGTACCTGTGTGCGAAGCTCCAAATTACATAGGGGACACATGAGGGACAAGTATAAAGGCCTACATGCATGCTGGTTGTCATGGAGACCAAGTTTAAAGTTTGAATTTTTTTAAGCAGGTGCATAGCAGTAGTCAGTTTGAAGGAATCTACTTTGTTGCACTGTGCTTCTGGTGTTGACATCATGCTGAAGAAAAAAACACAATAAGAACCCACTGACTGTGCTAGGTTTGAAGGGATTGGAGGAAACATAGGATGCAAATGTGAGTGACCAATCACTCTGTACTCCTGTGCATGAAACAGGCCAGCAAGGCAGATATAAGGCAGCCAGGTCCCATGAGGGAGCACTTGCCTGCACATCTTTGTATTCGACGACCCAGCTGCTGCTACTGATTCCCTGGAACCATGTCAAGGTCTGTGGAGAGGTCACAGCCTTTCACCCTGGAGGAGAACCTGGCTTTGCTGGATGTGATCCTCCCACAGTACCCCCTGCTGTATGGGCGACCAGGGTATCAGGTGAGTGCAGAGTCCACTAGCACAGACTGTGTCCCTTTTTTGTGAGTGTGACTTCTGCCATTGTGTCCAGGTGTGACACACATGCTATGTACTGTAGGGGGGGTCCCAGGGGAGGGAATGCCTGATGTCTCCCAGCCAGAGCATGCTGTGGTGCATGTCTGCCGTCCTCACTAGCATTGTGTTTACTGTGACAATCACTGCATGGTGCATGCCACATTCTGCCTGTCTTGTCCTCCTGGGAATGTAGCCTCTACAGTCCTCATGTGATTATGTGGTCAGCCCAGTGTGACAGGTGACTGTACCCACAGATGTGTGTTAGTTCTGTGTACCTGTGCTGAGAGTGTCCACATGATGTGTTCGTACCCTGGACATCGGTGTGTGTGTAAGTCCCCTGTCATGTGGGTGGGTGCATATGTGGAGTGTAGCACCCGGGCTGCATGAGGGATGGATATACCCTGCCCATGTGATGTGAGCAGGGAGCAGTGCTGTGTGTCTGACGTGCAGAGCCAGCCCCACACCGGTGAGCCCCCCCATCTAGTGGCACATGTGCAGAGTGAGGTTTGTCGCTGCATTTGGCAATGGCAGGTGAATGCCCTGTGCCTGTGTGTGTCTGTGTACTCTGCTGCGGTAGCGTCAGTGGCCTGTGGCATGTGACTGCTTAGAGGTGCTGCACATTATCCTGGTGTAGCTTGTGATGCACAGTGTGAGCCTGGATCATTGATTGTGTAGTTGCCCTCATTCCACCTGTGTACTTTCAATGGCACGTACTGCTTTTGCCCTTCCCCAGAGGATCATGCCCCTATGACAAAGGTGCAATGCGTTGGATGCATACTATGCCTTGTTGTAAACAGCAAATTTGTTCTAATATGTCTCTCTGTGACATGTGCCTGGTGTATTGATGTAGTGTCACTTGTTCATCCTCACAGGTAGGCGCCTCTGCCAAGAAGCAGATATGGCTGACCGCCGTCAGTGCCGTGAGGAGTGCGGTCGCAAGCGGCGCCTGGCCCAGGTGAGGAAACGCTGGCAGGATATCCGGTGCTGGACGCGGAGGATCGCACGGGTCCTGCTGGGGGACTCACCTGAGACCCATAAGAACCGCGGGCGCCGCCGTCTGACCCACATCCACAAGCGTGTGCTGGTCGGTGGTATTTCCAGACTTGGAGAGGCGCTTACAGGAGAAGCAGCAGCAGGAAGGGGGTAGGTACATATGTGTTTGTTGTGTGTCACCAGCATTTGTAAGTGCACAGTTGCATGGATACACTGCCAGGGTTTAAAGGTGCTGTGCAGATCCAGTTACCCACAGTATAGCTGTGCTCTCCTGCCTCCCTTCCCCTCCTTGCAATGTGTTCCCTGGTCTGTGTGTAGTCACTCCTTCACAAGGTAATGTAGGCTGGCGCTTTCTCAACGTGAACTATGCCTGTAGCATCATGTGTGGGGGTGGTGTGTAACAGGTTTGGGGACCTTGCCTGTGCCCTGTCAAGTTCAGTACATGTGGTTTCCATGTCAATTGGCACTGATGCTGAGTCCAGACATGGGAGTTAGTCTCTCAAGTGTCATGCCTTACAGCGCGCATGTCCTATGTTGTGGCCTGTGACATGATGTGCGATACGCATAGTGCAGGGATGGTGGCGTGTGTTGCAGTCATTCCCATTCAGGACCATGGAGTTGTGTGGCCACTACTGTCACCTGGGGCATATTTTCATAGGTGTCATGTGTGTCATCACAAAACGTGGACACTCTCAGTGTCTACAGCATAGGTTGTGCTCTGTGCCATTGTCCCCTGGCACCATGTATATTGACGTGAAATGTACTACAAGTGTCCACTGTACAGCCTGACCTGATTTTCCTTGTTCATACTCACAGTGGCCAGTGCCTGTGTGTCTTGTTACAATCATCTGATGATGGCCATTTGTACATGATTATTTGGACAGGCGCACCTTGGGTATTTGGCGTCCAATCTTGCATTTATGCAGCCCCTGTGTATTTCACCCAGACTAAGAGATGTAAGTGCCACCTGTGTCTCAACAAATTGTCTCATGTAGGGGGTGGTTGGTGCGGGCCAAGCCTACATGTCAAAACCAGAATTCTCCTTGCTAGGTCTGGCCAGGGTGAGATGTTTGTCTGGACATACACTCAAGGTGCAGTGAACCAGTCATGGTGGGCATGTTTTCAGTATTACCTATGCAGCATGTGCCTCAAGTTCATGGATATGGTCCCTCCTCATCCCTATTTTCGGCACCGCTGTGTGGTGCAGATGCAGTGCTGGATTGTCCCCAGGGCCTGGCTCCTATGTCAAACTCCATTTCATGTCATTTGCTATTGTGTCATGCTCTCCCTGGATTTTCAGTGGCATGGTGGGTCAACCACCTGTGTGTTGCATGCCCTACATCTGTACCTTGTTTTGTAGATGTTACTGATCTTTCTTTGCAGGCTATGCACTGTACCCTATGTAGATTGGACTCATGTGACATATGTATACAGGTGTGTGATTAATTGCTGTCTCTTCACCTTGCCCACAGCATTGTCGGGGGACACGGAGGGAGACATGAGCACAGACGGAGCGGAGGGACAGAGCACCAGTGCCAGCGTTGACATCGTGGCTGGCACATTGAGTGGTACTGAGGCGGAGGAGAGTGAGGCCGAGGACCTGTCCACTGGCACGACAGAATATGAAGCTGACGGGTCCGAGGATGATCTCTCTGAGTGGGCGGAGGCTGTACCAGCAGCTGACAGCGGCACAACATCGCACCCCGCCCCCTCCATTGCCATCAGACGCCTCCCACTTGCTCGTGTCCCTTCCCAGCGTGCCCGGTCACCACATGTCTCCTTCCTGCCAGGCACCGCACCCCCTGCCCCTGTCTCCACTGCTGCCACCAATTCCGAGTCTATGGACATCCAGCGGCAGTTGCAGGTTGGTCAGGCTGCGATCCTTAATGTCCTCCATGGCCACAGCCAAGTGCTGCACAACATGGAGGCATACTTGGAGGGCATTTTTTCATCGCAGGCTGACCAACGCAACTTGCTGAGGTCCATAGACTCGACACTGACTGCAGCAGTGGGTCTCCTGCAGTGCTACGTCCCACCCCCTACCCCTGCCCCATCCACACTTCCCACTCTCATGCCTGTCCCACATACACCCAGACGTCAGCATGCACCCACCACAACAGACACAGGCACCACACCAGCAGGGAAGGTCATACGCACACCTCCTGGCACGCACACATAGGGTGAAGTAGGCACACCCACTGGGTCGGGGGGCAAACATAAGTCACGCAGCCAGAGTGGGAGTCCGCATTCCACCAAATCCACTCCCTCCAAATCCCCTCCCCTCAGCTCTCCTGGCCACATATCCGGCAAGGACTCCTTCATGGCCGCTCTGTCCCTGAGCCCCACTGTGACACCACCCCGCAAGCGGTCAAGGGAGTTCCCGGTCAGGGTGGTTGAGTCCCCCCCCTGTCCACACCCTCCCCCAGTGGCGCTGCGACCCATCCCTCCAACTCCCCCTCCTTGGGGCCTGTGGTTCCTTCGGGTGCAGGGGAGACGCTGGAGGACCTTGCTAAGGTGTGCAGCGACATCCTGGCCTCTGCCTTTGGCCCTGCTCCACCTCCTGTGGTGGAGTCCTCCATCCCTGCACCCACGACGCCTACCCTTCGCCCTCATGTCCCTGCGGTGCCTGGTCCTTCCCCCCCACATGATGCCCTCCCCGCTGTGGAAGACGAAGGAGTCTGACTGTGCAGTCAAGCTAGGGGACACGCGTCCCACTGTGTACCCCATCCAGCTGTGACTCATGGACTGCCCTATGGGCTTTGTAAATATTGAACTTGATCCACACACACATTATTTGGAAATGCTGAATAAAGCCTTTTTTTCCCCTTAGAACACTACTGCTTTTGTAGTGTTGCTGTTGGTGGGGCTGCTACATGATTTTGGGTGGTGATCATGTGTTGGGTGTGTGGGAAATGTAGTAGTGTGCTGGTCATAGGGGGGACCCTGGTATCTGTGTGCCATCACAAGGTGTTAGCTAGGTTTCTCTGTTCATGTAAGCAGTTACTGCATGGTGAAATTGTCCCAAGGTGTATTCCTTCCTCTGTGTACCCTGACATCTTCCCTGCAGGGTGTTCCCAATATTTAGCGCTGAGCTGTGTCTACATTAGCTGGGTGTGTGACGGACCCCTTCAACTTTGGCCATGCATGCAGAGCGATGTCTCCACCTGCATCATTCGTGGCATCCTTGGTGATCACTGTACTTGTGTATGTAGTCTGTTGACATGACTTCATGTGGACATGTTCCCTTTTAGGCTGTGTGCATGTGTGTACTCCCAGCCTCGCACACATGTGTTACATGTACTGCAGGGTCTTTGTGCACCTGACTGACAATTGTGGCAATTGGATCTGTGGGTACTCCAGCCTTATTTTTTTCCATGGGCAATGCTGGGGGCCTCTGCACCCACCCCTCTTGTGCCTGGGCACTGCTGGGAGGACTCTGCACCCACCCCTCCTATGTCTGAGCACTGTTGGGAGTGATAGGCACCCACCCCTCCTGTGTCTGGGCACTGCTGGGAGGACTCTGCACCCACCCCTCCTGTGTCTGGGCACTGCTGGGAGGACTCTGCACCCACCCCTCCTGTGTCTGGGCACTGCTGGGAGGACTCTGCACCCACCCCTCCTGTGTCTGGGCACTGCTGGGAGGACTCTGCACACACCCCTCCTGTCTCTGGGCACTGCTGGGAGGACTCTGCACACACCCCTCCTGTGTCTGGGCACTGCTGGGAGGACTCTGCACCCACCCCTCCTGTGTCTGGGCACTGCTGGGAGGACTCTGCACCCACCCCTCCTGTCTCTGGGCACTGCTGGGAGGACTCTGCACACACCCCTCCTGTGTCTGGGCACTGCTGGGAGGACTCTGCACACACCCCTCCTGTCTCTGGGCACTGCTGGGAGGACTCTGCACACACCCCTCCTGTGTCTGGGCACTGCTGGGAGGACTCTGCACCCACCCCTCCTGTGTCTGGGCACTGCTGGGAGGACTCTGCACACACCCCTCCTGTCTCTGGGCACTGCTGGGAGGACTCTGCACACACCCCTCCTGTGTCTGGGCACTGCTTGGAGGACTCTGCACCCACCCCTCCTGTCTCTGGGCACTGCTGGGAGTGATAGGCACCCACCCCTCCTGTGTCTGGGCACTGCTGGGAGGACTCTGCACCCACCCCTCCTGTGTCTGGGCACTGCTGGGAGGACTCTGCACACACCCCTCCTGTCTCTGGGCACTGCTGGGAGGACTCTGCACCCACCCCTCCTGTGTCTGGGCACTGCTGGGAGGACTCTGCACACACCCCTCCTGTGTCTGGGCACTGCTGGGAGGACTCTGCACACACCCCTCCTGTGTCTGGGCACTGCTGGGAGGACTCTGCACACACCCCTCCTGTCTCTGGGCACTGCTGGGAGGACTCTGCACACACCCCTCCTGTCTCTGGGCACTGCTGGGAGGACTCTGCACACACCCCTCCTGTGTCTGGGCACTGCTGGGAGGACTCTGCACCCACCCCTCTTGTGTCTGGGCACTGCTGGGAGGACTCTGCACACACCCCTCCTGTCTCTGGGCACTGCTGGGAGGACTCTGCACACACCCCTCCTGTGTCTGGGCACTGCTGGGAGGACTCTGCACCCACCCCTCCTGTCTCTGGGCACTGCTGGGAGTGATAGGCACCCACCCCTCCTGTGTCTGAGCACTGCTGGGAGGACTCTGCACCCACCCCTCCTGTGTCTGGGCACGGCTGGGAGGACTCTGCACACACCCCTCCTGTCTATGGGCACTGCTGGGAGGACTCTGCACCCACCCCTCCTGTGTCTGGGCACTGCTGGGAGGACTCTGCACCCACCCCTCCTATTTCACGATATGTACGCTTAGAACATACACGGGTGTGGGTTCGCTCCATGCATACGAGGTGGGGGTACGTGTCGTACATACACAGTTGGGGTGGGGGTACGCTCCATACGTCCGTGGGTGAGGGTACGGGTCGTACTTACACTGTTGGGGTGGGGGTACGCTCCATGCATACGCGGGTGGGGGTACGTGTCGTACTTACACTGTTGGGGTGGGGGTACGCTCCATGCATCCGCGGGTGAGGGTACGGGTCGTACTTACACTGTTGGGGTGGGGGTACGCTCCATACGTACTCAGGTGTGGGTACGGGTCGTACTTACACTGTTGGGGTGGGGGTACGCTCCTAACGTCCGCGGGTGAGGGTACGGGTCATACTTACAATGTTGGGGTGGGGGTACGCTTCATGCATACGCGGGTGGGGGTACGTGTCATACTTACACTGTTGGGGTGGGGGTACGCTCCATACGTCCGCAGGTGAGGGTACGGGTCATACTTACACTGTTGGGGTGGGGGTACGCTTCATACGTCTGCGGGTGAGGGTACGGGTCGTACTTACACTGTTGGGGTGGGGGTACGCTCCATACGTACGTGGGTGAGGGTACGGGTCGTACATACACTGTTGGGGTGGGGGGTACGCTCCATACGTACGCGGGTGAGGGTACGGGTCGTACTTACACTGTTGGGGTGGGGGTACACTCCATACGTCCGCGGGTGAGGGTACGGGTCATACTTACACTGTTGTGGTGGGGGTACGCTCCATACATCCGCGGGTGAGGGTACGGGTCGTACTTACACTGTTGGGGTGGGGGTACGCTCCATACGTCCGCAGGTGAGGGTATGGGTCATACTTACACTGTTGGGGTGGGGGTACGCTCCATACGTACGCGGGTGAGGGTACGGGTCGTACATACACTGTTGGGGTGGGGGGTACGCTCCATACGTATGCGGGTGAGGGTACGGGTCGTACTTACACTGTTGGGGTGGGGGTACGCTCCATATGTCCGCGGGTGAGGGTACGGGTCATACTTCACTGTTGGGGTGGGGGTACGCTCCATACATCCGCGGGTGAGGGTACGGGTTGTACTTACACTGTTGGGGTGGGGGTACGCTCCATACGTACGCGGGTGAGGGTACGGGTCGTACATAGACTGTTGGGGTGGGGGGTACGTTCCATACGTACGCGGATGAGGGTACGGGTCATACTTACACTGTTGGGGTGGGGGTACGCTCCATGCATACGGGGGTGGGGCTACGGTCCGTACATATGCTTCCCCACGCTATGTGATGCTTGTGTGGCCCATACCCAGGCCTTTGCCACGTGGGTACAGCCGTCCCGCCTTTGTTGGGATGACGTAGGTGTGGGCGGGGTACGACTCGTACCCACGCTCTTAAGGTGTGGGTACGTTACGTACCTGTATTGTTGTGTTGCCGGTTCGCGTCGTCAGGCACTTCCACTGTGGGGGACGCTGGCTTTGCTGGACACACCCCCACCCCCTCGTAGTGACCAGGGCCTGGGGGTCAGGTATGTCCAGGGCATGTGTGCTGTGTGACTTAGGTGGGGGTTTGGTGGCCTGCCCCTGGTCCTGCCCCCCCCTTTCCCCCCTCCCTTTGTTTTTCTGACCTTCTGCGGCGTCTGCGTCCGAACCTGTAGAGGAGGTCGACTGCTATGAGGGCCGGGATGACACATAGGTTCGGGTCCATGTCTGTCCGTCGCGTACAGGTACTCCTTGTTCGCGTCGTCCTGATTTCCTGGCAGTTTTTGGCAGCCGGAAAATATTCACCGTGCGGGATGACGTCGGTGCGAATCGTGATTCCTGGTTCGTGAATGGCAGGCTGCGTGCGTCCCGACGTCACGTCGGCGCTTTCCCGGATCACATTTGTATGTTTATTTTCGTCGGTCGGGGTTTTGTACGATTCGTACGGAAATGGTGTTTCCGTGCGAATCGTAATTCCATGTTTGTATATTTTTACAACCGGGTACGCGTCGGACGGAGAATATGCTCCGTCCGACGGTTCGTACCCGGTTTTTGCCGGATCGTGATCGGCACCTTGATATTTAAATTTTAATATATAAGATACAAATTTTAATGATTGGCAAATTAATAATTTAGATTTTTTAAATTTATTTTATGATATTAAAAAAAGATGTTAAGATAAATGTGAAAGGTATTACATATTGCTTTAAACAAAAATACATATATACCTTATTTAATATTAAATCATATACATTTCTTTTTAAATAAGTAGAATATTTAGACATTTGAAGTGGGTATTGTAATTTTGAACTATTCAGTGTCCAACACCTTCCGCAATGTGGCTCAGTTTGTAGTGGGAATAGTAAATGTCACCCATTTAGTGTCCAACATCTTCCCAAATATGGTTTATATTTGAGCGGGAATAGTAAATGACACCCCTTTAGTGTACAACACCTTCCCTAATATGATTTACGTTGGAGTGTGAATAGTAAATGTCCTCCGTTAGTGTCCATCTCATTCCCTAATATGGTTTAGATTGGAGTGAGAATAGTTGTCACCCCTTTAGTGACCAACACCTTTCTTGAAATGGTTTAGATTGGAGTGGGAATAGTAAATGCTACCCTTTTAGTGTCTTATAAAAGAAACAAGCGGTATGCAGTTCCTGTGGGGAAAGGTGGGGGAGAAAGGGTGGGGGTGAAAAAGCTCTAGATGTATACAGAAGGGGGGGTTACTCCTTTAGGAGCAAGGACCCTCACACACCCCAAGGGGTGTCATGTTTCATCACTGGGCAGCTCCTCGTTGGGCCGGTGCTGCAATGTCCAATTGGGCCCACAGAGGCCTCTTTGCTGGAGGTCTTCTCTTTTTGCAGGTATGAGTAGAGTGGAGTGGTGGGACATGTTGTAAAATATAACTATAGGAATCCCGAAGAAACTTTAGTCCCTCTCTTTATTGACTTTAGCCTTATAATGTCCAACACCTTTCTCAAATTGGTTTAGATTGGAGTGGGAATAGTAAATGTTACCCACTTAATGTCCAACACATCCCCCAATATGGTGCATGTGAGCATATGTGGTATTGATTGCGTTTACAATGTACTTGTTTTGCAATATGTTCTGTAAAATGTTTTATTTTGAAGTGGATATTGTAATTTTAAACTCTTTAGGGCCTCATTACGACGTTGGTGTAACTTTCTGCCTGACACCGTCTCAAATTCTGAACCGACTGACTTGGGGTGACCGGTATCGCCCAACCGATTACGATGCAATCGGTCGGACCTCCATTATTTCCTATGGGAGACCATGTTCTGACCGACAGCTGGCCATAACACGGGTTCCTATGGAGAAATGAGGTGTGTGCGGAAAACCCTGCACCTTGTCGCAGACACCCCATTGTGTCTGCCACACAGTGCAGGGTATTACAGGGGGTACCTTAGGTACCCCCTTGGCCAGCAACCATAGGCTACAAGGCCTAGGGGGCCCTGCTAGGGGCCCCAAAAGTCACTTTCCGACAGCCTTTTTGTATCAGACAGGCCAACTCAGAAAGGCTGTTGGAAATCGGCATCGTAATCCCTCAGTCGGAAATGCTGCCTATAGGGATGTACGATGCGGTTCTGGCAGACAGGAATGCTCCGAGAGCCAGTTAGAAATGATTCGGAATAACCGCGTGGTTTGCATTCTGACTGCGAGCATCGTAATCGGTTGGTCAGAACGCAAACCAACCGAGTCGGTCGGAAGGGCTCTGACACAGTCTAGGAGATTCTGACTGTCGGGCAGATGCTTTCCGCCCAACATCGTAATGAAGCCCTTAGTGTCTAACTCCTTACCCAATATGGTTTAGATGAGAGTGGGAATAGTAAATGTCCCCCTTTAGAGTCCAACATCTTCCCCTATATAGTTTATTTTGGAGTGAGAATAGTACATGACACTCCTTTCATGTTTAACACCTTCCCTAATATGGTTTAGATTTGAAAGGGAATAGGAAATGTCACAGTTTTAATGTCCATCACCTTCACCAAATTGGTTTAGATTGAAGTGTAATTATTAACTGTCCCACACTCTAGTGTGCATCACCTTTCCCAATATGGTTTAGATTGGAGTAGGAATAGTTAATCTCACCCCTTTAATACCCAACACCTTCCTTGAATTTGATTAGATTGGAGTGGGAATAGAGATTGTTACCCTTTTAGTGTCCAACACCTTCCCCAAATTGGTTTACCGGGAATAGCAAATGTTACCCCTTCCGAATCAAACACCTTTCCCAATATGGGTAGCTTGGAGAGGGAATAGTAAATGTCACCCCTTCGTGTCCAACACCTTCCCCAATTTGGTTTAGATTGTAGTATGATTAGTAAATGCCCCCCCCCCTCCTTTTAGTATCCATCACCTTCTCCAATATGATTTAAATTGGAGTGGGAATAGCAAATGTGCCCCTTTAGTATCTAACTACTTACATACATTGGTCTAGAATGACGTGGGGATAGTAAATGTTACCCTTTTAGTGTCCACCACCTTCCCCAAATTGGTTTCGTTTGGAGTGGGAGTAGTAAAGGTAACTCCTATATTGTCCTGCAGCTTCCCCAATTTTTTTTATATTGAAGTAGGAATAGCACATGTTACCCGCATTGTGTTCAACACCTTCTCCAATATGATTTAGATTGGAGTGGAAATAGTAAATGTTACTCTTTAGTGGTCAACGCCTTCTCTAATAAGGTTAGATTGAAGTGGGAATGTTAAATGTAACCCCTTTAGTATCCAACTACTTTCCGAAATGGATGTTGATATTAGAGAAAATAGTAAGGTGCCGATCACGATCCTGTAAAAACCGGGTACGAACCGTCGGACGGAGCATATTCTCCGTCCGATGCGTACCCGGTCGTCAAAATTTACAAACATGGAATTACGATTCGCACGGGAACACCATTTCCGTACGAATCGTAAAAAACCCCGACCGAACAAAATAAACCTACAAATGCGATCCGGGAAAGCGCCGACCTGACGTCGGGACGCTCGCAGCCTGCCATTCACGAACCAGAAATTACGATTCGCACCGACGTCATCCCGCACGGTGAATATTTTCCGGCTGCCAAAAACTGCCGGGAAATCAGGACGACGCGAACAAGGACTACCAGTACGCGATGGACAGACAGGACGACGCGAACAAGGAGGACCAGTACGCGACAGGACGACGCGAACAAGGAGGACCAGTACGCGAGGACAGACAGGACGACACGATCAAGGAGGACCAGTACGCGACGGACAGACAGGACGACGCGAACAAGGAGGACCCGTACGCGACGGACAGACATGGACCCGAACCTACGTGTCATCCCGGCCCTCATAGCAGTCGACCTCCTCTACAGGTTCGGACGCAGACGCCGCAGAAGGTCAGAACAACTAAGGGAGGGGGAAAGTGGGGTGGGGTGGGGGTGGCAGGACCAGGGCAGGCCACAAACCCCCCACCAAAGTCACACAGCACACATGCCCTGGACATACCTGACTCCCATGCCCTGGTCACTACGAGGGGGTGGGGGCGTGTCCAGCTAAGCCAGCGACCGCCACAACGGAAGTCCGTAACGACGCGAACCGGCAACACAACCAGACAGGTACGTCCCGTACCCATGCCCACACCCACGTCACCCCAACAATGGCGGGACGGCTCGTACCCACGTGGCAAAGGCCTGGGTACAGGCCGCACAAGCATCACATAGCGTGGTGACGGATATGTACGGACCCTACCCCCACCCCATATGCATGGAGCGTACCCCCACCCCAACAGTGTAAGTACGACCCGTACCCACACCCGCGTACGTATGGAGCGTACCCCCACCCCAACAGTGTAAGTACGACCCGTACCCCCACCCGCGTACGTATGGAGCGTACCCCCACCCCAACAGTGTAAGTACGACCCGTACCCACACCCGCGTACGTATGGAGCGTACCCCCACCCCAACAGTGTAAGTATGACCCGTACCCCCACCCGCGTACGTATGGAGCGTACCCCCACCCCAACAGTGTAAGTATGACCCGTACCCCCACCCGCGTACGTATGGAGCGTACCCCCACCCCAACAGTGTAAGTACGACACGTACCCCCACCCGCGTACGTATGGAGCGTACCCCCACCCCAACAGTGTAAGTATGACCCGTACCCCCACCCGCGTACGTATTGAGCGTACCCCCACCCCAACAGTGTAAGTAAGACACGTACCCTCACCCGCGAATGCATAGAGCGTACCCCCACCCCAACAGTGTAAGTACGACACGTACCCCCACCTCGAATGCATGGAGCGTACCCACATCCGTGGATGTCATGAGCTTACATATTGTGAAATTGAAGAGGTGGGTGCAGAGTCCTCCCAACAGTGCCCTGAGACAGGAAGGGTGGGTGCAGAGTCCTCCCAGCAGTGTCCAGAGACAGGAGGGGTGGGGGCCTATCACTCCCAGCAGTGCCCAGACACAGGAGGGGTGGGAGCAGAGTCCTCCAAGCAGTGCCCAGTCACAAGAGTGGTGTGTGCAGAGTCCTCCCAGCAGTGCCCAGAGACAGGAGGGGTGTGTGTAGAGTCCTCCCAGCAGTGCCCAGTCACAAGAGTGGTCTGTGCAGAGTCCTCCCAGCAGTGCCCAGACACAGGAGGGGTGTGTGCAGAGTCCTCCCAGCAGTGCCCTGACACAGGAGGGGTGGGTGCAGAGTCCTCCCAGCAGTGCCCTGAGACAGGAGGGGTGGGGGCCTATCACTCCCAGCAGTTCCCTGAGACAGGAGGGGTGTGTGCAGAGTCCTCCCAGCAGTGCCCTGAGACAGGAGGGGTGGGTGCACAGTCCTCCCAGCAGTGCCCTGAGACAGGAGGGGTGGGGGCCTATCACTCCCAGAAGTGCCCTGAGACAGGAGGGGTGGGTGCCTATCACTCCCAGCAGTGCCCTGAGACAGGAGGGGTGGGTGCAGAGTCCTCACAGCAGTGCCCAGACACAGGAGGGGTGGGGGCCTATCACTCCCAGCTGTGCCCAGACACAGGAGGGGTGGGTGCAGAGTCCTCCCAGCAGTGCCCAGTCACAAGAGTGGTGTGTTCAGAGTCCTCCCAGCAGTGCCCAGTCACAAGAGTGGTGTGTGCAGAGTCCTCCCAGCAGTTCCCAGAGGCAGGAGGGGTGTGTGCAGAGTCCTCCCAGCAGTGCCCAGAGGCAGGAGGGGTGTGTGCAGAGTCCTCCCAGCAGTGCCCAGACACAGGAGGGGTGTGTGCAGAGTCCTCCCAGCAGTGCCCAGAGGCAGGAGGGGTGTGTGCAGAGTCCTCCCAGCAGTGCCCAGACACAGGAGGGGTGTGTGCAGAGTCCTCCCAGCAGTGCCCAGAGGCAGGAGGGGTGTGTGCAGAGTCCTCCCAGCAGTGCCCAGACACAGGAGGGGTGTGTGCAGAGTCCTCCCAGCAGTGCCCTGAGACAGGAGGGGCAGGCCACAAACCCCCCCACCAAAGTCACACAGCACACATGCCCTGGACATACCTGACTCCCATGCCCTGGTCACTATGAGGGGGTGGGGGCGTGTCCAGCTAAGCCAGCGACCGCCACAACGGAAGTCCGTCACGACGCGAACCGGCAACACAACCAGACAGGTACGTCCCGTACCCACGCCTGAAGAGCGTGGGTACGAGTCGTACCACGCCCACACGCACGTCACCCCATCAATGGCGGGACGGCTCGTACCCACGTGGCAAAGGCCTGGGTACGGGCCGCACAAGCATCACATAGCGTGGGGACGGATATGTACGGACCCTACCCCCACCCCGTATGCATGGAGCGTACCCCCACCCCAACAGTGTAAGTACGACCCGTACCCACACCCGAGTACGTATGGAGCGTACCCCCACCCCAACAGTGTAAGTACGACCCGTACCCCCACCCGCGTACGTATGGAGCGTACCCCCACCCCAACAGTGTAAGTATGACCCGTACCCCCACCCGCGTACGTATGGAGCGTACCCCCACCCCAACAGTGTAAGTATGACCCGTACCCCCACCCGCATACGTATGGAGCGTACCCCCACCCCAACAGTGTAAGTACGACCCGTACCCACACCCGCGTACGTATGGAGCGTACCCCCACCCCAACAGTGTAAGTACGACCCGTACCCCCACCCGCGTACGTATGGAGCGTACCCCCACCCCAACAGTGTAAGTACGACCCGTACCCACACCAGCGTACGTATGGAGCGTACCCCCACCCCAACAGTGTAAGTACGACCCGTACCCCCACCCACGTACGTATGGAGCGTACCCCCACCCCAACAGTGTAAGTACGACACGTACCCCCACCCGCGTATGCATGGAGCGTACCCCCACCCCAACAGTGTAAGTATGACCCGTACCCCCACCCGCGTATGTATGGAGCGTACCCCCACCCCAACAGTGTAAGTACGACCCGTACCCCCACCCGCGTACGTATGGAGCGTACCCCCACCCCAACAGTGTAAGTACGACCCGTACCCACACCCGCGTACGTATGGAGCGTACCCCCACCCCAACAGTGTAAGTACGACCCGTACCCCCACCCGCGTACGTATGGAGCGTACCCCCACCCCAACAGTGTAAGTACGACACGTACACCCACCCGCGTACGTATGGAGCGTACCCCCACCCCAACAGTGTAAGTACGACCCGTACCCCCACCCGCGTACATATGGAGCGTACCCCCACCCCAACAGTGTAAGTAAGACACGTACCCTCACCTCAAATGCATGGAGCGTACCCCCACCCCAACAGTGTAAGTACGACACGTACCCCCACCTCGAATGCATGGAGCGTACCCACATCCGTGTATGTCATGAGCGTACATAATGTGAAATTGGAGAGGTGGGTGCAGAGTCCTCCCAGCAGTGCCCTGAGACAGGAGGGGTGGGTGCAGAGTCCTCCCAGCAGTGTCCAGAGACAGGAGGGGTGGGGGCCTATCACTCCCAGCAGTGCCCAGACACAGGAGGGGTGGGTGCAGAGTCCTCCCAGCAGTGCCCAGTCACAAGAGTGGTGTGTGCAGAGTCCTCCCAGCAGTGCCCAGAGACAGGAGGGGTGTGTGCAGAGTCCTCCCAGCAGTGCCCAGTCAAAAGAGTGGTGTGTGCAGAGTCCTCCCAGCAGTGCCCAGACACAGGAGGGGTGTGTGCAGAGTCCTCCCAGCAGTGCCCTGAGACAGGAGGGGTGGGTGCAGAGTCCTCCCAGCAGTGCCCTGAGACAGGAGGGGTGGGGGCCTATCACTCCCAGCAGTGCCCTGAGACAGGAGGGGTGTGTGCAGAGTCCTCCCAGCAGTGCTCTGAGACAGAAGGGGTGGGTGCAGAGTCCTCCCAGCAGTGCCCTGAGACAGGAGGGGTGGGGGCCTATCACTCCCAGCAGTGCCCTGAGACAGGAGGGGTGGGTGCCTATCACTCCCAGCAGTGCCCTGAGACAGAAGGGGTGGGTGCAGAGTCCTCCCAGCAGTGCCCAGACACAGGAGGGGTGGGGGCCTATCACTCCCAGCAGTGCCCAGACACAGGAGGGGTGGGTGCAGAGTCCTCCCAGCAGTGCCCAGTCACAAGAGTGGTGTGTGCAGAGTCCTCCCAGCAGTGCCCAGTCACAAGAGTGGTGTGTGCAGAGTCCTACCAGCAGTGCCCAGACACAGGAGGGTTGTGTGCAGAGTCCTCCCAGCAGTGCCCAGAGGCAGGAGGGGTGTGTGCAGAGTCCTCCCAGCAGTGCCCAGACGCAGGAGGGGTGTGTGCAGAGTCCTCCCAGCAGTGCCCAGACACAGGAGGGGTGTGTGGAGAGTCCTCCCAGCAGTGCCCAGAGGCAGGAGGGGTGTGTGCAGAGTCCTCCCAGCAGTGCCCTGAGACAGGAAGGGTGGGGGCCTATCACTCCCAGCAGTGCCCAGAGACAGGAGGGGTGGGTGCCCATCACTCCCAGCAGTGCCCATGGAACGCAAAGGGTGGAGTAGTCACAGATACCATGCCCACAAATGTCAGTCAGGTGCACAAAGACCCTGCAGTACATGTACCACATGTGTGCGAGGCTGGGAGTATACGCATGCATAGCGCAGAAAAGAAAACATGTACACATGAAGTCATGTCAATAGGCCACATACACAAGTACAATGACTACCAAGGATGCCACGAATGATGCAGGTGGAGACATCGCTCAGCATGCATGTGCAAAGGTGAAGGACTACGTCACACACCTAGCTAATGGACACACAGCTCGGTGGTCAGGGGACACCCTGCAGGGAAGAAGTCAGGGTACACAGAGGAAGGAATACACCTTGGGACAATTGCAACATGCAGCAACTGCTTACATGAATGGAGAAAGGTAGCTAACACCGTGTGATGGCACACAGATCCCAGGGTCCCCCCTATGAGCAGCACACTACTACATTTCCCACACACCCAACACATGACCAACACCCACAACCATGTAGCAGCCCCACCAACAGCAATGCCAGCAATGCAGGAGTGTTCCAAGGGCAAAAAATAAATAGCTTTATTCAGCATGAGCAAAAAACTAGTATGACGTAAGTCCAATATTAACAAAGGCCATAGGGCAGTCCAGGAGTCCCAGCTGGATGGGGGACACAGTGGGATGCGTGTCCCCTAGCTTGCCTGCACAGTTACAATCCGTTGTCTTCCACAGGGGTGAGGGCATCATGTGGGGGGGAAGAAACAGGCACCGCAGGGACAGGAGGGTGAAGGGTAGGTGTTGTGGGTGCAGGGATGGAGGACTCCACCACAGGGGGTGGGGCAGGGCCAAAGGCGGAGGCCAGGATCTCGCTGCACACCTTAGCAAGGTCCTCCAGGGACTCCCCTGCACCCGAAGGAACCACAGGCCCCAAGGAGGTGGGGGGGTCAGAGGGATGGGTCGCAGCGCCACTGGGGGAGGGTGTGGACTGGGGGGGACTCAACCACCCTGACCGAGGACTTCCTTGACCGCTTGCGTGGTGGCGTCACTGTGGGGCTCAGGGACAGAGCGGCCATGAAGGAGTCTTTGGGGGAGATGTGGCCAGGAGAGCTGAGGGGAGGGGATTTGGAGGGAGTGGATTGGGTGGAATGCGGACTCCCACTCTGGCTGCGTGTCACACGTTTGCCCCCCGACCCAGTGGGTGTGCCTACTGCACCCTGTGTGTGCGTGTCAGGAGGTGTGCGGCGGACCTTCCCTGCTGGTGTGGTGCCTGTGTCTGTTGTGGTGGGTGCATGCTTACGTCTGGGTGTATGTGGGACAGGCATGGGAGTGGGAATTGTGGAAGGAGCAGGGGTAGGGGGTGGGACGTAGCGCTGCAGGAGACCCACTGCTGCAGTCAGTGTGGAGTCTATGGACCTCAGCAAGTTGCGTTGGTCAGCCTGCGATGAATGAATGCCCTCCAAGTATGCCTCCATGTTGTTGAGGACCTGGTTGTGGGCATGGAGGACATTAAGGATCGCAGTCTGACCAATCTGCAACTGCCGCTGGATGTCCACAGACTCAGCATTGGCGGCAGCAGTGGAGACAGGGGCAGGGGGTGCAGTGCCTGGCAGGAAGGAGACATGTGGTGACCGGGCACGTTGGGAAGGGACACGAGCATGTGGGAGGCGGCTGATGCCAATGGAGGGGGCGGTGCCAGATGTAGGGCTGCTGTCAGATGGTGGTGCAGCCACCGCCCACTCGGAGAGATCATCCTCGGACCCGTCAGCTTCATACTCTGTTGTGCCAGTCGACAGGTCCCCGGGTTCACTCTCCTCCGCCTCAGTCCCACTCGAAGTGCCAGCCCCGATGTCACCGCTGGCACTGGTGCTCGGTCCCTCCGCGCCGTCTGTGTCCATGTCTCCCTCCGTGTCCCCCGACGATGCTGTGGGCAGGGTGAAGAGACAGAAATTAATCATAAACCTGTATACATATGTCACATGAGTCAAATCTACGTAGGTTACAGTGCATAGCCTGAAACAAAGGATGAGTTACAACTACAAAACAAGGTACATACGTAGGCCCTGCAAGACACAGTTGGGTGACCCACCATGCCATGGAAAAACTATGGAGAGCATGACACAATAGCAAATGAGATGACATGGTATTCTGACTGAGGAGCAAGGCCCTGGGGACAATACAGCACTGCATCTGCACCACACAGCGTGGCAGGAAATTGGGATGAGCAGGGACCAAAGCCAGGAACTAGAGGCACATGCAGCATAGGTAATACTGAGAACATGCCCACCCTGACTGGCACGCTGCACCTTGAGTGTATGTCCAGACAAACATCACACACTGGCCAGTCCGAGCAAGGAGATGACAGGTCTTGACATGTAGGCCATGCCCGCCCCACCCACCCCCTACATGAGACAAATCTGTGGAGACACAGGAAGCACTTACATCTCTTAGTCTGGGTGAAATACACATTGGATGCAACAATCCAAGATTGCACACCAAATACCCAAGGTGCGCCTGTCCTAATAATAATCTACAAATGGGCATCATCAGATGATTGCAACAAGACACACAGGCAATGGCCACCGTGAGTATGTACTTTGAAAATCAGGTCAGGCTGGACAGTGGACACTTGTAATACATCTCACGTCAACAAACATGGTGCCAGGGGACAATGGCACAGAGCACAACCTATGCTGTAGACACAGAGATTGTCGACATTCTCGGATTACACACATGATACCTAGGAAAAGATGCCCCTGGGGACAGTAGTGGCCACACAACTCCATGCTCCTGAATGGGAATGACTGCAACACACGCTAACATCCCTGCACTATGCCTAACGCACACTCATGCACATCATGTCACAGGCCACCACATGGGCCATGCCTGCTGGAAGGCCTGGCACTCGAGAGATTAACTCCCATGTCTGGACTCAGCATTAGTGCCAACTGACATGGAACCCACAAGTCCAGAACTGGACAGGGCACAGGCAAGGTCACAAAACCTGTTACACACCACCCCCACACATGATGCTGCAGGCATTGTACACTTGGAGAAGGTGTCAGGCTACATAACCTTGTGATGGAGTGACTACACACAGACCAGGGAACACATTGCAAGGAGGGGAAGGGAGGCAGGAGAGCACTGCAATACTGTGGGGAACAGGATCTGCACAGCACCATAAACCCTGGAAGTGTATCCATGGAACAGTGCACTTACAAATGCTGGTGAAACACAACAAACACACACATGTACCTACCCCCTTCCGGCTGCTGCATGTCCTGTAGACGCTTGTCCAAGTCAGGAAAGACCACCGCCAGCACACGTTTCTGGATGTGGGAGAGACGGCGGTGCCCGCGGTTCTTGTGGCTCTCAGGTGAGTCCCCCAGCAGGACCCGTGCGATCCTCCGCGTCCAGCACCGGATATCCTGCCAGCGTTTCCTCACCTGGGACAGGTGCCGCCTCCGACCATCCGCACTCCTCACGGCGCTGACGGCGTCCAGCCATATCTGCTCCTTGGCAGAGGCGTCTACCTGTGAGGATGAACAAGTGACACTACATCAATACACCTTGCACATGTCACGGGGACACAGATTAGAACACATTTGCTGTTTACAACAAGGCATAGTGTGCATCCAACGCATTGCAACTTTGTCATAGGGACATGATCCTGTGGGGGAAGGCCAAAAGCAGTACGTGCCATTGAAAGGACACAGGTGGAATGAGGGCAACTACACAATCAATGAGCCAGGCTCACACTGTGCATCACACCCACCCCTCCTGTCTCAGGGCACTGCTGGGAGGACTCTGCACCCACCCCTCCTGTCTCAGGGCACTGCTGGGAGTGTTAGGCCCCCACCCCTCCTGTCTCAGGGCACTGCTGGGAGTGATAGGCCCCCACCCCTCCTGTCTCAGGGCACTGCTGGGAGGACTCTGCACCCACCCCTCCTGTCTCAGGGCACTGCTGGGAGGACTCTGCACCCACCCCTCCTGTGACTGGGCACTGCTGGGAGTGATAGCCCCCCACCCCTCCTGTCTCAGGGCACTGCTGGGAGGACTCTACACCCACCCCTCCTGTCTCAGGGCACTGCTGGGAGTGATAGGCACCCACCCCTCCTGTCTCAGGGCACTGCTGGGAGTGATAGGCCCCCACCCCTCCTGTCTCAGGGCACTGCTGGGAGTGTTAGGCCCCCACCCCTCCTGTCTCAGGGCACTGCTGGGAGTGATAGGCCCCCACCCCTCCTGTCTCAGGGCACAGCTGGGAGGACTCTGCACCCACCCCTCCTGTCTCAGGGCACTGCTGGGAGGACTTTGCACCCACCCCTCCTGTGACTGGGCACTGCTGGGAGTGATAGGCCCCCACCCCTCCTGTCTCAGGGCACTGCTGGGAGTGATAGGCCCCTACCCCTCCTGTCTCAGGGCACTGCTGGGAGACATCAGGCATTCCCCCCCTGGGACCCCCCCTACAGTACATAGCATGTGTGTCACACCTGGACACAATGGCAGAAGTCACAGTCACTAAAAAGGGACACAGTCTGTGCCAGTGGACACTGCACTCACCTGATAACCTGGTCGCCCATACAGCAGGGGGTACTGTGGGAGGATCACATCCACCAAAGCCAGGTTCTCCTCCAGGGTGAAAGGCTGTGACCTCTCCACAGACCTTGACATGGTTCCAGGGAATCAGTAGCAGCAGCTGGGTCGTCGAATACAAAGATGTGCAGGCAAGTGCTCCCTCATGGGACCTGGCTGCCTTATATCTGCCTTGCTGGCCCATCTCATGCACAGGAGTACAGAGTGATTGGTCCCTCACATTTGCATCCTATGTTTCCTCCAATCCCTTCAAACCTAGCAGTCTGTGGGTTATCTATCGGTTTTTTTCTCCTGCATGATGTCAGCCCCACAAACACATTGCAACAAAGTAGATTAATTCCAACTGACTTCTGCTGTGCACCTTCCAGAACAAATTCAAAATTTGAACTTGGTCTCCATGACAACCAGCATGCATGTAGGCCTTAATACTTGTCCCTCATGTGTCCCCTATGTAATTTGGAGCTTCACACACAGGTACGGTGCGTTCCGGGGCCCTAGGGCACCCCAAATGCATTGCAACGGCCCGTACACGCGTGCCTACGTTCGCTATCACTATGGGTGTCCTCGCGTATGCGTACTCGTAGTGGTACGGGCCGTACACACGCCTGTACGCTCCCTATCACTATGGGTGTCCTCGCGTATGCGTACTCGTAGTGGTACGGGCCGTACACACGCCTGTACGCTCACTATCACTACGTGTACGCATACACGAGGACACCCATAGTGATAGGGAGCGTACAGGCGTGTGTACGGCCCGTACCACTACGAGTACGCATACGCGAGGACACCCATAGTGATAGGGAGCGTACAGGCATGTGTACGGCCCGTACCACTACGAGTACGCATACGCGAGGACACCCATAGTGATAGGGAGCGTACAGGCATGTGTACGGCCCGTACCACTACGAGTACGCATACGCGAGGACACCCATAGTGATAGGGAGCGTACAGGCGTGTGTACGGCCCGTACCACTACGAGTACGCATACCCGAGGACACCCATAGTGATAGGGAGCGTACAGGCGTGCGTACGGCCCTACCACTATGGGTGTTCTTGCGTATGCGTACACGTAGTGATAGGGAGCGTACAGGCATGCGTACGGCCCTACCACTATGGGTGTTCTTGCGTATGCGTACTCGTAGTGGTACGGGCCGTACACATGCCTGTATGCTCGCCATCACGATGGGTACACATACGGCAGCACTCCCATAGTGATATGGGAACGTACACTGGCCCTCTTAGCAGCAGTACGGCGGTTTTCACACATCACAGTGGTGACAGGCGGCACACAGGTAGGGATAGGGCGGACATACTTGTCCATGGATGGTCATACTTGTCCATGGATGGACATACTTGTCCATGAATGGACATACTTGTCCTTGAATGGACATCAAGGCATCGTCTGTGCATTACTACATGTGTGGGGCACAGGTGTGACGGGCTGTGATGTGGAACATTACTCCTGAGTCAAGAAGGCACCAGATGTATGATGAGATGTGTACAGATGTACTGTGTGACTGTGCAATGTGTGCCAGGCATGCCCTTGACTCCTTTGACATGTGTGCATGTCGTACTGCACACTTGGGGTGAGCGTAACTGGCATGGCACGGACACCAACACACGGAAGTGTCCCCTGATGCCCGGTACAGGGGTTACCACACCTGACTTGTCACTACCCACGGTGCACAATGTGACTATGTCATGTATGTGTGGGGGCTTCCCATCAGGTTGATGTTGGAGCACCCTCAAAAGCTGCAGCTGTTGCAGCAACCAACATGTGTCTGTGTGTAGATTGACATTGCACACTGTTCCGCGCACCATGCCACATGTGGTATCGGATGTGAGGTGCACATGTATGCATGGGACACAGAGTAGCGTGACAAGGACATGTCTGCATCCTCACAATGAATGTGTGGTGAGTCATGACCAATGTTCCCTCTTAATTTTTTCCTCTGTGTGCGGCAGTGCAAGATCTCTGTGCGCTGCAGCCAAGGCTGTGTGCGCCAAGTATGCGAGTGCAGCCTGCGAGTATATAAATCCGTGGCAATTACCACTCAAAACTTTTGTTTGCAATGAGATAGAGATCAAGTGCATTTCACACATATAGCTCTAATTAACAGGGTCTTGTGACAGTTTTGCACTGTAAAGACAGATCATCGTGACATTAATTGTTTATTCTAGTTGGACCTATACCCCAGGCTAAGAAAAGGACAAGACTCAGAAGGGAGCCCCAAATAAGATTTTAATGAATATTCTTGATTGGAGCACTGATCATTTGGTGAGGAATTGCTGGAAGACTATTCAAGAGAATATATATATTTAGCAAGTTGACAATTACATGACACAGTTACCTTTTGATGTACAACAATGATTAATGTCTTTGCTAAGTGCAAGTGTTTGAAATGTGCCCATCCAGGCCAAACATAGACTGTGGGAAAGGGTGGCTCAGACAAGTCAATGTGCCGTCACTAGATGTGCGACACATTTGCTTC
Organism: Triturus cristatus; assembly: GCF_964204655.1. NCBI lineage: Eukaryota > Metazoa > Chordata > Amphibia > Caudata > Salamandridae > Triturus > Triturus cristatus. The sequence continues at coordinate 114,723,065 of NC_140588.1, forward strand.
TTTCTTTGGTCCATGCCATTCTTCCAGTGCTGATAAATTATATCAAGGTCAACTTTGCTATTTAAGAGATAGGCCTTTGTCATCATCAGCGTAACCACGTGATTCTCCTCCAGTCTAGTTCTTGATTTAGACTTGATAGTGTTCAAGTGACTGAATCCTGGTTCACAGTCTGCACTTGATGACTGAAATGTTGGAACATCGCTGACAAGCCACATAATGCAAAGCATGCTATTGGTCAGGCATTCAAGAACGGCAGGTGGTATATGTCAATATCACTCAGCAAACCTGAGAAAGGAAAGATAAAATGTAGTTCTTGTATACATTTATCACGATACTCAGTGAAAAAGTATTTAGCATTATCTCACATCCTTTTCCTTTTTTATAGATCTAGTCAGAGTCGTTTTAACCCATAGGCAAAGTGGGCTCTGGCCCAGGACCCCAGCTTTTCAGGGGGCCCCTTGAGAGAGCCAGCTCGGTTCTGCAGAGTCGTGCTGTAGTGACCCTGAATAATTCTTACACAGATTGTAATGGACTCTCACACATCACCCCTATTCAAAATAAATCAAAGGAAAACTGTATTTGAAACAGACATTTTGCAGAGAAATTATGCGTTTATGTTTCACTCTTTCAGATCAAGGCAGAACCTCACATATTCATATGTCACAGATATTATTTGCAGTACTATTAGTGAACTGATGCTGTGTTACAATATTGAAAACCCACCTCACTTTCCCTAAATATTAGATGTAAACACATTTAAAATGCCGTGGCTGGTGAATGGTTTAAATCTCTAGCTAAGCGCCCACCCAAAGTCAAAATGCTATAAATTTGCTGTATGACGGATATGAACACCCATCGCAGTGCTAAAACAATTTCAGGGCGCATTGCTGATACTGCACGAAAATTGTATCTTCAATTCCACCTGAGATTATTAAATCAGGTTGTCCAATTTATGTTCTAAACTGAAACACAAACAGTATTAATAAACGTTAACAATTATTTGTAATATTTGTACATGTTATATGCTACGTGATTTACAAATACTTACTTACTATGGCTTGGCTCGGGGATTCATTTTCGCGCCTGTCTGTCTCTAGCGCCAAGTACAGGGCTTCTCTGGAGCCGCCATCCTTACTTCTCCTAGTCTACCTCAGATTGGCCTGATACATTTTCGATACTGACGCGGTTCTGCCTAAGCAGCTACGATCTGATTAAATGAGCATAAATGATTCTTAGCTGACAGGGGAAGCGTGCAAGAAGCATTAAAAAACTGATATCAGTCGTAGAACTGAGCATCAGTTAAGGTGGCCGAAAGAGACCTCGACCATCTGTAACATGATTGGAGCGGGCCGGTCCTAGGATATGTGGGGTCCCGGGCAGAATAGGAACATGCGAGGCCCCTATATTTTGCATAAGATTTAACCTCACAGGAATTGACATCATAGGAAGTAATATCAATTGGCCATTATTTATATGGCATTGATTAAGCTGCTTTGCAAGAAGCTACTTACCTAGTTTGGACATCAGTAACATGGTTAAAAAGCTTTAATATTCCTAATAAAATACGTACATAGATATTAAATTGCTATTAAGTAGATTAAATAAAGTTTAAATGTAGTTTAAATGATTCAAACTTGGTTATTGTTCTATTGAATGGGATGAATGAAAATTATATGCTAACAGGTCATTCTGAGTCTGCCACTAAGAGATGTCCAAAAGAGAGGTGAAACTTTACTAATGTGGAGAAAAGACAGTTTTGATTGTACTTCCAAAAGACTGGAGTTACACCATAGCTCAAGAGGGTGATAGGGTCCTGCACAAGTAGAAAGGAGAAGGATCTGCCTCCAATCAGGGCCATCTAAATTTTCGGATGGCACAGGAGTTTGGTTGGCACTGAGTATGGGGTTCCGGACTGAACGTAAGGAGTGCTGCAGAAAGATAGATCCTTTTTTAATGCAGTGCATAACAACAAGTGGATAGTGCCTTGCAGATAGAGGGCTTCGGACGAAAAACCCAGCAGACGGCATAAAGGTGAGAAGAAATGGCATAACGATCCAGCCATCTCAGATGAGGAGCCTAGCACGGTTCTGAATGATTTGAAGGGTACTGAATTCAAGAAGGCAAGAAGCACAAGAAAAAAGGCATTTGCTTAATGTAGTGAGAAGGTAATTGACTGTACAACAGCCTCATGGTAGTGAGAGGGCAGAAAATGAATGACTTTCTGTTGCTTATGGATGTAGTAAAGGCACGTGGATGAAAAACTTGGTAACACTGTTTGGGGATTGGTTGCACCCATTAGTACCAATTTAACACCCAAATTTAGAAGCGGAAACAAAAAGTTGACTAGTCCTGCTTTTCAAAGGGCCTTTCCACATGTAGCAAGATGTGTCGCTGCATTTTTAGTAACTTTTGAATCGTTTGAGATAGAAAGCAATTTTGTTAAAATCTGTAGATTCTGCAGCAGATGGTGGATTATGTGGCAAATACGGGAAATGCATAATTCTGCAGAAATTGATGCTACCGCATAATCGCATAATTCTAGTGACCCTGCCTAAAATTAGTGAGTTAGTTAGCTAGAAAAGTGCCCCATGTTTGCAAACTAGGGAAGTTGTCAACTTGTAAAGACATGCGGTATAAGTGTTTTGTAAGAGATGGAAGACTGCACTGATTTGATTTTGCTGCAGGCACTGTTTACTTTAATATCAACAAAAATCAACAGTAAAAACCGGCTCACGTGATGATAAACCAGGTCAACAACTAGCACAAAAAAAGCGGCCTACAAACTGACCAGACAGGAGGGGTTTAAGTGGGATGAAAAAACTGGGGGGGTCTTTCAAATGGGCATGGCTGATGTATTTAAGGGCGTGGCTTAAAAACATGTCAGCAATAAATCTGTGCATAGCATAGTGTGCCGTCTGACTGGTATTTTGCTGCATCTGTCATTGCCTCCAGATAAATATTACAACAGGTAACATTATACCGACAACAAGCCAGGACTATTGGCTTTGCCAGTGGCTATTAGTTGCTTAAGATGAATAAGCAACATCTACAGTTTCCTTGTATATAATGCTGAAAATGCTTCAGTTCTGAAATGATGAGACTGAAAGAACTAGAACGAGTCTCGTTGAAATTACTTTAAAGGCAGTGAAGGCCAGCACTGCTGCAAAGTTAAGATGTGTTTTTTCACTCCGAGTGTGAGGGCAAAAATGGAGAGCGGACCTGTCTCATCACCTGCTTTTCAGAACTTTCTTTCATTGTGCAGACACTGGATCAATGTTTTTTGCAGCCAAGTAAAGGACATGAATATAGGTCCTCTTTTCAATGTCCATTTTAATTTACTACCGGGTCTAAGACTCGAGTGACCCAGCACACGTTAAACCCTGCTCGATCCACTTATGCATGCGGATTCTGCTCCTCTGCATGCACCTCTTGTCTGACTGCTGTACTCACACCTATCTGCTTCCCCCACTTAATTCCGTTTGTCTTGCCCCTTTAATTCGCCTCTCTGCTTCCTTTCCACTTGTCCTTGGTGAGCAGCTTCCATTGTGATGCACCGCCATCGCCACTCTATATCCTTTGCTGTGCCCCCTGCAGGATATTAAGCCTTTTATTCATACAGGGGCAGGGCTACTTCACAGGCAAGGGCACTTAAATGACTTGTCTGATTGCTGTCATCAACATGCAGATGCAGCCATTAGGCCCACAGAGAGGGTCCAGCAGGGGAGATTGATAACAAAAAGAAAAATATAAAGTCCTAGGGGCCCCTGGGCCTCAAAACTCTGGAGTGTGTAAAGCTGGAAGGCCCAATGGGTGCGAGCAGTCGCGGGGCCCTGGGCAGCTGCCCATGCCTAGCGCCGTCCCTGGATTGGAGAGTGAGGCGGCAGCAAAGACTCTCTAAAGACACACCCACCTGGTTCAATCAGTGCCCACAGCAGCGGGCCCAGGACCTGGAAATGCGCTCAAAGCCTCCCTCCCTGATCGGAGAGATGAGGGGAGGGCTTCTCTCCGGTTCCACTTCTTGGGAGGTGAGTTGGTTATGAAAGAATGCGTCCGTTTTTGGAAAGACAAGAGTTACGTCCTGAGGGGCAGGCAACCCCATCAAGGAAGAAGAGGCTGGTGGAAGAAATGAAGAGAACCGGAAAATGAACCCTTGCACAGACAATGGCGAGCAGAGAGTGCAGTGATGGCCCTAGAGAGATCCCTTGTGTCATCACATCAATCAGCGCATCAAAATTAGGCCCCCTGCCGGAGAGAAAAAAAAAGAGACTTGTGCTTTCAGGAGGTGTGAACTTTCGTGGAAGACATACATTCTGACTCGCAGAGGGGCCTCCGAGTGTGAGCGCTTCATCTGCACTTCTGCAGCTGCGAGAGCGGCCAGGCTTCAGAGAAGCAGCACGATGATGCAGGATCCGGCCCGCAACGCCCATTGGGTTGAAAGTGTTTCAGCTCCCCCCTCCCCCCCCCCCCATCCCTCGTGTGTGACAGCCGGGCTGAGAAAGCTTCCCGGGCACACACAGAGCCGCACCCCAGTACTTCACAGGTCTTTAAAAGACCTTTCACTTTTTAACGAGGCTTTGTTTCACCCCTTCTTAGAGCCCCTGAATCTCCAATCTGCATATTGCTGAAAGACCGTACTTATCACGGCATTACCATTTAAAATGCGGTGGCTGGTGAAGGGTTTAAATCTCTAGCTAGGCAGAGATGTGCGCGCTTTGTGAGAGTGTCTGCGCGCTTGTAAAAGACCCTATGAGCGCCCGCTCAAGCGCGCAGCTTACTGGGAACAGTGGTCATGACATGTGCACCTTCATGGCAAAGTGTGTGGGCTGTCCTAGTGTAATGTCATGTGACCTGTGGCTCTAGTGTTCCGCTACCAGTCTCTGCAATCGGCATCCTACTTCTGCTGATGTGTGGGCGTATGTCACTCCTGTCTTGCGTCTGGCTGTTCACTTGCACTGGGACACAGCTATTCCCATGGCATGGCATGGGGAGGTTCTCAATCTCCGTGTGTAGCTGGGTCTTGGTAGGAGTGTCACCTTGCATCCATACGTGTCCTGGGCATGTAGCACATACCTGACTCCCTATGTAGCATATGTGTATTGACAGATTAACATGTGCTCAGTACATATGAATTGTTGTCGTAGTGCACTCACTCTTCCTTGTCACTTCCAAATTACTGCAGAGCGCCGCCTCTTGCCCGACCAATTCCGGACTTGGCTGCCATGCGGGAGAATGACAGCATCCGGTGCTACCGCTTCCCCCAACCGTTGATTCTGGAGTTGACAGCGAGACTGGCACCACACCTGCAACCGCAGCACAGGTATCCTACGGCACTGACACCCCAGCTGAAGGTAATGGCTGCCCTACATTTTCTTGCCACGGGTACCTTTCAATATACCATAGCTCATGTTGGTGGCATGTCCAAGAGCATGTTCTGCCGTGTGCTGCATGATTTCTTAGAGGCCATGCTGATTCACCTGGATGACTTCATCAAGTTCCCAACCCCTGAACAGTTGACTGCGGTCAAGCGTGGATTCTATGCCCTGGGAGGGATGCCCCATGTCATTGGGTCCATAGATGGGACACATGTAGCTTTGGTACCACCACACGCACGGGCGGTGGCGTACAGCAATCGGAAGCACTACCACTCCATCAATGCCCTTGTGGTGTGTCAGTCCAACATGGTGATTTCACATGTCTGTGCTCGTTTTCCAGGATCAGCACACGATGCCTACATCATGAGGCGTAGCAGGATGCCTGAAATGATGATGCAGCTGCGCAACGAAAGAGCATGTGTTGTTGGTGGGTACAGTCTGTCTGTCCTGTATTTTGCATAGCCTACCAGCACGACCGCTTCACCACTTCTAACGATGTCCATGTGCTTCCCATGTAGGGGACTGTTAGACGGACCGGGAGGGTCGGCCGAGGACAAGGGGAGAGGTCTCCGGGGAGAGCCGTCTCCAGTGATCGTACAGACAAGTAACTTCCCCCCCACAGACAGATACCACACAAAGAGATGAGTTAGCGTTCTTTATAAGCACTTCCTAAGGTACGATGAAAAGGTACAAGGAGGTCTGGACTCAGGGGTCCCCTCGATTCAAGTCTCTCAAGATGGGAAAGGGGGTAGCGGGACAGTCTGGTTACCAGTCTGGCAGTTGAGGTGGTATGGTGGGTAGCTCCCAATCCTCGAGCTTAGGTGGTCTAGCTGGTACGGGCCGCGGCAGCGCCAGCAGGTCCCAGTGAAGATGGTCGATACACGGGCCGCGGCAGCGCCAGCAGGTCCCAGCGAAGATGGTCGATGTACGGTCCGCGGCAGCGCCAGCAGGTCCCGGTGAAGATGGTCGTTACAACGGGCCGCGGCAGCGCCAGCAGGTCCCGACGAGGATGGATGTTGCAGAAGGCCGCGGCAGCGCCAGCAGGCAGGACGATAGATCACAAGATAGGGCTACGGCAGCGCCAGTAGTCCGTCAAGGCTGAGTTCTCTCAGTGTCTCTCGACTCCAGGATACAACTGCCTTCCTGCTCCGCAGCTGCTCCAGTTATAGGGTAGGTGCCCTTTGATGTCCGGACCCTCGCACTTGGGGGTCGGAGGGTCCGGGATGAAGGTGTCCAGACACCCAGCGGGGGGGTGGAGCCGGTGCCTGGGGGAGCTGGAGGCGATCGTCACCTGGCGGGGGAGAGTCCTTGGCACTTCGTCCTCCCATTGACCTGCCAAGTGGTCCGCTCACCTCCTGGGTGGATGGTGGTGCCGGGATGTCGGGGCCGGCCAGGCCCAGGGTTAGGGTCGGGGGGAGGCCACGCGGCCTCGTGGTGCAGGGCCCAAGATGGCGGCTTGACCCGGCCGAGGGAGCCGGTGGTGGCTTGGGCCCGTGCTACAGGGAGGTCCGAGGGCAGGAGTTCCGTCGGGAGACGGGGTGCGGGTGATTCTCGTGGGCCGCGCCTGGGGGGCCGGGGCTTGGGCCCTGTCATGCGGGGAGGGCGCAAGCCCTTCGTGTGGCCTGTCCAACATGCGTCCCCCCCAGCTGAAGGCGGGGAGAGTCACCCATCTCCTTGGGGACTCTCTTCGTCGAGGCGGAAGAAGCGGGACAGGCCATCTGCGTTGGCGTGGTCTTGGCCTGGTCGGTGCTCCACGGTGAAGTCCATTCCCTGCAGGGAGATGGACCAGCGCAATAGTTTTGGGTTTTCCCCCCGCATCTGCATCAGCCACTGCAGGGGTCTATGGTCGGTTTGTACCCGGAAGTGGGTACCGAAGAGATAGGGCCGGAGCTTTTTGAGGGCCCACACCACGGCGAAGGCCTCCCTCTCGATGGTGCTCCAGCGCTGTTCTCGGCCCAGGAGACGTCGGCTGATGAAGGCCACCGGCTGGTCATGACCCTCGGGGTTCACTTGGGAAAGAACCGCTCCGATGCCGTGGTCGGAGGCGTCTGTCTGTACTACGAATTCCCGACTGTAATCGGGGGCCTGGAGCACAGGGGCGGTGCACAGGGCGGCCTTCAGCTTTTCGAAGGCCGCTTGACAATCGGGGGTCCAGTTAATCCGCTTTGGTTGGTTCTTGGACGTGAGACCCGTGAGGGGCCCCACAATGCTGCCGTAGTCCCTCACGAACCGCCGGTAGTAGCCGGTGAGCCCCAAGAAGGCTCGGACTTCGGTCTGAGTGACGGGGGGCTGCCAGGACTGGATGGCAGCAATCTTAAGTTGCAGTGGGGCCACCAGCCCGCTCCCCACCTGGTGCCCCAGGTAGGTCACGGACCCTTGACCAATTTGGCATTTGCCGGCCTTAATCGTGAGGCCGGCCCGCTGGAGGGCCTGTAGGACCTCCTGGAGGTGGAGGAGGTGGTCGGACCAGTGGCGGCTGTATACAGCGATATCGTCCAGGTAGGCAGCGCTGAACTCTTCGAGCCCCGCCAAGACCTGGTTCACAAGACGTTGAAATGTAGCGGGGGCGTTCTTCATGCCAAAGGGCATGACCTTGAAGTGGTAGTGACCATCGGGGGTAGAGAAGGCGGATCGTTCTTGAGCTCGGGGTGTGAGACCGATCTGCCAGTAGCCCGCTGTTAGGTCGAAGATACTGAGGATAGGATGAGCGTCGGTTCGGGTGACAGCGTTCAAGCCCCGGTAGTCGACGCAGAATCTCAGTTCAGGTGTGGTGCCGGGGGCAGCGGCTTTGGGGACCAATACAACTGGACTGGCCCAGGGACTGTCCGAGGGCTCGATGACCCCGATCGTGAGCATTTTGGCCATTTCCTCATGTATGCAGGCCCGTACCCGATCTGGTACGCGGTAGGCATGGTGCCGGACAGGGGGACTGTCCCCGGTGTCTACGTCGTGCAAGCACCAAGGGGTGACCCCGGGAGTGAGGGAGAACAGTGAAGCGAACCGCAGCAGGAGGTCCCGGCAGCCCTGGCGTTGCTCTGGGGTGAGGGCATCGGAGAGCCGGACCCCGTCCACGGAACCGTCTTTCTCCTGAGTCTTCAGGAGATCAGGGAGAGGCTCGGAGTCTTCTTCCGCCCCACTGTCTGTAGCCATCATGAGGCTGAGTTCTGAGCGCACAAAGTGTGGTTTGAGTCTGTTGGTGTGGAGGACCCGAAGGGGGTTCCGGGTGGTCCCCATGTCGATGAGGTAAGTGACGGGGCTTTTGCGCTCGACCACCTTGAAGGGCCCCGTCCACTTATCTTGCAGGGCACATGGTTCGGTGGGGGACATCACCCACACTTGTTGTCCAGGTTCGAACTCGACGGAGGAGGCATTGTGATCATACCATCTCTTCATGTCTTCCTGGCTGGCCTCGAGGTTCGCCTTGGCCATCTCCCTGAAGCGCCGGGTCTGATTACGTAGGGCCAGGAGGTACTTGAAGACGTCTGGAGGGGTCTTTAGGGGGGCCATCTCCCAACCTTCTTTTACTAGGCTGAGGGGCCCTCGCACAGGGTGCCCGTACAGGAGCTCGAAGGGGCTAAAACCGAGGGACTTCTGGGGAACTTCCCGGTAGGCGAAGAGGAGGCACGGGAGTAGTACATCCCACTGGCGACGGAGGGGCTCTTCCAATCCCCCAATCATCCCCTTGAGAGTGCGGTTGAATCGCTCCACTAGTCCGTTCCCTTGGGGGTGATAGGGGGTCGTGAATCGGTTGGTGACCCCGCACTGTTGCCAGAGGGACTTCATGTATTTGGAGATGAAGTTCGTGCCTCGGTCGCTGACGACTTCTCGGGGGAAGCCCACCCGGGAGAAGATCCCCATTAGGGCCCGGCCAACCACCGGAGCTGTTACTGTTCGTAGAGGCACCGCCTCGGGGTAGCGGGTGGCGTGATCCACCAGTACTAGGATGAACCTATGTCCTTGTGCCGTGCGGGGGTCCAGGGGCCCCACAATGTCTATTCCTACCCTCTCGAACGGGGTGGTGACCACCGGGAAGGGTTGTAGAGGGGCCTTCAGCTTACGGCCACTCTTCCCGCTGGCCTGGCACGTGGGGCAGGACCGGCAGTGGTTCAGGACGTCGTTCCGCATCTTCGGCCAGAAAAAGTGGGTCACTAGGCGACTGTAAGTTTTGTCTTGGCCCAGGTGTCCAGCCAGGGGGACATCGTGGGCCAGATTGAGCAGGAAGTTTCTGAAGCGGAGAGGTACCACCAGTACTCGACCGGCCCCTATCTCTGCGATCCTCTGTTCGCTGTATAGCAGGTCGTTCTCCCAGTAGACCCAGTGAGTTCCGGTGGAGTCCCCTGCGCTCTGGGCGCTGGCTTGTTGGCGGAGTCCCTCGAGGGAGGGGCAAGTCTTTTGCTCCTGGCGGAACTGTTCTTGGGTGGGCCCCCCTTCTTGACGCCACTGAGCCAGGCCGGGGACGTCCTGGAGGGGCGCGTCCCCTTCGGTCGTTGGCTCCGGGGGGTTGGCCTCATCGTTGTCTTCTACTGGGGCGACCGGGGGCGGAGGTGCTGGCCATTCCGGTTCTTCTGGTCGAGGAACGGCATGGGCTGCCCTGGACCGGGTGGTTACGCAGGCCCAGTCCGGGAGGCCCAGCATCCCCAGGTGCTCTCTTCTCTCGACGGTGGCCCATTGGGAACTCTCAAGGTCATTCCCCAGGAGGCAGTCCACGGGGGCATCATCCCGGACCGTCACTTTCAACAGGCCGGAGACCCCTCCCCATTCGAAGGGGACGCAGGCCATTTGACACAGGCTTTCGGAATTGTCAGCTGAGCGGACGGGGCAGAGAATGTTCGGCAGGATCTGCTCGGGTTTCACCAGGTGACAGCGGACGGCCGTCACACTGGCGCCTGTGTCACGTAAGGCCTCGGCCCGATGCCCTTTAATGGTCACCCACTGACCGTATTTCCTGGTGTTGGCGGGTAGGGGAGCCCGCGGGACTATGTCTTTTCCCCCTAGGCACGCTAGAACCATGGCGTCCGGTTCCCACTCTTGCTGGGCCGGCTCGTACTCTTCCTGTTCCTCTGACAGTCGTTCTTCCCCCAGGGCGGCGGCAGCTACCTGGCGGGGCTTGGGTGTTTGGTTCTGCGGGCAGCTCGGGTCATTGGCGTAATGGCCGACTCGCTGGCATCGGTGGCACGTGACATTGGCTCGGAACCCTGGACGCATCGGGGGGTTTCCCCGGCCGGCCGGGGGCGGGGTGCTGGCCACGGGTGTTGCCGGGAGGGTGTCTCTCCCTGGCCCCTGGCCTCCTCCTCCTCCCCGAGGACGGTGCTGGCCTTGGTTGCTTCGGTTCTGCTCGTGCGGTCCTCTCCGGCCCACTCGGGTGCTCTCCCATCGGTCAGCTTCAGCGGCGAGCTGCCGGGGGTCGGTCAATTTACTGTCGAGGAGGTGCTGCCTGAGCTCGACGAAGCAGTTGTTCGACAGGTGTTCCCATACCATGAGGTTAAAGAGTTGTTCGTAGGTCGTTACATGGCTCCCCTTGATCCACCCCTCGAAGGCTCTGCTGAAATAGTTTACGTACTCCACCCAAGTTGTACCCGGGATCCGGGTGCAATCTCTGAACCTCTGGCGGTACATCTCGGGTGTGAGGCCGTAGCGGGTGAGGAGGGCAGCCTTCATGTGGTCGTAGGATGACATTTGGTGATCTGGGAGCTGCAACAGGGCATCGCGACCTTCGTTGACGAACCTCCCCCATAGTCCAGCTCCCCAATCACTCCGGTCGATCCGGTGGGAGGTCATGGCGATCTCGTAGGCTTTGAACCACTGTTGTATGTCGTCTTCTCGGACATACTCTCGGACAACATCCTTGGGGATGTGGACTTTTTTCTCGGTTGCCCCTGGGGTGTGCGGTCGCTCAGGCACCCCCGTCTCTTTATTCTGTTTCCGAAGTTCTATTTCCGCCAGTTTGCGTTCGTGTTCGAGTGTTATTCTTTTTTCCTCAAGCTCTCTCTGTCTCTGTTTTTCTTCTCGCTCCTCTCGGAGCCGCAGATGCTCTAGATTTAGTTTCTGCTCGGCTAACTTTAGTTCACCGTCCATCTTGAGTCGTGCCATTTCCAACTCGTGTAATCTGGTCCTTTCTCTTTCCTGGATCTCCTCCTGCGAGAGGCCCGTTCCCCTCTCCTCGGGAGCCGTGGCGTTCCCCTGTGGTGCGACACTGTTTTGGTCGGGGGATCCGGTGATCCCAGTTTCTGCCCACGACTCAAGGGCGCGCTTCAAATCCTCTTTGGTACTCAGGCCGGTGGTAGCAATGCCTAGTTCCATGCAGAATTGTTTAAGTTCGCGGTGGTTATACTCTTCCAACTTATCCATTTGGAACTTTTCAGTGGAACCGCTATCTTTAGCTGACATCGTGGTTTTGTCGTGGGGTGAGCTACTCTCTGTACGATTACGCGTTGATTCGGATCGCGCCGCTGGCCACCAATGTTAGACGGACCGGGAGGGTCGGCCGAGGACAAGGGGAGAGGTCTCCGGGGAGAGCCGTCTCCAGTGATCGTACAGACAAGTAACTTCCCCCCCACAGACAGATACCACACAAAGAGATGAGTTAGCGTTCTTTATAAGCACTTCCTAAGGTACGATGAAAAGGTACAAGGAGGTCTGGACTCAGGGGTCCCCTCGATTCAAGTCTCTCAAGATGGGAAAGGGGGTAGCGGGACAGTCTGGTTACCAGTCTGGCAGTTGAGGTGGTATGGTGGGTAGCTCCCAATCCTCGAGCTTAGGTGGTCTAGCTGGTACGGGCCGCGGCAGCGCCAGCAGGTCCCAGTGAAGATGGTCGATACACGGGCCGCGGCAGCGCCAGCAGGTCCCAGCGAAGATGGTCGATGTACGGTCCGCGGCAGCGCCAGCAGGTCCCGGTGAAGATGGTCGTTACAACGGGCCGCGGCAGCGCCAGCAGGTCCCGACGAGGATGGATGTTGCAGAAGGCCGCGGCAGCGCCAGCAGGCAGGACGATAGATCACAAGATAGGGCTACGGCAGCGCCAGTAGTCCGTCAAGGCTGAGTTCTCTCGGTGTCTCTCGACTCCAGGATACAACTGCCTTCCTGCTCCGCAGCTGCTCCAGTTATAGGGCAGGTGCCCTTTGATGTCCGGACCCTCGCACTTGGGGGTCGGAGGGTCCGGGATGAAGGTGTCCAGACACCCAGCGGGGGGGTGGAGCCGGTGCCTGGCGGAGCTGGAGGCGATCGTCACCTGGCGGGGGAGAGTCCTTGGCACTTCGTCCTCCCATTGACCTGCCAAGTGGTCCGCTCACCTCCTGGGTGGATGGTGGTGCCGGGATGTCGGGGCCGGCCAGGCCCAGGGTTAGGGTCGGGGGGAGGCCACGCGGCCTCGTGGTGCAGGGCCCAAGATGGCGGCTTGACCCGGCCGAGGGAGCCGGTGGTGGCTTGGGCCCGTGCTACAGGGAGGTCCGAGGGCAGGAGTTCCGTCGGGAGACGGGGTGCGGGTGATTCTCGTGGGCCGCGCCTGGGGGGCCGGGGTTTGGGCCCTGTCATGCGGGGATGGCGCAAGCCCTTCGTGTGGCCTGTCCAACAGGGACGCTGGCTATCCCAACATGCCATGGCTGCTCACACCTCTCCGCAACCCCATCATGCCGGCCCAGCTCCGCTACAACACCGCCCATGGCCGGACAAGGCGAGTGATAGAGAGGACGTTTGGCCTGCTGAAGAGCCGATTTCGGTGCCTCCACAAGACCGGCGGCGCGCTCCCATATGCCCCTGCGAAGGTCTGCAAAATCTTCATGGTCTGCTGCATGCTGCACAACATGGCAGTTGAGAAAGCTGTGCCACTCATCCTGGATCAACATGACGAGGACCATCCACCCGTGGAGGACGAAGGGCTTGGCAATGGGGCTAGTGATGTGGAGGATGTGGAGCCACAAGAGGACATCCAGACTCGGCTCATACGCGACTTCTTTGCTTAGTGGTGATTATCAGTGTCTGAGTGTGCACGCATTGGTCCCCGTGTGGCATGTGTTGTGATGTGTGTCTCCACCTGCATGTATGGCACGTGAGTCAGAGGTGTGTGTGGGTGTGTCACTGGAGTGATGGTGCCAGTGATGGTTGTATTTCCCCAGTCATAATTGTGACCTAGCATGTTGTCATCCATACATGTGTCGAGTAAATGCACATGCAAGTGGCTGTGCTTTTTGTGGCTGACTTCTTGTGTGTCTCTCTTCCCCAGGTACTTGCGCATGCCGTCTGCTGGTTGCATTGTTGTGGCACTGCTATTCCTCATGGACACGTCATCGTGGGCTGACTCAGCGTTACAGGCACGGACACGTTTGGAAGTCTCCATAGGGTAAGGGATGCATCAGGGGTGTATTGGGTGTGGCAGTTGTTCACGATGTATGCACACTGCCCCTGTCGATGTTTGGTTCCTCTGCAGCCATGTAGCATCACCATGGGACACGACATGCAGCTGTGTACACCTGAATAGATGGTCTGCCTGGTTGACAGTCATCCGTGATGGGATAGTGGATTGTGATGATGGCATCAATGTGTGTGACACTGCCCTCGGACACATACGGTTAGCATTGGCTTGACATGGTGTGGGACTTCCACATCAGCGGATCAATGGTGTATGGCAGTCTCTCCGTGAGCAGCTGTGGGTGTTTAGCTGTTAGCCGACAATTGTGTGCCAGTTCCATGGCTAACACGCATTTGTGCTGCAGAAGGGGGGTGCCAGTGTTGGACCCACATGTTACTCCACAAGATGTGTTCATGTGTACTTCAAGTTGCCTCTGCAATCCCGAAAACATGACTAATAAAGGTGTCCCTATGCCTCCGAGGTGCCTCTTCTCAGTCAATGCTGGTGTGTTGCCACGGTGCATCCAGCATGTCTGGCATGGTTTTCCCTGATAGTGGCTATGTGTCGATGTGTCGAGTAGCAAGATGCAAGCTGTGTGTGTGGGCTGAGACTGTGTATTGGGCATGATGTCCATGACTGTGTGGGTATTGTGACATGTGCCATCCCCATGCATCCAACGTTGGCCAGGCCCCCATTCTCTGCATCCACCGGACTCAAGCTTGCAGGACATGGTTCTGCCACCTGTCTACACATACCTGGGTGCCCCCCAGGACACTGGACATGATCCCTGACCTCTGCGCATGACTGTTGCTGTACTCAATGTGTCTGTCAGCACGGTTGTGCGGCCACCCCCTCAGCTGGTTGGGCCCATCACGGGTGTGTATGGTGCTCCATGTCTGTCTTGCCTAATACACTGTGACCCGTGTGTCCTGTGCCAGACTCAGGCCCCAGGGTGTGGATGGTTGGAGTCAAAAGAGAGCTTAGGCATGTTTAGACTTTACAACACACATGTAAGGTAATAATGCAACCAGCAGGCATCTTCTCTTCATGGTGTGAATTTTTATTTTGGGGGGGGGGGGGGGATAAAGTGAGGAGCTTTCCGGGAGTTTGGAATCCAAAGTTCAGTAGGGGAGTTGGTGTCCTTGCCATTGGAAATCCTCATAGTCCATGCCACAGTCTTTGTCAACATTGGTCAGACAGTGACCAGCAGGGCCATGTGGCAGAGAATGTCTCTTGATGCTGTGATGCTGTTGCTCCAGTGGGCCAGGTGCCAGGCCAGGTGTCCTGGCAGATGGTGATGTAGCGCCGACCCTCACGGTCCTTTCCGTGGACGACCCGGCCTCCTGCGGGGACCCTCAGCAGCAGGCCGTGACGATGTTTGGGATGCTCTGTCAGATGTCTCCTCCTCCTCCTCATCCCTCCCTGTGGGTGGTGATGTTCTACGCCGTCTGGCACAGGGAGAGTTGGCCATGTTGTTGGCCATCCGACGGAGTGTATCGTGAATCCCCTGGAACACCGTCACTTGCTCAGCCTGTCTGTCCTCCATCCTCCGTTGGTGTTGCAGTAGACAGGCATGTTGCTGGGCCTGCTGGGTCTTGATCCCCTCGAGGATGGACACAACCTGGGCCATGCCCGTGGTGTCCTGCCGGTATGTGTCCATGATGTTACGGACATGGGCAAATACCGGTTCCCCAGCCAACTGGTCAGGCTCACGCCTCCGCCGTCCTCCACTCCCACCACCCCTGCCCACTTGCACCTGGCCTGCCCTTGTGGGTACATCGGGTCTCCGGGACCCCTGAGGGGTGGCATTGGCGTTGTCGCCTGCCTCCTCCTGGGTGCCCGGGACACCGTGTCCCTCATGGCCGGCCTGGCTGCATTGTGGTGGTGGGGCAGGGATCCTGGGTGTCTCCTGGGATGTGGCAGGAGTGGGGGTGGTGGTTGGCACAGTTGTACCTGACGCAGGTGCTGCAGGTGGTTGGACACTAGAGGGGCCAGGTCGGTCGGGGTCGTCCACAGAGTGGTGAGAGTCGTCGCTGCCGGTGGGATCGGGCTCCCGCAGATCCGGGTCCTGTGAGTCTTCCCCCCCAGTGTTGGGGGGTGAACCACGACGTTGACCTGTGTGTGAGAGAGACAATGTTAATTTTGGTCCATGCAACATCCATGTTTCATCAGTTTCAAAGTTGGCACTTTTCCTCTTGGAATTAGGATCTGTCTTGCATTCCACTCACAGTGCACTTGTGCATGGGTGTGTCCCTTGGGCACCACTTTGGCCCCTTTAACTATGTGTGGCACAGTCTTACTTGCTGCGTCAAGTGTGACTGCAGTCAGCAGTGGAGTGGGCAGGTGTGGCTAGCCATGCATTGGCGCCTTCCGTGTAGCACTGTACATGTGCACATGGAGTGGATCCACACACTTATATAATGCAGGTAGCTGTCGTTGTGCTCGTGAACAGGTTGTGACATGGCCCTGTGTTTTGCCATGGTGAAGAGGGGGGGTTCTGGCACTGGCCACCCTTGGCTACATGCACGCAGTCTACCTGCTGACGAGCAGACATTCCCGCACACCACACGGCTGATTTGCTCTCCCTGTGTCTCCCTCCCTCTCTGTCCCCCTCTCCCTCCCTCTGTGTGTCAGCATCCTCCCTCTGTCCGTGTCCCTGTGTCTCCCTCCCTCTCTGTCCCCCTCTCCCTCCCTCCGTGTGTCAGCCTCCTCCCTCTGTCCGTGTCCCTGTGTCTCCCTCCCTCTCTGTCCCCCTCTCCCTCCCTCTCTGTCCCCCTATCCCTCCCTCTGTGTGTCAGCCTCCTCCCTCTGTCCATCTTCCTGTGTCTCCCTCCCTCTCTGTCCCCCTCTCCCTCCCTCCGTGTGTCAGCCTCCTCCCTCTGTCCGTGTCCCTGTGTCTCCCTCCCTCTCTGTCCCCCTCTCCCTCCCTCTCTGTCCCCCTCTCCCTCCCTCTCTGTCCCCCTCTCCCTCCCTCTCTGTCCCCCTCTCCCTCCCTCTGTGTGTCACCCTCTGTCACCTCAGCCCAGCTTCCTAGACACACACTTTTTCCAGTCCTTTGAATGGCCCTTGGCTTGTTGCTGTGAGTTTGTTTCTGATCTCCAGGCACCCATTGGGTGTAGTGTCTGTGTGTGCGCTGCTGCTGTGGTTGTGTGTGCTGCCACTCTTTCACAGTGTTGGCTGTTCATTAGCTGCTGTCATGTGCGAAACAGTGCCTTCACCCCCATGTGTTGATGCAAGGCGTCCGCCATTTGCTGGCGAGTCTTTCCTGTGTGGGGACACACTGTTTGTCTGGCTGTGACCTGGGCCATATGGGCAGAGGGCATTGTTGTCTGCTTCTGAGTTGCACTATGTGATTTTTGGGGCCCACCCTCCCGCCATCCGGGTTACCATGTCATGTGTTGGTGTCTTCTGTGGCCTGTGACTTGACATTGTCCAGCTGGGTGCATGGGGCATGGTGGCGGCAGTGGCATGTGCGTGTTCATGGAGTGTGGTTGAGTCATGCGATAGGTTGGCGTGGTTGCGTGCCTGTTAGTGATTTTGGTTGTGGATGAGGTCCCCCCCATGTGAGGTGCGTTGTTCGTGTACTCACCCGGGTCTCGGAGTCCTCCTAATCCTTCGACTGCCTCCAGCGGCTGTATGGCCATCACCCTCTCCTCCCAGGGCTGGTAGTGTACGGGTCTGCGGGAGGGCCCTCCTCCAGTGGCGTTGGCCTGGTTGTGTTCCTCCAGCATCTTGGCTCGGACCCTCCTCCGCAGATCGTACCACCTGGCTTGGCATTCCTGCCTGGTCCTTCTGGTGTCCGCAACAGCATTCACAGCATCGACGATGGTCTGCCACATGGCTGTTTTAGCTGCCATGCTGGTCTGTCTGACCAATGTTCCAAAGAGCTGTGGCTCGACTCTAAGGATTTCATCAACAAGGACCTCCAACTCTCGGTTACTGAACTTTGGATTCTTGTTAGTGGGCATGGTGAGGGGTGTGGGTGTGGATGGTGGGGGGTGTGTGTGGATGGTTGTGGGTGTGTGGGTGTGGTTGTGCAGGTGTGTGTGTGTGAATGTGATGAGGGGGTGTTTGTGGAGGTGGTTGTGTGAAGGTGTGCAAGTGTAAGGTGTGGTGAGGCTTGTAGTATGGTTCTGTGGTGTCTGGCAGCAGTGAGTCTGTTGCAAAGGCTCATGGTTTGTGTGTGTGGGCCCTTTTTATTGGTCCATGGGTGGGTGTGGCTATGTTTGAAGTTTGGGTGGGTGTGTTATAAGGAGTGGTGGTGTTTTGGGCCTCTGTTTGTTTTTGGCAGTTGCAGGTCAGTGAATGTGTTTTGTTAGTGTTTGTTGGCCATGTTTAGTGGCTTAGTGCCATTCGAATAGTGTATTCTTGTGTTGTTTTGTTTTGTCCTGGTTGTGTACGTGCGTTTTGAGCGTGTGTACGGTGTGTACATGGGCCATTTGGTTGTACGGTGCTGTCCTTGTGTGTGGCTTGGTACGACTCGTACATGCGGTTGTGATGTTGGGGCCTGGGGTGCACTCCGTACTTAGGAGGTTGTGTTGGGGGTGCGACGGGAACGTACTGGGGTGTACATAGACGGTGGTACGACACGTACAGGGGTGGGGGTACGACTCGAACGTACTGGGGTGTACATACATGGGGGTCGGACACGTACAGGGGTGGGGGTACGAATCGAACGTACTGGGGTGTACATAGACGGTGGTACGACACGTACAGGGGTGGGGGTACGATTCGAACGTACTGGGGTGTACATAGACGGTGGTACGACACGTCCAGGGGTGGGGGTACGACTCAAACGTTCTGGGGTGTACATTGACGGTGGTACGACACATACAGGGGTGGGGGTACGACTCAAACGTACTGGGGTGTGCATAGACGGTGGTACGACACGTCCAGGGGTGGGGGTACGACTCGAACGTACTGGGGTGTACATACATGGGGGTCGGACATGTACAGGGGTGGGGGTACGACTCAAACGTACTGGGGTGTACATAGACGGTGGTACGACACGTCCAGGGGTGGGGGTACGACTGGAACGTACTGGGGTGTACATTGACGGTGGTACGACACGTACAGGGGTGGGGGTACGACTCGAACGTACTGGGGTGTACATAGATGGTGGTACGACACGTACAGGGGTGGGGGTGCGACTCGAACATACTGGGGTGTACATTGACGGTGGTACGACACGTACAGGGGTGGGGGTACGACTCGAACCTACTGGGGTGTACATAGACGGTGGTACGACACGTCCAGGGGTGGGGGTACGACTCGAACGTACTGGGGTGTACATACATGGGGGTCAGACACGTACAGGGGTGGGGGTACAACTCGAACATACTGGGGTGTACATAGACAGTGGTACGACACGTACAGGGGTGGGGGTACGACTGGAACGTACTGGGGTGTACATTGACGGTGGTACGACACGTACAGGGGTGGGGGTACGACTCAAACGTACTGGGGTGTACATTGACGGTGGTACGACACGTACAGGGGTGGGGGTACGACTCGAACGTACTGGGGTGTACATAGACGGTGGTACGACACGTCCAGGGGTGGGGGTATGACTCGAACGTACTGGGGTGTACATAACATAACATAACACATAACACGTGTATTTGTAAAGCGCACGTTCACCACTACGGGTATCTTGGCGCTGAATAACAGATGTTTATGGGGGTCGGACACGTACAGGGGTGGGGTACGACTCGAACGTACTGGGGTGTACATAGACGGTGGTACGACACGTACAGGGGTGGGGGTACGACTGGAACGTACTGGGGTGTACATTGACGGTGGTACGACACGTACAGGGGTGGGGGTACGACTCGAACGTACTGGGGTGTACATTGACGGTGGTACGACACGTACAGGGGTGGGGGTACGACTTGAACGTACTGGGGTGTACATACACGGTGGTATGACACGTCCAGGGGTGGGGGTACGACTCGAACGTACTGGGGTGTACATACATGGGGGTCGGACACGTACAGGGGTGGGGGTACGACTCGAACATACTGGGGTGTACATAGACGGTGGTACGACACGTCCAGGGGTGGGGGTACGACTGGAACGTACTGGGGTGTACATTGACGGTGGTACGACACGTACAGGGGTGGGGGTACGACTCGAACGTACTGGGGTGTACATAGACGGTGGTACGACACGTACAGGGGTGGGGGTAAGACTCGAACGTACTGGGGTGTACATTGACAGTGGTACGACACGTACAGGGGTGGGGGTACGACTCGAACGTACTGGGGTGTACATAGACGGTGGTACGACACGTACAGGGGTGGGGGTTCGACTCGAACGTACTGGGGTGTACATACATGGGGGTCGGACACGTACAGGGGTGGGGGTATGACTCGAACGTACTGGGGTGTACATACATGGGGGTCGGACATGTACAGGGGTGGGGGTACGAATCGAACGTACTGGGGTGTACATAGACGGTGGTACGACACGTACAGGGGTGGGGGTACGACTCGAACGTACTGGGGTGTACATTGACGGTGGTACGACACGTACAGGGGTGGGGGTACGACTCGAACGTACTGGGGTGTACATAGACGGTGGTACGACACGTACAGGGGTGGGGGTTCGACTCGAAGGTACTGGGGTGTACATACATGGGGGTCGGACACGTACAGGGGTGGGGGTACGAATCGAACATACTGGGGTGTACATACACGGGTGGGGGTGTACATACACGGGGGTACGTCTCGGACGTACGGGGGCGGGGGAGTGTTGGGTGCGTATGCGGGCACATGTCTCCATGGTTGCTATGGGAGTTGGGTGCGGACGGTGTTTTTTCCATACGGTTGTAACATCGGACGCACGGGATGGATCGTGATTCCTCGGTCGGACTTCACCTTTCACATTTGTACGGTAAATCGTCTGAGGACGTGTCGGACACATTTTCCGACCCGAGGACGTGTGGGAAATCATTCCCGATGCGGTTCGTATGGACTTTTTACCATGCAAATCGTGATTGCCAGTTCGTATGGCACTTGTACGATTCGTACGGTAAAAAGACCGGATACGAGTCGCACGGGGAATTTTTTTACCGGATCGTAATCGGCACCTAAATGTTGCCTCTTTACAGTCCAATACCTTCCCCAGTATGGTTAGATTGGAGTGGGAATAGTAAATGTTACCCCTTTAGTGTCCAACGCCTTTCTCAATATGACTATATTGGAGTTTGAATCATAAATGTCACCCCTTTTGTGTCCTACACCTTCCTCAAAATGGATGACATTGGAGTGCGATCATTAAATGTCGCATATCCAACACATTTGTAGTGGTGGTGAAGCACTTATCCACAGCGTATACAAGAAGAGGCTAACGCTGGTGACTGTGACAGCCGCGGGCCAATGGCTGTGTCTGTCTATGCTGATGACCGCGTACGTGGCGTATATGTACGTCGCATTTAGAAAAATAACTCACTTGCCTCCTGACACTGCTGCAAGCAAGGCCTCCTCCATTTTACCTGCTGTTTGTAACCTCTGGGAGCAATCATGCCAGGCCAAGCAGGTGTGAAGGCCCTGCCTTCTCTCAGGAGCAGCTTAAGAAACTGGTTGATAAAGTGCTCCCCATGTATGTCCAGTTCTATGGCTTACCATAGGAGCATGTACATATATCGCATAGATTTGTTACTCTGTTTAACTCCATCCTTTTCATCCCCACAGGCTACAATGGGCCTCTGAGTCCCAGAGTAAATTCATATTACTGTTGTAACATGTTGTGGTCCCTACATAGGATAATCATGTCATGGATTGTATAACTAGCGTACTTATCTTCACCATTGTGATGTGATTTGTGTGACAAGCCCTAGATCTTACATGTGTTGCACTCTCATATCAATGCATGTATTCTTTTCATGATACATATGTTATATTTGCTACATTTTTATTCATGGGGTGAGTACTACCAATCTGGAAGGATCTGGGTACTCTCAATGTTATGCATCAAAAAGAAGAGGGGACTAGGAGCTAGTTATGGTCCAGTACCCATGCTCTATATAGTAATCTCAAACCAAACGGTGGGTAAGTGTTTCAGTGTGGGCACAAAAGTTGTCCACAAAGATTGAAAAATAGAAAAAGGAACAGAAAGGAGTAGGTTTAAATCCCACATAATAGAGGCAAGCCCTCGTCTTGTCTCTTGTTGCCCTCACACATCCCAAGGGATGTCATGCTTCATCATCAGGCATTGCTCCTCATCGGGCTAGCACTACAATGCCCTCTGGGTCCCCTGAATAGTCGCTTTAGCAGAGATCTTTTGATAATGCCCTATGATGAGTGTGGGTGTGAGATTGAGAGTTCATAGGAAAGGGCGAGTGAGTGAATGATTAAAACTGGCTAGAGGATACCAAAACAATGTTAGTTTAATGCGTGGGTTCCCCTGACAGGTTAATAAACCTCTAGGTTGTGCATTACTGACTAGTAAATAACGTGCCTCAGTAGCTCTTCGGTCGACATGTTTCGCGCCCTAAAATGGTCGTAACGATCCCTGGCGCTTCCTCAGGACCAATGAAGTGAATAAAAGTGAATAAAACCGTGAATGTGTAAATGTGTAAAGAATCCTACGAAAGAAAAATAGGCAGTCCCCCTTGTGACAAGCTACAAGGTGGCCTAAGCTCAATTAGTGACCGCTCTTGTTGCGACCTAGATGCAGGAAGAAGAATAGAAAATGAAACACAAAGGGTGAATTTATTATAAGTCTCTCAGCGGTGAGATGATTGATTGATGATTGATTGCACCTCATCCCAGTAGTATATTCACATGATGAGCACAGGAAAATGCAAACGAGACAAACAACATAAATGTAGAATCATGCTCAGCATTGAGATAATTGATAGCACTTCACCACATTGATACACTCGATTATCAGGCTAATGAAAAAGTGCCAGTAGTGCCGTAGTAGAATTTGAGCAGATGGCGCTACTCACACACCAGTATACCTACAGGGCTCATGGACCGAAATCGTGGTTTTGTAATAAATTCATCCCAGTTTAGCTAGGCCTTTATATTGTGCCATAAAGAATTCAACTGTACCGTGGGTGCCTAGTTTAATTGTGGGAATATAGCCCCTAAGTATGATACCAGACTGTATGGACCGTATGCATCAAGTAATGGGCCTGGCTGTAAATGTGTCTCTACGGTCATGCAGAAGTAGTTTACCCTTCAAAAGGTCACAGTGGTGTGCAGTGTTTCATAGAAGCTCACATCACAGTACATGGAGAATGTCTCTGGGCTACATGATGTTGGTGGGCGTGCTTAGTCAGTGTAAGTCATGACCAAGTTTGAGGATAGTCAGCAGATGACTACAAAAGTGTATATTCATGTCTTTGTAGTGCTTAGTATGTGAGAATTACACATGTACTGTGTTAACTATTGAATAATGCTTGTGCTAGGTGTATACAAAATTTGTGTCAACCAAACCTATATATTAATCCGTCTTGTAATAATTTGTGTATTCTCTCTTGTATCAACACAGGTCAATGTGGAGAGGTGTGGTGCAGCGGCCAGGGCAGCTGACTTCGAAGCACAGGGTTCATGGTTCAATCCCCGGCTCCGGCGGCAGCTCAGCACCATATGACTCTGGGCAATAGCTCACTTAATTTCCACGACGGTCTCCAGCGTCTTGAGACCCTTAAGGGTGAGTAGTTCATGCTTTACAAATATGGATTTACATTTTAATTTTTGATGCCCATCGGAAGCAATCCATTTGGAAAGTCATTGCCCGGAAGGTGCGCACCCGGAGGTCTATTGCCAGGGCACTGTCCATTTTCGTAAGAGGTGGGAAGAGCTGAGGTGCTGGCCCCGGAAGACCATGGAGGTCCAGCTGGGTATATCCTCCCAAAGTGTATGGGGTGCAGAGACAGCCCCTGACCTCCATAATGACCCTCATACTGACAGCGGCCTACCCAGAGTTTGATGGACAGTTCAGGACCCAACAGCAGCAACAAGGGGGTGGATCCTGGCCAGAGTCATTGCCAACTTTGTGTGTTACGGGCAGGTATTTCCCCATTATTATTAGGGGTGGACCATGTGCAAAGCACAAGAAGAGTTCTTGTTTGTGTAGGTTTGGTAGGAGGTGCCTGCTGATGTGCTTTGCCTGTTGTCTTTCTGATCAGGAACACAGCAGGGTCCAGTCCACTACCAATTTACTGTCTTGAGCAGACACATGGCTGAGTAAAGTATTTAATCAGCTCATGTTGTTTGATGTTGTGGATGACTATTGTACCAAAAAGGCCACTTGTCGTCAGTGTGTAAGGAGTGATGCTCCCTCACTACTGTGTGTCATATGATTGTGGCCCTCTTACATGTGACATAGCATACAGTTCACTTTGTATGCAGTGACTGAGCTATACTTCCCCTTTGTAAGTGGGAAATGTACAGTAGCATGAGATAACAAACCATCACTGGTTCCATCAGTATTAGTTATGGTCACATGAAGAAGACAACACTTCTGTATTCAGGTCAATGAGAGAATTCATATAAGGGTAACAAACATCAGGAAACCACATAGACAATAACATGAACAACAATAATCTTTAGGAACAGATTAGAAATCCCAGTTAGGAACTCTGTATGTATCCAACCCTCCATCTTTATAGCTATCAAAATATGTTTTCAGCAAGGCTAGACCCTCATAGGTTGTAGTTTTATTTCTTTTTGTGACCTTGGAGAGACATAGATGAAAAGTTCAGATCTTGTGCTTTTTCAAAAATGTCTTCCTCCTGGAAGTGGATTTTACATCTCTTGGAAAAAGAAAAGCTTATTCCATTACCAAAATGTATATAGTTCATGCTTTTAGCACTCATAATGTCAGAGGATGGTTAGCCGGTAAACTCACCAAATTGACTAATCTGAGATCCCTGGGCCCAGCAGGAGCCTGATCTCTGATGCCCACCTGTGCTCTCTATTGCAAATGCTGGATACACTTGCAGCCTTATAATGAGTCTGGCGCCCCATAGGACTGCCGTACTTGGGGCGGCGATCCAACTACCCCCACACTGTGGGCCGCCTGCAATATCACGAGAGTGGCGGTTGGACCACCACAAAACCCTTCGTTTAACAGTGATCCAGGATCCCGTGGCTGTCATGCAGCGGTCAGGAGCAGGAATGTGCTGGCAGTGTTGCTGTGGCACCGCCGAGCATATTCTGAGTTGTCGGTCCACCTCCCTGGGCCTTGGGGTGCATGTACATGTTATGTCCCGCTGGAATTGCACCCCTGTTCCTGCACAGTTAGCATGCATGTCACACCGTGGGGGAATGTGTTGCAGGTACTGTCACGGCAGCCAGCTGCCTGTTAGGCTCTGCTGTGATCCTAACAACCCACCATCATGAGACCACCGCTGCACTGCCCTCCATGGCACAAAAGGAGGACCGCCAAACTTGTAATAAGGCACTTAATGTGAGACAGCACAGAAGGAAAGGAGGGAAATAGGATAAAAAAGTGGTTGCATGCTGTGCTCCTTCACACTGCGCTGCACGGAGATGTCCCTCACTACTTTCAATTCATTGCCTCGGTTCCTCTCAATAAAACTTTTGTTTATCAGTTGTTTTTCCTTGCAGAGTCTCTTAGCTTGTGGTCAAAGTATGAATGTCCAACAACAAACGTTTTTGGACTGTAGATTCAAACTCGGGACTTGGTGCTTGAGAACTTCGCAGATGCTTCTTAGTCTCTGAGCATCTAGAACCTTGCACTTTCAATTGTGCAACAAGGCCTTTACTTGTTATTGGGCTCTGTTCCTGTCACAAGGGAATCCTCAAATGATCACACAATGTCTCACAAATGTGCCCTTAAATCAAAAATGATACTCTCCTATTTATAGTTAGGCAAGATGTTAAGCACACATATTGTACCTCACAATGAATTGTACTCATCTAAGTCATTTCTTTTGCAGGTTTCATAATGCCAGAATCTGTGAAAACTGTGGCTGCTGGGATGCTGTCCACTGGGAACACTGGACAATCAAGACTGAAGTCATTCCAGGAAGCTGGACAGGATAGTGCAGGTAAGCCTGACAACTGAACCAGAACTTGCTTTTCCTACTGCTTAGTTCCCAATTGCCAAGAAGTGCATGGTAGGCAGGTGTGCCTTCCTTCTATAGGCTCCGGATTGAAAACTGTCGCAGAGAAGATTCCAGAAGGCTCCAGAAGGTTATGGATTTAAAATGGCCACTGAGAAGATTTCTTATGGGTCCAGAACGTTCCAAATTCAAAAAAGGTAAAAGAGAGGGAACCTGGTGCAAGTGAGCCAAACCAGATTGGTGCTGAATTGTGCAGCAGATTGCCCTTTGAACACTTGGGGGCATATTTACAAGCCCTATACGCCACCGGAGCATTATTGTTTTTGATGCTTCGGTGGCGTGGCACCATTTCCCATATATACATGGAGGCACTATGCCACTTAACGTGGCTAAACGCCACCTTGTAAATTTGCCCCTTACCGCCACAGTCCTCTGTGGCAGAGGGGCAAGCAATGGGTATTTCAGTAGGCGTTCCACCACAACACCCATTGCTTTTTGATGCTGCCCCAGATTTACAATGCTGAGGCAGCACCAAATCTTACTCCAGGAAATACCTAGGGGCTTATTTACAGGCCCTTGCACCATGGGTACGTCATTTCTTTCCATATTAAAAGTGATGCACCAGTGGCTCAAGGGACTTGTAAGTTTGGTCCCTAGTCTTTGAATGGTGATACGAGGAGTAAAAAATCTCCTTGTCTTTTGCTCTTTCTATGTGTGCTGCATTCTGCAGCACACATTGAAAGAGCAAATCACCATGATTGATTGTTTATGTGCAGAAAGGTGTCCCTTCCTGCACATAAACAATCGCCCCTGCAGCACATGCCCCCTTGCAACATGGTGACAGGGTGCATGCACTGGTGCTAGGCAGCTTTTTCCATGCCAGTGCTAGGGGTGAACAGGGGAGCGGCGTATTCTTGTGAATACGGTGCATCCCTGTGTTTAGAATATGTTGTAGCCTGGGGTTGCCAAATTTGGTGTAGCATCACGCTCTGAAATGTTTTTGTAAATATGCTCCTCGATATCCTAATGGCTATGATGTTAGGCTTGTTGCTAGGCATGGCCAGTGAGTGCCTTGAGCCACGTGTGTGACTACTGTGTCCTTATCTGCTTTTACTGACTGCGACTCTACTCCTTTGGGTTTTGTATGACTGCAATATTTCAGTGTGCCCCAGGTGATCTTGCGGGGATAGCAGTGACTCAGGGCAGAGCACATTAGGGGTACTGGGTGAACATGACACATAAAACTTTAAGCATGTTGGTTTAGTCTAGAAAAAAGAATATCTCTCCTCCAGATTTTAATGACAAGTTAGAAAGGTTAGTTCTATGACCAAGCCTTTGATCCTAGTTGATGTTTAGTGATATACGTTCTTGTATCTCCAGAACATCCAAGGGATGAAAGATTGGGGGGAAAAATATGGGATCAGAACGTTCCAACTCTTGTGGCAAACCACATATCTTGAGGTTATTTTTTCTATTTCAGTTTTCAATATCTTTTGCTTGTTTTTTTTTCCAAAATGAAACCTCTGTTTGCAAATGATTAATCTTGAGTCTTGTTCAATCTCAGAAAGTTTATTTTCCACATGTAACAATTTTTCATCAGGGCTTTGGACCCTCTTATTAGTTTCCTCCAAACAAAGTCTGAGTGTGAGAAATTACCATCTTTTCAGTAGTGTAAACCAGACTTTTGCCCTATATGTTCCTACTAGCTGTAGAACTCTAAGAACTTCAAACATTCGAACTAGGCTAACTAGCAGTGTAGGGCCTGTGTACCCTCTTAAAACATGGACAAATTGGCAGAGCACTAATTGGCATACTTAATTTACCCATAAGTCCCTAGTATATTGTTTAAGGTCTTCCCGGAGCTTTTAAGTTAAATGCCACTACTGGACTGCAAAAACAACATTTGATGGACAGAATGCAGAACAATGCCATACATTCATCCCAGTACAGAGATCTGGGTCTAAATCCATTGTTTATTTGCTCACTATGCCGTTCCAGTTTAAACCCAACCATATGCAAATTAGTCTTAACCCTGTGCCTCATGGGAACAGTGCAGCCCGAACTGCCAAGCCAGGTCCTCCCTGGACTGGAAACAAGCATCCGAGGACCGGTTTCGGGGTTTCACCCCTCTTCAGCCAGGATAGCTTGATTCCAGTGGCATGGAGAGCACAGGACACACGTCTGGGTATACCCTTCCCACTCTGGGTGACAAATGCAAAAACAAAAGTTGATGGACAGGATGCAGAACAATGTCATACATTCACCCCAGTACAGAGATCTGGGCCTAAATCCATCGTTTTTTTGCTCACCATGCCGTTCCAGTTTGAACCCATCCATATGTAAATCAGTCTTGACCCTGTGCCTCATGGGAACAGTCCAGCCCGAACTGCCAAGCTAGGTCCTCCCTGGACTGGAAACAAGCATCCTAGGACCTGCTGTAACACTACTGGACTGCAGCACCTATTATTCTATCAACTACATGGGCAGGGCAAACATAGCTCCAGGCCTACCTGCCCAAGACTGATGTTACACTGCAACTCTACTTGTTTAAATAAACCTTTTTGTCAGGTCTAAACCTTCCTTTTAAATATTATTAAGTCACCCATAAGTAGGCCTTCTACCCCTTAAGGCAGAGTGCATGGTATTTAAAAGCAAAAAACATATAAAAAGGTTAACATTAAAAATGTCCTTACATTGACTAGCATCAGCCGGAGTCCAAAAGTACTCCCTCGATGGTCCAGACCTTAACATACACCCACTTACAAATAGCACTAGGGAGGTAAGGTGGACCTTTTCCACCATGTTGAGAATTAAAGCATCTACAAAGTAAGGTCATCAATTATCATGGACATTTTAGATCACATTGAATCAATGACGAGAGATTGAATTTAGTTTGAAAGGCTTTATTTATTTATATGCTTAGAATTTCAAGTATCTTGATTCAATTTAAGAAAAGTATAGAAAGAGAAAAGAAGGTTAGCAATCAAGACATGTGTTCCATAAAGAAACTCAATAAACTAACTATGAGACCAATTCTAAATAAGAAACCATAAAGAGTTCTGCTGGAAGAGAGCGATGAAGAAATAGGCGAACTCCTCTTCTTAAAGAGTAGTTCAGGAAACTCAGCTGAGTTCCCTTCAGCTGCAGTAGCAACTTTAGAGTAATGATATGTGCAGTAGCATTAATCACCAAATTAATAAAAGAAATCACCTCAAGAGTCTAAAGGGATCTACTCTCCATGAAGAAAAATCTCGAGCAAAGAGAGAAAATCCAGCAGCAAGACTAGCGGATGAGAATGAGGGTAAGGAGAGGTGTGGTTTCTAACTAGCTTCTAACTTTCATTATTATAACCTTTCAACACATTCATCGATTCATATTGACGCCTTTCCTCAATATCCAATCAGAACGGTTCGTAAGGTGGTGTTGTCAGTCATACGATGCATCTTATTCCGATTTTCACAGTCTGCACTCTTGTCATCTGGATTGATACAGTCCTTTGGTACAATGGTTACATGAAGGAAGGTTCCCATGAGAACCCTCTTACTTGCTAGATACGCATTGTGAGTTACAGCACAGAAAAAAAGGCTAGTCAGTAAATGTGAAAACATATATCGAGTTAATATTGAGGCAACGTTATAAGCCTACATCACCATTTATTCTATCCAGTTTCAATAAGTTTATTATTCTTAAAATAAATAATAAAACATGGGGTGAGAGGAACTAAATGAACATATTATGAAAGTCAGCACATTTCTAAGATGACATCAATGTTAGGCTGTTGCAAGGAGCACTTTACTATGAGCAAAGGTTGAAAAGAAGCTTCGGGCCTAGTCACTCCACAGACTAAAGTGCAGTTGCTTGCTGCAAATTTTAAAATACATGCAATTTCAATAAAGCGTTTCTAATAGCATCTTTCACATCTATGTTTGTCATTCTACAGTATGTTTTGGTTTTATTTACTTATTCTACTAAAAGATATTCACAAATTTTGTACGCCATTTCTACATATATGTTTTACTTATGTTAAAAATACATTCTGAATTGCATTTCAAATTTAGTAAAATATGTAGATTCCTAAATATGCGGTGATGTCTCTCAAACTCCCCCCTTTTGATGATGTAAATGATCATAAAAATTGTTGATTTTACCTTCACAACCGAATCTAGAATGCAGTTTCGTCTTCAAATGGATCTTGTCTCTTTCTCCTTACCCCCATGTGTTGTAGTGTTTTCATGTAGTCGTCATTCATTATTTACATGAAACCCATGTCTTTTTATCGAAGCGTTTGTGTTGATATGCATCATGACTCTTGCGTAGTATATTTTGCAGGTCAAGTATAGGACATAGGGAATTATCAGGCATAGTCCGAAAGTTAGTATGGGTATTAATATTGCTTTTATTATCCCTTTCCCATCTGTTCTGAACCAGTTGCCAATTGTATTTAAACCCTTCCCAAAATGTTTACACAGACTTGGTCTCAAATTTGATATGCTACCTATACATTCCTCTATGTTTCTACTCTTGTCTGAGATATATGAACAGCAGTGGGTTTGCTTTATCATGTGACAGCATATAGCAATGAATTCTGTGTTAATTAGTAATAAATTTCCAGATGTACTAGTTGCCATTTTATCCTCTACTGGTGCTAGTTTTTGGATCTTTTCATTACTTAATATTATCCATACTGGTGGTATCACTGCTCCAAATATACCTCCTGATCCCCTCACTTCTCTTATGTCTATTTGGTAGTGTTAATGTTACTGCTTCTGTACTACTGACATGATACATCTTTGGAATCAGTGTACCTAAATAGGATGTTTCTTCCAAATCAGTGGGTGATAAAAAGTAAGGATTATGTCCACAAATGTAATATACCTCAGGAATTATATTCTCAGCTCCCTGTACAATTTGTTCCCCCCTATAATTTGAAAGTGTGGTCACAACTTCTCATTCCTACATGTCCCATCCTTTTCTGAGTTTCTGTCTTGTAAAATAAGACCTTTCCTCTATGTTGGGTGTCTTTTCTAAGTTTTGAATATGCTAGTTTTCTTCTAAATTCATTTCCCTCCTTTCTCTATACATTTTTCAATACATCTATCTTTTGATCAGCATTTTTTTTCATGTTCATGTATCTTTCTTGTAACATCATAATATATGCCTTATCTTCAGGATGCATTAGGCAAGTTACATTTCTTTTGTAAGCTTCTACAGTGTTCAATCGTAAATGTGGGAAGAACTAACACCAAAATGTGTCCATTGTTTTTCTTTGTGAGTGTATATTCATGCTTTCCCTCAGAGGTACTTGTGACAACACCATGGGGCTCATTACGATGTCAGGCGAAAAGCCTACGGACAGTATTCGGAATCTCCTTAACTGCACAGAGCCCTTCCGACCAACTCGGTCGGATTGCAATCTAACTGACCGATTCAGTGTTCGCTGTCGAAATGGAAACTGTGCAGTCATTCCGAATCGGTTCCTAGTGACTCTCGGAGTATGCCTGTCAGTCGGAACCATATCGTAAACCCCTATGGGCAGCATTTTTGCCCAAGGGATTACGATGTCGATTTCTGATAGCCTTTCCGAGTCGGCCTGTCCAAAACAAAAAGGCTGTTGGAAAGTGACTTTGGGGGCTGCCCCCTTGGCCCTGCAGCCTCCGGTTGATGGCCAAGGGGGTAACAAATGGACCCCGCTGTAAAATCCTGCACTGTATGGCATGCACCGTGGGGTGCCTGCGACAGGGTGCAGGGTTGTCTGCAAACACCCCATTTCCCTATAGGAGCCTGTGTTACAGGCAGTTCTCGGACATGACACAGGTTCCCATAGGAAACAATGGGAATCCGACCAAACAGTGTTCGGTCGCACCGTAATCCGTCAACCGCCAACCGCAAGCCGGTCGGTCCCGATTCAGAGATAGTGTTGGGGGTGGGGGGGATTTCTGCCCGACATCGTAATGAGCCCCATTGTCATTATTGGAGTAGAAATGGTCAAAGTGTTCATTCCTATATACTAATGAAAGCAGAATACTGAGTGATAATGGATTTGATAAGGGCAAGTGATACTAGGGGGCTTCTTCTGAAACTGAAGATGGCAAATGTGCACAAACATAACAATGCTTAACATCTAAAGCAGTAGTATATTCCTGCACTAATCTTGAATAAACATTAGTAGAATAATCTTCTCCTTTAATATTTCTAAAATATGCAGTAAAGGGTTTGTTACAGAAATTCCGTGCATGATCATTAGTAATGTTAACTTTAGGTGTTTCAGGTACAGGAGTCTGATAGAACCCCATTAGTACTATTGATATCATTATAAGTTTTATTATGAAAATCACATACATAATGCATTTACAAAGGCTCCTAATTCAACACATCCTTTTGAGTCAGAAATGTCAATTTTGTATTTAGATCTTTCTTTTTTTCTTCTGGACAGGTTCCTAACAGGCAATCTCTACTACTACTCCTTGTTCTTCAATTGTGTTATCCCTATTCTTCTGTAACTTCCTTCTTGAGCCTAGGTTAATCTTCAGTAAAACAAGTGACTAAAATAATAAACATCCAATAGACATAGTGCAGCTTTCCACTCTTGTATCTCTGAAATCTTTCCCTTCAAGTTTGTAAACTTTCCAATCAACGTCTCTATTTCTTTCTCATGGAGGGTCTAACAATTCAGGATACGCCTTGCATATGACATTCACAGTTACATTAAGTGCTAGATTTACGTAGTTTGACCATTCAGGAGCTGAATATCTTCTGCAAGGTCTCAAGTTCTTTTTGATCTTCTCAACACCTGACTATTTGGATCAAGCAAATTGTTCTCTTCTGTTTCACTTGCCTCCAGCACTGTATCTGGAATGCAGGAAATTGATGAACTCCTTTTTATTTCCCTTTTATTCAAACTTCTTGTCCATTCAGCCTCTGAACTCTGTCTTTTAGTTTGAGAGTGTGTTCCTTCATCCGCATTTTGTTCTTCTCTGATCTCCTTTTCAGATTCTCTAAATACTTCACTGGAGACTTCGATCCCACTCTGCGATTCATACTTCACAGATTTCTACTTGTCTTCTGCCCTTACTCCTTCTTGTACCTCTGCTTGTTCGACTGTGTGTTCTTCAGCCTGCTCTCTTGCTGGTGCTACAGGTCACTCTGGTCTCTCCACCGGTGGTGTAACCACAAGTGCTCTTCTTTCAAGATCATAGACCAACGACCCGTCTTCTGAATTGCTCACTCTCCTTGTGTGTAAGCATGAATACAGTTCAGAACTACAGCACACTTAACGGCAGTGTTTGTCGTAAGCAGGATTTGCCTTTGGCCTTTCCATCTGGGCTCAAGACAAGCCTTCCAAATGTAATTCTTGTAATCTTGATGACAACCTAATCTCCAGGATTGAGGTCGTACACTGTTCGTGATGGGGATCTGGTGTGGCTGCTGACACCTGATGTGAAACATAACGAACTACACCAGCGAGGGCTTTGCAGTAGCCATAATCATATCATCAGTGATGTTCACCAAGGCATTTGTAGGAATAGCAGGTATCATGGCTCATGGCTCTTTCCAAAAGGATTTTATGCGGGGATAACCCAGTCTTTCTATCTGGAATACATCGGTCATTCGTCAACACCAATGGTAATGCATTTGCCATTTCAAAAATGTTGAAGCACAAAGCTTTGCCAATCTGGACTGTATTGTTCTGTTCATTTGCTCAACTATGCCTGACGCTTCTGGTCTGTAACTGCAGTGTAATTTTGTTCAATTTGTAAGGCAGCACATAGCATGTTCTTCAGTTCATTGTTAAAAGGCGTTCCTATATCTGACTTAAGAAGGGCCGACATTGCAAACCTAAGGATGATTTTGCGTAATAACAGTTTTGCTACAGTTATACTGTCATTTCTCCTTATTGGGTAGGCTTCCACCCATCGTGAGAATATACAGATAATAACAAGGATATACCTCAACCTATTTTGGACAGCCATCTTGATAAAATCCATTTATAGTCTGTTAACCACTTGATCTCACTAAGTGTGTGCTTCTAACTGGTGTCTTCTTGTCTACATTCAATTGCTGACATGTATCTCATCTCCTGCAACTTTCCACAACATTTATTGGGAATCTTGGATTGGACCAACTTTGCCGTAAAAGCCTTATCATTGCACCTCCTCCTAAATGTGTGAACCCATGGTAATACTTAGCCATTTGAAACAAGCTGTCTGGCAACCCTCAAGAAAAAAAGCTTAGACAGTGGAACCCTATAGGACACAGCACCTGACCCACTATCCCTTATTTAATATGTCTAATCATTGGGGATACCCAGAGATCTGTGTGCACACTGTCAACGCACCGACTGCCACAATGCAATCCAATACAGGAATGTAGTAATTGAAGCAAAAGCAAAGGTGCACCACCTAACAAGGAAAAATATTCAATCCATGACCAAAAGTATATTCTTCAAAAGTTCTTCTTTTATTTAAACAAGGTTAAAACAACAATCTTGATGGATTAAACAGCCGACGCCTGTTGTCCCTATAGATGGACTTCTTCAGGGCATGAATGGTCAATATGTAGTAAGAAGTGGTAATCAAGTCAACGGGTTATACGAAACAAACAGGTGTGGTGGAGTCCTTTTCAGGCATTTATTAGAATAAAGAAGAAACAAACATTTTGCCTATATTTAGGTGAAAACAGGGTTGTAGGTCAGTTGAATTGGACCTTCATAGCCACATAGGGTAATAGAACCATCCAAAAAACACAGTTGAATCAAGCTTATTAGGAGCCCTCGGTACAGGTAAAAAGTACACGCTAGGGATCAAGTTGTGACGAGTCTGGGTCCTCCCAATTTAACGTAGGCCCAGGAAAGCGGCTTTTTGCCGTTGCCGTTCTCAGTAAACCGGGTAGTGTAAAAAAGAGCGTCTCCTGTCGGTTCCTGTCAGAACGAACTGTCTGGCAACACTGATCCTCTAATCTCAGACATGCAACTATCATTGGCGTTTAAGGTACAACCTGCCTTGATCCACCCATTTTGTTCAGTTTCTGTCACAGTTTCTTTTACCCCTTTTAATTCTTCCCAAGTCTCAGTTGTCTTCATCATCATTGCAAAGGCACATTCTTCTTCAGTTCTGTAGGTGAAACCATCATTAACTGTAAAACCTCCATTGATTTTGCATGCTAGCAAGGCTCAGTACCTAGCTTCTGAGTCAGAATATCTATTGCTAATGACAACGTATCCACTGCATGTTTGGTGTCCTGAACACTTTACAATCACAATCTGCTTGGGTAACTGTAATGCTTTATTTAGATTTTTCACATGTCTGATGGGTGATCCTGTAGATGTTAAGAAGGCTTTTTGCATCTATAATTGCCCACAGTCGTGAACTACACCTAAGCCATACTGGCTATTTGAACAGATGGTGACTTTCAGTTGTGCAGATAAACTACAAGCTCGGGTAAGGTCATGCAGTTCAGCAACTTGCGCAGGAAATATAGATTTGAGCCAGGAGGAGTATATACTACTCATAATGTGCCATCATCTCTTCTCGGTACATAAGGGGGTAGTGATGGACGGAGCATCAGAACCAATCAAACACTCACACCCAGTCAACAGATCTGGGTTTGATCCATCACCGTTCTTTAGCCCACTCTGCCAGTTCAGACATGGCCATATGCAAATCAGTCTGACCCTGTGCCTCATGGGAACAGTCCAGCCCGAACTGCCAAGCCATGCCTTCCCTGGACCGGAAACAATCTTCCTAGGACCGGTTTCTGGAATTTCAGCCGTCTTCAGCCCTGCTTGCTTGAATCCCGTGGAAAAGTGAGCAAGGGACTCACGTCTGAGCATACCCTGCCAACTTAAGGCGAACAAAGCGGTACAAAAGGGGGTGGTTATGGACGGAGCATCAGAACCAATCAAACACTCACACCCAGTCAACAGATCTGGGTTTGATCCATCACCGTTCTTTAGCCCACTCTGCCACCCCAGTTCAGACATGGCCATATGCAAATCAGTCTGACCCTGTGCCTCATGGGAACAGTCCAGCCCGAACTGCCAAGCCATGCCTTCCCTGGACTGGAAACAAGCTTCCTAGGACCGGTTTCTGGCATTTCAGCCATCTCTTCTCAGGCATGCACCATCAACAAATAAAACAAAATTGGGCTCAATCAGTGGTTGATTCTCAATGTCTGGTCATGTTAAGAAGGCTTTTTGCATCTATAATTGCCCACAGTCGTGAACTACACCTAAGCCATACTGGCTATTTGAACAGATGGTGACTTTCAGTTGTGCAGATAAACTACAAGCTCGAGTAAGGTCATGCAGTTCAGCAACTTGCGCAGGGAATATAGATTTGAGCCAGGAGGAGTATATACTACTCATAATGTGCCATCATCTCTTCTCGGTACATAAGGGGGTGGTGATGGACGGAGCATCAGAACCAATCAAACACTCACACCCAGTCAACAGATCTGGGTTTGATCCATCACCGTTCTTTAGCCCACTCTGCCAGTTCAGACATGGCCATATGCAAATCAGTCTGACCCTGTGCCTCATGGGAACAGTCCAGCCCGAACTGCCAAGCCATGCCTTCCCTGGACTGGAAACAAGCTTCCTAGGACCGGTTTCTGGCATTTCAGCCATCTCTTCTCAGGCATGCACCATCAACAAATAAAACAAAATTGGGCTCAATCAGTGGTTGATTCTCAATGTCTGGTCATGGCTTTGTGCATAGTTCAGTGACGCTTAGGCAATCATGGTCAAAATAATCATCTTTATCTTCTTGGTCAATCACAGACAAAGGAGTAGAAATGCTTAACACATTGCACCTCTTGTTGATCACATTATCTGGTGCCAGCAGACTCTGCTCATATTTTGTGAGTTTCAGTACAGAAAAGAAGGTTAGTCAGTATATGTGAAAACATACATCGAGTTAATAGTGAAGCAACATTATAAGTCTACATCACCATTTTTCTGTTCAGTTTCAATATGTTTATTATTCTTAATGGAAATGATCTAACATGGGGTGAGAGGAACTAAATAAACAAAATAATAAAGTCAGGACATTTCTAAGATGACATCAATGTCAGGCCTTTGCACAGAACACTTTTCTATGAGCAAAGGTCGAAAAGAAGCTTCAGGCCTAGACATGCACAGGCTAAAGTATAGTTTCTGGTGCAAATTTTAAAATGCATGCAATTTGAGTGAAGTATTTCTAAATAGCATCTTGTCATTCTACAGTATGGTTTTGTTTTATTTACTTACTCTACTAAAAGATATTCACACATTTCGCAAGGCATTTCAAATTATGTGTTTTACTTATGTGAAAAATATGTTCTGAATTGCACTTCTAATGTGCCACAATCTGTAGATTCCTAAATAAGCGGTAATTTCTCACTCACTTAAAAGCTATTTTAACAGTAGCAAGACTGGCTGTTCCATAGAGACACACTGTTGATCGGCCAGGATCCTCTCGCTCTCTCTGTAGGGTCACCTCTCTCATATCAGGATGTACTACTGTAGGTGGGAGTGAATGAGTAGGTTTTTAAAGACTCAAGTGTGGGCACCGCTTTAGAACCAGAGAAGGCTAGAATTATTGAACTAGATAGGAAAAGGTTAGCATGAAGAAAATAATTATGGAGAGAAGGAAAAGGAGAAGAACACAGTCAGGGCACAAGACATAGATTACTTGCTAGCTAAGTAAAGAATGGCTGCTGAACTGAAGCTAAGAAAACTTGAAAAGAATTCAGCCAATTAGGCTTGGAAAAAATAGTTACATTGACCTCTAACAATGAAATGATCGACTCCAAAAAGACAGTGCCAAAAGAAATTATTGAGTAGATGTCCTAGCCTGAATGGAGAAATTTAAGCTAGCAAATATAGGGGCACATCAACAACAACCGGCGATAATTATCGCAAACCGCACTTAGCGCTAGGATAATTATCGCCGGCTAGCGTGAATTTTTATCGCTGAGATAGCGTGCTATTAGCAACGCTTATCTCAATAGCGATAAAAATCCTCACGCTAACAGGCTAACGTGAGATTATCGCTGGAAACCCAGCGATAATCTCACGTTACCTTGTTGATAGGGACAGGCAAACTTAGCCATGATATCCTCCTTCCATAGGATATCATGGCTAAGTCTGAAAAATACCAGACGTGAAAAAAGTAGCGTTAACCGCGGTTAGCGCTGCTTTTTTTGTCTCTAACAGGGTTAGCGACATTCTTGATAATAGGAGAAATGTCGCTTAGCGACATTTCTCCTATTATTTTACTCTGGAACGCCCCCTTTGCATCTCATTAGAGATGCAAGGGGAAGCGTAGAGTAAAAGGGTGCTAACATGCAAATTTGCATGTTAGCACCCTGTTGTTGATAGGGCGCTAGTTTTATCTCTCCTTTTTTGGCTTTTAAAGCCAAAAAAGCAGAGATAAAGCCCTTGTTGATATGCCCCATAGACCTTAAAGGGAACCCTGAGAACAAGAAGTTTAAGCGACAGACTCGTCGCAGATACTAAAGCCATAACTCAGGCGAGTGACTGTGACCAGCTGTTTTATGCCATAATAAAAGAGGCAGCCAGAGGTTTTTGCTGACCCCAATCCAATATATCTTGAACTTTTCAAGGAGGCGTATGGAGCAATTGACCAGGCCGAGATAGATTAATTAAAGGGATGAAAGCAAAGGATTAAGAGTGCTTACATTGTCTTTTCTCTTTGGATGCAGAGAAACTCGGCAGAAGCATACAGCTATTCTGACCAGAAAGAAAGTAATTCCTGTAACAATAGTTTTCAAATTGAAACTCGTCTAGAGTCACATGCTGTGCATTTGTCCGCATCTGGAATTTGGGTCCAAAAATGTATCTTTACTGAAATGTGTTCCCTTTGGGCATCATCTAAGGTTGAGTCGGTGTGACATATGGTATTGCCCACCATAAACCCACAGTGCCCATTACATGAATGCATTTTACATGCTTTTGCAGCCTGTGTGTTTTATTTTCCTTTTCTGTAGGCACTGACACCTGTGCTTCACTGGGGCAATGAGAAAGTCATATGCATTGAGGAGGGGTTTTCTGCTCGAAAACAAATTGGTTGCTTACCTGTAGGAGTAGTTTTACAATTTGCTATTCAGCTTCTTCCACCCAGTATCCAGGCACAGAGCCGTCCCCTACAATTCTTTCTATCTCTTCCTTGCTTTTTTATTTTTACCATTTTTCCTTACTTTCAAAATAGACGCAGTGTTGTATCACATCATGTTGCATCATACAAAATGTCAGCAATCTTGAAAAAATGGAAACATTGATTCTTAAACTTTCTAGATGGACACCTTGCAGTGTCATGCAACATGGCCCCCATTTTGAAAGTATAAGAAATAAGGGGTTCAAGATGGCGGGTCACCACTATTGTCTTTGTCAATGATCGAGAGCATTTTCAAAGCACCCAGCATTGCATAGCCAATTGATGACGGCTATGAGGCATTGGCAAAGCGACACCGAACAGCATTGTAAATCCATATTTAGGTTTCAAACTCCTCATTCGTCCACCGAGGGAATTGCTTTCTTTTTTCGATAAATTAATTAACAGCAAACTTGGCTTTGCTACGCTCTCTTCCATAGATATTGCACCGATTTGTTTACTCATTTACTGAGGACTCATGCTCATATTTTGAAAAGTTCTTTGCATATTACTTTTTGACATGAATATATAACAGATTTTCTTTAGTCAAATGCTCACTCTTCTGAAAACACTCAAGGGTATGTTTACAAGGGTGTAGCACCAACAGAACTTCACTTTTAGGGACGTTCTGGTGGCGTTATGCCCTTCTCCATATTTTTGTGGCTTAAAGGTGCCTTGTAAATATAGCCCCTTTACAGGCATCAATTTGCGTGAAAGGGGCGATCAATGGGGATTGCCGTGGGCATTTCACCAAAACACCCATTGCTTTTCGATGCAGCCCCAGATTTATAACTATGTGTAAATATGAGGCTGCGCAAAAATGAATGCCATGTAATAGCAGGTGTAAGAATGGCGAAGCGAGAAGAAAATCATTCTGTAGTATACATAGAAGTAACAAATCGCCATTACTGATTGTTTATGTGCAGGCAGAAAGACCTTCCTGCACATAAACAATAATTCCCGGCATCGCAGGCAGCAAGGGTGCCTGCATTAGCACTTGGCAGCTAATTACAGCGCTTCCCTGCGTTTTGGAAATGTCGGAGTGTGGCGCTGCCAAATTTGGCACAGCTCTGTGCTCTGACATTTCCTTGTAAATATGCCCCACAATTTCTGAGGTCTCTCCTTTCTAATTTATGCATTAAACAATGGTTTATAACATTTAATGCTCTACAGATAAACCTACCTAAAGAATGCTTCTCAGCTTTATGCAACTTGCAAGTAAATATATCTTTGTTTATTTGTGTTTCTCATTTTTTACTAAATTCTATTTTTTTCAACTATAGGACACATTTATTTGCGTAAAGTGACTTATTTATTATTGTTGTCTATTTACAGGTATTTTAAGTATTCTTATTCATTAATTATGCATGCATACCTTAAATTATTCAGAAAAAAATACATGGCTCTGATGAAGTGAATACCCAGAAAACATAATTGTTATACATACCTATTTAATTATGTGCAGGCATTTTAAAGGTTATTAATTTCAGATTTACTTTGTGATCCATCATTTGCAGAACATGTTGTACTTGGCAACTCACTGAATTAAGTTGTCATTTGAAATTATTTAAGACACGTTTATTTACGTTAATCTTTTCTAGCCACACTCTAAATAGTTCCCATTTTCGGATGCTCATTCTTCAAGAAACTGCATTGTACTACATATGTTTGCCTATTTATGATAAAACTCAGCTCTTTCTTCACATACATGCCACCATACTAGATTCAGAGGGAGACTCACGATTTTTAAAGACAAAATGTTCTTTCGCTTTACACACCTAACATTGCCTTCACGTGGACGTAAATGTTAGTAATTATTTTTCAAAATCTCCCTTTTTCCTACTTTCAAATGTTGATATACGCTTTCAATATTCCTATCAAATGCAAACCTTTTTATTTGCTGTGTACAGTTAGACCATAAACAATAATATTTGTGCTGGTTTTGTAATAGGGATTAGACCAAACACATTATTCTCTAATAGATGATACACAAACATGTTTATACAGCAACAGAAATAGAAATAACAGGCTGTGAAATAATTGTATGAAATATAAAAAATGACTATTCCATTATTTCACATGTGTAATATTGTTTTGAACACGAGAAAGAACGAATTTGTGAACACTATTTGCTTACTAAAAGTATGCAAGCACATTTGCACCATTTGCAGCTCCGATTGTTATAGAATATGGAGCAAACTAAACCACGTGCAACCGCGGTTTACTCGTTTCGGTGTTCAAAGTGGAGTAAATGACTGTTACTTTTTGTGTTACATAATGGCAGTAACAACAGGACAAACTCATCTAACCATAGACAAAAAAAACTTTATGCAAAGTGTATTTGAACATGCCCTCTTTCCTTTATTTTGCTTATCCCTTTAACAGACATAAATTCCTCCAATCATTTGCTAAAAAAATCTTATCATGCATCGAGCTGTAGTCCATTCAAGGACTCTTTTTTTAATTCATGTGTGGCATGGTAAGCTCGCAGCCTAAACATCTTCCATATTTAAACAAATACAAGAAAAGAAGAAGACAACAGACAGAAACAAGTCATAGTAAGAACATACCCAATAATCAACACACATAGGTGCATATTCATCAAATATTCATGCAACCCAGCAAGCGACCTTGCTGCACTGCGTGAATGAGAGAGGGGAGGATTTAACATAATACGGCACATTCCTGCTCTCTGCCTCCACTAGCACACAAACTGCTGTCTAGCGCCAATGCAGATACCCTTGCACTATTGTGCAAAGATGCCTGCATTATAGGTTGGATCGTTTTTGTGCAGGAAGGGACACCTTCCTGCACAAAAACAACCATTCAAAGCTGTTTCATCTGTCTATGCAGAATGCAGCACACATAGAAAGAGGAACAAGCATTGGCATAGCCAATAGGTCTCGCCTTTGGGACCTTATAAGTGTTTAGCCATGCAACAGTTGCATAACTAAATAATTATAAGGTCCCAAAAGCGAGACCTATTGGCTATACCAAGCGGCCATGCGGCCGCGAAAGTGAAAGTGATCGCGATCAAACATCAAAACGGCTAAAGTAATCGCGGTAAAGCGCAGCGCCGCGCCTGCGCACATGCACTGTAGGTCTAGGCTGGCCTGGTAGCACTTTTGAAGCCCTCTCAATAAGTCTCGCCAGACCAGCGCATGCGCTGGGTCAGGTGAGACCTAAAAAACGAATAGAAATAAGCATATTACTCCTCATTACACCTCCCCTGGGGTGGGGTAGCACTTGGTGCATTTGTAAGATGTGTAAGGGCGCACTCACTGAAAATTACTTTGAGTACCAGAAGAAACTATATCATCAATCCCAGGGTACTTCCATGGGAAGTACCTTCGCGCTGAGTGTGGCCTGCCTCTACATGGCCTCATTTGAGTCAGAGGTCATCATGAGCCCGGAAAACCCCTTCAGAGAACACCTCATACTATGGAGGAGGTTCATCGATGACATTTTCATCCTCTGGAAGGGAGATAGATCCTTATGTGAAGCATTTTGCTCATGGATTAACACCAAGAACCCATATCTGAAATTTACACATACAGTGTCAGCGACTGAATTACCATTTTTAGATCTGATGGTAAGACTGGACAACTCGGAGCCGAGCACGACACTGTTTAGGAAACATACGGATAGGAACAGCTTGCTCCTGTACAGTAGCCATCACCCAGGCACCCTAAAGAACAACTTACCAGTAGGTCAATTCCTGAGGATCAGGAGAAATTGTAGTACACTGGAAGACTTCAAAAAAGAGGCGCACACATTGGCTGATAACCTAGAACAACGTGGTTACCCCTCAAAAGAGATCAAAAAGTCAATGAAGAGGGCTAGGAACAATCCTCGGGAAACACTACTCCAGGTACTGACTAAAGAACAGACAGACACTCTGAGGTGTGTTACTTCATACACACCAACATCATCTTCCCTTACGAAAGTGGTCAACAAACACTGGGGTATATTAAATACCAGAGATTTAACCATACCGAGGCCTAGATTTGCATTTAAAAGAACACAGAATCGATTCGATTCAATAAACTTTATTTCGATTCATAACTAGAATCATAAAAGTATACACAGATTTAAAAAGATAACATAAATTTGTATTAAAAAAAACACGTAATATATCCATATAAAAATTGCACTACATTTAGACTCAAGGGGTCACATATATAAACATATTGTAAGTGCTTGTGCATTCCATTAAAATACAAATCCACATAATAGTCTATTACAATAGATTTCCAATAATAATACTGTTCAATATCGATTTCTAATATTGAGTGCCAATCTAATAAAACTAAGCACAGCACTACATATAGCTGAAGATGACAAGGACAGTAGATACTCATAACCCTCTTTATAATAACGAGATCCAAGGGTTAACAAAACAGGCTTAATAAACCGGATTCTTGGATCTTTATTCAAAGCACAAAAAAGGATGAGGTGCACTGTGCTTTGTAAAGCCTTATCGTTGCAAGGGCAAGGGGGTAGTCTCTCACACCACCCCCCTTGTATTTATGAACTATATGGGATTAGCGTTTGGCTCCCTGTATTAACTCTTAGCTCTTATTTGACCTTATTTCACATGACACTTTAATTGGGTGTTTCTACGCATTATTGAATAGTTAGGTTGGTTATGTGGCTGGTTCGTCTCTTTAGATGATCAC
The DNA here is from genome assembly GCF_964204655.1 of Triturus cristatus. Lineage (NCBI taxonomy): Eukaryota > Metazoa > Chordata > Amphibia > Caudata > Salamandridae > Triturus > Triturus cristatus. The sequence continues at coordinate 114,766,654 of NC_140588.1, forward strand.
TTGTGTATACAGTTGGCACTATATTTGGTGTTTTTTCATTTCATCTTTTTTCTAATTTAGTCTACTGTGGTGGTATGGGTGATCCTAACACTTCTTGGTACAATTTGGTTTTATGTTGTATTTCCTTGGTCTTTTTCACTCCTCTACAAAACACGGGTTTCCTCTGCTAGGTGGAGGTCTGTAACTTGTCAGTTTGAGAGAGATAGAATTGGTAATTTTGTTGTATATCTGTCTATTACAGCCCTGAGGAAGTCTTTTGGAACATTAACCATAGACGAAACACGTGTTGGCTGTTCTCTCTATGATCGAATAAATAAAACTTTTTCTGTTGTAAATAAGTGATTTGAAGAAAATCTTCTTTATGAATGGACTTGGACTACTTTCCGTCCGGATTTTAAAGCCATGTTTGCCTAAACAAGTCTCCTAATTGACAATGCTGTAACTAAAGATTGTAAAGGAAGATGAAGATCGGACGAGATTTCCATCTGTAACACAGAAACTCGTGATTCTGAGGAAAATTCTGTGAACTTTAATTGAAGTTTTATATTTGTAAAATTTGCTCAGGGAACTATTAATATTTTGAATGTTTACAATTGCTATCAATTGTAGTCAACAGCGTTGGGTGGTGGCTGTTTTGTTCCCTTTGATGCAATACTGTGATACTTTCACTCTCTTACTGTTTTAACCACTATATGCTTGCGCAGGATATACCTCACTACCTATCATTAAGCTGTGACAACGTCACCTCATTCGTATGAAAAATTCTTCCATAATGTGCTTCCCAGGTATCCCCCGGTATATGCACTAGCATGTTGCCCTTTTCTTCACTCTGTAAAAATGGGCGGTTTATAACCTCCCAAAATAGCCTGCTATCCCTTAGTTCTGACGCTTTACTTAAGTCTTCCCATGCCTTTGTCCTTAAATCTGATTTTCGCCTATTGATGACATCTCTGTACATTTTCCTAGAATTTCTAACAAGCTCCCTATCCCGTGGTACTTGATGTAATGCCTTTGTTAATCTTGATTGTGCTGCGGAACATTCAGCATCAAACCATTTGTATCCAATTTCTTTTTTCCCCCCCACGGTTTTTATGAGGTGGGATGCCACATTGCCTAGAAGAGCCTCAAAGTTCTTAATTATTAAATCTGGTGGGGGTTTTCAAGCATCTATCCCTGCCTTATTTGTCTTAAAAATCTCCACCTCCAATTGTCTTGCGTCTACCTTATCCCATTTTAAGGAGACCCCTTGATTCTGGCTGTATTTTATTGGCTGTTCCAGGGTCTGAATCTAAAAGACATACTGATACACACCAGACCATTGAAGGAGGCCAGGCTAACACAAAGTACATTATGGGGCCTCCCACCAGTCAAAGGCCACTTCCCTTGTGGTAATTGTACCACTTGTGGACAGACAACAAATACCAAAGAAGTGACCTTGAGAGACAATTTCACCTGGGAACTTAGACGACACACAAACTGCAACACCACAAATTGCATCTACCTTGTGACATGCCCATGTGGCCTTGAATACGTAGGTATGACTCAGAGGGCAGCCAGGATACGAATAACAGAGCACAAAAGTAACATACGGTGCATGAAAATGACAACCAGGCTGTATACACACTATAAGGAACACAAACACACCCCAGAATCATTGAGGTGGCTGGTCCTTGAAACTCACCCTAACATCACACAACGAGCCCTGTTAAGAATTGAACAGAGATGGATACACCGTCTGTCCTCAGACTCCCTTGGGCTTAATGATGACATCCCGTGGGTTAGCTTAAGGTAAATTTCACACGAATACCTTAAGATATTTGGACCCCCATACACTCAGAAGCAACTTTTTAAGGGGACTTACATAGTCCATGAGTATCCTTGGTAAGGGTCGATATACACTTACTGACCCTCTTTCAATCCCCTACCTAATTTGTTCATAATACAACTATTAACGTTGATATATATCCCACATTATCACCATCATAAGACTCCAACACCTGACATAGATAGTCATTCTTACTTAAGTAAACCCACTACAAAATGGCACCCACCATAACTCTGACAACTTGGAGTTCTAACTGGACTTACATAGTCCATGAGTATCCCTGGCAACAGTGGTCGATATACTCCTACTGACCCTTTTTCAGTAATACAATATATCTCACATTATCACCATCATAAGACTCCAACACCTGACTTATCCTTTGTAACAAGATTCTTAAGCGGTCTGTTTGGCTCGCTATGTGCTAATGCACGCTAGTTGTGCCTCCGCTCAGCCACTAGCAATGGCCACAATACTTGGCGATACCCTAATACATGACTATAACACCTGGCATTACCAATCAGGCTACCTTGGGACATGCAACCACTGTTGCGTAGTATAGCTCAGACAAGGCATCTTAAAGCTATAACAACCGCTTTTTAATTTTCTTCTTTACTAACTAAGAGAACGTTTGGATGCCTAGTACTCCTTGTTCCATACACAACCTCACACTACAACAATATATTCCATGTTAGGAACAGCATCCTATACCTGAATAGCCAAATCCTTTGCCGTTTAACACGTGGATTTACGTTTATTTCACTTTACAGATAGCTAATGGGCTAGCCTGTGATACCGCCAAGAGCTGATTGAAGCACTAATACCTGTCGCTCTAGGTGAGTTTCACCTTAACAAAATCATTTGCTACTTATTCTCCTATGCGATTAATTAAATTGGTTATGAAATGTCTACCACTTAAGGGTCTAATGAATTACTCCACCCCTAGTCTTGATCACCCACTCAGGTGTTCACCTGCACTCTGACATAAACAATAACGGGCACAGAACTAGACTGATGTCATATACCTCACGATGGTTTGGTTGGCTTGAGGTATGCACGGTTGCAACCTTGAACATAAGCAAATATGATTCTGATGTGAATTCTGATATTCCCTTCTCCGCAGGTTGCTCCACTGCGACGATTGGCACACCTTAGTGGTGCCAGACCCAGATAGTGATAGTATCACCCTCTGTACACTGTAGATAGAAACACACACAGGTCCTGACGAAATGCCATGAGGGCATAAAACATGTCGACCACTAGAGTAGGAGACAGTTAGAGACAAATACAAGTCAAACTATCTGTCCATCTTCCTCTAACTTTTTAATGAGGTGGACAGCTGTCCTAAATAAACACATTCAACAGACTATCCAACCTTTTTTAACTCACTCTACTCATCTACACTCCTTCAGGCCCCTCACACCCACGCACTCAACAGCAAGGAACAAAAGATCTCCGCTAAAGAGCCCATTCACGGGTGCCCGTCGGGCATTGCACCGCCGGCCCGACGAGGAGCAGGCCCAGATGATGAAGCATGACACCTAGCTTGCTGGGTGTGTGAGGGCATTAGTTCCGAATATGGGAACTCCCCTTCCCTACCTATAGGTTCTTTGAGTCCAATCAATATCGACGGATTTGAGAATTGACCTCACTAACAAACCATCCCCTTAAGGAACTGCATACCCTTTCTCAATATAAGGCCGCAAACTACCAAATGAGGCTTCTAAGAAACCTAAAACCATTCCTCCCTCAAGAGGACTTCAAACAGGTGGTTCAAGTGCTTGTCCTGCTGAGACTAGACTATGGTAGCGTGATGCTGTGTGGCCTCCCCAAACATACCTTGGCCCCGCTCAGAGCTTTGTTGAATGCAGCTGCCAGACTGATCACTGATACACAAAGAACTGATCACATCTCCCCAGCCCTAAGATCCCTAAAGGTGTTACCCTACGAAGCAAGAATACAACTAAAGATTGCCCTCATCAGATCCACCAAAAGGACCTCCTTCAAAGACCGCCTAGACAACAATCCACACAACAGCAAAGAGGTATTCAACATCGTGAAGGAACTCTCCAACCCCAGCTCCAACACCAACGACATCCCACCTTCGCAAGACCTGTGCGACTCGCTAGCCACCTCCTTCCATCGCAAGATCGCTGACATCCACGACAGCTTCAACGCCACGACCACCTCGACAACCACTGAGACCTCCAACCCCCACAACCAACATCCGCACCAACCACCTGCTCTCCTGGACCAACATAAACGACGACGACACCATCAAGACCATGAACACCACCCACTCCGGATCTCAGTCAGACCCTTGCCCACACCACATTTTCAACAAAGCCAGCACCGACATTGCACCCCACCTCCGGAAAGCCATCAACATTTCCTTCGAGACTGCAACCTTCCCGGAGAGCTGGAGACACGCCGAGATCAATGCCTTACTCAAGAAACCCAAGGCGGATCCCAAGGACCTCAAGAACTTCTGGCCAATATCCCTGCTTCCGTTCCCGGCGAAAGTCATCAAGAAGATCGTCAACAAACAACTGACCCACGACCTCGAGGAGAACAGCATACTGGACCCATCCCAGTCTGGGTTCCACATCAACCACAGCACCGAAACTGCCCTCATTGCCGCCACCGATGACATCAGGACCCTGCTAGACAACGGAGAAACCACGGCCCTCCTCCTCTTGGACCTGTCAGCCGCCTTTGACACGGTCTGCCACCACACACTACGCACACGCCTCCACAACGCCGGGATCCAAGAGAAGGCCCTGAACTGGACCACCTCCTTCCTCTCCAGCAGAACACAAAGCATCCGCCTCCCCCCTTCCGCTCCGAAGCCACCGAGATCATTTGCAGCGTACCCCAGGGCTCATCCCTCAGCCCAACGCTGTTCAACATCTATATGGCACCGCTCGCCCACGTCGCCCGACTGCACGACCTCAACATCATCTCTTATGCTGATGACACCCAGCTGATCCTCTCCCTCACCAAGGACCCCCACACCACCAAAACCAACCTCCATGAAGGAATGAAGGCCGTCGCCGAATGGATGAGGAACAGCCGACTGAAGCTAAACTCGGACAAGTCGGAGGTCCTCATCCTCGGACCCACCTCCTTGGCCTGGGACGACTCCTTGTGGCTGACCGCACTGGGAACAGCTCCAACACCCACTGACCACGCACGCAACCTAGGGGACATCCTCGACTCCACCCTCTTCATGACTAAGCAGGTCAACACCGTCTCTTACTCCTACTTCAACACCCTCGCATGCTCTGCAAGATCTACAAGTGGATCCCTAACAAAACTAGGAGAATGGTCACCCAGGCCCTCGTCAGCAGCAGGCTGGACTACGGAAACGCCCTCTATGCAGGAGCCTCGGCCAAACTCCTGAAACAACCTCAACGCATCCAGAAAGCTTCTGCATGCCTGATCCTCGCCACAGCCACATCACACCCCACCTGAGAGACCTGCACTGTCTCCCAGTCAACAAGAGGATAACCTTCAAGCTCCTCACCCACGCACACAAGGCACTCCACAACACCAGATCAGCGTACCTCAACAGACGACTCAGCTTCTACACCCCCACCCGCCAGCTCCGCTCCGCCGACCTCACCCTCGCCACAGTCCCCCGCATCTGAAGAGTGACATCCGGCAGCAGATCGTTCTCCCACTTCGCCGCCAAGACCTGGAACACCTTCCCCATACACCTACGGCAGACCCAAGACTTGCTGACCTTCAGAAGACTCCTCAAGACCTGGCTTTTCGAGCAGTAGCAGCTTCCCCCCCCCTCCCCCAGCTCCTTGAGACCCTCACGGGTAAGTAGTGCGCTTTACAAAAGCTATGATTGATTGATTGATGGTCTGACGCACAAAGCCCTCCACTTCAAAACCCCTTGTTACCTGGCTCAAAAACTAGAATTATCAGGTGGGGCAGACTATCAAGAAGTGCAAATTCTCTACTACTGAAACCTCAGACTTTTCACAAAAAGAGAACAAGGCTCTGAGCCTTCTCTGGCTCGGAACCGAAGATCTGGAACTCGCTCCCTCGGAAATCCGCAGAATTCCCTACATGGCTGCTTTCAAACATGAAGTAAAAGCAATCCTAATGAACAGGTTCCTGCCTTAAATGACCATTGGTCGTCTGCTTTCTACATGTTTTTTTTTTCTTTCTGGCCTAACAACTGTAACACCCAGTATTATCTACCTTACTGTACCAAGTAATATTTGTGTGCATACTTGTACATTTTTATTAGCTCATTATGTTATCCTCTCTTACTTCCTCTACAATGTTCCCCTCTTACCATGTTCACCCGTTCCATTATTGTGAAGCGATCTGATACCACTCGGGGTCTTGTTCGCGCTACACAAAATTTTTAAAATAAATAAATAAGATAAAATTCCCAAGTCTACCACTAATGGTAAATTAGGGATTGTGCCAAAATCCATTAGTGGATGCCTGGTAATACCCACGCTCAACCAATGGATTGCCTCCCTGGGGCAGAGTAACGCAAGGCAGCTACTTACACTGCCTTATGTTACTACACAATTACTAAGACATGCAGAACCATGCAAGGTGGACTTGCGTGACTTGGTAAATGTAATGCTGGGTTTTGCGCCACCTTTGCGCTCCCTTGCGTGGCACAAGGGCAACAGAAAACCATGATAAATATGACCCATAATCTTTATGCTATTCCTGCTTTTTGACAACACTCATTAAAACTCTGCTGAAGAGCAAAGGTGCTGTTTTAACACAGTGACCTTATCAGACTATCGACCAGAGTCCTCACCTGTATATGTGGACTCCACCTACTTTCATAGTGCCACCTTTTGAGGCTTCATATATTTGTATCCAATGTTTTGACAGCATTACAGAACAGTTTGACAACCCTCAGGGGCTCTGTCAAATTTGATTCCTTTGCCATACCATTAGGTGCTTTTTTTAAAAAAAAAGATCAACAACATTAATAGCACAGTCCTTGACTTGTTTTCTGCAATCATGTTCCAGCTTTCTTGCCAACTTAGCATTTTCCTCCATCACAAGCAACTCTTCCTCTTCCTAACTATACCTTCTCTTATCCCAAAGCATCCTCCATGGAAACAACTAATAATTTAGTTTCCTCCCTCTGAATAACTCAAACAGAGTTTTGGTAATGGTTTAGTGCAGTGTATGCTGATATGCCAAAATTCCTATCCTTAACTCCTTCCAATCCAGACATGCAACTTAAGTCGGCTGTATCCCATCTTTTTAGTGTCTTATTGAAGCTTCCCTCAACCATTATTGTCAGGGTGGCACAGGCCAAGTTTTTGTGCTTGCTGCCTCAATTTCTCAAACAATCTTCCATTTCTGAGCAGCAAATGTGTATCCAATTGTCTGTTAAGAATGCCCCAGCATAACGTTTGCATTAAAAATTACTTCCTAAAAGGGAATCAACCAGCATGAAAAGATATGGTGTAGCTTGTTCCCCTTTCAAGGCTCTCTCACTTTCCCTTTATTATCCTGAATTGTAGGTATGTAGAATTAGGAAAAGTCTTTAGCTCAAGAAGCAGTGAGGCTTACTTTCCACATTGCGGTGGATTAACTGCTCCTTAGTGTAAACTTTGCTTCAGCAGAACTCCATATACATTTCTACTAAATTATGAATGGACAGCCTTTAACCAGAAAACATCACCACAGGATGAGCCTAATACTCTCAAATGCCCCCCCCCCCAAAAAAAAAAAACATGGAATGCCGGCCTTGGGGAGAGAAATGCAAGTCAACAACTTGCACTGCCTTGCAATACTCCACATTTACCAAACTGTGCAGGACCATGCTAAGTGGCCTTGTGTGACTTGGTAAATGTTATTCTAGGTTTTGCATCACCTTGCTTCCCCTTACGTGGTGCAAGGGTGTCAGAAAAACATGAATAATATGCCTCAATATCCTTATGCTATTCATGCTGCTTGACATCCCTCATAGAAAGTCGCTCGATGGCAAAAGTGCTGCTTCACCAAAATATGTGGATCACCTTTTGAAGTTCCATGTATGTTTATCCAATGTTTGACAGCATTATGGAAAAGTTTGACCACCCTCAAAGGCTCCATTAATTTTGATCCCTTTTTCATACCTTTAGGTGCTCTTTTTTTTACCAGATCAACAACGGTAATTGCACAGTCATTTGCATGCTTTCTGCAATCATGTTCCAGCTTTTTTGCCAACTTCACATTTTCTCCCCTCACAAGCCACTCTTCCAAACTGTACCTTCTCTTATCCCAAACCATCTTCTGTGGAACCAACTAATAATCTAGGGCCAGATATGCGAGTCGCAAATTGTGTCGTTTTTCGTTTGTGATTCGCAAATTGGAATGTACAACAGTGTCAAAGACGTTGTTTGCGATTCCGAATGGGGTCGCAAATTGCATGCCTCATTAATATTCATAAGCCAGGTGCAATTTGTGACCTCATTGGGAATGGCTAGCACTCTCAGGGATGGTGGCCTGCTGGTGTCAGCAGACCACCATATCTGTGACAGCTTTTTTAAATAAAGCAGTTTTTTTTTAAATGCAGCCTGATTTCCATACAGGAAAACGGGATGCATTTAAAAATTGAAAAAATTAAATGTTTCTCTTTCATTTTTTAAGGGCAGGCAGCGGTCCCTGGAACCACTGCGTCCTCAAAAGAAATATTTTTGCACCCATTCACAAAGGGGAAGGGGTCCCCTCTGGACACTTTTCCGTTTGCAAGTGGCTTACCACCTACTTGAAGTAGGTGGTAAACTGCAAGTGTTTTGAGTTTGAAAAACAGTGGTACATTACATTGTGACTCGCTATTAAAGAGGAATGTCCCTTCTTAATAGCGAGAGTAGCAAACACTATTTTGCGAGTCACTGACTCGTAAAATAGCGTTTGTACATGCCAGGACCCTTTTTTGCTGTCACAAACGGGCCGAGTTCCTGTTTGCGACCGACATAAACGGTCGTACATCTGGCCCTTGGTGTTCTCCCTCTGAATAACTCAAACAGAGTTTTTCTAGTGGCTTGGGACGGTGAATGCTGATATGAAAAAATTCCTATCCTTAACTCTTCCTTCCAATCCAGACTTGCAACTTTAGTCAGCTGTATCCCATCTTTTTAGTGTCTCTTTGACACTTTCCCCAACCCATTAGATCCAGGGTGGCACAGGCCATATTATTGTGCATGTTGCCACAATTTCTCAAACTGTTTTCCATTTCTGAGCAACAAAAGTGCCTGTTACCAATAACCCAGGAGAACATTTGCTATAAAAAATGACTTCCTAAAAGGTAATCAATCAGCATAAAAAGATATGGTGTAGCTTGTTCCCCTTTCAAGGGTCTCTCAATTTAACTTTAATATCCTTAATGTTAGGTATGTAAAATTATTAAACATTTTTTGTCTAAAGAAAAAAAGGCTTTCACACGAATGTCTAGGCCCTAGTTGGTGTCATACAGATTATAAACTCCTGTGAATCCTTGTGCAGTCTTACCCAGTGATATGCAGATTCTAGATCCAGAATGGTAAATTCTTTGCAGTCACCAGCATGGTTATACTGAGCATAGGAAATTTGTCAAAGACAACTTATTTGTTGAGTGCACAGAGGGCTATGCAAAGATGCTGCTTACCACTGGCCATCCGACTCATCATCACTTGGACTAACCACATAGTGCTCTCAACTGGAGTGATGATTCCTGACTTACACAACTTCTCCTACTATGATTTGACACCATTCCTTACCAAACTCTTGAATTTGTAGTTTTAACATCAGCTAATCACCCTTATCACTTCTATCTGTTGTTTCAACATTGCAAGCAACACTCCTGTTTTCCTCCTTTCTCAGTTCATCCACAACACAAACTTAAGCATCTGCTTGAACCTCTTTGCCCCCATGAGAACTCATCCTAGAACCTCAATTCTATACCTTTCCAGGGTGATAATTTAGAAGAAATTGATCTTGTAACCCTTGTTTTAGGTGGACAAACTTACACATTTCAACCAGCGTTTTTACATAATTGTTTTCCTCCTCTCTAGTCTCATTGTGTACGTGTGTGCATCATCCAAAATCGTACATTTCCAAAATATCTACACTTTGAAAAAAAAATCCAATTTCTTCACATTTCATATTTATTCCACTCTTTTGTTGCTTCCTTGTCAAGCTCTGGAAGATCACCCATAACCTCTTGGCCCTAATCTCCAAAGTTATGCATCAATAGATCCAGCATCCTTTAATACCTCATGGTGGGTCCACATACCACCGCATAGATCTCAAACACCTTTTCCTGATTTGCCCAGTGCATGGGTGGTTTGCTAGAAGAGCTCTGGAAGAATGGGACGGAATATAATGTTCTGCATCTCGTTTGCCAGAATTAAATTAGAGAGTAACTTATTGTGGAATACACATTGCCACCAGACTATACACAGAACACGAGGGGGGGGGGTTACAGATTGTTACTATTACTTTAAAAGCATAAAAAACCTCATAAATATATATAATTTCTGTCTGAACCTTAAATGTTGCTCACATTCTGAATAAATCCTGCAACAAATATTGGCCAATACTACCAGGGTTCAGCCCCTTCTACCCTGGCTTCTCAGTTAGTATACCTATCACTGACAGACTCGCCCTTATGTAAAACTTTGTGCAAAAGCTTTACAGTTACTGCACGTTTTCACTGACAGGCTTTGAATGGTGTGAAGTGTCAAAATACATGCTGCTCAATACATGCCCAAACATTGTAGTGCTTACATAAGAGAAGTATTCAAATTCAAAATGACTTTATTCGGTAACTGATAAAGTTGACCATAAAAGTTCATTTACTTAAGTCAATACAGTCTAAAATACCAGTTCCTAAAAACTTTAAAAACCTTATAAGAACATTACAAAATAGTATTGCGATATTTAAAAACATGTTTTAGAAATGCAGTTACAGAGGCAATAATAAAATCATTTTCTAGCGACTGCAAGAAGCGGAATGCTAATTGACATTGTCTCAGACCTGATCTTTTTAAAACTGGAATGATCCACATTTTTCTAGAGTTAGAATAAAATTTGCAAAAGAACATTACATGCAAAGTTGATTAGGTCGAGACATCGTCACAGGGACATTTGCATAAAATTCTTGACCAGTCATTAGGAGTTGGAAAACTCAAACTTCTGTGTAGAATATTAAATCTCAACTGGGTCAACAAGAATCTCTCATAATCGTTTGTTATCAGGGTGATATACATTTGTATAGCAGTGTGAGTATAGGTCGTAGAATATATTTGGACCGTAGACTTCTTTGTTTCTATAGTATTTCTAATTTCACACAAGTATTGTATACAAATTGCTTTAATGTCTCTCCTAGATACAGTACACAATGTATGTGGTTCTTTGTAGTATTCGGGACAGCCTAAATTGGTCAAAAATGTTCTTACGTTTTCCAACCATCTTATCCGCTTAACTCCTTCCAACGCCTGAGCATCTGTTAATATGTGGCGATTAAAGGCCGTCTCCTCTGAAGTCCAAACTTTATGCCATAGGAGGATCGGTTGGATCTTAATTAAATTCTCCAAAAAGTGCATACCCAATTCTTGGTGGCATATATAATTTGCTGTACTGTCTGGAACACCCAGAAGTGACCTGAAAAACTTATTTTCAGCAATTTGCAATATATTTACGTTTGCGTGCCCCCATACTGCTGCTCCATAAGTTGCAATGGCCACACATTTAGCTCTATAAATTTGTAACATTTCAGATGGGCAGCGTCTGCCTATTTTTCTGCTAAAGTATTTTGCAGAGCCATCAGGGATTTAATAAATAAAAGTCTTCTGGACTTGATCGCCTGGGACCAAAGTCCTGAGTGGTCACATAAAATTCCGAGATAGGAGAAGGTTCTAACGCACTCCATAGGCCTGGATTCTATATGGATAGTTTTTGTCTTCCTTTTTAGACCAGTCCCACAATACATTGTATAAGTTTTCGAGCAGTTAATTGTAAGTCCCAAACCTGACATATAATTTGCAAACGAGTTGACAACGTTCTGTAATGCATTCGGAGTGTGGGACATGAGGACCGCATCGTCCGCGTACATGAATGCAGGTATGGGCCGGGACGAGGCTGTTAGTAGATCCTTACAATCCTTAACCAAGACCATTTCAAGATTATTTACATAAAGTGAGAAGAGAAACGGGGCTAAAATGCACCCTTGTCTAACTCCCCTCATCACATCAAAGTATTTAGAGCATTCACCCCCCCTTCCGTATCGAACCCTGCCCTGCGCCCCTGAATATAACTGCCTTAAGAAAGTTATTATTAGGGCATCTACTGCCATCTCTGCAAAAACCAACCAAAGCTTCTCGTGGTTAACGCAGTCGAATGCTGCTGTTAGATCCGCAAAGGTTAAACATAAATTTTCTCTCTTGGCCTTTGTATATTTATCTATAAAGATGTGAAGGTTTAGGCCATGTTCGATAGTACCCAAACCTTTTCGGAAGCCATATTGAAGATCGCTTAAAATTGACTTGTCTTCTGCCCACAGCTGTAATCTATCTAGGAGGACTCTTCCCACTATCTTAACTGTAGAGTCCAATAAAGATATAGGGCAGTAACAGGCTGGGTTTTCCCTATCACCCTTTTTAAATATGGGTACTATTATGGATTCTTACCAAGTCGGCAGGAAGCCTCTTGAGCAGCAAGCATTGAAAACCTGCTTTAGTAGCGGGCCCCAAAAATCTACATTAAATTTGAAAAGATCTACTGGGATCCCATCCGGCCCCGCCACCTTCCCCCCTTGGCTTGAATTGATGGCTGAAATTACCTCATTAAGAGTGAAATTTAAAGGGATGTTACTAAAAATGCGAGGGTAATGGATTTCTACCTCAATAACCGGATTGTCCTGATCTGTTTGGATGAAGTTTCCATATAAACTTGAATAATGAATGATCCAATCATGCTCAGTTATTGCAGTTTCTATTATGGCTTTATCACTTCCGGTGAGGAAGGGGGCGTTTACGGCCTTCTAAAAGGCTGAGGAGTCACGGTTGGTCGAAGCATCGTGTAAGGCTTGCCATGCATCGTCTTTTAAGGCAGACTTTCTTGCCTTTAATACTCTCTTGTATTCATGTCTTGCCTTTCTAATATGATCTGGATCTTTCACTTTGGCATGTAAGGCATTTTTGAGATTAGTGTGGGCCTTCGTACACTTATTGTCAAACCACCCATGGTTAATGTTACTGTTTTTTCTCCCTTTTACGTGTAGGGTTTCTTTAACAAAGTTAGAAATATTTATCAAGTTATTTAAAATGTCTTGATGTGATGAGTGTTTATTTAAACAAATTGAGACCTCGTTTGGGCATCCTATCACTACCTTCTCCATAAAAAACGCTGGATCCACTTTTGCCCATTTAAGGGCATAACCATTTTGTCTGGACAGGGTAATATTGTCTGCATAGTAAACAGGGTTACCATCTGACTTTTTAAAAATGTTATGGACTACCAGTTCCATGCTGATTGGAAAGTGATCGCTTAAAGCGATCTCATATGTCCTAAAATCCCTGATATAAGTAGAGTGTTTACATGAGATTAGAACGAAATCTATTGTTGTAAAAGCGCCTCGCCCGTTAAAAGTCGGGCGAAATGGGGCCATAAGGGAACATAAGTAAGCAAAGCCCATATCAAATTCGAACATAACGTCGTTTAGAAGATCTCCTTACCTTGAGTGAGAGAAATGGGGGAAGCCTGAACCCTTTTCATAGCCTATGCCGCAAATCCCTTTGTCAATATGTGGACATAAGTACGAGTTAAAATCCTCCCCCCCCCAAATGACACACACATCTTTGGAAGAGCCAGCTTGTAGTTTAAGCAAGTCCCCACACATACGTCTCTTGGTCCCCTCAAACAGTTCAGGTGCCACGTTGTTATAAAAATTCACTAACACGATATAAAGATCTCTATCAAAAAGCATGCCGATTATCTGGTAATGTTTATCTGACACGTTTAGGACTATCTTTCCTAGGTCCAAAAGGTTAAGACATAGGTGCATAGACCACCCTTGGCTCTACAAGATGGTGATTGGATGGCTGCAGTGTGGAAAGTTTTATAGCCCACAATGTGAATCGGCTGTATCTCCCAAGTCTCCTGAAGACTAAAAATTTCAAACTTCCTAATAAAATCAATCCACAAAGTATTTGTTACTTTAGAAATTAACCCTGCCACGTTCCAAAACAGAAACTGGTTGGTGTTCATCTTGCCTAGGCATGGATTTGTCCCCCTTCCTTGCGCCCCTATAAGTAATGTTTGACCAGTTTGTATGGTGGGGATGGCGGAGTCGGCAAGGCCCTCAAACTCAGTACTATATCAAAGGTAGTCACCTCCTCCGTTATCCCATCGGCATGAAGAGGATTAACATAGACATTTATAGGCAAATATAACCCGTGCCCCCAACAAGGAGTTGGGACCTCTGTGTCTAGGTGGTCAAGCTGCCTTGGGGTTATCATTTGCAGTCAATCTACTGTCTCTAGATTGGCTAGGGCATTGTAACGATTGTGTGTAGGGATATTCCACCTGTGCCTATGATGCGTAACCAGAGGTACTTTATTTGTGAGACTGATATCATAAGTAGGCCTATAAAAGTAACCTAGTGGAACTATGTTAATCCCATTCCCTAAATTAGGTTGGCTTCCCATACTACTCAGGATCTATTCCACCAAGGGGGTTTTGAAAGTTAGTACCACACAATCTCCCGGGCAGTTTTTCCGTTCCTTACCCAACCAACTTACTCTCCTTACCATCTTAAATTCAGCAAATAACCTCGCAGTAAAACCTGTCCTTCCCCCTAACCAGTACAACGACTTATTCCTAAGTGTCCCCCATGATTCATCTGCCTCGTGTTGTAAAATAGGGACATTGGTTAGAGCCACCACATATGGGGTCGCCGCCGGTGGTAGATCTAAGCGTGTTAGGATAGTCTCCCCTACGGTTTCATTCTCGTGTCTTGGAACAATAATGGTTTTAGAGATGGCTGTGACCGTGGGAATATTGGGTGGAGGAGGAATAAGTTTAATGTTAGTGGTAGGTCAGGCAAGGTTATCAGATATCAATGGTGATTGATCAAGATTGGTAATTACAGGCTGGGTATTTAGGCACCATTGATTATTTAAAGGAGCTTTATGATCATCAATTTGCACTATGCTTGTCCCGTTCCCTGGAATCTGTAAGTTGGCTAAACACTTTGACAGCAGCACCTCAATTGAACCCATTCTATGTGTCAGGTTGTTTAAGCTTTCCTTAAGGAAAGAATCTAATGCCTCGACTTTGGTTTTAAGCTTTATCAGTTCATTATGTGTGCGGGCATTAGCATTCTCTACTATTTTTCCTCCTTTCGTCGGGTGCAGCTTTGATAATTTTTTGTCCTTGTTGTTTGTGTTTTTGTGGGTATTCAATAGAGGCTCCCTGTTAGTTAGTGCCACTTCACCAGTAACTAATGTTGAAATATCAGGGTTCCTAGCTTTCTTAGTTAGCGGTTGGGTATCAACCTCAAAGTGGCTACCTGATATATTAGCTGAAATATTTACAATGCACCCATTTTCGACTTGTGTGCGCCTTAAGGCCGTAGTGGGGAGAGTAGCGCCATCAGTTAGAGCCTGTGCTATAGGTGTATCTCCACCTGGGCCGTTTTGTCCTGGTTTCATCGCCTCTTCTACAGAGGTAATCTGATGCTCTATGACCCCTACTTCTCCTGTTAGATAACTAAGCAGGGTCTGACATGGCTGAGTCCCTTCCTGGGGCTGCCTCTTATTTGAAGCGCTCAACATTTTTCTCTTCCCCATGATTATGATTAACCTTTATAGTAGGCGATGTCAGCCTTCGATGAAAAACCCCTTTAAATTTGTCAAATACGTTATATGGCTTAGTGTGGCGGCTTGGGTGAAGGAAAATGTATCAATAGCTTATTACTTTCGCTAAGAAGAATAAAATTACACAGGTTCCTACTTCCTTCCTAATGCACGCTCCAGGGTCAATAACACAGTACCTTACGCTGGGCAAATATTAGAGCCGTGGCCCAGTCCAGTCTCTTCCGGTCTATGACGGGCAAGGATGGGCTCCCCTTTGGCCTGGGCTTTGCCCGGGCGCGGCCCGCGCCGCAGGGAGCGAGGCAGCACTTTAAGCACGATGTTGACGCCTCCCCCTCGTGAGCGGCGGCGGGAAGAAGTGTCCGGTGCACCCTGGGACTTGTGGTCCCACCAGGGTGGAAAGCACTGGGTCAGGAATGAGGGCAACGAAGAACGGGATACCAGGGACTTTGGTCCCACCAGGAAGCCTGCTGCTATGTCCCAGATATCAGCCTGACTGCAGGAAAACAAGAATTAAGTGTCCCGAGACGAGAAGTAACCTAGTGTACCCGCTTTCTAGTCTCTTGGGTACAGATCTACTAAGGATATGCATTTTCTTTGTGTGACACAAGAAGTTGCAGTGCCATACAAGTCCTTTAATGGAATTTGCAATGCCATGCCTGATTTTGTAAAGAAATGTAACACAACACAGCAGCGTGTGCTGCTTTGTATTATATTTTGCCATGGTAGGCACTACATGTGTGGAGCTTGGGTGTTCCTGTGCTTTCACCCTTGGAATTTGATAGAATCTCAGAATTGGTAAAGGCAGTAAATTTGGGATTGCAACACATGGTGCACCTACTACAAAAGGGAGTAACTATAAGAATTATCTTTATTTCTCCTTGTTGCTTCATATTTCTATCCATGATGCATTCTGCATTATACATAGAAAGAGAATTAAATACTACAATATTAAACAAAAAAATCTATATTCATACCGGTGATAAGATACAAATGACATCACTATATTATAGCAACAAAATATAAACTTACAATATTTGTTTACATGTATTAGGGTTGTTCATCAACTAGGAGTGACAAATGTGAAACTGTAGCACATTGTACTGCTCCGTCCGACATAAATCTTTTTCAGTGATCTACCTAAAGATGCCTTCACTTACTCAAAAAAAGATTCCTTTACCTTCCCTTATGATAGCACATAGGAAGGTAGGCATTATTCAGAGCACATTAGTGTTGAATTGTAACAATGACAGAAAGGTATGTTCAACTTTATGTTCAACTCTTTAATCTGTGGCTGACATGAGTCAGGTAGGCATTGGCAGAGTCCACACGAAGATTTACCAATATAAAATTCCAAACACATTTTGATATAAGTATGTGGTGACATGTAAAGTCTTTTCAAAGGTACACATGATCTATAATGGCCATGCTTGTATGCCAACAAGTGATACAACTGCTAGTAATGCACATATTTCTGTAAATATGAGAAATTCAGACATTACTTGCATTAATCACATCCATGACGTGCATGAGACGATAACATGCATACAACATGGACAAAAACCAGCAAACAATAGACTTGACATAAGAAAATATACAATACATAAATTAAGGTATACAATTTTGAGATGCATCGACTTACCACTGTGTATAGGAATGATTAAAATTTGATATAACTGAATTTATATGTCTAACTTTAAAAAAAAGTGTTTTGATAAAATAAATTAGGAAAATATTTTTTCTATGAGACAATTATGTTTTTTTTTTATTGTTGGATGTATCACCCATATATTGATTAATTGCTAGGGGGAGATTTGTTGTTCTTGTTCTGTGAATTTCCCTGCCTTCCTCTCCCTACATTTTGGAACCCAGGGACCCTTTTCTGTTTGTTTAAGTCTTTTTTCGACTTACCACTGTGCTACTGCTAATGAGTCTCTAACTGAGTATGGATATCTGGTCATGGTGTTCCCAAGATCTTCCTATACAGTGAGATGACCAGGCAATATCTTTTATTTTGCTAAAAGAACATACCCTGCAAAACCTGTACTTTTAGCCATTCCTAGCATCGGGTTTCTTTCCAAGATTTCCAGCCTTCTCTGGCCTTAACTGATGACTTTCCACTGCACTGCAATGCTTAGTGATGTCTTCCTAGATTTTAAGGTGCATCATGTGGCTTAGATGCGTCTCTGGGATCCCATACATTTGTAGCTACTTTTCAGGCCTGATCTCTGATTACATTATCTTACTTTCAGCTGAGGATGGGGGGCCTCATTTTCAACAATTTGGCACAGGGCAGCGTTGCACTTCACTTTGCTGCACTGCACTGCCCTGCGTCAAAAGAAAAGGGCAGGAATGTGCCATATCCATAAGATGAGGCTAACTCCTGTCCTCTTACACTGCAGTAGCCCATAAATGGCTGCCTAGCGCCAATGCAGTTACCCTTGCACTGTGGCGCACAAATGGCTGCCTAGAGCCAATGCAGGCACCCTTGTTCCATGGCGCAAGTGTGCCTGCAATGAAATCAGGTTGTTTTTGTGCAGGAAGGAACACCTTCCTTCACATAAAACAACCGTTGCGCCACACTTGGGGAGGGGCATGGTTTTGACGTAATTCCCACAATTATGCTTTGTTGTAAATCTGGGAATGTGTCAAAAACCGTTGAATTAGAATACCCACTGCAACACTCATGGAATGCCTCTAGGCAGTGTGAGGCAAATCATTGACTTGAGCTATGTTGTCTTACACCATATCTATGAGGACCTGAAAAGCCATGGAATATCACTTTTTGCGACCTTGTAGATATGGCTCTGCATTCTGCGTTGCTAGAACGTCAAAAAAGGGATTTTCCAGTGATGCCCTGGGGTCTTATAGGGTGGATCGAGCAGCAGGCTAGAGGAGGATTATGCTCAGTTCAAAGGAGATCTGCAGCTGCCATTGAGAAATCCATCTCAGCTAATTAGTTGGTACCATGTAGGGAACGAAACTAGGAAACAAAGAGCTAAAAGGGACAACCTGCCCCGGGACATGGATGACACAGAGTGGCACCATATTGGAATCATGCAACACTTTCTAGTGAAATTACACAAAATGTCAGTGAGAAATGTGTAAACTAAGGTATATGTATGTACACCTACATGATTTAAGTGTATTTATTACAAGTGTGGGTTAATGATGAATGTATTTGTGAGGTGGAATATGTACATAAATAAAGGATTATGGTGCACATGCATCAACATTCGGAAAAGCGATTCCTTATTAGCGAGAAATAAGGAATCGTTATTAAGGAATCGCGTTTCGGAATGCATCAACAGTATCGGAAAAAAAAGCGATTTCTTAAAAATCGCTAAAATTTACCGAATCCACATTAGCGAGTAGAGCAAACACTGAATAGCAAAAAGCGAAATCGGTATTTGCGAAATCAGTATTAGCGAAATCGGTAATAGCGAAATCGGTAATAGCGAAATCTGGAAAAACGGGTCGCTCTGGGAGCGGTCTTATGACATCACTACCAGGAAGTCAAGCTGCCCCACCCTCATTCACTCGCCTGAGGAGCTCACAGGAGGAGGCACAGGACACAGGCTGAGGCTACAGAATCCCCACTGACAACCCATCCACCCTACCCTCACCAGGATGGATAAGGATGCACCAGGCACCACTGAGACTTCCAGGAAGAGGAAGAGAAAGTTCTCTGACCGGGAACTGGATCACCTGATTGAGGGGGTGAGCAGCAAGCATTATAGGCTGTTCGGAAAGCTGTCTCTCAAGGTGCCAGAGGCGGAGAAAAGACGCATTTGGCTGCGCATCAGGGAGAGTGTGAATGCCGTGGGAGTGACGCCCCACAGCATCGATGAACTAAAGAAGAGGTGGTATGACCTCAGGAAGAGGGCCAAGGAGAAGATCGCAGAAAGGGTCAAGGAGGCAGCTGGCACAGGAGGGGGGCCATCCACAGTGCCTGCAAACACTGCCCTTGAGGAGCTAGTCGAGGGGACCATCGAGCCAGAGGCGGTCGTGGGAGTCACGCAGATGGACACCTCCGGCGCAGCCACAACTGAACAAGGTAAGATGCATGCCTGCGCCCATACTCTGCATATCGTATACCCATTCCCATCCCCCCAGATCCATCACAGTGTGCAGCCAGAAGTGCACCACACAGATTCCCTCATATCAGTAGTGCATCATGGGAGTCGTGGTCATGTCAGCCAGGTGTGCAAGTATAGTCATAAATGCCCAAAAAAATTAGATCAGCAGTACAAGCAAAACATAGACTCAAATAATGTAATTAATAGGAGGACATGTATGAAAATCTACAAACAGATGTAGTAACTAACCATGCACTGTTTCACACACAGATGCATCTCCTGGCGATTCTGATGATAGCGGGCGCCTCATCATCTCGGAAACACCAGCTGATTCAGATGGCGACACTCCGCAGGAGGGTCAATCCCCACCTCCACCAGCAACTATACCACCACCACCACCACCACCACCTGCTGCGCCAACTGCAACCAAACCACCAAGACGCAGGGCACAAGTCCCCCCCATGCAGGTGATGGATGCATGCCCGAGTCCTGCAACCCCAACTGGGCCAAGTCCAACAGTTGTCACACCTCCAGCACCACCACCAGCATGTGGCTGAGTCACGCAGCGGCGCAGGTCCCTGCGCAGTACTTCTGATGTAGCCGACCAGGCAAGCTCCCCATATGGTGGCATCGAGGCTCAGATGCGGCGTGTCCAGCGCCTGCAGGGGAGACACATGGGGACCATTAGCCTACACATGTCGCGTCTTGCTAAGCAAATGTGCACCCTGACAGACGCAGTGCGGAACATGACCACAGTTGTGGCAGAGGGGAACGAAAAACTGAGCGAGGACCTCCAGGAACTCACCCGTGCCATCAGAGCAGGACATCACAGTGAGCGACGGAGGCACAGACAGAACTTGCTCCGTTCCACTGCATCAACCAGGGTGATCACTAGGCTCTGCAACAGCACTGCTGTATTGTCCCGACGCTCCGTGTCACTGCAGGTGGACCTCGGCCATTACTGTGGTGATGTGGCAAAGGCCTTAGGCCAGGTGGCCACTGCAGTGGAACACTTGCAGAGTGGAACATTCAGTGGCAGCAACTTGGGAGGGGAGGACGGCAGTGAGGCTGCCTCAAGTGTCAGCAGCGTATCCGTGGTGGAGACCAGCACCAGGAAGCGCAGTTCGCGCTGCTCCACAGCCACAGGGACAGGCCGTGGTGAGGTGGAGCAGACAGGTGATAGGAGGCTAGGCGGTCATACAGTACGGCATCCCTAACCATGGTGGGGTAACCATGGCCCTGTCCAATTGTACTATTGCACACCTGTGACTACAACAGGCATGTTTTGGTCCTCATTGTGTGGGGGAACTATTATTCACATTTATGTGTGACCGCACATACATCAGTGCTCCTGTGCATTAAACAGTAGCACCACTAATGATATCGTCATGGCTCATTCTTACCTGGGTCAGAAATGATGTTGCGTGATGTATCTCCGCCTCCTTTGGCCCTCAGCCGTGTTAGGAACATGTGCCTGTCGGTGTTGTGCGGGTGGTTGGTCATCCCGGTAGTCGTCATTCCTGTCCACCTCAATGGGTATCCCCCTTCTGGTTGCGATGTTGTGCCGCATGGCAGATACTGCTACAATCCTGCAGCAGGTGTCTGGTTTATATTGCAAGGCACCACCAGTCTTATGTTAGATTCGGAAGCGACTCTTCAGAATCCCAAAGGTCCTCTCAATCACATTTCTGGTGCTTATGTGGGCCGCGTTGTAGCATTGCTCCTGTGGTGTTGCTGGATTGATGTAGGGGGTGAGGATATATTCACGCAGGGCGTATGCACTGTCACCTACAGGATGGAAGCAAAGGCTTAGCGACAGTGATGAATATACATGTGTGATGCTCATTTTATGAAGAGGTATGTGTACGTACCAAGCAGGAGTCCCTCTCCAAATTCTCCATTGAGTAGGCGCCTGTGGATGCCACTGTGTCGGAATATGTAGGAGTCGTGTGTGCTCCCTGGAAATTGTGCCACTAGGTCCGTGATGATGTGCTTGGCATCGCACACGACCTGCACGTTGATGGAGTGGTAGGACTTGCGGTTACGGAAAATGTACTCATTGGCTGAGGGTGGACAGATGGGGACATGCATGCAGTCAATGCATTCTATGACATGGGGGAATTGGGACACCTGGTAGAATGCCTGTTTGGTGTGGTCCAACTGCTGTGGGGTTGTGGGGAAGCTGATGTGGTTATGTATCATTGTCAGCATGGCATCAATGAATTTGTGGCAGAAGCGTGATAGTGCACTTTGTGATACGCCTCCCGCAACGGCGATGACCCCCTGAAAACTTCCAGAGGCCAGTAGGTGCAGGCTGCATAGGACCTGGACGTGCGCAGGAATAGCATTGGTCCGACGTGTCTGGTGCTGCAGTAGTGGTTCAAGGTCTGCAATTAGGCGCATGATCATGGCACAATTGAGATGATACTTGTAGTAAACCTCATCCTCATTTTGGCCAAGCAATGTGATGCGCACTCTGAAGACTCTCTCGTGGACCCTTCTCCTGCGCTATCCTGCTGCATTGATTCGCATCCTCCTTTCAAGCACGTAGAGGTAACAGGGTCTCCTGGCCCTATTTGTATGGCTTACTGATTGTTAGCATCTGTGGCACATTTAGAATTTTTTTAGGTTTTTAAATTTTTTTATGCAACTTTACCTCCTGGTTCTGATTCCCCTTAATCTGCTCATGCAAAATAGCGATTTTTGGGATTTTCGGTATTTGCGACTTTTGATGCATTCATTAGCGATTCGTCATTTGCGATTGGCACATGCTGGGCGCTATTAGGGATTTTGGTATTTGCGATTTATTGTTTTGCGATTCTTTATTTTGACGGGGCTTCTTTTTGCGATTCTTTATTTTTGCGGGGAATTATTTAGCGATTCTTTATTTTAGCGGGAAATAATTTAGCGATTCTTTATTTTTTCCCGATTTGTGTTGATGCATTGGGAATCGTTTTTTGCCACTCGCTAACGGGTGATTTTTGCGATTCGGTATTTTTGCGAGTTGATTTTTGGTTGATGCATGTGCCAGTATATTGTGTACAAGTTTGGTTGAGGCATTATGGTGGCGCAAAAGTCATTTCTCAAGATGGTATCTGTGAAGGTGTCATAACCCACCTTTTATCATTACCTCAGCATTGTCCAAAAACTTGGAAACAGCAAGCAAACTAGATGCTCATGTGAAATGTGAAATAATTCATTTGTGCAAACCTGCATAAAAAACCTCTGGTGTGTGGCCCACCCCAAAATCAGGATGGGGGATTAGTTCATGTATAAGATCAAATTGTAACCCCTGTCACATGTCACAATGATCTTGCACACTACTTTTTGGGAATACTGAGGTACCCCCTGTCCGATTATGATATCTGGAGCATGACTTGAGGATGACAAAAATGAGCTCAATGATGGCTCATATTTGTTTGTTTGCTCTGTTTAACAATGTTGGGGTGGTGAGTGTTAATTGGGGATGAAGAGATGGGGAAGGGGACATATTCTGAACCATCTGCAAAATAGGCATATGATATAAAATGTTGTACAGTTGTCACCAAGAGAATTCTGCAGGCATTAGAAGCATGAGTGCATTCTAATATGATGAACATATGAAGGCTGTCTTTGTTAAGCCACTCCCCAGCCACACATGAAGCCCAAGTGTGAGTTAGATAAACTTACCTAGTAAATCCCTGACACTGAAATCCCTACCTACCAGAGCAACTGACATCTGTTGAAAAATGTAGCTGTTGTGTATGCACCCTGTTAAAGACAACATGCAGGTCAGTGAAGTAGCCCCTGGCTTGCATGTTGAAGGTGGAATGCAGTGTCAGTTGCTTTACTTGTTGCAGTGTGGCTGAAGTACCATGTGTGTGCAAACAATAGCACTTAAGACAGGACCTGAGGAATGGAATAGCATTCCTGTTTCACCGTTGACTATGACATGATATACTGATGCACCTCAGTACTTGTCCCAAGCATCTGTATTTACTGGCCTGGAACTGTGTCATACTGTCCCCAGTGGTCCCCTGGAAAGAGCCAGCGATCCTGCAAAAGAACGGCATACAGTAACTTGACATGTGTTTGGATGGCCTGGTAATTGTATGTAGGGGATGTGAGCTCATGCTCCTAGTCTTTAACAAATGTCAAGGATCACCTTTTGAGAGAAGTGGTGTCTTGGCAGTACTGCTTCCCTGGCCATACCAAAAATAGTGCCTGAAGACCCTCTCTCTTTTCCTCAGGCAGTTATTCCTTGAAATGGGAGGCAAGATGAAAAATAAATTCACTGACCTAGTATAGCAAATGTTTTGGCTTTGGCTTTCTTTCCTATGTATCCATACTGTGTGTGTAATTGGATGACGCTGTGCTGAGTTTCACATGATGATCCTTGTGGTGGAGTCATGATTGTTGATGCCTCCAACCATTGCCTCGATGTGTTTTCAATGGCAATGATCTAATATAGCAATAAGTGTATTCCATTCTATTGATTTGCTTATTTTTTGTGAATGCTTTGTGTTGTGTGATTGTATGTGTTACTGTTGTGAATTATTTAAAAAATATATTGTCACTCCATGCAATGGGTGTGCTGTGTGTCGGTGTCTGCTTTTCATTTTTCCCTTTTTTTAATTACTGTTATTCCCTACCTCCCATGATTTCTATGTGAATCCCTATGTGAGGACCTAGGGAGTGATCGTGGGAGGATGCAGTCTGCCAAGTCACCATATTTTAAGTTGTCTTGCTTATGGACATCCTGGAGCATGATAAAATTTGACTACCGACTTGTCTTTCCCCTACATTTTTTCCAAGTTTAATGAGCATAATAAAAAAAGTTCCAATCTTTATCCTATCGAGAAGCATCTTGAGGTATTCTGACTTTCACATTCTCTGCACAAATACCTTCCCTCTAGTTACCCTTAGGTGTTCTCTTTAACCTTAGGACTCCAGTCTCATAGTCCACGAAAATTCCCTTGCTTTACCAAAGTCCTCTCCTGCCACAGACCATATCACACAGCTTTTTCTGTTACCTATCCACAACCATTCAATCTGCCTTGGGCCACATTCAGGTCCCTTCCATTTTGCCACCCACTAGCCACCTCTTCCACAAATACTCCAGAAATCCCTGTACATTTAGTAGAGTGGCACATTGGGGGATTCTCGTGAACAATATCACATGATCAGTGAGGGAGAGGGTTGTACAGCTTAATAACATGAAACTGAGATGAATATGTCATAAGCATGTTTTGGTGTCCTGGAACTCTCCTGCCTTGGGATTCTACTTTAATTGTTTGGGCTTGAACAGGCTTAGAGTTCTAGGGCAGTTGGCAGTAGTTGTGGCTGGGGTGGCATGGATTAAACTTGCTCCAATTCCTCCTAGCTTTGCATGGTTCTTTCTTAAGGATTTTATGCTGTGAGCTTACCTTGTTGCACTGGTGAAAAGAAGACTTGGGTCATCTCAACATGTCTGACAGAGAAACTGTTGGATTGTTACAACTTCATGGTGGAGCGGCATATGCTGAGTGGCGCATTCCTTGAGTGTTGCAAGTTGAAGGCAGTCAAGGAAAAAGAAGGGAACTTGCTGAAGATCATAGATCTTTGCTCTTTTTCATTCCCATTAAAATTTGAAGGTAGCCTTAACTGCCATTGAGGAATGCACCCACTGTTGTGTGTTTCAACTATTGAGAAATTAAGGGTGCCTTCTGGAATTCAGTGGTCAGGGGGGATAGAATCAACCTGGTGATGCAACTCGCATTTCTGCTTAGCACTTACATTGAGGTACAGCCACCAGGCAGCAATATTGACATCTAGCGCAGCAGCTGAAGAACACGTTGCCGTCATAATTAGCATTTAAACCACAAAAGTCGCAAAATTAACTTGTGCTTAACCCTCTTGTAGCTTGGCAAAAAAGAAGTAAATTTTAACTTAGAGGCAATGGGTAAAGACTTTTTGCAGCACAAAAAACAATAGTAAAGTGAGAACAAAACATAATTAAAACGCAAAACAATTTAGAAAAATAGAGTACATTTTATTGATTAAAATGACACCAAAACAAATTAAATTCAATCAGCAGAACCGGAGTTATGCATTTAATTTTCAAATTTCTTAGTGCACATTAGTGCCTAAAAGATCAAAGCAACAACAGGGATCTCCGGTCACGCGAGTCTGGATCAAATTCCAAAGGTAAGGCCCACCGCGATGGAACATGGGTCAAATACATGTGGTGCGTTGGGCCTGCTCTCAGCTTACCTTCAGACTTTGAAGAAGTTTTAAGGAAAAGTTGCTTAGAAGGTAGAGTTCAGTGGGGCAAGGCAGTAAAGAATGTCCGAGGAGGAAACAACGTTGTCAGGGAACCACTGGATGGAGTCCAGGTCAAGGATTTTACCATCAGACTTTGTCACTATTTGGGAAGGTCAGGGGGTGAAGCTGCAGGCTGCAGCTGACAAGGGCTCATCGAGGCTGGATGCCTTGGCCAAGAGGTTCAGCTGAACAGGATTTGCTGCTATAGAGAGTACGTAGCAGGAAATACCATAAAGTCATGCTGACTGGCAATGCACCTTGGGTGGATCAGCTGGCAGATAGGTCCAGGTCTTCTGTTGGTTCTCAGAACACTTTTTATTACACATTTTTTAATTCCCAAGTTTTAGGCTAATCAGGAGCAACACATCTAGCACCACTCCCAAGAGACCAGACCTAGAAGCACCACTTAGGGGCTTAGCACTCACTCCAGTAGATGCCAGGTGCAGGGTTCAAGGTCTCTTGAACTTGTTATGTGATTTAGCTCACACAAGAGGCCAGTCAACTGGCTCCTGGAGATCTGGTGGTCCTGGGTTCAAAGAGATGGTCCAGTTCCCCTTCAAGCAGCATGGCAGTCCTCCGGTAGCAGCAGGGCAGTTCTCTGGGGATCCAGGCAGTAAATCTGAACTATTCAACTGGTCCAAGAGTATACTGAAGAGGTATTCTTTAGGTCCAATATTTTTATCTGGTGCCAGCCTTTCAAGTAGGGAGACATCTTGAACTACCCCTTACTTCTGATTCTGGAAAGTTCTTCTCTTCCCCTGTCAAGGTTCCAAGAAGTCTGGAGTGACAAAAGGTTGATGTCAGATTCCTTTGTGTGTGTTGGAGGTAAGCTCTTTGAAGTGAAAGTTTGGCAGGGAACAGCTCTGCCCCAGCCATCTATGCTCAATGGCTCATCCTGCCTACATCCAATAAGCTATTTCTCACAGTCTAACAGGAATACCCAAACTCAAACAGCAGAGCCATTCACAGCCATGTGACCCAGGACACTGGCAGACACACAAAAATGGTTAAAGGAGGAACATGCTAACTTTCTAAAAGTAAGTTATATGCACCATCAATCAATCAATCAAGAAACTTATAAAGCGCACTACTTACTCGTGGGGGTCCCAAGGCGCTGGGAGGGGGGGGATGCTACTGCTCGAAGAGCCAGGTCTTGAGGAGTTTTCTGAAGGTGAGCAGGTCTTGGGTCTGCCGTAGGTGGGTGGGGAGGGCGTTCCAGGTCTTGGCGGCGAGGAAGGAGAAGTATCTGCCGCCGGAGGTCATGCGTCGGATGCGTGGGACAGCGGCCAGGGCGAGGTTGGCGGAGCGGAGCTGGCGGGCGGGGTACAAGAAGTTGAGTCTGTTACCATAACTTGACTTAGATAGTGTCTCCCCCCACACTACTTATGGTCCCTTGCAGGTTCTAGCAATCATTCTCATAAGTAGTATGCTTCAATCCAAACATGAAAAAAAAGCAAAGTTATTCCAAATTCTACATTTTTTTATTTGTCAAACTTCAATTTCCGCATACGTTCTGTTGTTTCGCTTTAACATTTTTGTACATGGTTTTCTTTTTTGCAATGAGTTCAATTTGGTTCCCAATGCATTTTGGAACCCCTATGTCCTTTGTCAAGAGGTTTTAGTCTATGAAACAA
Source organism: Triturus cristatus (assembly GCF_964204655.1). Taxonomy (NCBI): domain Eukaryota; kingdom Metazoa; phylum Chordata; class Amphibia; order Caudata; family Salamandridae; genus Triturus; species Triturus cristatus. The sequence goes on from NC_140588.1 coordinate 114,794,306, forward strand.
AAATGTTATGTGATACATAATTTCCTCTCTCGACATTTAGCTCAGCAGTAAAAGGAAACTGGGTATGCTTACCTAAACATTCCACGTTCTAAACAAAACTAATCATTGGATTGTACATAATCCTATATCTGTTATCAGATGTACTCCCATGAGTGAGTTTTAATGAAATTCAAACCACCTAATTGTCTCGATACCGTAGTTAGTTCTGATCCAAGTGCCTGATTTGACCCATATATCTGATTAATAAAATGCATACAATACTCACATTTGTTTATAAATATAAAGACATGCATTGGTAGGCTTATAGACATAAAGTGAGCCCTTCTAGGAAAAATGTTTCATGTTTCCGGGTCCGAGTTACAATGCATTTAGTGGGATACACATCAATCAATTGTCATAATCCCATAATATATTTTCTTCTGCTTACCTGAAATACAATAATTAACCCATAAATGTTGTAAGTTAAATGGATAAGATATTCTTACTTATTCATAAATATAGAGGCAGGCAATTTAAGTTTAAGGAAGGCTTACCGGCATGGTATAAACATTACAGGTGCTCTGCTGGATTCCTCTTGTGTTGTCAGCGTGCAACATGTTTTTTGAGGTATTTATATCCCCTCAATGTTTGTCATACAAATGGGACTTCAAGGTTATGAAGAAAATGCACAAAACCCAAAAAGGACCATCTAAGCTTTGTGATTTCTAGGTTTATCAGCAGAATGTTGAATCATTATCTAAGTGTGTTTCATGTTTATGAATAGTCCACAAAATGTGTAAAGTCCTAAAAAAACATTAAATACCAACACATGAAAAACTGCCGGTAGACTTTATATTAATTCTTCTGAATGATTGTATTCCTCCTAATTGGTAGCCAGTGTTATTTGGGTTCTGTTCAATGCAAACTCCTGTAGAGTGTTATAATGGCAATAGAATGGGACCGGTATGCACAAGTATGAACAAGTGTTCTGATGGAAACAAAATTTGGACTGGTATACAAACCTTTAATGGTAAATTCTGACATAATGTGCATGTTTTCTCGGTTACTTCCTTTTACTAAAAAGTGCAATATTTTATACTCTGCCGTAATTTGTCCCCTTTCGCATAGTCTACTAAATGTATGCCCTCCTTCATGTAGGACTTTGTTCTCGCTGTATGTGAAACATATATCAAAGCTTCAGTAATGAAAAATTCTAATAATATGCAATTATAAATATAAACATAATATCCTCGTGAAAAATCAATACTAATACCCATAACAATGTTTTCATTGTCCTCAATCCAGTGTTGAACTGGAAATCAGTTTGTAACCTTGTTCTACGAAATTTCAGTCCATCAATGTACTCTTTACTATTCTTTTGAAAAATTGTGTGACTTCAGGCTTAACACAATTTTACATTTGTACTGCATGCTCATTCCTCCATAATTTAAAAATAATATCCTGTCAAATTACAGAAGCATGCATATTCAGTCTGTCATTCACAGTGCCAAATTACTGAGTTTTTTATGCTAAATACTTCCCTTTCAATAATGTTTTCCTGTTGTCCATGTCCTCGTGAATTTCTACTTGTTCTCATTCGATGAATCTTTGTGGCTCCTCATTTGTACCCCTATGTCCTTTAGTGCCGTGTCCAGTTCTGGTCTTTTGTTTGTGGCCAGACTAATGTGAAAAAAGACACATTCATTATATCCATGGATATTATTTCTGTGGAAGGTGAAGCTCCTTGCAAAACGTTATAGTTTCTGATAGTAATCCTTTCACTTCCTTGAGTTATATTTTATATTGTTCCTTTGTTGCTGATATCCTCAACAGAAGTTAAGATGTCACTCCATAATGTCTGTGATGGTTGTTCTGTTTGTCTTCTGTTTGCATATTCATCATCCCAACTGTTAACCTCTCCAAGGATGTAATCAAAAATATCTCATTTGAATTATTTGATCTCTCTTTCATTAATTTCTGTTGTGTAACTTTTCAATTGTATGTTAATATACCTCCTAATCTTTTCCCAAATTGCTGTTTCTCATTTTTTCCCTTATCTCCAATTTGAGTTGCATAATCTCTATGGATAGCACTTCCAAAATAGTTTCTCGATGATCAATAAGATTTAATCAACAGAACACTTATTTATTGTGGCATACTATCTTTTCGTAAATTTCTGATTGTTTTTACACACACGGAGTATGGTTATAACGTGCCGGTAAACCTTCCTTAAATTGCCAGCCTCTAGTTATGAACATTTGGTTTAATTATGGTATTTTAGATGCACGGCGGAAAATTGAGTACGGGATTATGACAATCGATTGATTTACATCCAGCTAAATACATAATGACTAGGACACAGAAAAACACAGAGATTTTTTCCTATAACGGCTCACTTTATGCCAGTAAACCTTCAAACATATGTCTTTATAGCTATGAACATATGTGAGTTTCAAATACATTTGATTAATAACAAATATTGGTCAAATCGGGCATTCATATGAGAGCTAACTAAGGGATCGAAACAATTGAGCGGCTTGAATTTCATTAAAACTCACGCACTGGAGTACATCTGATAACAGATACATGATTATGTATAATGGAATTGCAATTTTTGGGTAGAACATTGCAATGCTTAGTTATGTATAAGCATGAACAGTTTCCTTTTAATACTGAGTTAAATGCTGTGGGAGGTAATTATGTATCACATTACCTTTTTGTTTAATTGAATAAAACACCCTGAAAAATGACCTGGAAGTTCTAAAATGCATTGGGGACCAAACTGGACCTATTTTAAAAAGGAAAATCATTTACAAAAATGTTAATGCAAAATTACAGAACTTAAATCATGTTCTACAAATAAAACTAATGTTAGAGTTGGGAACAACTTTTTTCATGTTTGAAGCATACTTCTTTTGAGAGACATTGGTTGAACCCACAAGGGACCATGAGTAATGTAGGGGAGGCACTATCTTTGTCAAGAGATAGTGCATAAACAGCACCTAAGATCTGCAGGAGACAGCCCAACAGCACACTGAACCATAAGATTTGAACATATCAGGAATTATTGAGGGAGTGCAATGATCATTCATCGTTTAACTTTCCAATAGTGATATTTTCAAAAATGTTCTCCGAAGTCTGTGTTAGGCCTGTCAGCCCTAGGTTGGTCTTATCTAAATTGTTTTTGACATTTTTCCTTCATTCTTGCCGGAATTGTTCTTGGTTGATTTTTGGACTCTGTGCACTTTACAATTGCTAACCTGTGCTAACATGCTTGCTCTCTCTTCCCTAAACATGGCACAATTTAGCTTGTACCTGATTGGCATTTTGAATTTATTTATAAGTCCCTTGTAGAATGGCATACCATATACCCAGGGCCTGCAAATTAAATACTACTATTGGGCCTGCAGCATGTATTGTGCCACCCACTCCAGTAGCCCCTTAAAACATGGCCCAGGCCTGCAATTGCAGGCTGAATGCAGTTTTAAACTGCCAATTTGGCAACACAACACCCTTTCAACTCCTTAAACCTCCCATTTATTGCATATAAGTAAACCCTAATGTAGGTCCTAGGTAGACTATAAGGCATGTTGCATTGTAATTAAAAGGTTGGACATGTGCTTTTAGGTTGTACATGTCCTGGCAATAAACTCCTAAATTCGTTTTGCAATACTGTGAGGTCTACCTGTCCTATAGGATAACATTGGGTCACCTTATTAAATTTGATAAATGCTAACTTTTAATTGGCAACAAAAGAGCATTTTTATGTTTCGTATCTATGAAATTGTAAATAAAAAGATATTAAATTGCAATTTTGAAAGTGCCATATTTAGAAAGCTGAAACTAGGCCCCTACGGTCTAGACAGGCTATGCACTACCTAATTCACTCATGAAAGAGTATATTACATGCTTCAAAAGATTCTTAACATAAGTTTGACTAGTTTAAACTCATTATGACCAGTTGATGAACAACAAATTGAAAAAACGAAATCGTTACAAGAGTTAATCATATAATTTCCAAAAACAATACGAAGAGTCCAAAGTAGAAGTGCTTCAATAAATGTTTCTTTTGGATGTGTAATCATTTATTACCACATCTGTGAACGTAAATCCGAAAAGTTTCTTCACAGAAAATCAAATTAATCCCAATGCATTTCGGGTGTAACAATCACCCTTCTTCAGGGGTTCTATGAATAACAAAAATACATATTAACAATATAGTACATGCTTGTTTGAATACAATTAGAAAGAATTAGAGTGAAATTTTAAGTTAACAGCTTAGTTATATTGAGGAGATGAATGGTGTGACATCTAACAGGAGGAAAATCAATTGTGTTCAGTTGTTTGTTGAATATACAAAAGTGTTCACGAAATAGCTTGTGACAGTCGATAGTAAAGAACCAGAAGGCCCACGAAGCACCAGCATGCCGCGTATCTGATTGTGTGAAAAAACGCTGTGAAAACAACAAGTTAACTACCTTAAAATGAGTCTGTGATGTAAGAAACTGCCGGTGATTAAAACGATGAAAAAGTATGACACACAACCTGAAAATAAACATGGGTGTCAATGTAAACTAATGCTATATAGATCAAATAGCATTCTGAGTTGTGAGGTCTGACCAATGAAACTTCACTAATAAATACCTCATGTGAATTCAAACGAATTCGAAATGGGATGTGTAGGAAAACCAAAAACAGCGTACTGTTATCTTGAACTGGACTCCTTTGAAGGAGCAAATAACTTCCGTGAAATGCACTCGTGCTGAGTTTAGTAGCTGTGCCCGATGAAATCAATATCACGGATATCACTAAAAGTAAAATAGAATGCACAACTAAGATGTTGAACCATCGTTAAATAAAACGACAACGTGAGAGGTTTACGGGACTCGGAACAAAGTTCCTTACCTTAATCCTAGAAGGCGATACGATGTGGCCTGAAACTGTGCTCCGGTAAAGAAAGGATCCCAGGTGTGTTAAGCAGTCAGTCAACTCACGTATATACTGGCGTGAAATATCGTTCACGTGTTGGTTAGTAAAAAGAGGTGATGGACTAGGACACCAAAAGAAAAGAGTGCACTGTCGGCCATATTGGACTGGTGTCTATAACGTAGTATGTGTGGACTGTAAAAGGAATTGAGGTATCAAAACGAAAGATTGAGGGTACAATCGCTGAATATACAAACAATGGATATACATAGTAATGTTAGTCATGCGTACTGGGTACAAACGTCCTCATTTGTATTGACGGTCATCAGTTTTAGAATAAATTGTAACTCGATAAACATCTCGAGTACCTTGCGCTCCTCAATGGTAATTAAAGTTAAAACAAAACATATTTATGTAACGAATATCAATCTTACTGCTTCTTTGATGCATTAAGTGCATGTAGTAATTTCAAATAATAAAAGATAAACAGTGAAAAATAAACAGACATAAGAACAATAAGACGATCACCTGACCATACATAACACGCTATTGTAATGCTTTGATTGTATAAACAGAATGAACCACTGCCTTACAGTAATATAACTCGGAAGTTTCCAAAGCAAGAATAACACATGACTTTACAATCTTAGCCTCAAACTTCAAGTCAATACAAGTTTAACCTTGATGTGCAAAAATTAAATTAAATTAAATTAAACCCACGGTAGCACGTAAATTGTGCATGTAGTCAAACATAAACATTCTGTGTGGGAAACCATCTAACATAGAGACTTGTGTTAGTGAGCCTGTATGGTAACGGCTGTGCTTATGAACGTGCAGGGGAATATTATATGTGTACGCATAATAAACGCGGCTGGAGGAAGCTGGAGTGGGCCTAAGCTCTGAGATCATTAAAGACGATGCTAACCCTTGCTGACTCGTGAACTGGTACTCATAAGAAACAAGAGAATTCTATGCGGTCATTAAGACCCTTTGGATGCATGGTGTTCAGGGTCCTGATCCAGAATGTTTCTCGTTGAGTGATGTATTTAGAATTGTCCTTATCTTTGCTGTCATGTACTACTTCCAAAACACAAAATTTCAGTTGTGCTATGGTGTGATGTAAATCTGCCCAATGGTTAGCCAAAGGTGAGTTGGGATTCTTGGTGCAAATTCTGCTCTTGTGTTCCGTGATGCGTATGCGCAAACTTCTTTCAGTCTTGCCCACATAATATAAGCCACATGGGCATCGTATTATGTAAACCACATTTTGAGTGTTACAATTAGCTGTAAAATTAAGCTTGATGGATTTGCCCGACCATGGGTGTGCGATGTGGGTGCCTGAAATTACGTTGTTGCAGTGTGAACAATTATAACACCGTGTCATCCCTCTGTTGTGTTGGCCTGAATCACCTGTGTCCCGCCTTTTGAGTAATTCTTTTAGATTGCGTGAACGTTTATAGGCAAAAATTGGACTGTCTCGAAAAAGTTCACCGAAGTCTGGTTCAGTTTGCAATAATTCCCATCTGTTGAGAGACTTTTTGGTACGTGGTTACCCAGAACAAACAGTGTGTGATGCAGTAGCTAGGACACAGGAATTCCCTAGATCAGAACTCTTGAAGAAGAGAACCAAATCATCTAAACACAAGGAGGTTTTTGTCTCCACTTTCTCAACCCACTCGACGGCCATTAAGAAAATAATTCTCAACAGATGGGAATGGGATGTCGTTTTATTTAACGATGGTTCAACATCTTAGTTGCGCATTCTATTTTACTTTTAGTGATATCCGTGATATTGATTTCATCGGGCACAGCTACTAAACTCAGCACGAGTGCATTTCACGGAAGTTATTTGCTCCTTCAAAGGAGTCCAGTTCAAGATAACAGTACGCTGTTTTTGGTTTTCCTACACATCCCATTTCGAATTCGTTTGAATTCACATGAGGTATTTATTAGTGAAGTTTCATTGGTCAGACCTCACAACTCAGAATGCTATTTGATCTATATAGCATTAGTTTACATTGACACCCATGTTTATTTTCAGGTTGTGTGTCATACTTTTTCATCGTTTTAATCACCAGCAGTTTCTTACATCACAGACTCATTTTAAGGTAGTTAACTTGTTGTTTTCACCGCGTTTTTTCACACAATCAGATACGCGGCATGCTGGTGCTTCGTGGGCCTTCTGGTTCTTTACTATCGACTGTCACAAGCTATTTCGTGAACACTTTTGTATATTCAACAAACAACTGAACACAATTGATTTTCCTCCTGTTAGATGTCACACCATTCATCTCCTCAATATAACTAAGCTGTTAACTTAAAATTTCACTCTAATTCTTTCTAATTGTATTCAAACAAGCATGTACTATATTGTTAATATGTATTTTTGTTATTCATAGAACCCCTGAAGAAGGGTGATTGTTACACCCGAAATGCATTGGGATTAATTTGATTTTCTGTGAAGAAACTTTTCGGATTTACGTTCACAGATGTGGTAATAAATGATTACACATCCAAAAGAAACATTTATTGAAGCACTTCTACTTTGGACTCTTCGTATTGTTTTTGGAAATTATATGATTAACTCTTGTAACGATTTCGTTTTTTCAATTTGTTGTTCATCAACTGGTCATAATGAGTTTAAACTAGTCAAACTTATGTTAAGAATCTTTTGAAGCATGTAATATACTCTTTCATGAGTGAATTAGGTAGTGCATAGCCTGTCTAGACCGCAGGGGCCTAGTTGCAGCTTTCTAAATATGACACTTTCAAAATTGCAATTTAATATCTTTTTATTTACAATTTCATAGATACGAAACATAAAAATGCTCTTTTGTTGCCAATTAAAAGTTAGCATTTATCAAATTTAATAAGGTGACCCAATGTTATCCTATAGGACAGGTAGACCTCACAGTATTGCAAAACGAATTTAGGAGTTTATTGCCAGGACATGTACAACCTAAAAGCACATGTCCAACCTTTTAATTACAATGCAACATGCCTTATAGTCTACCTAGGACCTACATTAGGGTTTACTTATATGCAATAAATGGGAGGTTTAAGGAGTTGAAAGGGTGTTGTGTTGCCAAATTGGCAGTTTAAAACTGCATTCAGCCTGCAATTGCAGGCCTGGGCCATGTTTTAAGGGGCTACTGGAGTGGGTGGCACAATACATGCTGCAGGCCCAATAGTAGTATTTAATTTGCAGGCCCTGGGTATATGGTATGCCATTCTACAAGGGACTTATAAATAAATTCAAAATGCCAATCAGGTACAAGCTAAATTGTGCCATGTTTAGGGAAGAGAGAGCAAGCATGTTAGCACAGGTTAGCAATTGTAAAGTGCACAGAGTCCAAAAATCAACCAAGAACAATTCCGGCAAGAATGAAGGAAAAATGTCAAAAACAATTTAGATAAGACCAACCTAGGGCTGACAGGCCTAACACAGACTTCGGAGAACATTTTTGAAAATATCACTATTGGAAAGTTAAACGATGAATGATCATTGCACTCCCTCAATAATTCCTGATATGTTCAAATCTTATGGTTCAGTGTGCTGTTGGGCTGTCTCCTGCAGATCTTAGGTGCTGTTTATGCACTATCTCTTGACAAAGATAGTGCCTCCCCTACATTACTCATGGTCCCTTGTGGGTTCAACCAATGTCTCTCAAAAGAAGTATGCTTCAAACATGAAAAAAGTTGTTCCCAACTCTAACATTAGTTTTATTTGTAGAACATGATTTAAGTTCTGTAATTTTGCATTAACATTTTTGTAAATGATTTTCCTTTTTAAAATAGGTCCAGTTTGGTCCCCAATGCATTTTAGAACTTCCAGGTCATTTTTCAGGGTGTTTTATTCAATTAAACAAAAAGGTAATGTGATACATAATTACCTCTCACAGCATTTAACTCAGTATTAAAAGGAAACTGTTCATGCTTATACATAACTAAGCATTGCAATGTTCTACCCAAAAATTGCAATTCCATTATACATAATCATGTATCTGTTATCAGATGTACTCCAGTGCGTGAGTTTTAATGAAATTCAAACCGCTCAATTGTTTCGATCCCTTAGTTAGCTCTCATATGAATGCCCGATTTGACCAATATTTGTTATTAATCAAATGTATTTGAAACTCACATATGTTCATAGCTATAAAGACATATGTTGGAAGGTTTACTGGCATAAAGTGAGCCGTTATAGGAAAAAATCTCTGTGTTTTTCTGTGTCCTAGTCATTATGTATTTAGCTGGATGTAAATCAATCGATTGTCATAATCCTGTACTCAATTTTCCGCCGTGCATCTAAAATACCATAATTAAACCAAATGTTCATAACTAGAGGCTGGCAATTTAAGGAAGGTTTACCGGCACGTTATAACCATACTCCGTGTGTGTAAAAACAATCAGAAATTTACGAAAAGATAGTATGCCACAATAAATAAGTGTTCTGTTGATTAAATCTTATTGATCATCGAGAAATTATTTTGGAAGTGCTATCCATAGAGATTATGCAACTCAAATTGGAGATAAGGGAAAAAATGAGAAACAGCAATTTGGGAAAAGATTAGGAGGTATATTAACATACAATTGAAAAGTTACACAACAGAAATTAATGAAAGAGAGATCAAATAATTCAAATGAGATATTTTTGATTACATCCTTGGAGAGGTTAACAGTTGGGATGATGAATATGCAAAGAGAAGACAAACAGAACAACCATCACAGACATTATGGAGTGACATCTTAACCTCTGATGAGGATATCAGCAACAAAGGAACATCATAAAATATAACTCAAGGAAGTGAAAGGATTACTATCAGAAACTATAACGTTTTGCAAGGAGCTTCACCTTCCACAGAAATAATATCCATGGATATAATGAATGTGTCTTTTTTCACATTAGTCTGGCCACAAACAAAAGACCAGAACTGGACACGGCACTAAAGGACATAGGGGTACAAATGAGGAGCCACAAAGATTCATCGAATGAGAACAAGTAGAAATTCACGAGGACATGGACAACAGGAAAACATTATTTAAAGGGAAGTATTTAGCATAAAAAACTCAGTAATTTGGCACTGTGAATGACAGACTGAATATGCATGCTTCTGTAATTTGACAGGATATTATTTATAAATTATGGAGGAATGAGCATGCAGTACAAATGTAAAATTGTGTTAAGCCTGAAGTCACACAATTTTTCAAAAGAATAGTAAAGAGTACATTGATGGACTGAAATTTCGTAGAAAAAGGTTACAAACTGATTTCCAGTTCAACACTGGATTGAGGACAATGAAAACATTGTTATGGGTATTAGTATTGATTTTTCACGAGGATATTATGTTTATATTTAAAATTGCATATTATTAGAATTTTTCATTACTGAAGCTTTGATATATGTTTCACATACAGCGAGAACAAAGTCCTATATGAAGGAGGGCATACATTTAGTAGACTATGCGAAAGGGGACAAATTACGGCAGAGTATAAAATATTGCACTTTTTAGTAAAAGGAAGTAACCGAGAAAACATGCACATTATGTCAGAATTTACCATTAAAGGTTTGTATACCAGTCCAAATTTTGTTTCCATCAGAACACTTGTTCATACTCGTGCATACCGGTCCCATTCTATTGCCATTATAACACTCTACAGGAGTTTGCATTGAACAGAACCCAAATAACACTGGCTACCAATTAGGAGGAATACAATCATTCAGAAGAATTAATATAAAGTCTACCGGCAGTTTTTCATGTGTTGGTATTTAACGTTTTTTTAGGACTTTACACATTTTGTGGACTATTCATAAACATTACACATCCAAAAGAAACATTTATTGAAGCACTTCTACTTTGGACTCTTCGTATTGTTTTTGGAAATTAAATGATTAACTCTTGTAACGATTTCGTTTTTTCAATTTGTTGTTCATCAACTGGTCATAATGAGTTTAAACTAGTCAAACTTATGTTAAGAATGTTTTGAAGCATGTAATATACTCTTTCATGAGTGAATTAGGTAGTGCATAGCCTGTCTAGACCGCAGGGGCCTAGTTGCAGTTCTCATTCACAGGTGGCAGGGTGGAACCACCTCAGGCATTGCACACACAACCAGAATATTGTGCATACGTTTTGATTAATAGTTTCCCTCTACGAGTGCGCGCTTAGCTGTTTCATCTCCCATTTATCTTGACTTTTTACCCACGCAGCTTACAGCAGCACCACCACCAAAAACATGTCTTTTGAAGACATATTGAATCTCACTGATAACAAGGCTGACACTAAAGCCTATAGTGCCACTGAAGCACAAGAGATCTATGGTCTCATCCGGGAGGCTAGAACATTTGATGTCACACAAGGTCCAGTAGTTCACCAACTGAGACAGTTAGAATATTTAATGAGACGAGAAATCAACCAACGCCTACATGCGACCACACTAGTACAATATCATAAGGCAAACAGGATCCCGAGAGGGTTGAGGTTACCACTTAAACCTATGTTATTTAAAATGAACAAGAAGTTTATGGACAAGTGGTATTCGATTCTTAACAAGTGTTCTTTGGATTTGATTCTATTAATTGTTGAGGAACTATCCACGGTTTTATTAGGTCTGGAACAAGAAATAAAAGATCTTCAAGAATCTTTAAAAGCACGCATGACAGAGGAAGATTTGACTACATCACTAGAGACAATCAACAAGAAATTAGATCAGTATGCTAAAGAGATACATGAACGCAAAGTACGGAAATTTAGACGAGATACCATAGACTACAAACTCGATGAGGTATACTCCTGGGCGGAGGTATATGCACACAAACGCACATACCAAAAACCCGGGGATGCCTCATCCGAGGAAAGCGTAGCCTCTCTCAGCGACACTCGTTTGAATAGACCACCTGTACCATCTACGGTGGACTCCACGATCTCACAAGCACCATCCACTTCGGGTTCCAAGGTTTCTTTTTTAGAATCCAGCCCTGCAGCCAACAATCCACCCACGACGCAGTCTCTACCAGAAACAAGCAGCACAAAACCTGCAGAGGCAGCGGAAAGTCAAAAACAGCCCAGTGCAGGCAGGAGACAGAAGAAGCATTAGTAGTCAACATCTCCTCTACCACTTTGTCAAAGACACAGATAGCATTACTAAACAAAGGTACATCCTTTGTTCCAACATTTCATACTACGCCATTCAACACAGAGATAGAATTTTTTTAATTCATGAGAAAACTCAGACTCAGATATTTTTTCTCCAATCAACCTTTCACCGATACAGAACAGACTGAATTCAAACCCACGAGCACATTCATGCCTCCTACATCTCACAAAGTTCCCGATTCTTTTGAGACACTTGTCAAGAGGGACCTTTCCAACTTAGCTGCTCCACACAAGAAACGACAAAACATGACAATTGCAGACAAGAAGGCACTCCAATTGTTAAAGAAAAACACTTCATTGACATTTTTTCCAGCTGATAAGGGCGGAGCCCTAGTTGTCATGGACCGCGTTTTTTATGAAACCAAGGTCCAAGAGATGCTGCTTGATGAGTTAACATATTTGCCACTAGAACAGGACCCCACCGTTGAATTTCTTTCTATCTTGCTAGATATATTGACTCGAGCTAAGGAAATGGGTTGGATCAACAAAAAAACATTTGAATTCCTACATACACGATTTCCACGCAGACCAATGGTGTATATGCTACCTAAAATACACAAGAACCTGCATGATCCTCCTCTACGCCCCATAGTCTCAGGTTGCAACTCCATTCACGAACCAATTGGTCACTATCTAGATTCATTTCTTCAACCTTTTGTTCAGGCAGGACCCACTTATGTTCAGGACACCACACATTTTCTCAAACTATTGGAGGAACTTTCTTTACCTTCTGGAGAACCGATTTGGTTAACTACAATAGATGTAGTGTCCCTCTACACCTCCATACCCCATTCCGAGGGTATTGAGGAGGTTGAATGGGCACTCTTACAACTAGACAACATCACAGCTAACAAAGTTTTTTTGATTGAATTATTACAATTCAGTCTTTTCCATAGTTACTTCAAATGGAAGGAGGATTTTTACCTCCAAACCAATGGTACATCCATGGGTTTTCCGGGAGCTCCCAGCTACGCCAACATCTTCATGATGAAATTTGAACAGGAGCACATTCTGAATGACTCATCATGGACAGATAACCTTCTCATATACCGCAGGTATATTGACGACATTTTTGTCATATGGCGAGGACATAAACACCACTTAGAAAGAAAACTCAGTGAACTCAATGAAGTAAACCCGAGGATTCAATTTACATACACCTCAGACAACCATTCTATATCTTATCTAGATGTCAGCATTGAACTGCAGGATTCCACTATCATAACCAAAGTTTTCAAAAAATCCACAGACCGTAACAACACCCTACTATATACCAGTTTCCATCCGGAATCTCTGAAAAGGCACCTACCACTCTCCCAATTTTTGAGAATCAAACGCATCACTTCAGATCCCACTCAGTTATCCAGGACTTTTGAAGATACCAAAAGAGACTTTTTGGTACGTGGTTACCCAGAACAAACAGTGTGTGATGCAGTAGCTAGGACACAGGAATTCCCTAGATCAGAACTCTTGAAGAAGAGAACCAAATCATCTAAACACAAGGAGGTTTTTGTCTCCACTTTCTCAACCCACTCGACGGCCATTAAGAAAATAATTCTCAACAGATGGGAATTATTGCAAACTGAACCAGACTTCTGTGAACTTTTTCGAGACAGTCCAATTTTTGCCTATAAACGTTCACGCAATCTAAAAGAATTACTCAAAAGGCGGGACACAGGTGATTCAGGCCAACACAACAGAGGGATGACACGGTGTTATAATTGTTCACACTGCAACAACGTAATTTCAGGCACCCACATCGCACACCCATGGTCGGGCAAATCCATCAAGCTTAATTTTACAGCTAATTGTAACACTCAAAATGTGGTTTACATAATACGATGCCCATGTGGCTTATATTATGTGGGCAAGACTGAAAGAAGTTTGCGCATACGCATCACGGAACACAAGAGCAGAATTCGCACCAAGAATCCCAACTCACCTTTGGCTAACCATTGGGCAGATTTACATCACACCATAGCACAACTGAAATTTTGTGTTTTGGAAGTAGTACATGACAGCAAAGATAAGGACAATTCTAAATACATCACTCAACGAGAAACATTCTGGATCAGGACCCTGAACACCATGCATCCAAAGGGTCTTAATGACCGCATAGAATTCTCTTGTTTCTTATGAGTACCAGTTCACGAGTCAGCAAGGGTTAGCATCGTCTTTAATGATCTCAGAGCTTAGGCCCACTCCAGCTTCCTCCAGCCGCGTTTATTATGCGCACACATATAATATTCCCCTGCACGTTCATAAGCACAGCCGTTACCATACAGGCTCACTAACACAAGTCTCTATGTTAGATGGTTTCCCACACAGAATGTTTATGTTTGACTACATGCACAATTTACGTGCTACCGTGGGTTTAATTTAATTTAATTTAATTTTTGCACATCAAGGTTAAACTTGTATTGACTTGAAGTTTGAGGCTAAGATTGTAAAGTCATGTGTTATTCTTGCTTTGGAAACTTCCGAGTTATATTACTGTAAGGCAGTGGTTCATTCTGTTTATACAATCAAAGCATTACAATAGCGTGTTATGTATGGTCAGGTGATCGTCTTATTGTTCTTATGTCTGTTTATTTCTCACTGTTTATCTTTTATTATTTGAAATTACTACATGCACTTAATGCATCAAAGAAGCAGTAAGATTGATATTCGTTACATAAATATGTTTTGTTTTAACTTTAATTACCATTGAGGAGCGCAAGGTACTCGAGATGTTTATCGAGTTACAATTTATTCTAAAACTGATGACCGTCAATACAAATGAGGACGTTTGTACCCAGTACGCATGACTAACATTACTATGTATATCCATTGTTTGTATATTCAGCGATTGTACCCTCAATCTTTCGTTTTGATACCTCAATTCCTTTTACAGTCCACACATACTACGTTATAGACACCAGTCCAATATGGCCGACAGTGCACTCTTTTCTTTTGGTGTCCTAGTCCATCACCTCTTTTTATTAACCAACACGTGAACGATATTTCACGCCAGTATATACGTGAGTTGACAGACTGCTTAACACACCTGGGATCCTTTCTTTACCGGAGCACAGTTTCGGGCCACATCGTATCGCCTTCTAGGATTAAGGTAAGGAACTTTGTTCCGAGTCCCGTAAACCTCTCACGTTGTCGTTTTATTTAACGATGGTTCAACATCTTAGTTGCGCATTCTATTTTACTTTTAGTGATATCCGTGATATTGATTTCATCGGGCACAGCTACTAAACTCAGCACGAGTGCATTTCACGGAAGTTATTTGCTCCTTCAAAGGAGTCCAGTTCAAGATAACAGTACGCTGTTTTTGGTTTTCCTACACATCCCATTTCGAATTCGTTTGAATTCACATGAGGTATTTATTAGTGAAGTTTCATTGGTCAGACCTCACAACTCAGAATGCTATTTGATCTATATAGCATTAGTTTACATTGACACCCATGTTTATTTTCAGGTTGCGTGTCATACTTTTTCATCGTTTTAATCACCGGCAGTTTCTTACATCACAGACTCATTTTAAGGTAGTTAACTTGTTGTTTTCACAGCGTTTTTTCACACAATCAGATACGCGGCATGCTGGTGCTTCGTGGGCCTTCTGGTTCTTTACTATCGACTGTCACAAGCTATTTCGTGAACACTTTTGTATATTCAACAAACAACTGAACACAATTGATTTTCCTCCTGTTAGATGTCACACCATTCATCTCCTCAATATAACTAAGCTGTTAACTTAAAATTTCACTCTAATTCTTTCTAATTGTATTCAAACAAGCATGTACTATATTGTTAATATGTATTTTTGTTATTCATAGAACCCCTGAAGAAGGGTGATTGTTACACCCGAAATGCATTGGGATTAATTTGATTTTCTGTGAAGAAACTTTTCGGATTTACGTTCACAGATGTGGTAATAAATGATTACACATCCAAAAGAAACATTTATTGAAGCACTTCTACTTTGGACTCTTCGTATTGTTTTTGGAAATTATATGATTAACTCTTGTAACGATTTCGTTTTTTCAATTTGTTGTTCATCAACTGGTCATAATGAGTTTAAACTAGTCAAACTTATGTTAAGAATCTTTTGAAGCATGTAATATACTCTTTCATGAGTGAATTAGGTAGTGCATAGCCTGTCTAGACCGCAGGGGCCTAGTTGCAGTTCTCATTCACAGGTGGCAGGGTAGAACCACCTCAGGCATTGCACACACAACCAGAATATTGTGCATACGTTTTGATTAATAGTTTCCCTCTACGAGTGCGCGCTTAGCTGTTTCATCTCCCATATTTAGAAAGCTGGCATGTTCCTACCCTTTGCAATTTTGGTGACTGCAGCCTACCCTAGGTGACAGGGTGGGGTGTAACTGGCAAGTAAACCTTGTAAATTCCTCTAAGAGAGTTCACATAATAGAGGGATAAGGTGTGCCTGAATGGGCCCTCTACTGGAAAAATGGGCGGGGTGGAACTCAGCATAGCCCCACTTGCAACTTAATTGGCTGTGGCCTGCTTTCACACAGAGGGCTTGCAACCGCTGCATTATCCCTGCAGCCAGCTTGGAGACAGGGCGGGGGTGTCCGGAAATTCCAAGCATTTCAGAGAAAAACCTCTAGACATTTATTCTATTTAAAAAAAGACAATAGTTCACTTTTTGGAACTGCAGAAGAACTCTCAGATGACTGCCTGCTGCTGTGGTCTGCTGTCTACACCACAAGACTGCTGTGCCACAACTAGAAAGGCTCTTTTGCAGAATGGAGGATGCCTTGAAGCCTCAGAGGCCTGCCCTGATGCTTTAGCACCGCTTCCCTCACCTGAACCTAGAGCTACCAAATGACACCAAGGGCTAATTTTCTGGCCTCCTGTTCAGAACCACCTGGACATAGCAGACTCACATCATCTTGAACCCACACATGGACCCAGCCTTAGTGAGTCCTAAGCCCCCAAGTGGTGCCCCTCTTGTCCCCAACCCTTGGTGGTGATGCTAAAAATGCCCAGAAGTCCCAAACTTGTGACCTTAAAAAATGTGGACTAAAGACTGCTTTGAGAGCCAAGGTAAGACGGGGATCAACCTGCTCGGCAATCCACTGAGGTGCATTGCAGGTCAGCCTAACTTCGCAGCAGCTCCCGCTATGTTCTTTTCTGCAGCAGAAAATCCTGTCCAGTGGTCCTTTGCCAAAGGTTTATCCTGCCTCCTGGAACTCTCATCAGCTACAGGCTCCTGTCTCATGCCACTGGAGATTTTTGACTATGTCCAAACCTAGATTGTTCGCCATGTTTTGGCTTAGTGGCTCCCTGATGATGACACTCCTACCTCAAACAGTGCCTGCAGCCTTGCCCCGCTGAAGTTTACCTTCTCAGAACATTTTCTTCAAAATTACTTTAAGTCTAAAAGTGAGTGGCGACCAGACACAATCCACTTCTTGTATCCAACCCACACTCCATCGCAAGCAGTCATATTATTTAGGCCATGGTTAGTTCTTTGATCTTTTAGGCCCTAGTTTATACTGAAAGTTCTACTGGTTGGATTTTTGCTGATTTGGTCTCAAATAATGTAATACAATTATATATATCTTTCTAAATTGATGTCGGATTTTTCTGTGTTGTTTTCTCACTTTCTTGCTGTATCTGTACTGCATAATTATTTTACACATTGCCTCTAAGTTAAGACTGGCTGTTTTTTAAAACACTAAACTACCCAGGGTTAAGCACGTGTTACTTTAATTACTTTTGTATTTAACTCTAATAGGGATGGTGGCTTTTGCCAGTTAACCTACACTCCAATTTCTCCCAATCTGATGTTACCATTAAAGAGGATTTTAAATTAACATGAATTTGAGTCTAAACATGGCAGGTGTCCCTTCTCCCAATCAAACTTTAACACATGTTAAATGTGATTAGGGTAACACAATGTTATCCAGGCCTTATACTTGTGAAAAATGAATTGAGGAGTTTCTCGCTACCATGACATGTACAACTTGAGCCCCGTTCTATATTTTTATGTGCGGAGTTCCCTGCCCCGACTACGTAGTTTCCAGAGATGTAAAATTAATACTAGTATAATTAGTTTCATGGCTTATGAAAATTAATTCATAAAGTGACTTGTGCAGAAGGAGTAGGCATATTAACCATAAACTACAAATAATCCATCCTATGATGCATCAAACAACTAATTCACCTATCACTCAATGGCAATGCATAGATTTCTTTTTGAAACCACATGTACAATTGTTACCATCATATGTGAGGTATATAAAAGTTGTTCTATGTAAGATCTGTGACTTTAAGTGGGGATCACATTTCCTTTCAGTATTTTAGATGTAGAGTCTATGTACACAGGTATATGACACATGTAATGTAAGGAAGCTTGCAAGAGCATTTTTTGAGAGTAAGGCAACTGAATTTCCTGCACACAAATATGATCTTAGAAATGAAGCATTAGTGTCTCTAGGAGAATATAGTTATATTTGATACTCAACTGTTTAGACAATTGCAAGATATTGCAAAGTACACCTGTTTCTCCCTTAGGTATGCAAATTAATTTGAGGGCTGGTGGGAGGAGCATGTGTCCAGCGGTGACTGAACATGAGGTACATAGTCAACCATTTCCTAATATTGAAAGGCTATCGGAAAAGACATGTGAATTCATGGAACTCCTTAATGAGAACAAATAAAACATGATACTGACATGGGAACATATATGATGTATCATCTACATTTTTGGACGTAAAACTGGAGGTGAATGGATAACATGATAATTACCTCCCTGAATAGGAGGAAAACAGTGTGCAATAGCTTACTTTACTTCACACACCCCCTACCCCTACAAAACACATCCAGCACAGTGAATTCTTAAGCACTAAGTGTAGCTGTAGAACAGAAGAATCATTTATGAAAGAATAGAATGCTATGACGATCAGAAAGGGGTCTTTTGGGTTATCTTGAGAACAAATATGTGAAAAATGAACAGCCTAGAAATTCAATAACGACATTTGTGTTTTTGTATAGGATGGCAATATTTGTGTTTGTAATACTCTCAAACAATATTTTTATGTCATAGATTCCTAGTCCCCTAGTGGGAACATCAGGCTTACATGGGATAGATGAGTGGAGTAATGTGAGTGTTTATTACAATTATAATTGAATGATAATATGTCCTGTTGTGTACAGGAATTAACAGTCATATGCCTGCATAAGTGTTCTGTTCTCTCACCATTCCTTTTCAAAGGGCAAGCAGAAAAAAAGTGGGAAATATCAGGACTAATGGCAGAGGAGACCAAAGGCTTAACCCAATCAGCAGGGCCCAGAATCAAGTACCATAATGAGGAGGACTGGAAATATACCAATAGGGAGAGAGCATCCATTTTGAGAGTGGCATGTTTTTAGGCATTGAGACTTGTGACAGTGGATGAGGAAAAAACAGAGGGTCTGGAAAATTTGGACATCACATGCTAAAAGGAGTGTCATAATGGGACTCCTACTGGCCTAAACATCGACAGAGGTGCTCCAGAAACAATCCCTTCCACCAAACGGGGCCTAAATCTCTCCCCTCAACCAACAGTCAGGCCTACACAACACTGTGGTCTGCAGCTGCACACTCTCCCTTCTTCTCCCATTAAGAGTGCCTGCTAAGAAAATCATTGGCTGAGGGTGAAAGTTGCCTCAGACATCTCTGAGCCCTCTCATGTGGCCTCACTCCCATCTACTCAGTGAGCCAGGCTACCTTATTTCCATGATGCAAGTCGACCTTTAGAGGTGCAGGTAGAAGTTAGGGTCCATCAAGAGGTGGATCCTGATCAACATAAAGAGGACTGCTCCCTCTTCTACTCTTCCTGTTGTGCTTGTGGTCACTCCTCTCCATCCACTGTGAGCCCCAGTACATCTTCTTTTTCCATTGCCCTCAAACTAACACTGCTTTATAATCCTCAGGAAGCATCTGGTCATGTCCTGCAACCCTCTAATACCTGAATTGAAGGAAGAGGAGGTTCATGCATTCTAGCTATCAGAAAAAGAGGCTGGTCCAGAAATATTGCCCTCAACGCTGATCATCAGTGAGTTTATATGTCTGAGTGAATTAATTTGGCCTATTTAGACCAGGGCTCTTCAAAAGTTTGATTGCTAGCTCCAAGTTGCTCACAGACCTCCACTGAGTAGTTCACGGATGATAAAAGCCTGTAGAATATACAGCTGCCCACTTGATAGTGCAGCTGTTTAAAATGCTGAACGGGTTTCTGGAGGGCTTGAAAGCTGACCTGCAGCAATAAGCAGCCTGGTCTCTTCTAAAAAGTGTATGTATGCTTCTATTTATCCTTTTTTCTTTCCTCTCTTTCCTTCTCTTTCCTTCTTCCTTGCATTCTTCTCTTTCTCCCCTTTCTCAATGTGTTTCTTGTATCCCCTCTTTCTTCTATCTTTTTACCATACTTCTTTCCTTTCCTACTTATTTTTCCTTCCCTCCGTCCTTGTTGTCCACTCTTTTTCTGTTTCTTTCTCCTCTTTTCCACTCCCCTTTCTCATAATCTTGCTATGTTTCTCAGCTTTTTTCTTTGTTTGTTATTTCTATCTGCCAGAGGGCTTTGTCACCGGAAACCCCCCCAGCAAATACAGACACAGGCTTGTTGTCAACTAACCTGCTTACTTCTGCATGGGCTATAATCCTGCATATGTTCCTCAAATTGTTGTGCTAGAGCAGGATGAGTATAAGCTCATGGCCATTGGGCAGTGAGAAATCATTAAAGTGTAATTGTCGCAAATGGTGACATGCTAACATAATGGACCCCATTTGCAAATGAATTTTCTGCCTTAATACCATATTTCTGGCCAAAAATATTTATATTTGAACTTGGTAAGAATTGCTTGAAGGAAATTGTTGGAGGTTAAGTCCTTTGGTGGAATATCTACCCTTCCAGGATGGGAAAGGGAATGAGTCACCCTTAGATCTACTGTGGGATTGGGGGAAGGGCTTTTGCCATCGAAAAAGATGTTTTTCCCAACAAGAAATAATGTACATGTGCACATGAGTCTCTATTCACCTTTTGCCAGTTTCTATGCTTTGTAGATTTTGACGCAGGTTGAACTGAACCCCATGAGAGATGTCACGTGGCATTCCCAGTGGAATACCTGGAAACCTCAGCCAGGTGGTATGGAAATCTAGATGAAATGCAAAAAGTAGTAGATATGTATCCAAAAGTAGGTGTACTTCTATGAGAGCAGTTTTACTCCTTTGTATGTGAGTAGGGCTGTACAACTGTGTTGGATATCAGGCTCTGAGATATGCCTCACTTGCAAATTAACATGTTATACTTAACACTTCAATGTGTCCCAAATATATGAAGAATGCTTGGATAAGATTACAGTCAAGGCTAGCCAGTGTCTTATGAAAAAGGATGGATTTGGGCCAGAGATTGTCCACATCACTAACTAATAGTGGTCGAGGGCATAAAATAGTCCCTAATTTTTGTTGAATGCACTATTGCATAAGTGGAATCTGAATGTTTTAATCAGTGTCCTGGATGTGTGCATTCTGGGAGTTTGGTCCCCATGATATGGGAATACAATAGGTTAAAAGCATTTTAGGAGGGGGTATTGAGGTGCATGTGGGTTTCCTTCAGAGCTAAATTTAACCTGGATGTGATCTTGATTCTATTGGGGTGTTCTAAGAATTTAGGAATCTGTCCAAAGTCAGCTCGTATTTGGTGGTATGTTCAGTGGTTACTACCTGCTGGAGATCATCGGAATTGTAAGACAATTTAGCTTGGATTCAGTAGCTAAATAATGTATGTATTAAATAATGTTTTATGAAAAGAAGATGGGAAAGATGAGGACTTTTTTTTTTAAATCTAGAAATTTGCTACACACTTTATAAATTAGTGATAATCTACTGACTCTTCCAGTTATTGAAAGTAACAACATATCCAATTTGGGCTCCTTTTTCTTTGCCCCCCTGCCATGGAAGATTATAGGTGCCTGAGGAAAAAAATGAGTTGGTATCAACTGCAGTTTAACAATGACAGTGTAACCCATTTGGCCACACAGCAAAAGTCTGAGGGGGATATTCACAAGGACTTATCTCCGATTTATCTCCACCTTAACGCATCAAAAGTGGAGATAGACCTAACACCCCATTCACAAGCTGGTGCAAACTGCAGACATCCCCAGTATTCCCGCGATAACTGCCCCAAAATTTATCACCACGGCGAACACCACCAACTAACCCTAATGAAACGCAGAGTAGCCGTTCCCGTGAAAACACACATGAAAAAACCACAACACCACTTTCACAATGAAATGCCAGATCTGTGAAGCGAACCAAAAACAGGCGATAAACCCCGGTAGCCACACATATTTAATGCCTGTCTCAAGCAGGTGTAAAGACGGATGACTACCTGCAGTAGGCAACGGAGCCCCACACACAGACACACCAGAAGAACAAACTATGCCATGGTGCTACTCATCATGCAGCTCGGAGCCCCAACAGGGCCACAACACCCACCAACACCACCCCCAGGACTGCTACCACCCCCAGGTCCCAGACCCGCCCCCCCCCGGACCACCAAAGATGCAGCGCAGAGTAAGACACCGGACCTACTGAAAACGCACCACTCTCACAGACCTAATGCCTGAGGAAGTCATTGCCCACTACAGGCTCAAAGGGGAAACCATCCTCCACATCATGACCCACATCGCCCACAGGCTGACGGTCCCAACACAGCGGAGAACCAACATCCCTCTGCAGACAAAGCTGCTGGCTGTGCTGCACCTGTTGGCCTCTGGTACCTTCCAACCAACAACTTGCAGAGTCGGAGGGGTCTCACAGCCAGCCCAATCAAAGTTCATCACTCCTATCCTGGATGCCATCCTCAGCTTCATACCTCAGTACCTTCACTTCCCCAACACGGCGCATGAACTGCTGGAGACAAAGCAAGGCTTCTACGCCATGGCCGGATTCCTGGCCATGTTGGGTGCAATCGACTGCACACATGTCTCACATGCACACCACTACCGCAACAGAAAGCATCAGCATTCCATCAATGTGCAGGCAATAGTAGACCACCGGGGACTCTTCAGCAATGTCGTCGCCAACTACCCAGGCAGTGTGCATGATTCCTTCATCTTCCAAGAGTCCATCATCAACCAGCACTTTCAGGATGGCACATATGGAACGGGACTGTCAGTTGGTAAGTGCCAAATCAACACATCACACACCCCAAAGCCACCAGCACACAACGCACAACTGTGGGAATGCACACATGATCAAACCACATACAACATGTCAAACTGCACGACCACCTACTAGACTTGACTACACCACTCCATGGTCATCCTGGGCTACCCCTGCACCCAATACAGAACTTTCATGGCGCCACACAACAGCTGAACGTGTGGAGATGCAGAATGCAGCCATGTGCGAGGATGCAAGGGACCCATGAGTGTGAATGTACACAACGAGAAGTGAGGCGTGGATGTGCATGACAGACATGGGAATGCAAACAACTGATATGTCCATGCAGACCACAACTGCTGGTGACTGGAGAGTAGTGAGCAGTGGACGCAACCATGTCACCCCAGGCCGTGGGACAGATAGCAGAAGTGTCGCATGCTGCGTCCCCCTGTGTGTGTGAGAGTAGTGGGTTGGCCCTGAGTATGCCAGGGCTGCGCAGGGGTGTGGTGACAAACCCTGTTGTGCAGGGCGTGGTCCACTCCCGGGTAGGCCAACGTCACTGACAGTGCAGCGCCACGCGGCCTGCCACGAGGCCGATGCCGTAGCAGCAGGGCCTGTGACCCTGTGCGTCTGCTGCACCCTAGGATGCTGATGCACAGACCAGGCCTGCCTGCCCCAGTGCCACACTGCTCGCCTGCCAACACCATCGTGTGTCAAAGAGGGCCCAACACGTCTGTGTCATTCATATCCGCCATGTTGACAGACACAGCTGGCATATGCCCTCTACGTCATGCCCTGGGGGTAGACCTTCCATTCTCCCCCGTGACACTCCGCGGAAGGCACCCATGACACATGTGAGGCCCTACTCTGCCCTCATGACCCTACCCCAATCTCCTGCTGGTCAGCATCCCGTGGCAGTGGGCCTGTGTCGGCCGCTGTTCATCCGGGGCCACTAACCATGTGCGACTCGAGTCTTTTCCCCCTTGTTGTACTGACATTGCATTTCTGAGTGCCTTATTACTTTTGGAGTTGTTACCATCACCAGCTACTCCCTGAGGGCTGGCTTACACTCACCCCACATACAGCCAGCACAGCCGTCACTGTATTAGTGGGTCTGCCATCACATCCTGCCGAACCGAGTATTGACTCTTTTCTCCCTGCACTGTCACATGTGACCAAGGATATGCACTCTGACCTTGGATGATGACACCCCTCTGAGACCTGAACACACCCACCCAGAGGCAGTACAATGCGGCCCACATACGTACCAGGGGCATCTTTGAACGCACATTTGGCGTGTTGAAGTAACGTTTCAGGTGCCTGGACGGCACAGGTGGAAAGCGCCTGTACAGCCCGGACATAGTGTGCAAGATGATCGTTGCATGTTTTGTGTTACACAACATCTGTGTCCGCACCAATGTCCCATGGATCCCAGTTCCAGATGTACTGGACGATGATGGTGATGATGGGGCAGGTGGCCCACATCCCACTGCAGCTGCGGCAGGAATGGCCCATAGGAACTCCATCATTGACACTTACTTCTCATGAGCACGTCACATTGTGGCCGTCCATGGCAATCATGGGATGATAGAAGATGTCCAATTGCACTGCATGTGTGATTAAAACATATTTGCAGGTTACAGGTTGTACTTGTACATTGTCAAGTTGCATTTTCCTGTGGTTTCAGATGTGATTTGCCATGTTGTGCACATTTGCAGGACCAGTTGTGTCCTGTTTTCAGTTGTGGAGGGGTTGCTGTTTGTACCGGGATGTTGTCAATGTCGAGGTGCACTTCTGCTTATGTGCGTATGCTGCACGGTGGGTGAGTCGCTCCTGCAGCTCTGATTTGTCTGCCACTGGTCTCTTTCATGCGGTGTGCCTGTCGGTTCTATTCTTCCATGGTGCTTGGATCTTGTTGTGTACATGTTGTCCTCTGCAGTCGGTCAGGGTGCATCCGTGGTACTCCGCTGTTGATGTATTTTTTTCTGTGGCATTTTCCATATGCTGTTCTTGTGCTTTTCCCCGCATTACGCGTGAGTATTGCTGCCCTCACGCTGGTTGTCACTGTTTTCTTATAGCGCTTTGGCCCATCGCAGGTTTTTTGGCGTTGGGGTTTGTGTTTTTATCTCAGTCGAGGTGGTTGTATCATGGGTATTGGCCGCGGTTTCGGCAAACTATCCCATGGGGCTGCCTTGTTTTGAATTCCACGTTGACACGGGGTTAATTTCCTGCGATAGGCTGCGATGTTGAGAGTTTCGTTACTACTTTTGCGGTAGTTATCACACGTTCTTGTGAGTATACGCCAGAGTCAGAGGATAGGATTAAGTGTGGATTTATTACAAATGTAATGCCAAGCTGATATAAATCAATCTCAGAAACATAGAATAGAAATATAGAGTCCCTAATGGAAATCTTTAACTTCTAACAAAATGTATCCTCATTAACAGAATGCAGAGGAGGAATTCTGTAGCTGCATTACAGTGAATGAGAAACAGTCTGGTGAGTAGATTGAAAGTTTTGATCCTCCTTCCTATGTATGAGGTTATCTAAGAAATTTGTCAGTATAGTAGAACCTCTGTATAAGTTCTCTAAATGGAAAGACTGCTGTATAGCTTGAAGCCACACAACAGAGATGTTGCAAAGAGATCTGTACCTCTCAGAGTCTAAAGGGAATTGGAATAAAGCTAAAGTATATTATAAATTATACCTACAACAGAACCTTCGAGAATCCCATGTCACATGCCTCATTAATGTCCATCTTCAATAAACAAAACTTTGAATCTACACTGGTGATTTCTTTCCTTTGGTCCATGCATCAAAATGTCCTTGTTAAAACTTCTTGCCCTTGCCAAAAGATGCTCTTTTTAAGTCTCACTATCTGTTTCACACAATGTGCCTTTCTTTACCCATGCGGTCACCCAACTGCACCTGCAGAAGAAAAAATTTTTTTTGCATCCAAAGCAAACATTCGTGTTAAAATTAAACATTCAGAAATTCCAATACTTAAGGCCTTTGGCCAACTTAGTACAGTAAGCATATCAGTATATTTTTAAATGCATGAATACAGATACATATAAGGTTACAATATAAATGTAGATCCCTATTCAAATGAATACGCGAATATATAAGAATTACAATATTATTCAAACCACACATATCCAGATATAAGTGAGAACTGCAATTAGTTGTTACTATAAGGGAAAACGTTACTGTGCGCACTCATATAAATGTCGAGATTGCACAGTAAATGCACCTCCTGTATTTGTTCAGGTGCATTACATTGCATTAATAATGTTACATCACACAAGTACATAAGGCCATGTGTATTATATATTTGGCCTAGTCAAACATGAAAGGGTGGGTCCAAAACTAGACAGCTCCAATTTTATTAAATGGTTACTAAGTTCAGCCAAATACAAAATATTTTTCTTCTTCTTAAAGCCTACATCAATTATATTATCTGGAAAACGATTGTATGTTTGTTTTTCAATAATTCATTACAGGTAACTGACCAAAAAATAAACACAAATTTAAAAGGGTGAAAAAAATACTTCTGATAGAACCCATGCTTTTCTTTCTTCCTGCTACCATGATTGTTTTGATCCTTGCTCACAGGACAATGGACAAGAGAATAAACTAGCAGGAAACAATGTGGGTGCATGGGAACATGAGTCACATGTCCCAGTATGAATGCTGATTTATTGCAATGCCATGGGTGCTGGAAGTGGCATTGTGCATCTTTTGACCCCTGACTACATTTCATGGTAGGCCATATATTCTTCCCTTAGACCCTCAATAGCCTTCTATTGGCTAATGAACTAATGGAGACTACAGAAAATGTGCAGGGTGCTAATAATCCACGTTTTAGTCCTGCGACTGCCTTCTTCACCTCTGAGATTAGAGATAACGGAGGCCCTTAGGGTGGTGTCAAAGGGGCAACACAGGAGCAGCAGCTACTACCCCCATCTCCCTCATTTGGCACCCATGAGCATAGTTAAAATGTAGACGTAATCATAATTACAAAAATGTTGGAAAGTCTGAAAAACTGCCAGTGCGACAAGCTCATGTCACTTTCTGGGCAGAGAGAGATGAAGACGAATATGATTATTAGCACTCAGTGGATAGCAAAGTCCTTTGTCCACATTTTATTGAGTTTTATAGTTGCAAAATTAAAGATAACAACATAGCTTTGCAGGTCATGAGTCAAGAAAAAACAAGGTAGAATAACATCTACATGGTTAAGTGTCCAAGTGCTCACAGAACAGGACCCATATAACAATAGATACATAATCTGTACAATAGGGAAAAAAGCATAAAACCCAGTTAGGCACATAACAGTTCCTATAATGATGCATTCACATTCTCTATGGCACTGTTGGAAACAATGCTGACGGGCACGGGCTGCCCCTGTGATGGGGTGGTGCCACCATCCCGCACTTTAATGAGGTAGGATTGGAACGGTAGCCAAATATCCACTGGCCTGGAAGTCAGTGGCTGTAACTGTACATAGGTGTCACTGGTGGTATTGCAATAGGTAATGCTGTGAAGCCAGGTTTGAAGTGTAGGGGGAAATGCGTATGTCCATCTGATGGCGATCTCACTCTTGGCAATTAGAAGCGCAATGTCAACAAAACAACGCCTAGATCTAGGAAGGTCGTGCACGTACCCCAATAGTGCCAACAAAGGTGAGGGCGCAAGCTCCATCTTAACCATTGTGGATATTTCCCCAAAGACTGACCTTCAATAGTGCTCTAGTCTGGTACAGGTCCATGTCATGTGTGCGAAGTTAGCCCCATGGGAATGACACCTCGGGCAGGCACTCGACCGGGTGGGGTCAATACGATGTAGCTTGCTAGGGGTCACATATGCCCTCCATAAAAACTTGAAATGTTGTAACTTGTGCCGGTGGTTAGGGAACACTCTACATATCTGTGCACAGCACTGACTCCACTGCCCATCTGTTAGTGGCTACTCAAGATCTCGCTCCCATGCCACTCGCACCTCCGCGTCATGGCACGGAAGCAGCGCTATTGCAGCCTTGTACATCCAAGCCATTAAATGGCTCCCGTCCCCATCCTTAATCACCCCAGTGAGAATTGGGAATTCAGAAGGCTCCAAGGGGTAACTACTCAAGCCTACTGTCTCATACCTTTCCTCACCCTATTTAGCAGTGGATGACTTGGTTTGGAGTGACAGGGAGGAGGAGGGACTGATTGGGGTAGGCAGGAGGTGGCCAGGTCCAGATGGGGGAGGGTAGTAAGTGTCGTGGAAGACAGGTGCCTGGGCAAGGTATATAGGAGGCCCCTGGGAGAGGGGCGAGGGACCCCTTAGCAGGAAGGAGGAGGTGGGGAAAAGCTCGAGTGAGCTAGGATGAGCTATTTTCCAGCACACCAGACCTCAAAAAACTGGTTTTACAGGCCAGCAGATTTGTTGGGGGCCAGTCTAAGGAGAGCCAGGTGCAGCTTGTCACTGAGCAGCTAGCTGGAATGCTTTGGGGATGGCAAGATCCAGCCACAAGATGGGTTAGTGTGACCTCGTCAGTAAAATGGGTGAAATGACTGGGGCTTCCTCCTTCACGTTGGAGTACAGGACTATTCATCGTGTATCATGGGAGAGGTGGGGAGGGTAAGGTATGCGCCCTCGGTATGTTGGCACACGACCATTCATTGCAAGCTAAAGAGCCCATGTCCAGGTGGGGGGAACAGTGGGCTGCTTTGGGATCTGGCACAGACCAAGAGCACATTGCTTGATTAAGATGGGGGAAGTTTGAAGGAAGGGGAACTGAGGGACAAAGACGAGAGTCAGGTGGAAGTACGAAACTGGTGGCAGTAAAATGGGTGAAAGGACTGGGGCTTCCTCCTTCACGTTGGAGTACAGGACTGTGCATCGTGCATTATGGGAGAGGTGGGGAGGGTAAGGTATGCGCCCTCGGTAGGTTGGCACATGACCATTCATTGCAAGCTAAAGAGCCCATGTCCAAGTGGGGGGAACAGTGGGCTGCTTTGGGATCTGGCACAGACCAAGAGCACATTGCTTGATTAAGATGGGGGAAATTTGAAGGAAGGGGAACTGAGGGACAAAGACGAGAGTCAGGTGGAAGTAAGAAACAGGTGGCAGTCAAATGGGTGAAGGACTGGGGCTTCCTCCTTCACGTTGGAGTACAGGACTGTGCATCGTGCCTCATGGGAGAGGTGGGGAGGGTAAGGTATGCGCCCTCGGTAGGTTGGCACACGACCATTCATTGCAAGCTAAAGAGCCCATGTCCTGGTGGGGGAACAGTGGGCCGCTTTGGGATCTGGCACAGACCAAGAGCACATTGCTTGATTAAGATGGGGGAAGTTTGAAGGAAGGGGAACTGAGGGACAAAGACAAGACTCAGGTAGAAGTACGAAACTGGTGGCGGGAGTGTGCGGTAGGGAATCTTTAACCCATCTATACCTAGGATGTTGCAGGACACAAGGGCCCATTAGAACATGGGGAGTCATGACCGGACATGGAGAGAGCAGGTGATGGTAGAGCGGCAGGCCCCAATGGAGGCACCAACCTTGGTGCCAGGTAAGATACCGAAGTATGGGTCCGAGATGTCCTGTGCAGGATATACCAAATAATAACAACAAAGGACCTGCTCATGGATGTATCGAGTGAAAAACTTTCATCAGTACCCCTTTCAAATTCAAAACGACTTTGTTTCAAATGATCATGAGGCGGCCATCTTTTATGCCGTCCATAAATAGGGTCTGGGATCACTCAAATCTTTATAAAACAATTCGTGTCAACTTGAAGTGCCTCCCCCACTTTCTCACTACCTATTGTGTATAAGAAGGAAAGACTGTGTGCAAACAATATCTGATGAAAAAGGATGGCAGTGCCTCACGGAAGTAACACAGCAGACAGGTACTCGCCTGCTACCTCAAGTTCTCATCATTAGCAACTGCCACCCAGAAAACAATGTCAAAAAATACTTAAAGTAGAAACAACGTGTGGTGCTGTGTGTGAAGACTAAGCTGCGGTGTGTATATCCGAGCTCAAAACAATGTCAACCCTCAAAGGAGAGACGGGGTCTGATCAGAACCCTTGTCAATCCACGTTAAAACCAAGCTAAACAACACTAGCTATCTAATATTTATTTCATGCTGTGTGTTTGCTCACTTAAAAACCAACATGTTTCATTGCCTCAGAGAACTTGCGGCAATTTCATCAGGGCTAGGGTCGACTGGCCACACTGCACCTTTTATTAAACCAGTTTGCTTTTTATCAGCACCTAAGGGAGACACAATCAATAACACACAATCAGCCATCTCCATCGCATTAAATTGTGCTTTTAAAATCTGGCACCTGTAACAAACAAGAATATTTACCACGTGGTCGCTCTCCTTTTGCGTACCTTTACCCCTCTAACTGGTGGATATCTGTTGTGTGAGAGTGTATCCGTCCACTCTGTCACTTGCCGCCCAGTAGCTGCGGGTGTATAAATCTAAAGGGCAAACATCAAGACATATACATCAATGTCAATAAACGAACAGCGTAACTGAGTCAATATCATCTGTTTGTTGGGTATAATTATTTGTGTCCCGTCGTACCCATCTTTATCATATGTTAGCCACCACACCAGTCAATGGTCAATTGCTCAACCTCACATTAGTGTCAAATATTGCCATTCTCATGATTATTGAGGTTGACTATTTCTACCACCCTAGGGACTGGTAACACTACATATCCCCCTAAGTCACAGGGCATGGTGCCTGTAGACATAGCGCTATTCCTCTTCCCTGAGCGTGTTGAAAGCACTCAGTCCACATTGTTTAAAAACAGTGGGAAGCCCCCCCCTGTCATACGCTCACCTCATCAGCCTGTAACCGTGGTTTTCATTCAGCCTCGCAGTGCAGCTGAAAACCCTTGTTTCTTATGAGCGTGACGCGGCGCGTTCACGCATGCGCGCATGCGTGCATGCGCAGTAGCTTATTGACTTATTGGGCTTGTATTGAGGGGACCGGCGGCCATATTGTGTAAGTATTAGCATGCGTACCGGGCAGGATAACTGTTCTCCCGTTTGCTAACTCCTAAATTAGTCAAATAAATTGAATGTGACCCATAGACCACTCAAAAAAACATTTTGAAAAAATTACAAGGTAACGTTTTTAAGAAAATAGCTTTATTAAAAACATGGGAGTATCTGCCTATGTCTACAATCCATTCCATTCGTGTTTGACTGGCAAGGACTATTCTCATACCACAGAGCTGGTCGTTCTCATTATTCATGTTCCCTTTTTTCCCCTGATCACATTGCCTCACCGAGGCAATCTATTCTCCTGAGTGATGATACACAATATACATTGCTATGAAGCAAGGGGCAGGGCATCCTAAACATCTCCTGTCGATCCTTGTCACAGTCAGAGGCATCAAATGGATCTCTTAGCTGATGTCAAAGGGCTAGAGTTCTATACAAATTCAACAAACCACAACCTTATTCCATTAAATGTAGTCGTTCAGCCCCTGTTGGTCCACCCTCTCCTGGTAGATCCAACGTGCTTCTTTCATGATCAACCTTGTTTCCATATTATATTGATCACCCATCAGCCTTTCCAGCACAACCCATCGCAAGTCCTTCGGACTATATTTGGCTGTACGAAAATGTTGCACCAGTTTCGTGGTCAGTTTGCCTATTTGTAGGGTACTGAGGTGTTCCTGCACCTTAATATTAACCTTGCGTGTCATGAGACCAATGTAATGAAGTCCACACGGGCACGTGAGTCTGTAGATAACATTGGATGTATTGCAGTTACTGAACATGTTAAGGTACCATGTCTTGCCTCCCACCAGGGTAACACTTTTAACAGGTGCAGTAAGCTCACACACTGTGCACCCCCCGCATTGATAGTGTCCCGATGGGATCCCTGTGTCTCTAGTCTCTTGTGTGGGTCGTGAGTGCACCAGACGATCTCGCAGATTAGTTGATCGCTTGAAAGCAAATCTGGGTTGAGGCATGGTCATAGTCGGGGTACTCAGCAGATACCAATGTTTTCTGATTATTTGTCTGATTTTAGTCGACAAAGGTCCAAATGTAGTGACCACTGGAATACAATCCCCATTGTTCTTAGGTGTTCTTTCAAGCAATGCAGCTCAAGGGGTGTTAAGGGCTCTCTTTTTTGCTTGTTTGATGACCTTTCTTGGATATGTTCGTTCTTCCAATTTACGGGACAGAGCATCTGCTTGCTCTATGTATGCCTCAGTCGAGGAACAATTCCTGCGATATCGCAAAAATTGACCTACAGGTAAATTATCCCTGAGGGCTCTGGGGTGATAGGACCTGAAATGTAAAGGCGAGTTCTTATCTGTTGGTTTTTGATGGACGTTAGTGGCTAGTTTGTAATTAGCCGCCTTAATATCCATATCCAGATATGTTGCTGTTGACCTATTTATGGTCCAAGTAAACTTAAGACATTCATCAAGGTTATTCAACCAATTTAAAAACCTGTCAAGGTCAATTTCAGAGCCTGACCAAATGCACAGCACATCATCAATATATCTCTTCCAGAGGACAATGTTCCCCTGGAAGAGTTTGGTGGTACGATTGATGTGGTTTGCTTCAAACTGGCCCACATAAATGCAGGCCAGACTGGCGGCAAAAGTAGCCCCCATTGAAGTCCCGGACACCTGCAGATACATCTGGTCCCTATAAGCAACAAAGTTTTGCGTTAAGGCAAGTTCTATACATTGCAGGACGAATGTTTGTGGAACATCATAGAACCATTCGTTTTCCCCCAGGGCGCGAGCTGCTGCTGCCACCAGCGTTGCTTCCTGGGGGATGCTTGTGTATAATGATTCTATATCAATGGTGACTAGAAACTGGTGTTCAGGGTCATAATCAATATTGTCCAGTATTCTTAAGACATCTGTAGTGTCTTGAACATAGGAGGGCTGTGTGATAACACATTCCCTCAAGAAAAAATCAGAATATTGAGATAAGGATTCCAGTACTGACTGGATACCCGATACTATGGGGCGGCCCGGTGGGGACCTTTGCACTTTGTGTATTTTTGGGACAATATAAAAAGCAGGCACCCTAGGTTTGTCGTTGATCAGGAAGTCTTCCTCTTTGGCAGTACGCCTTTTTCTCCTTTGCCTCTATAACCATTTTACTAATGGTCATCTGTAGGTTTTTTGTGGGGTCTCTCAACAAGGGTCTGTAATTATGACAAACCTCTAGTAATCTTGCTACCTCGGTTTCATAATCTAGGGTGTTCATCACCACCACCGCCCCGCCCTTGTCGGCCGGTTTGATGGTGATTGCACGGTTCTGCTGTAAAGATTGGACAGCTTGCCAGTCACAATGTGTCATGTTTTTCAGGATATACCAAAGCCAAAGCTAAGGAGGGGTAGGGAAGCTGGTAGACCTGGTCAAGGGTAACATTAGAAGACAAGGCCATGGAGTCTCAAACAAGTGGGGAGGCCTGACAAAGGATAACACATTGGGGCTAGGGGCGGAGATGCCCCTGACAGGTGGGAGGCCCGCATGAAAATGAAGTCCATTGGGATTGAGGCAAGGGAGCCTCAAGACAGCGGTAAGGTCCGCTTAAGGAAAAGAAGGTACGTGTGGGACACTGGAGTGGCCACTGAGGACCCCACTGTGTGCACAGTTTTTCCCATAGGGCAGCTGGGGGACAAAAAACAAGAGGCCTTTGATAAAGGGGCTATGTTAGACAAAGTTAATGTCATTGAGGTAGGAACAGGGGCTGAGGGGAGACAAAGAGTAACCTGTATGCTGAGATGGGTGACAAGCTGGAGAGCAAGGAGAACAAGTTCAAGAAGTTGCCCTACATGGGAACGGCCAAGCCACTGGGGGTACACCTCATGCAGGAGACAAAAGAGACGATATGGAAGGAGTATGTAGAGATGATAAAAATCCTCCAGTTAGAATTGGAGTCTAAAGAAGGGTCTAAGAAGGAGGAACTCGAGCTCTAACAGCGGCCAAGAGTGCTGATGACATTAGAGAACTGAACTATGGCGTTCCTTATATACGCAAGTGTTTACTGTGAGAAATATCCACAGAGATGTTGTGGGAATCTTCAAGCATGTGGACGTCATAAGAAAGGCCCAGTTGAATTACAGGGGCTATTCATGGGTCCATTATGATGAGGAGTTTAGGACACGCATGTCAGTTGGACACTTCCTTATGGCAAAACACTATAGGCCCTGCACAATTAGACAAAACATTTTTTACGGATAGTGGTCTGCCAATCATTTACAAGCCCTTACAAGGGTGCCCTACCTAGGGAGGAGTGGGAGGTGAAGCAAAAGTAAAACCAGACAAAGTGGGGCCTGTTTAGACTTTAACGAACAGGGAAATCTGTAAGTTCTGACATGAGTTCTCAAAGTTCTCCGGTAGACACCCATTGTTTGCCTGCTTTGGGGCAAGCGGGGCTTGGTATGCACCTGGGTATGGGCAACAGCAAGGGGAAGCAGGTGGACAGCAGGGGCCCATGCAGGGCCAGTCTGCAGGTTTATGGTCTGGTAGGGGCAGACAGGCATCTGGAGGGAAGGGCGCTTACACCCATTAGGGAGGACAGGCTTGCTTTTTGGCTTGCTCAGTATGACAAGACAGAAGGTTGTTGCTGGAAGGGTTCACACATGGTTTTAGACTTCAATACAATGGCCTGAGGGCAGCCAATTTAAAATCAGCAAGGGAACATGCACTAGTTTTGAGGGAGATATTGCACAAAGAGATCCAGGAGGGTAGGATGGCAGATCCGTTCGCGAAATGGTCTATGGAACACCTCATTGTGTCCCCTATTGGAGTTTACCGAAGAAGAAGCCTGGCCAGTTTTGGCTCATACAGTGCCAGAAGAACAATTGGTAAATGACGTTATCTCTTCTGAGCAAGTGACAGTGACATATTCCTCTATAGATGTCACCTTGATACTAGTGGAGCAGGTTGGACAGGGGGAGTATGATGGCTAGGAGCGACATTAAGTCTGCTTCCATTTGTTGCTTGTACACCCTGCCGACTTTCTGCTGCTAGGTATTCAATTTGATGGAAAAAGGTGCATGGATAAGGCACTTCCAATTGGATTTTCCATTTTATGTGCTTTATTTGAGTGCTTCACCACAATCCTGCAGTGGCTTTTCATATGGCACACAGAAGACGACCACATGACACACTACTTAAACGGTTTCTATTATGTAGGCACCCCCAGTTCAGGAGACTGCTAGCATCTGCTGGGTATCTTCCAAGCACTCATAGGTGACCTAGACGTCCCCTTGGTTGCTGAGAAGACAGTTGAGCCCAGTACGGTCTTATCCTTTCTAGGTATTGAGATTGATTCCCCAGCCATGGTGGCGTGGTTACCTGATGACAAAAAGCTTAACATGCTGGACCTGCTGAACACAATGCTGGGCAAACAGAAAGTGATGGTGAAAGAGGTGCAGGTGCTGCTCAGTCATTTGAACTTTGACTGCGGGTGGTGAGAGCAGGGAGGACGTTCTGTAGACGGCTAGGTCTTTCACTTGAGAGAAACATCGTATCAGGTTGTCGGCAGGGGTGAAGGAGGATCTGAGAATGTGGAGGGCTTTTTTACCATCATCCAACGGTATGCCATTGGCAGCCCTGATAGATTTGGAACGGGACACCCAGCACTTCTTAGACGCTGCAGGGGGTTGTGGCTTTGGCCTGTATTGGCAAGGCCACTGGTGTGCTGACGAGTGGCTAAAGCAGTGGAAAAAGAGTAAGAGTAGTATTGCCTTCCTAGAATGTTTTCCATTAGTAGTACCTGTGGTACTATGGGGAATCAGCAGGCCCACAAGAGAGTTCTGTTTCGCATTGACAACAAGTCAGTCATGCACGTGGTTAACAGACAGTCAGCCAGATAATCCCAGTTGTGACAGCTTCTGAGGGTGTTCCTATTGCATTGCTTGAGTCTTGACCTTACGTTCAAAGCCAGGCATGTCCCGGGGTCAGACAATTATATTGCTGATGCTTTGTCTCATTCACAGTGGGAGAGGTTCCATGGGCTGGCGATGGAGGCGGGTCTGGTGAAGAATCGGATGCCAAAAGAACTCTGGTCATTAGGAGAAAGAGGATGCTCTTATTGATGGCTAGTTCTTTAGCCATTTCCAATAGGAGGACATCCAACCAAGCATGGTTTGAATTCTTGGCATGGGGGCCCCATAGGGTTCAAGGGAAAGGGTGCAGGAAGTGGTACAATTCATATTCTCTCTCATAGAAAAAGTGCATTCGAAGGTTACAGTCGTGGTCAAGTTGCCCGGTATTGCATTTATGGGCAAGCTCTTATGGGGCTATGCCCCTTCAGCAGGGGAGTTAGGGAATAGGATTCTAGAGGGCTGGGTGAGGGAAGCAGGCATAGGCCTCTGACCTTAGATGCCTTGACCGAGATGTTTTTGTCCCTTATGACTGAGTGCACCAGGAGGGGGGAGATGGTGCACTTTGCAACCTTCATGTCATGGATGTCTTTTGAGCCTTCAGGGTATCGGAGCTATTGGGGGGCAGGTGGATTAGGGGACTGCTGAGGGAGGAGGTACATTGCGTGGAAGATGGCATTCAGGTTTGGCTGTATAAGTCCAAAGCTGACCAAAGAAAGGAGGGGAGAGCTGAGATCCTGAAAATTAGCTCTGTATAAAGCATCTGCCCGGTATGCTGGGCTACTGCTTTACAGTGCCAGGGGCCAGAGTAGGGAAAGTGTTTAAGAATTAGGATGGTAAGCCCATTACTTTTTTCCAGGTGTTGGCAGTTTTGTGTGCGGCCTTGAGGGCTAGGGGCTAGGACGCGTGGGGGTTTGGTGCACACTCCTTCGGGATAGGGCAGCGACAGAAGAAGGCCGTTGGGGTTGGAACCAAGGGAGCATTATGGAGCTGGGCAGATGGTCATCAACTTGCTATCACAGATATGTCAGTGGGAGGAAAATTGGGGGGAGTAAATGCGCAGTTTGTCAACCACAGGCGAAAGGGATGGCCATCTAACTAGTAAGTCACTCCTTTGTGAAGTGGGCAGGGTGCCAACCTAGGGACAGCTGCCATGGTAGGAATTTTTGTTCGACAAATCTCTGTATGCTATAACTTGGGGGGTAAAAGGAGGGATTAGGTGGAAGGAACTCATCCCTTGTCTAAATAGGCTGTTGCTACGCATGAAGTGTCTGGATGTTCTTCTTAACCTGGGGGAAAATAACCTAGTAGTACAGAAGGGTTTGGCAATTATTAAGGCCATGAAGGATGACCTGAGGGACATGCATAGGTCATGGGCCGGATGCCACACAATGTGGACTGAATTCATCCCCAGGAGAGTCTGGCTGGGGCAACTAGGCCAGCGACCACAGATAAGGTGAGAAAGAAACTAAACAAAGAGATGCGTACATTCTGCAGGGACATGGGGATTGGCAGGATAGAACATTTGGATCTTCGTCATGGGGATGTGGAATTATTTAGGATACACCTCTCATTTATAGGCATGGAACTATACCTACAGAAGGTGAAACTGACTCTTGCCAAAGAGCTAGACATTTTGTGAAAGGGGACACTTCTCTACTATCTTACTGTGAACCTAGGGAGGGGGTGGGGGCAGAGAAAGGTGCAAGGGGGTAGATGGGGAGCATTTTAACCAGGTGGCTCCCTCCCACATTCCTCTTTCTCTGGGTGGCGGTCTGCTGAGAAGTTGCCATGAAACTGAAATGCCAGACACAACACTAAACTAGATGTCTCACAGATACCAGCTTCAGAACAATCCCATGCACCAATGAGCCTTCTCTAGCTGGACACAGAGAAGTTCTTTGAGAGAGTTAATTGGAAATCCATCGAAAGAAATTTGATGATGGTCCCACTCGGCCCCAAAAGAAAGCACTGACTTTTAGAAAACACCAATCAAGGCAAATAGCCGATATTCCTGAAAACTTTCCCTAATCTGAGGGACACACAAAGGGAGTCCCCTGTCCCCACTCATGTTCATTTTATCCATGAGGACCCTAATACAGCACATCCTGACCTACACTAACATTCAAGGGCTGACAACTGCAAATCAGGATTTCAAAACAGTCCTGTTTACAGATGACATCTATGCTTCCTGACCAACCCCTCTACATCCATTTCCACCCTCAAAAAGGAACTTTTACAATTCACTTAGGTATCAGGATTCAAAATAAACTTAAGAAAATTTAGTGGTATGGGGGTGTTCGGCAAAGCCCAAGGAGCTCAGGACACCCAAGCACAGAATGGGTTCATTGGGACAACTGGCCCCATCAAATATTTAGGCATTTATCTCCCACAATAATCAACTCTCCTTGAGAGGGACACCCCCACAGACTTTTTTCAAAGATGGGGGAAACTATGGATTCATGAATGGGGGGAATGAAGAACTTTCTCCCCAGAATTCTATACACAGTCTATATATTACTGATACGCCTCCATGCTTCCCTTATAGATCTCATACAAAAACAAGGTATGGGCCTTTGGAAAAGCCTCACCCCTGGAGTCCCTGGGGACACTCTCACAAATCCAACGTAGTGGGGAGGGTTGGACTTCCCAAATATTCCTCCCCAGTACCACTATGCCTTCTGTTAAGGCTCTATCATGAGCATGGATTCAAATCCCTCAATTGCTCTCACCTACTGCCATATTGTTAGAATATTGGCAACAAATAACACAGAGAGAGGGCTCCACCATGTACCATCCCTCTGACCTCCATAATGCACAATCCAGACTTCCCACCTGGCTACAGTGACATCAGATTTAAATCTTGGAGGGCCTATAATCCCTCACCGCTGAGAAACCCATTTTCTTATGGGACACACCTCACTAGACCCAAACTCAGGACTAATTGGGAGCTAGACAACTCAGATTGTTTCAGGCTGTCCCAACTCCTACAATGGGCTAAATCACAGCAGGTCACCAAACTAGCGGGATGAGATATAACCCCCTAGAATCACTGTTTGTAAACAAACAGGTGCTAAAAGGCATAACAGGCTTCAAAAATTCTGCCAGCCTTCTACACTCTTTCTAAGCATAAATACGTCCAGGGTTGGGAGAAAGATCGGAGTCACGAGAGTCCCAAAGTCACATGGGAGAGAATATGGCAAAGGGCTGCAAAATCCTAAATCAGTGTCCAATATAGGAAAAACTCCTACAAAACTCTTAACTCAGTGGCATTTATCCCCTACTTACCTACATGAAGTGAACAGAGGCGCAGCAACTGATGTTGGAAATTATTTTGCTGGGCAAGAGGCACTTTCTTCTGCATGCTTTGTGCATGGCTACAGATCCAGCTATATTAGAAAGAAATGCTCTCACATATCAAGCCCATCACAAGCATTACACTTGTGGTCATCCTTGGTGCCCCTGGGAATAACAATGTTTTCTTACTTACTATATCTACAGACAAACTCATATCATACCTTCTGGTTGCATCTATAATGTCCCTTACTCTGGTATGGAAGCAACCAACAACCCCTCCAATAGACTTTTAGCCTATGTCATGTCTTCTAGGATAGTCCCAACATGTATACCCCATTTCTACATACATTGTCCCATCTACACGACTATATCGATTCTAAATAGGTGACCGTTTATCTAATAGCTTGCTCCTGTCTCTTCGATACCAGGCTCTTAGTGTTATATCAGAATCCCTGTACCTGACGTACATAGGCACGGACGATTTATTCTGTGTAAGGGTCACCGCTTTTTTTCATCTTTAGCTAACAGCCAGCTGTGCATGATCACACTTCTTTAGAAAAGAATTGGTGAATGTTTTCAAAACATTTATGATTGTTTTCAAAACATCCATGGTTGTTTTAAAAACATTTTGATTCTATAAAAAACCCTGGAGTGACCAATTAAGTATAAAAGACCCGCACTTCCCTACAAAGTAGAGGAGAATTTCTTCCAAGCTGAGACGAGGGTCCTGCATGCCGAATCTTCGAAACACAATAGTCTGACATCCCTGGCGGGTTGTCATCCTTGACGTAGAGACAGGGTTCTTCATTCTAAACCATCAGGTAAGGGGTCTGGTTCATCCCTATGGGGTCCTTGGCTACAGATACACATAGCTATACGCATATACACATACACATCTAGGTTAGGCTAGGCACATTTCGGCAAATTACTTAGGACTCACATTTTAGGAATATGCAGGTACTACTGTTTTTATCTGAACTGTTTCTGTTCATCTTGTTTGCACTATGGTAGAAATGTATCTACTATTCACGATATTGGTATTAGCAATTTCTTTCATATGCCTCTGTCACCTGATTGTCATAGCACAAGTGTTTTACACCAGGCTGTCGCTGGACCAATACATTCTTATTAAAAAGTCCTAATTGCCATCCTGTGTATTTTCTGAGAGAAGGCAAGCACAAGTGTCTGAGCAAAACGTACTGTATTGTTTTCGACAATCTTTGAGGAATCAGGGTTGTCATGTTCAGTGGTTGCTAGAAACTACCTACACCACTGTAGAATGCAGGGGGTAGTAGTGGCACTGTGGAGCTAGCTTTTCTAATGGCAGACATATCCTGTGGGGGTGTCCGGAAGCAGTCGTGACACAAAGCCCTCAGTTTAGGTCATCCAATACGCACAGGTCCTGGGGGACTCCTAGGAACTACACGACATGGCGCCGCCAACGTTGGTTTGGTTCCTATATACACAGTAAAAATCTGAGTAGTTCAGTCGCGCTTTCTCAGAAAGCACTACTCACACCTTTTCAGAGACGTCTGAAGAGGGAAGAGGAATCCGCCTCAGTTGAGCATATATATTTTGTGCATTGGCTGAAGTTTTAGCAAGCTTGTAAGGATAAAAGGTTCCCCCATATTGTGCAAAACCCTTAGTTATTCTTCTCCTTTTGAGAATGCCTGACAATGCGAGTGGTTCGGGCTCGGGGTAAGAGGAAGTTGCAAACACTCTCAACATCACAGAAAACTGCAAACATGCGGTAGCTATGAAATTATTAGAACACAGCGTACCAGCAACCGGTGACTGTGTTACCCTCGTGATCGAGGCACACGAGGTGTTCAGATCAGTGGTATTCTATTATTGGGTTCAGTTCCCACCTGCAGATCCGGTGATTAAATTGTTCCACACATACATTGTAGTTGAACCACCAGATGAATACATTCCTTATGAAGACAGTGAAGTCCCGTTAACTTACCAGCTAGCATAAAAGTTGGTTTAAAGGCGCCCTCCCACATACATCATCTGTTGTGAGACTCGGTCCACCCAGCATAGAAGGAGCAACCTGGCCCATCTTACCAACATAAGCTCCACATTCCGAGATAGATACATTACCAGTGGGTGAAGTATGTAAAATATACAAAGAAATAGTCAGGCTATTCAGACACACTGTCCAGTTTATCATGCGAACATTGACGGTGCAACCTGCAAGAAATGCTCCAGCTGGTCCAAATCAGCCCACAGACACTGAACTCAGTAATGGGGACAATTCCTTCGAAATGGGAGCAAATTCCATTCTGGATAGCCTGAAAATTGCACAGCTGGACGCAGTATTTCCCCATATAGGTCCACAGGAAGAACATAGAATGCAAAATATTTGCTTGCCGATGGGAATGGTTGCCTCGATCGAGGATTGTACCACTTGGGGACCAGTCTTTGCTGCCGTTTACGTCAGAATATACGGTACTCTTTCCTTAGCAGTTGTTACAGAAGTATTGAAACAAATACAAAATAAGAACGGGCCAGAACCTGCCCTGGACTTGGGAATGAAACTGATGGGTGATCTTTCCCAAGTCTCTGCAATCATACTGAGCAATATAAAGGGGGAGGCAGCAGCAGTGGCCATACACAGCTGCCTAAAGGAAATTGCACCTAGAAATAGGGAATGAGAATTACCAAAAATGATTGAAGAAACATATGCTGCATTAGATAGAGATAATTTGGGAACAAAAGCTGGGAAGCCACAAATGACAGCTAGTCGCAACAAGGACAACTCGAAGAGAGCACCCACTTCTTCTAAAAAGAAATGGGAACACAAAAATTGTAAAAATAATAATTCAGGAAAGAATTAACAAACAAGGGGTGGGTCTCCCCAGCAGAAAAGAGGCACATCCTTAGGAATCGTGACAACATTAGAAAACCTGATAGGTATCCAGACACTGATACATGTTCCTTTCGTTCCTTCCAGGGTTCATCTAAACACTAAGAGAGGGACGGCCAATCAGAACAAAAGACTGAAGATCGACCAAAGACAAAAAGGGAAACACATTGCACTTCAGATTACATTATCAAACAGAAAGAGCAACCTAAAGCAAAGCCTCAATTCAAAAAGAAGAAAGTAACTATCTTAAACATTAGAAATGCCCAAGTTACTGAGAACTCAGGTACTGAATGGTGAATGGGCTCTGAGGATGCTGGACAGTGCGGCAGAAGTAACAATAGCTCACCAGAACCTGAAGGATTTTCTGGTTACAGCAGTATTGAATGAGCACATCACGGTGGAAACATCTGATACCACAGTTAGTGTCCGCATAGACTGTATGAAATTACACTTCAAATAGAAGGGGACATCTCAAGAAAGGTTAAAGGTCTTTTTTGAGGGAACTTGACATATGGATATGACATACTGCTAGCAGAAAGGGATTGGCCACCTGAGTTTGTGATGGATTGCCCAAAGGGGGAAAGCATCATTTTGCCTGCTTTCTCCTGTTAGAATAGACATTGTTTATGCTTTAATAGTGCTCCATGTAAGTTAGCATTCACAGCCACATTTTCTATTTGGGCACTATTTAATGGTGTTCGAAACTGATTTAGTTCATATCAGAGAAATGTTCCTCTTAGAGTTTCGTTTCTGCCACGTTAGACTTTTTCAGTAATGAGCACACTGTTTATGTCAGCACTGAGCTTTCTCACTAGATAAAGGCCATCTCCCGCTGTCTGGTGGCGGGCTCCAGATAGAACTGTTTTTCTGCACCTGCTTGGAAACTTTTACTGAGCGCTTGTTTTCACCCGCTTACGAAATTCACATAATGTATCTTTATGCTTGTCGATTTCAGTTCCCTCTGCAGCACTCTCAGCGACTGGGTATATGGGGCTCTGCTCTGAGTGTATATGAATGAACACTTATTGGTTGGTATTCTCTACTGTCTGACTGACTCTTCATTTAGGGGCCGATTACGATGGCATTCGGTAATGCATTGCCACCACCATGGTAGCGGGAAAACACCACCCGCATGGACCACGGCATAACCACCAGACGAACTACAATTTCAACCGCGGCTGTACGATCTTTCGTTGGTTGCTGCTGTCAGCAGCACCACTGCGATGTCGAAAAAAGCATGTCCTGCATTTTCCTGCACTGCATGGCAGGCAGTACACAGTAGAAAATGTAGGGGGCACCATGGGTACCCCATAGAGCACCCACACCTCCCCCAACCCATTGGGGGGCCACAACGGGAACCCGGAACCTGTCTATGCCAGCCTTTCCTCGGCGGTCCTATCGCTGCTGAAAGGCTGACTGCGAAGTGCATCCTAATATGGCGGCCAGAGAAAGCTTGGCTCCGCCACCATTGTAGAGGTGCTGATCATTCCACCCTGCAATCACAATGATTGCCTGTGGCGGTTCTGTGGCGGACGGTCTTTTCCACCGCCGTGGTTTCTATCCCACCAACATCGTAATACTGCGGTCAGAGACTCGTGGTCGGCAGGGGTAAAGCTTGCACCAGCAGTGCCGATCCGCCCGCCATCATAAAGACCCCCTTAGTATGGAAGGCTGAGAGGTGGTCATTAGTGACCCAGGTGGCCCTAAACGGGTTACTTCCTTCACTCGACCTAGTTCCAGAATCTTTAAAACATTCATATGCGCAGGAGTGGGTGCTAGCGCTAGCTCTGGCATTATACCTCAACCATATAGGGTGAGACGAGGGGTCAACTCACCATGAAATCCCAATAAAATCTACTCCACATGCACAGAGGCAGTAACCTATAAAAATGATTCAAAAACACAGGTCAAAGAAATCTTAGACCAACTCGAATACCAAGGTGTGATTGAGATTTGCACTTCCCCATGAATAAACCGGACAATACATATCATCTAGTTTTAGATTACCAACATTTAAACACAGGCAGGTGAACATTTACAGTTCAAAACGCACGCAGTGCCGCATCAATGAACAACACTATGCGGAAAAAATACAAAACTACATTAGATATCTTGAATAGATTCTTCTGCCAAAACGTAGCTGCAGAAATCAGATATTTCACAGCATTTTCCACGCTCGACACTCCACA
This sequence comes from Triturus cristatus, assembly GCF_964204655.1. Lineage (NCBI taxonomy): Eukaryota > Metazoa > Chordata > Amphibia > Caudata > Salamandridae > Triturus > Triturus cristatus. Next base: position 114,838,763 of record NC_140588.1, read on the forward strand.
AACTTTTTGTTGTTTGCCACAAGGGTATAAGAACAGCCCGGGGCTATTCTCTGCAAGAGTGTCGAAAACATTACAAATTTGAGATGAGGAGGCAGTGTCCTATGTAGATGACATCTATCTGACGGACGATAAAATACTTGAACACTTGAGCAGGGTGAACAACATAATTGTGGGATTCGCCATATTGGGCTACAAATTCAATTTTAAGAAATCTAAAATTGCCCATCTCAAATGTCCTGTTTTTCCAATATGAACTGTCAAGTGAAGGCAAGAATCTGGCAGCTAACTTTCTAGAAAAATACGCGCTGCTCCAACCTCCTAAGACTCTAAAAGGTTTGAAATCCATCCTAGGATTTCTTAATTTTGGCAGAACATACATTCTAGGTTATGCAGAAAAAGTAAAACCCTTCTATGACTTCATCTGACCTGATTCTACAGCACATCAGTTGATACAGATACTCTCCGTTCAGTTCAGGATGACAGGATAGCATATAAATGCTAACACATACGTGTAAATTCCACAAACTTGGTGATCCTGGTCTTCCCTGGGTTTATCAGGATATACTTACCTCACGTTCAATGAAAGTTAGACAGTTCCAATTGCATACAAATCACATTTATACACAAATGCTGAAATGCGAATTGCAGCAACTGAAAAAATATTGACCGCCGTACAGACTGCTGTAGAAGGAGAAAGAGCACTAGTACAGGGGAAACACATTATTGTTGTAACCCCGGTACCAACTTTAGAAGCTGTTACCAAAGCGAGCATTCCAAATGCCAAAGCATTACATCCACAATGGATACAATGGGATAATTCTTTCACTGTAACATACGTAGATTACAGATACGATTGTACACTAAAAACACAAGTGTTTCTGCAGTATAATCAAGAATACCCTCTCGCGAATGAAATCTTGCCTCTAGAGAAATATGAATACAGCATTTACACTGATGGATCTGCTCACCCTGCCATAGGAAGTAAACAGCAATATAACGCCTGATATACTATAGTGAAGGGACGTATGTGGGATGGTAAGTTCCATCCCAGCAATACGACTACGCAATGTCTAGGAGATTGTACAGCGCAGTTGGCAGAGCTGAAAGCTCTGATATTGGCACTACAGTACACGGATTGGGAATTCCCCACACTGATAGTTTGCGATTTGTTTTACTGCATGCAGTCTTACAATTAATATCTTCATTAATGGGGCCAGAATGGGTTTAGCGATTCCAAGGGTTGCACAATTAAACATAAATTGTTGTGGGAACAAGTGGCAAAGCTGAAAGCATGCCTGCCACGGGCTCAAGGTATTCACACCTTGAGTCACCAGCGTGTTGGCGTACATGTTGAAGGGAATTCACTGGCTGATGAAGCCGCCAAGGCGACAGTTCGAACTGCTGCCATTGCTGCAATCACTCATTCTAGCATGAGTATAGACGGAGACATACTGATAGCATTCAATGCCTCTAAGAACGGCTCTGTCATTCCGAAAGGCTTTCCACTCAAACACTCCTATAAATTTGATGCGCAAAACACACTCTATGCTCAAATTCCAGGAGTGGGGATAGAGTTATACCAAACAAAGATCGCAGATTTGGTTTAATTCTAGCTGCACACCAGGGTCTGGGCTCTGCTCATGCAGGAGTCACTGCTACAGTTTCCTTACTGAAGAAGCGATTCTGGTGGACAAGTTTGTCTAAACAGATAAAGGCTTCTGTATTAAAATGCAATATCTGTCAGCAGATGAAAGGTTCCACTGTAGCACGGCCACCACAAACACCATTACTCATTTCAGACAGACCACTCGCATGTGTCAATTTGGATCACTGCGGCCCCTTAAATTCAGACAGGGCTTACAAGTACATCGTAGTGGCAGTGTATTCATGCTCTAGATTTCTATGGGTTTTGCCTCAGCGCTCGGCTGATGCTCAAACTGGTATGAAGGATTTGCGAGTCTTCATCGGGACAAACGCAATAGGCATGTTACATTCCGACCATGGCCCTGCGTTTAGCTCTCAGGCGTACAAGGAAGTTATGAAAAGTATGGGCATGGCCTTGCGGTACTCCACCCCCTACCATCCTGAGGGAAATTCGGTGGTAGAGAGGAAGATCCGGGACCTAATGCAATCCTTAACAGCAGGGTTATTAGGTGCGAGCGGTAGTTGGGTCAATCACCTATTTAGGCTCTAGAGGACACTGAACAATATTCCAAGACAATCCTTGGGAGGACGCACCCCCTATGAGATCCTGTTTGGGGCAAGAATGTGGGTACCTGACCTTGATTGTGCCAGCACGGTGGCAGATGTAAAACCATTTGAATTAAATGATCAATTGGCTGTTTTACAGGAACTCAATGAATTCCAGGCATTACAAAGCAACGTCCAAGTAAAATGCACCACCACTGGGGAAGTAAAATGGGTTCCAGCAAAACCTGTCTGGGTCCCAAAGGTTGGGGACCTGGTCAGAGAAACGATCGTGGACAAGAAGGAGTTTGGGCCATCTTACAGAACCCCTTTACCTGTCCTGGTGGTTCAAGGAACAAGAACAGTACTTCTTCAGCCTCTTGGCAGCCAAAAATTAAAAAGATTTGTCTCCATTTTTCTGATCAAACCACATTATGTGGCCAATTGTTAACAGCAGGCCGAATGGAGTCCTGAGCAGATGCATCTCTCCCCTTGCTACTATATCAGATGTTCAGAAGGCAAGACGTTTCATGACTCCTCTGTGCAAGATGCAGGAGTAGCCAATAACGGAGTACGAATCACTCATGTTGAAAGTGAACAACATCCAAATGAAACTGAATCGCAAATTGCAATTCGGCACCAATAATGAACTTCACATCAACGTGCCTTCATAATAAGCAACTGCCAGTTCTACAAACACTGCTGAGCTCCCAAGGATAGATCAAACTGCTTCTGGCTACTTCATCAACTTCAATTACTTTTCTTCAGATCCAAGTGAACCTGAGCAAATGCCACCCATTCTCAAGAAAGAACAATTTCCACAATTCGATCTCTGGCTGAAAAAGACTTACCTTGTGTCCCCTTGGTTGCACCTTTGGTTTGCATTAGGGATCCTGTTCCTGTTAATTTGGATTGGTATAGTAACTGTCCTTTTCCTACAACTGAATGGACAGAACATCCCACAGCGCTCTGCAGTACAACACTGTGAGATTGATCTTGAAACCACATACGTCATCACACCGTGAACAAAGAGACTTGTCCCTAGTGAACATTTCGGCAGTTCCAGTACTAGATGGTATAGTTTGGGACACAGTTTCAAATGATGTATTTGGTCCTACTTAACATTTAAAAATTCCACATGTGTTCAAAATTTTAATGAATGATTTTATTACCCCAAGTACACTCTCTGATGATTGGAACATTGAGACTGTAAATACTATGCTTTCAGATTTAGAACAATTTGCCGTATTTTTTAAAAGGGAATTATATGAAAATACACCTGACTATGATAGAATGCTTGGTTACCAACATTTCGTCATCACTTTTTGCACAGAGTTAGTGTTCCACGCACTTTAAACACTTACCATTAATGGGAACATTGTGCAACACTACCAAAAGGTAGTTCAGCCACATTCATACAGAAACGATCATACTTTTCAGGGTTCAATACATCAGACCCAATGTCATACTACTATAAGTTAGTACAGACAAATACAACTGCAAAGAAAGTGATGCTGACTAGCATAAAGCACATATATTCAGCACCATTCATCTCACAACTGTCTACACAAGGTTTTGACTATTGGAGGGACACGATAGACACAATATCCATCTGGGAGAATAAAGATTGGCAGGTTCAGGGAACAGAGGTTTTATTTAGAGCTTGCCTCATACCATTACAGAAAATATTCCTGAACAGAACAGTGCAACAAACTACCTGCTATGGGTTTGCACAAATCAAAGGCCTGAAAACACTTCGCATCCCCTTACCAATACCTATTGAAGGGTTTCGAATAACACACTGATTAGTGAGGAGGTACTGGGTGCAATGCTACAGAATAGTACATGCAATTCTTCATCTCCCAATTGGAAGGGATGGTTGGTTTGGCTTATCGACACAAATAGGTGTCAAGGGAGATTCAAGGGTACCATCAAAGGGTTTAATATCATAGGCCTGACCCTTGCTATGTACACATAGAAGACCAGGGGTAGTGGCTTCTAGTGTTGAGAAATTGTGCCTAGACTGGCTAAAAACCTCAACACTACATCAGGTGAAACAACATTTGTCCCTCCTAGCAGACAACATGGATCTTAGAGATTTCTTGTTAGGTCCCAAAAAGCAGTGTAAGAAACGTTTCTTATATGCCATCTACAATGAACCGTGGAAAGTCTCCCAACAGGATGCTACTGAGGGACTACGTGAGATTGATAGGATTTACCTAGAAAAGTCCCTGGCTGTGGTAGACAATGATATGACCACACTTTCTTCTCATATTTATTCACTGGGCAACATTGTGTTCTCAGCAATTGACATAATTGAACAAGATTTGTCTATTCTACAACTTGGGTAATCTCAATTGCAATCCATTATGCTGTTAAACTGGATGCTGCAATCACTGCGTTAAGGCCACATGCCATGAAAATACATTAATGGCACAAGTGTTTTTTCGGCTAACAATCTGACCGAAAGATAGTTGACTATGGCACACAGAGATTTAAAGTACACCATGCTGCTTATTGAAAAGTTGGTGAAATTACCTTTGACTGTAGCAAAGTCACTGTCTACAGAATGATTAATTTGTGCCTATGTTACACTGCCAATCACAACATTGCAATTCCAATACTTCCTTAGATACATCCAAGCAGGCAGGTAAGAAGCGTTGGGTGAAGGGTTCATAGAGGAAACCTGGGAGTTACTGTTTAGATATAGGTGCAGAAATAAGGAAACTGAAGTTTTCTTAAGTGGTACTGACTGCGGGAAGGCTTTAAGTGGGTATTTAGTGTGCAGAGAAGTGTTGCTTTATAGAAAGTGGAATGTGTCAAAAGCAAACTTATCATGCTACTTGAGAGACTCCCCTGCTTCCGTAATTCATCCGGTTTTTAAATTACTTTCGAATCGAGGTTTTTTAATGCTGAATGATCAAGGCTGTTGGGGAATGACGCCAGACATCACATATCTAGTCAAAGTAAACTTCAGGGTTGTTTGCTGTAAGCAAGTACTGCTTCCCCCAGCTCGCACAGTTCAGAAGGCACCACTGTGGCCTTAATTGAATGTTTCCAGTATACGGGTTGATTCGTTGAGCAGACTTAAAGTCATGTTGTTTCCACAAAATGTGGCCTTAACTTCAGCCCAAGAGACTTTTGAACTCCAGGTTGCAAGGTGTCTTCAGCAGAGATACAGGCCCTGGTCTGTACGAACTTACCGATCCATTTCAGACAAATGGTTCATCGTATCTTTAACATGTTTGATATGAGTGGGATTGTACACTTATTTAAGTGACTTGGCACAGGTCTCCTAACCAGCTTTAAGACCATCTTAGGAGTAATGCCAGCATTCATACACTCCGTATTTTGGAGGCGTTTTGGAGGGCTTCCTCTGGTCCTGCTTTCGGTAGCAGGCATATTAATTTTAATACTCTTGCTTTGCAATGAACGTCGCAATCCCTCACGAAATGGAGAGAACACTGCTGGAACGATGTTGTCATTTGTGCATGGTGTTCTACCTGACTACACCTCGGCTGGGAGAGCTGAGTGAGCATTGGTTCCTGTCTGTCAGACCAGTCTGGCTGGACTGTGTTCTGCCTGTGTTCTGTTGCCTCTTCTGTGCATTTGGCTACATGTTTGACCTGTGTCTGACACTTCCATCGGCTGCGCCGCCGGACATAGAAGCGCTACTAGCGCCTTTACGGGCCCACATGTGCAGTTGTCCACAGCGTACTTCCATGTTGATGACAGCATTTCTAGAGCCTCCAAGAGATGCTTCTCCTCCTCTTGGAAGGGATATCAGCCTTGGCCCAGAAGCACAGATATTGACATCAGGCGTGCAGCCATCTAACTCTTCCCTGGCGGCTTCCGTGGGAACCAGAGGTGACCATCTTTACTAATTGGATATGATACTGGAAGTTCTTGAGGTACTGCCATCTGCAGTTGTGATGTTCAGTGATGTTGAGTCTTCAGCGCCTGATTCTTAAGACAATCTGGCCTCTCCTGTGCTGAGAACCGTTTGGCTATTTTTAAAAATATTTATCAAATTGAAGGTTGAGTGTGACTTTGTTATATTTTCCTTCTCTGCTCTAACTGAGCTTCACGGCTTTCAAGGTGTTCAGTGAAATAATCACAATATATACAAGTGCAGAGGACCTTTTGAACGCTTTTTTAGGGAAAAATGACTTTTTATTATGGACATTATTTCACGCTTTTAAGTACATATTGGTATGTTTTATTGTAAATGATATTATGCTTTTATTTAAGAGTTAGCTTCATCTTTACCTAGCTGACTTTGTTGACCTTTTGATGAGGAGTGGGTGTCATGGCTTCTAGGATATTCCCATCATGTATAACCCATTTCTACATACATTGTTCCATCCACATGACTATAATGATTCTAAACAGGCGACCTTTTACCTTATAGCTTGCTCCTGTTTAGTTGACACCAGGCTCTTAGTCTTCTATCAAAATCACTGTAACATGTCCTCCAGCACGGCCGATTTATTCTATATAAAGGTCACCATTTTTTTGTATCCTTGGCCAACTGCCTGCTGTGCATTATCGCACTTGTTTAGAAAAGCATCAGTTATTGTTTTCAAAACATTTATGATTGTTTTTAAAACATCCATGGTTGTTTGAAAAACATATAGATTCTTGAAAAAACCCTGGAGTGATCACTTTAGTGTAAATGACCCTCACTCCCCCTACAAATTAGAGGATAATTCCATCCAAGCTGAGACGGGGGTCCTGCATGCCGAATCTCCGACACACAGCGGTCTGATATCCTCTACGCAGAGATGGGTTCCTTCATTTTAAACCATCAGGTGAGGGTGTTGGGTCATCCCTAGGGGTTTCTTGGCTACAGAGACACATAGCTATATGCATATACATATACACATCCAGGTTAGGCTAGGTACATTTATCCAAATTACTTAGGGCGCGCATTTTAGGAATAGGCAAGTGCTACTGTTTTTATCTGAACTGTTTCTGTTCATCCTATTAGCCCTATGGTAGAAATGTATCAACTATTCACTATATTGGTGCTAGCAATCTCTTTCCTATGCTTCTGTCTCCTGATTGTCGCAGCACATATGTTTTACACCAATAAATGATTTTTGAAAGGTCCTAATTGCCATCCTGTGTATTTTCTAAGAGAAAGCAAGTATGAGTGTCTGAGCCAAACATAATGTACTTTTTTCCACGATCCCTGAGGAATCAGGGTTGCCAGGTTCAGTGGTTGCCAGAAAGTACGTAACGCTGGGTGTAGTTTGAGTAGTAGCGCTATGTGTAGCTACGCAAAGTGCGCTTCGCACTATGCACGCCGCGCGTAGCAACGCGAACTGCATAGTGCGGAGGGGAAATGCTGTTCGCACTGATTGCACAGTGCCGGATGCTTGTCCGCACTGTGCAATCATTGCAAACGGCATCTTGCACAATGCAAGCGATCATTTTCTCCCGCTTGAGTAGATTTGTACTCGAGCGGCAGCTTTCTTAACTCGGACTGGTAGTTTCTCATCGCGAGCGGTCACCAGCATACACGACCACTTGCAATGAGAAACCTTACCTCCCCACGTTGAGAATCTCGCCGGGAGGTTTATTATTCATGCTCACGATCGGCAACTTGATGTTGCCGATCGCGAACGAGGAAAAAGTCTCGCCGGGATGTTGATTTTGCTCGCTAGCGGTCACCAACTTGACGTGGAGGACCGCGAGTGAGCAAAAAATTACTGCTACGCTATGCTACACATGTTTGCACTGTGCTACGTGCAATTTGCGTAGTGCGTAGTAGCGCAAACTACGCACGCTCCATGAGCGTAACGTAGTACTACGCCCAGGGTTAGTACCTACGCCACTGTAGAATACAGGGGGGTGGTAGTGGCACTGTACAACTAGCTGGTCTAACGGCTGACACATCCTGTGGTGGTGTCCGGAAGCAGTTGAGACACCAAGCCCTCAGTTTAGGTCATCCAAAATGCACAGGTACTGGGGGTCTCCTAGGAACTATACGCCAACTGCATGACCCAGATGGTAAGTGCAGCCAGCAACTGTGCCGTATTGCTCATAGGCATGCCTGATGCTGAAGATCACTCAGCCAGATGATAGTGGGAAAAATGCTTGTTTGCTCCCAAATATCCATGGCAGCTAAGGGAGCTATGTTATGTTATGTTATGTTATGTTACTGAGTATTTCTAAAGCGCACATTCACCGAGAGGTCTCTTGGCGTTAGGTAGCTGATCGGTCCTTGATCCAATGTTACTGGTAAGCCTGCTTAAAGAGCCAAGTCCTCAGGAGTTGACTAAATCGGATGTAATTAGGGGTAAACAACCTTTACAACGCAACTTTTACAACGCACTACCATTACAACGAAACTTTTACAACGCAAGTGGATTTACAACGCATGCCATTACAACGCAAGTCTTTACATCGACTTGCGCTAGATGGCGTGCTAACATTACAAATAGTGTAGTTTACTATCCCAACACCTTCCCTACTGTTAAGTGGACTGGAGTTGGAATAGTAAATTACACTTTTCTAATGTTAGCACGCCATCTAGCGCAAGTCGATGTAAAGACTTGTGTTGTAATGGCATAGCGTTGTAAATCCACTTGCGTTGTAAAAGTTTTGTTGTAACAGCACGCGTTGTAACAGCACGCGTTGTAACGTCATACATCCGTAATTAGGGGTCTGCTTAATCTCCAATGGTAAGGTAGTCCATGCTCGAGGGGCAGTAACTGAGAACCTTCTTCCTCCAGTCTGATGTTTTTTATGGTTTAAATGACTGGATCCTAGTTCTCTGGTGGGGCAGTACTTAGTAATACAAGATTTTATGAAGGCTGCTCAGATGTAATGATTTAAAGACCATGCAGCATACCTTAAAACTAGTTCTTTGCGCCACTGGCAGCCAGTAGAGGCCCTTGGTTACACAAGAGATATGCCTCTCCCTGGCAGATGAGATATTAGCCGAGTGTCCTGGTTTTGAACTAACTGGAGCCTGTGCACCAGAGATTTCAGGATATCCATTTAGAGAGATTTAGCGTAGCCAATTCTCGACATCACTAAAGCAATGATTACTTGTATCTAGGCCTCCCTCGTGAGAAATGTCCTTATTTTTGTATCCGTCTCAGTTGGAAAAAAGAGGCCAAAGTTACTGCACTGACCTAGTGCTTGAGTGAAAGATACTAATCAATATTGACCCCAAGGCTTTTTACTGCCTTTTTGGGAGTGGTTAGGACCCCATCTCACTGGGCCAAAAGGTGGGATTGCAGTGAACCACCTTATTTTTGATGAGGACTATATCGGTTTTATATGAGTTTGATTTCATATGGTTGCAGTGCTATGAACATTATAGTATCTTGGAAAAGCTGCCTGACCGAAGAGCTATCATTGATTGTAAACAGCAGTTGCATGTCATCAGCGTAATTGAAAACGTTCACCTCCATCATTTTAACAGACTTGATCAAGGGTTGAATATAGATATTAAAGAGATTGGGAGAGAGAGAGGAACCCTGTGGCACCCTGTAGTTCAGATGGACATCTGCTAAGATGAAAGGGGTAGCATGACCGATTGGAATCTATCATTCAAAAATGAAGTAATCCATTTTAGAGCCACACCCCGTAGACCAGCAGCCTTAACCCCGTCAGCCAAAATAGAGTGGCTGACCTTGTCAAAGGTCGCAGACAAGTCTAGTAGCACTGGGGCTGGAGTGTTCCCCTTGATAAGAAGTGACAGCAGAACTCCCAGACTAAGCCAATGGGGAACTGGTGTCCCTTTCTCTCTGCCTCCAAAGGCACCAGGTCAGCTATGAAGTAAACATAATTATAACACATAAAAGGCATTCTGATTATTTGTGCTGGCAGTGTTTGGCAGATAGGCAACTATATTGCCAAAATTGGGGTGATGGGTTAGAGCCTGCAAGCTCTATCAAATTAAATTGAGTGTGCACAAATCTTACTTTATCCCTGTATGACAGCCCTAATGTTAAAACAGTGCCTGGCTAGTTTTATGTAAGTCGGTCTTTCTAGTGAGAGGAATAAAATGAGAGGACTTTTGTTAACCCCTCAGCTGCCAAGGTTCTCCAATCCCTTTGCTGAGCCATTTTTTGAAGAGCAGAGGTTAAATTTGTGTTCTTATTTCCTCATCTTGGGGATTCCAAAGATACCCAAGTTTTTGGATTCCCCAGCAATAATCAGAGAAAGTAGCCAAATGTTGCAAATTTTTGTTTTTTCTCGGGGTGTCCAGGTCTGCAGAGTTTTGCCCACTCAGCGCTCTGCTTGGATCTCTCAGTTCGGCAAAAACATTGGCGACAGCCGCATAATAGCAGAGTTTTTCTCCTGTGATGCTCACCAACGTCCAGAATTTGCCACTCACGGAACTCTGTGGAATCTTGTGGAGTTTTTAGGTATCTTCTCGGAATTGTGCAAAGTAAAACTCCACGCATTCGGCCCATCTCTAGTTTTTTCTTTGATTAATTTAATCTGGGCCTTGGTGTTTGTTGGTTGTCTATAACATAAGATACCCATAGCAAACACCTAAACTGCAGCGTGTAATAACTTTTCATTGTGTACCAGCCATGCAGCAATTCATATGCAAAATCTAATGAATGAAAAATGGGTATGAGTGACACTGCTCCATTTTTAAATGTGAGCATGATACTGAGTTCAGAAATAGTAAGTATTTCTTTATCTCTAATTTGGGGGTTACCAAGCTACTATATCACTTAGGGGTATTTTGCAAAATGATTCATTTATTGAACACTGGTAAGCCTTTGTAAGCCAAATGTTGAGAGAAATCCAGTTGGATTTATCAAATGTTATACTATTCTGTGTTCCCTCACTTCTCTTACAAACCGTACACCACTTGTGTGGGTAGGCCTCTCACACATGATAGGAAAGGCTTCATAGGAAAATATGAAGACTTCAAATCTTTGGCCTTAAAAAAATCCTTTTTGGCAATGAGGGTAGCTGAGGATTTTGGGCCTGGGATTAGCTGTCACATAGGGAATCTTCCCAAATGTATACATTTCTGATAACTAGGAGTTTAGGTTGGTGGTGACTTACATTGGCCAACATCGTGCAATTTCCTCGCATTTCTTGGGGAGGGGGGGAGTCCCAAAATCTGCAATGATGTGCAAAGTGCCTACCACCCATCTTTCCCACACTTCTGATAAAAACAATGTCCAATTTGTTAAGATCGACCTAGCGCCTGTGTCTGTGAAGGTCCCAACCCAAACGCAAAGTGAAGATATCATATTTCTGGCATGAAAAACTACCCATTTTGACAATGTTAAGCTCCCTCCCCTGCTTAAACAGAGCTGTAGCAAAAACAACTTTTTACCACAATTCTTGGCATATATTTTAAGAGATAGTCCATTGTTTCCTAATATTTGTATTTCAGCCTACCAGCAATTTTTTATGGAAACAGGTGTAAAATGCATTGGTGATCCCAGAATGCTGTATTCAAAAGTAGACAACATTTGTAAATGTGTAGATTACTTTAAGGTTTTCTCAAAGAAACTACCTGCTTAAATAGAACAATAATGAAATGGTTAGGAAAAACTGCCATTTGTGACAACATTTTCATTTGTAACTACTTGTCACAATGGCCAATATACAAAATCAGTATACTGTTACATCCAACTGACCCGTCTGGTTGCAAAGATATATAGGGTTTGTAGGATTTCTATAAAAAAAACAAGATCCCTGGAGCAGCAGCGGACCGTGCAGGCAAGAGCAATGGGGATGGGTGGGGGTATTTCAACAGATGACAACGAGGAAAAATAAATTATTTATTTAATTTTCCCTTGTGGTTTTTTGTCGATTCCCCCCCAACCTGGCTCCACTGCCCCACTGCTCTTACCTGCAAAGGTCACTATTACCCTTGAGCCAACAACCGCCCTGCACCTTTGCAATGGTTTTTCCTTGTGTACCAACTACACAGGTATTCATTGGGTAACACAAAAGAAAGAATTAAAAATGGGTATGATAATCCCTATGTGTTTCTGAATTGTACACAAGATAATGTAGTTAGGGCCATTGGTTAATTGTACACATCTGCATTTGTGGTTACCCATACTATCACATGATTCAGGGTATTTTTAGCAAACTGTCTTCTTTCTTGCACACTGGCTTACATTTGGAAGCCATAAATGCAAATAAATCTAATTGGTTATAAGAAATGTTCTATTATTGTGTGCCAAGATGGCACCAACTTGTGAAACTGAGCCTAGAACTCAGCACAGGAAAAGGGCCAAACACACAACATGGATAGGTAAAATTTTTCCACTAAAAATTATCCATTTTTTGCACTGTGCAGCTATGAAATTTGGGTCCGGGCTTGGGGGCCACTGAAGTAACCTTATCAAACCCAGACATATCTGAGAACTACAGATGGATTCCTGGTGGATGTTACTTGCCTTGATTTCACAATGTTTTCTTACCCAGAATGCCCTGTAAACCTCAAACTTTGGCTAGAATCATGTATTTTCCTCATATTTCTGTGAGGGAAAGTTTTAGATTCTGTAGGGATCCAAAAAATTCCTATCACCCAGCAAACCCACACCTAGCCCGATAAACATGATAAACATGATACCCCACTTGTGAGACCAACTTTCAATCTAAAAAGGGAAATGCTTCTGGTCACCAAAAGCATTGTTATGTTCTTGTGCTGCCATCAACACTATCCCCACAGTCACACTGTAAATGTATTTTGGCAATTGGGAGCATTAAAGCTGCTATTAATAAATGGTCTTGTCAGTGTGTTGATTGGTCTCTTCGGGGAGTGATCTGATGTTATGACAACATTTGTAGGCTTTTCTTATGTCTCATGAAAAGTCCTGTCAAAATCTGTGAACCAGAATCTTATTATTGTGAAAAGTATGGGTTTTTTTTGTAAACCTTTTTATTTATTTTTCCATGTGCATACAGAGTATACATTTCATAATGTCTTTGATAGTCATGAAACATTTGTCTAGTCATATTGCCATTAAAACAGAAATACATCAGGGTCCATTGTTGCTCTGGTAGGCATCTCATGTTTGAGTGCCTAGTGAGACTTGGTCTCCTCCCAGCTTGTTAGTTACCGAGGTCTATTCAGTGCAAATGATTACTCTGAAGATTTTCTCTAAAGAGTTCACCTTTTTGGACCCAACTGGGGTAAATAACTCTGGAATGGGAAGAAGGGGGCTGGGAATGAGGGTATTGGTTGCTGCTGGTCTATTGGCACTGGGAATTATGAAAAGTATGTTAAGGGCAATAGGCCTTTATTTGTGTATTGTTGATATCCTGTGATGAGGGCTTTAGGTAAATGTTTTTTTTCTTGATTAGCATATTAGACAAATGTATGTGCATTAGTTACTTCCTTGGACAAACATTCAGATTGAAGACTTGCTCCTTAATTAATTTAGACTTCATTAAGAGGGATTATACATTATTTCCCAACCTATAGCTCTCTGTATATTTGTGATATTGTGTGTAGTATTTACCTGTGTGCACATTAAAGTGTTGATTCTTTTCTAAAGTCAGTACACTGGTTGTGCATTGATTTATTGAATACTATTGCTGTGCATTGCTAAGTTCTCACTTTTGATCCCATATCACCTCCCTAAGTTAAACTTAGACAGCTCCACCTTGCTAACATGATTGTCAATGCAAACTTGGTTTACAGTATGAGGGCTCATGGTATGAGCGCACACAGTACAGTAACTCCAGAAACCATAAGTAAACAGTCCCACTGATACAGTTGGAGCCCGTTACTCACTCACTGTGCATGTTTGAAAGTCCAATGCATCTGCACTCTCTCTCTCTATACATATCTATAGATCTAAAATCAAAGGTACAGGTCATGTGTTTCATTATTTTGTGTTTTCAGCCAAAGTTGGTGTAGTAGAGATTGATGTTCTTTTTCCTCCTAAGGGGTTATGAGTGCCCGCAGACACAGAAGCCTCCACTTTCATGTAAGCAGTTTTCATGTATATTGGTCTGTAGATCACTGTCAACCAACATGTCATTCAGTGATTTAGCCTTCATGAAAGTTATTCCTACTTGGCAAGGTATCGCTTTGCCAAACACAATGTCTGAGGTTATCAGAATACAAGGTTAACTAGAACCATTTAAGAAGTCATAGCCCTAGAATTATAGGTAGTAATTAACCTGATAGCTCTGAACAGTCACACATATCATTCTTTCATCCATTAATTATATTTTGTCGACCTCTGGTTTCCACTCTCTTATCTATCTGGTTAACATCAATAATGTAATCAATGATATAATTGAACATGTCATGAGTTATGTAATATATGCCGGAGGCACATGTTATAGTTAGCTCAGTAAACTATAATTTGTGAATTTCAGTGTTTCTTTGGTTTTTAAACAATTTGGAAACGTAACAATACATCACTTAAACCTTTGTTTTTTTCTGTGAACATCCATTTTTTTTAATCATAATCGAACTTGAGTAGATGTGAAACCCTCTTGTGCAATCTGTAGTCAACATCTTCATCCGTGTGCAGTGGGGGGTTGGCTGTAGTACGTGACCCTATGCCAAATCCCACCATACCTGTCCAATCCCCCATGTATGGCCAATTTACTACTGTGCCTACCTTCCACCATTCAGAGAGGTTTTGGCCACAGGGCCTGGCTTTTGGCTAGGCCCTGTGTTTAGTCCCCCATCCGTTCAACCCTCACTGTGCATATCCTTGAGCCATGCTCACCAAACTCACATTCTCATTTCCTTTTTGTGTAATTTTTTTGAGAACTGTAGTACTGTTTCAGGAGCTGTAATGTAAGCTTCCATCTCGTGGTACTGTGACAGTATGCAAGCATCCCAAAGGGTGTTTGAGTGGTACTTTGGTGCCATAGAGTAGGAGATGTGTGGCAGCCAGCTCCTGTGGGAGTACTACAGTACTTCATAAGAAGGCTGCCAGGGATCCCACAAGAGTACCAGGGTTCCAATGACCCACAGTTATTTTAACATTCTTTAATCTCTGAGGGGGTCCCTCTAACCCCCACAAGTGCCTTTGAGTCAGGCTGTCCCTAATCTGCCCTTATGCCTTTTTTCAAAAACTTTTTAAAGGACATGTGGACTGAGCCCCTGAGTCCTGTAATAGGGGCTGGAGTGCTTTGTTCACAGTTGCAGCTAGACAATCAGATTGCTTGGTACAGCGATGCCGCCACCAGTGCTGCACTACTAAAATGACCGAAAAAAACTCCCTCAGCCTATTTTAAGGCCATTCTAATCTTTTCTGAACCATAGTGCCAACCTACAAGTACTCGCGTTAACTACTTCATGCTCAAACCAAGCCCCTTTTTAAATATTAGCCTCTCGAAAATGGATGAACCGTTTTATACCAAATTACAAAAATCACGCTTTCTAAGTAACGTTTTAACTTTTTGACATATTTGGTTAATTCCCTTCAGTCTTTTTTCTGTATATAGGAGAGCAAATATCCTATTGAAATTAACATGGAAAATCAACGTTTTGGGGAACCTCTTTAAATTGGCCCTCTATAGACAGATCAGTGTAACACTTTCCATAAAGGAGCCAAGGTGCATGAACTCTTTTTTAAAAATGTGTTTTGATTTGTCAAATGACTCAGAACTTTAGCAGAACAAGAAAATACTCTTCCTATGGAAACTCTGTGTTAACCCCCCCAAGCCCATCGAGCACCTTTTAAAATGCAATTTTCTCAAAAATGGCTGAATACTTTTATACTAAATCACAGAAAGCATGCTTTCTGAATACAATTCTATCTTTTTGCCAAATTTGGTGGAATGTCTTTTATCGGTCTTTTTCTGTACAGATGCAAAAGTTTCCTAGGAGAACTAAAATGAGAAATTTAAATCTTTTAAACCCCCTCTACTTAGCCCTCCCTTGACAGATGAGCATGAACCTTTCAATGAAGAAACTGAAGTGGCTGAACTTTTATTTTGGAAAGTTTTGTGCAGATTTGACATAGCAAAACCAAAAACGCTCTTCCTGTGGAAATTCTAAATCAATTAAAACTGCACAGTAACACCCTACTGTGTTAATGCACATTTATTTAAATGCTGATCAGTAATGACATGTTCTGAAGTTATCAGTGGATTACAATCGGCGATTTACAAAAAACCACACGACTAACTAAATACATGCCTAAACAAATACATAAAGCAAAACATATTTGGTTTCAACAGTGCAGCTGCTTTCTTCTGTGAAAGTTGTATTCCTTTCAGGGGAGGGTATCATTGCCCAATTTAGAGTAATTAGGAACGTTTAAACAAGCTACCCTAATGGGCTGTGCATCTAGAAAAAAAAATAATTCGACTACGTGCATCCTTTCTCTGTTGTGACACTGTAAAAATATGATCATATTCAATATGCTCAGCAAAAAATCTCGATTCAAATCATCCCAACTTGAAAACCTTTCAATTGATTTTGCGTAATCCCTTTGGATGAAGGCAGCTTGCTGATCAGACATGAAATCCTCAAAGCCACTTGCATCTGCCTCTGTTATAAACAGATTGAAAATGAGGCTTCGAGGGCTCTGAAACATGTCCGCTCGGAAAGTTCAGAAATGTCAATACTCTTAAACATCGTCCGCGCGGCGATAGCCGCACACATCCCTTTTCTCAGTTTGCAAGCGTTAAATATATTTGGGATGTTATACTTTTCGTGTTATCAGCTCCCCAGTTGGTCGTGTTTACAAAATCCATGCATTTTACTTAAAAACGAAATCGCGGAGAAGCAGAAAGGATTACCTTTAAATGGATTTTCAGAATCCTGAACAAATATAACATTACAGATAAAAATATTATATATTAAAAAATGTTCTCCTCCTCGCCAGTTTCTTTTCGTGGTTTTACAGACAAACTGCTGCAGGTGATATTTTATGATTGTCCTGAATATGCGGTTTTGGAAATGAGATGGTCATGCTCGTACTATGATTTCAATAATGCTTCCTGAATGGTGGTATTAAAATGTTTTTTAACACTTTGGACTATGGTTTATGATAGAGACGTCAGAGCACCTGCAGAAGAGATCTGTTACACTCGTTTTTCATCCCTGTGGGTCAGTGGTGTAGCTAGGCCTTAGGCAGCCCCTGTGATTGCCGCCCGCGGCGGCCAGATCAAAGAGCGGGGGGTGCATGCGAGTCAAGTTGCTGCCCCAAAACTTGCGCCGCTTGAGGCGGTCCACCCCCACCGACCCCCCCTAGCTACGCCACTGCTGTGGGCATCTTACATTCTTTTTATTAGGGCGGCTCCTCCGCTAAGGGGAGGAGCATCGCCCCACCGCTCTCAGAGCAGGAAAAATTAAATGATAATAATGTCGTAGGGCAGGATGGGGCTGGTGGCACAGGGGGAGGAGTGGTTTGTACACTCCAAGTGTGCATGACTGTTTGGCCGGTCGTCTTGGACCAGCCAAACAATAATGTGCACTTTGCATGTTCCCCACCAGGCTGCATTACACAGCCTGGCTAGTAACATGCCAAGGCTCCCATTTCCTGTCTGAGCGGCGAACAACAGCACTCAGACCAATGTCAATGCTGCATTTCATCATTGTGATTGGCTTGGGGAAGGGAGCCTGTGTGCTTCCTGGTTCTGGCCGTGGAGAGACAACAAGGGACTACGGTGGAGATACGATGGACCAGAGAAGCAGCAAGGAGGTAAGTGTTTTTTTTTATTTTGTACCTCCGCGATCCCCAATGACCCTCCACTCTCATTCCCTGCCAGCCACTTCTGCGCATGTTTACAACTTCAGTGCAAACTCCACCCTATAAATACATTTTTCAATACTTATCAATGTCAATGCTCTGAAATTGCCCCAATTCTTTATGGTTTTCCACAGTCATCGCTATCTTGAGGGACATCTACCTTCAAGACAGCCTTCTCCAACTTATTTCATTTTGATTTATATTCGTAACCAAAGTGTTTCTTTAGTTTCTATTACATGGACCCAACATATTCTTCATAAATACCGTTACAGAGATTGGAAAATCCTAGTTTTACTGCCTTGCATAGAAAAACTGTCCTCTGATGGGGGAAGGTCTATAGTGATCTGGTCGTGCCCTGTTGTGTAATAAATGAAATCTCACAAAATATCTCATTTCTGTCTGCAAAGGCACATTAAGCAATAGTTTCTAAGGGGAATTATTAATACACTGTGAGAATGTGATTATTATTTTAGGTAGATGGTAGTCCACCACAAGTAATAAAGTCAGTATTGTTAGGCCTAAAAATGTATCTGTAATTTAAATCAGAGCTCAAACTCTGGTAGCTATGGCACAGGAAGGCAAGTATGTGTGAAGCATTTAGACAAACCAAAACAGTTAACAAGCTGAAATAAATCCCAATCCAATTAGTAAAAACAGGGAATATTTTATTGAACAACATGTCAGAAAAATGGCAAAATCCAATAGTAGGGGTACCAGAAATGTGAATTTTTAGAGTTTTAACTAAAAATGATGCCAAACAGCTTTAAGCACCGACTGCAGTTATCTGGTTGCAAACGTGAAGTAGTGTAGGTCAGATAAAGAAACCAGGTTAATCCTGGTTGGAATTTTTACTTTCTGATTTAGTCTCTGAAAGGGAAGCCAAAAATCCTGAGTGAGGCAAGGCAGCAGGCTGTGGCTGAAAAAGGCTCCAGAAGGCCAGATAGCCATTGAACGAGATTCCAGTTAATAAGTTGACTTTTGGAGGGATAACCTTGAGAGGGAGAAATTCACAATGTAGCACGCCAGGACAGAGCAGGCAGAATACTCTTGGTCGCGCTGCGATTAACAATTGAAATAGGACTAATATATGGAACACCTATACATGACTTTGCAGAAAAAGGACATACATTACAAAGTTACTATCGGATGTATTGGGGGCAGATGGTACATCTTCAGGAACTGGATTTGACTCTGGAAGAACTATTGTTTGGCCCTGATGAATTCGCTGGTGTAGAATTACCATAAAATGAAATATGTGTTGGCTGTAATCCTATGGCTACGTATTATGTTATGAACTTTGCTGAATCCACATGAATATTTGAAAGAGAATAAAAGAAATACCAGCCATCACAATACTATATAGACTATTGAATTTCTTTGATATGTTTGTTTGCTACTTGGTGAGAATGCTGACCTCACTGATTGGAAGGGTTGAGTGGCCCCTTTCTTTGGCGCTTGGAGCACCTGCTATGAACACTTTACTTTAGACACTTCAATACTCTGTTTTGCGCAACAGTTAATCCAGCCACCTTTTGTTTGTATAGAGAAATTCACAATTTGCATCCAAAGAAGGTCCCTCGCTCGCTGGATACTTTTAGCACATTCGTCCAGTGGAGATTACCACATTCAGACTTTGTCAAATTTTTCGAGCTCAGCTTACACCATTGGGGAAAGGCTGCAAAAAGCAGTAAAGCAAGACTCCAGGAGGATGAATACCCTGCGTGCCATGGTTAGCTGAAACAGATTTAATGCTGCAGAAAAGCTCATCGGAGGAGCAATCTGAATGTTTGGACCAGCTGGAATGCACCTTCTTCAAATTGACTTGGCAGGTATTGTTCTGGACCTCCGGAAGTATTTGAAAATAAAAAGCTTCTAAGTCCCATGTTTTTCTGGGTGTTAGGAGGAGTACACCTTGACACCGCCAAGGGTCCCAGGTCACCAGGAAAAGCACTTGGAGTCATGACTCATTCAAGCAGAAGCCACCAACAGAGTCCAGGGCAGGTCCTGTTGGAACTGGTCAGCTGGGCTCTTCAGGAAAAGGGGCTTTTTGCAGCATTTTTTGTCCCTGAGATTAGCTGACTGACCTTTAGAGTCCACGCCTTTGTCCTGGGTAAAAGTGGGAGCAGGCCCATCCGGTCAGGTTTTCTTTCAGCTCTCAACTGCAGGTGCAGACCTTCTTCAGTTTTTCCACAGACCCAATAGTGTTTTCAGGAGGTCCCCTAAGGGTACCACATGTACGCTTCTCACAAAGCTAGCTCCTGGCACCTCCCTAATTAATAGGGAGAAGTTGCCAGGAATAACCCTACTGACTTTTGCAGTTGTTCCTGTGTCCCCTACCTCAGACAATCCTACAGTACGCCTCTCTACCTAAAACCATGATGGCAGAACCTTTCATCCTCTGTGCAGAGCTCCTGTGCCCAACCTGTAGGTGTGGCTCTGGAAATGAGCAACCCATCCTCTGTTGGTATTTCAAACCACTTCTGAGGGCAGCTCCTCTCCAACTGGGATTTTTTGCCTTCCTAACAAGGTGGACTAAAGTGGACCTTGACCAGGTGTCAGCTAGCATTTGGCAGTGACAAGGTAGGCCTCTTTGAAGTTAATCAAGTTCCTTGCAAGCCACAGTGATCTTACACACCTTTCCAAGTGAGCAGATAAGGGCTCCCCCAGGTTTGTCCAGGCACCTGAATCTGGCTTTCAGGAGCCCAAAAGCCTGCTCCATTGGCTGCAGTGTTCTTCAATGGGCCTCATTGAAGTGGACGTCCCCTCGCATAGTAGGGTTTTCTCAGCGGTGCCAACAACTAAGGCCGGTTGGGATATGGCGAGTCTTCTAGATGGAAGATAGACAGAAGTGCTGCAATGATTACACACTTTCAGATAATACTACCTGTCATCACCCATACAAAGTGAGGACAGTTCACACTTACCTACAAGCCAGGCCCTGTCGGGTATTAGTTGTGACTTCATCTGGGATATGGTGCTGTTCCGCAGTATGAAGGCATTATGGGCAGGACCTGGGAACCGTCACAGATGTCTAATATGTAAAAATCCGCCATGCAAAGAACTGGCACATTGGTAGAATGATAGTTTTTCCTGTTGTGGTACACTTTTTCCCCAGTATACAGTGGTACTATGGCAATAGTGTGCAATCAATGGATCAACTCACATGTGGGAAGGGACCAAAAGCATAGAAATCCAACTTCACAGTGCTAAATCCTCCCATTTGGGGAACTGGATGTAGCTGGCCACGTTATCTCAAAAGTGCTGTTAGCACCTCTTGGAGTACCCAGCTGTACATAGGTTGTGACATTCCACCTGAAATAGGCACCATGAATTGAAATGAGCCTGTGGCCAAAAAATGGGAAACAGACAGTGGTGGGATTGATGTAGGATTATTGATGTGAGGTAGGAGGTCAGGCTCCAACTGATGACATAAATCCAGGATTGCCTGATGATTCAAATTGAACTTCTAGATGACATGTCGCTCTTCCATGGTCTGTAGGTTTGGAAATGAGCAGTACACTGGAGCCTGCCATCTCCTCCCTCTCCCTTGATACGTTTGTGAGGAGGAACACAAAAATCTATATTGGTCACAGTGTGCAGAGTAACATACGTGAAGAACAAGGCAAACGTCATGGGTCTGAACATTAATGCCTCATGAAGCATTACACATTTTACATCATCATAGTCAAATCTGAACATCCACCAGTCATCCCCAAGGTGACCTTCACAGGTCTTTAAAAGAACTGCGTAGAGCATCAATTCAGAAACTTTAATTGACACTACAGTGAAGGTAGCATAACTTTTCATGTGGAACACCGCCAACCGTGGTGTACAGTGCACCACTCACATTTCATCTATGTGCACAGTAATACACTACATAGATAAAGTTATGTATTGAACATGGCATTGGAAAGGATCATTTCAAATGTAAACATGTTTGCCCTCATTTGTAGTGGTGGTGATGCATTTAACTGTCACAAACACAGTTTTCAAAACAGCTAACATTACAGATGCCAGACCTCACTGATAGATGACGAATGTACGCTGCCGCATGGCAGCCACAGATATAGGCTAACATTGGGGATAGTGATGGTCGTGGCCCAATGGCTGTGTGTGCTGATGCTGATGACCGCAAATGTAGTGTGCCAGTAAGCAACGGTTGGAAACAAATCTCACTTGACTCCTGACACTGCTGCTATCAACACCTCCTTCATTTTTGCTTCTGTTTGCCACCTCTGGGAGCAATCATGGCATGCACTGTGCAGGGAGGAGGGCCCCTTGGGCCCCTCCCTTCACTCCAGAGGAGTTGGATACCCTGGTGGAAGAGGTTTTTCCCCTGTATGCCAAGCTCTATGGCTCACCAGAGGAATAAGTAAGTTTCTCAAATGCATATTGAACTCTCCGTCACTGCTTCCTTTCAATTTCCATTGGCTACAACGTGCCTCTGAGTGTCAGAGTGTGACCATTATGTTGATTGCATACATTGTGGGGCCCCTACATAGGGCACATAGGTAAAGGATTTACTCAAATATACATGCACACAGCATTCACTCACCTCCCTCACCACCACCACCCCCAGCCTGCCCCAAGGCACCACAGCAACACTTATAGAGCTCTCCACAGACACACCCATACCCAAAGACACCACACAAACACACAACCATGCCCGCAGACACCACAGCAACACTCACTAACCCCTCCAAAACATCAGCACACCCACATCACTCCCACCCAAAAACGCAAGCACTCACAGTCACCCACACAACAAAAACCAACATAACACATAGTGCGGACAGCAGACCCAGCACACACTTCCACCCCTTCTTCCCTATCCCTAACACCCTACCCATTTTCTCCATGAGGTTGTCATGTTTGCCCTTGGACTCACCTCTCTGAAACTTGAATTCCCTTCCCAAAGTCCCAAAAACCCCTCTCACACCTAAACCCATCCCTTCTACTTCCCACTTCAACCCGAAAAAAAGCATCCCCACCCCCTGAACAAAGCCCTACAAAGGAAAATATATAAGTACCTCTCTCAAAACTAAACCCATCCCTCCCAAAACCTCTGACCCTCTTCCCAAGTATCATCTTCGAGGTGCCTGCTATGCCCAATGTATGTCCCTTTGAGAAGAGGTTCCCTGGTGGTCAGTAAGGGCAGGTTTAGTGGCACAGTATTGAGCTGTGGCACATGGACTGGCTGCTGGCCTTTGTTTCTACTCTTGTTGTGAAATACTGTCATTAAAATATTTTCATAGTTTGACCTTTTCTGACCATTTGAAGGTATTGTATAGTTAGGGATGTGTGACTACAGTTGTGTCTGTTTCATCCCTGTTTGCTGATCCAGTTGTTGTGGTTAGCATAATGTGACTTTGGAACCAGTGCTGGAGGGAGTTACACAGGACAAAGGGAAATATTGGATGGATGTCTATGTGGGATGAAATTCAAATGGGGCAGACATTGCATTGGGTGAAATGTTATATGGTAAGTATTTCAGCTAAGCCTGGCCACTGTCGACATCATTTAGGTTGTAGTTGTCCCTATGATGTAGGTTGAATATGTGTTTGATGTGTTGAAGTTAGATATTTGTGTATCCACACATGGAGGGTATTATCTTGTCATACCTTTGTGTATTTCTGCATGGACATGTGTCCATTTTCCCCTGCGTACCTTACAGATCCTTTATCTAGGTGTGTGTTGTGTGCTTTTGGTGCTGTGTTTACTTTCATAGGTTGCACTTACGCATTCCCTACACATGCATGGCACTTGGTTATGCTAGTGGGTAGCCCTGATATAGTTCAGTTCCCAGGTCCAGGGCACATTGAGTTTTTCAGGCATGTGAAAATGTACTGTGCCCAGGGCCCGAGCCTTTTCAGGGTTCCCCCTGATAGACACATAGCTATCCTCTAGACATGGTTTCCATTGTGCCCCTAGAATGGATCTCACACTGAGTCTAAGTGACCTGATTTGCTAACATTGCCTTTTTATGTTGGTGATGTGTTAGAATCCAATACAGATTTGGAGCAGAGAAGGTGTATTTCACTTTAATGACACATCCATAAAGGTGTTTCTTTGACATCATAACAGGACCTCTGAAGTGCGCAATGTGAGTGTGTCACATCCACTATAGCATCTTGGTTAGTGTTGGAGTGAGAGGGCCTCATGGCAGTTGTAGTCAGTTCAATCTCCCTTTACTAACATTTGAGAAATTGTAAGCTACATGATGTGTGAAGATTAGTTGCAACATGGCAAACAAGTGATAAAGGGCAAAATATATATGTGACGGATTAATAGGTGTGATATTGATGAGGAGGTGCTGTTGTGGAACACAAACTAATACACACATCACAATCACTGAATATATTTCGCAACAAATGTCCATACGTGTTCAGTGTGTCTGTGTAGTATCAGTGTTTTGGCCTGGGAGGGTATCCTACAGATGTATTTTGATTATTATTTTGAAACAATCCCAAACAGGGTCCCCGTAAATGTGTATATTACTCAGGGACCCCAACTCCCTTGTCTGGTCCATGGCGGGGCAACGTTTTGCTGAGGAGTCTAATCAAACAGGTAGTTGTATGACTTATCCTGTCCTTGTCCATGAACGAGTGGGTTTTGGATGTGATCGAGCAGGTACAGCAGTGGCAGGATATATCCAATGGGCTCCATGACGGCAGAAGATGTGTCGAAGTGAGTAGAGGCCTTATAACTCTCCCTTTCTGCTTTCTCAGATTTGGTGGTTGGAATGCCAGGGTCATGCCGGCTGTAATGCAACTCGTAATTTGGCTGGCGGTTTCACTGGCGGGCTTAGCCTCCCACCACTTAAATGGCCCATTCCGCAGCCGCCATGGTCAGAGTTGATCATCACACAATACGGCAGTCAGACCGCCAAGCTTGCGGTGGTCGGACCGCGCCTATGGTGATCAATGGACCGCTGAACTCAAATTCAGGCTCTTAGTAAAAAAGAATGGGTTTATAATGGCTCTTCTGAATCAACATTATTATTAAACTCAATGGGCCAGATTCACAGAACTAACTTAAGACAAAATCCTAAACTTACTACTTTTGGTATTCACAGAAGTTAGGATTTTGTCTTAAGTTTGTCTTAAGATAAACTTAAGACAGACTTACGACAGACTTAAGATAGAATTAAGACAAACTTAAGACAGACTTAAGACAAACTTAAGTTAGGATTTTGTCTTAAATTTGTCTTAAGTCTGTCTTAAGTCTGTCTTAAGTCAGTCTTAAGTCTGTCTTAAGTCTGTCTTAAGTTTGTCTTAAGTCTGTCTTAAGTCTGTCTTAAGTCTTAAGACAAACTTAAGTCAAGTCAAGTCAAGTCAAAGATAGCTTTATTCGATTTTAGAATTAAAATCATAAAAGCACAATCAAAAGAACATAGTTAAAAGCAAAATCGAATTACATACAAGTTATGTACATCATGAAAAGGGGATAACAGACATAAAAACAAACATTAAAAGTTAATCCAGAGTTGATCTACATCGAATTGCAAATTTTAAAAACTTGGATACAGCACTAATAGTTATTTCATCATCTAATAGGAGTAACTTTAGATACGCAGGTCTGCAGCGTCTTAGGCCCCAGATCTTAAGGAGGGGAATCAAATATTTCTTTCTTCCCCAAGCGTAATACTTGCAAAAAAGAACACAATGTATTGAGGATTGCAAAGCAAGATCATCACAGAGACAATTAATTAAATTTAAGGACCAATCATTGCTAGCTGGAAATGTTATCAACCTATGGTAAGTACCAGTTCTCAGACGCGATAGCGACATTCTGTCGTAAGAAGGGTAGTCAGGGGACAGATAAAGCTGCAAGCCGGGGCCCTGGGCAAGTGCATTATATTGAATTACAGATGTCTTAGTCCTCTCCTCAAGCCATCTTTTGTTCTCCAGGAAAGCAAGGCAACTTATCATAAAAGCCTTTCTGGAGATCAAGGATAGCGAGGAGGGATTATCAAAAAAAGCTTGATGCCCCATATTGGTCATAAACTCCTTTACATAGGAGATCCAATGAATGTCTTTCCACCTCTCTAGTTTAAGGCAATCACTCAGAATAGTTCTATTAAAAACAGTTGCTTCTGAGGTCCATAACTCAAGACAAAATCCTAACTTCTGTGAATACCAAAAGTAGTAAGTTTGGGATTTTGTCTTAAGTTAGTTCTGTGAATCGGCCCCATAAAACTTATTTTTCATATTTTGTCCAGTAAAACTACACTGTGGGAAGATTAATTCAATAAATATAGAGCCTGTAGCTGAAGCATAATCCCATTTGTTGAGGTGTGCCCATGCTGAAGGTTTGTTGTGCAGTCCAACCACTGACTTAGAGACTTTTAAGGATAAGCTATGCATTGTAGATGATAAAACAAAATGCACATACCTCATTTATGTCTGTGTAGCTCAACGAATGGGATCATAATATGGACCCTGATTTTCAAACATAAATTTCTGAGCAGAGATATATGCACATAGAGGTCTCTGATCTTTTCAGTGCATATATTCTAACTGTTCACTATCCACATAAACTATGTAATCAAAATTAGGCATGCAGGCCTCAGACAACCCAACCACAATTTCTATATGTATATCCTGGGTGGATTATTAGATTACTAGATTTCCTTACATTGTATTCTGATGCATCGTTTTTTAGTTGAAATGCTGCAAAAATGTAATAATATGAAAGTAAATTAGGATGGGGAGTCTATCGTTGTACAGGAGTTATGGAAACACAATATTGCCATCGGCAAATGCATGTTGTGTATAGTTATGGATGGCGGCTATAAGAAATGAGTCAGTTTTAAGCACAATCACATGCACAATAGAGCATTTCCACACCCAAACACATAGATGGCTGGACTATTATAAGCCAAACTTTCATTCTCTCTGACATTACTTAGGGCCCGATTACGATGGCGTATGGAAAAGCCCTCAGACTGTCATGGTTACTGGAAAAATCCCACCGCATGATCCGCGGCATTGCCGTTGGTCAAATTACGATGCAATGTACGCAAAATCAGATCGCGCAGACGGATGTCACAAAAGACCGTCCACCACGGTCAGAAAAGCTGCAAATCTAACTGCGGTGGATGGGGAAAGCTGTCCAACGGCTCAAAAAGGCAGCTCCTACATGCGGTGTGCACGCTCTGCAACTGCCGGGCTCGTCATTTTCCCCAATTGCCTTCAGGGGCACCGCGGGTCACTCATGGGGATTGGGGGGCCCGCACTTTGCATTTGGTGCCGCAACGCTTGCTGGGACTTGTAGTTGTTCTGGGGTTGCATGCATGGAGCTGTTTGGTACATACCACTGCTGTTGAGCCTGGCGGCGTCTTGTCTGCCAGAGGTGCAGCAGGTAGTGTAGCGGGAAGGCTTGTTGCACAGGATCCATTGCGGCTCTGGGGGTTTAGATGGCTTCTGTTTCGGCTCTTCTTCTCCGTTGTTGTATTTCTACCATCCACAATAGAATATATGACTTTACAACGCAAACAAATACAACATATGCTTTTACAACGCAACTTTTACAACGCAACTAACATTACATTGCAAGTTTTTACAACGCATATCATTACAATGCAAATGCAGTATAATACATTGAATAATCCATTACAACGCATACTACAACAACGCACAATTTTACAACGCACAATATATATATTTTTTTGTATAATAAATCCTTGGAGCGGGAGGCAGGGAAAATAGGGGTTTTGGGTGGGGAAGTGTATTAAAACTTGGATATTGGAAATGAATACAAAAGTATTACAATTAATGCTGGAGCACTAAAATTAATACTCAGGTATAATATTAAGAAATTAAGAAATTTAAAATTATATACATTTATTAAAAATATTACTACCACAAATACTATTTTATAACACGATATTTATTCAAATACCCAATTGTAAAATTAATACTTGAGTAATAGAATCAATACTCAAATACTTTTTTCACCAATTACATTTTTACATATAATTTTACTAAACATTACCAAAATGTATAAAACACATAATATAAATTTCAAACTTAAATTAATATAAAATAATTTATTTAAGATGTTTTAACATAACATACATTTAATGAATATTTTCAAAAATGTACTAGTTAAACACAAAACAAAAAAACAATTATTAATACACTTAATTACACAAAGTAAATTACCATTAATAAATCGTAAAGTTTCACATAACAAAAACACTACAACACACAACTAATATCAACACAAAAAAGAAAACTTCCGTTTTTAAATTCAGAAAAACAAGAGTCCTACAACACTTTCAGTGAAATTACTTTGAGCCGGAAATAGCCAAAACGGATATAATAACATACAAAAGTATAACGTTACGAAAACTAACTTAACAAAATAATTATTTACATTCTCACACACCATTAAAACACAAAGATAAATTAAGCACAAAACATATTTTCCTTTCAAATTACGGTGAACCCAACAAAACGTATAAAAGAAGTTGACCACCATTTTAAAAACTGTAGTTACCTGATTAGCAGAGACTGCACAACCGTTTTTCTACTGAGAATGATAAACCTTGGAACGAGCCATCTAAAACACAAAGTGAGTACAAACTATAGAAACGTTTAACTACTTAACAGTTTCTAGATAAGCAAACATACTAAAATAAAGTATATAAAAAAAATTCAGTTTGTTCGAAAACTTTATAAAATCCTACAAAACATTGCAAAATACTCTATTTTGGACAATGTATATAACGTAAGTGACTAAAACTATATATATTTTTACTGTTTTTAAATAAATGTATAATCTTGGGTTTATAAAAAATATTCCAAAAATAAAATATACTATTCCAAATAAAAAACGGTGAGTTTAAAATGACTATTCCAACTCCAAAAGGTGCTTGCCTCCGGGAAAATGCTAGTTAATAGTGGGGTTAAAAATAAATCTTGCCTCCTGTAAAATGCAGGATAGCAGTGAGTTTAAAATTACTATTCTAACTCCAAAAGGTGCTTGCCTGAGGGAAAACACTGGATAGTGGTGGGGTTTAAATTACTATTCCAATTCCAAAAGGTGTTTGCTTCAGGAAAGGTGCAAGATAGTCATATGGGAAAACTACTATTCCCACTCCAAAGTGCGCTTGCTTCAGAGAAAACGCTGGATAGTGGTGGTGTTTAAATTACTATTCCAACTCCAAAAGGTGCTTCCTTCAGGAAAGGTGCAGGAGAATGATTTTTTAAAATTGCTATTCCTACTCCTAAAGGTTCTTGCCTCAAAGAAAACGGAAGATAGTGGTGAGGTTTAAATTCCATTCCCAACTCCAAAAAAAGCTTGCTTCAGGAAAGGTGCAGGATAGTGGTATGTTGAAATTACTATTCCCCCTCCAAAGAGTGCTTGCAACAGAGAAAACGCTGGATAGTGGTGGGGTTTAAATTACTATTCCAACTCCAAAAAGTGCTTGCCTCAAGAAAGGTGCAGGATAGTGGTATGTTAAAATTGCTATTCCTACACCAAAAAGGTGATTGCCTCTGGGA
Organism: Triturus cristatus; assembly: GCF_964204655.1. Taxonomy (NCBI): domain Eukaryota; kingdom Metazoa; phylum Chordata; class Amphibia; order Caudata; family Salamandridae; genus Triturus; species Triturus cristatus. The sequence continues at coordinate 114,868,134 of NC_140588.1, forward strand.
AGGTGCAAAATATTAAAATGTTAAAATTACTATTCCTACTCCAAATACTTTTTGCCTCAAAGATAATGCTGGATAGTGGTGGTGTTAAAATTACTATTCCAACTTTGAAAGGTTCTTGCTTCAGAAAAGGTGCAGGATAGTGTGTATGTTAAAATTACTATTCCTTCTCCAAAGGGTGTTTACCTCCTGTAAAATGCTAGATAGTTGTAGGGTTAAAATTACTATTCCAACCAGGGCCGGACAGGGAACCACAACCGGCCCTGACAAAGTGCTTGGCCGGCCCCCGGGGGGGGTTGGAGGTGCGGCCAAGCTCTTTGCCAGGGCCGGTTTTCGGCCGATTTTGGTACAGGGCCGATTTTTGCAGCTATGCTACAAAAAGGGCCCTGTAACAAAAAACGGCCAAAACTGGCCCCCACCCGTGCGGCGCACCAGGGGATTGCCCGGTGCCCGCTAGGGCCAGTCTGGCCCTGATTCCAACTCCAAAAGGGGGTTGCTTCAGAAAAGGTGCAGGATAAGGATATTTTAAAATTACTATTCCTATCTAAAAGGTTCTTGCCTCAAAGAAAACGCTGGATAGTGGTGGGGTTTAAATTACTATTCCAACTCCAACAGTTGCTTACTTCATTAAAGGTGCAGGATAGTGCTATATTAAAATTACTACTCCTACTCCAAAGGATGCTTACCTCAGAGTAAACGCTAGATAGTGGTGGTGTTAAAATTTCTATTTTAACTCCAAAAGGTGCTTCCTTCACAATAAGTGCAGGATAGTGGTATGTTAAAATTACTATTCCTCCTCTAAAGGGTGTTTTCCTCCTGTAAAATGCTGGATAGTGGTGTGTTTAAAATTACTATTCGAACTCCAAAAGGTGCTTGCCTGAGGGAAAACACTGGATTGTGGTGGGGTTTAAATTACTATTCCAATTCCAAAAGGTGTTTGCTTCAGGAAAGGTGCAAGATAGTCATATGGTAAAACTACTATTCCCACTCCAAAGTGCGCTTGCCTCAGAGAAAACGCTGGATAGTGGTGGTGTTTAAATTACTATTCCAACTCCAAAAGGTGCTTCCTTCAGGAAAGGTGCAGGAGGATGATTTTTTAAAGGTTCTTGCCTCAAAGAAAATGCTAGATAGTGGTGAGGTTTAAATTACAATTCCAACTCCAAAAAAAGCTTGCTTCAGGAAAGGTGCAGGATAGTGGTATGTTGAAATTACTATTCCCCCTCCAAAGAGTGCTTGCCTCAGAGAAAACGCTGGATAGTGGTGGGGTTTAAATTACTATTCCAACTCCAAAAAGTGCTTGCCTCAAGAAAGGTGCCGGATAGTGGTATGGTAAAATGACTATTCCCACTCCAAAGTGTGCTTGCCTTAGGGAAAACGCTGGATAGTGGTGGGCTTGAAACTACTATTCAAACTCCAAAAGGTGCTTGCTTCAGGAAAGGTGTAGGATAGTGGTATGTTAAAATTACTATTTAAATGGAAATGAAGATAAAACTATTATTTCTAATCTAAAGCATGCCTAACTCTGTAAAAATACTGTATAATGATAACAACTAAATTCCTAATACTACTAAAACATTAATTTATCTCAGTAAAACTTACTGTTGTATTTTTAACTAACTAATAAATGTTATCACAAACTAAACATATATATACTTCTTTTTTATATATCAACAGGTTACTACTACATCCAACAACAAAACACCAACAAAACACCAAGAACATTTGGGCGAAAATACATATCTAATTATCCACAAAAAGTTGTGAGAAGCATAGTGCAAGGTAATTTGCTTAGATATAAACAACAAAAAATAAAGAAAGAAATGATATAGTATACAAACACAAATGAAACAAATTAAAAAAACATCATCATTACAAATTAAAAACAATGTTCACATTTTTTTTCTTTCAGCTTTCAAAACTTCAACGACCATAAAAAAGAAAAACATAACAAGGAAATTTTCTCAGCAATACATTATTACATTAAAAAATGTACTTCTATTATTATAAATAAATTGATTTTTTCGACCCCAGAAAAAGACATATAGCAGGTAAATAAATTGTTTCAACTTAACTAAAGAAATGTAGGCAAATAAGCACAAATGTATCACTTCAAAGAAAAATGAAAAACTTTTGTCCAATTATAGAACCTGAACCTGTTGTTCCTTAACCAACAATATACTATTCTATTTCAGACAGATATTTGTAAATATTTTCAATATACTAACAATAAATGCATTTCTACTTTTTTAGACCACAACACAACTCAAACTCACAAACAAAAGCAAGAAACAACCTAAACAATATTTCTAAAACAAAAACCAATACGAAAAATAAACTATATTTCTCTCCCTAGGAAACTTTTCCATAAATTATGTATTTATAATAAACCCATTAAATATTTTTCATTTCAGAAACACCGAATCAATCAATAAATTTACCAAACAAAAAGAATCAAACAACATCTAATTCAAAGGTAAGAAAAATTGAAATATTTTTCTATAAAAAAAATGAACTTTATTTTTTCCCAATAAAGCTTAATTATCTATATAATAAATCAACAAAGATAGAAAAAAACTGTTAAAACATTAAACAAAACTTGAAAATGCACGAATTGTAAACTGTTAAATTGATTATATAAAACATACTGTCATATTCCCTCTAAACAAGTATACACAATAAAATATTAAATATAATACCATTAGTTTTAATTTTTTTTACTCTTTTCAGAAAAAATAATGTCTCCCACTTCCAAGGAAGCCAAATACCTGACCTCAAAAAGTCTAGTGGATATGTTTATTGTAAGGAGAGACTATCTGAACTCAGATGTCATTGGAGGTGTGTGCAATATTACTCAACCCATTTCACAGGCAGAGCGGTTACTCTTGGTGACACTGTTTTAAGAACCACAGACCATAAGTACTCTGCCTCTGCAATGGAGATTGAAGTTATAGAAAGAATTAATTTAAATTAAAGAATTAATTAAATTAAAGATATTGCATCCACCTCCAATGAAACCTGTGGTGCAGTTTTAAGGGAGGTATCCCAACACATAACTCCACATGTTGCAAGTAGTATGCCAACATACCTAATTTGCGTAGAATTATTCAACGGCAAGTAATCGACAAAGAGTAACACCCCAACCTACTCTGACATAATAATTCAACCTGAACTCTCTGTTACTCATTCTAATGAACCTTTCCTATTGCATGACAACCAAAACCCTCAAAAGAGAATAATAATCTTTAGCACACCGCATAATCTCGTAAGATTAGAAAAGAGTGATATTTGGATGATGGGTGGAACGTTTAAAAGCATGCCCCATCCATTCACCCAAATATATACTATTCATGCATACATTAACAATACTGTAATTCCCTTAGTATACAGTTTACTCCCTGATAAATAATCCTCAAAATACACTGAATTATTGTCAGTGTTAAAATCTAAAACATCCAACAAAAGTCTGAGAAAAGTAATAATTGACTTTGAATTAACTATGATTAATACAATAACAAAAACAAACCCAGATACCCAAATTCAAGCAAGTTTCGTTCTTTTTTCTCAGGCATATTGGCGAAAACTACAAAAACATCCTTAATTGAGGATTATATATCAGATAGCAAACTACAGTTTGAACTTAAAAAACGAACTGCTCTTTGCTTTGTTTCTCCTGACACTGAAGACGAGTACTACACTTCAATTACAGAATCTGAATATTTTACAACAAATGAAGAAAAATTGGCACCTATACTAAATTATTTTGAAGACACATGGGGGCCTATTAGGATGGCAGGCAGTGGCACCACCGCGGTGCTTGCGGTGCAGAAAAATGCATTTTACTGCCCGCAAGCAGCGGTCCCCAGACGCACCATATTAGTATGGCCAAACATAGCCCAATTCTCGTCTGCCATGGTGAGACGCGAACCGCCATCAAAGTGCACCCGCCATCGTGGCGGTGTGAGCCAATGGAGACTCACCGCAATGCGGAATGACATCCGCCCGCTTCACAAATTAGGATGCCCAAAACAACCAGTCGCACCGCAGTGGAGAAACCACCCAACCAGAGACGGCGGAAACTCGACAGCGGAGCACGGAACCAGAGTCCCGGTCCACACCACCCGGACATGACCACAATGGACCCAGCCCTACACGTTTTTCTGGTGCTGTACCTGATACATCACCAGCAACTCATGGACTGCTGCGGACACCCCTATGTAATAACACAGCCACAACACACAACTCATGGGCTGATACAGGGTCTAAATCCACATCAGAAACTGTGGTGGCAACAGGAACACATCCACAAGTGCACCCACACATGACCCACCTGCCACCAAGTCACCCCTCCACATCCTGGACACACATTTTCCGTGATCATGCAGCAATGTCCCGGTCACGTCACCGCAGCGGTGAAGACAAGGGAAAACATGCACACAATGCAGAAGGCAGAACCAGCGCCAGGCATGGGCAGGGCACAAAGAGCACAGGGCCACACCTCCACCCTCCACACAGTAGCACACCCTCTGAAGGTACATGCCATGTGCCCCTCCTGTGCACCACCATGCACAACAACAAGCCAGGTGAATCCACACCCTGCACCACACAACAAACAACCAGGGAGACAGCCACAGCAGGAGTGGATGCAGAGGAACACACAGCACAGAAGCACAGGGCCAGGGAAACACACACAGCACAACACCACCACACTCATGGCACTAAAAATGAATACAAGCACCAAATGAACACACACACATACAAGGAACAAAGATCCTACTGGACACACAGCCTACCAAGTCACACATACATGCCCCATACTGACACACAGACACATACACACACCACATGCCAACAGCAATGGAGCACAACAAATAGGAAAACCAAAGTGGTGTGCACACAAATGGAAGGCCATGGAGACAACCAATAAGCATGTGCACATCACATGCAGGACAAGGAACATAGAACAACACCATCAGCTCATCAAAGCACTCATGGCTGGTACAGTTAGTGAAGTCAAACCACATACAGCTCAGTGCAACAACACAGGGAGACAGCAAGGCAAACCATGTATAGGCACAAGGATGAAAGGAAGGCCCTGAAGTCAAACTGTGAACAGCCACACATATATACAATTACTTCAGAGGAGTACGCCAGCAGCACAACACACAGCGCCCATTGACGCACTCCATGACTGCCAAACACTAGTAGATATCTACACACATACCCCCTCACACCAGCAGCACACAACACCAGTGTCAAACACACTGAAGGGTGGCAATACTTGCCTGTCAATACACAGACAAACAATCACACACCCTGGGGGTAGCCACACACATCACACACACAGGAATGCCAGAACAAATGTCTGCACAAAAACAACAGACAAACACATAACCCAACAGAAACACACGGAGAACCACAACAATAACAGACATGCCCTGTGCAGCTAAACTGTGGAAAGGCAATGGGAGCACACACACAACAGGAGTGCACAACCTCATCACTCAGGAACAATGCACAGACAACATACCACAACACAGAAAAGAAGTGCATCATCACAGAACAACACAGCCACATCAACCAAACAACGGATGCACAGGCAAATAAATCACATTGCAATCACAGCATGACATCAGGGGATGCACACCAGGCAATGACAAGGCAACATACACACACAGCATTGCATGCACAACAAGCAGTGTGTGCACACCAAGTATACCAGCCCCACACAGACATGAGTGACATAACATTAATCCACACAACACCAATCAGCACAGCACAAAGACAACAGCACACCCAGGAAGTGAAGCAGTACCACAGCCAACACACATACATCTATCACAATACCAGATGCACAAGTCTGGGACAGAAAGGTGGAAACAACTTGACCAGAGGACTGGGCAGCACACACAGTTTAACTGCATATGAGCAAGCATGACTGCCAAGCAGCACAAGAACATGACATTTAACCCATTGGGGAAATGCCCTGAGTGACACATTGCTCCTGGCCAAAGAACTGCACCTCAAAGTGAAGTGTACTACATGTCAGTAGGGGACATGGCAGGAGTATACCATACAGGGAGTGCAGACTCACAATGGGCAGGCATCTGAAGCACAGATAAGGGATGGTATGACACCACACACAACATGCCATACTGGAGGCAAAAAGGCACCATGTGACACCAATGCATGAGAATATACAACCACAATGGCAGTGTGGAGCAGCAGGTCTGCACAGTCTCCACAAACAGTAACAAGACACATGGGTGATCAACAAAACACATAACAGACCTGCCAGTCACACACTCTGCATACTCACAAGTGAGAAAAACAACAAGTAGGAGTCAGCCAGAACTGCAAGGACACACCAGCACACTGCACAGTGCACAACATTTAACTCACACATGTGCATACAACCACATCAACAGGGCTGAACAATCAAAACAACAGGCAAACAACTCCTGGGTGACACGTGTGTAGTTGACAATGCAGGGGCATACACATATCAACACTCCCGACAAAGTCACCCCTTCATACTGCACACTTCTTGATCACTCAAGAGCACACATTGAAAGTAAGCCATGATACTAGGATGACTGGCCATCACAAGATGACCACACACATACACCACTTGGCACACATAAAGGAAGAATACACAGAAATGATGACCCTGGCCAGCCTGCCTGCAATACTGTGGATAGAATCCCACTCTGTGCTGGCAGTGACCCCCAACCTGACATGTGTACAATATAGGCAACATGAACAAATTAAGAAACTGACAACTGCTTTCCATTTAAAATTGATGTCATTGCCCCCACAAGTATCAGGGTCAGGAATAACTGAAGTCCTTGTCACCCCTGTAAAAAATAGAGTAAGATATTGGCTATGTTTAAGTGGCACAGTAAACCATATGCACACAGCAAAAGAACTTTATTCAGTAAGGACACTGACAAAACAGACAACAGGAACAACTGTCTTTATTCACATATTGCACAGATAGGCACCATGAGTAGAGAAGAGCAAGGAACAAAATGCAGAGTATGTCCATGAGAAGCTGCACAGGGAATACTTGAACACAGCAAAGAGCAACAAGGCCAGTGGCAAAAATGAAGTGCAGTGTATATCCACGAGAAGCTGCACAGGCAAGGGCAAAACAGCAAGGCCAGTGTCCAGGGCAAAGTGCAGAGTATGTCCATGAGAAGCTGCACAGGCAAGGGTAACACAGCAGTGAATGACAAGGCCAGTGGGCAGGGCAAAGTGCAGAGTATGTCCATGACAAGGGGCACAGGCAAGGGGCACACAGCAGTGAATGACAAGGCCAGTTGGCAGAGCAAAGTGCAGAGTATGTCCTTGAGAAGCAGCACAGGCAAGGGCAAAACAGCATAGCCAGTGGCAAGTTCAGGGTGCAGAGTGTATCCATGAGAAGCTGCACAGGCAAGGGGGAAACAGCAGTGAATGACAAAGCCAGTGGGCAGGGTAAAGTTCAGAGTATGTCCATGACAGGGAATACTTGAACACAGCAAAGAGCAACAAGGCCAGTGGCAAAAACGAAGTGCAGAGAATGTCCATGAGAAGCTGCGCAGGGAATACTTGAACACAGCAAAGAGCAACAAGGCCAGTGGCAAAAACGAAGTGCAGCGTATGTCCACGAGAAGCTGCACAGGCAAGGGCAAAACAGCAAGGCCAATGGCAAGTTCAGGGTGCAGAGTGTATCCATGAGAAGCTGCACAGGCAAGGGTCACACAGCAGTGAATGACAAGGCCAGTGGGCAGGGCAAAGTGCAGAGTATGTCCATGCCAAGATGCACAGGCAAGGGCAAACCAGCAAGTCCAGTGGCCAGTTCAGGGTGCAGAGTATGTCCATGAGAAGCTGCACATGCAAGGGTCACACAGCAGTGAATGACAAGGCCAGTGGGCAGGGCAAAGTGCAGAGTATGTCCATGACAAGCTGCACAGGCAAGGGCAAAACAGCAAGTCCAGTGGCCAGTTCAGGGTGCAGAGTATGTCCATGAGATGCTGCATATACAAGGGGCACACATCAGTAAATGACAAGGCCAGTGGGTAGGGCAAAGTGCAGAGTATGTCCATGACAAGCTGCACAGGGAATACTTGAACACAGCAAAGAGCAACAAGGCCAGTGGCAAAAACGAAGTGCAGAGTATGTCCAGGAGAAGCTGCACAGGGAATACTTGAACACAGCAAAGAGCAACAAGGTCAGTGGCAAAAACGAAGTGCAGAGTATGTCCAGGAGAGGCTGCACAGGAAATGTGTGCGACTGTACCTTTCCATGGTCAGCAACACAGTCAGGGGGTAACAATGTGCAGTACAGGCCCACCTGTGTGAGAGACAAGTGTGTGAGGGTGAATACCACTCAGACTTGGCTGTCAGGAAAACTGGGAGCTGGATGTGTCTTGGGAACTGTCGGGGCACTTGACCGGGCAGAGAGCGGACCAGCTTAGGTAGAGCTATCAGTGGCTTGGCAAACTGGAGTGCTGCTTGGACCAGGTGGTGTAGTGGCATGTGGAGGTGGAGTCATGCAGATGGGAGACACGGTATGGCAGGGAGATTGTGGAGAGGTGCCTTTCCACTTCTTGGTTTGACTGACTTTGGATCAATTGGAAGTGGTGTGGACACAACAGGTACACACACCACCAAAGCTGCATCAGGTGCAGACTCTGGCACTCCGTTTGACGATGTGCCGGATCCAGCGGAACGCTTTGCCTGGCTTCGCCTTTGCCCCATCATCCCCTGTTTACTAGGTGTTACCCCTTTAGTGCCCTCCTTCCCCTGCTTCACTGGACTTGGAATGGGAGTCGAGGTGGTGGGTGAATCTGCCTTGGAGCCCTTCCTAGGTGTACCCTTGGCATGCACCACCTTCTCAGTGGGCACAGAACCTGTATGCTTCTCTTTCCGAGATGCTTTTGGGACAGGAGAGTCCTTGGATGGGGATGCCTCTGAGGCATGTGAGCCTGAGGTCTGCTTCTTTGCATTTTGGCCCCTGGTGTCGCCTGACGGGCTTTTGTCCTTGCGCTCTGGGGTGGCTTTGGTTTCCTGTGGGGATGGTGTCTGTGCCCATGACCGCTTGGGTTGTTGCTGCTGTGTGCTTCGTGTGCTGTATTGTGACTTTGAGGTATGTGGACCGTGGTCACTATTGTCAGACGTGGCCAATGCCAGGGGCGTGGACTAAGGGGTCGGAGCTGGCCTGTGAGTTTGTGCCTGTTAAAGGGCTGATCTCACTGTGGAAGACAAAGCCTGGACAGTCCGGTGCAGCCCACCCACGTCTGAATGTATGCCCTCCATGAAAGCAACCACCCGTGCCAATTTTTTGTCGTGGTCAATGAAGGCATTGAGGAGAGCTGTCTGGCCTACACATAGCTGGCACAAAAGGTCCACAGCCTCAGCACTGATAGCAGCAGGGGGGGCAGGGGCAGCGGTGCCCAGGGTGAAGGACACTCTTCCCCTCTAATTTATATTAAAAAACAAACCCCTGGCAGGGCATGTTGGGGTTCTCCCACAAGAGTGAATTGAATCTGTAGTGAGCAGCCTTGCCGATTCGGTATTGAAGCGTGAGACCACAACTTATTTATTTATTTATTTTCCATTTTTCTAAACTAATGAATACATGGGGAGTCCATGCCTGTACTGCCTTGCCATTTTAATTACATTTTTTGTCTTGGGTACCCCGGTCCCATGGGGCCACCCAGAGCCTTCCTTTTTGTTTTAAAGTACTAGCAGTGGGGGCAGTCTACTAGTGTGATGATAAGCTTGACTCCAGAATGGGCCACACAATCCATGCTAATGTGGGTGCTGGCACCTTTTTGCCCCAGCCCACTTGGAGTTCATCTGGGGGTAGAATTAAGTTTGGGAGGGGGGCACCACACACACCTGGGAAACAGCGGTTTTAATGCGGGTAATACCATGTGGGTAGGTTACAGCGCGGACGTTACATCATCCGCGTTGTTACCATACATGGCATTACATCGCAAGTCATTTCAACGACTTGCGGTAGATGACGCGCAACACCAGTGAATGTGTTGGATTTCAAATCCAACATATTCCCTGCTGTTGCGCTAACTGGAGTAGGAATAGTAATTTATACGATGTGAAGCCATGCGTGGTAACAACGCAGATGATGTAACGTCCGCGTTGTAACCTCCCGCGTGGTATTTGCTCGCGGTGTAAAGAGACATATTCCCACCTGGGAAACAGCGGTTTCAACGCGGGTAATACCATGTGGGGAGGTTACAACACGGACGTTACATCGTCCACGTTGTTACCATGCATGAAATTACATCGACTTGCGCTAGATGGCGCACAACACCAGGGAATGTGTTGGATTTTAAATCCAACACATTCCCTGTTGTTGCGCTAACTGAAGTAGGAATAGAAATTTATACTATTCCTAAGTCCAGCGGGCCATCTAGTGCAAGTCATTGAAATGACTTGCGATGTAAAGCCATGCATGGTAACAACGCGGATGATGTAACGTCCCTGTTGTAACCTACTGCGTGGTATTTTCTCTCGGTGTAAAGAGACATATTCGGGGGTGCTGGCACCTTTTTGCCCCAGCCTACTTGGAGAGCATCTGGGGGGAAAATTAGGTTTGGGAGAGGGGTACCACACCCACCTGGGAAACAGCGGTTTCAATACGGGTAATACCAAGTGGGTAGGTTACAACGTGGACGTTACATCGTCTTCGTTGTTACCGCACATGGCATTACATCGCAAGTCGTTTCAACGACTTGCGCTAGGTGGCGCGCAACACCAGGGAATGTATTGGATTTTAGATACAACACATTCCCACACAACACATTCCCTGCTGTTGAGCTAACTGGAGTAGGAATAGTAATTTATACTATTCCTAAGTCCAGCGTGCCATCTAGTGCAAGTCGTAATAACGACTTGCTATGTAAAGTCATGCGTGGTAACAACACGGACGATGTAATGTCCGCGTTGTAACCTCCCGCATGATATTTGCTCGCGGTGCAAAGAGACATATTTCCACCTGAGAAACAGTGGTTTCAACACGGGTAATACCACGCGGGTAGGTCACAACGCGGACGTCATATTGTCCGCGTTGTTAGCACACATGGCATTACATCGCAAGTCAATTCAACGACTTGCGCTAGATGGCGCGCAACACCAAGAATGTGGTGGATTTGAAATCCAACACATTCCCAGCAGTTGCGCTAACTGGAGTAGGAATAGTAATTTATACTATTACTAAGTCAAGCGCGCCATCTAGTGCAAGTCGTAGAAATGACTTGCGATGTAAAGCCATGCGTGCTAACAACGCAGACAATGTAACGTCCACGCTGTAACCTCCGGCGTGGTATTTGCTCGCAGTGTAAAGAGACATATTCCCACCTGGGAAACAGCGGTTTCAACGCGGGTAATACCACGCGGGGAGGATGCAACGCAGACGTTACATCGTTCATGTTGTTACCAAGCATGGAATTACATCGACTTGCGCTAGATGGCGCACAACACCAGGGAATGTGTTGGATTTTAAATTCAACACATTCGCTACTGTTGCGCTAGCTGGAGTAGGAATAGTAATTTATACTATTCCTAAGTCCAGCGCGCCATCTAGTGCAAGTCGTAGAAACGACTTGCTATGTAAAGCCATGCGTGGTAACAACGCGGACGATGTAACGTCCCTGTTGTAACCTACCGCATGGTATTTGCTTGCAGTGGAAAGAGACATATTCGGGGGTGCTGGTACCTTTTTGCCCCAGCCTACTTGGAGAGCAGCTGGGGGTAAAATTAAGTTTGGGAGAGGGGTACCACACCCACCTGAGAAACAGCGGTTTCAATGCGCGTAATACCACGTGGGTAGGTTACAACATGGACGTTACATCGTCTGCGTTGTTACCACGCATGGCTTTACATAGCAAGTCATTTCAGTGACTTGCGTTAGATGGCGCACAATACCAGGGAATGTGTTGGATTTTAAATACAACACATTCCCATACAACACATTCCCTGCTGTTGCGCTAACTGGAGTAGGAATAGTAATTTATACTATTCCTAAGTCCAGCGCGCCATCTAGTGCAAGTCGTAGAAAGGAATTGCTATGTAAAGCCATGCGTGGTAACAATGCGGACGATGTAACGTTTGCTTTGTAATCTCCCGCGTGGTATTTGCTCGCAGTGTAAAGAGACATATTTCCACCTGGGAAACAGCGGTTTCAACGCGGGCAATACCACGCCGGTAGGTGACAATGCGGATGTTATATCATCCGCGTTGTTACTACACATGGCATTACATCGCAAGTCATTTCAACGACTTGCACTAGATGGCGCGGAACACCAGGGAATGTGTTGGATTTTAAATCCAACACATTCCCTACTGTTGCGCTAACTGGAGTAGGAATAGTAATGTTTACTATTCCTAAGTCCAGTGCGCCATCTAGTGCAAATCATAGAAACAACTTGCGATGTAAAGCTATGCATGGTAACAAGGAGAACGATGTAACGTCCGCATTGTAACCTACTGCGTGGTAATTGCTTGCGGTGTAAAGAGACATAGTCGTGGGCGCTGGCACCTTTTTGCCCCAGCCCACTTGGAGAGCATCTGGGGGTGGAATTAGGTTTGGGAGGGGGGTACCATACTCACCTGGGAAACAACGGTTTCAACGCGGTTAATACCACGTGGGTAGGTTACAACACGGACGTTACATCGTCCGCATTGTTACCACGCATGGCATTAGATCGCAAGTCATTTAAATTACTAGCGCTAGATGGCGCGCAACACCAGGGAATGTGTTGGATTTTCAATCCAACACATTCCCTGCTGTGGCGCTAACTGGAGTGGGAATAGAAATAAGTCCAGCGCACCATCTAGTGCAAGTCGTAGAAACGACTTGCGATGTAAAGCCATGCGTGGTAACAACGCAGATGATGTAACTTCCATGTTGTAACCTACCACGTGGTATTTGCTTGCGGTGTAAAGAGACATATTCCACACACCTCCCTCCCAAATTGAACTTGTATCTTCTTTGGGTCCCGTATCTAACAGTGATGGCCCCCCAGGGACATAGGAGGCAAGGTAAACTTTGGGACGGTCTCCATGCATGCCACCTCCCCAAATTTTAATAACAAATTAAAAATGAGCACCTACTCCGATTCGTGAACCACAATGGGGGGAATTCTACTTCCAAATTGCAGATCAGTCCTTCGAAAAAAATGCACACCTATACTAGCAAAAAATATTATTACGCCCCGAGAGAGAGTCCCTTTGAAACTCCCCTCAAGACCTAGGATGAAGGATATCCCTACCCTGTCACTATATCTTTTCAATTGTTTTGCAATAACAAGGGGCTGTGTCCCTGAGTCCTAATATGGCTGCTAAACATCTCTGTTGTCGTTAGAGCTGCTGCTCCCAAGGTACTACTGCAGCCTGATGTATCTATACATTTTGAAACTTCTTTTCTAAAAGACTACTCAACGGATTTACACACATTCAAAGAAAGCACACTTTCTAGGTGAAGTTCTATCTTTCTTCCAAATTTTCTGTATTTCAGTTGAGCCATTTTTACTGTAGCACTGTTCAAAATTCCTAGGAGAAAATGTGTTTTGAGATGCTTTCTTTTTCTCGGCTCCCACTAGTCTGATCATACTAAAATTTCCTAGAAAGGAACTGAGGTGATGAACCCTTTTTGGAAAGCTTTGTAATGATACATTAAATGGCTCTATAGTTATTATCAAACCAATCAATCAATTTTTTATGGAAACCAGGTCCTAACTATAACTGCACCATGGTGACTGCCACAGAGTAATATAGATATTATGGGCCAGATGTAACATTTTTCACAGAATGAAATGCATCAAGAGAACTTGCTATGCTGTGCTCTGTAAAAGGGAGAGGGCAGGAATGTGCCATATCTAACAAGTAATGGTGTATTTCTGTCCTCTGCATGCGCCGGTACACAATGTGCTGCCTATCGCCAATGCAGGTAACGATGCACCATGGAATAATGGTGCCTGCATTACAGGCAGGTTGTTTTTATACAGGAAGGGACAGAAACAATCCTTAGAACCCTTTTCCTTTTTCTATGTGTGCTGCAGAATAAGCAAACAATGAGGAGAAATGAAAATATTTCTCCTTGTTGTGCCTCTGTGGAAAGACATACAATTCTGAAGCATTCTACGGCTGTGTTGGTAAATCTGGGTTTGCTTCATAATAAAATCATGAGCAACTCAATGCCATTTTATAATGGGCAGAATAACATAGTTTAATTATACAAAATAAGATTCAAATAAACTTTCTCTAACAGAGTCTATATATAATTACAATTAAATCAAACATAAATTCTCAAAATTGATTCATTATTGAATATAGGTCTAATTCATAGAATGACTGTATCCATATGCCATACATAAATATTGACCTTTATAAGCATATGGTGTCCATGTACTTGTGTGTATTGCAGTATAAGAAAGACCACAATGCATAAAATAAAAAAAATATGAAAACCTATCCTTGTAGTAAAAAATGACCAGATGATTATTTGTACATGTCAATATCACAAACCAGGGGATAATTGCGCTAATTGCCAACATATCAAGAAATAATGTAGGCAAAAACTCTCATTGATCCCAAAGGTGTATGGAATCAAGATACTACATCATACATACATTTACGCTCTGGAGCCCATATAAATAATTCATGTATAATTATAAACGGAGAACAGTGTTACCCAAGTGGGTATGCGGGCTCACAAATATGAAAAAAGAGGGTTTTTAAGAGTGAATCAGCAAGTAATACCTGTCATGCAAGAAAAATCATCTATTGATACACTAAAATCCAAGACTGGTATTAATTAGAAAAATGAAATACTGATACATATCTATAATATGCAAAGAATGCATGATGGCAAGGCTATGATGTTAACGCTTTTTGTTTTTTAAACTGCCAATTGCTGTTTAAGATTATGTCCATGTGGGAATTTCAAACTGAGACTCATTGGAAGGTACCACCAAGAACAGAAATATAACATTTAAAGTAATAGTAATTTGACAGCTTAACATATATCACTGCAACTAAGGGGTGGTTAAAGTATTCTGGAGCTTTTTTTGTTGGTTCTTTCTATATAAAAAAAAGTAGCACTTTTTATTAAATGCATTATCCTAAGATTGTTTAGGTGCTCAACCTCCTGGTACTGCTCCAGAGACTTTTTATGACATGGCAATGTGAGGAAATTGCCCAGGTCCCCCGGTTTCCAAGGAGCCCCATGGGAAAGTGATTTTTTTCGTTCTCACTCTCTTTATCTCTGACCCATATCTGTCTATTTCTCTACTGAAACCTCTCTCCCTCTCTCTACCTCCTGCTATCTCTGTCGCTCTCCACCCACTGTTATCGTAAGCATTATTGCGCCCTGTGAAACATATATTTCAGATTTTTTGTGTGTGACCTCATTTCAGAAACTTGTACATATAATTCCATAATGGTGGGCATCATGTGATCTGAAAATGGTGGAAAATGGGTATTACAATTGTTTTGAGTAAGAGGCCCTCAAATATGTCTTGCCCGATGCCCTATAAATCTTCAAGACAACTCTATACTGCTCTCCTGTATTGTAGAGCATCACACACCAGGTAGATATTTAGAGCCTCATTTGTGAGAAATGACTCATCACTGCCGTAAGGCAGCGATACGTCAGAAAAATGTGCGGTGAGGTACACCACTTTGAAATTCAGTGTAAAGTCATATTTATGGTTTGCCACACTATAGCATAAGATCCCATGGAATGTCATAATAAATTATGCTTTCATGGCCAGCTGACGCAGGGAAAACTGATGCAAGTGCAGGAAAAGTGAGGTTAGGCTGCTTTGTGGGTAGTACAACACAGTTTATGTCCCACAAAACACCCTAGCGTCACTATGGAGAGCATCACACATCAAAAAACACTTAAATATTGATGCATTCAGATAAGAAGGTTTGCCCATACCTCAAAACAGAAAGTTGGAGCAGGCGGCAGCAGCCAGGGCAACATGTGTAACAATCCCAGCCCCAGCCAAGATGTCCAGAAAAATTCCCAGGGGAAGAAGAAGAGTAATTTTAGTGAGGAGACGAATCAAATATTAGTAACAGAGGTGACAAAGTACGAACATCAACTCTTTGTCACCTCAAAATTGCAATTAGGGAAGAAGAGGCCATTTGGCAGTCCACTGAGGTAAAGATTAACAGTGTTGGGTAAGCTAAGAGGAGAGTGTCAGATTGCAAGAAGTGCTGGCACAATTATAAGTGTAGGACCAAGGAGGAACTTTCTGCGAACCTCAGGGCAGCCATGCGGACCAGAGGAGGTGGACCTGAGGAGCGAGAGGAGCTGACAGCTTTGGAGAAGTAGGTGGCAGCAGTCATACTAGCAGTTGGTGGCAGGAGTTCCCAGACAGAACAGTGCTGGCCACGAGGACCCACACAACCTACAGGGTAAGTGTCAACAGGGGACAATATGGACACAAAAAATCATGCTGTGCAGTGTATCAACCTATGTTGCTGTGCAGTACTACACTGTGTACAAACGACAAGGTAGTATTCTTTCACATGGACAGTCATACATCACAAAAATGTAATTCATACTGCCCAGTTACATGTTGTACAGCTTGGTCTAGCTCCATCAAGTATGTGCATTCCATAGGTGATGTGCAGGACCTCTCCAGGGTGACCTTTCTATACTGGGAGTTGTAGTGAAATGTATAATATAACTCACCAGAATAACAAGTCCCACAATATAAAGCAGAAAACATAGACAGGAACAACACATCATGCTTAGATACTTGAACCCTGTGCAACCTGATGGTGACAATGCAATCCCCCTTGCACCATGAGGCTATTCTGCCTTACTTGCACCCATGCAGTCAAATCTGGACTGTAATGAAATGGAATGGAATGGGGCTGTCAGAGGAAAAGCTTCTCAACTAAAAAGGGGGTCACCTGTGGACCATGTGAAGTATCACCACATAGGAACATGTGAAGAGCTACACGCATAACCACTAGCATGAAACTGCATTGCACGCTGCTGTCCTGATGTGCAGTGTGAGAGCACAGAGGTGTTGCCTGCCATGGTGGCTTAGCGGTCTAATGCATCCACTGCAGGGGCTGTGTTTGACCTCATTGTCACAGGTTAAAGTCCTTGAGGGTCAAGTCAGCCTTTTATCCTTTATGAGGTCGATAAAATGAGTACCATTTTGTTGAGTAACAATAAACGTCCGTTATCCAGTGCCAAGATGCCCCTTTGAGGCTAAATGTGCGCTTTACAAATACACATGTTATGTTATTGGTATTTGTAGCGCGCACGGCTACTCAGGAGTGTCCCGGCACGAAAGCCAACAAGAAGTGGAGCAAATGAGGAGAGCACAGCTTAGCCAAACAGCATAGTCTTTAGGTGTTCCTTGAATTCTCTGAGGTCCTGAATATTGAGCAGTTCAAAAGGGAGGGCATTCCACGCTACCGCAGCCTTGAAAGATAAGGAGCTGTGCTGGCCTGGCGAAAGCAGGGAACCACCACTAAGCGTTGTGCAGTGAGCGCAGTTGTCTCTTCGGCTCATAAAAAGTAAAACGTCTTCTGAAGTAGGGCGGCCCGAACCATGCAGAGCTCCATGGATGAGGATGGGAGCTTTGAACTGAACACGGATGGCCACCGGGAGCCAATGTAGGTCACGAAGGCGTTGTTTCATGCTAGACCTACCAGAAATGCCCAGCAAAACTCTAGCAGCCACTTTTTGAATTGTTTGTAGTTTTTCAGCTGATAGCCCGGAAAGCCAATGTACAATGCATTGGCGTAATCAATGTGTGACAGGATAAGAGCTTGCATCACCATCTCATTTGCAGGTCTAGGAAGCAAAGGTAGAAACTTTCTAAGAGATTTCAGTATGTCGAAGCACATCCCAGCAAGTTTTTTTCATCTGAGGGGAGAAACGAAGGTCCTCGCTAAACCACACTCCCAGATTCTTAAATGAACTGCCGATAGATTTAGGCATGGGGTACTCAGTAGGCCAGATTGACTCCCTAAAATGTGGGGGGAAAGAGCCATACAGTAGTGTCTCCAACTTGTCCTCATTGCACTTGAGCTGTGAAAGTGCAAGCCATTTAAAAATAGCAGAGAGACAGTTTTTAGCTTGGTCTGGGGGCAAGTCGTTTCCGTCCAAGTAAAAAGAAGCTGAGTATCATCAGAATAAACTATGATCTTCGCTCCCAGTTCTTCTGCTGAGTAGATCAGGGCATAACATAAAGATTAAAAAGGAGAGGACTCAAGGTAGAGCCCTGTGGAACACCCATGTATACCCTTCTAGGGACCGAAGAGAACGGAGGAATCCATACCTGCTGAGTTCGATCCTCCAGAAATGATTTAATCCAGCCCCAAGCTAGGCTGGAAACGCCAAGGGTCGAGAGATGAGAGAGCAATTGCTGGTGAGGCACCGTATCGAACGCAGCAGAGAGGTCCAATAAAATGAGGGCCGCTCTACCACCAGCATCCGGGCACTCTCTAATCGACCAAGGCCATCTCCGTTCTATACGTTGCCCTAAATCCCGATTGAGCCGGGTGGACGGCTCCAGATGTCTCCACAAAGGTGGCCAGTTGCTTGTAGACTGCTTTTTTGCACACCTTTGCCATAGGTCGATAGCTGGTTGGTATATTAGGATAAAGGGAGGGCTTTTTTATTAGGGGTAGCAGTTTGGTCTGCTTCCAATCAAGCGGAACTGTGTTGGTCTGAAGTGACATGTTTATGATGGTATTAACTTCAGAATTAACCATCTCGGCCAATTGTGCTAGCAATCTTGCTAGACAGGGATCCCCGTGGGATCCCGATTTCAAGGATTTCAAGATCGATTAAGAGTCAAGCAAGCTGATGGGAGAAAATCCCACCAGGGGGGACACCTGAACATTGGACCCTATACCATTACCATAGGAAAATATTTCCTGGTCAGGTGAGCTACACCCAAAGTTGTCCTGAATCGCCATAATCTTGTCAGTAAAAAAGAACAACAGCCTTTTGCACCAGGCCACAGAGGCTGGTAGGACACTGCGCTCAGCTTCAGGGGCCAAAAAGCTCTGCACAATAGAGAAAATTTCCTATGAATTATTTTTGGACATAGCGATCCGTTCCTTGTAGTAGCTGCTTTTTGCCACCCTAATTGTAGCATAGTAGTCTGTCTGGGCCTTCCTCAGCGCAGTTTTGGCCAGGGGGCAGAAGGCCAATCTCCAGCTACGTTCTAGTTTTTTATAACGTTGTTTTATCTCCTTGAGCTTGCTGGTATACCAGGGTTTGAAGGGGCGTTTCTAACTCGCTCATTGGCGAGAGACGGAGATAGGTATCCCACTGCCTGAGAGATCCAATTACCAAAGCTCTCTAGCGCTCCCTCCAAATTTGTGGCCGCTGAGGGGCGTGTATCTGCCAGAACCCTACTCAGAGCCAAAGGGTCAATTCTTGGAGCAGGTCTGCTCTGGATATGGTCCTTAATAAAGTGCGGCATCTGAATAGTCCAAGAAAATTGGATCAGATAGTGATCCGACCAGGATCTTTGAATGGGTTCTTTGATACTAAGCGGAAAATTGGTACAAATCAGGTCTAATATGTGCCCCCCACTATGGGACGGAAAGTTAGTCCATTGAGTGAGTTGGGCCATGTTAAGCGAGTCCCGTAAGTCCGCTTGCCTCCCCTCAATCCCAATGAATTAAAATCACCAAGGAGGAGAAATTTTGAGAAGCGCAGAGCCTTGGGGACAATTACCTCATCCAAAGTTTTCAGAAAGGCTCCCGCGGGGCCAGGAGGTCTGTAAACTAGTGTGCCGCCCATTGTAAAGTGAGGCGATATGACAATAGAAAAATTGAGCACCTCACCATCACCAAGCGCTTGGGACTCCTCTTGGGTGAAAACCCATGCCTCTCTCACCACCACCACTATTCCACCACCTCTACCCATTTGCGGTCTTCCCTGGCTATGTTATACCCCCTAGGTATGGCCAATTCAATAACTGGGTTAGAAAACTCATTAAGCCATGTTTCTGTCACAAAGAGTAGGTCTAGCTGCTCATCTGACAGAAGCCCAAATATATCGGAAGCGTTTTTCACTAGTGAGCAGGAATTAATTAGAGACACTCAGATGCATTGTCCTTTTCCAAGTGGCTGTAGGGGGGATAATCTAATGCTATTAGATCATCACAGCTATACGATCGGCAGCCCACTTGCAGCTGTGGTTTGAAGCAGGCAGCGTGGCTGGGGCTGGCTGCTGACACGTGCAGACGGGTTTGCCTTAGGTGTGCCTTTGGCAAGCCCGCAGGCGCGTCCGTGCAGCGCGCATCTTTATGGGAATCCCCCTAAACAACTAGAGCACGACCAACCCAAAATGGCGCCCAGAAGTATCAACCCCAGTTGGAGTCGTGATGCATGGTCAGTGGAGCAATGTGGTATTTCGTTTTAAGTCAGAGACGTTTTTTCGATATTTTAAAACCAAATCAGAACATTTTTAAAACAATTTCCTGTGCGAACAAATGTGGCTAACGAATATTAAACATTTTCAGGCAGACAACAAAGATAAAATATTACTCAGAAAAATGCAGAAAGCGCCCAAACTAGCGCGTGTGTATCTCAATTTGCAGCTCCTAATGGCACTAGCGTCCACGTAGCGCGCATCTTTATGGGAATCCCCCTAAACAACTTGAGCGCAACCAACCCAAAATGGCGCCCAGAAGTGTCAACCCCAGTTGGAGTCGTGATGCGTGGTGAGTGGAGCAATGCGGTATTTCGCTTTAAGTCAGAGATGTTTTATCGATATTTTCAAAACCAAATCAGAACATTTAAAAACAATTTCCTTTGCGAACAAATGTGGCTAACCAATATTTACAATTTTCAGCCAGACAACATACATAAAATATGGCTCAGAAAAATGCAGAAAGCACCAAACTAGCGCGTGTGCATCTCAATTTGCGGCTCCTAATGGCTATGTTATGTTGGTCTCTTTCAGCAGCCTAGTGCAAATGCAGTACAAAAGGGGGTGGTGATGGACGGAGCATCAGAACCAATCAAACACTCACACCCAGTCAACAGATCTGGGTTTGATCCATCACCGTTCTTTAGCCCACTCTGCCACCCCAGTTCAGACATGGCCATATGCAAATCAGTCTGACCCTGTGCCTCATGGTAACAGTCCAGCCCGAACTGCCAAGCCATGCCTTCCCTGGACTGGAAACAAGCTTCCTAGGACCGGTTTCTGGCATTTCAGCCGTCTTCAGCCAGGCTTGCTTGAATCCAGTGGCAAGGGTGCCTAAGTTGCATGCTGGATAGTGTTTTGAACAGGAAGGGGCACCTTCCTCCACAGAAACAATCCTAAGAAGTGTTTCCCTCTTTCTATATGTGCTACATAATGCAACACACATAGAAAGAGGAAAAAACAAGGAGAAATAAAGAAATTACTTCTTGCTGGATCTTACCTTAGGAGGTATAAGAATGTTGCGCTTTACCAGGTTTACATGATTTTGTTATCCTGGGGCAGTGTCTAAATGCATGGGTGCCATTGGAAACACCCACTGCTATGTCCATGGAAGGCCTCCAAGCACAGAGTAATGCGAGGCACCGATTGGCACCATGATGCCCTACTCACTTTATAAGGCACTTCATAGGCATACGGGGTGACTATGGGTGACTTAAGAAATAAGGGGCATATCAGCAAGGCCAGGCGATAGAATTATCGCCACTTTAGCGACCGTTTTCGGCAGAAAAGCAGCAAGCTCACGCTAACGCGTGAAAACTTGCGTTAGCGTAGGAATTCCTAACGCCCAGCTTTGCATCTCTAATGAGATGCAAATTGCGTGTTCCTGACCTAACATGACGGGAGAAATGTCGCTAAGCCACATTTCTCCTATCATCAAGCCCCACGCTATGAAGCATAGCGGCAAGAAAAGTAGAGATAACCCCTGTTATCGCTACTTTCCTTACGCCTGCTTCAGGACTGACTTAGCCATGATATCCTATGGAAGGTGGATATCATGGCTAAGTTTGTGGGGCCCTATCAACAAGCTAACGCCACATTGCGTGAAATTATCGCTGGGTTTCCAGCGATAATCTCACGTTAGGCAGTTAGCGCGAGGATTTTATCGCTTTTGAGATAAGCGTTGCTAATAGCACGCTATCTCAGCGATAAAAATCCACGCTAGCCGGCGATAATTATCCTAGTGCTAACTGCGCTTAGCGATAATTATCGCCGGTTGTTGCTGATATGCCCCTAAGATTCAGAGCCCTGCATCACTCTTGTACCACTTCACCTGGTGCAAAGGTGATGCAAGGTTCTCATTAATAAGCCCCCATGTGTGTTTGTTGAAAGAATAGATGGTTTGTGAGCCCGGTGCACCCCTGGTAGTGTAGTGCACTGTAGGTGTTGCTGATGACATTGAACCGGTACAGTGCCAGAATGGGGAGACATTGTATAGCAAGGAGGTGATGTCTGTATGGCAAGGTCGCTTGAGCAATACACTTGATCTGTTGTGTCTGGTAGTGTCACACTTCTGTTGCAGCTAGAAAGGGATTACAAAGAAGAGGGCATTGGTGCACTAAATGTGTACTAAATGTGATGTGGACCTGGGTGAAGATGTTGCACGTGTCAGGAGGGTGCCGCAAAAAGGAATGTCTTACCATGCTATATATGTCAAAGCAAAAGGATGTGAAACTAGGATTTATGAAGTGACAGGATGAGCTAGGTTGCCATGACTATGGGCAGTATTCATGGATGTTTCGAGGGCGATGTGTATGACCACTGTTTTGTTGCAAACCTGGGTAGGTACATGTCACAGAATTTGATGTCTATTAGCATGTGAGGTATAGCTTGACCCATAGACCTCAAATGCAGGCACCCATGTGGGTCATTTAGATGTGGTTACTCACATTGTTGGTGTTGGTGTCACCTGAGAGCCAATGTATGATATGGATGCCTTCAGTGTGTGACAGTAAGTGGAGTCCCTTGGACAAAATGAGGATTTCCAGAGGAGTCATGTACACATAAAAGTGAGCAGGGCTGAACCGAATTAAGTGGGATGCTCTGCAGATGACCAACACTGGCATTGATTAAATGGGGTGAGCCTCAGTGCTAGCAATCTACCTCGTCTGACTAGGCCTAACCCCTCAGAGTTGGTACACAGCTCACACTGTACTGAGCTATGGATCCAAGTGTGTTAGTAATTACATCACATGAGTATACAGAAATTAAAAAAAGCATGATAAGTACACACTCTCACATATCTCTAAAGTGTAGCAAGTTTGCTAGCTGTGTAGAGTTGTGTGTATGCGTGTGAAATATGATACCTTGATCACATGAATCCACAATGTGAATGCAAGACAGCAGAACAAGGCAGACTGCCAGAGTGGAGTGTGTGAAAGGTAGACTGTCGCATTAAAACAAATACATGACAAAACCAACATGACTTTCTCTGGAGCTCTAGGCTGAGTAGCCTCCAGAGGGAATGTGCTCACCCAGGTGACTTGGTGCAATGTGCACAGTAGAGGTGTCAAAACGTGAAACCACATTCAGAATAGCCATCATAAAAAACAAAGCTTATCACCAAGGCAGGTGTAGTTTTACATTAACTTACCTGCACAGGCAGGGCAGGCCAACAACTTGTCTACCTGTGTTGCATTGTGTGGTCTGACACGAAAAGTTACCCTTGTCACACAGTGGTAGTGTGAACATAGCTGAGATACTGTCATCTGAAAGGCAACTACAGTGCAAATTGAGAACATTTCCTAAGAGTCACACATGTCCTACACATCAATGTAGAACTCAAAGTTAACAAGAATACAGTCTGTATGTCACCAAGATTACTCATGCCAACATCTAGCAGAGATCACCATTAACGTATCTCTATTTCATTGCAGAGGGAGTAAAAACACCTCCTGGATGAGCAACCTGCTGGCAATGACATCCTGCCCTTCATGGAGAATGATACCTTTCAGAAACTCCTCGACTCCATTGGAAGACCTTCTTGGGTCATGGGTGGGGATGAGAGCATTGAAGGCTCTCCAGAGGAACAGCCCACATCGGAACATACCCCGTCTGCCAACCCAAACCCAGTCCTAAATTCCAAGGATCCCACAGTTGTCTTCTAACAGCTGGCCGTAAGAGTACAGCAGCAGCTGGTAGATGAGCTGTGGGCGGGGATAGAGAGCATTTCAGGCACCCTATGGGGAGTCCGTAGGTACCTCAGCCCCAAAAAGGACACCTGTGAGGCAATAATGGACACCTCCCCTCCCCTCGATAGATTGAAAGAGTCCCTGGCTGACATCACTGGTGTCATGAGACAGAGGTAAGAACAACAGACCTGCCAATGTGACACCAGTAAGGTACCACCCAGCTGGGGGCTATAATGACCATCCTTGAATCTATGGAGTAGAAGCAGGTCTACTATATTGCAAAAATGGGTGCCTTCCACCATGACGTTGTTGCTGTGCTGACAAGCCAGAAGTCCTTTTTTTGCACTCTGCTGCCTTCCTTGTTGCCATAGGCAAATGCTGCTGGGGACAGGAGAGCCACATCTTCTGCCCCTGATGTGTGTGCCTCAAATGCCTCCTGCACAAACACCACCACCCTCAGATGAGGCACCACACACATCAGACGACAAAGATTGAGACTTCAACCTTCTCTGGTGGACCAATCCCTACTAACATTTGCCTGTGCCATTTGGCAGGTTTCTCATTGGACCTGTGTTTAGGATCATGCCACCACCATTGTCACCTGAAACTGTCCCTTTTTTACATCCCACCTATTGATTGATTCTATTTGTGGACTGTTGATGGAGCCTACCTTCTCCTTAACAATTTACATTACATGTATCCCCCTTGGAATCTGTCTGGGCATCCCTTAAATATCAAACAATGTTGGGGGTGTTGCTGCAAGGACTGCTACTTGCTAATTCCTCTGCTAAACACTTGGAAAAAATAAAGCATTTACATGAACCCGGGTGTTGTAGATGTGTTGCAGGTAGGACTAACTAGACAATGGCGGATGTGTAAATAAAAAACACTTCTCACCATCATATCAAGGCAATTGCACTACAGTCCCTATCACGTGGTCTGGTTGGATATGGCCAAGCATAATGTACCTCCACAGCCATGACATCATGTTGAAAGTCAGTTTAAACTATTGATGTTCATGGTGTTACAACAAGTATCAGTAACTAGAGTGGCACTCAGTGAATAATTCCAACCAATCACACATTTGCATTCATGCACAAATTGTGTCCTGTGAGCCACTAACTCATTCTCATACATCCACAGATTTCTAGCTCAGTGATTATGATAATGTCATCATGCATTCATGCATTCATGTCAGCCTCAATGCTTACATTGAAGATATCACAGAAGTACAATATAAATGCATGCACGGAGAACAAGCAGATACCAATAGCCAGACTCTTTCTTATTTTGTGTCATAACAATACCACTGAAGGATGAAGAAGCTCTGTGCTATCCCTTGGATGCCAGTAAGCATTAACTGCAACTAATAAGTAATTTGGTTCCGGTGGAAAATGATAAATGGTGTAGTAAAGCACACTGGCATGTGTATACTCAATGTGTTAGTTTTTCCCTGAGAGCCCTCACATGCAATGAGTGTGAGCGTAACCACATTTGACATCAATTTTACTATATTCACATATATACCAATGTTTATCTAACCTAGCAAATAGATGCACAAAATCACAAGCAAGAACTGCCACACTTAGCAAGTAGTCAATGGCAAGGATGATTAAAGTTTCTAGCCAGGTGAGGGCCACTCCAATAAATAGCTACCAGAAAACAACGCTGATGTCTTTGTAAAATTGTGAAAGGGTGAGTGCGAAGGTGGCAGGCACCAGTGTGTGTCTAAAAACAGCCAGGAATGGTGACTTTGGGTCCATGAATCCATCCCTATTATACATGTAACATAACTTACGCACACAGTGCAACCGAAGGTGACTACCCGTGTTGAGCAGTGCGTCAATTCATACAAAGAGCCCCACTTTCAGTGAACAAGGTTTGTTGAAGATCCCTTGAGTTACTTCATTACATATTTTACTGACTCTTGTCCATAGGTATCTCACAAAGTTGCACATATCTACAAAGACTGCAGGGAATTCCTACATCGTGTGCTCAAATGAATGCAAGCTAATATGACAGCTCCTATGCTGTAAATCAACAAGCAGTCATGAAAGCAGAACACTTTCTTTCTAATCTAAGAAATGTTAGCTACCTGAAACCAAAAATATCTACCCTACCCTACCCTACTAGCTTATGCTAACTAAACTTGGCCTAACCTAGGTTAACCTATCCTATACTAGACTAACTTAACTTAACTCTACCTATACCTAAACTACCTACACATTAAATTCTAAACATATATATATATTTTTTATATATATATAGTTTTTTCTTATTACAAGCCTTAAATATTCTTTCCCTACCCACTAAATCCTCATAAAAAAGTACAAATTAAACCTATTAAAAAATGTGTACAAATCTAAATGCTACCTTATCGAAAGCTATCACTTAATCAATCAGGCTTTATAAAGCACTGCTAATCACCCGATAGGGTATACAGGCTTTAGCAGGCCCAGAAGGCTTATTCGAACAACCAGGTCTTGAGGGCTATTGTGAATTCAAGAAGTGAGGTGATGGTCTTGAGGTGCATGGGTAGGCTGTTCCAGTTCTTTGCTGCAATGTGGGAGAAGGAACATCCTGCACTTCTGCTTCTGTATATGTGGGGAGAATAGGCAAATGAAAGGGAGGCGGAGTGAGGTCTTCTCAATGGTTGGTGGAAGTTCAGGCAGTGGTTAATGTAGACTTTTCCTTAGTTGTGTAGAGCCTTGTGTACGTGGGTCAATAGCTTGAATAGCCATCTCTTCTATACTGGGAGCCAAATATCCCTAATCTACCCAAAATACTATGCTAACTACAAAACTGTCCCAAAAATAATCAAATGTTTACATCAGCTGTGCAAGCTTTTTCATAGCCTTCTCAAGGTTTGTCAACCAGTTTTCCTGTTGGCACCACTCCTCAAGGACATTGTCCAGTTTCCTGTTAATATTTGTAGCCTCTTGGATAATGGCCTATTGGAACACTGAGCCCAAAATTGGTGGGTTCCTAGTCTGTGTGGGCTGATGTGTGGCTGCTACGGTAGTGGGTGGAGCTACACTTGTGGGTCACTGTGTGTTGTTTGGACCTGGTCTGGCCTGGCTTGGCCCTGGTCCAGCCTGGCTTGTCTCTGGTTTGGCCAGGCCTGGTCGTGGTTTGGCATGGCCAATTGGCATAGTAGGGACTGACAGTGTGCTGGGTCTGCAAATGTTCCAAGTACAGGCCGTCATTAGCACATGTATACAATTTCTGAATCTTCCTGTATGTTTTGCAGGCATTCCATATGTGCTAGTACCTTTCCTTGTGCATTTCAAGGGTGTGGGTGTCATCAGCAGCCATTATGACTAGGGTGAAAATATAAATACTCTGTTAACACAGTCAATACATGTATATGACATCTAACATAATTAGTCTGTCACTGAACATAATACCTGAAATAGGGGTCGAGATGTGGACAAATGTATTGTCACTACATAGACATCCCCTACTAATACCAGTTAAACTGAGTCAAGTGCCATCTATGTGCTTGTACAAACTGTAACAGAGCTCACAATGAGATAGAACCCATATCATACAAACCAATTATTCACACTCATGAAGATGTCCAGATCTACAAACTTGACACATGAGGCTTGTTACCCTAAAATGGAAGCTAGAGTTGTTGCCAGCACAATTTGAGATCATTGATCATGAACAAAAGTGTAAGTGGACGAGGTGATACAGTACAGGCAGAGGGGCTGCCGTGACATACCCCCAACTGGACTTTCACAAGGCTAGACGCGTTGAAGCCCTCACTCACTCAGGGGGTTATTTACGAGAGTCCTGTGGCACATTTGCCCCACGTAAAGAGGGTTCTGATAAAATTCATGTAGTCATGCTAAGCCACCCTGCATGATTTTTAGTGGCCCAATGAATAATGAGTTAGGCTACTCAGGCCAAATGGCTGCATCGGGAAGTTATTATCATACTAGAGAAATAAAAAGATTACTTCTGGTTCTAGTGCTTAATGTCACTTAATCACAATATACCCAAGTAATTGAATTATTATGACCAACCCTCCATGAAGCTTTTGCATTCACAGCAACTCAAGTTTTAGACGTGACTTCAGTGGTTATGCGTAGTATGTGTCATTTTCTGGAATAGGAGCATCTCAGCCCATCCCCTTAAGTTTTGCACCCCCCTACGTAGCAGTCTTGTATTGTGGTTGCTCAATTTCCCTTTCCTGAGCAAGACACAATTTAATAAACTACTGGCCTCCCGTGATTCTTTGGGGTCAAAACATTGACTTTTCTTTCACCTTGACCTGTACTCTAAGTTTATGCCCAGATGCAGATGATAAAAAACGTATTCACAGGGTCTTGCTACTTGGGATTTGACTAGTTAGCAACTCAAACATTGTTAGACAGGTCTTTTCATCATTGTAAATATTGTAATTATCAGCACTTATACCCTTCCATTCCCGTTCCGTCACTAGCACTTCCTTGAGCACATGTTTCACGTCATGATTATTCCAGCAACCGTTGATACTGTGAATTATGGATGAATTTACATTATAAAATCCTAGAAAAATGCTCAATAATTTGTCATTGTTCAATTAACTTTTTGAATGTGGGTGTCATACAAATATTCCTTAAAAATACTGGTCAGTTGGACCAACTGTTTTCTATACCAGATATACAAGAGCATGTAAATCTGGCTAGGCACAACGAGGAGCTGTATTTTCATTTCTCCTTATTCTTAACTCTTTCTATGTATGCTGCATTCTGCAGCACACATAGAAAGAGGAAAGGGCCTCTTAGGATTGCTGCAGTGCAGGAAGGTGACCCTTCCTGCACAGTAACAGTCCTGAAGACATCACAGGCTCCTTTGCAACCTACACATTAGCCACAGGTTGATGCGGGGGAGCAGCTATGTTGGTCTTGCTTGATCTGTTGGCAGCCTTTGACACCATATCTCCGTCCATATTGGTGCAAAGGCTGAGACAAGTGGGAGTGCACAGTGTAGAATTAGATCTGCTAGAATCTCTCCTGACTGATAGAACTCTAACGGTCAGCTGTGGTGATTTTAGGGATCACCCGTTTCAGCTTCAATGCGAGGTCCAGCATGGTTCCTCACTGAGCTCCACACTTTTTAATTTGTATGTTTGCCCGCTGGCCAAGCTAGTGTGCTCCTTTGACTTTCAAGTTTCCTCCTATGCAGACAATACCCAAATCATTGGTTCCATCTCTGATGATTTGGAGGATATGACAAAGAAATTTAGCTTGTGTATGGCTGCGGTCAGCAGTTGGATGAAGGCAAACTGACTGAAAATGTATAGAGAAATACTGAAATCATATTTGTTTGAGAAGAGAATTCCATATGGTCAAGTTCTTGGTGGCCTAAAAACTGCAGGATGCTTCCAGTGCCAGTTAAGACTGCAAACCATCTCGGGAGTTGTCTTTGATAATGCATTGACCTTTGACACCTAGGTAAATAAAACAGTAAGCACATGCTTCTGGATTATCAAGACCCTGAAGACAATTCTTATTTTTTTAACCCAGGAGCTGAGAGCTGTAGTGGTCATAGCACTTTTCCACCTTGCCTGTACTACTGCAATGCCCTAGCTTTTCCTAGGTGCTGATGTGTCTGACCTTAGCGCTTTGATGCCTTATGGTCAAGTGAGCTCTATAAAATATACAAATACAAATACAGGGGAAGCACAAATAGGAGAAATAATTGGAGTTCTCCTTCTCTTCTCATGTATGCATGTGTGATGCATTTTGCAACACACGTGGAAAAAGGAGAAATGGTCACAGATTTTTACTTTTGTGCAGGCAGTTGAGGCTTCCTGCACAAAAACATTCCTTGCAACAAAATAGGCACCCTTGCACCATATTGCAAGGATGCCTGCCTTGGGGCTAGTCTGCCAAAACGACAGGAGTGCAGGGTGAAGGAAAAGGAGTTTACCAACTTTAATCACTTGGGTGCATTCCTACCCTTACCCTTTGGTGTCGGACAGCACTTCAAGCCTACTTGCTGTGCTGGCCTACCCCAAATCCACATTGTACAGGACCTTCGTTATTTTACTTTACATAATATCCTCATTTATTGATATAATGATAATCCTGCTTCACGTCCCTAATTGTTTGAAAAGACAAATGAAGTACTAATCATGTGTTTAGCATTCTGTATAGAGGTACATCACTATATGCACACATAACACACATACATACCTAGAGGTTCCCCAATTTCCAGCCGCAGGAAATCTATTACATTGGCCTCCTTGGAGACAAGATCTGCCCATCGATGCTTTAGCTTGTGTGTAGTATGGGATACCTTGAAAACATTTTGATGGTGGCAGCGCACCAGCTCCCATCGACCATGTTTGTGCTTCGCAGGGTAGCCCCTGCTTACCTTGCCACCAGCCTCAAGCATCCTTGGGATATAAGCCAGATAAGCCCTCTCAGCTGTGGCTCACTAAAGTTCTGCTTTCTTCAAGACATAACCCCAACCCTCAACAATCCCCCCAAAATAATCTAGCCTAAATATAAACCCCTACTCACTATAGCTATACACATAATACCCCAAAAGACAAACACCCTACAATACATTGACAATAAACAATGCACAACAATGACACTACACAATATATGACAAAAACAGGACAAGGTCTAGACACAACATACACGTACAATACACACTGACACAATTTTCCAACAGACACTCTCAGGCAACCTCCTCCACCACACACAGAATAACAGAGAGTAAGTGAAAGCGAAAGTTACTTCATACTTCTTCCTAGTTAGCAGCCTGCCACACCCTATGCGTCATTTCCAGCCTGTATCCCACCCGTTTTTCACAAATGAGTAGTTTTTTCTGGCACATTGGTACTGAACTAGTCAATGCATGTGTGA
Source organism: Triturus cristatus (assembly GCF_964204655.1). Taxonomy (NCBI): domain Eukaryota; kingdom Metazoa; phylum Chordata; class Amphibia; order Caudata; family Salamandridae; genus Triturus; species Triturus cristatus. Next base: position 114,899,119 of record NC_140588.1, read on the forward strand.
TGCACAACACGGTGACCCCAACGCGTTTTCAGCGCAGTAGCGCTGATGCGTGGCTTACGTGCAACTTTATGCTTTTAATGCGACACGCAAAGGGGTGAATGAGTGGGTTTTCATCCATGCAGCTGGCCTATTGGCGGTGATACTATGTGTAGTGATTTGTGCGTTGAAGGTGAACACAGCTTGGACCTCACTTAGCTTGCCCCTCTTGTCCTACCTGACAGGCTTTATGTTTTCAGATGTCTGCATTGTCTTTGTAAAAAGAGCACCTATGGGTGGGGGTTTCTCTTCCTGCTGAAATATTGGTTGACAATGTGTTTATGTGAACCTAACTTGCAGGGAACATGTTGATACGCCTGCCGTGCTTCACAGGGTGCAACTATGCCATGACTGAATTTTCATAATCCTTCATATTCCTTGATACTGTGGTAAATAATTTAATTACCGGTTCTTATTTTGATGCGGAAAATCTATAATAATAGCTCAGTAAAATAAGAGGCAGAATCCGTGGTATTAGAGGTTCGGAACGGGCTTTATTCCAAAATCAATTCGAATTGATGGACTCCATATTCCATCACCACGAAGGTTCAGGAAGTGAAGGACCATACTTTATTGACAGGTAATCATTTTTATACAGAGGCATTATAGTGAAACAGATGCAGGAGGCGTAACAATTGATAACAAAGATAAAACATACATGCGTAACTAAAAAATGGGTGTAACTAGGCGTAACTAAAGAACGTCATCAGGTATGAGGTCACAATGGGTGGTCCCATGAGAGAATTTCGCAATGTCAGCAGAAATACTTGGCAGAGATGCGCGCGCAGCAGCATGACGTGTGATTGACGTGCAACTAGGGGGTGAAGGGGACTTGACATTTAGCTCTACATGTGGAGACAGAAGTCTGGGGGGTCAAGTCAACCTAATCCCAAATCATATCTAACATCCTATGTTTAAAGAACTATGTTATCCAAAAGGAAAGGTCTCTCGAATAAAATCTATTCTATACTGACTGTGAGTGCGTGTACAAGCGTCTAAGTGTCTACACTAGATGCGAGGGCAGAAATCTTCCATAGTAACAGGGCTATGAATTACTTGCATAAAGACAGAGAAGCCGGGCCCTTTGCTCGGTAGCTGGAAGAATGTTTACTTAAACTACTAGACAGGAATGCATTGGATAGGGAGCGGAGCAGAGCAGATAATCTTGAAGGTGAAATACAGTTTTTGGCAAGCAGACAGATCGAGTCAGGCACCGTTAGCCGCGCAGGGAGTAGGACAAAGTTCATGGATACAGATGCGAGCTCAAACTGGAGCTTTCAGAGGCAGAAGGCAAGAAAAAGACTTAATGGCAGAATCAGGGCCTACTCGCCTGGACTGTAAAATGGGATAAATGAACCATATAAAGCCGGTGGCCTTTCATACTTAGGAAAAGAATATCCGGCCCATTCATGGCGGGTCGGAAAGAGGACATGTTGACGGTGGACGCACATGTGTTTGCGTCTTCATAACTGGAACTGGAGGGAACATACATGTACTTGTGATTTATACATGAAACCGTTGGGGTCCAAGATAGGGGACATAACTGATCATAAAAATCCATATTTCCACATTCCCTCCTTGTCCCCTACTTGCCCTTAAGAGATATCAATCTTCATCAATCCGTTGATCTGTTCATATAGCATCATTTGTTCTTCTTTCTTCTTCCGGGATGAATGAAATCTTGGTGGTGGAATACACGATGTGGCACACAGACCACAAATCGCTGGTCCACATTGTAGGCATAAGCAGCAACTGAATAGTATGAGAAAGCCAATACCTAGGAAGGATAGGACCCTCCATCCAAAGGTTGACAATACACTCCAAAACCAACCGGACCAAGTCCAGGTGCCTGGATTCTGGTGTATCTGGCTTACAATCTTATGAAGGCGAGTTATGGCTTTATATACAGATGGCGAATTTTCTGGTATGAAAATGCAACAGCTTGATCCGATGACCCTACAAGCTCCGCCCCTATCGGCCAGGATGACGTCAAGGACAAGACGATTTTGAAGCACAACAATCCGCATAGCAGACTGCTCTTCTGTTAAATTGCCTAAGGCGGAAATAGTTTCGTTCACTACTGCTTCAAGGGTTCTGGTTAATCTACGTATCAGCTTACTATTGGTAACTGTACCTATATAGGGAAAGAGACCTTTATTGAAATCTGTGTATTTTTCCCATGCTGTCTCAGTGTAATCGACTATTGGGAGATCTCTCCGTTCTCTATTGTGTACTAAATGAGTATTTCTATGATAATCAGGAGGAGCTAGGAAAACAGGTGGCAAAAGGAATCCGATGTAGCAGGTACCATCCCAATCTAGAGGCAAACGTATATATGCAGTCTGACCACATACGAAGTAGGAATGGCGAGAAGCTCTAAATGTAGACTTGCCTTGATCACTGAATTCTATTACAGTGGTGCATCTACTATGGCCCATATGTATGGAACCATTCTTTCTTACACATAATTCACCTTTAACTGGAAATACTGACATAGCGGGAAAAATTGGTGCAGCTTCGGATTCAACATTCAGGATCATGAGATTAAGCGTGAAATTCCCTAATCCATATACCTCATTTTCTAGATCAGTTCCTGTTCTTTTGGGAAGTCCCTCCTTGTTAGGGTAGCAGACTTTGAGTAAAACTAGGTTCAGGTTTCCCCATACCCAATTGTCTTGATAAGTTACTGAGTTTGAATCTAAGGAATTAATTAAACTAAACCATGCTCCACAGGAGCCATTGTGTGTGAACGGATATGGAAAGAGAGGCAGAATTCCCTTATAGTTCTGATAGGGAGGGAGTCGGCCACATATCCAACAATTTGTAGCATTGCTAGCCTGATGGGAATGATGTAACATACTAATAAAAGTGTTATTGCGCAGCGCAAATCTATAGGACAACTCATGCGGGGGTAATTCACTAAAAGAATGTTCAGCAGTAACATTGTAAACATGTTTAGAAATAGGATAATATATGTGCAACAATATACTTGCAGCGATTATTAAAAGACTTAAGAAAAACAAAATTAATAACGTCACTGTGCAATGACTACGCAGTGATTTACAGTACACATGTTGTTTCATTTGCATCTTTCGGTGTCTTTCTCTATTCAGGTCTAGGGGATACATGTCAGAGACAAATTCGACCGATTCACCTTGGAGAGGACTTAAACAATCAAATTGTCTGACTTATTAGACCTTAGTTTTAGTTTATATTGTTCCTTGTCACTCTGTTCAACCAAAGGAAGCTTTGAGTCAATCGGTGAAGACACGCGAGGTGTATCGTTTACATCAGACGGAAGTCCATGAAATTTCTTGATATGACTTGAATGTATCCAGCCTTTGCGACCTTCGATCTTCACGGCTGTCCTCGTGGTGAGCAGTACTAGTTGAGGCGATTTCCACCTAGGATCCAGCTGAGACTTCCGGTCAAAGTTCCTCACTAACACCAGGTCCCCGGGAATTACGTCATGGGGTTTCACCTCGGTGTTGTCGGGAAAGGCTGCAGCTACCTGTGAACGACAAGATTGTAGTGCAGACATCAAGGAAGCCAAGTAATCTGTCAGCATATTACAGTCAACATCAGTTATTTTGCGTGGTATAGGCGTCCCCCACATATTTGGTGGTCTACCGAAGATCACCTCATAAGGGGATAGCCCTGTTCGAGAGTGCGCTACCATTCTCATGTAAAAGAGTGCAACTGGTAAGGCTACTACCCAGTCGACACCTTTCTCTCTACATATTTTGGACAATCTAATTTTCAGAGTTTGATTATGTCGTTCCACGAGACCTGCTGCCTCGGGGTGTCGGACACAGTGAAATCTCCACTGATAGCCTAACAAAAGTGAAACGTGTTTCATTAGTTCGGATGAGAACGGCTGGCCGTTATCCGAGTAGACAACACGTGGTAAACCGTACCGTGGGAAGAATTCTCGAACCAACTGTTTGGCAGTAGTCGGGGCAGTGTAATCTGAAACCGGGTATGCCTCTGTCCAACGGGAAAGAGCACAGACAACTACGAGAACATATTTGAATCCTCGACATCGTTCCATCTGGATATAATCCATCTGGAGGACTTCAAAAGGGTGATCAGGAGGCTGAAATCCACCCTGTTCTACGGGAATGCTTTTACCTGGGTTAAACTGACAACAGATCATACAGGTAAGAACTTTTTGTTTAGCTGCTGCTCGTAAATGTTTGTTGAACCAAATGTGTTGAATGCTGTCTAGCATAGCTTTTTCTCCTAGGTGCGCTGGACTATGTATTGTATTAATGATAACTTGGACCATTGAATCAGGAAGGAACCATACAGATTTTTCCTTCGTCATCCATCCTTGATCCGTTTGGATCCCTCCTAATTCAGTCCATTTCTTTATTTCATCTGGTGTAGCATGTGTCTGTATGTCAATTACGTCAAGAGCGGGATCCTTAACCGTCATGCAATATGTTGGTGTCGGAACTATTGTCTTTGTCATGTCAGATGTGTGAGTTTGAGCAGTCTGTTTAGCTGTTCTGTCAGCTAGATCATTGCCTTGGGAAATGATATCAGTAATTTTCGTATGAGCTTTACATTTCATAATTGATATTGCAGTGGGTAGATGTATTGCATCTAATAAGGCATGAATGAGGGGTCCGTGCTGAATGTGGGCACCGTGAGAAGTTAAATAACCTCTCTCTCGCCACAGCACGCCGAAGTCATGTACAACTCCGAATGCATAACGTGAATCAGTGTATATGTTGACTTTTTTATTTGTGGCTTGAATACAGGCTTGTGTCAGAGCGATAAGCTCTGCTGCTTGAGCTGACAAGGTATTTATGCAATTTGTTTCAATGATTTCAGTGTCTGTTGTGACTGCATACGCGGCCACTAGCTCTCCTGTACTTGTTCTCATACATGAACCATCTACATACAACGTCAGGTCTGGATCTGACAATGGGACGTCTGTCAAGTCTTGTCTAGGTTTCGTCGTGATAGTGATAACTTCAATACAATCATGTGCTAGTGGGTCTGTTCCGTTTACTGGTAACAGTGTGGCAGGATTCAATGTACTACAACGTCTGATTTCTATGTGTGGCTGAAACAATGTTAATTCGTAACCGGTGAGTCTTGCTATAGTCAAGTGTTGTGTTTGTGTGCGGTTCAAGAGAACCTCTACTGCATGTGGTACTTGTACTGTCAATTGGTGTCCTAACACTATGGCATCGCTTTGTCTGATTGCTAAAGCTGTTGCTGCCACTGATTTCAGGCACGCAGGCAGAGCCTGAGCTACGGGATCTAATGTACTAGAAAAATAAGCACATGGTTTGTGTGATCCTGCTTGTTCCTGTGTGAGTACTGACAAGGCAGTACCTTCGCGTTCTGTAACAAAGAGTGTAAACTGTTTATTGTAACATGGTGTTGCTAAAACAGGTGCTTGACATAAAGCTTTATTTAGGCTTTCAAAAGCTTGTGTATGTTCCTGAGTCCAAGGGAGGACAGTCGATGTGGCTGCCTCCTGCGTTGTCAACTGAATGAGTGGTTTTGCTAGAAATGCATACTGAGGGATCCACTGCCTACAATATGAAGTGAGGCCTATGAAGGCCCGTACCTCCTTTTGTGTCTTGGGTATTGGTATGTTAGCAATTAACTGGATGCGATCTGGTGTAAGCTGCCTTCCCTCCTTGGACAGCGAGTGCCCAAGGTAAACAACTCGCTGGACACAGAATTGCAGCTTAGAAGGGGACACCTTGTGCCCCTTTTCGGCCAAAAATTGTAAAACCGTCAGTGAGGCTTTTTCACATTCAGGTTCGCTTCTAGCGGTGATCAGCAGATCATCGACATATTGAAGCAGGGCAGTGTTGACTGGCATGTGGATACTGTCAAGTTCTCGTTTCAGTGCTTGGCTATAGATGCTGGGGCTTTCTGTGAATCCTTGAGGTGCGCGTGTGAATTTAAAGCTTCGTCCATTTAAACTAAATCCGAACAAGTATTGGCTTTCCGGATCTATTGGGACGCTGAAAAAGGCATTCTTGAGATCAATTACAGTAAAGAATGTTGCTTCGGAATCAATGGCTGTCAGTAATGAAGAAATGTCTGGGACTACGGGGTATTGTGGTACAATGCATTTATTTAATTCGCGCAGATCAATAACCAATCGATATACTGGCGGGGCTTTTGGATCAGTTCGTTTAAGAATCGGAATTATCGGTGAATTACATACATTGGAGTCGGTTTCCACAACCACTCCTTGGGTAATAAGCTCGTCAATGATTTGCAGTAAAGCCACTACAGCATCTGGGGGTAACTTGTATTGTCGCATTCGTGGTAGTACCACTCCTGTCTTTAGTGTGACTCGATATGGTGTAATGTTCATGCAACCAACATCTGTAGGGCCTTGTGCCCATAAATGTGTGGGTAAAGTCTGCAGTCGGTGATCCATGTCTCGGGACACGTAGTGCCCTTTGAAATCACGTAAAAACAATCTTACTCCTTCCGGAGAACAACATATTATAGCTCCTAGAGCTTTCAATGTTTTTATGCCTAACAGGTTTTCTGGACATGATTTAGTAAGCAATAAATCTGTAGTTCGTGTCAAGGGACCAATCGTAAGTGGAAGAGGCTGTGATACTTCGTTAATGATAGGTTTTCCTGAAAAGCCAAGGGAAATATTCTGTGAGCCTGAGAGGGGTGCCCCTGGAACTTCACTACGTTTTATGGTTGTTCGGCTTGCCCCTGTATCAAGTAAAAATGTTCTATCTTGGCCTAATAATTCACTGTGTACATAAGGTCCTTCTTGATCTACAGGGACCTCGATAAGGGGTAAGCCAACTTCCCTCTCTAGGCTGTTTCATGAGTATCGTTGATAATCAGGATAGTCATACTGTGCGGTCTGGTACATCTGTTGTGTCGTTGTTTGTGTGGCAGCAATAGGCTGCGGTGGTGGAGCTGGCATAGACTGTTGCGGAGCTGGCATGGACTGTGCATGCTGCGGGGCTCCTTGTTGGTTCTGATCCTGTCTAAGTAGCCGTGGTCTTTCTTTTGTATTACCTATGGCGATATTATGTTTTAAAACTGGACAATCGTGTACATAATGACCTGGCTGTTTACAATAGTTGCATGTCCCTTTTACAGGACCTGCTGAAACACTGGACTGTGTCATACCCTTTTTATGACCGTCAGCGGGAACTGTCTGGGAAACTAACATTTTCATTTTCGTGTCTTTCATGCGTCTTTGTTCATGTTCTTGTTCCTCTCTAATTCTATTGTGATGGTACTGTAGCATTTGTAACATTTGTGACGGAGTGTTACCTTGCCAGGTACTCTCGAATTTCAATACTCTATTCTTAACTTGGGGCAAGGAATTTTCAACTAATTTTGTCACAAACAGATGTGGATACGATTCGCTACTTGCTTTTATTCCACTATTTATACCAAAACATTTTTCGAATCGGACATAGAAATCACTAGTGTCCTCATCGTGCTTTTGTTTACAGGCTGAGATTGCACCCCAGTCTTCCTTTTTCGTAGTTAATAAACGTGGCAGTACCTGTACTAGTAAACCTGGTAGTGTTTTGGTCTTTTCCCCAAGCCCTGAACCTGGACCTCGAGCTTTTTCTTCGTTTTCTAATGCTGTCCAATCTATTTTTTGGTCTCCCACCTCCCAATCCTTTTCCTTGAGTTTTTCGTAAATGCCCGCAGGCATTAATACCTTCAATATTGTCATAATGTCGGGATAGGTATACTCTCCCATGAGCAACATGTCTTTAATTTCACGGTGGAAACCCGCTGGGTCTTTGTCATGACTGGGTACCACTTTCTTCATTTCTAATAGTTCTATTTTGGATATGGGTGTGTATACAAACACACGTTTAAACTGATTGTCCTCACCTTTTATCGGGTGGACTTCGCGTAAGGGATTCTGTCTATCCATATAATACGTCGTTCTTTCCTTGATGGGCAGTGAGACATGTTCGGGACATACAAAAAGAATGTACTGCTTTCTGGATTCTAGTATTTCTCTAATTAATTCAGTACCTGAACCTCTCCATTTATTCGTGAGTAATTTAGTCAATATATCAGGTAAGGGACCAGGATCGGAGTGTTGGCTTTTATATAATATAAGGAGTTGTTGAATCATATAGATACCAGCTAAACGCTGTTCATCTGGGGTGAGGTTCAAAAACGTGTGCACTAGTCTGTTTTAATACTTATGTGCTGCCCTATGGCGCTTATGATTCCAGACCGTTGTTCTCCAATACCCAATCCTTGCTCTTTAGTCACAGCAAGCATCTCTCAGAACCCATGAACATATGTGTGCCTTGCACCGACTCCTACAAGGATCTTGGTTTTGTGTCCCTTTGTGCAGGTTTGAGGTGAACAAATACATGTGTTTCCTGGCTGATTGGTTCCAAACATCAGTTTGTACTTGCCCTTCATGTAAGGTTGAAGCCAGTGTACCAACACGTTTATCCTTCTGGAGTCTTGGGAGCCTTACAGGCTGCAACCTGCTGCACATGCCACACTTGAATTGCTACATCTGTTGGAGCCTGAACTTGGTATGTGTAACATCCCTAAACTCCAGGACCTTGCTTGGCCTATGTTCCCTGCAGTTTAAGCTTCCCTGTCCCACTCACCTGAAGAATCTGCCAGATCTATGCTGTTATCTGGTCTTCAGCAGTCTAAGAGCCTGATTTGGATCTTGGCGGACAGTTATTCAGCCACAACGGTGATGGATAACCTGTCTACCAAAATTTAAATCTGATAGGTTATAATGGATTTTATATTTCGGTGGATGGGATATTCATCACTGTTCTGATGGACTAACCTGTCCACAGAGCTCTCAATCAGGCCCTTAGTTGGACTGGTGATTGCCATGTGCCCAGCTCTCTCAACACCGCTTTTCTCTCTGCCTCCTGCACAGCTACTTCAGGTACTGTGAAGTATGATGTGGTATATTTGACAATGTAGCCAGCAAATAGTTCACATGTGCTGTGTTTTGTTGAAAGCCATTCCATTCCAACAAAAACAATTTCGTTCGATGTAGACCATAAAAATGACATGCATAAAAACAGTTTACACAGATAAAAACACATAACATAGACCAATACATTACACATAAATAGAAACACAGATTGCAAGTTTAGCAGCATTAAAATACATCACAGAGATCACAGGGTGTGAGGTTCAGGGGGTTCAAGCCTTCATCCCGTCCTCAACCACCTACTGTGTCAGTTTCCCTGTGTAGAGCCACTAGAGCCATTGCCAGCTGCACATACAGTTTTGTCAAAATAAAATTGCAATTCATCATTAGTCTTGGAAGGAATTAGAAATAGGTTAAGAGATTAAAAAAAGAAGAATGTGTGCACTATGGGAATTTTATGAGTGCGGTGGCGAGTTTACCAAGACCCTGCGGCTACAACACATTGAGTCTAAAAATTGAGATATGGCAAAGACAGTAGGTGGGTGGGTATCATACTTAAGGACTCTAAATGACGCCACACTGTGCATAAACCCTAAATTCCTACAAAGTGGGATGAGCCAGCACTGTCTGGCTAGTTTATACCCAGGACAGAGGAAAAAAATACAAAGTTTTGACTCATCCACACAGTAGCAGGTGGGCACCCGAGGGGAGTGACTTTTAGCCATTTATTTGTGAAAATACAGAGCGGCAAGGTCCCTATTCTAAACTGGATATAAAGTTTCCTTGCCAAGGTGGGTTGGATATCATCCAGAAAGGACTCGATCAGATACTCGTCTTTAATTTTTTGAAAAGTCGGCAGTCAGGTGTCCTAGGGCCGAGTCCCCCTGGATATCTGCTAGTTTGAGTGACCTGTGGGCTCTTGCCAATTCTGGGCGTGAGATTACTGGGCACATTTCCTCAGGGTCGCTCAAAAAGCTTGGTTTGCACAGGCAACACCATATGTCCTTTATTTACAGAAACCATGGTATTTTACCCAGACCCAGGAGGCTCAATAACTCCTTTAACTCTGACTGATAGACTGCTAGTTCCGGGGTCACCACACAGTCTACGCCAGAAGGTTCGTGGCCTGAATCCAATCTCATGCGTGATTGGTCTAATTCCGACATCAAGAGGTAGGCGGTAAGGGAGGTGCTGGGCAGACGGCCTAGCATCTGCTTCATAAAGTTATTCTCTATTTTGGTCAGTCTGCCCAAGGGACGGTGACCCCATAGTTCAGCCATACATTGTGGCACCCCTTGCTTTGACTTGTATGCGTTCTTTACAAGTGACATTTTTTACATGTTCGCATAAGACTAGGCTTTTGTCCATGAGAACTGTCACTCATTATCTGTGATAGTACCTGCACCATCATTAGTTTTTGCAAGATTCTATCATTCTGCATGCTCACACTTCAATGAGACACTAAATTGTGAGATTATTCTCAGGTATGGAAGATGGTGGCTTGCGTTTCAAACTTCTGAGTGCCATCTGTTGTACTCTTTGATGCTGCACAACACATCAATATTGCTAGCTGTGTAGCTCTGCACTGCTCAAGTATAAGGGGAGTAAGAAAATACATTTAGAATTTGATATGTTGCATGCCAGTACACTGCTTCACATAGCAATTCTGTCTATATGCAATTGATAGATGTGAGTCATGGGCCTATGCTGATAAACAGGTCTGATGACATGATTGTTACATTTTGAGGCCTACTTCTCATTGATGACATGTGGGTGAGTTGATGTTTACTGGGGCTGTAACATAAACACAAACACAAATAATGGATTCAAGCAAGTAATTGCATGTTGAACCATCAGAGTATGTTTGGACATGCTCTATCACAGTACATGTGCTTCAGGAGAAGAAATGTTGCACAATGTGGCTGTGTCGCCTATTGCCAGCCACTGTATTCTGGATTTCTCCACCATCTTCATTCCCCATTGGCTCCTGCTCTTGATGGTTCTCATCCAATGGGACATTTGTCCAGACGCAGATATTTTGAAGACCCATAGGGGTAGAGTAGAGCAAGCTCTATCCTGACATGTCTAAGCATCTGAAATGAGACTTAAGCAGACCAAAGTTCTCTTCACAATGTTGCAGGTCTTGAATAGTGCTTGATTGTAGTTTCTGTCTGGCTCAGTCTGGGGCTGTGATTTTGGGGTCATGACCCAGGGCTGGAGACCATATCCTTGGTCAGCTGAAAGTAAATCAGAAATACCAACTGTCAGCAATTTTGCTCTCTGTTACAGCTACATTCCTCTCCATGTGTGTTATGTCTACTAAAATATTCATACACATATATTACAGTATTTCACAATAAGTGTTACTTGTACAGTTGGCCGTAGGTTTACACTTGCCTTGTCCTTTTCTCTGTGTATTGGCATATGGTGACCATTGCCTGATACATTGTACAGTTCAACATCCTGACTTCCTTGTTGATCCAGTAGCTGTCTGGGCTGGCTATTTGGAGATCTCCCTGACCACTGTTGCTATGTGCACTTACTAAATGTGTGAAGTGACAGATTGGTGATCAGATCAGATCAGATATTTGGCTTCAACTCAGGACATCATTAACTGCTCCTTCAACACCGCCAACTTCCCGGAGAGCTGGAAGCATGCCGAACTCAGCACCCTCCTGAAAAAACCATCAGCAGACCCCACCGACCTCAAGAACTACCGCCCCATCTCGCTCCTCCCATTTCCTGCCAAAGTCATCGAGAAGACCGTCAACAGACAGCTCGCTGTCCTCCTCGAGACGAACGGATCCCTCGACCACTCAAAATCTGGCTTCCGAGCCAACCACAGCACCGAGACCGCCCTCATCGCAGCCACTGACGACATCCGAGCCCTGCTCGACAATGGGGAAACAGCGGCCCTCATCCTCCTAGACCTCTCCGCAGCGTTCGACACGGTCTGCCACCACACCCTAGTACAGCGCCTCAGCAACATCGGAATCCAAGAGAAGGCCCTAGATTGAATCATTTCATTCCTCGCCGGAAGAACCCAGAGAGTCCGCCTCCCCCCGTTCAGATCCGAGGCCACCGGAGTCATCTGCGGCGTACAACAAGGATCGTCACTCAGCCCCACCCTCTTCAACGTCTACATGAGCCCCCTCGCAGCCATCGCACGCTAACACAACCTCAACATCATCTCCTATGCCGATGACACCCTGCTGATCCTCTCCCTCACCAACGACCCAGCCACCGCCAGAACCAACCTCCACGAAGGGATGAAAGACGTAGCCGAGTGGATGATGAACAGCCGCCTGAAACTGAACTCAGACAAGACGGAAGTCCTCATCCTTGGACCATCTCCCTCTGCTTGAGAGGACTCCTGGTGGCCCCCTGCCCTGGGCAGCGCACCCAAACCAACAGACCACGCACGCAACCTGGGCTTCATCCTGGACTCCTCCCTTTCAATGACCAGACAAGTCAACACCATCTCATCATCATGCTTCAACATCCTACGCATGCTCCGAAAGATCTTCCGATGGATCCCCACTGAAACCAGGAAAACGGTCACCCAGGCACTCGTCACCAGCCGTTTGGTCTACGGTAACACCCTCTACACCGGGACCACAGTCAAACTACAGAAAAGACTCCAACGCATCCAGAACGCCTCTGCACGACTCATCCTGGACATCCCCCATCACAGCCACATCGCCGGACACCTGAAAGACCTGCACTGGCTCCCCATCAGCAAGAGAATCACATTCCGACTCCTCACCCACGCACACAAAGCCCTCCATGACCTGGGCCCCAGGTACCTCAACAACTGCCTGACCTTCTACACTCCCACCCGCCAGCTACGTTCATCCAGCCACGCCCTCGTCGCTGTTCCACACATTCGAAGAGCCACCATGGGAGGAAGATCCTTCTCCTACCTGGCAGCCAAGACATGGAACTCCCTCCCCATCCACCTCCATCTTACCCAAGATCACCTCTCCTTCAGGAAGCATCTCAAGACCTGGCTATTCGAGCAGTAGCGGTCCCCCTTCCCCTAGCGCCTTGAGAACCTCCGGGTGAGTAGCGCGCTTTACAAATAGATTGATTGATTGATTGATTGATTCTTGGTACTCTCTAGGTAGGCACTGACATTGCCAACATGTATTACACTTACACATGCACATATCCATAGTAATCCACAGATATAATTCGCGGCATACATGACATTGGCACAGATGTTTCATAGTACACTTACTTGTCTATGGGAATTGGGGGCATACATGTGGTGCAGCTCACACATGTCACATGGATTGTTATGCTATTGATTGTCAGGCTTTAACTATAGTTTAGGGCAGAAAGATTGTCATGTTGCACCTTGATTGACACATATTTATTGTAATGTGGGCCATCTTCATGTGTGACATACTGTTGTTTCAAAGAGCTGTGTTCTACAAAAGTAGACACAATACATTGGTTTTTCACGTGTATGTGTATGACTCTAACTTGTAGGAGATTGTGTGATTCGATACCTTGTTTTTTCCCTCATTGCCATGGAAAACGAATGTTGATATTGTTATCCTGAGTACACTGTGGTGCCTTGTCCAGGTTGGATATTAATATATGTTGATGACTGATGTATGACGTGTTTGGCAGCCTTGTATTTGACTTTGTGAGTTTAACAATGCTAGAGTCTAAGGCTTTTTATTTGGGCCACTTACTACAAAGAACAGATGGACTGTCACAATAGTTACATCTGTCAATGCGGATGTCTGCCTAGATGTATGTGTGTACATAGACTGTCAGCATTGCTGAGACATATATGTGTTTTGTAGTGGTGGTGTCAGTGTCAAGATGTAATCCAGGATTGACATTAACACTTGTATGGGCCTTCACTTTCATGGCATGCCAAACATAGGCTTTCTACATAGTTCTTCCTGTGTTGCTCCTGAAGCTTTGTTCAATAAACATGTACACTGCTGTGTGTGTCACATTTGCTGATTTTGTTAGTTCTTGTCTCACACCACTGACCTTGTTAGCCTGTGACTGATACCAAGAGTTAGAACACCATTGAGGAGAAGCTCAACTCAGACCTTTCTCCAGTGTTGGCTTTGTACTCATAATTGGCTCGCCTGTCATGTCACATGATGTAATTTAATATTCGTTACCCAGTGCAGTTGATGTGGTTCCCTCCATCCACACAGAGTGAAATGACACATTTCTACTCACTAACATTCTATTGCTACTACCATTGACGGATTAGTAACTGCATGTCAATGTGGCACTTCATTGCCTACACATTGCAGTGCATTGTTCCCGCTATGTGCACATGACACAAGGGCCCTGATATTTGGGAGAGTGGTGCTGTGCAGTGCAGGAAGCCACCTGTCTGCACTGCACAGCGTCATTGAGAAAGGTCAGTTGTGCTCAGTATTTAGGCCATACAGCACATTCCAGACATGAAACCTACACTAACACAAAATGTTCTGCCTAGCACAAACACATTCAAAATGTCAACACAGTGCTTGGGGGCCTCCATTGCATGTGGGATCGCATTTGTGCATAGAGATGGACCTTGTCGAACATGATGTACCCTTGGTGACCTGATCATCTATGTTTGTATGCCACAGAATGCAGCACACATAGGGTATTATTTATCAGAGAAATTGGAGTCTCTAGTTGGCAATGGTTTGCACCTTTGTCCAAATAGGGACCCTTACTTTTAGTCATGATAAGGGGGATACCCTTCTAAAATAACCCCTAATCACCCCTTTCGTAGCTTAACATGAGCAGTCAGGCTCAGAGGCATTGTGTAAAGCAGTTGCACATAACACACAGTAATACAGTGAAAACACCACAAAAGGACATCACACCAGTTTTAGAAAAATAACCAATATTTATCTGTGCAAACAAGACCAAAACAATAAAAAATTCCAACATACAATAATACAAATCTGTACTCTGCAAGAATAACCTTAAAAATGCAGTTCCTTGAAGTTGGTAGCTCTGTCCAGTGCTACAGCGGTGCTGAAAACAACCAAATCCAACCGGGTCGGTTGCCCGAGTCAGTGTGGCCTGGCGTCGGTGTCAGAAGATGTGTAAACAGTACCTTTTTGTTCCTGCTGACAGCAGCGGTGTGTTCCAGTGACAGAGGTCGTCGAGGCTCCGGTGTGAGTGGACCAGTGCAGCATGTGTTGCCCTCAAGTCACGGTGTAGGCAGTGGCTCAGTGGCAGTCGTCCAGCGGCGTTGTGAGACCAGGGCTGCGGTGCAAAGCGGGGCAGTGTTTGTTGCGGCGCTGATGGTCATGGTGCAAGTTTGGGCGGCCTTTGAGGATAACCTGTCGGGGGCTGGTTTCGTGGGCAGCGGCAAAGGTGTGGGATGTGGCGTGTGGCATGTAGCAGACGAGCAGTGCCCCCAGACGAAGGTGCCGACAACTGCAGCAATGTCAGCTGGCCATGATGTCATCGGTGGGACCAGGGTGGCGGAGTGAAGCGAGGCGGTGAAGACTGCAGTGCCCACAGGTTGCAGTGTAAGCAACGGCTCAGTGGCCATCGGCGGTGAGACCAGGGTTGCGGTGCAGCATTGCCCTCTGGAGAGCCTTCCGGTCACGGAACCTCTGGCGGTCTAGGTGACGGCATTGGGTTGGGGTTTTCGTCTGTGGCAACTGAGACAAGCGGTCCCAGAGGCAGTACCTAGAGGTAAGTGAATCTTTGCTGTCCCTGAGACTTTGTGAACAGGAGGCAAGCTCTCTCTCAAGCCCTTGGAGATAATCAACAACAAGGGAAGAAAATCTCTGTTCAGTCCTCTCACTGCCCAAGGCAGAACAACAACTGCAGGTCAACCCAGCAAAGCAACAAAACAGCAAAGGGGCAGCACTTCTCCTGGCAGCTATTCTAGTTCTTCTCATTGGCAGGTTCCTTGATCCCAGCAAGTTCTAAAGTTCTGGGGTCTGATCCCCAATATTTATAATAAGTTTCTCTTTGTTCTCTTGGGCAGAGAGTCTCTTTGCTCAGTCCAAACCAGTTTGGTGCTCTCTGACCCAGCTTCTTGGCAGGAGGTGGAGACAGCATTGTCCAAGGCAGACCAGGCCTACTCAGGAACAGGGAAATCTCCTCCCACTACTCAAAATGCAGCCCAGGTCTATATTCAGCTCAGCCCTGGCTCACCGAGGAAAGATAGGACACACCTCAACCCCGCCAGTGGCTGTCTGAAAGAGAATGCACATCCCCAGCACCTGTCACTTCAAAGCCAGACAGTCAATCCACAAACCAGCAAAGGCACACAGGATGGCTAAGCACCAAAATACCCACTTTCTAAAAGTGGTATTTACACACAATATGAACATCGTCTTTACTAAAAGATGCAATTTTGAATTCTATGTTCAGGCATACTAAACCTCATCCTTCTATCTTGTCCGAATGGGAAGTTATATTTATAAGATGTTATAAATAAACTTCCATTCTAACTTATAGGACAGATAGCCTTTCTATAGTGAAAAACAAATTACACTGTAATTCACTATCAGTACATGTCACACACACATGTCCTACCTTTCACATACACTGCACCCAGCTCACAGAGGTTTTTTGGGCCTACCTTAGGGTTGGCGTATATGTCATAAAATGCTACCTTATGGCTTGCAAAGTGGGTACACTTGCCTAGTCAACATGGCAGTAAAAACTGTGTGCTGACACCTCAGTGGTAGGTCTGAGAACCATTTGAAAGGCTGCTAATGTGTGTGTGGCACAATCAGTGCTACAGGCCCACTAGCATTATTTGATTTATAGGCCCTGGCACTCTCAGTGCACTTTACAAAGGACTTACCAGTAAAATAGATATGCCAATCATGGAAATACCAATTCATAATACAATGTACCTTTAGAGCATATGCACTTTAGCACTGAATAGCAGTGGTAAAGTGCCCAGAGTCCTAAAACCAACAAAAACAGGGTTAAAAACGGGAGGCCAAACAGCAAAAAGTCGGGGGTAATCCCACTGAAAAAGCCAAGTCTAACAGTGCTGCATTGTGCAGTACTCATAGTAAGAAGAAAACACCTCTTGGGATTGTTTTTGTACAGGAAGGTGCCTCATCCTGCATAAATAAAATCCTGCATGAAATGCAGACATCCTTGCACCATGGTGCAACTGTGCCTGCATTGGTGCAAGGCATTAAATTGTGTGCCAGGGCAGGGGGAAAGGACAGGAATGTGTATAGGGCAGCAGATCAAGTTTATTTGTAGCACAGACCCTATGCCTATTCCTCATAAATGGAGCCCATAGGAAGCAGGAGTGACTTGGATGACTTCAGTTCTTTTTCATCATTAGACGTCACCCGGGAAAGCAATTGATTTGTCACATTTAAATATTTTCCTGGGGCGGTATACATGACATGCCTCATGAACCATGAGATTTACATGGAGACACCCCCAAAACACCCGGGGAACCCCTCCCTTGCACATAGTCATGCTACACTGCATTTTGTCCAGTGTTGCATTTCTCGGTACCTTTACACCATTCAAAGGCACCCAGATTGACCATGTGAGACTTGGGGGTTTGCCTGTCACATGAACCATGATGCATGGTGCATATATGAGGCATAACCCTCATGCACATGGCCTTATCTATGTTGACAGACACAAAGATGGCTATTATGTCATTGATTTCTGTTTGTAGGTCTGTTATGTGCTCGAGTTTTGCTTACCTACAAGTAGACCATTCACATAGCGCCCATTCTAGAAGCACTCATTGATGATGAAGTTCCTGAAGATCTAGGTGTCATGTGCATTCACTGGGTATTTGGCAAGGACGTTGGCAAATATTTCTCTATGGTCCACTATGGCCTGGACGTTGATAGAGTAGGTGTGCTTCCGGTTCCTGTGCAGGTGTGATGTTGCTGCAGTGTGCAGTCCGTGGCACCTAACACATGTTGGAATCCCGCAATGGCATAGAAACCTTGCTTGATCTCCATCTGCAGTTGTTGTGTGTTGGGGAAGACGAGGTACTGGGGTGTTAAGGAATGATGGCATTCAGGACAGAGGGTACAAAGGCAGAAAAACATGGCTGCGATATTCCAGCCACTCTGGCTTTTTTGGTCTAGAATGAACTAAATGCCAGCAAGGGGAGGACAGCCATCAGTTTGGCCTGTGGAGAAATAATGGTAGGCCTGTCAGATCCTGGCTGGGGCCTTGCCACTATCTTGTTCATCAGCTCTATAATGGACTCCCAAGTGAGTCGGTAGTATGTGATGACCTCATCCTCACTGAGGCTCAATGAGGGTAGTCCGCTGGTGGTAAATGCAATCACTTCTCCTGCGTTGCCTATGTAGTGGAGATCTCCTCCCAGATGCAAGATATGCTCCTCAATGATGTAGCTGAGCTTGCCAGGCTGTTGTCTGGGACTTGTGTTTATGTTCCACAGCCAATGCGTCAATTCCTATGCCTGGGATACAGAGGCACAGGAATTTTGAAGCATTTTAGCCTCTGTGCTCCCATTGCCGACGATGCATCACACATTTTGAGAACCATAGATATCACTGTTTGGGTTTTGCATTGGATTTTACGGGGGAATGCCTACCCTGCATATTTGAATTTCTGGCGCAGGTATATTCAGACACAGCCCTACAAGAACTTATGCATTTGGCCACGTGTGTCTACTTGTAAGTATCGACTACTGCCAGTGCGACCGGTGTGCCAAAAATGTTGGCGCAAACGTGGCCCATTTCACTCATAAATAAGCCCTTTATCCTTTACTTGTGAAAATGAGGCATAATTCAGATCGTGCTGCATCAATGCAACGTTTTGATACGATGGCATTATAAAGCAAATTAATGCTATTAATCTGCATGAAACAGCTTTTCAACTGCCCTATAACTACTAAGCTTTGAGCTTCACGTTTTTCATCGTCTCCTTTCGCAACACATATTGGAAAAATAAATCCCTTGCAAAAAATATGTGCTTGAAACTTTAATAATGAATAATACTAAATTAGGTATAATGTGAATGATTTAAAAGTGTTAAAAACATATATGTTTCATAAACTTGTGAGTATTTTCATGAAAAGTTCACGATTTATAAGAAATCATCATTTTAGAATGGAGTGTCATATTTTGTAATCTTGCATGACACTTTCTAATCAAGGGCATACTTCTCAGAAAAAAAGTCAGGTGATAAATCAAGAGGAGGTTAGTTCAAGCACAAAATGTCTCTTGATACGTTTTTTTCTGTTTGAACCAGTCTCCTGAAAGCAAAAATCACACAATGAATAATGCGAGATGTCAAGATATTATATACATTTTGCATAAGGGAGAATTTGCGATTTTCACTTGATGTCAAATTTGTAAATGTTCACAAATATCGCCAATGTAATTGAAATTTAGATCAAGCCTAGAATATAGATTTCATGTAAACTATGTATATTGTCTTTCTTGGGTTAAATACAATTATTGTACAAAAATTTCGGCACACAAATAGGCACAGTAAGTTTAAAATATTATCTCTTATTTAAAAGGTATGTGAATTTCATGCGTTGCAGCGCCATGGTGTTCTCGGCTATACTTGTCAAGTCAAAGGTCAACTACAATAACGAATGTATTCGTCAATCCAACATTTTACGTGACATCTGGACTTCAGTCCTGAATTGGCAGGTGATTGCTTGCATGAAATGAGAACGTAAATTCAGTGGGTAATTTAGTTGTTCTTGGCAGCACAACAGACAACATGATTTCATTATTTGATGATATGTTATTGTTAGTTGCTTGCAGTAAATTTAAGAACAACTTTCATTTTCAACATGAGTGTTTCGTTAATTTATCTTTGTTTTTAATTTTATTTAATGAAATTCTTCCTATTTGCACCTAATATCCAATGTCCTAACAGGAAGCACAAACCTCCAATGTTCACTCAGCACGAGGGATCATTAAACCGTCAACAAATATGTCTTTGAAACATTAAAATTCATGCAATCTGTTACATGGTTTGTTCGAAGAATAGCATAGCAGTTCTGACAGCTTCCTGGAGCAACACTTGTCTGTTCAATCTGTTTGTACAGTAGTACCCTTTCACCTATGTGTTGTGTAAGGCCGTCGGCTATTGTTGTCTTTTCATATATGTCTAGCTGTCTTTAGCAGTTCCATTTTCTCGGAACAGCAATATTTTCACCCTTCAATATTTTGTGTTTTTCAGGTTCAGGACCACCTGGAAGCCTCTAATTTCCCTTGCAGCGAGGTTTTGTTGTAGCACAGAAGTACAGCTGTGGCCGGAAAATTGTATTAAATAAAATGTGTCATTTTACCCTTAAAAAAGCGTTATTTTTCACAAGTTGCCTTCCTAGATATTTTCCAGCTCAGTTAGTGAGTATAAGAGAAGTTCTCTGACTACTGTACAAAAATAATGTGAGCAGTAGATTATCTGGAAAAAAGATTTGTGAATTTCATTTTGTCATTAGGTATTAAATGCAGCCCTCATTGTTTCAAAAAAATAATCCATTAAACGTATTATATTTATTTGAAATTACATCATAATTGAAAACATATATCAAGGGCTTTATCTCTGCTTTTTTGGCTTTAAAAGCCAAAAAAGCAGAGATCAAACTAGTGCCCTATCAGCAACAGGGTGCTAACACGCAAATTCACATGTTAGCACCCTTTTACTCTACGCTTCCCTGTGCATCTCTAATGAGATGCAAAGGGGGCGTTCCAGAGTAAAATAATAGGAGAAATGTCGCTAAGCGACATTTCTCCTATTATCAAGGATATCGTTAACCCTGTTAGCGATAAAAAAAGCAGCGCTAACCGCGGTTAACGCTGCTTTTTTACGTCTGGTATTTTTCTGACTTAGCCATGATATCCTATGTATGGTGGATACTATGGCTAAGTATGTCTATCCCTATCAGCAAGCTATCGCCAAACCTTGTGGGATTATCGCTGTATTTCCAGTGATAATCTCACAATTGGCAGCTTGCGCTCTGAATTTTATCGCTTTGGAGATAAGCGTTGCTGATAGCACGCTATCTCCGCGATAAAATTCAGAGTTGGCCAGCGATAATTATCCTCACGCTAAGAGCGCTGAATGATAATTATCGCCGGCCCTTGCTGATATGCCCCAGAGTATGGTACAGTGGCAAATTATGGATATGATTATGTAGTTCCTGAGGAAAAAAGTTATAAATTTTGGGTGAGATGTGGCGCATTGGCCAGTACGACTGACTCCACAGCGCAGGGCTCATGGTTCAGTCACCTGCTGCAGCTCAGCTCAGTATCATGTGCCTCTGGTCAATAGCTAACTTAATCTCCCCGACGACCCCCGGTGCCTTGATACCATTAGGGGTGATAAGTCACACTTTACAAATCTGGAATTATTATTGTTAAGGAATTTTATCAATTGTAACTGGATGCTATAACTATGAGTATTACATTTCAATTGTTTGTGTAGTTTAAATGTTTGGGTTTTATTGAAATACAAAACAAAAAAATCCTCACTCTAACTAAGCTGTAAGCTTTGTTTTTGTATTTAATTTAAAAAAAATTATGCGTAAAAGATTAAAGAATACACTTCTTTAAAAAAAAAAATACTGAAAAATCTCAAGCACAAAATAGTCTCTATGGTTCTATTCCTGTGTGCTCTATATTGGGCTGCCTTTGGGCTATGTATGTAGGCATTTGAAACATTTCCTTCCACTTTCATATATTTCACAAAAGTATGTATGAATATTATAAAAATAATTGTGTTGTTGTTGTGCTGTTCCTATACCAAGTGTTTGTGAAAAATAGAAGCCACTAATATATTTTAAATATTTTGTACCATGGAATTTACTAGATAATATTGTGTTAGTACTGCGGTACTAACATTTTTGATTTTGATTTTTAAAAAGAATGTGATTGGCTAAAAATAAAGCCAATCAAAAGAGACAGGATATTTACCCCTGTTACTCAGCATTTTCACTGGGTACCTTTACAGGGAAGGTGGTGTTGTGTTATGTGCTCCCGTATTCTGATAATTTGCTGTGTTTGTTCTTCACAATGGCTGACCAACATCATCCTGGCCACCATTCAGAGCAGGAGGAGGGACAAGAAATGGAGAAAGTCCTGGTATAGGAGGAGCAAGAGAACAAAGGAGAAGGAGGCTCTGAGAATCGCAGTCTTGCAATTTTTCTCACTGCCACCATGGGAGAAGAAAGTTATCACTCCACTGGTTGCATGTAACCTGTGCCAGAAAGTCTTTTACTATGGCACACAGCAGCAATATTCTTTCTGGACCTCTGGAATAAGGAAACATCTCATGTCCATGCACTTTTAAAGATGACATGGGTGGAAAGAAGGAGTGGGTATTGGAGGAGGTGGCAACAGAGTCAAACTCTGGAGGACTTTTCACCTCTTCAGCTTCCCCCTGCACCTACACCACTAGCCACTACATCAGTTGGCATTCAGTACATCCTCCTGTTACTGCCGTGCCTGTGCAGATGTTGAGGCAATAAAGGGATTTTATGGCAAACAGTATGGCAGTACAACCACGTACTGCCACCTGTGTCAATCAGTCATAGTTACAGGCGAGAAGGGGCCACCATTTTTTGGCAGTTAGTTATAGCTCACCAGTGCCCTCCCTAACATCTCTAGTTACCTGCCCCTTTGAGTCCTGTATCCTTTACACTTTGTTTAAAGTTTGTTAGTCCCTGCAACCTGTTAGGACAAAAAAATATATATAAAAAGAAGACATATAGTTCTTTTTAGAACTACTCAAATATCTCCAATAATAAAGAGCCTGTGCTAATATTATCCATGTTTTTCACAGGTAACTTCAAAATATAATTCCACAGTATATAGCCAGCATAGGTAAATGTAAGGTAAGGTACACATGCGTGTGTTGAGTTGAATGGTATGGCATAGAGTACACTAAAGTCACATATTGATAATTGGTCTTTAAATTAGTGATATTTCATTCTGCTTGGTTGACTGAAGGGTTATTTACTTGAGTGTCTTTTAGAAAAATGTCAATAATTGTAAAAGAGGAAGTAATGTGTCTTAGAGGACAGTGGTGAATGTGAAAAACTCATCCTGTTTTTTTCTTCACAATTTACATCAGATATTGACATGTAATTGTAAAATATTTTATATAGTACTATGTTGATAAAAGAACACATTTTATAAAGAGAGGTATAGGAAAATCCACATTTACTTTTCTTTTGTAAGCATTTCTCAGGCTTAAATTACATTGTTATATAAGTATGTCTGGGTTTCTTTTTTCATAACCAACCTGGCAAGTCGTTCCTTTCTGGCTCTGACGTCCCGTGGACCCTGCTGCCTGCTCCTGCTGCCTTGCTGCTTGAAGCTGTCCCGGTCTCCCGCCGCCGCGTCATCACCTATCGCGGCCGCGGTGGGGAGACAGGACTACGTGCCCCAGGAGCTCTAGCGGCCACAAATCACCTGACCTAGAGTTGCGCGCCAGGAGGCGCTTAAATCAACGACGCCGCTCCCGCATCGCGGGATCGCGCCCGGGTAGCGCCGGGACAAGGGCGGGACCGTCTGTGGCCGTCCGGGGCCGGAAGAGGCCGGGCTGGGCCAGCCCCCTAACTGCCATATCAAACTGTGAGTATCGCTATTACTGACTGCGAAATATTACATTGTACATTATGACTAATAGAAGGGGTGCCAAACCGACACCTATAGGAATGGTTGCAGGGACACTCAATCAATTTATAACGAGAGCGTCATCAGTCCTTGAAAGAGAAATTGTGCTGACACAGCGCCGTCTGTCTCAAGACCCTATCTTTTCGAGGAGATCCTCTCTGGGCCCGCTTGCTCGTGTATGTTTACCAGCCTCTATTCAATCAAATAGAGCCACTTTGGATCCCCCCGCTGATGAAACTGAGAATAATCCAGGTGCCCAGGCTGACGCCTCAAATCGACTAAACCAATCATCGTCTGGCCAGGGCAGAAATACACTTCCTGCTCCAACGGTAATGAGCCCAAACGAACAGATGAATCCTCGTTCCAAGGAAGGTGCAATCGCTAAAAAGAAGAAGGCTGCTACTGCACCTCGAGCCTGCAAACCCAAACAGCCCAAACCCAACAGCTCTTTGGCACCCCAGCCCACAGAGTCATGTACTCCTGAGGTTCTAACAGACACCTCCTCTAAGGCCGACGGAGAACTCGAAATTATATGCCCTCCCTATATTGACTCTCTGGTGGGGAAATTGAGCCAGGCCCTATCCACTCTTATCCACCCTATGGTGCAAAAATTGAATTGTCTAGATGAAAGACTGGGGAAACTGGAGTCTCTGCTTGGGGGATATACGGACCTTAGAACGGACTTTCTTGCAATTCAAACCCAAGTCGAGGCTCTTGCAACATCAGTAAATGCCCCACAGCTACAACTTAAGCCAATACATAACATCGCAACGGACCAACTTATCCTGCCCACTACATTGGGACCAACTTTGAACTCTAATCCAATTGGCCCAAAAAATAACTTTTCTACTGTGGGAAATGCAAATCCCTCTCAATCTGTCAACCCACCCAGTATTGCCATTCCAGGGAAGGAGTCTTTAAATCCCTGTGGAGGGAAATTTATCCATCATGACCTACCCTGCATCAATTTACCCCCGGACTGCGCCCCATTTGTAGTGATTCTTACGGAGGTCCCTGAGATAATGAGTTCCAGACTGGAATCTTATGAGGAACTAAAAAAAAATAAGACAATCCATTGGTTGAACACCTACAGACCCTTGCCCAGATCAGCCCAAAGCAAGATTTTGTTTGTTAGAAGGGTGAGGTGGGTGGGTCATAAACCAAAAAATGTGAACGGGGATTGTATAATTATTAATTTCGAGGACCAAAGGGCTGTCAGTCACATTTGTAGTTGGCAACAGATAAGTCCCAATACAAAGATCAAATCTCTGAGGTTAGACTACTTTTATCCAACAGATCATGTTTATTCTCCCCCTGACTATGGTAGGAACCTTGCGACGCCACAGCAGGAGGACACATGGCATTATGCACATAGAGGTAGGGGTGTTCAATGTAGGGGAGAAGCTATTGGAATTCCGCTGAGCAATAGATATAGTTTGCTTGATCAGGTGGATTGACTCCCTATACCCCCCAGTTCCACACCGACTCACCACCAAAATTTTATTACTATGAAAGGGGCTTTAAAACCCACTAGGAGGGAGCACACAGGGGTAGCCAAAATTGCTAATAAATCTTTACACCATATAGCAGCAACAATGACATACAATGAAAAGCCTTTAGCTAGTCCAGGGGAGCCTGAGGTTGATTTACTTCTTCCCATGTTTGACCATTGTCCTTCGGACACACAAGATCAGACTCCCACTGTGCAGCCAGCTCTACTTTTAGCCAATTCCTGGACACCTGATCATGATGGGTCAACGAGTAAGGTATGCCTAAGGCCCAAGCAGGCATTGCCAATTGGGTCTCTTAAAGTCCTATCATGGAATATAGCGGGACTCACATCCAACTTAGACATCCCGGATTGGTGTACCTTTGTAGACTCTCATGGGTTCTGTTTATTCCAGGAAACGTGGGCGGTCGATTCAACCCACAGACTGGGGTTTGTTACTTTCACGGAACCTGCATCTAAAGGCAATAGAGGAAGACCATCAGGAGGCTTGTGTACCTGGGTGGGTACCCACCTAGGTTTCACGTTGAAAAAACTAGAGACACACAGCCCTGACATCCTATGCATTTTGATGACTCATAATAAAACTCAAAAAATAGCTCTGATCAACATCTACTCCCGGTCAGTACAATCTGGCAGAACCTGTACAACTTTGGACAGCCTAATTGCGCTGCTACATACGCTTGGGGGTGACGTAGTTCTGCTGATTGGAGGGGACTTCAATTGTCATTTTGAACCTTTGCAAGGGGTCCCCCCGATCACATTGGCTGAGGACGAAACTTGGGCAGTCCCACCATCCAATGCATATCCTGCGAAAAATTGGTCTGCCCTATCCCTCCAGCTGACCTCCCTTACTTATACGTTTTCTCTTAGAGCCTGCAATGGACGTTTTAAGAGTGACACTCCAGCCCAATTTACTTACAATGCTCTGGGGCACACATCTATCATTGATTACTTTTTAGTGAGTTTGGCACTTTGGCCAAAAATCCTAGACTTTAGTGTACCTACGCGTACAGAAAGTGACCACAACCCCTTGATAATTGAGTTGGATTATCAGTTAATCAGTGGGGATAGCGCCCCAGTTGACTCCCCAAGTAATAATCTAAGAATAGTGCAAGGTGGAAGAAAAATCCGTTGGGCGGCTGTACTTTCATCTACCGAAACTATGGCAAAACTATACCACGACGTTATCCCCCTGTTTGAAAGGGCTTATTGCACCCTCACCAACTCTTCGAATGTGGAAGTCGAGTCAATGACCGAAATCCACAGTGGAATGGTTGCTATATTAAAGGACACTTTTTACAAAGAAGGCATTGCCAAACCCAAAAAACGTAATGATAACAATCCGTGGTTTAACAAATCCTGCAGGGATGAAAAAAAAGCGCTATTGCTGGCTCTAAGGCTAGGCAGAAGGCCTAATGTCATCATAGCCAGAAAAGAATATAAAAAACTGATAAAAAACGCCAAGTTAGAATGGGAGGTGGATCGTTGGGTGGCCATTACATCCGCACTTGCGATAAAGAATTCAAGGACTTTCTGGAATCTTGTGCACACAGGGACTCCAGAAGGTAGGACCATGATTTCCCCTAATATCTCTGAAGAAGCCTGGTCCACCTACTTCAAAGACATTTACTCACTCCCTCCTCTCTGTGCAGATCAAGATCCCCCTAGCCCTTCACCCCTGAACCTCACATGGCCAGCGCAACCTTTTTCATTGGAGGAAGTGAAGTTGGCCATTTTTAGTATACAGTCTAACAAAGCGCCAGGACTTGATAAGATCCCTGGCGATTTATTTAGAGAAGAACCAGCAGTCTGGGGCCCATACCTTCTGGTTTTATTCAATGCGATTCTGCAGGGCCTACCACCGCCAAGTACTTGGTTAGGGGCTGAGATCATCCCAATACATAAAAAGGGCTGTCCGCTCCAGCCCTCTAACTACAGGCCAATTAGCCTTATTGACGTTATGCAAAAAATCTATGCCAGGCTATTGCTTCAGCGATTAGAGACCTGGATTATTGATAATGACATATTGACGCCGTTACAGGCGGGGTTCAGGGCAAAAATATCAACAATTGACCAGCTATTTCGGTTGCAAGTGCTCCATTGGAAGCACGTGACTCTGGACGGGGGTAGCCTCTATCTCACATTTGTTGACCTAAAGTCAGCATTTGATATGGTGGATCGGAACCAGCTTTGGTCCATTTTACTATCAATGGGGGCGCCACCTTATCTATGCCAACAATTTAAGAACTTACATGAAACTAGGACAGCTAACTGGTCCGTTCCCGATTGAGAAAGGTGTTAGACAGGGATGCGTCCTTGCCCCGACTTTATTTTCCCTGTTTCTCAACGGGTTAATCGAAGATCTTTTAGCTACAAATGACATTGACTCCCCCAAATTGGGTGCCCGGAGATTCCCCGCCCTAATGTTTGCGGACGACACGCTCCTGCTTTCAAAATCCCCAATGGGGATGCAGCGCGTGTTAAACCAATTGTCTAATTTCTGCTCCAAAAGACACCTGGTGGTCAACGTAAACAAGACTAAATATATGGTCTTTAATGCCAATACCGTCAATTGCCCCCATCCAACAATGGATGCCAGACCCCTTGAAAGGGTTCCGACCTTTGATTATTTGGGTCTGACTCTGAATGATAAAATGCGATTGGGCCCACAAATGGCGAAAGCTAACCTAAGGCTAACTCAAGCAGCAGGTGGAATTTTGAAAGTACAGAAGAATTGCACACACAAAACAATAAGTGCCCCTCTTGAAATCTTCAAAGTCCAAGCTAGGGCATCTTCCCTGTATGTGGCGGAACTTTGGGGACACACATCAGTTAGTAACCTATCACTAACTGAAAATAATTTTATAAGACAATTGCTGGATTTACCCCAAAGCACTCCTTTGGTTCATCTAAGATTAGACCTAAACATTTGCCCAATTTCAGAAGTGATTGCCCTCCGGCCCTTACTGTACTGGAAGCGCCTGTGGAGTACCTCTGAGCTGGTGCACTACAAGGAGGAGCTTAAGGTAGTGTTAGCTTCATTGGATTCTGGCAAGATCCCTTGGTTGGCTTTTGTAAAACAGTCACTGACATCGACTGGGTTTGAGGAACTCTGATTTAATCCCGAGGTTGCCTGCCCAGCCACATCTAAATCAACTATGATAAGCACTGTTAAAGAAATCAACTTAATGAACCTTTTTAGTTCTACAAAAGGTTCTAGCTTGACCGATATTTTCTTGGACACCAAGTACTTCTACAGCTTTGAGCCTGCAATTGACACAATCCAACCTACATTAGCAAAGAAGCTGTACTTGCAATTTAGATATGGCACTTTGCCCCTTTTTCAAAAAATTGATAGGTGGAAAGGGGACTCTGTGCGTCCCTGCCCAGGTTGCTCGCAAGAGGATGAAACCCCTGCGCATGTCATCCTCTTTTGTCCAGCCTACTCCTCTATCAGAAAGAAATGGATAATTCAGCTAGGCAAGAACTTGGGCATAAGGCAATATTTGTTTTTTTTTAGGATTCTCAAAACGGACACAGATGCAGTGATCGTCTCTGCAGTAGCCAAATATTTATATTCCATGTGGATAACCCGAAGGAATTTGATAAACAATGCTGTAGCAGTTTAACACTAAGTCCATGACTACCAAAAAAAAAAAAACATTTTATCCCATTTGAATGATCTGTCTTTTATTAATTTTAGAACTTTTAAGAACTATTTAAATTTTTTAACAAAAAAAAATATATAATGTCTAACAATCGACTAAAAATTCCTGAGATTAATATATTGGAATGTATTGCTTGACCTGTTGTATTGTTGTGTTCCTTTTTCTTTCTATTTTCTGTATGTGCTTTTATGGTAAATCTAACCGCAATAAAGATAAAAAAAATAAAAAAATAAAAATAAAAATAAGTATGTCACCACTTAGAACCTTAACAGGTAACAATGATTAGCTTGTTGTAGTCATCATGAAACACTGGGGAAAAACAAATCATTTGGATTGTGACCTCCCCCCCCCATCGATTCTGTGCATGTCCAAATGTTTCCATACTATGAAATTTATCTAAATAAGGAGAAAGCAATACACAGAATAATACTTACAATAGATGTTTTCAAGTCATCAGCCATGCAAGACCTCATAATGACATATCTAATGAACTATAAGACTTCTCCACTAAAATGTATTTGTAGCTTTGCTGAAATGGTAACATTACGATTCAGAATTTAGGATGCAAGATTAACAGGTAACTGTCTTGTATTTGTTGGGCGGCCTGTGCTCAAAAGAAAGTATGTTATCATCACTTGCTATCCAGTCTGTGCTGTTTTTAAATAGATGGCATAGTGTCCTGATGGTACAGTTTGTCCATAATTGAAAATGATAGCAGTTCAAGTATAAGACTACCCTGAAATAGAAATTCGGCCAGCAGTAAAGTTAGAAATAAAAAAACTGATTTGTCTCTTTTTCACAGTGCATCTTTGGATAACATTATTTCATATTTCATTACCATTTTTAAGCAAAGGTTTACAGTGTGGACAGAAGCTTGAATGCACTACCTTACATATTACATTTTTAAATAAAATTGATTTGCAATGTGGGATTGGTATAAATACAAATCTTTCAAAATCAGTAACAGTGGAGCTTGAATGTAAACAATGCACACATTCATGTTCCCACGAGTAGCTAATAGTGAAGAGGTCAGAATTAGGCCGAGTCTCATTCACTAATATTTGTGCAACAACCACACAGAATTATTGAGCATCTTGCTGTTCATTGATAGAAAAATGAACAGAGACTTCACACATATCTGCTGTATCTCTAATTCCACCTGCAGAGTGGCATATGTTGTTGCCAGACACATATTTCTCATGATGATTTGTGAAGGCCTTGTAGAAATGTTGATGTTGATGTTGCTGTATTAGTTTGTTGACTGATGGTACGCATAAAAGTAGATTAACAAACACATCGCTATAGCAACTCATGCCACCTTGATTAGTAAATTGATATCCTGTAATTTGGCTGCGTTGATTTTTTTTCTTTTTAGGTTTTTCCACATCTTCTTTGTAATTGTAGTCACATATAGTTTTGCTTTTGAAAGGTATTTTAGGTTTACTCAAAATTGGATATTCACCCATATGAGAAGCATATGTCTTGTACTAACAATTATATTCACTGATACAGTTCCTGTCCGCATTAATCCTTGTGTCACCCAAATCGATATTTTACAGTGTTGTTGTTGTTTTTAACATGAGACAGAGCAACATGTGCCATTCCCTCCTTGATTACTGTAGACCCAGTGGTATTTATAGCATAATCTAAGCTCAGTCCTTTATATTTGTTCATTGAAACACCGTGAGCCACATATAAAGGAAACTGTTCCCTTTGACTATATAACTCTTTGATCATTAAGATTCTTTCTGTAAACCGCAAGCTTTTTTGGCTGTTTAATATAGTCACATTTGACAACATCGAATTAAATCTTTTCATTTACTGCAGATGTCAAAAGTCTACTACAAATCCCACTGCTCCATTTACAAGGCCTTCTTCTACATGTAAATTGTGACATAAGATTACAAGAAACTTTTTATACAGATGTAAGATGTAAATCTTTCTCAATCCTGCAGTACGGGAGCCAGATTTTTCCATATTTTGGACTTCATGTTTAGCTAATAAGTATATTTACTCCATGATTCTCAACTTTGTCTTTACAAGGTAGATGTACAATTGCTTGCATTTCCAGATGAGCATTTAGTTATTGATTTCAGCACATTCTTCCAGAGTTGGCATTAAACAAACCTCATGTTGTGACTGTAAAAAAAGATAATGCTTCACTTTACCAAGTGAATGAATGTCTGGAAACAATGTACTTATACTTCTCTGCTTTAGGATAAACTTTTGCCAGAATGCAGGGCGAATGTCTTGTAATATTTTAGTATATTCTTCATCATTAGTTTGTCTCATACTCTATGTTAGTTGTCTGTATGCAAACTTCAAGCAAATGTTGACATTCCCTATACCTCCCAATGAATTCCGAGGTTTTCCCTGCAAAAGTTTTTTTGAATCGGTTAGCCTTTTACCGGTGTAGATAGAATAAGTATCCAAAAATAAGATTTCATAAGATATTCTCAATACTTCTTGCATCCACAAATGAACAAAAAACATACATTAAATGGGAAACCGTGCTGACTTCATCTATGATCAAAATGTGAAATTTTTTAGAACTCTCCTAAGTTCTTGACATATATATCAGTACTTAATCTCAAGTATTCTAATGTGTTATTATGTTCCATAGGCAATGACAGTGGATGATGTAATGTAATTTATTTTATGTTATGTGCTGCTCATATAGCAGGAGCAGTAACTACACACAATGCATTTGAATTTGCAGCTTTATGCACATGCACTAAATACTTTGTTAAGGAAAACGTTTCCCGTACCTGCTTGGTCACTAACATTTTGTAGTATAGGATCAAATTTACTACAATGACATAATCCATTTTCATGTTGAAGTCCATGATCAACTGAGTTCTTAATGTCATTGTATATTTGCAATTGTTCGGGATTCAATTGTGATACAAAGTAATCCAAATTCTCCACATCCAATTTAACTCTATCCATTGCATGTTGAAATTTGTCCATTGCAACCATGGCTTCATTATCAATTATTGAATGAATGAGTGGGTCTGCAGTCTTAGAAATTTAAATGTTAGTAGTTGCTGAAGTATTGTGTTGTATTTTGGCATTTAATGTTATTCTCTTCAGTTATTTCTTGATCCAAAATTTCTAAGTATGTTTGAAATTGAGGTGCTGCAATCTCAATCTTAGATACATAAAATGCATTTTCATAGGATTCAAAGGGTCTGCTACAATATTTTGATATGTGTTGAACTGAGCAGTTTCATGGAGCGATAGGTTTTCTGACAAAGGACTTCTATTTGAGCAATAGGAGGCCAATATATTTTTTTCAAAATGTCATTGTAAGTTGGACCAAAGTGTGCAAGGTATTCAAATTCAGGTAGATGTTTGAGAACTCTTCGCTGTGCTGATAAAAATCCTAACCCAAGCCACTGTATTGTCTGATAAGTACATGTCTTACAGATGACATTAAATTGTTGACTTCCTTTCTGTGAGATTAGTCCTGGAAATCCAACACTACATTTATAGTAATGTTTGGATGTGTTCTGATATTTTTGAAAGCAAAATTTACCACATTTATTCAATTGAAGGAATAGAACTTGCTCAAATAGCTTCTTACTTTGCTCTTTATTAGGGATTTTGCATGTTAAATAACGTTAAAAAAATCTTATCCAAACCTTAGGTGCATCTTTAATCCGCAAAAGCATATGAATGTGTGGTGCTCCTCTTGCTTGATACTCTTTACTCAAATAGAAAGCAAGTACTTCTCCAACATGATTTTTCTTATTGTTGAGTAAGTATTGAAGCATAGTTTGAAATATGTAGCTGAAATATCTGCAAACATAAACAGAATCCAAAGAACAAATTCAGCTGTGGTTTTACAGTTAATGTCTGCAAAATTGGCATTTGTTTTCAGTTGAAATTTATATGTCACCCCATAAGTAGGAGAATGGGTTCTCCACCAAAATGCAGTAAAAGTGTGTGGGGAGCTGCAGAATCAGCACAGCTTCCCCCCACCAGGAATGCCAGGATTCTCACCCTAAATTGGATGGGTCTCTGAAACAACTCCTCAAGGGTTTGGAAGTATTTTTATGCGCTATCCAGGCAGGAGCTTTTGCTATTCTCTACTAACAATTGATATTCACTATGTGGCCTGTTTGATGTGTGGTCTGGTTTCATTGTATGTTAATTGTTTTAATTAAACCTAATCCGAGTTACAACCAATTCTACCCCCTATTGGTCGCAGGTTGTACAATACTACAGAAGCACAAATCTGCATGTACTCTCTACAATCAGCTACGGAATAACACAGGACTCTGACATTTTTTTCTTTGGATGTGGACTATATCCAACCATGGCTACCTGAAATAGTTTTTTGCACACTCATGAAATATCAGTCACAGTCCCCAGCCAGTGTGTCAATACAATCCGCATCCGTACCTTGCCACAGTGCCTAGGCTCTGGAAAGGCTCTGCACAAAGCCTTCCACGAGCATCAGACCTACAATGCATAGAATTCTAAGCCATAAGACATATGGCAATTTTGGCACATCTTATATTGTAGTTAGGGTCTGCACTCATCTCTCGACAAGTCATGTGCATTGAGAGATTGGCTGAAGGTGTCACCTCTAGCCAAGTCCTATGCCTACCAATCCATGACCACCGATTACCCCACTTGCTTTGCCTTCAGTCCTATGCAGCAAAAGTTGATCAAAGAGTCTGTTATTTATTGATGTTCAGCAGCCAGCTCCCTGTAGGTGGACTACTCCCATTGCCTCCATGCATTCTGTCAATACAAATAGAAATGCAATGACATCCATCAAATGTGCTTCACTGAAATATCTAAAATCTTTTGTATCTTTCAAAACCTTACAGACAAGCTTATTAGTCCAACTATCAACTTAGGTTGTTCTATTACTCCTTGTTCACAAAGCTTATAGTAGACTTTCAGAATCATTAGTTGACCTTAGTAATTTCAACAATATAATCAATGGCATCATCAATAATGTCATTTAACACATCATAAGGAATGTAATATGTAAGCGCATAAGCATTATCAAGCCTGCCAGTTGGTCCAAGTTAGGCCTGTTGTCACAGCCACCAAAATTTAATTTCCATTTGCAAAGTTTGCTATTGGGATATATCCCTCCCAAGCACCTTAAAATGCCCCTAGGTGATAACTATTGTTGTTGGTATGCATAATATACCCCCCTCAGTTCAGGTGTATATTCTCCAAATAAATAAACATTTTGTTATGGCTTTCCTGATATTAGAGCCACCTGAGAGTGGTGAATTTAGCCAGCATATTCATAGGACACACGTGTTTCAAAGCTATGCCCCTATGAGACTAAGATAATCTTGCAAGAGCAGTGGCAATGTTGATCACGGTCCTATTTAAATCACATACACCATCACCAAGCCACTTGTTAATCAGACCACCTAATCGTGAGCATCTCCTCGTGTTGCGGTCAATTCTTCACAACAAAACAGCTCCTTACAGGATTAGGATACAGCAGGTGGCAAGCTCCTGGATTGGATAGCTCCACGCAGCTTTCCGAGCACGGCCCTCTGCAGTAGACAGAGAACAGTTTCAGAAGATTATGAAATATCCAGAGGGAAAACATATGTTTATTAGTCCTAGGTTCGAAATTGGTTGATATAAATCAGTAGCTTACATAACAAGTACCAGCCATTGTTTTTGTGAATTATGAATGAAAAAGAGGGAGTTCCAAGTAGTGTGTTTGCTGTTATTGTTTTAAACTCATTAGCAGAACAAGAAGACTGCCAATTATAACATTTGGAGCCTTCTGTTGAGCACACAATGCTTGATGAACTCTTGAACGGAAGATAGGCTTCTAACCAGGTCTTACTTATTTACCTGGAAAACTGGTGTACAGAAGAGGGTTCACAGTTGCTTGTATGTGAAACATTTTCCGCAATTTAACATGTGCTTTTACATTTAAGCAGAAGTTGTAAAATGAAGGTTGTGGAATGAGTGAAAAAGAGTTAGAGTTAGTAAACATATAACAAAAGAGAAGAAATGTAAACAGAATGAACCAAAAATACACTTTTGTACTTAGGGTGGATTTCAAATACATGTCATGTAGTGAGGTGCAAAAAAACACTATATGGTGAATTTGGTATTATATTTGTATAATTTAACAGGACACAAAAAAGTGCAGCAAGTGTTTTTTAATGAGGTTGCTCAAGTACAATATAGATAGGTGGTGTTAGGTAGGTGTAGAGAGGACTGTCTGTTCAAAAGTTGAGATGATGTACAGTTACAGACTAGCATAAGGTTTAATGTGTGAAACTGCACATTTTACAAAGTGAGCATGGTTTTCAATGGGTTGGGAGACATGTCTTGTTTCCTCTTTTACATCCTGACGGAGAAATTGGATCTCAAACTTTATATGGACTTGGAAACACAACTGAAAATGTAGGCCTGCTGAATAACTTTAGAAACAGAAACAGTGCAGAAAACTTTCTTTGCACTATAGCTCTACCCTGAATATGACTGAGCTAATTAAATTGGACTTCTGAATATGTAAAAAGTGCACTTTAAACCTGAGCAAACAATGTTTAATAGAGTTGTAGCAACGCATGAAAAGAGGTGAAACGAAGTTCGAGAGTAGGGGAGAAATCTACAGGAAATTATCATTATTGTTAGTTATTTATTTATTTATTTCTAGGCTAATTTCAATAGCATTTCACCAGAAATGTTGATTTCTATAGCTTAATATTCAAAATGAAGCTTTTATTTGTTAAATACTGCGAAATATACTTTCTACTTCATTTGCATACAATTCTTACATATCGGCCTTGTTTTATTAAAATTATTCAGAACTCCCACCCATTTTCAATATACCTTTTCCAAATTATAAACACTACTTAGCTTGTTCACCCATAACTGAAAACATTTACATTTTTCAGATTACCAATATGTTGTGATTATCGATCTTGCTATAAAATTATCAATAAACCACTGGTGACATGCAGCTTTTAATGCAATCCCCAAATGCCTGGGATAGTATTGAAATCACATGGAGATCTATCTGAATAGCAAGGCAATAACAAATGAATTTCAATCTTTTACCGCAAAATTGTTGTAAATGAACTCAGATTCAGATCGTAGGAACCCAATTTCCTACCTCATCACATCGTGGACATTTTGTTTGAATGTTGGAGCTTTGCTTATGTAGGTAAGCAGGAGTATTTCGGCTTATAAGTGCATTGTCATGTAATTTGCATTTTGCAGCACTTTCAGACTATGCTCGAAAATCTCTTTCCAAAGTTCTTGATTTAACCTCGATTGAGAATTAATTCTTTCATGTTTGTAACATTAGACTGTTCAGTAGGCTAGACGTATTTTTTGCTGATTGAACACAGTGGACCAGATAATAAATGTTAACAAGTTATCTGTATTTCTTGAAAAGCTTTTCTGTTAAAGCTCTTGATCTTTCTATGACAAGTTTCAATAATCCTGCCTGACAGAGTGTATATCAATATCCAATTAACATAACATAACATAACATAACATAGCAAACATAATATAACATAACATAACATAACAATCTTGCTATGGAACTAGATACTTAATATTAAGAAACTTGATACCAGCTTCTCTTTAAGCTATTTCTTTCTTTCACATAGTCCCATGATATATTATTGCCATTATCCAATTTCTTCCAAACATTTTATTCCTCTGTGTATAGCTCCTCGAGTATTGCATCTTTTGATGATTGTTCCTGTGTATTTCGTATTGGTAAATATCGATACAACTGTTGCTCTTGTTATCTTTAGTTTCATATTTTTTGCTTTTTTGGCAGTGGATAAGTATATTGCTTGTTTTTGATCATATTCTAAAATAATTCTCAAATACCAAACTTTCAAAAATAATTATATGGGTAAGTTGCATTAAAATAGTGGCCTGATAAAAACGCTTTCCTGCTTTGGAAGCCGGAGATTCCTTCTGACTTATTCAATGTGAAGCTTTTTTCAAAGACAACTAAAGTCCTTCAATCTTATACAGGAGTATAGAGAACTAAAAAATAAGTAAAGGAAGAGTATTCATTTTAACAACAACATTTCTCTCAATTACGCCATCTCGCAAATATTTCTTGGATTTTCCTGATTTAAGGGACTGAAGTTTATTCTACACAGATCTTCACAATTATCAGAGATCCAAATCCCTAAATATTTTGGGTGATCTATCATAATTACATGCCTCCATCCTGGCTTCCTCTCAGCTAACAGGAATCAGGAAGCAACGTTGAGACTGCTCTGAGTGTAGTGGTTCAGAACTCAGCCAGGTAATGGGAGTCTGGGAATGTTCCCCACCCAGGCTGCAATACAGCCTGGGTGGGAAACATGCAAAGTGCGCATGAATGATAGGGCCAGCCAAACATTCTCGCACACATACATAGTCTCCACCACTTCTCTGCTGCTCTCAGAGCAGAGCAGATCTGCCCCGCCAACCAAGAAGCCACAGAAGGAACAAATAAAATGATAATAATGTTGAGTTAAGATCATTTTATTTTCTAGAGGGCAGAATGTTTTAATTTGTACAAAAAGAGGCCTTTGTTCACAGAAACAGCTGTGAACAAACATTGGAATGTTGATGCTCCTGGCTTCCCTCAGCCATTAGAAGCCCAGAGCAGTCCACTGTCTTCAACGGAGCGCTCAACATTCCAATGTTCTAATAAAATGTACATCTTTTATGAGAGTTTTTAATTTTGCTCCATAGTTCCATGAGGACAAACATTTCTTTGAAGAGTTTGGAGTGCTGAATGTGTACAAGTATTCGCAAGTGGTGAAAAAGAACACAATGTGAAATAACTCTTGCTGAGAACAAAAAAATATTTTTTAATTGTTTGGCTGACAAAATTTTTGGAGGTGTACTCACCATCTAATAAATATTGTTTTGAAGATGTCATACTAGTTTTAGAAATGTTTCATAATAATTACAATGTTTCCCATGTTAAGAGTACTCAGAGATATTTTGGAGGTTTAACTAGTACATTTTGATTGTCTGTTTATAACATTTATTTTTGCTACCAGCATTTACTACAGAAGAGGAAACACTTATAGCATCTACATATATCTAAGAACGGATTCTTTTAAATACTTGAGAAATTATGAATTGTAAAGGAAAAAGAAAAACATCTGGTTTATGTTTACTGTTGAGCTTGATATCAAACAGAAATTCAATATATTATATCGACAGGATGCTAGGGATGATTGCTTACTTATATGGAGATGATTTGCATACAAGTCACATCAGAAAAAAACAGAATTATTTAATGGTTTCCTACTTTCTCAGTGTGGTGTACAACAGACTACAGACATAAAAA
Organism: Triturus cristatus; assembly: GCF_964204655.1. NCBI lineage: Eukaryota > Metazoa > Chordata > Amphibia > Caudata > Salamandridae > Triturus > Triturus cristatus. The sequence goes on from NC_140588.1 coordinate 114,937,154, forward strand.
GGTGGATTTACAACAATGTCATGCAATGAAGCGCATCAACTAAAGTTGCTGCACTATGTTGCATGAGAGGGAGAGATCTGAAAAACAAAATATCTAGCTGTATATGGCACAGGACAGTGCCAAGACAGGCTCTCTCTAATGCTGGCACCAATCCAGGCTGCCCAGAACCACACACACACACACCTTTCCACCATAGTGCATAGGGGTGTTTGTCATGTATATATAGGTTTTATAGTGGAAGGGTACCCTTCCAGGTCAAAACACTATGCTCAGAGTAACTCAAAAAAACCTTTCCCACTTTAGATGTGTGCTGTAATGTGCATCATACAAGCAAATTGGGAAACATCAGGAGAAATAAAAGCAGGAGATATTAAGAATTATTTCAGGGCGTCCATCAGATGGGGTTTTATTGTAAGTCATCGATACTTCGGTACCAATTTCAAGCACCATGCCACAGCAACACCTATAACACCAATATTTCACAAGGATTGCAAGACATCTTACTTGTCTGTGAAGAAACATCTAAGCTCAAAGCTTGAAGTAAAAATTAAATCACTTCTTCATTGAAAACACAACTTCTTGTTCTTCCGGATCCTACAGTACTCATCTTAAGGGATGCAAATCAATAGGAGACTGCCCACATATAACAAAATATAGGAATAAGCCCTTTCTCATAAAAAAATATCTTGAACAGAACTGCGACAAACATAAAGAACAAAGAGCCAGATGTATCAACCTAACTTGTGATTGCAACAGACTGATTCAAAGAATAGTGCTGTTTGTGAATGGAACAAGTAATTTTGGTGTGTAATATTCCCAAATTAAGATCGGTAACACTTCAGCAAATTGTAATTTGGGATTGAAAATACGTGCTACTTGGTATTTGGTATTTGTGTGATTAGGATGTCCCTTCCAAAACTGAATTGCAATGGGGTGTAATAATGTTTTGCGCCTGAATTCTGCTCACAAAACATTAATATCTTACCACCAATTTCTGTGGGACACTTTCATCTTTAAGAATGGTTAAAAAGTAATTTTAAAGGAGGACAATGGTCCAACAGACCACTGCCTACTCTTAAAAAACTAAACTTTAAAGTTTCATTTACTTTTTTAAATACATCGAATTTGTTTGAGGAAAACAGACTGCATTTAAAAAAAAATATTGCTTTATTAGAAAGCAATCACAGACATGGTGGTCTGCTGACTCAAGGAGGCCCCCATCACTGTGATGTCGGCAATTGCTAATGGTTCACAAATTGCGACCAACCTCGTTAATATTCATGAGGTAGATCAATTTGCAGCCTAACTGCGTGTTTCATCGAGGAGCTTGACAATTTGCGACCTAGTAGGAATTCCTTTTTGTAAATTTAAAATTTCGGAGATAATGACAATTAGGAAATCAGTATTACTAATGAATGTTACTACATCTGGCCCCAAGTTCACAATGTCCTACTTACAGCAAAAAACAGAGAAATAATTGCAATATACCCATCACCAGCCAGAGCTGTTTACCATGAACAGGTGCAGATGCTTATGACTGTACTTGTTAGGCAATTTAGTGTGCATATTGCTGGAAACCTCAATTGCATGAAATATTGTCATCAGAAAGGAAGTAAGTGAGATTTTCTATACATAATTTAACATATAGGTACCTTGATTATATATATATATATTTTTTTTTTCTTTCAATCTGGCTTAATCCGGATCGCTCGACAGCGGGTGCGGGTGTTGGGCCAAGCCAGTGGCCAGGAATAATGTTCAAAACAAAACCTACACAGTCCTCGATAGAAACCGAAACTGAATCAGATGTAAGCGGAAGTGAAAATGAAGTAACCCCCAGCACTATTGTACCTACAAATACCACTTTTTTAGAGGAAATGCGCCTCGTCAACCTGGACCAGAATCTATCTCGGACCCAGGGGCGAGGCAGAGGTAGAGGACGAGGCAGAGGGTTTGGAAAAGGCAGTACAAAGTTTTCAGAAGCATCAGGAAAACACGAAGATCGAAACGAAAAAAGAGCCTATTCACTCAGGAACCGCACGAAGAAGAATTAGACAAGAACAATCTAATAATTAATCTTTCAGATTACGTGCTAACGGATACCGAACATCGAATTCTAAACAAAGGCCTCTCTTTCTGCCCACAAAAACACTTCGATTACACCACTACCAAAATCGACATATATAAATTTATGCGTAAATTAAAATTAACCAAAATTCATGCCTCCAGAAAACATCACAATTTAAACACAGAGGTCCAAGATAACATCCAACAAACTCAAAGAGACCTATTGTTGACGATAGAGGAAATTCCACACTTAAAAAATCTATATGATCTAGCAAATGAATTTGAAAATGGTCAAACGACAGAGATTGAAACACTTCAATATCTTGGCATTGATACGAAACAACATGAGCCAAGCGGATTAAAACAAAAATCTAAATACTGTCCACAGTTATCACCAGGCAACAGAATTGACTCTTTTTCAGAAATCATTATGAATGAAATTGACAAACTCGAAAAAACAAGAAATAACAAATTCAGGGAAAATATTTCAACGAAAGAAAATCAAGCAATTCGAAATCTGGCAAAAAATCCTAAGATAATCATCAAACCCGCAGGCAAGGGTGGTAATATTGTGATTCTAAACACTAGCTACTACAAGGAAGAAGCATACCGACAATTAAATGATGTCCAAAAATATACCAAACTGACTAATAATCCAATGCATAAAATGATTGAGGACATAAAGAAACACCTTAATGAATGGCATGAACACAAACTAATCAACACTGAGGAGAAAAAGTTTTTACTGAAGGAAAGTCCTACAATTCCCACCATATACTTCCTGCCAAAGATCCACAAAACACTGATAAATCCACCAGGAAGACCAATCGTATCATCCTGTGACTCTTTGTATGAGAACATATCATCATACATAGACCGTTACCTTGCACCTTTGGTAAAAAACTTATCCTCTTACATCCAGGACACAAGCGACTTCCTGCGGATCCTGTCCAACACATCATGGAATCCAGAATACCTTATGGTAACTATAGACGTAGTGTCATTGTACACATCAATCGAACATACCATTGGATTGAACGCATGTGCATATTTCTTGAGACAAAAAAGTATACACAAACTAGAACACTCAGCTATGTTGTTTACCATGATTGAAATATGCTTAAACAATAATATCTTTCTTTTCAATCATGAACTATACCACCAACGATGCGGTTGTGCTATGGGCATTTCCTTCTCACCCAACTATGCCAACCTCACAATGGGTTGGTGGGAGAAGGAAATAGCCTGGGGCCCACAGAACAACGGGGCCCTGGACAAAATTATTTTGAGGTCACGTTATATCGATGACCTGTTCCTAATTTGGAACGGGAACAAAGAGGAATTTATGCAATATTTTAACACACTTAACAATAATGACATTGGACTTTCCTTTACTTGCAACACAAGCTGTCATAAAATTGATTTCCTTGACATATCGGTATACATTGAGAATGGTCAAATCGAAACCACACTTTTCAGGAAAAAAACAGCCACAAACAGTATCCTGCATGCAGAAAGTTTCCATCCCAAGGCTCTATTGAAAAGCATCCCTTACAGCGAATTCATCCGCATGAAAAGAAACTGCTCAAAAAATGAGGATGCAAACAAAGAAATACTCAATTGTGCCATGAGATTACACAAACGCGGATACAAAATGAGAGATCTTAACAAAAGTATGGACAAAGTAAAAAATATGAACCGAACAGACATTCTTGTAAAAAAACATCCACATACAGACAAGGAGAACGTCATCCAAACAGCACCACGATTAATAATGTCATATAGCAAAGAATCCTTCAAAATCAGACACATTTTCCAGAAATATTGGCCAATCTTACAACAAGATCATGACTTAGTGGAAATCGTTGGCACCCAACCCTCAATCTCATATAGGAAGGTACCCTCCATCAGAGATCTCACCACGCGAAGTCATTTCCAAACTAAGAAAAATGAAGGACTAAACTGGCTTGCAACACAACAGATCGGCTTTAGGAAATGCAACAACTGCAAAGCCTGCAAAATTGGAAAAAACATGAAAACAATCACAGATCCAGAAGGAAACATCATTCATATTGATCACAAAATTACATGTACAACCAAATTCGTAATATACGTGGTCCAATGCGATTGTGGCATAATGTACATTGGCAGTACCATCTGCATGCTCAAAAAGCGTATCTTAAAGCACATCAGAGCAGTAAAAAACAAAGACCTGAGCTATGCAACTGCCAAACACATACTAACTTGCCAGGAAGGAAATTGGAGGAACATGTCATTCTTTGCCATTGACACAATAGAAAGTCATGAAAGGATGGGTGATCGACAAAGAAAACTGCGACGACTTGAATCGAAGTATATCATCAGACTGCGAACTAAAATCCATAGAGGGATGAATCTGGACGAAGAACTTTATGTCCATCTCTGATGCGTATCCACCAACACACACAATTGGATATTCTGTTCATCTTCATGAACATTTGAAATAACATTGCATTTATAGAAACTTATGAACATCAAAGAACTTAATTTCATGAGCTATTACTCTTAGAACTGTACTCTTTAATTACTGTTTTGGAATGCACGTCTTCATCTTCTCTATTCAGAACCCCTTTTGACACTTATAAGTATATACTCATGGTAAATGTACTATACATTCAAGTAGTCTTCAATTTTCATGTTTAAATCTGGTCACCAGAACCAGCCTATCATTCAAATTGAATTGCAAATTGGTCACTTATACCAGTTAATTTGCCAATGTGTTTGACATGAGTGCGTCATTTTTGTAAAACAAATCCAAACCTATTATTGGTTTTTCACTGTCATTGGGTTTCCTGTTTTATGATAATTAGGACTACAAATCCCAGAATTCCATGGGGTTATTGCAAACCTTGTACACACAGGAAATGATATATAACATACAGGAAGTAATACCACCTACCGTGAGCAAGGCCGAAAAGGCTGAAACGCGTTGGTGTGACAGACTGGGCTCTGTTAACTAAATACATTCTTACAAGGTTCCAGAGTGCGGGCATCTTTTGTTTTGAAAAAAAAATATATATATATATATATATATATATATATATGAAAAGCAGGAAACTCCCACAACCTCCGAAATATATATATATATATATATATATATATATATATATATATATATATATAATCTACTGGCGGTCGCCAGTAGATAGTTTTAGTTAGGACCGTGTTTCCATAGGAAATCTCAAAATTCTATTTTGAATAACTTTGGCACCGGTTGACAAATCCTCGCGAAATTTTCAAAACTAATGGGGCGCTCCGCTCAGCTCCTACCCTGAAAGTCTCGGGGGGATTCGTCAAGCGGGGGCCGAGAAAAAAGGGGGGTCCCAAACGCGTTTTCCCCATGCATTTTCCCATAGGACCTTTGGTCGAAGGTACAGCCCGAACGCCTGAACAGAATTAATTGAAATTTGGCAAAGAGGTATTCCTCAGGTCAGGGATGTGCCTTTTGCATATATGGAGTCAATCTGTTCAGTAGTTCCTGAGAAAATTGCAGTTAAAAGTACATAATATATCTATAGCCGTGCACCGTCCACGAACCGTACGCGCACGGTGCGCGCACCCTATCGTGCACGAGCGTAATTCTGATTGGTGGATTCATGACAGTCAACATTCGAATCGGTCGAAATCAGGAAGTGTCAGCCGCCATTTTGTGTGTTGTGTGTGTGACAGGGAAAAAGAAAGGTGGAGAACTTGAAAAGGGGGCAGGGTAGAGAGTTCCTGACCCCCTAGCCTTTGTCAGGGGGTCCCTGAAGGACCCCGAAGGGTGAAAAAATACACTTTATTTTTTTTCCAGAAATCGCAGGGTGCGCGCTTGGTGCACGCACTCCCAGCGGCCATTTTGAATTTTAGAGCTAGAAGAGAGCTAAAAACACAAGTGGAGAACGTGAAAAGGGGGTAGGGTAGAGAGTCCCTGCCCCCCTAGGCCATCTCAGGGGGACCATGAAAGACCTCTTAGGTCTAAAAAAAAAAAAAAAAATATCGCGCACGGTGGCAAAAAATACATACAAAAAATAGATTAAAAAATCAAGTTTAAGTGTTTAGATGTTGGTTGGCTCTAAAAAGAGCCGTTGTGTTCATTGAGTGTTTTTTTGTACCTACAAGTAAGTACCGATGCAGAGTCTAAAGTTCAAGAGGAAGACTCTGTTGCCTTTATCTGTGAAATGAACACCGTCTCCTCTATAAATGCCTTGCATGTTGTAGCGCAAGTTGTTGTGGTATATAGAACCCATACCATAGTCTCCGAGGAAAGCAGAAACAGACTTATTGATGTGCTTTCTTGCTTTGTCAATCTGCGGACAATATTGGTTGGACCAGTTCCACTTTTGCCTTTGGCATATATTGGAATATACAAAGGTAGTTTGTGGAAAAAGTGACATCAATTGCACAAAGGTGTCCTTAACAAGCATTTCCAGACCTACCCCAGTTAAAGTGCCTAGGTCATTTTCACCACAGTGCACAATTATGAGGTTAGGCTGTGGGAGATGTAGAAAAGATTTCACCAAAGGCATTCATTGGTGCCACTTTAACCCTCTCTGACCAATCCATTTAATGTCTACATTTGGCAAAGCAAGGTCTTTGAAAACACCTCTTTTTTCTGCATACTTTTTCCTCCAGAAGACATAGCTATGACCTACAATCCACACTGTGAACATCTTTCAAGGAGATCTGGATGCACTCAGAAGGTTTCTTTCAGTAGAATGGCAATATGAAAAGAAAGATATTTGTAAAATGGAGGCTAACATACTTTTTTTAAAATAAAAAGAGCTAATTGGCTGTTTCAGACCATTCTACACTAAAAACTAGGCTGTATGTTTAAATTTTTAAAAACATGTTTTGTATCGGTTCAGAAAAATGTGTTCCCAAGGAAGATTACTTTGGATATGCTGTTAGGTTTGAAAAGTCAAGCACTCTTGCTCTTTGGATTAGAAACATTGTGTGCTGAACTTCTGACCTCTAAGCTCACACCAGTGTTCCATGACCTGTTGCTATGGTAGGAGGCAGAAGTCATGTTGGGGGTAGGGATCATTTGGAAAGGGTTGAAATTTGCAACCAATAGAAATGTGTGTTTCCATTTGAAAAAATGTGGGAAGCACTGTGATTTGAAGTTAACATGTATATGTGTGAAAAAAGAGAGGGAAACATTGCCATTTACTGGTTCTGCTGAGAGGTGTACAGTTCAGAGATTCTGGCTCTGATAATCTGCTGTGTGAGTGCCACATTTCTTTCTCAACTAACTACTTTTAAAGGTGAGTTATGAATTTGAGAGGGGATGTATGTGGTGCATTTTGATATAAAAAATGTAAATGAGATTCTTGTTTTAAAGTTGTGTTTTACATTTTATGTTTTGGAAGATATTTAACTGCCTTGAACTTGTCAGATATTATGGAGTATGTCTTCACCATAAGTAAATGTGTAATGGTATCACCCAGGAATATTGTTTTCTGCCTAGAATCACACCATGAGTCTGTGTGCACAAAGGAATTGTTGTGAGAGATTTAATTCGTGGTGGTCTGGTTCTGTAAGACTTGCATTCGTAGGAAAGGGGCAGCTTGTTAGGTTGAAGTGTGATGGCTAGCATTCAGCACAAATCAATATTTCACAAATGAGAGGGAAATGCTAACACATTTGCAAACAACAGGGTAGATTTTCCTTCCACTCCTGCAATGGGTGAGGTAGTTCCTATGTGTTACAAACTGCAATTAAAACTTATCACACATGTACTCTTACATACATCTCTGCAGTCTTCATGCAGTTGTGCAAGCGTCCATGCAGATCTCTCTTGCACCTGACAATACACAGTCTCCAGAAGCACGCTCTTATCACACATGCAGTAGCTTCTCCTGCACTCCCATGCTAAGTATTCAGCACTGTGTGGTATTTTAGATAGTAGTGTGTAACGTTACTACATTCAACATCACCAAGGCTCATTTCCTTTGCTGTAGTCTAATCACTCACCCAGGTTCCACATGCTCATGCTCTCAAGTAGCTGTTAGGACATGTGCTCTTTTCTGCCTCTCTAATCTATAAGGAAAATGTGTCAGGCTGTTACAGTAATTATCACTTGAAAAACCACAGTGGTAAATGTGCTTTGAAATTGCCAATGAAAAATCGTTTTCTGCCTAGAATCACACCATGAGTCTGTGTGCACACAGGAATTGTTGTCAGAGATTTAATTCGTGTTGGTTTGGTTTTGTAAGACTTGCATGTGCAGGAAAGGGGCAGCTTGTTTTCTTGATCTGTGATGGCTAGCATTCAGCACAAATCAATATTTCACAAATGAGAGGGAAATGCTAACACATTTGCAAACAACAGGATAGATTTTCCTTCCACTCCTGCAATGGGTGAGGTAGTTCCTATGTGTTACAAACTGCAATTAAAACTTATCACACATGTACTCTTACATACATCTCTGCAGTCTTCGTGCAGTTGTGCAAGCGTCCATGCAGATCTCTCTTGCACCTGACAATACACAGTCTCCAGAAGCACGCTGTTATTACACAGGCAGTAGCTTCTCCTGCACTCCCATGCTATGTATTCAGCACTGTGTGGTATTTTAGATAGTAGTGTGTAACGTTACCACATTCAACATCACCAAGGCTCATTTCCTTTGCTGTAGTCTAATCACTCACCCAGGTTCCACATGCTCATGCTCTCAAGTAGCTGTTAGGACATGTGCTCTTTTCTGCCTCTCTAAACTATAAGGAAAATGTGTCAGACTGTTACAGTAATTATCACTTGCAAAACCACAGTGGTAAATGTGCTTTGAAATTGCCAATGAAAAATCATTTTCTGCCTAGAATCACACCATGAGTCTGTGTGCAGACAGGAATTGTTGTCAGGGATTTAATTTGTGTTGGTCTGGTTTTGTAAGACTTGCATTTGTAGGAAAGGGGCAGCTTGTTTTGTTGAAGTGTGATGGCTAGCATTCAGCACAAATCAATATCTCACAAAAGAGAGGCAAATGCTAACACATTTGAAAACAACAGGGTAGATTTTCCTTACACTCCTGCAATGGGTGAGGTAGATCCTACATGTTCAAAACTCAAATTACCCCTTACCCCACATGTACTCTTACATACATCTCTGCAGTCTTCATGCAGTTCTGCAAGCGTCCATGCTGATCTCTCTTGCACCTGACAATACACAGTCTCCAGAAACATACTTTTAGCACATAGGCAGCAGCTTCTCCTGCACTCCCATGCTACGTATTCAGCACTGTGTGGTATTTTAGATAGTAGTGTGTAACGCTATCACATTCAACATCACCAAGGCTCATTTCCTTTGCTCTAGTCTAATCACTCACCCAGGTTCCACATGCTCATGCTCTCAAGTAGCTGTTAGGACATGTGCTCTTTTCTGCCTCTCTAAACTATAAGGAAAATGTGTCAGGCTCTTACAGTAATTATCACTAGCAAAACCATAGTAGTAAATGTGCTTTGAAATTGCCAATCAAAAATCATGTTCTGCCTAGAATCACACCATGAGTCTGTGTGCACACAGGAATTGTTGTCAGAGATTTAATTTGAGTTGGTCTGGTTCTGTAAGACTTGCATTCGCAGGAAAGGGGCAGCTTTCTTTCTTGAACTGTGATGGCTAGCATTCAGCACAAATCAATATCTCACAAAAGAGAGGAAAATGCTAACAGATTTGAAATCAACATGGTAGATTTTCCTTCCACTCCTGCCATGGGTGAGGTAGATCCTACATGTTCAAAACTGCAATTAACCCTTACCCCACATGTACTCTAACATACATCTGTGCAGTCTTCATGCAGTTCTGCAAGCGTCCATGCAAATCTCTCTTGCACCTGACAATACAGAGTCTCCAGAAACACATTCTTAGCACACAGGCAGTAGCTTCTCCTGCACTCCCATGCTAAGTATTCAGCACTCTGTGGTATTTCAGATAGTAGTGTGCAACGCTACCACATTCAACATCACCAAGGCTCATTTCCTTTGCTCTAGTCTAATCACTCACCCAGGTTCCACATGCTCATGCTCTCAAGTAACTGTTAGGACATGTACTCTTTTATGCCTCTCTAAACTATAAGGAAAATGTGTCAGGCTCTTACAGTAATTATCACTTGCAAAATCACAGTAGTAAATGTGCTTTGAAATTGCCAATCAAATATTGTTTTCTGCCTAGAATCACAGCATGAGTCTGTGTGCACACAAAGAATTGTTGTCAGAGATTTAATTTGTGTAGCTTTTATTGTGTAAGACTTGCAGTCGTAGGAAAGGGATAGCTCAAATAATATGTTTTGAAAAGCTCATAAAAAATATAGTAATATATATAAATTACATAAAGGTAGGTTTTTTTTTTAGTTTCTTTCAGGTATTGCTGAACAAGACTGAAATAAATTAAAGATGCCTATAAAATCAAGAAAGAGAAAAGAACAGCAAAAACATCTATATTTGAAGACAAGTGGACAACAAAAATTTGTTGAAGAACCTCATGTTGGAAAAAAGAAAAAGCCTTCTGGTAAGCAGACTAAGGATTTTTTTAAAAATATTCTCAAGCAAATAAAAAATGTAAAAAATATATCCACTGGAAATAGTGTTTCAAGTAGAAAACAACAACACACTCGACAGAATATACTAAATGCTAATGTACAATCAGAAGTAAGAAAGAATGACTTAAAATGAAAAATAGATTTTAAAAACATTCGTAGAAAAATGTTTCAGAGAAGAGTGATGTTCAATTTGCTAAAGGATGTGAAAAAATATAGGACAAAAGCCAAATTTTATAAGAAAAAGAAACATATTGAATCAATTGTTGCAAAGGCTTTGGAATTAAAAAGAAAACTATTCATTTTAATTTTGAACAGGATCCGTACATTAGATAAATTAGTGAATGTAATGAAGTCAAAAAGCAAAAGAAAAAGAGAGGTGAAATAAAAAAAAACTTTTGTAAAGTGTTCTTAGGAGAATGGAAGCATAGTTCAAGTACTGAACCATTTTTTAATGAAGAGAGTTATCTTCAAAGTAATAGTTTGCTGCATGCAGTTGACACCAGTGGTCGAGCATATGAAGTTAAGGATGGTTGTGTAATGGAAAAGGAGAAAATGGTTCCAAGAAATGAGGAAGAAGTGTTAGCTGATGAGGTTATGGGGAGACGTCCTAAAGCCCCAGTGTACACTTGGAATTGTAGTAGTATTTGTACTGTACGACAGGAATCTATTGATACATTTCGTGACTTTCTAAGAGAATATAGTAAAAAAAAGTGTTAAACAGAAGATTAAGGTGCTTCAAAGACTAGATCCATGCAGAGTGAGAGAGAATACTGGTTTGAAAGGACATTCTCTGGCTTGTCTTTCTAGGAAAGTTTGTCAAAGTTTTTTTCACCATTTTAGGATGCTGGCAGTTCATCATACTGAAATGAGAAAGTTTGTGAGACGATTGTATTTTGCTAAAAGTCCAGCACTAAAGTTACATGAGATGAATAGTGCTCTGTTCCGTGGATCTGTAACAGATGTGAAGAAGGTTTGTGAGGATATTGAGTTTTCTTACTTTGGTCCAGAGCAAGAAAGTGCAGCAAAGGACACAGTTATTGAAGAAAATGTGGAAGAGATTGTAGAACCCACTGTTAGTAAAACATTTGAAGATCAAATGACAAAATGTACTATCATCTCTAATGAAAGACCAAATATTACTTGTATTTGTTGCCGGAGAAGCCATTATAAAAATCAAACAAGGAATGTTGATCTCTATAAAAAAAGTGAAAAAGAAAATAATTCTAAGTGGAAGGATTTTGCTACATATTTATTTCTGGAAAATTGTTTTGATTTGGGTGAAAATCAGCGTATTTGTAAATACTGATAAAACAAGTTAGAAGAAAATAAAATGCCTGCTAGAGCTGTACATAATAATTTAGAATTGGTTGATATTCCTGCAGAACTTAGTGATTTAAATACGTATGAGTCTATACTCATTCAATGTGTCCATCCGTTTCAGACTATAGTTCGTATGGAGCCCAAAACAGGCAAATTACCTCCTACAGATTTACAAAGAGGTTTAAAATGAAGAGTTGTCTATTTGCCATTAGATTTGAAAAAAAATATTGAAACAATTGATGCAGAGAGTTTGGAAACTGAACCATTAGTTATTCTGGTTAATGGTGTACCTACAAAGAATAAGAAAATTTGGCAGGAGCTGGTGGATGTACGAAAAGTACAAAGAGCAAATTTATATTTGAAAAGAAATAATAAATGGTATGAAACAATTTATATGGATGAAGATGAAGAAGTTTTACTAGCAGACTCAGGAATACCAGCTGGGGAAATTGAAAAAGTGGATAAGTCAAAAGAAGAAGAAATTGATGAACATTTCAGCATACATCCTCTTCATTCTAAAGAAGTTATGGGAGACACTATTGATCTCTTTTAGATGAAAAAAGCAAAAGGAACTCCTGTGAGTGTATGGGAGGAGAGCTTGGAAGCTCGTTGTTTTCCCCAGCTGTTTCCTACAGGAAAAGGTGGACGATATGATGAACGTCCAGTACAGATTCCTGCTTCTGAGTATCGGACTACAAGATTATATGCAGAAGATCCAAGATTTCGTCAAAGTATTCCTTATTTGTTCCATCTTTTATTTGAAAGTGACTTATCAGCACTATCATATGCAGTAAATCACATTTTGAAAACTGGATTACATCTACATAATGTGTCTGCAAAGGATTTTCTGAACAAAGTGCAACAGCGAGATGATCATTTGGAATCTCAATTGATTAATCTAATGGCTTGTCAGCGTGGGACTAATGAATATTGGTACCGACGCCATGGAGAATTGAAATGTATGTTACGGAATTTAGGAACTCCTACATGGTTCCTTACCCTAAGCTGTGCAGAGTACGCTTGGGATGATTTACTGGATTTTTTTCGAGAGGCAAATTCAAATATTGAAAACATCCAATACAAGACAGCAGGAGAATTGTGCTCATTGGATCTGGTCAATGTTTGCAGATATTTCAATCATAGATTTGAGGCTATGATGTCCTTCATCTGCAATAAAAAAAATCCACCTCTTGGAGAAGTTGTGGATTTCTTTTGGAGAAAAGAGTACCAAGCAAGAGGTGCTCCTCACATTCATATGCTGTTGTGGATCAAGGATGCCCCAAAATTTGGAACAGATTCTGATGACGCAGTTTTATCTTTCATTGAAGAATATGCAACATGTGCTACACCTAAAAGCACAGAAGAAAAAAACTTAAAAGAGCAAGTTTTACGTTTCCAAAGTCATCGGTGTGGAAAATACTGTCGACGAAAGTATAAGAGTAAAGATAAATTCTACACAAAATGTCGATTTGGAATTCCACGACCTGTTCTTTCAAAAGGAAGAGTAAACAGTTTTATGTCAGCTGTGCGACATACTATTACAAGAAAATCGCCTAAGAATACCTACAACCTAAGAAGAAAAGAAGAGTCAAAATATATAAATGACTACAACCCAGTCATTTTATCCATGTGGAATGCTAACATGGATATTCAGTATGTAGCTGACAATTCTATTGCTGTTGCTCGGTATGTCACATCTTACATCACTAAATCTGAGAAAACGGAATTGAAAGAAATGTGGGAAGAGATTTCTCACGAGAAGACTGTCAGTAAAAAGCTATACAATTTCAGTTTAAAGATGTTATCGCATCGAGAAATTGGGTCATACGAATGCTCAGATAGGTTATCTTCTGCAAGTCTGTACTCTAAATCCAGAAGAGTAATTTGGGTAAGTTTAGGCCTTGCAGGAATGCGAAATCGGGGACTGAAATCTATTTGAGAAATTGAATATTTAGCAGAGTACGAACCTGAAAGTACAGACATTTTAAGAAAAAACATGTTGGACACATATTACCCAAAGAGAAGTCATCATCTTGAGAACATGTGTCTCTATGAAGTGCTGCAGAACTACATTTATAAACTGAATGCCACTGAAGACATCAACAATGGAAAATATAAAGTCATTGGTGAGGAAGGATGTTTGGTAAAACAAACAAAAGGAAGTTTGATTAATCACAGAAAGCTGAGTTGCGACACTACTGACAAGAAGGAATTTTACCACTCAGCACTTTTACAGTTGTTTAAACCATGGCGCTCAGAGGATGAATTACTTGGACATTTTCAAAGCTATGAAGATTCCTTTAATGCATGCAAAGATACCATAGAATGCAGTACTTTCACAACTTATGTACAAATGTTAAATGAAGAAATTGAACAAGAAGCAACAATTGCAGCTGAAGTAGCTAGAGACAGTTCTCAAGACTGTCAAAGTTCTGGGACACTCAGTCAAGATCCCCTCGGACAACCAATCGTAGAAAATGAAGCTGCAATAGCCATGACTGAAGTGAAAACAGCTATGAATCAAGCCCAGGAAGATTTAATAAACTTATCAAATTTGGAACAGCAACTGAATGATGAACAACAACAAATTTATGAGGAAGTCACAAAACAAATTGATCATGGATTACTACATGAAATTAAAGAGTGCTCATGCACATCATTTGAACCAATCAGAATCTATGTGAGTGGACAAGCTGGAACTGGAAAAAGTTTCTTGATTAAAGTAATTAGAAGCTACCTACAGAAAAAAACTGATTCAACTTTGTCTTGTGTTGTTACTGCTCCAACTGGGTTAGCTGCATATAACATAAAAGGAATTACCCTCCATCGTTTGCTAATGTTACCAGTAGAGCATGAGAACAAAATACAATAGCACAAGCTAACAGGAGAAGCATGTTTTGAAGTTTCAAGAGTATTGAAAAAAATGAAAGTTCTCATTATTGATGAGGTAAGCATGGTATCAAACTTAATGCTTGCCTTTGTTGATTTAAGAATGCAGCAAATTCTAAAGACAAACTATGACGTGCTATTTGGAGGAAAACATGTTATAGTTTTTGGGGATCTACTGCAGCCCAGTTAAAGGACAACCAGTATTTCATACTCTTACACATGAAGACACGAAAAAGTCGTTAGGAAGTATAGGTAATGTGAATATTTGGACATACTTTGAGTACAAAGAACTCATTACCAATATGCGGCAAGCAAATGATGATGATTATGCAAGTATTCTCAAAGATATCAGAATTGGACTACTCACAGAACATGGAAGAAAAGCTTTACAGAGTCGATTGCTATGTAATTTGTTTTCAACAGAACAAATAGTTCCAGAGAAAATATACAAGAAAATTGCTGAATAAAAATACTGTAATCTGCTTAATGCCAACACTACATGAATGCTCTATATTCAATCAAGAACTTTTGAAATTGGAAAATGAAGAGATTGTAAAACTGGAAGCTGTGGATAAAATACAACATGAAGGAATAACTATTATATTGACAAGCAAATTGACAACTAAATTGGATTCTCTAGAGAAAAACATATCGAAAACAGCTGGTTTAGAAAAGAATCTTTATGTATGTATGAACTGTCGAGTAATTTTAAGACGTAATTTGGATGTAGAAAAAGGTTTAGTGAATGGAGCTATGGGTAAAGTTGTGGGTTTTGTTAATTACCAGAAAAAAGATGGAATTGAATTTTTAAAAATAAAATTTGATCAGATTGAAGAGGTTAAAGACATTAGTCGTTGTTCAGTTCATTTCTTGCTTGTGAAAGACTTATATGTACGTAGGAAGCAGTTTCCGTTTTCTCTAGCATATGCTGTAACTATTCACAAATCTCAAGGATTAACTGTAGATAGTGCTTTTGTAAACATTGGATCTAGTGTGTTTAAAGAAGGTATGGCATATGTTGCTTTGTCATGCGTGAAAAAAATATCTGGTTTATTCATGATAGACTTTGATGAGTAAAAAGTTAGTGCTGATGTAAACTGTGTAAAGGAATATAATAGATTAAGAAGAATCTATGCTCCTCATTTAGGTCAGTATCCTGTGTTTGAGAAACGTGTTGTTTGTCAGAAAAGGAGAATTGAGAATATCTGTAATGAAGATGTACAGAAGAGAAAACAAAAGGAGAGTAATGTGATTGCAAGCAAAAAGAAAAAGGACATTGTTGAAGAGGTTGTTGGTTGTCATTTTGAAAATAGCTCTGGTGTCAACTGCTATGCTAATGTAGTGCTGAATGTAGTATTTTATCTTGAAAGTTTGCAAGAGCAGATAATATTAAATCATGAAAAAAGATTCTGTTCTCTGCTGAGTTTTCTTTATGAGAAGCTGAGTAATGATAAAACTAAAATAGAAAGTGCTTCTGATGTTAGAAATCTTTTAGATGTATGTTCAGGATGTACACAGTTTACACAAAATGTCCAGCAAGATGCACAGGAATTCTTAATGTATATGCTTATGGTACTGGAAGATGAAGGGGTAGAAATAGAAAATATGTTTGGTCTCTCTTATAAATGGGAACATAGTTGTGAAAACTGTTTGAACACATGCAGCTCTAATGTTGATTCTGAAAGATTCATATATTTAACATTACCAGAGAGTAAATCAGTGACTTTTAGTAAATTAGTTAAAGATGCAAATCACAACATGGAATGTTCTCTTTGTAAATCAGAAATGTTATCAACGTTATTTTTAAAGAAATATGGACAGTATGTAATTTGAATGATGCAACGTTGTAGAGCTGATGGAACAAATTTGGACACTTTCATAAAGAAGTTTACAGGAAATCAATTATCAATATCAGGAAAAACTTTTGTTGCAGTTGCAATAATTTTCCATGATGGACTTTCTATAACATCTGGTCATTACACAGTTTATCTAAAATGTGAAAAAGGCTGGACACTGTGTAATGATTCTCAATTGATTTTCAAGCAACGTTTGCCTGCAGAATTACCAAATTCCTACTTAATTTTTCTAAAACCAAAATTTTAGATACAAATTGAGAGCATCTGAAGAAACCATTATTTCGATTTTATAGGAATAACATTGGATATTTCACCAAAAAAGAATTTAAAAATTACCATTTGGCCTCATGGAAAGGTAAACATTTCTATTGTGGACTTCTTTGACAGATATTATTTTGGTGTATGAGCTTAAGCAACAAGATTTACAGACGTTATTTATTGGAAATAGTTATTGTTCTTAGATGATATTTTTAATATATATGTTACATTTCTATCAAGGTATGTTTTACTGAGGAGAGATTCAGGGCTTTTTTTAAACAATCTTTCAGATTGTTAATTTTTTTGCCCGCTGTTAAGTGATGAATGCAATTGATTTCACAATTTGCAGTGAAATTCAATATATTCTGAAAACAGCAAAAAAAGGGCAAAAAATTACTTTGTTAAATATGAAAATATGTGTACTGTATTCTAAAATGTATTGTTAAATATTACTACTTTTTTTCTTTTTTTTCAGATCAAGAAAGAAAATTTTGGAAATGTAATCCTTTTTTCTAGCAATTAAAAAAAAACATTTATTTATAATTAAGTTATTTTGTTGGTCAGGTAAGATTGAAATATCTGTATTTCTCACCCCTTCACTTTCATGCTCCCTTTTCTTCACTTCTCCTCACTCTGCTTTTCTCATTCCCCTTCTCTCTGTCTTCTTCCTTTGCTGCACTTTCGTAACTCCCTCACTCCTTCTATACTACTCCCCTAGGTTTACTGCTTCCATCACTATTTTTTCAACCATGTATCTCTCCCTGTCTACATGTGTCTCAGTCATTCTAACTGCCTTACTCCTTCTCAGTTCCTTGCTCTCTGTCTCTGTTTCTGTCTCTCTCCCTTTGTCTGTCTTACCCTTAATTTCCTTAACATCTCTGGGGCAGATTAACAAGGCCTCTGCGCCACCACTACGTCACTTTTCATAACGTACTGGTGGAGCAGGGAGCTCCTTCATATTTACAAGGAGAGGAAAAGCCACACTGCGTGACTTTTCCTCTCCACATAAATACAGCCACTTCACACGCAGCACTGTGCGTTGAAGGGGCGTTCCATGGCTGTTGTTGTGGGTGTTCCCATGCAACACACAAAGAACTAGACACATCTCCAGGTTTACGAGAAATCGTAACTCTGGAGATGCGTGTGAATGCTACGCCACCCTAGAGGTGGTGTTGTGAGGCACAACGAAGAGAAATGTTTTTATTTCTCCTCGTTTTTTCCTCTTTTAGTGCGTCCTTCATTCTACAGCACGCATTGAAAGAGGAAAAAGCCTCTTGTGATTGTTTTTGTGCAGGAAGGTGTCCCTTCCTGCACAAGAACAATCTCCCCACCACGCAGGCATCCTTGTACCATGGTGCAAGGGAGCCTGCGCCGGCACATGGCTGCAGTTTGTACACCTGCGCAGGTGAAGCATAGAGATGCGACAAAAAAATCGTATAATAAATAGAATTAAAAATAAAGTTTAAGTGTTTGGATGTTGGTTGGCTCTAAAAAGAGCCATTGTGTTAATTGAGTGTTTTTTGGTACCTATAAGTAAGTATTGATGCAGAGTCTAAAGATCAAGAGGAAGACTCTGTTCCCTTCATCTGTGAAATGTACACCATCTACTCTATAAATGCCTAGCCAATTCCCTCACTATTTCTTCTTATTTCATTTGGAACAAAGAACAGAACAGGTATCAATTTTAGTTGTAAATGGCAGAAGAGCACTCTACTTAAGGGAGTGAGGAGGACATCTGGATGCACTCAGAAGCATTAGTTCATAGTAGTTTCTCTTCCAGAATCTTCATACACCATAGCCACTCCCCTCACTATTTCTTCTTATTACCTGGGACAAGGAGCTGAGCAGAAATCAATTTTAATTGAAAATGGTAGAACAACAGTGTATTTCAGGGAGTGAGGAGGAGTCCTGGATGCACTCTGAAGGTGTCTTTCAGTAGAATGACAAAATGAAAAGAAAGGTAGTTGTAAAATGGAGGCTTCTATACTTTTTTTTAATAAAAAGAACTCATTGGCTGTTTCAGACCATTCAACACTAAAAATGAGGCTGTATGTTTACATTTTTAAAAGCATGTTTTGTATTGGTTTAGAAAAATGTGTTCCCACAGAACATTACATTGGATTTGCTGTTAGGTTTGAAAAGTCAAGCACTCTTGCTCTTTGGATTAGAAACATTATGTGCTGAACTTCTGACGTCTCTGCACACACAAGTGTTACATGATCTAATGCTATGCTAGCAGGCAAAAGTCATGTTGGGGGTAGAAATCATTTGGAAAGGGTTAAAATATGCAAAAAAAAGAAATGTGTGTTTCCATTTAAAAAAAAGGTGGAGAACGTGAAAAGGGGGCAGGGTACAGCGTTCCTGACCCCCTACCTTTTGACAGGAGGTCCCTAAAGGACCATGAAGGGTAAAAAAAACATTTTATTTTTTATAAAAAAATCGAGTGGTGCGCGTTCTGTGCGCGCACGGTGTGTGCACGGCGGGGAAAAAAACAAAAAAAAAACTAAAAAAATTAATAAAGTGTTTAGATGTTAGGTGGCTCTAAAAAGAGCTGTTGTGTTAATTGAGGGACAGAGGAAGAAAAGAATGGCAAACATTATAGGGTGCCGCACGTGTGCTGCTGTATCTTGATCACTATTAGGGGAATGCTGGTCTCCCCCAAAGCAAGAAGAGCATTACACGTATTGCACCGTATATGCACCCTCTTAAACAGAGGGTGTATATCCAGAGGAGCAGAAGAAGGTGAAGCTGCCGCCGCAGATGAAGTGCTTGGCTGAGCTGCCGATGATGTACTCGGCTGAGCTGCTGCGGATGTGCTCAGCTGAGCTGCTGGAGGGTTTTCTCTAGCAGCTCGAGCATAAGCCACAGGATGTACATGCCTAACGTGCCTGGTCATAGTGAATATACTAAAAGAGTATTTCTTTTTAGGATCTCCTCTTGATAAGACACGATCACAAAGAGTGCAGGTGACTTTGGGAGCAATCACTTTCTTCTGCCCCTGTGGAAATATAAAATATTGGCATATGAAAGAGTCTTTGTGTTTCCTCTGTCTCTGTCTCACAAGGGTCTCCTGCTCACTCCCAGAAGATGATTGCTGCTCTGCCATTCTGAAGTACTGAAGTACTAGAAAAGCTGCTCAGCTCCTTCTCCCAGGGAATCAGAAGTAATAATGAGGGGAGTGGGTGTGGTGTTTGAAGTTTCTGGAACTGAAACTGCTATAAACCAATGAAAAGTGTTGTTTCTTGATCACATGACTTACCGTGCGTGCACGGTACGCTTACACTACACGCACGGTACAAGCACGCATGCGCGTACGTAAGACGTGCACATGCGCGTACGGAGCACGCACGTACGACGCGCATGCGCGTACGGAGCAGGCGCGTACGCACCACGCACGAAGTACGCATGCACACGTAAATCACGTACGCAAGCGCACACGGAGCACGTATGCATGCAAGCCACGTGCGCGCACCTTATGCGTACCGTACGCGTACCGTACGCGTACGGGCACGCACGGTCTAAAACCCTTAAAAAAATATATATATATTGTTTAGAGGTTTATAGAAGATATTAACTATGCTGTTCAACTATATCTAAAATTTTAAAAAAAGCTGAGCCATTCCATATTGCAGGATACAGTAAATCTATAATTATATACATAGGTAGCATATTGTAAAAGAAATAAATAAAAAATATATTAAAACATTCATAACTTAGCATTTCAAAAACCTTGCAAATTCACTGAAAAAACCATAGGTTTCACACACGTTATAGTTAGGAATTAGCATTTAAAAAATCTTGCAAATTCACAGAAAAAACCATAGGTTTCACACACGTTACAGTTAGGAATTAGCATTTAAAAAACCTTGCAAATTCACTGAAAAAACCTGCTAACTATAACTCGCGTGCCCGCAATGCACTGCTGATGATGTCACATATTACATCACTCATGACATGGTCAGTGACATCACTCATGACATCACTGATGACATCTCAAATGATATCACTGATGACATCACTGATGACGTCATCCATGTGATAAGTTACCACATCTTCTCACACCCTAACATAACCTTTGATACACCGACTCAGAATTTAAGAGTTCCATTCTCAAAACCATACATACTGCAATACCAATAACTACATACCCACTTATTAACTCTTAGGTCTACATACACCTCCACTCATTCACCTGTACAGTCACTCATACTTACAGTCACTCCATACAAAACTATCATATGCATTTATATACCTATATAGATACTCACACACTACCAATCATCCATAGAGGTACTCTCACACCTACTCAGTCATGCAAAAAATCACACTCCCATTTACTCACCTATGCGGTTATACACACTCAAGTTCACTTACTCATAAAAATAGTATCACATTCTTACGCTCTTATAGAATCATTGATACAAGCACACACTCATCCATACAGTCACTCTCACAATCACACACTCTCACATCTACCCACTTATACACTCTTACACGCATATATACTGCCTTTCACATATGTAGTTAGTCACAAATGTACCACTGAGATATACATTCAATCCCTAACACACCCATACATACACTCACTCAACCATACAGTCCATTACAGATGCACTCTTAAAACCATGCACCCATAGAATCACCCCCTCACACATCTATGCATAGAGTCACACACACCCTACCCACACAAACACTCAGGAACCCATACAGATACTGAGACAAGCAATCAATAACTCATATAGACAATTATATAGGTATTCACAAAACCATGCCGCCACTTAGACACCAACATACAGACACATACAAATATTTACACAGTTTAGTCACTAGTCTGCAGTAAGATACATTTAATGACTCACTTATAGAGTCAGTTACGCACCAAAGAGAATCATACATTTACACACTTGTACACCCACTCATTCTTCAACAGGCCTTTCCCTATATATATTAAACATATTAAAATTGTTCAGAAACACATACTCAATGGATGATGTCATCAGTGATGTCATTTGAGATGTCATCAGTGATGTCATGAGTGATGTCACTGACCATGTCATGAGTGATGTAATATGTGACGTCATCAGCAGTGGATTGCGGGCGCGAGAGTTATAGTTAGCTGAACTAACTATAACGGGGGAATTTCAATGGTTTTGTACGAGTGAAATGTCCAGCTAACTATAACATGTGTGAAACCTATGGTTTTTTCAGTGAATTTGCAAGGTTTTTTAAATGCTAATTCCTAACTATAACGTGTGTGAAACCTATGGTTTTTTCAGTGAATTTGCAAGGTTTTTTAAATACTAATTCCTAACTATAACGTGTGTGAAACCTATGGTTTTTTCAGTGAATATATATATCTGCAAGATGCATAGATATGTAGTTCAGTACAGTAAATCAATACTTACTTTATATGCATTACCTTTCTATATGTTTTCTTTGATTTTCTGTCCACAACATTCCAAAACCACAATATTCCTACTCTCGATATTCCATTGTACAATCAAGAATATCGCTGAGGAATGCATTACATTCAGGTTTTGGTACTAGTGGGATTAATAGGTGTACCTTTATGCAAAGCACACAATACCTAGCATATGCAAAAGAAAAAAATAGTTATGTGTGTAAAAAAATAGAGTTACACATAGGTGAGAACAAGACTCAAAGACAATACTAGCACACAAACACAAACATTAAAAAACTTATTAAAATGACTTACTCACAAGTTCCAGCAAATGAAAAGGGTTCTAAAAAAACGTGAGACCGATGCCCATGACTTGTAATGATGCATCAGTGGGAGTAGTACTCAAATTATCATTTCAAAGAGTGCATGTTTGAAACAGAAATCAATAGTTGCCCCTTCACATTTCTCAGATATGGTATTAGAAGCTCATGCACTAACTTTCAAAGATTTCCAAGTTAAGTGCTCACGGTTTAGATGTCTGAAAATCAGGTGCACAACTTCACTCTGCAGCAGTTCACACATTTATGATTAGAGGTGTCGGTTGACGGTCGATGGGTTATTGTTACACTGCTTATAGATAATATTCCTATCACTTTTTTTAATGTGTATGCCCCAACTGGGATTGCCAGATTATTTTGGCCCTCTATTTCAACTAAGCTGTCCTCCCTTTCTGGAGATTACATACTTCTAGGGGGAAATTGTAACCTAGTTGTTGATCCCTTCGTCGATCGTCATTCCAATGTTAAATTTGTCCCCTCTAGGATGCACTCTCAATTTGTTAACACCTTTCAAAATAATGCCTTAGTGGATATCTGGAGATTGTGTAATCCTGATCTTAGAGAATACAGTTTTTACTCCCCTCCACATCAATCACAATCCCGCATTGATCATATCTTCCTTAGTAAATCCCTATCCCAGCACGCTATACGCTCTGACATTGGTTCCATCCTAATCTCGGACCATGCTCCGGTTCATGTGGACCTTGACCTACTTCCTTTTTCCCCTCACTCTGGCAGATGGCGTTTCAACAATGCTTTGCTTTTGGAACCTACTTTTTGTTCCGAATTTACTGCCTTTGCCACTGAATTTTTCCTTTTCAATCATACCCCTGATTCCTCTTTTGTTACTGTTTGGGATTCTTTTAAATCAGCCTCTAGGGGTTTTATTATTAATTTTGTAGCCCGACGAAAGAAACTTTGAGAAGCCAAAT
This sequence comes from Triturus cristatus, assembly GCF_964204655.1. Lineage (NCBI taxonomy): Eukaryota > Metazoa > Chordata > Amphibia > Caudata > Salamandridae > Triturus > Triturus cristatus. The sequence continues at coordinate 114,960,766 of NC_140588.1, forward strand.
CCGAACGCATTTTAGCTAATATTAATACTTTAGAGCTTGATTATCATGCTTCTAAATCTGAGATTTCTCTTAAAAAGCTTATTGATGCGAAAATTTCCTTCAATAAGTTTACAACTGATGCTGCCTCTAACCTTTTGCTAAAATGTAATTCCAGGTATTATGGGGGTAAGACCAAAATGGGGAAACTTTTGGCCAATTACTTAAAGAGAAGAAAGGAGCGTACAAAGATTGAGTCCATTAAGACTTCCACTGGGAACTCTTGCTTTAAAGATAAAGACATTCTTTCTGAGTTTGTTAAATTTTATGACAATCTTTATACCCCCGAACACATCCCGGAGACTATGGATCTTCTTTCATATTTTCATTCGCTTCCCTCCCCCCCGTCTTCTCAAGTTGATTTTATTGCCCTAGAACAGGACATTTCGCTTTCTGAAATCTCTCATGCTGTTTCTAAATTGCGGCACGGTAAGTCTCCAGGTCCTGATGGTTTCACTATTGAATTTTACAGCCACTTCGCCTCTCTACTTCTCCCTAAACTATTATTATTATTCCGATCCTTCCTTGCAGCGGGTTCTTCCAGCGGCCCCTTCCAACAGGCTTTAATCTGTTTAATTCCCAAAGAAGATAAGGACCACTCGTTATGCAAAAATTAATTTTACCCGATCTCATTGGCCCTGAACAATCAGGCTTTGTCAAGGGCCGTCTCTCATCTGACAATTCCCGTGTTTTTCTTAATATACTTAGCAAGGCTTCCTCTTTGTCACTTCCCTTCGCGGCTATTTCTTTAGACGCGGAGAAAGCCTTTGACAGGATTGGATGGGATTTTATGTTTCAGGCCTTGCGCTGGATCGCCTTTTCTTCCAAATTCATCTCTATTATTTCTTTACTCTATTCTAATCCCCAGGCTTCCATTTTTGTCAACGGGATGACCTTGGATTATTTCTCGTTACACAGGGGAGTGCGACAAGGCTGTCCTCTATCCCCCCTACTTTTTGTTTTAGCCTTGGAACCCTTTCTTACCAAATTTCGTCTAGACAACAGTATTTCTGGTTTTAAATTTAGTTCGCGTCAGGATAAACTCTCGGTCTATGCTGATGATATTCTTTTTTACTGCTCTGATCCTGTTTCCTCTATTCCCTCTTTTCTCCAGCAGGTGTCTTCCTTCTCCGCGGTCTCTGGTTATCGCCTAAATGCTGATAAGTGCGAGATTCTACCTTTAAACCCTATTTGTCAAAAGCATCTTTTTTCCCAAACGAGTTTCTGCTGGCAACCATCTAGGATCAAATATCTGGGTGTTTGGTTCGCTCCTCTCTTGTCTGATGCGCTCAAATTTAATTTTGATTATGTCTTCAAGAAAATGGACACGGCTATTCAACGTTGGAACCCGCTCTTTCTGTCTTGGTGGGGTCGGCTCAATTCTATAAAAATGATGTTATCCCCTCTTCTTCTTTATACCATTTCCATGCTTCCAGTACACATTCCAGTTTCCTTCTTTAAACGGATTGATTCCTTGTTGCTGAAATTCTTTTGGAATGGCAAGCGGTCTCGGATAGCTTTGGCTTCATTGCGTAAGGATAAGGCTCAGTCTGGTGTGCGCTTTCCGGATTTCAGAGAATATCATCGAGCTTTCTCTTTGAAACAATCGACCTGTTGGTTCTCTTCTGATCTTCCGCACTATCCGCCCGTCTGGTTAAGTATGGAATCTTCCTTTCTATCCCCCTTTACCTTTCGCGAGTTCTTATCCTTCACGTCTTCTTTAGTTCGCTTTCGTACGCCTGTTATTTCTCATTCCCGCACTCTCCTTCTACCTTACATAATATCATCTTATCCCTCCCTCCTTTCCATTCCCTCCTTTCCATTCACGAACAACCGATATGGCACAACTCTCTTTTCAAAATTCGTAATCGCACCATCTTTTGGAAGACATGGCATTCTCGAGGATTGTGTTGGATCACTCAATTAATTTCCCAAGATACCCCTCTCTCATTCCAGGAACTTCAATCCTCTTTCTCACTGCCCTCTTCTGCTTGATCGCAATACAATGCCCTTCTCCCAGTCCTGATCTTATATGTTCGCTCTTTGGCGCCATCTACCGATATTCCTTTGGACCGCAAAGCTACTTCTTTATTATTGGAGATGTCTCCCTCAGCCTCTGCTATTTATAACTCTTTCCGGTACTCCACTGACAGACTAAAATCTAAAATCGAGAATGCATGGGAATTGGATCTTTCTCAGGGTTGGCCAATACCTTTTTGGGACAAAATATGGGCTAAGCTTCATAAAGCCTCTAGAGCTGCTAATACTACCCAAACCTTATATTTCATGTATAACAGAACTTTATGTACTCCACATGCTTTATCCTGTTTTTCACCTGACACATCCCCTATGTGTTGGTCCTGTTCCTGTCCCGTTGCAGATCTCAAACACATGTTGTTTGAATGCCCTCCTATCTCCAAGTTCTGGCACCTAGTATGGACGCAAATACAAAAGATATTCCAACTTCAAATTGCCTTTTTCCCTTCGCAAGTTTTTCTAGGTTCCCTATCACCGACACTCCCGCAATCTCCTTCCCATTATCTACTACTTGACCTTCTAGTTGCTGTGGCTTTCCATACCATTACTTCTAATTGAAAACAGGCTGCAAATGTCTCCTACCAATCTTGGTGGAATGCAGTTTGCTTCCATCATCGCCTAGATACTAATTACGTATCTCCCATTTCCCTAGCAATTAAACGCGACCTGATTTGGCTCCCTTTGGTATCTTATCTCTCCTCCTTTGCTCCAGTGCATGCCTCTCCTGATCCTAACACAGTTGAGGTGCATAAGCCACCATGATTTTCTTGTTTCTTTAATGCCCTTTTGTTATGATATTACGTTCTACTATACTATATGGTATTTTTCATTCCTATACGTAGGCTCTGTTCATGTAAGCTTCATGCTTGTTATATTTGCTGTTAATAAGAGTTTCTATTGAATTGCTTATTTTTTGTATATGTTTATCATGATGATTATACCCCGTTCCCCTCCCTTCTCCTTCCCTTCTTTATTTCTTCAATAAACTCAAACTTAAAAAAAAAGAGCTGTCGGTTGATGCAAAAGTATGTAGTATCAGGAACGACAGGAGCAGGGGACCTTCCACCAGTGATTTACTTCGCTACTCCATAATCCTTGATGCAGCTATATGAAGCTTTATTTGAGTACCTACATAGTTCGTACAATGTTTTATAATGGCTGTTTTACATCTCTTATGATCGCTGGTAGAGTATTTATCATTTGTTATTAACATTTGAAATAGGGTGGAACAATGGGTGCCTGTTGGTTATGTTTTATTTTTAACCTGTTTTGTCTTTGCACGATGTTATGCAACTTACTGCGTAAGGAGGTTGGTAAATACATCTATTGTATAGTTTGAAAACAACTTTAATGATTATCACGAGCAACAAAATTAGAAAGCACCAGAGAGAGGAACACAATTCCTGTAGCTGCTTCCAAGCTTACCTCAAATTTCCCGCAAACAGTCACATTCAGGACTTGTCGTGTATACAAATAATGCTGATTGCTGAATTTTAAATGTGGTTCTTACCATATTTTCATGTTTGGTATGTAGGAATAATGTAGAATTTCTCTCATTGTATTGTCCATTGCCAGGCTTCTGAAAGACCAGGAGTACATGCTGCTGGGCACAGATTTGTTGAGGTCTCAGAGAAAGTAAAGTGTACCTTCTTTTAGAGAGCACAGTTTAAAACACAGTGCTGTTTTGGATGGCTTGAGTGAACCCTGAATGGTGGGAGGTAAGAATTAAAATGTTTTTTTCTGGCAGATGTGAATCAGAATATTCGTAACAAGTGTTTTCCGACATGAATTCTGTGGCCTACATGTTGCATACTTAAATATCCCTTCAGTTAATGGAGACCTTCTATTAACTCCAATGAGGTGATCTATTTTGGAAACAAAATTTAGGCAACAGTATTTTGGTAACTCATCTTTCGGCCATTGCCTAATACTGAGATGAGTTGGAGAGGTAAACTATTCCTAAGTATGTGACATTAAGAGTAAAGCATGACATGCCAAGATTTTCTCAAAATCTGGGTTGAGGGTGGCTGTTGAGACTACATCACTGTTTTTATGGATATTCTATTGACTTTTCAAGAACAAAAACAATAAAAAATGTAATCAAGACCTGCACTTAGCCAATAAGACCTAACAAGTGGGAATTCTATCTAGATCAAGGGTTTTCAGTTCCCAATCTAAACATACTTCTATTAAACGTAAATTTGAAGGGATTTTCTTTCTCACGTTGCCTCCAGGTGATGCCCTGAATGCTTACAATTGCCAAAGTGCTACCAGAAGTTATCTGTGTCAAATGCCTAGTCTTTCAGGATTGCAACCTTAAGAGTTATACACCTGTAGGGGCCTGGCCAGCTTTAAACGGAACAGGTAATAAAAACTTGAGGCACCAGTGATTGGCTCCTGGGGGCGGAGGACAGGGGAAAACCCCAGGTAAGATGGCCCACATGGCATTTGAGGGGTGACAGAGAAACTGCCTTGGTGAACTAGTTTGAGGAAGGGACACAGATAGTCCCTAGAGTGAAGCAGGAAGGGAGCTAGTGGTTTCTCGGACCCACGCTGCAATGGTGTGGCTGAAGACTGGGGCCTGCAGCTGATCCCCCTTGAGTAGAATCACATGTCCGGGTGGAGAATGACCAGGGGATGGCGGCCCATTCTGCAGTGATTCTAGTGCTCATAAGTGCTGGAAAGCAGAATTGACATTTTTACGCCGATATAGAGCTCCTAAAGTAGGATCACAAAAAACTAGTGCAACAAGCAGAAGAGTCCTCACTAACCCAACTGACCTCATGATCTCAGAAACCAATACCAAGCTATGCAAAAAACTGTGTACCAGCTCCTGGATCATGCAACACATGCCGAAGACTGTCCTGGTGTAATAATTGCTCCTAGCACGCGATTAGGGCCCAAGTATGGAGATGTTTCTGGAGGACTGTTAATTGCTGAAAGTGCCCATGGGAAACCAGGTGAGCCAACAATACCAGGGGTGCTGCCCCGAACAGTAATGGCCAGACTCTTGAACTTCCGAGACTGGAACAATATTTTACAAGTGCCTTGCACAGATGGCCCATGGGAATTTGACCTTGAATAACTTGAAGTGGTACCTGCATTACACCAACACAGTGGAACACCACATAGTCAAACCTTCATTGCCATGAAAAGGCACCTGAGGACAAAGAACCTCAAATATGCACTGTTCCTCCCAGCAAAGTCGCAAATCATCAAGCAAGATGGATTTCACTTCCTATGGTTGTTCGCCAAAGCCTGTGATTGGTTGGAGGCGCAGGGCCATCCAACACCAGAGAGGCAGGAGAGAGACAGACCAAGGGACTGATAGAGGCAGAAATTGAGCCAGAGGCCGCACTGACATCTGAGTGCTGACCTGTCAAGAGAGACCAGGCTGAAATGGAGAGGGTCAAAGTCGATGTGCACATACAACAACATCAGGCCATAAACTCTAACAATAGGTGGGCAACCCTTGTGAATGCTCCAACAATACAGTGGGAGAATCCTAGAACTCTAATATGGACTTAGAGAGGTGGCACTCTTGGTTGTCACCCCAATGACGGTGTACATGTTAGGTTAAAGGGCTGAAAACCTATGGAAGGGCCCTTACTGTTCCAAGGCCAAGGGTCACACCCAAGTTCATAGTGACAGGCTTTCTGCTCCTGATGATTGTTTCTACTCCGTGGGACCTCGCCCCCTCTACTGATTTGAGATACTTCTGTATATGACAAGTATGCTAATAATATGCACAGGTTCATAATGTTGAGGCGACAGACTCCTAGGGGCATCAGTGTGCAGGCAGTTCTGAATCTGCAGCAGAAGATAGTGGAGTGGTGGGTCAGGGGGTTTGGAAGGTTGGCTAAGGTATACTGGTTCAGGAAACATATCTGTTTGGTCTGAGAGGCACGGCTTGGGTCCACAAAACCTCAGGGATGGCAAGAAAAACACCGTTTTTGGTACCTCTTGGGCTAACCCTGAAAACACTGGCCTGAGTAGAAACCTTAAGAGGGTGATTGTGTGGAAATACTTATCTAGGCCAGATCCAGATATTGTTCTGCTTCATGAATCCCTTCTGGTGGGTGACTGCTGTTGGTTCTTGAACCGTGGCATGTATAAACCTTGTTTTTTATGCCTGCATATAAACACTGTTCATTGCACCATCCTAGAGCAATACCTGCTATTTACTATTTTGGTGCTTGCAATCAATTTCATTTGCTTCTGTCTATTGATTATCGCAGCACATGTACTCTATACAAGAATAACATTGGTTCAATAAATATACTGAAGAATGTCCCATTGTGTATTCTCTTTATATTTATTCGAGAACAAGAGTGTACGAGGGACTGAGCGAAAGGTTTCTAGATCTGTTACCACGATCCCTGACCCTCAGGGTTGCCAGAACTCCTTTGCTCCTTGTTCAGGTTAGAGGAGGCTTATGGTGGCACTGTGAGCTAACTGGTCTCTAGGCCAACATATACTACAGGGGTTCATGGAATCAGTCTAAGCACAGCATCCAAAGTTTATGTTGTCCACAAACGTGCAGGTCCTATGGATTAGTGGGAACAAAACTACATGGCTTCCAAAGTAAGTTGAGGTAATATTTTACAATTCGCCTGAATAGTTCAATCCTGCCTTCTCAGAGACTCCTACTCACTTCCAAACCGGAGACGTCCATGCTGATAGGGAAATCTGCCTCAGCTAAGTTCGTAGACCCTATGTATTGGCTGTAGGTTGTTCAAGCCTGAAGGATAACATTTCCCACATTGGAGACGAAGGTCCCCAGGCACAGAATATTTCAGCGAACTGTGGACATGCAGCTCCTCTGAAGTTATTACATTTGGGCCTCCCAGCTAAGGACGAAGAAGTAACCTTCGTGGTTGAGGCACACAAAGCATCTTAGACAAAGGTGTTCCATTCCTGGCTGCAAATGCTCAAACATAATGATTTCATACCTACATTGAATGTGAAGAACTGGAGGAATGCACTCCATATGAGGACATAGAGCTTCATAAACATAGAGGTGCCTCTTTCTTACCAAGAACATATTAAATGGTTTAAAGACACTCTCTCACACACTACAGAATATATGAGACTCAGTCCACTCAGCAAAGAGGGAGAGATTTAGCTGGTCGCAGCTGCATACACACCACATTCTGATACTGCTAATCTAACTGCAGCAGAAAAGTGTACACTATACAAAGGTTTAGTAAAGATATAGAGAAATCTCACATAGTTCATAATGCAAACACTCACAGTAAACCCTGCACAGACTGCTCAAGCTGCACAACCACAAGTGGCTACTACTGGTGTCAGCCCACTGTTATGGGAAAGATTCCCACCAGTCTGGAGCAATTTCTGTTCTGGATAGCACAAATAACAAGCCAGCTTGAAGCAGTGTTTCCCTAAATGGTACCCCAGGAAAAACACAGAATACTAAGTATTTGCTTGCCCATTTGGAAGGCTCTCCCGGTGAAAGACTGCCCCTCTTGGGGTACAGTCTTCACTGCCGTTTGCACCAAAACACATGGTACCCCTTCTGGGCTGTTTTACCTGAGGTACTGAAGCAGACTGCTGGAACCCAAGCCCTCCAGGCACTCACAAACCAGACATGCAGAACACAACCTATCAGAGGCAGGCTGGATGGTTAGGCATGAAAATACCAACTTTCTAAAAGTGGTATTTTCAAACATAGAATGTTAAAACCAACTTCACTAAAAGATGTATTTTATCATTCAGTTCAGGTATACTAAATATGTTTTTCTACCATGTTCCCTGGGTCAGTTAGGATTATAAGATGTTATAATCAAACTTCGCATTCTAACCTATGGGGACAGGTAGCCTTGCAATAGTGAAAAACTAAATTGGCTGTAATTCACTATCAGGACATGCCACACATACCAGGGTATGTCCTACCTTATACTTACAATGCACCCTGCCCTTGGGCCTGGCTTAGGAGTGGCTAACATGTAGAAAATGGAAGGTTTAGAGACTGCTAAGTGTGTGCACTTACCAAGTCGACATGGCAGTACTATACTGCACACAGGCTCTGCAATGGCAGGCCTGAGACACACTTTGCAAGCTACTTCTGTGGGTGGCACAACCAGTGCTGCAAGCCCACCTGCAGCATTTGATTTACAGGCCCTGAGCACACATGGTGCACTATACTAAGGTGTGATAAGTAAATCAAACAAGCCAATCATGGAGTCACTAATCTATTACAATGATTTACCGTAGGGAGCACTTGTGCTGTGGCACTGAATAGCAGTGGCACAGTGCCCAAAGCATCTAAACCAGCAAAACATATCAACTGGGGGTGCCAGGCTGACTGATGGGGTTCTTCCATTCAGGAAGGAGCAGATCCATAGGACTGCTTGTCCTTGGATTCCAATGCTGTGTAGGCGTTGGATGAGGATGGGATGGGGTTGGGGACTGTGTCAAATGCTGTGGAGGAGTCCAGGAAGATGCAGGCCGCCATGCCTCTTCTCTCCAGAGTCATGCAGGTGTCATTTGTGGCAGCAGTGAGAGCACATTCTGTGCTTGGTTGGGTCTGAAACCAGACTGAGTGGTGTCAAGTAGTTAGTGGTGGTTGAGATATTTGGTGAGGTGTCTGCTGATAATGTTCTCTAAGACCTTGGCCTGGAATGGTAGAAGACAGAGCAGTCTGTATTTGGCGAGCATTGAAGGGTCCACAGAAGGTTTCTTCAGCAATAGGAGGACAATTGTGGGTTTACAAGCATCTAGGAAGGTCATCATGGAACAGGGGAAGCATTCAGAATGGGGCTGATGTGTTGCAGTTCTCTGAAGTAGGCATGGTAGGCCCAGGGGTCTGATGAGATCCCTGAGTGGATGGAATTCATGGTGGCACTTTTTTCTTGGGTGATGATGTACCAAGTGGTTTGCATTGATCTTTGGATAAGATCAGGATGCATTTGTCGAGCTCTGTTGGATTTGGTTTTGGCCTGAAGTTGCTGTAAATAGCTGTGATTTTGTTGCTGAAGAATTGAGAGAGATTGTGGAAGAGGTGCTGAGAGGGGATTATCCAGTTGGAGGCGGCTGGTGGTGAGGTGAAATCTTTCACAATGGCAAAGGTTTTTTTCCTTCTGTTGGTGCTGACATCAGTGCTGTCTACCAGAGCAGGGTGTTTCGTGGTCTGAGGATCATTTGGTAGTAGCAAATTAGGGTGGATTTTGAACTTGCTACTGTCTGCATTGTCCTGGCTCTTTCTCCATTTGTTCTCCTGTTAGTTTACAGTGGCCTATTATCATTCTGAGTTTCTCCGTGTCTACCTACTGGCCTGGGGTCTGAATCTTGTTGTAGTGCAGTGTTTTAGGGGGCAAGGAGGCACGCTCAGGAGTTGATCCAATTGTTAAAATTCTTGATGGCTTTGGGGTGGCCTTTGATAATATTCCTTCATTATTGGTGGATACAAGCCCAAACACCTGATAGCTATGAGTATGCATGTGTGTCTGGGACCAGGGGCGTAACACAGGCCCCCGCAGCCCCTGCGGTGTGGGGGGCCCCAAGCTCCAGGGGGCCCCCTCGGCCCTCACTCTGGCTGGAGAGCTCCCGATTGAGCCCGGAGGGGGCCCCTCTGCGTATCGTGCAGGGAGGCCCCCTCAATTTTCGTTACGCCAGTGTTTGGGACAGTTGTTTGATATAAAGTATCTTCTTTTTCTTGAAAAAAACATCATTCTGTGATGTTATTTTTATTTAGATTTTTATACTCGTAACTCAGATGTCTGCCTTATATCTTCCATCAGGAGAAATCACAAAAGACAAACGGCATCTGACTATGGCTGCTGCTGTGTTTGGTTTCGATTTTTAAATTGATCAAATTACTTTCCCCAGCTCATCCTGATTGGTGATTGCAATATGTTTTATTTTTCATTGTATTTTGCTATGGTAAACACATTAGTGTGGGTGTACCTGTAAAAAGTACATATAATATAAACCTCTAAGCTCTATTGGATGGTTACTTTTTGACAACTATTCCATGATTACGTGCAACCTCTATTTGTTCGTCTGCCCATTAGCAGAATACATGGCAGGCAAGATCGGTTTTATTTTTAAATCACTCTAAATGTACGAGTTATCGTTTCTAGTGAAATGTTATGCTTTGATTTCGCAGATTTTTAAGCCTATATTTCTCAGTGACATTTTATGATGTATTCTCTTCACACTGGGAAGCTAATCGAGGTCGCTTATTCATGCCCCATTGACAACCTATTTCCGATTGAGAAAACATGTCCAACACTAAAGTTGCTAACCCGAGCTGCAGTGGCTTGCTTGATCAACCCATCTTAATTCAAAATAATTGCTCGGTATTAAACAAGGGCAATTAAACATGAATCTTAACTTCCCCATAGTACATAATTGAATCATGCCAAGTATTAAGACCTGAACACAGACAGTTAGCGTCCAAATTAGATCACTTGAGAACCAAAATGTTAAAAATAAAAAGAATTTACATGACATGCACACTGGTGACTTGAAATCGTAGGGGCAGATTTACAAGCCCCTTGCATAATTTTTGCGCCGCTGTTGCGTCACTTATCATGACGCAGCAGCGTAAAAATGCGGCCCATTTACAACGTGACGCATCTAGGGAGATGCGTCACGTTGTAAAGCCCTGCATCACATTATACCTGCGTCAGCGATAATGTATGCAGGGTGGGCGTTCCAACGCAAAAAAAGCCTTGTAGAAGTGACGCATTGAAATCCACAAGATTTCACTGCGCCACTGCGTCAAATTCTGCTTGAAGCAGGAGTAAGGAGTGACGCAGCACAATGAGGATAGGCCTCCGCCTGCACTGCTGGAGTTGCGTCGTGCTTGCGACACCACTCCAGCAATGCGTGACTTTTGCGTTGACAGATGCGACAGAATTTCGGACGCATCTGTCAATCCTTGCACCATGGTGCGCCGTATTGTGAATACGGCGCATCCATAGTGGCGCAAGAGTTTCTAATGGTGGCGCAGGGAAAGTGACGCATATTTACAGATGCGTCACTTTCTTGTAAATCTGCCCCGTAATATTTAATAATAGTAATAATACACGTAAATAATGTGCATCCTATGATTTAAACACACTTTTAGAAAGAGATTTACATTATATTCTTAACTGTGTTTTAAGGTCTCATGCTAAAATCTCATATTTGTTTCATTTTGTTCTGAACAGTTCAGAAAATAATTACAAGTTTGCAACAGCCAATCAGTAATAAAGTTAGGAAGCATTCTATAACCTCCAGTGCTCTGCCGCTAGTGTAAACCCGCAATAAAAAAAAACTCAATTACCCAATTCCCTCTCAGACTTTCACGACAATGGAGCTCCGTCAATCAGCTTGTCTGAATAGATATTCTTGCAAATTAATCATACTTTAATATTCCCTGCTGTTCAATTACTTTATACAAAATGTGCATCTCAAGACAGGAAGTTGCATAGGTATAATCTTTTATTTAGTTCTGTCGGTATTTGGGCAGTACAGTAGATTATACAGTGCTTGCTTGCACATCATTTACAAAAAGGGATGTCCTTCAAGAACTTAGCAGCTACTTTCGGTTCAATAAAGGAAACGTTAGTTAAGTAAAAATATGATTAATACGTGTTGAAGTGACACAGAAAGACAAAAAATAGGCCAAATTTGGGGGCATATTATCAAGCGGCAGCGATAATTATCGCTGGCCGCTCTTAGCGTGAGGATTTTTATCGCCGGCTATCGCTTGAAAATTATAGCCAAGCTAGTGCTGTATCAACAACGCATAGCTCAATGGCGATAAATAGTCCAGTGATAGCGATGTGTTGCATGGAACATCACTGGTTTTCCAGCGATGTTCCATGGAAAACGGCGATATCCTTGGTGATAGGGCCTGTGGCCTTAGCCACACAATCCACCCTCCATGTTAGGTATGCCTTAGTCAGGAATTTAACAGACATTAAATTCCTGTGTTAAGGCATACTTAACGTGATATTAAATATCACTAACCCTCGTTGTCAATATGACGAAGCTGGGTTAGCGATAATTTCCCAAAGGAGTCTTGTCAGGCACGCCTCCTTTGCATCTCAGTAGCGATGCGATAGGAGGCGTGCTGACAAGGGGCGCTAATGCAAGGATACACGCGCTAGCGTGTCCTTGTTGATAATGTGATAATTTTATCGCCGCTTTTCACCTGAAAACGGGCTCCAAAGCGGCAATAACATTATCGCCGCCCCTTGTTGATATGCCCCTTGGTTGGTAACGAACGATAAGAGGATAGGGTCTAACGGCTAGAGCGGTCGAACTTGAAGCTGGGGAACAGGGTTCGAGCCTCAGAAAAAACGCTCATGGCAAATCACTTAATGTCACTGTGCCTAACAAAATGAATGTGTCCCTCTAAAAGGCAACTGGTGCTTACGTAAAGTGCTCTGATGCCTTCGGTGCGAGTTCGCGCTATATAAAATCCCCCCCAAACTACAAATAGCGACGTTGCTGGTTTTGGTAATAATGCAGTCGCGGCTCCTCAAGGGAGTGCGGTGGGGAGGGGAGGGGCAGGGTGGGGTGTAGTAAACTCCGGCATACAGCCAACCGGAGTTAAGTACATAAATAAAACAAACTACATTGCGCGCGCTGCAATGCCATTTGGTTGCAGCGCGCGCAATGTCATTCGTTTTATTTATTTATTTATGTACTTAACTCCAGTTGGCTGTATGTCGGAGTTTACTACCCCCCACCCTGTGCCTCCCAACCGGCCCGCAGCACTCCCTCGAGGAGCCACGACTGTAATTATTTATGTATATTCAGCAAAAGCAATGAGCCAGGCCTACAACTGCATTTTGCCCTCACAAGGCCTACAGTTCGCAAAATCACAAGGCTTGTGACTTATGCCTTTTTTAATGTACTAAACATACTTTATGACTCGATAACAGGTTCCCAAATTGCAGAATGGGTTTAGAAAGGCATAATGAATCGCTATTTGTAAGAGGGATGTTCAGGGAGTCCCTTCCAAATTGCGAAACATTATGGTATGTATCAGGGTTTATGGTCACTCATCAAAAGATTTGGTGAGGGAAAAGGGTCTGGGAGGGATCCTTCCCTTTTGGGAATTTGAGAAATGGTTTGTTTGAGAGTTTGTAGTGGTACAGGGGACCATTGGCAACTCAAACACAGTTTTTTTAAAACATATATTTTTCTAAATGCAGCCCTGTTTCCTTTAACGAAAATGGTCTGCATTAAAAAAAAAAAATTATTCACGGGCATAGTGGTCTGCTGTCCCCAGCAGCCCACCATCCATGCGATGGTATTGATTTGAGGTGAGTCATAATTTGTGACTTACCTCATAAAAACTAAAGAGAAAATAAAAATTGTTTCTCAAAAATGTAAGTTCTGGCAATACGCACGCTTTTCCATGGCCTCAACTGATAATACAGGTGGTGCATCCAATTGTTTTATAACTTTCAAATGTAAGTTGTGGTAAAAGAACAAATGCCAAGCCATTTATCCAGAAGCAAACACATAAAAAGTAACTTATTTATAACAAAAACAGAAGTTGCTATCTGCATTTTCTCAGCAGATGCATTTATGTATGTAAATAAAATAGGGATAGAAAAGTTCATTGAAAAACAACATGACAAAACTGAGTTCTGCAGTGGAACATCAAGATGGCACCAAATTGAAAACAATTGTTGCATTGCATTCACAACACAATGATATACAGCCCTGCGCACACATGGACCTGTTAAGAAAAAAAAATAAGCCACATGCACCAGTATTTGAAATCCAGACATATGCTACAAACTCATCATAATGGAAAATTGTTATAGGCTGAGCTTGCAAGGAGGGCTGAACTAAATAAAGGTACAGCTTCACTTGACAGAAATATTCTTGCAAGATCTTAAGAAAAGGCGGAGATCATAATGGAGAAGTCAATATCAATAAGGCCACTCCACGACAATCGAATGTGTACAGAAGTACACTTTACCGAGCAATATCTTCAACAAGGTACACTGCATGATGAAATATCACATGAAATAAAACGTGTCTATCTCACTTCATGTCAGAGAACAAAGCTTCTCTTCAGAAATTCAAGCGAGAAACACTTGGCATTTCATAACCATGTGTATGCAAGGCAATTCACAGATGTTTTTAAACCACATATAGTATATATGCTATGTCTGTTAGAAATAGGGGTCTCTAGTTTGCAGGTTGTTACCCATGTCCAAGTATGGATCCCTCTTCCTAGTCAGGATAAGGAGGATAGACTGCTAAAATAACCCCTGCTCACCCCCTTGGTAGCTTGGCACGAGCAACCAGGCTCATCTCAGAGGCAGCAAGTAAAGCATTTACACATAACCAGCAGCAATAGAGTGAAAACTCTACAAAAGGGCACCACACCAGTTTTAGAAAAATAAACAATATTTTATCTGTGCAAACAAGACCAAAAATCATATAAAACCCACCATACAGTTCTCAGTAATATCAATAATCAAAAATAAACTTATAGTACAGTTCCTTGAAATAGATAGCTCTCCGGGGCTATCACTGTGCCGTGAACAACAAACCCAATCAGTTCTGTCTGACCACGGCATCGCAGGCCAACTATGGTGTCGGGGAGACCCACAAAACAGGACCTCGTTGAGATCCAAAGAGCCGGCATTAGCAGGCGTCAGTCCTGGAGGTCAGTGCAGGAGTCATTGGGCCCTTGAAGTCACACGTGTTGCAGATCAAACTCCTCGCAGTTGAAGTTAGGAGCGCAGGCATAGGGACTACGGTGTGAAGTGCAGCAGTGCAGCATGCAGAGCCCACAGGTCGCAGTGCAGGCAGCGGCACGATGAAAGTCATCCAGTGGCGTCGGTGAGACTAGGGCTGCGGTGTGAAGTGATGCAGCGCTCCTTGCGGTGCTGGCAGGTCACGGCGCAAACAGCGGCGTCATCGTTGCTGAAGCGCTGTCGTCAGCTGACAAACTGGAGTCGATAACGCCGGTGTTGGTAGGCCAAGGCTGCAATGCGAAATTAGGTCAGTGCATCGTGTAACTTATGACCGGTGCCCTCGAACCAGAGTGCAAGCAGCAGCGTCGATGTCAGCGTGGAGGCATGGCGTCAGGGATACCTGGAAGACGGCATGAAGCATGGTGTTGTGAAGCTCGGTACCCACAGATCACGGTGCAAGCACCGGCTTGGTGGCAGCATAGAACGGCGGCATCGGTGAGACTAGGTATGTAGTGCAAAATGCTGCAGTGCCCTTTTGCGGGCCTTCAGGACACGGAGCCGGGATGGGCTGCTTTTACTTCGGTTGCAGAACAAAAACACACCGTTCCCAGAGCTGGTAGCAGATGAACTTGAAGTCTTTGCTGTTCCTGATACTTCTTGAACAGGGAGCAAGCTCTATCTCAAGCCATTGGAGAAACTTAAACAAAGAAGTTGCAGAAAGTTCAGTCCAGTCCTTTCTCTGCAGAAGACAGAAGCAGCTACTGTAGGCCAGCACACCAAAGCACACAGCAAATTCGTAGCTCCTCCTCACAGCTTCTACAGCTCTTCATCTTGGCAGGTTTTTGAGTACCAAAAGAGTTCTAAAATCCTGGGTCTGTGCCCCAATATTTATACCACATTTCCCTTTGTTCTCTTGTGGCAGAGAGTGTCTGTGCTCAGTCCAAACCAGTTCTATCCTCTCTGGGCAGCTTCCTGGCAGGAGGTGGAGACAGCATTGTCCAAGGCAGACAAGCCCTATTCATGTGCAAGAAAATCTCCTCCCTCTACTCTAAATGCAACCCTGGTCTATTCAGCCTACCCTGACTCATCCAGGAGAGGTAGGACACACCTCAACCCCCCAGTGGCTGTCTACAGTGAATGTACATCCCCAGCCCCTGTCACGCCAAAGCCAGACAATTAATCCACAACTCAGCAGAGGCACACAGGATGGTTAAGCAAGAAAATACCCACTTTCTAAAAGTGGTATTTTCAAACACACAACATAAAAAATCATCTTTACTAAAAGATGCATTTTCACATGCTGAATTCACGCATACTAAACTCCATTTCTCTATTATGTCCCAATGGGAAGTTATACTTGTATGAATGGAAGTTTAAAAATATCTCCCATTCTATCCTATGGGACAGATAGCCTTTCAATAGTGAAAAACAAAATACACTGTATTTCACTACCAGGACATGACATATACAAGTACATGCCAAACCTTTCACATACACTGCACCATGCCAAAAGGGGTACATTGGGCCTACCTTAGGGATGGCTTACATGTCATAAAAGGGAAGGTTAGGGCTTCACAAGTGGGTGCACTTGCCAAGTTGGCATGTCATTAAAAACTGCATGCAGACACCTCAGTGACAGTGCTACTTCGGTGGGTGGCACAATCAGTGCTGCAGGCCCACGAGTAGGATTTGATTTACATGCCCTGGCACTCTCAGTGCACTTCAATAGGGACTTACCAGTAAATCAAACATGCCAATCATGGAAAGACCAATCCACATCATAATTTAGAGTAAGAGCATTTGCACTTTAACAATGAACAGCAGTGGGAAAGCGAGTCAAACCCAGGAGGTCAGAAAGCAAAGAGACAGGGGAAACAGGCCAAAAGAAGCCAGATCTAACAATGTCACTTTTACTTGCAAGTCAAGGAGATCTAACAAACCCTGTACACTTAGATGCAAGCACCTTCCATATCACCTTAACGGCCGTTTACTCTCTACTCATTGCCTCAAAGAAATCAAACAGATACCGATGTTCCCACTGCAAAGACAACAGAAACACAAGCTACAAAATCCAATTGATCTATAAGATCTACATACATTTCACAGCATACTTATTAGTTGGGAAGAAATTGAGACATTTACAAGTAATATGCCCAAAATCTCCCTTCTAATGGGAACCAAGTATACCCTTTCTAGCATTTGACTCTCTCAAGGTAGTTGGAAAGGGTTATTCTGATTCACTTTTACCACTCTACATCCTTAGCAACCTGAAACCGCAATACACCCCTTATATCCACAGACCAGTATAATGGGGTGTAGTCATTGAAAACCAGGTGAACTAGCTTTGCCAGGGTGCCATACTATCAATTCACAGCCAATATGTTTAGTACGTAACAACAGTTCCTGTGCGTTCACTTTCAACACAAAAACATTTACACATCAGCTGGTAACATCTACCTTATGCCACCACACCAATTGTGCATCCACCAATGCTGTATACTGTATATGGTGTCCATGTGGATTAATGTATGTTGGGCAGACCATTCAACAAATCAGAGTGAGGATTTCTCAACATAGGTGCCAAATTCGATGTTCTGTCCTCACAACACCAACGGTTTCTCATTTTGTGGAGATAAAACACGCACCAGACAACATCAGATGGCTAGTCCTGGCACAAGCAACTCTACCGTCAAGAGGAGGTGACATGGAGTACCACCTCCAAAGACTTCAATGCAAATGGATAGACATTTGTGACACTATAGGAAATGGGCTTAACGCAAGTGATCAATGGTGTAACTTTGTTTCTTTAATGAACTGGCATACTGACCATATCTTGATCTGGTCTCATTAATGAACTGTTTGCTACATGTGTCCATATGTTTAACACTCTTTGAATGTACACAATCATGTCTCTCTATTTGCATTTGTATGGTTCAGAACTTATGTTACAAGCCTTATTAATAGTATTCAATATGATAATATGACGAACGTCCATCCCTGGCTTACATCACTATGTTACCCTATGGTACATTCTATCACACTCATCCCATCCAGATGTTCAACTCACCCCATCCAGATTGCCATCCACCCCTTTTCACCTTTATTATACTTTTAATGAACACGCTCACTCCTTACCCTCCAGGTTCCTCCCATGAGCATTTGCTCTACCTCAGCTCAATTAAAAGGATCAATTACCCTTAGTGGTTCTGCCCAACTTTCCGTGGGCTGAATCCACTTTTTATTGCATCTCTTGCATTCTACAAGACTTGATTCATTTTGCACCTAGGGCAACACATTTTCAATTTATGAGCTGTGGACTTTCGTGGAATACGCAGGTTCTAGTCCCCTTTCTCCTGCCCAAACAAGCCTTGTTGGCCCGTCCTCTGATTAGTGCAGAGATTATGTCACCCATAGCAGTACCAACCCTCTACTCATGAGTTCCAGTCCACGTTATGTCACACAAAACAATTTTTTTAAAGAAATTCATTACATTCACTTACAAATAGACCTTTTGTTAATTATACCTTGTTTTGTAATATATATTTTCGGTGGGGACTATATACCCTGTTTTCTCTTTTGCTTACCTTTCGCCCTTATAAGCCTTCTTACCAGGCCATGCTGGAATAGGACAAACAGTGGATGCAGGATCCCCACTTCCCCTGGTCTACTATACCGGCACACTCTTTTCTGGTGCCATCCGCACACACTGGGTACAGGCCAGTCTACAAATTTACATTGCATTTGCGATTCCTTTTTTGCATGACTATTCTTGCAGACATGCTCCAATTTCATTGGAGGGTGGCTGTCAAGTGTTACACCTCCTGACATGCCCCCTCCACGAGGACCCGACCCGGAGGCTCCCTACTCTCCTTATCTTCTGCACTTCTAGGAGGCCACCTCCATAGCATCCTCATCCTCGTAGCAGCGTCCATGCACTAGGAGCGATCCATGCTCCTTCAGGTAAATTAGCAATTCTCCACTTGAGGATTGATGAGATTAGTTCCTTGAGGTGTAAGACCAACGTGTGCTCTAACTCCTTTTTCTTTTTCTTTTACTTCTAGGGACTTTCGCATTGAATTTAGCCCATCACCCAGAATATGCCCCTTTTTTTAATTTACTCGTCTGTCCACCAGTGACTTCAAGGTGAGCCCATACAATACCCTAGTTTATTTATATTTTTCCATCAAATTTAGCCATTACCTGCTTCCTCTTGACACAAGCCCTCTTTTTATAGGCAGTGCCTCCCTCAAGAGATTTCTCCACCTACCAGGATTTATTCCAGGGAATCTATAGGATTTATAATTACCTCATTTTCCAGCCAGTACATATTTTCTTTACACCTTTTGATCATTACACCACACTGGATTCCCACTGTTCCCTAATTCTTAGCCCTTTTTTCTAGACCCCAGGCATTCTCAATGCAGATGAGGCACTATTATCCTTAAAGGGTCGAAACGCCGTTGACACGATTTAAGAGACAGACAACATTTCCGTTTTTGCTGATACAATGAATGAATAAATGTATCCATTATTGCCTTCAATTGAAACTGCTGCCTCTTACTTTTATCGACCAATTTATCTCTTATGCTGATGTTCAGTTTCACCTTGTCCTATTTTTAGGTCGAGCATTCGAGACCTCTTGTATAAAATTTAGTGTATACTTATTATTTATATATTTATGTGTATGTAAATTGTGGGCACTGGGGAATCAGCCCTAGGACTTGTCTGCTTCCCCCTAGGGACTTTTTTTCTGGTCAACTGCCTCTATTTAACTGTTTTGATAGAAAACAACCAGCAGAGGTCAGTAAAATACCAGAATTGCTTCCTCCAGAGGGACTTTCTTTTATTAATTTTTCTGGCAACTGCCTCCATTTAACTTTCTTGATAGAAAACGACCAGCAGAGGTCAGTAAAATACCAGAATCACTTTAGCATCCTCAAGATTCCAGTCCATTGAAATTGTCTTCCACGAGCACCTGTAGACAATAATATTTTTTTCAAATCTTGTATTTTCAGTGATATGACCACCGAAGGCCCTGATTTTATTTAAAAAACAGAGCTTTGGACTATACCATATCCCGCTGAAAGACAATATTTCTCCCCATGTGTTCCCATACATGTCACGCAGTTTGGTGCTTACTTTCCCTCCAAACAGTAGATGTTTCAGCATCCAGGCTAATGTGTTGCATAGCTAAATACATATAAGGTCCCAAAGGCGATATTGATTGCATTGCAAATGCTTGTTCTTTGGTTCTGGTTTGTTTACACACCTCGGTCCCTTTTACACTATCCTCTTTCTAAAACAATTTTTTGATTGTTTTGAATAAAATGAGGTTCAGCTGAACCATTGTTACGTGCTAAACATGCTGGCTGTGCTAATATTGCTTTTTTCCATACGTTTTAATTAACATTGGTTTATTTGGATTTAGTCCGCACAGAAAAATCTATGACATTCATAATTTTCCCGATAATGAGTTCCATGTGAATGCATGTTTCAAGGATCACTTGATGCCCCTATTCGCATGGACCTAAGAATTGCTCTTGTTGTTTTGATATATACTATCAATTCGAGCAATACATTCTCATTAAAACGAATGATAAACAGCAGCAAAATATCTCAGAATGGTACCCTCTTACAATTACACTCAATAACATATACAATGATTCACTATTAACTATGGGCCATATGTAGGTAGAGTAGTATTTGCGATTCTGAAATTGCGATTTTTCGCGAATCGCAGTTTCAGAATCGCAAATTCCGATGTAGGAATTTTTTCGCAAATATTTTGCGATTCCCAAAAATTCGCAGAATAATCTAGCGATTACCCAAATTGCGATTCCTTAATTGCGAGAACGCAATTAAGGAATCGCAAATCTGAGAATCTGCAATTCAGGTGCAGAATGATGACATCACACCCAGGAAGTGTGACTGCCCATGCTGCACCTGATTGCCAGCAGCTGTGTTAGAGCCAGTAGCTGTGTGAGAGCCTGTGTGGAGAGGAGAATAGTTGTGCTCAGCTACTGAAAGCAAGCCAAATGGAGCCCCAGGGGCCAGAGAAGCAGCAGGAAGAACCACCAAGAAAAAGGAAACAGAAATTCAGCGAAAGTGAGCTGGAGATCCTCAGCCAGGAAGTTGTCAGCATCCATGATCTCCTGTTTGGCAAAAGTTCCCTACGTGTGCCAGAGGCCAGAAAACGCAAAATATGGAGTGACATCCAGAAAAAAGTTAATTCCATTGGTGTCACACACCGCACAGTCGAAGACCTCAGAAAAAGGTGGTACGATATGCGGCAAAGGTCAAAGGAGAGGGTGGCCACAAGACTGGCCGAGGCCAAAAAAAACAGTGGTGGCCCGTCCACAGCAACAGAACCAACGCCCCTGGAAGAGCTGGTGGAGGGCACACTGCAGCCTGAGAGTGTGAGTGGAGTGGCTGACCTGGACAGCTCCGAACACACAGACACCAGACAATGTAAGATGCATGCCAAAACCCCCTGATACATCCCCAACCCTCTCACACACCCCAAAAGGCAACCTGAGTGCAACTCCAGTACATGTCCACCAGCACACCCAGAAATGCATTGTGGGAGATGTAGTCACATGCACTGATAACTGGGCCAGTGAGACACAGCCAGGTGGAATAGGGAGGACTCCATCATGCAAATAGGGAAACAGACAGATAGTACCCATGTGAATTTTATTGTGTAAACTATAATGCATTACAAATGCGAGACAGGACACAGGACTAATGTGTGCCATTCAATTCACAGCACCACCACCAACACAGGAAATCGTGCCTGAATGTGAGGAAACTGCTGAAATGGAGGACAAGGCAGGGCAGGAGGAGCAGGGTGAAGCCAGACCTTCAGACTCTGCACCATGCAGGCGGCACAACATTGTGTCACCACTGCCACTGTTGGAGGCACAGGCACCAGACACAGCAGCAGAGCAACAGCCAGTGCACAGGCAGCGTGCAGGACAGCAGCCAACACAGTCCCCTGAACACTCCAGAGTAGGGGATGAGACGCAGGGCACGCCCGTCCACCAGCACTGCTCCTGCCGAAGAGAACACGGTGTTCTCGGGCCTTGAGGGCAGCATGCTCAAACAACAGCGCCTGCAAGTGAAGGGGATATGGTCAATACAGCGGCAACTGGCAGCACACAACCACAACATGACCAAGTTGCGGGCTGGAGTAATGGCCATGACTGGTGCTTTGGAGGGACTGTGCAGGGAGATTATGAGGGACAGGGCAGCCCGGCGCAGGGAGAGACATCGCCTCCACACACGGCTGGACTTGTACACTAGGCAGTCAACCGCCAGTCAACCGCCACATCCCTGCTGGCCAGAAGATGTGTGAGCATGCAGCGTGAGATGGCCCACTGCTGCCAGGACGTTGGCAGTGTCCTGGTGCAGGTAACACATGCGGTGGACCAGATGCGCGCAGCTGCCACAGGTGGCATAGGCACACTTAGTGCAATGGACACAGACGAACAGTCCAGCAGGAGCAGCATCACTCCCCCAATTCCACTGGACAAACGCCGGAGTGCACGTCAGGGCAGGGTGGATGATGACTCCAGGGAGGGCACTGCGCAGACACAGCGAGGGGCAACAGGGCATGCACGTAGGAGGTGAAGGGACACCAGGGACTAATGGCCATGTGTGACGCAACACAGTCCATACTGACTCAGTGGCTGATGGCAGTTATTGCACTGTGACACAAACATGTGCAAGCACGAACTATAAAGTCACAATGTAAGATAGATGTATTCCTGCAACTAAGGAAATAAACATCACTGTCAAACACCATTCAGTGGCATCGTTTCCTCATTACTCACTTAGAAGTAGTTCTGTGTGATCTCATCTCATCTCATGCGCCCGGCAGCCGCACCGGCCTCACCTGCTGGTCCGCGATGCGGAGCTGGTCCCTCCTCATCTGATGATTCAGAGTCTGTCAGATCCACTGGGGTTCCTTTTTTGGTAGCGATGTTGTGTAGCATTGCACAGGTCACCACAATTTTGCAACATGTCTCAGGGCTGTACTGTAGCGCACCACCACTCTTATGGAGGCATCGGAAACGGCTCTTTAGGATTCCAAAGGTCCTCTCAATGGCACAGCGTGTAGCTCTGTGTGCGCTGTTGTACCTCCTCTCACCTGCAGTTGCTGGATTCAGGTACGGTGTGAGGATGTAGTCTCGTACAGCATACGCACTGTCACCTGCAGGGTATAAGCAGATTCATGTTCAATTCTGTCCTGCCACTGCATCACTCTACTGGTTCTGTGTCTGTATGGCATGCATTTACCTAGCAGGTAGCCCTCTCCAAATTTACCATTTGTGAGTCTGCGATGTAATCCACTGTGGCGAAACATGAATGAGTTGTGTGTGCTTCCTGGGTATTTGGCCACAATATCAGTGATTATATGTTGGGCATTGCACACTACCTGGATGTTCAGGGAATGATATGACTTTCTGTTCCGAAAAACATACTCATTCGGTGATTGGGGTGAGATTGCGACATGGGTCCCATCTACGCAGCCAATGACATGGGGGAATTGGGCAATTTGGTGAAATTCCTGCTTGGTCTGATCTGGTGCCTGTTGTGTGCTTGGAAATTGTATGTGGTGATGCAGCCTCTGTACCATTGCAACAAGGAAAAGCGTGGAGGAAGCGCGAAAGTGCACTTTGCGAGACACCTCCTGCTGTGGCAATGACCCCCTGAAAACTCCCTGATGCCAGGAGGTGCAGTGAGCACAGGACCTGAACATGGGTGGGAATGGAGTGTGCCCTGCGTGTGGGGTGTTCAAGTATGGGTGTCAGCTCCTCTATTAAATCCAGGATGCTGTCTGGGTGCAGCCTGTAGTTCACATGGATCTCCTCCTCGGTCAGTTGGAAGAGGGCGATGCGTGCTCTGTAGATCCTTTCCTGGCATCTCCTTCTCTGTGTGGCATCCCTGATTCGCAGCCTCCTGGCTATCACGTACAGGCCAGCCATGGTGGGAAGTCCCAGTGGCATTGTGGGCCTGTTTAAATAGGTTGCACATGGTTGCCACCTGCTCAGAGTTGGTCGTAATTGAGAAGTGCAAATTTGCGAATTTCGTGGATTCGCTAATTGCGAGATCGGTCATAGCGATTTTCGCAGTTGATGTGACGCAGACTGCGATTACGCTAAATAATTCGCAGACTCTGTGTTACGCAAAAATGCTAATCGCTAAATTAGCGATTCTCATTTTTGCGCAAAGGAAACCTTTCCTACATAGCAACGGTCTGTTTTGCGATCGCAAACACCCTGATTTTTGCGATTCGCAGTGTATGCGATCGCAAAAGTGCTTCCTACATATGGCCCTTTGTCATTAAAACATTAAAAAAATCTAAATTCAGCATCCACAAGTTTTTCTATAACTTTTACCTTACTACAAAGTAGTGTCAGAACTTAGGGGCCGATTACGATGTCGGGGGGACCGACACAGACATGTCGTAAGTGTCTTTTCCACCAACATCTATAACCGTGGTCAGACCGCCGCATTAGGATGCGGTCAGTCGAACTGCATTTCCCCAGGGACCAACCGACAGCTTCCAATGGGCTCCTTGAGCCCATTGGGTGGTTGGACCGATCGCATTCCCCACAAAGGAGGCGGTGCCTTCTCAGGCACCACTGTGGGGATTACGATCCAGGTTGGCGGAGATGCACTTTTGGGCCCCAAACAGGGCCCCAGTCCCTAGTTGCCCTCCACTATGGGCCCTGGGGGGGTACCTGTGGTGCCCCACTCAAGATCCCTGTATCATGTGGCAGGCACCACGGTGCCTCCCACAAGGTTCAGGGATGTTTACAAACACGCCTTTTGGCATCGGGCTTGTGTTGCAGCACAAGCCTCAATGTAAAGAGGCATGTTTCTGACCGCCTCCGCAGTGGTCAGATTGTAGTTTGGCTCATCTGACCGCCATTGTAATCAGCCCCCAAATAATAACAGCCTCTGCCACTCAGATACAGGGTAAAAAGGACAATTAGTGGACTTCTAGGAAATATTGTGTACCTCCCACAAGATCTTCAATATAACCACCTAGGAGACTTAGGGTGACTTTTCCTTTACACACTAAAGCCCAGGGCTCCTATGGGGGCAGATGCTTTTCTAGCAACCCCAAGAACAAAATTCACAACATTGGTGGTGTTCCTGTCGTTCATGAGGCACCACAAGGAAAAAATGAAAATTTGCTAGTCACGCTGATAGGGCTCATAGCGCAAGTTTCGTGTTAGCCACAGAGGTTCATTGGCATTCCAGCTACACACTGCAGGGAAAGGCTTTTCGGCTTTTTTTCCTAAGAGCCAGGCACCAATTGGGTACCGAGATGCTCGATGTTTGGGAATTCGGGGAGCCCCAGAACCCCAACAGTCCCCAACTGCTCCCTGCATTGCCAACACGGCTCCTGCATGTCAGCACGACAGCCAACTTCTATGATCCTCAGCTGCCTGTAATATGATTGGGCAGGCACAGGGAATGAGGCAGTTACACTGCCCATATTAAGCATGAGAAGGAGGCTTTGTGCTGAATGTGCACACACCCCCCGACACAGGCACAGAGTTCACAGAGGCACTTCCCTAGTGGTTGCAGCTCTAAAGAACAGCAGTGCTCACAGTTTCTTTGGTTCCTGAGGACACTTGTATTTAAGTAAGATGCCACTCATTTTCAACTTGCTTGGTTCTTGTGTTGGTCCTCAGGAAAGCAGGGGCCCCTTGGGGACAATACCTCATGGGCAATCTACTCCCTGAGGCCTTTGCCCTAACCAGGTAGGTTTAGAAATCTCAGAAGGGGGGTTCTAAATGCCTCTGCTGAGCTTAAGCCTTCTGGGAAAAGGCAATCAGTGCTCATTACTCTTGCTGTTTTTCTGGGCCAATGGCCTCCCGGAGCCCACACACGAGGGCCAGCACAAATGCAGTTTTCTGTAGCCATTTTGGACCTGTGGGTCATCTTGGGCTCGTTCTGCTCTGAGAGGTGGACTTTAGGCACCAGAGAGGTTCTCTTTAGGCCTCTTGGCTTGTAAAACCTTGTGGTTTTCCAAAGGCTGTTAGCGTCATTGCTTTCTGATCTGATGAGGGGGAGTTAACAGCCTTCTTTCCCTACCTTTTAACTCCTTCTGGATCAATCCTCGGTCCAGTGAGTGGTGCACTCCTCAGCTTGAGATCTCCTCCAGAAGCACTTCACAGTCCTCCTGGCAGAGTACTCTCTCTGCCTGAACTCTTGAAGTTCTACGGCTTCCTGTGGCCACTTGTAGAGAACCTGTGTGCTAGAAAGAGTCAGAAGTCCTCCCTCTGATAATGGCTTCCCTCCTACAGGCCCAGTCCCTTGAAAGTTCCAATGGTAAATATCCTTTGCCACTCAGTCTTCACCACGCAATGCCTATACGATGCGTCATTTACCATGCATGCCTGTATCACACGTATGCCTTTACCATGCATACCTTTACCATTTATTTGGTAAAGGCATGTGTGGACAATCAACAGAATCCCATTCAGTCCTAGTGCCCCTGCATTTGGATCAGGGTTACAGTCATTTTTAGGTTCCAGCAAAATCCAACTTCCGTTGTTTCCCCCTGTGCAGAGGTTTTAAACGTGTTGAGGTAAAGTTCCAGAAGATAGACATCTCTGCCCAATCTTAATGTGACACAGCATCACTCCACTCCTGCCTCAATCCTTCTGAACAGAAACGTGGGACATTCCAACATTGTGAATACTAATTGTTGCTATGCAGCCTTTTACTATGTGGTACATTACAATGCATTTATGCAGCATGTTGACCTGAAGGATTTTTTGATTTTCTTATTCAAATCAAATCAAATCAAATCAAATATAACGTTATTCGATTGTTAAAAACAACCATAAAAGCATACATAAAAAAAAATCATTGCGTTTAAAAAAGTCACAACAAATCATTTAGCGATAACTCAATGGCTTAAACACCAGAATTATTAATACAAATCATTCAAGGACTTAATAAAGTGCATTATATTATACTTTTTCTAGTGCAAATCACTTTTTTTAAACACAATGTAATTGTGGCAACACATAAATGATTATCCAAATGTAGGATATCTAACATAGCCAAACGACATTGCCGATGACCCACCACTCTCAAAAATGGCAGTAACACTGTGTGCCTAATATAACTGTAAATGTTTTCTTATTACTTTGACCTGTTTGACAAATCCTCACTTAACTTTCAACAGGAAGATTAGTCATCATAGGATGGAACTTCACTAACTGCAAAATCACTTCCAGATTGTGTTGCCCTCCCTCAGATGCAGTCCTAATATAAGAACCTGCGTCACAATTCTCTTCCATTTGTTTAGTTAGGACCTGGCCAGCAGTCATATAACAAGCTGCCATCTCTATTACATAGTTAAAACATTCTTCCTCAAGTACTGTGTGCTAAGTAGAATGCAGAGGAATTTGTAGAAAAGTGAATTCACTGAGACTGCTTGATAGTGTATGATATGAGCTAACGGTGAAAATGAAATGCTGTCCATGTTATATTGTAGCACAAAAGTAATAGGGATGGCATAACCAAGTGTCTGAATATAGAAAGAAAAAAACAACTCTTTGGGGCAGATTTATCAATCTTTCACACAGCACCCCGCAGCAAACCACCTTGCTGCACTGTCCTGGATGAAAGGGAAAGGGCAGGAATGCACCGTATTTAACATTGTCCTTTCCTAGCGCTGACACACCTTTGGCTGCCTAGCACCAAAGCAGGAACCCTTGCATCATGGTCCAAGGGAGCCTGCATTGTAGGAAGGATTATTTTCTGCAGAAAGGAACATCTTCCTGCACAAAAACAATCCTGAGAGGAATTTTACTCTTTCTTTGTGTGCTGCAGAACACATTACACTTAGGAAGAGGAAACAGTGAGGAGAAATAAAGATATTGCTCCTCTTTACACCTCACCTGGGGAGGTGTAGCATTTTGATGCATTCCAGGTCTACCACTAATGGTCTACCACAAATAGTAAATCTGGGAATGCACCAAAATCCATTGGTGGATGCATGGTAACACCCATGCTCCATCCCTGGAACACCTCCCTGTGGCAGAGTAACACCGTCAAAGTACTTTATTTTGCTAGTTATAAACAAACAGCAGATACATTAATAAAAACACTTAATAATTCAGATCAGTTCTATAAAATGATAAAAATATGTTTTAGACATGCCATTTACATAACATTGTTCCCATGATTGACATTTACGAGTCTTTAAAGCACTTTGACAAAACAAAGCCAAGCAATAGCAGGTATACTGATCAGGCAACTGCTTTAAGAGTTAAGGGGCTGGTCGACATTGCCTCAGGCCGAGTGTCTGCAACAAGGGGCATAAATATCTCTTTCTCTCCTCTCTATAAAGTGTGCAACAGAATAGCAGATGTAGATCACATTGAGGAGATATAGAGTCACACGGGCAAGGAGTCAAAGCTTTCAATTAGTGCATATTGGCAGGATAACCAAGCATCAGCGAAATATAATTCATACAGAATCTTATAAATAAAAATCGGTGGTATTGATTAGTCACAAACGATAGGTAGCTAAGATCAAGTTAGTTTGTTCTAGGATCTGAATAATATTGTCGTACCCTAGGTTTGAGATAATTAATTTCCCACATCTCCCTATCTTGTTTTTCAAATAAATGTTTTTTCAACTCAGACCTCGAGATAGAAAAGCAGGTCATTGGATTCTCGAATAACTTTGGATATCCAATAGTAGATAAACCTATCTCAACTAATTGCAACCATTTTATTTTGCTGGACCCATCTAGTTTTAGACAATCTAAAATAATATCTTGCGTCAACTTTAGGGTGTAATTCCTCCATATCGAGTGCCAGAGAAGAGTGGGGGTGGCAAAGATTTGGTCATAAACATGAGGAAGATCTAATTCAGTGTGGCAAGTAATAGAAGGACAAGATTGTGGAACGCCTAAAAGACATTTCCAAAATTTGTTCTCTATTTGTTGTAATCTGCAAACAGAAGCAACTCCCCACACTGCTGCACCATAAGTTGTGACTGACATTCGTTTTGCTTGGTATACTTTTTTAATGGTTTCTATTGGCTTAGACCCTAGTTTCTGAATTAAACTGAAAATGCCTCCCAAACTTTTTTCCATCATAAGAGAACAAATCTACTACTTCCACATTCCTTCCTGTGGCAGAGTAACACAAGGCAGTGATTTGCGCTGCCATACATTTCTCTAAATTGATTACGACATGCACGGTCCCGCATGTTGGCCTTGCGTGTCTTGAAGAATCTCATTAAGGTTTTTTGTTGCCCTTAGTAGTGGTGCATGGTGCAAGGGCGACACAAACCTTTGATAAATATGGGACTTCATTTTTAGGATTCGGTAATCAGCAAATGATTTCCTAAAAACCTGAAAGGGAAACAAACAAAACAAATTCTTCCATTTGCAACACACCCTATAGGGAAAACTAAAATACAACTGCAATTTTACATGTCCCCTGTTGGACTTGGCCCATTTTGGCTAAAGTTCCTTAAGCCTTTTGCTTTCCCCCTAGACCTTTTTTCTGACATGGTGTTGCCAGCTTAGATGCTTTGGGCACTTTGCCACTGCTGATCAGTGTCAAAGTGCAAGTTTTCCCTGTATAAAGTGTAATGGTAATTGGTTGTCCATGATTGGTATGTTTGCCTTACTAGTTAAGTCCCTAGTAAAGTGCATTATGGGTGCCAGGGCTGGTAATGCAAATTCTACTAGTGGGCCTGCAGCACTAATTGTGCCACCCACACAAGTAGCCCTAAAGAGATAACTCAGGCATGAGTATCACCCATGCATCAATAGACCTAAAATGAACTTGTTTGAACATAGCAGAACCTGGAAGTGATTCAGGAACTGTAAATGAAATGCATAATGGAAACCTGTGGGGCCCCAGATAGCAAGTTAGCTGGGTTTGAAGTGACTGTTTCATGAAAGTATATATACGCTATCTGAGAAAGCAGGGTTGCAGCATGAGCCCAGAATGAGAGCAGAGCCTAATGAACCAAGGGTATGAGCGCAGGGCCTGATGGACTCAGGTCGTCGATTGACTATTCACGATTGCATACCCCAGGCTACCAGTGATGTACAGCTGATTGTGTAATTTGGTAGTAAAGCTGACCGAAAGAGAGCGAAAACATGAAAAAGTAAATTATTCTTTTAATAGTCAGAGCTTGCAAAACATTTAATCAAACATGAAGGGCCATATTATCAAGAATGGCGATAACATTATCGCCGCTTTAGCGGCAGGAAACAGCCGCTAAAGCGGCAATAAGGGGCTTGATAATATGCCCTTGGGAATTCCAATAGAAGCCCAGGTTTGATGTCCTTCACACCAGAACCTGGGATTCTATTGGAATGCACAAGGGCATATTATCAAGTCCCTTTTCACCGCTTTAGCGGCAGTTTCCTGCCGCTAAAGCGGCGATAATGTTATAGCCATTCTTGATAATATGGCCCGTAGTTTCTTAAGTCACCAAAATTCCATCAAACAAATGCCTGTCACATCAGAAGACAGCAACTTCCACTCTCTATAACTTAATCTGCTCATATGTTGGCCTTCCTCCCAACATAAACCCCAATGACTGCCAAATGACAGATTTCAAGGTTTCAGACTTTTTCACCAGCATACATTCCAAATAACAAAAGTCCAATGACATTTTACAAGCAATCTCCACACGTTCCAGGCCTTCCGGATGACTTTTGCATTGCAATAAGGAATTTTCACCATTTCTGTTGTAGCAAAGAGGTAAAGCATTCATTCGCTTAAAATGCCATATTCAAATAAAACAATGATTATTTAAGCATCGTCTCTGCAAACTAAAACACGAAAAATACGAAAAAGAAAGTGCATTTCATCCTCTATACAAGACACTGGACAATGACACTAATTAAAGATGCCGTCTTCCCTTTTTCATGTACAATGTTAGAGGGCAAAATGCCCAAATGAGACCTATAAAGAGATCTCATGAATAGGTTGAACGTAAATTAAAGTATTGTTTATAGCACATCATTTCAGCAGCGTGTGATTACAGATCTTGAAATATACATTATGTTTCATAACTGTTTTAGAACATACAGATACTGCAGCTGGGTGATTTACATAGTTAGGTGATGCTCCGTGGGAGACTAGTGGCGTGGTCGACCAGGGTAGGTATGCGTGAGAAACTGGGTTTTTGAGTGAGGGGGCAAACACCCCTCTAAGGCAACAACAAAATAATCCTTGTCAGGGTGACCCAGGTAAGTCACTACATTAGACTATGCTTAACCCTCTGGTAGCTTTGCAAAAAAGCAATCACGCTTAATTTAGAGGCACTGCATTAAGTATTTATGCAGCACACAAACAGTAATAAAGAGAAAACACAACACAGGAAAAAGCCCAACCCAATTTACAAAACTATAGTAAAATACAATACCTATAATGATACCAAACTGAGAACAATCCAATCAGGCGAACTTGAGATATGCAATTTTAAAGGCTTAAGTAACAATGGCACCAAGAAACAGAGAGCGCTGACTGTGTGTATTTGATCGTGCTAGACAGGGACAAAGTCACAAGTTCAGGCTGAACACGATAAACTGCAGGCCGGATACAGAGACCAGATTTTTCCCTGCTGAAAAAGTTACCTTCTAAAGTCCAGCTCACAGACTTCTAAGCTTCAGGATTTCACAGGAGGAGCTTAGCTGGAAAGATGTCTTTAGTTTTGCAACTCAGTTCGATTTCTTTTTATATGGCTTCAAAGATAGGTAGGACACCTGTAGCAGCCCATGTCTGGATTTATAAAGGGAAGTGCATGCCGACCCTCACTTACGGTTCCGGCTTGTGGGGCTATAAAACTGCCACTGGGTTACAGGCAGAGGAACATAGGGTTTGGAAATGCATCCTCAGGGTGCCGCCAGGGTCACCAATCTATGCCATTCATGAGGAACTCAGCCTACAGTGTGTAGATGCTATGGTGTTATTAAGTTGGCCCCCCTGATGTTATAGTGCTCTATTTGACGCACCCCTGAGGCCTCCCTGTATAGGGATAGTATCCTGGAATATCTCTCATTTGTGGAGGGCCTGTGCATCGCCTGGCTCAGGTATCTCAGAGATACGTATAAGAAACTTGGATGAAATAATATATTCTCCTCGCTTGGTGACATCACTGTGAGGGATAAAAGTTGGCTAAAATCTACTTTTGCGACCTCATGAAAAGGGAAAAGGAAGCATTCAAGCTTATGAAGGCCGCTAATGTAGAGTCCTTGTTGATATAAATCACTCTTGGTCTGGAGCCTCATCTTGCTATGGTCCTGAAAGGTAGGGATAGGGTCCTTTTAACCAGGTGCATTCTGGGCCTGATTAGATGCCACCTTTCATTCCCTTTAGGCCATTTTGATCCAAAAGGAATCTTGGTTTGCCCTTGCTCTGAGAGCTCTTTGCAAACTTTGGCACATTTTGTGTTTTTCTGTGGGTCTTACAGCAGTTACATCAGAAAGTGTTTTACCCTGCTGTTTGGGGTCACTTAACATTCCCGCTATATTCCTGCCCTTCTGTATTTACAGCCACTTCCCACATCTGAGGTCTGTTTAGGTGTGGTCACTTTCTTTAAGAAAGCATTATGGCTCAAGTGCTCCTTATTCTTTTAACTGGCCAATTTGGTGATTGTGAGTTGGATATTCATACTTTTTTTGCGGTGCATTGCTCTTGATTGTCTTGCATCTTATCTTACCGATTACTATATTGTGGTTTGTTTGGGTGGGTTGCTGGATGATATTGTTTTTGATCTTGGCTATGTGCTCTGTGATTTTGGCTTTACATTTTGCCCTCTGCACTTTTCTGGCCACTCTTTTATTCCAACTGTGTTGATTTTGCAATCTGATTCTTTATGAACTTATTGATATGTGTTTTAAAAATATTTTTATGTATCTAATGTTTTTGCGTGTTTGTACTTTTATGGAAAGAAAGAAAGAAAGAAAGAAAGAAAGAAAGAAAGAAAGAAAGAAAGAAAGAAAGAAAGAAAGAAAGAAAAAGGGTAGGTGTTGGATTAACTCAGTGTCATTGTGTCGCCTAGATCAGTATCCTCAATATCACTATGATGGCTAGATCAGTATGAATGGTGCCTTACAATGAAAGATAACAAGGCTATTTGTTTTTCTCGTAATATTAAGTGAAATATGAAACTGTCAATAAAAAACAACTGTAAAAAACTTAAATCAAAGTAATCCTCTTTCTGAAAATTGTTCTTATTATTCAAGTAAATTTGTTCAAAACAGCTTCCCAAGATATATTAATATATGGTCACAATGAATATTTACTCAAGTTCTGGTTAGACCCAGTGAACCCTTAAAACATTAACAGGGCCAAAACCAGTGTGATATCAAGCACAGTTCTATTAAAGTTTGTCTCACAAAGATTTTCCATGGTAGGATTGTTTCAGCAGGTCTTGCAAAGTATTTTGTTTAGAGGAAGATTTCTCCAGCTGTAATCTTTTATTGTTGAAGACTTTGCATGCTAATCAACCCATTAAGTTATTTAAGTCCATTTTTTTTAACAATGAACTAGATTTGCAGATTGGGCACAGAGTAAAAATATATCTGCAGAAGTCCCACTTTATTATTAATCATTCATTTTCACAACGAACATCAATCTGAGTTACTCTATGAACAATTTCTTTTGGGCAATCTGAATATTTATTGAGGTGTCTGAACATATATTGCTGTACCCCACTCTGTGGCCTTCCTAATGATCAAAGTGTCCTTGTAGTATAGAATCAAGCCCAGTAATGACAAGCGGTTCACCTTTGACACTTTAATTCCAGAGAGGGCTGTCTCTGGGTTGAGGGTCCCATTTTGGCTTGCTGTTATATCATTTACAAATACTCTTCTTCATAAGTGTCACAAGTTAAAACTAACTAGTCCTTAGAAATATTTGTTCTTTGACAACTCCTGGTAGTAGAGAAGTACATTATCACAAGGGACTTATTACAATTTTTGGAAAAGTCTTTAAACTCTTATATTCAGAAGAAAGTAGTCTCTCACTGGAAGAAATAGATGTTCTTTCATACAATATACATTTCCAGTCCTAATTAAGGGTGAATTACTTACCCAGTCTAGTCTGATTGCTATTGGAGCACTACTTACAGAATGTCACAGACTGCAAACAGTCCAGCTGATCACCCATTAGAGGTTTAATCAACCTTTACGGAAGGACTGCCCTGTTTGATGGCTGAATTGTTTTCATTCCCTTCCGACTAGACACTTGCAAATTGTTAAAATAATGCACCCTATAAAACTAGAATCCTCTATCCCAAAATACATGTTTAAAAAAAGAATAAGGCTTCATTTAGGGTTTTTATGGTGCATCAAATGTTAGAATGTTATTGGACAAATTGCATCTCATAAAATTCAATTAAGTACCAGTAATGGCTCACTTTCTGTTACTGGAGAGAACACCTTCAATGGAGTTAATTTTCTTTTGATTAATTGAACATTAGAAACGTTTGTCTTTCACTGGGTCATCTTTATAATGTTTAAAGAGGCCTTTGCAAAAGTAGTTGGTAAATGGCGTTCCGATGCAATTTAGGTTGTAATCTTAAACCATTTTCTCCCGCTTTTTATTTAATATAGTTAATGAACATGTTGTGGATTCAATTACATCATTTGGGTAGACCTAATTGTGGGGGTTTGTTCTGCCAAAATGCTTATTTTTTTCTCACGTGTTCCTATAAAGCTGTTGTCAAATCTCCTAAGTGAGGTGTATACTTTTCTAATGGAGTTCCCATGAGTGAAGGGAGAACACTCTGGTTCCCCATATAGCATTCTATCTTTTTTGTGAAGGATTGAATTTTGGATTTGGAGGCCTTAAGTAGTGTCAAGGTCTGTGTATTTTCTTTTTTTTTTTTGTATATTCTTTTTTTTATCAAACATCTTGCACAGCATGGCAACAATATTACTTCTATGCAACCTTCGAACTGAGGTGTTACGGCATCAACATTAGCATTACAGTCCATCTTATCTCGCCCTCCTTCCCGTTCCATCTTTGGTAGTCGTACGGTCTTATCATCCTCACCCCCTACATGTGTGCCCCCCTAGGCTGTCGAGCCGCTGGCATCTGAGTCCGACTAATCGGGTGGAGGGGGCTCACAGATTTCCCCCCGATACTTGTTCCAGCCACCCCAAACCTTTTCCCACTTTTTAGGACACCTCCGGTGGATATATACCGACTTTTCCGCCACCATTGCCATATCCATGTCTTTGCACCATTGATCAAGTGTGGGGCAGTTTCTGGATCCCCAACGCTGGGCAATGTTACGCTTAGCAATCGTCATGCCCAAAGTTACCCAGTCTTGAGCCTTCGCATTTAAGTCTGTGAGTTCCCAGATATTGAGCAGGCAGCACCTCGGGTCTGGGAGTGTTCCGATCTGTGTGACCTGGGACAGCGTTCGCATTACCGCCGTCCAGAACTGCGCTATTTTAGGGCGTAGCCAGATGGTGTGGTAAAATGTGCCCTCCCCCCAGCACTGCCGAAGACAGAGCGGTGTGTCTGCCTGATGTATTTTATGCAGAAGTTGTCTGGTGTAATAAGTACGGTGTAGGATTTTTAATTGGACTAGTCTCAGTCTTGATGGGATTGCAGCTTCTCTGGGGGAGGCTAGTGCCTCCCGCCAGTCCGCCTCATCAATCTCTCCCAATTCGTGTTCCCACTTTACCTTAAGCGCTACCATAGAGTCCTTGGTCTGTGTATTTTCCATTATGTATCAAGGTCAAAGCTCCATCGTGGTCAAATACCCCTAGTTAGATGTAATTGCCTACTGAGTTTATTTAAAATGTATGTAAGATTTTTTCAGTGTGCAGAGTTTGAAATTCAAAGCAGACTGTTTGGATGATGAATCAGATGTTTTCAGTTTCGGGCAAAAGGTATTAGTGCTTTGATTTTAGAATGGTAATTATCACGAAGTTCTCATTATGGAACAATCAAAATTTTTGCCTGTTGAAAAAATAATGTTATGGAATTCTTAGGTGACTTGCGGCTTGTGAAGCAAATCTGACAAAACAGCTTCTTTATTCTCTTCACTACACTAAAGGAGACATCCGTTTTAGAATAATAATACTATTAATTAGTATCTGAGAGATTGCAATCGTGATGGCTGGATGGAGTTAGGATGACTATATGCAGCCTCTCTTTTATGCCCTACATTTTGAGAGGAAAACAACCTCTGATTCTAAAATTTAAGAAATACTTGCTGCTTATGGAGAGGGCTCATTACACCTCATGGACCTCTGGTGGATGATTAATAAAATACTATATTGCAGGAGGTTGGGAATGAGATTCTACCTATTAAACTCAAGGTGAAGTCAGGCTGGTTTGCAATGCATATGGTGTGCCTTTTTTCATAGTGGCACAGTGAGCAAAAATGAAATGCAGATTTGAGAACTTACCAGTGGCTAACTTTACATCAAACATTCCATTCATTACTTTTTCTTTTTTTCTCAGTGTCCTACCGCAGGTATCCCCAGACGTGAAAGCTGCACTAGAGGACTTAAACACACCACACCATAAGACCCAAGTTAAAATATTATTGGGGTTATTTGATTTCCCTTCTAGGGTGCCATGCCCTTTTTCAGAATGAAGGCCAGATTTATTAATATTTTGTGGCGTATCCATGACCCAAAATGCTAGTAGAAATTTACAAAGCCACCCAAGAGGTGATTGGCTCCACCTTGCGTGACTTTGTAAAAAAAATATAATGCAACGCAGTAGCTTGCACTGCCTTGTGTTCCATTTCATTCTGAGAGGTGTTTCGTGGGTGGAACATGGGTGTTTCCTTGCATTCACCCATGGATTTCCTGCATTTCTAGATTTACAAAGGTTTGTAAACCTGGGATTGTGTGAAATCACTATGCCTCCCATGGATGTTGTAATGAGATAAAATAACCTTTTTTTCGCCAGTTATTTCCTCTTTCTATGTGTGCAGCAATCGGCAGCAGACACAGTAAGAGGAAAATATAGGGGTATGCGGAGTTTGCGGAGTTGCACTATGCGAAATTCCACAGAGTTCCATAAAAGCTCTGTGGAATTCCATGGAGTTCTGCTTCTCCCTACCTTCAATGAACATCAGCAAGACTTTAAACGCTTTTAGGCATGTGATTAACACTAATAAAAATTGTTAGTGTGCACAGATCAGTCACAGCCAAGGGAAGTATAGACACACACTGCTCTGCCTAATTTAGATTTTCATTATCCACATGCTGAGAAAATGTGCATCATGCTACATACCCTCCACCATCTACTTGTTGCCATTATTAAATACACTTTCATCTGCATTATTTTCACACTAATGCATTTCGTTACAGTACATTTAGCCCCAAACCAATGAATACGTAGCATTCGTTGGGATGTTCTTGTGTAATTAATATCGAAATGTTTTTCGCATTGAATGCAGTAGGTTTGCTAATATTTTAAAATATGCCTTTGAAGCTTGGAAAATGCAACATTTGCCAGTGGAGGACCAGAAAGATCAATGCAGGCTCTTAGTTTCACCAACACTTACTTAGGTCCTGCACGCTCTATCCAAGTGTTTAAAACATGGAACAAAAATTGCGTGCCCAGGTTAGGTTAACAACAAATCAACAAAACATTTCCTTGCTTGAAGTGGCTGGTGAGCTGGGGGCCCGATCCAGCACTCCAAGACTTCCTCATTATATTACGGGGGGCCGGCACATTCCAGGTGAGGTTGCCAGAGCCTGACGTCACTACTCCGCTAACGGGCACAATTACATCACACTTAACCCCTTCCGGGAGGCGAGTTGCCCCTCCCCTTCCTTTCTTCCAACCCTGTGTCCTTCATGCATATTAAATCAAACCACTGGCGATGTGCTTTGGTGTCAAAAAGGGTCGCAGTTTATTCAACAACATAACATGATTATACATTTGCTCAATCTTGGTTATCCTATTGCTCTCTTAATATTCCTGCAAATCTACTTTCTTGTTTATGCAATTCTTTTCATTGTTGTGTGGACCTAGCCTCTTCAACTTAAGGGGACTAGATGGGCCACCTTCTTGGGCCTCTGTGCACGGGTCAAGGCTTCAACTTGCTACTGATTTGGGACCTGCCTGGACTGCAAGTGCCATCCACTTGCTCTGTTCTTTCGTGGGCTCTCCCTGCTCCCGGGGGTCCCTGCCGTGTGGCATCCCAAAGACCTTGGTTGTGCATTTACTCTCTCTATTCTGAGGGAGAGTCCTTCTATCTTGCTCCCTCGGTACCCCAGCCATGAGGCATCCCAAGGGTTCTGTCCTGCTGGAGCATCACATTTACTCTTTCCATGGCGGTAGGCCGCCCTTGGCTCCCTCAGTGCCCCTGCCGAGAGGCATCCCAAGGACCTGTGTCAGCCTACCCTCTACCTTTTCGTAATTCTCTAATTTTCTACATTTTTTGTGCTCTTTCCATCTCACCTCTTCCCTTGCGGCTGCAACGCATGTTCCTTCTGGTGTGGGTGCGTGGGTGGGATTCTTTCTGCTCTCGTTTGAGGAGGTGGGGTATGTGCTTATCGGGGCCTGTTGCCCCCTATTTAACCCCCGTGCCTAATCCACTCGCCCCCGAATTGGGGGGGTTCACTCTTGCCCTTGGGCGACCAATCCTGGTCGCCCCTTCACAAACGGGCTATTTTAATATTTGCAGGGGCTGGGCTGCCCGCCTCCGGCCGGCGTTTGGCCTGGGCACCTAATGGGTCTGGCCTCACCTTCCCCGTCCCAGGTGTCAACAGAGAGGTTTCTGCTGCTGTCAGTGCCCACTCGCTCAAGGCGCTGGCCCTGCCTTCCTTATACTCTGCATTGAGGTGCAACCCCTGCCCTCTATCCCCACAGTGCTGCCCTCTGTATCTCAGTCCCTTGTGACCACTGCTTTGTCTACTCTCTGCGGGGTTGTCAGCTGACACGTTATACTCTGGTGAATCCAGTACTATGCTGAGGGGAGGGGCCGGAGACTGCCCCTGCCCAATGTAAGGGCATGAGAGGGGTACTGCCAGCAGACGCCAGTGCTGCACTCTGATGTGATTACCTCATTTCCCACAATAACTGGAGGAAACACTACAGCAGCAGAAGCATTCACCAACAAAATTGACCTGATGATATCTCCCCCCCTTTTCCTGCAAAAACACGTACACCCACTCGCATTCCCATATCTTGAAACTTTGCTGCGAGGTGATAAAGGAGAACCAGCCACTCATGATGGAGCTTGTAGAACCTTTACTGTTTTTAAGAAGAGTGCTGGCTCGTGTTTGACTTCTTAGGTGCCACACGTATCTGTGCTCAGAGTGTAACTGCCCTGCCAGCCCCAGCTAAAATTCAATTCAACAACTAAAAAATGTTCCACGCATTTAAATATCCGGTTCCAGGCTCCCCTCTAGGGGAGGACGGCAGGGGCAGACTCTGCCACACAACAGATTCAGAGTTTTTTGTCAATCCCCAAGGTCCGAGTGGAGAATGGCACTGGCAAAACTCCATAAACTTCACAGGCATAGCGTGCCCACCCCTAGGAAAAAAGGTATCCCTTGCTGCACAAAAACAATTCTCCCTCTAACACAGGTACCCTTGCACCCTTGCACTGTGGTGCAAGGGTGCCTGTATTGGCACTACGCTGCCTGAAGTGCGCCAGCACTTTGAGAGAGCAGAAGCATGGCTTATCTTAGTAGATATGGTGCATTTCTGCATTCTCCCTTTCACACAACACAGCACAGAAAGTTGCCTTGCTACACTGCGTTGTGGGAGAGGTTAGTAAATCTGGTCCTGTTAGCCTTAGAATACTAACATGTTTGTGTCCTGCAGCCAGCAGTCCTCGAAAACCTGGAGAACCTGCCCTGCCTTTGTATCTAAAAAGGACTTTGTCTCACCTGAGCACCAGACTTGCTCAAAAGTAACCGACTTTGATGACTCTGCGAGCCTCCATCACGCTGCTCCTGGCGCCCCGAGCACGAGTGAACCAACACACTAAGGTGGTTCTCCCAGCAATCCTAGCCTGGATCTCAGTGACCCCTGAACCTCAACAAGGTCCCAACCAAACCTGCAGCCAACAACTGGGAGGTGCCCTCAGCTGTGACCGAAGGCGGCACCCTGACCATCTCCCTAACCGAAGCGGTCCAGAAAGAGCAACCACGACAGTCCGACCGACTCCGTCGCAGATAGCTTGCTGTCACAAGATGACGACTCCCAACTACCCCATTCAGCTCAACAGCAGCCGACCGACTCCAAGGGAAACTTGACTGAATCTGCAACCTCAACCAAGATGGCATCCTCCCGGCCGCCCCTGTACTGCTGGTGGTGTAGTTCTTGTGTTGGCCATTGGACCCTACAGTGCTGACCTCGACCCCAGGAGCTTGTGTTTCCCATCTGGTGGCCTGCTTGCCACAGTCCACAAGACGACGACCGTGCTGAGCCCCTTGGCTAACGTGTGGTCCCTGCACTCTGCATCCGGCTGCCCCTGTGCCGCTGGTTGAGCGATTCATGAGCTCATTTGACTGAATCTTACCCACAGACCGATAATACTGGTTCTGCTTTCTCAGGACTAAGGGCCAGATGTATGACCATTCACTTTAGTGAGTCGCAAATTGCCCAGAATTGCGACTTGCAATTTGCGACTCGCTAGAGTGAATGTACAACTGGGTCTCAAACACTTGCGAATTCCAATGGGGTCGCAAATTGCATGCCTCATCAATATTCATGAGGCAAGAGCAATTTGCGACCACATTGGGAATGGCTAGCACTCACAGAGATGATGGCCTGCTGGGGTCAGCAGACCACCATGTCTGTGACTGCTTTTTATATAAAGCAGTTTTTTTTATGCAGCCCATTTTCCATAAAGGAAAATGGGATGCATTTTCCGTTTCATTTTTTAAGGGCAGGCAGTTGTCCCTGGGACCACTGCTTGCTCTTATAAAATATTTTAGCACACGTTCACAAAGGGGAAGGGTCCCCTAGGGACCCCTTCCCTTTTGTAAGTGGCTTACCACTTACTTGAAGTAGGTGGTAAATTGTGAGTGTTTTGCGACTGCAAATGCGGTTGCAAAACAATAGTACATGGCATTGAGACTCACTATTAGAAAGGGATACCCCTTCCTAATAGCGAGAGTCGCAAATGCTATTTTGCGAGTCAGTGATTGGCAAAATAGCGTTTGTACATGCCTGTGCCGATCTCCCGTTTGCGACAGCAAAAAAGGGTTGTACATCTGGCCCCTAAATGTGGCTCATGAGTAGTACTATAAACCTATTTTGAATTTGCAAAACGCATTTTCTCCTTCTTCCTTCCCTCAGAAATTGCACCAGCTCTGGATATATAGATATACCTGGCTCAGTAAGATAAGTAATTGTAAAGTAATTCTAACCATCTGCAAATACAAAGTAATTATTCCGTAAACTAAATCACTGCATCGGAACTGTATTAAAATTGCATATGTTTGCAAAGTATTTGTATACATACCTGTACAAGGCCTGGCTTGGTTCTAGACACTAAACATAAATAAATAATATATTTATACAAACCAATTGGTCAGAGTTTAGTCCTTGAGTGTGTGAAATCATTATTTGCCTGAGTTGTAGAATAAATGCTTAGCAATACCCTCTGATAAGGCCTTACTGCTCACCCACACAACCATAAATAGAGAGTAAGGTACTTGCTTCTTTAACCTCTGCCTACCTTTGGGAATCCACTGGACTTTGTGCACACTATACCTTACTCTGGTACAGTATATACAGAGCCAGCTTCCTACATTGGTGGATCAGTGGTGGGATATACAATTTTGCATTTGTTGGACTAACTTGGCGAACACCTGATCACACAATGGAACTCCTAAATTATCTTTAGAATTCTGATTTTTGAATAGCCAAATGTTTCCAAACTGCAAAAAGTCTTGTTAGGGCCTTGGTTAAGTCCCTTTCGAATTTTAGAAAAGTTAAAGCTCACTATACTTAGGGGTAATAGGGGTTACAATTTCTTTTAGAATGTCTCTTAACATAAACCCAACTGTTAGTGAAAACATCACCAATGACATAGAGAATATGGTTGAGGAGCTCAACCTCACCCCTTAGCTCCATTTAGCATTAAGGAGTTAAGGTATCCACGTAAACTTAAAAACTACCATGGGGTCCCATCCCTCCAAACAAAGCTCCAAGAGCTGTAGGAATGGTATGCTAAAGACCATCCCTCTGAGCAACGTGAAGACCTCTAAGATGGGGAACAGGATGAAGTGGATGAGGATACCTTCCAACCCCTCTCACTTCCTAAGGAGAACATGGTTCCTGTGCCCCTGACTGTAAGAATACAACTCACAGCACCTAGGTCCCACACGGGTGGGTCAGGTACTTCTGAGTCCATTGACGACAGCCTCGATGAAGAGACCAACATCTTAGTGAGGTTGACCAAAAGATTAGATCTGGAGACCAGACTCCTGGCTCTGGAGAAATAAAACGCAGAGAGGGGCTTAGCTCTCATCAATGGTGGTAGCAACACACTAAATAGGGACAGAGAGCAGTCTTATGGTCTTAAAATCCCCAAAAGGATTGTCCCCAAATTTGAGAAAGGTAATGACATCACCAAATGGTTCACAGCCTTCGAGAGGGCTTGTGAAATGAGGAAAGTGAGGAAGTTACACTGGGTAACTCCTTTGGTAACTGTTCACAGGTAACTGCAATGACTGACTCCAGACTCTTACAGGGGCAGATGCTGGGCCTTATGACCTCATAAAGAACACTCTGATTGAGTGCTTTGGACTCACAACTGAGGAATGTATAGGATTAGATTCAGGGGAGGTCATTAAACCCGAAACCAATCCTGGAGTGACTTTGTAGACTACTCAGTTAAGACACTAGATGGATGGTTAACTGGAACCAATGTACACGATTTCAATGGACTTTAAAATGTTGTTATGAAAGAAGATATTTTGAGTAGTTGCACAAATGAAAAGTTACATCAACATCTGGTAGCCCTAGGTCTAAGTAATCCCCCAAAATTGGGAAAGAAGGCAGGCCACTGAGTCAAGACTAGGGTAACCAAAACAACCGCCGGGGGTGATCAAAAGAAACGGGTTACAAAAACTACCCAGGGAAAAGGGGGTGAGAACCCCAAAGATAAAAAGGCAGAGTCTTCTCCAGGGTCCCAAAAATGTGTCTAGGGTCCAATGATAGGTACAAAGGTAGGAATCTCGATCCCCAGAAGGCCTGGTGTTTCAACTGTAAGAACTCGAGACACTTAACTAGAGATGCTTCTTGTCCTCCTACATTTAGTGCTTGTGTAGCTAATCTCCAAGTGGGATCAACAGTGTGCCAAGAGCAAATCAGGATTCTGCTGAAGCAGTTCTAGTCACTGAGGGTGAAGTTGAGTTTGACACTTCAGCTGTGTGGTCAAACAACTTAAAGAAGTATTTACAATACCCTTGGATAGATAGGACTACAATAGAAGCCCCGAGTAATACAGGTGCCAGTGTCACTGTGGTGAGAGACACACTGGCTTCCCCAGAGCAATATCTGATTGAAAAGTCTTTTCCAGTTACTAACGCTGACAGTGTTACTACTAATCATGCCATGGCTATAGTGACATTGTACTGGGGGGGGGGGGGGTTACTGCCCCCAATGAGGTAGTGGTGTCTACAAAGCTTCCAGCTGCCTGTCTGCTTGTAAATGACCTGGAGACCACAGCATGAGCTAAGGTTGAATTGAAAACCCCTGCAGCAATGCTGGACACCCCTGCGATTGTGTGTGTCAAAACTAGAGCCCAGAGTGGAAAAAGGGTGAAAAAGAAGTGTTGAAGCCTGTAAGTATGGCCCAACCTTCCAAGAGAAACGGAAAGAAGACTAGGAAACCAGATTCTGAATGGCCAAAGACTCAGGAAATGGACTTGGAAGCCCCAGAGGGAACTGAGCCCATGGAACATGACCCTTACCAGGGGGACCCTCTAGGGAACATCTCTATCTTGGACAGCAAACCTGTACAACTCTTGAAAGCCTGAGGCAGCAATCTACTGCACAGGAAAAGGGAGATTTCAGTGGTACCGACAGAGCCTATTGGGAGGAGGGACTCCTGTATCCTGAGAACAGAGACTCCAACCCTGGTCCCACTAGGAGAATGGTATTGCCTAAAATGCATAGAGAGTTCTTACTCACTTTGGCTCATGATATCCCTTAGCTGGGCATATTGGCGGGAAACAGCATTTACAATGCTGGTAATATCACGTGGGTAGGTTACAACGCGGACGTTACATCGGCCACATTGTTACCATGCATGGCGTTACATTGCAAACTGTTTTTACGGGGGAACAACCTTTACAACGCAACTTTTACAACGCACTACACTTACAACGCATTTTTTACAACGCAACATCCACTACAACGCATTCCATTACATAGCATGACACTACAATGCATTTTTAAAAACTACCTTTACAACGCATTCCATTACATCGCATACTACCTTTACAACGCATACCATTACAACGCATAATATTACACTACACTATCCAACACTTACCCTACTGTTGCACCCCCTGGAGTTAGAATAGTAAT
This sequence comes from Triturus cristatus, assembly GCF_964204655.1. Taxonomy (NCBI): domain Eukaryota; kingdom Metazoa; phylum Chordata; class Amphibia; order Caudata; family Salamandridae; genus Triturus; species Triturus cristatus. The sequence continues at coordinate 115,005,067 of NC_140588.1, forward strand.
TTTTACCCCTATACTATCCAACACTTTCCCTACTATTGCACCCCCTGGAGTTAGAATAGTAATTTTTACCCCTATACTATCCAACACTTACCCTACTGTTGCACCCCCTGGAGTTAGAATAGTAATTTTTACCCCTATACTATCCAACACTTACCCTACTGTTGCACCCCCTGGAGTTTGAATAGTAATTTTTACCCCTATACTATCCAACACTTTCCCTACTGTTGCACCCCCTGGAGTTAGAATAGTAATTTTTACCCCTATACTATCCAACACTTACCCTACTGTTGCACCCCCTGGAGTTAGAATAGTAATTTTTACCCCTATACTATCCAACACTTACCCTACTGTTGCACCCCCTGGAGTTAGAATAGTAATTTTTACCCCTATACTATCCAACACTTTCCCTACTGTTGCACCCCCTGGAGTTAGAATAGTAATTTTTACCCCTATACTATCCAACACTTACCCTACTGTTGCACCCTCTGAAGTTAGAATAGCAATTTTTACCCCTATACTATCCAATACTTACCTTAAATGCAATTTAATATTATGCGTTGTAATGGTATGCGTTGTAAAGGTAGTATGCGATGTAATGGAATGCGTTGTAAAGGTAGATTTTAAAAATGCGTTGTAGTGTCATGCTATGTAATGGAATGCGTTGTAGTGGATGTTGCGTTGTAAAAAATGCGTTGTAAGTGCATGCGTTGTAAAAGTGTGTGTTGTAACGACATACATCCGTTTTTACGACTTGCGCTCGATGGCGTGCCACACTAGCGAATGTGTTGAATTTTAAATCCAACACATTCCCTGCTGTTATGCTAACTGGAGTAGGAATAGTAATTTATAATATTCCTAAATCCTGCGCTCCATCTAGCGCAAGTCATAGAAATGACTTGCGATGTAAAGCCATGCGTGGTAACAACGCGGAAGATGTAACATCTGCATTGTAACCTACTGCAGGGTAATGTATGGCGTAGTAACGTCATACATTCCATATTGGCCAGAACACGACTTGGGAAAGGCTAGTTAGCCCCTTTTACTGGCCCCAGATGTCCCAGAAATGAAAGGAAGTTGTCAACTCCTGTGTCACCTGTCAAGCCAGTGGAAAAACAGGTGGACACCCAAAGGCTCCCTTAATTCTGCTACCAGTGGTTGGGGTTCCCTTTGGAAGGGTAGGCGTGGACATAGTGGGTCCACTGAAACCTCCCACAGCATCAGGTAATACCTTTATACTGGTGGTAATGGATCATGACACCAGGTATCATGAAGCAATTCCGCTTAGGACTACTCCAGCTCCTGCAGCAGCCAAGGCCATCATTGGTGTCTTTTTTAGGGTAGGGCTTCCTAAGGAGGTGATGTCGGACAGAGGTTCAAACTTCATGTCTGCATACCTCAAACACATGTGGGCAGAGTGTGGAGTGCAGTACAAGTTTACTACACCCTATCACCGACAAACTAATGGCCTGGTTGAAAGGTTCAACAAGACATTGAGGACGGGATCATGGGGCTTCCTGAAAAGCTTGGATGCAATGTCCTCTTGCCATGCTTGCTTTTAGCCTACAGGGGGATGCCTCAGAAGGGAGTAGGGGTTTCCCCCTTTGAATTTATGTTTGGCCATCCTGTTTGGGGACCACTCTGTCTTGTTTAAGAGGGTTTTGAGAAGCCACTGTAAGAACCCGAACAGGGCATTTTGGACTATGTACTAGGCCTAAGGTCCAGAATGGCAGAGTACATGGAAAAATCTTCCAAACATCTTCAGGCCAGCCAGGAGCTCCAGGAGAACTGGTATGACCAAAAAGCTGCACTGGTGGAATTCTAACTAGGGCAAATGGTGTGGGCTCTGTAGCCTGTAGCCCCAAGGGCTTTACAACACAGATGGAGTAGCCCTTAGCCCATCTTAGAAAAGAAGAGCAAGGTCACCTACTTGGTGGACCTTGGCACAAGCAGGACCCCAAAAGGTTGATCCATGTGAACGGGCTCAAGCTTTTCCATGACAGAACTGACATAAACATGCTGATGGTTACTGATGAGGATCAGGAGACAGAGAGTGAACCTCTCCCTGATCTCCTCTCTTGCAGCTCCAACAATATGTCAGTGGATGAACTTATCTATTCAGACACCCTCACTGCCCAACAGTAAGCTGACTGTAAGCAAGTATTACAGCAGTATTCTAAGCTCTTTTCATTGGCCCCTTGTCAGTCAAACTGGTATACCCATGATGTGGACACTGGGGACAGTGCACCTGTCAAGAACAAATTTTACCGACACTCTGATCAAGTTAGGGAGAGCATCAAAGCTGAAGTCAGCAAGAAGCTGGAGTTAGGGGTTATTGAACCCTCTGACAGCTCCTGGGCCAGCCCAGTGGTTCTAGTCACCAAGCCTCACCCACAGGGTGGGAAGAGAGAAATGAGGTTCTGTGTGGACTCTAGAGGACTCAACTCTGTCACCAAGACAGATGCTTACCCTATCCCAAGAGCTGGTGAATTGATAGATAAATTGGATGCAGCCAAATCTCTAAGTACCTTTGACTTAACTGCAGGGTACTGGTAGATTGGCATGGCACCAGGAGCCAAAGAAAAAACAGCATTCTCCACACCTGATGGGCATTATCAGTTTACTGTTATGCCCTATGCTTTAAAGAATGCCCCTGCCACCTTTCAAAGTTTGGTGAACCAAGTACTTGAAGGATTGGAGGCCTTTAGGGTGGCATACCTTGATGACATTGCTGTCTTTATCTCCACCTGGCAGGATCGTCTGATCCATCTGGGGAATGTTTTAAAATCCCTGCAAACCACAGGCCTAACTATCAAGGCATCCAAATGCAGGATAGGGCAGGGAACAGTTGTATACTTGGGCCACTTTGTTTGGTGGAGCCCAAATGCAACCTTTGCAGCCCAAGATCCAGGCCATCCTGGACTGGAAAGCTCCAACAACCCCAACATTAGTCAGGGCATTCCTTGGCTTCACTGGGCACTACAGGAGGCTTATGAAAGGGTATGGATCCATTGTGACACCCATCATAGAACCCACCTCCAAGAAGATGGCCAAAAAGGTACACTGGACAGTTAGCTGTCAAAAGGTCTTTGATACCATGAAAGAGGCAATGTGTTCAGCACTAACCCTGAGCATAGTTTGCATAGTAGCGCTACGTGTAACTATGCAAAGTGCACTTCACACTACGCGAGATACGCGTAGCGCTATGCAAACTGCGTAGTGCGCTGTTCGGGATGGTTGCACAGTGCCGGATGCTTGTCCGCACTGTGCAATCATTGAAAACGGTATCTTGCACAGTGCGAGCTGTCGTTTTCTGCCACTCGAGTAGATTTTTACTCGAGCGGCAGCTTTCTCAACGCAGACTCGTAGTTTCTCATCGCGAGCGGTCACGAGCATATGCGACCACTCTCAATGAGAAACCTGACCTCCCCGCGTTGAGAATCTCCCCGGGAGGTTTATTTTCCACGCTCACGATCGCCAACTTGATGTTTCTGATTGCGAATGAGGAAAAACTCTCGCCGGGATGTCATTTTGCTTGCTCGCGGTGGCCAACTTGAGGTTGAGGACCACGAGTGAGCAAAAAATGCCAACTACGCTACGCTTTTTTGCACTGTGCAACGTACAGTTCGCATAGCGTGAAGTAGCACAAACTGTGCAAACTACGCGAGCGTAGCATAGTTGGCCGCCCAGGGATACTCAGCACCCATTATCAAAGCTCCAGATTTTATCAAGTAGATCACTGTGCAGACCGATGCCTCTGAGCTAAGGATAGGAGTGGTCCTATCCCAGAACAATGATGAAGGCCAAGACCAACCTGTTGCTTTTATAAGCAGGAGGTTACTCCCCAGGGGCAGTGTTGGAGTGCCATTGAGATCGAGGCTGTTGCTGTGGTTTGGTCCCTGAAGAAGCTGAGACCATACTTCTTTGGTACTCACTTCACACTGCAAACTGACCACAGACCTCTCAAATGGCTAATGAAAATGAAAGGTGAAAACCCTAAAAAGTTGAAGTGGTCCATCTCCCTACAAGGAATGGACTTTACATGGGAACATAGACCTGGGACTGCCCATGCCAATGCAGATGGAAGTTCTAGGTTCTTCCACTTAGACAATGAAGACTCTCTAGGGAAAGAATAGTCTCATCTATCTTCTTTCATTTGGGGCTGTGTGTAGGAAAGTGCCCCTTTTGCATGGTTGCCCCCACTTTTTGCCTAAATGTTGATGTACTTTGAGTGTGATCTGGGTTCCTGCCAACCAGGTGCCCAGAGCCTATGTTCCTTTCCCAAAACTGTACTGTTACAAAACCCAATTGGCAACTCTCTGGCCACATGTAAGACCCTTGTAACAGTTAACCATAGGTGCCAAGGGCACTGTAATTGGAGAAGTCCTCCAAGGGCTGCAGCACTTATTTGCCACCATTAAAGGCCCTGTACCTACACACACACACACTGCCTTTGTAGACTGCATGTTCTGGTGCAGAACAAAGTGAAGAGTCAACATGGCACACCCCCCTGTGTGCCATGCCTACAACCCACTGCCCTGGCATAGATCAGTCACCCCTCTAGCTGGGTGCACTATACAGGTGAGGAAGGTACAGGTGCATGAGCCATGTACCCCTACAGTATCTAGGTCAATTCTGAGACATGTAAGTGCAGTATTGCCATAAAGAGTATATAGCCTGGGAGTTTGTCATTATGAACTCCACAAAACCATAATTGCTTAACTGAAAACTGGGAAGTTTGGTATCAAACTTCTCAGCACATTAAACCCACACTGGTGCCAGTGTGGGATTTAGTGAATAAGGCACTCGGAGGGCATCTTAGAGGTACCCCCTGAAAAATGACTTAACTCCAGTCTGCCACCACCAGAAATGTTTCTGGACCACTGGGTCAAGAGCCTGCCACTCACACTACGAGACAAATTGAAAACTAAGAGACAAATTGATAATTCTGATGCCACTTATATAATGTGAAGAAAGTGGCAACAAATTTTGTCCTCACAAATTAATGCTTTCCATTGTTTAGTTACATGTTTCTATTTACTGTAGATTAAACATCAATTATCTTTTGTCTACATGTTCTGATGATTTTTATTAAGGAATGATGGTGGTTTAGGACGTTAAACCAGTAAATGAGATATCATGTTGACTAGTTTTTTTATAATTGTATACACTGTACTTCAAATTATTTATTGCAGAAAATAAAATTTAAAATATATTTTGGGATACAAATACGTCTTTGGATTATTGTAGGTTTTGATGCTATTATATACACTTTTTGTCATGTGTACCACAGAACGCCTGCATCTGTTTTTATATTTCTTCTACCTTAAGTTTATTTCTAAAATACTGCCATCTTGCATATGGGGGGACCCAGCCAACCTGAGTAAGGCTTATGCCCCCTCACACGGGAGAGTGGCATAATGGGGAGTGTACTCACCCCAAGGAAGGGACCCATTGGTCCCAACCTGTATCTACCTGTAAATACCCCTAAATTTAGTATTTAGGGGCAACCCTGAACTTTGCCTCCTAAGACCACAGGCAAAAAGAAGAAGCAAGAAGAAGAGGACCGAAAAGCCTTGCAGAGAGAAGAAGAGGAGGACACCCCCTGACTTGGCCCCAGTCCTACTGGCCTGTCCCGACCCCAGACTCCTACAACAGAACCTCAGCGTGTCCTGCAGCCAGCAGTTCTCGAAAATCCAGAGAACCTGCTCTGCCTTTGCATCTAAAAAGGACTTTGTCTCATGTGACCACTAGTCTTGCTCAAAAGTAACCGACTCTGACTCCAGCTGACTCTGGAAGTCTCCATCACTCCGCTCCCGGCGCCCCGAACACAAGTGATCCAACACACTAAGGTGGTCCTCACAGCAATCCTAACCCACATCCTAGTTACCCCTGAACCTCAACAAGCTACCAAACCAAACCTGCAGCCAACAACTGGGAGGTCCCTTCATCTGTGACAGAAGGCGACACCCTGACCGACTCCATAACCAAAGCGGTCAGAAAGAGAAACCACAACTGTCCGACCAACTCTGTTGCCGAATGCTTGCGGTCACAAGACGACGACTCCCAGTGACCCTATCACCTCAATAGCAGCCAATCGACTCCTAGGGAACCTCAGCCGAATCTGCAACATCAGCCAAGATCGCATCCTACAAATGGCCTCCCCTGTGCCACTGGTGGGGTAGTTCTTGTGTTGGCCGTTGGGTCCTACAGTGCTGACCTCGACCCCAGTATCTTTTGGTCCCCAATCTGGTGGCCTGCTTGCCGCAGTCCTCAAGCCCATAACTGTGCCTAGCCCCTTGGCTAATGTATGGTCCCTGCACTCTGCACCCACCACCCCTGTGCCACTGGCAGTGCGACTTGAGTGCTCATTTGACCGAATCTTACCCACATATTGTCTCCTTTATCCTAGCCTTAGGAAATGCACCAGCCTTGCATATAGAGATAGCTGGCTGCATAAGAAAAGTAATTGCAAAGTAATTCTAACTATCTGCAAAGACAAAATAATTCTACTGTAAACTAATGCACTGCATTCAAACTGTATTATAATTGCATATGTTTGCAAATTATTTTTATACTTACCTGTACTAGGCCTAGCTTAGTTCTAGACAATAAATATAACTAAATAATATTTTTCTACAAACCAATTGGTCAGAATTCAGTCCTTGAGTGTGTAGAATCATTCCTTGCCTGAGTGGTACAATCAATGCTTAGCACTACCCTCTGATAAGGCCTTATTGCTCGTACACTCTACCACAAATAGAAACTACGATACTGTCTATTTTAACCTCTGCCTACCTTTGGGGATCCACTGGACTCTGTGCACACTATACCTTACTTTGGTATGGCATATACAGAGCCAGCTTGCTACAAATGTTCAGAACGGAGAAAACAGTGTGAAAATTAAGCAAGGGGATCTATGTTATATGAACCCAGTTTGTATGGGAGAAATTATTTGCTCAAGCAATAACAAAAGTATGAGCCTTAGCTTTGGAAAGAATTTTAGTGTCAAAGTTTAGTAAGGAAGGTGGCCTGTAAGATGAGTAGATTGTTGGGTCATTTCTGGGTTTGAGTAGCAAGGAGATCACTGCATCACACACTGTGGGGAGAAGTTCACTCTCTCTAAGGCTTTAATATAGACCTCTAGCAAATGGGGAATCAAGATGTCTTATATGCTTTATAAAAGGCACAGTTAAGGCCATCAAGGCCAGGGACTTTCGTGCCATCCAGGCAGTCAATGGTCTGGGTAATTTCATCAGCAGTAAATGTAAATTTGATACTTGTATAGCGCACTACTCACCCGCAAGGGTCTCAAGGCGCTTGTACGAATACCGCTGTGGAACCCATCCTGGCTTTCCCTGTGAGGCGTCCACTCCTGGGCACCCCCAAGGTGGAGGCCAGGCATCCTTAGCGTTGTGGGGGCCATTGTGGAGATTAAGCAAGCTATTGCCCAGAGTTGCAGAGTGGGACTCCATGATTGGAATAGGCACCGAGCCGAGAATTATCAGATCTGTGGAATTTTTGAGCCCAAGACCCGCTGAGGTGGGGAATTGAACCCTGGTCCTGGGATAGACCTCTGCATCAGGGTCTGCCGCTCTAGTCATTGAGCCACACTTCTCCAGCAGTAAAAGATTCATTTTAAAATTGAGACTGGCCAGTAGTAAGTTGTAAGCCAGACGATGGCAACCTCATTAAGGTAAGTCTGATGTGATGTGGAATCAGATGACAAACAAGTAGTATGTAAAGATTTATAGTACAAGACAATCTCATGGATTATATCCTCATTGGTTGTGACTTTGGTGCCATATTCGAGATTAAGTTCAGCTATGTCCCCACAACCATGGGAAGGATGCAGAAAGAGTGCCAGAGTTCGTTCAGGACATTTGCCCTAGCCTTATCTACGGGCTGCAGTGTATTTACCAAGAAAAGCAACATTCCTTTCAGCAAGATCGTGAAATTCTTCCAGAAGTACAAAACATCGATGCAAAGAAGATGGGGGGTTAAAGGTATTCCCCCTGTCAATGTCCATGAGTTCGGCTAAGCAATAACAATCATAATGAAACCCTGCGACCCACCCCCCACCCACACTGGGTGAAAAGGACCTAGCCAATCCCTGCAAAACCCAAACTAGTGACAAAAATCCCAACACTGCAAAATAAGGAATCATCCTTGGGGGCGGAAATAGTTGTCCAATGTGGAGGGTAATTAGTAACCATGCAATGTTGGTAAAAAAAGAGAGAAAGGGTTACATGTGGAAAGAAAGTGGAAAAGAAGTAGACAAATGGGTTGTGACAGTGTTATAGTACAAATACATCTGCCTGTAATACAGAGTGTTCAATGCAGCCACTTCAGAACAACTCAGCTGCAAGAAAAAAGATCAGCCCTGGCTGGAGCGAGTTAAGGGGGAACCTCCAGGGCTCAGCTTTTAACAGCATGCAAGTACATCTGCTGGGGTATCATAAATTCATGGTTTACCAGCTGCCACCATCCAAAGTCTAGCAGGATACAGCATGCCTTCGCATCAGCGGATTTCCGCCTCACCTCTGTACTGCAATTGTAAAATCAGGATAAGTCCAAATTGTAGTGCCTTGGTACTGCAGCGGACACTCCTCTTGAGCCAGACGAAGAATAGGGTCACAGTCTAAGTAACTCAAAAGGCGAGCTACAATGGGGTGAGGTGGTGCACCTGGAGGGGGACGAGGGTCCAGAGATCTGTGGGCCTTCTCCACATGAAAGAAGAGGAGAAGTGTTGGGTGCCAAATACATCAATGAGTAAGGTTTCTACAAAGTGCTCTGGGCGCCCTACATTGGTTGACTTCACCAGGCCTATGATGCGGATATTATTCCGACGTGATTGCGCATCTACATCTACATTTTTAATAGCTACAGACTTCACTAGTCTTTTCCAGTCAGTGTTGTTGTCCTCCAGGGTCGAAACATGTTACTCTAAGGTGTCAAGGCAGGTGCCATGCCGATCAAGGCACTCCCCCATATGGTCATATCAGTATGCAAGAGTATCAAAATGTGCATCGATGGCATGAAAGCCTGGTCGCCATGATTGTCGTCAAACCTCCCAGGTGGTTGGTAAATTTGGCAGCTTCACAGTCGTCTTCGACATCTGATGGGGGGGCCGTGATGCTCCATCAATTTAGGCCAGTCAAATGTAAGCCTGCCCTGCTTGGGGGATCCACGGCCCATAATGAGGAAGCTTACAGGGTGAAGTCAGTAAGTGAAGGTAAGTAAAGCCACTTAATGGTGAGAGGGGCAGTTCAAAATAATAATAGAACCAGGGGTGATGTGCATGGGAGGTATTTTCAACACTGTTACTGAAGAGGGGGGTCCAGTAGAGGAACCCCAGGGCAGTAGTAGAGGTGAAGCCAGTGAGGCAGAATTCAAATTGCTGGAGTGGGCAAGAGAGGCCATGTGGAGCAGAGGGTCGGTGGTAATGATAGTGTCTTACTCTCCAGAGCAGCAGAGAACAAACAGCCAGACCAAATGCAAAGTGCGAGGGAGACCAAATAGAAACACTTACTGGCCGATGTAGGTCAAAAGGTGGCTGCTAGAAAGTCAGTGGCAGGTACAAAAGTACTATCCCAGAAGGGGAAGCAGGAGGTGGCGCAGCCCAGCACAATGGAGTCAGCCTGGTTCAGGCCCAGCAGGCCCCAAAATGACCAATCTTGAGCCAGCCACCAAGCTGGGAGCAACTGGCCGCATCAATGGTAAAGGCTGGGGGGTCCCCTCAGGTCCCAGAAGATCTGGATGAATGCAGGTATTGCAGGTAGGCCTCTGGGTGAAGGTCTGATGGTCACAGCCATCACTGGTGGGACAAATGTAAAGGAAACCCAAGGAGAGAGCCCAGAATGCCACTTCTGCCTTGGCCTCAGGCTCTCCCATTGCCCCTGTTGCCACAGGGTCTCTGAGGTGAGCTGGCACGTGTCTCCCCAGGCCATGCAGGGACCTGAGCAGCAACACTGGAGGTGCCGAGTAGATGGGGGAGCCCAACGAGGCTTCACAGCCTAGGCCTCAGGGTCACCATGGCCCTGTCACAGCGAGGCCTCCAAGGCGAGTAGGCCATGACCTCCCTCAGCATGATCCAGTGGCTGGAGGAGACATTGGGCAACAAATGAAGGTCCGCTGTATTTCTTGGTAGGTACAGGAGCAAAGTCCTCCCACTACTGGTCGGTATAAGTGAGGATGGATGCCATAACCCTCAGGATATGGGCTTTTGGTTCCAGTCCTTCACTGCCTTATGGCCATGATGGTCAACAACTTGGCCACTACTCCCAGACAACTCTAAATTAACATGTGCTCAACCCTCTGACAACTTGGTAGCTTGGCACAGAGCAGTCATTCTTAGCTTAGAGGCAATATGTAAAGTGTTTGCACAACTCTTCAAACAGTAATAAAGTGAAAAACACCACACAAAAAGGATCCCACACCTAGTAAGAATCAAAGAGTAAAATTTAGTAAATAAACCAAGACCAACATTACAGAAATATTCTCATTAGAACCACAGTTATGAATTCTTATTTTTTTTGTAAAAATAGCACCAAAATTAACATAGCGCCAACTAGCGATATCTGGTCACATTGAACTGCTTCAAAGTCACACTTGCTGGCTGATTGCAATGGATCACAAGTCGAATGCAGTCACCAGGCTGGGCCCGTTAAAGTTTACATTCTCAAATCCATGCCAAGTGTCCTGTTCATGATAAAGTGGGCCGGGATGAGCAGGGAGAGCTTCGCAATAGGCTGCCGGCATAGTTGAAGACACAATACCCCCTTCTATTTAAACCAGAGACTGACCCTACCAGATGAATACAGATTTTCCAGAAGCACTAGCTTGTTATTATTAAAGCCGTCAAAATTCAAGAAAATTAAAACCTACAACCGAACCTTCTATCAAATTGTTCCAAAAATCTGGAACTCTCTCCCTAACTAGATTAGCTGCATCCCATCCACTTCTAACATCAGGAAAGAAGTGCACATTTTAATATCCAACAAATTCCTCTCACTCTGAGAATGCTCCTCCTTCTCCCCTTGATCTGTTACCTTCGTCTATTCTGTTTGTTGCCTCTTGTCAGGCCGGAATATGCTTAAGACTGGTCTTATGCTACACCACGTGCTCCTATCTTCTGTTTACTCTTGGTGCGTGTATATATATATATATATATATATATATATATATAAAGAGAATTTGATGTTTATTATCTTAGATATCGAATCCCTGTACACTAGTATAGCACACACAACAGGATTAAATGCTTTGAATCATTTTCTCAGTTCTAGACCCCTGGATTGCTACATCCACAGCAAGATGCTTTTAGATTTATCTTCTTGGTCTTTTTAACAACTATTTTACATTTGGAAATGAAGTATACATGCAAAAGAGGGGTGTCGCGATTGGGGCCTGCTTCTCCCCCAGCTATGCATGTCTACATGTTGGCTGGTGGGAGGAGCAGGTCCTTAAGCGTACATTCCTCTCTGATTACATCAACCATGTACAACACTGGTTGAGGTATATAGATTATGTTTTTATTGTATGGAGAGGTGATGAAAGAAGTGCCAGTGATTTTATTAGTAAGATTAACAACAATACTGACAATCTTAAATTTCGCAGGTCAACAAACAATATGTGGAACTTTTAGACGTGAAAGTTAACATTAAAAACAGCTGCATAGCAACAACACTACATAGGAAGCAACGGCTGGAAATACGACACTTCACGCCAGCAGTGCACACCCCAAACACTTGATAAAAAGCCTTCAGTTTAGGGAGCTATTGCGCCTTAAGAGGATCTGCCGTACAGAAGATGACTTCACAATAAGCAAACAACAGGCTCTTGATAGATTTAGAGCGAGAGGCTATAGTGAGTCGATTTTAAAAGAAGCAGTAAATAAAATTATCACTAGGACTAGAGACTCCCTCTTTTCCAACACCAGCAGTATAGAGAATCTTGAACTTGCTGAGAATGCCCCAAGACTAAAATCTCATTTAACAAACAAGAAAGAAAAATCAGGTTGATTATAAGACGTAATTGGCCAATAATCATGACGGATGGGGTATTAGCTCCTAACCTTCCTCCACAACCAACGATTACATATAGAAAGGGTCCTTCACTGAGAACTCAAATTGTTAAATCTAATTCCAAATTAGTGGCTGCTAAGATGGGGCTACAGCCCAGGCAAGGGCTCATAAAGTGCTCCTCTTGCAGAGCTTGTAGGTTTGGAGAGAACACTACCTCTTACTTGACTCCTTTTATCCCAGAGGAGGTTTTAATCAAGGGTAGTTTTAATTGCAAAACTGAGTTTGCAGTTTATGTTCTGACGTGCACCTGTAGCCTTAGATATGTGGGAAGTACATAGCTGCAGGTGCACATCCGAATTTTTCTGCACTTACAAGCCATCGTCAATAATTATTCCACGTATCCGGTGGCTCGTCATTTTAAGCAAGTGCATAACACCAATCTCATTTGTTTGAAATTCTTTGTGGCAGCTTCTATCCCAAAACTCCATAGAGGAGGAGGAGATAGGGAAAGAATGCTGAGGAAATTGGAATCCAAAATGATACTAGAGCTAGACAGCAAAATGCCTAATGGCCTCAACAACACAGTGGACCTTTGTCACTTTCTATAATGTACAGTGCTATCAACTTTACCGCTAAAAATGAATGAACCTGTTTGTACATACTTTGAGGAACTGAATTAGAATCCATGCTGCGGGGGTTTCACTTTTTACCCTTTACCCATTAAGTTCTTACCAGCGTTTAAATTAAGATACCTCTGTGGTTTTTAGATTTATTTACATTGGAGTGATTTAGGATTTAATAGCACAAGCCCTTTAGTAGGTCAATTTTGACCAGAATTGCTCTTTATAGGCACACAACACTTTTTTGCATTTTTGCACGCTCGCATAGAGTACATTATTCCCTCCTCTACGCATTTAGGCAGGAAGTTGTTGAAGCATGAGGGTTTGAAATGATTTTGGCATGATTTGGCACAGAAATTTGTTTACATATTCTTATTGCGAATTTTGCTCGGTCAAGGGCTTATGATTGTAGTGTCTACATGTTTTTATTCATATATTTATATATGGAACATGTTTTTTACTAATTTACCAAATTAATTATGTATAAAGCCCATCACATTCATAATATGAGCAGTGAGATACCATATGATTGAATTTTAACTTCTTATTAATGGAGGTTTTAATAATATGGTTCGCGTAATTTGAATTATGTTTAACGCATTTGTGCAGCTATAAGAAAGTATTGCCAACTTTTGAAAATAACAATGTGCTTAAAGTTTGCATGTTTAGAAAACAGACTTTTTATTGAAATAAAAGTGGTGCCAGTATGTCTTCTATGTTTAATAATCACGTGGTGGTAATGTAATGAAACTGATATATATAAAAAAGATGGTGAACAGCGTTTTGTTGACCTGTGAGCAAGGACACAAGTTGTCTGAAATGCGTCAGTCTTGAGGATTGAAATAAATTAAGAACTGCCTCATATTTGCTGGGTTTTTGTCTCTGTTCGCTGAAAGGAAGTGCAGAGAATCAAAGGTGTGTTTGCATATATATATATATATATGTACATATTTTATTTTTATTTAGTGTCTCCTTATTTCCTCTTGTCCTATCCCCTATTTTCGTACACTATATGTAAAAGCTCTGTCACCTGAAAGGGTCTTGTTAGCGCTATATAAAACTCCAAATAAATAAATAAAAATAAATAAACCTAGATGTGTTCATCAAACCAGTGTGAATGAAAAGGGTCAAACGTCATCAAGATATCTATAAAAGGAGGTACGATAGCAAACATGGTGTAAAAATCTGAAAGTGGAAGGAGGGAGATGGGGTTGTGTGTGAAAACACCAGATCCCTTTAGAGGAGGTGTCAGTAAGTTTTCTAAACCATTGAGAGTAACCAAGGTTAGAACTAATGTGGTTACATTGGAGCATGGACAGAATCTCTAATTCTAACACTTTTGTAGAAGAGAGAAGTTCCAATTCTAAAGAGCTGTCAACATCTCATTGTGATCAATCTCAGGTGGAGGTCAGGTCCCAACACCACACACCTTTTTGCCATAAAGATGATATTTTCCTGTATTTATATTTAGCATTTGCTTCTTAATTATATTAATATTTGTATTATTATTCTTATTCTTATTCTTATTATTATTATTATTATTATTATTATTATTATTATTATATCAATGAAGGAATTTAACATGATGGTTTTCTGTTATGTATATAATGTATTATCACATGGTGTCTCCCCCCTCTTCCCCTTCCTTCTTAAAGTGTTCAAAAATCCCCTTACCAATGACAGTTCAACTGTCCTCCCTGTTCTGTTAGTTGCTGTGGCTCTGAGGTTGTGACAACGATCTCAATAAAGTACTCTTCATCAATTGCCACTGCGCTTCTTTATTTTCACAACTGTTTCATTGCGCTCCAAATTACTTTTTCGTTAATTAATGATTGAGCATATCAGTGTTCCAGTTTGAATTGAATTTCCAGCAGTTTGCTGCATTTATTTATTTTTAACGTAATTAGTTTTCTTCTTCAATACCTTGGAAACTTCAAATAGACTTATTTTCACATAATTCGAGGAAAGCTAATAAAACACTCAAAACCATGTGCAGCATTTTCCCAAGTGCTCCGAATTGAGCATAAAATGATAACTGTTAAATTCTTACAAAATGCGCTTACTTTTCAATGTGTTATAAAGAAAAATGCGATACCAGGAAGAAAACCTTAAAGGAAACCAATTTATTTTTCTGTCAAGAAAAATATAACTTTTGAAAAGAAAATGATGGTGCTCGTCTTTCCTCTACTTTTCTTCATAGTGAGAAAAATCTACCAATCAGTTGAGTTAAGACTGCCTATAAAATAAGCATTAGTCAAAAATCTTTCAGGGAAAGTAGTGACAGCATGGTGAGAGGAATGGGTTATACGTTTGTCCACAGACTCTTGTGGAAACTAATTATTGTTGTTTTGACAAAATGGCTGGAAAGTCGGTCAACATCATACAATCCAGTCAGGTTTCCAGGTTTTCCACAATGGATGTATATATGGCGAATATACATACAACTAAATTAGATACAGGAGAAAAAATGTACATGCTTCAGGGGAAAATATTAACATGCAAGTTGACCATTGGACCCGGCAATTCATTCTTTTTCTTAGTTTGACAGGAACATTTTTTGGGATCCTTTTAAATAGGTCTGTTTTCTTTGTAGAAAACGGTGTACATGCGCAACTCTTTTCTTTGGAGACTGTCACCCACTTTCACCTCTGGCGCCACCCACTTTCACCACTTGCGCTGCCCATTTCCACCACTTACGCCACCCACTTCCAACACTGGCCCTGATGTCTGTATAGACACTCGTTGAAACCATCTGCAATACCTAATTTGAATTGCATTGAACGAGTGTAGTGTGTGAGCCTGTTTGTCACAAGCAGAGTTGGGAGGGAGGTTATAATACCCTAAGAACATTTTGAGAAAATTGGTTCAAATAGTTATCCCACAGCACCATTTTCACTTATATTTACATAACAATGCATAGGCTGTGAAAGGTCACTTTCGAAATATGCAAGTATTGTCTTGGTACGAAAAATACATTTGAACAGTGAAATCAATTAGGACAACATCATATAAAAATAAACATGGCTGCATTCTGCACAGAGACGAGCGAGTGCAATTTTATTGGCAAGTTCATACAGGGCCACCTTTAAGAGGTAGCATTTAGCAGTCAGAAAATCAGTGAATCCAAAAAGAGCTGAAGTGTGGAGGGAGGTAGAACCGCGGATCTTAACATCATAATAAACACTGCCAGGTTAAGCCTATTGTCACAATGGGGGCATGGCTAGCTGCCCACAGAAGACGGCGGATACTCCGTGAGCTCCGACGGACCGGCACAGAGGAAGTCCGCTATGGGCGAGTTCCGCTATCCATTAGCTGATTGAGGAATGGGTTATGCCTCTGGAACCACTCAACGATGGGCGAGATACCAGCATCGATTTTAGAAGGTATTTTTGCATCTTTCTTGTCACCTCAGAAACGGCCGCCATTTTGCAGTTCGCGTGTCGGAATCACCCACCAAAGTGTAGCGGTACGCATACCTCGCCCGCTAACACTACCATTTTGAGTCTCATTTATTTACTGCTCCTTGATTTCTGCTAACCTTTGCCTGGATATTGCTGAATTGGTTGTGCAGCTGCTCAAGAGGCATCTTTCATTTATTTTTGTAACGACCGGCTTTCTCTCTTCAGGAATGCGGACACAAAGTTGGATACTGATGAGGCTTTTAAGCTTGCAAGTCATTTAATTTAACACTCCTCCTCCTATCTTATTATCCTGGATGCAAAGGATTGGTTGCAGTAATGCACATTCTTCACCAGTTAATGTTTTGACCCCACTTTCGTATCCCATCTCATGATTTTCATTTTATATGACTGGGCTCCAATCCCACTGTTGCTGACGTTGTAAGCACATCTATTTTTGAATCAACCGTAGTTCTCTTTTCACGAATGAGGTCGCAACGTTAGTTTTTCCTGTGGTGTTGAGGTTATACAAGCTGTTTAATTTGATATTCTTCATCCCTCTGCATTACTCTGTGTGCAGGAAATTGCTATTTTCAATAAAAAGCACAATTTTTACTCTACAACTATTTTTCTTTTTTGGGCTCTCAACTGACTTACATGTTTCTCAGATTACTCTTGCTCAATTTATGGGTAGGTTGCAGAGACTCTCTTCCTTTACTCCATCTGCATCTAACAGACTGATCAAAAACTCAAAAATGTTCACGAAGTTTGTCATGATGGAGTCTGCTTCTGCATCCTCACCGAAGCCTGGCACACCCGTACAGACGCAGTCGTTGGTACCCATACTAGCAAATTCAGTCAAAGCTAACTCTAAACGACTCAAAAAATACCCTCCATCTCCTGCAAAATCACCATCGCCTTCTTCTTTGGATTTACCCTTGGAGGAAATAAGGGCATAAAAACCCTTTATGAAAGAGACAAATTCAAAACTTCAATATCTGACTGATAAATGGTCCCAACTAGATGACAGACTTGTGGCAGTAGAGCAGAGTGTTTCTTCTTATAATGTGACTGAATCTCATGTGCATGGTCTTCAGCTACAAGTATCTCTTCCACAGAAGCATGCCGAAGATTTAGAAAACAGAAATCCAAGGAACAACCTACGCATTTATGGCTTACCGGAGAACACGGAAGGTGCAGATCCTATCGTCTTCTTCAAATCTTTTCTGCCTAAAGTGTTGGGTTTACATGCGGATCCGGTTCTAAACATCCAACATGCACATAGGTTGGGCCATCAACATGCTGATAATTCTGCTCCTAACTGTCCACGAGGAGTCATTTTGTATTTCCTGGAATACACTGACCTTCTTAAAGTCTTATCAGCCTTTAAAAAATCACCACATGTCTCTTGGTTGGGGAACACACTGTTTTTCTCACAGGATTATGCTAAAAGCACTGCTGATCGTCGTAGAGACTTTCTAAAGATGAGACCTGAACTCCGTGATCTTGGTGCCAGATATGGCCTTTTTCATTCGTGTCTTTTTAAAGTGACATACAAGAACAAAACGACTACCTACGAAGATCCTGTTAAACTGAAAAGTTTTCTCAATTTCTGTAAAGCTGATACTATGGATACTTCTAATGTTTGCACTTCTCAATTTGGCTGATTATATCAATTATTTGTTATAGTTGTTCTCTTTATTTTCTTATAATGTTGAATAATACATTCCTTCCTTTCTCTACTTTATTTCAGATATTTTTATTCTTGTTGTTCTGATTATATTATGAACTTCTTTGTTGTTAACTTTGCAGTTTGATTGTATATTTTCTCTTATAGGTATCCCCGTTGTATGTTCATCTTGCTGTCTCGCATTGTGTAATATCCAGTCATACCTATGCCTCCCTCCGTGAGTTCCGATTGTGCCGCCCTTCCATGTGGTTTCACCCTCCCCCCTCTCTCATTTTAGGACTTTTGTAGGTATGCTTCCTTCCCCTTTTGTTTTTATACATCTCTCCTTCTATGTTATGGTATTTCTTTCAATATTTATCACTTAATTCTATCTTCTTTCCCATTTTATTCCACTTCTTCTCTTCGTTTTCTCCCTCTTTACACTGTTTCTTCTATTCCATCTCTAACATTTTATTACTGATGTTTTTCTTCACTAATCAAAGCTATACTCTGTTTGTTTTAAATCTAATTGCTCACTGCATAGCTAATTCCCTTCTTATTGACATAATTCCGTTTTTATGCATTTTCATCTGTTTTTACACGTACATGCATTTGTGGTTTACCTTTTATCGAGTTTGTTTTTATATTTGGTCTAATTAAACTTGTTCTCCTAATGGCTTTTGCAATTTTTTTGCCTTTCTCTCCTTTCCTTTTTCTTTTCTTCATATTACATTTTTACTCAATTGCATGATGTTGTGGTCTTCTTTGTCTGATGTACTTCAAATGAATTTTCTATTTATTTACTTAATTCACTGAATATTGTTACTTGGAATGTCCGAGGTCTGCATTAGCCGATTAAAAGGCAACGTGTCTTAACACACCTATCTATATTGAACGCTAATATTGCACTGATTTAAGAGTCATATCTTACGGAATCTGAGTCCTTGAAATTGAAAAGAGACTGGGTGGGTGACGTTTTCTTCTCTCCGGGTGATGGTAAACGCAATGATGTTGTAACGCTATGTCATAAATATATTCATGTTAAGCTTATTTCTCAGGAAAAGAATGATGTAGGATGATGGTTGTTTACAGATTTCGCGATTGGAAAGTGTCTCCCTCTCTACTTAATGTTTATGCCCCTACTACAAATGATTCTCTTTTTTGGTCCCATATTGAACAAAAGTTATTGCACTACTCCCATGAAAATCTTATTTTAGCAGGTGACTGCAATCATATTATAGATCCCTTTATAGACCGAAACTTCGTAACCTTCTTCATTCCCTCATTCCCTCTAAGGCCCAAAATTTATTTTTACAATCCTTTCAACACAGACACCTGATAGACGCATGGCGTTTACGCAACCCTACCCTAAGGGAATACACCTATTTCTCACCGGTACACAAGACGCAATGACGTATAGATCACATTTTCACGTCTCATAACATTACACAATCTATCTTATCTGTTGAGATTGGTTCTATACTGATCTCTGATCATGCCCCTATCTCTATTTCATTAGATATACTTCATACCTCTTCTGCCCCTCGGTGTCGGCGATTCAATAATTCCTTGTTACTTGATCCTGTGTTTACCTCTTCTTTTACTTCATTTTCTGAAGAATATTTTTGCTTTAATGACTCCGATAATATTCCTTTTCTCACAAACTGGGACGCCTTTAAAGCTGCAACTCCTGATTTTGTTAATAATATTGTAGCTAGAAAACGTCATGCAGCCTGTAAACGAGCCACAGATCTTTTTTCATTGATAAAGAATTTAGAGCACACTTACTATGCCACTAAATCAGAAGACTCTTTATCCGAACGTATAGCTACTAAACTTAAGTTTAATAAAGAGTCCATTGATAACGCCTCTTTGTATCTTCTTAAATCCACAGCAAAATGTTATGGTGGCCAAAATAAATCCGGTAAATTATTGGGAAACTATCTTAAAGTCAAAAAACAGAAACCTAACATTGAATCGATACTCGATAATCAAAACTTCCCTAAATATAAGGATTCTGAGATTTTGCAGGAATTTTATCATTTTTATGAATCTCTTTATACTCCTAGTTCCTCTCCTACAGATAACTCCATCTCAGACTATCTTTCCTCCATTAATAAATCCTTCGACACTTCCTTGAATCTTGATTCACTAGAATCTGATATATCTCCAAAAGAGTTACATAATGTGTTAGACCTGACATCCTTGGCGTGGGTTTTTCCCCTATCTTTCACCTCTGCTACCTGGATTTTTGATGCTGTTATGGATTTCGTTTTTGCTGGTTTAGATGCTTTGGACACTCTGCCACTGCTAATCAGTGCCAGAATGTAAGTGCTCCCTGTGTAAAATGTCATATTGATTGGATATACCTGATTGGCATATTTGTATCACCATGAAGTCCCTAGTAAAGTGCACTGTGTGTGCCAGGGCTGGTGATGACAGATGCTACTAGTGGGCCTGCAGCGCTGATTGCGCCACCCACATGAGTAGCCCTAAAATGATGTCTCAGGCCTGCCACCGCAGGCCTGCCTGCAGTCTCCGGACTGCCATGTCACCCTGGTCAGTGTCCCCACTGACTAGGCCTAACACTTCCCTTTTTGTGCACATCAGTCATCCCTCTGGAAGGCCCGAGGTACCCCCCTGGGCAGGGTGCAGTGTATCTAAGAGGTAGAGCATGTACTAGTGCAGGTACCATGCTCTGGTAGTGAACTGCTGCCATTTTGTGTGTTCACTGCTGCAAGGTTATCTTGCTTCATAGGCTAACATGGGGGAGGCTGGTGCCAATGGCTATCCGCCTATCTTCTCATAGGAACAAGATAAGACATGAGTGTTTGATATCCCTGAGCTCAGCATTTAATAAAACATCTTTTAGGAGAGGTTGTTTTTAAATCCTGAGTTAGAGAATAGTGCTTTTTAGAGAGTAGCTGTTCTCTTGTCTGACCCTTCTGTGTGGCTGGGCATGCTTGTGGATTGACTGTCTGGCTTGAGAGTGACAGGGGCTGGGGATCCCCCAGGAGGTTGGCTGAGTCAGCCCTCTGCTGAATGGCGACATTTGCAAGTAGAGTGGAAGGAGGAGATAGCACCTGGGAGTGAATAGGGCTGTGCCTGCCTGCCACACTGCTGGCTCCACCTCCTGCTGGGCGGCTGACGACTCTGCCCCTCACTCTGAAAAGAAAGCAGAAGCCAGGAAAACAAAGTGCTCCAGCAACACCCAGAACTGGATCCGACCGGGCTCAGGACCCACTTGCACAAAGACTTCAAAGACTTTAAGGGGTATCAGTACAAGACCCCTAACAACAGATTTTTAGATTCTACAATCAAGAGGAACCTCTGCTGAAAGACGGACTGCTGAAGGACTAAAGGAAGATTGCCTTGCTGTGTGCTCTAAGGGCTGACCTGTTCTGCTGTGCAACTGAAGCTGAGGAGGAGAAGGGGCCTTGCTGTGTGCTGTGACCCTACCTACTTGACCTAACAAGACGTTGCTGTGTGCTGTGTCTTCAACTCTGAATCTCCAAGGGCCTGAGAAGAGCTGGCCTCCTGTTTTGCAACCCAAGGATAGAAAGGTTGCCAAGACTTTAAAGACTCTGCTGTGTCCCATCTATGCTGCTGTGTGATGCGAGGACCGTGGACTGTTCTACCAAGCTTCTAAACATCTGCCCCAGGAAGTGCGCTGGCTGCTCTCTGTTTTGCTGGAGAGTGCCGCGCTGATTCTGGCCTGACACCGGTTGCCGCATTGTGAAGACCGACGTGCTCGTCGGCACGTGTATTGCTGTGGCCACAGGATTGAGGGCGCCCTCGTGCTAACTAGGTCGCTGTACGGCTTGGCGGCGTCACGATCGACCCGCTGACACGGGGCGCCGTGAAATATTCTGCCCGCGATACACCGCTGCGGCCCGGGGGCCTGAAACTGACCAAGAGCTGCACTTCCCGCTCTGCGAAGCCGCGGAGAAGAGAACGAGGAGGCTGCGACCTGATTGGTTGCTGACCGGAGGCTTGGCTGGAGGAGCCGCGCTGCGAGTGGCTGACTCCGGTGACGTCGACATCATCACTGGGGGCTCGTCGAGGGAGCTGCGACCGGATTGGTCCATCGCTCGGGAGCTGTGAAAGCCCTGCACCACGCAGCCTGAGAGGAGCGCTTTAGTTCTAAGTGCAAGAGGCACCGCTGGAGGAATGTGGGTATTTAACTACTGGAAGCCTACAAACGTATTCCTTTCCTTTGAATACGAAGTCCCACGAGAGACTAGAGACTATCCTATTACGCTCCTAACAACCTAAGAAAAAGATTGATGTGCAACGCTATGATAATTGATTTCCACTGCTGAAACTAGATAAAGTTATATTTTTGAGATACTTACCTGTGTGGTCTACATTTGTGGTGTACTAGGGGGGTCATTGTAGTTGTTAAGTGCGAATACCTTACACATTGCCTTGGGGATAAGCCTG
Organism: Triturus cristatus; assembly: GCF_964204655.1. Classification (NCBI taxonomy): domain Eukaryota; kingdom Metazoa; phylum Chordata; class Amphibia; order Caudata; family Salamandridae; genus Triturus; species Triturus cristatus. The sequence continues at coordinate 115,027,220 of NC_140588.1, forward strand.
TCTGCTCGAGCCAAGCTACCTAGAGGGTGAGCAGGGGTTATCTACCGTGTGTGTCCCTGTACCCTGACTAGAAGCAAGGGTCCCTATTTGGTCTAAGGTGCTTACCTCTGCCAACTAGAGACCCCCAGATCTAACATTGGTGGTCAGCGGTGCGGATTAGAACCAGTATTTGCACTTGACCTGCAGTGATTCTTTGTACATCAATTGTCTAGTTAGCAGTTGCATTGCACAAAGTTTTTGAAACCTATTTTTTTTGGAAGACCTAGGAAGCATCATGTCTCTGAATGGAGTAGGCGAGGAGGTGGAATTGCAATTTGAAGTAGAAAAGTTGCTCACATATAAGAATGATCAACTAATGCAATTCTGCAAACAGCTTGGATGCCCAGTGAAGGGCAGCGCTAACAAGGCAGAGCTACAGAAAGCTCTAAGGGCCTGGTGGGAGGCCAAAAATGGTGTGACAGAAGAAGCTACTGGAGAGGATGGTACACCGGAGCACGGATTTGGATCCGATGATTTGCCAGTGAATAGGCCAGCGTCTAGGGCTGGCAGCACCCATTCCAGTCGGGGCCCCTCTCCAGAGGAGCTGGAGGAAAATCAGAGGATTAGGGCCCATGAGATTGAACTTTTTTGTTTTCGTCTGTTTTGCAAGATGGCGGGCAGTTTTGCAAGATGGCGGAGCTGGGTACGCACTGAGCAGCTCACCTAAGGCTTCGTCCACTCTCTCCCTCATCCAAAGAAACGATATACTATGCTGAGGAGCTGAATAGCACTGCTTGACCCCTGAAAACGTATGAGTTGGTACCTGGTGTCTGGTTTTCCGAGCTGATCCGACAGGTGTATCCATTACTGCCGATGCTGCCGATGCTGGAGCTCTCGAGCACTGCCTGGTTTTTTGGCCATACTCTGCGGAGCCTTCGAGGGAGCTTCAATCCCGGCTGGTTTGGTTCATATCTCCGGTCTCTCCCCAATTCTATCCGGTGGCTAAGGAGAATGTCTCCCAAGAATCCACATCGGGCAACACGTAACCACAAACAAACCGGAGGAAGACAACAAGAAGCCGGACCTATGGCCCCCACGGCCGCTACGGTACGCGCGTTCACCATGCCGCGAGCGGCTGCTTTGGTCTCAGCTGGGTTGCCATCGATTTCTCCAATTCCGGCTGGTGCCGTTGGAGCCCCTATGTCAGCGGGGGACGAGCACAACGCCGCGGAGATGGAGGGGGCGAAAAATGAAACGCAGCTGCCCACGCTGTTGAAGCCTACCCCGTCTTCGTCAGCAGAGTCTCCACCGCTAAAGAGAGGAAGCAATCGCAGACTGGTATTGAAACCACCCATCTTGATTGTAGACTCACACCCTAAGAGCCCTGCTAGCAAAACAGTTAAAGGGATGGATATGTCTCTGACTTTGACTAGAGAGAGTGAGGCAATGGGGGGCGAAACAAATAACGCTACTGGTCCTATACCCGCTCAAGCCCCCCCCATCCTCAAAGAGACTTACTCAGTTAAGCCAAAGACAATTACCTTAAGGGGGACTACATTTTTGTGTCCTACTAACTCTGATACTGATACTGGGATTGCTACCGACCAGGTCTCTATCGGCTCTATAATAGAACAGACACAGGCATTGGAGCACCCCAGTGATGAAACAGTGGGGGCAGCGGAAGACTCGATACCCGGTCTTTCTATTGTTATGATGAACTTCAGGGGCTGTGAGGCTGATATACTGGATCTCTGTAGTGTAGGATCTTTAGCGGACCCTAAGACAATCATTGAACCCACTGAACCCACTGAAGCCACGGAGATCTCGGAGAACAACGAGGTCATTGAGCAAGAGTTGTCCGAGGAGTTGTCCGAGGAGCTAGCTGCACGCACTGAGGGAGAGGATGAGGTGGGGGAGGAGTGCGGGAAGGATCACTGCACAGATGGCAAGGCTAATCACGAGTAAACAGAGGTCGCAAACTAAGAGGCAAGCCAAAAGTCAGAAGAGGAGGCAAGGCTGCTGCCACATTATCTCAGCCTGTTAAAAATATAAAGAAAATCCAAGTAGATAAAAGCCCACTAAGAAAATGGATTGAAACAAGGGGGCTGGTTAAAAATATGACGCTGAGACTATCAGGTGCTAGCCTGAACTATTCCTCAGAACATATAGAACCTTCACCCACCTCGGACATGCAGTTCCATGGCAGCTCCATCAACCAGGAAACCAACGCCATCACCGCTCAAATCAATCCGGCAACAGATGGGCCAAACGAACAAGAATTGTCTCCGACTCAAGACCACTTGGACCACTTGGACTATTCTTCAAGCCGAGCAGATGTAAATCCATCACCTAATGTAAACACAGCTTCTGTATTATCAAGTTATCTCTCTCCACAAGTCAAAGAGAGCACTACTATACAAACGACACTCCTCCTACCCCCTCAAAGTCAACACCCACATCCACATATCACTAAAGAGGGACTAGGGCATGAAACAATGGATCATTCTTCAATAGATCTAATTCTGCAGATTTTGAACGACCAACGTAAGGTAGCCCAGGAACACCATACTCAACTGAGGGAAGATAACAGTAAAGTACAAAACTCATTACAAGAACTTACTACTAAAATTGGAGGGATCTGTCAAGATGTTACTGAGCTACAACAACGAGTGGTTGAGATTGAAGAGACTAACATTCAAACGACCGCTAAAGTAGAAAAACATGATGATCTGCTATCCACTCTTCAACTGAAGCTCGAAGATTTGGAAAACCGACAGAGACGCTCCAATTTAAGACTGTTTGGGATTCCAGAAGGGTCTGAGGGTTCTGACCCTAGGGCTTACTTAGTGGGGCTACTCCAAAAGGCCTTCCCGGACTTGGCAGACTGGGACTGGGACTCACAAGTACAACGCGCTCACAGCTTACCATTGGTTATGAAAAACAGGGCAAGCCAATTTCCACGTCCCTTTCTGCTATTCTTTGGTAATTTTCTACTCCGCCAAGCAGTATGGCAGAGAGCACGCCCCAATACCCTTATAGCTATAGGGGATTTTTCAATCTTTGCTCGTTCTGACTTAAGCAAAGAAACTATGGATCGACGCTGGATGCTCCGTAGATTTATTGATCCAATCAAATCTAGTGGGGGACAGGCTTTCTTACAGGAACCCGCCCGTCTTAAAGTTATTAAAAACGGACGCACATACTTCTTTAATGACGTCAAAGCAGTTGAAGCATTTATTTCTAGTTTCAATGAGGGCAGGAATCAGTCAGAAAAATAATCACACACTAGGGTCTGAGCCAATCATTGCAATGCTTGTTCTGTGGGTGTCTCTCTGTGCACCAATAGGGCTCGTCCATTTGGGAAAAACTGTTTAATTTAGTGTGCTCCATGAATAATTGAACTTATGAACTTATGAACTTATGAACCCGCGAAAACTGTACTTATTTAGAGGACCCTTCATTCTTTATCCTCTATCTTATTTTTCTCTTTACGTCTTTTGGGTGAGGGAGGGACGGTCGGGTGGATCGGGGCCCTATGGGTGACCTGCTACAGATGCTGCCCTTCCAGCGGCAGCTGTCTTCTAAGGGCGGTTCTGCCCCCGCTGGGGTTGGAACCAGGGGGAGGAAGGGTGGGGGGGTTTGGGGGTGGGGTAAAAACATTATAAAAAGCTTACAGGCAGACAGGGAAGAGTTTAATGAGCTACCAGAGACCACATCAGTTCTACTCTCTTTTTTTCTCCTTTTTATTTTATTTTTTACATTTTTCACACTTTTTATCATTATTTCAAGTGCAAATAACAAGAACTGTAACAGGGTATTCGGAGCCGGGGTAAAGGTTTTGCCCTTTGCTTATTATAATGTATGAGATAAAGTGTTTAACCTGGAATGTTTCGGGTTTGAATAGTAAAAATAAAAGACTTTTGATTACAGAAGAATTAAAAATACATAACCCTGATATTGCTCTTCTCACTGAAACACATATTGCTGGCAAAGATAGGAAATTATTGAATCAACTGGGCTACGATATTATGATAGGTTCGAATTTTGCACAATCCACAAGAGGCGTGGCTATCCTTAAGGATAAACGCTTCAAGATTGAAACATTACAGACCCTCTGTGATAAAGAGGGCAGATGGGCGATTGCTCAGATTAATTTTGAGAGCTATAATTACGTCCTCTGTGTAATTTATGGCTCAAACACAGATGAACCGAAGATCTTCGACCAGTTGAATATCAAACTCTTGGGCTGGGAGGGAGAGCTTATAATTATGGGGGATTTTAATTGAATCATGGATTATAAAATTGACACAACTAGACCCGGTAGCTTTCAAAGGATGCGCAAAACTAGATTATCTATCTTAGATCTCTGTCGCATCCACAACATCAAAGACGCCTGGCGATACTTATACCCAAATCTACCGGGCTATACTTATTACTCAGCACCCCACAAACTATGCTCAAGATTAGATATGGTGCTAATAGGGGATAACCTATTAAAGAGTTCTAATCTGGTTTTATGTCCCTGAATCTCTTCGGATCATAACCCAATAATTCTCACAATAACTACTTCATACACCAGGACCCCGCCCAGACCATTCTCTTTCCCTAGATACTTGACCACAGACTCACAGTATGTGATGCAGCTCAAATCTCACCTTATAGAATTTATGGATATCAATATAGACTCTACAGCTTGTGGCACAGTCTGGGATGCCTGCAAAGCAAGTATCAGGGGATTTACTCAAGCCTATACGATCAGACAAAATACGGAACGTAGAAAGGCTAATTCTTTGCTTATATCCAACATAACCAACCAAGAGGAATTACTAGCCTCTGCACTCCGATTAAAACTTTAAACGACAACTGAAATAGGCCTTAAACTTGGACTCCTAAAAAATGAAATTAAAACAAAATTTATACAGAAGTGCAGCACCAAGATCCATAAATTTAAAATAGCACAATACGAGGGTGGCGATAAAATTGGTAAAATTTTGGCCTATAAAGTCGCTGAGGATAGAGCTAGTACTATAATTACAAGTATACGGGGGAGTGACAGTAAAAGTTATAACCAGCCTCAGGATATAGTAGGACAATTTGCTGATTACTATAAGAATTTATACACCCCAGAAAACACTCCTAACCCAGACGCAATCCGGGGCTATGTGGACAAATACATAACAAACTCACAGATTATAACTGGAACAGATTCATTGTCCAATAACACTACAATGGCAGAATTACATCAAGCTATAGCCCTCCTACCTGTAGGGAAGGCGGCAGGGGAAGACTCAATACCATTAGAGCTATATAAAGTATGTTTAGCTGAGTTGGAATCTCTATTCTTGAAGGTACTGCAATCTGCCGGCCTTAATGGCAAAACCCCCAAATCATGGAATAGGGTGAAAATAATCTTCTTCTTAAAGAAAGATAAACCAAAGGAGGAGAGAGGGTCATATCGACCCATTTCTCTTATAAACGCTGATGCAAAAATATTTGCAAAAATATTGGCAATAAGATTATCCCCTATACTGCCTAAAATTATCAACCCACAGCAACACGGGTTCATATCCGGCAGAGACACTACTATGCACGTAAACATGGCCATAACGGCATTCGACGTAGCGGAGATAGAGTCCACCCCACTCGGCATGATACTATTAGACGCCGAGAAGGCATTTGACCGAGTGGGATGGGACTATCTCTGGTGCGTCTTATCTAAAATGGGGTTTGGGGGACAATTCTTGCGGGGTATACAGGCCCTCTACGATAATCCTACTGCCGATGTCTGCTACGGGGGCCTGATATCCCCTGATTTTCCAATACGTCGTGGCACTCGCCAAGGCTGCCCTCTTTCACCTCTCTTGTTTGCCCTCTCACTGGAACCTTTTCTATCCGCTTTACAGTCCCAAGCCCAAATTGTACCTTTTAGATCTGGTTCAAAAACACTGAAAATAACAGCATATGCCGATGACATTGCTATTTACACACAAGATATTGTGGAGGCACTCCAAAGTATTGTCTCTGAGGCTGGGAAATATGGGAACATCTCAGGGTACAAACTCAATGTACAAAAGACTCAGGTTATTGCTAATTATACCCCAAATACGACCGTTCCTGAAATTTGTAAAAGCGCTACATATTGAGGTGTTAAACTAACGGCTAAAACTCAGGAAATTAATAATATAAATTACAAAGCACTAATCAAATCCACTATCTTACTTTTAAAAAAATGGCATAGATTACCCCTGAACTTAATCGGAAGAATTAATCTTATCAAGATGACGATATTGCCTAAATTTTTATATCTTTTTCGATCTATACCACTTAATCTAAATAATAAATTTTTTAAAGAGTTGGACGGCGTATTCAGAAGATTTATTTGGAGCTATAAAAAGGCGAGAAGGTCGATAAAATTTCTGACAAATAACACGAATTTGGGAGGGCTTAATTTCCCTGATTTTAAGTTGTATTTTTGGTCTGCTTTTATTTTGCGTATTCGCTCATTGCTTATTAAAGAAGGAACACTCCCCTTTCATACTCTTATGCTAAAACAAGACTCAAACATGTTTCTGCTCCGAGCCAACGATCCAAACTATTTTAAAAGAGTCAAATTTAAGACCGCCAGAGACCTAATAAAGATATGGGGTAATATTTCAAATTACTGTAAAATAACTTACTATCATCCAATGATGCCGCTATGGGGTAACCCGGGTTTACCGGGAATCTTTAATGACAACTCTACTCATAGGTGGTCTAGGAAGGGTATTAGTGTATTAGGGGATTTATATGGTACTAATGGGTTTATAGAATTTAATACTCTTAAACTACTATTCGATCTCCCTGAAACTATGAGATACAAACACTTACAGCTTACAATCTTAGCGGTTACAGACAACGAAATCTGGTCTTGCCTATACTCTGGAAAAATCAAATCAACTATAAGAGACACTTATCATGTTCTATCTTGTTATAAATCAAACGACTGTTCTAAGCTAGCAGATAAATGGGGCAGGTTATTAGGCATAAATATTACAGCTAGAGAAATAGGGAGCTCTATGTCAAACATTAATAAACAGGTTCGCTCTTCAAGCCTAAGGCTTCAACAGTTTAGAACGAGCTGTATGCTATACTATACGCCCAAAATAATATCTAAATGGTCTTCTAATAATTCTTCTAGTGATCGAACTAAATGCCCAAAATGCTCAACTGAGGCCGCCGACTTGATACACATGTTGTTTTCATGTCCTACTCTCAAGGATTATTGGGAGGACATTCAGAAGGTTCTAAAAATCAAACATATCCAAACACCCATATTCACCGCTGCCTCAGTTTTGCTCGACATATATTCCAATCCAATCCCACAAGCCGCGTTGGCCTCAATACTTATGTCATGCGCTAAATTAACTGTGGCAAGAGCCTGGATTCGCACTGATCCACCCACGGTTTGGGACTGGTGGGCGCTGGTTACTGAGATCTACACCATGGAGTTAGCTTTAGCTAGGCTAAGAGGGAGTCGATCCATAAGCAAACATGAACAAAATTGGGGAACTTTTATAGGATGAGACGGCCTTTATTATCTTCTTAATCTTCCCCCCCCCCCATCCCTTTTTTTTTTTTTTTCTCTCTTTCTTTGTCCCCTCCCGTGTTTACAGTTTACAGCTTAGTTTTGCTGTTTAGCGCTGAGAATATATTATAATTTTCTCGATTATAGACGCCAACTGATGTAAGTATTAATATGTGTTTCTCCTGTCAGCCTGTTTAATAAAAACTTTTTAAAAAAAAAGAGATTGAACTTTTTAAGCTCAAAGCTCAAGCAGAAGAGAGGAAACTGCGCCTTGACAGTGAGAAGAAGGCGCAGGAGAGGATGAATGCTCTCGCTTTGGAAGAGAGAAAACTCCAGTTGGCTCATGAGTTGAGCATGAGGGAGCTGGACATTAAAGCTAAACAGGTGGAGTCCAGTCCGAATGGTGGCAGCGCACAACCAGTACAGGTGGGTAAAGTATACATACCGAAAGATTTGGTGCAGAATTATCAGAGGGGTGAGGATATCTATGCATGGTTTAGATCCTATGAGCTTGCCTTGAAGATGAATGAAGTGCCTGAGAAGAGTTGGGGAGCAGGTTTGTGGAAGTATTTTGAGGCCTCTGGGAGGGATGTCTTAGCACCCTTAGAATCAGCAGGTACCTTAACCTACCCCACTATGAAGGAGGCCTTATGCCTCAGGTATGGGCTTACACCAGAACAGTACCGCCAGAAGTTTAGGAACTTCAAGAAGCTTGATTCAAGTACTTGGGTGGAGTGTGTGAGTATGTACACGCGTGCACTGGAAGGTTGGATAAAGGGCAGCAAAGTTACTGATTATGTGGGGTTGTGTCACTTGATTAGTTGGGAGCACTTGAGTAGTCTATGTGTTCCAGAGCTGCGCCAGCATCTTTTAGACAGCAAGTTAACTGATCCCAGTGAGCTTGCTAAAGAGGCAGACCGCTGGACTAGCACCAGGGTCAACAAAGGGGTGGTAAGTATCCCAGCCAAAGGTGGACAGGGTCCCCAGCAGAAAGGTGGGGAGGACAAGGGTAACAATAAGGAGTTCTCTAAAGGGCCCCAAAACAGTTCGCAGGAAAAGGAGTCCCAAGCCCCCAAGCCTAAGAAGTCTTGGCCCCATAAGGGCAGACAGGATAACAGACCACCGCCTACTTGCTATGCTTGTAGGGAAGTGGGGCACATCGCCCCTAAATTTCCCAAGAAACCCCCAGCACCAGCTGCTGCTCCGGTCCCAGGGTTAGCTAGTGTAGCTTTGGGAGGGGATTTGATTTCCAGTGGGGAAGAGGGATTAGCTATGATGACCCTTGTCTCTTTAGGAGACCAAGAGATGGTCCAGGATACCTTGATACCCGCTAACACTAAAAAATACGGGCAAAAGGTGACCATCAATGGGAGGGAGATAGAGGCTCTGAGAGGCACCGGGGCTAGTGTGACATCTGTCAGGTGTCAGTGGGTGTCCGAAGAGCAAGTCATTCCCAATGTGCTCCGCCCACTAGTGGCAGCTGACACTTCAGTGCACCTCTGCAAGATGGCGCGTGTTCCCTTTACATGGGGGGAGTCTCTGGTACCTTGGAAGTCTGTGTCAGTGATGCCTTGCCGGTAGATTGTCTGTTGGGTAACGACCTGGAGAGTTCTCCATGGAAGGACGTAGAGCACAGAACTCACTTGGAGATGTTAGGACTGCCAGCGTGGATCTGTGGATCCACACGTGCCATGACAACCAGTAAGGGTGGATTAGTAGAACTGGAGCCTGGAACAATGGCCCAGGAACCTGCCAGGAGAGGAAGGGGCAGAGGGCGCGGGAAACTGGCCCCTACTGTTCCCACGGTCCAGGAGGTAGCAGAACCTGAGGGGGATGCCCTGGAACCTACAGGGGAACATGTGGCCGAACTAGGGGAATTGCCTGAGCTGACCCATTGGCAGCAAGAGGGTGGTCCCTCCAGGGAGGAATTCTGCCAGGCTCAGAAGGAGTGCCCTTCTCTCATTGGTGTGCGGCAGCAGGCTGCAGACCAGGCATCAGGCCTAGGGTCCAAGGAACATTTGATTTACTGGGAGGATGACTTACTTTATAGTGAGCCTAAGTTTGCTGAGCCCGGTGCAGCCCGTGTGCTGGTGGTACCCGAGCACTTCAGGAACTTCTTACTGGGTCTGGCTCATGACGTGCCTCTCGCAGGACATCTGGGGCAAGACGAGACCTATCACAGGCTTGTCAACCACTTCTACTGGCCCCAGATGAAGAAGCACGTCAGTACCTTTTGTAAGTCTTGCCAAACATGCCAAGCCAGTGGTAAGAGCGGAGGAAAGTGCGTGGCACCCCTCCAACCTTTTCCGGTGGTGAGCACCCCTTTTGAGCGGGTGGGCATTGATATCGTAGGGCCCCTGGACCCCAAGACTGCCTTAGGCAACAGGTTTATCCTGGTCTTGGTGGACCACGCCACCCGGTACCCGGAAGCAGTCCCTCTCAGGACAATCACAGCACCCGTGGTGGGCCGTGCATTGATGGGGATCTTTTCCCGCGTGGGGTTCCCCAGAGAGGTGGTCTCCGACCGGGGTACCAACTTCATCTCTAGGTACATGAAGTCTCTGTGGGAGGAGTGTGGGGTAACTTATAAGTTCACCACTCCTTACCACCCTCAAGGAAATGGGTTGGTTGAAAGGTTCAACCGCACCCTAAAAGGTATGATTATGGGCCTAGCGGAGCCCATGAGACGGAAATGGGACGTCTTGTTACCATGCCTGTTGTTTGCCTACAGGAAGGTGCCTCAGAAGTCCTTAGGGTTCAGCCCCTTTGAACTGCTGTATGGCCACCCTGTTAAAGGACCTCTCACACTGGTGAAGGAGGGGTGGGAGAAATCCCGTGGGAAAACCCCCCAGGATGTGTTCAGCTATGTGCTGGCCATCCGCAACCAGACGCAGCGCTTCAGGAAGCTCGCTCAGGAGAACCTAGAAGCCAGCCAGGAGGAGATAAAAAGATGGTACGACCAGAATACCACTCTGGTTGAATTTCATCCTGGGCAGAAAGTGTGGGTGATGGCGCCGGTGGATCCTTATGCGCTCCGTGACAAGTGGACCGGGCCATATGAGGTGGTAGAGCGCAAGAGTGAGGTGACCTACCTGATCAACATGAAGACTCCTAGGCAGCCCCTGAGAGTCTTGCATGTGAACCGCCTCAAGCCCCACTTTGAGAGGTCTGAAGTGACAATGCTCATGGCTACAGATGATGGTGGGGAAGAGGATAGTGATCCTCTCCCTGACCTCCTGGCAACCAAGGAGCAAGACGGGTCAGTGGATGGTGTGGTCCTCTCGCCCACCCTGACCCCAGAACAGCAGAGAGACTGTCGCCAGGTGGTGGGTCAGTTCGCCTCCCTGTTCTCCCTGACCCCAGGTGTCACCAATTGGTGCATCCATGATGTGGACACTGGAGATAGTCTACCTGTGAAACAGAAGTTTTACAGAGTAGCTGACAAGGTCAGGGCCAGCATCAAGGAAGAAGTTTCCAAGATGTTGGCGTTAGGGGTGATTGAGCCCTCCAGCAGTCCCTGGGCTAGCCCAGTGGTCCTAGTTCCCAAGAAAGCTGCTACACCCGGTGACCCGCCAGAACTTCGGATTTGCGTGGACTACCGTGGGCTCAATGCGGTCACCAAGACTGACGCGCACCCCATCCCCAGAGCTGATGAGCTCGTGGATCGGTTGGGAGCTGCCAGGTATCTCAGCACCTTTGATTTGACTTCGGGGTACTGGCAGATTGCCTTAACTGAGGGGGCAAAGGAGAGATCGGCATTTTCAACACCAGAGGGGCATTTAGTGAATTGGACCGAGGCCTGTCAAACTGCTTTTGATGCCCTAAAAACTGCAATGTGCACAGCGCCAGTGCTGAAGGCACCTGACTTTTTGAGTGAGTTCGTTGTGCAAACAGACGCTTCAGAGCCAGGTGTGGGAGCAGTACTCTCACAGATGGACAACGAGGGCGGGGACCAACCTGTAGCTTTCATTAGTAGGAGGCTACTCCCCAGGGAACAGAGGTGGAGCGCTATTGAAAGGGAAGCATTTGCTGTGGTCTGGGCCCTGAAGAAGCTGAGGCCCTACCTGTTTGGGACTCACTTCCGTGTTCAGACCGACCACATGCCCCTCAGATGGTTAATGCAGATGAGGGGTGAGAATCCAAAACTGTTGAGGTGGTCCATATCCCTACAGGGAATGGACTTCACGGTGGAACACCGTCCCGGTACAGAACACTCCAATGCTGATGGTCTGTCCAGGTTTTTCCGCCTTAGTGATGAGAACTCCCAAGAGGGTGGGTAGTTTTCCCCACTTTCAGCTGGAGGGGACACGTATTAGACCTGACATCCTTGGCGTAGGTTTTTCCCCTATCTTTCACCTCTGCTACCTGGATTTTTGATGCTGTTATGGATTTCGTTTTTGCTGGTTTAGATGCTTTGGACACTCTGCCACTGCTAATCAGTGCCAGAGTGTAAGTGCTCCCTGTGTAAAATGTCATATTGATTGGATATACCTGATTGGCATATTTGTATCACCATGAAGTCCCTAGTAAAGTGCACTGTGTGTGCCAGGGCTGGTGATGACAGATGCTACTAGTGGGCCTGCAGCGCTGATTGCGCCACCCACATGAGTAGCCCTAAAATGATGTCTCAGGCCTGCCACCGCAGGCCTGCCTGCAGTCCCCTGCCATGTCACCCTGGTCAGTGTCCCCACTGACTAGGCCTAACCCTTCTCTTTTTGTGCACATCAGTCATCCCTCTGGAAGGCCCGAGGTACCCCCCTGGGCAGGGTGCAGTGTATGTAAGAGGTAGAGCATGTACTAGTGCAGGTACCATGCTCTGGTAGTGAACCGCGGCCATTTTGTGTGTTCACTGCTGCAAGGTTATCTTGCTCCATAGGCTAACATGGGGGAGGCTGGTGCCAATGGCTATCCGCCTATCTTCTCATAGGAACAAGATAAGACATGAGTGTTTGATATCCCTGAGCTCAGCATTTAATAACACATCTTTTAGGAGAGGTTGTTATTAAATCCTGAGTTGGAGAATAGTACTTTTTAGAGAGTAGCTGTTCTCTTGTCTGACCCTTCTATGTGCCTGGGCATGCTTGTGGATTGACTGTCTGGCTTGAGAGTGACAGGGGCTGGGGATCCCCCAGGAGGTTGGCTGAGTCAGCCCTCTGCTGAATGGCGACATTTGCAAGTAGAGTGGAGGGAGGAGATAGCACCTGGGAGTGAATAGGGCTGTGCCTGTCTGCCACACTGCTGGCTCCACCTCCTGCTGGGTGGCTGACGACTCTGCCGCTCACTCTGAAAAGAAAGCAGAAGCCAGGAAAAAAAAGTGCTCCAGCAACACCCAGAACTGGATCAGACCGGGCTCAGGACCCACTTGCACAAAGACTTCAAAGACTTTTAGGGGTATAAGTACAAGACCCCTGACAACAGATTTTTAGACTCTACAATCAAGAGGAACCTCTGCTGAAAGACGGACTGCTGAAGGACTAAAGGAAGATTGCCCTGCTGTGTGCTCTAAGGGCTGACCTGTTCTGCTGTGCAACTGAAGCTGAGGAGGAGAAGGGGCCTTGCTGTGTGCTGTGACCCTACCTACTTGACCTAACAAGACTTTGCTGTGTGCTGTGTCTTCAACTCTGAATCTCCAAGGGCCTGAGAAGAGCTGGCCTCCTGTTTTGCAACCCAGGGATAGAAAGGTTGCCAAGACTTTAAAGACTCTGCTGTGTCCCATCTATGCTGCTGTGTGCTGCGAGGACCGTGGACTGTTCTACCAAGCTTCTAAACATCTGCCCCGGGAAGTGCGCTGGCTGCTCTCTGTTTTGCTGGAGAGTGCCGCGCTGATTCTGGCCTGACACCGGTTGCCGCATTGTGAAGACCGACGTGCTTGTCGGCACGTGTATTGCTGTGGCCACAGGATTGAGGGCGCCCTCGTGCTAACTAGGCCGCTGTACGGCTTGGCGGCGTCACGATCGACCCGCTGACACGGGGCGCCGTGAAATATTCTGCCCGCGATACACCGCCGCGGCCCGGGGGCCTGAAACTGACCAAGAGCTGCACTTCCCGCTCTGCGAAGCCGCGGAGAAGAGAACGAGGAGGCTGCGACCTGATTGGTTGCTGACCGGAGGCTTGGCTGGAGGAGCCGCGCTGCGAGTGGCTGACTCCGGTGACGTCGACATCATCACTGGGGGCTCGTCGAGGGAGCCGCGACCGGATTGGTCCATCGCTCGGGAGCTGTGAAAGCCCTGCACCACGCAGCCTGAGAGGAGCGCTTTAGTTCTAAGCGCAAGAGGCACCGCTGGAGGAACGTGGGTATTTAACTACTGGAAGCCTACGAACGTATTCCTTTCCTTTGAATACGAAGTCCCACGAGAGACTAGAGACTATCCTTTTACGCTCCTAACAACCTAAGAAAAAGATTGATATGCAACGCTATGATAAATGATTTCCACTGCTGAAACTAGATAAAGTTATATTTTTGAGATACTTACCTGTGTGGTCTACATTTGTGGTGTACTAGGGGGGTCATTGTAGTTGTTAAGTGCGAATACCTTACACATTGCCTTGGGGATAAGCCTGTCTGCTCGAGCCAAGCTACCTAGAGGGTGAGCAGGGGTTATCTACCGTGTGTGTCCCTGTACCCTGACTAGAAGCAAGGGTCCCTATTTGGTCTAAGGTGCTTACCTCTGCCAACTAGAGACCCCCAGATCTAACATAATGCATTATTCATACTTAAAAAAGATAAAGCCCCAGGCCCTGATGGTTTTACTGTTGAATTTTTCCAACATTTTTCTCAGTTTACTTCCCCCTAAATTACATAGGTTATTACTTTCTTTTTCACAAACAGGATCTTCCTCTGGTTCTTTTTTGGAAGGCCTGATTTACCTCATTCCCAAGGAAGATAAGGACCCCCGTTTCTGAAAAAATTATAGACCCATCTAATTAGTGAATATTGATTATAAAAAGTTTTTCAAAATCTCTGGCCATTCAATTAGAATAGCTTTTTCCTTGACTTTTAGGTAGGGAACAATCAGGTTTTGTGAAAGGTCGCTATCTAACCAATAATACTTATTTATTTTTTGACATCCTTTCCAAATCGTCTCATATTTCCGAGCCTCTAGCAGCTATTGCTTTAGACGCAGAAAAGGCGTTTTGATAGAGTTTCTTGGCCTTTTATTTTCTCAACTCTTAAATGGTTTGGTTTCGGACCCAAAGTCACTCATCTAATTTCTCTTTTATACTCCTCTCTTCAAGCAGCAATCTTTGCTAACGGTTTTACCTCCTCCTATTTTACTTTGAGTAGGGGGGTTAGACAGGGTTGTCCCTTATCCCCTTTCCTGTTCAACTTAGCCTTGGAACATTTTTTATCAAAACTCCGCCAAAATTCGGCTATCTTTGGATTTATTTCTGGTGACACTCATATCAAATTGGCAACATATGCGGATGACATTCTTTTATTTCTTTCGCAACCCCAATCTTCCCTTCCACATTTTCTTCAAGAAACAATATCCTACTCTGCTGTTTCCGGCTATAAACTTAATAATGACAAATGTGAGACTCTACTCTTGACTAAATTCGCCTTTTAGGATGACTTTCAATCTGCTAATTTTAAATGGAACTCACATCATATCAAATACTTAGGTATGTACTTTTCCAATTCAATCAAATCATCATTTTCCATTAATCTTGATAAATGTTCTATGAAAATGTCCTCCTTGATAGATAGGTGGCACCCATTATATCTTTCTTGGTGGGGAAGGTTAGACACTATAAAAATGATGTTATCTCCAATAGTTCTCTTCACCATTTCTAATATCCCATTGTCCATACCTCAGAATTAAAAAAATATATTTAAATCCCTACTCTCATCTTTTCTTTGGAATAAAAAGAAGGCCCGGATGTCAGTATCAAAACTTATTAGTCCTAAATTAGAAGGTGGTGTTAATTTCCCTGACTTTCCTACTTATCACAAAGCCTTTATTTTGTATCAATTGTCCCATTGGTTACATGACATCTCAATCATCTCTCCTCTATGGGTTGCACTTGAAAATTCTTATCTAACCCCTTTCTCTTTTCAAGAATATTTATCATTTACACGGAAGCCTCAAAAACTTTCTAATCCTATTTTTCAACATACTAACAAACTATTAGGCCACATTTTTACCAGGTAGTCACATTGATAAAAACTCTTTCTTACAGTCCACTATTTGGCATAATAGACACGTCTTGATTAATGGTAAACCCATATATTGGAAATCTTGGAGACAAAGCGGTCTTATTTGGGTTAATCAACTTTTTCTTAATGATTCCATTTTGTCCTTATCCCAGGCCAAAGTTATTTTTGATTTCCCTCTCTCATTTAGCAATACATATCACTTATTATCCTCTGCATTAAGCAATGTTGTTAATCAATTTGCTCATCTTCCTGCTTCACCTAAATCTTCTCTTACCATTTCTCATGAATTTCTCAGTACCTGTCCTAAGGCATCAACTATTTACATTCGTTTAAGTATTTCCAACAAAACCAAGGTGGAGCTGGATTGGGAAATTGATTTGGATACAACCTATCCCCTCCCATTATGGAATAGAATATGGGTCAAGATTTGCAAATCCTCGAGGGCAGTTAACACCACACAAACACTTTTCTTTATTTACAACAGACTACTTCTTTCCCCAGCCCTTCTACATAAGATAAATGCCGACACTTCTAATACCTACTGGTCATGTTCCTCTATAAATGCTGATTTAAAACATATGCTTTTACTTGTTCTTATGTGCATACATTTTGGTCATGTGTCTGGAAGCAGATTACCTCCATTTTTAATTCTTCGAAACTCCTTTCATCTTCCAATATATTTTTGGGTTCCCTTTCTGAAGATTGGTCTCACTCTCATATAAACATGCAAGCTTTGGACCTTCTTCTGGGAGTCGCGTTTCAGCAAATTACCAAACACTAGAAATCCTTATCTGATTTATTCTTCCAGGCTTGGTGGTATGCAGTTTGTCACAACCACAGACTTGACACAGCATATGTACACCCTATATCTCTGGCTACAAAGTGCTCACTGTTATGGTCCCCAGTCACAAACTTTTTCGACCTTCATGCAAATCATTTCCCATGCAGGTGCTACTTCTACACAAGAAGTCCTACAACCTCCTTGACATTCTACTTTCTTATCTTAGTATGATGAATTATTGTCATTAGTAATAAGTTGTTGTATTTTTAATACATTGTCAGACTTGTTTCATAAATCTATATTGATGATGTAACCATAACTTCATGTAAATGCTTATCACCCCTTTACATATTATGAGTTTACTTTATATTCTATTTAACACACTTGTATTTTTTTTCCTTTCCTTTTTCTTTCCTTTTCTGTTGACTATACCTCAATAAATTTTACTTTTTGAAACTAAGCCTATTGTCACAAACATAGCAGCTAGAGCATGCGTCTCCAACCATTTCTTTAATAAGAGCTACTTATGTTCAATGATAATCTTTCAGAGCCACTGACATTAATATTATGGTAGTGTTGTAATAGTGACCGCAGACAAGATTACTTCAGTGACCACCATAAACCTAATTTGAACCAGTGATCAACTCAGTGCATCAGACTGGGTTGCTAGGAGTAACATCGCATTTGCAAGTAGTGCCGCTAGCCTGGCTGTAATTTGAAGTATGAGAATCCATTGTTAATCTTTCCACATAATTTCAGGATTAAACAGAGATGCAGATAAACGAAAACAACTAACATAGCAGTAACTTAAAATCCCCCAATGATGGCTTGCTTTCTGTTAGATAGTCACAGAAAGCTTAACTGATGGCAGGCTGTTCCTTTCCTTTTTGTATCACAGGAAGAATTCTGAGAAACCCTACATTCTACTATCATGGACTTAAACGTTTGCAGTAATCAGCTTTCTTAGAGATTTCTAATCAGATTTCTTAGTGATACTAAGTAATACATTTTGATAAGCACTCTTTGAAAATAATAAAACGTCTTACTTAGTGTAGTGTCCTGCCAGCCAATCACTCATCAACAAGTGCGCCACGCACAGAGAATAATTTTACACGTCTTTATTCCACTGCGTGTAAGTCAGAACGCAACATTCTAAGCCTGCCTTCAACTAATCCCTCCAATGCTTACCTCACAGCCCTCAATTATACAGTGGGAACCAGAAGAGCTCAAGGGTAGGGGAGAGGATTCAGCCTTACGGTTAGAACGGTCGACCTTGAGCTGGGGAACCGGGTTCGAGTCTCGCTCAACATCTTGTGATTCTGGGAAAATCACTAAGGGGCACATGAATCAAGGGATTTTGCGATCGCAGACAGTGCAATTCACTAAAATCATCCGTTTGCGATCGCAAAGTGGCCTTTTGCAATGCATGAAAGTTTTTGGGATGCGCAATTTAGGTAATCGCAATATCTTGCAATTTCCTAAATTGCGATTGCATTTAAGAATTCCTTTTAAGAAGCCCTTTATTTAAAAGAATCACAATTTGCAATTCCTTAAATACAATGCTAGTAGCAATTTGAAATAGCGATTTTGCTATATGGGCTCGCAAATTACCGAAAAATTAAACTTGTCGTTACTTTGCAAAAACTTTAAAAAATGCACTAAAGTGCATTTTTCAAAGTTTCATGTTACACACACACATGCCTTTGGGACATATGTGTGCGCAACATGGGTGCACATTCCAATTTCAGGTGTGCAACAGGGTGTCCTTTTGGCACCCTTGCACCCTTGAAATTGCATGCGCAATTTGCGAGTACCTATTTGGTACTCGCAAATTGCGCATGCATTTCCCATTCATTCCTATGGGCCTGTACGGGAAGCCATTGCTTAATTGCGACTTGAAATTTGCGAGTCACAATTAAGGAATAGTTAGGAATCGCTATTTTTTTTGTGATTCCTACATGCATAGGCTTTTGCGAGTCCTTAATTGCGATTCCTTAATAATCGCAATTAATGACTCGCAAAAGCCTACCTTGATGCATGAGCAGGGTAATTTCCCCATGCCTACCAAAAATGAAGGTGTCCATCTGTAACGAAACTGGTGCTCATATAAAGCGCTCTGATACCGATGTCTCGACTCTAGTTCGTGCTACATAAAACTCTAACAAAAAGTGTTCTTTCATTACAAGACACTACATCTTCCGCTTTGTTTGAATAAAAAGTCAAAACTTTCAAAAATAGATGAATTAATACATACATAAAGAAATAAATATACAAATCAATACATGAATAAATACATAGATACACAAGCAATTACAATTGTTCAATTAAGCATCATGGAGCCAGAATAATTTTTCCAGATCAGGTCACTGGAAACTGGGAACTGGCATTCGAACTGTCTGTGATTTGCACCGGTAAAGTCAAATTATCAGCTGATATAGAGTCATCAACAGTCAGTCTAGGCCCAGTCTTTACACTGACATCGATGAGGTGAATGATAGGCCACATGTCAAAAATTAGAGGAATCTCCCATAAGGGACTTCCCAGGATGGTGGGCAGTCACCATGTGCCCTTTGGTGTTTGTGATAGTAAAGGGTTCAACCTGAAAAGGAACATCAGATTTCCTTCTTCTGTATTGTCTAACAAGCACTCAATCTGATGTCCTTTCCGTGACATTGTTGATCAGCATATATTTTCCTCTTCTGTTTGTGACCAAAGTCCCTACTGTGCATGTCTTCCTCATTCTTAGATCGGAGGTTTGTCCATTGGGACAGCTTGGTCATCATGGCTCTTCCAAACATGAGAGTTGCAGGGCTTTCACCTGTTGTTGAGTGAAAGGCCGAACACTAAGCTTGAAGCATAGTGTTCAAAACAGTTTTCAGGTTGCTATTCTCAAATGCAGCACTCCAAACAGCTTTGTTTAGAGTTCTCATGAACCACTATACCAGGCTATTGTCCTGAGGCCAAAGAGGAGGGCGTCTTTGATGCTTTATATTGAGGTCATTTAGAAAGTCTTTAAATTCTCGACTATAGAAAGGTGGGCCATTGTCAGACTTTAATTCTGCAGGCACACCCTAAGTCGCAAAGACGCCATATAGTTTTTGAATGACCTTTTCATGTTTAGTGGATGAAAGGTTTTCCACCAATGAAAATGGGAGTATTCATCAATAATGACCAGAAGATGATGTCCATGATCAAGAGGACCCAAGAAATCAATAGCAATTCTCTCCCAAGCATGATGTTGCAAGTCTGACATGTTAAAAGAATGCTGAATGACTTGAGATGAAAGATAGTTGCATGTATTACAAGTCTTTAATTCTTTTTCAACCCTTTTTTCGGGATACGGAAACCAGACTCAGTCACAGAGAGCTCTCTTGGTGACAACTATACTTCAATGTTCCTCTTAGACGACAACGATTACTTGTTGTCTCAGACTCTTAGGAATAGCAATTCATGTACCTTGCTAAATTAGACCTTCTTGAGTCACTGAAAGTTTATCTCTTACATTTTTGAGCTCCAAATACTCATTGTCATTAGTGAAAGATCTGGAGTGCTGGTTCCATGGTGGATGAGTAATTATGCCCTTCAATCTTAACATGTCACCACTTGGCTCTTGGCCAAGACAATTTGTTCTAAAGACATTGCAGCTAGTGTGCTTGATTTCACAATAAAATTGATGTAGGCCTCCGCTGTCTGAGATGGGGTACCAGGACTTTATAATGGCACTCTTGAAAAATAATCAGCCGGATTTTGGTGTTTCCCTGGACGATGAACAGTGCTTGATGATCAGTCACTACAGTGAAAGGCTTTCCGTACAAGAAAACATGACAATATTTACAAGCCCAGACCACAGACAGACTTTTTTTCCCAGCTTGTGAGTAAACACTTTCTGTTTGTGACAAGCTCTTACTGGCGTATGCCACGGTATGTCTCAGGACATTGAGCTGTCCACTGTGCTGTGCAAGAATTGCACCCAAACCTACAAGGCTCACATCATCTACAACCTCTGTATGTAGTTTGGGTTCAAAGTAATTCATTTCAGTGGCACTCTCTATGGCTTGCTTTATGTGTTGGAAGCTCTTCAAAACACTTACTGACCAATAAAATGATACGTTCTTTGTTAGCTTTCGTAATGGTGCACTGTCGGTAGCAAAGTCTCGTAGGTATCTCAAATAGTAACTGGTCAGTCCAAGTAAGGATCGTTCCTGAGACATGTCTTGGTGGGAATCTGTAGCAGACAATGCTTGCACTTTTGCTTGATCAGGTTTCATACCCCATCAGAAAGGACATGGCCAAAAATGTCAAGCTTTTCTTGTGGAATTCATATTTTCCGGTATTCAGAGTTAAGCCTGCATTCGTCAACTTGCATGAGAGCTTTGTCATGTTCTTTCTGTGGGACTCGGAAAACTAATATGGCATCACTATAGTTAAATGCATTTACTACAGGCTGTATGATACATTGAATTACGTCGTGTAAACATTCTGCAGCACAGGATACTTTAAAACTCCATTGCTTATAGAGAAACAGACCAATATGCATAGAAAAGGTTGTAATGTACCTAGAGTTTTCTTCAAACTTTAATTGGTGAAATAGAGTTGAGAGAAGTACTTAGCACCATTCAGTTGAGTTGTCATATATGCAATGTGGGGACAGGATTTTCTCTCTCTCTCAATCACCTTGTTGTCCTCACACAGGGCAACGCATATGGATACAGCTCCTTGACTGTCTCTTTTGGGGCACTACTGCAATGGGAGAAACGCATAGTGTCGGACCAGTGGAGCGTTCAATGATGTAATGTTTAAGAGACAAATGAAGTTCCTTTTCAACAGCGTCTTGCAAGTGAAATACAATTTGTCTGTGTCTTTGAGCAACAGCAAGATATCCTGATTTATGTGTAAGTTTACATTCATTGTTTTGAGTTTTCCTAGCTCATGAAATAATGAAGGAAATTGGCTTACAATCTTATGATGAGCATTCATATTGTAATTCACTGATATCAGTCCCATATCAGCTGCAGTATTAGAACTCAGTAAACAGGCACATGAAGCTATTCCTTAAAGTACTTGTATTTCATCGTGGCTATAAAGGATCCTTGACTCTTTAAGGGCATTGAAGCATTCCATGTGTATACCTCTATTTATGACTTAATAAGTTGTGATAACAGAGACAGTTCTTGATACTTCTCCACAAGCATGATGTTGATTGATGCACCACAGTCAATTATGAATGGTATTGAACAGCCATTTATTAGGTCGAGCTTTAGCGGCAGCGCGAATGCGCTGCTCGCTCTGCAAGGCATGCAGTAGTAGAGTATGGGAGACAAGCTGCCTTCACTCTCCACCCATATATTTCATTGGCTTCTGGCTTTGTCCTTCGTAAATTGTGTCTTCTGATTGATTATGAGTCTTGTTAGTCACACCTTATTATGGCCATGTCATCATTTGTACCCTCCCATGGCTATAGGCCCCTTTACTCCAAGTGTTACACTGTACTGTACATGTTACTTAGAGCACTATACCTCCCTCCCCCCTCCGGCACTCGCGCTGTCTGTACCTTCTCGCCCCCTGCCCCCCCGAACCCCTGCCCGCACTCCCATTTGCAATGCAATAAGTCTTGCGTAAATGCGAGTCCTATTGCATTGCAAATGCTTGTTTTTTTAAGATCTCATCTACATCCTGCAGCTCTGTGCATGCCACTGTTTAGGAGAAAGTTTGTGTTTTGTGCATGCACGTATGACATGTTTGTAAAGGGAGAGTGTTGTGCAGTTGGATTACCGTAATCTATGTATTTCAGGACGGGAGGGACACATGCATTCCGCTTTGTCTGAGTTGTTCTGTGTTGAAATCACGGCACCATATACAGCAAAAAGACTCTTTTCATGCCATTGCATTATTGCCTATGACGCGGGTTCTGCATGCCAAAAGATGACATTGGTAATTGCATTTTAACACAAAATAGTACAATGTTATTGTGGTTGTCTAGCCACGACTCACACGCAAATTTGTGTTTGAATGATTATGCCCCTGGTAAGTCCTTTTTGGTGGAGAACATTGGGGTAAATTTGGGTGCACATCTTGGCATGCATTTGCGCATAACTTTGGATGTGCACACTGACTGTTTGTGCTGCGACCTACCAGTTTGGACTTATGTAAGTGGCCCTCGGGCTCGGTACATGCTCCACTTTTGTTCCAGGAAGAGCTTGCAAGGGTATTTGAAGATAACATTGAAAAAAACCTTCTAGCAGGCTTAGTCAGGTGTTAATCTTGTTAATATTCACACAGTGGTCTGCAGCGCCAAGCCTGATGTTCCCACTTGAACTCGAGAGAGTAGGCCTGGTGATGTCATCATGGGATGAGCATGGTATCACAGCACATGGTATGAGGCCAGCGGTCCACATCCGATCGGAAGGTCTAAGTAGGGCCCATGGGGCACAGCAAAACTGCATATGCCTTGGTGAAGGGTTTGTGTGAAGTCTGTGGACTCCCAGTTCTGCATATTTTATTTAACTTTGAGAGCTTGAGAGAGAAGAAAGATCCTGAATTTTTTTTCATTACAAGAAGGGCAGCTCCAGCTGTTAGCAGGAAATGATACCAGCAGTGACAAGGGACCAGTCAGGTTAACAGGGCCACTGGGACCGTATTAGATAACGGACACCTGGGTGCGCTGTGGCAGGCTGGGACAGTGTGCCCTGTTACTGTGAACGTGCTATTCAGAATGTAGGCACACACTTACTTTAACAAGCATTTGCAATGCATTAGGTCCCGCATTTATGTGAATTTAAGCTATTGTCATTGTAATGGACAAGGCCTTTTATTTATATTTTAAAAACCAAAACATAAATAAAAGTCATTGTTATTTACAATAATAAATGCGAGACCTATTGCATTGCAAATGCTTGTTTTTAGAGTTATCTTTGGGCAATGTTGAATGTGTTTGGTGCTTCTTCATGTCGATTTTTCTTCACTTTGAGTTTTTTCTCACATTTGGCCAGTCCCATATGTGCATACCATTCTGAGGTAAAAATTGACATCACACAATTATCATTGTCACTTTCACTGGAAAATGAGACTAATGAACTCTTTGTTGATGATTTGAGCAATGATAGACTTCATTTGGTGTCAATTTGTCTCAGTTGGTGTTGACCTCTTGGCCTTGTGGAAGCATGTCGAATGCTGCGGAGGTAGTGCTTGGTCGGGCATTTTGTCTTTGTGTTGTGACACACTTATTTTTCTCTTCGCCCTCCAAGTCATCATGAAATGGTTCACTGTGCCACAGACAAGTCATTTTTGTTTGTCCAATGGGGGGGGGGGGGGGCATTTACCTTTGTGTGGAAATGACAATCTGCATCTTTTCTTTTTCTGTGGAGACATCGCTTTGTGTCCCTCAGTCTTGTACCGTGGTTCAATTTTCATGCTCATAACTGACGCACTTTAGACACCTCCAGCTTCCATGTCAGTCGGTTGACAATCAGCACGATCTTTAGCGTAAGCAGCCTTGAGGATTTGTTCTCAACTTAGAGTTTCCTTCAGCATTCTTCATCAAAAGGTATTTGACAGACGTCCATCAATTACTCGGAGGCTGGTAGCTTTCTTGTCAATAAATTAATTGAATTTACAGTGCTTCACAAGAACATCCAATCTCTCCACAAACCCATTGATGGTCCCACCTGGTCTCTGGTACTCCTGACCGAATATGTATCTTTAGTAATCCACATTTGGCACTGGATTAAACTTTACATTCAATGCAGTTTTGATTTGTTCGTACATCACTTCTCCTTCTTGTGGTACATATTTCATACCTCCTTCATACCTTCTCTCACTCCTTCCCCATCCATGTTCCTCAAATACTTTATAATCTTTTTGTCATAATTTCCATTTATCGCATCTATGACATCTTCAAAAGTCTCAATCCATGCAGTCCATCTAGTGCCAATATTGGGTTGTTTAGCAGTATCAAATGCAGATGGTAGTTTTAAGATGCAACAGCTGTATATATATTGGTAGACAGTAGTGGTCTCATAGGCTCTTCTTGTGGAACTTGATAAGGCACAGGTTCTTCAGCGCCTTGTGACGTTCTGGTTTTGGGGTCAGCCTTAATGACTTTCGGAGCTTGGATCTTTTCCTTGCTCTCCACTTGAGCTCTTTACTTGAAGGCTGTCTAAGGAGTTGTTCTAGGCCCCTATGTGGCAGCCTTGGTGGTTTGGCGCTTCTTCTAGGGACAACCCCACACACACAACCCCTGACTCTTCTTCTCGGGTCACCTAGCAGCATGTTTTGTCACAATGATTCATTAATGGGTTTGGTAAGTAGATAAACCTTGTATTCTACTACTTCATGAAAGTAGATAACGTGATGATTTTTGGTCAGCTTTGTGCTTAAATGTTTCTCCACAACCACCCATTTAATCTCTGCTTCGTAGCACATGCATTTCAGTTTAATCTGTATTGAACTATTGTTTTGCACTGCTTTTGTAACCAAGTTGCATCTGCCTTCAGAGTTCTTACTCCACTTAGCATATGGCATTAATTTGCGTAATGGTGCAGTACCTTTTATTCAGCTGTTTCATTTAGTTCTTGGCCCCCAACATGTAGACTTTTAATGTCACCTTTATCTTCAAGCATTTAACAGGCTGGTGTTGCACTGAGACTCCACCTGTGCCTGCATCGATTTTACACTTTGACTGCAGCACACGTGGCACTTATTAGCAGTTTGCTGGACCACAGCAAACTCTCTGGAAGGGCGCTTTCAGTGTACAGGCTTTGGATTCCCTCTCACGTCACCAGTTGTAGCATCATACCAGCTTAGGCACTCGCCATTAAGTATGCCACATACCAAGAGTAATTTTAATGCATCTTTTTTCTGCTGTGAATTTTAGAATTCAACATTCCAAGCCTGCCTTCAACTCATCCCTCCAACGCTTATGTCATAGGCCTACGGTATACAGTGGGAGCCAAACAATTTCCAGTGTTCTTTCATTACTAGACACTACACATTGGATCTGTTTGCCTTGTTTGCAGGTTGTTTCTACATAGCATCATTTAACACACACTGGTACTTTAACACATTAGGTTTATATCAGGTAAAAGAGGAGATGTTGGCTTGAATCTAATCTCTGATTTATGTTTTGGAATTGGGCCTGCCTTGGGCCCCAGGTACCAGCTGCATCTCTGCCACAAGGATTTGGGGCCCAATAGCGGCACCGGTCCAGAGAGCATGGCATTTTCAAGCCTGTGTAAAATACACCCAGCTCCATCCTTCTCATCAGAAAATGTCCTGGCACTTGTGTTCAGCTGAAGCCACCCGATGTCCCTTCTACATGGATCACATCAGTTTTCTATCAAAGAGTCTTTTTGCTTCCACAGGCCTGGGTGCTGCTTACTGACAGGAACAGGCAATAGTCAGTCAGCCTACCAACAAAATGATTAGAGCTCTGTGACAAAGGTATCACTGTCAGGAGGTGGCTCAAGGAAAGGTAAAGATTAGAAAAGCATGGAGCAAGGTGCATTGAAAAACATGTTGGCAGCTCAAAGCAAGTTTAAGAACCTTGAGTTGTGTACCATGTGGCTCAAGGTCTTGTAATGGTTAAAGTAGTTATTGTAACTTAGCAGATGTGAGGTATAGGAGTAAATCATTGCACTGTTTGTCTGGAGTGCACGGTTCTCTGGTAAGACTGATACTCATTAAGGCTGGTATGGCCAAAAATTCAGATAGGAATTGAAATCTTTTAGCGGTAGGAGGAGGATGCCTCTTCCAAGCGGAACAGCTTGGATGACTATATAAGGTTCTAAGTACATCTTAAGGCATGAGGAGGGCACTGTCTGACTGACACCACGACTGGCCTGATCCGTTCAGCAGCTGCAACAATGTTGCTGTGTTTTGTGAACAGAGATTTCCATAGCTCTGGATTACCAGCGTTATTGCTTTGCAGATCTGTCCGGTTTAAGTACTTTCACTTTCTTGTCTCCCAGATTTTGTCACAAACTGGAGTCTATTTTCTTTTAGAGGTTGTGATTGTTGCTATCATTCTTTATACTGTTGTGAGCTTGGTGATTACACCCAAATATACAATCCAACTTAGGATTGTGTGTGTTTACCGTACTACTTAGGTGCCGATTCCGATCCGGCAAAATAAATTTGCATACGACTCGTATCCGTATATTTTCACGTACGAATCATTAAAGTACTGTACAAACTGCGAAGTACGATTCGTACGTGAAAAATACATACGAATTGCGTCGGGAAAAGGGTACGAGAGGGAGCCGGAAATTTTTACGTCCGAATAGCATCGGTAAAAGTGTACGATAGGGAGCCGGACATTTTTACATGCAAATCGTAAAACAGAAGTCCGAGCGTGCAAGTACGATCCGTACCGCCCGTCCGAATACACAACCGCATGTAAAAGGCCCCGTACGGAGCGAACGCTATAGCACACATGTACACGGGTAAACTTGTGCCCGGATACGAGTCGTACAGCCCCCCCTCCCCCTGCATATGTCAGCACCGTAGCCCCGTATGTCAGCACCGTACCCCCCCTCTGCACTGTACCCCAGGACCGTACCCCACCCCCGCACCTGTACGCGCCGCACCCCAGGCCCGTCTCCCAGCCCCGCACCTGTACGCACCGTACCCCAGGCCCGTACCCCAGCCCCCCACCTGTACACGCCGCACCCCAGGCCCATCTCCCAGCCCCGCACCTGTACGCACTGTACCCCAGGCCCGTACCCCAGCCCCCTACCTGTATGTGCCGCACCCCAGGCGCGTACCCCAGCCCTGTACCTGTACGCACCGTACCCCAGGACCGTACCCCAGCCCCGCACCTGTACGCACCACACCCCAGGCCCATCTCCTAGCCCCGTACCTGTACGCACCGTACCCCAGGCCCGTACCCCAGCCCCCCACCTGTACGCGCCACACCCCAGGCGCATACCCCAGCCCTGTACCTGTACGCACCGTACCCCAGCCCCGTACCTGTACGCACCGTACCCCAACACCGTACCCCAGCCCCCCACATGTATGCGCCGCACCCCAGGCCCGTACCCCAGCTCCGTACCTATACACACCGTACCCCAACACCGTAGCCCAGCCCCGCATCTGTACGCACCGTACCCCAACACCGTACCCCAGCCCCCCACCTGTACGCGCTGCACCCCAGGCCCATACCCCAGCCCTGTACCTGTACGCACCGTACCCCAACACCGTACCCCAGCACCCTCACCCAGCATCGCGTATGTACGGACCTTACCTACGCGAAAAAGACTCGTACAGAACCAGGACACTGTAAAACAGCACAAGGAGGGTCAATTTGACTCGCACAACACCACAAAACACGTCTACATGACAAAATACATCTAAATGACTGACCTGGCACATCCAAACAGGCAAACAGAGGCCCTAAATCACAACCACCTCTTATAACACACCCACCAAAATTTCAAACACAGCCACACCCACAAATGGACCAATAAAAAGGGCCCACACACACAACCCATGAGCCTTTGCAACAGACCCACTGCTGCCAGACCCCACAGACAAACAACTGCACCTTACTTACACCTTAACTACACCTTAACTTACACACCTTCACACAACCTCCTTCACAAACACCCCCTCTTCACATTCACACACACACCATCACATTCACACCCACACACCCACAACCATCCACACCCACACCCCACACCATGCCCACAGACAAGAATCCAAAGTTCACAAGGGTGGAGCTGGACCTCCTTGTCAACGAAGTCATCAGAGTCGAGCCACAGCTGTTTGGAACATTGGTCAGACAGACCAGCATAGCCCACAAAACTAGCCTGTGGCAGAGGATCGTCGATAAGGTGAATGCTGTTGCGCCCATCCGAAGGACCAGGCATGAATGCCAAGCCAGGTGGTACAATCTGCGCAGGGCAGTCAAGAGGAAAATGAACAAGGAATACGCCCAGAGTAACATCACTGGAGGTGGGCTGCCCCGCAGACCCGTACATTACCATCCCTGGGAGGAGAAGGTGATGGCCATGCTTCCGCCGGTGGGAGTACACGGAGTCAAAGGAGTCGCAGAGCCTGGTGAGTACACAAACAACTCACGTAACATGGGGGGAATGGCATCCACACCACAAATACACCAAATGCACGCAACTTCCCCCAAGCCCTCACCGCACACAACCACACTCAAAAACCATGCTCATGCCACTAACGTCTCCATGCCCCATTCACAAATAAAGGCAATGCCATGTCCCAGGCCACACCAACCACAAACCCAAGACTGGATGTCCGGGATGCTGGGAGGGTGGGGCTCACACAACACATTGTGCAACTCAGAAGCAGACACCAATGCCCTCAGCCCATATGGCCTAGGTACATACCCATGCACCATGCCCAATGCACAGGGACTGGTAAGTACAGACAAGGTAGCTGACACTTGGCCCTGCTGTATGCAGCACAAGGCCCTCCTGTGACCACTGTACACTCAAACACCAACTCCACAAGCTCAGATATCTAGCACAGGAACTCACACTCACTGACATGCCAGCATGCACCATGAGGGGACAGACACATCACCTGGGAGACCCAATGACAAATCACACTACATCCAACAGCAGGCCCGGTCACACACCCCCTCTTACACAAGCACACACCCCCGGGGCAGGCAACTGATTTACCCACACTCACAATGGACATGTGACACAACCAGACCAATCCATAGCCAAATAAGCATCTTAGCCAAAATTCAACAGGTCAAACACTCAAGAGAACATATCAATCTGTCCCCCGCAACATACCCGTCCCCAAGTGGACATTGAGAGGAATGCTAGGCACATCCAACTACCTGGAGGAACTGTGACAACTTGGGTATGTATGAAACATGGATGTGGCATAAAACAGCATTAACATTGTCTCCCTCTCACACACAGGGCAACGTCATGGACCTCCCCCCAACAATGGGGGGGAACAATCACAGTCACAGGCTCAGCGTGAAGATGATCCCACCGGCAGCGACGACTCTCACCACTCCGTGGATGACCCCGACCAACCTGGCCCCTCTGGTGCCCAAGCCCCTGCAGCACCTGCGTCCGGTACATCTGTGCCAACCCCC
Source organism: Triturus cristatus (assembly GCF_964204655.1). Lineage (NCBI taxonomy): Eukaryota > Metazoa > Chordata > Amphibia > Caudata > Salamandridae > Triturus > Triturus cristatus. The sequence goes on from NC_140588.1 coordinate 115,056,789, forward strand.
ACCCCCATTCCTGCCACATCCCAGGAGACACCCAGCCAGTCTGACCAGGAGGGACAAGGTTTTCCGAGCACCCAGGAGGAGGCAGACAACCCCGCAAATGCCATCCCTCAGGGGTCCCGTAGACCCGATGTGCCCACAGCGGCAGGCCAGGCTCGTGTGGGCAGGGGTGGTGGGAGTGGAGGCAGGCGGAGGCACGAACCTGACCAGCCAGCTGAGGGAACCGGTATGTCACACATACGCCACATCCAGGGGCATCAGCCAGGTACTGTTGAGCCTCACAGAGATGAAGGGGACCCTCGACGAAATGAAAAACCTGCAGGCCGAGCAACATGCCAGTCAACAACAACACCAAGGACGGATGGAGGCAAGACTGGCTGAGCTCCTGGCGGTGCAAATGGACATGAGCCGTTCACTCCGTCGGATCGCGGACAACATGGGCAACCCTCCCTGTGCCACAGGCGAAGACCACCACCAGCCACAGGGAGGGAGGAGGAGGAGGATTCATCCAACGGAGCATCACAGACATCGTCAAGGCCTGCATCTGAGGGTCCCCCCAGGGAAGGTGGGTCGTCCACAGAAAAGACGTGAGAGGCAGCAGACCATCCACATCTCCCAGGTCACCTGGCCTGGCACCTGGCCCTCTGGCGCAACAGCAGCACCTCATCCAATGACATTCTCTGCCACATGGACTTGCTGGTCACAGTCTGACCAATGATGACCAACACTGTGTTCTGGACTCTGATGACTTCCAAAGCAAAGGATACCATCTCCCCCTGTGAACTTTGGATTCTATGCACCTGGTAGAGCACCTTAGTTCATCTACCAAAAGACGTACCCCACCATAAATAAAAAGTTTATTTTGTCATGAGATGTTGCTGTCATTTTGCATTAGTCCACAACATATGTGTGTGTAAATGTCAAACTATGCCTGAGTGTTGAACTAACTCCACCCATCCATACCCTGTGATCTGAGTCTGGTACAGGACACACATGGGTCACAATGTATCATTCAATGCAGACATGGAGCACAATACTCACCTGTGATGGCCTCAAGCTGCTGAGGGGGGGCTTGCAATACTGTGCGGACAGACCTATTTGTAAGAGTATCATTAAGGCGTAGATGTCATGCCTCATTCAGAGGTTTCCGGGGAGGGAGTCCCAGGGATGTGTTCCCAGGTGGGAGAACTATGTCCTGCATGCTGGAGTACGGTGGATCTGAAGAATGGTGGCCAGGTCAAGGTTGGATGCACGGAGATGGCACTACGGGGTCTCGGATGACAGTGGTACAAGGTTGGTTTTGGGTCGGGGTTGTGGCCTGCCTCCTGAGTGTGGGTGGGGAGTCTGAAGGTCATCCTGCAGCACACAGTGATCCATTGCAGCTATCTCTGCTGGACGGTGATGTGGCTGGGGCGCGGGATGTTGCAGCTGAGGTGTGCAGATGCACCCTGGATGTGGACAAGTTTCCCGGGAGTTTGGATGTGGCAGCTCTGTAGAGGGCAGGGCAGTATTTGACACGGATGTTGTTGTGGACCTGGGGGATGGTCCGTCTTTCCTTGGAGTGGATCTATCTGGGGATCATGTGCATAATTTAGAGGGTGTTGCAGTCTGAGGCACAGATGCTGGTGATTACCATGGCAAATGTGAGCAAGCAATCCATGATGCACACCATCTTGTGTGCGTGGACACTGGGTGCTTGTGCAGGGCTTTTGTGGGTGGGACACAAGCAGTTGACCCAGCTGTAAGGGGACAATCCTCAGATGTTGACCTCAGTCCTGTACAAGTCCTGCCTCAGGTGGCTGATGTTCTGCCATTCATCAATGGATCTTATGCAATCTTGAATATTGGAGCTGGCAATGTCTGCGTCCTTGGTGAGGGTGAGGAGCACCTGGCTGTCAATGGCATACGAGTTGATGATGAGGTTGTGTGCGCATGTGATGGTGGAGAGGGGGGTCCTGGACACATTGTAAATTGACACGCTGAGAGATGATACCTGTGCCATGTGCCTGACGACGACACCATACTACATGCAGAAGCCTTGAGTCCCACTCCCATGGCCTTGCTGGGGTACAGAGCCGGTGGGGAGTAGGAGGGACATGGCCTGGTTGGTGTGACAGGGCCTGGAAGGCGTGGCAGCGCTGTGTAGGCAGTCGGAGTTGCACACTCATCATGCAAAGGTGTTGTGTGTGTGCTTAGTGTATGCCTGAGAGCAGGCGGGAGATTTGTGGATGGACATTGCTTGGAGGGTGTCTGCAACTTCACACTGTAGTGTGATGTGGGTCATGCAAGGACCTGAGGGTCGTGCAATGTGCACGTTGCATGTGCAGACGGTCCAGCCTTTGGCACCGCGTGGCCGCAACTGTGGCACAGGCAAGCTGATGACAGTCAAAAGAATGGGTAGAGGGAGGAAGGGAGGAGCATCTTTGATGTGTGTGTGTTGCCAAATCTGGAAACTTCGTGTGCCCTTGCTGCAGGGGCAGCAACAGCAGGTGGCATGTCCTGGAAACTATGCCACAAGTTCCACCCAAAGACTAGGATGTCAGAAAGGACCACTGCAACAGGTGTATGTAAAGGAAGGAGTGTCCGGTTTTCCATGGCACACCTAGAGACAAAGGATGCACAATCACCAAAGATGACTGACACCGGATCATGAAACTGAAGGGCGAGCTGCGCACAGGAAACACACCCTCAGCAGGTGTTGACGGCCCATTGTGGGGACCAACATGCCAAAACACATACACAGCCATGGACTCCATGCACAATAGAGAATCAAATACATGAAGAACAGCATGCAGGTTGCTAATCTACACATAGACTCATATGCACAATCTTTGACAACTATGCCAGAGATGCCGCATGCACAGTGGCAAGAGACCTGCATTGACAGAGATGAGGCACCTTGGAGGGTGAGGAACACCTTTATTACTCAGCCTCACACCTATGGAAATGCATCAATATGAACAGACACACAGGTCTTTTGGATGAACATGTGGGACCTACACTGGACACCCCCTTCGCACCACAGATGCTGTAAATCCATTGGACTGGCACAAAAGTGAAGGGGGTGAGCCAAACATCCCCTGCTGCACACGGAGAGGCTGCAATTCCCCATTGAGCCTCTTATGGGGATGTCCCACACTATGTCCACCCATAGCATCCCGTATGTTTCATAGGGAAGATTTACAGACATTGATGCCTTCATCACAATCCACAATCCCATTATAGATGACTGTCACGAAGTGTGACTATCAATTCATGTGAGTCATGCTACATGTCATGTGCCCCATGGTGAGTCGACATGTATGCATAGTGACAAAACCTGCACAGGAGTAGTGCCCACACATTCCAAACAACTACCACACCCAAAATGGCTTGCTGCAATCCTTACCCAAAGGAGACATCTCACCATGTCCGTGCATGTAAAGCTGATTCAGCACACGTTGCAATACTCATGAGGAATAGCAGGAGCACAATGATGCCACAAGCAGACAGCATGCGTAACTACCTGGGGATGACAGACACACAAGAAGTCAGGAAAAATATAGTCATCCGCATGCATGGTCATGTACTCTACATGAATAAGGTTGACACCATGCTAGTTGAAAACTGAGTGTGTCAGCTAAAATGTGTGGAATGACATCATCACTCGAGTAACAACATCAGAACACACCTCTAAGTCACTTAGCATACAGTCAGCTGAACACACACATTGCAACAAATGCCACACAAGGCTCCAAGCGTGCACACTCAGACCCAGGGACTCACCATTATGAGAAGAAGTTGCGTATGAGCTGACTCCGGATGTCCTCCTCCTCCTCCTCCTCCTACTCACTTGCCTCGTGACCACGGCCTTCATCCTCCACGGGTGGATGTTCCTGCTCATCGGGATCCAGGATGAGTGGCACAGCTTTCTCCACTGCTATGTTGTGCAGCATGCAGCACACGAGGAAGATTTTGCAGACCTTCACCGGTGCATATGGGAGGGACCCGCCTGTCTTGTGGAGGCACCGGAATCGGCTCTTCAGGAGGCCAAACGTCCTCTCAATCACTTGCCTGGTCTGCCCATGGGCGTTGTTGTAACAGTGATCTGCAGCTGTTCTGGGGTTGCGGAGAGGCGTCACCAGCCATGGCATGTTGGGATAGCCAGAGTCCCCTACATGGAAACATCATGTAAAGAAGTGGGTCAGGAGATGCCATAACATACAAAGATACCGCTAAATACAGGACAAACAGAGTATACCCACCAACAAGACATGCTCATTCGTTGTGCAGCCGCAGCATCATTTCTGGCACCCTGCTACACCTCAGGATGTAGGCATCGTGTGCTGACCCTGGAAAACGTGCACAGACATGGGAAATCAGCATGTTAGCAAGACACACCACAAGGGCATTGATGGAGTGATAATGTTTTCAGTTTCTATAGGCTACCTCCTGTGCCTGTGGTGGTACCAAAGCCACATGTGTCCCTTCAATGGACCCAAGTACATGGGGCATCCCTCCCAGGGCATAGAATTCACCCTTGATACCTGTCAACTGCTCAGGAGTTGGAAAATGGATGAAATCATCCAGGTGCTCCAACATGGCTTCTAAAACATCATGCAGGACACGGCTGAACATGGTCTGGGACATGCCACCCACATCAGCTATGGTGAATTGAAAGGTACCGGTGGCAAAAAAATGTAGGCCTGCCATCACCTTCATCTTGGGGGTCAGCTCAGTAGGATACCTCTGTCACGGTTGGAGGTGTTGTTCAAGCTTTGCGGTGAAGTCCTCAATCAACTGTTGCGAAAAGCGGTAACGTCTTAGGCAGTCACGTTCCCTCATGGCAGCCAAGTCTGGCATTGGTCGGGGGAGAGGCGGTGCCCTGTAGATAATTGGAAGGAAGAACGAAGAGTGAGTACCTAACAACATCAATGTCAATGAACTGAGCACATGCTCGACTGCTAATAAACATCAGCGAAATACAGAGTCAGGTCTGTGCTACACATCCAGGACACGTATGGCAGCCAGGTGATACTCCTACAACAAGCCAGCTACACCCGTTGATAGTCACGTTCTACATGACATGGGCCGGAACTAGCTGTGGGCCAGTGTAAGTGAACAGCCAGAGACATCACAGGAGTGACATACATACACAAATCTGCATTGGAAGGATGCCTTCTCATACAGACTGCTGGCGGCAAGCTAGATGCACAGGTCACAAGTCATTGGAAATGTACAGATCATACACATAGCAATGAAGGGGTACGCGCAGATATGTCCTCATGTCATAAAATCATCTTTGAAGCATCCAGACACACGTAACATGTGAATCCACATGTGGCATGGTGTGCGTATATGTGTGCCATGCCCATCTACACACAGACACATGTTGGATGCAGCAACAGCAGATGCATTTGACGGAACAACACCAGCAAGCTCATGGGAACACATGACACACACAGGACATGTTCACATCGGGGCACGCTGTTACTTAGATGTCAGGTGTTAGTGTCCCTATCCCTGGCATCAGGGGACATTTGCGGGTGTTGGTGACTGTGCCATACCAGTGATGCAGTACTTGAAACGTTTGTACTACATGCACACATGTGCATTGTGGGAAGGGGAAGTGTGCCACATACTGCCCCATCACACATGACATGTGTACACAGGTCATCACACATCTATTGTGCTAAAACATGAGGAGACATGTGCCACATCACTACCTGACACACCTAGGCCCTGCACATGTAGGACTGCAATGACTATGACTTGATGTACAGCCGTGCACGAGTCTGACACCTCCATTCCATTTGTGTGCGCCTTCTATCACTTGTGTAAGCTGTGAAGCGCACCGTACACACGCTCTGAGGGCGTGTGAATGGTCCGTATCATCACACTGTTGTTCCTGCCGGAGTACGGGTGTGTGTACGGACCGTACACACATACGTTTACGACCAGTGTGCACACGTATGTGTACGCCCTGGTAGTCCACGTACGTGTACACACTGGTAGTCCACGAACGTGTACACACTGGTCGTCCACATACGTGTATGCCCTGGTAGTCCACGTACGTGTACACACTGGTCGCACACGTAGGTGTACGCTCTGGTAGTCCACGTACGTGTACACACTGGTAGTCCACATAAGTGTACACACTGGTAGTCCACATACGTGTACACACTGGAAGTCCACGTACGTGTACACACTGGTCGTACACGTACGTGTACGCCCTGGTAGTCCACGTACGTGTACACACTGGTCGCACACGTAGGTGTACGCCCTGGTAGTCCACGTACGTGTACGCCCTAGTAGTCCACGTACGTGTACACACTGGTCGCACACGTAGGTGTTCACACTGGTCGTCCACATACGTGTACACACTGGTCGTACACGTACGTGTATGCCCTGGTAGTCCACGTACGTGTTCACACTGGTCGTACACGTACGTGTACGCCCTGGTAGTCCACGTACGTGGACTACCAGTGTGTACACGTACGTGGACTACCAGAGTGTACACCTACTTGGACTACCAGTGTGTACACATAGGTGGACTACCAGTGTGTACACGTACGTGGACTACCAGGGCGTACACCTATGTGGACCACCAGGGCGTAGATGTACGTGTACAACCAGTGTGTACACGTACGTGGACTACCAGGGCATACACATACGTGGACTACCAGGGTGTACACCTACGTGGACTACTAGGGCGTACACATACGTGGACTACCAGGGCGTACACGTACGTGTACGACCAGTGTGTACACGTACGTGGACTACCAGGGTGTACACGTGCGTGGACTACCAGTGTGTACACGTACATGGACTACCAGGGCGTACACCTACGTAGACTACCAGGGCGTACACATACGTAGACTACCAGTGTGTACACGTACGTGGACTACCAGGGCGTACACGTACGTGTACGACCAGTGTGTACACGTACGTGGACTACCAGGGCGTACACGTACGTGGACTACCAGTGTGTACACGTATGTGGACTACCAGGGCGTACACGTACGTGGACTACCAGGGTGTACACCTACGTGGACTACCAGGTCGTACACATACGTGGACTACCAGTGTGTACACGTACGTGGACTACCAGGGCATACACGTACGTGTACGACCAGTGTGTACACGTACGTGGACTACCAGGGCATACACGTATGTGGACTACCAGTGTGTACACGTACGTGGACTACCAGGGCGTACACGTACGTGTATACACTGGTTGTACACGTACGTGGCTAACGCAATGTGCAACTGGTGCGGTAGGAGTACGTGTGAAACACACCGTACCTGTGTGTGGATAGCTAAATTCCGTAGGGACACATGAGGGACAAGTATTGGGGCCTAAATGCATGCTGGTTGTCATGGATACCGATTTCCAAGTTCAAATTTTCGATCATGTGGCCTGGAATAGGCAGTTGTTGATGCACATCATGCTCAAATTTTGAACCATGCAAAGGCCCTTACTGGGGTATGTTTAAAGGGATTGGAGGAAACGTAGGATGCAAATGAGACTGACCAATCACTCTGTACTCATGTAAATGTAACAGCCCAGCAAGGCAGATATAAGTCAGCCAGAACCCATGAGAGGGCACTTGCCTGCACTACCTTACACTCGACACCACTGCTGCTGCTTGTGATTCCTCTGGGAACATGTCAGGTACTGTGGAGAGGGCCCAGCCTTTCCACCATGAGGAGTGTTGGAAATGGCCCTTTTTGCAGGGTTATCCCCAAACCTTTTGCTTCTTCCTCCTTTATTTTTTCTGACCTGTGGTTGTTGGCAATAGGACTCTGGGCACTTTGCCACTGCTGATCAGTGCTAAAGTGCATATGCTCTCTGTATAAATTGTTATATTGATTGGTTATCCATGATTGGTATATTTGTTTCACCTGTCAGCCGCAAGTAAAGCGCACTGAATGTGCCAGGGCTGTTGATTCAAATGCTACTATTGGGCCTGCAGCACTGATTGTGCCACCCACAGGAGTAGCGCTAAAATGATGTCTTAGGCCTGCTTGCAGTGCCTATGTGCAGTCCAGGACTGTCATGTCGACCTGGCCAGTGCAACCACTGACCAGGCCTTATCCTTCGCTTTCTTTACTTGTCAGGCATCCCTATGGTGGCCCTAGCTACCCCCCTGGGCTGGGTGCAGTGTATCTGAAAGGTAGGGCATGTACTGAGGTGTGTAACATGCCCTGGTAGTAAATTACAGCCATTTTCGTTTTTCACTGCTGAGAGGCTATCTTGCCCATAGGACAGAATGGGGGAGGCTGTTTACATGCCTATCTTCCCCTAAAGGCAAGATAGAAAATCCAAGTTTGGTATCTTTGTGTTCAGAATTTAATTATACATCTTTTTAGCAAGATGGTTTTTAAATTCACTGTGTGAGAATAGCACTTTTTAGAAAGTAGCTATTCTCCTGTTTAACCTTCCTGTGTGCCTGGGTGCAGATTGGCTGACTGGTGTCATGTGATGGGCTAGGTGGCTCCAGGAGTCTGGATGAGTCAGCAGCAGGGTGAATAGGGAGATCTGCTCTAGATGGGTGGGAGGAGTAGCCCCTGGGTTTGAGTAGGGCTGCCTCTGCCAGCACAATGCCGGCTCCACCCCCTGCTGGCCAGGCTGAGGACTCTGCCTCTGCCAGCACAAAGAAGGCTCCACCTCCTGATGAGCGTCTAACGACTTGCCCCTCATTCTGAAAGGAACCAGGTGCTCCAGGGCAGAGCACACCCAGGAACCGGTTTGAGCAGGGGAATCCCCCCACTGAAACAAAGAGAGACAAAGACTTGGAGGGGTATAAAAAGAGGACCCCAGACACCTAAACTTTAGATCACTGTGGAACTAAGAAGGAACCTCTGCCAAGGAGAAAGCTGAAAAGAACTGAAGAGGAGAAGACTGCCTGCATGCTGTTTTGCTTTGCTGCCAAGTAGAGGGGAAGGACTTTGCTGTGTCCCCTTCTTTTGATTCTGATCTCCAAGGGCCTGAGGAGAGCTGGCTCCCTGTTAAGAAGTCCCAGGAACAAAATGACTTCACCTCCAGCTCCCCTGGAACTCTCCTGAGGGAGTTCTGACCTGCCTTTGAGTGTTTGCCTAGTCTTGGGGCCTCAGGAGGTCGTTTTGCTGTATTTGGGAGCTGGGAAGCAGAAGCGTGAACAAGAGTAACTGTTACCTATCGCATCATCCGTTTGCGAGACGCAGAATCGAGAGTGCGAGTAGAATTTCATCGCGGCGTCATCGCAGTACCCGGAGTCCCCGCATCGCCGAGTGCGTCGAGCATCGTCCCGGTGCGTGAAGATTCCTGACTGCGAGGGTCGTCGCAGAACCATTTGAGAGCCGCACCACTGCCGGTGCGTGAAAGAATCCAGTCGCTGCGTGTGTCGACACAGAGTCCTATCCCGTGATGCATCGAGGGTTGCGGCGCCCAAAGTCAATGCTGCACCGCGCACCGCGACGAATCGAGGGCTGCGGCGCCAGAAGTCAACACTGCGCCGCGCATCGCGCCGCACCGAAGATCATCGCAACGTACCTGTACGTGAAGCGTCCCCCTAAGAAACCTACGCAACGAAAGCCAAAGTCATCGCATCCTCCGCCTACAGATCGGAGCCGGCGCATCCACCTCTGCTGCGTGAAGCAGGGCTGCTGCAAAGCCTCCCCAAGGTCTCAGGAGTATCGCATCGCCTTTGCCATCTTCCTTGTTATAGCTTTTGGGAACCATATCACAACTACAGGTACTGTTGGGCACGAGAGTGTCGCATTTTGTGCATTGAGAGTCGCATTGTGCAGGACACTGATTTTTACATCCTGGAGTACTTTCTGCAGACTCTTGAACTATCCTTAAAGTAACCTTTTTAATTGTATGTTGGTTTTTATGTAGTATTTGGTCTTGTGAAGTTTTTAGTAAAGATACTTTATTTTTCTAAAACTGGTGTGGAGTAAATCTGTGGTGTTTTCACTGTGTTACTGTGAGTGTTGGTACAAATACTTTACACATTGCCTTTGATAGCCTAGACTGCTCAGGCCAAGCTACCTAGAGGGTGAGCAGGGGTTATCTTAACAGTGTATCCCACTTTCCCTGACTAGAAGCAAGGGTCCCTACTTGGACAGTGGTACCTACCCTGCCAACTAGAGACACCCAGATCTAAAAAGGAGAATGAGGCATTGCTTGATGTCATCCTCCCACAGTACCCCAGCCTGTATGGGACACCAGGGGAGCAGGTGAGTGCTGACTCCACTAGCTTTGACTGTGCCCCTTTTTTGTGACTGTCACTTCTGGCATTGTGTCCAGGTGTGACAGACAGGCAATGGTTTTTAGTGTGGGTCCCGGGGGGGAATGGCTTATGTCTCCCATGCAGAGCATGATGTAGTTCCTGTGTGCACTCCTCACTTGCATTGTGCTTACTGTGACATTCACTGCATAGTGCATGGCACATTCAGCCTACCCAATCCTTATGCCGAATTTTGTCCTATTGTCCAGAGCTGATTTCCTGCCCCCCCCGGTGTGACAGGTGACTGTACCCACAGATGTGTGTGAGTTGAGTGGAGCTGTGCTGAGTGTTCAAATGATGTGTACGCCCCCTGGACATTGATGTGTGTGAATTTTCCTTGTCATGTGGGTGAGTGTCTATGTGGAGTGTTGCACCCCAGCTGCATGGAGGAGGCAACAGCTCCACCCATCTGAGGGGTTTAAGTAAGCCGTGCAGAGTGTCTGACTTGCTGAGCTAGCACCACACCTGTGACACCCCACAGGCAAGTGGCACATGTGTAGAGTGAGGTTTGTATCCGCTGTTGCCAATGGCAGGTGATTGATCTGTGCCTGTGTGTGTCTGTGTACTCTGCTGAGGTTGCGTCAGTGGCCTGCGGCATGTGACTGCTTGGAGGTGCTGTCCATCAGCCTGGTGTTGCATGTGATGCACAGCGTGTGCCATGATCATGGAGTGTGTTGCACCCCTCATGCCACCTGTGTACTTCCAATGCCATGTCCTGCTTTGGGGCTTCCACATAGGCTAATGTCCCAATGAGAAAGGTGCAATTGGTTGCCAGCATAATATGTCCCGTTCTAAATATCAAAGATGTTCAAATGAGTGTCTCTGTGACATGGAGCAGGTGTAGTGATGTTTTCTCACTTTGTCATCCTCACAGGTAACCGCCTACGCCAAGGGGGAGATATGGAAGCAGGCCGTCAGGGCCGTGAGATCTGTGGAGGGTCGCAGTCGGCAACTCACCAGGAGAGGAAACACTGGCAGGACATCCGGTGCTGGATCCGGAGGATCGCCCGGTGGCAGCTCAAGGACTCACCTCCACACAAGCACGACGGGGGCCGACGACTGACCCAACAGATGAAGCGTGTCCTGGCGGTGGTCTTCCCTGAGTTGGATAGGCGGTTACAGGAGTTGCAGCAGCAGGAAGGGGGTAGGTACATGTGTGTTTGTTGTCTGTCACCAGCTTTTGTAAGTGCTCAGTTGCCTGGATACACAGCGAGGGTTAATTTGTGCAGTGCATATCATGTTCCCCAAAGTCAAACGGGGCTGTTCCTCCTCCCTTCCCCTAAATGACATGTGTTCCCTGGTCTGTGTGTAATCACTATTGCACATGGTCATCTAGGCTGCCAGTTAATCCAAGTGCACATTGCTTTCTGCATCATGTGGGGGGGGTCTGAGACATGTGTTGTTACCTTGCCTGTGCCCTGTCCTGTACAGTCATTTGGGTGTCCATTGTAGTTGGCACTGATGCTGAGTCTCAACATAGGAGTGTGAGTTTTCAAATGAACAGACTTGCAGCATGCATTAACAATGTTGTGGCCTCAGACATGATGTGCATGAGTGGGAGATATGCATAGTGCAGGGACGGTAGCTCAGGTTACAGTCAGATAATTCCAGGACAATGGAGCTGTGTTCCCACTACAGTCCCCTAAGACACCCTTGCCTCTGAATCATGTGTGTCATCCAACACTGTGCCCATTCTCTGTGTGTTCAGCATAGTTTGGCCTCTGTGGCATAGTTCCCTGCCCTCATTTGTATTTCTCTGAAGTGTGCTACATGTGCCCATTGTACATGCTGACTCCATTTAGCTTGTGCATCCTCACACTGAGCAGTGCCTGTGTGTCTATGTACAACTATCTGTTGATGGTTGTTGGTCACAAATATGTGTTGGTAGCCTCACGAGGTGATGTGGAGTACATTTAGGAATTTGTGATGCACATTGGAGTAAACCCAGATTAAGAGGTGTCACTTCTTGATCTGTCTCAATCACATTGTCTCAGGTATGGGAGGTTTGTGCAGGCAAGGCATACATGTCCAAACCTTATGTCTCCTTGCCGTGTCTGACCTGTGTGTGATAATTGTCTGGACAGACACTCAACATGCAGTGACCCAGTCAGGTTTTGCTGGGTTTAATGTTTGTGATTTGCAGCATGTGTCAAAAATGGAAATACATGGCTCATGCTCATCCATTTTTGCCACCAGTGTGTGGTCGAGATGCTTTGTACTTTGGTATGTGTGTGCTGACATCTGTGTGGACATTCTTGCTTGCCATGAGGGTGTCTCCTCAGTGCAGGTGCTCCTTATCCAGACACATTGCAGGCCCATTAGCTAATGCATTGTCCTGTGTTTGGACATGTGTGCCACTCCACATGACAGGCAGTGGGTCAGATGTATTGCCAACTGTGTCATCATGGTACGGATGGCCATGTGACAGGTGGCATGATTCAAGTTTTCAGTCAATAAGTATTGTACCTTGCCACTGATTACACTTGTCAACATGTCTGCATTTTTCCTATGCTTCTTTTTGCTAATTGGTTGTGAAGGACAATAATGTGCCTGCATGACAGATGTCTCCCAGGGAAGTGCAAAAGAAAGTACTTTTACACTTTCCGTGGACACGCAGGCACATTTCACTGGAAGGCATAGTTTGATTACCACTTGTCTTCTGAATATACATATCCATGTTCACACAGTGTGTTTGCATGTGTGTAAGTCCTTGGTTGTTGCTGATACGAACTTACGAGGGTCAAGTCATCCAGACCACCGTGGTGCCATGTATATGTACTTACTTCTACACCATTTATTATTTACAGTGGCTTTTTAGAATTCGGCTGCCAGCTCATACAATGACTGTGTAAAAGTATTTTTGTGTGCACATCATTGTGTGACTTCTGTCATGCAGGCAGATGTGTCTTCTGTTCACAAAGTGGCACATTCACACATTCTAAACATGTACATTGTGTAAAGTGTTGTGAGTCCCAAGGGTGTTCAATGTTTTTGGCTATAGTTTCCTAAGTACTCGCAGGTCTCAGAGTGTGGGGACACCTTCAGTATTGAGGTGTGTTATTTGGCCTTGGGTGCACAAATACTGTTTCGTTCACAGTGAACAAGAGGTGGCATGGATTCATATTCTTGCTGTGCTCAACTGTCCCCAGACACTAGCTTCTCAGTATAATTCGATATCAAGTTATTTGCTGTTGTGTCATAATCTCCATTGTTTCCAAGTGTCATGGTGGGTCAACCAACTGGGGAGTGCAGGGTTACATATGTGCGGACTATTCTAGATGTTACTCATGATGCATTTCCTGATATGCACTGTGACATTTTAATTGTGACTCATGTGTCTGTTGTATACAGGTGACTGATTATTTTCTGTCTCTTCACCTTGCCCACAGCATCATCGGAGGACACCGAGGGAGACACCTGCATGGACGTGGAGGAGGGATCCAGCACCACTGCCACCACTGCTGCGGAGTCTGCGGGAGCAAGTGGCACGGAGGGCGAGGGGAGTCAGGCGGAGGACCTGTCTAGTGACAACACTGACTACGACGCAGACGGGTCTGATGCTGAACTCCTCCAGGGGGCGGAGGCTGCTACGACACCTGACAGCAGCACTACATCTGCCACCGCCCCCTCCATTCCCATCACCGCCCTCCCAGTTGCTCCAGTCTCTTCTGTCCGTGCTAGGCAACACCGCGTCTCCTTCGTGCCAGGCACCGCACCCCCTTCCCCTGTCCCCCCTGCTGCCCTCACTGCAGAGTCTTTGGACATTCTGCGACAGTTGCAGGGTGGACAGACATCGCTGCTGAATGTCCTCCATGGCCAGAGCCGAATGATGACGCAAATGGTGTCGTACATGGAGGGCATGTCATCAGCGATGTCTGACCAACGGATGTTGCTGATGTCCATGGACTCTTCACTGACGGCAGCAGTGAGTTTCCTGCAGCGGTTCGTCCCCCCCTACCCCTGCACCATCCACACTTCCCACTCCCATACCTGTCCCAAGCACACACAGACATTCACAAGCACGCACCCCACCAGACACAGGCAGAACAACACCACGTAAGGGCAAGCGCACTCCTCCTGGCACGCACACTCAGGGGGATGAGAGCACACCCACTGGGTCTGGGGCACACAAGCATACATGCAGCCACAGTCTGAGGCCACATGGTGCACTAAGCAGTCCCTCCAAAGGCACTCCCCTCGGCTCCCCTACCACACATCCAGAGAAAGAGGCCTACTTGGCTGTAATGGGCCTCAGCCCCTCTGTCTCTCCAGCCCGCAAACGGGAACGGCACTCCACGGGTAGGGGAGTTGAGCCCCCCCCTGTCCCCCCCTCCCCAGTAGCGCTGCACCTCATCACTCCGACCCCCCCCCCTCCTTTGAGGCTGTGTTGTCTTCGGGTGAAGGGGAGATGCTTGACGAAGTGGCAGCAGTGTGCAGCGCCGAGCTGACCTCCACCTTTGGCTCTGCCCCACCCCCTGTGGTGGAGGCGTCCGTCCCTGCACCCACCACACCTACCCTTCCACCTCCTGTCCCTGCGGTGCCTGGTCCTTCCTCACATGATGACCCCCCCAGTCGAGGAACCTGCGGGTTCTAATGTGCAGGCAAGCTAGGGGAGACGCATGGCCATGTGTCCCCCCCCAGGACTTCATATCTGGACTGGCCATGTAATAGTGTCGTTAACTACTCTTTCTTTTAATGCTGAATAAAGCATTTTGTTTTCCGTTTGAACACATTTGCATTTCAGGTATTGATGTGGGTGCTGATGGGCCCGGAGTTGGGGTGGTGGAAATGTGTTATGTGTCAGGAGAAAGTTGTCGTCTGATGCTAATGGGGTGGACCATGGTATCTGCCTACCATCACAATGTCTCTGCAAGGTATATTTGGTCGTGTGTGCTGTTTGTGTTTAGAGACATTGTCCCAAGGACTGTTCCTTCCTCTGTGGCACCTGACATCTACCCTGCAGGGAGTAGCACTTTTGTAGTGCTGACCTGTGTCTAAATTTCATTTGTTGGTGACGGATCCCTTCAACTATGGCCATGCGTGCTCTGCAATGTCTCCGGCTGCATCCTCTGTGCCATCCTTGCTAGTCACTGTACTTGTGTATTGAGATTGTTGTCATGCCTTAATGGTGACAATCAGCATTTTCCACACTATGCATGTGTGTTATCCCAGCCTAGCACACATTAGGTACTTGTTCTGCAGGGTATTTGAGCACCTGACTGACAATTGTGGGCATTGTATCTGTGGGAAGTCCACCCTATTCCTTCCATGAGAGGCAACATCTTTGTGGCTGTCTCGGCACCTGTACATTCCTATCAGTCCTGGGATGTGCGTGACAGTTTGTGTTCCCTTTGGCTCTCTTAGTGTAGTGGGCATTGACATGAGTATACAGTCTTGTGGCATGATCTCTGTGTGTGTATTGTGCTGCATCCGCCAGGGGTGGGTATGCATGTGTCATTTGTCCTCACACCCACATGTGTGGTGTCATGCAGTGGGGGAAGGACATCCATCCTCATGGTAGTGGGACACTGCTGTCAGTGATGTGTTGTTATGAAACTATCAACATAGTTGAACATTAGGGATGGGTACATACACCCATGGAGTTGTGCTCATCTGATCATGATGTACACACACCCATGACTCTGTCCACTGCTTGTAGTCCTCTGCACCCACCCCTCACATGTCTCTGTCCACTGCTGGGAGTGATATGCACCCACCCCTCATATGTCTGTCCACTGCTGGGAGTCCTCTGCACCCACCCCTCACATGTCTCTGTCCACTGCTGGGAGTGATATGCACCCACCCCTCATATGTCTGTCCACCGCTGGGAGTCCTCTGCACCCACCCCTCACATGTCTCTGTCCACTGCTGGGAGTCATCTGCACCCACCCCTCAAATGTCTCTGTCCACTGCTGGGAGTCCTCTGCACCCACCCCTCACATGTCTCTGTCCACTGCTGGGAGTCCTCTGCACCCACCCTTCACATGTCTCTGTCCACTGCTGGGAGTCCTCTGCACCCACCCCTCACATGTCTCTGTCCACTGCTGGGAGTCCTCTGCACCCACCCCTCACATGTCTCTGTCCACTGCTAGGAGTCCTCTGCACCCACTCCTCACATGTCTCTGGCCACTGCTGGGAGTGATATGCACCCACCCCTCATATGTCTGTCCACTGCTGGGAGTGATATGCACCCACCCCTCATATTGCAGGCCACTGCTGGGAGTCCTCTGCACCCACCCCTAACATGTCTCTGTCCACTGCTGGGAGTGATATGCACCCACCCCTCATATGTCTGTCCACTGCTGGGAGTCCTCTGCACCCACCCCTCACATGTCTCTGTCCACTGCTGGGAGTGATATGCACCCACCCCTCATATGTCTGTCCACTGCTGGGAGTCCTCTGCACCCACCCCTCACATGTCTCAGTCCACTGCTGGGAGTCATCTGCACCCACCCCTCAAATGTCTCTGTCCACTGCTGGGAGTCCTCTGCACCCACCCCTCACATGTCTCTGTCCACTGCTGGGAGTCCTCTGCACCCACCCCTCACATGTCTCTGTCCACTGCTGGGAGTCCTCTGCACCCACCCCTCACATGTCTCTGGCCACTGCTGGGAGTGATATGCACCCACCCCTCATATGTCTGGGCACTGCTGGGAGTCCTCTGCACCCACCCCTCACATGTCTATGTCTACTACTGGGACTCCTTGGCAGACACCCACCCACCCACCCGCACCCTTGGTGCTGTACACTGCTGTCCTGGCCATGTTCACACCCCAGTATACTGGTTATATGCTGCCCCAGGCCCTAAGCCAACATTTGTGGCGTGTGTACGCCTTGTATCACTAATGTACTGGTGCCCTAGAGGTACGGGTGATGCGGTCCGTACCCACGCCCTCAGAGCGTGGGGACGGCCCGTACCACCATTGGAGTGGCGATGTAGGGGAACGCGTGGTATGCACCGTACCCACGCCCTCAGAGCATGGGTACGGCCCGTACCACCATTGGAGTGGTGAAGTAGGTGTACGCGTGGTACGTGCCGTACCCATGCACTCAGGGCGTGGGTACGGCACGTACCACGCGTACTCCTACATCGCCACTCCAATGGTGGTACGGGCCGAACCCACGCTCTGAGGGCGTGGGTACAGCGCGTACCACGCGTACCCCTACATCACCACTACAATGGTGGTACAACCCGTAACCATGCCCTCAGAGCGTGGGTACGGGCCGTACCACCATTGGATTGGTGATGTAGGGGTATGCGTGGTATGCGCCGTACCCACGCCCTCAGAGCGTGGGTACGGCCTGTACCACCATTGGAGTGGTGATGTAGGGGTACGCGCCGTACCCACGCCCTCAGAGCGTGGGTACGGCCCGTACCACCATTGGAGTGGTGATGTAGGGGTACGTGTGGTACGCGCCATACCCACGCCCTCAGAGCGTGGGTACGGCCCGTACCACCATTGGAGTGGTGATGTAGGGGTATGCGCCGTACCTACGCCCTCAGAGCGTGGGTACGGCCCGTACCACCATTGGAGTGGTGATATAGGGGTATGCGCCGTACCCATGCCCTCAGAGCGTGGGTACGGCCCGTACCACCATTGGAGTGGTGATGTAGGGGTACGTGTGGTACGTGCCGTACCCACGCCCTCAGAGCGTGGGTACAGCACCAAAATTGTAGTGGTGACGGGTACGCGTACGCAGGGATTGGTGGACACCCACCCCAAAGTGACCAGACCCTGGAGGTAATGTTAGGACAGTAT
Organism: Triturus cristatus; assembly: GCF_964204655.1. Taxonomy (NCBI): domain Eukaryota; kingdom Metazoa; phylum Chordata; class Amphibia; order Caudata; family Salamandridae; genus Triturus; species Triturus cristatus. The sequence goes on from NC_140588.1 coordinate 115,074,799, forward strand.
ATGGTATTTTACAAATTTGGTGGAGGTTATGTTTCCTGCCCCTCACCCCCCCTTTGCCCCTGGGTGTTGTGCTGACCTTCTGCGGCATCTGCGTCGGTTTCTGTGCACCAGGTCGTAGGCTAGGAGGGCCGGGATGACACGTAGGATGGGGTCCATGGCTGTCCGTCGCGTCCCGCAGCTCCTTCTTCGCTTCGTCCTCACTTTCCCGGGAGTTTTTAGCTGCCGTAAAAATTGATCCGTGCGGAGTGACGTAGGCACGAATCGTACTTGCTGGTCCATAGAACGCTTTCTGACTCCGTCCGGACGTCACGTACGCGATGTCCCGGATCGGAATTGTGGGTAGTTTTTTAGCCGGTCAGTGTTTTGTATGACTCGTACGGAAATGGTATTTCTGTACGAATCGTACTTGCGGGTTTGTAAGGCGCTTTTCCAGGGTACGAGTCGGACGGAGAATACGCTCCGTATGACCATTCGTACCCGGGTTTTACAGGATCGGAATCAGCACCTTTGGTTGTTTTCTACTGGCACTATGGGGAAGGATGCAACTCTCAAATACTTGTATCATTTTTCACATCTCTGCTCACTGAAGTCTATGCCCTAGCAGTGTGCACTGTTGTTTGTTGCTTATTTATATGTGTGCTGTTGTGAGCGTTATGACACTGAACTGTAATGAATATCTGAGCTGTGTTGGATAGTGCACAATTTAGAGTCTAATGCTTAATGTTGTGTGTTTATTTGTTGTTGCTCTGAAAGGGAAAGCTGTTATAAGTGTGGTAATACCCAGGGTGTAGGCTTATGTACATTCTGTCATCTCTTTTCCTTTCCATACCTGGACAGGAGTCATGGTTAGACTGCCATTGTGGTTTCTGCAGCAGCTCAATATTCTCATCAACACTTGTGCACTCCCTTCCTTCTGCCCATATTACTAGAGTATGATTATCATATAATGGCTCATCAGTTACATTCCATCAAAAAGCCCTCCACTTTTGAATCACTTCACCCAAAGGTCTCGGGACTTCCATTACCATGTTTACTTTTTGGTCTCTTCAAGGTTGGGGGCTATCAGAAAAAGTAAGGACCTTAAGGCACTTCCACCTCAGGTATCACTATCAGCTAATTAATACAGGTTGTCAGAGCTCCCTGTAAAGATTCCATACCAGAGAAGAGACCATAAAAGAGAGCTCATCTTGGGGGATAAAGTAGCCTCGCGTGAATTTTTAGACGGAAAATGTAAAGGTAACAAGTGAGACCAGTCAGGGCACAATGTGGGAGACATAATTAAGAAGCAAATCTATCTTGAAGTGTGGCATTTTTTACCAGGAGTAAATCTTCAAATGCTCTGACCTTCCCAATCCAGTAGCTCCTAGTCACTAACAGTGTCAACGAGCTACAAGTCCAGATCCACAATTTTAATAAAACTAATTTACTGCCAACATAACCTGCTTACCAAGAGACCACATCAAAATATTCCTGCATGACAAGATTCAAATGGAATTCACTGCAAATGTACAGCTACTTTATAACTACAGAGATCCGCTGTTTGCCCTGAAAAAAAGCAATGCATTAATAAATGTGGCAGAATACCCTCTTAATGTTACAGGTACTTCAAAGAAATATTCAGCTCCTTATCTGGGTCCATTAGCAGCCACTTTTAGAACTGCCATCAATCCCCAACGCTGTGTTAAGTCATGCTAACAGTGCCACACTCATCTGATCCCTCCCTTTTGTAATCCACCACAAATTCACAGCCCCTGCTCTCTAACTTTTACTGGCACCCCCAGGGTTCCAACTTTCAAATATGGGGCAAGAATGTCCTAAGCCAAAGTAGGAAAGCCCATGACCCACCCTAGCACAAATGGAGCACTCCACTCAGGACCAAACTACATCAAACCTAGTGTGCCACTATGCTCAGACAACCTCATTGAGACCCCAAGTAACTATCCCGCTCATGATCAGGGATGGGACAAAAGTTAATAAACTGAAAAAAGGGATGGCGCAGATTAGGAAAAACACAACCTAGCAGGACATTGTAACAGAGAAGTATTATATCTATGGAGGGAGGGGAGGGGGCAAAAAAGTAAAATCAACTTGGAGTAAGAACATAGGCCTAGGAGAGAATATAAATATACATAGAAAGCCAAAGTGGATGGATCATACATAAAGCAACATATGTAAATGTAATAAAAACGTGCGGAATCTCATTGTACACTCAACACATGTTGTCAGAGGCCATCTTTGGAAGCCCAGGACTCTTCCCACTTTGGATTTGGTATTCAAGTTATGAGTTGCACAGATATTGTGGAATTTGAGGACTTTGGAACTAATTATAACTGGTGAATTTAAGAGTGTTTTTAGTTTTAATGCAGGCCTGTATATTAATTGTTGTTTTTAAGTGAATCTCAGACTTTTTTTCAAACATACGTCAAGGTATTCTAACCAATCCAATTGTGAGTTATTTGATGATATACTCTATTCAGTTTTGAACATACCTGGGTGGCCAACCTACACTATGCATAGCTTTTTACTGTTTGAATTTGCCATGTAGGAAAATCTTTTTTTATTTATTCATAGTTCACTCCCAAGATCTGCCTTGTAGGCCCACAATGCAGGGCTCATATTATATAAAACATGCCCTACTTTATATTTACAAAGTCTATCATCAGAATGCCGGAAGGTCTCTATGCATTTTTACTGTGTAGCTTCAGCTACATTTTTCATAGGATGGCTAAAACATGCTTGGACTATTTAATTCTATAATTCCACCAGAGAAAATATTAGCAATTTCATTAAAAGTAATTTCCTACATAATTACAAAACTCTCAGTAAATAATGAAATTAGATTTGATACCTTGAGTGGAACAGTGACTCTATAAAAATGTACATAAAACAAATTCTGCCACTCATCACACCTTCACAGATAGGACACACTTCCTTGGCTGAGTGAATTACCAACCCTGGTTCCGAAGACAATGTCATGCCTCTGAACCCAGGAAGGATAGGTTTTGCTTAAGTTAACTTCTCAACACTTTATTTAATTAACTTTTTAGGAGGAGACAGTAACATTTGGCAGAACAAAGGACAGCCTTAGCACTACCTACCTCTTTTGACTTGCAGATATCAGTGGGAACTACTCCTATTAATTCACAGGACCCCTCTTCTAGACACCCAGGCCCTTCCCAGAATGAGGAAGAGAATAGGGTGAACCCTGTCAGATGGGAGGAAAACTCATCTAAATCGAGAGGTGGATAAGGAGTCTAATATAGACCTGCCTTTAAGGCAGAAGGGCTCTGCCATTTTCAAACAAGGGCAACTAAGTAATTTTTAAAACATGATGAAGAGGAAATGCTTCGAAAGGTGGTGAGAGACTGCAAGAAAAGTGATAAGATTGGATGACAGATTTTTTCCAAGCACTCGTTAGTGCAAGATTATCAATGTGACACCTCAACCATCACCGCCTCAGAATCTTCATGGACCTGGGAAAGCTTCAGCTGAAGAGGAAGGCCTTGCTGGAAGAAAGAAGTCTCATTGATCCTAACTCCTGCTGGAAGAAGGGGGACTCACTAAAAAACAGAAGAGCTCTAGCTTGCACCAAGGGACTGGAACTGCTCTCCTAGGGTCAAGTGGCTAATATCCTGTTTTCCTGTTTCAGGGACACAAGCAACATAAGAACCTCTGAATTTAAGAATACCCAGCTAACCTCAGAGGGACCCTGTTGGAAACTTGGCTGGAAAGGCACCTGGTACCCAGAATCTCACACTAACCAGCTAGAGACTAAAAGACTGATCAGAAGGAACTTTCCTAGCTGTTGGGAAAAAAGTGGTACTTGGAGCTTGATTTAGATCTTGGCGGACTGGTTGCTCCATCACAATCTAGACGGATATCTTGTCAGACGAAATAAAAATTCCATTATATCCTATAGGATTTATATTTCAGAGGACAGAGTATCCATCACTGTTGTGATGGAGTAACCCGTCTGCCAAGATCTAAATCCGGCCCTCAGTCCTTTTCTCACGCTATACAACAAAAGATATTATCAACATACTTCCCATTGCAAACACTCACATACACAGTACTATATGCCATTGCGTCCTATGTATGCCCAAGCAAACTTTTAAAAATGTGTAAATTATTTCCACTGGTGTGAATTTTCAAAACTCACTTTTTAATTTTAAAACCTTAATTTCATGCTAGTGGTGTTAAATGGAAGTCAGCAAAAACATGCAGCAACTGTGTGCATTAGTAGTGGAAGGGATTTAGCTTTATAGACTTTCACAAGTGAGTTTAAAGAAGATCCTTCAGGTTTGACCTGAAATTGCAGGAATACATCCACTAATATTACAGATGTCATCTCAAACAACTAAGGTGCCTCAACCAAGGACATTTTGCAATATGCAATTAATAAAGATTCAATAGGAAGGGTTGAGATGTAAAGGACACAGTCTTTGCAACTGTCACAGATAATACCTACTTGGCTCTAGTAAGGTTGAGTCACTCTTTTTGAAAGCATCCAAGCAACTAGAAAGAGAGTGAAGAAAATATCCTTAAAAAGAGACTTAAATTAGGCTGTTTTATAAGAAAAAATGCACTTGAAAATAGTAAACAATTCAAGTGTGTTGGCTAGTGTTATGATTAATTGAAAAGTGCTTTATTATTTTTTTCTTCTTGTGGATGATGCTATGATTATTTGTGTCTCATCAACTTGGGTTAGTTGGGAGTCAACTCTTTTAAGAGAGTCTTAAGAATCTGCAATAAAAATGTCAACAACAGTATTACCAATAGCCTGGCTATTAAGATTGTATGAGTGAGAATACATCCGCCCATTCTCTACACAAACCGAGGTGCGCTTTCACTCAAGTGTATAAATAAATTATATTATTGCAAAATAGCTTTGATTTATATCCCAAGCTGACAGCTTTTTACACAGCCAATTATTCGCAATATATTCAAAACCTGATTTGCAATCAAAATATGTGTAAACTAATTAACTATTTCCAAATTCATTTGGTCATTTAGGTATTAATTGCGAGTTTGGCGGTCTGATGGACCGCTAAACCCGTGGTGTAGCTACTGCCGCAACGGCGGGCTGACTACTGTTTTACGAGTTGGGTGGTCGAACTGCAATAGGACCCCTGCTACTGCCAGGAATCCATGATCCCTTGCTGTCTTGCAGTGGTCTGAGGTCGGCAATATGCTGGCACCACCAAGCATATTACAAGTTTCCTGACTGCCACAGTTTTTATGGTGGAGGGCACACCATGAAAAGAGTGGTGGTGAGGAGAATCTGGAGCCTCTATGCATGTGGGCGCATGAAGCCCCCCTGTCTCTTTGCACCTCCTGCTCCTGCACAGCATGGACTACACAGTCCATATCATGCAGAAACATGCTTTGGTGGTCCCACAGCGCTGCCTTTCTAAGACCCTGCTATGAGCCTTACACTGCACTGCAGTGGGACTGCCCCTGCCGAACTGCACACCAGACTTTATCTCGTAATCCTGTGTCTGGTGTGCAGACTACTTTGGCGGTCTTGGAGTGGAGCACTGACGTGGTGGCCTGCTCCAAGACTGCCAAAGTCATAATCAGGCCCTTAGCCATTAAAGTAAGAACAAAGTATTTGTATTTCTGGAGGTTCCACTTAAAAATAATTTGACTTAATAAAATTTGACTCTCCGATTCAGACCAGACTTGATATGGTGAATGTCTTTCTGTGCTGTGAGCTCTCCGTCATGGTTGGTGTTCGAGGCCCTCCTCCACCCGCAGGCTCCTGCCTGTGCCTCATCTCTGGTGGTCCAGTGGGAGAGCACCCTGCTGTTCTACTGATCCACCTCTCTTGCCTTTCTCTGTGCCTGGTTTTTTCTTTGGCTCTCTCTGCTCTTTTGCTCTCTTTTTTATCTTCTTTCTCTTCTTTTTCCCTCTTCTCTCTCTGCTTTCGCTTTTTTCCTCTCTTTGCTCTTTTGATCACCTTTAGCCATCTTCTCTCTCTTTCCCTCTCCCGCTCCCCACCTTTGTTGCCCCTATGGCCCCTCTCCCTTCAACGGTGGCCTTCCCTCTTCCACCTCACAGCTGACTGCCCTCCCCCAACCCCTACTTAATGGCTGCCACTGCACGGCAAGAAGAGCTAGACCACTGACCTGGTCAGTGCATTGCTCTTTCACCATGCAGCTCCATCATTAATGCTGCCCTCTGAGCACTGAGCTCTGTGTCGCGGTTAATGTTTGAGGCCCTCCTACACCCGCAGGCTTCTGCCTGTGCCTCATCCCTGGTAGTCCAGTAAGAGAGCACTCTGCTCTTTTGCTGCTCTGCCTGTCTTGCCTTTCTCTGTGCCCGTTTTTCTCTTTTGCTGTCTCTACTCATTTTCTTTCTTTTCCCTCTTCTTCCTCTTCTTTTTGCCTCTTCCTTTCTCTCTGCTTTCTCATTTGTGCTCTCTCTGCTCTTTTGCTTGCTTTTTGCCCTCTTCTCTTTCATTCCTCTCGTGCTCCCTGCCACTGCTGCCCCCACGGCCCCTCCAGCATTGTCCTTGCTGCTCCTGCCTCCAAGCTGACTGCCCTCCCCCGACCTCTACTTAATGGTGGCCACTGCATGGCTGCACCGCTAGTGCACTGAAGGCACACCAATGGCAAGCCTGTCTGTGCCTATCCGTGACCCGACTGTGACCAGCGCCAATGACCCTGGTCCTCCAGCCCACCTCCACTACAACTCCAGCACCCTCAGTGCTCTCAACCCCAGACACACAAACAACTTCCAGCTCTTGACACCAAGCGACACCCAAGGCCCAAACTCTTGTTGACACTGCCGCTGTCCCTTCACCCACTTCCGGACCCCAGCAGCAGCACGCAGCCTACCAGACATCACCGATCATAAACCACTAAACTGCATCTTCCTCAACGTGCGCTCCCTACAGAGGCACGCCATAGAAATCTGGGACCTCCTCAACACCTACATGCCCAATGTCGCCTTCCTCACAGAAACCTGGACCAATGCCAACTCCGCTCCAGACATCGCCACTGCCATTCCCGACGGATACAAGATCCTGCGAAAAGACTGCCCCACCCACCCATGAGGAGGCATCGCCATTGTCCATAAAAGCTCCCTCCGAATGACAACCACCGGCCCGTATGACACTACGACCCTCATGTAGCATCTACACATTCTGATCCAGACCAACCCTAAAATGACTCTCTGCGGAACACTCATCAGCAGGCCACCTGGCCCCCACACTCCTTTCACCGACACCATCGCTGAGCTCATCGCAGCCCATGCCCTCGCCTCCACAGACTACATCCCACTCAGTGCCCTAAACTTCCACCTGGTCAACCACGATAACCCCAAAACCACTGTCATCCTAGAGAACCTTGCCAACATAGTACTGAAGCAACTTGTCACGACCACCATGCACACAGCCGGACACGCACTCAACCCTGTCTTTGCTGAAGGAAAGAGCACCTCCTACAGCCACACCACGGAACTCCTCTAGACAGACCATCACTGCATCCACTTCTTCAAAAAATGCACTGTACACAAGCACACACACCACCACCCCCTTAGAAGCTGGAACAAAGTCACCAAAGACCAGCTCAAACTCCACCCTCACCAGAACCGCTCCACCGACATTGCCACATGCCAACACCATGGCATGCAACTTCCACCATTGGATCACGAACTGCACCAATGCCTTCGCCCCCACAAGAATGCCACTGTGTGAAACACCAAGAAAGCAAGCTGGTTGACCCCAGCAAACCAAGTATCCAAGTGCTCCTGCCGATGACTCAAAAAGAAATGGAGGATCAACAAAACCCCAGAAACATGTACCACCTACAGAGCTGCCACCACAGCACATCGCCAACTCATCAAATTCACAAAAAATAACTTCCTCCAAGACAGAATCCTCACCAATGCCCACAGCTCCAAGGAACTCTTCTCCATCATGAAGGAATTTGCCAACCCCGACAGCGAAACAACAGATCTCCCACCCTCCCAAGACCTCTGCAACTGACTCAACACCTTTTTTACCTCAAGATTAAGATTATCTATGACAACTTTGACAAACGAGACTTCTGCACCACCCCTGCATCCATCCCCAGCGACACCACCCAACAGACCTTGCTCACCTGGACTCTGCACATGACAGAAGACACCTTAAAGACCATGAAGCGCATCAACTTCGGAGCATCCTCAAACCCCTGCCCACCCCATGTATTCCACACAGACGCCTTCACACCCGAAGTATGCCGGACGATCAACTGCTCCCTCGAAACCGCCACATTCCCTGACAAATGGAAACACGCCAAAGTCAACCTCCTCCTGAAGAAACCCTCTGCAGACCCAACGGATCTCAAGAACTTCAGGCCCCTCTCCCTGCTTCCATTCGCAGTCAAAGATATTGAAAAGGCCATCAACACCCAGCTGTCAAACTTATTCAAAGCCAACAACATCCTAGACACCTCCCAATCTGGATTCCGCAGTAACCACAGCACCGAGAATGCCCCCTCGCTGCCACCGACGACATCCTCTTCCTCCTTGACCAGGGCCATATGGCAGCCTTCATCCTCCTGGACCTCTCAGTGTCCTTCAATACCATCTCCCACTGCACACTAGCAACCAGACTACACAATGGTGGCATCCGTGGAAAGGTCCTTGACTGGATATGCTCATTTCTCACAGGCAGAACTTAGCAAGTCAGACTCCCGCCTTTCCTCTTAGAACCAACAGAGACTAGATGTGGAGTGCCCAAGGGATCCTCTCTCAGCACCACCCTCTTTAACATCTACATGGCCCCCCGCAACCATCGTCAGTAACCATGGGCTCAACATCGTCTCCTATGCCGACGACACTCAGCTCCTACTCTCCCTCACTAAAGAACTACCCAACATCATCAGGCACAACTTCCAAGAAGGGATGAATGCCATTGCCACCAGGATAAAGAAGAGCTGGCTGAAACTCAACTCTGAGAAAGAAGAATTCCACATCTTTTGCTCCACCCTATCTGCCTGGGACGACACATGGTGGCCCCCCACCCTCGGAACCACCCCCACCCTGACCGACTACCCACAAAACCTCTGCATAATACTAGACTCATCGCTCACGATGAACCACCAGATCAACAATGTATCCTTGGCCCACTTCAACACCCTCTGCATAATCCAAAAAAAGTTCAGATTGATCCAACCTGAATCTAGAAAAACGGTCATGCACGCCCTCATAATAGCAGACTGGACTATGTTAATGCTCTCTGTGCCGGAATCAACAAGAAACTACTTTGCAAGCTCTAGACCATCCAGATCGCTGCAGCCAGACTGATCCTAGACATCCCCTGCCGCCACCATATCACCCACCACCTCCGCGATCACTACTGGCTCCCCATCAAAAGAATGATAACCTTCAAGCTCCTCACTCCTGCTTACAATGCCCTCCACAACATCAGACCAGCATTCCTAAATGACCACCTCTCTTTTCAAGCACCCAAGACACACCTCCGATCAGTTGCTCTCTCTCTGGCCACCATCCCTCACACCTACATAACCAGAATGGGAGGAAAGTTGTTCTCCTACCTCACAGCCAAGGCATAGAACGACCTCCTCCTCCCCCTCTGGCAAACCCCCACATTGCCCTAGTTTAGGAAGGACCTCAAGACCTGGCTCTTCGGATGATCCCAGCACTCAACGGAGCTGCCCCCCTAGCGCCTTGAGACCCTCGCCGGTGAGTAGTTGCGCTTTACAAACCCCTGATTGATTGATTGATTGGTTGATTGATTGATTGATTGAACCCACATTATAATCCAGATGGCAGGTGGGAAGGAGAGTACATCTGGAACTTTCTCTTGCAAAAGCTGCCCTGTTTAGCATTTGTTTATTTATTTATTTCCATTTCTAGAGGACAAACATTCATCCCATAAGGAATGTCGCGGTGCTAGGAAGATCCCCATCTTTCCAGCGATGAGGACTAACCATTTGATAGCGGAATAGCCACTAAAAAATATTAAACTTTAAAAAGTCAAGTTGAATTTTGTTTCCTAAACTGCTTTTGATTTATACCCAGAATCTCTGAACTCTCAGTACTTGGCAATCCTATCTGTGCTCCAAGTTTTACCATCTTCAAGAATCACAACATTGCATTTAACATATTTTATTCTAAAAGGTTGAGGGAATTCTTACATTTTTCAGACCTTCAATAGGTCTCTTTACCACCACGCAGTCACCAGGGGCGACGTCTGTAAGAGCTCCAAATCCATAAGTGCTGTCTGCAGTGCAGACGCACACAGCGGGTGCACCACTGGTGTACCAAAGGCAAGCCTGTCCATGCCTGTCTGGATCTGACCGGGGTAAGGAACCACGAACCCTGGTAATTTTTTGTCAAAAAGGCTGATGTATTTGTTAGATGCCCTGTTTTCTAACAGAGACATGGGTTCATGATGGATCACTACCTGATGTGATCGCTGCACTGCCTCCTAACTATTCAAATGTTAGGAGAGATAGACTGGATAGGGAGGGGGATTGCTATTCTTTTTAAGAATGTATATAAATACAAAATAGAAGAACTCCCTTCTAATCTTTCGACCTCATCTATCTACTCAGTTAGATCCTTCCCGCCGGCTCCCTGGTTCAATGAATCACTTTGGCTGGAGAAAAACTATTATAAGGTCTTCGAAAGACTATGGAGGAAGTCTTATGACAAAGATTTTAAAAGTAAGTATAGAACAGCAATAAAAAACCTATGATGGGCTCTGTAGAGGAACACAAGCCCTATTTTACTCCAATAAAATGCTCAAAACTGTCCTAAGATGCTCTTCAATGTGGTAAAAGAACTCTTCGATCCCTACAAAATGTCTCCAGCACACTTGCTCACTCAGTCACAGTGTGCGGACCTTGCCCTCTTTTTTATAAAAAAAGGTGGCAGATATCCATCTTCATTTGTCCAAGAACCTTAAGTGTGGAATATAATCTGCTGACTCTACTGTCGTTAGCCACACTTTGAATTACACACAACGGGAGCATTACAACAGGATGAAGAGTTCTGACCTATCCTCTAATTTGAAATTGCGTCCCCGTCATGACTTCTTCATCAATTTTACAAGCAATTAAATCTGGTTCTCTGTTGGATCCCTTGCCACCTTCTAAGCTTTGCCTTTTGGGTACGGAGTTATTACAGGTGGTGACAAATCTCCTCAAGTCCTCTCTATGGGAGGGTTATGTTCCTCAGAGGTCAAAGCATGCTATGGTTCTTCCACTCTTAAAAGAAATCCAATCTTGGCCTGTCTAATTGACCCTATTTTTGACCGATTATTCTGTTGCCTAGTTTCTCCCAAAAATGTTTAGAAACATCAATGGACTGCTCAAAGCATGACTAGAGGCCCATTTATTATTTACATCCATTACAGTTCGGTTTAAGGGCCAGTCACAGTACTGAATCGGCCCTCCTAGCAGTCACTGATCCCCTCAGATGACTCATAGATGGGGGAGGAACTGCCATGCTCATTTTATTAGATCTCAACGCGGCCTAAAACTACATAATTTATGCCTCTCCAGAAAAAAAACATAGATTTTTTCTATGAAATGGTATTCGAATTTCCTTAAAGTTATTTAGTATGCATCAAGTTGGGATTCTCCATCATCACCATCTGAGGTCAAGTTAGGTTCAGCCAAATATTCAAACATTTTCTTTCCTTGTATTTCCACATTGGGGCATATGCATCAACATTAGCATTTGCGATTCCTTAAAAGCGAAAAATAAGGATTCGCTAATAAGGAATAGCAAAAGGCTATGCATGTAGGAATCGCTATTCAAATAGCGATTCCTTAACTTTCCTTAATTGCTACTAGCAAATAGCGAGTAGCAATTAAGGAATGCCGTCCCAATCATTCCTATGGGCCTCCAGGCCCATAGGAATGAATCGGAGATTGCATGAGCAAATAGCGAGTACCAGTAGGTTCTCGCTAATTGCTCATGCAATTTCAAGGGTGCAAGGGTGTCAAAATGACACCCTATAGCACCCCTGAAAATTATATGTGCACATATGTTGCACACACACATGCTCTAAGGGCATGTGTGTGCGCAACATGAAACTTTGAAAAATGCACAAAAGTGCATTTTTCAAAGTTTTTGCAAATTACCATGCAGTTCATCTTCATGGTAATTTGCTCCCCCTATTAGCGAAATCGCTAATTTTTTAACTTTGATGCATTGCATTTAAGGAATCTCACTTTGGGATTCCTTAAATGCAATCGCTATTTAAGGAATCGGTATTTAAGGAATCCCTATTTAAGCAATCGCTATTTAAGGATTCCTTAAATAGCGATTTCTGCTTTTGGGTTGATGCATTGGGATTGGGTATTTTTGACTTAATACCGGGAGCTATTAGCGAATCGGTATTTTACCGACTTGATTTTGGGTTGATGCATGAGGCTGATTGTGTATCAAAATATATTGTCTAGACACAGGGTTAAATACCCCCAAAAAATGCAATCAAATTAGATTGAAATATTTTTATCCACCTCTCTCAGGGTAACTCTGGCTCTCCTACATTACTTAGAATTGGATGAGGCTGATTCATACTGGCTATAGCCATATTGCTGAAAAGTAGTCTGGATTCAAAAGGAACACAAAACTGACGAGAACAGCAATAATTGTGGATAAAACCCGTCTGGTCATTTTGAAGTAGAATTTATGCTCAATCAACAGAAAGCCTAAAGGGAGGGAGTTGGCAGACAGGATCCCTACCCTTTTCTTCTTCTGCATTCACAAGCACTTGCATCTGGGAGATAAGATTGATTTATTTTCTTTGGTTCTGTATTGTTTTACTGCAGTTATTTACCATTTTAGTACACGTTGGTGGAGTATTTGATATTTTTTGTACATTCAAACTTTGCTTATTACCCTGGGGGTGCCTTTGGGTAGAGTTTGCCACCACTTGGCTCATGTATTTACGATATGAACTCTACCGTTGTAATATATAATCAGCAGGATAACTTTAAGCATTCCTAGGTCCCATGTGCCCACAAGCTCTTGCCTCTGTGTATGTACTCAGCTGACATGACAAATATGCCACTATGGTGCACAGTACTACACTGTTTCCTCTGTGTCATAACAGATATATGTTTCTTACTCTAAATACATCTGCATAATGTAGGTCGATGTGTTTGCAAATATATTCAACATGTATATACTTTATGATATACTACGTTGCATTAAGCACTGGGATATGAATGATTAGAGTGTATTAGCGCAGTATATCCCATTTACCTGTATATTTTCCAAGATGGCCAACCCATTTGGGAAACGTTTTCAGCCACGCTGAATCAAGTCCTTTGTTTATGTCTGTACAAGGATATGTAAGGGATCCACTCTTTTCTTTTGTTGTGTGAACAAGGCAGCGTGTCTGTCGAAATGTGTAACAACTGAAGAATATTAATCCTTCACTTGGTGGCATTTCCCGAGCCTTTGTCTTACTTTCTGAACGTTGTGTGATATATCTTTATATATATATATATATATATATATATATATATATATATATATATATATATATATATATATATATATATATATATATATATATACACATATCCTTCTCCTTCGACTCCTTGTGCTCCCCTTTCATGGGGAAAAAACAAACTATATACGCTTCTTTAACATGAATGAATAGAGCAGAACTCCAGCAGTAGATTTGCACACAATCTGTGTCTATTAGCTGAGTCTATCAACAAGTTTCGGCATTAGCCTTAGTCACGACACTGATTCCTTTTTTTTCAATTTCATTTAACCCCTTCGCTGCTGCGGACATTCCGCTGCAGCGCTGGGGGGGGCAGGGGGGCAGCGCGGTGGGCCGGTGCTCATGACGGAGCCGCTCCGTCATGAGCCACAGTTGAGCTGTGCTCATGACGGAACGGTTCCGTCATGACTCCGCCCATTTGCGTTGTCCCCTCGCACAGGCGGGGAAACAGCGCCGCGCAGGCGGAGCGGCCGCCAACAGGATTGTCATGACGGAACCGTTCCGTCATGAGCACACGGCAACCGTGGCTCATGACGGAACGGTTCCGTCATGAGCGGGGAAGGGGTTAAATTTAAACCACTCCAAAGCAATAATTGTGAAACAAAAAGCCATTAGACATAAATGAAGGACTGGAACACTATGGTAATACATCCCGCCATCTTGGAGTGTTCACTAAGCAGCATATCAAGCATATTTATGCAAACATTAAGATAGGTAATAAACACTGAGAGAAGTAAAAAATATAAAAGATAATCACAAATAATAATTGCATGTATCCTTGAACTAATATCGTATTGTATTATAGCATTCTAATTTTCTACAAGGTTTTTCAAATACCTTTTGGGGAGAAAGGTAAATAAAAGTATGCAAAATCAAGCATCATTTGGCATTTCAGAGATTTTCTTTAACTTTGAACTATTCAAGCCCTAGTGGGTCTTTGACATCATATGATACGGTCCCTATTATTGTATATCCTAGTGGATAAATACAATTAATAACATACAGTTAGTGAAAATGTATACACAAATTGAATGCCTCTCTCAAAATTGTTTACTTTGTGGGTCCTTCTCAAAGTAATCCATCCTCACATCTGCAAGAAAAATAAATGTCATCCTCTCCTTCCTTGTTTATCATCTACAGAAAATATTTTGTGTTATTATTAAAAACATGTATTCATTATATTATTATACTTATGTTTAGGTACATGGATAAACCCACTGTATCTCAGTTTTGTTTTATCCCTTTGATGCTCCTCCTCAAAATGTTTGGGCACCAAATATGTGACATCTGAATTACATATGGTTCTCATATGCTGCAATATTATTTTATGCAGTGGGAGAGTGGTGCTTTCTATGTACATTCTGAAGCACAGACATGTCAGCATGTAGACCACAAAACTAGTGTTGCAGGTAATACTTTGCTTTATTGCAACTCGTTGACTACATTAAGTGCTGTACTCAGTGAGGTTATTTCCCTTTCTGCAGGCATAGCAGCTTTTTCACTTAAATAAAAACATCTTTGGGTTTCAACTATGTCTCAGGCTATTTTGTGTTGTTGACCTCGCTTTGACAAAACAGTTCAGCATTGACCTCACTTGTCTGTAGCTTTTTAATGGGTTTCTGGTAACGTTTATTCCTATTAGTGGTCCATTTTCCACCAAATGCCAAAGGTTGTTCAGGGCGGCTCTAACTCATAGGTTGTTGTGCTTGAAGGTTCTTATAAATAAATGTTCTGTCTAGCCCCACCTCCCCTCCATTCTTTTCCTTTCCTTTTTGTTGTAAAGTGCTTCTTCATGTTTACAATTGTGTGCCCCCCCTTGAGGCAGCCTTTAGTATGGCATTGGTGTATCCTCTCTGTCTAAAGCGTGATTCAATTTCTTCTTCTGTCATAGCATATTCAGCTTCTGTGTTACATATTCTTCTTGTTCTGTATAACTCACAAAAAGTTATATTTCGTATAAGGGAGCTATAATAGAAGCTCTGGGCATGTAGTGTATTATTGCCGTCAATTGGCTGTCTAAAAAAGAGTGGTAGTAATTATCTGGTCATACACACGTCCAGAACACTCTAATTCACTCTCACTGATTTTGTGAGTAAAACAGAGGTTAAAGTCGTTGTCGTTCAGGCACGGCCGATGATTGGGAGCATGCTGGGAACTGCAAAGCAAAATAAGGAGGATTCATATCTAGCGTGTTCCCGACAAGTGGTAGGAAGGAGACCGGAGGTGAGACTTGTGAGCATGGAGTTGGCGGAACCTCCTCCTTGTAATGAGCTCCCACAGTGAGTCAACACCCATGGCTAGTCAAACTTATAATTTATTAGTTCCCCTATATTTTCACATTAGGGTGATCTCAATCCTTGTGGTGGAAATCTCTGCCTACATGTGAAAAATTATCAGAAATAATTTCATACTTGTACATTTAATATTAAATTTCTTCACTTTCTGGTTTTAGGGATGGGGATATGTAAGTCTACACTTAGGTGAAGGCCTATAGTCAGAAATGATGACTAGCATAAAAGTGTAGATTTAAATATAAGTGGAAGAATAGATTTTCTTGTGAGAAAACCTACATGTGTGAATTTACCTTTGTGAAAAGAGCCCCTAAAGTTTATGAGTTGGGCCATGTGTATATACGATTCATTAAAATGTTGTTTTTATTCCAGTTTTCTACAGTGATCAAGATGAAATGCAGGCATTTAGAAGAGTTCACTGATCTAAAGATATGATGTAAGTGATGCATTTGAAATTATTATGTGAGTCCTTGATGTAGCAAGAAATATAGGTATTTTTAACTGTAGCACCTTTCTAATCTATCTCATTTGTAACTAGTCAGCTGATAACTTAAAAGTGATACAAAAACAATTCAAGAACACAATTAATTATATTTCTATCACCTGTGAGTCCTTGTGTGATCAAGGCATACAGGCATCTTTGACTGTAACAAGTTTCTGAAATAGTTTAATTTTCAAGTTGCCAGCTGAAAAAGATATTACCACAATTCAAACACGAAATAGATGACGTTTCTATTCTTGCATCAAGTCAGATTGTATGTGCATGAATGGCTTAAAGCTGGCTGACTAGTAGGTTTCACATTTCCTCCTACAACTACATAGGAGATTCCAAATTTCAATAAGGCAAATATAACCCTGTTTCTTTAGAGTTTGTCCCTTCACATGTTCTTTTGTTCAGCAGCAACACTGCTTTCTGGTTAATCAGGCTACAGTACTGGAACATATACTATTTGTCTACAAATGATGGAGTCTAATCTGCCCATTTGTACCTATTGTAGAAACACATGCCTAAGTAGCAAGATGCATATATGTTTCCCAGAGCTGGCATGCAAATAGTTAAAAAGAGCAATTCGGCATTTACCAATATTTAATCTCCAAAATTATTGGCAAATTATATAGAAGCTAGGTCCTAATTATAGAAAAAATATATATATATATATATTAACTACTGGCGGTCGCCAGTAGATAGTTATAGTTAGGACCGAGTTCCCATAGGAACTCTGAAAATTCTATTTTGAATAACTTTGGCGCCGGTTGATTTATCTTCGTGAAATTTTCAAAACTAATAGGGCGCTCCGCTCAGCTCCTACCCTGAAAGTCTTGGGGTGATTCATCAAGCGGGGGCTGAGAAAAAAGGGGTGTCCCAAAACACATTTTCCCCATGCATTTTCCCATAGGACCTTTAGTCGAAGGTACAGCCCGAACAGCTGAACAGAATTACTTGAAATTTGGCAAAGAGGTAGTCCTCAGGTCAGGCTTTTGCTTAAATGGTGTAAATCCGTTCAGTAGTTCCTGAGAAAATCTAAAGTAAAATCACATATATATCTGGGCGGAGCCTAACCACACATCTCATCGTGAGATCTGATTGGCTGTCAGCACTTCATCCAAGAAGTGTTGGCAGCCATCTTGGGACCACTATACATGATAGCACCTCATTAAAAAGCATTGCAGTTAATAGAAGGTTTTAAAACTTTAGTTACATTATAAATCATTTGTTGATGGTACCATACTCATTTTAGGAATTGTGGTGTGTTCTAAGGTGATTTTACCATGTGAAAAAGCCTTCTGCTGTGATATCATGAATCATGTTTGAGAGAAAACTATTTTCTCATGCTTTTCCCACAGAGGTTTGGAAGGTGATCTATAAGCTAACTGAGAGCATATTTTCTGTAAATTCACATTATCTTTCTCAGTCATGTGAGAATGAAGTCTGACATTCTCAGTAAAACATGTACATCCAACAAGGGCAGAGACTGTCAGTTGATTCCTTTGTGTTCTACTGCAGCTTCCCAGAGTGTTCTAAAGAACAACTAGAGCGCTAACAGTCCTACTTATGACAAACGTATGGCACACCTGAAGCAATCTTGGTTGGAATAAAGTGGTAATTCTTAAAACATTTAATTTAAAAAGGAACAAAATGAGGGGGTTCATTTTGCCATAGAAAGTATGATTAGTGCTGCATAAAGAAAAATTAGGGCACATTTTGAGTGACTTCTCAAATCCTCTTCTATTTCATAAAAAAATTCTGACATGCAGACTGAAACATGCACTTTAACCCCTTCCATGCTCATGACGGAACGGTTCCGTCATGAGCCACGGTTGAGCTGTGCTCATGACGGAACCGTTCCGTCATGAGCCCGCCCGCGCTCGAACCCTTCAGCACCGCGGCGGAATTCGCCCAGCGCTGAAGGGGTTAAATACCAGCAGCAGACTTCCCTGGTGAGCAGTAGCTTTACTACAGTGATCTAATAAGCAACTAGAGTGCTAACATTCTGAATTTATGACAAATTTGTGACACATCTGAATGCCTTCTTGATGGAATCAAAGTAAAAAAACTGAAAGTATTTCCTACTGAGGAGACTGTAGTAAATGAGGAAATTAGGAAACATTGAAGTACTGGGCTTTTAAAACCCAGCAGTGCAGGGGAACACACCCTAAGACTTCGAGTTCTTCCTGTTTCAGACCCACAGAAACACAGAGTCTTCGAGGTGAAGTCAAAGATCGTATTTATTGGCTGCAGACCAATTACAGGTATCCGAGAAGTACAACACAATGTATGTTCTCAGGAGACTGCTTAAACTTACAGAAACGGCCTTCTCCTTATATACAAAATATCATGCTTCAGGCACACATTCCTCGTTTTACGATATGGTCATTCATATGTATTCATTGCAAACGAAAAGGCAGAGTCATGATGACCATCCCACATTCCAGTTCAGCCAGCCCACAATTATTTACCCAGCAAGGCTCAGATCCCTCATCAGATACCAGCAGACCCCAATAAACACGGGCACCTCCTGTTGGTAAAACAAGCCATAAAGCAGGAAGAGTCAGGTGTGAAAGAGATTAGCCGGAGGCTTGTGTGGGATGAAAAGGCTTTATGGTGTGTCAAACCCTGATGCTAATTACAGGTGGCTGTAGGACGAGGAGCTCGTGAGACCGGACTGACCTGGGGCGGTGGAGCCAAATTGCACAGGTCACAGAGAAGTCAAATGGAAGGCACATGTGTTCTGAAGGGCTGTGTATGTCCTTAATGCGCAGCCTATGTGAGGGCAACCATAAGATGGCTACCGCTCCAAGATGGAACCCACGAAGTCAGTGTGTAACATCGTATACAAAGTGAATTTATCGATGAAACGTTATGCAAGACACTTGTACATACTGCATTGGCCATTCGCGGTTCGCTGATACCGGGATAGGCAGGGTAGGGCCATGCCCCCTACGCGGTTCCAAATTTTAAAGTACCACAGACCCTCCTTTTGCCCTTACATAGGCAAGAATTATACTAATCTGAATCCAGATCTATATTCACGAAGTCATGGAGATGTTGCTGTAGCATCATCCTATTACTTAGCTCGTCCCTCGATACAGGTTTCCTTACACATAATGTAGCACAGAGGCCACATATCGCGGGAGTACACTGTACACACAGACAGAACAGGAAAAGAATGGCTAAGATCATTCCAATGACCATCAAAATTTTCCATCCCCAGGCAGATATCAGTTCCCAGAACCACCCCATCAGTGACCAATCTCCTTTATCCACGTGTATAGATTCGGATATTTTATGCAGTTTGGAGATGGCTTGATAAACTGTTGGAGCGTTATCTGGTATGAAAATGCAACAGCTAGATTGGATGACCTTACATACCCCACCGCGGTCTGCAAGTATGATGTCTAGAAACATACGGTTCTGCAAAGTCATGAGGCGATCCGCTTGGAGCTCAGCTGTCAAATTACCAAGGGCACCAGCCGTTACATTAACAGTGGATTCAACCACACGAGTCAGTTGTCTCAGGTTCCTACTATTGACCATCGGTCCCCAAAACGGCAGGAAACCCAAAAAGAAGTCTCCTGCTTCCTGACCGGCAGTATCCTCCTGACTAATCACGCCTCTCACAACTCTGGTCTTGTGATAATCAGAGGCAGCAGTAAATGTTGGCGGTAGCAAGTTTGCAATATAACATGTGCCCGAGAAATCAGGGGGCAACCATGTATATGCTCGGTCATTGCAGATAAAATATGTACCCTTGGCAGCCAGAAACGCAGGGGAAAATTGTGATGGAAAGGTGTACGTTTCAGTACAGTCACTTTTTCCCAGTTGAGTTCTTGGATTCTGGCCATTACCTTGTAAACAGAACCGACCTATGTGGGGTACGACCCAAATTGGGGATGAAATTTTCCGCTGCCTCTCACCCAGACTAATGCTATACCCCGTCGCGTTCCAACCTACATAAGCTCGCAATTCATCCTTGGGAATAGATCAGTATGCGTCGATATCTCTGCTCATATCAGCAACTCCTTTCATTAAGGCCTTATTGTTTGTGCTGGGTCTGATGGAACGCGGTTGTCGCGGGGAGTAGGTATCTAATGCAAAAAGAAACATGGTCTGGAATGCCCATGACGATCCATTATAGCTAAACGGCAGCACTAGATAAGGAATACCCTTGTTAATGGTATGTGGCATTAACCCACACACCCAGCAATTGGTTGTATTCATGACTAGTTGGTGCTGGTGCAGGAGCTGAATAAACGAGTTATTTACAAACTCAGACCGTATAGCTTGTTCGTGTTCAGGCAGAGGGTGGAAAGAGTGCAAGGAGACAGTAGGAGGAGGTATAGGCTGTACAGTGGGTGCAAATGGCACTTGAGAGGAGAAGAATACATAACCTACAGTAAACACCATCATACTACATATTATAAACAGACATAACAATACAAAACGTTTGCTCTTCATAATTCTACATACCTTAGTCTGAAAGTTCATTTCCTCAGCGGGTCTCTCCATCTTTAAAAACTCCATCCTCTAATCGTGCCGCTCGCGGCGGGTGAGTATCTTCTGCTAAGGAGTACGCCTGTTAGTCCAGGGAACGCCCCAGACTGGCCAGAACCGTTGACCTAACGTCTTTGGCCTGTACCCCGAAGTCTTGGCACCGCGACCCTGCGGCTGAACCCGGATGGTGGTTCGAAAAAGAAAAAAAAGAAAATAAAAAGAAAATAAAAATCAAAAAGTCCTTCAGATGGGAGAGCTATAATATCAAAAAATAGTAAGGGAAGGGAATTTTTATTTGTCCATAGGCCTTGGTCTCAGGTTATAGCGGTTTCTGCCAGGTACTGTCTGGTCTTGAAACAAGAGTTCAGGCTCTGTGGTGTCTATTCGAGTTGACGGTGGCACAGCTTCCTGCAAAATATCGTCGCTTTCTCGTTCTGAAGTCGTTTCCTTTACAAGTGCATCACTGAACGGCATAAAACGGGGGACAGTGTTAGTTTCAGAATCAGCGATACCCTCCTGGACCCACCGGTCATATGGTAGAGGCAAAGGGATCCGTTTGCAGTGGGCGCCGTGTATTCAATTCTTTTTCCCTTTCACTTGAACCGCTGATCTTGTCGATAGAAGTACGAGGTGAGGGCCGATCCAACGGGGCTCATCGTTGTTCTTTCGCTGAAAGTTTTTCACAAGCACCGACGAGCCAGGGTCGATAGGGTGTCCTGGGGCTTCAGAGGCCTGGGGCAGAGTATTGTGCACCTGTTGGTGTAAAACACGCAATTTAGCCGTTAATTCATACAGATAGTCAAGCAGTACTGGATGTTCGACTTCACTGAATTTTGTCGGTCTTGGCACACCCCATACATTGGCCGGGCGGCCAAATATGATCTCATATGGGCTAAGTCCCACTCATGAATGCACAGTCATCCTTGTTGAGAGGAGTGCTAAAGGTAGGGCGTCAGGCCATTTAAGACCGGAGCTCGCCTGGATTTTGGCCAGTTTGAGTTTCAGAGTGCCATTGTAGCACTCTACTAGTCCAGCTGATTGGGGGTGATTTGCAGCGTGGAACTTCTGCTTGATGCCTAGCCCCTCACACACATTCTTCATCACTCGACCCACAAATTCACTCCCATTATCACTCCACACCATTCTTGGCATTCCAAACCTAGGGAAAAATTATTTCACGAGGGCTTTGGCTGTGGATAAAGCAGTGTTGTCTTTTAGGGGATATGCTTCTATCCATTTTGAAAAAGCGCAAACAACAACCAGTACATATTTCAAGTTGTTGCACCTTTCCATGTGGATAAAATCTAGCTGCAAAACCTCAAATGGATATGATGGAGGCGCAAAATGACCAGCTGGAGTTGGGGTTCCCCTACCAGGGTTATATTTCAAACATACCATACAATTCTTGACCACATTCTCTGCACACTTGGGAATTCCAGCGTTCTGCCATACTGGAGCCAACAACTTACAGATTCCTTTCACACTGATATGTGCCATTCCATGTACCATAGTAACCACTGGAAGCACATATGCATCAGGTAACAACCATCGCCGATGTTCTGACAAATCAACCCAACAACCATTCTCATCCAATTTACCCTTACTTTCTCTCCACTTGCTCAAGTCTTTCTCTGTGGCTTCAGCTTGAAGGGACTTCACACTTTCTATCGTGTCTTCACACATTCCAACATCACCAACCCATCTTGCAGGGCCTGCAACATACATTCGATTCTTCACATCTTTTGCTGTTTCTTTCGCGATTTCGTCAGCAAATGCATTACCACGACCAACATCATCAGTGACCTTCTTGTGCGCACTGCATTTCATGATTGCAACTTGTAACGGTAAGGTCAGTGACTCAAGGAGATCATTCACCAGCTGACCATTCTGAATTTTAGCTCCATGCGAAGTCAGGAACCCACGTTCTTCCCATAATCGCCCAAAACTATGGGCCACGCCAAAGGTGTACTGGCTGTCAGTATATATGTTTACTTTCATTCCTTCAGACAAAACGCATGCTCTTGTAAGGGCAATTAACTCTGCTTCTTGAGCCGAATTATGTGGTATGCGTGCCGTCTCAACAATCGCGTGCAACATCGTGATAGCATATGCAGCAGTCGTATCACCATTCGGAAGCTTGAAGCACGAACCATCCACCCATAAGGTACCATCACACTCAGTTAGGGGAGTATATTTAAGATCCACTCTCCCTTTCGTCTCTTCATCTGTTCTGAACAGACAATCATGCTGCTCAATCTCATCTATGTCTGCTGGAATCGGCAATAATGTAGCTGGATTCAATGTGTTGCATCTCTTTATATGTATATGGTTTGAGAAAAGTGTCAATTCATACCCTGACAATCGAGCACTAGTTAAGTGCTGTGTCTTGGTCCGGTTTAACAATGTGTCCACAGCATGTGGAACCATTACAATCAATGTGTTATCCATCACTATTCCAGCAGACTGTCGAATAGACACAGCTGCTGCGGCTGTAGCTCTCAAACAACTTGGCAATGCCCTCGCTACCGGGTCCAAAGTTGACGAAAAATATGCGCATGGACGCGGTCTGTCGCCAAAAGGCTGTGTTAACACTGATAATGCGCAACCTTCCTTTTCATGAACATACAATGTAAAAGGCTTGCTGTAGTCAGGGGTACCCAACACAGGAGCTGAACATAATGCATTACGCAAGTCCCAAAACCTTTTCTGACACTCTTCAGACCATGGGACAGGGTTTGGTGTATTTTTACAGGTTAAGGCTAACAAAGGTTTTGCCAGCAAAGAAAAACTCGGGATCCAGTGCCTACAGTATGAAGTAATGCCCAAGAAAGCACGCACTTCTCTCTGCGTTCTTGGTACGCTCAATTGTGCAATGGCTTGAATTCTTTCTGGGGTCAGTTTCCTTCCCTCCTTCAATAAGAGATGACCTAAGTAGGTCACTTCTTGTCGACAATATTGCAGTTTTGAGAGAGACACTTTGTGATGAAAGGCAGACAAATGACGCAACAATGACAATGTAGCTTCTTTACAAATCTTTTCAGTATCCGCGGAGATTAGCAAATCGTCAACGTACTGAATAAGGGTAGCACCACTAGGTAAAACAAGTGCATCAAGCTGCGCCTTTAAAGCCTGACTGTATATTGATGGACTTTCACAGTAGCCCTGTGGAGCGTGTTTAAAGCGGAAGCTTCGACCTCCTAAACTGAAGCCAAAAATGTCCCTGCTCTCTTCTGCAATTGGGATGCTAAAGAAGGCATTCTTTAAATCAATCACTGAGAACCATGCAGCGGAGGCTGGAATCATAGTTAACAAGGCAGTTATATCAGGGACAACTGGAAACTGTGGCACAACTATTTTATTAACCTCTCTAAGATCAATCACATACCTGTAAACAGGTGGCTGAGAAGGGTCCGTTCGTTTTAAAACAGGTAAAACAGGACTATTGCAAACGTTGCCTCTTATCTCTTCAATTACACCCTTTTTATTCAAATCACTGATAATTGCTAACAACGCTTTCTGGCCTTCATTGGAGATCTTGTACCGGGGAATGCGTGGCAATCTGACATTGGCTTTTAAAGTGACTACATATGGCGGTGTTTCCAAGAGACCCACATCATTGGGACCAGTAGCCCAAAGAACATCCGGAAGGGATGACAATTCAGGTGGCAATGTATTCTTTGACAAGTACATCGGGGAAATCAGTTCCTTACCCAATGTAAGTTGTACTCCTGAGGGAGAACAATATAGTGTCGCGTGCAATCTTTTTAACCTCTTCTGTGCCCATGACGAGATAGTCTCATCATGGAGCACGGTTGCGCTGTGCCCATGACGAGACTATCTCGTCATGAACCCCGCCCGCTAATGTAATGCCCGGCACAGGGCGGGGAAAGGGCGTGGCACTGAAGGGGTTAACAAATCCAACCCTAACAGATTTTCACCACAACCTGTCGTTAGGATGAGGGGTGCTTTTAGCTCACAAGGTCCAACAGTAAGGGGCAGAGGACCAGAAATTGGGTTCCTAACCGGGGCGCCAGAAAAACGTACTGAAACATTCATTTTGCCAGACAAAGGCGCGCCAAGGAGTTTAGAATGCATAATTGAACTCTTTGCAGCACCAGTGTCCAGCAGAAAGGGCTCTGTTACACCCACTGTAGTCACCTTAACATACGGTCCACTCTGATCCACTGGCACTGAAACAACTCCCTCTCTCTGTCTATGGCTGTCCTAGTAATCATTACCTTCCACATTGTCGTCTTCCACATAATAGTCATTATTATAGTACTGAGCTGTATTACCAGTAGCATTGGCTTGCGGATCAAAGCTATTTATCGTATTTTGAGGCGGAAGAGGACGCGCGTTCTGGGGAACATTTCCACGCCCTCTGCCTCTAGGAGCTTGCTGACCACCTCTACCTCTTGCGCCATACGCATTACTAGTACGCTGCATTAATTTAGGACAACTATACTTAAAATGACCTTCCTCTTTACAATACGAACATTGATTAGGGCCTACTGGAACGCGTGGTTGAGAATACTCGTACCTTTGCATGTTTCTCTGAAACTGTGGCGGTTGCTGATAATTACTCTGGCCACCACATGGCGGGTAAGCTTGCTGTAACAGAACCTTCGTTTTCAATTCTTTCATTTTCTTGTCTGCTCTATCTTTCTCATCCTTATCTCTATTTTGTAATACTGTGCAGTAGCCAGTATTTGCGCTAAAGAGGAAACAGCCCAAGAACTCTCTGAATCTTTTAACTTCTTACACAACTCGGGAAGCAAATTATGCACAAATTTATCCACAAATAATCGGTGACCACTTTCAGTGCTCATATCTTGACCACTGTGGTCAATAAATGTTTCTTCAAACCTTGTAAAGAAATCAGACACTGTTTCATCTTTCTTTTGCTTACACGCAGACAATTTATCCCAATTCACACGCATCGCGGGCATTAAAGTCTTCATGTAAGTGATAATTCTACCAGGGAGTTCTGCTACTAGGGGCTCAGGTTTTGCACCACCAACTTATCTAGTGTCTGCAGCAATGATATTAGCCCATGTGTTACCCAATTCTGCAGCGTGATCTATATTATGAATGGATCCCCATAAAGGCTGTGGAACAACATTCCCGAACAACATATCTATATCAGCTAGATTCATGACACACAATTCAGCAGTCTGTGATAACTCCTTATAATATCCTGCAGGGTTTTTACGGGGGTCAGGCAATGTCTGTTTAAGCGCTAACACTTCAGAACGCTTCCATGGAACATGTACCCAAACACGCTGAAAATGTGGCAACACAGGTGGAACAGCATTAGCATCACCAGACCTCCAAACTGGAGGAACTTCGCGCATTGGATATTGGCGCGCTTTTACCTTTTTCCCCACAGGGAATTCCTGTTCGAACAATGATTGTTGACAATCATCATTCCTGAAGGACAGTAAAGTCGCAACTGCTTTATCTACGTCGGGAACCACAATTGTACCTGTTCCAAAATCAAATCGCACTCGACACAACCCCTGCGGGATTGAGTTTGAACTATGATCTTCCAACTCCTCACAGAGGATTTCACACATTTTCTCAAACACATACCTCTGTTTCGGGGCATCCCATTGGTGAAAAACATTAACGACTGACTCCACATCATAGAGTGAAGAAAAAACGATCCACATACGTGCCATATGGTCTAATACCTCTTTTTCTTCAGAATCAGGCAGCTGACTACGCAACTGCTTACGTTGTAAACCAGGGGTCATACTAGATGACCCAAAGAGAGGCGACATTAAACTAGTAACCACATTAGCTATTCGTTGTCGTGCAGAGGGAGAAGTTGAGGCGAAAACGGGGGGAAAGACAGAGGGAAGAAAAACGGGTGCAGATACAGGTACAGGGGCAGTGCCAGGAAGAGCGCCAAGGGAGGCAGCTGATGTACTAGGCAAAGTCGCAGGAAGCGCGGGGGAGACAGGTAACGAAATTGGCAGCCCTTGCGCAGGAAGCGCGGGGGAGACAGGTAACGAAATTGGCAGCCCTTGAGAGGGCTGCACTGTAGGGATAGGAGCCAGCTGAGGAGGAGCTGGCGGCTGTGGGAAGGCTTGCGGCACATTAACTGGAGGCTGCACATTTACGAGCTGTGGAGGCGCTGTGGCATTTTGCGCATACGGGGGTGGCGAACTTAGCAAATGAGACATTAGGGAATCTTTCTCTTTCTCTTTCGTCTCATCTTGTGGAAGGGGTGACAAAACTGGGTAACATTTATCGATCCCTAGTTTGCGCTGTCTATGTAACTGCTCATTCATTTGTTCCTCCTCATTATCTTTAAATTGCACAGCTGCTTGCATCATTGACATACCTTTTTCTCTCTTATTCCTTTTTGCTAGCTTAATTTCCTTTTGTTTGGCTTCCTTTCGCCATAGGCGGAAAGAATCAAACATCGCCGGCCGGGCTTTCTTTTTAAATAATGTAACTTCCAAATTATCTAAGATATCTGTATCGAAACTACCATTTTGGGGCCATTTTAAAACACCGTCCTTTCTGGTGTATCGCATCCATACTTCATTATATGCGATGGGGCCCACGCTATGTTTTACATAAAGCTCATAAGTTGGAGTTCCAATTGGAGGAACCGGACACGAATCTTCTAATTGGGAATCCCTTTTACAACCTAAACAAAACAAACTTCCAAATACACTAGAACCAGGCATCTTCGCTCACTAGTCTAGTTTCAAACTTCAAAGGATTATCGAATACGATAGTCTCGTGAATACATGAGTCCTCTGGCTTTGGCACTTGCAAGTTCCAAATCAAAGCGATCCCAAAGGATACCAAAATCCCGAAGGATACCAAACAAACTGGGAGACGCTCCACTTATACTTAACTGAGGTATCGATGATCGATGGCGTCACCAGAAGACTCTCTCAAATGTTTCGCTCTACCAAATCGTCAAGGGTCCAAAACAGGGCGATTAATCAGGGCAGCAGTCCTTTGTAGCCGTCGGGACGCGGAGAACTTCGCAGAAAAGACTTTCGGACCACGTCGACATGCAGGGGTCGATGAAGTGGCAGCCTTTCTCCGGAATTTCCACACAAAGCTCCTCACGAACATCTGGCTTGGACCGGTACCGCTGAAATCGCCGCGAGTTGGGCGCCAACTGAAGTACTGGGTTTTTAAAACCCAGCGGTGCAGGGGAACACACCCTAAGACTTCGAGTTCTTCCTGTTTCAGACCCACAGAAACACAGAGTCTTCTAGGTGAAGTCAAAGATCGTATTTATTGGCTGCAGACCAATAACAGGTATCCGAGAAGTACAACACAATGTATGTTCTCAGGAGACTGCTTGACCATTCCACATTCCAGTTCAGCCAGCCCACAATTATTTACCCAGCAAGGCTCAGATCCCTCATCAGATACCAGCAGACCCCAATAAACACGGGCACCTCCTGTTGGTAAAACAAGCCATAAAGCAGGAAGAGTCAGGTGTGAAAGAGATTAGCCGGAGGCTTGTATGGGATGAAAAGGCTTTATGATGTGTCAAACCCTGATGCTAATCACAGGTGGCTGTAGGACGGGGAGCTCGTGAGACCGGACTGACCTGGGGCGGTGGAGCCAAATTGCACAGATCACAGAGAAGTCAAATGGAAGGCACATGTGTTCTGAAGGGCTGTGTATGTCCTTAATGCGCAGCCTATGTAAGGGCAACCATAAGATGTCTACCGCTCCAAGATGGAACCCACGAAGTCAGTTTGTAACATCGTATACAAAGTGAATTTATCGATGAAACGTTATGCAAGACACTCGTACATACTGCATTGGCCATTCGCGGTTCGCTGAAACCGGGATAGGCAGGGTAGGGCCATGCCCCCTACGCGGTCCCAAATTTTAAAGTACCACAACATCATAACAAATAAGTCTCCAAAAAACCAGAGACAAAAGAGCCCAAATGTAGCCCAAATATCACCCAGATGTAGCCCAAGTATAGCCCAATGACAGAATGTCCCAGAGTGTTCTAACGAACAACTAGAGCGCTACCAGTCTTACTTATGACAAAAGTATGGCACACCTGAAGCCACCTTGAATGGAATAAAGTGGTAACACTTAAAACATTTAATTTACAAAGGAACACAATGAGGGGATTCATTTTGCCATAGAAATTATGATTAGTGCTGCAGAAAGAAAAATTAGGGCACATTTTGACTTCTCAAATCCTCTTCTATGTCATAAAAAATTCTGACATGCAGACTAAAACATGCACTTTGAATACCAGCAGCAGACTTCCCTGGTGAGCAGTAGCTTTACTACAGTGATCTAATGAGCAACTAGAGTGCTAACATTCAGAATTTATGGCAAATGTGTGACACATCTGAATGCCTTCTTGGTGGAACAAAGTAAAAAACTGAAAGTATTTCCTAATGAGGAGACTGCAGTAAATGAGGAAATTAGGAAACTTCATAACAAATAAATCTCCCAAGATGGCCACCAGAGACAAAAGAGCCCAAATGCAGCCCAAATATCACCCAGATGTAGCCCAAGTATAGCCCAATGACAGAATGTCCCAGAGTGTTCTAACAAACAACTAGAGCGCTAACAGTCTTACTTATGACAAAAGTATGGCACACCTGAAGCCATCTTGATTGGAATAAAGTGGTAACACTTATAACATTTCATTTACAAAGGAACAAAATGAGGGGGTTCATTTTGCCATAGAAATTATGATTAGTTCTGCAGAAAGAAAAAATAGGGCGCATTTTGACTTCTCAAATCCTCTTCTATTTCATAAACAAATTCTGACATGCAGACTGAAACATGCAATTTGAATACCAGCAGCAGACTTCCCTGGTGAGCAGTAGTTTTACTACAGTGATCTAATGAGCAACTAGAGTGCTAACATTCAGAATTTATGGCAAATGTGTGACACATCTGAATGCCTTCTTGATGGAACCAAGTAAAAAACTGAAAGTATTTCCTACTGAGGAGACTGCAGTAAATGAGGAAATTAGGAAACTTCATAACAAATAAATCTCCCAAGATGGCCACCAGAGACAAAAGAGCCCAAATGTAGCCCAAATATCACCCAGATGTAGCCCAAGTATAGCCCAATGACAGAATGTCCCAGAGTGTTCTAACGAACAAATAGAGCGCTAACAGTCTTACTTATGACAAAGTATGGCACACCTGAAGCCATCTTGATTGGAATAAAGTGGTAACACTTAAAACATTTAATTTACAAAGGAACAAAATGAGGGGGTTCATTTTGCCATAGAAATTATGCTTAGTTCTGCAGAAAGAAAAATGAGGGCACATTTTGACTTCTCAAATCCTCTTCTATTTCATAAACAAATTCTGACATGCAGACTGAAACATGCACTTTGAATACCAGCAGCAGACTTCCCTGGTGAGCAGTAGTTTTACTACAGTGATCTAATGAGCAACTAGAGTGCTAACATTCAGAATTTATGGCAAATGTGTGACACATATGAATGCCTTCTTGATGGAACCAAAATAAAAAACTGAAAGCATTTCCTACTGAGGAGACTGCAGTAAATGAGGAAATTAGGAAACTTCATAACAAATAAATCTCCCAAGATGGCCACCAGACACAAAAGAGCCTAAATGCAGCACAAATATCATCCAGATGTAGCCCACATGTAGCCCAATAACAGAAGTGTGCAAAACACTTATTGTTTGTGTATTTGCAGTTTTATATAGTACAGACTTGTCAGGTATTGGAATGCTTTACATGAGCATTAATTACATCACACAAGATCAAATTCATTTTGGTTGTAGACATGGGGAGATTAAGTGATTTGACCACAATCACAGAATGTTGAGCTGAAGCAGAAACTCCAACCTGGTTCCCCATTTGCAAAGTCTGCAGCTCTGGAAGTAACACCACATCCTCTCACCAAGGTGCAACATTTAATCAAGTGGTCAACTGGATAAAAAAACATAAAGATTACAAATAATTTAAAAGTTCTTTGTCGCTATTTGAAAACTCAGAAAATATGTCCTCATTTTAGTTTTTTAGAGCACTAACCATAATTTTGATGCAAATAAGACCCTCTCATATATGTAATTTCTAAAGGAAATACTATAGGTATTACAGTTTTGATTACATCAAGATGACGTCAGGCGTTCCACACTTTTGTAATAAATATAGAATGTTAGCAATCTAGTTGTTCATTGGGATACTGTTGAGAGGCAGAGGCCAGGGGCACGGACTCTGAAAATTGAAGGCAGGTAGGAGAGTGCAGATGCAACAATTTGACCACACTGGACAGGCAGGAAAGGCAGTGGCAGCACAACAGACTATGGAGGGCAGTGGAAAGGGGGGCAGGGGCAACACACCAACAATACAGGACTGGCAAGAGAGGCTGTGGCAATATAATAGACCAGTGTGGGCAGAAGGAAGAGGCAGTGGTAGCACAACCATACATGCCAACAGACCCGTTTCAGCCAGAAAACGTCCAATGTTTTTAAGCTCAAATGGGCTTTATTTGATCAGTCTCCTGTCTACAATCTCCTCTTTTTCAATGTAACTCAAAGGGGAAAATCAATACCCCAGTTTTTTTTCAAAATCTCCCTCTTCCCAAGTTCTAAATGTTCGCAAGTATGGTCCATTGAATCATGGTAGGCAGGAGGAATTGGGATAGGGACATGGACTCGGATAACAGAGGACAGGAGGGACATAGAGAGGTGCACCAAACTGACCCTACAGGGCAGGCATCAGGGTTTGCAGCAGCACAATACACCACACAGCGCATGCGGGATGGGAGTGCAGCACAACAATCCATAGAAAGCAATAGGGAGGGGACAGGACCATGCACAGGGACAACAGAGAACAGATGGGAAAGAGGCAATGGTAGCTAGCTGACCATAATGGACAGACAGGAGAGAAAGCTGCAGCATAACAGACTATAAAGGGCAGGAGGGACGGATCGGAGGCATTACAATGGAACAGACAAGCCAGGAGGGAAGGAATAGGGGGTCTGCACATGGAAACAGAGGGCTGGGGCTAGGTGGCAGGGCATGAGCAGCAAGATGACCATGGAGGTCAGGCAGGATGGGCACTAGAAACAAGACACACCATGGAGAGCAACAATGAGACTATGGTGGCATACACACAGACCATGGAGGGAAGGTGGGAGGGGGTCAGGGGCAGCTAGCTGACCACACAGGGAAGGTGGGAGGGGCCATGGCAGCACAGAAGACCATGCATGGCAAGCGGAAGGGTTAGTGGCATCACAATGGCTATGATGGGCAAGAAGGAGGGTGCAGGGGCATGCACTAAGGACCATGGAGAATAGAAGGGAGGGTCAGGACCTGGGCACAGACAAGAGAGTTCAGGGGAAGGGGCCTCACAACAGACCGCGCGGGGCAGGCAGGAGAAGCAGGTGCAGCACAACAGATCAGGGAGGGCAGAAGGGTGTGGCAGTAAAATGGACCATGGAGGACAGGAGGAAGGGGATAGGGGCATGGCATGTGGACAGGCAGGGTGGAGGTGGCAGGGACAGGTTACAGTCATCTGACAATGCTAGGCAGGTGGGAGGGGAGTGGCAGCTCAACAGAACACTCAGAGTAGATAGGAGTGGCAGGTCCATGGAACATAGTGGGCAAAAAGGATGGAGCAAGGGCATGCACAAAGACATCGGAGGGCAGGGGGAAGGAGAATAGGGGCAGCAAGCTAAGCACAGAGGCTAAGCAGGAGGTCAATGATGGGCCATAGAATTGGGCAATGGAGGCCAGGAGGAGTGGACTGGTACATCATGCTAAATGGAGGGCAGTGGCAGCACATCAGACCATGCATGGCAGGAGGGAGGAGGCTAGTCCATGGATTCAGACAACAGAGGATAGGGAGGAGGTGGATGGGGCAGCAAGCTAACTGTTCAGAGAAGGTGGGTAATAGGAACTTTATTGTTTTTAAAATGTGTGTCTGTGCGAACTACTTAAATATGAACAAGTATGCAGCACAATCTCACTTTTATTCAGGAAGAAGAGGACGTTTGTGACTGTGACTCCAGGCTCACTTGGCAGAAACACCCCCTGACCCTCCACCCCCATCGCAAAATGTAATATCCGTGAAAAGGGTAGGTGGACGCAGTGTTATATAGAACATAGTCCTGAGAGCACAATTGAAAATGAAAACTAGATGTAGTATATGGTATAAAGTATGCACCAAAAAGTGTGATATAAGATGAACAGGGGCGTGAAATATAATATGCAATACATTGTGCTCAATGACAGATTCATTGGAGAGTGCAAGATAGCACAGGCACTAGCACGTGCTATGCGATATGTGCCTTAGAGTGTAATATGCACAGGGCAGTGTTGTGTAACCTAACTAGTCTCTAAAGTTGTAATATAAAATATGTGCTGGGGAGTGTAACGTTGCATATGCACTGTGACAAAGATATGGATCCCAGATTGTAATATGTATGGCATAGCGCTGTGCGTTATAACATACACATCGAGGAAGGCACGTTAGATGGGGCAATATAACCCGTGCGAAGGCAAGTGTGGCATGACATATTCACGGGGTGGTGTTACAGTGCACATGGGCTAGAGAGTGTCATAGCATACGCACTAGCTGGTGGAATACAACACAGAGGTGTGAGGCAATCGGCGGGCACTGGTGGGTGTAACACAGCATTGGGCTCAGCCAGGAGCACGCTGTGACTCTCAAGTGAGGTTTGTCTCCTTTCCAGAGAGTAAAATAAAAAGTATTACACATCCGGCGGTGGATGTGTTTTTTATTAACCGTGAGGGGGGTTTCTTGCATAGTTTGGTCGAATTTTTGTCGAATCCCCTTTGAATGGCTTGGTGTGCGTGTATATTAAATGTGCCCGTCAATAGCTACCCATGTTTGTATAAATAAATGACAAGGGTGTCTACTTGGAGAGTACCCACCGGCGGGGTCGCCGGGATTAGGCACGGAAAGGCGTCAGACACGCCAGAGCTTCACTAGCGGTGTAAATACATTCCATGTGGATTCATTCTATGCATAGTCGCCTTTTAATGAATATCACGCAAATCGTCATGGTGATAGGTACATACGGTTTGTCCAGCATGTCCTAGGTGTTTCTATCAATATATATATTTTTAAAATATTAAAAAACAAAGGCCGGCCCCGGGGGATGGGTTCCCCGGAGCCATAAGTGGCCTGAGGAGGGGGGCAACGCAGCCCCCTCCTAAAGAATTTAAATAAAAAAAAGGCCATGACCCGGGGGTTGTGGTCCCCGGGGCCGATTGAGGCCTTGGAAGGGCCAAATTTATTTTTTTCAACAAAAAAAACTTAGGGTGCAGGCCCTGGGGGATGGGGTCCCCAGGGCCAGTAAATTAGAGAAAGAAGGGGGGCCACACAGCCCTCCTTCTTAAAAAAATAAAATAAATAAAAGACCGGCATCGCGCTGGAGGCCACGCCCCCTCCTTGCAGCACTCTGCAAACGCGCCCCCTGGCCAGTTGTAAGTTGGGGAATTAATTCCCCTTCAATACTGAGGGTCCCTGAGGGCCAACGAGCCCAACAGGTATCTCCAGTGTGCGCCAGGGAGCTGCATTGCAGACAGGTGTTCTGAGGCCACGCCCCTTTTACACCTCTATGCAACGCAGCTCTGTGGCGCTTACTGGAGGTACCTAGTGGGCTAGTTTGACCCTAGGGACCCTTAGGATTCAAGGGGACTTAATCTATCAATTTAGAACGGCCACAGGGCGCGTTTACACAGTGGTGAAGGGAGGGGACGGGGCCTGAGGTGACGTGTGCAAACACGCACTGTGGCGCGTTTTAAGTTGGGGAAATAATTCCCTTTCAATCCTGAGGGACCCTGGGGGCCAACTAGCCCACCAGGTGCTTCCAGTAAGTGCCACTGCTCTGCGTTGCAGAGAGGTGGTGCAGGCCGTGCCCCTTTTTACACCTCTCTGCAATGGCGCTTACTGGACGTACCTAGTGGGCTATTTTGCCCCTAGGGATCCTCAGGATTCAAGGGGACATAATCTCCCAACTTAAAAAATGGCCACAGGGCATGTTTACACAGTGGGGAAGGAAGGGGACGGGGCCTGAGGTGACTTGTGCAAACACGCCCTATGGTGCGTTTTAAGTTGGGGAAATAATTCCCCTTCAACCCTGAGGGCCCCTGGGGGCTAACTAGCCCACCAGGTGCTTCCAGTAAGTGCCACTGAGCTGCGTTGCAGAGAGGTGGTCCAGGCCGTGCCACTTTTTACACCTCTCTGCAACGCAGCTCTGTGGCGCACACTGGAGGTACCTAGTGGGCTAGTTGGACCCTAGGGACCCTCAGGATTCAAATTAACTTAACCTCCCAACTAAAAATGGCCACAGGGCGTGTTTACACAGTGGTGAAGGGAGGGGACGGGGCCTGAGTTAACGTGTGCAAACAAGCCCTGTGGCACGTTTTAAGTTGGGGAAATAATTCCCCTTCAATCCTGAGGGCCCCTGGGGGCTAACTAGCCCACCAGGTGCTTCCAGTAAGCGCCACTGAGCTGCGTTGCAGAGAGGTGGTCCAGGCCGTGCCACTTTTTACACCTCTCTGCAACGCAGCTCTGTGGCGCATACTGGAGGTACCTAGTGGGCTAGTTGGACCCTAGGGACCCTCAGGATTCAAATAAACTTAATCTCACAACTAAAAACGGCCACAGGGCGTGTTTGCACAGTGGTGAAGGGAGGGGACGGGGCCTGAGTTAACGTGTGCAAACAAGCCCTGTGGCGCGTTTTAAGTTGGGGAAATAATTCCCCTTCAATCCTGAGGGACTCTGGGGCCCAACAAGCCCACCAGGTGCTTCCAGTAAGCGCCACTGCGCTGCGTTGCAGAGAGGTGGTCTAGGTCGTGCCCCTTTTTACATCTCTCTGAAACGCAGCTCTGTGGCGCTTACTGGAGGTACCTAGTGGTCTAGTTGGACCCTAGGGACCCTCAGGATTCAAGGGGACCTAACAAGTGTGCAGCATAATCTCACTTTTATTCAGGAAGAAGAGGACGTTTGTGACTGTGACTCCAGGCTCACTTGGCAGAAACACCCCCTGACCCTCCACCCCCATCGCAAAATGTAATGCCCGTGAAAAGGGTAGGTGGACGCAGTGTTATATAGAACATAGTCCTGAGGGCACGATTGAAAATGAAAACTAGATGTAGTATATGGTATAAACTATGCACCAAAAAGTGTGATAAAAGATTAATCCGGGGCGTGAAATATAATTTGCAATACATTGTGCGCAATAACAGATTCATTGCAGAGCGCGAGATAGCACAGGCACTAGCGCGTGCTATGCGATATGCGCCTTGGAGTGTAATATGCACAGGGCAGTGTTGTGTAACATAACTAGTCTCTAAAGTTGTAATATAAAATATGTGCTGTGGAGTGTAACGTTGCATATGCACTGTGACAAAGATATGGATCCCAGATTGTAATATGTATGGCATAGCGCTGTGCGTTATAACATACACATCGAGGAAGGCATGTTAGATGGGGCAATATAACCCATGCGAAGGCAAGTGTGGCATGACATATTCACGGGGTGGTGTTACAGTGCACATGGGCTAGAGAGTGTCATAGCATATGCACTAGCTGGTGGAATACGACACAGAGGTGTGAGGCAATTGGCGGGCACTTGTGGGTTTAACACAGCATTGGGCTCAGCCAGGAGCACGCTGTGACTCTCAAGTGAGGTTCGTCTCCTTTCCAGAGAGTTAAATAAAAAGTATTACACATCCGGCGGTGGATGTGTTTTTTATTAACCATGAGGGGGGTTTCTTGCATAGTTTGGTCGAATTTTTGTTGAATCCCCTTTGAATGGCTTGGTGTGCATGTATATCAAACGTGCCCATCAATAGCTAGCCATGTTTGTATAAATAAACGACAAGGGTGTCTACTTGGAGAGTACCCACCGGCGGGGGCGCCGGGATTAGGCACGGTAGGGCGTCAGACACGTCAGAGCTTCACTAGCGGTGTAAATACATTCCATGTGGATTCATTCTATGCATAGTCGCCTTTTTAATGAATATCACTCAAATCGTCATGGTGATAGGTACATACGGTTTGTCCAGCATGTCCTAGGTGTTTCTATAAATATATATATTTTAAAAAAAATAAAAAACAAAGGCCGGCCCCGGGGGATGCGGTCCCCGGAGCCATAAGTGGCCTGAGGAGGGGGGCAACGCAGCCCCCTCCTAAAGAGTTTAAATAGAGCAAGATGAAGTCAGCGTGAGTGCTTGCGCTCCTCGGCTGCTCACGCCAGACGCGTGAATGATCGGCTAGCCGCCCAGCATCCTGCGATGCGATGCCAGCTCTGAGAACGCAGAGAACGCTGAGGCTGCCACTGGGAGGTCACGAATCTCGGCAATTATTACTCGGATGTGGCACTACCTGCGAGGCAAGAATCAAGGCCACTTTTTGTATTTCTATCCACACATCGAATCCCCTGCCCCTGCAAGATTGGTGCTTTATCGCGGCCTTGATTTGGACCTCGCCGCTCACAGCACCTTTGGCTCCATCTATCAGCAAGTTCTGCAGCCTCGACATGAGCGCCCGGGGGGCCAGGAAAGGTGGCAAAACGAAGACAGCAGCCATCCTCGAGCCCAGAGAACCCAGGGACGCTGCATCTACAGAAGTAACTGTTAAACCCAGGCAAGAGGTTAGTGGCAGCAAAAAACTGTTGGGTTGAGCAGGGGGGGGGGGCCGCTTAAAGACATAAAAGACACAAAAGATTCAACATCTATGCAGCCCCCCTAGCAAAAAGGTTTATGGGAGCCAGAACTCAATCCTCAGGCGCTATTTCCAAGACCCTTGCGCTCCCCACTGAGAGTGTCGCCATGTCCCCACAACCATGCTGGCTGCACCAGCATCTGCACCTGGTCCGCAGCAAGGCTTGCTTAGCGGTTAACCAAGAGACTGTACTGGCAGAAATCGGACCCAGGGAAATGCCACGCACTGACGCTGGCACTAGCACCAATGGCACCGCTGTGGGGCTATCAGATCCTGCTACGAACTTAGGTATCTCTCTCTGTGTACCTCCTATTAATCCCCTAAAAGGGGCAACCATGCAACAAACTTTATCAACTCTGCCCTTTGTAGCGCAGGAACTTGGCAATGGCTCCAATGTTGTGAGTCTTGGCACCCCTCTCACAGTGCCAGAAATGCAGACGTCGGGTACAGCCAACTTTATCCAGCGCCTAGAGGCTCCCCTTGGCGCACAAGCTCCCTGGACCCCAGAAGCAGGGCCTGAGCATTTCTATTCC
Source organism: Triturus cristatus (assembly GCF_964204655.1). Taxonomy (NCBI): domain Eukaryota; kingdom Metazoa; phylum Chordata; class Amphibia; order Caudata; family Salamandridae; genus Triturus; species Triturus cristatus. The sequence goes on from NC_140588.1 coordinate 115,112,801, forward strand.
GTCTCCGATAGCACGCCTACCTCTTCGGGTGAGGGAGGGTCCAACACAAGTGAAGGAGACAGCGAGGCCTCAAATCAGGACACTGGCACCGTCCAGCGACCAAAGAAACCCAGAAGTAAGAGCAAGTGGCGCAGCCAGCTGAAATGGGACTACTCAGACTCTCAAATGTCTTATCCTCTGGACAAGGATGATCCCAGCACAACACAGTGGGGGTCTACAAAAAACCCACCTGCAGACCTAGCTGAGCCATCCCTCGCCTCTATCCTAGCTTCCATCAAAGAGTTTCAGGAGGAGGTCCGGGCCGACAATCGCGCAGCCAAAAGTGCTGCTAAGAAACTTCAGGGAGGCATAAGAAGGCTGAATAAAACCTGCACCGACATTAGCGACCGCGTCTCCATGGTGGAAGCGCGTACCGAGCATTTGGAAACCGAAACCATGGCAGTCAAGCAACAGAGCGAGTCCAACACTGCCTGCCTGGTAGACCTAATGGCTAAGATGGAGGACCAGGAAAACCGCTAGCGCAGGAACAATCTTCGCCTGCTTGGTATTCCGGAGGGGAAGGAAGGGGACGACCCCAGACGCTTCATTGTGAAACTTTTGCAGGACTCCTTCCTGACCAACAGGGCTGGGATTGGGATCGCGAGGTGCAGAGGGCGCACCGCTTTCCCTTTAACCAGAGACGGCAACATGACCGCGGCAACACCACTGGGGGACAGCCAAGGGTATTCCTGGTTTACTTTGGCAACTTTCTTCTTAGACAGTTAATCTACGATCAGGCTCGCCCTAACTCCAAGAAAGGGGCCAGTGGTATAATATTTTTCGCTAAACCTGACTTTTGCCATCAGACAGTAGAGCGGAGATGGCGCCTGAGACAACTGATCTCTCCGTTTCAGCAGCTGGGGGCCGAAGTATACTTAATGAACCCTGCTAGACTCAAAGTAATCTTCAACGGGGGCACCAAAGTCTTCCTATCTGAAGTAAAAGCTGGTGAATAGTTGAACGAGTTGAAATCCAGGAAGAGTCTTAGATGAAAAGCTCATGCTCTTGCCCCTGCTATTTCCTCTCTGCTCTTACTCTCGTTCTACAGTTTCTATAAATTTGCAAGCCTCCAAGGGCCGTGACCATGGTTGCACTACGGCAGCTTTATGTGAATCTTAAAATTGATATAGTGTGCAGCCCTTTGTTTTCTTGATTGTTTGTTCCGTTTTTTTAAAACAAGGGGGCTACTAGCCGAATGAAAGTTTAATTTGGTTCTTTTTAGGCGTGGTTGACAGCCGGGGCTCATGACTGACTATCATCACTCAGGTTATTCCTGATTGCTCAGAAAAAGGGGGGGGCTGGGCAGGGGGGAGGGGGGTATGGGAAGGGCACTAGAAATGGCACAGAAGAATTAAGGGCACTCTTTGGTATGTACACATCTCCGTACTTACTTGTTAAGTTATTGGGCGAGGTGAAACGTTTCCTCTCAACATCTAGATGGCTAAGATAGATTCACTTAGGCTTGTCTCTGCCAATATTTGCGGTTTGAATGACACTTCTAAAAGGCAAAATGTTGCTCAAGGTCTACGCTCTCTAGGGGGCAATATAATCTGCCTCCAGGAGACCCACATAAAGTGTTCACAGAAGCATCGATTAGATACACTAGGGTTCAAAGTCGTGGGGGCTACCACACAGGGCGCCAAGACAAAAGGGGTAGGAATTATGGCAGATAGAAGACTTTCTCTTAGTAATCCCCGGGTTAAATCAGATCCACTGGGCCGATGGGTAATAACTGAATGCCACCTTTCCTCTAACCCTCCTTTTACCCTCTGCTCACTGTATGGCAGCAATGTAGATGACCCAGGGATTATTAACATGGTCTCAGGGGAGCTGGCCCATTGGCCCACTCCTATCATCCTATGTGGCGACCTCAATATACATTTGCCCTCCGACTGGAAAATTGACAGCAAATGGAGATACAAAGGCAGAAAGCCCCGAGTATTCCAAGCACTAGTTAACCTAGTTCAGATCCATGGGCTAAGTGATATCTGGGACAGTTTAAATCCTACACAACCTGGCTACACCTTTTTTTCGGCCACACACAACACTCTTGTTAGATTAGATTACTTTTTTGTTTCATCTTCACTTCTTAGTAATTGTACCATAGACACTGCACCTCGCTTTATGTCAGATCATAACCCTCTTATAGTAAACATCAAGGGATTAGGGAAGTGGAAGGAGGCACCTAGATGGAGTTTCGAGAAAGCACTTTTACAAAACGCAGGCTATAGGGCACATATGCAAGGCTGGATCCAGGAATTCCTGGAAATAAACATCGGAACTGCCTCAACGATGACTCTCTGGGACACACTAAAGTCGGGGGTCAGGGGCAAAACTTTGAGGTTCTCAGTAAGGAAAAACAGGAAGGAGAAGTTGTTAATTAATGATCTGCAGGAGAAACTAAGGAGAGCAGAAATAAACCTGGTCTTATTGGTTAAGTCAGGACAGGATACTGAAAATGCCCAAAAAGAGGTAGTCCTTGCTAAAGCAGAAATAGGAGCAGTATTTGCGGAAAAACCTGCAGCTAAGTGGGCAACACTGCGGGAATTTTTTTTCGAGTGCAGTGGTTGCATTGGGCATCATCTAGCCATCAAAACCAGGCAACAGTCCACAAGTAGTGAAATACATGCAATCAAATTAACTACAGGGAATGAGACCAATGATCCTAATGCAATACAGAAGGGATTTCAGGAATTTTACACCGAGTTATACACTGAGGAGAACCGCAGTGCGGCTGGCCCACTCGAAAGCGAGATAGCTAGCTACCTAAGTGAGATAGATCTTAGACAGCTTAACTCTGATAACAGCGAGCTGCTAGAACTCATTCCAACTTGGGATGAAATCATGGAAGCTCTATCTAGCCTACCAGATGGGAAAGCCGCAGGAATGGATGGTTTTCCTGTAGAGTTCTATAAGACCCTCAAATTAAATCAATTTTCACCGACGTGGTAACATCTATCTTTAATGGAGCTTCCCCCCCTGCTTCCTGGTCCAATGCTAGAATTTCTATATTCCCCAAAAAGGGTAAGTCCCCACTAGAGATGAGCTCATACAGACCCATCACCCTTATCAACTGCGACTCTAAAGTCTTCTCTAAAATACTGGCATCCAGAATATCCTCTGTGATCGAGTCCTTAGTTTCAGAATGGCAACATGGTTTTATTCCTAAAAAAGGCACCACGGAACACGTCAGGCGGGCCATTACCCTGTTTGACGCAGCGCAGGTAGCAGGAGACCCAATGTCATTAACATTATTAGATGCTGAAAAAACATTTGACTGGGTCTCCTGGCGGTTCTTGTGGGCTGTCATGGGCAGGATGGGTTTTGGGAATAGACTTACGCAGGCGGTACAGGCTTTATATTTAAAACCGACGGCCTGTGTCTCCATTAATGGGCGACTTACTGACCAATTTAACATTTCCCGGGGCACTAGACAGGGCTGTCCTTGCTCCCCGCTGTTATTTGCCCTTTACCTAGACCCATTCATTAAACAAATTGAAAGGAATCCCGCCATCTTAGCAATTAGCACCCAGGGCATTAACATCAAAATCGTGGCTTATGCGGCCAACTTGGCCATAACTTCCCCTGATCCCGAGAACGCCATAACTGCATTGGAGCTAGAGGCACAAAAATTTGGGAAAATCTCGGGCTACGCCTTGAACAAAAATAAAACCCAAATAATTATAAACAAGGAAATCACCTGGATTGATGCTAGGGTAGTGCCAAAAGCTAAATATCTGGGGGTTTTCATATCTGCCAATATTGACGATATCGTAACAGATAACTTAGCTCCTCTCGCTGCAGAAACCAAGAAGGCCCTTAAACAGATTGATAACCTACACCTGACCCTCGTTGGTAGATGCAACGTAATTAAGATGACATACTTTCCTAAACTTCTTTACTTCTTTCGCACCGTACCCCTGGAATTCAGCAAAGCTAATTTGCAGAAATTCCAGCAAATATTCACGCAGTTTATTTGGGCCTACTCACAACCAAGGAGGGCTCTAAGGCAACTATCTCTTCCTAGAGAGCGGGGTGGGTGGGCCTTCCCTAACATTATGCTTTACTACTGGGCCGCAGTTATGCAATATAGCTCTGAGCTGGTGAGGGTACCCCCCTCTCACCTACATTTGGCCTCTCCTCGCCTTTCCAACTTCTACTAGGAGAAGAGCACTGGGGCTGTCTCTTCCGAGAGACCTCGTTTGGATATTACAAACGTGTGAGATTCAAGACCTTAATGAACTCATATATGGTCTTCCGTAATATCCGCAGAATATTCGGGTTGGGAAGATTTAACTATTACTCTCCCATCATGACAAATTGCAATCTTCCTGCTATTTTTGGCAGGTCCTACTTCTCAGATTGGCACAGGGCAGGCATCACGAAACTGGGGGATCTCATTACTAGCGAGGGAGTCAAATCATTCGTAAACCTGCAATTTAAATACAGTCTGAAAAACCAAGACGTTTTCAAGTATCTATCTATGTCTAATTTTCTTTCCAGAAAGGTTGGGGGCAATGCAGGATTCACGGAAGTGGAACTTCTCAACAAATTACGTGACACCATGGCCCCTCAGATAGGTCTTTTGTACAACATACTAAATAGACAAACCCCAGATGACTTACAAAATATAGCCGATAAATGGCACACCAAACTCGAATCTTCACCCAGCACATTTTTCAACTCCTTAGCATTGTCTCAAAATATCTTGCTGTCAGCCAAACTACAGGCACAACATTTTAAAACCATTTTGTTTTTGTATATTACCCCCAATAAAATCGCCAAGTGGGGAGTTGGCAAAGGGACACTATGCCCCCGGTGTTCTGAGTTTGGTGTCGACTCAATTCACATATTTGCAACCTGTCCTAAACTTGCCTCAATCCTCCTTAAGGTACAGGAATTTCTAGGGGAAGTCACCACCCAGACTATTGTGCTAACCCCCACAGTCATCCTGTTGGGGACTCAGTCGGAAACCATCAGGATCAAAAGTGGGGGCTTAATATTCATTGCAATGGCAGTCTGGAGGATCTGTGTTTCCGCATGGTTGGATGCTGATCCTCCACCATTCTCTCAGTGGCTGGCCAGACTAGTCGCTACTTATCATCTAGAAAAAGCAGTCTACGCCAGGAAAGGGCGCAAAAGTCGGAAGAAGGGCCTGGATGTGTGTGGAAAGCTAACATCTTGGCTAGAGCAGCCGGGCTAACCCGGCCTGTGTTCTCTCCCTTGCCTGTTTTCTTTTTCGTACGTTGTTATATTCTTTTCTCTTTTTTCTTTTTTTTTGACACCTGGATTATTTCTTAGTATCCTCTCTTTTATTATTATCCTTTCTTTTCTCTTCTGATTTTTATAACGCCATTTACTTATGTTTACCCTTCTTTCTGTGCCACTGATTCCGTAGTTTTACAGAGTGGGGGGTGGGGGGAGGGGTGGGCGTCTTGAATGTCATACATCTGTACTATTTTTTTTTGACTTTGCAAAATAAAAAAAAAATTAAAAATTAAAATAAAAATTCAATTAAAAAAGGCCATGACCTGGGGGTTGGTTGGGGTCCCCGGGGCCGATTAAGGCCTTGGGAGGGCCAAATTTATTTTTTTCAACCAAAAAAATTAGGGTGCAGGCCCTGGGGGATGGGGTCCCCAGGGCCAGTAAATTAGAAAAAGAAGGAGGGCCACACAGCCCTCCTTCTTAAAAAAAATAAATAAATAAAAGACCGGCATCGCACTGGAGGCCACGCCCCCTCCTTGCAGCACTCTGCAAATGTGTCCCCTGGGCAGTTGTAAGTTGGGGAATTAATTCCCCATCAATACTGAGGGTCCCTGAGGGCCAACTAGCCCAACAGGTATCTCCAGTGTGCGCCAGGGAGCTGCGTTGCAGACAGGTGTTTTGAGACCACACCCCTTTTTACACCTCTATGCAACGCAGCTCTGTGGCGCTTACTGAAGGTACCTAGTGCGCTAGTTTGACCCTAGGGACCCTTAGGATTCAAGGGGACTTAATCTCTCAACTTAGAATGGCCACAGGGCGCGTTTACACAGTGGTGAAGGGAGGGGACGGGGCCTGAGGTGACGTGTGCAAACACGCCCTATGGCGCGTTTTAAGTTGGGGAAATAATTCCCTTTCAATCCTGAGGGACCCTGGGGGCCAACTAGCCCACCAGGTGCTTCCAGTAAGTGCCACTGCTCTGCGTTGCAGAGAGGTGGTGCAGGCCGTGCCCCTTTTGACACCTCTCTGGATTGGCGCTTACTGGACGTACCTAGTGGGCTATTTTGCCCCTAGGGATCCTCAGGATTCAAGGGGACTTAATCTCCCAACTTAAAAAACGGCCACAGGGCATGTTTACACAGTGGGGAAGGAAGGGGACGGGGCCTGAGGTGACTTGTGCAAACACGCCCTATGGCGCGTTTTAGGTTGGGGAAATAATTCCCCTTCAATCCTGAGGGCCCCTGGGGGCAAACTAGCCCACCAGGTGCTTCCAGTAAGCGCCACTGAGCTGCGTTGTAGAGAGGTGGTCCAGGCCATGCCCCTTTTTACATCTCTCTGCAACGCAGCTCTGTGGCGCATACTGGAAGTACCTAGTGGGCTAGTTGGACCCTAGGGACCCTCAGGATTCAAATTAACTTTATCTCCCAACTAAAAACGGCCAGAGGGCGTGTTTACACAGTGGTGAAGGGAGGGGACGGGGCCTGAGTTAACATGTGCAAACAAGCCCTGTGGCGCGTTTTAAGTTGGGGAAATAATTCCCTTTCAATCCTGAGGGACCCTGGGGGCCAACTAGCCACCAGGTGCTTCCAGTAAGCACCACTCCGCTGCGTTGCAGAGAGGTGGTCTAGGCCGTGCCCCTTTTTACATCTCTCTGCAACGCAGCTCTGTGGCGCTTACTGGAGGTACCTAGTGGTCTAGTTGGACCCCAGGGACCCTCAGGTTTCAAGGGGACTTAATCTCCCAACTTAAAACGGCCACTGGGTGTGTTTACACAGTGGGGAAGTGAGGGGACGGGGCCTGAGGTGACGTGTGCAAACACGCCCTGTGGCGCGTTTTAAGAGGTAGTTTTAATCCCCTGCCCTATTATATACTAGGGGCTTACAGAGGAGGTCATGCTGATCACAGGGGGACCCCAACGCATAGTGTTCCCTAGTGTATGTAGGTGTTTTCATTGTATTCTGAGTGTCTTTTAACATAGCACTGGCTCTAGGACTGGTTAGTCAGACTCAGTTACCACCAGCATCCGTCTGAAAAAGTTGAGGGTACAGGATGATTTTGCAACAAGGCTTCTTTCTGCTCTTCTGTTTGTTCTTTCTGCACGTTATCCTTCCTCCTGCACTTTTCTTCGTCTTTGAGGACTTCTGTTGCTTCTTTCTGCATTTCTTTTTTTTCTTTCTGTGCGTTTTTTCTTCTTTCTTCACATGTCCTATCTCTGTAGGCATAGTTAGAAATTAGCATTTAAAAAACCTTTGAAATTCACTGAAAAAACCATAGGTTTCAGGCACGTTATAGTTAGGAATTAGCATTTAAAAAACCTTAGAAATTCACTGAAAAAACCATACGTTTCAGGGGCGTTATAGTTAGCTGGACTTTTCACTCGTACATAACCATTGAAATTCCCCCGTTATAGTTAGTTCAGCTAACTATAACTCGCGCGCCCGCAATGCACTGCTGATGACGTCACATATTACATCACTCATGACATGGTCAGTGACATCACTGATGACATCACGGATGACATCCTAAATGACATCACTAATGACATCACTGATGACATCATCCTTGTGATAGAGTGGCAGACCTCCTCTTCCCCTAATTTAACCTTTGATACACACATTCAAAAATAGAAACTACAATGTTCAAAACAATGGACATACCAATACCAGTTACAACAACCTATTCAGTAATTCTAAGATCCACATACACATTCACTCATTCACCAATAGTCCTATACAGTCACTTATACTTGTACTCACTCATCATATGTACTCACACACCTATACATCCTGTTACACAACACCACTCATCCATAGAGTTACTCACACACATAGTCACTCATACTAATAAAGAATCAAACATCCATTTACTTGCATATACAGTTATACACACACCACCACACTTACTTCTAAAGAAACTTACACATACTTAGTCTTTTAAACAATCACCTATAGAAACACATACTTATTCATACAGAAACTCTTTCAATCTCTCACTCTCACATATACTCACTTATATACACCAATAGTCACATATACTAGTTTAAAACATATGTAGTTACTCATAAAGACACTATTGAGACAGTCATTCACTCACTAACACACCCATGCACACACTCATCCACCCATACAGTCCTGCACACATGCTGTCTTCAACACATACAAACAGTGAGTCACTCATTCATGCACCTATGCACTACGTATTACCCCCCACCGAACCATACAGACACTCAGACACTCACACTGATACTCCAAAAACCAACTAATAACCTATATAGACACTCATGTAGCTACTCACCAACCCATGCAGCCACTTATACACAAAGTGAGAGACTGATACAGATATTTACACATTTAAACATTACTCACTAAGCCATGTATTGACTAGGATACACTTAATCAGTCAGTTATACAATCAATTTTTCAATAACAAATCATCCATTTAGACACTTATATACCCATTTATTATTCCATCGACCTTGAGATATATCTATATAAAACATATGTAATTTTTAGAAAAACATACATTCACTGGATGATTTCATCAGTGATGTCATTTGAGATGTCATCAGTGATGTCATGAGTGATGTCACTGACCATGTCATGAGTGATGTAATATGTGACGTCATCAGCAGTGCATTGCGGGCGCGCGAGTTATAGTTAGCTGAACTAACTATAACGGGGAAATTTCAATGGTTATGTACGAGTGAAAAGTCCAGCTAACTATAATGCCCCTGAAACGTATGTTTTTTTCAGTGAATATATATATATATTTTTTTTTTCCTTTTTTCCACACAAAAAAATAGGTTTCATGGACGTTATAGTTAGTTGAACATTTAACTCATATAATACCAGAGAAATTCGCCTGTTGTAGCTAGTTGAGCTAACTATAACTTGCGCGCCAGCAATGCACTGCTGATGATGTCACATATTACATCACTCATGACATGGTCAGGGACATCACTGATGACATCACTTTTGACATCTCACATGACATCACTGATGACATCACTCATGACATCATCCAGTGAATGTGTGTTTCTATAAAATGTAAATATGTTTTATATATATAGGCCAAGGTGTATTGTAGAATGAATGCATTTACAAGTGCCTAAAGGAATTATTTCTTATGTATGTGACTGACTCTATAAGTGAGTGATTGAACGTGTCTTACTGAATGCATGGTTTACTGACTAAACTGTGTAAAAGTCTGTATTAGTCTCTCCATTGGTGTGTAATCAACTGCATGGGTTGCTGAATACCTTCATGAGTGTCTATATAGGTTATTTATTTGTTGTCTGAGTATCTGTATGGGTCCCTGAGTGTCTGTGTGGGTGGGTGGATGTATGAGTCTGTGATAGACGTCTGAGTGGGTGATTCAGTGGTTGTATGGATTAAAACGTGCATCTGGAAAGGGCTGTATGGGTGAGTTAGTGTGTCTATGTGTGTGTTGGTGAGTGAATACATGTCTCAGTGGTATATCTGTGACTAACTGCATATGTTTTAAGCCACTATATGTGATTGTTGGAGTATATAAATGAGTATAAGTGAGACTAAGTTATTTCAAGAGTGGATGTATAAATCAGTGTCTGCTTCTATCAGTGATTGTATAAAACAGTAAATATGTGTTAGTATCTGTATAAATAAGTGATGTGGTATGTCTAAAAATAACGAAGTTGGTGTGTATAACTGTATACATGATTAAATGGGTATGTGATTCATTCTTTGTATTACTGACTAGGCGTGTGAGTAACTCTATGGATGAGTGGCAGCGTATGACTGCATGTATAGATGTATGAGTGCATATTATAGTCCTCTATTGATGAGTAACTACATGTATAAGTGACTGGATGTGTGTGTAGACCTAGGAAATAGTGAGTGCTATGTAAAGTATGGCTTTCTTCTGTGTATGGTTTCAAAAATAGTAGTCAGCATTTTAGAATGAGTGTATCAAAGTTTATATTAGAGCATCAGTATGTGCATCAGATTGTCACGTGGATGATGTCATGAGTGATGTCATATGTGATGTCATTTGAGATGTCATCAGTGATGTCATCAGTGATGTCATTGACCATGTCATGAGTGGTGTAATATGTGACATCATCAGCAGTGCATTATGGGCAAGCGAGTTATAGTTAGCTCAACTAATTATAACAGACAAATTTCTCTGGTTTTATATGAGTCAAATGTTCAACTAACTATAACGTCCCTGAAGCCTATGTTTTTTCTAGTGAATTTTAAAGGTTTTTTAAATGCTAATTCCTAACTATAACGTCTGTAAAACCTATGGTTTTTTCAGTGATTTTCAAAGGTTTTTTAAATATTCATTTCATATTTTAATATTTATAAAACTTATATTTTTTTCTATTATATTTTTTAATATTTTGGAACTCTATTATACTTTTTGTTTTTAACTTTAAAAATCATGTAATGTTTTATATCTTCCCCCAAAAATATGTATATATTCTTTTGGGGGGGAGAAAACTGCACTCCCATTCCATACTCCATCACCACACGAATCCTATCCGCCATATTGTTCAACTCCTAAATGATGCGCATTTTGTATCCGACGAGTTTGTGGCACCGCGTCCTGTATAACATCATATATGCATGAAGTCAACCAGGTACTACTTTGGTATCTGACAGGTACGCAGTACCAAGCCACGCGTTACGTCATGTACGTATGGGGTCGTGCCTGCTGCGCGTTGCGTATTCGACGAGTACACACTGCCAGGCCCTGTGTTACGTCACAGACGTATAGTATCACGCTGGGTACGCCATTCCTTTTTTTTTTCTCAAAATAACTTTAAACAGTATATGAGAGCACACGAAAATCTAAATTATTTTAAACATTTATATATTTCTAGCTGTAATAAACTTCTAATATGATAAATATATTTTGTCAAAATCGCGTCAGGTGCGGCCTCCTTGCGCGCTCGGTGCACGATTGCCATGTGACCTTAAAAAAATGCATTTGATTGGTTCATAACATTTACCATTGTAACAGTTGTACGACGCCACCATTTTACTCATTCTCTCTACAGTGTTTGATGAGAGACACCTCTTCAGCTTAGAACGCTTTTTTGAAAAGTGTTTTCCTGTATACACATATCCTATACTACACACAACATGCATTGATCATCTTGATCAATATTCATGCTCTGTACATTAGCCTTCCACGTGTGATTGCCATGCATCTCAAATGTTCCATCAAAAAACAAATATGTGTTACACGATGCCCCTGGTGTGTGTCTCTGCACATTATTGTGCTGCCTTTTGGACTGGGTATTGCTGGCTCTAAGGAGCATCATCAGCCACGGGCAGACTGCACATCCTACATCACATGCCATCTCATTAACAATAGTTTCCGCCCTCCCGACAAATGCTACACTAATCCAAATTGCACACTCTGCAAGGTCAAAACTACAAAAGAAACACACATAAGTACACTTCCTGGCCAGGCAGGGACTGAACAACGCCCAAGTCCCCGGAATAATTATTCACACCCCTACACTGGCCTGGCGTACAAAAGCCCAGCCCACTTTGTGTACTTATAAATAGGATAACCACAACGCCACACGTCCCTTTTCTTCCACACTACCTCAACTGATTTGCAGCATCCACCTGGCATATCACAATGCGCAATAAAAAAAAAATCGATCCATGAGGTGTACTCCATCCTGCCAATCAACACGGGCTCTAAATTGAGAGCCCTACTGCCTGTCGTCTACGAAAGGGATCCATGAGGTGTACACTCTCCTGCAATCAACAAATCCATCTGAATTGTGAGCACTGCTGCCCGTAGTGTTTGCTCACACAACAATGACAGCAGGTAAGCAGAGCGGCCTGGGTGGACAGGGCCTCCAATTGAGCACGCTGTGGCAAGAAGGGTGGGGTGCTTCAGCCTAGATGCACGTGTCCAAACAAATGATTTTGCCATGTGTTATGATGTGATCTTTGACCTCATTCAGTCACATCTCTGTCTCATTTTAAAGACCTGCTGGACTGTACTGTAAAAACAACAGTTGATGGACAGAATGCAGAACAATGTCATACATTCACCCCAGTACAGAGATCTGGGCCTAAATCCATTGTTGCCTCTGGATACAAGAAAGCCTTGCTGATGAGGGTTATGAACCCGAAACCGGTCCCAGGATGCTTGTTTCCGGTCCAGGGAAGACATGGCTTGGCAGTTCGGACTGGACTGTTCCCATGAGGCACAGGGTCAGACTGATTTGCATATGGCAATGTCTGAACTGGGGTGGTGGAGTGAGCTAAAGAATGATGATGGATTAATCCCAGATCTGTTGACTGGGGGTGAGTGTTTGATTTGCTCAAGCGCTCCGTCCATCATCCCCTTTGGTATCGCTTTGTTCACCCTAAGTTGTCAGGGTATGCCCAGACGTGGGTCCCTTGCTCACTTTGCCACTGGATTCAAGATAGCCTGGCTGATGAGGGTTATGAACCCGAAACCGGTCCCAGGATGCTTGTTTCCGGTCCAGGGAAGACATGGCTTGGCAGTTCGTGCTGGACTGTTCCCATGAGGCACAGGGTCAGACTTATTTGCATATGGCCATGTCTGAACTGGGGTGGTGGAATGAGCTAAAGAATGATGATGGATTAAACCCAGATCTGTTGAATTGGGGGTGAGTGTTTGATTTGCTCAAGCGCTCCGTCCATCATCCCTTTGGTATCTCTTTGTTTGCCCTAAGTTGGCAGGGTATGCCCAGACGTGGGTCCCTTCCTCACTTTGCCACTGGATTCAAGATAGCCTGGCTGATGAGGGTTATGATCCCGAAATCGGTCCCAGGATGCTTGTTTCCAGTCCAGGGAAGACATGGCTTGGCAGTTCGGACTGGACTGTTCCCAAGAGGCACAGGGTCACACTGATATGCATATGGCCATGTCTGAACTGGGGTGGTGGAGTGAGCTAAAGAATGATGATGGATTAAACCCAGATCTGTTGACTGGGGGTGAGTGTTTGATTTGCTCAAGCGCTCCGTCCATCATCCCCTTTGGTATCGCGGGACTGTACTGTAGGCCTGAGCCAGCGGGCAGCACTGCCCTACAGACACCTCTTCAGGGCAGTGCTGCGGGAGGGATGGGATGCATCAGCCAGACTGCGGACGTGCGAATAAGTGATATTGCCAGGTGTTATGATGTGATCTTTGACCTCATTCAGTCACATCTCTGTCTCATTTTAAAGACCTGCTATACCATAAGGTAGCTGCCCTACAGACACCTGTTGAGGGCGGTTCTGCGGGAGGGGTGGGGTGCATCACCCCGAGTGAGCATAGGCAAAAAAGCGATGTTGCCGTGCGTAATGATGTGATCTCTTACCTCATTCAGTCACATCGGTCTAATTTTAAGGACCAGCTGGACCGTACTGTAGGCCTGAGCCAGCGGGCAGCGGTACCCCACAGACATGTGGCGTTGGCTTTTAGGACACTGTAGTGAGCTCCTTACTAGGTGTACATGCACACAGGCTCCCGCCACTGCATTACACACGCATATTATTCTTCTAGCATGCGCTCTGTTCCTTTGTATGTGAACTAACATATTATTATTTAACCTTGTGTATTCTTGTACACTCCAACTCCTCTTTGAACCATGATTACCACTAACAGTTGGTAGATCGTATTTCAAAAACGAAGGATGCACTCAACTCCTATTTTCTATCAAGTTTGAAATAAACCTTCATTTACCTCCAGAAGTTTCCACCATTAAATTATTTCTCCCTTTTCAGATATTCCATTGATTGCCACAAGAAGGGCGGAGAGGGAGCTGACCCACAATGATGCCCTGGCATTCTGGCATCTTCCATCGTGGTATCAAGACACCGTCCCCGACCGGAGACCTGGTCTATCGGACAAACATACCCCGGACTAGGAGCTTGCACCAACACGTCGTGGGACACACCAATGGTGGCAGGTGAGCAGTGAAACCTTGGTGTGCAAGACCTACAATTGAGCACAGTGCGGGGAAAGGGGTTGGGGTGCAGCACCCTGGGTGCACAGGTACATGCAAGCTATTTTTCCGTAGCTAATAATGTAGGACTAAATTATCAAACAATGGCGATAACATTATCACCACTTTAGCGACAGAAAACTGCCGCTAAAGCGACGATAAGGGGTTGATAATATGCCCTTGTAACTTCCCATAGAAGCCCAGGTTCACACCAGAACCTGGGCTTCTAAAGGAATTCACAAGGGCATATTATCAACTCCTTATCGCCGCTTTAGCGGCAGTTTCCTGCCGCTAAAGCAGCTAATATGGCCCATAATCTCTGGCCTCATGTATTTAATTTTAAGGACTTGCTGAACCACACTCTTTCTCGCAGACCCCAGCGTCCTAGACGAACGGGTGACGGAGGGTAAACACTAAGGGCTGGGTGCAATAGGCCAACGATCTGTCTCTTCCTCCCTCTCTTCTTTTGACTCTCCCTCCCCTTCTCCCTTTCACCCACTCCCCCTCCCTTCCATTCTCACTATGGTCCTTTCATTCGGACTACCTTTCTTTACCTCTTCTACATAGCACACATACTTATGTTTCATTTTTGTCTTGCAGGTTTCCTGTGCTGCTTCCACTGGAGTCCAACCCACTTTTTTTTATTATACTGTTCTATTAAAGTTACATTTCTATTTGTTTCTGTTTTAGTAAAGGTTACTTATTTTTTTAAATAAATAACTGAATGTATAAGTCTTCTTTTTCTGACGACACTTGTCTATTGTTTATTGTGAAAATCATCTGTTTATAGGAGATTTTAAGGACAACATTATTTAATATTAGAGTGCACCTAGCAAACATAATCTAACTGACTATTAGACAAATGAATCCTGGGTAATTGTACAACGGCAAGAGTTCTATGAGTGTATCACTTTATAACACCATAAGTACTGCCTGTGTGATTACAGAACAAATAAGGCACTGCCTAGGACCACTGATGCTTCAGGGACTGCCGAGGCCCACCCTGCATATTTAAATAAAGACCCGGAGTGTGGCGATCCCCGGACTTTAGTTGGCCTTGAACCCCCCCAACAATTAGTAAACAACAATACCCGGGAAGGTGCCGCTCCCCTAGGCTGCAAAACATCTCTGTGCCCTTCCGCGCCTAATTTACATGTGACATTAAGATCCCAAGTCCTACAGAGACCCCGCAATATAATATTTGGATTGGGCACGGAACATTACCCACCCACCAGGGGCCTCATTTAAAAGAACAGGTGAGACCCCGCTTTTTTTTTTGTTCTTTTCTTTTTACCATCCGCATCCCCTCTATTAGAGCGATACGAGGCTTTCCTCCTCTCGCTTCAAGTAGTCGAACAAGTATTTGCTATCACAGGGTGGAAGCCATGCACCACCCTCTAATAGCAAACACAAATGTCCAGTGAATGCACACCCGGGACATTGTATGAGCTGCGCCTGAGAGGTCACCCTCCCTGCTTCCATGATGCATTTGTTAGTACAAACGCATACTAACACTACTTACACACGTGTAGTACAGCGACCAGAATGTAGTGAAGAAGCAGAGGAAGCGCAAAATCTAAAAATATAAATCCTACCAGAAGTCGGATTACATAGTTCAATGAGCCGACGACCCTGGCATCAGTAGAAACAGCTACACGAACAAAATGGGTCTTCAGCACAACGCAAGCAATTTTGAAATATTGCTGAGTGGTGCCTTCTTTTTGCCTTCTCCCACTCGTCGCCAAATTTATGTAGTGAAGAGGCAGACAGCAGTGAATCCAATAAGTAGATTTATTACAAGAAAACAAGACACCTGAAACAACCACCAACAGGAGCAGACAGCAAAGCAACAGTCTAATCCAGCACCGTGTGCAAACTCCGCAAGGTTACCCTCATGACAGAGCTACATTCTAACATTACATACTGAGGGCCATATTATCAAGGATCGGCGTTAAAATTATCGCCACTTTAGCGGCAGGAAACTGCCGCTAAAATGGCGATAATGGGCTTGACAATATGCCAAAGAGAATTCCAATAGAAGCCCATGTTCTCGTGTTAACATGGGCTTCTATTGGAATCCTCTACGGCATATTATCAAGCCCATTATCGCCGTTTTAGCAGCAGTTTCCTGCCGCTAAAGCGGCGATAATTTTAACGCCGTTCCTTGATAATATGCCCCATTCTAGTAGAATTACATACTAACATTCTACTATGACTTACAATGGAATACTACACAGATCACATGACTTTACAGCAATGAGCTCATCGTTTCATCCACGAGTCTTGACTCCGGTAGGGGTAAGACTTTCGCTTCCCACTCCCTATATTGTATAAACGTAAACTAACACTTCTTCCACAAATATGCTACAGTGCCCAGAGCACATCACTTTACAGCAATGAGCTCACAATTTAGGCTCACGGTTTAATCCCCGAGCCTTCACATCAGTAGGGACGAGTAGTTTGCTTCCCACTCCCTATATACTATAAACGCATACTAACACTACTTACACACTTATACCACAGCGGCTAGTATCCTACACCGCCCAGAGCCCATCACTTTACAACAATCAGCTCCGTTTCATCCCCAAGTCTTCACACCGGTAGGCGTAACTACTTCGCTTCCCGCTTCCGGTATACTATCAACACACAGTAGCGGTCAGTAGTTCGCTTCCCACTCCCTGTATGATATAAACACCTACTAACACTACTTACACACGTATGCTACAAACACCAGACCACATTACTTTACAGCAATGACCTCACGGTTTAGACTCTCGGTTTCATACCCTAGTGTAGCACCATATCATATCATCACCATGCCACTCTGAGCAACACCGCACTTTCAGACCATTAACAGTGATATCTACCTACTGTTGACTGCCAGTAGGTAATCCAGAACAAATTACAATTGTTCCTTGATTCTTTTAGCTTTCAAAAATTCTCTCTATTACTGTCTTTCTACTTTTCCATATAAATAGTTTTTTTTAATGTTCAAGTACACATCGAAGTCAGAAATGCAACGTATTATATCTACACACTTTCTAGAACATTCTACAACACGTGGAGGTTAAAAGTTCATCAATTTTTTTAAACCTAACGATATTTTTTTGCAACATTTTCTCGAACATTTAACGGCACGTGCAGGTTAAATGTTCAAAATTGTTTTAAGTTCGGACAGTGCCTTCCAAATACAAGTAGCAGGTGTGGTTGAGTTGAGCACATTTTATCCTATATTATGTATATAATATGTACGTGCAAACTGCTTTTTCTTAACCGATCACAAACATACTTTTCTACAAAGCGAATGTGCACCCTACTTTAAAAAACAATGCTTTTCATCTCCCAATCAGGTACCGTTTTGTATGCGAAAAGAAACTAGTTCCCATTCTTTAAACATATCTCTTATTCTACGAAGGAACTGCTGGAGCTACAGACATCTTTCCATACCTTCCAGCATACCTTCAAAATGCTTGTGTTGATCATAGGACATAGCTATGTTTTCTGGTGCAAGAGGTATGCAGAACAGAGACGTATTGACTTAGACCTAGGTTTACAAAATGTGGAGATTAAATGGTTTGGACAGAGAGGATTGAAGTGGTACCAATTGTTGCTTTTGGTTAAAACCTGTTTGCATCTCCAACAACCTGACCTCATGATTGTGCACAGTGGTGGAAACGACCTAGGCACATTGACTGGGGTAGATTTGGAAATGCTTATGAAGGACACCATTTGACAATTGATGTTACTTTTGCTTCAAACTGTCTTTGTATATTCTAATATATGCTAAAGACAGAAGTGGAAATGGTCCAAACAATTTTGTCCTCAGATTGAGAAATCTCGGAAAAAAGTCAACAAAGCTGTCTCTGCATACCTCAGAGACCACAAAATGGGGTCCATATACAAAAACAACAAACGTTTTGATATGGCGGATATATACAGAAGTGATGGAGTATACTTCACAGATCAGGGAAAATGAGTTTTCCTGAATAACTTGAAGCTGTGCATCCACACTTATATGTAGCTCCAACTAATGAACACAAGGGCTCTTTTTAGAGCCACCCTATAACTTAGGCCCTCTATTTTAGAGCCAGATAACGCCAACTCCCGCACCCTAGGCAAAAATTATTCTCCACACAGCTGTGGCACAGCGGTCAGACCATCTCACTTTGCAGCACAGACCTCTTGCTTTGATCCCCAGCTCTACTCACCCATAGGGGTGAGTAGTTTGCGCTCTACATATACCATATTGATTTACCTTCGCACTCACTATACAACATCACCTAAGCACCATACACAGGCTACAGTGTTCTAGACAAAAGTTCATCCAAGTACCTATAACTACATGCTGACACTACTTGCATAGATGTGGCACAGCGGCCAGAGCACATGACTTCACAGCATATGACACACAGTTTGGGCTCACGCTTTAATCCCCGACTCCGGCAGCAGCTCAGCTTAGCAACATGGCTCTAGACAATACCTCACATATATTCCGTACCCCAGGACTTTCATACCAGTACGTGTCAGTAGTTCATCCTAGTAGTTATAAAGACATCCGGACTCTACTTCCACAACTGTAGTGCAGCGGCCACGGCACATGACTTCACAGCATAAGACACACAATTTGGGCTCACGCTTTAATCCCTGAGTCCCACACCAGCTCACCTTACCTGCATCAGACTCTCCCCAAAACCTCACTTAATTTCTGTAGCCCACCACTTACACACCGGTAGGGGTAAGTACTTCACTTCGCACCCCATCTATAGCACACCCTAAACACCCCACAGAGGTTACAGTGCTCCTACCCTCCTATTTCCCACTTCTTTCCCCCTTTTTTCACCTTACTCGCTTCAACAGAATCACAAAATGGCGGCCAACACTTCCTAGTAGCAACCGCTTGCACTGCTCGCAGCCAATCAGCAACAAGCTTGTGCTCGTAACGCCTCAGCCAATCAGATGGCAGAATTCCAAAATATCGATATCTGAAAATTTCGATATTTCTCAAAAACTACTGAACGAATTTACACCAAATAAACAAAAGCGTGCTTTCTAGACCAAGGCACTTCTCCCTGCTAAATTTGGGGTAATTCCGTTCACCTGTTCGACCTGTAGCCTTGTCTAAAGTTTCCTATGGAAATTAACATGGAGAAAACACGTTTTGGGACCCCCCTTTTTTCTCGGACCCCTTGACTAATCACCCCCAAACTTTCAACATAGGAGCTGATCTAAAAAAAGAATTAGTTTGAAATATTTCGGGAAGATTCGTCAATCAGCGCCAAAGTTATTGGGAATAGAATGTTGCCATTTTCCTATAGTAACTAGGTCCTAACTATAACTACCTACTGGCGACCACCAGTAGGTAATATATATATATATATATATTCCATAGGAAATCCACAACATTCTATTTGGAATAACTTGACGAATCTTCACAAAATTCTCAAAACTATTGGCCAGCTATGGTCCGCTCCTATCCTGAAAGTCTCGGGATGATTTGTGTAGCGGGGGCTGAGAAAAAAGGGGGGTCCCAAAACGTGTTTTCTCCATGCAATTTCCCATAGGACATTTAGCCGCAGCTACAGACCGAACTGCTGAACGGAATTACACCAAATTTGGCAGAAAGGTAGACCTTGGTTCAGAGTTATGCCTTTTGCTTAAATGGTGTAAATCCGCTCAGTAGTTCCTGAGAAAATCAAAATCAAAATCACATATATATCTGGGCGGAGCCTAACCACACATCTCATCGTGAGATCTGATTGGCTGTCAGTACTTCTTCCAAGAATTGTTGGCAGCCATCTTGGGACCAATATCCAGATAGCACCTCATTAAAAAGCACTGCAGTTAATAGAAGGTTTTAAGACTTTAGTTACATTATAAATCATTTGTTGATGGTACAATACTCATTTGAAGAATTGTGGTGTGTTCTAAGGTGATTTTACCAGGTGAAAAAGCCTTCTGCTGTGATATCATGAATCATGTTTGAGAGAAAACTATTTCTCATGCTTTTCCCACAGAGGTTTGGAAGGTGATCTATAAGCTAAACTGATAGCATATTTTCTGGAAATTCACATTATCTTTCTCAGTCATGTGAGAATGAAGTCTGGCATTCTCAGTAAAACATGTACATCCAACAAGGGCAGAGACTGTCAGTTGATTCCTTTGTGTTCTACTGCAGCTTCCCAGAGTGTTCTAAAGAACAACTAGAGCGCTAACAGTCCTACTTATGATCAACGTATTGCACACCTGAAGCCATCTTGATTGGAATAAAGTGGTAACTATTAAAACATTTAATTTAAAAAGGAACAAAATGAGGGGGTTCATTTTGCCATAGAAAGTATGGTTAGTGCTGCAGAAAGAAAAATTAGGGCACATTTTGAGTGACTTCTCAAATCCTCTCGTATTTCATTAAAAAATTCTGACATGCAGACTGAAACATGCACTTTCAATACCAGCAACAGACTTCCCTGGTGAGCAGTAGCTTTACTACAGTGATCTAATGAGCAACTAGAGTGCTAACATTCTGAATTTATGGCAAATGTGTGACACATCTGAATGCCTTCTTGATGGAATCAAAGTAAAAAACTGAAAGGGTTTCCTACTGAGGAGACTGTGTAAAATGAGGAAATTAGGAAACTTCATAACAAATAAGTCTCCCAAGATGGCCACCAGAGACAAAAGAGCCCAAATGTAGCACAAATATCACCCAGATGTAACCCAAGTATAGCCCAATGACAGAATGTCCCAGAGTGTTCTAACGAACAACTAGAGCGCTAACAGTCTTACTTAGGACAAAAGTATGGCACACCTGAAGCCATCTTGATTGGAATAAAGTGGTAACACTTAAAACATGTAATTTGCAAAGGAACAAAATGAGGGGGTTCATTTTGCCATAGAAATTATGATTAGTGCTGCAGAAAGAAAAATGAGGGCACATTTTGACTTCTCAAATCCTCTTCTATTTCATAAAAAAATTCTAACATGCAGACTGAAACATGCACTTTGAATACCAACAGCAGACTTCCCTGGTGAGCAGTAGCTTTACTACAGTGATCTAATGAGCAACTAGAGTGCTAACATTCAGAATTTATGGCAAATGTGTGACATATCTGTATACCTTCTTGATGGAATCAAGTAAAAAACTGAAAGTATTTCCTACTGAGGAGACTGCAGTAAATGAGGAAATTAGGAAACTTCATAACAAATAAATCTCCCAAGATGGCCACCAGAGACAAAAGATCCCAAATGCAGCACAAATATCACCCAGATGTAGCCCACGTGTAGCCCAATGACAGAAGTGTGCAAAGCACTTATTTTTTGTGTTTTTGCAGTTTTATATAGTGCAGACTTGTCAGGTATTGGAGTGCTTTACATGAACATTGGTTACATCACACAAGATGAAATTCATTTTGGTTGTAGACATGGGCAGATTAAGTGATTTGACCAGAATCACAGAATGTTGAGCTGAAGCAGAAACTCCAACCTGGTTCCCCAGTTGCAAAGTCTGCAGCTCTGGAAGTAACAACACATCCTCTCCCCTAAGTGCAACATTTAATCAAGTGGTCAACTGGATAAAAAAAACATAAAGATAACAAATAATTTAAAAGTGCTTTGTTGCTATTTGAAAATTCAGAAAATATGTCCTCATTTTAGTTTTTTAGAGCACTAACCATACTTTTGATGCAAATAAGAACCTCTCATATATGTAATTTCTAAAGGAAATGCTCTAGGTATTACAGTTTTGATTACATCAAGATGACGTCAGGCGATCCACACTTTTGTAATAAATAAAGAATGTTAGCAATCTAGTTGTTCATTAGGATACTGTTGAGAGGCAGAGGCCAGGGGCACGGACTCTGAAAATTGAAGGCGGGTAGGAGGGTGCAGAGGCAACAATTTGACCACAGTGGGCAGGTAGGAAGGGCAGTGGCAGCACAACAGACTATGGAGGGCAGTGGAAAGGGGGGCAGGGGCAACAAACCAATAATACAGGACTGGCAAGAGAGGCTGTGGCAATATAATAGACCATTGTGGGCAGAAGGAAGAGGCAGTGGTAGTACAACCGTACATGCCAACAGACCCGATTCAGCCAGGAAACGTCCAATGTTTTTAAGCTCAAATGGGGTTTATTTGATCTGTCTCCTTTCTACAATCGCCTCTTTTTCAATGTAATTCAAACGGTAAAATCAATACCCCAGTTGTTTTTCAAAATCTCCCTCTTGCCAAGTTCAAAATGTTCGCAAGTATGGTACATTGGATCATGGAAGGCAGGAGGAATTGGGGTAGGGACATGGACTCGGATAACAGAGGACAGGAAGGACATGGAGAGGTGCACCAAACTGACCCTACAGGGCAGGCATCAGGGTTTGCAGCAGCACAATACACCACACAGGGCATGCGGGATGGGAGTGCAGCACAACAATCCATAGAAAGCAATAGGGAGGGGACAGGATCATGCACATGGACAACGGAGAACAGAGGGGAAAAAAGCAATGGTAGCTAGCTGACCATAATGGACAGACAGGAGAGAAAGCTGCAGCATAACAGACCATAAAGGGCAGGAGGGACGGATCAGGGGCATTACAATGGAACAGACAAGCCAGGAGGGAGGGAATAGGGGTCTACACATGGAAACAGAGGGCTGGGGGCAAGGGGGCAGGGCAGGAGCAGCAAGATGACCATGGAGGTCAGGCAGGATGGGCACTAGAAACAAGGCACACCATGGAGAGCAACAGTGAGACTATGATGGCATACACACAGACCATGGAGGGTGGGAGGGGATCAGGGGCAGCTAGCTGACCACACAGGGAAGGCGGGAGGGGCCGTGGCAGCACAGGAGACCATGCATGGCAAGCGGGAGGGTTAGTGGCAGCACAATGGCTATGATGGGCAAGAAGGAGGCTACAGGGGCATGCACAAAGGACCATGGAGGATAGAAGGGAGGGTCAGGACCTGGGCACAGACAAGAGAGTTCAGGGGATGGGGCCTCACAACAGACCACATTGGGCAGGCAGGAGGAGCAGGTGCAGCACAACAGACCAGGGAGGGCAGAAGGGTGTGGCAGTAAAATGGACCATGGAGGACAGGAGGAAGGGGATAGGGGCATGGCATGTGGACAGGCAGGGTGGAGGTGCCAGGGACAGGTTACAGTCATCTGACAATGCTAGGCAGGAGGGAGGGGAGTGGCAGCTCAACAGAACACTCAGAGTAGATAGGAGTGGCAGGTCCATGGAAAATGGTGGGCAAAAAGGATGGAGCAGGGGCATGCAGAAAGACATCGGAGGGCAGGGGGAAGGAGAATAGGGGCAGCAAGCTAAGCACAGAGGCTAAGCAGGAGGTCAATGATGGGACATAGAATTGGGCAATGGAGGGCAGGAGGAGTGGACTGGTACATCATGCTAAATGGAGGGCAGTGGCAGCACATCAGACCATGCATGGCAGGAGGGAGGAGGCTAGTCCATGGATTCAGGCAACAGAGGATAGGAAGGAGGTGGATGGGGCAGCAAGCTAACTGTTCATAGAGGGTGGGTATTAGGAACTTTATTGTTTTTAAAATGTGTGACTGTGCGAACTACTTAAAATATGAACAAGTATGCAGCATAATCTCACTTTTATTCAGGAAGAAGAGGACGTTTGGGACTGTGACTCCGGGCTCACTTGGCAGAAACACCCCCTGACCCTCCACCCCCATCGCAAAATGTAATGCCCGTGAAAAGGGTAGGTGAACGCAGTGTTATATAGAACATAGTCCTGAGAGCACGTCTGAAAATGAAAACTAGATATAGTGTATGGTATAAACTATGCACCAAAAAGTGTGATATAAGATGAACCGGAGCGTGAAATATAATATGCAATACATTGTGCGCAATGACAGATTCATTGGAGAGCGCGAGATAGCACAGCAACTAGCGCGTGCCATGCGATATGCGCCTTGGAGTGTAATATGCACAGGGCAGTGTTGTGTAACCTAACTAGTCTCTAAAGTTGTAATATCAAATATGTGCTGGGGAGTGTAACGATGCATATGCACTGTGACAAAGATAAGGATCCCAGATTGTAATATTTATGGCATAGCGCTGTGTGTTATAACATAGGCATCGAGGAAGGCACGTTAGATGGGGCAATATAACCAGTGCAAAGGCAAGTGTGGCATAGCATACGCACTAGCTGGTGGAATACAACACAGAGGTTTGTGGCACTCGGCGTGCACTGGTGGGTGTAACACAGCATTGGGCTCAGCCAGGAGTGCGCTATGACTCTCAAGTGAGGTTCGTCTCCATTCCAGAGAGTAAAATAAAATGTATTACACATCCGGCGGTGGATGTGTGTTTTATTAACCATGAGGGGGGTTTCTTGCATAGTTTTGGTTTTGTCGAATCACCTTTGAATGGCTTGGTGTGCGTGCGTATTGAATGTGACCATCAATAGCTACCCATGTTTGTAGAAATAAACGACAAGGGTGTCTACTTGGAGAGTACCCACCGACGGGGGCACTGGGATTAGGCACGGTAGGGTGTCAGACATGTCAGAGCTTCACTAGCGGTGTAAATACATTCCACGTGGATTCATTGCATGCATAGTCGCCTTTTAATGAATATCACGCAAATCGTCGTGTTGATAGGTGCATACGGTTTGTCCAGCATGTCCTAGGTGTTTCTATAAATATATATTTTTTTAAAATAATAAAAACCAAAGGCCGGCTCTGGGGGATGGGGTCCCCGGGGCCATAAGTGGCTTCAGGAGGTGGCCAATGCAGCCCCCCTAAAGAATTTTTTTTTTTTAAAAAGGCCATGCCCCGTGGTTTGGGGTCCCCGGGGCCGATTAAGGCCTTGGGAGGGGGGCCACGCGGGCCCCTTCCAAATTTAAAAAAAATAAAAAAAAATTAGGGGGCAGGCCCTGGGCGATGGGGTCCCCAGAACCAATAAATTAGAAAAAGAAGGGGGGCCACACAGCCCTCCTCCTTAAAAAAATAAAATAAATAAAAGACCAGCATCGCGCCGGAGGCCACGCCCCCTCCTTGCAGCACTCTGCAAACGCGCCCCCTGAGCAGTTGTAAGTTGCGGAATTAATTTCCCTTCAATACTGAGGGTTCCTGAGGGCCAACTAGCCCAACAGGTATCTCCAGTATGCGCCAGGGAGCTGCGTTGCAGACAGGTGTTCTGAGGCCACGCCCCTTTTTACACCTCTCTGCAACGCAGCTCTGTGGCGCTTACTGGAGGTACCTAGTGGGCTAGTTTGACCCTAGGGAACCTTAGGATTCAAGGGGACTTAATCTCTCAACTTAGAACAGCCACAGGGAGCGTTTACACAGTGAATGAAGGGAGGGGACGGGGCCTGAGGTGACGTGTGTACACATGCACTATTGTGCGTTTTAAGTTGGGGAAATATTTCCCCTTCAATCCTGAGGGCCCCTGGGGGCCAACTAGCCCACCAGGTGCTTCCAGTAAGCGTCACTGCTCTGCATTGCAGAGAGGTGGTGCAGG
Source organism: Triturus cristatus (assembly GCF_964204655.1). Lineage (NCBI taxonomy): Eukaryota > Metazoa > Chordata > Amphibia > Caudata > Salamandridae > Triturus > Triturus cristatus. The sequence continues at coordinate 115,138,485 of NC_140588.1, forward strand.
CCGTGCCCCTTTTTACACCTCTCTGCAATGGCGCTTACTGGACGTACCTATTGGGCAATTTTGCCCACAGGGACCCTCAGGATTCAAGGGTACTTAATCTCCCAACTTAAAACGGCCATAGGGCCTGTTTACACATTGGGGAAGGGAGGGGACGGGGCCTGAGGTGACGTGTGTACACATGCACTATGGTGCGTTTTACGTTGGGGAAATAATTCCCCTTCAATCCTGAGGGACCCTGGGGGCTAACTAGCCTCCAGGTGCTTCCAGTAAGCACCACTGAGCTGTGTTGCAGAGTGGTGGTCCAGGCCATGCCACTTTTTACACCTCTCTGCAACGCAGCTCTGTGGCACTCACTGGAGGTACCTAGCGGGCTAGTTGGACCCTAGGGACCCTCAGGATTCAAATGAACTTAATCTCCCAACTTAAAACTGCCACAGGGCGTGTTTACACAGTGGGGAAGGGAGGGGACGGGGCCTGAGCTGACGTGTGCAAACACGCCCTGTGGCGCGTTTTAAGAGGTAGTTTTAATCCCCCTGCCCTATTATATACTAGGGGCTTACAGAGGAGGTCATGCTATTCACAGGGGGACCCCAACGCATAGTTTTCCCTAGTGTATGTAGGTGTTTTCACTGTATTCTGAGTGTCTTTTAACATAGCACTGGTTCTAGGACTGGTTAGTCAGACTCAGTTACCACCAGTATCCATCTGAAAAAGTTGAGGGTACAGGATGATTTTTGCAACAAGGCTTCTTTCTGCTCTTCTGTTTGTTCTTTCTGCACGTTATCCTTCTTCCTGTACTTTTCTTCGTCTTTGAGGACTTCTGTTGCTTCTTTCCGCATTTCTTTTTTTCTTTCTGTGCATTTTTTCTTCTTTCTTCACATGTCCTATCTCTGTAGGCATAGTTAGAAATTAGCATTTAAAAAACCTTTGAAATTCACTGAAAAAACCATAGGTTTTAGGCACGTAATAGTTGGGAATTAGCATTTAAAAAACCTCCCGTTATAGCTAATTCAGCTAACTATAACTTGCGCGTCCGCAATGCACTGCTGATGACGTCACATATTACATCACTCATGACATGGTCAGTGACATCACTCATGACATCACTGATGACATCTCAAATAACATCAATGATGACATCACTGATGACATCATCCTTGTGATAAAGTGGCAGACCTCCTCTCACCCTAATATAAACTTTGATACACACATTCAAAAATAGAATCTAAAATTTTCAAAACAATGGCCATACCAATACCAGTTACAACAACCTATTCATTAATTCTAATATCCACATAACATCTACTCATTCACCAACAGTCCTATACAGTCACTCATACATGTACTCACTCATCGTATGTACTCAGACACCTATACATCCCGTTACACAATGCCACTCATCCATAGAGTTACTCACACACATAGTCACTCATGCTAATAAAGAATCAAACATCCATTTACTTGCATATACAGTTATACACACACATATATAGACACTCATGTAGCTACTGAATCAAAAGTTGGTCGCACTCTGCTCGTCACACCAGCAAATTGCCCCAAGGAATTGTGGTCAATGTAGTGGCGACGGCAAGTACGCCTATGCCACGGTGTATGTAGAAAAGTATGTGTCGCATTAGCCATCCCTGGACACGTGTTTCGAGGTAGTTGCCTCTCGTCAGCAGGGAGCAGGTCAGTGTAAAGGGGTGCCGCGTGGACTGCCAAAATGTAATTAAAACAGGTAGAGTACCTCTCATGGTGCGCAGGTGCAGGTCCAAGGCTCGTGCGCCCGTTGGCTCAAGGGAGCCGTAATAAATGAATCAAAAGTTGGTCGCACTCTGCTCGTCACACCAGCAAATTGCCCCAAGGAATTGTGGTCAATGTAGTGGCGACGGCAAGTACGCCTATGCCACGGTGTATGTAGAAAAGTATGTGTCGCATTAGCCATTCCTGGACACGTGTTTCGAGGTAGTTGCCTCTCGTCAGCAGGAAGCAGGTCAGTGTAAAGGGGTGCCGCGTTTACTGCCAAAATGTAATTAAAACAGGTAGAGTACCTCTCATGGCGTGCAGGTGCAGGTCCAAGGCTCGTCAGCCCGTTGGCTCAAGGGAGCCGTAATAAATGAATCAAAAGTTGGTCGCACTCTGCTCGTCACACCATCATGTAGCTACTCACCAACCCATGCAGCTACCTATACACAAAGTGAGAGACTGATACAGATATTTACATATTTAAACATTACTCACTAAGCCATGTATTCACTAAGATACACTTAATCAGTCAGTTATACAATCATTTTTTCAAAAACAAATCATCCATTTAGACACTTATATACCCATTTATTCTTCCATCGACCTTGAGATATACATATATAAAACATATTTAATTTTCAGAAAAATGCACATTCACTGGATGAGTGATGTCATCAGTGATGTCATTTGAGATGTCATCAGTGATGTCATGAGTGATGTCACTGACCATGTCATGAGTGATGTAATATGTGACGTCATCAGCAGTGCATTGCGGGCGCGCGAGTTATAGTTAGCTGAACTAAATATAACGGGGGAATTTCAATGGATATATATATATATATTCACTGAAAAAACCATAGGTTTCATGCACGTTATAGTTAGGAATTGGCATTTAAAAAACCTTAGAAATTCACTAAAAAAGTCATAGGTTTCAGGGGCGTTATAGTTAGCTGGACATTTCCCTCGTACAAAACCCTAGAAATTCCCTCGTTATAGTTAGTTCAGCTAACTATAACTCGCGCCCCCGTAATGCACTGCTGATGACGTCACATATTACATCACTCGTGACATGGTCAGTGACATCACTGATGACATCACTGATGACATCTCAAATGACATCACTGATGACATCACTGATGACATCATCCATGTAATAAATGAGTGCATCTTCTCACACCCTAATATAACCTTTGATACACCGACTCAAAATTTCAGACGGCCATTCTCAAAACCATAGATACTCCAATACCAATAACTACATACCCACTCATTGACTCTTAGGTCTACACACACCTCCACTCACTCACCTGTACAGTCACTCATACTTACAGTCACTCAGTACAGGACTATCATATGCATTTATACACCTATATAGATACTCAGACACCGCCAATCATCCATAGACATACTCACACACCTAGTCAGTCATGCAAATAATTAATCACACTCCAATTTACCCACCTATACAGTTATACACACACAAGTTCACTTACTCATAAAAATACTACCACATTCTTACGCTCTTATACAATTACTGATACAAGCACACACTCATCCATACAGCCACTCTCACAATCCCACACTCTCACATTTAGCCAGTTATATACTCTTACACACATATAAACTGCCTTTCACATCTGCAGTTACTCACACATGTACCACTGAGATATACATTCAATCACTAACACACCCACACATACACTCACCCAACCATACAGTCCATCACAGATGCACTCTTAAAACCATGCACCCATAGAATCACCCACTCACACATCTATGCATACACACCCTACCCACACAACACTCAGGCACCCATACAGATGCTCAGACAACCAATCAATAACCCATATAGACACTCATATAGCTATTCACAAAACCATGCAGCCACTTATACACCAACAGACAGACAGATACAGACATTCACACAGTTTATTCACTAGTCTGCAGTAAGATACATTTAATGACTCACTTATAGAGTCAGTCACGCACCTAAAAAATCATCCATTCACACACTTAAACACCCACTCATTCTTCCATAGGCCTTTCCCTATATATATTAAACCTATTAAAACTTTACAGAAACACAGACTCACTGGATGACGTCATCAGTGATGTCATCAGTGATGTCATTTGAGATGTCATCAGTGATGTCATCAGTGATGTCACTGACCATGTCATCAGTGATGTAATATGTGACATCATCAGCAGTGCATTGCAGGGGTGCAAGTTATAGTGAGCTGAACTAACTATAACAGGGGAAATTCACGGGTTTTGTGCGAGTGAAATGTCCAACTAACTAGAACTTTCCCTAAAACCTATGGTTTTATCAGTGAATTTCTAAGGTTTTTTAAATGCTAATTCCTAACTACAACCTGTCTGAAACCTATGGTTTTTTCAGTGAATTTCTAAGGTTTTTTAAATGCTAATTCCTAACTATAACATGTCTGAAAGCTATGCTTTTTTCAGTGAATTTCAAATGTTTTTTAAATGCGAATTTTTAATTATACAAGTAGTTATACCTGTTTTTTGTGCACAATTTGAAGATTTTTTTAAACTGTTAATTTGTTAATATATTATTTGTTAAACAATATCATATACTTTGCTGAAAATTGTTCAATTTTTTTTTAATAATAACTGAAATATACAGTAATTATTGTTATTTTGTTTTTAATTTTAATATATTTATATTATTTTCTTTTTTTTGCAGTCGCGCACCCTAAGCGTACCTAACGCGATGGGTGTGCGTATAACAGCCGCCATATTGGAAAAGTTGTGAAGGATCCGCGTATGGTGTGAGACGGGTGCGTGTTTTCTAGTTACATGATATACGTATAATATTACGTGTTGTGCACGATAGATATGCGACTGATGCGTGACTCCTGCTCCCGCTAATTCGCGGCACATGCGCATTACGATACGCGACGCTTGCGCGGTGGCGGGCCCCGTGTGACGTCATATGTGGGGCACGCTGGCTGCGTGACTCCCGTGAAATTTTGTATGTTCTAAAATGATATATATGTGTCTTTAATATACATATTATGGCTAGAGATTATCTAAGGTATTCATAAAAATAATAAATTTCTATTTGTAATAAAGTTATATTACTTTTAAATATAGTTTCGCGAAGTCACGTCGGGTGCGTGCTTCATAAGCTCTGGGTGCGCGGATCCCATGTGACCTAAAAAAAAAGATTTGATTGGTTCATAACATTTCCCATTGTAACTATTGAAGGACCCCACCCATTTCAATCATTCTTCTTTGAGCCTCTTTGGAGAGTGATCTCTGTGCTTTGAAGAACCCTTTTTTCACCATTTTGTAGGTGTTTTTAAAAAAAGCAGAAGATCATGGCTTCAGGACAGCAGCAAGAGGAGGAAGAATATTCTTCTGAAGAAGAATTTTTGCCGGAGCCTAAACGTCTTAAAAGGTCAGAATCAGTGGTGTGGAAATTCTTTACCTTTCCACCAGGGCAGAAGAAGGTGAATGCCACTAAGGTCACCTGCCGGATTTGGGAGAGAGTACTATCTAGAGGCAGTAGTGAAAAGAAGTACTCCTGTGGTATTGCTTCGATGTATAAACATCTGAAGACAATTCATCTGGTGAATCTGGCTCGGGAGGAGTGTAGACGAGCAGAAAGGAACCCTCCAGCTACAGTTCCAAGTACTTCTTTGACATCAACTTCTACATCTGCACCAGACATACGCCGTGAGTTTGCTTTCCTAGAGCAGCACTGCGTGAAGTGCAAAAAACTCATTTGTTTTGGGGAGCAGTCTGTAGAAGCAGTTTATGCTGCGCAACAGAACCATGGTTGCTAGTTTCTTGTTTGCTTTGTTTTTTTGGAATGCAAAATAATTCCTGAAGATTCTTGTTTTATTCATTCTTTTTTTTTGGAGAAAAAACACCAAAAAAAATATAAAATCGTTCAGAAAAATAAAAAGAAATATCAGAACTAACTTCTCTGGTTAAAGAAAGAACTATATTTGTATGATAATGTGTGAAAGTTTGGTGGAATATATATGTAGAGTATGAATGACTGAAAGAATGTATTAGTAGTGTATGGTAAATTTATAAGTGAAGATTTATGAGGAAGTACTGCAGCGTTACAGTGCAAGCTCTTTAGCTGCACCACGCTGCTGCACTTCCAAAGCACAGGGATGTGACATATTTAAATAAATATGTCGCAACTCTGTGCTTCTTCCTGCACTGGCGCACAAACACTTGCCAAGTGCTGCTACAGGCATGCATAGTGTCTGGATACTTGCACTGCTGATAGTTGACTGTAGGGAGACTTTTTTAAGTGCTTCTGTGTTGGCACAGATATTAGATAAGGACATCCTTCTGACAGTATGATTGCAGGAGTAGACAGAGACTGTCAATCTAATTGGGGCACTGCATGAATACGACCTGGGTTATAGCAAGGGTGAATCAGTACTCCGCTAGGGGGTTAGAGGCCTGCATAGATTATTGCACATTTGATTGTAGCACTGCGTGTATTAATACCTGAGTCATTCTACAAGTGCATGTATAGTGGCTGGATACTTACACTGCCGGTAGTTGACTGCAGGGAGACTTTATAAGTGCTTCTTTGTTGGCACATAGATTACATAAGGACATCCTTCTGACAGTATGATTGCAGGACTGGACAGAGACTGACAATCTCATTGGGGCACTGCATGAATACTACCTGGCTTATAGCAAGGGTGAATCAGTACTCTGCTGGTGGTTAGGGGCCTGCATACATTGCGCACATTTCACTGTAGCTCTATGTGACTGAATGACTGAGGCATTCTGCAGGTGTAAAGACACTGACTAGATAGCGAGAGTGCTGGTAGTTGACAGAAGAGTGAGTTTTTAAGTGCTTCTGTGTTGGCACAGAGATTAGATAAGAACATGCTTCTGTCAGGATAATTGCAGGAATGGACAGAGACTGATAGGCTGATTGTGGCACTGCATGAATACTACCTAGTTATTGAAAGGGTGAATCAGAAGTCTGCTAGAGGTTACAGGCCTGCATACATTGTGTACATTTCACTGTAGCACTATGTGTTTTATTGCCAGAGGCATTCTACAGGTGTATGTATGGACACTGACTATATAATCGGAGTGCTGTGAGTTATCAGAAGGGTGTTTAAGTGCTTGTTTGTTGGCACAGACGGTAAATAAGGACATGGTTCTGTCAGGATGATTGTAGGACTGGATAGAGAGTGACAGTCTAATTAGGGCACTACTTAAATACTACCTGGCTTATAGCAAGGGTGAATCAGTACTCTGCTGGGGGTTAGGGACCTGCATACATTGCGCACATTTAACTGTAGCACTATGTGTCTTTATGCCTGAGGCATTCTACAGGTGTATGGACAGTGACTAGATAGTGATAATGCTGGTAGTTGACAGAAGAGTGGGTTTTTAAGTCCTTCTGTGTTGGCACAGCGATTAGATAAGGACAAGCTTCTGTCAGGATAATTGCAGGACTGGACAGAGACTGATAGGCTGATTGGATCACTGCATGAATACTACCTAGTTATTGCAAGGGTGAATCAGAAGTCTTCTGGGGATTACAGGCCTGCATACATTTCACACATTTCACTGTACCACTATGTTTCTTAGTGCCTCTGACCTTCTATAAGTGCATGGATACTGAGTGGATAGTTTTAATGGTGGTAGTTGACAGCAGGGAGAGTTTATAAATGCTTCTGTGTTGTCACAGCAATTACATAAGGACATGCTTCTATCAGAATAATTGCCGGAATGGACAGAGACTAATAGGCTGATTGTAGCACTGCATAAATACTACTGAGCTTATTGCAAGGGTGAATCAGTAGTATGCTGGGGGTTACAGGCCTACATACATTGTGCACATTTCACTGTACCACTATATGTCTTGATGCCTGGGGCATTCAAAAAGGTGTATGGACACTGTCTAGATACTGAGAATGCTATGAGTTGACAGAAGAGTGAGTTTTTAAGTACTTGTGTGTTGGCACAGACAGTAAATAAGGGCATGGTTCTGTCAGGATAATTGCTTGACTGGATAGAGAGTGACAGTGTAATTGGGGCACTCCTTGAATACTACCTGGCTCATAGCAAGGGTGAATCAGTACTCTGCTGGGGGATAGGGCCCTGCATACATTGCACACATTTAACTGTAGCACTATGTGTCGCAATGCCTCAGGCATTCTACAGGTGTATAGACACGGACATGCTTCTGTCAGGATAATTGCAGGAGTTGACAGAGGCTGATTGGGGCACTGCATGAATACTACCTAGTTATTGCAAGGGTGAATCAGAAGTCTGCTGGAGGTTACAGGCCTGCATACATTACGCACATTTCAATGTAGCACTATGTTTTTTAATGCCTGAGGCATTCTACAGGTGTATGGACACTGACTAGATAGTGAGAGTGCTGTGAGTTGATAGAAGAGTGAGTTTTTAAGTGTTTGTGTGTTGGCACGAACAGTAAATAAGGACATGGTTCTGTAAAGATGATTGCAGGACTGGATAGAGAGTGACAGTCTAATTAGGGCACTACTTGAATACTACCTGGCTTATAACAAGGGTGAATCAGTACTCTGTTGGGGGTTAGGGGCCTGCATACATTGCGCACATTTAACTTCAGCACTATGTGTCTTAATGCCTGAGGCATTCTACAGGTGTATGGACAGTGACTAGATAGTGAAAGTGCTGGTACTTGACAGAAGAGTGAGTTTTTAAGTGCTTCTGTGTTGACACAGCGATTAGATAAGGACATGCTTCTGTCAGGATAATAGCAGGACTAGACAGAGACTGATAGGCTGATTGGGGAACTGCATGAATGCTACCTAGTTATTGCAAGGGTGAATCAGAAGTCTACTGGGGATTACAGGCCTGCATACATTGCACACTTTTCACTGTACCACTATGTGTCTTAATGCCTCTGACATTCTATAAGTGCATGGATACTGAGTAGATCGTTTAAATGGTGGTAGTTGACAGCAGGGAGAGTTTATAAGTGCTTCTGTGTGATCACAGCAATTACATAAGGACATGCTTCTGTCAGGATAATTACAGGACTGGACAGAGACTGATAGGCTGATTGGGGCACTGCATAAATAATACTGAGCTTATTGCAAGGGTGAATAACTAGTATGTTGGGGGTTACAGGCCTACATACATTGTGCACATTTCACTATACCACTAGGTGTCTTAATGCCTGAGACATTCTACCAGTGTATGCACAGTGACTAGATACTGAGAGTGCTGGTAGTTGACAGGAGGGTGAGTTTTTAACTGCTTCTGTGTTGGAACAGAAATCAGATAAGGACATGCTTCTATTAGGATGATTAGGATGATTGCAGGAGTGGACAGAGACTGCTACTCTGATTGGACACTGCATGAATACTATGTGGCTTATTATAAAGGTGAATCAATAGCCTGCTGGGGATTACAGGCCTGCATACATTGCACACATTTCACTGTAGCAACATGTGTCTTAATGCCTGAGGCATTCAATAAGGTGTATGGACACTGACTAAGATAGTGAGAGTGCTATGAGTTGACAGAAGAGCGAGTTTTTAAGTGTTTGTGTAATGGCACAAACAGTAAATGAGGACATGGTTCTGTCAGGATGATTGCAGGACTGGATAGAGAGTGACAGTCTAATCGGGGCACTACTTAAATACTACCTGCTATAACAAGGGTGAAACAGTACTCTGTGCACATTTCACTGTAGCACTATGTGTCTTAATGCCTGAGACATTCTACAGGTGTATGGAGACTGACTAGAAAGTGAGAGTGCTGGTAGTTGACAGGAGAGTAAGTTTTTAAGTGCTTTTGTGTTAGCACAGTGATTAGATAAGGACATGCTTCTGTCAGGATAATTGCAGGAGTGGACAGAGACTGATAGGATAATTGGGGCACTGCATAAATACTACTTGGTTATTAAAAGGGTGAATCAGGAGTCTGCTTGGGGTTACAGGCCTGGATGCATTGCGCACTTTTCACTGTAGCACTATGTGTATTAATGTCTGAGGCATTGTACAGGTGTATGGACAGTTACTAGATAGTGACAGTGCTGGTAGTTGACAGGAGAGTAAGTTTTCAAGTGATTGTGATTCAGCACAGAGAGTAGATACAGACATAGGGGCATATTAACAAGGAACAGGGAAAATTAACGCTAAGGGCGTTTAGCGTTCACTTTTTTTAACGCCCGCTATCGCTGGATAATATCGCCTGGGTATCACGCTATTAACAACGCTAACCGCCTAGGCGATAAAAATCCAGCAATAGCAGCATTGTGGGAGGTTATCGCTGGTAATGCAGTGATAAAACTACAAGGATAGGGATATCCTTGTTGATAGCCCATGGTGGATTTAGCCATGTAATCCACCTCCCATTGAATTACATGGCTAAGTCTGAAAATTAGCAGACATAAAAAAGCAGCGTTAATCGTGGTTAGCGCTGCTTTTTTTGTCTCTAACAGGGTTAGCGTGAAGCTTGATAATAGGAGAAATGTCGCTTAGCGACATTTCTCCTATTATTTTGCTCTGGAACGCCCACTTCGCATCTCATTAGAGATGCAAAGGGAAGATTAGTGAAAAAGGGTGCTAACATTCAAAATGTTGTTGATAGAGAGATATTTTTATCTCCGCTTCTTTGGCTTTTAAAGCCAAAAAAGCGGAGATATAGCCCTTGTTAATATGCCCCATAGTGCTGTCAGGATGATAGGAGCAGTGGACATGGACTAACAGTGTGATTGCATATCCACATGGCTACTGTATGGATTTTTACAGGAGTGATTCACCAGTGTGCTCGAGGTAAAGGTACCGCATTGTTTGTGCACATTTACTTATATACTAACTGCGAAATTAGACATTATAGAACCACAAAATCACTTGTCATACACTTATAAAATCACATCTACACCACGTGTGCAATCCTCTAATGTATCAGATACCTCTCATTAATTCATACAAATATAAATATAATGTAAACAAATCCCTGACTCATGACATACCAACTACTACATACAAGAAATCATAACATGTACTGACTTTCTTTGGAGCTACAAATTGTCCTTTAAATCTACAAATATGCAACTTCATAAAACTGTACCTCTCAACAGACTTAATGAAAAAGAGTAATAAAGAACACTTTTTTTTATAAGGATTTTTCAAACTGCACAAACTGTACCAACTAATAACAGATTCATAATTATTAACAGCTTACATGATCATTTTACAAAGAGCACAATTGTACCTCATTTTACCACACTATCTATAATAATGCAATATTTTTAAACTATACCTTTTTACACAGAAGAAATAATCATGCCTAATAAAGTACACCTTATATGAATATTTTAGTAAATACACCTTCTTAGTACATATTTAACCAATTAATAGTAAATAAAAGCCTTCATTCAACTATATCTTCCAACACACTTAAATAAATATATTACTGTTACATACCACTTTTTAAGCAAACTTTAAGTACAATAAAAATAATCCCAATATACATCTGTGCATTTTATAATATATTTCAAACAACACAGTTTCATACAAATGTCAATTTTTTTTAAATTAACCTCAAAAATATGTAACTCACCTTTAAATAAATCTGTTGAATGCAAAATCTCACACACTGAGTCAGGATGTTCTTTTTCACACAGAGAATGTAGATCAACAGACTCTGCAAGGTTGAACTAGTATTGGCAAACTTTCCCTCAATTTTTCAACACATACAGACATAAGCAACAAATGGCATTGCTTCCCAGTGTTTTCCAAATTGAAAAACGATTTTCCATTGGTCACAGAGAATAATACTTCTCAACTGACATCTTCACCCCTTGTCCTTAATGTCAGTTTCCATAGCAATAGGTCATGCAACATTCAACTTAGCTGCCATGTCACAAGTTCACCACACAATGTTGCAAATGACAATAGCATGTGTGGTTGGCTTTGCAATGCTTGACCGTATCCTTTATGCTGTACCTTTCCAGCACATGTTAATAACCAATAAGAAAAATGCATTGTAAACAAAGTAAAATGCACCCTATATTTTAATGTAGAGTTTTCTTAAACAGCCAATCAAATCTCTACTTTCTTAAAAACAGCATCTTGTCCACCATTTTAGATTTCCACCTGCCTACCTCAGCTGCATACATCATCTGATTACCTACAGAAATACCTTCAAGATGCTTTCTGTGTGGATTATTGGACAAAGCTATATTTTCTGGTGCAAAAGGTATGCTGAAAGCTGAGGTATTGACAAGGACCTAGCTTTGCAAAATGTAGACATTAAATGGATTGGACAGAGAGGATTAAAGTGGCACCAATTGATGCCATTAGTTAAATCCTTTTTGAATCACCAGCCACCTGACCTCATGATTGTGCACTGTGGTGGCAATGACCTAGGCACATTGACTGGGTTAGCTCTGGAAATGCTAATGAAGGACACGTTTGCAGAATTGATGTTGCTTTTCTCCCAAACTGCCTTTGTGCACAATTTTCTCCACAGATTAAGAAAGCAAGAAAATATGTCAATAAAGCTGTTTCTGCTTATCTCAGAGACCATAGCATGGGGTCCATATACAACAACAATCTGCGTTTTAATATGGATGGCATATACAGAAGAGATGGTGTACATTTCACAGATGAGGGAAACAGAGTCTTTGTCAACAACTTAAGACTCTGCATTTGCACTTACATGTAGCGACAAAAAACTCACAATAAACACAAGGGCTCTTTTTAGAGCCACCCAATATCCTAACATATAACCTAGGTTTTAATTAAAAAGTTTTAAAATATTTTTCCGTGGAGTCACGCACCCTGCGCGAATTGGAGTCGCGTACCCCTTGCGTGCACACTAGGTACGCGACTCTGTATTTTCCCGTAAAAAAAAACATGGATCTTACCATTAATTTCTATTCGCCCCGGGGACCCCATCCCCCAGGGCCCACTTAACACATTGGGGACCGTGGAGGGAGCCCCAATGCCCCCACGGTCCTGCCGGCTCCCCGTGACTTTCGGGAGCCGGCATAGCTTTTCGCGTTAGGAGTCGCGAACCCCTCACGGGCACACTAGGGGACACGCTGGGCGCCGCGCTAGGTACATGATTTCGTATCTTTCCGTAAAAAAAACCATGGCTCTTACCATTAGTTTCTATTCACCCTGGGGACCCCATCCCCCGGGGCACACATAACACATTGGGGACCGTGGGGGGAGCCCAATGCCCCCACAGTCCCGCCGGCTCCCCGCGACCTTCGGGAGCCAGCATAGCTGTTCGCATTAGGAGTCGCGAACCCCTCACGTGCACACTAGGGGACGTGCTGGGCGCCGCGCTAGGTACATGATTCCGTATTTACCCGTAAAAAAAAACATGGCTCTTACCATTAATTTCTTTACGTCCCGGGGACCCCATCCCCCGGGGCCCACTTAACACATTGGGGACCGTGGAGGGAGCCCCAATGCCCCCACGGTCCTGCCGGCTCCCCGCGATTTTTGGGAGCCGGCATAGCTTTTCGCGTTAGGAGTTGTGAACCCCTCACGTGCACACTAGGGGACGCGCTGGGCGCCGCGCTAGGTACATGATTCCGTATCTTTCCGTAAGAAAAACCATGGCTCTTACCATTAGTTTCTATTTACCCTGGGGACCCCATCCCCCGGGGCACACATAACACATTGGGGACCGTGGGGGGAGCCCAATGCCCCCACAGTCCCGCCAGCTCCCCGCCACCTTCGGGAGCCAGCATAGCTTTTCACGCTAGGAGTCGCGTACCCCTCGCGTGCGCACTAGGGGCCGCGCTGAGCGCCGCGCTAGGTTAGCGACTTCGTATTTTGCCATAAAAAACATGGCTCTTACCATTAATTTCTATTCGCCCCGGGGACCCCATTCCCTGGGGCCCACATAATATGTTGGGGACCATGGGGGAGCCCCAATGCCCCCACGATCCCGCCGGCTCCCGGCGTCCTACGAGGGCCGGCATTGCTTTTCCACATGGGGAGCTGCTAACATGTAGCTCCCCATGTGGAAAAGCAATCTGCTTTGCTTCATTGAAGCGAGAGCTGGCTTCCTTGCTCTCGCTTCAATGAAGCAAAGGAGTTTGCAATGACAGCCTTGCGGCTCCCGACCTGTCATTGCAAACAACAGTGTCCCGGGAGGGGGCTCCCCGGGACACTGCAGGAGCCGGCCCTGGGGGGTGGCAGTCCCCAGAGCCACCACAGGCTCCAGGAGGGGGACCACGCAGCCCCCCTCTAAAATCTGTAGACAGCTCCGGGGAGGTGGAGGTCCCCGGGGCTCGGGGGTCCTTAAAGGACCCCTATATTTACATCTTAGTACCCCGGGGAGTTGGCGGTCCACGGGGCATGTGGGGGGGCTCAAACCCCCCACACATTTTTTTTAAAACAAAAATGAAGCCCCAGGGGTGGCGGTCCCTGGTGATGCGGGGGTCCCTCTGGGCCCCCACAAACTCTATTTTGAAAAATTCCCCCAGGACTTGCCCACCCAGGGGGCTAATTAACAACTCCTGCGCTTTGTTTTTTTCATATTTGTGACTGGATCCGCGCACCCTGCTCGAATTCGGCCGATTTAAAAAAAAATATATTTTTTTGCCTTGGGGGTCCTTGTGGGACCCTTAAGCACATCTAGGGGGTCAGGGTAATTCTACCCTGCCCCCTTTTCCTGATTTCCACATTTGTTTTTCAGTTTTCTTCTGCCTCTGTTCTACAGAGGTACAAAATGGCTGCCAACACTTCCTGGTTTAGAATGTTGACAGCCAATTAACATAAAGCTCATGATCAGGAGGGTGCGCACAGGATGCACGCAGGGTGCGCGGATCCTCCACGGCCGTAGATATCACTATCTTTATTCCTTAGTTTCAGAAAAACTACTTGTAGGAGAGTAGGATCTGCACTTATGTTGCCCCCACTTTTTTTTGATGTATACACTGGTTTCTGGCTATAGTCTGGCTGGGTCCCTGCTAATCAGGGCCCCAGTCTCTCTGTTCTCTCTAAACGACTTGGTGTGCATATTAGATGCACTAGTGATTGGATACTGTGGTACCATATGAGCCCCTAGTATATGGTACCTTAGGTACCTAGGGCATAGGTACTTCACAGGCCTAACAGGGGCTGCAGCATATATTATGCCACCCCTGGGAAGCAGACTCAATCTGACGAAACAGGCCTGCTACTGCAGCCTGGGTGAGGTAGTGTTAGCACTCCTCACTGAGGTATAGGTTTCTATATCTCACCGTACACACACACATATAAACCTATCAGCCACCCCTATGGCAGGCCCTATCAATCCTGAGGGCAGGGTTCTTGGTTTACAATGTGAGGGGGTGCCTCTGCATGGGCAGGGCCCCTCTGCAGCTGGCAGAGTCTATTCTCTATGGCTGTTTGTGGATGCAGTTAAACCATATACTCTTAAGTGCATTATAATGCTAACTTTGGAATGACTGCATCAAAGCATGTCGTGTTTGGTGTCAAACGACTTGGAATCATACCCCCACATCAGTCCATGTTGTGGGAGCATGATCCCACCCTTCTAGAGGGGACGACATGTACCTGCTGTGGTAACACGGTAGAAATCTGAAAGAGCCCTGGCATCACAAAATGGATGCCACCAGCACAGACACTGGGCTGCCCTCCTGCTGCTGACTGAAACTCGCAGCGGAGGAGGCCCAACAATAGGCATCCTGTTACAGGGAGGTGTCACCACCTTCCAGACAGGATTTAGTGTATTGGGGCTGGGTGGGTGCACTTCTAGAGTGTTTTGAAGTCCTGCACTGGGGGAGCAGTAGGCTCCTCTGTGCATATGCCAGCTCAAACCGGTTCAGGGGCTACCTGTCCCTGCTCTGGCATGAAACTGGACAAAGGGAAGTGGGTGTAACCACCCCCTACCCTGACTCTCCCAGAGGAGTGGTCCTAGAGCTAGTCCCTCCCCTATCTTCAGTATAAGATAGCAAACCTTGCCATTGCAAAGCAGATAACCCTGGACGACACTCTACAAAGAAGAATCATGGCCCTTCGACGTTCCACTACCTTTGGAAGAAACAAGAACCTCCCTTGGAGTCAAGGAGTGACTCCCCTGCTTGGCAGGCACCAGAAACTCTAATCAACAGTCGCACACTTTCACGCTCCTGCCGGAATTTGAAGTCCCTGCAGCCCCGGAAGTGGATTTCCTGACTTCTCGACGGCCATTGTGAGTCCCCAGCAAAGCTGAGGTGAGTGGACCGCACGAGTGATGAGGAACTGCAATACCTGGGAACGGTGCACTATTGTAAAGTGCAACCCCTTCACAACGTTCTACGAACTTGTGCTTTAGATCATTTGTGACCCAAGCCTCCAGCAGGTTGTGCAGTGAAAATCAGAGGCCTACCCCGTCCTGAGTGACTGTGGGCTCCGGGGAAGCATTTCCTCATGAGGCGTCTTTGCAATCCCTTGCCCATTGGCTTGTGGGTCCCCTGAAGACTTTCTTATCAACTCAAAGGGCTCCTTTGGTTGCTCCAGGCCTGCCCTCACTCACCCTTGCTGGGTGACTCCCTCAGACCTTGCTGGTCGGCAAGGCTGACCTTCTTTGATTTCCATGAGACTTGCTGTTGCCAAGGCTTGTTGGCTCCCATCTGGTTGCTAACACCGCAGTCAGCTGCAGGCGTTATGAGACACTCTGAATCCAGCTGCTGGTCATCATTGATCACTCCTGGACCTCATGAGCGAAGAGTCAAAACACCCTTGATCACCTGAAATCACTTGACTTCCGTGGGCAACCAGCTTCCTGGCCCGGTCACTGGCAAGTGACTGTGAACACTGTCCCTTCAATTTTCAGGTCATCTGCATCTTGAATCCACCCTTGGATTCCACCGGACACTTCTTCAGTTGACGCAAGCAGCAAGTCTTCTTTGGTCTCCATAGAAAACAGCGACGCGACGCGACCCGACACCAAAAGACACCTATGCACCTGGTTTCCCTGGGTGAGGTAACTTGTGCACTCCGGTGCCCTAGTGTGTGTTGGCCCTCGAATTACTTATCTTGTAAGTGGCTTGCTTGTAGACTTCCTCAAAGTACCCTAAAACTTTAAAAATCAAACCGCGCCTTGCTCCATTATAATCAATAGGGAACCCGCGGCTGTGTTCACACACTGCATGCGTCTCCCGTGGGTCTGTTACTTACCTGATTTCAATGCAGTAGTGAAGCCCCAGCGATTCTACAGGCCCTAGGCCTTGTCATTTTGCAAGTCGACTTTCCTAACCCTCTTTTTTAGTATATGGTCTGGTATGCCCCTAGGGCCCCAGCCATATTTGTGCTCAACTTATTGTGAAACGTTGATATTTGAATGTGTTCCTGACTTCTAATCTCATAAACAGATTAATAGTGTGTCTAGAAATAAATACATATCTATTTGATATATATACCTGTGTGGTGTCCTTTCATTTGGTAATTCAAGAGAATATAAGGTAAAACAAGCTACTTTACATTCCTCTGGGACTTAGCCTGAAGGCTGCTCTCCGCAGCTACCACTAGTATAGCTTTCTTTAAAAGGTTGTCTTAAACCTATCTACCATAAGAGTCGAATTGGACTGGTGCAAGGTGGCCACTATAGCTAGTGACCAGCATATGCCAGGCCAACATCTCACATTGGTGGGCAGCGTGTGGGATTCCAGCTTGCCATTGTTTTACCAGAAAATCTCTATTTGAATTACTAACTGAAAACCACTAAAGGTACTCAAGGTACATATAAGCTTAGTATCAATAAGTTCTACTGAACTTATAGTCATTAGTGAAGGGATAGCACACCCTTGCTACAGCTCAAGCTAGGATCAGTAGGCCACAAACTAGTGTAGGTAGTGCAACACTGCATAAAACTAGAATGTCCTCAAGGGATGGAGCCAGTGGGTCCACCCAACCCCAGTATAAGGACATGACCTTCTTTGACTTGACGGCCATGTGTGTTGCAAGACACATGGGATTAGGACAACACCAGATGAATCTACTTATAGCAGATGATCTTAGACTGGCTCTAGGAGCTGGTGGATCTGGATCAGGGGGTGGGTCAGCCAAAGTCTCTGGGTCTGATGATGAAAATCAAGATGACCTGGAGTCTGTGATTGAAGGGCCAGACCCAGAAAGGTCTGAACAGGACAGAGGAATTCTCCCTGAGAGAGTTGGCAGAATGGAAGAGAGGCCTAGGTCCCTTTCCAGGGAATCTAACCGTTCATATCACTCTGACAAGGATTCTGTCCATCAGAGGAACTCATACTTACATAGAGAGACCTCCTCTGAAAGAAGGTACACGATGCTCCAGTATGAGGAAGCTAGGCTTGCCCTCAGAACCAAGCAATTGGCCTTAGATAGAGAAGCCTTTGAGCTCCAGAGAGCTTCTAGAAAAGAGGGTTTAGATACCCCTGGTGGCAGCAACAGTATTCCTAGAGGCAGAGATTACATTCCAGACCATAGGAACCTGTCCAAGGTTGTTCCTCCCTACCAGAGTGGGGATGATATCCACAAATGGATAACTGCTATGGAGAGGGCCTGTAAAGTTCAACAGGTCCCCCAGAAACAGTGGGCAGCGATCTTGTGGCTCTCCTTTTCTGATCAAGGTAGAGACAAGCTCCTCACTGTTAGAGAAGAGGATGCTAATGACTATGAAGCCCTGAAGAGTGCATTAATAGATGGGTTTGGCTTAACTACTGAACAGTACAGGTTGAAGTTCAGTGATACCCAGAAAGCACAGACTCAGGATTGGACTGACTTTGTTGATTGTGCACACAAGGCTCTGGAAGGATGGCTGGTTGGTAGTAGAGTTACTGATTTTAAGGGATTGTATAATCTTATCATGAGAGAACAGATCCTTAATAATTGCCAAAAACAGTTGTTGCATCAGTACCTGGTGGACTCTGATCTGACCTCTCCCCAAGAATTGGGTTAGAACCAGGGTGAGACAGAAAACCAAGAACCAAGGGGGTGACACAAAGAAGCAGGATCCTAAAGGCTCAGATAAAGGTGGGGATAAGGCAAAAGACCAGAAGTCTTCACAAGGGCCCCAAAAATCTGTATCTGGTGGGGATTCACAGTCTACAAAGGCAAAAGGCCAAAAGAAGCCCCGGTGCAAATTCTGTAAACAGAAAGGGAACTGGACTTCTGATTGTACCAAGTCCAAAGACCAAACCACCACCACTCCAGCCCCTAAGGCACCTGTTCCCCTAGTGCAGTTATTGGTGGAGGTGGTAATCAGAATAAGGGTGTAGTAGGGTTGACCCTGGGTTCTGATGCGGACTCTGGCCTAGTCAGAGTACCAACACAGGCATTGCTAGTTTGTGAGGGAGACCTTGATATGTCCTTCCTAGTGAGCCCCAGTAATCTGGGCAAGTACAAACAGCAGTCTATAATAAATGGCAAACAGGCTTTGGCATTCAGGGACACAGGTGCTAGTGTCACCATGGTGGCAGAGGACCTAGTGGACCCTGCACAGATCATACTGGGTGAAATGTACCAGGTTACCAATGCAAGCAATGTCAGGACCAACCATAGTCTGGCAGTTGGGAATTTTTCCTGAGGAGGGGTAACTGGCCTCAAAAAGGTAGTAGTCAGTGCAGACTTCCCTGTCAAATGTCTGTTGTGCAATGATCTGGAGACTACAGCCTGGTCTGAAGTGGAGTTGAGGACTCATGCTGAGATGTTGGGCATACCTGCAGAGGTATTTGCTGTGACCAGGTCACAGGCCAAAATGCATAAAGTTGAACCAGCTCTGGATCCTGAAACTGTGGACCAGATGCTACCCAAGAGGAGGAGCAGTAGGGTTACGGCTGTGCCTTCCCCTCTGTCTCAGATCTCAGATTCCCCTCCTGAGGGAGCAGAACCAGAGCCTGAAGAAGGAACTGCCCCAGAGGAACTTGAGCCTGGTCAGGTTGAGTTCTTAAGGGCAGGGGGACCTTCCAGGGAAGTTCTGAGTAAGGAGCAACAGTGCTGCCCCTCTCTTGAACACCTCAGACAGCAAGCTGCTGCTGAGGCTGCTGGGAGTGCTAGTGGGTCCCATAAAGTTTATTGGGATGAGGGACTCCTATATTCTGAGGCTAGAGATCCTATCCCTGGAGCCACCAGGAGGTTGGTAATACCTCAGAAGTTTAGGGGGTTCCTCTTGACCCTAGCACATGATATCCCATTGGCAGGACACTTGGGTCAAAACAAGACCTGGGACAGGCTTGTCCCTCATTTTCATTGGCCACACATGTCAGAGGACACCAAGGAGTTGTGTCGCTTCTGTGTCACTTGCCAAACCAGTGGCAAGTCAGGTGGCACAACAAAGGCCCCCCTGATAGCACTACCTGTGATGAGGGTTTCCTTTGAAAGGGTAGGGATTGACATTGTTGGTCCCCTTGACCCTCCAACAGCATCAGGGCACAGGTTTATCCTGGTGGTAGTGGATCATGCCACCAGGTACCCAGATGCAATTCCCCTCAGGACCACCACAGCCCCTGTGGTGGCAAGAGCCCTCATTGGAGTCTTCTCCAGAGTGGGGTTCCCTAAGGAGGTTATATCTGACAGAGGTACAAACGTCATGTCAGGGTATCTAAAAGCAGTGTGGAAGGAGTGTGGTGTAAACTACAAATTCACTACTCCCTATCACCCACAATGCATTGGGCCAGTTGAAAGGTTCAACAAAACCCTAAAGGGAATGATTAAAGGCCTCCCAGAAAAGCTTAGGCGAAAATGGGACCTTTTACTTCCCTGCCTTCTGTTTGCATACAGGGAGGTCCCACAGAAGGAGGTTTGGCTACAGCCCTTTTGAACTTCTGTTTGGGCACCCTTTCAGAGGCCCATTATGTTTGGTGAAGGAGGGCTGGGAGTTACCTCTCAAACCTCCAAAACAGGATGTGATTTACTATGTACTTGGTCTCCGCTCCCGGATAGCAGAGTACATGAAGAAGGCAACTAAAAACCTTGAGGCTAGTCAAGAATTACAAAAAGCTTGACATGACCAAAATGCTGTCCTGACTGTGTATCAGCCAGGCCAGAAAGTGTGGGTGTTGGAGCCTGTGCCCCAGCAGCTCTCCAGGACAAATGGAGTGGCCCCCATACAATTGTTGAGAAAAAGGGAGAGGTCATCTACTTGGTGGATCTTGGAACTCCTAGGAGCCCCCTTAGGGTGCTCCATGTCAACAGACTAAAGCCATATGTGGACAGGGCTGACATGGGCTTGCTCATGGCAACTGATGAGGACCAGGAGGAGGAAAGTGACCCTCTCCCTGACCTGCTCTCACAGAACCCTGATGATGGGTCAGTTGATGGTGTTGCTTTGGCAAGCAGCCTCACTGATCATCAGCAAACTGAATGCAGACAAGTTCTGCAACAGTTCAGACAAATGTTTAGCCTGACCCCAAGTCAGACTTGCTGGTGCACCCATGAGGTGGACACTGGAGACAGTCTGCCTGTAAAGAGTAAAATCTACAGGCAACCCGACCATGTCAGGGACTGTATCAGGACTGAAGTCCAGAAAATGTTGGAACTAGGTGTAATTGAGCCTTCAGATAGCCCTTGGGCTAGTCCAGTAGTACTTGTGCCTAAACCTCATACCCAGGGTGATAAGAAAGAAATGAGGTTTTGTGTTGACTACAGAGGCCTCAATGTAGTCACCAGGACTGATGCCTATCCAATTCCCAGGGCAGATGAACTTATAGATACTTTGGCCTCAGCCAAATATCTTAGTACATTTGACCTAACAGCTGGCTACTGGCAAATCAAGTTAGCTTATGATGCCAAGGCCAAAACAGCATTTTCAACCCCTGGTGGGCACTATCACTTTGTAGTAATGCCCTTTGGTATGAAAAATGCACCTGCCACTTTTCAGAGTTTGGTGAATAAAGTTCTGACTGGTATGGAAACTTATTGCTCAGCTTATCTAGATGATATTGCTGTCTGTAGTTCCACCTGGCAGGATCACCTGGTCCACCTCAGAAATGTTTTGGAGGCCCTGCAAAAAGCAGGCCTCACTATCAAGGCCACTAAGTGCCAGATAGGGCAGAGTCAGGTTGTGTACCTGGGCCACCTTGTAGGTGGAGGTCAGGTTCAACCATTGCAGAGCAAAATCCAGACCATAATGGAATGGGTAGCTCCAACAACCCAGACACTGGTTAGAGCCTTTTTAGGCCTGACTGGGTATTATAGGAGGTTTGTTAAGGATATGGATCTATAGTGACCCCCTTAAATGATCTGACCTCTAAGAAAATGCCAAAAAAGGTTCAGTGGACAGCTAGCTGTCAAAAGGCATTTGATGACCTCAAGCAGGTAATGTGCACTGCCCCCTTCTTGCAGAGTGCAGACTACAAAAATAAGTTAATTGTTCAAACAGATGCTTCAGAGCTGGGTGTGGGAGCTGTACCGTCTCAACTTAATGATGAAGGTCAAGACCAGCCAGTAGCTTTCATAAGCAGAAGGCTGACCCCTAGAGAGAAACGTTGGTCAGCTATAGAGAGGGAGGCCTTTGCTGTGGTGTGGGCCCTGAAGAAGCTGAGGACATACTTGTTTGGCACTCACTTCATAGTTCAGACTGACCACAAGCCCCTCCTATGGCTCAAACAGATGAAAGGTGAAAATCCTAAACTGCTCAGGTGGTCCATTTCCCTAAAGGGGATGGACTATACAGTGGAAGATAGACCTGGAACCGAACATGCCAATGCAGATGGACTCTCAAGGTATTTCCACTTAGAACACGAAGACTCAACTGGTCAAGGTTAGTTTAGTGTCCCTGCGTTTGGGGGGGGCGTTGTGTAGGAGAGTAGGATCTGCACTTATGGTGCCCCCATTTTTTTCTGATGTATACACTGGTTTCTGCCTATAGTCTGGCTGGGTCCCTGCTAATCAGGGCCCCAGTCTCTCTGTTCTCTCTAAATGACTTGGTCTGCATATTAGATGCACTGGAGATTGGATACTGTGGTACCTTATGAGCCCCTAGTATATGGTACCTTAGGTACCTAGGGCATAGGTGCTTCACAGGCCTACCAGGGGCTGCAGCATGTATTATGCCACCCCTGGGAAGCAGACTCAATCTGACACCACAGGCCTGCTACTGCAGCCTGGGTGAAGTAGTGTTAGCACTCCTCACTGAGGTATAGGTTTCTATATCTCACCATACACACACATATAAACCTATCAGCCACCCCTATGGCAGGCTCTATCAATCCTGAGGGTAGGGTGCTTGGTTTACAATGTGAGGGGGTGCCTCTGCATGAGCAGGGCCCCTCTGCAGCTGGCAGAGCCTATTCTCTATGTCTGTTTGTGGATGCGGTTAAACCATATACTCTTAAGTGCATTATAATGCTAACTTTGGAATGACTGCATCAAAACATGTCGTGTTTGTTGTCAAAGAACTTGGAATCATACCCCCACATCAGTCCATGTTGTGGGAGCATAATCCCACCCTTCTAGAGGGGACGACATCTACCTATTGTGGTAACACGGTATAAATCTGAAAGAAGCCTGACATCACAAAATGGATGCCACCAGCACAGACACTGGGCTGCCCTCCTGCTGCTGACTGAAACTCGTAGTGGAGGAGGCCCAACAAAAGGCATCCTGTCACAGGGAGGTGTCACCACCTTCCAGACAGGATTTAGTGTATTGGAGCTGGGTGGGTGCACTTCCAGAGTGCTTTGAAGTCCTGCACTGGGGGAGCAGTAGGCTCCTCTGTGCATATGCCAGGTCAAACCGGTTCAGGGGCTACCTGTCCCTGCTCTGGCATGAAACTGGACAAAGGGAAGTGGGTGTAACCACCCCCTACCCTGACCCTCCCAGAGGAGTGGTCCTAGAGCTAGTCCCTCCCCTGTCTTCAGTATAAGATAGCAAACCATGCCATTGCAAAGCAGATAACACTGGACGACGCTCTACAAAGAAGAAGCCTGGCCCTTCAATGTTCCACTACCTTTGGAAGACAGAAGAATCTCCCTTGGAGTCAAGGAGTGCCTCCCCTGCTTGGCAGGCACCAAAAACTCTAATCAATGGTCGCAAACTTTCCCGCTCCTGCTGGAGTTCGAAGTCCCTGCAGCCCCAGAAGTGGATTTCCTGACTTCTCGATGGCCATTGTGAGTCCCCAGCAAAGCTGAGGTGAGTGGACCCCACGAGTGATGAGGAACTGCAATACCTGGGAACCAAGCACTATTGTCAAGTCCAACCCCTTCATGATGATCTATGAACTTGTGCTTTGAACTTCCGTGGGCAGCCAGCTTCCTGGCTCCCGGTCACTGGCCCTTCAATTTTCAGGTCATCTGCATCTCGAATCCACCCTTGGATTCCACCGGACACCTCTTCAGTCGACGCAAGCAGTAAGTCTTCTTTGGTCTCCATAGAATTCAGCGACGCGACCCGACACCAAAAGACACCTATGCACCCGGCTTCCCTGGGTGAGGTAACTCATGCACTCCGGTGCCCTAGTGTGTGTTGGCCCTCGAATTACTTACCTTGTAAGTGGCTTGCTTGTAGACTTCCTCGAAGTACCCTAAAACTTTAAAAATCAAACCGCAACTTTCTCCATTATAACCAATAACCAATAGGGAACCCGCGGCGGTGTTCACACACTGCATGCGTCTCCTGTGGGTCTGTTACATACCTGCTTTCACTGCAGTAGTGAAGCCCCAGCGATTCTACAGGCCCTAGGCCTTGTCATTTTGCAAGTCGACTTTCCTAACCCTCTTTTTTAGTATATGGTTTGGTACGCCCCTAGGGCCCCAGCCATATTTGTGCTTAACTTATTGTGAAACGTTGATATTTGAATGTGTTCCTGACTTCTAATCTCATAAAGAGATTAGTAGAGTGTGTCTAGAAAAAAATACATATATATTTGATATATATACCTGTTTGGGGTCCTTTCATTTAGTAATTCAAGAGATTATAAGGTAAAACAAGCTGCTTTACATTCCTCTGAGACTTAGCCTGAAGGCTGGTCTCCACAGCTACCATAGGATAGGTTTCTTTAAAAGGTTGTCTTAAACCTATCTACCATAAGAGTCGAATTGGACTGGTGCAAGGTAGCCACCATAACTAGTGACCAGCATATGTCAGGCCATCTTCTCACACTACTGAACGGATTTATACAATTTTTAAAAAGGTCGCTTTCGGAGCCAAACAGTACCTTTTTGCCAAATTTGGTATAATTCCGTTCAGCAGTTTTTGCTATAACAGTGTCTACAGTTTCCTATGGGAAAATGATTTTTTCACCACTATTTTTCGAATTTCTCAGGAACTACTGAACGGATTAACACCATTTAAAAAAAGGGCGCTTTATGAACCAAGGGCTACCTTTTTGCAAACTTTAGTGTAATTTTGTTCAGCAGTTCGGGCTGTAGCTGTGTCTAAAATTTCCTATGGGGAAAACGCGTTTTAGGACCCCCCTTTTTTCTCAGCACCCGCTTAATGAATCACCCCCAAACTTTCAGGATAGGAGCTGACCGGAACGGGCCATTAGTTTTGAAACTTTCGCGAAGATTCGTCAACTGGCGCCAAAGTTATTGGGAATAGAATGTTACAATTTTCCTATGGCTAATAGGTCCTAACTATAACTATATATATATATATATATTATCTACTGGCGGTCGCCAGTAGATAGTTATAGTTAGGACCGAGTTCCCATAGGAAATCTGAAAATTTTATTTTGAATAACTTTGGCGCCGGTTGACTTATCTTCGTAAAATTTTCAAAACTAATGGGGCGCTCCGCTCAGCTCCTACACTGAAAGTCTCGGGGTGATTCGTCAAGCGGGGGCTGAGAAAAAAGGGAGGTCCCAAAACGCGTTTTCCCCATGCATTTTCCAATAGGACCTTTAGTCGAATGTACAGCCTGAACAGAATTACTTGAAATTTGGCAAAGAGGTAGTCCTCAGGTCAGTCATGTGCCTTTTGCATATATGGTGTCAATCTGTTCAGTTGTTCCTGAGAAAATCAAAAGTAAAATCACATATATATCTGGGCGGAGCCTAACTACACATCTCATCGTGAGATCTGATTGGCTGTCAGCACTTCATCCAAGAAGTGTTGGCAGCCATCTTGGGACCAATATACATGATAGCACCTCATTAAAAAGCATTGCAGTTAATAGAAGGTTTTAAGACTTTAGTTACATTATAAATCATTTGTTGATGGTACCATACTCATTTTAGGTATTGTGGTGTGTTCTAAGGTGATTTTACCATGTGAAAAAGCCTTCTGCTGTGACATCATGAATCATGTTTGAGAGAAAACTATTTTCTCATGCTTTTCCCACAGAGGTTTGGAAGGTGATCTATAAGCTAAAGAGAGAATATTTTCTGTAAATTCACATTATCTTTCTCAGTCACGTGAGAATGAAGTGTGACATTCTCAATAAAACATGTACATCCAACAAGGGCAGAGACTGTCGGTTGATTCCTTTGTGTTCTACTGCAGCTTCCCAGAGTGTTCTAAAGAACAACTAGAGCGCTAACAGTCCTACTTATGACAAACGTATGGCACAACTGAAGCCATCTTGGTTGGAATAAAGTGGTAACTCTTAAAACATTTAATTTAAAAAGGAACAAAATGAGGGGGTTCATTTTGCCATAGAAAGTATGATTAGTGCTGCAGAAAGAAAAATTAGGGCACATTTTGAGTGACTTCTCAAATCCTCTTCTATTTCCTTAAAAAATTCTGACATGCAGACTGAAACATGCACTTTCAATACCAGCAGCAGACTTCCCTGGTGAGCAGTAGCTTTACTACAGTGATCTAATAAGCAACTAGTGTGCTAACATTCTGAATTTATGGCAAATGTGTGACACATCTGAATGCCTTCTTAATGGCAACAAAGTGAAAAACTGAACGTTTTTCCTACTGAGGAGACTGTTGTAAATGAGGAAATTAGGAAACATCATAACAAATAAGTCTCCCAAAATGGCCACCAGAGACAAAAGAGCCCAAATGTAGCCCAAATGTCACCAAGATGTAGCCCAAGTATAGCCCAATGACAGAATATCCCAGAGTGTTCTAACGAACAACTAGAGCGCTAACAGTCTTACTTATGACAAAAGTATGGCACACCTGAAGCCATCTTGATTGGAATAAAGTGGTAACACTTAAAACATTTAATTTACAAAGGAACAAAATGAGGGGGTTCATTTTGCCACAGAAATTATGATTAGTGCTCCAGAAAGAAAAACTGGGGCACATTTTGACTTCTCAAATCCTCTTCTATTTCATAAAAAAATTCTGACATGCAGACTGAAACATGCACTTTGAATACCAGCAGCAGACTTCCCTAGTGAGGAGTAGCTTTACTACAGTGATCTAATGAGCAACTAGAGTGCTAACATTCAGAATTTATGGCAAATGTGTGACACATCTGAATGCCTTCTTGATGGAACCAAAGTAAAAACTGAAAGTATTTCCTACTGAGGAGACTGCAGTAAATGAGGAAATTAGGAAACTTCATAACAAATAAATCTCCCAAGATGGCCACCAGAGACAAAAGAGCCCACATGTAGCCCAAATATCACCCAGATGTAGCCCAAGTATAGCCCAATGACAGAATGTCCCAGAGTGTTCTAACGAACAACTAGAACGCTAACAGTCTTATTTATGACAAAAGTATGGCACACCTGAAGCCATCTTGATTGTAATAAAGTGGTAACACTTAAAACATTTGATTTACAAAGGAACAAAATGAGGGGGTTCATTTTGCCTTAGAAATTATGATTAGTTCTGCAGAAAAAAAATTTAGGGCACATTTTGACTTCTCAAATCCTCTTCTATTTCATAAACAAATTCTGACATGCAGACTGACACATGCACTTTGAATACCAGCAGCAGACTTCCCTGGTGAGCAGTAGTTTTACTACAGTGATCTAATGAGCAACTAGAGTGCTAACATTCAGAATTGATTGCAAATGTGTGACTCATCTGAATGCCTTCTTGATGGAACCAAAATAAAAAACTGAAAGTATTCCCACTGAGGAGACTGCAGTAAATGAGGAAATTAGGAAACTTCATAACAAATAAATCTCCCAAGATGGCCACCAGAGACAAAAGAGCCCAAATGTAGCCCAAATATCACCCAGATGTAGCACAAGTATAGCCCGATGACAGAATGTCCCAGAGTGTTCTTAAGAACAACTAGAGCGCTTACTGTCTTACTTATGACAAAAGTATGGCGCACCTGAAGCCATCTTGATTGGAATAAACTGGTAACACTTAAAACTTCATAACAAATAAATCTCCCAAGATAGCCACCAGAGACAAAAGAGCCCAAATGCTGCACAAATATCACCCAGATGTAGCCCACATGTAGCCCAATGACAGAAGTGTGCAAAAAACTTATTTTTTGTGTATTTGCAGTTTTATATAGTGCAGACTTGTCAGGTATTGGAGTGCTTTACATGAGCATTGGTTACATCACACAAGATCAAATTCATTTTGTTTGTAGACATGGGGAGATCAAGTGATTTGACCAGAATCACAGAATGTTGAACTGAAGCAGAAACTCCAACCTGGTTCCCCAGTTGCAAAGTGTGCAGCTCTGGAAGTAACACCACATCCTCTCCCCTAGGTGCAACATTTAATCAAGTGGTCAACTGGATAAAAAAACATTAAGATTGCAAATAATTTAAAAGTTCTTTGTCGATATTTGAAAACTCAGAAAATATGTCCTCATTTTAGTTTTTTAGAACACTAACCATAATTTTGATGCAAATAAGACCCTCTCATATATGTAATTTCTAAAGGAAATACTCTAGGTATTACAGTTTTGATTACATCAAGATGATGTCAGGCGTTCCACACTTTTGTAATAAATATAGAATGTTAGCAATCTAGTTGTTCATTGGGATACTGTTGAGAGGCAGAGGCCAGGGGTACGGACTCTGAAAATTGAAGGCAGGTAGGAGTGCAGAGGCAAAATTTTACCACACTGGGCAGGCAGGAAGGGCAGTGGCAGCACAACAGACTATGGAGGGCAGTGGAAAGGGGGGCAGGGGCAACACACCAACAATACAGGACTGGCAAGAGAGGCTGTGGCAATATAATAGACCATTGTGGCCAGAAGGAAGAGGCAGTGGTAGTACTACCATACATGCAAACAGACCCGTTTCAGCCAGGAAACGTCCAATGTTTTTAAGCTCAAATGGGCTTTATTTGATCTGTCTCCTCTCTACAATCTCCTCTTTTTCAATGTAACTCAAAGGGGAAAATCAATAACCCAGTCTTTTTCAAAATCTCCCTCTTACCAAGTTCAAAATGTTCGCAAGTATTGTACATTGGATCATGGTATGCAGGAGGAGTTGGGGTAGGGACATGGACTCGGATAACAGAGGACAGGAGGGACATGGAGAGGTGCACCAAACTGACCCTACAGGGCAGGCATCAGGGTTTGCAGCAGCACAATACACCACACAGCGCATGCGGGACGGGAGTGCAGCACAACAATGCATAGAAAGCAATAGGGAGGGGACAGGACCATGCACATGGACAACAGAGAACAGAGGGGAAAGAGGCAATGGTAGCTAGCTGACCATAATGGACAGACAGGAGATAAAGCTGCAGCATAACAGACCATGAATTGCGGAGGGACGGATCAGGGGCATTACAATGGAACAGACAAGCCAGGAGGGAGGGAATAGGGGTCTGCACATGGAAACAGAGGGCTGGGGGCAAGGGGGCAGGGCAGGAGCAGCAAGATGACCATGGAGGTCAGGAAGGATGGGCACTAGAAACAAGACACACCATGGAGAGCAACAATGAGACTATGATGGCATACACACAGACCATGGAGGGAAGGTGGGAGGGGGTCAGGGGCAGCTAGCTGACCACACAGGGAAGGTGGGAGGGGCCATGGCAGCACAGAAGAACATGCATGGCAAGCGGGAGGGTTAGTGGCAGCACAATGGCTATGATGGGCAGGAAGGAGGGTGCAGGGGCATGCACAAAGGACCATGGAGGATAGAAGGGAGGGTCAGGACCTGGCACAGACAAGAGAGTTCAGGGGAATGGGCTTCACAACAGACCGCGCGGGGCAGGCAGGAGGAGCAGTTGCAGCACAACAGACCAGGGAGGGCAGAAGGGTGTGGCAGTAAAATGGACCTTGGAGGACAGGAGGGAGGGGATAGGGGCATGGCATGTGGACAAGCAGGGTGGAGGTGGCAGGGACATGTTACAGTCATCTGACAATGCTAGGCAGGTGGGAGGGGAGTGGCAGCTCAACAGAACACTCAGAGGAGATAGGAGTGGCAGGTCCATGGTACATGGTGGGCAAAAAGGATGGAGCAGGGGCATGCTCAAAGA
Source organism: Triturus cristatus (assembly GCF_964204655.1). Classification (NCBI taxonomy): domain Eukaryota; kingdom Metazoa; phylum Chordata; class Amphibia; order Caudata; family Salamandridae; genus Triturus; species Triturus cristatus. The sequence continues at coordinate 115,168,480 of NC_140588.1, forward strand.
CATCGGAGGGCTGGGGGAAGGAGAATAGGGGCGGCAAGCTAAGCACAGAGGCTAAGCAGGAGGTCAATGATGGGCCATAGAATTGGGCAATGGAGGGCAGGTGGAGTGGACTGGTACATCATGCTAAATGGAGGGCAGTGGCAGCACATCAGACCATGCATGGCAGGAGGGAGGAGGCTAGTCCATGGATTCAGACAACAGAGGATAGGGAGGAGGTGGATGGGGCAGTAAGCTAACTGTTCAGAGAAGGTGGGTATTAGGAACTTTATTGTTTTTAAAATGTGTGTCTGTGCGAACTACTTAAAATATGAACAAGTATGTAGCATAATCTCACTTTTATTCAGGAAGAAGAGGACGTTTGTGACTGTGACTCCGGGCTCACTTGGCATAAACACCCCCTGACCCTCCACCCCCCATCGCAAAATGTAATGCCCGTGAAAAGGGTAGGTGGATGCAGTGTTATATAGAACATAGTCCTGAGAGCACGATTGAAAATGAAAACTAGATATAGTATATGGTATAAACTATGCACCAAAAAGTGTGATATAAGATGAACCGAGGCTTGAAATATAATATGCAATACATTGTGCGCAATGACAGATTCATTGGAGAGCGCGCAATAGCACAGGCACTAGCGTGTGCTATGCAATATGCGCCTTGGAGTGTAATATGCACAGGGCAGTGTTGTGTAACCTAACTAGTCTCTAAAGTTGTAATATAAAATATGTGCTGGGGAGTGTAACGTTGCATATGCACTGTGACAAAGATATGGATCCCAGATTGTAATATGTATGGCATAGCGCTGTGCGTTATAACATGGGCATCGAGGAAGGCATGTTAGATGGGGCAATATAACCTGTGCGAAGGCAAGTGTGGCATGACATATTCACGGGGTGGTGTTACAGTGCACATGGGCTAGAGAGTGGCTGTCAGGGCTGTGGTAGGCGCAGCTAGATTTCCGACATTTTGCATACACTCTAGGAGTCAGGCTGGTCGTTTGGTAGGCAGGCGTAGAAAGGTTTCAGTTCGATCGCTTGCTGCCATCTTGCGATCCTTTAGCGCTTAGGATTCAGGTTCACACCCCCCTCAAGATGGCCGCTGGCTGGTACATCTGCCTTCCAGTTATTTTAGGTTCAGGCAGCGGTGTAGTCTTTTCTCAGTTTTTGAAGTGCGCGAGCGCGTCCTCAGCGCGGCGCACTTCAACCGTCAAAATTGGTTTGACAAGACAGAGTTTCCTATCGCTCCGTATTTCGTTTGAATAAGTCCCCGTCCAGATTCAGGCAGTTAGTTCTGAGAGAGTTAACTTCCCCTAAGGTTCCTTCCAGGCCCCTAGTCATTTGGGTTCCAGTTATTTGTTCCCTCTCCTCAGGAGTACAGTTCTAGTTTTTAGTCACAGCTTGAGGTGAAGAGTCCAAATCCTTTCCTGTTCCACCACATCTCGACGGACAAGAAGAAGGTAGAATCAATTCTCGAGCTTGCCCTTCAGAGAAGTAAGTGCTGATTTTTCCTATATCTCGTGGATTCCACAAAAGGCTTTGTGACTTTCTATCAATTTAATGAGAGAAGAGACAATCTCTCAGGTGGTGAAATCAGGGCGGCAGTGAGAGAATAGAGATGCGCTATCTCTAAAAAAATCACAGAGCTCCAGAACATTTTCAGAAAGAAAGACTAGAGAGAAAGTAGTCGCAAGAAACAAGTAAGAACTAAAGGAGACCTTGCAAGAGATGCAGCAGAGCATATATAATATATATATATATACATATATGAATTGAACTTTCAACCTAATTTTTCTGCTTCGCTCTGGAAGTAGAAGAAAGAGAATTTGGTGAACATTTATTTGAACATTACTCAATCTTCTAGTAGAATACAGGTAACGACGGACTTCTAGGGGAGGAGGTGTGGAAGGGATATGAGGTAGATCAGGTTTACATATGTTTCTATTTGCAGGAGTGGTACCCACCTTTCAACTCCACTACTCACCCACTAGAAGGTATCAACTAAGAGCAGAGAGCGGCAAAACACAGTGTCAGGACAGGTACAGTAGGTTAGAAGTCAATGTAATATCAGTGTAGAGCGAGTGGTAAGAATTGTTGTTAAGTAACTCTCGTTGCAGGAATCGGAAGACAAGATCCGAATCCAGTCCAGGAAGAAGACGCAGTGTTGTCTCTCTTTTCTGTCCAATTCCCCTTTCCCCCTCTCTGCTGCTCGTGAGCCTTTGAGCTCGCGGTAGCGGAGTGGTGGAGTGGAGATCAAGCATCGGCTCCTGTGGAAAAGGCTCAATCGACTCAGGTACCTTGACAGAACCTTGACAGATTGAAGTGCCCGCAATTTAAATTCCACCCGAGCACGATGGCTGAGGGAATTGATGTAAAGGCTCTAGCAACGGTGTTAGATAGTATTCAGAAACAGCTAAGTGACGCCTTGGAAGATAACAAGTCCCTGAGAGAAGAGGTTAGGAAGTCAGCCCAAGAAGCTCGTTATTTGCGTCAGCAGTTTGACGAGTTTTCCGGAGGTTCTCCTTCCTCAGTTAAGGAAGATAAGCCTCCTTCTTTTGCTCCTGCCCCGTCTGCTGCAGAACTCACTACTCAGGTAATTCATGCTATCTCCCCGACAATTCCATTGGCAGCTCCAGAAAGATTTAGTGGGGACCCACACAAGGCCCAAATTTTTCTCACACAATGTTCCTTACACTATCTCTGTCGACCCATCATTTTTAAGGAAGATCAATCTAAGGTGGCTTTCATGCTGTCGTACCTGAGTGGAGATGCTGCTGCCTGGTCCATGCCCTTGGTGAACAACAATGATTCCATTTTGTATGATTTTGAAGGATTCAAGAGAGAATTTTTACGGATTTTTGACAGAAGAACCATCTCCCAATCCACGGACAATGAGCTGTTAGATCTTAAGCAGGGGAATCGTGAATTAGTGGCATACCTGGCCCAATTCAACAAACTAATTGTGGAAACCAGTTGGCCTGAGGAAAAACGAGCTGCAATTTTCTATCGAGGTCTAAAGGATGAGTTAAAGGATGGTCTATCACAGATCCCAAGGCGTCCTACTGAGGTTTCAGAACTAATTGACTTAGTCCTACAGATTGATCAGCGACAAAGTGAAAGAAAGAGTGAGAGACGTAAGGAATTTAGGAATGTCCCACCTCGGTTTGACAGAATAAAATCAGAAGGATCAAGGTTAAAGGAAGCTGTGTCTGAGGAAGAGCCTATGCAAATTGGTTCAGTAAGAGGGCCTCTGTCGAAGGAAGAAAGGGAGAAGAGACGATTGGGCAAGTTGTGCATGTACTGTGGGAACTCTGGTCATTTTGTGCGGGAATGTACAAAGAGTCCCAAGAACAATTTTGGGTTAAAAGATCGGCTCCACCAGTAGAAGGGGTTGCCCTGGTGGAAGCGAAGGAACAGTCAACTCCAGAACCAAAGTTAGTGGCAAATACCTTGCAATCATCGGCGCCACATTTGATCATTTCTGTGCAAATAAGATTTGGAGGTCGGATCAAGGATGGAATTTCTGTCATGATTGACTCAGGGGCTACTGGAAATTTTTGCGACATAGGTTTTGCCAAGTCTCTCGGAATCACCTTTTTGAGAAAAGAAAGGCCTGAGCCGGTTCGCGCAGTGGACGGAACGAGCTTGTCCTCCGGTCCTATTGTGTATGATACTGAGAAGATCCTGTTGAGTGGACCTGGACAACATCTTAGTTCCTTGCAATTTAGTCTGATCGACGCTCCACAATTTCAGCTGATTTTGGGTCTGCCTTGGCTCACTGAGCATAACCCGCAAATTGATTGGGCCAGACGTTCGATTTGCATGGACTCTGAGTATTGTTTACGTCATTGCTTTCACACGATTCCAGATCCCCCAGAAGTTTCACAATCCCAACTCTTAGCAAGCTTCCCCAAGACAATTTGTGCGCTAGACACCCAAGAAATTCCCCTTGAATACGAAGATCTGGCCTCAGTGTTCGACGAAAGAGAGGCAGAACGTTTGCCACCCCATCGGGAGTACGACTGCCGAATCGAGCTTGAGCCAGGAGCCTCCCTTCCCTGTAGTCGGATTTATGCATTGTCTGAAGCGGAAAATGCCCATCTCAAGGAATATCTGAACAGATACCTGGCCAACGGTTTCATTCGCCCTTCCCAGTCTCCGGTCTCGTCCCCACTTTTTTTCATCCCCAAGAAAGATGGCCAATTAAGGACTTGCATAGACTATCGCGCCCTTAACTTGGTAACCAAGAAGAACCGTTATCCGCTCCCCTTGATCTCGGAGCTGTTGGACCAGGTGAAAGGAGCGAAAGTTTACTCTAAATTGGATTTGAGAGGGGCTTACCATTTGGTACGTATGGCAGAAGGCGAAGAGTGGAAAACCGCCTTTCTTACCCGTTTTGGTTTATTTGAGTACCAAGTCATGCCATTTGGCTTATGCAATGCTCCGGCTGCATTCCAGCATTTTTTGAATGATGTTTTGCGAGAATTTTTAGATCGCTTCGCAGTGGTTTACATAGATGATATCCTCATATTCTCTGCCAGCGAGGAAGAACATATCCAGCACGTCAGATCCATTCTGAAGAAATTGCTTGAAAATCAACTTTTTGTCAAACTGGAGAAGTGTGTTTTTCATACGACTCAAGTTGAGTTTTTGGGATTTGTGTTGTCCTCAGATGGAGTTTCCATGGATGAGTCTAAGGTGCGAGCAATCAAGGAGTGGCCCTCTCCGCGTACAGTAAAGGAGGTACAGAGTTTCCTTGGATTCGCCAATTTTTATAGGCGATTTATCATCAACTTTTCTGAGCGAGTTTGTCCTCTTACGAGATTATTGAGGAAGAAGACCAAATTTGAGTGGAATGCAGAAACGGAATTAGCATTTAACGAGCTCAAGAAAATCTTTGTATCATCTCCAGTCTTACTCCACCCGGATCCGGGAGAACCATTTTTTGTGGAAGCAGATGCCTCCGATTTGGCCATCGGTGGGGTTTTGTCCCAGCGACATAAGCAGACAGGTCAGCTACATCCAGTAGCTTTTCGCTCTAGGAAGTTGTCTGCGGCTGAAATCAATTATCCCATTGCGGATAAGGAACTGTTGGCAGTCAAGGATGCCTTCACGGAATGGAGACATTATTTGCTGGGAGCAAGGCATGTGGTGACTGTATTTACTGATCATCGGAATCTCCAGTTTTTGAAATCTGCCCGTACCTTGACCCCACGCCAATTGAGATGGTCTTTATTTTTTGCAGATTACGACTTTGTTTTAACTTACAAACCTGGATCGGCAAATGGGAAGGCAGATGCCTTATCTCGCCTAAATGTGAGCGCCGACAACAAGACTGCAGAAAAAGGAGTCATAATTCCAGCAGATCGGATAATCGGAACACTCACCTACTCCGACATAGAACAGAAGTTACCAAACTTGCGGTCTTTGGAAGAAGTTAGAGGTTGGACGGCAAAAGGGAAAGAATATCAAGTCAAGGATGGAAGACCCGTCTACCAAGACAAGTTGTTCGTGTCTAGTCGGGAGCTGCAAGAACAAATCATTGAACACTTTCATGACAATATGCTGGCCGGGCACAAGGGAGTAAAGAAAACTACAGAACTGATTCGAAGAGAGTTTTGGTGGCCAGCAATGGAAGCTCAGGTGCGGCAGTATGTAGCTACTTGCGAGCCTTGTATCAAGGGAAAGACACTTAGAAGGGCTCCCCAAGGGTTTTTGCAGCCATTGCCCCCAGCCCCGTACCCGTGGCATACTATTTCAATGGATTTCATAGTGGATCTACCTTCCAGTGAGGGTCTATCTGTCATTTGGGTTGTGGTGGACCTTTTTTCTAAGATGAGTCACTTTATCCCTTTAAAGGCCCTCCCCAATGCTACCCAGCTGTCCAAACTGTTCACACAGCACATTGTCAAGGCCCACGGAATCCCAAAGGTTGTTATCTCTGACAGGGGTCCTCAGTTTGTCTCTCGCTTTTGGAGATCCTTTTTGAAAAGATTGGGTGTAGACTCTCGTCTGTCTTCCAGTTTCCATCCTGAGACTGATGGACAGACCGAGAGAGTGAATCATGAGCTGGAGCAGTTCCTGCGCCTGTTCTTGATGGACCAGGAGGGAGATTGGCCAGACCTGATTTGGGCGGCAGAGTTCACTTATAACAATGCTGAGCATGCTTCCACAGGTTTCTCTCCGTTTTATTTAAATTCTGGTCGTCATCCAAACGTTTGGGTAGACAAGGAGTCTAGTGATGTCCCTGCCGTGGAGACAGTGGTTCAGGATTTACATAAGGCCTATCAATTAGCTACTAGAAATCTGTCTCAGGCTAAGATTTCTTACAAGAAGCAGGCCGATAAGAAGAGACGTCCCAATCCTGTTTACAAGAAGGGAGATCTAGTCTGGTTGTCTACTAGAAATTTACGTTTGAAGGGAAACAGAAAGTTTCAGCCGAGGTACATGGGTCCCTTTCAGGTAGACAGAATGGTGAATCCAGTCAGTGTGAAGTTAAGTCTTCCTCCTAGATTGAGGATACATCCAGTTTTTCATGTTTCCTTGCTTCAGTGGAGTCCAAAAGGGGTTAGGTACAGAAATTCTCCTTCCCCAGTTTTGGTACAGGGGCAGGAGGAATTTGAGGTGAAAAGAATACTCGACTCTAAAGTTCAAGGAGGGAAAATGTTCTACCTCGTAGATTGGAAAGGTTGTGGTCCAGAAGAGAGATCTTGGGAGCCCCAATCCAATATCCATGCTCCCCGTTTGCTGAGAGATGTTCACCGCACACACCCCACTAAGCCCAAAGGGGGTAGGGAGGGGGTTTTGGTGGGAGGTACTGTCAGGGCTGTGGTAGGCGCAGCTAGATTTCCGACATTTTGCATACACTCTAGGAGTCAGGCTGGTCGTTTGGTAGGCAGGCGTAGAAAGGTTTCAGTTCGATCGCTTGCTGCCATCTTGCGATCCTTTAGCGCTTAGGATTCAGGTTCACACCCCCCTCAAGATGGCCGCTGGCTGGTACATCTGCCTTCCAGTTATTTTAGGTTCAGGCAGCGGTGTAGTCTTTTCTCAGTTTTTGAAGTGCGCGAGCGCGTCCTCAGCGCGGCGCACTTCAACCGTCAAAATTGGTTTGACAAGACGGAGTTTCCTATCGCTCCGTATTTCGTTTGAATCAATCCCCGTCCAGATTCAGGCAGTTAGTTCTGAGAGAGCTAACTTCCCCTAAGGTTCCTTCCAGGCCCCTAGTCATTTGGGTTCCAGTTATTTGTTCCCTCTCCTCAGGAGTACAGTTCTAGTTTTTAGTCACAGCTTGAGGTGAAGAGTCCAAATCCTTTCCTGTTCCACCACATCTCGACGGACAAGAAGAAGGTAGAATCAATTCTCGAGCTTGCCCTTCAGAGAAGTAAGTGCTGATTTTTCCTATATCTCGTGGATTCCACAAAAGGCTTTGTGACTTTCTATCAATTTAATGAGAGAAGAGTCAATCTCTCAGGTGGTGAAATCAAGGCGGCAGTGAGAGAATAGAGATGCGCTATCTCTAAAAAAACCACAGAGCTCCAGAACATTTTCAGAAAGAAAGACTAGAGAGAAAGTAGTCGCAAGAAACAAGTAAGAACTAAAGGAGACCTTGCAAGAGATGCAGCAGAGCATATATAATATATATATATATACATATATGAATTGAACTTTCAACCTAATTTTTCTGCTTCGCTCTGGAAGTAGAAGAAAGAGAATTTGGTGAACATTTATTTGAACATTACTCAATCTTCTAGTAGAATACAGGTAACGACGGACTTCTAGGGGAGGAGGTGTGGAAGGGATATGAGGTAGATCAGGTTTACATATGTTTCTATTTGCAGGAGTGGTACCCACCTTTCAACTCCACTACTCACCCACTAGAAGGTATCAACTAAGAGCAGAGAGCGGCAAAACACAGTGTCAGGACAGGTACAGTAGGTTAGAAGTCAATGTAATATCAGTGTAGAGCGAGTGGTAAGAATTGTTGTTAAGTAACTCTCGTTGCAGGAATCGGAAGACAAGATCCGAATCCAGTCCAGGAAGAAGACGCAGTGTTGTCTCTCTTTTCTGTCCAATTCCCCTTTCCCCCTCTCTGCTGCTCGTGAGCCTTTGAGCTCGCGGTAGCGGAGTGGTGGAGTGGAGATCAAGCATCGGCTCCTGTGGAAAAGGCTCAATCGACTCAGGTACCTTGACAGAACCTTGACAGTGGCATAGTATAAGCACTAGCTGGTGGAATACAATACAGAGGTCTGAGGCACTCGGCGGGCACTGGTGGGTGTAACACAGCATTGGGCTCAGCCCGGAGAATGCTTTGACTCTCAAGTGAGATTCATCTCCTTTCCAGAGAGTAAAATAAAAAGTATTACACATCCGGTGGTGGATGTGTATTTTATTAACCGTGAGGGGGGTTTCTTGCATAGTTTGGTCGAATTTTTGTCGAATCCCCTTTGAATAGCTTGGTGTGCGTGTATATTAAATGTGCCCGTCAATAGCTATCCATGTTTGTATAAATAAACAACAAGGGTGTCTACTTGGAGAGTACCCACTGGCGGGGATGCCGGGATTAGGCACGGTGGGTCGTCAGACACGTCGGAGCTTCACTAGCGGTGTAAATACATTCCACGTGGATTCATTCTATGCATAGTCGCCTTTTAATGAATATCACGCAAATCGTCATGGTGATAGGTACATACGGTTTGTCCAGCATGTCCTAGGTGTTTCTATAAATATACATATTTTTTAAATAATAAAAAACAAAGGCCGGCCCCGGGGGATGGGGTCCCCGGGGCCATAAGTGGCCTTAGGAGGGGGGCCACCCGCACCCTCCTAAAGAATAAAAAAAAAAAGGCCATGACCCGGGGGTTGGGGTCCCTGGGGCTGATTAATAGCTTTTGGAGGGCCAAATTAATTTTTTTCAAGAAAAAAAATTAGGGTGCAGGGCAAGTAAATTAGAAAAAGAAGGGGGGCCACACAGCCCTCCTTCTTAAAAAATAAAATAAATAAAAGACCGGCATAGTGTTGGAGGCCACGCCCCCTCCTTGCAGCACTCTGCAAACGCGCCCCTGGCCAGTTGTAAGTTGGGGAATTAATTCCCCTTCAATACTGAGGGTCCCTGAGGGCCAACAAGCCCAACAGGTATCTCCAGTATGCGCCAGGGAGCTGCGTTGCAGACAGGTGTTCTGAGGCCACGCCCCTTTTTACACCTCTATGCAACGCAGCTCTGTGGCGCTTACTGGAGGTACCTAGTGGGCTAGTTTGACCCTAGGGACCCTTAGGATTCAAGGGGACTTAATCTCTCAACTTAGAACGGCCACAGTGCGCGTTTACACAGTGGTGAAGGGAGGGGACGGGGCCTGAGGTGACGTGTGCAAACACGCCCTGCGGCGCGTTTTAAGTTGGGGAAATATTTCCCTTTCAATCCTGAGGGACCCTGGGGGCCAACTAGCCCACCAGGTGCTTCCAGTAAGCGCCACTGCTCTGCGTTGCAGAGAGGTGGTCTAGGCCGTGCCCCTTTTTACATCTCTCTGCAACGCAGCTCTGTGGCACTTACTGCAGGTACCTAGTGGTCTAGTTGGACCCTAGGGACCCTCAGGATTCAAGGGGACTTAATCTCCCAACTTAAAACAGCCACAGGGCGTGTTTACACAGTGGGGAAGTGAGGGGACGGGCCTGAGGTGACGTTTGCAAACACGCCCTGTGGCACGTTTTAAGAGGTAGTTTTAATCCCCTGCCCTATTATATACTAGGGGCTTACAGAGGAGGTCATGCTGATCACACGGTGATCTCAACGCATAGTGTTCCCTAGTGTATGTAGGTGGTTTCACTGTATTCTGAGCGTCTTTTAACATAGCACTGGCTCTAGGACTGGTTAGTCAGACTCAGTTACCACCAGTATCCGTCTGAAAAAGTTGAGGGTACAGGATGATTTTGCAACAAGGCTACTTTCTGCTCTTCTGTTTGTTCTTTCTGCACGTTATCCTTCTTCCTGCACTTTTCTTCGTCTTTGAGGACTTCTGTTGCTTCTTTCTGCATTTCTTTTTTTCTTTCTGTGCGTTTTTTCTTCTTTCTTCACATGTCCTATCTCTGTAGGCATAGTTAGAAATTAGCATTTAAAAAACCTTTGAAATTCACTGAAAAAACCATAGGTTTTAGGCACGTTATAGTTAGGAATTAGCATTTAAAAAACCTTAGAAATTAACTGAAAAAACCATAGGTTTCAGGGGCGTTATAGTTAGCTGGACTTTTCACTCATACAAAACCATTGAAATTCCCCCGTTATAGTTAGTTCAGCTAACTATAACTCGCGCGCCCGCAATGCACTGCTGATGACGTCACATATTACATCAATCATGACATGGTCAGTGACATCACTCATGACATCACTGATGACATCTCAAATGACATCACTGATGACATCATCCATGTGATAGTGTGGCAGACCTCCTCTCCCCCTAATATAACCTTTGATACACACATTCAAAAATAGAAACTAAAATTTTCAAAACAATGGACATACCAATACCAGTTACAACAACCTATTCAGTAATTCTAAGATCCACATACACATCCACTCATTCACCAACAGTCCTATACAGTCACTCATACATGTACTCACTCATCATATGTACTCATATACCTATACATCCTGTTACAAAACGCCACTCATCCATAAAGTTACTCACACACATAGTCACTCATGCTAATAAAGAATCAAACATCCATTTACTTGCATATACAGTTATACACACACCACCACACTTACTTCTACAGAAACGTACACATACTTAGTGTTTTAAACAATCACTTATAGAAACACATACGTATTCATACAGGAACTCTTTCAATCTCTCACTCTCACATATACTCACTTATATACACCAATAGTCACATATACTAGTTTAAAACATATGTAGTTACTCATAAAGACACTATTGAGACAGTCATTCACTCACTAACACACCCATGCACACACTCATCCACCCATACAGTCCTGCACACATGCTGTCTTCAACACATACAAACAGTGAGTCACTCATTCATACACCTATGCACTACGTAATACCCCCCACCGAACCATACAGACACTCAGACACTCATACTGATACTCAAAAAACCAACTAATAACCTATATAGACACTCATGTAGCTACTCACCAAAGCATGCAGCCACTTATACGCAAAGTGAGAGACTGATACAGATATTTACATATTTAAACATTACTCACTAAGCCATGTATTCACTAAGATACACTTAATCAGTCAGTTATACAATCAATTTTTCAAAAACAAATCATCCATTTAGACACTTATATACCCATTTATTCTTGCATCGACCTTGAGATATACATATAAGAAACATATGTAATTTTCAGAAAAACACACATTCACTGGATGATGTCATCAGTGATATCATCAGTGATGTCATTTGAGATGTCATCAGTGATGTCATGAGTGATGTCACTGACCAGGTCATGAGTGATGTAATATGTGATGTCATCAGCAATCAATCAATCAATCAAAATACACTTTATTCGATTTTTAAAATCATAAAAGCCATAAAACAACAATATATACAGTTTAAAATACATAACTCTTAAATTTACAGGTCAAGGCACAGTCATTATATACAAAAATGCAAGTGGGCAATACAAAACAAAATTATGTGGTCACACTTCACAATTTTCCCAGTTTATACCGCATGAGTAGCGGGCAGAGTCCTTGTTTTAGTTCTGTGAGCTGCCACTAAAAAACTAGCCACAGAGTATATAATACGAATACTGCCGAGAGACTGTAAATAAACTAGGGCTGGCCTTACTTGGACAAACCCTGCTTCTTTTAAAATAGGTAACAGGTATTTGTTCCTGGAAACCCTATATAAACTGCAAAACATCATAAAGTGCATAGTGTCCTGAGTGGAAAATTCATCGCATTTGCACGGCGGGCCCCTTTCCGGTTTGCTCCAAGACTGATAACAGCCTAGAATGTGAGGGATTAAATTAAATCTAAATTTAATTAACAAATGTCTGTGAAAGGGCTTTGTTACAAGACTAAGATAGGGCTCTAAGGACGGGGAAGATATCAACATATAATGTGATCTGACTGTTGTTTTTGTCAGTTCGTGCTCCTTGCGAGCCAGTCTCGCCTTTCTCATGAAGTGTGTTTTAATCCAGTTACTATCCTCTTTCCTAATAGACGACGGCAAATTAAATAAATTGGGGCGTCCTAACTGTATAAAAGTGTGTCTCACGTACTCCAACCAGGGAATTCTCTTCATATGATCGAGAGACATAACATCCTGCAGGATGGCATGGTTAAGGGATAATTCGTTATTTAGCCATGTCTTCAGCCAGCATGTTAAGGGGGCCAATCTGAGCTTATCTGTTACAGAGTCTAGACCCACCTCCTCATGGATCGAGAAGGTAGGGGTAGACTGAGGAACAGAGAGGAGATGTCTTAGAAACTTGTTTTCTGCTCGTTGTAAGGTTTTCTGGGTAACATACCCCCATAGTGACGAACCGTATATGGCTATGGAGATGCACTTAGCATTATATATTTTTAAGAGGGCCTCCATGGGCCTTGCCCCCAGCCTACTTGCGAACCCCATAAGGGCAGATGTGGCTCTCACCATTGAAAGGTTCTTTATCTTCATCTGGGGTCCCCAGGTACCCTTCTCATCGAATGTTACCCCCAGGTAGGGAAAAGATGTAACCCTGGACTCTATCTCGCCCTTACAAAAAAATGAAATATTTTTACCCTTCTTACTGTGACGGGCAACCACCATGGTATGGGACTTATTGGCATTAGGTTTCAGATCTAACTGGTCCATGAATGCCCTAAATGAATCCAACAAATGCTGGAGGGCTCCCCAGTGCGTGCTAACAGGACTGCATCGTCCGCGTAAAGGAGAGCAGGTATTCTTATCTCTCCTACATGCGGCACATCCCCCTCCACGGCCTCAAGATGTTTACCAAGGCCGTTTATATAGATGGTAAAAAGGAGGGGGGCCAAGATGCAGCCCTGCCGCACTCCTCTCTCCGATTTGAAGTGACTAGTGCACCTTCCCTCTTTGGTAACCCTTACTTTTGCAAAAAGTTCCTGGTGGAGTGATGCCATGAAGTTCACAAGTGACTTATCAACCCCCAGCTCTAATAGGGCAACCCACAGTTTTGACCTGTTCACTAAGTCAAATGCCGAGCAGAGGTCCATGAACGCCAAGAACAAGGACCCCTCCTTGGCGAATGTGTATTTAGATATTAGCATATGGAGATTTAAGCACTGGTCCACAGTGCCTCTCTTTTCCCTAAAGCCATACTGTACATTTGACAGTCCTCCCCTCCTCTTGATATTTTCTCTAAGTTGGTAGAGTAAGACTCTGCCTAGGATCTTAATAGCAGAGTCTAGGAGAGAAATGGGCCTGTAGCACCCCGGGTCATCCCGCTGGCCCTTCTTAAAAATAGGCACGATGACTGATGTGGCCCAGCTACTAGGAAAGATATTTCTGTTATCAACTGTGAAAACACGGCTTAAGACCCCTGCCCACAGTTTTGGAGAGTACATGTAAAAGTCACCCGGGACCCCATCCGGCCCAGGGGCTTTCTTTTTGGATGTCTCCAAAATTGCCCTCTCCACCTCAGCTGGAGTAAAAACTAACGGTGCACACTCTAGGGGCTCCCACCGATTATTAAGAGCACCCAGGTCACTAGCACCATAAACTATTCTAAAGTGGTTAAGCCATTTTTCATCCGGGATAACACAATCCATTACCTTATAATCCACATCTGAGAAAAAGGATTGGTTCACGGTAGCCCAAAACTGAGAACTGTCACGCAAAACATCGCTTGACATTAGTTTCTCCCACGCCGCTTGTTTTATAACTTGCTTTCTCCCCATAATGGTGGCCTTATACACCTTTCTTGCTTCAGCGATCTCAGTCCTATCTGTCGGATTGCTTTTCAGGGCCGTCATTAATTCCTTATGGGCTTTGGAGCACTTTATATCAAACCACCTATGTTGTTTTTCCACCCCCGGGTGCATTTAACCATTAGGGCTTCGGAAATTTGCGCACAAACACCTTCAAACGCCCCATGACTTCGTGTGCTGGGGCACCCTCCTCCTGGCAGATCCCCATTAGCCCCTCTATTTTAGGGAGTAATTCCTGCATAAAATTCCCGGGCACCACATTCGCCCATTTGAGCCTTCTCTCTTGATCTGTAGGGCATAAGGCTGGTCCCGGAATACTGAGGCGAGACTTGACGTCCAGCCGTTCACCCCACAAGACCACAAGCAAAACAGGATTGTGGTCACTGTGGATTGAAACTATTGCGTTATAGGACACAACTCTGGATAAAAAGCCTGGGGTCAGGAAGATATAGTCAAGTATTGAACCGGGGATTGATCCTTTATAAGTGGCGGTTCTTGCCCCGCTCTCCGAAATGTCGGCTTCATATAAGTTTTAATTAGCGAGCAGCTCCTCAAGGGCTTCTCCCCCCTTAGAATGCTCAAAATGGGATGCCTGTATAGCCATCATATCCACCTGATATCCTACCACGCACAGGTCACTACATGGATGAACATTAAAATCGCCTAATAGAACCAGCTCAAAGTTTGTGTGATTGTTTTGACTGAACATAGAGAGGAAATTGTCCAAGCAATCTAAGTGGTCTGTTTCCGTATCTCTAGCCCAGGAATTGTAAAAATTAATTATGAGAACATTGCAGTTGGGTGAAACTGCCCATTCTACAATTAAAAGGTTTGATGAACCACTTTGAACCTGCCTAAATGTACCTTTCAGATTCAGAGAAAAGAGGGACATAAGGCCGCCCTTGGCCCTACCAGACATACTAGGAACAGCTGGGATAACAAAGGTAATAAAGCCGTCCAACCAAAAATTAGAAAAAGTATCCCAGGTTTCCTGGCACGCTATGATGTCATGGGCACTAATAAACTCGATCCAGGCTAAATCTCCCCTTTTGGCTCTTGCCCCTGCAATATTCCAGCTGATCAATTTACATACTTCAGGCTCACCGGGAGTGGGGGTTCTAGGGCTAATAATTTGTGCTGGGGCTGGCTGTCAATCGATTTCCTCGATGTCAGAAAGGGGAGAAAATCGATTGATCAAAGCCAAACCCATCGCCTTCCTTAACTTTATGCACAGGGTGTACGGCCAAAACTGCCCGGGTACCAGAATCCCTCACAAGATTATATTGTGTCAATGTCACTGGGCCTACACTGCCCGCTATAGAGTACATACTCCCTCTAACTCGCCCTAGGCGGTTGTCCCAAGAACCAGGGGCTGGCGGTGGGGGCGGGTAGAAATACCCCAGGGGAATAGGTCTCAAACAGTCGGTCCCTGAGATATCCGACCCATCCCAGAATAATCTATCAGCCAGGTCTGGGCGATCAAAATTAACGATAACACAATCGCCCTGCACTTTCTTTGTTTGTTTCCCAATCCACCCTACCCTGCTAGCAAATATCACCTTATTGGCGATTTCGGTCCCACCACTGCTTGCCTCCACGCACCATGACCTTGCCTTTGTAATTAAAGCAAGGATTCACCCGTTCCTTCTGCCAGAGGGGGTACACCAATGAAGATTGCAACTAGAGGGGCTGCCTCCGGGGCATATCGGTGTTTAATTTGCAGCCCTTTAGCCCCATATCTGCTACTATCTTTCTTGGATTACTGCTCCTCCTTTGAGGTCTTAGCTTGGTCCCCCCTGGCACTGGGCTTAGGTTAGTGCTGTTATTTGTTGGGTTTCCCGCCCCCCTCCATGACTGGGACCCTCCCGCAACTGGGCAAACTAGGATCAGATGTTTCCCTAGCATTACTAGGCCTTAGGTCCCATAACACACTTCCCCTGTCAATTGGGGGGAGATTGAGGAGAAGTCGTTGACCAGTTTATCAATTAAAGAATATTTTGTCAATAACCCAGCAAGGCAAGTGTTCAGTGTCTCAACGATGTCCTTCGCGATACCCAACAATAAGGGCTCGATACGGGCAGTGAACAATGTCTCTAGCTGGTCTCCGAGAGTAGCCTCCCGCACTTGGGCTGTTGCTAGATTGCCCTCAACTTTCCTCCTCCTTTTCGAGATTTGTTTAGGGTCTTGAGACCGTGGCTGTGTGGTCTCAGACAAAGCCAGGACCTGGATGTCATCAGGTGGAGGGGGCGCAGTGGGTGCATTGGGTGTTACGGTTGAGTTGGCCTTTAAAATAAGCCCCTCCGGCTCTATTGGGGCAAGTGGAGCAGCATTGATAGTATGTGCAGGCAATGACAATGAGGTAGAGGGTAAGCCCAGCTCCAATTCAGCACTTGCAATTTCCTTGGTAAGCGCACCCACCGCTGATGAGAGGTAAGAGATGATGGACTCAGAGTGTCTAGGCACCTTAGCCTTCTTACCTCCCTGGTCTGTAGTTACAGTATGTTTTCGCTTACCCATTATAAGCTCTCAGGCGGCTGGCCCAGCCCTGCCTCCTCCTTCCCACGACTGCCACAGACTGCCCGCCCTTTGCCCGGGCTTCGCCCGGCGCCACCCACGCGCGTCCGCGATGCGGAGGAAACAGCTGATGTTTAAGCGCCTCCGGGCGCGCTCAGGCAGTAAGTGGGCGGTGCTGGTCGCCGCTGTGCAGGCTGGGAGCTGTAGTCTCCCCCCACGGCAGCCGTGCGGTGTTGCGAGCAACGGCGACGGGGGAGAACACTCAGCATCAGGGCCCCAGCAGCGAAAGTGTCCGCAGCTGAAAATGCAGGTCAGTCCAGCCCCAGACAGTTGGTTAGTGAAGCCCCCGCTCCACCAAGGAAACAGCTGATGTTTAAGCACCTCCGGGCGCGCTCAGGCAGTAAGTGGGTGGTGCTGGTCGCCGCTGTGCAGGCTTGGAGCTATAGTCTTCCCCCACGGCGGCCGTGCGGTGTTGCGAGCAACGGCGACGGGGGAGAACACACAGCGTCAGGGCCCCAGCAGCGAAAGTGTCCGCGGCTGAAAATGCCGGTCAGTCCGGCCCCAGACAGTTGGTTAGTGAAGCCCCCCGTCATCAGCAGTGCATTGCGGGCGCGCGAGTTAAAGTTAGCTGAACTAACTATAACGGGGGAATTTCAATGGTTTTGTACAAGTGAAAAGTCCAGCTAACTATAACGCCCCTGAAACCTATGGTTATTTCAGTGAATTTCTAAGGATTTTTAAATGCTAATTCCTAACTATAACGTGCCTAAAACCTATGGTTTTTTCAGTGAATATATATATATATATTACCTACTGGCAGTCGCCAGTAGGTAGTTATAGTTAGGACCTATTTTCCATAGGAAATCCGCAACATTCTATTTGGAATAACGTTGGCGCCAATTGACGAATCTTCGCTAAATTTTCCAAACTTTTGGCCAGCTCCGGTCCATTCCTATCCTGAAAATTTCACGGTGATTCGTCGAACGGGGGCCGAGAAAAAAGGGGGGTCCCAAAACGCATTTTCCCCATGCATTTTCCCACAGGACCTGTTGACGCAGCTACAGCCCGAACTGCTGAATGGAATTACACCAAATTTGGCAAAGAGGTAGTCCACAGTTCAGACTCGTGCCTTTTGCTTAAATGGTGTAAATCCGTTCAGTAGTTCTTGAGAAAATTAGAGTTAAAAAGATAGATATATCTGGGTGGAGCCTAACCACACATCTCATCGTGAGATCTGATTGGCTGTCCGTACTTTATCCAAGAAGTGTTGGCAGCCATCTTGGGATCAACATACATGATAGCACCTCATTAAACAGCATTGCAGTTAATAGAAGGTTTTAAGATTTTAGTTACATTATAAATCATTTGTTGATGGTACCATACTCATTTTAGGAATTGTGGTGTGTTCTAAGGTGATTTTACCATGTGAAAAAGCCTTCTGCTGTGATATCATGCATCATGTTTGAGAGAAAACTATTTTCTCATGCTTTTCCCACAGAGGTTTGGAAGGTGATCTATAAGCTAAACTGAGAGCATATTTTCTGTAAATTCACATTATCTTTCTCAGTCATGTGAGAATGAAGTCTGACATTCTCAGTAAAACATGTACATCCAACAAGGGCACAGACTGTCACATGATTCCTTTTTGTTCTACTGCAGCTTCCCAGAGTGTTCTAAAGAACAACTAGTGCGCTAACAGTCCTACTTATGGCAAACCTATTGCACACCTGAAGCCATCTTGATTGGAATAAAGTGGTAACTCTTAAAACATTTAATTTAAAAAGGAGCAAAATGAGGGGGTTCATTTTGCCATAGAAAGTATGATTAGTGCTGCAGAAAGAAAAAGTAGGGCACATTTTGAATGACTTCTCAAATCCTCTTTTATTTCATTAAAAAATTCTGACATGCAGACTGAAACATGCACTTTCAATACCAGCAGCAGACTTCCCGGTGAGCAGTAGCTTTACTACAGTGATC
This sequence comes from Triturus cristatus, assembly GCF_964204655.1. Taxonomy (NCBI): domain Eukaryota; kingdom Metazoa; phylum Chordata; class Amphibia; order Caudata; family Salamandridae; genus Triturus; species Triturus cristatus. The sequence goes on from NC_140588.1 coordinate 115,186,883, forward strand.
TAATAAGCAACTAGAGTGCTAACATTCTGAATTAATGGCAAATGTGTGACACATCTGAATGCCTTCTTGATGGAATCAAAGTAAAAAACTGAAAGTATTTCCTACTGGGGAGACTGCAGTAAATGAAGAAATTAGGAAACTTCATAACAAATAAATCTCCCAAGATGGCCACCAGAGACAAAAGAGCCCAAATGCAGCACAAATATCACCCAGATGTAGCCCACATGTAGCCCAATGATAGAAGTGTGCAAAACACAAAGGGCCAAATGTATCAAAGGGTTTTACCCATTCTGTGTCTATGGGAAAATGTGCTCATACATATGGCCCTTAATTTTTGTGTATTTGCAGTTTTATGTAGTGCAGACTTGTCAGGTATTGGAGTGCTTTACATGAGCATTGGTTACATCACACAAGATCAAATTCATTTGGTTGTAGACATGGGGAGATTAAGTGATTTGACCAGAATCACAGAATGTTGAGCTGAAGCAGAAGCTCCAACCTGGTTCGCCAGTTGCAAAGTCTGCAGCTCTGGAAGTAACACCACATCCTCTCCCCTTGTGCAACATTTAATCAAGTGGTCAACAGGATAAAAAAACATAAAGATTACAAATAATTTAAAAGTTCTTTGTCACTATTTGAAAACTCAAAAAAAATGTGTTCATTTTAGTTTTTTAGAGCACTAACCATAATTAAGACCCTCTCATATATGTAATTTCTAAAGGAAATTCTCTAGGTATTACAGTTTTCATTACATCAAGATGACGTCAGGCTTTTATAATAAATATAGAATGTTAGCAATCTAGTTGTTCATTGGGATACTGTTGAGAAGCAGAGGCCAGGGGCACTCTGAAAATTGAAGGCAGGTAGGAGAGTGCAGAGGCAACAATTTGACCACACTGGGCAGGCAGGAAGGGCAGTGGCAGCACAACAGACTATGGAGGGAAGTGGAAAGAGGGGCAGGGGCAACAAACCAACAATACAGGACTGGCAAGAGAGGCGGTGGCAATATAATAGACCATTGTGGGCAGAAGGAAGAGGCAGTGGTAGTACAACCATACATGCCAACAGATCCGTTTCAGCCAGGAAACGTCCAATGTTTTTAAGCTCAAATGGGCTTTATTTGATCTGTCTCCTGTCTACAATCTCTTCTTTTTCAATGTAACTCAAAGGGGAAAATCAATACCCCAGTTTTTTTTTCAAAATCTCCCTCTTACCAAGGTCAAAATGTTTGCAAGTATGGTACATTGGATCATGGTAGGCAGGAGGAATTGGGGTAGGGACATGGACTCGGATACCAGAGGACAGGAGGGACATGGAAAGGTGCACCAAACTGACCCTACAGGGCAGGCATCTGAGTTTGCAGGAGCACAATACACCACACAGGGCATGCAGGGCGGGAGTGCAGCACAACAATCCATAGAAAGCAATAGGGAGGGGACAGGACCATGCATATGGACAACAGAGAACAGAGGGGAAAGAGGCAATGGTAGCTAGCTGACCATAATGGACAGACAGGAGAGAAAGCTGCAGCATAACAGACCATAAAGGGCAGGAGGGACGGGTCAGGGGCATTACAATGGAACAGACAAGCCAGGAGGGAGGGAATAATGGTCTGCACATGGAAACAGAGGGCTGGGGCAAGGGGGCAGGGCAAGAGCAGCAAGATGACCATGGAGGTCAGGCAGGATGGGCACTAGAAACAAGACACACCGTGGAGAGCAACAGTGAGACTATGATGGCATACACACAGACCATGGAGGGAAGGTGGGAGGGGGTCAGGGGCAGCAAGCTGACCACACAGGGAAGGTGGGAGGGGACATGGCAGCACACAAGACCATGCATGGCAAGCGGGAGGGTTAGTGGCAGCACAATGGCTATGATGGGCAAGAAGGAGGGTGCAGGGGCATGCACAAAGGACCCTGGAGGATAGAAGGGAGGGTCAGGACCTGGGCACAGACAAGAGAGTTCAGGGAAAGGGGCCTCACAACAGACCACGCGGGGCAGGCAGGAGGAGAAGTTGCAGCACAACAGACCAGGGAGGGCAGAAGGGAATGGCAGTAAAATGGACCATGGAGGACAGGAGGAAGGGGATAGGGGCATGGCATGTGGACAGGCAGGGTAAAGGTGGCAGGGACAGGTTACAGTCATCTGACAATGCTAGGCAGGTGGGAGGGGAGTGGCAGCTCAACAGAACACTCAGAGTAGATGGGAGTGGCAGGTCCATGGAACATGGTGGGCAAAAAGGATGGAGCAGGGGCATGCACAAACACATTGGAGGGCAGGGGGAAGGAGAATAGGGGCAGCAAGCTAAGCACAGAGGCTAAGCAGGAGGTCAATGATGGGCCATAGAATTGGGCAATGGAGGGCAGGAGGAGTGGACTGGTGCATCATGCTAAATGGAGGGCAGTGGCAGCATATCAGACCATGCATGGCAGGAGGGAGGAGGCTAGTCCATGGATTCAGACAACAGAGTATAGGGAGGACGTAGATGGGGCAGTAAGCTAACTGTTCGGAGAAGGTGGGTATTAGGAACTTTATTGTTTTTAAAATGTATGTCTGTGCGAACTACTTAAAATATGAACAAGTATGCAGCATAATCTCACTTTTATTCAGGAAGAAGAGGACGTTTGTGACTGTGACTCCGGGCTCACTTGGCAGAAACACCCCCTGACCCTCCAACCCATCGCAAAATGTAAAGCCCGTGAAAAGGGTAGGTGGACGCAGTGTTATATAGAACATAGTCCTGAGAGCACGATTGAAAATGAAAACTAGATATAGTATATGTTATAAACTATGCTCCAAAAGTGTGATATAAGATGAACCGGGGCGTGAAATATAATATGCAATACATTGTGCGCAATGACAGATTCATTGGAGAGCACGAGACAGCACAGGCACTAGCACGTGCCATGTGATATGCGCCTTGGAGTATAATATGCACAGGGCAGTGTTGTGTAACCTAACTAGTCTCTAAAGTTGTAATATAAAATATGTGCTGGGGAGTGTAACGTTGCATTTGCACTGTGACAAAGATTTGGATCCCAGATTGTAATATGCATGGCATAGCGCTGTGCGTTATTACATAGGCATCGAGGAAGGCACGTTAGATGGGGCAATATAACCCGTGCGAAGGCAAGTGTGGCATGACATATTCACGGGGTGGTGTTACAGTACACATGGGCTAGAGAGTGTCATAGCATACGCACTAGCTGGTGGAATAATACACAGAGGTGTGTGGCACTCGACGGGCACTGGTGGGTGTAACACAGCATTGGGCTCAGCCAGGAGCACGCTGTCACTCTCAAGTGAGGTTCGTCTCCTTTCCAGAGAGTAAAATAAAAAGTATTACACCTCCGACAGTGGATGTGTGTTTTGTTTACCGTGAGGGGGGTTTCTTGCATAGTTTGGTCGAATTTTTGTCGAATCCCCTTTGAATGGATTGTTGTGCATGTGTATTAAATGTGCCCGTCAATAGCTACCCATGTTTGTATATATAAACAACAAGGGTGTCTACTTGGAGAGTACCCACCGGCGGGGGCGCCGGGATTAGGCACGGTAGGGCGTCAGACACGTCAGAGCTTCACTAGAGGTGTAAATACATTCCACGTGGATTCATTGTATTCATGGTGATAGGTACATATAGTTTGTCCAGCATGTCCTAGGTGTTTCTATAAATATATATTTTTTAAAATAATAAAAAACAAAGGCCGGCCATGGGGGATGTGGTCCCCGGTGCCATAAGTGGCCTGAGGCGGAGGGCAACGCAGCCCCCCTCCTAAAGAATTAAATAAAAAAAGGCCAGGACCCGGGGGTTGGGGTCCCCGGGGCCGATTAAGGCCTTGGGAGTGCCAAATTAATTTTTTTCAACAAAAAAAAATAGGGTGCAGGCCCTGGGGGATGGGGTCCCCAGGGCCAATACATTAGAAAAAGAAGGGGGGCCACACAGCCCTCCTTCTTAAAAAAATAAAATAAATAAAAGACAGGCATAGCGCAGGAGGCCACGCCCCCTCCTTGCAGCACTCTGCAAACGCACCCCCTGGCCAGTTGTAAGTTGGGGAATTAATTCCCCTTCAATACTGAGGGTCCCTGAGGGCCAACTGGCCCAACAGTTATCTCCAGTATGCGCCAGGGAGCTGCGTTGCAGACAGGTGTTCTGAGGCCACGTCCCTTTTTACACCTCTATGCAATGCAGCTCTGTGGTGCTTACTGGAGGTACCTAGTGGGCTAGTTTGACGCTAGGGACCCTAAGGATTCAAGGGAACTTAATCTCTCAACTTAGAACGGCCACAGGGTGCGTTTACACAGTCGTAAAGGGAGGGGACGGGGCCTGAGGTGAAATGTGCAAACACGCCCTGTGGCGTGTTTTAAGTTGGGGAAATAATTCCCTTTCAATCCTGAGAGACCCTGGGGGCAAACTAGCCCACCAGGTGCTTCCAGTTAGCGCCACTGCTCTGCGTTGCAGAGAGGTGGTGCAGGCCGTGCCCCTTTTTATACCTCTCTGCAATGGCGCTTACTGGACGTACCTAGTGGGCTATTTTGCCCCTAGGGACCCTCAGGATTCAAGGGGACTTAATCTCCCAACTTAAAAAACATCCACAGGGCGTGTTTACACAGTGGGGAAGGGAGAGGACGGGGCCTGAGGTGACGTGTGCAAACAAGCCCTATGGCGCATTTTAAGTTGAGGAAATAATTCCCATTCAATCATGAGGGCCCCTGGGGGCTAACTAGCCCACCAGGTATCTCCAGTATGCGCCAGGGAGCTGCGTTGCAGACAGGTGTTCTGAGGCCATGCCCCTTTTTACACCTCTCTGCAACGCAGCTCTGTGGCACTTACTGGAGGTACCTAGCGGGCTAGTTTGACCCTAGGGACCCTCAGGATTCAAATGAACTTAATCTCCCAACTAAAAACGGCCACAGGGCGTGTTTACACAGTTGTGAAGGGAGGGGACGGGGCCTGAGTTAACGTGTGCAAACACTCCCTGTAGCGCATTTTAAGTTGGGGAAATAATTCCCCTTCAATCCTGAGGGACCCTGGGAGCCAACTAGCCCACCAGGTGCTTCCAGTAAGCGCCACTGCGCTGCGTTGCAGAGAGGTGGTCTAGGCCGTGCCCCTTTTTACATCTTTCTGCAATGCAGCTCTGTGGCGCTTACTGGAGGTACCTAGTGGTCTAGTTGCACCCTAGGGACCCTCAGGATTCAAGAGGACTTAATCTCCCAACTTAAAACGACCACAGGGCGTGTTTAAACAGTGGGGAAGGGAGGGGACGGGGCCTGAGGTGATGTGTGCAAACACGCCCTGTGGCGCATTTTAAGAGGTAGTTTTAATCCGCTGCCCTATTATATACTAGGGGCTTACAGAGGAGGTCCTGCTAATCACAGGGGGACCCCAATGCATAGTGTTCCCTAGTGTATGTAGGTGTTTTCACTATATTCTGAGTGTCTTTTAACATAGCACTGGCTCTAGTACTGGTTAGTCAGACTCAGTTACCACCAGTATCCGTCCGAAAAAGTTGAGAGTACAGGATGATTTTGCAACAAGGCTTCTTTCTGCTCTTCTCTTTGTTCTTTCTGCACGTTATCCTTCTTCCTGCACTTTTCTTCCTCTTTGAGGACTTCTGTTGCTTCTTTCTGCATTTCATTATTTTCTTTCTGTGCGTTTTTTCTTCTTTCTTCACATGTCCTATCTCTGTTGGCATAGTTCGCAATTAGCATTTAAAAAACCTTTGAAATTCACTGAAAATACCATAGGTTTCAGGCACGTTATAGTTAGGAATTAGCATTTAAAAAACCTTAGACATTCACTGAAAAAAACATAGGTTTCAGGGGTGTTATAGTTATCTGGACTTTTCTCTCATTCAAAACCATTGAAATTCCCCCGTTATAGTTAGTTCAGCTAACTGTAACTCGCGCGCCCGCAATGCACTGCTGATGACGTCACATATTAGATCACTCATGACATGGTCAGTGACATCACTCATGACATCACTGATGACATCTCAAAGACATCACTGATGACATCACTGATGACATCATCCTTGTGATAGAGTGGCAGACCTCCTCTCCCCCTAATATAACCTTTGATATACACATTCAAAAATAGAAACTAAAAGTTTCAAAACAATGGACATACCAATACCAGTTACAACAACCTATTCAGTAATTCTAAGATCCACATACACATCCACTCATTCACCAACAGTCCTATACAGTCACTCATACATGTACTCACTCATCATATGTACTCATACACCTATACATCCTGTTACACAACGCCACTCTTCCACAGAGTTACTCACACACATAGTCACTCATGTTAACAAAGAATCAAACATCCATTTACTTGTCTATACAGTTATACACACACCGCCACACTTACTTCTACAGAAACTTACACATACTTAGTCTTTTAAACAATCACTTATAGAAACACATACTTATTCATACAGGAACTCTTCCAATCTCTCACTCTCACATATACTCACTTATATACACCAATAGTCACATATACTCGTTTAAAACATATGTAGTTACTCATAAAGACACTATTGAGACAGTCATTCACTCTCTAACACACCCATGCACACACTCATCCACCCATACAGTCCTGCACATTTGCTGTCTTCAACACATACAAACAGAGAGTCACTCATTCATGCACCTATGCACTACGTAATACCTCCACCGAAGCATGCAGACACTCAGACACTCATACTGATACTCAAAAAAACAACTAATAACCTATATAGACACTCATGTAGCTACTCACCAACCCATGAAGCCACTTATACACAAAGTGAGAGACTGATACAGATATTTACATATTTAAACATTACTCACTAAGCCATGTATTCACTAAGATACACTTAATCAGTCAGTTATACAATCAATTTTTCAAAAACAAATCATCCATTTAGACACTTATATACCCATTTATTCTTCCATCGACCTTGAGATATACATATATGAAACATATGTAATTTTCAGAAAAACACACATTTATTGGATGATGTCATCAGTGATGTCATCAGTGATGTCATATGTGATGTCATCAGTGATGTCATGAGCGATGTCACTGACCATGTCAGGAGTGATGTAATATGTGACGTCATCAGCAGTGCATTGCAGGCGCACGAGTTATAGTTAGCTGAACTAAGTATAACAGGGGAATTTCAATGGTTTTGTACGAGTGAAAAGTCCAGCTAACTATTACGCCCCTGAAACCTATGTTTTTTTCATTGAATATATATATATATATAAGTTTACAACTCCTTTCTCCTTCAATAAAAGTAATCCAGCACTCCAAAGGGATACTTTATGTTTTTAATTTGCCTTTCAAGTGATAATATCCACGCAGTACGGATGTTACACACAGCCTTGTTCACGACACAGAAAACCATAATTTTTTGCTTTAAATACATGTAATCTACGTGACATATATTAACATAAACAAAGGACAATTCCTATTACATCCCCAGGCATTATTCTCAGGTAAATACGGGCACGCTTAGTATATTACTTCGTAATTTCATAATGTCTGTGCATAATTTCATCATTACAATTTAAAACTTCAATTCCAAAATATTAAATGAATTAAAAAACAACAGATTTGAGTATATTTGCATATATATATATATATTTATATACTTTTGAGATTTGGTTATGTGTTTTTTTTGCAAGTAGAGATGAAGTTGTTTTATGAAAGGGATCAAGGCTCTACGGAGCTGAAACGCGTAATGGCGACGGTGAAATAAAGACCTTCTAAGCACCAGTTTGGGTCCGTGTCCGTTACTTTGGAGAAAGTAAGCAGCGAATCTTCGAACGGCTACAACGTGATATATTTATATATATATATATATTTTTTTTCTACTGGCGGTCGCCAGTAGATAGTTATAGTTAGGACCTATTTTCCATAGGAAATCCGCAACATTCTATTCCCAATAAGTCTGGCGCCGATTGATGAATCTTCGCAAAATTTTCCAATCTTTTGGCCAGCTCCGCTCCGCTCCTACCCTGAAAGTTTCGTGGCGATTCATCAAGCGGGGGCCGAGGAAAAAGGGGGGTCCCAAAACATGTTTTCCTCATGCAATTTCCCATAGGATCTGTTGTCGCAGCTACAGCCCGAACTGCTGAACGGAATTACACCAAATTTGGCAAAGAGGTAGTCCTCAGTTCAGACTCGTGCCTTTTGCATAAATGGTGTGAATCTGTTCAGTATTTCTTGAGAAAATGAGGGTAAAAAAGTTTGTGATATCTATGGCCGGGGAGGATCCGTGCACCCTACCCTCACCGTAAGCGCACCCTCCCCGAACCGAGAAGGCACCCTGACGATCACACGCTGAATGCTAATTGGCTGTCGAGTGTCTGTCTACATTCGAAACCAGGAACTGTTGGCGGCCATTTTCTGCCTCGGTAGAAGCGAGGCTGAAGAAGCAAGGGGAATAAGTGTGTAAAACATATAAAGGGGGCAGAGTGGAAATACTCTGACCCTCTAGATCTGCTTAGGGGGTCCCAGAAGGACCCCCTGGGGCCCCCTTTAAAAAAAAAAAAAAAAAAAATGCAAAATGCGTGCAGGGTGCACGCATCCTATCACGCTGGGTGCACAGATTCTCTTGTGGAAAAAAAAATTGACATTTTTGGGAGATAAACATCCAGCTTAAGTGTTTTGTTCTTGAGTGGCTCTAAAAAGTGCCGTTGTGTTCATTGAGAGTTTTTGGTACTTATAAGTAAGTACCTATACAGAGTCTAAAGTTGTTGAGGAAGACTCTGTTTCCTTCATCAGTAAAGTGTACTCCATCTCTCCTATACATCTCTTGCATATGAAAGCACAGATTGTTATTGAAAATGGACCCCATTCTATAGTCTCGGAGAAAAGCAGAAACGGATTTATTCACATGTTTCCTAGCTTTCTCAATTTGTGGACAAAAATGATCGGACCAGTTCCATTTCTGCCTTTGGCATATGTGAGAATACACAAAGGCAGTTTTGGGGAAAAGTGAAATCAGTTCTGCAAAGGTGTCCTTCATGAGCATTTCCAGACCTACCCCAGTCAAAGTGCCTAGGTCATTGCCACCACAGTGCACTATTATGAGGTCAGGGTGTTGGATATGCATGAAGGATTTCACCAATGGCATCAATTGGTGCCACTTTAACCCTCTCTGTCCAATCCATTTAATGTCTACATTTGGCAAACCTAGGTCTTTGTGAATGCCTTTGTTTTCTGCATACCTTTGGCTCCAGAAAATATAGCTGTGTCCCACAATCCACACTCTAAGCATCTTGAAAGGAGGTCTGGATGCACTCAGATGGTCTCTGTAAATGAAATGGCAGTTTGGAAAGCAAGATTTTTCTAAAATGGTGGCTAAGATGCAGTATTGAAAAAAGACAGGAAATCATTGGTTGTTTGACAACCTTCTACACTGAAAGGTAGGGTGTATATTTCTGTTTTTTAAACGCATGATTCTTATTGGTTAACAAAAACTGATTGTATGGATCATTATATATGATAAGCTGATATGTTGAAAAGTCAAGCACACTTGTTGTCTTGATTAGCAAATTGTATGCTGAGCTTGTGACCTGTGTGCTCAGTACAGTGTTCCATGACCTGTTTCTATGGTAACAGGCAGAAGGCAGATTGGGGGAAGGGTTCACATTTATGTCATTTGGAAAGGGTTGAAATGTTTAACCAATAGAAATGTGTGTTTGCTTTTGAATTTATGTGGGAAGCAATGTGATTTGATGTTTACATGTATATGTGTGGAAAATGAGAGGGAAACTTTGCCATTCTTTGGTTTTACTGAGAGGTGCACAGTGCAGAGATTCTGTATAAGAAAATCTGGTGTGTAACTGATATCTGGTGTGTGACTGATATACTTCTGAATCTACAAAACAACTTGAAAGGTGAGTTATTTAATTGTGAGGGGATGTATGTAGACTATTTTGATTTTAATCTGACTAATGTATTTCTACTGCTAAAGTGTAGGGAGTACTTTTTTTGTCTACAATCTTATTGACAGTGTGTGTGCATGTAGAACCATTCTGTGATAAGCGTTTGTGTTTTTCATGTGTTTGCAGACAGATAACTGTGCTGTTTTTATATTTTGGTAGAATTAGAAACCAGTCATTGTTTATGAATTTGTGAAATGAGTTATGTTTCTACACTAAAATGTAGTACTCCTTCTAGATAAAGAAATGTGTTTTGGTATAGTGCAAGGGATAGTGTTGTTTGTCTAGAATCACACAGTGAGTCTGTGTGCATTTGGGAACCACTGTGAGAGAAGCATTTGGTAACATTGTGTATTTGCTGACAGATAACTGTTTTAAAACCTGTCTTGTTGTCAAGTTTTAGTAGCATTAGAAGCCAGTCTTTGCTTATGCATTGATAAAATGAGTCATGCTTTGACACTAATGTGCTGTACTTTAAAATGTTGATTGTGTGTAGTCCCCTTACCCCTTGCACAGTAGTGAATGAGTTTTGGTAAGCTGCTAGGGATAGTGTTGCTTGTCTAGAATCATACTGTCAGTCTGTGTGCATTTGGGTAAGGATTGTGAGAGAACCATTTGGTAATATTGTGTATTTGCTGACAGATAACTGTTTTAAAACCTGTCTTGTTGTCAAGTTTTAATAGCATTAGAAGGCAGTTTTTGCTTATGCATTGATAAAATGAGTCATACTTTGACACTAATGTGCTGTACTTTAATATGTAGATTGTGTGCAGTCCCCTTACGCCTTCCACAGTAGTGAATGAGTTTTGGTAAACTCCTAGGGATAGTGGTGCTTGTCTAGAATCACACTGTGAGTGTGTGTGCTTTTGGGAAGCACTGTGAGAGAAGCATTTGGTAACATCATGTATTTTCTGACAGATAACTCTTTTAAAACCTGTCATGTTGTCAAGTTTTAGTAGCATTAGAAGCCAGTTTTTGCTTATGCTTTGATTAAATGAGTCAGGCTTTGACACAAAAGTGCAGTCCTGAAATATGTAGATTGTGTGCAGTTCCCTTACCACTTCCACAGTAGTGAATGAGTTTTGGTAAACTCCTAGGGATAGTGGTTGTTGTCTAGAATCACACTGTGAGTCTGTGTGCATTTAGGAACCACTGTGAGAGAAGCATTTGGTAACATTGTGTATTTGCTGACAGATAACTGTTTTAAAACCTGTTTTGTTGTCAAGTTTTAGTAGCATTAGAAGGCAGTTTTTGCTTATGCTTTGATTAAATGAGTCAGGCTTTGACACAACAGTGCAGTCCTGAAATATGTAGATTGTGTGCAGTTGCCTTACCACTTCCACAGTAGTGAATGAGTTTTGGTAAGCTCCTAGGGATAGTGGTTGTTGTCTAGAATCACACTGTGAGTCTGTGTGCATTTGCGTAACCACTGTGAGAGAAGCATTTGAGTAGTTCATTTCTTTGAATATGCATAACTGCTTAAAAAATTTCCTGTTCTAAAGTTTAGGTAGAATTAAAAGGTAGTCATTCCTTATGTATTCACCGAGGAACTGTCCTTGCAATACTGTAAACATTCAGTTAATATTCAAGTAGTTATGGAGTGAGGCAGGCCTTTGCACATGCATTGATTCAAATGCTTATCTACTATGCATGCAGTTCTCTAACCATCTACATAGTTCTGTTTCATACCTTTAATTCCACAGTCAGTATTCATACACTTCAAGTAAACACCCTGTCACTCCCCATGTACTCCTCTAGTGACCCGTTCAGCACCATTTACTAATCCATTCACTGCGCAATAACCCAAACACCTATAAATTCTCCCAGGCACTCTCTTTGCAGTACTTTAATCATTCAGTCAGTGTCTAAGTACTCATGGTGTGAGCCAGGCCTTTCAACATGGACTGCTTTAAACCCTATACAGTATGCATACAGGCTTCTAGTCACCTACACACTTGTCTTTCACTTCTTTAATTAACAAGTCAGTATCTATATATTTCAATAAACATCTTGTCAGTCATCTTGCACTCATCCAGTGACTGATTCAGTACCATCTACTATTGTCTTCACTGCGCCAGAACTGAAAATGTAAAAGTTTTACTCAGGCACAGTCTTAGCAGTAGTCTGATGATTTAGTTAGTTTCCAAGTACTCATGTTGTGAACCATGCATTACCACATAGACTGCTTCAAATGTCTGTGCAGTATGCATGCAGTCTTCTAACATACTATACACTTGTCTTTAACAGCTTCCATTCCCCAGTCAATATCCATGGACTTCCAGCAAACATTCTGTCACTCCCCTTGCACTGTTCCAGTGACCCATTCAGCACCATGTAGTAATGCATTCAGTGTGCCAAAACTGAAACACTTATAAATTCACCCAGGCACTCTTCTTGCAATAGTATAATCATTCAGTCAGTACCCAAGTACTAATGGAGTGAGACAGGCCTTTGCACATAGATTGATTCAAACGTGTTTCCACTATGCATGGAGGCCTCTAACTACCAACACACTTGTCTTTCACACCTTCAATTCCCCAGTCAGTATATATACACTCCAGCAAACACCCTGTCACTTCACTTGCACTTCTCTAGTGACCCATTCAGTACCATGTACTAATCCATTCACTGCGCCAAAACCCAAACACTTATAAATTCACCCATGCACTCTCCTTGCAGTACTGTAATCATTCAGTCACTACCCAAGTACTCATTCAGCGACCCAGGCCTTAGCGCATGGACTGCTTCAAACCCCTATCCACTATGCATGCAGTCCTCTAACCACTTACACACTAGTCTTTCACACCTTTAATTCCCTAGTCAGTATCCATACAGTCCAGCAAACATACTGTCACTCCCTTTGCACTCCTCTAGTGACCCATTCAGTACCAATTACTAATCCATTCACTGTGCCAAAAGCCAACCACTTATAAATTCACTCAGGCACTCTCCTTGCTGTACTCTCATCATTCAGTCAGTATCCAAGTAGCGATGCAGCGACACAGGCCTTAGCACATAGACTGCTTCAAATGCCTATCCACTATGCATGCAGTCCTCTAACCACCTACACACTTGGGTTTCACACCTTCAATTCCCCGGTCAGTATTCATACACTTCTAGCAAACACCCTGTCACTCACCCAGTGTGTCTCCTTATAGTACTGTAATCATTCAGTCAGTTAGCATGTAGTCTTTTAGTGAAGTAGGCTTTAGGGCATAAACTGCTTCAAAGTAGTATGCACTATGCATGTAGTGTTTTAACCATTGTCACACTTGTGCTTCAGGGCTATAGTTTCTTAGTCAGTTTTTATATAAAATGTGTTTCTACAGTAATAGAGTAGTATACATTTGAAAGTTATTAATATACATTTATTTGTGATTCTTTTTTACAGATACTGTTTTTCAACGTTAAAATAGAGAAATCATGCCAGAAAAAAAAAGAAAAAGAAAAGAACAGAGACAGGAGGATTACTTGAAGAAATATCAACCACAAGTATTGAATGTACAAGATAATGTGGCTAAAAGGAAAAAATCTTCTGGTAAGATTAGAAAGCAATTTATTAAAAATGTTTGTAGGACCAAACAGAATGTACATAATGCTGGAACTACTGAGAATTTTTCAAGTAAGAAAAAAATTCAAAATAAGAGGAAAAGCAAAAAAGCAAATGGTCAGTCAAAGGAGATAAAGTATGGTAAAAGAAGGCAAAATCAGTATAAGGAATTACGCAAAAAAATATTTTACAAGAGAGTAGTGCACAATTTGCTGAAAGATGTGAAGAAATATAAAAAGAGAGCTTTATTTTATAAAAAGAAGAAGCATATTGAAAACATTGTGGAAAAGGCTTTTGAAGTAAAAAGGAAACTATTCATTTTAGTATTAAACACAATTCAATCACTAGCTAAACCAATCCATGCAATGAAGGCCAAAATTAGGAGGAAAAGAGTAATTAATAAAAAAAATATTTGTGATGTTATTCGGGGAGAATGGAAACACAGTTCCAGCTCAGAGCCTTTTTTTAACGAAGAGAGTTATTCACTGAGTGAAAAATTATTGTATGCAGTTGACACCAGTGGTAGAGGTTATGAGGTTAGCGAAGGTTGTCCAATTGAGAAAGAGAAAGTGGTTGAAAGAAATGCAGAAGAAGTGATAGCTGATGAAGTTTTAGGGAGACGTGCTAAAAACCCTGTGTACACTTGGGATTGCAGTAGAATTTGCAGTGTACGACAGGAATCTATTGAAAAATTATGTAGTTTTTTACGAGCCTATACTAAAAAAAGTGTAAAACAAAAGATTAAGCTGTTGCAAGGACTAGACCCTTGCAGAGTGAGAGAACATACTGGTTTGCAAGGTCATTCTCTGGCTTGTCTTTCTAGGAAAGTTTGTCAAAGTGTTTTTCACCATTTCAGAATGCTGGCAGTACATTATACTCAAATGCGAAAGTTAGTGAGAAGGTTGTATTATGCAAAAAGTCCAGCACTAAAGTTAAGTGAGTTGAACAGTGCTCTTTTGCGTGGGTCAGTATCAGATGTGAAGCAGGTCTGTGATGATATTGAGTTTTGTTACTTTGGTCCTCAGCAGGAGAGTGAAGAAACTGACACATTAGTAGAACAAAATGTTGAAGACAATGTACAACCCGTAATTACAGAAAATTTTGAGGATGAAATCCCAAAGTTTAAGGTAATTTCAGGTGAAAGACCAAATGTTTCTTGTATTTGTTGTCGGCGAAGTCACTATAAAAATCAGACTAGGGGTGTCAATCTGTATTTAAAAAGTGAAATAGAAGATAATGATAAGTGGATGGAATTTGCAACCTATTTGTTGGTAGAGGATTGTTTTGATTTGGGATCTGAGCAGTGTATTTGCAAATATTGTTATAACAAATTCGATGAGAATAAAATGCCTGCTAGAGCTGTTCATAATAATCTAGAGTTGGTTGCTATTCCACCAGAGCTGATAGATTTAAATACATATGAGTCTATTCTCATACAATGTGTCCACCCGTTTCAGGCTATTGTTCGTATGGAGCCCAAAACAGGTAAATTACCTCCAACAGAGTTGCAAAGAGGATTGAAAGGAAGAGTTGTGTATTTACCATTAGATTTAAGGAAAAATATTGAAACTATTGGTATATACCATGCAGAAAATGAGCCACTAGTCATTCTAGTTAATGGTGTTCCTACTAAGAATAAGAACATTTGGCAAGATTTAGTGGATGTTAGAAAAGTGCAAAAGGCACCATTGTATCTGTTAAAAAATAAAGAGTACTATAGAAATGTCTTTGTAGGAGAAGAAGAAATAGATTTAGTAGAGGATACTGGAACATTAAGTGGACAAATAGAAAAAGTGGACATGTCCAGATGTGAAGAAATCTATGAACATTACAGTGTACATCCACTTCATTCCAAAGAGGTGATGGGGAATACAATTGAGTTGTTTCAAATGAAAAAAGCAACAGGAAGTCCCATGAGTGTGTGGGAAGAGAGCTTGGAAGCTCGTTGTTTCCCGCAGTTGTTTCCAACAGGAAAAGGTGGACGATATGATGAACGTCCTGTGCAGATTCCTGCATCTGAATATCAGACAACAAGATTATATGCAGAAGATCTAAGATTTCGACAATGTATCCCTTATATGTTTCATCTTTTGTTTGAAAGTGACTTGTCTGGACTTTCATATGCAGTAAATCACATTTTAAAAATTGGAATGCATCTTCAAAATGTAACTGCAAAGGATTTTATGGATAAACTGCATCAGAGAGATGATCATTTAGAATCTCAATTGATTAATCTGATGCCATGTCAGCGTGGGACTAATGAATATTGGTACCGTCGACATGGAGAACTGAAATGCATGCTACGGAACTTGGGAACTCCTCCATGGGTTGTTACACTAAGCTGTGCTGAGTATGCTTGGGATGATTTACTTGAATTTCTTCGAGAGGCAAATTCCAATATAAAAAATATTGAATACAAGACACCTGGAGAATTGTGCTCTTTGGATCCTGTCAATGTATGCAGATATTTCAATCATAGATTTGAAGCTATGATGTCTTTCATCTGCAATAAAAAGAACCCTCTTGGAGAAGTTGTGGATTTCTTTTGGAGAAAGGAGTATCAAGCAAAAGATGCTCCTCACATACATATGTTGTTATGGATCAAGGACACCCCCAAATTTGGAACAGATTCACATGAAACTGTTTTGTCTTTCATTGAAGATTATGCTACATGTGCTCTTCCCAATAGCAGAGAAGATAAAAACTTAAAACAACAAGTCTTCAAAGCCACAGGTGTGGAAAATACTGTCGACGAAAGTACAAGTCAAAGGATAAGTTCTATACCAAATGTTGCTTTGGATTTCCACGTCTTGTATTATCCAAAGGAAGAGTGAACAGTTTTATGTCAGCTATGCGACATACCATCACAAGAAAAATTCCGAAAAACGCCAACATCTTAAGAAGAAGCGAAGAATCGAAATACATAAATGACTACAATACAGTTATTTTATCCATGTGGAACGCTAACATGGATATTCAGTATGTTGCGGACAATTCCATTGCTGTTGCTCGATATGTGACGTCTTACATTACTAAATCAGAAAAGTCTGAATTGAAAGAAATATGGGAAGAGATTTCTCAGAAGACTCTAAGTAAGAAATTATACAGTTTCAGTTTGAAGATGTTATCGCATCGTGAAATTGGAGCATATGAATGTTCAGATCGGTTATCATCTGCAAGTCTATATTCCAAATGTAGAAGAATCATTTGAGGGAGTCTAGGTCTTGCAGGAATGCGAAATCGGGTACTGAAATCTGTTCAAGAAATTGAATATTTAGCAGAAAATGAACCAGAAAGTACAGATATTTTGAAAAGGAATATGTTGAACACATACTACCCAAATAGAAGTCATCATCTTGAGAACATGTGTCTCTATGAAGTGCTGCAAAACTATCCTTTTAAACAGAGAACATCAACGATGGAAAATATGCATTGATTGGTTCCGAAGGATGTCTGGTGAAACAAAGGAAAGGAAATGTAATTAATCACAGGAAACTGAGTTGCGATACTGCTGACAAAAGGGATTTTTACTATTTAGCCCTTTTGCAAATGTTCAAACCATGGCGTTCAGAACTGGAATTACTTGGAGATTTTCCCAGCTATGAAGATGCTTCTAAAGATAGCATACAATGCATTGCTTTCGCAAATTATGTCAAAATGTTGAATGATGAAATTAATCAAGAAGCTACAATTGCAGATGAGATTGCTAGAGACAGTTCTCAAGACAGTCAAAGTTCTGCTGCACTGAGTCAAGATCCACTAGGACAACCAATTGTTGAAAATGAAGCAGCGATTGCAATGAATGAGGTGGAAACAACAATGTATCAAGCTCAAGAAGATGCAATACAGTTAGGAAACTTGGAAGAACAACTAAATGTTGAGCAGAAACTAATATATCAGCAAGTGAAAGAGCAGATTGACCATGGATTACTTCATGAAAAGAGAGCGTGCTCATGTACATCATTTCAACCTATCCAAATGTTTGTGAGTGGTCAAGCTGGAACAGGAAAAAGTTCCTTAATTAAAGTAATTACAAGTTATCTGCAGAAAACAACTGATTCGCATTTGTCTTGTGTTGTCACTGCTCCAACTGGGTTGGCAGCACATAACATTAAAGGAATTACTTTATATTGTTTACTAATGCTGCCAGTAGAGCATGAGAACAAATTGGAATACCACAAGCTATCTGGAGAAGCTTGTTGTGAAGTTTCAAGAGTCCTGAAGAAAATGAAACTTCTCATTATTGATGAGGTGAGCATGGTCTCAAACTTGATGCTTGCCTTTGTGCATTTAAGAATGCAGCAAATTCTTAAAACAGAGTATGACGTGTTATTTGGAGGAAAACACATCATAGTTTTTGGAGATCTACTGCAACTGACTCCGGTAAGAGGACAACCGGTATTAAAAAACACTAGCCCATGAATATACCAGAAAGTCTCTTGGCAGTGTTGGTAATGTGAACATTTTGACTCATTTTGAATACAAAGAACTGACAACAAATATGCGACAGGGAAATGATGCTGAATATGGAAGTATTCTTCAAGATATAAGAATTGGAATTCTTTCAAAACAAGGCAAACAAGCTTTGGAGAGTCAATTACTTTGCAATGTCTTTCCAAATGAAAATGCAGTTCCTGCAAAAGTGTACGTAGAAATTGCTAAAAATAAATCAGTGATTTGTTTAATGCCAACACTGCGCGAGTGTTCCATATTCAACGAAGAACTATTGAAACTGGAAAATGAAGAAATTGTAAAAATGGAAGCCATCGATAAAATACAGCATGAAGGAATCACTATTATTTTGATGGAAAAGTTGAGATCAAAACTGGATTGTTTAGAAAAAAAAATATCTAAAACTGCTGGTCTAGAAAAGACACTATATGCGTGTGTAAACCGTCGGGTAATTTTAAGGCGTAATTTGGATGTAGAGAAAGGTTTAGTTAATGGTGCAATGGGTAAAGTGGTGGATTTTGTGAATTATCAGAAAAAAAAGGAATTGAATTTTTAAAAATTAAATTTGATCAGATTGATGAAGTTAAAGAAATTGGTCCATGTTCAGTTCGTTTTTTGCTTGTTAAAGATTTATATGTCCGTAGGAAACAATTTCCATTTTCTCTGGCATACGCAGTGACTATTCATAAATCTCAAGGATTAAGTGTAGACAGTGCATTGGTGAACATTGGATCTACCGTATTTAAAGAGGGTATGGCATATGTTGCTTTGTCACGAGTCAGAACATTATCTGGTTTGTTTTTGATTGATTTTGATGAGACAAAGGTTACTGCAGATGCAAACTGTGTAAAAGAGTATAATAGGTTAACAAGGGTGTACGCTCCCAATTTAGGTCAATATCCTGTATTTGAAAAGCGTGTGGTTGGTCGAAAAAGAAGGTTTGAGAATATCTGTACTGAAGATGTCAAGAAGGGAAAAGAACAAGATAATGTTGTGATTGCAGGTAAAAAGAAATTGGACACTGTTGAAGAGATTGTTGGTTATCAGTTTGAAAATAGTTCAGGTGTCAACTGCTATGCTAATGTAGTGGTCAATGTTGTTTTTTATCTGGAAGGTTTGCGAGAACAAATTATGCAGAATCGGCAAAAAAGATTTTGTTCTCTGTTGCATTCTGTTTATGAAAAATTGACAACAGATACAAGTAAAATACAATCTGTTTCAGATGTTCGTAGTGTTTTGGATGTGTGTTCTGGTTCTACACAATTTTCACAAAATATCCAACAAGATGCTCAGGAATTTTTAATGTATATGCTTACCATTTTTGAAAATGAAGGTGTAGAAATAGAAAATATTTTTGGCCTTTCTTACAAATGGGAACATGATTGTGAAAATTGCATGTATACATGTAGCACCAATGTAGACACTGAGAGATTTCTGTATTTAACATTACCAGACTGTAAATCAGTGTCTTTCAATAAATTCGTTAAAGGTGGAAATCAAAACATGGAGTGTAGCCAATGTAAATCAGAAATGTTATCCACATTATTCTTAACAAAATATGGAAAATACATAATTTTTATGATGCAACGTTGTACAGCTGACGGAAGAAAATTGGATACTTTAATAAAGCAATTTGTAGCAGCACAACTATCAATATCAGGAAGGACTTTTGTAGCAATTGCTGTAATTTTCCATGTTGGTCCTTCCACCACATCTGGACATTACACTGCCTGTCTAAAATGTGACAAAGGCTGGACACTTTGTAATGATTCTCAGTTCGTTTTTAAACAACGTTTGCCTAGGGAATTACAAAATTCCTACCTAATATTTTTAAAGTCAAAGCTTTAGGAAGATAATTCATTCTCTGAGGAATTTATTATTATAGTTTAATAGGACTACCATTGGAAAATTTACATAAAGAAGGAGTGCAAAAATACCACTTGGCCTCAAGGAAAGGTATATTTTCGAATTATGGACTTTTTGGTGGACATTGATTCGGTGAATATTTTAAAGCGGCAATATTTACAGTTTTTATAAGTTAAAGTTATAAAATTTTGTAAGCCATAAGCATTTCATATATGTGTGATTTGTATTTTCTGGTATTTTACTGAGAATAGCATGTTGTTTTTTTACCAATCTTTCTGATTTTTTTTTTGCCCGCTGTTAAGTGATGAGTACAATTGAAATCACTATTTCTAGTGAAATTCAATATATTCTGAGAACATCAAAAAAGGCAAACAAATTACTTTGTGGAAATTATGCTGTGTTGTAAAAAATGTATTATTACATGTTATAATTTTTTTTTCTTTTCTTTCACAGATCCAAATTTTAAAATAAGCAATTTATATCAAGTTAGATTGCGATGAAAATCTGAAAAAAATGTATACCATTTTTTATTCCTATTACTGTGAAGGTAAGTTTAATTAAGTCTCAATATGCAGACTGAGGAGGTCTGCAAGAAGCTACAAAGTTGAAACACGTTTCTAAAAACACTCTGTTTATACTTATGTAGTTTTGAAATCTGACCATAATCAGATATCATGTGACCTGCAAAAAAAGAGATTTGAGGGGTTCATAATATTTCCCATTTTAGCTGTTGAAGGACCGCAATCATTTCAATAATTCTTCTTTGAACATCTTTGCAGACAAAACTCTGTGCTTAGCTTCTATCATTCGCAAGGAAATTTAAAAACGGAAATATGTCAGTTTTTGTAACATAGTTATTGTGCAAGATACTCTTCCATATTTACAAAGAGAGGAAAAGGCACTCTGTGCACTTTTTATACACCATGTAAATATAACCTCATCATGCACACCACTTTGTGTTGAAAGGGTGTTCTATAAGTGTTGTGCATGATTGCACTTAATAATCATAGAACAAGACACAGGTGTAGATTTATTAGAAATCATAAATCTCGATATGTGTGTGAATGCTGCACCATTCTAAAATTGGTGTAGGAAAGCACAACAAGGAGAATTGTATTAATTTTTATATCTTAAATGCATGCTGAAATGTTCAGCATACATTGAAGAAGAAAAATGCATTTTCTCATTGTTTTTGTGCAGGAAGGTGTGTCTTCCTGCAGAAAAGCAAACAGCACATGACACAGATATCCGTGCACTATGGTGCAAGGGTGCCTGTGTCACCACATGGCTGCAGTTTAAGCAGCCGTGCAGAGAGAAGCATAGATTTGCAACATATTTATGTACATATGTTGCATCCCTGTGCTTCGGAAGTACTAAAGCACACTGCAGTTAAAGAGGTTACTGTGTGATGCTGCAGCACTTCCTCATAGTTCTGCACTTATACATTCACCATACGCTACTAATGCATTCATTCAGTCAATTACATACTACACATACATTCATCTAAACTAACACTAACAAAGAAATGTAGCTCTTTATTTAAACCAGGAAAGTTAGTTCTTACAAGTTCTTTCTTCTTTTATAATACTGTCAACCCGCTGGTATAATACCCGACCGTAACAATGAACAGACTAGAGGCTTACCAAGTAGACCAGAGAATAACGCCATCCTTAATCAAGAGGCTCACCTAAATACTCAACCTCTTGTCATACCCACAAAGCTTCCCGGTCCCAATTGTAACCCTCCTAGGACTGGACAGGGTCACGCAGGTGACCAGCGTTATAACAACCCGGACTTACCGCCTACAGTCACCCCCTACGTAGTTGTGCTAACAAATGTACCCAGCCTACCTCAGGGGATTACGGAATCATGGGAGAGCCTAAGAAATAAATCACTACACTGGTTAGGTTCTAGGACTGGTCTTACAGAAAGGTTGTATGATGATTTCAAGCTGGCCAGAAGGGCACCGTGGATTGGTAAAGGACAGAAGCTCATGAGCGGGGACTGCGTGATCCTATCTTTTAAAACTCCAAATTTGGTCCGTGAAATATTGTATAGAGCTGGGCCTTGTACCACCATTAACAAGGATATTAATCTGGTACCATTAGGTTTTTTCTATCACCCAGCTAGCCTCAACAAATCTGCCCACTCTAGGGAAACATCAATTCTAAGTCTTACAAGTCAGTTCAATGTCCCTGTCTATAACCGATTCGAAACATTTTCTAATCTCAACTTAGTTGATTGACAACAACTGGGGGAATCTTCTTGTATAGTAATATCTAACCCCATGGACCGGGTGCTTAGTATGAGACAACCTGACCTGCTACTCATTAACGCATCAGATGAGCCACTTGCACATAACGATCTAATAAGCACTGGCTCAGAGCGAGAAATAGCGGGTCTCAGTATACTGGAGGGAACACCGAGCTCAACACAAAACACTTGTCACCCTCAGCCCCATGTTGAAAAAGCTGGGATAAATGATATTGGAAGAGGTCAAGAGGCACGGAGCCAGTTACTATTTTGGAATATTGCAGGGCCAAAATCAAAGGAAGATAACACTCTCTGGATTGAGTTAATTAACAAATTTAATATAATCAATGTACAAGAAACTTGGGTGAAAGATCCCCTACATATCAGTGGTTACAAAACATTCCATACGTCAGCTATTGCAACATCTTCCGGCAGAGCCAAAGGGGAGCTGTGTACATACGTTTCTAATTACCTAATCGTTGGGAAAATTGAATTTATATCGACTGATCCCCATTACCATATAGTGATCCTCCACCTGGATAGAACTCTCTGCCTGGTAATTGTAAATTTTTACAATAATATGATACCTGCTCTGGTTATAGACACTTTGAGATCACTGCGTTGCTCTATACACACATTAATTACCCGATTAAAGAAGGAGATGTTTGTGTTTTGGGGTGGGGATTTTAATTCCCCTCTCTGTAAATATACTGCTGAAGATGTATGTGGGCTAACGTATGGAAATGGGGAAAGTTTTGTTCATTTCCCACACACATCATATGGGGATGCTCTTAATGATATAATGTTTACCCTTGACTTAGGGTTTGTCAATAGCTTATGTTCCCCTTTGATTCCTTTTACACCTACTTTTCATGCGTGAGGCCTAACATCTACAATAGACTTCATTTTGTCTTCATGCAGATACTCCCCCTGTATCAACAACTTTATGACACATGAGATAGCTCTAAGTGATCACTTTCCCCTTAGTGTTGACATTACTATACTTAAACAGAGCACAAATGCTAGAACAACAACCGCTGACAATGTAGAACACATTGCTGGTATTAGGCAAAATGGCTTTGCATTATAATGGGCTAACGTAGACACTAATGAACTTAGTTTAAAAATTGCTCTTAATTGCAAAAGCATGCTCTTGATATGTCTAGATGAAACTACATCCAGCAACGAGATTAGGGAAAACTTCCTGGCAATTTCAAAATATATAAAAGAGTCACTTTTTGCTAAAAACACCAGGACCTCGACAAGAAAACAAGGCTGGTTTAACGCTGAATGCTCAAAAGCATATACCAATCTTAAAAACTGTATCCATGCACCCGTCAAAAACATTGAACATATAAGGGAGGCAAGACGTAATTATAAAACTGTCATTGAAGATACTAAGTCTACCCTAAAACAAAATACCTGGCGGGCATTACGTGATGCTGCAGATAGTCGTGATTTTTCTGCTTTCTGGAAAGTGGTGAACTCTTCATTTATGGTAAATAAGGAATTGGCAGTAATGGAGATTGCCATCTCGGAACCCGAATGGGTAAAACATTACTCTAACTTGTATAAAAACCCGACTCTAGAGGAACAAGAATGCATACCTAATACATTGGATACAGTATATGATATTAGAATGAACTTCACTTTAAATGAGATTATTACAGCAATTAACTCTAGTCCTGCTGGTAAAGCCCCAGGTCCATATGGTATTCCTGCGGACCTTTTTAAATCAAACATAGCATTATGGGGCCCACTCTTAACTCAGGTCTCCAATGCATGTAATAATAGCGGCTTTTTACCAACTTGGTACGAATCTGTGATCGTACCAATTTTTAAAAAGGGAGACAGATCGAATCCAGCTTGCTATCGCCCGATATCGGTGCTGGACTCCACTACTTAGATCATCAGCCGGGTTCTACTGAATAGACTACAGACCTGGGATGACGAACATGATATGATCAGTGACCTCCAATATGGGTTCCGTGAGGGTTTGGGCACAGTCGAACAGGGATTAAACTTGCACATTTTAATGGATAAGTACATTAAGGCAAAAAAGGGCAGACTTTTTATGACTTTTGTCGATTTGACGGCAGCATTCAACTGTGTTATACATGATAAGTTGTGGGTGATTTTAGAAGGGCTTGGTGTAGACCTATTAATTATTGTATTTTTAAGGGAACTTTAATCTGGAGCTAGGGCTAAGGTGAGATATGGAAGGGATGGAGAATGCACGAGTCACTTTGGAATCGGGAAAGGGGTGCGGCAGGGATGTGTCCTTGCCCCATTACTTTTCACTTTGTATATAAATGGTTTAGAATCCATCTTAATCAAAGAATGTAGGGACCTACCCAAAGTGGCCAAGCGATCTATTCCTGCACTCTTGTATGCAGATGACGCAGTTTTAATGGCCTGCACACCACTTGCACTTCAAAGGTTAGTTAACCCATTCACTAGTTTTATGTCTAACTTGGGATTGTCTATAAACTGTTCTAAAACGTATACCATGAACTGTGGGGTATGGACAAACAAGCGGATTAAGTCCATATATATTAACTCCAGTCCAATAGAGCATACAAAAACATTTTCCTATTTAGGGATCGTATTTGACAGGACAGGTAGCTGGATTGAGGCGATTAAGAGTAGGCGTCTGCTGTTTGCCAGGGCATTAGCGGCCCTGTCCAACTTCAGCCGTAAACTAGGTAGGCGCCCACCGGCTGAACTCCTACATATTTATAAGGCCAAATGCGTGTTGATTGCTACATATGGAGCGGGTGTATGGGTTTACGCAGATACAAAGATCATGCAGATCGTGGAAAACATGTTTTTGAAGTTCCTCCTAGCAGTACCCCAAAGTAGCTCAACACATATAAACCACATGGAACTGGGTATCCCATATCTGAAAGATACCATTAAGATCCAACCTGTCCTTTTGTGGCACAGAATCTGGCTGTCAGATGAAACTGGCTTTAACCGTTACCTACTGACTGAAGCATTGAAGTTTGATGGGGTTAAATCTATTAGGAGGCTGGAATACGTGAAAAGATTCATGATAGATATAGGTCATCCCGAATACTAGACCCCAGCTCAATGCGTGGTATATCCAGGAAAGACCTCAAGTTCTGTTGTATGGAGTTTTGGGGTGAAAATAGAACTGCTACTGAGATGAGAAGACCCACTGTCCTAGCCCACTATTTAACCCTGCAGTCACCCACTATCCAGTTATATTTACCCTTAACTGCCTACGATTTTGATCGTTTCCTGCTGACCCGTTTTAGACTTGATATTTTATTTAGACTCCTAAGTTTCCCAGGGATGAATGACTGGTCCAGAGATTGGTGCAAATGTCCTTGTGACGATACCTCACTGCCTCACTGCAATCCACCATCCACATTATGCTATTTTGTAAATATTATGATGTATTAAGAAAGAGATGGATTGCGCCAGTCTTAAAGAGCTTTGGTCTGAGACGTTGTCATCCGGCCTTTTTAGCATTGCAATTTTTAGAGAATGAATTTGTCATTGCATCTGTTATTGAATTTCTTAAAAATGTTTTTAAATGTCGGAAATCAATGATTATGTGATCTGTATAATATTCATGTGCTGACCAGGATCTCATTCTTTTAAAAATATTTTTATTTGTTCTCTCTTTTTTTTTTTAACACTGTACTTTGATGGTTATTGTATCATATAACTGAATAAAGTTATGATGATGATGATGAACATCTTTGCAGACAAAACTCTGTCCTTACCTTCTATCATTCGCAAGGAATTTTAAAACCGGAAATATGTCACTTTTTGTAACATAGTTTTTGCGCAAGACATTCTTTCCTATTTACAGAGAGAGGAAAAGGCACTCTGTGTACTTTTTCTAATCCATGTAAATACAACCTCATCATGCACACCACTTTGTGTTGAAAGTGTTGTGCATGATTGCACTGAATACTCATAGAACAAGACACATCTCTAAATTTATCAGAAATCATAAATCTCTATATGTGTGTGAATGCTGCACCATTCTAAAATTGGTGTAGGAAAGCACAACAAGGAGAATTGTTTTCATTTCTCCACATTTTTATGTCTTCAATGCATGCTAAAATGTTCAGCATACATTGAAGGGGAAAAATGCATTTTCTCATTGTTTTTGTGCAGGAAGGTGTGTCTTCCTGCAGAAAAACAAACAGCACATGACACAGATATCCTTGCACTATGGTGCAAGGGTACCTGTGTCACCACATGGCGGCAGTTTAAGCAGCCGTGCAGAGAGAAGCATAGATTTGCCACATATTTATGTACATATGCTGCATTCCTGTGCTTCGGAAGTACTACAGCACACTGCAGTTAAAGAGGTTACTGTGTGATGCTGCAGCACTTCCTCATAGTTCTGCACATATACATTCACCATACGCTACTAATGCATTTATTCAGTCAATTACGTACTACACATACATTCATCTAAACTTTCACACACTAACAAAGAAATTTAGCTCTTTTTTTAAACCAGGAAAGTTAGTTCTTAGAAGAGCTTTTTTTTTCTTCTTTCTTTTTCATATATTTGTTTTGGTTTTTCCAACAATTTTGTGATTGTTGGGATTTTCTGGAAAAAAAACAACAAAAAACAAAACAGGAGGAACCAAACAATGAACTTCTGGGAACAAAAAAACCCCAAAAAACTAGCAATGGTGACTGTCTTGCCGACGGCAGATCAGATTGATCGACTGCTCACCGTAGCACAAAGTCGCATTGCACTTAGTGCAGAGCACTTTTAAAAATTTAAATTGAGGACGGATGTCCAAGTTTTGGGCTGACGGATGCACTCTTGAAGTGCTCGGCTGCGATGAGGTGGAGGGCGCAGGAGCAGGAGTGTCTCTCATACGTCGGCATTCTTCTCGTGCAAGGTTGTTAGGATGAAGGGTCCTTAGGTGCTTCATCATACTAGCCGTCCCGCACAAGTATTTCTTGTTAGGTTCCCCTCGAGACAGCACTCTTTTGCAAATCTTGCACGTGACGAAGGTGGCATTGGTCTTCGTTTGCCCCTCGGGAAAAGTAAAAAATTTCCACACCACTGAACAAAAACGTGGTGTGCGTGGTGTCTCCTCCAAAAATTCATCCTCAGATGTATGAGGAGATGCAGGTGATGCCTGCTGCCCTGAAGCCATTTTTAGTACAAAAAAGTTAGAGCTAAGTGTAAACTTAGTCTAAAAAATATTCTTCTCTGCAAAGAGATGCTCCTCCAAAGAAGGTCAAAGAAGAATGATTGAATTGGGTGGGGTCTTTCAATAGTTAGAACAGGAAGTGTAATGAACCAATCAAATCTCTTTTTTTGCAGGTCACATGGGACCCGTGCACCCTGCGTATAGGCAGCACGCACCCAGCGAGCATCCGCGAAATTGAATTAAAAAGAAATATAGGATTAGATGTAAAAATATATTACTTTTAAGACTAGTTTAGAGTTTGTCTTCAATTAATATTCACATGAAATACATATATATGTTTTTTTAAATGCTAAATATTTAGCGGGAGCCGCGCACCTACCGCGTCATAGACGCACATGACGCATCGCGGAAGCGCGTAAACGTTGCGTTACGTACATCGTACGTGTCACGTATAGGCTTGGAGTCGCATACCGGTCGCATTGGAATCGCGTATCAAACACGTACCCAACACATACCGTGCACGGATGCTTTCGCGTAGGGATCGAGAAAGGTGCGCATAGGGTGCGCGGATCCAAAAAACATGGAAAAAAAATATTAAATAAAGTTTTGAACTTATAGTTAAAAAAAATATTTTTAAAAATACATATAAATATTTTTGAAAAACCCAATAAAAACAAATAATTTTGAAAAGATTTAAATGAAAAAATAGGTTAAAAAAATAGTGTTAAAAAAGAATTTCAAAAAAACATAATTCATGAAATTGACACACTGAAATTGAAAAATATAGAAATCCAATGAAAATCATTAAACATGATATCTTTAGAGATAAGTTATAGATAGGAATTAGCATTTAAAAAACCTTTAAAATTCACTGAAAAAACCAAAGGTTTCAGGGGCGTTATAGTTAGGAATTGGCATTTAAAAAACCTTAGAAATTCACTGAAAAAACATAGGTTTCATGGGCGTTATAGTTAAGAATTGGCATTTAAAAAACCTTAGAAATTCACTGAAAAACCATAGGTTTCAGGGGCGTTATAGTTAGCTGGACATTTCCTTCGTACAAAACCCTAGAAATTCCCCCATTATAGTTAGTTCAGCTAACTATAACTCGCGCGCCCCCGCAATGCACTGCTGATGACGTCACATATTATATCACTCATGACATGGTAAGTGACATCACTCATGACATCTCAAATCCATTGTGTGGTTTTCAGCAAAAAATGTTCTATGTGCATTTTTTAAACGTACAAATATTCCTCTAAAATCAGCCGAACTACGAATTCCGATTTACTCACCTGTAATCAGGAGAGAACCCAGTGCTGCATCTTTTAGCCCAGCACTGACCCTGAAAAGCAATTCTAAGCGTACTTACCAGTAACTTGTATTTCCTTCCATAGGAATCCATTGTGTGGTTTTCAGCAGAAAAGTTTCTAAGTGTCTATTTTCACAAACTAAAAATATTCCTAAAAAATCGTCTGTATGACTTGATCACATTCTTTCAACTGTTTACAGGAGGTTGGCCAGTGCTGGTTCCAGGATCCACCACTGAGTAAGAAAAAGTATCGATAACACTACTTACCTGCTAAGTGAATTTTCTGCCATAGGATAACATTGGTGATTCCATGTGAAAAAATTTCTGTCAACTTTTAAAATACAATAATATTCCTTAAAAATAACTACTGTAACCAAAACGCTTTTACTCAACTGTTTACAGGAAATGTTCAAGGACTGAATCTAAGATCCAGTCCTGTGGTTAGAAAAGTAATCCATAAAGTAACTAATTGCATTTAACTAGAAATTCACACTGAGCTCAATGTTGCTTTGTGTTCGAAATTGTGTTGGGCATTGCAACAACTGTAACTACTGTACTTAAAAGTCTGCTGCCTATTTGCCAAGTATTTAAACTAAAATAATTCATTCTGAGAAAGTTTATTTTGTATTGTAATGTATAATGTAATTATAATGTAATTAAAAAAAATATCTACAAATAAATAGTTTAAAAAATGTAGTAAATCAGTATCACATTTAATACATTAAAAATTGTCATTTACAAAACCTTTGAAATTCACTGAAAAAACCATAGGTTTCAGGCCTGATATAGTTAGGAATCAGCATTCCAAAAACCTTTGAAATTCACAGAAAAAAACATGGGTTTCAGGCCTGATATAGTTAGGATTTAGCATTTAAAAAACCTTTGAAATTCACAGAAAAAAACAAAGGTTTCAGGGGCGTTATAGTTAGGATGTTTTTTTTGGGGCTTCTTGTGCCTCGGTTCTACCGAGGCACAAGATGGCTGCCAACACTTCCTGATCTGGAGTATTGACAGCCAATTAGCATTCAGCTTGTGCACGGCAGGGTGCACGCTGGGTGCGGGGAGGGTGCGCGGATCCTCCCTGGCCATAGATATCACTAACGTTTTTACCCTAATTTTCTCAGGAACTACTGAACGGATTTACACCATTTAAGCAAAAGGCACGAGTCTGAACTGAGGACTACCTCTTAGCCAAATTTGGTGTAATTCCGTTCAGCAGTTCGGGCTTTAGCTGCGACAACAGGTCCTATGGGAAATTGAATGGGGAAAATGCGTTTTGGGACCCCCCCCCTTTTTTCTCAACCCCGCTTGACGAATCACTGCAAAACTTTCAGGATAGGAGCGGAGCGGAGCTGGCCAAAAGTTTGGAAAATTTCGAGAAGATTCTTTAATCGGCGCTTGACTTATTGGGAATAGAATGTTGCAAATAGATGCAAATGGAAAATAGGTCCTAACTAGCCCACTAGGTACCTCCAGTAAGCACCACAGAGCTGCGTTGCATAGAGGTGTAAAAAGGGGCATGGCCTCAGAACACCTGTCTGCAACGCAGCTCCCTGGCGCATACTGGAGATACCTGTTGGGCCAGTTGGCCCTCAGGGACCCGCAGTATTGAAGGGGAATTAATTCCCCAACTTACAACTGGCCAGGGGGCGCATTTGCAGAGTGCTGCAAGGAGGGGGCATGGCCTCTGCCATGATGCCGGTCTTTATATTTATTTTATTTTTTTAAGAAGGAGGGCTGTGTGGCCCCCCTTCTGTTTCTAATTTATTGGCCCTGGGGACCCCATCCCCTAGGGCCTGCACCCTAAATTTTTGTTGAAAAAAAATTAATTTGGCCCTCCCAAGGCCTTAATCGGCCCCGGGGACCCCAACCCCCGGGTCATGGCCTTTTTTTAATTCTTTAGGAGGGGGGCTGCGTTGCCCCCCTCCTCAGGCCACTTATGGCACCGGGGACCCCATCCCCCGGGGCCGGCCTTTGTTTTTTATTATTTTAAAAAATATATATTTGTAGAAATACCTAGGACATGCTGGACAAACCGTATGTATTCCTACTTATATATATACATACATCTGTTTGTCCGCTTATCTTAAGCATCTATGAGCGCACTCGCCTATAATAAGCATGCTGCCATTCATGCAGCGATACGCCTATATATGCATAGATATATCTGTTCCAGAATCAATCCTTAGCATTTATCAGCCCACCCATCTATCTTAAGTACTGGTTTTTGCATTCATTCATCCTTCCATCCATCCATACATTGATACATTGATCTATGTAGCTATCCATTGATGCATCTGGCCATGCATACACTCTCCCTTTATTCAACTATACGTTCTTATTTCTGTGCATCGTCCGACCCCGATTTTAAATACGAGGTATTATACTCATCCAGCTACCCTCTTAAGGCGTTGAAAAGGCAGATTTTTTAATAAAGAATAACAAAGCTTTGAGTTACGCTTTGTGGAGCATACTTCAACACCCTTCTCTGGTGGTGTTTTAAACAAAGGTACATCTAGTGAAAGAAATGTAAAGGAACATTTAAGTGTAATACGTTAATTTAGAAACATAACGTTTTGTCGAGTTGTTTATAGGTACACTGTTTTAAAGTGGCCGTGACTGACAGATACCGAATACCTGTACTTCTTATAGTTGAAAAAGTATACCAGAGAGCTAATTTGGGGTTGTGAGAACCTTGAGTTCTATATTTCCATGTGAAGTACAGTATAGGAATATAAAAGGTATCGGAAAGCTTTTATGTTCATATTAAAGAGGGGGTGTGAGAACTTAGTGAGGCAGGCAAAGTGTGTGTTTTCATTGCACTAAAACAAGACCGTGTGTAAGGTGAGAGCAGGTTCGTGCTGGAGTTGCCTTGTTGTGGTCGATTGCAACCAGAGGGAAATTTCGGGGGAGCCTAATTCTTTCAGCAATAGGCAGAGTGGGCATGTAGGGGTTGTAAAAAGGGGTGAGAAAG
Organism: Triturus cristatus; assembly: GCF_964204655.1. Taxonomy (NCBI): domain Eukaryota; kingdom Metazoa; phylum Chordata; class Amphibia; order Caudata; family Salamandridae; genus Triturus; species Triturus cristatus. Next base: position 115,218,391 of record NC_140588.1, read on the forward strand.
AACAGAGTCTCCTTTACAAAAAAATTATGTTTTGAAGACCGGTGAAGTACTCGGGTGTGGCTCTGTGTGTGCGCCCGGGAAGCTGTGTCAGAGAGTCCGGGGTAATGGGTGTTGCGCGCCTGGTGGTCTGTCTGCTAATCACCCCACGATGACGTTGCTGGTGCATTGCAAAAAGAGAAGGGAAATACTGAGAGAAAATGGCTCTCTTTAAAGGATTCCCCTTCTCCTACAATGAGAGTCACTTGGCATGATGGCTGTACTTCTAAGTAGTGAGCAATGTGCATGCTCTCACAGTGTCACTGCAGTGCAATAAAGAAAAAGAAAACGGATTACGCTTGTGAGGTCAGAAAATTGAGCCCTATAAAGACCCATTTCGAGGCTCCCAAAAATAAAGTGCTGGTGGTTACTTCCCCACAGACACCCCCTCCAGTTAAAGCCCTGGGTGCAGTGTTATGTTTGCGAAGTTGTTGATAAAATTGTTAGGTAATAATGGAAATTTTTATGTGTGTTGTTTGGTTGATAATATCATTCTAAGTGCATAGATTAACATTTAAAAAAATACTATTTATAAAGTTGTGCGCGGTGGGTTGCAGAGAAAGTGTTGTGGGGTGGTGGGGTGTGGCGGAGAGGTGAAAAGTATGAGGTAGTGGAGTTATATATAAATTGTAAAGGAGTATGTAAATAATTAAATAAATACTTGCAGTATTTTCTATGGCACTACTTGTCATCCTAGTGGTCATCTGTCATGCTCCATCACGTTGCAGCACTGTGTCTGGAAGTTGGTTGTGGAAGTTTTGCAATTGTGTGTTATTATTTTAAAACATAGTGAAGAAAATTATTTCGTTTGGATTGAAATTTGGAAATGCCTAGAGGAAGTGAAAAACAAGGAAAGAGAAGAAAAATATATATTTGATGAAAAGGAAAGATCTTGAAGTAGAAAAAAATGTGAGTAGTAGAGAAACTGTTTGTTCGAGTAAAAGCAAAAGACAATTTTTGAAAAAAATATTACGGACATTTAATGAGAAAAACATCACAAAAAGCAAAAAGAAGAATTTTTCAAGTAAGGTGAAGCAGAGTTCAATTTCAAATACGAGGAAAAGGGAAGATGATAAAGAAATATTATCTGGTACTCGGAGACAAAAACAATTTCAAGAAATTCGTCAGAGACTTTTTCGATATAGAGTGATTCAGAATTTATTGAAAACATGCTGCAAATATAAAAGGAGAATGTTCCAATTCAAAGAGAAGCAGCATATTGAAAGTATAATGGATACTGCTTTCAATTTGAAACAGAAGTTGTTCATTTTGATTTTAAAGAGAATGCAAGTCTTGGATAAAATAGTCAAAGTATTGAAAGACAAAAGTAGAAAAAAAAGACTTGTGAACAGAACCAACTTTTGTAAAATCTTTAGTGGACATTGGAGACATACTTCTAGTATTGAGCCTTTTTTTAATGAGGAAAGTTACTTTCAGGAAAATAGTTTATCATTTGCAACGTACTTGTTTGTTGAAGGTCGATTTGAGTTAGGTAGTGATCAACGTATATGTAAATATTGTTACAACAAATTAGAAGAGAACAAAATGCCTGCTAGAGCAGTGCATAATAAGTTGGAGTTAGTAGCTATTCCGCAGGAGCTGGCCAAATTGAATACATATGAGTTGGTTCTAATTTAATCTGTTCATCCTTTTCAAACTATAATTCGGATGGAGCCTAAAACAGGTAAACTGCCACCAACAGACTTGCAAAGAGGGCTGAAAGGAAGAGTAGTGTACTTACCTTTGGATTTTAAGAAAAACATTGAATCTATTGCTGGATAGAAAGAGGAAGATGAGGCAGTAGTTATTTAGTAAATGGTGTACCCACAAAGAGTCAGAAAATATGGCAAGAATTTGTGGATGTTAATAAAGTTTATAGAGAACAATATTTATTAAAAAAATGTAAATGTGGATGAACAGGTAATACGTTTAGAAGATGATTTGGAATTTTCAATTGGTCAAATAGAGAAAGTGGACAAGTCAAGGACTGAAGAGATTTATGAACATTATACAATATGTCCTTTGCATTCAAAAGAAGTGATGGGAAGTAGCATTGAGTTATTTCAAGTGAAAAAAAGCACAGGGAACTCCAATGAGTGTATGGGAGAAAAGCTTGGAAGCTCGTTGTTTTCCACAGTTGTTTCCTACTGGAGAAGGTGGATGATATGATGACCGACCGGTACGGATTCCAGCTTCAGAATATCGGTCAAGAAGATTATATTCTGAAGACCCTATATTTCGACAGTGCATTCCATACATATTTCACCTTATGTTTGAAAGTGATCTGTCTTCTCTCTCGTATGCAGTGAATCATATACTTAAAACTGGAGTTCATGAATCACTTCTTTCTGCAAAAGAATTTGTGGAGAAAGTTCAAGAAACAGATGAAAATTTAGAAGCACAGTTATTCAATTTGATGACATGTCAACGTGGAACAAATGAGTATTGGTATCGTCGTCATGGAGAACTCAAGTGTATGTTACGGAACTTAGGTACACCAACATGGTTTGTCACACTTAGCTGTGCAGAGTATGCATGGGAAGATTTGCTTGAGTTTTTAAGAGAAGCAAATTCTAATATAAAAAATGTTGAAATAAAGACTCCTTGTGAACTGTGTTCAGTGGATCCTTTAAGTGTGTGCAGATATTTTAATCATAAGTTTCAAGCTATGATGTCTTTTATCTGTAATAAAAAGAATCCACCTCTTGGAGAAGTTACCGATTTATTTTGGAGAAAGGAGTATCAAGCAAGAGGTGCACCTCATATACATATGCTAGTACGGATCAAGGATGCACCTACATTTGGAAATGATTCTGATGAAGCAGTATTGTCTTTCATCGAACAGTATGTGACATGTGAGATTCCAAGAGAAGGTGGAGATAGAAACTTGAGACAGCAAGTTTGTCATTTCCAAAGTCACCGTTGTAGAAAGTATTGCAGAAGAAAATACAAGTCTAAAGGAAAATTTTACACCAAATTTCGGTTTGGTTTTCCCCGTCCAGTCATTTGTAAAGGAAGAGTACATTCTTTTGTTTTTTTCTATGAGGCACACAATAACTCGGAAATATCCAATATCCTATTTATGAGAAAAATGTTGTGTGTTCAAAACGCAAATATGTTGAAGAGTTAACTATGGTTGAAAAGCATATATACATACATGCATATATATATGTATATATATATATATTCACTGAAAAAAACATAGGTTTCACACATGTTATAGTTAGCAGGACATTTCACTTGTGAAAAACCAATGAAATTCCCCCGTTATAGTTAGTGCAGGCAACTATAACTCACGCGACCGCAATCCTCTGCTGATGACGTCAAATATTACATCACTGTATTTAGACACTTATTTACCCATGTCTTCTTCCATTAATTTTTAGCTATACATATATTACAAATATTTTTTTTTCAGAAAGACACACATGTCATCAGTGATGTAATATTTGACGTCATCAGCAGAGGATTGCGGTCACGTGAGTTATAGTTGCCTGCACTAACTATAACGGGGGAATTTCATTGGTTTTTCACGAGTGAAATATCCTGCTAACTATAACATGTGTGAAACCTATGTTTTTTTCAGTGAATTTGCAAGGTTTTTTAAATGCTAATTCCTAACTATAACGTGTGTGAAACCTATGGTTTTTTCAGTGAATTTGTACGGTTTTTTAAATGCAAATTTTTTTGGAGATTTTTGGTAAAAAATAATATCCAACCTATGTATAAAATAATATATGTACTATATCCTGCATTATGGAATGGTTAATTTATTAAAAATTAATGCTTACATACAGTTGTACATCACAGTTCTTATCTTCTACAACTCTTGAAACTTGTATTTTTTTTTTAATGCATTTTTTGCTGTGCGCGTACGGTAAGCTGACGCTACGTGCTCCGTACGTCATAAGTACGGTGCGCTTACATGATACGATGCGCGTACGGTAAGCTGACACTACGCGCTCCGTACGTCATAAGTACGGTGCGCTTACGTGATACGTACGTGACGTACGCGTACACGCATGCGCGTTGCGCGGAACCAACATCGCGGTTACGCGGGTGCGTGTAATGCGCATGCATGAGTGTGTCCTACGTACGCGCTCCGTAAGCGCTCCATAAGCGCATATTTACGTCACGTTTGCGCATGCTTACTTGTTTACGAGCGCGTACCGTAAGCTTACGGAGCGCGCACAGCAGGTCATGTGATCCACAAAGAACACTTTTCATTGGTTGAAACTACTTTCAGTTCCAGAAACTTCCCACACCACACCCATTCCCCTCATTACTGCTTGAGATCCCCTAGGAGAAGGAGCTGAATTGACATTGAGATACAATGGCAGAGCAGCAGTCCTCTTCTGAGAGTGAGCCTAGCAGCACCATCATCAGACAGAGAAGTAGGAAACAAAAGGATTCTTTTGTGTGGGAGTATTTTACTTTTCCAGAGGGGCAGAAAAAGGTCAATGCTCCATTGGTCACTTGCAGACTTTGTGACCGTGTTTTATCTAGAGGAGATCCAAGGAAGAAGTATTCCTTTGGAAATCACTCTATGATGAGACACCTTAGGGATAAACATCCCAGGACCTTTGCTCGACATACTGAAGAAAACTCTTCAGTAAGTCACCGGAGCCCAACCTCAGAAGCTCAGCCAAGTACATCATCGGGAGCTCAGCTGAGCCCTTCCTCTGAGGTGGGAGCATCACCTTCTTCAGCTCCTCTGGACATTAACCCTCGATTTCGGAGGGTTTCAATGAGGTGTACAACGTGTTGTGGTCTTATTGTTTTTGGGGAGACCAGTGTTTCCCTTATTAACAATAAGATAGACCAGCACGTTTGTAGACGTTCATAATATTCCCATTCTTTCTTTCCTCTATCCCTGTATTAACACAACGGCTCTTTTAAGAGCCAACCTTACCTCACAATTTTTTGTATTTTTTTTTAAGCTTTCCTTTTTGAAAAATTTTTTTGGACGTGCGCGTACGGTACGCGTAATTGCGGAATAGTTACGCGAAGTTCGCGGAATTTTTCTCGCGGAATTTTTGCGTTTACGCCGTGCGCGTACGCTACGCGCATTCGCGATTTTTTGAAAAAAAATTAAAATAAATGTTTGCCCTTGGGGGTCCTTCTGGGACCCCCTGAGAAAGGCTAGGGGGTCAGGAACTGTCCACCCTGCCCCCTTTTCATGTTCTCCACCTTTGTTTTTCACCCCCTCAGACTGCGAGAGACAAAATGGCGGCCGACACTTCCTGGTTTCGACCGATTTGAATGTTTACTAAGATCTAACAACCAATCAGAATCGCGCTCGTGCACAGCGGCGTGCGCGTACGGTAAGCTTACGGTACGCGCTCGGAGCGCGCCTATAGAGATATATATTGATTTAAATGCTATTTTCTCAGGAAATACTGAACAGATTTACACGAGAGGCACATCCCTGACCTGAGGGCTACCTCTCTGCCAAATTTCAAGTAATTCTGTTCAGCCGTTTGGGCTGTAGCTCGGACTAAAGGTCCTATGGAAAAATGCATGGGGAAAACGCGTTTTGGGACCCCCCCCTTTTTCCCAGCACCCGCTTGACGAATCCCCCCGAGACTTTTGGGGAAGGAGCGGAGCGGAGCGCCCCACCTATTTTGAGAATTTTGCGAGGATTCGTCAATCGGCGCCAAAGTTATTCCAAATAGAATGTTGCAGATTTCCTATGGAAACACGGTCCTAACTATAACTATCTCCTGGCGACCGTCAGTAGATAATATATATATATATATATATATATATATATATATATATATATATATATATATATATATATTATCTACTGGCGGTCGCCAGTAGATAGTTATAGTTAGGACCCTCTTACCATAGGAAATCCGCAACATTCTATTTTGAATAACTTTGGCGCAGGTCGACGAATCCTTGCGAAATTTTCAAAATAGGTGGGGCGTTGAGCTCCGCTCCTACCCTGAAAGTCTCGGGGGGATTCGTCAAGCGGGGGCTGAGATAAAAGGGGGGTCCCAAAACACGTTTTTCCCATGCATTTTTCCATAGGACCTTTAGACAGAGCTACAGCCCGAACGGCTGAACAGAATTAAATGAAATTTGGCAGAGAGGTAGTCCTCAGGTCAGGGAAGTGCCTTTTGTAGGTTTGGTGTAAATCTGTTCAGTAGATTCTGAGAAAATAGCCTTTAAATCAATATATATATCTGAGCCAGCTTACGGTGCGCTTACGGTGCGCTTACCGTACGCGTACGGTGACGTGCGCGAGCGCGATTCTGATTGGCTCTTAGATCTTAGTAAACATTAGAATCGGCCGAAACCAGGAAGCGGCGGCCGCCATTTTCTCTCTCGCACTCTGAGTGGGGCAGCAAAAATGAAGCCAAAAAATGTCTAAAGGGGCAGTATATTGAGATCATAACCACCCAGCAGTGATATACGGGTCCCCAAACAACCCCCAAGGCCAAAAAAAAAATTATTTATTTTTTTCGAAAAATCGCCGATTACGCTTACCGTACGCGTACGGTAAAAAATGTTTTAAAAAAAATAATTATCCACACTCTCCCCACCCCGTGTGCAAATGGTGCCCGAAGGGCACCCTTTGTGCATGGCATATCAAATATATGAAAATAATAAAGAATACATTTCACAACGATGCGCATAATATGTCCCCCATGTGCGCACGGTGCGCGAAGCGCATCGTGCGTACATGGCCCATCCCGCATAACGTGGGCACGAGGTGTGCGCAGCGCACCGCGTGACCACCGTGCGTGCACGGCACTAACTGCGTAAAGTGGGCGCGCGGTGCGCGAAGCGCACCGCGTGCTCACTGTGCGTGCACGGTGCGCGAAGCGCACCGTGCGCGCACTGAACGAACTGCGTTAACTGGGCGCGCACGCCACGAATGGCGTAAAGTAACTTAGCATTTAAAAAACCGTACAAATTCACTGAAAAAACCATAGGTTTCACACACGTTATAGTTAGGAATTAGCATTTAAAAAACCTTGCAAATTCACTGAAAAAACCATAGGTTTCACACATGTTATAGTTAGCTGTACATTTCACTCGTAAAAAAACAATGAAATTCCCCCGTTATAGTTAGTGCAGGCAACTATAACTCACGCGACCGCAATCTTCTGCTGATGAAATATGTGTCTTTATGAAAAAAAAATATTTGTAATATATGTATAGCTAAAATTTAATGGAAGAAGACATGGGCAAATAAGTGTCTAAATACAGTATTAGCATCAGCAGAGGATTGCGGTCGCGTGAGTTATAGTTGCCTGCACTAACTATAACGGGGGAATTTCATTGGTTTTTTACGAGTGAAATGTACAGCTAACTATAACATGTGTGAAACCTATGGTTTTTTCAGTGAATTTGCAAGGTTTTTTAAATGCTAATTCCTAACTATAACGTGTGTGAAACCTATGGTTTTTTCAGTGAATATATATATATATATATATTCAGAAAACAAATAGTAGAAAATAAAAATGATAAACAAATACTTATAATATATATATTTAAACAATATTAGATTATTGAGTTGAGTCCGGTAATGATACATACACTAGTCCCACTTCAGTTTAAGCAATGATAGAGAAAGTGTGAACTTCAGAGGGGTTAATTATAATATCCCACTCCAAACAGTGCAACAGTGGGAAGGTGTTGGGCAACGGAAGGGATACATTTACTGTTCCAACTCTAGTCCACGCAACAGTACAGAAACTATTGGACTTCAAAGGGTTAAAATGTGCTATTCCCTCTCCAGTCCATGCAACGGTACAGAAAGCATTGGACTTCAGAGGAATTTAATTTACTATTCCTATTCCAGTCAGTGCATCAGTAGGCAAAGTGTTGGACATTGGAAGGGTTACATTTACTCTTCCCTCTCCAGTCTAAGCAACAGTAGGTAAACTGATTCACTTCAAACACATAGCATTAAAAAAACAATTATCCAATTTACAAAATAAATCAACAATTTAATATTTAATTTCAGTTTTAAAATAATGGTTATTTAATTATTACTTAATTAACTTGCCACTATAAACCCTTGCAAGCCTAGCAACCCACACCTAAAATATAACTAAAATAAAAAGTTTGCATAATTTATAATCAATTCGATAACTAATTAACAAAGATTTGTTAATTAACTTCCCACCCAACATCCCTACAAACCCAGCAGCCCACACCTAAAATATAACTAATATAAATATATATATATATATATAATTATCACACAATTTACATACTTAATAATCAATGAAATATAAAATTATACATTAATATGAATTTTAAAATATTACGTGATTTACTTTCCACCCAATACCCCACAAACCCAGCATCTGCACCTAAAATAAAATGTCACAAAAATATACAATCATTACACAATGTACATAGTTAATAATCAACTAAATAATTCAAAATCCATTAAAAGTAATTGTTTTTCAATTATTACCTAATTATCATCCCACCTTATTCCACTGCAAACATAGCAGTCCACACCTAAAATATAAGTAAATTAAATCAATATTACAAAATATACATAATTAATATAAATCACATACTTATTCAGAAATTATTAATTATTTAATAATTCATTATTACTTAATTAACTATCTACCCTATACCGCTACAAACCCAACAGCTCATACCTAAAGTATAACTAAAATATATATTCATTATACAATTTGCATAATTAATAATACATTAAATAATGAATAACAATTACAAAAATAATTGTTGAATAATCATTACCTAATTAAGTTCCTGTCCTATAGCCCTATAACCATAGAACCAATACCGAAAATATAAGTACATGACTTGAATAATACATATTAATTATCATTCATATACTTTATACTAAGTCCCATAAATTATTAATTAATGAATAATGAATTAATACTTAAATAACTTCCCACCCTATCACCCTACAAACCCCAAAACCCTCTACAACACTTTAAATTATTATTGCAATTAAAGAAACATTCTAAAGTATCTAAAATTACAAACTATATTTAAAAAAAGTAATAATTATAGAAAAAAATAACACTTGAAATTACAATTATAATATTGAAAACAATATTAACAACAACAGTATTCTTAATAGTGATCTTCCTTGCCTGAAAAAACAATATTCTTAACATCTATATTCCTGCATCACAATATTTATGTATCACAATATATTTTCTCTGACATTTTTGTCTTACGATATAAAAAACTCAATATTTTGTCCAAATACCCTCAAATTCATTTTCACTACTGCAAGGCCTACCTTTCCCACAGACTAACATTTGAGTTACTTTATTACATTTATTTGGCTGTAATTTCCAAATAGGAGCAGGCACACAGTCCATATTTGGTGTCTTTTGAATCGTAATAAGAAAACTTAAGTTCTGCTGTGGTCAGATTTTTAATTGCATTTTAAAAAATGCCACTTTTAGAAAATGGGCATTTTCCTGACTTGGCTGTTTAGTGCCTGTAGCCTGTACCTGGGTCACATGACTGGGAGTGGCTGGCAGTTGGGGGTTGTGTATTCCTCCTAGATAGCCGCACAGAATAGAGAGCTTAGGAGTGCCTGGATGGGCCATCACTTGCAGGATGGGAGGGCTGAGCTGGACCCAGCTCTACTTATGCTTGAATAGGCTGTGTCCTGACTTCACACAAAGGGCTGCATACCCCCGAGGGCCAGGGCAGGGAAGGCAGTATGCCTAGGGACCTCAAAGTGAAACCTCTAGAAGCTTCTCCCTCACTTCAAAGGCACAACTGGTTATAAATACTGAACCTTAGACACCATCTCATCAGATCACTTCTGGACCTGTGGATACTCTGCCAGGAAGGACTCCTGTGCTGCTGAAAGTACTGCCACTCTGTTGGACTGCTGCTTTGAAGTACTGCTGCCCTGCTGTGCTGACTTGCTGCCCTCTTGCCTATGTGAGAAGAACTGAACATGCGTCCCTGAACCCAGAACCCAGAGTGATACCAAGGGTGCATTTACTGGCATCTTCATCTGAGGTCTCGGGGACACAACAGGCTTCCAAAAACCTTGTAACCTCACTAGACTATGCCATCTGTGAGTTTATCCTGCCAAGTAGTGCCCCCCCATTCCTGGACCCTCGAAACTGGGCTTAAGGTGCTGTGCCAGCCTCTCTGGATCCAGCAGAACTGATGCATTTCCTTTGCTGCATGGCACAATCTCAAGCAGAACCAACGCCTCTCCACTCTTGTGTGGATTGGACCCTTCACAAAAAACTACAACCCACAATGCCATCAGAACCACCACTGTGTGATGCATCCTTTGCGCAGGCCCTCACATTTCTCGCTGACTTTAGCCTCAAGGACGACGGACTCTGCCACTCAGACTCATAGCTCGTTTGAAATTACTCATCACCCTGACTGGTGCTGCATCCTCAATGCCGGACTTCGCATTGCCAGCCCCATTGACGGGATTGTCGACCTTCACATAACATCCTTGTCGCACCTCGGAAACTGTGCAATGCATCTTCGACACAGATCCTCACAATGCTCCACAAACCTGGACTTAAGGTATCCTGTTCAGCAGGCCTTCCTGTGTCCCTGTAGCCAACCCACGCTCCATCGCCAGTGCGACCAGATACCCACTGTGGGTGTTTTTTGGCACTATTTTCACTAACATCTTTAAACTCGCATACCTCCAGTTCTACTGATTGGAATTTTGCCATTTTGGGCTTGTTTTGCTTATTGATGAAAGTTCTATTCATCGGTTTTGGTGTTGGATCATTTATATGTGGTGTTTTCACTTTACTTCTGTTTGAAGTGTTGCACAAATACTTTACATATTGCCCCTAGGAGCAGCCAGACTGCTCTGTGCTAAGCTACCAGAGGGTTGAGTAAAGGTTAATTTAGGATTGGCTTGTGCCTCACCCTGACACGGATTGTGTTTGCTGCTTGACCGGAGCTCACATCCCAGTCAAAGAAAAAAACAATTCCTTACAAGCCTGTTGTTAAATCGCCTGGATTCTATAAGACTAAGCCTGCTTTTTGTATTGTTTGCCTATGTGTTCATCTCCTTGGTCTGTTGTTCAGTTGGACGGTTTCTAAAAAATGCCATTTGGTACATGCCACTTAATGCTTTTTTTATTTAAATGGCTGTAATCATCTATTTGATTTGTGGTTAGTTTTTTAAAGTAAATGCACTGTGTTCATCTGTGATTCATGATTGTTTGAAAATAATCGAATACATCTTAAGAAAGAATGGTTGTAAAGTTATTGTGCCCATTTAATCAATGCCATCAAGAATTCTACCATGTATTTTCCAGTTTCTAAACAGACATGCCTGTATCAGCTATGGACATGTATCAATTTTCTATTCATTTCTCGCATTCATTTTACATTCAAATTAGAGTTGCTGCATCTTTGAATAACATTTTCACAAGTGACAGTGAATATAAATGGCCTCAAAAGTGCTCTCCTGGCAAAGGACTGAGGGCCTGTCATGCCATGTTTCCTATTCGCATTGCTCTTTTGTGTGTCTTCTGATTCTGTCAATAATGGGATTCACATAAAAGAAAAATACATGTTCTCAAAACACCAAGAAAGGATATTTTCGTAAAAAAATATAATAATACATCCTTACCCTTTCTCAATAGTTCTGTTGACGTATATGCTGTCAGCTGGACAACTCAAACCAATTTCTTTCCAGGTTTTAATGCACAGCTCCACTATCCATTTACTTGCTATCATCAGTACATTATTATTTTTTTTCCAGACGGCTGCAAGACGAGGGTGAAAGAAGGCATAGATTCTGTGCCTGCCAAATGCTTCCTCGTTGACATTTTTATCTATTTCGAGCTTTTTATTATTTTATGGCACAATGTACATCATGGTTAGACCGCAGCTTGCTTCTACGATTTAATTCTCGGAGTGTCTAAGGAGTGTGTTTTAGAAATATTTCTCTAGGTTTAGAGCGGTGACCACAATCCATCTACTAGATTATTTGCACGGGTTTCTCTCTTGAAGTACTTTCCAATTTAATGCCAGGTGATGAATTTGTGTCAGCACAAAATGACAAGTTTATTACGTGCCTTTCCATTGGACCAAGTGTTTATTTTGTTTAAATGCTGACATTTGTCTTTAAAGAGCATAAACTGTTTTTAAACGGTCCTGTGAGAAAACAACCATATACATTTGTAGATAAGAAACACCTGGGATACCAAGGTAAGAGCTAATTGTTTGTCTCACTGATTAAAAAAATTTATTTTCTCAATGATGGGTTCAGTTCTACAGATTGCTCACAGCAATCTTTTCAGTCTCTGTAAGGACGAAAGTCCTGAGCCATGCACGCATTTGTGGCATTCCTCGCACTTTTTTTCTTTGTCCCCTACTTCTGCTTCTTTTTTATTAATTTTTGGCAGTGTTTGTGGGTTCCCTAATTCCCAGAGACTGCACAAACTGCAGATAAGCTTCTCAACATCAGCTATAGGCGTGCTTTGAAATGGGGAGACCCTTCGGCGATCTCCTCATCCTATAATCACAAGTGGGTAGCTAGAAAATTGTAGTACCCTCACTTTGACCTATACCTATAATGGCACTGAGTGAGTAAAATGATTAAGCTGAGCCCTGCCTAGAGAGTTCCAATCATTCATTCATCCTTCCTTCCATCCATTCATGTTTTCACCCTTCCATCCACCCATACGTTCCGCCCTTCCATCATCCCATCCTTTCTCCTTTCCATCCTTCTGTTCACCATTCAATCAGCTAATATTTTCATCCATCCAAAAATGTCCTTTCTATCTATTCACTCACTCACCTGTCCTTTCTTTCACACAGTCACCTACAGTTACATTAATTTATCTGTGCATCTATCCTTTCAACTAGCCATCTGTCATTTGACCCTCAATTCTCAACTATCCATCCTTTCATCCATCTTTCCTTTCACCATGTCATACATCAATTCTTCCTAACACCATCTTCTCAATCATCAGTACATCCTTTTCCCCTTACATCTCTCAAACTTTTTCCCTTCCATCAATCCATTGTTTCACCCTTCTAACAATCTACCCATTTACTGTTGCTTCCTCCCAGACACCCCTTTTTTTCTTTTAACCTTCCTTCCTCTCAGCCTTCTACTTCTATTTCCCGTTATTGCCCACTTTTTCTAACCTTAATTCCTTCTTACTTTTTCTTTCTTACCGTTCTTCCACACTTGCTCTATTTGCCTGTCCCTCGGTCAGTTTTTCTCTACTTTTATTCTCTCTCTTTCTCTGTTTAGGTTGTGGTACTTATGACACCTTTTATTCCTTTAAAGTGTTTTTATGAGCCCCATAAAGAAATAAATAGTGTTAATTAGCCAGTGGAAATCCCTGCATTACCACTTAAAATGGAGGGGTCATTAAACCACTGAGGACATGATTACAAGGCTGGTGGTCCCAGGACTGCCCTATGAAGATTAGGACGGTCTTAAAAACATTGCCCAGCTGCAGCCACCAGGGATTCGGCATTCCCTTGCAGTGTTGTGGCAGTCAGAAGGCATCAATATGCTAAGTGGGACCACCACATTCCCACCCAGCATATTAAGAGTTTACTCTCTGCCATGGTTTTCATTGTAGTTCCTCCACCATGAAAAACCTGGCGGAGAGGAAACAAAGGGGGCCCTACAGGAGTCCCTTGTTCCTCTGTGCTCTGGGGTTCATGCAGAGGGGTGCAACATGACCCCCCTGTGTGCATACACCCCAGTTCCTGAATGGTATGCAATGTCAGGAGCTTTCTAAGTAATCAACAAAGGGATGGCAACATGGAGAACCAATAAGTAATCAGTGAGGCTAATTTAAATATTAAATATTTCACAACCCAGAGGGGAGTGATACCTTCAACCCATTCTATACAAACAGGTCAATGTGTTTTTACCTATCTCATGACCCTATCAGGAGAATCTGTGCATCCATCAGGTCCAATGTTTAGGTTGTCAATCTGCTTAGTAAAAGTAATAGAAAAAGAAAACTATATGTGATATAGTTACTCTGGTATCATGTACTTTGGCGCACAACTGTATATTGTGGGCCCACTGTGATCACCCACAAAATGTTGAGTGTCAGGCCTCAACTCAAACCTTAACTGACAGACACAAACAGGGCTCTAGAATTCCCCTGTTATGTTTAAAGAAGTCATCATTGTGGGAGCTCTTCTCTTTTTCTTTTTACTGTGATAAGGCAGTTCTAGCCCACACCACAGAACTGACTTTCATGGTGTTAGGAGGAACATGATGATGAAGCATGCCACCTAAAGGAGGGTGAGGGTTCTTCTTCTAATTGGATGGATCTGGGGCATCTCTTAGTGGTATGTATTGTGATAGGGCAATAATACACTTGTTGATTGTTTAAACCGCTCTTAAAAGAGCCATTTGTGTTTGTACACAAATACACAAGTGGCATAATAAATAATGAATATAATAATTAATGTATACTAAATAAATACTTATGATATAAAATAAAATAATTTTAATGTAATTAACTTCCCTACCTATACACTTACTAACCCAGTAACAGACACTAAAATATAACATGCTATTAGTAATATTGAAATTAAAATATAGATCAAAATTAATAAAAAACATTTAAAAATGTAAACCAACAATTAAACAATTAACATAATTAAAAGCAAATTAATTAAATAAATGAATAACCATTCAATTTAAATTAATTCAAATTTAATTATCTTCTGCCCCTTTTCCTCTACAAATCCAGCAACCTGCAACTAAAATATAACTTATCATTAGTGATAATAAAATTAAAATAAACAAATATATTTGATGAAACATGTTTTTAAAAATCTAAACTAACAATTAAAGCATGAACAGAATTGGCAATAAAAATTGCTTCAGAGACTAGGCATTATTTGACCTTTCCTTCAGTGGCCCAGACTCATCTACACGCTCCCCACAGCCAGGCTCCGCATTAAAGGCACTGTCTCCCCATCAGTAACCATCAATAAAGGCACAAAGCAAGACTGCCTGCTCTCCCCAAACCTTCTTGCCATTGCAATGGAGCCACTTGCGTCCATATGGCTTTTACAGAACGCGGATTGATAGTATCCATGTAAGCAGATGACGTGACGCTGTATATTCAAGGGCCGGTTATAAATCTCCAACCTGTGCCGTGGGAATTCCAACACTTCAGTTGTGCAACAGACTTGTAACACTGTTTCTCACATACGTACCCTGCTGTAACTTTTCCTTCTCCTTATTTTTTCTTTTTCTCTTCTACTTTTATTGATGTTTCTCAATTCAAAATCAATAAAAACGTAATAACAAAACCATAATTAATAATCGATTAAGTAACTAATTACAAAAATGAATTACCATTACATTTAAAATATTTGTAATTTAATTTAACTTCTGAAATTATTCCTTTGGAAACCCAACAAAACACTACTAAACTGAAAATTACCTATTACATTTAAAAATAAATACAAAAACATTTAAAATTGCAAACTATGGGCTATATTTATGGCCCAGTCACACAGTGCAGCGCAGCAAGTCACCTTTCTGTGCTGCACTGCATGAGAGTGAAAGGGCAGGTATGCACTGTATTTAAGTCAATATGGCGCATTCCTGCGCTTTCCCCTGCGCTGGGGCCTTTAGTGGCTACCCAGCGCTACAGCAGGCACCCTTGCACCATGGTGCAAGGGTGTCTGCGTTGTGAAGAGGATTGTTTTTGTGCAGGAAGGGTAACCTTCCTGCCCAAAGCAATCCCCTTAAGCTTTTTCCTCTAGCAAGAGGAAAAATTGAGGCGAAATGTACAGATTTCTGGTTGTTACCTCTTACCTGGGGAGGCATAGGTCCTTGGAACATTCCAAGGTTTACCACTTCTGGTAAATCTGGAAATGCGCATAAATCCATGGTTATTGCATAGTAGCATCCACACAACGCCAGTGGAAATGTCTCCCCTGTGCTGAGTAATGCAAAGCGGCACTACGAGCTGCGTTGCATTACTCAAAAATTATAAAGCCACTCAAGGCCACGCAAGGTGGCCTTTTGCTGGTTAAAAAAATCTCATTTTTAATTTGTGTCACTCTTGCACCATGTTGCATGATGCAAGAATGATGCAAAGGGGCTTGGAAAAATGCTCCTAAATTGTTAAAAATAAATACCATTTATACTAACAATATTACCACATAAAATATATACATTAACTAAAACACATTAAATTAATTGAAAAACAATATTGATTACAAATCTAATAATGACAATGATATTAAAAAATATTTTTTAAACAATAGTTCTTCAACCCCCAAAAAATCAATAGTTTTCACAACAATATTCTGTATCACAATATTTCAGTAGCAACAGAATTTTTTGAGAATATTTATTCATCACGACTTTGTATTTTGCTAAAACAACCCCAATCCATCGAGACAAATCACAGCGAGAATTCCAACATATCTGGTCATGTATTTGGCAAATATGTAGATTATTACCATTATTTTCTACAATTGTATCCCAGGGAGCTCCTGGCGGCACCTGTTCTAGTAAATATGGGAATATGTCAAAAACTGTGGGAACACCCATGCAAGGCCCATGGAACGCCTTACCAGGGCAAAGTAAGGCAATGCAATGATTTGCTCTGCATTGATTTACTCCAGATTAGTAGAGCCGCTCAGGGCCATGCTAAGTGGCCTTCGTGGCTCCATAAATCTCACTTAAGGTTTGCGTTCCTCATGTACCACGTTGCGTGGGACAAACGCGGCGCAAACCTTTGTCAAAAATATGCCCCTAAACCTCTAGAGAGACAAATGTGTAGCAAAGTGTCATGAATCCCGTTACACAAAACATTCTGGCTATGTTTATTTTTCCTAAATCTCCTAATGTGGTTTGATGCTCCTTGACTAGCTCTTAACTATGGTCAATGGATTCTGTCCGAAATAAATTGGATAGTTACTGCTCGGTGTCCACGCCTTAACTTAACCTTCAAGAGTCTCGCCTTGCCTTGGATTTCCTCAGTAGTAGCAGAAGAATGTCATTAAAACTATTATATTATTACACAAGGTTCCTTCGGGCATTCGCGTGCTCTATAATATATTTTTCTTTTATCCATCTATTTTAACCAATGACATCAAAGGTGGGCTATGACTGAGGAGTTTATATATTATAAACAAATGTGAATTGATTCATATGTAGCTCATTGAACTACAGTGGTGGGACACCTGAGAAATAGAAGCATCAAAGGATTTGAAGCGGGCTAACTTGCTCAATCAACATAATGATTTTCTCACACTCTATAGGCACAAGGCTTCTCATCATAATTTTGTTACACTGGGCTTTTCTCCCACACTCTCTCTGAAACTTGCTTCTCCTTACACACTGTCAACCTGGGAAGGCAGACTCAGTCCTTTACTTTCTCATTTCTTGTACCATCCGGAGCCATCCTAAATGTGTTTTTACTGTATTTTCACTTTAGTAATGCCATGGACTCATCACAAACCACTTAAAAAGGCTATATCCCCAGCAGATCCTAGCACTCGCTCTATTTAGGGTAATCCTATCCCCCTGCCTGTGCCTGCTTGTATAAGACCACTGACAATGTATCCATACAAACAGGAGCAATTCAAAGTGATTGATCAGTCGCCCATGTAAAGCATTTGCCAAAGAAGAGTGGTCTTAATGTCACCAACCCTGAGAACTACAAACGTATTGAAAATAAGTTCTTCCTTGGCAAATTGATTGACATTATGGAATATCAGCAACTCAGTTTTCCCCTTGAGACAAATATTTTATGATTTCAGCGGTATGTTTGTTTATATTCTTGCTTTGTCACTGACTTTTCTGCTATTCCTTCCTGGGGTGATCTCATAATAGAAACAGGAGACCTTTGAACTGCTGCATGTATATTTCTCGACTTATTTGTAGCCTTTAACAAACTATACCATATACCGCTCATTCCTCCACCTGTCTGAGATGCTTGTCCTGGACAGGGATTTGGGCCGGAGCCTTCTGCTTGGAGCCATTCCAGATCACTTTTGTTTCTACTTACCTCTCCTGCCATCACCCTTCGCTTGGCGGGATCCCTCTATCTAATACCATTAATATACTACCATTCAATCTCTCTTGCATCTCCCTTTCCATATTTGTCTAGCTCCTTTAACTTTGCAACCTAGATCTTGCTGGAATCGTAACAGTAATTTTAATATGAGACATTACCAAAGGTTCCTAATGTGTAGCTCATTAAAGCAGTTAGCCACTTTGCTCTTGTGCCAACCTAGAACTATTGAATGAGTAATGGTTTTGCAACAGCTGTGATAACACTGTATTGCCCAATTAATTAGAAATTACAAATTATTTGCAACAATGGCCAACACCTTTACAGTGAGAATCATGTAGGGAGCAGAGAGGGACAGCACACCTACTTCAGAGGATTCCTCGCTTCTTGATCCCCTGTTGCTCTCCCAGAAATAACTGGCAAGGACTGCCACATCGATCTGGGTTCAGCCAATCGTGCTCAATGCTTTAACTTCGTCTGCTTCTGCTGAGAGCGTGTTAATCATAACAGATGCTTCTTTTGGCACCCACGACACTGATCTCAGATGGCGAATCCTTCTTCATAGGAAAAATGAGACTCTTCTGAAAGTGCTTGCCGTCATATATCAATTTGACCAGGAGAGGTCTGGTAGATGCATTCAACAGGTGAAAATCCTGTTTCACCTTCAAGCAACACTACACTACTGCTGTTCACTCTCTACCTATTGTGGCTCACTCTCTTCCAAATGCAGCTTAATCTCTCCCTACTACGGCTCACTCTCTACATACTGCTGCTCACGCTCTACCTACTACGCTCCTTCTCTACCTACTCCGGCTCACTCTCTACCTACAGCGGCTTTTTCATCAGGTCAGGTAGAAATTGACAGAAAAGCAATTTGAGGCATTTGATCCATTTTAGCAAGCATTTCAAAACTGTTCCCACTCAATTGAAACAAGCAAAAAAAAAAATTCAAGCGCAAAGTTAACTTTCTTTAGTGGAAGTATATTTAACTGCATGCTTCCTACACCTATAGCCCAGCATTACATTTAATGCCTCCATGAATAAAAGGACCAAATAAAGGTTAATATGCTCTTTAATAAAACCATACAAAAGCTGTACACCTTATTTGGTGATTAGCTTTATTTTTATGAAGAGTGAGCTCAATTTCACCCTGAATGGTTTACTGGTGGAGCGGCACAATTTGGGCTCCACCCTATTTACCTCATGTATATACATTTATGCACCCATACACAACATTATATTTAATGTGTGGTTTAACATCATTAACATGTATGACGCATTTAAATGAATTAGTAGCATGAAACCAATATAATCACTAAGGGTTCACACATAAGTGTATTAGGTTGATCAACAGAGTGATGTAAATGTAGTCATTTCATATTTCTGTTTAATAGTGATTGCATACTTCCATTGACATATAATGTTGTAAAGTGCATCCATTTTTATCCTCGAGTTAACTCAGCCTGATATTAGACCTCAGCTGAAAATGTTTGCGTTCACACTGACAATATGCTGTTCTCTCTTCTTTGCACGCGTATTATCATGTTTCTTGTTAGCTAGTGAAAGGCTTATTATAGGTGTTAGATGGCTGATAGGGAGACCTGGAGGAAGAAAGTTGGCAACAATTGAGAGGAACCCATGATGAAAGAAGGCCTTCTGTTCACAGTGTACCAAGCAGAAGAAACATTCAAGGTCAGCAGCTGCATATGACCTTCTGTTCAAAGTGTACCAGGAGGAAGCAACATTCAAGGTCAGCATGTGTACCTAATTATTTGGAGATGAGAATTTAAGTAGCATATCGACTCCCCTCGAACTAAATTACCTGATTAGTCCTCTGCTGTTGGAAATGTGATATAGATGTTATAAATGTTATATCTGCTGCGCTTCTCTAAGTGCAAAGCTACATGCTGAAGACTCTTTCTATTTCCTTGGACTTCTATTGAAGTTCTAGTGAAGTGTGCTCTACAAATCTGCATAACTTGGCATAAGGAGTACCAAGCTGCACTGACAGGCTCTCAAAGAGCACTTGACCTCCTTGGTCTTGTTTATCGCTCCACTGACCACTGTTGAGCTGTCTTGACTCCAATAGTTAGTTGATTGTGCCACAGTGCCTGAGCCCTCCTGTTAGGTCTCGCTGTGGAAAGCTTGCCTGTAACATAATCTTTTTATTTTTACTCTCGCACAGATTCCTTAGGTTTTATACCTGTATTTTACTTTTATTTAGTGAGTAAGTTTCCGTATTGTTTCTGTTTGTATGCTGATTTTCTGTTCTCCTGTTGACACTGACACTTCACATTCAGCACCAAAGCAACAAATGACACTAGAGACACCGCTAATGCGACCGCGTCCACCATGTCTACCAAGACCACCATAACAAAAATCCAGTGTATTCTACTCATAGCACAATCACTCGGCAAACAGCCACATAGATCTTGGACAAGATCTCATCTCTCTTCATGGAGGTCATCTTCCTCATAAAGACAAGGCTAAACCCCGCCTCCGCACAGATATTGCCATCCCGGAAGGCTTCAAGATAACTCACTGGGACTGAACCAACAAACATAGAGGTGGAATAAAAATCATCTATAAGTACGCCATCCTCCACTCGACACCCCCTGATGACCAGACCCTGATAATGGAACATCTCATTTTCTAACTCCACATAGAAAGAAAAAGCTCTGTCAGAGGTACCCTTGGCTAGAGACCACCAGGTCCACACCCCAGCTTCTGCAAAGCCATCCAGTACCTCATCCCCCCAATCGCAATCAATTCTGAATACTACATCTTCATAAGAGACCCCAACTTCCACATCAACAACCCCAGCGCCGCCGACGCCACCAACCTCCTGGAGAGCATGAGCAACATCGGCCTCAAGCGGCTTGTCACTGATTTTACCCACATAGCAGGAAACAATCTCAACCCCATCTATGCCTTCAGCGACGGATTCAAGTGCAAACATGCCAGACAACTCACCTGGTCCGATCACTACAACTTCCACTTCATTGTCCCAGGACCCACCAATATTGACACCGTGTGCCCCAGATCCAGGGGCAGAGACTGGAAAAATATATCAGAAGACCAGTGGACCAACACTTTCTTCCTGAACACCTCCATTGCCTCGGCTTACTTTTCTGAGGACTGGAAACATATTGAAGTGAATCCCCTCCTAAAATGTCATTAGCCGACCCAGTCGATCCAAAGATCTACCGACCCAGCTCTCTGCTCGCCTATCCAGAAAAGGTGCTTGAGAAAGCGATCAACCAGCAACTCACCCAAAACCTACAATACCACAACCTCGTGGACCCCTCCCAAGCCGGATTTCCATCCAGTCAAAGCACTGAGACTGCCCTGATCACAGCCACTTATGACACCAGGGCCCTCCTGGAACGTGGAGAAATGGCAGCCCTCATCCTCCTTTACCTGTCAGACGCATTTGACACCATCTCTCTTCACATCCTGATCATCAGACACCACCACATTGGAATCAAAAGAGACACCATCAAATGGATCACCGCATTCCTTGCATGTAGAACCCCAAGGATCCATCTCCCACAGTTCACCTCAGAGCCCAAGAAGATAATCTGCGGAGTCCCCCAAGGATCGTCCCTCAGCCCCACACTCTTCAACATCTACATGAACCCCCTGGCTGACACCGTCAGATTACACTGACTCAACATCATCTCCTATGACACCTAGTTCATTTTCTCACTGTCTGAGGACCTCTCGACCACCAGAGCCCACTTCCACAGATGCATGGGAAACATTGCTGACTGGATGAAGGACAACTCCCTCAAACAGAAGTCCTTTTCTTCCAGAACAACTTCTTGCCATGGAAAAATGCATTTTGGCCCACAGAACCCAGCCCACCCCAACAGACCACACCTCCAATCTCAGCATCATCCTGGACAGTAAGCTATCTATGAAGAAACAAGTCAATGCAGTCTCATTCGCCTGCTTCCACATCTCAGGGGGCGTCCAGTCAACACCAGAAGGACCGTCATACAGGCACTCATCACCAGCAGACAGGATTACGGAAACACACTCTAACTAGGAATGTCGAACTTTGTTCTGTTTCAAGAATAATGAACTACACTGACCAAGATGCTTAGAGGTAATGACGCCGAGACGTGAAGTCAGCGTGCTCCCACCACCTTCCCACAATTTAAAAGGCTCCCTTGAGCCGCCTTGAGCTGACGAGCTCGGGAGTGCCTGCATGCCCTGAGTGGAATTGTGCCTGAGAAAATTAAGCGGCAGCACGTCCAGCAACCTACGAACTTTTTCCCTACTGATGACGGAGAAATCCAGAAACATGTGTCTAGGGATACGCTATGAAAATCATGGAATTGAGCCAAGTGAAATGTCGAACTTTGTCCTTTTTCAAGAATAATGAACTACACTGACCAAGATGCTTAGAGGTAATGACGCCGAGACGTGAAGTCAGCGTGCTCCCACCACCTTCCCACAATTTAAAAGGCTCCCTTGAGCCGCCTTGAGCTGATGAGCTCGGGAGTGCCTGCATGCCCTGAGTGGAATTGTGCCTGAGAAAATTAAGCGGCAGCACGTCCAGCAACCTACGAACTTTTTCCCTACTGATGACGGAGAAATCCAGAAACACGTGTCTAGGGATACGCTATGAAAATCATGGAATTGAGCCAAGTGAAATGTCGAACTTTGTCCTGTTTCAAGAATAATGAACTACACTGACCAAGATGCTTAGAGGTAATGACGCCGAGACGTGAAGTCAGCGTGCTCCCACCACCTTCCCACAATTTAAAAGGCTCCCTTGAGCCGCCTTGAGCTGACGAGCTCGGGAGTGCCTGCATGCCCTGAGTGGAATTGTGCCTGAGAAAATTAAGCGGCAGCACGTCCAGCAACCTACGAACTTTTTCCCTACTGATGACGGAGAAATCCAGAAACACGTGTCTAGGGATACGCTATGAAAATCATGGAATTGAGCCAAGTGAAATGTCGAACTTTGTCCTGTTTCAAGAATAATGAACTACACTGACCAAGATGCTTAGAGGTAATGACGCCGAGACGTGAAGTCAGCGTGCTCCCACCACCTTCCCACAATTTAAAAGGCTCCCTTGAGCCGCCTTGAGCTGACGAGCTCGGGAGTGCATGCATGCCCTGAGTGGAATTGTGCCTGAGAAAATTAAGCGGCAGCACGTCCAGCAACCTACGAACTTTTTCCCTACTGATGACGGAGAAATCCAGAAACACGTGTCTAGGGATACGCTATGAAAATCATGGAATTGAGCCAAGTGAAATGTCGAACTTTGTCCTGTTTCAAGAATAATGAACTACACTGACCAAGATGCTTAGAGGTAATGACGCCGAGACGTGAAGTCAGCGTGCTCCCACCACCTTCCCACACTCTAAGTAGGAATCACTGCTCCCCTCTGAGGAGACTCCAGACAATACAAACCTCAGTGCCAAGACTCATCCTCGACCTCCCCAGAAGGATCCAGATGACACTCCACCTCAAGAAACTACAATGGCTTCAGATCCAGAAGGGATCCTAGTTCAAGATGCTGACCCTCACTTACAAGGCTCTGTACAACGAAGGGCAAGCATACATCAGTAAATGCCTATCCTTCCACCAACCGACCAGACACCTTCGATCTGCTTCCCTCTCCCTAGCAGACACCCCACAGATCCACCCAACAAACAGTAGAGGATGGTCCTTCTAGGACCTGGAAGCCAAGGCATGGAAAAACTTTCCCAAGCTTCTCAGGATCACTACATCTCTCCAGCAACTTATCGATTGGAAAGACCCTAGATGCATAATGCTGGCTCTCTAATATGATGCAGAGCAGAGAGCATAGCTTAGAGTGGAGAGGGAAGACACAGAGAGTGGTACAGATATGTGGCCGGTGATCAGGTAGTAGCTTTGCATATTTGTGCTGGTGGTTGAATAGCAGGACATCAATGCTTTTTTCCCAATTTAAACGGGAAGGATCTAAATTCTAAGGGTGATAGGGCAGAATACAAGAGGCCTAATATTTTTTTTTTTTTATATTTGGGAGCGGGATGTAGGATCAGAGAGAGGATATTGTGGGTGGATGGCAGGACACCAGATGGTATTTAAATTTGGTGAACGAAGATCTTTCCAAGAGAGGTCTGGAGTGGTGGGAAGAGGCCAGGTACCATTTTAAAATTTGGGTGGTGAAAAGGAGGATGGCCTGAGTGTCATTAGGGTGCCTGGCAGGACAGCAGTTTTAATAGGGAGCATAGGCATTCCAAGATTCCTTCATTGTCATCATATAAATGGCTCACCCATCATCAGTCTATTCATGAATAGCTGATAACAGTAATGGTAAATGCAGTGGTAGATGGGATGTTGGGGCCATACATCCATAAAATTAAAACCGGTCAACTGTGAACTAAGGGGATGTTTTTCAGCTCATGTTTCTCAGTGATGACATAGACAACTTAGAATACTCAAGATTTGATGAAAATATTAGTTTTCAGTTACATCACTAGAATGAAGACACCTGTAGATTCTGTTTTTATGTTTTGTAATTAAGCACTGTGACTTGCCATGACTTGCATAAATGTTTGTTAATAGTGCACATACCTTTTTTTCCTTACAAGAGTATAACATCCAGATAACTGTTGACTATACATTATAACTTTTGCTTTTGTTTAGTTAACTTTTTGGACTAATAATAATTCCCCGGTTGACTTTTCAGTCTGATTTCTGGCCTCTGTATTTCTATCTTCCTGATATTCCATCAGCATCACTCAACTGTTGCCAACTTGGTTATAGGCTGCATGGTGACACTTCATAACTACCATCTTGGGTAGCAGTTTATGCTTTGTGATTAAATTGAAGATTCCTTTTTTGTAAGTAGGAGTCAGGTGGAATTGAAGAGGTTACTGGCTACTTAATAGAAACCCCAACAGGAGCAGCATTCTCTCTTCTCCGATCACTCTCTCTAACTCCACTCAGTCACTCACCAACATCTCATGACATCATACACTGGCTGAGTAGGGCAGTGAAAAAGAGAAGCTGTGCGTAGAATGCATTGCAATCATTGCACGTTATTACAACCATTACAGATTATATAACACATCCCTTTCCCTTAAAACAAAGTCATAAAATACAAAAAAAATATAATAGACTCAATTATAAAAATGCAAAGAGAGCCATAAGAGGCTTGCTTCGAAAAGCCCTATACATTATTCACACAGTGGTTTCATCCAAATCCATCTATATGAAAATAACAGCACACCATCTGCAGGTTACACAAAACCCAACCAAACAAAACCACTAGCATGTGCAATACCAGGGGACTAATATTTTTCCCCAGTGACATACATGTATTCAACATACCTTCTATAGAACTCACCAGGACTGTACTGGCACAGGATGAGACAATTGTTCTACACCTACGTCTACTGCCACCCAGCCAGTCATGAGACTAGGAACATAAATCATGCATTCAATACTTAACGCACACTCTTGCAATAAGGACATAGGTACCATGCACTCTACTGAGCACTCTCGCAGGACCATGGACATACAGTAAACACATATATCCCACACATGCCCTCTACTGCCCACTCTAGCAGGACAAGGGATGGGCACTACACTCACCCTCTAATGTGTTCTCTTGCAGGACCAGGTAGGGATGGAGACCATGGCGGCCAGCCTAAAGGGAGTCAGTGGTTACATCAGTCTCAATAGAGGCACCTACCCTCAGCTCCATGGCCTCCAGAAGTCCCTGGCTGACATCGCTAATGACATGAGGTATAGGCATGAACAAATGCCCTGCTAAAGTATCAGCAGCAAGATGGCCATACAGCTGGGGGCAATAAGAACCATCGTGGAATCCATTGAGCTGAAGTAGGAATCCTACTTTGATGCCTTGGTTGCCTACTACTGGGCTGTCCAGCAGATACTCCTCGCTACTGTGCTGCCTAGTATGTTGGCACAGATAAATACTGCTGTAGGCGCTGGATCCACATCTTCTGTCCCTGATGTCTGTGTGCCTCCCTGGCTGCCACACCTACAACACCACCCTCACGGGAGACACTGCATACATTGGAGGAAAAAGATTGAGACAGCACCTCTTTCCAACAAAAAAGTGCCCAGTAGCAGTCATCTGTGCCACATGCCCAGTTTCTCCTTAGCCCTGTTCTTATGAAGATGTCAAGGAAAATCAGCTGCCACTGTCCTCATTTTGATTTCGCCCTGTTCACCATGACCATTTGTGGACTGACAATTAGACATTGTGGTCATCCTCCTCACTGAAGCACTCCTCTCCTCCACATGTTCCATGACATGTTCCCCATATGGACATCTACTGGCTCAAAACATCATTTGAGGTTGTTTTCCAATTAACTTTACCTGTGAGCCACTTCATTGTTTGCACATGTAAATAAATGCACTTATTACTACCTGTGTGTTGTCTGTCTGTCGGAGTAAGGTTCAAGTAGACTATTGTGCATTCTGTGAGACGAAGACACTAAGTACTTGCCAAATGGACATGTGTTCTTTGGAATCAGGGACAATGCTAGGCAGTGAGAGTGAAACATATTTTGTGACCTCTATGTGTGTGTTGACTAGCAAGTGGTTATTCAAGGTTGCAAGAATGAATTTCAACAGGTGTCATTCAGTCAGTGTTACTATTGAATGAAGTCACACCACAAGTGCCAGGTCTACCCACGGATACTATCTAGCAAACAAATTGGGCTGACAAGTAAATGCTGCAATTGTTAGTGGGTGTGGTGCAGCCATGAGTGTGTGAGCCCACAAACCTACAATTTGGCCAAATGTATTGACCACAACATCACTCCGAGTCGCACTACGTATAGGGGAAAGCCCTAGTCATAATGGATAGTCAACTATATGATTCAGAGGTAATGAGACTGTTAAACAATAAGGCACATTATCGCCCAATACAGGATAACCTCACTGAGGCTCTCTCCTCTAAAATCAAGGAGCTCACTACTGAGGCCCTCATAGGAGGCTGGATATGTAAGAAAGAATTTGAGTTCCTGAACAAAAAAGAACATAGGGTACCTTCAATATACATTTTACCTAAAATCCACAAGGACCCAATGAATCCCCCAGGGGGTCCCTTTATTTCCGCCTGCGGAATCTTGAAGGCCACCCATTTGATGAAAATAAACAACTATTAGTGACATTTGATATCAAATCCCTTTACACCAATATCCCTCAAGACGAGGCATTAGATGTAATTAGGAATACATTGGACACAAGACCTACACCACATGATGTACCAACCGAACAACTTTACTTACAGGTGAAGGGAGTAGCAATGGGTTGTAGCTTTGTCCGGAAGTTGCCAATCTAGTCATGGCTTAATTTGAGAAAAAGTGGGTATACACCAACGACAACTTGTTCTGTATCCATATTACACAATGGTATCAGTATACTGACAATGACAATGACGATGTACTGATGTTGTGGTTGCCCCCCTAATAACATTTCCATGGCTGGCTCAACTGTAGAACTCCTGATCTTAAGTTCACCATGATGTCATAATTGCACCTTGTGCGATTTTACTTCCAGTACTAAGACACTGACAATAAATGGCAAAACCCATGGACAAATTAGATTTTCTAATTGCAATACAAAGAATGTGGTTTACTGCATAAAATAGCCATGTATCCTGGCATTCATCGGACAAACAACCCAATCAGCTAAAACTAGGGTCATCAAACATATGTCAAGAATAAGATGCGGAGTAGTAGGGGCTCTCTTAGTGGACCACTACAAAAAACTCAACCACACTGAAAATGACATACCATGGTTGATTTTTTTTGATGTGCAGGGTGGTCATGGCAGTAGCTGCACCGCCACTGTCCTTAAAAAAATTGAGGCCAAAATGATTGAACGATATGGAACAGCTAGTGATGGTCTCAATGGTATGGATGAAATGTGGACACTCATTGAATAAAATGGGATTACGCTATGGATATATTAACTGGACAGGTGTATGTATATGAAATTCTAGAAGAAATGTGCAGTGTATTTATGTATATATGTTTTTACAAGAAAAAAGACAAGGTGCAGTGAGGTGACTCCATGTCTAAACATTTTTTAATCTATATGTTATCCTTCAATTTTCTCTCCACTCTCTCACTAAAGCACTCTCTAGCTTTCTGGAATCTGTTCTGTCTCCTTGATTGCACCATAACTAGTACTCTTATTCTGCTACTAACAAAGAGCATGATGGTAGTGTTCTATCTGCCACCTATATAGAAATAATAGTAGACATACAAAGTAGGTTACGTTTTACTATTTTATAATAGACTGTCAGGATGCTTAGGTGTTGCACACCAGATATCTCAACCTACATCCTTTGTATGGATACCATGCTATACTCTATGATTAATAGAGATGGTGTACCCTGAGTCTCTCTGCTGCCTAGATATAATTAACAGTACACTACCGCAGCTGTTGTACGATCCAAAATGAGTAATGCATGATTGATTGTTGTCAAAGGAGGATTGGGTGATGCATTATACTTGTTTCTTTTTTTTTCCTGTGGTACCACTTGTTATAAACTCCTATTACAAGATGACCACTACTGTTGTTTGGGAGTCTCCTTTCTTATTTCCATTGCTTGATGCATTGGGCCAGATTCCAGTGGAGTACTTCTTAATCTCCTCTTTGACCCGCACTGTTCGTAATGGGACTCTGTCAGTGGCCTGAACTGATGCAGTAAGAGTTTATGCTGGAAGGCGACAGGGGCTGATATTATTATACAGCTTTGTTTGGTGGTAATCTTACTCCTGCTTTTGTCTCCTTTTGTTGCGAACTCGGCAATTTGATTAGATTAAGATTTACTCTCTCTGGGGGGCGCTAGGTGGCGCACGGCGGAATGGCTGCCTCTGGGTGAAGCTCCCGCTGCTCAGCACTGAAATCCTGCTATAATCCTTCCTGAACGTCGCAAAACCTGTCGGAAAGGGTCTCGGTAGGCGCCTTGCTACCTCTGCCACCGATTGTGACCCTCGTGGAGCTGGGAGGCCAGGCGTCTGCTGGATATACGGTCGCTGTCGCGGCCGCCGACTGGCGTGCGATCCTTGCTGGTGCCGGAGCCGGGCGGTGACTGTTACGAGAGGCCGGTGCTGCACACGTGGGCGGAGAGGCCCGGCTGCGTCCTCTGGGTCCCGGACAATCAGACCTACATTGGAGGTGCGGGGAGGCTGCGTAACCCTTCCTCATGCCCATACCTGAAGAACCCACTGGCATTGGGACATTGGGCGGTGAGGACGTGTGCTTCCTGCCCGGCGTGTAGCAGCCCTCCACGATCCTTCCTGCTGTGCCCTGCTGCCTCCTGATTGATCTTGCGGCCTGCTTGTCCAGCCGGAGGGCGGGTGCTGGTGTTTAGGAGAGGAGGCTGAAGCATCGCTGCCCCCGGTCCGGAGGACGTGAGGGTTGCGACCGAGGGGTCCGTGTTGGCGCCCGCGAGAGCGCCCTGCCTGAACTGCGGTGATTGCTGTTTGCCTGGGGGCGCTGGTCGGAGTGTCGCGCTCCTCCCCTGCTGGGCCTGGACGGCGCTGCGGCGGAGGTAGGAGGCCTGCCGTGAGCTCTGAGGTGCCCCAACTTCTGTCGCCCTGACCCTGCCCCCCCCTTGTTGACTGCGGCTGTGGGTGCGGAGGTCACTATCGCTCCCAAAATCCTGACGGCGGATGGCCTGCTGAGGGAGTGCGCGGTCTGCCCGCACGTTTGGGGCTGATTCCGGGCGCGGAGCCGGAGACGAAGGTCGCCCTAGGGATACCGCGAGGAGGACCCGGTTGCCCTGTGGTGTTGCTCATTGAGGAGCGGGCGGACTGTCTTGTACTGCTGCGCCCCGGACACATTGGATCGCGAGTTTTCTGACTTCGCGCCTGCAGTGGTCTGGCTGTCGGGACTGGCATGGGGAAGCCGGACAGCCGTCAGCCTCGTCTCACCTTCGAGGCGAAAAAAACCACTAAATCCCAGCCCGGAGAAGACACGGGAGGGTCGGCCCAGTCGGCCGCTCCGCCGGTGGATGATGTCAAGTCCATCCTACTGGATATGAGGCAGAGTCTGGCGACTATCGTCGACAAGATGGACTCTATGCAATCCCGCATGGACTCCATAGTCCACAAGGTGGATAGCCATGGTGAACGCCTCACAGAGACAGAGCGCCGTATTTCGGATTCAGAAGACCGAACCACACAATTATCGGCTACGGTGACACGTATGGATAAAGTCCTCCGAGTGATAGCAGCCAAGAACGAGGAGTTGGAGGCGCGTAGTCGCAGAAATAACATACGCATCATTGGCGTACCGGAATCCACCCACACGGGTAAGATGGAGGACTATGTGGAGGGCTTGCTGTGAGCGGTGGTGGGCGCGGATTCCCTCTCTACTCATTTTATTGTCGAAAGGGCGCATAGATCGCTAGCTTCGAAGCCACCGCCGGGGGCCCCTCCTCGCCCCATCATTGCTCGCCTGCTGAACTTTCGGGACCGCGACGCGGCCCTCCGGACGGCGAGGGAACGGAAGACCCTATCCTATGATGGCAACTCCTTCACTATATTCCCGGACTTCACCCCCGTGGTTCAGGAAGAACGAAAGAAGTTCATTGTAGTCAAGCAAAAACTGAGGGCGGCACAAATTGACTATGCGCTATTATACCCCGCCCGCTTGCGCATCACGCATCAGGGGAAACAGACCTTCTGCACGAGTCCTCAACAAGCAGAGGAATTCTTGAAGCGTGTCAAGAAGCGCGACCTTGACCACCCCTCCACGCCGACCTCGGACTGATGGAACCAGGCCAATGTTGTGCAACGCTGGGACTTGAGGCTCAGTGACTGGTAGGTTAATGCGAGTGAAAGCTGATACGACACTGGATATGATGGCCTGTGAGCCTACCTGAACTGTATCGGGGGGCA
Source organism: Triturus cristatus (assembly GCF_964204655.1). Taxonomy (NCBI): domain Eukaryota; kingdom Metazoa; phylum Chordata; class Amphibia; order Caudata; family Salamandridae; genus Triturus; species Triturus cristatus. Next base: position 115,249,323 of record NC_140588.1, read on the forward strand.
GCTATCGGCGTCTCGCTCCTACTCCCCGGCGCATCAGACTTTCAGGACGTTATGCTTTGCTGAGCACCCTCTGTCCATGGTGAGAGCTCGGTCTCCTACTGGGTATGCTCTTATGGCTCAGGGGGCATAGTGTTTCCACCTAGATTGCGCCCTCAAGGGTATCACCCCATCGACTGTTCATTGTTATATGTTGAACCCTTATGGTACTTGCTGTGGGGGAGTTTTGGGGGGGGGAGGGGGGCAGGGGGTTGATCCAGATGGCATGATTGGGATGCTGCTGTGGGTGGGGGGAGGAGGGGGGTGTTGGGGAGTTAAGGTATTTGATGGTTCCGATTGGCAGGAAGTGACATTTGCATTGTTCTCTTTGCATCATGTGGGGGGCGACGGGTGCATTGTGTTGTGCTATATGAATTTGGTGATTTATTATGAGTGATCCGCTAACGGGTGGGGACCGTACTAATCAGCTCACCTTCCTCACGTGGAATGTGAGGGGCTTGGGAAAGCCTAGAAAGCGTAGGCAGATTCTGGCATACCTAGATAGACATCACATTGGGGTAGCGTTCCTTCAGGAGACACACCTCGACCCCTCCAGACCCTCGCTGTTTGCGTCACGTTGGGCCGATCATCGGGTTTTTTCCTCCTACTCCACATATTCTCGAGGCGTTGCAATCCTTATTCGGAAGCATACCCCCTTTGCGTACATAGGAGAGCGCACCGACAGAGAGGGCAGATACTGTGTTATTTGGGGACGGCTGGGTATGGATACGCTTACTTTAGCTTGTTATTATGGCCCCAACTCGGATGATCCGCATTGCCTCCAGGCGCTTTGGACTGAGATTTTGCGCATTGGCTCCACGTATCTAGTGTGGGGGGGAGATTTCAACCTAGTTGCAGACCCCGCACTGGACAGAGCGAACCCTGGCCCTCAGCACTACTCCCGCTCCCAGGCTTACGTCCATGGCCTCCTTACTGATCGCCATCTGGTTGATGCGTGGCGCCATGGACACCCTGCGACCCTTGAGGGCACACACTGGTCGGCTGCACACTCCACTTGGGCACGATTGGATTATATCCTGATTTCCCCTGGGCTGGCTCCCAAGCTCTGTTGGGTGAAGCACTTGGCCCGCACTTACTCCGATCATGCCCCTGTCTCGATGGGTGTGGATTTAGTGGACTTGGTTGGATCTCCGATGGCGTGGAGATTGCAGCCTACTGTCCTATTAGACTACGTCTTCCGGTCTGAACTAGCACAGGAAATTGAGAGTTTTTTCCAACGTAATGGTGGGACGGTGGATAGTGTGGCGGTGGTTTGGGAGGCCTTCAAGGTCACCATTCGGGGGATGTGCATTTCCAAGGGGGGGGATTCTCAAAGATCTGCGTAACACCCTCCGTAAATTGGAATCCGACCTTAGAGATCTGGAGTCTCGCCCTACGTTCACCAGTGATGCTGAAGCGCAAACCAAATTCCGAGACCTGCTGTCTGACTATACGGCAACTGCGGACAGGGAGGTTCGATTCAGGGGGAAATACTTCCAGGCCCGACGGTACGGGGAGGGTGAACGGCCGGGCAAGTTCTTGGCGTGGGCGACGCGACCGCCTCGATTTACTAATCACATCCTCGAGTTACGGGGACACTCGGGAGACCTCCACAGAGATACCCGGGCTATAATGCATGAGTTTGTTACTCATTACACTGACTTATATTCCTCCGCTCATGCACACCCACCGGAGCTGGACCGCTACTTGGGAGAGATCACACTGGGATGGCTCTCTGATACGCAGAGAAAGTTCCTTATGGCTCCGCTAGGCCTAGATGAAATCCGGGAGGCTATAATGCAAATGGCCTCAGGGAAGGCCCCCGGCCTTGATGGCTTCCCGATAGAATTCTATAAAACTTATATTGATATTCTTGCGCCGATCTTGAAGGTGGTGTTTGATGAGGCCCATACGTTGGGGGTGCTTCCGCCTTCCATGAGAGAGGCACTAATCACCTCCCTCTTAAAACCGGGTAAGCCGGCAACCTCCCCGGACTCTTATCGCCCACTGTCCCTCCTTAATAGCGACGCGAAGATTCTTGCTAAAACTTTGGCTAACCGTGTGACACTCCTCATGGATGGACTGGTTCTCCCGGACCAATCGGGCTTTATACCTGGCAGGGCGACGTCGCACAACTTGCGTACACTATTCGCTACCTTACAGAACGTGGATCCCGAACTGCAGATGGTGGCGGTCTTTTTGGACGCCACAAAAGCATTTGACTCCCTGGAATGGGACTACCTGGTGGCCGCGCTGTCTCACATGGGCTTTCCTCTGGTGTTCCTGGGGGGGATAGCTATCCTCTATGGTAGCCCATGCGCTAGAGTCTTGGTTAATGGCAGAGTGTCGGAACCTTTCCGGGTCGCCAGAGGGACCAGACAGGGGTGCCCTCTCTCCCCACTTTTATTCGCACTGGCGATTGAGCCACTTGCCTCGAGGCTGCGGCAGCACCATCAGAACAGGGCGCTATTCTGTGAGCAGCGACAGATTTTGCTGTCGCTGTATGCAGATGACATTACTCTATATGTTCGGGACCCTCAAAATAATCTGAACCCTCTGCTTCGGGACTTCGTAGTCTTCGGGGAGGTGTCGGGAATACGGATTAACTGGTCTAAGTCTCAGATTTTCCATTTGACAGACGGCTCCCGGAAATTCTCGCTTGACTACCCCATCGAATGGAGTGACTCCGAGGTCAAATATCTTGGCATTAAGGTCTCTCGAGATAGGGAGGAGCTGATGCGATTAAACTATGGTACGACGCTGCTGCATATCGCCTCTTGCGTTGACCGCTGGCTTGCGCTCCCATTATCGATGGCCGGACGAGCCGCTCTAATCAAGATGGTGGTGCTTCCTAAGCTCTTATACTTGTTCCTGAATATTCCTTTTCCTCCGGGGAGACACTTCTTCTCCCGGTTGCGTTCGGAACTGATACGGCTGGTGTGGGGAGGGAAGAGGCCTAGATTGAAATGGGCTGTGATGACCTCTCCTTACTCCATGGGGGGCTTCGATATTCCGGATCTGGAGCTATACTATTACTGTGCCCAGGCGCATTACGCGTACTACTGGTTCCGTCCCATTGCCTTCATGCCCCAACTCGCTGCTGAGGACTGGCTTGCGGCGCCTTTGCCCCTGCCTGGCCTGTTGCATAGCGTGCTCCCACATACCACCGCTAACTATAACGCCCTCCAGGGTACGGTGGATGCGTGGTTGGAAATATCAAAGCGAGTGGGAAGCCCGTTTTTGTACTCGCCTCTCCTCCCCATTGCTTACCACCCTCAGCTCCCCCTTTTGCAGGAGAGGCTGTTCCAGAACTTGAGTCGCAAATTGGGGATTCTGACTTGGGGGGGATCTGTTTACGAGTGGGCAGTTTCGTGACAGGGATCACTTCTTTGCAGGCCACGCGCCCACCCCTCTGGAGCTTTTTACTTACTTTCGATTGAGACAAGGCATGAAGGCCCTACTGCAGACGTTCCCGGATGAGCCCGAGACCCTTGCTCCCCTACATAGGCTCCTACAGGCAGCCTCACCCTCCCATCTGGTCTCGATATTATATCATGCGGTTCGCTCGGATGCGCCTGTTTCTGCCTCGAGGGCTCGGGGGGAGTGGGAGCGTGAGTTGGGGCTGGAGCTCGGTGATGACAGGTGGACCTACTGCTGCTTGCAGACAGAGCAGATCTCAGCGAGTAGTAGGCATCGGATCATCCATTTTAAATTTTTGAACCGTCTCTACTGCACTCCTGTAACCAAACACAAATTTCGACTGCAAGATTCTGATAATTGCGAGAGATGTCGCGCCCCTCGGGCGGACTTCCTCCACCTCTCCTGGATATGCCCTGCTATTCAAACTTACTGGGGACAGGTGTACTCTGCTCTTGCGCACATGATAGAGCTTCCTCTTGCGCCTGAGCCGATACAGGCATTGCTAGGATATACCAAACAGATTCCGCGCTCATGTCGTCGATTTGTCATGATAGCGCTTTTATTAGCGAAACGGCGTATTGCTTGCCGCTGGGGACGGGGCCGGGCCCCGAAATTCAAGGAGTGGCTCAAAGACCTTATATATTGTCAAGAGCAAGTACTGATCTACTCCGAGCTACTTCCCGCCCGGTCCCGCCCTGCCGACATCTGGGGGCCGTTGCAGAATTATTTGTTGCAGCATCCTGAGGTTCTGGCGGAAAGCGCCCCCCCTATGGCCCCTGATGATCCTACTCCCAATACCCAAGGTTGACATCCTGCATAGTGAGGGGGGTATATTGCTGGAGCACTATAGGTGCACCCGCTCTGTTACTTTTGCTTCCCTGAAGAGGTACCTTGGGAATGATGCGATAATGATCTTCTGCTGCATATGGCCTGTCGCTTGTTACTGTGCTGGGGAGGCCCAGCTGCTGGGAGGGGGCCAGGCGTCAGAGGGGATCGAAAGGACTGCTACGATTGACTTGAAGGCTCCCAAGCTGATTATGGACAACTACGATACACATTATTTCCCTACCTGATGTCTCCCTTATTTGGGTAGGCTACTGGCCATATGCATTGCAATGTGACGAGCCTCGATCGCCTCCAAGGGAAGAGGTATATATGATGCACATGTACTGTTTCATTCTCATTGTCATTTGAACCTGCATTCGTTTTTCTTTCGTTATGTATGTATGTGAAAGTGAACCATAAAACTTCAATAAACAAAGTTAAAAAAAAAAAGATTTACTCTCTCTTTAACAACAGATTATTTGTTGCCTGGCGCCTTGGATGGAAAAATATTCATAGTAAGTTAAGTAGTTGCTTCAAGCCGGCAATATTCTTAGATCCTTTTCTTATCGGAGCCCTTTTTCTATCTAGCCCTTTTTCAGATTTGTCATTTAGGGTTTATGGCTGCTCGGCCTTCTCATTGCTGCCTAGGTTTAGGGTCAGGCCATTTTGCTAAATTTATAATATACTTATTAGATGTAACTGTGCTACATTTTCAAATGTTGCCTAATTCGTTTCAGCAGCTCCTTTTTACATATGTAATATGTACTTCGCACTATTTATTGGTTTGGGATGAGATGCCTCGCCACTTTATGGGCTTAATCGCTATGGTGGTAGATACCCTTTGGATCTTTATGTTTGTTTGTTTCAATACTTTATTCGATAGATATTTATCATAAAAGTACAAACATGCAAAATACATAAAAACAATCCATCCATAGTACTACAATTACATCCAGAACAGCAAATAGCGAATTAAAAAGGGACAAAAGATAAAAACTGAGTTTAAAACAATGCTTTCTTCAGTCATAAGAATTTATATATTACCCAGCAGCCTAGAGCGGATTAACCAGGCACCCACGAGGTATTTAGCAACCCCACAGATGGTATACATAGAAACAGTATTGGTTAAAATAATACGCATGGCTGATCTGTGATCCCTTACTCCCAGCTCCCTGCATACAGGTTTCAACCATTTAGCCCTAACGAACTTGTAGGCTGAACAAGCAAATAAAAAATGGCCAAGGGTTTCCTCTGGACATTGGCAACCTGGGCAATTTAGATCAAGCCCCCACCTTGGCCTTCCACCTTTCCCAAAAAATTTTAAGGGGAAGAGTGCCATATCTTAGTTTCAAGAACAAAGTTCTATCTCTAGGTAGTTGGATAAAATCTAAAAAGGGTTCCAACTTCATAGATGGTTTATGGTCAAGAAAGTTCATCGTTAAAGTTCCCAGGTTTGAGTTATTGTTAACCTTGGCCTCAACCCAGTCCCAGTATAATTTCTTTACAATTTGTTTTACAGGGGGGACTTGTGTGGCCCAGGACTCCCCCAGGCCTATTGATACTACCAGTTTCTTAAGGTTGTTGAGACACTTTATTTGGTGAGAAACATTTAAGGATATTAACTCGTCCAACACTCGAGCATATCCGGCTAATTCCTGGGTTCTTCTAAGGCGCACCCAAAATAACAGCGGCCTTAGTTGAACTTTGTCCGAGATTGATTTTTTACCCATATCAAAAAATAATGGTAACAGAGGGGTTGAAACTGGAAGTGAGACTAGATCTCTGATAAACTTATTTTCTGCAGTTGCCAGGACCTTAGTGTTTTCAGCACCCCATAATTCGGAGCCATAGACTGCCGAGGCTAAAGCCTTCCCTTCATAGACTACCAAGGCAGGGGCAACCGGTCTACTAATAGAGAGGCGCTGATTCTTTAGTATGGCACCGGAAACCCTTTTGAGGTTTAGTACCATTTTTGATATATGGGAATCCCAGCTCATGTTGTTGGACAACCTAACCCCTAGATAATCAAATTCATTCACCACCTCTAAAGGGGACCCATACAAAGTAAGACGAACCTTCCTAACCTTTCTATTTGGAGATAAAACCATTAACTTTGTCTTCGAAGTGTTGACCGTTAACCCACGGTCGTTACAGAAGAGGGAGAAGCGGTCAAGCAATTTTTGGAGACCCTTGGGGGTCTTGGACATCAGGAGGGTATCGTCCGCAAAAAGAAGTGTGGGGGTTTTCTCCCCGGCAAGGACGGGGGCATCCGCAGGGTCCTCCCTCAAATGGTCCACCACCCCATTTATAAAGAGGGAGAACAGTGTCGGAGCCATCACACATCCCTGCCGCACCCCCCTGTTGACTGATACCCTCCCTGTCAATTGGCCCTGGCGCCCCCATCGTATCCTTGCATAGTTATCCTCATGGAGTTTGATAACAAATTGCAGCAGGGAACTAGGGAACCCCATGGCTAATAAAACCTCCCATAGCTTGGCGCGTGGGATAACATCAAACGCGGTTTTCAGGTCTATGAAAGCCAAGTAAAGACAACCCTTAATAATTGATACTGACTTCCAATAGACCGCGCAAAACCGGAAGACTTGATCCATTGCACCAACATTCCGCCTAAACCCAGCCTGGAAATGGGTTAGAATATCATTATCCATTAGCCATGTCTCAACTCGATTTATAATGACCCTGCCAACTACCTTTTGAATGGTGTCAATTAAACGAATTGGTCTGTAGTTGGCAGGGTCCTCTCTATCACCTTTCTTATAAATCGTGATCACCTCCGCCCCTTTCCATGATTCCGGGACGGGATGGCCTCGCTGGATGAGATTCATTAGATTTGCTATATAGTCTGCCCAAATTTGGGGGTCATGGAGTAGAAGATCCCCGGGCAGGCCATCTGGACCAGCCGCTTTGCCTGGAAGGATATTTAAAATAGCGACCTTGACTTCTCGCGGGGAGAATACGTTTTCATTACTGGGCAACTCCAAACTAAGGTTGCGCTTATTGCACACTGCTAATGGCAATGGAGGGACTTGATCGCCTTCCTCACAATACAATTTTAAAAAATGGGCGTGCCATTGCTGTTCATTAATATGATTTAAAATGGGGTCAACTCCCCTACGGTCTAAAGCATTGATCAGTTTCCAGAAAATAATAGAATTCTTCCCGCTGGCAGCGATCTTAAGCTGCTGCCAATGCTCCTCCTCCCAATTTTTCTTGGCTGAGGCTATTGAACTACGGTACTCCTTTCTAGCCAGTTTCACTGCTGTTGGGTCCTTCAATTTTATCGCCAAACCAATGGCTTTCCTCTTTTTCCTACATTCCACTGTATACCACGCGTTTCCCTTCAGGGGTCTAAGATCCACTGGGGGGTTCCCTTGGGTGTTTTTGAGGAAATACTTTCCTATTTTATCTATGAAATTTTGGTACTGGCCCAATAATTTGGGCCCCAGAGAGTGAACCTCTCCCAGATCCACCGCTGCGAGGCTGGAGGTTTCTGCTTTAACTAAGTCCCCAATACTATTAATTTTCCCCTCTTCACATTTTACCACGTCCCATCTAAGTTTCCAGTTACAATTAGAGGGGAGGACGTCCTTGGTAATCAGCTCCAGCCCCCCGTTATTACTAATCCCATTAGCCCAGTTGATTTCCATACATAATGGGTTATGATCGCTATCTGAAGACTGCCTGACCTCCATATCAACTAAACTAGCCCATGAATGTACATCTAAAAAGATGTAATCGATACGTGATGGGCAGCCTATCCTATTATAGGTCATTACCCCATTGCGATCAGAAGTGGTCCGGCCATTTAATGCCCGTAGATTATGTTCCAAAGCCAGTGCGTTCAACTGTATAGCTATGGCAGACCACTTCTTAATAGGGGCCAGTACTAAAGGGGGTATAGTCTGTCTCCAGTCCTCTGAGTTCAAACCCAATACATCCTCGTCATCCAGGGGTTCAAATGTACAGTTAAAATCACCCCCCAACAGGATTTTGGACCTAGGTGGAAGCTCAGACAATTTTACATCAAGCAACTCAATTGTTTGCGAGGTTAAACCACCCTATACCCCTCTTGCATAAACACAAAACAAATGAACAATACCCCCGTGTGGGCTTTTCAGGGAAATGTGCAAGATATCATTGGATTGGACCTTGTGTGTAATAACAGTACAATTCAAATTCACCTTTACCCAGATGAGCAGACCACCTGAGGGGCGGCCTTTTCCTATGGAAACTGCTGGGACAAAGTATGTAGAGTACCCATTTTTATGTTGCGGGGACAAACTCCAAGTTTCCTGAAACATACAAATATGGAAGGAGTCAATGAAGTCATTCCATTCCGGATTTTCAAGATTTTTCCTGAGCCCTGCTATGTTCCAAGAAAGGATGTTAATCGAAGAGAGTACTACAGTTGGTGCAATGGGTGTGGCTGTTGGACTACAATCCAATTCGCCCCTGCTAGGGCAAACATTATCCACAAACACTTGAACCCCCTTTCCAATTGGAGTTACAGCCCGTGGTAACCCTACCTCCTCCCTCATAACCTCTTGGCCAGAGTGCTGGATCGAATGTCAATCAACTGCTTCCAGGCCACTGAAGCGATTGAAACAGGGTAATGGAGGGGGGTTATGCTGATGACCATGCCATTCCCCTTGAAACTGAGTAGAACCAATAGGGGGCCTACCTACTCTCCTGTGTACTGTGCTCCACCCTCCATCTTCACCCGCATCCCACTGGTTAGAATTATAATCCATAAAAGGCTCCTCTCTCATCCCCCTTCTTGTATAATTGTGAGCTCTTAACCAGCTCCACCTATTACTGCGGTGATCTGCAAGCATATAGAAATAGGAGAGGGGTTTAACTAAGATTGAAGAGTTGTTATTACATGGGGGCCCAGCACGGATATATTCCACCGTACGTGGGTCCTCAAATGTTACAACAACACAGTCGCCCTGGAGATTTTTTTTATTCTCACCCACCCATGGTGCTCTCTCCACCATAAGCAAATTACTGCGAATGTTAGGTGGAAGTGGGTAGTTTCTATCTAACCAGTGGCAAACTTTGTTTTTGAGAGCCCAAAAGGATTCTGTTGATGAGGGGGCAAGCTCGGGGACACCTGTTAGAACTATTACAAAGGAGTGGGCGTCAGGAGGTAAATTAATATTCCGGCGTATTTTAGGATTTGCTGGATGGGATAAAGGGGGTTTGGGAGCAGGAATAATGGGACCATTTACTTTCTGAGATTTACTGGGTGCCATGGAAGGCAACTTAGTAGTACTAATTGTATTACCCTTAGGTGTAGGTATTTTGGGTAGACACTTTGGAGGGGTAGGGTTCTTCCCTGCTGGTTGTTTAATACACAGAGGCAGTTTGATGCCAGCCAGTGCTGCCCCACCAGTTGCCTTTTGGGCAGAAACTTTGGGTCTGGCTTTTAACTCCAGATTTAGAGCCTGTAGTTGATGTTCAATACCCTGTAGTCTGGTCTCCAGGGGAGACAGTAAGGATTTAATGAGCTCAGATATGGAGCTCATAAATATACCATTCCTGTCTTCGGCCCCCTCACAAGATTCATCCAGGCTACTCTCTTCAAGGGGACTTGCTAGACTAGAAATTGAGGCTGTATCGTCGGGAATCCCCAATGGTAGCAGGTGTGAAGCACGATGCGCCTCAGCTCTTCCTCCACTATCATCTATGGTATCCACATTAGCCCTACCCACCTCTGGCCCACAAAAAGTGCTAACAGAGTCATTGGGGCCTCCTGCCCCATCAACTATAACTACTAAATCAGCACTGTCCTTACTAGATATTTGGGAGCATTTGGGAATGGCACCCTCCCTTAAACCCCTTTGTGCAAGTGTTTTATCATGGTCGTCGATAGCTAACGAGGAAGCCATGGGAGAGGTAAGAGGGGCTACTGGTGGGGGCATCAAAAGAGCAGAGTCCAGGGGTACAGATTGACTGGTAGTGATGGAATGGGTTGCAGGTATAGACTGAATGGGGTTTGGTTGGAGAGTGCATTGGGCTTTACTTGGTGTGCGCGCAGAGGCTATAAGGCCTAGAAATTATCTTCTCGCTTGTGCGAGATCCTGTGACACTCTTCTTTCCATGAGGGCAATCCCCTCATCAATTAGAGTGTTTGTACGCACAATAAAGTTATCTAATGTGCCTGTCAGCTTCGAAGCGCCAGCCGCAGCCTTGCTTCGAGTTTCACGTGTGCACATCACTATGACCGGGGGTTACTGACTAGCTAAAACAATATACAACCACAATTACAACGTCAGAATACCAGCAAATAATATAAGGGTAGGCAGAGTTACTCACAACAAATATACCCAAGGCAGCTAAACAAGAATCAAAATACAGTGGGGTGAGCAAAACCAAGAGCTATGGCCCAGACCAGACCCTACAGGCCTCGGAGGGCCACAGAGGGCCCGCCCTTGTCCCGGGCTTCTCCCGGGACGCTCCCGCGCGCTCCCGCGCTGCGGCCGTGCGTCCTTCTAAAATAACAAAAAAGGAGTGATGGGCGGGGGGGGCCGGGCCAGCAGGGAGAGCAGCCCAGGTGAAGCAGATTGGGCTCGCAGGGACTCCTGGGTGATGGAGTCCCTGCTAACGTGCTCGCAGCCCTGCCAGCAACAACACGCCCCAAGTCTTTACACAGGAGACAGCCCCTCTCCCAGCAGCAGCTCTCGCTGATGGTATATGCGCTGCGGGACCCGCGAAGCGGGTCCGGCGTGTTGCTGATGGTTTCTGGTGGGTGCTGGTGGTTTCCAAGGCCAGAGGGCGAAGAGGCAGCAACAGCAGTGCGGTGGCAGGTCCAAACAAACAGCCGGTAAGGGTCCCACAAACAAAGTCCTGAAGCCCGCTTTTACTCCGTGGGCGGGGGGGCGGGGCCAGCAGGGAGAGCAGCCCAGGTGAAGCAGATTGGGCTCGCAGGGACTCCTGGGTGATGGAGTCCCTGCTAACGTGCTCGCAGCCCTGCCAGCAACAACACGCCCCAAGTCTTTACACAGGAGACAGCCCCTCTCCCAGCAGCAGCTCTCGCTGATGGTATATGCGCTGCGGGACCCGCGAAGCGGGTCCTGCGAGTTGCTGGTGGTTTCTGGTGGTTGCTGGTGGTTTCCAAGGCCAGAGGGCGAAGAAGGCAGCAACAGCAGTCCGGTGGCAGGTCCAAACAAACAGCCGGTAAGGGTCCCACAAACAAAGTCCTGAAGCCCGCTTTTACTCCGTGGGCGGGGGGGCGGGGCCAGCAGGGAGAGCAGCCCAGGTGAAGCAGATTGGGCTCGCAGGGACTCCTGGGTGATGGAGTCCCTGCTAACGTGCTCGCAGCCCTGCCAGCAACAACACGCTCCAAGTCTTTACACAGGAGACAGCCCCTCTCCCAGCAGCAGCTCTCGCTGATGGTATATGCGCTGCGGGACCCGCGAAGCGGGTCCGGCGAGTTGCTGGTGGTTTCTGGTGGTTGCTGGTGGTTTCCAAGGCCAGAGGGCGAAGAGGCAGCAACAGTAGTCCGGTGGCAGGTCCAGATCCTTTGGATCTTTATAGATAGGAACCATTGAACAGTCTTCATAGGAACCGGTGTATTGTTTAGAGACGAATGATCAAACCAGTAAGTCACAGGATAACATTTCAATATTGGACTTCCCAGAGATGTCTCTAACTGGAGTCATTGGTTTTGTCAACACTGTCGGGCTATACATTCGGGATACAGCTTTGCGTGCAATCACTATTCCCTCATTAGATCTTTCGCCCAGATCCTAATTCACACTATCTTACTCCTCCTTCTACCATATAGGTAATTCCTTTTTCTTAGTAGTGACTCTTGTTAATCCAACAGCATGAATTTTTATGTCCCCCATGATGTCCGTGATTCAATGAGCACAAGGGATGATCTCTTATTTGGTGTATTCAGAGTTTTAGGTGGAATAGTTTTCAGTGTCTTTCTCCACTGGTGTTTAGGTCTGCCGGTGCATTATTTGTATTGTCTACCGATCGTTGTTCAGAATTACTGTATATATGGGTCGATAGAAGGATATATGGTTTTGTATACTTTTTTATGTAGGTACTGGGTCTTTCATCTGTCCTCAGGAGGCCAAAATCCATGGCCAAAATGCATAGACATTTATATCGGAGGAGTCTTCATTAATCTGACATGAGTCAGTTAAGGACCATTGACGCACATATTTTAGAACAAGGGGGAGAAAACATTACCTCGTATGTGCACTGTATATGGACTATCTCTATGGGGGACTGTGTATAAAGTTTACAACACAGCCATATTTGTAAAAGCAGTAGTAAGACTGAGAGTATCGAAATAATAATTTTGGGACACATTTTATGTATGTCTAAAGTAGATGTGTAAAAAAAAGTTTTTTGTACATGTATGTTTGTGGAATGTCATACGCATTATATTGGCTTCCAAAACCAAATAAAACCTCTGTATATTTTTTTGTATGAGGGTAACAAATATAACCTTGGTTGATGTATTCTAAATAAATGTGCTGGAACCTTGCTAAAGCACAAATTATAAATTATGGTAATCATTTTGGCAATTTGTTTACTTAGACCTATTCACCTATTATTAATTTTTCTGTTCACAGCATCACTCCAAAGCATGCTGTATGATGTATCTACAAAGAAAAATCATATGTGAACACATGTTGCGCTCTGTACCATTTCCGTCATGATTACCATGTGCACTGCTCAACAATGTCTGTAGATATATGTAGATATACAATGTAAATCAATGGCCAACCTGACAGAGATCCCTGTCCATAGGTAAGACATCTACACACACACGTTGCCAAACACTGCTAGCAAAGACAAATCCATATGCATAACATTACGCAAGCACACATGCAAACTCGCACACGGTTAATCATGATGTAGACCTGTTTTTAGCAAACATTTGATGTCAACGGAAATTCTAACTCTACAAATCTATAAAACTACCTAACCCACAATAAATAACTAATCTTACCTAACCTACTATATCTGATCTTACATACTATCTAGCACTACCTAAACTTAACCCATTTTACTCGACACATTTAATATAACATGATAAACATCAACAGAAACTATGCCTAAAAATCAACAAACTATAAACAATCATATATTTTTTTTAAATGAATATTTTTGTATATATTTTTATACACATATAAAACACATCAATCTCCCACCCTATAACATAAATAAAGGTACTCCTACCCACTGGTATACAGACAGATTATTGAGTTGGAAATGTCGACTTCCACATATATTGAGTTGGCAAGATCCACAGCAAGAATATCGTAGTCAAGAATATCAACTTTAAAGGTAAGAAATATCGGGTTTTTTAAAATATCGAAGTCATTAATATCGTTGGCCAAAATATAGTTGTTCAAAATATCTATTTTTTAATTAGTTTTATGTATTGTTGTATGTATTTTAAAGGTATGTGAGCTATTTGTAGAAGTATTGTTTTTGTTTTTTAATATATGTAATATATATTTTTAGTAGGGTTGTGGGTTTATAGGAGAATAGGGTGGAAAGTAATTTATTTATAATACATGATTGATTAATTTTCATTTAGTAATATTTTTTCAATTTAGATTTTATAGTGTTAATAATGGGAAGTAATTTATTATTAATTAATTATTAATTGGTTATTTATATTAATAAATCAATTGGTAATAAATTATGGTAATTGTGTTATTTTTTTAGGAGCGGGTGGTGGGGTTTACAGGGGTAAAGGGTGGAAAGTAATTCATTTGTAGTTAATTATTGATTAGTTGTTATTATTTTTAAATAATGAATTCATAATTAAGTATGGTAATTGTGTAATTTGTTTCAGGTGCATGTTGTGTGGTTTATAGTGGTAAAGGGTGGGAAGTAATTTATGTTTGAATAATTATTAACTAGTTGATCATTAATAATAATTAATTAATTGAAAACTAAATATGGAAATTGTGTAATTAACTTTAGGTGTGGGTTGTAGAGATTATGGGGTAAAGGGTGGGAAGTAATTTATGTTTAAATAATTAATAATTAGTTGATCATTAATATTAATTAATTAATTGATATTTAATTAGGGTATTTGTTTACATTTTTTATGTGTGTTTTTTACTTTTACAGGGGTACAGTGTGGGGAGTAAATTAATTTACTTACTTTATAATTAGTTGTTAAAACGATTATTTTTTTTATTGAAAATAAGTTTTTATTGTGTAATTAAATGTTTTACAGTTTCATTTTAGTAGTGGCTTGTGGGGATTATAGAGGTAAAGTGGGGGAAGGTAATTAATTTTTATGAGTTTTAATTTGTTTTTTAATAGTAATAATATTTATTTAATTGATAAATAATTATGTTAATTGAGGAAGTACATTTTCTTTTCAATTTAGATGTGGGATGTGAATTGTGTGGTGTTATAGCATCAATGCCAACACAGTTCAGTAGGTCAGACACCCTGGCAACCACATCGGCCCAGCGAAGCTTCAGCTGAAAGACCTTGGGGTCCACTCCAAACAGCCTCAGCATCTGGAGGTGTACACTCTCTTACCTTTGTTTTCGGACCTTCAAGGTATAGCCCTTGATGACAAGTACCCCACTGACTACCATGGCAGGCAGGTATTGTGTGACCAGCCACAGGAACCTCCCAAATTCCTGCTCAGTCATCGTGTGGCAAGACTGACTCTTCCAGGCATGATCTCACTCAAATAATAACACCCAAACAGAAGTGAACACCCCAACACTCCCTACTACTCCTATAACAAATATACCCCAAAAAGACAAACACCCGACAGCACAACGGACAATAAACAACAATATACAACAATAAAGCACAAAAAGGGCTTAAAGGACATGACAGGGGCAGCAGAGATGACGAACCAGCTCCAAACACACCAAAACACTCTCCAGCACAGTCAAAACACAACCACTCCCAAGATCAGACAGTAAAACTGTGACTTGAAGTGAAAATGAAAGTAACTTCACAGTTCCTGGTTTGCAGCATGCAGGAACTATGACATCACTTCCCTTTATCCATAACATCACAATCTGGGTGGATACATCACATTTTCAGCTAATGTGTTGTTTTTATTTACACCACCAGTCAATGTGTTGATTTCACACAAGGACTGACAAGGCACCATGCGGTTATTTTAATGAGTCCCTGGGAAGCGTAATTTTCTGCTGATGCAGTGGCAGCAAAAATCATGCTTTAGGCTCACGCATCTTTTTTTTACACAAAAGTGTAATAAAGTGTAAATGTGTGTATTTGGGTGCATTGGAATGTGCAATGCATTTAATAATGTACAGGGATTGCAGTGTTGGCTGTGAATAGTGGAATTGACCTGTTTACTGTCTTTCCATGTGTTGACTATGGGTGCCAACAGTGTACATATGTGTGACTTAATGCTGTGTAGGAATTACACTATGCATAGTGCCCAACACTCTGGTAGCACAAGGGCGCACATTACAAGAGGTGTACCATGTGCTAAAGTGACACTATCATCATTGGTGGCCAACATGATTCTCACTCATGCTGATGGTTCTATCCTAGATCACCATGCATGCCTTGGCATGACATCCTACATATTGCTGACAGTAACGTTGTATAAATCACACCATAACTACACTATGCATCAAGGCGGTGTTGCTTGTGCATAGCTATGGGTGCTCACATGCAACACTGTTTTACTGGCATAGCTTACTATGTACCATTTGCATGTGTGATATTAGATCGCCTAATGGATTTCATAGGTGGATAGATTTATTGACGTAGCATATGTAAACCGTAGGTTTCGGACTGTGTTCCCATGCAGATACTATGGGGCCGATTCCGATCTCTGTCGGAAGGGCACCGAATCGGGTTTGGCCGGAAAAACGACGAGCCGTACGCGTGTTTTCTGACCGACTCGTACAGCTGTACGAGCGAGCAAGTACGATGCGAGCTACATGAAATTCACCGACCGAGTCGTTTCCGAGTCCGACTCGCTCCGTACGTCCCGGTCGGAAGCTAAACGTGGCGTGCAATGGATGCGATTTACAACCGAGCCAGTACGATGCATGTGTCGGACAGCCTGTGCGAGCCAGAGTGTCCGGCTCGCAAAAGCTCCCGTGGTCAGACTTTGGGGGTCCGCGTCGGACCCCCTGACACCTGCAACCCTATGAATCGGACACAGGGGGAGACTTATGGGTCTCTCTGACACAGGCATGTACCGTGCGGGTGGCACCGATGCATACCCACTGTAGGGGGTGCACTTGTTCGAGAGGTACCCATTCAGTCACTGGGAGCCCATGTACACGTCGTACGACCGGCTCCCATTGACTTCTATGGGAGTCCAACCAAACCGAGTCCGACAGCATACGTGTGCATCGTACTCGCTCGGTCGGACTGTAGGGGTCCGGCTCGGTCAGAAAACACTCCGGATCCGACTCGGTCGGAGTGCTTTCCGACCCGGATCGGAATCGGCCCCTATGTGGATGACTTCACAGTCATTATACTATCAGTGGATTCTACTATTGTCCACAATTATGAGGCCATACAAATGACTAGCTGAAGGAGAGTCACCCACACACACGGTCATAACACACTATCTACTTTACCACTCCATGTTAATTGTGGTTGGAAATGTAGGACTATTTGCTACAGGTAGCTGGCATAAAGACTATTTTGGATGTACCAGATGTTGTGCAACGCTGTCTGTTGCACATAGCTGCTTACATTTTCTGAGTGGCAAATCCTAGCAGGTGTGATGTGAATGTTTTGATGTTTACAGTGACTATGAAATCAAAATGCATACACAATTCAATTCAATTCAATTCAAAATCTTTATTTGGATACAATAAATGTCCATGAAAGCACAAATACAGAATCTCGGATATCACATTTTTAGATAAAACCAAATGCGGTAATTTCATCATAAGTACAAATACAATAAAAAGAACTCGACAAGAGCTGTCAATATTATATACAAATACATTTTACAAGAGGTAAGGATCAATGGGTACCTACCCGGAATGTTAGCTGCTCATCTTCCAAAGTGACGATGTGGGCGTATGCTGCCTTATAATTAATCATCGGGATAGTCTTAAAAAATGGTATTAAAAACTGTTTTATGTATTTAAAATAAAAACTACAGAAAAATAAAAAATGCGTCATTGTTTGCTTACATTGAGCATTACAAGGGCAGGGGAGTTGGTCAAGATTAGAGTTGAATTCCAGAGGAAAGCCCTGCCTGACCCCTCGCCCAACCCTGATGGCCTTAGATACCTCACTGCCCTTCCCAATCCGCAGCCTGGCATGCAGGTCCTTATGCAAATACGCTAAAAAGTGTACTAAATCCTCGTCAAGGCCATATTTTAAGAGGATGGACCAAAGCTCAGACCTGTTAACAAAGTCAAAGGCCGAGGTCAGATCCATGAATGCCAGGAAAATAGGAGATCTTTTAGCTATTGTGTATTTTCCTATGATCAGGTTGAGGTTAAGGCACTGTTCAACGGTGCCAACTTTGCTCCTGAACCCCAACTGGCATGGATGGAGGATGTGACCCTCCTCGAGCCCATACCCTGATCTTGTTAAACAGGATCCTCCCTAAGATTTTCAGTGTATTGTCGATCAGGGAGTTCGGCCTATAATAACTTGGGTTAGAACGGTCACCCTTTTTAAAAATTGGCAGGATGATACTGGTAGACCACGTTTTCTGGGATTAGTGAAACTGATAAGTTGTTAAAAACATTCAGTAAAAGAGGTGTCCAAAATTCAGGCTGATGTTTAATGACATTGTTAGAAATGGGATTTCTGGTTGGCTAAGGCTTGCGCCAAAGTCAGGCAGAAACCACCACTCTAGTCAGGGCAAGGAAGTTACACGCCAAAGATAACCCCTGCTCACCCCCTTGGTAGCTTGGCACGAGCAGACAGGCTTATCCCTGAGGTGATGTGTAAAGCGTTTGCGCGCGCACCCAGCAACAACACCCAAGGCCCACCACAAAGGAAACTCCACACAAGGTATTATATAAAAATAACCTTTGTATTATACACAACACATTAGATAAAAACACACACTTTACAATGTGCCAACAGGCACGGGCAGAATTTACAAGGGATTATATATACAGGGGACAGGGCCACATGGACCACTGTCAGGAATTAGCACTCTTTAGAAATAGTACTTAGAACGTAGGAATAATATTTTAGAACATAGCACATACAATCACCGTAGCACTAAAAATAGAACATATAGCACACAACCAGTCACTACTGGTAACCAGAAAGTACCACCTACGCAACCCTAACCACCTTTAGGAATACCACGCAGGGAACTAGGACCTCACTAGTACCACCTGTACTAAGGAGAAAACAACCACCTAAGTATCACTCTACCTGTAGGGGTCTAAGCACATAAACACAGGATGCATAAAATACATTTAGAGGTGTAAAGCACATGACGCATAAACATATTCAGAGGTGCAGGAAAGGAAACAAGAACACACTAGCATAATTACTACTAGTAAATCAATCTTCAATGCATAAACGCAGTTTAGGGAGGAGAATATCATAAAGACGTTGCGCAGGCGCAAAAGTACATATATAAAAATCACCAGGTACCCTAGGGGAGGGCACAATACAGAAAAACTGTCCCCCAGGCCAACTGGCCTCTCAGGGGTGCAGAAATGACCAATCCAATAATGTCACGGCGCGACTGCGCAGACTGCGCAAGCCAGGCGCCCAATGTACAACCTAAACGTTGCAGCTGCCCACTAAGTGCTGGGCAGCTGTGAACACGGAGTGTGGGCACCACTGTGCCTTTTAAAACAAATGTGGCATACCTTGGAGCCTCTCTGGGCTCGGCCAACAAGAATGCCCCCAAACGTTGGAGCCTGGTGGGCTCAATAAACAAACGTGCCCCGTTAGAGCCTCGTGGGCTCGAAATCAAAATGTGCCCCAACCGTTGGAGCCTGGTGGGCTCAATAAACAAACGTGCCCCGTTAGAGCCTCGTGGGCTCGAAATCAAAATGTGCCCCAACCGTTGGAGCGCCACTCGCGCTCGAGAAAATAATGCTGGCCCCCTCGGTTTAGAGCCTCCCTTGAACAATTGTCCCCAAACACGTGGGGGCAGCCCGCTGCCTTCCGGGGCCGCCCGATCCTTGGGGGGTCCCGGTGCCTTATGTTTGCACAAAAGAAATGGTCCCGCAGCAGGAGCCTCTTGGGGCTCCAAATTCCGGCACAGCGCGGAGGAGAGACCGGCGGGGACACCCCCACTTACCGGTTCTCTGCAGCAGCGTCCTCCCACCTCATCGTGACCGGCAGCACTCCGGCCGGCCGGCCTGACTCGCTCTCTCTTCTCCTCTCAGGGAAGCGCGGGGTAGGCTCCCGTCCGCTTCCTTCCGTCCCAGCGCCGCTTCCTCCGTGGGGGCCCCGGTCACGTGGCGACACTCCCTCCCGCTGGACCAATCCCAGCGCGGCAGGGAGACGACGAGGCGGGGACTCCGGATTTCCTTCCTCGGGAAGGCAGCGACGCGGGGTAGGCTCCCGCCTTCGAAAATAACAATGCAACGGGGGCTTCCCCGTTCAAGGCACGCAAAGCGGGGTGGGCACCCGCGAGGAGGGCGCCGCAACAAGGGGTGGGCACCCGTTTTTAGAAATAATTAAATAAGCGGGGTGGGCACCCGCGAGGAGGGCGCCGCAACAAGGGGTGGGCACCCGTTTTTAGAAATAATTAAATAAGCGGGGTGGGCACCCGCCAACGAATACCACAATGCGGGGTAGGCACCCGCGAGGATCGCCAGCGGGGGAATCCCTACGTCGGGGTTCCCCGGTAAAGGATCGCAGCACAGCGCTGCTGGGGCCACAGATAGCGCGCTCCTAGCGCTATGGTGAAAGGAAAGCGCTTCCAGGCGCTTTAGGGAGCATACAATAAAAAGCGCAAGTCCAGCAGAGTTCTCCCCTGCAAAGTTTGTAGGAAGATAGGCAGGGGGGCAAGGCTGGGCCAGGGGCCAGCTCACTGGGCCCTCCAGGGCAGGAAGGCAGTCCCAAGTGGCGGTTCCTCCTAGCCTCCAGCAGCAGCCCCCTCCGGTCAGGATCCAAAAGCAGAACAGTTTCTGTGGGGACACAGCCCCATTTTTATACAGCAAACCCCTTTGTTCTGGGTTCAGGGTGAGGGGGAAAACCAGTCGCAGCTGGTTGGGGAGCACCCTTGATGTGCTCAGCCCCTCACTCTATTCACTGGCAGGGCTAGGGTCGTCAGTCGCACCACAGGGGGCGGGGCCAGCATTGTGTGTGGAAAACCCTGTCCTATTCAGGACCCAGGTGTACTCCTCCCACCCATCTAGCTGCTGATCTCCCCATTCACCACTGGGTGACTCATCCTGACTCTGGGGAATCCCTAGCCCGTCACATGACATGACCAGCCAATCACGCGACAGACACACTGCACACAGAAGTGCCCACCTCTAGAAGTGGCGCTTCCACACTAGGTACACGCACGCCGCACACATCATCGCGCAGCATTCACTCCCACGAGTCCGCACATACCAAACTCGGGCCTGCACACCCCACGCATCAGGAACTACTAGGGACACATACATTCCCCATGCATTCCTATGGGAGGGCAGGCCTATCACACCACATGCACTCAGAGCACGCACGCACTTTACCCTGGGACACAGGGAAAGTGCGCAGAAACCAAAAATCACCACACCAAGTCACCAATAAAAAGCAAAAAGTTCAGGGGTGAACCTGCCAGAAGGGCCAAGTCCAACACAACCCCCTTCCAGCCAAAACGCAGGGCAGACCAATCACCACCGTGATGGACTTCCCTGCTTGGGGCGATAGAACATGGACGCAGGCCCGCACTGCAGGGACACTCTCCGGTTCTACGCCATTCTCAATCAACATGCTTCCATCTGAAAAAGAAACAACCGAAAAGAACTCAGGCCCAACTAGGCTACCCCACTGGTACTACCTAGTTGTCCACGGCCAGGACCAGGCCCTAGGCCACCCAGATACCACTGGTCCTTGCCAAACCCAGAGTGGGGGGTAGTAACCCCTGGCATACAAGCCATTCTCCACTCTCCCTCTCAGTGTAGTTCCCAACTACCACTGATCCTTCAACCTAGGGTCCGCACCCTCAGGCTGACCAGAGGTCACGGGCAAGAATGCCCCACCCTACCTCTACTTCTGGGGTTCCGCACCCTCCCAGGGAAGCACCCACCAGAACACAACTCTCCCACCAGTTCAGGACCTCTCTCCACCAACTGGTCTACCACCTGGGATCCAAGGGGTCAGAGGCGAGGACTCCCTCCCTCTGCACCCCCTTCCACTGTAGAGCAGGGTCTCTTCACTTAAGATGAGCCCCACCTGCCCTCAGGACTACAGCTGCCCTTACGTCCAGATCCGGAAACACCGACTACTGGCTCCCCAACCGAGGGACGTACCCTTTGGTCAGATGCCTGGCGAACCAGGACTTAACAAGGGTGACACATACCTAATGGGTCATGTGACAGTCTGCCTGGCGCTGATCTCACGACCTCCTGTCCATCTGACAGTGCGTGCAGACCCCCCAGGACAGAAGTGGCGACACCACGGTCACTCAGTGGCGACTCAGCCCTCCCGGCTGGTCCCTGACCTACTGGTTCCCACTGGGGAATCCCTCCCCCTCTCACCCCTCCCTCTGGACTTCCACACCCTCCCAACTGGAGCGGTACCGCCAGACACCAGGACTACTGGAGCTCTGATTACAGACACTCCACGTCCTCTAGACACTGGGAGATCCTCCTCAAATGACCTATTGGTACAGCCTAGGCCCCCGGCCTGATGTTCCCTAAAGAAACCATCCAGGCCCTGAGACTGGGTTTCGGGCACCTGGAGACACGCAGTCCCACCCACTCCTTCTCCACAGAGACAGGACGTGAGCCCCTACACCGAGACCTAGCTGGGCTACTCTGAACCTCTTCCACCACGCTGGGCTGGAAGACACCTCAGCCACTACTTTTGGAATCACTCCCCAATGCAAGTTCCCTATCCCAGAAAACTCACACCCAATCAACCAGCAAGCTCCTTATTTCAGAGAACTCACACCATTCATCCACATACACACACCCCCCAGACTAGTAAGACAGTTTCTACCGCCCCTGATTTCTCAACCTGACCACCACGTGACACAGGTACTATTACTCCGGGAACTGGGAATGGGACATTCACATTCATCCAGCGCATTACACATTCATCCCCAAACCCCTCCCAAGACTGGTAAGACAGTTTCTACCGCCCCTGATTTCTCAACCTGACCACCACGTGACACAGGTACCACTACCCCGGGAACTGGGAATGGGAATACATGCACTGGACACACATCTGCTGCCACCACTGGATCCCACCCTTACTGGTGAATCCAGAAAACACACTGCACTTAGGGGGATGATCTACTCTCCAGAGCTAGGGACACCTAACTCACAGTGCACAAGAAACACATTTCCACAGAAATGACACTTAAGAACAATAATCCATATACCATGTGACTATCTAAATGCAGAGTTTTGTAGTGCGGCCAGTTGCTGCTGCGGTACAGCGCAAACGCAAGTCCAAATCCCACCGCTGCCACCAATGTTAGAAATGGGATTTCTGGTTGGCTAAGGCTTGCGCCAAAGTCAGGCAGAAACCACCACTCTAGTCAGGGCAAGGAAGTTACACGCCAAAGATAACCCCTGCTCACCCCCTTGGTAGCTTGGCACGAGCAGACAGGCTTATCCCTGAGGCGATGTGTAAAGCGTTTGCGCGCGCACCCAGCAACAACACCCAAGGCCCACCACAAAGGAAACTCCACACAAGGTATTATATAAAAATAACCTTTGTATTATACACAACACATTAGATAAAAACACACACTTTACAATGTGCCAACAGGCACGGGCAGAATTTACAAGGGATTATATATACAGGGGACAGGGCCACATGGACCACTGTCAGGAATTAGCACTCTTTAGAAATAGTACTTAGAACGTAGGAATAATATTTTAGAACATAGCACATACAATCACCGTAGCACTAAAAATAGAACATATAGCACACAACCAGTCACTACTGGTAACCAGAAAGTACCACCTACGCAACCCTAACCACCTTTAGGAATACCACGCAGGGAACTAGGACCTCACTAGTACCACCTGTACTAAGGAGAAAACAACCACCTAAGTATCACTCTACCTGTAGGGGTCTAAGCACATAAACACAGGATGCATAAAATACATTTAGAGGTGTAAAGCACATGACGCATAAACATATTCAGAGGTGCAGGAAAGGAAACAAGAACAAACTAGCATAATTACTACTAGTAAATCAATCTTCAATGCATAAACGCAGTTTAGGGAGGAGAATATCATAAAGATGTTGCGCAGGCGCAAAAGTACATATATAAAAATCACCAGGTACCCTAGGGGAGGGCACAATACAGAAAAACTGTCCCCCAGGCCAACTGGCCTCTCAGGGGTGCAGAAATGACCAATCCAATAATGTCACGGCGCGACTGCGCAGACTGCGCAAGCCAGGCGCCCAATGTACAACCTAAACGTTGCAGCTGCCCACTAAGTGCTGGGCAGCTGTGAACACGGAGTGTGGGCACCACTGTGCCTTTTAAAACAAATGTGGCATACCTTGGAGCCTCTCTGGGCTCGGCCAACAAGAATGCCCCCAAACGTTGGAGCCTGGTGGGCTCAATAAACAAACGTGCCCCGTTAGAGCCTCGTGGGCTCGAAATCAAAATGTGCCCCAACCGTTGGAGCCTGGTGGGCTCAATAAACAAACGTGCCCCGTTAGAGCCTCGTGGGCTCGAAATCAAAATGTGCCCCAACCGTTGGAGCGCCACTCGCGCTCGAGAAAATAATGCTGGCCCCCTCGGTTTAGAGCCTCCCTTGAACAATTGTCCCCAAACACGTGGGGGCAGCCCGCTGCCTTCCGGGGCCGCCCGATCCTTGGGGGGTCCCGGTGCCTTATGTTTGCACAAAAGAAATGGTCCCGCAGCAGGAGCCTCTTGGGGCTCCAAATTCCGGCACAGCGCGGAGGAGAGACCGGCGGGGACACCCCCACTTACCGGTTCTCTGCAGCAGCGTCCTCTCACCTCACCGTGACCGGCAGCACTCCGGCCGGCCGGCCTGACTCGCTCTCTCTTCTCCTCTCAGGGAAGCGCGGGGTAGGCTCCCGTCCGCTTCCTTCCGTCCCAGCGCCGCTTCCTCCGTGGGGGCCCCGGTCACGTGGCGACACTCCCTCCCGCTGGACCAATCCCAGCGCGGCAGGGAGACGACGAGGCGGGGACTCCGGATTTCCTTCCTCGGGAAGGCAGCGACGTGGGGTAGGCTCCCGCCTTCGAAAATAACAATGCAACGGGGGCTTCCCCGTTCAAGGCACGCAAAGCGGGGTGGGCACCCGCGAGGAGGGCGCCGCAACAAGGGGTGGGCACCCGTTTTTAGAAATAATTAAATAAGCGGGGTGGGCACCCGCGAGGAGGGCGCCGCAACAAGGGGTGGGCACCCGTTTTTAGAAATAATTAAATAAGCGGGGTGGGCACCCGCCAACGAATACCACAATGCGGGGTAGGCACCCGCGAGGATCGCCAGCGGGGGAATCCCTACGTCGGGGTTCCCCGGTAAAGGATCGCAGCACAGCGCTGCTGGGGCCACAGATAGCGCGCTCCTAGCGCTATGGTGAAAGGAAAGCGCTTCCAGGCGCTTTAGGGAGCATACAATAAAAAGCGCAAGTCCAGCAGAGTTCTCCCCTGCAAAGTTTGTAGGAAGATAGGCAGGGGGGCAAGGCTGGGCCAGGGGCCAGCTCACTGGGCCCTCCAGGGCAGGAAGGCAGTCCCAAGTGGCGGTTCCTCCTAGCCTCCAGCAGCAGCCCCCTCCGGTCAGGATCCAAAAGCAGAACAGTTTCTGTGGGGACACAGCCCCATTTTTATACAGCAAACCCCTTTGTTCTGGGTTCAGGGTGAGGGGGAAAACCAGTCGCAGCTGGTTGGGGAGCACCCTTGATGTGCTCAGCCCCTCACTCTATTCACTGGCAGGGCTAGGGTCGTCAGTCGCACCACAGGGGGCGGGGCCAGCATTGTGTGTGGAAAACCCTGTCCTATTCAGGACCCAGGTGTACTCCTCCCACCCATCTAGCTGCTGATCTCCCCATTCACCACTGGGTGACTCATCCTGACTCTGGGGAATCCCTAGCCCGTCACATGACATGACCAGCCAATCACGCGACAGACACACTGCACACAGAAGTGCCCACCTCTAGAAGTGGCGCTTCCACACTAGGTACACGCACGCCGCACACATCATCGCGCAGCATTCACTCCCACGAGTCCGCACATACCAAACTCGGGCCTGCACACCCCACGCATCAGGAACTACTAGGGACACATACATTCCCCATGCATTCCTATGGGAGGGCAGGCCTATCACACCACATGCACTCAGTGCACGCACGCACTTTACCCTGGGACACAGGGAAAGTGCGCAGAAACCAAAAATCACCACACCAAGTCACCAATAAAAAGCAAAAAGTTCAGGGGTGAACCTGCCAGAAGGGCCAAGTCCAACAGACATCAATTGGCAAGCCATCTGGGCCTGGCGCCTTATTGCCCACACTCTGATGTATTGCTTCCTCTGCTTCTGTAAGGGTTATCTGGACCCTGGTAGCTACCAGATTCTCGTTCAGAGCCGTGTGTTGGGCTGGAGCTAAATAAATCTTTGAGAAAGATTCTCCCATGATTCGCTACTGATGTTACAACTGATGGGAGACAGCGGGTGACCTATAGATCTCATGGCTTTAACAGCCTGCCAGAAGCCTTTCTTTGTTTGGTGGCAGCCCTATATCGCTGTCTGCACAGTTTAATGGCCATCTGGTCCCTGCGAAATTTTGCGATTGTCCTTCTAAGATCTTTATTTGCAGCAGAGCAAGTGCTATCAAACCATCTGGGACCTAAGTGTGTTTCCTTAACTGACCTTGAGAGCATATGTTTAATGTCCTCACATAGTTGCGTAAAGGCACCGACTACATCTATGCTGTGTTCTTTAAAAGTCAAACAGGTGTCTACAAGATCCAAATGCGCTTTAACCACCTTGCCCAGTAAAGCTGTGTTATCGATACCCCGCCAGACTAGTCTAAGGTCATCGGTAGAGGCGGACAGATCTCTTGCACCACATTCTTTACTAAAAGTTGGTCTAGGGGCGAGTCTCAGGGTTACATTTACCGATTATGATCTCCGTGAGTGGTATCGACCACCTCAGCTTTAAGGAGGCACTCTTCCAGTAAGGGTGATATGAAGACATAGTCAATGGTAGAGGCACTACCCCTTCCTCTATATGTGGGTATGGTATGCATACACACTGTTAGTGCTCATATGTTTATTTACATATATATGTACACAGTTTCATGTAGTCATTATTTCGTGACATGATGGAAGTCACTCATGCATCGGTGAAAAAAATGGGAATGATATGGTCCCTTTGTTGTGTTGCTGTTACTGATGGAGCAGCTTGATGTGGCTCCTCATTTTCCTCATCCTCATCATCCAGCTGCTCCTGCTCCTCATTGTCCACACGCAAATATTGGGCTATATGCAGCAAACAAGTATTATTTTGCATAAAATTGGTGGAGAGTAGAGCAATCAGCCCCAAGACATATGCCAAATGTCCGCTCTACTATGGATGGGGTTCTGCTTAGGGCATGATCGTACCTCCGGTGTGGTTCTGTATGGGGTTTCTCAAGAGAAGTCATCATCCATGGATGCAGGGCATATCCTTGGTCAGCTGCAAAGACAGGAGGGGTACAATTAATTGAGAGTCATGACAAAGGATGGCACCAGATTCATGTACACTCTGTTCTGTGTCCTGAATGACTCGTACACCTTGCCTACTGTAAGAGACGTGCAATGACATTGGGTGGCATAAACTGAGTAGGAATTGGAAATGACTGACCCTGTGCTACACATCATACAGGTGTGCTGTCCTCTGTGATTCACTTACAATTTTCCATTCTTGTGAGTGCCAAGGCTATGCAGTTGATGATTTGTACCAAGTAAAGAGAGTCAAAGAGCCATTGAGTAACACAATTCTCACATGCATCTATTGTGTCTGTTATAGACCACTATTGCCATTCCTGAACAGATACATGTTTGATTTTACAACGTGTAGCTGTCGCAGGTGATGTGGTGTACTTCAGACACACATATTTGGTAATGAGTGTTGGAGACAATGTTTTTCATTGTGTACTGCCATGGGAAGGATAGAGAGTGGATATCAATGTGTGCCATGATAGTGTACACATGGCAGTGCACAGTATCCACTATGTTAACAGTAACCTCGGGGTTTGAGATATGTACAGTGCAACTGGTAGACTAATTACAGCACAGTGCCCCCTACTTGTGGACAGTGTAGGCCATATTTCCACATGTTTCTGTGTCTAGGGTTTGTGCCTGCACTTGCAAAAACTGTGCAGCATTGCTTCAAGACAGGCACATTATTGCCAAGGAAACTGTGTTGTTGGCTGTAATTGGAGATGTAGTTTGTGTTTGAGGGTCCACCTTGCTGCAGGGTCTGGAACCTTGGAGGAATGATCAAGTGGTTTCTAGGCTAAAACATTTTTTCACATAGGATGTGATGTGTGTCTATGATGAGTGATGAAATGTAGCATGGTAGACATGATATTGCAAGGTTAACATATGACTTCTCGGTTTCACAGGTCTGGGATACATCCCGTGCCTCATGACCATGAGATTTACATGTGTAAGCAATGACTAAAGAAAGGGAATCCCATCCTTTAAAAGGGTGTTTGGACACAACATTTCACATGGTGATGCATTGATGAGGCTCTTTGACAGTATTGAATGTATACACATAACATGCAGAACATCCATGGTTTGTCTGCAAACACCCTCCCTTGCACCTTGGTGCACGTGTGTCAGTGTTGTGTCCTCAAATATGTAATGCTTTACTTTACACATTCATGTATCAAAAGCAAACAATATGTGCAATTTCCTACTTCTATGTGTCCTGTGGAATGCAGAACACATTGTGATTCATCATAACAAATAGGCATGTGAATATGTATCCTCATTTCACCTCCCCTTTGGAGGCTCAATATTTGCACACAGTCCTGTGGTCCCTGAATATTCAATGTGTGGAAATGTGTTAGATATTAATTGTTGTTGCATATGGAAGTCCACCGCAAGGCCCATGGTACACATCCTTAACAAAGGGTGAATTAATGCTACGCTTTGCTGTGACTTGCCTTACTACATGCCTATGGGGCCATGCAATGGCAAACAGACAGAGTTTGCATTGGATCATTGATATAAGTTGTAGAGCTGCTCCACCAGAGCATCATGAGCAGAGATGCTTTATCAGTGCAGTTCACTTTTACATGTGGCCCAAAGTTGCATAGGCGGTCTGGACATATGTGACTTGTAGGATTGTGTTGTGCATAGGCCATGTAGTATGGTGCAAGTATGTAGGCCCACTCCAACTACATATGCACTTTCTCATTCTGCCCAAAAGTACTATTTGAATGTATTCCAACATTATTGACTGTCATGTGATCTGTCATATGCTTGGGAAGTACTTAAAAACCTGTGCGCCCTTCCCATAAGTCCCATTCTGGAAGCACTCAGTGTTGATGGAATCCCAGAAGATGAAGAAATCATGAGCCCTGCACAGGTACTTTGCGAGGACATTGATGAAGAGGCCCAAATGGTCCATGATTGCCTGCAATTTCATGGAATAGGTGTGCTTCCTATTGATGTACAAGTGTGATGTAGCTGCTGGAGGCACAAGTTGCACATGGGTGAAGTTCATTGACCCATCACATGTGGAAATCCTGCAATGGCATAAAAGACTTGCTTTTTTTCCTGTTGTTTCTGTGTTGTGTTGGGGATGAAGAGGTACTGGGGTGGGAGACTTTTGATGGCATCTCGGACAGAGGGGAGCAATGCTGAGAAACATAGCTGGGATACTCCTGCCACTCTGGCTGTGCTGGGTTAGAAAGTTCTATACACCGTGCATGTGTAGGCCAGCTAGTAGCTTGGCCTTCAAAGGGATGTTGGTGCAGCGCTGCAATGTTATCTGCAGACTTGTTGCAAACTGTTGCAGGAAGTGGACAATGGACTCGCTCCTGAGCCTGTAATAGGCCATGACCTCCTCCTCCCTGAGATCAAAGAGGGTGATCCCCTTTAGAAGTATGTTTGCTCCTTTCCCGTGCGCTGCCTCCGTGTTTATGGTGGTGGTGATGGTGGAGGTGGTGGTGGTGGTATTTTTGGTGCTGCAACCTGCTTTATGGTCCATGTTGCCATAGAACTTGCCAGAATGATTTGGGTATGTTCTGCTTTTATGGGAGTGGGATTGTGTCATTTTTAAGTCTGCTTTTCTGTAGCGGTAAAAATTTGCCACTACTGGGACTCTGTACCTGTTTTCCAAAGTAGCACCATTTTCCAAACTTATAAATATGACTGCATCTGTTTTCCGAGACCCTTTCAGGGGGAAAGCCTACCTTGCATTAGTTATGACTGCATCAACAGGATCTGGCGCTAAAATAAAATAGGCAACAGAGGTGAAAGAGTGACGCTATACTCCTCTGGTGTCCCTTTGCAAATATGGCACACAAAGAAACCAGCTACAGCATCAAAAAAATGATGCTGTATGCCCCTATGTTGGGCCCTGTTGACCCGCAGCCTTTGTTTTTTCTTTTTTCCTTCCTGTGGTCAACCAATGACAGAGAATGTCCTGAATCTTACAGTTTGTACATTACACAACTTCATCTCCACCCACCTGCTATATTGGCACTCCGGACTATTGTGATCGCCAGGGGCTGCCCATCCACCATACTCCTTGCACTGACAGGGGGGATGTGAGATCGTTCGGGACTTCTTTCTCATCCGCGAGCTCCGTTCCTCAAAATTCTTCATACTTTACACTGCCAATGGACATTCCCCTGAATCAAGACTCTAACCGCGGGTACTAAGTTGCTCTCTTTCTCAATGTTTGCAGTCTCAACTCGCCTTAAAACCAGAAACAGATGTGGGGGTATTTATTACAACACAATTTGGGTAGTGTCCTCCTTCAGAAGACTTATCTTATAGGGACAGACATCCATTGGATAGGCTACCTGAAATACTCACTGCAATACCGGGCGTACACGGATACTAAAACAATTAGGTGGGTGTTCAATGCAAAACAGGCTTTTGCTTCTCTGTCTCAAAGGTGGTGAGGGATAAAAAGGACTGTTTCCTGGCACTGCACATGCTTTGGGGCAACCAGTCACTCACACTTCTCAACATCTATGCCCATAACCATGCACAGGACCTTTACCTTAGATGCACCTTGTGTGACCAATTGACAGAGGTGGAGGGTGATATTATCGTCAGTTGAGACTCTGATTTGGTGCGAGACCCTGAACTGGGTAGAACCGCAGTCTCCTATCAGGGCATTGAGCTATGTCTGCCCAGCTTAAGAGGGATATCATGGAACTGGTGCTCATAAATGGTTGTCATAATAAGCACCCAGATGCACTGCATTATTCCTTTTATTCCCTTGCTCATGCATCATACTCACGCATTGATTATATTTTCTTAACTTATTCTCTCCTTCGCGATCTCGACTCTACAGATATCTCGGATATCTCTATCTCTGACCATGCTCACGTACAACTAGTCTGGTCCAACAATACCTTCTCTTGTAGGGGTCCACTGCAATGGTGGCGCTGAGCTCTAAGTCTCCTCTGCAATCCGGTAGATGTTCTTGAGATCCAGAAAGGGATAGTTGAGTTCTTTGAATTGAATGTCCTGCTGGACACTTAATCGCATACTATTTGGGATAGGTTCAAGGCTTCCACCGGGGGGTGAGCTCCAACAAAGCCTTGCCAGGGGGAGGGAGATCCGCCTGGTGGAATCTAATCTGATGGCGTAGATTAAAGCCTTTGAGCAAGAGGATAAGTTAGCCACCTCCTGTTGCAACAAACAGTGACTTGCTCTCTTCCGTGGGCAAATGAGAGCTCATAGGGCCAATAGGGTGGAACTCTCTCTTTTAGCATTACAGAAGAAATACTATGATGGAGGGAACAAAGTGGGCATGCTGTTTGCCCATAGACTCCACCAGGCATAGGGCAGGTCGCATATTGCTAGACTTCAGGCTAGGGACAAAGGATGCGATCTCTGAGCCAGACCTGCAGCAGGAATTCTATGACTACTATCAAAGCCTTTTGGTGCGTGATGATGTCTCCCCCAGGTTGAGGAGCATCGGAGTACCTGTGAGTGAGACCCCATCCATCCCCAGCATGCGGAGTTCCTTGATGCTCCAACCACCCTTGCACAGCTGCACAGCACAGGGCTGGCCCTCCCCATAGGCAAACCCTGTGTCCCAATGGGTTCCCCATCATCTTTTACCAGCTGTTTTTATCTAATGTACAGGATCACCTGTTGAAGTTGTTGAACTCTTTTACACAGGATGCAGGTCTTATGTCTGCCATGCCAGCAGCAGAGATATCCCTCATACCCAAACCAGGGAAAAACTATGCTCACTGTTCTTTTTGACACCCTATAGTTCTTCTCAACACGTATGCGAAAATATTTGCCGAAATCTTAGCCACCGGGCTCTAGCATTACCTCCCAGGCCTTATTGACCCTGACCAGGTGGGATTTATTTGCAACAGGCAGGGGGCTGACAATGTGCACCAGATAGCGCACCTTGTAGAGAAGTCTCACAGCTACTATATCCAGTCTAGCATCCTTTCGATTGAGGCGAGAAGGATTTTGATAGGGCACATTGGTCCTTCCTTCATGCAGACTTGGGCAAGGTGGGTCTGGAGCCAGGAATGATAGCTGAAATTAGGGCCTCATATGTCATCTCAACAATCATCATCCATATTTATGGGCAGCACAAAGCTCCTATTAACATCCTCAGGGGTACCCATCAGGGTTGTCAGTTGACACCCATTTTATTCGCCCTAGTGATTGAATCACTGGCCATCTCTATCCGGTGCACAGGTAATGTGATGGGCATCCCTTTTTGGGGAACGATAAGATCAGCTTGTTCACAGGTGCCAACATTGCCAGCCTGGCAGCCTTTCATGGTGGTCTCCGGATTAAAATCAACATGTCCAAATTGTGTGTGCTCAATTTGACTATACCGTAGCAGGACCTCCCTGCTCTGCAAAGAATGGCACTGTCCCAATGGTCCACAGATAGGATTCGGTATCTGGGCCTCAACCTAACTCCTATGTTATCATCTTAGACACAGGTGGATTGGAAGCAACTCCATCGATCCATCTTAGCAGATTTGTGACGACGGAAAGCCCTTTACATCTCTTGACTGATCTGTGTTAATTTCATAAAAATGTATATACCGCCATGGGCTCTATGCCTACTTCAGACCTTGCCCACTCTGTTCCCTCAAGAGGATATAACGTGCTTGCAACAGGACATTCACTACTTTATCTAGAAAGGTAAGCGGTCGGCGATCTCTGACTCCCAAACTATGCAGCCTCTAGACAGGAATGGACTGGCATGCCCCAATCTTCTCAAATACTATTGGGCTGCTCGCTTACGATACAACTCCAAGTGGGTAGTAAACAAGAGTGTGAAGCACTGGCTCCACATGGACCAGGCAATAGTTTGCAAACCCCTTTGGGACCTAGCCTGGCTATCTAAACATGCTCGCCTGCACAGCTACTCCTACTAGGACAGTGCATGATATATGGGACAGACTGGCAACGATGAGGGGTCTTAATATCTTCCCCTCCCCAATGCACCCATTGCCCTTAATCCTGATTTTACATCCCGGCTGTTGTCACAGTCCTTTCTCAACTGAGAGGTTGGGGACAGCACGACATTACGGGACCTCTTTGTTGTAACCTAAATAAAATCCTTTGATCAGTGCAAGGCAGACTACCACCTATCTGAAACAGTGAGACTACAGTATTGTCAGCTGTGACGTTGGATGTAGCAACCCTCTACTTACCTTGGAGTTGCCAGACCCTATACCCCCCTCTAAAAGCTAGTGAGGGCATATGACGGATCCAGGGCACTCATATCTAACACATTCTGCATGTCCCAACATTCCACATCCCCTCAAATCTATACATATCAAGCTTCCTGGAAGACTACCACCACAGATGGCATTTTTCCCAAGCAATGGGAGATCCTATGGGGGGATATACCTAAAACATACTGTAGCTTATCCTCAGGGATATGGCGTGCAAGCTCATATTTTAATAGTACTACACACTGGCTCACTTTTCCACCAACTTCCCATCCACTTCCTCCTTTTGTTGGTGGTGTGTTCTGGTAGTTGGAGATTTCTGCCTCATATGGTAGTCTAGCAGCCTCATTACTACTTACTGAAAAGAAATCTTGGGACACATTAAGGCCAACGTAGGGTATCCACTCTCTGCTTCCTACCTCATGGTTATTCTTGGTGTCTGACCTATTGCCTTTTAAGTGATGACCCACACTGACTGAAAGCTTATTAGCCACATGCTACATGCAGGGAGCGGCAGCTTTTGGCACTAACATGGAAAAAGATGACCCCCGCTGCTCAATGCTCCTCTTGCCTGTGGCACATGATGGCAATGGAACAACTTCCCCATAACTTAATTCAGACTGGGGCTAAAATTCAGTATATTTGGAATTCACTAATCCAATATCTTACCAGCTTCACTTGTTTCAACCCACCAAGAGTAAGTTCATTGCAGCATTGCAGCTTTTTGACAGACTCTCTTCCTGGTGCTTAACTTCAATGGGTGATTTATCCCTCTCCCATCATTATTGGCACCGATTTATGCATAACAGCACAGCATTGCTCCTAGCTTCGACCTGTACATTGACAACCTTGACCTGAAGTTGTTGTAACCTGCTGTTTCTGCGTTCTTCCTTTCTGGTTTTGTGACATGCCTTACTGTGGATGACCTGTGTGAAGTGCCAATTTACTGCTGGTCTTAACTCTCTCTACAATTTGTCATTGACGCTGCGTTCTGTGAGTATGCACTAAAGCACCTGATCTGTGATACTATGATGTATTTGGCGATTATGTTGTACTTCCTTTTACTGAATTAAAAACTTTCAATAAAAAAGATTTTGAGCAAAATGAAGTCATAAAATTAAAAAAATATGTATTACACAAATTTTTGATTTCTAAATGTAAATCATTTTTTTTTTTAAATGAAATCTTTCAACATAAAAAAGTTAGCAATATTTTAATCATAATAATTATTTGGTTTAAAAAATAAAGAAACTTATGTAAAAATATGTAAAATTAATTTACAGTATTAACTGTAATTTGCATATATTTTGTTTTATTCACAAACATATTTTAACATGTATTATAATTAATATATATTTTAATTATTTGAATATTATTAAGTATAAAACATATTATTGTAACAAAATATCATTATACATTTGACAATATTAATTTGAATATCATTAACAAAAGTAACTTTAAATTTAATCTAAGATGTTAACTTCATAACAGCTTTGTCACCTGTATCCCATAAAAAAACTAAATTTAAAGAAAATGATGAACATATTGAATAAAGCACACTACAATAAATTACATACATAATAACACAAATGATATTTCATACAATATTTTCTAAATTGATATTTTTACAATATTAAAAACAACAGTCAAAATGATATTTTTATCTTCGATAAAACTGTTGACATTCCTGCGAAATTTTTGTATCACTATTTTTTTTCATTATTGTGTCCAAACATAAACATAGCATCATTAAATGACAACACATGCTCAAACTGATAAATACGACTATATACATGGTTCTCATGTTAGTAGTGTTAGAGTTATGTTAAAGTGATATGTACACTCACCTGTAACCTCATTTATGAAAATTATTATATCATTTGAAACATCAAAGTTGAGGCCAGGAGCATACTATTTGGTGTGCATGTTGTGGTTTGCTAAACTGGTGTGTAATTTATGGATTGAGGAGCTAACTATAATGATACATTGCAGCAGTCTTTATGTTTTGGTTTGTAACCATAGCGTAAACATTGTTTAAAGTGAATTTCAGAATTTTTTTTGCGGACAGTGTACTCTGGCGTTGGATTAAATTGTCCACCAAGCTATAAATTAAAACCTAGGTAGGGACCTGGCAGCACAATTAAAAAAATGCACACAAGAGAACAGAATATACATCTCAACTGAAAGCTCCTGAAATGGAATAACCAAGCTCACAAAACCTTCACCAGACATGCAACATAGAATGAGATTGGGATTATGTTGAAGTGCAAAGTGTGAGAAAATTTTTGAACTAGGGGAGGCATTACATTACGGGTGATCTCAAATTAACAATCCATTTTTTTTACCACTGTAGCCATATGAGAGTAGAATCTAGTATGAAAATGGGCTAGCAAGTCAAGCAGAATTATTATTATGGTTTGAATTTCTTATAATATGAATGATTATTGGCATAAACCGTGGGAAACAATAGAGTGATTATTGACTTGAAGTGTCAAGCACATTAAAGCAATTCCTAATATGGAATATTTTAGTATTTTTTGCAGCACATTGTTTTTTAGGTTACAACTCAGACTTCTCTAGTGAGATGCCAAAGTCAGAGTGAAGTGTTCGCTTGCTTATTACTGGTTGCTCCCCTGCTGAAACCTTTTTCATTCGGTTTCCTGCAATATCACTGATAGTCACTCCAATGGCTGCACTTCTGCAAACCGGGTGCTTTTTATATTTGTGAACAATTTTGTTTTTTTTTCTCCAATCAGTCTCCCCTTCTTCCATTAGTTCTATTAGCCTATCCCTTAAATTATTATTTGCTGCCACAGCAGTTTATCAATGCCTCTCCGTAACCTTTGAGATGTATTTTGGGTACTTCGCTCAGGTGTATGTTTTACTCTTGCTCTTTTTTCTGGACATCTGTGTTCACATATCTATCAGCTGAATATTCTACTTTCCCAAGGTTTAAGAGCTGTAATTATGTCAGATGCTAGTATGAACTAGCAGCACAGGTGTCTTGCTGTAATTAGTTTTAAAACTGGAAACAAACTAAGCTGTGTATTCTGAGGTATATATTGCATTTAGGAAATAAACCTTTGATTTTGCAAAATGAGCACCTATGAAATGCTCCATAAACATTGCTTCAATCTGACTAACAATAAGGCTATCATTTGTATTCCACAATCCCTTTGCAGTACATCAAATGCATTAAATTCCCTACAGTATACAAAAAGTCAGACGGCATTTAGATTGCATTACCAACTACAGATTTCCCGATTATCATCAAGTTTATGAAAAGTCAAATTTCTTCGAATGTAGGTTAATGAAATCTTGGCCTCCTGGATGTCCCACCAGATTTTCGCCATGTCACATATCACTTTAAATTTGTTTTCTAAAAAATTGGAACTGGTTTAATTTAGAAAGGAAACACACATGTGAGGTGGTTATTTAATGACCTCACAGAAGCTGAATTTTAGATGATTGCATCAAACTGGGATAATAAATACAGCATGTAATGTAGCCTGGGTGACCAAAAATACCATTTGAAATAAGGGATAGCGTAGTTCATGAAATGTTTTTTTTTTTTGCCCTGGTGAATTGGTTTATCTTTGATTTTAATTTGCAGAAGAATCTATCTGAATTTTAAGTAGGAGGTTATGTAAAAGGAAAGATAACTTTTAGAAGTATTCCCATTTAGATATGATTAACCCATTTTACAATTGCCCATTGCAGAATTTGTTGTAAATGAAGACGTTTCTTCATCCCCACATATTTTGCAGATAGTTTTATATAATGAGACCAACAATATTCTTCTTGGCAGGAACCCCAGGTCATAAACTTTGTTTTTTAATTGCTCGACTTACATCCTGAGAATAATTCATAATCATGCAGTATTGACACGATTGATTGTAGGAACAAGGATTTTTGTTGGCATCAAGAGGTGTTGGCATAAAAGCTGAATTGGGAGGAAGCTACGTTGAAATTAAAAGATTACAAGTCTGTCCAAGAAAGTGTGTTGTAATGTTCAACAGGGCCATGACCACGGTTAAACGTGACATCTTTTTCTAAACAGTGCACTTACACAATAACATACTTACAAATTATTCTGCTTGCAATATATTTCTTAATTTGCATTTTATCATGTCGTTCATACATTCTGTCCAAGGCTAAGGAACACTGAACATGATGCCTTTCCATTTGGTTGCCCGGTTGGAGACAACTCTGTGTCTCAAGACAAGTAATAACATCAGCGCAGCACATCTGACACAGAGTGATCGGAACATTCCATCATTGGTGCTTTTATTACGTAAAAGACCTTTGAGTCAAATTTGGCAGAGGAGCATTTCAGTGGATTTTCCTGGAATGCTGTGCATGTGACCAAGACACAACCTTGTTGACTCTAATCTCCATCCTGCAAAGGACGGTAGCCTGCTCTACACCAGATTTGCTTTATGATACATCATACACAGATATGGGGGTTAGGGTTGTTCTTAGAAATCTGGCAAATGGTACTCCCACCATGATCTCGATAGTGTAGGTAGTATTAGGTAGGAGTATAATTCTAATCATAATCACACGGCAATGTTATAATGTTTGAACTGTTTATCTTTTTCATCATTCTTGTTATGTTGGTTA
Organism: Triturus cristatus; assembly: GCF_964204655.1. Lineage (NCBI taxonomy): Eukaryota > Metazoa > Chordata > Amphibia > Caudata > Salamandridae > Triturus > Triturus cristatus. The sequence goes on from NC_140588.1 coordinate 115,287,236, forward strand.
ACAAGCTTTTTTCATACTGCTAATAGATGCAGCTAACACTTTTTACACAAGAATACAATTGCTTCAATAAATGTTTGAAAAGCTACATTGTATGATTCTAGTGCTCCCGTTGGTCATACCTGAGTAACAACGAAAGAGTAGATTTGTTTCCACAATTTTCTAGGGGAATTATGGTGGGTATGTCAGACGGTTAGGGGTTCAGATGGTGCACTATGAGCTAGCTAGGAATTAGGCCAACTTACACTGATGATATGTGTGGACTCAGTCCCCTTATCTTGAGGTTTACATTCTCAGGATACACAGTCTTACTTGATTCATAGGAACCGTATGGCTATAGTTCAATAAAGATTAAGAATAGTAACAGGGGTTAGTGACATCATTGCTGGGCACCTCATTTTATAACCAATAGTCAGATGATTCATTATACTGGTCACAGTTTGCAGCCCACATTTTTGCAACCCACAAGGAATTTGTAAACCAACCTATCTACTTATAGGTCAGTTTGTAAAATTCCTAATCGTAATGAGTCACAATCTGACCTACATAATTAATATTTATTAAGTAGGTTTCAAAGTCACTCTGATAGAATATAATCACAGGGATGGTAATCTGCAAGAATCGGAGGACCATCATATTTTGATCACTTTTAAAATAAAGAAACTTTTTTTAAGCAGTCCGTTAAACTCAAAAGAACTAGGCCGGTTTGAAAACAGTTTTTTTAAAGTTTCTCTGAGAGTTGGAAGTTGCCCACTGGACCACCCCCAGCTCCCACTGAAATGTTCTCAAAGATGACCGCATCCCTATTTGAATAGGTTACCACCCCAAGTTGGTAGTCTGAAACTGTCAAAACGCTTGTAACTGGGATTTTTTACATGGGCTGAGAGCAACTTCGAAATTCCTAAGAGAGACCATCAGAGACCGTTGTCCTGCTCATTTACAATTGCTTAAATACATCTTTATCTTCCTGAATCCTTAAATGTCTTTTTATACGTACCTGTTCTCTGGTATTTAGGCGAGCACTAGCACTTAGGTATCGATTCCGATCTCGCTAGTAAAGCCCTCCGTACGACTTGGATCCATAGGGCTTTACGAGCAATTTGTGCAACTGGAGCCCGAAGGAGCAAGTCAGATGCATTCTTATGCTTACTGACTTGGTTCACTCGGACTCCCATCGAACTCTATGGGAGCCTGTATACTGGATGTGTGCACAGGCTCCCATAGCCCAAAGGGGTGAGTGGGGAGAAGCATACACCCTGTGGCGGGCCCCCCATGGTGCCCACCATACTGTGCATGCATGGGAAGGGGGGACCAATGGGTACCCCCACGGGTTTGCATCAGAGGGTTCCAGGTGATGGTGGGTCTGCTGCGGGCCCCAAAAGAATACTTCTGGCAGCTTTTTTGATCCGGACATACGGAATCGTGAAGGCTGTCCGAATTGTGCATCTTACTTTCTCTCTAGGAAACAGAGTCCATAGAGCTGTACGAAGCGTCTGCGTATAAGTCGTATGGACTGATCGGGTTGGGAGACTATTCGCTTGACGCGTATGTGAACTTCGCATCGTACTTGGTCGTTCGGATCAGTGTACGAATCGGTCAGGAAAAAGGGCTATGAATCGGGTCCCTTTAAGCCAAATCCGATTCATAGGCCTTCCGAGCGAGATCGGAATCGACCCCTTAGTGTCTCAGCTACTTATGGTCAGAATTAGAACGGTATCCGGCATCGCCAGCTGCCAAATACTTGAAAAGCAGCCTAGTGAATCTAGGGTTACAGGAGCTGTGGAATACTCCTACCAATCACACCACGATCAAAAGAATAGTAAAGAGAACAATAAAACATCTTTCATGGATTGAAGATAAAGCGTGTGTTGCAAAGAGGTCACATGGGTGGATCATCCTAAACTCCTACTCCAAACAAGGCCACCAGAGTTACCTTGACCTCGGCTACTCACGTCATATAAAACTGAAGTTCCTCAAATACAGACTAGGCGTGTTACCATGCACACGCCACTTTCCGCAGTGGCTGAGGGTTAATGGGGGTTCCCTCTGTCGCCTATGTGGCAAGGCATCTGAAGACATGGAACATTTGTTGTGCTCCTGCGAGAAGCTGTTGGAGGAAAGGAAACGGTTACTGAAACATCACTTCAACCACCGTGGAATACGCTCACGAAGGCAGGCAGTTCTTGCCTGTTTTACACCTAGTGACCCGCAGTTGAATTGTAGCCTTGTGAAGTTTTTGAAGGTGGTAGAAACAAAGATGCAGAAAATTGACCGACCGTCATACTCTTAGAGGCTCTTAAAACAAGCAGATCCCTATTTACATTGTATCAACTATGGAAGGTGGAAGAAGAGTAAATACTGGAATCTGTCCCCTTGCCATAAAACACAGAGGACATTTAGAACAATACGTTTACTATTTTAACTCCATCAACATATAAAATCTTATGAACTTTTTAAAAGGAATTAAAAATACAGTTACCACGTGAATGTAATTTTATTAAGTGATGAATAATGTATTGTGTACACATTAGTGTCTTTTTATTATTATTTCTTATTAAGGATGAACTGCAATGGTTTTAATTAACTATGCTAATAAACTATTACTTACTTACTTACTTACCTTAGTGTCTCATGCGTATCAGTATTGTGTGGGTTTTTAAACTGATTATAATACTTTTGTACTGCACTATCTGTGGCAGACATGGTCTTTTCCAAGCTGTACTTTGTTGTTTTGTTTTAATGTACTTATGCACTGGTCGCTTCCTTTTATTTCTGTGTTGATGGACTTTGTTGTAGGATGCTCATTAACTGCTACGGCTTCTTCAGTTTATTAAGTTATTAACCTTTTTTTGGTGGGCCAATGCTCTCCTTGGGCTACTAAGATGTACTTTCAGCTAGTAATTCCAATGGTTTTAGGTTGTTTTATGTAACCAGTTTTGTTCAATTTTCCCCCATTGATATTGTATTTTGACATCTGATGGTGCTTTTTTAAATATTTACTAGTCTAAAATTTTTCAATGTGTTATGTGCTGCATTGTTTTGCATTTTAAAGATCCTAGTGATCAATAATAAAGCTTTTGATGATGATGATTTAGTGGTGACAGATTTAACTTTGCAAATAAAAAATCCTCTTGCTCATTCCTATATTCCATGCTGGGTTCACAGTAAATTGCATAGAGCTGGTTTGCAAAGTCTTCATGTATAGATATAAATCTTTGATGTCTTTCTTCACAGATCCTACTCTCTATAGAGAGACTCTATTATTTTTTAATTTTGTCTGTTATGTCAGGATGTTGCTCTTATTTTTAACAAGTTCATAAAACTCTTTACTAAGGATGCCAATTTCGGTTAAATTTAGGCTTAGATTTATTCTTTGAAGTTATTTATTTTATATGAGGTTGGAGCATTGCAGCTAATTGCTTCTGACCTTCCACAGAATCAACTTTAGGCATGCCTGTCAGGGCCCTAATAATAACATCATCATCATCCACTTTATTTTCAATCACATTGTTCTTATAAAGTGCAAAGTGCTCCACAATATATAAAAACAGTACAAGCACTAAAAGGGACGATTTACAAAGTGCAATACACAACAGTAGGTAAAACAATGCAAAGTTAAAAAACATTTTCCACAAGGTGGCCCAAGGTTTGGTATACAAAAATGTTAAAAGTATGTAATACATTTCAAATGTTGTATCCATAATTCATGCCAAAATCTTGCCAAACCAAAGGCAACCACCCTGCGAGTGTCGGTAGCTAAGATTATTATAACCTCTAGGTAATGTTAACACATCTGCACAACCTATATTGGGGGCAAAAGAATAGCAGGTGAACTATTGATTCTGGGCATACCTTACATGCCTAGCACTGATCATCTATGGTGGCCTTATTACTCCACTTTTTACAAAACAGTTTGGTGGGTAGGATTTAAAGGAAAAATGTATAAACAATTTCTGTGCCAGTGGTGGTACAATTTCATCAATTGTTTTCTTATAGAATGGGGCAAATTTAAAACTGATAAAATCCTGAGTCAGAGTGCCGACTGGTTTGACCATCTCCTTCATCATAATGGTATCCCAGTATATTTCTTTGACCCTACATTTTGGGATAAGACACAATCTTTAAGGAGTGTACCAGTATTCCTCCATCCCAAAGCTCTTCAATAAATTTTTCAGAGAGCTAAACCACGGGATAGAGTTAACCTGGGGTCGCTTCAGGAGATCAATTGTCTCTGCTCTGTATTGAGTGAGCTCATTTTCCGACCACAGATGGTGCCAAAACATTAACTGCTTATAGCACAGCTTGCGTGATAGCAGTTTTTGGCCCAGGTCCAAGAACATTAGAGCCAGAGGGGTACTAGAGGAGGTTTAACATTGAGCGAAGAAACCAGTTCTCTACAACAGTGAGTGAGTTTGTGTTTCCAATACCCAATAATTCAGCACTATAGAGGTGTCCGCCCAGTATTTTGGTTTTATAGATTTACAATGCTGGGGCCACTTTCCTTGTCATTGTTTATTTGTGAATTTTACTTAGGTGGGCTGTTTGTTGTACTAATGATATTTGAGCTTTTCGATGTGGGGAACCCAATTTAGCTTTGAAGTTAGGTGGATACCCAGATTGTCGAAGGCCTAAACTTGATCTAGGGGACTATTTCCTACATACATTTGCCTTTTTGGTGCTTGGGATTCCCCTTCGAGAAGATCATATATTTTGTTTTAGATTCATTTAGTACCAAGCCATGCTCATTGCAGAATTCCATAAAATGATTCAACAATTGTTGCAAACCATGGGGAGATTTAGAAATTAGTAGGGTGTCATCCACGAAAAGTAGGGCTGGTACTCTTCTCTCCCCCACCTTTGGTGCGTCACATCCATCCCTATCCAGGTAACCAATCACCCCATTTAGAAAAAGAGAGAACAATGTGGGCGCTAAAACACACCCTTGTCACACTCCACATTCAACAGGAAATTACTCAGTGAGTTGATTGTTATCCCCCACCTAACTTGTGCTGTATTTGAAGAGTGCAGCCGGATTAAAATTTCTAGAAGGTTATGAGGTATACCCATCTCTTCCAGTACCCTCTACAATTTGGCTCTCGATACAAGGTTGAATGCAGTGAGTAGGTCCACAAAGGCAACATATATTTTTCTGCCTTTAATGCTGACCTCCCTCCAGTAAATGCACAAGAAGCGGAAAACCTGATCCAATGTGCTAATATTAGCACGAAAGCCTACTTGGGAGTCACTCAGTAAGTGGTGCTTAGAGATATAAACCTGGAGTCGTCGCAAAACCTGCTCCCAGAACATTTTCTGCAATGAGTCGATTAGGCTCATAGGCCTGTAGCTGGCCAGGGTGTCTCTGTCGCCCTTCTTAAAAATAGGGATTATCTCTTCTATGTTCCATGAGGGGGGATATTCATGCCTGCTGTAATGGCGTTTGTAATCATATTGATGTAGGAAGCCCAGAGAATTATATCCTCTTTATACAAATCGTTTAGGATTCAATCTGGGCCGGGGGCTCTGGCTGCGATGCTAAAACAGATTGCCACCCAAGCGCCTTCCATGGAGAACACCAGGTCCTCCACAGCATCTTTCTGGTTAACCCCTCTCTCTCCAAGTGAAGCCTCCACCTCAACACTACCAAATGCATACAGCCCCCCAAAATGAGTCACCCACTCCTCTGGCTGAACTGTAACCTCCAGTTTCGGCTTCCTGCCATGTAGCCAGTAAGCCGCTTTTTTCCAAAAGGTTTTTGAATCCTTAATTGATGATGCCTCCTGGAGGGAGGACCAAAGTAAGTCTTCCCATCTCTTCTTAGCTAGCTCTAGAGCTGTCTTGTAGCTTTTTCTACATGCCACATCATCAAGGTGAACGTTGTATGTTTCTGCCCATACAAGTTTGGCCTTAGCTTTCCTACAGTCCTGGTTATACCAGGCTGATTGCAGTTATTGTTTAGTCTTGATCTGATTGTACTCTGGTTTCTGCTTACTACATGGTTTGACCAATAGATCCCTAATGTCATTAAATGTGTTTTTGTGCCTGATGGGCAGCGTCTCGATTATCTGATCCTTTGGGAGTTTTGATATCGCTACCACATTTTGGCACACTATGCATTTCGCTAATTCTAAGGCCTCAGAATGTTCCTCCACCCAGTCCCATCTGATCGTTCTCATATTATTTGTGATGGACAGTTCTACCAGATCCTTCTTTCCCTGGATACCTAATTCAATACTGTTATCACCCAAATTTGTTAGGGACAGGGTCAGGGCATTATGGTTGTTGTCTAAGCGATTGACCACTGCCATATCAAGAACTAGTGGCCAGAGACTAAGTGCAACCAGGCAATAGTCAATCCTAATGGCATAGCTAGGCCTGTTAAAGGTTAGCTCCCATTTTTTATCAGATTTTGTTCTCCCATGTGTAGCTCTCAAGTCATGTTGCAATGAGAGGGCCTACACCTGACTACCTCTCTTTGTCCACCTAACTAGGGGAGATCTAGCTGTGGGACCTGCCAGACACTATCCCACTCCTCGGTCAGATATCTTGGGATCATGGCTAGGGATTCAAAGGTACAATTTAGATCCCCTGCTACCAGGGCTGGGGCACTATTAACAGTTTCAGATAGTACATGGTCTAAAATTTTGATAATGTTTGTATCTTTAGAGCCCCGTTCAACTCTATTATAGACATTATAGATCCTGATTTTCAAATTGCTCTGTGTTTTCAGATCTATAGCTAATAAATCAGGACAATCTATATGGATGTGTTTTTTTTTTAAACCAAGAGTATTTCTGACCCAGATAGCCAGGCCTCCCGATGGCCTGCCTTTCTCTTTCCTTGAAGCATTTACACCGTGGGTTGAAAACCTGCTCCTATAGGGGGTATGCAGACTCCATGTTTCTTGGAAGAGTATTACATCGTGTGAGTCCACAAAGGAGCCCCAATCTGGATCTGCCAAAAGTTTTGAAATCCCTGCCACATTCCAGACCAAAATTCTTATTTGGCTTGGATAGGGATTTATAGGGATATGGTTGGTGTTATTCTCGACAGATACTTCCACTAACTCGGTATTGGGTAGACCACTAATCCCCACCTCTACTACATCAACATTCATATGCACACCCCTTCCCTCGATGGTAACAGCCCCCTCAACCCTACAGGAACTTGTACTACAGACCCCTCCCGATTTTGACAAGGGGGGGTTACACACTCATCCAGGGACACCAAACATCCTCTCTGCATTCATACCTATGCTCATAGGCCACCGGTTTTGGTTCGGGCCCCCTACTTAGGGTAGAACTAGAAATCCTTGCAAGCTCATTTTCCATTCCTGTCGGCTGTCTGTACCTGATTAATAGAGGTGTTAGCATAAGGAGTAGTATGGGAATCAATTGAAATTAGACCATGAACAGGGGCCAGACAAAAGAACAAGACTATAACCACATCCCTAATTGACCCCGGGACTGTTACTCTTTTAACATTTTTTATGTCATCTCATATAATTGAGTAGCAGTGCCGGGTGTCCCTGAACCAGTGGGTAACATTGTTGTTAAGTGAGTCACTGTCTTCATAACCACCCTTTGGCAGTCTGGGTACTTCAGTTAAATATATTACATGATTGTTGTCCTGCTGGTGGGATCTCATATAAATTCCGTCCACTATTTTACCTTTCCCTAGTAGCTCCCCCGGATCCAGACATAGTAGGTTGCCTTTATGTTGATGGGGATGAACTCCCCATTGCTACCCCTACTTTCCTCCTTCCCTAGGGTATTTGTTGGAAGGCCATCTGCTTATTAGAATGCACATTGCTTGCAGAGCTACTTTCCTGGCAGGTATGGCGATTTAGGATAGGCCTGGGCAGGGAGTCATAGTGAGTCAACATTGGACCCGCGTATGTAGGGCTGCCTCTATCCCCCCTGTGGGCACAGAACCTGTGGGGCCGGCCTCAATGGCGTTAGAGTTATCATTCTTGCCCCTTCCTGCTAGATCTGTAATCTCCTTCCTTAGAGCTGCTACCTCATCTCTCAGAGACTCAGTAGTGTTTTTCAGAGCCTGGAGTAGGCCACCCAGCGCATTGTTTCCATCTCCTTGATCAGCCATGCCGTCCACAATTTCTCTTTTGGCCCTTACTGAAAGGACCTCAAATCTGTTATGGCGCACTATTTTGGGTGCAAATACCTCCTCGTTGGGATCCTGCGGGATACTAGAGGGTTACAATTATTTTGTTTGGGGCATAGAGCCAGAGGAACTACTTCAGGGCCTCTTCCCTTTTTGTGATTTCTTAAACATCAAAGGGATTTGTATGGCAAAGTTTTTTGCCGAATGAGACACGGGAAGGGGTTTCTGCAGGGTTCCAGTGTTGGTGTCAAGGCAAGTGGGATTTTCTGCTTTAGCAGGAGCCAAGGGACTTTCTGAACTAGCTATCTCTTGGCATTCAGTTAGAAGAGCCTCAATCCTAGCCACCAACTCATGGCAGACAGCACCTGTGCCCCTCTTGTTAGGGCGGGCGCACCCTGAATTTTATCTTGGCCCTTCCTTTTGCCCATAACCCTTTGGACCCTTGGGGGGGGACCCCTTAGTACAATGGAATTATACAAGAACCTCAAGTATATGCACACTCCACTCACTGTCAACAGTGTTGCAATATCCCTTAAGGTGCTCTTGCCCTCCGCCGGTTCCCCTATAGTTCTGCTTGGGGCAATTACCAATCAGTTCCAGAAGGGCAACAGATAGAAACAGTGCTCTATTGAGGAACAGTCAGTCAGCTGCAGAATCTGAAGAATTGAGACAGTACCTTATTGTTGGTAGGGTCTTTGTAGTGATAGACAAGAAAGCAAGGAGTGCACACCATCCAGCTTCACAAAAACCAAGGGGTATGGCCCTGCCCTGCCTCTTCCTGACTTTGATAGGAGTGGACAGGACTGCCCTTGGCCCGGGCTTTGCTGGGCATGGCCCGGGCACGTCCGCTGGTTTCCTGCACTGCGGGAGCCCCAAGCTGTTTTTAAGCGCCTCCTGGCAAGAAAAACGCTTGCGGCAGCTGCCGCAAGGCGTGATGAGGGATGGAGTTCCCTTTTGGCGGCTGTGACAGGCTCCCGCGCAGCCGGAGCCGAGCTGTTTTTAAGAGCCTCCTGGCAAGAACAACATTGGCGGTGGCCGCCGCAAGGCGTGATGGGGGATGGAGTCCCCTTCTGGCGGCTGTGACAGGCTCCTGCGCAGCAGGAGCCTGAGCTGTTTTTAAGCACCACCTGGCACAAACAACATAGGCAGTGGTCGCCGCCAGGCGTGATCCACTGTTAGTAACACTTATTAGCCACTGCTAGCCTCTGTATTATCCTGTGTTTTATTTATTTTTTCTTAATCATATAGGTTACTGATACCCTTCTGAAAAATGCCTTATACACATCCAAGGAATGAAAAGGGTGATGTCTCATTATTATATCACAAAATATGATTGCTTGGATTTGAATAAATGTCAGGAAGTGGACATTTCTTATGATTTAAGGACCATCATTTCATCTCATTTATTCAAACACAGTTGTATTGATGAAAATGTATATCATTGTATGGTCAGACAGATTTGAATTTTGCATAATTTTCTGCATTACATTCTTATCTTAAGGTTTAAAGCATTTTGTATTTCCGCGTGGTAGGTCTCTACTAGTTTGGATGAAATTTTAGTCCCCTCCCATGCTTAGGGAGGCCGGTAAGATCTATTTCTATCTCATTAAGGGGATTAGATCTAGCTGAGTTCCAAACATACTGGTTTCAGCCACGGTGACTGAAAACGTTCATTGTGCATGCTCTAGTGTCGTAGTTTCCCATCTACTTGTGCAATCTGTGTAGGTGTACCAATATGGAGCCCAGCTGATTGTGGTAATAAAGTAGCAGAACTTCTATTGTGTTTAGTCCCTTTGAAACTAAAGCCTTTTATGTCCATTTTGTACGTATTAAATATTTTACATATTGTTTATACTCTGTTGTCAGGTATTGCTCTTCTAAACTGTTACGTTTATTATTTCTCTGTTTCAGTGTGTTTTCCAACAGGCCACGCAAAGTGGTGGAAAACTGACCTCTTGTCTTTTTACTTAATTACCATTAAGTCTATGAATGCAGTCGGTCCACTATTTAATTATCAGTTTGCACATAATAATCACATTTGTATATCTACCCTATCTGTCTGCACTCCAGCTTCAGTAATTTAGCTACTTTGAGATTTTCTCCCAATGAAATGCAAATAAAATTGGATACAGATTCCCAATTCCATCTGCAAACGTTGACAACAACCACTGATAGAAGACTTTTCCTTTTTCCAATCATATCTCCTATCCATAACTGGCAACAACTGCAATCTAAATCTCAGAAACTTTGCCTATATATTTTATTCTCTGTTGAGAGAAACTGTGGCTGGATAGCTGATCATGTCTCTTCAATCAAGAGCCTTTTTAAGGGCCCTAAACATTCCAATATTAATGTTAAAAGAGACTTGACACATTTTTTCTCATAACTTGACCTTAAAAAACTTAAATAACCTCACACTGTTCCGATATACAGTGATAGATGGAGGAGATGGAGTTTCTCTTTCCAACATATCTTTACATTTTAAGTATTGTCTACATATGTGTACCAGGGATCAAGAGTGCTTCCAGACAAAATGCTATTGGTTGCTCCATCCTAAGTGATCAACTCTTCATCCTAGCCCCCAAACCCTCTGACTTTGAATGGATATGTTCTCGGCTTGTATCCAGTCAGCATTCTGATTTGACCTCCAGTGACAAATACAACTTAATTTGCTTTGCACAGAATGCTTCACCTTTTGAGATATTTTGCACTTGGAGGTTTTGTTGATTGAATAGGATCCCGCTATTCCAGAGTATGGGTGATTCCCATTCCAGTGAAGGTACTGAAATAACGAATGGTTTGGAATCAGTGGTAAAGAAAAAACTGGTCTGCTGTAAGCTGATGTGGGACTTTGAGTTTAGAGTCTTGTGTGCTGGAAATAAAACCTGGCCATGAAAAAATAGGATGCCTGTGGATCGAGTTTCTGTCACAGGTAACACTAACATATTTACATCAAAGAGGATTAGAAAAATTGCATCATTCCATGGATCTTCCTGGAATTTATTTTCAAAGTAAATTTACCTTTACTGCATTTCAGATTCAAGCAGGGGACCTCCATTAATTTAACTTGGAGATGGTCTATTGTAAAAGACCTTCAGTCTGTTTAGAACTGTGGTTATGGGAAGTTCCTTAGTCTGATTTACCCTTCTGAAACCCTCCACAAATTCCAGCAGGAAGTTAAATCAATGCTTCCCCTTACTGGCTAGCAACTTCAGGCTTCACTAGCTCAAAAAATATATATTACTAAAATAATGGAAATGAGAATTGAAATTCGTACTTCGTATATTTTCTGGATACATTCAAAAATAGGAACATCTGTTCTAAATCCCAACATAGGTTGTTTAACAACTGGAAACAACACACCCATGTCAGACACATGCATTCACAGATCAGCATTTCTTACAACCTAAAATATTTTCACGTTTTTCAGATTGAATACCTATGTTTGACTGAGAGTTGCAGCCATGGTGCTTTGTCTGAATAGAACATCCGAGGTGATGTCACTGAAAACATTTTGATTTATACTATTTCCTAAGTGTGCAGGTATTAACCTTCATAATGATAAACACTCAACTTTACACCTTTAATCCTACTGTGTGCTTTTAATAGTCAGCCACCAGAGGAAGCAAGGTTTCAAAAGCTCTTTAAATTCACATGGATATGTTTGCATTACTTTAAGTTTTTTATTGGTTATTTGTATTACACATTTTGCAGCTCTGTACAATTGAGGACATTACGTCTTTTCATCAACCTAAGAATCCATATACATTTTTCTTTGCTTCTCTTTATTTTTTCTTATTACTGTTGAGCCAAGAATGTTCTCCTTTAAATGGGTATGCCTCTGTGGAATTTGATTACTGAGCAGTCCCAGAAGAGCCACTTTCTCACAATCAGTAGCTTGTAATTATTTCAAAAGAAAGGTCTAGTAAATTAATGAAATGGAATTTGTAATGTGTATGCTACCCTCTAGAGCAGGAGCAGAACGACCTGACTTACAAAGTGAAAAGATGTGGTTTTAGATGTTTTCTGATGCCGAAATGGGATGTAGTAGAGCACAGCAGAGGAGAGAAATCACTGTAGTGTTTTGCACTGAGGTATTTCATTTACTAGAACATAGTAATCCAAATACCTAGTACTAGTATGCTGGCACCCAAGCTCACTAGGGTTTATTGGGTCACCCTCCTCTTTTCTTACAGCCTCCTTATGAGTTTGGCAGTCCCGTGGCCAGTATCTCATCAGTGGCAGTCAGCAGGATCTTCACCCCAAGGATTAAGGACCCTGTTTGAAGCAATGTTAAGGTGAGTAATTTTTTTGCCATATACCCACTGCTAGGCCTGCCCACATATGAGCTGAGCCCCGGCAATGGGTATGTGGTATATTTTCTACATATAGCATGCATATGTGTGCATCTGACACAGCTACAGTCGAAATGCACACACAGACATCCATATATTTGGGAAAAATACTCACCACCACCACAACACCGCTCCGTGGACAGCTGATAATACAGCAGTCTTTGGATTGCCAGCGATTTGGGCTGCTGGTGGAGACAGACGTGGTCCTATGGCGATCGGATCACCAAACTCGTAATAAGGCCCTTGGTATTTAAAAGTAGAGGTGGGTGGAATGTTTCATTCAACCTCAGGAATTGGCAACATTTGGCGACTCCCTACTCTTGTAAAGCTAAATTCCTGCAAATTTCCAACAATCACGGCAGGGCAGAATTGTTTTAAACAAAGCTACAGATATGCATGAGAGATTTGCCGTCCCCTATCGCCATTTTATAATGTGAGTTGTCGTGAGCTTTTGCAGTTAGAGGGCTGCTTCTTAAGTAGATTTGTCACAACTCAAGTACATTTTCTACTGAAGTGACAGCAAAATCAACTCGAATGGCCATGTGCTCATGCGTACCTCATGGTGCCATTCACACAGATTTTTCAGTGCTGCTCACGATACTGGGGTTAATTTGCAGCACGAGAAGCCCAACGTGCATATTGGCAGAGCTCTTCAGAATCTCACAGAGTTTTTATGTACCTCCATAGAATTCAACGGCGTGTGTTGTGTTGCTTGGTTACCAGGAATGCCTTGACTAGCAGGCATTCCTTAAATGTTTGTGTTCAAGTTATAGGAAGTTCTTGTGGCAGTTAGAGGAAGGACACAGGAGGGTTAAGTTGTGTCCTTCTGCGCTCCGCAGCTAATAAACAAATTACTTTTAATTAATACTGCCTGGAGTTTGGGTAAATGGAGGAGGGACCCTATAGTGTAGTTCAGTGGGTCCAGAGCTTTCTGGCTGAGGGTGAGGTCTAATCACTTGGCCAACAAGCTTGCTCATCCGTTGAAATTGGAAAGACATTTCATTTGCCAGAGTAAAGGCTTGGACTTTGGATTCTAAGGATCTGATTTGCTAAGACATTCCCCTGAAAACATTCTGACGGTAATTCCTCCATTTTACTGAAGAAGGGCTTGCAAATATCAGACAGCTCTGCCTTAAAGTGAAGATCCAACAAGGGTCATACATCATTTACCCTGGTCAGGGGATTTTGGTCTTCTTTCCATGTATTCCACCCGCTGGATTTTACCGTTTCTCCTCCCCTGTTTTTTAGGTATTGGTTTATGTATACTCTTCTGGGGGCTGTTAGATATGGCTATAAAGATCTCCACCAGGGGGTTGTGTGTCATATGGGTTCGCTCTACCCTCTACTCTTTGTCTGGAGATATATAGGGTCCCTTAAGTAAATAATAGGCATTCCGTCTGGCGGGTTAGAACAACTTTCTGTAGGCTTTTCTCTGGATTGCAAAGGGGTTTCAATCAGTTTCTGGACAGCATCTATACGATTCTCCATCAACTGGAGCTCGGTTGTGATTGCGCCCATAGTGATATTGTGAGTCAATAATTAAGCAAGATATTTAGTGCTTAATTTAGGCCAGTGGTTGCCGATGGGGACCGCTGTCACAAATTTTAGGGACCTACACTTACTTTTTCACATCAGACATCTACAGAAAGGAAGAGGAAAAACTCACAAATCGGAAAAACGGAGGAAACAGTAATCCTGTCACTAAGGGAGGCAGCAGTAACCTGCAGTAATGAGATAAAGAGGCTGGGAGTGTCTGGTGGTGGATTAAAGGGGCATAAAGTGGATTCAGGACTACGCAGGCTTTGTATTCAGCACGCTGACATTTTATTGGAAACATAGATGATTCTGATATCAAATACATAGACTGAAGCCACCTTTTGGGTTAATTGCACCATATTGGATAGACAGTGTTCAGATGAAAGATTTGTACTTTAGGCACTTTCCAGTTTTGAACCATGTTAGACCATCAACCTCATCGTTGAGGTGCATGCTACACCAATAATTTCAAAGTTTCATTTCTCTGAATATTAGAACGATTTTCTGCACTTCAGCTGCTTATTTATTTTCTAGTTTTTCAAATGTGAAGTAAAACAGAGGAACTTTTCCGATAATTGCCACCTTAATGTTGATGCCCGTTCATGAAAATGGAAATTAGGCACACATTTTCATTAATCCCTCATCGAAACCCAACAATTAGTAACAACAAGTAGCTAAGCAGCAAAATAGTAAAAAAAAAAAAAGGAAAGAAATACATTGTTTGCAGTTTGAACATTCCCAATGCGACTTACATTTTGGCAGGTGCATTGAACCTTCACACTCCGCGGGCTCACATTTTATTTTAAATAAGTATTTACTGCACAGGTATTGTTCAGTTTTGTTTTAACCAACAATTATGGTTTTAGTCGAACATCTGCAATTAAACATGGTTTAACTTAATTACTATGTTAATAAGGCATATATTCACACAGAATCCGACGGTTCATTCGATTTAAATAATTTATCTGTCAACGAGTACATTCATTAACATTCCATTGGGACATGCCATGTGTTGTGCGAAATGACATTTTACAAAATAAAAAAGAAAAGTCTGTTTCAAAGAGCAATGATTCCAGGCCTGGAATTTCTTTCGTAAACACTTTATTTGCAGACGAAATTCTGCAGAACATAGGTGTTAAAGAGTAAGGATAATTCGAGTTTAAAAAAGAAGCAGAACCTGGCGAAAAAATACTCCTCCATCACCACTAAATAGATTCAGGTTCTCATATCACCTTTCAGAAAGTATCTATCTGACAGTACTTCTGTAGCACAAGAAAAAAACAATTTAGTAACATCTTATGAACGTATATGTCTGTAAGAAATTTGGATAATGTTTCAGGGTGGGAGAAACCCTACTCATGCAGCAACCACAAACCTTGTCAGGGTGAGGCATAAGCATACCCGATATTAACCTGTGCTTAACTCTGTGGTAGCTTGGCACAGAGATGTCAGGCTTAACTTTGAGGCAATGTGTAAAGTACTTATGCAGCACTTCAAACAGCAATAAAGTGAAAACACAACACAAGAAAAAATCCCCCAAATCTCACAATGAACTCAATTTAGAATAGTAGAGCACAATTCAATGGATAAATCAATACCAAAACAAAAAGAATCCAATCAGCAGAACTGGAGATTTTCAATTTTTAAAATGTAAGGGAAAATAGCGCCAAAAAGAACAAAGAGTCTCTGCGACTAGCTGGTCATGCGAAAACAAGAGAAAGTCACAAGCTCAGGCCAATCACGATGGAGCGTGGGCTGTATGCTAGGACAAGGTTAGTCCAGCTGAACAGCTAACTCCTCAGTCGAGCGCAAAGAGTACCATTTGCCTTGGAGTGGGCTGCGAGGATCAGAGAAGCGTTATGGACAGTCATTGACAACATGAACTGGTTAACTATTCCCAATTGAAAGTTACAACGTCTGAATGTAATAAGGTGAATCCAATGTTATCCCATGGGAGAGATAGTCCTTGCAGTAGTGAAAAAACCTACTTAGGAGTTTCTTAACACCAGGACATGTACAATGGAAATGTACATATCCAATGTTTTAAACACACTGCACCCTGCCCTCTGGGCTTTTCACGCCCTACCATGGGGTGACTCATGTACTGAAAAGAAAGGGTTAGGCCTGGCCAAAGGCTTATTTTTACAGGTAGACATGGCAGTTTTAAAACTGCCTACATCTGCTACAATGGCAGCACGGAGACATGTTTACACGGATACTTAAGTGGGTGGCACAATCAGTGCTGCAGGCCCACTAGCAACATTTAATTTGCAGGCCCCAGGCACAGACGGTGCCACTTTACTGGGGACTTAGAAGTAACATAAATAATCTAGTTACGTATAGGCCAATTCTACCATGTTTAAAGGAGAGTGCACAAGCACTTTAACACAGGTTAGCAGTGGTAAAGTGTGCAGAGTCCTAAGGCCAGCAAAAACAAGGTCAGCAAAACAGGAGGGTTGAAGGCAAAACATTGGGGATGACCCTGCAGAAAGGAATATTTCAAAAATGTCCATAAACAACATGTGTCCAAGTATTAGAAGAACATGTATATGCTATCTATACCCACTAAGCTTGCATGGTTTATGAGAACCAATAGGATATTTACTTCCTTTAACAAAATCTAAATATGCAATAGGTTAGATTTAATCCCTTTGCTGTTAGGCCTTCCCCCCACCCCCGCCTCAGTGATGAACCCTTTTTTGGCTATTTGGGGTAACTTGCACTTAGGGCTCTATACCTTTTTTTAGTAGACCAGGTATCCACACCAAATGTGTGTCCTTTTTTTCAATATCCTGGGAAATCTAAAGGTACCTAAGGTTTGTGGAATCCCCTGGAGGGGATTGACAAAATAGGAAAAATATAGCACGATTTCTAGTTTTTTGAAAAATAATAGGGAAAAAGTGCTCTAGATAAAAAGTGAGTTTTGTTCTCCCAAAATTGGCATCCATACTAAAGTCTACCATCTTCCCAGCTTTCAGGAACATGCAGAGGTGAATCAAAAAACAAAATGTTGTAGTACAGTTTTTGCATTTTTATAACAGGCAGCCTATTTTATCCTATTTGTGTGCTCTCAACCTGCCACCTGTTGGAAACCAGTGTGAAACCTATGGGTGATCCAGAAAAGTAGACAACATTTCAAATTCAGCAAGGGGTCATATGTGAAGATTCCTCAAGGTTTTCAACTGTAACGTTTTGTCATAATGGCCGATTGACAAAACCAATATACAATTACATTTTCACTGGATTGGATGCAGAACGACGCAGGGCAACACAGGACCTCGCATCGGACCACCGGTCAGCACTCTTTGGTGATATTGGTATGCTTGGATGAATGGTGTATGATTTATTATCGGTTTGTCCAAATACACACAAAGGGAATTTTTGTTTTTGATTATTTGTGAATTTGGCATCCTGTACCTTTGTGTAAGGTGGACCCCTCTCTTGTTGTTTGAGATTCACTGAATCTGACACAGGACGATGCAAGGGACTCACATCACAGCACTGGGCAGACCTTGATCAGCAGCCTCATCTGATCCAATGCAGAGCGGCACAGATCCTTGCATCACAGCACCACACAGCTCCATATCAGCGCTTGACAGACAAGATGCAGAGTGATGCAAAACCTCAAATTACAGCACCAAAGAGCCCCCCACCAAGGACAAAAGATACAACTTCCTGCGGTCCACACCTGGTCCCATACCCAACTGGTGTGATGTTGCATTCAGCCTGAACATGTGACTTCATCCGTGTCCAGTGCAGCCAGATACCCACAGTTGGAACCTTGTGCCTTTTGGTGATATTTTTTCTTAAACTTTAAAAACTCATAGTTCCAGTTCAACTGATTAGATTTTTGGCATTTTATTTATTAAAGATAAAAGATTATTCTTGTGTTAAGTTTTCACGGTATTACAGTTTGAGTGCTACATAAATATTTTACAAATTGCCTCCAAGTTAAGCCTGCCTGGTTTGTGTCAAGCTACCGAGTGGCAAATACAGGTTTAATTATTGACATTTCTGTTTCACCCTGACAAGGATTGTGATTATTCGTTGAAGCGGCTCTAACCCCCTTCAACAAGTAATCTAATTTCTCTGCAGAATTCTTTGTGTAGTTATAATTTTTTGTCCTACTTTTAGCCCTTGCAAGGCAGTTGAGCCTCTAACGTTAGGGCAAGGGAAAAATCCTGTTATTTCATCTGAGGTTAAATGATGTGTGCTATCAATCCCACTTCCTCTTTCATTTTGGTAAATTGGTACCCATGAGTTCAGTGTGCTTTGGGAAGTCCATCAACAGTGTTGACAGCACTCTACACAAAACATGCATTGCCAAAGATGCTCAAGATAAATACACAACAGTATATAAAACAGATGTAACACATTGATCATGAAAATGCATATTTGGTGGTAACATTAAGAAAGTGGATGCCTATTTGGGATTACAAAATATAATACAATTCAATAAACAAAATGACACCAAAAATTAAAATCTATTATGGGAACCGATGATATGAATTATTAAAGCTCTAACTAAAAATAGCACTGAAAAGAACTAAGCACCAATTATAGTCTGTGAAAGTGCTCGAATGTGGATTGGATACACCAAGTGGTTTCATACCAGTCAAAGATTTTACTTTATAGTGCTCATAATACTTTCGCAGTTCAAGCCTGTATCTCTATCCGAAGCAGGTGTATTCAAATCAGACACCTTTTCAGCAACATCCAGCTCCTGACGTCCTGGAAATCTAAAAAAGTATCAACAGTTCGGAGATTCTGGAGCTGTTCTAGGCCACTTCTTAGGCTCCCAAGACCACAGGCACAGCACTTAGGGACCAAGACTCACTGAAGCAGAGACCACCAGCTTGTTTCATTTCAGGTCAATTTAGTACCAGTCAATTAGTCTCTTCAGGAAAAGGGCTATTGCAGCTTGTTGTGTCCTTGTAGCCATGTAGGAGGTCACCCAACTGACCCTTGGAGACAACTTCTTTCTCCTGGGTACAAGTAGAAGCAGGTCCAGACCTTCAAAGCTCCTATCAGGTCACAGACATCATGCCCAATCCTCCTTTTCTCTTTCATGGGTCCAGAAAAGGTTATGAGGGGGATGTCCATTAAGCGTTGGCACCAGTTTGTGTTGGAGTAAATACATTCCGTACCCAGTTTGTCATTGTATAACCTTGTGCCTTAAAGATGAATGCATAAGTCACACACCTATCAGTGATCACACCTGTATAGCACGCAAGAATTAAAAAACTCAGGCCACCATGACCATTTGCTTTTTGTTAAAAAAATATCAGCAGATTGGAGTTTTTTGTGTCATGATAATTTGCTTTTCCTGTGTTTTTTTCACTTACCCAACAGTTACTTTTTCCCCCACTTTTATTTTGGTTTTACTTCTAAACCATGGCTGGAAGAGAAAATCCAAGATTCACAGACAGAGACTTGACAATGATAGTGGTTGAGGCCATTAGCATAGAGCCCCACTTGTTTGGAGCTGTAAGCTTACGCCTGTCTGAACTGGGGTGGTGGAGTGAGCTAAAGAATGATGATGGATTAAACCCAGATCAGTTGACTGGGGGGAGTGTTTGATTTGCTCAAACGAACCATCCATCATCCCCTTTGGTATCGCTTTGTTTGCCCTAAGTTGGCAGGGTATGCCCAGACGTTGGTCCCTTGCTCTCTTTGCCACTGGATTCAAGATAGCCTGGCTGATGAGGGTTATGAACCCGAAACTGGTTCTAGGATGCTTGTTTCCGGTCCAGGGAAGACATGGCTTGGCAGTTCGGGCTGGACTGTTCCCATGAGACACAAGGTCAGACTGATTTGAATATGGCCATGTCTGAACTGGGGTGGTGGAGTGAGCTAAAGAATGATGATTGATTAAACCCAGATCAGTTGACTGGGGGTGAGTGTTTGATTTGCTCAAACGCTCCATCCATCATCCCCTTTGGTATCGCTTTGTAGGCTTACGCCAAGCAAAAGCAAACAGCTACCTCCCAAGGGTGGGAACCTCAAGAGATAGCAGGAGCCGGTCCTGGAGGGTGGCAGGGACATAAATGGCCCCCCTCCATTGTAAAACTTTCCCTCAAGGAGTTGGCAGTCCTCGAGGCTAGGGGTCTGCAATGAACCCCCTGCGTTAATTTATTTCAGCCCCAGGGAGATGGCAGTCCCCAGGGCAGTGGAGGGGGATGCATGGCCCCTCTTAAAATAAAAATATTGCCCAGAGAATTTGACGGTCATCAGGTCTGTGGGGGGGTCGGTGTGGGCCCCAGCCTTAATTTATTATGATTTACCACAGGGAGGGGGCAGTGGCAGGCCCCAAGGGCCCTCCCACATACATATTTGAAAGGGCCCCAGGGAGGTGGTGGTCCGCTGGGCTGGAAGAGGGTCGTGCAGGCCCCGACATTTATTTAAACATTTGCCAAGGGGAAGTGGTGGTTCCCAGGGCTTGGGGAATATCACACTGGCCCTTCCCATTCCCTGATGCCCCCGGGACCTCTCCCACCTGGGGTCTAAACATTAGTGAATTGTGGACACCCATGTTTCTTTTTTTCCTACCCAAAATTATCAAAGAAATACTTTTTTGCTCAGCACATCTAGGGGGTCTGGGTATTCCTACCCTGCCCTCTTCTTTTTCTTAAATGTTTTTTGGGGGACTGGGTTGAAGCCAAGTACCAAGATGGCTGCCCACACTTCCTAGTTTGAAGTGTTGGCAGCCAATCAGATTTGAGAATGGAGACTGTTGGATCCTCGGAGGATCTGCATCAATATATACACAAATTTGGATTTTTTTCTAATATTTCCCAAACTAGTAACTCCACTTTACAAAAAGGTCACTTTCTGGACTAACAGCTACCTTTCTGCCAGATTTGGTGTTATTCCACTCAGCAGTTCAGGATGTGGTCATGTCTAAAATTCATATGGGAATTAAACACATATTTTTGACCCCTGTTTTTCTTGACCCCTGCTTGATGGCGCCAAAGATATAGGCACGTTAAAAAATGCTTTTCCTATGGAAATGTGGTTGGTAATTTAACTGGCGAGTAGGTTTTATACATATAAATTCACGGAAAGAACCATAGGTTTCAGGGACGTTATAATTACAAATTAGCTTTTGAAAAACCTTTGAAATTCCTTCAAAAAACACAGGTTTCAGAGACATTATATTTAGTTGGACATTTCACTCATACACAACCAGAGAAATTCGGCCGTTACAGTTAGTTGAGCTAACTATAACTCACGCCCCAGCAATGCACTGCTGATGACGTCACATATTACATCACTCATGACATGGTCAGTGACATCACTGATGACATCTCAAATGACATCACTGATGACATCATTCAGTGAATGTGTGTTTCTGTAAAGTTTAAATATTATGCCTGAATGGAATATTTAGTAGGTGCGTGACTGTATAAGTGAGGGATTGAACACATGTTACTGAATGCATGGGTTAGTGACTAAACTGTGTGAAAGTCTGTATTAGTGTCTCAGTTGGTGTATAAGCGGCTGCATGGGTTGGTGAGTAGCTACCTGAGTGTATATATGGGTTATTGAATTGTTGTCTGAGTAGCTGTATGTGTGCCTGACTGTCTGTGTGGGTGGGTGGAGAATGTGTGACTCTGTGCATAGATGTCTGAGTGGGTGATTCACTGGGTGCATGGTTTCAAGAGTGCATCTGTGATGGACTGTATGGGTGGGTGAGGGTGTATGGGTGTTTTAATGAGTGAATGTATATCTCAGTGGTACATGTGTGAGTAACTACATATGTGAAAGGCAGGATATATGTGTTTTGGAGTATATAAATGACTATACGTGAGAGTAAGTTATTTGAAGAGTGGGTGTATAAAGAGTGTCTGCTTGTATAAATGATTGTATAAGACAGTAAGTATGTGTTAGTATCTGCATACATAAGTGATGTGGTTTGTGTATAAATAACGGGGTATGTGATTGATTCTTTGCATGACTGACTAGGTGTGTGAGTAACTCTATGGATGAGTGGCAAAGTGTGACTGTATGTATAGGTGTATGAGTGCATATTACTGTATTGATGAGTAACTGCATGTATAAGTGACTGGATGTGTGTGTAGACCTAGGAAATAGTGGGTGGTACGTAGTATCTGGCAGTGTTCTGTGTATGGTTTCAAAAATAGTAGTCTGTATTTTAGCGTGCATGCAGGGACATCTTAAGGATTTTGGGGGCCCTGGGCCAAACATATTTTGGGGGCCCCTGTTCAGAACAGCTTTGGATTTATGATCCAATTTGAGCCCCTGTTTCCCACACAGTTTACGCTTCCTCAGCTGCGTTAGCGATCCTATTTGCATCATAGGCATTAGCCTATATATTCCCGATCTAAATGGACGCGCAGCTAACAGCGGAAGGATTTAGTGTTTCCTGCCCTGCTCGTAGGTTTTTTTATATTTTTTAAAATGTATATGTGTGGCTGAATTACTCTGTGCTTTTGAACAATTTCTTCTACCTACGAGCACTTGCACTTTACTTGATTCTGCTTGCCTACACCTCCTCAGCTGCTACGATTCGCATCTAGTTTTTCCTCCAGTCCTGGTCCACCACGGCTGATACGCCGATTGTGCGGAGGGCTGGGGCTACTATCTGGCTCCTCACTTCTGCCCACGCAGTTTCCGCTTCCTCAGTTCCGTTAGCGATACAGTTTACATCATAGGCATTAGCCTATATATTCCTGATGCAAACGGACGTGCGCAGCTGACAGCGGAAGGATTTAGTGTGTCCTGCCCTGCTCGTAGTTTTTTAAATACTTTTTAAAATGTATATGTGTGGCTGAATTACTCTGTGCTTTTTAACAATTTCTCCTACCTACGAGCACTTGCACTTCACTTGATTCTGCTTGCCTACACCTCCTCAGCTGCTACGATTCGCATCTAGTTTTTCCTCCAGTCCTGGTCCGCCACGGCTGATATGCCGATTTTGCGCAGGGCTGTGGCTACTATAAGGCTCCTCACTTCCACCCACGTAGTTTCCACTTCCTCAGCTGCGTTAGCAATCCAGTTTGCATCATAGGCATTAGTCTATATATTCCCGATGCAAAAAGATGCGTGCAGTGGGTGCGCAGCTGGCGCGTCAAAGGCACACCAGAGGTAAGCCCGTCTGCGCCCGGAGGCGTCCGTTGCCGGCCATGCTGCCCAGTTCCCCTCCAGTGAGTTTCTTCCACTATATTGCAATAGGGAAACACTGCTTAGCCTTAGGCGGCTACCATTATGTCAGTGTACAGCGGCTGATCCGAGCTTGGAGGTAGACTTTCGATGCAATAAGTGCAACTGGTCTCTCCTCCAGAGCAGGAAACCAACACCCAAGATCCTCCCACGCAACAATAAGTGTAAAAACAATAAGAAAACAAAGGACTTAAAGGCCACCCTTTTAAAATTGTCGCTCTATGCAAAAGCATGAACCACACATTTATGGTCTACTTTTAGACGAACAGCCTGATCTTTTATTTCTCACTGAGACCTGGCTGTCTGAAGCCTCCAACCCTACTATCACCTCGGCCATCCCTACGGGTTATAAAATCCTTAGGAGGGACCGACCGAATGGGAAGGGGGGCGGTGTCGCCATCATTTACAATCAAATACTAGACTGCTCTCCCATCCCAATGGAAAACATCGAGGGCGCAGAGTCCTTAGACTTCCACTGTACCTTCTTCCCCCATCATAGCATAGCTGTTTTTCTAATTTACAGACCTCCCAGTGCAATTGGAAATGTTATTACCACGCTTAATACAGCCACCACCTCCCTGGCCTTAAACTACAACAACTGCCTTATTCTGGGAGATGTCAATATACATATGGACAATGGAAAAGACCCTCTAACAATTTCCTTGTTGGTGACGCTGCAGGCCTGCAACACGTTTCCATCTATTTCTTTGGCCACCCATGAGAAGGGCCATACCCTAGCCAAATCTTTCACAACTTTGACATATCAGTAAGCCTAGCTCTTCCCATTTTCTGGTCGGACCACCTCCTATTAAAATTCGTCATTCCCAACTCTGACACAGCCCCTCGGGCTAACGCAGGGGTAGAGGATCCCTAATTACAGGACGTTCCATAAAATATCCATCCCGATGTTAGCAGACGCCCTCGGTCGTTCCTCACTGGAGCTGTCTGGCTGCCCCGACTCGGACACCCTCTCAATAGATTCATGGCTCCAAACTAATATTGATGCACCTGTACCGGTTGTTTCCTGCTCCTTAAAGAGTTCGGCCCCACCAGCTCCATGGTTTAACGATTCCCTCAGATCTAGCAAAAGAAATTGTAGAAAAATGGAACGTAAATGGCGTAAATCCTATCTACCTGTGGACAGGAAGGTGTATAAAGAGAACTTAAAAGCTCATTACATTCTCGTGAAGGCAGCCAAAAAAACTTCTTTCAAACCAGGATAGAAAATGCCCAAAATAAGAGTAAGGTAATCTTTAGCATAGTTAAGTCCTTTACCACCCCGAAAGCTGGCACAAAGAAAGGGCCATGCACGCAAGAATGGTCTAAGCAAATAGCTCAATTCTTCCACAAAAAGATCCCCGTGATCGAACAAGCCTTCACTAACATCTCAGAGGAAGAACTGACCTTCTACCTTAGTTCTAATAGCAAATTTCACCTCTTGGATCCTCCATCTTTACTAGCTTTCTCTGAGTTTCAGCTTGAAGAGTCACTGACCCTTCTCCAAAGCATTAAGTCTGGCTCTCCTACCGACCCATGTCCAGCGAATATCCTGAATCTATTAGCTTCCACCATAAACCCCACTGTAAACCAGCTCTTTAATGCTTCCCTCTCCTCAGGCAACATGCCGAAATTATGGAAGAATGCTAAGATTCTTCCACTGATAAAAAAGGCTAACGCCAAACTGACGGACCCTGCCAACTACAGGCCAATCTCCCTTCTTCTGGCCCTCCCAAAGTATTAGAGAAGCATGTAAACAAGGCCCTCCAAAAACACATTGAAGATGGGAAGCTCCTTCCTGTGTCCCATTCCGGCTTTAGGGCTAACTACAGTACGGAGTCCGCTTTTCTGGAAGTGACTGAATTTCTCAAAGGTAAGCTGGACCAGGGAGGCAAGGCTATTCTGATACTGTTCGATCTGTCGGCGGCCTTCAATACGGTCCCAATTGAGAGGCTCCTGGAGAGACTTGCTAACATCCAGGAGCCTTAACATGGATGTCATCCTTTGTGGCAAATGGATCTCAGGGCATCTGACTCCCCCTTTCTCATCCCCGGTTCCGGCCATGAATGTAGGTGTCCCTCAGGGCTCCATTTTCGGTCCTACCCTTTTTAATATATATCTATCCCCCCTTGCATTTCAGGTAGAGGAAGAGGGCGCAAAAATTGTTTCCTATGCTGATGACACTCAGCTGATTTTTATGTGTTAAAAAGGATCCAACTTTGACGGGGCAATGATTAGGTCTTGCCTCAAAAAGGATTTTAACTGGCTTAAGATCAATCAGCTGAAGTGCAATCCTGACAAAACTGAAGTTGTTTTCTTTGGTAATCCAGAAATGGTTGACAGGAGCTCTTGGTGGCCAAAAGATCTGCCGCCCCCGCCCGCGGAAAAAGAGAAAGTCAAAAACTTAGGAAATGTCATAGAAAAGACAATCTCCATGCGCTTTCAAATCCAAAATCTAACTGGCGCTTGCTTTGGCATACTCCGAATGCTAAAAATGTTCCTGCCACTGTTACCGCTTGAGAGCAGAAAGATCGTGATGCAGGCTCTGATTACATCAAAACTTGACTATGTCAACAGCTTGTACCTTGGTCTTCCCAAATCCCTTATCCAGCGCCTACAAGTGGTACAAAACGCGGCGGCCAGAGCCATCCTGAGACCTAAACCCAGATCTAGTATGACCCCTATTCTCAAGTCTCTACACTGGCTCCACATAAAAGAATGGATCGGCTTCAAAGCGAGGACCATCTTCTTTAAAGCTTTCCATGGCTTAGGAGCTGGCTACCTGAATAAGCACGTTAATCGCTATACAACAGCTAGACCCCTAAGATCTTCCAATGCCAACCTAGCCATCGTGCCTAAAAAATGCTGTGCCCGCACTGGAGGCAGATCCCTCGGCTTTCTAGGAGCAAAATTGTGGAATAGCCTCCCTGAGTCTCTGAGACTAACCACAGACCTACTCTCTTTCAGGAAGAACTTAAAAACCTGGCTTTTACTAACTGATGGGTCTTTTACGCACGTTTTCCACCCGCTGTCACGCGCCAGGACACTCTAGTCTGAGTAGTTGCGCGCTTTATTAAATACACTATTTCATTTCATTAGGTCCCTGACAGTGCAAAGGAACACTTGTTCAAATTCTAAGGGCCTTATTTATGAGACCTTGCATCACTTTTATGCCGCCAGTGCGTCACTTTTTGTGATGCACCGGCAGCGTTAAAAATGTGCCATGTTGCTCCAAATTTGCAAAGTGACGCATCTAGGCAGATGCATCACTTTGAAACCCCTGAACCACATTATACCTGCACCAGGTATAATGTATGCAGGGTGGGTGTTGCCACGCAAAAAGCCTTGTAGAAGTGGCGCATTGAAATCTATCAGAACTCAGTGCGCAACTTCTAGGACGCCATTGCCTCAATATCTTACACCTGCCTCACAGCAGGTATAAGACTGATTCAGGACCATTGCTGGAGTTGCGTCTATTTTCAGACACACCCCAGCAATGCATCACTTTTGCGCCTACAGATACGTCAGAAATACTGACATATCTGTAACTCCTTGCGACATGATGCGTCATACAGTAAATATGACGCATCCATCATGTAGCAAGGAGGGTGCACTAAGAAGTGACGCATCCCTGTTTTCACACAGCGATGCATCACTTCTCATAAATAAGGCCCTAAATGTGTTTACATCTAATATTCAGGGATAGTTATGTGTGTTTTCAATATTGTAACACAGCAGCAGCTCAGCAATATTACTGCAAATAATCTCTGTAACGCCCTCCCATTTCTTATATGTAAGGCCTTGTTTTGATCTAAAAGAAAGTTTTTTATGTAAATTGCATGAAACATAAACACATTTCTCTGCAAAATGGCTATACTAGACTCATAAATAAGGTACATAAAAATAAATTAAAGGAAAACAGTATTTAAAACAATCTGTTTAAGAAATATTCAAGGTCATTAGGGCAAAACTCTGGAGAATGGAGCTGACTCTGTCAGGGGGCCCCCTGAAATCCTGGGGCCCTGGGCCAGAGCCCACTTTGCCCATGCATTAAAACGTCTCTGGCTCCAGGTGCTAGTTTGGTATGTGACGGGTGCGCGGTACCAAGCCGCGCATTACGTTATATATGTATGGGGTCACGCCGGCTGCACGTTCCGTATGCGATGAGTGCACGCTGCCAGGCCCTATGTTATGTTATAGATGTATGGTGTCGCGCCAGGTACGCCATTCCCTCATTTTTTTTATGTCTCAAAACTATATCTAAATAAGTTTAAAGTGTATATGAGAGCAAGTGCTAATCTAAAATATTTTAAACATTTATATATTTCTAACTGTAATAAACTTATAATATGGTAAATATATTTTCTCAAAATCACATCGGGTGTGGCCTCCTTGCGCGCTCGGTGCGCGATTGCCATATGACCTTAAAAAAAAGCATTTGATTGGTTCATAACATTTCCCATTCTAACAGTTGAAGGACCCCACCCATTTTAGTCATTCTCTCTACAGCGTTTGATGAGAGACACCTCTTCTGCTTAGAGAGCTTTTTTGATAAGTGTTTTGCTGTGTTCAAATATCTTATTGTACACACAACATGCAACGATCATATTGATCAATATTCATGCTCTGTACAGTAGCCTTCCACGTGTGATGGCCATGCATCTGAAACATTACATCGAAAAACAAATGTGTGTTACACGATGCCCCTGGTGTGTGTGTGTGTGTGTGTGTGCGCATTATTATGCTGCCTTTCGGTCTGGGTATTGGTGGCTCGAAGGGGTATCATCAGCCACTGGCAGAGTGCACATCCTAGATCACATGTGACAAACAGTAACGAGTAATGTGTAGATTTGTGTTGCAGTATGCTCTGTTGTCAGGCTTTACCAGTACAGTAGTGTATCATATGTGAGACTTTCAGATTCATGTTTGACATGCATTGCTTGACTGTAATGAGCGCTATCACTATGTATGACGTAGCCTCACTGCTGATCCTCCCTCCATCCAAGCACATTCACATGTGTGCGCTTCTCGATAGCAACACTTTCAATAATACCGCAAACCATTGACATGCGTGTCTGCGCATATCCACAAGCTTGACAACGACATGTGATGTTGTCCATTCAATGTTTTCAGACAGCATCTCATTAGCGATAGTTGCCGTCCTCCCGGTACATGCTATATTAATGTAAATTGCGGTTTTTGCGATGTCAAAACTGCAACAGGGACACACACATAAGTACACTTCCTACCCAGGCAGGAACTGAACAATGCCCAGGTCCCCGGAAAAATTATTCACACCCCTACGCTGGCCTGGCATATGCAAGCACAGCCCACTTTGCGTACGTATAAATAGGATAACGACGATGCCACATGTCCCAGTTCTTCCACACTGCCTCAGGTGATATGGACGTATCCACCTCGCATATCACAATGCTCAATAAAAAAAAGGGATCCATGAGGTGTACACCATCCTCGCAATCAAAACTCCATCTGAATCGTGAACCCTGCTGGCCGTCGTGTTTGGACACACAACAATGACAGCAGGTGAACAGTGGGGCCTGGGTGCACATGGGCTGCAATTCAGCACGGTGCTGTGGGAGGGGTGGGATGCATCACCCTGGATGCGCAGGTGCAAACAAGCGATGTTGTTGTGCGTAATGATGTGATCTCGGACCTCATTCGGTCACATCTCTGTCTCATTTTAAGGACCTTCTGGGCCGTACTGTAGGCCTGAGCCAGCAGGCAGCGTTGCCCAATAGACATGTGGCGTTGGCTTGGGGGGCACTGTAGTAAGCTGTTTACTAAGTGTACATGCACACAGGCTTGCGCCACTGCATTACGTGTTCACATTATGCTTCTAGCATGCACTCTGTTCCTTTGTATGTAAACGTTGGCATAACATATTATTATTTAACCTTGTGTATTCTCGTACACTCCAACTCCTCTTTGAACCACGATTACCACTAACAGTTGGTAGATCGTACTTCAAGAAGGAAGGATGTGCTCAACTGGTGTTCTCTATGAAGCTTGAAATAAACCTTCATTTACCTCAAGACATTTTCAGCATTATATTATTTCTCCCTTTTCAGACACTGAGTTAGTGGCACCAAAATCAGCGGAGCGGATGCTCAGCCCGTGATGAGGCCCTGGGCATTCTGACGTCTTCCATCGTGGTATCAAGACACCGTCCCAGACCAGAGACCTGCTGTGCCACCCGGAGAGGGACCCCAGAGTCAGAGCTTGCACCGGCACGTCATTGGACACACTGGTGGTGGCAAGTGAGCAGTGAAGCATCGGTGCGCAGGAGCGGCATTTGAGCACAGTGCGGGAAAGGGGCTGGGGTGCAGCAGCCTGGGTGCACAGGTTAAGGCAAGCGATGTTGCTGTATATAATAATGTAATATCTGGCATCATTCATATCTCTGTTTCATTTTAAAGACTTGCTGAACCCCACTCTTTCTCGTGGACCCCAGCATCCCAGACACAAGGGTGGCGGGAGGTGAACAGTGAGGGCTGGGTGCATTAGGCCGACGCTCTGTCTCCTCCTCCCTCTGTTCTTTTGAGTCTCCATCCCCTTCTTCCTTCCACCCACTCACTCTCTGTCCCATTCTCACTTTCTCCCTTTCATTCTGACTACCTTTCTTTTTCTCTTGGACATGACACATACTTATGTTTCTTTTTTGTCTTGCATGTTTTGTTCGCTGCTTCCGGAGGAGTCCCACCCACTTATTTCATGTTTTACTGTTGTTGGTTTGAATAAAGTTGCATTTCCATTTATTTGTGTTGTTTTAATATAAGTAATTTTTTTCACCAATAAATAAGTGAGTGTATGGGTCTTCTTTTTCTGACAACTCTTGTCTGTAGTTTATTGTGAAAATCGGCGGTTGATAGGAGGTTATGAGGGAAAACATTTGTCATTTTGCGGTGCACCTACCAAATATAACCCAACAGACTATTACATAAATGAAGCCTCAGTAAATCTACAACTGCAAGGGTTCTATGAGAGTATCACTTTATAACACCATGAGTAATGCCCGTTTGATTACAGAACCAATAAGGCATTCCCGGAGGGTGGCGATCCCCAGACTTGAGTTGGCCTCGAAGCCCCACGATCAATTACTAAACAATACCCGGGGAGGTGGCAATCCCCTAGGCTGCGAAACATCTCTGTGCCCTCCCGCGCCTAATTTACATGTGAGATTAAGGTCCCCAGTGCTGCAGAGACCCTGCAATAGAATAGTAGAATTCGCCCCGGAACATTACCCACCAGGGGGCTCATTTAAATGAATGGGTGAGACCCCGGTTCATTTTTTTTCTCCATTTTTACCATCTGGATCCGCTTTATTGAAGTGATACGAGGTTTTCCTCCTCTCGTTTCAACGAGGCAAACAAGGATTTGCTATCACAGGGTGGAACTTGGAAGCCATGCTCCCGCCCTGTTATAGCAAACATAAATTCCTGCGGATGCACACCCTGGGACATAGTATGCTCTGCGCCTGGGAGGTGGCGCTCCGTAGGGCCATGATGCATTGTTTACTGCATAACTACAGAATTAGTATAAATGCATACTAACACTACTTACACACGTGTTGTACAGCGACCAGAGTGTAGTGAAGAGGCAGAGGAAGCCCAAGAGGCTTGACATAGTTTGATGAGACGACGACCCTGGGATGAGTAGAAACAGCTTCACGAAGAAAACGGGTCTTCAGCAGAACGCAAGGAAGCTCAAAATATTGGTGAGTGCTGCCTTCTTTTTACCTTCTCCCGCTCGTTGCCAAATTTATGTAGAGAAGAGGTAGACAGCAGTGGATCCGATAAGTAGTTTTATTGCAGGAAAAGAAGACAGCTTAAACAGCCACCAACAGGTGCAGACAGCAAGGCAACCGTCATCTCCAGCACCGTGTACCAACTCCCACACGGGGAGCTGCATGTCAGCAGCTCCCCATGTGGAAAAGCAATGCCGGCTCCCCGGTCCCCGCAATCCTCTGCTTATGATGTCATATATTAAATCATTCATGACATGGTCAGTGACATCACTGATGACATCACAAATTACATCACTGATGACATATCACTAATGACATCATCTAGTAGATGTAATATGTGACGTCATCAGCAGTGGATTGCGGGTGCGCGAGTTATAGTTAGTAGAACTAACTATAATGGAGGAATTTAAATGGTTTTGCATGAGTGAAATGTCCAGCTAACTATAACACCCCTGAAACCTATGGTTTTTTCAGTGAATATCTTAGGTTTTTTAAATGCTAATCCCTAACTATAACACCCCTGAAACCTATGGTTTTTTTCAGGGAATATATATACACATATATATATATATATATATATATATATATATATATATATATATATATATATATATATATATATTACCTACTGGCAGTCGCCAGTAGGTAGTTATAGTTAGGACCACGTTTCCATAGGAAAACCTCAACATTCTATTTTGAATAACTTTGGCGCCGGTCGACGAATCCTCGCGAATTTCTCAAAATAGGTGGGGCGCTACGCTCCGCTCCTACCCTGAAAGTCTCGGGGGGATCCGTCAAGCGGGGGCTGAGATAAAAGGGGGGTCCCAAAACGCGTTTTTCCCATGCATTTTTCCATAGGACCTTTAGAACGAGCTACAGCCCGAACGGCTGAACAGAATTACTCAAAATTTGGCAGAGAGGTAGTCCCTAGGTCAAGGAAGTGCCTTTTGTAGGTTTGGTGTAAATCTGTTCAGTAGATTCTGAGAAAATAGCCTTTAAATCAATATATATATCTGAGCCCGCTTACGGTACGCTTACCGTACGCTTACGGTAAGCGTACGGTGGCGTGCGCGAGCGCGATTCTGATTGGCTCTTAGATCTTAGTAAACATTCGAATCGGCCGAAACCAGGAAGCGGCGGCCGCCATTTTCTGTGTTTCACTCTGAAAAAAAAAGAGTGAAAACAAGAAAAGGGGGCAATGGGGAGAGTTACAGACCCCCTTACATTCGTGAGGGGGTCAAAGAAGGACTGTAAAGTACAAAACAAACATTTATTGATTTTTAAAAAAAATCACGGGGTACGCGTACGGTAAGCTTACGGTAAGCGTACGGAAGAAACATGGCGTGCGCGAAGGAGATTCTGATTGGCCCATAGATCTTAGTAAACATTCGAATCGGCCGAAACCAGGAAGCGGCGGCCGCCATTTTGTGTGTTTCACTCAGAAAAAAAACAGAGAAAACAAGGAAAGGGGGCAATGAGGAGAGTTACAGACCCCCTAACATTTGTAAGGGGGTCAAAGAAGGACAGAAAAGTACAAAAAAAACATTTATTGATTTTAAAAAAAATCACGGGGTACGCGTACCGTAAGCTTACGGTAAGCGTACGGTAAAAAAAATAAAAATAAATAAATGAAAAGCAGATTTAAGAGTTTAGAAATTAGGGAGCTCTAAAAAGAGCTGTTGTGTTTATGAAGTCATTTTTTAAGTGGTACCTACAAGTAAGTACCGATGCAGAGTCTAAGGTTCAAGAGGAAGACTCTGTTCCCTTCATCATTGAAGTGCACACCATCTCCTCTATAAATGTCTTGCATGTCATAACGCAAGTTGTTGTGGTAAATGGCACCCATACCATAGTCACGGAGGAAAGCAGAAACAGATTTGTTGACGTGCTTTCTTGCTTTGTCAATCTGCGGACAGAAATGATAGGACCAGTTCCATTTTTGCCTTTGGCATATGTTGGAAAACACAAAGGCAGTTTTAGGGAAAAGTGTAAACAGTTGTGCAAAGGTGTCCTTCATAAGCATTTCCAGACCTACCCCAGTCAAAGTGCCTAGGTCATTGCCACCACAGTGCACTATTATGAGGTCAGGGTGTTGGATTTGAATGAAGGATTTCACCAATGGCATCAATTGGTGCCACTTTAACCCTCTCTGACCAATCCATTTAATGTCTACATTTGGCAAAGCAAGGTCTCTCATCATACCTGTTTTCTCTGCAAACTTTTCACTCCAGAAGACATAGCTGTGCCCTACAATCCACACTGTGAACATCTTCAAAGGAGAACTGGATGCACTCAGGAGGTGTCTTTCAGTAGAATGGCAATATGAAAAGAAAGACAGTTTGGAAATGGAGGCATACATATTTTTTTCAAAACAAAAAGAACTGATTGGCTGTTTCATACCATTCTAGAATAAAAACTAGGCTGTATGTGTAAATTAATAGAAGCATGTTTTGTATTGGTACAAAAAAATGTGTAACCAAAGAACAGTACTATGGATTTGCTGTAAGGTTTGAAAAGTCAAGCACTCTTGCTCTGTGGAATTGAAACATTGTGTGTCGAACTTCTGACCTAACTCTACACAGCAGTGTTCCATGAGCTGTTGCTATGGTAGCAGGCAGAAGTCAAGTTGGGGGAAGGGTACTAGGCAGAAGTCAAGTTGGGGGAAGGGTACTTTTGGAAAAGGGTTGGTTTTCAACCAATAGAAATGTGTGATTACATTTGAAAAAAAGGGGGAAGCACTGAGATTTGAAACTTACATGTATATGTGTGGAAAAATAGAGGGAAAGTTTGCCATTATCTGGTTCTGCTGAGAGGAGAGAGGTGAACACAACAGAGATCCTGGCTCTGATAATCTGCTGTTTGAGTGTCACATTTCTTTCACAACTAACTAATTTTAAAGGTGAGTTTACAGTTTGAGAGGGGATGTATGTGGTAACTTAAGAAATGAATAATAGAAATGGGAATTGTTTTTGTTGTAGTTACACATGGTGGTTTCATAATGTGTCAGTCTGTAAAAGTGATTTACACTTGCCCCGAAAAAAAAAAGAGCAGTAAGTGTGCTTTCAAATTGGCAAAGAAATTTCGTTTTGGGACTAATGTGAAAACATGACTCTGTGTGCATAGAAGAATTATAGACAGAGATTTATTGCGTCTTGCTCTGGTGATTTCACAGTTGCATTAGATGGAAAGGGGGAGCGAATTTTTGGGGGAAGAAGCAGAGTCTTAGCACACACCCATGTGCTTGCCATGTATAGTCATGCACAGTATTTAGAAGCGAGTGGGGTTTTCAGGTTTAAGTCTGTAATGCAAATACATTCAGCATCACTAAGGCTGGTTGCCCTTGCTGGAGTGTAGGCAGTCACAGAGAATACACATGGTGGTGGTCTGAAAAAACAGCTTGGACATGTGCATTTAAATAAATCAAAAAAAGTGGTTTTATAATGTGTCAGTCTGTAAAAGTGATTTCCAATTGTAAAAAGTGATTTTCACTTGGCCCGAAAAAAAAAGAGCAGTAAGTGTGCTTTCAAAATGGCAAAGAAATTTCGTTTTGGGACTAATGTGAAAACATGACTCTGTGTGCATAGAGGAATTATAGGCAGAGATTTATTGCGTCTTGCTCTGGTGATTTCACAGTTGCATTAGATGGAAAGGGGGAGCGAATTTTTGGGGGAAGAAGCAGAGTCTTAGCACACACCCATGTGCTTGCCATGTATAGTCATGCACAGTATTTAGAAGCGAGTGGGGTTTTCAGGTTTAAGTCTGTAATGCAAATACATTCTGCATCACTAAGGCTGGTTGCCCTTGCTGGAGTGTAGGCAGTCACAGAGAATACACATGGTGGTGGTCTGAAAAAAACAGCTTGGACAAGTGCAATTAAATAAATTAAAAAAAAAGGTTTCATAATGTGTCAGTCTGTAAAAGTGATTTTCACTTGCCCCGAAAAAGAAAAGAGCAGTAAGTGTGCTTTAAAAATGGCAAAGAAATTTCGTTTTGGGACTAATGTGAAAACATGACTCTGTGTGCATAGAGGAATTATAGGCAGAGATTTATTGCGTCTTGCTCTGGTGATTTCACAGTTGCATTAGATGGAAAGGGGGAGCGAATTTTTGGGGGAAGAAGCAGAGTCTTAGCACACACTCATGTGCTTGCCATGTATAGTCACGCACAGTATTTAGAAGCGAGTGGGGTTTTCAGGTTTAAGTCTGTAATGCAAATACATTCAGCATCACTAAGGCTGGTTGCCCTTGCTGGAGTGTAGGCAGTCACAGAGAATACACATGGTGGTGGTCTGAAAAAACAGCTTGGACATGTGCATTTAAATAAATCAAAAAAAGTGGTTTCATAATGTGTCAGTCTGTAAAAGTGATTTCCAATTGTAAAAAGTGATTTTCACTTGGCCCGAAAAAAAAAGAGCAGTAAGTGTGCTTTAAAAATGGCAAAGAAATTTCGTTTTGGGACTAATGTGAAAACATGACTC
Organism: Triturus cristatus; assembly: GCF_964204655.1. Taxonomy (NCBI): domain Eukaryota; kingdom Metazoa; phylum Chordata; class Amphibia; order Caudata; family Salamandridae; genus Triturus; species Triturus cristatus. Next base: position 115,322,664 of record NC_140588.1, read on the forward strand.
TGTGTGCATAGAGGAATTATAGGCAGAGATTTATTGCGTCTTGCTCTGGTGATTTCACAGTTGCATTAGATGGAAAGGGGGAGCGAATTTTTGGGGGAAGAAGCAGAGTCTTAGCACACACCCATGTGCTTGCCATGTATAGTCATGCACAGTATTTAGAAGCGAGTGGGGTTTTCAGGTTTAAGTCTGTAATGCAAATACATTCAGCATCACTAAGGCTGGTTGCCCTTGCTGGAGTGTAGGCAGTCACAGAGAATACACATGGTGGTGGTCTGAAAAAACAGCTTGGACATGTGCATTTAAATAAATCAAAAAAAGTGGTTTTATAATGTGTCAGTCTGTAAAAGTGATTTCCAATTGTAAAAAGTGATTTTCACTTGGCCCGAAAAAAAAAGAGCAGTAAGTGTGCTTTCAAAATGGCAAAGAAATTTCGTTTTGGGACTAATGTGAAAAAATGACTCTGTGTGTATAGAGGAATTATAGGCAGAGATTTATTGCGTCTTGCTCTGGTGATTTCACAGTTGCATTAGATGGAAAGGGGGAGCGAATTTTGGGGGGAAGAAGCAGAGTCTTAGCACACACCCATGTGCTTGCCATGTATAGTCATGCACAGTATTTACAAGTGAGTGGGGTTTTCAGGTTTAAGTCTGTAATGCAAATACATTCAGCATCACTAAGGCTGGTTGCCCTTGCTGGAGTGTAGGCAGTCACCGCGAATACACATGGTGGTGGTCTGAAAAAAACAGCTTGGACAAGTGCAATTAAATAAATTAAAAAAAAAGGTTTCATAATGTGTCAGTCTGTAAAAGTGATTTTCACTTGCCCCGAAAAAAAAAAGAGCAGTAAGTGTGCTTTAAAAATGGCAAAGAAATTTCGTTTTGGGACTAATGTGAAAACATGACTCTGTGTGCATAGAGGAATTATAGGCAGAGATTTATTGCGTCTTGCGCTGGTGATTTCACAGTTGCATTAGATGGAAAGGGGGAGTGAATTTTTGGGGGAAGAAGCAGAGTCTTAGCACACACCCATGTGCTTGCCGTGTATAGTCATGCACAGTATTTAGAAGCGAGTGGGGTTTTCAGGTTTCAGTCTGTAATGCAAATACATTGAGCTTCACTAAGGCTGGTTGCCCTTGCTGGAGTGTAGCACTCTGGACATGGGCTTTTTAAAAAATCTGAAAAGTGGTTTCATAATGTGACAGTTTGTAAAAGAGATTTTCACTTGCCCAAAAAAAAGAGCAGTTTGTGTGCATTCAAATTGGCAAAGAAATTTTGTTTTGTGACTATTGTGAAAAGAAATGTAGTAATATATTTAAATACAATAAAGGATTTTTTTTTAGTTTTTTTCAGGTATTGCTGAAGAACAGTGAACAAAATTTAAGATGCCTACAAAATCTCGAGTTCAAAAAACGCTAAAAAAAAAACTATATTTGAAGACAACTGGAGGACCAAAGTTAGTAGAAGATGCTCATGTTGGGAAAAAGAAAAAATCTTCTGGTAAGCAGAAAAAAGAATTTCTTAAAAAAATATTCAAAACAAAGAAAAATGTACAAAATGTCTGTCCAGGGAAGAATGTAACAAAACGAAGAGAACAGCAAAAAATTGAGAATTTAGTTAATGCAAATATACCTTCTGCAACTGAAAAGTTTTACATAAACAGAAAAACAGCGTTTAAAGAGATACGTAGAAAAATGTTTCAGAGAAGAGTTATGTCCAATTTGATAAAGGATGTGAAGAAATATAAGCAAAAGGCAAAATATTACAAGAGAAAAAAAGAAATTGAAGCCATTGCAGCAAAAGCATTAGAATTAAAAAGGAAACTATTCATATTAATTTTGAATAGGATGCGTACATTAGATAAAATGGTTAATGTACTGAAATCACAAAGCAAAAGCAAAAGAGTAGTGAACAGAACAAACTTTTGTAAAGTGTTTTTAGGAAAGTGGATGCATAGTTCAAGTAGTGAACCTTTTTTTAATGAAGAGAGCTATTTTCAAAGTAATAGTTTGCTGCATGCAGTTGACACCAGAGGTCGTTCATACGAAGTAAAAAATGGTTGCATAATGGAGAAGGAGATAATGGTTCCAAGAGATGAGGTACAAGTGATGGCAGATGAGGCAATGGGGAGACGTCCTAAAGCCCCAGTGTACACTTGGAATTGTAGTAGTATTTGCACTGTGCGTCAGGAATCTATTGACAGATTTCGAGAGTTTCTAAGAGAATATAGTAAAAAAAGTGTAAAACAGAAGATTAAGGTGCTTCAAAGTCTGGATCCATGCAGAGTGAGAGAGAATACTGGTTTGCAGGGTCATTCTCTGGCTTGTCTATCTAGAAAAGTGTGCAATAGTGTTTTCCATCATTTTAGGATGCTGGCTGTTCATCATACTGAAATGAGAAAGTTTGTGAGACGGTTGTATTTTGCCAAAAGTCCAGCAATAAAGTTAAATGAATTGAATAGGGCTCTGTTCCGAGGAACGGTATCAGATGTAGAGAAGGTTGTTGATGAAATTCAGTTTTGTTACTTTGGTCCTGAACAAAACAGTGCAGAGAAGGACACAGTAAATGAGGAAGAAGTGGAAGAGAATGTAGAACCTTCTGTAAGTAAGACATTTAATGATCACATAACAAAATTTGCAATAGTCTCTAATGAAAGACCAAATGTTACTTGTATTTGTTGCCGCAGAACTCATTATAGAAAACAAACTAGGAATGTTGATCTCTACAGAAAGAGTGAAAATGAAGATAATTATAAGTGGATGGATTTTGCCACATATATATTTCTTGAAAATTGTTTTGAATTGGGTGAAGATCAGCGTATTTGTAAATACTGTTACAACAAGTTAGAGGAAAATAGAATGCCGACCAGAGCTGTACATAATAATTTAGAATTGGATGCTATTCCTGCTGAACTTTCTGAATTAAATACATATGAGTCTATACTCATTCAATGTGTTCATCCGTTCCAGACCATAGTACGTATGGAGCCCAAAACTGGTAAATTACCTCCTTCAGATTTACTGAGAGGTTTAAAAGGTAGAGTGGTGTATTTGCCCTTGGATTTGAAAAAAAATATGGAAACTATTGATGCGGATACTTTGGAAACTGAACCATTAATTATTCTGGTTAATGGTGTACCTACAAAGAATAAGAAGATTTGGCAGGAGCTGGTAGATGTGCGGAAAGTACAAAGAGCAAATTTGTATTTGAAAAAAAATAACAAATGGTATGAATCAATTTATATAGAAGAAGAAGAAGAAGAAGAAGATTTTCAAGAAGACACAGAAACACCAACTGGACAAATTGAAAAAGTGGACAAGACAAAGGAAGAAGAAATTTATGAACATTTTAGCATACATCCTCTTCATTCGAAAGAAGTTATGGGAGACAATATTGATCTCTTTCAGATGAAGAAAGCAAAAGGAACTCCCGTGAGTGTATGGGAGGAGAGCTTGGAAGCTCGATGTTTTCCCCAGCTGTTTCCTACGGGAAAAGGAGGACGATACGATGAACGTCCAGAACAGATTCCAGCTTCAGAGTATCGGACTACAAGACTATATGCTGAAGATCCCAGATTTCGACAAAGTATTCCTTATTTGTTTCATCTTTTATTTGAAAGCGACTTGTCTGCACTGTCTTATGCAGTAAATCACATTTTAAAAAGTGGAGTACATTTACAAAATGTGTCTGCTAAGGATTTTATGGAGAAAGTGCAGCACCGAGATGATCATTTGGAAACACAACTGATCAATCTGATGGCTTGTCAGCGTGGGACAAATGAATATTGGTACCGACGCCATGGTGAACTAAAATGCATGTTACGCAATTTAGGAACACCAACATGGTTCCTTACCCTAAGCTGTGCCGAGTACGCTTGGGATGATTTACTGGATTTTCTACGAGAGGCCAATTCAAACATTAAAAACATCGAATACAAGACAGCAGGAGAACTGTGCTCATTGGATCCGGTTAATGTTTGCAGATATTTCAATCATAGATTTGAGGCTATGATGTCCTTCATCTGCAATAAAAAAAATCCACCCCTTGGAGAAGTAGTGGATTTCTTTTGAAGAAAAGAGTACCAGGCAAGAGGTGCTCCTCATATTCATATGCTGTTGTGGATCAAGGATGCCCCAAAGTTTGGAACAGATACTGATGAAGCAGTGTTATCTTACATTGAAGAATATGCAACATGTGGTATACCAAAAAGCACAGAAGAGAACAAGTTAAAGGAGCAAGTTTTACGTTTCCAAAGTCATCGGTGTGGAAAATACTGTCGACGGAAATACAAGAGCAAAGAAAAATACTACACTAAATGTCGATTTGGATTTCCTAGACCTGTTCTTTCAAATGGAAGAGTAAACAGTTTTATGTCAGCTGTGAGACTTACTATCACAAGAAAATCACCTAAGAATACCTACAACCTTAAAAGAAAAGAAGAATCAAAAAATATAAATGACTACAACCCAGTCATTTTATCCATGTGGAACGCTAACATGGATATACAGTATGTAGCTGACAATTCCATTGCTGTTGCACGATATGTAACGTCTTACATTACGAAATCAGAAAAAACAGAATTGAAGGAAATGTGGGAAGAGATTTCTCACGAGAAAACTGTCAGTAAGAAGCTGTACAGTTTCAGTTTGAAGATGTTATCGCATCAAGAAATTGGATCCTACGAATGTTCAGATAGGTTATCTTCTGCAAGTCTCTACTCGAAGTCAAGAAGAATAATTTGGGCAAGTTTAGGCCTTGCAGCAATGAGAAATCGGGTACTGAAATCTGTTGGAGAAATTGAATATTTGGCCGAGAATGACCCAGAAAGTACAGATATATTGAAAACAAACATGTTGGACACATATTATCCCAAGAGAAGTCATCATCTGGAGAACATGTGTCTCTATGAAGTGTTGCAGAACTACATTTATTCACGGAAAGCTGCAGAAGACATTAATAATGGAAAATATAAAGTTGTTGGTGAAGAAGGATGTTTGGTGAAGCAAAGCAAAGGAAGTTTGATAAATCATCGGAAGCTGAGTTGCGACACAACCGACAAGAAAGAATTTTACTACTTGGCTCTTTTACAGTTGTTTAAACCATGGCGTACAGAGGATGAACTACTGGGAGAATTTCAAAGCTATGAGGATTCATTTAATGCTTGCAAAGACAGCATACAATGCAATACATTCACAACTTATCTGCAAATGTTAAATGAAGAAATTGAACAGGAAACTACAATTGCAGCAGAAATAGCTAGAGACAGTTCTCAGGACAGCCAAAGTTCAGGAACACACAGTCAAGATCCCCTAGGACAACCAATCGTTGAAAATGAAGCATCAATAGCCATGAATGAAGTGGAAACAGCTATGAATCAAGCTCAAGAAGAATTTATAGACTTAGAAAATTTGGAAAGACAACTGAATCAAGAGCAGCAACAAATTTATGAAGAGATCAAAAACAAAATTGATCACGGATTTCTACATGTAAAAAAAGAGTGCTCATGCACATCATTTCATCCAATCAGGATGTATGTAAGCGGACAAGCTGGCACTGGAAAAAGTTTCCTAATTAAAGTCATCAGAAGCTATCTAAAGCAAAAAACGGATTCTACTTTGTCTTGTGTGGTTACTGCTCCAACTGGGTTAGCAGCATATAACATAAAAGGAATCACCTTACATCGTTTGCTAATGTTACCAGTGGAGCATGAGAACAAAATACAATTCAACAAGCTAACTTGAGAAGCATCCTTGGAAGTTTCACGAGTATTGAAGAAGATGCAAGTTCTCCTTATTGATGAGGTGAGCATGGTATCAAACTTAATGCTTGCCTTTGTGCATTTAAGAATGCAGCAAATTTTGAAGACAGACTATGACGTGTTATTTGGTGGAAAACACGTCATAGTTTTTGGAGATCTTTTGCAACTTACTCCAGTTAAAGGACAACCAGTGTTTAATACTGTGACACATGAAGACACGAAGAAGTCATTGGGAAGTATCGGTAATACAAATATTTGGTCCTTCTTTGAGTACAAGGAACTTACAACTAATATGAGGCAAGCAAACGATGAAGAATATGGAAGTATTCTGAAAGATATCAGGATTGGACTACTCACAGAAGCTGGCAAAAAAGCATTACAGACTCGGCTGCTACATAATTTATTTCCAAAGGAAGAAATAGTTGCAGAGAAGATATACAAGAACATTGCAGAAAACAAAAGTGTCATCTGCTTAATGCCTACTCTACGTGAATGCTCAATATTCAATGAGGAGCTTTTGAAATTGGAAAAGGAAGAGATCAGGAAATTGGAAGCAGTGGACAAAATTGAGGATGGAAGAATTACTGTCACAGTAACAGGCAAACTGAAAAATAAATTGGACTCACTAGAGAAGAACATCTCCAAAACAGCTGGATTAGAAAAAAATCTATATGTTTGCATGAACTGTAGAGTGTTTTTAAGGAGAAATTTGGATGTTGAGAAAGGTTTAGTTAATGGAGCGATGGGAAGAGTTGTGGGTTTTATTAATTATCAGAAAAAAGAAGGAATTGAATGTTTAAAAATAAAATTTGATCAGATAGATGAAGTTAAAGATATTTGTCGTTGTACAGTTCGTTTTATGCTTGTGAAAGACTTATATGTACGTAGGAAGCAGTTTCCGTTTTCTCTAGCATATGCTGTAACTATTCACAAGTCTCAAGGATTGACTGTAGATTGTGCATTTGTGAACATTGGTTCAACTGTGTTCAAAGAAGGTATGGCATATGTTGCTTTGTCACGAGTCAAAACATTATCAGGTTTATTCATGATAGACTTTGAAGAATCAAAAGTTAGTGCTGATACAAATTGTGTAAAGGAGTATAATAGATTAAGAAGAAGCTATGCTCCTCATTTAGGTCAGTATCCTGTGTTGGAGAAACGTGTAGTTTCTCGTAAAAGAAAAAATGAGAATATCTGTAGTGAAGATGTAGAGAAGAGGAAAAAAAAGAGGAGTGATGTAATTGCAAGCAAAAAGAAAAAGGAAAATGAAGAACAGGTTGTAGGATGTCATTTTGAAAATAGCTCTGGTGTCAACTGCTACGCAAATGTAGTGCTGAATGTTGCATTTTATCTGGAAAGTTTGCAAGAGCAGATAATAGTAAATCAGGGAAAAAGATTCTGTTCAGAGCTGAGTCTCCTTTTTCAAAAGCTGAGTAAAGATAAAACTCAAATAGTAAGTGCTACTGACATTAGAAAACTTTTAGATGTATGTTCAGGACGAACACAGTTTTCTCAAAATGAACAGCAAGATGCACATGAATTTTTGATGTATTTTCTTCAGGTAGTGGAAGAAGAAGGAGTTCCCATTGACATTTTTTTTGGTCTCTCTTATAAATGGGAACATAGTTGTGATAATTGTTATAATATATGTGGCTCTATTGTTGATAATGAAAGGTTTATTTATTTGACATTGCCAGAGAGTAAAACAGTCACTTTTGCAAAATTAGTTAAAGATGCTAATCATAGCATGAAATGTGGTGAGTGTAATTCTGACATGTTTTCAACATTAATTTTAAAGGAATACGGACAGTATGTAATTTTAATGATGCAACGATGTAGAGCTGATGGTTCAAAATTGGATACTTTAATAAAGAAGTTTACAGGACAGCAATTATCAATTTCAGGAAAAACTTTTGTAACTGTTGCAATAATTTTCCATGATGGACCTACTGTTACTTCTGGACATTACACAGTTTATCTAAAATGTGAAAAAGGCTGGACACTGTGTAATGATTCCCAATTGATTTTCAAACAACGTTTGCCTTTTGATTTAGCAAATTCCTATCTAATCTTCCTGAAACCTAAATTTTAGAGAGACTTGGCAAGATCTGGACAAAATAATTTTACCATTTTACTGGATTACCATTGCAATTTTGTAAAAAAAAGATTTTTAAAATTATCATTTGGCCTAATGGAAAGATAACCAATTGTAATGTGGACTTTTTTAATTTTTAATGCAATTTTGAAAAACCAATAATTTAGAGATTATCGGTAACTTCTGCACATTTTAAATTTTGGAATGTTATTGGACTGCCATTGGAAATTTTTTCAAAAATGATTTAAAAAATTACTATTTGGCCATGTGGAAAAGTAACCAATTCTATTGTGGACTAAATAAATTATTCAAAAAAGTTTCGTGAACCAAAATGTTACAGAGAATCGGTGAGATCTGGACAAATTAAACTTTAGAATTTTATTGGATTTCCGTTGGAAATTTATTCCAAAAAAAAAATTAAAATTACTATTTGGCCTAAAGGAAATGAAATCAGATGTATTTTGGAGTTATTTGAGATATAATATTGTGATTATAGTTCTGAAACAAACATATCAGACGGTATTTTAAAGAAATAAGTATTGGTATTAGATGATATTTTTTTACAATATTATGCATTTCTATAATGTTAAGTTTAATTAAAAAAAGAATCAGGGCTTTTTTAATACAATCTTTGTGATTGGTATTTTTTTTTGCCCGCTGTAAAATGATGAATGCAATTGCTTTCACAATTTATAGTGAAATGCAATATATTCTGAAAACAGCAAAAATAAGGCAAAAAGATTTTTTGGTAAAAAATGTAAATATGTGTACTGTATTATAAAATGTTTAAAAAATATTAATACTTTTTTCTTTTTTTCCAGATAGATATAGAAAATTTTCGAAAACTACAAACATTTTTAAAACTATTTTTTAAAAAAAGAAATGAATAAATATTTTTTCAGTGAGTATGGTAAGTCAATAATAATAATTGTAGTCTCTCAAGGACAAAGTAATGTGATAAATGATTTTTAGTGTTTTTTTTAAAAAATAAAAAAAAAGTACGCGCACCGTACGCGTACGGTAAAAAAAAATAAAAAAAAGTTTTTAAAAACATATGTAAAAAAAAGATGAAAGATAAGGTTGGCTCTTAAAAGAACCGTTGTGTTCATGCAGGGACAGAGGAAAGGAAGCATGGGAAAATTATTCAAAGCGACAAATGTGCTGATCTATTTTGTTGTTCACTAGGGAAACACTGGTCTCCCTATGGCAAATTAGATCTTTACAAAATGTGCAATGAATATCAACCTTCCGAAATCGAGGGTTCATTTCCAGAGGGCCAGCAAAAGGAGATTCTCCCCCCACAGATGAAGGGCTCACCTGACCTGCAGAAGAAGGAGTAAGCCCTGCAGGTGATGGTCCAGGCTGAGCTGCTGTGGATGTACTGGCTCGTCTTTCTGAAGAGTTACCTCCAAAAAGATGACCATGTGTCCTTCTGTGTACATCCTGGAGGTGTCTCTTCATGGTGTGATTCCCAAAGGAATACTTCCTGTTAGGATTACCTCTAGAAAGTACACGCTGACACAGCTTGCAAGTAACTAAGGGTGCATTCACCTTTTGCTGGCCTTCTGGAAAAGTAAAATAATCCCAAACATAAGAAGGCTTTTGTTTCCTCGATCTCTGCCTCAAGACAGTGCTGCTAGTGCTAGCCTCACTCTCAGAAGAGCTCTGCTGTTCTGCCATCGTATCCCAAAGACAAACCAGCTCCTTCTCCCAAGGGATCACAAGCAGAAATGAGGGGAATGGGTGTGGTGTAGGAGAGTTCTAGAACTGAAAGTAGTTTCAACCAATCAAAAGTTGTGTTTCAAGATCACATGACCTACCGTACGCTTACGGTACGCTTACGGTACGCTTACGGCAAAAAGTACGCGTGCGCGTAAAAAAGACACGCGCTTGCGCGCATGCGCATAACAGTCACTCCCCGGCACTTCCGCGTAACGTGCGCGTGTGGCGTAAGCGCGCACGCGTCCCACGCGCAGTACGCGCGGCTACGCAAAGTGCGTAACTATACGCAAGCAGCGTAGATAGATTACGGACGTTGCGTAAACCGTACGCTTACCGTGAGCTTACGGTACGCGTACCAAAAAAAAAATAAAAAAAAAAAAAAAGAACTGGAAATAAATTTTACATGTTTATTTTAAAAAATATATTAAAAAAAAATATTTAAGGATTTTAAAAATTAAAGCATAGTCTTTATAAAAGGTAAGTAAATTAAATTAAAAATATGTTTGAAAAAATTGAAGAATAAAAAAAAAATTAGCATTTAAAAAACCTTGCAAATTCACTGAAAAAACCATGGGTTTCACACACGTTATAGTTAGGAATTAGCATTTAAAAAACCTTGCAAATTCACTGAAAAAACCATAGGTTTCACACACGTTATAGTTAGGAATTAGCATTTAAAAAACCTTAGAAATTCAGTGAAAAAACCATAGGTTTCACACATGTTATAGTTAGCTGGACATTTTACTCGTAAAAAACCAATGAAATTGCCCCGTTATAGTTAGTTCAGCTAACTATAACTCGCGCGCCCGCAATGCACTGCTGATGACGTCACATATTACATCACTCATGACATGGTCAGTGACATCACTCATGACATCACTGATGACATCTCAAATGACATCACTGATGACATCACTGATGACATCATCCTTGTGATAGAGTGGCAGACCTCCTCTTCCCCTAATATAACCTTTGACACACACATTCAAAAATAGAAACTACAATATTCAAAAAAATGGACATACCAATACCAGTTAAAACAACCTTTTCAGTAATTCTAAGATCCACATACACATCCACTCATTCACCAACAGTCCAATTCAGTCACTCATACATGTACTCACTCATCATATGTACTCATACACCTATACATCCTGTTACACAATGCCACTCATCCATAGAGTTACTCACACACATAGTCACTCATGCTAACAAAGAATCAAACATACATTTACTTGCATATACAGTTATACACACACCACCACACTTACTTCTACGGAAACGTACACATACTTAGTCTTTTAAACAATCACTTATAGAAACACATACTTATTCATACAAGAACTCTTTCAATCTCTCACTCTCACATATACTCACATATATACACCAATAGTCACATATACTAGTTTAAAACATATGTAGTTACTCATAAAGACACTATTGAGACAGTCATTCACTCAATAACACATCCATGCACACACTCATCCACCCATACAGTCCTGCACACATGCTGTGTTCAACACATACAAACAGTGAGTCACTCATTCATACACCTATGCACTACGTAATACCCCCCACCGAACCATGCAGACACTCAGACTGATACTCAAAAAACCAACTAATAACCTATATAGACACCCATGTATCTACTCACCAACCCATGCAGCCACTTATACACAAAGTGAGAGACTGATACAGATATATACATATTTAAACATTACTCACTAAAACATGTATTCACTATGATACACTTAATCAGTCAGTTAAACAATCAATTTTTCAAAAACAAATCATCCATTTAGACACTTATATACCCATTTATTCTTCCATTGACCTTGAGATATACATATATAAAACATATTTAATTTTCAGAAAAACCCACATTCACTGGATGATGTCATCAGTGATGTCATCAGTGATGTCATTTGAGATGTCATCAGTGATGTCATGAGTGATGTCACTGACCATGTCATGAGTGATGTAATATGTGACGTCATCAGCAGTGCATTGCGGGCGCGCGAGTTATAGTTAGCTGAACTAACTATAACGGGGCAATTTCATTGGTTTTTTACGAGTAAAATGTCCAGCTAACTATAACATGTGTGAAACCTATGGTTTTTTCACTGAATATATATATATATATATATATATTACCTACTGGCGGTCGCCAGTAGGTAGTTATAGTTAGGACCCTGTTTCCATAGGAAATCCGCAACATTCTATTTTGAATAACTTTGGTGCCGGTCGACGAATCCTCGCGAATTTCTCAAAATAGGTGGGGCGCTCCGCTCCGCTCCTACCCTGAAAGTCTCGGGGGGATTCGTCAAGCGGGGGCTGAGATTAAAGGGGGGTCCCAAAACGCGTTTTTCCCATGCATTTTTCCATAGGACCTTTAGACAGGGCTACAGCCGAACGGCTGAACAGAATTACTAGAAATTTGGCAGAGAGGTAGTCCTCAGGTCAAGGAAGTGCCTTTTGTAGGTTTGGTGTAAATCTGTTCAGTAGATTCTGAGAAAATAGCCTTTAAATCAATATATATATCTGAGCCAGCTTACGGTACGCTTACCGTAAGCTTACCGTACGCGTACGGTGGCGTGCGCGAGCGCGATTCTGATTGGCTGTTACATCTAAGTAAGCATTGGAATCGGTCGAAACCAGGAAGCGGCGGCCGCCATTTTCTCTCTCGCACTCTGAGGGGGGGGCTGTAAACAAAGGCAAAAAACATATAAAGGGGCTGTTTAGACAGCGCCCATGCACATAGCCATGTTAGTTGAGTCCTCAAAGATCCCCCAAGGCCAAAAACGGTAAATTTTTATTTTTTGAAAATTTCGCCGATTACGCTTACCGTACGCGTACGGTGCGCTTACGCTAAAAATTTTAATAAAAAAAAAAAAACACTCTCTGTGCATGGCATATTATTGTCATCACTTACAAATTAAATTTAACAGATTACCTATCACAAGGAAGCGCATAATATGTCCTCCATGGGCGCACGGTGCGTAACGTGGGCACGCGGTGCGCGTAGCGCACTGCGTGCCCACCTTGCGTGTACGGCACTAACTGCGTAAAGTGGGCGCGCGGTGCGCGAAGCGCACCGTGCGCGCACGGAACGAACTGCGTTAAGTGGGCGTGCACGCCACGAATGGCGTAAAGTAACTTAGCATTTAAAAAACCGTACAAATTCACTGAAAAAACCATAGGTTTCACACATGTTATAGTTAGGAATTAGCATTTAAAAAACCTTGCAACTTCACTGAAAAAACCATAGGTTTCAGACATGTTATAGTTAGCGGAAATTTTACTGATAAAAAACCAATGAAATTCCCCCGTTATAGTTAGTGCAGGCAACTATAACTCACGCGACCGCAATCTTCTGCTGATGACATATGTGTCTTTATGAAAAAAAAATATTTGTAATATATGTATAGCTAAAAATTTATGGAAGAAGACATGGGCAAATAAGTGTCTAAATACAGTATTAGCATCAGCAGAGGATTGCGGTCGCGTGAGTTATAGTTGCCTGCACTAACTATAACGGGGGAATTTCATTGGTTTTTTATCAGTAAAATTTCCGCTAACTATAACATGTCTGAAACCTATGGTTTTTTCAGTGAATATATATATATATATATATATATTACCTACTGGCGGTCGCCAGTAGGTAGTTATAGTTAGGACCACGTTTCCATAGGAAAACCTCAACATTCTATTTTGAATAACTTTGGCGCCGGTCGACGAATCCTCGCGAATTTCTCAAAATAGGTGGGGCGCTACGCTCCGCTCCTACCCTGAAAGTCTCGGGGGGATCCGTCAAGCGGGGGCTGAGATAAAAGGGGGTCCCAAAACGCGTTTTTCCCATGCATTTTTCCATAGGACCTTTAGAACGAGCTACAGCCCGAACGGCTGAACAGAATTACTCAAAATTTGGCAGAGAGGTAGTCCCTAGGTCAAGAAAGTGCCTTTTGTAGGTTTGGTGTAAATCTGTTCAGTAGATTCTGAGAAAATAGCCTTTAAATCAATATATATATCTGATCCCGCTTACGGTACGCTTACCGTACGCTTACGGTAAGCGTACGGCGGCGTGCGCGAGCGCGATTCTGATTGGCTCTTAGATCTTAGTAAACATTCGAATCGGCCGAAACCAGGAAGCGGCGGCCGCCATTTTGTGTATTTCACTCTGAAAAAAAAAGAGTGAAAACAAGGAAAGGGGGCAATGAGGAGAGTTACAGACCCCCTAACATTTGTAAGGGGGTCAAAGAAGGACAGAAAAGTACAAAAAAAACATTTATTGATTTTAAAAAAAATCACGGGGTACGCGTACGGTAAGCTTACGGTAAGCGTACGGTAAAAAAAATAAAAATAGATAAATGAAAAGCAGATTTAAGAGTTTAGAAATTATTGAGCTCTAAAAAGAGCTGTTGTGTTTATGAAGTCATTTTTTTAGTGGTACCTACAAGTAAGTACCGATGCAGAGTCTAAGGTTCAAGAGGAAGACTCTGTTCCCTTCATCATTGAAGTGCACACCATCTCCTCTATAAATGTCTTGCATGTCATAACGCAAGTTGTTGTGGTAAATGGCACCCATACCATAGTCACGGAGGAAAGCAGAAACAGATTTGTTGACGTGCTTTCTTGCTTTGTCAATCTGTGGACAGAAATGATTGGACCAGTTCCATTTTTGCCTTTGGCATATGTTGGAAAACACAAAGGCAGTTTTAGGGAAAAGTGTAAACAGTTGTGCAAAGGTGTCCTTCATAAGCATTTCCAGACCTACCCCAGTCAAAGTGCCTAGGTCATTGCCACCACAGTGCACTATTATGAGGTCAGGGTGTTGGATTTGAATGAAGGATTTCACCAATGGCATCAATTGGTGCCACTTTAACCCTCTCTGACCAATCCATTTAATGTCTACATTTGGCAAAGCAAGGTCTCTCACCATATCTGTTTTCTCTGCAAACTTTTCACTCCAGAAGACATAGCTGTGCCCTACAATCCACACTGTGAACATCTTCAAAGGAGAACTGGATGCACTCAGGAGGTGTCTTTCAGTAGAATGGCAATATGAAAAGAAAGACAGTTTGGAAATGGAGGCATACATATTTTTTTAAAACAAAAAGAACTGATTGGCTGTTTCATACCATTCTAGAATAAAAACTAGGCTGTATGTGAAAATTAATAGAAGCATGTTTTGTATTGGTACAAAAAAATGTGTAACCAAAGAACAGTACTATGGATTTGCTGTAAGGTTTGAAAAGTCAAGCACTCTTGCTCTGTGGAATTGAAACATTGTGTGTCGAACTTCTGACCTAACTGCACACAGCAGTGTTCCATGAGCTGTTGCTATGGTAGCAGGCAGAAGTCATGTTGGGGGAAGGGTACTAGGCAGAAGTCAAGTTGGGGGCAGGGTACTTTTGGAAAAGGGTTGGTTTTCAACCAATAGAAATGTGTGATTACATTTGAAAAAAAGGGGGAAGCACTGAGATTTGAAACTTACATGTATATGTGTGGAAAAATAGAGGGACAGTTTGCCATTATCTGGTTCTGCTGAGAGGAGAGAGGTGAACACAACAGAGATCCTGGCTCTGATAATCTGCTGTTTGAGTGTCACATTTCTTTCACAACTAACTAATTTTAAAGGTGAGTTTAGAGTTTGAGAGGGGATGTATGTGGTAACTTAAGAAATGAATAATAGAAATGGGAATTGTTTTTGTTGTAGTTACACATGGTGGTTTCATAATGTGACAGTGTGTAAAAGTGATTTACACTTGCCCCGAAAAAAAAAAGAGCAGTAAGTGTGCTTTCAAATTGGCAAAGAAATTTCGTTTTGGGACTAATGTGAAAACATGACTCTGTGTGCATAGAAGAATTATAGGCAGAGATTTATTGCGTCTTGCTCTGGTGATTTCACAGTTGCATTAGATGGAAAGGGGGAGCGAATTTTTTGGGGAAGAAGCAGAGGCTTAGCACACACCCATGTGCTTGCCATGTATAGTCATGCACAGTATTTAGAAGCCAGTGGGGTTTTCAGGTTTAAGTCTGTAATGCAAATACATTCAGCATCACTAAGGCTGGTTGCCCTTGGTGGAGTGTAGGCAGTCACAGAGAATGCACATGGTGGTGGTCTGAAAAAAAAACAGCTTGGACACGTGCAATTAAATAAATCAAAAATAGTGGTTTCATAATGTGTCAGTCTGTAAAAGTGATTTCAAATTGTAAAAAGAGATTTTCACTTGGCCCGAAAAAAAAAGAGCAGTAAGTGTGCTTTCAAATTGGCAAAGAAATTTCGTTTTGGGACTAATGTGAAAACATGACTCTGTGTGCATAGAAGAATTATAGGCAGAGATTTATTGCGTCTTGCTCTGGTGATTTCACAGTTGCATTAGATGGAAAGGGGGAGCGAATTTTTTGGGGAAGAAGCAGAGGCTTAGCACACACCCATGTGCTTGCCATGTATAGTCATGCACAGTATTTAGAAGCCACTGGGGTTTTCAGGTTTAAGTCTGTAATGCAAATACATTCAGCATCACTAAGGCTGGTTGCCCTTGCTGGAGTGTAGGCAGACACAGAGAATACACATGGTGTTGGTCTAATAAAAAAACCGCTTGGACACGTGCAATTAAATAAATCAAAAATAGTGGTTTCATAATGTGTCAGTCTGTAAAAGTGATTTCAAATTGTAAAAAGAGATTTTCACTTGGCCCTAAAAAAAAAGAGCAGTAAGTGTGCTTTCAAATTGGCAAAGAAATTTCGTTTTAGGACTAATGTGAAAACATGACTCTGTGTGCATAGAGGAATTATAGGCAGAGATTTATTGCGTCTTGCTCTGGTGATTTCACAGTTGCATTAGATGGAAAGGGGGAGCGAATTTTTTGGGGAAGAAGCAGAGGCTTAGCACACACCCATGTGCTTGCCATGTATAGTCATGCACAGTATTTAGAAGCCAGTGGGGTTTTCAGGTTTAAGTCTGTAATGCAAATACATTCAGCATCACTAAGGCTGGTTGCCCTTGGTGGAGTGTAGGCAGTCACAGAGAATGCACATGGTGGTGGTCTGAAAAAAAAACAGTTTGTACACGTGCAATTAAATAAATCAAAAATAGTGGTTTCATAATGTGTCAGTCTGTAAAAGTGATTTCAAATTGTAAAAAGAGATTTTCACTTGGCCCTAAAAAAAAAGAGCAGTAAGTGTGCTTTCAAATTGGCAAAGAAATTTCGTTTTAGGACTAATGTGAAAACATGACTCTGTGTGCATAGAGGAATTATAGGCAGAGATTTATTGCGTCTTGCTCTGGTGATTTCACAGTTGCATTAGATGGAAAGGGGGAGCGAATTTTTTGGGGAAGAAGCAGAGGCTTAGCACACACCCATGTGCTTGCCATGTATAGTCATGCACAGTATTTAGAAGCCAGTGGGGTTTTCAGGTTTAAGTCTGTAATGCAAATACATTCAGCATCACTAAGGCTGGTTGCCCTTGGTGGAGTGTAGGCAGTCACAGAGAATGCACATGGTGGTGGTCTGAAAAAACAGCTTGGACATGTGCATTTAAATAAAAGAAAAAAAAGTGGTTTCATAATGTGTCAGTCTGTAAAAGTGATTTCAAATTGTAAAAAGAGATTTTCACTTGGCCCGAAAAAAAAAGAGCAGTAAGTGTGCTTTCAAATTGGCAAAGAAATTTCGTTTTAGGACTAATGTGAAAACATGACTCTGTGTGCATAGAGGAATTATAGGCAGAGATTTATTGCGTCTTGCTCTGGTGATTTCACAGTTGCATTAGATGGAAAGGGGGAGCGAATTTTTGGGGGAAGAAGCAGAGGCTTAGCACACACCCATGTGCTTGCCGTGTATAGTCATGCACAGTATTTAGAAGCCAGTGGGGTTTTCAGGTTTAAGTCTGTAATGCAAATACATTCAGCATCACTAAGGCTGGTTGCCCTTGCTGGAGTGTAGGCAGACACAGAGAATACACATGGTGGTGGTCTGAAAAAAAAACAGCTTGGACATGTGCAATTAAATAAATTTTTAAAAAAGGTTTCATAATGTGTCAGTCTGTAAAAGTGATTTTCACTTGGCCCGAAAAAAAAAGAGCAGTAAGTGTGCTTTCAAAATGGCAAAGAAATTTCGTTTTGGGACTAATGTGAAAACATGACTCTGTGTGCATAGAGGAATTATAGGCAGAGATTTATTGCGTCTTGCTCTGGTGATTTCACAGTTGCATTAGATGGAAAGGGGGAGCGAATTTTTTGGGGAAGAAGCAGAGGCTTAGCACACACCCATGTGCTTGCCATGTATAGTCATGCACAGTATTTAGAAGCCAGTGAGGTTTTCAGGTTTAAGTCTGTAATGCAAATACATTCAGCATCACTAAGGCTGGTTGCCCTTGCTGGAGTGTAGGCAGACACAGAGAATACACATGGTGGTGGTCTGAAAAAAAAACAGCTTGGACATGTGCAATTAAATAAATTTTTAAAAAAGGTTTCATAATGTGTCAGTCTGTAAAAGTGATTTTCACTCGGCCCGAAAAAAAAAGAGCAGTAAGTGTGCTTTCAAAATGGCAAAGAAATTTCGTTTTGGGACTAATGTGAAAACATGACTCTGTGTGCATAGAGGAATTATAGGCAGAGATTTATTGCGTCTTGCTCTGGTGATTTCACAGTTGCATTAGATGGAAAGGGGGAGCGAATTTTTTGGGGAAGAAGCAGAGGCTTAGCACACACCCATGTGCTTGCCATGTATAGTCATGCACAGTATTTAGAAGCCACTGGGGTTTTCAGGTTTAAGTCTGTAATGCAAATACATTCAGCATCACTAAGACTGGTTGCCCTTGCTGGAGTGTAGGCAGACACAGAGAATACACATGGTGTTGGTCTGAAAAAAAAACAGCTTGGACACGTGCAATTAAATAAATCAAAAATAGTGGTTTCATAATGTGTCAGTCTGTAAAAGTGATTTCAAATTGTAAAAAGAGATTTTCACTTGGCCCTAAAAAAAAAGAGCAGTAAGTGTGCTTTCAAATTGGCAAAGAAATTTCGTTTTAGGACTAATGTGAAAACATGACTCTGTGTGCATAGAGGAATTATAGGCAGAGATTTATTGCGTCTTGCTCTGGTGATTTCACAGTTGCATTAGATGGAAAGGGGGAGCGAATTTTTTGGGGAAGAAGCAGAGGCTTAGCACACACCCATGTGCTTGCCATGTATAGTCATGCACAGTATTTAGAAGCCAGTGGGGTTTTCAGGTTTAAGTCTGTAATGCAAATACATTCAGCATCACTAAGGCTGGTTGCCCTTGGTGGAGTGTAGGCAGTCACAGAGAATGCACATGGTGGTGGTCTGAAAAAAAAACAGTTTGTACACGTGCAATTAAATAAATCAAAAATAGTGGTTTCATAATGTGTCAGTCTGTAAAAGTGATTTCAAATTGTAAAAAGAGATTTTCACTTGGCCCTAAAAAAAAAGAGCAGTAAGTGTGCTTTCAAATTGGCAAAGAAATTTCGTTTTAGGACTAATGTGAAAACATGACTCTGTGTGCATAGAGGAATTATAGGCAGAGATTTATTGCGTCTTGCTCTGGTGATTTCACAGTTGCATTAGATGGAAAGGGGGAGCGAATTTTTGGGGGAAGAAGCAGAGGCTTAGCACACACCCATGTGCTTGCCATGTATAGTCATGCACAGTATTTAAAAGCCAGTGGGGTTTTCAGGTTTAAGTCTGTAATGCAAATACATTCAGCATCACTAAGGCTGGTTGCCCTTGGTGGAGTGTAGGCAGTCACAGAGAATGCACATGGTGGTGGTCTGAAAAAACAGCTTGGACATGTGCATTTAAATAAAAGAAAAAAAAGTGGTTTCATAATGTGTCAGTCTGTAAAAGTGATTTCAAATTGTAAAAAGAGATTTTCACTTGGCCCGAAAAAAAAAGAGCAGTAAGTGTGCTTTCAAATTGGCAAAGAAATTTCGTTTTGGGACTAATGTGAAAACATGACTCTGTGTGCATAGAGGAATTATAGGCAGAGATTTATTGCGTCTTGCTCTGGTGATTTCACAGTTGCATTAGATGGAAAGGGGGAGCGAATTTTTGGGGGAAGAAGCAGAGGCTTAGCACACACCCATGTGCTTGCCGTGTATAGTCATGCACAGTATTTAGAAGCCAGTGGGGTTTTCAGGTTTAAGTCTGTAATGCAAATACATTCAGCATCACTAAGGCTGGTTGCCCTTGCTGGAGTGTAGGCAGACACAGAGAATACACATGGTGGTGGTCTGAAAAAAAAACAGCTTGGACATGTGCAATTAAATAAATTTTAAAAAAAGGTTTCATAATGTGTCAGTCTGTAAAAGTGATTTTCACTCGGCCCGAAAAAAAAAGAGCAGTAAGTGTGCTTTCAAAATGGCAAAGAAATTTCGTTTTGGGACTAATGTGAAAACATGACTCTGTGTGCATAGAGGAATTATAGGCAGAGATTTATTGCGTCTTGCTCTGGTGATTTTACAGTTGCATTAGATGGAAAGGGGGAGCGAATTTTTGGGGGAAGAAGCAGAGGCTTAGCACACACCCATGTGCTTGCCATGTATAGTCATGCACAGTATTTAGAAGCCACTGGGGTTTTCAGGTTTAAGTCTGTAATGCAAATACATTCAGCATCACTAAGGCTGGTTGCCCTTGCTGGAGTGTAGGCAGACACAGAGAATACACATGGTGTTGGTCTGAAAAAAAAACAGCTTGGACACGTGCAATTAAATAAATCAAAAATAGTGGTTTCATAATGTGTCAGTCTGTAAAAGTGATTTCAAATTGTAAAAAGAGATTTTCACTTGGCCCTAAAAAAAAGAGCAGTAAGTGTGCTTTCAAATTGGCAAAGAAATTTCGTTTTAGGACTAATGTGAAAACATGACTCTGTGTGCATAGAGGAATTATAGGCAGAGATTTATTGCGTCTTGCTCTGGTGATTTCACAGTTGCATTAGATGGAAAGGGGGAGCGAATTTTTTGGGGATGAAGCAGAGGCTTAGCACACACCCATGTGCTTGCCATGTATAGTCATGCACAGTATTTAGAAGCCAGTGGGGTTTTCAGGTTTAAGTCTGTAATGCAAATACATTCAGCATCACTAAGGCTGGTTGCCCTTGGTGGAGTGTAGGCAGTCACAGAGAATGCACATGGTGGTGGTCTGAAAAAAAAACAGTTTGTACACGTGCAATTAAATAAATCAAAAATAGTGGTTTCATAATGTGTCAGTCTGTAAAAGTGATTTCAAATTGTAAAAAGAGATTTTCACTTGGCCCTAAAAAAAAAGAGCAGTAAGTGTGCTTTCAAATTGACAAAGAAATTTCGTTTTAGGACTAATGTGAAAACATGACTCTGTGTGCATAGAGGAATTATAGGCAGAGATTTATTGCGTCTTGCTCTGGTGATTTCACAGTTGCATTAGATGGAAAGGGGGAGCGAATTTTTGGGGGAAGAAGCAGAGGCTTAGCACACACCCATGTGCTTGCCATGTATAGTCATGCACAGTATTTAGAAGCCAGTGGGGTTTTCAGGTTTAAGTCTGTAATGCAAATACATTCAGCATCACTAAGGCTGGTTGCCCTTGGTGGAGTGTAGGCAGTCACAGAGAATGCACATGGTGGTGGTCTGAAAAAACAGCTTGGACATGTGCATTTAAATAAAAGAAAAAAAAGTGGTTTCATAATGTGTCAGTCTGTAAAAGTGATTTCAAATTGTAAAAAGAGATTTCCACTTGGTCCGAAAAAAAAAGAGCAGTAAGTGTGCTTTCAAATTGGCAAAGAAATTTCGTTTTGGGACTAATGTGAAAACATGACTCTGTGTGCATAGAGGAATTATAGGCAGAGATTTATTGCGTCTTGCTCTGGTGATTTCACAGTTGCATTAGATGGAAAGGGGGAGCGAATTTTTTGGGGAAGAAGCAGAGACTTAGCACACACCCATGTGCTTGCCATGTATAGTCATGCACAGTATTTAGAAGCCAGTGAGGTTTTCAGGTTTAAGTCTGTAATGCAAATACATTCAGCATCACTAAGGCTGGTTGCCCTTGCTGGAGTGTAGGCAGACACAGAGAATACACATGGTGGTGGTCTGAAAAAAAAACAGCTTGGACATGTGCAATTAAATAAATTTTTAAAAAAGGTTTCATAATGTGTCAGTCTGTAAAAGTGATTTTCACTCGGCCCGAAAAAAAAAGAGCAGTAAGTGTGCTTTCAAAATGGCAAAGAAATTTCGTTTTGGGACTAATGTGAAAACATGACTCTGTGTGCATAGAGGAATTATAGGCAGAGATTTATTGCGTCTTGCTCTGGTGATTTCACAGTTGCATTAGATGGAAAGGGGGAGCGAATTTTTTGGGGAAGAAGCAGAGTCTTAGCACACACCCATGTGCTTGCCGTGTATAGTCATGCAAAGTATTTACAAGCGAGTGGGGTTTTCAGGTTTCAGTCTGTAATGCAAATACATTGAGCTTCACTAAGGCTGGTTGCCCTTGCTGGAGTGTAGCACTGTGGACATGGGCTTTTTAAAAAATCTGAAAAGTGGTTTCATAATGTGACAGTTTGTAAAAGAGATTTTCACTTGCCCAAAAAAAAGAGCAGTTTGTGTGCATTCAAATTGGCAAAGAAATTTTGTTTTATGACTATTGTGAAAACAAATGTAGTAATATATTTAAATACAATAAAGGATTTTTTTTTTAGTTTTTTTAAGGTATTGCTGAAGAACAGTGAACAAAATTTAAGATGCCTACAAAATCTCGAGCTCAAAAAACGCTAAAAAAAAAACTATATTTGAAGACAACTGGAGGACCAAAGTTAGTAGAAGATGCTCATGTTGGGAAAAAGAAAAAATCTTCTGGTAAGCAGAAAAAAGAATTTCTTTACAAAATATTCAAAACAAAGAAAAATGTACAAAATGTCTGTCCTCGGAAAAATGTAACAAAACATAGAGAACAGCAAAAAATTGAGAATTTAGTTAATGCAAATATACCTTCTGCAATTGAAAAGTTTAACATAAACAGAAAAACAGCGTTTAAAGAGATACGTAGAAAAATGTTTCAGAGAAGAGTTATGTCCAATTTGATAAAGGATGTAAAGAAATATAAGCAAAAGGCAAAATATTTCAAGAGAAAAAAAGAAATTGAAGCCATTGCAGCAAAAGCATTAGAATTAAAAAGGAAACTATTCATATTAATTTTGAATAGGATGCGTACATTAGATAAAATGGTTAATGTACTGAAATCACAAAGCAAAAGCAAAAGAGTAGTGAACAGAACAAACTTTTGTAAAGTGTTTTTAGGAAAGTGGATGCATAGTTCAAGTAGTGAACCTTTTTTTAATGAAGAGAGCTATTTTCAAAGTAATAGTTTGCTGCATGCAGTTGACACCAGAGGTCGTTCATACGAAGTAAAAAATGGTTGCATAATGGAGAAGGAGATAATGGTTCCAAGAGATGAGGTACAAGTGATGGCAGATGAGGCAATGGGGAGACGTCCTAAAGCCCCAGTGTACACTTGGAATTGTAGTAGTATTTGCACTGTGCGTCAGGAATCTATTGACAGATTTCGAGAGTTTCTAAGAGAATATAGTAAAAAAAGTGTAAAACAAAAGATTAAGGTGCTTCAAAGTCTGGATCCATGCAGAGTGAGAGAGAATACTGGTTTGCAGGGTCATTCTCTTGCTTGTCTATCTAGAAAAGTGTGCAATAGTGTTTTCCATCATTTTAGGATGCTGGCTGTTCATCATACTGAAATGAGAAAGTTTGTGAGACGGTTGTATTTTGCCAAAAGTCCAGCAATAAAGTTAAATGAATTGAATAGGGCTCTGTTCCGAGGAACGGTATCAGATGTAGAGAAGGTTGTTGATGAAATTCAGTTTTGTTACTTTGGTCCGGAACAAAACAGTGCAGAGAAGGACACAGTAAATGAGGCAGAAGTGGAAGAGAATGTAGAACCCTCTGGAAGTAACATATTTAATGATCACATAACAAAATTTGCAATAGTCTCTAATGAAAGACCAAATGTTACTTGTATTTGTTGCCGCAGAACTCATTATAGAAAACAAACTAGGAATGTTGATCTCTACAGAAAGAGTGAAAATGAAGATAATTATAAGTGGATGGATTTTGCCACATATATATTTCTTGAAAATTGTTTTGAATTGGGTGAAGATCAGCGTATTTGTAAATACTGTTACAACAAGTTAGAGGAAAATAGAATGCCGACCAGAGCTGTACATAATAATTTAGAATTGGATGCTATTCCTGCTGAACTTTCTGAATTAAATACATATGAGTCTATACTCATTCAATGTGTTCATCCGTTCCAGACCATAGTACGTATGGAGCCCAAAACTGGTAAATTACCTCCTTCAGATTTACTGAGAGGTTTAAAAGGTAGAGTGGTGTATTTGCCCTTGGATTTGAAAAAAAATATGGAAACTATTGATGCGGATACTTTGGAAACTGAACCATTAATTATTCTGGTTAATGGTGTACCTACAAAGAATAAGAAGATTTGGCAGGAGCTGGTAGATGTGCGGAAAGTACAAAGAGCAAATTTGTATTTGAAAAAAAATAACAAATGGTATGAATCAATTTATATAGAAGAAGAAGAAGAAGAAGAAGAAGATTTTCAAGAACACACAGAAACACCAAGTGGACAAATTGAAAAAGTGGACAAGTCAAAGGAAGAAGAAATTTATGAACATTTTAGCATACATCCTCTCCATTCGAAAGAAGTTATGGGAGACAATATTGATCTCTTTCAGATGAAGAAAGCAAAAGGAAATCCCGTGAGTGTATGGGAGGAGAGCTTGGAAGCTCGATGTTTTCCCCAGCTGTTTCCTAAAGGAAAAGGAGGACGATACGATGAACGTCCAGAACAGATTCCAGCTTCAGAGTATCGGACTACAAGACTATATGCTGAAGATCCCAGATTTCGACAAAGTATTCCTTATTTGTTCCATCTTTTATTTAAAAGCGACTTGTCTGCACTGTCTTATGCAGTAAATCACATTTTAAAAAGTGGAGTACATTTACAAAATGTGTCTGCTAAGGATTTTATGGAGAAAGTGCAGCACCGAGATGATCATTTGGAAACACAACTGATCAATCTGATGGCTTGTCAGCGTGGGACAAATGAATATTGGTACCGACGCCATGGTGAACTAAAATGCATGTTACGCAATTTAGGAACACCAACATGGTTCCTTACCCTAAGCTGTGCCGAGTACGCTTGGGATGATTTACTGGATTTTCTACGAGAGGCCAATTCAAACATTAAAAACATCGAATACAAGACAGCAGGAGAACTGTGCTCATTGGATCCGGTTAATGTTTGCAGATATTTCAATCATAGATTTGAGGCTATGATGTCCTTCATCTGCAATAAAAAAAATCCACCCCTTGGAGAAGTAGTGGATTTCTTTTGGAGAAAAGAGTACCAGGCAAGAGGTGCTCCTCATATTCATATGCTGCTGTGGATCAAGGATGCCCCAAAGTTTGGAACAGATACTGATTAAGCAGTGTTATCTTACATTGAAGAATATGCAACATGTGGTATACCAAAAAGCAAAGAAGAGAACAAGTTAAAGGAGCAAGTTCTACGTTTCCAAAGTCATCGGTGTGGAAAATACTGTCGACGGAAATACAAGAGCAAAGAAAAATACTACACTAAATGTCGATTTGGATTTCCTAGACCTGTTCTTTCAAATGGAAGAGTCAACAGTTTTATGTCAGCTGTGAGACATACTATCACAAGAAAATCACCTAAGAATACCTACAACCTTAAAAGAAAAGAAGAATCAAAAAATATAAATGACTACAACCCAGTCATTTTATCCATGTGGAACGCTAACATGGATATACAGTATGTAGCTGACAATTCCATTGCTGTTGCACGATATGTAACGTCTTACATTACGAAATCAGAAAAAACAGAATTGAAGGAAATGTGGGAAGAGATTTCTCACGAGAAGACTGTCAGTAAGAAGATGTACAGTTTCAGTTTGAAGATGTTATCGCATCGAGAAATTGGATCCTACGAATGTTCAGATAGGTTATCTTCTGCAAGTCTCTACTCGAAGTCAAGAAGAATAATTTGGGCAAGTTTAGGCCTTGCAGCAATGAGAAATCGGGTACTGAAATCTGTTGGAGAAATTGAATATTTGGCCGAGAATGACCCAGAAAGTACAGATATATTGAAAACAAACATGTTGGACACATATTATCCCAAGAGAAGTCATCATCTGGAGAACATGTGTCTCTATGAAGTGCTGCAGAACTACATTTATTCACGGAAAGCTGCAGAAGACATCAACAGTGGAAAATATAAAGTTGTTGGTGAAGAAGGATGTTTGGTGAAGCAAACCAAAGGAAGTTTGATAAATCACCGGAAGCTGAGTTGCGACACAACCGACAAGAAAGAATTTTACTACTTGGCTCTTTTACAGTTGTTTAAACCATGGCGTACAGAGGATGAACTACTGGGAGAATTCCAGACCTATGAAGATTCTTTTAATGCTTGCAAAGACAGCATACAATGCAGTACATTCTCAACTTATCTGCAAATGTTAAATGAAGAAATTGAACAGGAAACTACAATTGCAGCAGAAATAGCTAGAGACAGTTCTCAGGACAGCCAAAGTTCAGGAACATACAGTCAAGATCCCCTAGGACAACCAATCGTTGAAAATGAAGCATCAATAGCCATGAATGAAGTGGAAACGGCTATGAATCAAGCTCAAGAAGAATTTATAGACTTACAAAATTTGGAAAGACAACTGAATCAAGAGCAGCAACACATTTATGAAGAGATCAAAAACAAAATTGATGGCGGATTTCTACATATAAAAAAAGAGTGCTCATGCACATCATTTCATCCAATCAGGATGTATGTAAGCGGACAAGCTGGCACTGGAAAAAGTTTCCTAATTAAAGTCATCAGAAGCTACCTAAAGCAAAAAACAGATTCTACTTTGTCTTGTGTGGTTACTGCTCCAACTGGGTTAGCAGCATATAACATAAAAGGAATCACCTTACATCGTTTGCTAATGTTACCAGTGGAGCATGAGAACAAAATACAATTCAACAAGCTAACTGGAGAAGCATCCTTGGAAGTTTCAAGAGTATTGAAGAAGATGCAAGTTCTCATTATTGATGAGGTGAGCATGGTATCAAACTTAATGCTTGCCTTTGTGCATTTAAGAATGCAGCAAATTTTGAAGACAGACTATGACGTGTTATTTGGTGGAAAACACGTCATAGTTTTTGGGGATCTTTTGCAACTTACTCCAGTTAAAGGACAACCAGTGTTTAATACTGTGACACATGAAGACACGAAGAAGTCATTGGGAAGCATTGGAAATACAAATATTTGGTCCTTCTTTGAGTACAAGGAACTTACAACTAATATGAGGCAAGCAAACGATGAAGAATATGGAAGTATTCTGAAAGATATCAGAATTGGACTACTCACAGAAGTTGGGAAAAAAGCATTACAGAGTCGGCTGCTACATAATTTATTTCCAAAGGAAGAAATAGTTGCAGAGAAAATATACAAGAATATTGCAGAAAACAAAAGTGTCATCTGCTTAATGCCAACTCTACGTGAATGCTCAATATTTAATGAGGAGCTTTTGAAATTGGAAAAGGAAGAGATCAGGAAATTGGAAGCAGTGGACAAAATTGAGGATGGAAGAATTACTGTCACAGTAACAGGCAAACTGAAAAATAAATTGGACTCACTAGAGAAGAACATCTCCAAAACAGCAGGATTAGAAAAAAATCTATATGTTTGCATGAACTGTAGAGTATTTTTAAGGAGAAATTTGGATGTTGAGAAAGGCTTAGTGAATGGAGCGATGGGAAGAGTTGTGGGTTTTATTAATTATCAGAAAAAAGAAGGAATTGAATGTTTACAGATAAAATTTGATCAGATAGATGAAGTTAAAGATATTTGTCGTTGTACAGTTCGTTTTATGCTTGTGAAAGACTTATATGTACGTAGGAAGCAGTTTCCGTTTTCTCTAGCATATGCTGTAACTATCCACAAGTCTCAAGGATTGACTGTAGATTGTGCATTTGTGAACATTGGTTCAACTGTGTTCAAAGAAGGTATGGCATATGTAGCTTTGTCACGAGTCAAAACATTATCAGGTTTATTCATGATAGACTTTGATGACTCAAAAGTTAGTGCTGATACAAACTGTGTAAAGGAGTATAATAGATTAAGAAGAAGCTATGCTCCTCATTTAGGTCAGTATCCTGTGTTGGAGAAACGTGTAGTTTCTCGTAAAAGGAGAAATGAGAATATCTGTAATGAAGATATAGAGAAGAGGAAAAAAAAGAGGAGTGATGTAATTGCAAGCAAAAAGAAAAAGGACAATGAAGAACAGGTTGTAGGATGTCATTTTGAAAATAGCTCTGGTGTCAACTGCTACGCTAATGTAGTGCTGAATGTTGCATTTTATCTGGAAAGTTTGCAAGAGCAGATAATAGTAAATCAGGGAAAAAGATTCTGTTCAGAGCTGAGTCTCCTTTTTCAAAAGCTGAGTAAAGATAAAACTCAAATAGAAAGTGCTACTGATATTAGAAAACTTTTAGATGTATGTTCAGGACGAACACAGTTTTCTCAAAATGAACAGCAAGATGCACACGAATTTTTGATGTATTTTCTTCAGGTAGTGGAAGAAGAAGGAGTTCCCATTGACATTTTTTTTGGTCTCTCTTATAAATGGGAACATAGTTGTGATAATTGTTATAATATATGTGGCTCTATTGTTGATAATGAAAGGTTTATTTATTTGACATTGCCAGAGAGTAAAACAGTCACTTTTGCAAAATTAGTTAAAGATGCTAATCATAGCATGAAATGTGGTGAGTGTAATTCTGACATGTTTTCAACATTAATTTTAAGGGAATACGGACAGTATGTAATTTTAATGATGCAACGATGTAGAGCTGATGGTTCAAAATTGGATACTTTAATAAAGAAGTTTACAGGACAGCAATTATCAATTTCAGGAAAAACTTTTGTAACTGTTGCAATAATTTTCCATGATGGACCTACTGTTACTTCTGGACATTACACAGTTTATCTAAAATGTGAAAAAGGCTGGACACTGTGTAATGATTCCCAATTGATTTTCAAACAACGTTTGCCTTTTGATTTAGCAAATTCCTATCTAATCTTCCTGAAACCTAAATTTTAGAGAGACTTGGCAAGATCTGGACAAAATAATTTTACCATTTTACTGGATTATCATTGCAATTTTGTAGAAAAAATATTTTTAAAATTATCATTTGGCCTAAAGGAAAGATAACCAATTGTAATGTGGACTTTTTTAATTTTTAATGCAATTTTGAAAAACCAATAATTTATAGATAATCGGTAACTTCTGCACATTTTAAATTTTGGAATGCTATTGGACTGCCATTGGAAATTTTTTCAAAAATGATTTAAAAAATTACTATTTGGCCATGTGGAAAAGTAAGCAATTCTATTGTGGACTAAATAAATTATTCAAAAAATTTTCGTGAACCAAAATGTTACAGAGAATCGGTGAGATCTGGACAGATTAAACTTTAGAATTTTAATGGATTTCCCTTGGAAATTTATTCCAAAAAAAAAAAAAAAAATACTATTTGGCCTAAAGGAAATGAAATCAGATGTATTTTGGAGTTATTTGAGATATAATATTGTGATTATACTTCTGAAACAAACATATCAGACGGTATTTTAAAGAAATAAGTTGTTTTTAGATGATATTTTTTTAGAATAATATGCATTTCTGTAATGATAAGTTTAAGTGAGAAGAGATTCTGGGCTTTTTTAATACAATCTTTGAGATTGTTATTTTTTTTTGCCCGCTGTAAAATGATGAATGCAATTGCTTTCACAATTTATAGTGAAATGCAATATATTCTGAAAACAGCAAAAATAAGGCAAAAATATTTTTTTGAAAAAAATGTAAATATGTATACTGTATTATAAATTGTTAAAAAAATAATAATTCTTTTTTCTTTTTTTTCAGATCGATATAGAAAATTTTCAAAAACTACAACCATTTTTAAAACTATTTTTTAAAAAAACAAATGAATAAATATTTTTTTGAGTGAGTATGGTAAGTCAATAATAATAATTGTAGTCTCTCAAGGACCTTGTAATGTGATAATTGATTTTTAGTGTTTTTTTTAAAAAATAAAAAAAAGGTACGCGCACCGTACGCGTACGGTAAAAAAAAAAAAAAAAAGGTTTTAAAAAACATATGTAAAAAAAAGATGAAAGATAAGGTTGGCTCTTAAAAGAACCGTTGTGTTCATGCAGGGACAGAGGAAAGGAAGCATGGGAAAATCATTCAAAGCGACAAATGTGCTGATCTATTTTGTTGTTCACTAGGGAAACACTGGTCTCCCTATGGCAAATTAGATCTTTACAAAATGTGCAATGAATATCAACCTTCCGAAATCGAGGGTTCATTTCCAGAGGGCCAGCAAAAGGAGATTCTCCCCCCACAGATGAAGGGCTCACCTGACCTGCAGAAGAAGGAGTCAGCCCTGCAGATGATGGTCCAGGCTGAGCTGCTGTGGATGTACTGGCTCGTCTTTCTGAAGAGTTACCTCCAAAAAGATGACCATGTGTCCTTCTGTGTACATCCTGGAGGTGTCTCTTCATGGTGTGATTCCCAAAGGAATACTTCCTGTTAGGATTACCTCTAGAAAGTACACGCTTACACAGCTTGCAAGTAACTAAGGGTGCATTCACCTTTTGCTGGCCTTCTGGAAAAGTAAAATAATCCCAAACATAAGAAGGCTTTTGTTTCCTCGATCTCTGCCTCAAGACAGTGCTGCTGGTGCTAGCCTCACTCTCAGAAGAGCTCTGCTGTTCTGCCATCGTATCCCAAAGACAAACCAGCTCCTTCTCCCAAGGGATCACAAGCAGAAATGAGGGGAATGGGTGTGGTGTAGAAGAGTTCTAGAACTGAAAGTAGTTTCAACCAATCAAAAGTTGTGTTTCATGATCACATGACCTACCGTACGCTTACGGTACGCTTACGGTGCGCTTACGGCAAAAAGTACGCGTGCGCGTAAAAAAGACACGCGCTTGCGCGCATGCGCATAACAGTCACTCCCCGGTACTTCCGCGTAACGTGCGCGTGTTGCGTAAGCGCGCACGCGTCCCACGCGCAGTACGCGCGGCTACGCAAAGTGCGTAACTATACGCAAGCAGCGTAGATAGATTACGGACGTTGCGTAAACCGTACGCTTACCGTAAGCTTACGGTACGCGTACTATAAAAAAAAAAAAAAAAAAAAAAAAAAAAAAATCTGGTAATAAATTTTACATGTTTATTTTAAAAAATATATTAAAAAAAAATATTTAAGGATTTTAAAAATTTAAGCATAGTCTTTATAAAATGAAAGAAAATTAAATTAAAAATATGTTTGAAAAAAATGAAGAATAAAAAAAAAATTAGCATTTAAAAAACCTTGCAAGTTCACTGAAAAAACCATGGGTTACACACACGTTATAGTTAGGAATTAGCATTTAAAAAACCTTGCAAATTCACTGAAAAAACCATGGGTTTCACACACGTTATAGTTAGGAATTAGCATTTAAAAAACCTTAGAAATTCACTGAAAAAACCATAGGTTTCACACACGTTATAGTTAGGAATTAGCATTTAAAAATCCTTAGAAATTCAGTGAAAAAACCATAGGTTTCACACATGTTATAGTTAGCTGGACATTTTACTCGTAAAAAACCAATGAAATTGCCCCGTTATAGTTAGTTCAGCTAACTATAACTCACGCGCCCGCAATGCACTGCTGATGACGTCACATATTACATCACTCATGACATGGTCAGTGACATCACTCATGACATCACTGATGACATCTCAAATGACATCACTGATGACATCACTGATGACATCATCCTTGTGATAGAGTGGCAGACCTCCTCTCACCTTAATATAAGCTTTGATACACACATTCAAAAATAGAGACTAAAATTTTCAAAACAATGGACATACCAATACCAGTTACAACAACCTCTTCAGTAATTCTAAGATCCACATACACATCCACTCATTCACCAAGAGTCCTATACAGTCACTCATACATGTACTCACTCATCATATGTACTCATACACCTATACATCCTGTTACATAATGCCACTCATCCATAGAGTTACTCACACACATAGTCACTCATGCTAATAAAGAATCAAACATACATTCACCTGCATATACAGTTATACACACACCACCACACTTACTTCTACGGAAACTTACACATACTTAGTCTTTTAAACAATCACTTATAGAAACACATACTTATTCATACAGGAACTCTTTCAATCTCTCCCTCTCACATATACTCACATATATACACCAATAGTCACATATACTAGTTTAAAACATATGTAGTTACTCCTGAAGACACTATTGGGACAGTCATTCACTCACTAACACACCCATACACACACTCATCCACCCATACAGTCCTGCACACATGCTGTCTTCAACACATACAAACAGTGAGTCACTCATTCATGCACCTATGCACTACGTAATACCCCCCACCGAACCATACAGACACTCAGACTGATACTCAAAAAAACAACTACTAACCTATATAGACACCCATGTAGCTACTCACCAACCCATGCAGCCACTTATACACAAAGTGAGAGATACACTTAATCAGTCAGTTACACAATCAATTTTTTAAAAACAAATCATCCATTTAGACACTTATATACCCATTTATTCTTCCATCGACCTTGAGATATACATATATAAAACATATTTAATTTTCAGAAAAACACACATTCACTGGATGATGTCATCAGTGATGTCATCAGTGATGTCATTTGAGATGGCATCAGTGATGTCATGAGTGATGTCACTGACCATGTCATGAGTGATGTAATATGTGACGTCATCAGCAGTGCATTGCGGGCGCGTGAGTTATAGTTAGCTGAACTAACTATAACGGGGCAATTTCATTGGTTTTTTACGAGTAAAATGTCCAGCTAACTATAACATGTGTGAAACCTATGGTTTTTTCACTGAATTTCTAAGGTTTTTTAAATGCTAATTCCTAACTATAACGTGTGTGAAACCTATGTTTTTTTCAGGGAATATATATATATATATATATATATATATATATATATATATATATATATATATTCACTTAAAAAACCATAGGTTTCACACATGTTATAGTTAGCTGTACATTTCACTCGTAAAAAAACAATGAAATTCCACGTTATAGTTAGATCAGGTAACTATAACTTGCGCGACCGCAATCCACAATGTGTCATTTCAGATGTCATCATTGATGTGAAGAGTGATGTCACTGACCATGTCATGAGTGATGTAATATGTGACGTCATCAGCAGTTTATTGTGGGCGCGCAAGTTATAGTTACCTATCTAACTATAACGTGGAATTTCATTGGTTTTTTACGAGTGAAATGTACAGCTAACTATAACATGTGTGAAACCTATGGTTTTTTAAGTGAATATATATATATATATACATACACATATATATATATATATATATATATATATATATATATATATATATATATATATTACCTACTGGCGGTCGCCAGTAGGTAGTTATAGTTAGGACCACGTTTCCATAGGAAAACCTCAACATTCTATTTTGAATAACTTTGGCGCCGGTCGACGAATCCTCGCGAATTTCTCAAAATAGGTGGGGCGCTACGCTCCGCTCCTACCCTGAAAGTCTCGGGGGGATCCGTCAAGCGGGGGCTGAGATAAAAGGGGGGTCCCAAAACGCGTTTTTCCCATGCATTTTTCCATAGGACCTTTAGAACGAGCTACAGCCCGAACGGCTGAACAGAATTACTCAAAATTTGGCAGAGAGGTAGTCCCTAGGTCAAGGAAGTGCCTTTTGTAGGTTTGGTGTAAATTTGTTCAGTAGATTCTGAGAAAATAGCCTTTAAATCAATATATATATCTGAGCCAGCTTACGGTACGCTTACCGTACGCTTACGGTAAGCGTACGGTGGCGTGCGCGAGCGCGATTCTGATTGGCTCTTAGATCTTAGTAAACATTCGAATCGGCCGAAACCAGGAAGCGGCGGCCGCCATTTTGTGTATTTCACTCTGAAAAAAAAGAGTGAAAACAAGGAAAGGGGGCAATGAGGAGAGTTACAGACCCCCTAACAATTGTAAGGGGGTCAAAGATGGACAGAAAAGTACAAAAAAAATATTTATTGATTTTTAAAAAAATCTCGGGGTACGCGTACGGTAAGCTTACGGTAAGCGTACGGTAAAAAAAATAAAAATAAATAAATGAAAAGCAGATTTAAGAGTTTAGAAATTAGGGAGCTCTAAAAAGAGCTGTTGTGTTTATGGAGTCATTTTTTTAGTGGTACCTACAAGTAAGTACCGATGCAGAGTCTAAGGTTCAAGAGGAAGACTCTGTTCCCTTCATCATTGAAGTGCACACCATCTCCTCTATAAATGTCTTGCATGTCGTAACGCAAGTTGTTGTGGTAAATGGCACCCATACCATAGTCACGGAGGAAAGCAGAAACAGATTTGTTGACGTGCTTTCTTGCTTTGTCAATCTGTGGACAGAAATGATTGGACCAGTTCCATTTTTGCCTTTGGCATATGTTGGAAAACACAAAGGCAGTTTTAGGGAAAAGTGAAAACAGTTGTGCAAAGGTGTCCTTCATAAGCATTTCCAGACCTACCCCAGTCAAAGTGCCTAGGTCATTGCCACCACAGTGCACTATTATGAGGTCAGGGTGTTGGATTTGCATGAAGGATTTCACCAATGGCATCAATTGGTGCCACTTTAACCCTCTCTGACCAATCCATTTAATGTCTACATTTGGCAAAGCAAGGTCTCTCACCATATCTGTTTTCTCTGCAAACTTTTCACTCCAGAAGACATAGCTGTGCCCTACAATCCACACTGTGAACATCTTCAAAGGAGATCTGGATGCACTCAGGAGGTGTCTTTCAGTAGAATGGCAATATGAAAAGAAAGACAGTTTGGAAATGGAGGCATACATATTTTTTTCAAAACAAAAAGAACTGATTGGCTGTTTCATACCATTCTAGAATAAAAACTAGGCTGTATGTGTAAATTAATAGAAGCATGTTTTGTATTGGTACAAAAAAATGTGTAACCAAAGAACAGTACTATGGATTTGCTGTTAGGTTTGAAAAGTCAAGCACTCTTGCTCTGTGGAATTGAAACATTGTGTGTCGAACTTCTGACCTAACTGCACACAGCAGTGTTCCATGAGCTGTTGCTATGGTAGCAGGCAGAAGTCAAGTTGGGGGAAGGGTACTAGGCAGAAGTCAAGGTGGGGGAAGGGTACTTTTGGAAAAGGGTTCGTTTTCAACCAATAGAAATGTGTGATTACATGTGAAAAAAAGGGGGAAGCACTGAGATTTGAAACTTACATGTATATGTGTGGAAAAATAGAGGGAAAGTTTGCCATTATCTGGTTCTGCTGAGAGGAGAGAGGTGAACACAACAGAGATCCTGGCTCTGATAATCTGCTGTTTGAGTGTCACATTTCTTTCACAACTAACTAATTTTAAAGGTGAGTTTACAGTTCGAGAGGGTATGTATGTGGTAACTTAAGAAATGAATAATAGAAATGGGAATTGTTTTTGTTGTAGTTACACATGGTGGTTTCATAATGTGTCAGTGTGTAAAAGTGATTTACACTTGCCCCTGAAAAAAAAAAGAGCAGTAAGTGTGCTTTCAAATTGGCAAAGAAATTTCGTTTTGGGACTAATGTGAAAATATGACTCTGTGTGCATAGAAGAATTATAGGCAGAGATTTATTGCGTCTTGCTCTGGTGATTACACAGTTGCATTAGATGGAAAGGGGGAGCGAATTTTTGGGGGAATAAGCAGAGGGTTAGCACACACCCATGTCCTTGCCGTGTATAGTCATGCACAGTATTTACAAGCCAGTGGGGTTTTCAGGTTTAAGTCTGTAATGCAAATACATTCAGCATCACTAAGGCTGGTTGCCCTTGGTGGAGTGTAGGCAGTCACAGAGAATGCACATGGTGGTGGTCTGAAAAAAAAACAGCTTGGACACGTGCAATTAAATAAATCAAAAATAGTGGTTTCATAATGTGTCAGTCTGTAAAAGTGATTTCCAATTGTTAAAAGAGGCAAAAATATTTTTTGGAAAAAAATGTAAATATGTGTACTGTATTATAAATTGTTATAAAAATATTAATACTTTTTTCTTTTTTTTCAGATCGATATAGAAAATTTTCGAAAACTACAACCATTTTAAAAACTATTTTTTAAAAAAACAAATGAATAAATATTTTTTTGAGTGAGTATGGTAAGTCAATGTAATGTTATAAATGATTTTTAGTGTTTTTTTTAAAAAAAATAAAAAAGGTACGCTTACCGTACGCGTACGGTAAAAAAAAAATAAAAAAAAGTTTTTAAAAACATATGTAAAAAAAAGATGAAAGATAAGGTTGGCTCTTAAAAGAGCCGTTGTGTTCATGCAGGGACAGAGGAAAGAAAGATTGGGAATATTAGACGGTACGACAAGTGTGCTGATCTATTTTATTGTTCACTAGGGAAATACTGGTCTCCCTATAAGTAATTAGATCGTGACAAGTGGCGCACCGTACTTCAACCCTCGCAAACCGAGGGTTAATTTCCAGAGGGCCAGCAAAAGGAGATTCTCCCCCCACAGATGAAGGGCTCACCTGACCTGCAGAAGAAGGAGTCTGCCCTGCAGATGATGGTCCAGGCTGAGCTGCTGTGGATGTACTGGCTCGTCTTTCTGAAGAGTTACCTCCAAAAAGATGACCATGTGTCCTTTTGTGTACATCCTTGAGGTGTCTGATCATGGTATGATTCCCAAAGGAATACTTCCTGTCAGGATTACCTCTAGAAAGTACACGCTGACACAGCCTGCAAGTAACTAAGGGTGCATTCACCTTTTGCTGGCCTTCTGGAAAAGTAAAATAATCCCAAACATAAGAAGGCTTTACTTTCCTCGCTCTCTGCCTCAAGACAGTGCTGCTGGTGCTAGCCTCACTCTCAGAAGGGCTCTGCTGTTCTGCCATCGTATCCCAAAGACAAACCAGCTCCTTCTTCCAAGGGATCACAAGCAGAAATGAGGGGAATGGGTGTGGTGTAGGAGAGTTCTAGAACTGAAAGTAGTTTCCACCAATCAAAAGTTGTGTTTCATGATCACATGACCTACCGTACGCTTACGGTACGCTTACGGAGCGCTTACGGCAAAAAGTACGCGTGCGCGTAAAAAAGACACGCGCTTGCGCGCATGCGCATAACAGTCATTTCCCGGCACTTCCGCGTAACGTGCGCGTGTTGCGTAAGCGCGCACGCGTCCCACGCGCAGTACGCGCGGCTACGCAAAGTACGTGACTATGCGCAAGCAGCGTAGATAGATTACGGACGTTGCGTAAACCGTACGCTTACCGTGAGCTTACGGTACGCGTACTATAAAAAAAAAAATAAAAAAAAAAAAAAAAATCTGGAAATAAATTTTACATGTTTATTTTAAAAAATATATATAAAAAAAATATTTAAGGATTTTAAAAATTTAAGCATAGTCTTTATAAAAGATAAGAAAATTAAATTAAAAATATGTTTGAAAAAAATGAAGAATAAAAAAAAAAAATAGCATTTAAAAAACCTTGCAAATTCACTGAAAAAACCATGGGTTTCACGCACGTTATAGTTAGGAATTAGCATTTAAAAAACCTTGCAAATTCACTGAAAAAACCATGGGTTTCACACACGTTATAGTTAGGAATTAGCATTTAAAAAACCTTAGAAATTCACTGAAAAAACCATAGGTTTCACACACGTTATAGTTAGGAATTAGCATTTAAAAAACCTTAGAAATTCAGTGAAAAAACCATAGGTTTCACACATGTTATAGTTAGCTGGACATTTTACTCGTAAAAAACCAATGAAATTGCCCCGTTATAGTTAGTTCAGCTAACTATAACTCGCACGCCCGCAATGCACTGCTGATGACGTCACATATTACATCACTCATGACATGGTCAGTGACATCACTCATGACATCACTGATGACATCTCAAATGACATCACTGATGACCTCACTGATGACATCATCCTTGTGATAGAGTGGCAGACCTCCTCTCACCTTAATATAAGCTTTGATACACACATTCAAAAATAGAGACTAAAAATTTCAAAACAATGGACATACCAATACCAGTTACAACAACCTCTTCAGTAATTCTAAGATCCACATACACATCCACTCATTCACCAACAGTCCAATACAGTCACTCATACATGTACTCACTCATCATATGTACTCATACACCTATACATCCTGTTACACAATGCCACTCATGCATAGAGTTACTCACACACATAGTCACTCGTGCTAATAAAGAATCAAACATACATTTACTTGCATATACAGTTATACACACACCACCATACTTACTTCTACGGAAACTTACACATACTTAGTCTTTTAAACAATCACTTATAGAAACACATACTTATTCATACAGGAACTCTTCCAATCTCTCACCCTTGCATATACTCACATATATACACCAATAGTCACATATACTAGTTTTAAACATATGTAGTTACTCATAAAGACACTATTGAGACAGTCATTCACTCACTAACACACCCATACACACACTCATCCACCCATACAGTCCTGCACACATGCTGTCTTCAACACATACAAACAGTGAGTCACTCATTCATGCATCTATGCACTACGTAATACCCCCCACCGTACCATACAGACACTCAGACTGATACTCAAAAAAACAACTAATAACCTATATAGACACCCATGTAGCTACTCACCAACCCATGCAGCCACTTATACACAAAGTGAGAGATACACTTAATCAGTCAGTTACACAATCAATTTTTCAAAAACAAATCATCCATTTAGACACTTATATACCCATTTATTCTTCCATTGACCTTGAGATATACATATATAAAACATATTTAATTTTCAGAAAAACACACATTCACTGGATGATGTCATCAGTGAGGTCATCAGTGATGTCATTTGAGATGTCATCAGTGATGTCATGAGTGATGTCACTGACCATGTCATGAGTGATGTAATATGTGACGTCATCAGCAGTGCATTGCGGGCGTGCGAGTTATAGTTAGCTGAACTAACTATAACGGGGCAATTTCATTGGTTTTTTACGAGTAAAATGTCCAGCTAAATATAACATGTGTGAAACCTATGGTTTTTTCACTGAATTTCTAAGGTTTTTTAAATGCTAATTCCTAACTATAACGTGTGTGAAACCTATGGTTTTTTCAGTGAATATATATATAGAGAGAGAGAGATATATATATATATATTTATATATATATATATATATATATATATGTATATATTATCCACTGGCGGTCGCCAGTAGATAGTTATAGTTAGGACCGTGTTTCCATAGGAAATCCGCAACATTCTATTTGGAATAACTTTGGCGCCGGTCGACGAATCCTCGCGAAATTTTCAAAACTAATGGGGCGCTACGCTACGCTCCTACCCTGAAAGTCTCGGGGGGATTCGTCATGCGGGGGCTGAGAAAAAAGGGGGGTCCCAAAACGCGTTTTCCCCATGCATTTTTCCATAGGACCTTTAGACACAGCTACAGCCCTGTCATTTCAGATGTCATCATTGATGTGAAGAGTGATGTCACTGACCATGTCATGAGTGATGTAATATGTGACGTCATCAGCAGTTTATTGTGGGCGCGCAAGTTATAGTTACCTATCTAACTATAACGTGGAATTTCATTGGTTTTTTACGAGTGAAATGTACAGCTAACTATAACATGTGTGAAACCTATGGTTTTTTAAGTGAATATATATATATATATACATACACATATATATATATATATATATATATATATATATATATATATATATATATATATTCACTGGAAAAAACCATAGGTTTCACACATGTTATAGTTAGCGGAAATTTTACTGATAAAAAACCAGTGAAATTCCCCCGTTATAGTTAGTGCAGGCAACTATAACTCACGCAACCGCAATCCTCTGCTGATGCTAATACTGTATTTAGACACTTATATGCCCATGTCTTCTTCCATACATTTTTAGCTATACATATATTACAAATATTTTTTTTCATAAAGACACATATGTCATCAGCAGAAGATTGCGGTTGCGTGAGTTATAGTTGCCTGCACTAACTATAACGGGGGAATTTCACTGGTTTTTTATCAGTAAAATTTCCGCTAACTATAACATGTGTGAAACCTATGGTTTTTTCAGTGAATTTGCAAGGTTTTTTAAATGCTAATTCCTAACTATAACGTGTGTGAAACCTATGGTTTTTTCAGTGAATTTGTACGGTTTTTTAAATGCTAAGTTACTTTACGCCATTCGAGGCGTGCGCGCCCACTTAACGCAGTTCGTTCCGTGCACGGTTTTTATCAACTTTAATAAGCCCAAGGGGGTGGGGTCAATGTGGATAGTGTTTTTTTTATTTCAATTTTATAATTTCATGTTGCCAAAATTTAGTTTTTACCTATTAATAAGCCCTGTACATTTGGTGGCCTTCGGCCACCAAAAGCACAGGGGGTGGGGTAAGTGTGGATAGTGTTTTTTTTATTTTTATTTTTTTTACCGTACGCTTACGGTAAGCGTACGGTAAGCGTACCCCGCGAAATTGCCGAAAAAAAAATAAAACCGTTTTTGCTCTTGGGGGATGTTTGTGGACTCCCTCAACATGACTATGTGGGAGGGAGTTGTCAAAACAGCCCCGTAACATGTTTTTGGCCATCATGTTTGATAAACAACACTCAGTGCGAGAGACAAAATGGCGGCCGCCGCTTCCTGGTTTCGGCCGATTCGAATGTTTACTAAGATCTAAGAGCCAATCAGAATCGCGCTCGCGCACGCCACCGTACGCTTACCGTAAGCGTACGGTAAGCGTACCGTAAGCGGGCTCAGATATATATATTGATTTAAAGGCTATTTTCTCAGAATCTACTGAACAGATTTACACCAAACCTACAAAAGGCACTTCCTTGACCTAGGGACTACCTCTCTGCCAAATTTTGAGTAATTCTGTTCAGCCGTTCGGGCTGTAGCTCGTTCTAAAGGTCCTATGGAAAAATGCATGGGAAAAACGCGTTTTGGGACCCCCCTTTTATCTCAGCCCCCGCTTGACGGATCCTCCCGAGACTTTCAGGGTAGGAGCGGAGCGTAGCGCCCCACCTATTTTGAGAAATTCGCGAGGATTCGTCAACCGGCGCCAAAGTTATTCAAAATAGAATGTTGAGGTTTTCCTATGGAAACGTGGTCCTAACTATAACTACCTACTGGCGACCGCCAGTAGGTAATATATATATATATATATATATATATATATATATATATATACATATATATATTATCTACTGGCGGTCGCCAGAAGATAGTTATAGTTAGGACCGTGTTTCCATAGGAAATCCGCAACATTCTATTTGGAATAAATTTGACACCGGTTGACGAATCCTCGCACAATTTCCAAAATAGGTGGGGCGCTCCGCTCCTACCCTGAAAGTGTCGGGTTGATTCGTCAAGCGGGGGCCGAGAAAAAAGGGGGGTCCCGAAACACATTTTCCCCATGCATTTTTCCATAGGGACCTTTAGTCCAAGGTACAGCCCAAACGGCTGAACAGAATTACTTGAAATTTGGCAGAGAGGTAGTCCTCAGGTCAGGGAAGTGCCTTTTGCAGGTCTGGTGTCAATCTGTTCAGTAGTTCCTGAGAAAATCAAAAGTAAAATCATATATGTATGTGGGCGGAGCCTAACCACACATCTCATCCTGAGATCTGATTGGCTGTCAGCACTTCATCCAAGAAGTGTTGGCAGCCATCTTGGGACCAATATACATGATAGCACCTCATTAAAAAGCATTGCAGTTAATAGAAGGTTTTAAGACTTTAGTTACATTATAAATCATTTGTTGATGGTACCATACTCATTTTAGGAATTGTGGTATGTTCTAAGGTGATTTCACCATGTGAAAAAGCCTTCTGCTGGGATATCATGATTGAGAGAAAAATACTTTCTCATGCTTTTCCCACAGAGGTTTGGAAGGTGATCTATAAGCTAAACTGAGAGCATATTTTCTGTAAATTCACATTATCTTTCTCTGTCATGTGAGAATGAAGTCTGACATTCTCAGTAAAACATGTACATCCAACAAGGGCAGAGACTGTCAGTTGATTCCTTTGTGTTCTACTGCAGCTTCCCAGAGTGTTCCAAAGAACAACTAGAGCGCTAACAGTCCTACTTATGATAAACGTATGGCACACCTGAAGCCATCTTGCTTGGATTAAAGTGGTAACTCTTAAAACATTTAATTTAAAAAGGAACAAAATGAGGGGGTTCATTTTTCCATAAAAAGTATGATTAGTGCTGCAGAAAGAAAAATTAGGGCACATTTTGAGTGACTTCTCAAATCCTCTTCTATTTCATTAAACAATTCTGACATGCAGACTGAAACATGCACTTTCAATACCAGCAGCAGTTTTCCCTGGTGAGCAGTAGCTTTACTACAGTGATCTAATGAGCAAAAAGAGTGCTAACATTCTGAATTTATGGCAAATGTGTGACACATCTGAATGCCTTCTTGATGGAATCAAAGTAAAAAACTGAAAGTATTTCCTACTGAGGAGACTGCAGTAAATGAGGAAATTAGGAAACTTCATAACAAATAAGTCTCCCAAGATGGCCACCAGAGACAAAAGAGCCCAAATGTAGCCCAAATATCACCCAGATGTAGCCCAAGTATAGCCCAATGACAGAATGTCCCAGAGTGTTCTTAAAAACAACTAGAGCGCTTACTGTCTTACTTATGACAAAAGTATGGCACACCTGAAGCCATCTTGATTGGAATAAACTGGTAACACTTAAAACATTTAATTTAAAAAGGAACACAATGAGGGGGTTCATTTTGCCATAGAAATGATGATTAATGCTGAAGAAAGAAAATGAGGGCACATTTTGAGTGACTTCTCAAATCCTCTACTAT
This sequence comes from Triturus cristatus, assembly GCF_964204655.1. Classification (NCBI taxonomy): domain Eukaryota; kingdom Metazoa; phylum Chordata; class Amphibia; order Caudata; family Salamandridae; genus Triturus; species Triturus cristatus. Next base: position 115,365,325 of record NC_140588.1, read on the forward strand.
TTCATTAAACAATTCTGACATGCAGACTGAAACATGCACTTTTAATACCAGGAGCAGACTTCCATGGTGAACAGTAGTTTTACTACAGTGATCTAATAAGCAACTAGAGTGCTAACATTCATAACTTTTGGCAAATGTGTGACATATCTGAATACCTTCATGATGGAATCAAAGTAAAAAACTGAAAGCATTTCCTACAGAGGAGACTGCAGTGCATGAGGAAATTAGGAAACTTCATAACAAATAAATCTCCCAAAATGGCCACCGGAGACAAAAGAGCCCAAATGTAGCCCCAAACCATCCAGATGTAGCCCAAATATAGCCCAATGACAGAAGTGTGCAAAACACTTATTATTTTGTGTTTTTGCAGTGTTATATAGTGCAGACTTGTCAGGTATTGGAGTGCTTTACATGAGCATTGGTTACATCACACAAGAACAAATTCATTTTGGTTGTAGACATGGGGAGACTAAGTGATTTGACCAGAATCACAGAATGTCGAGCTGAAGCAGAAACTCCAACCTGGTCCCCAGTTGCAAAGTCTGCAGTTCTGGAAATAACACCACATCCTCTCCCCTAAGTGCAACATTTAATCAAGTCCTTGAAAGGGGGCAAACATTGTCATATTTAGGGGTGCTATTCGATGAATCTCTAAAATTCACATCCCTTGCACAAGAAAGAAGTGGAAAACTGGTGGCATCTTTTGGTGCAATTTCCGGCTATGGGAGAAAAGTTGGCCGGTGGAGCCCTGAACAAACAATAAATCTGTATGGCTCAATGTGCTGCCCAAAAACTATGTATGGTTCAGAAGTATGGGGTTTTATAAACTTGGATGGTATACAAAGGGAAGAAAACAAAATACTTTGTTCAATATTGAACGTTCCCAATTGCACGCCAGCTGTTATTGCCCATAAAGAACTTGGAAGACCCTACATAGAGGATTTGATCAAGTTCAGACCAATTCTGGCCCGGCTTAAATTGTGGACGAATCCTGAAGCAGCACTGAGTAGGATGATCATGCAAGATTGCCGGGGAAGAGACAAATATCTGAAAATCCCATGGATCAGCTATATTAGGAACACTTTGGAAAATATGGGTCACCTAGAGATGTTTCTTAACCCTTTATCGATTATAGTACAGGATAAATTAAAATTAAAGAGAAGTTTCCTGGAACTAAGAGCAGCGGACAGGAGCACACTAGAAGAGACTAAACCCTCGGTGAGCGCCCATAGCAGGCTTGTAACGACCAGGGGGTTGGAACCATACCTGTGTGTCCTTCATAATGCCCAAGAGAGGTTTTTAATGGCACGTTTTAGGCTCAATTTTTTACCTTATTTATTAGCAGAACCAGCTGGTTTTAGTAGGTCAATTGAGCAGAAGGGTGCCTGCGGCTGCGACAATAGGTCTCCGCAGGACACCCTTCATTTTGTACTTTTATGTCCTATTTATAGCCTCCCTAGACGTAGATTTTTGATAGGCATTTTGAAAAAGGAAAGATTTACTCGGGCCAAGGAGGCATTGACTTTTCTACAAAGGGCTAGTGACCCATTGACTCTATGTGCAGTGATAAGTTTTTTAAAATTTGCATTTAGACTTAGAGTCTCTAGAGGGTAGCTTTAATCAGGAAGACTGTAGAATTGGCAGTTTGTTAGTTTTAGGTAACCCATTTTTGAGGATTGTATGTGACTAATGATTTATTTGCACACTTATAGTATCATTCAATGTTCTGTAAACTGATTTAATATTGTTTTAATTGTATAAATGTGGAATCTTTTATGATGATTTTTAACCATCGAATAAAGAACTATTGAATTGATAATCAAGTGGTCAACTGGATAAAAAAACATAAAGATAACAAATAATTTAAAAGTGCTTTGTCGCTATTTGAAAACTCAGAAAATATGTCCTTATTTTAGTCTTTTAGAGCACTAACCATAATTTTGATGCCAATAAGACCCTCTCATATATGTAATTTCTAAAGGAAATGCTCTAGGTATTACAGTTTTGATTAGATCAAGATGACGTCAGGCGTTCCACACTTTTGTAATAAATATAGAATGTTAGCAATCTAGTTGTTCATTAGGATACTGTTGAGAGGCGGAGGCCAGGGGCACGGACTCTGAAAATTGAAGGCAGGTAGAAGGGTGCAAAGGCAACAATTTAACCACACTGAGCAGGCAGGAAGGGCCGTGGCAGCACAACAGACTATGGAGGGCAGTGGAAAGGGCGGCAGGGGCAACAAACCAACAATACAGGACTTGCAAGAGAGGCTGTGGCAATGTAATAGACCATTGTGGGCAGAAGGAAGAGGCAATGGTAGTACAACCTTACATGCCAACAGACCCGATTCAGCCAGGAAACGTCAAATGTTTTTAAGCTCAAATGGGCTTTATTTGATCTGTCTCCTGTCTACAATATCCTCTTTATCAATGTAACTCAAAGGGGAAAATCAATGCCCCAGTTTTTTTTCAAAATCTCCCTCTTACCAAGTTCAAAATGTTCGCAAGTATGGTACATTGGATCATGGAAGGAAATGGGGTAGGGACATGGACTTGGATAACAGAGGACAGGAGGGACATGGAGAGGTGCACCAAACTGACCCTGCAGGGCAGGCATCAGGGTTTGCAGCAGCACAATACACCACACAGGGCATGCGGGACGGGAGTGCAGCACAACAATCCATAGAAAGCAAGAGGGAGGGGACAGGACCATGCACATGGACAACAGAGAACATAGGGGCAAGAGGCAATGGTAGCTAGCTGACCATAATGGACAGACAGGAGAGAAAGCTGCAGCATAACAGACCATAAAGGGCAGGAGGGACGGATCAGGGGCATTACAATGGAACAGACAAGCCAGGAGGGAGGGAGTAGGGGTCTGCACATGTAAACAGAGGGCTGGGGGCAAGGGGGCAGGGCAGGAGCAGCAAGATAGCCATGGAGGTCAGGCAGGATGGGCACTAGAAGCAAGACACACCATGAAGAGCAACAGTGAGACTGTGATGGCATAGACAAAGACCATGGAGGGAAGGTGGGAGGGGGTCAGGGGCAGCTAACTGACCACACAGGGAAGGTGTGAGGGGCCATGGCAGCACAGAAGACCATGCATGGCAAGTGGGAGGGTTAGTGGCAGCACGATGGCTATGATGGGCAAGAAGGAGGGTGCAGGGGCATGCACAAAGGACGATGGAGGATAGAAGGGAGGGTCAGGACCTGTGCACAAACAAGAAAGTTCAGGGGAAGGGGCCTCACAACAGACCGCACGGGGCAGGCAGGAGGAGCAGTTCCAGCACAACGGACCAGGGAGGGCAGAAGGGTGTGGCAGTACAATGGACCATGTGGACAGGAGGAAGAGGATAGGGGCATGGCATGTGGACAGGCAGGGTGGAGGTGGCAGGGACAGGTTACAGTCATCTGACAATGCTAGGCAGGTGGAAGGGGAGTGGCAGCTCAACAGAACACTCAGAGTCGATAGGAGTGGCAGGTCCATGGAACATGGTGGGCAAAAAGGATGAAGCAGGGGCATGCACAAAGACATCGGAGGGCAGGGGGAAGGAGAACAGGGGCAGCAAGCTAAGCACAGAGTTTAAGCAGGAGGTCAATGATGGGACATAGAATTGGGCAATGGAGGGCAGGAGGAGTGGACTGGTACATCATACTAAATTGAGGGCAGTGGCAGCACATCAGACCATGCATGGCAGGAGGGAGGAGGCTAGTCCATGGATTCACACAACAGAGGATAGGGAGGAGGGGCATGGGGCAGCAGGCTAACTGTTCAGAGAAGGCGGGTATTAGGAACTTTATTGTTTTTAAAACGTGTGTCTGTATGAACTACTTAAAATATGAACAAGTATGCAGCATAATCTCACTTTTATTCAGGAAGAAGAGGACGTTTGTGACTGTGACTCCGGGCTCACTTGGCAGAAACACCCCCTGACCCTCCACCCCCTATCGCAAAATGTAATGCCCGTGAAAAGGGTAGGTGAACACAGTGTTATATAGAACATAGTCCTGAGAGCACGATTGAAAATGAAAACTAGATATAGTGTATGGTATAAACTATGCACCAAAAAGTGTGATATAAGATGAACCGGGCGTGAAATATAATATGCAATACATTGTGCGCAATGACAGATTCATTGGAGAGTGCGAGATGGCACAGGCACTAGCGCGTGCTATGCGATATGCGCCTTGGAGTGTAATATGCACAGGGCAGTGTTGTGTAACCTAACTAGTCTCTAAAGTTGTAATATAAAATATGTGCTGGGGAGTGTAACGTTGCATATGCACTGTGACAAAGATATGGATCCCAGATTGTAATATGTATGGCATAGCACTGTGCGTTATAACATAGGCATCGAAGAAGGCACGTTAGATGGGGCAATATAACCCGTGCGAAGACAAGTGTGGCATGACATATTCACGGGGTGGTGTAACAGTGCACATGGGCTAGAGAGTGTCATAGCATATGCACTAGCTAGTGGAATACAACACAGAGGTGTGTGGCACTCAGCAGGCAATGGTGGGTGTAACACAGCATTGGGCTCTGCCAGGAGCGCGCTGTGACTCTCAAGTGATGTTCGTACCCTTTCCAGAGAGTAAAATAAAAAGTATTACACATCCGGCAGTGGATGTGTGTTTTATTAATCGTGAGGGGGGTTTCTTGTATAGTTTTGGTCGAATTTTTGTTGAATCCCCTTTGAATGGCTTGGTGTGCATGTGTATTAAATGTGCCCGTCAATAGCTACCCATGTTTGTATAAAGAAACGACAAGGGTGTCTACCGGGATTAGGCACGGTAGGGCATCAGACATGTCAGAGCTTCACTAGTGGTGTAAATACATTCCACGTGGATTCATTGTGTGCATAGTCGCCTTTTAATGAATATCACGCAAATCGTCATGGTGATAGGTACGTACGGTTTGTCCAGCATGTCCTAGGTGTGTCTATAAATATATATTTTTTTAAAATAATAAAAAACGGTGGCCGGCCCTGGGGATTGGGGTCAAAAAAATATAATTAGGAGACAGGCCCTGGGGGATGGGGTCATCAGGGCCAATACATTAGAATAAGAAGGGGAACTACACAGCCCCCCTTCTTAAAAAATTAAAATAAATAAAAGACTGGCATCGTGCCGGAGGCGACGCCCCCTCCTTGCAGCACTCTGCAAACGCGCCTCCTGGCGAGTTGTAAGTTGGGGAATTAATTCCTCTTCAATACTGAGGGTCCCTGAGGGCCAACTAGCCCAACAGGCATCTCCAGTATGCGCCAGGGAGCTGCGCTGCAGACAGGTGTTCTGAGGCCAAGCCCCTTTTTACACCTCTCTGCAACGCAGCTCTGTGGCGCTTACTGGAGGTACCTAGTGGGCTAGTTTGACGCACTATGGCACGTTTTAAATTGGGGATATAATTTCCCTTCAATACTGTGGGCCCCTGGGGGCTAACTAGCCCACCAAGTGCTTCCAGTAAGCGCCACTGAGCTGCATTGCAGAGAGGTGGTCCAGGCCGTGCCACTTTTTACACCCCTCTGCAGCGCAGCTCTGTGGCACTTACTGGCACTTACTTAGGATTCAAATTAACATTATCTCCCAACTAAAAACAGACACAGGGCGTGTTTACACAGTGGTGAAGGGAGGGGACGGGGACTGAGTTAACGTGTGCAAAAGCGCCCTGTGGCCTGTTTTAAGAGGTAGTTTTAATCCCCCTGCCCTATTATATACTAGGGGCTTACAGAGGAGGTCATGCTAATCACAGGGGGACCCCAACGCAAAATGTTCCCTAGTGTATGTAGGTGTTTTCACTGTATTCTAAGTGTCTTTTAACATAGCACTGGCTCTAGGACTGGTTAGTCAGACTCAGTTACCACCAGTATCCGTCTGAAAAAGTTGAGGGTACAGGATGATTTTGCAACAAGGCTTCTTTCTGCTCTTCTTTTTGTTCTTTCTGCACGTTATCCTTCTTCCTGCACTTTTCTTCGTCTTTGAGGACTTCTGTTGCTTCTTTCTGCACTTCTTTTTTTTCTTTCTTTGCATTTTTTCTTCTTTCTTCACATGTCCTATCTCTGTAAGCATAGTTAGAAATTAGCATTTAAAAAACCTTTGAAATTCACAGAAAAAACCATAGGTTTCAGGCACGTTATTGTTAGGAATTAGCATTTAAAAAACCTCAGAAATTCACTGAAAAAAACATAGGTTTCAGGGGTGTTATAGTTAGCTGGACTTTTCACTTGTACAAAACCATTGAAATTCCCCCGTCATTGTTAGTTCAGCTAAGTATACCTCGCGCGCCCGCAATGCACTGCTGATGACGTCACATATTACATCACTCATGACATGGTCAGTGACATCACTCATGACATCACTGATGACATCTCAAATGACATCACTGATGATATCACTGATGACATCATCGTTGTGATAGAGTGGCAGACCTCCTCTCACCCTAATATAACCTTTGATACACACATTCAAAAATAGAGACTACAATTTTCAAAACAATGGACATACCAATACCAGTTACAACAACCTCTTCAGTAATTCTAAGATCCACATACACATCCACTCATTCACCAACAGTCCTATACAGTCACTCATACATGTACTCACTCATCATATGTACTCATACACATATACATCCTGTTACACAATGCCACTCATCCATAGAGTTACTCACACACATAGTCACTCATGCTAATAAAGAATCAAACATACATTTACTTGCATATACAGTTATACACACACCACCACACTTACTTCTACGGAAACTTACACATACTTAGTCTTTTAAACAATCACTTATAGAAACACATACTTATTCATACAGGAACTCTTTCAATCTCTCACTCTCACATATACTCACTTATATACACCAATAGTCACATATACTAGTTTAAAACATATGTAGTTACTCATAAAGACACTATTGAGACAGTCATTCACTCACTAACACACCCATACACACACTCATCCACCCATACAGTCCTGCACACATGCTGTCTTCAACACATACAAACAGTGAGTCACTCATTCATGCAACTATGCACTACGTAATACCCCCCACCGAACCATGCAGACACTCAGACTGATACTCAAAAAACCAACTAATAACCTATATAGACACCCATGTAGCTACTCACCAACCCATGCAGCCACTTATACACAAAGTGAGAGACTGATACAGATATTTACATATTTAAACATTACTCACTAAGCCATGTATTCACTATAATACACTTAATCAGTCAGTTACACAATCAATTTTTCAAAAACAAATCATCCATTTAGACACTTATATACCCATTTATTCTTCCATCGACCTTGAGATATACATATATAAAACATATTTAATTTTCAGAAAAACACACATTCACTGGATGATGTCATCAGTGATGTCATCAGTGATGTCATTTGAGATGTCATCAGTGATGTCATGAGTGATGTCACTGACCTTGTCATAAGTGATGTAATATGTGACGTCATCAGCAGTGCATTGCGGGCGCGCGAGTTATAGTTAGCTGAACTAACTATAACGGGGGAATTTCAATGGTTTTGTACAAGTGAAAAGTCCAGCTAACTATAACACCCCTGAAACCTATGGTTTTTTCAGTGAATATATATATAATTCTTTTTTTTTCACAAGTTTGCCCCCTGGAGAAATGCCCCAAACGAGAGAGTCTAAACACCTTTAATGTGCAGGTTTGCTACACAGAGCAGCTTCATCCTCTCGTGCATCATGTAAGGCCATACGCGTGGGGTGACGGATGCCAGCAGAGACTGTCTTTCATTTTTCCCTCACCACTGGGTATTTTAATGTTTGGACTGGGAACTTTGGCACCAACCCACTGGGGATATTATATCAATTTTGACTGCTGTAACCAGAATGCACTAGTTGCATAAACGCCGGGAGGCGAGGGTACACGCCCACTAGGGCAGGACTTTTTGACAATAAAGAGCAGGTGTTCAAAATCTTGTGGTTGCTGTGTTTGCAGTCCTGTCAGGCTCGTGAGCAAGGGCGGTGGCCCGAAACGTGTTGAGCCGCGTATTGAGGAGAAATTGCGAGCTGCAGCTGCTGGAGCCCGTGCTGCAGATAGCCAAGCCTCTGAGCGGCTTTCCTTAGCTGGGGCAACCTTTTGACTTTATATATATATATATATATTGGCTCCAAACCGGATTCCTTGCATACGAATCAGGCACCGACTCCGTGGGATGATTCTTAAAGAAATGCTTTATTTCAAAAAAGCTGTAGCTCAGACGCGTTTCGGCGAACAAGTCCGCCTTGCTCACTGTGTCCGACCCAGTTTACATGCACTGCTTATAAGCTAATTACGTGCTCAAAATACACACCCCCCAATTACTTGGCAACCAATCACAAACAATTAACATGAAAGAAATACTGTTATCAAACAAGTCTTTCCTCAGACAAGTGTCACTTGAAAAATATAGCGATACAAAGTATTTAAAAAAGAGGCACATCAGTACATCATTATTCGATTAATACAGGAAAAATTTCCAAAATAACAGTGCATTATTAGTGAACATTTGAAATAAAGCCCAAGTGGGCATTTATGGAGCACTGTATAAAAAATCTGGTATTGATGACCAAAAACAATGAAGCCACAATGGAATTTATCCATAGTTGCCATGTATTGACGTAGGGGGACTTACTGAGCACGTGTTAAACAATTTAGCTGAACGAATAAACAAAAAAACTGGATTAGGACTCAAAGGATTGTTACAAGGATTTTATGAAGAAACAGTTTGGAATTTATAGATGAACACTTAAAGCTTCGTTGGCATTCAAGCCATTAGGAATCTTGCAGTCTAATTGAATTATGTATCGTGACTCCAACTTTCTTAGTGCAAGTTGTCTATTTCCACCCCTGACATTTTTCTTAATACTGTCAGCCACAAAATATACCAAATCTTCTGCTTTGCCATCATGTACTCTGTTGATATGTCGAGCAACTGGGTATGTTGGGTCTTTGTTGTTAATTGCCCTTAAGTGTTGCAGAATTCTGACATGTGCCGGGTGAATGGTGCTACCGACGTACATCTTGTTGCATGTACAGCGTAGTACGTACACCGCAAATTCAGTTTTGCACGTGAAGTGCTCCCTGATCTCAATGGGAGTTTTCCTAAGAGGGGTCACGATGGATTTAGTATTGATTCCATACTAGCAGGCTTTGCACTTTGTACATTTAAAGAAACCTTTTGGGGTTTTTAGCCAGCTGGTACCTTTGTCAGAAACAGGAGCATTTGATACAAGTTCCTGTTTCATGGACTTAGCTCTCCTGAAAGTTAACTGCGGGAGCTTAGCACATGAAGAACCTATAACAGGGTCACATCTTACAATCGGCCAATGTCTGTATAGGATTTGTCTGAATCTCTGATGGAAACTGTTATAGCCAATAATTAGCCTGGGTGTCTGTTGGTCTGTTTCCCCTAAGGTTAGTTTTCGGCCCTTGTTCTTGAAAAGAAGATCTTTTCTTTCAATATTTTGACACTTGTCTTTGGCTAATTTGAAAGTCTTTTCATTATAGCCTCTATTCTTAAGTCTTGTGCACAAATCGTTTGTTGCTGTAGTAAGACTCTCAGTAGTGCTACAGTTCCTCTTCATACGGAGGCACTCGGCAAAGGGAATGCTTTCAATGAGTTTAACAGGGTGAAAACTCTGAGCATGTAAGATGGCATTCCCTGATGTCAATTTGCGGTGTGTACGTGTGTGTATACGGTTTCTCGTGGTGTAAAGTTCTAAATCAAGAAAAACAATGGACTGTTTATCTATAGTACCTGTGAACTTCAAATTTAAATCATTAGTATTGATCATGTTCACAAAATTAATGGCACTCGACTCACTGCCCTTCCAAACAATAAAGATGTCATCAATATAACGTTGATATAAGATAACATTTTCACACATTTGAGTATTGCACTGTGTCATGAGTACTTGCTCCTCCCACCAGCCCATATGTAAATTTGCATAGCTGGGGGCGAAGCAAGTACCCATGGCTGTACCTTGAACTTGTTTATAGACAAGCCTGTCAAACAAAAAAATGTTGTTGGTTAAACACCACTCCACCATATTTAATAACATCACTGTATGATCTTGTAAACTTGAATCTCTTTTGTCCAAGTAATGTTTAGTAGCTCTCATGCCATCCTGATGTCGTATACTAGTATACAAACTCTGTACATCTAGTGTAACAAACAAATAGTCCTCTTGCCATTTAAAATCAAAAATCTTGGTAAGAAAATCGCCAGTATCTTTGATATAAGCTGGTAAAGTACGTACGAAAGGCTGCAGAAAAAAGTCTATGAACTTGCTGGTGTTTTCAAATAAACTCCCGATGGCAGATATGATTGGCCTACCGGGAGGACACACTGGATTTTTATGAATTTTTGGTAGCAAATACAATTGCGGTGTCACAGGATAGTCATTCTTTAAAAAATCAAATTCATTTTTAGTTATTAACCCATTCCGTTTCCATTCATATAAACATCCATGGAATCTTTCTTTGGTACTGATGATATTGGTGGCACTAATTCGTACATAACAATTCGTATCAGATAGTTGATTCAAAGCTTCCTTGTTGTACATATCAAGGGGCCAAAGGACGATATTCCCTCCTTTGTCGGACCAACGTACCACGATGTCGGAACGTGCTTTGATTTTTTGCATTGTCTTTGAATATCCAGCTGGTTCTTTATTTTTCAACATATTAAATGTATTGCTACTCTCAATTGCCAAAACTCTAAGTACCTGAATCATTTTATCTGCAAAAATGTCAATGTTGTCTCTTGGCATAAGAGGATTAAAAATAGATTTGGGCCGAAAAGGTGTTGACACAGATGTAGATATATTGTAATCCAAAATTGCTCCTGTTACATCCGAGCTCGGTACCTGAGTTAAACATTCCTGTTCGAGTTCCGCCATGTCTTTTAGGAAGGCTGCATCTGCTGCAGATAGATTCTCTGATTCTTGTTCGGTACTTGCTCCTTGGTCTTGCGCAATCTTTTTCTCTTTAGTATTAAAGAAATGTTTGCGCAATTTCAATTTTCGTGTGAATTGGTAAAGGTCTATTCTTGCTTGGGTGTAATCAAAATTGGTTGTTTTGCAATACGACAGTCCTAAAGCAAGAATATTTGCTTCATTCGGAGTCAAAGCCAAGTCGGTTAAATTTACAATTGTATTGTCTGGTTCTCCTTTGCTGTTAGTCATTTCCTCTTGTTCCGTCTGTATACGGTTTTTTGCTGATTTTTGTTTGCCCCATCGGCGATTTTTCCTCCTTCTGTTCCTTGATTTTGAGCCCTGTTTGATGAGTACGTCTGTCTCTGGGGTCTCGGGCGTAAGCTCATCAAACGCTCGACTCGTAAAAAACCGAGTTCTTGAATAGGTGTGGGCGCCTGATGTCCTTGTTCTTTTGTGCCACCTGCTTCAGGTTCGGATTCAACTTCTGAGCTCAGATCCGTATCACTCGGTACTCGTTGACTTGAAGGAACCGCCAAGGTTTTTGATAACTCCTGGCGACGTATGTTTTCGAAACGTCTCGAAAAAGTGTAAATTCTACCATGTAAGTAATCGTTTCTGTCACGCTGAAACTTACTGGCTTTACGTTCTTTGATTATTTCTTCATATTTCAAAACGCGTTTTTTTATCTCCGCTAGACCTTTATTAACTTCGTCTTGGTTGATTACCTCTTCAAGCTCTTTGTATATCTCGTTAATCCATATGAGTATTTTGTCTCTATCCGTTGTAGCGAATTTGATGAGGATTTGTAACATGTTACGAGATGATTGAGCACTATTATCAGCCCACTCCTGTAGCATGGCGGAATCTGGATTTTCGTAAGTTGGCGCTACTAAAATCCTTAAACCCCTCGGAATACGATTCACTTCGAGGTATTTCTTCAGCGATGTGCATTCCCACCATTTGGCTATCTCATGTCTCCGAAGCTTCTCTAATTCACTGAGTAATTTTTTTGTATTACTCGCACCTGTCGGCGATTTTGTTTTGCCGCTGGTTGACGGCGTTTCATCTTGGCTATCTTTTTCGCTGAAAATATCAAGGGCTGCCTCCTATATATATATATATATATATATTCACTGAAAAAACCATAGGTTTCACACAAGTTATAGTTAGCTGTACATTTCACTCGTAAAAAAACAATGAAATTCCCCCGTTATAGTTAGTGCAGGCAACTATAACTCACGCGACCGCAATCCTCTGCTGATGCTAATACTGTATTTAGACACTTATTTGCCCATGTCTTCTTCCATTAAATTTTAGCTAAACATATATTACAAATATTTTTTTTTCATAAAGACACATATGTCATCAGCAGAGGATTGCGGTTGTGTGAGTTATAGTTGCCTGCACTAACTATAACGGGGGAATTTCATTGTTTTTTTACGAGTGAAATGTACAGCTAACTATAACTTGTGTGAAACCTATGGTTTTTTCAGTGAATTTGCAAGGTTTTTTAAATGCTAATTCCTAACTATAACGTGTGTGAAACCTATGGTTTTTTCAGTGAATTTGTACGTTTTTTTAAATGCTAAGTTACTTTACGCCATTCGTGGCTTGCGCGCCCAGTTAACGCAGTTCGTTCCGTGCGCGCACGGTGCGCTTCGCGCACCGTGCGCGCACAGTGAGCACGCGGTGCGCTTCGCGCACCACGCGCCCTCTTTACGCAGTTAGTGCCGTGCACGCACGGTGGTCACGCGGTGCGCTGCGCGCACCGCGTGCCCACGTTATGCGGGATGGGCCATGTACGCACGATGCGCTTCGCGCACCGTGCGCACATGGGGGACATCGTTGTGAAATGTATTCTTTATTAATTTCACAGGTCAAATATGCCATGCACAAATGGAGCCCTTCGGGCACCATTTGCACACGGGGTGGGGAGAGTGTGGATAATTTTTTTTTTTAAAGCGTAATCGGCGATTTTTCGAAAAAAAAAAAAAATTTGTTTTGGCCTTGGGGGTTGTTTGGGGACCCCTATATCAATGCTGGGTGGTTATGATCTCAATATACTGCCCCTTTAGACATTTTTTGGCTTTATTTTTGCTGCCCCACTCAGAGTGCGAGAGAGAAAATGGCGGCCGCCGCTTCCTGGTTTCGACCGATTCGAATGTTTACTTAGATCTAACAGCCAATCAGAATCGCGCTCGCGCACGTCACCGTACGCGTACGGTAAGCGCACCGTAAGCGCACCGTAAGCTGGCTCAGATATATATATTGATTTAAAGGCTATTTTCTCAGAATCTACTGAACAGATTTACACCAAACCTACAAAAGGCACTTCCTTGACCTGTAGACTACTTCTCTGCCAAATTTCAAGGAACTCTGTTCAGCCGTTCGGGCTGTAGCTGTGTCTAAAGGTCCTATGGAAAAATGCATGGGAAAAACGTGTTTTAGGACCCCCCTTTTATCTCAGCCCCCGCTTGACGAATCCCCCCGAGACTTTCAGGGTAGGAGCGGAGCGCAGCGCCCCACCTATTTTGAAAATTTCGCGAGGATTCGTCGACCGGCGCCAAAGTTATTCAAAATAGAATGTTGCGGTTTTCCTATGGTAAGAGGGTCCTAACTATAACTACCTACTGGCGACCGCCAGTAGGTAATATATATATATATATATTCAATGAAAAAACCAAAGGTTTCACACATGTTATAGTTAGCTGGACATTTCACTGAGTGATGTAATATGTGACGTCATCAGTAGTGCATTGCGGGTGCGCGAGTTATAGTTAGCTGAACTAACTATAACGGGGGAATTTCATTGGTTTTTTACGAGTGAAATGTCCAGCTAACTATAACATGTGTGAAACTTTTGGTTTTTTCATTGAATTTCTAAGGTTTTTTAAATGCTAATTCCTAACTATAACGTGTGTGAAACCCATGGTTTTTTTAGTGAATTTGCAACTTTTTTTTTTGCAATGTTTTATACATATTTTTATTTTAATTTTCTATCATTTTTTAAAGACTATGGTTAAATTTTAAAAATTCTACAATATATTTTTTATTTTGACCTTTTTTTTAAACTAAACTGGTAAGATTTATTAGTATAACATAGTGTTTTTTAAATTCCCCTTTTTTTTTTTTTAGTATTTTTTTAACGTGCGCGTACGGTAAGCGCACGGCTTGCTTTTATTACGTTAGATTTCTACGCTGTTTGCGTTCATTTACGCAATTTGCGTAGACTTACGTCACGCGTACGCAGCGCGTAACGCGTACGCTGCACGCGGATGTTACGCGGAAGTGAAGGGGCGTGCCTGTTTTACGCATGCGCGCGTGCGCGTGTCTTTTTTACGCGCATGCGCACTTTTGCCGTAAGCGCACCGTAAGCGCACCGTAAGCGTAACGTACGCGCACGTTGGGTCATGTGATCAAGAAACAACACTTTTGATTGGTTTTTACTACTTTCAGTTCTAGAACTCTCCTACACCACACCCATTCCCCTCATTTCTGCTTGTGATCCCTTAGGAGAAGGAGCTGGGTTGTCTTTGTGATACGATGGCAGAACAGCAGAGCTCTTCTGAGAGTGAGCCTAGCAGCACTACCTTGAGGCAGAGAAGGAGGAAACAAAAGACCTCTTTCATATGGGAGTATTTTTCTTTTCCAGAGGACAAGAAAAAGGTAAATGCACCCTTAGTGACTTGTAAGCTTTGTGGCCGTGTACTTTCAAGAGGGAATCCCAACAAGAAGTATTCCTTCGGGAATCACACCATGTTGAGACACCTTAAAGATGTACACGGTAGGACACATGCTCGACATACTGAAGGTAACCCTTCAGTAAGTCAACCAAGCATATCCACAGCACCAGGGCCGAGTCCATCTTCGGCAGGTCAGGTGAGCCCTTCATCTGTGGGGGGAGCATCTCCTTTTTCTACTCCTCTGGAAACAAACCATCGGTTTGTGAGGGTTGAAATACGGTGCGCCACTTGTCATGATCTAATTTGTCATAGGGAGACCAGTGTTTCCCTAGTGAACAATAAAATAGATCAGCACATTTGTCGTACCGACTAATATTCCCATTCTTTCTTTCCTCTGTCCCTGCATGAACACAACGGCTCTTGTAAGAGCCAACCTTACCTTTCAACTATTTTTTATATATGTTTTTAAAACTTTTTTTTGATTTTTTTTTTACCGTACGCGCACGGTACGCGTAATTTTTTTTTTTTTTTTTTTTAAAAACACTAAAAATCAATTATCACATTACAAGATCCATGAGAGACTACAATGAAAAACTGAAAATGTGATTGTGGAGAACTGGAAAAAAGGGACCATGACATTTCTGACTTACCATACCCACTCAAAGATTTATTTATTAATTAAAATTTAATTTTATTTGCTATAAAAATGGTTCAAGTTCTCGTAAATTTTCTATCTCAATCTGAAAAAAAAGAAAAAAGTATTAATATTTAATAAAACATTTTATAATACAGTACACATATTTACATATTTTCAAAAAACAATTTTTTGCCTTTTTTTTGCTGTTTTCAGAATATATTGCATTTCACTATAAATCGTGAAAGCAATTGCATTCATCACTTAACAGCGGGCAAAAAAAAATAACAATCTCAAAGATTGTTTAAAAAAAGCCCAGAATCTCTTCTCAGTTAAACATAACATTATCGAAATGCAAAATATCATTCATTAAAAATATCATCTAATAACAAAAACAATTTCTAAAAAATACCGTCTGACAATTTTCTTACAGAAGCATAATCTCAAAAATAATATATCTCAAATAAATCCACAAAACATCTAGTTTCCTTTCTTTTAGGCCAAATGTTAATTTTAGAAATAAATTTTTGATTACATTTCCAACGATAATCCAATAAAATTCCAAAATTTAAATTGTACAGATGTAACCGATTCTCAATAAAATTTTGGTTTCTGAAACATTAATTAGGATTTAATTAAGTCCACAATACAATTGGATACCTTTCCTTTAGGCCAAATGGTAATTTTAAAAATCTTTTTTGATTAAATTTCCAACGGTAATCCAAGAAAATACAAAAATTTAAATTGTACAGATGTTACCGATTCACTCTAAAATGTTGTTTTCCGAAACATTAATTAAGAATTATATAAATCCACAATATAATTGGTTACCTTTCCTTTAGGCCAAATGATAATTTTTAAAATCTTTTAATTTGAAAATTCCAATAGTAATCCAATAAAATGGTAAAATTGTTTTGTACAGGTCTTGCCAAATTTCTCTAAAATTTTGGTTTCAGGAAGATTAGATAGGAATTTGCTAAATCAAAAGGCAAACGTTGCTTGAAAATCTATTGTGAATCATTACACATTGTCCAGCCTTTTTCACATTTAAGATAAACTGTGTAATGTCCAGAAGTAACAGTAGGTCCATCATGGAAAATTATTGCAACTGTTACAAAAGTTTTTCCTGAAATTGATAATTGCTGTCCTGTAAACTTCTTTATTAAAGTATCTAATTTTGAACCATCAGCTTTACATCGTTGCATCATTAAAATTACATACTGTCCGTATTCCTTTAAAATTAACGTTGAAAACATTTCAGATTTACACTCACTGCATTCCATGCTATGATTAGCATCTTTAACTAATTTAGCAAAAGTGACTGTTTTACACTCTGGCAATGTTAAATAAATAAACCTTTCAGAATCCACATTAGAGCCACATGTATGGAAACAGTTTTCACAACTATGTTCCCATTTATAAGAGAGACCAAACAAATTATCAATGTGTATCCCTTCTTCTTCCAGTACCTGAAGAAAAAACATCAAAAATTCCTGTGCATCTTGCTGTACATTTTGAGAAGCACTTTCTATTTGAGTTTTATCATTACTCAGCTTTTGAAAAAGGAGACTCAACTCAGAACAGAATCTTTTTCCCTGATTTACTAATATCTGCTCTTGCAAACTTTCCAGATAAAATATAACATTCAGCACTACATTAGCGTAGCAGTTGACACCAGAGCTATTTTCAAAATGGCAACCTACAACCTCTTCAACATTTACCTTTTTCTTTTTGCTTGCAATTACATCACTCCTCTTTTTTTTCCTCCTCTCTACATCCTCATTACAGATATTCTCAATTCTCCTTTTTCGAGAAACTACACGTTTCTCCAACACAGGATACTGACCTAAATGAGGAGCATAGGTTCTTCTTAATCTATTATACTCCTTTACACAGTTTGTATCTGCTCTAACTTTTGAATCATCAAAGTCTATCATGAATAAACCAGATAATGTTTTCACTCGTGACAAAGCTACATAAGCCATACCTTCTTTGAACACAGTTGAACCAATGTTTACAAATGCACAATCTACAGTCAATCCTTGAGACTTGTGAATAGTTACAGCATATGCTAGAGAAAACGGAAACTGTTTCCTTTGTACATATAAGTCTTTCACAAGCATAAAACGAACTGTACAACGACAAATGTCTATAACTTCTTCTATCTGATCACATTTTATTTTTAAACATTCAATTCCATCTTTTTTCTGATAATTAATAAAACCTACAACTCTTCCCATAGCTCCATTAACTAAACCTTTTTCAACATCCAAATTTCTCCTTAAAAATACTCTACAGTTCATGCAAACATATAGATTTTTTTCAAATCCAGCAGTTTTGGAAATGTTCTTCTCTAGTGAATCCAATTTATTTTTCAGTTTGCCTGTTAATGTGATAGTAATTCTTCCATCCTGAATTTTGTCCACTGCTTCCAATTTCCTGATATCTTCCTTTTCCAATTTCAAAAGCTCCTCATTGAATATTGAGCATTCACGTAGAGTTGGCATTAAGCAGATGACACTTTTCTTTTCTGCAATGTTCTTGTATATCTTCTCTGCAACTATTTCTTCCTTTGGAAATAAATTATGTAGCAACCGACTCTGTAATGCTTTTTTACCAGCTTCAGTGAGTACTCCTATTCTCATATCTTTCAGAATACTTCCATATTCTTCATCGTTTGCTTGTCTCATATTAGTAGTAAGTTCCTTGTACTCAAAGAAGGACCAAATATTTGCATTACCGATGCTTCCCAATGACTTCTTTGTGTCTTCATGTGTCACAGTATTAAACACTGGTTGTCCTTTAACTGGAGTAAGCTGTAGAAGATCCCCAAAAACTATGACATGTTTTCCACCAAATAACACGTCATAGTCTCTCTTAAGAATTTGTTGCATTCTTAAATGCACAAAGGCAAGCATTAAGTTTGATACCATGCTCACCTCATCAATAATGAGAACTTGCATCTTCTTCAATACTCTTGAAACTTCCAAGCATGCTTCTCCAGTTAGCCTGTGGTATTGTATTTTGTTCTCATGCTCCACTGGTAACATTAGCAAACGATGTAAGGTGATTCCTTTTATGTTATATGCTGCTAACCCAGTTGGAGCAGTAACCACACAAGACAACGTTGAATCAGTTTTTTGCTTTAGGTAGTTTCTGATGACTTTTATTAAGAAACTTTTTCCAGTTCCAGCTTGTCCGCTTACATACATCCTGATTGGATGAAATGATGTGCATGAGCACTCTTTTTTTTCATGTAGTAATCCGTGATCAATTTTGTTTGTGATCTCTTCATAAATTTGTTGCTGCTCTTCATTCAGTTGTCTTTCCAAATTTGGTAAGTCTATAAATTCTTCTTGAGCTTGATTCATAGCCATTTCCACTTCATTCATGGCTATTGTAGCTTCATTTTCAACGATTGGTTGTCCTAGGGGATCTTGACTGAGTGTTTCTGAACTTTGGCTGTCTTGAGAACTGTCTCTAGCTACTTCAGCTGCAATTGTAGTTTCCTGTTCAATTTCTTCATTTAACATTTGCACATAAGTTGTGAATGTACTGCATTGTATGCTGTCTTTGCAAGCATTAAAGGAATCTTCATAGCTTTGAAATTCTCCCAGTAGTTCATCCTCTGTACGCCATGGTTTAAACAGCTGTAAAAGAGCCAAGTAGTAAAATTCCTTTTTCTCAGTAGTGTCGCAACTGAGCCTCCTGTGATTTATCAAACTTCCTTTTGTTTGCTTCACCAAACATCCTTCCTCACCAATGACTTTATACTTTCCATTGTTGATGTCTTCTGCGGCTTTCGGTGAATAAATGTAGTTCTGCAGCACTTCATAGAGACACATGTTCTCCAGATGATAACTTCTCTTGGGATAATATGTGTCCAACATGTTTGATTTCAAAATATCTGTACTTTCTGGGTCATTCTCGGCCAAATATTCAATTTCTCCAACAGATTTCAGTACCCGATTTCTCATTGCTGCAAGGCCTAAACTTGCCCAAATTATTCTTCTTGATTTAGAGTAGAGACTTGTAGAAGATAACCTATCTGAACATTCGTAGGATCCAATTTCTCGATGCGATAACATCTTTAAACTGAAACTGTACAGCTTCTTACTGACAGTCTTCTCGTGAGAAATCTCTTCCCACATTTCCTTCAATTCTGTTTTTTCTGATTTCGTAATGTAAGACGTTACATATCGAGCAACAGCAATGGAATTGTCAGCTACATACTGTATATCCATGTTAGCATTCCACATGGATAAAATGACTGGGTTGTAGTCATTTATATTTTTTGATTCTTCTTTTCTTTTAAGGTTGTAGGTATTCTTAGGTGATTTTCTTGTAATAGTATGTCTCACAGATGACATAAAACTGTTTACTCTTCCATTTGAAAGAACAGGTCTAGGAAATCCAAATCGACATTTAGTGTAGTATTTATCTTTGCTCTTGTATTTCCGTCGACAGTATTTTCCACACCGATGACTTTGGAAACGTAAAACTTGCTCCTTTAACTTTTTATCTTCTGTGCTTTTTGGTATAGCACATGTTGCATATTCTTCAATGAAAGATAACACTGCTTCATCAGTATCTGTTCCAAACTTTGGGGCATCCTTAATCCACAACAGCATATGAATATGAGGAGCACCTCTTGCCTGGTACTCTTTTCTCCAAAAGAAATCCTCTACTTCTCCAAGAGGTGGATTTTTTTTATTGCAGATGAAGGACATCATAGCCTCAAATCTATGATTGAAATATCTGCAAACATTAACCGGATCCAATGAGCACAGTTCTCCTGCTGTCTTGTATTCGATGTTTTTAATGTTTGAATTTGCCTCTCGTAGAAAATCCAGTAAATCATCCCAAGCGTACTCAGCACAGCTTAGGGTAAGGAACCATGTTGGTGTTCCTCAATTCCGTAACATGCATTTTAATTCACCATGGCGTCGGTACCAATATTCATTTGTCCCACGCTGACAAGCCATCATATTGATCAGTTGTGTTTCCAAATGATCATCTCGGTGCTGCACTTTCTCCATAAAATCCTTAGCAGACACATTTTGTAAATGTACTCCACTTTTTAAAATGTGATTTACTGCATAAGACAATGCAGACAAATCGCTTTCAAATAAAAGATGGAACAAATAAGGAATACTTTGTCGAAATCTGGGATCTTCTGCATATAAAAACCACTGTGTTATCCCTGTGCACTCTCGACGATTAGACAAAGTTCAAAGAATTTATGTTGGTGCTCCTTGTGTCACGCGGAGTCCTCCCGCGTCTTTAAAAGAATTATTTGTGTGTAGTGAGAAGAATCACCTTCTCGCAGACAAGGGCACTCAGTAAACCATGAAACTGATAAAGTTTCTTCAACAATTTATTTACTTCATAGATTGAGTTTCGACAATTGAGTCTCTCGTTGAAATATATTTTTCCAAATGTAATCATACATAACAAAGAATTGTTCTTCTTGAGCACATTAGACATCCACCCAATGCATTTCGGGTCAATAATCTGACCCTTCTTCAGGGGTCTACAAATGAAATGAAACAGGACCATTAAGTTCACTATCCCAAACAAATGAAATAACTCTGGACAGTTAAATCAATGCATAAAAAATCACGTGTATAGACCAAAATACATAAACTGTGATGAAGACAAACCAAATGAAAGAAAATTAACGAAACGAGCGGTAAATAAATATTTAAACTAGAGAGCAGAAAATGAACGGAAGTGAACAATACATGCGGGAAATAAATGTGTAATTGAAAAAATAATAACGAAGCGTGTACTAAGGAGAGATGCAGATAACCCAGGGCCAAAATTCAGTAAAAAAGAAACGCGCCAGCATAAAACGAGTGAAAGAAAGTACCAAAAGGTCCCTTTAAATCCCGGAAAGAGCGTATTTAACATGAACTTACTGGAAACCAAACGGTTTTCACATGTCTAAGGCTCTGCGGACGGCGTTAAAGTTCAACGTCAAACTTGATGACAAATCTAAATCACCCTGTGATAGGTTAATATATATAAGCTAAAGTGACGTGATGTGGGAATGGACAGTATAAGCCAATCGGTTACGTGTTAACGTAATCACAACGAATGGGCATCAAGCTGACAGAAATGTAGACGCAAACGGCCTATGAAGCGGCCAGACAAGTAGAAACCCCAAAGAAAAGACCAACATTTCAATAAAGTTAATGAAGAAAGAAAAAGGTTTGAGAAAGGAAAATGTACATAGAAGTGGAAAATAATAAGTGAAAAATATAGACAAAATCTGAATATATTAATAAACATCATCATCCCGTAACATAATTCATGAATTATAAACAGTGAATTACGGGACCGGATAACACGATTTACCAATGTAACTGTATTCAGCAGACTAGAGAAAACAAGCATATTCTATGCGGTCATTCAACCCAATGGGATGGGAACAATTTAACTTTTTAATCCAAAAATATTCAGTCCTTAGTCTTTGTTTTACAGGATCCATGTCTCGACGTTGTGTGATCTTTTCAAGTATTGTAAAACGCAGTTGAGAGATTTGGTGACCAGCTTCAATCCAATGTGATGCCACAGATGATTTTAAATTATTTGTTCTGATGTTACTCTTGTGTTCTGAGATACGAATTTTTACTTTCCTCTCAGTTTGACCTACGTATATTTTTCCGCAGGGGCATTTAATGGCATATATACAATTAGTTGTATCGCAAGTGCTTGTGTGATGTAAAGCTATGGAGTAACCTTTTGTAGGGTGATTGAATTTGTTGCCGATCATTACATTACCACAGTGGGTGCAGTTTTGACATTGAAGCATACCTCGCCATGGTTTAGTCAATTTCTTGGGTGTATTCAAGATTTCTTTGATGTTTTTAGAACGTTGAAAAGCGAATGTGATTTTATTGTCAAAAAGATCGACAAGATCTGGTTCCATGGAGATAATTCGCCAATGTCTGTTTATAATTTTCTTGATTTGTGATGATTCAGTGGAATATTTCAACACACATACAGTTTTATTTTTGTCTTTTTTATCTGTGGTTTTTTCTTGAAGAAGGTTAACTCTAGGTACCAATGATACCTTATCTGCAGATGTTTTCAACACACTTTCTGGGTAGCCCCTTTGTCGATACTTAATCAATTGTTGTTCAATAGACTTAGTTAAATCTTCATTGTTGGATACAATACGTTTTATTCTGATAAGTTGCGAAGTTGGTAAATTTTTTTTTAACGTTTCAGGATGAAAACTCTGAAAAAGTAAACTGGAGTTTCTGTCAGTCTTTTTAATGTGTAGCTGAGTCGAAATTTGGTTGTGATCGAGCTTGACAATGACGTCCAAAAATGTAATGCTTTTTTCATCTATGTGATAGGTGAATTTTATCCGGTCATTATGTGAGTTCAATGTCGAAATATTCTCCTCAAGTTGTGAGCGTGATCCTTTCCAAATAAAGAATAAATCGTCAATGTACCGTTTGTACATGATAATGCCTTCGTTCCACATATTATTGTCAAGGATATGATCAGTTTCAAATTTGCTCATGAAAATGTTGGCGTACGAGGGAGCCCCCCCGAATCCCATAGATGTGCCACTCGTTTGATTGTAGAAGTTGTTTTGCCATTCAAAATAACTGCAATACAAAGCAAATTGCATAAGTTCCATGATGAATAATCTTTGTGACTCATCTAATTCGCTTCTTAACAGGCTCCATTCCAATGCTTCAAGGCCTTCGTTATGGGGTATTGAAGTGTATAGCGCTACTACATCAATAGTACACAAACTATAAGATACACCATTTTCAAGTTCAACCAAATTCAACAAGTTCAAAAAAGAGGTAGTATCTTTAATGTAGGTGACACTTTTTTGGACAATAGGCTGCAAAAATGTGTCCACAAATTTACCAATAGGCTCAGAGATGGACCCACAAGCCGAGACAATGGGCCTGAAAGGAGGATTATGAATATCCTTATGAATCTTTGGCAGCATGTATAGCTTCGGTCTTCTTGGAAATTTTGTCTCAAAAAATTGTTTCGTTTTGGTGCCAATCCAGTTCAATTCAAATGCATGCTTGACAATGTTTTCTAGTATTTGTTGGTATTCTATAGTAGAATCAGATTCCAAAGGCAAATAGATATCTTGATTTGCAACATGTTCATTGACATTTTTGATGTAAAATTCAGTGTCCATTATGACAAGGGCGCCGCCTTTGTCTGCTTTAGAGAAGGTTAGTTGTTTGTCAGCACTCAAATTTTTAAGTGTATTCCATTATTTGGGAGAAAGATTCAACTTTCTAGGTTTAACGAATTTTATTTCCTGTATGTCAGCAAGTACGGATCTCTCAAAAGCTTCAATAGTTTTGTGAGTGAAAGGCGCACAAAAGGTACTGGTTGGTTTAAAATCCTTATCCCATGTTTCTGTACATTGTGGTGTTTGAGTATCTTTGAAGAAAAATTTTAGTTTCAAGGTTCTGAAAAATTTAAACAAAGCAATTTCCGTTTCTGGTAGATTAGAATGGTAGGTGGGAACAAATGTAATGCCTTTATTCAGTACTTTAATTTCTGCTTTGGTCAACTGTTTGGATGAAATGTTGACTATGAGGTTGTTTTCGATTTCTGGCTCCTGGTCCTCTCTGCAATTGTTTGATCTGATTCTTTTACTCCTTCTTGTTGGCTTTCTGTTGATGGTGGAGAATTGGCCGCGGGGCTGATGTCTAAAAAAGCAGGCTGTTGAGTGCTAGTACTTGTAGATGGTTTGGTGATGGATACAGTTGCTTTGTTTAATGGAGCTCTTGACCCTGAAATTTCTGAATCTGATACCACGCTTTCTTGGGATGAGGATGTAGTTGTCTTTTGTGTGGGTTGTGGTTGCCATTTCCTTTGATTATAAACTTCGGCCCAGGTGTAAACTTCTTCTAGCTTATAATCCAGTGTATCTCTGCGATATTTTCTAACTTTTCTTTCGTTGACTTCTTTTGCATATTTTTCCAGTTTCAAGTTGATGTCTTCCAAAGTTTTGGTGAGATCTGGAATTTTATTAATTTCAGTCTGTGAGGTTTTAATTTCCTCTTCTAGTTCAATTAAGACTTTTGAAAGTTCTTCCACAATCAAGAGAATCAAATCTAATGAACATTTGTTCAATATCTGATACCATCTTTCAACAAATTTCTTGCTGTTTTTACATAACATTGGCTTGAGGGCTATCCTAAGTCCCCTAGGTATTCTTTTGTTTTTGTGATAATGAATTAACGTGGTGGCGTGCATCCTTTGGTTAATTTCTTTTTTACTTATGTATTCAAACTGTCGTAAAAGTTGAGAAGTGGTGGTTTTTTGTGGAGTGAAACTTCTGGTCTCCTGGATCAAATCGTAAATTTCCTGGGCTGCTTCTGCGGAGAAGCCGAGTGTTTCAGCTTTGTTGGTGGTTAATTGTGCAATGTCATCTAATTGCATGATTGCTGGTGGTGCAAACAAGGATGGGAAGGACTGAGGAACAAATGAAAACCACTGTGTTATCCCTGTGCACTCTAGACGATTAGACAAAGTTCAAAGAATTTATGTTGGGGCTCCTTGTGTCAAATTCTTTGTTATGTATGATTACATTTGGAAATGATATTTCAACGAGAGACTCAATTGTCGAAACTCAATCTATGAAGTAAATCATCTTCTGCATATAGTCTTGTAGTCTTGTAGTTCGATACTCAGAAGCTGGAATCTGTTCTGGACGTTCATCGTATCGTCCTCCTTTTCCTGTAGGAAACAGCTGGGGAAAACATCGAGCTTCCAAGCTCTCCTCCCATACACTCACGGGAGTTCCTTTTGCTTTCTTCATCTGAAACAGATCAATAGTGTCTCCCATAACTTCTTTTGAATGAAGAGGATGTATGCTAAAATGTTCATAAAT
Organism: Triturus cristatus; assembly: GCF_964204655.1. NCBI lineage: Eukaryota > Metazoa > Chordata > Amphibia > Caudata > Salamandridae > Triturus > Triturus cristatus. The sequence goes on from NC_140588.1 coordinate 115,390,499, forward strand.
TTCTTCTTCCTTTGACTTGCCCACTTTTTCAATTTGACCAGTTGGTGTTTCTGTGTCTTCTTGTAAATCTTGTAAATTCTTGTAAATCTTCTTCTTCTTCTTCTTCTTCTTCTTCTTCTATATAAATTGATTCATACCATTTATTATTTTTTTTCAAATACAAATTTGCTCTTTGTACTTTTCGTACATCCACCAGCTCCTGCCAAATCTTCTTATTCTTTGTAGGTACACCATTAACCAGAATAAGTAATGGTTCACTTTCCAAAGTATCTGCATCAATAGTTTCCATATTTTTTTTCAAATCCAAGGGCAAATACACCACTCTTCCTTTTAAACCTCTCAGTAAATCTGAAGGAGGTAATTTACCAGTTTTTGGCTCCATACGTACTATGGTCTGGAACGGATGAAAACATTGAATAAGTATAGACTCATATGTATTTAATTCTGAAAGTTCGGCAGGACTAGCATCCAATTCTAAATTATTATGTACAGCTCTGGTCGGCATTCTATTTTCTTCTAATTTGTTGTAACAGTATTTACAAATACGCTGAACTTCACCCAATTCAAAACAATTTTCAAGAAATATATATGTGGCAAAATCCTTCCACTTATAATTATCTTCATTTTCACTTTTTCTATAGAGATCAACATACCTGGTTTGTTTTCTATAATGAGTTCTGCGGCAACAAATACAAGTAATATTTGGTCTTTCATTAGAGATTTTTTCAAATTTTGTTATGTGATCATTAAATGTCTTACTTACAAATGGTTCTACATTCTCTTCCACTTCTTCCTCATTTACTGTGTCCTTTTCTGCACTGTCTTGTTCAGGACCAAAGTAACAAAACTGAATTTCATCAATAACCTTCTCTACATCTGATACTGACCCACGGAACAGAGCCCTATTCAATTCATCTAACTTTATTGCTGGACTTTTAGCAAAATGCAACCGTCTCACAAACTTTCTCATTTCAGTATGATGAACAGCCAGCATCCTAAAATGATGAAAAACACTTTTACACACTTTTCTAGATAGACAAGCCAAAAAATGACCCTGCAAACCAGTATTCTCTCTCACTCGGCATGGATCTAGACTTTGAAGCACCTTAATCTTCTGTTTTACACTTTTTTTACTATATTCTCTTAGAAACTCACGAAATTTATCAATAGATTCCTGACGCACAGTGCAAATACTACTACAATTCCAAGTGTACACTGGGGCTTTAGGACGTCTCCCCATAGCCTCATCTGCCATCACTTGTACCTCATCTCTTGGAACCATTTTCTCCTTCTCCATTATACAACCATTTTTCACTTCGTAAGCACGACCTCTGGTGTCAACTGCATGCAGCAAACTATTACTTTGAAAATAACTCTCTTCATTAAAAAAAGGTTCACTACTTGAACTATGCATCCATTCTCCTAAAAACACTTTACAAAAGTTTGTTCTTTTCACTTCTCTTTTCCTTTTGCTTTGTGATTTCAGTACATTGACCATTTTATCTAATGTACGCCTCCTATTCAAAATTAAAATGAATAGTTTCATTTTTAATTCTAATGCCTTAGCTGCAATGGCTTCAATTTCTTTTTTTCTCTTATAAAATTTTGCCTTTTGCTTATATTTCTTCACATCCTTTATCAAATTGGACATAACTCTTCTCTGAAACATTTTTCTACGTATCTCTTTAAACGCTGTTTTTCTGTTTAAAAAAATCTTTATAGTTTCTGAAGGTATATTTGCATTAACTAAATGCTCAATTTTTTCCTTTTCTTTCCTATTTAAAACATTCTTTCCAGTACAGACATTTTGTACATTTTTCCTTCTTTTGAAGATGTTCTTTAAAATATCTTTTGTTTGCTTACCAGAAGACTTTCTTTTTTTCCCAACATGAGCATCTCCAGGTAACTTAGGTCCTCCAGTTGTCTTCAAATATATTTTTTTTTTCTGGTTTTTCCTTACTCTTGATTTTGTAGGCATCTTAAATTTTGTTCACTGCTCTTCAGCAATACCTGAAAAAAACTAAAAAAAAAAATCTTTATTTTATTTAAATATATTACTACATTTTTTATGATCTTTTTAAATCTTAAAATACTAAGTACCCCTTTCCTACAAGTGAAAATCACAATAACAACATCACAAATTAAATATCTAAAAACAATTCCTGTGTACACACAGAGTCAGGATTTGATATTAGGCCGAAAACGAAATTTCTTTGCCAATTTGAAAGCACACTTCCTACTGTTTTTTTGGCAAGTGATAAGTACTTTTACAATCTGACACATTTCTAATCCACTTTTCAGATTCTCTAAAAAGCACATGTCCAAACAGCTTTTTTAGACCAGCAACATGTGTAACCTGGGTGACTGACTTCACTCCAGCAAGGGCAACCAGCCTTAGTGATGCTGAATGTATTTGCATTACTGACTGCAACCTCAAACCCCACTCGGTTGTGAATACTGTGCATGATTCTACAGGATAAGCAGCTGGCTGTGTGCTAAGAGTCTGCTTCTGCAGAAAAAAATAACACCCCCTTTCCATCTAATGCAAATGTAAAATCACCAGAGCAATACCAAACAGCTTTCTGAGACCAGCAACATGTGTAACCTGGGTGACTGACTACACTCCAGCAAGGGCAACCAGCCTTAGTGATGCTGAATGTATTTGCATTACTGACTGCAACCTCAAACCCCACTTGGTTGTGAATACTGTGCATGATTCCACAGGATAAGCAACTGGCTGTGTGCTAAGAGTCTGCTTCTGCACAAAAAAAATAGTTCCCCCTTTCCTAATTATGCAACTGTAAAATTACCAGAGCAATACGCAATAAATCTCTGTCTGTAATTCCTCTTTGCACACAGAGTCATGTTTTCATATTAGACAGAAAACGAAATTTCTTTGCCAATTTGAAAGCACACTTACTACTCTTTTTTTTGGCAAGTGATAAGTACTTTTACAATCTGACACATTTCTAATCCACTTTTCAAATTCTCAACAAAGCACATGTCCAAACAGCTTTTTCAGACCAGCAACATGTGTAACCTGGGTGACTGACTTCACTCCAGCAAGGGCAACCAGCCTTAGTGATGCTGAATGTATTTGCATTACTGACTGCAACCTCAAACCCCACTCGGTTGTGAATACTGTACATGATTCCACAGGATAAGAAGCTGGCTGTGTGCTAAGAGTCTGCTTCTGCACAAAAAAAATAGTTCCCCCTTTCCTAATTATGCAACTGTAAAATTACCAGAGCAATACGCAATAAATCTCTGTCTGTAATTCCTCTTTGCACACAGAGTCATGTTTTCATATTAGACAGAAAACGAAATTTCTTTGCCAATTTGAAAGCACACTTACTACTCTTTTTTTTGGCAAGTGATAAGTACTTTTACAATCTGACACATTTCTAATCCACTTTTCAAATTCTCAACAAAGCACATGTCCAAACAGCTTTTTCAGACCAGCAACATGTGTAACCTGGGTGACTGACTTCACTCCAGCAAGGGCAACCAGCCTTAGTGACGCTGAATGTATTTGCATTACTGACTGCAACCTCAAACCCCACTCAGTTGTAAATACTGTGCATGATTCCACAGGATAAGCAGCTGGCTGTGTGCTAAGAGTCTGCTTCTGCACAAAAAAAATAGTTCCCCCTTTCCTACTAATGCAACTGTAAAATTACCAGAGCAATACGCAATAAATCTCTGCCTGTAATTCCTCTTTGCACACAGAGTCATGTTTTCATATTAGACAGAAAGCGAAATTTCTTTGCCAATTTGAAAGCACACTTACTACTCTTTTTTTTGGCAAGTGATAAGTACTTTTACAGTCTGACACATTTCTAATCCACTTTTCAGATTCTCAACAAAGCACATGTCCAAACAGCTTTTTCAGACCAGCAACATGTGTAACCTGGGTGACTGACTACACTCCAGCAAGGGCAACCAGCCTCAGTGATGCTGAATGTATTTGCATTACTGACTGCAACCTCAAACCCCACTCGGCTGTGAATACTGTGCATGATTCCACAGGATAAGCAGCTGGCTGTGTGCTAAGAGTCTGCTTCTGCACAAAAAAAATAGCTCCCCCTTTCCTACTTATGCAACTGTAAAATTACCAGAGCAATACGCAATAAATCTCTGCCTGTAATTCCTCTTTGCACACAGAGTCATGTTTTCATATTAGGCCGAAAACTAAATTTCTTTGCCAATTTGAAAGCACACTTACTACTCTTTTTTTTTAGCAAGTGATAAGTACTTTTACAATCTGACACATTTCTAATCCACTTTTCAAATTCTCAACAAAGCACATGTCCAAACAGCTTTTTCAGACCAGCAACATGTGTAACCTGGGTGACTGACTTCACTCCAGCAAGGGCAACCAGCCTTAGTGATGCTGAATGTATTTGCATTACTGACTGCAACCTCAAACCCCACTCGGTTGTGAATACTGTACATGATTCCACAGGATAAGAAGCTGGCTGTGTGCTAAGAGTCTGCTTCTGCACAAAAAAAATAGTTCCCCCTTTCATAATTATGCAACTGTAAAATTACCAGAGCAATACGCAATAAATCTCTGTCTGTAATTCCTCTTTGCACACAGAGTCATGTTTTCATATTAGACAGAAAACGAAATTTCTTTGCCAATTTGAAAGCACACTTACTACTCTTTTTTTTGGCAAGTGATAAGTACTTTTACAATCTGACACATTTCTAATCCACTTTTCAAATTCTCAACAAAGCACATGTCCAAACAGCTTTTTCAGACCAGCAACATGTGTAACCTGGGTGACTGACTTCACTCCAGCAAGGGCAACCAGCCTTAGTGATGCTGAATGTATTTGCATTACTGACTGCAACCTCAAACCCCACTCGGTTGTGAATACTGTACATGATTCCACAGGATAAGAAGCTGGCTGTGTGCTAAGAGTCTGCTTCTGCACAAAAAAAATAGTTCCCCCTTTCCTAATTATGCAACTGTAAAATTACCAGAGCAATACGCAATAAATCTCTGTCTGTAATTCCTCTTTGCACACAGAGTCATGTTTTCATATTAGACAGAAAACGAAATTTCTTTGCCAATTTGAAAGCACACTTACTACTCTTTTTTTTGGCAAGTGATAAGTACTTTTACAATCTGACACATTTCTAATCCACTTTTCAGATTCTCAAAAAAGCACATGTCCAAACAGCTTTTTCAGACCAGAAACATGTGTAACCTGGGTGACTGACTTCACTCCAGTAAGGGCAACCAGCCTTAGTGATGCTGAATGTATTTGCATTACTGACTGCAACCTCAAACCCCACTTGGTTGTGAATACTGTGCATGATTCCACAGGATAAGCAACTGGCTGTGTGCTAAGAGTCTGCTTCTGCACAAAAAAAATAGTTCCCCCTTTCCTACTTATGCAACTGTAAAATTACCAGAGCAATACGCAATAAATCTCTGCCTGTAATTCCTCTTTGCACACAGAGTCATGTTTTCATATTAGGCCGAAAACTAAATTTCTTTACCAAATTGAAAGCACACTTACTACTCTTTTTTTTGGCAAGTGATAAGTACTTTTACAATCTGACACATTTCTAATCCACTTTTCAAATTCTCAACAAAGCACATGTCCAAACAGCTTTTTCAGACCAGCAACATGTGTAACCTGGGTGACTGACTTCACTCCAGCAAGGGCAACCAGCCTTAGTGATGCTGAATGTATTTGCATTACTGACTGCAACCTCAAACCCCACTCAGTTGTAAATACTGTGCATGATTCCACAGGATAAGCAGTTGGCTGTGTGCTAAGAGTCTGCTTCTGCACAAAAAAATAGTTCCCCCTTTCCTACTAATGCAACTGTAAAATTACCAGAGCAAAACACAATACATCTCTGCCTGTAATTCCTCTTTGCACACAGAGTCATGTTTTCATATTAGACAGAAAACGAAATTTCTTTGCCAATTTGAAAGCACACTTACTACTCTTTTTTTTTAGCAAGTGATACGTACTTTTACAATCTGACACATTTCTAATCCACTTTTCAGATTCTGAAAACAGCACATGTCCAAACAGCTTTTTCAGACCAGCAACATGTGTAACCTGGGTGACTGACTACACTCCAGCAAGGGCAACCAGCCTTAGTGACGCTGAATGTATTTGCATTACTGACTGGAACCTCAAACCCTAAAAGTATTCCTCATTTTTAATAATACACATTATTTTATGGTGAAAACATAGTCCATATTATTTTACATGTTCCTCACATTTGAATTTCTCCCAAAACACAAAATGATAAACACAACTTCAACAAAAGGAATTCCAATGCTATTATTCATTTCTTAATTTACCATATACATCCCCTCTCAAACTCTTAACTCACCTTTATAATTAGTTAGTTGTGATAGAAATGTGGCACTCAAACAGCAGATTATCAGAGCCAGGATCTCTGTTCTCTACACCTCTCTCCTCTCAGCAGAACCAGATAATGGCAAAGTTTCCCTCTCTTTTTCCACACATATACATGTAAGTTTCAAATCGCAGTGCTTCCCCCTTTTTTTCAAATGTATTCACACATTTCTATTGGTTGAAAACCAACCCTTTTCCAAAACTACCCTTCCCCCAACTTGACTTCTGCCTAGCCCCCTTCCCCCAACTTGACTTCTGCCTGCTACCATAGCAACAGCTCATGGAACACTGCTGTCTACAGTCAGGTCAGAAGTTCGCCACACAATGTTTCATTTTCAAGGAGCAAGAGTGCTTGACTTTCCAAACCTAACAGCAAATCCATAGTACTGTTCTTTGATAACACATTTCTCTGTACCAATACAAAACATGCTTCTATAAATTGACACACACAGCCTAGTTTTTAGTGTAGAATGAAGTGAAACAGCCAATGAGTTCTTTTTATTTTAAAAAAATATGTATGCCTCCATTTCCAAACTGTCTTTCATTTTTTTTCCCATTCTACTGAAATACACCTCCTGAGTGCATCCAGATCTCCTTTGAAGATGTTCACAGTGTGGATTGTAGGGCACAGCTATGTCTTCTGGAGTGAAAAGTATGCAGAGAAAACAGGTATGGTGAGAGACCTTGCTTTGCCAAATGTAGACATTAAATGGATTGGTCAGAGAGGGTTAAAGTGGCACCAATTGATGCCATTGGTGAAATCCTTCATGCAAATCCAACACCCTGACCTCATAATAGTGCACTGTGGTGGCAATGACCTAGGCACTTTGACTGGGGTAGGTCTGGAAATGCTTATGAAGGAGACCTTTGCACAACTGTTTTCACTTTTCCCAAAAACTGCCTTTGTGTTTTCTAACATATGCCAAAGGCAAAAATGGAACTGGTCCAATCATTTCTGTCCGCAGATTGACAAAGCAAGAAAGCACGTCAACAAATCTGTTTCTGCTTTCCTCCGTGACTATGGTATGGGTTCTATTTACCACAACAACTTGCGTTACGACATGCAAGACATTTATAGAGGAGATGGTGTACACTTCAGTGATCAAGGGAACAGAGTCTTCCTCTTGAACGTTAGACTCTGCATCGGTACTTACTTGTAGGTACCACTAAAAAATCACAATAAACACTACGGCTCTTTTTAGAGCCCCCTAATGTCTAAACACTTAAATCTGCATTTAATTTCATTTTTAATTTTTTTTTTACCGTACGCGTACGTTAAGCTTACCGTACGCGTACCCCGCGATTTTTAAAAAAATTAATACATGTTTTTTTTGTACTTTTCTGTCCTTCTTTGACCCCCTTTCAAATGTTAGGGGGTCTGTAACTCTCTTCCTTGCCCCCTTTTCAAGTTTTCACCCTTTTTTTTCTGAGTGAAACACACAAAATGGCGGCCGCCGCTTCCTAGTTTCGACCGATTCGAATGTTTACTAGGATCTAACAGCCAATCAGAATCGCGCTCGCGCACGTCACCGTACGCGTACGGTAAGCGCACCGTAAGCGCACCGTACGCTGGCTCAGATATATATATTGATTTAAAGGCTATTTTCTCAGAATCTACTGAACAGATTTACACCAAACCTACAAAAGGCACTTCCTTGACCTGAGGACTACCTCTCTGCCAAATTTCAAGTAATTCAGTTCAGCCGTTCGGGCTGTAGCTCGGACTAAAGGTCCTATGGAAAAATGCATGGGAAAAACGCGTTTTGGGACCCCCCTTTTATCTCAGCCCCCGCTTGACGAATCCCCCCGAGACTTTCAGGGTAGGAGCGGAGCGGAGCGCCCCATTAGTTTTAAAAATTTCGCGAGGATTCGTCGACCGGCGCCAAAGTTATTCCAAATAGAATGTTACGGTTTTCCTACGGAAAGAGGGTCCTAACTATAACTACCTACTGGCGACCGCCAGTAGGTAATATATATATATATATATATATATATTCACTGAAAAAACCATAGGTTTCACACATGTTATAGTTAGCGGAAATTTTACTGATAAAAAACCAATGAAATTCCCCCGTTATAGTTAGTGCAGGAAACTATAACTCACGCGACCGCAATCCTCTGCTGATGCTAATACTGTATTTAGACACTTATTTGCCCATGTCTTCTTCCATAAATTTTTAGCTATACATATATTACAAATATTTTTTTTTCATAAAGACACATATGTCATCAGCAGAAGATTGCGGTCGCGTGAGTTATAGTTTCCTGCACTAACTATAACGGGGGAATTTCATTGGTTTTTTATCAGTAAAATTTCCGCTAACTATAACATGTGTGAAACCTATGGTTTTTTCAGTGAATTTGCAAGGTTTTTTAAATGCTAATTCCTTACTATAACGTGTGTGAAACCTATGGTTTTTTCAGTGAATTTGTACGGTTTTTTAAATGCTAAGTTACTTTACGCCATTTGTGGCGTGCGCGCCCACTTAACGCAGTTCGTTCCGTGCGCGCACGGTGCGCTTTGCGCACCGTGCGCGCACAGTGAACACGCGGTGCGCTTCGCGCACCGCGCGCCCACTTTACGCAGTTAGTGCCGTGCACGCACGGTGGGCACGCGGTGCGCTATGCGCACCGCGTGCCCACGTTACGCTAGATGGGCCATGTACGCACGATGCGCTTCACGCACCATGTGCACATGGAGGACATATTATGCGCTTCCTTGTGATAGGTAATCTGTTGAAATTTTTTGGGGAAATGCTGTGCTCTTATATGCCATGCACAAATGGTGGCCTTCGGCAACCATTTGCACACGGGGTGGAGAGAGTGTGGATTTTTTTTATATAAAATTTTTTACCGTACGCGTACGGTAAGCGTACGGTAAGCGTAATCGGCGAAATTTTCGAAAAATAAAAAATTACCGTTTTTTGCCTTGGGGGATCTTTGATGACTCAACTAACATGGTTATGTGCATGGGCGCTGTCTAAACAGCCCCTTTATATGTTTTTGGCATTTGTTTATCAGCTCCCCCCTCAGAGTGCGAGAGAGAAAATGGCGGCCGCCGCTTCCTGGTTTCGACCGATTCGAATGTTTACTAAGATCTAAGGGCCAATCAAAATCGCGCTCGCGCACGCCACCGTACGCGTACGGTAAGCGCACCGTAAGCGCACCGTAAGCTGGCTCAGATATATATATTGATTTAAAGGCTATTTTCTCAGAATCTACTGAACAGATTTACACCAAACCTACAAAAGGCACTTCCTTGACCTGAGGACTACCTCTCTGCCAAATTTCAAGTAATTCTGTTCAGCCGTTCGGGTTGTAGCTGTGTCTAAAGGTCCTATGGAAAAATGCATGGGAAAAACGCGTTTTGGGACCCCCCTTTTATCTCAGCCCCCGCTTGACGAATCCCCCCGAGACTTTCAGGGTAGGAGCGGAGCGTAGCGCCCCACCTATTTTGAAAAATTTGCAAGGATTCGTCGACCGGCGCAAAAGTTATTCAAAATAGAATGTTGCGGATTTCCTATGGAAACGTGGTCCTAACTATAACTACCTACTGGCGACCGCCAGTAGGTGATATATATATATATATATATATATATATATATATATATTTCTCCAAACGTTTCCTCGTCAAGGACACAAGAACGTGGCGCACACTCTCGATGGTATTTCAAATTTCTTATTTATTCCGTTTCAAGGCAGACAAACGCGTTTCGGCCATGCTGGCCTTTGTCAATGTCAAAAAAAAAAAATATATATATATATATATATATATATATATATATATATATATATATATATATATATATATATATAAATTACCTACTGGCAGTCGCCAGTAGGTAGTTATAGTTAGGACCTATTTTCCATAGGAAATCCGCAACATTCTATTTGGAATAACGTTGGCGCCGATTGACGAATTTTCGCAAAATTTTCCAAACCTTTGGCCAGCTCCGGTCCGCTCCTATCCTGAAAATTTCACGGTGATTCGTCAAGCGGGAGCAGAGAAAAAAGGGGGGTCCCAAAACGTGTTTATCCCATGCATTTTCCCATAGGACCTGTTGACGCAGCTACAGCCCGAACTGCCAAACGGAATTACTCCAAATTTGGCAAAGAGGTAGTCCTCAGTTCAGACTCGTGCCTTTTGCTTAAATTGTGTAAATCCGTTCAGTAGTTTCTGAGAAAACTAGAGTTAAAAAGATAGATATATCTGGGCGGAGCCTAGAAAACATCTCCTCTTGAGATCTGATTGGCTGTCAGTACTTCATCCAAGAAGTGTTGGCAGCCATCTTAGGATCAATATACATGATAGTGATGGAGCGGATAAAATATTTTTCTTTTTATATACCCAATCCATTTACATATGTTTATATTAAAACGATTAATGAATAATTTTAATAACAAATAGTTGATGTGTAAGGACTAAACCAACCTTATTAACAGAAAGAACACACGTGGGAATGCGTTTGCATGGCTAAAATTAATAAGTGAACTAAGTTTGTATGCATATTAAAACGATAAATGTTGCTTGAGTAATGTTATTGTGATTTGCGCTTAAATAAACCAGCATTAACGGCTTTGGATGTTGCATATGGCTAGAAAAATGAATACACATAAGGGTATTAGCAAGGGAATAACACTGTTTTAATCATTTCTATGTATTAATTACAATTTTGTGTTTCTTTACTTAAAGTTGACTATTCTGGCCTACCAAAAGATGGCCGCCGACTGAAACCTAACTAAAGTACATTGCTTCATCATTTGAACAATGGAGAAAGGCGCCTGCACTGACTTCGTCCGTGTCCCTTGTGTGACCTGTGAGACCATGCCCATGAAGACTACCTTGGGCGAGGTGCCAATGCCACTGAATGTGAAGCAAATGTTGCTATTTGGAAATATGAACTGTCGAACCCAACCTGTTTCCAACGAACTGATACATTTAGGACTATGAAATAGTCTTTCCCATAAATTTAGTTTGAGACTTCTTCCACATGGGAAAATTTGAAAATGTTTCCTAATGTATTGAGATGTATTTGAATTCAGCCAATCGTTGGCTTGGGAAATGAGAAAATGTAACTTTAATATGTAAATTTTAGTATAAATATTAGTAGACTAGAGAGGGAATAGGCTACTCTACGCTAGACGCCACTTTATGCAGAAGCTATTGACGGAGAATCGATGATCAGAGATCTTTATGCTGACGGAGAGGACGGAGACGTTATAACTCTGATGAATTTACTGAGGACCAGTTCTGACTTAGAGAACGACATTTAGCCAGAATAGGTAAATATGACAAAAGATAATATTGCATTATTAGGATTTAACCTGCATATAAATTAGATAAAGAAAATCATTATTTGAATTACTGTGTCGGGTGATTATTTCCATTGAAATGTTTATTGATTAATTTGAGAGTAAAAGTATCATTAAACTAAATAACAACTAAATGATTTTATCGACCTCTTGATGGAGGAATTGTTAGGGTGATTCAGGAGAAGTGGTTTCCTCTATCAAAGAGAACAGTTGTGGTTGGGATTTGATATCCCTTTGTAGGCTAGGCCTGGGCGGCAAATTCCGTTCCGCTCGCGGAATTTGCGGAATTTGGGTAATTTCGCGTTCCGCGGAGAACGCGAAATTGCCCAAAAATCTGCTTTCCGCGACTTCGCGAAATTTTTTGCTTGTTCGCGTTCTCAATATGCGTGTTCGCGAGATATTTCACCCCGAGCACGCAAACAGCGATCGCGAACAGGAAAAAGTATCGCGAACAAGCAATTCGCGTGCTCGCGGAATTTCTGCGTGTTCGCGGAGATTTTTTACCGTTTCGCGGAGATTTGCGTAACGCGATTACGCAAATTCCGCCCACCCCTATTGTAGGCATGGATAGTTTGAGAGAATGAATGTTGGTGTTATGGGCCCCACCAGCGTATGATGTGTGTATGTGCGTGTGACTGAGAAATCATTCTGTCCGCGGAAGCAGGGGGTAATCGAGTGATCCTAACTGCACCAGTATTTCTGGTAGCAGAGGATGGTTTTTATTGTTTTGGTTTAATGATTTGGCATGTATATTATCGATTATTGATTGGTATTGATATATGTACTAACACTATATGTTGAAGTCGTCTTGAGTTTTATGTTGTCTGTACGGCTTCTGGGATGTAGGAAGTCGAGAATTGGAAACAGTTCCGTAGTAGAGCAGAGGTAAGTACTGCTCTCGGGAAAGACGGGATTGTGGCTGCCCGTAGGTATACGGGAGAAATGTGTGACAAGTTGCACGGCGCATTGTCTGGGTTCGATTCGGTAGCATCACCGAGTGTTACCATTAGTGATATTTTCTGTGTGAGAAAGGTATGAATGATAGCAAAGGGTTACCTGTGAAATTTTGGTCTTAGGTTTCAGGAAACCAATTGGCATACCGATAACGCTTATCAATGAAAAGGTAGCAGGTGTTCTCTGAGCTTGTTAGAAGGACAAAGTAGAGGTAAGCGCTGCTTTGTTAACGTATGTCAAAATTCTGTAGTAGGACACACTGTTCGCTGTTCTCGGAAAAGACAGGATTCTGTGTGAATGAACTATATTTTCTTGTGTGAAAGTGCGTGAATGAAATAGCATTCGGGTTAATTGCGAAACTCTGGATTTATTTCTCAGGAGCATTGCGTTTCCAACTATGTGTCTTAATTCCAGAGAAAACAGTTAATTGATGCTTGGTAGAAGGGTGAGTGAGAGGGATGTGCTACTTTGCCAACGGACGTAACGATTCTGTAGTAGGGCAGAGGTAAGCGCTGCTCTTGGAAAAACAGGATTCTCGTGGGAAAGGTCTTTTGCTATTCTGTGGTTAGCGAAGCAGACAATGGAGATGTTTGTATGTTGTAACTAACAAGTATTGTAAAATTGAAAAAAGTCTACCGAGTAGTTTTGTAAAGGAGGGGTAGACTGGAGACAGGAGTCAGGAGCAGGAGCTGCTGCAGCGACTGCTGACGTTAGGAAGATCACGCTGGGATTGGACGGCTAGTTAGAGGGGTAAAACGCTCTGGATTCGTGCGTCAGTGTAAACCCGCGCTAGGATTGGAGATTGTGACAGTGACGTAGACGCTCCAGGATTGGTGCGTTAGTGTGAGTCGCGCAGAGATTGGAGATTGTGAAAGTGACGTAGACGCGCCAGGATTGGTGCGTGAGTTAGGGTCGCGTTGCTATTGGACTAAAGTTCGAACAGTCGAAGACAAGACTAAAGGGTTGACGTGAGAAAGGAAGATGCATTATCATTCACCTGAGAAAAAGAAGAAATCCTTGTTTAGTAAAAATAAAAGGATGGTTTGTGAAAGACAAAGAGATTGTGACTAGGGAAGGACAGTTACTTCCTCCAGCGAAAACACCCGCATCCTTCATGGTTGCGAAATATGGGTACCACACTTGCATCTGGTTAGATAATTGGGCAAAATATACAAAGGAAGACAGAGTTTTAGCGTTTCCAGAAAATGGTTCCTTTAATTTGGCAATTTTAAGGAACTTACGGGAGGGGATGATGAGCTTAGATCCGCGACCTAGGCCTACGCAGTTTGAGGCATTGACAGAGTGGGAAGACGAGATGCATGAGCGAGAAAAGCAGAGAAATGGCAGTAGATATAGATATATGTTTGGACAGCCGAACGATCGTGAAACTCATTGTGATCGAATGAGAAGGTGGCGAGACGCAAGTATGACTGAAGGATTGTTTCCAGTAAGAACTGCAGGGGAAAGTGAGGGAAGGAAGTGCATAGAGAAGAAACATAATGTAGAAACGAGAAGGTACGGAGCAAATGAAACAGAAGACGATGTCTTAGATGATATGTTTTACAAAAGTCCACTTCCATACAGGCAGGAATCAGAAACGCCAACCGCAGGAACACCAGTGAGGGAAACTCTGAGAATCATTAAGACAGAAGTTGTGACTCCAGAGGTAAAGAGAAGGAATTCTCCTAGGGAACGGGAGATGGAAAATAAGGTAGAGAGTGAAAATTCAAGGGAACTAGCAAAAACCACATTAGAACTGACAGAGAAAATAAGAGAATTGATGAAAAATCTAGAAGCAGTTACAGTCCCTGTGACCATAGGTCCAGTTATGCCTTTTTTTGAGAAGCAGAAAGAAAGTGAGCATGGTCTAATAGTTCCGTATGTGAACAATAGACAGACAGAACAGCCCCTGATGAGATCAAAAGAGAATCCTTGGAGACACACCATGAGTGAAGGTGAACTACATGTGTCAAATAACCCATTTTATAATCCTGATACTGTAGAGAGAAGCAGAATGGTAGGGGGACCAATATTAGAACCACAAAGACTGACAGAACCAGGGAATGTAGAAAAATCAGTGGGTATAACTACAGACAAATTGAGCAAATGGCTGAAGGGCTTGCAAGGTAAAGAAAAGGAATCCCATATCATTGATGTGGCAAAATTACGGATGGTGTTGGAAGAATTAATAGTAGGGACCATCCCCACAGAAAAGCTGAAAAATTACCAAGATGAGGAATTGTTGTTTTTGTGTAAAAGTATCACTTGTAGAGCAAAGAATTTACATGACAGACTAGCAGAAATAGCAAGTGAAATGGGAATTGACATGGACAAGGTAAAAGCTTCACAGAAGCCTTACCGAGTGGATTTCACGGAAAAGGATATTGAGAATCTGAACACTGCAGGATGAATAGGGCAGATTAGGGACATAATCACAGTGTTGAGGAAATGGGGAGATGTGGACAAATGGAAAAGCAGGTGGTATAGGAAGCGGGATGATACCTCAGACTGAACTTTTCCAGCATTTCCTGTGAGAGAAAAGGAAAAAGTAGTGACAGAGTTTCCCATGAGAGAGATTCCAGGAGGGGGATATGTGCATGTCCCATGGACAAGACAGGACATTTTGTCATTTACAAATGACTTCCCTCGATTACGAGAAAAGCCGGTCGAGTGGTACAGACAGGTAGACAGATTTGTTAAATTGTCGAAAGTGCTGTGGATTGATCTGAATAGCCTATTTGATATAATAGTGCCAGCAGACTTATGGGCAGAATGCAAGATAGTCATAGATTGGTCCACTAAAGAATACCCGAGAAATCCCAAAACAGGAGCACCAGACCCTGAGGTAATGAAGAAATATGAACAAGTTATGGTGTTTTTGAAAAACAAACTACCTCCCAAAGAAACAGACTGAGTTAAAATAGATCGAACACATCAGGAAGCGAAAGAATCAGTTCACGCTTACTATGAAAGGCTAATATTAGCTTTCAAACAGTTCAGTGGAGATGATAATCTGGGAGAAATGGACCTAAGTCATTTTGTGTACAGATTTGTGTATGGTGTGCGTCCAGAAATTGGGGAAATGATAAAGCAGCATACCGTAGACTGGCAGAGCAAGAAAATAGATGAGATCCTAAGGCATGCTAAATACTTTAGTGATGAGATTGAGGCAAAGCAGCGAAAACTGAAAGAAAAGGCAATGTGGGCTCAAGTGAAAGTCGCAGAGACACAGGAAGCTCAGCTGGTTGAACAAGCTAATAATCCAGGTATTAAACCGAGATTTGGCCCAGGAAAAGGAAAGGGTGATATAGAAGAAGCTAAAAAGAAGTTTCCATGCCACAACTGCGGAATGTTAGGGCACTGGAAATCTGAGTGTAAATATCCACCAAGTACTAATAATGAAAATCCATCATTAAATCCACAGGTGCAGTGTGAGGGGAGTGGCCCCCCGCCGCAACAGCAGAAGGCTGTTAGTCCACAGAATCAGGTGCCATAACCGCCATTACCGCAAAGCAGGAACACCCAAAGATATAGCAATGAAACGGGATTCTACAATGAAGAACAGGTAAACAAACCGCAACGCGCGAGCGCTGTGTCACAATATTGGCTGCGAAATGACGAGAGTGAGTCAGAGGAGACTTATTGACGGTGCCGAAGAGAGGAAGAAGGGTGCGTACTTGGCGCAACTCTAGAAATAGATCAGACAGGACCATTTGTGGATGGGAAAGTTAATGATGAAAACATTACTTTTCTAGTAGACACTGGAGCTACGCGATCTACTGTCAGGTCAGCAGATGTGAAAAATCTTCCTCTTTCGGATGAAACAATCCAAGTAGTCGGTGTGTCAAACACCCAGATTAGGACCTACCTTACCGAACCGGTAAAGGTTACAATAGGGAAATTCACAGACATGCACCGATTTGTGGTGTGCGACACTAGTCCTGTGAATCTGTTAGGAAGGGACCTACTGTGCCAAATGAATTGCACCATATTCTGTACTCCAGATGGAATAGCATTTGAGACACCAGATGAGGATGTACTGTATAAGATGACAATAGCTAATCAAGAAAATGGAATTACAGGAACTTATGCAGTATTTAACCCAGATGAGTTACCCAAAGAATTGAAGCAGTCAGTGAAGGCAGGAGTCTGGGATTTTACTGGAGAAGATGTTGGCCTTATGAGAAATATAGATCCAGTAAAGATTACACTAAAAGAAGGAGTAGTTTATCCAAACATTCCCCAATATAGATTGACACCGGATATAATTGAAGGGGTGACACCTTTAATTGAGAAGATGATTCAACAGGGAGTGTTGAGAGAAATAATGAGCAGTCCATGTAACTCACCTATAATGGGACTGAAAAAGCCCAATGGGAAGTTCAGGATTGTGCTAGATTTGAGAAAGATTAACAATATTGTTGTGTCATGTTGTCCCATTGTTCCAAATCCATCAGTGATTTTATATCAGATTCCCCATGATGCAGAATGGTACACAGTAATTGATTTATGTCATGCTTTCTTTTCCATTCCGTTGCATCATGACAGCCAGCGGATTTTTGCATTTCGGTTTGGAGAACGTATTTTGGCATGGTGCCGAATCCCACAGGGGTACACAGCGAGCCCCTCAATTTTCAATCAGTTGCTGAAGAAATCTCTGGAAAGTCTTACCATGCCTGAAAATTCAGTTTTGGTTCAATACATTGACGACCTATTGGTGGCGTCAAAGACACGCGAGGCTTGTGAAACGGACACAATAGCTTTGCTGAATCATTTGGCAGATGGAGGACTAAAGGTATCTCCGACAAAATTGCAATACTGTAAAAAAGAAGTACAATATTTGGGTCATACCATCGAAAAAGGGCTGAGAAAAGTAACCATAGACAGGATCAGAATTATTAGAGGAATGAGAGCTCCAATGACCCAAAGAGAGGTGAGAATGTTCCTAGGGATGGTTGGTTACTGTCGTCAGTGGATAAGTAACTTTTCCCTGATTGCCAAACCATTGGTAAAATTGACAAAAAGTGAGGTTAAAGACCCCCTTGAACTGAACAAAGAAGAATTGGCAGCATTCAAACAACTAAAGAACAGTCTTTGTGAAGCCCCAGCTCTGGGAATGCCAGACTATGAGAAAGAATTTGAGTTATACTGCAGTGAGAGAAACGGATGTGCACTCTCAGTGTTAATACAGAAACATGGAAGGCAAAGGAGACCAGTGGCATATTTTTCGTCAATGTTAGATCCAGTGGTGGTAGGTCTGCCAGGATGTCTGAAAGCAGTAGCTGCTACATGCCGAAACCTAGAGCAGAGTGAGGGAATCGTGATGGGGTATCCAGTAAGAGTGTTCGTACCTCATAATGTGGCGATCCTTTTAACAAGGAGCCGAACACAATTCATGTCACATAGTTGGCTGACTAAGTATGAGATGGTCATTCTAGGTGCAACCAATGTGAGTCTGGAAAGATGTGTGAATGTGAATCCAGCTACACTTTTGCCTGATGCAGAGAGAGTAGAGGTAAGAGATGATGTTGATCATGATTGTCTGGATGTGCTTGACTATTGCACGAAACCTCGACCTGACATAAAAGATTTACCCTTGCCAGAAAGTGATTATGTGTTGTTTGTGGATGATTCATGCTTGAGAACAGATGAAGGATTGTTGAGTGCAGCCTATGCTATATGCACAGTTGCTGCAGTCATAGAAGCATCACACTTGAAAGGAGTTAAATCCGCTTAAGTAGCAGAACTAGAGGCATTGACTAGGGCATGCAAAATTCTGAAGCATGTGAGAGTGACTGTGATAACAGACAGCCAGTACGGCTTTGTAGTTGTCCACGATTTTGGCCAACTTTGGCTGCAGAGAGGTTTCCTGACCTCAAGTGGAACTCCTGTAAAGAATGCAGAAGTGGTGGGAAAATGTCTTGAAGCAATACAGTTGCCAAAAGAACTGTCAGTGGTAAAATGTGCTGCTCATAGTCAAGTTAGTGATTATATCACTACTGGGAACCGATACGCCAATGACATGGCTCAGTACTATGCCCGAAATCAATATTTGATCAATTGGGCCAAGGAAAAGGAAATGTTTTCTTGCTCCATAATGTTTACTAACGTTGTGGGAACATGGGAAGAAGTAAGGCAGTTACAGGATGAAGCAGGAGATGAAGAAATGAAGCAGTGGGTAAAAGCAGGTTGTGCACCAAGGGAGAAAGATCATGCGTGGGTCTATCGGGATGGGAGACCAGTAATGCCTGATAGCATGATGTCAACCATGGCACGGATGTATCATGGCCAAGGACATCTGGGAAGGGATGCCATGATAAGGGCTTTAAAGCAGACCTGGTACAATGCAAAATTCAGGTTGATAGCCGAGAGTCTCTGTCAAAGATGCCTGATATGTCAGCAGTACAATCCTGGAAGGAAAACAGTGGTGAGCCTAGGCACAATAGGCCGAGAGGGAGGACCCTTCACCAGAATGCAAATAGATTTCATTGAAATGCCCCCTTATAACAAGTTGAGGTCTGTTCTGGTGGTAGTTTGTCTGTTTTCCAGGTGGGTGGAGACATACCCAACAAGAAGAAATGATGGAATCACAGTGGCCAAGCTCTTGTTGAGGGAATTCATCCCAAGATACGGGTTACCAATAACCATAGAATCAGACAGAGGAGGACACTTTTACAATGAGATCATGAAATTGATTTGTGAAGCATTGGGTGTACAACAAAAACTACACTGTGCATATCGACCAGAGGCTTCTGGTTTGGTTGAGCAAATAAATGGTACAATCAAAAACAGAATAGGGAAAATGTGTTTAGCCACAGGAATGAAATGGCCTGATGTCTTGCCTCTAGT
This sequence comes from Triturus cristatus, assembly GCF_964204655.1. NCBI lineage: Eukaryota > Metazoa > Chordata > Amphibia > Caudata > Salamandridae > Triturus > Triturus cristatus. The sequence continues at coordinate 115,410,007 of NC_140588.1, forward strand.
CTTGATGACAATCAGGTCTACTCCAGACAGAACTACAGGTTTGAGTCCCCACGAAATTATCATGGGACGAGCAATGAGACACGTATTTGTTTCAGTCAACAAGTTGTTGATAATAACTGATGACATGATTTTGGATTGCTGTAAAGGCCTGGCTGACGGAGTCCATTCTGTGTTTCACCAGGTTGGAGCAGACGCCACCACCCTTGAGAGAAAAACAGCTCATGACCTAAGCCCAGGTGACTGGGTAAGAATAAAAGTCGACAGAAGAAGGAATTGCTTGGTTCCAAGGTGGGGAAGACCAAGGCAAGTTATCTTGACTACAACAACTGCTGTGAAGTGTGCTGGACTGAAAAATTGGATACATGCAAGTCACACTTTGAGAGTTCCAAATCCAGCAGATAGCATTGGAAAATAATATTTCGATGAATCAGGATCAAGTGATGATTCAGGCGATGAGAATGCAAAATCAAAAGAAAATCCTGAAAGGGGCGAAAAGGAGCCAAGACTAGTTCCAACTCCCAGAGAAGAAATTCTGAGGAAAAGATGACAGATTTCAGATGGTTCAGAGTCTAGAGACGAGCAAAACGCCAGTGGCGAGCACAGAAAGAAGAAGAGGAAAGAAAAGAATGTCCAGTCAGAAGTAACATTTACCCCAGACGAAAGAGTAGAAGAAGTTCCACCTGAGGAAATACTGGAAGGAGAAAAAGGGACAGTCACAGAGAGAGAGGGACCGATTGCGGAAGACCCCTGAGGAGTTGTAGGGAACTGCAACACACAGCTAGGTGAAGGGACAAGTAGTCAGCAGGAAGATTGCGTGCCGGAGACCCGAGGAGGGACAGAAGTAGGGCAAACACAAGAGGTGGAAAAAGAGACTATTGAAAAAGAAAAACCAAACGAGACAGAATCTGAAGACAGTGAAACTGAAATACCAGAGGGTCGAGTTCTAAGGAAGAGTACTTGGATTGAGGAAAGAAACAGTAAAGACGGCAAAACAAGAAGGAATGCTAAAGGAGACCTTTGGCCAAACAAAATAAAGAGATTGAGATATCGATTGACACGAGTCAAACCCTCAGAAGCTGAACAAGTGAATGAAGTAACAAGTCAGCACAGAGAAAAAGAGGGAGAGACAGAAGTGTCTGAAGCAAACAAACGATTGTGAAAACCAAACCAGAAGTATAATTCACCTGAATGGACGTACGTGGCACTGCCTGAACAAGGAGGAGAGGTAGATAGTCAAGGAAATCCAGAGGAGGCTTTACTGAAAGTATTGAAGGAAGAAGAAACAGCGGAAATCCTGAGAGTTATCCTATCCGATATCGGAGAAGAAGCGGAAGATCAGGAAATTCTGTATGTGGATGACGAGAAGGAAGTGAAAAATGACGAGAGGCCAAGCTGAGTGATTTCAAGCAGGTCCTTGTAGAAAATATGAAGGATTGAATAAGAAATTGAAGTATTTGTATCACCTGATAAGGGCCTAGCTCTTGCAGGAAACCTACAAGAAGCGGAGTAGAAGAGGCTAAGTCAAAAGACACGGTCAATTTTAACAAGATGGCTAACATAGATGATAACAAGAGTAGATGTACCTTCATGAGAAGATGGTGCAAGACATGTTGTTGTTGTACAGGACGATTAATGCTTCTTTGGAGCGTACTCGCTCTTTTGATCTCTTTCAAAGTAACTTTAGATACACTAGCAGGGCATACAGAGAATATGACTAACATAGTGAAGAGTTCACAAAAGGTAGTTCCATTTAAAACTAGCACTGAGCATATGCACAAGGATAGGTCTATAACTGATTTTTCTAGCAATGTTTTTTCCAAATTATTGTATGAATATGTAAGAACAATGGACGTAAGGGATTGCTACGTATGTATGCAATTACCTGCCTCTGTTTCAGAAGGGGTGACTTATCATCACCTTCCAGCAACTTATGGAATAACATGTAGCGTTTTAACCAGTATATTTTATCAAATAGGAAAATTATAATATAATCTGTCTAATATAGATAACATTCTTGGACAATTGCCCATGAATAATGAATTGAATCCAGCTAAAACTGCTAATGTACTAGGTGAGATTTTTATAGAGACTAAAGAACTAACTTTAGAATATATTTTTAGAAACAATTTAACTTGCAATTTGAAGACAGAAGAGAAAACCTTTCTAGATATGGTCGAAGAAAGGAGATTGAAAATACATAAAAATGCAGAAGGACATAAAGAAGGGGAAAACATTTGGGAAATAGATGGGAAAAAGGAGACAAAGGGTGATGCTAGACCAACAATAGCTTTAGATTCACCACAGAAAGGCAAATTATGCACTATGAGGGAAAGATCCCAATATGATTATTATTATATAGGGACAAGTGAGTGTCATGATACATATTTTATTGCATCTAGATGGGGATTTAGAGGCGGAGAAGATCCAGTTTTCCCTGGACTGTACTATATTTGTGGGAACAAGGCTTATTACAGGTTGCCTGACCATTGGTATGGCACATTTTATGTTGGCCTGGTCTTTCCAAAGATTTTTCACATGGATAGAGTAGAAAATATTGGACCACATAACCTACTAATGCGTAGTAGAAGAGAGACTTGGTTAGAAATTGTAGGTGATATTTTCGGAGCCTTGATACCAGCAGTGGAAATATCTTTGAATGCAAATAATATCCGGAAATTGTCAACCATAGTGGATTGCTTGTCAACAAGCACCGCTGGAGGATTTCTTTTGGTAAATACTGAAATGGTTGCCATGCGTGCTATGATTATGCAAAATCGACTTGCCCTTGATATCTTATTGGCAAAAGAGGGTGGAGTCTGTGGAATGCTGAAAGTTCAACATTGTTGCACTTACATTCCTGATGAAAGCAAAGATCTAAAAGTATATATTAAAAATATTACAGAATTGCATGATGAAATAAAACCACTGGAGGTTGAAAGTATCTGGACTAGAATTAGTAATAAGATGGCTGCTATTAAAGCTTTCTTAGGTAAATTAGGTAGTACTATATTAGGGAAAATATTATTTCCATTAACGTGTGTGATTTTCATATTATTAATACTTAGATTAGGATGTATGTGTTGTAGACATAGAAGAAATAAAAAGAAAATTAGACAAGAAATAATCAAAAAGAAGGAAAAGAAACAAGAAAGAGATTTTAATGAAATAGAATTGGAAGAATGGAAGGAGAGTATGTATGACAAAACAAAAAGGGAAGATGAAAAAGAAACAGAATTTTAATTGAGCAAGAAAACATTTCGAATTTCCATAAAAGGGGAAAATAAATGGATTTTTGTGGGTTTTGTTGTGGTGATAAAATCACCAAAGGGGGGATTGATGGAGCGGGTAAAATATTTTTCTTTTTATATACCCAATCCATTTACATATGTTTATATTAACATGATTAACAATAATGAGCCCCTCAAAATTCCTATTAAATATCCATGTGCCCTGTATTATGAGCAGAAAGAAATCCATACACCTTTTTGTACACATAAATGCTGTATGCTGTTTCAAACACGGGTATTCTAGTATTTCTATGTTTTTATTATGTAACATGTCACTTGGTAAAAGCAGTGACACGCATGCATACCTTCACAAACTTGGTCAGACTTACAACAGTGATATGCTTAGGATTGCTGTTTTATATTTGGTAAGTAGGCCTAACATTCTGAGCAGTCGATTAATAGTGAACCTTCAAGAGAAAAGTGAGGTTTAAGACATCTTGGGAGAAGGATTAGGGATTAGGCTACTGTGTATGAGTCTGTTGTAAGGTACGGTCAAAGTAGGCCTCTCTCTGCACCTCTGGTGGTTCTTTCTACACTTCTCTTACTTCTTTCTACACCTTTCTTCCTCTTATAGTTATAGTTATATAATTAGGCTGACATTTCACTCATACAAAACCAGAGAAATGTGGCCGTTATAGTTAGTTGAGCTAACTATAACTCGCGCCCCTGCAATGCACTGCTAATGATGCCACATATTACATCCCTCATGACATGGTCAGTGATATCACTGATGACATCACTCATGACATCTCAAATGACATCACTGATGACATAATTCACTTAATATCTGATGTACCTCCTCACACCCTAATATAACCTTTCATACACCCACTCTAAAATACAGACTACCATTCTCAAAACCATGGACACACCAATACCAGTTAGTACATACCCACTCAGTGATTCATAGGTCTACGCACATCCACTCACTCACCAATACAGTCACTCATACACACACTCACTCATCAATACAGCTTCTGATATATGCACTCATATACCCATACAGACACTCACATACTGACACTCATCCACAGAGATACTCATTCACCTAGTCAGTCACCTAAAAACTCAATCACACTGCCATTTACTCACCAATACAGTTATACACACACCACCTCACTTATTCATACAGATACTAACACATAGTTACTCTCTTATACAATCACTGACAGAAGCACACACTCATCCATACAGCTACTCTCACAATCACTCACTCTCACAAATAGTCACTTATATACTCCAACATTCACATATACTGCCTTTCACATATGTAGTTACTCACACATACACCACTGAGACATCCATTCACTCACCAACACAGCCAAATGCATACTTACTCACCCATACAGCCCTTTGTAGAAGCACTCATGAACCCATACACCCTCTGAATCACCCAGTCACACATCCATGGAGGAAGTCACAACCCCCCCCACCCACCCACACAGATACTCAGGCACCCATACTGGTAATTAGATAACAAATCATTAACTCATATAAACACTCATGTAGCTACTCACCAACCCATGTAGCCAAGTACATACCAACTGATAGACTGATACAGACATTCACACAGATTAGTCATTCATCCATGCACTCACTAAGACATGTTTAATCTCTCACTTAAACAGTCAGTCACACACCCATTAAATCATCCATTCAGACACTCATACACCCACTAATTCTTCAAAACACCTTTGTGTATTAATAATTAACATTCTTATACTTTAAAAAATCACCCAGTCTCTGGATGATTTCATTAGTGATGTCATCAGTGATGTCACTGACCATGTCAAGAGTGATGTAACATGTGACGTTATCAGCTGTGCATTGTGGGGCGCGAGTTATTGTTAGCTCAACTAACTATAACAACAGAATTTCTTTGGTTTTGTACGAGTGAAATGTCAGCCTAACTATAACATCCCTGAAACCTGTGGTTTTTCAGTGAATATATATATGTATGTGACGTACTGGCAGTCATCAGTAGGTAGTTATAGTTAGGACCTTGTTTCCATAGGAAAATGTTTTTTTAACGTGCTTAGCACTTTGACTCCATTTGACGTATCTTTACAAAAGATTCCCAAAAAAGTGCCATGGATTGTCTAGGTCTGCATGGAAAGTTTTGGAGTGGTCGGTAAAGAAGGGGCCATGAAAAAGGGGTGCTCCAAAAATGCAATTTCCCATAGGGATTTTGAACACGCCTACAGCCCAAATCAGAATTCTACCATATTTGTCAGAGATCTAGCTCTTGCTCCAGAAAGATCCTTTTTATCATTTGGTGGGAATCCATTTAGTAATTGTGGAGTTATTAAAGGAAAAAATAATTTGTATATCTAGGGACGCGGACCCTCCACAGATTTCCTGTGGTGGATACGTGAAGTCACATGCCACCAACAATGCCAGGACTAGCTGATAAAAACCTGGCCGAGAGTTTGCAGCCCCCATTGTAAGTACCAGACTCTTAAAATGTATCTACAAAATGATGAACAGGGTTGGGGTCAGGGTAGAGGTATCCTGACCCCATGAGTGTGTTAAAAGAATATCTGAGGGATCTAAGTCTTGTACGAAATTGAGTTACATCATTATTTTTCCTACTCTGGGAATCTGTGGATTTGATTTTTAAGTTTATAGAGCGCAACATGTACCTGGAGTCATCAAGGCCAGTTGTCCAGAAAACTATGACCTGCCTATAAATTTGTCATGAAGGAACTGTCTATAGTGTATAGAGTCAGGTCTTAAGTGCTTTGTTGAAGGGCAACAACTGAGGGAAAGTCCTCAGGCTTTGCAGGAGGGAGTTCCAAAGTCCGCCTGCCGCAATTGTGAATGCTCTGTCACCCCATTTCTTCTTTTCAGTTCCAGGCACAATGAGCAGATTTAGATGAGCTGATTGCAGGTTTCTCTCTGGAGAGTGCCAGCGGAACATATATTTAATTATTGATAGATTGGGGAGAAAACTTGCTTAAACGCTGACTGAGGGATAAGCAGAAAGATTTTCCTGAACATTCCTATGAGCCAGATGCAGGTTGCCACTAATTTCAGTGTCTAAGAGGAATCCAAGATTTTTAGCCTTCTTCGCTGGGATGGGGCAGGTCCCTAATGTATCTGGCCACCAGCTACTGTTCCAGCTCAATGATCCTATGCCGAAGAGCAGCACCTCAGTTTTTTCATAATTTCTTTTTAGTAACTTATGTCTCATCCAGTCTGCCACTGCTGACATACATATCGAGAAATGTTCTGCAGTGGAGACCGAGTTCTTGGGGACTGACACAATGATCTGTGTATGGTCAACGTAAGATAATACCTTCATCCCAAATTCCTGAATGATGGCTGCAAGAGGTGCCACATTGAGGTTAAACAGCAGAGGGCTGAATGAAAAGCCCTGCTGTACTCCACAAGGCAGAGAGAAAACTTCTGAGTAGAATTGCTGTAACTTCATCCTCTGTGAGCGATCCCTAAGGCAGGAAGACGGAAGGGCCAGGGCTTGATGTGTGATACCCAAGACTTAGAGGCCCTCAATCAACAGTAGAGGCGAGATAGATCCACCATGATGCTCAGCATGGCCCCCCATGTAAATTTGTGACAGATTTGTGAATCTTGAAGCACTTTAAAAATTACACTTTTAGACCTACTCAGATATCCACACAGGCACTCTTAAATCCATTTAGTGACCCACGAAGGCTGTCACTCATCCACTCACTGACCTACGCAGGCATTCACACACTCACTCACAGGCCACTATAGCTATTAACTCATCCACTGACATATCTATGCAGGCACTCACACACCCACTCACAGACCCATGCAGGTGGTCACATTCCCACTCACAGACCTACACAGGCACTTACAGACCCACTTACAGACCCACTCATCCACTCACTTACCCACTCACATACCCACACAGGCCCACATACACCCACTCACAGAGGTGCTCACACGCCTACTCACAGACCTATGCATTTACTTACAGAACAATTCAGAGTTCCACAGAGGCACTGTTACACCCACTCACAAAACAACACAGGCACTATTACACCCAATGACAGAGCCACAAAGCCACTCACATGCACACTCAGAGACCCATACAAGCATTCACAGACCCACTCACAGACCCATGCATCCACTCTTACACCAACTCACAAATCCACACGGAAACTCACATACACACTTACAGACCTACTCACACACCCACTCACATGCCAACTCAGGGATCCTCACAGCACTCACACAGCTTCTCAAAGTAGTACACTGTACTAGGGACTTATTAGTAAATCAAATAAGCCAATCCTAGAAAGCCAATCATAACACAATTTACAGTGGAAGCACTTGCCCTTTAGTAATGAATAGCAGTGAAAATGCATGCAGAGACACTAAACCAGCAAAAATGAAGTTCAGCATATCATCAAAAACAGGAGGTCATGCCCTAAAAAATACCTCATTCCTGGTTCCCCTTGCATATTTCAAAGCGATTGACGCGGACGTCACTACTTTACTGTGGGATGGGAAGCCAGCATGCATAGCGATGCGCAAACTAACTTGGAGCTGGTATGATGGGGGGATCGCTTTACCGAACATAAAAATGTATTATTGGGCCTCACAACTTATGATTATAAACCATTGGGCACATGCATCACAGGAAGAGCCTGATTTTCGAATGGATAGTTATGTCCGGCCGACTGACCGTATTCTGAGAGCCCCATACACTAACACAAGGAAGAACACCCTCACGGGCCTGACGGCGCATACGATCAAAATATGGCCCACCACGCAGCGGGCACTGGGATGGGACAGTAGATTAACGCAGGCTACACCGCTTTGGGAAACCCAGGGGCTAGGTAAATTACACAGCACTAAGGGATTTAAACAGTGGGACTTCATTGGTATCTCTAAAATAGGAGACCTCTGGGTAAGGGGGGAGGTTGCTACCTTTGCCCAACTGCGAGAAAAGTATGACATGGCGCCAACCGAAATGTTCAGATACACGCAGATATACACGCACTGATGAGCAATATACCACGCACTGATGAGCAATATACCACTAGGCGAGCAGCTACCGGAGGCCTCACCATTAGAAGACAGACTCCTTAGTGATCACATGAGTTCAAAAAGCCATCTCCCAAACTTATCGTAGAATTATAAACAGCCAACCGGACCCCACGGCGGCCCTACCGGAACACTCGCAGGCTGATGTGGGGGAATTGGACGACTCGGACTGGCAGGAGGCATTAGCATCTCCACGAGAGGTGGTGATCTCCTCCAAACTCAAGTTATTAAAGCTAAAGATCATCCATCGCATATACTACACGTGCATTACGATGCATACACTGGGCCGAGCACCCGACGCCCTATGCTTACGACAATATGGAACACCAGGCACATTCTATCACATCGTATGGCAATGTCCGCAGATTGAACCCTACTGGGGAAAAGTTAGGAGTGTGATCTCACGGGTGGGGGAGGCAGAGGTCCCACCAGAACCAAAAAGGTGCCTCCTCAACATTTGGGAACCAAGGATATGATCTTGAGGATGCAGGAATGGGCAGCGCTGAGGATGACAATTGCTAAACGTAAAATAGCACAAAACTGGGGTTCGGGGCTGGCCCCCACATATCGGCAATGGAGAAACGACATGGACAGCGCAATAGTGGTGGAAAGAGCGGTATATATGCACAGAGGTTGCCCCAAGAAGTGGTCTAGAATATGGGGTAAATGGAACACATTTAGAGGGAACATATGTGAACCCCCACGGGCAGAATCGATCTCGGATGTCAGTGCATAACGGGTGTCTCAAAATTATATATTCATGTTTTGCTATGCTACTATATGTTATGGCGGGAATGTTGAAATGTCAAATAGTTTTAATGTGCATGCATGAAGACAAAGGTCGAAAATATACTGTACATTAAGAAACAAGTACCTTTTCATATACGCTGTGAATATGGAACAAGTGGATCTTGTTTGGTCATGGTTTAAAAATTCAATAAAATATTTTTTTTTTTAAACCAGGTGGTCAAAAGGCACAAAGATGGGGGAAACACTCCAAAAGAAGCCAGGTCTAATAGATGGTATCAACAAAGCAGTGTTTGAGATGTCAAGGGGTGGTGGGTTGGACCAAAGGCTGCCAAAGCAGGCTGTCCCTAAGTAACAAGGGGGTGATAACATGGATAAGTGGCTGGCAGCATCTGAGAGGGCTATTAGAATAAGGAGGGTTTGCTCTCAATACTGTGATTCACTCCTGTGGGAGCTGATCCCAGTAGGAGGGATGGGCTCCTGACCCTAGAGGGGGAAGCAACATAATTGTATTCCCACTTGAAACAATATCTGATCAGGAGGTTTGGTCTCACCCCAGAGCTGTACAGGATGAAGATTAGGGACACCCAGAAATCCAGCAGCTAATCATGGCTGGACTTAATTGATCTATCAGTACAGACCCTAGAGGGCTGGATAGAGGGTAACAAGGTAAATACCTATGAGAGGCTCTACAATTTGTTCATGAAGGAGCACATATTGGCTATTTGCCTCTTAGACAAGTTATACTACTATCTAGCAGCTTCAAAGCTTTCTAGCCCCAGAGAGGTGGCTCTGAAAGCTGATGAGTGGGCAAGGACAAGAGTACCCAAGAATTCCCTGGGAATGATTCCAGAAAGGGGGGGGGTAGGCACACAAACGCCAAAGGAGGGAGATAGTAGGCTCACCAAGGAGATATCCCTCAGTACCCCAGAATCCTAAAAAGTAGGACAGTAGATCCCGCCACGCTGAGGCAGGGGGACACAGGGCATAAAATGTACTTGGACAACAGGGTGTGTTTTGACTGTCAGCAGTCAGGTCACTTCAGTAGTGCCCCTCTGTTCCAAGAAGGTGGTTAGCACTGTGCTGTTCAGTGTAGCGATAGGGTAGGACACCTCAGATGAGGAGGCCCTCATAGTATTCTGCTGGGAGACAGGTCCAGATGGTAAGCTGATGATCCTTGAGGGTGGGATTAGGCACTTCCACCCCATTTAGGCGAATGGGATCATTGCCACTTGCCTGAAAGACACACGTGCCAGTCACACCATGGAAGTTGACAGGTTGGTGTCCCCAAATCAGCATGTACCAGGAGAGACAAGAAGAGTAAAGGTAGCTTCAAGTAAAATCACCACCAAACCTTTAGTCATAGTGCCCCAGGAGAGGGAGGGTGCCTATGACTGGTATGAGGTGATAGACTGTTCTGACCTCCTCTTAGAATGTCTCCCACACAAAACGCAATATCCTCTCAGAGGTTGGTCTGGTCCCAGGTGGGGTGGTCACCCAGGGTACCCCCCATCCCAAAGATCCTGGGGAGCCAGCACCTGCATCTAGGAGACTGAGGTGCCAAAAGAAAAGAAAAAGGTACGCCGCTCTTTAAGAAGGATCCGGTAAGTAAAGGGCCTTCTGACCCAGTAAGGGAAAAGCCCAGATTTGGCATTGTTAAGGCTTCACCTCACCACAAGGAAGTACTGAACAGTCATCAGCTGTCAAGCAGCAGGGAGTTACCTTTGCCCTGACAAAAGGGAGAGTGAGATGAGTGTGTTTGCCGCATGATGTGGTAACCCCTTACTCTACACAGCAAGAAAGGTTCCAGGAGCCCACAGTTGCCCCTAAGGCAGCTCAGACACCTGTCACTGGAGAGCTTAGAGGGTGGTTCTGGATTCTGACCGCTGTCAGTAGTCTCTGCTGGGTTCTGGCTTTCATGGCAGCACTGTGCATCACATGGAAGGCAGACCCCGTAGACAAAAGACAGGCAGGCCTCCTAAACCTACTGGTCATGGTGGAGGTGCTCACATATTGGATGACCTATAGGTGTTGCCCTAGCAAGGTTAGAGATAGAAGATGTGGGCACCTCACTCTCAAATATAACAGGGGAGGAGTAAACCAACACACATGTAGTGGGGTTTCAACTTGAAATAGGTCCCGTTACTGTTGAGATGGGTCAATTGCCCAGAGGGAGTAACCTTAAAAGGAGGATTTGAGGCAGAATAGGGCCTGCAATGGTAAACTCAGTTTTCTTCACTGTCTTCCTCGCCTGAAAATTCAGGTAAACTCCCCCAGGGTTGGGCTGAGTCACCGGCATATATACTAATAGCAATTGCAACCTCTGCAATTTGTATATTATCAGGCTGATCAAAAGAGCACATTTTTGAATTTTATGTTAGCACAGTATAAGTAATGTTAAAGTCATGTACAGTGTTGTATAGTGCTGTTGGACTTGGCCTTTTTTTTGGCAGGTTCACCCCTGAATGTTTTGCCTTAAGCTCTGACATGGTGGTAGTGGTTTTAGGCCTCTGGGCACTTTAGCTCTGTGGCCCAGTGTAAAGTGCGTGCACTCTCTGAGTGTGTGTGGTGAGATTGGCCTGCCCTCCCATAGGAATGCATGGGGGATATGTGTGTCCATGGTAATTCCTGGTGTGAGAGGAGTGCAGGGTCGAGTTTAGTATGTCTGAACTTGTGAGGATAAATGCTGTGCAATGGTGTGCGCAGATTTATGGTGACATGCCACTTTTAGAAGTTGGCATTTCTGTGTGATGTGTGTCAGCCTGCCTGATGTGAATTGCATGTCTGGCTTGTGATTGACAGGAGCCGAGGGGTGTGGGTGGCTCCAGGAGACAGGGTGAGTCAGCCCAGGGATGAATAGAGAGATCTGCATGCAGATGGGATGGAGGAGTTGCACCTGGGACCTGAATAGGGCTGTGCCTTCCCTCCACAATGCTGGCTCCACCCCCTGTGGCGTTTCTGATCACTGAGCCCCGATCTTACAAAGGGGAGAGAAGCTGGGCAAAACAAAGTGCTCCAAATCCCCTCTAAACCAGTTCTGACTGGTATCCCCAAGCCCTGTGCTGTGACACAAAGGGATGTTGCTGATATAAATATAGGGGCTGTGACCCCATGAAGGACTTCAGTGTGCTATAGTTGGTGCTGGTCCTGCTGGGGCGTGCTGCTGCTGGGGCCCAGGGGGGACTGCCAGGAGGGCTTGCCTCCCTGGGCCCTGCATTGCCCTTAAATCTCTACAGGAACTTTCTGCTGATGCTTCTTACTACAGGACCTTTTGCTTCTAGCACCCTGGGAGCTCTATATTTTTAATTTGACCCAGAGGAGCGCTGGAGCTCCGCAGTGCCGAGCTGCACAGGATCCCTGAGGGAATCCCCAGCTTTAAATGCGGGTGCCCACCCCGCCTATGTGCTCGCTAGCGGGTGCCCACCCCGCTTATTTCCTTTGTTTGAATGGCGGGAGCCCACCCTGCCTATTGATCTTTAATGGAGCAGGTGCCCACCCCGCATTGCCGCCAGAAGAAATGATCACCGCAGCGGCTCGGGCCACGGCCGTCCAGGAAGTCAGGCACACCTGCCTGGGACGTGGGCAGGGCCTGCCGCCGAGCTGGAAGAGGCCGGCGTATTGTGATGATGCGGGGCTCCCATGCATGAGGGAGAGCCCTGCAGTGGCAGCCGAAGTACACCGGAGTCCTGGGTCCCAGGAGGGGGCCCGGGTGAAGAGAAAGCACGGCCGAAGCCACCAACAGCAGCGCGGGGCTCCCAGGAGTGGAGGGAAGCCCCACGCCGCAAGAGAAGGGCTGCCGCAGGAGAGAAGTGCTGCTGGTCCTTGTGAAGAGACCCAGAGCGGCACCAGAGCCCGGTGAGTAGGGGCTTGGCTCAAGTTGGGTTTCCGAGAGAGGCACAGAGTCAGAGCGGTCCCGTCTAGCAGCGGGCCGCTCCAACGCTTGAGGGGCAGCTTCTGGAATGCAGGAGAGAGCCCCAGTGGGCCCCACAGTTCTTTGGGGGAAAGTTCTGTTTTTTGTGCATAAGAGAGCTCCCGTGGGCCCCAGAGTCTCGGGGGCAGATCGAGGCGCATAATCAGCGGCTGGGTGGTCCCGCAAGAGAGCGGGCCACCCCAATGATGGGGGCATGGGATTTAATGCCACTAGGGGGGTCCAGAGAGCACAGAGGTACCGGGCCCCCCTCCTTTATGCAAAGTGACACGAACTGGGCACAAATGAGAGAGAGTCCCTGAGAGGGACCAGAGGCACAGTGAGTGCCAGTGAGTTTCACAGCTGCCCAGCAATTAGTGGGCAGCTGCTACGTTTAGGTTGGCGCAGTTGCACCCGTGGATTCAGCTGCATAGGCAGAAGCCCTGACATTATGGACACAAGGCATTTGAACCCTCCAAGAAGGCCAGTTGGCCAGGGGGACTATGAGGTTAATAGGGCGCCAGGCCCTAAGGTGATTTATGTGGTGCTAGGAAATGTGAATCATGTGCTAGGATTTACGCACCCTGGTTTTATGCATTATGTGTTCATGTGTGAGGTTATTGTCTGGTGCGTTTAGTCATATGAGAGAACTGCATAATGTGTTTATGCCAGTGAGACTATTTCCTAATGTGAGTTATACTTAGGAGGTTAGGGTCTAATGCACTTAGAATTATGAGAAGATCATATAATGTGTGTTTATGCTGGTGATGTTGGAGCAGAATGTATTTCACACCTAAATGTGATACTGTGCATAATGTAGTTTATTTTACAGGATGATGTCTTGTCGTGTTCTATGTTTATGATAAGTTCTACATTTACTAAGTTCACTAAGTGATGGTTCTGACAGTGGTTCAAGTGGCCCTTTCATGTGTATATAATCCCTTGTAGATATGACCTAGCGCCAGGTGGCACGATGTATATTATATGAGTACCATTCTAATGTGTTATGAGAATACAAAGGCTATTTGTGATATAACATTGTGTGGAGTTCCTTTTGTAGTGTGCCTGGGATGTTGTTGCGGTGTGCTTTACACATGGCCTCCGGGATAAGCCTGACTGCTCGTGCCAAGCTACCAAGGGTGTGAGCAGGGGTTATCCTTGGCGTGTAACTCCCTTGTCCTGACTAGAGTGGTGGTTTCTGCCTGGCTTTGGCGCAAGCCATAGCCAACCAGAGATCCCATTTCTAACAAGTGCAATAATGTGTTTGTTGATTGTCTAAATGCGGGCAAATGGACGTCTTTAAGTGTATGGGAAATTGCACCAAAAATTGTGATATAACTGGTAATAAATACACAGGTTAAGGCAATTTATTTACTTGACCTTTAATGTAAAGTAATTACAGCTTGGGCAATTAGTTGTAACTTTTTTTTTAGAAAGTGGACATTTCCCTGTGCTTAAGAATCTTTGTGGTTGGCAGCCTAACTCCAATCAACGTCTAGGCCTGGGTGACAGCTACACTTTACACATACCTTCTAGATAGCCATCTCACAAGAAGGGTTGGGTGTGACAGGAATACGTCGGCATTCATCTGCATACTGAGTTACATTCATACTTAACATTTGTAAAGGCTCTGTCCTGCCCTCACATAAAGGGCTGATTTACCCCCTAATGATGTTTGGAGCCAGGGATGGGGTTGAAAGGGAGTGTTGTGCACTTCTAAGATTTCTTTTGAATTCACCTCTTGAACAAAGACCATTTTGTGTATAAGTACAGGGGCTCTGACACCATGTGGGCAGAACAGTTTTGGTTCTGGAACCCAATCTCTTTCAAAAGTACTGCTGTGCTGTTTAAAGGACTCATCTGGACTGCTCCTCTTCTGTTGCCCTTCTGCTTGCCACTTGCTAGGTGGTATAAATAACTGAATTGCTTTTCTGTTTCCTGCCCTGTTGCAAGCTGCTCCCTAACATTGTTCTTCTAAGGCACTGTGGTATCAGGAGGAACCACCATTTAATCTTCTTGCTTTGTTGTGTGCTGGCTTGCCCTGTGCCCCCCAAGTGTTCTCCTGGTACTGGTGGCTGCCCCAGTATTGGCCATGGGACTCTGAGTCTGGCCCTTGCAGTTCCTACAACTAGCATGTTGTGAGCGCTTTATCTTCCTCCTGAAGTCATCGCTGGCTAACGCAATGGTGTCTCCCTGCCTGAACTGAGATTTCTGAGTGCTTACAGTGAAACGGCAGCACCAACGAATGAGCCCTGTCTGCCATCGTGTATGAGGGAGAATTACTGGGGTGTTAACGTGTACCCCACCTGAGTGATGCTACACAGGCCGTGTGCTGATTGGAATCATCACTGAGTGGAAATGCCTGCAGCAGCTCTCCACGCTATCTTTCCTGACCACACATTGCTAGTGGGATAAGCATGCTTACTACACCAGCATTGGGGGGAAGTGCATGCCACAAGGGAGTATGGAGGCCCCCCCTGTGAAAGCAGTAATGCCCTCAATCTGTCCTGTGTGAAATGGGAGACTGGGTGCCTGCTTGGGGCTCCCGCTCCGGGCCAAATTGCTGAACAACTCTGGGCACACCTACTCCTTGGAGGGGGGAGGCCGCCACAGTGCATTTCATTCCCTGACACAGTTTTTTTGGATTACTACTGTCGGCACTTTTGGTTGTAAAGGAAGCTCCCAGGCAACTACACTGATAAACCTGCACACAAGGGAGCAGGAGTGGTCTCCCTGATGGATTTAGTTGTATATGGGGGTTTTCCCGCCCCCTGTGTTTGGACCATACCTGCAAACTCTTTGTTCCGCAATTTTTTGCATTGCCTTCTTGGTCACACAAGTGATTTCTCAGCCCAATGGGTAATATGACTGTAATTCCCCAAAGGGGAGCATCCATATCTTTTTAAGCACTGAGATTTACAAGGCTTACAGTTTATATCTGCATTTATCCCCAAAGGAGCTCATTGTGTACCACAATTACCGCATAGCCTGTAAAAGAACCACAGACTCTAAGTGTTCCCTGCATTGGTAGGTGATTTACACTATGTTTTTATGGGGTTATTTAGTGGTTGATGTACGGATGATGATACCTGGTGATTTATTTGTTTTGCTTCTAAAACCTAAACTGCTGCATTTCATGCCCTGACGTCTAATGTATATCGTTTTGATTCTTGCATTGTCAGGATACAGAGTTTACTATTTCAGTATGGCCTAGTATGCACAGTATTTATGAATTATGTCATTTTGATCTTTGTTTCATGCACAATATACTATATATATATTTGTATGACCTTGTGTGGAGTCTCTTTGTTGTGTATTCATTGTGTGTTGCGCAAACGCTTTACACATTGCCTCTGATGTTAAGCCTAAATGCTCTGCGCCCAGCTACCAGAGGGTGAGAACAGGTTATCTTTAGTGTGTAACTTACTTGTCCTGACTAGAGTGGTGGGTCTTGCCTACATTTGGTGCATACCCGAGCCAACCATAACCCCAATTTCTAACATTGGTGATCAGCAGTGAGGATAGTATTTGCATTTGTGTGATACCACAGTGACTTAATGTTGCACTCCAGCTTTGCACTTATTCCATAATGTGTTTTTCTCCTGTTCTCTCTTTGGTCATCTTTATTGTTTACTCCTGCTTCAGCAATTATGCCTGGGAATCTTGTTGTTGTACTTGTGTTTTTATATTGTCAAAATTGGGTTAATCTTTGATCTTGATGACCTGATGTGGTACAGTCTGGAGGAGTTAAAGGTTTTCTGCAGAGAGAAGAGAATAACTGTTAGCAAGGAGTCTGACAAGTGGGACCTTCAGAAATCCCTGTACTATGTTGATAGGGACCACAGAAAAACATCAACAGAGAACCAGGAGGGTGATGGTTTTGAGGTAGACACTGAGGAAGACCCTGAGATTAGTGAGGACTCTTAGTGGGAGGGTCCCCGATTTACACTCCATGAGGGCAGTGGCCCTGAAGAGTTTGAGGAGGAGGGAGAAAATGACTGGGCAGGGATGCCGGTAGATGAAGAGGACCCCATAAAAAGGAAGTCCCTCGCTGGGTCTAGTGCCAGGAGCAGTGTTACCTCCTAAACCTTGTCCCCTAAGGAACTTAGACATTGACAGGCTGAGAGGAACCTGAGGTTGCAGCTGGCTCAGCTGGCTGTGGAAGAGAGAGGAGCAGAGGCTGAGAGTGTCTTAGCTGAGGAGAGGACGGCCAGGGCTGAAAGGGCCTTCACCAGAGACAGAAAGGGCCTGTGGTGGAGAAAAACTAGATCTTGAGGAAAGGAAATTGGCCCATAAGACTCGTTTAATAGTTCCGGACTTACCATAGGTAGAGTGCTAAGGTGGCATGAATATTAAATCTAGTGGTAAAAATACCATCCACATACCCACAGACTTGGTGCCTAGCTTCAAGGAGGGCCATACGTTAGTGGTTGCAGGAGGGTGAGAGAGTTCTGGCAATGTACAAGATCCCTGAGGTGGATTGGGGAAATTATTAAGTTATTTTCCTGAGGATGGGCGGGAAGCCCCACTGGGGCTAGAAGGTAGTGACAGGTAGAGGTACACCCCCATGAAGGAAGGCCTGATAAGAAAGTATGGTCTCACCCCTGAAGATTAGAGGTTGAGGTTGAGGTTCAGTGGCAGCAGGAAGCTGTCTCACCATTCTTGGGAGGAATTTGTTGAGGATTTTTGCAAACCACTGGATGGATGAGTGAAGGGCAGCAGAGTAAACAATTTTGAAGTGCTGTACAATCTGATTGTCATCGAGAACATATTCCGTTTTTATTTTCCTGGGCTATGCCAACACATTTTGGAGTGTAAATCTGTGACTCTGGGTGAGTGCCGGAGGATCTGGAAAGGCATTAAGGAGTGAACCTAACGGGAGTGACTCAGGTGCAAGCAAGGGCAGAGGAGGTTCATATTAGCCCCAACAGTTGCCAGTGTAGTGGGGTGGGCAAAAGGTAGCATGTCCTTTTGAAGATTAAAAGGCAAGATGGGGGAGGGCGAAGACCAAGGGTGCCCTCTGCCCAGCCTGGAGGGGGCCCAAGGATGGGAGACGCATCTGTACCGGTAGACCTTCAACTGAAGGGGACCCCAGAGTGTCAGGAGAAGTTGGAGGGCCTGCAGACACAAGTGTCCAACCAGTTCTGGTGTCTGTAGGTAACACCCCACAGAGGAGGGAATAGAAACCCCAATGGAGGGGTTTGATGGGGAGTAAGGATGCTCCTCTAGCTTCCATTCAGCCCAAGAATACAGACCTTGGATGGGAGAACCAGGTTCAGGGTATCACCCCTGACCTGGGGGAAGGTGCTGCTGTCACAAGTGTCCCAAACGATTTACCTTGTGGGAGTACCACTTCCTCCTAGAAGGAGGGTGTGGAACTCCCGAAGGAGGGGCCAGATGGGGAGGAAGGACTTACTCCTAACCGCGGTTCAAACCAAGGGTACAGACCATGGGTTGGAGGACCTGTTGCAGGATAGCATCCCTGAACTGGTGGGAGAATTGTGTAGGAGGACTGCTAAAAGTGCCCTTACAGTTGTGGATTTTCCAGGCACCACTCCCAAAAGGATGGTACTGAACCTCAGAAGGAGAGGAAGTGGGAGGAAGGACACGCCCCTGACTCCTGTCCAGGCTAAGGGGGTCATTACGATGGGCGAAGGACTGCCACCGCCAGCCGTGCGGTAGCGGACCGTGCAACGCCATCGGACCGCGATTTCCCCCGTCATTTGATGATGGCGGGGGATCCAGACTGCGACCGTGGCAGATGCAAAGACCATCCACCATGGTAACGCCACAGGCAATCATTAAGATTGCCTGGCAGACCGGTCTGCATCCGTAAAATGGTGGCTGTGCCTAGCAGGCACCGTCTGCCAAATTAGGATGCTGTCTTCAGCCAGCCTTTCCATGGCGGGTAAACCACCATGGAAAGGCTGGCAGGGATTGGTTTTGGGGGCCTGTTGCAGGCTCCCCTTGTATCTGGGGATGGTAGTTGTGCACTGGGGGTACCATTTCACTGCACCAAGTGGCTGGCCCCATGTGGTGCCTGCCACGTAGTGCAGTGAAATGCACAACATGCATTTTGATCATCGCGGTGGGTGCTGCAGTCAGCAGCACCCGCTGCAATGTTAAAGTGCAAAATGCGACCACCATGGTGGCAGTCGCACCTTAATTGGGTGAGCGGGATTGCTGCATGTATTGCGGATGGTCCCGGTCACCACCACGATGGCAGATGGACTCCAGTGCATCCGCCATCGTAATCGGCCCCTAAGTGTACAGACCCTGGGCTAGAGGGACAGTTTCAGGATACCACCCCTGAATTGGTAGGAGATGGAGTGGAGAAAGGATGCAATGCACCTGGGGCTACCTCCCCCCACACTGAGACACCACAGAAGACAGAGACCCCAGGATGGCCTGGGGCCTGGCTCTGGATGCTGACAGCTGTCAGTGTCCTCTGTTGATTGCTGTCCTTGTGGACAGAGTTGTGCTTGGGTTGGGGACAGAAGTCAGACCCGAGGGGCAGAATTGGTCACATTGCATGGTTGGCCATGGTGGTACTGTCTGCCTACTGGAATGCATCTGTGAACTTCACACATGGGGTCTGCAGGTGAGGGGAAGGATTCCCGATGGGTTAGCAGAATGGGCCCTGAGAGTCAGTGTTGTGGTTGATGACCCACAAAAATGATAGTTTGACAAAAATAGAATAAAAAAACATACATACAAATAAACACACATGTAAACATGGAAAAGAAAATTCACTTACCTGAGCCTGAGCCTGCACCACGTCCTCTGTGTTCTCTACTCCCTGGCTCCAGACATATGAGAGCACGGGGTCCCTCAGCTTCCACAGGTACTTATCCAATCTGGATGAGATAGTCTGAGGGATTCCAACACGATACCTGCAGCGGTCTCCCGTGGCCTGGGAAGGGCGTGTGCCGCAACTGCGTGCGCAGAAGTTTCAGAGACAGCGACGAGCAGGGTTCAGCAGCTCCGATAGCCATGCGAGCGCCGGGGCAGCCCGCCGGAGAGGCTCCCCTGCTGCAGCCGCCAAGTTCAGGGAGCAAAGTTGGTCTGACGGAGGTGCGGGGCTGGTGCGGCCTCGGAGGCGACGGGGCCCGGACGCCAAGATGTCCGCCTGATCTCCACAGAGATCAATCGCACCGGACGAAGCCCGCCCGGAAGGGGGGAGTCATCCCCGTGCTGGTCAGCGGTGGCTGCTTGCCGTTACTGCATGATATATACGAAGCCGCGTGGTGCCCGGGAGCCCGGGAGCTGTGAGACCAGTGCTGCGTGCATACGACTGGTGCGGCCGGCCTCCCTGGCTGGGGGGGCAGCGAGGAATCACTCACTGTGTGCTGAGGTGAGGCTCTCTTCGTCCCTTGCCCCCTGTGTTGATGCAGGGATGAGGACTGCCCCGAGGTCCTGATAGCTGCGGAGGCTGCTGCGGACTGCCTATTTTAACGCCGGTGCGGCTCGCTCTCTTGCCCCCAGGCCGGATCGCCAGGGGGCCGAGAGGGACTGATAACAGTGAGAGTCAGCGCTGGGACTGTGTGCGGCCTTGTAATCACTGCCAGAGCTGCTGGTAGGGGAGCGGGCACACCGGTGAGAGGCCCTCTGGGTGCGAGACCCTCCCTGCCTCCCGCGGGGGCCCACGAGGGCGACACCTGGCTGCCTGCGGAGCTGCAGACTGGAATACGAGGGAGAGACCCACGCTGCGACGGGGGCGCTGCTGCCCTGAGCATTGGAGCCAGATGTGAGTGATCACGCTGCGGTGGCGGCATCCAGCGAGGCAGGGTAAGAGTGACATTGGGCAAGGACTGCTGGGCCCAGTACCTGATGGACTTAGGGGACGTGCCCTAATCCAGCATTGAGAGAGTGAGAGGCCCATTAGCGGCGGTGGACAGAGATCGCTGGCTAGCGCTTTGCCACGCCTGCTCCACCATTCTCCCCACGCTGCTCGGAGGCGTCCCCTCGGGAGAGACAGTGCTAGCAGTGCCTGAATCTGTTTGGCTGATTCCTTTGTGTCTCCTGTGGGAGTGTGGTGGGGCCCCATTGTGCCACGCGACCTCAGGACAAGAGTACCGTTGGCCGGTGAAGGCAGACGGACTCCTGCTGCGGAGACACATGACGAAGCGACGCAGGGTCGGCACTCCCTACACGCACTTGCAGGAGGGACCGTGCGATACACCACTTTTCGGAGGCCATAGACTTCGCTCCGTATAGAATTACATTCCCTGTGACTGTATCTGGGGGACAGGCATTGGGGAACCCCCCCCGAACGCTAATCCTAAGGACTCGAAGTCCCAGGAGTCTTTTTTGCTGTACATACCTGCCCCTGTGATAGAGCAACGCCTCCCCTACTGACGCTATTTATTCCACCACCACTTCCGCTGCGTGTGAGAGCAGCCCGGGGAGAGGGCAGCCACTCCCCTTTTCGCCTGTGGCTCCAGAACTGTACGTTGAAAATTAACAGACTTCCCTTTTGGGTTTACTCAAATGACTCCTATCGTGAAATTCCTACCAATGTATACTGAACCAAAGACAGGAAGTCTAAGAGACTTAAGCACAACAGAGATAGGGTATATAACTACTTTATTTAAAAACTTTCCTGTATCTCGAAATGTATTACAGTAATGTATCCACAGTTATTTGATGTATTGAGGTAGACATCTTTAAAAACAACATTCATATAAAGACGTTGCAATCAATTAAAATAATTCACATTAACAATTCTAGTCGTTGGTTACACATGATTAGATCAAATATAAAATAAAACATTCAGAATGAGAGTCAAAAACAATTATTTATACAAAATGAAGTTTAAAAACACAAATACAATTTTGTCCTCTTGTCGACGCGTTTCGGTGTATAGTATGATATGTAACAACCTTCTTCAGGACCAATACGTTAAAAACAGCTCTCACTACCAAGTACAGTCAATCTACAAAAAAGGGAATACATATAATTATATTACATTCATGTGCTTATAGTACTAAGTCTCTTCTTTGGTTCGATATACATGATTATGGATGCCTAGACAGAATAGAACATTTAACATTCTATAATCCAATGTTTAGTTCTGAAAGTACAGAAAAGCTGTACTTGATACTAAGAAGGACTGCCACATTGTTTAACCTTGATGTAGCATAACCTCCTGAACCCCGTTGATTAGTACAATCATAACAAACAGGGTAAAATACTGCTGCTTTTAATTAGTTAGATGTCTCCTAGAGTGCTTCCCTTGATAGGTATCATCGGAGACATATATCACTGAAGATCCAAAATGGATCCCCCTGGGTCTTATATAACACCAAGGATATAATGGTGAAATATCTGCGATTAAGCCATATTGAATTATGTGTATATACTTACACAAAGATGAGGCTACGTGATCGTAATCCTTAAATAACCAAAGTGGCGTTTCAATTCACTTCATCCTAATAATCCAATCAGATACAAGATTATATGAGGATTTACAATTTTTTTAATTTTGTCTTGTTGTAGCATGTCTTAATACTTGTTAGCTCTTGATTTTAAATTATTGGGAAACACTCACCCTAGTTTAGCACGTATATCTTCTAGGACTGCTCATCAATGGTGTATATAGCCAGTCATTGAGATCGTTTAATACTCGAAAGATCCTATTGGGGCAAGGTGTATATTGACTAATATTAATATTCATGAAGTTAGCGAACCCTGGTTGTTGAAAGTTCTACTAGGACATGGATTGACTCACCTTAAAAACAAACAATGTGTATTTATTTCTTTCTCCACCTTCCCATAACTTGCGAAAAAGTGCGGTTCATTCCACTTATTATCCACGATACCGGTGGTTCTCCTGCTCGTGTTTAATTCAAGCAGAAACCGGTTCCCAGGGTTTAAGAAGAAAGTCTCACTAATTTACGAATTTTAAAACCAGGTCCATACATACTCACTAATAAGGCCATTAATTAAATGCTAATAGCCAGAGTGGGTTATATACTCTCCACCCCATGGAATCTATAGCGAAGTCGTTCACTATTTATTTTTTGAGATACTAAGACTGGATCGCATAGTTATTATTTGCACTTTAGCTTCGCGTATCAATGTTCGCTGCCTACGCGGTACACTAAAAGGATGATTCTTATTGTTAGATATTCCATGTGGCCGCCGTTCAAAGTGATCCCTTAGCTATACATAGTTATAAGTACTGAACTACATCGGCCACAGTAAGTACTGCTGGGGGTATCACTAATATGGCTGCTCGGGGAACAAGGAGCAATACAATGGCCAGTAGAGGGTTGGTTACTGGCACTTTAGACAATTTTATCATTAGAGCAAACTCAGTGATTGACCAGGGTATTATTCTCCTGGAGCGCAGAGTATCTCAGGACCTAGCAATGGCTAAACGATCTTCCTTGGGCCACCTTGCCAATGTTAGGACACCTGTGCACAACAATCATACTAATACCACCTGCGTTCCAGCCCTGGTACATGCTCCCCAGGATGATGGCCACACCTCTTCAACTATAGGCTCCCCAATTCCAGAGGCAACTGTGGCAACTCTGGCAACTGTGGCAACTGTGGTACAAGAGCTCTCATCTTTGCCTACCTCGCCCGTGAAATCACCGGCAAATCCATCGAGGGGGGATCAAAGAGCGGCAAAATGCAAGAGGAAGCGGGCTGCCACTAAAGTGATTTGTCACAGGAAGACTAGAACAGTGAAGGGCCGGACTGGCAGTGTTACATCTTTAAAACCCAAGGGAGGTCCTACCTTGATTGACTCGATTGGCAAGGACACTGACTTATCCCTGTCACCCCCAGCATCAAAAGGGCCCACGACTCTGGAGCAGGTTCAGCCCATGGGGGAGGCTAAGGGGGAGGACGATATCCCCATAGAGAGACTGGGGTCCTTATTAAAGATAGCGCTTGATCCACTAGATCAGAGACTAGCTCGCATGGAATCTCAGCTCTCCCAGCTACAACAGGCTATGGCTGGGAATGGGGTAAAAAGAAAGAAAAAAATGCAGTCGGCGGAAACAGCCCAAACCAGTTCTGTGCCCATTGGCGTTGCGAGTCTTGTTCATTCTCCTACTGCCGGGCCTTCTATCACAGCTGCAAACCTGACAGCTGTGGCCGCAGGAGTCGGTGCTGGGGTAGTACCGGCAGTTAATTTGAGTACGTCCACCTCAGACGCGATAGCACCAGAGGAGGGAGAGTCTCTATCAAATTTTACATCCCAGGTTGTGAAAAGAATTGATTTACCGCCTGAAACCAGCCCGTATGTAGTGGTATTGACAGGTATTCCTGAAATTAGCAATCCATGTCAGGAATCATTTATGTCCCTAAAAAATAAAGTGACCCACTGGCTCAATCATAATAGGCCCCTACCCCACAATGTCAAAAGTGAAGTACTGATGCTATGTAGGATAGCTTGGGTGGGACGCAGTAGAAAAACCATCCCAGGCGTTTGTGTTCTGGTTAACTTTAGGGACCCGCGCATAGTAGAACACATTTGCAATTGGACTCACGACAGTGTAGCCTCAAGGATCAAACCCTATCCCCTGTCCTTCTTTTACCCCCGACCTGTAACACCAGTTTGCGCATCGGATTGGTCACTGGTGATGCAAAGGCAGGGTCAAAGGGTGAACAGGGGCGGTCACAGAGACCTAATCACCCAAAATTACCCTGTGACCTATAATAGGTTTAGTTCCCTCGAAATGGTGGATTGACTCCATGCGGATAGGGAGCTGAGGGTGGGTAACTCCCAGATTATGGATCCTAAAAAGTCTATTGAAAGTGCAGAGGAATTTGAGGGTGGTCCAGAAAGTGCGTTTTCAATTATCCAGACCCGGGCACCTAAAACGGCAGAGGGGCTTGTGACCCATGAAAATGTGGTGCTACATCACCAAGCTCAACCTGATTGTGGGGCACAGAGTATAGGTGAGACACTAGGAAGTGCTGTAGCAACCAAAGCAGCCGCGGTACTGTCATCAATTAAAATACTGTCTTGGAACGTGGCGGGTATAACAAATAAGCTACATTGCACAGAGTGGGGTGCCCTGGTTGATCAGATGGATTTATGTTTGTTCCAGGAGACTTGGGCCAGGGAGGAACACTCAAGAGTGGGATTTGCAACTTATCATGTACCTGCAAGGTGAGGAGGGAAAGGAAGACCTTCTGGGGATTGGCTATATGGGTTGCTCTCCACTTGGGTTGCATGGTGGAAAATATGCACACTCATTCAGAGGATGTGCAGTGTCTAGTGCTAAAATGGCCCAATGGGTATGGACTGGCGGATGTGAATGTTTACTCGCGGCCAGTTCGGACAGGGTCGGAGTCATCCACAATTGATGATTTATCCCAATTCTTGAATACATTGCCAGGGGATTCTAGGCTTTTGGTGGCAGGGGATGTGAATTGCCAATATGAGCCTTTTTTAGGAAGTAGCGAAGGTGCGCTTATGGGAGAGGACAATTACTGGGCGATTTCACAATTTCAGTCCCCACGTCCTAAGGTGTGGTCCCCATTGGCTACTCAGATTACAGCCCTTGAATTAAATAATTCCCTTAGGGCTTGCAATGGCCATTCAGCGTCCGATAGCCCGTCAGTATGCACCTATAACAAGAAGGGGCAAGAGTCCCGAATCGATTACATCATGGTGGAAACCCAGATGTGGTCGATGCTCATTTATTTCACGGTAGTTGAGAGGGCTGATAGTGACCACAACGCGTTATGCCTGGAGCTGGTGAATCCAGGGCAACAAGATACAGACTTACTTAATGCAGGAGGAGATGGCGAGGGTACTGGTCTGATCTTAACAAGTAACAGGCGTAGGGTAAAGTGGGGGAGAATAGTGGGTTCGGAAGAGAACTTAGCTAAAGTCTATAACATAGTTCTATCATGACTCCTGGAGGTCGAACCTTTAATCTCCCAAGATGCTCCCAGTGACTTCAATGGAGTACTTAGTGTAATCCATTCAGATTTGGCCAATAATTTGGCTGAAGTCTTCTACCC
Source organism: Triturus cristatus (assembly GCF_964204655.1). Classification (NCBI taxonomy): domain Eukaryota; kingdom Metazoa; phylum Chordata; class Amphibia; order Caudata; family Salamandridae; genus Triturus; species Triturus cristatus. The sequence goes on from NC_140588.1 coordinate 115,435,975, forward strand.
CCAGACACCCACAAGAAGGCCCAGACAACCTGTCTCATCCTGGTATATTTCAGCATGCAGGAGAGCAAAGAGCAATCTTGTTATAGCAATTAAGGCAGGGCACAGCAAAATGGCGATTCGAGATTGCAGATTGCAGTACAAAGAGGTCATGGGGCATGCAAGAAAAGAATGGGATATGGAAAGGTGGTTGAACTTAAAGCTAGACCTGGACACAAAAGATGCACGCAGATTTTGGTCACTTGTTAACTATGGTTCGGGTGACCCAAAATCTGCCATAGAACCGAATATTGCGGCATCAGCATGGGAGGCCCATATTAAAGGTTTATATTGGGGGGAAGCCGCGTTGTGTAGTTTACCCGACTCGCAAGTCCCTGAAGATCAGCAGGAGCCCTTGGAGTTTACCTTGGGGGAGGTGATAAGCGTAATAGGCAAACTTTCAGTGGGAAAGGCCTCGGGACTTGATGAACTGAACTACCTTGAATCTGGGGCCCCTATCTCCATGTCATATTTAACGCTATCTCGAGAGGCATGAAAATTCCCAGTACTTGGCTGGGGGCAGAGATAGTCCCGATATTTAAGAAGGGGTCACCTCTGCTCCCAGTCAACTATAGGCCAATCAGTTTAATTGACGTTCAACAAAAAATATTTGCAAGACTGGTCTTGGACCATTTGTTGACGTGGATGGAGGATCACGACGTACTGAGCCCCTTGCAGGCGGGATTCAGAAGGAATACGTCCACTATGGACCAAATTTTCCGACTGATCCTATTGTACTAGAAGACGGTAAAGGTAGAGGGTGGCAGCCTCCATATGGTCTTCGTGGACCTCCGATCCGCGTTTGACCTAGTTCCTAGGGGGAAACTGTGGGCTGTCCTTCAGGATCTGGGCCTCCCGCATCAGATTTTAGTGCTACTCATGAGATTGCATGAGGGGAACTTCGCCCAGGTTCGTTGTGGTAAGAATGGGACGCTGTCACCAAGGTTCCCCGTTGCCAGAGGGGTGAGACAGGGTTGTGTCTTAGCACCGACCCTGTTCTGTCTTTATGTCAATGGGGTAATCTCACATCTGGACAGTGTCCCTGACAATGACGCACCAAGGCTGGCTGGTAGGAGGGTGTCGGTGATCATGTTCGCAGATGACACCCTCTTACTTTCCAAATCTCTCATGGGGATCGAGAGGATATTGAACGGCTTTGGGGAATTCTGTCGGAGCAGAGGCCTTGAGATCAACGCCGACAAGACCAAATTCATGATTTTTAACCCGCCAGAGTATACTTGCGCAAATCCATCACTGGGCGATGTATGTCTGGAAAGGTTTACGACTTTCCAGTATCTGGGTGTTACAATTCATGAAAATTTGTCATGGGGCCCGCAAAAGGCCAAATCCCACATGAGACTTTCACAGCTGTCGGGTGCTATCTCAAAGGTTTCCAATTCATCTAGCTTTAGACCAGTGAGTCCTGCCCTGGAGGTCTACAAGACTCAAGCAAGGGCAGCTGCTCTCTATGGGGGTGAGCTTTGGGGTCACAGTGCTGCCCCTGAAATCACTAAAGTTGAGTCCAAATTTGTAAGGCGATTACTATCGCTTCCTCAGAGTACTCCACTAACACCGCTGAGGTTAGACCTGGCACTGACGCCTATTGCAAATGAGCTAGCAGTAAAACCCCTAAGGTTCTGGCACAGACTATGGACTACTCCGGATCTTTTAAACTACAGGGATGAACTTAAACAGATCCTTAGTTTTAATTGTGTAAGTAAAATCCCGTGGCTTGCGTTCATTAAGCGTGAACTTATAAGTCTAGGCCTACAATCCATGTGGGAAGACCCAGATAGGGCATGCAGCCGGATATCACGAAAGATGCTCACCAAAATTTACAAAGGGCAAAAGCTGGAAGTTTTAATCATGGCCCCCAATGCAGGTTCCCTTACTAACTCTTTTTTAGAATTCAAAAATTCTTACTATTTTGAGGACTTCATGGATGTTGTCTTCCCGATTTTAGCGCGTAAACTTTTTATCCAATGGCGCCATGGCACTTTACCCCTCAAGGCCGTCACAAGTAAGTGGACGGCCTCCTCTAATAAGTCTTGTCCGGGCTGTAGCTGTGACTTAGAGGATGAGCTTCATGTTCTCTTCTTCTATCCAGCATATACCAAACCAAGAAAACACTGGTTGATACCATTGTGCAGAAATCTGGGTTTTAAACATTGCTTGAATGCTTTTAGAATTTTTAAAACCAATACATCGAGCCCTATTGTTTTTGCACTTTCTAAATTTTTGCTAGCTGTGTGGTGCAAGCAGCGTAAATTAATTGATATTGATTGCTAGCTTTAATGTTTACGAAATGAGCGTTTGGAACCTGATTTATTTTTAAATATTTTACGGATGAGAGGGTATTTTTGCCTGTACGAAAATATTGCCATGTGTATATAAATGAATTTTAAATGTTAATTGCCTTCCCTTCCCTCCTTCTTCCCTTTTGTCTTTTACCTTGTACTCTTTTATGGCCAAATTGGCCAAAATAAAGATTTTTTGATTGATTGATTGACTTATCCAATCCAGACACTGCTCTTGTGCTGAAGGAGAGAAGTGTCTGGATTGGCTTGAGCACACTGCTTCAGCGCTCCAAAGAGCACCGAAGGCCTGGGCCTGCTCTCCAGCCCGGCTGTTTAAGATTTCTGGGTTGGAGAGGTTGAATTGCGCATGTCAGTTTGGCCATTGCAAGGTATCTGGCCAAACTGACATGCACAATTCACACTGAAAGGGCAACTTGTCATAGCTGCCAAACAGCAGCAATGACACACTGGCCCGATCTGCCCTCTCAGTTCAGCAGAAACTCATAAAAATAAAATGGTAATTAAATCATTTCATTACCATTTTATTCTTCCAGCTTTCTGTGCAGCAGTGTGTGTGTGGGGGGGTGGCACTCCTCCACACTCATGGAGGAATCACTGCTGCTGAAAGTATAGACAGAGGGATTCAACTTGGATCAGAATGTGCCCCTGCAGTACCAGGCCAGGGTCCATGCTCTATCGTCCTAGGCAGGGAAGCCCATCAGAATATTGATTAGTCTATCTTGGATTTAGGCTGGAGAGGGTTTGTGTTGGACCTGGTCCTTTTTGCAAGGTGATCCCCAAAACCTTTGCCTTCTTCCTCCTATTTTTCTGACACTCTTGTTGTTGGCTTTAGGACTCTAGGCACTTTACCACTGGTAACTAATGCTAACGCGAATGTGATCTCAGCTAAAAACATGGCATGATTAATTAAAATCTGTTTGGCAAATTTAACTTACTTATAAGTACCTTGTAAAGTGGTATCCTATGTACCCAGGACCTGTAAATGAAATGCTATTAGTGGGCCTGTGTGCTGCTGGCACCACCCACAGAAGTAGCCTTTCAAACCGGTCTCAGGCCTGTCATTGCGCGGCTTGCCTGCACATTTTCTTTCACTTTGACTTGCATTTAAAACTAGTTGCCAAGCCTTAAACTCCCCTTTTTGCTACACATAGGTTACCCCTCAGGTAGACCCTAGCTACCCTATTGGGAGGGTGCTAGGTAATTAAAAGGTATAACATGTTTTTTTATTGTGCAACATGTCCTGGTAGTGACAAACAGCCTATTTTGATACTCACTGCTATGAGGCCTAGTCCTCTCATAGGCTACCATTGGAAATTCCCATACATATGTTTAAGGGATAGTTCCTGATCTGAAAGCAGTAGTGTTGCTATGTTTGGTATCTTTGGAATAGTGGTGATAATTCCTGCTTACTGGTGTCGGTGGATTTTACAGGAGATACCCTTATTCCCATTTGAGACCGGGGTAATTATAGTAACGTGCAACAACGTCTCAACAGGAATCAATGAGGTGATATGTTTTAAGGAATAACTTCATTACAGCGTATACATTAAATGATGGCAACTTAGGCCCAAGAACATGATTTATTGCAGTTATATTGTCAGAAAGGGCAAACAGATTAGATTTACATAAATCAAAATGCAGCATCAACCATGCTTTTGAGGTTGTGTACTAATTGAACAGGTGAACACTTTCTGCTCATGAAGACGTAATAAACCTCACAAGTGAAACAAGTTAAAAAATAATAATAAAGGATGCTACAGCGTATTGGACCAGACTTCAAACTGAAGTTATGCATGAATCAGTAAAGTTATGAAGAAGTTTATAAAATCATGTCATAATTCAAAGTCCAAATGTAGCTGGTGCAAGTCAACGACATTTTGACCTTTATGACTGCAGGTCATCATCAGGACATAGATAAATCAACAATGGGTGATAGCTGCCTAGAAGGTTTCATAGGTAAGTGGGTGGATTCTGGCATGGCTCGAGAATCCACGCGCCTGGGTGACAGTCACTGGCTTTTGTCCTTAAAGGTACAGATGTCCGTGGTAGGATAGATTCCAACACACAAAGTGGGCTGTGATAGGAGCTCCCCCTGAGTAGATGGGAGGGAGGATGTTCAGATAAAGGGTCCGAGGTCAGAAAATGTATCAGGATATGCATCACAGGTCTCCCACTTTTACTTGGCTCCCGAGCCCAAGTGTTATATTATGGTTATTCCCCACAGCGGAGCACCCGCTTCTTTTTAAGCACTGTTATTTACGAGGCCTACAGTTTATGTCTACATTTATCCCCAAAGGGTTTAATTGTGTAGCAAAATTACAGCATAACCTGTAATAAATGCACTGGTGTGCTGTAGCACTGTGTTCCTGCATTGGTAGGTGATTTACACTGTGTTTATGGTGTTTATTAGAGGTTGATGTACGTATGATGATACCTGGAGATTGATGTGTTTTGCTTCTCAAACCTAAACTGCTGCATTTTATGCCCTGACATATCAATCAATCAAGTAGCATTTGTATAGCACCACCCTATCACCCCTTGTGGTACAAGGGTACTGAGGGTGTTGTTGTGTCTCTGTAGAAGAGCCAGGCCTTGAGTGTGTTTCTGAAGTCTGCCAGGTAGGGTACTGTTCAGAAGTGGAGTGGCAAGGCGTTCCAGGTCTTGGTGGCGCTGTAGGACAATGAGCGGCCCTGCTGCAGCTGCAATGGTTTTGAGGGTCCACATGAAAGGAAGGTGCACTTTAATAGGAGTCAGACAGGAAACACGCGTCTAGATTTAAAAAGTTCTTCTTTTTATTTAAAGTTGTTTGATAAAAACTGGCACTAGTGCCTTGGGAACTTCGTCAGGGCTTGCTAGAAATATAAAGTAATTTTGAGTAGGCCAAACTATTACAAAATGGTCCTTTGTCAGAAGTATACAGAGAAAAATGCTGTTTATTCAGTTCAACCAGTCCAAGGCATTCTTTATAAATCGAAGACCAGCATCAGGAAAGGACAACTTGGATTACATCAATAATTCAAAATTGTGGTCGGTACACGGGCATAAATGATTCCTGTAATCAATATCCCAACAACGGCGCACATCTACTGGACAGCATGGTGGCTAGTGTTGTCACTTTCTTACAAATTTGGCATCTTTCAACGGCGGATGCCAGGAGTTGTCGCACTCATATGTTAACATATGAAACTAGTGGAATTGAAGTGCTTGACCTAGGTCAGCTGTTGTGTGTTTTGTTGTTTTAATGGTTTTGAGGGTGTGTGAGTGCAGGAGTATTGCGGGTAGATGGAAGCACAATTGATGTTTGATGGTCCCTGATCATGGAGGGCTTTGTAAGCATGAGTAAGGATCTTAAACTGGCATCTTTTCTGGATGGGGAGCCAGTGGAATTTTCTGAGGGGGTGAGTTATGTGGGTCCATTTGATGAGGTTCAGGATCAATCTGGCAGCAGTGTTCTGTATGGTCTGCGGAGCTGGGTCGAGATGTCAGCATAGAGAGTGTTGCCGTAGTCATGGTGACTGGTGAAGTGGGCCAGTGGGACGGTATTTCTGGTGTTGACTGGAATCTATCTGAAGATTCTGCGGAGCATGTGAAAACAGGAGGAGGTAATTGCCTTGACTTGTCGTTTCATGGTAATGTCACTGTCGAGGATGAAGCCTTGGTTGCATGTGTGGTATGTCAGTATCGGTGTTGGTCAGAGTTCTGCTGGCCACAAGTATGGTCCCAAATGGAGGTGTTCTTTCCGAAGATAAGTACTTCTGTCTTTTCAGAGTTGAGCTCGAGGCAGTTATATCTTATCCAGTTGGCTACTTTGGGCATGTTGTCACAGAAGTTAGTTTTGTTGTTGGAGGGTTCCTCAGTGAGTAAAAGGATTAGTTCAGTATCGTCAGCATAGGAGATTACGTTGAGGCCATGGGATCTCATGACAGGTGTGAACAGGGTGGTGCTGAGGGCCAATCCTTGGAGTACACGGCCTATGATGTCGTTGGGTTCGGAGCTGAGGGGAGGCGGCCAGATGCTCTGCATGCATCCTGTGAGGAAAGAAGCGATCCCCTTGAGTGTGTCATGCTGTATGCCGATGTTGTAGAGTCCGTTGATGAGGGTGTGGTGGAAGACGATGTCAAACGCAGCAGAGAGGTCAAGGAGGATCAGGGTCACCATCTTCCCATGGTCAAGGAGGTTTATGATGTCATCTGTGGCTGTGATTAGTGCGGTCTCAGTGTTGAGGTTGGCACAGAATCCTGATTGTGAAGTTTCAAGAAGTGGTTTTGTTCCAGGAAATCAGTGAGCTGTAAGTTGATGGCTTTCTCAAGTACTTTGGCCAGATAGGGGAGCAGAGAGATCGAGCAATCCTTTTGAAGGTCACTGGGGTCAGCGGAGGGTTTCTTTAGGAGGTTTCTGACCTCTGCATGTTTCCATTTGACCTGGAAGGCTGCTGTGGAGATGGAGGTGTTGATGAAGCTGGTGAGTTCTGTGCTGATAGGGTTGGTTCCGAGGTTGAAAAGACCATGGGGGCAGGGGTTGGTGGGCACCCCGGAGTGTATTGAAGACATGATGGCCATGTTGGTTTGAGTAGTGAGCGAAGACCAGGTAGTGATCATACCGCTGGTCGCTGGTGTGCGCTGGGTGATTGAGGTTGTTGAGGTTGAGAGCAGTGGGTTGGGGGTCAAAATTGTTGTACATGGTGGCAATCTTCCTGTGGAAGTAGTCAGAGAGGGTGTCGCCGAGTTCTTGGGATGGGTGGATGGTATTCTATGTGGCTCCTGGGTTGGAGAATTCTTTGACTGTTTTGAAATGTTCCTTAGTGTGGCTGGCCGCAGCGTCCATGCAAACTGTGATCGCTGCTTTCTTGGCTTGTTTGATGCTCAGTTGGTAGTTGTTGAGGGCTGCTTTGTGAGCTGCTCTGTCGCAGGGGCTCCTTTTGGTGTGCCACCATTTCTCGAGTTGGTAACAGTTGCGCTTGGTGATTCTGAGCTCAGTGGTGTAGCAGCTGGCTTGTTTTGAGGTTATGTTGGTTCTTGCTGAGTTCAGGGAGGCGACTCTGTTGGTGCATTTGGTGATCCAAGCAAAGAAATTCTGGATAGCCTGGTCAGATTCTGATGAAGCTTCCAGTAGGGTGGTGCTGAGGGCCTCTGTCTACTGTGCCTCAGTTACCCTGCACCAGCTGCAGTGGGAGGAGCTGTGATGCTTGGTGTCAAACGATGGAGATTGTGAAGTGAACGATGCGTGCTCGGTCGATGTGAGTTCTGGGACATGGCTGAATTTGATTCTGTCGCTGGAGGTAAAGATGGAGTTAAGTGTGTGTCCGACTTTGTGTGGCAATTTTGTGGCAAGTTGGGTGAGGCCAATGTTGTTCGAGTTTTCCAGGAAGGAGGTGGAGTTGGCATTGTTAGGGTCGTCGATGTGAAAATGTGGTCACTGAGTAGGATGTAGTGGTGGGAGTCGATGGCAAGGGGGCAAGGCTTGAAATGGCATGACAGAAGGCCAGTTGGGGTCCTGAGGTTCTATAGACAAGTGTGTCTCTTAACATGGTCTTGGTGTTGGACTGTAATTGGAAGTGGAGGTCTTCCATGGAAGGCATGGGGTCATCATTGGTGATGGTGCCTCGGATGGTTTTCTTGACGATTAACGTGATGCCCCCACAGTGTCTGTTGGTATGGTCTTGTAGCATATTGTAGCCATTGGGTGTTGCAATGGCAATGTTGGGGGTTAAGGAGGGGTTGAGCCATGTTTTGGTGATGAAGGTCACTTCAGGGGAGAGGGAGGTGGTGGTGTCCCAGTTGTCTGTGGTGTGTTTGCCGAGGGGATGTATGTTGAGCAGGAAGCATTGGGGCAGTTCCAGGTTATTCATGGTCTTCTGTGTGGTAGCACGCTGACTGATTGATAGTGGGTACGTGATTGTGGGGACATAGGTCCCATCCTCAACTGGGCTGATGAGGGTGTGATACCCCTAAACCAGTCCCAGAATGTTTGTTTTCTGATCCAGGGAGGACCTGTTTGGGCTGGACTGTTCACATGGAGGTCATGGTCAAGACTAATTGTCATAAGGCTGGATCCAAACTGGGGTGGCAGGTTGAGCAAAACAATTATGGATTTAACCCGTATCTGTGAGTGGCAGTGAATGTTTGACAATGTTCACCATTCCGTCCATCATCTTTTTGTGTTGCTATACAAGGCTTAATTTTCCTCATCTCTCGCTCCCAGACATATTTCTTACAGCAAACCTTTATCAATGAGCGTGAGACTAGCTTAGATTCATCTGGGTTCTCCCACATTTCTGGTAAGCCTATCTCCTGGAACATAGACCTGATAAAAACAAATCATGATATCTTCTCACATCCCTTTTAGCTAAAAAGAAACTTGATTAACTGTTTATAGGATTCCAACTCCTAGGTAAATAACAGCCTGTGCCAATAGAGCAGTAGTTTGACAAACAAGTAAAATTGATCAGAAAAATGCCCATATCAAGGAGCTGGGGAAAGTGAAGTGGGCTCTGTGGGAGATTTATAAGGTAGCTAATTAATATATTTTCAACTTGGACCAGAGCCTCAGTTCTCGCCTGCCCCCATAGCTCTGACCCATACATAGTTGCACTTTTAACTTTTGTATTATAGATCTCCACTGCAGGTACTAGAGGACTGGCTTGTATTTTCTTCCACATCTTAATCACAGCACCAGCCTGCTGCAGAAATTTCAGAGTATTCCTATTAATCTGCATCACACAGCTAAGTTTGTTTGATAAACAGACCCTCAAATAAACACATTCCTGGACTTGCTCAAGAATAACAACTGTTCAATAAATGCTTATTGAAAACGTCCATACCATTAATTATATGTATCTCTCTGAGACTAAGTGAGCACGAGTGACTGAGCAAAAAGTAGTGCACTGTTTCCATGGTCCTGAGGGATCAGGGTTGTCATGTTCAATAGTTGCCAAGAACTATTCTCTCCTTGGTAAGAGGAGTTTCTAGTGGCTCTGTGAACTAGCTGGTATACAGGCCAACATACCCTGTGGGGGGTCTGGAATCAGTCTGGACACCAAACCCCTTGTGTATGTTGTCTAAAAGCGCAGATCCTATATAGGTTTTATAGAAACTACACAACACTATTTTCCAATCAATATTTTGTCTAACCACCAATACAGCTAGGCTCGTCACTTATCTATCTACTCACAATACATAATCACAACCTGTATGGAGAATTTAAAGCAATCTCAGGTAACCAGCAGTTGAGAGTCAGATGATAGACAATAAACCCTGCAGGTAATAAATGTGTATGTGTATGCTCTGCGTAATGCAGTTACATACATTACCATTTTTTTAAGTGACAACCAGCTGATCATTAATGTGAGAAGTTGGCCTGGTATATGCTGTCCACTAGTTATAGTGGGCACCTTGCACGAGTCCAAACAAGCCCTTATTGATGATAGGTTAAAGAAAACCTTTATTGAAAACTATCCTAGTGGTAGCTATGGAGAGTAGCCTTCAGGCTAAGTCTTGAAGGAATGTAAAGCAGCTTGTTTTACCAGTTTATAATCTCTTGAATGCCTAAATGAAAGGCAACCACACCAGGTATATATATATAAAATATATGTATTAATTTCTAAACACACCCTACTAGTCTCTTTATGAGGCTAGAGGTCAAAACACATAAGTTACACTTCAAATATTACAGTAAAATAGCACAAATACACTGTTAGGCCCTAGGGGCGAGCCAACCCATATACTAAAATAGTGGTATAAGAACCACGACTGAACTAGACACAAGGCCTAGAGCCTGTAGAATCACTGGGACCCCAAGGAACCACCCAAGGTAGTGACACAGGGGACCCACGGGGCGGTGTGCAGTGTGAGAACCCAGCCGCGAGCTCCCGTTAGCTTCTGTGGAGAAAGTCGCGGATAGATTTTTAAAGATTAGGGACACTTAGAGATGAGCTAGGACCAAACCCTTTTGGACTTAGGAAGTTCTAGGGTCAACACCCACGGGAGCACGGGAGTACTCGAGTGACCTCACCCAGGTAAGCCGGGTGCATAGGTGTCAAATGGTGTCGGGTCGCGTCGTTGTTTTCAATGGGAGCTGGCAAAGAAGTGTTGCTGCCGGGAAGATGCAAAGTGTACGAAGAGATCCAAGCCTGGATCGAAGATGAGAAGAACCTGAAAGCAGAGGGGACAGAGTCTGGGTCACTAGCCACTGACAATAGACGAATGCCCACCGATGTCGGGTGATGTCAGGTGAAGAAGGTGAAACTTGACTCTTCAGCCACGAGGACCAGGAGGTGTCGAAGACAACCAGGAGCTGGATTCGAGCTGTCCCACAAAGGATGTCGAGTGCTGCAGTGTCGGTGCCCAGATTGGACACAACAAGCCTTGGCAACAGCAACCCACGCAGAAAGGAGAAAGATGCTTCGGTGCAGACCAGCAAGGTCTGAGGGACTCACCACACGGTGGAGAGTCAGGGCTTGTCTGGAGCAACCAGGGAAGCCCAAGGAAAATTAAAGTTGCCTTCACAGGGACCCACCAGTCGACAGACCAGGGATGGCGAAGGAGCCTCAAGCTGAAATACAAGAAGCAGGCTCACGGAATACTCGTGGAGTGCAGACCCACAATCTTCTGTGCAGATGGTGCTCGGGGCTTAGGCTACAATTAACCTAAAGCACGACTTCAAGAGACGTCGGGAAGTCAATGCACTTGCAAATGTGCACGGTGACCAGGAGTTCCGGTTCCACATTACTCACGAGGGCTGCAGGTCTCAGCTTTACTGGGGACTCAGCTCTGCCTCGGAGAAGTCTGGAAATCCTCTTCCTGGGCTGCAGATACTTTGGAGTCCGGCGGGAGCTTTGGAGATGCAGACTGGCAATTGCTTTGTTGGCGCCTGCCAAACAGGGGAGTCACTCCTTGACCCCAAGGGAGATTTCTTCAGTCCTCTAGTCTTGAGTAGAGCGTCGAAGTTCCAGGATTCAGTTGCAGAGTTTTGTCCAGGGATATCTAAAGTCCAGTTGCCAGGGGTTCCTTACTTATACCTAAGAAAGGGGTTGGACTAACTCAGGGGACCCACCTTTGGGAGGGTTTGGAAAGAGGGGTGGCTACACCCATTTCCCTTGTCCAGTTTTACGCCAGAGCAGGGGCTGGTAAACCCTGAACCAGTTTGAGCTGGACTATGCACAGGGACACCAAATGTGCCCCGAGTGCAGGACTTCAAAGCACTCTCAGAGTGCTCCCACCCACCCCCCAATACACATCAGCCTGTCTGGGAGGTGGCCACACCTCCCTGTGACAGGAAACCTATTGTCTAGGCCTCCCCTGCTGGAGTTTCGGTCAGCAGCAGGAGGCCGGACTTGTGTCTGTGGCTGCAGCATCCATTTTATGATGCCAGGGCTCAGTTAAGTTGGTACCACGTATACCTGTCCTGTCATGTCTCTCCCTCTAGAAGGGTGGGATCATATTCCCACACCAGTTACTGGTGTGGGGGTATGATTCCAAGGTGTTTGACACCAAACACAACATGTTTCCGTGCAGCCAGTCCAAAGTTAGCATTTACCGTTGGGTTATAATGCACTTAAGAGTATATGGTCAGGCTGCACCACTGACAACCCCGGAGGATAGATTCCGAAGGCTGCAGAGGGGCTCAGGTCATGCCTGGGCACCCTCTCACATATAACCAAGCTCCCTGCCTTCAGGATTGATAAGGCCTGCCATAGGAGTGACTGATAGGTTTCTATGTGCAGTGATAGGTGATATATAGTGAACCTATATCTCAGTAAGGGGTGCATGCACCACCTTACCCAGGCTTCAGTAGCAGGCTTGTGGTGTCATTTTGGAGGGCTTCCCAGGGGTGGCATAATACATGCTTCAACCCCTGGTAGGCCTCTGGGGTACCTATGCCCTGGGTACATAGTATACCATATATTAGGGACTTAAAGGGTACCCCAGAATCCAATCTGGAGTGTACCTAAAGTACATGGAATCAATTTAGAGAGGAAGCAGCTAGGCTGGGGCCCGGAACAGCAGGGCCCCAGCCAGACTAAAGTCGAAAACAGTGTTTCAGCAGCAAAACAAGTGGGGGGTAACCATAAGAGGCAGATCCTACTCTTCTACACTTAAGGTGGTTGTTATATGTTCCTAAATATTCACATGTATCAGCCTGGACTATGGCCTGCAGATTACATCTCTCAGGGGTGACGTGTGGTATGTATTGCTGAAAATGTAGGATTGGACAAAGAATACAGGTTACAGGTTCTTATAAGCGTTCATACTGAAAATAACCACAGAGCCAGGACCATGTAGGCCTCAAATAATGATGCAGATTGATAAATAAAAACAAAATTACAATTTTAAGGAGCATGCTTAGCTATATTCGCAGGTTTCACACACATTACTACAACACTGCAGCACTGGTCAGTGATCATCCTGTCCACAGAATCATGACACATGATTTTCATGGTATATGACCACTTAAAGGTGTTATTAGCCATTTCCAACAGAGCGGCATTAGATGAAGTACTGTGTTTTCAAATATGCATGAAGGGAAGACCAAAGTATAGTTGGTAGGAGTCTACATTATTAGGCTTTAATACATAAAGTTACCTAATTGCTAGGGAAAGGATGGTAAATATGACACCACGTCAGACTCCTATCAAGTAGTAACCAATATATTTTAATGGAATGCTATTTATGAATGTTTTAGGCTTACCAGTGTTGGCTACAGATGAAACAATCATTTTAATCCTGAAATGTAGTCATTGAGGGGCATATATTATGAACCCCTTTGCTTCACTCTTGCACCACACAACATGAAGTAAAAGAGTGATGTGAATGTAAAATTAGATTTATGAAGTGACACAAGGCTACCTTGCATGGCCCTGCATGGCTTCATAAATATTGATTAGCGTATTGCAGAGCAAATCGCTGCATTATATTACTCTGCGCCCGGGAGGCATTTTCATGGGTGTTGTGTGGTTGTTCTCACGCAACATCCATGGATTTTGATGCATTTCAAGATTTACAAGAACTTGTAAACCTAGGAATGCACCAAAAAGATCCCCATCTTTAAGAGAGACGTGAAAGGGAGAAATATCTTTATTTCTCTTCGTTTTTTCCTCTTTCTATGCTGCATTCTGCAGAACACATAGAAAGAAGAAAAAGCCTCTAAGATTGTTTTTATGCAGGAAGGTGCCCCTTACTGCACAAAAACAATCCTGCATGCAACACAGGCACCCTTGCACTATGGTGCAAGGGTGCTTGTATTGGTGCCAGACTGCCATAACAGTGCCAGCACAAAGAAAAAGGACAGGAATGGGTTATGTTGGATAAATAAGGTGTATTCCTGCCCTTTCAATGTGTCACAGAGCAGCGTAGCATGGTGAGATGTTGAGGTGCCCTGTGCCAAAAAAGCCATCAATATGCCCCCTACTGTTGTATAACATTTTCTTCTTATGGTGAACTATTAATTAATTTTCTAGGATCCTTAAAACATACCTTTAGTTATTATAACATCATGACAATATGATGGTTGCAACATCATTTTAACAGTATCAAGCACATAAATGTTACTACTTATATATATGAAGTTGTGTATATGCTGTGTACACATACAACACATTACCAAATTCACACATAGGGCCTGATTACGATGGTGGTCAGATGAGCATCTGACCTCCATCGCTGCAGGCTGGTGACTGTGTGAGAATGAGTCAGCGGTCCCAACAGTCCTATTATGATAGGAGTGTCGGGCAGGTGGATCGTTAGTGCCATTTTATACTTAGGTTTGCGCTGCATCCCAGGAAAATGGCTGCAGCACATGGGACAGTAGCAAAATTCACTTAGTTCACATCCATGTACCATGTGCCAGGCAGCATGTGGTGTCTGCCACATGGTGCATGGATGTATGGGGGGCACTACATGAGCCCCCTAGGCCACTTTGAAGAGGCCCACGGGAGATGGGGACCCTGCTTGGGGCCCCAAAGTCCCTTTATGGCTGCCTTTCCATGGCAGGGGACTACCAAGAAAAGGCAGTTAGAAAGGGACATCCTAATCCCTATCGCAGTCACCATCCTCATGGTAGGGATAGGAGTCAAACTGACACCCCAGAAAGGATCCTTGATCCTGTCAGAGGCAGTGGTCTGTCCCCCAGTCTCCTGCAGTTTGACTGTCTGCATCGTAATGCAGCAGTCGGACCGATGGCCTGAATGTCAGCAGGACCGTCTCCAACGGCCTGTCGTTGGAGGTCCCACCGCCATCCAAACGAAGCCCATATTTTCTGTGTTGAAATATCTATAATGACATTATATATTTAGAATTGGTGAAGGTAATGTTTACACATAAACGTATGTCATATGAAGATGTTGAGTCACTTACACTGTCTCTGCTACATATGGTATGTATGTGTCCTTCAATTATGTGAATCACTTTGAAATGTAAATCGAAGCTGCTCTTTATAAGGTACTCTTTATGAGGAGCATATGGTGTCATGGAACATGTGTGCTATGCACAGCAGCTCAATGGTTGCAAGTTAGGAAATCATTTTAGGAACAGATTTTATTTATGAACATTCATTTTTTATTCTTAGTGTCCTCCAGAACATGCAAGGGAGACATTGGCCACGAAGGTGGGGAAGCATATGTCCCATGGGAGTCTGAAGGTGGTATGACCGAAACCAAAGGACCCAGCTGTACGGAGAATGATGGGGCTGGAGAGGAGGATTTAAGCTCATCGGACTCAGAAGCCTTCACAGAAAACCAGCCATAGTTGTGGTGGACCCAACACCAGCTCTTGGACTAACATCATTGTCTACCACTACCAATAAGATCAGTACCCTTCATACTGTTTCCCCTAGTGCTGGCCAACATTCAGTCCCTATACGGGCTGGGGTCTCCTTCACCCCAGGCATCTCTGCCCCTGTCCCTGTCCTGGCTCTTGTGTGTAATACAGCTACAACATCTGCTGTAAAGAAATAACACACAGTAGTGATGCACACATCCACAAGGTCTCAGTATAGTGTAGTTAGGGTGAAGCTTGGAATGCAGGAGCTGACTGAGGGCATAGATGCCCATAGTTTTAGGACCATTGTGGGCCATATTATCATGGATGTAGCCGCCAAACTTTAAGATAAGATGGGGCAGTTTATGCATCTCCTTTAAAAACACCTTGACATCCTGGGGCAGGAAACAGATTTGCAGAGGTTGCACAACGATCAGCAGAAGGCCAATAATGACTTTCTGGAGCATAACATCGGAGTCATGTACACCTTACCCGGGGCACTACAGGATGGATTCCAGGACATTTGCAATGAAATCCAAAATCCCTCACCCCCTTGGCCAGTAACCTTCATCTACCCATTAACAAGGGACCTAAACAGAAAGAGTGGACATGGAACCCAATGCAACACCTGACGTCACCTCCGAACCTGCAACTCTAGAAACATCAGTTCCCCTCCAGAGGGGAAGGTCATCATGACCAGTAAAAGAATAACCTAAGAAGACCACTACCAAGGGACCTAAGCTTTGACGTTCTCTTGTGGGCCAACAGTATTGACTTGTCAGCACATTCTAAACCACATTTGCCTTTTATAAAGTGTGCAACATCTGAACTAGGACTAGCATTAATGTGAGACTATGCCTAAAATCTCATTACCACCAACAGTGCAACTCTGAACCTGGAAATGCATTTTTAATGTTTAGCTTTGCATTATCATTATTTGATTTTGAGTTTTAATATTTGATTTTTCACAAATTGAGTTTTTTGTTAATGAATCTATGTATTTAATACTTACAGTAATTTTGTTTGTTCTGACAGTGCTTTGATTGGTAATTTTTAGAAAACAAGTGTTCTGATTTTTTAAAATGTATTAGCACTATCAAAACTCTTTAACTGAATAAGAAAATGTCTCTGGTATATTCCTTGTTATAAATATTCAGGAGGAAAGACATAAATCCTTGTCAGGATATATTTGAAATATCTAATAAGAAACATGTGTTATACCCCCTGGTAGTTTCAAATCAGACAGTCAGGCTAAACTAAAGGCAATGTATACAGTATTTATCTAACATTGATACATCATTAAAGTTCAAACACAACACAGTAGAATTCAAACATATATTTGGAAAAAAGTTAGTTTTTTATTAAATAAAATTAGTAAAGAAATGTCAAGAGTCCAGGTCTCAAGTTAAACAATTTCAAACTATTTTAATCAGATTACTGACTAAAACCACAGACTGCAATCGATGAACATCTTGTTGTGCAGGACTAGGAAAAACTTTAAAGTTGAGTACAATCGCAATAGAGCATGGGTCAGATACAAGGACTAGGTTAGTGTAGCTGAAAATGTTTTCTCTGAATTTAAACTAGATTCCTTGAATGAGAGCTGCTGCAAAGGCAGACAGAACACTGATGCATGGTTTGCAGATGGATGAGCAGGAAAGTCTTGCTCCCACTCCAGGTCTCTGAGTCGTTTTTCCTATAAAGATTATGAAGTCAAAACCTGAATAAATCAACAGGAAGAATACCCTTTGGCACCACTCTGATGTTCAATGAACTTTTTTGATGACTAATACTCACTTCAGCTAAGTACAAGGAAGGTAACTCGGCGTGTCCACAGTGAACTGGTTATCTGGGCAATTTGCAAAAGTGCAAAAAATGTGTCTAAGTAGCAAAATATAATAGTGTAAAATTTAGATTAAATGAATAATATTATTAAAAGTAAAATTATGTTAAAAGTTATCCTCCTAACCATAACAATTCTTACGTTTGCTACAGGTCAATAAACCTAATTTAAAAAATAGAGACCATAGCTACAAGCAATATTTTGTTTTATCTACATAAGGCATCATTGAAGGGAAGTAGGTGAAGTTGATGTAAATTTGGAATGTTTATTTAACTGCATGTTTTCATTTTTATAACATTATTCACACAATAAAACGTACCCTCATGTGAAGAAATCTTTGATTACTTCAAGCCTGAGGTCAATGCCTTATTTTGCCGCACAATCATCTTCCTGGTGCAATTCCCCAATGTCACCCTGGTCTTCAACCTGGAAGTCAGGAATGAATGGTATGTTCCTACGTGGGGCAATGTTGTGCAGCATACAACGGACAGCTATAATTTGGCACACTTTGTCAGGTGAGTAGATGAGGCATCCACTAGACTTATCCAGGCAACAGAATTATACTATGAGGAGCACAAACACCAGCTCCACTGGCCTCCTTGTTCTGCCATGTGCCTCATTGAAGTGGGCTTCCACTGGTGTTGTTGGATTCCGTAGTGGTGTTAAAACTCATGATCTGCTTGAACAGTCGGGGTCTCCAGAAAAACATGTAAAAGTTGCCACACATGTAAAATAATGTTCAATTAAGCTTATCGTATAGTAAATTCTTTTAAAAATGTTATTAGGACACTTACCAACAGGTCCGGCCCACATAGGGAAACGTTGTGCCATCTGCAGTCATATGCTGTTATTGTGTAGCACTAAGAAATCATGAGTGGATCCTGGGAACTACACTTATGAATACCAGCTCCAGAATGCAGACAACCCGCAATTTGATTGAATGGAAATTTTTCCAGTTTCTGTATACTTGCTCCTGGTTATGTGGTGATATCAATGCAATATATGTTCCATCAATGACATCAATAACATGTGGGAGGCCTCCTAAATCAAAATAATCACCCTATATATTGTTCAGGTTATCCACATAAGTAGAAAATTCTATTTAAAAAAAGTTGAATAATCATCACACTTAGAAATTTCTGTAGTACACATAACAATGTAGCTTGAGACGTCATTACAATCTGCAATGGTGTAGGGATAGAGTTACAGTGAAATGCAGTGCACCAAGTGATTTCACAAGTTTTGTAAATGCAGTGAGGTTCCTATTTAGGGGAAGAGGTTCTTATGATAGCTGATGTTACAATTTATTATCATTTACTCTATTTTTCAAATTTGTTGTGGGATTTTTCTTGTGTTGTGTTATCACTTTATTAATGTTTGAGTCCTGTATACATATTTTATGCATTGGCTCTAACTTAAGCTTGACTGCTTTTGTGCCAAGCTACAGGATATTTAAGCAGTGGATAATTTAGTGACATTTTTTTTGTGTCACCTTGACAAGAATTGGGGTTGTTATTTGAGTAGAGATTCCACCTCTCTCAATTATCAATCCAGTTTCTCACAAGGATAGTAAATATCTTTGCCTGGGCATAAGTCTTCACTCACATTTCAGAAATGGATTTTTGAATTCTACACTTCTTATGAATACAGTACTGTCTTGAGTATTAGAAGGGAGGTATCATTTTTACACTTGAAAAACGTTTAGTTAAATATCAAAGTCAAGTTTGCTTTTAAAATACAGCTACTCTCTTGTTCCTGCTCCCTGGCTTTCAGCTCCCCATCCAGCTGTAGGTAGGCCATCAACAAGACGCACGCCATTAGGGGGATCATGTTGTGCTGCATACACTTCGGTGCCGATTAGGATCCTGGAGAAACCGGGTACGAACCGTCGGACGGAGGCTTTTCTCCGTCCGACTCGTACCCGGTTGTAAAACTTCACAAACATGCAAGTACGATTCGCACGGAAACACCATTTCCGTACGAGTCGTACAAAACACCGACCGACGAAAATATACATACGAATGTGATCCGGGAATGCTCCGACGTGACGTCGGGACGCTTTCAGGCAGCGTTTCACGACCCAGGAAGTACGAATCGAACCGACAGCAGTCCGGACGGCAATATTTTTACGGCACCCAAAAAGTGCCGGAAAAGCGAAGTACGCCGTGAAACGACCAGATTAGGGGGCCCGGTACGTGCCGTACCCCCCCAGCCCCCGTGAGTACGCGCCGTACCCCCCCAGCCCCCGTGAGTGCGCGCCGTACCCCCCCCCAGCCCCCGTGAGTACGCGCCGTACCCCCCCAGCCCCCGTGAGTACGCACCGTACCCCCCCAGCCCCCTTGAGTACGTTTCGAACCTCCCGTGTATGTACACCCGTGTACGTACGAGTCGTACCCCCACCCGTGTATGTACACCCATGTACGTACGAGTCGTGCCCCCACCCGTGTATGTACGGTGCGTGCCCCCAGCGCGGGGGTACGCACCGTACGTACACGGGTGTACATACAGGGTGGGGGTACAACTCGTACATACACGGGTGTACATACACGGGTGGGGGTTCGACTCGTACGTACACGGGTGTACATACACGGGGGGTTCGGGGGGTTCGGCGCATACTCACGGGGGCTGGGGGGGTACGGCGCGTACTCACGGGGGCTGGGGGGGTTCGGCGCGTACTCACGGGGGCTGGGGGGGTACGGCGCATACTCACGGGGGCTGGGGGGGTACAGCGCGTACTCACGGGGGCTGGGGGGGTGTTTGTCGCGTATGTGGGCACATGTCTCCATGGTTGCTATGGGAGTTCGGTGTTTTTTCCATACGGTTGTAACATCGGACGCACGGGATGGATCGTACTTGCGCGGTCGGACTTCACTTTTCACATTTGTACGGTAAATCGTCCGGGGATGTGTCGGACACATTTTCCGACCCGAGGACGTGTGGGGAATTATTCCCAATGCGATTCGTATGGACTTTTTCCCATGCGAATCGTACTTGGCAGTTTGTACAGCACTTGTACGATTCGTACGGTAAAAAGACCGGATACGAGTCGTACGGGGAAATTTTTTACAGGATCATAATAGGCACCTTCCTCTCCTGGGAGGTCTTTCTCAGCTGGGTCTCTGCTGTTATGTTGGTCCAGAGTCACTGATCCTCCCAGCATCTGCGGCAGTGTAAGCTAGGGTGCTTTTGAACCCCCAGGGTCCGCAATTTCCATGCAACAGCCCTCGATATTTTCTTTTTTTGATGGGGCTAACCTGTACAATGGCACAAAAATTCAATTGAAAAATAATTTGGGTATACAATCTCAATTTCTACATTGGTCATTATAATTTCATTTTTAAATACAAAATAATCTCTAGGAATATAGCCTCTTACTACTTCTACATTTATTTCAAATATATAAAATTAGTTTTTGTATATATTATTTTTGCACATATTCCTGTTTTGACAATTAAATACAATGCATGAATAATATTGATTATTGCATTCTTATGATGTTGTTTTGGCACATTGTTTGTTCCTATTATCTGTAAAAAGCTATTTCTTAATAGAAATACCTAAAATAAATTTGTTAAGTGTTAATATGCAGCTCAGAATATATTGAGCTACACCTAATGCGACTCAGGCTAAAGATATATGTCTCTCCATATCTCTCGTTCATTGTCACTCTTTCTCAGTGTCTCTCATTTTCTCTATGTCTCTCTACATGGTGATGATAAAATAGCAAATATAAGATTCAAGTATATCTTTTTTTTAATATATATATATCTGTATTTGTAAAATTTTATATATCAACATAATCATTGCTATTATATTATTATTATTATTATTATTATTATTATTATTATTATTATTATTATTATTATTATTATCAATATTATTATTATTAATACATCTATTAATTTGTTTTTTATTGGGTGTATTTATATACAGTATATAATTCACTAAAGAAATCAAAAAAATTACATAGAAGATGATATGGTGTTGTAATATTTTTAAACAATGTTACACCAGATTGAAACCCAAAACTGATTCTTCCACCATATTCTGAAAATTAAGCAAATTGAAGGAAGTGATTCTAAATTAAAAAGAAGAGTAATGTTCCATTTATTGAAGGCGTTTTTATGTTAACACCGGATTCCTACAAGTGTGCTCTGACAACATGATAAAATCCACAATATTGATTCTTCACAATGAGATTTAGTTTTCCTATTAGACAAATGTAAAGCAAACTGCTCAATAGTGCCATATATCCCCAGAACTGATGCAAAGCAGTCTGCAACCGGCACATGTGGAGTCAAAGCCCTACTCCAGCCCATACAAGGCCACAGAAGAGATCGAAGGCCCTGCAGAGTAGCATATTTAAAACTCCTGCCAAAACCACTTGCAAGGTGGTCGACAGAGATATTGTGGTAAAATCCAAATGCAGAGCAATTTATCAGATGAAGCAAAACACAATGAAAGCGACAACAAGGTATGAGAAACAGAGATCTTGCCATCAATGGCAAATGAAGAATTCTGCAGCTCAGGTTCAAGCATGAAGCTGGTGCTTGCTGAATTTGTCGGTGGGTGCCAACAAAATGGCAGTGGAAGGGAGCGCAAAATACACTGTAGTCACATTCCTGAAGCCACCACTGTCTTTAGACACTTCTAAAAAGCAGAACATTGGTGCTAGGTGGGCTGCATGGATCAATACATTCAATGACTTTATAGATGTGCTAGAAAATGATGACAAGAAAATCATCAAATACTTGAACAATCTTGCAGGTGATGGAGTGAGAGAAGTGCTAAAGGAAGTCACACAGACTAATGCAAAATTGTAACAAAGATAAAAGAATTATTGGAGGCCAAGTTCAATTCAATGCTGAATGGTGACTATGAAAGGTACATCTTCAACCAAGCATGACAACAGTTGGTGAAGAAATGGATGAGTTTGTTGAAAGACCTTATGCACTCATTTAACATTTCACGTTCTGCGACTTCACAGATGAAGAAGTTGTGTGCCTGAGAGTCATTGATGGCTGCTTTTCAGTTTCATAGAGAAGGTGCATGCTGAGAGAAACACAGAGTCTGGAGAAAATGCTGATGGCTGCGAGAGTAGAAGAATGAGCAGACAAACAAGCTGCCAACATGGAAACAGAAACAGCACACAATGAAACGGCATTGACCATGAAAACATGCACAAGCATAAACAGGAAGCATGTAAGTTGACATCTTCAAAGAAAAACAGTTGTGCTTTTTATGTGGCTTTGCATTTCCCCAACTAAGGCAAATGTCCAGCCGTCGACAAGTCTGCCAAGGTTGTGGGAAAATGAAGCATTTCATATCTGTGTGCCGAGGGAAAGAAAAATCAAATGCATCATGACCACAAGAGAAAATGGGCGTGGAAACATTCCAGAAGCATTCTCTCCATGCTCATAAAACTATAATGCAACATCAGCTACGGCAAGTAGAAACCAGGCAAAATCAATTGTCATCAAGCTTATCTTACATAAGTTCTTCCACATCACTATTGAGTACCAACAAAGAAGATGGGTGTATGCTGATGATGTTCTACCAAAGTACGGCATGCACATATGGGGTCAGCTGCTTGTGAAGAAGATCACATGTTCAAAGAAAGCTCATCAAACAAAGTGACCAATTTCATTTGGATACTATCTTAAAATCACATTGAAAGTGAAAAATCACCCAATAACTGTCATCATAGACAGTGGTGCGTAGATTAACATGCCAGTGGAAACATTTAACAACCTATCCCCATGCTTCGCCTCACTCTGTCAGGCATGAAGGTATATACCTGGGCTGTTTCTGAGCTATTGCAAAGCCAAGGGTCATCCTTCAGCACCCCCTCCTACTTCCCCCAGTGTAGGCAACACACAGTGCCTAATAGGGATGGGGTCTCCTTCCCCCAGGCACCTCTCCTCCTGCCCCTCTCCACGTAACAGTGCTCTCTGAGGAGGCTGTGGATTTTGGGCAAAGTCTCTCCTTAGGGCAGACTGCACTGGTGTGTTCTATTCAGGAAAAAAGAACCCAAAGAATTCCTTTCCTGGATGCTATACACTCTGCCGTGTATGCCACATATAGAATCTTGGTGCACAGCAGAACTCCCTCAGACAGCACTCCCTTCCACCCACTACCAACTGCCCTAACATCATTGCACCTTTCCTCCACCCGTGCCCATACTCCAAAAACAATTCCCCCAACAACCTCTTCTCCCCAAACCTCAACAACCCCAGGCCACAGCCCAACACACACACACACACTGAAAGACAAAACAAAACATACCCACCACAAACCACCACCTCCGTAGACCCCTGCATCACACAGACTGTACCACACCCAGCAACCAATACAAAGCACCACCAGTACAACCACCGCCACAGACACCAGCACAAACATACAGAATCACAAACACCTCAACACACAGCCAGAAATATCACACCCACCCCAAACAACCTACAAAATCCACATCCTCAGTCCAGAAAGCAACTAAAAGCACTCACTCATCCAAGGACACATTAAAAAAGCACCCTCACCCCACATAAACATAAAAACATAACACAAACTACACCCTCACACAAACACCCATCCAAGATCACTACCACGCACACAAGCAAACAAAACAAAAGCAGCACCACCACCACTGAACACAGCACAACAGACACATCCTCACAACAACACAAATAGCTACCACAACAAACCACACCTATCCCAACACCCAATACCTCCCACACAACACCATTATCCACCTAATCTGCCACTACCCTTACCTCATACACATCTACTCCTAAACACATCAAACAAAGACCCAAACCACCATTTCCTAAATTCTTTGAGGTACCTGAGCCACACCAGCTCTAAGTGTGTGACAAGCTCCTTTAAGAGGTGGACTTTTAGCATAATGCTTAGAAGGAGGCAAGAAGAATGGTCTAAAATATATTGGAAAAAGTAAAAAATGTTGTTGAATTTGACTACAATACATTCAATTTTTTAGCAGGTTGGTATAAAATTTAAGTCGTTTTTATTTATAAAATTATGAGAAATAAAAAAAGTTTATTATTGTTTCTATATACATAATTGTCTTTATATTTTATAGCTACAAAATTAAAATGTTAAATAATAAAGATTTGATTAGTAGGACAAGATTGCTGAGGTATGAAAACAAATTTAATGGATGTGTATGTGCACTATATGTATTACAATACATAAGATGACACAAAACAAAGAACAAGAAAATTACTCTAAAGACGCCAAAGGTAAATTGAGGAGACAACCTTGAAGTTAAAATTAGTTAAGCATAATGATTTGATATATAATTAAATGAAACATATGTTAATGTATCTCAGGATAATATCAGTAAGCCTATGAGAATGTGCTTTGGGACATTTAGTTACAATCATAAATACATGTATGGAAAGGTATCCTGTAATTTGATAATGTATGGGATACATTTTGTTTACTGAGAAAAAACAAAAAATATTTTAAAAAGGATAGATTGCTTGTTAGATGTGCGCTTCCGTTATATTGATGGAGATATACGTCAAAGTGACACTGGTTTTTAAAAAGGGATAGTGCTGCTTGTAGGATAGTGCCCCATTTGCATGGTTAACCCCTAACTTTTTGCCAGATACCTGATGCTAAGTTGACCGAGTGTGTGCTGGGATCCTGCTAACCCGGCCTCAACACCTTTGTCCTTTCCCAAAACTTCACCTTTGTTTCCATAATTGACACACCTGTAAGCCCTTTGTAAAGGTATCCCCCATACCAAGGGCCTTGTTACCAGAGAGGGCCTCTGAGGGCTGCAGCATGTATTATGCCACCCTCAGGGAAACCTCAACTTAACACCCACACACTTCCATTGCAGGCTGCGTGTTTTCGTGTAGACGAAACTAAAGAGTCAACATGGCCCACATCCCAGTGAGCCATGCCCAGCACACTACCCATGGCATGGGTAAGTCAACCCTCTAGCAGGCCTCACAGCCCTAAGGCAGGGTGCACCATCCCACAGGTGAGGGCATAGTTGCAATAGCACTATGCTCCTACAGTGTCCGTACCATTCACAGACATTGTAAGTGCAGTAAAGCCATATTGAGTACATGGGCTGGGAGTTTGTCATTACAAACTCCACAGCTCCATGATGGCTTCACTGAAATCTGGGAAATTTAGTACCAAACTACTCAGCATAATAATTCCACACTTCTGCCAGTGTTAGATATATTATAAAATGCACTCAGAGGGCATCTTAGAGATGTCCCTTGAAAAACAACCAACTTCTAGTGTATTGGCTGACGGGTCCCCACCAGCCAACCACCACCAGACAGGTTTGTGACCTCATGGGGTGAGAACCTTTTTGCTCTCGGGGGTCAGGACTAAGCTTGCTCTGGGAGGAGGTGCTTCACACCTCCCCCTGGCAGGAACAGCAACACTTGGCGGTGAGCCTCTAAGGCTCCCACCTTGTGAGGTGCTGATTTGGGCAGCTTCAACCAATAGAGATGCAAACCCCCCTGTCCAGGCCCCACTTTTTGTGGCAGGACAGGCAGGAAAACGAGTAAGCAGAGTAGGAGTGTCCACCGTGGCCTGTCACACCCCCATGGTCTCCAGGAGCTTAGGTGAATCCCTTTTCTTAGAAATTCTCCATTTTGAATTGGAGAATTAGGCCCTATAGGAACAGGGATATGCTCCTTTCCCCAAAGGGAGGGGTCACCCAAAGGGTGTAGTCACCCTAGGGGACAGTCACCAATGGCTACTGCTCCCCCACGCTCGATAACACCCTTATATTTAGTATTTAAGGCTCCCCTAAACCTTGTTTCTCAGATTTGATGTACCAAAGAAGAAGACGGAAGAAGACCACTGCCGACCAGGATCTGAACCGCTGCAGACAGAACCCTGTGAAAACCTCGCCACCTGTAATCGGTTCTACAATTGGACCTGTGAATAAAACAGACAATATTTATATTTCATTGCAAACTTTAAAAAACAAATTTACAAATATTAGAAAAGAAAACCAAAGTATAATTTATGTTGCATAACCAAATTATTACAAGTGAATAGCATAATGACCTTTGGAAACTAGTAAGTAGGAGACCTTTTTCCTGGAATTCTTTCTCTCACATTGTGGCTGGACTTCCGTATGGAGCAGCTGGTAATTGTAGCCAAGCAGCATGAGATCCACGGTGAAAGTATGAATAAAAAGGGTGCAAGGACTGTGTTTGATGCTTTTATATAAGTACACGACCCTCGGGTCAATTGTGGGGCTTTAGTCGCCATGAATACGCCAATGGTAAGCACATTCTTATTTCTGTGAGTGGATTTCTGCCGTAAACACCTCCGTCAGCCGCTTTTAGGGCAATACTCTGTCGATGGAGGAGTTGGAAGGCGACAGAGATGAAGGGGGTTTGACAGAGTTTCGTCCGTCATGAAACCAACATCTAAATCGGACAGTTGGATAGTCACGATATTGGATGGCTACATCATTAAATTTCGACAGTTTGTACGCATCCACTAAGATATAATTCAGTCCCTACATTTTTACCACAGATTCAGGAATTGTGTAATCACTTTCCTGTGAAGTTTCGTGATATAATGGTGTATGTTATCCCCGTTAATATTGTTATACATTGTATTATTTTCTATACAGCCCTTGTTGCATGTTGAGGGTGTTATTTGCTTTTTGGCATTGTTTTGGGTGTTGTAAAGGAAGGGGGGAGTGTTGGGTATTGTTCAAATAGAATGTTCAATGGTAGAATGTTGATGGCTAGTGGGAGATGGGGGTTCTATTTCTGGCAGTTGGTGCCATCGAGTGGAATAATAAACTTGATGGACACTTACCTGTTAGTGTCATCTTTTCAGTCCTCCTAGTTACAGCTATGAAACTTCATTCTGTCTAAGTGTTCTACCACCTTGCATTTGAGCTTGGTATTTACAGGACAACTAATGGGTTGTGAACCTTTAGGAAAGCCCTCGGAAAAGCAAGGGACATAAACAAAAACAATGGATTAAGGTCCTGGTACCTCTGTAAAATATAAGGATGACGCAGTGTGGCACCGCAAGCCAATTTGCTGCGCCGAGCTGTGTCAAATTAACAACAATACGACCATACGTGTACTTTCCCCTGCACTCCACACAATTGGCTGCCATGCGCCAGTGCAGGCACTCTTGTGTCATACTGCAAGGGTGCCTGAGTTGCAGTGATGAACGTATTTGTTCAGGAAGGGACACATTCTGCAGCATGCATAGATAGAGCAAAAAAATAAAAGTATTTCTCCTCATTGCACCAATCCTATGCCTCCGTGGAGGCGTAGGATTCTGACGCATTCGCAACTTTACAAAATATTTAAATCTGGGAATGTGTCAAGTTCCATGGATGTTGCGTGGGAACACCCACAGATATACCGATGGAATGCCCCTCCCCCGCAGAGTAATGCGTGAAAGAAGCTCATATTCACAAGGCCATGAAGTCATGCAGAGTCACTTTATGTGGCCTTGTAAATATGGACAGGCACATTGTGCCGCCAGTGCGTCAAAAACAGTGCCTGGTAAATGAGGTGCACTTACTTTATCAAAAACAACAGGAGAGGAAGGGATCAACACGGCTAGTCCCCTCGGTTAAATATCAATAAACAACGAAGCCAGGGCCCGGCAGCAAGAGGCTGTTTAGGCATAACGCGGGTTGAGAGCAGCAAGGGCGGTGTGCCAATTTGCTCCTACCCCCCTACCGGGACCCATGAGGCTTCCAACGGACAGGCCTCGTTAGTAAACTCGTTCCTCTCCCCTTATTAACCTATCTGGCGGAGGTCACACTATTTAGTGTGCTTTTTTTGATTTTTCACACATTAGCCCACGGTTGGGTGTACCTTAGAGCGTGCACACCACCGGGTCTACGCACATCCCCCCCTGGTCCTGACGAATGCCCGATTAACAATCTCTGAGGCAGAAACATGTTGACCGCCACGGAGTGAACCAGGTCTTTTATTTTTTTGACCCTCACTCCTTTTTATTCCTTGCCTTTTAAGCAAAATTAATAAATTTTCTTTTTTGACTTAATTGGTTATTTTAAATTCACTTTCCCCACACAACCAACCCAGCTCCGCAGTAACCTGGCGTCGCAGCACACTGGGATGACATTCGGTCGTCCCAGTGGAAGCCCGATGATGAAGCATGTCACCGACCAGGTTGGTGAGTGAGGGCTTTTCATACCCACTGGGTATTATTCTGTTGTTGCCAAGCATATTCCAAATGAACATAACGGTTCACAGGGAATCTGAGGCTTGTGGCTCGATTGATCGATGTACCACATTGATTTGAGTGCCCCCTTATTATACACTGGCTTCGTTGTTTATTGGCACTTACTTTATCAGCATTCAGGATGGACGACAATAGATGTGCGTGTCTCAGGCTGAGAACTCATCCTGATTAGAACTGGGACTAGAAGGATCGTTGGGGCATATCAGCAACAGCACTTAGCGCTAGGATAATTATCGCCGGCTAGCGTGGATTTTTATCGCTGAGATAGCGTGCTATTAGCAACGCTTATCTCAAAAGCGATAAAAATCCTCACGCTAACTGCCTAACGTGAGATTATCGCTGGAAACCCAGCAATAATCTCACGCAATGTGGCGTTAGCTTGTTGATAGGGCCCCACAAACTTAGCCATGATATCCACCTTCCATAGGATATCATGGCTAAATCAGTCCTGAAGCAGGCGTAAGGAAAGTAGCGATAACAGGGGTTATCGCTACTTTTCCTGCCGCTATGCTTCCTAGCGTGGGGCTTGATGATAGGAGAAATGTCGCTCAGGGACATTTCTCCTGTCATGTCAGGTCAGGAACGCCCACTTTGCATCTCATATGCTAACGCAAGTTTCTATCGCCTAGCCTTGCTGAGATGCCCCCTAATTCTTAGTAATTTTGATTAGCAGTAAGTATGCCAAGCATTGTGTTTGGATGAAGACCATTAGCTCCGAAATTACACAGAAACCTGAATTGTAACTCAATGCACACTGCAATAGTTAAAAAAAAAAAAATCTCATTACAATTTTA
Organism: Triturus cristatus; assembly: GCF_964204655.1. Lineage (NCBI taxonomy): Eukaryota > Metazoa > Chordata > Amphibia > Caudata > Salamandridae > Triturus > Triturus cristatus. The sequence goes on from NC_140588.1 coordinate 115,464,962, forward strand.
AATTCCTCAACAACGCCGTATTATGTAAAGGCATATTGAATATAAAGTCTTTCTCGTTGCATCATTACATTTCGCGTCTCATCTAATTTTTTAAAAATCATTTTATATTCTTAATGGTTGCAACATTGCGTTATGAAAATCTCCAAAAAATGCAGGTTTAAAAAAAAATGTTTTGCAGTAAGCCATTACTAAATACTGCATCAAGCAAGAAAGGTCTTGTGGGTATTTCACTCTTTAATAGACCAAAATGGCAGTGTTAGCTACTTCTAATCACTTTAGTTTGGTAAACAAACCAGCAAAAAATATGTGTCAGTTGCATTAACGGTATATGTAAAGGTCTATTACTGTTCATAATAATAAATAGAAATTGCACTGCACGTTTGCAGAAACCTTAGAATACGGTAAAAGTTATCATTTTTCAAAAGCTCAAGTCACTAAATTGCTGGAGCCCAGCAGGCGCGTTTTAAAATGGCAATGTTTATTGTCAATAAGACACATTTGGAATCAGTATTGAATCATTTTTGCAGAGGTACATGAGGTTTAGATTTGTTACTGAAATTGAACATATTTTCGAGCTGAAATACGTTTTATTTAGTTGTTTGGAAAATTCTATTATCGCAGTATAGAATTTCATATTAGAAGTAATGGAATGCACTGAGCAGTGTTCGATGCACTGTGTACACTTTTCTTGTTCTTCACTTACACTCTGTCGCGTGGGAATTCCGTGACTGGCCAGAATTGGTTTTGTTCTTGTCTCGAGGACAGCTTGGTTATTTTACGGAATTATTACCTGTCTCTCCATCTGTGTTGTTTCATTGTTGCACCTTTGGAGCTTTTATGAGGGTAATTATTCAGCTTTATTGGTCATTTATCTTTGATGATTGCAGCAGGAGGTTATTCTGTCACTTTCTGATGAAGAAGTATTGTATGTATTGTCTTGATTATCATTGGTCGCAATATTATTTTTAATACTATTAGACTACATGATTTTTGGTTTGCTTTCACATTTTAAAATGTGTTTATACTGTCCTACTAAATCACATTGTAACTTTAATGGATGGAATGATTCAGAGCAACGTGGGGAGCATGTCTGCTTTGCTGTTAAATAAATGGGGGCAGATTTACAAGCCCCTTGGCCACTTTTGCGTCACTTTTCCCATGTTAAAAGTGACGCAAAAGTGGCGCAAGGGGCTTGTAAATCTGCCCCAAGGTGTGTATCGAAGAGAAGTGGATTGAACTGAAAGTTGGACTTTTGTGTGCAACAGAAGGGAAGGTGTTGGAGTAAAATCCAACACTTCTACCCACTGCTGCACACCTTTTGCGTTGCAACGGCATGTGTAATCGCATACGCTGTAACGGTTGCGTTAAAAAGGTTGTTTCCCATTTTACTTACATCCACATATCTAAGCACTATATCAACGTTGGGGATAGTGTATAGTGTAAAGAAATTATATCAATTGTGAAGGCATTGTTCACATAGCGCTGACTGAGTGACTGGATAAAATATAATAATCATGATGGTGTACTTCAAATGAGTGTGTCCCAGATGCTCACATGTCTGAAAAGGGAATCAGAAAGAGTAGAGGTAGTGGTCCAGAGGGGGAATGACACAGAAGGGACACTTACGTTACTACCTTCTCTTAGTTTGATGCAAGAGTCTAATATGCTGATGTAAGGGTAACACTGCCAGGTACTGCTGAAAGGCCTGAGCATTATGGGTCCCAGCGACTGCCTTGTGCCACCCAAAGGCCAGTTAAACCCTAATACAGAAGAAGTTTGTGACACCTGAAAAGGGCAGTCCTATGACCCCTTCTATGGTGTTCTCAGGAGTATTGACCATGACTGCCACAAAGCTTTAGTGAACTGGAGTCAGAAGAAGTTGTCAAATCGAAAAAGATGTCTGTACAGAGTCCTGCTATTCATGCAAGCAAAAATGTAATTGAGAGCTATCCCTCTTAGATCACAAGTTGTCTTACCAACATGGTGGGAGGCTGGTGGCCCTAGTAAAGAGGCATACAGCCCCTAAATAAAAAGACTGCTTAGAGGGTAGGTGACTCCTGTAATCTACAATATCTAAAAGATAATGTACCTTCCTACTCTTTCTTGGTTACACAGTGTGTGGCAGGGTATGCTGTGTGAGAGGCAACACAAGACCCAACATAGGAAAATTTACTTTTGATAGTGGAGGTGTGTTGCACACTTAGGGGCTGATTACGATGTCAGACATAAAGGCTCCGAACGGCATTTGGTTTGTCCGAATCCGTGTCAGTAGCCTTGTTTCCGATCGACTTGGAAACATTTCCAAACGACCAATTACGATGGTTTGAAACCATTCGAATTGTCTGGCTCGGTTCCAACCGGCATCCGAATGGCATTCAGAGACTCCAAGTCGGTCAGAGCCGACTCGTACGTCTTTATGGATCACGTTTCCAACCGAGTGATTACGATGTAGGATTCGGACAGCCTTTCCAAATTGGTCTGTCCGACATGGATAGGCTGTTGGAAAATGACTTTGGGGTCCCGTAGTAGGCCCCCCTTCACCCGGAGGCCTCCGGTTGGGGGCAGTGTGAGTACTTAAGGGACCCCCCTTTCCAAACATGCACAGTGTGGCAGGCCCTATAGGGTGCCTGCCACAGGGTGCAAGGTTTTCTGCAACAACCCCTTTCTTCAATAGGAACCTGTGTTGCGGGTCAGAACACAGGCTCCCATTGAAGTAAATGGGAGTCCGACCGAACGGTGTTCGGAAACATCAAAATCAGTTGGTTGGGGTCCCCGAACCCGAGTCAGTTGGAAACCATTTTGAAACCGAGTCAGTCGGAATGCTTTCAGGCCAACATCGTAATGAGGCCCTTAGTGTCTGTGTTTGAGAAAGCCAAGGAAGATCGAGGCTTAACTATAAAATATTCAGACCAAGATTGGACTCCTTGAGAAGGGTGGGGTGAGACACACAGCATTGGTTAAAACACATCCACGCAGAGATTAACTGGACCACATGTTACTTTCAAGAATCGTCCATATTGCCATCCTGGGACAGAATAATATGATCAGTTTGGGAGTGTCAGGAGCTGCCTGAATCAACACTAGAGTAAGTGGCATTTGATCTAGTGAGGCTACCCTAAAACTGGAAGGGAAAACTTTGTCCTGTAAGAGAAGGTGATGGAAGACTTGTATTGCCAAGGAGACTCCTAGCTTATTGTACTGTCCTTTCTATGTGGTGTATATGAGCCATGCCCACTGATACCACTAAAGCACCAGTGGATCTTAATGTGAATGGCAGGAGTAGCTGGCTTTTGACTGTTCCTTAGGGGTACAGTGAAACCATAAGTATGATCAAGAGTGGTTTGTCCAACTCACCTGAGTATCCTTTTCCTCCTGGATGTGACTTTTTTGTCAATGGTTATAGCAGAATATGTGGCCCTAAACTATGTGGTTGTAACTTCACATAAAATCTTGCCATTTAAAAATGTGATTGACTTAGTGAGTGATGGAGTGTGCTTGCTATTTAGTCTGGCTCTATGAATAAACATACATGACAGCTATGCACATTTATGACAATGACTGCAGTCAAAAAGCAAGTACATTTGTTGTGGCATCAGTATTTGTTGATTGTCTATCAATGTGAATGAGCTGAGAGGTACTGAAGAAAGCACCATTAACCCAGAACATTAAATACCATCTTGGTTATAGTAGCAATTCATAAGTTACTTAGTAACATGTTCTAGTTATATTCCTTACTGATGGGTTTCATGGGTAGGAATTTGGCATCCGTATTGTTAGAGCTAATGGCAGGGGTAGAAATGGAAGGAGAAATCAAAGATTACATTTAAGGGCACAAAACTGTGAGTTGTCATGCCAAAGTGCATAAGTGATTCATATTTCTCTGTTTAGATTCCCAGTGGGATTGATTGCAATTTGGCTCCCGATCAGTCTGCTCACAAGCTCCTCTAGATCATGGATCTTTAAAGAGTAGCTCGGGAGCTACTGGTAGCTCACCAGCACCCTCAAAGTAGCTCTCAGAGGTGTAGTCAAGCATCTCATTCAGAGAGTCTGTGCATATTAAAGAAGGCAAACTGCTAATCTCAAGACCCTTAGAGTGACAGCCAGGCAAATCAATGACACGCCTCATAATAATCACATACACACTCCAGCAGCCTATGGGATCTGCGAAATCACCATCTGTCTCCAGTCTCAATCTAGCTAAGTACCAACGAGATTGGACATGTTGTAGGCCCTGTTCTATCAGTCACCCACTGTGTGTGAAGAATGGGCCATGAAAGAAGAGTGACAGACGGAAGCCTAAGAAGTAACTGGTGCTGACCCACTGAAGTTTCAGACGACAGGAGGCAGAGTGAACAAAAATGTTATTTAGGTGCATGATCAGTCAAAGAGCAGAGAAGAACAGGGTATGGATACAGAGATTTTTTTTTTTTTTTTGAAGATTTATATAGCGTGAACTCGACCCGAAGGTATTGGTCGCTTTACATGAGCACCGGTTGCTTACACATTCAGGCATGGGGAGATTAAGTGATTTTCCCAGAATCACAGGATGTGGATGTGGATGTGGATGCGGATGCGGCCCCGAGGATGGAACCCCGGTTTCCAGCACAAAAGTCGGCAGTCTAGCCAACGGACCACATTCTCTCCCCGAGATGAGACAATAAAGAGCACCATCTGGGTGTGTGTATGCATGTTTGCACATTTATGTGTGTCTTTGTGTATCGCTCACTGAAAGATTTGCCTTGTGTCAGAACAACAGAAGTATAAGCTACCCCTACTCCCATCACAACGGCTTAATCTCTGGCACAATTTTGTTTGTTCATGTCATAATAGTGTGTATGGCACAATAATAGTTATCCTTGACTATTTTGGGCATTCTTGTTCTAGTGCTGGCATTTTGTAAACCATCATTGACCTAATTAGAACATGAAAGACTGACTTGTAGACATCTCTGACAATATTTTGGCAGCCCCTTACAAAATATGGCAATGGCTGATAGTTAATTGAAAGATAATTCAAGCTGAATTGGGGTGTCCTTTGTGCTGGAGGGCATGTGATGCTTTGGCTGTTATTTAATTAATTAGGGAGAGGTATTTAATACCAATAACATTAATCTTGGTGTTGCTTGTGATAACCTCACCTGTATTGCTTGTGTGGACAGCTTAGGTTGTGTCATATCTTGTCACTATTTTACAGTGAGAGAATATGCTAGTAGCTCATAAGAACTTACCTTGAGCAGAGGTAGCTCTCACTACAGAAAAGCTTGGAGACCTCCTGCTCTAGATGTTTTGCTTGTGGATGCTCAAGGGTAATTTTACCTCTGCTTTAAATGAAAACTGCTGAACAAGAGTCCATTCAAATATGCTTTATAAAATTATAAAATAGGGAGAGCGCTAGGTGGCGCTAGCCAAGATGGCCGCGCCGAGGTAGAGCTCTGTGCTGCCTGACCCCTCACATCCGGTCTTCCTCCGTTGCTGCCGTCCTGGCTGCCATCCGCTTCCCGCCACCTGCTGCGGAGTTGTAGCCCTACCCTCGCTGCTACTTTGGGCTGCCTCTGTGCCCTGGGGACTGAGTTCTACCGCCTGCAAGATTCACCGCGACGGGGGTACGCACTCGGCCGGTTCTTCGGCCGGCGGCGCCTGCTACGAGCGCCCGCGGCGCTGCACGAGGGGCGCAGGCCTCTGTTTGCTGGCGGCGGTCCGGAGGCGGGAGAAGCCCGTGGAGAGGCACCTCGGCCTGTGGCACATCGCGGGTGAGTCGGGGGGGGGGGGCGACAGCTCCTAAGCGCCTCCCTGGACCTTCCCCGGCCCCGGGGCCCTGATCGGCGGGCGGATCAGCCCGAGTGGTGGGAATTCGTGGGGCTGGGCCCTGATCAGCCATATTGTCGCTCCCTGGCCTGTGGACTGGTGCATCCTCCGGAGGACTGCCTTCCTCTGCCCCCCCCGGCCCTCCTGCTCCGAGCGTATTGGGGTGCTTTGCTGCTGGCGGGGTCCCCCGTGGAGGCTCGGCCCCCCCCTGGATCCTGTGGAAGGCCCCCGTATATGGGGCGGTGTCGCGCTCTGGCGCCCGCGGCGGCGACCTGACGGGGGGGGCGACGCTGGACTGGCTCCGCCCGGTGCCGCTTGCTGGGGGGCTGCTGCCGAGGGGGCCCCTCTGCCCATTGCCCCTCGACCCCCTGCCTGGCGAGGTGGCCCACGGGGCTGCGGTGGGCTGGACGGGGGCGCCCTGTGACCTCTGCATCCCGGGAGCGGGGGCAGTAGCGGTGCTCCGGGCTGCTGGACTGGCCCTGCGAATTGAGGCCGCGGACGGCGTTGTTGCGGCCCGAGTGTCGCGGCTTGCCCGGGGGCCTTCTTCTGGGACTGCCCGCGGCGCGGGGCGCAGGGCGGTGCTGGCCCGGCCCCGGCCTCGGAGGGCGAGACGCGTTGATCCACCATGGGCAAGGACAAAGGCCCTAAGCAGCTGGCAACATCCCACCAAACGAAGATTGACCGCTTTGCGACTCCGGATCCCCCGGGTGCCGGCGGAGGGGAGGCGCCCGCCCCCAACAAGGACTTGGCCACCATCCTGCATGCGATCGATGCCTCTCGCACCTCGCTGGAAGGGATGGTTGGGGAGGTGAAGATAGATGCTGCGCTTCTGAGGCAGGATCTCCGTAACGCCACGGCCCGCATCACGGAGGCCGAATCGCGGATCTCCGCGACGGAGGACGACATCCATCAATTACAAGACCAGGTCCGGGAGCTCACGACCCACTCCAAGGAACTACACAGGCGGGCGGAGGATGCCGAAAATCGCGCCCGCCGCAACAACCTTCGCTTGGTGGGCTTTCCGGAGGGGGTCGAGTCGGGCCGGGCCGACGACTTCCTAGAGGCCTGGTTTAAATCCTGGATGCCGGCGGGCAGCTTGTCAACCTGGTTCGTGGTGGAGAGGGCGCATCGGTCGCTGGCGTCCAAACCTCCGGTGGGGGCCCCCCCACGCCCCTTCATTCTTCGGATCCTTAACTTCAGGGACAGAGATGCCATTCTGCGGGAGGCTCGGGTGAGCGGCAAACTGGCCTATGACAACCACACTATTATGATTTTCCCAGACTACACCCGGGAGGTCCAGGAGCAGCGCCGTTCATACACGGAGGTGAAGCAGCAGCTGCGCTCCCTGGGCCTTCAATACCAGCTCCAGTTCCCGGCCCGCCTCCGACTTGTCTTTCAGGGTAAGACGCTGTTCTTTGATACCCACAGGGCAGCCTGGACATGGCTTACCGAGGAGCGGCCTCTGCGGCAGCCGGGCGGAGGGCCGCCCGTCGCAAGGCCCGGGTGCCCCGTTGTGGCTGGGTCCCAGCGGCCGCGGCGCGGGAAGCGCACACGCTCCCGGCAGCGGCGAGGTGCTGCAGTCATCAAGGCCCGGTCTGTGAGCGCTTCTGGCAGACCGATGAGAGACTCCTCCACCTCTTCTGAAGCCTCCTCCCGGGCGGCCGGGGGATCCCGGCACCGAGCATCACCTGGGCCGACCGGATCTGCGACCCCCCTAAACACGCACATTGACTCATCAGACCTTTCTCGCAGTCCCGCTATATGACCTTTTTTCTTTGTCTCTTGCAGTTGCGGGGAGGGTAACAGCCTTGCCCGAGGGCGGGGGTGGGGGGCTCCACATTCTTGTGCTCCCCAGTGCCAGCCCAGGTCAGCACATTGTAATCCGTACTTCAGGAGGGGTCCACTACGCTCTTTATACCCGAGCACCTGAGCTTGGGGTCTTGTGACTGTTGGTTCTGTTCGGGCGACAGATGCTTCTGGTTGTTTGGGGTTTCTCTTCACGAGACCGTTTTGTTTGGGTTTGCACTGTTACCTACTGAGCCTTTCAGACAGCGCTGCGCGGCGCGCGGCATCGGGTCCCTTCACTCAGCTCCATTTGCACGCTCTACTGCCGCTCACCCTCCGCCGCTGTCCGCTCGCTTCCCCCGGTGGGGGCTCCATGGTCCCTCAGGGGCCTGCACGCTCCGTGCCCCTTCTGCTGACACCTGGGTCCATGGGTATCCCCCCGGTGCCCCCGCCTGCCCCCTTCCCGGCGCGCTCCATTCCCACTGCTGCCATGGCTGATTTAGCCCCCAAAGCCCAGGTGCGCATCCTGTCCTGGAATGTGAACGGCCTGCTGGACCGGCTTAAGCGCACTGCTGTCCTCAAATACGCCCAGCGCGCGGGTGCGGACGTGCTCCTGCTTCAAGAAACCCACCTCCTCGGTGAGAACTGTCCCTTCTTGGCGCGCTTCGGATTCGACCGGGTGTGGCACTCCGGGTTCTCGCGCGGGTCGCGGGGGGTTGCGGTCCTCCTGCGCCGTTCCTTCCCTTTTGTGTTGGCCCGAGTGGTCCATGACTCCCAGGGGAGGGGGGTTGCGATTAGCGGCACGCTCGAGGGCCGGCCACTCAGCCTCTTGTCCCTTTACGTGCCATCCACGGGGCTGTCGTCGGCCTTTTCTCTGACCGCGTCCTGGCTAGCGGCTTTTCCACCTGGTACTGTTGTTCTCGGAGGAGACTTTAACGCCGTCTCGGCCCCGCACCTCGACTCTTCGGGTCCGGTCTCGGACTCCCGCGCGGCGCGGGCGAAGCAGCTGGCCGGGTGGGCAGAGGCACAGGGCCTCTGTGACGTGTGGCAGCTCTGGCACCCACGCACGCGACAGTATACCCACACCTCGGCCGCCCACCACACTCAGGCACGCATCGACGCGATCTTTGTCCCCGCAGCCGACTGTCTGGGTATCCAAGACGTCCGCATCCTTCCCCGGGGGATATCCGACCATTCTCTGATTTTGCTGGGTTTGGGCCCCCCACCTCATGGTGCACGCCAAATGTGGCGTTTCAATGCGTGGTTTCTGCAGGACAAGACGCTCCGTAAGGAAGTGGGGACTGCGCTGGCACTCTACTTTGGCGACAACGACGGATCGGTCTCCTCGGCGGGCACCCTCTGGGAGGCTTGTAAAGCCACGGTTAGGGGGGTTGCTAAGGCACAGGTGGTGAAACACCGCCTGGCGCAGCTGCAGCGGCTCACGGCCTGCGAGGCTCAGGCGCTACGCCTGGAACAATCCGTCTCTCACTCTGGCGACCCGGCCGAGACCCGGCAGCTACGGCTCCTACGCGAGGAGATTCGTCAGCGGTCGCTTGAAGCGGCTAAGCTTCTTTGGCAATCCTCGGTGGCTCGGGTATACGGCTGGGGCGACAAAAATGGGGCGCTTCTGCACCGGCTGGCCACTTACCCCAGGGCATCACGCATCATCCCGGCGGTGACCGACTCGGGTGGCGCGCTTCAGTCTTCGTCCGTGGCTATAGCGGACGCTTTCGCTCAGTACTACTCACAACTCTACCGGGCACGGACATCGGATCTGTCTTTGGCTTCCTTGCTCGCCGCTGGTGCCCTAAGCCTTCCCCGGCTGGGGCCGAGTGATTGGGAGAGCCTGGAGGCTCCCATCTCCCCTGAGGAGATCGGAGACGCGATAGGGCGCACGTCCGCCGGGAAGACCCCCGGCCCGGACGGGTTCCCACAGGAGTTTTATGCCACCTACAAGGAGCATTTGGTTCCACGGCTGGGTGCCCTGTACGCGGAGGCGGTTGAGAGAGGCTCCTTCCCCCCGGAGGCCGACATTGCCACAATTGTGGTCCTGCCTAAATCCACTCCGCCGCCCAGTGACAGGTCGGCCTACCGGCCGATCTCTCTGATCAATACCGATATCAAACTATATGCCGCGGTCCTGGCCCAGCGGCTCCGGCCCTTCCTGTCGCGTTTGGTGCACCCGGACCAATGCGGCTTCATGCCGGATCGAGGCACTCGCCATTGCCTCCGCCGCCTCCATGTGGCCCTGGCGCACCGCCACCGCCTATCTCCATACCTCACTCTCCTGCTGGCGGACTTCGAGAAAGCCTTCGATTCGGTGGGGTGGCCCTACCTGTTCGATGTCTTGGCTCATATGGGTTTCGGTCCCAAGTTTGTTGGGATGGTGCGGGTTCTGTACGCGCGCCCTCGCGCCAGAGTGTTGGTTAATGGGGCGCTGTCAGGAGCGTTCCGGATCGGCCGGGGCACACGGCAGGGGTGCCCACTCTCACCCCTCCTCTTCGCGCTCGCAATGGAGCCCCTTGCCGCCCTCATCAGAGTGGATCCTCTCATTCGGGGATGGGAGTGGCCGGGCCTCGAGGAGGACAGGATCGCCCTTTATGCGGACGACGTCCTGCTGTGCCTTGGTGACCCAGCGCGCTCGGGTCCTCGGGCTCTCCACATCTTGGGCCACTTTGCCCGCGCCTCTGGCCTCTGCCTCAACTCGCACAAGTCGGTCCTCGTGCCTCTTCACCCCTCCCGCGAATGCTTCGATTGGCAGACCACGATTCCCCTCCGCCGATTGTCTTTCAAATACCTGGGCATCTGGGTCTCCCTCCTCCCGGAACTGAGCTGGGCACTCAACGTGGCCCCTTTGGTCAAAAAAGCCAAAGCGGACCTCACTCGGTGGCACTCGCTCCCGCTGAACCCGCTGGGGCGCGTGGCGCTCTACAAAATGATGATCCTCCCTCAGTTCCTGTATGTACTGCAGAACACCCCGGTGTCCTTTCCGAGGTCGTGGTTTCGCGAGTTGGACGGGATGGCCACCAGGTTCCTCTGGGGTGGTGGAAGGCCAAGGCTGGCCTTGCCGATCTGCCGCCTCCCCACCTTTGACGGGGGGCTTGGTATGACCAACCTCTACCTTTATTACCTGGCCACCCGGCTTCTGGTCATCCATGACTGGTTCGGGGGGGGATGGTCCGATCCGGCCTACAGGGTAGAGCTGGAAGCCCTGGGTCTTTCCAGCGTTCAGGACCGCATGTACGGCGCCCCTCTCTGATCAATACCGATATCAAACTATATGCCGCGGTCCTGGCCCAGCGGCTCCGGCCCTTCCTGTCGCGTTTGGTGCACCCGGACCAATGCGGCTTCATGCCGGATCGAGGCACTCGCCATTGCCTCCGCCGCCTCCATGTGGCCCTGGCGCACCGCCACCGCCTATCTCCATACCTCACTCTCCTGCTGGCGGACTTCGAGAAAGCCTTCGATTCGGTGGGGTGGCCCTACCTGTTCGATGTCTTGGCTCATATGGGTTTCGGTCCCAAGTTTGTTGGGATGGTGCGGGTTCTGTACGCGCGCCCTCGCGCCAGAGTGTTGGTTAATGGGGCGCTGTCAGGAGCGTTCCGGATCGGCCGGGGCACACGGCAGGGGTGCCCACTCTCACCCCTCCTCTTCGCGCTCGCAATGGAGCCCCTTGCCGCCCTCATCAGAGTGGATCCTCTCATTCGGGGATGGGAGTGGCCGGGCCTCGAGGAGGACAGGATCGCCCTTTATGCGGACGACGTCCTGCTGTGCCTTGGTGACCCAGCGCGCTCGGGTCCTCGGGCTCTCCACATCTTGGGCCACTTTGCCCGCGCCTCTGGCCTCTGCCTCAACTCGCACAAGTCGGTCCTCGTGCCTCTTCACCCCTCCCGCGAATGCTTCGATTGGCAGACCACGATTCCCCTCCGCCGATTGTCTTTCAAATACCTGGGCATCTGGGTCTCCCTCCTCCCGGAACTGAGCTGGGCACTCAACGTGGCCCCTTTGGTCAAAAAAGCCAAAGCGGACCTCACTCGGTGGCACTCGCTCCCGCTGAACCCGCTGGGGCGCGTGGCGCTCTACAAAATGATGATCCTCCCTCAGTTCCTGTATGTACTGCAGAACACCCCGGTGTCCTTTCCGAGGTCGTGGTTTCGCGAGTTGGACGGGATGGCCACCAGGTTCCTCTGGGGTGGTGGAAGGCCAAGGCTGGCCTTGCCGATCTGCCGCCTCCCCACCTTTGACGGGGGGCTTGGTATGACCAACCTCTACCTTTATTACCTGGCCACCCGGCTTCTGGTCATCCATGACTGGTTCGGGGGGGGATGGTCCGATCCGGCCTACAGGGTAGAGCTGGAAGCCCTGGGTCTTTCCAGCGTTCAGGACCGCATGTACGGCGCCCCTGTTCCCACCTCCTGCCCCGACATCACTAGGGCGGTTTTCCTGGCTTGGCGGGCAGCGCTCCGCCACACCGGGTGGACCGGGACGTTGACGCGCGCCACCCCTCTCTGGCATGGGACATGGTTGCGGGAGGTTGTGGGGCTGGAGGGCTTCGGACCGTGGGATTTGCTCGGTATCTCCCAGCTGGGGGACGTGTGGCGAGGGGGGCGCATGTGCTCATACTCTGAACTGCAGGCGCGCTTTTCTCTCCACTCATCCCAATTCTACAGGTACCTCCAATTGCGACACGCCATACGGGTACACACCCCGCTGGACATCCGGCTGCCGGACCATAGCCCCCCAGAGGCTCAGGTTCTGATGGGTAACCTAGGAAAGGGAAGCATATCCAGAATATATCGTTCCCTTGTTAACAATACCCCTGTGCCCCAGGAGGGTCTGAAGGAGGAATGGGAGGAATGGGTAGGTCCCTTGGACGAGATCGACTGGCGGGACGCCCTTATGCCCCCAGGCTGGTGATGGCCTCCGCCAAGCTGAGGCTCATTCAAATCTATTATCTGCATACGGCATACCTTACACCAGGGCGCATGCGCCGTGCGGGTCTTTCCCCTGACGCAGCCTGTCCCCGTTGTAGCTTTGACCAGGCTGACTTCATCCATATGGTATGGTCATGCCCGGAACTGGAGGGGTACTGGCGTAGCATTGAAACTGACTTGACGGATGTCCTGGGGTGGGAGGTGCCGCACGACCCCAAACACATCCTATTGGGTATCACTGATGGCCTGGACGGCACCCGTGCTGAAAAAGTGTTCCTTATGACAGCGCTAATGGTGGCAAAACGGGACATTGCGGCAGCCTGGAAACAGCCGCAGCCGCCCAGCCTGACCAGGTGGAGCGCGGGAGTGGACTGGTGTGCGGCGCAGGAGCGGACTCTTTACCAAGCTCGGGGCTGCCACAAAAAATATCGTAGGGTGTGGGGGAAATGGTTAGGAAATGTAATGTGATCTGGTGGGGCGGGGTGGGGGCGGGGGGGGGGGTGGTCCGGGGGGGTGCTGAGAGGGGGAATGATTCCCAGGTGGGACTACTGTATATTGTTGGTCTGAAAGGCTCACTGTTTTTTGTTGCAAAAAACAATAAAAACTTGTTTATCAAAAAAAAATTATAAAATAGATTTCTATCCTTCTACTACAGTACATCATCTGCTATTATGGCAGTCATTTGATACTGGTTGTGAGACTGCCACTGATAAACAACAACAATAATAATAACAATACTCTGACTACTACTACTACTACTACTACTATGTATAATAATAATAATATATAAAAAAAAAATAATAATAATAATACAAAATACAACCCAATGTTAGTACAAAACGCGGATTCAACTGTATACTATTATGTTTACTTGACTTATACAACTGGAAATTTTGTAACATTTCTCAAGGTAGCACAAAATACATCAATTCAACTTTTGGGCCAGACCAACAGCTGTGAGACATTCAACTTCATCTGCGCCTCCCCTTAAGTGTATTTTGTTCATAAATTGTTTTCTCTGTTGGTGACAAGTTGCAAGACTCTAAAGAATACTTATTTACATCCTGTTCTCCAAAATGTGAAACATTTTCAAATATAGCAATTTAGGAGAGATATGTTGTTAGGAAACAGTTTCTGGGCCATGAAAACATCCATTTTTTATTTTTTTATTTTGGACCACTGTTATTTTACCTCTGCTGTGAGTCAGAAATCTTTGTAGAGTTTTAAGTTCCTTTTAAAATCAATCTGAGCTACAAGTATCAGTATATACTTTTGAAAATAAGGTGAGCTGCTATGTGCAGTGGGTTAATGGCTCTGAGCATGTTACACACAACACATTCACATGCAGGTGCACATGTTTAGAGACTGTGAAAGTGAAAGTTTGTCTGAACCAAACTGGCATCTAGGGGTAGGTAGCACCAAGGCAGATGGGATGCAAAGTAAATTGGTTATTGTTGGAAGGCGGACCCCGAGGAGTCGGCGAGACCACCAAGGGGGGCCCTCACCCTGTACGAAGTAGCCGAGCGCTGCCGAGAAGTCTCCTGAGAGATCCTTCTCCTATCACGTACTAGCACAGTAACACCACCACACAGGACTCAAGGAGGTTGTCTCAAGACAAGCAATTCTTTATCAGCAATAAAAAGGTTACGAGGTCAATATTTACACGAAGGGATCGAGGGATCCACCAAAAGTCTCAGTGTCTCTTTGGAAGGGTAGGGGTAGCTGGACAGTCCTCGGCAGGAGTGCGGTACGAGGGTACCTGGGGCCCAGTTCTTATCCTTAAGCTGGAGGACCTCCGGATCTCGGAGGGGTCGAGCCGCGACGGCGTCAGCAGGGCTCTGGCGGACAGTTCGTGGAGAGCCGCGATCCAATCAGCAGGGCTCTCAAGATGGTTTCTGCTCAGCTCGAGCCGCGACGTCGTCAGCAGGGCTCCGAGGGAGGGTTCAGCGAGGTTGGGCCGCAACAGCGTCAGCAGGGCTCCGATGTTCCAGGTGGCTTCAAAGTGTTCACAAGAAGGAGCCGCGACGCAGTCAGCAGGGCTCGTGATGGTTCCGACAAGAGTTCTTCTCCGTAGGGTCAGCCGCGATTCAATCAGCAGGGCTCTCGACTCCGGGATACAACTGCCGATCTGTGGCAGGGTCGCCCCAGATATAGGTCTGGAGCCCTTTGATGTCCGGACCCAGGCGCCCGGTGGGGGCGGAGAGGCCGGGTGGAGGTGGCCAGACGCCCAGCAGGAGAGGCGCCAGGCCCAAGGGAGTTGCAGGGCGATCACACCTCGAGAGGGGAGGACAGTTGGGGGTCCCATCGATACTGTCCTCCGCCGGGGGCGATGAATGGTTCCTGCGGCACCCCCTGGCCAGTTCGTGGTGCCTCGATGTCGGGGCTTCGCTGGGGTCGAGGCCGGGTTGAGCGGGGTCGCGCTGGCTGGTGCACAGAGTCACGTGGGTGCCAACAAGATGGCGGAGCCACGAGGGGTATGCGACCTCGTGCCGCTCAGGAGGAAGGGCCTCGGTGCAGTTCAGAAGGGTGGCCCGTGAAGGCCGGGGCGGGGAACGGGCACCATCCACGGGGGTAAGGACCATGCCACGAGGCCGGGTCCAACAGGCGTCCCCCCTGTTGTAAATTGAAACAACGATGTGATTAAGCATTTACTGAAGACATTAATTCCCTTACTTTAGATCATGTTTTCTCTGTTATGTTGACCGAAGTTCAGACTCCATTTTGTATTGTCATGCTTCCACGTGTTCCCCACGAGAAGAGTCCAACCTCTGTGTTAGTTGCTCTTGTAATCTGCCTAGTAACAGTCTATAAATAGCTCCTTTGTCCATCTGGCGCATGCCCAGACTTGACCACATCTATTATCAGTTAGCCTTGCTTGACCATGTTTTCGCGGGCTCAAGGAGTGTGTTAGCTCCGCCCACATATTGATTCAGTATCGAAAATGACCATAAATGGTAATGTTCTTTGGCCTCATGTTGTATCCACCCACTTATGAGCCCCTCTATTGTGTATAAAAGGGGACCATGTACGCAAGTTCTTTGTGCTACTCTATGCAATACTGAAGAGTGTTGTGTGGATTGTAGGACCACCCTTAAGGGTTAATAAATGCTGTCTTTGTACTTTGCAGTTTCCGTGCCAACTTCCTTATAGATTCCATTACAGGAGAGCGAACCCTTGTGTCCTGCGGGCCTAGCTGGGGCTTGTATTCATCAATTGGCGCCCGTCACGTGGGGCTCATCGGCGACTCGGATGCTCGAAGGACTGGTCGCGACGAAGGTGAGGAATTTGGCCAGGGACGTGATCACTGCCAGCGGCGTCTTAGCCCTGGCATCCCGAGGTTCTTCTTCCTTCCCTTCCGAGCTGACCGTCTGGGTGGCGCCGGTCCTCGACTGAGACCTCTTCTGTCGGTCTTGCCGTGAAAGCCGTTTGGGCGATTTTGGAGCTTGGCAGTTGGAATCTGGACTCTTGATTGGTAAGAACCGGTGTACGGTACTTGCTCCGAGTTTTTGAAGCCTGGTCCGGCTATTTGAGTTTGGTTTGTGATGACTAGTCATGTTTTGTATTTGTTATTGTGAAAATATATGCGTTGCAACACATATAGGCAGGTAATGTGGAGAGATTTCTCCGGAGCTGTGTAACTTTGAACGGCGCAACGATTAAGTGCCATTTTCTTTATAATATTGCATATTTTGCATTATTTCTGAACATGCCTGCCTTTAGCGCACTCCGTAAGTGGTGTTGCTGCTTTGGAAACCGGTTGAACCTCGAGGAATCTGCTCCAGCTCCCCCAGAGGGGACTCCTAATAGGGATATGTATGTGAAGCATGGTCTTTCTTCCATAATGTACAGCACAGTATGGAGGAAATATACTAAAAAAGATCCTGAGTTACGATGGCCTTTGTATGGATCGTTTGATATACGTAAGATTGAGTATGTGGAACAGTGTATGTGTAAGTGGCGTGCTCGTCAGGATATGTTTGAGTGTGTGCGGTTGTGGGTGAAGGAGGTGCGTGAGCGAGAGAAGCGTGAGAAAGCGCTGTTTGATAAAGAACAACGGAAGAATGATCATGTGCGAGCACAGGAAGCGAGGCGTCGGGAGGACAGAGAACAGACGGAGAGGCAAGAGAAAGAGCGTAGGCTGCAAGTCGCGGGTCAATATGCTGTTCGGCAGCCACTTTATCCTGTCCTTAATAATCTTGATGATGATTTTTATTTACTAGATCGCTCTCCGCCCCCTTATGTTGGCACATCTGCTCCGATGCCACAAGATTCTGTCCCGGGTCCGGGTAAGGTAGATACGCGGTCCATGCTATCGGCTGAGCAAATGGCTGAGCTTCGGCAAATTTCCTTCCGTGCACTTAAGGGCAAGGTGTCCGTGGATGAATTATTCCATACTTGGGGGCCGTGGCAGGATAGAGAGAAATTGTATTTTCTGGGTCATTTCGCTGAGGAAGTGATTGCTGCCTTCCGGAAATATTCTAGTGTCTTTGAGCCTGAAGAAGTGACATCGGATGCTAAAGCGTTGCATAATGGTGTTTTCTCTTCCTCTAAGGCTCCTGATACGGCTCGGCGGCTGTTCGCCTTGCGGGACTCGGTGCTGGCCCTTAAAGAAAAAGCGCGCCAACGAGCAGGGGAGGAGAAGCAGTTGGATTCGTGTACAGCAGAAGGCCACTCATCCACCTCCCAGTCAGATAAGGATGGCATAGTGCATGTTAAACCAATGCGAGAGGCGGCGCCTTTGTATGTTCCTCCTAAAGGAGCGGGGACTAGCTCGGACATTACCTCCGCCGATGCTAAGGGATATTTTGTGTATAATTGGGTTTATACTCCGTGGCATAGAGCTGATGTTATGGCATTAAAGAATGCGTTGCCTGACCCCCGCAAGAATCCAGCGGCCTTCTACGAAGAAGTCGAGGGGGCCTTGAAGTCTTGCGTTATGACCTTAGCAGATATAGACCTGTTCTTTGGCCTTATTCTACCACCGGATATGTGGCGATCTGTCCGAAAGGTAGATGACATAGTTGCCTTTAAGGCTCGGTGGTCTGACCTTGAGGATGAAGATAGGGAACGGAAGCCCGCGCAGAAACCACCCCAGAGTATTTTAGATCTCCCTGCTGCTATTCTGGCTAAGCTGAAGACAATCATCCCCCCTAAAAAGATTGATTGGAATATGTTAGCTTCATGTAAACAGAAAGTTGACGAGTCAGTGGCGGACTTCTTTACGCGCTTTGAGGAGACGTTTCATGATTTTAGTGGCCAGTCGCTTACTGATGATACGGGTCGCCATCTTTTTGCGGATAAATATGTAGCTAATCTGCTGCCGGCAGTTGCGGCCCGTTTGAAAGCGAGCGAGAGTTCTTGGTCTTCCGCAACCCCGACGGCCCTCCTGACTATCGCTCAGTATTATGAGCGTCAGGAGCAAGAAGCAAAGGGCCAGGAGGAAAGGAAATCGAAAGATCTAAAAACAAAGGTGATGTTGGCACAAGTATATGGCCCGCCCCGACGGGGTAGTAATAGAGGTAGGGGAGGATCTTATGGTCCTCCCTCGGGCCGATCTGATTTGAATAGGAACCAATGTGCGTATTGTAAGCAATCGGGTCATTGGGCTAGGGACTGCCCGGTGTTGCATGCTTCGCGTCAGGGGCATACTCAGGGTGGCCCGCGAGGTAGAGGGGGTTTCTCGAACTTTAGAGGGAATTCTAACGAACAGGCTCGTTTTGACTCTGCTGGGCAGCACCGAGATAGATCGAATGTTTTCGATCGCCAGCATCAGTATCAAGTGTCGGGGATTGACCGATCGGGGTACCATGATTCTCAGCATGCATAGGAATGCGTTGGATGGGGGTTAGAATCAGTTGAGGTGCCGGTCGATCAGAAGGGTCCTTATGTATCGGCTGAGGTTTTGGGCTCTACTGATCAGTTCCTAGTGGATACAGGAGCGACACGTAGTGCGCTGTCTAAGCAATTGGTTCCGGGGGCTCTCCCATCCGGCTTAATGGTCACATCGGTAGGGTTTGACGGTACACTCTCCCGAAGCCCTCTTTCGCAGCCCCTCATGTTTAAGGTTGATTCTTTTTCTGCACCCTGTCCGTTTCTGCTTGCCCCGTACACACCGGACAACATTATGGGCCTTGATATGTTAAAACATTTTAGGGCTACGATCCGCTGCTCCCCTGCTGGTGTGCGGGTAATATTGAATGACAATTACCCCCGGTCTGAACGGATGTGTGCGATGTCAGAGGATGCGCTGTTAGCTACCCTCCCTCGTGCTTTGTGGGCAACGTCGGATACTGATGTGGGACAAATGGTGATTCCACCGGTCCACATTAGTGTCCAGGAGGGGGCGGTGTTACCACGCCTCCCACAGTACCGTATTTCCCAGGAGGGCGAGGAGGCTCTCATACAGATAGTGCAGGATTTGATTGCGGTAGGGGTAGTGGAGGAAGTTCCCTACAACATCTGTAACAGTCCGATTCTTCCCATACTGAAAAAGGATACGGATGCCAGGGTTTATCGGTTTATAATTGATTTGAGAGAAGTAAACAAGATCGTGATACCTCAGTACCCAGTGGTTTCCGATATCACGACGTTGCTTACTTTGGTCCCGCCTACGGCGACTATGTTCTCAGTGATCGATTTGAAGAATGCCTTCTTTTCCATTCCCATTCACCCTGATAGCCGATATCTTTTTGGGTTTACATTAAATAATAGATCTTATCGTTTTTGTAGGATCCCCCAGGGCTACACAGAAAGCCCTAGCATTTACAGTCAGGCTTTGAAAAGACAATTGGATTCCTTTGTTCTGCTCGAGGGGGTCGCCCTCATTCAATATGTCGATGACATCTTGCTGGCGGCTGACACCCTGGAGTTGTGTGAACGAAGTACGTTATCCTTACTTTCCTTTTTAGTATCCCACAATCATAAGGTATCTAGGAAGAAATTGCAATTCTGTAGACCAAAGGTGACTTATTTGGGTCACCTTTTGTCTAAGGAGGGGCGTGCACTCACACCGGATCGTATCCAAGTAATTTTGGACACACCGAGACCGTCCACGCAGAAGGATGTGCGTGCATTTTTGGGTCTTGTTTCTTTTTGTAGACAGTGGATATTGGGGTTTTCACATATAGCTAAGCCATTGTTAGCCCTCTTGACAAAGGACACGCCTATCCCAATCCCTTGGTCAGATGAGTGTGATACTGCTTTTCAGCAACTACGACAGGCCCTTTGTTCAGCACCAGCGTTAGGGACCCCTGATTATGCAAAACCCTTTTCGTTATATGTGCATGAGAAAGATGGATGTGCATTATCAGTTTTAGTGCAGATGCACGGCGATAAGCAGCGCCCTTGTGCATATTTTTCGGCTGTACTTGATCCTGTCGCCCGAGCATTACCAGGGTGTTTTCGCTCGGTTGCGGCGACAGCTGTGTCAATACGCCAAAGTGAGGGAATTGTGTTATCTCATAAGCTGTTGGTATTAGTCCCCCATGCTGTCGATGCCCTGCTTAATCAGACGAAGACGCAGCATCTGACCAGTGCCCGCTTAACGGGATATGAGTTGACGCTTTTGGCTCCTCATATTACGTTGAAAAGGTGCGTAACGTTAAACCCGGCAACATTGTTGCCATACCCCAAAACCCAGCCTGAGGCGCGGAAAGCACATGATTGTATTCTCGTGACTGAGGAACAAACAAAGGGTCGTATTGATCTCCAGGATACGCCCTTTCCAGATGTAGATGGAGAACTGTGGGTGGACGGATCATGCCTGAAGCTACCAGATGTACGACTTCAGCAGCGTATGCAATTACCACATTACAAACGATAGTGGAGACAGCACGCATACCACAGAAATCAGCTCAAGCAGCGGAACTGATAGCATTAACACGAGCATGTGAGCTCAGTACAGGATTATGTGTGAATGTTTATACAGATAGCCGCTATGCCTTCGGAGTAGCGCATGACTTCGGCCTACTCTGGAAGGAGAGAGGGTTTTTAACGTCACATGGAGTACAGATAATGCATGGAGAGTTAGTTCACAATCTTTTAACTGCATTGACATACCCAAAGAAAATTGCCATCGTTAAGTGTAGCGCCCATAGGAAAGTAGTTGATAAAGTTGGAGAAGGGAATGCGTTAGCAGATCGAGTAGCACGGGAGACTGCGATGCAGCCCGGTACTACTGCCATGTATGTAGTAAAGTCACAGGTGGAAAGATGGCATGATGCGAAGGAGGAAGTGCGAGAAATGCAGAGGACCGCTTCTGACAAAGAGCGGGAACAATGGGCCAGCGAGGGAGAACTGGATGACGAGGGCTGCTGGAGAAATAAGCAGATGGATAGATGGAAATTACCCACGGCCTTTGTACAATCTATGGTTCAGATGGCACATGGGCTAGCACATGTTGGAGCTTCCGCAATTGTGAAATTGCTTACCCAAGTCTGGGAGCATCCAGAGATTGCTAGCACAGCAAAGAGGGTGGTGCAGACCTGTATGATCTGCCTGAGGTATAACCCAGGAAAGGGTACTCGAACTCCAGAAGGAGGATTTGTGACACCTACTGCACCCTTCGAGGTTTTGAAGATGAATTACATCCAGCTTGAGCGCTGTAACAATCTGAAGTATGTTCTAGTAGTGGTCTGCGCTTTCAGCAAATGGGTTGAAGCGTACCCTACGAAAGACAATACTGCAATGACTACTGCGAAGTTGCTGCTGAAAGAGTTCTTCCCCCGATATGGCGTTTGTAGACTTCTGTGGAGTGATAATGGGCCTCACTTTGTAGCGGATGTTATAAAGTACGTCTTGAAGGGCCTGGGCATCACCCAGAAGTTTCACGCGGTATTCCACCCTCAGTCTGCAGGACTAGTCGAGAAGTATAATGGTACACTGAAGCTCAAGATCGCTAAAATTCAAGCTTCGACGTCTTTGACTTGGCCAGATGCTCTACCGCTGGCGTTATTGTCAATTAGATCGGTACCACACTCTCGAACTGGCCTTACACCGTACGAGATTGTATTTGGGCGCCCAATGAATATTTGGGGTCCACCAAAACCCAAGGCTGTGTATGATGTACCTTGTGTGATGATGAATGATTATCTGGCGCAGTTAACGGATAACTTGGTTTCTATTCATCAACAGGTCCGAGAGGCGCTCCCTGATCGGTCTACCGGTGAAGGACATGGTCTCCGACCTGGTGACCACGTGATGGTGAAAATCTTTGACTGAACAAACAGCTTGGAACCGAGATGGGTGGGTCCTGAGCAGGTCCTCCTCGCAACGAGGACGGCTGTGCGAGTCTCCAACAGAAAGAATTGGATCCATTCCCTGCACTGTAGGAAGGTGCCGCCCGGATTGGTGGAACCTGCCGTGCTGACCGATCAACGAGAAATCCTGGCTGCAGAGACAGGCCGTGCTGCGGAGCCAAACGTCACTGAGGAGCTCTTTCCGGACCACGCGACTCCTGGAGGAAGGCGATATCATCTTCGACCAAGGAAGTGAGTTCTCCAGTACCGGGACATACTGTCAGAACGGCCCTTGGGTTAGTGAAACGGAGAGCCGATGAGTCAAGGGGGGGGGATCAGCCCTGCATTAGTGTAGCGACACCCGTCTTGGCCCGCTGGTGAAGAAATCGACCGCTGCCCAAGGGGAAGAGTTCTGACAGACTTTTAGTTTCAGGAAGATATTGGGTTTTCATTTTTGACATGGAGAAAAAGAAAATCCTTTGTGCATCAGGGTTCATGTTGACAGTAGCTATTGTTGGGATAACCACATGGTTTGTGGAGGATGTAACTCCCGCTCGGAAAATACTTGTGTTGACAACTCCGGTGCCTGAGGAGCACTACTTTTATACATTACCGTATCAAGAGTTGAAGCATCGACAGTCTTACTTGAATAACACTTTCATCCAGATGCTGCATCATACCCACGTTGCTACGAACGCTACGAACTGTTGGATATGTGGGATGATGCCAGCCCATCAGAAGAAAGGAGGTACGCCATTCATACCACTTCCTTTCTCTCACAATGGCTCTTGTAGAGCATGGTACACTTTGCTTTTTGCCACTCGGAAACCGACAGTGGGACGATTGCTCTTCAGACTCAATAAAGAATGTCATCAGGATAAAAATGGGTATCCGCAAGCGAATGGGACAATTTGGGAGTGGGAAGAGTACCGACCAGACAATGAATCCATTCCCTACATCTTCACGAACACAAGAGACACTGTGGGGAAGGACAAATTTGTGATTCAAGTAGCACAAGCTCAAGCGGACCTGTGTGTCCAGAGTGTGGGTTTTATTCCTGTTGGTGTCAGTGATTGCATCACTGTCCTGAACATTGATGGATTGAATAATAGTACCTTTCTAGCGTCCCATAATACATACTTTGTGTGGGGAAATAAAGGTTATTACCGTCTGCCGGCTGGGTGGTCTGGGGTATGCTATGTATCATTTCTATTACCTCCTGTATTCCTAGCACCCGCATCTTATCATAAGGATCTGAAATTATTGAATAATGTGACTGTAAATAGGTATAAACGTACTTTATCAATTGGTGATGTAGATCAGACTGATACCAGTCTGCAACAGTATATTGATTTTAACTTAGGACTGTTTTTCTTTGTTGGAGCTGCTCTGAACAGTAGGAAGATCCGAAGATTAACAAGAGTGGTAGAGGCTGTGACAAACCAGACTGCTGCTGCTCTTGGGAATCTTACGGAGGAATTGCAAATTACTAGAATTGTTGCATTGCAGAATCGTATGGTATTAGACGTTATGCTAGCTGACAGAGGAGGAGCATGTAAAATCATTGGGAGTAGCTGTTGTGTGTTTATCCCTGATCATACGCCATCAGTTTATAATGCCATCAACAAACTACATAAAATTGCAGCTGAAATCCATACAGAAAACGGCACTTGGTCCTTTTCTGGATGGTTTTGGGCATTGATTACTGCCTGGGGATGGAAGGTTTTAACTGGTCTTTGTATTATTGTAACAGTTCTGTTTTCTTGTTGTATCTGTGTTCAATGTGGTCCTTTGCTCTGCTCCTTATGCGTATCATTCTGTATCCCTGATAAGAAAGCTATTGCCGATGTTGCTCACCAGAAACGTTTAGCTAAAGAAGTCGAAGAAATGATGACAATTGACATATATGATGATTATCCTAACAAACCGGATGTCTTCAGTAAATGCTGAAAGGGTCGTCTGTTGTAAATTGAAACAACGATGTGATTAAGCATTTACTGAAGACATTAATTCCCTTACTTTAGATCATGTTTTCTCTGTTATGTTGACCGAAGTTCAGACTCCATTTTGTATTGTCATGCTTCCACGTGTTCCCCACGAGAAGAGTCCAACCTCTGTGTTAGTTGCTCTTTTAATCTGCCTAGTAACAGTCTATAAATAGCTCCTTTGTCCATCTGGCGCATGCCCAGACTTGACCACATCTGTTATCAGTTAGCCTTGCTTGACCATGTTTTCGCGGGCTCAAGGAGTGTGTTAGCTCCGCCCACATATTGATTCAGTATCGAAAATGACCATAAATGGTAATGTTCTTTGGCCTCATGTTGTATCCACCCACTTATGAGCCCCTCTATTGTGTATAAAAGGGGACCATGTACGCAAGTTCTTTGTGCTACTCTATGCAATACTGAAGAGTGTTGTGTGGATTGTAGGACCACCCTTAAGGGTTAATAAATGCTGTCTTTGTACTTTGCAGTTTCCGTGCCAACTTCCTTATAGATTCCATTACAGGAGAGCGAACCCTTGTGTCCTGCGGGCCTAGCTGGGGCTTGTATTCATCACCCCCAGCCGAAGGCAGGGAGAGTCACCCATCTCCTTGGGGTTTCTCCTCGTCAAGGCGGAAGAAGCGGGACAGGCCGTCGGCGTTGGCGTGGTCATTGCCGGGCCGGTGTTCAACGTCAAAGTCCATCCCTTGTAGCGAGATGGACCACCGCAGCAGCTTGGGGTTCTCGCCCCGCATTTGCATTAACCACCGCAGGGGCCGGTGGTCGGTCTGGACCCGGAAGTGGGTACCGAAGAGGTAGGGCCGGAGTTTCTTAAGGGCCCACACCACAGCGAAGGCCTCGCGCTCGATGGTGCTCCATCGTTGCTCCCGGGGCAGTAGCCGTCGGCTGATGAAGGCCACTGGTCGGTCGAGCCCCTTTTCATCGGCCTGGGACAGGACGGCCCCGATCCCATACTCGGAGGCGTCCGTCTGCACCACGAACTCCTTATTGTAGTCAGGGGCCTGTAGCACCGGGGCAGTACACATTGCGGTCTTTAGGGTGTCGAAGGCTGCTTGGCAGCGGGGTGTCCAGTGCACCTTCTTGGGCTGCTTTTTGGACGTTAGCTCTGTGAGGGGGCCAACAATGCTCCCATAGTCCCGGATAAACCGCCGGTAGTATCCGGTGAGACCCAGGAAGGCCCGGACAGCGGTCTGGGTAGTGGGGGGTTCCCAGGCCTGGATGGCATCTATTTTCGGTTGGAGAGGGGCCACCTGCCCGCTCCCCACTTGATGGCCCAGATAGGTCACAGACCCGTGGCCGATCTGGCATTTGCTGGCCTTGATTGTGAGCCCGGCCCGCTGGAGGGCGGCCAGGACGGCTTTAATGTGAAGGAGGTGCTCTGCCCAGTGGTTGCTGTACACGGCAATGTCATCTAGGTAGGCCGCGCTGAAGGCCTCAAGCCCGGCCAAAACCTTGTTCACTAGTCTTTGAAAAGTGGCCGGGGCGTTCTTCATTCCGAAGGGCATCACCCGAAAGTGGTAATGCCCATCCGGGGTCGAAAAGGCAGATCTTTCTTGGGCGCCGGGGGTGAGCTGGATCTGCCAGTACCCGGCGGTGAGGTCCAGCGTGCTCAAGTAGCGAGCGGCCCCTAAGCGGTCAATGAGTTCGTCGGCCCTGGGTATAGGGTGGGCGTCCGTCTTGGTCACTGCATTCAAGGCTCGGTAGTCCACGCAGAATCGCAACTCCGGGGGGTGGCCGGGAGCTGCGGCCTTTGGCACCAGGACGACAGGACTGGCCCACGGGCTGTCGGAGGGTTCGATGACCCCCAGGGCCAGCATCTTCGTTACTTCGGCCTGGATGCATGCCCGCACCCGGTCGGGTACCCGGTAGGCTCTCTGTCACACGGGGGGGCTCTCCCCGGTGTCGACGTCGTGGACGCACCAGTGGGTCACCCCCGGGGTGAGGGAGAAGAGGGCTGTGTAGTCCTGCAGCAGTTGCTGGCAGTCGTTGCGCAGTTCCGGAGTCAGGGAAGAGGCGAGTTGGACACCCTCGATTGTTCCATCATGGACGTTGGACTGCAAGAGGTCGGGCAGGGGCTCGGAGTCGTCCTCGCCCCCCTCGTCGGTCGCCAGTAGTAGGCTCAGTTCGGTCCGGGCAAAGTGGGGTTTTAGCCTGTTAGCATGTAGGACCCGGAGGGGGTTCCGGGGGGACTCCAGGTCGACCAGGTAGGTGACGGGACTTTTCTTCTCCACTACCTTGAAGGGCCCGGTCCACTTGTCCTGGAGGGCGCAGGTTCAACTGGGGCCATGACCCATACCTTCTGGCCTGGCTCGAACTCTATGGTAGAGGAGTTCCGATCGTACCACCGCTTCATGTCCTCCTGGCTGGCCTCGAGGTTGGCTTCGGCCAGGGCTCGGAACTTGCGGGTCTGGTTTCGGAGGGTCAGGAGGTATCGGTAGACGTCAGGAGGGGTGCCTTGGGGCTTCGTCTCCCAGCTCTCTTTGACCAGGCTGAGCGGTCCGTGGACCGGGTGTCCGTACAATAGTTCAAACGGGCTGAACCCCAGGGACTTCTGTGGGACCTCCCGATAGGCAAACAGGAGGCACGGCAGCAGGACATCCCATCTCCGCCTGAGGGGCTCTTCTAGGCCCTGGATCAATCCCTTTAATGTTCTGTTGAACCGCTCAACCAGTCCGTTCCCCTGAGGTTGATAGGGGGTCGTGAACTTGTATGTGACCCCGCACTGCTGCCACAGGGACCGCATGTATCTGGAAATAAAGTTCGTGCCTCTGTCGCTCACCACTTCGCGGGGAAATCCCACTCGGGAGAAGATCCCCATTAGGGCCCGGCCTACCACGGGGGCCGTTACAGTTCTTAGCAGGACCGCCTCCGGGTACCTGGTGGCGTGGTCCACGAGGACCAGGATGAAGCGGTGGCCCAGGGCGGTCTGGGGGTCCAGGGGCCCCACGATATCGATTCCGACCCGTTCGAACGGGGTGCTGACGGCTGGAAAGGGTTGGAGGGGGGCCTTGACCCGACCCCCCGTCTTCCCGCTGGCTTGGCAGGTCTGGCAGGACCGGCAGTGGTTGTCCACGTCTCTCCGCATCCGAGGCCAGTAGAAGTGGGTCACCAAACGGCTGTACGTTTTGTCTTGCCCCAAGTGTCCGGCGAGGGGCACATCATGTGCCAGGTTGAGCAGGAACTCCCGGAAGCGGAGGGGGACCACCAACACTCGGCTGGCCCCGAGTTCTGCCACTTTCTGCTCACTGTATAGCAGGCCCTCGGCCCAGTAGACCCAGTGGGTGCCGATCTGGTCCCCGTTGGTTTGGGCGGATGCTTGTTGGCGGACCCCTTCGAGAGTGGGGCAGGACTGCTGCTCTTGTTGGAACTGCTCCCGGGTGGGGCCCCCTTCGTGTCGCCATTGTGTCAGCTCTGGTAGGGCGCACGGGGAAGCCATCTCTTCGGGGGAGGATTCACTAGGTCCAGGGTCGGTGTCCGCCTCCCCCTCGCTGCTGGCTGGAGGTGGTGCGAGCCCCTCGGGCTGGGCGGCCCCGGAGGCCGAGGATGAGCGGGGGGCCCGGGCGGTCATGGACCGGGTGATGGCACAGGCCCAGTCAGATAGTCCCAGCATTCGGAGGTGCTCTCGTCGCTCTACTTGAGCCCAGGGGGAACTCTCCAAGTCGTTCCCCAGGAGGCAGTCGACGGGGGCGTCGTCGCGTACCGTCACCTTCAGCAGGCCCGTCACCCCTCCCCACTCGAAGGGGACCAGGGCCATCTGGCACAGGCTTTCGCTGTTGTCGGCCGTCCGGACGGGACACAGCACATTCGGTAGGATCTGTTCGGGGGTCACCAGGTGGCAGCGGACAGCGGTGACACTGGCGCCGGTGTCACGAAGGGCTTCGGCCCGTTGTCCATTGACCGTGACCTGCTGCCGGTACTTCTGGGTGTTGCTTGGGATGGGGGTGCAGGGTACCATTTCTCGGCTACCCAGGCAGACCAGGGACATGGCTGCCGGCTCCCATTCAGTGGTCCCTCGGTCGAGGGTCTCCTCTTCCTCTTCTCCCAGGGCGGCAGCTGCCAGCTGTCGAGGCGGGGGCCCGCCGGCCCCGTTTCTTCGGTTCAGGGGGCAGACCGGATCGCTGGCATAGTGTCCGGTTTGTTGGCAGCCGTAGCACGTTACTGGTGGCCGTGGTCCGG
This sequence comes from Triturus cristatus, assembly GCF_964204655.1. Lineage (NCBI taxonomy): Eukaryota > Metazoa > Chordata > Amphibia > Caudata > Salamandridae > Triturus > Triturus cristatus. Next base: position 115,492,900 of record NC_140588.1, read on the forward strand.
ATCTGACCGGGGGCGCCCCCCTTCGGGCTAGGCTCGGGGAGAGTTGTTGCTGCGGTGGCCCTCGAGGGGGACTCCTGGGGGCCCCGGCGGGAGGGTCTCGGTTCCTGTTCGGCCCTCCCCCTCCACCGCGTTGGCGGGGGGGTCCGGTGGGGTTCCTCTGGTACTCCCCCATTGAGTTCCGGGGGACCCGGGAGTTGACCCATCGATCGGCCTCGACGGCGAGTTTTCGCGGGTCGGTCATTTTGCTGTCGAGGAGGTGCTGTCTCAGTTCCACGAAGCAATTGTTGGAGAGATGTTCCCACACGATGAGGTCGACCAGCTGCCCGTAGGTGGTTACTTTGCTACCTCTGATCCACCCTTCTAGGGCCCGACTGAAAAAGTCCACATATTCTACCCAGGTGGTGCCCGGGATTTTCTTGCAGTCTCTGAACCGCTGGCGGTACATTTCTGCGGTTAGCCCGTAGCGGGTGAGCAGAGCCTCCTTCATGTGATCGTAGGAGGTCATCACCTCCTCCGGCAGCTGGAGCAGTGTGTCTCGACCCTCACTCAGGAACCGCCCCCACAGGCCCGCGCCCCAGTCTTTTCGGGGCACCCGATGAGAGGTCATGGCCACCTCGTAGGCCTTGAACCATTGTTGGATGTCGTCATTCTTGTAGTACTCCTTGACGACCTCTTTCGGGATATGTACCTTGGTCTCGGCAGGCGGTAGAGTGTCTCTAGTGCTGGGGGCGTTGGTCCCTCCGTTCTTGGCCTTGATTTCGAGCTCCTTGAGACTGCGCTCGTGCTCAAGGGTCAGTTTCTTTTCCTCCAACTCCCGGTGTCGCCTCTTCTCCTCTATCTCCTCTTGAAGCCGTAGCTGTTCTAGGGCCAGTTTCTTTTCCGCCAGCTGGAGTTTGCCGTCCAGCCGCAGTCGTGCGAGCTCTAGCTCGTGGTTCCGGACCTTCTCCCGCTCTCGTATTTCTTCTTCGGAGAGGCCGGTTTCTAGGCTCTTTCTTCCTCCTGTTGCCGGAGTCCGTGCGGTTGACGGGGTCTCAGTCAGGGGTAAGGGACCTTCTTCCTGGGGGGGGGGCCTGCCCCGGCCTCCAGCCATGTCCTCAGAGCTTTCTGCATGTCCTCTTTGGTACTTAGGCCGGTGGTTGCAATGCCTTTGTCTTTGCAGAACTGTTTTAACTCTTTGTGCGTATATTCTTCCAGCCGTTCGGGCTGGAACTCCATTGTCGCGTTGTTTTCCTGGCTGCTCATGATTACTGTACGTTTGGATGGGTAGCTAGTGGGTACTGGCTGGTACGTACTGCGTTCGGCTCGGATCCCGTCGCTGGCCACCAAATGTTGGAAGGCGGACCCCGAGGAGTCAGCGAGACCACCAAGGGGGGCCCTCACCCTGTACGAAGTAGCCGAGCGCTGCCGAGAAGTCTCCTGAGAGATCCTTCTCCTATCACGTACTAGCACAGTAACACCACCACACAGGACTCAAGGAGGTTGTCTCAAGACAAGCAATTCTTTATCAGCAATAAAAAGGTTACGAGGTCAATATTTACACGAAGGGATCGAGGGATCCACCAAAAGTCTCAGTGTCTCTTTGGAAGGGTAGGGGTAGCGGGACAGTCCTCGGCAGGAGTGCGGTACGAGGGTACCTGGGGCCCAGTTCTTATCCTCAAGCTGGAGGACCTCCGGATCTCGGAGGGGTCGAGCCGCGACGGCGTCAGCAGGGCTCTGGCGGACAGTTCGTGGAGAGCCGCGATCCAATCAGCAGGGCTCTCAAGATGGTTTCTGCTCAGCTCGAGCCGCGACGTCGTCAGCAGGGCTCCGAGGGAGGGTTCAGCGAGGTTGGGCCGCAACAGCGTCAGCAGGGCTCCGATGTTCCAGGTGGCTTCAAAGTGTTCACAAGAAGGAGCCGCGACGCAGTCAGCAGGGCTCGTGATGGTTCCGACAAGAGTTCTTCTCCGTAGGGTCAGCCGCGATTCAATCAGCAGGGCTCTCGACTCCGGGATACAACTGCCGATCTGTGGCGGGGTCGCCCCAGATATAGGTCTGGAGCCCTTTGATGTCCGGACCCAGGCGCCCGGTGGGGGCGGAGAGGCCGGGTGGAGGTGGCCAGACGCCCAGCAGGAGAGGCGCCAGGCCCAAGGGAGTTGCAGGGCGATCACACCTCGAGAGGGGAGGACAGTTGGGGGTCCCATCGATACTGTCCTCCGCCGGGGGCGATGAATGGTTCCTGCGGCACCCCCTGGCCAGTTTGTGGTGCCTCGATGTCGGGGCTTCGCTGGGGTCGAGGCCGGGTTGAGCGGGGTCGCGCTGGCTGGTGCACAGAGTCACGTGGGTGCCAACAAGATGGCGGAGCCACGAGGGGTATGCGACCTCGTGCCGCTCAGGAGGAAGGGCCTCGGTGCAGTTCAGAAGGGTGGCCCGTGAAGGCCGGGGCGGGGAACGGGCACCATCCACGGGGGTAAGGACCATGCCACGAGGCCGGGTCCAACAGTTATGTTTATGGTATTTATCAATCAGTTGGGAATTTAACAAAAAAGTCCATTTAATACTAGCCTGAAGTGTAAAATCGGTAGTGTTTAAACTGTTTTAACTCTTTTGGTAAAGTGTGCCTAAAATGTAGCTTTTGATTGGCCCAATACAGGTACGCTACTGAAGTGTTGCTACCATAAATTTCTGGATCACAAATACATATCTAGAGTCCTTTCTACTCTATTTGCATCCGTTAGGCTTTTGGGAATATAGTCATTTATCCAACAGGGCATTGTTCCTGAGCCATCCTTATGGAATTATTGTTTTCGGCTATCTAGCTGGGCCAGTTAAATATTCTGTTGTCCTTCAGACAAGTCAGATCTCCCCTAGAAATAATAGATCCTGTCTGAGAGATGTCTTCTCCTGGCAGAGAAGGGGTTATGACAGCTCCATTAGTTATATGCATCTTCTTGACAAGCACTGACAGGCGGTTCCAGTATAGGACAAAGGGAGAGCAGATGGACCTCTGACTCTAGTCACCACATCGGGTTCCTTTGAAGTTTGGATGGAAAGAACATCCAGTGCCAAATGGACCTGAGAGATCAGCTGAGAGAGTCTAGTAAGCACTCAGGATTAGCTCATGAGTCGCATACTGCTTGATACACTCCAAAGTAAGGGCTACCTATTATTACCCCAGAGTTATGGTGCATTCTGAATTATGCTGGCAGGAGTTTGTGTCTAACATTTGGTTGAAAATTTTAGTTAGAAATTTTCTACATGTAACCCCTCTAAAGGGCGTGACTTATCATGGCTCCCAGGTGGTCTGTCGGCTCAACCTAAACTCTAAATGGCAACAGTGATATGGCCTGTAGGATATGGAGGGCAGGTTGTATCCTCAAGACAAAGTAAGACCCATTGCCCCCTGTCTAATTACCTGTACTGCTTTTTGTGAATGTAATACTGTTAATCAAGAATTACAACTTCAATGTTTCATTTTTCTCAAATGTCAAAAGCATATTATTTGGCAGAAAACTTATTTCAGGAAAAATAATGTTTTCATTCAGACTATACTTTTTTTATAAAAATTAGAGGAAGACTGACCCATTTTTTTTAAAGGACTCCATGCCTGACCAGACAATCTGCACATCTGTTCTAGCTCAAACCTGCCTGTCAGGAGCTTTAGGAACATCTTTGGCTACTGGGAAGTTCATTGCAATGTTCCTGTGCTCCTAATTTACTAAAATGTTTGCTGTGTGATTAGAATGACAATTTTGAATTGCCTCAGTTATGTTCTCACTCAACCAACTTCTGCACTGCAATCCATAAATATTACCAATTAACTAAATTAAAAACCTTAGCTGTCTGCACGGTGTGCAGCACCAAAGGCAGATGGTTAACCTTGGCCTTTAAAGGCCATTAAAGACTGGGTTGCCTCAGTCATGCAGACAAACTTGGAAACATTTGAGTTAGGGCTTTAAACCTACACCAGGTTTAGTTATAATCGGTCTATCATTCTAGCACCATATTCTAATCAGAATACATTTGTTGACACTGCTTGCTCAATTCACCCTGGTAATAGCATTTTATTTGCTTCTAACTATGAAAGTTGAGTCTGTCATTTACAATCTAGCTCATGGTTTCGCTAAGCGCACTTAGTGCTAGGATAATTATCGCCAGCTAACGTGGATTTTTATCTCTGAGATAGCGTGCTATTAGCAACGCTTATCTCAAAAGCGATAAAAATCCTAGTGCTAACTGCCAAACGTGAGATTATCGCTGGAAATCCAGCGATAATCTCACAAAGTTTGGCGTTAGCTTGATGATAGGGCTAGGCAAACTTAGCCATGATATCCACCTTCCATAAAATATCATGGCTAAGTCAGTCTTGAAGCAGGCGTAAGGAAAGTAGCGATAACAGGGGTTATCGCTACTTTTCTTGCCGTTATGCTTCATAGCTTGGGGTTTGATGATAGGAGAAATGTAGCTTAGCGACATTTCTCCAGTCATGTCAGGGCAGGAACGCCTCCTTTGCATCTCATTAGAGATGCAAAGCTGGGCGTTCAGATTTCAGGCACTAATGCAAGGTTTCACACGATAGCGTGACCTTGCAGATTAGGCGATAAAATTATCGCCACTTTTCGCCCGAAAACAGACGCAAAAGCGGCGATAATATTTTATCGCCTCGTTGATGATATGCCCCATAGTCTCTTTTAATAACTAGAAGAAATGCCAGGTTATATCCCACATAGTTGCTCCCACTATATAATCTATATGCAGTAAAAGAAACATTGTGTTTCAAGACTCTGTGCTCCTCAGAGGCATCATTGTCCACTTACATATTGAAAATATCATTATTTTCAAAATTTTCCATAAGTTTATTAGTTACTAATGTGGACTTTCCTAGACTTAGTCTGTATCAGAGACAGTGGTCGCTGAAGGTAGGAGAAAGACAAACTTTTTGTTTCATATAATTGACTCAAAAAGGGAGATATCAATGATGTCAAACGACAGCTGATGACTTTTATTTAAGGTCAGTGACCCAGTTTGGGCTCTAAATTAGCTTATTCATTTTTCAAGGATTTGTTCGTTCAGGTTAATATTTGAGGACTGAACATGTTCAGAGACTATTTCAGAGACAGTCTGAGATAGGCAGTATATTGATCAACATGGTCATATAGGATATTTTGCAAATATACTGTTTTTTTCAGGACATATTGATTTTTAAAGCTATCACTGTCCCTAACCTTAAATACACAAAAGCCTTCCTATGTTTACTCTATTGCCTTTACTGATGAACATTGTTTTAGGTTTTACCTTTAATTGCACCCTTTCAGTGCCCTTTAATTCCCACCCTATTAAAACATTTTCTTTCCCGAGGGATCCTCTCTTGTCAAGCTTATGCACCTCAAAATATCATTCCTATCCAAGACCAACCATAAATGCTTCTCAAGAAACTAAGTAGCCTTTCCCTTTTAAAGACAGCTTAAATTGCTCTCCCATGGACCAAATCTACATTAGAATCATGTCTTCATTCTATACGTGATTGAATGTAATACAGCTTCTGCCTCATTCACCTATCTAGTATCTGTTATTTCAGATGACTTTCAAATATTTACTGTAGCTCCAACAGTTCTATAATTCACCATCATTTTAACATGTTCCCAGCATCTATCCTCTGCCCTTCTGGGGATATCATTTTATGCAGTAAACAATACCCTTCGGCTTGTAGATGCTTGATAGCCAGTGTTGCGGGCATAGTTTTCTCTTTGACTTGGTATCTCTGAAAGTAAACCACAATCTACCATAGGCTTAGCTCAGCTCTCTGAGTTTCCCTAGAAAGGTCCTCAACCCTGATGTTTATAAAAACTGTTGTAGTTAGCAGTAGTATTATGGTTCCATTAATGTCTGCCCCTCTGTCTTTTCTGGCACTTATTTAATGCCAAGGTTCCTGTGGCTTGTACATCCGCCCTTTCTAAAATGTGCATCTCATTTGCTAGTAATTTAGTTAGAGCTTAGGAATCCTTTTTTACTTTTCGGGCTTCACCCTTGTTTTTTTTATCCTGAGTGCTAAATCTTCGAATGTATTTGTCAGCCTCAGGCAAACAGCCTTATTTACTTTCTGATTTTGTTCATAATGTTCACATCTAGCCATTTATTAAGCCATTCATTAGTTTCTCATAACTCCAAAGATATTGCCAATCAATATTCTTCTACCTCCTTTGCTTTATTCTAATCTTCAGAAGATATTTCTGTCAGGTGAGTGTAGAGGGTGCTTTATTGACCTCCATGATCCACTTTTTAGATCAGGTACTAGCAGCTTGGCTGCCCTGTGCCTCCTAATATTCCTGTGCATGATGAGTTCATATGGTGGGCTAATAACAGTGTCTCCATCTTAGGGAAAATTACATGGAGCCTAGACTTTATGGGTCTTGCCAGAGATGATCTTATTAAGTCATAAATGGGGTGACCCATATATGGCTGAAGGTGGTCCAAGACCTGCTTTCTAGAAATAGAAGCAGTTGTTCAGCTATTCTTTTATGCTTGTATATAGTCATGTACCCTGCTGTTAAGTCAGCGGTGGAGGGGAGTTCATGCACTGCCTTGATCTGATTGCCTCCTTTCATACCTTTGCCCGGGTAGGGGGTGCAAGGAGAAATGTTGAGAAAGATAATCTTGACTAGGTTTTAGGAGTTTGCTCAATGGCCTAAATTGGACAAGAGATGTGTCCTTCATTTCCCTAGAGAATAAATGTGTGAGGAGTTTAGGCAATCTGTGTCTTCTGCATGGCCACCTAGGATTTTTTTAACCATTTTCTAGACCCTTTTTTTATTATTGTACTAGTAGTCTGTGCTCTGTACCACTGCTATGTAGTACCACAACGTGTGTTCCCTGCCCGTAGAACAGTACTGTTAAATTGGTTTAAATTGTGAAATTTAAATGCCATATGTCAGTATCTTTTTACACCACCTACCCATATTATGCAAATATATTTATCCTAGGAGGAACTCCACTGCGTTCTGGATGGGCTGCAATTTATAATCTCTGCAGTGACACAGCAGGGGAAAGTGACTCCCCCTTTGGGAAAGCCTACTTTTCTATATTAATAAGTCCTCCCTAGAGCATGTCTTGCAGGCTCACAGAGCTTGGTGATTAATGTACAAAAAAATGAAAATTACATATTAGCAATAGTGCACCCTCAAAGTGCATAAGTACCCAAGCAACAGTGTTCCTTGTTGGTTTTTCAAGATATAACTGTGAATAAGATCTGTATTTCACAGCTACGCTAGGGAAAGGCTACCACATTGTTTCAAAACTATTTTCCACTTATTTTCAAAAATCTAATTTAATCTAATTTTAGATGTTTTTTATTGTTTAGTGGAAATGTCAGTTTATAAAGTACTTTATACTGCCTATATCAAAAAATGTTTGGAACCAGTTTGTCAATGAAACTCCTCTCCTAACCTTCGGTACACCATCCTGACCCCCTAGGACAATTGATTGACATCTGGGCCCAGGAAGAAAGTGGTGGTGTCAGTAACTGGCCACTTAATAGAGTATAGCCAATTGGGAGGGAGATAGGAACAGTTAGCAGAACAAAAGGCAGACTTCAGACTTATGATTTGGAAATGGCAAATGAGGCTGTCAGGATCTGCTCCCAGTTATTACCAAGACCCTTGTTGACTTTCAGGCTCAAACCGCAGCAGGAAAATGCAACAGTGATTGACCCCGACACAGGAGAGGAACCACGTCTAAATAGGGGAGTAACCACGGAGGAGCTAAAGCCACATTATACATAAGAAAGGGGTAAACATTTCCGAAGTAGAGCTTTTGGGAATGTTTACAGGACCACAAAGAGGAAATGCAGCAGAAAAGGTGTGCATATGTTGAGGCAGTAGAGAAGATAGGGTGGAAAAAATTATCCAAATACTTGTTAGTACACAGAATAAGACTGGTGCCCCTCCTCCAAACTCTTGGAAAACTCTAGACCCGTGTAAAATTTTAGGTAGCATAATTTTGGCAATATTGCTAAATAAAAAATTACACCTTATTATTGAGATACACGCTATTGTGCAATGTCGCTCAATCAAATTCCTGTCTGGAGACAAATCAAAATGCAAGATGCATGCATATAATGCAAATGGCACAAATGTGAGCTGTATGTTCCCAACACAGCAGTCCTTTAATACAGGAGGTCAACAAATATTTCAGGTTTATTTTTTTATTTTTTAGGTTTGGGTACATTTTTAGCATGAAACTACAACTCCAAATGCAACCTGCAGTTCTTTCACTGTGAGCAACTGGAAAATCAACTGTAAATTAAATTTTCAAGTTGAATTTTTACATGAACTGACAGGTCCGATACTTTTCTTTCACTAAGTCAGTTAAAAATTCTTTATTCGGCTAATATAAGCCATACAAGCACAAGATAATTACACCAGGAACAATTATTACAACAAGACAATGGAGCACCATAAATACACAACAAATACAGTTTACACATATAAATTTCCCTGAAACAATATTTTAAAAAAAGAATAAAATAAAGATATGGCTCATTATTAAAAAAAGAAACTATAAAAATTTGGCAATAATAAAAACTTGTTGCGCATTTCATCAAGGAAGGTACAAATTCATATAGACAGGGGGCCTCTTTTTTCCTAATTCTTATAGCGCCAGAGAAGTAGCTAACAATTCTGGAACAAACCATGGGCCAGGAGAGCATAAGCAAGTATAGCAATGCTGGCCTTGCTTGGACAAAATAGCATGGCCTCAAAAGTAGAAGAATGTATTTATTATGCAGCGGAACATAAAATTCACAAAAAAGAGTACACTGGAAAGTGTCCCGCTTGGAAAAAGTGTCCCATGGACACGCCGATGAATCCCCAGGCTTCAAATAGCCTTTTGGAAAGGCTAGTAGCGAATGGATAAGATTCAGTCTAAATCTGGTTAACTGGAAACGATAATGGATATTGTTGACAAGAGACAGGTAGGGGTGCACCTGTGGGCAAGGCCTAAGTGTGATGTAAGTTCTCACTGTAGGCTTAACAATTTTCACACCCTCCCTATCCTCCTGTTGCCTGGCCAGAAACTGAGAATTGATCCTCCATGTATTTATAGATCGTAACAGTTTGGGCTTTGTGTATAGATCAGGACAGCCTAAACATCTCACCTGCTCAGCTATATACCCTAACCAAGGAATACGCAGAGCCACCTCCAAAGCTATGCCGTCCACTATAACAAGTTGATTCAATGTTGGGACTGGGGAGGACCAAATTCTCATCCAACATACCAAAGGTGCAACTGCAGTATGACCAGAAATGTATCCCATACCAAGCTCCTTGTGTAATGTGAAAATGGGGATGCAATGGTGGAAAGCGAAGAGCTGACGCAAAAATCTATTTTCCATCACCTGTAGATATTTCACGCCCTTATATACTCATACGTCACAACCATTGGAGGCCATCGGAATGCATTTTTCCCTATACACTTTCAACAATGCAGGGACGGGATTTGTTTCCTGCCTTTTTGCAAAGTCCATAGTAGCCCCTACCGCCCATGCTAGAAAGTTCTTTTTGTGTGTTCTCTGCACAACCCACGACCCGTTATCATCAAACAGCACACCCAAATAGGGGAATGTTTGGACTTTGGTGAGTTCAGCCCCCCTGCAGAAGAACTTGCACCTTGCAGCCTTCTTAGACTCAAGTGTCAAGGTATGTGATTTAGGGGGGGCGTGGCCAACCGGGCAGCGAAATGGCCGCTCTGTGAGCGAGCTCCGCCGGCTGCACTAATTAATCCTTTCTAAATCCTTCACTGCTCACACAAGGCGTCCCGATTTGCCAACCGGGGAGCGCCGCGTAGCTCGGTGTCTTACCGATCGCAGTTTGGTGAGTTGTCGGGGGCTGTGGGGCTGTGCTGTGCCCCTGGACGTCCCGCCCGCGAAGATCCTGTGGTGTGCACCCGCTGCCGTGGCTGTCGGGGTCGGCTGGGAGCGGCTACTGGAGGTCGAGGCTGCATGGGCCTAAGGCAGAGAGGGGAGCTGCGGACACCGAGCTGCGGGGTGTGGACAAGAAGACACCGTGTCGGCGGGCACGGACCAGTCCGGGGTCCTGGCCGTTGGGCTCCGGCTGCCGAGCTGTGTGTGACGCTGCTGATCCCGCCTGCTGCTGGCTGCGAGAGCGAAGTCCCGGACGGCGAGGGCGCCATTTTGTGTTAACTGCAGGAGGCGGGCGTGAGGCTGACTGAAGCTGAGATCTGCCGGGCCAGACTATTGATGAGCCCATGCTGCTGCGCACCCGCCGTGGAAGGAGTCCGTGATCACTGGAGGTGAGCCTGCGGGGGCGGCTGGTGCCGCGGAGGTCGCGGAGCGCGCTGCAGCCCGGGATCGAGGGTGCAGGGAAGACGGTGCGGTGCTGGTCCGCCACCTAGTGCCCAGGACTGTCCCTGGCCTGCGGAGTGGCCTGGCTTGGCCTGCGCGGTGCCCGGTGGCCGCTACGCCCAGGCCGCTAGAGACTTTGCTGGTAGGAATTGACTGCGACCCATGGCGGGGGAGACGCCGGCGAGCCTAGGGGCGCCGGTGCTTGGCGGAGAGACGGCCCCCTCCGGAACCCGACCTGGCTGGTGAAGATGTGGCACTGATCCTAGCCCGACACAGTGAGTGGGGATAACAACGAATGGCTAGCGGGGGGCCTGAAGCGGAGTCCAGGAGGTGTACATGGGGTACGCGCCCATCCCGTATATAAGCGGCCAATTGGGGTGAGTGTGGCGCGGCGTTGGGATACTGGACCGCAGTGCATCTGGACCGCGGCTACGAGACCCCTGCAAAAGCTGGTGAGCGGAGCGGCGACGACAGTGAGGCTCCACTAGCGGCCTTAGAGACGACATCTGTGGGCTGACGATTGCGCGGAGAGCTGAGCCCACGGCTCCCTGTGGCGGGGAGTCTAGGGAGGCCCGACTGGTGATCGTGACCGGCTGGCTGTGGCGAGATCTTGGGGATTTGCCTTCTTGGCCTGCTCCGACAGCAACTGTGGCTTTGCCTGTGCCCCGGCTGGCCTGGGGACGGGGGAGCGAGGAACTTGAGCGGTGGTGGCTGGACCCCCGGGGTCACGGCCGGAACCTTGTGACATCGCCGACTGGGCACAGATCTCGCTGGCTGTAATTGTGTAGACCTCCTTTGTGGTGTCCGGGCCTGACCCACAGCCATGGGGGGGAAAACGAGGCGAAGCAGTCCAGGCTCACTTTTGATCATAAGCGCCAGGCCAAGCAGCAGGCGGGGGAGCTGGAAGCGGCGGAGTCCTCCTCGCAGGGGTCGGGGCCAGAGGGCGAATACCGGGCGCTGATGCTGGAGGTTCGATCTAGCCTCAAAAGCATTGATGCCAAGCTGGACGCCATGACCTCCCAGTTGGAATCCGTCAAGCAACAGGTGGACTCCCACGAAACCAGGTTGGATAGCCTTGAGAACGGGCACACCGAATGCTGCGAGTTCAGACACGAAACCAAAAAACAACTAACGGCCGTGGAAAAAGAACTGGAATTCCTCCGGGCCAAAACGGATGATTAAGAGGCGAGGTCCCGCAGATCCAACATCCGTATCACGGGCATACCAGAGACGACGAACATTGGAAAAATGGAGATATATGTGTCAGAACTACTTCACGAGCTTTTTGATCCGGCGCTTTCCCCGGTGTTCACTGTGGAAAGGGCGCACAGATCGCTCGGGAAGAGGCCGCCGGTGGGGGCGGCGCCGCGCCCTATCCTGGCCAAGATACTGAATTTCCAAGACAGGGACCTCATCTTACGCCTTGCTTGTGAAAAGGGGAAAATTGTGCACAAAGGGAACAACATCTCCTTTTATCCGGACTTCACTCCCTTGGTACAGGCTGCCAGGAAGGAATTTCTACCGGCTAAAAAGCTGCTACTCCAGGCCTCCGTCCCCTACGCACTATTATACCCAGCGAAACTGAGGGTGACGCACGAGGGTACCACACATTACTTCACTGAGTCAAAGGCGGCGCTGAAGTTTGCAAAACAGCTCGGAGGGGCTGTGGCGAGACGTAAGTCGCCCCGTGCGGAGATGGACGAAGGGCACTTGAGCGACAATGACTGACCCAGAAGGGAGTAGGGGATATGTAAGATCCGTGTGGGGTGTTGTACTTGGCGTGTGTGGCGCCGGTCCCTTCACGCTCAGGGTCGCTCCTGGGGTGCAGTTTCAAGTTTAAGAGGGGACGTGCGGGGCCTGTGCATTGCACATGTGCTGTAACTGACAAATTGTTCCTCCAAGTCAAGGCCTCAAACTGAGATATGAGCTGCGGACTGGGTGGGGCGAGTTACGCTGGTGTGAAGCAGGGACCACAATAGTGCAGCCACCCTGTGCAAACAGGGGAGTACGCTCGGTGCACCACGCCCCATGGGGTGCATCCCATTGTTTGTGGGTTTAAGTTGCAAACACGCTTCGCGTGTACAAGGGGGGGATTTGTCACAACCTGTTTGGGGGGTTGGTGAGGGTGGGGGGCGGCAGGGGAAGTTGGGCTGGTTACAGTTATTTGTGGTTTGGTACGGTGGATATGTATGTTTACAGATTGCCTCGTTGATACCATGTACATGGCACAGGCGGCGCACTGGGAGAGAGATGCAGCATATTTATGGGGGCGGAGGAGAGGTGTCGCACGATAGCTACAGGGATGGCAGGCGTTAGGATATTAACGTGGAACATTAGGGGACTCGCGGACTATAAAAAGGCTCGGCTCATGCAGGGGTACCTCGCTCGGCACAAGGTAGACATCTGCTTTCTGCAGGAGACGCACGTGTACTCCACCTCATCACCTAGACTGAAGCACTCACGTTGGGCGAGGGTACATTCCGCTGTTTATTCTAATTATGCTAGAGGGGTGGCGATACTCATAAGAGCCGGGCTGGACTGGAAGGAACATCACACTCACTTGGACGCAGAGGGGCGCTACGTTATTACCCATGGCGTGTTACAGGGGAGGGAGGTAGTGTTGGCGGCGGTGTACGGACCTAATGTGGATGACCCTGACTTCTTCAGGGAGTTATGGGCACGGATTATGCTTATAGATTGCCCCTCGATTATTCTGGGTGGAGATTTTAATGTAGCACTGGTGGATGCGCTTGACCGTCGGGGTGCGGGGGGGCTTACACACGTCAGGGCGCGACAGGCGATCTTTGATATCATGGAGGAGGGGTTGCTGTCAGATATATGGAGAGCCAGGCATCCTACTGATACTGTGGGGACGTGCATAACAAGCCAACACGCGGCGTGGTCCCGGCTGGACTACTGGTTGGTCTCGCCGGATGTGGCGTCCTGGGTGGTCGAAGTGGATATTCAGGCCCGGTCACTCTCTGATCACGCTCCTTGCTTGATGGTGGCGAGGGTGCCGTTCTCCTGGCGGCTGCCCCCGTATGTGTTTACAGACTCTGCCTTCACGGAAGAAATCAGAGGGGACATCGAGAAGTATTTCGAACTCAATTCGGGGTCAGTGACCACTGAGGCGGCCCTCTGGGACGCATTCAAGGTGGTGATCCGGGGCCAGTGCATCTCTAGGAGGGCGGGGGTCCTTAAGGCAATACGCGGCACTCTGGGCCGGTTAGAGGGAGAGCTGCGAGACTTGGACGTACGATTCTGTAATGACCCGTCACCTGCACTGGCGGTTCAGATGAAGGCCAAGCTGCTGGAGTTCGGCGAGGAAGCGCAGCGTGAGGTGAAGTTCCTAGGTAGGCAGGCGGAGGCCCGTCGTTATGGTGAAGGGGATAGACCTAGCAGAACCCTGGCGCGGCTAATTTCCCCACGTGCGCAGTCCAATTTCATAACGTCCATAAAGGACGGGTCGGGAGAACTCCGGTTAGGGCATGATGCAGTCCTGACTGCCTTCGTTCAGTTTTACTCGTCCCTCTATACTTCCAGGCAGAATCCCTAGACGCCTTCCTAGACTCAATCGCTATTGTCTGGTTTAATGACCACCACCGTCGATATATGGATGTCCCATTCACGGCTCGGGATGTCGCGCAGGTGATAAAAAGCATGCCTGCGCACAAGGCCCCTGGCCCAGATGGGCTGACCACTACCTTTTATAAAACTTACGTCGACGAACTGGCCCCTAGGCTCCTCTCGGTCTTCGCGGAGGCCCAAGAGACGGGTTCCCTGCCGGACTCGATGCGGGAGGCACTAATAATCCATTACTAAAGCCGGACAAAGATTGCCAGCTGTTGGACTCGTATCGTCCACTCTCCCTCATCAACGTAGACGTTAAAATCTACGCTAAACTGATAGCAGATAGACTGCAGCCCCTATTGCCGATGGTAGCACTGCCCGATCAATCGGGGTTTATCCCCGGCCGCGCCACGTCGCATAATCTACGAACGATATTCTCAGTATTGCACTATTTGCACCCCTCCCTCCGGGCGGCGGTCATTTTCCTTGACGCCACGAAAGCGTTTGATTCGCTGGAATGGCCCTACCTGTTTCGGATTCTTGTCAGAATGGGATTTAGTCCCCTCTTCATAAACTTAATACGGCCCCTGTACGCCGCTCCCAGGGCGCGGGTGCGGGTGAATGGGCTGATCTCCAAGCCGTTTGGCATCTCTCGCGGGACCAGGCAGGGGTGCCCCCTGTCCCCGCTGCTATTCGCCATCGCCATGGAGCCACTGGCGGCTCGGGTCCGCCAGCACCACACTGCCCGGGGTATTGGCTTCAGCTCCCGCAGCCTGCTAATTTCCTTGTACGCGGATGATGTAACGCTATATGTTGCTAACCCCGCCGAGAACCTAGACCCACTGCTGAGGGAGTTCGTCAGGTTCGAGGGACTGGCAGGAATAGCTATTAACTGGTCCAAGTCTGTTGCGTTCCCTTTGACGGAGGCCACCTCGGAGGTGACTTCGGAGTATCCCTTGCGCTGGGAAACGGACTCGGTCAAATACTTGGGGGTCTGGATCAGTCGTAACCTCAACGACCTGTGGTCGCTGAACTATGGGAGGGCGGTGGACTGGCTGGAGGGGAAAATCGAAATCTGGAATAGGCTCCCCCTGTCTTTGGTTGCGAGGATAGCCCTGGCGAAGATGGTGGTCCTTCCGAAGTTTCTATATCTCTTTGTCAATCTACCGTTGCCCTTGACTGCGCATTTCCACGCTCGGGTGCGCTCACTGCTATTTGCGCTGGTCTGGGCTGGAGGTCAGGCGAGATCATCCTGGGCGCTGCTTACCCTCCCGTTGAGGCAGGGTGGTCTGGGGGCCCCAGATATGGCACTGTACTCGCTGTGTGCGCAAGCACAATTCCTGCACTTCTGGGTTTTCCCCACTCCCTACCAACCGCATGTTGCGGTGGAGATGGCGGTTGCGGCTCCCTTGCCCCTAAGTGTGGCACTATACGAGAGATCGCCCCGCCCGTCTGGGGATGTGGACACGGTGGCCCTGCTCCGTTGGACGTGGTGTGAGCTGCAGAGGAGGGCACGTCTCCCACTCCTGTATGCGCCGGCTGTGCCCCTGAGGGGCAATCCATTGCTTCCCTGCCTGCAGGACAGGGGGGGGGGCGTTGTGCTTAGAGGGAAGGTCCTGCGCACTTTTGCAGACATTTACCCTGGTGGCACCTTCGGGGTTCCTGTGGAGGGTGAGACTGACTTGCCGGAGACATTCGCTGATATGTTTACTCTCCATAAGCTTAAAGAGTCCTGTAAGGCGTTATGGCCTCAGTTCCCGGAGGAGCCCCCGCAACTCCAGGCTCTACAAAACTTACTATCGAAGGCATCTCCCAAAAAACTTGTGTCCCGGTTATACAACTGTATGCAGGAGCAATCCCCCGTCATTGTGCCGTCCTCGATGCAGGCGTGGAATGCGGAGCTGGAGCCCCCTCTGTCGGAAGAGTAGTGGACCTTCTGTTGTGGGCAACTGAAGGAATTATCGCCTAATTATAGGCTGCGCCTCGTGCATTTTAAGTTCCTACACAGGTATTACCGTACACCTAGGTTGCTGCACCGCATGGGCCTCAGGGAAGATGACACTTGTTGGAAATGTGGGGCCGAAAATGCTACTTTTCTACATGTGGCGTGGAGCTGTCCACGCCTGGAGGAATACTGGTCGAACATCTTTACTGCTATTAATCAAATCCTCTGTAGCACCGATGAGCCGACTCCACACCTGGGGCTACTTGGTTATGTTAAAAATACCCCTCCAAAGTCTAGGAAACTGCACGCGTTATTGTTACTTTATGCTAAGCGGCAGGTGGCAGTGCGCTGGGGACGCAGGACCTTGCCTAAATTTGCAGACTGGGTGAAAGATGTGACATATGGCAACACACAACTTGAATGCTATTGGGAAACGATGCTGGTCACTTCCCGCCCCAGGAACATCTGGGAGCCCTTTTTGCAGTGGGCCCGTGAGAGGGCGGGCTCCCCGCGATCCGCGGATTCACTGTCTGGAGTGGTTTCTGATGATATGGGTTGAGGATGTCGGGGATGTGGAGGAGGGCGCCTATGCGGCTGGGCTCTAGATTATATTGCATTTGGTGACAGCCGGCTGGGTGGGTTGAAATGGAAGCTGTGCCTTGCCGTGGGTGGGTTGACATGCCGTGATAGGCGAGTCCCTGGGTCCGTAAGCAACAGGGCGGAAGCCGGTTTATGTCCCGCTATGTTGGGGTGTGATATCCAAACATGTTTGCTGCTGTTATGTGCTTCTCCATATGTGCTGCTCCCTTTGCGGGGGTCACTCCTCCATCGCTAGTGCGCAGTATTTGGTTACTATTGCTTTCCATCTGTACCAGTGGTTGTTTTGGTTATGGTTTATGTCAAGGTGTATTCGGGTGTAAATGTAAACTGATTATTGTGTACATGCTACTTTACAGTGGTCGATTGGTTCAGAAATTGCCTGCTTTTGCTATGGCTCTATAAATCTTTAACTGTAATGTCATGGATTTGCTGACCTGAATAAACAAAATTAAAAAAAAAAAGGTATGTGATTTAGAAAAAGTAGTTGCTAAATCATGCATAGTCATAAACTCTATAAAAGGGTCTAAAGGTTTTTGTAGTGCAACACCTGTCCTGGCAAACAACAGCGCATCATCTGCATACAGAAGTGTTTTTATGAGTTTGGCACCAGCTCTCGGGATGTCTCTACTGGTAGCCAAGAGAATGTCCCCTAACTTGTTAATGTAGAGTGTAAACAGCAGGGGAGCCAGGATAAAAGCCTGCCTGACCCCTCTCATGACAGCCTATGAGGCTGTCACACAATCATCCTCATTATATCTCACTGCTGCCCTGGTGTTATTTAGTGCAGAGAGTTGAAAGGCCACAGGACCGCCTCAAGACCCATCTCCGAGAAAACTGACCATAGCTTGGATCTGTTGACGCAGTCGAAAGCCAACGTTAGATCCATAAAGGCCATGTGCAAAGATCTCTTTTTTGCTATTGTATACTTCCCCACCAAAAAATGTAGGTTAATACAGTGATCTAATGTCCCTTTGCCCTTTCTAAAGCCATACTGTAAGTCTAAGACAATATTAAATGTGTCTAACCAAGTGGTTATTATATCCAGAACCACTTTCCCCACAATTTTAACAGCTGAGTCTAAAAGGGAAATTGGTCAATAACATGCTGGATCATCTCTCGAGCCCTATTTAAAAATGAGCATAATAGTGACCATTGACCAGCAAGATGGAAGATCACAGGAACAGGCTGCATTAAACACTTGTGTCAGAATCCTGGTTCAGGTTAGGGGATCTGCTTTATACATTTCCACCGGAACCCCATCCTGGCCCAGCGGTTTCCCTCCAGCTGTAGTCAAGATAGCTTTTTGTACCTCTTCAGTATTAAAATGCAATGGGGCACTACCTATACCAGAGTTCCACTGTAAGTCAGACCCCTCTACATCATCTCCACTGTACATCTCTTCAAAGTGAAGAACCCATCTTTCGGCAGCTACCGCACAATCTCTTTTAGCGTTTGCTGTGCCTGAAAAGAAGGGACTATGAACCACGTCCCAGAACTTGCACTATCTGCCAGCACACTTGTTTCTTCAAGTGCCTCCCAAGCATGAGCCCTAATGATGTTTTTCCTATTTTGGATTGCGGACTTGTAGGCTTTCCTAGCCGATCTAACCAATGCCTCGGGCATTGCTTAAGGGCACAGATTATATTACTACGGGCCCTAGAGCAGATGCCATCAAACCACCTTAACTCCTTATGGCCTTTGGGCTTGGTTTTAATCATAAAGCCATTGGATATACACTTTGGTATTTTATTAAACGCATCTAAAACCACTCTGTCCTGTGATCTCATGTCCATGCAAAGAGGAATCTCATTGGCACACTCTTCATATAGTATCTTGAACCACATTTGTCCCATTAACCTGTGGGCTTGACCTTTAGTGCTAAGGTCAGAGTTTGGAATGCTCCTTCTCTCACCTCTATGGGCTTCGATACAGTATGAGCATTCCAAGAAACCATCAGCTTGTGAACTGCGAGGGCTAGGGGAGCAGAGGCCATTAGAAAGTCAACAGTATTAGGGTAACCCCTCCCTGTAAAAGTGAGAACTGGTACATCCGTGCCCAGGCTATTTGCAGCCAGGAATTCCTCCTTTAAATTGCCTGATTCTGTATGTTCGAAGAAGGCCCCTGGAGGTAAAACGCTCATGTTGCTCCTCCCCGAAATACAGCACAAATGACGGAGATGCGTATTAAAATCACCTAAAATGATGGTCTCACAATATAAATCTTGCCTCTTTTCTTTAATTTTTTAACAAAAAGAAAGTGCCATAGAGACTGGAAGGCTACTGTAAAAACCAGCAGAGGAGGAGGTCAGGACCCCGGTCACGCTTGATAGTGCACTGCAGGTTCCCACAGTGCAGGGAGTTTCACTACTGAGCACCACTGACTCCAGTCGCGACTCAGAGTCCAAGGCTTCTTTACACCAGGAGGCACCAGCAGAGGTTTTTTTCTTTTTGGATTGAGGATAGGGACCCCCTTTGAACCACTGGTTGCAATATATTATGCCTAAGGTGTCCATACGGAAAAAGAAACATTGGCAGCTCTCGGGGTAAGTCCAGCACCGACAGGATACTTAAAACTTGATAAAGTTAATTCAAAGGGGTTAAAAGAAAGCTATTAACACAAAGGTTCATACAGGGGGTAATCCCACTATGATTACTTATTTTTGGTAAGAGCAGTGAGTGTCGACTACAAGGAAATTGATTTAGCTGAAAGAGGTCTGTCACTGGGGGAGTGGGAGCGACCTCCCTGTCCGACCATGGTAGATGAGACAGGGAAGATAGAAGGAATGAACCACAAGAGAAGGATGGGCTAAGCTTCGAGACCCCAGTTCAGAGAAACCCCCAAGTTGGAATAGGTGCCCCTAAGCCTAGTGAGATTTTTCATTTCACCAGTAAACCCATCAGCTACCAAGTGTAATCAGAAATCCAGGTGACTAACAGGCCCAGTATCTCCATCCTTCACCCCAAAGTCAGGCTTAGGTGTCACACACTATATCGGAGATGTACAAGACTCTCTGTGGGACGAAATGTCGCGCAAATTCATCTAAATTTTAAAAGATTGATTCAAGCCTTTAAGAGGAAGACTAGATAATCTGGATTCAGTAGTTGGGAAACTATTATCAGTGTGTCTGGAGCAGCAAAAAGCCCTCCAAATGAGCTATTTGGCTGTGTTTAAGAATGATAACACAGTTGATATGCCAGCTCAAAGTTGAACCTCCCCTTTAGAGAGTGGCCTAATTCAAGCACCAACAAAGGCTAATGTTTATCAGAGGTCCGTATTGCACTTGCTTTCTAATAAATCCTTAGTCATTTTAGCTCAAGTATCTAGTGCCCCAAGTTCTGCTGCCCCCATTCGAGTATTGGCTAATACACCTGGGGTTCCACAATACGCGTTAAGGCATTCTCAGTTGCCAGTGATTAATCTGCCACCTGCAGGCTATCCATATGTTGTTGTTTTAGTATGTGTACCCCATGTGTCAAATCCTTTTCAAGAGTCCCGCACTGAGCCCCATAATAAGGTGTGTCATTGGTTGGTTAAAAGATCAAATTTAATTGTAAAGGACTACAAAAATATTTTAATGATATGCCAAATGACTTGGGTTGGTCCTTCTGATAAGAGTATTCAAGGGGAATGTGCCATTGTGAACTTTAGACACTCAATGATTGCGGGGAGAATTCTGTCTTGGCATTTCAGCCCTTGGGTGTAAACAGTGACATTCGCATTCTCCCTCTTAGGTTTTGTTTATAGGCCGCCCCATTTTGAGTTACACTCAGAGCTGTGTCAGGGCTCATCATCATCATACATAATTACTGACAGATTTAATATTGGGTGCACTAATCGATTTGCACCATTAGTGAATTTGGATGACCAGGATTGATGTTTGTGGGCCCCCAGATTAGGACCTCTTCGGTTAATGCTAGTAAATTGTCTCTGGGTTTTAATGGAATAGTTTATCTGCTCTACAAAAGAGAAATTATGAAATATTTCCTGTCCCAGATACTTCGGTTAATGTAACCAATACTCAGATAAGGACCCCATGTGTCAACACCCTTAAACAGTCCTTTGGATTGAATGGAATAGTTTCTCTGCAAAATAACAATGATGAAATCGTTCCTGTGCCAGATATCATGGCCAATGTAGCCAATACTCAGTTTAGGACCCCTGTAAACTGTCTATTATGGAATGGCAGATATTATGGCCACTTTAATCAATATTAGCCCAACAAATAATTCATTGATTTTAGTAGGGGATTGACAGGGAGAAAAACTAGGCGTGTGCAACTGTTTTGCTCTAATTAGCTGGAATGTGGCTGATCTTAAAAATAAGAATATTAACCCCGATTTGCTTGCCTTCATAAATTGTTATGATTTTATCATTTTTCAGGAGACTTGGGCTTTAAAACCTATAAAATGCAATTTTTTCACATGTTGTTCTTGCCCAGTCGTTGCCTCCCCTTATGGAAGAGCTAAAAGAGGCCTCGCCATCTGGGTTAAGCTTAATTTCCGACCTAAAGTGTCTCTAATGAACAGGGATAGTCCTGCATTCCAGCTTTTGTTCATGAAAGATATCAGGAGTTTTTTTGTTTCTATTTGTTTAATTTTGATAATAATGATTTTAAAATGTCTTATGTTAGCCTATTTCATGAGCTATTTGATTTTATTGCAGCCTTAAAATGTCAGGGAACCGAAAATGTTTCTCTGCCAAGGATTGTAATTTGTGTGGATTTTAACGCAAAAATAGGGAGTGAATCTGATGATATGGGCACACACAGAAAGGGTGCAGATACTGCGATGTGGGATGTTAGGGGGTTGAAATTGAGGGATTTATTTGCTTGTTTTGACCTTGAAGATGTGATTAGCAAATTTAAGGGGCGCAATCAAGTCAAACTGACATCCAGAGAGAAGGGGCAAGTGTCTACCATTGGTTATGTATTCACATCAAAATTCTTTCTGCAGTGGTGTCAGCGGATCACTATAATAGAAATCCAGTGGAGCAATCACAATGCCCTTTTTGTTGAAGGAGTCCTACCATGAGATAGAGATAAAAGCCCGTTATGGTGTGATGGTATTAGCAAACATTCTAAAGATGGCTTCAAGTTAGTTTGGCGCCTGAAACTTCCCGGGGCTATTTTAAGGGATCTATTAAAGAAGAATTTCCCACTCTTTTTGGGATGCCTGGCTGATGGATCTAGGGATAAACTATCTTATTGTTATCAGCAACTATTATCATTAAGAATTCTCTGTTAGAACCCCCTATATCTGTGTCTGAACACCCATAATGGGTTGACAGGAATTGTTCTACCGCCAATCACCATTTGTGAAAGATATTAGCCAGATCTCCTAGGAATGCTATTGCGAACTGTGGTAAATAAAATAAATATTACCGGACTGAATTTCATGCGGAATCTTAAAATAAAGAAAAATAGCTCAAAATAACAAGAGGCAGAATCCGTGGTATAAGAGGTTTTCTAATGGGCTTTATTCCATTCAAAATGGCCGACTCGAGTGGCGGCCTTCAGGTTCCGTCACCACGAGGGTTCAGGAAGTGAAGTACAATAATTTATTAACAGACATGTATTTTTATAATAAGTTCATTACAATGAAACGAATGTAGAAGGCGTAACATTTGATAAGAAAAGTGACAAAACAGTGACATAATCGAAACTAGGCGTAATAAGGAATAAAAGAAACATGATTGGTTTGCATTATCAGACATAGGTGGATCTATAAGATAATACTTGGCATAGATGCGCGCGCAGCAGTATGACGTGTGATTGACGTGCAACTAGGGGGTGAAGGGGACTTGACATTTAACTCTACATGTGGAGACGAGAAGTCTGGGGGTCAAGTCAACCTAATCCCAAATCATATCTAACATCCTATGTTTAAAGAACTATGTTATCCACAAGGAAGAGACTCTCGGACAGAATCTATTCTATACTGACTGTGTACGTGTACAAGCGTCTAAGTGTCTATATGAGATGCGAGGGATAGAAAACTTTCCATGGCAACAGGGCTATGAATCACTTGCAGGAGGACGGAAAGGCTGAGTCCCTTGCTTGTGAGCTAAAGGAAATGTTTACCTAAATCACTGGACAGGAATGCATCGGCTGGAGAGCAAAATAGATAATTCGAAGGTGAAATACAGCTTCTTGGCAGACAGGCGAAAACTGGCCGAGGCAGGCACTGTTAGCTGCACAGGGAGTAGGACAAAGTTCATGGATACAGATGCGAGCTCAAGCTGAAGCTGTCAGAGACAGAGAGCAGGGAAAGGCTTTGAGGACAGAATCGGGCCTACTCGCCTGAACTGTAAAAATGGAGTAACTTAGCCATATAAAGTCGGTGGCCTTTCATACTTAGGAATCGAATATCCAGCCCATTCATGGCGGATCTGACAGAGAACATGTTGACGGTAGACACACATATGTTTGCGTCTTAGAAACTGGAACTGGAGGGAACATACATGTACTTGTAACATGTATATAGAACCGTTGGGGTCCAAGATAGGGGACATAACTGATCAGGAAAATCCACATTTCCACATTCCCTCCTTGTCCCCTTCTTGCCCTTCACGAGACATCAATCTTCATTATTCCATCGATTTGCTCATGGAGCATCATTTCTTCTTCCTTCTTCTTCCGGCATTTTGAACGAAAACCTTGATGTGGAATACACGATGTGGCACACAGACCACAAATCGCTGGTCCACATTGTAGGCATAAACAACAACTGAAGAGCATAAGAAGGCCAATACCTAGGAAGGATAGAACTCTCCATCCCCAGGCTGATATCACACTCCAAAACCACCCGGACCACGTCCAAGTGCCTGGATCCTCGTGTATCTGGCTTACAATCTTATGAAGGCGTGTTATGGCTTTATATACAGATGGCGAATTTTCTGGTATGAATATACAGCAGCTGGATCCGATGACCCTGCAAGCTCCGCCCCTATCGGCCAGGATGACGTCAAGGACAAGACGATTCTGGAGAACAACAATTCTCATCACTGATTGTTCCTCTGTCAGATTGCCTAGGGCGGCTATAGTCTCGTTTACTACAGCTTCAAGAGTCTTGGTTAGTCTACGTATCAGCTTACTATTTGATATTGTACCTATATAGGGAAAGATACCTTTATTGAAATCTACATACTTGTCCCATGCCGTCTCAGTATAATCGACAACTGGGAGATCTCTCCGCTCTCTATTGTGTACTAAATGAACATTTCGATAATAATCAGGGGGAGCTAGAAAAACAGGTGGCAAAAGGAATGCTATGTAACAGGTACCATCCCAATCTAGAGGCAGACGCATATATGCCGTCTGACCACATATGAAGTAAGAATGGCGAGAAGCTCTAAATGAAGATTTGCCTTGATCACTATATTCTACTGTAGTAACGCATTGGCTATGGCCCATATGTATGGAACCAACTTTTCTTACACATAATTCACCCTTTACTGGAAATACTGACATAGTGGGCAGAATTAGTTCAACTTCGGATTTGACATTCAGAATCATAAGATTAGGCGTAAAATTACCTAATTTATACACTTCATTTTCTAAATCAGTTCCTGTTCTACTGGGGTGACCCTCCTTATTAGGGTGACAGACTTTGAATAAAACTAGATTCAGATTTCCCCATATCCAATGTTGTTGATAAACTGCTGTGTCTGGGTCTATGGAATTTAATAAACTAAACCATGCTCCACAGGAGCCATTGTGTGTGAACGGATGTGGAAAGAATGGCAGAACTCCTTTGTTATTCTGATAGGGAGGAAGTCGGCCACACACCCAACAATTGGTCGCATTACTAGTCTGATGGGAATGATGTAACATACTAATGAATGTGTTATTGCGCAGCGCAAGTCTATAAGATAATTCATGTGGCGGTAGGTCACTAAAAGAATGTTCATCAGTTATATTGAAAACACGTTTAGAAACAGGATAATACATATGCAACAATATACTTGCAGTAACTATTAAAAAACTCAAGGAAGACAAAATTAATAAAGTCACAATACAGTGGTTACGCAGTAATTTACAATAAGCATGTCGTTTCATTATGATTCTGGACTCTACATGATTCAGACCTAAGGGGTACATGTCGGGACAGATTCAACCGCTTCACCTTGGAGAGGACTTAAACAATCAAATCGTCCGACAGTTTAGATCTGGACCTGAGTTTCTGTTTATAGCACTGAGAGTCATTCTGTTCAACAAAAGGAAGTTTTGAATCAGTCTGTGAGGGAGTGCAGGGCACAGTGTCTATATCTGAAGGTAGTCCATGAAATTTTTTGACATGACTTGAATGAATCCACCCTTTGCGTCCCTCGATCTTCACGGCTGTTCTTGTGGTCAACAGGACCAACTTGGGTGCTTTCCACCTGGGCTCCAATTGACCTTTCCTGTCGAAATTTCTCACAAAGACAAGATTACCCGGAACAACGTCATGGGGTTTCGCCTCAGTGTTGTCGGGAAAGGCTGCAGCTACCTGTGAACGAGAAGATTGTAGTGCAGACATCAAGGAAGCCAAGTAATCTGTCAGCATGTTACAGTCAATGTCAGTTATTTTGCGTGGTATAGGCGTCCCCCACATATTCGGTGGTCTACCGAAGATCACCTCATACGGGGATAGCCCTGTTCTAGAGTGTGCTACCATTCTCATGTAAAAGAGTGCAACTGGTAATGCTACTATCCAGTCGACACCTTTCTCTCTACATATTTTGGACAGTCTGATTTTCAGTGTCTGGTTATGTCTTTCTACGAGACCTGCTGCCTCGGGGTGTCGGACACAGTGGAATTTCCACTGATATCCCAACAAGAGTGAGACATGTTTCATTAATTCGGATGAGAAAGGCTGGCCGTTATCTGAATATACAACACGTGGTAAACCGTACCGTGGGAAGAATTCACGAACTAACTGTTTGGCAGTAGTCGGGGCAGTGTAATCTGATACGGGATACGCCTCTGTCCAACGGGAGAGAGCGCAGACAACTACGAGAACATATTTGAATCCTCGACAACGTTCCATCTGAATATAATCCATCTGGAGGACTTCAAAAGGATGGTCAGGAGGCTGAAATCCACCCTGCTCTACGGGAACACTCTTTCCTGGATTAAACTGACAACATATCATACAGGTACGAACTTTTTGTTTAGCTGCTGCTCGTAAATGTTTGTTGAACCAAATGTGCTGAATGCTGTCTAGCATAGCCTTCTCTCCTAAATGTGCTGGACTGTGAACTGTAGCTATAATGGCTTGAACCATGGAATCAGGGAGAAACCATACAGATTTCTCCTTCGTCATCCATCCTTGATCTGTCTGGATCCCTCCTAGTTCCGTCCACTTCTTTATTTCTTCTGCTGTGGCATGTGTCTGTATGTCAATTACGTCAAGTGCGGGATCCTTAATTGTCATACACTGTGTTGGTGTCTGAACTATTGGCTTTGTCATGTCTAATGTGCGATTCTGAGCAGTCTGTTTAGCTGTTCTGTCAGCTAAATCATTTCCTTGAGAAATGGTATCAGTAACCTTCGTGTGTGCTTTACATTTCATAATCGATATAGCAGTGGGTAAATGTATTGCGTCTAACAAGGCATGAATGAGGGGTCCGTGCTGAATGTGGGCACCATGGGAAGTTAAATAACCTCTCTCTCGCCACAGTACGCCGAAGTCGTGTACAACTCCGAATGCATAACGTGAGTCAGTGTATACATTAACTTTCTTATTTGTGGCTTGAATACAGGCTTGCGTTAGAGCAATAAGTTCTGCTGCTTGGGCTGACAGAATATTTATACAATGTGTCTCAATAATTTCAGTGTCTGTTGTGACTGCATACGCGGCCACTAAATCTCCTGTACTTGTTCTCATGCATGATCCGTCTACATACAACGTCAGGTCTGGATCTAACAATGGAACGTCTGTCAAGTCTTGTCTAGGTTTCGTCTTTATTTCAATGATTTCAACACAATCATGAGCTAGTGGGTCTGTTCCAATTACAGGTAACAGTGTAGCAGGATTCAATGTATTACACCGTCGGATCTCTATGTGTGGTTGAAACAATGTCAGTTCATAACCGGTAAGCCTTGCTATGGTCAAGTGTTGTGTTTGTGTTCGGTTCACAAGAATCTCTACTGCATGTGGTACTTGTACTGTCAATGGGTGTCCTAACACTATGGCATCGCTTTGTCTGATTGCTAAAGCTGTCGCTGCCACTGACTTCAGGCATGCAGGCAAAGCCTGAGCTACGGGATCTAATGTACTGGAAAAATAGGCACATGGCTTGCGTGATCCTGCTTGATCCTGAGTGAGTACTGACAAGGCAGTACCTTCGCGTTCTGTAACAAAGAGTGTAAAATGTTTGCTATAGCATGGTGTTGCTAAAACAGGTGCTTGACATAAAGCTTCCTTTAGGCTTTCAAAAGCTTGTGTATGTTCCTGAGTCCAAGGGAGAACAGTCGATGTGGCTGCCTCCTGTGTGGTTAACTAAATGAGTGGTTTTGCTAGAAATGCGTACTGAGGGATCCACTGCCTACAATATGAAGTGAGGCCTATGAAAGCCCGCACCTCCTTCTGTGTCTGGGGTATTGACATGTTAGCAATTAACTGGATGCGATCTGGTGTAAGCTGCCTTCCCTCCTTGGACAGCGAGTGACCAAGATAAATAACTCGCTGAACACAGAATTGCAGCTTAGAAGGGGACACCTTGTGCCCCTTGTCGGCTAGGAAATGTAAAACTGTCAGAGAAGCTTTTTCACATTCTGGCTCGCTTCTCGCGGTGATCAGCAGATCATCGACATATTGAAGCAGTGCAGTATTGACTGGCATGTGGATACTGTCAAGTTCTCGTTTCAGTGCTTGGCTGTAGATGCTGGGGCTTTCTGTAAATCCTTGAGGAGCGCGTGAGAATTTAAAGCTGCGCCCATTTAAACTGAATCCGAACAAGTATTGGCTTTCCGGATCTATTGGGACGCTGAAAAAGGCATTCTTGAGATCAATTACAGTAAAAAATGTTGCTTCGGAATCAATTGCTGTCAACAATGATGATATATCAGGGACCACAGGGAATTGTGGTACAATACACTTGTTTAGTTCACGCAAATCAATAACCAATCGGTACACTGGTGGGGCAGTAGGATCAGTTCGTTTAAGAATCGGAATTATCGGTGAATTACATACATTGGAGTCTGTTTCTACAACTACTCCTTGGGCAATTAGCTCATCAATGATTTTCAGCAAAGCCACTACAGCATCATGCGGTAACTTGTATTGTCGCATTCGTGGTAGTACCACTCCTGCTTTCAGTGTGACTCGATAGGGTGTAATGTTCATGCAGCCAACATCCGTAGGGCCTTGTGCCCATAGATGTACTGGTAAAGTCTGTAGTCGGGGATCCATGTCTCTAGACACATAGTGACCTTTAAAATCACGCAAAAACAACCTTACTCCTTCCGGAGAACAACATATTATGGCTCCTAGTGCTTTCAGAGTTTTAATTCCTAACAAATTTTCTGGGCATGATTTAGTAAGCAATAAATCTGTAGTTCGTGTCAAAGGTCCTATCGTAAGTGGTAGAGGCTGTGATACTTCATTAACAATAGGTTTTCCCGAAAAACCAAGGGAAACATTTTGAGAGCCTGAGAGGGGTGCCCCTGGAACTTCACTACGTTTTATGGTTGTTCGACTTGCCCCTGTATCGAGTAAGAATTTTCTATCTTGACCTAATAATTCACTATGTACATAAGGTCCTTCTTGATCTACCGGAATCTCGATAAGCGGTAAGTCAACTTCCCTCTCTAGGCTGTTCATGCGTAACGCTGATACTCAGGGTATTCATACTGTGCAGTCTGATACATTTGTTGTGTTGTGGTTTGTGTGGCAGTAGCAGGCAACGGTGGTGCAGCTGGCACAAACTGTATGGGTTGCTGTGAGGCTGGCATAGACTGTTGCTGAACTGGCACGGACTGTCCATGCTGCATAGCTCCTTGTTCATTCTGATCTTGCCTAACTAATCGTGGTCTCTCTTTTGTAATACCTGTAGCTATATTACGTTTCAGGACTTGACAATCATGTACATAATGGCCTAGTTGTTTACAGTAATTGCAGGTTCCTTTTACAGGAACTGCAGAATCACCAGAATGTGTCACACCCTTTTTGTGACCATCTGCTGGTACTGTCTGAGAAACTAGCATTTTCATTTTTGTATCCTTCATGCGTCTATGCTCGTGTTCTTGTTCATCCCTAATTCTATTGTGATGATACTGTAACATTTGTAGCATTTGCGACGGAGTGTTACTTTGCCAGGTACTCTCGAATTTCAATATTCTATTCTTCACTGGGGGCAATGCATTTTCCACTAATTTTGTCACAAATAAATGTGGATATGAGTCACTACTTGCTTTTATACCACTATTTATACCAAAACATTTTTCAAATCGAGCATAATAATCGCTTGTGTCTTCATCTTGCTTTTGTTTACAGGCTGTGATTGCACCCCAATCTTCCTTTTTTGTAGTTAATAAACGTGGCAGTACCTGTACTAGTAAACCTGGTAACAGTTTAACTTTATCCCCGAGCCCTGAACCTGCAGTTCGGCCCCTTTCTTCCTCTGCTAATGCTGTCCAGTCTATCTTTTGGTCTCCCACTTCCCACTCTTTTTCTTTCAGTTTTTCATAAATGCCAGCAGGCAAAAGCACCTTTAATATCGTCATAATATCAGGAAAGGTGTACTCTCCCATCAGTAACATGTCTTTAATTTCTCGGTGGAAACCCGCTGGGTCTTTATCATGGCTAGGTACTACTTTCTTCATTTCTAATAATTCCATTTTTGATATGGGTGTGTAAACAAATACTCGGTGAAACTCATTGTCTTCGCCTTTTATTGGGTGCACTTCCCGTAAAGGATTTTGTCTATCCATATAGTACGGCGTTCTTTCTCTGTGGGGCAGCGAGAGAGAATCCGGACTTACAAAAAGGACATACTGTTTACGTGACACTAATATCTCTTTAATTAACTTGTTACTAGAACCTCTCCATCTGTTCGTGAGTAGTTCCGTTAATATATCAGGTAAAGGACCAGGGTCAGCATGTTGGCTCTTATATAATATGAGGAGTTGCTGAATCATATAGATTCCAGCTAAACGTTGTTCATCTGTACTGAGGTTGAGAAACGTGTGTGCTACGGTCTCATCACCGTATTTTTCAGGACTGTCAATCCAGTGAACGGCTGATCTGGCTAATTCTTGCTCATCTATGGAATCGAGGAGGTGATAACCCCTTCGTTCTCGTAGTATTTTATCTGCGGCTTGAAACAAATGTTCAGGAGATTTCAGTTTTATTACAGGCGTCGGATACGTTCTGCTATTATTTGGACATACAGAGTGTATTGGATCAGAAAAACATCTAGTATTTTCACAAGATCTTCCTCTGCCTACATAGGCTACGGTCTCTGACTGTCTTGCAGAGTTCCCTGATTCGGACACTTCATCTTGCTCAAACTCGTCTGTTCCCAATCTTTCTTCATGAATACGCTCTATTTCTTTACGGATTTTTCGGCACATGGCTATTATACAATTTTGTTTATCGTGTCTCCCTTCTGATATATTCTGACTCCATCTTGTAAGAGTAAGCATTACATTCGGGTCTACCCCCGGACGATCTTGATTTCTGATCACACAGTTTATGAGGAAACGTAACAGTTCCCCCTGTATCTCTACTTTCTGGAATTCCATAGCTCTGTTAATACATCCTGGATCTCGTCCTGTTTGAACAAAATGATATATGTTATCTAGATGCGTAGTCATTCCTGGTAACCTTGCTAAATACTCTGCGGCTCGCCTGATACGTAATGATGCCAGGACCATTTCGTCCTCTTTACCAACCACTGGATCATATCTACAATTTACAAGGAGTTCCTTAAGCGTACGTTCATTTACGAATTTTGGTGTACGTGAATGTGTTGACTCTTGAAAGACAAGTTTATTTATTCTAGGTGGTGTAAAAGTACTGCTAGCACCTCCCGTGGCCCCATCTGGGGCGTCGGGTGTGAAAGGGTTCGTCGAACGTGACACCGCAACTATGGGTGTCGATACCTCTGTAGAGTCGACTGCGGAGACAGATGCGGAAACGGATGTGCTTGCCGACGCTTGTGTCGGAACTTGCTGTTGCACGGGGACAGATACCTGATCCTGACGTTGAACCCCTCTGCCAGATGGTCTATGTGGTGCAGCGTTAGCATACTCGGGAGCTGCGTCATCTAGATATGAGGAAAGAAAAACATCTTCTGCGGTTCTGGGAAGCCCCTTTGGATGTACCTTAATTGGAAATAACGGGGGTGGCAAGTCTTTTGGTATCTCTGGAGCAGCCTTAGGTAATCCTTCGGCTAGTAGGGGATACATACCATTCATAAGAGCATTTCTTTGTCTATTTACTTGTTCTGATTTCACTCGGATACCTTCCTCAATTAATAGATTTTCTTGAACTTTATTTGAACTTTCTTTACTCCTCTCTTCTTGTCTACGTGCTTTTTCTGTTCGTCTATGAGATTCTTTACGCCATAACTCGACAGCGTCTTTCTGTGACTGTCTGACCTTTCTTTTCCATAACTCTTCCTCCACTTTCATGATGCACTCTGCATCCCAGGTTCCCGCTGCGGGCCACCTTTGACTTTCTGGTAATCCCTTGGTATAATCTACCCATAGATCAAGAAACAATATGGCATCTAAGCCATGCTTATGGTACATGAAATGTCCTGGAGTGTCTCTAGGAGGAATAGGAACTGCTTCTTCAAGCACCCCTTTTCTGGTAGTAATCTGTCTTAACTTCGAGAAGAGCGGCATATTGACAACTGACCTGATACTTACTCTTGAACTTACTTAATACGAGAAACACAATAATGAACAGTGAACAATGAACAGTCATTCATACCACAATATGCAAGACATTTTCTGAATACTTTAAACATTAAACATTTAACATTTAATAATGGTCGACAATGATGACAGTCTGCTTAACTAATCACCACGCTGAATTCTTGACAATAACTGAATACTTCGGAATACTTGATATACTGCTAAACAGTACATATACACTGCTAAACAGTGCAGACCGGATTTGTGTACCCAAATCCGTCTTGACCGGCACAACCTATGTGCGCGTCAACACGCCTCCCCGGCGATGGTACTCACCGAGTAGCTCCTTGAAACGGAAGGCCTCAGAGAATGGACAGGACTCGATAACTGCGGACATCGGACCCTCTGGACGTCGGGATTTCGGAAAACCTGGTGGGCCTCTGTATACCTCGGATCTTGCTCTCTCAGCTAGGCTCTGGTCGGGATACTTCGCACTTCTCACCGCCTCGTCTGGGTTGATCGCAGCCTCAGTCGCCCCCGCTTGACCGGAGGGAGCTTACAGGAAATCCTGCTGGTACGCGTTTATGGTCCGTCCAGCTGTGGCAGGAGACCGGGCCTGCAACGCACCGCCGGCGCGTGAGATGAGAAAGTGTCCCTGTTCGGGCGCCATTATGTGGTAAATAAAATAAATATTACCGGACTGAATTTCATGCGGAATCTTAAAATAAAGAAAAATAGCTCAAAATAACAAGAGGCAGAATCCGTGGTATAAGAGGTTTTCTAATGGGCTTTATTCCATTCAAAATGGCCGACTCGAGTGGCGGCCTTCAGGTTCCGTCACCACGAGGGTTCAGGAAGTGAAGTACAATAATTTATTAACAGACATGTATTTTTATAATAAGTTCATTACAATGAAACGAATGTAGAAGGCGTAACATTTGATAAGAAAAGTGACAAAACAGTGACATAATCGAAACTAGGCGTAATAAGGAATAAAAGAAACATGATTGGTTTGCATTATCAGACATAGGTGGATCTATAAGATAATACTTGGCATAGATGCGCGCGCAGCAGTATGACGTGTGATTGACGTGCAACTAGGGGGTGAAGGGGACTTGACATTTAACTCTACATGTGGAGACGAGAAGTCTGGGGGTCAAGTCAACCTAATCCCAAATCATATCTAACATCCTATGTTTAAAGAACTATGTTATCCACAAGGAAGAGACTCTCGGACAGAATCTATTCTATACTGACTGTGTACGTGTACAAGCGTCTAAGTGTCTATATGAGATGCGAGGGATAGAAAACTTTCCATGGCAACAGGGCTATGAATCACTTGCAGGAGGACGGAAAGGCTGAGTCCCTTGCTTGTGAGCTAAAGGAAATGTTTACCTAAATCACTGGACAGGAATGCATCGGCTGGAGAGCAAAATAGATAATTCGAAGGTGAAATACAGCTTCTTGGCAGACAGGCGAAAACTGGCCGAGGCAGGCACTGTTAGCTGCACAGGGAGTAGGACAAAGTTCATGGATACAGATGCGAGCTCAAGCTGAAGCTGTCAGAGACAGAGAGCAGGGAAAGGCTTTGAGGACAGAATCGGGCCTACTCGCCTGAACTGTAAAAATGGAGTAACTTAGCCATATAAAGTCGGTGGCCTTTCATACTTAGGAATCGAATATCCAGCCCATTCATGGCGGATCTGACAGAGAACATGTTGACGGTAGACACACATATGTTTGCGTCTTAGAAACTGGAACTGGAGGGAACATACATGTACTTGTAACATGTATATAGAACCGTTGGGGTCCAAGATAGGGGACATAACTGATCAGGAAAATCCACATTTCCACAGAACCAGGAGTCCAGGCAGTTCTCTAGATTGACTATTAAAGAAAGGAAACTTATACCGTTTCTCAAAGATTGGGAGCTGTTGAAACTCGCTGTGGCCCAAAAGTGCAGCAAGACTTTTTGGGAAACAGTAAACAGGCTTACTTTGCTTATGCGACCTTGAACCCTCTTTTAATTTGTAATATCTCAGGACAAGACTGGGTTGAGCACTTTACTAGTACATATCAATCTGAGAGGGATAGCGAGTGTGAGTATGTATGGAAACTGTTTTTCAATTCTCCTATTCCGTTACAGTTTACTGAGTGGGAATTTGAAGATGTCATATGAGCATCCCAGATCCTTGTGACTGGGAGTGAATGTTTGCATTGTCCTGCATTCTGTCCATCAATTGTTTTGTTTGCATATGTCGCCCTAAGTGGGAAGGGTATAACCAGACGTGGGTCCCATGCTCACTGCACCACTGGATTCAAGCTAGCCTGGCTGATGAAGGGTGATGACCTGAAACCGGTCCCAGGATGCTTGTTTCTGGTCCAGAGAGGACCTGGCTTGGCAAGTCGGGCTGGACTGTTCCCACAAGGAACAGGGTCAAGACAGATTTGCATATGGTTGGGTCCAAACTGGGGTGCTGTGGTGAGCAAAAGAATGATGGATTAAACCCAGATCCTTGTGACTGGGGGTGAATGTTTGCATTGCCAAGCATTCCGTCCATCAATTGTTTTTTTTGCATATGTCACCTTAAGTGGGAAGGGTATGCCCAGACGTGGGTCTCATGCTCACTACACCACTGGATTCAAGCTAGCCTGGCTGATGAAGGGTGATGCCCTGAAACCGGTCCGAGGATGCTTGTTTCCGGTTCAGGGAGGACCTGGCTTGGCAGTTCGGGCTGGACTGTTCCCACAAGGAACAGTGTCAAGACTTAATTGCATGTGGCTGGGTCCAAACTGGGGTGGTGTGGTGAGCAAAAGAATGATGGATTACACCCAGATCCTTGTGACTGGGGGTGAATGTTTGCATTGTCCAGCATTCCGTCCATCAATTGTTTATTTTGCATATGAGCAAGCGCCAGTAGTAAGGCACCGGGCCCCAATGTGATGCGTATGGATCTCTATGAATGTAAACCTGAACTCTCTATGTTGTATGATACCTGAGTCCTGGTCCCTGTCCGCAATTTTGCCTATTTTTTAAAAAGGTGATAGGGAGTCACCTAAATGTTCTAGACCTATTTCTCAGATGGATAGTTCTGTTAAGATATTGCAGATGGTTATTTTCAATCACTTATAGACATGGGTTTTAGATAATAAAATTTGATCTGCATGTCAATATGGTTTTTGTCCTGGGTTAGGTACAGTGAATCAGTACATGCATTTACATCTGATAGTAAGTAAGTATACTGTTGCCAGGGGCTGTCCGCTGTACCTAGCCTTTATGGATCTTTCCACCACTTTTAAAGGCATAAATAGAACTAAATTATCGCTGAAGTTTATTAAATGTGGTAGATATTGCACTGGTGAATTTTTTAAATGGCAACCATGAATATTTGAGTGTGAAGGTCCAGGAGGACCAGTCAGGCGAACTTTCTGATATCTTTCCCCTAGCCAGTGGTGTGTGCCAGGAGTGAGTGTTGGCAAGTCACTTTTAATTTTATATATTAATGATTTGGATGTCTGTTTATTGGATTCAACTTAGGATGTACAAATAATCACTCACTCAGCTGTCCCGGCTTTATTATATGCCAACAAAGCTGTGTTGCTAGCTAGAACTACCAAAGCTCTTTGTAATCTGGTGCAATCCATTGTACTTTTTATGAGAACTCTAGATATGAAAACCAACCTTGAGAAGTCACATAAAATGGCGTGTGGCCCACCTGTTGGGACACATCTGTGAGCAAAGTAAGTTTAGGCACTGCACAGATGGGGTCCACAGGTAAGGATAAGGGTTCTCCATGGGTCAGCGTAGTGGGCCCGGAGAGTTTGGATAGAGGGATCCAACTAGGTTCAGAAAGGCGTAGAACAGGAATAAAACCCTGCTGTTGGGGGCCAGGTTCCATGTTCTATTGCCCCAAGCAGGGAACCCCATTGAGGTATGGAATGGCCTACTCTGGCTTTAGGCTGGAAGAGGGTTGTGTTGGAGATGACCCTTTTTGCAGGGTTATCCCTAAACTTTTTGCTTCTTCCTCCTATTTGTTCCTGACCTGCTGTTGTTGGTTTTAGGACTCTGGCACTTTACCACTGCTGATCCGTGCTAAAATCCATATGATCTCCGTGTAATTTATGTTATGGATTGGTGTTTCCATGATTGGCATATTTGATGTACTTGTTAGTCCATAGTAAAGTGCACTTAGTGTGCCAGGGCCTGTACATCAAATGCTGCTAGTGGGCTTGCAGCACTGATTGTGCCACCCACAAGAGTAGCCCTAAAAAGGTAACTCAGACCTGCCACTGCAGAGTCTGCGTGCAGTTTGTAACTGCCATGTTGACCTGGCAAGTGCACCTTCTTGCCAGCTCTAACCTTACCTTTTGCTACATGTCAGTCACCCCTATGGTAGGCCCAAGGTACTGCTGTGGGCAGGGTGCAGTATATGTGAAAGGTAGGACATGCCCAGGTGTGTGTTGCATGTCCTGATAGTGAATTACTGCCAATTTCGTTTTTCACTATTGCAAGGCTACCTGTTCACATAGGACATAATCATAAGTTTGTTTATAACCGCTTATAAACATAACTGGCCCTTGGAACAAGGTAGAGAAATAAAGTTTAGCATGCCTGGACTCAGAATCTAAAGATGCATCTTTTAGTGGGGGTGATTTTTGCATTCTGTGTTTGAAAATACCACTTTTAGAAAGTAGGTATTTTCTTGCTCAGTCATCCAGTGTGCCTCTGCTAGGATGTGTATTGACTGTCTGGCTTGAGGATGACAGGGGCTGGAGAGAAGCCATGGCTCCAGAGTCTAGATGGGTCAGGGATGGGATGAATAGACCTGAACTGCATTCAGAGTAGTGGGAGGGGTTGTCAATAGCACCTGAATAGGCCCGGCCTGCATTTAGAGTGGTGGTGGGAGATTTCCATTGCACCTGAATAGGCCCTGTCTGCCTTTGACAATGCTGTCTCCGCCTCCTGCTGGGAAGCTACACCAAAGAGGACAGAACTGGTTCTGGCTGGCCACAGACACTCTCTGCTTGAGAGGACAAAGGATTTTGGGCTATAAAAAGTGGACCCCAAACCCCTGAACTTTGGAACTCTTTTGGACCAAGAAGACTGCCAAGAAAAAGAGCTGGAGAAGCTGTGAGGAGGAACGACCACTTTGCTGTGTGTTTTGCTGTGTTGGCCTGCAGTGGCTGCTTCTGTCTTGGGCAGTGAAAGGACTGGACTGAACTTTATACAATCTACTTTTGTGAGTTTCTCCAAGGGCTTGAGATAGAGCTTGCCCCCTGTTTAAGAAGTCCCAGGAAAAGCAAAGACTTCACGCTCTTATGCCCTCAGCACTGGGAACTGTGTGTTTTGTGCTGCAACAGAAGAAAAAGCAACCTGGCGCCAACTACAACGCCGCTGCTGACTCCGTGTCCTAAAGGCTCCGCAGATGGCACTGCAGCAATGCCGCACCAGGACCCTGGTCTCACCAACGAAGCCATCTGATGCCGCCATCTGATGCCGCCACCGAGCCACAGCTCGCACCGCAACCTGAGGGCACCACACGCCGCGATCGGCAAGAACTGTTTGCATTTGTTTGTTCATGATGCCGTGAGAGCCCCGAACAGAGCTATTGACAACAAGGAACTGTTTTTCAAGGTTATTTTGATAACTGAAGATTTCTGAATACGGCATTGTGGATTTTTATAGTTTCTGTAGTATATAAAAGTATTGGATATTTTTCTAAACTGGCGTGGTGTCATTTTGTAGTGCTTACAATGTATTACTGTTGGTTATGTGCAAATGCTTTACACACTGCTCTAAGATAAACCTGACTGCCCGTGCCAAGCTACCAAGGTGGTGAGCAGGAGTTATTTTAGGAGTGTAACTCCCTTATCCTGATTAGGAAGAAGGGTCCCTATTTGGACAATGGTACCTACCTCTGCCAACCAGAGACCCCCAGCTTACACGGTATTACTGTTGGTTCTGTGCACATGCATTACACACTGCCTCTAAGATAAGCCTGACTGCTCGTGCCAAGCTACCAAGGGGGTGAGCAGGGGTTATTTTAGGAGTGTAACTCCCTTATCGTGACTAGGAAGTAGGGTCCCTATTCGGACAAATGTACCTATCTCTGCCAACTAGATAACCCCATTTCTTACAATTATGATGATGACTTGTATTACACTAGCTAGATTTCCCAAGTCTCATGACTTTCCGCTTCATTTTTATAGCTGCAGGTGCATGAGACGTCACATCACGCACAATACTGAGATGGAAAGAAGCCTGAAAAATAGCTGACAGTGACACAGGAGTCCAATGCCAAGCGCTTTTGCTGGTGCTAAGTTTTGAACCATCTAAAAAATTAAGAAATGGCCCTAAAGAAGAAAGGCCCAGATTTACATACATTGTGCACTATGTTTGCATCATAAAAGTGGTGCAAACCAGCGAGCGTTACCTTAAAGTAACGTAAACTGGCGCAAAGCCCTGCTTTACATTACTTAATGTCAAGGGGGCGTTACATGTGTGGTACATGGGTGTTCCCTTGCAACCATCAACTTTTTCCATGCAAAGCCCTATCTAGTCTCTATAAGTAGATAGGGTTTTGTACCAAAAAAAAATGCAACTTTGAATTAGGTGTTAAATAGGAGAAATGCTTTTATTTCTCCGAACGCTTCCCACTGTGCATGTCTGCTGTCCTATATAGCACCCAACCAATATGGGACATGTTTTAAAATGAGTCTATGAATAGCATTTTGTACTTGAAAGATACCATTCCAGTGCAAAACCTATGCTAGACTCACACACAACCCTTGCATTAGGGAGCAAAGCTGTGTGCCTGGCACTCAACAGTCTGATTATGCCCTGGCGCTAGGTAGAGGGGAGGGGGTTGCCATATCTCTGTAGATATGGCACTTTCTTACTATCCTGCATTGCAGCACAGCATTTGTGGGTGCTGCTGAGCGTTGTGGATATGTTTGTTAAATCTGTGCTGAAGTTACAGGCCCTCATACACCCAATGATTCACCAATACACTTTGGTATGTATATTTAACACTCATACATTTGTTAAAAACACTCACAGTCACTGGATGATGTCATCAGTGATGTCATTTGAGATACCATCAATTATGTCATGAGTGATGTCACTGAACATGCCATGGGTGCTGTAATATGTGAGGTC
The DNA here is from genome assembly GCF_964204655.1 of Triturus cristatus. NCBI lineage: Eukaryota > Metazoa > Chordata > Amphibia > Caudata > Salamandridae > Triturus > Triturus cristatus. The sequence goes on from NC_140588.1 coordinate 115,531,352, forward strand.
ATAAGCAGTGCATTGCAGGGGCGTGAGTTATAGTTAGCTCAGCTAACAACAACTGCTGAATTTCACTAGTTTTGTAAGAGTGAAAACTGAGCCTAACTATAACGTCTGTGTAACCTTTGTTTTTTTCAGTGAATTTCTATGGTTTTTTAAGTAGTAATGGTGTTTGCAGAGTGGTGGAGAAAGGGGATGGGGCCTCTGACCAGCTCTCAGGAATCCCGCTGTGTAGGACTTACAGAAATTTCCAGGATGGCTTCTTGGCCCTCAAGGTCCCTCAGCATCCAAGAGGACTAAGGGGCATATTTACAAGGGGTTTATCTCTGCTTTTTTGGCTTACAAAGCCAAAAAAGCGGAGATTAAGCCAGCGCCCTATTTACAAGAGGGTGCTAACATGCATAATCGCATGTTAGCTCCCTTTTTGCCAATGTCTCACTTTGCATCTCCAATGAGATGCAAAGTGGGCATTACTGGGCATACCCAAGATGGACTACCTTGCAAATATCGCTGATGTTTACATCGCAATATTTACAAGGCAGTTCACATGATTTTAGCACACATTAGATTTTTGCAAAAACGGCCATTTTCGCCAAAACGTCTGCTAAAATCCTGGCTTAGCCATCCTTAGCATAGGGGGTGGATTATGATGATACGACCCTGTGGGTCGTATCAACAAGGTTATTGCCCTTTTGCAGGGAACAACGCTGGAAAACCAGCGATGTTCCCTGCAAAAGGGCGATAACCTCGCTATCTCTGGAATTTGTATCGCCCTTGAGTAACACATTGTTAATAACGCACTACCAGGGCGATAAATACCAGAGATAGCCTGCGATAATATAATTATCGCTAAGCACGGTCAGCGATAATTATCGCTGGCCGTTGTTATTATGCCCCTTAATTTTCCAACCAGTAGTGCACCAGGAGACACTTTGCAGAGTGGTGGAGAAAGGAGAAGCACTCTCTGAACACTTCCCAGCAATCCCTCTGTGTGAGACTTACTGGAGGTAACAGGAAGTTTTGTTGAGAGTCTTCACCTCTCAACCAGCAGCACGCCAGGAGGCGTGGTTGCAGAGTGGTGCAGAAAGGGGACGGGGCTTCTGGCATGGTGTGATAGATTGATTTTTTTATTTATGAAGGAAAGTGGGGCCATGGGGTCCCCTTTCCCTGGTCATTATTTGGCCCTGGGAATCCCATTCCCCCAGGACCTGCCCTTTAGTTTTTCAATTTATAAAATGAGGGAGGGAGGCCGCGTGGCTGATTTTGGCCCCGGTAACCCCTTCCCCCAAAGCCTGGCCACAATACTGGGTGCCCTGATCCCTCCCAGGCATGAGGAAAGCATTTCCAAAATCAGTGGGAAAAGCCTTGGCGAGGTCTTTTAGTAAGCTGTCCATCATCCTTGGTATAGTGCAGGCAGGCTTTGCATACCACTAATGTATATGGGTCGGAGCCAAACAGGTGTCATTTGCACGAAAGTTGACATACTTTTACTTTGTAGAACTTTAAAATATGATCTCTGGTGTCAGCAGCAGATGACAAAAACAAGTTCCTCATCACACACACTTTATGAGATTTTGTGCTTGAGATAAGCAAGGATGGCAATACGTTCACCAAAGATTACAGATAACTTTTTACATTGGAAATGCAGAGAAAACACATTTGCTTTGCTTGAGTTATTCCCACCAATTTAGGATGATTTGCAATTTACAGAAGTGGAGCTTCAACTTTGGCACCAGCTTTGTCTATCTCTGTAAGTGCTTGCAACTGAGGTTGCATATCTGTGAAATGAGCATAATGCAAGAATGAATTCTCTCATAAGTATTTTTTGAAAAATATGGGATCGATCCAGCATGCGCTGTGCCCAACAGGAACATTTTCTACTGCTTAACTGCTAAGTGGTACCTTGTTGGGTCAATGTGTAGTGCATCTGCTACACTCTAGCATCCATCCTTAATCAGAATTTTTTCCCGTTTCGATGATGCAGTGCCGCCGCCAAGAAAGTACTGCCTCATTGCGAATTGTGGTGACATGTCTTTTTCGTTGCACAGACAGCATGTTTATCAAAAAAAGCAAAATACATATAAATGCGTATTTTAAATAATGTTTGGCAATAGCTCTTTGTTATAGGACAATTTAAAGTTTAGAGTTTCATGTTTTATTTGTTCTTTGCATGTCACCGTCGGAATTCGTGATCACCTCATAATCACGAATATCGCGTGATCGGAAAACAAAACAATGTCATTGTTAAGACAGTGTTCAGCTATCTTTAAAGGAAGTGACTGCCTATTTACCCTTTTTGACTTTTTTGTTCACTGAACCAGTTTTCTCAAGAGGTGCCTGTTACTTCTGTGCAGCACTTTGTTGATATTTTGCAATTTGGTGTTTTTAAAGAGCAAAATGGCAACAGGAGGTACCAACAAACATGATCTACAATAACTGCCAAACTAGGAGGAGGATGACTCTAATAATACAGAGCCTCCATCAAAGAATGCAAGTGATGCATGGGACTTCTTCTCCATGCCACCGGGAGAGTCCAGACAGTTGAAAAACTAGTCAAATGTTACCTCTGCAGGAAGACCCTCTCTAGTGTAGCAAACAGAAATGACTCCTGTGGTACTATCTCGATGTTGTACCATTAGAAGACTTACTATTCAATGCAGTTGAAGCGTGTGCAGAAGCAGGGACAAGGTACAGCTCCTTCAACATCTACATCTGTAACACCTGTTTCAGGACAGAAAGTCCCTGTGGAAGTGGAAGTGGAGATGTGTTGCCCTGACATTGCGCCTGAGTTAAAATCTGTTCTGTTTGCAGTAAAATACCACCCTTCCACCAGGAGAGCAGTTCATTGATGCCATACTTCAAGCTGCAAAGCAACACAAATGCTCTTTGTTCTTACTTTTCCTAGTTTTTGCACTGCTGTTATACTGCTTGTTATGCAATTAAAATTCCTGATGTGGATATAGATCCAGATGTGTTTAAATATGTGTTGATACGCGTGAGCCTGACTGGTGGAGGTCCTGACAAGGTCAAGGACATTGTGCGAGGATATGGCTGGGCCGAGTACCATGCTGATATTTATGACAAGGTGTGCAGCTAGATTGAAAAGCAGGGCTATGACTGCGAATGCCTTGGGGGTAGCCGCATAAGCCACCAAAGCTAGGAAAAGAAGATCATGTTTATGGTTACTCTATGGGCTTTGGGAAATCTAACCACTCTGTCTCCACCAAGAAGATAACATTGAAATATCTAGGTTACACTGTCACCTGTGAAGATGAAAGGTTCTGATGGGGTCCAATAGAACTGTACCTTAAGATTTATCAAGCAGTTTTTTCTTGCCTGTAATCACTTAATAGGTTACTGAGATGGGTGGCAGATACTGGGCTTTAATGCTACACTTGTCAGGGCCCAATCATAGTGCTGGCAAGTGCCTCACAAATGGCTACACCCAAAAGCCATTGTAGACTACAAGTTTAGGTAATAGGTGGAGGACTGTGCCTTCTTGATTGCTTTTTTATTGGAGGAATAATTCCCAAAGTTCATTGGCAGGTTTCAAATACGATGTATTTATACTTATTTTTATGCATAGAAGAAAAGACAGCCAACACTTGTTTCGCCCGTATGGCCCATCGGCCAAGGGCTTTTTCAAGGCTGTTTGAGAGTAATGATAACATAGAATCACAATTTAGGAACAAATTAGGGTGTGGGAATAATAAAAAATGTGAAGGGATAGAAAGAGTGGGGGAACAGTCACTTAATACTCAAAATACAAATCCTGCAGCAAGGAAGAACTTTGTGACTGTGGTTTATTTAAAATATTCTGTGTTAAATATCGCAAATCAGGACCTGCAATGGAGATTTTACGACTAGCTTTTCTGCTTTACCTCTTGATCTCATACTCGCTTTACATGTTCCAGTGTTTCAGCATATCTTTTAGGGTTTGTCATAAGGACAGTCCCTAGATGATTCTGAAAAGCAAACAAGGCAACAAGACAAAGATGAACAATTTATTTATCCGGCGGTTTGTGGTGGATGGGAATGCTGAAGAAGGGCATTCAACAGAAGTTATTCTGACTGTTAATCCTGGTACTGTTATGAGGCATCACAATGAGGTCTTCAAAGCAACATTTGAGTAACTCTTATGTGAGAGAGTACAAGTTTACTGCAAATTGTCTCCTTGAAGGGTGTGAAAAAGTTGCACTGATGCTGTACTTGATATTTGGATGGAAATTGAATGTTCCTGTAATTTTGCTCTTTCTGGGGTGAATTTGCTGTTCTGCATACTGCTGTTGTAATATTTTGTACTCCTTGTTGCAATTTTGTTTCAATAAAAATACAAACAAATTAAAAAAATGTGGAAAAATCACAAAAACAATGGTTCCAGAAAATCAAACAATGGTCCTTTTCAGAACCGCCTTTCATGGTTAAAATAAAAATAAGCGGTATTATTGGATGAGTGGTGCATGGTTGATTTAATGAATGCATGAAGGGGTATGGATGATTGAATGAGTGGATAGGTGTTGCATGGATGATTGAACGAGTGCAGGAATGATGTATGGATTATTGAATGAGTGCATGAGTGATACATGCAAGGTTAAATGAGTGCATGAGGGATGTATGGGTGATTGAATGGGTGTATAAGTGATGAATAGAGGATTGAATGAGCAAATAAGTGATACTTGGGTGATTGAATGAGTGCATGACTGGTGTATAAATGATTGAATGGGTGGTGCATGGATGATTAAATAAGTGCAAAAGTGGGACATGGATGATTGAATGAGTACATGAGTGAGACATGGAGGATTAAATGAGTACATGAGTGATGCATGGGTGATTGAATTAGTGCATGAATGGTGCATGGGTGATCAAATGAGTGACTGAATGGTGTATGGGTGATTTAATGAATGCATGAGTGGTCAATGGATCACTGAATGAGTGCATGACAGGTGCATGAGTGATTGAATGAGTGCATGATTGCTGCATGTATGATTGAATGAGTGCAAGAGTGGTACATGGATGTTGCTATGAGTGCATGAATGGTGCATAGATGTTAGAATGAGTGAATGAGTGGTACATGGATGATTCAATGGGGCATGAGTAGAGCATGGGTAACTGAATAGGTGTATCCGTGGTGCATGGGTGTAAGAATGAGTGCATGAGTGGTGCATGTATGATCGATTGAGTGAATGAGTGGTACATGGTTTATTGAATGAGTACATGAGTGCTGTATGGATTATTGAATGGGTGCATGAGTGGTGCTTGGATGATTAAATGAGTACATGAGTGGTGCATGGATGATTGAGTGAGTGCCTGGGTGGAATTTATGTATTTAAAAAGTTTTATTTAGCGCGAACAAGATCCCGAGGGATAGCAGAGCACTTTACAATATGATGGGAGAAAGGACATGAATGCAATATCCACATCAAGATCGGGTACATAGGTGATTGCATGAGTGCATGAGCAAAGTATAGCTGATTGAATGAGTAAATGAGTGGCACATGGGTGACTAAATTAGTGCATGAGTGGTGCATGGTTGATAGAGTGAGTGCATAACTGGTGCATAAATGACTGAATGGGTGCACAAGTGGGACATGGCGATTGAATGAATGCATGAGTGGGAAATGGATGATTGAATGAGAGCATGTGATGCATGGGTGATTGAATGAATGCATAAGTAGTATATGGGTGATTGAATGAATGTATGAGTGATCAATGGATTATTGAATGAATGCATGAGAGATACACAGCTGATTGAATGAGTGCATGATTGCTGCCTAGATGATTGAATGAGTGCATCTGTGGTGCATGGATGTTAAACTGAGTGCATGAGTGGTTCATATATGTTAAAATGAGTACACACGTGTACATGGATGATTGAATGAGTGCATGAGTGGTGCATAGATGACTAAATAAGAAAATGAGCATGCATGGATGATTGAATGAGTGCATGAGTGCATGAGTGGTGAATGCATTATTGAATGAGTGCATGAGTGGTAAATGGATGACTGAATGAGTATATGAGTTCTGTATGGAATATTGAGTGGTGCTTTGATGATGGATTGAGTACATGAGTGGTGCATGGATGATTGAATGAGTGCATGAGTGATGCATGGAGGATTAAATGAGTACATGAGTGATGCATGGGTGATTGAATTAGTGCATGAATGGTGCATGGGTGATCAAATGAGTGACTGAATGGTGTATAGGTGATTTAATGAATGCATGAGTGGTCAATGGATCACTGAATGAGTGCATGACAGGTGCATGAGTGATTGAATGAGTGCATGATTGCTGCATGTATGATTGAATGAGTGCAAGAGTGGTACATGGATGTTGCTATGAGTGCATGAATGGTGCATAGATGTTAGAATGAGTGAATGAGTGGTACATGGATGATTCAATGGGGCATGAGTAGAGCATGGGTAACTGAATAGGTGTATCCGTGGTGCATGGGTGTAAGAATGAGTGCATGAGTGGTGCATGTATGATCGATTGAGTGAATGAGTGGTACATGGTTTATTGAATGAGTACATGAGTGCTGTATGGATTATTGAATGGGTGCATGAGTGGTGCTTGGATGATTAAATGAGTACATGAGTGGTGCATGGATGATTGAGTGAGTGCCTGGGTGGAATTTATGTATTTAAAAAGTTTTATTTAGCGCGAACAAGATCCCGAAGGATAGCAGAGCACTTTACAATATGATGGGAGAAAGGACATGAATGCAATATCCACATCAAGATCGGGTACATAGGTGATTGCATGAGTGCATGAGCAAAGTATAGCTGATTGAATGAGTAAATGAGTGGCACATGGGTGACTAAATTAGTGCATGAGTGGTGCATGGTTGATAGAGTGAATGCATAACTGGTGCATAAATGACTGAATGGGTGCACAAGTGGGACATGGCGATTGAATGAATGCATGAGTGGGAAATTGATGATTGAATGAGAGCATGTGATGCATGGGTGATTGAATGAATGCATAAGTAGTATATGGGTGATTGAATGAATGTATGAGTGATCAATGGATTATTGAATGAATGCATGAGAGATACACAGCTGATTGAATGAGTGCATGATTGCTGCCTAGATGATTGAATGAGTGCATCAGTGGTGCATGGATGTTAAACTGAGTGCATGAGTGGTTCATATATGTTAAAATGAGTACACACGTGTACATGGATGATTGAATGAGTGCATGAGTGGTGCATAGATGACTAAATAAGAAAATGAGCATGCATGGATGATTGAATGAGTGCATGAGTGGTGAATGCATTATTGAATGAGTGCATGAGTGGTAAATGGATGACTGAATGAGTATATGAGTTCTGTATGGAATATTGAGTGGTGCTTTGATGATGGATTGAATACATGAGTGGTACATGGATGATTGAATGAGTGCATGAGTGATGCATAAATGATTGAATGAGTGCACGAGTAGGACATGGATGATTGAATGAGTGCTTAAGTGGGACATGGATCTTTGAATCAGTGCATGAGTGGTATATGGGAGAGTGAATGAGTTCATAATTGGTTCATGGGTGAATGGATGAGTGCATGAGTGGTGTATGGGTGATTTAATTAATGCATGAGTGATCAATGGATCATTGAATGAGTGCATGAGAGGTACATGGGTAATTGAATGAGTACACGATTGCTGCATGTATGATTGAATGAGTGCATGAGTGGCACATTGATATTAAAATGAGTGCATTAATGGTGCACATATGTTAGAAGGAGTACATGAGTGGTGCATGGATGATTGAATGGGTACATGAGTGGTGCATGAATGATTGAATACATACATGAGAGGGCATGGGTGATTAAATGTGCACATGAATGATGAATGGATTATTGAATGTGTGCATGAGTGGCACATAGATGATAGAATGAGTGTATGAGTACTACGTGGATAATTAAATGAGTGCATCAGTGGTACAGGATGTAAGAATGAGTGCTTGAGTGGTACATGGATGATTGAATTAGTACATTAGTATTGTATGGATTCTTGAATGAGCGCATGAGTGGTGCACAGATGATTGAATGAGTACATGAGTGGTGTATGGATGATTGAATGAGAACATGAGTGGGACATGTATGATTGACTGAGTGCATGAGTGGAGTGTGGATGATTGAATGAGTACATGAGTAGTGCATGGATGATTGAATGAGTGCATGACCGGTGCATGAATGATAGAATGAGTGCATGAGTGGTACATAGATGATTGAATGACTGCATGAGTAGTATATAGGTAATTGAATAAGTGCATAATTTATTTATGGGTGACTGAATGATGGTATATCTTTCCCTCCATCTCTGGGCCAATGCTTCTATGATATAATGTGTAGGTAACTGATTGGATGTGTTAGTACCTGCATAAATAAGTACCTGAATAATTCAGTATGTTGTTGCGTGAGTAATGTGCTGTATTGCACTGAAACTTTCCATTAGGAAATTGAGAAAAAAACGAATGGGCATTTATGGTAAGTACACTTTATGTTTGAAATACTCTCCTTGGATATCAGTAAGCTATGTCTGTGTGGTAGAAGAACCTTTTTGAGACATCTGAGAATGTTCAACTGCAGCCACTTTTTAAAAAAATATTAAAATATGTTAGCATTTAATCTTCAAAATGACCCAAGTATAACAATACACATTATTCATATTGTTAGACTATATCACAATATGGACAAATACCATTTTCCTATTTTTTTGTCCTCAGCTTTCATATTTCTTCACGGTAACTAATGTTTTGTATGAAGCATCATCCTCGAACAGCGGGGAAAAACAATCAATGGTTGGTAAAAAGAAAAACAAAGCTGCACCGTAGATCACTACAAATAGGGGGCACTATGCATTTCCCACACTACAGGTCATTGAGTAGTGCCTTTTTCTACAGTTACTACAGCAATCTGTATGTTAAAAATGTTTTTTATATTATTATTATATTTGGTATAATATCAGAAATAAATGTAAAGTAGTCTTCAATTTTGGAGACCCTTTTAAAAACATCACCCCAGGTAGGCCAAATGATGTATAAAGTCGTGATGATCCATGTAAACAAAATCCCATACAGTACTTTTTTCTCAGAAATAGGATGTAGAAGTTTAGTTGGGAAACAAAACTAGACCATTTTTTACTGTTAAAGGCAATGTTTGTTTTCATCTTAAGGCTGCAGTAATTGGAGTATGTTCATGCACCTTCAGCCTTTTACAAGAGCGCTGTATTTAGTTGATACGTTAACTCCTTTCTACAATATATAAGGAATTGTGGTTCTCGAAAATGTTTTTGAAAATATTACCCTCAGTAGGATGAATAATCCCACACAGTAGTATCTAGAAGTTGTTGTTGGAAAAAAAAAGGGGTAATTTTTTAGTTTTCTGAAAACTGCTTTTGTTCCAACTTACGACTGCTGTATTTGGAGTATATCCATTCAGTTTTTAACTGTATTTAGAGAATGTAGTGTTTATATGTTATACAAACTCCTTTGTTGAAGGTAAAAGGAATCTTGCATTTGGAACAACTTTTTGAAGGCATTACCCCTATACGCTGAATAATGTCTAATAAACAGCTAAACCACATAATAAAAAACACTGGTTACCACTTTTATACTTAGAAATTGTGCTCAGAACTTTTGTTAAAGAAAGAGGAGATATGAGTTTGGTTATCTCCTTGGTAGTCTCGATTGGAGTTTAGATATCCTTGTATTCTTTCCATCCAGATTGGGATCTAAATAGACAGTGTAGCCTCTGGAGCTTGTATTGACTCCTTCTTAAAAGATGATAGTCAAAGGAGTAAAAGTCCTTCCTGAAATAGATATTTGTCCAGATACAAAATGTATAATTTCAGTTGCCAATTTTGAACCATCTGCTCTGCATCATTGTAGCATTACTTTAAGGTATTTTCCACTTGGCTCTAAAAACAACGTAGGCATGACATCTGATCTGCAGTTTGGGCAGATCACATTTTAGTTGGCCTTTTTTAGCAGTTTATCAAAGGTCACAGATTTAGAATCTGGTAATGTCAAGTAGAGGAATCGTTCAGAATTAATTACAGTGCTGGAAGTGAACTCACAATCTTCGCACTCTTGGTTCCATTTTTAACATGATCCACATAATTCATTAATATTAACTTCTTATTGCTCTAACTTTCCTAGCATTACAGGGTACTGGCCTAACTGAGGAGCATATAGACCTCTTACCCAATTATATTTCCTTACACAGCTTGCATCATCACTAACCGTCTCCTCATCAAAGTCAATCAGAAACAAATCGGACAATGTTCTTATTTGCGACAATGCTACATATGACATTCCTTCTTTGAATATTGTAGCTCCAATATTGACAAAAACTGCATCTATACTTAAACCTTGAGATTTATGGATGGTTACAGCACACGCTAGAGACAGTGGGAAATGCTTTTGCTGGACATATACATCTTTCAGTAGCAAAAAATGTACAACGTAACGACCAATCAGCTTGACACCATCAACCTCATCAAATTTTATGACCATTTATTGCACCTCATCTCTGTTAGGGTATTTAATGACATTTATAACTTTACCCATTGCACCATTTACTAACCCTTCTTCAACATGTAAATTCCAACACAAAATTATACAACAGTTTTTGCTGAAAATAACTGCTTCTTTAACCCTTCAGTTTTTGATACAGACTTCTCCAAATAATCCAATGCTGCTTGCATTATGTATGTGAGTAGTATTGTTGTCACTCGCTGATGTTCCATTTTATCATTAGCTGTAATTTCCAAAATATCTTCTTTCTCCAGTTGTAATATTTCTTCATTGAATTTAGAACACTCTTGAAGGGCTGACATTAAACACACCATAGACTAGTCTTATTAATGGAATTATACATTTGTTCTGCTGCTGTTATATTAGATGGAAATATTTTCTTGATGAGGTGAGTTTCCAAAGCATGTTTCCCTTCTTTTGTGAGAATTACTACTCTAATGTCCTTCAGTATATATCCATATTCCACATCCGATGATTGACGAATAGTTCACACTTGTTCTTTGTATTCAAAGTTTTGCCTACTATTCACATTCTCAATACTTCCTAGAGAAATTCGTGTTTCATTTTGTAGAAGTGTTTTGAAAATAGGCTGTCCCTTTCAAGGTGTTAGTTGTAGAAGGTCACCAAATACAATTACATGTTTCCTACTAAACTGTGAATCATAGTTTGTTTACAAAATCTGTTGCATTTTTAAATGTATTAAAGCAAGCATTTTGTTTGAAGCCATATTCACTTCATCAATAATTGGAAGCGTCAGTTTTTTCAATACTCCCTCTACTTCATGACAAGCATCAGCAAAAAATGTCATGTTGTCATGTTCCAAAGGTAGCATTAATCGTCGCTGAAGATACATAATTTTAATGTTATGTGCAGCTAATCCTGATGGTGCAGTAACTATGGATGACAAACTTGAATCTGCAGTCTTTTGTACATCACTGGTGAGTATTTTAATTAAGAATTTTTTTCCAGTGCTGGCTTGCCCACTTATCTGTAGTGGAACTGGTTTAAATGAAAACAACTTCACACTGTACCTTCTCAGGCAGGAATTCATGCTCTATTTTATCTTTAATTTCGTTACAAAATTCCTTTCTGTTCCTTAGTGAACTGTTTTACTAACTTTTTCAAAATCTGTATTTTCCTTTCTTGCTTGCTGCATTGCATTCTCTACCTCATTCATAGCTACTGCTGTTTAATTTTGAGTTATTGGCAACTGCAAAAGTGACAAGCAGAACATCTGTTATTTCTCTGGAGTTTGGCTACAAGGTTTTCTGTGGTTAAATAGATTTCCTTTGTTGTGTCCCACTACGTACCCATCATATTGAAGGACTGTATGTCTTCCTTGTTCTTTATTTTTGGTTAACTATTTACATATGTAAAGCTCTGCAGTACATATGTTTTCAAGATGAGGGCTCCTTCTTGGGTAGTTTGTGTCCAGCATGTTAGTCAACAGAATGTCTCTTCTCTAGGATTCAAATTATACATGGTATTTTATTTCTGAAAAATACTTTAATACTAATATTACGATTACTTGCATGGCCTAGGCTTACCAACATAATTCCTCTTGAGTTGGAAAATAAATTAGCCAGGCTTAAGCTGTCTGAGCATCCATACAAACCTATTGTTCTGCGGGAAGCATTTTCAAGATAATACTGTATCATTTCATAGTAAGACCCTTTTCTGCAGAAATCCTATTCTACATCTCTTCCTTCTCTGTCTTCTCTGACTTTGGTACCTATGAAGTCACATAGCAAGCAACAGCGATAGAGTTGTCTGCAACAAATTGTAGATCCATATTTATATTCCACCTAGAATAATAGGATTGTAGACATTATTATACATTCTGAAACCTCTACTGTTCACAGGTTATATGTATTTTTCAGTGATTTCTGTGTGAGGTTGTCTGACTACAGACAAAAAGCTTCTCACTCTTTCTTCTGAGATCACAGGTCGTGGGAATCCAACATTATATCTTCTGTAAAATTTTCCTATCGATTTGTATTTTTGTCTACAGTATTTTCCGCACACACAATTTTGAAATTGTAAAATTTGTCTCAAAGTATTGTCATCAGTATCTTTTGGCATGGTACATTTACATACATGAAAGACGCGACAGACTTATCAGTGTCTCTACCAAACTTCGCAGCATCTTTTACCCATAACAGCATGTGAATATGAGGAGCACCTCGAGCCTGGTACTCTTTGCACCAAAATAAATCAGTTACTTCACAGAGAGGAGGATTCGTTTTGATGCAGATGAAACCCACCATTGTGTGAAACCTGCTGTTAAAATATCTTCAAACGTTTGATGGATCCAGCAGACAAAGTTCTCCTGTGTCTTTAGATTGATGTCTTGTATGTTTGGGTTTGCTTCTCACAGGAATTCAAGCAGGTCATCCCATGCATACTCAGCAGAACTGAGTGTTAGAATCCAAGTCGGCGATCCTAGGCTTCTCACCATGCAATTCATCTCCCCATGATGACAATATCAATATTCATTTGTGCCATGCTGGCTTGCTATCAAATGAATCAAGTTGTATTCCAGGTTTGCATCTTTTCTGTGAACTTTCGCCACAAATTATCATGCTGTCACATTTTGCAGATTCACTCCTGTCTTTAGAATGCAGTTTAATGCATATGATAGGCTTGAAAAGTCGCTCTCAAATATAAGATCAAACATATAGGGAATATAGTGGAGAAATCTAGGATAGTCTGAATATAGTCTAGTTGATCTGTACTCGGCTGCTGGCCAGTCATCATATCTCCCTCCTACTCTACTAGGACACGGATGCGGAAAACATCAAGCTTCTGAACTTTTCTCCCACACGCTTAAGGGAGCTCCTTTTGCTTCTTTCGTTTGAACGATATCAATAGCATCACCAATGATCTTTTTAAAATGTCAAGGGTGAATACTGTAGTACTCACACATTTTTTTTTATCTGGATCGATCCACCTTTTCAATCTGACCTCTCGATGGTAATGTGTCTTCCTCTGTATGTGTCATATCTTGGAAAACATCTACATTTGTATTGTAAATATTATAATACACAATATATAATTTTTTTTTTACTTTACTAGCTTGTACTAACTCTTGCCGTATGTTTTTACTCTTGATAGGAACACCATTCACTAGAATTATAAGTCCTTCTTCCACATCTCTCTGCACCCCTACATTTTTAATTTTCTGCTTGTAATGTATTGGCAAGTATACAACTCTACATTTAAGACCTTTCTGGAGCTCAGTTGGAGGTAACTTCCCTGTTTTTGGCTCCATATACAAACCTTAGATTGGGTTGGATGTATACATTGGAGAAGTATAGATTCATAAACATTCAAATTTTGAAGTACTTGTAGTATAGGCACGGCTTCTAACTTGTTATGTACTGCTCCAGCAGGCATTTTGTTTTCCTCTAACTTATTGTAGCAGTATTTCGTATAACTTGTCTGGACAAGTCAAACCGTTCCTCCACAAATAAGTAAACAGCAAATACACGCCATTTATCATTGTTCTCTTTTTCATTTTTTAAAAACAAATCAATAGTCTGAGTTTTACCCATCCCACGCAACATCCATTACTTTTTGACAGTGCCACAGATTTACAAGGATATGCAAGTCTGATGCAGCGCCCAGAACTAACAGCATTCAAATGAAGGTGTTAGAGTGGCGCAACGTGGAGAAATACTTTTATTTCTCCTCATTTTTTGCTCTTTCTCTAACACATTAAAAATCATCCCCGCAACTCAGACATCTTTGAACCACGGTGCAAGGGTGCCTCCATTGGTGTAGGCTGCTTTTTTAGCAGCAGCACAGGGGAAAGTACAGGGATGCGTAGTATTGCTATAAATAAAATGCATCCCTGCACTTTCCTAACGTTGCAGCACTGTACTGCAAGATGTCTTGCAGCGCTGCGCCTTTTTTTGTAAATATTCCCCTTTCTTTGATAAACATGCTAGTGAATGGACCTTTGAACTTTTATGTTTCCTTACTTTACATGGTTCGAAACTTTGCAAAATGGCATTTGTTTGTTTAAGACTTTGGCATGGAAAAACCCGTAGGGAATTGCTCAGTATATTAAATGAGTGCTGCTGAATTCTGCAAACACTACTACAGTTCCATGTGTATACAGGGGGTGTCTACTCCTTCCCTGTACCTCTTAAGCAATCACATCCTCTACATATCTAGCTACCATCACTTGTTTTGGAATAGGAGTACCATTCTTCATCTCATAACATCGTGCCTATTCATCAATTGCATGCACTACTGTGTTATCTTGGAAGTAGCCTTGTTTGTTAAAGAAAGGCTCAGTACTATGAGTATCTATCCATTCACCAGTAAAAACTTTGGAAAAATTAGTTCTATTGACAAGTCTTTTCTTTGGCTTTGTGTCCTCATCAACACTATTTTGTCTAGTGTCTTCATTCTGTTTAGTATCAAAACAAATAGCTTTCTCTTGAGAGCAAAGGACTTCTCAACCACACCCTCAACACGTTCCTTTTGCCTGACTGCTTTTATTCTTCTTTGATACTGCTCCATTGTTATTAATATATTTTGTATTAATCTACTAGAGAACATTCTAACTCTGATTTCCTTTAACTGCCTCTGCCTCCTGCTTAAAGTCTCTCCTTTTCTGTTTCCTTTTTAGATGATTATCTTACCATCTCACTAGGTGTTTTAGTGTTGGTCTGCTTTTCTAGTTAGGTACGTCAGAATGAAGTCTGAGTGGTAGGGTGGATGTATAATTGGGCACATGGGTTTTTATCACTGCACATAAGTCACTGTATCTTAACAGTATATGTGTGACCCTTTAAGCACATACCAACCTGCCCTATGGCCAAACTACAGGCTACCTGAGTGATGAGTTATATGTGGTAAAAGAGCAGCTTATGCCTTGTCTACTTGTTTATATGTGAAGATTGGCCTAGCAGTAAAAGTGCATGCACAGTCTTAAGTGTAGCAGGCCCAGGACATAATGCAAGGGCTACTTCTCTGGATCATAGACTTGAAAGTGTTGGTTCTTTAGCAGATATCTGAATGAGTAACTCAGTGCCTATCTGGGGATGTGATTGCATGTGTATGTAAGTTTGTTAGTAAATGACTGCCTTTCTTTGTGACATGTATGCTTCTCTATGTATGTGTGTAAAAGGCTGCATGGATTGCCTCCTCGGTGTATTAGTGAGTACTGGGTTATTTAAGTGTGTTTGTGCAATTGGCTCCATTAGCGCTAGATACATATCAGTTCTGCCTGTCTGTGTGAGTGAATGTTTAGGTGCTTCTCTTACTATCTCAGTGGGTGTTTTAGTGTCTCTCTGATTTTCTAGTTAGGTATGTCAGATAGACATCTGGGTGGCAGGGTTCATGTACAATTTGGCACATAGGTATCTAGGGGTGATTATAGCTTGCTCAATCTTAAGAGCATATGTGCTCCATAGCAATCTGCCATTTCGTCTAGCTACAACCTGCCATAGTGGTCATGTATATGTGGTACAAGAGGAGTTTACACATTGTGTAGGAACTTTTAATGACAAGACAGCCCTAGCAGTAAAACTGCTGCAAAAGCTCAAGTATAGCAGGCCCAAGACAAGGGCTTTTTCTCTGGTTCATAGAATTGAAAGTGTCAGTTCTTTAGGTGATGTCTGAATGAGTGTCTCGGCCCCTATCTGGGGCTATGATTGCATGTGTATGTAAGTTTGTTAGCAAATCACTGTCTTTATTTGTGACATGTATGCTTCTCAAAATGAGACTGATAGGGGCTGGATGGATTTTCTCCTGGGTGTATTAGTGAGTACTGGAATATTTAAGTATATGTGCAATTGGCTCAATTTGTGCTAGATACATATCAGTTCTGTATGTTTGTGTGAATGGATGTTTAGGTGCTTCTCTTACTATCTCACTGGGCTTTTTACTGTCTGTCTGTTTTTCTACTTAGATGTGTCAGATTGAAGTCTAGGTGGCAGGGTGAATGTGTAATTGGGCAAATGGGTCTCTAGCAGTGCATATAGGTCACTGTATCTTCAGAGTAAATGTGTTACCTTTTAACTACATAGCAACCTGCCCTGTAGTGTAGCTTTAGCCTACCTCAGTGGTCAGTTACATGTGGTACAGGAGCAGTTTACACCTTGTACAGGAGCTTTAAGTGATGAGATAGCCCTAGCAGTAAAACTGCAAGCACAAGCTCAAGTATACCAGGCCTGATACATAATACAAGTGCTACTTCTCTGCATGGTAGACATAAAAGTGTTAGTTCTGTAGGAGATATCTGAATGAGTGTCTCAGTCCCTATCTGGGGCTGTGATTGTATGTGTATGTAAGTTTGTTAGTAAATCACTGTACCTCTTTGTGACAGGTATGCTTCTCTAAATATGTCTGTAAGGGGCTGAATGGATTGCCTCCTGAGTGTATTAGTGAGTATTGGGGTATCTTAGTGTGTGTGCAACTAGCTCCTTTAGCGCTGGATAGATATCAGTTCTGTCTAACTGTGTGACTGAATGTTTAGGTGCTTCATTTACTACCTAACTGGGTGTTTTAGTGTGTGAATGCGTTTCTACTTAGGTAGTTCAGATTGAAGTCTGGGTAGCAGAGTGAATGTATAATTGAGCACGGGTTTCTCTAGGAGTGCATATAGCTCACTCAATCTTTAGAGTACATCTGTTACCTTTTAAACCCATATCATCCTCCCTATGGCCTGATAGCACTCTCAAGAGTAAACATGCCAGTATGTGACTCTATCTTTTGAAACCTCTATTGTGCTTTCAATCTGTACATATATTTCTCAATGAATATCTCGTTGTGTGTATTAGGAAGTTCAAAGGTATATAGGCATCTGTACAACTGCCTTGCAGACACCTGAATAAATAACTAGTCTGTAAGTACGTTGGCAAATGTATACCTTCATCTGTTGTCTGTCAGTGGGTGAGAGAGACCATATATGCTTTGGAAACATCTTTTTCACCTGCATTATGGGTGTTATAGCGTATGTTGTGCTTGCAATAAGAGTGTGTGCATGCATAACTAAGCTACTAAAACTCAAAACAACAACTTTTATTTTGTTTAAGCACAAAAGACCACGCTTTATTGCATATTTACAGCATATCTGCCAGGTCATTTATCTGTTGAAAAACAAGCATTCAGCACTTCACAAAGGGCAGTTACAAGCAAAGTCAAGCTGGCAGTGAGTCTGCACGAGTATAGTCTCCACTAGTAAACCAGACCCATGTTTAAGCCGTGCATGTTTAACCATGCCTAGGAGTCTCATAAGATACATATGACTTAGTACAAGCTTAAACAACATATCTCACCATCTAAGCATATACAAACCTTTCTTACAATTTATTTAGAAAAAGCTTCACTAAACAATATCTGATATATATAGCTGGCACGATTCGCAGGTTCATGATTCATATGCAGCTGCAATCCTTTTTTCCACTTTCATTTTTGAGTGCTCTTGTCCTCTTTTACAATGGAATAAATAGGACTACAAATCTCAGAATGCAAAGAAAAACATTCTTTATGACCAGAACATCATGTATACACATATAAATGTTCAGAGTACAGTGTTTTTTCTACCATTTACAAAATAGAGTAATGCAGCACAATGGAATATGGAGCTCCCTGGCAACACATTGTGACACAGACACCTACGTTGCACCCGAGACACACTGTGTCTTAGTTTCCTCTGAACACATATATTAAAGGATTCATACTACCAGTCATAAACCCTTTCATATACTTCAAATTAGAAATTTCAGAATCTTGTTTTACATTCTCACATACACATATACCTTTGTAACCAATTATTGTGCATAAAAACAAATGTAAATCACATACCAGGAGATTGAGTTAGTTGATCAAATAGCTTTTTTTGCTCTTATAAGATAGATGCAATAGTCTCAGGACTTTTACAAATTAAGCATAATAATTGCTCACTACTCTCATACACAGTAAACATAAATGTCAACCTTTTCAACTTTGCAATGTCTGATACTGCAGAAGGCAGCAAATGAAAACATTCCTTTCATTTTTAATGTTGCAACAGTACTTCTCAATGGTTAGTATGTGCTAACCTTTTCACTCACTTTAACAAAGACCACTAAAATTAAAAGGATGCCTATTTGTGCATAATAGCAACTTCATCGCAATCATCTCAATGAATTTGCGAACAAAACTGGGAGTCCAAAAAATCCTTCACAGTTTTATGACTTTAAGTTTATACTACACTTTTTTAGCAAGCCATCACTAGGAAACAATCTCCTTTTTATAGTGAAATTAGTCTAAATACCTCAATTTATAAAAGTGGCCTGTATCTTTAACACCCTTACGCCAATGCACTTTTAGCACATTCTCCATATGAACCCAATATAACCATTAGGTCACGAAGATCACACCACATTCTAGATGGATCATACTTTTACAAAATGAACTACTGCAGGTGAGGTATACTGTACACATTACAAATCATATCCATGGCTGTTACATTTTGTTTTTGCCAGAGCCAATCACAGATCTAGGTACTAATCTTCTTAACACATTACCTAATTTTATTCGCCTACATGTTCACAATATCCAATCAAATATGTGTTATTGAAAACTAGGTGCACACCTCTATATTAACTAACTTTCATTTGAAAAACTGTCTCATTCAGCTCTCTCTACAACAACAACCTGTGTTTCTGTTTGTGTCTCTGAGTGGCTCAATAAGAATATGAGTAGGTCTTTGACTAGGTGCATTAGTATTTGAGTAGGTGTTTGATTGAGTGCATGACTCTCTGAGTAGTTCTGTGAGTCGGTGTCTGGGTCTCTGAGTGGGTCTGTGAGTGGGTGTCTGAGTCTCTGACAGGGTCTGTGAGTGCATGCATCACTATCTGAGTGGGTCTCTGAGTGGGTGTCTGAGCTTCTCAGTGGTTCTGGGACTGGGTGCGTCATTTTCTGCATGCATCTATGAGTGGGTGTCTCAGTCTCTGAATGGATCTGTGAGTGTGTGTGTCAATCTCTGAGTGGGTCTGCTGGTGGGTGTCTGAGTCTCTGAATGAGTATATCAGTGAATGCATCAGTGTCTGACTGGGTCTGTGACTAGGTTTCTGAGTGGGACTGTCAATGGCTATATCAGTCTGTGAGTTGATCTGTGAGTGTACACATGTCAGTCTCAGTGGGGTGGTCAGTCACTATGTGACAATATCAAATATTCTGTGACTGAGTGAATACATGTCTGTATTTGTTCCTGAGGGGAAACAGCATTTACAAAGCTGTCATTACATTGCGATACACTTACAAAGCAGTCGTTACAACGACCACATTGTTAGAATGCAATACTTTTACATCGCAAGTCATTAGATCGACTTGTTGTAGGTGGTACTCTAACCTAAGGAATAGTATAATTTACTATTCCAACACCTTCCCTACTGTTGCAAACGTTGGAGTTGGAATAGTAAATTATAATGTTCCTAAGTCCGGCACGCCCCCTACAGCAAGTCGATCTAATGACTTGCAATGTAAAGGTATCGCGTTCTAACAATGCAGTCGTTGTAACGACCGCATTGTAAAGGAACGCGAAGTAAAAACATGCGTTGTAATATGCTATATTCGTCTCTGAGTGACTCAATGAGAGTAAGAATGGGTCTGTGAATGGGCGCAATAGTGTCTGAGTAGGTGTTTGATCGGGTGCATGACTTTCTGAGAAGTTCTGTGAGTGGGTGTCTGAGTCTCTAAGTGGGTCTGTGACTGGGTACATGAGTGTTAGTCCTGTCATCTTTTGGCATGTTTCCCCTATCTTTTTGCTTTCTGGCCTCCCAGTTTTGACTCAGTTTTTGCTGGCTTAAAATCTCTGTGCACTTATTCACTGCTGTTCATTGTTAAAGTGCAAGTGCTCCATTTGTAAATTGTGATATCGATTGGTGTTTCCATGATTGGCATATCTGATTTCCTAATAGGTGTGAGAAGTTGGCCTGATATATGCTGTCCACTAGTTCCAGTGGGCGCCCTGTATCAGTCCAAACAACCCCTTATGGTAAATTGGCTAAAGACAACCTTTATTGAAAGCTATCCCAGTGGTAGCTATGGAGAGCAGCCTTCAGGCTACGTCTTGAAGGAATGTAAAGCAGCTTGTTTTACCAGTCTATAATCTCTTAAATGATCAAATGAAAGGACAACCACACCAGGTATATATTCAAAATATATGTTTTTAAGATAGAACACACGGGGAACAACCTTTACAACGCAACTTTTACAACGCACTACCATTACAACGCATTTTTTACAACGCATAATCCATTACAACGCATGATATTACAACGCATGACACTACAACGCATTTTTAAAAACTACCTTTACAACGCATTCCATTACAACGCATACTACCATTACAACGCATACCATTACAACGCATAATATTACACTATACTATCCAACACTTACCCTACTGATGCACCCCCTGGAGTTAGAATAGTAATTTTTACCCCTATACTATCCAACACTTACCCTACTGATGCACCCCCTGGAGTTAGAATAGTAATTTTTACTCCTACACTATCCAACACTTACCCTACTGTTGCACCCCCTGGAGTTAGAATAGTAATTTTTACCCCTATACTATCCAACACTTACCCTACTGATGCACCCCCTGGAGTTAGAATAGTAATTTTTACCCCTATACTATCCAACACTTACCCTACTGATGCACCCCCTGGAGTTAGAATAGTAATTTTTACCCCTATACTATCCAACACTTACCCTACTGATGCACCCCCTGGAGTTAGAATAGTAATTTTTACCCCTATACTATTCAACACTTACCCTACTGATGCACCCCCTGGAGTTAGAATAGTAATTTTTACCCCTATACTATCCAACACTTACCCTACTGATGCACCCCCTGGAGTTAGAATAGTAATTTTTACCCCTATACTATCCAACACTTTCCCTACTGTTGCACCCCCTGGAGTTAGAATAGTAATTTTTACCCCTATACTATCCAACACTTACCCTACTGATGCACCCCCTGGAGTTAGAATAGTAATTTTTACCCCTATACTATCCAACACTTACCCTACTGATGCACCCCCTGGAGTTAGAATAGTAATTTTTACCCCTATACTATCCAACACTTACCCTACTGTTGCACCCCCTGGAGTTAGAATAGTAATTTTTACCCCTATACTATCCAACACTTTCCCTACTGTTGCACCCCCTGGAGTTAGAATAGTAATTTTTACCCCTACACTATCCAACACTTACCCTACTGTTGCACCCCCTGGAGTTAGAATAGTAATTTTTACCCCTACACTATCCAACACTTACCCTACTGTTGCACCCCCTGGAGTTAGAATAGTAATTTTTACCCCTACACTATCCAACACTTACCCTACTGTTGCACCCCCTGGAGTTAGAATAGTAATTTTTACCCCTATACTATCTAATACTTACCTTAAATGTAATTTAATATTATGCGTTGTAATGGTATGCGTTGTAAAGGTAGTATGCGTTGTAATGGTAGTGCGTTGTAAAGGTATTTTTTAAAAATGCGTTGTAGTGTCATGCGTTGTAATGTCATGCGTTGTAATGGATTATGCGTTGTAAAAAATGCGTTGTAAGTGCATGCGTTGTAAAAGTGTGCGTTGTAACGTCATACATCCGAACACACCCCTCTAGTCTCTTTATGAAGTACGTAATTTACAAGTTAACAATCAACAGTAATAGCACAAATACACGTTTGGGCATCAGCAGCTTGCTTTCTGAGGGGTTCAAGAGAGGGGCAGGTTTTCTGCTCCTGGCTCAGATCAGACCTGGAATGGCCCCATGTCCCCAAGAACTCAACCTGGTCAGGTTCAAGCTCCTCGGGGACAGTTCCTTCTTCAGGCTCAAGGTCCTCTCCCACAGGAGACTGATCAGTATTCTGAGTCATTGGGGAAGGCCCTGCCGTAACCCTACTGCTCCTTCTCTTGTGAGGCACCTGGTCCATTATTCCAGAATCCAGGGTCTGTCCAGCTTTAGACATTTTGGCCTGTGACCTTGTCACAGCAAAGACGTGAGCAGGGGTCCCTAACATTTCTGCATGTGGCCTGAGCTCCACTTCAGCCCAAGCTGAAGTCTCTAAATCATTGCCAAGCAAGCACTGTACTGGTAGGTCTGCACTTACCACAACCTTCTTAAGGCCAGTTACCCCTCCCCAGGAGAAGTTAACAACTGCCAGAGAATGGTCTGTTCTGACATTGCTAGCATTGGTCACTTGGTACATTTCACCAGGTATACTCTGCCCAGGATCCACAAGATCTTTTGTCACCATTGTTACACTTGCTCCTGTGTTCCTGAATGCCCAAGATTCTACTCCATTTATCAAAGGCTGTTATCTGTATTTGCCCAGATTACTGGGACTCACACAGGGGGACATATCCATGCCCCATCACAGACAAGCACAGCCGAGTGGGAACTCTGACTAGGCCAGAATTAATCTCAGAACCCAGGGTCAACCCTACTACACCCTTATTCAGTGTATTCTCACCACCAATTGTAACAGCACTAGGGGGAGCAGGTGCCTTGGGGCATTGGTGGGGGCTGGAGTATTCTCTTTGGCCTTGGTGCAGTCACTGGTCCAGTGAGTTTTCTGCTTACAGATTTTGCTCCAAGGTTTCTTTTGGCCTTTTCCCTTACTTGACTGGGACTCCCCATTAGAAGAAGATTTTTGGGGCCCTTGAGAAGACTTCTGGTTTTACCCCTGTCCCGACCCTTGTCAGAGTTCTTAGAATTCTGCTTCTTTGGGTCACCACCTTGATCTGTACCTTCTGCCTCACCCTGGTTCTGACCCATTTGTCTGCCTTCTTTCCCAATTCTTGGGGAGAGGTCAGATCAGAGTCCACCAGGTACTGGTGCAACAGCTGATTTTGACAGTTATTAAGAATCTGCTCCCTCATTGTACAATCCTATGAAGTCATACACTTTACTGCCCAATAACCAACCTTCCAGAGCCTTAGCAGCACAGTCAACAAAGTCAACCCAGTCTTGATTTTGTGCTTTTTGGGTGTCTCTGAACTTTAACTTGTAATGTTCAGTGGTTAGGCCAAACCCATCTATCAGTGCACTTGTCAAGACCTGGTAATCATCAGCATCCTCTTCTCTTACAACGAGGAGCTTATCTCTACCTTTGTGTGCAAAGGAGAGCCATAAGATTGCTGCCCACTGACCTTGAGGGACCTTCTGTACTTTACAGGCCCTCTCCAAGGCAGTTATCCATTTGTGGATGTCATCCCCACTCTGGTAGGGAGGGACAATCTTACTTAGGTTTCTATGGTCATAAGACCTCTCCCTATCGCTAGGGAAATTGCTGCCACCAAGGGACTCGAGTCCCTCGTTTTTACTAGCTCTGTAGAGCTCTAGGGTTACCCTATCTAAGGCCGTCTGCTGCTTTCTGAGGTTGAACTTGTCTTGCTCATACTTCAGCAGTCTCTCTCTCCTCTCCTGGGAGGTTTCCCTCCCTCTGTGAGAGGAGACAGACGTCCCTATAGAGGAGTTAGAATGGACAGATCCCCTTGACAGAGATCTATCCCTTCTAGCCCTACTTTCAACTCTTCCTGGAGGAATAAAGGAGGGAACATTGTTGCCATCATCCTCATCCTCATCCAGGAGAGCTGTGTTCACCAGATTCTGATCATTGTCCTCAGTCTGGTCAGCATTAAAGGTATGGTCAGGGGAATTGCTACCCCTAGGCTCACCCTCACCTGCTGCCCCACCCATACTGCCTACCCCATCAGAACCACTAGGTCCTGGGAGATCATCCAGCATGAGTATCTTTATGAGATGCTGGGTGGAGGGGCTTTTGCCTGTCTTCAGCTTCCTAATATATTGTCCACTAGTTCTAGTGGGCACCCTGTATCAGTCCAAACAACCCCTTATGGTGAATTGGTTAAAGACAACCTTTATTGAAAGCTATTCTAGTGGTATCTCTGGAGAGCAGCCTTCAGGCTAAGTCTTGAAGGAATGTAAAGCAGCTTGTTTTACCAGTCTATAATCTCTTGAATGATCAAATGAAAGGACAACCACACCAGTTATATATTCAAAATATATGTATTTAAGATAGAACACACCCCTCTAGTCTCGTTATGAGACTGGAGTTCGAAGTACGTAATTTACAGGTTAGCAATCAATAGTAATAGCACAAATACACATTTGGGCCCTAGGAGCTTACCAAACCATATACCAAAAAAGTGGTATAAGAACCATGACTGAACTAGACACAAAACCTAGAGCCTGTAGAATCGCTGGGATCCCAAGGAACCACCCAAGGTAGTGACACAGGGGACCCACGGGGACTGTGTGCAGTGTGTAAACAGAACCGCGGATTTCCGTTAGCTTCTACTTGCAATGTCGCGGTTGGAAATTTAAAGATTAGGGACACTTAGAATCGAGTCAGGACCAAACCCTTCTGGACTTAAGAAGTTCTAGGGCTAGCACCCACGGGAGCACCAGAGTACTCGAGTTACCTCACCCAGGGAAGCCGGGTGCATAGTTGCCTTTTGGTGTCGGGTCACGTCGTCGATTACAATGGAAGCTGGCGAAGAACTGCTGCTGCCGTGAAGAGGAGAAGTGTCCAAAGAGATCCAAGCCTGGATCTAGGATGGAAGGAACCTGAAAGCATAGGGGACAGAGTCTGGGTCACTGGCCAGTGACCGAGGGCAGGATGGACCAATGCCCACAGATGTCGGGTGCTTCAGGTGAGTTGATGGGTGTCTTGGCTCTTCAGCCACGAGGTCCAGGAGGTGCTGATGACAACCAGGAGCTGGATTCAAGCTGTCCCACGAAGTCTGTCGAGTGCTGCATTGTCGGCTACCAGATTGGACCCAACAAGCCCTGGCAACGGCAAGTCACTGTAAATCAGAGAAAGGACTGCGGTGCAGACCAGCAAGGTCTGAGGGACTCACCCAGCAAGGGTAAGTCGGGGCATTTCTGGAGCCACCAGGAAAGCCCAAGTAGAAGAGGAGTTGCCTTTGTGGGGACCTACTAGCCAACAGGCTAGCAATCGCGAAGGAGCCTCAAGCAGTCACACTTGAAAGTGGCCCACGGGTCACTCGTGGAGTGGAGGCCAGCAGTTTTCGGTGCAGGAGGTGCTCAAGGCTGGGGCTGCTCGGAGCCCAAAGCACAACTTCAAGGATGTCCCAGAAGATATTGTTGCTGCAAAAGTTCATGGTGTCCAGGGGGGGTCACAGTTCCATGTCACCCACGATAGCCACGGGCCTCAGCTTTGCTGTGGACTCAGGGTAGCCTAGGGGAAGTCTGGAAATCTACCTCTGGTGATGCAAAGAATTCGGCGTCTGGCAGGAGCTACACAGATGCAGACCGGTCAGTTACTTCTTTGGTGCCTGCCAAGCAGGGGAGTCACTCCTTGACCCCAAGGGAGATTTGTTCCATCTTCTCGTCGAGATAGAAAGTTGAAGGTCCAGGATATATGTTGAAGAGTTTCGTCCAGGGTAATCTAAAGTCTCAAGGACTGGGTTCCCATACTTATACTAAGTTTGGGGGTTGGACATTGTCTAGGGACCCACCTATGGGAGGGTTTGGAAAGAGGGGTGGTGACACCCATTTCCTTTGTCCAGTATCACGCCAGAGCAGGGTCCGGTAAACCCTGCAACCAGTTTGAACTGGACTATGCACAGGGACACCAAGTGTGCCCCGAGTGCAGGACTTCAAAGCACCAGAGAGTGCTCCCGCACAAACCCAATACACATCTGCCTGTCTGGGGAGGTGGCTACACCTCCCTGGGACAGGAAACCTATTGTCCAGGCCTCCCCTGCCGGAGTTTTGGCCAGCAGCAGGAGGACAGAACCGTGGACCGAGGCATCCATTTTGTGATGCCAGGGCTGTAGAAAGTCCTACCAGGTTAGACCAGTGTGAACATGTCTCTCCCTCTAGAAGGGTGGAATGCTACCCCCGCTGCCAGAACTGGCGGGGGGTAGTATTCCAAAGCGTTTGACACCAAACACGACATGTTTCCGTGCAGCCATCCCAAAGTTAGCATTTACCGCGAGGTTATAATGCACTTAAAAGTAAATGGTCAGGCAACAGCATCAGAGAAGGTACTCCGAATGCTGCAGTGGGGCTCTGCTCATGCAGGGCACCCTCTCACTTAAAAACCAAGCACTCTGCCTTCAGGATTGTTAAGGCCTGCCTTAGGAGTGACTTATAGGTTTTATATGTGTGTGCAATGGTAGTGATATAGGTAGCCTATACCACTGTCAGGGGTGCAAGCACACCCTTCCCCAGGCTGCAGTAGCAGACCTGTGGTGCCATTTTGGAGTGCTTCCCAGGGGTGGCATAATACATGCTTCATCCCCTGGTAGGCCTCTGAGGTACCTATGCCCTAGGTACATAGTATACCATATAATAGGGGCTTATAAGGAACTCCGGAATCCAATTAGACATTTACCTAATGTACATGGAAACCATTTTAGAGAGGAAGCAGCTAGGCTGGGTTCCTGATTAGCAGGGCCACAGCCAAACTAAGGTCGAAAAACAGTGAATCACAAGCAAAAGGGGGGGGGGGGGGTACCCATGTGAAGCAGATCTACTCTCCTACAATAAGTCCCTAGTAATTTGAACTGAGAGTGCCAGGGCCTGTAAATCAAATGGTGATGTTGGTCTTGCAACACTGGCGGTGCCACTTACAAAAGCAGCCCTGAAAATGGTTCTCACTCCTGCCACTGCAGGGTCTGTGTGCAGTTTGTAACTGCCATGTTGAGCTGGCAAGTGCACCCACTTGCGAGGCCCTAATCAGCCCTTTTCTTACATGTAAGTAACCCCTAAGGTAGGCCCAAGGTACCCCTGTTGGCAGGGTGCTGTGTAGGTTAAAGGCAGGACTTGTACTGGTGTGTGTGTCATGTCCTGGTAATGAATTACAGTGTATTTCCTTTTTCACTATGGAAAGGCTATCTGTCCCATAGGATAGAATGGGAGTTTACTTATAACATCTTTTTTTTTTTTAGGTTTCATTATGTTATATTTATGATGAAACGTGTACAGAGTGACCATGATATAACACGAGAAGATCCTTAGATAAAGTAACTAAGATAGAATAAATAATGGACACATATTGCATAGCCAAAGCCACAATGCTACTCTGGGCTGTGTTATGCTTGTTGTGGTACTGACAAAGTTATGAAATTCTTACAATGTTTAACAGCTTTTCAGAAAAACACGAAAAATTGGTCTTTCTTTGCCAATCAATGTTAGAGAAGATTCCACTTTAGTCACAATGAAATGAATGCACTGTGGTGATGAAATGACATGGTTTTTGGTGAAACATCTTTTTTTTATAAGCTGTATTTGTTCAGTAAATCACAGACTCATGACACAAAAACGAAAAAGCAATATCTCAACAGTTTTTAATTCCAGTACAATAAATAGTAATCTGCAATGTAGTTCTTAGATGCTTAGAATGGGGCATCTATCCCTGAGGACAAATATATAAAATACAATAAACAGATCGTAATGACATATATGATATGTCAAAAGTTCTTACAGCTACCGCCAGTTGTCTACATCTATTTCTTCACCTGTTTCTTTACTACAGTACTTGCAGATTTTACTTTTATTCATCCCCCCATATTTGAACAAATTTCTGAGCCCCTTGCCCTCCCTGTGCCCTTAATTCCTCCCCCCAGTGTCCCCCCCTTACCCCTGCAATTGTACATTTACATGGTATTAAGAGCTTTCCCCGTCCTCGGAGAAGGTGACAGCAAAACAATTAAAAATTAAAAAGCAGCGGATATCATCGCTAAGTCAGGTGGAGATGAGTAAGCGTACATGGGGTATTATCATCATACCTTGAGCTACATCTCTATTTTGTTGGCCTAAATTCTACTTGTTATTTACCCTCTCTCCCCCCTCCTTAATTGACAGAAGGAAGTCTCTGGCCCGCTCTACAGACTGAAATATATACAATCTCCCTTTAAACAAAACTTTAAGCTTGTATTGCTGTATTATACCAGCCAGTGCCAGTCAGTCAAAAACACTTTATTCGATTAGTTAAAATCATAAAAGTACAGAAATTCATAAAAGCATAGGCCATGACATAATCAATAAAAAATATGGTTACAATAAAACCATATAATAAAACAACATGCAACATGTTTAAAAATCATTAGAAAATTACTCATATGATGCCCAAGCTAGAAGATTGTTTCGCCTTACAGCGCATAGCAGCCACCAAAAAATTTGCCACACTAAAGATAATGCGAGTACTACTCAGCTGTTGAAGAAACAGCAGGGCAGGTCTAACTTTTGAGAAGCCAGCTTCCTTTAGAATTGGAAGTAAGTATTTTTTACGGCTAGCAGAATAAAACTCGCAAAACATAATAAAATGCAACGTATCCTGACATGAAAAGTCATCACAGTGGCATGGTATGCTGCATTCGGGCTTGCCCCACAGAGGATAAGAGCCAAGTGAGTAGTGAATCAGATTGAATCTAAAACGCAGTAATAAAAATCTATGGAAAGGATTTGAAACAATGCTTAGATAGGGTTCCAGCGAAGGAGACGAGAGAAGCAAAAAATGTGCTCTCACATTTGGTTTTCGAAGTTCCGTCTCCTCGCGGTCCATAGTAAGTCTATCTAAAAAAGACTGCCTGGTCCATGCAATATCTGCTTTAACTATGAGAGATGGAGACGAAAAAAGCTCAGGGCGCCCCATGCTAGAGAACGCCACTCTAATGTACTCTAGCCAGGGGATTCTATTAGCATGATCTAAGGCTAAAACATCACTCAGGATCTGATGATTAAGGGAGATTTCCTGGTTTAACCAGGTTTTCACCCAAAATAACAATGGAGCCAACTTCAATTTATCAGAAACATAACCCAAACCAACCTCCGCATGAATAGAAAAAACAGGTGTTGATTGGGGAACTGATAGCAAAGAACGCAGGAATCTATTTTCTGCAACTTGAATCAAGTCCTGTGTAACATAGCCCCACAGAGCCGCGCCATAAGTGGCGATAGCCAGGCTTTTTGCAGTATAGACCTTCAACAAGGCCTCCATTGGCCTTGCCCCCAGCTTCTTAGCAAAGCTGATCACAGCTGAGGAGGACCTGGCTACAGAGTTGCGTTTAAGTTTAATTTGTGGGCCCCAGGAGCCATTCTCATCAAAGAGAACTCCCAGATAGCAGAGGACCTTAACCCTGGAAATCTCTTCCCCTTTGCAAAATAGGGATCTAGACTTTGGCTTTTTACGTTGTTTCCCCACAACCATAAAGTGAGATTTTTTAATATTCACTCTAAGATCCAGGGCAGCCATGAATGTACCAAAGGCATCCAACAATCTCTGAAGCCCCACCGCCGTGCGGGCCAACAAAACAGCGTCATCCGCGTATAGAAGAACTGGTACAACCAGTTCCCCCACGCGCGGCGCATCAGCTCTCGGGACCCCCAGAGACCCTTCCAGGCCGTTAATATAAATTGTAAAGAGGAGTGGGGCAAGGATACACCCCTGCCTCACCCCTCTCTCCGCCCTAAAGTGCTTCGTGCATTTCCCATCCTGTGTGACCCTCACAGATGCGGATAGATCCTGATACAAGGTTGCAAGAAAACTTACTAAGGGCGGGTCAATACCCAGATCCAGCATGATTTGCCAGAGCTTGGACCGGTTGACCAAATCAAAGGCGGAGGACAGGTCCATGAAAGCCATGAAAAGGGACCCGTCCTTCGCCACCGTATATTTGCTGATTAAAAGCTGAAGATTTAGACACTGGTCCAAAGTCCCCCTTTTTGGTCTAAAAACGTATTGCAGATTAGATAAAATACCTCGGCTATCTAAGGCATCCCTGAGTTTACCAAGTAAGACCCTGCCCAAGATCTTAACTGCAGAGTCTAGCAGGGAAATAGGTCTGTAGCACGAGGGGTCATCACGTTGGCCCTTTTTAAAAATGGGTATAATAAGAGCAGTTGCCCATGAGGCTGGAAACCTATAGCTTGAGACGGCGTTAAAAACATTAACTAGGATCCTTGCCCAAACATTAGGAGAAGAGGTGAAAAGGTCGGCTGGTACACCATCGGGGCCAGGTGCCTTATTACTAGCTGACTCCTTAATTGCCATTTCCACATCCCCCTGCTCAAAGACTAGGGAAGACAAGGAGCAGGCTACAGAGGGAAGAAGACCAATATTAACGCTAGCGCCACAGGTCCCATAGATTTTACTAAAATGGTCATACCAAAGCTCGTCCTGGATGACACAGTCCTGGGTGGTACCCTCAACATCTGAGAAGAATGGGTTATTTATTGTGGCCCAGAACTTACCGCTGTCCCGAAGGACATCAATAGATAGAAGATTATTCCAGGCTTCTGATTTTATTGTCTTTTTCCTATTAGCAATGGCCGCTTTATAGGCCCTTCTCGCGTGTGAGATTTCTCCCCGATCCCTAGGGCTCTTTTTTAGTGCATCATACAAAATCCTATGCGCCCTAGAGCAACTCCCATCAAACCATCTAGGGGGATTACTGTTGTTTCGACGGGAATTAGTGGAAGTCAGATCCCTAGAAATCTGTGCGCAGATGGCCTCAAAGGCCCCGACCACCTCCTCTGCTGTCGAATGTTGGTTCAAACAGGTGGTCCATGACCCATCCATCTTAGCACACAACTCCTGTAAAAAGGAGGCAGGGGCCACCTTAGCCCATTTAACCATACCAGCCAGTGCATTATAACGTTTGAATTTGTCGATCATTCCTACAAAATCTTTGCGCCTTCGCACTGCTAGATTAGCCATGTCCAAGAAAATTCTGAAAGTAATGTTCTCAGGAGAGGTGAACAATTTTGGGGGGAATTCTTGCAATAAAATCTGTATTTTGATTCTGTAATCCCCAAAGTTAACCAAAGTTTTTCTTGGAAATTTGGGATTTGATGGATGAGTTGCTGCTACTCGATGGGCCCTATTGATGGTCAAGTCTCCTATATCTTTAACGCTTTCCAGAAGAACTACTTTACTTATCAGTTCATTTATAAATTGGACCGGCGTTTTGCCTGCTTCCTGATCTTCAGGTATGCAGATTAATCTTAAATTAGTGAATCAAGCTTGATTCTCCAGATCGTCCAGTTTGAGCTACACATCTTCGAGTTCTATTTGCAATTTGACCAGATTGCTTCCTTGATAGTTGTGTTTTATTTCTAACGAGGATAACTTCTATTCAGCCTGTTTTAGGTGCATTAAAAGCTGATTTTCATTGAGCTGGCACAATTGTTCATTAGTCTTCTGGTGTGCCAATTCTTGAGAGAGCTTCATATCACGTAGCTTGTGTAGGATCTCTTTTAACATGGTTTCAATAGTAGCGGATGGTAAAGAGTGCAGACGTTTCTATCTATTCTCCCTCTAGTGTAGTTGATTCTATTGCAACCACCGGTGTGTGATTGTCGGGTGGACCTGGTTCTATCGCCACAAGGTAGCGATCGACCGTGTGGTTACTGGCATTAGGATATTAGGTTTGGGAACCCCTTTCGACCCTCCTACAGCAAAGAGAGGATATGTTGTTTTTCCTATCTCCTAAGGTATGTCTTGTTGCTTGTCCTGATAACAAAGAGTCTGCTGATCTGTACGCACTCTATTGGGATTAGCTCCTACTTTGAGTGTCACATCCATGGGAGGCAGACTGTCCTTACTGATATTCTTTCCGAGGTCCATTTTGATCTTTCTAACCCGCGAGGCTCTGTGCCTGTCTCTATCAGGAAATAGAGATGGAGAAGGAGTTAAATGATTGGAGGAATGAGATTGGGTGCCTACAGTATTCTGTTTTGATTGAGATTGAGATTTCTTCCTCCTTGGGATGCCCTTTTTTTTGCTTCTGTGGGATATCTTGAAATGCGCTTCATTGAGTGTACGTTGCTGCATGTTGCTCATCGTGGCTATTTAGAGAGGGAGGAGTGCAGGAGTTAACACAAGCTGGTCGCAAGCTCCATCCTCAGTAGGCGGATCACTTCTGCAACCACCTTAGCTTCTTCCTCTCAATGGGGACAGCCTAGTGCTCGCTCACTGAGCTTTCTAGCCTCCCTATTTTCTGGTTCATGATTCTCTACCCCCTCTACTCCTCTGCTCCTCTACTCCTCTACAACTCCTGACCCTATATCACTCTCCGACCCGAACTGGCCCACCTGTGGAGTCTTTCTATGGCAGGGTACAGACACGGGGCACAGGGCATAAGCACAGGGCACAAGGCACAGGGCAGAAGCATCTTTGAGGGAGATATGAGAGTTAGCCAACTAAGCCAATTATTACCTTTTACCAGAGACTCACCGGTCCATTGCACAGGTAGGGCAGTGTGGCCTGGTCTCTAGTAGCTGCCAGCCTGACCGTTGTTAGCGCTGAGCCCTTGAGAGAGCTTTTCTGGGCTACAGGTCATTGTATTACGGAATGCAGTTAAGTCCTCTCCTAGGTCACAGATCCCCTTACTTGTGGGGGATAGCACTTCGCGGCGTCCATTTCTCAGCTCGCCAAGAGGAAGAAAGACAATCCCATTTTTTCGTACCCTCTTTGTCCTTGTTATCCTTTCACTGGCACCATTGCCATGCCTTGTATGAGTGCAAAAGAGTAACCCCGTGACAGCACACGTCTTGAGAGGAATTACTCCTGGCGCCCGATAGCCTTTTCAGCGATCGCCACACAAAACATCTTTCTCCTCAGCAGACACCCACATTGATGCCAATGAGGCAGCCAAGGCTCAGCTGTTTGCTCCTCCCCCAGAAGTGAAAGCTCAGCCACTGAGAATAGTGGGAGCTCTACGTGACCCTACTTATAGCACCTTATTAGCATAACTTGCCATTGGGACAACATAGGAAAATTGAGTT
This sequence comes from Triturus cristatus, assembly GCF_964204655.1. NCBI lineage: Eukaryota > Metazoa > Chordata > Amphibia > Caudata > Salamandridae > Triturus > Triturus cristatus. Next base: position 115,564,674 of record NC_140588.1, read on the forward strand.
TAGTATGCCTGGACTCAGAATGTAAAAGTGCACCTTTTAGTAAAGATGATTTTAGGTTCTGTGTTTGAAAATACCCCTCTTGCCTAGGGCGTAGTTACTGGTTTCTAGGGCACGAAGTTCCTCCACTGAATAAGACAGAAATTGGCCAGGGGTCCAGGCCCCTGGTCCCTGTTGGACATGGACGGGCGCAGACGGGCTTGCCTTAGGCACGCCTTCGGCGTGCCAGCTGCGCACCCGCTCCACGCGTCCACTCCAGCGTGGCACTAAATGTGTTCCCTTCCGCCCACCCTCCAATCAGAGCTGCGCTGCACCAGCTGAACACCCCCTGAGCACTGGACCGCATTAGCAGAGTGGAAGTGCTGAAGACCAGGGCCGGAGCAATTGGCAGGGGGTCCTCCACTGTGACAGGTACAATTTCAGATTCAAACAATTTCCAATTCACAGTGCAAATATAAGCGCTGCGTTTAAAACCAGGGTTAAAAATGATCAGAATTTAAGTAAAAGCATTGCGTTTTAAAAACAGGCTAGAACCTCATTAAAAAGATGTGTCAAACATAAAATAAAGGCAAATGGCAAATACACTAACTGTCTGAAAGGAATTAAGGCAGAATAATAATGAATGATACACGTCACGTATAAAATCATGTGGATATTCTTTCTGCCGTAAGTAGAGGGTGGGAAAAACGATGCACTGCAGTACAGGTAAAGGATTAAGGAACAGGATATAGATTGTATTTGGCACATTTGTCACAGACTGGCCCATCTGCAAAAGTCAAGCACTTAGTCCCACGTTACTCCCTGGACTCACCATCCACCAAACTTTATAATTATTTCCAACAAATATATTCACTTGACAGTAAGGAAAGAAAACATAACTTACTCTACTGCACGATAAGTTAAATGGTTTAGGCTGGGTAAGTAGTAGAAGTTTTACAACACAGTAGTGGGGTCTCACTGATCATCATCATGTGCTTAAGCTTTGGCTAGTAGTGAATCACTGTGGTTGACAAATGTTGAACTTGAAAGGGAAAAATCTGAACAGGCATAAATCGGTTATAAAAGCCATGATGAAATATATCATTTGGCTAGAATAATGTGGTGCATGCCAAGAATGGGTTTTTCACAGTTTTGGGAAGTCTGGGAGAGAATTTAGGAAAGAATAAAAGAGTGAAGTACTAGGAAGTGACTGAGTAGGCACTGGGATGGAAGAGAAACACACCTTGTTTTTTCAATGCAATGCATTGAAAACTTTGTAACTGCCACATTAACTGAAGAAGACACACATTGCACAGCTAACACTGCAATGCCGAATTTTACCATGCAGCAGTTAGGTTGTTATGGGTGGCACTGCTGAAATGCCATGGGTAGGGTTGGAGATGCTGCTTGATGATGGGTGGGATACATAATATCTGCCTCACTCAACAGAAATAACACCCCAACCCTTTGAATGAAAGGTTTGAAAAAAACATTCCAAGCAATTGAAGTAGGTGAGCATGCCCTAGAAGAGCTTTCTTGTTTCTTCATCCAAGCAAAAATCCTTTCATAATTTCCTTGTTCTCATATTCTTTACTTACCCGTGGCTTTGATACAACCCATTTATGCTTTACATTCTATTATCCAGTCTTTCACCACCAAAAATCATACACCAATATATATCCGTCCATCTAAACACAGCTCTCAACCAACCTTTCACCAACATCCATTTACCCACCCATGCATCCTTTCACCTATTCACCCATACTGATTTAACCCACACAAGCACAGATTTCACCCACCCAGGCAGGCATCCTCTCACCCATATATGCTTTCACCCACCCAGACAGGAAACCTGGCTTTCACCCACATACATATACCCTTTCACTTACCCAGGCAGGCATACTTTCACCCATATACCCTTTCATCCAAAATTCACTCACCCATGCATCTTATCACCCACCTATGCATCGTTTCTCCCACGTATCCTTTCACTCATATTAAATTTCACCCATCTTTTCTCCTTCCATCCTTTTTCCCTTTTCCATCAACCCATCATTGTTAGCATTCATCATGAACTTTTGTCTGGGACATCCCATGAGGGATGTCTGACCACTGCATGCTGGAGTGTCTGTGTGCAGGAACCTCAGCGTGTCATGTCAGCGTGTCAGCATAGAAGTCTTTCTCTTCTGCCTGCCCCAGCAAAGATATGGGGGCTTATTTACAGGCCTCTTGCGCTATCTTTGCGTCATTTTAACATGGGAAATGTGACGTAAGGGTGGCGCAAGGGGCTTGTAAATAAGCCCCATGGTGTTTATACACCCCAAAGGTACCCTCAGGGGCTCTACTTTGCTGTGTCATGTCGGCCGAGGATAACAATAGTGATGAACCTTATACACAGTTATTGCGCAGAAGATGGTAATCTTGCTGTGATTCTGAGAATCGTCATGCATAATAAATTAGGCTAGTTTTCAGAGAAAACCACACGTTTATGCAGCACCTAACTAGGTAAAAGGTCAGCACCAAAACCATTATGCAGTACAATGGCAGGGTAAATGTGGACGAAAGGTTAGGTGACTACCCAGGCCTATATTGGGGTACATTACGAATCATAAGAGCTAGTATTTGGGATCAGATGATTTTTCTTCTGGCTCTTTTGCCAGTTCCACCTACACTCCGCCTACACAGGCCTTTGTTTTCTTATCTTGACTGAAACACACTTATCTGATCCCTCCTTGGATATATGTTTGGAGAACGCTTTCCTAGGTTTTCCTGTTTCTTTGGATTGGATTTGTGACTGTTTTCTTCTTGATAATAAATAGTCATTATCTTTCAGAGTGCTCTGCCACAGAACTGGTCGATTAGGTGCTGACACCTCACTCATATTCACCTTAACTGAAAAGTGACCTATCCCTTGTAAACATTTCACCTGTCCCAGTCACTAATGGAATTGCTTGGGATAAGGTCCCCTAAGATATCTTTGGCCCTACAGACATACTGCACATTCCTAATTTCTTTAAGGTCTCCTTTGTTGATATTATTGCACCTGGGTTACATTCTAATGATTGGGATGTAGATACTGTAAACTCCATGCTCTCAGAGTTAGAATATTACACTGTTTTTGAAAGTGAAGACCTGTATCTAAATTCTGCGTATTATGGTGAAATGTTGTTATCATCATTATGGACATCATTATTTACATCGAGCAAGTGTTCAGTGCACAATGTTTAATTACACACAATGGGAACACTGTCCAACTTGCACACAAGGGAGCTCAAAACATATAGAGATAAATTCACATATTTATCTGAACATGATACAGTACACCTGAAATCCTTTAATTTTAAAGTTATCTCTACACCAGCAAAGATATATGCTGAGACAAACTGAGCTAATATGTACAGATTTGTTTGTCAAACAGTTATCCTAAAAAGAATATGAGCATTGGAAGGATACCATTGACATGAAATCAATTCGGTGTACCATGAATTAGCAAGGTCAGTGAACAGACACTTTATTCAGAGCCTGTTTAATTCCAACACAAATGATTTTTCTAAACAACACAGTTGAACAGACTACTTGTCTAGAATTTGTTAATTAAAGGCATACATTCTCCCAACATTTCTTCCATTGCCTGATGTGATTATTGGCAACATTTAACAAATAATACTGAATAACAGCTAAATAATATGGTGCAGCATAGTACATTTTGGTACATTTAAATCCACACTTTCAGGTAAAAAAAGGTGGCTATTGTGGCCAGTGGACACAAATGGTTGTTATGTTTGTTTTGTTTAATTCCACACCGGGGTTTAAGGCAAGCAGAAGCAAACCTTGTCATTAACATTCACAACAACCAGGTATAGTCATCACCTATTCAGTAGCGAAATTGTGCCAACAATGGTTTGAACATTTCACACTGTCTGCAGTAAAACAACATATTTCCCTCTTGTACGAAGACATGGACCTATCTGGATTCTTGTTGAGTCCTAAGTTCTCACTTTCTGAAATATTTCTGTATGCAACTTACAATGAAATGTTGACATTTTCACAAATGAAAACAGCTGCATGTTTATGGCAAATTGAGCAAGATAATTTTGATAAAGTACTTCCTGTTGTTGATAAAAGCATCAATATGTTGTCTTCTCGCATTTACAGTTTGTATAACATTGTGTTGTCTGTTATTGATATTATGAAAATTGATATGTCTCTATTATACCACAATGTCAGCTCAAATCTGTTATGCTGTTTAGTTGGACTCTTCAGGTACTCAAGAACAGCGGTACCTTAATTCGACGCAGTTTTCGTGCCTTTCAACCTGACACGTAACCAGCAACTCATGGCCCAAAAAGATGCCACTTAGAACTATGCCCTTTACTATAGCTGAAACATCCTCCATGGTGTGATTACTTCACAGCGCAACATCTTTGCCTATTTCCACATTCCAATTCACATCTTTCATGAAACATTTCACTGTAGGCAGATATGAAGCCCTGGGAGGAAGCTTTATCCACAAATTATGGACACTCTCTTTCGACTACCGAGTTGAACAGGCTGACAGAGAGGTATACCTTACTGGAAAGGAATGCGACTCATCCGTCGGCCATACACTTGTTTTTAAGCATGTTACAATTCACGGGCATGTAACACTTTGGTTGCGAATTTGGCCTGTTTTCTAAAAGGAAAACCAGCCTCTTCAATTCTACGCCTCATTACTGTCCTTTCTAATGGAAGTTATTTAATGTTAAGTGATCAAGACTATTGTGGAGTGAAGGCCAGGATCCTGTATGTCCCATCTGTTTCCCAGAAAGTGCCCTGCTGCAATAATGGGCTTTCCAAACCTACGCTTGTGGTTTCAGATAGGTCTATATGGCCTACAATTTCAACTTAGAAGAAAGATTTTAACAAGCCAAGCCAATTCAAAGCCTTATTGTTTCAAAAAGATGTGACATTAACATCTGCCTGAGAACATTTTGAAGTTCAAGTTGCAAGGGAGTCCAGTGAAATACAGTTGCTTTTAAGCACAAATCTCACACAGCATTTTGGTGAACTTGTGCATCACATCATTAATGCTTCCAATACTGTCGGTATTACACACTTTTTAAAACAGTTGGTACTGGCTTAGTCAGTATCTTCCAGAAAATCTTTGGAGTAATATCTGCTTTTATACATTCCTGATTATAAAAGTATTATTGGGGGCATACCCATGCTGTTATTAATCATTTGCAGCATTTTGGTTCTATTTTTGCTACTCCACAGTGGAAGTTCCATTTCAAAGCCCACTGGCAATGGAACTACCACCGGTCAAGCTGTGCGGTGAGAGAATTATATGACTCTATGCAGTCACACTACAGTAACTGAACTCTGACTGGTCATTGTCATTCAGACCAGCCTGGCTTGCCTATGTACAACCTGTGTTTCATTTCCTATGGTGTCCCTTTTACTGAGCACTTGATGTCTGCCTTAAGCTGCAGATGCCTGTCCCTAAGAACATGAACCTGTTAATAAGCCTGATAACGATCCACTTTCAGAGTTGTCCCATGAACTTGCAGCTGCTTCAAGAAGCGTAGTATGAGCACCAGGATTCCAAATTTTGGCTCTAATAACATGGATGCAGGACTACAAACTATTTCTTCAGCATCGGCTGATAACGAGGATCATGTTTATTCTTTGGAGCTTTTGAATGGGGCTCTTCAGGAATCATTTTCTGCAGAGACTGAATCCATTCTGGGTTCACTAAAGATTGATCTTGCTGAAAAAAACATCTTGAGTGCCTCGCCCTCAACCTAATGTGGTCACCTTTCAACATTTTTTGTTTCAGTTCTATTATATCTATATATTTGATTATTATGCTTCTTAGCATCACATTGAATTTGCTTCGCTTGTAAGATTCATTATTTTGTTAGTCGCTAATTTATTTTCCCGCTTTGGTACTCCCTTAAGTTTAGCTTATTAGATGTTTTAGGCTGCTTCTGCATGCACAGCCGCACATAACACTTTGTCTTTGTGACATTATTTTAGAAATTCTCCTCGACAGTCGGTCTGCACATTTTTACGAGGACATCTAGAATACATACAACAATGTTGTACTTATTTTCCTCAGTCAGCAACAGCTCCTAGCATTGTAGATATTCTAGATATACCACAATAGCACAGCTGTGGCTTTCCAATACAATAGTGTTATCATAGAAACAGTGTTTTCTACCTTTGTGAGCAAAAAGGAGAATTTCGGCAGAGAAACCTGTTCTGAAAAGAACAGGGGCCAGGTATTAGCTAATCCCAGAGATCACTAATATATCCCTTTGCTTATAGGCCTAGACAGATAAATAATTTGGCACAGTTGGGTTGTTCATTGCATACAGTCTGCTAGTAATGTTGATTACTTGACTTAGTTGTATTTCTCTACTTATTGCAGCACATCTGCTTCATAATAGACTATGACAGTTTCAATGAATGTATTGTAAACTTTCATTTTGTCCTTCTTTTGTTTACTAAGTGAATGCATGAATGAGAGATGAAAGGTGATGATCTGTTTCCATTGTTCCCTTTGGGACTAGACGTTTATGTTCCAGATTTTCCAAAGTCCCCTGCTACTCTGGAAAGGTTAGGAGTTCAGGTGAGGCACTATGAGTTAGCCTGGATTTGGACTGCCAGGTAATGACGTGGTAGAGAGACACAGTCCATAAATTCTGATGTCCAGTCATCCCAAGGCACCATTCTGCTTACCAGCAGAATGCCTGCAACACAGGTGTTCTATCAATGGATAATTGGGTGGGGTCTAGGAAAGAGGGCTGAGGGTAATAGGGAAGAAAAGGTGATGGTGTTTTCTGGAAGAAACCGGTGATGTGACTTGGCTGGTGCTGCAGTCACAGCCTCATGCAATTTCACAATGCAGAGTTACCACATGGTAAAATCCGATCTGGTTCTACCATGGTATTGAAATCTTGGAATCGTGCAGAGCAGAATCTAATGAGATACTTCCACTCTGCTGGACTCTTAATGAGGGCCTTAATTGGCCCATTTCACAGAGATTCTGTTATGACTTACTTTTTAGTGCCCCCGGCATACTCCTGCTAAGCTTACTACCACAGTAGATCATATTTTTGCTGCATCATTCAAAATCTGGCCCATAGGTTCTATATTACCGGCAAAGTGAAGGAAAAAAATGGTGATAACTGCTGATGCTGTATCAATCCTACTGAAGGTATTGTTTCTCATGATAAAGGAACAGAGACAAGAGTAATTCTGAAACAATTCCTCACAATCAGTGACACAATTTCTGTATTATAAAATGTTATGTGAAGTAGTACACCATGTCAAAACGTCAAAACAATCCCATTTCACCTTTACATATATATGTCATTGTCCAGGAATGCAGGTTTATGAGCAAATAAATATTCTGCAACACACTATCAGAAATAGACAATTTCAGACCACTTTGTCCTAAAATCATTCAAGAAGCAAGAACCAATTCCCTCTTCCCAATACAGTTAACACTCATACTGATGGTTATATATTTTCGAGTAAGGAGTTTATATTTCATGGATGTTTAGTTGCACCGGTTATCTTAAAACAAATGTAATGCATGGCTGCTCATAATTTTTTAGGACTGCCTTAAGCGGATAACATTTTTCTTATGTTTTGAAATTGGTAGATGAAAACCCCATTCTACCAAGTGTTTTTATCTCCACCTTTAATTACTTCTAAAAAAGGTACACCACAAAGGGTGGCCCTTGTGCAAGTGCTATGCCCTGATTTATAGCAGGACTCTTGCCCAAGAAAATTAACTCTATTTTTTTAGTTTTATAAACAGTCATGATATTTGTTTATTTCAGGAGTCATAGGCTGTCTTCCCATATTTGTTTGGGATGGACTCATTTCTGGGTCCGGGTGGTTAGCTCCCCACTTAGTTATCTTGGTATCCCAGTCTTGTGTTGCATAGTGGCATTGGCTTTCTGATTTTTACTTTAGTTTACACACATTTTGGCATCACTTCACTGTTGTTTTTCCTTTTTGATTCCCTTACTTCCATTCCTGCCTTGTATTGTTGGCTGTGCTACAGCTTGTCCCATTTCTCATAGATGTTTTGTCTGTGTGTGTGTTCAGCTGCATTCATGGACAAGTACCGGATCAGCTCTGCCTTCACCATAGCACCATCCGCTGCGGAAACCGGTAAGCCTTGTTTCAACTATAAGGTGTTCTTGCCATCCAGCTTAGATACTATACTTACCATATTCCCTCTGTCTTCCACCTAGTCATATCTACTACCTAACATAACATCTAGACAGGATGGTGTCATCTATAGAAACAGATGATATTGGAGAGTGGGCATCAGCCTGGGAATTCTCTCTCTAAGTACATTCTCTGCTGCTCCCACCATTTCTGTGCCAGGTGATATATTTCATGTTATGCACCAGCAACGCTATCAAGGGATGACAGGGGCTTTTAGTGGGTCCACAATACCAAAACCTTACGTTACCTGTAAATGATCTAAATCCAGTTATCTACTAGTGCCATTTGTAAATTGAGGATCTTTGAACCATTGCATATATTTTCTTGCGAAATTATGTATTTTTATTTATATTAATTGTATAATTTTATGTTATGTTTTCTTTATGTGTATTATATTTTTATGGGTAAAGATGTCCGTGATAAACTATTGCTGAGTCTGAGTTTCAATCATAAATGATTTTCTACTCTTACTTTCAGATAATGCGGCTTATAGTATTTATAACCTTAATGTTGTCAATAAACCTTAATATGTTCTTATTTATTCAGATTCCCTATACTTTCATAGACGGTAGCACAACAAATGAAAGGGGGAAACATCTGCCCCTCAGCCACAAGCTTTTATATTCTTCTACTTTTTTATCCAGAGTGAGTAAATACTGAGAAATTCATTGCGGCCTGATAAGTTTTGATGTACGATTAGTAGAATCATGTGAACATTTTTACTATTTACAATAAATTTCGCAGTTATTTACTATTTTTATATTTGTATTATTTTTGTAATAATCTCAAAGGAAATTGTAAAAAAAGCATTGATAACTGATGTAAAAACATGTTTTGCTATCATGTTGATACTCTCCAAGGACCATCATCAGAAAACCCTGAACACTGGCCACCCATCAATGGTATCTCTAACTGTTTCAAAAGTACTTTCCCCAATAAATGATTAAAGCTTTATTTAGTGTTTTTCCTTCAAACAAATTGATATACTCTATATGATAATTAAAAGGTTGTACCCTTAAAAATTCAAAACTCGGTTGTGTTAATATTTGTTCTGTGTCCTGACACATTGATATGTAATTTTACAATCGTCATCATGCACAGAAAGGGTATCCACTGTTTCCTTACATCAGGAGAAAGTAATACCTTCTGGCACAACCTTATTCATACATTGCAAATCACCTCTTCTTTGCAATAGAAATACATTTCATGAGCAATTGTTCTAAGTAGTGAGTCTGCAATCTAAATTACACAGGACTCCAGTTTAGTGGTATGCTTAAACTCAAACTCTGTTGCAAATTCTCCGGTGGCTACCCTGAAGGCTATCAAAAGATTGTGCATTTTTTCAACTCCTAAACCAAAGGCATGCAATGTTTTTAACCTCATAATGAGGCCCCATTATCTGCTCTAGAGTTACTAACACCAGGGCGTCGGTGAGTGAACAGGGATTACAGGGATCTGAAGGTCCACTTGGCAATGGTAATGGTAATTGGTTTGGCAATTCTGGTCCCAGTTCTCATGGTTATTAATAATGTATCCTGGTAAATGCCACCAATCTATAGATTTGGGATCTCAGGTAGCACAGAAATTGAATTGAGATAACAAAGACAAAGAAAAAATTAAAGAGAAGAGAGTGTGCATACAGAGAAAATGTTGAATAGAGCCAGAGAGACAACAAAGGGAAAAAAGAAGTGAAACAGAAGAAGAGAGCAAGCAGAGCCATTACATCATGAGAGAGGGAGAGAGAGAGAGAGAGGAGAGGGAGAAAGATGATATGGCTGGGATATGGATAAGAGAGAGAGACACGGGTAAGTGAGATTGAGAAATAAAAAGAGATAGATGTTTCAGCATTGAGAAGGTCAGAGAAAATGAAATGGAGAGGCACAGGAAGAGAAAGAATGGGAACAAAAGAAGGGCCAGAGACAGACAGTGAACTGAAGGGGACATTAAGAGGGAACATTTAAAATGAGATAGAGAAAGAGAGAGAGAAGGAGAGTGAGGAAGAGTGGAAGAGAGAGGGAGGTGGAGGAGGCCAAGCGAAATAGGGAGAAGGTGAGAGTGATAAGTAGAGAGAAATTTGCTATTTCAAAATAAAAAAAATTTACCTCCATAATACAAGTTTCTAAAATCGACCTAAAAATATCTGTTCCAGGCTATCAACTACCAATATATTTTGTATGTACGTGAATATCGATTTGTTATTTTTAACTCAAAATCTACTTACTTTGAAACTAAATTTGTCTTCAAATTACATCAATTAAGAATTGTAAATAGGCCTGGGCGTTAAATTCCGTTCCGCTGGCGGAATTTGGGTAATTTTGCGTTCCGCGGAGAACGCGAATTGCCAAAAATTCCACAATCTGCATCTTCGCAGAATTTTTTGCTTGTTCGCGCTTTCAAAATATGTGTTCGCGAGATATTTCTCCCTGAGCACGCAAACAGCGTTCGCGAACAGGAAAAAAGCAACGCGAACGGGCGGAACAAGCAATTCTGCGTGTTTGCGGAACTTTTGCGTGCTCGCAGATATTTTTTACCATTTCGCTGAGCTTTACATAGCGCGACTAGGCAAATTCCGTCCACCCCCTAATTGTAAATATATACTTGCATCAATATAATTATCTTGATGATGTGGATTAATTTATTTTCTATAGCCACTATTTAGTAGGCAAATATTTGTTACCCTGGTATTCTTTCATTCTTCAAATAAAACTAGACACACATATGGGTTCTTCTGCAAATGAAGTTTCACTTGTACTTAGTCCCCAATACAAATTGCAATTTAAAATTATCTTTTACAGAGTTAGTATTTTACTACTTGATATTTAATTTTTTAGGCTGTCAGTAATACCTAATTTATTTATTACCACATGGGATCAAGCCCAGGGAAATGTGTCATGTAAAAGTCTTGGAACTAAGGAATATTATGTAGAAAAGGGTGAGATAGTACCAATTTATGTATGACAGTCCCCATCTAAAAGGCTCCAACAGGTAATAATTGTGATTGCCTCAGTAATACTGCAACCCAGAATTGCTCATTACCCTTGCAGTAGTGATGCAGGGCTATATTACCTCACGGTAATTAATACAGGCAAAACTTGTAATGGAGGCCTGAGGTTCACTTGTCATCACTTGGACTTCTACAATCTGAGGGAGCCACTCCTGTTAGTTTTCCTTACTTGAGAACAACTGCATGAGAAAGGCACCACTTTTTCAGTTTAGACAACTATACTTGAGATAATTCTGAATATGGCAACAAGAAAAAAAAAACAATATATTTAAAGGAAACTCTTTCAATATCAAAAAAATATTCTCTGCAAAAACACAATACGTGTTCTAATTATAATTTGAAGGAAAGAATATTCTAATTTGCAGCTCTGGAAGATGTATGGTTTCTAACGCTACTGTATTTTTGATGGAACACATTTTAAATCACAATTACTGCAGACAATTAGGACCAAAAAAGAAAATTCACATGAAAGTGTTTTATCATAATTGGTTTATGGCAATCATTACTTAGGACATCTTTTATTCAGTGTTGAAACAATGTTTGTAGTAAAGAACGGAAAGCACTGCAACCGCTTATGTTATATTTTTACGTGGGTGTTATTTTGAAGAAACCAATTTTCTTACAGTAGAGTGTGAAAGTAAAATAGAAACATGTTATCTTTTTAAAAGCTCTTTTCAGAAAGAGAATGTTCAACTTGAATAAATGTCTATAGTAGGTCAAACACAGTTATATAACTTCGGACGTATTTCATAGTTTGGAACTAATGTCAAATAGTTGAAAAGTTGGAGCAGCATTACTGTAACACCCTAAAGCAGTAATAAATGGTTATCTGTCATTGGAACGTTATAGAAATGGGCTGCTTTTGGATGGAAATACAGTAACATTTGTGACATCTCTACATTAAAATAGAACACAAGTGAACGTAACAAAATAATTTAACATAAGGGAAAATAACAACACAACAAGACTGTAACAAAACACAAATCAGGGGAAACGGAATGCAACTTTGTTCTCACAGTACAACAGAAAAGCAATACAAATGCACTAATGCAGCACAAAAACACACCACTAAAATGAACACAGTCGATCCCCAACCTAAATAAATGCAATATAAATAATATGCTCACAAATATTATAACACATTACCACCTAAACAGATCTCCTTTCACAATACAGTTGTGTTTGCACCAAGCAATGCCTTACTCACTACCAAGGACTGGAAACAACACCAGTCAACATTATTTGGGATCCGGCCAATGTGCCTGCCACAGGTTTGAGCTTAATGGTGTATTAAATAGTTGAACAGCTTGATTAGTTGGTATGTTATCGCCTTAGACAATGGTAAACTATTGTGTGTTATAGAACGTCAAAGGGTATACTGCCTTTTGGCTGTGAAAGTAGTAGCATTTGCTGAATTCTCTAAAGTCAAGCTCAACAAAGATAGCACAGTACAAAACACAAAAAATACCTCAATAAAATCATTACAGGAACAACACAATACAAAACAAACACGTTTGCTTTTAAAGAAGATGATTACCATCATAGCACTGCAAAACAGATGTTCATTACCCAACTCAATGTGGCTTTCATTTTATTGATTTCAGAAGGATGAAATGCTGAGTGAACTAGTGGGAATATGAAACTGTGGCTATGCGGTCAAAAACAGGAGAGCACAATAACAACGTAATGAAATAATGCACCATATATAATATAAAACACCAAGGGGTATATTCAAAAGAACGTGTGATAACTACCGCAAGAGTAGCCTAACGCAACTCTCAACATCGCAGCCCATCGCGGGAAAATAACCCAGCGTCAACGTGGAATTCACAACAAGGCGGTACCATCCGATAGCCTGGCTAAACCGCGGACAATGTCCGCGATACAACCACCTGGATGGAGATAAAAACACAAACCACAACACAAAAAAACCTGTGATGGGCCAAAGCGCAATGAGGAAATCAGCGACAAGCAGCGCCAGGCCTGCAACACACACCTGGCTGGTGGGAAAAATCACTATAAAAGTAGAAAAAACACCCAAACACAAACTGACCAACACCCAAGCACCATGGAGGCAGCAGGAGCAGGCACGGAGGACGAGCGCAATCCCACAAGCACCCCGGCCAACCTGCCAGGGACCTCGGGGACAGGGAAGGGTAAGGACAAGAAGACGAGGAAGTCAAAGTTCAGTCTGCAGGCAAACAGGATCATAGTCACGGAGGTGATGGAACACCATCAACAACTGTTCATCACCTCCAACGTGTCATTGGGCACCAAAACTGGAATATGGCGGGACATCGTGGACAAGGTGAATGCCGTCGGAGAGCACAAGGGGACAGTGGACGAGGTCAAGAGGTGATGGAATTACATCAAGCGGAATACCAAGGAGAAACTCGCAGCCAACCAGAAGGCAGCAATGCATACTGGAGGTGGGGGCCCAGCACCACAGCTCATGCTGGATGACATGGAGGAGCTGGCGTCGACAGTCATTAGTGTGAATACTGTGGCCGGAGTCGGGGGACCGGACACTGCTCGACAGGACACAACACAACCGCAACAGGGTGAGAGACCACCAGGTACTGGGGGAAGGGTGGAGATGGTCACGATGGCACACAAGCACAATCTAGCAGAGCACAGTGCACACCCTCAATGACTTTGGGTCCTCGCCCAGATCTTTTAAAATGTCACAATGTACAATGCCATGCTGTCTGAATGTCAACATGTACCATGCGGCTACATACATATGGACACATGGCAATACACCATCTCCCCTTCACATTACAGGGCCACCGTCAACACCCCCTGCAGAGCCGTCCTAGCCACTCTTCTCCGATGACGTGGAGGACAACTCTAGCATCGACGCACAAACCCTCCTAGACATCATTGACATCATCCGCGACTCACCTCTTGGATCAGGGCTGACCAGCTGCATCGAGGAGACCCCACCCACTACCCAAACCACCCAGGAGGAGGCACCCACGGCCCGGCAGTCTCCCAAGACCCCCAGGAACAACACACGGCCTTCCAACGCCGTGTGCTGGAGGCCCTGAGGGAGATGGCTGAGCAGGTGCGGGTGGGGTTCAACCTCATGGCCACCAAACTGGACACCATCCATGGGTGTCTAGACCCGCTCCGTGGTCTCCAACGAGCCCTGACTGACATCGCTGGAGTCCTGACGCGGAGAGAAGAACACCTGTCTGCTCAGAGGGGCTGGACTGAACCAGGCCCAAGTAATTGTTGCAAGCCCTGCGCTGGACCGGTGTACGGCTGGCCAGACCACTCCGCTTACGCTCCGAGGGGGGCCCTCATTGCTACCCACTGCAGGCGTACTCGCTGGTGGTGTGCAGGTCACTGGTCTAGTTGTCAGCATGTCACAGCCACTCCCTGAGGGCAGGTTTGCATGCAAACCACACCCATCCGGCACAGGCGTCACAGGCCATGTGACTCAGCCAACATAAGGGCCCGACAACGTCACATTCCCCTCTGCCGGTGGTGTCTGGGTGATGGACGCTCTATGGTTCTCAATCATAAAGGGCCCATGAGTTTTTGCGCACAGGGTTAGTGGAACCCGAGGCCTTGCGGCCGTTATCGGCCTACCATCACGTGGCGCTGACTGAGGTTGCACAGGGTTAGTGGCACCCGGAGCTTTGCAGCCGGCACAGGTACCCTGCCAGAGGTCATTGACTTTGGGTGTACTGAGTTAGTGGCGTCGCTTTTGGAATCTCAGAGTTAGTGGCACCCATAGGGCTGTGCGGGTGTGCAGCCTGCGATGATGCCGGGTGCACTGGTATATCCTATGACATGGAGTAATCAAGACCCAGCACCAAACATGAGACCTAGTGGCCTGTGGAGCGGGGCTGCATGGTGTGGAGGGTGCCATGTTTGTGGGCCCCGGGCTTGTGGCTTGCAGCGGCACGTGGCTGGACCTCCTGTCTTCATACAGGTGGCGGAAGGTGAGCAGTGAGGCCTGGGTGTGCATGGGTGGGCATGCTCCGATCGGTGGTGGGAGGGGCTGGGATGCATCTGCCTGGGTGTGCATGGGCAGGCAGGCGATGTTGTCTTGTGCAATTGTGTGTACTGTGCCAATCATGTATCTGGACTCTGTTTCAGATGACGGCTCGGTCTCAGATGCGTGACCTGGTGTACTGCTATACATACCAGCAAGTGGTTGGAGAAACACTGGTGGCTGTAGGTGAGCAGTGTGGCCTGGGTGCACAGGGGCGGCACTCTCTGTCTCTCTCCCCTCTCTTCTCTCTCTCTCTCTCTCTCCCTCTCTTCTTCTCTCTCTCTCCCCCTCTCTTCTTCTCTCTCTATCTCTCCCCCTCTATTCTTCTCTCTCTCACTCCCCCTCTCTTCTCTCTCTCTCTCCCCCACTCTTCTTCTCTCTCTCTCTCTCTCTCTCTCCCCCTCTCTTCTTCTCTCTCTCTCTCCCCCTCTCTTCTTCTCTCTCTATCTCTCCCCCTCTCTTCTTTTCTCTCTCTGTCCCCCTCTCTTCGTATTTCTCTCTCTCCCTCTCTTCCTCTCTTTCTCCTTTGCTCTCTCTCTGTCCTTTGATGTGTGCCGGACACGCCTTCTCATCATGATTTTTGTCTTGCAGGCTGTGACCTACGGATTGTCCCCAGGGGAGCCGCCATGTGTCTTCATTTCATTTCAGTGTTCATTTTAATCAAGTTTCATTTGTTGCTTTGAATGTGAATGTGTGATGCTAATTTTTGTGACGACACGTGCATGTCACCAGTTGTGATTGTGCAACATCAAGCAGATTATTTTGTACATGTTTAGATGTAGCTGATGTGGCATGTCTTTGGTCGGGGGGTCCGGGGAGGGGGTCCTGGGGGTGGTGGCGGTGGGTGTTGTTGTCCTTTTGGCCCTCCGGGCTGCATGTTCAGGTACCTGGTTGCATCTGTTTTTCTTCAGGTGTGGCTGTGGGCTGTGCTCCCTTTTGTGGTGCAGGTTGCGGTCCGACTTTGCACCAGGTCAGAGCAAGTGTTATTTTCCTGCTGCTAATGCACCTTATCACCTGTTTTGTGTTCTTATCACAGTTCTGGCGGGTCGTTGTGAATGTTGTGGAGTGGTGTTGTCGCGGCTTTAGGCAGGGGTATGCATATCATTAGCGATAGTTTTGGGGGTCATCTGTGGTGATGTGTTTTGTGACTCCTATCGCGGGTAAACTGGTGTTGTAGGTTGTTAACACCAGCTTGTGATTAGGGCGATAAGTCTATCGCAACTTTGGCTGCAATAAAGTGCCGTTAACTCAGCGATAGATCCATGTGAATATCCCCCCAACAGTATACCAAACAACTCAACACATCACCACACCAAAATTCAGCACAAAATACAGCACCCCACCACAACAGCACATCTATGTAACAGCACAACAATACAGTAAATACACAATGCCACAGCAGAAAATAGCATATGCTTACGCAAAAGAACACAGCAACACTTTATACATACCAATATATTGCATTGCACACGAGCAGAGTTTTACAACAATACAGCAATGATCCACAAAGCCACCGGTAACAAATTGAAATCAAACAGACAAAAAACACCCAAAAATATATTAACACCACAACATCATACCAGAGCAAAACTACACAGCCTAACACAAAACAATTGCAAATGTGTGTTATTTTGTGTTGGCATATTATTGAGTTGCTTCGATGTTTTGGTGCGTTATGTGGTTATGTTTTGTTTTTATAGGTAAGTTATGGTTTGTGTTTTGAATGTTGTTTTGTTTTGTTGAATTCAAATGCAAGTTTGTTTCTGTATTTGTTTATTTGGTATGTAACACCACTGAATTTTGGGTTTGTATGTCATCTTTGTGTTCTGTATTGCTGTTATTGTAGAATTGTAATATGGTATTGTGTTGTTGTGGAGTTCTTATACCTCAGCAGCAGTCTGTATGATGAAATATGCACACATAGGGCCCGATTTTGAAGTCAGGCAGAAAGCCATCTGACAGCTAGTCAGAGGCTTCCCACCTGACATCGATGGTTTCCCTCTGACTGCCATATTACAATAGTGGCAGTCAAAGGGGAACCCACAGGGATTCCACTGCAAGACCGGCAGAGCATCGGAAGGACTCATGATCCCATAATGACAGCGGAGCCAGACTCAGCTCCACCGTCGGGATTATAATGTCGCTTTCCACCTGCCCTTTGATGGAAGTCTGCCTGCCATGAACAGGGAGGTGGAAAGTGACTCTGTGGGCCCCTAGCAGGGCCTCCATCACCCCTGGCACTCTGCTACTGGGCCTGGGGGGCACCTATGGAGCACCCCTAAACGCTCCTGCACTGTGCCGCAGGCACCTCATGGTGCCTGCCACTTAGTGCAGGGATGTTTAAAAACATCCATTTTACAATTGTGCTGCGGGCCTTTTCTACCTGCCGCACGAGCCACAATTGTAAAATGGATGTTTCCTAACGCCCATAGGGTGGTCGATTCCAAATTCTGCAGGCAGAACTGCCAACCTATGGTCGAGCGGTTCCATTCTGCACTGGTGATAATCGCACGCAATTCCGAACAACATCGTAATAAGGCCAGAAATTTGCTTTCATAATGGGATGGTTAAAAGTGTATGCATCAAGCACAGCTTTTCTTGTAACCTACAACATTTAAAAGCACTAGTCAAAAATGTTCAGAAATCCGAGCTATCATATTTACTTGCATGTCATATTTCTGTGGAAAATATAGAGCAATTAATTAAAAGGTTTAATAATTTCCATTTAATTGTTAGAAAAGTGTAGAAGATACAACGAGGGAGAGAATTTATTCATTGGTTTTTGCACTAAATAATATGTTTATTTATGTATTTATTTATTTATTTTATTTAGTGTTAGGAGTGATAGCATTCAGACAAGTAATACCGTACATAGCGTTAAAAAATATTACATTAAGTAATACAGTTTGGGTTGTAACATACTGAACATGGTGGAATAGACATGGGCAAGGTATTGGTAAAGAATAAGTGCAGACTTAAAAAAAACTGGCATTAAAATAAATATTTACATCTTAGGGCAATTAAAACCAAAAAAGGTCACTTTCTAATTCAAGGAGGGTAGTCTTACTGGTAGTTTTAAAAAGAGAGAACGAGAAAAGTGCTTGTTGGTAGGCAAGGAGCGACTTCCTAAAATGTGGTGTTAGTAGATAGAATGAATGAAACCATGAGTCCACACAGGGTGGTTTAGATGTGATCATGGCATTCAGGATTGTGGGTCAAAGAATGCTTGGAAGTATGAATCACACAATTATCTGAGAAAGATTGTTAAAGGATGAGTCTTTAAAGCTTTGAATACAAGAATTAGCCATTTGTATGGTGCTTGTTTTTTTGATGATAAACAGCCAATTTGGTGATGGTAGAAAGAAGTAAGTGGCCGTATGAAGAGATTAATGAAGATTATTCTGGCGATGTTGAGGTCAACAATCGCAAGTGCAGCAAGTAATGTTTCAGACATGTGGTAAGGGATGTAGCGGCAAAATGTGTATATCATGAGGATTTGCTATCTGGAATCTGTGGTCATGGTAGAGATGAATGATTAAAAGAGGATAAGATTGTTAACTTGTAGAACAATATTACTGGCTAATACTGTAAGGGTGAGTATGTGAGGAGGAAAAAGTATGGAAATAGAAGAAGATTAGGTATTGGGTTTGCAGAACAGTACATGATTTCAGTCACACATGAGTTGAGCTTTTGGAAACCATTGACCATCCAGTGGCAGATAACTGGGTGGCAGGTTGAAGAGCGGTGGTAAAGAAAGAATAAAGACAAAAAGAAAACTATGGGGGGCATAGTTTAGCGCCGGCGAAGATGGCTGCCTGAACCTAGCGCTCCGCCCGGGGATAACGTAGACCACCCGAAATCCGTCCAACATACTGCGGAGAGGACGGTACCCTACCCTGCGTTACACTGGGGAGAGGTTCCGGCGCCGACTCCGGTCGCCGGGAGACGCCGGAAAGGCGATGCCGCACCTACGCGGAGGGAGCAGTGACAGCCGACAAGGCCGCGTGCGGGCCGGGGAAGGCGCGCGGCTGCCCCCTTGTGTCCCTCCTGCCGGGAGCCCGCTGAGGCGACACCTGATTTCGCGGCGCCTGGTTCCTCCAGTGATCCATTCACCTCCAGCCCACAGCACTGGCGATCTTCAGTAAAGCCGACACCAGAGAAGTGATCGGGGGACGAGCGCTGCCAGGAGCCGAGTCCCGAGCGGCATGACTGCTCCACTGCCTCAGGAGTACTGGCAGTATTTGGGCTCAAGGCGGTGGGCCTATCTCCACATTGGGAATGCACAGAAGATACAGGCTGCAGGGGTGAAGGCACAGAGTGGAGGAGCCATTTAATTCGTCCCGTGGACAAGGTATAGCCTGCCCCAGCTCTGTGAACACTGGTAAGGTGCTAAATGAGTGCTTCATAGCGTGCGGTCTGATCTTCTGGTGAGCCCGGTCCACTGATCGGCGGACGGTGGGTGTGGAGGCGGATGGTGTGCCCAATGTGGAGTGAAGGATTTGTGAAGCGGTGGAGCCGGCGCTGGGGCGCGGGCGCTGTGACCAGTAGAGGCACTTGATGCTGGCAATGCCTTGGGTAGACAGAGCTAACGGCCCAGTGATTGATTGTAGGGCGGGAGCGGCCAGGGGGGCAGGACGCACGCAGCACCATCTTCTGGGGCAGGCACCTGATGGGACCCAGGGACAAAGATTGTGATTGGCCTTAATTGGTGTGCTTGGAGGAGGCTGCATTCTAAGGTACCATCTAGCCTGGGTGACCCGGAACAGACCGACGCCGACGGGGCTCCCGACACGTGCATGGCCCTGTGCTTTGGGAAGGAGATCATACTGGTGTTCCCCAGGAACTGAGGGGGAGGGTGAGTCACAGACCTGGCCCTATTGCAAACCCAGCGGCAGCTGAAGCGAGGGCACAGGACTCGCAGTGACCCTGGGGCTGACAGGCTGTAATCTGCATATACTGAGCACTTTCTCGCTGGCCCTGGTTTGCGTATACAGCCCGCACGACAGACGAGCAGGATATTTTATCTCCTACTGTTGGGCCCCCTGGAATTGAGTCTGTCGCACCCTTCCTTCTCAGGGTGGGAGGTGTGACACGGGCAGCACAAGCCCGCCCCATTGTTCCGGCTCGAACTCTGTTGCAATGACGAAATAGTGCACCCGTTGAACCGGCTGGGCACGGCTGCTCACACAATGAAACCCAAAACCAGCGCAGCGGTCCAGACCAACAAACTTGATAAATATGCAGTCCCCAAACACACTGCCGCTGAGGAGGGCGCTCAAGGTGGAAACCAACGTGCAGGAACTCCAGGTCTCCACAAAGAAGCTTGAGGATCGGGTGCAACAACTGGTACACCAGCACCGGCAAATGGCGCTCAGGCTCGAGGATCAGGAGGGAAGGGCCAGATGGAACAACATCCATGTAGTTGGGGTCCCGGAGGGCTCGGAGGGGCCCTGCATGGACCTCTTTCTGGAGGACTTAATCCTAAACCACCTCAAACCAAAGCATCTCTCCTCCTTATTAACAATCGAACGAGCACACCGGGCCCCAATCCCTAAGCCCAAACCGGAAGCAGCACCCAGGACCATAATCGCTAGAATACTCAACTAAAGGGACCGAGACGTGATCCTGCAGGCAGCCCGTGCGCAAGGAGATCTTCTCTACGAGAATGTGACAGTAAGATTCTTTCCCGACGTCACGCTCAAGGTTCAATAGGAACGGCGTTCCTTCGACGGGGTCAAGCGAGAGCTCAGACAATGCGGGATTAAATACATGATGTTCTTCCCAGTAAGACTCAAAGTCCTATCGGGCGGCAAGTCCCTTTTCTTCACGGCCCCCTCGGAAGCGCAAGACTGGTTGGATCGGGTGGCTAATCGGAGGTCGCTGGCAGCTGTGGGCGGTGACTGGAGAGACGCCGGTGTCCGATCGCCGGGGACAGCGGATGGGAGATCTGATGTTGACAAACAGAGTCAGCGCTCCTGGAGGTCAAGGTCCAGTAGCCCGGGGAGGAGTATGGCTCAAAGAGACTGACGGTGATGGACTCTGTCCTCTTGCTCCAGTGGCGCAGCTCCAGTAAACCGTAACGTATACGATCCTGGGAGGGGGGGAGGGTAGGGGTCGCATTATATTGGTAATGTGAGAGCACATCGATTTGACACCTGGTTTATTGTTCCTCTCTATGAGCTGGTATAGGGGTGGGGGCATTTCCTGTGCGGCCGAAGTCGGTGCTAGCGCACTTTTCCCCCGTCAATTGTTTGAGTATTCTTGGGGCAATAGGCTCTCTGCTAGTTGGGGATGTGGGTAGTTTCAAACCTACGTGGCAGGGTAGCAGGGAGGGGGGATCGGTTTGGGAAGATGACTATTATTGTTAGTCAATTTAATTGTTCCTATTGTTACAGGGGGAGGGGGGTGGTTCTGAGGGTGGATTTTTGGTCATGCGGAAATTGGCATCACACGCTCTGGTTGTATTGCCTCACGTATGGGCATGGCAATGCCTGGATGATTTTTGGCAGGGATTATGAAGTGGGATAGAAGTTTGAAGCTCATCAGTTGGAACGTCAATGGGCTTGGGGATAAGGTCAAACGAAGCATAGTGCTTCAATACATAAAGTGTCAATCCCCTGACGTCGCATTGCTCCAAGAGACCCATCTAATTGGTAACTCCTGTAAGGTTTCAAACAGGTGGGGCTATACAATGGTATCGCATGCTGGCTTCACTTCTGGTTCCCGTGGAGTGGGTATCCTTTTTAGACGCTCATTCCCATTCAGTATCACACACACATGGGACGATCCGCTTGGGAGATTTGCCGGGGTCTCGGGGCAGTGGGAAGTGGGAAGGGCAAACCCTAACGCTACTGGCAGTGTATATCCCACCAGGTTTTCAAGCTCAATCATATAAAGACTTAGGGACACTCTTGCTCTCCCTCCCGGAGGGACACCTCATCCTGGGTGGGGGTTTTAATGCGGTTATATCTGGAGTATTAGATCGCCATCCGCCCCGCGACATCAACCCGGCCATGCATGGCTTCCCACTCTCACGGAAGCATTCGGCATCACTGAATTTTGGAGATTGCGCCATCTACACCTTCAACAGTACACCTTCTTTTCGGGGTCCCATCACATGTTCTCTAGAATAGGCTATATCCTTATGCCCATACAATACAACACTACTACACAAGAAATTAGGCATCTGGCCAGGGGTATATCAGACCATTCCCCCCTATGGGTACACCTCACGATTGGGAAGAAGAGGGTGGGGTGTGTAGCGCCCATCAACCCATGGTATCTCCGCAGTCCAGAAGTCAAAGACATGCTAACCCAAAACATCGAGCAGTATTTTCTGGATAATGACGGTACAGTAAATTCCCCTTCCACACTTTGGGAAGCGTTCAAACCAGTGATCAGGGGCAACGCCCTCTCGGCCATAGCTGGGCTACGAAAAGAAAACGCCAAGCAGTTGGTCGCATGTGAGCGCGACTTGACTCGACTCGAAGAAGAGGCACAAGAAGGAGGTGACAAGGCCGCTCTCCACAGCTTGCACCTCAAAGAAGCCGAATACAGAGCGTTACCAACAGAGGCGGCCAAAACCCTAGCTAGAGATAAGGATGGTCGCTTGTATGATCAAGGGGCCAAAGCAGGCAAATTGATTGCCTGGTTGGACAAAAAGGAAAGGGCAAACAGATTGCTCCCAGAGCTTAAGAGTTCTACGGGTGATATGTTAACAGAACCCAATGATATAGTACAGGGGTTCACCACCCACTTTGCTCAAGTGTACCGAAGCAGCTCGGCTCTCCCGGTAGAGGACTCCATAGCCCTCCTGGCAGATATTCAACTGCCCACCCTTTCTGACTCACAAGCAGAGGTGTTGGAAAGTCCTCTCACTGCCGATGAGATCACCGCGGCGATCAGAGCATTAAAACCAGGGAAAGCTCTGGGCCCTAATGGCCTGCCAATCGAGCTTTATAAGCTTAGACCAGACAAATTGGCCCCTTATTTAAAAAGCATGTTTGAAGACAGCAGGGACATGGGCAAACTTCCACGAGACCAGCGTATCGCCACGTTGGTGGCTATTCCCAAAGGAGGGAAACCTAAACAGGATTGTACCTCAAATAGGCCCATCTCCCTACTCAATGCTGAGCCAAAAATCCTTGCGAAGTTGTTGGCACTTCGGCTGCGGCGAGTGATTACCACACTAGTCCATCCCGACCAATCGGGCTTTATGCCGCACAGGAATACCGCGCTTCATCTTAGAAGACTTCACGGAGTTCTGGGGCGACAAGCCTCCATTCAGGAAGACGCCATTGTGGTATCATTGGACGCAACAATGGCTTTCAACACTCTCGAGTGGGCGTACCTAATGGCAGTGCTGCAAAGGCTAGGCTTCGGGCCCAACTTCATAGGATGGGTGCGGCTCCTCTTTAGCGAACCGCTGGCACAAGTGGTAGTCAATAACAAAATATCATCCGTCTTTACCCTTGAAAGAGGGACACGACAGGGGTGCCCCCTCTCGCCATTGCTTTTTGCACTTTCCCTTGAGCCTCTAGCAGCCTGGATACGGAGAGATGCATCCATCAGGGGACTTAGGTGGGCAGCTGACTGGGAGGATCGCATCTCTTTATATGCAGATGACATCCTCCTGTATCTGGCTTCCCCCCAGAAATCATTGACAGTGGTCCTTGATATCTTCACGAGCTTCGGAAGAAACTCTGGCTATAGAATCAACTGGAGCAAATCACAGATCTATGTCCTGCACGGTAACCCTCCCAGGGTCCCGAATGGTTGCCCAATTCAGATAGCAAAAGACGGATTCACTTATTTGGGTATCTTCATTTTCATGGGTCCCAAACTCCGTTATAATCGCAACCTCCACCCACCTTTACAGAGGTTCAAGAGGGACACTGCTGCTTGAAAGTCGCTTCCGCTATCTTTGCTGGGTCGGGCGGCGCTCTTTAAAATGATGGCACTGCCTCTATGCCCTTCAAAATTTCCCGGACCCAGTGCCGCAAAAATATTTTAAAGACATCGAATCCACTCAGAGAGACCTACTCTGGGACGGTAAATAGCGTATATCGCTCCAGAAATTGACACTTGGCTGGTATGATGGAGGTATTGCACTTCCAGATATCAGGAAATATTATTGGGCAGCTCACCTTGCAGCTATAAACCAGGGTGTTTACCGGGGGCACGAGGACCCGGGATACAAGATGGACAGGTGGATTCTCCCGGGTGGTAGCTACACAAGGGCATTATACACAAGACCAAACAAATTCTCTCTTACAGGTCCCACACAGCTCTCGGTACAAATCTGGCACACGGCAAGGGTGGGGAAACCGACTTACACTTGCCACCCCACTATGGGACTCGGAAGCCTTGGGCACACTGGGCCACTCTAAGGGGTTCGATAAATGGGACCTAATCGGAATCTCACGGATAGGGCACCTTTGGGGACGTAATGGGATGATCACCTTTGATGCTCTGCAACAGACACATGAGTTAGCTGACTCATATTTCTGATACGTACAGGTCAGACACTCCCTCCAGACTAACATACCGGCTGGCTCCAAACTACCAGAGTCCTCCCCACTTGAGGATAGACTGCTCGACGGTCACTTATCAGAGAAAGCTATCTCTCTCACATACAAGAAACTTATACGCAATACCCCAGATCCTCTAAAGACCTTAAGGGAGAAGTGGGGGTGGGACGGCCTGGAATTAGATGACGAAGTGTGGCAGGAGGCACTCTCCTCGCCAAAGGAAGTGGCCATCTCAGCAAAACTTAGGCTGGTTCAAATAAAAATCCTACATCGTGTATATCTCACTGGTCCCAGACTGGTTATCATGGGTAGAAGTGAAGAGGGGCTGTGTAGAAGAAACTGTGGTCAGGAGGGATCCTTCCTCCAAATTATTTGGGAGTGTCCGTTGATACATGCATATTGGAAGGAGGTACATAACTGTATGAGTGATGTTTGGGGGGTTGAACTGTGGCTTGAAGCCAAAAGGTGTCTTTTAAATTTATGGGAACCGACAGATCTCGACACTACAGGCAAAATCTGGTCAACCCTTGGACAGATGGTGGCTAAGCGGAACATCGCTCGCCTATGCGGAGCAATAACACCACCGACGCTTGGCTTGTGGAAAACCGATATGGACTGGTGCATGATAAGAGAAAAAACTGTGTATGTATCACGTGGCTGTCCCCGAAAATGGATAGCACTCTGGTCAAGATGGAATAACTACTGTGGCAACATTTGTGAACCCCCTTATGTGGCCCCCCTTGACGAACCATTGACTCCCTGATATGTGTCTCTATTATCCTAACATTCTTTCCAACAGATCTAATGATCAAAACAACCTGTTGTTGGCGTGGATGTACTGCATATGTATTTCATGACATGATTGTATGCTTTGACTGATCTATTAGTTTGTTAATAAAAAAAGCTTTATAAAAATAAAAAAAATAAAAGAGAGGTGTGGTGTTAAGGGAGGAAAGAAGCATGCCTAGCCCTGACCTCTACAGAGGACACTGATTGCCGAAGGATTTAGTAAGGGGTGCACTAAACAACAGGATAAAGAGAAAGATGGATCGAAGACATAGAACTGAAAACAGCTGAGTGCTTGGTTTGTAATTCCCAATATAGCGATCATAAAGAATAGAGTGGGGTTCACATTAGTGTTGATAGCTGTGGGGAGATGGAGGAATTGTAGTGTAGAATATAGTTGCTTGTTGTGACCAGATGTGCTAAACTACTTTGAGACAAGGCAAAGTGCAATTTCTGGGAAGAGAAGGGTACAAATAGCAGATTAAAAGGGTCAAAACGATTATTAATAATAAGGAATGCAGTGCGATTGCCCAACATAATTAGTTTTAGGACATAGGAGAAGAAAGAAATGTATTAGACTGCCATAATTGGTTAGGCTTAAGGGCTCAGCAGTAGGGTTTGTCTTAGTACAGTTAAGACTTGAATGAATGAACCTAATAGAGTGTAAATATTCACCATTCAATGGCGGTTGAACCACGCTTATTTACCATGCATGCTTTAACCATGCATGCCTTTCCCACGCAATATTGCCCTTTTTTAAATGGGAACAACATATGCCTTCGAGGGCATTGCATAATAATTGCAGAACATGGTGAATTTCAGGGTCTCCTGCAGAAACCTACTGTCATAGCGGTAATATAAATTTGTGCCCCATGTTCTTTCCCTGGGGATAAGCTAGCAAAGAGGGTAACAAATCCACTTGAAACCTGGTAAACAGGACTTGATCATGCCTATTTTTAGGAAAAGGAGGTAAGGTTCTTTAATTGACACTGTCTTCAACATAAAGAGTAATTGGCCACAGGGCTTTGCTAATGCATTCCCCTCTCTATCCAGAAGCCTTTGCCTGAAAAAGTGTTCTTTAACCCCATTGTGATCGTCCATGCAAAACCCTTCCGGTGAGCTAAATAGATCACCCCAGCCCAGATTGTGAAAGGAGGCACTGATGTACTTATGCCAGGGGATATAAAGTGATTGATCACCCCACACCAAGTTTCTCTCCAGAAGGATGCGACCTACAACCCTGAATACACAGTCAAGTAAGGAGATAGGGATGTAACAAGAAAGGCTTTTCCCCTTTTTAAAAATTGGCAATATGATGGAAATAGCCCACGATTGTGGAGCCTACCAGAACTCCTGCATTGAGGAGGCCTGCGAAAATAGGCACCCAAACACCCACATCAGTTACATAAATATCAGACAGATATCTGTCCAAGCCTGGAGCCTTGCTAGTAGATAAGCCTTCAAGCCTTCATGTAACTAAGTACACTAAAAATAATATCCACCAAGAGCATCTCTAAATACATGAGAGCTGGCCCAACTTCAGAAAATGTGCCCGTTTCTAAATAGGAACAAGGTATGCCTTCCAGGGAATTGCATTATGGTTGCAGAACATGGTGAAGTGCAGGGTCTCCTGCGGAAACCTACTGTCATAACCATAGAATATAAATGTGTGCCCCCTCTTCTTTCCCTGGAGATAAAATAGGAAAAAGGGTAACAAATCCAGTTGAAACGTGGTAAACAGGAGTCTACCATGCCTTTTCTTAACAAAAAGGAGGTAAGGTTCTTTAATTGACACAGCCTTCAACATAATGTGTTGTCGGCCACAGGGCTTTTCTAATGCATTCCTCTCTCTATCCACAAGCATTTAGCTGAAAAAGTGTTCTTTATCACAGTTGTGATCGTCCATGCAAATCCCCTCGGGTGAGCTAAATTGATCACTCCTGCTTAGATTCTGAAAGGAGGCACTGATGTACTTATGCCAGGGGATATAAAGGGTTTGGTCACCCCACACCAAGAGTCTCTCCAGGAGGATGCAACCTACAACCTTGACTATGGAGTCAAGTAAGGAGATAGGCCTGTAACAAGAAAGGCTTTCCCTCTTTTTAAAAATTGACACAATGATGGAAATAGCCCATGGGTATAGGGGCCAACCAACACCACTGCATTAAGGAGGGCTGTAAAAATAGGCACCCAAACACCCACATCAGTTACATAAACATTTGGCGGATGTCTGTCTGAGCCCGGTGCCATGCTAGTAGATAAGCCTATGATGCCCATTTTTACTTCCTCACAAGAGAAAGTCAGCACGACAGACCCTGTCAACTCATGTTCCCTAACTCAGGGTTCCAATGAGACTAAGTTATAGATGTCCAGAGAATGAGCCACCCATGAATCTTAAGTGATATGTGACTCCGCTGATGCTACCAACTCCAGGGCAAATAAGGGTCCATTAATAATGCCCGAAAATGTTGAGCTGCCATACAATGTACTTGCCTCGATTAAGTCTGACCAAGCATCCTCCCTTAGGTCATTTTTGCGACTGTATCTCAATTCCAGAAAATCCTGTAGTAACACTCTACACAAATGGAAGTTACATAAACTATTTTATTCTGCGACCAAGTGCTCTGCATCTTCCAAGCAACTGACTTATCCAACTGTCATTTCTCACATTCTAACTTTAACATTCCACAGTCTACTGATGTCATTATTTCCATTACACCCCCTGTACACATCTCACTCCTTTGAAACACAAATAAAAACTATTATATATATCACATTGAAAACATACTACCATTGCATTGATACATTTTAAATTGTGAAATTCACCATGTAGCCTATGGGTAAAAAGACAGGCAGGCATGTAATCTAGTTTAATTGACTAATCGCACAGATAATCACCTAAGTTCATGGGAGGTTTCATTAATCTCTTTGGTTTTCTAGTCAATTCATCAGTGGAAGGCACAGGAATGGAATTTAAATCAATTCCACTATCTTCTTGTCCCATGTTTTCTACAGCACCCCTTGACTGATCTTCCACTTGTCTACCCCTCTATGTAATTTCATTGTTCACAACACTGTCTTGGTTCTCTGTAGGTACTATATCTTCTTCCAGATTGTATGTCCTACCATTTTGTCTCACCGGCATTTCTACTCTGCATTATTCAGAAAATCACAACTACTCTCTCTAAATTCCAAACTTTATCATCTTCCAATCTGATCTCATTGTTCAATGCATTTTGGTTCCAAGTAAGAACTAACACCCTTTGGAACTATGCCTGGTTTCATAATTCTAAACCACTGTCCAACCTTTAACTTGCTGTGTTTAACCTCATGTTTCCGATTGCAGTATTTTTTGCATTCTTCTCGTTTGGTTATTTTTTTATGATCTTTCCCAAGGACCAGGTCTCACTCGTAGGAAAGGGTTACCCTCTTGGATTAAACTTTGATCTAGGTTTCCTTTCTCTCATTAATTCAAATAGGGAAAATCCCATGCATGCCGCTTCTCTTGTTCTACATGACCAAAGAGTTTTATAAACTTGCATTAAACAACAATAATTGTGTTTTAATTCTAACTGAATTTTCCCCCTTGAGAACTCTATGAAAGCATTCTACCATTCCATTATCTCGTTGATAGTAAAGGCATGTTGTCCTGTGACAAACCCCACATCTAAGAAAAATTCCTTAGCTTTCTCTAAGGTAAATTGTACACCTTTGTCACTCAGTAAAATGCTGGGTATCCCTTCATTCTGGAAAGCCTCATCTAGGGACCCTAGTATTGTATCCATATTTAGTTTGTTAGCAATTTCATTGTAAGCCCACTGGGAAAATACATTAATCAATACTAAAGTGAATTTTTGAGTTTTCCCGATTAGCCCCATAATGTCAACTGCCACTTTTTTCAGAAGGCGCTTTCGAGCCCTCAAATCTTTTGCTCATAGGAGGTCTTAATGTCTTCAAGGATGTATCAGATGACATGCATACATGGCATTCACTGACTTCCCTTTCTACCTGGTTATCAACACCTGGCCACCAATGTAAATGTTTCACTGCTGATTTAGTTATTATTATACCTAGGTGCCCCTCATGCCACACAGAAATATGTTTTTTCCTCAAAGCAGAAGGATGAATTATCCTTACCCCTCTAAGAATTACTCCACAATTGCAAATTCACTGTGTATTTCCCAGAATGCTCTGAGTTCTCCTATATGACTTTTTATTGGGCCATCGCTCTTTTACAAAGTCAATAGTTTACAAAAAAGCTTGATCTTACTCACACTCTGCTTACCATTCCTCCAGATCTATTGTGTGTTGCTCTGTTTCAACCACCCACACATTGCTTTCAGTTTCTAGCAAATCCCGCTAATTTTCCAGTAATGTAGAGGGCATCTTAATAAAAAATCTGCTTCTGCATTTTTCTTTCTGGGTAAATACTCAACTTTGTACATGAAGTATAACAAGCACATGGATAACTGGGCTAACCTAGATGGTAGTCTTGGCATTCCCACAGTGGTCACATTTTCACTATCAGTTTATGGTCACATCTAACGATCACCTCTTTTCCAGATCAAAAGAGAGAAAACGTATGGGGAAAAATGTTCCAAACTCCATATGGAGACTTGTGTTTCTCTCTCTATCACTGCATAGCTCTATTCAGAAGGTCATAATGCGCACAAAGCAAAGGCAATAATGACTTCAACTCCTGCACTTTTTATTTAGACAAAACTACAGCAGACCTTTGCTACTGGCATCTGCAGTCACTATGCTAGTACACTGGGGCTCAAACCCTTGTAGAGCAGGTGCAGAACAAATTACCTCCTTGATGTTATCAAATTCTTGCTTACATTCATCGGACCACATGAACTTAACATTTGTTTTTAACAACTCACTTGAAAAGATGGGGGTGTGGCAAGCAAGATGGTGGTGTAGACGTGCTAGCGACGAGCTCCCCTCTCCCGATCATCCATTAATCATCCTGGCGTAGGCAATTTCAATTCTGAGGACACCAGTACCCTGGGTATCCCTTGCTGCCTGCGGGATATATGTTCCTGAGGTCCAGATCCTGTATAGTAGTGTGTTCCAGGTTGGATTCATGGACCGCCGCAGCCACCGGCCATTTTCTCGGCCTGCCTGCTGCGACGTATGTGCGCGGCTCTGGCATTTGATGACTGCGGAGCTGGTGTCCCGCTGGGGCTGCCGCACTGGTGTGTTGACGTGGTGCCATGGGTGTCCCGTGAAAAGTGCCTGACTGTCACGGAGAGGAGTGCGCAGGCCGGTGAGTAGCCGCGGACCCGGAGTACTCTGCGCCCAGGGCCCGGCCTGTGCTACGTGAGCTTCGTCATCCGCTGAGGAAGGTGACCGGACAGCTGCGACTGCTACCCTGAGGGGTAGCTTTCGGGCATTCTGCAGCGGGGCAGCCTGTGCTGTGCCTAGCGGACTGTCGTGGCCTGTGCTGGGGTCCAGCGGCACCTATTGGCAAAGTGCTTGGATGTATATGGCCTGATTACTTGGAGCAGGTACTGTGTGGCAGGCCCTGGCTCTGTGACCCAGACCCAGGACACTTCTGAATAAGTGGGGACAGCCAAAGGAGCCACAGGCTGGTTCTACTGATCCAGGGCCTGCAGGCTCTCTGTATGAACCTACCCCATCTGTCTTACTGCAATGCTGCAGCTCGGAGACAATTCACTGTGTGGATCACTGGGGCTGGTCTGCCATTGCCTGGGTGGCTGTGGGGGGCTAGTGGTGCCTAGGCCCATACCTCTGCGAGGGGCATTTGTTGCTGTTGGGACCATGGATGCTGCCTCCAATACTGTGCCGAGGGGTGCTCCTACCATTGCTACAATTGCTCTATGGCGGTTGGGATGCACGGAGGTGTGGTGTCCAGAACGGTCCTGCAGAGTGACTTGCGAACACAAATTATAACTGGTGGTGCTTATAGCCCTGCAGTGAGTCATATAGCTGTACTGTGGAAATAGACACTGCACTCTTGGTAAGATAGACCGAATGTGGGGGTTAGTGGTGTGCTGTCCAGGGACTTTACTGTTATATAGACCTTTTCTCCCTACCCAATGTCTACTTTGATGGGGGCATGCCCCCCAAGTGACAGGCTCCTGCCGATGGAGTTGGAGGCTAGACCTCACACCTCGGTGGCTTGCCTTTCACTTCTATGGAATGGGGTGGGGTGGGTTGTCAATTCGTATGACTGTGCTGTAGTTCCTATTGTTGTATTCTTTTGAATTTGTGGTTTATTAAGGGCAATGTGGCATTTTCTACATGCCCTCACTGTGCATGGTTTGCAGGGGAGGGAAATGTGATGATGCCCAAGGGGTGGGGGTTTGTTGGGGTTGTTCTCTTTTGGGACTGGGCCTTCCTTTATGTGCAATGCTGTGTAAACGGGCAAGATGAAGTCAGCGTGAGTGCTCGCGCTGCTCGGCTGCTCACGCTGGACGCGTAGATGATCGGCTAGCCGCCCTGCGTCCCCGCGATGCGATGCCAGTTCGCAGAACACAGAGAACGCTGAGAACGCTGAGGCTGTCATCAAGAAGCTACGAATCTCCGCAGCAATTATATGGACGCGGTATCTCTAAGGAAGGAAGAATTAAGGCCACCTTTCGTTTATTTATTTGTACATCGGATTTCCTGCCTCCGGCCCTGCCTCTGCTAGAGCGGTGCTTTAGCGCGGCCTTGACCTGGACCTCATTACTTACTGCACCTTTGGCTCCTGCTTTCAGCAAGTCTCATAATTTCAACATGAGCGCCCGGGGAGCCAAGAAGGGTGGTAAAACGAAGACAGCTTCCACTCTCGAGGCCAGAGATCGCAGGAATACAGCATCTGCAGAAGCAACCTTTAAACCCAAGCAAGAGGTTAGTGGCAGCAAAATACTGCTGGGAAGAGCTGGGGGGGGGTGCGGGCTGCCTAAAGACGTTAAAAACTCCCAAGTTGCAAAAGATTTAACCCCTATGCAGCCCCCATTTGCAAAATTGTTTTTGGGAGCCAGAGCCCAGTCCTCAGGCGGTACTTCCAAGTCTCTTGTAAGCCCCACCGAGAGTGTCACTGAGAGCATCACAACGGTCTCACTAACTATGCTGACTACACCAGCATCTGCATCTAGCTCACAGCAAGAGGCCTGCTTAGCGGCTAACCAAGAGACTGCTTTGGCAGAAAACGGACCTAAGGAAATTCTAAGCACTGACGACGACATTAGCACCAATGGTACCAATGGTACCTCTGTGGCACTACCAGACCAGGCTGCAAACTTGGGCATCTCTCTCTGTGTACCCTCTATTAACCCCCTAAAAGGGGCGTCCATGCAACAAGCTCTACCAACTCTGCCTCTTCTTGCGCAGGAACCTGGCAGCGACTCAAAGATCGATACCCTTCTCAAAGCGCCTGAAACACAGATGTCGGGTATAGCCAACTTTATTCAGCACTTAGAGGCTCCTCTCGGCGTACAAGCTCCCTGGACCCCAGAAGTAGGACCTGAGCATTTCTATTCTGTCTCCGATAGCACACCCACCTCCTCAGGCGAGGATGGGTCCAGCACAAGTGAAGGGGAAGCCTCAATCCAGGACACTGGCACGGTTCAGCGACCAAAGAAACCTAGAAGTAAGAACAAGCGGCGTAGCCAGCTGAAATGGGACTACTCAGACTCCCAAATGTCTTACCCTCTGGACGATGATGACCCCAATACTACACAGTGGGGATCTACCAAAAACCTGCCGGCAGACCCAGCTGAGCCATCCCTCGCCTCTATCCTAGCTTCCATCAAAGAGTTTCAGGAGGAGGTCCGGGCCGATAACCGCGCGGCCAAAAGTGCTTCTAAGAAACTTCAGGGAGGAATAAGAAGGCTGAATAAAACCTGCACTGACATCAGTGACCGCGTCTCCATGGTGGAGGCACGTACCGAGCACCTGGAAACCGAAGCCGTGGCAATTAAACAACAGAGCGAATCCAACAGTGCCTGCCTGGTAGACCTAATGGCTAAGATGGAGGACCAGGAAAATCGCCAGCGCAGGAATAACCTTCGTCTGCTTTGCATTCCGGAAGGGAAGGAAGGGGACGACCCGAGACGCTTCATTGTGAAACTTTTGCAGGACTCTTTCCCTGACCAACAGGGCTGGGATTGGGATCGCGAGGTCCAGAGGGCGCACCGCTTTCCCTTCAATCAGAGACAGCAACACGGCCGCGGCAACACCACTGGAGGACAGCCAAGGGTATTCCTGGTTTACTTTGGCAATTTTCTTCTTAGACAGTTAATATACGACCAGGCTCGCCCCAACTCCAAGAAAGGGGCCAATGGTATAACATTCTTCGCTAAACCTGACTTCTGCCATCAGACGGTAGAGCGAAGATGGCGTCTGAGACAACTGATCTCTCCGTTTCAGCAGCTAGGGGCCGAAGTATATTTAATGAACCCTGCTAGACTTAAAGTAATTGTTAATGGGGGGACCAAAGTTTTTCTTTCTGAAGTTAAAGCTGGAGAATACCTGAACGAGCTAAAATCTAGGAAGAATCTTAGATGAAAAGTTAATTTTCTTCTGCCCCTGTTATTCTCTCTCTACTCTCTACTCTTATTCTTACTCTCTATAAATATGCAAACCTGGTTTATGGTCATATCACGGCAGCATTATGTGAATCTTCAAACCTGACATAATGGGCAACCCTCCTGGGTTTCTTTTTTCTTTTTCTTTCTGATTATTTGCATCGCTGTTTGCTTCATTTTCTCAAAGGAGAGCAAGGGGGCTACTAGCCGATTGAAAAAGCTTAATTTGGTTTTTCTTATGGCGTGGCTGACAGCCGGGCCTCATGACTGACTATCATCATTCAGGTTATTCCTGATTGCTCAGATGAAGGGGGGGGTGGGCAGGGTGGGGGGGGGAGGGGCACTAGAAAAGGCACAGAAGAATCAAGGGCACTTTTTGGCACATACATATTTTTGTACTCACTTGGTAAGATATTGGGCAAGGAGAATGTTTTATTCTTAAAATTTAGATGGCTAGGATAGATTCACTCAGGCTTGTCTCTGCTAACATTTGCGGTTTGAATGATACTTTTAAAAGGCAAAATGTTGCTCAAGGCTTACGTTCATTAGGGGGCAACTTAATCTGCCTTCAAGAGACCCACATAGAGTGTTCACAGAAGCACTTGTTAGATACATTAGGGTTTAAAGTTATTGGGGCTACTACACAGGGTGTCAAGACAAAAGGGGTAGGCATTTTGGCGGATAGAAGACTTTCTTTTAGCAATCCCCGGGTTAAATCAGATCCGCTGGGCCGATGGGTGATACCTGAATGCCACCTTACCTTTAACCTTCCTTTTACCCTCTGCTCACTGTATGGCAGCAATGTAGATGACCCAGGGATTATTAACATGGTCTCAGGGGAGCTGGCCCACTGGCCTACTCCTGTCATCCTATGTGGTGACCTCAACATACATCTGCCCTCTGACTGGAAATTTGATAATAAATGGAGATATAAAGGCAGAAAACCCCGAGTATATCAAGCACTAATGAACCTTGCTCAGACCCACGGATTGAGTGATGTCTGGGCCAGTTTAAATCCCACACAACCTGGCTATACCTTCTTTTCGGCCCCACATAGCACCTTTGTTAGATTAGACTACTTCTTTGTTTCATCTTCACTCCTTAGCAACTGTACCATAGACATTGCACCTCGATTTATGTCAGATCACAACCCCCTTATAGTAAATATTAAGGGATTAGGGAAGTGGAAGGAGGCACCTAGATGGAGCTTCGAGAAAGCCCTGCTACAAAATCTTGACTATAGGGCTCATATGCAAGGTTGGATCCAAGAATTTCTGGAAATAAACGTCGGAACCGCTTCCATAATGACTGTCTGGGACACACTAAAGGCGGGGGTCCGGGGCGAAACTTTGAGTTTCTCAGCAAGGAGAAATAGGAAGGAGAAGCTGGTAATTAATGACTTACAGGAGAAATTAAGAAGAGCAGAAACAAACTTGGTCCTATTGGTTAAGTCAGGACAAGATACCAAAAATGCCCAAAAAGAAGTAGTCCTCGCTAAAGCAGATATAGGGGCAGTATTTGCGGAAAAAACTGCAGCTAAGTGGGCAGCACAGCGGGAAAAAAATTACGAGTGCAGTGATCGCATCGGGCATCATCTAGCCGTCCAATCCAGGCAACAATCTACAAGCATTGAGATACACACAATTAAACTAACCACAGGGAACGAGACCAATGATCCTAACGAAATACTGAAGGGATTTCAGGAATTCTACTCCGACTTATACACTGAGGAGAACTGTAGTGCGGCTGGCCCACTCGAAAGCGAGATAGCCAGCTACCTAAGCGAGATAGATCTTAGACAGCTCACCCCTGATAACACTGAACTACTAGAACTTACTCCAACCTGGGACGAAATCTTGGAAGCTTTATCTAGTTTACCAGATGGGAAAGCTGCAGGAATGGATGGTATTCCTGTAGAGTTCTACAAGATCTTCGCCCCTCAAATCAAAACTATATTCACCGATGTAGTTAGGTCTATCTTTAATGGGGCTTCTCCTCCTGCTTCTTGGTCCAATGCTAGAATCTCTATATTCCTCAAAAAGGATAAGCCCCCACTGGAGATGAGTTCTTACAGACCCATCACCCTTATTAATTGTGACTCTAAAGCCTTCTCTAAAATATTGGCATCCAGAATCTCGTCTGTGATCGAGTCCTTAGTTTCTGAGCGGCAACATGGTTTTATTCCTAAAAAAGGCACCACAGAACATGTCAGGAGAGCCATTACCCTGTTTGACGCAGCGCAGGTAGCAGGAGACCCGATGTCTTTAACACTACTAGACGCGGAAAAAGCATTTGATCGGGTCTCCTGGCGGTTTCTGTGGGCTGTCATGGGCAGGATGGGTTTTGGGACGAGACTCACTCAGGCGGTACAGGCATTATATCTACAACCAAAGGCATGTGTCTCCATTAATGGGCGACTCACTGATCAATTTAACATCTCCCGGGGAACAAGACAGGGCTGTCCCTGTTCCCCGCTGTTATTTGCCTTATACCTAGACCCATTCATTAAACAAATTGAAAGGAATCCCGCCATCTTAGCAATCAGCACCCAGGGCATTAACACCAAAATTTTGGCTTACGCAGATGACCTGGCCATAACATCCCCTGATCCTGAAAACACCATAATTGCATTAGAGCTAGAGGCACAAAAATTTGGGAAAATCTCGGGCTATGCCTTGAACAAAAATAAAACCCAAATAATTATAAATAAAGAAATTACCTGGACTGACGCAAGGGTGGTGCCAAAAGCTAAATACTTGGGGGTTTCTATATCTGCTAGTATTGATGAAATTGTAGCAGATAACTTAACTACTCTCGCTGTAGAAACCAAGAAGGCCCTTAAAAAGATTGATAACCTCCATTTGACCCTCGTTGGAAGATGCAACGTCATTAAGATGACATACTTCCCTAAACTTCTTTACTTTTTCCGTACCGTACCTCTGGAATTTAGCAAAGCTAATCTACAGAAATTTCAGCAAATCTATACGCAATTTATTTGGGCCTATTCACAACCAAGGAGGGCTCTAAAGCAGCTATCTCTTCCTAGAGAGCGGGGTGGGTGGGCCTTCCCTAACATTATGCTCTACTACTGGGCCGCAGTGATGCAATATAGTTCTGAGCTGGTGAGAGAACCCCCCCCAGAAGCCACATTTGGTCTCTCTTCACCATTTAAACTTTTACTCGGTGAAGACCACTGGGGCTGCCTCCTCCGAGAGACCTCTTTCGGATATTACAAACGTGTGAGATTCAAGACCCTCATGAACTCATACAAGGTTTTTCGTAATATCCGCAGAATATTTGGGCTGGGAAGATTTAACTATTACTCTCCCATTATGACAAATTGTAATCTTCCCGCCATTTTTGGCAGGTCCTACTTCTTAGACTGGCACAGGGCAGGTATCACGAAACTGGGGGATCTCATTTCCAGCGAGGGAGTCAAATCATTCGCAAACCTGCAACTTAAATACAGTCTGAAAAATCAAGATGTTTTCAAATATTTTTCCATCTCTAACTTCCTCTGCAGAAAGGTTGGGGGTAAGGCAGGATTCACGGAAGTAGATCTTCTCAACAAATTACGCGACGCCACGGCCCCTCGGATAGGTCTTTTGTACAATATACTAAATAGACAAACCCCAGACGACCTACAAAAGATAGCAGACAAATGGCACACCAAACTCGATTCTTCATCTAGTATATTTTTTAACTCATTAGTATTATCCCAAAATATTTTGCTTTCAGCCAAACTACAGGCACAACACTTTAAAACTATTTTTTTTCTGTACATTACCCCCAACAAGATTGCTAAGTGGGGAGCTGGCAAAGGGACTTTATGCCCCCGGTGTTCTGAGTTTGGTGTCGACTCAATCCACATTTTTGCAACCTGTCCTAAACTTGTCTCAACCCTTCGTAAAATACAGGAATTTCTAGGGGAAGTCACCTCCCAGACTACTGTACTAACCCCAACAGTCATCCTGCTGGGGACTCAATCTGAAAACATCAGGATCAAAAGCGTGGGCCTAACCTTCATTGCAATGGCAGTCTGGAGGATCTGTGTTGCTTCCGCATGGTTAGATACTGATCCTCCACCATTTTCTCAATGGCTGGCCAGACTAGTCGCTACATACCACCTAGAAAAAGCAGTTTACGCTAGGAAAGGGCGCAAAAGCCGGAAGAAGGGCCTGGATGTGTGGGGAAAACTGACTTCGTGGTTAGAACAGCCGGGCTGACCCGTCCTGTTTTTTTTTTTTTTTTCTTTTCTTTCCATGCTTGTTCCTTTTTTCCTATGCTGTCACACTTTTTCTTGCTTCTCTCCTTTCTGATGTCTGGACTACCTTTCATTACCTTCTCTTTTATTTTTTATTTCACTTCTTCTTTTCTTTTCTTTTCCCGACTTTTATAAACGCCATTTAATTATGTTTTCCCTTTTCTTCAGTGCCTTTGATTCAGTAAGATACACAGAGTGGGGGGAGGGGGGAGGGATGGGCGCCTTGAATATCTTTTCTCTGTACCATCCTTTTTTTTGGATTTTGCAAAATAAAAATTTTACAAAAAAAAAAAAAAAAAAAAAAAATGAAACGTGGTAAACAGGAGTCTACCATGCCTTTTCTTAACAAAAAGGAGGTAAGGTTCTTTAATTGACACAGCCTTCAACATAATGTGTTGTCGGCCACAGGGCTTTTCTAATGCATTCCTCTCTCTATCCACAAGCATTTAGCTGAAAAAGTGTTCTTTATCACAGTTGTGATCGTCCATGCAAATCCCCTCGGGTGAGCTAAATTGATCACTAATTGATCAGTCTACTGATGTCATTATTTCCATTACACCCCCTGTACACATCTCACTCCTTTGAAACACAAATAAAAACTATTATATATATCACATTGAAAACATACTACCATTGCATTGATACATTTTAAATTGTGAAATTCACCATGTAGCCTATGGGTAAAAAGACAGGCAGGCATGTAATCTAGTTTAATTGACTAATCGCACAGATAATCACCTAAGTTCATGGGAGGTTTCATTAATCTCTTTGGTTTTCTAGTCAATTCATCAGTGGAAGGCACAGGAATGGAATTTAAATCAATTCCACTATCTTCTTGTCCCATGTTTTCTACAGCACCCCTTGACTGATCTTCCACTTGTCTACCCCTCTATGTAATTTCATTGTTCACAACACTGTCTTGGTTCTCTGTAGGTACTATATCTTCTTCCAGATTGTATGTCCTACCATTTTGTCTCACCGGCATTTCTACTCTGCATTATTCAGAAAATCACAACTACTCTCTCTAAATTCCAAACTTTATCATCTTCCAATCTGATCTCATTGTTCAATGCATTTTGGTTCCAAGTAAGAACTAACACCCTTTGGAACTATGCCTGGTTTCATAATTCTAAACCACTGTCCAACCTTTAACTTGCTGTGTTTAACCTCATGTTTCCGATTGCAGTATTTTTTGCATTCTTCTCGTTTGGTTATTTTTTTATGATCTTTCCCAAGGACCAGGTCTCACTCGTAGGAAAGGGTTACCCTCTTGGATTAAACTTTGATCTAGGTTTCCTTTCTCTCATTAATTCAAATAGGGAAAATCCCATGCATGCCGCTTCTCTTGTTCTACATGACCAAAGAGTTTTATAAACTTGCATTAAACAACAATAATTGTGTTTTAATTCTAACTGAATTTTCCCCCTTGAGAACTCTATGAAAGCATTCTACCATTCCATTATCTCGTTGATAGTAAAGGCATGTTGTCCTGTGACAAACCCCACATCTAAGAAAAATTCCTTAGCTTTCTCTAAGGTAAATTGTACACCTTTGTCACTCAGTAAAATGCTGGGTATCCCTTCATTCTGGAAAGCCTCATCTAGGGACCCTAGTATTGTATCCATATTTAGTTTGTTAGCAATTTCATTGTAAGCCCACTGGGAAAATACATTAATCAATACTAAAGTGAATTTTTGAGTTTTCCCGATTAGCCCCATAATGTCAACTGCCACTTTTTTCAGAAGGCGCTTTCGAGCCCTCAAATCTTTTGCTCATAGGAGGTCTTAATGTCTTCAAGGATGTATCAGATGACATGCATACATGGCATTCACTGACTTCCCTTTCTACCTGGTTATCAACACCTGGCCACCAATGTAAATGTTTCACTGCTGATTTAGTTATTATTATACCTAGGTGCCCCTCATGCCACACAGAAATATGTTTTTTCCTCAAAGCAGAAGGATGAATTATCCTTACCCCTCTAAGAATTACTCCACAATTGCAAATTCACTGTGTATTTCCCAGAATGCTCTGAGTTCTCCTATATGACTTTTTATTGGGCCATCGCTCTTTTACAAAGTCAATAGTTTACAAAAAAGCTTGATCTTACTCACACTCTGCTTACCATTCCTCCAGATCTATTGTGTGTTGCTCTGTTTCAACCACCCACACATTGCTTTCAGTTTCTAGCAAATCCCGCTAATTTTCCAGTAATGTAGAGGGCATCTTAATAAAAAATCTGCTTCTGCATTTTTCTTTCTGGGTAAATACTCAACTTTGTACATGAAGTATAACAAGCACATGGATAACTGGGCTAACCTAGATGGTAGTCTTGGCATTCCCACAGTGGTCACATTTTCACTATCAGTTTATGGTCACATCTAACGATCACCTCTTTTCCAGATCAAAAGAGAGAAAACGTATGGGGAAAAATGTTCCAAACTCCATATGGAGACTTGTGTTTCTCTCTCTATCACTGCATAGCTCTATTCAGAAGGTCATAATGCGCACAAAGCAAAGGCAATAATGACTTCAACTCCTGCACTTTTTATTTAGACAAAACTACAGCAGACCTTTGCTACTGGCATCTGCAGTCACTATGCTAGTACACTGGGGCTCAAACCCTTGTAGAGCAGGTGCAGAACAAATTACCTCCTTGATGTTATCAAATTCTTGCTTACATTCATCGGACCACATGAACTTAACATTTGTTTTTAACAACTCACTTGAAAAGATGGGGGTGTGGCAAGCAAGATGGTGGTGTAGACGTGCTAGCGACGAGCTCCCCTCTCCCGATCATCCATTAATCATCCTGGCGTAGGCAATTTCAATTCTGAGGACACCAGTACCCTGGGTATCCCTTGCTGCCTGCGGGATATATGTTCCTGAGGTCCAGATCCTGTATAGTAGTGTGTTCCAGGTTGGATTCATGGACCGCCGCAGCCACCGGCCATTTTCTCGGCCTGCCTGCTGCGACGTATGTGCGCGGCTCTGGCATTTGATGACTGCGGAGCTGGTGTCCCGCTGGGGCTGCCGCACTGGTGTGTTGACGTGGTGCCATGGGTGTCCCGTGAAAAGTGCCTGACTGTCACGGAGAGGAGTGCGCAGGCCGGTGAGTAGCCGCGGACCCGGAGTACTCTGCGCCCAGGGCCCGGCCTGTGCTACGTGAGCTTCGTCATCCGCTGAGGAAGGTGACCGGACAGCTGCGACTGCTACCCTGAGGGGTAGCTTTCGGGCATTCTGCAGCGGGGCAGCCTGTGCTGTGCCTAGCGGACTGTCGTGGCCTGTGCTGGGGTCCAGCGGCACCTATTGGCAAAGTGCTTGGATGTATATGGCCTGATTACTTGGAGCAGGTACTGTGTGGCAGGCCCTGGCTCTGTGACCCAGACC
This sequence comes from Triturus cristatus, assembly GCF_964204655.1. Lineage (NCBI taxonomy): Eukaryota > Metazoa > Chordata > Amphibia > Caudata > Salamandridae > Triturus > Triturus cristatus. Next base: position 115,606,399 of record NC_140588.1, read on the forward strand.
CAGGACACTTCTGAATAAGTGGGGACAGCCAAAGGAGCCACAGGCTGGTTCTACTGATCCAGGGCCTGCAGGCTCTCTGTATGAACCTACCCCATCTGTCTTACTGCAATGCTGCAGCTCGGAGACAATTCACTGTGTGGATCACTGGGGCTGGTCTGCCATTGCCTGGGTGGCTGTGGGGGGCTAGTGGTGCCTAGGCCCATACCTCTGCGAGGGGCATTTGTTGCTGTTGGGACCATGGATGCTGCCTCCAATACTGTGCCGAGGGGTGCTCCTACCATTGCTACAATTGCTCTATGGCGGTTGGGATGCACGGAGGTGTGGTGTCCAGAACGGTCCTGCAGAGTGACTTGCGAACACAAATTATAACTGGTGGTGCTTATAGCCCTGCAGTGAGTCATATAGCTGTACTGTGGAAATAGACACTGCACTCTTGGTAAGATAGACCGAATGTGGGGGTTAGTGGTGTGCTGTCCAGGGACTTTACTGTTATATAGACCTTTTCTCCCTACCCAATGTCTACTTTGATGGGGGCATGCCCCCCAAGTGACAGGCTCCTGCCGATGGAGTTGGAGGCTAGACCTCACACCTCGGTGGCTTGCCTTTCACTTCTATGGAATGGGGTGGGGTGGGTTGTCAATTCGTATGACTGTGCTGTAGTTCCTATTGTTGTATTCTTTTGAATTTGTGGTTTATTAAGGGCAATGTGGCATTTTCTACATGCCCTCACTGTGCATGGTTTGCAGGGGAGGGAAATGTGATGATGCCCAAGGGGTGGGGGTTTGTTGGGGTTGTTCTCTTTTGGGACTGGGCCTTCCTTTATGTGCAATGCTGTGTAAACTGCCAGATGTTGTATGACCTGGGGACACCCCGGATTGTCTCGTGAGATGGGTGGGTCTCTCCCGGAGGGAATGTTGAGGGGGAAATGCTATGGTGTGCACCATGACAAAATTACTTACCTGGATTGTACGCGGTATCGCTACATTAGATAAACGTAGAAGAATATTTACTTACCTGAAGAGATATAAGGTGTCGGTGGCGTGTCTTCAGGAAATTCATGTCTGGGGTGATTCCATAAAATGTCTGAAAAAAAAGGTGGTGAGGGCAGATTTATGCAACCTCTTATTCTGGGTTTGCAAGGGGTGCCCTCATATGGGTGGCACCGGGAGTCCCGTTCCAACACTTACACCACGTGGTTGATGTGGCTAGCCGGTATGTCATATTGCATGGGAGACTGGAAGAACCCCTAACAGAGGCGGAATGGCGGAAGATCCATGGGGGGTTCATAAAGTCAGCACAAACGCTCGTTTTACACTACTCCATTACAATGTTATACAGCAGATATATCTAACACCGCGTACACTACATGTAATATACCCCTTTATGGAGGACAGTTGCCCAAGATGCCGCTCGCAGGGAGCGGACTTCATCCACATGATCTGGACCTGCCCCACGTTACGGTTGTACTGGAAAGGGCCACGGGCTGGACTATTTCACGTGATATCAAGACGATGTTACTGGGCTTACTACCGAAGCCTTAGAATAAAAAATTGAGCCGACAATTTGTAAACCTCGGTCTGGTGTTGGCCAAGAGGCGGGTGGTTATAGCCTGGATGCAACTGAGATCCCCAAAACATTCAGACTGTGTTGGACTTGGCCCTTTTAGCAGGTTCACCCCTAAATTTTTGCCTTTTCTGTGACCGGATATTGGTAGTTTTTGGCCTCTGCGCACTGTGGCCCAGTGTAAAGTACATGCGCGCTCTGAGTGCGTGTGGTGATTTGGCCTGCCCTCCCATAGGAATGCATGGGGCATATGTGTGTACATGGTAGTTCCTGGTATGAGAGGAGTGCAGGGGCGAGTTTAATATGCATGAACTTGTGAGAATAAATGCTGCGCAATGGTGTACGCAGATTTATGGTGACTGGTGGAGAAATGCCACTTTTAGAAGTTGGCATTTCTGTGTGCTATGTATCTGCCTGCCTGATGTGAATTTCATGTCTGGCTTGTGAGTGACAGGGGCTGGATGGTGTGGGTGGCTCCAGGAGACAGGGTGAGTCAGCCCAGTGGTGAATAGAGAGATCTGCATCTAGATGGGAGGGAGGAGTTGCACCTGGGACCTGAATAGGGCTGTGCCTTTCCTCCACAATGCTGGCTCCACCCCCTGTGGTGTGTCTGATCACTGAGCCCCCACCTAACAATAGGGAAGAGGAGCCTGGTAAACAGAGTGCTCCAAAACCAGTTGCATCTGGTTTCCCAAGCCCTGTGCTGTCTCACAAAGGAAAATGTCCCATAAAAGAAGGGGCTGTGACCCCATGATGGGGTGTGCTTGTGCTGACTCTGAGGGCACACTCTGCCAAGAGGAACCGCCGCGGGACCCAGCTGCTGTTTCCTGGGGGTCCCTGCGTGCTGGCCTGCCTGGCTGTGCTTTGCTGGGGTCTCCCCATTACCAAAGACTCTTTAATTCAGCCTTTGCCCCTCTAGACTTTGGATTCTAGTGCCTGAAGAGCGCTTTACTTAGTTGGCAGAGCGCTTGACTTTTGTCCTTGTGAGCGCTAAAGTTCTGCTAAAGTTGTGTGCGATACCCCTACTTGGCTGGGAATCGAGCGGGAGCCCACCCCACATTTGTGCCACATTGGTATTCTGAGGGAACCCCCGGCATGGGGATTCCCCCTAATTGAGGGTGAGAAGCTGGTGCCCACCCCGCAAGTATCTGCAAATTGAGCAGGTGCCCACCCCACGGTTTCAGTAGAGAGAGAGAGCTGGCGCCCACCCCGCTTTGTATTTATTGGAAACGAGAGCCTACCCCGTATTGCCTCCACGTTATCGAAATCACCGGGCAATGCAGGAAGTCAAGCAACCTCTGTTGAGACGTGGGCGGTGCCTGGACAGGAAAGCAGGAAGCAAAGGCAGGTCTCAGAGGCAGGGCTCCCACAGCCGCGGTTTGAGCCCTGCTTTTCGTGCCAGACGTGTCTAGCGGGAGCCTACCCTGCAGTGAGGAGCCTTCACCAAGAGGTTCCCGAGGCAACCATGGGAGGAGCAGATTCCCCAGGAGAAGGCCGGGAGGACGGAAGAGAGGCGGGTCAACCGAGGCACACTGCTGGTGCCGTCCCACGGCCCCCATGTCGTTGCCCAGAGGAGCCTTGGTGAAAGGGGGCTCCATTAAGCATTACGGGTGGCAAAAGCGGCACCAGATGAGACTGGAGGAGTCCCCACACAGTCCCGTGAGTGGGGCTTGATTTTGCCTATGGTGGGTGCCTTCCCCTGCTAGAGGGAGCACCCGAAGAGCCTGGTGAGCGGGGCCGAAAGGAGAGCAGCATTGGGGCCGGAGTGACACCAGAAGGGCCAGTGTTCTTTCTTTTACTCCACAGCGGCGCCACAGTTGCGGGCCGCTGCAACGTTGTGGGCAAAGTCTATTTTTAAGAGTCCCAGAGTGGACCTCCAGTGTGGACGCTGGTGCCAGGGCTCCTTTGCACAGCTGCCCAGCAATTAGTGGGCAGCTGCCACGTTTAGGCTGGTGCAACTGTACACTTTGCTCTTACTGCCAGTGACAGTTTAGCGCCTTGACATTTTGACATAGGGCATTGGAGCTCCAGTGTATGGCCAGTTGGCCTGGGGTCAGGTTTGGTACCTGTGTGTACCAGGAGGGTGCAAGGCCCTGAGGTAATGTGAGTACCTGTTCCTTGTACTGCGGTGCACTGCTGATTTATGCTTAAGTGCTAGAACCAGTAGTTACTGGTGGTATTTTGCAGTTATTACTTGTGCATTTGTTATGGTTACGACAGTGGCCCGATTGGCCCTGTCTTGTATATGATCCTCTGTGAATATTGCCTAGTGCCAGTTGGCACAGTGTATATTATGTGATTATGTTTCTAATGTATTTATGAAAATACAAAGGCTATTTTTTATATAACCTTGTGTGGAGTTCCTTTTGTGGTGTGCCTAGGGTGTTGCTGCTGTGTGTGTGTGTTGCGCAAACGCTTTACACACGAGATAAGCCTGACTGCTTGTGCCAAGCTACCAAGGGGGTGAGCAGGGGTTATCTTTGGCGTGTAACTCCCTTGCCCTGACTAGAGTGGTGGTTTCTGCCTCGCTTTGGCGCAAGACTTAGCCAACCAGAAATCCCATTTCTAACAGACTGGGTAAGAGATATAAATGAACAGGCAATGGCGGAGCTGGTACGGATGCGCTTTGTCAAGAATAATGAAAAAACAGAGGCCGATAGATTGGCCTGGGTGGCTATGATCCCCGAATTGCAGGAAGGTCAGACTCAACCCATACTGTGCTCTCCGGACAGCATTGATATTCAAGGGGGCGACACCACTGGGACCCAGGACAGACACACACCGACACCTGATTGATTGACAGGCACACTATATTAGACTAATGGCAGTGACATACAGGACCGAAATGTTAGGGTACGGAAGGAAGGTAAAAGGTAAAAGGGGGGAGGTTGCTGGATATTGTTTAAGTTTCTGTTAACGCTCTCTCGATTAATATGTCTGGTTGTAGACACAACCATTGGGACTGCACATCATAATGGGATATCATCGGGCCCCTACTTGTGGTCCGGCACGTAATTATGTCTTGTTGACCAATCCAAATTGTGTTTTATTCTGTTGAATTCAGGTGTTGTGCCGTCTGTACTGTGTTTATGGCTGAAAATGCTAATAAAATATATTGAAAAAAAAACTCACTTGAAAAGATTTCAGTGAAAACTTCCTTAGAGATTTTGAAAAGAATTCCACTAACACCTAACTAAATGACATTAACAAACATTTCTTAGGATTGACTCCACATCCGCTAATCTCAGGACCTAAGTTAGTGACAGGTTTCTTATCAAATTTAAATTTTTATTTGTATACAACTGTAAGACCTTGAATTCCTAGACCTCCCAGTACTTTTTCTAGTTTCTTGTCAAGGTCCTCTTTGTCTCTTCCCATAACTAGTATGTCATCTTGGAAAAATCAAACCCCTTTCATTTTTCCAAATAGATTAAACATAAGGTGTTAGAACACTGCCTCACCTGATGCTAATCCAAATGGCTATCTTTAAAGTGGGAACACCCTACTTGAGAAACGAATGCTGTGTATTTCTTGCCCTTTTTATGAAGAGCTATTTGGTGGTATGCGGCTAACAGATCTAGGGTGAATAATACTTATACACTTTACTATACATTTTTCACTGCTCCTGGGTAAAGGGAACTGATCTACAACAATGTTAAAGGGAACTGATCTACAACAATCTTATCATTTAGATCACGTAGATCAATGCACAGTCTCACTTTACCATAGGTTTTGCTTGCAACCACTAAAGGAGCGTACCACTCCTTTGATTCCACTCGCTCAATAATTCCAGCATCGAATAATCATGTTAACTCCACATAGACTTCATCCCTGATTGACCTTGGTTTATTCCTTGCTTTTAGGAATAGTTTTATCTTTGAGAATGGTTTTATGATCAAAATGTTTCACCCTTCCAATTTTTCTACTGAACACACTGGAAAATTTCGTCGGCATTGCCTTTCCCATTACTTCTCCTTCACCCACAATTAAAACCTGTACTTTCCTTTATTATTAGGGTCTAATATTATATGTAAATTATTTTGATCCAACCCCCGAAGGACCGATGGACCCATCCCTGCTACATACAATTATCAACAACCCTTCCTATTCTTGAATCTGAACATCAATCTTCTGTATTCAATCATGTCAATAGTTTCACCTGTGTAACCTTCTGATGCAATATCAGAATTCTCTAGAAAAGATTATCATTTCTTTTCAAGGATATTCTTCTAATATTTTTGTATTCATAATTGTGTACAGTTAACCAAAATCTGCTGCTGTATGTATCCATACACCCCAACTTCATGAAACAGAAAGGTTTGTATCTAGCATTTTCATCTGCGATATTAGTATTACTTTTTCTCTAACATTAAAACGCTTTCACTTTCCTCCTCACTAGATGTACTAGTACCATCCATCTTAATACATTTACTTGATCACATTCCTGTTTTTTCATCTTGCAGACACACACATAGTGGGTGATTTTCCCACATCTTCTACATTTTTTGCTTCAGTACAGGACAGTTTTTACTATTTGCTAAGAGGAAAGTACTGTCACACCTGCAACATTTAGTTTTTCATTAACTACCCGAAATGTATCCCCTTTTTTATATGACGTGTTCTCTGTTTTGTTGATGGTACCTTTAGATACTACCTAAGTCTTAGGTTCATTAGTTTGCTTTCTTTATCGCTTTAGTACAACTTCCTGACATTTCTGCCTTACGCACTATAGATAATGCTTCTTTTAACAGCTTCACGATTAATCCACAACCTTTCCTGTATTGTTCAATGATGCTCATGCATTACTACTTGATCTTGTTTCAATTCTTCAAGCGGACCTCCAAATCTGCAATCTAATGACACAGTTCTAAATGTTGTGACATAGTCATCTATAGTTTCTTCATTTTGTTGTTTCCTGTGAAAGAATTTGTATCGGGTGACCCCTATACACACATTGGGAAAAAAGGAAAGAATACTTGCCCAATTGTGTTATGAATTCAACAAATACATTTCCACCCCATCATCATTTCCGAATGAAATTATCCATAAATTCCTAATCCTTCAGGATCCAATGAATGTAGTAATATATTTTTTTTCTTTCAGATGGCAGTGTGTCCTCAGAATCAATAGTCACTGTATAGTTTAAAAAATATACCTTCCATTGTGGCCGTGGTATAGGAAGTCCACCTGGACTGCATAAAATTTCTTTAGGAGGGTTTACCGTAATATTAGCCATGTTAGAGTGTGGCTTTGACTTCCTTCACCACTTCTTTTGAGGTACCGATGTAAGAATAATACAGCACTCAGTCTGGAACATACACTCTACTAGTACAGAATTAATACAATACTTGCTTACTTAATCCCTTTTAATTTTGCAGTTTAACATGATTTATGATATGCGACCATATCTGCTTCTCACCGGAGACTTAAATATTGTTATAAATTATTATCATTAAAAGTATTAACATAAACTACCTTGCAATTGATCAATATAAGTTGTGCAGGTCATTGCAACCACTGTGTATTCTCCGCATTGAATGCTTAAGATTTTTAGCTATGTGTTAGGGTGTGTGAATCACTGAGTGCTCTCCACACAGCATTCTTAAAATTTGCTTTAAGGTGTGCAAATCACCAAGTGTTTTCTGCACCGAATATTGAAGGTGAGTGGATCACTGCTCGGTACACTGTGCCTCTGTAGCTCCCACTACTCCCAATATGGCAGTCAATGCCGTTCAAAGAAGAGCGCATGCGAGTACCGCTGTTCCCTGCCTCAGCATGAGACACTACAGACGCTCATGAGGAAAATTGCACGCCAAAGAAAAAATGGCCCACCACAGCTAAAAAACTCCTCTAAATCTCCTCTGTATTCCCTGCTCCAAAACACCTCAATGTTAAAGGCTGCCTGAGGAGTAAGCACCTTCCGATAGCTTCAAGCAACAGTTTCCGGAAGGAGGGGTTTGCAGAGTGCACACACACAGGGCTCCGTCAAGCGCACTAGCCTCGCAGCTCCCCTGCAACTTTCCTTGTAGCTTCCCTGCCAATCATGAGAAGGAGGCACCACTACAAAGTGGGACACCAGCCTTCACAGTCTGTTCTGCTGCACATTAGAAAGACATACCGTCAAAGTTCCTCGTCAAAAACAAAGAGGTTTGCTGGGAAAAACTGGCTGAGCATATGGTGGTTCATGAAGAAGGCTTCTTAAATGAGCTTCTCTATTATGAGACCAAGAGCTCCACTTCTTCCTAACAACTAATTTCTCCAACTAACTTAGTTAGTTGGAGAAATATAACTAATTTCTCACATTCTAACTTCAACATTCTACTGACGTCATTACTTCCATTACATCACAACTACAAATCCCTGTCATCCTTGTTGTCATTCAAGGAACCATATGTCTTCCATGCTATTTAATTGCTACCTGAAGCCTCTAGTAGTGTTGCTGAACTAACAGGACATTGCGTTGCACAGATTTTCAGATACCACTCAACCGTAACTCAATATGTAATTAGCTAGTGATATCCATATACTATGGCATTACTTAGACACAAAACATTCATTTTTCTGTTTACCTTACACTTAACCCATCAAAGACTGTTGGTAGTAAAGTCCATCATCAAATCTAGGCCTGGCTTAAAAGTATGAATCAGTGCCTCTCTTGTTGCTCAAGATGCCTAGGATTTCTCCCTAACTCGAATCTTACCTTCAAGAATCAACTGTAAAAAACGTATGTTTGAGTCCATGTCTCATATAGAATTAGAGCCTCTCCTTTTCATAGATGAGAAAAATGTTTACCTGGAGGGCAATGCAATACTTCTGCTGCACTCAAAAAGGAGTGCATTTGTGGCTCAAACTGTGTCTGCACTTGAGATAAACAGATTTAATTGCATTTGTAATGGTTCCAGAATTCCATGCAAGAATGTAAAAATAAGAAACACACCATTAGAGCTTGGCACGTTTGCCTACCCAGAGGTTTGATGCAAGACTTTACAGTATGGATAACAACCTCCCTGTACTGTCAGCAGAAGGATATGCTTAGCCTTGATTATTGACTAATGTCATTTTCTGTAAAGAGTTGCAAGTACTGGTCAAGGAGTATTTTCCAACAAGCTATAACACTTCCACAGACTCAAGATGAAGACAATCTGTCAAAGCGAACCAGACTATAGCACTCATTGTACACCAAGGTGAATACTGTCAAAATCCACCATGAAAATATGTAAGGCATGAAGAAGAACAACATTACATGATACAGGAGGTTTCAAGGAGAGCTGCTTTAAATTGCTACCTTGAGGGAGTCCCATTCATTCTGAGGTCTTGTAAGGAAACACATTGAATCTCACTAAAGCTTTATTGATTACTAGCAGGTTCTGCCTTCACCTGACAGGCACACAGCACACCTAATGGACCCTGGACAAGGGAGGAAAGTAACTTTAGGTAATAACATTGTCCAGATGAATAAGGCAGGCTACAGACAAAGCCATTCGACTTTTGAACATTACTGTTTTCCTGTATCCCTGATCAAGTACTATGTAGGGATCATGAAAGGGAAGCAATATTTGTCATTATTCAAACTTGCTGAAGCAATTAATTTACTTATTAGAGCTACAGTTTGAGTAAAAAGCCTATATTTTTGAGGATGGGTCATAGTGTCATTGCAATGACCGAATTATTAATACAATGTGCGCTTATAGCATTATTATGCTGGTAAACGGCACAACACAATCTTATTTAAAACTACTAAGGAGAATCGTATGGTACATTGATATTACAGAAGGTGCCACAGAAACGTGCACAGCCTCTTCTTTATTCAGCAGTGATACAGATAGTGCAGGCCCATATAACGCTGGAGTCATCTGTAGGAGCCATTCCCTTATTTGGATAGGGGTGTGCAAACTGTGATATGGATGCGGATGCACAGGCAAAAAGGCTGCCAGGAGGCACACTGTTGTTTCACCAAAAAGAGATGGTGCACAGTCAGGCAGACCCCGAAGAGGGCACTCTGTGGGGAGTAATATGGGTCCTATGGAACCCTGTGATTGCCCACTATAGGTGAGCCCCCGCCTACGAAGCGATCTCTGTCCACCTTGAAAGTGCAGGTCAAGCGCTGCCTGCAGTGTGAAAGGCAATCCAGCTGCAAAAATCAGCCAGTGAGTCTTTTTCTAATGTGCTGCACCCAGGGCAGCACAACTTCAGAATTGCTCTGGAGGTAGCACATTATCAGTAGCAGGGGCACTGTCCCTGTTTGCACCTGTCACACCTAGCTAAAGTTGTGGTGCGGCACAAACAGAGACACTGCACTCTTGCTGATTTCAACCTCAGAGACTGAACCATCTATGAAGATATCGCTAAGCTTGACAAAACTTACTATGACTCTGCCTTATGAAAGTGACATGAAATGTGTTCCCCTTGCACAAAATGACCTTTCAAAGACAGCTGGAGCTGTTAACAATAATTTGAAGCAGCTTCACAGATGTCTGATTTACTAAAAAATCAAAGTAGCAGTCAGGGCCGAACTGGAGAACCAATGTAGCCCTGGAAAAAATGCATAAACCTGCATTTCCCTTTGTCTCCCCCTGCTATCTTTCTTTTTCCATCCATGAATTCTCTTTCTCGTCTTCTCTGTTCTATCTCTTCCCTCTCTCTGATCAGTTTCTCCCTACCAACTCCCTCCTTCACTCTCTTTCTCTCTCTCTTGAAGCATCCCCATGCCTGCTGCAGTTAACCTCAAGAACACAAGAAAAAGCCCCCACCAATTTTAAAAAAAATACAGGGAATTATTTAAAATGAAACAAGACTAAAACAACAAAAATCCAATCAGTGGAATCAGAGATATGCAATAATAAAGATATCGACAAAAATAGTGCTAAAAAGGAGAAAGCGCCAACTGTGGCTATCTGGTTGAGCCAGATCGGGATAAACAAACAAGTTCAGACTGACTACGATGGAGCATGGGTCAGCTACAGGAACCCAGATAGGGCTGATGAACAAGAGTACCTTAAATCCTGGTTATAGAGCTGTATAAGGTCCCACATCAAAGATGCATAGTGCAGTTGAGGAGAAGCATAAGTTCCTAGGAGCTTCGGAGCTACGATGCGAGGTGCTTAGTCATTGAGGATCTCATCAATGTGGGCTTGCAATGCAAAGTCTGGCATCAAGGATGTGTCATTCAGTTGAGGCGATGTGTTGATTTTTGAAGAGCTGCAAGGCTGCAATGCTAGAACCTGCATCGTCATCAAGGCTTCCATTGAACAGTGATTTGGTAAGCGAGGGCCTTGGTTGGTGAAGCTTCACACAATGGTGGTTCGCTGCAGAATGTAAGGTTGTTGCACTGGAAAAACCCTTGAAGCAGCGGCGATGCAGAGGTTCTGCTCAGCAGACTAGATGCATTGGTTCTTCTGGACCCACAGATGGGCAGCAGTAGTGTTGGGCCAAATGCTTCATCTGCCTGCGGAATTAGTGGAATTTGGTGACTCTGCATCACTCTTATAACCCAGAATTCTGTCCAAATTCCACTAATCACCGCATGGCAGACTTTTTTCCTGCGATGCTCCAGAAACGGGACCGTGAGCGAGATTTGGCATCCCCTAGTGTGATTTTCCAACACGGGCAATCGTGGGCAGTCAAGAGTGGTCCCCATGAGGGTGCTGCTCATTGAGTAGATATGATGCGAATCAAGTAAATTTTCTACTCGAATGGCAACAAAATCAACTTGAATGGTTGTGCGCTCTTGTGCAGTGGGCTGCTCATGCTACTGGTTCTAAATTGCAGCGCAAGTAGTGCAACATGCATGTTTCCGCCCATTGGTGGAACTACACAGATTCTCACTATTTAGTAATATCCACCCATAAATGTCACATACCCTTAGCTGGAAGAACACCATCGGGCCCTTTTTCCAAGGGTCCAGGACTGGGATGGCAGCCTTTTGTGTGAAAGCAGGATTCAGCCTATTCAAGTGTAAGTAGGGCTGTGCCCAGCCCCAGCATGCCGTCCTTCCCGTGATGACCTATCCAGGTACACCCAAGCACTTTATTGTGTGCTGCTGTCTACTAGGAATACACAAAGCTCATTTGCCAGCTACCCTCAGTCATGTGACCCACTGACAAGCTGCAGGTACTAAATGGATAATGCAAGAAATTGTAACTTTCAAAGAGTAGAATTTTCAAAATTGTAATTAAAAATACAACTTCACCATGACCAAGGTTTTTTCATTACAATTCCAAGGAAACCACATATGAAATTGTTACCTGCTACCATTTAGAAATAATTACTTAGTAAATGTTATAAATTAACTCCAGTGTTATCCTATGAGAGAGGCAGGCCTTGCTGTAGTGAAAAACGAAATAAAGAGATTTCACTACCAGGTCATATAAAACTTAAAAGTACATATCCCACTTTTTTAAATACACTACATCCTTCCCTCTGGGCTGTCCAGGGCCTACCTGTGGGGGAGACATATGTATTAAAAAGAAAGGTTTGGGCCTGGCAAAAAGTTTGTTTTGCCAGGTCAAAATGGCAATTTAAAACAGTACACACAGCCTGCAAACACAGACCTGAGACATGTAGCATTTTATTTACAGGCCCTAGGCATACGTTGTACCACTTTACTAGGTACTTACATGTAAATTAAATATGCCAATTGGGTGTAGCCAATCCCACCATGTTATAAGAAGGGAGTGCAAACGCTTTAGCACTACTTAGAGTTTGGAGTCCTAAATCCAGCAAAATCAAAGTCAGCAACCAGGAGGGTTGAAGGCAAAAAGTTACGGGGACAACCACATCATGGATGTCAGTTCTAACACTTGTCCCTCCCAACTCAAAGTGGGGATAACTACCCAACCCCTTGGGAGTTCTCATCACCAAGGTGGAAAAACTTGCAGAGATCATCACTAAGGTGGGAAAAAATGGAGAATCCATCAGCATTGGCGTAGTCTGTTCCACAGTAAAGCCTATTACCTGTTGGGAGATGGACAATCTCAGCAGTTTCAGATTCTCACCCCTCATTTTGATTAGCCATATGAGGGGTCTGTGGTCGCTCTAAACACGAAACTGAGCATCAAACAGGTATGGGGTCAGTTCCATCATTGCCCAGACCACTGCAAAAGATTCCCTTTCTATTGCACTCAACCTTTGCTCCCTGGGAAGTAACCTCCTACTGATGAAGGCTACAGGTTAATCCAGGCCCGCCTCATTTAGCTGTGAGAGCACTGCCCCATGCCATGGTCTGACCCATCTGTGTGTGCAATTAATTATCTGGAGAAGTCAGGGGTCTTAAGCATGGGTGCTATGCATATGGACATTTTCAGGGTATCAAAAGCATTCTGGCATTCCTCTATCCAGATTACTTATCTGGGCTGCTTATTAGAAGTCAGCTATGTAAAGGGAGAAACAATGGTGCCATACCCCTTGATGAATCTCCTGTTATGTCCAGTGAGGCCTAGGAAGGCTCTCACCTCTGTCTGGCTCTAGGGTGGTTCTCAAGCCAGAATGGGGTCAACCTTGGCCTAGAGGGGCTGCACCTTGCCTCCTTCTACTTGGTGTCTCAAGAAAACCACTGAGCCTTGCAATATCAGACACGTATGTGCCTTGATACCCTCTGCAAAGCCTGAAGCACTTCCTTGTGGTGGCACAGGTGGTCCTCCCAACGAGGCATGAAGACCATAATATAGTCTAGATAGGCAGCACTGAAGTTCTCCAATTGTCAACATTGTAGCAGTGCGTGTTCTAGGGCACTCATTTACCATAGATATGTTATCCCAAGGGCCTGGCAGATCCCTAACCTGCTGGCACTCTCCTCCCTGTTACATAGCCCGTAATGTTGGTGGCCTGCTTTGTGGTGAGGCTCACAGCCTTGCAGGATCAGGGCGATGTAGGTTGTGTAGCAATTGCCCCCTGTAATGGTATTTTTCACTTTGCCTTCTGTTAATATTGTCCAGTTTACCCATTTGGGCTGCATATCCCAGAAGCCCAAGATGGCGGACATGTTGGGTGCAGTAGGGTATTAATAGTGGCACCGCCTTGAGGGATACACTCAGTATTATCCTGGCGTTCCAGAGGATGGATCTTCCTGCTTCCTGACTTCCTCCTTGGCTAGACGAGCAGAGGCTCTAGCAGGTACATCTCATCACCCTAAACAATTTAAGTAGGAGAAAAAAGGAGGCCGAAAGAAAGCAGATAAATCTAACTGGCATTCTGAGAAACCCAGATTTCAATCTATGAATCCAGTGACAGGCACAGACTCATGGAAATTGTAATGATTTGCAAGCTGCTATCCAAGAACGAGAAAGAGACTTTTTGATTAAACAGACAATGTTTATATTGTGGCCATAAGGGATACTTTGTTAAAGAAGGGACATTCAAGTTTAAAGATAAGGATTTCCAACCCACTCTAAATAAGAAAAGTGTGGCACACATTGAGACTGTGACAGAAAACTAGGAAGCCCAAGTTGCAAGGAATTGATCCACTTGGGTGCCTTAGCCATCTCTTCAATAAACTCTTGCTCCATAATGTAGTAAAGAAGACAAGCTGGTATGACGTAATCCAAGTAGGTTTATTCAGGTAAGTACAAATCTTTGCCTAAAGGTAGACTGCCATCTAGATAAGCAGACATAGAGAATTCAATTTGTATGGAGTTCAGAGCTACAGGAAATTTTGTGGACATTGAGATAGCTAAACAATTAAAGATTTTGTGTGAAAAGAAGATAGCTCCAGAAGTGGTGCAGGTAGTGGATGACAGCTTTCTCTCTGGTGATCCAGTAATCTTTCAAACAACAGATTGCACAAATGGTTTGTTCTACCCTTGCTAGAAACCTTTCGGAAAAGATCAAGTTTGATGTTATTAGAGCCCCACAATATGATTTTATCCTGGGAATGCCTCGTTTAGTGTTGCATAATCCTAGGATTGACTGGACAGCGTGGTCTCTTCAGTTCCTTTCTTCATATTGTTAGTAAAGATGCGTGCTTCAAGAGACAGATGCTATTGACTCATCTTCACGATTACACATAGCTATGGTTGCGGAAAAGAATATAGAACTACCATCCCAATATGAACAATTTGTAAAAGTGTTCAGTGAAAAAGAAGCCGAGATGTGGCCTTCATATATGCCTTGCAATTGTCAAGTCCACTTAGTACCCAGAACAAGTGTATCCAGTTTTTGAATATATGCTTTATCCTACAACGAGAATAAACATTTAGGAACGTTTCCCGACAAATACTTGGTTAACTGATTAATCTGACTCTCTAGATTCCCAGCAGTGTCACCTCTCTTCTTTCTTCCCAATGCTAATGGGGCATTACAAGCTTGTATAGCTTACCGGACTGTGAACAAGATCACTATTAAAAACCGGTACTCACTATCTCTAATCCCAGTTTTACTTGACCAAGTGAAGACGCCAATAATCTGTGCAAAACTAGATATGAGAGGGGCATACCATTAGGTCCACATGAGGTCAGGGATGAATAGAAATTGACTTTAAAACTTGCTATGGGTTCTTTGAATACCCCGCTATGCCCTTTGGATTGTGCAAAGCTCCTGCAGCATTTCAGTTTGTCTTGAACAATGCCCTAAGGCACTATTTAGACATGTTTATCATAGTCTATATAAATGGCATCCTCATCTCTTCAGAGTACAATCATGAACAATATGTAAAAAAGGTTTTGTTGGCACTATGAAAACATCACTTATACTGCAAACCGACCAAATTCAAGTTCCACATCACTCAGGTGGAGTTTCTTGGGGCAATCCTATCCCCATCAGGCATGCGGATGGCAGAACAAAAGACCCAGGCAGTGTCAAAATGGCCCACTTAAAAATCTGCTTTGGATGCTCAGTGCTTCTTTGGTTTTGCAAACTTTTATCACAGGTTCATTGACCATTCTTCTCAAACTGTGGCACCTATCACCAAGTTGTTGTGTAAAAACACACAGTTTATATGGTATCAAGAATCTGAATCTGCTTTCCGCAAACTGAAAAACGCCAACAATACTACACAAAATCTTTTGCTCATCTCAATGCAGAAAACGCCTCCTTGTCTAAGCAGATGCTACAGACATTGCTATAATTATACAGAACAAGGGAACCCAAAGGAATTAAGACAGGGACCTTGGGCAATTTCATGTTATAGAGAACAGTGGTCCCTATTCAGGAGGAATACAATGTGATAGATAACCATACACTTAGAATAGAATGTATGTCTTTTGTCCAGCCGGACAAGAATTTATTTTCATAGTATTTTTCAAAAGTAGTATCAAATAAAACATTCAAATGACAAGTGGGCACAGCCGTGACCAACAGAACACAAGACAGAACAATGAACACAGAATTGGCCAAAAGGCAAGCCAAAATGGGTCTGTACAGTTGTTCTCAGTATAGACAGACACAAATTAATCATTTAACACCATTGCACAATGTGTTATAGCTTGAGTCTAGTGCATAGGGTGTTTGGGTGTCGACGACGTTTCGATGCCACATTAAATATAGGGCATCATCTTCAGGACAAACAAATAATGCACTGCTGTCTTGATAATATATCACACCTTTTTTACAATTCTAAGGTGGCAGAGAGTCGACGGTTCATTATTGGCGCAGGAGCGCTCAACATCTGGACTTTGGGGGTTGCTGACACCAGCGGGATCAATTCTGTTTGCTTTATGGCAGAAAGTCCTGTTGGGTGCTGTGTGCCAGCTGTTGGAGAATGCACGATCGCATTACTTCAGTGAGCGTGGGCAGTATCGCCGCATCTGCTTCGGAGTTTCAATGGAGACTGCCGGTCTCCATTGAAACTCCGAAGGCCAAGTAGATCCACCCAGTGGAGCAGAGGTCCCTGCACTTGCAGGGATGCCATGTTATGCATGAATGAAGGAATATTTGTAGAGCGCATGGTTACTCTGAGGCATGCCAGCGCTAAAGGCATCCGGTGGGCTACGAAGGAATTACTGGAAAAGGAAGGTCTTCACTAATTTTCTGAACTTAAAATGGTCAGGTTCAGAGCGTATATGCAATGGAATACTGTTACAGAGTCTGGCCCCATTATATGAAAACATTCGGCCTCCACTGCGAGCATGTCTGATCTTGGTCACACAGATTAAACCTTTTCTCCCTGACCTAAGGTTTCGGTTGGGAACGTACAGTTGATTCCAGATGCAGATCAAGGGTGGACCCGTTCCTGCCAATGATTTATGACTAAAACAAAGAGCTTTAAATTGTACTCTTTGCTGGACAGGGAGCCAATGAAGAATGGCAAGGGCCGGCCTAGCCGAGGAACGTTTGGGAATGTTCATCAGCACACGTGCCGCACAATTCTGTACGATTTGTAGTCTTTTGATAGTGGCCAGGGGGGCTCCCAGATATAACGCGGTGGCGTAGTCAAGCCGCGACAGTACAATGGCTTGTACGAGTAATCGTCTCGCTGCAAACGGGAGCATTGGAAGTATCTTTCTAAACCTTCTGAGCAATCCATAACAGTTTGCTGCCACTATACGCAATTGCTCTCTAAAATCCAAGTTGCAATCGATCCAGACTCCTAAACTCTTGACTCGATTTTTGGGGACCGGGGGGGTGGCTAGGCAGTTAGGGGGCAGATCATCCTATACACTGGCACAAACTGGTATGTAAATATGGCCAGAAGAGGGTCCCATTTATTACATTGTGATCAGACAACACATTGATATTGTACATAGGATCCATTAGTAATCTCACACATGTGAACTGAACAAGGATATGTTGTTCATAACATGTGTCAACAAGAATGTAAACTAAATACACTCATTTCATTAAAGCCCAGGGAAGTTACCAGGAAAACATCTACTACAGCCATCTGAGTGCCATATACTGGTGGTGGCATATGGTCAGGCACAACACGCTGGGCGGATGGCAGACCCTGCCAGGTACACTTAAATATTCATTTATTGGTGGCTCATAGTTTTTAATATTGGATGATATGTTAGCAGTATCTAGTGTATCTCATGCCCCTCTCTGACATCTCTGTTGTCACTAATCTCCAAATGCTTAGATATGGTTCTTAGGAGTATACTATTTTATAACCAATTGGCTAATGAAAGTATGACTCTAGATTTACATTGAAATAATGCAGTATGTACCAAATTGCATATATTGTCTCATATAAAGAGGAATAGCCCCAATAGTGTTGAAAGACAATACCTATGACATCTGAATGTAACATGATTCACATCATCCTTTGTATTAAAATATGGATGCTGTTAAGAGTTTCTCAGTGGCCCAAAGTACCACTAGGGATTTGGGAGACATTCTGGCTGCAGCAGTCAGACCCACTACCATCTGTCCATCAGGTAAGTGTATCATATAGTGTTGTAAACTATTAATTCACAAATAGTGCAAAATATCCAAATATTTGGGAAAGGGAAATAGAATATATTTGTATCAAACAATAGGAGAGCGAGGAAAGGAGGGGGAACTGTCCCTATCCCCTGTATGAATCAAGTAAACAATGTGGACTTCCCCAGACCTGTGTAGGGATTGGACTCACTGTAGTTGATTTACAGTGCCAAGGAATCCTTAGGGACCCAGGGAGCCGCAGTAGGTTTAAAGTGGGAACCGCCAACAGACCCAAAGTGGGACTAGAGGCAGTTCCTCTCTCGGGCCTCCGATCGGTTGCCTAACACTACAATTTTGTGTACCTCAATTTTGGTTGTTTGGCGCCGTCCAAACACTCCTATTTTTCCCAGCACACCTTAGCAAGTGTGTTGTGGCCATTCTACACACATGGCGTAATTTTGCCATTCACTTTTTCACACTTTTCACCTGGTCCTGACGAAAGCCCCTCATACCTTTAATTGTGGGCTGAAACATGTTGACCCAAGTCAACAACTAAGAGACTAATCACTCCACTACTTGTCGTTCGTCATCCCCCAGGCCACCACGAATAAAATTCCCATGGTCAGGATTCCCAGAGGTATTTTTAACTCACACTTCACTTCATCACACCACTACACCACACCTGCTCCGCTGTAATCAGGCATCATAGCACAACCGGGCGGCATTCGGCCACCCGGTTGGGACCCCGATGATGAAGCATGACACCAACTAGGTTGGTGTGTGAGGGGTCTTTTAAAAGAATCTAAGGATTCCTTGGCACTGTAAATCAACTACAGTGAGTCCAATCCCTAAACAGGTCTGGGGACGTCCACATTGTTTACTTAAATAGAAGATATTGCCACTATTTTGAAGCATATTATGTTGGTATGTGATATATTCTCAATTTAATCAGTGATGTCTGTGATAATTTTGCATTTTCACTTATAATTCATGCTGACCATTAACTAAGGTGTCACTTCCTTCTGAAGCTGCTGGATTGAGGACCATGTATTCTACCATACAATCAAGGAGCCTGGTTCAGCAGCCTACATCATGGGGATCTCATTACCAACAGAGCTGTAGCTGGACCTGGTGAGTGTGATTTTGCATTGCACATTTGCGTTGAACACCACAATGCAACGGTGTGAGCTGTCACATCCAGCTTTTCACAAACCAGATCACATGTGAAACTTCAGAAAGATGCAAAGAAAAATGGGTGTAACCATCGTTTTGTAGCACAATATATTATGGCAAATACTTATCATGTTGTAACCTCTGTCTTTCAGGTGCTGCGGACAATGAGCCATTTGATGGAGCTGAACCATCCATCAGTGGAGAGTGACATGCAATCCAAGCAGGAACCCAATCCACCTCCAACCATCAATGTCAACTGCCAGCACTACTCAAAAAGCAGCGAATGAGGAGGAAAAAGACGAGCTGGTGCTGGTTGTGGAAGAGGACCTGGATTACGAGGAGTGCATTGATGGCCCGCTGGCCAAAACACTGAAGCATACATCAGGTCCGGCTAGCATTGTACCTCCCACATCACCTCTGAGTATTGTCCAGTCTCAGCAGTCTGTCAACCACCTACAGGAGTCACCTACCCCACTCAACCAACACCTCCTCACAGCCTTCACATCCAAGCTAGAAGTGTTGCTTCTCCTACAAACTCCTCCCATTACAATGCATACCAGGCCTTCTCTCCAGCATCTGAGGAACCTAACGCCCCTAGTGAGGAGCAGGTATTCCCTAGGCATGAATCTCCTCCCCATAGCCCCCACTTGCCAGCCCTCCCTGTGCTGTTGGACCAGCAGGTCATATCAGAGGTCGTACCATGTGGAGGGGGCTGGCAGATGTTCATAGTGGCCAGTGAAAGGATGAATTTTTCCAACAACAGGCTGATGTGAGGCAGGACATACATGCCATAGGGCTGTTTTGTCTGACATTTCAGACTCACTACAGAGAATACAGATACAGGAAATCCCTCAGATGATGGATAGGATTAATACATCTTTCTAAGACATGTCAAGGAGGCAAAAGGACATCATATCAATCTATAGGGAAGAGAGTATAAGGAACCATGCCTTGGCTATTAATATGATGGCGGGCATGTTGAAAATGTTCCAAACTCCTCCTTCATGGTCAACACATAGAGGGGACCCAACACACCCACTTGCATGCCACCCACTCAGATGCCTCTGAAAATCCTGAAATAGAACCTCCCACATACACAGGCACCGCCCTGCACAGTCAGACCCCCCACACGGTCACATCCTCCCGCATAGTCAAGTCCCCCACCTGTACAGGCACAAGCAAAAGATTTGCTGCCACCCTCTTCCCCTGTACAGACAAAAGCAACAACTGTGCTGGCATCTACTGATCCTGTACCAGAACAAGCAACAACTGTGCTACCACCCTCTGCCCCAGTATAGACACAAGCAACAACAGTACCGTAATCCTCAGCCCCTGGGTAGGCACAAGCAACAACTGTAGAGGCAGATGCCCCACACCCACCCACACATTAGCCCCAACTCCGTAAATGCACTTACTTTCATAGTTACTCAGCACCACAATTGCGAAGTTGCAAGAGAGATCCCCTATAATCACTGTAAAATGTAAATGCTCACACTATTTGCAAATAAAAATGGATTTTTCACAAATAAATACTGAGTTGAGTGATAGTTGATGATGGTCAATTAGTTTCTGTGGTTATAGGCTATATATGTGACGATAAATGTGTGTGTGTGTAAGACATGTTGATTTGGAGGACCATCTGTGTAACAAGGTACCATGTTGAAAGCACTGCTTAACACCTACCAATGTAGACTTCCATACTTTGAAACTAGCACATATAATTAAAAACATAACACAAAGCTGGTGTTAAAGAAAAATATGTATATATTGTAGATAACATAAAGAAATAAATTAAAATAAAATACTGTTTACTGGAAAGGGAGAAAGGAAATTAAATAAAATCTTCCGGCAGATTAGGCAAGGTAACTTGAAGGGGATTAGGCAAAATAAGTAAAGTCAGGCAGCATCAGTGGAACCATTCTTTGTACAGGGGGTAAACTAAATGTCAATGTCCAAAACATTGCCCCTCGGGTGGCTTATCGTGTTGGGGCATTTCTAGGTCTATCAATAATGGTGAATCTGGGAACGTGTCAAACTCCATGGGAGTTGCGTGGGGACAGCTATGCAACATCCATGGAACGCCTACATGCGAAGAGTAATGCATCACAGCAATTTGTGCTGCATTGCATTGCTCCTAATCCTAATCAAGCCAATCAGGGCCATGCAAAGTGGCCTTGCATGGCTTCACTAATCACGTTTTGGGTTTTGGTAACGCATGTGCCACGTTTTGTAGTGCAAACACCACGCAAACACTTGATAAATAGGGCACTTGGTGCATACTCCATATTTCAATTTAAATGCAGAGCCATCCTTTCAATAACCAACATGTTCCTCATTACAAAAGTAACAATTAACCAGGTCTCATTCTCAGTAATGTTCTTCTTTCTTCTCACATTTAGCATGCTGAAGGCAAAGCAAGACACAGAGCAAGCAGGTGAAATGTGAGTGTGGAAAAACCAGATTACACTTACTCTGGCCCGAGTTCGGAGATTCCACCCCAAGTGCAGAGATTCTGCCCCAAGTCCAAAACTTCTGCCCCAAGTGCAGAAATTTTGCAGTCATAATGGGACTACTCGTTAGTCCCTTTGTGAATACCAAAAAGTCGCAAAGTTAGACTTTTGGTCTAAATGTACCTTTGTGAATTGGGCCCACAGTGTTATCCTTATAGAGATTTTGTCATGTGACACGCAGGGGCTACTGGGCCAACCATTAGGGTTGAAACATTTTACTCCTGATGTTATGGGTCCAGACTTACTATGGATCCTGAGAAACATGGGCAAAGTACCCCTTCTGCACTTTACTCTCAGTGGTAGATGCAAACGAGCAGTCTAAGGGACCCACGGGGGGATGCAGATCGGTGGAAATGACTCATAACGCAAAGAGGGCACAGCAATGTCAATAAATCAATGTGCAGTGAAATACTTATTTTTAAATTTAAAACAATAGTTTATTTCTTACTCTACACATTCAAAAAATGTTACGACATGGATAAACAACAACACATTTTCCCTAAGTCAGGGCTCTAGTGTTTCACAGGCAAATCCGTGTCCCACACGCTCTTTGTAAGGTGGTCAGGGTCATTCCCCATTTACTGATGGCCACATTCAGGAAATGATCACTAGTAAGGGTTAACTCAAGAGTCAACTCAAACTCTCAGAAAATAGTCAAAAGTGTCTTGGCATCCCAGCACTCTTAGCAGAGAGTCCCCTGGGGCCTGATAGGGCAATAACCAGTCCTACTTGCTCCAGCAGTGAGGCAGCATGCAGTGTCTCAGCGGGTGCCCCGGCAGCATGCACTCGCAGGACCCTAGTACTGTTTGGGGAGTAAGCTGCACATAGGCGGAACAGCAGCACCCACAAGAGCAGGCTGTCCTTTGAGCTTAAGCAGCTGGCTCCACCACCAATTGGTGGTGCTCCAGTGCTCCTCCTGAACAGTAAGTTCTGCACTCCCTAACTGGGGACAGGGGGGTTTGATTCTTACGATTCCAGTCAAGAACCCAGTTCCGTGGTGATGCGCCCACTGCATCCTCCTCAGTTCACTTGGGAACTTGGGTGCAATCCGTGATTCTTTTTTGTGCTCAATTGGTCACACAGCTTCACAATTCTTGGACAGTGGACCGATTCTCCACAACACCCTTGATATCTCCAGCCCCTCCTTGCATACAGGGGTGCTGCAGCACTACCAACCAAGACATAGATGCTCACCGCACAATAGTCCATACCGCACCATCCCCTCCTGGCATACGGGGTTCCCGCTAAGGTTCTGCACAGGCTTTGGCACTCGTTATCAGACAGTATCTTCCATGGTGGCCCCTCCTGGCATATAGGGTTGCTATGATGAAGCTGTACAGGCTTTCACTCTCCCCGCACGGCACACTTCTCACAGCTTTTTTCATCACGGCCCTCTCCTGGCATATAAAAGCCAAAGATTTGAATCTGCACATGGGCAAAGACCTGATTGGTTCAGAAACTGTCTTCTCACACCTTGAACCAAGAGTCCACTCAACAGGGCTCCCAACTGGACCTTGCTCCCTGCAATGTTTTTCTCTTCCTCACAAGGCACACTGGTCTTAGCCAGCAGACAGTCACTGGTGCTCCAGCCTCCAGAGCAGGTGGTCTTGGTTTCCATGGGTGATGTCCTCTCATCCTGCAGCGACACTAGCAGATCTTTGCCCCCAGTCCTTGTCACAGGCAGAAGTCTTACAGAGCTTCCCCTCCTCACACAGCCCTTCTGGCTACTTGGCAGATGACAATTATTGAAGTTTCAGCTTTCCCCTCTTATAGTACATTTCCAGACAACAAATGAGTGTCACGGCCTGGGTCTTTGAAGTTTTATATTGGGATTCCGCTTCTTTTGAAGTGCATACTTCTCCTTTCATTCTTCCTCTTGAAAATCCACCTGTCACTACAGGAGATGCTCTGAAGCTGATAGTCCCACATAACAGGCCATGGGAGTGACTAGCGTTCACACCTTGATGTCAGTCACAGTGATTTGTTTATCCTGGCCTCCAAGCCCTACTCTTTGTGTTTCCCTTATCTGCTCCATCTCCTTCCTGAGATGTGTCATGGCCCTTCCTTGTGATTTCTCAATGAATTAAATATCACTCTTTAAAGTTTACAGGCAGAGTCTCTCTCTCTCCCTTCTCAAGTGTGTCCCTCCCAGCTCACAGAAATGCTGTAATACACAAATCTGTCTGCTGGAATTCATCTACCTCTTTATCTCTTCATCAGGCCGGACTGAGCTTCCCAAAATAGAACAAAGGGTCCTCCATGTAATGTACCATTACAGGCATACTTGCACTCAGTATATGAACACAGCTCACATACTGTCCAGTACTTTTACCTCCATGCATTGTGCTACCTCAGGCACACATACATTCAGCACACACATTCACCCTGTGTTGAATGCGCAGTACTGAGTTTTCAGTATTGTGCCAAGGTGTGGCATGCCACTTGCAAGAACACACATTGCCATAACACATTTTCACCATGTGTACTCTACACAATAATATGCCCTTCATGTATTGTACTTCTTCCAGGTACACATATGCCCAGTACATGTACTCCCCATGCAAACACTCCACAGCACTACATCCCTCATGCAATGTACTCCTTGCAGGTATACATACATCCAGTACATGCACTTACCATGCATGCACTGCATAACATTGCTTTATCCCCGTACTGCACTCTTCCCA
Organism: Triturus cristatus; assembly: GCF_964204655.1. NCBI lineage: Eukaryota > Metazoa > Chordata > Amphibia > Caudata > Salamandridae > Triturus > Triturus cristatus. Next base: position 115,630,625 of record NC_140588.1, read on the forward strand.
GGCACCCATACAACCAGTGCAGAGTCAACACTTTATAGTTAGGACCCCTACAATAGTCATGGCGAACAATTCGACATAAGAAAAAAAACACAACGACTCTTTGGCTTCTACCCTGTCCCTCTCCCCACAGACATCAAAACGTACCCCTGTTAAAAAAACATTCCCGCCTATTTGCATACCGGTTTGGGATCACTCACCGCCATTGCGGCGGCAATTGTGTATCTCCTGGGCGAGTTCACCAATTTTCACTTCAGTCTTCAGGTTTGTCTCCGTCCTCAGTGCCTCTCCCCATTTCTCCTCCTTCTTCATTTGGCAAATTTCCCGTGCTCCCTGTTGTGGCGTCTCCAGTCTCTACCAGTTCTGTCCCTACACTCCAGCTTCCCCTCTTCCGGGGATGATGACATTCTTTACTATGTCCTGTGGGGTTCCTGATTGGGCTTTCGGTGATTTTCTTCCTGTATGGCTGCTACATTCTCCTCTTGTGGTTTAATGTATCACTCACCCAAGAGGAATCTCAAGTATTTTACAGATCTGGCAGCTAAATTGCTTTTGGCTGGGGTTATGGTCAGACCACCGTCCCTTAAGGCCTGACTTACTTTTCTTAAGATGGGTCAGGTGTTGTTCCCTGGAATCACGTTGGATCACTATATCATTTATATAGGTCGCTGAAAAGGATTCATAGGGCTTGAGGATCATATTCATAAGCCTTTGAAAGTTGGATGTTGCTCCATGTAAACCAAAAGGGAGCTTAGTAAATTGGTATAGCCCTACGGGCATGGAATTTATTTTTTTCTTATAGGTGCACTTGCCAGTATTAGACAAGTATAATGTGCTAATGTATTGGGCTTTTCCTAGCATTTCAATCATTTCACTCACTTGGGGGAGTAGCTACGTATCAAACTGTGCTATTTTAGTGACTCCTCTAAAATCAATACAAAACCTGATAGAGCCAACTGGTTTGAGGACTATTGCAATGGGTGAACTTCATTCACTATTGGATGGCTCAGTGTCCCCCATTTCTAACATCTGCTGTATTTTGTTTACAATGGCTTCCCACCGGGACTCAGGAATACGGAAAGGGTGCAATTGTACCTTTTTTCCGGGAGCGTATGTATTGCATGTTTGATCAAGGAGGTCTTTCTTGGAGTTAAGGAAAATGCATTATGAAAGGGCCATAAATATTTAGTCAACTCTTGTTGTTGAATAGGCAAGCCAGAGTCTATACTTTGTTAATATATGGGGCTAGGATTGTCAGTCTTCTCTAGTAATGCAGGTTTAGCCCCATTCCCATTTTTTAAAGAGGTTGATATGATAGATTTGTGAAATCCTTCTATTTTTAGCATCAAGCTCAAGGCGATATGCTACTGGGGTCACTTTCTCAAGGACTTTAAAAGGACCCTGCCATTGTCTTAACAATTTATGGTCAGAAGTGGGTTTCATCAATAAAACTAAGTTGCCTATTTCCAGGGTACGTTCTCGGGTTTTCCTATCGTACTCTTTTCTGGGCCTCTTGAGACTGTTCTAGATGGGTTTTAACTATGCTATGTATTTGATGCAAGTGGGACTTCTAGTTATTTGCATATTCTGGGAGCAGTCTAGCTCCGTCAGATTCTTCTTCCCATTCCTCTTTTATCATATCCAGTAAGGTATGGGGCTGTCTCCCATATAGATGCTCAAAAGGGAACACCCTGTGCTCTTTTGTTGCTTGCAACGGATGACAAATAGGGCTAAGAGTAATATCTCTTTCCATTTCCGGGTTTCCAACTCTAGCAATTTCTTTGGAGTGGCCTTAAGGGTAGCGTTGTATCTTTCTACCAATCCATCTGTTTGTGAATGTAAAGCTGCAGTATGAATTTATTTTATGTTCAACTGTTGGCAGACCTGTTTCATAAACTGGGAGACAAAGGGTGTTCCATGATCAGATATGATTTTCTTAGGAAAATGTGATGTCTTCGCATAGATGACCCGGAGACAACTTGAGGTAAGATATACACTTTATTAAGCACCTTCACCGACGGGGACACATTAACTGTCACTGTCCTCTTCCAGGTTCTAACACGTCATCACTGCCTCTGAGGTCATAACATTCCATGAGAGAGGCAGGATAACATAGATAAGCGACATGCTACACTTCTCCCTCCCCATACAAATATTTTAATATTTTTAAACAATCACAAAAAAGAAGAATATACCACTTTGAGATGTAATTGATGAACTAGAAGAGACCTAAGAATAATTGCTCAACATAGAGTACTTTTAGAACAAAATAGTTAAATATATATATTAAAAATGAGAAAGAATGATAAAACAAGTTAAAAAACGAGTGCAATTCATTTTACAAAATCTCTAAGATATGTTGTTGGTCTTTTAATGACTCTATTGCTCTTCCATTGCATCACTTGAACACCATTGTTATTTTTTAGAGTTCCATTGATGGGCAAATCTTTTGCCACTTGATCACTTTTGTGGTTGATAACAGGAAATTCTTTAGGACCAGGAACAACTACCCATCTGCTTTTGTTACAGATGCGCCCATCATGTGTTTTACAGCATTTTTAAAGCATTTCACCACTTCTAACCTCCTGGTGACCTTTGAACAATCCGCACACCCTTTTGGCGCTTTTACCTATACAAATCCCCCACTCTAACAGACATGCTCTTCACTCTTTTTGACACGTCAAATGTTTCTTTCATCTTCTTTTTTGCAGCTATCTCTTTGTTTCTCCACTCGCCCATCGTGTTGTCCACACACACTTTTGACCAAGGCATCCAACCAGGATTTACCCTGGTTGAAGTTGCCCTTCCTTGAACAATTCTAATAGGGATTTACCAGTCGTTGTGTGTGGTGACATACGATACCCAGATAACCTTTTGGATAACTCATCCTTCCAGTCTAAATTATTGACTCTTGCCAATTGAATGCCTTCTTTAAGTGTCTTGATCACTCTCTCAATAGCACGATTGGTCTCAGGATGATACAAAGCAGAGGTGTTGTGTACAATCCCGCAACCTTTCAAAAGTTTTCCATCTCTCATAAACAAAACTGTACACCATTGTCCGTTAAAATGTAACATGGAAAACTTTCATGTCTGAAACGGTTTTGCAAAAATGTTATCACAGTAGAGGAAACAATGTCATAGGCACACACAAAAAGGACAATTGATGGACAGAATGCAGAACAATGCCATACATTCACCCCAGTACAGAGATCTGGGCCTAAATCCATCGTTTTTTTGCTCACCGTGCCATTCCAGTTTGAACACAGCTATATGCAAATCAGTCTTTACCCTGCGCCCAATGGGAACAGTCAAGCCAGAGCTGCCAGGCCAGGTCCTCCCTGGACTGGAACCAAGCATCATAGGACCGGTTTCTGGGTTTCACCCCTCATCAGCCAGGATACCTTGACTCCAGTGGCATGGAGAGCATGGGACCCACCTCTGGGCATACCCGTCACTCTTGGGGTGACAAATGCAAAAAGGACAATCGATGGACAGAATGCAGAACAATGTCATACATTCACCCCCGTACAGAGATCTGGGCCTAAATCCATCGTTTTTTTGCTCACCATGCCAATCCAGTTTGAACCCATCCATATGCAAATCAGTCTTGACCCTGCACCCAGTGGAAACCGTCCCGCCCGAACTGCCAGGCCAGGTCCTCCCTTGACTGGAACCAAGTATCCAATGACCGGTTTTGGGGTTTCACCCCTCATCAGCCAGGATAGCTTGAATACAGTGGCATGGAGAGCACGGGACCCACGTCTGGGCATGCCTGTCCCACTCTGGGTGACAAATGCAAAAAGAACAATGGACGGACAGAATGTAGAACAATGTCATACATTCAACCCAGTACGAGACGCCTCCACCCTGTTGAAATACATCTTTAAAGTCAGTAGGTGCACGAATTTACGGGACATCGCTTCTGTCAGCCTTCATATTTCCAGCGGGAGTTAGCTGTTGTGTTCTTGTCTTGCGGTGGTGAGTTTAAGCCTTTTTCCACTCTTCACAAGGTTTCTTACGCCAACCCAACCCCAGGAGTCCTTATTGCCAACGTCACAGCGTGTCCTCTCCCTGAACTGTGTGCTCCTGCACCATTACAGCCTCCTATGCTAACTGTTGGGGCACCGTTTGGTTGCTTTACAGTCTGACTCTCGCTGTCTAGGGAAGTTATTTGTGGTAGTTTGTTTAGCATCCTTGTGCCTGCAGCCTCTCAGAACCTGATCTTGAAAGCGCCTGGGACTTTGTGCAATCTCCTGTCCCCTCTCTGCAACATTTTGCTTTCATTCAGGTTCTCTCAGGAACACGCTGCCGGCCCTCTCCTCTCATTTCCCCTGCGCACCTGGAGTTACCCGTTGTGGTGCAAAGTGGTGGGTATCTCTCCGTGTTCCATCCGCAGTGGGGTTGTGGAGTTATTGTGGTCACGATCCAGCGGACGCTCCAGTTCTCTATTGAGTGTCAGCAAGGGGGCATTGATCATCAGTTTTCTCAGCCGGGAGTGGCTTCACAGAGGTGCCTTCTTAGCAGAGAGGATTGTTCTTATGCCCTCATTTCAGCAGGCATTTTCCCTGAAGCTGCAGTGCACTTTGACCTTGCTTTTCTTCCGAAGTCGGTTGATTGAGGGTGGAGCACGGATTCAGATCAGCTGACAGGTTGGAGATCCCGGTGAACCTTTATGTCTCCTCGTGTGCCGCCTCCGTCAGTTTCCATTACCCAGCTCAAGCTTCTGTCAGGCTCTCATTCTGATGTTAAACGACACATCCTCATTTGCATTGGCGTTTTCCCCTCATTGCATCTTCGACGAAGGAGCTATCATGCGTCATCACCTCAGCGCGTCCAGGAGGCACTTCGAAGATTCTCCTCAGCAGGATTGGAAATTTCCCTCATCCAAGCTCTGGTGTCACTCTCCTCATCTGTGCGCATCAATAAACTTCCCTTACTCGTTTTCTTCCGGATCCCTGTGACAGGAAACCTTTCATAGGGGAGTGATTGACTTCCAATTGCAGTGTTATAGAAAGAGGACTTTGTCTTTCAGTTCATCACTCTTAATATTAATTAGCTTTTTCTCAACGTGTTGTATCTCTAGTGTTATATTACTGTGACAGAGTGCAATTTTTCTGGTTAATCTGTTTTTCCCACGGGTACAGTGTTTGTTTTGGTTGATTTTCATAACACTAGGTCTGTTTCTAGTAGCTTTGGGAATATTTGGTACTATCCTCATTAGGCTATTCCCCTCTCAATATGGCTGCAGCAAGCATGAATCAACCACCACCATTTCTGATCAATTTAGGCGAGCCAGACATACCATGGCGTAGGTGGCTTGGGATTTTGAAATCATATCTGATAGATATAGGAGGCAAGATCTGGCAATTTTTCATGAAATATATTTGTGTTTCTAGTGATACTTCTACAAATGAACAGTAATTCTTCCTCACTGTAAGCATTTAATCTATCTAATCCCACATTTCCAGCTATCAAATTTTATCAAAAATATTCTAAATGGTTTTTGATTCCATTTTTTAAGAAAATCCCCACAATTAATTATAAGGCAGCCAACATAAAAATCCTTGAGCTGGAAGAGGAAGACTTAATTTTTTTGTGTGGGATCTTTTTTTAAGGCGGCAGTTTGCGCGTACGCCTCAATGAGTACTTACTGATGGCTGTTTCTATTGAGTGCACTGATCTGTAATCTACAATCACGGTTAAAACATCTGGATTGTTGTGTTAAATTGTTAAATTATCACACCTGTTGAGGTAATATTTATGTATACTTTATAATTCTATCTTTGGAACTGTTTTATGAAGTAGGACTGTCATTTATTTGATTGCACCTTTATAGTCCAATGTATTGCATGCTGCCATTTTGATCGGTATTTACAGGTCCCTAGGGTTTTCTCTATCTTTTTATGATATTGGTGCTTCTTTTTATCTTAAATGTATTTTTATAGTCTAATGTATTTCTTTGCTGTTATTTGACCTGTACTTTTATGGATATATGTATAACCGAATAAAGATTCAATTGATTGATTGATAATATCAGACAAGATGGACACAATACGTGAATTTTCTCGATGCTGATAAAAAGTATATCTTGAAGCATGGCAGGAACAAATAACAGTGAATGTGCTGCACTTTTCACCACCAATGGCGTCAAACAAATAACAAACATATCAAGGAGAGCCCTGGCCGCTGATTGATGACCAAAGTTCTTGCCTGTCACTGATATGCTGATGTAATTGCAGAATGTTCTGCAGTTTACTAGAAGAAGGCAATAGGACTTATCATATGTTATCATATAGTATGGATCATTACAAACCCTACTAAATCTGTGAGGTACATCTACTATAAATCATATAACTCGATTTAATTAAAAATAATACCGTGACATTAAAAACTGTGTAAGGACATTGATTTTGTCACAATAGTGCCAACCATACAATTCTTTTATCTAAGCTGTGCATGTTGTAAAACACCTACAGTGTTTCATCTCATCTTCTTTACATTTATTTAAAGCAATTTCATCATCACTGTTATTAAATTAGTGCACTCATTAATTGAGTTTACTTTTCGGTGTTTACTAAACATATATTATAGCGCATTTACAAGTCTCAGTTTAAGCACTGCTCTTCTAATTATGTGAAGATATCTGCAATTAAGATAGATTGCGCTTCTGATGGCCCAGGGCTGAATTTCAGAAAAAAATATTTATTTCCTCCAGTAAGTACGACTTTGCTAAATGTGATTCAAATGACCCGGCACCGCAGCAGAGAACTAATCTCTCAGGAAGAAGGATTGCACGTATTTTCAATACACATGATGAGGCAGAATTCATCATTTCGAACTACTTTTATCTTCTCAAACAGAGCTATAACTCCATCATCGGTGTGACTGATTCTATTGAACTTTGACCCTCTACGTAGCCATGCACAGCGCCGGAACCGAAACTGCAATGTAGATAATCGTTTTCATAATGTGGTACATCAACACTTCCTAGGCGCTGCAGCCTGCGGTTATTTTTGACTGTTTAAGTGTATTCGCTCGATGGTTGCTCGTGTCAAGCTGAGCAGCTATTCTTAGCGCCTTTGTGAAGAGTCACCTGAGAAATGATTAATGATGGTCTGTGCTAACCACTATCAGCATGGGCGCAGCTTCTGACGGAAACGTTTCCCTTTCACGTATCAACGTGTTTAATGAGCAAACGGGAGTTTTTGGATGGCGATAGATTTCTCCTTGTGGTTAAAGCAACCGGATTGGGCTCGGAAGGTCACACACTCGATAAAGGATCCAACAAAAATAAAATTCTGAGCAATTGTAAACAAGGGGCATTTTATCAAGCACGGCGTTAAAACATGGGCTTCTATGGGAATTCTCAAGGGCATATTATCAAGCCCATTATCGCCATTTTAGCGGCAGTTTTCTGCAGCTAAAGCGGCGATAATTTTAACGCCGTTTCTTCATAATATGCCCCAAAGTCTCTTACCAGTGGTTTAGGAAGGGTGCCACAGGCTGAAGTGCAGGCAAGGAAAGTGGGTAGACCAAGCCACTGGTTTGATGGCTAAGTACAGCCTACCTACTCCGCATTCAGTGGGACTCTTAGAGCCAGGGCTGGCTTTAACACTGGTGGCGCCCTGTGCGACAATGTTTGTTGGCACCCCACCAATAACCACTTCTGCCACGGAATCCCTCACTAGCACACTTTAACAGCGCCCCTTGGGCATATTAACAATGCGGCGATAAAACATTATCGCCGCTTTTGTGGCCATATTCGGCCTAAATGCGGCGATAATTTCATCGCCTTATCAGCAAAGACACGCTATCGCGTGTTTTGCTGATTTTGCTCCCGTTTCCAGCACGCCTAACTTCTCATTGCTAATGAGATGCAAAGTAGGCGTGTCTGTGGAAACAACATGGGTAAGTATCGCGAAGGCAGCTTTGCGATATTTACAATGCGGAGAAGCGATTATTTTAATCGCGCTAAGTATGCCTTAACGCAGGAATTTAACGTCTGTTAAATTCCTGACTAAGGCATACCTAACATGGGAGGTGGATTCATGTGATACGACCACAGGGTTGTACCATCAAGCATATCGCCGTTTTACATGGAACATCGCTGAAAAACCAGCAATGTTCCATGGAAAAGGGTGCTATCGCTGGAATATACATCGCCTTGGCGCTAAGCGTTGTTAATACAACGCTAGCCTGGCGAAATATTCCAGCGATAGAAAAAAATGCGGTATACAAGGTCAGCGATAATTATCGCTGCCTGTTGCAAATATGCCCCCTAATGTCTTCATAACCACGGTCTCTCAGATTCATTTAGTTTTATTGCACCACGCATACCAGTGAAAGGTGTCAGAGCACTTTACATCACACGCACATTGCACAGAGACAATCATATGTGTGTAAAATCAGTGTATAGGAAATGTGACATCAGACAGGACTAAAAGGTGTAGTATACGAGTGGCATGTCTTTGAAACTGGTTGGCAATATAGTTAAAGAGTCCTTATTCTGGAAAAACACACATCCAGAACTTAACACTTAACATCATTGTTAGGGGTTCTCTTTAATAATAAGAATTGTTTTCTACCCAAATGAACCCTTTTGGCAAGATTAGGATAATGAAAGACTGAAAAAAACATATAGCTCTAACATATGCCTTGCAGTTTGCTTGCAGTTCTTTGATGACAGTTAGGGGCCGATTCCGATTCCGGCCGCAAAACTAACCTTGACCGAATACCGACCGACACAGACCAGCAGCGCCGTACGACCCATGCAGTACGATGCAACTCGTGTGAATTACAACCGACACGTACGGAATACAAGCCGTATGACCGAGCCGTAGGGAAAATAGTGATCTGGCTGGAAAACCGACGCGATTATCACCGACCGACACAAACCCAGAATGGACCCGACCAACCCGTACCCGTGATGTACGATTCGCGCAGTACAATGCAATGCGTGTAAAACCAGACCGACTCGCACGGAGACCAAGCCGCACGACCGACACGCACAGACAACCCGGCACACAAGCAATAGAGACCGCCACGACCGACGCGTACCAAACACAGAAGATAGGCAGCGTGAACGAGGCAGAGAAGCCCACACGAGACAACAGCAGCGTCCGTTTCCGTCACATGAACGTCTCCTTCATGCCTACAAAACTGAATGAAATAATTACAAAAAAAGGACCAAACAAGCAATGACAAAGCCAATAATTACCAAAGAAAAATACATGGGACAAAGACACACCCACAACTCCAACTATATAAAGGACTACAATCACTACCATCATCCCTTGCAAACAGGAGACACAGCCGGCAGCAAACAGCAGTACACAGCAACCACAGACACACTCACAACTCCCCCATCACACAACTCACACACCATCAGCACCTTATACAAAAACACACACACATACACTCAGCAAAGCCAACACCAAACCACCCTCACTTGCACCCTCACAATAACCATGCCCCCAAAGAAGAATCCAAAGTTCACAAATAGTGAGTTAGAAGTGCTGGTAGACGAGATCATCAGAGTAGAGCCACATTTGTTTGGTACATTGGTCCAAAGGACCCCCATCTCACAGAAAACAAAGATGTGGGCGAGAATTGTGGACAAGGTGAACGCCCAAGGAGCAGCAAGGCGCACAAAGGACTATATCCAGAAAAGGTGGTATGACGTGCACAGGAGGGTCAAGATACTCATCGAAAAAGATCACGCCCTGAGTCAGTGCACCGGCGGTGGCCCTCCTGCCAAACCAGTCTACTTCAGGACCTGGGAGGAGAAGGTGCAGGACATCCTACCACCAGAGAGCGTCCATGGCCTAACAGACATCCCAGAGCCTGGTGGGTACACAAACAACATACCCAAGATTGTGTGGCAAGGGGACAGTGAAACCATGCACCGCAAGCAAAGCTACATTAACCAATAGATAATCAGCCCAAGATGTGTATGCCAGTCAGACAAACACAATACCTGCCATCTCATAGTGACTGGGAACTGTGTCATGACATGCCCCAACCTACAAACAAATAGAGCAAGCCAATGGCACAAAGCCAAATAGACCCTGCCAGACACTTTGCCACCACAAACACACCACCTCACAGTGCAGCTGACTGTCAGGAAGGAATAGTGGGGGTGCAGGTGAAGTGAGTGTATCCAAAAGCATGATGGGGCCTGTAGTCACAGATAATCCTCCCACTCCTGATTGGCCCATCAAGACCTCTCTGAAACATGCCCACATCAAAGGGAGTGGAAAATGACTGACAAGATGGCTGACACTGGGTCCTGCTGTGGGGGGCACAAGGCCCTACTCGGGGTTGTGTGCAAATCAGAAGCAGGACACCACTGACTGACATCCTGAAAGACAACTTGCACGCCCTACAATGGAAGCACGTTTCATGATGGGAAGGAGGACTGACAGCCCTGACCATACTTACCAGCATGGGGAGACACCCCCCCAACACAAACTCCACACAACTCACCGGGTACAATGCATTGACACACACCTCATTGAAATATCAGCAAAAGATACCCCGTACTGGGTGCAGCTGTGTGAAGCACAGGGGCTCACTTTGGACTTGTAGCCAAACAAACATCAGGATTTCACGGTCAGCCATCTTGCCACTACTGTCACACCCCCTCACAGGGAAGCAGAGTCAAGAGGGAGGAAGTATGTGCATGCTGGGAAGGGGGGTGTAGCCAAGAGTATGATGGGACTCGCAGTCACAGACAATCTACACCCACCCACATGGCCCAGAAAGATCAAACTGAACCATTCTCGCCTCACAGGGAGCGGGAAGGGACTGACAAGATGTCTGACACTGGGCTCTGTTGTGGGGAGCACAAGGCTATGCTGGGAAATGTCCAACAACAATATCAAACTTTGTCCGTGACAAGCTGGGAAAAAGCAGTGTACAGGCAGGCATCTGTTCGAAAAGTAGAAAAAGTCATGTTTGTGAACCATCGATGCATGTAGAAACATAACTCACATTGTGTGTCAAACACAGGTGGTGCTGGGCACCCAGCACCAAATGATGAGGATACCCAGTCCCAGACTCTGGCGGACACTGAGCTCTCTGGTGTGACTCTCTCACTGTCCTCTTCGGATGACGATGACCAACCTGACCCTTCCGGTGTGAGCACCAGCAGCATCAACATCTGCACCCTCTGTACCCACGCCTCCAGCATATGGACTCTGACAGGGCACCCCCGCCAACACGGACAGACCAAGGTCAATCAACAACCACAGCACAGGGACACAGGACCCCCTGGAAGCTACAGTAAACACCACCAGCAACACCACCCAAGGGGTCACAGTGTCACCTGTGCGTCCCGCCGCTGGTCCTGCCCGTGTGGATAGGGGTGTTGGGTGGGGTGGGAGGCAGAGGGCGCGCCTTGCAGAGGGGTCTGGACTGCATGATGACCCCCACCTGGCACGCATCTTAGAGGATTTGGCCAGGTAGTGGGGATCCTCAAGGACATATAACACGAGCAGGTCGCCCTCCATGCCCGCATGGAGGCCAAGTGGGATGCCATTACTGCGGTGCATCGGGACATACTCCAATGCCTCTGCCAGATCAACACCAACCTGTCCACACCTCCCCGTGTGGCCACAACATCTGTCGCAACACCATCTGCCAGCACCACAGGGAGGGAGGAGGACTCTGGCGGAGAGTCCCCTGCACCGCAGAGGCCTGCACCTAAGGATCCCCCCCTGGAAGAAGAGGGGTTGTTCGAAGAAGGACATGTGAGAGGCAGATGTCCCTTCACATCCCCCAGGGCCTCTAAACCTGTTCTGGACAATGTTTTTTGTGCGCATCCGTTCACCCTGCCCAATCGCACACAACTCGCCCACATGACATGGAGGGTTCATGTTGAGCCAATGTAGCAGATGACTGTGGACTTTACTCTGGACATTTCATCTACCAGCACTTCCAACTCCAATGTGAACTTTGGATTCCCAAACCAATGTACAGTACCCACCATCCTGTGCACTTCCCACACACAGGTTTGTAAATAAACTCACCATTACACCTTACTTGCCTCTGTTGTGATTCCAAATTGTAATGTTCAGGGAGATGTCGATCTGCTACATAACACAGTGCATGCCAAATACTGCAGCAATGTGACCAAAGTAAGGTGAGTCATGGTGATGTGACAAATGTGAGGGAGACACATGACTATGGCAACACAAAACATACTCACCATGGCCATGTTACTCATCACACACAATGATGTTGACCTGAAACACATTGGCATGCACAGACACAACACCAACACCAGTCAGTGGTAAAAAGTCCACAGGTGAGGTAAGCAGATGTCACTCAGATTTGGGAAGACAGACAACGCACATAACAAAGCGTAGCACAGGTTCATTACACATCAGCAACACGTTTATTCCACAATAGTTGCACAGTAATTCTACGTAACAGTGGACACGCTCTCAATGTGTTGGAGAATGGGAGTCCAGGGATGTGTGGTACATCAGTTGATGGGAAATGTCAACTTCCACACTGGTGTTTGCTTCTGGGTGTTGGGGGTCAGTGTTGACCACACAACAGGCAAAGTACCCTGGGAAGGACAGACAAGATACAATCAAAAGCACAAAAGAACAGGAGAGAAATGCAATACACATACACAAAACATGTTGCAAGACACCTACACAAACACTAGTTAGCAGTACTAGTATTGTGGAGTACACACCACCTGAATGGACACATCACAGCATGCATCCAGTCAAGTGGCACCACACACACTCAGACAGAAACAGAGCTGGCACAACACATTCCAAGCTACCTCCATACATTCACATAACAACCCTGGAAACTCACATTCAGGTGAAGAAGTTGTTGATGAGCTGTGAGCAGACGTCATCATCATCTTCATCATCACTGGCATCTTCGCCCAGGCCGGGATCCTCCACAGGTGCCCGAGGTTGGTCATTGTCATCGTCATCCTGGATGAGAGGCATCTCCTTCCGCACCGCCATGTTGTGTAGCATGCAGCAGACAAGGATTATTTTGCACACCTTTGCAGGCTCATATGGGAGGGCCCCTCCGGTCTTGTCCAGGCAGCGAAAGCGGCTTTTCAGGAGGCCGAATGTCCGCTCAATCACCCTCCTGCTCCGACCATGTGCCTCATTGTAGAGCAGCTCGGCTGGTGTCACAGGTTCCTGAGGGGTGTCAGCAACCACGGCATGTTGGGGTATCCAAAGTTACCTACACACACAAAAATGAACAAGTAGCTGAGTTTTGTAGGAGTGCGGAATACAACATTTACAAACATACACAATGAGAAACAGTCAGTACACACCAACAAGCCAGGCATGCTGAGCTGGCATCTGTGACATCAGCGTTGCAATGCGACTACTCCTCATAATGTAGGCATCGTGTGCAGAACCAGGGAACCGTGCACACACATGTGTGATTGACATGTCAGCAAGACAGACCACCAGAGCATTGATCGAATGGTAGTGCTTCCTGTTACGGTATGCCTGCTCATGTGCCTGTGGTGGTATCAGGGCAACATGTGTCCCATCAATAGATCCCATGACGTTTGGCATCCTCCCCAGTGTATAAAAGGCATCCTTTATTTCAGGGAGTTCAGCTGGGCTTGGGAACTTGATATACAGGTCTAGGAATTGCAACATCCCCTCCAAGACATCGCGTAGCACCCGACTAAACATTGTTTGCAACATCCCACCAGCAGTAGCCACAGTGTACTGGAAGGTACCAGTAGCAAAGAAGTGCAGGACTGCCATCACCTTCACCTCTGGGGTCAGTGCTGTAGGGTATGTCCGGCCAGGTAGCAGATGTGGTGCCAACTGCTCCGCCAACTCCGCAATCAGTGGACTGGTGAAGCGGTACCGTCTGATGCAGTCGCGTTCCTGTATGGTTGCAAGGTCTGGGAACGGCCGATGGACAGCTGGTGCCCTGCAGTACAGAGATGCACAAAGGAAGATTGTCAGTTCATCCACCCATGTGGCCATGACCACGATCAATATCACATGCTAGATCATGACATTACACAATGTACTGAGGTGTGTGCTGTTGGTCATGGACACATATGTCACCTACAAGACCACCACCTCACATCTCAATTCAACATGTCCACATGAGTCCCATGTAGTGCAATGGCCAATTACCTGGCAGTGTCACCCAACCTATGGGCTGCTGCAATGTTCCAAACACACACCACAGTGACAAGTGAGGCCTGATGTCTCCCAGGCATTACAGATCTTTGCCATGCAGAAACCCAGGGTCCCTGTATTGCCACATCAACACAGCAATGGACATGGCGTAGCACGTACACATCACAAGGCAAGCGTAAGTCCCACAGGTAGTGGCCACTGTTGCTCCTGTCGGCCCTACATGTATATCTCTTAGACACACACCCCATCAAGGGTGATGCATATACCACATGGATGTGGAGACTGTCAACCATTGGGCACATTTGATCAGACACATCTGAGACACAACATGCACACAGACTGTGGGTGCACATCAGTATTGTGGCTATGGGTCTCACTGTGACGTACATGCTATCACCCCCATGACTCAGTGTGTATGTGACCTGTCCTAAACATATCCAACCTGACACTGTGTCCGTGACTCATGCCCATTACTGTACAACTGCACATCACAGTGGTAATGTGCACAACACACAAATGATTCTGCCTCCATGTACACGTGCACAGCCTGGGAGTGGCTGCACAAAGTGCCAGCCAAAAAAACAGATGTGGCCCCCCAAACACCCAGGGAATGCAGCCTTACATGCCATGGGACACTGTGTGGCCAATGCTGTAGTGTGGTAAGTGTGCACAGGTGACCCTGGCCAGTATATGTGTGTTGCATCCGTATAATAGTCACACTAATGAGGTCCGACGCAGGTGACACTGCGTACGCATTGCACGGGTCATGTCCGAGCCGTGCGTACGCTTTGTCATTGAATGCAATGAGGTACGACGCGGGTGACAATGTGTACGCATTGCACGGGTCATGTCCGAGCCGTGCGTACGCTTTGTCATTGAATGCAATGAGGTCCGACGCGGGTGACAATGCGTACGCATTTCACGGGTCATGTCCGAGCCATGCGTACGCTTTGTCATTGAATGCAATGAGGTCCGACGCGGGTGACAATGCGTACGCATTACACGGGTCATGTCCGAGCCGTGCGAACGCTTTGTCATTGAATGCAATGAGGTCCGACGCGGTCGACAATGCGTACGCATTGCATGGGTCATGTCGGAGCCGTGAGTACGCTTTGTCATTGAATGCAATGAGGTCCGATGCGGGTGACAATGCGTACACATTGCACCGGTCATGTCCGAGCCATGCGTACGCTTTGTCATTGAATGCAATGAGGTCCGACGTGGGTGACAATGCGTACACATTGCACGGGTCATGTCCGAGCCGTGCTTACGCTTTGTCATTGAATGCAATGAGGTCCGACGCGGGTAACAATGCGTACGCATTGCACAGGTCATGTCTGAGCCGTGCGTACGCTTTGTCATTGAATACAATGAGGTCCGATGCGGATGACACTACATACGCATTGCATGGGTCATGACCGAGCCGTGCGTACGCTTTGCCATTGCCTGCAATGAGGTTCGACGCGGGTGACTATCATGCATACGCGTCGGACAGGCATGGTCCGAGACAGGTGTACGCCTTCGCCATTGAATCGTATGGAGACGGGTGCATGTGTATATTCAAAATACGCGTTGTACAGTCAGTTGAACGAGCCGGGCGCACCCATTGGCTCCGGACTGTCATGGAGACGGATGCGGATTCAAAACTTGTACGAGTTGTGCACTGGAAATTCAATTGGATGCCTACAACAATGTTGCAATTTCAAGTGTTCCATGAAGGTGAAGATTTGAACGATGCAGAAGGCGTGTAAGAGTCGTACTTTTAAATGGATTGTCCAGATTCATAGAATGCAACCATGTTGGACCTATCACTCGGGGCACATGGCACAGATTCTACCTCTGCAGAGCAGATATGAGGCTGGCTGGCCCCCAGGGAGCTCACTTGCCTGCACTACATGCTACTGGACCACATCCCTGCTACCACTGCTGCTGTCTCTGCATCCTCTGGCTCCTGCTATGGCACGTACTCTGGAGAGGGCCCCAGCCTTCACTGAGTACGAGAACCAGGCCCTGCTGGACGGGCTCATTCCACAGTACAGCAAGCTCTATGGGAAACCAGGGGAGCAGGTGAGTGTGCAGTCCACTGCCTTCCTAATTATGCATGTTGTCTGACTAGCAGTACTAGCAGTGTCTACAACAGTGGCAAGCATTCTCACTGACTACTTGCATCCCCCAAAGTGTGTAGGTACATGTAATAATTAGGTTTTCTGCTGCTAAAGTGCATTATTGCAAGCTTAAACTATCCAGGCATTGTTAACATGTCAGACATGCAGGTGATGTTTCCTTCCCCATGGTTGCACTACCTGTGTAATTCATTTCCCTTTGTGATGATGACATGTATATCCAAATGTGTGCTGCACAAATCTGGGGCACGTGTGTTAATGTACTTTTCACTTTGTCATCCTCACAGGTTGATGCCCACCAGAAGCAGGAGATCTGGCTGACCATCTCCCAGGCTGTTCGTTCTGTGGGGGTCTACAAGCGCCGGATCCGCAACTGCCAGAAGAGGTGGCAGGACCTTCAGGGCTGGGCCCGGAGGACAGCTAGAGTCCAGCTGAAGCTGTCACCTCCATGCAGGAGGGGCGGACACCCGACCCTGACTCCCCACATGCTCCGTATCCTGGCGGTGGTCTTCCCTGACCTGTATAGGCAGCTGAAGGCCAGACAGCAGCAGGAAGGGGGTAAGTCCATGCCTGATCTGTGTACTATGTCTGACATGCTAATAGCAGTCTTTTGGCCTGGTCACACTTCCACATTACGTAGGTCTTGTAGTCCAATACTCAGGTCCCTCAATTGTGTGATGCCCCCTCCTCATCTGTTCAACAGGTGTGGCCCCTACAGTCTGTTGCTTATGTCACTAGGGCACTGTGTCCCTTCAATCAGCTATGCTTCAGCTGCCGGTCAGCATCTGTTCCCGTGACTCTGTTGTGTGTTTCATGGGTGGGTCAATTGTTTACACAATGCCTGAGATCTGACATGTGATCAGTGTGTGCCCTTGAGATGTGTACCAATTGCTGGTCTGACTCGCAACATGTGGCTGGGGTATTCCAAACAAACCCATGCAGCAGGGTACTCCAATTTCTAGGCCTCAGGAGTGTGTATATCAAGTATGTCACACTTGCTTAGCCACCTGACTACTGTCCAGGGCCAAACACTGTTTCACGTAGACCTGGCCAGTCATGCCTCCTCAAGGGCATTTAGAAACACTCTGTAATCCCACTCCTGTGTATGAAATTGCAGGTTGTGCTTAGTGACATGTGCCCTCAGGTGTCTGCCTCTGTGTCATTAGGGTGTGGCTTGTTGTGCGTACAACTGGGGTGTCCATGAATCAGAGGGTCAGCATGACATCTGAGATGTGACTGTGAGAGACAAGACCTGTGTGACATATAGGTGTGTGATCATCTGACAGTGCACAATGGTGTATGCAACTGTGTCCTTCATGCAGCTGGGTTACATGCATGGCAGACTGTGATGTGTTAATGTACAGGGATTTGTGTTTGCAGAGACTCATATGTCTGATTTGCATGATGTGGGGTTTTCTGGGTCCTGGATATGTTGTTTGCATTGGATGGGCAAGTGCGCCGGTCATCTGCAGAGTTAGCTTTACCCCTGAGCTAGGATTGGGAGTCAGTGCATACTGTTGTTGTCTGGATGCCCTGCCCCTGTGACAGGAAACAGTATTGACTGACTTTCAGGGCATCCCAGTGCCATGGCATTTAACTTGCTATGAGTGATCCTGCATTGTGTTCAAGTGTGCACCATGCACCCCATTGTGTCATTGCCCTTCAGGACATGAGTGCATCATAGTCTGTGTTGCTGGCATGCATCACAAGCATGTGAAATGAGTCTCTGCCCATCCCTTCATCCGGACACCTGTACTGAGTCAGTAGCAAGAGATGTGCTGTGTGTATAGTGACGTACTCCTACATGTTCACTTGCATGTACAACTGATGTGTGGGTGGTGCATGTTGGCACATTGGGGTGTTAGCATCCAACATGCAACAGACATATGTGTGAAAGTCAAGGAGGGATATGTGTGCCATGGTTGATGTTGAGAATGACAATTGGCTTATCCTAAACAGTGTTGGCACTTTGAGCTGTGTCCAGCTGATGATGCCAGGGCTTTCCCTGTGATGTGATGTACTCACTGTGGTGTGTGCAGTCGGTGCAGGTGACTGATGTGGTTCTCTTACTTCCTATTCCTATCCAGATAAATCCACGGCCACAGGAGGGGACAGCTCCACGGACCAGGAGGAGCCGCAGAGCCTTACAGGGACAGAAGGAGAGGAGTTTGGAGGACCCAGTGGCACGGAGGGCGAGTGGAGCCACACAGATGAGTTGTCAGCACCATCCCCCCCAGCTGAGGGCCACAGCAGCTCTGAGGATGACTCCCTTGTGGAGGCGGGTGTCAGCAGCCACCAAACCCCAGCTAGTGAGGCTGTCCCTGCCACGGCCACCACCACTACCCTCCCATCGGCTCCCATCCCAGAGGTCCCTGTGGGTTCCTGTGTTCGTGAACATGTCTCCTTTGTGCCAGGCACCGCACCCCCTGCCCCTGTGTCCCCTGCTGCCCTGAGTGAGGAGCCTGTGGACTTACTTAGACAGATCCATGTAGGGCAGACATCAATGCTGAAGGTCCTCCATGCACACACAGGTCTGTTGACACAACTGGTGTCATTCATGGAGGGAATTTCCTCAGGCATGTCTGCCCTACAGAGGACCAATCAGTATGTGGCCTCCTTCCTGACGGCAGCAGTGTCCCTCCTCCAACAATCCCACAACCCTCCTACCCCTGCACCACCCATGATTCCTAGCACCCTACCTGTCCCAAGCACAGAAACACCCAAACCAAGGTCTAGACGTGCACACAAGCAAGTGCAGGGGACTGATACCACATTCACAGGGGCTGGTTTGCAGACACACAAACAGTCATCCACAACCACTCCGCAGTCCTCCGAGACCTCTCCCTCCCAGCCCCCTTACCTTGCATCACCTGCATTCCATCTCCCCAGAAGCTCTTCCTCTGTGACCTTGGCCTCTTCCCCACTGACCCAGCAGATCCTGATTACAAGGGAAAGAGGAAGTCCCCACATACAGAGGGGAGTGCCCCTCATGCCCAGACACCCTCCCCCAGGCACAGTCAGACAGAGACCCCCACCCACAAGTCCCCCCGGTGCCAGAAGAGCAAGACCCCCGCCACCATGCAGCTCCAAGGCAAAGTCTCCGTCCTCCATCCCCCAGGCCACCACTCCAGAGGTTCCCCTGCCACTCCCTGTCCCGGGACCCCCCACCCACAGATACACCATCCCCAAAATGCTAAGGCCATCCCCCTAGCATTTGCTCCTCCACACCTGGTCAGATGGTTAGTGCCACTGATGTGGGGACCGTGTCCCCCCTGCCCTGCCGACCTCACCTGCCCCCATTCCGCTCCCATGGATGTAGGCACTGCATTGGAGTCCACAACCACCCCGTCTGACTTGGGCACTGCAGTGGTGAGCCAATCCACTCCATCTGACCTGCCCACTGGAGTTGTGCCGGCTCCCACACCATCTGACTTGTGCCCCACAGTTGTGACAGCACCCACCACTTCAGTTGCAAGTGTCTCGCCTGCATCCACCACCTCTTCACTGCCTCCTTCTGCTGCGCCCTGATCCTGTCCCTGCGGTGCCTGGCCTGCCCCCATGTATGCCCCTCCGAGGGGATGACCCCGGTCCTTAGCAGTGCAGGCAAGCAAGGTGTGACAGTTGTCACTCTACTTCACTCCTTGGCATTTGGACATGGACTGGCCATTGGCCTTTTGTTTGAACAGAAGTTTAACTTTTAATATGCTGAACAATGCTTTTTTCTTTATCCCTGTGAACTAGATTTAGCTGTACATTATGTTGATGATGTTTACAATGTTGAATACCGATGTGTTGATGTGACGTACTCCCTGTGGTCCATGAGATATGTATCCTATTCTGGTGGGTATCCATGTCATCTGTTGTAGCTACCTGGGTGTGTCAGGATCAACTATTTGTGGACATCTCTCTGTGAGCATTTCATTTGCATGGTCATATCTCTGGCTTGCCCCCCTGCACATATGATGTGCTTCCCATTGTCCAATTTGTCACTTCCACAGACTTTGGGCTCATCAACACTGGACCTACAGGTGTGGGCATCATTGGTATAGGAGCAACTGGGTCATCTGTGCAACTTGCTAGACATATGTTTTGGGTATGTGCAGATGACTTTGGGGAGACTCACGTATCCAGGCTGTTGTGACTTGTGATGTGACCAGAGCCTTCATTGTTTGGTAACTGATAGATGACTGACCAGGTGTTCTGCAGACATGAGTGAGACTTGCGGTGAATATGTTTGGCACAGCTGGGCTTCCACAGGAGTTGGGTCCCCTCAAGTAAGTGTGTTGTCCAGTGACATGGCCTGGGCCCATGGTGTGTGTTATATGAGCATGTGTGTGTGTCCACATCCCTGTTCATACACAGACAGTGTTCCCTTGATATGTTCCTGTTGTTGATGCTTGCTGAGTGGTACTGGGTTCATCCCACTACGTTTCCAATGGGCTACCAGATGTGTGGGTGCATGACACACTACTGTTAATTGGTGTATCATCATTGGGATTTGTCAGTTCTGAATGGTGATGATGTTGTCAGACACAGATGGGACACAGGCAGGGTTCCTCAAGGCACCTGTTTATTTGCTAAATCATGTAGTTGTCCCTAGGTGGTACCTTTCAGTGATTGAGACATTTGTATGTGTGTATGACTGCTCCCACTTGTTGGGTTCATGGCTGCGATGCTGGCAGGTGTCAGCATGTGTGCCTTGTGGTTCTCCTTGGCTTCTGCATTGTCCTGGGACTGTGGCAGGGATTCTGAAAGTTACGTGAGCTTTGAGGTCATGGCCATGTACCGCATACTGTGCAGTATGTCTGTCATTCCCCAGGGTTGTAAACTGTCCTTGTGTGATGTGTCTGTGCACCTTAGTTCCTTCCAACATTCCTGTGTTTGTCATGGGTGCATGTGCAATGTCACCTGTCCATGTGGGCTTCATAGATACACATTGTTGCAGTTCAGACTGTGTGGTGTTGAGGGTGGACTGATGTGAATGTTTGCATGGATGGGCCCCTAGCTCCCGATTGTCCATGGATGAGGGGCTATGCTGAATGATTTGTGTTTGTTTATGTGTGATGTACGTTTGTGGCACAGGACACATGTCTGGGTTTCCCTGTTTGTACGACATCTGCCTTTGTCATCACAGTGGAGGTGTCATGCATGCTTGTGTCACCCCAACGTCTGGTCCCTGGGGGTAGTGCTTTTGTGTGGCAGTCTCTTGCTGTGTTAGTTGGTTTACATTCCAGCTTGTGTCACATGTCTCTGTTGTGCTCCCTCTCATCTCCCAATGCCTGATTGCCCACTGCGGGTGTACCAATGATGGTTTACTTTTGTATGGCACTGTGTCCACATCTGTGTCACTGTGGTTCTGCCCCCCTCATGTGTTGTGTAGTTGCCTGGGGATACTGTGACACACACAAACACATACTGTGTCAGATGTGCAGTGTGAGTTTGCCTGTTTGGGTTTGTGCATCTGCACCAGTGCATTGGTATTGCTGTTGTGGGCCTTTGTCTGGGTGCTGTTTCTGTGATTTTGCCTGCTGTCCCTGTGAGTCATATCACATCATTGTGTGCATTCATCCTGGTTGTTAGGTGCCATTGCTGGCATGGAATGTGAGTTTGTGAACTGACACCTACAGTCTACACTTGTTGTTTTGATTGGTGTGTCTATTTTCGAGATGTGTGCATGCTTGGTGATGGTTACTTCTGCTCTTGTGTTATTGTACACTGTATGCATTGTCAGCCTCCATGTGTGGTGCTTGTCTGCACATGGCCGAGAGTGTGTTATGTTTTCACAGCACTGTTAGCCTCACCACATCTCTGTGTATATGGGACACAACCAATAGTTTGCCCCAGAAGTGTTTAATGTGTTGGGAGCAGGGATCATAAATGCTGTTTGTTATTTGCAGCTTTGCCCATGTTGACACTTACCTCTTGGTCACTGTGATGAGGGGGGGTTTAGTCCCCATCACCAAAATGCTCAACATCTGCTGCATTTTGGAAGCCCACACTTAACTTCTGTTCTACACAGTGAGGGGGTGTTCTTTTTACATTGCCGCAGTGCTATGGTGATGCTTGCCTTGTGTATGCCACACTCATTTGTTGGTCACACATGTGATGTTACTCACATTGTATGTTTGTAGTCATAATCACTGATGTGGGCATTTGTCACAGACTACACAATGTTGACATGATATTAGGGGGGATGTATTTTGCTGACATACCTGATGTTGGTTATAAGAAACAATGGTTCTGTCGGGTATGAACAAAACAATTACTTTGTTCTACGAACAGATCGAGGACAATTGAAGAATTAATCCAGAAATGACCACATAAATTATGAAGTACAAATCACACACACAATGTTGAAGTACAACTCACGATAAAGTCAAATTTAGTCGGTGAAATGCTGTTCTTTATACATAAATTGCATCATTTATATAAACACCCATATCATTTGTAAAGCAAGGTTACCAAAGTAATAAACTGTAAAGTGAATTTGTGAATCAGTAACAAAGTGACATAAGTGACAGAATTGTGCATAATATATACAAAAATTGAATACAAAAAACTTTTTATGTACAAAATATACAAGAAGAGGGCCAGTATTAAAGAGAATTACAATGACACCGTTTCACGAATAAATCAGAATATGTGTAGAAACAGGTCTTGAACTGGTCCTAGCTATTGTCGTCGACGTTTCAACCCAGTGTAAGCGACACTAAATCGTCATGTAGGGTCTTCATCAGGACTTAAAATAAACGATGGCAACCTAGCCAGTGGTCTAGGATGACCTAACAATCAAGCGTTCAAGTGTTCAAGGACAGAGTACCTCATCCAATGGGGTTCTCAAAAGGCGTTTTCCTATACGAAAAGCCGTGTTGGTTGAATGATATGCGTCGGATCCAATCCGAAGTTAAAATTCCGTACCAATATTTTAGTTCAATGGTAATTAATGTCCAGCGATCCTGACTCACGCTGCCACACCACCTTTCATAGTTGGAGGTCCTTGAACACTTGAACGCTTGATTGTTAGGTCATCCTAGACCACTGGCTAGGTTGCCATCGTTTATTTTAAGTCCTGATGAAGACCCTACATGACGATTTAGTGTCGCTTACACTGGGTTGAAACGTCGACGACAATAGCTAGGACCAGTTCAAGACCTGTTTCTACACATATTCTGATTTATTCGTGAAACGGTGTCATTGTAATTCTCTTTAATACTGGCCCTCTTCTTGTATATTTTGTACATAAAAAGTTTTTTGTATTCAATTTTTGTATATATTATGCACAATTCTGTCACTTATGTCACTTTGTCACTGATTCACAAATTCACTTTACAGTTTATTACTTTGGTAACCTTGCTTTACAAATGATATGGGTGTTTATATAAATGATGCAATTTATGTATAAAGAACAGCATTTCACCCACTAAATTTGACTTTATCGTGAGTTGTACTTCAACATTGTGTGTGTGATTTGTACTTCATAATTTATGTGGTCATTTCTGGATTAATTCTTCAATTGTCCTCGATCTGTTCGTAGAACAAAGTAATTGTTTTGTTCATACCCGACAGAACCATTGTTTCTTATAATAATCATACCCAGGTTCTGAGGGACACAGGGTCACCCCATTGTTTAGATAATACCTGATGTTGGAGTATGCTGGATGTGTTGCGAATCACCCATCCTATGGCTGGGGGTGGCAGTAGTGATGGGCAACATAAGCCCTATGGCTGGGGGTGGCAGTATGGATTGGCAACATAATCCCTATGGGTGGGGGTGGCAGGGGTGATGGGCAACATAGTCCCTATGGCTGGGGCTGGCAGTAGTGATGGGCAACAGGTCCCCTATGGGTGTGGGTGGCAAGGGTGATGGGCAACATAAGTCCTATGGCTGGGGGTGGCAGTAGTGATGGGCAGCAGGTCCCCTATGGCTGGGGGTGGCAGGGGTGATGGGCAACCGGTCCCCTATGGGTATGGGTGGCAGGGGTGATGGGCAACATAAGCCCTATGGCTGGGGGTGGCAGTAGTGATGGGCAACATAAGCCCTATGGCTGGGGGTGGCAGTAGTGATGGGCAACATACCCCCTATGGGTGGGGGTGGCAGTAGTGATAGGCAACATGAGCCCTATGGATGGGGGTGGGGGTGGCAGTAGTGATGGGCAACAGGTACCCTATGGCTGCGGGGTGGCAGTAGTGATAGGCAACATAAGCCCTATGGGTGGGGGTATTAGTGGTGCTGGCCATGCAACCCCTATGGTGGCCTGTTGTTTGTGGCCAGGATGTGAATCCCCTGTGTGTGTGTGCCATTTTGCGGGTACGTGTCGTTTGTTTATGTTGTAGGTGTCTGACTTACCGCCTGCGCTGTCGGCATCGGTTCCTGAGCCGGTCATAGATGTAGAGTACTGGTATGACCTGCGCGATAGGATTCATGATGTGTTCGTGTCGTACACGCTACTTGTTGCTCCGTCTCGTCCCTGCTGCAAGCTGGTCCGTCTCGTAGCCGTGTATTGAGTTGTGGCGCGAATCGTAGCTGATATGCTTGTTTTCCGGATGCTGTGACGTCCCGTACTTGGCAACCCGTCCGGCGCGTAGGAAGTACGCATCGTACTTGTCATGCCGGAAACTGCTATGGATACTGCTTCCGGGCGACTCGGTTCAGCGTTAGGAGTTACAGCTCGGACGGAGAATGGAGCTTCAATCACAGCCTACGTGTCAGTCGGGTTTTTGGCAGTTGTGCGCTTCGTACTTACTCTACAGGACGGACCGGCTCCGGGTACGCGTCGGTCGCACGGTAAGGCTACAGACAGCTGTCCGACCGGCTATCGGAATCGACCCCTTTGTAGCTCAATATTCTATATTAGGATTTTGACTTATAAAGGACAAGTAACAAAAGGAGCTCTCTTACAGAAGCAGTAACTCACTGATCCATTTACATCATATGCACTTTGTGATCTGCATGGTACACGTTCTTAGCAGCAGGCAATTTAACCCTCTGCGCTACCTTAGGACGAGTCAAAACTTCCACTAGACAAACCTCCGGTCTCTTTCGAGGAAGACGATTAATCACCGGAGTAATCTTGACATTTTTATTGATGCCTGAAAATTGCTGGAGGCCAGGAATACGGCAGCAGGTGCTTTTAAGATGAAAATATCCTTACAAAAATGACACTCCACCCCAAGTCATCTACGGTGCGGTGGCACCGATTGCACTGCCCTAGAGACGGCCCTGCTTAGAGCCCTGGCCCTCGTTCCACTGCACCTTTTAGACTATTGATAGCTACTTTCCTGCTCATCACTCTATCCACAGCTCGGTAGCGCATTTGCGTCCCTGCTTCAACAATACAGTTTTATTCCATTGACAGAAAAGAGCTTACTACAGTAATTTTAGAAGCTTGTTTTAAAGTACATACTATTCTAACATTTCAATTTTTAGTGTCACTCTTATTAATAATTAAAATGAGAGTTTGCTGCCTTTTAGTTATGGCTGGGAGATAAATGCTGCTGGAGTTTATTTAGTTTTTAATGCAGAGTTCTGGCAAAACTCCGCCAACAGCCATGTGGCAGAGTTTTGTTTTCCAATTGGGAGCACAAGCAAGAATTTCTGTTCCCTAGTGCAATTTTTGGGAGCTGGAACATCACCCAGGGAGATTTCCTCAACATGGACGATCGCGACTGGTCGCGGTGAGAAAGCTGCCACTCAAGTAGAAAATCCTGGTTTACATTGGGAACTTCCTTCTGACACAGGCAATCTTTGAGAAAGCAAAGCCGGAGTCTAAGCTCAGTGTGGGGGAATGCTCCTTGTTTGTAAACCCTTACTTCTGCCAGATAACAGTTGAGAGACGCTGGAGGCTCCAGCAACTGATCAAACCCTTCCAGGACAAGGGGGCTCAGGCATTTTTGAAGTACCCTGTGAGGCTCAAAGTAGTCGGCAACAATAAAACGCTGATGTTCACATCCAAAATTAAAGCTAAGGAGTTCTTGGATGGCAAGAATGTATACATTCTGAGGGTCTAGAAGGGTCACTGCTTAGGAAATTGGTTGCCATTTGCACAAATTTCGTATGGCAGTACAAAAAGACAAGGCAGACCCCCAAATATCTAACTCTCCCCAGAGTAAGGGAGGTTGGGAAGTTCCCAATTTTATGTTCTATTATTGGGTAGCACTCCTGCAAAATATGGAGGTTCTTTTTTCAGCAAGAGAGGTACCATGGATGGCTCCGTGCAACATATGGAGCTTCCAACCATCTATGAACTAGCCCTAGGAGAGGAGGCAAGAGGGTGCCTGTTAAGGCAGATTGAGCTGAGCTACTACAAATAAGTTACGTTCCAGATCGTGAGAGAAGCTTGGAAAATTTGGATTGAGGTTAGGAAAAAGCTGGAAATTAATGGGTATAATCGGTGGATCACTGACAGAATATCGAGGAGCAGAATATCGAGCTGCCAGAATATCGATGAGAAAATATCGATTGACAGAATATCGAATTCCTATATACAAACAGGTAAGTACAAGAATATCGAATTCTAAATATCGTTGTAAATAATATAGTTTGCTAAAATACCGACTTTTTTAAATGTCTTAAAAGTAATATAACATTAATTAAATAATAAATGTAATTATGTAAAACATACTTAAAAATAATTTTTAAAAGTTAAAATTAATAAATAATAAATGTAATGTAAAAAAAATAAACATGTTTTTTATTTTTTTTAATATATATTAACTTAATAATATTAAAAATAATTAATATTTTTAATTATAAAATGTAAAAAACATAAATTAAAATATAATTATATATATATATATAGTGTATCTGGCAACAATATACTGATACAGGGTGTCTGTTTCTCCTCGGGGAATGTCACGTATCCATTTGAAGGTTCTTGGGCTTGTTTTGTATGAACATATATATTTTTAATGATTGGTTTTAAAGGCAGGGTAGGTTTTTATTTACCTGGTGTCTTTTTTATTGATCATTTTAAATATGTCACAAGCCATCTTTTAGCTCATTATCTTACAACTGCATTTTTGAATAATTAATGTCAATTGTTTACTGCACTTTATCTATCTATGTCTCCTACCTCAACTCGCAAAATTTGCATCACTAAGCATCAGTCACTTTATGTCCTTTTAACACAGTGGCATTTATGCACTTTATTTGATCAACTAGATGTTAAACAAAGTGTTGGACTATTGTGGAAATGTTTATAGATTAATCATTTTTTGACTTCTTTCTTTATTCTCTAACACGGTTAAGTAAGCACCATATATAGTAATCATGTGTCAGGAAAACTTTTTTATTGTCATTAATTACCAACTAGGGGAAATGTTTAGAAGAAACTGAACTTTACAAATAGTGGCATTTAAGCTTTTGAATTTTCAAGTACACCTTCTTGGTAATTGTTTTTGCATTAGCAATATATGACTATGTTAAAAATGACGAGACAAACAGTAACTTTTCCATGTTTACTACTAAGGTAATTAGCACTAGCACTTTAAATTGAGGGCTTGTCAATGCGTGTGGTCAGGTGATCAAGGCTGCTTGGACGGCCGAAACGCGTCCTGGACATCGAAATTGGGAAATAAATAAAGCAAACTGTTCTGGTATAACAGTGGTCTGTGCCCGTAATTTTCCTTCAGGAAAAAGAATTGCGAGTTGCTTCATATATATATATATATATATATATATTATCTACTGGCGGTCGCCAGTAGATAGTTATAGTTAGGATCGTGTTTCCATAGGAAATCTCAAAATTCTATTTTGAATAACTTTGGCGCCGGTTGACGAATCCTCGCTAAAGTTTCAAAACTAATGGGGCGCTCCGTTCAGCTCCAACCCTGAAAGTCTCGGGGTGATTCGTCAAGGGGGGGCCGAGAGAAAAGATGGAGACTGTTACCCGCAGTCACTTTTCTGAAGAGTTTAGTCTGTAAAGTGTTAGCAGAGGCTTTTACTTTTACATGGCGCATGTATTAGCAGGTGATTGTATATACTATTATCTGATATTGAAAGCTCCTACTTTGATTATCTTAAAATATGCACGCCACTTGGCGAAAGCACCAAACATCAGGAGCAAGTGTATTACTACAAACTGTTCAGTAGATATCTGTGCAGTAATGGAATATAAATACGCATTGTAATCCAGATCATTAACGAGGAAATGCATAACATTATTATGGCTTTCATACTGTTATGCAATTGTTAGAACGGTTTATGTTGCATTACTCAGGGCAGTTATATGAATTAAATATGACTCGTGACAAGTTACAATATGGCGGCCACTTGCGATGGGAGGTATCACCTGAATGTGAGTCCTTCCCTCTATGTTGAGTTCTTGGTTTATGAAATGCACTGTGTCACAAGCGTCCAATGTGTGATCAAGAGAGTTCACTCTCGCAACGCGTTACGTTGGAATAAAGATTTGCTATTGAAAACCTAAACCGAGAGCGCGCTATACTTTGAACTTTCGAATTATATATATATATATATATATATATATATATATATATATATATATATATATATATATATATATATATATTACCTACTGGCAGTCGCCAGTAGGTAGTTATAGTTAGGACCACGTTTCCATAGGAAATCCGCAACATTCTATTTTGAATAACTTTGGCGCCGGTCGACGAATCCTCGCGAATTTTTCAAAATAGGTGGGGCGCTCCGCTCCGCTCCTACCCTGAAAGTCTCGGGGGGATTCGTCAAGCGGGGGCTGAGATAAAAGGGGGGTCCCAAAACGCGTTTTTCCCATGCATTTTTCCATAGGACCTTTAGACACGGCTACAGCCCGAACGGCTGAACAGAATTACTAGAAATTTGGCAGAGAGGTAGTCCTCAGGTCAAGGAAGTGCCTTTTGTAGGTTTGGTTTAAATCTGTTCAGTAGATTATGAGAAAATAGCCTTTAAATCAATATATATATCTGTAAGGGCGCTCCGTGCGCGCTGGGTGCGCGCACCTCGCCGTGCGCGAGCGCAATTCTGATTGGTTGTTAGATCTTAGTAAACATTCGAATCGGTGGAAATCAGGAAGCGGCGGCCGCCATTTTGTCTATCGCATAAAAAGGGGGTGATAAACAAAGGGGGAGAGCTTGAAAAGGGGGCAGAGTGGGTAGAAATTGACTCAGTAGGCATTGTAAGGGGGTCAAAGTAGGACCTTGTAGGGCAAAAAAAAAGATTTATATTTTGTTAAAAAATATCGCTGAGTGCGCGCACCCAGCGCGCACCCAGAAAAAAACTTTATTAAACAAATAAAAAAAAAATCGCATTTAAGTGTTTAGATATAAGGTGGCTCTAAAAAGAGCCCTTGTGTTTATTGTTTGTTTTTTGGTACCTACAAGTAAGTACCGATGCAGAGTCTAAGGTTTAAGAGCAAGACTCTGTTGCCTTCATCAGTGAAGTCCTTGAGTGTACGGCACTAACTGCGTACAGTGGGCGCGCGGTGCGCGAAGCGCACCGTGCGCGCACGGAACGAACTGCGTTAAGTGGGCGTGCACGCCACGAATGGCGTAAAGTAACTTAGCATTTAAAAAACCGTACAAATTCACTGAAAAAACCATAGGTTTCACACACGTTATAGTTAGGAATTAGCATTTAAAAAACCTTGCAAATTCACTGAAAAAACCATAGGTTTCAGACATGTTATAGTTAGCGGAAATTTTACTGATAAAAAACCAATGAAATTCCCCCGTTATAGTTAGTGCAGGCAACTATAACTCACGCGACCGCAATCTTCTGCTGATGACATATGTGTCTTTATGAAAAAAAAATATTTGTAATATATGTATAGCTAAAAATTTATGGAAGAAGACATGGGCAAATAAGTGTCTAAATACAGTATTAGCATCAGCAGAGGATTGCGGTCGCGTGAGTTATAGTTGCCTGCACTAACTATAACGGGGGAATTTCATTGGTTTTTTATCAGTAAAATTTCCGCTAACTATAACATGTCTGAAACCTATGGTTTTTTCAGTGAATTTGCAAGGTTTTTTAAATGCTAATTCCTAACTATAACGTGTGTGAAACCTATGGTTTTTTCAGTGAATATATATATATATATATATGTATATATATATTCACTGAAAAAACCATAGGTTTGAGGCACGTTATAGTTAGGAATTAGCATTTAAAAAACCTTAGAAATTCACTGAAAAAACCATAGGTTTCAGGGGCGTTATAGTTAGCTGGACTTTCACTCGTACAAAGCCATTGAAATTCCCCCGTTATAGTAAGTTCAGCTAACTATAACTCGCGCGCCCGCAATGCACTGCTGATGACGTCACATATTACATCACTCATGACATGGTCAGTGACATCACTCATGACATCACTGGGACCCCATCCCCCAGGGTCTGCAACCTAATTCTTATTGTTGAAAAAAAAGAAATGTGGCCCTCCAAAGGCCTTAATCGGCCCCGGGGACCCCAACCCCCGGGTCATGGCCTTTTCTTTTTTTTTTATTCTTTAGGAGGGGGCTGCGCTGCCCCCCTCCTCAGGCCACTTATGGCCCCGGGGACCCCTTCCCCCGGGGCCGGCCTTTGTTTTTAAAAAAATATATATTTATGGAAAAACCTAGGACATGCTGGACAAACCGTATGTACCTATCACCATGACGATTTGCGTGATATTCATTAAAAGGCGACTATGCATAGAATGAATCCACATGGAATGTATTTACACCGCTAGTGAAGCTCTGACGTGTCTGATGCCCTACCGTGCCTAATCCCGGCGCCCCCGCCGGTGGGTACTCTCCAAGTAGACACCCTTGTCGTTTATTTATAAAAACATGGGTAGCTATTGAAGGGCACATTTAATATACACGCACACCAAGCCATTCAAAGGGGATTCGACAAAAATTCGACCAAACTATGCAAGAAACCCCCCTCACGGTTAATAAAACACACATCCACCGCCGGATGTGTAATACTTTTTATTTTACTCTCTGGAAAGGAGACGAACCTCACTTGAGAGTCACAGCGTGCTCCTGGCTGAGCCCAATGCTGTGTTACACCCACCAGTGCCCGCCGAGTGCCTCACACCTCTGTGTTGTATTCCACCAGCTAGTGCGTATGGTATGACACTCTCTAGCCCATGTGCACTGTAACACCACCCCGTGCCACACTTGCCTTTGCATGGGTTATATTGCCCCATCTAACGTGCCTTCCTGGATGCCTATGTTATAACGCACAGCGCTATGCCATACATATTACAATCTGGGATCCATATCTTTGTCACAGTGCATATGCAACATTACACTCACCAGCACATATTTTATATTACAACTTTAGAGACTAGTTGGGTTACACAACACTGCCCTGTGCATATTACACTCCAAGGCGCATATCGCATAGCACGCGCTAGTGCCTGTGCTATCTCGCGCTCTCCAATGAATCTGTCATTGCTCACAATGTATTGCATATTATATTTCACGCCCCGGTTAATCTTATATCACACTTTTTGGTGCATAGTTTATACCATATACGATATCTAGTTTTCATTTTCAATCGTGCTCTCAGGACTTTGTTCTATATAACACTGCGTCCACCTACCCTTTTCACGGGCATTACATTTTGCGATGGGGGTGGAGGGTCAGGGGGTGTTTCTGCCAAGTGAGCCCAGAGTCACAGTCAAAAACGTCCTCTTCTTCCTGAATAAAAGTGAGATTATGCTGCATACTTGTTCATATTTTAAGTAGTTCGCACAGACATACATTTTAAAAACACTAAAGTTCCTAATACCCACCTTCTCTGAACAGTTAGCTTGCTGCCCCATCCACCTCCTCCCTATCCTCTGTTGTCTGAATCCATGGACCAGCCTCCTCCCTCCTGCCATGCATGGTTTGATGTAGTGCCACTGCCCTCCATTTAGCATGATGTACCAGTCCACTCCTCCTGCCCTCCATTGCCCAATTCTATGGCCCATCATTGACCTCCTGCTTAGCCTCTGTGCTTACCTTGCTGCCCCTATTCTCCTTCCCCCTGCCCTCCGATGTATTTGTGCATGCCCCTGCTCCATCCTTTATTCCCACCATGTTTCATGGACATGCCACTCCTATCTACTCTGAGTGTTCTGTTGAGCTGTCACTCCCCTCCCACCTGCCTAGGATTGTCAGATGACTGTAACCTGTCCCTGCCACCTCCACCCTGCCTGTCCACATGCCATGCCCCTATCCTCTTCCTCCTGTCCTCCATGGTCCATTTTACTGCCACACCCTTCTGCCCTCCCTGGTCTGTTGTGCTGCAACTGCTCCTCCTGCCTGCCCCGCGCGGTCTGTTGTGAGGCCCCTTCCCCTGAACTCTCTTGTCTGTGCCCAGGTCCTGACCCTCCCTTCTATCCTCCATGGTCTTTTGTGCATGCCCCTGCACCCTCCTTCTTGCCCATCATAGCCATTGTGCTGCCACTAAACCTCCCGCTTGCCATGCATGGTCTTCTGTGCTGCCATGGCCCCTCTCACCTTCCCTGTGTGGTCAGCTAGCTGCCCCTGACCCCCTCCCACCTTCCCTCCATGGTCTGTGTGTATGCCATCATAGTCTCATTGTTGCTCTCCACAGTGTGTCTTGTTTCTAGTGCCCATCCTGCCTGACCTCCATGGTCATCTTGCTGCTCCTGCCCTGCCCCCTGGCCCCCAGCCATCTGTTTCCATCTGCAGAACCCTATTCCCTCCCTCCTGGCGTGTCTGTTCCGTTGTAATGCCCCTGACCCGTCCCTCCTTCCCTTTATGGTCTGTTATGCTGCAGCTTTCTCTCCTGTCTGACCATTATGATCAGCTAGCTACCATTGCCTCTTTCCCCTCTATTCTCTGTTGTCCATGTGCATGGTCCTGTCCCCTCCCTATTGCTTTCAATGGATTGTTGTGCTGCACTCCCGTCCCACATGTGCTGTGTGGTGTATTGTGCTGCTGCAAACCCTGATGCCTGCCCTGTAGGGTCAGTTTGGTGCACCTCTCCATGTCCCTCCTGTCCTCTGTTATCCGAGTCCATGTCCCTACCCCAATTCCTCCTGCCTACCAAGATCCAATGTACCTGAAAGTGGCCAGAACTTAATCGCCTTCCTGTGTTGCAAGGGTAACGAGAGACCCACAGCTATTCCCAGAAGGGACCACAAGCAGGGGACACCTACCGGATAACCGCCAGGTCTGCCGTGAGGGGAACGGCCTCATCTATAACAACTACAGTTCCCAGGCTCACCCGACCGGCGCTTGCAGGTGATGTCAGTGGCAGGCGTCACCTGCCTACATCAACGCTGAACGCCTCCCGCAGCGCGGGACGCGTACCTGAAAGGGGCCAGAACTTAATCGCCTTCCTGTGTTGCAAGGGTAACGAGGGACCCGCAGCTATTCCCAGAAGGGACCACAAGCAGGGGACACCTACCGGATAACCGCCAGGTCCGCCGTGAGGGGAACGGCCTCATCTATAACAACTACAGTTCCCAGGCTCACCCGACCGGCGCTTGCAGGTGACGTCAGTGGCAGGCGTCACCTGCCTACATCAACGCTGCACGCCTCCCGCAGCGCGGGCCCATCCTTGCCCGTCAAAGACCGGACAAGACTGGACTGGGCCACCCCCCTTACCTTCCAAGTAAGATCCTGGGATAAATCAAACGCAGAAGTGTGCAATTTTCATGTGTTCACGTTTGCCATTGCCTACGTCTATTATGATTGTAGCGACCTGACTTGCAACTAAAGATAGTTACTACTTTCTAGGGGGTGTGCGCAATCTTGAGTCCTGATAAACCGAGCGGACCCCTAATACCTGACTGGGACTTACATCCTAGACTGCTACACAAGACATAGTGATAGTCTAGCTTTCCCCTATACTCTTTGGCTTTATTTATCCTTTGGAAATTGGTTAAAGAGTCATTCTTGCTGTGGGGCAAACAGTGTTGCTCTATTTTCAGGGCTGTGATGGGAAAGCGGAAAGCCACTGAACCTATGACTGGGAAAA
The DNA here is from genome assembly GCF_964204655.1 of Triturus cristatus. Lineage (NCBI taxonomy): Eukaryota > Metazoa > Chordata > Amphibia > Caudata > Salamandridae > Triturus > Triturus cristatus. The sequence continues at coordinate 115,664,840 of NC_140588.1, forward strand.
GGAAATTAGCCAAAATGCAAAAACAAGCAAAAACAGTAGTAAATAATTGTACATTGGCTGAGATCGATAATTTAATAGAAGAAGTAGAGACTATGTTGTCTAGTGACAAGGGGGTTAGCAACAAGGGTAATAAAATCTCATCCTACTACGGCAAAAAAGAGAAGGTGCCAAGGGTAAAGCCCCCAGAACCCATCGTCATAGTACATGAACCACATTCACCTCCACAGATACAGACACAATCCCAACCCTTAATTCCCCTATCCCCAATGCAAAGAAGGGGGCCCACTACAAAGCCTCCCTCCGGCTCAGAAATTTCTGATACCACGGAGGTAGTGGCTAGGCAGCCAGACAGTCCTATATGTAGAGAGGTGACCACAGTTGAGTGCTCTAATAGATTTGCACCTCTGTGTGATAACATAGTGCCTGACACTTGGACCTCCGCGAGAAGTAGCGATGAAATAATTTCTAAACATATAGATGTGACGGGGGATAATTCGCAGGGACACTTACCAACTAATCCAGTAACATTGGATACTTACAGCTTAGTGACTACCTTAAATACCAAACTGGATGTTCTCCAAGAGGAGGTCAGGTCAATTAAAAAAATGCTTGAGACCTTAACGTCCCATTTACCGAATTACATAGGGGCCTTATTCCCAAACATGGGAGAAACCGCTGCTCCCGGAATTAAACTAGCAGGTACGACCAGGGGTAGCCAAATTGCAAAACCACTGCCCCGAGTACCCAATAGCCACCTCGAGCACCAGAAACTTACGCAGTGTAAAAACCCAAGTATACATACATTTTTTCAGACCAACGAGGGTAGAGCACAGCACAACAACATCGAAAATCCCAAAAACCTTATCCCCCAACACTAGGCCAGACATACTCAGGCAAATCCGAGCATCTACCATAAAGACAGATCTCCACATCCCACCTCCTGGAGAGGGACTATGGACAATGAGCCAGTGCATAACCGATACTTAGACCAGGCCAATTATTCTGTAACAAGGGAAGACCCAGAGCTATGTTGTGTATTCCTTACAAATGTTCCAAGACTGAAGGCGGGTATAAGGGAAGACAAGGATTCCCTACTAAATAAAGCAGTCCACTGGATCAGAAAGGAAAGGCAGTGTCTATCCATAATAAGATCTGACTTAAAAAACGCTGAAAGGATCCAACAAGATAGGGGTGACCTGGATGATATTAAGCTAACCTTTCACTATAAAAATATCGCAGATAATTTAATAACCATGAACCTGAGATCCCACTCCTTCTTTAATTCCAGCATCGGCATCAGACAGAAAAGAACTTGTCTAGTTGGTAGTGACACAGCACACCATACCTTGGGGGGCCTCTCGAACTTATCAGATCTGGACTGACTGATTCAAGAGCGGACTGGTAACCTATCAATAAGGGCAAAACCTTCTATAGTCTTGGCACAAAAAATTCCAACTGCATTTCCTCCCGTACTTGAGAACGATACACACTATGAAAAATATTATTCTGTGGGAGGATTAGGCTCAGCAGTAGAGGAAGCGGGCAATTTGGATAACACCACTGAGATACCATTGTGCCATATCCAGTCAACCCAATCTGTAGTAGACTGTAACCCCCCCACCAATACTTATACTACTTCAAATGCTGTGAAGATAGTAAGCTGGAACATAGCCGGCCTCACAAGGAAGTTGCAGGAACCTGACTGGCATGAATATATAGACACTTTCGATCTTTGTTTGTTCCAAGAAACGTGGGCCAGGGAACCTCTGTATAAGGCGGGCTACAGAACTTATAGTGTAGAGGCGCGGCAATCAGCCAGGGGCAGACCATCAGGAGGTCTCCTTATTTGGGTTGCAAATAGCATCAACGCCTCATTAGGAATAATACACTCAGACTCAGAGGATATCCTGGGCTTAAGCTTCAAATTTAAAAATGACTTGAGGCTATCATTATTTAATGTTTATATTAGGCCCAGAGACAATTCTAAAGAATCAATGATAGTACAGTTATTGGAAGATGTCCTAGCTCCCTTACTCCCTGCTGGGCCCATTCTAATTGCCAGTGATTTTAACTGCTGCTATGAACCCCTGCCAGGCCTGAAAGACATTTTTGAAGATGAAGACACTGCTATGGGCATACCCCTTCTGGGAATAGTTAAATCCTGTAGAAGTTCTCAATCTGCACTACAGCTACTGAATTTTACCATAACAAATGGTCTGAGATCATGCAATGGTAGAACACCTTCGGACCCCCATGGATCAAATACTTTCTCAAGGGGGTCCGTGACATCCAGGATCGACTATATTATGTTAAGTTCGGCTTATTGGGCTTACGTCAAAGACTTTAAAATAGACGCCAGAAGAGAAAGTGACCACTTCCCACTCTGCTTAGAACTTGCAGAAGAATCGTTTCAAAAACATCCAACGATCCATTTGGGATCTGGCCACGAAGTAATCCAGCCCATAGTGAGTAACAACAGAAGGGCGGTAAAATGGCCGTCCATAATGGGGAACATTGAATCACTTACTCACATTTATAACAGTTTTAGTGATCTTGTGTCGTTGTATCTAAATGAACCTTCAGGGTCAATCTTGATAACACAGACCCACTTAAAACTGGTAAAAAGAATTGAACCAGACTTGACAAAACCTGGGCTTGCCAAGATAAAAAATCGCGCAAAGGCTGTGAAATCAAACCCCTGGTTTGATAAAGATTGTGTAGAAAAAAAAAAACTTCTAATAAAGGCTCTCCACGCAAAGGATCCTTTGCTCATCAGAGAAGCAAGGACATCATACAACAAAACTCTGAATGTAGCCCGTAGAAGTTGGGAAGATTCGAGCTGGGGAGAACTACTGAAGGCAGCAAAATTGGGCGACCAATTCACATTTTGGCAGATCATTGCAAAGGGTAAGAATCCAGGCACCCCGGCCCCTGATTTTAACCTGGATCCAGGCACCTGGCACAGACACTTCACCCACCTATACGCCTCACAAGTCCCTGTGATGGATGGCCATAGCAGTGCCACTGGTAGTCTTATATCACCAACTACGATTGCTCCATTGTGCTTTAGCATCGAAGATACTAGACTGGCCCTGGATTCAATAAAGCCCTCAAAAGCTCCAGGACCTGACAAAATACCAGGTGACCTTTTTAAACACGCACCAGATGTATGGGTTCCATACATCAATTTGCTGAGTAACGCAATCGCAGGAGGCCAGCCAATCCCTGATTCCTGGAAGGGAGCAGAGATTGTTCCAATATATAAAAAGGGTGGTAGAGAAGACCCGGCTAATTATAGGCCCATTAGCTTGTTGGACATACTACAAAAATTGTACGCAAAACAAATTCTGGAAAATTTAAAAGATTGGATATTTGTAAATAACATTATTTCTCCCTACCAAGCAGGCTTCAGGGAACGGACAAGCACTATAGATCAGGTGTTTCGTCTGATAGTAATAGCCTGGAAATACACCAGGCTAAGAGATGGCCATTTATACGTGGCCTTTATAGATCTAAAGGGCGCTTTTGACTCAATCCCCAGAGAGCTTTTGTGGTCAAACTTGTTGCAACAGGGAGTCCCTAAAAACATTCTAATCCAGCTGGTCAGGCTCCATGAGAACAATTATGCTAGAGTACGTTGGGGTCAGGCGGGTAAACTCACCGAAGAAATACCAGTGAATAGAGGTGTGCGCCAGGGATGTGTCCTGGCGCCAACACTCTTTCTCCTTTATGTCAATGACATGGTTGAGTTCCTCCAAAAATCTAGTCACGATTCCCTGAAGCTGGGGGGGAACCATGTTTGCGCTCTAACATTTGCAGACGACACAATATTATTATCGCAAACACCAAAGGGCCTGCAAAACCTTTTGAATTCACTTAATGACTATTGCACTTTAAAAGGTCTGGAAATCAATCCCGCAAAGCCCAAATACATGTCAATTAGACCCCATAAATGCTTTAAGCGTAATCTCAAATTGAACGAAGTGAGTCTAGAGTGTGTCCCCAATTTTATTTATCTTGGTGTGAACATTGACTCCAAACTTTCTTGGAAACCACAGATCACTAAATCAAGTACAATTTTAATGCAAAATTCACCCCCAATTTTAAAAAAATTGCACGCAACCACGTCCAGGGCAATTACCCCAGCACTGGAAGTCTACAAGGCAAGGGCCCAATCTGCTGCGCTGTATGGCTCAGAGCTTTGGGGGGGGGGCCTCACTTAATGTCTTAATTAAGGGGGAAAATAAGATATTGAGGAGATTTGTTACACTCCCACAAAACACACCATTAACCCTCCTCATGATGGATTTAGGTATTAAACGCCTGGGCCACAGAGCTGTGTGGATGTCCCTGTCTTACTGGATAAGAATCTGGACGACAGAGGAACTCTACATGTATAGACAATCACTAATCGAACTCCTGGCCCTAGACACTAATCTTAGTTTTCCGTGGTTGGCACGTATTCGCAAATGGCTGCTGGATTTGGGTCTGAGCAGGTTCTTGGTTAACCCGAGCCTGCTCAATTTTTACTCAAAACAGGAAATAAAAAGTATCTATTGGAACTTTATCATGCACAATGTTGTCTTGAATTGTGATGCTGGTCCCCTTAACTCCCAATTCATGATGTTCAAAACAATCCCCCGTTTTGAGCAATTTGTGGACCAGATCGAGCCTCAGCTCGCTAAAGTGTTATATCTTAAATTTAGGTACGGAACTCTCCAAATTAAGTCGTTCACATCTAAATGGGGGCCCGCCCAGAGAGAGAGAGGGGAAGCTGAAGACAGGTGTTCCCAATGCAATACAGGGACTAAAGAGGATGTTGCACATGTTTTATTTTTCTGCCCTCTTTACAGAATACCTAGAACCAAATGGATAAAACCCCTGGCCAGGAAGTTATGTGTTGGAAAATACCTCGAAATGCTGCGTATCTTAAAAACCGACTCATCAAGACTCATTGTGTTTGGTATTAGCAGATTTCTATTGTCAGCCTATTTTATTAGGATCAAAAAGGGACTTAGATTTTAAACTCATTTTATTGAGATCTGTGGGAATTTTAAAATTTGTAACTAGTGTGTATTTAAAGTTTATGATTGGATGTAACTATTTTTAGGGAAGTCATGTTTACACGTTTTTAAAATCTAGCACTTTATGATAAAGCACTTTGCACTTTGCACTCTGCACTCTATGAAAGTTAATCCTGTTTATATATTAATACTAAGTCTAGAAGCAGGTAACAGATATCTTATAAGTCATGCTAGGGACCCAATACGTTGTACCTTGTATTATCATGGGGTTTTAAATGCTGATAGGCGTATTTGCATGAAGGATCACCTCTACTATTGTAAATAGATCTCACATATTTTATCTTTCTTGTTTGTGTAATGCTTTTATGATTCTGTGAATCGAATAAAGATCTATTGACTTGAAAAAAAACTGGGGTATTGATTTTCGTCTTTGAGTTACATTTGAAAAAGAGGAGATTGTAGATAGGAGACAGATCAAATAAAGCCCATTTGAGCTTAAAAACATTGGACGTTTCCTGGCTGAAACGGGTCTGTTGGCATGTATGGTTGTACTACCACTGCCTCTTCCTTCTGCCCACAATGGTCTATTATATTGCCACAGCCTCTCTTGCCAGTCCTGTATTGTTGGTTTGTTGCCCCTGCCCCCCTTTCCACTGCCCTCCATAGTCTGTTGTGCTGCCACTGCCCTTCCTGCCTGCCCAGTGTGGTCAAATTGTTGCATATGCACTCTCCTACCTGCCTTAAACTTTCAGAGTCCGTGCCCCTGGCCTCTGCCTCTCAACCGTATCCCAATGAACAACTAGATTGCTAACATTCTATATTTATTACAAAAGTGTGGAACGCCTGACGTCATCTTGATGTAATCAAAACTGTAATACCTAGAGTATTGCCTTTGTAAATTACATATATGAGAGGGTCTTATTTGCATCAAAATTATGGTTAGTGCTTTAAAAAACTAAAATGGGGACATATTTTCTGAGTTTTCAAATAGCGACAAAGAACTTTTAAATTATTTATAATCTTTATGTTTTTTTATCCAGTTGATCACTTGATTAAATGTTGCACCTAGGGGAGAGGATGTGGTGTTACTTCCAGAGCTGCAGACTTTGCAACTGGGGAACCAGGTTGGAGTTTCTGCTTCAGCTCAACATTCTGTGATTCTGGTCAAATCACTTAATCTCCCCATGTCTACAACCAAAATGAATTTGATCTTGTGTGATGTAACCAATGCTCATGTAAAGCACTCCAATACCTGACAAGTCTGCACTACATACAACTGCAAATACACAAAAAATAAGTGTTTTGTACACTTCTGTCATTGGGCTACATGTGGGCTACATCTGGGTGATATTTGGGCTACATTTGGGCTCTTTTGTCTCTGGTGGCCATATTGGGAGATTTATTTGTTATGAAGTTTCCTAATTTCCTCATGTACTGCAGTGGGAATACTTTCATTTTTTTATTTTGGTTCCATCAAGAAGGCATTCAGATGTGTCACACATTTGCCATAAATTCTGAATGTTAGCACTCTAGTTGCTCATTAGATCACTGTAGTAAAGCTACTGCTCACCAGGGAAGTCTGCTGCTGGTATTCAAAGTGCATGTTTCAGTCTGCATGCCAGAATTTTTTTATGAAATAGAAGAGGATTTGAGAAGTCAAAATGTGCCCTAATTTTTCTTTCTGCAGCACTAATCATAATTTATATGGCAAAATGAACCCCCTCATTTTTTTCCTTTGTAAATTAAATGTTTTAAGTGTTACCACTTTATTCCAATCAAGATGGCTTCAGGTGTTCCATACTTTTGTCATAAGTAAGACTGTTAGCGCTCTAGTTGTTCGTTAGAACACTCTGGGACATTCTGTCATTGGGCTATACTTGGGCTACATCTGGGTGATATTTGGGCTACATTTGGGCTCTTTTGTCTCTGGTGGCCATTTTGGGAGAATTATTTATTATGATGTTTCCTAATTTCCTCATTTACTACAGTCTCCTCAGTAGGAAATACTTTCAGTTTTTTACTTTGATTCCATCAAGAAGGCATTCAGATGTGTCACACATTTGCCATAAATTCAGAATGTTAGCACTCTAGTTGCTCATTAGATCACTGTAGTAAAGCTACTGCTCACCAGGGAAGTCTGCTGCTGGTATTGACAGTGCATGTTTCAGTCTGCATGTCAGAATTTTTTAATGAAATAGAAGAGGATTTGAGAAGTCACTCAAAATGTGCCCTAATTTTTCTTTCTGCAGCACTAATCATACTTTCTATGGCAAAATGAACCCCCTCATTTTGTTCCTTTAAAAATTAAATGTTTTAAGAGTTACCACTTTATTCCAACCAAGATGGCTTTAGGTGTGCCATACGTTTGTCATAAGTAGGACTGTTAGCGCTCTAGTTGTTCTTTAGAACACTCTGGGAAGCTGCAGTAGAACACAAAGGAATCAACTGACAGTCTCTGCCCTTGTTGGATGTACATGTTTTACTGAGAATGTCAGACTTCATTCTAACATGACTGAGAAAGATAATGTGAATTTACAGAAAATATGCTCTCAGTTTAGCTTATAGATCATCTTCCAAACCTCTGTGGGAAAAGCATGAGAAAATACTTTTCTCTCAAACATGATTCATAATATCACAGCAGAAGGCTTTTTCACATGGTAAAATCACCATAGAACACACCACAATTCCTAAAATGAGTATGGTACCATCAACAAATGATTTATAATGTAACTAAAGTCTTAAAACCTTCTATTAACTGCAATGCTTTTTATTGAGGTGCTATCATGTATATTGGTCCCAAGATGGCTGCCAACACTTCTTGGATAAAGTGCTGACAGCCATTCAGATTTCACGATGAGACGTGTGGTTAGGCTCCGCCCAGATATATATGTGATTTTACTTTTGATTTTCTCAGGAACTACTGAATGGATTTACACCATTTAAGCAAACTGAGGACTACCTCTTTGCCAAATTTGGTATAATTCCGTTCAGCATTTTGGGTTGTAGCTGCGTCAATAGGTCCTATGGGAAAATGCATCGGGAAAACGCATTTTGGGACCCCCCCTTTTTTCTCAGCCCCCGCTTGATGAATCACCATGAAATTTTCAGGATAGAAGCGGACCGGAGCTGGCCAAAAGTTTGGAAAATTTCACGAGGATTCATCAATCGACGCCAACGTTATTCCAAATAGAATTTTGCGGATTTCCTATGGAAAATAGGTCCTAACTATAATTACCTACTGGTGAGAGCCAGTAGGTAATATATATATGTAAACCTATAATATTTATATAAACAAATTATAGATGATAAGGTAAAAACATTAAAATAAATATTTTAAAAAAATATTTTTTTTCCACTAAATTAAATATAACAATACTAAATATGTTACATAGCGGATACAATTACTATTTACACTCCAACCAGTGGTACAGTAGGGAAAGTGTTGGATAGCGGGTGGGTAAAAATTACTACTCCCACTCCAGTGAGTGCAACAGTAGGGAAAGTATTGGATAGCGGGTGGGTAAAAATTACTATTTCCACTCCAGTGAGTGCAACAGTAGGGAAAGTGTTAGATAGCAGGTGGGAATAATGTACTATTCCCACTTCACCGAGTGCAACAGCAGGGAAAGTTTTAGATAGCGGGTGGGTACAAAATTACTATTTCCACTCCAGTGAGTGCAACAGCAGGGAAAGTGTTGGATATCTGGTGCGTAAAAATTACTATTCCCTCTCCAGTGAGTGCAACAGTAGGTAAAGTGTTGGATAGCGGGTGGGTAAAAATTACTATTCCCACTCCAGTGAGTGCAACAGTAGGGAAAGTGATGGATAGCAGGAGGGTAAAAATTACTATTCCCCCTCCAGTGAGTACACCAGTAGGGAAAGTTTTGGATAGCGGGTGGGTAAAAATTACTATTCCCACGCCAGTGAGTGCAACAGTAGAGAAAGTGTTGTATAGCGGGAGGGTAAAAATGACTATTCCCACTCCAGCGAATGCAACAGTAGGGAAAATGTTGGATAGAGGGTGGGAATAATTTAATATTCCCACTACACCAAGTGTAACAGTATGGAAAGTGTTGGATAGTGTAGGGGAATAATTTAATATAACCACTCCTGCAATATAATTAACATTAATTAACAACTAATTTTATTTTCAAAATGATTGTACCTCCCACCATTTTCCCCTATAAACGTCACCTACAATATTGTAAAACATCAATGAATTAACATAATTAATTAACAATTAATTAATTAACTAAAACAATTAACAATAAATTATTTGCCATCAAATCTAAATTAATTCACACAATTAGCACAATAAAATTACTTTTTATAAATATAATATATAAAATAATCAGTTACATTAAAACTAAATTACTTCCTATACTACTCCCCATCATCCCTGAACCCACTCCTAAAAAAACAACACAACATATTTACAAATTAATTTCTAATAATTAATACCTAATTAATTACTAATTTAAAAAAATTAACTTAATTACCATTTATTTATTGTTATTACTCTATTTTTAATAATTAATAATACATTAATTAACTTAATTAACAATATAAATGATTAAATACTAAATTATTAATTAATCAATTCATTGATTAATTAATTACAATTAAATTACTTTCCACCCCATTCCCCTATAAACCCTCAACCCACTACAGAAATAAATTACACAAAAAGTAATTAACATATAATTAATTAATTCTAAATAATTCTTAAGAAATATATTATCATTAAATTACTTCCCACCCTATTACCCTATAAACCCACAACCCGCTACGGAATTAAATGACACAAACATTAATTAATTATTTTTATTTTTTTTATTTTTTTATTGAGTGTAAGAAACTAACATACAAATTTACAGACTCTCTAATCCCATATAATAAATAAACAATAAGTTTAACATATTTCATGATTCATTAGTACATAATATATATAATTCACAATATATACTAGGAGGCAGAGAAGATAAAACCTACTTCATATTAAGTCACACAATTACAATCCCTAGTAAAATGAAGACATAAATTCATATTCCATCATACATAATGTATAAAACCAGCATTCGAAACATCAAATCTATGGTGGCGTATGGCCCCTAGCTTAATAGCCTATATAATTTTACTCCTCTACTAGAAATTCCACATTAATAAATCACATAGTATCATTTATGTGTGTGATTGCAACATATCCCTTCCATGACAACCCACAAAATCACGGGTTTCATCAATCCATTTTTGATCTGATAACAGTGCTTTGTCAAAATGCCACCTATTACTCTTTCTCCTGGGGGCAGGCAAGTGTAAAATTAAGGATACTAAAGAATGGAAATGGATTAGAGAGAATCAAAGAGTCCCCCCTTGTGAACAGATTACTAATAAAAAAAAAATCCAAACGGGATCCTGTTTTAAATCTCGCTGAGTAGCACATGACCTCAGTGGGTGGTCTACCCTCAATGGGTCCAATAAGGGGAGATCCTCTTTAATAATTTTTAAGAGCCTATCTGTTTTAGGTTTTAGTTGCTTTTTTCCCTTATTGGAGGTATCAAGACGTAAAACTTGTATTAGATTAAAATCTCCCCCCATAATTATATATCCCAGCACACCCATCAGCAAATCATATACCTATTCCAGGGGCGCACAGTCGTCACCAATTGGACCATAATAATTGAGCAGGACGACAGCTATACCACTAACTACGACCTCTATCCACAACCATCTAGCACCCTCATCCCTGATCACCTTACCCACCTCCCAGTCCAAATCCGAAGACAAAAGAATACCCACTCCACGCACTGCCGCCTGGGCCGAGGCAAAGTATGCTTGGGGATATTTCTTAGGGAGAGGAAAGTTGGAGGAGTTTGATTTAAGATGCGTCTCCTGCAAAAAGATCACCTGGGGTGAGAAAGATTCTAGCCACTTGAACATAGCTCTTCTTTTTTGAGAGTTCAAGAAGCCATTCACATTACAAGAAATTACTTTAAACAATTGTGTCATCCCTTAGACCTACGTGGCTCTTTACAGTTCGGACTATCATATTTTCTCCTCCAACTCTCTTCCATTTTTACCAGATATTTCAATAAAATCAAATCGAGCCCCTTGTTGACAAAAACCCTGCCAATTACAGCGTGGGCTCCAAATTTAAACATATTGCTCAACATTACCAGTCTGCCTTCTAAAAAAATTAATTTACATAAAATTCATTACTTTAAATTTTTTTTAACGTACATTACAAAAATATTACATACTTTTAACACATATGCTAACACTTAAAAAAAAAAATATTATGACTGTCGATATTACCAACTTTGATATTGTGACAACCGATATTTATTACCTGCATTTCGATATTTTGTACCACTATATTTTTGACTGTCGATATTTTGTCCACTCGATATTTTAAACCCGATATTTTGCCATATCGATATTTAAAATTTGATATTTTAACTGTTCACCATAATGGGTACAGTCCATTGTGGCAGTCTCCCAACTTCCCTACTGCATTTCATGATGGGATTTATAAACAATGGGAGCAATCTCAGCTGAACAGGCTGGGCGACCTCTTCTTTCAAGGGCAGTTGTGCTTATTAGTAATCTATAGCAGGATTTTGGGTTGAGTGCAAAGACGTTTCTTAAATATCTTCAGATTAGGGAATTTGTGAACAAGCTAAAGAAAGAGTCCATATCGATCAATAGAATCTTCCTTTTGGACACAAACCAGCAGTAGTCAAGCAATATCAGCCAGATCTATAAAACCCTGGTTGATATGGTGCAGAATGATCTAGAATTACAAGACACAAGATGGGAAGAAAAGCTGGAGACACAGGGTATAGATCTGCAGGTCTCAATTGAGGTCAGAATGAAAGTGCTTCTCATCTTTAGCTTGAGAACTCAGCATTATAAAACTATGTTTAATTTGTACTACACATCTGCCAAATTGTTGAGTTTCGGGTAAGAGATCTGATGATAAGTGACCCTGCTGTGAAGTGGGACCGGTAGACATCATGCATATGATTTTTAGTTGCAGGAGTCTGCAGCCATTTAAAGAAGGGATTGAGGCCTTTTAGAGGAAGCTGTTTGCAACAGAGATCCATGTCAACCCAGCTATGATACTGTTTGGCATCGATCAGGAACACTTTGGGGATTTGTGGCAGTTGTATTTTGTTTTTATCTCACACACACCTCCTAATAGCAACAGAATGGAAAAGCGCCAAAGCATCTACTGTACAGCAATGTTGTGCATGGCTATTAAGTATGTATAATTTAGAGAAAACACTTTACAACTGTAAGGGGAGGGGTGCCAGGAGATGAGGGATGATGATGTCACAAATGTTAGAATGGATAACTGATAATCTGGGTTTCGAAGATTGGCTATCAGTAGAGCCGGATGGTACTGGGAACTAAACGATCGTCGAGTGTGTATATATTGTTTCACATTGCCAAATCTTATAACTGAGGGCCACAGGAAAGTTATACATGCTATTGATCAGACCTGAACGTGGAATCATGTTTTAGTTGAAATTTAAGGGGAAACATAGGAATCCTACCTTTATTAATTTTCGAATCATGCTATAATGGCATTTTATTTATGATGGATTAATTTATGTTTGGATTTCTTAATCATCAATGCTGCTGGACACTAATGTGCCTCGGTAACCATAGTTGAATGATAATTAATTGTTTTGAATGGCTTATTATAACAATGATTTTCTTATTTATTTATTAAATTGCTACTTTTTGGACATAGGAAAAGACAAGGGTGCCGATCACGATCCGGTAAAAAAATAGCCCGTACGACTCGTATCCGGTCTTTTTACCGTACGAATCGCACAAGTGCCGTACAAACTGCCAATTACGATTTGCATGGGAAAAAGACCATACGAATCGCATTGGGAATTATTCCCCACACGTCCTCGGGTCGGAAAATGTGTCCGACACGTCCTCGGACGATTTACCGTACAAATGTGAAAAGTGAAGTCCGACCGCGGAATCACGATCCATCCTGTGCGCCCGATGTTACAACCGTATGGAAAAAACACAGTCCGCCCAGAACTCCCATAGCAACCATGGAGACATGTGCCCGCATACGCGCCCAACACTCCCCCCAGCCCCCGTACGTTCGAGTCGTACCCCCGTGTATATACACCCCCACCCGTGTATGTACACCCGTGTACGTGTCGTACCCCCCCTTGTACGTTCGTGTCGTACCTCCCCCGTATTTACACCCGTGTACGTTTGTGTCGTACCCCCGGGTATGGACAGCCGTGTACGTGTCGTACCCCCCCCTGTATGTACACCCGTGTACGTGTCGTACCCCCCGTATGTACACCCGTGTACGTGTCATACCCCCCGTGTCTGTACACCCGTGTACGTGTCGTACCCCCCCTGTATGTACACCCCTGTACGTGTCGTACCCCCCGTGTATGTACACCCGTGTACGTGTCGTACACCCCTGTACGTGTCGTACCCCCGTGTATGTACACCCGTGTACGTGTCGTACCCCCCGTGTATGTACACCCGTGTACGTGTCGTACCCCCCCTGTATGTACACCCGTGTACATGTCATACCCCCCCCTGTATGTACACCCCTGTACGTGTCGTACCCCCCGTGTATGTACACCCGTGTACGTGTCGTACCCCCCCTGTATGTACACCCCTGTACGTGTCATAGCCCCGTGTATGTACACCCGTGTACGTGTCGTACCCCCCGTGTATGTACACCCGTGTACGTGTCGTACCCCCCCTGTATGTACACCCCTCTACGTGTCGTACCCCCGTGTATGTACACCCCTGTACGTGTCGTACCCCCCCGTATATGTACACCCGTGTACGTGTCGTACCCCCCCTGTATGTACACCCCTGTACGTGTCGTACCCCCGTGTATGTACACCCGTGTACGTGTCGTACCCCCCGTGTATATACACCCGTGTACGTGTCGTACCCCCCCTGTATGTACACCCGTGTACGTGTCGTACCCCCCCTGTATGTACACCCCTGTACGTGTTGTACCCCCGTGTATGTACACCCGTGTACGTGTCGTACCCCCCCCCGTATGTACACCCCTGTACGTGTCGTACCCCCCCGGGTATGGACAGCCGTGTACGTGTCATACCCCCCCTGTATGTACACCCGTGTATGTGTCGTACCCCCCCTGTATGTACACCCGTGTATGTGTCGTACCCCCCGTGTATGTACCCCTGTGTACATGTCATAGCCCCCCCTGTATGTACACCCGTGTACATGTCATACCCCCGTGTATGTACACCCGTGTACGTGTCGTACCCCCCCTGTATGTATACCCGTGTACGTGTCGTACCCCCCCTGTATGTACACCCCTGTACGTGTCGTACCCCCCGTGTATGTACACCCGTGTACGTGTCGTACCCCCCCTGTATGTACACCCCTGTACATGTCGTACCCCCCGTGTACGTACACCCATGTACGTGTCGTACCCCCCGTGTATGTACACCCGTGTACGTGTCGTACCCCCCCCTGTATGTACACCCCTGTACGCGTCGTACCCCCGTGTATGTACACCCCTGTACGTGTTGTACCCCCCGTGTATGTACACCCGTGTACGTGTCATACCCCCCCTGTATGTACACCCCTGTACGTGTCGTACCCCCCGTGTATGTACACCCGTGTACGTGTCGTACCCTCCCGTGTATGTACACCCGTGTACGTGTCGTACCCCCCCTGTATGTACACCCCTGTACGTGTCGTACCCCCCGTGTACGTGTCGTACCCTCCGTGTATGTACACCCGTGTACGTGTCGTACCCCCCCCTGTATGTACACCCGTGTACGTGTCGTACCCCCCCCTGTATGTACACCCCTGTACGTGTCGTACCCCCCGTGTATGTACACCCATGTACGTGTCGTACCCCCCGTGTATGTACACCCGTGTACGTGTTGTACCCCCCCTGTATGTACACCCGTGTACGTGTCGTACCCCCCTGTATGTACACCTGTGTACGTGTCGTACCCCCCCTGTATGTACACCCCTGTACGTGTCATACCCCCGTGTATGTACACCCGTGTACATGTCGTACCCCCCCCTGTATTTACACCCCTGTACGTGTCGTACCCCCCGTGTATGTACACCCGTGTATGTGTCGTACCCCCCGGTGTATGTACACCCATGTACGTGTCGTACCCCCCCTGTATGTACACCACTGTATGTGTCGTACCCCCCGTGTATGTACACCCCTGTACGTGTCGTACCCCCTGTGTATGTACACCCGTGTACGTGTTGTACCCCCCCGTATGTACACCCCTGTACGTGTCGTACCCCCGTGTATGTACACCCCTGTACGTGTCGTACCCCCCCGTGTATGTACACCCATGTACGTGTCGTACCCCCCCGTGTATGTACACCCCTGTATGTGTCCTACCCCCCCCTCTACGTTCGTATCATACCCCCGTGTATCTACACCCGTGTACGTTAGAGTCGTACCCCCACCCGCGTATGCATGGAGCGTACCCCCACCACAACATTCAAAGTACGGAGCGCACCCCAGGCCCCAACATCACAACCGCATGTACGAGTCGTACCAAGCCACACACAAGGACAGCACTGTACAACAAAATGGCCCATGTACACACCGTACACACGCTAAAAACGCACGTACACAACCAGGACAAACCAAAACGACACAAGAATACACCATTCGAATGGCACAAAGCCACTAAACATGTCCAACAACCACTAAAACAACACATTCACTGACCTGCAACTGCCAAAAACAAACAGAGGCCCAAAACACCACCACTCCTTATAACACACCCACCCAAAGTTCAAACACAGCCACACCCACCAATGGACCAATAAAAAGGGCCAACACACACAAACCATGAGCCTTTGCAACCGACTCACTGCTGCCAGACCCCACAGACAACCTACAGCACCATACTAGAAGCTTTACCACACCTTACACTTGCACACCTTCACACACACACACCTTCACAAACACCCCCTCATCACATTCACACACACACCTGCACAACCACACCCACACACCCACAACCATCCACACACACCCCCCCCACCATCCACACCCACACCCCTCACCATGCCCACTAACAAGAATCCAAAGTTCACTAGCCGAGAGTTGGAGGTCCTTGTCGAGGAAATCCTCAGAGTCGAGCCACACCTCTTTGGAACATTGGTCAGACAGACCAGCATATCAGCAAAAACAGCCATGTGGCAGACCATCGTCGATGCTGTGAATGCTGTTGCGGACACCAGAAGGAACAAGCAGGAATGCCAAGCCAGGTGGTACGATCTGCGGAGGAGGGTCCGAGCCAAGATGACGGATGAACACAACCAGGCCAACGTCACTGGAGGAGGGCCGTCCCGCAGACCCGTACACTACCATCCCTGGGAGGAGAGGGTGATGGCCATACTGCCGGTGGAGACAGTGGAGGGATTAGGAGGACTCCGAGACCCGGGTGAGTACACAAACAACGCACCTCACATGGGGGGAACGTCATCCACAACCAAACTCACAAACAGGCACGCAACCACCCCAAGCTATCGCATGACTCAACCACACTCCATGAACACGCACATGCCACTGGCGCCACCATGCCCCATGCACCCAGCTGGACAATGTCAAGTCACAGGCCACAGAAGACACCAACACATGGCACGGTAACCCGGATGGCGGGAGGGTGGGCCCCAAAAATCACATAGTGCAACTCAGAAGCAGACAACAATGCCCTCTGCCCATATGGCCTAGGTCACAGCCAGACAAACAGTGTGTCCCCACACAGGAAAGACTTGCCAGCAAATGGCGGACGCCTTGCATTAACACATGGGGGTGAAGGCACGTTTTTGCACATGACAGCAGCTAATGAACAGCCAACACTGTGAAAGAGTGGCAGCACACACTACCACAGCAGCAGCGCAGACACAGACACTACACCCAATGGGTGCCTGGAGATCAGAAACAAACTCACAGCAACAATCCAAGGGCCATTCAAAGAACTGCTAACAGTGTGTGCCCAGGAAGCTGGGCTGAGGTGACAGAGGGTGACACACAGAGGGAGGGAGAGGGGGACAGAGAGGGAGGGAGACACAGGGAGACGGACAGAGGGAGGAGGCCGACACACAGAGGGAGGGAGAGGGGGACAGAGAGGGAGGGAGACACAGGGAGAGCAAATCAGCCTTGTGGTGTGTGGGAATGTCTGCTCGTCAGCAGGTGGACTGCGTGCATGTAGACAAGGGTGGCCAGTGCCAGCACCCCCCCTCTCCTCCATGGCAAAACACAGGGCCATGTCACAACCTGTGCACGAGCACAACGACAGCTACCTGCATCATTGAAGTGTGTGGAACAACTTCATGTGCCCACGTACAGTGCAACACGGAAGGCGCCAATGCACGGCTCGCCACACCTGCCCACTCCACTGCTGACTGCAGTCACACTTGACGCAGCAAGTAAGACTGTGCCACACATAGTTAAAGTTGCCAAAGCTGTGCCCAAGGGACATACCCATGCACAAGTGCACTGTGAGTGGAATGCTAGACAGATCCAAATTCCCAGAGGAAATGTTCCAACTTTGAAACTAATGAAAAATGGCTGTTGCATGGAACAAAATTAACATTGTCTCTCTCACACACAGGTCAACGTCGTGGTTCACCCCCCAACACTGGGGGGGAAGACTCACAGGACCCGGCTCTGCGGGAGGCCGATCCCACCGGCAGCGATGACTCTCACCACTCTGTGGACGACCCCGACCAACCTGGCCCCTCTGGTGTCCAACGACCTGCAGCACCTGCGTCAGGTACAACGGGGCCAACCACCACCCCCACTCCTGCCACATCCCAGGAGACACCCAGGATCCCTGCCCCACCACCACAAAGCAGCCAGTCTGTCCAGGAGGGACAAGGTTCTCCGGGCACCCAGGAGGAGGCAGGCAACACCACAAATGCCATCCCTCAGGGGTCCCGTAGACCCGATGTGCCCACAACGGCAGGCCAGGTGCAAGTGGGCAGGGGTGGTGGGAGTGGAGGACGGCGGAGGTGCCAGCCTGACCAGTTGGCTGGGGAACCGGTATGTGCCCATGTCCGCAACATACTGGACACATACCGGCAGGACACCACGGGCATGGCCCAGGTTGTGTCCGTCCTCGAGGGGATTAAGACCCAGCAGGCCCAGCAACATGCGGAGCTACATGCCTGTCTACTGCAACACCAACGGAAGATGGAGGACAGACAGGCTGAGCTCATGGCGGTGTTCACGGGAATTCACACTACACTCCGTCGGATGGCCGACAACATGGGCAACCCTCCCTGTGCCAGAAGGCGTAGAACATCACCACCCACAGGGAGGGATCAGGAGGAGGAGGAGGAAACATCCGATGGAGCATCCCAAACATCGTCACGGCCTGCTTCTGAGGGTCCCCGCAGGAGGGCGGGTCGTCCACGGAAAAGACCGTGAGGGTCAGCGCTACAGCACCATCTCCCAGGACACCTGGCCTGGCACCTGGCCCACTGGAGCAACAGCATCACAGCATCAAAAGACATTCTCTGCCACATGGCGTTGCTGGTCACTGTCTGACCAAACTGTGGCATGGACTCTGAGGATTTCAAATGGCAAGGACACCAACTCCCCTAGTGAACTTTGGATTCCACACACCCGGAAAGCCCCTCATGTCAAACCCCCCCCCCCCACTAAAATAAAAAGTCACACCATGAAGAGAAGATGCCTGCTGGTTGCATTATTACCTTACATGTGTCTTGTAAAGTCTAACCATGCCTGAGTTCTCTTTTGACTTCAACCATCCACACCCTGGGGCCTGAGTCTGGCACAGGACACACATGGGTCACAGTGTATTAGGCAAGACAGACATGGAGCACCATACACACCCGTGATGGGCCCAACCAGCTGAGGGGGTGGCCGCACAACCGTGCCGACAGACATATTGAGTACAGCAACAGTCATGCGCAGAGGTCAGGGATCATGTCGAGTGTCCTGGGGGGTACCCAGGTATGTGTAGACAGGTGGCAGAAAGTTGGATGCATGGGGATGGCACATGTCACAATACCCACACAGTCATGGACATCATGCACAATACACAGTCTAATCCCACACAAACAGCTTGCATCTTGCTACTCGACACATAGACACATAGCCACTATCACGGAAAACCATGCCAGACATGCCGGATGCACCGTGGCAACACACCAGCATTGACTGAGAAGAGGCACCTTGGAGGCATAGGGACACCTTTATTAGTCATGTATTCGGGATTGCAGAGGCAACTCGAAGTACACATGAACAGTTCATGTGGAGAAACATGTGGGTCCAACACTGGCACCCCCCTTCTGCAGCACAAATGCGTGATAGCCATGGAACTGGCACACAAGTGTCGGCTAACAGCTAAACACCCCCAGCTGCTCACGGAGAGCCTGCCATACACCATTGATCCGCTGATATGGAAGTCCCACAGCATGTCAAGCCAATGCAAACCGTATGTGTCCGAGGGCAGTGTTACACACATTGATGCCATCATCACATTCCACAATCCCATCACTGATGACTGTCAACAAGTCTGACCATCTATTCAGGTGTACCCAGCTGCATGTAATGTGTACCATGGTGATGCTACATGTCTGCAGAGGAAACAAACATCGACAGGGGCAGTGTGCATACATCGTGAACAACTGCCACACCCAATACACCCCTGATGCATCCCTTACCCTAAGGTGACTTCCAAACGTGTCCGTGCCTGTAACGCTGAGTCAGCACACGATGACGTGTCCATGACGAATAGCAACAATGCAACCAGCAGACGGCATGCGCAAGTACCTGGGGAAGAGAGACACACAAGAAGTCAGCCACAAAAAGCACAGCCACTTGCATGTGCATGTACTCGACACATGTATGGATGACAACATGCTAGGTCACAATTATGACTGGGGAAATACAACCATCACTGGCACCATCACTCCAGTGACACACCCACACACACCTCTGACTCACGTGCCATATATACAGGTGGAGACACACATCGCAACACATGCCACACGGGGACCAATGCGTGCACACTCAGACACTGGTACTCACCACTAAGCAAAGAAGTCGCGTATGAGCCGAGTCCGGATGTCCTCTTGCGGCTCCACATCCTCCACATCACTAGCCCCATTGCCAAGCCCTTCGTCCTCCATGGGTGGATGGTCCTGGTCATCTTGATCCAGGATGAGTGGCACAGCTTTCTCAACTGCCATGTTGTGCAGCATGCAGCAGACCATGAAGATTTTGCAGACCTTCGCCGGGGCATATGGGAGGGCGCCGCCGGTCTTGTGGAGGCATCTGAATCGGCTCTTCAGGAGGCCAAACGTCCTCTCTATCACTCGCCTTGTCCGGCCATGGGCGGTGTTGTAGCGGAGCTGGGCCGGCGTGATGGGGTTGCGGAGAGGTGTGATCAGCCATGGCATGTTGGGATAGCCAGCGTCCCCTACATGGAAAGCACATGGACATAAGCAGGACAGGAGAAGCGGTCGTGCTGGAAGTCTACGCAAAATACAGGACAGACAGAGTGTACCCACCAACAACACATGCTCGTTCGTTGCGCAGCTGCGTCATCATTTCAGGCACCCTGCTACGCCTCATGATGTAGGCATCGTGTGCTGATCCTGGAAAACGAGCACAGACATGTGAAATCACCATGTTGGACAGACACACCACAAGGGCATTGATGGAGTGGTAGTGCTTGCGATTCCGGTACGCTACCTCCTGTGCCTGTGGTGGTACCAAAGCCACATGTGTCCCATCTATGGACCCAATGACATGGGGCATCCCTCCCAGGGCATAGAATCCATGCTTGACCCCAGTCAACATTTCTGGGGTAGGAAAATGGATGAAGTCATCCAGGTGAATCAACATGGCCTCTAAGAAATCATGCAGCACACGGCAGAACATGCTCTGGGACATGCCACCAACATGAGCTATGGTATTTTGAAAGGTACCCGTGGCTAGAAAATGTAGGGCTGCCATTACCTTCAGCTTGGGTGTCAGTGCCGTAGGATACCTGTGCAGCGGTTGCAGGTGTGGTGCCAGTCTCGCCGTCAAATCCAGAATCAACCGTTGGGGGAAGCGGTAGCACCGGATACAGTCATTCTCCCGCATGGCAGCCAAGTCCGGAATTGGTCGGGGAAGAGGCGGCGCTCTGCAGTAATTTGGAAGTGACAAGGAAGAGTGAGTGCACCACAACAACAATTAATTAGTACTGAGCACATGTTAATCGGTCTATACACATATGCTATATACGGAGTCAGGTATGTGCCACATGCCCTGGACACGTATGGCTGCCAGGTGACACTCCTACCAAGACCCAGCTACACACGGAGATTGTGAACCTCCACATGCCATGGCATGGGATTAGCTGTGTCCCAGTGCAAGTGAACAGCAAGACGCAAGACAGGAGTGACATACATCCACACATCAGCAGAAGTAGGATGTAGATTGCAGAGACTGGTAGCGGAACACTAGAGCCACAGGTCACATGACATTACACTAGGACAGCCCACACACCTTGCCATGAAGGTGTACATGTGATGACTCACCACACATTCATAGAGAGGATGCAGACATGTCCTTGTTACGCTACTCCGTGTCCCATGCATACATACGCACCTCACATCCGATACCACATGTGGCATGGTGTGCGGAACAGTGTGCAATGTCAATCTACACACAGACACAAGTTGGTTGCTGCAACAGCTGCAGCTTTTGAGGGAGCTCCAACATCAACCTAATGTGAACCCCCCACACATACATGACATAGTCACATCGTGCACCGTGGGTAGTGACATGTCAGGTGTGGTAACCCCTGTACCGGGCCTCAGGGGACGGATGTATGACGTTACAACGCACACTTTTACAACGCATGCACTTACAACGCATTTTTTACAACGCATAATCCATTACAACGCATGACATTACAACGCATGACACTACAACGCATTTTTAAAAAATACCTTTACAACGCATTACCATTACAACGCATACTACCTTTACAACGCATACCATTACAACGCATAATATTAAATTACATTTAAGGTAAGTATTAGATAGTATAGGGGTAAAAATTACTATTCTAACTCCAGGGGGTGCAACAGTAGGGTAAGTGTTGGATAGTGTAGGGGTAAAAATTACTATTCTAACTCCAGGGGGTGCAACAGTAGGGTAAGTGTTGGATAGTGTAGGGGTAAAAATTACTATTCTAACTCCAGGGGGTGCAACAGTAGGGTAAGTGTTGGATAGTATAGGGGTAAAAATTACTATTCTAACTCCAGGGGGTGCATCAGTAGGGTAAGTGTTGGATAGTATAGGGGTAAAAATTACTATTCTAACTCCAGGGGGTGCATCAGTAGGCTAAGTGTTGGATAGTATAGGGGTAAAAATTACTATTCTAACTCCAGGGGGTGCATCAGTAGGGTAAGTGTTGGATAGTATAGGGGTAAAAATTACTATTCTAACTCCAGGGGGTGCATCAGTAGGGTAAGTGTTGGATAGTATAGGGGTAAAAATTACTATTCTAACTCCAGGGGGTGCATCAGTAGGGTAAGTGTTGGATAGTATAGGGGTAAAAATTACTATTCTAACTCCAGGGGGTGCATCAGTAGGGTAAGTGTTGGATAGTATAGGGGTAAAAATTACTATTCTAACTCCAGGGGGTGCATCAGTAGGGTAAGTGTTGGATAGTATAGGGGTAAAAATTACTATTCTAACTCCAGGGGGTGCATCAGTAGGGTAAGTGTTGGATAGTATAGGGGTAAAAATTACTATTCTAACTCCAGGGGGTGCATCAGTAGGGTAATTGTTGGATAGTATAGTGTAATATTATGCGTTGTAATGGTATGCGTTGTAATGGTAGTATGCGTTGTAATGGAATGCGTTGTAAAGGTAGTTTTTAAAAATGCGTTGTAGTGTCATGCGTTGTAATGTCATGCGTTGTAATGGATTATGCGTTGTAAAAAATGCGTTGTAATGGTAGTGCGTTGTAAAAGTTGCGTTGTAAAGGTTGTTCCCCTCAGGGGACACTTCCGTGTGTTGGTGTCCGTGCCATGCCAGTGATGCTCATCACAAGTGTGCAGTACGACATGCACACATGTCAAAGGAGTCAAGGGCATGCCTGGCACACATCGCACCGTCACACATTACATGTGTACACATCTCATCATACATCTGGTGCCTTCTCGACTCAGGAGTCATGTGCCACATCACAGCCTTTCACACCTGTGCCCCACGTATGTAGTACTGCCCAGACAATGCCTTGATGTCCATCCATGGACAAGTATGTCAGCCCTATTCCTTCCTGTGTGCTGCCTGTCACCACTGTGATGTGTGAAAACCACCGTACTGCTGCTAAGAGGGCCTGTGTACGTTCCCATATCACTATGGGAGTGCTGCCGTATGTGTACCCATAGTGATGGTGAGCGTACAGGCATGTGTACGGTCAGTAAGTACGCATACGCAAGAACACCCATAGTGGTACGGCCCGTACACGCGTGCGTACGTTCACTATCACTATGGGTGTCCTCGCGTATGCGTACTCGTAGTGGTACGGACCGTACACACGCCTGTACGTTCACTATCACCATGGGTGTCCTCGCGTATGCGTACTCGTAGTGGTACGGCCCGTACACACGCCTGTACGTTCACTATCACCATGGGTGTCCTCGCGTATGCGTACTTGTAGTGGTACGGCCTGTACACACGCCTGTACGTTCACTATCACCATGGGTGTCCTCGCGTATGCGTACTCGTAGTGATAGTGAGCGTACAGGCGTGTGTATGGGCCGTCTCACTATGGGTGTTCTCGCGTATGCGTACTCATAGTGATAGTGAGCGTACAGGCGTGTGTACGGGCCGTCTCACCATGGGTGTCCTCGCGTATGCGTACTCGTAGTGGTACGGACCGTACACACGCCTGTACGCTCACTATCACTATGAGTATGCATACGCGAGAACACCCATAGTGAGACGGCCCGTACACACGCCTGTATGCTCACTATCACTACGAGTACGCATACGCGAGGACACCCATGGTGATAGTGAACGCACAGGCGTGTGTACGGGCCATACCACTGCGAGTACGCATACGCGAGGACACCCATGGTGATGGTGAACGTACAGGTGTGTGTACGGGCCGTACCACTGCGAGTACGCATACGCGAGGACACCCATGGTGATGGTGAAAGTACAGGCGTGTGTACGGGCCGTACCACTGCGAGTACGCATACGCGAGGACACCCATGGTGATAGTGAACGTACAGGCGTGTGTACGGGCCATACCACTATGGGTGTTCTTGCGTATGCGCACTCATAGTGGTACGGCCCGTACACACGCCTGTACGGGCCGTTGCTATGCATTTGGGGTGCCCTAGGGCCCCGGAACGCACCGTACGTGTGTGTGAAGCTCAAATTTACTTAGGGGACACATGAGGGACAAGTATTAAGGCCTACATGCATGCTGGTTGTCATGGAGACCAAGTTTTAAGTTTGAATTTGTTCTGGAAGGTGCACAACAGAAGTCAGTTGGAATGAATCTACTTTGTTGCAATGTGTTTCTGGGGTTGACATCATGCTGAAGAAAAAAACACAATAAGAACCCACTGACTGTGCTAGGTTTGAAGGGATTGGAGGAAACATAGGATGCAAATGTGAGTGACCAATCACTCTGTACTCCTGTGCATGAAACAGGACAGCAAGGCAGATATAAGGCAGCCAGGTCCCATGAGGGATCACTTGCCTGCACATATTTCGATTCTACCACACTGCTGCTGCTCCTGATTCCCTGGAACCATGTCAAGGTCTGTGGAGAGGTCACAGCCATTCACCCTGGAGGAGAACCTGGCATTGCTGGATGTGATCCTCCCACAGTACCCCCTGCTGTATGGGCGAACAGGGTATCAGGTGAGTGCAGAGGCTACTAGCACAGACTGTGTCCCTTTTTTGTGACTGTGACTTCTGCCATTGTGTCCAGGTGTGACACACATGCTATGTACTGTAGGGGGGGTCCCAGAGGGGGGAATGCCTGATGTCTCCCAGCCAGTGCCCAGAGTCAGGAGGGGTGGGTGCAGAGTCCCCCCAGCCAGTGCCCAGAGTCAGGAGGGGTGGGTGCAGAGTCCTCCCAGCAGTGCCCAGACGCAGGAGGGGTGGGTGCCTATCACTCCCAGCAGTGCCCAGATGCAGGAGGGGTGGGTGCCTATCACTCCCAGCAGTGCCCAGACGCAGGAGGGGTGGGTGCCTATCACTCCCAGCAGTGCCCAGAGTCAGGAGGGGTGGGTGCAGAGTCCTCACAGCAGTGCCCAGATGCAGGATGGGTGGGTGCCTATCACTCCCAGCAGTGCCCAGAGTCAGGAGGGGTGGGTGCAGAGTCCTCCTAGCAGTGCCCAGAGACAGGAGGGGTGGGTGCAGAGTCCTCCCAGCAGTGCCCAGACACAGGAGGGGTGTGTGCAGAGTCCTCTCTGCAGTGCCCAGAGACAGGAGGGGTGTGTGCAGAGTCCTCCCAGCAGTGCCCAGACGCAGGAGGGGTGGGTGTGATGCACAGTGTGAGCCTTGATAATTGATTGTGTCTTTGCCCTCATTCCACCTGTGTACTTTCACTGGCACGTACTGCTTTTGCCCTTCCCCAGATGAGTATGTCCCTATGGCAAAGGTGCAATGCGTTGGCTGCATGACATGCCTTGTTGTAACCAGCTAATTTGTTCTCATATGTGTCTCTGTGACATGTTGCAGGTGTATTGATGTAGTGTCACTTGTTCATCCTCACAGGTAGGCGCCTCTGCCAAGGAGCAGATCTGGCTGACCGCCGTCAGTTCCGTGAGGAGTGCGGATGGTCGCAAGCGGCGCCTGTCCCATGTGAGGAAACACTGGCAGGATATCCGGTGCTGGACGCGGAGGATCGCACGGGTCCTGCTGGGGGACTCACCTGAGAGCCATAAGAACAGCGGGCGCCGCCGTCTCTCCCACATCCACAAGCGTGGGCTGGCGGTGGTATTTCCAGACTTGGACAGGCGCTTTCAGGAGATGCAGCAGCAGGAAGGGGGTAGGTACATGTGTGTTTGTTGTGTTTCACCAGCATTTGTAAGTGCACTGTTCCATGGATACACTGCCAGGGTTTAATGGTGCTGTGCAGATCCTGTTACCCACAGTATTGCAGTGCTCTCCTGCCTCCCTTCCCCTCCTTGCAATGTGTTCCCTGGTCTGTGTGACGTCACTCCATCACAAGGTTATGTAGCCTGGCACCTTCTCCACGTGTACAATGCCTGCAGCATCATGTGTGGGTGTGGTGTGTAACAGGTTTTGGGACCTTGCCTGTGCCCTGTCCAGTTCTGGTCTTTTGGGTTCCATGTCAGTTGGCACTAATGCTGAGTCCAGACATGGGAGTTAGTCTCTCAAGTGTGAGGCCTTACAGCACGCATGTCCTATGTGGTGGCCTGTGACATGATGTGCATGAGTGTGCGGTACGCATAGTGCGGGGATGGTAGCGTGTGTTGCAGTCATTCCCATTCAGGAGCATGGAGTTGTGTGGCCACTACTGTCCCCAGGGGCATATTTTCCTAGGTATCATGTGTGTAATCTGAATATGTCGACAATCTCTGTGTCTACAGCATAGGTTGTGCTCTGTGCCATTGTCCCCTGGCCAAATGTATATTGACGTGAAATGTAGTACAAGTGTCCACTGTACAGCCTGACCTGATTTTCCTTGTTCATACTCACGGTGGACATTGCCTGTGTGTCTTGTTACAATCATCTGATGATGCCCATTTGTACATGATTATTTGGACAGGTGCACCTTGGGTATTTTGTGTGCAGTCTAATTGTTGCATCCCATGTGTATTTCACCCAGACTAAGGGTTGTAAGTGCTTCCTGTGTCTCCAAATAATTTTCTCATGTAGGGGGTGGGTGGTGCGGGCATGGCCTTCATGTCACAACCTGATATCTCCTTGCTAGGACTGGCCAGTGTGTGATGTTTGTCTGGACATGCACTCAAGGTGCAGTGAGCCAGTCATGGTGGGCATGTTTTCAGTATAACCTATGCTGCATGTGCCTCTTGTTCCTGGATATGGTCCCTGCTCATCCCTATTTCCTGCCACGCTGTGTGGTGCATATGCAGTGCTGGATTGTCCCCAGGGCCTTGCTCCTCAGTCAAAATTCCATTCCATCTCATTTGCTATTGTGTCATGCTCTCCATAGTTTTTCAGTGGCATGGTGGGTCAAACAACTGTGTCTTGCATGCCCTACATATGTACCTTGTTTTGTAGATGTAACTCTTCTTTTGTTTCAGGCTATGCACTGTAACCTATGTAGATTGGACTCATGTGACATATGTATACAGGTGTATGATTAATTTCTGTCTCTTCACCCTGCCCACAGCATCGTCGGGGGACACGGAGGGAGACATGGGCACAGACGGAGCAGAGGGACCGAGCACCAGTGCCAGCGGTGACATCGGGGCTGGCACATCAAGTGGGACTGAGGCGGAGGAGAGTGAAGCCGGGGACCTGTCGACTGGCACAACAGAGTATGAAGCTGACGGGTCCGAGGATGATCTCTCCGAGTGGGCGGAGGCTGCACCACCATCTGACAGCGGCACAACATCGCACCCCGCCCCCTCCATTGCCATCAGCCGCCTCCCACTTGCTCGTGTCCCTTCCCAACGTGCCCGGTCACCACATGTCTCCTTCCTGCCAGGCACCGCACCCCCTGCCCCTGTCTCCACTGCTGCCGCCAATGCCGAGTCTGTGGACATCCAGCGGCAGTTGCAGATTGGTCAGGCTGCGATCCTTAATGTCCTCCATGGCCACAGCCAGGTCCTCAACAACATGTAGGCATACTTGGAGGGCATTCATTCATCGCAGGCTGACCAACGCAGCTTGCTGAGGTCGATAGACTCGACACTGACTGCAGCAGTGGGTCTCCTGCAGCGCTACGTCCCACCCCCTACCCCTGCCCCATCCACACTTCCCACTCCCATGCCTGTCCCACGTACACCCAGATGTCAGCATGCACCCACCACAACACACACAGGCACCACACCAGCAGGGAAGGTCCACCGCACACCTCCTGACACGCACACACAGGGTGAAGTAAGCACACCCACTGGGTCGGGGGGCAAACGTGTGACACGCTGCCAGAGTGGGAGTCCGCATTCTACCAAATCCACTCCCTCCAAATCCCCTCCCCTCAGCTCTCCTGGCCACATCTCCCCCAAAGACTCCTTCATGGCCGCTCTGTCCCTGAGCCCCACAGTGACACCACCACGCAAGCGGTCAAGGAAGTCCCCGGTCAGGGTGGTTGATTCCCCCCCCGTCCACACCCTCCCCCAGTGGCGCTGCGACCCATCCCTCTGACCCCTCCCCCTCCTTGGGGCCTGTGGTTCCTTCGGGTGCAGGGGATTCCCTGGAGGACCTTGCTAAGGTGTGCAGCGAGATCCTGGCCTCCGCCTTTGGCCCTGCCCCACCCCCTGTGGTGGAGTCCTCCATCCCTGCACCCACGACACCTACCCTTCACCCTCCTGTCCCTGCGGTGCCTGGTTCTTCCCCCCCACATGATGCCCTCACCCCTGTGGAAGACGACGGAATGTAACTGTGCAAGCTAGGGGACACGCATCCCACTGTGTCCCCCATCCATCTGTGACTTCTGGACTGCCCTATGGGCTTTGTAAATATTGAACTTCCTACAAACAAGATTTTTTGGTTCATGCTGAATAAAGCAATTTATTTTTTTCCCTTGGAACACTACTGCTTTGCTGGTATTGCTGTTGGTGGGGCTGCTACATGGTTTTGGGTGGTGTTCATGTGTTGGGTGTGTGGGAAATGTAGTAGTGTGCTGGTCATAGGGGGGACCCTGGGATCTGTGTGCCATCACACGGTGTTAGCTAGGATTCTGTGTTCATGTAAGCAGTTGCTGCATGGTGAAATTGTCCCAAGGTGTATTCCTGCCTCTGTGTACCCTGACATCTTCCCTGCAGGGTGTTCCCAATATTTAGCGCTGAGCTGTGTGTACATTAGCTGGGTGTGTGACGGACTCCTTCAACTTTGCACATGCATGCTGAGCGATGTCTCCACCTGCATCATTCATGGCATCCTTGGTAGTCATTGTACTTGTGTATGTGGACTATTGACATGACTTCATGTGGACATGTTTTCTTTTCTGCGCTATGCATGCGTATACTCCCAGCCTCGCACACATGTGTTACATGTACTGCAGGGTCTTTGTGCACCTGACTGAAATTTGTGGGCATGGTATCTGTGGCTACTCCACCCTTTGCGTTCCATGGGCACTGCTGGGAGTGATAGGCACACACCCCTCCTGCGTCTGGGCACTGCTGGGAGTGATAGGCACACACCCCTCCTATTTAACAATATGTACGCTCAGAACATACACGTGTGTGGGTTCGCTCCATGGGGGTACGGTTCGTACTTACACTGTTGGGGTGAGAGTAGGCTCCATACGTACGTGGGTGGGGTACGGGTCGTACTTACACTGTTGGGGTGGGAGTATGCTCCATACGTACGCGGGTGGGGTACGGGTCGTACTTACACTGTTGGGGTGGTGGTACGGTACGTACATACACTGTTGGGGTTGGGGTACGCTCCATGTATACGAGGTGGGGTATGGGTCGTACTTACACTGTTGGGGTACGCTCCATGCATACGCGGGTGAGGGTACGGGTCGTACTTACACTGTTGGGGTGGGACGTATACGTACGCGGGTGAGGGTACAGGTCGTACTTACACTGTTGGGGTGGGACGTATGTGTACGCGGGTGAGGGTACGGGTCGTACTCACACTGTTGGGGTGGGGGTACGGTCCGTACATACACGGTTGGGGTGGGGGGTACGCTCCATACGTACGCGGGTGAGGGTACGGGTCGTACTTACACTGTTGGGGTGGGGGTACGGTCCGTACATACACGGTTGGGGTGGGGGGTACGCTCCATACGTACGGGGGTGAGGGTACGGGTCGTACATACACTGTTGGGGTGGGGGGTACGCTCCATACGTATGCGGGTGGGGGTACGGGTCGTACTTACACTGTTGGGGTGGGGGTACGCTCCATACATACGCGGGTGAGGGTATGGGTCATACTTACACTGTTGGGGTGGGGGATACGCTCCATACGTATGCGGGTTGGGGTATGGGTCGTACTTACACTGTTGGGGTGGGGGTACGTTCCATACGTACGCGGGTGGGGGGTACGGGTCATACTTACACTGTTGGGGTGGGGGTACGCTCCATACGTACGCGGGTGAGGGTACGGGTCGTACTTACACTGTTGGGGTGGGGGGTACGCTCCATACGTACGCGGGTGAGGGTACGGGTCGTACTTACACTGTTGGGATGGGGGTACGCTCCATGCATACGCGGGTGGGGTTACGGTCCGTACGTACACTGTTGGCATGGGGGGTACGCTCCATGCATACACGGGTGGGGGTACGGTCCGTACATATCCGTACCCATGCTGTGGAATGCTTGTGCGGGCCGTACCCAGGCCTTTGCCATGTGGGTACGAGCCCTCCCGCCATTGTTGGGGTGACCTAGGTGTGGGCGTGGTACGACTCGTACCCACGCTCTTAAGGCGTGGGTACGGGACGTACCTGTATAGTTGTGTTGCCGGTTCGCGTCGTCAGGCACTTCCGTTGTGGCGGACACTGGCTTTGCTGGACACGCCCCCACCCCCTCGTGGTGACCAGGGCATGGGGGTCAGGTATGTCCAGGGCATGTGTGCTGTGTGACTTTGGTGGTGGTTTTGTGGCCTGCCCCTGGTCTTGCCCCCCCCCTTTCCCCCCCTCCCTTAGTTGTTCTGACCTTCTGCGGCGTCTGCGTCAGAACCTGTAGAGGAGGTCGACTGCTATGAGGGCCGGGATGACACGTAGGTTCGGGTCCATGTCTGTCCGTCGCGTACAGGTCCTCCTTGTTCGCATCATCCTGATTTCCCGGCAGTTTTTGGCAGCCGGAAAATATTCTCCGTGCGGGATGACGTCGGTGCGAATCGGAATTCCTGGTTCGTGAATGGCAGGCTGCGTGCGTCCCGACGTCACGTCGGCGCTTTCCCGGATCGCATTTGTATGTTTATTTTTGTCGGTCGGGGTTTTGTACGATTCGTACGGAAATTGAGTTTCCGTGCGAATCGTAATTCCATGTTTGTATATTTTGTCGACCGGGTACGCGTCGGACGGTGAATGTGCTCCGTCCGACGGTTCGTACCCGGTTTTTGCAGGATCGTGATCGGCACCAAGATGTGTCATTCTGTGGTGTCTATAACATAATAGTTGTGCTCTGTCAAGGAGGCAATGTTTAGGATGTTTTATTTTGTAACTTCTTAAGGTTTCCAATGCTCTGCATATGTCATTAATTAGCTGAACAACTCATTGTATTACTATGTTACATACAATGTCAATTTGTTTTCTTAATCAGTTAAGCACAGTTTAACTAATAGAATGCATTTGGAAGTAGGTGTCTCTATATGTATTATTACTGACCAGATTCAGAATA
Source organism: Triturus cristatus (assembly GCF_964204655.1). Taxonomy (NCBI): domain Eukaryota; kingdom Metazoa; phylum Chordata; class Amphibia; order Caudata; family Salamandridae; genus Triturus; species Triturus cristatus. The sequence continues at coordinate 115,696,390 of NC_140588.1, forward strand.
TTCATTTTTTATGCGTGCACAACATTTCCTTTGATGTCATGTCATACCATGCCAAGTGTGAAGCATCTGTACCATGAAACCTCATAAAAACTGTAATTTTGGAGATTACCTCATTCCTTTGTTGCCTTTTAACTGAGAAGGCTCTACGTCAGTCTGTTTATATGCTTATACTTTGTTCTATCTTTGGGCTTTCTTCAGAGGCTGATCTATTTTAATTTATGCTGATTCCTAATGACTAACTAATTATGTTTTGCTTTCCGTAATGCCAATGTTTTGAATGACCCCACAAGATTTGAACCTGGAATCTGTGACTTGCACAAGTTTGTTTATTAACATTGGACTAGTCTTACATTGACATTCTTCCTTAGTTTATTTGTGCATTGAAACACAGGGACACAAACTCTTTTTGTTTATCAAAACAAATTCCCAAAGTCAAAGTTTGTTGATGACAAACAAAAGAAATATTAGCGCTGATATATTGGCAGTCTTTTCCCAGTGTGTATGGGTTCATAATCTATTTTCCTTTTTGGAAGCGCCAGGGATTCCCTGGCGGTCACAAACAGAATAAGAGTATGTTTTTTTAAATGTCTGCTCTAAATAAGGCAACAGTCCGATGCCCATTGACCGAAGGCCTATTATCAGCCCGGCTATCATTTTGATGGCATCTGTTCTTGGAGCCAGTGAATGCTCTGCCTGCAAAAAACATGGCAGGGAAAATGCAGGTTTGACGGACAGGATACTCTGCTATGTTTGAACTGACTTACTGATATATAACCGTTTCACATATATTTGGTAAGGCTTGTGCAATAATTTCTGTCAGATGTGAAAATTAATTTTGAGGTTCATTAAGATCACATAAATATGGTGGTAGCCAAACCATGTTTTTGTAGTGATAATTCGATGGTATGTGATTGTTCCATCTTGTTTACCCCTTCAGGCAAGAGTGATAAAAGTGTGGAGGAGATACATGTTATGTTATGTAGCTTTGTAGAGCACTCTATCACCCTGCAGGGCACAATGCTGCTGAGTAAGGATAAGCCTAGTCAAAACTAGGGCCTAGTGGGACTTCTCGAAAAGCCAACTCTTCAGTTTCTTGAAAAATTCAAGAAGTGGGGAGGAGGCTCTTCTGTGACGTGGCAGGTTGTTCCATGCTTTAGGAGAGATGTAGGAGAAGGCATGACTGCTCAATTTGGTTTTCCGTACTCATGGGATGTGTGGAAGTAGTAATCTGGACGAGCTGAGGTGTCTAGCAGGTTTGGGAAAGCAAATGCATTTTTGAGGTATGCTGGGCCAGTGCTATGTAGTAACCTAAAAGTCTGGATGAGGATTCTAAATTGTGCTCATTTGAGTCTGACGAGCCAATGGAGTGCCTGCAGGTTTGGTGTGACATAAGTGCAGCATTGGAGTTTGAGAGTCAGTCTGGCCACCGAGTTCTGAATGGTCTGCAGCCTTCTGGTGAGTATTTTGTAACTCTAGGTGTAGAGGGTACTCCTGTAGTCAAGAGTACTTGTGACCTGGGCATGCGTGGCAGTTTTCTGGGTTCCATTTGAAAATCATTCTAAGCTTCTTCACAGGATGAAAGAATGAGAGGTGGTGATGGCATTGACTTAGATGTTCATGTTGACTTTGCTGTCGATGATGATTCACTGTTTCTTGGTGTGAGTGGTGGGGGTGGGTGTTAGTGTCAAGCACTAACTTATTGTATCCTAAAGAGGCAAGGTGGTAGTTCCAGATGCTGGCTCCCAACTACGCCTCAGAAATAAATTCCTTGCTATGATTTCCACTCGGCCAGGACTAGGATTGCCCTTTCTGAGATTTCTGCGATTATCACATGGCCACGACGGGAGTCAAAAGGGGAATGGGACAACAAGAAAGAGTGTGCAAGATGAGCGGTTCTTTATTTTCCTATCATTCAGGAGCTGAGCTTCTGACTTTTCCTTAGTATTTCTTGGTATGTTCCCTCTGTGGTGTAACCTATAATGTTAGAAAGATGGGCTTAGTAGATAACCTTCCCTGGACCCTAGCATACCTTCCCAAGTTCCCTGCGGTGTCTAATATGTACCTCCAAATTCCCTCTTTCACATTTTTATGCACTCACTCTCCGTGTACAAATGGGTCTTAGACCACCTTTAGAAAAATAATGAATGATTAGTCTTTCTCCAATGCCTCAGTAATCATGCACACACTTATCATTAAAATGTTCCCACACTAGTTTTGTGTACATACCAGTGTTTGCTCACTCAGTGTTGCAGACATATCTAGAAATGACAATATAATTATTTCCACGTGTCCTTAGATCACAGACATACTATCATTGATTTGTACTATTCTGGTTTTACAACAATAATGTACATTGCCTGTCAACCAAACATAACACAAGAAATGTATAAGTTTAAGGATATTTTCAGTATTATCATTGTACATCACAGACCCTTAGTTGTGTGCGTTTCACATTCACCAAGTGAGTTCTAATGTATTTTTTCTATTTCTGTCCTGTAGGTCACAGTTTACCCTAGCTGAATTCACAGCATTATGTCAGTCTGATTACAATTAAGGCTCCCTGTTTTCCGTTTTTACTGATTTTTACAGATAAATACAGACAGAAAACTTTCATTTTTTGGTCTGCATTAATCTTAAAATGTGGTTTAAAACGGAAATTGGGTTGCTTTTTGAGTAATTCTAAATACGGTCTGCCATGACTGCCAGGCGAGTAGATGTATAGATTGATTGATAGGTAAAAGGGTTGAAAAATAAAGACATTTTAGTAAAGAGGCTTTAAAGCAGTAAATATGCACATGGTTGATACTGAAATTTGCACATTTTTATATAAGTGAATAGATTTATCTTCTGCAGGTGTTCACGGCACTGAACCCTGGCAGGCATTCAAGCATATTTATCGGGTAAATAAATGGAGAAATACACCAGTTTCAGCTTAATTTTTCCACAAAACCCAAATAAATATGGATAAATACAGATAAAATTAGCAAAAAATAAATATGGATAAATACAGACGGAAATGGCAAAAAAATAAATACCATAAAACCGGGAGCCCTAATTACAATCATGTGCGTTGACCTGATTGTGCACCTCGTTGTTGCTCTTTTCAAGCGCTCCTTAATCTGTCTTTCTCATTCTCTTTATTGCAGGTGTTTGGGTATTGCCGCGGTTCGGAGATGCGTAGAAAAAGTTCCTTGGTGCGAGCGGAGCAGCAACCGGAGTGTGATCCTTCCTAGTGGGCTTCCTACACAGAAGGCAGCTTCCGGATAATGGGCCTGACCTTAAAAAGCGGCTGCATCCTAGATACCTCTTGTGAGATTTACAGATCTTGTGAGAGTTCAAGTGTTCTTCCTTTTTCAGTTCCCCCAAGTCCAGAGTCGAAAGTTCTTACCTTGGCAGCCTTCCAAAGCTGTTTTTTTCTAGTGTTGTTTTTTGTGTTTGATGCCTCTATTGGTTCCTGCTCTTTCAGGATGAGCATACCAATTGATTTTTTGGGACAATGTGCGGTGATTCTGTAGACTCAACACTATACCCCTACCAGGATTTCCCAAACGGGTTTTGGTTTGGAAAGTTTTTTGATGAAAAAGATATACCAGACATTAAGAATGTACATACCCAGCAGGTTCCCAAGCCTGGGCCCCTTTATCAAATAATATAGTTTGTTTCATATTCTTTTTGAATCCATTTTTTAGCAAGGCAGTTTTAGCTCATTGGTCATATCATTGAGTTTCTTATTGAAAAAGACATACCAGACGTGAAGAATATACATGTTCAGCAGGTTCTCAAGTTAGGTCCTCTGGGGCATATTCCTTCCAGTCTGTCAAAAAATATACAGCCTCATGCATCAACCCAAAATCCAGTCGGTAAAATACCGATTCGCTAATAGCTCCCGGTATTAAGTTAAAAATACCCAATCCCAATGCATCAACCCAAAAGCAGAAATCGCTATTTAAGAAATCCTTAAATAGCGATTCTTTAAATAGGGATTCCTTAAATACCGATTCCTTAAATAGGGATTCCTTAAATACCGATTCCTTAAATAGCGATTGCATTTAAGGAATCCCAAAGTGAGATTCCTTAAATGCAATGCATCAAAGTTAAAAAATTAGCGATTTCGCTAATAGGGGGAGCAAATTACCATGAAGATGAACTGCATGGTAATTTGCAAAAACTTTGAAAAATGCACTTTTGTGCATTTTTCAAAGTTTCATGTTGCGCACACACATGCCCTTAGAGCATGTGTGTGTGCAACATATGTGCACATATCCTTTTCAGGGGTGCTATAGGGTGTCATTTTGACACCCTTGCACCCTTGAAATTGCATGAGCAATTAGCGAGAACCTACTGGTACTCGCTATTTGCTCATGCAATCTCCGATTCATTCCTATGGGCCTGGAGGCCCATAGGAATGATTGGGACGGCATTCCTTAATTGCTACTCGCTATTTGCTAGTAGCAATTAAGGAAAGTTAAGGAATCGCTATTTGAATAGCGATTCCTACATGCATAGCCTTTTGCTATTCCTTATTAGCGAATCCTTATTTTTCGCTAATAAGGAATCGCAAATGCTAATGTTGATGCATATGCCCCATAGTTTGCTTCATATTAGTTTTTATTCCAATATTGCATTGACTTAATATTCCGAATGATTGTCAATTAAGAGACAGGTTTTAGAAATAAAGCATGAAATTACGGGTGGATGGTTAACATGTGTTGCAGTTTTAACTTCATGATCACCTCATTGAGTTTCTTCATGACCTTACATGGGCCAATGAAGTGGGATTGAAATTTGAGTGGTCCTTTTAAGCAGATATGTTTGGTTTACAGTTACACCAACTGGCCTTCTGCAAACTCAGGGCCAACCAAAGGTGTTTATCTGCATACAACTTATATTACTGTTTAGCCAATGGTAGGCTTACCTGCGGTGACTTTGGTACCTGAATTTGTTGGTCTAGAAAGTCCTAAACTGATGGAGTAAGGATGACAGATTGGACAGCCACTTTCAACATACACAGATAATAACCATAATTACAGTACAATGGTGAAAATTCAGATGACAAATTTGTGGCGTTGTAAGCAAACAATGCTGCCCACAAACATTCTGCCCAACCTTAGTCGGATTGGGGAAGCTGACAACTTATCTATTGCTCCATACACTGGTTTACCCTTTCTGTCTGTCTATTAGTCTGTGGGTGCTGATTGGAGGATAATCACACATACATATCCATGAGATCACAAAGGGATTTCTAAAATGTGGAAATCAATTGTGAGCCTCAATCTGAAAGGAGAAGAGTTTGGAGCCCATGTAAGCAAACCACAGATTGCAAGAAAATAGTGTCCAATTGTCTGGACTAGGGCAAGTCTTTAAGAAGGAAGAAGTGCATTGTTTTTGTAAAATAGTCTACTGTGACCAAAACAGTACTGTATCCTTCAAAAGACCTAGGCATGCACTACAAAATCTAATGATACCATATGTCATGGTCTGGGTGGTACTGGAAGTGGCAACAGTAATCCAGCAGGGACTTGGTAGGAACATTTCCCCTGGGCACAAACTGCACAGGAACCAAGAAATATCCATCGTTTGTGGACATGGATTGCCACTAGAAATATAATTTCAACATATCTATAGTTTTCTTTTCTCTAGGAAGCCCTGTTATGGATTTCTCATTTCACCATTCTTAATGCCTTTCTTTGTAAGTTTTGTGTGGATATACACAATCTTTTGTTAACATAGTCTAACCCTTGCTCACTCGCTCTAAAAATGTGTTGCACTACATGTTGAGGTTTTACAGTTTCCTGTTCTTCCTTCATCTGAAGCAATACTTCAGTGGTGTGGATTAGTCCCACTTGGATATTTTCTGAATAAATAATCAGTGGAAAATTCCTTCAGCCTTGCCATTTTTCATTCAGGTTGGAATTTAATAGCAACACCGTAGTCAAGTAAAAACTGAGTCTACCACAACTGCTGAGTAGACAAGGCTCATGCAGACTTTAGGAACTAGAGGTTGTGTGATCTATTTGCATGGTGACCCTATGCAATCCTCCTAGGAGGTAGTGTCTCCACTCCTCCTCAGCAGTTTTAATGGCTAGGAGCTCTTGGTCAGCTACCAGATTCTGCTTGAGTTAATTTATGGGAAACATATGCTACAGGGCATGGTTCTCCTATATTGGAATTGTGTTGTGAAATAACTGCTCCTATAACAACTTGAGAGGCATCAGCTTCAACTATATATAGTAGCTTAGGGTCTGGATGTCGATAAATAGGGGCTTGTATGAATTTTATGTTTTAGAAGCCAAAATGCTAACTCGGTCTCCTCTCTCCATTGAAAATCCACTGCTTTCCAAAAGCGTCAAGTAATTGGTGTGCCAAGTTGGAAAAATGATCTATAAATCTGCGATAAAAGTTCGCAAAGCCCAGGAAACTCTGGTCTTCATTGACACTTTGAGGGGATTTCCACTGTATGATTGCCTCCACCTTTCTAGGATCTATGTGAATTCCTTTTGGTGAGTGTATATAGCCAAGGAATTCCTCCTCCTGAACGTGAAAAGTCCATTACTCCAATTTTGCTTAGAGGTGGTTCTCACACAGCTTCAGCAAGATTGCATGGATGTGTGTAACATGCGCTGAATAGGTGTTACATTAGATTAAAATATTGTCGACATGGATGACCGATTCAAAAATTCTCTAAGGACCTCACTGACAAAATACTGGAAAGCTGTGGTTACGTTGCAGAGCCCGAAAGGCATGACAAGATATCTGTAATGACCAAACTTGGTGAGAAATGCTGTCTTCCACTCGTCACCCTCTCGCGCTCACACAAGTTGGTAAGTACCGCGCAGATCCAGTTCGGTGTAAATCATAGATGTTTAAACCTGATCTAGTAAGATGGAAATTAAGGGTAAGGAGTAGTGAATTTTTACATTGATCTTATTCAAGGACCAGTAATCGAAACATGATTTGAGTGTCTCGCCTTTATTGGTTACAAAGAATGGCGAGATCGTCTAATGAAGCCCATGTCTAGCATCTCATCCAAATATCGTCTCAAATGTATATTTTCCTTTTTTAACCCATTAATTTTGCTATGCAAGATCTGTGAACCCAGTTGTAATTCAATTTGGTAATCAAATGGCCAATGGGGAGGAAGCTTTTATTTGATTGAATACATCCTTGTAATCCGCATAACAATGAGAATTCGTCATGTCTGCTAGGTTTGAATTTTCTATGGCACAAGAAAAAATGCTACCCTTAGGGTCTCCAACTGTTTTCATGACAGAACCTAGATTAGAATTTTATTATAGGTTCTATCTAATTTATCTCTGTATTATGTTTTTAAAGTCACAGGGTTCCCAAAAAGGCCTTGAACTATGGAGCATGTATGAGGTAAAAGTTTACCATTTACGGATGGAACCACTGGGTAAGTACAGATACTTCTCTGGTGGTATTCACAATGAGTCCAGATGATAATTTACTACCATCTACGGTTCATAATGACTCAAGAACTTCTTTTAAGATAGTGAATATTTCCATCCAGTGCAATTGTACTGGGATGTAGAAATGTTTATACTCAAAATCTGAACTGGTTTGGGATAAAGTGTTCAAGACTTCATGAACCTCTGTACCCAGCAGTCTAGTCTCTGAATCTACGGGGTACTGTTATTTCCCGGTTCAGCTTTTAAGGTTTGTTATCTATTCTTTTGGGTTCTAGAGAACATTCCCAGAGGAAATTCCCTTTTTCCCCATAGAAGAGAGATAACCTTCTAGTATTACCTTTTTTCCTTGGTTAGGGACGTCTCATACTCCCCCGATTTACATAGGTTTAGACTCATCCGTTGATTTTACTGTCTCAGACTTACTTTCCCTCACCCTCAAACCTTTGCCAGGCCTTCTCTGGGCATTTTTTCTCTACCTGATCCAGTGATATGGTTTAACCGTTAGATCAGGCAACTTGTCACAAGACTCAGGTGAGTTTACTGTTTGTGCTAAAAGATCATTTAATTTGACATTTAGTCCATGGTAGAATAAGGAACTTCTTTTCTGTTCTGTCCATTCTGGTTCTGCTACTAGGCAATTGAGTTATATAGGTTAACAGATCTTTGTTCCTTGGCCTGAGGTTCAAAAGTTCTGAATCCACTGACTGAATAAAGGCATGCTTGTTAATTAATTTTTTCATTTCTACCTCTTGATATTTATATATTAGTGGATTATTTTGTTTCCCTAAAGGGATTGACCATGCCACTGTTGTGCCTCCTAAGTAGGATAACATGAAGGCTACTTTAGACTGCTCATCTGGTAAGAAAGCAGGTCTACACATAAAGTGCAGATGACATTGATTCAAAAACATGGCAATTTGTGATGGTTCTTCCATGAACCATTCCAGAGGGGCCAATGGTACAGCTGGAGGAGTAGTTGCATGGATAACTGGATTATGATGCCCTATGTTGAAGACAGGACAGGGATCAGAAAGGAAGTAGTGGATAGTTTCAAAGCAGGTCTAGCTTTATTGTTATTCAAACGCTTCCCCCCAGGTGCTTCAGTTTTTATAGGAATTTAGTCCTGCAGATGATCTAATCTCTGTGCCATAGCTTGTGCTTCTCTTTGTAATCTGCCTTTCACGTTGGCCATATTGGCCTATGTGATGCCTTGGGATTTCATCTCACCCGGGCAGAATTTTTAATGTGGGATTTCTGTTGTGTCATCCTGTGATGATGCCGCAAGCATGACATCGGGCTGCGGCGACAAACCTAACATGGCTGCCGTTCTCGACCATCCCAGAAGTACGAGAGGCAGTCTAGACGACGCGGTGCATCAAGAGGACGTACCCTATGAAGGGGAATGGTGGCGAGCGACAAGAGCTTCCGAGGAGAACGAACGGAGTGACAGAGCGGAGAGAGATACGGAAAACTGAGACCAGGAGGAGTGGAGAGAGACCGGCAGCATCCAGGCGGTGGAGAACAGCTTGTAGACCGACGGCAGGACGACATCATCATCGCGGGACAAGACGCCGATGACCAAAACCGCTCTAGGAGCACTGTGCAAGAGTCCAGGGCTGCCCAAGGAGAAGCGGAGGCTGCGTCTTCCCTCACCATGTCCCAGGAGGGTCGTGGAGCCAGGCAAGTACTGATTGCATGTTCATTTTCAGTCAAAGGGTTGTGGGCACGACTGAAGGGCACTAGGGAGTGAGCATAGCTATCCCTGCACTAGTCACCCACAACAGTAGAACACTGGTGGCGGAGCACTTTTCCCTCCCCCTTATTTTGTTTGTATAACCCAGCAGTAGTCTGAGCTCTCTTTGTTGTTTTCCTTTATTTTGGGTCACTGGTCTCCTGAATCCCCAAGGGAAGAAGACCCGGAGGCAGACAAGAAGAGTCAAGGAGAGAAGGACACAATCAGTTTATCCACCAGTTCCACCTAAGCGACTTACTTCTTTTATTTGGAATAACGTATGTGCTGTGAACATACTCTACCCCCAATAAAAAGAGAGAAGAAAGAGAACCAAACCCTGTGCTTATCTTACCTAAAGGAAGGGTGCGAGGTCCGAATCAGGGTCCCTCGACAACAGATCCACTAACCTGTTTTATCCTGCAGAGGCAAGGTAGAAGTTCCAGACTCTGACTCACAACTCCACCTCTGAACTACACCCCTTCCTACAATTTCCACATGACCGCGACCATAAATTCAGACGAGAAATTGTAAGATGACACCAAGAGAGAGAGAGAGATAGTATGCACGATGATCTGTTCCTTGTTGTATCATTTAGGTGCTCAGTTCCTGACTTCAACTTGGTATATCCTAGAATGTTCCATCTGTGCTGTAACAGTAGAAATATGGCCTTAGTAGATAACTTATATATATACACACATTTATATATATATATGCTGCAAAATTATCTTCATTGTCGGGGTCCCCCAACCTTGCAGGGCGGCATCTGTTGAAGGGGAAGGAGCATCCCGGTAAGTAAAAATCATTAAAAAAGTTGCAGAAGCCAATTCACAATTGAACCACCACATTTATTTTCACCCTGTAGTGGCTGCATGTTCATAATCCTTTCTTTCATAATGCATTTTGGCAGTGATGCCTTAGTCACAGTTGTAGAGGTCTGCATTCATCAACCCAGGTGCTTTTAAATTTGTTTCACCAAGTGACCATGGGACACAATCATACAATTCCCAGGATGCATCAGTGTTGTCTTTCATATATCTCTCTACTGTAGTGCAATTCCAATATTGCTTAATAGAATTATGTCACAACATGTAAATCCTATTTCTTAATTAGCACATCTAATTTCTTCAAGTAAGCTGGCCACGTGCAGGTCATGAAATGCTGTCTGGGCAGACCTCTTTCAACATCCATGCTGCCACATTTCCAAAATGTCTTAAGACATGGGGAGACTGGAATCACCAGGGAGGGGAAACCTCTCCCTTCTCCCTTTCTACCTCCAAAGTAAATAGTGTCTGGTTAATCCTTTGCTTCTTTATGGAGGCAAGCGGGTCATGCCCCTCCGATAAAAACGCTGCAAAATTATCTCCATCATCGGGGGCGCCCACTCTCCATGTACAAATAGATCTTAGACTGCCCTCAGTAAAGGAAAGACAAATTAGTCAGATTAGTCTTTCCTCAATGCGTCCCACGGCACACACCTATCATTAATATGTTCCCACATGTATCCTGTGCACATACTAGAGTGTGCTTACTCTGTGTTGCAGAAATAGCTAGACTTCACAATATATTCCTTGCTCCACTGTCCTTAGATCACAGACATACTATCACTGGTTAGCACTATTCAGGTTTTACAACAATAATGTACATTGCACTTCAACCGAACATAACACAATAAATTCACAAGTTTAAGGCTATGTTCATGTTGTATCATTGTACATCATTGAAACTTAGTTGTGTTAGTTTCACATTCACCAAGTGAGTTCTAATGTCATCTTTCTCCTTCTGTCCTGTAGGTCACAGTTTAGGCTAGCTGAACTCACAGCACTAGGTAAGTCTGTCAATAATCACATGCCTTTAAGTAAGCGTGTTTCCGCCTTGTGGCTCTTTCCCAGCACATCTTAATTTGTCTTTCTCATTCTCTTTATGGCAGATGTTTGAGTTTTTAGTGATGCTGTGGTTTGAAGATGAGTATATGAAGTTCCTGTGTGCAAGCAGAGTAGCAACCTGAACAGAATCCTTCCTGTTGAGTATCCTAAACAGCAAACAGCTTCTGGTAAAGGGGCCTGGCATTAAATAGTGTCACAACAAGGATGGCTGCTTGCAATGTCAATATTTACAGATCTCACAAGAGTTCAAGTGGTCTTACTTTTTCAATTCTATCAAGTGTAGAGTGGAAGGCGCTTTCTTTGGCAGTCTTTATGGGCTGTTTTTTCCCAGTGCTGTTCTTATGTGTTTGAAGCCACTATTAGTTCCTGCTTTTTGAGGAAGAGCATACTAGTTAATATTTCTGGACCATGTGTGGTGACTTGGCAGGCCCGACAGTCAGTCCTAGCCCTGGTGGCAACCAGGTGGAGTCACAGGGTGAAGGGCTGTTCCCAAAGATCACTTTTTTGATCTTGTCAGAGTTCAGATTTTGACAGTTGGTCTTCATGTAGTGGGCAATTTCAGTCATGCAGGCATTGAACTTGATCCAGGTGCTAGGCATCTTGTCTTTGATGGAGACAATCAGTTGTGTGCCGTTGTTGATCCAGCGCAAAACCGGGTAACAGGGAAAACAACCCGTACCAATATCCTCCCTGCATCACAGACCCAACGTCACACTAACTCATTCACACATGCAGTCATTGGTGGGGCCCGTAACACCAACACTCACACGTTACTTCCACACTGGTCTGCACACACAGGAGGGATGATTGATTCAAGCGCCGGACATGTGAGGAGAACACCTTATAACCTATAGGGAAGGAAACGTAATTTACAAAATATACATTAACGCCCTTCGCCTACAGATCCTTAATCCTAAAACATCAAGGCACTCCTCCCACTCGGTCGATGGACCAAATTAGTTGGATTGGTTGATTTGTGATTTAGAACCAGCTAAAACACATTTTAAGACGTCAGAATCTATTTCTTAAATGAAACTCATAACTCATGAATTCTTGTAAATCAATAATTGTTTATCTAAAGTTTCATAATGATTTTAATTCGCATTTGTCTTGTCAAAATTTAGAAAGTTTTATATCAAAATTGGAGTAAATCTCAGAACATCATATTTATCTAATCTGGAGTCCTCTAATTCATTGGCTCTGCATAATTTTGTCATATATCGTCTGAAAGCAGGCCAAAGTTCAAAGTTCTTTGCTCAGCACATTACAGTCCCAAAGATCGGCAAAGGACCAGAGACGTGCAAGCATCTATCATTGCCCGTAGATTTAGGAAAAGTTTGCAGTCATCAGATGATCGGGCAGCATCCAGACCCTCAAAGATTCAGGAAAAACGCAACGTAACTTGGTGCAAAATAAGAAGCAAAAGGCGAAGCGTTGTGAAAATCAGATACCCCTCTCTATTCTACTACCCTTTTTTATAATACAATGAAGCAAAGAAGATACAATTTAATATTTTAGGACAGTCGTGATTGGCTGGTTGAGGTCGTCCGATGTAAGTTTTAGGTTCTCACTTCAGTTTGAGGGGTGAGGTCATTAGTCAATCCAAAAGTCGGCTTGTTTCGGTTTATTGTAAGGTTGATTGTTCTCTTGTCTTGGCAGACGTCCCGTTCTACATCCTTTACCGGGGACATGCGGTACAGAGGTAGCTACGAGGTTTAGGAGATTTCTTGTGCCTGCGCAGTTCACTCCGCGCCTCATGGAACAGTGGTCACTCCGTCGTGTAGAGTTAGCGGCCATCTTTGATTTAGGCCCAAATGCCAACTTAAGCGAAACAAACACAAAAGAGTAATTAATGCATAGAAATAATGAATCTAATGTTAACCCCTTACTAATCCCTCTATGTGCTTGTATTTATCTAGCATATAGCAACATTTAAAGCCATTATATTCGCCCTTTCGGTCCTCCTCTTGGGGCAACATTACAAAAGCAACATATATCATTCAGTATTCTATTTACCACATATACTACTGTTAATATGCGTACAGATTTTAGTCATAAAGGTTACTTAGCCATGCAGAATGCAAATCCCATGTGTAATTAGAATATTAATAAGGTTGGTTAATATACATGCAAACTCATTTAATAATATTATAGTTAATAGATTATTTAATTAGTATCTTCATGCAGAATAGAGGAGGTATACAAAATTCTGCACTACCTGCTCCATCCTTGTCATAGTAGAGGACCTTGATGTTGTGAGAGCAGATAATGCTGGCTAGATGGATTATGTATGCATTGAAGAGGGTCAGGCTCAGGGAGGATCCTTGTGGAACTCCACAGATGAGTTTGCAGGCATCTAAGGCGTATGGTGCAAGGCTGTATAGCCCGGTCCTTAAGGTCAGGAAGGAGCACATCCATTGAGGTGCATGTCCTTTGATTCTGAAGTCGTGTAGGTGTTGGATGAGGATGGGATGGAACACCATTTCAAATGAGGAGAGGTCTAGGAGGATGAGGACCACTGTGTCTCCTCTGGCCAGAGTCATGCAAATGTCATCATTTGAAGTGATGAGGGCAGTTTCTATGCTGAGTGATGTCTAGGAATTGGTGGTCATTGAGGTATTCAGTGAGGCATCTGTTAATGATTTTCTCTGCGACCTTGAAGAGTAGCATGGAGATCAGTCTGTAGTAACAAGTTTTGATGGGTCAGCAGTGCATGTCAACAGCAATGGGAGGCCATCTGTGTGCTTCTAAGTGTCTGTAAAGAATATGGACGCATTCAGAATGGGTGTGAGCATTGTGTTGATCGGTTGCAGTTCTTTAAAGAATGTGTTGTGGAGGCAGGGGCCCTAAGTAGATTCACTTCATGGTGAAGGTGATTTCTTCTGGGGTGATGATGGGTCAATTGGTTATCATTGGTTCTTTGTATAAGATTAGGATGCATTTGGCAAAGTCTTTTGAGTCTGCTTATAGGCTGAAGTTGCTGTAAATACTGGTGATTTTGTTGCTGATGAATTGAGAGAGATTGTTGCAGATGTCCTGTTAGGGAGTGATCAAATTGGAGGTGGCTGCTGTTGAGGTGAAAGCCTTCTCAATTACAAAGATATTTTTGTTATTGTTATTGCAGTCTGTGAGAGTGGTACGTTTGGTAGTCCTCATCCTTTGGTGGTAGCATCTCAGGGCAGATTTTAATTTGCATCCGTCTCTATTGTCCTGGCTAGTTCTCCAATTGCTCCCCAGTTGTTTGCAGCAGCTTTTCATCAGTATGAGTTCCTCTCTGTACCAACTGGCCTAGGTTCTAGATCTTGTTATGCTGTTGTGTTTGAGGGGGGTCAGGGATTTTGAGAAGGAGGTCATCTAATTGTTGAAATTCTTGATGACTTTGAAGAGGCTAGAAGAGGCTGTTGCTGTGTTTGGGATGGTAGCTCTTTAGAGTGATGCGCAAGTGCTCATCAGTAATGCTGCTCCACTTGCGGCTACTGGTCTGGCGGCGGTGTGTGTGCTTCGGATAGAAATGGGGATGCTGAACTTGATGAGAGCGTTGTTTATCCAAGAAACTGTTGTGGGATTGCCAACACTAATGTTGTTGATAATGATGAAAATGGAAAATACTGGGACTTCTCAGTAGCTAGCTTGTAAGGCACAGAGTCTTAAATTGTTTGTGGTTGGATGTGCCACCAACACGTCGCAGGGAATGTCATGTCTGATACTCATTCAAAGTGAACATTGATTTCCCTCCTTGAATCTCTGTGCAATATATTTAGGCATGTGTGCCATCAATCACTAGCAGAGCTTTTCACATGTTCTTGAAATGTTTGAAAATGCCTAATATAACAAGCGCTTGCTCTGCAATATCTTGGCATTTGCTGAATAATATGCTCCCTTTGGTGTATAGTGTTTTTGAGCATGTAGATGTCACTTGTCCTCTGGTCTATCTGGAGTTAATAGGCCCGATTCACAAAGGTTAACTTACAATTTGTGTAAGTTTACTCTTTCAGTATTTACAAACATAACATTTAATAGTAAATTAACGACTGTGAAGACTCCACTATCGGGAGCAGAGAACTTCACATGTTAAAAGATAGGCCTGTTCTGAGCATCAAAGGGATTTCTTGCCTGGAGCCTTTTCTTGTCTTTAGAGTTTGGATATGATGTTTACATCTTCCACTCTACAAAGGTAGTGCAGAGGTAATGAATGCCATGTCCAGTTGACTGAAAGACTTCAGGGTAACTAAGCTCCCCTGATGCACTGCAATCTGCTATGGTACAAACAGCAACAGTGTAAATATTTCTTAAACACACAACATGTAAATCACTTGCAATAGCAATGCAAGTTCCTTCAACACAAATAACGAGTGTAGTGATTATTCTTTGAGCAGCAGTAGCATTGAAAACACTTGTTACGAATTGATCACTGCATCCTAATTGTGACTGTTCTTTATTATATACCATGTTTCACCTTTTTTTGCAAAATGTTCTTGAGGAGACTCTCTTAAATTTCTCTTGAGTAAGGTAGACTCAGTTGCTAAACAGCTTAGAGGGATTTTAGTGGTGCAAGAGCACAGAGTCAATGGAGGAAGTGGGTGACATTATTCGCTGAATAATGCAGCGGTATCTCAATTACAATTTTGGCCACCTGTGCTTTTTGTTAACAAAATGAATCACTAACTAGAAAATAGATGATAGAAGCTGCTAAATGGTATTAAGCAGTTCAGTTCTCATGCCAGATGTATCAGACAGCACTGACGCTGCTTTTTGTCCAGTCCTGAAGTATAGTCTGAGTTTTTGTGTTACTGTGGTTATTCTCTTGTCCTGGCAGGTGCTCAACAGGCTTGTAGATTCCAATAATATTTCAAGGTGACAACAAAGAGCTAGCTCATTCAAATTTTGAAGTGCAGCAGATCAGCCAGATGTAGGAAAGGTAACAGACAAATAGAGTCACCTCCTAACTGAAAGGCATCTGCTGTCACAAACCCTTCAAATAGAAGCTTGACAGGTGGTAAATGTTTTAAAATTTGACAAATTGATCAACGCATAAATATAGAAGCAGGGAATATATCAGTTGTTGGTGAGTTGAAACACAACTGAAGTGTATTTGGGTAGTAATGTGCTTTTCTATAGGTGAATTGCTGTATTGGTGCTGCATTTCCAAAGACAGCACACTTGCCTTTCTGTAAAACTCTTCCAAATATTATACATAATCAAACATGGTAGAGGGGAAAAGTTAAAGTATTATATCTGTTATAAGATAATCCAGAAGGCACTGCCCTCGATCCACCACCTGATAATCAGATGGCAAACGGTGTTTGTGAGTACGAAATGGCATTGATCCAGATTGTAGAGGGCAGAAGGGTAGATGTAGGGCATGCAACTATCTTTCGTTTTATCTGTCTGCGTCTCTGATGTTTATTATCTGCTGATTCTCTCCTATTCACTACTGTTCCTACACCCCACTGCATGCTTTTCCTAACCTTCTGCTTTGAGAAATATTTACAGCATGATTTGCTCTTGGTGCAGAAGAAATACCTAAATGCTGCTTCGACTTTGAGAGGAGTACCTTCTGCAAGTACTCTCTGTCTGCATTCTTACCACTGGCTCCACAAGGAAAAGCTTGAAGCTCACTGATGGGCTGATCAGAAAGGCCATGGTGGTAGTTGGAAGATGGTCCTCTTTGCATCATGGTGCTCACCCCTTCTGCAAGTGAATAAGTAAAAATGTGAATGACAGTACCAAAAACCAGACATTTGCAGCAATTGGGCTCAAAGGCTCCCAGAGACTGAGGAGATCCCGGGGACTTTGTTTCCCATCCCCCCCAGTGCCAGGAAGCTGCAGAGTTGTGTTTTAAGGGGGTGTGGCCTCTTACATTGCGCTACAAAGCCCACCCTGCTTTCCCGCTGTAAAGGATGTGCCTGGGAAAAGCCTGGGCCGGTCCTGTGACCATCAGCAACAGGAAGAGGCAAGGCAGGGTAAAAGGGGGGGGGGGGCAAAGAAAATAGAGGGAAATTCCCATTAGTTCAACTAAACTAAAGAGCAAGGGAGGGAAAAGGAGTAACCCACCAGTGGTACGAGAAAAATATATTTCTCAGGAATCTCTTTTAAAAATGGAAAGTAATGTTACGAAGCTTTTAAACAACCTTGTACTGAGAGTTTTTGATTTGGAAGGCATGGTGGGTGCCTTTAGCAAAGAGGTTGGGATGTTGTGTTTTCAGCTGATACCCTCCAAATCGAATGGACTCCCTTTAGCTCCCTCCTCATTTGTTCCTTCTTTGATTTTTACCGTAATTAGTCAGGCAGCAACCGTTCGATTGTATACATTATCTCAGGGGAGGGGTCCAGTTTAGGGGCTGTCAGCAAAATTGCCCCCAGCCACCTGGAGCTAACTCTTCGTCCCCATCAGATTCTCTGTCCAAGGTGTCCCCTTGGGGGGCATTTTTCTCCAAACATCTATGTAAGACAAGAGGAATACAACAGGTGGAGAAATAATGGTCACATTTCAGGCAGAACCCCCAGGCTCCTACCCCCAATTAGATGGTCATTCAACTTCCCCCAGAATGCAAACCCTATGTACTAGTTCTGACTAATGTACCTCCATTGAATCAGGATGAAATAAAATCCTATAGTCATGCTAAAAACAAGGTGGTCCACTGGCTAGTTGGAAGATTTTTCAATGTTTATATACGTTGGATATTTGAAGAAATAATCATGATTAGGCACACGGGATGGATAGTGTATAGTCCCAAGGCTATGGATGGTTACAGTATTATAGTAAACTTTGCCAGTCCTCTGACAGTGGGGTCTATTCTGAGAGAATTTCCCTTCCTTGCCTGACTCAATCTATGTGCTCCCCCTTGACATTTTCTATAAAACCTTTAGAGGTGAGGCGGAGGACAGCCAGAAGGAAACTTTTTTTGCCTCCAGGAGGGTGGTACAACCTATGTTAGCTCAGCCGCAAAACCATACCACCCCCCTCTGCAAACGATATGAACCATTGAGTGGGCAATATTGACTTGGACCTGAATGGGTTGACCCCACTCCGGTCAGTGTGAATGCTAGCATAACCTTTAGTTTGCTTAAGGTCTTGAACTAGAATATATCGGGGGTCCAAGGTAAATCAGAGGACCATGAAATAATGTTTTTTTCAATTCCCACAGCAACATTAATCTCCAGGAGACGTGGGACTCAAAAGGGGAATTTCGCTTAGAAGCATATGCGTCCTTTAGTATAAAGGGAATTCCACCCCCCTCTGAAGTCCAACACTTTCTCTTCAGTTGCACAGACTAGAGTGGGAATAGTAAATCTTACCCCTCTGAAGTCCAATGCTTTCCGTACTGACACACACACTGGATTGGGAATAGTAAATATTACACCTCCTAAGTCCAACACTTTCCCTACTGTTTACCTGTTTAGAGTTGGAATAGTAAACTGAACCCTTGAAAGTCTATGTTTTTCCTACTGTTGCATAAACTGGAGTGTGAATAGTATATCTATGATTCCGAGACTCCAATACTTTTCCTAATATTGTTTAAATATATCTATTATTTGTTTATTTGTTTATTTCTAACATCTGCCCAGGAGGAGGTATAGCCATCGTCCACAAATCCACCCTCCGCCGGACCACACTCCCGACGAGCCCACAGACCTGATTGAACACCTTCACTTCAAGATACTGGCCAGCCCTACAGCCACCCTCCGAGGAACCCTCATCTACCGACCCCCTGGACCCCGCGGACTTTTTGCCAACTCCATCATGGACATCATCTCCCTGCATGCCATCGCGTCCACCAACTACACCCTACTGGGAGACCTCAACTTCCACCTCGACAACCAACTGGACCCCAGCACCACATCCCTCCATTACAACCTCCACAACATTGGACTCCGCCAGATCGTGACCGAACCCACGCACTCAGCAGGACACACCCTAACCCCCTCTTCACAACAGGAAACTCCATTACCTTCAGCCACACCACCGAACTCCAATGGACTGACCATCGATGCGTCCACTTCACCTTCAGAACACCCACCATCCAAACACCAGCACCTGCTCCCACGAAGAAACTGGACAAGAATCACCGATGACCAGCTAACCTCATCACTCAGCAACTCCACCCCAACCATCATGGAAAACGACGACCCCAACACCGCAGCCCGAACCCTGCACAGATGGATCTCCGACAGTGCCAACACCACAGCCCCCCTCAAGAAAAACAACAACACCCATGCTAAGAAAGCTAGATGGTTCACCACCGAACTTCGAGAGTCCAGACGCACTTGCCGCCGCCTCGAAAAGGCCTGAAGGAACACCAAATCCACAGAAGTCCACAACAACTTCAGAGCTGCCACCAACGCCCACCACCAACTCATCAGAAAAACGAGGAAAAAGGTGATTGAAGACAGAATCTCCACTCATTCACACAACATCAAAGAACTCTTCAACATCATCAAGGAGTTCGCCCAACCCACCAGCGAGTCCACCGACATCCCTCCCTCACAAGATCTCTGTGACAAACTCAGCACCTTTTTCCACCACAAAATCAAGAGCATCTACGACAACTTCGACGAAGACAACCAACACACTGAACCCTCACCAACCATTCCTGACACCCTGAAGCCAGCGATCGACAACTGGACAGCCCTCACCACTGAAGACACACTGAAGACGATAAAGTCAATCCACTTTGGGGCCCCCATGGTCCACTGCCCCCACCACATTTTCAACAGAGCGGCCGACACCATCGTACCCATGCTATGCCACACCATCAACTGCTCCCTGGTTCCTCCTCGTTCCTCGACGACTGGAAACACGCTAAGCTCAACCCCCTCCTGAAGAAACCCTTAGCGGACCTCATTGACCTCAAAAATTACAGACCCATCTCCCTGCTCCCGTTCCCGGCTAAATTCATCGAGAAAGCTATCAACAGCCAACTCCCCACATTCTTCATAGAGCACAACATCCTCGACTGCTCTCAATCCGGCTTCAGAAAAAAACACAATACGGAAACCACCCTCCTCACCACAACAGACGACATCTGCACATTACTGGACAAAGGAGAAACAGCAGCCCTCATCCTCCTCGACCTCTCAGCGGTGTTCGACACAGTCTCTCACCGCACCGTATATGCAGACTTCACGACGCAGGGATCCAAGACAAGGCCCTCGACTGGATCCGCTCCTTCCTCTCCGGCAGAACGCAGCGGGTCAGACTCCCCCCTTTCCTCTCAGACCCTACACTTACCACATGTGGAGTCTCCCAAGGGTCCTCCCTCAGCCCTACACTCTTCAACGTCTACATGGCTCCACTCGCCCCCATCGTCAGAACCTACAGACTCAACATTGTGTCATACGCAGACGATACCCAACTCATCCTCTCCCTATCCAACGAACCCAACACCGCCAGACACAACTTTCGAGAAGTCATGGAAGCCGTCGCCAAATGGATAAAAAACAGCTGCCTACAACTAAACACCAACAAAACGGAAGTACTCATCATGGGTCCAAACACTGACGCCTGGAAGGACACCTGGTGGACCCCGCCCTCGGACGCCCGCCCACCCCCACAGACCACGCACGCAACCTGGGAATCATCCTGGACTCAGAGCTCAAAATGGACTACCAGATCAACTCCATCTTGTCCTCCTGCTTCTACACCCGCCGCCTCCCACGTAAGACCTTCAAATGGATCCCTGTCGAACACAGAAAGATCGTCACTCATGCCCTGGTCACCAGCAGGCTCGACTACGGCAGCGCGTTCTCTGCCGGAATAAACAAAAACCTCACCCACATGCTACAGAACATCCAAAACGCCGAGCAAGACTGGTCCTCAGCCTGCCAAGACACTGCCTCATCTCCCAGCACCTGCTCACACTCCACTGGCTCCCCATCGAAGCTAGAGTCACCTTCAAGATGCTAACCCACGCTCACAAGGCCCTCCACGACACCGGACCAGCATAACTGAACAGCCAACTCAAATTCCATGCACCCCAAAGGACCCTACGATCAGCAAGGCTCTCCTATACCGTGGTCCCCCGCACCAGAAAGACCAGATCGGGAGGCCCCTCCTTCTCCTTCTGCGCGGCCAGAGCCTGGAACGACCTTGCGCTCCACCTCAGACAGACAACATCGCTCCCCATCTTCGCAACAAACCTCAAAATCTGGCTCTTCGACAGACCACCTCCTTGATGGACTGGAACCTGCGACCTCCCAGCACCTTGAGACCCTTACGGGTGAGTAGTCGCGCTTAACAAACACCTGATTGATTGATTAATTATATATGTATATATATATATATTTTTTTTTTTTACTTTTTATAGGAGTACATCATATAAATATACCCACCCATATCTATGTGTGTGTGCTTTTATATAAATATACGTTTATACTAAATATTGTAATAAATATTATTGAAATGTATTTAATTTTCATTATATTATGGTTATACATTAAAATATTTAAAAGTTACTATTTTAAAATATATATAAAAAAAGATATTGTTTATGTTTTTTAATGATATTATTGTGAAACAATATTTCATTTTCCATATTTTTATACTTCTCATCCAGCATTGAGGTCTGGCCTGGCATTGGATTATCACTATTGATGACAGTGTCAGCGACGTGCCCAAAAAGACTTCAATACACTCAGGCCATTTACATATTGCACCAGTATAACGTTTACCAAAAGAAAATTAAGCAAACTGTGTTTACATTTCTACCCTAAAAAATCCTCTATTCTATATCCAATAGTTCTCTTTTTCCTCTTTTTTTCTGAGACTATTTCTAACGAAGTTGATGCGTTACAGCTAGGCCTGGGCTAAAATTTGATTCCGGTCACGGAAATTGCGATAATTTGACATTTTCGCGTTCCGCGGAGAGCGCGAAAATGTCAAAATTTCCGCAATCCGCATTTTACCGGAAATTTTTTGCTTGCTCGCGCTGTAAAATGATACATTCTCGTGTGCACGCCATCGCCTTACCTGAATCCCCGCGTTCGCCGACAAGTTTTCCCGATCCGGTCTCGTTCTCCATGAGATGTTGGATTGTTGGTAGCCATGTGCGCTGTCTCGCGACAGTTCGCACCCGCAGTGACGTCATTCGTCGCGCGATCACGTCTTTCTTCTCGCAATCATGCACCGCGAGACAAGTGAAAACAAGATGGCCGCGCCCGCGAGCAACCACATGGGTAAGTTGGCAAGCCGCGACCATGCAGAAAATACCACGAACGGGCGGTAAAAAACGTCCGCATCTTTGCGATATTTCCGCGTGTTTGCGGAGATTTTTAACATTTTCACGATAATTTGCGAAAGTGAATTTCGCAAATTCCGCCCACCCCTAGTTACAGCATCTATGCTCATTCTGCATTGTTATATCTGATGGAGCCTATAAAGAGAAAGTGAAGAAAAACATAGCGCAGATTCACAAATCTATTTTCAGCTGTAAATATATGTTTACAGCTGAAAAGGGCTACAGTTACACTTGACAGAAATTCACCCAAGGAAACTTGCCAGGCATACATGGTTTTACTACTTTTGATTCGTCCACCACAACTGAAGAGGAATCAGCAGTAGTAACTCAGCAGTAGAATACCCCGCCCAATTGGGCAGAACAAGATGGGGTTAGCCTTGTCAGTTTGTGAATGCCCACAGACTCATTCATTTGTGGGTATTCACAAACTGAAGCCGTACCCTTTCACACACTAGATTTTGTTGGAGATTTAATCTAGTCAGCAGCTGGAGCAATTCCCCTTCCAGGATAGGAAGGGAAAGTGATCATCTGCAGAATTGGCGTGGGTGCAATCGCAGAGCTTTCTCCACCAAGTAAAAAGGTTTCTAGTGGAGAAGAGAGAACTTTCGTCTACCCATCCCAATATTCTGAATTTTTTTCTATGAACAATTGAACTTAGGAGAAATATCAGCCTGAAAAAGTCACAAAGTCAATAGCATGACTGGAAAGCTGTGCTCTATCTGCCTTTCCATGCATGACAATACACCTATGGTCTCATTTACAATGATGTGGCATAGCGCAGTGCCAAATGATATTTTGCTGTGCTTCCTTGTGCCAAATTGAAAGGGCAGGACAGCACTGTATTTAGGAGATACAGTGCATTCCTGTCCTTTCAGCCAGCACCAACTGAGGCACCCTTGCACCATGGTGCAAAAGTGTTTGCTTTGTTGCCAGGATTTATTTCACAGTAAGGGACACCTTCCTGCACGAAAACAATTTATTGAGGCGTTTTTCTCCTTCTATGAGTGCTGCAGAATGCAGCACACATAGAAAGAGGAAAAAACAAGGAACAATAAGCATATTTTCTTTGTTACACCTGCCAATTTGGAGGCGCACAGTTTCGAAACATTCGCAGATATACAGATCGTTGTAAATCATGGAATGTGTCAAAACCCATGGGTGTTGCGCGGGAACACATACTGCAACGCCTATGGAACACCCCTCTGATGCAATGTAAGGCAACACAGTGACTTGCGCTCATTTCCTTGCACCATACCTAAGAGGCCATAAAAATCCACGCAAATTAGCTTTGCCTGGCCTCGTAGATATGGGTCTGCACTCTGTTTCCACTAGAGCATCATAAAAAGTGATACACTGGCAGCACAATGGGCCTGTGATTAAGCCCCCTGGTTGTGAATATAAAAAAGTGTTTATGTATGTTCAGAGTTGTAAAACTCAGCCCATTCATTTTTACTAAGCTTTGTGAATTTGGCCAGTTGATTGTTAAATCTCAGCCATGAAAGAAACTTTGCTGTCCAATGGCAAATCTATTATAACATGCTTATTAATGCAATCATGTACGCTTGTGTCCTGATCCAGTTATCTCAGGTTTTAATAATAATTGGCTATTTCATTTTCTATTCAAGACTTTTGATTTTTTTGCACCCCGTTTCAGTACATTATTTAGTGGAAAGTGTATGATATAGCATTGTGAAACGTGATGATAGGAACCTGTGGAATATATGTACAGAAACATGACTCCCTTTCACAATTCAGTTCTAAAATGGAAAAAAATGCATTTACCTAAAGTCATCATTTTAGCTCCACATCTTACAGGATAGTAGGTTTTTTACTTTAGGGCAAACACAAGCAGGAACACTACAAATAACATTGCATAGTGTTCCTTGGCTTCTCCATGCACCCATTTGCTTTGTTTCTACTGTGTGCACTCCAGTCTTTTTCCTTCCTGCCTGTAATACATTCACGTTCTCTCTGATGTCACTACATAACAGATCCTCTGATCCCAGCATCCTTCAGATTCGACCAGGGACCAGTCCTGATGCTCCGTTCTTAAAAGAAGACTCTCTCCTCTGAGGACGGTGGCAGTCTGTTCAGTAAAAATGCACCAGGATGTTTTACAAAGGATCATCGGTTTTTTCTACCGTTTGCCATGTTTATTTACCTTTTTATTTGTATCACAGTAGGTAAGGCTCAAAGATCAAAATAGCTTTGCAGTGAACCCCTTAATGATACTGGGTTTTCACATCCTCCAGACCAAAATGGACTTTACCTCACAGTGATTAGGCATTCAAGATAAAAGTAATGACTTTCTCTTAGATAAATAGATACCTCAGTGGGGGCGTGCCTTGAGTGCACTGAGGATGTCAATTTAGCCCCAGAAGTCCTGCATACAATACCGACGTGGGCGAGACATTAACCAGCCCAGCCCTCTTCCTTTCCAAAAGTACAGATTGTGGAACATTTAGAGCACCAATGGGGGATCCCTAGAAACCCCTCCTTGGTCTAGGGCACCTTTTTATATAATATCTGCTGTCTTTCTGTCCAACGCATCGCAGCCACCATTTTGTTACGAGATCCGCAGGCTTTTCCAATCATAACAGTTGCACATTTGAGGTGCGATGTGGCATCGGCTGCAAAATGTAAATAGAGGACTTAAGTACAGCAACAGCAGCACTTCTGTGAGCACCTTTATTCAATACAGATTAAAAATAAATACATAATTTAATGGATAAACAATTGATAGTCAGTGAAAAGCGAGCTGCTGAGATGCTAAGGGTCTCAGGGGGATATTCTCTAGGAATTTGCGGTGAGAGGCGTTCGCCTCCTTGGCTTAACGCCTCTCACCACCACTTCGGAAACACGAGGCTGCACCCTATTCTCAAGAATGTGGTGCAGCCTGGTGTTTCTTCCTGCGATGGCGCTAAGTTTCAAGACTTAGCGCCAACGCAGACATCCTTGCACCAGAGTGCAAGGGTGTCTGTGTGCAGGAGAGGGTTGTTTATGTACAGGAAGGTGCCCCTTCCTGCACATAAACAATCCTAAACTACCTTTTTTGTAACTTTCATGTGTGCTGCTTCATGCCGCATACATCAAGTTACAAAATGGCATTTTTGAAAAGGTTTGTTCATGTACAGCAAGGGACACCTTCCTGTACATGAACAAACTATTGCATTTTGCTTTTTCCATATGTGCTGCACAAGGCAGCACACATTGAAAAAGCAAAAACAAGGAGAAATAAAGCATTTCTCCTCGTTTCACCAACTTAAGACCAGGATTTTCCTGGTCTTAAGTTCGGTGCTGCAAGCTATTATCGCCGCCCTTGATAATCGGTGGCAGCGTTTCCTCCTTCTTCATGTGCCCTTAGACAGTTCTGGGACTGTTGTCTCTGCTGTTTCAGAGGACAGTACCCGTGCCACTGGATCATTTTCTGGATATTTATCTGTGTGCATATTCAAAACATTTGTATAAATATTTTCCACATTATGATTCACTATCGTTGATTGTTCTTTGGGCACGTGGACTTTTTCTTGATTTATCAGTGTGTTGAACTGTGGTGTAGCCGATTGGTGATGTCTGTGAGATTCCACCTGGGATGTTGCTTTGGTATGTTTAGCCTCATTAACCAAACTGATCAAAAAGGATGTTAAAATCTTAAGTTTTTCAAGATTGGTTTGCATGGGCAACCAAGATGTATATGTGAAGAGGATTTGGTTGACTCTTTCAGGAAATCTTTTACTGTCATCAAAAGGTGTTCGAATCTTGAGTCAATTAATGTAATATATTAAGCAAGTGGTTCCAACAAAGTGATCTGAATGTTTATCTGAT
This sequence comes from Triturus cristatus, assembly GCF_964204655.1. Lineage (NCBI taxonomy): Eukaryota > Metazoa > Chordata > Amphibia > Caudata > Salamandridae > Triturus > Triturus cristatus. The sequence continues at coordinate 115,722,494 of NC_140588.1, forward strand.
CTGATTGAAATTGTAATGCCCTGGATGTTGCATCCAGGGTAATGAGAAGTCTCTTCCATACTTCTGGTTCCTGTGTTTGGTATCTCCTGGATGAATAGAAAGAGCTTGAAAAACCATCAAGACCTTCTAGTTCTCACACAAAGACTGAAGATTGAATACCCTCATCACGTTCTTAATGGTTTGTAGCATCATTTATCTTTTTCAAGATAAGGGGGGATGCTTCATGCGATTGAGTCGAGCTGTCTATAGTTTGGATTAGCTGCTCAGAATCCAAAGTTGGTGCGTAACTTGGTGAGTGGGATGGAGGATGGAGTGAGATTTTTATCCTTCAGATCTTCTCCATCGCTGTGAGTAGGGGTTTGATACAGCCCAGGCCCCATACTATGGAGCATGCTAGTTGGTAGAGTTGAAGTCATCATTGAAGGTTCTGGTAGATTCAGACTTTCTGAGTGGTTTAATTGTTTTGATTGGTTTGCATGGCCACCTGTGAGCGCATTTTATGCACTAGTTTGGGTTTACAATTATTGCACTGACTGTTGCTGGGAGTCTCAAGCTTTCAGCCATATAGGCAGCCACTCAACAATTAATTCAGAATGGTAAAAAATTGGACAGCAGGATAGCATGAGGATGGCACAGGGCTGATTAGGGGGGAGCAACACCAGGCCATGCCACAAGTGGCCCCCTCACCTAGCTGGGCCACTATGTGGACCTGCAATTTGTTTCCAGTTGGCTGTGGTGTTACTTAGACCAATAGGAAAAAAACAAACCTAGGTTGTGGTCTGAATGTATGGGTTCTGAAGTGATTGGGTGTCAGGTATGTATAGTTTAGGCCCCGGTACAATATTAGGTGTTGGAAATATGCCTATTCTGCATGTTCACCTCATATTTTTTGCCTTTTGCTGGGCCAATAATTCTGCAATAGAGGCGTGCTCCCCCTATAAACATGGTCAAAGTGGTATAGTCCTAATTGGCAACTTATCTATAATTCCCTAATATATGGTGCAAAGCATAACCAGTGCCTATAAGTTAAACACCACTAATTGACTGTATCACCAACTGTACCATCTACTACAGTGAGAGTGCAAATCATGGTTTCGGGAATACCACTGCAGCCTGATTGTAAAGGTACAAAAACAACAATTAAACCTGTCAAAAAAAAATGATTACTCAATCTCTAGTGACATAACAGCCTCAGGCTGCAGCGTCTGCACCTGCTGTGGTGTGGAAAGGCAAATTGGTGATGGAGGATAGACCCATAACAGGTGGGAAATCCCACCTTAACCTATTAACCTGGAATGTGAACGGGTTGAGGGTAAAAGGCAGGCAGCGCTTGATCCTGCAATACCTTAAAAACAGCACAGCCAATATATTGATGCTACAGGAGATGCATTTATTGCAGTCAGAATGTCTCACACTATTTGGGAAATTAAGATGGGTCGATAAGATCACAGCGACTGACCAATCGTGCTTTTCAAAAGGGGTTGCTGTAATACTTAAAAAAACCTCAGGAGTAGAAGTAGTCAAGGCTCAAGTTGATAAGGAAGGGCGTTGGGTCATAGTAGCAGTCAAATGCTGGGGGGCTAAATATACAATTGTCAGCTATTATGGGCCTAATGATGACGACGTCACCCCCCTGAACAATCTATGTCTTGCATTAGCGGATTTTGACTCAGCCTTGATTTTAGGTGGTGACTTTAATATACTCCTGAATAATAAACTTGATAGGTCTACCCCCAGAAACCAAGTAGCATTGCCACGGGTCAAACCCCTTCTCTTGACGATGATGAAAAATGTTAACCTCATAGATATATGGCGGAATAAAATGGGCGAGAGGAGAGAATACTCCTTCCATAGTAAGAAGAACTCCCACTTCTCAAGGATAGACTACATGTTTATGGAGCATTCCGACCTGGAAAAAATAAGTACAATGGAATCTCTCCCTATACATCTATCCGATCATGGTGCTATACTTCTGAAATTGGCACTCCCTAACGAAGTACTCCCGATAAGGTGGACTTCAAATAGAAGATTCCTCTTACAGCCCTCAACGCCAGGCCTTTTAAAGTTAGAGTCTGCCCGTTTCTTCCAGGAGAATTTAGGCTCAACTAAATTACATGTGGTGTGGGACACTTTTAAGGCCTGCCTGAGGGGGATATTAAAAGAGGCGGTAGTGGGCTGGGATAGGGCCGATAAAAAAGATTTAGCCGATCTAGAGACGAACTTAGCGGGGGTAGAGTCCAAGCTAAAAGCTAGTGTTTCCCCTGGCGTGGATAATACAATCTTAATCAAGAAAGTTGAAGAATTGCAGCTGAGGTTTAAACTGAGGTCGGAGGAAATTCTACGTCAAAAGTGGGAGATAAGTAAAATGAGAGATTTTGAACAGGGTGAGAATTGTGGCAAACTCCTGGCAATGAAAAGCATGGTCGACAGAGCCGATAACTACATCACTAAAATTAAAAGTGGCTCTCAAATCCTGGAGGATAAGGGTAGTATAGCATCTGCTTTCATGCAATTGTTTCAAGAACATTATGAGGATCACCTTCAGGTGTCAGAAGATCATATGGATAGTTGGCTTAGAGACAAACACCTCCCGACATTACCCGCCGGTAGCCATGGAATTCTTACATCAGCAATAACAAGCCTAGAGATATCAACTATCTTAGATGCTGGGAGGAAGGGGAAAGCAGCAGGTCCGGATGCAATTCCGATTGAGGTTTATATAATCTTGAGAGAGGAGATTGTGCCGATATGGCTGGAATTGTTTAACAGTATCCTAGATGGTACTTCCCCTTTGCCGGACTCCTGGAGCAACGCAGTTATTGCATTGATTTTAAAGCAAGGGAAGAATCCAGCTCAGTGCCAGTCATATCGACCAATCTCGTTGCTCAATGTGGACTATAAAGTCTTTGCTGGGGTTTTAAATGCTCGGCTCAGCAAAGTCGTAGGTTCGATTATACATCAAGACCAAAAGGGCTTCCTACCTGGCCGCCAGATGTCAGATCTAACACAGACATTAATTGGGTCCATTGACCTCGCTTCAACATTAGGCCTTCCCCTTTCAATCATCACAGTTGATGCAGCCAAGGCCTTCGATCGGGTGAACTGGTTATTTTTAGATAGGGCCCTGAAGGTTTTTGGCTTCCCGGATAGTTTCAGGCTAGTGCTGAAAGAAATATATAAATCCCCACGGGCTCAGATTCTGATTAATGGAACTCTTTCCCCCGTAGTTAAGATCAGGCGGGGAACTAGGCAGGGCTGTCCCCTCTCCCCCATTTTATTCGATTTATATATCGAACCATTAGCCCAGAGCATAAGGCTAAACAAGAAGATTGTTCCCTTTGAGATCAATGGATATACTCGAAAGGTAGCACTGTATGCGGATGACTTGATCCTCCTATCATCTAATGTTAGCACTACACTCCCAGAACTTGAGGTAGAAGCCCAAACCTTTGGTAACCTGTCGGGCTACGAGGTAAATAATGAGAAAACCGAGGTCATGGCCTGGAACATCAATGACCCGACGGGATTTTTGCTAAAGAACTCAGATACTTAGGAGTCATAATCACTCAAGACCTCGCCAAAATCCCCAAGACTAACTTAGATAGAGTCTCTAAGGAAGTGGAAATCTTACTTAAAAGATGGCAAAGTATTCCACTATCATTGTATGGACGAGTTAACCTAATCAAGATGTGTGTACTCCCCAAGTATACGTATCTCTTTAACAACATCCCACTGGAGTTTCTCAAATCAGATATTCTCAAAATTCAGAGCAAGATTTCCTCCTTCATTTGGGCCAATAAAGTGATCCGGCTATCCTGGAAAAAACTCAGGCGCAAGCTTCAGCGAGGGGGGTGGCCCTTCCAGACTTCCAGTTGTATTGTTGGGCTTATCAATTAAAAAATTGCAGAATGCTATTGCTCTCCCCCTACAGCTCACCGATTGGATGCATGTTTAAAGCTATGCTAGCAGGGGAGGAGGAGTCAGGTTTTATGTATAAATTTGGCTCTCTAAAATTCTTTAAAAAAGTGCGTTTAAAGATCCTGCGGTTGGCTGCTAGGCTGTGGGCAGACTGTCGAAAGTGCTTGGGACTATCGTATCATAGCGAATGGGCGCCGGTCTGGGACTCTCCTGGCACACCCGAGTGTCTTATGGATGTCCTCGTCCGCCCATTAAAAGAGGCAGGGGTTGTACTTTGGAGAGATCTGGTTCTGGGCAATAAATGCCACCCTTGGGAATATTGGAATCACATCACCAATTGTACGCTGTCCAGGTTCAAGTTTTACCAACTCTCTTCCTGGTGTAACTCTCAATCCTGGCCAATCGTGCAGGATAACAACATGGAATGTGAGTTACAGGATCTAACACCAAGAAAAAGAGAGGTGGCACAATGGTATAACCATCTCCTCGCAGCAACAGAGAAGAAGATGAATCAACCCTACAGAATTTGGGAGAGTGACTTGCCGAACGAAGATCTTGAAACTTTATGGCAAGTATCTTTAGACATTCTTTACCCCTTGATTAAATCTGCTGCACTCAGGAAAAATCACCTCTTTACACTTCATAGAATCTACTGGTCCCCTCTCAAGCTTTCCAAGATAAAGGGTGGCGGAGAAGCCAGCTGTACAAGATGTGGTCATCAGAAGGCGGATGATATCCATATATTTGCATCTTGTCCCAGGATACAAGAATTTTGGGTAGACGTGGGTAAGACCATCTCAGGAGCCTTGGGTTGCATTATAGAGGTAAGTCTACCTCTTATATTATTCGGTCTGACTACAGTATTGGGGGGAGTGTCGGCCCCGATAGGGCCTAAACAAAGGTTGGTGTTTTATTTGATTCTACTGGCTAGCAGGGAGATTTGTAAGCTGTGGCGCCAGGAGACTCCCCCCACTTGGTCTGCCTGGTGGAGTTCTGTTAGATATTTCAGAGCATTGGACCAAAGAGTAAATACCCATAGGGAAAGTGTAGAGAAGGGACGGTTCTGGGATATCTTGGATCTTCTGGATAGTGGAGTACCAAGTTGAGTATAGGGAGGGGACAATGAACCAATGATTAAAAACCTCTGGTCAGCTCAAATGGTGTGTTATGGGTTCATTCTTCATAAAGAACACCAGCTGAGAGTAATTTATCAAGCTATCGGCTCAAGAAGGGTCTGGATCGAATGGTGCCATAGCTGCGGAGGTCATATGAGATGAGTAAAATAAATAAATAAATAAATAAATAAACCTGTCAAAATAAACCTTTGTGACAGGACAAAGCCTCCCTTGTAACTAACAATAAATCATTCCCTAAGAGGCCTTATAGCCCACCAGGAAGGGTACATGATATTTAAAAATAAGACATATAGAAATGCATTGCTATAATGCTCTTACAGTGATAAGCACCTGAAAGTCAGGTTTCACTTTTACAGCTGTCCTATGCAGAGAACCCAAATCACAGATACAAATCCTAATACATTTTCTCGAGAATCAGACTAGCTCAAAAAACATTTAAATAGCTATTTTTAGTACTTATTGAAAATCCACTTTAATGGTGAAGTCGGATTTTTAAGGAAATGTAACTTTTAGAAAGCTCTTTTTTCGCTTACACAAGTTCCGGGAGGCTAATTTGCCTTTGCTCTCCATCTTCTCCCCGCAAGTAATTTGACTTGAATTGGTTTGAGTGAGGTGTAAAATTCCCTTCCATGAGCTACTGAATAGGTCACTGGGATTGCCAAGTCGATCTAAATGGGCATGGATGACTCATTTTGAGCTCAGCACAAGGGTAGGGACTGTGAGCATTCTATTTGACATTAGTGCCAAATCCAGCTTGAGTGGCAAATCCTGCATGACAGGGCTGCTGGGTTTACATATAACACTGGGGTGCACGTGAAAAGAAGTGAAACAAAATGTCAAGACCATTCTTATATATCTACTTTCTGGTTGTATAAAATCCTACATTTGTTCTACAGGACCTTGTCCTGGGTGTATTGTAGGTACAGTGGCTGCCTCAAACTGGTTCTTATTGTAAATATGGAAGAACACTAGGATTACCATAGTATACTGCTCACACCCCCCCCCAGTCCTTAAAGACCACATTTAGTGTAATCGAAGATTTTGCCATTTTTAAAAATCCCAATGAGGATTGGCCATGGGAACTTTTACCCCTCTGGTTTGAGCATTCGTATGGGATATTTCCACCTGCCAGGTCATAGCAGGCATGAATCTTGGTTTTCCAGGTAACCACTTTCGAACACTGCTAAACATGAGGAAGAACGGAAAAGGACTGGACCTACTGTCTGTGACCTGAGAGGAGCCTTGAAGAACAGGAACTGCTCCCTCTTGTAGCCACAACAAAGAAGTGGACTACAAGGGGGGTGCGGCTGACCTCGTATTCAAGCTACAGGGATACAACAGGCCACAAGTGGCCTTTTTTGCAACTGCCCATCTGATCAGTGCAAACTACACATTGACAGGGTTCTGCTGTTGGCCTATGCCTGACATCCCATGAGTCTCTAAGTGCCTTCCCATAGGTCCGGAAGGGCTTTAGAATTGTACTGCTGTGGGGGATTGGGACTTAAGGAATAAGTTAGAGGATAAGATATTTGGTGAGGAGAAACCTGGTTGGTGTACTATCCTGTGCTCCATTCGGGCCAGTCTCAAGTTGCACCTAGCTCCTGATCTACTGTGTTATAAACTATAATGGTTGTATTAACCTGCCATCGTTGTAATGCATTCTATGCACAGCTTCTCTTTTTCCCTGCCCTGCTCAGCCAGTGTATGATGTCATAGAATGTCGGTGGTGGCAGAAAGAGTGAACAGTTAGAAAGAGTAGGTTGCCCAAAGAGGATGTTGCTGCTGCTGCTGGTGGGGGTTCCCTATTAGGTAACTTGTAACCGAACTTGTAATCCAATAAACCTACAACCAGCTGTCCTACGTATCCTGGCTACCAGACTCCTGCTTACCAAAGGACTCTTTCAATTACAACATACTGCAACACAGATTACATTGTCAGGCTCATCCAGGGGTTCATCTGTAGTATCAGGTCTTCGCTTGGTGCATAAATACATGACATTGAGGCAGTAATGATCAACCTATTCCCCATCAGTCTCTTTTTCAGGCAATGGCAACAATGTAACTGGATTAAGAGTCTGACACCTTTTCAGAGTAACATTCTCTGCATTAAGAAGCAATGTCCATATATTGTAAGTCTGCTGTTTCTCGTGTACTGATATTTCGTTTAACCAATCAATGGCCCATGCTGAAACTTTTTACTTCAGAAAGGTAAATATCTCATCATACTTTGTCATCACCATAGGCAAAGGTGCAGCAGTACGTGGATCCCTCGGTGGCTCCATATGCAGCCATTGTACAGATATCTTACACTCAGCAAATAAATTGCTCAGTACCTCAATATCAAAAAAGTTATTCAGATTTGTCCGCAGAATCTTCATCATTTTCACAAGCATTCAACCTGTGTATACCATTGGGCAAGATTCTCTTCCAGTTTAGGAAAGTAGTCCACGAACATGACAAGATCACCTTGACTCCATGGCACATGAACATACCCCCCCAATAGGTATAAATCCTCATAAGGAATACTAAAGCATTATATGGGGGTGCTGGAAACAGTTTATAATTTACCTCTACAGTGTCTGGTTGCTTTGTTTTATTACCCTTCTTTTTCTCCCATTGACTCTCTATTCTGTTAAAATAGTTCAATTTTCAAATGCATTTAACCAGTTCAGCAATGTGTAACTCTTTTATTGAAGATCACATAGTGACAATTGCCTTATCATCTAATTGTGTCCTGAAACTTTTCTGTGAATGAATACTCTTAGAGAGATCTACTTCATTTTTTTCTGCCAATTCAGTCAGTATCTCATCTGTACTAGCCGCATGCCTTGTAATTTCCTTAATCAGATATATTAGCTCATTGTCCTGGTGTTGTTTCAAATGTGAAATGTCTAAACATCCCCATATGATTTCTTCCAGCTCCACATCAATTTCAATACATCTAGGGGTCTCGCCCATTCTTGACTCGTGGATCGTCTCTCTGTATCTCTGTTCCCCTATTCTCAGGGGTTTCCTCCAACCATTGGGGCAGAATCTCATTATCTCATGGTCCCATTTTTCCCTGCATAATTGGAGTTATAAAAACAATCTTACTACCTCTTCTTAAAGTCTGAAGATTTTGTGGTGGGATCCAGGAAACAATTTGTGAGTTTTGCAATGTTGGTATAAGTCCTGTCATGGCTACTCCACCTACAGCTTCTGGTACAGCAGAATTAAAAGCAATAAATATTGGTGCACCTACCACAGGAATTGCTAATGTCTGCGTTGATGTCACTTGTGACATTGGTGCAGCAACCATTGCAATTTTCTTGTACACTACATTCCACAACTTTAAACAAGCACAGTAAACAAATAACCCTTGTCTGCTCCACTAGGGAATTCAAAGTAGCTCATTCACACAAGTTTTGTCCAAAAATACACTTTCAGCTTTCACACACACACAGATGAAATGTTGACAAGTGGAAATCACCCTGACTGATACAATTTCTTCTTTTTGCTATAGGTCCTACTAACACTAATCACTATTAGTTCAATCACAGCAATCTGTTATGGTCCTTATCTCAATTGTGTGGTAGATGGTACCTCAGAAACCAACACCACTAAAACGCAGCAGACAAGTAATACCACAATATCTTATATCTATCCTGGGATCTTGGACTGGGCCATGTCTGATAATAACATCAACTGCTCAGTATCAAATGCATATGATCATTTATACACTTAAACCATTGACATGATTAAAAACGTAAGACATACAACAACATAAGCACATCATAGACAATTGTAACTCACAACTCTATTGATACTCACACCTCCACCTCTGCCAAATGCTTTCTGAACGGCCAACTCCTTCTGTCTTCAAGGTTGCACCATGGACTTTAGGAACACGGGCAATTCTGAACTTGGGCACTTGAATTAATTCTTTGGCTCCTTTCCTTATTTGACATTAACCGTCACTCTGCGATCACTTGCCGGACAGGGATTCTTGTATCTCAAATGTTAAGAATACTCATTAAATAACACCCCCACCATTGGTCGTATGGACCTTTGTTAGTGAACAAGGAGAGTTAGTAAGAAGCAAGTCATTTACATCAGTTTCTATGTACAGTGAAATGCAAATGGGGCTTGACAAGAATAAAGAGTTTTATTAACAAATTAATTCAAATCGATGTATTTATTTAGTAAGAATTACATTTAATCATCAGTGTTACAGGTTGAAATACTCTATTAGATGAAATTTGAAGACAAGATAAGTATTACATTAGTAAGAATTACAAATAGAATGGAGAAAAGTGTTTTCCATAAATGAAAATCCTTAATCTAAATTAATGTTTTTTTGGCATGAGGCAGTTTATTCAATAAGCAAGGTGAGGTGTTAGTTTCAGAAACTCAAATGCAGGGCTCTGATGTGAGAATCACAATGCATAAGCCAAAAGCCTTAGCACTCAAGCAATCAAAATTATCAGAAGATGGAAATTATTCTCAGCTTCAAGTCACTGCTTCCTAAGCTCCACAGCATAAGCTCCCTATACCGAATTTCTGGGTGTGAAAGGGAAACTCCCAGAAAGAAAATGGCCTCTCTGAGATGTGCTCTAAACGGTTCTCTCCTCTAGGGCTCTGCTTAATCTAAGAACAGACACTAATATAATTCTACCAAAACATTATTAGCAACAAATCGTTCCCACTAACCAGTTTCCAGCAAATTCAGGGAATAGGTAAACTCTCTAGTTTCTCAAGTCTTAATATATAATATAGCTAATACTGTACTATGAAAGTATGTCCTTGAGTTGTTTCATTTGATCAAATCTTGTGGTCCAGACAGTTCATTCCACGAGTTAGGTTTTCTGCCTTCTCCTTTCCTCCTGGTGAGAACCTCACTATCACTTATCTAATACATAACAAATGGCAATTCACTAGCTATCGGAAGGCTTCTGGAAAATTTGCAGTCGAAAAGAATAAAGTGTCTGGTGGAAAGAAACAGCCCGCTTATCATTATTGTGTAAAGTTGTTATATAACATAGCATCAGTTGCGAGGCTATCTTGAGTGAAAACAATATGTTAATATGTTTAGGTGCTTTTAATGTCTAAGTGTGATTGTCTACTACAATTTTTTATTTATTATCAGTGTGTTATTCAGCAAAGAAATATTTAACTTTTCAAGTAATGTGTTTAATTTGCAAAATGAGGAAATTCCCTCTAACAAAATCAAAAGTTTGATAGTCATACAATCTACAAATTATTAAGTCTGAGGTGAGGGAAAGAGAGGGAGTTAGCAGAAGGAAAACCTTCTCGTTTAGTTTTAAAAAAGGTATTTTGGAAGACTGCTCATAATGTTAGGGAACATTGACAAGGTGAATTTATAAATATTTCAGATTTCACAAAATCGGCATCACCAAATAAGAAGTAAAAGTACCTGAATAAGATGTGGCCGACAATCGGATTTGTAGTCAGGAAGAATGATGAAAGGAACATGTAAGATATTTCTGAACATAAAAATATACATTGGAACACAATTGTAGCTTTCAGAGTTGCTAAACGTTGAGAGCACCAACCGAAGAATTTCACTAAACTGAGTTTATAAAAAATAAAAACAAAATACACAAATAAAAATCACAGCATGCATTGTCTCATATATGAAAGCATATACCGAATTTCTGGGTGTGAAAGGGAAACTCCCAGAAAGAAAATGGCCTCCCTGAGATGTGCTCTAAACGGTTCTCTCCTCTAGGGCTCTGCTTAATCTAAGAACAGACACTAATATAATTCTACCAAAACATTATTAGCAACAAATCGTGTATGTCTCGTTCCCACTAACCAGTTTCCAGCAAATTCAGGGAATAGGTAAACTCTCTAGTTTCTCAAGTCTTAATATATAATATAGCTAATACTGTACTATGAAAGTATGTCCTTGAGTTGTTTCATTTGATCAAATCTTGTGGTCCAGACAGTTCATTCCACGAGTCAGGTTTTCTGCCATCTCCTTTCCTCCTGGTGAGAACCTCACTATCACTTATCTAATACATAACAAATGGCAATTCACTAGCTATCGGAAGGCTTCTGGAAAATTTGCAGTCGAAAAGAATAAAGTGTCTGGTGGAAAGAAACAGCCCGCTTATCATTATTGTGTAAAGTTGTTATATAACATAGCATCAGTTGCGAGGCTATCTTGAGTGAAAACAATATGTTAATATGTTTAGGTGCTTTTAATGTCTAAGTGTGATTGTCTACTACAATTTTTCATTTATTATCAGTGTGTTAGTCAGCAAAGAAATATTTAACTTTTCAAGTAATGTGTTTAATTTGCAAAATTAGGAAATTCCCTCTAACAAAATCAAAAGTTTGATAGTCATACAATCTACAAATTATTAAGTCTGAGGTGAGGGAAAGAGAGGGAGTTAGCAGAAGGAAAACCTTCTCGTTTAGTTTTAAAAAAGGTATTTTGGAAGACTGCTCATAATGTTAGGGAACATTGACAAGGTGAATTTATAAATATTTCAGATTTCACAAAATCGGCATCACCAAATAAGAAGTAAAAGTACCTGAATAAGATGTGGCCGACAATCGGATTTGTAGTCAGGAAGAATGATGAAAGGAACATGTAAGATATTTCTGAACATAAAAATATACATTGGAACACAATTGTAGCTTTCAGAGTTGTTAAACGTTGAGAGCACCAACTGAAGAATTTCACTAAACTGAGTTTATAAAAAATAAAAACAAAATACACAAATAAAAATCACAGCATGCATTGTCTCATATATGAAAGCAGAAAATAACAGTGGAAAAATAAAGTGGCTGGAGTAAGGAAATTGCAATCATTTCACTTCATCCATTTTTAAAAAAACAAGCAAGAAAAAAACTAATTTATTTGCAAAGCACATGGCAATGAAAATGTTGCAAATAACTCAAGCAAATGATTACTTAAAAAACTTTATTGAAAAAAACACAGTTAAATATGTTATATTTCAAGTAGCATAAATACTTTAACATAGCCATGTGACCAAAAAAAGAAATTCAGTGAAAAACACTTAAAATTATCATATGTACCCAAATCAAAACATAAAAGATCATTACATTCACTATAAATCACCCAAAGAACCTGTAAATTCTAATTACAGAAATACTGCAGCAGTGTTCCTGCATAAAGTGTAAGGTGGGACTGAGAAGGCGAAATAGAGATTAAGCTTAATTTTATTATGGGATAGAATGTCAGTGTAAAGAGTTCAATGGGACTTTTTATCAAAGATTTTATTTTGAGTAGTTGTGACTTACTCTAGTAGAACTCCTGAAGTGCTCTTTAATTCCAAGAATGAGGCATGAATACACCAATTCCAAGTCATAGAAATTGCACTGCGAATCAGAGCTGGTAGAGCGAGTTTCAAGAAACAAATGAAAGTGTTAAACAAAGTACTGCTGAACACAGTTACATTGCCAAGATGAATAGACCAGAATCTTTAGGACTGACTTAAATCCCAATCCAAGAGTAGTTACTGAATGGACTGATTTATTAGAGCTGTGATATTCCCTGGGATGAATGTTGCTCTCTATAAGCACAATAAATAAATAAATAAAAATAGAATGCACCGCTATTCACTTAGTATTTTTTCATCTTTTACCTACCTCTACATGCCTTTATGAATTTGCCCAAAACATAAATAATAGGAAAAAAACTGGAATATTCTGGGAATGTTCATTTACAGATCATGGAAATAGAATTGATTGTGCCCACTTTTGCTAGTAAAGAGTTTGGTGTGGGAGGCGATTCACAAAGCATGTAAGAGTATGTTAAAGAGTATAAACAAGCACTACTTTAATTACTCAAAAAATACTTTTATGAATCTCCCCATGCGTTTGGTATTTAATCACATTTGTTTTTTAGTTAAAATAAAGAATTGTTTCTACCTTTCTTAAAATATTGTGCTGTGAAACATTCCTACCGACACCAGGTCTTGAAGATACAAATTTTGAAAGTAGCCAATTCTTTTCCTTCACTAAATCCAGATATCCTCTAAACTCAACACTTTTGCAAGTTTTTGACACCTTTAAATGAAAAGCAAGTAAGAAGCTTCAGCATGAACATTCTCATGAATTTTAAAAGAAAAATGATTTACAGTTATAAATGCAGTGGCTTGCATTTTTTATCTTTAAATCGTGTTCTGTGAATTATTTATATGGATGCTGTGTAGTTTATTTCTTGCACATTCTGCTTATGATATTCGAAGTTCAGTGCATTCAGCCTGGGGTCATGCAAAGACTAAAACATGCACATACATCCTAGATAGCGAAAAGGGTGAGTTTGTGGTAGATCAGTATGGCCTTACAGACTCTTTTGTATCATTTTGCTTTAAAATGGCTTTGAGTTTAAATTGCTCTTATTCTAAGAAGTAGGGGCAGTGGTACTAAACTAAAAGTCGCAAAAGTGGGTGCAAATAGTACACCAATGTTTTGCAAACAGTATCTAATTTTGCAAACTGATGTATGTACCATTAGGTCAATTTGCAGGATCAGCATTCACAGGGCATCACAAAATGACATGGCTAATAAATATTATTAGGCTGGCCATGAGACTGGCGACAAACACAAGATTGGTGGCTTGCAAATGACTGCAAACCAGCATCCATGTGCATACAGTTCCTTTAAGAAAGTGGTGTTGCATTAAGGCACAAAATCCATTAGGGAAAAGATCAGTGGAAGCAGGCTGTGCGGCTTTCAGAGAGGCACCCAACATGATTCAGAAAGGATATTTGGTCCCAAAGTGTGCCCTTCTCCTTTTTGAATCAGTTACAAGATCCTTAGAGGCGCTGGCAAATGTGCAATGGATTGCGACCACAAGTTTGGTCTCAATCCATTGATTTATTGCATACCAAATTGGAATTTAAAAGGAACACCTGTTTTACTCACCTTCCAAATTATGATTTGGTACAGGTCGTGAAACCCATTTTACAGTTTAGATAAATGTCTAAAACTGGTTTTGTACATTTAGAATAGCCATTTTGCAGTCACAGTCACCGGGTATGCAACAACAAAATGGCTTAGTACATCTGACCCTGGATCATTGACAAAATATAGCTGTAAACAAAATCAACCCAAATATTGTGCCAAAAATATTGTTTACCATAATATTGTGCTCCTATACTTGTAATGGTAAGTACAATAATGTCGAAAAAATGTTGTTTTGCCACTAGTGTGCTCAGAAAATAGAAAAAATATGGATTGTTCATGTAAATAAAGGTTAAAGTAGTACATATTAAGTATTTTCATATATAAATGTAATATATTATATATTACATATGTTCCACTAATATTTAATACTAAATGTAAATAAATATTAATATAAGCACACAAACAAATATATATATGTGTTTGTCTTTAGAAAAAAAATATATATGTATCAAAGACACCAGGATCACACTCAAAGACACCATGACATTTTAGAATCTTGTGGCCAATGGAGGCCAGCGGACCCAGAGGTCCTTCGCTGATTCTATTACACCTGAGGTGTGGCTCTCTCACTTTTCAGACCTTTATATGCTACCATAAGGGTCTGCTAAAACCATCTGCTATTGCTGCTACTGTACAGTTGAATTGGAGAGGTCTCCCTAACTGGGTCAACTACAATAGAATTGAAGGAATCAGTTTGTGCGATAAAAGTTATTGCAGTGGGCAAGGCAGCTGGGCTGATGGCGTCCCTGGTGATATTTTTCTCATCAACATCGAGGGCTGTGCTCTGTACTTTAAAAAAATATCCAACTACATAATGGAGGAGGCAAATGCTCACACTCGTTGGAAGGCTGAGGAAATTGTGCCCATTTTTTAAAAGGGCTGGCGGGATTCCCCCTTAAAATACAGGTCAATTAGCCTTATAGATGTAGCCTGAAAGGTCTTTGCAAGGCAAATTCCGGGGAAGCTTGAACCCTGGATTCAAGAGTATCAGTCCCTCTCCCCACGGCAGGCATGGTTTAGATGAGGGATTAGCGCAATTGACCAGGTCTTCAGGATCTTTTTAATCCACTGGAAAACAGTAATTATTCAGAAGGCACATCTATCCCTGGTCTTTGTAGACCTAAAGTCTGCATTCAACTTTGTGCCCGAGGAAACTGTGGGAGGTCCTAAGGAATAGTAGGGTCAATATTGATCTTCCGAATGTATTGGTTCACCTCCACCAGGATACGTTTGCCCAAGTGAGATAGGGTTGGGGCGGGGAGCTGACTGAACAGATAGATATCCAGAAAGGGGTTCAGCAGGGGTGCGTCCTCGCCCCCACCCTAGTCTCCCTATATTTGAATAGTGTGGTATCTTACGTGGAGGATAACTTAAACAATGCCCCCCCTTTGGGTGGCTGCAAGACTCCCCTTGTACCATTCGCTGATGACACCATTTTGATCTTGAAGACCTTCAGGGGCCTTCAATGTTTTTTTAATAAGTTTGAAGCATTTTGTGTCAAACGTGGACGTGTAATAATTCACTGCAAAACAAAGTTTAAGGCTATCAGTCCGCACAAATCTTTCCGGGGTTCAATAATGCTGGGGGTAGCCTTTTGGATAGGGTCTGTGAGTTTAATTGTCTAAGCATCACAATAAGTAAATCTATGTCATGGCTGCCCCATGTTCAGAAGAGAAGCTTGAACCTAACTTATCATTGTGCTGCTATCCTAAGATGCTATAAGGCTTACAGCAACAGGCCCATTTTACCTGTGCTTACGCTCTGTAGGGCCAAAGCTGAGGGCAGTGCCCTGTATGGGACCAAAATATAGGGTAACTCAAATCTGGCAGCCCTTATGGTGGCAGAAAACACATTCCTGAGAACCCTAACCAATCTCCCAAAATATACCAAGCTAATACTTTTAAGACAGGATATGGACATTGACTCAATGATGCATAAGGCTCAACATTGACCGCTACTATACTGGAGAAGGCTGAAATAGTCCCTAGATTTGGAGGACTATCGTGGAGCCCTGGAGGAGGTAGTTTTCTTGGATACCTTTGGTAAAAATAAGTGGGTAGCCCATGTTAAAAAGCTTCTATTCCATCTTGTCCAGGATACTTTTGGTCCGCTTCCACATCCATGAACCATCTATCTAGAACCACCCTCAAGGATGCATTCTGGGCGTATACATATGCTAGTGAAATGACTAACGAGTCTGAAGGGTCCCTTACTTCTATCTTCTTAGATTTTAAGCTCAACATTGTATTTGAGCCTTTCATTAATTCATCAGATGCAAAGCAACTATATTTGAAATGTTGTTATTGTACCCTAACTTTATTGTCTCTATTAGAGAAGTGGAACTCCCAAACATTAACAAGATTCATTTTCCTGGCTTGCCAACAGGCAGGGGTATCATTGGTTCACTTTACTCTCTTTTGCCTAACCTATGCCCGCCCCAGAAAACATCAGAGATGTCATCAGTGATGTAATTTGTGATGTCACTGACCATGTCATGAATGATGTAATATGTGACATCATCAGCAGTGTATTGCTTGCGCGCAAGTTATAGTTAGCAGAACTAACTATAACGAAGGAATTTCAATGGTTTTGTATGAGTGAAATGTTCAGCTAACTATAACAGCCCTGAAACCTATGGTTTTTTCAGTGAATTTCTAAGGTTTTGTTAAATGCTAATTCGTAACTATAACATGTCTGAAACCTATGGTTTTTTCAGTGAATAATATATATATATATATATATGTATTCACTAAAAAAACATAGGTTTCAGGGACGTTATAGTTAGTTGGACATTTGACTTGTATAAAACCTGAGAAATTTGCTTGTTATAGTTAGTTGAGCTAACTATAACTCACGCCCCCGCAATGCACTGCTGATGACGTCACATATTACATCACTCATGACATGGTCAGTGACATCACTCATGACATCACTGATGACATCTCAAATGACATTTGGAATTAAGCCAAATTTGGCAGAAAGGTAGATGTTGTTAAATAGATTGTGCTTTTTATTATTTGTGGCAAATCCATCTTGTGCTTTTTATTATTTGTGGCAAATCCATCCAGTACTTTTTGAGAAATGCAAGCTGAAAATTATATCTCTGGCCGCAGATATTTTGCAGTGGTTTTAATGATTTATTGCGGATGCACACACCATCGCGAATACTGTTACTGGCTGGATGCCATTTTTGCATATGGGAATGGTTCCCGGGGTTGAAAATTTGTGTGAAAGCTAACATAAGGGATCAGGGTGAAGATACGCAGACCCCATGTTTTGAGAAATTCGTGTGTTAGTGACACAAGTTCTGTTTATAAAATAGATTTGTTTAATCATGCATGATATTTGCGATTATGCAGCAACAGCCAGCATGGCCCCCTGTGTACCATTGTGGCAACATTGAAATTATTCCAAACTCATCACAGATATAAGTGAAAATATATTAAAAAAAATATATTAATTTGTACACAATCACAGGTCTTTGTCACACACTCATGTGTGTACTCAAAAACTCACTCAGACACTTATACACCCATTCCCAAACCCACTCACACACTTATAAATCCAGTCACATACCTGCTCAGATACTCATGCACCCACTCACATACCCATTCAGGTACTTATGCACCCACTTATGGACTCACTCGTAGAGTGTCGCACCCATGTACAGATCCACGCAGAGACTCATGCACCTACTTAGAGATTCAGTCATAGACTCATGCATACAGTCTCATACCTACTAAGAGACTAGTACACCCACTCACTGACCCACTTAAATACTCATCCCTGTAACACCTCAATGGGTGATAGAATAAATGTACATATGCCTGATAGTCACAAACACTGTCCTTTGTTCCCTGTTATGGGAGTAGAAAAATATACCACTTGTATATCTTAAGAACTTAAGAATTTTATCGTTATCGCTCCTTGAGCTCACACGAGCGGTGTAGGGCGCCTTCAAATAGACAATGCTGGAAGGAGCGCGATCACCAAAGGAAGTACCTTCTCGTGGCTCATCCCATAACAGGGAACAAAGGACAGTGTTTGTGACTATCAGGCATATGTACATTTATTCTATCACCCATTGAGGTGTAACAGGGATCGTTTTTTTGGTCCTGAGGAAGAAAGCCAAGGGGATGGCTTCTGAAACATGTCGACATTGCAGGAGGTGACTCATTAGAGTACACCATCTACACCTCCACCCTTTTACTATTCACAGCCAGGGAAGACAATAAAGTATTTTCGTTCCACTAGCCAGAGAATTTTTAACCATCTCACATTTTTTTTTCACGATCCCACGCACTACACATACTCACCAATCACTGAATAAAGTGCTCCTGCGTCTACGTAAGTCGTAGCACGCCCCGTCCCGTAGAGGGGCAGGAAGACCCCAATGACGAAGCATGATACTGAATCAGGTTTCAGTGTGTGAGGGGTATTTTAAAAAAAATTGAAACATTGCCCTTCCCACAAATTGAGAGAAGGAGCTCTGATCCTTTTGCACCATTTTTCACGTATGACTAAAACACTTCAAATAAAAATAAAAATAGCAGCACACACATGGGTGCATATATATTCACATAATACATGGTAGAATCCCTATGTTGAATAACAGTATCAAGAGGAGGATGATTCTACCTTTTTCCTCTTCACTCCCTCCTTTGATTTTTTGATCATTATTGTGGTGCCTTTCAGCCTGGGTATTGGTGGCTCGAAGGAGTATCATCAGCCATGGGCGGAGTGCACATCCTAGATCACATGTGACAAACAGTAAAGAGTATTGTGTAGATTTGTGCTGCAGTATGCTCTGTTGTCAGGCTTTACCAGTATAGAAGTGTGTCATATGTGAGACTTTCGGATTCACGTTTGACATGCGTTGCTTGACTGTAATGAGCGTTATCAGTGTGTATGACGTAGCCTCACTGCTGATCCTCCCTCCATCCGAGCACATTCACATGTGTGCGCTTCGCGATAGCAACACTTTCAATAATACCACACACCATTGACATGCGTGTCCGTGCATATCCACAAGCTTGACAACGACATGTGATGTTGGACATTCAAGTTTTTCGGACAGCATCTCATTAGCGATAGTTGCCGCCCTCCCAGTACATGCTACATTAATGTAAATTGCGGATTGTGCGACGTCAAAACTGCAACAGGGATACACACATAAGTACACTTCCTGGCCAGGCTGGAACTGAACAGCGCCCAAGTCCTCGGAATAATTATTCACACCCCTACGCTGGCCTGGTGTACGCAAGCCCAGCCCACTTTGCGTACCTATAAATAGGATAACGACGACGCCACATGTCCCAGTTCTTCCACACTGCCTCAGGTGATATGGCCGCATCCACGTCGCATATCACAATGCGCAATAAAAAAAAGGGATCCATGAGGTGTTCACCATACTCGCAATCAAAACTCCATTTGAATTGTGAACCCTGCTGGCCGTCGTGTTTGGACACACAACAATGACAGCAGGTGAGCAGTGGGGCCTGGGTGCACAGGGGCTGCAATTGAGCGTGGTGCTGCGGGAGGGGTGGGGTGCATCAGCCTGGGTGCGCAGGAGCGAACAAGCGATGTTGCTGTGCGTAATGATGTGATCTTGACCTCATTCAGTCACATCTCTGTCTCATTTTAAGGACCTGCTGGACCGTACTGTAGGCCTGAGCCAGCGGGCAGCGCTGCCCTACAGACACATGGCGTTGGCTTTTGGGGCACTGTAGTGAGCTGATTACTAAGTGTATATGCACACAGGCTTACGCCACTGCAATACACGTGCACATTATGATACTAGCATGCGCTCTGTTCCTTTGTATGTGAACGTTGCCATAACATATTATTATTTAACCTTGTGTATTCTCGTACACTCCAACTCCTCTTTGAACCACGATTAACACTAACAGTTGGTAGATCGTACTTAAAGAAGGAAGGATGCACTCAACTGGTGTTCTCTATTAAGCTTGAAATACACCATCATTTACCTCAAGACGTTTCCAGCATTATATTATTTCTCCCTTTTCAGACACTGAGTTAGTTACTCCAAAATTGGCAGAGCAGGTCCTCTGCTCGTGATGATGCCCTGGGCATTCTGATGCCTTCCATCGTGGTATCAAGACACCGTCCCTGACCAGAGAGCTGCTGTGCCACCCTGAGAGAGGCACCCCGAAGTCGGAGCTCGCACCAGCACCTCGTTGGACACATCGGTGGTGGCAGGTGAGCAGTGAAGCCTCGGTGCGTAGGAGCTGCAATTGAGCACAGTGTGGGGGAAGGGCCTGGGGTGCAGCAGCCTGGGTGCACAGGTGCAGGGAAGCGATGTTGCGGTAGATAATAATGTAATCTCTGGCCTCATTCATATCTCTGATTCATTTTATGGACTTGCTGGACAGCACTTTTTCTCGTGGACCCCAGTGTCCCACACACACGGGTGACGGGAGGAGAACAGTGAGGGCTGGGAGCAGTAGGCTGACGCTCTGTCTCCTCCTCCCTCTGTTCTTTTGACTCTCCCTCTCCCTCCCCTTCTCCCTTTCACCCACTCGCTCTCTGTCCCATTCTCACTTTATTCCTTTCATTCTTTCATTCTGACTACCTTTCTCTTTCTCTTGGACATGGCACACATACTTGTGTTTTTTTTTGTCTTGCAGGTTTTGTACGCTGCTTCCGGAGGAGTCCCACCCACTTATTTCATGTTATACTGTTGTTTCTTCTAATAAAGTTGCATTTCCATTGATTTGCATTGTTTTAATAAAGTTTATTTTTTCACCAATAAATAAGTGAGTGTATGGGTCTTCTTTTTCTGATAACATTTGTCTGTAGTTTATTGTGAAAATTTGCGGTTGATAGGAGGTTATGAGGGAAAACATTTGTAATTTTGCGGTGCACCTACCAAATATAAACCAACAGACTATTACATAAATGAAGCCTGGGTAATTCTACAACTGCAAGGGTTCTATGAGTGTATCACTTTTAGCACCATGAGTACTGCCCATGTGATTACAGAACTAATAAGGCACTGCCTAGGGCCCCTGAGGCTTCAGGGACTCGCGAGGCCCACCCTGAATATTTAAGTAAAGCCCAGGAGGGTGGCAATCCCCAGACTTGAGTTGGCCTCGAAGCCCCCCGAACAATTGCTAAACAATACCCGGGGAGGTGGCGATCCCCTAGGCTGCGCAACGTCTCTGTGCCCTCCTGCGCCTAATTTACTTGTTAGATTAAGTTTCCCCAGTGCTGCAGAGTCCCCGCAATATAATAATAGGATTGGCCCAGAACATTACCCACCTGGGGGCTCATTTAAATGAACGGGTGAGACCCCGCTTCATTTTTTTTTCTCCATTTTTACCAACCGGATCCGCTTTTTTGAAGTGATACGAGGTTTTCCTCCTCTCGCTTCAACGAGGTAAACAACGATTTGCTAACACAGGGTGAAAACCATGCTCCCTCCCTGTAATAGCAAACATAAATGTCCTGCGAATGCACACCCCGGGACATTGTATGAGCTGCGCCTGGGAGGTGGCGCTCCATAGAGCCATGATGCATTGCTTACTGCATAACTACGGAATTAGTATAAACGCATACTAATACTACATGCACACGTGTAGTACAGTGACAAGAGTGTAGTGAAGAGGCAGAGGAAGCCCAAAATCAAAAAATATAAATCCTACCAGAGGCCGGATGACATAGTTCGATGAGCCGACGAGCCTGGGATGAGTAGAAACAGCTTCATGAAGAAAAGGAAGCTCGAAATATTGGTGAGTGCTGCCTTCTTTTTACCTTCTCCCGCTCGTCGCCAAATTTATGTAGTGAAGAGGCACACAGCAGTGGATCCGATAAGTAGATTTATTGCAGGAAAAGAAGACAACTTAAACTGCCACCAACAGGAGCAGACAGCAAGGCAACCGTCTTCTCCATCACCCTGTACAAACTCTCCAAGATTCCCCTCATGAAAGCCCTACATTCTAACAATACATACTTACATTCTAGTAGCATTACATACCAACATTGTACTATCACTTACATTGGAATACTACGCAGAGCACATGACTTTACAGCAATGAGCTCATGGTTTCATCCACGAGTCTTGAGACCGGTAGGGGTGAGTAGTTCGCTTCCCACTCCCTCTATTGTATAAACACAAACTAACAATACTTCCACAGGTATGCTACAGCGCCCAGAGCACATCACTTTACAGCAATGAGCTCACGGTTTAGGCTCACGGTTTAATCCTAACACTACTTACACAGCTATACTACAGTGGCCAGTATGCTACAGCGTCCAGAGCCCATCACTTTACAGCAATCAGCTCGGTTTTATCCCCTAGTCTTCACACCGGTAGGCGTGAGTACTTCACTTCCCACTTCCGATTTAGTATAAACGCACGGTAGGGGTCAGTAGTTTGCTTCCCACTCCCTGTATGGTATAAATGCCTACCAACACTATTTGCACAGGTATGCTACAAAGACCAGAGTACATCACTTTACAGCAATGAGCTCACGGTTTAGGCTCTCGGTTTCATACGCGAGTGTACCAGCGTCTCATCTCAGCACCATGTCACTCTGAGCAACACCGCACTTTCAGACCAGTAGAAGTGAGTACTTCGCTTCACATTCCCCCACAGAGGTTACAGTGCTCCTATCCTCCTGTTTCCTACTTTTTTCGCCCTTTTTTCCCCTTACTTGTTTCAACAGAATCACAAAATGGCTGCCAGCACTTCCTAGTTGCAACAGCTCGCAGCCAATAAGCAGCAAGCTCGTGCTCGTAACGCCTCAGCCAATCAGATGGCAGAATTCCCAAATATCGATATCTGTAAATTTCGATATTTCTCCAAAAGTACTGAACGGATTTACACCAAATAAACAAAAGCGTGCTTTCTAGACCAACACCCTTCTCCCTGCCAAATTTGGGGTAATTCCGTTCACCCGTTCGACCTGTAGCCTTGTCTAAAGTTTCGTATGGAAAGAAACATGGAGAAAACACGTTTTGGGACCCGCCTTTTTTCTCGGCCCCCCTTGACAATTCACCCCCAACCATTCAACATAGGTGCTGATATGAACATAGAATTAGTTTGGAGAATTTCATGAAGATTCATCAAACAACGCCAAAGTTATAAGCAAAACAAAAAATGCACTTCCTATGGAAACTTGGTCCTAACTATAACTACCTACTGGCGACCTATATACCAAGGTGTATTGAAGAATGAGTGGTTGTATGAATGTCTGAATGGATGATTTAGTAGGTGCATGACAGTCTGTATAAGTGAGTGATTAAACATGTCTTACTGAATGCATGGGTCAGTGACTAAACTGTGTGAATGTCTGTATCAGTCTGTCAGTTGGTATGTAAGCAGCTGCATGGGTTGGTGAGTACCTACATGAGTGTCTATATGGTTTATTGATTGGTTGTCTGAGAATCTGTATGGGTGCCTGAGTGTCTGTGTGGGTGGGTGTGGGTGGCTGACTGTGCATAGATGTGTGAGTGGGTGATTCACTGGGTGTATGGGTTCAAGAGTGTATCTGTGAAGAGCTGTATGGGTGTGTGTGTGTATGGGTGTGCTGGTGAGTGAATGGATGTCTCAGTAGTACATGTGTGAGTAACTACATATGTCAAAGGCAGTATATGTGAGTGTTGGACTATATAAATGACTATATGTGATAGTGAGTGATTGTGGCAGTGGCTGTATGGATGTGTGTGTGCTTGTGTCAGTGATTGCAGAAGAGAGTATGTGTTAGTATCTGTATGAATAAGTGAGGTGGTGTGTACATAATTATATAGGTGAGTAAATGGGAGTATGATTGATTCTTTGCATGACTGACTAGGTGTGTGAGTAACCCTATGGGTGAGTGGCGGTGTGTGAATGTCTGTATAGGTGTATGAGTACCTATGATAGTGGCTGTATTGATGAGTGACTGCATATGTGACTGTATGGGTGAGTGAATAGATGTGTGTGTAGACCTGGGAATCAGTCAGTGCGTATGTATTAACTGGTATTGGTGTGTCTATAATTTTGAGAATTTGGGGGCCAACTACCCCTCACTGACCTCCAGAAAGTCCCATTTAGCAGCATTGCTAAGTTCCCATAGCAGGCCACGCCCTCTTTCCCTACCACTCTTCAAACGCTCTCCCTGGCGCGCTCTTGGAAGGATATTAAAGTCCACTTCACTGCTGGGGGTCCTTAGGGGCCAACTAGCATACCTAATACCTCCAGTATGCAACCAGATAGTGGGATTGCTGATAGGTGGACACAGGCCACGACCCCTTTGTCCACCACTCTGCAAACGCGGCTCCTTGCGTGCTCTTGTTTGGGGGATAAGGTCCCCTTGCCTGCTGAGGGTCCCTGTGGGCCAACTAGCTCACCAGGTACCTCCAGAAATCCCCACATAGCTGGATTGCTGAGAGTGGTTCAAGGCCACACACCCTTTTTACACCACTCTGCAAACGTGCCTCCTAGCGCACTGTCACTCGGGGGATGAAGTCCACTTGTGTCCTGAGGTCCTTAGGACACAAGAGGACCTCATCACCCCACCAGCAGTGCGCCAATAGGCAAGTTTTCATAGTGGTGTAAAGAGGGGCGTGGCCTCGGACCACCTCTCAGTAATCCCACTGTGATACCTGGTGGTCTCGATGGCCCCTAAGGACCCTTAGCATTGAAGGGGACTTAATCCCCCAATTCAGAACGTGCCAGGAGGCACGTTTGCACAGGTGTGCAGGGAGGGGGCAGGGCCTCCGGCGAGATGCCGGATTTTCTTTTTTTAAAATATTTCTAGAAGGGGGGGCTGTGTGACCCCCCTTCTTTTAGTATTTTTTGGGCCCCGGGAACTCCATACCCCAAGGCCTGAGTATTTTTTTCTTTAAAAAAAAAACGGGAAGCGGGCCGTGTTGCCTCCCTTCCTGGGCCACTTCTGGCCCCGGGGTCCCCATATCCCCCAGGGCTGATCCTCAAGATCGGGACTGCAGGGGGAGCCCCAATACCCTACGTCCACCCCAGTTCAGACATAGCTATATGCAAATCAGTCTTAACCCTGTGCCTCATGGGAACAGTCCAGCCCGAACTACCAAGCCATGTCTTCCCTGGACCAGAAACAAGCATCCCAGGACTGGTTTCAGGCTAACAGCCCTCATCAGCCTGTCTAGCTTGAATCCAGTGGCAAAGTGAGCAAGGGACCCACGTCTGGGCATACCCTGCCAACTTAGGGTGAGCAAAGCAAACACAAACAGATGTTGGACAGAGCGCTGAAACTTTTCAGACTCTCACCCCCAGTCACAGATCTGGGTTGAATCCATTATCGTTCTACAGAGATACCTGTCTTCCTGACGCAGACGTTGATACTAAGCAGCTGGGCTCGCTATAGTGGAGCAGCTGTCATGGCCTCTACTGACCTGACAGCCGGAAGGCCACTTACCAGAGTCTAAATGACCACATAGCTAGTGCCCCATAATGATTAGGAACTTGAGAAACACTATTGAGCTACAAATAAAATCACACCTTGTAATACAGTGAACCTTCCAGGTGACATAAAACCTCAATAAGAAACGTATCTTTCCTAATATTCCTTCCCAGGACTTAGAATATTCTAAGATGAAATCGGTTTTTCTGATGACTGAAACAACAAGTCTAATTTGGCTTCCGTAGCAACACTGAAGGTTCAAAAAGATTTGTTCTTTCTGATTAGAAGCAGGTCCCTTGTGCAGGGTTTATAGAAACCCTCAAGTTGTGACCCTTTAGTCACAACCTGATTTTTATCCCCTTTTATCATATTTTAGGCAGAGTGTTGTTTGTTTATCCCTGAGCCTGCCATATTGTCACACAAGGTGCAGATGGACTGTGGATACTTTTTGACCTGATGTAATGCTTTTATATACTTTATCAATTTGCACTCTTTTGTGAATACTGACATTTGTGCCCATTGGCCTTAATCTGCCAGAATGCTGGATGTGAACTGGACATAACCTTCAGCCACGTCCTTTGCTGATACATCAATTACACTGGGATTGTCATGAGATCATACCTAGCACACCTTGGGCACATGTCAATGTTGAAGGCAATGAGTCCAAAGTCCTCAGTCCCCGCTTTGCAGTGGCCACCGGGCATGGAATTTGCCACAGGCTGTGCCTTGTGCCCCTGCCTTTAGTATCTATTTCTAATGTGTATGATTCTAGACATTCTCTAAGCCATTTTCCAGTTTGCACTGCTGTAAAAGTTCAAACTCTCTAAATGTTTGTTGGCAATTTCCAGTCAGATTAGTGTGTTAAATGGCATGCTCTGTGCTCATTAGGCCCAGTTCTTCATGTTTGTCAACTATGCAGAGGGCATGCTTGAAGATCAATGCCTGTGCGAAGTGCAAACTAGACACAACTTCTAGTCATGTCCAGCAAGAACTGAGAGGGCACAATCCATGAAAGAAGGTAATACTTTTTTCCACTGTGCACTGTGCTGATTGTGCGCTGCATTTTGGTACTAGGCACTACTTATGGCCAATCTGCTTAGCGTTCAATGCCGACGGATGACTGGCCTATGACAAACCAGGTGAGCTGTAGGTACCTGGATAATGGTCACAAGGATACACTGAGAATAATGCCATCTGCTCAGTGCACACAAAGGCAGTAGTGCTGTTAAAACTACATGGCCTTTATCAGTGATTCGTGCCCGCTGACCACAGTCACTGTCAGTGGCCAGCAGACAATGACAGCAATTGTACAGATCATGGGTGTTGGACTTGGCCCTTTATGCAGGAACATCCCCAAACTTGTTGCCTTCCTCCTACTACTTTTTGCTGAATTCTTTTTTCTTGGCCTTAGGACTATGTGCACTTTACCACTGTGAACCAGTGCTAAAGTGCTTGTGCTCTTTCCATGAAACATGATAACATTGTCTTATATCCAATTGGCATATTCAATGTACTTGTAAATCCCCAGTAAAGTGACAGTACATGTGCACGGGGCCTGTAAATTAAATGCTACTAGTGAGCCTGCAGCAATGGCTGTGGCAGCAACTCAAGTAGCCCTTTAACATGTCTCATGCCTGCCATTGCAGTTTTAAACTGCCATTTTGACCTAGCAAAATAAACCTTTTGACAGGCCCCAAACTTCCTTTTGAATACATATAAGTCATCCCTAGGGTACGGCTATATAGCCAAGGGGCAGGGTGCAGTGTATTGAAAAAGTTGGGTGTGTACTTTCAAGTTTTACATGTCCTGATAGTAAAAAACTCTTAAATTAGTTGTCCACTACTGCAAGGTCTATCTCTCCAATAGGATAACACTGGAGTTTAATTTCCAAATGGGAAGAGATAATCAGTTCATGCTTGGTGTCTCTGGAATCACAATTTAAAATCCTAATGTATGGTGAAGTCGAATTTTAAACTGCAATTCTGAAAACGTCCCTTTTAGAAAGCTGGCATTTTCTTGCCAAAGTCATCTGGTGCCTACAGCCTGTCTCCGATCACATCATGTAGTTGGCAGTTGGGCTTTGCGTATTCCTCCTAGACAGCCACACACAATGGAAGCTTATGTGTGTCTCATTGAGCCATCTCTGACAGGATGGGAGGGAGGACCTGGGCCCAGCCTCACTGAAACCTGAAAGGCTATGTCCTGTCTCCTCACAAAGGGCTGCATAAACCCTCTATAGTGAGCCTGGAGGCATGGCCAGGAAGGCAGGGAATCAGGCACATCAAAGGCAGGCCTCTAGAAGCTTCTACCAAACTTCAAAACACAACTGTGTATAAAAGAAGGACCTCAGACATCACAACTTCAGTATTCTTCTGGGCCTATGGATACCCTGCCAGGAAGAATGACTGTTATGCTGCTAAAGGACTGCACTCTGCAGGAATCCTGATTTGCTGTGCTGACCTGCTGCTGCTGCTTCTTGTCCGATTGAGAAAAATGGACCTGCATTTCTTGAACCCAGAACCAAGAGTGACTCCAATGACTAGTTGGCTGGCCTCCTGATCTGAAGTCTCAGGGACATAACAGGCTTCCAACTACCTTGTACCTGCACCTGGTGTCTGCCATATGTGAGTCCACCCTGCCAAGTGGTGCCACCCAAGCCCAAACTCCATCATTGTCAGCCTGAACTTGAGACTTTGTCCTGGTCCGGGGTGACCTAATATCCACAGTTGTGGCTTCACTCCTTGTGGTGCTTTTTTCTCTGAAAACTTTAAAATTCAATATTTCTAGTTTTACAAGATGGGTTTTTGTTGTTCTGCCCTTGTTCTATTTATTAATTTAAGCTTTATATTTCTCCTTTGGTATGGGATCCTTTTTGTGTGGCATTTTCATTGATTTTTTGTTTGAAGTGTTGCGCAAATACTGTGCACATTGCCTCTAAGTTAAGCCTGACTTCTCTGTGTCAAGCTACCAGAGGGTTTAACACATGTTCATTTTGGGTTTGCTTGTGGCTTACCTTGACTATGATTGTGGTTGCTGTTTGACCACAGCTCACCCCAGTCAACTAGTATCCCAGTTTCTAACAATAGGCATTCGGTTGCCCCATCCTCTGACCAGTATACACTGGAAACTGTCACATACCAATTCCATTGGTTACCTAGGACTTGAGTACTGGGCACTGTGCAAAACTCATGCTCTGTGCCCAGCAGAAGCCACGAGTAAAAGTACCAAGCACGGGATGTGGATATAATCCCTTTCTCTGCCAAGGATCTCCACGACTGGCCACAGGCAATGCCCTAAATACACTAAAGTCACGAATAAATGGCCCAACTTTGACATGTCAAGGGGATTGAACATTCACCCAGATGAGGGCTGACTATGCAGAATAAAATGTTAAGAAAAGGGTTGTTTAAAAAAAGGGATAAGGTTTGCAATAAACAATAGTTACAGCAAAAAGCAATAATATTAACATAAAATTGGTTCTGCACAGAACATCAGTTACAAACAATTCCAACTGTAAACCTGAATTAAATGACATAACCACTTTCCCCCAATCATTTGTGGGGCATATTGTTAATTTTCCTGTGCTATTTGTGTTAGATCTATGTTATTAACAGCACATCTGTCTGCATGGCCAGTTGCTTACAATATACCTGGAGGGGCTTTGAGTCAACCTTATTCTACTGTTGCCTTATTTTAATCAACATATTTTAGCTGTTAGCCTGAGACATATTAATAACATCTTAGCTCATCCCATAGGACTTTTTTATTCTCTCACTGTTGTTCTATTGGTTGTTTGTGCATCATTCCCCCTCCTATGGACTGATTGAAGTGCAGTACTTAAGGGACTATTTTACATCTTAAAAGTACGCTCAACTGTCACAATTTCTGCCACATTCATTTGTTTAGCTCATGGATGCATTATATACAGAAACAATACATTTTATTTGTGAAGGAAATGTAATACTTTTATCAATACTCCTTGCAACCTTGACCTTGCATGCACTAACAGTACAAGGAACAATAACAGCAATACTACCATCATCACCCATGGCACCACTACCAATACCTCCTCCAGCAATACCATGACCAACAATACCAATCCCACTAGCATAGCACTTCCATAAAGGCTACTACTACCAACACCAGTGGTAGTTTTGTGTTCACTGATCCACAACTAGCTATAACTCTAATTTGAACTTTTGTTCTTTTTCAGTGAATTTCATGTATTTTTCTGATGTACCGCAGTAACCTACAATGTACCCATATGGTTCTCTGCAAGGCTTTTGATCCGGTACCTTGCTCAATCCCATTTGCCTTGTCCAGCAGAATTTATCACAGGTCCACCAAGGACTTGCACTGGGTTTAATTTGCTACCTAGCTGCCAAGCTTCAGGATCATTTATCAAACCCTGACCTTGTTATATTTGCAAATACTTTACCGCCTCTGATTTGTCTCTGCTTTCTTTTCTCGTGATTGATGTTCTCAAAATGTGACATAACCAACAGAACGATAAACCTGCTAAACATATGAAGAACATTTATTAGTCACTTCCATGTTATTTGTTGAAACATCCCCAGTCTAGATATTAAAGTATAAGGGGCGTATTCACAAAGGTACACTTACATGGGAGTCAATCTACATGTATGTTTACTCTTATAATATTGAGTAACTTCACTTCTTTAGGCTGTTCACTATTTATGAATGTAAAGTTACTCAAAAAGTTTAGACTTACATATGCACACCAACTGAATTCCGTTGGTGGAGTCTAATATACTACGACTTGAAACTTTTCACGAGTAGGTGGAGATCTCCGCCACTGGGGCAGAGATCCTTATATGGTAAAGTATAGGGAAAAATTTAAACGTTTAGAAAAGTTTGAAAAAAGTTATAAAAATATTTTTGTACGAAAACATAATGAAATTTGTTTGTATATTTGTATTTTAAATTTAGACTAAAATAAAAATGATTACAGATTTCTGAAGTTTAACTAAACGCAAATCCACATAAATGAAAACTACATATTTTTTATTGTGTATTTAGAATTAGAAAAATTGATGTATACAGAAAATTAAAAGCAATATAAATTTGTTTGATAAATATTAATGTTGCATTCATTTTTACATTTAATAAAAGGTTGATCAAATATATTAAAATAAAGTAATAATTATGTTTTACTTTTATATTTTTTAACATTAAATACATTTTAATAAGATTTGTTAAGCAGTTTAAATATTTTATTATATTCTAACATTACTTCTTATGGGGTTTTATTTTAAGTACTTACTGCCATTATTTTCTACAGGAGAGTGTTGCAGTACCACAAGAGTGCCCATGGATGGATCTGAACTTACTTCAGCTCTGAGCTAGAGTACATTTCTGACTGTATTGGGAGCTTTTTGGCTGTAGTGACTAAATAAGTGCAGTGTGAATAAGAAGAGGCTTACTCTTTTGTGGGTGGGTGCATGTCCCTTCCTGAACCTCAGTATAACCCTCCCTTAACCCTTTCGTACTCCCTCAGAACCATGCCTCTTTAGTTGTAAGTATTCTCTAGCAACTCCCCTCTGTCCCTCCCACACTTACTACTTAAACATACAGTTACATGTCGGTATGGAGATTTCAACACATAATAGATAGGTGAGGTGGAGGCAGAACCTTTTCTACATAGGTATGTCAAAATCATTTTGTAATGCTTTAGTTGTACTATTGTAGCACTACTAAGCATACTATAAAATATAGTTTGTGAATAGGGCACTTTTAGGGATTGGTGCCGTGGGTTGATGGTGCTATTTACATATCTGATTACCATTTTTGCATTGATTAAGATTTTTGAACCAATGTTTAGGTTCTAACCATGACTTGGGGACCTTATTTAGAGTTTGGTGGGAGAAATATTCGATCCCAATTGTGGCAGAAGCCCCATCAGGGCCTGGGCGAAATTTAAATTATGATGAGCTTACTCGCATAATTTTGGGAAATTTGCATTCTGTTAAGTTTAATTCACAAATTTATGTCTTTACTCCATTTTGCATAAATATGCTGCACTCAGAGTTACAATTTACCAAGATAGATGCAATTTGTGTTAATTTGCGGTAAAAATGTACTGTGAACTCACAGGGACAACAGAACACGAGCGGCTGTTGTTTAGCGGTGCTTGTTTAACTGCATCCTCATGTATGGTGGATTTGCACTTCGCTTAACTACACAGATTTTCTGATTTTGTTGCCGTTATTTTGCAAAATTACGCAAATAAAATTAGAAAAATGTCTCACACCTGGGCATTATAGCATATGGCACATGTAATGTGGTGAATGGATAAACTGTCAGGTTTTGATAAAGTATGATCTTCATCAAACTCTAACTAAAGACCCTTTGGGCCTCGTTACGATGCCAGTCTGAAAGCAACCCAACCGACTCCTTGTCGGAATCAGTTCCGACAGACTCGCGTTTGGCGAGTCCGCACGACCAATTACGATGCTTCCGAACACAGTTCTGTAAGTCTCCTATTGACTGCAATGGGAGCCTGTGTTCCTACCGACAACATAGGCTCCTATCGAAAGAAGGGGTGGTTGCAGAAAACGTTGTACCATCTTGTGATTACCCCATGGTGCCTGCTACACTGTGCATGGTTTCAAAGAGGGGTCCCATTGGTACACCCACGGTTTCTAACTGGAGGCCTCAGGATAAAGGGGGGCCTGCTACGGGCCCCCAAAGTCAGTTTCTGACAGCTTTTTATGTCCGATAGACCGATTCGGAAAGGCAGTCCCATTCTGACATCGTAATCTGTCAGTCGCAAATGCTGCCTGTAGAGCTGTATGAATCAGCTTTGACTGACTTGGAGTTTCTGAATGCTGTTCTGAACCGATTTGGACTGACTGAACCATTGCATTTCGACCACAAACATCGTAACCTGTTGGTTGGAAATGTTTCCAACCGAGTCAAAAACATAGGTACTGACACGGTTTACAGGAATCCGACTGCCGTTCGGAGCCTTTCAGACCAACATCGTAATCAGCCTGTAAGTCTTTTTAGTTGTAAATTGGCTCAATTGTATCTCATCCTCAAGTACACAGTATGGCTGGATGTAAATTGTGAGTGTGAGAAAGTCATGCGTGTTGCCATGATCACCCCAATTTTTTCCTGATACTGGTGGTTACTGGCTCTGATTGTGCGCTGGGTTCTGCTAACTAGGCCCAAGGCCAGTGCTCTGTTGAAATGGTATATGGTAATTAGGTCTAAATACAATTACCTCTGGAAAACTACCTGTAAGTAGCTAGTATATGATAGGGCATGTAGGTTAAGAGGCCCAGTGGATTTAATGCACTTAAGTATAACTGCTGTGGTGTGTGATGTCATTTTAAAGGCAGCCCTGCTTTGCGGGCTGCTTTGAAAATAAAACCATGTCCAAATTCGACTTTGGTATTAAATGCACTTCCCAAGTCTTAAACTACCATATTTTTATATGTAAGTCATCACCCCTAAGGTCTACTCTAGGTGCCCCAAGGGAAGGGTGCATTGTGATAATAAGCAGAGACATTCTGAAAGATGATTTATATGCCCTTTTGAGGGGAAAACTGCCAATGTATTTTTTCCCTATTGTAGACTTATAGCTCCATAAGACATGGGAAGGATTTATTAATCTTTAATAAAGCCTATCTTTTGATAGGAATGAGCTAGGAATATATTTTGAAGTATGGAAATTATAGTAACAATAAATCCAGCAACTTGCCATGGTTGGATTTATTTTTACTATTGCCGGAAATAAGTTATAGAGCTGCATTCCTGAAGTTACCTAAAATCAGCCCTGTAGCAGCCTCTTCTGATTGCCCAACCTTTGACCGGCTGAGGCAAGCTTCCTTAATGAGGTGTCAAGTGCCGTGGGCTGACACAAAGAGACTATCTGGTGGGAGGAGATCTGCAAGTGTTAGGACAGGAAGGGGGGTGGGTAGCCAAACTGGTCTTCAAAGTGAGAAAGACAGTTAGGACAGGAACCAGGCTGACTCCCACTTCCTGCCCCCCCATCCAGATGAAAGCTACTGCAATTCAATTAGGAGAAGTGCTGGAAGTGGAGTGTGGGGAACCGTGTGCCAACCTGATGGCTTGGTTAGCTAGACCTGAACCTTCAGGAGAGACTTTCTCTATTTTGGATTTTTGTGAGATTTGCTTTCTGGGACAAAAATATGCCACACTTCTAAGGAAGTTGTTATAACAGAGCATGGCACCCTGCTCCCCCATTGTTCAGGGTTGCTCCTCCCTCTTGCCAGTCTAGAAACTGAAATAAATATGGGAGAGCTGCCCAGCAACTCAGATCCCTGCCTGGAAACATCAAGAGAAGAAGGATTTCCCTACGGAATCCTGGGTCTGCACCAAGAGAGGACTGCACTCTGAAGGACTGCACCTGCTCCAAAGAGAAATTTGCCTTGCTTTAAAGGATTAAAGAGTGGACTTCCAGAAAGCAGCAGGTAGAAAAGAGCTTCACGACGTCACCGGCACCAACTCCACCAAGACAAGCCCAACTGACCAGCTTCACCTGAACTTTAAAGAATTTCACCAGGTGCATTGTGGGAATTGCAGTCCCAAATCTCCAAGAGACAAAACAAAGCGTGTGAATCCTTGACTGGTATTGTTGATACTCAAAGACCCAAAAGAAACATCTGGAGTGAGGGGGCCATGTGCCCCCCCCCTACCAGGCCAATTTCAGCTCGGGTACTCCATCTCCAGGGGCCTGCCCCTTTTCTTTTAATTAAATTGTTTGTTCTTTTTAAAAAGGGAGGGGGGCCGCTTCGCCCAGGGTCCCCATCCCCCGGGGCTGCCCCCCTTTTTGTTTTTATTTTTATTTATTTTTAAACAAGGGAGGGGGACAGCATGGCCCCCCTCCTGTGCCGATTTCGGCGCTGGGGACAATATTGCGTGTAGTGTGGGTGCCCTGGTCTCACCCAGGGAACCCACTTTTGGAGCATTGGGGTCCGTGGGGGGAGTCCCAAGGCCACTGCAGTACCTACCAGCTCCCTGCCTCCTGCAGGAGCTGGCATTGCTTTGAGACTCGGGGAGCTGCTAACATGCAGCTCCTTGGATCCCAAAGCAATGTCTGTTTTCCTGCTCTCTTTACAGCGGCCATGGAAACAGACACTTGCTCTACTTTCAGCAAATGAGAGTATTTTGTGTACTTGCTTACTGAAAGCAGAGCACTTGTTTGCTATGGCTTGGCGGGAGCGGTGCTTCCACCAAGCCATAGCAAACTGCAATGTTCTGAGGGTGGGCATCCCAGGACATTGCTAGAGCCAGCCCTGGTGGTCCCCAGGGCCATGATTCTTCTTTTAGGGCCTGCCCCGGGGAGGTGGTGGTCACCAGGGACAAGAACAGCCAGGGAGGAAGAGCCATGCTGCCCCTCTCCTATTTTAGAGTTCGACCCCGGGGAAGTGGTGGTCCCCAATGCCGGAGGGAGTCCATGGGGTCCCCCCAACCCAAATATATGAAGCCCTGGGTAGGTGGTGGTCCCTGGGGCAGGGGGTCCGCAAGGCCCCCGATATTATTGTAAATAGCCCAGGTAAGGTAGTGGTACCTGGGGCAGGGGGTCCACAAGGCCACCTCCACACTATATGGAATTAGCCCCAGGTAGGTGTCGTCCCCGGGGCTGCAGGTGGGCCCAGTGGGCCTGCACACATACATAATTAAAATTGTCATTGGAGGTGGTGGTCCCCAAGACTTTGATAAGCCCTAGGAGGGAGTCCTTGTGCGCCCCCTTCTATATTTATCATATGCCCCAGAACCTGGCCCACTCGGGGGGTTATACAAAAGCAAGCGCAGGAGGCCGCGCCTGTTAAGGATCATGTCTACAACCAGATGAAGATAGCAGAGCAGAACTGAAAAGGATGCAAACTTGGCGAAATGATTTCCAGATTAACAAAGTTTTACTAATGTGTTTTTGTGATTATAGAATAATCAGAGGTGGGAAACTGTTAGAGCATTTTATGGGTAAAGATTTGTTGTGGAAAAATAATGTTTTTATGTTGGATTCAATACAGATACTGAATTAATATGATTGTAGTCAAAACAAGTTTAATATGATGTGCAGAAGTGTGTTTATTGATGTAGTCTCAATGTGCCACATTTTCACGAAATCACCATATTAGTAAACATGGATGTTGTTTCGATGCTGTTCATTTCACTTCTGCTCTTCATCCTCCCATCTTCTTCCCCTGCATGTCTTCTCTCCCCACAGATCATAGGCAAACTGATGCAATCATAATTTTCCAAATGGGCATGTATTGTGAATGAACCTAGTATTCCTCACACTTGCAAACTGTTCATGGTCATTCCACTGCTCAAATGCTGGGCTTAGCACTCTTCAGCTGGTATAGTATAGTTTATTGTTCAGGAATGTTACATATTAGTTGAACTTCCTATGATTTGCAAAACTTTGATAAATATGCCCCTAAATGTCAAAAGTTGTCGTTTAGACACTGGTCTAGTTTTGGGAAGATCGTTCAATTCACAATTCCACCCTCATTTTCTCCCTCTTGTTCTCTCTAGCTATCTTTATCTTGGTAGGTGTTTGAAATTGCCCTGTGGCTGCATAAAAAGCTCTTTAGGAAACCGGCATAATGCAACATTACTTTTTGTGTGTGCATTATTTGTGACTGCATGGCAGGTGTTCTTCGTATATGTGTGACTACAGGTCGTTGTGCATGGATGCATGTTGACTATTTGCATGCGTGCTTGAGTTGGTTTAGGTACTTTCATCTGAAAACGGATGCATTTGTATAACTGTGTTACAGTGCCAGCATATTCGCTTATGGGTGTCATCTCTGTCGTTTGTCCATGTGTGCAATTGTCTAGCACCATACTCCAGTCAAAC
Source organism: Triturus cristatus (assembly GCF_964204655.1). Lineage (NCBI taxonomy): Eukaryota > Metazoa > Chordata > Amphibia > Caudata > Salamandridae > Triturus > Triturus cristatus. Next base: position 115,758,730 of record NC_140588.1, read on the forward strand.
TTACTGACTTTACCAATGCTTATTAAAATAGTATTAGCTGGCTGTTGTTTTGCCAACTTTAAATATACTTGTTTTGAAGCACTGTGCAATACATTTGCATTCATACAAGCAAGTGTCTTTATTAAAGCAATTAACTTTAATTTCTAATTGAATGGCAGGAACAAGCACTAATGCTTAAAAGCGAAAAACCCATTTCGTGTAAATGAAATAGAGAAAGAATGGTCTCCTAGTCTGGACCCAAATCAATAGATGGAGGGTCTGAAAACAACAGGGCTCTATCCGGACATGAAATATATGTCTCAACTAAAAAAGGCATTTCATGATTGCAGTAAGTTAGCCAGAATATTGTTTAACATTATACAATTGTGCATGACTGCCGCAAGAGGGAGGAAGAGTAAAAGTTGAAGTGACAGGTGCCACAGACTGTTATGACCGAGAAAGAGAAAATCTAGAGTTTTGCCTCATTATAGGTCCAAGTTACAAGCAGACATACGCCTTACGGCTCAAAGGTTCCCTTAGGGACAGGTATAAAGAGTCCAGGAGAAGGCTCCCGCAGATCCCTTTGTCATTGAAACAGGAACTTCCTGCACTGGAGCAGAATGACACTCCCTTTCAGAAAGCAATGGCTGCCAAGTCCAATAAATGATTTTTGACTTATTCCTGTGTTGCCAGCTATTACATTTCAGTATGCTCACAGAATCAGTTCGGAATAGTCCACACTAAGTTAAGGAAAGTCATATGAAGGTCATCTGTGAAGACCTGCCTAAATCATTTTTATATCATGCCAGTCAACGTATAAGTCACATTAAAAAAAGACATGCTGGTGTTTTAAAGCTGCCCCTTGTATTGCTTCAAATATTTCAGGTCTCAATATCTATGCATCTTTTTATGACATGAGGAGTATTTTATCACTCCTATGCGGATGACAGACAGATTTAACTCAGGCTAAATGCCCTCAGGGGACATTTGCCCTACCATCGTAGATAGTGTGGCAAAATTGATGGGTAGTAGTAATATGGAGGGAAATTATAAAAAAAATGGAGGTTTTATACGTGGGATTGCATCATGTGATTGACCAACCACCATCCTACAGAGTCCCTCTCATCATCTTTAACTTACATTTTCTTCATTGCACCTACTTTGCCCATTGAAGTAGGCATCAATTCTGAAAGGTTTTGTATTGACAAGGGAGAGATTTGCAGTGTGTTTCATTCCCATTGCAGCTGGGTAAGTCCTGCGTTGTAATATTCACACGTGATGCATACTGACATCCTATCCGACTAATGTCCAACATATGTCAGAAAGACAGGATCAATGATAGGAGAACCAATGTCTATGTATTTGAGCCAATTTAGATTCACTGATAAGTAAATTAACCTGATATGGATATTCTGAAAAGATGGAACGGACCTAGCTCGCTTGTACCTATGTTGGATACCCCTGCCATATTTCAGTGGGCACGGCCAAAGTTCAGCCTTTTATATTGAGATAGTACTTGCTTGAAGATAAAGGAACAATGGGGCAGATTTACAAGCCCCCTGCGTCACCAGTACGTCACTTTTTGTGACGTACTGGTGGCGTATTTATATAGTGATTGTTTTTGTGCAGGAAGTTGCCCCTTCCTGCACAAAAACAATGACCCATGACGCAGGCACCCTTGCACCATGGTGCAAGGGTGCCTGTGAATGGCAGCTGTTTGTGCGCCAGCGCAGGGGAGAGCACAGGAATGCGACATATTATTTAAATATGTTGCATTCCTGTGCTTAGGAAGTGCCACAGTGTGGCGCAGCCAAAGGGCTTGCGTTGCAGCGCTGCTGCACTTCCTCGTAAATCTGCCCCAATGTGTATTAGATAAGATCAGATCAGGGCAGATAAAGTCATACAAGAAGGTTAGGTTGGATAAAATTAGATAGGAGGTAGGAGCGAAGAGTGCAGACTCCTCAAGTGTGTCTCATTTGTAGGCTCTGGCAGTGGCTCAGGACTCATTCAGGTGGTTCAGCTACACGCGGTCTCAGCGGCTGCACTCGGCTAGTGCAGGCTCTCTCTCCTCCTGCTTGTGCTCATTCAGAGATTGGAGGTTTCCTGTTCTCCGCCGGTAGGGTAAGTGCCTCCACGCTACTAATGGGGGCAATAATTCCTACGCTCCGGTCCTTGATCCTGAACTTTGGTGACAATGCTGTAACAGCGTGCTCACTTGCTTGATGGAGTGGGACCAGTCGAGGCCCTCTTCGCTCTCAGTCTACGGGTCACCACCGCTTGCAGTCTATGGGCTCCGGCCAAATCAACATGGCACAAGTAGTCCTGGTAGCGCCTCCTGGCATACAGGGTTGCCGCACAGCTGCCACACAAGGCTTTGGCTCTTTCTGCACAGCAGTCTTAGAAACAGCGGCAACTCCTGGCATACAGGGCCACTGCAATGATACCATGCAGGCTTCGGCCCTTACTGGACTGCAGTCTATACGAGGTTGGCCCCTCCTGGCCTAAGGAGTCACTGCAACTTTAATGCGCAAGGCTTCAGCCCTTACTGTGCGACTGTCTTTTCCATGGCTATCTTCATGGCGGCCCTCTCCTGGCATACAGGGGCTGCCGTCTCAGTCCTGCACACAGGCAATGACCCGATCCATGCAGCAACCATTTCCTCACACCTCGCACTGCTTAACAGGGCTCTCCACTGCATCTCAATTTTTTTTTTTTTAATAGCACGAATGCTCGCGACAACACCGCGACCTCCAGCATGGCCCCTCAAGTACTATCGCAGGGACATCGCGACTATCAATGTCATTGTGAACATTGGTGAAAGTATAAAAAAATACATCAATTAATCATCAATACATTGTTATAGAGATATTGAGATATTGATAAATGTTTTTATAGAGTTATATATATAGTGAGTTATGTACTGTGATGGCTAGAATTAATTATATATTTATACGTTTTTTATGTGGTGGTGTCATTGAATTCTTTCTTTTGATTTTGCGATGTGTCCAGAGGGATCGCGATTACCGATGTCATCGTGATCTCTGGCCTCACCACGAAAACGGAAGATAGGTTTTACAGATGGTTGTTCTAGAAATATACTAGAAAAACATGACTTTGAAGTTTACAGTAATGAACCTCTAGTGTGTAAAATACTGTAAAATGTGTGCATATATGTGTTTTCACTTTATGGAAAAGGTGTGATCGTTGCTGTTAGTGACGCCATTGCGTTGTCCCGAACACAAAAACAGGAAATAGGTCTGACAGATGGTTATTAAAGAAACTTTGTACAAAAATATGAGTTTAAACATGCTTTGAAAGCAGTATGTCCATAGTAATCTGTGTAGGGCAAAGTTCAGAATGGATTTTTTTACATATTATTTTTGGATGTTTTGGTGGCCACTGAATGTCTGCTTTTGTTTTCCATTTTCTTTCCATGTCCTTGGGGAGTGCGACATTGTCGCAAAGATCCCCAGAAACAAAAGGAAAAAAAACCCTTTAGAAAAAAACTTCACAATATTTCAAGTACTAGGGTGGCTCTGATAAGAGCTGTTGCGTTGGCTGTGTTTATATAGCTGCTACACATAAAACCGGATGCAGATTTTCATGTTTCTTAGAAACACCCTGTTGCCTTCATCTGTAAAGTGCACTTCATCATTTCCATAAACTCCATGCATGTCAAAATGCAGATTGTTGGTATAGATACAGCCCATGCGATGGTCTCTGAGGAATGCAGAAACAGTTTTATTAGCATGTTTCCTGGCTTTGTCAATCTGTGGACAGAATTGATTTGACCACTTCCCTTTCTGTCTTTGGCATATATTAGAGTACAGCGCAAAAACCAAAGGAAATTATGGACGGAGTGTTGAACATTGCAAGCACTCGCCCCCAGTCAACTGATCTCGGTTTAATCCATCACCGTTCTTTCGCCCACTCTGCCACCCCAGTTCAGACATGGCCATATGCAAATCAGTCTGACCCTGTGCCTCATGGGAACAGTCCAGCCCGAACTGCCAAGCCATGTCTTCCCTGGACCGGAAACAAGCTTCCTAGGACCGGTTTCTGGCATTTCAGCCGTCTTCAGCCAGGCTTGCTTGAATCCAGTGTCAAAGTGAGCAAGGGACTCACGTCTGAGCATACCCTGCCAAGTTATGGCGAGCATTTGTCAGGCCCAGATCTCTGTACTGGGGTGAATGTATGACATTGTTCTGCATTCTGTCCATCAATTGTTGTTTTTGCATTTGTCACCCCGAGTGGGACGGGTATGCTCAGACGTGAGTCCCGTGCTCTCCATGCCACTGGAATCAAGCTATCCTGGCTGAAGAGGGGTGAAACCCCGAAACCGGTCCTAGGATGCTTGGTTCCAGTCCAGGGAGGACCTGGCTTGGCAGTTCGGGCTGGACTGTTCCCATGAGGCACAGGGTCAAGACTGATTTGCATATGGCTGGGTTCAAACTGGAATGGCATGGTGAGCAAAAAAACGATGGATTTAGGCCCAGATCTCTGTACTGGGGTGAATGTATGAATTTGTTCTGCATTCTGTCCATCAATTGTTGTTTTTGCATTTGTCACCCCGAGTGGGACGGGTATGCTCAGACGTGAGTCCCGTGCTCTCCATGCCACTGGAATCAAGCTATCCTGGCTGAAGAGGGGTGAAACCCCGAAACCGGTCCTAGGATGCTTGGTTCCAGTCCAGGGAGGACCTGGCTTGGCAGTTCGGGCTGGACTGTTCCCATGAGGCACAGGGTCAAGACTGATTTGCGTATGGCTGGGTTCAAACTGGAATGGCATGGTGAGCAAAAAAACGATGGATTTAGGCCCAGATCTCTGTACTGGGGTGAATGTATGACATTGTTCTGCATTCTGTCCATCAATTGTTGTTTTTGCATTTGTCACCCCGAGTGGGACGGGTATGCTCAGACGTGAGTCCCGTGCTCTCCATGCCACTGGAATCAAGCTATCCTGGCTGAAGAGGGGTGAAACCCCGAAACCGGTCCTAGGATGCTTGGTTCCAGTCCAGGGAGGACCTGGCTTGGCAGTTTGGGCTGGACTGTTCCCATGAGGCACAGGGTCAAGACTGATTTGCATATGGCTGGGTTCAAACTGGAATGGCATGGTGAGCAAAAAAACGATGGATTTAGGCCCAGATCTCTGTACTGGGGTGAATGTATGACATTGTTCTGCATTCTGTCCATCAATTGTTGTTTTTGCATTTGTCACCCCGAGTGGGACGGGTATGCTCACACGTGAGTCCCGTGCTCTCCATGCCACTGGAATCAAGCTATCCTGGCTGAAGAGGGGTGAAACCCAGAAACTGGTCCTAGGATGCTTGGTTTCAGTCCAGGGAGGACCTGGCTTGGCAGTTCGGGCTGGACTGTTCCCATGAGGCACAGGGTCAAGACTGATTTGCATATGGCTGGGTTCAAACTGGAATGGCATGGTGAGCAAAAAAACGATGGATTTAGGCCCAGATCTCTGTACTGGGGTGAATGTATGACATTGTTCTGCATTCTGTCCATCAATTGTTGTTTTTGCATATATTAGAGTACACCAAGACAGTGTGATGGAAAAGTGACGTCAGTTCTTTTTTTTTTCTTCTTTTTTTATTCAGCAGAGCAGATGGGAAATTAATACAATATACAATAATCAATAATCGGGATTAGAGAAAAAAAAAAAAAAATTTAAAGAAACATGCAAAGTCTAGTAAGGACCTTGATCAAAAAACATTATCGGAAAACAACAGAAGAAAACAGAGTTCCTACTACCATGATTTCTAAAGTGCTATCAGTACTTGATGTAAAAATACAGCAGGGTTGATCAATAGCGTATATTATTATTGTCGTTGGCCTTTATCCCCCATTACAGGTTGTATTCAATAAATGCATGACCATTCTTTCTAATCGAGGAACCCTGCTACATTAAAATACAATCGAGTCCTTCCTTAAATATATAACAATAAAGTGCCATGTGCTAACAATCCTACCGTCCTAATTTTCAAAAGTGCTGGCCGTGCTCAATACTAAAATATTGCAGGGTTAAACAACATTCTTGTTGTTTATTTACCTTACCCCCCCCAATAACGATCGTATTCATTTATTGAGTAAACATTCTGCCTTGGCAAGAAGCCCTGCAGCATTAAAGTGCTATCATGACTATCCTAAGTATATACCAATAAAGTGCAGAGTGCTAAAGTGCTAAAATTCAGTTGTGGACACCCAGCTATCAGAGAATTTCCAAACATTAGTAAACTTTTTCGTTGCCCCAATTTTTTGGGCGTAAGCCTCTTTGAACCTCCTTGTCCTTCGCATTTTGTTCACCCATTTTTGGTAGGATGGTGCCTCCTCAGATCTCCAATTTTGGAGGATTAGGGAGCGAGCTACTAGGGAACAGATCGCCGTGTATGTCTCTTCGGCTTTGATCAGGTCAGACCTTTTTTTGGAGATACCAAAGAGAGCTACCTCGGTCTTGGGGTCAAGGGTCTTATTAATGACCTGGCTTATAGAAGATCTTATGCCAAAATATTTCAAGATTCGGACATGTAAAAACTATATGGAGCCAATCGCCCCCGCCTTGAGTCTGACAACGAAAGCATTTATTTACCACTCCCGGGAAGCGTTTATTAAGAGCTTTTGGGGTGAAATAGGCCAAAAACCGAGATAAAAAGGCCATCCTTTTAAAATTGGCTGCTCTAAGGGCCTAACTTCCTAGGTGAGCTATCCCCTCCCACTCCTGCTGCGAGAAGGAACAATTTGTTTCAATGGTTATTTTGGCCAGAACTCCTTCAACCAGGGGGGACTTTTAACCCTTTCTCAGTAAGGTATACAAATTTCCCACCCCCTTCAATTTGGCTTTATATAAGGCGTTGTCCTGAGCTGATGGTATCCCGCATGACAACAGATTATATTTATTTATAATGTTTACAATCTGGAGATAATCCAAAAACCCCAGTTTTAATGGATTACCGGATCTGTCTAAGACCTCTTGCCAGGAGATAAGATTCAGTGAAGTAAGGAAACGACCCAATTCTCCTAGACATCAGTTGTTCCATCTTTTGAGCCTGGTGGAATGGATTTGGAGCCCGAAGATTTTACACTCCACTAATTTCAAATAATACAAGCCCGCAAACCCAGCTTGTTTAAAGAAGAACTGTAGTCTATTGGAGAAATCCAGGACGGTCTTGTATCGGGTCTGTTTTGGTAATTTGGCTGTTTTTACAAAGGTAGGAACTTGCGATCCAGACTCCTGAATCATTTTGTCATAAAAAACATATCTACCTGACCATTAGGTTCCAATAAACGTGCTGACAAATCCAAAATTGCTGCCATATAATAAGTACGAATATTTGGTAGCGCTAAGCCCCCCTGAGTGGTTCCCAACTGTAGTATAGGCAGCTTAACCCTAGAAGCTTTCCTATTCCAAACAAAGTCCCTAATCATTGACTCAATCTCTTTGAAGTAGAGGGAATTAATCTTAAGCGGTACATTTATAAAAAGAAAAACCAAGAGGGGAAGAATAGACATTTTGATAAGTGCTACACGGCCAATCAGAGTAAACGGTAGAAGGGTCCTCCAAAGTTTTAATTTTATTGCTCATTGCTACATAGTTCAAAGTAAATAATTGTTCAAGTTGATTGGAGACATAAATACCCAAATATCTAATAGGTTCTGCCCTCAGGGCTTAGGATTTTAAATCTAGAGGTAAAAAATTACCCTCTACATTCAATGTTAAAACCTTGGGTTTGTTCTGGTTTATTTTATACCCGCCAATCAATTCAAATTAACTGAATTCGTGTAAAGCTTGGTCAAGATTTTGTTTGTCAGGTCGCAGATAGAGGATTATATCATCTGCAAATAGTTTTAATTTCGCCATTCCTTCTATTGGGGGTTTATTTTCAGGGTTTTCACGAATTCTTATAGCTAGAGGCTCAATAAAAAAGGCGAACAGGATGGGGGACATCGGACAGCCTTGTCTGGTGCCCCGATTTATATTTATTGCCCCTATGGTATTGGCATTTACTACCACCCGGGCTTGAGCACTTTGATAGATGTTACTCAACATATTAATTATCTGGGCAGGAATAACACATTTTTTGCTTACCAAAAAAAAGGTGCATCCCAATTTACAAGTTTGAACGCCTTTTTGGCGTTGACCATCGTAACTAAAATTGGAGTTTTGTTATTTGTAAAAAAATCAAGGGCCTGGATTAAAAACCCAGTATTAGAGGACATTGACCTCCCAGCCACAAACCCAGACTGATTGCGGTGGATTAAAGCCTGGGCAATCGGGGTAAAGCGTTGAGCCCATATTTTCATTAAAATCTTAAAATCGGCATTAAGGAGGCTAATCGGTCTATAGGAATTAACATCCTTATGGTTCTTCCCTTTTTTGACAAAACTAATGATGATAGACTCCTTAAAGCTAGGAGGAACAGTACCACCCAGTCTAACTGCATTAAATAGTTTTGCCAGAAAGGGAGTCAGTACTTTGGAAAAGATTTTATAAAATTCAATTGGGAGGCCATCTGCTCCACAGGCCTAATCGCCTCCCATTGATTTCACCGTATCTAAGATTTCTGCGACCAAGATATCGCGCTCAAGTTGTTCAGCTAAAGGGCTAGGCAAAACTGGAAGATTAACTTCATCAAAATATTTATGAATTTGGCCCAACCCTACCTCATATTTTGTGGAGTAAAGCTGTGAATAGTGTTCCATAAAAACTAGAGCTATACCATCTTTATCTTTTATAATTTCTTTGGGTCTTTGGATCAATGATTTCTGATATCAAGGCTTTCTCCTGTTTGTTTTTTGTTTGCCCTGCAAGCATCTTTCCCACCATTTGACTCTCCTCGTAGACTTGTTGTTGGAAAGTTCTGGAGCTATTGATTATTTCAATTAAAAAAAAATATTTTAATGCAAGCTTTGCCCTTACTAACTGAGTCACAACATCTCCAGACCTCCGGGGCTGAGTATCTCTGAAGCTCTTTGCACTATCTACTGCCTGTTAGAGTTGGTTAATCTTATCCCGCCTTTCTCTCGACTGGGCAGCTGAGCGTGCGATCATCTGGCCCCGAATGGCTGCCTTAAACCCGCCCCAAACTGAAAAAAATTCTGCTGTACCCTCATTTATTCTAAAAAAATTCCAATATCCACTTTTTGATTTCGGCTACCCACTGAGGGTCGTGCAGGAGGAGACGATCCATCTGCCACCTGGATTGAATCCTCCAGCCCCCTTCAGTTTCCAATTCCATTGTGACAATGGAGTGATCCGAGAATGGGTTGGCCCCTATTGCGATGCCTGTAAGCCTTAAGGATCGTGTTATTAAGAAAAAAATCGATTCGAGAGGTCGTGCAAAATTGATTGGAATAGAAAGTAAATTTGGCAACAGTAGGGTTGATTGATGCCAGGGGTCTAACAGCAGATACTCCTGCCTTAAGACCTCCAGCACTTTCTTTGTTTGTGGTTCAGTTCTTTTTTATTTTTATTCGAGGTGTCTTTTTTAAGATCTTGAATAAAGTTGAAGTCTCCGCCCAAGAATATTTTCCCCGGGGTCCCCCTAAGTAACTCGCTGATCTTCAATAGGGCTGTGGTGTCGTCCACTGTCGTGCCATAGTAATTTATAAAATTTAAAACCATCCCGTTTAATTTGGCCTCGACCCATAACCACCGCCCCAAGGGGTCTTTCCGAAGCTGCCCAAATTCCCAAGGAAGACTGCGGCAAAGATACATAGTAACGCCTATTTTAGCCAGTCTGGTCAAAGCAAAGAAAGCATGCGAAAAAAATCTAGGAAGATATAACTTAGGGAGATTAGTTTTTAAATGAGTTTCCTGGAAGAATATTACCTGGGGTGAGAAAGACACTAACCACCTAACTAGAGCTTCATATTTTGATTTGTTTAGTATCCCGTTAACATTGATTGAAATAATGCAGCATGTACTAGTCATTTTTGCCATATTTCAATTTTGATTTGGAAAAAAATCAGCAGGAGGAGAACACACAAAAATAAATACTTAAGCCCTCCCAATCTCTTATAAACCTTTAGTCTAATGCCCCTGCTCCTACTCATTTTACTGCTATACTTTTTAAACCCCCTCCCCAACCCCCCCAACCCAGCCATCTAGAGAGGTGAACCACCACACTAACCACCTCTCGCCCCCCTGCTACTTTTGAGGGTGCCATCGATCTGCACCCTGAGTGAACCACCCCCCCGGCAAAGAGATATTATAAACAACCTGGCTACAAAAGAAGAGAAAAACATCAAGGAAAACATCAATAAGTCAATAAGTCCATTGGTTCATTATGGAACTGAAATTTCCTTGAGAAGATCCTGTGCCTCTTCTAAGTTAGAAAACATGTGGAATTTCCCCCTAACAAGAACACGCAGTTTCAACTGTTGGGCTATTGATGCCTGTGCGCCTTGGGCTTTAAACAAAAAAAGCAGCTTAACAAATTATTTGCGTCTACGGGCCGCAGCTGCAGACATATCAGGTAAAATTCTACAGTTGGAAGTTTCATTAACTGGGAATTGTCTTTGTTGTATGGCTTTAGCCAGGATCTTCTCCTTTATGTGATAGTCTGCAAAGTTAACTAAGAAGGTACGAGGGCCGCTCGTGCTTGGTAGAGGATGGAAAGGAACTCTGTGGGCCCTGGTAATTGTAAGATCCCCGCTGAACTCGGGGAGGACTTTTTCCTTAATGAAGTATTCCACCGATTGCGGTGCCTGGGTGCCTTCACTTCTCTCGGGAATTCCCACCATGCGCAAGTTTGAACGGCATGAGTGATTTTCCACCTCCTCGAGCTTGTTCTCTGACATACTCCTGTCTTTAGTAACTTCGCGTACTTTCGTAAGCAATCCGCTCATCTGGTCCTCCAGCTGAGAGATCCTTGACTCTGCTTCCTGGATTTTGACTGGAAGACAGGCCACTGTGTTTTCAATCTTCCCTAGGCGGAGATGAAGGGAAGCAATTTCATTTTCCTGAGACCTCTTCATCTCTCTTATTTCATCAAGGATGAGATTAAGCAGGGACTTGATATCCATCTGCTTGGTGGAGACTGTTTCAACTGGATCATCTATTAGAGTTTCTGCAGATTCTAAGGCTGATTCAGGAGCTGGGAATTGTGGAGTATTTGATTCCTTCTGATCCTTCCGGCTGTGACCCAGTTGTAATACTTTTGAGGTATTTAGCTTTTGAGTTTGGATCTTTTGCTGGTCTTGCTATTACCGGTGCCCTGGAGAAAGTGCCAGGTTGTTAGCAGTCGCAATCTGGGTCTGAACCAGCTGAGCGTGTAATTGCAGCGCAGAGTCTACAGAGGTCGAAGGGGCAGGATTCCGAGAGTTAGGACTCGATTCTTGTACCCTGAAGGTTGACGCTGGAGAATTCTGGGTATGTGGAGGCGCTGAAGAGGCGGAAGGCGAGGATGAAGAAATAAGATGGAGTGGGGATTGGCGTGGGCTGGCAAGATCTTCTACCCTCCTATCCACCGTCTGAGGGAGAGGTGTATTAGGCTGAGGAGGGACTGTCTGTAATAACTTGTCATGAAGAGGGGAAACTCCTTAACACTCTTCCCCTCCTCCTTACTACTTTCAGCAGTTGACATGTTATCCATTTTTGACTTGCCCATATCCCCAATCTCGAATATAGGTGCCGTTGGGGAGGTTCTGGCTTCCTGGCATGTTCTGGTAGGCTCTTCAGCCGGCTCATCTTCTGTGCTCTCAAAGCTAAAATTGTGGTCATGGCGATTTCCCAAACGTCCTGCTCTTCCAGCCCCTGAATACAACGCCTTTGCCTGTGCCTGTGCCAGGCGGGTCTTTGCCTTTAGGCCAGTCGCTGAGTTGACTTTAGTGACCGGATTGTTCTGCTTGTTGTGCCTCCCCATATTCAATCAATACCTGCAGAGGAGTGCAAGCTGGTATGATAATAGCGCCACTTAGACCAAAGCTTCTCCCCCTCCTTCGGTTAGTTGTTAGTTGGGGACAGAGTTTAACTGCTACTTTCTCCTCAAATTTGACTATCAACTACCACACTTTTCAGAAAAGTCTCTTTATAAATCCTTATTCAATCTAATTGCGTAGCTTTTCAACCTGATGTCACCGACCCCTCGCCTCCTCACCTCCCAGCCTCCTCACCTCTCTTTTCTTCCATCAGCCATCTTCTTCTCCAACCTGCCCGGTCAAGGATCCGGACCAGGACTTACCTGGCTCCTATTGCAATAAACGTATCCCCTGTGGATTGCCACTGGTGAAATGTAACAGCATCAGCCTCCTCCTCACACACCACAGACACCCAGAAAAAGCTCCACATCCACATCCAAAAGCAGTTCGGAGTCAGGTACGCCCGTCACAGCTGTTTTACCGTTGACCGCAGTTTTAACGCAAATCGGCGTGTACAGGGGGTTTTTATCCCCGCAGTTCACCAAACTTGCCCCGGCCAGGAGATTTGGTGTCCAGGTCCTTTCTGCCCTTTCTGCCGCGCAAAGACCGGCTATGCGGCGATATGCTCAGCCATGCTGAGAACGCCAAAACTGCCGAGATGTGCTGCCATTGCCGTTTAAGGAGGTGTGGTCACCTACGGCTACTCGGAGGCGTGGTTCTCCGTCATAGCTGACCAGTGACATCAGTTATGCAAAGGTTTCTTTCAATAGGTTTTCCATCCATACCCCAGTCAGTGTGCCTAAGTCATTGCTACAACAGTGCACAATTAGGAGGTGAGGAGTTTGGGAATCCACACTGGATTTAACCAAAGCCTGAAACTAATGAATCTTTAACCCTCTCTGGCCAAACAGAGGGGCATATCATCAACGGCCAGCGATAATTATCGCTGGGCGTTTGTATCGTGCAAAATCCTAACGCCGCCTATTGCCAGATTCTATCACCCGGTTAGCGCACTATCAGCAATGCGCATCGCCGAGGCGATAGAAATCCTGGAAATAGCGGTGATAGGTGTCAACATTGCTGGATTACCTGCGATGAAAAACTGCTCTACAGAAAAACATTGCTGATAGGGAGATGTGGACTTAGCATAACAGTCCACCTCCCATCATACACATGGCTAACGCGGAAAATTAATAGGTATTAGAAACCGGCGATGTAGCCGGTTAGCGCTAGTTTTATTGTTGCTAGGCCGGTTAGCGATTTGATTGATGATAGGGAGAACGCCTGTTAGCGATTAATATCGCTGTAGTTCACACGGGAACGCCTACCTCGCATCTCATTAGCGATGCGAGGTGAGGCGATAAGATTATGGGCGCTAAGGCATGGATTTACGCGTTAGCGTGTCCATGCCGATTGGGCGTTAACATTATCGCCGCTTTTTGCCCGAAAACGGACGCAAAAGCGGCGATAATGTTCACTCCGGCCCTTGATGATATGCCCCCAAGTCATCTGTACATTTGGCAAACCCAAGTCCCTGTCAATACCTCTCTTTTTGCAGCCTCTTTAGCACAATAGATATAGCTGTGGCCCACAATTTGCACTCTAAGCATTTTGAAGTGAAGGAGCAATAGTAGTCAGGAAAAGACTGGAGCTGAATGAGGTAGTTTTCCATAGGAAAAGCAGTTAGAATTTGAATGGCACTCCTTGAAGCTTGAATAGATCAAGAGGTTAATCCCAACATAAAGCTCAAAAATCGATAAAAGAGCATCAGAGAGTCTCGGCGCGAAGCCTTGTTATACATATATATGTATTTCATTGGATGCTGTAAGGATGAAAATGAATAAAATTTGGTAGTGTGTTGGATGGCTCAGGACAAAGTTTTATTGTTGGCTGTTTAAAAAAAGAAATGTAATGCAGACGTTGATATGCTTTTGAATCTGTGGAGTAAACCACACCTGCTGTTTCTCATATGGAAGTAGCATGTTCCTTCTAGAATGTGCTTTGAACTTTTTACCTACTGGTTCCACTGGGTTTCTAGGTACACTGAGCTAAGACTGTCTGGGGCGGGGGGGAGGTGTTAAAGAGACTGAATATTTTTTTTAAGTGGAGGAGTGATGACACAATGTAAGTAATGGCAAGTTTTAATTTCCAACTCAGGACTATGTAATAAACTGTTGTGTAGTATTTAAATTTCAGAAAAATGAAGCTGGATGTAGGTTGGAACTCCCGTTTTCTTGCGATTCTTCGGCGATGATCGCGAAGAGTGCCAACAGGAGCCTCGTTTTTAAAGAGAAGGAAGGTGTTAACAGATGCTAACCATTCTCAAGTGGAGATGCAGTAGTCTACAATTAAAGATGATTTAATTTGCTGCCTTTCTCATGATGAGAGAGTGAAAAGTTGAAGAGGTTACCATTTTAGAGTTGCTTTGTATGAGAGTGGTGTTCCATTCTTGTGTTTAGCTTTTACAAATCTTAACAGTGTCAAAACTATCCAGAAAGAGCTAAACAACAAAATAATCTACAAACTGAATTCACTGTTATGTATATATCGTTGTAATTATTTTAAAAATGTACATTAGAAATGAAGATGTACATGGGAGTTTGATTAAACGAAATATCACAGTATTGAGAAAAAATATATGCGATGAACTATATCTATTAGAGGGTATGTTAGTGGTGAATGTTTTGGAAAGTAAGAGAAAAATTACTTAGTGCCTCTTTATTACATTGTGTATGTTACTGAAAAAAGTTGCAATGAGAAACTAAGAATGTTCTAAATGTCTACACATCATGTGCTGGATAGATACATCAGTTATTTGTATTATGGGAGATGCAGTACTTTTAGTAACATTTTTAAACAGGAATAGTATAGTGAGAAATAAAAGATGAGAAGTTGTCTGCCTGTATATGAATTAGAAAGAAGTAATACTTGTTATGTATGTTTTGGGAAGTGTTTCGTCAATGTGGATTTTAACTTATATGACCACTTTGCATATGAGATATGGTTTTTGTGCTTGCACATAGCTATATATACGGTGGTGCTTTTGAGTTTGCTTAAAGATGCAGAGAGGTATATATTTTGAGAAAGATGACTTGAAGGTGTACATCTATTAAGAAATCGCATAAATGTTTACATAGTGATCTATGGTGGAGGTCTAAGTGGAGAGGTGTGGCTCACTGGTTAGAGGTGGCAGATCCGTAAGCAGAGAATCGGCCAGGGACCAGGGTTCAATTCCCGACGCGGCAGGGTCGTGGACCATGGTCAAAACGGACTCGATAATTCTCGCCTCGGTACCTACTCTAACCAGGAACACACTCGGCAACTCTGGGCATTAAGCTTGCCTCATCTCTACAACGGCCCCCCACAGACGCCGGGGATGCCTGGTTTCACCTTGGAGATACCCAGAAAGGGACCATCTCACAGGGATAGCCTGGACGGGTTCCCCAGCGGTCTATAGCGCCGGGACACTTCCGAGTAGCTGTGCGCTGTATAAATAACAATAACATGTTCAGTAAGGGTGATGAAAATGTAATGTATGTGGTGAGGGTAGTGGTTTTCTTTCAACTTGGTTTGTTTAAAATTGAGAAGGATTAATAGTGCAGAACGCTTCGAGATTTCTTGTGCTAGCTTTATTTGGAGTGTAACTTTTGATTGGGATATGCGGAATATGTGTTTTAGAAGCAGAATAAATATTTGAGAAATGATGTAGGTATGCCATTCGCAAGAGGTTTTGTGCTTTGAAAATTTTCAAAATGTTGTTTTCTATTTTAGAAACTTATTGATGCATGTGCATGCTCAGTAACAAAGCAATGCATGTTTCTAGAGAGCCATGGATGTAATTATTTAATCAAATGTGATACCTAGATTTCACTCACACATAGCTCAGAAGAAAAGCATGTAGACATTAAAAGTAAAACAGGTAGTTTGATACAGACAGAAAGAGATAACCAATGAGTCAGATATATAGTGACAACTGTTATGTATCTATCAGCAATGAAGGTACGTTCTCAGTCAGTCAGGCAGTATTCAGGCACTCATGCAATCACCCAGCCACTATTCAGGGAGTCATCAAAATAGTGATTCACTATCCATGGAGTTTTTCAATTACCCAGACACTACACATGTACTCTTGTAATCAGGAAGGCAGAAATTAAGTAGTCATTGAACTATGCAGGCACTACCTATACATTCATCGAATCACCTTGGTACTAACTATTGACTTATGCAATTAACAAGTCTGTAACTATGCAATCATTTAACATTTGCGCAGAACCTATTTAGCCATCTAAACACCCACTTACAACACATGCAGTCATTGAAATACTGAGGCACTCGCGTGCACTGATGAAACACTCAGGCTTTACTCATGCACTCATCTAATTATGTAGAGTTATCCACACCATTCTGCAAAGATCATTGCTACTTTAAAAAAACATGGAAATTCACTGAAAAAATCAAAGTTTACAGGTAAGTTATAGTTAGGAATTAGCATTTAAAAAACCATAGAAATCACTCAAAAAACCAAAGGTTACAGGTTTTAAATCTGCAATGTTTCAATCTGATGAAGTGTTCAGCAGTAAGATCTATCTACTTTATATTGTTTTTTTAATCTCTTGCCTTCTTAAATTGCAATTTCTGTAAATGTTGGATGAACTTTGTGTATTGTTGTTTTTTCCTTTTTAAATTGCTGTAAATTTCCTATCAGCCGCTGCCTGCTGTTGGTGTACGGGGCCTCCGGTGTGGTCCGTGTAGCCTGCAGGGGACTCGTTGTGGCAGTGGCGTTGGTTGGGTCGCATGGTGCCCCTGGGGGCAGTGTATTCAACCCAGACTGCACGGTTATCTGCCCATAATTGGCTGTGGAGGGGGATACGAGTTGAGGGTCTTGCTTGCGGCCTTCTGCGGACTACTGGCGGTGGTTTACGGCCTGTCTCGGTGGCACGCCCTCCCTCCCTTGCTGCCTTTAGCTTTGCCCCCCGTGGGCTGCGGGGCGGTGTCAGGGTCCCCTGTAGCAGACTCCAGGCCTATACTTCATAGAGTTCCTGTTAAACTGACAGAAGAAACTGCCCCTGGTGATGTGGTTTGGGGGTCTCGAGTCTGCTGTCCAGCCTGGGTGAAAGGGCCCTCGGCATTGCGGGCATGGCTTGTGAGGACTGTTCAACTCTTGATGTGGCACAGTGGAGTTGGTCGGGCCACATGGGGCCTTGAGGAGAGAACGTGGGCTGCGCAAGTTGAAGGCCCTAGCTACGCATCTGCCTGACAGTCATTTGCCACAGAGGTGCAAGATGAGGGTCAGTATTTGTGGCCTTCTGTGGCCCACTGACGGTGAGTCGGCCCATTTCAGCACCACCTCACTCCCCCCTTTGTATAGTGATTATCTAGTGGCAATGTCACCTGTGCGGTAGCAACAAGCGGCGTTCCCTTGTTGCCAGTTTCTTGGTCTGTGTCAGTGACAGGGCAGTGTGCGGGGCCCCTTGGAACATGTATCCTGCCTGTGCCCAGGCGTGGATCTGTGGGGTGGAAAGAGTCCAGAGGGCCCTGCGACCAGGTCTGGCAGCTCACGAAGTTGCAGTCAGTGATTGGTGCTGCACAGGCTACCCCTTCAGTGCATTTCCTGGTGTTAAGGATCTCCGGTGTGGTGGTGTGATGACCTCTGCGTGCAATGTCCCCTTTGAGGTCTGGCTATGTCTTCCCACCACGCAGAAAAGAAAGACCCATCAGTAAAAGATATATTCGCTAAAGCTGCCGCTAAGAAAATTGACGCAGCACCTGAGTCTGCAGCGCCAGAATCATCTACGGATGTGGTTCAAGTGGGAGACGATTCCCAAGATGACTCCCCCATCACAAAAGGATTTCTGGAACATCTGTTGGGGACTTAGCGAATTGACTTCACGAGGCTCAAGCGGGATATTGCCCCTGAGATTAAGGAGATCTGCCAAGACGTGGAAGCCATGGACCAAAGAATGGCATCGTTGGAGCAGGGCCATAATGATCAGGAGGAGGAATTGGAGGGACATCGCCAGGAGCTGCTTGAACTGTGTGACCAGAACTTGGAACTCCGATATCAGGTTGACGATCTTGAGAATAGATCCCGCCGCTCCAACATTTGAATCAAAGGGGCTCCATTGCAAGCTGTACTGGGCAACAGTGAGGACTTTGTCATTAGTTTTTTCAAGCAAGTGGCCCGTTCCCTGCGGGATCAGGAGATTGTCCTAGACCGTACGCATCATGCTGGATGGGCGGCTAACACACCAGGCCAACTTCAAGACATACGTACATGCCTCCATTATATTGGAAGAAAGATAATATTATGACAGCTGCACAGGATTTGAAACGTATCATCTTTAAAGGTCTTTGCCTGTTGCTCTACCAGTATCTCTCCCTGCTAACATTACAGCGTCAGAAGGCCCTCAGAACTCTCATCGCCTCCAGTTTGTAAGGCAAGATAAGTCCAGGTGATACGCACCCTCCAAGTTGCCCAGGCACTTCCTGGCATGCCGGTCCTGCGACATCCCGCACGTGCGGGCTCACCAGCACCGGAATCCATGTCTACGGGCCTAACTCGCACCGCTCCTCCAGACGGAAGGAGAAGACATTGAGACAGCCTACCAAAGCAGACAGTCGTGGGGAACATTCGCAGCTGCTCCAACAGCTTCAGCGGGAGGGCAATCGTGGAGGCGCAGTTGGGGATCGCTGCCTGTCGATGGGTATGGTGATGTCCAGCGCCATTCCACAAATCCTTCTCGATTTCATTTCTGGCCGTTGACACTGTCGTTTTGATCAGACACCTCCTATGCCTTAGGCTCCCTGCTTAATCGGTGGAGTTCCCTTCTGATGGTGCCGAACTCCAGTTATGTTTTCATAAGACATGGACCCCTCTTTTCATTTTCTGGTGTTCTCTGTTGGGGAAAGTTCCTGATACACTGTTTTTCTCTCTTTCTCATGTTTTCACACTTTCTCTCCTTCTTTCCTTCCTGTTCTTGTTCATTCTACCCCTGCACCCCTCTCTTGGGAGGTCCGGTGCACCAATGTTGCAAAGTATTATCTTGCTACTCAGGTTTTTATGGTACTATCTTTACTTAGACTCAATGTTCAAGGCCTTAATGCACCTGCTAAGCAACTAGCCCTTCTTTCTTTCATTAAGGGCACCAAATGCGACTTTTGTATGCTGTAGGACTGGCGACGACTACGCTCTCACTGGTTTGACCATCAATATTTCTCTTCAGGTGTTACCAAGACGGCTGGGGTGACAATCTTGCCTACAACTGATTTTGCGGGGAGGGTATAGCAGGTCTCTTTTGGAGATTCTGGGCGGATATCTAGTGTTGCATGTCTTAATACAGGGCATCAGGTACACTTTGGCCACGGTTTACACACCCAAGAAATAGCAGGCAGCATTCCCTAGGGACTCCTTTGGCAGACTGCTGACCTTGCCAGACAAGGAGCTAGTGGTGGGTGGGGACTTAAACATCACAATGGACACACAGAGGGACAGGTCCACCCTGCGGGTGGGACAAGTCGGGGGACTTACACAAGGCACTAGACAATGGTTGGGTAAGACAGGGATAACAGATGTATAGAGGCATAAATACCCCACAACTCTGGACTACACCTCCTTCTCAGCTGCCCACCAAACCTATGCACATATCGACTTTTTCTTCATGTTCCCAGGGGTAACCTGAGACAATGTTTCAGTGGATTTTGGAGTGGCAGCACTCTCTGACCATTCCCCCATTTTCCTGCGGTTAAACCCTAGTGGGTGACCTCACATAAAACTCCTCACCTTCGTCCAAATACGTGCAGACACACTGATGGCCACCAACTTTGGAAATCAAGGAAACACCTGAGGTCTCTGTCTCCATGCTGTGGGAGACACTGATTCGAGGCCTCAAGTTGGAGTCGCAGGTCAATGATTCCAGAGGCCGCACACGCCCTGTCAGTCTTGCTGGCTGTCCGCCCTCAATTGACGGCTGTACAGAAACAATTGCGGGCGGTGGATATGAGGAGTGCGGAATATGCCCTGCCTAGAAAAGACCTGAAATACTATGCAGGTGGTAATAAGGTGGGAGGCATGCTGGCACACCACCTCCATGAAACCAAAAAACAAGGGAACCCTACTCACATGGAGCCTGGGTAGTAAATTCTAGAGAGGAAACAATGGCTCCTGCGTAATAATAACCAACTATATGATAGACAAAGCACAATGGCAATATATAGGGTTTAAAACGGGGTCAGAAAGAAAATTGGCTATACACATCGGAAAGTTGGTACATAATAATATTGTTTGTATTTATGATAAGCAACATATAAACAGTATCTCATTACACAATCGAATCAAATACAATCTGTGGGATTAGCAAACAATCATAAAAAGTGTCCCAGCGAAACAGTGATTGAACCTAAACTAAAGGTGACATAAAATGTGATATATGTAAAAGGTTTCAATTATTACACATAAAGGCGACCATAAGGAATAAAGCAATACAATTCATAACACTTATTCATCATAAGTGTTGAATAATGATTCACCCTTGTTTACTGTCGATGGCGTTTCAACCCTATTTAGGATAAAGGGTCTCTTCAGGACCTTAAAATATCGGGACACCTATGGATAAAGGAACTATACCATCAGGATTGGGTCCTATTTAGAGAAGAGAGTGGGCAAAGGCTATTTTTGTGCAAGTGTACCTGAATGGTGGTGTGTGCTGCCTGATGTGTAGAGACCGTGACACTGTGTAAAAAGTGAAAGAAATGAACTCACAGGTTACCCGGCCGGGTGTTGTGAATAAAAATTCAAGTATGATTAATAAATCAGGCTTTGTGCGCCTAAGCGTAAGACTAATGCATGTAGAAGTGAAGATCACTGGGGGATTACGAGGTATGAAACCCGGTGGGCCTGATATTGGCTCTCACTCTGCTTGTGGTAGACGATACACTGCAATAGAATGAAAAACGAGCATGATATAAGAGGTACCTGATGTGCCTCTGTCAAGCGATATGCGGATTTAGGGAGAGTCGATCTTACCTATCGCATGGCGGTTACGCTATCTAGATTCTCTGCAGTTTACTGAAACAGAGGAACGTCCATCACCTCCAAGCACAGGCAGTAGATCGAAGGATCCCCAGAGTACAAGGGGTGGATGGCTCCATGTGCTATAAGGACGATGACATAGCTGATATTTCTGGCTTTTTATAAGTCCCTCTATATTCCCGACCCCCTGCTGGAATCTGATGTGAGAGTTTACCTCTTCTCCAATGCCAACGGGACTACGTTCAAGGCCCTGGACATAGATATCACACCGCAGGAGGTCCTGGCTGCCATCCAAAAGCTACAGCCCAACTAGGCGCCAGGCCAGGATGGCTATAGTGCGGAATTTTACAAGGTCTTTGGCACACAGCTCCTGTTTTGGCACGGCTGTTCAACTCATTTAGTGTGACAGGTGCACTACCAGACTCCATGCGCCTAGCCACCATTACGGTGATTCCCGAGACAGGCAATGACCCCAAGTACTGCATCTCCTACCGCCCGATCTCACTTTTAAATGTGGACGCGAAGATCTTCATGAGCATTCAGGCCCACAGTCTAGACCCTTACGTTTTAGGGATTGGTTGATCCTGACCAAGCCGGATTTATCCCGGAGCGAGGATGTAGCGACAACATGAAACGACTGTGCCACTGCTGGGACAAGATACACCGCTCACGGATTCCGGCCCTCCTGCTATCGATTTATTCTGAAAAAGCCTTTGATCATATGCATTGGCCCTATCTGCATCGATTTCTAGAGTAAATGGGCTTCAGCCCGAGGTTCCGCAGTTGGGTCAGTTCACATTATGCAGCTACCCATGCTAGAATATCCGTGAATGGCGGGATGTCACCACCATTTCCTATAGAGCGGGGAACTAGGCAAGGTTCCCCCCTGTCCCCCCTGCTCTTCGCGCTATACATGTATCCCTTCCCTGAGTGAATTAGGACCAACCCTCACATAGTGGGCATCCCGATGGATGGGAGGTAACATAAGATTATGCTATACAAGGATGATTTCCTTCTGACCCTCACCGACCAAGGTAACTCTTTGGCTGCCATTATGATGGAACTGATCACGTTTAGTGAGGCCTCTGGGTTCAAAACTAATCCATAGAAGTCCTCTGTCCTTGACCTGATGGTCTCGGAGCCAGAAAGAGACCGGCTTCGGACCCAATTCCCCTTCCAGTGGGTGTAGTGTGGGATCCCATATCTGGGGATACAGGTTCACTCTACTCTCATGGCTACCACTGCCCATAAATATGGGAGCCTGTTAGTGACCATGCAGGTCGACCTCACCAAATGCAAATCTCCTGGCCTCTCCTGGCTCCGGTGAATAGCGGCTGTTAAAATACCACTACTCTATTAACTCCTCTATGTCATGCAAACTCTGCCCCTCCAAACCCTCCCCCCCCCCCCAAGGATACTGGACAAATTACAATCACATATGGGACTTCATATAGGAAAGTAAACGAGCGTGGATGGATAGAGCCATGCTTTCCTTCTAATGTCCACAGGTGGCCTGGGAATTCTAAATTTGCGCTGGTACTTCCAGGCAGGGCAACTACGCTACTTGGTGGAATGGTCTCGCGCCCTTACGGAGAAACACTGGTGTTTCATAGACCAGGCTATTGCACCCATTCATATCTAAAAGGTACCCTCTCTACCAAAACCCCACAGGCCAGACGGTGTTTATGTCTCCCCAGTAGTAAGGTCCACGGTTAGGGTTTGGGTCAAGGTGCAATTGTGACATGGTCTTTCTACACCAATTTCCCCTCAGACACCACTGATAGGTAACCCAGACTTCCCACCAGCTGCTATGGGTTCAGCGTTTGGGGCCTGGCAGAAAGCTAATTGCAAAGGAGTTGGGGACTTGTTGGATGCCGAGGGGATAGTGGACTTCCCTACATTGCAGACACATTATGGCCTCCCTAACACAGCACAATGGCAGTACCTGACAGTAGCACATTGGGTGACTCAACCCTGGATTCTACCACATGCTAGTCGGGTCATTACACCTTTTAAGAAGTGGCTTCTCACTCGTATCACAGACAAGATAGTCCTATCCAACCTCTATGCCTTTTTGATTACACCTCAGAATCCTCCAAAATCCCCTGCATGAGCTAAATGGGAGGGAGAATTTTGGCACCCTTTCAAAGTTAGAGAGTGGAATGACATTCTACACCATGCACGAACCTCCGCTCTTAATACCACTAGTAAAGAAATGCTCCTGAAGATCACACACTATTGGTACCTCACCCCGCCAGGATCGCCACTTGGGATCCTACAGGTGGCAGAGATTGCTGGCATTACTGTGGACACAAGGGTACTCTTACTTATCTCTTACGGCAATGCCCCAAACTGGAATCTTTCTGGGTGGGGTTCTTGAATGCAGTAAACGTTATGTTTGCATCAGGTATTCCCAGATTCCTGAGTAATGTTCTCCTGGGTCTCCCTAAGCCTTTCACCTACCACAATTGTCCAATAGAGGCAGAGAAACACCCTAGCATTTGGAGAAGCTAAAAAGATTATCTTTGCTAAATGGGGTACAGACGCCATACTTACACATTTGGACTGGTTACACAAATTATTGGAAATACTAGGGATGGACAGCAGTGGCTATGCATCACCTCCCCTGCTTTGATAAGATGTGGCAAACCTGCCTTCAATACCTGTCTGATGAGTTCCGTGAGCTGTCATGCCCCCGGTACTTACGCATACTGTGATTAACCTCAGCAGCTGTACCTGAAGAGCGCTAGAACATCTGAGCTCACACCTGAAGGCTTCGACTCCTGGCGCAAGCCCAGTGCCACTTCGTCCCTGTCCTTAACCCCTCTATCACCTTTTTCTTAGCTCTAACCATCCTTTTCTACCTTTCTGTGATGCATGCCTGCATTGCTTACTATTCAGATCACCACCGGCCATATATAAAATCAATAAAATAGGTCTAAATCCTAAATTGCTGTTAATTGTCATGTGGACCTCTGTCGGGGTTCCTTATCGTAATAAAATTCCTGATTTACCTTCACTTGTGAATCTGAGAATACATCAAAATAAATGGTTTTGCAGGGGAAGACGCCCATGCAATACCTATGGAAACGCCTCCCTGGTGCAAAGTAATGAAACACAGCAATTTGCGCTGCATTACATTACCAAGATTTATGAGGTCATGAGGTTATTGTTTTTTTACTTTGGGTGTCTGGAATGTCATTTTCCCACGAGTTGAAAGGCTTGAATGGGAGGTCAATATTCAAAACAGACAACACCTATGTTCCAGCAAATTTCAGGCTAAAAAACGTCTTAAATATTGCGGCTAAAGTTAAGTAGAAACTCCGGAACAGATTTATCAATATTTCACGCAGCAAAACACAGCAAGCCACCTTACTGCACAGCGTGAAAGGATAGGAATGTGCAATATTTAACATTATATGGCACATTCCTGTCCATTGCCACTGCTAGCCCACATTTGGCTGCCTAGCGCCAATGCAGGCTCCCTTGTGTAATGGTGCAAAAGTGCCTGTGTTGTAGGCAGGATTGTTTGTGTGCAGGAAGGGGCACCTAATTGCACAAAAACAATCCTCAGAGGAATTTTCATCTTTCAATGGATAGAAAAAGGAGAAATTAGAAGAAATTTAGGGGCATATCAGCAACAACCGGCGATAATTATCACTAAGCGCACTTAGCGCTAGGATAATTATCGCCGGCTAGCGTGGATTTTTATCGCTGAGATAGCGTGCTATTAGCAACGCTTATCTCAAAAGCGATAAAAATCCTAGCGCTAACTGCCAAACGTGTGATTATCGCTGGAAACCCAGCGATAATTCCACGAAGTTTGGCGATAGCTTGCTGATAGGGCCTCACATACTTAGCCATGATATCCACCTTCCATAGGATATCACGGCTAAGTCAGTTTCAAAGCAGGTGTAAGGAAAGTAGCGATAACAGAGGTTATTGCTACTTTTCCTGTCGCTATGCTGCTTTGCGTGAGGCTTGATAATAGGAGAAATGTCGCTTAGCGACATTTCTCCCGTTATCCTGGGGAGGAACACCCACTTTACATCTCATTAGAGATGCAAAGATGGACGTTAAGGGAAATGGAGATAAGGCAAGGTTTCACATATTAGCGTGACCTTGCAGATAAGGCGATAAAATGACCGCCTCTTTTCGTCCTAAAATGGACGCAAAAGCGACGATAATTTTTTAATGCCTGCTTGCTGATACGCCCCATAGATATTTCTCCTTGTTACTCCTGACCTGAGGAGGTGTAGCAATTTGATGAATTCCCAGGTCCACCACTAATACTCTGGGAATGCTCTAAAATCCATAGATGAATGCGAGGGAACCCCAACACTCCCCTATGGAATGCCTGCGTGGGGTAGAGTATCACAAGGCTGCCATTTGCACTGCATTGAGTTACTCTAGATTTATCAAGCCATGCATTAATAGAATACACTCCAATTGGTCTCCATTTAAGCTCATCCCCATCAGAAGTTAGAGCTTTTTCTATTCTGGTGCAGCGTTCTTGTAGGTTATCTACATGTTTGAATGCAAACTCCAATGTGCAGTTCTCCCAGATGCTACATTTTTCCAATGGAGATGATTTTGATGACTTAGAAGTTAAGCCACTATGGGATGACACCATAATTTAAAGAGTAAATGCATGTGCTTTATTTCCCTTAAAGACAGGACTGGTAATCAAAAGTAAACAGGTCCAGATCGCCCTTAAATATCCAAAATAGTTTGAAATTAGTTGCCAACAATTAAGATGTGAATTAAAAAAATTGCATATAAGGCCAAAACATGAGCACTATATGTCTGATAATGTGACAGTAAAAGAGGTTTTATTTGGATACATGTGTCTGGCAAACCGTTAATGGTTCTAATTGGAAGAATAAAACAAATGGCGGTAAAATCAGGTCATTTGAAAAAATATTGGCTGTTTGTCAGTAAATCACTTTGCATCCTTCCTACTCTAAATCAATACATTGATTTTCAAGGGTAAACACAAAATACTCTCTTTTATCGTAGTGGGTGATAGTGTGGAATGTGGAATTTCGCTAAATATTTACACCTAACATTCACCATAGTTCTAAACTGATCGGAATACTTCCACTTAATTTAATTTAGGGCTATGGCAATATTCAGTTGTATGAAATTGGATTATTGGTTAAGGGTGGTGGAAGTCCCTCTTAGACAACAACAACTGCATTCCATGCCAGGGTGAATCACAAAAGTCTCTAAAGTGATCTGTTCTTAACCCTCTGGAAGTTTGGCACAAAGCAATCAGGCTTAACATAGAGGCAATCTGCAACATATTTTTGAATCACACATACATTATTTAAAGGGAAAACAAAACACAAGAAAAAACCATACCAACTTAGTCAAATAGAGTGCATTGTATGAAATAGAATGATACCAGAATGACAATTATCCAATCAGTAGAACCTGAGATATTGAATTTTAAAGATTTCAGTAAAAATATGTTTATGAAAGAGAAAGCTCTAAATGGGGGTCTCTGGTTACGTGGGACTAGGACAAAGTCAAAAGTTCAGGCCAACCGTAATTGAGCACAGGCTGGGCACAGGACTGGGTTTGACCCACTGGATGTTGCACCTTATGTCCTTGGTGCGAGGTCTGCGTGGTTTTGCTTTGAGAGGCTCCAGCTGTGTGGTGAGACTTTGCAGGGCTTTGTATCACTGTGCGTCGATTATGATAAAGCTTTCTGCTATGCAGTGAGGTTTTGTGGGGCTTCGCATCACTCACAGTTGGATCCAATGAAGCTGCCAGCTGTGTTGTGAGGCTTTGTGTCAGATTTGATGGAAATCTTCGGATAGGCAAGGAGGAGTTATCTCTGATGACAGCCAAGGGTCCAGGACACATGAGCACCTTTTGGGCACCAGGAATCACTCCAGCAGAGGTTAGAAGCATGATTCAGGCATGTCCAGTTGCATGCCCAGCAGGTAATCTTAGCAGTTGCAGGGAGACCTCTGAAGCCTGTTGTGTCCTTGTAGCTCACACAGGAGGTAAGCCAAATGACCCTTGGGTTCTTTCTGGGTAGCCGGGGATGAAGGCCAGAAGGTCCAATCTTCCTTCTCAGACAGCAAGTCAGTCCTTAAAGCAGCTTAGCAGTCCTCTGGCAGCAGGGCAGTCCTTCTTCTGTAACTTCAATATGCCCAAGAGTGTTCCGATGAGTGGATCTTGAGGTCCAATACTTATATCTGATCACGGCTTTTGTGTGGTGGATTTCCTCTCTTACCCCAACATCTAGTTCTGTAAAGTTTGTACACCTCCTCTGTCAAGGCTCCAAATTGTTTGGGGTTGACAAAAGCTAGGACAGGTCTGGAGTCAGGTTTGTCTGTGTGTGTGTAGGATGCAAATCCCTTTGATGTGTAAGTGGGGCTAGGTACAGCTCCTCCCCAGTCATCCTGCAAGATGGTCTAACCTGTTCACACCTAAATCCCCTTTGTGTTACAGTCTTGAGGCAGTACACAAATCCTAACACCACAGCTATTTACAGTCATGTGACCCAGTACACTGGCAGAAGGCACAAATCATTGGGACAAGAAAATGTCACATTTCTAAAAGTGCCATTTTCAGACCTGTGTTTTTAGAATCCAACCTTGCTATTAAAGAGGATTTTAAGTTATAATCCATTTGAGTGCAAACAGCATATCTTTATCTGCTCCTAATCCAAAGTTAGCAAGTATTACCTTCCAGGAACCATATCATGTTGATTTCTCTCATCAGCATTCCTGGAAGAGCATACTATAATATAATTAAAACATAGATTTCAAATTTCCGCAAGTGATTTTGTAAATGCCTTTGGTTGTAGACTGGAAGGACAGACCTGGACCCTAATCTGTGGGGCCATTGAGATATTTCACAGCAACCTACCCTGGTTAAGATTGATTACAACAGCTAAACATTTGACTTTGAATTTCACAGCCAGCCAGAAGAGATGCATTTTATCTCTGGAGATATGGTCTTTTACCTTCACGTTGCAGATGTTGCTAGGGGTATCTACACGTATATGTGATGGTTATATCCAATGGTCCCTATATTTTTCTGAATTTTCATTATGAAAAAATCTGATACTTTAACTTTAAACATGGTGCTAACAATAGGATGCTCCCTCTTAGGAAATGTATATCTAGGGTTTATCTTACGGCTTTATTTGTCGTAAAACCCATTGATAAATGATTCTAGGGTTTCTGTCGTTCTGCAGCTCTATGTAAAGGTGGACAGATTTACTAACATTGTATGCAATGCAGCTGTATCTCAATAAAGCATAAACATAACTCTCTTCCAGGAGAGTTAATAAAGTAATTTCATTCTTTCAAATTCCTAGAGTATTATTTTTTTCAAATCCATTGATCAATGGAGAGATTTGAACTCACTCTTTCTCTGTGCACAGTGTATACTCTTTCATATTACATCACTTATAGCATGTTAAATTATAGCATTCCTAACAACATTAATTACATGTCTAATTAAATCATTTATAAAACAGTGTGCTTAGTAGAATGGTGAGTTATAGCTAATGTAGTGTGGCTAGCGAGATGACAACAGTGTGTATGGAGGTGCGCAAGGTATAGAAATTTAAAAGTAGGGAGAAAATTATAAATTTAAGTTGTGACTATAACATTAAAATCTCTAATGTTTGAGTAGTTTAATTTTGCTTTGTATAGAAAGAATAAGTAAAGAATAAGTAAAGTTATAGTAAT
Organism: Triturus cristatus; assembly: GCF_964204655.1. Lineage (NCBI taxonomy): Eukaryota > Metazoa > Chordata > Amphibia > Caudata > Salamandridae > Triturus > Triturus cristatus. The sequence goes on from NC_140588.1 coordinate 115,787,319, forward strand.
TTGAAGGTGATAAGTAGATTATAAATTTAAAGTATAACTATAAGTTTAGAATTTCTAAAATTTGTGTAGGTAAAGTTTTCCTTGTATATAAAGAATAAATAAAGTTTCCCTAGCTATAACTACATTGTTGTGGACTTTTACTAAACAATAAACAAAGTTAGATTCATCCAATCAGAATCAGAATAATATTATTGATTTAGACCTTATCAGAAATCAACATTATTTACGATAATAAATGATTTCAGTTAAAAGAAGGACATTTTAAAACCAACAATCTCAATGCAAGCCATTAGCAATTAATACATTACTAAAAACAATTTTAAAAACTTATAAATATTGTATCAAACTAGTTAATTAGGAGATGACTTTGCCAAAATAATAAATTCATCAAGTTTAGATATTTTATATTTTGAAACACAAGTTTTTATGAATCGATTTCTAGCTTCCACCACCATCGCATTCCAAAAAACGAAAAATGCACGCTTAATGTCTTGAATCCCACTATTGCAAAGATCACACATCCTAGTCTTGTTTCCTTTATCAGACCAGTATTTTTTAAAATGATTTAGTGGCAATATGTTTACTTATAGCATACCTATAAATTATCTTACATTATGTTCCAGTTGAAAAGTTAAATATCCTTGATTCTGCTTAAAGGATATAGTATCAGAGTTAGACTTATACATTTTTAGGGATGACCAATGAGTAATATTACTAGTATAACTTATTCTTTTATGGCAGCATTTTTTAGAAGCAATTTTAGTTGTGCCGGTGTCCAGGTCTGTAAGTGGTCAATTTTACACTGCTATTGTGCAAGGGCGACCTAGAGATTATTACTAAAAGTGTAATTTTAGGTTTCGCCTGTACAGCGTTTGTGCTGTGCTTCTGAAATCTATTGTATTTAATATCAAAGGGACTTACATCCCGCCTTCACTTCTGAATTGTCCATGTGCTTGCCACTTTGCTTTCTATTGGGGCATATTAACAAGCCAGGCGATACATTTATCGCCGCTTTAGCGGTAAAAAACTGCTGCTAAAGCGGCGATAATGGGCTTGATAATATGCTCTATGGAATTCCAATTGAAGCCCATGTTAGACGTCCTTCACATTTAACATGGGCTTCAATTGGAATTCCATAGAGCATATTATCAAGCCCATTATCGCCGTTTTAGCGTCAGTTTTCTGCCGCTAAAGCGGCGATAATTTTATCGCCTGGCTTGTTAATATGCCCCTAAGTTATTATTGGATGTAGGCTGTTCTCTCTTCTGTGTCTCTCATATCAGTTTCCCATTGATTAACTACTTATTGCCATCCACGTTGGTTATTTGAATCACTTTTTTGTGTTAATGCAGCATGCCATTTCCTTTCATTGGTAGGGTGTACCTAGATGAATCAATCCGATGTCTGCTTTCATATTTTTTACTTTCACCCACATTCTTTCAGTCTGCGTGCAATCCGTCTTTCTTGTCTCTGTTGGTTTTTGGTTTATTATTTTTTCCCTTGTCTATACAAATCATTCTAGACCATTGCAGCCCCTCTCCAAATATTGTGGCCGTTTTTTGTTATTCGGCAAATGCCCTATATTTAAGGCAGATGGAATGCGATGGAATCATGCTGCGTTTGTACATGACACCCGCTCATCTCAAAACAGTGACTGACACATCAGACACGAGCTGGAGGGGCTGTGGCTCGAAAGGTACATGCTTGTGGTGGGACTGCCCACAGACTCAACAGTTTTGGACCCAAGTGTTCTGGGTCATACAGGATATTGTGAATATAACTCTCCCTATGGAGCCGCTGATGACCCTGCATGTGGTGGACGACAAAGAGATATTCCCCCTCTTTTATTCCACAATTAGATTACTTACTTCATAGCCTCTTGCAGCCCATCTAGTTGTGGCACAATACTGGCAAAACCCAAATCCGGGGGCACTTGGTATGTGGAGGACTAAAATCTTGAATATTCATGCCATGTTAGCTATGTGTTTTGCAGATACGATACCCAGATAGTCTTTCAAACCTATGTCAAATGCCTATAATAGAGGTGGATCGAGGAAACTTCACAAAGGTTTTCGGAGGTAGTGATTGGGGCTTAATTAGGGGCATATTAACAAGCCAGGCGATAAAATTATTGCCGCTTTAGCGGCAGAAAACTGCCGCTAAAACGGCGATAATGGGCTTGATAATATGCTCTAAGGAATTCCAATTGAAGCCCATGTTAGATGTCCTTCACATCTAACATGGTTTGTTAATATGCCCCTATGTTCCTTCTGCAGGAGGATTGGTGATGTAATGTGTGTGCTATGCATGAAAATTAACTTGTTCCCTATGGTGAATCCCTCCCAGGGGATATAAATCTTTAAATAAAGTTGTTGTTAAAGTTGTTTCTATGGTATTTAAGTTCATTCTGCTGGTAACACTGAAACCCGGTTCTATCATAGTATTTTCTTCATGAACCTCAAAAGGGGAAATATGAGAGGCAGTGCTCACTCTGATGTTTCCTGCAGGCATCCATTTTGTGACAGTCAACAGATGTGTTTGAGATCCTGTTTTAATATTTTCTCTTTTGCCAGCAATTGGAAATAGGAGTATACACCTGGTAGAGGAAACATCTTTAAATAGAAGTTTGTTAATACAATACACGAAAAGCATAACTATAGTACAGGAATGGTTGAAAGAGCACAGTGTAATATTAGATATATGTTTGGATATTTGGGAAAAATGTGACGTTGATATGAAAAATTAATGAAGGGCAGTAGAATAACCCATTCATTGTGCCAGTAGTCTAGTGGGAGGCATGCAGGGAAAAGTATCATTGGACCTTGGTTAAGAAGAAGGAGGGATAGGATTCTCAGCTTCTTATGCCCTCCCTTTTGTTTCAATTGATGCATTTTCTAGGCTGATGCATGACAAAGGTATAAAGCTATGATGGAGTTGAATGCCTGAGCCATATTTAATGTTACTTGATCGATGTATGATTAGCAGACCCACCTCGAAGTATCACCTACTGCAGCCATCATCATATTACTCAGGTGCAAGAAGAAGGTGGGAGCACACTGCCTCACATCCCAGCACTCACTTCACCCCAATGCATCACTGTAAATGCATTGCATGATAACACTCACTTCAGTGATAGTCTTTAGCTTTTCACCCTTGTTGGTGTAGCCGGTGCTGTGTATCTCTGGACACGAGTTTAAAGATAGTTGTTATTCTTCAGTTGAGAGCAACAAATAATTTCTTGATAAAGTTCATGAAGTAAGGGCACAGTAGTTTAATTACTAAAGGAAGTGGATTTTGACTTTCAGGAATTAAAAAATAGTAATTTGACTGTAGGTGCCTGAGCAAGTGCACTTAAACTTTGGACATGGAAGTGCATTTAGTAATTGTTGGGGCCCAAAGAACTATCTGTATTTTAGTTGATGGAATAAGAATGCCTCTGAAGTAATATACTGAATATGGAGAGTTCTACTTCCCCAACAATCTGGTGAATCAGTACTAAATTTAAAGTAGTTAGAAAAATGTGTGTATGGTTCATGACATTCTGAATTTGGAATCTACAGTCTCACACTTATAGTGAATCTGCTCAGGGCAGGTACGGCTAAAGACAATGAGGGCCATATTCACAAGGAGCTATCACCAAATTAACAGCACTTTATCGCAGCAAAAGTCATGATAAATTTACCTCCCCATTCACAAGCTGGTGCTAACAGCCCACAGCACCAGTTTACCAGTGATAGCAGCCGCAAAAAACATTGCCACAGAGGACCCCCGCAACTATCTCTAATGAGATGCAGAGAGGGCGTTCCCGTGCCAAAATCTGCAACCACACCACACCTCACCATTCTCAACAACCAGACAGATCGGCGATAAAAACACAAAACAGGAGATAAGGCGCGTTAGCACCAGGAATTCTACACCTGCTCTGACCTGGTGGTAAGTCGGACGGCAGCCAGCACCACAAAAAAGAGTCCAGCCCAAGGCGACATCGGAAGTGCAACAGATGTCAAGGAGCCACTCATCATGCAGCCTGGACACCCACCGACACCACCCCAGGACCCCACCCCACACCCGGAACCCCCCCCCCCGGTCAACCACAGAGGCAGAGCAGACAAAGACAGCGGACCCCTAGGAAATGCACCAGCCTCACAGACCCAACATCTGATAATGTCACCGTCCACTACAGGCTGAAAGGGACAACCATACTACGCATCCTGACCATCATTGTCTAACAGGCCTACGGCACCAACATAGCAGACAACCAACATCCCACCCCACACTAAGCTGCTGGATTGGCTGCACCTGTTGGCCCCTGGCACCCCCCAAACAACACCCACCAGAGTCAGAGGAGTCTCACAGCCAGCCACATCCAAGTCCCCCACACCTGTCCTGGACATCACCATCACCCTGGAACCCCAGTCCCCATATGTCCTACACAATGCGCAGGATCCGCTGGAGACCAAGCAAGGACCATATGCCATAGCAGGATGCACGCACGTGTTGGGGGCAATCCACAGCACACATGTCCCACCTGTGCCCCCTGTTGACACAGCACAAAATCACCGCAACAGGAAGCACACTTCTCACATCAATGTGCAGGCAACATCAGAACACCGTGGAACCTCCAACAATGTCGCCTCAAATAAAACAGCCAGTGTGCATGATTCCTTCACCCTCCGACAGTCCATCATCAACCAGCCTATCCAGGATGGCAAAAATGGAAATGCACAGCCCCATGGCAAGTTTCAAATGCACACCCTTCTCACCTCAGCTCCACAACCATGCAACTCACAACTCTGGCAATGCACACGTCACAAAATCACTACCAACATGCACAACAACATGACCATCCACCAGACACAACAGAACAACTCACAATAGCTACCTGGCCAAGCCGTGAACATGAGCCATCAATGGCATGGCACCTCAGCCACACAACAAACCCGAATGTGGGGAGAGGTGGTAACCAGGCATGTGTGAAGGATGCAGGAGAACCATGATTGGGAAAGTACACAATGCCAAGAGTGGTGGAGATATGCTGGACAGACCACAGCATGCAGAACACACCAATATCCATGGCGACAGACACCACTGGTGTATGGAGTCTAGTGGACAGTGGACGCAACCATTTCACCCCAGCCAGTGGGGGACCTTGCAGAAATGTTGTCTGGTATGCCCTACAAGCGTGACCGGAGTGGGATGGCCCAGCGTACGCCACGCCAGCGTAGGGGTGTGAATACAAAACATGTAGCCCTGGGCGTAGCCCTTTTCCGGAAAGCATAACGTCTCTGCCAGGGCGGCACCTCTCACCCTGCCACGAGGCCGAGGCCGTCCTCGTGAGCGGAGTTGCCTGCGATGCCGTGTGCCTGCCGGACCCCGGCACGCTGACCCACGAACCTGTCAGGCCCGCCCATGCGCAGCCAGGCCACACTGATCACCTGCAGACACCGGCGTGTGTCAAGGAGGGCCCACCATGTGCCGGCGCAAGCTCCAAGCCGGAGGGCTGCGACTTGGCAGCCTCCTCAGTCCATCATGGCCTCCACGACACAGGCCCGCTTTAGTCCTTTCTCGGTGACATACTCTACTGCCGCCTTCGGACTACTCTTCGGCCCAGTTGGTCACATGTGAGTAAATATGTCCAGATTCATGAATGGCAGTGACCCCAATTCTGGGCCAGCGGCCACAACTCCAGACCCACCCCGATCAGTGAGGCATAGTTCCATATGGACTATTTGCGACATGTGGTGCTACTAACCCTGTTCAATGCCAGCCTGCGACACGTGCTGCCATTAACCCTGTTCAACGCCAGCCTGCGACATGTGGTGCCACTAACCCTGTTCAACGCCTGCCTGCGACACGTGGATGAGGGACCAGGACTACCCTGTGGACTGGTAGGTCCCACATCCAGCATCTTGGTGCAAATCAAGAATGGCAGAATCCACACCAGTGTTCGCATGGAGAGGAGTAAGAGGAAGCTGCATCTCAGTCTGGACGAAAGCCGGGTCACAGTCACAGAGGTGAGCGAACACGTGGTGCCACTGAACCTGAACTACGCAGGCCGGTGGGGCCATCCAACCTATGCCGGCAACACTTGGTGAATGGCCCGTGCTGACCACGCCTCCGGCCTACACTGCAGTCCAGTATTTCACAGACTCTTCATTTCGCATTGGCTGAGTTCATATTAGCGTACCGGCATCACAGACTGCATCCCCTCTCAGCCCTGGTGCCACTAAGTCTGTTCCCTGGCAATCATGGACACTCTCTAGTCTAACTTTGATGGCATCTGAGTCTATGGACCAGGGGGCAGTTTTCTTCCTAATGTAGCTGATACCGAATTGGTGGTGGCAACAAGGCTGTTGCATTCCACTCCTCCATTCTCTGCTCCCGGATAAAATCAAACCTTTCGGCATCATGCCCTGGAGGACACCTTCCACTGTGCCGGCGGCTGTGCATCCAGGGCCACTAACTCTGTACTAGTCAGGTCCAGGACCATTTCTTCTGTGAATGGCCCCTGAAGCGTTGGCCTTTGGGTCATCAATGCCATTCCTCTGTGGACCTGCACTGTACGCAGCCTTCGGGCCCAAGAGCATCCTAGCAGGGCTCACACACTAAATCGAGTCTTGACCGGCCCAGACGTGGCATCACCGCAGGAGGCACACGCCACTACAACAAGGACCACCTCCAACAGCCATCTGCCACAGTCGACACAGTGGGCCTGACAGGCTTACGGAGTTGCTCAGACCTGTCATGGATGCCATCATCGGCCTGATACCCTGCTCAGCACTCCAGGTGCCAGTGACTCAGTGCACCACAAGCCATTGTCCGTTACTGATTGACATTTGTGCTGTGGAGATGTTGCACAGCAATGTCACCTCATGCAGTGAGGAAGAGTTGGGACTATGATGAGGAAGATGTGTCAAGTGTGTGGACGGGAGATGACCCAGACAATGGGAGGGCAGGAGGCAACATCCCCAAGGCAGGAATGCAGACTGGAGGTGGTAGTCGAGCCACACACCCGGAACAATTACTGGGTATTGCGCTGTGGACTGTGCACGCAGCTGTCACCTCAGACAGAGTGGGAGACCTGGGACGTTGATGAGGAAGTTGATGCAGGTGTAACACACCCTGCTGCATCTGCATTAGGTCTAACACGAAGGGACACAGTCCTAGCATTACCTTCACATGAGCGCGCTCATCTCTAGTGACCTACCTCAGTGCACTGAAACTCACGGAACCTCCTGACTGAATTTCGGGTGAACTCTGTCCTTACTCCGGCTTCCTCCATGTTGCTGTGCAGTTGACTCTGTTATACATGTGTTTTCTGTTTCCGTCGCACTGGTGTCCAATGTTCAAGTAGTTGCCAGCACCAAGCATTCCGTGCGGGCTAGCTTACACTCACCCCACACACATCCAGCACAGGCGTCACTGTACATGTGGCCCTGCAAATAAAGAGGCCGGGCGCATGTGCCCATAGCTAGCTCAACATGATATTGGGGGTGTGCCTGTGGTCTTGTTGTATGCATGAGGGCCCTGGGCCCTACGACATTATATTGTGCTGTGTACATCAGATGCAGACGTGCCACCGCAGGCAGTGGGTTGTAGCTTGGACATGTAGCTTTGTCGTCACCCACTCAATTTGTAAGGGGAGTGTCCAGGGCTGTCGTACGCAGAACCAACATGGGTGTGTGACTTCTATTTGAGGGTCCCTGCCCGTGGTTCTGTACTGTGAATGTGCATCTGCATGTGTCTATATGGCAGTGGGGGTCTCCTTGGTGGGATGTTGGTGGCCCCTGAAGGGTGATGGACACCTACGTATGTGTCCTGGTTCGCATTCCATGGGTTCGGCCCCCACCCACACCTGTTGGGCCACCTCCTTATGGCGTGCAGGAACATGGCATTGGGGTGCGATGTTTGGGTGGGTGAAGTGTCGTGAGCCAGCTGTGCTTGCGGGTGCTTCCTGCTGTGTTGTCTGTTGCAGACTCAGTGTTCTCCCCTGAGTAGCTTGGCTGTCCGGGTCCTGGTGGGGGGTTGCGTGAGATATCCATGTGCTGTTGTAGTGTGTCGGTGTCGAAGGTGTGGTGGCCCTCTCCGGCATCACTGATGTGTTGTATTCTGTGCTCTGCTAAATGTGTTGTGTGCACCTCTGCGTTGTGAAGGGGAGGTGCATATTGACTTTGTTTTGACATATATGTTGGCGCATTGTGCAGGTTTGCATGCAGACTGTATGGCAATGTACATTGAGACTGTTTGGGGGGTGCAGGATTCTTCTGCAGAACAGTGTATATTTGGTCTACATGATGAATGTAAGGTCGTATGCTTACATTTCCATTTCACAGTTTCCCGCTCCGTCAGATGTAGTAGGCATGTTTCTGTGCATGTGCGGAGCCAGTTGTGTCCTCTGTTCTGCAGTGTCGTCTATGCGCGTTGTTCCTCATTGTCGTCAATGTGGGGTGCTGTTCGTGCTATGTGTGTGTGCTGCAGTGTGCCAAGGGGATCTGGACCATGGACCTGGGTGATGGTGGGTGTGCAGTGTGGTACACCTCGTTGTGCATGTATGCCATTGTGCCCACTCCCCCTGTCCCCCCAGTCCATGTTCATTGCACTCCCTGTTGATGTTGCGTCAGGTCCTCTCGAGCTGTGTCTGTACTCCCTACACCTTGCACTGTCTCCACACTGATGACTGTGGCGTGGATTTCCTTCAGCTCCTCCGCTGGCGCTAGACTGCCACCTCCTGTCGCCGTTGCTGCCTTCCTGTTGGCAGCAGGTTTGTGCATGGTTTAGGTAGTCACGTAATGCCAGCGCCTATTGGAGTCCTGGATTGGCCATCTTCGGCATTCCGCCTGCAGGTGTTCTGCTTCTGGGTCAGTTTCTGGTAGTGTTCTGTCACCTCCGGGACGCTGGTCATGTTTTCCTGCGGTCTGCACCCAGTCTTCCTCTTCCTCTTCTGCTTTGCCTTCCCCGGCCCAGTTGTTCCTTGCTGGTAGTCTGTGGGGGTTGTGGGGTTTGGGTTGGCCCCTGCGCTGTGTCAGGGTGCATCCATGTGGCTACGCCCTTTGGATTGTTTTTGGTGTATTTTTTCTGTGGTTTTTATAGTGCATTGTTCCACCAGACGCATGCGATTTGAAGGTCTGTGGCTGGTTTTCGCTACTTTTTGTACCGCGGTTGGCCTCATCGCATGTTTTTTTGCATTCGTGTATTGCATTTATGCGGCGTGGCATTGATTTTGACACGGACAATTGTCTTGTTATCTGGTAACTATCACATGCTACTGCCTTGTTGTGAATCCCACATTGTCACAGGGTTATTTTCCCGCGATAGACTGCGATATTGAAAGTTGCGTTATGCTACTCTTGCGGTGGTTATCACACATTCTTGTGAATATACCCCTGAGTGTATGGTGCATGAGCATTCCGAATACTCTGGTACATCATCACAAAACAACTATTACACATCCATATGAATCTCAAACTGACTTTTAGATACAAAAAGTAAACTAAGTAAAATAAGGATATCAATGAGTTATAATGGAGGTAGTTGATATGCGGACTGTTAATGTATTATGATGTAATGCATTGTAAAAGAGCTGCATATTCAACTATTTCCTAAACTGGAGCAGTTTTGGGGTGGTTCTGATGGATATGGGAATGTTGTGACAGATCCTGTGTGCATAAATGTAAAAGACATGCTGCCTTGTTTGTTTTCTTTTGTTTTACACTTCTAAGTTTTCAGCCTGATGGTGTCTTCGCTACGGTTGTGCAGAGAACTACCAGAGATGGTGAGGTTGTCTGCAAAATAAGTTTGAATGCTGGTCGTGGTGGCTTGATAATGCTTGAGAGTTAGAGGAGTGTGTAGCCAAGAAACATTTAAATAAAACTGGAATTGTATCCACTCTCATGTAATGGGTGCATGTGAGTGACTTGGGCACCTTGACCCATGGATGGATTCATGAAGATTTTCCACACTAGAGAATAAACAACGTGAGGAAAGAGCTCAAATGTTGGAATTATTCTATGGTAGTGCTTATCTAACTAATCAGTCATGGTTTGTTGTTGATGTTCTTTTTAGAACGAGGATACACCCAGGTTTCATACAGAACCATTAGGGATGACTACTGCATATTGACATAACAAGTGGACATGCTCCTGGATAAGTTTTTCATTGCTAAAAAATCAACAAAAAAATCTATAAAGCGATTAACATAAATGCAAAGACTATGGAAAGTGTCATATTTCTTACTAATTCTTCAGATACTAGTAAAATGAAAGACCATGATAGCAATTTGTACTGATGAATTTAAAACAGATAAGGTGGCATGAGTCCAAAATTTCACTAAAAGAATATCAAGTGCCCACCATATCATGAATCAGAATGTCAAGATTCAAAGGGGCAGATTTAAAGCCCCTAGCGCCAATTTTGCGTCATTTTTAATATGGGAAAAATGACGCAAAAGTGGCGTAAGGGGCTTGAAAATCTGCCCCAAAATATTTCAAAGGAATGAATGTATAGATGTTCTATACCTAACTACAGATATACAATGCCTTGACCATATATGTATCTTCAAGGTCCATAAATGTGGAGTAAATCTATACCTCCCTCTGTGCACCTCCTGACACAATATTTTTGTTTTCAATATGTTTGGTCATGATAATGTGGCCACTCAATAGTCATTTCACAATATTATAGACTACAAAGGATCATGCACTATCACTTCCTTGAGAAATTTAGGAGACCACCCAAAAATATGAGACAATTGTTGACTACTATGAGTAATTATACAATTTTCAGTGAAGTCCAAATGCTCACAAAGTATTTCCATCTGCATACATGGATGAATGAAATGTATTTGCTAACTTGGTTTTTTTCCCCTACAAGGAAGATAGGTATCCCATCACTTCATTAAGAAATTTAGGAGACCTCCCAGAAACCTGAGACTATTATTGACTACCATGAGTAATTATAAAATTCTCAGTGAATTCCAAGGCGCTCACAAAGTATTTCCATCTGCATAAATGGATGAATGAAATGTATTTGCTAACTTTGTTTTTTATTCTCTCACAAGGAAGATATGTATCCCATCGAGAAGCCCTTTTCCCCATGAACCTAATTATTTTGAGTGTGCATCTTCCACATTCCCATTGCTGACAATCTAATCACTGTGTTTACCCTGACCATTTGGATAGGTGGACATTGGACGGATGGTATTTTGATCTCTAAGCAGATAGGCTTGCTAAACAAGACCAAACCTAATGCCTTTATCAAAATAAGGAATCCAACCAGCAACTAAACTGGAATATTTGACCTTGCTGTATGTCAGCTGTAATGTATCAAGCCAAATTCCATATGACAGCTTGTTTCAGGAAATCCCAGGAGTGTGGGCACCCATTATCTCCAGTTGCATACACTGGGGGCCCTAACTAGCAGGCACACACCCATCCTTGATGGTTATCTGATATAAGTACCATTACATCTGACTTGTAGCTTGTATTGGTGCAGGGACACATGATCACCAAAAATCTTCATGAAATGCCTCTGCCAGTGGCTCGCATAGGTATTTTTTTCCTTACTATATTTTGCCCAGACACCTCAAGAGGAGCATTGGCAACTGTGGTTGTTGCATGTTTTGTGCCCCTGAAATGTTCTTATATGAAGTCATACAAGAGTAAGTAACTCCCATGAGGTCAGGTAATCTCGGTCGCCATCTTTGATTCCCACCTATTTAAACTGCTATCAGGTTTCTCAACTATTCACATTGAGAAATCTAGTGCATACATAGGAGGTTTACAGCCAAATAGAGACTACTTGTCCTTGAAGGCATGGGTGCGAAACAGGTCTCAGCAGCACCAAGTGGGTGGCTGTGTCCCCATAGAAGATACAAGGACATACTAGATACTAGTATACTTTATTTATTTCACACAAGTGAGCTGTTATTGAAATCTTGTGGAAACTGATACCGTGGTGTGCATGAAGACATTACAGCATGAGTATGAAAAGACTTCATAAACTAAGCATGAATAATGAACTTTATGTATGGATAGACATATGAAGGCTGATGTGATGAAACATATTCTGAAAACCAAATACTGTTTTGAAGAAACATAGGGCCAGATTCATCAAAAAAATGTTTTGCAATTCCCAAATTGCAAATCTTTGCGATTTGCAATTAGGGATTCACAAAACGGCATGCATGAAAGTGTGCAGTACACTTTCTGCGATTCCTAAGGGGTCGCAAATGACCTACCTCATGAACATTAATAAGGTGGGTCGCAATTTGCGACGGCCTAGGAATCGCAAAAATTGCAGGGATGGTGACCTGCTGAGATCAGCAGACCACCATGTCTGTGATTGATTTTAAATAAAGCAATACTGTTTTTTTGTAAAGCATCCCGTTTTCCTCATAGGAAAACAACATGCTTTACAAAAATAAAAATGAAAACTTTTATTTTCATTTTTTAAGAACAGGCAGTGGTCCGTGGGACCACTACCTGCTCTTAAAAATGCTTTTACAAACATTCTCTTCTCAAAGGGTCCCTTGGGGGCCCCTTCCCATTCGTGAATGTCTTACCTCGTACTTGAAGTAGGTGGTAATATGCGAATATTTTGCGACCACATTCACGATCACAAAACATTCATGCATACTGTTGGGATTCGCTATTTGAAAGGGACGCCCTAAACACGTGCCTTCCAAATAGCGAATTACAATCCCATTTTGCGATCCGGTAACAGGTTACCGAATCTCAAGATTGGGTTTAATGCATCTCAAAAGCATTTTTTCCGATCACAAATGGGCTGATTCTGCGAATCGGCCCGTTTGCGAGGAGAAAAATGCTTGATACATCTGGCCCATAATTTCATAGACTTGGAATGAATTTTGAGTTTGAATTTAGAGACCTTATCCAGTACAGATGTTTGAGTGCTCTTCATTCTATTGAAAGTTTTTATCGATTCACTGACACTTCTGTGGTCGCCAAAGGTATACCTTGAGAACCTCTGTGGATTATATAACTCTAAAACGGGTTACATCACTTTTTCAAGAGTCTCTGGGAGGGGATTATAATTCCAGTTAATACATTGTCCACATTTGCTTTCATTTTCCTGTTTTTTGGCACTTTTCCTGTCTGTTGGCAATAGAGGTGGTTGTGAAAATGCAAGATATGCTATTAGGAAAGATCAAAATCTACCAAGAGACAAATTCATATCCCGGGAGTTTTATTTTTCAAAGGATGCAGGATCCTATTAGCTTTATTTTCCCACTGATCCCGGCAAACTGTATGTTTGTTTTTGCCACAGGCAAACATTCCCCCCCTTTTTTAGGGTTCACCTGTACAGCTGTACAGCACTTGTGCTTTGCTAGTGAAATCTATTGTACTTGTTATAAAAGGGACTTACATCCTGCCCCTTTCTGACCGGTAGTTTTGCATTTGGGATGCACCAACCCAAATGCAAATTCGCAATTTAAGTAATCACAAAATTTGCGATTGTGAATGCATTTAGGGAATCGCACATTGTGATTCCCTATATACAATGCATGATGCAATTTTAAATTGAAATTTCGCGATTAGGGATCGCAACTTACCATCAATTTAAAGTTGATGGTAATTTGCAAAAACATTAAGAAAATGCACTAAAATGCATTTTTCAAAGTTCCATGTTACATGCATACATGCCCTTGGGGCATGTGTGTGCGCAACATGTGGTGAATTGGCAATTTCAGGGGTGCATCAGTGTGTCCTTTTGGCACCCTTGCACCTTTGAAATTTCATGCGCAATTTGCGAGTACCTATCTGGTACTCATAAATTGGGCATGTAATTCCCATTTATTCCGATGGACCTTTAGGCCCATAGGAATAAATAGAAAGCTATTCCTTAATTGTGAATCCCAATTTGCAATTAAGGAATATGTAGGAATCGCATATTTTTTTGCGATTCCTACATGCATAAGAAATTACCATTCCTAAATAGCGATTTAAAAAAAATCGCTATTAAGGAATCACAATTCCTTATGCTGATGTATGTGCCCCCTAGTCTTTTACTCTTACAGTTTTAGATTCCTAGTAATTATGGTACTGTTCCACAAAATGACATTGAGGTGGTGAGATGCACACCTTATAATCCAATGTTTATCCAAATTTCAACCAATTCAGAACTTTGCCGGCGTACGTGCTTGCCGCGCTTCGCCTCATTGTGCTTCAATGATACCAGTTCCCCAAAAGACATTAATCTCCCCTGACCTACTTGTTGCTGGCACTGGGGGCACAGATAACAATATGTATTTGGGCAATGGTGTGCTCCTTGCTGTCTTTGGGCATGAGGCCACTCAGTAGATAGGAATCACAAAGGGAAAGGACATTACAATCTCAAAGAGCCCTATGGCCTTAGCACCGAGATGGATATGGCAGCCACATCGCACGACAAATCCATAATTGTGTGAAAAACGCTGTTACTCAGATATTGCCTTTCTCAATAAACCAGTCATAACACTTTTACAAAGTTTCAGTAACTTATTTTGCACAACTGCTCACCAAGCTAAAATGTACAACCCCAAGAAATTATTATTAATCTCATTGGTGAAACCTAATTGCATTTACCAATGCTTATTTCATTATCCGTTATAGGTTTCTTGCTTTAAGTAGTGTCTTAAGGCACCTTCAGATGCATGTAATAAGTTATAAGCCCATCTAATTACATTTGCAAGAAATATTGAATAGACGCCAGTAGGAGCAAGTTCTAGACGTAAAGCTTGAAGAGGAGTTGCATGACTTAAAGGAATTATCTTTGAAGGAACTTCCCATCACACACAATTAGAATTGAGCATTTACATAATGGGATATACTCATGGGCATGAGACAAAAAAGAAGAAATCTTTGCTCAATAGATAGATAAGAACCTTAAGTGTTGCCTTCCGGAAGAACTGTAAAACAATATCAAAGCACCTACGTGGGCCTTATTACCTATATGCAAGAAATGTGATTTTCCAGAGACTGAGTAAAAACCCTACCTAGGTATGTATATGTTTTTAATATGTTCAGCGGAGTTCCTCCCAAACTTCAGTTAAAAGGACGATGCCACTTATTTCCTCTAAAAGGCAAAACCTTGGTCTCAGTGATTTTTAGAATCAGAAAGATTTCCCCCGCAAATTTAAATAAAGCATCATGATTTTGCTGAAGACCGATGGAAATATGTCAAAGATTACAACATAGGCAGCATACAGTAAAACATGTAAATTTTAAAAAGCAATTCAAGGAGAAGCATTCTCATAATAAATCAAGCGGGTAGCTCAATAAAATACAGAGAAAACTAAAGAGGATCTAAAATACAACCCAGTTTCAATCCATTTTGAGTAAATATTTTAGGAGTCAATCCTTTATTCTACCCCATTAAAACTTTACACCAAGTAGACTTGTGGAGTGCAATAATCAGTCTTAATTGGTCAGTAGGAATCTCCAACTGACCAGTTTCTTCCAAAGAGTTGGTCTGTCTACCCTGACCAATACTGTGGAGAAATCAAGAAACACGGGGTATAAAACATGCAATTTAGAGACCATGTATTTGTCAATAACAGTTTAGACTATTGCAATGTTATCAATCACTGAGAGTTTGGGTCTAAAGCTCACCTGGACTGGTGTAATCACTACCACCAAATATGATGATTCATTAAGATGGTCCAGAATACTGGATGCAATGATCTATCCCATAGCGTCTAGAAGGGCAATTTGACAATAATTGCACGGGGGAAGAAAGAGCCTTTTTATGTAAGGGAACTTCTATGTTCCCTATCCGTGAAATTGGAATTTGCCCTGAAGCATAACAATAAGAGAAATGAGGGGTGAGGAGTTTGCTCCAACCTTCTGGATCGTTTTTCATTACTTTTCTTGGAATCCTATCTGAATCTACTGCTGTAGAAGCTCTTGCTTTCCTTATATATATATATATATATATATATGCTGATCTGTTTTTATTTCGGAATCTTTATTTGCTAATCAGGTGCATCAGGTATTTTTAATGTTTTTGAGGCTCCACATGTTTATTTGGAACTGAATTATGTGTATAAAGTTCAGAAAGATAGGCAGTCCATTCCGATGGGGAAGTGGGTATCGACGTGGGACTTTTCCTAGTGCCAGTAAATGTTGTAATAAGCTGAGAAAGGGTTTTGTGGTTTACATGTTGGGCTGCTTGCTGAAGATCCAACCCATTTTGATCCACAGTTTTTTGTTGATTGCTGAATGAATATTTCTTCTTTTATTGTACAGAACTTGAATTCCTTTGCCCCTAGAGACTAAAAATGAAATAAACTGTTGCCAAATAAGCTTAATCAGTTTAAACAAAAGTTCTTTGTCTTTGGGCTCTTTAGAGGGAAATACCTTTTTTCTTTTGAGGTTTGGACACTCCTGAATCTTTTCTTTCTTGGTCCCAAAAGGAAGTAAATAAATTATTAATTGTGATAGTATGTGTGGTAGTTAGTGACCAAGAAGACGTTTGCTGTAAATGCAATTGATCTTTAAATTTAATATTGAAAGGTCACTTCCTTGAACATACTCACTTTAGAGTAACAAGAATGTATGAAACAAGTCACAGCTGACTAATCAAAGATAGAAAAAACAGAGATCCCCCCTTTCTCATAAATGATGCCAGGACATCCCTATCCCCTCTCCCATTCAGAATCACACCATTTATGCTGGGAAACAAACCCATTAGCATTGTCCCTCGTTTGTTTGTCGTTACCTTCTGTGGGATATTGGATCTAAAATGTTCCAGGCTTCTTTAAGTTCCTTATTTTAATGGGCCATTAGTGCTGCATTGGAAATATTTACATTAAAATTGCCCAATATTGTCATTTGAGAACTCTCTTCAGACTCAATGATAGATAGATACTTTTCATTCAAAGGTCTCAGTTAATAGGGGATTGTAGTGTAATCCAGAAGGAATATAGATATTAAATAAAAATAAAATATCTACGATGTGAACACTTGGTTTGGGTAATTTCATCTTGATACACTGGATATTACTACAGGAGAGAGATATTATTTTAAAGTCCCACTGGATCTCAACAGCGAGAAGGATAGTAATACCACCCCTACGGTGGCCTTTTCTAACCCTTTATGCAGGAACGTCAATTAAATAATAGTTCCCCCAGTCACATTTTACCGTGGACCAGGTCTCTTGAAGGCAAATTATAGAAGAATTGAATTTTAGCAACTTATTCAAGTTGTGTATTTCCAAGCCCACCAAATTCTAGAAGATTATTTCTAGTTAGTTCTTAGATAGTAAGTTGTAGAAGCATTATTCCATTTATTTTCATTCAAATTTCTCCAAAGCCAGTACCAAAAGACATCAGCATGTTTATTATGTTATGGGCTTGTTTTGATTTTGTATTTCTCTTCTTTCTTGGTCAATTTGGATTGTGAGTATATCAATAGATCCACTACTGTACCCATTATATTTTAAATGAGAAAAAGAGGATGAGAAATTAACTTTACTATCATGTCCCTGACCTAAACTCTGTACTAAGGGAGATGTTAATGTATTCCTCCAACATCAAAAACAATTTTGTATAACCTTTCACAGTCTTATAACACTATTTAAGAAATGAAGGGGCATATCAGCAAGGGCCGGCGATAATTATCACTCAGCGCTCTTAGCATGAGGATAATTATCGCCGGCCAACTCTGAATTTTATCGGGGAGCTAGCGTGCTATCAGCAACGCTTATCTCCAAAGCGCAAGCTGCCAATTGTGAGATTATCGCTGGAAAATACAGCGATAATCCCACAAGGTTTGGCGATAGCTTGCTGATAGAGATAGACATACTTAGCCATGATATCCACCTTACATAGGATATCATGGCTAAGTCAGAAAAATACCAGACGTAAAAAAGCAGCGTTAACTGCGGTTAGCGCTGCTTTTTTTATCGCTAACAGGGTTAACAATATCCTTGATAATAGCGACATTTCTCCTATTATTTTACTCTGGAACGCTCACTTTGCATCTCATTACAGATGCAAGGTGAAGCGTAGAGTAAAAGGGTGCTAACATGCGAATTTGCGTGTTAGCACCCTGTTGCTGATAGGGCGCTAATTTTATCTCTGCTTTTTTGGCTTTAAAAGCCAAAAAAGCAGAGATAAAGTCCTTGTTGATATGCCCCCAAGTTAGTACAGAATTCTACTTGCTCTGTGGATAGGGAAAGAGACTGACTTAATTTCCGATAAAAAAAGGGAATGTAGTTGTAGATAGCTGCATAGTAATCCTAAATATTTTTGTCTATTTAGCGGCCCATTGCTATTGGGAAAGAGGTCAATGATCTCGAAAACTCTGAAGGTATTAGGAGTAATTTCAACCTTTGTATACTCGATGTTGGAATTTGCTGATGTAACAGCACGAGTAGATGACCTTCCTTCCGTTGGAGGTTCTGGGCGGGTAAATTCAGATGCATGCTGTTTTAGCACAGCTTGCCTTTCTTCTGCATAGTGAAAGGAGGGAAATGGAAAATACTTGTACTTCCTCAGTAGCTGTCTTTTTGTTGGTATTTTTCCACTTACTCATTTAGTTCCATTAATATAGTGATCATCTATCTTAGTCTGTGAAGTATATTTTATTCTTCACGACCTTCTTTTAGTAATTCAGCAATTTACTTTCCTCCTTTTCCTCCCCTTATTCTTTCCCTTTGTCTTAATGCTATCAGCCTTTTTTAGTGAAACTTTGTCTATTGTTGAAGGGTCATTAGATACAATGGGCACATTTTCTCTATCACTGGAGATTCTATGCATGTTACAAATTGGAAAACAAGAATACAACTCTTGATTTGATTTCTGAGAATATAGTACGAAGGGAATATGCTGTTCTTTTCTTGTTCCCCTTCCTTCCTTTTCTTTTTATTTTGCCTGTTTGAGTTGCACTTGACTTTTTGGGAGATTCTTATCTGATGGCAGTTCTGCTTTGATAAGTTAAAGATTTTAATATTGCTGTTTGAATTTCTAAAGTTTGATCAGAATTGTAAGTAGTCTGTTCTAGAAGTGTTAGAATAAAGTATCCGTTGCAGTGCCTGCATGGTTTCAGACATGTGTACTCAGGGAGCTAATTATGAAACAGGCACACTGCAGCACAGCAAGTCACCAAGGGGCATATTTATGAGTCCCTTGCGCTGCCAGAGTGTCACTTTGTGTGACGCACCAGTTGCACAAACTACAGAATCATATTGCTGAGGTTACAAAGTCACTATGTGTGGCTTTGAATGGCCTCATAGATATGGAGTAAGGCAAGGCATGCAAATCTCTGCATTGTATTACTCTGCGCTAGGGAGGTGTCCCATGGGCATTGCGGTGGGTGTTCTCTCCCATCATCCATGGATGTTGATGCGTCCCTAAATTTACAAAACCATGTAAACCTGGGGATGTGTCAAAACCTTATGCCTCCTCAGGGGAGGTGCAACAAGGAGAAATACAAGGAGAAATGACTTTATTTCTCCTCATGTTTTCCTCTGCCAATGCGTGCTGAATTCAGCAGCACTCATTAATAGAGGAAAAGACCTCCCAGGATTGTTTTTGTGCAGGAAAGAGCCCCTCCATGCTCACAAACAATCCAGCTGACAAAACAGCCACCCTTGCACCATGGTGCAAGGGTGCCTGCCTTGGTGCTCGGCTGCCAAAACGGAGCAGGTGCAGGGGGAAAGGACAGGAATGCACCGTATTGGATAAATATGGTGCATTCCTGCCCTTTCACTTCGACGTAGGGTAGCTCAGCAAGGTGACTTGCTGAGCTGCCCTACGCCAAAACCCCATAAATGGGGCCCCAAGTAGCTTGCTGCACTGCACTGCGTGAAAGAGAAAGGAAAGGAATGTGCCATATTTAAGGCAAAAGAGCACATTCCTGCCTTTTCATCTCTGCTGACTCCCTTTTGGCAGCCTAGCGCCTACGCATGCACCCTTGCACCATGATCCATGGGTGCCTACTTTGCATGCAGGAATTTTTTTGTGCAGCGACACCTTCTTGCACAAAAATAACCCTGAGAGGTATTTCCCTCTTTCTATGTGTGCTGCAGACTGATGAGTCTGTAAATGTATAAGAAACCATGGAAGTTGCATGTTGCAAGTTGCAATGCCCATGGAACGCATAACCATGGTAAGACAACACAGCGAATTACGCTGCGTTGCCATACTCCTTTTTATGTAGCCACTCAGGGCCACTGAAAGTGGCTTTGCATGGCTTCATAATTCTGAATCAAGGTTTGCATTGTTCTTGCATTATATTGCGTGTTGCAAGAGCGATGGAAACCAACTCCTAAATTGGCCACATAATCATTTGTGGGGTGGAAAGAAGACTAAAAGGGGGAAGTGAGGCGAGCAGGAAAAATTCTCAGAGTCATTTCTCTGTGCACTGTTAAAAAGTGCTAATGTCTCTCTCAATGGTTTATTTCTGGCAGTGTGGGGGTAACTGGCTCAATATCTGATTAAGTAAAAACCATGGGAGGAGCATATATTAAAAGTAACCTCAGGGGTTCTGCTGTTTGACTTTATAGGGAGATAGATGAATACTGTTTATTCCTGTGTTTAAAGAATCCTTTGGTGATGAAGCAGTATTGATTAATACTACAACATCTTGCAGTTCAGTATCAATCATTCTGTTACCTTGTTTTGTATCATTTTTACTTCCTAACAATACCTGAGGTAATTTGGGCAAAAATTCATGTACAGATCTTAAACCTTGTATTAAACCAACGTGCAAACATTTTTTCTTCACACTCTTTATTGTTTGAACTCCTCCTTGCAGCTTCATCACAACAGTTCAATTTCTAAGATTTAATATTGTCATTTATAAAAGCAATCCTTCTAATGGGGAAGGGACAAATCAAGAAAGAGCCAAACTGCTGAAAAACATCCTGAAGAAATCTGAAGAGATCATGCCAGACTCATCCCTCCTCAAGAAGTCTGCAATCACTGCCTCCACCCACAATAAGAAAGTATTAGAAGCCTTTAGAGTTGATGCACACAGTCTTATGGCTTAATGCTTCCTTTTCCTTTGGTGTCGATCAATTGAACAATTAAGCAGATGTATTGCCAATGTAAACTGTGAGAAAAACCAACAGATGCTGCAAAATGCTGTACCCTTCCCTTGGCTCCCCAAGAACGAGATGCTGCTAGTTCTTACAGTAGGCCCCCAGTCTGTACCCCACTTCCAGTATTGACGCTGACAAACTTCTGTAGCACCCACGAAAGCAGTCTGGGACTGAGGATTACCTGGAGTATCTGTGCTTCAGAAGAAGCTACGTCACCCCCAAAGGGCAACCCACAGGTCTGAGGGGCTGAGTTGAATTTGCTCATTCTCGGCTCGTAGCACGTTCTCCTTTGCCTTCAACCTCATCTTCACTGAAGCCAAACGATGAACCTACTAACTTCCCGGTTCCTAGTTTCAACTCCTGTGACAACAATTTGAGGTCTGGTGAAAGTTTGTGGGAGGGCACGATTGCATTGGAGAGCTCTGGTATGTACCCAGAAGTATAGTAGAGACCAGGGCCGTTCTGGCTGTAGCGGGCACCGTATGCTTCCCCGGTGGGCCACCAGGGTTAGGGCCGGTGTCAGACCCCTGGGGGTTGTTTTTGTTACCAGAGGACGGTTTTTCAGCTTAGCTGCAATATCAGCCCCAGCAACAAAAGCAGCACCAAGCATTCCACTAGCACACCCAGGGGCCGGCCGAGCTCTTTGCCAGGGCTGGTTTCGGTTCCAAGTCCGGCCCTGGCAGAGACAACTGCCGGGTGATAACTTCCAGGAAAATCTCTCCTAGGGCAACCTCCGGACTAATTCATTTAGAGATGGTAATACAATTTTAAATTTAAGGTATAACTGTGACTGAAGAATTTCTAATGTTTGTGTATTTTAAGTTTGCTTTGTATAGGAAGAATGAATTCAGCTTTTGTAACAATAACAAAGGTTTAACCTTTGTTTTTCCCATTGAATTTAATGTTTTCTATTTTTAATAAAAACCTTTGCAAATCATTGAGTTTATGTACACCAAGTGGAGTGCCAATGAGTGGAATGTGGTATAGTAGAGTGGAGGAGAGTATCCTAAAGTGCACTGCATAGAGTAGAATGTTTTAGAGTGAAGTAGAATGGAGTGGTATAAAGTAGAATTTGGTATAATGGACTAATGTAAAGTAGAATAGTGTGGAGTGGCGTGGCACAGAGTGGAGGGGTGTAGAGTAGAGTGGCGTAGAGTGGAGTGTGGCAGAGTGCAACAACATATAGTGGAGTAGAATAGAGTGCAGTGGCGTAGAATGGAGTAGCATACAGTGGAGTGAGGTACAGTGTAGTGGCATACAGGACAATAGAGTGGAGTGGCATTGAGTGTGATACCATATAGTGCAGTGTCGTACAGTGGAGTGACAGAGTGCAGTCAAAGTATAGTGAAGTGGCATACAGTGGCATGGAATAGAATGGAGTGGAATTGACTGGAATAGATTACAGTGGTGTGGCAAGCAGAGCTGAATACATTGAAATTTGGTTAGATTGGAGAAGTGTAGAGAGGAGTAGCGTAATGTACAGAGGCATAGACTGGAGTGGCATAGAGTGGAGTGGTATATAGTGGAGTGGCGTAACCTGGAATGGGGTAGAGTAGAGTGGACTAGAGTGCAGAGGTTTACAGTGGAATGGTGTACAGTGGAATACCATTTATTGGAGTGGCATACAGTGGAGTGGCATAGAGTTGAACACCATAGTGTGAAGTGCCATATAGTGGTGTTGTGTACAGTGGTATAGTGTAGTGGAGTACAGTGCAGTGGCGTACAATGGAGTGTGTTAGAGTGCGGTGCCATAGAGTGAAATACTATAGAGTGAAGGGAGGTACAGTAAAATAATATAGAGTGGAGTGGCATACAGCAGAGTGTTTTAGAGTTGACTGTCATAGAGTGTAGCGATGTACAGTGTAGTTACGTACAGTAGAATATTGTACACTGCAGTGGGGTTGAGTGTAGTGCCATGGAGTGGTGTAGAGTAGAATAGTGTAGAGTGGAGTGGCATACAGTAGAGCAGCGCACAGTAGAGTGGTGTAGAGTGGAGTGAGGTACAGTGTAGTAGCATCCAATGAAACAGCTGCATTGGGAGTGACATAAAGTATAGTGGCGTACAGTGTAGTGGTATACACTGGAGTGGCATACAGTGGAATAATGTATAATGAAGTACAGTAGAGTGGAGTGCCCTAGAGTGGAGTGGCGTAGAGTGAAATAGTGTAGAGTAGAATGAGGTACAGTGTGGTGGTGTACAGTGGAATAGCTGAGACTGGAGTGGAGTAGAGTGGAGTGGGGTACAGTGTAGTGGCATGGAGTGGACTGTTCCAGAGTGGAATTTCGTAGGGTGGAGTGTCGTAGAGTGGAGCAGGGTAGAGTGCAGAGGGGTAGACTGTAGTGGCGCATGGTGGATTAGCGCACTATGGATTGTTGTAGAGTGGAGTCTTCTTGAGTGGAGTGGTGTCCAGTGGAATAACGTAGAGTTAGTGGAGTAGAGTGGAGTGGCACACAGTGGAGTAGTATAAAGTGGAGTGGTGTAGAGTGGAATTATGTTGAGTGTTGCTGGCATACCGTGTATTGAAGTCGAGTTGAGTGACTTATGGTGGAATAGTGTACAGTAGAGTAGCATAGAATGGAGTGAAATAGGGTAGAGTGTAGTAGGGTAGAGTGGGTTGGTGTAGAGTGTTGCGGCGTAGAGTGGAGTGGTATAGAATGGAATGATATATAGTGTAATCGCGTAGAGTGAATTGTCATTGAGTGGAGTGGCATATACTGGAATGGCATACAGTGCAGTGCTGTAGACTGGTGTGGCAAAGAGTGGAGTGGTGTACAGTGGAGTGGGTATAGTAGTGTGGCATAGAGAGGAGAGGTGTATAATGGAATGGTGTATAATGGAGTGGCATACAGTAGAACAGAATATAGTAGGGTGTCTTACAGAAGAGTGGTGTAGAGTGGACTGGAATAGAGTGCAATAGCATAGAGTGGAGTGTCTTACAGTGGAGTGGCGTGCTGTGGAATTGTGAACAGTGTATTGATGTATACTGTGGTAGTGTACAGTGGAGTGACATTGACTGAAGTGTCATACAGTTGGGAACCATACAGTGGAATAGTGTACAGTGGAGTTGTGTATAGTGCAGTAGCGCATACTAGTGTGTTAGAGTGGAGTGGAATAGTGTTCAGTAGAGTGGTGTACAGTGGAGTGGCATAAAGTGGAGTGTTATACAGTGGAGTGTTGTAGAGTGGAATGTTTAGAGCAGATTGAGGTAGAGGGTAGTGGCATACATTGGAATAGTATAGAGTGGAGTCCCGTAGAGTGGAGTGACGAATAACGGAGTGGCATACAATGGAAAAGGGTACACTGGAGTGGGGTAGATTGGAGTGGCATAGAGTGGAAAGGGATAGAGTGTCAGAGCATAGAGTGGAGTGGCATACAGTGTATTTTTGTAGGGTGCAAGGTTGTAGAGTGGAATACCATAGAGTAGATTGTTGTAGAGTGAAGTGTGGTAGAGTGTAGTGGGGTAGACAGCAGTGGTGCACAGTGTTAAAGCAAACTATGGAGTGGCGTAAAGTGGAGTGCTTTCGTGCTATGTGAAATACAAATCTATATATGGGTGTGAGAGGGTGTGCATGGGTGTAAGAGTGGGTGTGAGAGTGTATGTATGGGTATGTGAGTGGGTGTGAGAGTGTATGTATGAGTGTCTGTGAGAGCTTCTGTGTATTTGACTGGGTGTGAGAGTGTGTGTATGGGTGTAAGAATGGGTGTGAGAGTATCTGCACGGGTGTCAGAGTGGGTGTCGGAGTGTCTGCATGTGTGACTGGGTGTGAGATGGTCTGCATGGGTGCAAGAGTGGGCGTGGGAGTGTCTGATGGTTATGTGAGTGGGATTGAGAGTATCTGTATCAGTGTCAGAATGGGTGTGAGAGTGTCTATACTGTGTGTCAGAGTGGATGTGAGAGTATATCCCTATGGGAAATTGCATGGGGAAAATGTGTTTTGGGACCCTCTCTTTGTCTCAGCACGCCCTTGATGGATCACCCCGAAATCTTTCAACACAGCAGCTATAGTGAGTGGCAAACTAGTTGTATAATTTCATGATGATTGGTCAAATGGCACCAAAGTTATTGGGAAAACAAAAAAACAATTTTCCTATGGATACTAGGTCCTCGCTATACCTACCTCCTGGAGACCGTGGTATGTGACCCGTTGGATAAAGAAATTTAGGGTACTCCCATAACCATTTTTAGCTTGAGCTGGACCCCCATAATGGTCCAGTTACTTATATATATATATTCGGGCTCTCTGATTCATTTGAGCCTACCAAGTAGGCAGTGTCCTACCCAGACATTGAAGTGCTTTTTTCGGTGAGTAGCACGCTACTCCATAATACAGAATGGAATAATGGTGAATTAGTAAAGGGAAACATGAAATAAATTTGAGCGGTGAACACGTTAGTCTGTTATTTGGATTGAACAAGTTAGTGGAGGGATAGAAGAGGGAAGGGTTTGCTGCCCCTGATGAGGTGTTGAAATGCTTTTTGGCGAGTAGCCCCCTACTCTGGAAGCAAGACATTGGAAACTTTTATGCTATCCTTTGGTGATGAATGAAGCTAACTGACAGCCTGCTTCTCGTGTTAAAGTAAACGTTTCAGTTTGCATGTCACAGTGTTTTAGTGACATGGTGAGGATATTTGAGAATGCACAAAATATTTGCTCTTATTTTTTATATTTCTACCGCACTAATCATAAATTCTGTTTAAAAAAACCAGTTGCAATTTGGCTGGAGCCCCCGGTAGAGGGGGAGATCAACCCATAGGGGTAGCTGTACATGGGAGTCAGTGGCAATGGAGGGGCCACCGCGGGGGTGCGAACAACGCAAGGGGGGAGCGTGATGGATGGAAGTGGGAGAGTAGGACAAGGTGGAGGAAGTCGATCACAGGGTGTTGGGGGCGGGGTGGATTCGGGAAGGGTAGTTGAGGGTTTTTGAATATACAAATGTCTGTTGCCTGTATGTAAATGTATGAAGGATATGGCAGACGTCTCTGGATTACGGAGCTCTGCATGGTGATGGCTAAATTGACAAAATAAAATTTGTTTAAAAAAAAAAAACAGTTGCATTTTGTTCATTTCTAAAGGAAATGCTTCAAGGTGACTTAAAGTGTGTCACTATTTTTTCTTATATAAATACAGAACTTTAGAACACTGTGGGAGGCTGCAGTAGAACAATTGGGGATTAACTGACAGACTGCTGATGTTGAAAGAACATGTTTTGCTCAGAACGTCAGAATTCCTTCTCACATGGCTGAGGAAGATAGCATTAACTTATGGAACATGTGCTCTTATTGAAGCTTCTGGAAGGTGTTCTAAAACCTCTATGAGAAAATCATGAGAGAAAACTGTTTTCTCTCACACATGGTTCATCCAATTCCAGCACCAGTCAGCATTCTTCACAGGCTAAAAACACCTTAGAACACACCACATTTGCTAAAATTAGTATGGTACCACCAACAAGTGATTTATATTGTGACTACAGTGTGTTACTGCCCTCTATATGTGCTTCTTTTTGTGTTACCGCCCTTTATATGTGCTCCTTTTTTGACCCTCAAAAACAGGCTTTCACTACATGCATTTACTTGGGGACCATGTCCCCTAGTCCTGTACTGACTGCCACAACATCTTGTTCATCTTGTGGCCAGAAAATCATGGAGGGCTCCCTTGTGAGCCCCCCCCCCCCCGCCACATGCTCCTTGGGATCAGGGTGTGCTCACCCTGCCCCTTATATATTTCTCTGATTCATTTCAGAGACACAGCGACCATATTCCTGAGTCCTGTAATGACCACCACAACACATTGTTCAGTGGCCAATGAGGATTGACTAGTCCCCTTTAAAGTGTCCAACCAACAGTCCAGATGTACTTAGTTTTTCAGCCCCTTCATGATCTCCCTTAGCACCTCTTTAAGTTCTAATTTCTTGAAAATGGCTGAACAGATTTACACCAAAACACAAAAAGCACACTCTCTGAATAAAGTTCTGACTTTTTGTCAAAGTTGGTGTAATTCCAATCAGAAGTTGTTTCTGTATCACTTCCCACATCTTCCTATGGAAATTAACATGGAAAATCAATGATTTAGGGCTCCCATTAGACTTTTTCCTTGCTTGACGGATCACCTGAAAACCTTTTCAGAAGGAGCTGAGGTAGATGAACTTTGGTATTGGAAAGTTTCATGAAGATTTGTGAAATGGCGCCAAAGTTATTAGCAAAGAAAAAGTGCTATTCTTATATAAACTCTGACCTAACTATAACTACACAGTGGCAACCAAGTCTGTTTAATATATACAGCTCTGGTAATGGAGACAATGAACAGACACTAACAGCTGCCATATCATTTCTTAATGACTAGACAATGGATCAACCACATAAATGATTATTTCACCCGTCAGGTATTTATTCACAGTCCAGTGCTTAGAGGAGGCAATCTATCTGAAAGGAACCATTTTACAGTGGTGTGGATCAACTGACCAAGAAATACTTCCCCCTGCTTTTGGTGTGCATATATACAAGTTCCTCCAGGATGGCGGGAATAATCAACAGGGGCTCAGGCAGCCTTTACTGTACATGGCTACAACAGCCATGTGTTTAAATACTATAGTGAAGTAGAGTCTGTTAGGGCACGTGGCCACAGCAACCCATGCAAGGTCCTCTAACTACAGTGAAGACATATAGGATTGCCTGTAACATCTCCGCTCCAGTGCATGCTCTATACATACTCTACTTGTGGATCTGGAACTGAAACCCTTCATCCATAGTGTGACTGCCAGTGTGAGGCTCCACTGTGCAAGGATTTTCTTGAGGGACCTGCTCTCTTCTTCTTCTTGCTAAGCGGTCAAATACACCTTTAGCCACCAACGAGGGCCCAGGTTGGTATACATACATTATTGAACCGAGGTTACGCTTTAGCATTAGACTACAAGCTCCCCTCTCTACTGGAGGACCTATAATACAAGAGTTTTGCAGCATTTATATTACCAAGCAGTAACACCAAGTAGGTGCCATAGTTTTATATTATTAGCATGAAGACTGTGTGCATTTATTCAGCACTATAAAAAGAGTGGTATCAGGGAGTTAGATCCTTGGTCCAGAAGAAAAGCCATGGGGTTTGGCTTGAAACATGTAGACCATTAGAAAGGCAGGTACATTATCACCTATACTTTCTACTTTTTCCACGTTTTTTACCATACTGCCATGAGGTCAGATTAAAAGAGCACTTACCTACCAGGGAGGTATTTTTAACTTTTCAAATAAGACCCCTCCACTCCTATTTTCATCATTTAGATTATATCTATAAGTGCTTCTGCATAATTTGTTAACCATCGCATGCCCAGTTCCGCAGCAGAACTAGATGAAGAAGCATACCACCAAGGGGTAAACCTAGTGGGTGAGGGTTATATAAGAAAACCAAGTGTTTTCTTTATCTTGTGGAGGGTTAGTTCATCTTATACAGATGGGTTATTTTGTTTTTGGTACATATCAGTAGGAGGACGAGCCCTTCTGAGACTTTCCTCTTATCTTGTCCTTTTTTTGTGTTGAGTAATGTTCCATACAGTGTGAGAAATAATTTACCAAGATTTTACGAGGCATGTGATCATGGGAAATCATAGAGCCTGTAGATGTAACCCTGTCACACAGAAAATCCAGTGAATTGTGCCTCTGAAGACCTTGGATATTGCTGCGATGCAATTTAGGTTAAGAATTTACCTTTACCGAGGATTGAAGGTTTGATTACAAAAGTGGGGTAGGCAAGTTGGCTCACTAAATCAGATTTAAGAGCAGCTTATCATCAGGTGAATTAGACATAGAGTCTCGTTATGATGACATTCATCAGTTTTCTAGAATGCTATTTGGCTTAGCTTGTGTAGTAGCCATTTTTCAAAAGCTAATACCAAAACTGTTTGTAAACAATTCATCAGTAGTTGGATTCCAGGTTGACATACTAATATTCACTGAAACAGAATCGGAGTATAACAAAGCCTGTGAAGACGCTTAACAGCATTAAAAAGAAAAAGAAACACACCGGACATGTGTATGAGGGAGTGCTGTATTATTGGGCAGCACACATGCTGGTAATAATGAACTGGCTATTTGCAGCTAGGCAGGATCCTTCTTTTTGCCTAGAACTTGAGGGGCTTGAGTCAAAAGGGGGGCTCCACTTCTTATACATGCCAGAGACCATGTTGTCCTCGCATGAAGTCACAAAAACAACACTGACAGAGTGGAACAATGCCATACGCCAAATACACTGGTTTAAAACCCCTACGCAGGAGACACTGCTATGGGTGGGTAACTGGCTGGCTTTTGCCAACAGGACATGCAAGTATAAAGGATAGGATATGATTGGCTCTTGAAACTGGGGATTGTGTTGTGGGAGAGACATATGAGATTTTTTGATGGGCTTAAGAGGTTGTACTATCTACACAACTCGCCATTTTTCAGATTCTTGCAACTGCTGAGCATGTTTAGCCCACTAGTGACATGGTTGGCTATGAAACCATTCGGGATGAATGGGATTTCCGGTTTGTATCAATCTCTACTAGTTTATGGCTAGACTCGATGATAAACTTGCTGCAAATGTGGCAGGAGGATGTAGGGACCTTGCGGAACAATGGCACCCTAGGTTCTTATGATGCTGGGCGTCTCCATCTTGTCCAGATTAATTATTGCACAGGGCCTACTATGCATCTGAATGGCTATGAGTAACAGGATGTAGGCCCAGCCCAAACTGCATCAGATGCTCAGAGGAAAAGGCAACTTTATGCATATGATTTGGGCTTGTTCAGATGTAAGGTGATTCATGTGGCAGGAGGAGGGGGACATGAAGGGAGTGTTGGAATGGCTTACTCCATTGAGCCCCAAAACAGTGTTACTGGGATTGTTGGATGAGAATGGAGGGTTTAGACCTCTACATCTGCTGCTGGGTGTGGATTGCACAAACACCACAAAAAGACATAGCACGCTGATGGATGACTAAAGACGCCCACATCCAAAGTGAGTGTCAAGGCATAGATTATTGTGCAGTTATGGAAAGAGAGATGTACTTAGCAAGAGATTGTCCTCACAAGTATGATGAAATCTGGGAATCATGGCAGGTATTCTTAAATAAGGGGTTTGCTTGATGGTGATGGATGGTGGTGGGAAAGGGGGTTTTATTCTTTGGATAGATGGTACAACGCTGGATGCCAGACTCGTAGGGAGGCCCTTCGTATATGGTGAGGAAAGTGTAGGGTCGTGTGAAATTATTGGGTCTGTATGTCTGTCATGATTGGTTATTTCGATACTATGCACTCTATTAACATGGAGGCTATGTACAGTTGGTGATGCAGATCACTATGTTATATAATCTGATAAACATTTTTGGGACAACAAGTATAGATTTTGGTAAGGCTTGTGGGAGAAACACAGGGTTGTTGGTGGGAAAAGTAGCATACTTACTACTACAGGGAATAGTATTAGGGAGAAGTTTAGGGAGGGCAAGGAAGGGGTTTAGAGAGGGACACCACCACACACACACAAAAGATTAAGCCAATTGCATTACTCTGTGGGTGGAGACAGGTAACTTAATCTTTCAAAGTAAGCTTGCACTCCGAGTCGTGAACACCAAAAGTAGCAAGCTTACTACAAAGTGAAAAATTACACAAAAGTGTAACTTATCTTTTATTTTTATGACTCTGAATTTTGTTTAACGTACATGTCCTCAAAGAGTGGGCTAAAGCACCTGCAAACTTTTGGGAAATATCCAGCAAAATAGAACTTAAGAGAAAATTATGCACCTCTCCAGCATTGAAGACTATGGTGCAGATTTACAAACCCTTTGAGACACTTTTACGCTGCCGTTGCGTCACTTTTGTGATGCAGCGGCATCGTAAACAATGCGCCACATTGAGACACATATACAGCGTGACGCATCTATGGAGATGCGTCACGTTGTAAAGTCCTGCGTCACATTCTACCTGCCTCAGGTATAATGTATGCAGGGTGGGCGTTCTGACGCAAGAAAACCTCGTAAAAGTGACGCAATGAAATCTACAAGATTTCATTAAGTCATTTTTATGACGCCACTGCGTCAAATCCTTACGCCTGCTTGAAGCAGGCGTAAGGAGAGACGCAGCATATTAGAAATAGGTATTCTAAAGCATTGCTGTAGTTGCGTCGTGCTTGTGACACGACTCCAGCAATGCGTTGCCTTTACACCAATAGATACGTCACGCATCTGTCAATCCTTGTACCACAATGCGCCGCATTGTAAATGCAACGCATCCATAGTGGCGCAAGAGGCTTTTTACGTGACGCAAACTAACTGACGCATCTCTGCTAATATGCAGAGATGTGTCAGTTCTTGTAAATCTGCCCCTGTCTCCTTTGCCGTTTTTAGGGGGGGATTGTGCAATTTCTATATTTCTTTCTAGTAATTACTGTAATTTTTATATTTGATTATTTTGCTTTTCAACAGAATAACATGAAAGTGCTTTCACTGAGCATATGCATAGGACCTTACGTATAGTGCATTCAAGAAGAAATATCAAAATATTATTGTGTCTTTTGAGGGAAAGGTAAGATCATTTGATACATTGTCATTTGCTCTTTTGTTTCACCCCACGTCAATAATTTCAACAGAGAAAAAGTTTACTTATCATTGAAGACTGCAATATTATCATAGGTTTTGTAGGTGGAATCCAATTATAGCGGTCACCAAACAGAAGTAGTCTTTAAAAAAGTGCTCTTTAAAATTACCCAAGCGAAGAACTGTGTTCCTGTAAGATGCATTCTACTATCAAACATTTACCTCATTTTAAAAGGTGAGCATTATGAAGTAGCTGATTTTGATTCATAAAGAATTTGCTGTGACTTACTCCTGGGATTCTCCTCACTTACTCCTGGAATTCAGTAGGAGTCAACAATATTCCAAATGTAGGTCACAACTTCTCACAGCAAAATCGTTGGTGAATCAGGTCCAGAGGTGTGTGCAATTTAAACTCTTCAAGAGATTTTTTTATTTGGTTTTTGAACTTTACACTTTATATGAGATTTCGTAGTTGCCACGGCTAAGCTGTGGAACTCTCTTCCCTCTCAGATTAGGGCCAGTCCTACTTTATTGTCATTTATAAAACAAATGAAAACATGGCTCTTCAATTAATAGGTTTTTTCATCTAGGTCATACCTTCTGAAGCACTTAGCGCTGAGAGAACTATGGGTATTTGTGCGCTTTATACGTTGTTATAACATAACATAACAAAAGAAAGATTAAGTATAAGGATTTCGCTCTAGAAACATCTAAATGTAGGCTTTGTAGAAGTTTCTCCAACAAATCCTACTTTTAAGACTGGTTTCCCCTACTGTTATAAACTTCACAAAGTGTTGGGAAGTTCACAAAGATTTTAAGAAAGTTCACATAACCTGCTGAAGCAAAGCACTACAATTTAACACTTGGCTAGTTAGAAAGCTTTCTTCTGCAAAAGGGTTGTAAGGTTTGACCACATCACTGATCACTAAAATATGTTGCTTTTTCAGACAGTGGAAATTGGGGCATCATGCCTTCAAGAAAAAAAGGTACCACACTCGTGTGTGACTTTGTCAACAGGAGACACTCTTGACCTATTCAGAGTTTTATTATACATTGGATGATGCAACAAAAATATCGCATGGCTTCTTTCCGGTATATTTGCTGATATGGTGTCACAGACTTTATTGAGCAATTAAAAAATACACACAAGGGAAAATAGTTCATTTTGTTGTGTTTTTTTAAAACCTGACTTTCTCCCGATCGAAGAACCCAGTTTCAAATATGAAAAGGGCACTTTTTTCTCAGTGACATTTAATTCCACTCCGTCTGCCAATGTTTCTGTGGCTACAATTGTTCCAGTAGTTCATGAAATAAAGCCCTTGGTTGCTGGCCTGGGCCGCTAAGTTGTCGTTCTTTCTGATTCGATTTCTCCATAGAGTTCTGCTAGTTTTTGAAATTCGGGCCCCCAGTCATCAAGATAATTGTAATCCTGCTCAGAATGTGTGGTGACAGAGTCAAGAGAGCTTATTGAGCCCGCCTCAGATCTCTGGCCTTCGTAGGCATAAGTCTGCAGTGAGTCGTACGGTGGCCCGCTAGTGTCAAGGTCCGCTTCCGCCAGTCTCTGCTCTAGGAACTCCTGAACGTTTATGCTGTCAAAGCTTGACGGAGTCTGGTGCCTCGGGGTCGAAAATGCCTCCGGTCTCACATCCCTCCGGTACTTGAGGTCCTCCGCAGCGGAGGGGTTTCTGAGCGCTGTGATGTCAAACGCTTCCGTGTCTTGCTCCCCGCCACCTTCGTCATCATAGGTGACTATGTTTTCCCTGATGTCCTCCTCAGAAATGATCAGTGGCTCCTTTTTGCTGCGACGAAGCGTGATGAAAAGGACCACAATAACTGCAGAAAAAAAAACATCAGATTAGTTCCATAAAAAACGAAATAACAGACAATAATTGGACTAAATAAAAGTCAAAATGGAAATCTCTGCTGAAACCAATATGGCAAATGAAATCATACACTTTATTTATATCACCAAGAGTTTCATAGAGGGATATTCAATTTCTAATACATTTGACACCTTTTTCTTTCTTTGTAGGTCGATCACCCACGTTTTAACTACACACAATTGGATAGATCTATATTAGTATTTTCACACATCTCCATTCCGTTGCTTGGCATTATACAATGTGGGACGATTACCTAACATTTTACGCTTGGTTTGCGTTACAAAAGTGACATAAACTGGCACAAAATGTTTATTTGTGATTTGCTTTCCAGCGCCTAAAACCAACAAAGCATGCGCACACCTTTGCACTATGGTGCAAATGTGCGTGCATGACCCTAGGCAGGCTGATTGTGCACTAGCGCTAAGTAAACAAGCAGGACAACATCATATCGTTGTAGGTATGGTGTTGTCCTGCTCTCTCCCTCTCACAAAATGCAGTGCAGCAACTTTGGGGCATATTTACAAGCCCCTATTGCCACCACAAAGTCACTTTTCTCGATGTTGTGGTGGCGCTAGGTCCTTCAACTTATTCACAAGGCGGAGTTAAGCCACTTAAAGTAGCTTAATGCTGCCTTGTAAATAAGGCACCCTTTCACACTATACTTATCGTGGAAGGGGAGGGCATTGGCTATTGTGGGGGGCTTTCCACTGCAACACCCATTGATTTTGATTGGACACCTTCCTGCACATAAACAATCATTTTTTTTTTTAATTACGTTTTGCAGCCTTTATGTGTGCTTAATGCATCACACACAGAAATTACAAAACACCATTTATAGATTGTTTATGTGCAGGAAGGGACAACTTCCTGCACATAAACAATCTTCTCCTGCAACGCAACCACCCTTGCACTAAGGGTCAAAGGTGCCTGCGTTGGTGGTAGACAGCTTAATTTAGCGGAGTTGAGGTCACAAAGGTAAAGGTATTTACCTACCTGGGGGTCCTGTTTGATGATAGGTGTTCATGGACCCCTCAGCTTTTAGCTAAGAAGAATAACGTAGGCAGAGCCTCCTCAGCTATATTAAGTTTTGCTCGACGCTTGGACGGCAAACCATGTGAGGCAGTTCTTGCCATCTATAGGGCGAAATCTCTAGCTTTAGCGATTTATGATGCCGCTATCTGGGGGTACAAAAAAGCGGATGGTTTACAAACCGTAGAAAATACATTTTTTCGCTCACTCCTCTCCGTCCCCCAGTCCTCCTCCACCTTCTCAATACACCAAGAATTGGGAATGGATTATGTTTCTGATCGTATTAGTCTGGCCCCTTTATTATTTTGGTTGAAAATATGGTTGAACCCTGAACTCTCTCTGAACCGACTGATTTTAAAAGACTGTATGGGTCTAGATAGAGCATTAGATATCCCGTGGCTCCTGTATATTAAGAAAACATGTTATAATCTAGGGCGCCCTGAGATCTATGACAACCCAGAAACAATTACCAAGGGGGATGTTAACCAGATCAAAGCCCAATTCTTGAACTTAAGGTCTTTAGAGCGGGAGGGGGAGGAACTTGATAAAGTGTCTGTAAGGGCCCCTTTTTTACTAATAACCTACCCCCAGATTGAGCCTTATTTTAAGATAGTCTCGAATTATTTTCACCGCTGGCTGTTGACTAGATTCCGTTTTAACCTAATACATTTTAATCTAGGGTGCTTTCAAGGTTGGTGCAAACCAGAAGATGCTGCTCTCTGTAAATGCGATGACAGCTCAATCCAAGACACTGCGCGCTTTATCCTATTCTGTAATCACTATACTGTAATTAGAGCAAAGTATATTTTACCATTGTTTCAAGGGAGAGGTTTTTATCAAGTTAAACCAGCACTGATGTACCTTCAATTACTTGACTCCCCATGGATCATTTTTAATACTGCTAACTTTTTGGTAACTGTGGTAAGGAAAAGGAAAAAACTTGATGCTCAGTCTGTATACTGTCGTTAGGGGCACATTTATTGGCTTGGTTGATCCTCTTATGAATCATTTTATACTGTATTTTGTAATGTTTTTACTTGTATGAATTATTATGATGTACTTTTATGATTTTAATTAATCGATTAAAGTGGTTTTGACTATGACTAAGCTTAATTTAGCACCAGCGCAGGGGGAAAAGGCAGGGCTGCACCACATTCTTGTAAATATGGTGCAGCCCTGTGTTTCTAAAGTGAGGGAGCATGTCGTTAGCATTCTTGGCTTAACAACACGCTTCGCCACTTTACTAGTAAATATTACTCTTTATTTGCATGTGTTCTGTCCTGCAAAGCACACATTAAATATTGGGAAAAAATGAAACTCTGCCTGACTGTAGTATTTTGTGCTGGAAGGCTACCCTTTGAGTACAAAACCTATACTGGACATCACACACCCACCTTTGCACTATGGTACAAGGGTCTGTGCATGGCAGGCTCGAAGAGTGCCAGCATGGGGGGGAGCCCTAATTCTTTTTCAACATGACACTGTTTTGCCCTCTCTTTTCCATGCAATGCAGCACAGTATCTTTGGATGCTGTGCTGCAGTGCATGACATGTTAGGAAATCTACACGCTGGTCTTTGAAGAACGAAATAGCAATGCTATCAAATATAAACTGTGATCTACTGCAGAGAGAACAGTAAACATTTACAGGATAGAAGCGGCCCAGTACCTAAGCTGCTCATTCTGAAATCAGAGGACCTTGGGTTAGAATCGTGGCTTTCGGGGTGTGTCTGAAAATCACATGACTCTATGTTTAATCTAACTCTGTCTAAAAAGAAGTGTGAATCCCCAATCGATCCACATGATAATGGATCCTGCCCCAACACCCCTATTAGGCCATGATTCCGAGGTGCTCTACTGATGTGTCGATAAGTTTGATTTTACAATTACCATGTATTAATTCTGCATCAGTACCAGGAAATTACAAGTTATGCCCCAGGGGGTGGGGAATTTGCGTGAGAGACTGGATTTACAGCTCCTACAACCACAGTTCTTGACTCATAATCAAGGCCATGGTGTACAGCACTAGTGTACAGCAATCCATTCATCCCCAGTTCAGTATGCATTATATACTTGCCAAGGCTTTCATCACTTAATTCATGTTCATAACTTATTCTATTGAACAGGCAGTTACTAAAACACAGTGCAATGTAATATTCAGGAAGGAGTGGGATTGGAAAAGGGAGGCATTGCTGAATAAAGTACCCTAGAGACCAATTTGAGAAACATTGCACTATTTTTGTTCTTTTGAAATAGAAAATGGAGAAAGAAAATCACAGAAGTGTTTTTACTTGAGGACCAGCATGAGAAAATGGACTGTGGAATCTTTGGTACACATTTAAAAAAGCTTATTCTACTTGCGTCACAGAGATCTTAACAATGGAACCAAAGTCCATGAACAACACTTTTTTCGATTAAGAAGTTTTGCCTTTTCTACTTACGTCATAAAAAAGAACAAACAGATGTTGCTGCAAACTTAGTTTAGTTTTATACTTTTGAAAAACGAACAGAATAGATTTTCTCAACTCCTTACTATGGGGCATATTATCAAGCCAGGCGATAAAATTATCGCTGCTTTAGCGGCAGAAAACTGCCGCTAAAACGGCGATAATGGGCTTGATAATATGCTCTATGGAATTCCAATTGAAGCTCAGGTTAGATGTCCTTCACATCTAAGATGGGCTTCAATTGGAATTCCATAGAGCATATTATCAAGCCCACTATCGCCGTTTTACCGGCAGTTTTCTGCCGCTAAAGCGGCAATAAATTTATCGCCTGTCTTGATAATATGCTCCTATGTAAGCACATCAGAATTAACATGAGGTTAACGTTGGCCTTTTTTCACTGGCATAAATAAAATTGCTCAAATTCATGGAACAAAGCTGCAAAAATGGTGCAAACGTATTTCTCTGAAGGTATTTCGTGATTAAAACGGTCCTGTAATATATGTCCAGTATATATTTAGTAAAGAGACAATAATGCATGTGAGAGGTAACAATGCTACAAACATTAATGAAATGGTCGCTGCACGGCTGGCACCTCTTGACAGACCCCCAGAGACGGAGAGGACCTAGCTGTTAGCAGGGCTGCCATTGGAAATTGGATGGTTCTCATCATGAATTCTCCAGCCACAAAGTTGGCCCTTAATAGTAGTTCTGAAAGTGTGTAGGGAGCTAACACTCCAAAATCGGAATGATAAGTGGAGGGTTCAAGGTCGCAACTGAGCTAGGTTACATGTGAGCAGAACCACATCACTATATCATTGGGTCCTGGGCCAGCTTTAGTGCTGGTGGTGCCTGGTGCAACAATCTTTTTTGGTGCCTCCCCATGACCTGCTTCTTGGATTCCCTCACTACCACCTGGCAAAAGTGCCCCTTGCCTCTGCATAGCCCCTCTCTAACATACATTTTTTTTTAAAAGCACTGGCAAGGGCTGGCTTCACTCATCCACTCAGCTACCCACATAAAATACAGAACTGTTCATTACAACAGGCATATTAACCATATGTGCTACTTTATGTGAGTCAGAACTACCACTAGACAAAACTCTCATCCCTTTCTCTATGAGGAACATTAATCAAAAGAGTTACCTTGACATTTTTCTTGCTGCCTGAAAGCTGGACGCACAAGTAACTCTGCAGCAGGTACTTTTAAATCGTACGTAATTGCTTAACAGAGCGCCCCCCCCCCCGATCCCGCTGAGGTCAGTGCCCCCCCACCAGGTCAGCGCCTAGTGCAGCCGCACCGGTCACACTGCCTTAAAGCCAGCCCTGGTTGGGTCTGGTATCTCAGGGCTAATGCATAAACAACATTTAGCTGTGATAAGTATTGTCATAACAGGTTCCAATCCTGGCAGCATCATTTAAACTTTCATTCTTATAGGGTTGATAAAAACGAGTAATGTTAAGTTGGGCAACAATACATATCTGCTATTCAGTGTCAAGTGTCCCTGAGAGAGAACATATGATTTCAAAATGTATGTTTTGGCCCAGATTTACAAACAATTCATGCAACACAGCCCAGCAACTTTAATTTAGCTGTCCTGTGTTGTGTGAAAGGCAGAGAGCAGAAAAGCAACAGATCTTCTGAGATATGGTGGTGTTTTCCTCTCTCCCTGTGCAGGCACACTTTAGGCTACCATGCGCCATTGTGCAAGTGTGTGTGTGTTCTGTAAGGAGTAGCTTTTTCATGGAAGGGGACCCAACCAGTACAAATGCTATCTGTTAGACCTGACACCATTGCTGTGGGTATCCCCTGCATTTTTTGCTTTTGCCTCCTGTGTTTTTGCTGTGTGTTGGAAACCGTTTTGCTGGTCTAGATGCTTTGGGCACTTTGTCACTGCTGTTCAGTGCCAAAGTGCAAGTACTCACTAAATTGTTGCTATGGATTGGTGTTTCCATGATTGGATGAATTGATTTACTAGTCAGTCCCTACTACAGCGCACTGTTTGTGCCCAGGGCCTGTAAATCAAATGCTGCTAGTGGGCTTCAGCACTGATTGTGCCACCCACATAAGCAGCCTGTAAATATAACTCTCTCCTGCCATAGCAGAGCATGTGTGCAGTATGGTCCTGCCATGTCGACCTGGCAAGCGCACACACTTGCCAGGCCCTAACTTTCCCTTTTCTCACATGTCAGTCACCCCTAAGGTTGGCCTAAGGTAATCCTGTGGACAGGGTGCAGTGTATGTGAAAGGTAGGACATGCCCTGGTGTGTGTGGCATGTCCTGATAATTACTTACTGCCAATTTCGTTTTTCACTATTGCAAGGCTACCTGTTACCACAGGATAGAATGGGTATCAATCAATCAATCAGGGGCTTATAAAGCGTGCTACTCACCCGTGAGGGTCTCAAGGCGCTGGGGGGGGTGCTCCAGGACAGTCAAATAGCCAAGTGTTTAGGCTCTTTCTGAAGGTGTGCAGGGTGGGGGAGCGTCTGATGCTGACTGGGAGCTCATTCCAGGTCTTTTCTGCTACGTAGGAGAAGGCTCTCCCGCCTGCTCTGGTTCCGCGGATGCAAAGGGTCTCTGCCAGGGTGAGGTTGGCGGAGCAGAGGTTCCTTTTGGATATGTGGAAGGAGACTCTATAGTTGAGGTAATAGGGTCCGATGTTGTGGAGGGATTTGTAGGCGTGGCTGAGTAGTTTGAATGTTACTCTCTTCTCAATGGGAAGCCAGTAGAGGTCTCGTAGATGGTGAGTCATGTGCTTGTGTCGTGGGGTTCCTAGGACGAGTCTGGCTGCGGTGTTCTGGAAGGTCTGGAGCTTGTGTAGCAGGGTCTTGTTGATTCCGGTGTAGAGGGCTTTGCCGTAGTCCAGTCTGCTGGTTATGAGTGCGTGAGTGACCGTCTTTCTGCATTTGGGGGGAATCCACTTACAGGTCTTACGGAGTATGTGGAGGGAGTTGAAACAGGAGGAGGCAACGGCGTTGATCTGGCGGGTCAGGGTGAGCGAGGAGTCTAGGATGATGCCTAGGTTTTGGGTGTGTTCCATCAGGGTGGGTGGGCTTTCAAGGGCAGAGGGCCACCAGGAGCTCTGACCTCTGTCTTCTACGAGTTCAGTTTTAGGAAGCTGTCCCTCATCCAAGCTGCAATGTCTTTCATCCCTTCTTGGAAGCTGAGCCTGGTGTCTTCGGGGTTCTTCGTGAGAGAGAGGATGAGCTGGGTGTCGTCGGCGTAAGATAATATGCTGAGCCCATGTTGTCTGACGATGGCTCCGAGGGGGGCCATGTAGATGTTGAATAACGTGGGGCTGAGTGAGGATCCTTGGGGTACTCCGCAGTTGATCTCAGTAGGTTCGGAGGGAAAGGGAGGGTGTCTGGTCCATTGGGTTCGGCCGGACAGAAAGGAGTGGATCCAGTCGAGGGGGGTTCCCCGTATACCGGCGTCGTGTAGTCTGGTTGCGAGAGTGCGATGGGAGACAGTGTCGAAAGCCGCGGAGAGGTCTAGTAGGATGAGGGCTGCGGTGTGGCCCTGGTTGAGTAGCATGCGGATGTCGTCTTATAAACATAACTACCCCTGAGAACAAGGTAGCAAAATAAAGTTTAGTATTCATGAACTCAGAATGTTAAAGTGCATCTTTTAGTGAGGGTGATTTTTACATTCTGTGTTTGAAAATACCACTTTTAGAAAGTAGGTATTTTCTTGCTTAGCCATCCAGTGTTCCTCAGCTAGGTTTGTGTATCGCATGTCTGGATTTTAGATGACAGGGCCTGGGGAAGAGTAGTGGTCCCGGAGAGCCTGATGAGTCAGGGCTGGGCTGAATAGATCTGGGCTGCATTTAGAGTAGGGGGAGGAGATTTCCTTTCACCTGAAAGGGCATGGTCTGCCTTCAACAATGCTGTCTCCACCTCCTGCCAGGAAGCTGAACCAGTGAGGACAGAACTGGTTTTGGCAGGGTACAGACACTCTCTGCCTTCAGAGAACAAAGGATTTTGCGATATAAATATTGGGGCCCAGACGCCAGAACTTTAGATCACTTCTGTAAATCAAGAGGAACCTTTGCCAAGGAGAAGAGCTGGAGAAGCGAGGGGCAATACTGTCCATGTGATGTTTGCTGTCTGGGGTTGGCCTGCAGTGGCTACTTGCTGCCAAAGAAAAGAAGAAGAGGACTTTGCTGTTTAATTTGTCGCTTGCCTGAGGAAAAGATCTCCAAGGGCTTGAAACTGATCTTGCCTCCTGTTCTGAAGTCTCAGGGACACAAAGACGTCACCACCAGCTCCCTTGAACTGCTTTGCTGGGAGTTCTCACCTGCAAAGTGGTGCCTACTGTTGTTTCAGACGTCTAGAGAACTGTTTTCCACTGGGAGCTGGAAAATCAATGCAACTTCGAGTGCACCGATCTCCGAAGTCCGAGATCATCGCACCGCAAGAGTTCATGCATCATTCTGGATCATCGCATCGAGGCACCAAGGTTGTCGCATCGTTGGGGGACGCAGTAAGAAACCGATGCATCACCTACCCATGCAGTAAGAAACAGACGGATCACCTCCTCTCATGTAAGGAACTGACTTGTCACCACCCCTGGAGCAAGGAACCGATGCATCACCTTCCCTGAGTGAAAGAAACCGACGCATCACCTTCCCTGCGGCCCGTCTTCTTTGCTTGTGTGACGCATCCAAGGTACTTTATGTGAAAAGTGTTGCATTTGCAATTTGCTTTGAACTGAACTATTTCTACCATCTGAAAGTCATATTTTTATTACTGTATTGTGGATTTTTGTCATTTGGTCTTGTTTTGGTTTAGAAAAAGATTACTTTTTTTGGTGTGGTGTCCATTTGCAGTGTTTTCACTGTATCGCTGTGTGTGTTCACAAATGCTTTACACACTCACTCTTAGATAAGCCTGTCTTCTTGTGCCAAGCTACCAAGGGGGTGAGCAGGGGTAATTTTAGAAGTGTCACCCCCTTACCCTGACTAGAAGCAAGGGTCCCTATTTGGACAAAGGTACCTACCTCTGGCAACTAGAGATCCCCATTTCTAACACTATCCTTAACCACTTTTCCTGCTTTGTGTGTGTGCTGTTGTACAATGCATTCAAAGTAGGGAAAGCTAGGAGAAATTAAACATTTTTTGTTATGGCTTCCTCAAGGAAGTGTAAGATTTTAGTGCAAATCCCTCACTAGGAATATTTATTGATAGTGATTTGCATCAAATCCCACGGATGGTTGCATGGAAACACCCAGAAATTACCCATGGATGCCTCTTAATACAAAGTAACACAAAGTAACACAAAGTAACACATAGTTCAAATTAGCAAAACTTTGGGATACTGTCAAATGCAAATCCTCATTTGCTTTGGTAGTAAATTCCAGCATAACACATTGTGTTGGGTCTGAGGTACAAGAAAACGTAAACCTGGCACAAAGCTTCAGTATATCTCGGCCGTAATGTTTTAGGTGATGGTTTGAGCAAGATATGGCAGTTGACAACCCACTGTCTGATCTGAAACCTCTGTCTGTCCTTTATAAAATAAACACTTACCTTGCAGTTGGGTCCCGCGTCTCTGCTTCTGCCCTCCTGTGTCCGATTCCAGGAACATGAATCACAGGCCAGGCTCCTCTGACCAATCACAACGTTGCAATGCAGCATTGTGATTGGTCTGAGTGCCGCAACACGGCTCTTAGCCAGGGGCTGGAGGGGTGGGCATGCTCTCCACACAGGCTGTAAAGCAGCCTGCATGGAGAACAGAGATGGTGTGCACAACTGTTTTGGGCGGCCTGAGAGGGCAGGCCAAACAGTCATTGCGCACTTAGGGGGGTTCTACCAATCCTCCCCTGCTCTGCAGCTCCACCCCCTCCCTCACGCAAAGCTGCCGCAGTAGGAGGACAAAATAAAATGATAATAACATTACATTATCATTTTATTTTTTCCTTTCTTTTATTGCTGCAGAGCAGTGGGGCGACGCTACTCCACCTTAGCGGAGGAGCCGCCGGTGGCCAAAGTGTGTCAAAATGAGGCGGTGGAGTAGAGACCATTCTGAAACCCAGTTGAGATGAGAGGTTTGGGTGCAATCTGCAGGGCTGCAAGCTGAAGTATAGAGGGAGAGGAAGGTACATTAGGGCATATTATCCAGCACAGCGTTAAAATTATCGCCGCTTTAGCGGCAGAATGGGCTTGATAATTGAGAATTCCAATAGAAGCCCATGTTGACACCAGAACCTGGGCTTCTATGGGAATTCTCAAGGGCATATTATCAAGCCCATTATCACCGCTTTGGCGGCAGTATTCTGCCGCTAAAGCGGCGATAATTTTAACGCCGTATCTTGATAATATGCCCCATTGTTGCCACAATAAATGGGTCATCTCTTAAATGACGTCACAGTCTCAGAACTCACATAAACATCCTAAAACATGTTTATTGTGGATTGCCTGTTGTTGGTGATTGTTATAGGTGAAGGGCTGGGTAAAAGGAACTGTTTTGTTTAATTTATTTTGAACATCTACTCGTTTGTGAGCACTGTTGTAGTGTTTGGCTATTGTAACGCCCGTTTGAGCATCCAGGTACCTTGCAATACAAACAGTTATGTCGCACTGTAACCCCGGAACATGAGAGTGCAAAACACTGAAGCAAAATGTTCATATTTCTCAAATTCAATGCGATCAGCAAGAACACTGGCTGAGTGAGGGGGATCAATACTAAAACCTACGACTTATAAACCAAACCACAATTTCAACAGCAGGAGCTTTTCAAACTGAGCGTTTCATTGGTCTCTCTAGCTGCAACTAAATGAATACGTTCTGCAACAATCCTAAGCCAACAATTGTAGCTTGGGTGCATGCAGAGTGTCGCGCTGCAGCAGAATTGGCAGAACTCAAAAGCAATAAACAAAATATATTAAAAGCTACGTGCACAGTACTTTAATAAGCGGTGATTGGGTCCCATTGGGCTCAATGTTTCCTCCTTTAATATGTTCATGAAAAATATATGTCGGCTTCGACAGACTGACGGCAAACTAGATTTCAAATGAATGCGGATGATCTATTCAAATAGAAATCACTTCAGCAACAGTTGCACGCTTTAAAATGCTATTGTGTAGCAATCCTCATGAGCGGATACACATCTAATAATAAAAACTAATGTCATAAAAGTTATTCTTTTTATGGATTTTACTTCGAAGAAGGAGCTAATAGGCTGAATGTTTCAATTACAATAATGATCAGACCTAAGGGGCATATTATAAAGCACGGCGTAAAAATGATCACCGCTTTAGCGGCAGAAAACTGGCGCTAAAGCGGCGATAATGGGCTTGATAATATGCCCTGGAGAATTCCCATAGAAGCCCATGCTCTGGTGTCAACATGGGCTTCTATTGGAATTCTCCAGGGCATATTATCAAGCCCATTATCGTCGCTTTAGCGCCAGTTTTCTGCCGATAATTTTAACGCCGTGCTTGATAATATGCCCCCATGAGCCTTAGTTATAGTTTTGCGGTGTGATACTCCCTCAAAACGTGACTGATATTACGCCGGTCATATTACAAGTGATACATTTTATAATGCACTTGTAATAAGGTGGGTCTGACATCTCCCCCATTGTGATGGAGTATCCCGTTACCCCAAGCTGCAAATAAGGCCTTAAGTACTCAATTTGTATCTGTAAGGCTCTGTACAAGGCAAACTGGCTAATATTAGGCCTGGGTGAAATTTAAATTACGCTGCCAAAATTAACCTTACCCTTTTTCCGAGAAACGAAGTAATTGCACCATTACTCTACGTGGCGTAACTATGCACTATTCACAGTAAAAACTCACAGCGACTAGTGCCATTCGCAGTTGTGCATAGGAGCAGAATGCAAGCAGTTATTGTTTG
Source organism: Triturus cristatus (assembly GCF_964204655.1). Classification (NCBI taxonomy): domain Eukaryota; kingdom Metazoa; phylum Chordata; class Amphibia; order Caudata; family Salamandridae; genus Triturus; species Triturus cristatus. The sequence continues at coordinate 115,832,129 of NC_140588.1, forward strand.
CAGTGTTTTTATTTAAATGTGGTCTTGTGCCAAAAACTGACATAGGGACACCTTTTAAACACATTTTGCACAAAATTATAGTATGGATTGATAGATTAGCATTTTGTGTATGTTGGACATGGCCCTCTTTGCCGGGTCACTCTCAAAGATTTTGCCTTCTTCCGTGTTGTTTTGCTGAATTTGTTTTGTTGGCTTTAGGACTCTGTGCACTTTACCACTGCTAACCAATGCTAAAGTGCTTGTGGTCACTCCCTAAAACATGGTAAAATTGGCTTACATCTGATTGGCATAATTAATTTACTTATAAGTAAGGTATAGGAAAGTGTTATGCCATTATACCCAGGGCTGATATAGTAAATGATTTAAGTGGACCTGCAGCACTTATTTAGCCACCCACTTAAGTAGCCCCTTAAAACATCCTTTCCAGCCAGTGTGCAGTTTTAAGCTGACAATTCAGCTTGCCAAATAAACCGTTTTGCCAAGTCTTTTTAGTACATATGTCACCCCGAGGGTGTGCCCTAAACAGCACATAGGGCAGTGCACATTGTATTAAAAAGTTGGAAAAGTAATTTTAAGTTTTACATGTCCTGGTTGTGAAAAACTCACACATCTATTTTTCACTACTGTTAGGTCTTCTTCTCCCATAGGATAACATTGGTTTACCCTTTTACATTTGATAAGTGATACCTTGTGCTTTGGAATACGTAGAAATGTCATGTTTGTTGCCTGATGAATTGTAATTTAAAATCCTCCCTAATGATAAAGTTGGATTTTAAGTCACAATTTCTGAAAATGCCACATTTAGAAAGTTGGCATTTTCCTGTCCTAGCCACTTGGTGCCTGCACTCTGTTTCATGGGTCATATGATTAGGTGTAGTTTGCAGTTGAGTCTAGTAACGTTAGAGACCTACAATGGTGTGATGGTAATGCTAAGTGAGAATGCGTGTGAATATGGTTCCCATCATCCACATGACGTGGTTGGCTTCATCATCTGGGAAACCGGGACTGAATTGAGAACCATCTTCTACTTGAGGATTGTAGATATTGGTCTCATAAGTGTCCCAGACCTCTTGATGGTATCATGTTTCAATGGTGATGAAGGAAAGATGTTTTGGTAGTAGTTATTGAGGATGATGACTGCAGTGCAAAAGAAGAGTGCTAGTGAGCAAGTGCTGTTTAAAAATTGTCTATCAAGGCACAAAATAAACTTTATTGGAACGCTACCTTGATGGCAATGATTAAAAACAGTGCTACAACAGTTTCAACAAATAACTGTGGTGGAGATGGTCTACATGTTTCAGCTGTCGGATATGATTAATCCTAGCTTTCATCAGGACCAATAAAGCTACTGCATAAGTAAATAGTGCCAAAGTAACCAGAAAGTTAGTAATTAGTGCCAGAGTAACTGGAAAAGATTGAAATACAACCTGAACCCAATTTGTGGGCCAAGAGAATCCGTGGGGAGTAGGTTTTGTTTTATGGACCTGCACGGATAAAAACAAAATAAACACACAACAACAAAGCATAACCATCAATATCATAATTATGTGAGGTCAAAAACAATGCATCCAGAGAAAAATATCAAGTATGCTAAATTAATTACTAACTTTCTGGTTACTTTGGCACTATTTACTTATGCAGTAGCTTTATTGGTCCTGCACTCTTCTTTTGCACTGCAGTCATCATCCTCAATAACTACTACCAAAACATCTTTCCTTCATCACCATTGAAACATGATACCATCAAGAGGTCTGGGACACTTATGAGACCAATATCTACAATCCTCAAGTAGAAGTTGGTTCTCAATTCAGTCCCGGTTTCCCAGATGATGAAGCCAACCACGTCATGTGGATGATGGGAACCATATTCACACGCATTCTCACTTAGCATTACCATCACACCATTGTAGGTCTCTAACGTTACTAGACTCATAGTTTTCTTTGTGCATTATATTATTGATTTGGGGATTTCAAAACTATTATGAGTCTTTAAACTTTATCCCTTGGACCCCCACTCCTTTTTGAGATACTTTAATATAGTAGTTTGCAGTTGTTATATTTCTCCCAGACATACACATTAGGGGGACTGGTGTTGGCAGGATGGGCTACCCTGTCAGGACGGGGAGGAGCTATGGACAGCTCCACTTGCACTTCTCCACTCTTCTCCAGCCCCACTTGCACTTCTAAACAGATGCACAAAGAACTTCACATTAGCCTTTTTTGCCCCCAGACATCTTGGGACCAGGGCAGGAAGGCCGGAAGTTCCAGACACATCTGTAGTGGGAAAACTCCACAACTTTTCTCCACTTCAAAGCTGCCACCAGGTATAAAATTAGAACCCTTACACACTTCCTTTTGCGAACTTCAGGAACTACAAAAGACTCTCAGAGGACTGTGGGGCTGCCTGTCACCTGCTGTGTACTTCACAGGACTGCCCTGCTGCACCAAGAGGACTGCCCTTCTGCCTGAAGCTTGCCTTTTGCTCTCAGAGGTCTGCTCTGCTGCTTGACATCTGCTTTCCTGCTTGAACCCATAACTTCCAGAGTGACTACAAGGCCCAGTTGGCTTGCCGACTTTTTAGAAACTGGGTTACTGATTGACTGAGGTATGAGCCCTGGTCAAGCAGCAACCACAATCCTAGTCAGGGTAAGAGGCCAGAAAAGCCTAAATTAACCAGTGCTCACTCTCTGGTTGCTAGGCACAGAGCAGTCATGTTTAATTTAGAGGCTTTGTCTAAAGTATATGTGCAACACTTCAAACAGTAAAATAGTGACAACACCACACAAAAAGGATCCCACACCAGGTTAGAAAAATAGAACTTAGTTTAATAAATAAAACAAAACCAAAACAACAAAAATTCAATCAGTAGAACCAAAGGTATTGGACTTTAAAGTTTATAGTATGAAATACAGCCAAAAAGCACAAAGCACTATTGGGGGATACATGGTCTTGCAGGACCAGGACAAAATCACAAGGTTAGGCCGACCGCGATGGACATATACAGGGACCCAGTTAGGCCTGCTAAAAAGAGTAACTTAAATCCTGGTTGCAGACCTTTGCATGGATCCCCATCAAAGACGCTTTGTGCAGCTGCGGTAAATGTGTTGGTTCCAAGATGTGGTGAGGCTGCGGTCCTGTTGCACCAAAGTTCAGGATCCCATCAACGGGGCCTGCAATGTGAAGTCCGGTGTCAGGGATGTGATACTCAGCAGAGGCTAATCATCGATTCTGATGAGCAGTGAAGCTGCGATGCAGAAATTCAGCATCATTGTAGAGGCTTCAGTCAATGAGCAATGTGAGGAGCTTCACCGGGAAAAGCATTTCTCAGCGACGGTTCCGAAGGCAATGCATCCGTCCCAAGATGCGGATTGTGGCAGCGATGCAAGTCTTTAAGATGGGTTGGATCCACGCAGCAGCAGCAAAGCGTCAGTTCTGCTCTGGGATGCATTGCTCAGCAGAGAAAAGGCATCAGTTCTGATAGCAAGCACCTTAGGCCCACTTCAAAGTGTCCAGGACTGGGGTTGCACCACTTGGCAGGGTAGACTCACAAATGGAGGAATCCAGAGGCAGGAGTTGAAAGCTTGTTATGTCCCTAAGGCTTCAGATCAGGAGGCAAGCCAACGAGCCCTTGGAGTCGCTCTGGGTTCTGAGGTCAAGAGACGCAGGTCCAATCCTTCTCACCCAGGCAAGAGGGCAGCATATCAACATAGTAAAGCAGGAGTCCAGCAGAGTGCAGTCCAGCAGAGTGTCAGTCCTTCAGCAGCACAATAGTTATTCTTCCTGGCAGAGTATCCACAGGTCCAGAAGTCTTCTGAAGTGGTGGTGTCTGAGGTCCAGTACTTATACACAGTGGTGTTTTTTAAGCGGGGGAGACTTCAAAGCAGGCCTTTGAAGTGCTCAGATGTCCTCCCTTCTTGCCCTGGCTTCAGACTCACTACAGGGGAGTATGCAGCCCTTTGTGTGTGGACAGGACACAACCTATTCAAATGTAAGTGAGGATGTGGCCAGCTCCTCCCTCCCATCTTGTCAGAGATGTCCCATTTAGACACACCTAAGCTCCCATTGTGTGTGGCTGTGTAAGAGGAATACACAAAGCCCCACTGTCAACTACACTCATTCATGTGATCAGAGACAGGCTGAATCAAGAAAAGACCAAGGGGCATATTATCAAGGATGGCGTTAAAATTATCGCCGCTTTTTGCGGCAGGAAACTGCTGCTAAAGTGGCGATAATGGGCTTGATAATATGCCGCAGAGAATTCCAATAGAAGCCCATGTTCACACCAGAACATGGGCTTCTATTGGAATTCTCAAGGGCATATTATCAAGCCCATTATCGCCGCTTTTAGTGGCAGTTTTCTGCAGCTAAAGCGGCGATAATTTTAACGCAGGCCTTGATAATATGGCCCCAACTTTCTAAACGTGGAATTTTGAGAATTGGAATTTAAAATCTACTTGAGTGGCAGCTTTCTGACCACAAATGGTTATGACCGCGCTGCATTGGGGAAATCTCGCCAGGTACAGTCCTAGCTACTGAAAATCTCACTTAAGCTAGCTAACTTACCATTGGAAAGCTGCGCACAAGAAAAAACTCTGCTGTGTGCTGGTTGGTGGACTTTGGCCTGAACAGAGTAGCCAAAACTCTTCCAGTGGAGAGAAATTTATCGCCACCCCTAGTCCGAACCAAGAAGTGAGTCCCAAACAGGTATGGTCTCACCTTCTTCAGTGCCCTGACCACGGCAAAGCTTCTCTTTCGATAGTATTCCACCACTGTTCTCTCTTGAAGTAACCTCCTGCTAATAAAGGCTACAGGTTGTTCTAGTCCTTCCTCATTCAACTATGCTAAGACCATCCCTATGCCATGCTCTGAAGCATCCATCTGCAGAATGAGTTTTTGGGAGAAGTCAGGAGCCTTGAGAACTGGTGCTGTACACATGCCCTCCATAAGGGCATCACAGGCTTTCTGACAGGCATCTGTCCAGATCACCAATCTGGGCTGCTTCTTCAAAATCAGCACTTTTAAGGGGGCAACACTGGTGCCATATCCCTTAACAAACCTCCTGTAGTATCCTGTGAGGTCCAGGAGGGCTCTAACTTACCTCTTAGTTTTAGGGGGTTTCCAGGCCATGATAGCCTTAATCGTGGCTTGGAGGGGCTGCTCCTTGCCCCCGCTCACCAGGTGGCACAGATACATCATGGAACCCTGCCCTATCTGGCACTTACTGGCCTTGATAGTCAAGCCTGCCTGCTGCAGGTCCTGAAGCATCTCCTTTTAGATTGGGACAAATCCAAACCATGTATTCAATCAATGTTCCAACGTAGTCTGACTGACACCTTACCCATGTAACGGTCTAAAGTAACCAGTTGTCTGTGGTTGGCTCTTAGCATTTTTGGCATTATTTTATTTCAAATTTTTTAAATGCATATCTCTGTTTCCTCTTATTCGATTTTTGTTGTTTTGGTTCCATTTTGCCCAGTAAATTATTCTCAATGGGGCTTATTTACAAACCCCTTTGCGCCACTTTTGCGTAATTTTTAACATTGGAAAAGTGACGTAAAAGTGGCGCAAGGGGCTTGTAAATCTGCCCCAATGTTTATAAATTGGAGTGGGATTTTTATTGTGTTATGATTTTGACTTTTTACCTGTTTCGTTTTCTTAAATTAAGCCAGTCTGCTCTGTACCATAATAATACCAATAATAATCCAGGGGTTTTAAAGCATAGCAAATCATCCGTGAGGGTCTCAAGGCACTGAATTGTAGGCACAGGAGATTAAGTGATTTGCCCAGAATCACAGGATGTTGACTCCATTGATGAAAGTCAAACTTATTTTCCACCGCCTCTGTAGTCAGCTGCTCAGGCCATTACACAACAGCCTCTGCACTTAGGCCGTCATAAGGCTTAGCATCAGGTAGTTTGTTGACATCCATATTTTTTAGGGCATCTGAGGCAGTCTTTGGGGCTTCCTATGTCATTGGTTGAGAAAATATTGAAATTGAATTGGGTGCCATCAGCATAGTAGTGAATCTTGATGTTGCTGTCTGGAAGGATAGTTCTCAAGGGTCCCATTAAAAGGTAGCTTATTCCTACATACAACAGAAGCAGAAGGCAGATAGAGCAGTCTGATATTGCCTAATGTCCAAACTTAAGTTACAATTGGAGCACTGAGCTTCTCTATGTCCAGTACAAGAATTCTGATCACTCAGATGTTCTGCCATATGAAGACCGGACTATAAGAAACAAGTAAAGTACCTAGGATCAGCTGGGCAGGGAAGGAGCTGGAGTGGTTGGCTGAAGGTGGGGTTGTCAGGTTGCACATATCACACTCTAGCTGTCTGCCAGCTCATCTGAAGTACTAGAGAAACAATTTTAACCACAGTACCAAGAACAATTGTAAATGAACCACGAATTCTTTTCTGACAAACTGAAAAACTAACAACATTATTTAAAAGAAAAATTAAAAGTACTGGAAACCAGTTTTCACCTACTCAGGCACTGCTACCAGGGCAAAAGTAAAGTTTCGAGTAAGAAGGCTACCTGGAGGATGAAAGACTAAGTCATTGATTTCATGTTGCAAAGTCTCTCTGCAGGGTGCACCATGTGTTTCCCACCTTGGACAGCAGAGCCTTCTCTCTGGTCTTGAACATCGCATAGCCTTGGACTATAACAACTATCACAGCTTGGGAACTGAGACAGCACACTCACCAAAGAGGGTTACTGAGGTGGGGATCTGTTCTGACAGGCCAGTGCCATTACAAAGAACCAGTGGACAAATAGGTTTCTGAGCCTCACCTATAGCAGACTTTGAGCCAATGGCCAAGTCTTAATTGTGCTGATTTCTCAATACTCCTGCTAATCGATTCTCCAAACGATAGCATTAGGTTCTATAAAATACATTAGTAATGTTGCTATCATGATTAAAAAGGTATACTGTATATCACCACCTCAGCTTCAAAGTCAGCTGTACGGCAGACTTAGAGCAGGGATATTTATTATTTCAAGGGGTGACTGAAATACAGCAGTATCCTTGGTGGGTGAAAGATGGTGACCTGAAATAAAAACTGTTAGACTCAGCTGTTTCGGGTTGGCAAGCATGCATTGAAGCCAGGCAGAATCCACCATTGCAAATAGGATGAGTATGATACACTTGTCCGATAACCTGTGCTCACCATCTGGTAGCTTGGCACCAACCAGTCAGGCTTATCCTCAAGGCTCAATTGTAAAGTATTGGCACAACACTCCTCCCCGCAACACACTGCATACATTACAAAAAGACTCCACACCGTATGTATAAAAACACTTGTCTTTGTGTTATACACATACCCACTGAAATCAAAACAAGAAACACACTGTATATACACTTTACAGTTTTATGCAATTGCCGGACCTTCCCATTAGAGTAAAGGTTAGACAGTCACAGCTCTTTGACTATGCCTCGTGACCCAGCCTCTCAATCTTCCACTACACCAGCCAATGATAGACATTGCCCCAGCTGGTGTCCTGTTGACTAGACAATGGAAACTACCTAACATGGAAATAAACAGTTACTTAGTTTTGTCCCGAAGGCACCTGCATGAGTGCACAATCAATATCCTCCCCGTAGATAAAAGGTTATGACCCAGGAAGCTGGCTCGCTCCCAAGTCTGGAAAAATGCTTTTCCCTCAAGTGGAGGTGTGATCTGCCATAGAACCCTGACAGTCAACTGCAGATGTCCATAAGGCACACACAACTCCTCGGATATCATCACTGTGTTTCCAAACCAAAGCACCCTGTGGCATGGATCCAGGGAGTGGGAGCCAACGACCTCAGTCAGAGGCTGCGATGTCAGTGTCAGGCACTGTTGTCCTCCCAATCTGGAGGCCGAAGGCAGTCGCAGCTCCCAGGTGATTTTCCTTCAACACCCATTGGACACCACACACTGTGGAGCACGATCGAGCACAGGTACCCCGGTGTCAAGCACAGGTTCCCTGGTTGCAAGCACAGGTCCTTCGGACTCTGCAAGCTACCCACACACTACTCGAACTCCTCACATCCTGGCACCTCAGATGGCCATTGATCTTGCACACACTCTCCTCTTGTACAGCGAGACGATGGTGTATATCAGTACGGTCCTTGTCCCAATCATGATCACTTCCACCTGTCTCTTCCACACCCACTGTGGTCCTTATGATCTTGTGGAGACAGTGAGATCCTTTTTGTCCCTTGGATCTCGTGGACAGGAGGCCAGCTCACATGTCCTTGGAGAGTACTTCGAGACCCAGGCCATGACAGTTGGCCCTTAGCTGCAGGCCAGCAACATCCAGGCAAAATCTACAATGTGGTGTTCTCCTACTTGGAGCACACCACGGTCCAAGTCACCATGAGTCTGGAGATAGTATAGTTGCAGTCACTTCTGCCCTAATGATTCCTCGAGTCAATATCCCAGTAACAAACCAGTGTAGTATTGTTCAAAATCCAAAGTGTCTCTCCTTTCAGAGGCTGAAGCCCCAGTAGTATTACCTACCATGGCCCTTGAAGATACAATCAGTTCAAAGGGCCACCTCTGAAAATGCACAGGCCCGCGCTACAATTTGTCCTGTCTGCCATCCTACCACAGGATGTTTGATCACAATCTTTAGTGGGGCCAAGTCCCTGCCCCTTGGAATGCAGGTGCCAATTCCACCCCCACCTAACCATCCCAGAAAGGTCCCTTAGAGTCAGAGGTCCACAGTTTACTGTGAACCCTTCGTTTATGGCCCTCTATCAGGAATGCACAGATGTGGCTGCCCCCTAGCACCCAGTTGTGTAATAGTTGACAGGCTGTCAGGCTCACAGAGCCCGAGCATTGAAATGCTCACTTTCCCAAAGTGACGTTTCCAGCACTTTAATGTTGAACCCTCTCCTACTTCTGGAGAGGATTCACCATTACGAACTCATCAATACCAAACACTACCCTGTTACTATTCAGCCCGTAGGAAACAATGCTATACAGCCTTTCCCTAGACCCCCTCATACTAACCCAATGTGAGGACCTGGCCCCATCATACAGAACACACCGTCAGGTGTCATTCATGACTGTTGCATGTAACACATACACACACCTGCCCAACCTCTTTCCAACACTGCACCTTGTCACCAGGGAGCACTCCGATATAGCAGGAGACATGCAGAACCTTGGCACATAGTTTTATAAATGCAAAATCAAGTAACAGTAACCAGTGCACACAGGACACTCCAGGGCAAACCTGTGGCACTATCGAGGATCTACCTCTGTGGATGGCCCAACCAGTGCAGCAGGCCACTGGAGGCACATTCGAGATACATGTCTCTGGTGTAGGTCTTACCCCCATGACAAGGGACCCACAGCTAACTTGAAAGCGCTAATCATATACACACTGATCCACAGTATGTATATGATGAACACAGTGCGTTGTCACTGCACGGCAGTGCCAAACATGCTCAAATCCTAAGGCTAGCAAAACAAGGTCAAAACTAGCCCAAAAGGTTAGGGGAGACCACCCAACAAAGGCCCCCTCTAACAAACACTATCATGGTATTAAATATAATAAATCTAAACAAGGTCGAATTGTTTGGCAAATTGGATGAAATTATGTGATCACTGTAAAACAAAAAATCTGACTAATTGGAAAGAAAATCTTTCATGCAATTATAGCTATTCTGGGGACGTTGTCATTTTCTATTCATTGTATACTATATTTCAGGTTTATTGTATTCAATATATTTTGTGAGATTCATTTTCAATGGCCCTTTCAATTATTTAATTATCCAATTATGTTACTTTACTGTGCATGAGATACCATCATAATTACTGAAACTACCCTGAAGAAATCTATATAGCTGAAGTTTATAAATTACAAGAGGGTTACATGAGTCTAGAGGTGGCTTGTACCCAGCCTTGAACAGCTCTGTAGTACTCCAGAAGCTCAATATTCATTTCATTGCTGTGCTACGATCTACCAGAACCCTACCCTTTGTACCAATTCCTTAGCCACACCTCCTGTTCATGACATACATATGATATATCTTTTCAACACTTGGAAATGTCAATATCTTCAATGGAACAATGACATAGAAAAGGTTGCATTGGCCCTGGGCAAGAAGGGGGAACAAGCCCCCTATCTGGTGCTTAAGAAGTAAACTAGAGCGATAATTATTGATGTCACAGAGGTCCTGTGCCTTCATATCTGCTGCACCATTAATAGCTACGCCCCTGCAACAAAACACCGTGGGCCACATTTACTAAGGGTTTGTGTTCCCCTTGTTGCAAATCATCTCAAGTCAATTCTAAACCTTTAGTGGGATTTACTTAGCCATGCAAAGTCACCTTGCATGGCCTTGCATAGTTTAGTAAATCCAAAGCAACGCAAAGTAGCACAAGGAAGTGCATGTCCTTGCCTTCCACTACCTTGCAGCAGGGGGGCATTCCATAGGTGCAGTATAAGCGTTCCCACGCATCCACACATGCATTTTAACACGAGTTGTAGTCTGGGAATGCATCAAAACAATACACTTCCCATACCCTTGTCACTTTCTTTTTCTGCATCACACATAGAAAAAGGAAAATGTCTTTAAGTATTTATTTTTTTGTGCAAGAAGGTGTTCCTTTTTGCACAATAACAATCCTGCCTGTAATGCAGGCACCCTTGTACCATGCCAGAGCTAGGAAGCAGTAGAAATTAGCCATATCTTTATAAATATGACACGTCTTATGTCTCCCTTTCACGCAGTGTAGCAAGTTGACTTGCTGCACTGCATTGCAGGAAATGTTAGTAACTGTGGCAAATAAGATGGGCCCCATCCTGCAGAATGTTAGCAGGAATCCTTGAGTCTCCTATGTCTCACAGATATTCATTGGCCTTAGAATGAATGGAGCACTCCGCAGACCTGGGGGACACCACTGCTCCGCAGAGGTGGTAGGGCTGCATAATGCACCTGTGTTTAATCCACAGCAGGTCCTTACCTTGTGGTTTAAAACATAAGAGATCAGTACAAGGTGTCTGTGGAAGTTAGTGTGGTCTTGGTGAGCTCAAATTTGGCTGCCCACCAGTTTGCCATTTGTATTGTTAGAGATGACTTGATATTTGCACCTCATTTATTAAAAGGGGTCCTTAAGCAGCATAAATATTATTATAGATCATATCATAGATAGATATTCAAATATTAAGTGGCAGTAGCCAATTGAATTATGACTTTGAAAAGCTGGTTGAGGTCACCCGATAACCAGTGCATATACAAGCATACCCCATCTGGCTGCCTTCATAGGTAATAAACTAAGGGCCTAATTTATGCGGTTTTGGCATAGGGCAGCCCTCCAAGTCACCTTGCTGCGCTATGTCAAAGTGAAAGGGCAGGAATGCACCGTATTTATCCACCATGGTGCAAGGGTGCCTGTGTTGAGGGCGGATTGCTTTTGTGTAGAAAAGGGGCACATTCCTGTGTGGATACAATCCATGGAGGCGTTTTCCTTCTTCTATGTGTGCTGCAGAATGCATTGAATGCGTAGAGTAAGGCAACATAGCGATTTGCGCTGCGTTGCCTTACTCAAGATTTATGAGGCTACTTAATGCCACAAAATGTGGCTTTGCGTGTCTTCATAAATCTGACTCAGAGGCTTGCATCATGCAAAAAACATGACGCAAGGCTCTCACAAATATGTCCCTAACTCTGGGTTGTTTTGCATTCCTAACCCACCACAGACTAACTGACAGAAACATTGAGAATGTTCCCTGCTTATCATGCTTCATAGTGCTGTAGGGTGGCTTGCTCTGCAGATGTTTTTTGACACTTAGCACTTCAGAGAATGTAAATTCAAACTTGCACACACACAAAAATGGAATTGTGTATCTGATAATGGACATTATTCATAATACTCAAGAGTGGAAACAAAATGCAGGCCAAGCTATCACTGGTATTTGGCACTGCAGTTCTACCACCATATATACAATGATTGCAAGTGAAGCTCAAGGCAGAGAGGAATGCACGTTGACCAGAGTTGAAGCTCTCAAGTGTTCTGCCAGGTCCTCTTTATGGATAGTGTTGCCCCCCGGCAGCAATAGATGAACCAATGTCTGTATGGCTATTCTTTCAAAGTTTATTCATTATGGAGAATCCGGTCGTTGCTAAAGACCATGGTCTTGCATGTTGTATGCAACTACGCGAACAGTACACAATGCAAAATGTGTATTACAATAATTTTCATCTGCTACTTTTAAATAGCACTTCCCACACTTTTTTTTGTTTAAATAAAAAGCAGGCTCACTTACCAAAAAAGACCAACATCTGCAAAACATCAACTGCTGAGTTTTTACAATAATGGGATAAAACTGTAATCTTGAGAGCTAACAGTTAGTGGGGGCGTTAAGGGCGAAGTGTGGCTTTGAAATATATTTAAAGAATAGAAAAAGTAGACGACTAAGAAATAAAGGAAGGGTCTGAGAGGAGAAAAGAAGGAAGAGGCAACGTGAAAGAAAGAGAACGAGAATAAGTGGAGCATTGCAAGAGTCGTTTGGTTTTAAGTAAAAAAAAAAATACTTAGCAATAACTGCTCCACGTAGATCAGTGACAGGGCAACAGTAGATGGGTCAGAAAGAGCTTGATAAGGAGAGAGGAGGAAGGCTGGAACTGGCAGCTACCAGGCAGGAGTGAGATAGGCAGCGAAAGGAGAGAGGTGCTATGCTTCACAATGCAGTAAGAGTGATCTGTTGTGTCTAATCCGTTTTAGAAGTTTATCTCTCTAGTGGTGGTTCCAGGGATGATGTGGTCAAGGGGGCAACTGCAACCCAGTGGCATAACACAATTTTTTGCGGCCCCCTCTAAAATGTGATGAGTGGTGCCCGGGGAACAACCTTTACAACGCAACTTTTACAACGCACTACCTTTACAACGCATTTTTTACAACGCATAATCCATTACAACGCATGACATTACAACGCAGGACACTACAACGCATTTTTAAAAACTACCTTTACAACGCATTCCATTACAACGCATACTACCATTACAACGCATACCGATACAACGCATAATATTACACTACACTATCCAACACTTACCCTACTGTTGCACCCCCTGGAGTTAGAATAGTAATTTTTACCCCTATACTATCCAACACTTACCCTACTGTTGCACCCCCTGGAGTTAGAATAGTAATTTTTACCCCTATACTATCCAACACTTACCCTACTGTTGCACCCCCTGGAGTTAGAATAGTAATTTTTACCCCTATACTATCCAACACTTACCCTACTGTTGCACCCCCTGGAGTTAGAATATTAATTTTTACCCCTATACTATCCAACACTTACCCTACTGTTGCACCCCCTGGAGTTAGAATAGTAATTTTTACCCCTATACTATCCAACACTTACCCTACTGTTGCATCCCCTGGAGTTAGAATAGTAATTTTTACCCCTATACTATCCAACACTTACCCTACTGTTGCACCCCCTGGAGTTAGAATAGTAATTTGTACCCCTATACTATCCAACACTTACCCTACTGTTGTACCCCCTGGAGTTAGAAAAGTAATTTTTACCCCTATACTATCCAACACTTACCCTACTGTTGCACCCCCTGGAGTTAGAATAGTAATTTTAACCCCTATACTATCCAACACTTACCCTACTGTTGCACCCCCTGGAGTTAGAATAGTAATTGTTACCCCTATACTATCCAACACTTACCCTACTGTTGCACCCCCTGGAGTTAGAAAAGTAACTTTTACCCCTATACTATCTAATACTTACCTTAAATGCAATTTAATATTATGCGTTGTAATGGTATGCGTTGTAAAGGTAGTATGCGTTGTAATGGAAATGCGTTGTAAAGGTAGTTTTTAAAAATGCGTTGTAGTGTCATGCGTTGTAATGGAATGCGTTGTAATGGATTATGTGTTGTAAAAAATGCGTTGTAAGTGCATGCGTTGTAAAAGTGTGCGTTGTAACGACATACATCCGTGGTACCCACGTCTCACAAATATCACAGATATTCATTGGTCTCTGACTGAAAGGGGGCCCCTTGAAGGATTGGAGGTCACCTGAAGGGTTGCGCCCCCGCGCTGCAGAGACTGCAGGGGCCTATGTCGCACTCTAGCTGCAGCTCTGTATCCCTGATGAACTAGGACTGGGAACGAGTTCATTTCACTGCAATTGTTGCTTTAGCATCTGTGACACACTTTGTGCCTAACTTGATCTGAGGAGGCAGGGAAGAAATTAGTGATCAAATTAATTACCACATGATGGTAAGCACAGGTCACACACTGTGATGGGTTGTCTCTGGGTTGTCTCTTGGTCAACAAAGACCTGTAGCTTTGCCACATGCTAAGAGCAGAGAGAGAGAGATCACTAGAGTGCTCAGCAAAGACGTACAGCTTTGTTAACAGGACGAGAGCTGCAAGGTAGCGCTGGAACTAACAGGGGATAGAAAGAGAAAGTAAGCACGAATGAAAAACATGGAGAATTACCTTCTGCAATACAAAGCAAGGACTTTCAATTGAGTATGGTGGTAAAGTTAATTACTCTGCTTCCCAACTGAAGGAACAAAGTCTTTCACACACACAGGGAACAATTATCAGAGGCTGATTCAGTTCCTGAGATGGAAGGGGTGGGGAGGGAAATCTGCATCTGATAATTAGCTGTCACACTGCACCCTGGGTTGGGACAGGCTAGGCACACCGTACAAAGAAGGACCACCAGACACCTGGAGCCAGCACATGAGGGGTTCCCCTTAGAGGTTTTGGTGGGAAGGTATCTGGCAGTGATGTCAGCTAGGGGGTAGCTGAGGTCCTTAGAGGAGCTCTTAGATGAGAAAACGTAACAACACCATATTTAATTGATCCAGAATGCTGTGAAGGATGGTTGGGCCTGGGGTGGGGGGATTATGTGGTATCCTAGGATAGGCCAGGGGTGCTTGTTATCTAGAACTTTCAATCCACACTTATAAGCCCCTGCACAATGGAGATACAGTGAGCAAGACCCTGGACCTGGAAAGTGATAGCTCTAGAACCATGGACAACTAGAAAGAGACGCCACCTGATGCCCTGCTATGGACTTTGCCTACAGTTGACCCCAGGACTAGATGGGTCTCTCCAGGGCCGGTAGCGCTGGCGTCCTTATGCCCCTGGAAGATCATTTGTGGGAGAACCAGACTCAACTGTCACAATGGGTGCCCTGCAAGACGTTCAGGAGGCGTTAGGGCCTGGGCATTTAGGCAGGAGGGTGCTGTGCTGTTTCAGAGTGCTGCATAAGATGACACCCACTAACAAGAGAGGAGAAGCTTGGAACAGGGAGCCAGTAAACTAGCTCTCCACATAATGCGCTGCTTTAAAGATCTGGAGGAATGCTGAAAGTTATCCTGATCACTAGAGTCATCACCGGGGGCAAAAAGAACCACAGATCATCGAAAGCAGCCCAAATGGACCCGAGGTATCCAGCTTTAAAGATTTTAGGTTTACTCCCCTCCCCAGGAATGGAGCTCATGGCGCTCTGCTGTGATTTCTGAAAATACCCCTGTGTTGGGTAGGGAGTCAGGACAACAGAGTTGTAAGGATTAGTAAAAGAGAGGGGCATGCATGCAGCCTTCTTTGCCCTACTCACTGTGGCCCCAGTGACACCATCTTACCAGACCCAACCTAATCAAACGACACCCTTCTTGGCCCAGCACTAGAAAGGGTGAAGCCACCTTGCGAGGGCTGGAGCGAACAATGTTGGTACCCAGAGCCCATTACACAAGGACCCATACCCTGCTCTACACCCCTCCTGGTTATGCTCATGTAGTGGGAGGAATACTAGCTTCTGCTCCCACCCGCTATGAGCAGTGCAGGTGGGAGCAGCACTTACAAGCAGCCAGCTACTGCCAAGTACAGGAATCTGGCCAGCCAGCTCCCAGGGGCCTTGGGGCCCCCAGCAGGAAGTGGATCTTGTGGGTGCCCCTGGTGGGACCGGGACACCCAAACTGAAGAGTTAAATATGCAGCACTGAGCTGCCTTACCTGCTTGCAGTGGGGACAAGCGGCCCTTCATTTATTCACTGCTCCCAGACTGAAGCGCCTATAATGCTTTGCATGGGCTTTTTTTCGCACAATGAACATCTAGTGGTGCCTCAAGGAGGGGGAGGGGCACTATCAATGTAGTTTCTCAGTGTTTTGAGGGACTGCTTTAGAAAGGCGTACAAGGTCATCATAAGTATGACCCGCAGACAAAGTAATACCGCTTGAAGAGCACTCTCTCAGCTGCAGCTTATGTTCTACAGCTTGGGATTTCAGGGTCCTTTTGTGGTTGGTCCATTGGCTGTATTATTTGGCCTGAAGTAATTAATGAAAGTCTTAGAGACATGTTTATGTTTCTTTAAATCTAATGCGTAACTATTCAGAAACCTGCAATACTAATGGTAATGATTGTATTTACACATGCTTACTGATTTCAATGATAAAGTGATAGCTTCTAACATGTGATCATTGTTCTTATAATGTGGTGACCACTTGACAAATCCAATAAGCTTGCCATATATTTTAATGTGGTGGCGCCTTAATAAAGCGGATAGGCTAGCCTTATATATTGATGTGTTGAGCCCTTTATTTAAAATGACACACATATGTAGTGATGTTTCATCTGGTAAAGATCGGGGGTGTATTAGGATCATAAGGTTCATGGACAATCAGGGGTTAAATGTGATTCAAGAATGTGATCAAAGCTATTTTCATCTACCTGATGTATATATTTGTAAAGTAATGTGCAGTGTTTAGTAGTATGTGTTTATTAGCAAGACTTTTCTTTTTTTAAACGTAAATCACTGACTGGACAATGATTTATTGAGTGTTGTTGATGTGTGCCAGTGAATGGAGAATACTAGCCCACAGCTTCCCCCCTGAGTAGGCCTTGGACTGCTCTGCTTGCTACCCGGAGAGAGTCAAGTGGTACAATTGAATACTTAGGGGCCTATTGGGATGGCGGGCGGACGAAAACAGTGCCGGGACTGGCCGCCAGTGGTACGGCGGTCCTGCACCAGCAATTAGGATGCCACCGCCACCGTGGCGGTGGCATCCCCCATCCAGAACATTGTGGCGGGCGGTGCTCACAGCACCGCCCGCCACAATGCTGTGGATGCACCTTGTGCATTTGCATGCACAACGTGGCAAGCACCTCGCGGTGCCTGCCACGTTATGCCTGCAAATGCAGGGGGGTACCCCCATGTGCACCCCCTATCCCTCAACACCCTGGGGGCCCGCAACGGGCCCCCAACCAAGAAGATCGCATGCCTTTCCGTGGCGGCATTGCTTCCCGCTGCCATTGTAATATGGATAGCGGTGTCTAGCAGACATCGCCACCATATGCAACCCTTTTCCGCCCGGTCGACTCGGCAGAAAAGCAGTGGACGTTCTATCCCGTCCGCTGCGGTACCCCCCCCCATCATAATATGGAGCGGGGAAAATGGGAGGCGGGCAGGGGATAATGTCTGGCGGATCGCCACTGCCATGCGGGCGTTGGCGATCTGCCCGACATACTATTAGACCCCTTTGGTTCGTAGGAAGAGGACAATTTTGGACCTATTACTTGCACAGCACTCACATCCTGCACAAATAACAACCCAATTTCTTACAGCTGTTATAGCATTAATTAGGCAAATCATTCACTTAAACTGATTAATGAGTTACCCAGTTTACCCAGTTTACCTACATTTCCTTAACCCAAAATGCTTAATACCAAATTATATCACTAACAGCAGCTAAAATGTATTGTATAATATTTTTGTATAACCTCTCCTGCATGCCTTCTCTGGAAAAATGTCTAACTGAAAAGGTCATATAATTTACCATTTCCTTAACTTTTGATCATCATGCGGCTATAATATTGTCATAGGTCAATCAGGTACAACCTAGGATCTAAAATGTTCTTTTCACCAGGGCCAGACTAGGAACAGCAACCAGCCCTTGCAGATTACTGCTTAACCAGCCAGTCAGGCCTGACTTAAAAATGATACAAGATACCACAACAGTGCAAACTTAAGTACATTAAATCCACTGGGGTCTCTAAACCTACGTGCCCTACTATATAATGGGTCCTACACGTAGGTTGTCTTTGTCAATTAGAATTATACCTATTACCATATACCCCGAAAGGACAGAGCACTGGTCCTTGACCTGGATTAGCAGAGCCCAAGGCACTTTCACAGTCAGTAAGCACTAGAATCAGTTCAAAAATGGGGGTGATCAGGGCAAAAAGGTTGACTTTCATACACATTTGTATTCATTACGCATCTTAGCATTTGACAAACATAACAACATGAAACAGGCTTCCTAATTGCAGTCTACAGGTATGTAGATATTTGCACTGCACAGACTCACATGGAAAGGAACTACGTATTGAACAATGGGCGTGGATCCAAGGGTACGGTTCTTGATTGTTTACAAAAGGCAAGCTAGAAGTAAGTTTCTTTTATTTTGGCATGAGTTCTCTTTGAAAGAGTATTACTCTTTGGTTTGGTTTTGTACTTTGTCTGAAAACCTTATGGGAACACACCTCGGAAATATTCCCTGGAAAACATCTGTGTGGGGTTAACTAATAAAAAAGTGTTTGAAATGTTCCAGTCATAGTCATATTTCTTACAGCAGATGCAGACACAACTTAAAGAGTTTGTGTTTAGAAAAAAATGTCAACAATCCAAATACAGGCATTGAAGTTTCAAACAGTGTTGTCTATAAGTTGAACACATGAAGTAATTCTGGCCTGTCACTGTTTCCAGAATACCTAGTAGGCTTGAATACAGGTATGCTGTAAGATATCACAGAATGTCTCCCTATAACACAGGATAACATGTTTGCAGTATCCATTTAAAGTAAGCCTCTGACTTGCAATTTTGCCTGCTCCACATTATATAAGTCTAAAATGTGTTTTAACGTAAACAAAGTAGAAGCAGTTACACCACATGCAACACTTGAGCACATCCAAACCTATGTCAGGGCTGAACAATTTAAAACAAAGATACATGTGTCAATGTGAACAGAGTCACACTTGAATGACATTTTCATATTTTATCAGGTTTGTCAGAAAAGTTCAATAGAAGTAAAAGCAAAAATGTATTTTACTGCGGAAGAGCAGGGGCTGGGCAATGAGAATGAGGCAAGGTTGATAATGGTTTGTTTCAACATATGTGATGAGTTTCAGCAGGTGTAAGAGGGCCCAAATTATTGAGGAGGGTTTCAAAGACAGCAACAAGGATACTGTGGATGAAGAACAAAATCAGAAAGCTAAGAAAGAAGGGTTTGATGTGGAAATTGATATTACACGGTATAATGTTCTGAATGGAGAATAGGGAAGATTGAATAGCGAAGCAGAGGGTGATGAGTGCGTAATGTGGGATGAAGGAAAGATCTTGTCAGAATGAGAACAAAATAGGTAAGGAGATGTTAGGATGTATATTCTAGTCATCAACATTGTGTCTTTGGTGAGGCATTGAATGAAGAGTGATTGAACTCTTTAAATACTGCCACCAGAAGGAGACTTTATTCCGTTTTTGCAACATTGACCCAGTTGGCTCGTATGCACAGTATGAGAAGAGACGTTTTACATTGCCAGCATCATCAGAGAGTCTTGCTTAGTGTGATAAAAAATAGTAACTATCCAGGAGTACATGGCCTGGATCTGACACAGTGCTGCAACATTGTATGGCACTGCAGATGGCAGTGAGGGCTCTTGAATTAATGACAATGAACTCTCACAGAGAGAACCTGCCCAGAATGACAGATCTGGCCAGGGTAAGCAGTCTTTGCAGACAATGGGTACATTACTATTCATCAACAATTAAGACATGCCAGATTACAACTTCTGGTAGTCTGGTAGATGGGCAGCGTGGCAGTTCCCGCGTCAGTGCCTCTTTCAAAGGTGGCGGTGACTTTGAAAAAAGCACAGCAATAGGAATGGCACACAAGGATCCGGCACTTCATGGAGTGTAACATCAATGCTATGCAGGAACTGGTGTGCATGCACACATGGAGGCACATGTTGCAGCCTTTAGACTGCTGCGCCACCTCTGGGGAGTACAGTTCCCTGGGGGTGGTGGTGGTCTGACCTCCCAAGTCATAATGGAGCGACTCCAGGTGCAGCAGTGACTGGACCACCACCGCCGCACTGCCATGAGTCTGGCGGTCTTCAGGCTGCCAAACTCGTAATTGCGCCCTTAGACTGGTTGTACCAAGAAGGAAGCAAAGTGATAAAAGTTTGTCCTGCTATAAACATTTGGATGAGAGTAATCTGTTTGAATCAAGAGAGTTACCATTTATTATAGTTGAGGAAATGTAACACATCAAGATTTGATCAGAGTGGAAACATTAATTGAGCTATGAATATGACCTTATAGTTAAAATGAGATAGAAGAAAAGGTTATATGAGATATACTCTCCTTAATCAAATAACACCAGAAAGAAATAAAAACAAATTCCCCTTTTTCTGCATTTGTACAAATTATGGCAACACTAGCAGCAGTAAAACCACAAACATTAAGAGAAATCTATTAAGTTTCTGCCTTAGGAACATTAGTTTAGATTTAATTAAAATGAAAACACACCTAATTAATTACATGTTTTACTTTATTTTGAATTACCTGCACAGGAAATAAGTCCCATGCACCCTCAATTTCCAAACATTACTTCTACCACCAGATGAATGCAAACAGCTTTAAAAACCCAAGAGAGTCTTCATCTATGTAGGCCACAAACTATATGGTATGCTTCTGTATGTAGAAACGTTACCTGGTAAGAATCGAAATGTTGACGGTCGCACAGTGCAGTTATCACTTGTGAATGATAACTGACTAGTATACAGGAGTGTGCAATGCATTTGTTTTATCATTCCACAGAATCAAGCTTTGGTATTGCAGCAGAGAGACTCATAGGGCTCTCACTAATGGTCATAAATATATATCAGTCTGCTCTAAATGACACCCATAGATAATAGCAGAAGAAACAGAAAATGGGTTCGAGAGCTTTCTGCATCTCACTTATATCAACCTACCGGGTAGGGAAAAACAAGTTATTGGTTAAATTTACTCCTTTTCCATGCAACACAGTGCAGCAACCAAACTTGCTGTGCTGCACAGACATAAAGGGAGAGAGCAAAACAGTGCAACAGCCACTAACATATGGTGCTGTTACTCTCCCCAGTTCTGCTACTGCACTTTAGAAGTAAGGAATCGTCCACTTATACATACATGTGAAATATGATAACCACAGTTAAGCATTTTATAACTGCTAGATTAATTCAAACTCATTGTTTGTGAAATACAGGAGAGTTTTTCGAAGTGGGACAAGGCCACTTGGATCACTCACATAATATTGATGCATACAATATTGAAACACAAAAATATTGAAGAATTAATATGTATAACAAAAATATCGACTCCTTATACTCAACTAGTAAAACAACAATTATAGAGGACACAAATATCCTTGTTAAAAATATCGATTTTTACTTATAGTGAAAACACAAATATCTAAAACAGTAATATTGTTTCATTTAAACAAACATATAATATAGAAAAAAATATTGATTCACCCAATATCGACTATAATAATGTCACCAAAACAATTAAATTAGAAATAATAAATACAAAAATCCACTTTTTTATGCAAAACAATTATTAGAAATACACCTACATGTTTTTTACACAAAAGTTTAGATAAAATACAAACATATTACATCACCAACATATTTTCCTTTCACCCCAAAAAATGACATACCTACAAACCTTACAATTCAATCCAAAAGAAATATTAAAAGTAAATAGAAACACTTAGAAAACAACCTAAATATTAATATATATACACGTGTGTATATGTGTGTGTGTGTGTATATATATATATATATATATATATATATATTATATATATCAAACATTATTAAAAAAAAAAACTAAATTAGCATTTACCATAAAGGGACATAACTGATAAAAAAATCAAATTAAAACTAAAACAACCAATAAAATAAAAGTATAAGCAACTCAAAACATTAACATCATACAAACAATTAAATCAATAATATAACATGGCCCAATAAATTAAACAACTAAATACTTCAAAAGCAGCAAATGCTGCAAGACAGGAAACTCTGCCAGATTCTCTGACCAAACCATTAAAAAAGAAATATAGAAATCTCAACAAGTTGCTAGCCCGGTAAGTAAAACTTTTAAACTAAAACATACTTGTTAATAAAAGCAAAATTTAAAAATATGAATTAATTATTAAAACTTTCTTCAACTTCCTTCCCTTTACATAGGATTCCTAAATGAAAACACTTTGACTTCAGAAAGTGATAAACTGCCAGAAAATAAATATCAGAAACCAGCATAAAGATTTAATAAAGTAAGTATGCATAAATTATGAAACAACTATAAACTCACCCAAATAGTGAGTAAAAGTAAACCTAATGACCTCAAACTCAACAAACTACCAACAACTTAACATTTAAAATTGAACTAACATTTTTTTCATAAAAAATAGAAGAAAGCGCATGCTCCACAAGAGAACAACCCCAATGGAAAAGCAGTAAATGTTTGAAACATCTAAACAAAGCACAAATGTAAGTATAGATGTAATTTGTTTCTAATATATTTATACTATTACTGTACTTTCAGATACAATGACAGAGGCAGCAAAATACGTTACCTCACAGAAAGGAAAGCAATTACTAAATCACATGGGCTACACCTACAGTCAGAGAGTGCATCATCAGAGGATATAAAATGGAAATGTACCAAATATTATTCTAATGAATGCTATTCGAGGGCAACTACAAAAGATGATCTTGTTATTCATGTAAGAGATCACAGCCACTTCCTAAATCTGACAGAAATAAAAGTAAGTGACGTAGTTTAGGACATAGGAGAGGCAAGCACTACCTCCCAAGAACCCACAATGAAAATCCCAAAAGATATGCCACCTAACACATCGCAGACCAACTATCACCTGTACGCACTTTAAAACATTTAATTGCACAAACCAAAGAAAACACCAGCAATTATTCTCCTTCCCCTAGATGGAAATAACTGAACATTTTACATTAATACTTAAAGAGATCTTTTCCTTTTACATTATAACTTAAACGATGATAAACACATCTAATATTCTCTACAAAAAATAACTTACTAAAACTAAGCCAATGTAAACCTAGATGATAAATGTAACCTTCACAATGTGCAGCAAACCCTTCACTCAGATATGCACCATACACGATGAATATCAAAACACAAATATCCCTCTTATATAAGCCCTACTACCAAATAAACAAAACATCACTTACTGTGACCTCTTAAATAAAAAACAAATAACTACTATCTCCCAAAAATAATCATAGATTTTGAGCAAGCCATGATTCAAACCATTGTAAAGCTTTACCCCCACATAGCCATACAAGGTTGTTATTATAATTTCAATCAAAGCATATGGAGACACCTTCAACAATCTGCACTAAGGGCATGATTACAAGTTTGATGGTTCAAAACCGCAGTGGCGGTGGATTCATTGTCGCTGATTAGGTGGTCCGAGCGCCATACGAGTTGTGAGGTTTGGTGAATGAAAGACCGCCGGTGCACCACTGACACTGCCAGCCATTTACCAAGCACCTCAATGTCGGTTGGAGAAAAGCAGCTGTCACAGGGCAGTACAGGGACATTCACCACCATCCAAATTATGAGTTGACTTTCCGATGAGCTGACCGTGGCGGTGGGACTGCCTGCTTCGAATCGGCGGAGTTGAAGGATTTAGGGTTCATACTCATTTCCATTTCCTCCCTTCCGTCACCAAAGAGGATACCTTCCTCCAGGGCTTCCTTTCACAGCAGCATCATGATCCCGAAGAAAACTACCCTGTTGACACCGAAATCCAGGTAAGTGCATTTTATACTATTTATCCATCGGCTAGACTGGGCGAATATGGTCCAGATTCCAACAATGGGAAAATACTGGTAGTAGGTATTTTTTGACATTTGTCATGCATACATATGCATTTCATACTTGTGCAGTCAAAATTTCCACCCCTGCATCAACACATATGAATAAATAGACACCGCCATCAGAAACACTGCTGCTGGCCTATCTGGAACCTCTTAATTACAGGGGGCAGGAGCGCTTTGCCGCAGCACTCTTCTTGAGACTGCCGCCGCAGCAGTCAGGTGGTCGGACCACCAAACTCGTATTCAGGCCCTAAGTGTAGAATATTCTAAAATCAGTCAATTTGCCTTCGAAATGAAAAAAAGTACAGCACTAGCCTATGTCTCTGTCACAGAGGCAGCTAACCTGAACAATTATCTAAAAGAAAGTAATTTCTATAAACAAAACAAAGACAAAACAAGCCATTTAAAGGAATATTTTGAAGACACTTGGTTTGGCAGACTGCATTGCAAAGGACACAGACGCCAACCCAAATTCAAAATATCCTGGTGGAATGTCTATTACAGTACCTTGGCACAGGAAGAAAAAGCAAAGGTTAACCACTGGCCGCCCACAAGATTAGGAGTTTTCTCCTGGTCTGGTGGTAGATCCTTTGAAAAAGGCACCGCACAAGGAAGAACAAACAAGTTTCTACATGGCATGGACTGTTTAGTCCAGGCTGTGCAGGAACTGGGCGTGCATTCACACAAAGGGACCCACCAGGTGCCCCCCTGAATGCATCCCAGTGTACAGGAGCAACAGGTTTCCCCACCGCCATCCTTTTTATGGTAGACACATCGCCATGAAAAGGCTAGCGGTGGGGAAACTCAGAATATGCTTGGTGGTGACGCAGCAGCATTGCCAAGCACATTGCTGCCCCAGCCTGCCACGCCACCACTAAGGAACGCGGTTTCCTGGTGCTTGCAGTGGCTCCAAAATGGTCCGACCTCCATACTAGTAATACTGGTAAACTGGTGCTGAGGTGCCCGACCTCCACCGCTCCTCCACCATGGTTTCAGTGGTCCGATGGATCGCACAACTCGTAATCAGGCCCTAAAGGGTTGACATTTAGTATTCCCACTCCAATCTAAAACAATTTGGGGAAAGTGGTTGGCACTAAAAGGTTAAAAGGGTACATTTTCTATTCTCACTGAAACCTATACCAATTTGGACAAGAAAGTTGGACAGTAAAAAGGTAGCATTTACTAATCCCAAACCAATCTATACCAATTTGTATCAGGTGTTGGACACTAAAGGAGTGGCATATACTATTCACATTGCAATCTAAACCAATATGGGGAAAGTGTTGGAGACTACAGATGTGACATTTACTATTTCCACTCCAATATAAACTAATTTGGGGAAAGTGTTGATAATTTAACAGGTGCATTTACTATTCCCAATCAAACTTAGAGCAATTTGGGGATGATGTTAGACACTAAAGAGGTGACATTTACTATTTCCACTCCAAGCTATACCAATTAGGAGAATGTTGTGAACTCTAAGGGGCTGATCACAAGTCTTGCGGACCAAGGACCACCAAACTTGCAGGGGCGCAGCGGCGGCAGTCTCCCCTTTGCTCCATTATGAGTGTGCATACCAGTTCTTGCACGGCATGGACTTTTCATTCCATGCCATGCAGGGACTGTTTTTGGCATTCCCATTGCGGTGCCTCTTTTTAGAGGCACGGCCATTGGAGGGCCAAAAAAACGCCTGTCAGACTAGAGGAAACTCCTAATCTGGCGGGCAGCCTCACTACCAGTTTGACGGTGTGGCAGTGGGGCAGACCCGGTGCAGCCAAACTCGTAATCGGGCCCCAAAAGAGTGACATTTACTAGTCCCACGCCAATATAAGCCTATCTGAAGAAGTTATTGGATGTTAAAGAGGTGAATGTTTTTTCACTGCAATCTAAACCATTTTAAACAAAGTAATATAAATTAAACATTTTATATGCAAAGTCAAAACTCCATACTCACACACGCTTTTTTAACTATAAAATAATCTAACATGTGATTTAAAAACATGTAACCAAAACTTTAAACCTATATATATTTATTTAAATATTAACATATACAAAAGTTTTTTACTGCAATAAATAATTAGCATATTTTAAAATAATTTACTGCCATTTCTAATCTTTAAACAATAAAACTATGAAGAAACATTATTCAAAATTTTACAATCATAAAGTACAAACAAAATATAAAAAAGTTACCTGAAAAATGAAAACATATTTTCAATATAAATTTATAATTTAAATGTTTATGTCACAGATAAGTGATATGTTTGACGGGGGGCTTGGGCATCACAATGGGCTCCTGGGTTTCTAGACACAGATTTGTTCAATATGCTGCTGAGACAGTAATGTTTTCTGACAAGAATGGTGGGTCCATGGCCCTATTGTTTGAGGTGGGTTTTAGGTAAGTGCTAGACTTGATTATCATTTAAGCGGCCACCCGTGGTGTTATTCTTTCACCACGGTACGCGGATCGCAGCTCCCGCCATCCTGTGTGCACAACAACAAGTTATAGTTTCTTTAAGGGGTTGGGGGAGGAGGGCCGGGAATGTTACAGTTACATGGGGTTTGTCTTTACTGGAATTGGGATGGCGAAGTGGGTGGGGTAGGGTGGCGGAAATTTTAAAAAAAATGGTTGGCAATAGTATAATGGATGCCACATACACAAGACACTACATATTCACCAGGTATAGTTCGGAACACACCAGCTACGTGATTAGGTATGGCTACTAGCAAGACTACAGCAAGACCATTGACACTTTTGACATGGAATGTCCGAAACCTACACAATCCGCAGAAAATCTGCAAGGTACTTGCATATATTGACCGTCACATAGTAGACATTGCCTGTATTCAAGAAACACACCTTACTGATTACACAGAAGGTAGAATAGGCATGAAATGGGCATCCTATCGTATGGCGTCCTCATACTCTACATATGCTAGAGGAGTACTGCTTCTTATTCGGTGAGGCACTCCCTTCACGTTGACTGGCTCCATTAAGGATGCTCAAGGCTGCTTCGTAATAGTTCAGGGCACCTTTGGAGGCACACCCCTGACTATAGTCACAACATATGGTCCAAACACTGATGACCCAGCTTTCTTCACACAAATTTGGGCCAAACTGCATAGTCTGATGCCTACATCGGTTGTATGGGGAGGGGACTTTAATACATGCTTAGACCCATCCATGGACAGGTCCACAGGTAATGAAAGATCTGGCAGACAAGCAGCGAGAGCACTCAGAGAAGGCATGGATGCTTATGCAATGGTGGATGTCTGGCGCTTGCGACACCCTGGGCACAAGGAGGGCACTTGCACATCCACAACTCATGGTACATGGTCAAGAACTGACTATTGGATTGTCAAACAAGAGGTCTGCACATGGACCACATCTATTGAACACATGCCTAAAACACTGTCAGACCATGCACCAGCTCGTCTGGTGCTATCTATCCCCACGCACACCTTGCGACTACAACCCAGTGTGCTGTTAGACCGGGTATTTCGCTCTGAACTACATCAGGCTATAGTAGATTACGTTGAACACAATGACGGCTCTGTGAGTAGTGCAAAGATGTTATGGGAAGCCTTTCAGGTTACGATCCGCGGACAATGCATAGGTAAACATGCGGATATTTTAAAGGACATCCAACAACAGCTGACCAGGGTTGAACAAGATATTATACAGTTAGAAATGGACTTCGTGGCCTGCAGCAGCAGAATTATGTGACCTACTTTCATTGAAGCAGAAACCCAGTCATCTACACAGACTCAAGGCTGTGAAGATGGCTTCGAAGGAAAGCAAAACTTATCTTCATATTCAATTTACATGATATACATGAAATTGATTTTAAATGATCCTTTACCTAAAATATAGAGAGCTCTATAAAGATTTAGAGTCTATGAGCATGTGTGTTTCACCCTAGTATGTAACTGAGCATCAAGGGGTTAAGGAAACTTGTTGTTGTTGTTGCTGTTTTAGAACTTCTTTACATGAGCACCAGTTGCATTACAGATGGACACATACATTTTTTAGGCACGGGAAAGTAAGTGATTTGCCCATAATCACAGGATGCTTGAGCCTCCTACAAGATTTGAACCTGGTTCCCCAGCTTCAAAGTCAGCCGCTCTAGCCATTAAGCCACATACTCTCTTATAGGGACATGTCTGCTATACCCTAATGTTGAATTGAGCAACCTTCCTAAGGGGTTAAGGAGGACTGTAGGGGTCACATGTTGCACCCTAAGATTGCGAATGTGTTGCAGTATAGGGCGAGTGTGTGTGTTGCACCCTAATTTTCTAGTGTGTTGCAGTATGTGTGTGCGTGTGTTGCACCCTAATGTTTTAGTGTGCTGCAGTATAGGGAGAGTGTGTATTGCACCCTAATGATGTGAGTGACCTTCCTAAAGTGTTAAGGATTAACTGGGTGTACTAGGGGGAGGTATTAGTTCCCTACGTCCTGCAGAGGATTTACCTGTTTTGATTGTTTAAGAGTCTAATATATATAGAACTGATTGATTATTTACTTCCATCTTTTGCCTTTTGTAATTGATGATTTGTGAGTTTGGATATTTAGGGGACTGATTCACTGTTTATTTCCATCTTACATCTGTTGGTATTTTCAATTGTTTCTCTAACGGAAAGAGATGTGTTGTAATCTGTGGTTGTTGCTATGCATCCTCTCCATAGTTCCAAGTTTCCTGCTGCTTAGCCAGTGTGGGTGTGATGTAATGGAATGTTGATGAGTGCTTGGTTGGTATGAATGTCAGTTGGACAGATTGGCTTAGCAGTAAGGACGCTGCTCCGTGTGGGGTGTTTAATCTTAACCTTTAACCTGTAGCTAAGAATTTACTTCTACAATAAATCTACATCCATAAACTAGAAGACTTGGCTACCTGACTGTTATCTGCAAAGAAGCATTCACTTATCGACTACAACATGTTTGATCATTTTGATGGGTGACAGTTCCACTTCCATCACACTTATACTAGGTAAATATGAAAAAAGTATAGTCCTCTTTAATTCAATTCCTCTGTTAGGGTCATTGGATTAAAGTTGACTGTGATCTCTCATTTCTGGATTTGAGACTGACTTTCTAAACCTTTTGAGTGCTCAGATTTGCTTGCTTACATACCTGTCCTAATCTTTTGATGGACTTATTAGAGTTGTATGGTAACAAACCCTCTTTTCCTTGGAGCACCACCCAAAGACAATTGTGATTTATAATTCCCCACATACACTGCTGAGAAACTTTTAGATGTCTACTGTGTCCAGGTTACCATAGTGTTTATTAATGAAAAAAGTATAAATCACATCCCGATTCCAGACTCAAAATGGCAAATATGCTCAAAATTATTATGTATCTTGTTAAATATGCCAGCTACCTAAAACCTTGAATGGGGCTTGTTGTCATTTTCTAAAAGAAACATAGTTGAAAGTGATATTCAGTTGTGCCTTTCAGATTGTTACAGTATATGTATGCAGTAGTTTACACCCTTCATTTTGTAAGCATCTTAACATACAACATCAAAACATATTTTGTGTGTTGCTTTTTTGTAAACTGAAATAAAGTTTATGAAATTAGTACTAAGTGGTAGGTTAGGGAAACAAAATGTCTGATGGGACTTTGGAAGGGGAGGTCAAAGATATATATTTAATACTTTTTTACAATAATTGATGCTAATTTCTAACTTTCATTTTTTCGCATTAAACTATTTAACATTTTAAAGATGGCTATGATATTTAGTTATCCTTCTGAAATCAAATTTTGCCAAGGATTTTGGCAAAATGCTTTGATTTTCAAACACAATTGTGAAACGACTGGTAAAGCTTCAGCTCTTCTACTTGGCCCACCACCTCCAGAAAAGCCTAAAAGTTCTAAAAGACTATTCTTTTGGGCTAAGCATTATTTTAGGTACAGAATTGCACAGGATAGAAGATAACATCAATAAAGAAATTAATACTATAAAGAGATTCAGTTCTTGATTTGTAAGTTATGAATCCAACTGTCTATATATCAGATGAAAATAGGAAAGAGGTTTAGCAACTCAGTACAGATGTAAGACCTGGGGTCCGAATACTTATCCAGACCCTTATCCTTTATCTATACCCTTATATCAGAAGGAGAGAAATCAGCCTCACTGTGCAGGCATGAGGCAGATTTCCTCCAGAAGCCAAACCTCATGATAACTTACATATACAATCTTTCAAAAATAAAAAAAAACATCACCCTCAAGGGAACTGTCTGGGGGTCTGGTATCCTGCCTTGAACTTCTTTCCTTATTTTATGACTTCTACTTAAATTATCAAGTGGGCAAAATCCCCAATTGCTTGGCGGGCACGGTGGCAGTCCCCCACAAAATGACCCCTCCCAAATGGACCTGAAGTGAATATATTGTCTGATATCACAATTATGTTACTCCTCTCACCTTCTCCCCTTTCAGTGTATTGAATTAATCTAAACTTGAGACAGAGAGAAAATAAACTGGTTGGATATTACAAATCCCTACACTAACAGTGCTTGAGAGTATTACTTTACATTTTCAAACATATAGATTTTTCCTACGGTCAAATGTACTGTTACTGAACATGATGATTTCCATTTCCTAAAGAATCTAGATGGAATAAGCCATGTTACATCACATACGTTTACAACGCATGCCATTATAACGCGGTCATTACAACGACCGAGTTGTTACATCGCATACCATTACAATGCAAGTCATTGCAACGACTTGCTGTGGGGGGTGCTGGATTTTGGAATAGTTTAATTTACTATTCAAACTCCAGTCTGTGCAACAGTAGGGAAGGTGTTGGATTTTAAATCCAACACCTTCTGCCCCCTACAGCAAGCTGCTGTAACGACTTGCGTTGTAATGGTATGTGATGTAACAACGTGGTCGTTGTAATGGTAGATGTTGTATCGCATGCATGGTGTTTACCATCTAGATACATCCATATAACAGAGAAGAACATAGCATATTACATAGCATAACATAACACGTATTATAAAGCAAGCTTTCACCCCAGCAGATGTTTAGTGTTACTCAACTCAGTTGTACTCATAATTGAGCGCCTGCCTTTTAGGAGAAAAAAAGGATGGGAGGTATTTCATCAATCTTGTCTCTTTCGAGGTAAAATATTAGTTGTTTGGATAGTTTGTCAATAACCCCAGTCCCTTTCGACCCCCAGTACCTTGAGCACCATTGACCAGACTGCATGTAGGCATCTATCTGGGAACTACTATCTACAAATGAAATGATGGTCAGTTCAGAATTGCTCTGTATTGAGTGGTCCCTGTGACTAATGGAAGCATTTTTGTCCATCTTCATTTCTTGTTTTTATATTTTTCCCACTCCGGTCCTGTGCTCCATCCATTATGCTAGAATAAACTGACACCAAACAGTCATGATGCACAAGACAATAGCAAACATTTGATCCAGTGGTAAATGCAAGGTTGTCAAAACCTACTTCTCCAAGAAATAATGTGCACTTGAGGGTTCCACAAACATTTAAACTTGTGTCGCAAAGTGTATAAATGAGACCATCTGGTATATCTATCAAACCGGCTTCAACAGCATTTTATTGAAGAAAGATAATGTGGGTCAATTACTCTGGATAATGTACTAATTGTGTTAGGAACTGATGGGTTATATAACACATAAGAAAACAGGGCTTTTTGCAGATGCCACCCGACTTTTTGCCCCCTTTGGACTACTAATGCTGGTTTCCAACTTTGACAGTGTACTGATGCCTGTTAACCAAGCTCTAATGCCACTGCCCTCTCCTAAAAGTGACATGTGTAATTTGCATCCCCGATTGACAGAGACAATACATCCCTTGTAAGTCCCTGGTAAGTGGTACTGTGGTACACGATGCACAGGTGGTAAAGGGGTACTCATGGCCAGCAGGACTTATTGTGCCATCTGATTGAACCAGGTAAAAAGATGGCAGCAGGCCTGCAATTACAGACTGCAGGAACAGTGGTCACTGCTCCATTTCAACTTTGTCCTCACCATGTGTGACAAAGTCACTGCATTATGTCAGTCACCCCCAGAGAAGGTCTCTTGTGAACAGGAGAAAGTGTGCAGTATATTAACTGTCCAGACATGTAAGTGCAAGCTTATATGTCTCAATAGTGACTTTACCATTAAAGTACACCATAGGTTATAGGGATGTCCGTAGGATAACATTGGACTTGCACCCAGGCAGACCCGAGTTGCTAGCTCCAGTATGGTGCTACCTAAATATGTTGAGTTTGGCATCGAACAACATGCCTTCTCTGCCCTGACATAAATTTGTGGTGTCAAGGGAAGGCTGGCATGTACCAAGGTGGCTACCTACTGGTTGCCCTCATGGTTACCCTAGCTGACTTGCTTTGGCTGACAGGCCCTGGATTCCCACCCTAGCTGCTGCCAAGACAGGCTTTTGACCTCCTGCCAGGCAGTGTGAGCGTTCCCAGGAGTCAGAACAAAGGCTTGGGCAAGAAAGAGGTCACACCTCCCTCCTCCCGAGTGAGCTAGTGAAGTGACACATCAGACTGGTGAGTTTCAAAAGATGCACCACCTCTGATATGGATCAGGGCTGTCGCCCTGAAGAGGACACAGCCCTCCTCTTGCCCCAAGCACACTTGGACCCAGGAAAGGTGGGAAATTAGGTATGCAGGAGGCAGTGGCTTAGCTTGGGGGGGTTGCCAGTGGTGAGTGCCCCACATGCAACATTCTTAGGGGACGCAACATTTTTAAAGAAAACAAACTCGTACTACTAATGGTCCACAGAATAGGGGGACAATTTGTGCATTGCCCTGGGTGCTGGCAACCCACCCTATACCGCTGGCAAGAGGTGTACACCTCCAGGAAGGCTGGTCACAACTCCACGGTGAGTAGCCTTATTTGTACACCTGAAGTTGATTTCTGCCATCTTCAGAAGGGCAGCATCCTGGACTGGTGGGACCAGTCAACTGCAATGTGCAGATAAAATGGCACTCAGGATCCTTAACTTCTCTGACAATCGGGCCCTTTGATGGATTGCACCAAGTTAAACAGTGTGGGATAATCTGGGAGATGTATTCTGGTTTTCACAAAAGTTTCATGCCGCTACAGCACTCCACTAGACTGCCAGACATGGAAGTTCCTTTAAATTACTTTTACCTCAACCAAAGCTTGTTGTTCACCAGTCCTGTAACCGACCCCTTAACTCAATGTTAAATTAAGAGGGCATTTCATAACACCTGCAACCGATGTCAGCAATGACCCTGCTCTTGTGATTTTGCATCACATTTCTGGCAGCAACTGGGCTACACCGGCCAGGTAAAATTGAACTAAACTGCTTCTGGAACCTCTACTCTGTGAGGATTGAACAGAAATCGACCGCTAAGTGACCAATTGTCACTAGTAGTTTTGCCATTGGCCACAAAGTTAAATGACAGCTATATTTAATGCACTTATTTTCCATTGTTTTGAAAATCAATAACTCTGGTTATATGTATGCGAAAAAGTTTGCTAAGTGTCTAAAATTATATAAAAAGATGCCCTAATTTTATAAATTGGTGTTAAATTTATATCAAGTCATCTCAAATACTTATGAACCATAATGGTACTGTAAAATGCTTAACACATGTTCCTCCAGTAAACTCTGACTGCTTTTTGCCACACTCCCAAGACTGAGCTAAGGATTTTTTGTTGTGAATCCAAGGATCATCTTTGAGGCTTTGTGATAATATTGCATGCTAAGAATACTCAACCATAACACATAATATTCAATTTTCCTACATAACACCATTAAAAACATTAAGAACAACAGAACCCTGAAATTAACAGATAAAATAATTCAAGCCTTAATAGATCTCTAGGGTTTCAAATCAACGAGAGTGCCATAGCATATGTTCAGTTTATTCAATTGTTCACTCATGTGGATTGAACAACTGGTATTTTATTTTCAGTGAAAAATGTCTTGCTGTTGTCACAAGTACATTATCAACTAACACTTAATCATATATGCTTTTTCATCCAGCTTTTCCTCTCCCACCAGCTCCATTCAGAATTCCCATCAACTAGATTGAGAATTCCATGACACTTAGAGCCATTGCGATCCCGATTAGGTGCTGTGGAAAGATGGGCCTTCTATGTCTCCTAGCAAATTACTCTCCCTCCTCACTGTTAATTTGGAGTTGTGATACAGCTCAGTAAAAACGTAAACTTGAATATGTGTAGCACACATTGACCAATGTAGAGAGTGTAAGAGTATGAGCAGTCCAAAGTAGATGTTTTTTCTTGGTTTATCTTGGAAAAAGGTCTAGGTGGTGGCATGTGATGATGCAACTGAAACAAATGTCCACACAATTTCAACTTTTAACTTATGCCAGCCCTTCACAGCATTGTCTCTGGTACTGATCATGTGGTGTCAGCCTCCCATGATGCTCCACTGTCAACAGCAATGCTCAGCCAGAGCATCAGGGGCTACAGTGAGTTTAAGGCACAGGCAATTTCAAGATTTGGTGCCATTTTCATGGCAATGTTAAGGAACATTATCTCCTCTGTGAAACTGCTGCCACATTCAGGTTGTCTCCTCTCCTCTACCGAAGCAATGTTAGAAAGGGGCATATAGCAAAGACTCTCCACAGAGGTAGATGCTTTGGTCTGTCCTGGATTTAAAGGATAGGGTTATCCATCACACCCAACCACAACATCCTTTAAAAAATTGACAGGAAGTGGTAAGATTTTGCAGAATTCAACATAATTTGTGCTATTTTTTAAATTATTCTACTTTTACAGCTATTCCTAACAACAGGAAATGGTGCATTATAAGAGAAAGCCACAATGAGCCGGGAAATTTGAGGATTTTCAGGACATATGTGGCGAATGGAATTTTGAAAGCAGTTCAAATTGATTAAAATAGAATAGAGTACAAATGCACTTTTATATAGTGTTAAGCACTCTTCCTCAAGGCAATTTTGGGGATAAGTGTGTTAAATGCTGTATTTCTAAACACATTTTAGCAGCAAACATTGCTGATAATTGAATGGTGTGTGATGGCAGCTATAAACATACTGCCCTAACATTATGACTATACAAACAGTGCAAAGAAGGATAAAATATATGGTCCCTCTGGGAGAGACCTAAATAGAATCAGTTGGCAGGACAAGTAGAAAAGATAGCCATAGAGAGCTGGGAAGTAGAGCAACAATTTAGAGAGTGAGGAGCATATTTATAAAAAAAGCCACACAGCAAGGTGACTTGCTGCGCGGCAGGGAAAGGGCAGCAATGTGCCATATTTAAAAGAATACGACACATTCCTGCCTTTGTCCCTGCGCTTGCACTGTTTTGACTGCCTAGTGCCAATGCAGGGGCCTGTGTTGCATGCAGGACTGTTTTGTACAGGAAGGAGCCCCTTTCCTTCATAAAAACATCCTGAAAGGCATATATCCCTTTCTACGTGTACTGCACAATTCAACATAATTGTGCCATATTTTTTATTACTGTTATTCTAGTTTTACAGATATTCCTGACAACAGGAAATCGTGCCTTATAAAAGACAGCCACACTGAGCCAGGAAACTTTGGGGATTTGCAGGACTTGTGAAGCAGAATGCAGCACACATAGAATGAGGAAGCAACGAGGAGAAATAAAGTTATGTCTCCTTTTTATGCCTCCCCTGAGAAGGTGCATCTTTTTGGCACATTCCCAGGCTTTCCATTCTTGGTAAATCTGGGAATGAGTTAAAAACCATAGGAGTTGCGTGGGAACACCCATGCAACACCCATGGAATGCCTTCTATGGGCAGAGTAGCGCAGTGCCGATTTCTGAAGCCACTCAGGGCCATGCAAGGTGGCCTTGCGTGGCTTCATAAATCATAGTTTGGACTTGCGTCGCGCTTGCACCATGTTGCGTGGTGCAAGCGTGGTACGACCACTTTCAAAAATATGCCCGAGTGTGGCAATGAAGTTACTTTTACCAGTCACAGGAGCAAAATCTAGGCAGGCAGCTGCTGAGTAATCATAGAAGATAAAAATTGGGCAACGGCTAGGTATTTTACATGTATGCAAATCAAACAGCTATTGCACGGAAGGAGAGTTTTGTCTATTGATCTTATTTTGCTTCATGATCTTTTTCAAATTGTGTTTTAGATAATGGGTGATTGAGGTATATCTGCTGTGATTGATGAGGTGGGGGTGAGATTGTTTTTTCTCCAGAGCATAAAGATCTCTCTTGTCTGTACATGTGTTTATATCCACATGAATTGCCATATGATAAAATATATTGGTGAAGATAAACTGAAATATGGAAAGCATTTTTCCTGATTTCTGTTTAAATGATTGATGATAATATATATTGCCAGAGTTTATCCACTTGATGCCGAGGGCTGTTAAAAAAAACCTGTGTACGATTCAGTGCCTGTGTCAGTGTCCAATGCCCTTGTATACCTGTATACCTATGTCCCAATGTCAGTGGTACAGCTTCCATCTCCCAATGTTAGCGTCAGTCACAATGTCTATCTTTTATTTTGAAATATCAGTATCTATGTCGTTGTCCCAGTGCCACCCTTCCAAAATCAATGCCCCATGTATGTGTACGTGTCACATTATCAGCGTATCATTCTACCTGTGGCTGGGTCTCAGTGGTAGTGAATAGTTTCTCATGTCCATGAGACAGTCCGGGTATCAGCATCAATATCTCTGTGTCAATCTATCCATATCAATGCCCCAGTTTCACTATACCTTTGTGAATGCGCCCACTGTCAGAAATGGTATCAGTGCAGGTCCTTTATGCCAACCACGCTTGGGGCAGTGCCTCTATGTTGGATCCCTTGCATTGTATCACTTCCTGGTGTTAATGTGAGTATCTAAGGGTCATTGTATCCCTGTGTGAGTGTCCTAAAGCTGGTCCCTTTGCGTGAGCATCTAAGCATTAGCATTTTGGAATTGTCAGTGTTGTTAGCAACCTGTGGTCATTCCATTGTTTGTTTCCACTTGCCATTGTTCAAGCATTAGTGTTGTAGTGCCCAATGTCCAAGTCAGTTACCAATGTCAGTGTAAATGCCTCTGTCCTTGTGCTAGCCTCTCAGTGTCAATATTCTTGTGCTAGTAAACAAAGATCAGCACCCCAGTGTTGTATGTGCCTAGTCAGTTTCCCTTGTGTTAGTGTTGCTGTCCGAAAGTTTTGTAGACTAACACTATCTTACTGTTAATATCCTTTGGGATCTGTCAGTCTTGCAGAGTCACTGCCTCATCTCATTGTGCCAGCATCATTGTTTGTGCCCTGTGTCAGCATTGCAGTCTTGTGTAGGTGTACAGATATCTGTGAGCCAGTAGCAGTGACCCAGATTCAGTGCCCTTGTGTTGGTATTATCTTGTGATTGCTGATGTGTCAGTTTTAATGTCAGTGTTGGTGGTACTGTGCCAGTTTCCTATTGCCAGAGTTTATGAGCAATGTCAATATATTTCATTTTAAGTGTCTCCTAATCAAATTCCTGTCTTAGTATTGGTGAATCAGTGGTCTATTGAACATGTCCCAGTGTCAATGCCCCAATGTCATTGTCTTCATTTCAGTCTTCTGCATCACCATATATTTCAGTACACTAGTGTTACAGTCCCCCCAGCATTGCCCTGCAGCAGTGTCTCTGTTGTGTCACAGTTCTCGTACTGTGTCCCAGCGTCAATAATTTAGCGTCACTATAATTGTGTCCTAACATCCCTGTGTCAGTGTCCCTGTAAAACTGCTCCTTAGCAGTGTCCCGACATTAGTGTTTTCACCCACAAGTTAGAGTACAACTGTGACAGTTCTCCTGTCACTATTGGCATTCCTGTTTAGGTGTCCCCTGTGCCTATGTCCTAGTGTCAGTAACCTAGTGACAGTGGCTATTTTCCATAATTGTCCTTGCACCACTTGTTTGAGCCCTATCAGTGTCCCCTTATCACCGTATGAATGTTAATGTCTCTTTTTGGAATTAGTGGATCTGCTCGGGCCTAATCCTTCGTGAACACACCGTCCCGGTGTGCTACTGCTACTCTGGGTGCTAGGGCTGCCGGCCCGTACTCTCGACAATACAGCAAAAGGGTACGAGACACAGGGCCCCAAGGTATGGAATGAAGCAGCTGCCCGCTCTCATGCGGCGCAGCTGAGAATAATCTCCGCGGCTAAAGCCCCCAACTGTTGCGACTGGGGAGTTCTCTGGGCCCCCCTCCTTTCCACCAGCCCCCAAGAGACTGCCTGTGAGACTGCTGGAGTATTCACTGCCCTCGAGCCCTCGCAGGAAGCTCTGTATTACCTAAATACAGGTGGGCCTCCTTCAGCAGGGACTGACATACCTCACATCATGTCGAATGCTGCCAGGTGAGCCAAGTCGGGACAGGGCAGACTGCTTCCACACATCCCGGTGAACAGCAGAGAGAAGCGCTGCACTTTCTCTCTCGTAGGGACAACATGAGTCGGCCTGCATCAGCTGGGATTCCCGGGTCCAGCCTGGCTCTCTTCACAGGCTCTGCTCACTGCGTCCTTTGTTGTGGTGGGGCCCTGAAAGGGGTGGTTTGCAACATGCGGCCATTCAAACCAGAGGAACGCAGCCTCAGCTGGTTGCTTTGTTGCTGCATGGCGAGGTCTCTCTTTCCCAAGGGAAGGCACATTTGAGTGGGAGACATGGCGGCTGTGCTGCCAAGGTGACCCGCTCTGCGCAGCCCGTGTGACCAGATCCCTCTACTCGTGCTACAGAGCGCTCAACACATGCTCACTTTTCACTCAAATATGAAGCACTCACCATGCGGTGCTTGGCCCAGAAACAGGACAAAAGAAGCACTCAACCTGCACTTCCTTCTTTGCAATGGGTAACTGAAGAGAGAAAGAGCTCTCCATGTGCAGTCTCTTAGGAACCAAGGGCTAGGCTGGGGAAAAACAGCGCTTCTGCAGGCTTTCTTTCTTTAGAAAGAAAAAGGGTTGAAGGACAGTCCAGTTCTTCTTAGAAGTCTTGTATCTCCCTGAGACTTCTTTAAGGAGGCAAGCACATACAGACCCTAGGAGACATCCTTCCCAAGCAGGATACCACAGTAGTGCACAAAGAATCAGTCCTTTTACTCCACAGCAGACAGAAGCAGCTGCAGGCCAATCCACCCCTCACTCAAAAGAGGCAATACTCATCACACAGTCCTTCACTTTTCGTTTTGGCAGGGATCTCTTGTTTCTAGAAGTAATCTAAAGTCCTGGGGTTTTAGGTCTAGTACTTATACTCCATTTTGTTAGTGTTCTCTTTGGTGTAAGGGTATCGGAACCCAGTCCAAACCAGTCCTGTCCTCTTTGGTGCAGCATGACCACAGAGGGCAGACACAGCATTGTGAAAAGGAGACACAGCCTATTCAGGTGCAAGCGATATTCCTCCCGCCACTCTAAATGCAGACCAGGTCTATTCAGCCCAGAGATGAGTCACCCAGGCAAGGCAGGGCACACCTCAACCCCCCAGTGACTGTCTTGAGTGAATGCACATCCACAGCTCCTGTCACTCAAACACCATACGCTGAATACACAACCAGTCAGAGGCACACAGAATAGTAAAGTGAGAAAATGCCCACTTTCTAAATGTGGCATTTTCACACACAGATTTTAAAAACCACATTTACCAAAGGTGTGTTATTAATTTCTGAGTCAGAGAGCCTAAACACAGTTTTTCTATCTTGTCCCTATGGAAAGCTACACATGTAAAATGTTACAAAGCAACTTCCATGTTAGCCTATTGGACAGATACCTTTCAACAGTGAAAAACGAAATACATATTTCACTATCAGGACATGTCATTCACACCAGTACATGTCCTACCTTTCACACACACTGCACCCTGCCCATCGGGGTGCTTTGGGCCCACCTTAAGGGTGCCTTACATGTAAGGAATGGGAAGGTTTGGTCCTGGCAAGTGGGTGCACTTGCCAGGGCAACCTGGCAGTTTGCAACTGCGGGCGCATACACT
The DNA here is from genome assembly GCF_964204655.1 of Triturus cristatus. Taxonomy (NCBI): domain Eukaryota; kingdom Metazoa; phylum Chordata; class Amphibia; order Caudata; family Salamandridae; genus Triturus; species Triturus cristatus. Next base: position 115,872,010 of record NC_140588.1, read on the forward strand.
CCAGTGGTAGGTCTGAGACACATTTACACGGCTACTCAAGTGGGTGACACAACTAGTGCTGCAAGCCCACTAGTAGCATTTGATTTACAGGTCCTGGCACACAGTATGCACTTTACTAGAGACTTCCCGGTAAATCTAATATGCCAATCATAGATAACCCATCATATAACACTTTATACAGAGAGCATATGCACGTTAGCACTAATCAGCAGTGGTGAAGTGCCCAGAATCCTATAGCCAACGAAAACAGGGTCAGAAAAATAGTAGGCAAAAGCCAAATGTTTTGGGGGTGAACCTGTGAAAAGGGCCTGGTCTAACAGATATTATATGACACCACTATTACTAGGATTTTCATTATTATTGTAATTCTCATGATCACTCCTTTTTAAACACAATGATGATGATGATAATAATCATGATAATAATAGTTGTAGGACTAGTGGCAAGGGTATTATTAAATTTTATTACAGTCTGACAGTCCGTAATATGGTGAATTCTTTCTAAGACAGACATAGGATCTGCCATTTAGGAGCTTAGCGTATAAATAACATATTGTAAAACATGTTTTTCATTATTTTGCTACCGCAACTTTGGAGGTATATATTTTCTTTGAATCATAATAGATCTGTTCATGAGAATTAGAGCAAGATTTACGAATTTCTCATGCAGCACAGTGCAGCAGTCGCAAATGCTGCACTGCGTGAGAAGGAGACAACAGGAGAGCGCCAACTTTACTGAAATATGTCGCTCTCCTCCCCTTTACTTAATGCCACTACTGAAATTAGCCGCCTTGCACCACGGAGACACTTTTGGTCCATAGTGCAAGGGTGTCTCTGTGAATCAAGCATAGGTTTTGTACTGGAAGGATACCCTTACAGTACAAAATACTATGCTTGGACTAATTTCAAACATTTTCCCACTTTGTATGTATGCTGTACAGTGCAGCACACATACAGAGTTGGAAAATAAAGGAGAAAAAAACATTTTTCCTTTATATTACCTAGTAGAAGGGTGCGCTATTTTCTGATGCTAAACCCTGTCTACTTTATTTAGTAAATTGTGTTTAGCATCAGAAACCTTGGGTGGTTGCATGGGAATGCCCATGCACCACCCATGGTACACTCCCTTGGTGATAAGTAATGCAAAGAAGCGCTATGCGCTGCTTCGCATTACTTCCAAGTTATTTCCAGGGCAAAAAAGTTTAGCGCTGGAAAGAAAATTGAACAAAAATATTTTGCGCTGATTTACGTCACTTTTATGATGCAAAAACGGCATACAATCTTAGTTAATCTGCCCCGTTGTGCTGAGTTCTACACCACCTATTTTGTGGTGAACTACCCTGATAAAGCACTCTTCACTAAACCGTTCAGAAAAGGGGTGTTTGCTGTAAAAGCTGAAAACGGGCACAAATCCTCAATCATAGATTGTGGTTTGCAAATCTGATGTTTCCTCTTCTCATCCAATGTATTAACTCTATCAGGTTGTATACCATCTCATTCCTTTAGCATCATTTACTATTGTGTGCATGTGCGTGCCCTGAATTGCAACAGAGTAGATTCCTAATCCGTCTCTCTCTCTCCCTTAAGCAACCACTTGAATCGGCCGACTTTGAGAACTGACACTTGAGTGAAGCAATCCGACAGAAACTGAAGGATCCTTTGTTAGAACAGATTGAAACAGACTTGCAAATGAAGGGCAGGCACCCTTTTATACCTGGAACATTTATTTTCTCCCCCTCTCTCTTTTGAATGCAGATTTTACCTGGCTAAACTCCCTTACGAGATCATAACTAGATATACTAAAATCCATCATTTAATTACCACAGTGAGTCACCTGTTGGTTGACATATTCAGCACTAGATCTTTACATCATTCTTTCTAGATTCTGTAGTCTATAAATAAAAAGATCATATTGTCGGACATAACTATAGCAATATTATAATTGACAATCCCCATTTTCTAGGGCACTTGGATCTCTTGAATAAAATACTATTAGTCTAAGCACTTTTCTATGTTTGTTTCTCACTACCTTATTATGAGGATAATGTTTAAGTGCACTATGTATGAAACTGTGAAATGCATAGAAATGAGTAAGGATTGCATAAATGTATCATGCAGCAAATATGGATATTTTTAAAATGTTAGCACTGTATAATGTGTACCATTGAAGCTATTGAATTATGATATGGCAGAAAGATTTCCTAGAGAGATCATATTTTATTAACTCCCTGCAAAATTGCAGCGTAATGCCTTTCAGAATTTAAGAATTATATACTTAATTCTATTAACTCTCCTACATAAATTATTGAACAAGAACGACTTAGCTTATTGAATAAAAAAAATGCTGCTCGTTAACTATGGGTCTGATGTACAAGTCCTTCCTAGATGCAAACCCTGCTGTTTGCAAACTCACAGGATTTGTGACCGGAAAATTGATTTTTAAATGTTTTTACTCGTTTAACGAGTTAGAAACTTTTTTCCTGACTCCTAAAAGGGTTTTGTGACCTGCATTATTATTATTGTTAGGCAGGTTGTTTTGTGCCCACTGCAAGTGAGAAATGGGCCACGAGACCTATTAGTAGAAAGGTCAAGTTGCAAATACGTGCTCATTTATAAACAATTTAGTGCACGGTAGTCTATGAATGTAAGGATGGGGGGTTCTCATTTTTGCATGCATCTTTTGGTACAAAATATATTTACTCCAATGCCTTATTGACAAAAAAAAGCTCCATGGAAAAATTTACAGAAAATGCAAGAAATTTCCCTCAGCAAATTTGCCTCATTTGCTGTTATTGTTCACTTTTGTTTCTCAGTTTTTTTTACTGTGGCATTGCAGAAGTAGGTTTTACACACCTCGGTCCACATTTATTATCCGGTTTGCATCACTCTTGCACTACACAACGTGATGCAAGAGAGATGCAAACCGTATATTTTTAAAGCCACAGTAAGCCACTTTGCAAGGCTCCAAAAATATGGAGTAACGCAGCACAGAACACATTGCTGTGTTGCATTACTCTGCCCTGGGTAGGTATTCCATTGGCATTGTGTGGTTGTTCCCACACAACTCCCATGTTGTTTTGGCACATTCCCAGATTTTCAAGACCTTGTCAACCTAGGAACGAGCCAAAATGGTGCAAGAGCAAGGGCAAAAGACAAAAATGTGCAGTTTCTGATAAATATCCTTTTCCTTGATGCCCTTTGCCTGTAATGCAGGGAAACACGGCAAGGTGACTTGCTGAGGTGTCCTGTGCCACAAAGGTCATGAATATGGCCCCATGAGAACAACTATTTTGGGGCCGCTACTTCTCCTTCCTCGCAGCCAGAGCATGGAACGCACTACCTCTCCACCTCAGACAGACAACATCACTCCCGATCTTCATGGGAAGCCTCAAGACCCGGCTCTTCGACAGATCCCCTCTTTGATGACCTGGAACCTGCACTCCACCCAGCGCCTTGAGACCCTTACGGGTGAGTAGTTATGTTCAACAAACTCCTGATTGATTGATTGATTGATTGATTGATTGATTGATTGATTGATTGATTGATTGATTGATTGATAGGAATCCTTTATGTTATACCATGCATGTAACTTTTCACTCTTGTATCATGGATTAACTTAAGTATAAAAAAAAAATCGATTTTAAGTGCCATTTTACATAAAACTGTGTTTATGAACTGTATTTGTGTTTCCCCAAAAATGTTTTCCATCTCCAAATCTCCACCCTGGATAAGATACTTTGGGGCATATTTATGAAATAGCGGCGTAGCGCAGCAAGTCACCTTGCTGTGCTGCACTGTGTCACTGGGAAAGGGGAGAAATTCACTGTATTTAAGACATACTGCGCATTACTGACTTTTCCCCCTGCGCTGGCATACAATAGCGCCAATGCAGGCCAATGGTGCAAGTGTGCCTGCGTTGCACGCATGATAGTTTTGTGCAGGAAGAGACACCTTCCTGCAAAAAAACAATCCTGAGAGTCATACTGCAGATGCACCACACATAGAAACATGAAGTAACAAGGAGAAATTACCATATTTCTCCTCCTTACACCTCTTCTGTAGAGGCTTATCTTTTCACACATTCCCAGGATTACAGACTTTTTACAATGGACTTGCTTTTTACCAAATGATAACACTGTACCAATTGTTTTACTTCTTTGTGATTGGCCCCAAATTCAAACGAGGGTTTATTCAGTAATCAATAATGAAAAAAATGTATATATATATATATATATATATATATATATATATATATATATATATATATATTACCTACTGGCGGTCGCCAGTAGGTAGATATAGTTAGGACCCTGTTTCCATAGGAAATCCGCAACATTCTATTTGGAATAACTTTGGCGCCGGTCGACGAATCCTCGCGAAATTTTCAAAATAGGTGGGGCGCTACGCTCCGCTCCTACCCTGAAAGTCTCGGGGGGATTCGTCAAGCAGGGGCCGAGAAAAAAGGGGGGTCCCAAAACGCGTTTTCCCCATGCATTTTTCCATAGGACCTTTAGACACAGCTACAGCCCGAACGGCTGAACAGAATTACTTGAAATTTGGCAGAGAGGTAGCCATAAGGTCAAGGAAGTGCCTTTTGCAGGTCTGGTGTAAATCTGTTCAGTATTTCCTGAGAAAATAGCATTTAAAAGCATATATATATGTGGGCGGAGCCTAACCACACATCTCATCCTGAGATCTGATTGGCTGTCAGCACTTCATCCAAGAAGTGTTGGCAGCCATCTTGGGACCAATATACATGATAGCACCTCATTAAAAAGCATTGCAGTTAATAGAAGGTTTTAAGACTTTAGTTACATTATAAATCATTTATTGATGGTACCATACTCATTTTAGGAATTGTGGTATGTTCTAAGGTGATTTCACCATGTGAAAAAGCCTTCTGCTGGGATATCATGATTGAGAGAAAAATATTTTCTCATGCTTTTACCACAGAGGTTTGGAAGGTGATCTATAGGCTAAACTGAGAGCTTATTTTCTGTAAATTCACATTATCTTTCTCAGTCATGTGAGAATGAAGTCTGACATTCTCAGTAAAACATGTACATCCAACAAGGGCAGAGACTGTCAGTTGATTCCTTTGTGTTCTACTGCAGCTTCCCAGAGTGTTCCAAAGAACTACTAGAGCGCTAACAGTCCTACTTATGATAAACGTATGGCACACCTGAAGCCATCTTGCTTGGATTAAAGTGGTAACTCTTAAAACATTTAATTTAAAAAGGAACAAAATGAGGGGGTTCATTTTTCCATAAAAAGTATGATTAGTGCTGCAGAAAGAAAAATTAGGGCACATTTTGAGTGACTTCTCAAATCCTCTTCTATTTCATTAAAAAATTCTGACATGCAGACTGAAACATGCACTTTCAATACCAGCAGCAGTTTTCCCTGGTGAGCAGTAGCTTTACTACAGTGATCTAATGAGCAAAAAGAGTGCTAACATTCTGAATTTATGGCAAATGTGTGACACATCTGAATGCCTTCTTGATGGAATCAAAGTAAAAAACTGAAAGTATTTCCTACTGAGGAGACTGCAGTAAATGAGGAAATTAGGAAACTTCATAACAAATAAGTCTCCCAAGATGGCCACCAGAGACAAAAGAGCCCAAATGTAGCCCAAATATCACCCAGATGTAGCCCAAGTATAGCCCAATGACAGAATGTCCCAGAATGTTCTTAAAAACAACTAGAGCGCTTACTGTCTTCATTATGACAAAAGTAAGGCACACCTGAAGCCATCTTGATTGGAATAAACTGGTAACACTTAAAACATTTAATTTAAAAAGGAACACAATGAGGAGGTTCATTTTGCCATAGAAATTATGATTAATGCTGAAGAAAGAAAATGAGGGCACATTTTGAGTGACTTCTCAAATCCTCTTCTATTTCATTAAAAAATTCTGACATGCAGACTGAAACATGCACTTTTAATACCAGGAGCAGACTTCCATGGTGCAGTAGTTTTACTACAGTGATCTAATGAGCAACTAGAGTGCTAACATTCAGAATTTATGGCAAATGTGTGACATATCTGAATACCTTCATGATGGAATCAAAGTAAAAAACTGAAAGCATTTCCTACTGAGGAGACTGCAGTACATGAGGAAATTAGGAAACTTCATAACAAATAAATCTCCCAAGATGGCCACCGGAGACAAAAGAGCCCAAATGTAGCCCAAAATCACCCAGATGTAGCCCAAATATAGCCCAATGACAGAAGTGTGCAAAACACTTATTATTTTGTGTTTTTGCAGTGTTATATAGTGCAGACTTGTCAGGTATTGGAGTGCTTTACATGAGCATTGGTTACATCACACAAGAACAAATTCATTTTGGTTGTAGACATGGGGAGACTAAGTGATTTGACCAGAATCACAGAATGTCGAGCTGAAGCAGAAACTTCAACCTGGTTCCCCAGTTGCAAAGTCTGCAGTTCTGGAAGTAACACCACATCCTCTCCCCTAAGTGCAACATTTAATCAAGTGGTCAACTGGATAAAAAAACATAAAGATAACAAATAATTTAAAAGTGCTTTGTCGCTATTTGAAAACTCAGAAAATATGTCCTTATTTTAGTCTTTTAGAGCACTAACCATAATTTTGATGCCAATAAGACCCTCTCATATATGTAATTTCTAAAGGAAATGCTCTAGGTATTACAGTTTTGATTACATCAAGATGATGTCAGGCGTTCCACACTTTTGTAATAAATATAGAATGTTAGCAATCTAGTTGTTCATTAGGATACTGTTGAGAGGCAGAGGCCAGGGGCACGGACTCTGAAAATTGAAGGCAGGTTGGAGGGTGCAAAGGCAACAATTTAACCACACTGAGCAGGCAGGAAGGGCCGTGGAAGCACAACAGACTATGGAGGGCAGTGGAAAGGGGGGCAGGGGCAACAAACCAACAATACAGGACTTGCAAGAGAGGCTGTTGGAGGGAAGATCTATTACGGGTCAAGGAAGCTAGGGGCGGTCCCCAGATCCCCGGGAGCCACCACAGAACTGAGCAGGAGAGTGAGTCAGGGACAAAAGGGGCACCTTAATTTGAGCCGGGGTGCCTAGGAACGCTTGCTCCAAAAATGAAGAAAACAGACATATGAGACATGGAATTGGAGGCAGAATACAATGGCAGTTTAATGAGAAGATGCAACTTCAAAGAAACCGCAGAATAGAGACATAAAGTACAAAATACAGAATCCAGATAATCATACAGCTGTCATAATATTCTCTGTATCTCAATTAATGTACTGACAGAGAGAGAGAGAAAACACATCTATAAATGCATCATGAGAAACAAGTTACACCAAGGAAAATGTTACCTAGGAACACTCACGTTTACTCTTAGAGCAAGCATTCCTGCAATTACAATACAAAATCTTTTAAATGCAAAAGTAAAGAGAACAATGGTTAAACATAACATGACATTTCATATAGGTAAAATAGAATAAGATACTTCAAGCAAAGCAGAGCAAGACATTTTAAGCAAAGGAAGACAAGAGCTCCCAGCTCTTGGGGAAAACCTGCACTGCCTGTTAACCTACATACAGACGGCGAGGTAGTCCGTCGATATCTGTGGGTGCTCCCTTTTTATATCATTTTGTGGGCTCCTTTGCACGCTACATCTACCTACGTATGCTACCCAAAAGCTTCGTCTGCAGATTTTACCAGACATTTCGTCATTTACCCACTTAATGCTGACAATGGACTGGGTGAAAAGGTCAGTCTCTCAGGCCAATCGCTTATCGTAAGTTCCATAGAGCAAGCAGAAAATAATGGGTATTGTACGGGAATTCAATATATTCATGTATAAAATCTCCTCAGTTCTCCTAACTTGACGCTCTGCGGTTGCCACTTCCTTAAAAGCGGGAAACCTGCCCAGGAAGCAAGTACCAGTCCAGGATGCAGCCTACTGTATGTCGACAGCTTCAGGAGGATGTTGAACTTTGATACCGAGCACGGAGCACTCGGGTAGGGTGGGGGCTACTAGTTTGGATCAGAAGGCCTCGCAGACCTGCCTTCAGACTGCTATACACTAAAATTGCAGAGCTATGGTCAATTTAACAAAGAGGCCTACATATTGAACAGAAGGGCCTACACAGGGGTTTTATGCTGGCTGAGTGGTAAGGATGTCTCAGGATAATTATATAGCAACACAGGACCCGCTGGTCAATTTAATACGGCCTACAAATGCAGCTGGCAGGGCAAGGACAAGGGTCTCATACTTCAGGTGTGGACAGAACGGGCCAGGGGCCCCCTGTGATACAAAATCTACCCTCCTTCAAGGCTGTGGCAATGTAATAGACCATTGTGGGCAGAAGGAAGAGGCAATGGTAGTACAACCATACATGCCAACAGACCCGATTCAGCCAGGAAACGTCCAATGTTTTTAAGCTCAAATGGGCTTTATTTGATCTGTCTCCTGTCTACAATATCCTCTTTTTCAATGTAACTCAAAGGGGAAAATCAATACCCCAGTTTTTTTTCAAAATCTCCCTCTTACCAAGTTCAAAATGTTCGCAAGTATGGTACATTGGATCATGGAAGGAAATGGGATAGGGACATGGACTTGGATAACAGAGGACAGGAGGGACATGGAGAGGTGCACCAAACTGACCCTGCAGGGCAGGCATCAGGGTTTGCAGCAGCACAATACACCACACAGGGCATGCAGGACGGGAGTGCAGCACAACAATCCATAGAAAGCAAGAGGGAGGGGACAGGACCATGCACATGGACAACAGAGAACAGAGGGGCAAGAGGCAATGGTAGCTAGCTGACCATAATGGACAGACAGGAGAGAAAGCTGCAGTATAACAGACCATAAAGGGCAGGAGGGACGGATCAGGGGCATTACAATGGAACAGACAAGCCAGGAGGGAGGGAGTAGGGCTGGGGGCAAGGGGGCAGGGCAGGAGCAGCAAGATAGCCATGGAGGTCAGGCAGGATGGGCACTAGAAGCAAGACACACCATGAAGAGCAACAGTGAGACTGTGATGGCATACACACAGACCATGGAGGGAAGGTGGGAGGGGGTCAGGGGCAGCTAACTGACCAAACAGGGAAGGTGGGAGGGGCCATGGCAGCACAGAAGACCATGCATGGCAAGTGGGAGGGTTAGTGGCAGCACAATGGCTATGATGGGCAAGAAGGAGGGTGGAGGGGCATGCACAAAGGACGATGGAGGATAGAAGGAAGGGTCAGGACCTGTGACAAGAAAGTTCAGGGGAAGGGACCTCACAACAGACCACACGGGGCAGGCAGGAGGAGCAGTTGCAGCACAACAGACCAGGGAGGGCAGAAGGGTGTGGCAGTACAATGGACCATGTAGGACAGGAGGAAGAGGATAGGGGCATGGCATGTGAACAGGCAGGGTGGAGGTGGCAGGGACAGGTTACAGTCATCTGACAATGCTAGGCAGGTGGGAGGGGAGTGGCAGCTCAACAGAACACTCAGAGTAGATAGGAGTGGCAGGTCCATGGGACATGGTGGGCAAAAAGGATGGAGCAGGGGCATGCACAAAGACATCGGAGGGCAGGGGGAAGGAGAATAGGGGCAGCAAGCTAAGCACAGAGTTTAAGCAGGAGGTCAATGATGGGGCATAGAATTGGGCAATGGAGGGCAGGAGGAGTGGACTGGTACATCATACTAAATTGAGGGCAGTGGCAGCACATCAGACCATGCATGGCAGGAGGGAGGAGGCTAGTCCATGGATTCATACAACAGAGGATAGGGAGGAAGGGGATGGGGCAGCAAGCTAACTGTTCAGAGAAGGCGGGTATTAGGAACTTTATTGTTTTTAAAACATTGTGTCTGTGCGAACTACTTAAAATATGAACAAGTATGCAGCATAATCTCACTTTTATTCAGGAAGAAGAGGACGTTTGTGACTGTGACTCCGGGCTCACTTGGCAGAAACACCCCCTGACCCTCCACCCCCTATCGCAAAATGTAATGCGCGTGAAAAGGGTAGGTGAACACAGTGTTATATAGAACATAGTCCTGAGAGCACGATTGAAAATGAAAACTAGATATAGTGTATGGTATAAACTATGCACCAAAAAGTGTGATATAAGATGAACCGGGCGTGAAATATAATATGCAATACATTGTGCGCAATGACAGATTCATGGGAGAGCGCGAGATAGCACAGGCACTAGCGCGTGCTATGCGATATGCGCCTTGGAGTGTAATATGCACAGGGCAGTGTTGTGTAACCTAACTAGTCTCTAAAGTTGTAATATAAAATATGTGCTGGGGAGTGTAACGTTGCATATGCACTGTGACAAAGATATGGATCCCAGATTGTAATATGTATGGCATAGCACTGTGCGTTATAACATAGGCATCGAGAAAGGCACGTTAGATGGGGCAATATAACCCGTGCGAAGACAAGTGTGGCATGACATATTCACGGGGTGGTGTTACAGTGCACATGGGCTAGAGAGTGTCATAGCATATGCACTAGCTAGTGGAATACAACACAGAGGTGTGTGGCACTCGGCAGGCAATGGTGGGTGTAACACAGCATTGGGCTCTGTCAGGAGCACGCTGTGACTCTCAAGTGATGTTCGTCCCCTTTCCAGAGAGTAAAATAAAAAGTATTACACATCCGGCAGTGGATGTGTGTTTTATTAACCGTGAGGGGGGTTTCTTGCATAGTTTTGGTCGAATTTTTGTCGAATCCCCTTTGAATGGCTTGGTGTGCATGTGTATTAAATGTGCCCGTCAATAGCTACCCATGTTTGTATAAATAAACGACAAGGGTGTCTACCAGGATTAGGCACGGTAGGGCATCAGACATGTCAGAGCTTCACTAGTGGTGTAAATACATTCCACGTGGATTCATTGCATGCATAGTCGCCTTTTAATGAATATCACGCAAATTGTCATGGTGATAGGTACGTACGGTTTGTCCAGCATGTCCTAGGTGTGTCTATAAATATATATTTTTTAAAAATAATAAAAAACAGTGGCCGGCCCTGGGGATTGGGGTCAAAAAAATATAATTAGGAGACTGGCCCTGGGGGATGGGGTCATCAGGGCCAATAAATTAGAATAAGAAGGGGAACCAAACAGCCCCCCTTCTTAAAAAACTAAAATAAATAAAAGACTGGCATCGTGCCGGAGGCCATGCCCCCTCCGTGCAGCACTCTGCAAACGCGCCCCCAACAGGCATCTCCAGTATGCGCCAGGGAGCTGCGCTGCAGCCAGGTGTTCTGAGGCCAAGCCCCTTTTTACACCTCTCTGCAACGCAGCTCTGTGGCGCTTACTGGAGGTACCTAGTGGTCTAGTTTGACCCTAGGGACCCTTAGGATTCAGGGGGACTTAATCTCTCAACTTAGAACAGCCACAGGGCGCGTTTACACAGTGGTGAAGGGAGGGGACGGGGCCTGAGGTGACGTGTGCAAACACGCACTATGGCACGTTTTAAATTGGGGATATAATTTCCCTTCAATACTGAGGGCCCCTGGGGGCTAACTAGCCCACCAAGTGCTTCCAGTAAGCGCCACTGAGCTGCATTGCAGAGAGGTGGTCCAGGCCGTGCCACTTTTTACACCTCTCTGCAACGCAGCTCTGTGGCACTTACTGGAGGTACCTAGTGGGCTAGTTGGACCCTAGGGACCCTCAGGATTCAAATGAACTTAATCTCCCAACTAAAAATGGACACAGGGCGTGTTTACACAGTGGTGAAGGGAGGGGACGAGGCCTGAGTTAACGTGTGCAAAAACGCCCTGTGGCCTGTTTTAAGAGGTAGTTTTAATCCCCATGCCCTATTATACACTAGGGGCTTACAGAGGAGGTCATGCTAATCACAGGGGGACCCCAACGCATAATGTTCCCTAGTGTATGTAGGTGTTTTCACTGTATTCTAAGTGTCTTTTAACATAGCACTGGCTCTAGGACTGGTTAGTCAGACTCAGTTACCACCAGTATCCGTCTGAAAAAGTTGAGGGTACAGGATGATTTTGCAAAAAGGCTTCTTTCTGCTCTTCTTTTTGTTCTTTCTGCACGTTATCCTTCTTCCTGCACTTATCTTCGTATTTGAGGACTTCTGTTGCTTCTTTCTGCACTTCTTTTGTTTCTTTCTGTGCATTTTTTCTTCTTTCTTCACATGTCCTATCTCTGTAGGCATAGTTAGAAATTAGCATTTAAAAAACCTTTGAAATTCACAGAAAAAACCATAGGTTTCAGGCACGTTATAGTTAGGAATTAGCATTTAAAAAACCTCAGAAATTCACTGAAAAAACCATAGGTTTCAGGGGTGTTATAGTTAGCTGGACTTTTCACTTGTACAAAACCATTGAAATTCCCCCGTTACAGTTAGTTCAGCTAACTATAACTCGCGCGCCCGCAATGCACTGCTGATGACGTCACATATTACATCACTCATGACATGGTCAGTGACATCACTCATGACATCACTGATGACATCTCAAATGACATCACTGATGACATCACTGATGACATCATCCTTGTGATAGAGTGGCAGACCTCCTCTTCCCCTAATATAACCTTTGATACACACATTCAAAAATAGAAATTAAAATTTTAAAAACAATGGACATACCAATACCAGTTACAACAACCTATACAGTAATTCTAAGATCCACATACACATCCACTCATTCACCAACAGTCCTATACAGTCACTCATACATGTACTCACTCATCATATGTACTCATACACCTATACATCCTGTTACACAATGCCACTCATCCATAGAGGTACTCACACACATAGTCACTCATGCTAATAAAGAATCAAACATACATTTACTTGCATATACAGTTATACACACACCACCACACTTACTTCTACGGAAACTTACACATACTTAGTCTTTTAAACAATCACTTATAGAAACACATACTTATTCATATAGGAACTCTTTCAATCTCTCACTGTCACATATACTCGCTTATATACACCAATAGTCACATATACTACTTTAAAACATATGTAGTTACTCATAAAGACACTATTGAGACAGTCATTCACTCATTAACACACCCATACACTCACTCATCCACCCATAGAGTCCTGCACACATGCTGTCTTCAACACATACAAAGAGTGAGTCATTCATTCATGCACCTATGCACTACGTAATACCCCCACCGAACCATGCAGACACTCAGACTGATACTCATAAAACCAACTAATAACCTATATAAACACCCATGTAGCTACTCACCAACCCATGCAGCCACTTATACACAAAGTGAGAGACTGATACAGATATTTACATATTTAAACATTACTCACTAAGCCATGTATTCACTATGAAACACTTAATCAGTCAGTTACACAATCAATTTTTCAAAAACAAATCATCCATTTAGACACTTATATACCCATTTATTCTTCCATCGACCTTGACATATACATATATAAAACATATTTAATTTTCAGAAACACACACATTCACTGGATGATGTCATCAGTGATGTCATCAGTGATGTCATTTGAGATGTCATCAGTGATGTCATGAGTGATGTCACTGACCATGTCATGAGTGATGTAATATGTGACGTCATCAGCAGTGCATTGCGGGCGCGCGAGTTATAGTTAGCTGAACTAACTATAACGGGGGAATTTCAATGGTTTTGTACAAGTGAAAAGTCCAGCTAACTATAACACCCCTGAAACCTATGGTTTTTTGAGTGAATATATATATATATATATATATAAATATATATATATTCTTGTGATGTGACAGCCTCAAACAGTCTGACAGAAGAATCTCAAGCCTTTTTTAAATGTGTCATTCTCGGAGTAATAGGTAGTCTAGAGTGAGCCAGAACATTAATGGTAAATTTGGTGTTCTATCTCAATGGCTAGTAGATTTCTTCTAAATACGGTTATCCAGATCATCAAGTCAAACTTAGTATGAAGGAAAATTGGAAAACTGTCAAATTGGATTGTGGTATAGAGAACAAGATGCACTCATACCCTGGATAAATTACAAAAAGATTCTAAATGTACATAATAGTTATATGCTAAGTTAAATTGAAAAATGCAAAGAATGTTCAGTAGCACAACATGGACAGACACATGCAATTCACTTATTGTAATACTTATATGGTAATATGCATTTACGACGGTCTATGTGGGCTGTGAAATTTTAGATGTCTCATAAAGAAATTTGAAAGAACAAATACAGAAGCACATGTGTGATAACAAAAAAAAATATTTGTTGTTATTTAGATTTTAAATCTTGATTCACAGAATGATCTTTGCAAATGTTACTTGGTAATCCAGAAATGCTGCCATCATGGCACAATTTACATAATTTCTGAGTTACAGTTAGAGGCAGATCTGTAGGCATTCCTGGGTGATGCTACCTGCAAAAGCAGGTGAACACCTACAAACCTATAGGTCTAAGGGTTTCATGGACTTTTGCAGGTCCTTTGAAAGCCAACCTCATAATGCACGCAAATTTACTCCGATAAAGGCCGTACCTTAGATTGTAAGAAATGTTGCAGTGTGGGCCAGTAGAATGTGCAGATTTGAAGAATAATAAAGAAAGGAAAGTGTTTTTTTAAACATTTATATTATCTCACTTAATGTACCTTTTCAGATTTCTTTGTTTCCTCTTTCCTTCCCCAAATTCCCGCCAGTATCTTGCACATGAAAAGGACTAGATGTGCAATGAAATGCTTGTTGAAAAATAGGTAACTGATGAGCGAAACAATGATTGATATCTCCATATACAAAACAGTCTGTGATAATATCCTCATAACCAGTTCTTTAAGCTGTATGAGTCCAACAGCACTGCAGGCCACATTAACAGCAAAGCAGCTGATGTAACTCTCTTTCAACACAAACTCACATAACACACACAGTACTGACAGGTATTAGATCTGACTTCTATTATTTTTGTACTTGATTATATGAGATAACTGAAAATCAAAAGATTGTAGGTCCAACGCACAAGGATCTCCTATGAAGTGCTATTTACTCTTGCAGACCTTGTCAACTTAAAAAATATTTCACTGTGTAAGGAGGCAGGGCCACATGTCATGAACTGCCTCCCTAAGAGGCACTTCTGCTCCCTCCCTCCTCAATTCTCCCTCCACCAAAAAACACAAATAAAAACAAAAGGTTGGTGAGGTAGCTGCAGCCTGTTTCTTAAGGTGTTTTCACAGCCCTTAATGGATGTTGGCTGTTCAAATCCTCCAAAAACACCGGGAAACCCACAACTGTGCAGTGATTTCCTGGAGTTTTCCCTCCCACCATGTGCTATTGGCTCCTCACCGTGTGACACAGAGAAGGAAGTCGATATTGTGTGACACATTGTGGCATCATCTGAGTTTGCAGGTCTCCTCTTGTAGTGCTCTCGGCTTATGCTTATCTCTGCTTTTATAGAGTATGCCACAACCACTCCTGTCTTAAGGTTGGCTTACTCCTGGAATTCAACAGTAAGCTAGGAGTCATGGAAGAGTAGTGTGAAGCAAAATCTTTGGCATCAGGGCCAATGTCTGTCTAGTTTGGAGGCATTAAATATTCAAGTGATATACAGAAAAGTTTTAAAAAAAAGACACAGAGGGGTGGAATGAAGGATTATATTTCAGCTAGTAACCAAGTCTAAAATGTATAGGATGGTAAAAGTTGATTGCTTGTTCTCCAGTAACTGAAAAATAACTCGGGTAAAACAAATAATTTTATTAGTATGTCTCACTTTCAGAAACTGCAAGTGATGTGCATTGCATTTTCACGACAATGGATTATTATTGCACGTTTTCCACTGAACTTCTGCCATGACTAAGTTCCGAGTGAAATGGGATGCATGCAAAATGAAAAATACTATTTTATGTTTTTCAGGTTTTTCTTATATTGATTAAATCAAACAGCAAGTAAATATGAGTAAATGTTTCCATAAAATACTTTTTGGTATAGTTTCATTTGTGTTTGACGAACTCTATATTAGCTGTAAAGGATGGAGAGAGAGCAAAGAGAATGATAGGTAGTTTACTCCTTCTCATCATCTTTACCACACCTCTGGCTTTGGAGTTTTCTCTGAGCCAGCACAGAAACCTCCACTGACTCCATGTTCAAATTAGGCATAACTTTAACATGTATTTTACACATGGGATTTACTCATGTAATTTAACAAGGCATAAGATGATCTACATTTTCCAGAAGCAATTTATATATCCTAATAGAAACAGCTTTGTGTATCAGGCCCTTGTTGAAGTTTATTTGCTTACCTGTCGATGTTTTCCAAAGAGAGAGTGAGAGCTTCGCTATCTAATAATCTATCTCAAATACGGTCTGTTTAAGTCAGTGGGACCTGAATATTCTTGCTGAGTTACATCACATTGTCCTGACCTACTGTGCGAGCAAGGTAAATATAAATCATGTCATTCTTGCTTTAATTAGGATCCAAATAGTAGATAGAAAGGTAGCTGAAACAAGTAATTTCAAATAAGTACAAGACTCCAGAAAAAAAGAACAAGAAGAGAAATGCCACTAAAATGTGCCTGGAGATGTAGGAATACTAATCACATACGATTTTACCAGCAATGAGTATTAATAGAACCAACTAACCAAAATGTCCTAAATGACCTTTGGGAATCGTTCTGATAGGCTATTGGCAGGAGAGGTCAAAATCTTCAGGTGAGCTGTGACAAATCTCCAACAAAGAACAATTCTACTGAAACATAAAGACAATTTATTTCTGGAAAAACTACTATAGTTCACGTTTTCCCTGAGAAAATCCTTACTGCGAAGCCAGGCACCCCTGGCTTTCTTCAGAGAAAGTGAGTGTGTTAAATTAGCAACAACTACTTAAAGAACCGCACAGTTAAGACATAAACAGCCGAAAGATCCACCTTCAATGAGACAAAAAGATAAAAAGGCCAAGTCGTACACTAGGGGCATGTATTTAAAATGGACATTCTGTCATAGAATCTCAAAAATACACACAAAATCAACACGCATTTAGAAATGAAATAGGTTTGACCTTAGATGACCCTTTCTCCAGCAACTATTAACAAAGATTGATGCATTCTGGGTTTTAGAACGAGGGCTGGATAAGCATGGACTCTAGCAGGTACATATATGACGGCAATATATTGCGTATATAATACGTGTAATTCACGTGAGAGTTATTGGTGTTAAAATGTTACAGTTAGTGTGCTAGAGCGGGGTTCTGAATGTATACCGGGGCATGTGCATTGCTTTTTTTATGTGACCCCATTTTACCAGTCTGTTTATGAATAAACAATATCTCTGAGCTTTCCCTTGTGACCTAAAAATCGGGGTTTACACAGGAATATGATTGCATAATAACAATATTCATAAAACTACGCAGATCATGTATGTTCATCTGCACTTCTTCCTCTCAGATGTATTCAAAGGAGAAGAAAGTTGCTAAATACACAGCATTAGCAAGCGCGCATTAATAGCCATCACAGTAACGCGCATTAAGGGACCAACTCTGCATCGAGATTAATGGCCCTATTCAGTAACCAGATTTAATGACGCTCATACAATAACAAGCTCAAATTACCCCAAACAGGATCCCGCTTTAATGGCCCCACACCGTAACAACCATTACTCATCCAACACACTAACCTGCATTAATTGTGGCACAAAGTGATGAATATTAATGGCCCTGTAAGGTAAAAAGCTTCAATGGCCCTATAAAGTACCTCACGTTAATGCCCGGGCACATGGATGAGCAAGTGTAATCCAGTCTCCATTACTGAGCTTCGTAGAGTACAAGTGTGCTTAAGTGCTTTGAAGCACCTCTGCTGAGCAAAAAATATATTAGTGGAAGGATTCTTGCTAGCAGCTGGTGGGAAGGCTAACGTGGATGGTGGGATTAATTTGTGTGCAAATCTGGCAGCTTTTTTTTCACTTGCATATTTTTTTTCAGATGGATGGGGCAGAATGAGTCTGGGATTCCCGCCAACTCTTGAGGGACAAGGCCAGGATCCAGATCTCTAGGACAACCATAAACTATAAATCACATAATATAAGTGTTGAGTCAAAGCCAAAAAGTCAATTAAGTCTTGCCACATGACAGACACGAAGGTCAGGCAAATAATTGACCAATAAATTCAGTACAAACTTCCAAAGAATCTAAAATCTCAATTTACAACATGGATGAAAATGTTCTATGGCACACTTTCAGCACATGCAAGATGCAAACCGTAAGCAACAGTTTGGTCAGCTTGTCTGGAATATTTTTCACATTATTTCAAAATGTACTCCACTTGTTTTTGGTATTTAATTTTCCCACAACTCCCTCCTCTGGAGAAATATATCATCCAACTGCCTCGTCCAAACTTTAAATTAATTGGCAGAATAAGTAATTTGGTGAAATATCTTTTTGGAAAGAATTATTATATAGGAAGAAAATTGAGAATACAAAGGAATTCATATAAGCTAGAAATACATTTTGTGACATGGCTTTTCCATGAGTGAGCCTCGACCTAATGCAACTAAGAATACAAATATATGTATTAATAGCAGTATGGTATGAAGGTAACCATATTGAAATTGTATTAAAAAGAGAATCCTATTTGCCAGGAAACATGTCAGAGCTAATACACTACAGGGTTGTTTAATTTTGCTCCTGATTAGGGAATTTATCAATTATGAATATCACTATCATATTTGCGTATTCACTGAAAATTGGATCTTGTATGATTAGAGAAAAAATAAAAAGTAAACGAAATAAAATATGAAGGCCATTCCATGAAGGGGTGTCCCTTGATCAGGGGATTATTCCCAAGTTTATCGGAGTGGGAATATGAGATAGAACAGCACCAGGCATTGTACACACACTGTCCAAAATAATAAGAATGGTTTTAGCGATTGAGCCTTTTCCTCCATTTTAAACAGCCAACATCATAATTACACATTTAGAGGACTATTGTGTTCTTTCACTTTATATTTTTTAGCATTTCCCTTCTCCCAAATATGGCCGAACTCTGGTTGCCTCGTCTTACTTCCAACAATGCAGTCTTTTAGCTTCCATTTTGTATTTGAGCCCTAAATGCGATACTGCAAAAAAGCTGACTCGAGGCGTCCAATTACAGAGAAAATATTTTTCATTCTAAGCTTTGGAAAAGAGGTGGCTTAGACCAAAATAACGTGTTGTTCTTGGCTGTGAATAAACAGTTGTACCATTTGTTTGATATATATACCTTATGCTCCCCCAGGTTTTTTTCCAGTGCTTCTTATGTGCCCATGTATCATTTTCCAATTGTTCTTTCACATTTATATTCTCGCTTTGTGGCCAAGCCAATATTTTACTGCTAGTAACTATGTCATTCGCTTCCAGGTAAAAATATAATCAAAAAATCTTTAATAATTGAAATGCATAATCAGAATGAAAGATGCTCGGGAGTGTATCTTTATTTTGCACATTTTTGTCAGCTTCTAAGGATTAGTGTGCTGAAAAACATGCCTCGGATTTAAAAGAAAAAAACAACTGCAGCAGAAAAGAACTAGCCAGGTCCCAGCTGCAGCATAAATTGTTGCATTCCCGGGAAGCAGTCACGGCTGCCAAGGTCTGCAACAAAATTACCGCATAACACAAGCACAAATCAGTTGCCCTTTGTCCTATGGTTGCAGAAAATAAAATACCTTAGTGTACATAGAGCAAACTCCCTAACTATTAACACATTAATATCAACAATTTACAACTCACAAGTACAAGAAAGGTCATTACTAGCTGATAACTGCTGAATAAAAGCCACAGAAAGTGGGAGGTAACTCAAGGAGACACATTTCGCAAAGACATTGGGTCAAGTTACTCCCTCAAGTTCTGCTTCCTTATAATCTAGTTGCAGAATGAACGTATGTCTCATATTCTCCAAATCAGCATGTTGACCACATTCTGAACATCAAAGAGGGGAGTAGTAACTATCGATGGTGCAGGTAACACAATGGGACATGGACCCAGGAATGCACTGGCTGCTGTTCCTTGCTGCAGGTGTGCTTGGCGGTCTCTGCTGGGTTAGGTCTCGGGCTTGTCTGAATTTGCCACTGCAAGAAGTAACTGTGACGGAGAGAAGGTGTGATCAGTGTGGTGAGCGTGAGCTTCTCCTGAGGACTGGACAGTGTGGCTCGCTATATAAATGATAATGAGCTGAGCTGTAACGCCACAGTATATGCTGAGCGTGTGTGGCTGACAATGTGAAATTTAAAAGTGGAGGGAGTGAAAAGTAACGCATAGTTCAGCATTGTCTGCTCAGCCCACCACCACCACCTGAATTGTCATATCCTTCTCATTGGTGTTTCTTTGCTGTTTTTTAACTGCTCTGAGCCTGCCAACCTGAGGCTCATCACCCATCCATTACAGCATAAAGGGCCCAATTATGATGGCTGCGCAGCAGGATTGGGACCGACTAACAAGTAGTCAGCGGACCAACCCTCCAAATTATGATGCAACCTCTGAGAAGGCCGTCAAAATCATGGCTTTTTCCATTACAGCTTGTACTGCACCCCAAAAAAAGCCACTGCACAAGCCACAATGGAAAATTGATATTTTTGAACATCCATGCACCGTGTGCCAGGCACAATGTGGGTTCTGGCACACGGGATATGGATGTTTGGGGGGGACCAGAGGTGTCCCCTTGGCCTCATAGTGGAGGCCCAGGGGAGACAGTAGCCCTGCTAGCGGCCCCCAAAGTCCCTTTCTGACAGCCTGTTCATGGTGGTCAGACCACCATGGAAAGCTGTCGAAAAGGGACATTGTAATCCCTACAAAGGTGCCTGCACAGGCACCACCCCGATTGTAGGGAATATGATCTGACCGACTGCCTGACGGGCTCCTTGAGCCCATCGAAAGCATTGATCCTCTGACCGATATGGTCTCACCGACCGCATCATAATGCACCGGTTGGACCACTCTGATGGATGTCAGGCGGACCGCGACTGACAGTCTGTCGGTGGCGGTCCGACTGCCATTCTAATGAGGCCCAAAGTCCTTAAACTTCAAGCAAAGGAAGCTATTGAGGCCAAATGAAGCTGGAAATTGATTGTTTAATGAACAGTAAGGTGGAGGTTGATTTTGTGGGTTTTTGAGTGCTTGTAGGAGGCTCCTACACTACATGTTCACAAATCCCTTGCAAATTGAAGATCCACAACACCTGAACTGGCATTGTTTCATGACCATCCCTAAATTGTTAACTATGATGCCCTGTTGAGGCAGTTTATGAACTGTGAGCCTACAATACCCCTGTGTTTTTTGGAAAAGACCATTAGCCATCATCCTCTACTGCAACTCAACACTTACCAGACTGGGTTCTGCTCTTGAGACATTTTGGTTCATCACTATCATAGCATAAGGTGTATTTTAAAATGCATATTTCCCCAGAGGTGTTTCTTGAAGCTTTTGTGACAGATAATAAGTATCAATGGCATTCTCTTTCTTAACATTGGAAGGATGAGACACTAAATAGACCTGCCAGAGTTTAAGTTTGTGAACATCCACTAAGCCAACATACACAACTTGCTAGTTTGCCCATGTGGCCTGATGTCATTCAATTTTTTCTATAACATTCTTACAGCATCTGTCTTATTTTTGAGTCTAGTGTCAGATTTGGTGTTGTTGCTTTTTTTCAAATATTTCTAATGTTGTGTGATTTTTTCAGAACAATATCCTAACATAGAGAATTAACCGCTATTGCTTATGAAAGTAGGAAGCAGGCAAGTAAGGGTCCCTGTGTGAAAATGGTGATTTGTTCTTAAGAGTAAGCCACACTTTTGCTAGCATTCATTTCTCGAACCATAAGATAAAAAATAAAAAATATAGGACTAATTCTAGTGCCAGTTATGCATTTGCAAAGCCCAGTAGCACATGGGCCAACAATAATATTTTTGATTGTGTAAAATAGAAAGGAAGACTATTGAAACCACTACAATACATCTATGAGATTAGTAATGGATTACTTTAAAGAGATTCAATATGCTAATTCGATATGAACTGACATCTTAGTGATTCAGATTGCTGAGCTCTCACAAAACACACCCATTTTGACCTGCATCACTCTTAGAAATGGGGTTTCTGGTTGGCTAGGGTATGAACCTAAGCCAGGCAGAACCCAGCACTCTCGTCAGGGTAAGGGAGTTACACACTTAAGATAACCCCTGCTCACCCCCTTGATAGCTTGCACACAGCAATCAGGCTTATTCCAGAGGCAATGTGTGAAGAGTTTGTACCCCAAACTCACACCAGTGACACAATAAATACATAACAAAAGAGACTCCACACATTATTATATAATAAATGTATAGTATGTTTTTCATATAAACATAAACCTGGATGACATGAATCTGTTGAAATTGTCAAAAGGATCACTTCCTAAGTTCAGTGGGATAGGAATATTTATTTTGAGTTCAACTGACGACCAAATACAATTGGTTCACAACAGCCTCCAAATGTCAGAAACGTTTTGACTGACCCAAGAATGGACATTCGAGTAGGCGTCCTTTACCAGCTACTGTCCCACTGTGATTAAAATGCACACAAGAAACCGCAATTTCAAAAGAATACCTTTGTTAGAAATATCTAGTACTCCTATAATAATATTTTTAACACCTAAGCAGATGTAAGCATTGTAACTCACTAATTACGCATCAAGATCAACCACTACCCCCAAATAGTTCTCAAATAAGTTTAACATGGTGGTACTTAAAAACACCACGAGTCATGAAACTAAAACAACAATCTCACAGGGATGACTGAGAGAGGGAGTTGTAGAACAGAGGACTCATTTGACTTGATTACATTAGGGCCAAAAGCAGCCTGCTACACCCCAGGCTTCATAAAGCAAATATATATACATGTTTTCTCCTCTGTAAATGTATGAGTGGGAATAGAGAAAAGGAAGAATCACAGTGAAAAAATGGTACCTTGCAGCTTATCACCCTAGAGATATAAAAACATGTATACTTTAGTTTTGTTTTGACATAATATCCATCATGCACTCAGTGTAGGGTTGAAGATTTTCGTAATGGATGAATGTGACATCCTGGCCATCTCTGACTTTCCTCATAGTGTTCTCACTCTAGTAATTTAGACATATTTAAACACATATGAGGTAGTCCACATTGACCTGAATTCTCCACAGATGAGTAAAAGGCTCGACTGGGCTAAAGTGCATTTAAAGTCCGCTGGTACCCATAAGTGCTATGTGTAAAAATCTGTTGGAAATTGATTTAATATTCGGGCTCACAGGTCTTTTTACTTTTGAATACAATCAATTCAGTTCCCATAATTGTTCCTGCTATTTCCTTCTAAGGGAATCATGGTTTAGCTTACATGTTGTATGCATGAATAGCTTGTGCTGTATGATCAGGGTTCTGTGCCAAGGTACATAGCATGTTACAGGAGATTGGTTTCTTTGCTTCACAGTTAACACTATTCGTGCTTCCTTCCATGGAGAAGCTCCTTTGGTCAGACCCCGACATTAGTCTGACTGCCTACACAACCCAGTTCATCCAGCAACAGCAACATTAAAACCTCTCTTCGATTTCAGGCTTTTGACTTTCCATTCCACAATGTTTAGCCAATTGGTTGCACTCCTGCTCACATCTGAAAGCATCTATCTATCTATATCTCTCTCTATATCTCTCTCTATATCTCTCTCTATATCTATCTATCTATCTATCTATCTATCTATCTATCTATCTATCTATCTATCTATCTATCTATCTATCTATCTATCTATCTATCTATCTATCTATCTATCTATCTATCTATCTATCTATCTATCTATCTATCTAGCTAGCTATCTATCTATCTAGCTATCTATCTAGCTAGCTATCTATCTATCTATCTATCTATCTATCTATCTATCTATCTATCTATCTATCTGTCTATCTATCTTTCTATCCATTTATGTCCAAGTGGAAGTTGTGACGGCATAGTCATAGATAGGACCACTGATTTTTTTTATTGCTAATACTTTCGCCACCATTTGACGAATCTTCACTCAACTTTTTGATAAAAAGGTCTCATCCACTTCAACTTGTTACTGGAAGTTTTGGGGTGATCGGTAAAGAGGGGACTGAGAAAAGGGTTTACCAAATGAACATACTCCACTCTACGCTATTCCAGTACGCCACTCCACTCCACTCTACAGTACTGCACTGTATGCCACTTCACTGTACACCACTCCACTCTATGCCACTCCACTCTACACTATTCCACTCTATGTCACTCAAGTGTATGCCACTCTACTCTGTCACTCCACTCTACACCACTCCACTCTAAACTATTACTCTCTACATTACTCCACTCAACACCGCTCCTCCATACTAGTCCACTCTATGCCACTCCACTCTACACCACTCCACTCTGCACTATACCACTGTTCACCACTCAACTCTATGGCACTTCACTCTATGCTACACCACTCTGCACCTCTCCACTCTATGCTGCTCCACTCTATGTTATTCCACTGTACATCCCTCCAGCCTACACCAATCCACTCTACTCTATTCAACTGTACACCACTCCACACTACTCCATTCCACTCAACTCTATGACACTCAATGCCACCCCACTCTACCACACTGTGCCACACTCTACTGCATTCTGTGCCACTTCATTCTACGGTACTCCACTCTATGGTATTTCACTGTATGTCACTCTAATCTATGCCACTCGTCTCTACGCCATTCCTCTCTACACCATTACACTCTAATCCACTCCACTCTACAGTAATCTAGAGTAATCTACATTACCTCACTGTACGTCACGTATGGTATGCCACTCCTTTCTGCACCACTTCACATTATGCAACTCCACTCTACGGTATTCCTCTGTATGCCACTCTACTCTATGCCACTCCACTGTACGCTGCTCCATTCTATGCCACTCCACTCTACGCCACTCCACCCAACACCACTCCACACTACACCACTTCACGCCACTCCACTGTAAGTTATCACACTGTCCACCACTCCACTCTACGCCATTCCACTCTATGCTATTCTACTGTGCATCCCTCCACTCTATGCCACTCAACTCTGCACCTCTCCACTGTATGCCACTTTGCTGTATGGTATTCCACTGTGTGCCACATCACTCTACGCCACTCCACTCTGACGTATACCACTCTACCCCGCTCCACTCTATTCCACTCCCCTTTATTCTATTCCATTGTATACCTCTCCACTACACTCTACCCAACTCCACTCCTTTCCCCTCCACTGTACTTCACTCTACAACACTCTACTCCAATCTACACCCCTCGAGTCTACCACACAATACTCCTGTCTATAGCACTCCAATGTACGCACTCCAGTCTATTCAAGTGTATCTCACTCTGCTTTACTCTATGCCACTATATGACACGCTATTCCACTCCACTCTACTCAACTCCCTCTATGCCACTCCACCCCCCCTTATTGCACCCCACACTAGGACATGCTCATCCACTCTACTCTACTGTATTCCACTCTACATTACTCCACTCTACACTATGTGCCACTCAACTCCATGCCACCAAACTCTACGAAACACTATGCCACTCCCTCTACCAAACTGTACTGCACTTCAGTGTACTCTCACCACACCACTTTACAACACTCTAATACACACTGTGGCACTCTACTGTACTCCACTCTATGCCACTTTCCGACACTACGACATGCTAGTCCACTCCACTGTATGACACTTTACTCCATTGTGTCATATGCTACTTATGTTATGTTATCGTAGGTGATTTGTAAAGCGCATGGCTGTCCCAACAAAGTGACGTCCAATCACTAAATGACAGAGGAAAGGTGCATGTGAGGCTACTGCTTACTGAAACAGCAAGGTCTTTACTGCCTTTCTGAAAGCCAAGAGATGTGTTCCTGATGGAGAGAGGCAATGAGTTCCAAAGAATCGGTGCTAATACTTTAAAAGAACAGCCTCCGGCTCTGGCTTTACAGAAACGCGGCACCCACATCAAGTAGAGATCCGTAGAGCGCAGAGCACGGGTTGCAATGTAGTGATGACACAGGTCACTGAGAATCATCGGGCCAGAGCCCCCAGTTTTTATGTGTGACACAGAGTGCTTTGAACCGGATTCTTTTCACAATGGGCAACCAGTGGAGTCAGCGCAGCGCACCTGAAACTGAACTATGCTTCAGTAGTGCGAGTAGGGTGCATGCTGCCGCATTCATGGTGCGCTGGAGCCTGTTGGTCACAGATTTATTAGCACCAAGCAGAAGACAATTGCAGAAATCCAACCTGGCCAAAATCATGGCTTGAACTACCAACTGGTGTGTGTGGGGGTCAAACAGGCCCAGAATGGGTTTCAGGCCATTTAGTAAGCCGAAACAGGTCCCTGCCACAGACTTGGCGTGCTCCTCCAAAAATAGGGCATTTTCCACCAGAATGGCAAGGTTTTGTTCAGCGGTTGTTTGCACAGGAGGAGTTCCCAAATCCGTCAGCCACCAACTGTTGCCCCGAAGATGGGAGTCTCTGCCTAATCAGTGGATCTCAGTTTTAGACGAGTTTAGCTGGAGACAATTCGCTTCCAACCAGCCCGCTATGGCTGACAGATCCTCCTGGAATTTGACAGCATCCTGACTTGGGTCCTTAGTGCAGGACAGGACCAGTTGCATATCGTCTGCATATGATACCAAATATATGTTGCGGGATTTAGTCAACATGGCCAGAGGTCGAACATAAATGTTGAACAGGGCTGGACTCAAAGCCGACCCCTGGGGACACCACAGCACAGTGGGTGTGTCTGGGAGTGAAAGGGTGAAGAGATGACCTGAAAGGACTTGCTACACAGAAAGGATGTAAACCAGTCTAGAGCTTTACCCTTGAGACCTAGTTCACTCTACTCTACGCCACCCTACTCTACAACATAACGCTTCACTGTATGATACTTTACTCCACTCAGTGCAATTCAACTCTACTCAACTGCACTCTACTCTATTCCACTGTGACAACCCCACTCTAGGCCACAGTAAGACAATCCACTCTTCACTGTTCCACTCTACGACACTCTACTCCACTCTATGCAACTTAAATCTACAAGACTCTACTACACTCAATGTTACTGTACAACACAGTACTTCATTCTATGTCCCTGCACTCCACTGTACAGCACTCTATTCCATTATATGAGATTTTCCAAGGCTCTACAACACACCGCTGCACTCTATTTTATAATACGCCACTACAATTTATAACAGTTTATTCGACTGTATGCTGCGCCACTCCCTTCTACTGTACTATACTCACTATATTCTCTAGGAAATATGAGCACACCTTTCCTGATAAACATTTTTCATGACTTTTCTTAACAGTTTATGTATAAACACTGAACCGAACACAAAAAAGGTGAGTCACAATTAGTATAACACAAAGGGTGCAGGTGAAGGGAGATACACTGATAGTCACTGTATGCACTCCATTGTTTTGTGTTTATTTTAAAAACACATATATAAACGTATTGGGCTTCATTATTATAGCCCCGAAGAAGATCTTGTAAAAATATGAGTTCCAAAAAGAGATCAAAGTGTGTAAGCTGAGCGGTGGAGTGCTAGCATGCCTTGGACACAGAAGAATCCCTATTATAAACAAAAAATGAGTTTTCCCACAAACACTTTATTAGCACTGCCATAGGGAACAACATTACGTGAACAGTGAACAATATCACTACAAATGGCAGGATCTGTGCATTAAACTAAATGCCATATAAGAAGCCTATGTACAAATAACTATGCTTGCTTGTTTAAATCATTGAATGTAATAATGTATATGCTCGTGATTTTGTATTATTTATGTTAAATATATATTGTGTCTTACACAACCATCAATAATTGGGTTAATGTCTGGTAATTGTTCTCAGATTAGTTTACCCAGTGATGTGTATGGACGTAATCTGTAGCAACAAGTTGATAGCAGTTCCCATGTTTCAATTAAAAAAATATTTCTCAATTCATGATGAGTGAGGGTTTTGTTATGTTTAATACATGTCTAGGAGCAGCACTGCTACTGTGAAAGCATTTTTTACCCAGAACTGAGAGAAAGACAAAATGCTGTGTTTAACCTTCTTATTTGTTTAGGGAAGCTACATATCCTGCATCCGAATTCAGCAAAGTGAGATAAGGAAATTATTTCACAGTTAGACAGCTTTTCAGAGAAATACAGCTTTGACCACACTGCCAAACATTCAATAAGATGGCTTAACTTCTGCCACTGCCTAGCTACAGTTAGGTCAGAGTTTCCATAAGGAGGGCATTTATTGTTTCTTTAATACATTTGTCACCATTTAACAAATCTGAATGAAACTTCATCCACTTTGGTTTTGTCATTGAAATTTCATTCAGCCAATTAGGGACCAAATACAAAGAATGGAGGGTCTCAAAAGTGCAGTTTTCCACCTTAATTCCCATATTGAAATCTGCTCTCCTGTGCAGACAAAACAGCTTAACGGAATTACACCAAATATGGAAAAAAGTTAGAACTTAACTCTGAAAGTGTTTTTTTGGTTATTTAATGTGAATCAGAGCAGCAGTTTTCGAAAAATGAGTGTTCATAAAAAGGTGATCGGGTAGGCATGAAGTGGTGTACACTGGTAGAAAGTTAGAGATATTGGACTGTTAGTGTCCACACATGGTCTGAAATGCCCTGCAACCAACACCTTCCCTGCATCGTCTTCAGCCGTGTGCAGCAGGGGCTGGTTGCAGGGCCTGGCCAGGTCTTGCAGCCAACCCTGCCCACAAGCACCCAAATCAACGTGCCGAAGAGAGTGATTTTGTTTTTGTGTTGTTTGTGCTGTTTTTCTAATTTCTTGTTTTTCACATTTTGCTGGTTTTAACTACTACTTTTGTAAATGTTTTTGATATTGAATTAATATTTTTTCTTTTTTGTGTTTTTTTACAGTTTTTAACCAATGTTTTTGTAAATATTTTTGATGAACTTTTTTTTAAACATGTATTACTTCCTTCATTTTTCACCCATGTCTTTGTGCTCTGTTTGCAGATGCTGTCCATGGCTCTTCCACATATTATTTTATTCATTTCAATACAGGTCACAATTTTATGGCAGTGTCTGCAGTACTTCTTCCAAAGCAGTTTGTTCTCGGGCTACTGGTTGCTTTTTCCGCATCACTGCTTGCCCTATGTTGTGTTGATGTGTAGCTCTCAGGTGCTTTCACATTCCAGTAGTTCCCATTAAATGCTGTTCATTTCTCCTTCGAGGCAGCAACTTCTGGCACAAAGTACATATAACCTTTGGAGCACTTAGGGGTCTATTTATTAAATTGTCATGCAGTGCAGAGCAGCAGCTGAAAAAGCTGGCCTGAGTCACATGCTCTAGAAGAATAACCTTTCAGTAAAAACACTATACTAACAGTACCTTTAAAACTTTTCCTGCTTTCTATGTTTTCTGGATAGTGCATCACACATGCAAAGTCAGTGAAGAAGGTAGAAATAAGAGTATTTCTCCTTGGCAGCACCTATTTCAAAAGATCATTATTTTTGGATGCATAACCCTGACTGCTTTCTTCAGTAGATAGGGTTTTGCATTAAAAACCAGGGGATGTTGCATGAGAACTCCCATTAATCACGCATGAAAATAATGCAAAGCAGCAGCGCTACGTGCTGCTTTGTGCTACTTTCAATGGAATTTTCAGTGCAAAACAAGTTTTTTGCCGTAAAGTAAATTGGATAAAAAGGCTATGCATCGATTTGCATCATGTTTGTGACACAAACACAGGACAAAATCTTAGTAAATATACCCCAATTTTTTTTAATAGTGTCGCCTTGACTGGCCAAACAAATAGGTGCTTTTATTTTTTATATTATTTTCTTAGAAGGTATTGTACTACTCTAGCAGGATCCACAGAACCACTAAGAGGGTCCTCCTGAAATCCTGCATGGGTTTACTTCCCTTTATAGGTCCAACAAGAGTGCTGCGGACCCAAAATGTCTATAACTCACAGGGCCAACTAAGAAAGGTATCTTGAGATTTTTAATGGAATCTGTGCATTTTTAAGTATTATGGTACTGCGGCTCCTCAATAGGTACCAAGGTACCTGGGCCTCACAGTACAACATAATGTCATTAGCTAATGTAATGAGTTTGATGTGTTCCCAGTAAGTTCCCACTCTCTATGTGTTACTAGGGAGTAGCGCTTCAGAACATTATCACCCGGTGCAGTCTATGATAGAATTTTTGGGTGATTTCCAATTTATGTTTTTGGTTTGAGGTAAAGCAAAAAATCCATCTCAACAAAACCACAGGGAATAGCAGTCCCACGAAGACCAAGAACAGAAGGGTGAGCCAGGGCCTGAACACAATCCAGTGGGACAAAAATGTGTCTGCAAAGATCATCACATGCAAGATCTGTAATCCGAATTTACTTCTGGAACCTTTTGAATGTTCAAGCAATTGACTGCTTGCAAGAGCAGGCACTTATATGCTGTAAATAAAAAAACATCTGGAGGATGACTGAGCCTTCACATCCACTGCTCTTCTTTCCACTGTCAGGACTGGGGACACTACTCCTCCTGATGCTGCTGCAGCCTTGAACCATTAATGGAACCCCATGTACCAGGGCCTAGCGCTATATTGTACAGACTGTTGAATGACTGTGTATGTTTGTGGGCGCAGACTGCCAAAGCTAGGGGCCAGTTTTTGACTGTCAATAAACAGCTCCATAGAAAGTTTTTAAAGCATTTTTTGAATTAGAGTTTTGATGCTCCTTTTTTTTTCCTATTGCAATCAATCCCCCCAAAAATGTAAAAATCAAAAAAGCCAAAAACTGTTTTAAAAAATGAAAAAAGGCTCCTGAGGAAAACACATTTACTGGTTAAGAAATAGAAAAAAAGTGTATTTTGTTTCTCAGGTCTTACTATTAATGTTAGTATATACTTCTAGACTGTCATAGCAAGCTAAAGTTGAAATTAATGTAGCACTCTAATGTTATAGGTCCAAGCTCAGCGCGAACAGCTCTAGCAAGAGACTGGGGCTCTAATAACTACATTAGCCTGCTGCAATGAACTATAAAGGTATTAAAACAGTCTGCTCCATTTTGGCCTACTCTTCTTACATACCATTGTAGCCCGCTATATGAGGCTATCCCAGCTGTTAAAAGCCATTTTCAGAGTAAGTGTTCCTGTCCGACAGTGAGCACTTACATTGAGGGAGTGGGCCTTTAATAGCCGCAACATGCCATTGTCAATGCACAGTGTGGGGTTGGGTTCACGCCCTGCTCCCAACTCCCTCCTAGTGGCCAACCCATCGCTACATAGAACTTTCAGCATGCACAAAGTGGGGTTTGGGTCAGGGAATTACCTGTGGTCAGGTCCTGCCCCCAACACTCTGAAGACGGCTAAGCTCTGCCTTGCAAAACCTTTGGCAATGCACAGCAGGGGGTTGGTCATAGAGAGTCCATCCCCTGTGTGCAGTCAAACCCCACTGTGCAAAGTCTTTAGTCATGCACAGCAGGGTTGACGTCATGAGCCCAACTCCCCATGAGCAGTGAACCTCCACTGCTCGTCTTTAGCCATGCACAGGCGGGAGGTTGCTCTGTGGCTTGGCCACAGGTCAGACCATGTGCCCAAACTCTAACAGATAGCCAACCACCAGCCTTCAGCCATGTGCAGGATGGGATTGGCTGCAGGGCCTGCATGGCCTGCAGTCAGGCACTGCAACCAATCTCTAATTGGAGGGAAATTCCCCTGTGGGTGAACATCACCTTCAGGTGCATGCCCTTTGCCTCAGCAAAATGTAGGGTTGGACAATTTCCCAGCTTGAACTCTGCTGTCATTTGCTGTGTAGATTCTCAGATTTCAGACATCTTTGTTTGAATCAACTTCCCATTTGGATGCCATTATCATCTATCACCTACGCTAACCATCAAGCAAATCTTTCTCACTATTAAACATGGTATTTCAATTTAAATCTTTTTTATGAAGATATCGGATACTGTGGTTCTCTTGCAGCACACTGCAAATATCCCTTTAACCCAATTTTCATTGGTATTACTCTACCCGATCCCAAGGGAGTTAAGGGATACCAATCTTAGACAAAACAAACTGAATGTTTCCTCCATCTCTCAAGGACAGGGGAGAAGGGTCAGTGCCAGCAACGGAGGGCAGTGGTACCAGAAGGGCAATGACAACAGAACCTACCAGGGAAGGTGGGGGGGCAAGATAATGCACACGAATGAGAGTTAAGAAAGGAGGGAGCAGGGACTGCAACTAAAGGCAGTGGTACCATGGGGGTTTCCTGTGGTTAAAACTTATGTGTAATTGTCTGAGTGCAGCCAACACCCTTCTATACAATGTCTTCAGCCATGCATAGTGGGGGGCTGGCTACATGGTCTAGCCTGCGGCAAGGCCCTGCACTCAATGACTCTTGGGCAACCAAACCCCACTGCACACAGCCTTTGACCATGACAAGCATAGGGCTTGCTGGATGGTCTACCCCCGGGGGTGGGTTACCATCTGCCGCAAACAGCCTTTGGCCATGGGCAGTCGGGGTTGGCACTGGGCTTGCCCTGTGGCCAGGCCCTACTCCCGACCCACCGTAGACAGCCTACCATGCTGCACACAGCCTTCAGCCATGAACAGAAAGGGGTTGGCTGCAGGATCTGACCACAGCCAGGCCCTGCACCAACCCCCCTCGTGCGGCTAACCCCTGCTTTGTATTTTTTTTATTTTAGTTTATTGTCTTAGCATATTGTTTTTCTTCCGTCCCCTTCTCCTGATATATTTGGGTTGTCACTGCTATCTCTAGTGTCAGTCACATAATATTGGGGAAATGTATGGTCCATGCTGCCTCACGATCATGCAGAGAGAAGAGCTGCATTCCAACATTATGGTCAAGCAGAGAGCAAAGTTTCATATGGGAGCTCAAGGGGAAACACATCTTCTTTTACCAACCCCTCTCCAGCAAGGAAAATGTAAATTAGTAAATACAATATTACTCATTGGCTCTCGAAACTATGTACCTATGGGGCAGCAACAATTTTCATTGAAAAGAAAATGTGGGAAGGGCCCATAATGTTGGACGCTATGAACACAGATGTACCATATATGGCACTTTTATAATATGGGGCTAAAGTCAACATTCCAATTTGCATTCAGTGGACCAAACGTTAACAGAGAGTTGCCAAAATATGTAGTTTACCATTTTGCCTCCCATAAGAAATTTTGCTTGCATCTACAGAAAAAAAGCACAGAACGGAATTAGGTCAAACTTGGTATAAAGGTAAAACGTTAGTCAAAATGTATGCTTTTTGTTGTTTGATGTAAATCTGTTTAGTATTTACTTTAGATATCAGCATTTAAAAAGAATACACCATGGGTTAATACTTTTGTATAACTTGACCATTTAAAACTGCAATTTCTGTCAATTACATTTGAATTTTTCGAGGAATGTTGACCTTTAAAAACGATCAATGTTCTGCCATCTTGAAAATCATGATTTAGCGTTGTGGAAAAAAATCCACTGCAAGGGGGAGTCACTTTCAAATGTGCCCAACCCCAAGGGAGTGAAAAAGGACACTCAGTGCTATGGAAAATGGGAATAAAAACTAAATAAAATAATGATTTTACCAGAGTAAAGATGTGATTGTGCATTTGGAAACAGGCACAGAAAATCTTGATTTTCTCAAAAATTGCAACTTTTTTTAAACAAAATAACTAAGAAGGCTATGGTTGAGGAAAGGTCTAGGTAAAAAGAATGAGTGAGAGATTCAGCATCTGGCTGAAGGCCAGGCCCTGTGGCGTAACCCCACTGAACACAAGCAGAGGTCAAGCACAACAAGGAACAAGTACATGGCAGGTGAATTCAGTACAACTGAAAAAATAACCTAGAAACGCATTGGAAAAAACACAGTTAAATATTACTTAAGGTTATGCGAACACAGACCTGAAAAGCCTTGAAATTTCCCAGCTATGCTGTGCAAAAAACAGTAGGGGCCAGATGAATCAATATTGGAGTTTGCGATTCCATAATAGCAAATTTTACCGATTTGCTATTATGGAATCGCAAAATGCAATGTATGTAGGTTTCGCACTAATATTTGCGATTCCTACATATTCCTTATTTGCGACTCGTAAATTGCGAGTTGCAAATAAGGAATGGCTTCCCATTAATTCCTATGGGCCTAGAGGCCCATTGGAATTAATTGGAATTGAATGCGCAATTTGTGAGTACCCAAAAGGTACTCACAAATTGCGCATGCAATTTCAAGGGTGTAAGGGTGCCTAAGGACACCCTGTTGCACCCCTGAAATATACATGTGTGCACATGTGGCACACAGGCATGTATGTATGCCAAATGGCACCAAAAAAAATACTAAAAAGTTCATTTTCCTTGGAATTCGCAAATTACCACCAACTTGCAGTTGTTGGTAATTTGCGATTCCTCAAAGCCAGGTCGCAATTTTTTTTTGCTTCTTGCATTGCATTTAAGGAATTGCAAATTGCAATTCCTTAAATGCATTAGCAAAATAGGTAATCGCAAAAATTGCAATTCCCTATTTTGCGAATGCCTTTTGGGATGATACATCCCCAAAGGCTTTCTCCCATTCGCAAACAGGTCGATTCTGTGAATTGGCCCGTTTGCGAATGCGGAAATACTTGATACATCTGGCCCTAGAAGTGTGAATGCTTCCTTAATGAATGAAAGAATGAAATCAATCTTCGTGCACATTAGCCTGAGCTTGTTTACATGGCAATTACGGAGAAAGGCACTTTGGGAAGGGCTGGGAGATGTAGTGTTCAATTGCTTAGCTCCTGCCAAGCTAAATCTAAGTACTTTCATGGCTTTCAATAATGGAGAAAACAAAGTACCCTCCCAGATTTCCATGCTGTAAAAAGCTTCTTTCCCTAGTGAGGAAGTGAGTAGTTGCTGAAAACAACTCAGGATGTCGGGTGGAAGATTAGAAATTGAGTTTGAAGCTCAAATATGCATACATTTTTATCAGCTCACTTTTATTGAGTTTAAAGGTGAACACATATCTCCTACATATGTTAGCAGGTGAGCAATCAGAAAAAGATTAAACAAACAGGAAAAGTCACTGACCAAGTAGGTAACAGACATTCTCACTCCCTTCTCCTTCCCCGTCCCTTTGAGTATCTCATCCTTTAAAGATGTGTCACCCTTTGCATACTTTTAGGTTGTGGATTTTCAGGTATATAGGATTTGGGGGAAGACAAGCACTTTTGGATTGGCTCGGCTTCTTTGTGAAATCTCTGAACAAGAAGGAAAAATTGGAGCAACATTTGAGTTTGATGGTTCAGTTATTTGTGAATACAGGTTTCTGGTTAAAAACAGGGTAGTTTTGATTTTCTTAAACGATGCGGAGTTTCTGGGTTTCATTAAAGAGGCATAAGAATGCATCCCACTCTTTACCTTTAGAAACATAGTGACACATGAAGACAGAACTGAGACTGGTGTTAAGAAAAAGGCTTTACAGTGGATACAATTGAAAAAGCAATTGTTGCCATTAACATTCATTTAGATGATGTTCCTGGACTTGACTTCTGCATTACAAGTCTCTAAAATATCACAAAGGGAATTATTTCAAGAATGGAGAAAGGAATACAATTCAAGGTTATTTGAATTTGACAGCACGGGAGTAGCCCATTTAATGGTTGAGAAACATAGAGCCCTAATTTAAAATGATAATTGTTCGGATTGGACCAGAATTGAAAGTGGAATTAGAGGACATTAATGTGGGTTACGAAGACCACAGAGGTACATTGCAGCAGGCAAAAAATGGTTATCAGAACAAAAGACATGCTTGTTAATTATACAGCACACCAGGTATGTATATTTATGGTCAAGTATTTGATGAGGGGGGAACAAAAGTTGTTGAAAATGGAGATTGTTTTCTAAGCCCAGTACATCAATAGTCTAGGGAAAAGAGGGTTAAGGATTTAGCAAAACTGATTAACGAGTTTTGGATCTTTGGCTTGGATCATTGGTGAGATTGAAATATCTGCTCGAGTTATCAACCGGAATTCAACGTTCCACTGATGGGCTAGACATAGTATTTCAACCCAATCGTTTTGTTAGTTCAGGTTACTTTGGATATATATTTGTGTGTGTCTTGCTTCTCTGGACTATTGCATAAATTCTGCAGTTGGAAAGCAGATGCGAAGGCATTTGCAATAGATTTCTTTGCAGATATGGCCAAGAATAAAGGGTGGTCTGGTTCTACCTGTGCAATGATTCTATCAGGCACATGCATCAATGTAGGCTTTTGCGATTCCTTAATTACGATTATTAAGGAATCGCAATTAGGGAATTGCAAAAGCCTATGCATGTAGGAATTGCTATAAAATTAGCGATTCCCAAACATTCCTTAATTGCTACTCGCAAATTGCGAGTCGCAATTAAGGAATGCCTTCCCATTCATTCCTATGGACCTACAGGCCCATAGGAATGAATGGGAGATTGCATGTGCAATTTGCGAGTACCAATAGGTACTCACAAATTGTGCATGCAACTTCAAGGGTGCAAGGGTGTCAAAAGAACACCCTGTTGCACCTCTGAAATTGATCTGTGCACACATGTTGCGCACACACATGCCCCAAGGGCATGTGTGTGTGTAACCTACAACTTTTTAGTGCATTTTTCAAAGTTTTTGCATATTAACATCAAGTACAAATTGATGGTAATTTGCGCCCCCTATTAGCAAAATCGAAATTTGCGATTCCGTCATGCATTGGATTTAAGGAATCGCAATTTGCAATTTAAATGCAATCACAATTTAAGAAATCTCAATAATTCGCGATTCTTAAATTGCAAGAGGCTGACAGGTTGATACATCGCAGAAGCCCTTTTCGCGGGCGCAAACAGCCATTTTTGCGAATCACACTGTTTGCGCTCGCAAAAATGGTTGATGCATGTGCCTGTAAGTGTCTTCTTGCTGGTAAAGAGGTTCCTGATGATTCATGGATTGAGCTTGCATACTAAGATGGCTGATGGTGGAGGAGTATCACATTGCAAGAAATTTTGAGTACATCTTTCTTTTTGACTTTGATAAAAGAGTCAACATAAAAACGCAGTGTTCATGAACGGCTAGACACATGTACTCAATGCATTTCTGATTCTAAGTCTATTTCTGCTCAGTTTTACTGCTACTGATAGAGCAAAATTGAATTATGTATGCATATAATGTCGTCTTCACAATATTTAATAAAATCGGCATGACCCTGTAATAAATTGTGAATAGGTGTCTAATGATGAGATTCCTCCTTTCGACAGAGCATTCCAAAATAAGATTTTTCTATCAGTGCCTTCAATATTAATTAGCTCACAAATTAAAGCCCTAAATCGGGTAATTTTCCAATTCCACGACCGTGTTTGTATTCCAGTCAGACATGCACTTAGAATCTCAGCTAAATCTAATGTTCTATAGCCCAAGTAAATGTAATTTCACAAAGCAATAATCCGTATCCCACCATAGACTGACTGGGTTATCACTATGACTTGCCATTCTGCAATAAAGAATAGCCAAGCATTGCTGAAGGCAATTGCAGATTTCAGAAACCATATAGGGGCATATTTTTGAGCCCCTTGAGCCTCATTTACGCCGCCGTTGCATCACTTTTGTGACGCAGCGGCGGCGCAAATCCTGCGCCATGCTGCGGGGTATTTACAACGTGACGCATCTGGCAGATGCGTCATGTTGTAAAGCCCTGCGCCACATGTAGGCGTTCTGGAGCGGGGGGGGGCGTTCCGGCGCAGGAACGCCTCCTAAAAGTGGCTGAGTGAAATCTACAATATTTCACTCAGTCACTTTTAAGGCCATGCTGCGTCAAAACCCTGCGCCTGCTTGAAGCAGACGTAAGGATTGAGGCAGCATGTAAGGGATAGGGCACCCCCAAGCCTTGCTGGAGCTGCGTCGCAACTCCAGCAATGCGCCACCTTTCCGACAGGAGATGCGTCACGCATCTGCCCATCCGAGTGCCACGGTGCGCCGCATTGTAAATGCGGCGCATCAATGGTGGCGCACAGGTGGGCAGATGCGTTGCAACTCTCCTGGCGCATCTCTGCTGATTAGCAGAGATGCGCCAGACGTCATAAATCTACCCCCCAATCTTTCTCACAAATAACGAAACAGTTAATACAACACAGCAGTGGTGCAACAATCCAGAAATGGACAATTTCAAAACAGCATGTTGGCCACTTAGAAGCCTGAAAATAGCCACATTATGTTCACAGGACTATTGTTAGAAAATTCCACACTATTGTTTTTAAAACGTCCACCATCTATTTTAAATACCTCGGGCAGATTTACAAGCCCCCTGCGCCACTTTTGCGTCACTTTTAACATGAGAAAAGTGACGCAAAAGTGGCCCAAGGGGCTTGTAAATCTGCCCCCTCATGTTTAACACTATCTTACCGTATAACTTGATAGGTTTACAACTTAGACTTGGACGAGACAATCACAAATGTGAAGAAATGAATTTACGATTCAGTGTTTGAAGTGTGGCGTGGGGTCTTATAACAGCTTTATAAATTCAGAGATTCAATTTAGAGAATTCCCTATGGGATGTACAAAGATGTACAATGGAAACCAATCGGTGGTTTCTGCACACAGA
Source organism: Triturus cristatus (assembly GCF_964204655.1). NCBI lineage: Eukaryota > Metazoa > Chordata > Amphibia > Caudata > Salamandridae > Triturus > Triturus cristatus. The sequence goes on from NC_140588.1 coordinate 115,910,572, forward strand.
CATTAAAAAAAACAGCCCCTGCCCCTCAAACGGAGTGGAGACGCTTTCAAAACTGTTTTGGGAGCTTGGGAGTGACATTGGGAAGAAGTAGGTTAACGCTCCGAGGAAGCCAGCCACAATTCAAAAGGTCAAGCTGCCCACCGGAACAGCTTCCATTTGCGAATGATTTACCACACAGTACATGAACAATGACCACATTTGCAGTCTCAAACCATTAACACTTTGCGGTCTAAAAAAGTATTTTCTAACTCTCAAATCATTATTACTGCATTCCTACATGTACTTTTTCATTTAAAAAAGCCTGAAAACGCACTTAAAATACCTGGGGTCAGATTTATGAGCCCCTTGCGCCACTTTTGCGTCACTTTTCCCATGTTAAAAGTGACGCAAAAGTGGTGCAAGGGGCTCATAAATCTGCCCCTGGATTATTATGAATGTTGATTAAGCCACGGTTCTGTGTTGGCTTTGCGGTATACAGATCTCCCTGTGGGGCTGGGAGATCGGTGGTAGCCGGTGCACGTCTCCCTGACTGCTGGGCTTGCAGGGATACACGTGTCAATTTTCGATCAGAGGAAGGACACGGGAGAAGAATGCTGAGGCAGCATTTTATACTTTCGTTTCTTGGATCCCTTCAGGGTCGTGTTGCACAGGGGTGCATGGGGCTAATAGTGCGCATGCGTGGTGCAGGCTTCTGGTCTCCCTGGGGGAGGGGAGAGCTGATAAGGATGGAAGCAAGTTAAGTCTGCAGAGCAGTTTACTTTCGTTTTGTGGATTGACGCATCATTGATTATTGAGGAAGACTGACTTCAGAAGTTAGCAGAATGTGGGGAAGCATTCAAGGAATAGGAGGCATTTAGAGCCCTCTTCTGACTCATCATCTTTTTCTCCATCCCATCCTAAAAGGCGCAGGGAGAGCGATGAGGCATGGCTAAAGCGCCTTTTAAAAGAGACTTTGCAGGAGATGGCTCCTGATAAAGACAAGGGCTTGGGCCAGATTCAGTGAGCATCACCTCAGTCCTCTGAGTCAGATAAGGAGGCTCCTGGCACAGAGGACCATATGGGGAAGTATATTTCGAGAGACATGTTGCCCGAATTGATCATGAATGTTAAGGTTTCTTAGACCTGACATTGTTAGCGTGGCCTTCCCCCAACTTTTTGCCTGCCTCCCTCCATTTTTCTGTGCTCGTTTATGCTGGTTTTAGAACTCTGAGCATTTTACCACTTGCTATATTCAATTAACCTGTAAGTCCCTTGTAAAGTGGTATACCATATACCTAGGGCCTGTAAATTAAATGCTACAAGTGGGCCTGCAGCACTGATTGGGCCACCCTCACAAGTAGCCTTTCAAAACTGCCTCAGACCTACCATTGCAGGGCTTGTGTATGCAGTTTACTCCCACATCAAATTGGCATTATAAACTACTTGCCAAGCCTTAAACCTCCCTTTTATTACATATAAGTCACCCCCAAGGAAGGCCCTTGGTAACCAAAAGGGCAGGGTACTATGGGAGTAAAATTTAGGACATGTATTTTTATGTTATACATGTCCTGATAGTGACAGCCTATTTCGTTTTTCACTACTGTGAGGCCTACTCCTTTCGAAGACTAGTATTGGGAATAATTTATTACACTTTTAAGCTTTAATTCCTGATCAGAGAAGAATAGCTTTTTCGTGTTTCACATGTTTGGAATGGTCTTGATAAAACTCTTTACTGGTGAAATTGGATTTAACATTCCTGTTTTAGTTATGCCACTTGTAGAAAGTGAACATTTGTCTACCTTACAGCCTGTCTGGGTTGGGTGACAGGTACACTTTGTGCATTGCTCTAGACAGCCACAAACACAGGAAGGTGTGCTCATCTGCATTCTGAGCACTCATCTGCATTCTGATAGGTCTTCCTGGGCATGGAGGAATGGGAGGGTGGACATTAATACTTCAATAAGTAGTGTCCTCTCCTCACATAAAGCACTGATTACCCCCCAGTGTGAGCCTGGCAGAAAGGACTAGGCTGAAAGGGTTTGTGTGTACTTCAGATGCCAGCCATTGCTGTCACCTCCATTTCAAAAGCACTTTTGGGTATAAGTACTAAGTCCTTGACCCCCACAACTCAGACTCTTCTGGATCTTGAACTGAACCTCCGTGGTAAGGACTGCTATGCTGTTCAAAGGACTCAACTGGACTGCATTTCTGGAAGTACTGCTTTTCTGCTTCTTGCCCTTCTGCCTGCTGCTCCCTCACTCTCCCGAAGGATAGCTGGACTCTGCCTTCCCTCTAAGTGATCTCCAAGGTCTTGCTGGCTTGCCTCCTGTTTTCTGAAGTCTCAGGGACACAAAAGACTCCCTGCAGCCTCTGATCCAGAGACAGCCCTGAGTGGCTCGACAGCAATGTAGGGTCTGACTGTGAGGTTTGACAACTACGCTGTGCCGATCTGAAGTCCTGACCGTGAGGCTCCACTTCAATGCATTTTCCCTACTGAAGGTTCAGCAACGACGCAGCACCGGTCTGAGGTCCCAACTGTGAAGCTTGACTGTGATGCATAGACCCCCCTTTGTGAATTGGAACCAATGCATTGCTTCACTGCGTGGATAAGATCGATGCATTTCATTGCTTACGAACATGAAAGGTACTTTATTTACTGGAGCCAGAATGTGTACTGTAGCCAGCCTGTGCTTCCACAAAGTCGGCCCGAACTCTGACTTTGCCCCGGTCCAGCGCAACCTTAAGTAACCTTTTTAGTGCTATTTGCTTCTAAGCCCTTTAGTGCATTTATTTCTTCAAGATCCAATATCTCAACTTCTACTTTGTTGGAATTTCGTCATTTAGGTCTTACTATACTCAGATAACCTCTATTTTTATGGCTGTTGAGTCTTTTTGTGGTGTTTTCATTGTGTTGCTGTATGAGTTATTGCACAAAAACTTTATACATTGCCTTCTAAGTTAGGTCTGCCTGCTCTGTTCCATGCTACAAGAGGATGAGCACAGGATAATTTAGGATTGTATTGTAACTTACCCTGACAAGGATTGCTGTCTCTACTTGGACAGGGAACATACCTCTGACAAATAGAGACCCCATTTCCGACAAGGCTAATATGGGGCTTCCAGAGGAAGAGTTACCAGAAAATTATTTTGCTTCCGTACTTCGGCTGTACTTCGGCTGTTTTAGAGTGCGGCTCCTCTGGATGTTCGTATTACAGAGGTTCTAAAGAGAGAATGGAAGGACCCAGACTAGATCATCCTCCCACATTTTATGACTAAATTATTTTCACTGTAGGATATACAGCAGAGCTTGCCGGACTCTATCCCTATCTTGTGGCTAATTTAGTGGGAAGGACTTCTTTGGTGGATGATTCAGTTATCCAGTACTCCATGGATAAAAAGATTGATGCTGCATTAAAGGTTCTAATTTGGCTCTTTGGGCAGATATATATGGAACTTATGTGGCCCAGTTGCTAATTTCGGACATTAAGAGCCTGATTTTATGGAGATCTCGGCGGACGGTTACTCCGTCACAACGAATAAACTTCACAACGGAAAATCGTCCCAGCGCATAACCTGTCCATCGAAATATAAGTCCCATAGGATATAATGGGATTTATATTTCAGCGGACAAGATATCCCTCACCGTTGTGAAGAAATAACCCATCCACTGATATCTAAATCAGGCCCTAAGTCTTTATTCAGGACCATGGATGATATTTCAGACTGTTCTGGCCTTCTGAAACAAATAAAGCGGCAAGTGGAGTATATGTCAGACATTTGCTTTGATTTTGTGAGAGCCACATCTCTCTCTGGGGGAGAATGTGTGGCCACTAGGAGAAGTCTGGTGTTGAAGGACTGGTGCACAGACCCAGCACAAAAGGCTTCTTCTCTTAAGCTTCCTTTTCAGGGTAGTTAATTGTTTTGGGCAGATTTAGAGGAAAAGCTACTAAAATCATTTAAGGAGAAGAAGTATTCCTCTTCTCTGAAGCAGCCTTTCTCAGATTAGCAGCTGGTTAAACATAAGTCCTTTTCGTCAGCCCTCTCGTAAGCAGCCGCAATAGTTTCAGGGAAGATTCCAGGCCAGGAAAGTAGACCTGCGCATGAAATTCCTCTCCGCTTGCAGAGTTTTTTCCCACTCAGCTCTCCACCTTGGCATGGGGAGTTCTGAAAAACTCCACAGAGTGAAGTCTTGTCCTCACTTGCGTTAGCCAACGTTGAGTTGGCAGTGAAGAAAATCTTACTACAGACACCACCCAGTGAGATTTCTCAACTCGGGCGATAGCTACCGCTCACATTGAGAAACCTTATATTCACATCAAGGGAGCTGCCACTCGAGTAGAACACCTATTCGAGCGGCAGAAAAAGCAGTGCCCTCTTGTGGTGCTGTTTGCACTGATTTCACAGCACGGGACGAGCACTCGGCACTAAAAATCAGCACAAACAGCAGGACATAATGCACTCTGCTGCTTGCAGAACTCTGGGTAGTTCAGCCACGGAACCCGACAAACTCCGTCCAGCACTGCAGGAGAGGAAGGGGCAAGAAAGCGAAATCCCCCCAAACCTCGCTCCCGACTATATGGTGGATGGCCAGGAGTTTGCAGATGGTTGCAGGATTCAACATTTTCATCTGGAGTGAGAGGTGTCTACTTCTGGCACTTGGGTTCTGGCGATAATTCAAGAGGGTTACTTGATAAAATGTTCCTCTCATCCTATGGATTTTGGGGTAAGGCCAATTCTAAGGCCCTCAAAGAAAGGCGAAAGTCTGGCCCTTTCTCCAGGAGTAGAGTCTCTTCTCCAGATGGCTGCAAACTCAAAGGCTCCTCGATCAGAAAGACAGGGGATTTTATTTTTCTCCACTGTGTTTCTAGTGGAGAATGAAACATTGGGCGTTCACATGGTGTTGGATCTTAAAGCCCTCTACAAGTTTGTCCGGACCATAACATTCAGAATGGGGACACTAAAGTGAATAACTCTGTTGGAGATCAATGGGAATCCGATGTGTACATTGGATCTGCAGGATGCCCACTATTATGTTCCGATCCACCCTCAGCATCAGAAGTACCTTACGTTCTGCATCAAAGAGAGGCACTTCCAGTTCCAGGTGTTACCCTTTGGTTTAAAGGCTGCACCAAGGCTGTTAAGGAAGGTGATGATGCCTTTGGTGGCATCATTCCATTGTGTAAGTGTAAGTGTAAGTGTAAGTGTAAGTGTAAGCAAAACTGAGTTCATAGAATGTTATCCTGTATGTGCACGCAAATTAATCTGTGTCAAATGTCATCATGTCAAAGGAGACAAGGCAACTTAAGAGCGTGAGAAATGTAAAATGGCATTTCTTAACTAGGCCTAGTGTATCCACGTGACATTCCCAGGATCTGCTCCCATAGTCCACAAGAGGGTGCTTGGGGGTGGATGCCTTGACTCTGCCTTGGCCAGACCCACTGTTGTATGCGTTTCCCCAGTTCCAGTGATTTCCATATTGCTAAATCATCTGATGGGGAAGCACTGGGTAATGGTATTTGTGGTCTCATTCTGGCTCAGGCACTCATGGTTTCCAGGCTCAAAAACATGGAAATTCAGGGTCCATGAATCATTCCTTCTTCTCCCTCCCCTCTCAAAGCCTCTCCCTTATTGTCACTTGAGAAGTTGCACCTATCGGTATCAAAATTGAAAGAAGGGGATTACAACGAAAGGGTCTCCCACGTCATTTAGCGGAGGCTATTCAGCAGTCCAGGAAGCCTTCCACCTTGAAATCCCATGAAAGGCGTTGAGGTAGTTTACGGTGGTGGCGTGAAGCTCTCCATCTTTCTTCTCTGGAATGTCAGCTGAGTGATGTCCTGCAGTTCTTGTGGGATGGATTTTAAAAACAATTATCAGTTTCCACCATGAGTAGGCAGCTATCATGGCATTCAGGTCTCATTGGGGCAATTTGCCTGATGCTGAGGACTTGGCAGCACGGTTACTGCACAGTTTTGCTCTGTCATGGACTTTGATTAAGCCTTTATTTCCTTTGTGGGATTTGCCACTGGTTCTGAAAGCTTTGGTTTCCCATCTATTTGAGCCATTGGAGTCTGTAGACATCAAGGTTTTGACATTTAGGGTTGTGTTTTTCGTTGCCATTACCTCTGCTAGATGGATAGGTGAATTAGGAGCCCTTGCAGTATGGGAACCGTTTTTGTCTTTTTCTGAGGATGGTGTGACTCTTAAATTGGATTCTTCCTTTGTGCCCAAGGTGGCAACTCAATTTCATAGGGATCAAGAGATGATCCTTCCTGCCTTATAGGCGAAGGAGAATCTGAGCTGGACATGCAGAGGTGCTTGTTGGATTTCAAGAGAGCTCTTTCAGTTTATTTGAGTAGGACTCAATATTTTTGTAAGACAGATTCTTTGTTTGTTTCTTTTGGGTCATCAACCAAGGGGTCTAAGACTTCTTTGTCCATTAGAAGGTGGATCAAACAGTTGATTTCTCAGACTTACAGACTGATTCCTAGCCCGGCACTACTCCTCCTCTGGCAGGAATTCTAGGTATATCCACCCGGGGGGGGAGGGGGGGGCTGCTATATGGGAGGAGTTGAATAAAGTTTTGATTGCAGAAATTTGTCAGGCAGTCACTTGGGCCAGCCCAAATACTTTAGTGAAACAATTACGTTTGTAAAATGCTTTGCATGATGATACTAACTTTAGTTTTGGGGTTTTGCAGTCTGTGATTTCTAGAACTACCCTCTCTGTTGTTTTGTGATATTCACTATGAGGTGCGACATTGATTCTGATGGTCTCTCTGTATTGATTTTATTTTCATATGAAACCCTGTAGCACTGCTTGGCTATACCTCAACTGTGATGGAAGGAACGAGGACAAGATGGACCGGGTGCAATCTCTCATTACTTACAGGTAATCTTCATTACTCCTGGTCCTGTTGTCCTTGCCCCATTCATCATGCCCCTCCAGAAGTGCCAGCCTTCATATTATGAGCTTGGTAGTTCAGACAGAATGCTGGGTAAGTACTGTTTATGTAGTCCCAGGAAGAAGGGGGAGGGAAAGTATTACGGTCATTCTTCTGCTCTTTTCTGTCGGCGGAGATGGGCTCATCTCAACTGTGATGAATGGGACGAGAACAACAAGACCAAGAGTAATGAAGATTACCGGTAAGTAGTGAGACATTCCTTTTTCTTGCCTGCAACCATCTGTCATCTGTGTCCTCATCTAAGGCAGTGCTTGATGCAGAATCATGTCTGCGTAATCTGCATGCAATAGACAGGTTTGATTCCTCATATGGTAGCTCAAAGGGATAATGCGCATGCTGCTGAGCGCTGTGATGAACCTGTGAGTAACGTTCAAATTTTAATAAGAAGGCTTTCTGGGTTCGAGCGTATGTTGCAGCTACTTTTGCGTATCTTGCAGAATACATGTTAATATGGCTTCCTCAGTGAAACACCCAGTGTAAAGGGTTGTATAAGCTCTTAAAAATAGTTTGAAACTCTACACCCTATCTCAAACATTCATTCTTTCATGGTTCGTAACAGTGCGGTTAGTAATGGTAAATGACAGAATGGGTGCAGGGAACGGCAGGGGGGCATTCATCCCCACCTGCATCCATATCCTGTTAAAGTCTGGAATTCTGACCAATGCTTGAGGGCAGAGAGGCAAAGTAATGAGACTTCCCAACTTACCCAGCAACCTGTACAAAATCCAAGGGCAGGTCCCCTCAATCCATCTTCACCTTAGTTGTGCCCTTAATGCCCTGCTTCTTACCTAACTTATATTTTGGGAATGCTTGCACCTCAGTAGAACTTCCAGTGGCTCACAGAGTTGGGTGCAGAGGATCCCAAAATTCGTTTTGGCACGGCAGGTGTTCAGGTGGAGTTATCAGCTGCTCCTAGTGCAGATACCTTTTTCTATCCTATAGGTGCAAAATGTCAGCACAGCCCACAGTAGGTTCTAGTGTTAAGAAAAAAGCTCCCCATCCTCGGCTGATTAATCAATCTTCAAACGCTGCCAGCTTACAATAACTACATTGTTCCTGTAGTGCTTTTAAGATGTGATACCCATGTGACTCACGAATCAACACATGGGTTTATCTATTCCACTTACACATTTAACGCACCACGAATATGTCCTCTGCTCTGTGTTGCGAAAGAGAAGTGCACTCTATAGCTCTTCTCCCCTGTGAAATAAAAAAATTACCTATATCGTGCCATTTCTGAAATTGTCAATATGAATTCCCTGTACCTTGTTCAATTCACGGGAAAATTCAGACAAAATAACTAATCTTAAAGTAAATAAAACGTTGTAACATTAAGGTACATGGCTTATTCCCGAAATATCTAGAAAATGCAGTTGTTGAGATCTGCATTTGCTTTAACGTTCCTTTATTTAACGCCACCTCATTTATTTATTTTTAACCTGTGTTCCATTTTGAGCACAGCATCAACACAACTTAAATGTGTTTTCATTCCTGTACATCACAAGGGATCATATCTGCATGAATATAAATTCAGAATTTACATCATCATTAACATGAGACATTATTTTGATAGTTGTTGGATGAATTTATTGTAGACAGAATCCAAATTCAAGCCTGCTTGATTTTATCTTTTACATTCTTTTGCCAGCATTCAAGAAGTGAACCATTTTACATACTACAATGAGCATTAGTGAAGGAGTTATCCCCACTGCCAATCTGGGACCACTAGTACAAATGTATGGAGAGGCACTGATTCTGAGTAGGTCTGATAAGTATTTGCTATGTACTACTCTGGGTAAATACCAATACCCTTGGGAGTGGTAAATACCTCCCTTTTCGTGATTAGGCTCTGTAAATGAGACATAACATACAAAATCTCGTGCCAAGCTACCAAGGGGTGAGCAGGGGCTATCTTAGAAGTGTATCTCCCTTACTCTGACTAGAAGCAAGGGTCCCTAGTTGGACAAAGGTACCTACCTCTGCCAACTAGATACCCCCATTACTAACATTTAGGAATAGTAAGAGGCTCATTTACAAGCCCTGTGCGCTACAGGAACATCACTTTTAATGACGTTCTGGAGGCGCACACTGCAAGGACATATCTACGAGGCCATGTAAAGCCACCTTGTGTGCCTTTTCATGGCCTTGTAGATATGGTGTGAGGCAACGCATCGAGTCGCTGCATTGCCTCACAGTACGATGGGAGGCGTGTCATGGATGTTACGATGAGTGTTCCTCCGTAACACCTATGGCATTTGACACATTCCCAGATTTACAACATGCTGTATACCTGGGAATGCGTCAAAATCCTATGCCTGCCCAGCGATAGCATAAGGGTTGTTTTTGTGGAGAAAGGTGTCCCTTTCCCCACAAAAACATCCTGATTTCAAAGCAGACACCCTACGTTGGCACTAGACAGCCATTTATGTGCCTGGGCAGTAGAAGAGGACAGAAATGTACTATATCTTATAAATACGGTGCAGTCCTGCTCTTTTCTTTTGACATAGAGCAGCACCGCAGGAAGGCTTGCGGAGCTGCCCTATGCCAAAAAGTAGTATATAAGGGCCTACATTTACTTACCTCCACAATATTGAAAAAGTGAAACTTTTGGCTAAAATATTTTATAGGACAATTCTTGGAACACAATATTTTGGTAGAATATCTGTCCAAAGCTTGGAAGTCTCTGGATCTTTTTCTTCATCATTGTCATCATCGTCATGATTGCCACTACCAGGCCACGCTTTCCTTTAAGATCTGCAGGTCTCATTCATTTTAAGCAGGGCTTCTTGATTTAAACAGGGTAGGACAAACTATAAGGCAGGGTTGACTTCATTTTGTGGAAAGAGATGGCACATTAAGCCGCTTTCGCGGCGTATTTTATGATAGTATTACTTCATTATTTTGTCATTTTCACTCATCAGCACTGTCTTGGCAAAGGTTTTGTCTCATTAGTATACAGGTTTAACACCTAAATAAAGCAATAAACAACTTAAAGGTGATTAGTCAACTATTGCAAAGAGTCTTCCACTGAGCAGCAACGGGCGTTTCTGTATTTTTAGCTACTTTTGAGCTTGAAATATGTCTTTTTTTAAACCCGCAAATTATGCCGAAGGCGTGGCAAATGTGGCAGATCCATATTTTATGCAGAAAAAGCAGTAGCCAAAGAATTACAAAATTCCAGTGGCACTGATTTCAAACATAGTACACATCCCTCCACTTCAACAAGATACCTCAGCTTTCCCACAGACATCTCGGAAATGTAATCTCTTTCCTCTGGGCCTGCTGCCCCAGTTCTTATTACTCCATGCCATCCGTGGCATGGACCCTGCCCTGCAATAGTATTAAACCGTATACTTAATTTTCTAAAATTTAAAATCCTCTTAAAAGTAAAGTTTACACATCAGCACACAATGGAAGATTTCTTCCTCAATTTGAATCCTTCAGTTGGTAAATCTCAGTAAAGGGATTTCCATTGATTATATTGACGTATATAGTAACGTTTATTGGCCACTGCTGGTCTCTTGACAATAAAGATAACTATGCTCAGCTTTGGGAATCAAGGCTGCAGTATTAGCCAGGATGAAAAAAAGAGAAATTTTTTAGGGCCTTCTGACCGCCAGGACCTCTCTTACACTATAATAAAAAACACAGTCGAGCAAACGTGAGAAGGAGAGGATTTGGCATAACTGTCAGAGCTGCCGACTTTGAAGCCAAGGATCCACTTTTGAGTCTCGTGGTTGACTCAACATCCTGTGATTCTGAGAAAATCATATAGGGTCTGATTTCGATGTCACGTGGAATTCCTTCCGCCCGACACGGACTTGGTCTGGGGCTTACTGACACCTGGTCGCCGGTTCCGACCTCCTCATTAGGATGCGACTGAACACTGTTCAGTCGCATTTCTATATTTCACTATGGGAGCATGCATTACGGCCATAAACAGGCTGTAATGCAAGCTCCCAAACTGAAATGGGAGGTGCGGTTCTTCCCTGCACCCCGTCGCAGGCACCTCAAGGTGCCTGCCACAAGGTGCAAGGATCAACAGGGGGGCACCATAGGTGTCCTCTCAGACTCCAACTGATGGCCCTGCTGGGGCCCCCCAAACACGCTTTCCGACATGGTTTCCATGTTGGACAGGCCGACATGGAAACCATGTCATGAAGCGTGCATTGTTATCTCAAGGGTAAAAAGGCCCGCCCTTGAGTTTATTAGCCGTCTTCCGACTGATGGACGGGCTCTATGAGCCCGTTGGAAGCCAGACGGAATGACCGGCTGGTTTCCTTTGAGACTGCCTCGATCATTATGAGGCAGTCGGAAAGAAAACCGAGCGGACAATTATGATGCAGCCCTGAAGGTTCAGACCGCAGGTTGGAGCCTTTACGGGCTGCATCATAATTGGCCCCTTAATCTTCTGTGCTTACAGAAAAATGAATGTGTTATGTAACTGGTGCTCCTGGAGAGTGCTCCAGAGGCTTCGGATCTATTTTGTGCTATATAAAACTGCAAAAAACTGAGGAAGGAGTAGAAAATTCAAGAGAGAAGCGTGAAAGTTAAACAGGTCTTATTGTTTTGGCCCTTCCTTAATACAAAACACAGAGATATATTCAGATGCCCGTGGCATATGTACACAGACAGAGTCACTAAAAGCCAGTGGGACACTAACTTCGAACAAAAGTGGTCCCAGTGTTGGCTCTAACTGTCAAGACACGGGACAAAGTTGTGCATGTGCTGCAGACATCCTACATAAAGAGGAGTTCCATAGGTAATCTGAGAGAAAATGGTGGTTCTAGCTACACACCTGATTAGAAGGGAGGGGGGAATCATAATTTTTAAAATTTGAGACAAGCTAGAAACAAGTTCTCCGTTAAAGTTGAAACCTGCGTGCACTTACTGCCTTTGAATTCTGTACAAAAGACACTGGGGCATATCAACAAGGGCTTTATCTCTGCTTTTTTGGCTTTAAAAGTCAAAAAAGGAGAGATAAAACAAGCGCCCTATCAACAACAGGGTGCTAACATGCAAATTTGCATGTTAGCACCCTTTTACTCTACGCTTCCCCTTGCATCTCTAATGAGATGCAAAGGGGGCGTTCCAGAGTAAAATAATAGGAGAAATGTCGCTAAGCGACATTTCTCCTATTATCAAGAATGTCGCTAACCCTGTTAGAGACAAAAAAAGCAGCGCTAACCGCGGTTAACGCTGCTTTTTTACGTCTGGTATTTTTCTGACTTAGCCATGATATCCTATGGAAGGAGGATATCATGGCTAAGTTTGCCTGTCCCTATCAACAAGGTAACGTGAGATTATCGCTGGGTTTCTAGAGATAATCTCACGTTAGCCTGTTAGCGTGAGGATTTTTATCGCTATTGAGATAAGCGTTGCTAATAGCACGCTATCTCAGCGATAAAAATTCACGCTAGCCGGCGATAATTATCCTAGCGCTAAGTGCGCTTAGAGATAATTATCTCCGGTTGTTGTTGATATGCCCCACTTTTTTTTATTTCTGTGCTCATAGCAAGTCCATCACCCGTTCTTTGGTTGGCCAAACGTCTTGCGATTTGATATCAGAGACACACATATGGTGTGGAGGTGTATGGCAATAAACAATCAATATGCGGCGCAGGATTGTCAGCATGGGTGTCAAAGGAACTCCAAGACCCTCACAAAAATGATTCGAATTCAATAACACTTTTCAACATCACTCACCGAGAAACCCTCACATGCTTTCCACGCTCTGCTTATGCCAGCATTCAGCTGTTCTCTGAAGTTCTTCTGGTCGTAGTAATGGAAAATGCTAATTTGAAACAGAAAACTGTAGCATGCTGCCCAGATAAAGCGAAGAGAGAGAAATTAATGAGGAAACATTAATTGTTTTCTTTCCTTTCAGTCCTCGCACAAGCCAGAATGTGTCGGGCTTTTAATTCTCGCTGATCCTGCAAAGCACCTCACAAAGCTTTGGTTGGGGGCGGAGCCTCATTTGTTTCAAACACTTATCCGCGTGTTGCAATATTTTCTGGCCTGTGCAAAGACTCGTGTCACAGCCAATGACCTATGAACGCATGTCACAAGGAACAAATGGGAATTAGCATTACAATCGCCTGGCCTCAAGTAAAAATAATTATTTACGTTTCTAACGTTGCTCTTCTGAATTTCGGTAAATCCCTTTTCATAAAACTGTGTCTCCGAAAGGAAATAATAAAACGAGTTCCAATGAAGTGGCACTCTGGTGCCACGAGCCGGACTTACCAAGCAGGATGATGACGCAAAGAAGAATGGCGATTAAGGCTCCAGTGCTGAGGCCGGCCGAAGAGAGGAAGGCTTCCGCGTGGCAGGTTCGGACTCGCCCGTCCCTATCACAGGCGCAGACTCTGATGGTGAGGGTGGTCGTGCTGCTCAGAGAGGGGTTTCCACCATCCGAGATGACAATGGGAAGGTAGTACAGACTCTGGGCTGTGCGGGTGAATTTTCTCCGTCGAGTTACAATGCTTGCAGTATTATCTGCACAAAAAAACAGAAAATAAGGCAAGGAGTTTAAAAGCTAGACGACGGACGGTGAGCTGCAGAAGTGATAAAAACACGAGGCGTATTGAACAAATGGGTGGAAACTGTGATATTAATATTGAAACAATGATTGCAAAGCCAAGGTCACACCCGTGAACCCTATTTTCTGTGTTAATTATTATTATTTTTTTTCACTAAATGTCTGCCACCCACAGAGGGTAGATCTATCATCTATGAAGAGTTTTTCTTGAAAGAATGAATAAATAACATTTTATTGTTTCATTTATTTAAAACTATATACATGTATTAACATTAAAAACAGACTAAACAACAGAATACATATTAAGGACCAGACCAAATTGTATAATGATTAGAAAGCTTAAAAAACCATTCCCGTTAGTCTAACAATTAAATGATTACGGGCCCCACGCATCAAACTAAAAACCGGTCGCCCTTTGCGACTGGTATTTTTGCATTTGGGATGCATGATCCCAAATGCAAAACTCGCAAATTGCGATTGCATTAATGGAATCTCAAACTGCGATTCATTAAATGCAATTCTAGAAGCAAGTTAAAATAGCGATTTCGCTATTAGGGGTCGCAAATTACCGAGAAAAAAAAACTGGTCGTAATTTTCAAAAAGTTGGAAAAATGCACTAAAGTGCACTTTTCAAAGTTAGATGTTACACAGACACATGCCCTTGGGGCAAGGGCATGTGTTTGCGCAACATTGGTGCACATTACAATTTCAGGGGTGCAACAGGGTGTTCTTTTGGCACCCTAGCACCCTTGAAATTGCATGCTCAATTTTCGAGTACCTATTTGGTACTCGCAAATTGCTCATGCATATTCCTATTCATTCCCATGGGCATGTAGGCCCTTACGAGTGAATGGGAAGCCATTCCTTCATTGCGACTCGCAATCTGTGAATCGCAATTAAGGAATGTTTAGGAATTGCTATTTTTTGCGATTCCTACATGCATAGACTTTTGCGTTTCCTTAATAATCGCAATTGAGGAATCGCAAAAGCCTTCCTTGATGCATGTGCCAGTACATTCCTACCTCCTAATAGCTCAAATGTAACATTTACTTATCTGTCCCGCTTTTTTTGGCAAACCATCCCTAAAACAATATAAAATTGCCCCCATCTAATTGTTCTTCTATCTTCACTTTTAAAGGACTGTTTCATGGAGATGCTTACGAATGCCCAGTAACTCTGGATGTAAGCAAATAATGTGTTCCCATTCTTCCCTCTCCGAGATGCGAAGACAGCATGTTTTAGGTATTTGGGGGAGATTTCCCCATCGTCCATCAAACTGATTAAAGGGTCAACAAGGAGTCTCAAGTGTAAGAAAGATATGCTTGCCTTTGTATTCAAGACGAAGTCTAAGTATGGTTGCCATTTTGTCATAAAAGACTCCAGAGTGAATTTTAACTTTTTATATTGTGACGCCCTCTCAATGTCTAAGAGGCAGCTTAAAGTTTTAATTTCATATTTTAACGTACGAGTGGCTTTGGGCATTTTGTTCAATTTATGTATAGTCGACAGATTTGCTTGTCCAAGAGATCCTTAATACAAAGTTCTGCCACCGGTGCGGCACTGCATGGTTTTGAAATGTTGTTCTTAATCTATAATCTTATGGTGCTATTAACCATCCCTTGACTGTCTATGCAGTAGTTGATATAAGTAATTGTAATGCAGGCTGAAATCGAGTTTAGCCCAAGTTCTATTCTTATTAGACTTTGCAGTGTAGCTTTCCGTAGGTTAAATATCTTCCAAATACCATTCATGAACACAGCTTCTACTTTCCTGATAGTTTCCGGTGGCCAACAAGCTAAACATATGTACAAACTGGAACCAGTTTGGTGTTAGCTCAGTTAACATGGTACTGATGGTTCCCTCACCGTATTTTAATGCAAAACATTTTATCACTCCTGAAATTGCGGTCAATTTCTGATGCAGATATTCTATGTAGGCATTCCAGTTTCATTTGTTATCGAATATCATCCTAAGGCATGAATAAGTAATCATTTGCTCAACTTTATCATGTCCAATGAACCAGCTGTATTGAGGCTTTTGACAACCGAATGACATAACTTTTGTTTTATTGATGTTAATCTGCAGGTCGTTATCCAAGTTATAGTGTGTAGTCTGGTCAGTTGATTTTGAGACCAAAAAATTACTGGATCATTGGCATATGCCAAGAATTCCATTTTGGTATTTGCCACATTGGGTGGGATCTCCTCTGTCTTTGTTGCAGCACCTTTGCAAGATCTGAAATTAGGGGCTATAATACAGCTTTGTTTAAGTCAATTGTAGGTGTTAATTATTGGTGTCATTCCTCTGCTGTGAGAGAGTTTCACTCTCACAAACACACCCCTGTAGAGATCAGATATGAGTTTTAGCAGACCATTCTAAATCCCCCAGGAATCCAGCAGTGCACTGCGGGGGTGTGCGTTATTGTTAGCTCATGTAACAATAACTGCTGAATTTCACTGGTTTTGTATGAGGGAACCCTGAGCCTAACCATATCGCCCCTGTAACCTTTGTTTTTTCAATGAATTTCTAAGTTTTTTTTAATTCTATTTCCTAACTATAATGATCATCAATATTTAGGCAATAATATTTATGTATGTCCCTTTGATATTCTGGTAGAAAACCCATCAGATGGATTTTCTGAGCTAATCATTTAATATGCAGAGCAACAGTAGGCCCACTGCATGGCAATGATAATGAAAAGGATATAGAGCACCAGTGATAACCTTTTGAGATCTTGACAGTGTAGTTCATCACTACTACAACATCACCATTACATTCAACAACACCACCACCATGGTCACCACCACCCTGACTATTAACACTACCACCATTACAACCATTTGACGTACCATCACCACAAATACCACCATCAATATCACTACCACAACCAGTATCTCATCATAACTACACACCCAGCATCGTCATTACCACCATCCCCATTACCAGTCCCACTGCCTCTGCCAACACCAGAACCATAACCATTGCAACCAACATTACCTCCATTAGCATTATCACTACCACTGTCATCATCATCACCTCTACTACTACACCATTACCTCCACCACATTCTCTTGTATTTATGTGTGATAAAAGCATTGTGGGTTGGGCAGAGTTGTGTCTGTGTGTGTGTGTGTGTGTATGTAGCATAATAATTAAAATCTTTTAATAACTAGCAAATATCCAGTGTCTCAAACACCAACACAAACCCTTTAGCACTGATTATACCACCCACTCCGTAGACCTTTAAACAAGGCTGACGCCTGCCACTGCAGAGCCTGTGTGTGCAGTACTAAATTGCTATTTCGACTTGGCAAGTAAACTTACTTGCCAGGCCCAAGCCTTCACTTTAATGACATATATAGATCACCTCTATGGTAGTCCCCAGGCAGCCCTAAGGACAGGGTACAGTGGATTTGAATGGTAGGACATGTACATTTGAGGTTTACATGTCCCAGTAGAGAAAAACCTCTAAATTCGTTTTCCACTACTGCAAGGCCTATCTCTCCCAAAGGTTAACATTGTGATTGCCTTAACATATCTTTAAATTGTAATTGTAATTTCTAATTGGGGAAAGATAGACATTTGGAGTTTGGTGTCTCTGAAATCACAATTTAAATTCAAAACATATGGTGAAGTTGGATTTTAAACTGGGAGTCTGAAAATGCCCTTTTCAGAAATGTCTGGACTTTCTTACTTTAACCATTCTGTGTCTCTGACTGTCTCTGAATACACATCTGGGTTGGGTGACAGTTGGTCTTTGTGTATTCCCTCAAGACATGTCACACAAAGGGAGCTGTGGTGTGACATTTGCATCCTGATGGACCATCACCAGGCTGATGGGCCTTCCTGAGGTAGATTGGAAGGGACAAGCTGTCACTTGCACCTGTATAGGGCTCTGCCTGTCCCCACAGAAAGAGCTACATACCCTCTGTAGTGCGTCTGGAGCCAAGGCAAGGACCTTGTGATCTTCAAAGACATCTTTGAAGTCTCACCCACTTCAAAGGACATTTGGGTATAAGTACTGAACCCCTGAAACCACCAAATCAGAACCTTGCTGGAACCAAGGACATTCTGCCTGGAAGAGGAGCTGCTGTGCTGTAGGAGGGGCTGACAATATTTCTACCTGCATTGCCGTGATGGCCCTCTGCCTGCTGTTTGCTGTGCTGAAGGGGGGGGTGCCACTTTTCTACCTGCTCTGCTGTGTTGGCCTTATCCTTCTTGCCTGGGAGTGAGAGGGAGTGGACTTTCTCTCTGTCCTTGAACCCAAGTTTCTCCATTGGCTTGTCTCCTTTCCTCTGAGGTCTCAAAGGTCGCAAAAAGATTTCTTGCAACTCTGATGGTGCTGCTGGACTCTGCCGTCTGTGAGTCCTACCCTTGCCTGGGATGCCACCTCTAGTCCTGGGCCTCAGAATTGGGCTCTGCAGCTGTTTTTCTGCAAAAATCGATGCAGTGACCCATTTGCGCAGTCGGGACTGATGCAATGCCCTCCAACACAGTGCTGATTCAATGACGACAATGCATGTCTTGACTGCGAGGTTCGACAACGATATAACGCCGATCTGAAGACGCCACTGGGAGGCCTGACTCTGACACAGACCCGGCCCTTCAACATCGACTGTGAGGCTCGACTCCGACCCATGCGTGCATCAGAACTGATTCAGGGAGCCCTCAACACTGACACTTGCTCTGTACAAGTTACTTTTCAGTGGGTCCTGCATGGGCCTTGTAGCTGGCCTGCTCTCTACCACAGTCAGACCGAATTTTGGGATTTACGCTGATCAAGCACAACCTCAAGTAACGTTTTAATGCTATTAACTTCAAGCACTGTTTATGGATTTAATCTTTTAAAAATCATATCTTGAGTTTTATTAATTGGATTTTTGCCTCTTTGGTTTTCTTTTACTCAGATAAATATTCCTTACTGTTCTAAATTGGTGTGAAGTCTTTGTGTGGTGTTTTCATTGTGGTACTGTAATTAAAGTGTGCACAAAAACTTTACACAAGTTTACTAAACTTAAATTAACACTAACTGCTCTGTGCCAAGATACCACAGGGTAAGCACAGGTTAATTTAGGTTATGTATCTGACTGGCCCTGACTAGGACTGTGGCTCCTCCTTGGACAGCATGAATACCATGTGAACCAGAAACCTCAGTTTCTAACAACGGCCAATAGCTGAGGGGTTTGGTTAGAGTTTTTTTCTGAGTGCTAGACAGAGTGTAGGACGCTACACCATGGGTTCAGTCAGTGCTTAAACTTCCCTCATCCAAAGGCTACATCTGGTGTGGCATGTATCTGAGAGTAAAACAGTGCAAAGACACATGTGCAAAAAATATGGTCCACAACTAAATTCTCTATGTTGTTGTTGGTGTAGCTTAGATTTTCACATGGGCACTGCTATGGTCATGACGATAACCATGACCTAAGTGAATCATACGTATGTACTAAACGGTGGAAACTACATTCTGCTGTTGGGTTATTTAGAGTTATACAAGAAATAATAAGGTGCAATGCTATAGGCCATTAACATCTAGATACAAGCTGAGGCTAAAGGGTGAGGAACATGTTATATCCTTCACACTTTTCCAAACATTGCATTTATGCCATCTGAACACTGCAATCTGAACTAAATAGAGTTCACAGACAAGGACTTGAGAAGGGGACTGTTCTTAATCTTAATGACACACTGTATGACCTTATAATACACTAAGTAAGAGCTGCCAGACCATCTTTTGAATACATCTTCAGGTACCCTTACTGTAGGCTATGCTGTATGTACACTGTATTCACAGGGGACATGAACCACAGTTAAAGAGTGTTATCTGAAGTTTCTGAACCTCTATTGAGGATGCCAGACGTAAAATCATGTGTGATATCATAAGTGAGGTCTGGAACAGTGGATATGGGGAGTTTAGGTTGGGAAAATTATTTTGTGATGATGATGATGAGTACTCGGCAAATGATGGCAGTTTATTATTATTATTACTTCAGAGTTCCATAACCTTATAAAGGAACTCAGCCTTCGGCTTCGTTCCTCTATATGATTATGGCAGCCGCTGCCCATGCAGGTAAGTGCTGTGGGGCCGGATGGGGGGATTTCAACAGACGATGGCGAGGGAGCCGCTCGCTGAGGAGTCCTTGACCCGTTGTTGCTCGTTGCCTGGTGGAGCCCCGTTGGGCATTGCCTTCATTGGACCTGTGTGCTGGGAGCCCCGGTGAACATTGGAAGAAGACTGGGGAGCTGCTGTGCAGGAGGACGGGACTGCGAGGACCAGCAGGCTGTGCGTGTTCCATCGAGCACACCTGCCGCCTCTTCCCGTGACTCCGCCCCCTGCTGACCGCTGATAACTCCTCGCGGCCCCCGCTTCGCGGGAGCCGCTCGCTGAGGAGTCCTTGACCCGTTGTTGCTCGTTGCCTGGTGGAGCCCCGTTGGGCATTGCCTTCATTGGACCTGTGTGCTGGGAGCCCCGGTGGACATTGGAAGAAGACTGGGGAGCTGCTGTGCAGGAGGACGGGACTGCGAGGACCAGCAGGCTGTGCGTGTTCCATCGAGCACACCTGCCGCCTCTTCCCGTGACTCCGCCCCCTCTATCCACAGTCAGCATAAGACCTGAAGTTCATTACGCGTCAGCGGGACGCGTGTGCGGGACATCACCCGGGACAAAGCCCGGACTAAGGGCGGACCCTCTGAGACCCTCAGAGACACGAGGAGACCGGACCGGGGGAACTTACTAACTTTATTGCCCACTAACCGTGAGTCCTGTGTTCGATACTGCTGGAAAAACAAATATGGCTGATATTATAGATACTAATCCTCCTGTAATACATGGTGCCCCGACCAAAGGCACATTGGTTGATTATTTTAAAAAAGTTATTGTACCCACGGACAAGGAGACTACGCTTGCCGAACGAAGGGCCGAGCGACGTCGCTCTATAGAGTGTATTAAAAATAGGACATTTACGGACAGTATATCTCCTTTGACTTCGTCCCTCATTGTGCTAAGTCCCCCTACTTTGACGCAGGAGGCGTTAGCTATGGATAATGTCCCTGAGCTGCTTAGATCTATTGAGTCTACACCTAGCAATTGCAATGTGTCACCAGTTTCAATTGCTTTGCCCCCTTCCAGTACTATCACCTTTGATAAAGAAACTGATACTGTCACTTTTCCCTCTGAGTTTAAGGCTAAGTCGTCCAGTAAGAAGGCAGGGAGGGCGTTGGTGTCTAATGCTCCGAGGCCCCCTCCGCCGAAGAGAAGAAAGAGGCTAGGCAACTTGCCAAAAGGCAAGATCAATCACACTGATTTTGGCAAGGGCCCTAGGCAAACTGTGGGCATTGCATCGCCGACTAAGGTTCCATCATTGTCATTAAGAATACACGATGTGGCCTTAACATCTTCTACTTCTTTGGTTCCCCCTCCTCCTGACCTGTCTCGTTCTTCGTTGCTCCTACCTGATTTGGGTACAATGCCATCATATCTTGAGAGCATCGAGAAATTGATAAGATCATTCACTTTACCCATTATAGAACGACTAAAAAATATAGAGTCACGATTGGGGAATCTAGAATCTTTAATCATAAAAGACCCGGGGCCACGGGAAGATCTGGCTCACTTACTCCCGCCCCCCCCCATGGTTTCAGACGCACCTCTTACTCACACTAGGACTAATGAGACAGGTAGTTCTAATTCCCAGTATAGGGACAAGCCGCTTGACATGACAACCCTTCAAAGTCATCGTCAAAATGAAGAGGGTGAAATCAGGAAGGAAATAGCAAATTCCATCTTAGTAACGTCCCCAAAGGAGAGGGGTGAGAATCATCACCTAGCTAGAGCAAGTGACCCATATAGCCATCAAGTTAACTTACCCCCAGAGGCGGTACCGTATGTGGTAGTGTTAACAGAAGTTCCGCCTCTGGCTAAGGGTAAAAATGAGGGCTATTACGATCTAAAAAATAAAACCATGCACTGGCTTAGGACTAATAGACCCCTCCCCCCCAACATCAATGGGGAGATATTGCATGTCCGGAGACTTCCTTGGCTAGGTCGCAGAATCAAGGATCTTGAAGGGGATGCAATTATCATCAACTTTAGAGACCCCAGAGCAGTCAAATACATCTTAGACTACCCCTTGGGTTCTACATGGGGGTCTATAAATCCCCGTGCACTATCATATTTTTACCCAAGATCAATAGTCTCTTATAATGCATACCCCAGGGCTCCAGTAAAAACAGTGACTTATCCTCACCCATTTCTAGCAACTTCTGGTCCCCAAGTTCAACACTGTAATATGTATGTACCCAGTCCTGTGGTTTACGGAAATGCAGCAGAATGGATTACGGTTCCCTCCGGGAATCATAGACTTGGACCGCGGAGGATGAACTATAGGCTACCATTTACCCCTCTCGAAGTTGCTAATAGATTTGGGGCCCTATCAGGAGTCGATGACTGCGACTGACATAGTACTACCTTTGACTATGGGCTCAGTACACAGGGCGACCAGGTTGAGGATATGGATCTGATCCCCAAATTGTTGACTTCTTGTCCAAGTAATAATTTTACTTTCAAGGGGTCACACTTGTCCTTACCGGTGACTCATATAGAGCCCCTGGAACATGTTCCGGCGGCTGCAGACGAACTAGCTCTAAAACCTTATCACTCCGAACACAGGGAGGAGAGGGTAGAGGTGGAGGGTGGTTGCTTTTCCGGAAAGACTAAAGTTCTACAGGGGTCCTCAATTAAAGTACGAAGTGAGTTGGGGGTCTGCGCCCCATCAAGGACGGTAGAAAGCACTCTGTATGAGATCTCTATGCCTACAAACAGGGCCTTGAGGCCACTAGAGATACTGTCATGGAACGTGGCTGGGCTCCCAAATAAGCTAGGCAATACTGATTGGGAAACTTTTATTAAAGAACATGATATATGCATGTTCCAAGAGACGTGGGCCAGAGAAAACCTTTGCCACCCCGGGTTCGCAGTTTTTAACATTCCGGCTAGATGGGGTGGGAAGGGACGCCCGTGTGGAGGACTATCAATATGGATTGCTTGTTATCTAGGCTGTACGGCCGAGGTGGTAGAAACAAATTCTCTTGACATCCTGTGTGTGGTCTTACGTTGGCCCACTGGGAGGGGTCTGAGTCTGGTAAATATATACTCCAGACCAGTTGGAGCTGCGGCCACCTCAAGGACATTGGAGGATTTAACGACTTTTCTTGATTCTCTCACCGGCCCAGATATACTCCTGGTCGGAGGGGATATTAATATTCAGTTTGAACCACTTCCGCTTCACTTAGGTGGGATTAGTAGTGAAGAGGACGATCTCTGGGGAATCCAAAGTATTGCAGGTCCACCAGTAAGGGCAGCATCACCCCTCCTATTGCAAGTTCTAACATTAACATTGGCAAATTCACTCAGAGCATGCAATGGTAGGTTCAATGGGGATATTCCGCCCCAGTCAACTTTTAATAGACCGGGACAGGAGTCCCGGATTGACTACATACTGATTAGACTCCAGGATTGGAAATTGGCATTAGATTTTAAAGTAGTCCCAAGGGTGGATAGTGATCATAACCCCCTAATTCTTTCATTAGATGCAGATGGCTTCTGCAGGACTGAAACTCGAGGAAATAGACTACCTTCCCCCTGTCTCACCTTATCCAGTAACAGACGAAGAATAAGGTGGGACAAATTGTTAGAGAAACCGACTCGTATAAGGGCAATATACGAGCAAATGGCTTCTACCCTGGAAAGAGTGGAAAGTCTCCTCCCTCAGTTGTCCTCGCTAGAAGGTCGTTCTTCCCTTGAGGTCATCCATCAGACACTTTGTGACAATTTAGCTGAGGTTTTGAACCCTGTGGTTCGGGGCAGGAAACTGAGGAGTGAAAGAGCCTCATGGTTCAATGCCACCTGCAGGGGAGCTAAGAAAGATCTTCTCCAAGTGCTCAAAAACAAGGAAGCATCCTCGGTGGTTAGGGAGAAGAGGGTGGCCTATAAGCTCCTCCTTGAATCTGCTAAAATAGACTGGGATTGGGAGAACTGGGCAGAAATAACATCTGCTCTCAAAACCAGAGATTCAAGGAAATTTTGGCATATAGTCAAACATGGCTCAGTTGAGCCTGTTATGGCTATAGAAGGTAATATTGCACCGGAAGTCTGGGAAAAACACTTTTCATCGCTCTATTGTAGAGCTGAGCAAGACAAAATGGGAACTCCGCCTGAGTGCTTAGTGGTCCCCACCATCGACAATCATACTGAGCTGGAAGATTTTAAGCTGGAGGAATTAGAAATGGCAATTACTTGCCTTTCCACAGGAAAAGCGCCAGGCTTAGATAAGCTCCCAGGAGACCTCTTAAGGCACGAGGTCAGTGTTTGGGCACCATACTTCCTGGTATTGTTTAATGCCATCATCCATGGGATGGCACTTCCTCCAACTTGGCTTGGGGCGGAGATTGTGCCCATTTTCAAAAAGGGCTCACCTTTGCTCCCCGCTAACTACAGACCGATCAGTCTGATAGACGTCCCTCAGAAGCTTTTTGCGAGGCTTCTGTTGGATCGACTTTTGGACTGGATCGAGGAGAGGGACATCTTGAGCCCTTTGCAGGCTGGGTTTCGCCAGAAGACCTCTACTATAGATCAGGTATTCAGGCTGTCCCTTCTACATTGGAAAACAATACAGTTGGAGGGTGGCAGCCTCTATACTGTATTTGTAGATCTAAGGGCAGCCTTTGACCTGGTCCCTCGTGGCAAGCTCTGGCAGGTCCTGGCGAATGCTGGGATGCCAGCTGACCTCCTGAGTATGATCATCCGCCTACACACAAATACCTATGCTCGAGTGAGGTGCGGTGCACAGGGTGTACTCTCAAACAAATTTCCCGTTGAGAGAGGGGTAAGACAGGGGTGCGTACTTGCACCGACCCTGTTTTGCCTCTTTGTCAACGGTGTTATTGACCATCTTAACGGGGTCCCCAATTCGGATGTCCCGAAGTTGGCGGGAAGGAGGGTCCCAGCAATCATGTTTGCTGATGATACCCTCCTTCTCTCCAAGTCACCTATGGGAATCCAGCGTGTGCTGGATGGATTTGGGGACTTCTGTAGAGACCACGGATTGGAAATAAACACCACAAAGACCAAATTTATGGCCTTCAATCCGCCACCCAGGTTCCACCGTATTCCTCGTATAGGGGACAATATACTCGAACGAGTAAACACCTTTGAATATCTTGGTGTTACACTCAACGAGGAATTGGGGTGGGGCCAACATCAGGAGAAAGCGAGGTTGAAATTAGCACAACACATTGGTGGAATATTAGGGATGGTTGGGAAGAATAGGTCGACCCTTAAACCCATAGGCCCTCCCCTACACATTTATAGGGTTCAAGCAAGAGGAGCAGTTACCTATGGGAGTGAATTATGGGGTCACAAAGTACTGGACAGCTTGACAAAGGAGGAGAATAGATTCCTCAGGTGTCTAGTAGCTCTTCCTCCGAGTACACCGTTAGTGCCCTTACGACTCGACCTAGGCATTAGACCCCTAGAGGAAGAGTTGGCACTTCGTCCTGTGATCTACTGGCGTAGATTGTGGACGGTGCCCGAATTGACTCACTATAGACAGGGCCTCCAGGAAGTTCTTAGCTTCCCAAATTCGGGGAACATTGCCTGGCTTAAATTCGTAAGGAATAGTTTGGAGAACCTAGGTCTTGATGCACTATGGAATGATCCTTGTAACGCCTGTTCCAAGCTTTCCAAGAAAGCTCTAACCAAAGTGTATCATGACTCCAAGGCACCCTTATTTCGACCTTCTAAATCCTTAGGGTCTCTAACAAATCAATTCCTTCTTATGAAGAGTACTTATACCTTCGAATTGGCCCTCGACAATGTTTATCCTATAATACTTAGAAAGCTTTATTTGCAATGGAGGCACGGGTCTTTGCCAATTCGTGCTTTTACTAGTTCTTGGTCTCTGTCGTCACCCAGTATTTGCCCGGCTTGCAGATCATGTGACGAAACTGAGTTGCATTTCATATTCTTTTGCACGGGTTATACTGAGGCCCGCAGAAAATGGATTATCCCTATCTGTAGGAACCTGGGCTTCATCAGGTGCCATGAAGCCTTCAGAATTCTTAAGAGCGAAATGGCCGTGCATATTATGTTCGCAGTGGCAAAATTTTGGGGGGCTTTTTGGCACAAACGGAAAAAATATCTAAAAATGCCAATCTGATCCACTGTATGTAATTAGTATGTATTAGTCATGTGGCTGTATTAATTTTAAACATTTTACTATTGTTGTTAAATGGTTTTATATTCATTTTATGTACTTTTATGGAGTTACTCCGAAATAAAGTTTTTGAACTTGAACTTGAAATAAAGAATTAATATTCCCTGTCATCCTCCATCAAAAGTACCCCCACCCAACCCCACCACCCTATCGCTCTTATCTAGATAGGCCACGACTGGGTTATGGAGCTTCTCTGTGACTTGCAATATCCTTATATTGTAGGGTGGGGTACCGTATCCCTTATATTATTCCATTTTGGAAAAGCTTATTCCATTTACAATAAATTTACATTTTAACATCCAATGTGTATTTCTTGTGACTTCTGCCAGCAGCTTGATTTTTTCTTTCACTCTTTCATCAAATATTATGGATGATTCGGTGCATGCGTATTTTATCACTGATTCTGATGAAGCACAATAATGACATGTCTGTCTTTTTGGGAATAATTCAGCAAATCAAAGCCCATTTGGTCCGACAGTAATTGCTTTAGGCATTGTAATTGCAAGTGTTAATGTGGTGCAATACCATAGAAATTACAGGAAATTGTATTTTGCTCTTGGGTGCTGTCCCTAGCTAACCAGCTGCCATAGTACCACCTGCAACTGGAATCTGTTAATTATAGCCATGTATCTCCATTTCTTTCTTTTTTCATCATGCATCATCCTATGTCCTGAACACGTATTGAACTGCAGCATGGCTCTCCACCTGAAGAAGATTCATGGTTCCAAATGGCACTCTGTATCTCAACATTAAATAAATAAAAATAATATTAAACATGGTCAGGGAAGTAGGGTAAAAAACAGAGGAAGTAAAAACCATAAGAAAAAGGAAGGATATAGATAAGACATTAAATATTAGAGGAATGAAGGATGCAAGGGAAGAAGATAGAATGACTGGAAAGTAGGGGGTTGGAGGAAAGGATGCAACGGAGGAGAAAAGAAAGAATTGAAAAGGAAAGGGGGAAGAAATGTGGTGAAAGGCAGGAAGACAGTAGGGAGGGATTAGAAGCAAGCAAAGAAGAAGGGAGGAGGGAACAAAAGAAAGAAGGAAAGTGAAGGAAATATGAAGGAAAGCCAGGAAGAAAAATAGAAAACGAAGGAAGAAAATGAAGAAGAAAAAAATGAAGCAAGGATGGAAGGAGACAAAGATGAAGGAACAACATAAGGACGAGTTAAAAGAAGTAGAGGGATGGTTTAAAAAAGGAAAGAGATTGCAAGGAGCAAGAATGGGGAAGAAGCAAGTGACGATCAAAATGGGACAAAGGAAAGAAGTAATTAACATTTTAAAGAAGGAAGGAAGAAACTAAGGAAGGTATAGGAAGAAGGAAAGAAAATTAGAAAAGATGGAAGTTGGAAGGAAGAAATGGAAAGAAAAAGAAAGGAAAACAGGAAGGAAGGAATGAAAGAGAAAAAAAAGAAAAGGAGAGGGGTTAAACAACAAAAAGAGTAGGGAAGACACAAAGAAGAAAAGAAGGCAACATGGCAGAAAAAACATGGAAAAGAAGAGTATAAGGAAGCAAAAGAAAGCAGCCCTCAACCTCCTCTAAGGTCCAAAGATAGCCGCTACCCCACTGCTCAAATGCACCATCACAGCCATCTATGAGTTGTTTTGTTGTTGCACCCCCATATTTTGCCCACATTGTTTAGTCTGTGTGCCTGCATTGCGAGGCTTTTGTATTAGTGCCAGCATTTGTTGAGTGCATTTCTCCTGCATTGTAGCTACTGTTCCTGGGCCCTCATTTACAAGCTTTTATTCCACTTTCATCTGTGCCTGTTTTTTTCACAGTTTATTTTCCTTGCTGCTTCCCTACCCCCTGCCTTCCTGCCTTCTGTCCCCTGGCCAGCACCTTTTACCTCCCTGGAACATTTATGGAGGCCGCTGAGCGGACAAACACAGTGAGCGCCTCACTGGTGCACGAAAGGCAATCCCCTCTGTGCTTGTCCATGTCTGGACCACACCTAGCACCAGGAACCCTGGCTCTCACACCATGTGCAGCTACACCGCCACCCATCTCCAAGCCCTGTACACCTCAACAAACATTGCTGCTGCACATCCCAACACACCACCAAGGACCAGACATACTCCTGCCAACACTGCTGCTTCACCTGCAGTGTCCAAGCAGTCGGCAACACCAGTGAAACTGCAAATACGACTACACCCACCATGTTTACCAATACCACCACAGACCGCAGACAACCTCCAGTGCATTTTACTCAACACACAAGCTCTCAGAAAACACACCACAGAGATTTGGGACACAATCTCATCCCTCACCCCAGCCATCATCTTCCTCACGGGAGTAAACAAAATAACACACTGAGACAGGGACAACAAACACAGAGGTGTAATTGCCATCATTTACAAGGGCACCATCAGATGCATGACCACCCTTGTTGATACAGCCCTGATTATAGAACATCTCAACTTTGAACTGCACACAAACGAAAGGGCACCATCCGAGGTGCCCTCGCCTACAGATGACCATGACCACGCCCCAGCTTTTGCAATGCCATACCAGACCTCATCGCCCGATCCCCTTCGACTCCAAGGACTACATCCTCCCGGGGCATCTCACCTTCCACCTCGACAACTTCAGTGACACCAACACAACCGGCCTCCTGGGTAGCAAGAACAACATCGGCCTCAAGCAGCTGGTCACTGACCCTACCCACATTGTAGGACACACTCTCGACCCCATTTTCACTCTAGCATCAAATACAGCCACGCCATCCAGCTCACCTGCACAGACCATTACATACTCTACTTCACCATCTCAAGACCCACCAACACATGCACCATGCACCACAGCTCCATAGGCAGAAACTAGAAAAAGATATCAGAAGATCAGTGGAATAGCACTCTTGGCTCCCTCCTCCCAAATCCGACTCCTGACCCAGATCAAGCAACGCAGAACTTCTCCTGATGGATCATGGATTGTGCCGACTCAATTGCCCCCACCAAAACAGCGACTATCAAGTTACATATCAGCTGGTTCACTAAAGAACTGAAAGCCACCAAGTGCAGCAGCCACCAACTAGAAAGGATGCAAAAGTTGGTCGCACACTGCTCGTCACACCAGCAAGTTGCCCCAAGGAACTGTGGTAGATGTAGTGGCGACGGCGGGTACGCCTGTGCCACGATGTATAGAGAACAGTATGTGTTTGCGTTAGCCATCCCTGGACACGTGTTTCGAGGTAGTTGCCTCTCGTCAGCAGGGAGCAGGTCAGTGTAAAGGGGTGCCGCGTGGACTGCCAAAATGTAATTAAAACAGGTCAAGTACCTCTCATGGCGCGCAGGTGCAGATCCAAGGCTCGTCAGCCCGTTGGCTCAAGGGAGCCGTAATAAATTATGCAAAAGTTGGTCGCACACTGCTCGTCACACCAGCAAGTTGCCCCAAGGGACTGTGGTAGATGTAGTGGCGACGGCGGGTACGCCTGTGCCACGATGTATAGAGAACAGTATGTGTTTGCGTTAGCCATCCCTGGACACCAACTAGAAAGGAGGTCGTGCACCAGCAGGAAAACAGAAGACCGCACCACCTTCAAGACAGCCCTCGAACAGTGCCACCATCGACTGAAAGAAGCATAAAAAACCCTAGCAGACTACATTGAGGCCAGATACAGTCGCAGCCATGAACTCTTTGCCATCGTGAAGGATTTCTCCAATCCCACTGCCACCCAGAATGACATCAAACCCTCACAAGATCTGTCTTCTTCCAAGACAAAATCTCAACCATTTACAAGAACTTCAAACCCCAACTTTCCACAGCTGACAATATCAACCAGTCCACACCCACAAACATAAACCCCAAACACCTCTGCATGCAATGGAACCTCCTTTTCATGGAAGACACCATCTCCATTATGAACTCTGTATACTCGGGAACACCCACAGACCACTGCCCTCACCACATCTTCAACCTTGGAAACGACACAATTAGAGACAAACTCAGAAAAGTTCTGAACACCTCCATCACATCTGCCTCCTTCCCCAAAGACTGGAAACACAGGGATGTGAGACCCCTCCTGCAAAAACCCGCCGCTGACTCTCCCGAGCCTAAGAACTATTGGCACATCACCTGCTCCCATTTCCAGCTACGATCCTTGAGAAAGTGATCAACAGGTACTCACCCACCACTTGGAGCACCTCAACCTCTTAGGCCCCTTCCGCACCGGATTTAGTACCAACTACAGACCAAGACAGCCATGATAATAGCCACAGACAGCATCAGGGCCCTCCTGTACCCCAGCAAAATGGCAGCACTCATCCTCCTGGACCTATCAGCCGCTTTTAACACCATCTTCATCACACACCGATCAACAAAATCCAACACATCAGGATCAAGAGACATGCCCTCAAATTGATAGCATCATTGCTCTCCAGAAGAACCCAGAGGATCTGCCTCCTACCGTTCTCATCAGAGCCCAAGAAGATCATCTGTGGAGATCCCCAAGGTTCATTACTCAGCCTCAACCACTTCAACACCTACATATCTCCCCTGGCACACATCTTTAGATCACACGGACTCAACATCATCTCATACGCCGAAGACACCCATCTCATCAAATCAC
Source organism: Triturus cristatus (assembly GCF_964204655.1). Classification (NCBI taxonomy): domain Eukaryota; kingdom Metazoa; phylum Chordata; class Amphibia; order Caudata; family Salamandridae; genus Triturus; species Triturus cristatus. Next base: position 115,940,893 of record NC_140588.1, read on the forward strand.
ATACTGAATACTCCTCCACTGCCAGAGCCAACTTTCCCACATGCATGATGAACGTCACCTAATGGATTAGAGACAACACCTCGATCTGGAACGCTGCATGGTGACCAGCAAATCTTGACCTACCACTGGCCCCAACAGACCATGCCCGCAACCTCAGTATCATCCGGTACAGCAAGCTCTCAATGGGAAAATAAGTCACCACAGTCTTATCGGCCTGCTTTCACACCCTCTGCATGCTTCACAAGATCTTCAGGTGGCTCCCTGTCAACACCAGAAGGACCATCACACAGGCCATCGTCACCAGCAGGCTTGACCATGGAAACTCACTTTATGTAGGAATCACGGCTTTGCCTCCTGATGAGGCTACAGACAATACAGAATGCAGCAGCAAGACTCATCGCCAACTTGCCCAGAAGGACCCATATCACACCTCACATCAGGAAACTACACTAGTTCCCAAAGCAGAAGAAATGCCATTTCAAGATGCTGACCCACGTTTAAAAAGCCATGCCCAATGAAGGACCAGCACACCTCAACAAATGACTGACCTTCCAGCAACCAACTAGACACCTCCAGTCTGCCTCCTGCTTCCTCACAGACTGCCCCCACATCCACCAAACCAACAACAGACGACACTCATTCTCGCACCTGTCAGCCATGACATGGAACTCACTTCTTCTGCACCGAATGACCACCCCATCGCTCCAACAACTCAGGAGAGAACTCAAGACCTGGATGTTCAAATGAGATACGACCATTGAGTGGCTTCAACCACCTCGAGACCCTAACAAATGAGTCGCCGCGCTCTATGAATGTTTGATTGAAAGGATAACAGAGAGGAATAGATGGAAGAGAGGTAACAAGAAGATAAAGAACATCTTAACAAAAAAGTATGCACAAGGAATGCAAATTTAAATATATAACATTTTAATTGAAGTATAGATAAATGTATCAGCAGAGACAGATAAGGACAAATTTGGAAATATGCTTGAAAAGTGCCAACCATATATATTTATGAATAATTATGAGTAGAATAGAACAGTTACAAGATATTGTGCATTAGTGTGCATCAGGCAGGCATTCCATGGTTTGAGCGCAGGTTTTCCCACAAATCCACCATTAGTGGTGGACCTTCAAATGCGTCAAAATGCTGTGCCTTCCCAGGTGAGGCATAACGAGGAGAAATATCTTTATTTCTCCTTGTTTTTTCTTGTGTGCTGCATTCTGCAGCACACGTAGAAATAGTTAAATACCTCTCAGGATGGTTTTTGTGAAGGAATGTGTCCTTTCTTGCACAAAAACAATCTTGCCTACAACGCTGGCACCCATTAAACATGATGCAAGAGTGCCTGCATTGGCGCTAGGCAGCCAAAAGTGTGCCAGTGCTAGGAAAAAACAGGAATCCACCGTACGTTTAATATGGTGGATTCCTGGCCTGTCTTTTTCACGCAGCGCAGCACGGCACCGCAAGGTGGCTTGCTGCGTTTCACTGCGTGAAAGACTGAAAAATATGCCTCTTACTTTTTAGCCTCTGTTTGTAACATTCATCTAAGCATTGCGCATTGACAACCTAATCAAGTTTTTGGCTTCTACAATGTTTACAAATATCAAATAGTTCTGCTTCAAAAGCATAATATTTCTTCCTAGGGAAGAAAGTGTGTGTTGTGACAGGCGAGGTTGCAAACTGTGTTTAAGGAAAGAATTCGGGAGAGATGATGTGTGGGTAAGGGCATGCCAGAAGAGGCTACATGCTTTAAGTTATATGTCCCTAATTAATGTGATGTGTATGCTTTTTAGCAGTGAGTGTAGTTTAAATGTGATATTTTTTCTTGATGTATATTTGCATTTCACAAATAATTACCATGCTATAATACTTGATGCTAACATAGCGCTGGGAGTCCCTTCTGGCTAGCTACTCGCTCTAGAACATTTTATGAGTATAATAGAATAGAATAATAATTTACAGAGGAGCTGTACCCAACGAACAAAAGTGCAAAAGACAAATGCCATGTCCAATAGGGTAAGAAAAAGTAGCTGGCTAATGCACAATCAATTGTCTTGTCGTTAAGCATTCAGAGGTAAGTTTTGGGACTTAGGGCCAATTACTCGATAGTCAAAGAGAACCAATCTCACTACTGACGTGTGGCACACAGCTGCCTGACGCGCAGGGCAATAGTTGTGTGAGCACATAGACAGAATGTTACATTCTAGACGCAAGCCACTCCTCCCCAAGCTCAGGCCCTCACCAAGCTCAGGCATTCACCAAGCTCAGGCCCTCACCAAGCTCAGGCATTCACCAAGCTCAGGCCCTCACTAAGCTCAGACCTTCACCAAGCAGTCTGGATATTAATAGTGGAAAAGAGAGCCAAGTACAGGAACTCTTCACTGCAAGGCAAGTTCTAGTGACCCCTAAGAGTAGCTCTGGATACTTCATCAAATTCCTAATTTATGCTAGATTAGGAACTGGCCCATACTCATGGCATGCTATCTGTCGGCTAGTGTCTGCCTGGATAATGAAAGTTGGAGGACCAGCAATGTTGAACAAAGAAAATGCTGGCATAAGAATAGGGGGGCATATTATCAAGGACGGCGTTAAATATTATCGCCATCTTCTGGTGTGAACATGGGCTTCTATTGTAATTCTCCAGGGCATATTATCAAGCCCATTATCGCCGCTTTAGCGGCAGTTTTCTGCTGCTAAACCGGCGATAATTTTAACGCCGTCCATGATAATATGCCCCAGAGTGTTTCCATCAATCAGAGTCACTACTCAGTTCTGCAGCACTTGTAGATGGTAGTTTCTTGGGCAGCCATACAGGATTTTGTTGCTGTGTGACCATATCTCTGGACTTCTTAGCCTGTCTGGAAACTTTCATGCAGGTAGGATGAGTTGCAGTACATGCCAACAATTTTCAGCATGTCATGGTAATTAGTTCCAGTATTGAACAAATGAGCAGTATGCAGCTAAACATCCAGGCAGCACCGCGGTAGGGTTCATACAGGTCTTCAATAAGATAGATGATAACTTGAGCTTATTTTCACATTTGTTGGCAACTGGGCTGCAGGATGCAGCATCTCACTGACAGGCAGCCAGAGAGTTGAAAGGGTTTGCAGAGAATTTCAACATTAGTTCAGCATTACAAAGTCTTTGCCAGCCATATACACTTTGTCTGTGGTGTCTAATGCCGCTCACCAGGACTGCTCGGAATATAGGAAAATAAAATGGATACATTGCCCAATTAATTATTAGGTCCATAGCAAGGGAGGGTTTAATTTGCCCCTGTTAGAAAAGAAAACCTTTGGGAGGGGAGCAGCTACAAGCCTTTAGAATTCGGCTCTGAAATAAGTTCCCTCAGGAGGTTAAAAAGTCACAACATATACAATGTTTAAAAAAGATTGGAAACGTTTCTGTTTTAGTCCTTAACTTGAGAGAGCCATTTCAATAAGGACCTGAAACAGTTTGGATTCGGGGATGTCCTTGTTTCTGTTGAACAGCAACAAACCCCAATCTTGCACTCTATTTAGAACTTTAAACCCGTTCCCCATCACCATTATCTAAATCTAACCCTAATGACAGGGGACGAAAAGTGATCGTATTCAACCCTACACCCACTCATACACCAACCAATAAAACAAACCCAATGAGCATAACATTTGCAATCACAATCAGTCATACAAAATATAAACACAAATGGGCCACAATTGCCCCAGCTTTAGGAACTATGGGGCATATTTACAAGAAAATAGTACAGTGAGGTGCTGCGAGCAATTTTGCTGCACCGAGCCGTGTCATTACCTAAGTGCAGGAATGCGGCATATTTGCAAGAATACAACACATTCCTGTGCACACCGCTGTGCCGGCACACAAACAGCAGCCATGCGCCAATGCAGACACTCTTGCACCATGGTGCAAGGGTGCCTGCATTGCAGGAATGATTGTTTTTATGCAGGAAGAGACATATTTCTAAAGAAAAACATTCATTGATGGCATTTGACTCGTTCTATGAGGATGCAGCACACACAGAAGGAGCAAAAAATGAGGAGAAGTTAAAGCATTTCTCCCCATTTCACCACTCTCCCCCCACGGGAGGCATACGTTTTTGGAGCTGTCTCAGATTTAAGATTCCTTGTAAATCTGGGGCAGTGTCAAAAACCTATGTATGTTGCTGGGAACTCCCACAGCAATGTCCATTGCATGCCCCTTTAACGCAGAAAGCTGCGTTAAAGGAAACAATATTTACAGGGCCACGTTAAGCCACAGAAAGTGGCTTAGTGCTGCCTTATAAATATGGAGCAGGACACAGCGCCGCCAGAACTTCACAAACAGTAACGCTTCAGTGGTGCAGGGACCTTGTAAATGAAGCCCTAAATTTACTTAGGGTGAACAGAAGGCATCAGCCACTAAGTGAAACTACTGCCCAAAAAATACATAAAGCTCACACCATACTCCATTGACCCAGCCGGGTTTTCCATCTGTTGCTAAGAGAAACAGCCCCCACCACCTTAAGTTTCTGTAAGTATTATGCAGTTGTCAATACAGATGCTGTCCTGCTAACAGTACTTGCCAGTTCTTTCATCACCATTGCAAATCATCTCACTAATCAAGGGATGACTTTTAAACTCGCTGTGGTGTACATCTTGACATGCTACTCAAAAAGTATACTAATATTGCAGTCACATGCAATGCTTTAGACAACACACTATATTCCGTCCACCCCTTTAGGGACAGGTATTTTAAGAATTAAACACCATATTCAACCCCACTAAAACCTCACTAACCCCAATCCCACTTAAAGTGGTGTTCTTCCTTAACAACACCATCAAATTTTAGTTAAGGATGGACCGTCAAGAAAAATCAGCTATTGTCCAAAATGGTTGCCCATAATGGCACATTCGAACATTGGAATGTCGAGTGCTCCATTGAAGACAGTGGAGTGCTCCAGGCTTCTAAGGGCTGGTAGTAGCTGAAGCATCAATATTCCAATGTTTGGTCACAGCTGTTGCTGTGAACAAAGGTCTCAGGGACACTGAGGGGATTTCAACCCCCCTCGGGCTTCATGAGGCCTTTGTTTTACAAATTAGAAAATTCTGCCTTCTAGGGGTGGAATGTTCTAATAGCCTTAAAGCCCTCCGTAGTGGGCTATACTGGCTATTAATGGCCCGCTCCCTTGTAAAGAGCTGGCCTTTAATGGCCAGTGGAGCCCGCTACGGAGGCCTCTAAGACTTTATTAAAACACTTTCTCCGAAATGGTGCACCAATTGAGCTAATTTCTGCTCTGGGAGGCTTAGCTTGAGAAGGTTACATACATGCTGTTGTCTGTGTATTCTATGATGCTTTAATGACAATTGTGCTGAACCAGTAGTTAGCTCAAACTGATAGCCTGATTTAAAGTTTGGTGGATATCCTGTCCACCTTATTACAAATGTCATAGGATATAATGCACTTATCAGGCGGACAGTATATCCACCATACATATGACGGAGTAACCCATCCACCAGACTCTAAATCGGGCCCTTAGCATCTCCCTCAACTCAATAATTATTTAAACTATACTAACCGTAAAAGAGCTTTGTGAATCAGGCTCCATAGTTTCCTTGATTATGTCACTCATATGTTGAGTGTGTGGAATTTGCAGGAAGGTGACATGTTAATGTTATTTAAAATAGCATTACAATGATATACATTTGTTTAATATTTGCCTGGAGACAAAGAAATGTATGTAGCCCCTACAGAGTAGTGTCTTAGTAGTGGCTGAGTACCTGGTAAAGGGTTTGCCCTTATCATTCTACTAGCATAAAGTCCCATAAAACAAATTCATTATAAGCTTGTGGCTGGTGACAATAATAATTTTCAGAATGTAATGTTAATTATTTTAAATGTGTTTGTTTATTTAATATACTTGCTTCAGCAGCACAGGTGTGATAGAAGGCTAATAAAGGGGCTGCATATCATCACCTAAGGAGTTTTCATTTGCACGAATGGAAACATAATTTGCACATTTGTGTGTGGTAAACACCTACTAATTATAAGGTATTATTTTTTAATTGATCATGTGCTGCAAACCTAATAAGTACTTGTATATAGTGGCTTGGTTGCTGAACTTGCACCTCGGAGACAAGGGTTATAATATTGACTTTGACGTGCGTTATACATATTATAGCCCTAGTGCTGTTGGGGCGCTGCTGGAGCACTCCTCTGCTTCTCCCTGGGCAACTGGACCTGGAAGGGAGCCCCTTGTGTGGCAATTGGCCTGGGCGAGAGCCATCACGGACCAAGACAGTGACCGCTGGTGACTACGGGCCCGATTCACAGAACTAACTTAAGACAAAATCCTAAACTTACTACCATTTTGGTATTCACAGAAGGCACTTACTTATTTTGGTATACACAGAAGGCACTTACTCATTTCGGTATTCCCAGAAGTTAGGAGTCCTAACTTTAGGACTCCTAAATAGGGGTGGGCGGAATTTGCGTAATTACATTACGCAAATCTCCGCGAAACGGTAAAAAATCTCCGCGAACACGCAGAAATTCCGCGAACACGCGGAATTGCTTGTTCGCGATGCTTTTTTCCTGTTCACAATTGCTGTTTGCGTGCTCGGGGAGAAATATCTCGCGAACACGCATTTTGAGAACGCGAACAAGCAAAAACTTCACGAAATCGCAGAAAGCAGACTTTTTAGCAATTTCGCGTTCTCCGCAGAACGCGCAATTCCGCAAATTCCGCAAATTTCGCAAGCGGAACGGAATTTACCGCCCAGGCCTACTCCTAAATGCCTTCTGTGAATACCGAAAGTCTTAAAGTTAGGATTTTTCTCAGTTTAGGAGTCCTAAAGTGAGGAGTCCTAACGTTACTACTCCTAAACTGAGAAAAATCCTAATTTTAAGGCTTTCGGTATTCACAGAAGGCATTTAGGAGTTCTAAAGTTAGGAGTACTAACTTTACTACTACTAAATTGAGAAAAATCCTAATTTTAAGACTTTCGGTATTCACAGAAGGCATTTAGGAGTCCTACAGTTAGGAGTCCTAACTATACTACTACTAAACTGAGAAAAATCCTAATTTTAAGACTTTCGGTATTCATAAAAGGCATTTAGGAGTGCTAAAGTTAGGACTCCTAACTTCCGTGAATACCGAAATGAGTAAGTGCCTTCTGTGAATACCAAAATAAGTAAGTACCTTCTGTGAATACCAAAATGGTAGTAAGATTAGGATTTTGTCTTAAGTTAGTTCTGTGAATCGGACCCCCTATGTCCCAGAATTCACTCTGGGCCCACAACTGAACCTACACCTGCACTGAATTGGAGCTACTTAACGCACTCAGAAGCCACGCTATGCGGAATGCAGGCAGGCCATGCCCTTGCAAAGCCTGGGCCAAGGGAAAGCCCTTCCATGCCTTCAGGTACAAAAAGAGGCAGGGCAGGGCCACTGTTATGTTATGTTGTTGATTGTACAAAGGTAAACATGCTGTTGGCACGGACCCTGTTTAGACTCTATTGATGTTCTAGAGTCTTGGGTCCGTGCCGTGTGGTTCTTCGAGGGCAGTTACTAGCCTGTCGGAGTTGAATGCGGATGTCATCTGGTGATGCTGCAACTTTCTAATAAAACTACCTATTCACTTCGTTGGAGTTCATCTTTCATTCACAACAAACTTGGCGACGATTGGAAAGCTCATTTTTAGTGGCACCACCGCTCAGGACGAACTTGCGTGTGCGCTTAAGGATACTATTCCTGCTTGGAGGTTCGTGTTTCAACATCTACACATTAAGACAAACCTGGATTTCTAACTCCGGATTTTCTACTTGCTTTTATGCTGCTTTTATGAATTTTAGGCAAATTCATCCTTTTTTTCAAAAGATACGCTCACCGCAACCGATGACTTTCTCAGGATTCCATTGTTTCTGCAGTGCTCTATGAGCTCGGCGTGACGTCTTCCGCCGACCTCCTGCGCATTCTACGAGGCTGGAAGTAGTGTTCCTCTTACAGCGCGAGTCGAACACGGACTTTCCTGCCTTCTACTTTCCTTTCTATGGTTGCCAGCGCGTACGTGCGCAACGTGCCGCCATTTTTAATTGCTCATTGTTCACAAGGTTGCCAAGCAACGTGTTCATCAGCGTTGTGGACGGAGCATTACGCGCTGATCTCCTACGAGGTATTCCACACTGATCTTTTATAATTATTCATTCAGATTGGATATTTCTTTTTATAAGGAGAGCTTCTTTATTTGATTTATCAGCAGAAGAAGCCTTACTCGTTTTTATTTTTTTTAAGCATTTGTTTTATTTAAAATGGCGAGTGCTCAAAATTACAGTTTGTCACCTCCTCAATGTTTCTGGCCTGGCCTGCATGGAATGGACAGAGTGGAAAGCATATTTCCTTAACTACATAGAGACATTGGATGTGAAAGGCAAAATGTCTCCAGACGAAAAAAAAGGGATTTTTCTGCATTCTGTAGGGCCTGAAGGTCTTAAAGCATACAATCAAATGACCAAAATTAGCGGTGGCAGTCATCAGAATGTTTTTACAGTTGCTGTCAATGACTTTGATCGTTACTTTTCTCCCAAAGTATGCATTGGTATTTTGGGATACAAATTTTTGCAGAGAAAACAGAACACTGACGAATCAGTGGATAACTATGTATCTGCTTTAAGAGCACTCTCTCTGGATTGCCTCTGACTTTGTATCTAGTAAGAGCTATTATCAGTACCAGAACTGTTTATTAAATGGATTTGGGCTTAATGAATGAGGAAAGGAAGTGTATATCAACACCATTTTGAAAAGCACCGACATATGGAACAAGGGCGTCCACCTTCTAAATCCTAAACTAATTTACTGCCTATTGTCTATCAGCCCAAGTGTGCGTGTTCATCGCTTGCCTTCCTTGGATTTCATAACTTCAGAATAATTTTGTAAAAGGTAGCTGCCTCCATGAGAGACTTTGCTCAATAATTTGGTTGTGCTGACTTAACTTGCAGTGACAGGAACAGAGTCTGTCAGGTTTTCAGCGTCATGACAAAGACTCCTAGTTTTAATTGAGACCAACTACTCACTTCTTGTTTCTTGGGGGCTTGTAAGGATGGTGGTTATAAGCCTGAGCAGTGTTAGCAAGGTATAAAAGTGTAAGCTATTGAAGAAGATGGGCAAGCAAAAAGCGAATGACAAAGTGACAGGCTGGGGAAGGCAGGAAATGCACTATGGACCAAAGAGACAAACTAATCTAGGAAATCCAGGGTTTGCTTGTCCCCAAAGAAAGGGTAATGTGTGTGTGTGTGTTAGGATAGCAACTGCAAATGGCAGTAAGTCTTACTTCAAAAATACAGAAAAGATAAAAGTTTCATTAAATTCACTAAGGGGAAACCAATCTAATACTAATTCGGTTACAGAGGCTGTATCAGAGGCCCCCCAGATAATTCCCCATAATACGTAGGAAAGTATCTCCCTTTCTGTAATAATCGACATTGAGTACTCAAACTGCTTTGCAGTGTTGGGCCCAACTGAACACAAACAGTATATAGATACTAAAATCCACGTGCTCACGCCACATGGTGTCATGGAAGGAGAATCTGCAGTTAATTTATAGTTAAATCATCTAGGGGTGAGATTAGGAGCCGACCTGAATTTATGAGTAGGCTATTGTTAGAAATTCCCCACTCCCACACCGGAAAGGGTGGTGGTAACGGGGTCTCTCCAGACACACACAGTGGTAGCTTGGCTCGAGTGGTCAGGAATCAGGCACCGTGCTCAGCATACGTCATACCCATACAATAACCATGCATGCATCCGTTCCAAAAACGACTCTACACCGTAAAGATTATGAAAATATCTCTGTTTATCTTCTTTTTCTCTTAGTTGCTGATTAAATAAATAATAACACAATCACCATATACAAGGCTTTTTCTGTGGAAGGGTACGTCAAATAAATACTGTCTTAATGATTCAATAAATAGGGGAGATCATAAATAATTAAGGCATAAATATAAGTGCATTACATACAGGCAATTAAATATTATGAGGCAATAAATACTGCAAGCCAATAAATATTGTGCGACAATAAATACTGTGGAACAATAAATACAGTGAAGCAATAAATAGGTTAAATACAATAAATACAGTGCTCTCAATAAATATTTAAAAGCTGACAGTGACACTCGTAGAATCAGATCACATTTAGATTTCTATGGGCTGATTTGGCCCAGTCACAGCTTGTGGTTAGATGGATGGCTTGAGGGTGTCTACTCCCTGGCTTGGACAAGGCTGAGGCCTAAACTGAGGTAGATCAAGGGGGGGAATTCTAGAGACCTGGCTCCCTCACTCTACACAACCCCTCTGAATTAGTCTCAGCTCACCCCTGGCACAATCAAGCTGGTTCCAGCACCTCTCGAGCCCCTAGGGTAGTCTCTCAGGATTCCACAGGGCCTTAGGCGCCCTCTATTCCACTTACTGCCCTTTTTCTGAAGCTCCGACGCCGCTGGAGTCGTGTCGACGCCGTGAGGCGGTTCCGGTTCGATGTCGGTGGCCTCGGCGCAATGTCAGTTCTTGACGACGCCGGTAGGCGGTTCCGGTTCGATGTCGGCGGCCTCGGCTCGATCTCGTCCTCCGGTTCGATGACGTCGGGCAGTCTTGGCTCGATGTCGACTTCAGGCGGCTCCGGTCCAATGGCGACTTCAGGTTCGATGACGTCGGCCGGCCTTGGCTCGATGTCGACTTCCGGCGGCTCCGGAGTGCGAGCCCCACTCCCGACCTCCGGTGCTCCTCTCCTCAGGTTCCGGCGACTCCGGAGTGCGACCTCCACTCCCGACCTCTGGTACGCCTCTCCTCAGGTTCCGGCAACTCCGGAGTGCGATCTCCACTCCCGACCTCCGGCACGCTTCACCTCGGTCTCCGGCGACTCCGGAGGGCGGACTTCACTCCCCCGTCGACGCCGCTCACTCGACCTCGGGTGACTTCCTCCTCGACCTCTGGTACTCTCTACGACCTCCGTCGGCGCCCTCTCTCGACCTCTGGCGGCTCCGGGTACGACGTCTGCTTTTCCAGTCAGCGCCGCTTCTCCACCTCGGGCTCCGGGTCTCTAGGCTTCTCGACGTCGGACTCCAGGAAAACCAATAATCAGGTCAGGACTTTGCTGTTCTTTGCTTCTAAGGCCTGTTCCTGCTGTCCAGGTCCTTAAGATGGTTTTTCTTGCTTCTTCCCACACAGGGCTCCAGGCTGGGCTCAGTCAGTAGGGACTAGTATCAAGGGTGGGTTTATGGACCCCACTCCAGGCACAAGTTTCCACCCCTGCTGCCTCACTCCTTCCTCCTTCAGGTTTCTGCTGCTCTCTCTTCACCAGTCAGGTGCCAACTGCGAGCTCCAACTGCCAACTCTCTGTCTTAGCTTCCCAACATTCTAAACCGCCTCCAACTGTCACAGGGCTCCAGAATGTTGCAGAAGGTTCTAGTAGGTTCCAGTGGGTTCTGATGATGTCACAGGTGGCCACCATTTTGTGCTCCAGGCCCTCAGACAGAAGTTCCAGGGGTAGATAAAATGGCTCCCTGAATCTGCATCAATACTAAAAAGTCTGGTGGTTCCCAAAAAGGAAAAATACTAACAGGGCTTGAGGCAAAAGTGGGACAAAATAAATAATGGAGAGGAGGGACCACCCAAAGGGCTGACAGGTCTAACACGCGTCCCCCCCAGCTGAAAGTGGGGAGAGCTACCCAACCCCTTGGGAGTTCTCTTCACTAAGGCGGAAATACCTTGAGAGACCGTTTGCATTGGCGTGGTCCACTCCAGGCCGATGTTCCACCTGAAAGTCCATTCCCTGTAGGGAAATAGACCACCTCAACAACTTGGGATTCTCCCCCTTCATCTGCATCAGCCAACAAAGGGGTCTGTGGTCGGTCTGAACCAGGAAGTGCGAGCCAAACAGGTATGCCCGCAACTTCTTCAGAGCCCATACCACTGCAAAGGCTTCACGCTCTATTGCACTCCACTTCTGTTCCCTGGGAAGTAGTCTCCGGGATAGGAAGACCACGGGTTGATCCAGACCCTCTTCATTGAGTTGCGATAACACTGCCCCAATGCCATGTTCTGATGCATCCGTCTGGACAATGAACTCCTTGGAAAAGTCTGGGGCCCTTAAGACCGGGGCCTCGCACATGGCTTGTTTCAGCTTCACAAAGGCCTGCTGACAAGCCTCCGTCCAGACTACCCGTCGAGGTTGTTTCTTGGACGTGAGCTCCGTGAGGGGGGCTACGATGGTACCGTACCCCCTCACGAAGCGGCGGTAGTATCCCGTGAGGCCCAGAAAAGCTCGGACCTCAGTCTGTGTCTTGGGGGGTTCCCAGGCCATGATGGCCTCGATCTTCGCCTGGAGGGGTTGCACCGCTCCCCTACCCACCAAGTGTCCAAGGTACACTACCGACCCCTGCCCGATCTGGCACTTGCTGGCCTTGATCGTCAATCCAGCTTGTCTCAGGGCCTGGAGAACAGCTTGCAGGTGACGCAAGTGATCCTCCCAGCTGTTACTGAAGACGGCTATGTCATCCAGATAAGCAGCAGAGAAACTCTCCATTCCGGTGAGGATCTGGTTTACCAGGCGCTGAAACGTGGCAGGTGCGTTCTTGAGCCCAAAGGGCATCACACAGAACTGGTAGTGGCCATTGGGCGTGGAGAAGGCTGACCTTTCCCTTGCTCCATCAGTCAAAGAGATCTGCCAGTACCCAGAAGTAAGGTCAAAGGTACTTAGATATTGGGCAGCTCCCAGCCGGTCAATCAATTCATCCGCCCTAGGGATCGGATGAGCATCAGTTTTGGTTACTGAATTCAGTCCCCGGTAGTCTACACAGAACCTCAGTTCCGGTTGGGCACCCAGTGGTGCGGCTTTGGGTACTAACACCACCGGACTGGACCAGGGGCTGCTAGAAGGTTCAATCACTCCTAGCTCCAGCATCTTAGTGACTTCACTATGAATGCTGGCCTTCACCTTGTCTGACATCCGGTAGATCTTGGACTTCACAGGTGGGCTGTCTCCTGTGTCCACGTCATGGACGCACAGGTGAGTCCTACCCGGGACAAGGGAGAACAACGAAGAGTACTGTCCCAGGACCTGGCGGCAGTCCTCCTGCTGTTCAGGAGTTAGAGATGGGGAGAGAATCACTCCCTCCACCGACCCATCCTTCTCTTGAGACGCAAACAAATCGGGGAGAGGCTCGCTTTCCACGTCCTCTGCTCCGTCAGTCACCATCATCAAGATGACTTCGGGCCTCTCGTGGTGGGGTTTGAGGCGGTTGGCGTGCAGCACCCGTAGGGGCTGACGAGGGGTTTTAAGATCCACCAAGTAGGTAGCCTTACCCTTCTTCTCCAACACCTCAAAGGGTCCTGACCAGCGATCCTGGAGGGCGCTAAGCTCTCCTGGTTCGATCACCCACACCTTCTGGCCAGGCTCCAACTCCACCGGGTGAGCATTGTGGTCATACCACGCCTTCATCACTGCTTGGCTGGCTTCCAAGTTGTCAGAAGCTTGCTTCCACAACTTAGCCATTTGGCTCCGGAAGGCCAGCATGTAGCTCACCACGTCCTGGGGAAGCTTTCTGGGAGTTCTTTCCCATCCGTCTCTCACCAGGTTGAGAGGTCCACGTACAGGGTGCCCATATAAAAGCTCGAAGGGGCTGAAGCCCACTCCCTTCTGTGGCACTTCCCTGTAAGAAAAGAGTAGACAGGGTAGGAGGACGTCCCATTTCCTCCGCAGGCTTTCAGGCAGACTTCTGATCATGCCTTTCAAGGTTTTGTTAAACCTCTCCACCAGACCATTGGTCTGGGGGTGGTAAGGAGTTGTGAACCGGTAGGTCACTCCACACTCCTTCCACATCGCCCGCATGTACGCTGACATGAAGTTGGTCCCCCTGTCGGACACAACTTCCTTGGGAAAACCCACTCGGGTAAAGATTCCCATCAGGGCCCTAGCCACAACAGGTGCTGTTATGGTCCTCAGAGGTATTGCCTCTGGGTACCGTGTGGCATGATCCACCAGAAACAGGATAAACCTGTGACCAGCTGACGTTGGCGGATCTAACGGACCCACAATGTCGATGCCCACCCTTTCAAAGGGGGTGCTAACGACAGGAAGTGGTTCCAGGGGAGCTTTCAGTTTCACCCCTGTTTTCCCACTGGCTTGGCAAGACACACATGTCCGGCAGTAGGTATCGGACGACACTTTCATTTGAGGCCAATAAAAGTGTGGGACAAGACGGGCGAAGGTCTTGTCTTGCCCCAGGTGTCCTGCCAATGGGATCTCGTGAGCCAACTCCAGAAGGAAGGCTCGATAACAATGAGGGACTACCAAGGCTCGTGACGATCCGTGTAGGGGTGCCTTGGGTTCACTGTAGAGGAGGCCATCCTCCCAGTAAACACTGTAGTTCCCTTCAACGTTCCCTGCTGCCTGGGCTTGGGCCTGACGCCTTAGCCCCTCAAGGGTAGGGCACTCCCTCTGGCCCTGGCAGAATTCCTCCCTGGACGGGCCTCCCTCCACGTGCCACTCGGCCGGGATGGTTAGGTCCTCCAGTTTGGTAACGTCCCCCACCGCAGACTCCTGGTCCACCACCTCCGGTGGCCTATCCGTCCTACGGGGTGTGGACGCCGAGGCAGGCTCCTCCTGTCCTCGGTTCTTCCCTTGACTGGCAGCTGGCTGGGCCTTTGTTCCAGGCTCCAGCCGAAACGAACTCCCTCTCCGGGTAGTCGCGGACCCTGTGCTCACACAGGCCCAGTCAGGTGTACCCAGCATCTCAGTATGAGTCCGGTATTCCACCTCCTTCCAAGCATTGTGCTCCATGTCATTCCCCAGTAGACAATCGACTGGCAAGGCAGGGCTTACAGCAACTCGAAGTGAACCTGCAACCCCCCCCATTCAAAGGGAACCTCGGCCACTGGATAGTGGCCTGTTCTGCCGTCAGCCATCGCGGCTGGGTGGAGTACATCGGGAATTACCTGCTGTGGAGACACCAGTTGACTACGTACCATAGTCATACTGGCTCCTGTGTCTCTCAGAGCCTCCCCTCTTTGGCCGTTGATGGTGACCCACTGCCCATACTTTACGGTATTTGCGGGCACCTGGATCTTAGGAACCATCTCCCGTTCTCCCAGGGACACTAAAGTGACACCCGCCCACTCCCTTCCCTTAGTTAAGGGCATCTCCTCCCCGAGCACTGCACTAGCTACTCCGGGGGTCTTTCCTCCAATGGGAGGGGGTGGTCGTTTCAGGCACTTCGGATCTCCCTTATAGTGTCCAACGCCACCGCACTCGTAGCAATGGACAACCCTTGGCTGCTGACTCTGGCCAGGATTAGGGTTTCTGGGTGGGTTAGCCCTAGGGGTGAATCCTGTTCCCTTTCCTTGGAAATTATTTTGGGGGCCTTTGGAGAACTCCTTTTTCTTTTCCCCTCCCTCTTTCTTCTGAGGGGCGCCCTGTCCGGCCTTTTGAGTATCCCCTCCAGTCCCCCTTGTGGACACCCGGGTACTAGCCCAAATGTCCGCCTCCTCAGCAAGCTTCCGGGGACTGGTCAGCTTGCTATCCACCAGGTGTTGACGCAGTTCAGGGAAACATTTCTCGAGCAGGTGTTCCTTCAGTACTAGATCAAACAACCCCTCGTAGTTCCTCACTTCACTGCCCTGAATCCAACCCTCTAGTGCCTTCTTTGCATAGTCCAGGAAGTCCACCCAATTCTGTGTGCCCAGTTTGTGACTACCCCTGAACTTCTGTCTGTACTTTTCGGGTGTTAGTCCAAACTTTCTTATGAGCGCCAGTTTCATGGTGGGGTAGTGGGTCTGCTCATCCTCCTCGAGGGCCAATAATGCATCCCTACCAGCTGGAGGCATGTACTTGTACAATCCCCCTCCCCAGTACTTCTCTGGAACCCCATGGGCCCTTAACGAGACCTCATAGGCCGCTAGCCACTTGGCGATATCGTCACCCACCCCATAGCTAGCTACTATGTACTTTGGCAGGTAGGGTTTGGGTTCCCTGGTGTACTCTCGTTCTTCGCTGCCACCGTTAGGTACAGGGTGTGCCCCGATTCTCAGGATCTGAAGATCTATCTCTTTCAGCCTTATCTCATGAGCCATCCTCTGTTCCTCCTTCTCTTTCTCCAGCCTTGCTAAGTCCCATGTGAGCTGTCTTTTCTCCCTCTGGTCTGTTAACTCCACTTCTGACAAGCCACCGCTAGAGGCACTGCTGCCCTTCCTGGAAAGTGTCCTGGGCCCCGCTAACAGGTTCCCCACCTCAGGTTGGTACAAACCAGCTCCCTCACTGTCGGGCTCTCTATCCCTGTCCTCCTCCTCAGCCTTGCTTTCTCGGCGTGCCTCCCCCCAAGCCCTTAAGCTGGTTTGGAGTGCACCCTTCTTTGCTCCTGGGGGACAATACACCCCCTCCCGCTGACAAAACTCCCTGAGTTGGGCCACAGTGTACGTTTCTAAATTCTCCAGTACAAACTCCATCTTGCCCACTCAGGTCAGAGGACAGTTATTTGCAGTAACTATGCAGGGGGGTACCTTATATAATACCTCCTCCCACCACCAGAGTAAATTTGGAAAAACAAAAACTCACAATTAGGAAGGCCGCTTTGAGAAAACTCCCGGTGTAGGCCTATGGACTACCCACAGTTATTGTTGAGTATACGTAGGCACAGCTCTATCCCACCACTGAACACCAATTATGTTAGAAATTCCCCACTCCCACACCGGAAAGGGTGGTGGTAACGGGGTCTCTCCAGACACACACAGTGGTAGCTTGGCTCGAGTGGTCAGGAATCAGGCACCGTGCTAAGCATACGTCATACCCATACAATAACCATGCGTGCATCCGTTCCAAAAACGACTCTACACCGTAAAAATTATGAAAATATCTCTGTTTATCTTCTTTTTCTCTTAGTTGCTGATTAAATAAATAATAACACAATCACCATATACAAGGCTTTTTCTGTGGAAGGGTACGTCAAATAAATACTGTCTTAATGATTCAATAAATAGGGGAGATCATAAATAATTAAGGCATAAATATAAGTGCATTACATACAGGCAATTAAATATTATGAGGCAATAAATACTGCAAGCCAATAAATATTGTGCGACAATAAATACTGTGGAACAATAAATACAGTGAAGCAATAAATAGGTTAAATACAATAAATACAGTGCTCTCAATAAATAATTAAAAGCTGACAGTGACACTCATAGAATCAGATCACATTTAGATTTCTATGGGCTGATTTGGCCCAGTCACAGCTTGTGGTTAGATGGATGGCTTGAGGGTGTCTACTCCCTGGCTTGGACAAGGCTGAGGCCTAAACTGAGGTAGATCAAGGGGGGGAATTCTAGAGACCTGGCTCCCTCACTCTACACAACCCCTCTGAATTAGTCTCAGCTCACCCCTGGCACAATCAAGCTGGTTCCAGCACCTCTCTAGCCCCTAGGGTAGTCTCTCAGGATTCCACAGGGCCTTAGGCGCCCTCTATTCCACTTACTGCCCTTTTTCTGAAGCTCCGACGCCGCTGGAGTCGTGTCGACGCCGTGAGGCGGTTCCGGTTCGATGTCGGCGGCCTCGGCGCAATGTCAGTTCTTGACGACGCCGGTAGGCGGTTCCGGTTCGATGTCGGCGGCCTCGGCTCGATCTCGTCCTCCGGTTCGATGACGTCGGGCAGTCTTGGCTCGATGTCGACTTCAGGCGGCTCCGGTCCGATGGCGACCTCAGGTTCGATGACGTCGGCCGGCCTTGGCTCGATGTCGACTTCCGGCTGCTCCGGAGTGCGATCCCCACTCCCGACCTCCGGTGCTCCTCTCCTCAGGTTCCGGTGACTCCGGAGTGCGACCTCCACTCCCGACCTCCGGTACGCCTCTCCTCAGGTTCCGGCGACTCCGGAGTGCGATCTCCACTCCCGACCTCCGGCACGCTTCACCTCGGTCTCCGGCGACTCCGGAGGGCAGACTTCACTCCCCCGTCGACGCCGCTCACTCGACCTCGGGTGACTTCCTCCTCGACCTCTGGTACTCTCTACGACCTCCGTCGGTGCCCTCTCTCGACCTCTGGCGGCTCCGGGTACGACGTCTGCTTTTCCAGTCAGCGCCGCTTCTCCACCTCGGGCTCCGGGTCTCTAGGCTTCTCGACGTCGGACTCCAGGAAAACCAATAATCAGGTCAGGACTTTGCTGTTCTTTGCTTCTAAGGCCTGTTCCTGCTGTCCAGGTCATTAAGATGGTTTTCTTGCTTCTTCCCACACAGGGCTCCAGGCTGGGCTCAGTCAGTAGGGACTAGTATCAAGGGTGGGTTTATGGACCCCACTCCAGGCACAAGTTTCCACCCCTGCTGCCTCACTCCTTCCTCCTTCAGGTTTCTGCTGCTCTCTCTTCACCAGTCAGGTGCCAACTGCGAGCTCCAACTGCCAACTCTCTGTCTTAGCTTCCCAACATTCTAAACCGCCTCCAACTGTCACAGGGCTCCAGAATGTTGCAGAAGGTTCTAGTACGTTCCAGTGGGTTCTGATGATGTCACAGGTGGCCACCATTTTGTGCTCCAGGCCCTCAGACAGAAGTTCCAGGGGTAGATAAAATGGCTCCCTGAATCTGCATCAATACTAAAAAGTCTGGTGGTTCCCAAAAAGGAAAAATACTAACAGGGCTTGAGGCAAAAGTGGGACAAAATAAATAATGGAGAGGAGGGACCACCCAAAGGGCTGACAGGTCTAACAGCTATACAACGTTCTGAATATAAAATTAGACAATCTAGCAACGCTAGTAGCTAAAAAAAAATACCCTAGTAGAGGATGCCACTAAGTCCCCCACCCCACTAGGACAGCCTCCTCAGCAAGGTAATAGACACTGGAAGACCTATAGGTGTGCACAAGGAGTTAACATCCCTGGTGGAACAGCCCACCCTGTGTGTCAGTTGGCTGAAGCAGGGAAAGAGATAAAGAGATAACTGTTTATACTAACCCTAACAGGATGAGGTAGCAAATACCAATAACCACACAGAGCTATATTGATGAAGTAGGGCGGAGGATACATATAAGATCAGCGCTCCCTAACCCAAGGGCCAAGCAGCATGATATATACTTAATAAATGTCCCAAAACTGATGCAGGGTGGCCATGAACTGCGAGACTCTAAATATCCCATATATGTTTGCAGAAAATCTGAGTGGTATTGCACAAAAAGTCATGACACACTATCACTTCCCCACAAAGAACATGAATCCACAGACGTTCTTTCAAAGGTTGACTGACTGGAAGGGCTGCTGAGTAGGAAGGTCTGTCTGGCTGACAGTTCATTGAACTCCCCTTATGTGTGTCCACTTGGGAGAGTGGAGGAGGTGGAACCTTTCATTAACCAAGGAGGCTCTAAGGAAGATATAGCAATAGAAGTGGCTCAGTTGAGTAGTTTCCCTGAGCATGTAGGTGGGAGTGGAATGCCAGAAGTTTCTTTTATGGACGTGGCTGGTATTAGAGTGAAATTTAGTAATCCGGATTGGTGTATTCTTATAGATCAACGTCATATAATCCTATTACAAGAAACCCGGGCAAGTGAATCTGTATTCAGGCCATTCAGGTCCCTCCTCTAAGGGGAGAGTGTCTGGTGGTTTGGTAATCTGGCTGAGACAGGATTTATTTCCATCCCTTAGGGTTGTTCCCACAAAGATTCGGGATGTGCTGTGTGGAATGTTCTCAAAATTATGTACACACATATTGTAAAGAATGAGCTTTTATTTAAGCAACTCCCTCTGAGCAGCTCCTCCTACGCAGCTCAAACTCCAACTGCCCTTCAGACATTCTAATCTCCCATGCTCAGTGCTCCGCATTCCACACTCTAAGCTTGAGCTGATGCAAGAGATTATAACATTCTGGCAGTTTAGCTTAAATCTGCACGTCACTCAGGGACAAAAAACCTAGCCATTGTAACTATCTACTTAAGATCTGTTCCTATAAATACCCATTCAGCAATACTGGAGCACATAGTAGATGTGTTGACCCATTTGAATAAGGGTGGTCAGGTATTTAGGGCTGGGGACTGTAATACTCATGTTTCATATGACTTGAGGGATCTACTGTTGTATTACCATTGAGTGGGGTCAATGGTAAGGTCTAGTGCTGCCCCGGGTTATATGAAGAGAACCTCAAGGTTGTCTGCCAAACTGGAGGAGTTGGATGTGACTTTGGGCCTAAGACTAGTAAATAAGAATACAAAATATGACACCCAAATCAACCTACTTTTAAAAGAGGAACATTCACCAGCCTTAGATTATATATTCTTTGATAAAGCACTTTGACCTTTTCTACAGGATATGGCGGTGGTGGCCATAGCTGATAGTGATCACCAAGCGCTAAGCGCTGACTTTGACCTCTGCCTTTTCAAATGTAACAGTTTGGCTCCAAGAATACTGAAAAATGCTACTGTGGCAACAAACAACAAAACAAATGATAAATGGTCATTGGTGGCAAATGATAATAATATTCATGCCCAAATTCATAATTTGTTTATAGAGGGAAAGGCTCCTGATTTGGTGGAGTGTTGTGATCTACCAGAGATTAACTTTGTGGGCCTGCATTGTAAATTGATGTAGCAACTGAGGCCTCTTTTCATGGAAGAAAGGGGAGTGTATTTAAAAAAACATAGAGGAAATTCAAAATCCTGTCTGATTGCTTAAGATATTCTCTTAACAGCAATAAAGAAGGGGAATGGTACAGAGATAAGAGGAGCAAGGGGATCTATAAAAAACACTGATGGAAGTTAACAGGGATAGGGAGTCTGCCCAATGGGTGGGTTCAACAGAAGATTTGCAGGCGAGAACCACCAACCTTTTCTGGAAGCTGGTGGCTGATTGTACATTGACCGCTAAGAGTCATCTAAGCTCAGCAATCTAGCTGGAGACATGGATAATCCATTTTGAGGAGCTTTATAAGAAATTGGTTAGTGATAAGGTGCAGCCACTAATGCACATATACATACAAATGGTTTCTTCCCTTGAAAACAAGGTTGAGGGAGACTTAAGAAGAGAAACATTAAGGTTTTGCCTTAAAACTATTGAAAAAAGATAAGGCCCCCAGCTTGCCAAGTATTCATGGGGACCTGTACCTATCACATCTGAGGTTTGGGCACCGTATCTTAATGTCTTGGGCAATGCTGTCACGAGGGGGATGGGATCCTCTTAACATTGGTGTGGCACTGTGATAGTGCCAACCTACAAGAAGGGGAGCAGAGATTCACCAGCTAACTACAGAACAATAAGTCACCAAATTAACATCAACCAAAATATATTTAGTAGGCAAATCTTGGTAGGGCTCCAATCATGGGTATCAAAAAAACTAATTTTTGATGATTCCCAAGCAGGGTTGAAGAAAGGGGTCAGCACACTTGATCAAGATTTTTGGTTTCAAATATTCTGCTGGAAATATATTACCCTTAGGTAGGACCATCTCTATTTCGCCTTCATTCATTTGAGGGCAGAATTTGATCTGGCCCAGAGGGAGTAGAGAAAGAGGGTCTTAGAGTCTTATGATCTCCCAGATAAACTTCTTCAGATTCTGAGACTTGTACATACTGACACATACAACAGAGTGAGGTGGAATCATGAGGGGGTGATCTTATAACCCAGATTCCAATAAAGCGTGGTGTAAGACAGGGATGTGTGCTGGCTCCTACATTTGTTAGCCTCTTCATCAACAGTGTGGTTGACTATTTAGCACTAAGCAACCTTGATGACCCTAAACTAACTGGAGTCCCTGTCCCAATCTTAATGTTTGTGGATGACACTCCTCATATATCAAGAACCTCTATGGGTCTGAATCAAATTCCTTTGCAGCCTTCTGCGTAAACAGGGGCCTGGAAATACATCTCTCCAAATCTAAATATCGGGTGCTAAAACCACAGATGTAATTTAGTGTGAAAATGGCTATTGGGGGAGGTCCCATTTAGCAGGTAAAACACTTTGATTTTTTTAGGTGTAATGATGATGGACAACCTGACATTAAAAAAAGTAAACCTATCCTCCATCAAAGGGCCTCAGCTACTGGTAGAAAGTATAAGGAACTTCGTTAAATCTACCCACAAGTACCTCGCTTATATCACCTAGATTTGATATGGCCCTCAAGCATATTGTGACCTCCTTAAATCCATTATTTTACCGGGTACGCATGTGGGCGTCGGAGGAGCTGAGTCCTTACAGGGATGCTTTGACAGAATTGATTTCCCATGTCCCTTATGCCCGTGTCCCTTGGCTCAGATATGTTAAGAATGTGTTGCCAGAAGATTAAAATGGAGGAGATATGGGACTCTCCAGTGAAAATCACGAAGGGTGTCACCCAGGAAGTAAAGTTAGCTTATTGGGAATTCGTGCTTTTGCAGACTTGAAAAGATCAGGCAGTGAAAGGTATAACAGGCCAATTTCTTAACCATAAGTACTCCCCTAACTATGAACCATACTTGGACAAAATTCACCCACTCCAGGCAAAACATCTGTATGTAAAATTCAGATTTGGCATTTTACTCTTGTAGTCTGTCACAGCAAAATGGGGAAAAAAACGGTCGGGAAACTAATGATTCCTGTAACTGCCCATCACAAAATGGGACGGAAGCACATTTCCTTTTCTTCTGCGTTAAATATAAAAGACCTCGCATAAAGTGGAATGTTCCACTATGTAAGCTGCTTGGGGTTAGACATTAACAGGAAACACCTAGAATTCTGAAAAATGACACAAGTGAACTCACCATGTTTGCTGTTTCTCGATTCCTGTTGTGGGCATGGAAACTGAGAGTGCAGGAACTCTCTACTTAGGTTTATGTCAGAATCAATTTTAATATAAAAGCACTAGTTTTATCCTGTGAACTAGCTCTTCATAAAATGGCTCTTGTACTGGCTTAGATATATCATATAATTGATAATGGATTGAATTGTTTTTTATGATTATTGTCCTCGAGGGAAAATTGTTTTATGTTTTGTGATGCTTTTTAAGTATTTGCATGCATTTTATCTGCCATCCTTCATTGAATTTTACTCTATTATCCTTGACCTGGTGATGATCATGATTGTGGTCATTTTATCTGTGTTTTTGTTTTTTGTAATGAACACTTTTATGGCATTTCAGCCAAAATAAAGATCGCTTTATTGTTGTTAAGTATCCAAACAATGGCATGCACACATGTGGTTTGTACGCATTACCATTAGCGCATTAAAGTCACCATATTTGCTATGACGGTTCTTATTGTTTTGAGAATTCCATTAACACTATGGGCTTGGGTACTGCTGTTGATACAGGACCAGGGACTAAAGTTCAGCTTACCCACTGTTCTCCTTTCTTCTTTTTCGAAGACTGAGCCGGTACAGGCAGGATTGGATACATCTTCACTATGGAAATCGCCTTTCCTGCTTGATGGATGAGATGAGGAATGGTAGCATTGGATGGCTGCTGTGGGTTTTCAAATGTGTTGGGAAGCTTCTTCTCTACCCATGCTCATGCGGCTGATGTGCTGAGAAGGTCTAAGAATACCTGACATGTCAGATGGCTGGGTGACATCACAGCTGCTGTGATTAGGGTGGACCACTCTGAGGTGCACCGTTCAATGGCCTCTTCTCCAGCAGGGGGTGAAACAGTGAACCAGTGAAGACATGGTTGAAAGGTGAAGGGGCACTCAGGTGGGTACTTAATATGTGCCAGGGGAATAGCAAAGAAAGTCTCCCTCTTAGAACCTACAGCGCCCAATAGGAGAGAGTGAAATGCTGACATCCTTCTTCTTTCCACTACACCAGGCAGGTTGTTGGTGGCAAAGCTATGTAGTTTAAGGAAAAACTAAGCACATCAAATTGCCCCTCTCTGTGTCTAAAGCGGGTGCTGTACCTTATGAGCAATACCAGACTGCTGATCATTCTGTAGAGTGCCCTTCGTTTAAGTGGGTACCTAACTTGGCAGGTCTGATGAGTAGGCAAGTTTGCCTGGTGGTGCATGCTGATAGGCAACAATCCGTTCACTCTAGCAATCAGTCACCATGGTCTCAAGCTCGAACCGCCAATGGTAGTGGAGGGCCAGGTCATACCCCGCATGTGACATTACATGCCTTTAAGTGGGCATGGCTACCATCCTTCTGTTGGCAGAGGTGTGCAGAGGAGATAACTAGTGGAGGGCTAGCAACTAATCTGTTAAAGAGTGAGAGTTAGAATTGGACCTAGTGGTTAGACATGGTAACTTTCAAACCCGGCCTTGGCACTTAAATTATTATTTTTTGCTTCTAGGCAAATGACTGAATGGCTTTGTGCTTACAAATGTGAAATGTATGTCACATATTTGTGTTTTCACATTTGATGTACAAGATCATGATTGTCTCCCAACAAAAAATTAAGATATACCACTCTGTTGCTCCCTAACCAGGTTAAAATTGAAAAAATATCCATCCATACATGCATACACGCATATCTTCTAGAAATCTCAACACCCTTCATCAAGCACACAGTCAGATTTGCCGACTGTCAGCCTTCCAATTAAATCCCAGAGCTTCACTTAAGGACGTGGGTGAGGATATTTAGGAGGCCAGCAGACAGATTTAGGGCTACACAAGAGGAGGAGAGTGCAAAGAAACGAGAGCAGGTGCTGCTGAGACATCAAATATTAAATAATCTGGAAAAAGTACAGCTTATTGAATGTTCAATATCCCAGTAGCCCTGAATTTCTGTTACACTGGAGTAGAGCAGCCTGGAGCTCCTCCACTCTCCCGGCTAAAGAGAAGTTTGGTCAGGGCCAGACTGGGAGACCAAGGCAGGCCTGGCAATTTTGATGGATCAGCCCCCGGGAGGGGGAGGCAGGGATTGTAAGTGTGAAGCACTGCTGCTTTTGTTACTAGGGGCCGATATTGCAGCACTGCTGCAAACCCGGCACCCAGTAACAAAATCAGCCCCCACACCTGCAAAACTGGCCCCCACCTTTCCAGGCTTCTGGGGAAACACCTGATGCCTGCCATGGCCAGTCCGGCCCTGAATTCAGCAGGTGCCTCGGATGGTAAAGAGATATGTGATGCCCCCTCCATCTGCACCAAATTGGTATTTGGGGTGCGTGAATTGAGGAGTGGCATAAGACTGACAGGATGCAGTTACAAAGAGTGCTGGTTTTTATGGCTGCTGCAGTGCCCTCTAACAGTAGTAAAGAGTGCCTGGATAAAGAGATTGATGGACAACGCTCACAATTGACAGTAGGAAATAAACATAAAAAACACTGTAAAGATGTGGGAGAGAAAGTAGAAGGAACACTGAT
This sequence comes from Triturus cristatus, assembly GCF_964204655.1. Classification (NCBI taxonomy): domain Eukaryota; kingdom Metazoa; phylum Chordata; class Amphibia; order Caudata; family Salamandridae; genus Triturus; species Triturus cristatus. The sequence continues at coordinate 115,966,152 of NC_140588.1, forward strand.
GTTCCCCTATTGAGAGTGTCAGGTGGTAAGCGCAATAGGAGATCTTCTGGGCACTCTAAACACGGAAGAATAGCCCAGCATGCTGTTGTGACATGCATTCATATGATACAACAGCAGCAACACTGGGGTAGAGGAAATGGGTCACACTGCAACAGATACAACTCAGACCATTTTGATTTGTATAAAATATAATTTAGTTGTATTTATTTTCTGGAAACAAGCAAACCTGGCGCAGGTAAGCGTGAATTGTACTTTTCAAGGCAGGTTAAACAATACAAGCAAGCTGAATGAAAATGTCTTTGTTACAGGTTGTAAATCTTTTCAATACAGTGGAGATTACTGTTAGATTACAGATTACTTTATGGATTACTTTTTCTACTCAGTGTGATATGCCTAGATATCACACTGGGACATTTTCTAGAGAAAAGGTAAGTAAAGAAGTTTTTAGTTATTTGCAGTTTTTCAAGTTCTCATAAAAAACAACTCCAAACAAAACAATTTTCATGAAAAGCAGTCATTGCAATCCTATGGAAGGAAATTGAGTTATCAGTTTACAGGTAAGTAGTTATTTGTGAGAGTTAGTATTCTGGGGTTAGAGCCAGGGTTCCCCCAGGGTCAAGAATGCACTCTTGAAACACCCTCAGCTGCACTAGAGCGGCCGGGTGCAGAGTGAAGAGGCATAATGTTATCCAATGGAAGATAGGGGGCCTCTGGTTGGTGGCTGCTCACGAGCAGGCCACAAGGTTGTTGGAGCAAAGCTCCTGGTGTTAAGCTCAGGGCAAAGGGGGATCCAAGTTACCACCCAAATTACACCCTCTGCGGTGCAGGGGCGGTTGGGTGTGGGTGGTTTTGACATTGGGTGCCCTGTTGATTTCAATGGGGATTCTTGGGTTGCAACAAAGACTATGGGCTCGGGAAGATCTTCTGGAGGTGACCACTGCTTGGAGAGGTAAGTTGGGATGCCTGGGAATGCAGGACCAATGTTGGTTGAGCCAACCAAGGCCGTGGGACGTCGGGTGCAGGGGTGTCTTTAGGTGTCTGGTTTTCTTACCAGCTCTGGTTATGGTCTAGAGGATCCTCCAGAAAAAGGCTTCAGGCTTCGCTTGGAGATTCGAGGCAGGTCAGAGATCACCAGATCTCAGGTCAGAATCACTGGAGAGACCTCCTCGTGGTGTTGGGCCACTCAAACTCGGGCCCTGGGCATCAGGTGCAGAGTGGTGCAGACTCGGGGTTTTGGATGGGGCCTGAGTCTGTGGGTGAGCAAATCCGGTGCTCACAGGAGACAACGTCTTTGGCTTGGATTGCAGGACAGGTCCTTCGGATTCTTGAGGTCACTGGCTGCAGGACACACCATGATTTTGTTGGAGCAGGTTCGAGGTGGGGACAGGCCGGTAGGGCTGGGGCCAAGTCAGTGGGCGTCCTCCTCTTCTTATTTCAGCATGGCTGCTTCGGTCCTTCTACTTCTTTTTTTCTTGTTGATTCTTGTCTGAGGAGGCAATTTTCAGGGTTGCCCCTAAATACTAGATTTTGGGGTGTTACAGGTAAGTAAACGTTGGGACCAATGGGTCCCTTCTTTGGGGTGGATACAACCCCTATCATGCCACCCTCATGTGGGGGGGGCATATGACTCACTTCGGTTGGCTGGGTCCCCCCTTCTGCAAGAAGGTGGTGACTGAGAGTTGTGATTCACCTCGCCTCCCCTAACTGAGGGGTGGGCTTGGCAAAGGTGGGCACACCTTCCTTCCTCATTTGGTTTACCCGCCAATTCTCCTGCCCAAAATGGGAGTAAGAACCAGTGGGGGCCAGTTGCTGGAAGCAGCAAATGCCTGGAGAAGCTCACAATGGTGGCAAGCATTTGAAGCTTACCCTTCGTGGACCCTGCCCATCCTGGGGGAGGAGGCTTGGCACCTTGTCCCAGGATGTGCATTGTTTCAGACCCCCAAGAGCAGCAAGCTCTCGACCAAGGGGTCCAGAAACATGTTTGGTTGTGGCAGCTGGCAAGCAGCCACTCAGCCTGGACACTGGTGTTAGGTCATTTTTCAGGGGGATCTCTAATATGCCCTTTGTGTGCATTTTTCATTAATCCCACACTGGCATCAGTGTGGGTTTAATGTGCTGAGAAGTTTGATATCAAGCTTCCCAATTTCCAGTAAAGCCATTATGGTTCTGTGGAGTTTGTAATGACAAACTCTCAGTACTATTTACTCTTAATGGGGAGACGATGTAGCCTGGGGGCTAGAACGGTGACCTTGGACCTGGGGAATCGGGTTCGAGTCTCGGCAACGACGCTCAACATCCTGTGATTCTGGGCAAATCAAATAATATCCCTGTGCTTAATAGAAATTAATGTGTTCATCTGTAACAACACTGGTGCTGATGTAGAGCGCTCTGATACCCGATGTCCGGGTCTGGTTTGCGCAATGTAAAACTCTAAAAAAAACAAAAAAGCCATTACTGCACTTACAATGTCTAAGAATTGGCTTAGACATTGTAGGGGTACAGGGCTAATGCAACTGTACCCTCACCACTGGTATAGTGAACCCAGCTAGAGGGGTGGCTGACCTATACCAGGGATGAGTGCCATGTCGATTCTTCACTTTGTTCTGCACCAAAACACGCAGCCTGCAATGGAGGTATGGGTCTAAGAGTACAGGGCCTCTAAGGGTGGTACAATCAGTGTTGCAGCCCTTAGAGGCCTTCCCTGGCTTGGAAGTGAGTACCAAACAAGTATGGTCTCAGCTTCCTCAGTGACCAAACTACAGCATAGGCCTCCCTCCCAATGGCGCTCCAACTCTGCTCACTGGGGAGAAGCCTTCTGCTTATAAAAACAACAGGTTGGTCTTGGCCTACATCATTGGTCTGGGATAGGACCGCTCCTATCCCTAGCTCTGAGGCATCAGTCTGCACTATGAACTGCTTGGTATAGTCTGGAGCTTTGAGAATTGCTGCTGAGCACATTGCCTCTTTCAGGGTGTCAAAAGCCTTTTGATAGCTAACTGTCCAGTTTACCTTTTTGGGCATCTTCTTGGCAGTAAGATCTGTGAGGGAAGTCACAATGGACCCATATGCATTCACAAACCTCCTGTAGTACCCAGTCTAGGCAAGGAATACCCTGACTTGTGTCTGGATTCTTGGAGCTACCCAGTCCAGGATGGCCTGGATCTTGGGTTGTAGGTGTTGCACCTGTCCTCCACCAACAAGGTGGCCCATGTATACAACGGTTCCCTGCCCAATCTGGCATTTAGATACCTTGATAGTTAGGAATGCAGTTTGCAGGGCTTTTGAAAACTTCCTCAGGTGGATACGGTGATCCTGCCAGGTGGAGCTAAAGACATCAATATCACCTAGATATTCTGCAATAAAAGCTTCCAATCCAGCCAGAACTTGATTCACCAGCCTTTGGAAGCTGTCAAGGGTATTCTTTAAACCAAAGGACATAACTGATAATGCTCATCAGGTGTGGAGAGTGCTGTCTTTTCTTTTGCTCCTGGTGCCATGCCAACTTGTCAGTACCCTGCAGTTAAGTCAAAGGTACTTAGAGATTTGGCTGCACATAACTTATCTTTCAATTTATCATCTCTTGGGATAGGGTGAGCATCCGTCTTGTTGACAGAGTTGAACCCTCTATAGTCCACACAGAATCTCATTTCTCTCTTTCCAATCTATGGATAAGGTTTGGGGTCTAGAACCATTGGGCAGGCGCAGGGGCTCGCAGAGGGCAGAACTCTCTCTCTATAAACTATTTTGTATTTGTTTGAAGACTAGATAATATGAGCTCTCCAAGCAGAGAGTTGCAGCTCTCTGGATCCAGGCCTACAAATTGTGTGATTTGGCAACCCATTTTGTTTCACTCTGCATGAAATTATAAACATGTGTGATGAAAATACAATTGTGCTCTTTAGTACCTGCTAAGTTATGTTACCATCTCCTAGCTACTTAGCATCCTAGTTACTGTAATCTTGATTTATTTTGAATCCTACACATATAACACAGTTCTAAGCCCACTGCCATCTGTTTGAGATTCTACTGCTGTTTTCAGCTGCTCCTTGTGAAGTACTCCAGCCCTCCTTACCCTAAATAAAATAAAACAGCAAGGAAAAACAAGGTAAAAAGGTCAGTCAAAAGGCTGTAATCACTGTATAATATTCAGGAAACCAAGTTCAATGAGAATCTAATGTAAACGTGTTATTGAACAGAAAGTCTGAAATAAGCACATTCATACTATACTAATTAGCGAAATTAAGTATATTCAGAAGTACATCCAGATTTTTGTAGAGTAACACTGTGAATTGAATTACTGCTGGGTGTTTAATGCAATCAAATTTGATCAGCAGGAAGTTCAAAGTGTTGATTAGAATGTTATGTATGCTTTAAAAACATCTGAATTTCAAATAATTACACAGTCTGTGGTGGGTGAGAAAAGCGGCCGAAAGCAGGGAGGGCTATTAAGTGGATCTAGGGCCTTTTCTGAATGTTAAACTATGTCGAGTTAATAAAAAGGCAAGAGCCATGGAAAGGGTAAGTGTAATTGGTTGTATGAAACTATATCAAGATTGATAATAACGACCTACAGTTATATTGCATTAACTCCATTGCTTAACTTTATTTCATTGAGATAAACATGGATTTTGAATTCTTAACTCCGCTTCTACTTACTTGAAAATATAGTAGTATTTGGTGTAGTGGATATTGTAATATTGCCATGGAGTAAAATTCATGAAGTAGATGTGTGTATAAAATATGTTCACCTTTCTCATGCATAGATAGCAGTATTATTGAATTGTTGTATTTATGATCCACAAAGATTTTACTGTTTACAATCTTGGCATGAGGGCCACTAAATTGATTGCTGATCAAATGGATTTTTCAAATGGGATAAAATTCGAGGTATAAGTGCTACAGATTTACATTAATCTCAAAGAGACTCATATAAACAAAGGATGCCTTTATGTAGATTTTGGAAATAGTGCTGACTGCTTTAATTGAAAATAATTTAATCCATAAGAGAAGCCTTGGTGATATCAATGATTGATTATAAAAAACTTGCAGCGGCCGGACTTTGCTGCAAAGATACTGGCGGGTAGTTTAAATACCACTTTTCTGGTATCTCCACAGCAAAGTATGACCAACTTGTACCAGGGCCCCAAAGCTTTCCATTTGTATTCCGCATTCCATCGCCACTTTTGCAAGCTATGGAATATCTGTTGCTCTCCACGGGGCATATTAGCAAGACCGGCGATAAAATTATCGCCGTTTTAGCGGCAGGAAACTGACTCTAAAACGGCGATAATGGGCTTGCTAATATGCGTTATAGCATTCCAATAGAAGCCCAGGTTAAATGTGCAGGACATCTAACCTGGGCTCCTATTGGAATTCTATAACGCATATTAGCAAGCCCATTATCGCCATTATAGTGGCATTTTCCTGCCGCTAAAACAGCGATAATTTTATCGCTGATCTTGCTAATATGCCCCCATGTTCTTTTCACACTGAATCAACATTTGAGTATAATTTCTTCTCATCTAGTGCTGCAAAGTGAATTTGGGCAATATACTGAACAAAGTATGAGAGATAAAATGAATGAACAAATATTCTACTGGACAGAGCTGGACTGGCCTATAGGGCCTTCAGGCAGCACCCGATGGGCCGGTCTGACAGGTCAGTGAGTGGGACGTTTTTTGGGCTGTTTGTTGGCCTGTTTTATGGTCTGGTGGGGCGGTTTTTGCTGTTAATTTCCATGATAAATTATAAAACAAACATTGCCTGAAACAAGAAACTGGCAGTCTACCATACCTTGCAAAACACATAAACAGCATATTTACAATTTCAACACTGCTCCAATTTGCAAACGGGCCACTTTTTTTTAGATATCTAATTCACTTTTGGGGACCACTTTTATTTTGGTGCCCGGGCATATTTTCTGTGCCAGTGTATGAGCTCGACAGAATGTATTAGAGCTGTCTAGAAGCAGTATCGTTGTTATGGTAACTCCAGCTCCCAGAAAAAAAGCTAAAGAACAGCTTTAGACTTGTTCCAAGTGCAAACTTGGGAATAAATCCAATTCATTGTCTGGCTTTCAAACTTTGGCTCGCCGTTTTTTCGTACCTACTTGTTATCTGCTGTGCCAAATTACCCCACTTAGCGCCAGCTGTACATGAAAAGTGAAGTATTGTTTGTGCTTTCCCGATGTGACAGGGAAATACACGCAGCTGATCTAACAACAATGCCAGTTCCTTATGTTGCCTATTAAATCTTCGAAGTTATGCATTACTGGAAAATAGGCCCACGGTCCTGGGAAGCGTTGATGTCGAATACCTTTGCTTTGCAGGCAATTATGAGCACAGTAAAAAACGCAGGAACTCGCGAGGAGAAGTAATTTACAATTTACAACTTGGAATTAGAACATAAAATGGCGTAATGAATGAAAAGCATTAATCATGAAAAAATTATACAAATGGACTACTTTTCATGGACTTCCAGTTGATCCGTCAGCCTAATGTTATATTCTGATGGCGCATTAATCATTTAATCAATGTGTACTATATCCAACTGCCTTCCCTGTGGCGAGGCAGCACAATCAATATGCAATCAAGGCTGAGTTTTAATACAAGGCCTGGTATAATTTGTGTTTTACAATGAAAAATGGCTTTAATTTTTGCAAAATATGGTTTAAATAATCAAGAGCTACAAAGACAGAAATCAAAGCAGATCTGTGGTACATATTTAAAGCAATTCGAGTTATTTAAAAAAAAAAACACTCGAATACATATTGAAGCCTGAAAGAGCAATTTATTGTTTGCAGCATGTTCAAGGTTTGAAGCGTCATCGAGGATGCTGGGAAATGGAAGGTCAACATTTTTTAATCAAAAGTCCCAGTATCGTTATTTTGATTTGTGACAGTTTGGGATAAATTACAGTTGAACACAGGGATCTCCTAAAGCAACCAGATTTAAAGAAATATATTTTTTAATTGTATTGTAGTAGGCCGAAGTGGCCAGGATCTGTGGGGGTACAACATGCCCCTACTTGTTTAAATAAAACAAAACAGTTCCCCTAATTTGTAATGGATAATTCCGACAGTTGAAAAGCCTCAGCTGAAGTAGAAAGGAGGGTATCTCTTGTGCTGTAAAGCAGAAGAAAGGAGAGACAGCGAAGCAAAAAGAAACAAGCATTGGCAAAACCAATAGGTCTCGCCTATGCAAGAGATCTTGGATTTCTGATGTATTTTAATCATGTTGTAGAGCAACACAGATGTTGTGCAGCATGGCTAAAAGTCAGCAGTGGCTGCTCCGCTAAGGCAGAGGAGCATCGCCCCAATGGAAAAATAAAATGATAATCACACCATGTTATTATCATTTTATTTTTCAGTACTGGCTCCGTTGTGTTTCTTCTTGGTGCAGGGTGGGACTGGGCTGCCCACAGAGCAGGGGGAGGAGTGGTGGGCACTTTCTAAGTACGCATGATAGTTTGACTGGCCGTCTTGGGCCAGCCAAACAGTCATGCAAATTTAGCATGTTCTCCACCCGGCTGTATTCCACAACCGGTTGGAGGACATGCACAGGCTCCCACGACCTGTCTGAGTAACGAACCAGGACGCTCAGACCAATCACAATGCTGTTGTCATTCTGATGACAGCAGGAACATGATTGGCTTAGGGAGTCTGGGAGCCTGTGGGCTTCTTGCGTCGATCGAAGAGGACGGAGGACATGTGGCGGCCGGCAAGTAAGTGAAATTTTCTTTTTTCTTTTTTCAACCCCTCCTCTCCGCCACTACTGCTAAAAGGTCTGCAAAAATGCGCTATGACACAGCTAGCACTGGCTGCATTATAGTGTTTTTTTATTCTTATGCCGAGGGGGGTTACAAGCACAATGGGAGGGTGGGAGTTGGAGGGAAAGAAGCAACATGGAAAAGGGGGGTAGGTCACACAGACAATGGGAGGGTGGGCAGTGATAAGGAAAGAATCAGTGCAGAGAAGGGGGTGGGAGGGGGAAGAATCAATACAGAAAATGGGATGGGGTGGGAGGATAAGAAACAACACAGATAACAGAATGGGGTGGTAGTGGAAGAAGAAACACAGACAACAGAGGCGGGAGGTGAAGGAGCAACACGGAAAACGAGGGTGGGAGGATAAGAAGTAACACGAACACCTGAAGGGTGGGTGTGAGAGGAGAAGAGGCAACATGGACAACAAGGAGGGGAAGAAGAAACAGACAATGAAGGGATGGGAGAGGTTTGAGCAGAAAAAGCAAAGTGAACAATGGGGTGGAAAGGGAAAGAGTAACCTAGACAAGGGGGTGAGAGATTAAAGGAGCCTTTCGGGCACAGGGGGTGGAAGGGGAAGAAGCAACATGGAGAAAAAATAAAAATAGTACTTCAGTCACAGCATGATAAGTGGAAGAACAGCAATAAAGAAGAAGCAATCACTACTTGGTCCATGCTCCAGCCGAAAGAAGAGGAAGTGAAGCTGGCACAGGCTGGCCACTTAGAAAGCAGTTAATAAGAGAGACAATGAAGTCAACAAACGGTAAGCAATAGGCAGGCTGTTAGCCCTTGGTGTATACAATATCTCAATTGAGAGTGCATGCAATGCATGCGCTGTTGCAGGTGAGACCTAAAAAGCACAGGACAGGTCTCTTAGGAGAAGGGAATGTGCATTAGGGTGATGGTGGTGGGTAAGAGTGAATGGAAGTGTACTAAGGCTGACATTGTGATAAAAGAACAACTGAATCAATAAATGAAAGGATATTGATAGCCCTCAGATAACACACTAGAAACTAAAGGAGAGAGGGAGATATAATTGTAACATGATTAAAAACATTTGATAATATCCCAAAATTAAAGGAGATGGTTATGGTAATTATGGAGTGTCTCGGGTAGGAGTAGGGAGTCCCTGAAATAATTCATTAATGCAAGGGAGATCAGATATGTACCTTGATGAAAAGATGGAGTTCTGAGGATTAACCGTTATAAAATAAAGATTCACTGGATATGGATGTTCTACCGAGAATAGGGCGGTACTGATGAGGTACGACATGTGCATAGACTGATTAGCAGAGTGCAGGTTCAATGCCCAATAATCTTGCCATTGACTGAAAGCCATGTCTGTTGTAGCTGCAGTTGTTAGTAGGTGAATAAGAGACACGTGGCCCTGAGATGTGCCTTTGTCTGTGTAGCAGTATTGGGGGCCAGGGCATGGAAGTGTGATTGGATGGAGTGGAAAATGTACCTTGTGTCCTCTCCTACTCACATCTACACTGTGACCCTTTCACAGCACTGGGCCCGCCTAGGACAAACAGCACCAGAGGCTTCATGACAGAGCTAAGGACACAGCGAACACTGTGAGAAATGCATGGCAGCAAGCAGAGGTCACTGTACAATACGTAGACACTGGTAAAGGTGCCACAGGACACTTCTGAGGTGGGGGCCAACCAACCATCCTCAGAGAAGGCAAAAAACCAGAGGAGTAACAAGAAACAGCAGGGAGGATGGTTGTAGACATAGAAAAAAGACTGCCATGTGCACCTTGTTTCTAGTTGTTCTCCTCCCCCAAACTCATTCTCAGAACAAGGGTGTTTAGAAAGAGAACCCAGTCTGAAATATACCTGCAACTTCATAGTAGGACAAAACTAAGCAAAGTTATCATAAGAAATGTAATGCAAATATGCTACCTTTCCACCACATATTTCGATGGATCACTGCATATTTTTCAATACACAATGGATTGAAAATGAATTTCCTCATTCAAACTATAGCCGTCCTCTATTAAAATCAATATTAAATCTGTCACTTGAAGATGGCTGTAGCCTTTCTAAGGTATAATAAAGGAAAATTCCATGGCCTCCTTCGAGTCAGACTCATTGAGAAGAGTTGATTTCTTTACCACTTCCACAAAGCTATTTGTTACAAAGGATACTGACTATTCATCATAGCAAAACAAGCAAGAATTTTAATTTAGCAATTGAATGATGGTTTCGTAATCAATAGTAGAAAAGAAATGCGAGAGTCACAGTTCTAATCTAAACTATTTTAAGTGCGATTGGTTGCTATAAAAAACGTTTACACTGTAGACTGAGCTCAATAACATCTTTAATCAAAGGTTAACTGAAATGGGTCCCATTCCCCAACTAAATTTGCGATGTTCCGGTGGCGCACAGGGCTTAGTCATATCTACAAGGCCACATAAAGCCACCCTGCATGGCTTTTCATGGCCTTGTAGATATGGAGTAAGGCAAAGCAGCAAAAGTCACTGTCTTGCATTTCTCTGCATCATAGAGGCGTTCCATGGGTGTTGCTGCTGGTGTAACCACGCAATACCCATGCACTTTGATGCTGCCCCAGATTTACAGTATCTCATAACCCGGGGCAACACCAAAACATTTCGCCTGCCTAAAGCAGGCGTGATGAGGAGAAGTTAGACAATTAGTAGCATCGAAAATTCGACCCAAACAGTCGCGGTTGTTCAGAAACCATCAATAGAGTCTCTTCATTGGGACGTGGGAAGGGGCAACCTTGAGTTGCATGAAAACAACCTTCCATTGAGGGAGTCATATGGAGGGTAAAAAGGTGGCAAGCCTGCTCGTCTTAATGAAGTTCAAGGAAAAATAACCTAATTTCCTAGAAGCAATGTGGGGGCCCTTTCAAGTTAACGATTTGCAAGAATGGGCAATTAAATAGGATCTGCAAGCCCTTCCAAGTGATTTGAATGAATGGACGCTTGTTGGCCAGTCTGCTGATAGTACTGAAGACAACTGACTTTGGCAGCTGGCCAGCAAGTGCACATTCCTTCAAATCACTATGAAGGGCAAATGATTCAACCATATCTGAGTGAAAACATTGCGGCTACTAATTGTCTGTACTTAAGCCAAAAATCACCCTTGGATCACTAAGAAATTCTTCTAAATGCCACTCTAAATGAGGATTGTTCCTTGTTTTTTCGACAGACAGCTTGCAGGCTACCTCAGCACTGTGAAACTCGATTTGTATTGTCTTTTATATGTACAGTCACCCTACCCTAAACTTGTCACTGGTCAAGCACAATTTTCCCACTGTTTTCACATTTGGAGCAACCTTAAGAACCTCATACATCGATAATTTCATATTCCTGTGCCATAATACATGCATTAGTCTTTTCTATTGGTTGTGTTTTCTGTTCAGGACTTTTGTGTTTATTTTACTAAATGATATCCAGGTCCTGGGGTTCACTGGGTCAACCCATTAGATTTGAATGGGAGGAGAAAGAAGCAACAGGTAAAAGGTGTGGGTGGGAGGGAGGGGGAAGGAGAAATAGTGCATCATTCACAGTGCAGAGAGCAGATGGACACTAATCAAAAGGAAGCAATCTGTGCTTGGTCTATGCTCCACATTAGAACACAGCAAACAAGAGTGACCATTAAGGACTGTGGTGGGCGATGCAGGTCTTTGCGACAAGTTCCTTCGACGCAGGAGTGTCGATGCACCGAGTCTGCACAGGGATGCACTGCTCAGCCAAGGAGATGTGTTGGTTTATCTCTGGGATGCGTTGCTCAGCAGAGAAGATACATTAGTTCCTCTGACCAGCATCTTAGGCCCAGTACCAAGGATCCGGTACTGGGGTGGAACCACTTAGCAAGGTAGACTCACTGATAGCAGAATCTAGATACAGGACAAGGATGTTGGTAGCCTATCAAGTCCCTGAGTCTTCAGATCATGATGCCAGGCAACTAATCCTTGGAATCACACTGGGTTCCAGAGATGCAGATCCAGTTCTTTTAATCCAGGCAAGAGGGCAGCAGGGAACAGGTCAGCACAGCCGAGCAGGAGTCCAGCAGAGTGTAGCCCAACAGAGTAGCTGTCCTTCAGCAGCACACAAGCCCTTCTTCCTGGCAGTGTATCCACAGGTCCAGAAATGTACCGAACTGGTGGTTTCTGAGGTCCTTCTTTTATACACAATTGTGCCTTTGAAATAGGGAGATGCTTATAGAGGCATGCCTTTGAAGTGCACAGATGACCTGCCTTCCCTGCCCTGGCTCCATAATAACTACAGGCATTATTCAGCCCTTTGTGGGGACAGGATACCACCTAGTCAGAAAAAATGGAGGAAGGCAAAAAGTTGGGGACCACCCCAAGGATGACACACCTAACAGTATTTTAGTTCTTCTCTTAGATACTATGCAATAATTAGGAATTGCAAACAAAACAGACCCCAGATCGGCGTTCTATGTGAACGTTTGATTCCTATTATAATATATGTAAGTGTGTGTTTTTCGAATCAGATTGTGTGTAATTCACTTGGGTCAGATGGACTGTTTAAGGGACCTTGTTTTTAATTCTTAGTTTTTACTTTAGACGTAAACCGCTCACATGAAATTGTAAACGAAGGATCATTTGGAATGATGTTTGATATGAACTGCTATTGCTTATCAACATAGATGTAAGTGCATTTTGGTGTAAGTAACTTATACATTATGTTTATTGCCTGAACCAGTTTACACACTCCATATGTGATGGTGTAATGGTAATACTCACTGATTCGGGAGTGTAGCTGTGAACTAAGGGGAGTTAAATGTCTGGGACATTTAGAATAGTGTTTCCCCTACCTATACTGTGCGATATATATCATGCATTTGCTTTTGAGATATTTGGACAGTAGTAAAAAGCGCATTAAGAAACAATGATTCTGATCAATGGAGTTGAACTGATGAATGTATCTTTCTAATTTTCCTTTTGCTGGGTATCCATTACTTATAATCTGTTGTGTTTCTGCCAGATATATGCGGAACATAGATAAAACAGGAGTGGGTATGGGTCCTGCGTTGGTTTATGTACAGTTCCTGTAATACTGAGTATGGGATAGAGACTTCTCAATATGATGAGGCCAGTACATTCACATACGGATCATTATTGATTTTGGAGAATCTACTGTTATATAGCACTGTTTTAGCTTTTTTGTTTTCATATATTTGCATTATGAGTTGGACTGTGTTTTTAATTATATATATTGTTTGTATGCATTTTTTCAGCACTGATGAAGTTCCTTAGTGGGGCAAAATGCATTGATTGGGCTGATATTGTGGTTGTACCAAGTAAAGAAGGAAATTTAATATTGAAGACATTTTTTACATTTGGAGATTATGACTGGAATGTATTATACGGATCCCTGGCGCCTTGAATGGACTTTATTGCATTATCACTAAGTGTGGATTGGAACTTAAGAAACTTGGGACCATATTATCAAGGATCGGCGATAACATTATCGCCGCTTTAGCGGCAGGAAACTGCCGCTAAAGCGGAGATAATGGGCTTGAAAATATGCCCTAGTGAATTCCCATAGAAGCCCAGGTTCTGGTGTGAACCTGGGCTTCGAAAGCGGCAGACAAGTCAAGCAATATTAATATTGCCGATTGTCCCTTGTCTGCCAACAACCGAAGGTCGTCCATCACGGTCACCAAAGCAGACTCCGTACCGTGCTCTGGACGAAAGCCAAATTGGACATCCGCCAACTTGTTGTTACTCTCCAGAAACACAGACAGAGATCTGCTGACCCAGCATTGAAGGATCTTCACGGGGTATGGTAAGAGGGAGATTAGTCGATAGCTTTATGGGCATGCTGGGGCAAGAGTAGCCTTCTTCAGGAGAGCAGTAACCACCGCCTGTTTCCAGCTAGATGGCACCTCCCCACTGGAAAGTGAATAGTTACAGATCTGTCTAAGACTAGGAAATAGATCTGAAGCATATTCCTTCCATATTTTATGAGGAAGAGGGTCCAGTGGGGAGCCGGAAGAGACCCCCAGAGCAAGCCCGCCAAACTCCTCCTCTGATAACAATTCAGAGTGCCCAAGTTCGCAGTCCCAGCTTCAACCTCTACACATGACGTATTCCCTGCATCAGTAGACGAGGTGGTTATCAATCCACTAATACGGCTTGCTGCTACCGCTGGAATAGTAGTTTTAAGTCCATTTATGATGGTACTAATCTTTTCCTCAAAAAACGATTGCCAGTCTGTCGCAGAGATCCTGAGATGACAGAATCTCATTTTGCAAGCACTTAGGATTGACAATCTCATCGACCAATCTAAAAACACATTTAGATTTATTAGATGATTTCAGAATAGTTTCTGCAAAATATTCTGCTTTGGCCGGGAAGATTGCTTTTTTATAGATGGATATAGCTGTTTTCCATGCAGTCTTATCCTCATCTACAGAATGCTTTCGCCATTTCCTTTCAGCCTGTTCACAATTCAATTTCTGATTTTTTAGATTTTCATCAAACCATCTGGCTGAAGGTCTGCCTCTACTTTTGCATACTTTCAGAGGAGCGATTTGATTAACAGTCGCCATAATCTCACTACAAAATTCTACATAGTTCTCCACTGATCTGGCGACATCTAGGGCCTTATTAATGGTAAACGTTGAGGAGGATGTTACCTTCTTTAATATCCTCTTCCAATCCCAATGTAAAAAACTCCTAACTTCCCCATTAGCAGGAGCTTCTCGACTAGGGATAAATGTCAGGAATTTAACCAAAAAATGGTCAGTCCAGTCCATCGGAAGTACCTTCATATGCCCGGTGGCATTTTCCTCACTAAAAACAAAATCTAGCATGTGCCCCCCTTTATGTGTAGACTCTGTCACCACTTGACGGAGTCCAAGGTTCTCACAGGATTGGAAAAGAGTAGAATATCCTGTGTCCAAGTTACCATTGAGCCACATGTTAAAGTCTCCAACTATAAGCAATCTTGAATGCGTAAGGGAAAATTTATCAATAACAGCAATCAATGCCTGCAAGTGAAGCATATTAACAGGGCCAGGGGGTCTATAACATACTATGCCATATAGCAGGTGTCCCTTGGTATCTTTTAAGGAAAAACCCAGTAGCTCGAATTCCTCCACCATATCAACCTCCATAGAGGGCAAAATTCCAACTGTCTTTAAACAGTATGCTGACCCCCCCTCCTCTACCAAAGCCTCTAGGTTTGTGGAAGGCCTTATATCCAAGCGGACATGCTTGCCCTAAACCAACCGCCGAATCAGGGTAAGTCCAAGTTTCAGTCATAAACACAGCATCTAAATGGTGTCCCTCAATAAGTAATTGGATCTCTGTGCAGCGTTTGGGGAGGGAACGAACATTCAATAGTCCACAACTCAAAGCGTCCCTCCTACAAATATCAGCATTCAAGCTAGTAGTTCCCTCAAATCTCAGTACTCCTACCTCATTGCTCATGGTTTCGCCAATCTTCCGCAGGGTCTCACTTGAATAATACAGAGTCCCTGCATTACAAGCAGCATGGCTGGCGCTGAGAAAGGGACGGGTGCGGACGGGCACAGACGGGCTTGCCTTTGGCGCGCCGCAGGCGCGCCCGCTGCGCGTCCACGCCAGCACTGCATTTAAATAGGCGAAAAGAGAAAAAAACTTGAGCGCTGACCCAGGAAACAGGCGTGTCCGAGCTAACAGATGGACAACGCCGGGTCTAGTGCCTGAAAAGTGCCACGTGCAAAGGAAGGTAGAATCAGAACCAAAGTCCCCAATAAAAAGTTACAAAACATTAATTTTTTAATCATTTCGTTTTTAAAAGCAAATTTCTTTTGTGCAACATATCGTACATAGATGTACCCAAACCCAGAGAGAATATAATAAAAGTAAGAATAAGGGGACAGACAGTAGAGTGGTCAGATAACCTACTGAAGTATGAACAGTTCACACATTTCATGTGGGTTACAGGCCACTCCGGAAAGCCCGACTGCGACTTTTAATATGTCATGGAAAAGAACTGGTGCCTTGTTGGACTGGATTAGATTAGATTATTAGGATGTTTTAAGATGAACATGCATCGGGGGTAGATTTTGACCTGCAGGTCCCAAGTACAGAATATCTCTTTGGCGTGTGTCCCTAAAGACAGCAAGCTAAGACTTTTGCAAAAACCTTTTCTTTACGACATAGTCACTTAAAATTTGACACTTTTAACGTGACTCGCTAAAAATGCTTTCTAGTTCGAAATATTACAATTTTGAAAATGCTTAAAATAAAACAATAATCAATGTCAGGAGAAAGAAGAACGTCCAGTAGCAAGCGGCAGACAGCAGAGAAGGTACCACCTGGACACGGAATGGAGAGCGTGAAATGGCATGATTTGTGGAATACCTACACATTGAAACAAAAACCGAGAGGTGTTTCGAGATGGTATGTGTCTATTGCCTTATAGGAAATAGAAAAAAGTAAGAAAAAAGGGATGTCAAAAGAAATGAAAGAGGAAAAGACAGTGGAAATGAAAGATCGAAAAAAACAACTGAGAATGACTAAATTTTTGTGATAAAAATATTTCCGAATTAAAACAACGAATGAAAAGTAAAAATAAAAAGTAAAACCCTTTTGAAACAAAAGACAAATCAAATTTATGACATACGTTCATGGCAACAAGAAAATCTACGACTGTTATAGGCTACCCTTGTCTTTCACGCTTTTTTTCTCTCACACCAGGGATGTAACACAGGCCCCTGCAGCTCAGAGTGGTCCTAATCAGTAGCGGTGCGTCTATTAGGGCGGTGGGGCGTAGCCCCCCCCGCCCGCAGCGTCGCCTGCAGCGTTGGCGTCTTTGAACTTAAACAAACTGAATCAGTTTACTTAAGTTCAAAGAAGCAGAGGGAGAACTGACAATCATGTCAGTCAGCATGACGTTGGACCTCCCACCCCCTTCAGAGTCTGAAGGGGGTGGGCGGTCCGGCGTCATGTTGACTGACATGATTGTCAGACGGACCAGGCAGGGGCAACAGGCAGCAGCACAAGTGCGCATGATTGGGGAAGGTGAGCGAATTTTCGCTCCGTGCCCAGTCATGCGCACTAGTGTCTGCTCTGGCTGGCGCATGCCCATTAGGAGACCGAGGGTTGAGCAAAGGCTCAAACCTCGGTCTCCTAATGGGCAGGCGGGCAAGCAGTAACCGTGACCTAAGCCAATCCTGGCGCTGCTGGCAGCGGCAGGATTGGCTGAGAGCCTGAGAGGGGCTGTAGGCGCCAACGGACGGACCCGAGGCGGCGCGGACATGCTGAGGAACTCAGGTAGGATTTTTTAAAAATTTCTTTCAACGCGACCCCCCCGCGTGCGACACCCCCCCCGCGCGACATCCCCCCGTGTGACATCCCCCACGCGACATCCCCCCCGACGTCCCCCCCGCGAGCCGCGACTGGTGTATTATGCGGTAAATGCATAGGGCAGAGAACGTCAAGGAAGGCACTGACGGAGAGCTAGTTTGGAGGCATCCTATTTAGGGATGGACGACAACACATTATAGTGTAGGGTACTGCATAAGGGGGCAGGAGATGGGGTCGCTAATATGGAGGCATTGAAATGAAGGATAAAGTGGAGGGGCACAGGCCAGGGGGCTGGATTTAGAGAGTAGTGTGTGTGGGGCTGGTGAGATCGAAAGACACAGGTGAACGTTATTAGAGGGCATGGATTACAGGGCGTGTAGTGCGAGGTGGTAGCAGTAACTGCGGGGCACATATTAGAGTAAGAATTTTGGGACTGGGGTGAGGCACGGAATGGCTGAAATTAAAAAGTACGGTGTTTGGGATGGACACCGGCTGGCTTGGACTAGAGGGTTTCAGACGTAGGGGGGCAGGCGATAACAGGATTTGGGGTAGACATTGCAGGGCTGGTAGTGCCAGGCATTATAAGAGACGGAGTGTGGGACAGGAACGGGTAATGGGGGGGTTATAAGGGGCCGGCGATGGCAGGGGGTTCGGGTAGTGTGCTTATTTACCGAATCAATGGAAGAAGGATTGAATATGTTGATTCCGCGTGTAGGCGTTATAAGGATAGCCTCAATATGTACCATTGAAGACATTAATAAATAACATGTAATATCAGGTGCTGTTATAAATCCCAGGTACAAACCTAGGTCTGTGTATTGTGGAGATTTACGACTTTTTTGACCTAATTAGTTAATCAAAGTCGCAGGTTTAAGTTAAGTTGCCTGATATTTTCAGATTTTATACACATAAATATAACACTTTCACTCACGTTTTGTGCGCACTGCTATTCTTCCACACCTCATGTGCGCAGAGCGCTGCGGAATATCGGCATACCTAAGGTTAGGGAATTGGTGGTTTTCTCAAGAAAAGCATTTTTCCACATGAAATCTTCTTTTACTTGACGTTTCCTGTGAAACTGGGGGATGGATTTACATGCACGTTTGCAGTGGTGTGAATGAGGTGTAGGCGAAGCATCGACATTAATGTGGTATGAATGAGTTACAAACGAGCATCGGCATCAATTCTGGTTTGAATGAGGTATAAATAAGCATCGTCATGAATTTCGGTATGAATGAGGTGTAGACGAGCATCGCTATCAGTGCTCGTATGAATGAGGTATGGACGAGCATCGTCAAGAATACCGTCTGATGCCCAGCAGTCTGATTAAAAAAAAACGAGTTTACTTCACGTGTTTTTTTAAATGACGCCATTACACAGCTTTCTGCCGGGCGGAGAGTACCCAGTGCGCACCAGTTTATGATAAGCAGAGCCCGGCACACACGTGTTGTATGTGCACTAAGCGCCCGAGCGAATGATCTTTATTGATTATGAAGGGCCCTAAACACATGTTTAATGGTAATAAAGTGCATACCAGAGACCACTTTAAATAACAAAATACTGTCCATAAACCCCAGCTGTGCCATGCCAAAAATGCCCCGTTTAATCATCAGACAGTGCCCTATAAACCCAAACCGTATTTATTGATTTTAATTGGGACAGGCGCTTGCAGGCGTTATAAAATGATGCGGAGAACTCAATGGGCAAAGTAAGGGGTGTTGATTTTGTTGTTTTATATTATTGCACTTTCTATAGCGCAAAATCTAATTTTTGCAAGACATTGCAGGCACTGCTTGATTTGTGCTGGTGAATGTATGTAGCACTTTTGGTAGTCAGGGGGTGGTTTTGCAAAAAGGTGCTGAATTGATGATTCAGCTTGTGAGGTCTTGCTGCTAGCCAAGGTGTGTGTGAAGGGTGTGTTCCTCTGTTGGTGAATCTGAACTTCTGTGAGTTGTGTGCGAGTGTTTTTGCTGTTTGAAGGTTTAGTATGGATGGCTGTACAGAATCACTTATGGTTCTTATATGATGGCACACGCCCTTTGTCTGGGTGAAGTTTGTGTATGTCAGGCAAGGCAAATGGCGGTAGCGAGTGATCTAATGGCACGCTTGAACTGTGTTTTGTGTATGTCAGGAGTTCTCTCCGTGTGCTCTGTATGACAGAGCATGTTTTGCGCTGGCAGAGAGTGATTCTGTGTCCAGGGTGGCACCCATCTGTATAGACTAGCTCCTCTGCTGTGTTCAATGTTAGTTTCGAGAACCCCCTCCCCCTGATCTTGCCTTATATCGGTTGGGCTCACTTGGGGCTAACTTTTTTTACACTTTGATAAATCACCACCTGCCACTGCTTTACTTGTTTTAAGAGCTCAAACAGATAAGGTGAATGCTTTAAAAAAAACCAAAAAAAAGCATTTTGATGTCAAATGTGCTATGTGTGAATGGTTCTCAGCATTGTTATCTCGAAGTCTGTTATGAAGTTCTGTGATTATAGTGAATAAGCAACTACCTATGTTATTATATGACATTGACTTCCCTTTATTAATGTAATAACTGTACTTTCACAACTGCTTTTTTAACCTTCTTGCTTTCTCAAATTTGCTTGAAAATGCACCATTTGCCCACTCTTTTTTTCAAAATTTTCTCGGGGGAAACCCCCCCGAACCCTCCTTATGCCGATCGGGCTTGTTCGTTTGCCGCGGTGCGCTCCACCACACATTTTACGCCTCACCACTTTCAAATGTCACCCGCCGCCCCTGGTCCTAATGTTTATAATCCCTCCTTCGTAGCCCTAGGCTACTGATTATTTGTAGGGCCCCAGCATTTTAAGTTACTCCAGCATATCACACCCTTATGTATTTTTTGAATTGGAACAAATATGCAGCATTGATTTATAATGTTATGAAAAAAGAATGGGCTCATCAAATTTGTGATGAATTTCCTGTTTCCTTAAATGCAAACGAAGACTGAGAGCAAACCCCTTGAGTTGAGCAGTCATGTTACGTTTGGAAAATGTGTCTACTGTTAAATAGAGCGAATTAATTCCTAAGAGCATGAGTTATTAATTAGAGGCTAATCGATTTCCTGCAGTGGGATTGCTATATCAGAAGGGAATATTCTACCACCCGGCAACTCTCACAGATCCCCAGTCACTGGCTCTCCTCTTTATTTTTGTGGTTTTAGGTATTGATATTGAGAAGTACCTTTAAAACCGCACTTTATCGACGCTGAATGGAATCTTCGATATATAGGATTCAATTTTTACTGCCCAAACTAGAATACAATGAAAGTGAATATATGCTGGTGATTGTGGATTTACTATTATGAACTGCACATCTATGTAGCTTGTAGATACATACATTGTCAAAGCACGTAGATGGAGTAAACCTATACATTCCTAACAAAAATACACACACTTTCAAGATATTTTGACAGTCAATATTTTGGTGACAATATTTTAGTATGTCGATATTTAAATCTCTATATATTGGCAACATACAAGTTATGCTAGGTGGGAGACAGTAATAACTGAATTACCATTCTTTACTGTCTTATGATGTCAGTGCAATTGCAGGTTTGCCCATCTGTATAGTCACAGAATCCTTCTGCTGCATGCAATGTCATTATAACACACAGTTGATGGTACCGTTTTCAATATAGAGCTACATGTGGTAAACGAAAATATTCCCTTGACTGACATGGTGCCTACCATTCTGACAACTCGACTAGTTATTCAAAACATGAAAATAGGTGCAAGTGTGTTCCTTTCTACACTACTGCAAGCAAAATGAATATTCAGACCCTAAGAAAATCCTCCCAAATTCATATTATTTATTGTTAATAATTATCAGTGGTTCCTTGTTACATTATATACACTATAAATTATTTTTCCGTGTGATTGCAGCCTCAAAGCTAGTCTCCTTTTGTTGTTCTGTTTCTTCTGAGTTCATTTAGTACCTTCTACTGCCATAATTATGTTCTTCTAACTCTTTCAAAATTTATAGATAACTCAATTATTAATGACGAGTAATATCCTAGAATCCGAGGAATTATGTTTTTTTCTCAATTACTTATTGCATGTAATAGGCTGTGGGAAAAAAGCAGTTTAATGGCAGCTATAAAACCCCCTTCAAAGAATAGTGCCTCATGTAGTTCAAATGTAACTTTCTTTTTTATACTGTGCTCAATGTTGCAGTTGGTGTCATTAGTAAAGGCAGGAAAAATCAGGGGCTGAAATTATGCACTTGAGGCCCTTGGGAGAAATGGGTTCCGCTCATTTAACTAACCTGGATTTTTTGCTTCCTGGTTCATGGACTTCTGCCTTGAGTCTCACTACACGAGTCTCACTCACTGTAATCTCGGTTATAAAGGATTGGGAGTTCCTAAGTGTTCGACTTTTAAGATTAGATCTGATACTTCCCGGTTAGGGTAAGAGGATCAGGACTAGTTGCATGAAAACATGTATGCACAGGAGTGTGCACATGTATGTGGGCTGAGAGTTTGAGACTATTGTCAAGCTCAACCCGTGTCTGCGAACAGGTAGCATATCATCAAAAGGATCTTTCAAGGATTGGTGCTGACTTGGGCATGCCTTAAATTATGAGTGGGCATTAATAGTGGCAGTATGTATATCTGTAGGGTTTACTGAAAAGTCTGTGTGTGTCACTGTATTATACCCTATGGCGAAGGTTACACTAGACTATAGGTTCAACATCGTTAGGCCTAGAGACTTGGTTGATGCACCAATATGATGGTAAATCACAACCCCAAATGCAGATTTGACATTAATTTACACATATCTGCCCTCTTTGTGGTAATTTAAAATGCATAATTTTCTCTGTGCAGGCTCCTAAGTAGATCGGGGCCTTTATGTCACTCTACTGTTCTAAGTTAATTGCTCTGCTGGCCAACTGGACAAACAAAGGCCTGCCCACACAATAGGGATATTAGCCAGTAATTAGGTCTGCTATTAGGAGAGGCGAGTGTGGTGTGGGGACAGAATCTGCAGGTGCTAATTGCCTTTCATAATGTATCGGGGCTAGGAGGCCTCTCTTCCACAGAAATATAGGAAGACATCCAGGCCTCTGGAGTCTAACACATGAGGGGCTAACCTTTGAAGTTTTTGGAGGGATGGGAGCAACCAGCTCTGGCAGTTAGGAGCATGGTTTCAGGTTCTCAGGCAGATCTTTCCACAGACTACTTCAATTCACCATGTAGGAATATCCAAAGATGCTGTGAAGGAGGGTTGAGGCAGGGTTGGAGTGATGATATGTCACCCTAGAATTGAGAAGATGTGCCTATCTTGTAGAACTTTTCGGCCCTACTTAAAAATCTCTGCAAAGGGGAGACATTTTTTATATCAGTCTTGACCTGGAGGATGCAAGACCGGAGGAATGTCCAGCCGGAACAGAGAAGACCCATGACCGTTACTGCAACGATGGATTCAGAATCTACTGCTTCAGTTGGCACCCCAGTACTAGGATTTGTTTCTCTAGGGCCAGTGGTGCTGACTTCCCTACACCCTCTAGGGGACAGTTGAGGGATGGATCTTCTGTGGAGACCCCGAAGGACTCACCTGGATCTTCTTTGGACAGGTCCTGCAGGAGTGTGACCTCCAGAAGGATCTGGAACCTGACATTCGCTCACTCAGGTGCTCTCCAAGTAGCAAACTAGTAGACCTTGGGACCTAGAGAATGCAGGAAGGGAGGGCAATCAGCCTTGGGGCCTTTGAGGTGCTACTGATAAAGACCCTGCACTCAAAAGGCCTGCCACATTCCCAGATGGAAGACAGGTCCTGAGAAAGGACGGAATTCAATGAAAACCAAGCTCCAACAGAAATATAGAAAATTAGAGGCCAGATTACCAAAAACCAACTGTCCTGGTGGCTAGAGCTGGGCACCAGGAGCAAAAGGACACCAAAATCATCCCAATAGCAAACAAAAGTGAGTACGTGAGAAATGACACCCTGCCCCAACAAAGCTTTTTGTCCCAAGGACAAGGGAGGCGGAATGCAGAAAACAAGCTGGTCGATACCAGGTGAACCTAAGCCTCAGATAGGTTGGTTGAGCATTGTTTAAAGAT
The DNA here is from genome assembly GCF_964204655.1 of Triturus cristatus. NCBI lineage: Eukaryota > Metazoa > Chordata > Amphibia > Caudata > Salamandridae > Triturus > Triturus cristatus. The sequence continues at coordinate 115,989,288 of NC_140588.1, forward strand.
GCAGAGGGCCTTGCAATGGATTCACTACAGCACTGGCTGCCAATACAATGAGTGAAGAACAGTCTGTATAGCTTCTCGAGGGACAAATTTAAGTAAGTCCTAGCAGTTACATTTTAGAAAGTTCTACAACCATTTTCTTGATACTGATGGAGGGCAAGATAGTAAAAGTCGGCACAGTCCAAGCAAGAGAGACTCAGAGCCTGGAGGGTGGATTTCTGATGAGAGTGAGACAGACGAAGAAGAAACATTCTGAGCAAATGTAAAAGGAAAAGACTGGTGATAGCCACCTTAGTAATATGTGCAGCAAATGAGAGGCAATTATCAAATAGGATGACCAAATTTCTTACTTCACTTCCCAGAGCAGGAAGGGGTTCCAGTTCTGTTAGGAGCCCAAAAAGGCTGTGGTGTGCCTAAGATTAGGACCTCTAAGGTCCCCGTTTAGTTTGAAGAAATTCTGGCACATCCAGTTGGCAATATCAGTAACACACCAGCAGAATGATTCCTAAGTTAAATTGTAGTCCTTCACATAGAGACAAAAAGTTGGATCATATCAGGATCAGATGTGATATGTTTTTCTAAGGTCCTCCAATACAGCAATGAGTGTGTATTTCGTACTGTAGCCTGCATTAAAACCCAACTGAGATATGTGGAGCTTGATGTTTTCAAGAAAGGTCAACAACTGGATAATGACTGCTTTTCAAGTATTTTTGAGGGAAAGTGTAGGAGGGATATGAGCTTAAAGTTCATGAGCATGAATGGATCCAGAGTAGGTTTTATTTTCAACAGCAGTGTGATCACAGCTTTTTTTCCAAAGGGGCACCGCACCAGGGCTTAGAAATAAAAAGCATACACGGCACAAGGCTGCCTTATTAAAAATAAATGGAGTATCGCAAGTCTGCATATATATGTTATGCAGGCTTCAGGGCCAAGGAGCACCCCATAAACTCCTGTGAGGGGATTCAGATTGGCACACTGTACTTCTGTGGTGCCCCATAGAAGGCAGGAGAACCTTCAATGAATACAGGGATACAGCAGCCAGCCCGTACAAAAGTAACCCCACAGCAGTTGTGAATCCTTGCCCTAAGTCTTACAGGGGGTTACATGTTTGATCCATGAAGAAGCTTGTTTGATTCTTCAAGACTTGTGGAGCTCGTGTTTCGGCACAAAGGCTCTAAAGTGTTGGGACCCCTGTTGGTGGATCCTGAGCTTACACTTTATGTAAACACAGTGCTTAAAAACACAAATCACCATAGCTATCTGGTTGCTCTGGACCTGAACTAAGTGATAAATTCAGGACAACCGCGAGGGAGAGCTGGCCGATACAGGAACCAAGTTAGGCCTGCTGAATAAGGTACCTAAAATCCTGGTTGCAGAGAGTGGTGAGATCTCTTGTTGAGCATGCATCCCACTAGTGCAGTTCCAATAAGCTGCAGACTGCTATGTGAGGTCCTGTGTTGAGGATGCATCACAAAGCGGCAATTCCAGGGAGCTGCAGGGCTGTGATGTGAAGTCCTGTGTCGGGAATGCATTGCACAGTGGCAGTCACAAAGAGTTGCAGGGTTCTTCATCGGGGATGAGGCACACAGTGGTGATGTTGATGTGGAGTTGTGAGGAGATGCGTCACGCTGCGTTGGTTCTGCTTAAAATATCACAGCTGGGGTAGCCGGGCCCCTTCAGGCCCATCTCCACTGGGTTGGCACCACGTAGAGTACAGAATTAACAGAGTCCAGGTGCAGAAGGGTTCAGGGTGGTTGGAGCTTTTTATTCCCTGAGGCTCTGATCAGGAGGTCAACCAACTAGCAGGCACTTTGGTTATCTGGGTTCAAGGTATAGGTACAGTCCTTCTCACTCAGGTAGCAGGAAAGCATAGTAGCAGTGCAACAGAGTAGAAATACTTCTTCCAACAAAGCAGCACAGCAGTCCTTCTGAGTCTTCCACAGGTCTAGAGGTATACAGAAGAGTTGGGATTGAGGGTCCACTATTTATCCTTGGCGCCAACTTTGAAGTAGGAGAACTTTCTAGGTACCTCTCCTACAGAGGTGTTTGGAATGTCCTGCCTCCCTGCCCCAGCCCAGCTTGTCTGGGGGCATCAAAGACTAGTATGAAACCCTTTGCAAGTGTACTGAGGTAGAGTCTGTGATATACAAGTATGGTACATGACTTCCCTGCTCTCCCTATAAATTCGGAGATGGTTCATCCTGCCAACACCTCTTCCCCCTTTGTCTCACTGTATGGGAGGAACACACAAAAACCAAATGCCATCTACACCTAGTCATGTGACCCAAGATACAGGTTGCAGGTATCAAATGGTTGTGAAGAGAAAAGCAAAATTTTTAAAAGTGGCATTGTCAGAATTGTGACTTAAAATCTAATTTTACCATTAAAGAGAGCTATAAGCTAAAATTCTTTAGAAACCAAACTTGTCCTTCCTACCTGTTCCCAATTTAAAGATATCTCTGTTTTGGGCCTACCCTAGGGGGGAACTTAGATGTATTAAAAAGTAATATTTGGGCAGGCAAAAGGTTTATTTTGGCAGGTCAAAATGGCAGTTTAATACTCCACACACTGGGTACAAGGACAAGCCTGAGACATGTTTAAAAAGGCTACATAATTGGGTGCACAGTAAGTGCTGTAGGCCCACTAGTAGCATTTAATTTACAGGCCCTTGATACATGTAGTACCACGTAACTAGGGATTTAATTAGTAAATTAAATGTGCCAATTCTGTGTAAGCCAAATTCACCATTTTGAAAGGAGAGGGCACACACACTTTAGTAATGGTTAGCAGTGGTAAAGCTTGCAGAGTCCAAAAGGTTAACAAAAATGAGTTCAGAAAACCGAAGGCAAAATGTTTGAGGATGGCCCTGCAGGGAGAACCAAGACCAACACATATCTTCAAGAAAGTGATGTGAACACATAATATAATTTGTTTGTTAGATGCACTTTTACCATGAAGGATCACTAGTGTTTAATGTGATTCAACGGCACACTTTTTATCAACCTCAGCAGGATGAAATACTGAGTGGACCCGCAGGGTTTGAACCATTTAACTATGAGGTGAAACACAGATCCCTGGAGTGGGTTGTATTAGTATGCTGAGTTACGAGAACCAAGGACACATTCTCAGTTGTCTAGCTTCATTTTCTTGATTGACGTGTAGGAAGATCTGAGTTTCTGCTAGAGCACTCATGTGTTAACAGTAGGATAACATATCTATAGCTCATTATAGAAGTCTCATAAAACCAGGTAATTAAATACAAATGTCACTAGATGAGATATTTACCAGGTGTACAGTTACAGCATCATTTCAAGTTTTAACCGCAGAATGGGGGATAACGCCAAAAAATGCATGTTTTTTCTTTCTGATGAATGCTAAGGGGCAGATCTACAAAGAAGTGCCGCAGCGTGGCACCGCAAGCTGTTTGGCTGCGCCACGCTTCTGCACTTCTGAAATACACAGGGATGCGACATATTTACAAGAATATGTTACATCTCTGAGCTTTCTCCTGCGCTGGCGCACAGACTGAAGCCATGCGCTGGCGCAGGCACCCTTGCACCATGGTGCAAGGATGCCTGCCTAATGGGGAGATAGTTTTTGTGCAGGAAGGGGCACCTTCCTGCACAAAAACAATCACTACAGGCATTTTCCTCTTTCAATGCGTGCTGTAGAATGCAGCATGCACTGAAAGAGGAAAAAACTAGGAGAAATGAAAACATTTCTCCTCGTTGCGCCTCGCTACGCCACCTCTAGGGTGGCATAGCATTCAGACGCATCTCCAGATTTACGATTTCTCGTAAATCTGGAGATGTGTTTTGTTCCATGGGTGTTGCATGGGAACACCCACAGCAACACCCATGGAACGCCCCTTCAACGCAAAGTGCTGCGTGTGAAGGGGCCGTATTTACAAGGAGAGGAAAAGTCATGCAGGGTGGCTTTTCCTGTCCTTGTAAATATGGAGGAGCCCCCTGCGCCACCAGTACGTCACGAAAATTGACGTACTGGTGGTGCAGGCGGCTTGTAAATCTGCCCCTGTGTATTTAGAGTCAGACAGAGCATCTGCCAGTCAACTCATCAGATATGGGTCTTCAGTCAAAATACTTCATAGCCCACTCTTTTTAGGGTAGATGCTCTTATATACTTTCTTCCCGTTTGGAATGTCCAGAATTATTCTAGAGGGCAGCAGCTGATTAAAAAAAAAAAATGTTTTTGTTTGTTTTACAAAACAAACTTTCACTTCGGGAGTTTCTTTTTGCTGATCTACTCCACGTGAAACATGGTGGACCCTCAGCAAATTACAATGAATTGAGAGGATCCACAGTGGCAGCGTGTTAAAACTGGGGTCTCTGGTTGGCAGAGGTTTGTACCCTGTCTAACTGGGTGTCACCACTATAGTCAGTGTAAGCTAGATACACACTAAAAGATAACTTGTGCTCACCCTTTGGTAGCTTGGCACAGAGCAGTACGACTTATCGAAAGAGGCAATGTGTAAAGTATTTGGGCAACACACACGCACACCCAAACACACACACGTAGTAACACAATGAAAACACCACAAAAATTCTCTACATAGGTTTAGAAACATAGCTAATATTATTATGAGCAAAACAAGAACAAAATGACAAAAATCCAGTAAATAGAACCAGAATTATAAATGTTTAAATCATACAGCAATTAGGGGGTATTGTGAGGTCGCCCTGGACTTGGGTAAATTCAATGTTCAGGCTGACCAAAATGGAGGTTAGGCTGGCTACAGGACTCACGCAAGTCCCGCTGAAAAAGTACCTTGGATGGAGCAAGAGCTGACGTTGAAGGCTCAATGTGTCAGTTCTGATCCGCATAGGTGAAGAAGGAGTCATCAACAAACCCCTTTACGATGCAGGCACGGCTTTGTCGTTGAGTCACTTTGTCTGTCTTTGCCGAGTCGCGCAGTCCATCGAAATGATGTTATTGATCGTCTCCCATCGACAGGGAAATGTGTTGCTTCTGATCAGTGTAAAGTCGTCACTGCGTCGATTTTGATGGTTCTGGACAGCAGAAGTGGCTTTTCAAGGGCCCAGGACTGTATTGGCAGAGCAGGACTCACAGATGGCAGAGTCCAGGTGCTGTTGCAAGGTAGAATGAAGTGTTTGATGGCCCTAACACTTCAGAACAGGGGGCAAGCCAGCAAGACCTTAGAGTCACTCTGGTTTCAAGTGAGATGGGCCCAGTCCTTGTCCTCAGCAGGGCAGGGATTAGCAGGCATCAATGCAAAGCAGAAAAACAGTTCATCCAGAACATCAGTCAAGCAGAGTTGCACTCCTTGTAGCACAACAATCTTCACTCTTAGCAGAGTTTCTGATAGGTTTAGTAGTGTGCTGTCTTGGCAGGGTTGGAGCTCCAGTACCTATACCCAGTTGTTCCTTTGAAGTGGGGGTGACTTTAAAGTAGGCCCTTGAAGGACACAGGTCCCCCTTTCTTCCCATCGCTGACTCCAGACTATCAGTAGAGGGTAATCAGTCCTTTGTGTGGGAAACAGGACACTGCCTATTCAGGTGTTAGTGTCAGCTCCTCCTCCCTCTTCTTTCCCAGGAAGAGCTTTCAGAATGCATATGAATGCAGATGAGTTCTCTATCACACCCACCCTTCCTGTGTTTGTGGCTGTATAGAGGGAATGCACAAAGTGCAGCTGTCATCCACCCCAGGTGTGTATTGGAGACAGGCTGTAGGAACACAGAGCAGTAAGAGCAGAGAAACGTCCACTTTCAAAGACTGGCATTTATAACATAGTAATGTTAAATCCAACGTTACCATTAAAGTGGATTTATCATTACTGTTCCAAAGATGTAAAGCATGATGCAGCTACTCCTTTCTGATCAGGAATTACAGCTTAAAAGTGTATTAAGGAATTTAGAGTAGGCCTCACAGTAGTAAATAATGAATTTCGCTGTTTGTCACTACCGGGGCATGTAAAATGTAAAAGGACATCTACCTTTTACTTACACAGCACCTTGCTTTTAGGGCTTCTTAGGGACTACCTTAGGAGTCTCTTATGTGTAATAATAGCAGTGTTTAAGGTTTGGTTTTAAATGCCAAATCCTAGTCGCGTGGCAGTAAATTGCACACACCGGCCTGCAATGGCAGGCCTAAGACAGGTTTGAAAGGCTCAGTGCTGCAAGCCCACTAGTCGCATTCAGATTACAGGCCCTGGGTATATGAGATATCACTTTACAAGGGACTTACAAATAAACTAAATGTGGCAATTGTGTATATACCAATGATACCATGTCTAAGGGAGAAGCACATGCACTGTATCACTGGTCAGCAGTGGAAACATGCTCAGAGTCCTACGGCAAACAAAAAGATACAGCTAAAAGAGGAGGTAAGCAGGCAAAAGGTTTTGGGAAGACCACCCTCTGGATGATAAGTCTAACATAGCGGCTTCTCTGAAAGTACATAGATCTCAGCCAGGCAGGAGAAGAACTCTAAATATTGTTTGCTGCAGTCCATCAAACTCTAAATGTGGCCATGCGTTATTCTACTCTGGGGTATTCATCTAAATCTAACATGCTTGATAGTAAAAAGTACATTTACCATTACTAAGTTTTGCTTTTTGCTACATTTCATCATTATCAAAATCTCATTAGAAAAATTGTCAAAATGTATGGAAATTATTGTACTTGACTTCTTGAATCCGATGTGCTACTCATTCATCCAATCCTATTGAGGCAGGCAGTCTCCAAGACCGAGAGAGACTTTGCTACATATGGACAATATAACCTGAGCAGTCTCACAACAGAATAAGGAGCATCGGCTGGCTGTTTCGCAATCTTTCCCTGCTCACCTTTCACTTGGAAACTTACATCCATGTTAACAATCTAGACCAAGGTCTGTTCCCCGCCTGACTTCATGCAGGGTACATAACCCTGTACCATAATGATATAAAGTCCATCATCAGTTTCTATAGTCTTCGCCTGCCTCCTTCATTATCAATACCATCTACCTTCCTCTTGCCAGGCACAATTCAGATTAGCAGCCTAGGCCAAGATGTGTTACCCTTCTGTGAAGAAAAATGCTACCTAGCATCACAGTTTGCTTTGCTGAGCTTTAAGCTCACAGAAGATATCATTGTTTTGAATGTGTTTGTTAAAAAACGAAATACATTCAAACCCTCAAACAGTGCCACCTCTTTTTCCGAAGTATCGAGATAATCTTAACAGTATAATACTGGGTTCTCCAAAGTCAGTCCTGGACGGCCCATGCCAGATATTTAGCATATCCCATTTAGATACATGCAGTTATCTTAAAAAACTGGCATGGATCCGGCTCTCCAGGACCAACTTTGGAGAACCCTGGTATCATACGTTATGAAAAATTTCCTGCTGCTTGAGGCATGATTTAAGAGGACAACCAACCTATCTGTGAAATAATGAAGTGTTGGCAAAGCCAATATTTCTAGCTTTAGTGGGCTAACTGGTGCAAACCCAGTCAGGCACAAATAGTGTTTACAAGCATAGTAAGTGAAGACAAATATGCTGGGTTGGCCAATGCTTGTTAAAAGAACAGGTTACCTTTGTATTATTAGTTTTTTTCCTTTCGGAATAGATCAGCAAATAGATTATGAATGTATATACTTAGTATTACTTTAGCCAATGTAATAATTGATTTGGTTTTGCATTGTAAATATCACTCATTACAGGATGCAAACACTTTGCACAGCTTGGGATCTGGATGTGGAGGTTAAATAGATATTGGTGCCGATCACGATCCGGTAAAAACCGGGTACGAACCGTCGGACGGAGCATATTCTCCGTCCGACGCGTACCCGGTCGTCAATTTCTACAAACAAGGAATTACGAATCGCACGGGTACACCATGACCGTACGATTCGTAAAAAAGTCCGACCGAACAAAAAAACACCTACCAATGCGATCCGGGAAAGTGCCGACCTGACGTCGGGACGCTCGCAGCCAGCCATTCACGACCCAAGAATCACGATTCGCACCGACGTCACCCCGCACGGTGAATATTTTGCGGCAGCCAAAAACTGCCGGGAAATCAGGACGACGCGAACAAGGACCACCAGTACGCGACGGACAGACGACGACGCGAACAAGGAGGACCAGTACGTGACGGACACACAGGACGACGCCACCAAGGAGGACCCGTACGCGACAGGACGACGCGATTGGAGTACCAGTACGCGACGGACAGACATGGACCCGAACCTACGAGTCATCCCTGCCCTCATAGCAGTCCACCTGCTCTACAGGCACCGACGCAGACGCCGCAGAAGGTCAGAATAACTAAGGGAGGGGGGAAAGTGGGGTGGGGTGGGGGTGGCACGACCAGGGCAGGCCACAAAACAACCACATAAGTCACACATGGCCTGGACATACCTGACTCCCATGCCCTGGTCACCACGAGGGGGTGGGGGTGTGTCCTGATAAGCCAGCGACCGCCACAACGGAAGTCCGTCACCACGCGAACCGGCAACACAACCAGACAGGTACGTCCCGTACCCACGCCTCAAGAGCGTGGGTACGAGTCGTACCACGCCCACACACACGTCACCCCAACAATGGCGGGACGGATCGTACCCACGTGGCAAAGGCCTGGGTACGGCCCGCACAAGCATCACATAGCGTGGGGACGGATATGTACGGACCCTACCCCCACCCGCGTATGCATGGAGCGTACCCCCACCCCAACAGTGTAAGTACGACTCGAACCCTCACCCGCGGACGTACGGACCGTACCCCCCATGCCAACAGTGGAAGTACGACCCGTACCCCCACCCGCGTATGCATGGAGCGTACCCCCCATGCCAACAGTGTAAGTACGACCCGTACCCCCACCCGCGTATGCATGGAGCGTACCCCCCATGCCAACAGTGTAAGTACGACCCGTACCCCCACCCGCGTATGCATGGAGCATACCCCCCACCCCTACAGTGTAAGTACGACTCGAACCCTCACCCGCGGACGTACGGACCGTACCCCCACCCCCACCAGTGTAAGTACGACCCGTACCCCCACCCGCGTATGCATGGAGCGTACCCCCCATGCCAACAGTGTAAGTACGACCCGTACCCTCACCCGCGTATGCATGGAGCGTAACCCCCATGCCAACAGTGCAAGTACGACCCGTACCCCCACCCGCGTATGCATGGAGCGTGCCCCCCACCCCAACAGTGTAAGTACGACTCGAACCCTCACCCGCGGACGTACGGACCGTACCCCCACCCCCACCAGTGTAAGTACGACCCGTACCCCCACCCGCGTATGCATGGAGCGTACCCCCCATGCCAACAGTGTAAGTACGACCCGTACCCCCACCCGCGTATGCAAGGAGCGTACCCCCCACCCCAACAGTGTAAGTACGACTCGAAGCCTCACCCGCGGACGTACGGACCGTACCCCCACCCCCACCAGTGTAAGTACGACCCGTACCCCCACCCGCGTATGCATGGAGCGTACCCCCCATGCCAACAGTGTAAGTACGACCCGCACCCTCACCCGCGTATGCATGGAGCGTAACCCCCATGCCAACAGTGTAAGTACGACCCGTACCCCCACCCGCGGACGTACGGACCATACCCCCACCCCCACCAGTGTAAGTACGAGCCGTACCCCCACCCGCGTATGCATGGAGCGTACCCCCCATGCCAACAGTGTAAGTACGACACGAACCCTCACCCGCGTATGCATGGAGCGTACCCCCCACCCCAACAGTGTAAGTACGACCCGTACCCTCACCTCGAATGCATGGAGCGCACCCACACCGTGTATGTCCCAAGCGTACATATCCAGAAATTGGAGGTGTGTGTGCAGAGTCCTCCCAGCAGTGCCCAGAGACAGGAGGGTGTGTGCAGAGTCCTCCCAGCAGTGCCCTGAGACAGGAGGGGTGGGTGCAGAGTCCTCCCAGCAGTGTCCAGACCCAGGAGGGGTGTGTGCAGAGTCCCCCCAGCAGTGTCCAGACCCAGGAGGGGTGTGTGCAGAGTCCTCCCAGCAGTGCCCAGAGACAGGAGGGGTGGGTGTGGAGTCCTCCCAGCAGTGCCCTGAGACAGGAGGGGTGGGTGCAGAGTCCTCCCAGCAGTGCCCTGAGACAGGAGGGGTGGGTGTGGAGTCCTCCCAGCAGTGCCCAGAGACAGGAGGGTGTGTGCAGAGTCCTCCCAGCAGTGCCCTGAGACAGGAGGGGTGGGTGCAGAGTCCTCCCAGCAGTGTCCAGACCCAGGAGGGGTGTGTGCAGAGTCCCCCCAGCAGTGTCCAGACCCAGGAGGGGTGTGTGCAGAGTCCTCCCAGCAGTGCCCAGAGACAGGAGGGGTGGGTGTGGAGTCCTCCCAGCAGTGCCCTGAGACAGGAGGGGTGGGTGCAGAGTCCTCCCAGCAGTGCCCTGAGACAGGAGGGGTGGGTGCAGAGTCCTCCCAGCAGTGCCCTGAGACAGGAGGGGTGGGTGTGGAGTCCTCCCAGCAGTGCCCTGAGACAGGAGGGGTGGGTGCAGAGTCCTCCCAGCAGTGCCCTGAGACAGGAGGGGTGGGTGTGGAGTCCTCCCAGCAGTGCCCTGAGACAGGAGGGGTGGGTGTGGAGTCCTCCCAGCAGTGCCCTGAGACAGGAGGGGTGGGTGCAGAGTCCTCCCAGCAGTGCCCTGAGACAGGAGAGGGTGGGTGTGGAGTCCTCCCAGCAGTGTCCAGACCCAGGAGGGGTGTGTGCAGAGTCCTCCCAGCAGTGCCCTGAGACAGGAGGGGTGGGTGTGGAGTCCTCCCAGCAGTGCCCTGAGACAGGAGGGGTGGGTGTGGAGTCCTCCCAGCAGTGCCCTGAGACAGGAGGGGTGGGTGCCCATCACTCCCAGCAGTGCCCTGATACAGGAGGGGTGTAACACATGTGTGTGAGGCCAGAATTATCCACATGCATACTGGCTACAAGGGAACATGTCCCCATGAACTCATGTCAACAGACTCCACACACAAGTACAGTGATCACCAAGGATGCCACGATTGTCGCAGGTGGAGACATGGCCCTGCATGCATGGCCAAAGTAGAAGGGCTCCGTCACACACACAGCTCATGTAGACACAGCTCTGCGCTAAACATTGGGAACACCCTGCAGGGAAGAAAGCTGGGTACACAGAGGAAGGAATACACCCTGGGACAAGTGCACCATGCAGTAACTGCTTACATGAACAAAGAAAGTTAGCCAACACCTTGTGATGGCACACAGATCACAGGGTCCCACCAATGAGCAGTACACTACTACACATCCCACACACCCAAACCCTTACACACCACCCAAAACCATGTAGCAGCCCCACCAACACCAATACCAGCATAGCAGTAGTGTGATAATGAAAACAAAATTAAGCTTTATTCAGCATGAGCACAATGTCCGTGGATCGCAGGCAGTTCAATCTTCACAAAGCCCATAGGGCAGTCAATGATTCTCAGCTGGATGGGGGACACAGTGGGATGCGTGTCCCCTACATTGCCTGCACAGTCAAATGGCATCGTCTTCCACACTGGTGAGGGCATCAGGGGGGGGGGGGGAAGCAACAGGCACCGCAGGGACATCAGGGCAAAGGGGAGGCGTTGTGGGTGCAGGGATGGAGGACTCCACCACAGGGGGTGGGTCAGTGCCAAAGGCAGAGGCCAGGATGGCACTACACACCTTTGCAAGGTCCTCCAGGGAGTCCCCTGCACCCGAAGGGACCTCAGGCCCCAAGGAGGGGGGGGGTCAGAGGGATGGGTCGCAGCGCCACCGGGGGAGGGTGGAGACAGGGGGGGAGACTCAACCACCCTGACCGGGGACCTCCTTGACCGCTTGTGTGGTGGTGTAACTGTGGGGCTCAGGGACAGAGCGGCCATGAAGGTGTCCTTGGGGGAGATGTGGCCAGGAGAGCTGAGGGGAGGGGATTTGGAGGGAGTGGACTGGGTGGAATGCGGACTCCCACTATGGCTGCGTGTCACACGTTTGCCCCCCGACCCAGTGGGTGTGCCTACCTCACCCTGTGTGTGCGTGTCAGGAGGAGTGCGGTGGACCTTCCCTGCTGGTGTGGTGCCCGTGTCTGTTGATGTGGGTGCATGCCGACGTCTGGGTGTACGTGGGACAGGCATGGGAGTGGGAAGTGTGGATGGGGCAGGCGTAGGTGGGGGGAGGTCGCGCTGCAGGAGACCCACTGCTGCAGTCAGTGTGGAGTCGATGGACCTCAGCAAGTTGCGTTGGTCAGCCTGCGATGAATGAATGCCCTCCAAGAAAGCCTCGATGTTGGTGAGGGTTTTGCCGTGGGCATGGAGGACATTAAGGATCGCAGCCTGACCAACCTGCAGTTGCCGCTGGATGTCCACAGACTCTGCATTGGCGGCAGCAGTGGAGACAGGGGCAGGGGGTGCGGTGCCTGGCAGGAAGGAGACATGCTGTGACCGGGCACGCTGGGAAGGGACACGAGCAAGTGGGAGGCGGCTGGTGGAAACTGAGGGGGCGGTGCGAGGTGTTGTTCCGCTGTCAGCTGCTGGTGCAGCCTCCGCCCACTCGGAGACATCGTCCCCGGACCTGTCAGCTTCGTAGTCTGATGTGCCAGTCGACAGGTCCTCGGCCACACTCTCCTCCGCCTCTGTACCACTCGATGTGCCAGACCCGATGTCACGGCTGGCACTGGTGCTCGGTCCCTCCGCCTGGTCTGTGTCCATGTCTCCCTCTGTGTCCCCCGACGATGCTGTGGGCAGGGTGGAGAGACAGAAATAATCAGACATCTGTACACATCTGTCACATGAGTCCAATCCACATAGGTAACATTGCATGGCCTGAAAAGGAAGATCCCTAACATCTACTGAACAGGGTACCGATGTAGGGCATGAAACACACAGTTGGTTGAGCCACCATGCCACTGAAATACCATGGAGAGCATGAGACAATAGCTAAACACAGGAAAAGGAGTCTGACATAGCACCCAGGCCCTGGGGACAATCCAGCACTGCATCTGCACCACACAGCGTTGGCGAAAATACCCATGACCAGGGACCATATCCATGAACTTGAGACACATGCTGCATAGGTAATGCTGAAAACATGCACAACATGACTCTGTCACTGCACATTGCGTGTGTGTCCAGACACATCACACACTGCCCAGACCCAGCAAGTGGTAATCAGGATTTAACACATAGGCATTGCCCGCCCCAACAAGACCCTACACGAGGCAAATTGTTGAGACACAGGTGGCACCAACATCTCATAGTCTGGGTGATACACACAGGGGCAGGCAAAAAGCGAGATTGAACGCCAAACAGCCAAGGTGCGCCTGTACAAATAATGTGGTACCAGTGCCCATCCTCAGATGAGTATAGCAAGACACACAGGCACTGGCAACTGTGAGTATGAAGAAGGACAATCAGGTCAGGCTGCACAGTGGACACCTGTACAAAATAGCACGTCTATATACATGGTGACAGGGGACAATGGCAGAGAGCACAACTTACGCTGTAGACACTGACAGTGGCCACGTGTATGATGACACATACACCACTGAGGAAAAGGTGCCCCAGGGGACAGTAGTGGGCACGCAACTACATGCTACTGAATGGTAATGACTGCAACACACGTCACCATCCCTGCACTATGTGTATCGCACACTCATGCACATCATGTCACAGGCCACTACATGGGACATGCGCGCTGTAAGGCATGACACATGAGAGACCAACTCCCATGTCTGGAGTCAGCATCAGTGCCAACTGATATGGAACCCACATGCAGTGAACTTGACAGTGCACAGGCAATGTCCCACAACCTGTTACACACCACCCCCACACATGATGCTACAGACATTGTTCCCGTGGACAAAGCGCCAGCCTACATTACCCTGTGGAGGAGTGACTACACACAGACCAGGGAACACATTGCAAGGAGGGGAAGGGTGGCAGGGGCACAGCGCTATACTGGGGCAAACAGGATCTGCACAGCACCTTTAAACCCTGCCAGTGAATTCATGCTACTGTGCCCTTACAAATGCCGGTGACACACAACAAACACACATGTACCTACCCCCTTCCGGCTGCTGCATCGCCTGTAAGCGCCTCTCCAGGTCTGGAAAGACCACCGGCAGCACACGCCTGTGGAGGTGGCTCAGACGGCGGCGGTTGCGGTTCTTGTGGCTCTCAGGTGAGTCCCCCAGCAGGAGCCGTGCAATCCTCCGCGTCCAGCACCGGATATCCTGCCAGCGTTTCCTCACCTGGGGCAGGCTCCGCCTCCGACCATCCACACGCCTCACGGCACTGACGGCGGTCAGCCAGATCTGCTCCTTGGCAGTGGCGCCCACCTGTGAGGTAGAACAAGTGACACCACATCAATACACCAGCCACATGTCACAGAGAGACATATGGGTACAAATTAGCTGGTTACAACAAGGCATGTCATGCAGCCAACGCATTGCACCTTTGTCATAGGGACATCATCCCCTGTTGAGGGGAAAAAGCACTACGTGCCACAGTGGGTACACAGGTGGAATGATGGCAATGTCACAATCAATGATCAAGGCTCACACTGTGCATCACACCCACCCCTCCTGTCTCAGGGCACTGCTGTTAGTGATAGGCACACACCCCTCCTGTCTCAGGGCACTGCTGGGAGCACTCTGTACCCACCCCTCCTGTCTCAGGGCACTGCTGGGAGCACTCTGTACCCACCCCTCCTGTCTCAGGGCACTGCTGGGAGCACTCTGTACCCACCCCTCCTGTCTCAGGGCACTGCTGTTAGTGATAGGCACACACCCCTCCTGTCTCAGGGCACTGCTGGGAGCACTCTGTACCCACCCCTCCTGTCTCAGGGCACTGCTGTTAGTGATAGGCACACACCCCTCCTGTCTCAGGGCACTGCTGGGAGCACTCTGTACCCACCCCTCCTGTCTCAGGGCACTGCTGTTAGTGATAGGCACACACCCCTCCTGTCTCAGGGCACTGCTGGGAGCACTCTGTACCCACCCCTCCTGTCTCAGGGCACTGCTGTTAGTGATAGGCACACACCCCTCCTGTCTCAGGGCACTGCTGGGAGACATCAGGCACCCCCCCTGGGACCCCCCCGACAGTACATGGCATGTGTGTTACACCTGGACGCAATGGCAGAAGTCACAGTCACAACATAGGGACAGTCTGTGGCAGTGGCCTATGCACTCACCTGATACCCTGGTCGCCCATACAGCATGGGGTACTGTGGGAGGATCACATCCAGCAGAGCCATGTTCTCCTCCAGGGTGAATGGCTGTGTCCTCTCCACAGCCCTTGACATGGTTCCAGAGAATCAGTAGCAGCAGCTGGGTCGACGAATGCAAAGATGTGCAGGCAAGTGCTCCCTCATGGGACCTGGCTGCCTTATATGTGCCCTTCTGCCCAGTCTCATGCACAGGAGTACAGAGAGATTGGTCACTCACATTTGCATCCTATGTTTCCACCAATCCCTACAAACCTAGCAGTCTGTGTGTTCTCTATCGGTTTCATTCTCCTGCATGATGTCAGCCCCACAAACACATTGCAACAAAGTAGACAAATTCCAACTGACTTCTGCTGTGCACCTTCCAGAACAATTTCGAATTTTGAACTTGGTCTCCATGACAACCAGCATGCATGTAGGCCTTAATACTTGTCCCCTATGTAATTTGGAGCATCACACACAGGTACGGTGCGTGTGGGGGCCCTAGGGCACCCCAAATGCATGGCAACGGCCCGTACATGCATGCCTACCCTCTCCATCACTATGGGTCTGCACGCGTATGCGTACCCGTAGTGGTACGGACCGTACACTCGCATCTACGCTCACTATCACTATGGGTCTGCACGCGTATGCGTACCCGTAGTGGTACGGACCGTACACTCGCATCTACGCTCACTATCACTATGGGTCTGCACGCGTATGCGTACCCGTAGTGGTACGGACCGTACACTCGCATCTACGCTCACTATCACTATGGGTCTGCACGCGTATGCGTACCCGTAGTGGTACGGACCGTACACTCGCATCTACGCTCACTATCACTATGGGTCTGCACGCGTATGCGTACCCGTAGTGGTACGGACCGTACACTCGCATCTACGCTCTCCATCAATATGGGTCTGCACGCGTATGCGTACTCGTAGTGACAGTGAACGTAGATGCGAGTGTACGGTCCGTACCACTACGGGTACGCATACGCGTGCAGACCCATAGTGATAGTGAGCGTAGATGCGAGTGTACGGTCCGTACCACTACGGGTACGCATACGCGTGCAGACCCATAGTGATAGTGAGCGTAGATGCGAGTGTACGGTCCGTACCACTACGGGTACGCATACGCGTGCAGACCCATAGTGATAGTGAGCGTAGATGCGAGTGTACGGTCCGTACCACTACGGGTACGCATACGCGTGCAGACACATAGTGATAGTGAGCGTAGATGCGAGTGTACGGTCCGTACCACTACGGGTACGCATACGCGTGCAGACCCATAGTGATAGTGAGCGTAGATGCGAGTGTACGGTCCGTACCACTACGGGTACGCATACGCGTGCAGACCCATAGTGATAGGGCCGTACACTCGCATCTACGCTCTCTATCACTATGGGTCTGCACGCGTATGCGTACCCGTAGTGGTACGGACCGTACACTCACATCTACGCTCGCCATCACGATGGGTACACATACGGCAGCACTCCCACAGTGATTTGGGAACATGCACAGGCCCTCTCAGCAGCAGTACGGCGGATTTTACACATCACTGTGGTGATAGGCGACACACATGTAGGAATAGGGCGGACATACTTGTCCATGGATGGACATACTTGTCCAGGAATGGACATCAAGGCATCGTCTGTGCATTACCACATGTGTGGGGCACAGGTGTCACAGGCTGTGATGTGGAACATGCCTCCTGAGTGGAGAAGGCACCAGATGTATGATGAGATGTGTACATGTGTACTGTGTGAGGGTGCAATGTGTGCCAGGCATGCCCTTGACACCTTTGACATGTGTGCATGTGGGACTGCGCACTTGGGGTGAGCGTCACTGGCATGGCACCGACACCAACACACGGAAGTGTCCCATGATGCCAGGTACAGGGGTCATGACACATGACTTATCACTACCCACAGTGCACAATGTGACTATGCCATATATGTGTCCGGGATTTACATCAGGTTGATGTTGTAGCACCCTCAAAAGCTGCAGCCGTTGCAGCAACCAACATGTGGCTGTGTGTAGATTGTCATTGCACACTGTTCCCAACACCATGCCACATGTGTTCTCGGATGTGAGGTGCACATGTATGCAAGGGACACGGAGTAGCGTGACAAGGCCATGTCAGCAAACTCACAAGGAATGTGTGGTGAGTCATGACATGTGCACCTTCATGGCAAGGTGTGTGGGCTGGACTAGTGTAATGTCATGTGACCTGTGGCTCAAGTGTTCCGCTGCCAGTCTCTGCAATCGGCATCACACTTCTGCTGATGTGTGGGTGTATGTCACTCCTGTCTTGCGTCGGGCAGTGCACTTGCACTGGGACACAGCTATTTCCATGGCGTGGCATGGGGAGGTTCTCAATCACCGTGTGTAGCTGGGTCTTGGAAGGAGTGTCACCTTGCATCCATACGTGTCCTGGGCATGTAGCACATGCCTGACTCCCTATGTGGCATGTGTGTATTGCCAGATTTACATGTGCTCAGTAGACATGAGTTGTTCTCGTAGTGCACTCACTCTTCCTTGTCACTTCCAAATTACTGCAGAGCGCCTCCTGTTGCCCGAAGAATTCCAGACTTGGCCACCATGCAGGAGAATGACAGGATCCGGCTCTACCGCTTCACCCAACCGTTGATTCTGGAGCTGACGGCGAGACTGGCACCACACCTGCAACCGCAGCACAGGTATCCTACGGCACTGACACCCCAGCTGAAGGTAATGGCTGCCCTACATTTCCTTGCCACGGGTACCTTCCAAAATACCATAGCTCATGTTGGTGGCATGTCCCAGAGCATGTTCTGCGGTGTGCTGCATGATTTCTTGGAGGCCATGTTGATTCACCTGGATGACTTCATCAAGTTCCCAACCCCTGAACAGATGACTGAGGTCAAGCGTGGTTTCTATGCCCTGGGAGGGATGCCCCATGTCATTGGGTCCATAGATGGGACACATGTAGGTTTGGTACCACCACACGCACGGGAGGTGGCGTACCGCAATCGGAAGCACTACCACTCCATCAATGCCCTTGTGGTGTGTCTGTCCAACATGGTGATTTCACATGTCTGTGCTCGTTTCCCAGGATCAGCACACGATGCCTACATCATGAGGCGTAGCGGGATGCCTGATATGATGATGCAGCTGCGCAACGAACGAGCATGTGTTGTTGGTGGGTACAGTCTGTCTGTCCTGTATTCTGTTTGGCCGAGCAGCACTACCGCTTCACCAGTTCTAACGATATCCATGTGCTTTCCATTTAGGGGACGCTGGCTATCCCAACATGCCTTGGCTGCTGACACCTCTCCGCAACCCCATCACGCCGGCCCAGCTCCGCTACAACACCGCCCATGGCCGGACAAGGCGAGTGATAGAGAGGACGTTTGGCATGCTGAAGAGCCGATTCCGGTGCCTCCACAAGACCGGTGGCGCACTCCCATATGCCCCGGCAAAGGTTTGCAAGATCTTCATGGTCTGCTGCATGCTGCACAACATGGCAGTTGAAAGAGCTGTGCCACTCATCCTGAATCAACATGACGAGGACCATCCACCCGTGGAGGACGAAGGGCTTGGCAATGGGGCTAGTGATGTGGAGGATGTGGAGCCGCAAGAGGACATCCGGACTCGGCTCATACGCGACTTCTTTGCTTAGTGGTGAGTACCAGTGTCTGAGTGTGCACGCCTTGGTCCCCGTGTGGCATGTGTTGTGATGTGTGTGTCCACCTGCATGTATGGCACGTGAGTCAGAGGTGTGTGTGGGTGTGTCACTGGAGTGATGGTGGCAGTGATGGTAGTATTTCCCCAGTCATAATTGTGACCTAGCATGTTGTCATCCATACATGTGTCGAGTCAATGCACATGCAAGTGGCTGTGCTTTTTGTGGCTGACTTCTTGTGTGTCTCTCTTCCCCAGGTACCTGCGCATGCCATCTGCTGGTTGCATTGTTGTGGCACTGCTATTCCTCATGGACATGGCATCGTGGGCTGACTCAGCGTTACAGGCACGGACACGTTTGGAAGTCTCCATGGGGTAAGGGATGCATCTGGGGTGTATTGGGTGTGGCAGTTGTTCACGATGTGTGCACACTGCCCAGGTCGGGGTTTGGTTCCTCTGCAGTCATGTGGCATCCCCATGGGACACGACATGCAGCTGGGTACACCAGAATAGATGGGCTGCCTGGTTGTCAGTCATCAGTGATGGGATGGTGGATTGTGATGATGGCATCAATGTGTGTGACACTGCCCTCGGACACATACGGTTGACATTGGCTTGACATGGCGTGGGACTTCCACATCAGCGGATCTATGGTGTATGGCAGGC
Source organism: Triturus cristatus (assembly GCF_964204655.1). Lineage (NCBI taxonomy): Eukaryota > Metazoa > Chordata > Amphibia > Caudata > Salamandridae > Triturus > Triturus cristatus. The sequence continues at coordinate 116,008,771 of NC_140588.1, forward strand.
TCTCCGTGTGCAGCTGTGGGTATTTAGCTGTTAGCCGACGCTTGTGTGCCAGTACCATGGCTATCACGCATTTGTGCTGCAGAAGGGGGGTGCCAGTGTTTGAGCCACATGTTACTCCACATGATGTGTTCATGTGTACTTCAAGTTGCCTCTGCAATCCCAAAAACATGACTATTAAAGGTGTCCCTATGCCTCCAAGGTGCCTCTGCTCAGTCAATGCTGGTGTGTTGGCACGGTGCATCCTGCATGTCTGGCATGGTATTCCCAGATTGTGGCTATGTGTCAATGTGTCGAGTGGCAAGATGCAAGCTGTGTGTGTGTGCTGAGACTGTGTATTGGGCATGATGTCCATGACTGTGTGGGTAGTGTGACATGTGCCATCCCCATGCATCCAACGTTGTCCAGGCCCCCATTCTCTGCATCCACCGGACTCAAGCTTGCAGGACATGGTTCTGCCACCAGTCTACACGTACCTGGGTGCCCCCCAGGACACGGGCCAGGTTCCCTGACCTCTGCGCATGACTGTTGCTGTACTCAATGTGTCTGTCAGCACGGTTGTTCGGCCACCCCCTCAGCTGGTTCTGCACATCACGGGTGTGTATGGTGCTCCATGTCTGTCTTGCCTAATAAACTGTGACCCATGTGTCCTGTGCCAGACTCAGGCCCCAGGGTGTGGATGGTTGAAGTGAACAGATGACTCAGGCATGTTTAGACTGTACAAGACACATGTTAGGTAATAATGCTACCAGCAGGCATCTACTCTTAATAGTGTGATTTATTAGGGGGGGGGGGGACAAAGTGGGGGGCTTTCCGGGATTAGGGAATCCAAAGTTCAGTAGGGGAGTTGGTGTCCTTGCCATTGGAAATCCTCAGAGTCCATGCCACAGTCTTTGTCAACATTGGTCAGCCAGTGACCAGCAGGGCCATGTGGCAGAGAATGTCTCTTGATGCTGTGATGCTGTTGCTCCAGTGGGCCAGGTGCCAGGCCAGGTGTCCTGGGCGATGGTGATGTAGCAGCCACCCTCACGGTCCTTTCCGTGGACGACCCGGCTTCCTGCGGGGAACCTCAGCAGCAGGCCGTGACGACGTCTGGGATGCTCAGTCGGATGTTTCCTCCTCCTCCTCATGATCCCTCCCTGTGGGTGGTGATGTTCTCCGCCTTCTGGCACAGGGAGGGTCGGCCATGGTGTCGGCCATCCGACGGAGTTCAGCGTGAATCCCCTGGGACGCCGTCACTTGCTCAGCCTGTCTGTCCTCCATCCTCCGTTGGTGTAGCTGTAGACAGGCTATTAGCTCCGCATGTTGCTGGGCCTGCTGGACCTTGATCCCCTCGAGGACGGACACAACCTGGGCCATGCCCGTGGTGTCCTGCCGGTATGAGTCCAGGATGTTACGGACATGTGAAAATACCGGATCCCCAGCCAACTGGTCAGGCTCGCGCCTCCGCCGTCCTCCACTCCCACCACCCCTGCCCACTTGCGTCTGGCCTGCACTTGTGGGCACATCGGGTCTCCGGGACCCCTGAGGGGTGGCATTGGCGTTGTCGCCTGCCTCCTCCTGGGTGCCCGGGACACCGTGTCCCTCCTGGCGAGCCTGGCTGCATTGTGGTGTTGGGGCAGGGATCCTGGGTGTCTCCTGGGAAGTGGCAGGAGTGGGGGTGGTGGTTGGCACGGTTGTACCTGACGCAGGTGCTGCAGGTGGTTGGACACCAGAGGGGCCAGGTCGGTCGGGGTCGTCCGCAGAGTGGTGAGAGTGGTCGCTGCCGGTGGGATCGGTCTCCTGCAGATCCGGGTCCTGTGAGTGTTCCCCCCCAGTGTTGGGGGGTGCAGCACGACGTTGACCTGTGTGTGAGAGAGAAAATGTTAATTTTGATCCATGCAACATCCATGTTTCATCCGTTACAAAGTTGGCACATTTCCTCTTGGAATTAGGATCTGTCTTGCATTCCACTCACAGTGCACTTGTGCATGTGTGTGTCCCTTGGGCACCAATTTGGCCCCTTTAACTATGTGTGGCACAGTCTTACTTGCTGCGTCAAGTGTGACTGCAGTCAGCAGTGGAGTGTGCATGTGTGCCGAGCTATGCATTTGCGCCTTCCTTGTAGCACTGTACATGTGCACATGGAGTGGATCCACACACTCATATGATGCAGGTGGCTGTCCTTGTGCTCGTGTACAGGTTGTGACATGGCCCTGCGTTTTGCCATGATGAAGAGGGGGGTTCTGGCACTGGCCACCCTTGTCTACATGCACGCAGTCCACCTGCTGACGAGCAGACATTCCCACACACCACAGGACTGATTTGCTCTCCCTGTGTCTCCCTCCTTCTCTGTCCCCCTCTCCCTCCCTCTCTGTCCCCCTCTCCCTCCCTCTGTGTCCCCCTCTCCCTCCCTCTGTGTCCCCCTCTCCCTCCCTCTGTGTGTCAGCCTCCTCCCTCTGTCCATCTTCCTGTGTCTCCCTCCCTCTGTGTCCCCCTCTCCCTCCCTCTGTGTGTCAGCCTCCTCCCTCTGTCCATCTTCCTGTGTCTCCCTCCCTCTCTGTCCCCCTCTCCCTCCCTCTCTGTCCCCCTCTCCCTCCCTCTGTGTGTCAGCCTCCTCCCTCTGTCCGTCTCCCTCCCTCTCAGTCCCCCTCTCCCTCCCTCTGTGTCCCCCTCTCCCTCCCTCCGTGTGTCACCCTCTGTCACCTTGGCCCAGCTTCCTGGGCACACACTGTTAGCAGATCTTTGAGTGGCCCTTGGCCTGTTGATGTGAGTTTGTTTCTGATCTCCAACACCCATTTTGTCTGCTGTGTGTCTGTGCGCTGCTGCTGTGGTGGTGTGTGCTGCCACTCTTTCACACTGTTGGCTGTTCATTAGCTGCTGGCATGTGCAAAACAGTGCCTTCACCCCCATGTGTTGATGCAAGGCATCCGCCATTTGCTGGCAAGTCATTCCTGTGTTGGGACACAGTGTTTGTCTGGCTGTGACCTAGGCCATATGGGCAGAGGGCATTGTTGTCTGCTTTGGAGTCGCACTATGTGATTCTTGGTGCCCAGCCTCCCGCCATCCGGGTTACCGTGTCATGTGTTGTTGTCTTCTGTGGCCTGTGACTTGACATTGTCCAGCTGGGTGCATGGGGCATGGTGGCAGCAGTGGCATGTGCCTGCTCATGGAGTGTGGTTGAGTAATGCGATGGCTTGTGGTGGTTGCGTGCCTGTTATTAATTTTGGTTGTGGTTGCAGTTCCCCCCATGTGAGGTGCGTTGTTTGTGTACTCACCCGGGTCTCGGAGTCCTTCTACTCCTTCAACTGCCTCCACCGGCAGTATGGCCTCACCCTCTCCTCCCAGGGATGGTACTGTACGGGTCTGCGGGAGGGCCCTCCTCCGGTGGCGTTGGCCTGGTCGTGTTCCTCCTGTCTCTTGGCTCTGACCCTCCTCCGCAGATCGTACCACCTGTTCTGGCAATCCTGCTTGGTCCTCCTGGTGTCCGCAACAGCATTCACAGCATCGACGATGGTCTGCCACATGGCTGTTTTGGCTGCCTGGCTGGTGCTTCTGACCAATGTTCCGAAGATCTGTGGCTCGACTCTGAGGATTTGATCAACAAGGACCTCCAACTCTCGGTGACTGAACTTTGGATTCTTGGTAGTGGGCATGGTGAGGGGTGTGGGTGGGGATGGTGTGGGTGTGGGGGGTGTGTGGATGTTGGGGGGGGGTGTGGATGGTTGTGTGTGTGTGTGAATGTGATGAGAGGGTGTTTGTGAGGGTGGTCGTGTGAAGGTGTGCAAGTGTAAGATGTGGTGTCGCTTGTAGTCTGGTTCTGTGGTGTCTGGCAGCAGTGGGTCTGTTGCAAAGGCTCATGGTTTGTGTGTGTGGGCCCTTTTTATTGGTCCATGGGTGGGTGTGGCAGTGTTTGAATTTTGGGTGGGTGTGTTATAAGGAGTGGTGGTGTATTGGGCCTCTGTTTGTTTTTGACAGTTGCAGGTCAGTGATTGTGTTATTTTAGTGGTTGTTGGCCATGTTTAGTGGCTGTGTGCCTTTCGAATGGTGTATTGTTGAGTTGTTTTGTTTTGTCCTTGTTGTGTATGTGCGTTTTGAGCGTGTGTACGGTGTGTACATGGGCCATTTGGTTGTACGATTTGGTCCTTGTGTGTGGCTTTGTACGACTCGTACATGCGGTTGTGATGTTGGGGCATGGGGTGCGCTCCGTACTTAGGAGGTTGTGTTGGGGGTGCGCCAGGAACGTACTGGGGTGGGGGTACGACTGGAACGTACTGGGGTGTACATAGTCGGTGGTACGACACGTACAGGGGTGGGTGGTGTACATTGACGGTGGTACGACACGTACAGGGGTGGGGGGGTGTACATAGACGGTGTTACGACACGTACAGGGGTGGGGGGGTGTACATTGACGGTGGTACGACACGTACTGGGGTGGGGGTACGACTGGAACGTACTGGGGTGTACATAGACGGTGGTACGACACGTACAGGGGTGGGGGGTGTACATTGACGGTGGTACGACACGTACTGGGGTGGGGGTACGACTGGAACGTACTGGGGTGTACATAGACGGTGGTACGACACGTACAGGGGTGGGGGGGTGTACATTGACGGTGGTACGACACGTACTGGGGTGGGGGTACGACTGGAACGTACTGGGGTGTACATAGACGGTGGTACGACACGTACAGGGGTGGGGGGGTGTACATTGACGGTGGTACGACACGTACAGGGGTGGGGGGGTGTACATTGACGTTGGTACGACACGTACAGGGGTGGGGGGGTGTACATTGACGGTGGTACGACACGTACTGGGGTGGGGGTGCGACTGGAACGTACTGGGGTGTACATAGACGGTGGTACGACACGTACAGGGGTGGGGGGGTGTACATTGACGGTGGTACGACACGTACAGGGGTGGGGGGGTGTACATTGACGGTGGTACGACACGTACTGGGGTGGGGGTACGACTGGAACATACTGGGGTGTACATAGACGGTGGTACGACACGTACAGGGGTGGGGGGGTGTACATTGACGGTGGTACGACACGTACTGGGGTGGGGGTACGACTGGAACGTACTGGGGTGTACATAGACGGTGGTACGACACGTACAGGGGTGGGGGGGTGTACATTGACGGTGGTACGACACGTACTGGGGTGGGGGTACGACTGGAACGTACTGGGGTGTACATAGACGGTGGTACGACACGTACAGGGGTGGGGGGGTGTACATTGACGGTGGTACGACACGTACAGGGGTGGGGGGGTGTACATTGACGGTGGTACGACACGTACAGGGGTGGGGGGGTGTACATTGACGGTGGTACGACACGTACTGGGGTGGGGGTGCGACTGGAACGTACTGGGGTGTAGGTAGACGGGGGGTACGACACGTACTGGGGTGGGGGTACGACTGGAACGTACTGGGGTGTAGGTAGACGGGGCTGTGACACGTACTGGGGTGGGGGTGTGGCTCGAACGTACTGGGGTGTAGGTACACGGGGGGTACGACACGTACTGGGGTGGGGGTGCGACTGGAACGTACTGGGGTGTACATAGACGGTGGTTAGACACGTACAGGGGTGGGGGGGTGTACATTGATGGTGGTACGACACGTACTGGGGTGGGTGTACGACTGGAACGTACTGGGGTGTAGGTAGACGGGGCTATGACACGTACTGGGGTGGGGGTGTGGCTCGAACGTACTGGGGTGTAGGTACACGGGGGGTACGACACGTACTGGGGTGGGGGTACGACTGGAACGTACTGGGGTGTAGGTAGACGGGGCTGTGACACGTACTGGGGTGGGGGTGCGACTGGAACGTACTGGGGTGTACATAGACGGTGGTACGACACGTACAGGGGTGGGGGGGTGTACATTGACGGTGGTACGACACGTACTGGGGTGGGGGTACGACTGGAACGTACTGGGGTGTACATAGACGGGTGGGGGTATACATATACGGGGGGTACGTGTCGGACGTACGGGGGCTGGGGGGAGTGTTGGGCGCGTATGCGGGCACATGTCTCCATGGTTGCTATTGGTGTTCGGTGCGGACGGTGTTTTTTCCATACGGTTGTACGCTCGGACGCACGGGATGGATCGTGATTCCTCGGTCGGACTTGGATTTTTACGTTTGTAAGGTAAATCGTCCGAGGACGTGTCGGACACATTTTCCGACCCGAGGACGTGTGGGGAATGATTCCCGGTGCGGTTCGTATGGACTTTTTACCATGCGAATCGTGATTGCCAGTTCGTACGGCACTTGTACGATTCGTACGGTAAAAAGACCCGATACGAGTCGTACGGCGGAATTTTTTACCGGATCGTGATCGGCACCACAGTCTAAAAAAACGCACTTCATGGAAAGCCACAACCTTTCTTATAAACTGAAACAAATCCTGATCTCTCACACATGTATACACGAGCGATGCGCCAAGCCAATGTAGACTCAGAACACACGGCACCAATCAAGTGGACGAACTCGCAACAAACAGCACACTGGATAATGCCTCAAATGGGAGGGTCACACAAAAGAAAAGCAATTAACTAGGAAGGGAGGGAGAATGCAAGGACGTTCGTTTCCCAGATGCAACCCAGGTATACGACTCCTTAGATGTTAACGCTTCAACAAGCATGGGCGAGGTGAAAAAACACTATATTCAATTTGAGATATACCGTGTATGTTTAAATACAGCTAAAAGCTCTGTAAAAAGAAATTACAACCTTTGTATAGCACAGAAAACCCACTAGAGGGCAATTTTGAACAAGATACTGGAGCAAAGACGCTACTCGGAAACGGCAATGCCCCCCTTTAACATTCACCAAGCAAAGAATGGGCGTACTAATAACCAATACGTAAAAAAAGCCACATTTAAGAATATATGCCAACAACGCCCGAAAAAACATCAGGTCCGCCGATTACCTTAACAAATAAATTGCGCACAACGTGTTATCAAGTTTGGTAACGGGGGGAGTGGCTAAGGAGGAGGAGCCGTGATCAACTACAACACCAATCTCTGCAGTAGTAAAAGCTTGCACGGCTAGAAAGGTTCCGGGAATGTTTTCGGATCCGTCCTCGTGCTCAAGTTTACAAAGCAAAAACGAGCGTTTGTTAACTACAAACGTGTGTTCGGCATACATTAACGCTGTCCAATGCGAACTGTAGGAAGGCTATCTGGAACACGTCCTGAAGTAAATAAAGTTCTCTGTTGAAGTCTTCATTACCTAGTATTCAATTTCACCAGCCAGCCTGAGATGACAGGGGGGAGGAGACCAGAGCAGCAGCAGAACACGGGAGCCGACAGCAGGGGGAGAGGACGCCATTAACACCACCGCCTTTCTCCGAGGTCAAGCAGAAATGCCTCGGAGAAACGCAGTGGCGTTTTCGGATTCGGGGGCGTGTTTTTCTTTCTCTCCTCTTGCCATTGGCTGGAATGTTTACATTCCAGAGGAGAGAAAGATTCGCAAAAAACACGCCTCCGAATTCGAAAAGGACGGGGCTTGTTTGGAGAGACAAACCTCTTCTCCAATGGCTGACCAGTATTTCAGACGCCAGTCAATGGAGAAGAGGAGAGAAGAGAGGCGGGTTCAAGCCCCTCTTCTCCAAGTCATTAAAGCTCGCGAGCGAGACTGCGCAAGCGCAGCCTTCGCTAGCCGAGACCTAAGAAGGAGTCATTATCAGCACACAAATTGTTCTGCTTGTGTCCTCCATCTGTGTAATGCAGGACGCTATGTACTGCTATGGAAACATTCTCAAATAATCACTGATATCACTGCAATAAATGTAAACAGATCAGAGTGCAAACCTAATTAAATTACTGTAAATTACCACAAGCCGTGTTCTTCTGTGAGAACTGTAAAATAATTTGGACTAAATATGACCTCACCATGTATCTCTTTTAACTGCGCTATAGCACAATTAAATAAAACACCATAAAGTTGCTAGAGCCAGAACAGGAGTAGATAGAGGTGGGGGGCACAGTAGAAAACGTGGATATATCCATAAGACAAAGATCAATAGTAAATACAAATGGCAATCATAAAAAGACAGTAGCCAGCACTGTTCTCACACTCTTTTTCACCGGAAAATACAATTAATTGATTAATTTCTTCTACCTCTATAATAAATAAAAATGTTAAAGAGTGGCACAATGGTGCCGATCACGATCCGGTAAAAAATTCCCCCGTACGACTCATATCGGGTCTTTTTACCGTACGAATCGTACAAGTGCCGTACGAACTGGCAATCACGATTCGCATGGTAAAAAGTCCATACGAACCGCACCGGGAATCATTCCCCACACGTCCTCGGGTCGGAAAATGTGTCCGACACGTTCTCGGACGATTTACCTTACAAACGTAAAAATCCAAGTCCGACCGAGGAATCACGATCCATCCCGTGCGTCCGAGCGTACAACCGTATGGAAAAAACACCGTCCGCACCGAACACCAATAGCAACCATGGAGACATGTGCCCGCATACGCGCCCAACACTCCCCCCAGCCCCCGTACGTCCGACACGTACCCCCCGTATATGTATACCCCCACCCGTCTATGTACACCCCAGTACGTTCCAGTCGTACCCCCACCCCAGTACGTGTCGTACCACCGTCAATGTACACCCCCCCACCCCTGTACGTGTCGTACCACCGTCTATGTACACCCCAGTACATTCCAGTCGCACCCCCACCCCAGTACGTGTCACAGCCCCGTCTACCTACACCCCAGTACGTTCCAGTCGTACCCCCACCCCAGTACGTGTCGTACCCCCGTGTACCTACACCCCAGTACGTTCGAGCCACACCCCCACCCCAGTACGTGTCATAGCCCCGTCTACCTACACCCCAGTACGTTCCAGTCGTACCCCCACCCCAGTACGTGTCGTACCACCGTCAATGTACACCCCCCCACCCCTGTACGTGTCTAACCACCGTCTATGTACACCCCAGTACGTTCCAGTCGCACCCCCACCCCAGTACGTGTCGTACCCCCCGTGTACCTACACCCCAGTACGTTCGAGCCACACCCCCACCCCAGTACGTGTCACAGCCCCGTCTACCTACACCCCAGTACGTTCCAGTCGTACCCCCACCCCAGTACGTGTCGTACCCCCCGTCTACCTACACCCCAGTACGTTCCAGTCGCACCCCCACCCCAGTACGTGTCGTACCACCGTCAATGTACACCCCCCCACCCCTGTACGTGTCGTACCACCGTCAATGTACACCCCCCCACCCCTGTACGTGTCGTACCACCGTCAATGTACACCCCCCCACCCCTGTACGTGTCGTACCACCGTCTATGTACACCCCAGTACGTTCCAGTCGTACCCCCACCCCAGTACGTGTCGTACCACCGTCAATGTACACCCCCCCACCCCTGTACGTGTCGTACCACCGTCTATGTACACCCCAGTACGTTCCAGTCGTACCCCCACCCCAGTACGTGTCGTACCACCGTCAATGTACACCCCCCCACCCCTGTACGTGTCGTAACACCGTCTATGTACACCCCCCCACCCCTGTACGTGTCGTACCACCGTCAATGTACACCACCCACCCCTGTACGTGTCGTACCACCGACTATGTACACCCCAGTACGTTCCAGTCGTACCCCCACCCCAGTACGTTCCTGGCGCACCCCCAACACAACCTCCTAAGTTCGGAGCGCACCCCATGCCCCAACATCACAACCGCATGTACGAGTCGTACAAAGCCACACACAAGGACCAAATCGTACAACCAAATGGCCCATGTACACACCGTACACACGCTCAAAACGCACGTACACAACAAGGACAAAACAAAACAACTCAACAATACACCATTCGAAAGGCACACAGCCACTAAACATGGCCAACAACCACTAAAATAACAGGGAGGAGGCTGACACACAGAGGGAGGGAGAGGGGGACACAGAGGGAGGGAGAGGGGGACACAGAGGGAGGGAGAGGGGGACAGAGAGGGAGGGAGAGGGGGACAGAGAAGGAGGGAGACACAGGGAGAGCAAATCAGTCCTGTGGTGTGTGGGAATGTCTGCTCGTCAGCAGGTGGACTGCGTGCATGTAGACAAGGGTGGCCAGTGCCAGAACCCCCCCTCTTCATCATGGCAAAACGCAGGGCCATGTCACAACCTGTACACGAGCACAAGGACAGCCACCTGCATCATATGAGTGTGTGGATCCACTCCATGTGCACATGTACAGTGCTACAAGGAAGGCGCAAATGCATAGCTCGGCACACATGCACACTCCACTGCTGACTGCAGTCACACTTGACGCAGCAAGTAAAACTGTGCCACACATAGTTAAAGGGGCCAAATTGGTGCCCAAGGGACACACACATGCACAAGTGCACTGTGAGTGGAATGCAAGACAGATCCTAATTCCAAGAGGAAATGTGCCAACTTTGTAACGGATGAAACATGGATGTTGCATGGATCAAAATTAACATTTTCTCTCTCACACACAGGTCAACGTCGTGCTGCACCCCCCAACACTGGGGGGGAACACTCACAGGACCCGGATCTGCAGGAGACCGATCCCACCGGCAGCGACCACTCTCACCACTCTGCGGACGACCCCGACCGACCTGGCCCCTCTGGTGTCCAACCACCTGCAGCACCTGCGTCAGGTACAACCGTGCCAACCACCACCCCCACTCCTGCCACTTCCCAGGAGACACCCAGGATCCCTGCCCCAACACCACAATGCAGCCAGGCTCGCCAGGAGGGACACGGTGTCCCGGGCACCCAGGAGGAGGCAGGCGACAACGCCAATGCCACCCCTCAGGGGTCCCGGAGACCCGATGTGCCCACAAGTGCAGGCCAGACGCAAGTGGGCAGGGGTGGTGGGAGTGGAGGACGGCGGAGGCGCGAGCCTGACCAGTTGGCTGGGGATCCGGTATTTTCACATGTCCGTAACATCCTGGACTCATACCGGCAGGACACCACGGGCATGGCCCAGGTTGTGTCCGTCCTCGAAGGGATCAAGGTCCAGCAGGCCCAGCAACATGCGGAGCTAATAGCCTGTCTACAGCTACACCAACGGAGGATGGAGGACAGACAGGCTGAGCAAGTGACGGCGTCCCAGGGGATTCACGCTGAACTCCGTCGGATGGCCGACACCATGGCCGACCCTCCCTGTGCCAGAAGGCGGAGAACATCACCACCCACAGGGAGGGATCATGAGGAGGAGGAGGAAACATCCGACGGAGCATCCCAGACGTCGTCACGGCCTGCTGCTGAGGTTCCCCGCAGGAAGCCGGGTCGTCCACGGAAAGGACCGTGAGGGTGGCTGCTACATCACCATCGCCCAGGACACCTGGCCTGGCACCTGGCCCACTGGAGCAACAGCATCACAGCATCAAGAGACATTCTCTGCCACATGGCCCTGCTGGTCACTGGCTGACCAATGTTGACAAAGACTGTGGCATGGACTCTGAGGCTTTCCAATGGCAAGGACACCAACTCCCCTACTGAACTTTGGATTCCCTAATCCCGGAAAGCCCCCCACTTTGTCCCCCCCCCCTAATAAATCACACTATTAAGAGTAGATGCCTGCTGGTAGCATTATTACCTAACATGTGTCTTGACCAGTCTAAACATGCCTGAGTCATCTGTTCACTTCAACCATCCACACCCTGGGGCCTGAGTCTGGCACAGGACACATGGGTCACAGTTTATTAGGCAAGACAGACATGGAGCACCATACACACCCGTGATGTGCAGAACCAGCTGAGGGGGTGGCCGAACAACCGTGCTGACAGACACATTGAGTACAGCAACAGTCATGCGCAGAGGTCAGGGAACCTGGCCCGTGTCCTGGGGGGCACCCAGGTACGTGTAGACAGGTGGCAGAACCATGTCCTGCAAGCTTGAGTCCGGTGGATGCAGAGAATGGGGGCCTGGACAACGTTGGATGCATGGGGATGGCACATGTCACACTACCCACACAGTCATGGACATCATGCCCAATACACAGTCTCAGCACACACACACAGCTTGCATCTTGCCACTCGACACATTGACACATAGCCACAATCTGGGAATACCATGCCAGACATGCAGGATGCACCGTGCCAACACACCAGCATTGACTGAGCAGAGGCACCTTGGAGGCATAGGGACACCTTTAATAGTCATGTTTTTGGGATTGCAGAGGCAACTTGAAGTACACATGAACACATCATGTGGAGTAACATGTGGCTCAAACACTGGCACCCCCCTTCTGCAGCACAAATGCGTGATAGCCATGGTACTGGCACACAAGCGTCGGCTAACAGCTAAATACCCACAGCTGCACACGGAGAGCCTGCCATACACCATAGATCCGCTGATGTGGAAGTCCCACGCCATGTCAAGCCAATGTCAACCGTATGTGTCCGAGGGCAGTGTCACACACATTGATGCCATCATCACAATCCACCATCCCATCACTGATGACTGACAACCAGGCAGCCCATCTATTCTGGTGTACCCAGCTGCATGTCGTGTCCCATGGGGATGCCACATGACTGCAGAGGAACCAAACCCCGACCTGGGCAGTGTGCACACATCGTGAACAACTGCCACACCCAATACACCCCAGATGCATCCCTTACCCCATGGAGACTTCCAAACGTGTCCGTGCCTGTAACGCTGAGTCAGCCCACGATGCCATGTCCATGAGGAATAGCAGTGCCACAACAATGCAACCAGCAGATGGCATGCGCAGGTACCTGGGGAAGAGAGACACACAAGAAGTCAGCCACAAAAAGCACAGCCACTTGCATGTGCATTGACTCGACACATGTATGGATGACAACATGCTAGGTCACAATTATGACTGGGGAAATACTACCATCTCTGCCACCATCACTCCAGTGACACACCCACACACACCTCTGACTCACGTGCCATACATGCAGGTGGACACACACATCACAACACATGCCACACGGGGACCAAGGCGTGCACACTCAGACACTGGTACTCACCACTAAGCAAAGAAGTCGCGTATGAGCCGAGTCCGGATGTCCTCTTGCGGCTCCACATCCTCCACATCACTAGCCCCATTGCCAAGCCCTTCGTCCTCCACGGGTGGATGGTCCTCGTCATGTTGATTCAGGATGAGTGGCACAGCTCTTTCAACTGCCATGTTGTGCAGCATGCAGCAGACCATGAAGATCTTGCAAACCTTTGCCGGGGCATATGGGAGTGCGCCGCCGGTCTTGTGGAGGCACCGGAATCGGCTCTTCAGCATGCCAAACGTCCTCTCTATCACTCGCCTTGTCCGGCCATGGGCGGTGTTGTAGCGGAGCTGGGCCGGCGTGATGGGGTTGCGGAGAGGTGTCAGCAGCCAAGGCATGTTGGGATAGCCAGCGTCCCCTAAATGGAAAGCACATGGATATCGTTAGAACTGGCGAAGCGGTAGTGCTGCTCGGCCAAACAGAATACAGGACAGACAGACTGTACCCACCAACAACACATGCTCGTTCGTTGCGCAGCTGCATCATCATATCAGGCATCCCGCTACGCCTCATGATGTAGGCATCGTGTGCTGATCCTGGGAAACGAGCACAGACATGTGAAATCACCATGTTGGACAGACACACCACAAGGGCATTGATGGAGTGGTAGTGCTTCCGATTGCGGTACGCCACCTCCCGTGCGTGTGGTGGTACCAAACCTACATGTGTCCCATCTATGGACCCAATGACATGGGGCATCCCTCCCAGGGCATAGAAACCACGCTTGACCTCAGTCATCTGTTCAGGGGTTGGGAACTTGATGAAGTCATCCAGGTGAATCAACATGGCCTCCAAGAAATCATGCAGCACACCGCAGAACATGCTCTGGGACATGCCACCAACATGAGCTATGGTATTTTGGAAGGTACCCGTGGCAAGGAAATGTAGGGCAGCCATTACCTTCAGCTGGGGTGTCAGTGCCGTAGGATACCTGTGCTGCGGTTGCAGGTGTGGTGCCAGTCTCGCCGTCAGCTCCAGAATCAACGGTTGGGTGAAGCGGTAGAGCCGGATCCTGTCATTCTCCTGCATGGTGGCCAAGTCTGGAATTCTTCGGGCAACAGGAGGCGCTCTGCAGTAATTTGGAAGTGACAAGGAAGAGTGAGTGCACTACGAGAACAACTCATGTCTACTGAGCACATGTAAATCTGGCAATACACACATGCCACATAGGGAGTCAGGCATGTGCTACATGCCCAGGACACGTATGGATGCAAGGTGACACTCCTTCCAAGACCCAGCTACACACGGTGATTGAGAACCTCCCCATGCCACGCCATGGAAATAGCTGTGTCCCAGTGCAAGTGCACTGCCCGACGCAAGACAGGAGTGACATACACCCACACATCAGCAGAAGTGTGATGCCGATTGCAGAGACTGGCAGCGGAACACTTGAGCCACAGGTCACATGACATTACACTAGTCCAGCCCACACACCTTGCCATGAAGGTGCACATGTCATGACTCACCACACATTCCTTGTGAGTTTGCTGACATGGCCTTGTCACGCTACTCCGTGTCCCTTGCATACATGTGCACCTCACATCCGAGAACACATGTGGCATGGTGTTGGGAACAGTGTGCAATGACAATCTACACACAGCCACATGTTGGTTGCTGCAACGGCTGCAGCTTTTGAGGGTGCTACAACATCAACCTGATGTAAATCCCGGACACATATATGGCATAGTCACATTGTGCACTGTGGGTAGTGATAAGTCATGTGTCATGACCCCTGTACCTGGCATCATGGGACACTTCCGTGTGTTGGTGTCGGTGCCATGCCAGTGACGCTCACCCCAAGTGCGCAGTCCCACATGCACACATGTCAAAGGTGTCAAGGGCATGCCTGGCACACATTGCACCCTCACACAGTACACATGTACACATCTCATCATACATCTGGTGCCTTCTCCACTCAGGAGGCATGTTCCACATCACAGCCTGTGACACCTGTGCCCCACACATGTGGTAATGCACAGACGATGCCTTGATGTCCATTCCTGGACAAGTATGTCCATCCATGGACAAGTATGTCCGCCCTATTCCTACATGTGTGTCGCCTATCACCACAGTGATGTGTAAAATCCGCCGTACTGCTGCTGAGAGGGCCTGTGCATGTTCCCAAATCACTGTGGGAGTGCTGCCGTATGTGTACCCATCGTGATGGCGAGCGTAGATGTGAGTGTACGGTCCGTACCACTACGGGTACGCATACGCGTGCAGACCCATAGTGATAGAGAGCGTAGATGCGAGTGTACGGCCCTATCACTATGGGTCTGCACGCGTATGCATACCCGTAGTGGTACGGACCGTACACTCGCATCTACGCTCACTATCACTATGGGTCTGCACGCGTATGCGTACCCGTAGTGGTACGGACCGTACACTCGCATCTACGCTCACTATCACTATGGGTCTGCACGCGTATGCGTACCCGTAGTGGTACGGACCGTACACTCGCATCTACGCTCACTATCACTATGGGTCTGCACGCGTATGCGTACCCGTAGTGGTACGGACCGTACACTCGCATCTACGCTCACTATCACTATGGGTCTGCACGCGTATGCGTACCCGTAGTGGTACGGACCGTACACTCGCATCTACGCTCACTATCACTATGGGTCTGCACGCGTATGCGTACCCGTAGTGGTACGGACCGTACACTCGCATCTACGCTCACTATCACTATGGGTCTGCACGCGTATGCGTACCCGTAGTGGTACGGACCGTACACTCGCATCTACGTTCACTGTCACTACGAGTACGCATACGCGTGCAGACCCATATTGATGGAGAGCGTAGATGCGAGTGTACGGTCCGTACCACTACGGGTACGCATACGCGTGCAGACCCATAGTGATAGTGAGCGTAGATGCGAGTGTACGGTCCGTACCACTACGGGTACGCATACGCGTGCAGACCCATAGTGATAGTGAGCGTAGATGCGAGTGTACGGTCCGTACCACTACGGGTACGCATACGCGTGCAGACCCATAGTGATAGTGAGCGTAGATGCGAGTGTACGGTCCGTACCACTACGGGTACGCATACGCGTGCAGACCCATAGTGATAGTGAGCGTAGATGCGAGTGTACGGTCCGTACCACTACGGGTACGCATACGCGTGCAGACCCATAGTGATGGAGAGGGTAGGCATGCATGTACGGGCCGTTGCCATGCATTTGGGGTGCCCTAGGGCCCCCACACGCACCGTACCTGTGTGTGATGCTCCAAATTACATAGGGGACAAGTATTAAGGCCTACATGCATGCTGGTTGTCATGGAGACCAAGTTCAAAATTCGAAATTGTTCTGGAAGGTGCACAGCAGAAGTCAGTTGGAATTTGTCTACTTTGTTGCAATGTGTTTGTGGGGCTGACATCATGCAGGAGAATGAAACCGATAGAGAACACACAGACTGCTAGGTTTGTAGGGATTGGTGGAAACATAGGATGCAAATGTGAGTGACCAATCTCTCTGTACTCCTGTGCATGAGACTGGGCAGAAGGGCACATATAAGGCAGCCAGGTCCCATGAGGGAGCACTTGCCTGCACATCTTTGCATTCGTCGACCCAGCTGCTGCTACTGATTCTCTGGAACCATGTCAAGGGCTGTGGAGAGGACACAGCCATTCACCCTGGAGGAGAACATGGCTCTGCTGGATGTGATCCTCCCACAGTACCCCATGCTGTATGGGCGACCAGGGTATCAGGTGAGTGCATAGGCCACTGCCACAGACTGTCCCTATGTTGTGACTGTGACTTCTGCCATTGCGTCCAGGTGTAACACACATGCCATGTACTGTCGGGGGGGTCCCAGGGGGGGGTGCCTGATGTCTCCCAGCAGTGCCCTGAGACAGGAGGGGTGTGTGCCTATCACTAACAGCAGTGCCCTGAGTCAGGAGGGGTGGGTACAGAGTGCTCCCAGCAGTGCCCTGAGACAGGAGGGGTGTGTGCCTATCACTAACAGCAGTGCCCTGAGACAGGAGGGGTGGGTACAGAGTGCTCCCAGCAGTGCCCTGAGACAGGAGGGGTGTGTGCCTATCACTAACAGCAGTGCCCTGAGACAGGAGGGGTGGGTA
Source organism: Triturus cristatus (assembly GCF_964204655.1). Classification (NCBI taxonomy): domain Eukaryota; kingdom Metazoa; phylum Chordata; class Amphibia; order Caudata; family Salamandridae; genus Triturus; species Triturus cristatus. Next base: position 116,025,846 of record NC_140588.1, read on the forward strand.
CAGAGTGCTCCCAGCAGTGCCCTGAGACAGGAGGGGTGTGTGCCTATCACTAACAGCAGTGCCCTGAGTCAGGAGGGGTGGGTACAGAGTGCTCCCAGCAGTGCCCTGAGACAGGAGGGGTGGGTACAGAGTGCTCCCAGCAGTGCCCTGAGACAGGAGGGGTGGGTACAGAGTGCTCCCAGCAGTGCCCTGAGACAGGAGGGGTGTGTGCCTATCACTAACAGCAGTGCCCTGAGACAGGAGGGGTGGGTGTGATGCACAGTGTGAGCCTTGATCATTGATTGTGACATTGCCATCATTCCACCTGTGTACCCACTGTGGCACGTAGTGCTTTTTCCCCTCAACAGGGGATGATGTCCCTATGACAAAGGTGCAATGCGTTGGCTGCATGACATGCCTTGTTGTAACCAGCTAATTTGTACCCATATGTCTCTCTGTGACATGTGGCTGGTGTATTGATGTGGTGTCACTTGTTCTACCTCACAGGTGGGCGCCACTGCCAAGGAGCAGATCTGGCTGACCGCCGTCAGTGCCGTGAGGCGTGTGGATGGTCGGAGGCGGAGCCTGCCCCAGGTGAGGAAACGCTGGCAGGATATCCGGTGCTGGACGCGGAGGATTGCACGGCTCCTGCTGGGGGACTCACCTGAGAGCCACAAGAACCGCAACCGCCGCCGTCTGAGCCACCTCCACAGGCGTGTGCTGCCGGTGGTCTTTCCAGACCTGGAGAGGCGCTTACAGGCGATGCAGCAGCCGGAAGGGGGTAGGTACATGTGTGTTTGTTGTGTGTCACCGGCATTTGTAAGGGCACAGTAGCATGAATTCACTGGCAGGGTTTAAAGGTGCTGTGCAGATCCTGTTTGCCCCAGTATAGCGCTGTGCCCCTGCCACCCTTCCCCTCCTTGCAATGTGTTCCCTGGTCTGTGTGTAGTCACTCCTCCACAGGGTAATGTAGGCTGGCGCTTTGTCCACGGGAACAATGTCTGTAGCATCATGTGTGGGGGTGGTGTGTAACAGGTTGTGGGACATTGCCTGTGCACTGTCAAGTTCACTGCATGTGGGTTCCATATCAGTTGGCACTGATGCTGACTCCAGACATGGGAGTTGGTCTCTCATGTGTCATGCCTTACAGCGCGCATGTCCCATGTAGTGGCCTGTGACATGATGTGCATGAGTGTGCGATACACATAGTGCAGGGATGGTGACGTGTGTTGCAGTCATTACCATTCAGTAGCATGTAGTTGCGTGCCCACTACTGTCCCCTGGGGCACCTTTTCCTCAGTGGTGTATGTGTCATCATACACGTGGCCACTGTCAGTGTCTACAGCGTAAGTTGTGCTCTCTGCCATTGTCCCCTGTCACCATGTATATAGACGTGCTATTTTGTACAGGTGTCCACTGTGCAGCCTGACCTGATTGTCCTTCTTCATACTCACAGTTGCCAGTGCCTGTGTGTCTTGCTATACTCATCTGAGGATGGGCACTGGTACCACATTATTTGTACAGGCGCACCTTGGCTGTTTGGCGTTCAATCTCGCTTTTTGCCTGCCCCTGTGTGTATCACCCAGACTATGAGATGTTGGTGCCACCTGTGTCTCAACAATTTGCCTCGTGTAGGGTCTTGTTGGGGCGGGCAATGCCTATGTGTTAAATCCTGATTACCACTTGCTGGGTCTGGGCAGTGTGTGATGGGTCTGGACACACACGCAATGTGCAGTGACAGAGTCATGTTGTGCATGTTTTCAGCATTACCTATGCAGCATGTGTCTCAAGTTCATGGATATGGTCCCTGGTCATGGGTATTTTCGCCAACGCTGTGTGGTGCAGATGCAGTGCTGGATTGTCCCCAGGGCCTGGGTGCTATGTCAGACTCCTTTTCCTGTGTTTAGCTATTGTCTCATGCTCTCCATGGTATTTCAGTGGCATGGTGGCTCAACCAACTGTGTGTTTCATGCCCTACATCGGTACCCTGTTCAGTAGATGTTAGGGATCTTCCTTTTCAGGCCATGCAATGTTACCTATGTGGATTGGACTCATGTGACAGATGTGTACAGATGTCTGATTATTTCTGTCTCTCCACCCTGCCCACAGCATCGTCGGGGGACACAGAGGGAGACATGGACACAGACCAGGCGGAGGGACCGAGCACCAGTGCCAGTCGTGACATCGGGTCTGGCACATCGAGTGGTACAGAGGCGGAGGAGAGTGTGGCCGAGGACCTGTCGACTGGCACATCAGACTACGAAGCTGACAGGTCCGGGGACGATGTCTCCGAGTGGGCGGAGGCTGCACCAGCAGCTGACAGCGGAACAACACCTCGCACCGCCCCCTCAGTTTCCACCAGCCGCCTCCCACTTGCTCGTGTCCCTTCCCAGCGTGCCCGGTCACAGCATGTCTCCTTCCTGCCAGGCACCGCACCCCCTGCCCCTGTCTCCACTGCTGCCGCCAATGCAGAGTCTGTGGACATCCAGCGGCAACTGCAGGTTGGTCAGGCTGCGATCCTTAATGTCCTCCATGCCCACGGCAAAACCCTCACCAACATCGAGGCTTTCTTGGAGGGCATTCATTCATCGCAGGCTGACCAACGCAACTTGCTGAGGTCCATCGACTCCACACTGACTGCAGCAGTGGGTCTCCTGCAGCGCGACCTCCCCCCACCTACCCCTGCCCCATCCACACTTCCCACTCCCATGCCTGTCCCACGTACACCCAGACGTCGGCATGCATCCACATCAACAGACACGGGCACCACACCAGCAGGGAAGGTCCACCGCACTCCTCCTGACACGCACACACAGGGTGAGGTAGGCACACCCACTGGGTCGGGGGGCAAACGTGTGACACGCAGCCATAGTGGGAGTCCGCATTCCACCCAGTCCACTCCCTCCAAATCCCCTCCCCTCAGCTCTCCTGGCCACATCTCCCCCAAGGACACCTTCATGGCCGCTCTGTCCCTGAGCCCCACAGTTACACCACCACGCAAGCGGTCAAGGAGGTCCCCGGTCAGGGTGGTTGAGTCTCCCCCCCTGTCTCCACCCTCCCCCGGTGGCGCTGCGACCCATCCCTCTGACCCCCCCCCTCCTTGGGGCCTGAGGTCCCTTCGGGTGCAGGGGACTCCCTGGAGGACCTTGCAAAGGTGTGTAGTGCCATCCTGGCCTCCGCCTTTGGCACTGACCCACCCCCTGTGGTGGAGTCCTCCATCCCTGCACCCACAACGCCTCCCCTTTGCCCTGATGTCCCTGCGGTGCCTGTTGCTTCCCCCCCCCCTGATGCCCTCACCAGTGTGGAAGACGATGCCATTTGACTGTGCAGGCAATGTAGGGGACACGCATCCCACTGTGTCCCCCATCCAGCTGAGAATCATTGACTGCCCTATGGGCTTTGTGAAGATTGAACTGCCTGCGATCCACGGACATTGTGCTCATGCTGAATAAAGCTTAATTTTGTTTTCATTATCACACTACTGCTATGCTGGTATTGGTGTTGGTGGGGCTGCTACATGGTTTTGGGTGGTGTGTAAGGGTTTGGGTGTGTGGGATGTGTAGTAGTGTACTGCTCATTGGTGGGACCCTGTGATCTGTGTGCCATCACAAGGTGTTGGCTAACTTTCTTTGTTCATGTAAGCAGTTACTGCATGGTGCACTTGTCCCAGGGTGTATTCCTTCCTCTGTGTACCCAGCTTTCTTCCCTGCAGGGTGTTCCCAATGTTTAGCGCAGAGCTGTGTCTACATGAGCTGTGTGTGTGACGGAGCCCTTCTACTTTGGCCATGCATGCAGGGCCATGTCTCCACCTGCGACAATCGTGGCATCCTTGGTGATCACTGTACTTGTGTGTGGAGTCTGTTGACATGAGTTCATGGGGACATGTTCCCTTGTAGCCAGTATGCATGTGGATAATTCTGGCCTCACACACATGTGTTACACCCCTCCTGTATCAGGGCACTGCTGGGAGTGATGGGCACCCACCCCTCCTGTCTCAGGGCACTGCTGGGAGGACTCCACACCCACCCCTCCTGTCTCAGGGCACTGCTGGGAGGACTCCACACCCACCCCTCCTGTCTCAGGGCACTGCTGGGAGGACTCTGCACACACCCCTCCTGGGTCTGGACACTGCTGGGAGGACTCCACACCCACCCCTCCTGTCTCAGGGCACTGCTGGGAGGACTCTGCACCCACCCCTCCTGTCTCAGGGCACTGCTGGGAGGACTCCACACCCACCCCTCCTGTCTCAGGGCACTGCTGGGAGGACTCCACACCCACCCCTCCTGTCTCAGGGCACTGCTGGGAGGACTCTGCACCCACCCCTCCTGTCTCAGGGCACTGCTGGGAGGACTCCACACCCACCCCTCCTGTCTCAGGGCACTGCTGGGAGGACTCTGCACCCACCCCTCCTGTCTCAGGGCACTGCTGGGAGGACTCTGCACCCACCCCTCCTGTCTCAGGGCACTGCTGGGAGGACTCCACACCTACCCCTCCTGTCTCTGGGCACTGCTGGGAGGACTCTGCACACACCCCTCCTGGGTCTGGACACTGCTGGGGGGACTCTGCACACACCCCTCCTGGGTCTGGACACTGCTGGGAGGACTCTGCACCCACCCCTCCTGTCTCAGGGCACTGCTGGGAGGACTCTGCACACACCCTCCTGTCTCTGGGCACTGCTGGGAGGACTCCACACCCACCCCTCCTGTCTCAGGGCACTGCTGGGAGGACTCTGCACCCACCCCTCCTGTCTCAGGGCACTGCTGGGAGGACTCCACACCCACCCCTCCTGTCTCTGGGCACTGCTGGGAGGACTCTGCACACACCCCTCCTGGGTCTGGACACTGCTGGGGGGACTCTGCACACACCCCTCCTGGGTCTGGACACTGCTGGGAGGACTCTGCACCCACCCCTCCTGTCTCAGGGCACTGCTGGGAGGACTCTGCACACACCCTCCTGTCTCTGGGCACTGCTGGGAGGACTCTGCACACACACCTCCAATTTCTGGATATGTACGCTTGGGACATACACGGTGTGGGTGCGCTCCATGCATTCGAGGTGAGGGTACGGGTCGTACTTACACTGTTGGGGTGGGGGGTACGCTCCATGCATACGCGGGTGAGGGTTCGTGTCGTACTTACACTGTTGGCATGGGGGGTACGCTCCATGCATACGCGGGTGGGGGTACGGCTCGTACTTACACTGGTGGGGGTGGGGGTGGGGGTATGGTCCGTACGTCCGCGGGTGGGGGTACGGGTCGTACTTACACTGTTGGCATGGGGGTTACGCTCCATGCATACGCGGGTGAGGGTGCGGGTCGTACTTACACTGTTGGCATGGGGGGTACGCTCCATGCATACGCGGGTGGGGGTACGGGTCGTACTTACACTGGTGGGGGTGGGGGTACGGTCCGTACGTCCGCGGGTGAGGCTTCGAGTCGTACTTACACTGTTGGGGTGGGGGGTACGCTCCTTGCATACGCGGGTGGGGGTATGGGTCGTACTTACACTGTTGGCATGGGGGGTACGCTCCATGCATACGCGGGTGGGGGTACGGGTCGTACTTACACTGGTGGGGGTGGGGGTACGGTCCGTACGTCCGCGGGTGAGGGTTCGAGTCGTACTTACACTGTTGGGGTGGGGGGCACGCTCCATGCATACGCGGGTGGGGGTACGGGTCGTACTTGCACTGTTGGCATGGGGGTTACGCTCCATGCATACGCGGGTGAGGGTACGGGTCGTACTTACACTGTTGGCATGGGGGGTACGCTCCATGCATACGCGGGTGGGGGTACGGGTCGTACTTACACTGGTGGGGGTGGGGGTACGGTCCGTACGTCCGCGGGTGAGGGTTCGAGTCGTACTTACACTGTAGGGGTGGGGGGTATGCTCCATGCATACGCGGGTGGGGGTACGGGTCGTACTTACACTGTTGGCATGGGGGGTACGCTCCATGCATACGCGGGTGGGGGTACGGGTCGTACTTACACTGTTGGCATGGGGGGTACGCTCCATGCATACGCGGGTGGGGGTACGGGTCGTACTTCCACTGTTGGCATGGGGGGTACGGTCCGTACGTCCGCGGGTGAGGGTTCGAGTCGTACTTACACTGTTGGGGTGGGGGTACGCTCCATGCATACGCGGGTGGGGGTAGGGTCCGTACATATCCGTCCCCACGCTATGTGATGCTTGTGCGGGCCGTACCCAGGCCTTTGCCACGTGGGTACGATCCGTCCCGCCATTGTTGGGGTGACGTGTGTGTGGGCGTGGTACGACTCGTACCCACGCTCTTGAGGCGTGGGTACGGGACGTACCTGTCTGGTTGTGTTGCCGGTTCGCGTGGTGACGGACTTCCGTTGTGGCGGTCGCTGGCTTATCAGGACACACCCCCACCCCCTCGTGGTGACCAGGGCATGGGAGTCAGGTATGTCCAGGCCATGTGTGACTTATGTGGTTGTTTTGTGGCCTGCCCTGGTCGTGCCACCCCCACCCCACCCCACTTTCCCCCCTCCCTTAGTTATTCTGACCTTCTGCGGCGTCTGCGTCGGTGCCTGTAGAGCAGGTGGACTGCTATGAGGGCAGGGATGACTCGTAGGTTCGGGTCCATGTCTGTCCGTCGCGTACTGGTACTCCAATCGCGTCGTCCTGTCGCGTACGGGTCCTCCTTGGTGGCGTCGTCCTGTGTGTCCGTCACGTACTGGTCCTCCTTGTTCGCGTCGTCGTCTGTCCGTCGCGTACTGGTGGTCCTTGTTCGCGTCGTCCTGATTTCCCGGCAGTTTTTGGCTGCCGCAAAATATTCACCGTGCGGGGTGACGTCGGTGCGAATCGTGATTCCTGGGTCGTGAATGGCTGGCTGCGAGCGTCCCGACGTCAGGTCGGCACTTTCCCGGATCGCATTGGTAGGTGTTTTTTTGTTCGGTCGGACTTTTTTACGAATCGTACGGTCATGGTGTACCCGTGCGATTCGTAATTCCTTGTTTGTAGAAATTGACGACCGGGTACGCGTCGGACGGAGAATATGCTCCGTCCGACGGTTCGTACCCGGTTTTTACCGGATCGTGATCGGCACCAGTGTGTGTGGGGGTGGATCTGTGTGTGTGGGGGTGGCTCTGTGTGTGTGGGTGGCTCTGTGTGTGTGGGGGAGGGTCTGTGTGTGTGTGTGTGGCTCTGTGTGTGTGGCTCTGTGTGTGTGGGTGGCTTTTTTTGTAGGTGGCTCTATGCGTGGTGGGTCTGTCTGTGTGTGGGTAACTCTGTGTGTGTGTAGGTGGCTCTCTGGGTGGCTCTATGAGTGGCTCTATTTGTGTGTGGGTTGCTCTATGTGAGTGGCTCTGTGTGGGTGGCTCTGTGTGTGTGGGTGGCTTTGGGTGTGTGGCTCTGTGTGTGGGTGCAAATGCAATAGGTCTCACATTTGAGAGTGATTAAGCTATTGACACTGTAAATAACAATGCCGTTTCTTTAAATGTTTTAAAAACAAAAACATAAACAAAACTAATGTCATGAGCAATGCCAATAGCTTTAACTTTAACAATGCAGAGACCATTGCATTGTAAATGCTTGTTCATATTTAGGATTCGCCTACACAGAGCTAGCACTGTGCTTGTGAAATCTTTTGTAATTACAAAAATCTTAAAAGGGGCTTACAGCCTGCCATTACTTTTCATGTTTTTGTATGTTGGTCACTCTGTTTTCCTTGCTTTCTGTTGGTTGCAGCATGCTATTTCCTGTTGTGTTCGTCTTTCTCTTTGTGTGTTTTCTTATCGGTGGATTTTGGGCGAAGTACTCCTTCCTTTGATCTTTCTCTCCTTCTTTAATGGCACTACTTTTTTCTTTGTGAAATAGCGTGATGACTTCAGGTTAGTTGTGTAGCTCTGTCTTTGAACGTTTCCTCCTCATTTTTGAAGTCCTGGCACCTGCCTAAGCGGTATAGCACTACTCTCACTAATTGGCAATAGTTACCTGCTCAAACAATGCCTCACTGTTATCCTGGTAAAATATTTGCAACTTGGGACATGCATTCTAAATGTTCCGGAGACATTGGGAGCACTTAATTGTATCTCTCATGGGATCCTGAAATAGGTTGAGCTGTGTGTGGTTTCGCTTCCTGTGCTTGTGAAATGGCCAAGAAAAATGCTGCACTTTTTGTTTTTGAAATGCCCGACCCTACCGTTTCTTGATAATGCCTCCTGTTCCAGAGCAAAGAACACCCACCCGCTGAATCCAATTATGGAAATATTAAATCAGTCACTCCTTATGTCGCAAATCAATTTGACTGATCAACAGACCTTATTTCCAAAAAAACACACAGTCAAGTGGAGAAGACAATTATGAAAACAGCTGCAGAGCTTTTACTCAGCTCTCTCTTCTGTGTGTTTGGGGTGCAGTGAACTATAATAGATGAACCTCTGGGTCTGTCTTTGACTTTCCAGTGAGAACGAACGGCACGCAATATTCTTAAAAGTGCAAATATTTTGCACTGCAAAGAAGGGTATGATGCCATATCATTCAGCCATGAAAAGTTTGTCTCCGGACATGAGTGGTGTATCGTCTATTGGTGCAGTAGGTACAGTGGCACAGGGACCAGTGGCATGGGTGGCCCATTCAATCCTGAATATCACTATCTTTTACAATTCAAACAGCAACTAGAGGGCCCATTCCTTCCTTGTTTTACTCAAGTGGTCCTCCTCCGCAGGAGTAGCTCATGAGGCAGCCTTCAGCGTGCTTCCACTTTCTCCGAAAACATAACCTGCAAAACCATCAAATTACTGAAAATCTCAGGATCACTCAAAGGGTCTGGACAAGTGGTGTCAGGTGACTGACTCAGGTTCTTGAAGAAATAAATGCCCCTCCCCTCGCTGCTCATCCCGTTACAACACCGGGAGCACTGACAGCCTGGCGGAAGGCAGCTGGCGTCTCATGCATTTCACATGATGGAGGCAGAAGCAGCTCAAAACTTCTTCCAACCCCAGTGGCTGTTTAAACAAAGGCATACTTGGAAGGACAAGAGTCTCTGTGCCACTTTCCAAGACACTATGGTCTAAACTCTAGCATAACTTGCCATCATCTCTGAAAGAGAAGAGAACGCTATCCAAACCCCTCAATTGTCGTGTCTGTTTTTGGCACGGGTATGTTAGCTGTTTTTAGGTTCATCTTAATTAAACGTGGGGATAAAACCTTACTGACATAAATGTAATTTATTTGTATTGTCTAAGTGATGGTGCTCATAGGACTACAGACTGCGTATTCCTAAAGAGCCCCTCTCTGGTGAGATCAGGGATAAAAGAGTCAATGGGACAGCGCTGCATCCTACAGCTGTTCTTCACAGATAGATATGTTCCTTTCGCTTCTCTCCAATAGAGAAAGTAGATGATGTCGATGCTGTCAGTGGTGATAAGTCCTCAGTAGAAGGAATGTTTTCAAACTCGTGCAGGCTCTTGGATTTTGCTGGATTCTCGTGTGAGAAAAGAGACCCAGAGGTGGGCACTCGTAACCCAGGTGGATTGCCCTTTATTTTTATGGGTAATATTGTGGGATCTAGTATGGTTTGCTTGGTCTCTGCTTTCAGATATGTAGTATGCAACAGTTTCTATAAGCAATTAGGGCTTCGCCCATTGCATATTCACACATGGGTTTCTGTGATATTTTTGTACAAATGGTAATTACTGTCGTTCTTTTGAGTGTTTGGATAGAGTGCAGCAACCATTTTCAGTCTTGGAGTGGCTGCTTGATTTTCCAATCCACAGTAACTACATATATTTAATGGACTATGTACTGAGGCAATAAGGTACAAATCTTTAATGCATGATTAATTGAAATCTTTGCAGTAGGAAAACTACATTAAAAAACAGTCTATGTTGAAACTACGCATGAATTACAATTAGACTGGATTAAAAGTCATTAAAATACATATGAAATGTAATTACTGTGCAAGGTTAAAATACGATAAAAGAACCTGAACATTCTGAATCAACAGTTGTTGAACAAAGTCAGTGTCCGCTCTCTATACCCTAAAGCACGTTACAAATCTGCAATAGCGGCACAAGTAGTCCACATATAAAACTTTAGACGGAACTTAACAATTAAAGGTTGTGCAGCTAATTCTACCATTTGATTGTGGCCTACTATGATCGATTCGTCAATTAGTAGTTAAATGTAACCTCATTTTTGCTATATTCATGAATCTGAACAGTCTACATGCTAACTGAGTGTTGTTTCCCTCAAAGCTGGGTTTTAGTGCTTGCCTACGTGTTCGTATCCATCTTTGGTTCCAGAGTGGTTTTATTAAAAGTCTTCGCTCTGTGTCTAGAGCTTTACAGCAACACAGTATATGCGGGACGTCCACTTTAAAATCGCCACAGATTCTGCAGTTTATTTTTGTTTCTATAAGTTCCCAAAGTGGAAGGTGCTGATTTACTGGTGGTAGGATTCCCATCCTCAATTTCAAATAGGATTCCTTCACTTTTCTTGAGAACCCTGTTCCCAAATAAGCTTGTGACAAAGACCTTGTGTGACTCTGAATAACGAACCACCCATGAGCCCTCTTAGTCAATGTGGCCTTGTCTTCCTCCAGAGATAGTAGCTTTACTGTTTTATTTACAAGCTTCTTAAAGATTTTATGAGGCCCAATAAGTTCCCAGAGGTCTTGTAGGGCAAGAGAACTTATTGACGTTTGGAGGTAAATCATTGCAGGGCAGTCTTTATTCCTTTCCAGCTCTTTCCATACATATGAATTCAGAGAGACTTGTTCTGCTCCCTTTATTTTATTCCAGCAGTTGGTGTAGGCACCCTTACGTGCTAATTGCTGTTTTTGGAGGCCGAACTCTAGCCTTAATTGTGCTGGCGATGTGTACTGTGGGAGGTTAAATATTATACGTATTGTTTTTGACACCACTTTGTCCAAGATTGTCTCGTCTCTCCCTCTCATACTTTCGCTACCATAAGTGATAGATGGTAGCAGTTTTGCTCGAAGCACTTCTAGTAGAGGAGTTAGTCTCGGACCTGCTATTTTTTGCTTGAGGTTTTTTAATGCCACTGCCAGTGTGATCCCTCTTGTTTTGTTCAATGCTTTTTGTTGTCCGAACGATCCCCTTCTATTGAAGATTATTCCCAAGTATTTATATTCTTTGACCACCTCCAGCTGTTGACCTCGCAGTTACCATCGAAGATAGTGTTTTTTGTTCTTTCCATTGAGTATCATCACCTTTGATTTTTCTAAGTTTATTGATTGCCCGTTCTTGTCTGAGAAACTGCTTGTGGTGCTTATAATATGTTGCCAACCAACTTGGGTTCTACTTGTCAGTATTAGATCGTCTGCGTACAATAAGTTCGACAATGTTAAACCTCCCAAGTTTGGGGCATGATGGTTACAGATGTTGAGCTCTGCTGAAAAGGCCGAAAGAAAGAGGTTGAACAGAGTCGGGGCAAGAACGCATCCCTGCTTCACCCCCCTTGTGGTCCTTATTTTCCTTGATAGACAGTTACCTGATCCTAGTTTTATTTGAATCCATGTCTCGGAATGAAGCAAAATCAATTGGTTCAAGAGTTTTGGGGTCTATATCCCAGCCGGATAGTTTGGCCCAAAGTTTTCCCCTGTCTATACTGTCAAAGGCCGACGTGTAGTCGATAAGACAGACGAATAGTGGCTTTTTAATTTTTATAGTAGTGTCTATTAACAGTGAAAGAGCAAGTATGTTTGTCACTGTCACCGAGATTTTTTGGAAGCCGGACTGGTTGATCAGAATTAAGCTTTTCAATGATACCCATTCAGTGAGTTCTTCCAGCAGGAGACCCGCAAAGTATTTGGCGTCTATATCAATTAATGCAATAAGCCTGTAATTCTCTGCTTGATTCGTGCTGCCTTTTTTATAAATAGGGGAAATAATTGATCCCTTCCAGGAATCTGGAATGTTTCCTACTCTTAAAACGTTTTTGAAGAGGGCCCATAGTTGCTCTGCCCAATAATTCGGGTCCTGTTTATATAAAATTGGTGGTATTCCATTGGGCCCGGGGGCCCCTCTCTTTCCTGCCTTTCATGATTCGGTTCTTGATCTGTTTAATTGTGCATGGAAGATGGGCTTCCACATCTAGATGGTTTTGGGCTTGCTGACTAATGTGGATAGCTTTGGTGTCTTGAATATTTCTACCTGTTTCTTTGTTAAAGTGATGCAACAGGTACTTTACCTGTTATATGCGAGTTGAATTTATGAGCCCTTGGTTTGTCTAAATTATTCACTGTGTGCCAAAATCGGTTCAGGGAAGACCTAGCTTGGCAGTTTGTGCCGGACTGTTCCCATGGGGCACAGGGTCAAGACTGATTTGCATATAGCTGGGTCTGAACTGAGGTGGCAAAGGTGAAAATATTCCTGTGAAAGCGTGCCATCGAAAGGCTGTGGACTTTGAGCAAAAGATATCTGTTGTCTCCAAAACATGCGGGGAAACAGCCCTAGCATGTTAGTGAAATACGTAATATAGATAATACAATATACCCTTACCTATGGGAAAGAGTTACAGTGTCTTTGTTTAAAGCAGAAATCCCATTATGCTGTAAGGCTTTTGCAGAATTTCTTTAAAGGTCTGAGTCTGGATAGTGGCTCCATGGTGGAAAAAGAACCTTTTGTAGTAAATCCTGATGACCATTTGGAAAACGTTAATACAGCAGAATGTCCTCCACCTAGGTTGGCAGTGGTGGGCAGAAATCCTGCTAGCAAATCACTAGATCATTTTAATAGAGTCTAGAGTACAAAGTTATAAACTGAACACTTGCCAAATCAGAGTCAAGATAGCAGCATCTACTAAGTCAATCTGATTGTGTGTCACTTTCTTTAGACATTTTCAGAGCAAATTCACACTTGGGAGGACCTTCCTCCAAAATGATGAATTCATTGTCACATTATCTTAAAAACCTACTCATTCCCACTCTCTGGCTTTATGCCTTCCTAGCCTCGTTTCACCCCCAGACAATTATATTACTAAACATTCAATAAACAGTTACGGGTCATTTAATATTTGTGGGGCTGCCTGGCAATCCCTCATGTTGCAATGGCACAGCTCCTTTCTCTGTGACTATGGGTGATTGGCAACATTTTCAGGTTTCACCTGCATTCTCAGCTAATTTTCACTGGCACAAGTTTTTACTCCCCTAGTTCGAGTTGCAACAAGTAATAGGAAATCTGTCCATCATTCACCCTTCCCCGTGATCTGCCTCCCAAGTCATTTTTTCTACCATCTGCCCTCTTGCCAACACCTCCTTCCTAGACTCTGCTGCCTTGTCCCTCTCTTGTTTAGACAAATGGTAGACTGGAAGTGAACATTCAATTGGGGGTTCAGTTAAAGGACCAATATAATCAACATTCTTTATACACTAGGAATTTTCTCACAGTGCTTTGAGGGCTTTTTGACAAGGGGTGGACATAAGTCACATCATTTTCTGTAGCGTAATTGTGCGAAATTACACCGAAATTATGTGAGATTATGTGGATCTACGCGAGGAGTGCGACCCAGCATTTAGTACTATTTCTTAACACAACATAGAGCTGAGGATACCCTTTGCATTAAGAAAATAACACTAAACACAACACAAACAGCAGCAGCCAGCAGCTGCTTGAAATCACAAAGTTTGTTGTTCCTGTGCATCTGCCATAGGGTTTTTGTGCCAAATTACTCAAATTACTCATAATTACATGCGTGATCACGTCATTTCTGGTAATGACTTGTCAGCCGGGTCTGGTGGCTCAGTGGACTAATGCGTCTGCTGCAGGGGCCTGTGTTCGACCTCATGGTCACAGGTTCAAATCCCGGCGGGTCCACTCAGCCTTTCATCTATCTGAGGTCGATAAAATGAGTACCATTGAGTTGGGTAACAATAAACATCTGTTATTCAGCGCCAAGATACCCGTAGTGGTGAACGTGTGCTTTACAAATACACGTAAAAAAAAAGAGTAATACGAAACTACTGAAATTGCTCAAATTACTCTGGCGTAATTAAAATTTCACCCAGGTCTTTATTTTACAGATGTCTTGATGAGTAGAGCAGCCGTGCACAAAATGCAACTAGTAAAAATTTAATCAGACAAGCCTCACTAACTTTAGTGACCATCCAATGGCATTTTAAATTGCACAATGACCGCAAAATTGTAATCCTGTTGATGATGTACCCAGTGGCTCTGCCATCAGAAACTCTGGTCCTGATTATGAGTGTAGATGCTATTTAGCACACTTGATAAACAACAATACCAGGGGGTTTGTTATATATAGGGCACGATAAACAGCACATATCACTGGTACTAGGCAACAACATGCAGATTTTGGTGTTTAATGTACCAAAATCGGCAGGATACCGTAATTAACGTATAGTTTTCCCCTGTTAAATTTTGTCAGGTTTATCCTTCCGAATTTTAACGAATAACACTCAACTCATAATTCCGACCCATGCATAAGCAGGGGTTTCTACAAGGGTCAGAAAAAAAAAACTGACTCAGTCATAATCAGGCCCTCTGTTTGTTCTACCCTTATCTGAGGCACTGGACCATAGAGGCAGGCAGCTGAAACAACTGCCTTTTTCTGGCATATATCCTGCTTTGCTGTTCTCTAAATAAGGTCCAGATTGCCTGATATACAAAGTTTGCTTACTCCTGTACGGTTCACTCAAAGGTGACATAATAGGATGTCATATATTCAAAAAGAAATAATAAGTGACAGATTCGAAACTTACAACCAGAATTCAAGTAACTCAAGAACAGAACTGCGCTTCCTTGGTTGACATTTATTTCCACAGAATTAAGTCAGGCTCTGGAATGGGTAAAGGGAAGGATAGGTGTGTTCTTTATTTTATTGCCATTCACAAATTGCTTGCAATGCGTTTCACACACAGGAAACAGAAAGTACTCCCATTTCCGTCAATTTTCTTCTGAGGATTTGAAATCGAAAGGAAACACTTAGTGGTGGTGTAGGTGAAGATGTTTCTCCACAGAGAAGAACACGTCCATTTGGTGAGAAAATACAACAAAAAAGGCAAAAACAGTAGGATTCTGGGCAGTTCAGCACTTTTGTGATTCCCGTGTGGACTTGACCATTCATGGTCCTTCTGACAAGTGTCAGCTGGAGGGTAGGGGGGAAGGTAGCAGTCCCTTCTTAGGAGGAATTCAAAATGAGCACAAAGGCAAGTGAGATTGCCCCACTTAACTACCTGTTAGCCCATGCAGACAGAGAAAAATGGGCAAGGAAGTGGCAGAGGGAACACCACAGCTTTAAAGGGGCCCTCTGTCTCCTTTTCTAGTTCAGCAACATTTGTCTATCTGGCTCATTGAAAGGGATCCGTGAAATGTACTGTTGGGAGGGCCTGCAGTATACATCTGCTGTCTGGGCTCTCCCTCCAAACCTCAATCTCAGTTACCACCAAAGTATGCCTGATGCCAAATGGAAGCCATGGTGGCTGTAACCACATGAACCTTTTGTTATCCACGTAAATCCTTCACATGCGGCAATGGGCACACATAAAACAACTACACACTTGTAGTACATTAACAAGCAACATTCATACACCTGATGAATGGCTGAAGAACCAGGTAATAGGGGACTGGCAGACCCACTTAAAAATATGAGAGAGGTCAGTATGCTTCTCTCCTAGGCAGGAAATGGGAAAAAAAGGTCTGATATTCTCCATAATCATGTTGTGACACCATTGGAAGTCCTCTAGAGTGCAGTGAAATGACAAACTTCACTATCCTAAGAAAGGGTCATTACTTGGTTTGTCCTTCTGCTCTCAGAACCCCACCCTGGGTCTCACTCCAGATCAAAGAAAGACCTCAGCACACACACACATGATTGTTGGGTATGCTGAAATAGGGGTAGAAAACACTACAGTTTGCTATAGGGGACTTTGAAGCAGACGTGTACACCCCAGATCATAGCTGGGTGTCTATTGGTATCCCAACGAAAACATGTTATTTCTGAAATGAATGAAGCAGGTAAAAACAAAATATAAACCTGCAGCTCAGTTCACATGAGCAAATAGTGTAAGTACCAAATATTTCCTGTGTGTATTTATGTAGTGCATACTTAGCTTAACTTTATCACCACTGCCTAGCACAACTTCCCTCCTTATACTCCTCGACCTATCTGTCGCCTTCAAACTGGTAGCCACCTATTCTTCTTTCCTCATTGGGTCACTAGATCTCACTGTTCTGGCACACAGCTGGCTCAATTCTTACCTCTCTGACCACTCTTTCACTGCTACATGGAACCCTAAGCTATCAACATCTAGCCTTCAACTCAAGGCGTGGTCCATGGATTCCTGCCTTTCTTACTCTACACCTCTTACATTTCTTATTGTCAAATACATCTCTTATCACATCTATGCTTACAGCACATAAATATTTTTCTCCTTTTCTACTTATATATCCCAACTCCAGTCACATTTCAAAGACTGCCTCACCGCAATGAGATACTGACTGGCATTACAATTACTAATGCCAAACTCATCAAAAACTATTGTCCCATACATTTCTTCTTCAGTATCTCCCATCCCTCTAACTTACCTCATCTACTGGCCCCTCGTTCTAAGAAATGTGCTTCCTCGTCAGGAAATTTCAGGGATTATCACACCAACAGCTTCTGCAGCACATTTTCAATTTCCATTCGCCGCCCCGCTCCCTCCACCCAGCTGCTCCTCCCTCCTGGCTCCTTACTTAAGGTGACCGTAGGGGACCACAGAGTGTGACTGCTCAGCCCTCCACAGGGCTTGGTCGCCCCACTCACTGCTGCCGCTCCTGCCTGCCTTTGCCGCCTCCTGCCTGCAGATTCCTTCGCTCGCTGCCCGCTGCTCCTGGGAATTTCCCGCTGCTCCTGGGAATTTCCCGCTGCCCGCTGCTTCTTGGAATTTCCCGCCGCTGCCTCCCTGCGGCCCCGCCCCTCTGTGATTCCATTTGCCGCCCCGCTCCCGCCACCCAGCTGCTCCTCCCTCCCGGCTCCTAACTTAAGGGGACCGTAGGGGACCACAGAGTGTGACCGCTCAGCCCTCCACAGGGCTTGGTCGCCCCACTCACTGCTGCCGCTCCTGCCTGCCTTTGCCGCCTCCTGCCTGCAGATTCCTTCGCTCGCTGCCTGCTGCTCCTGGGAATTTCCCGCTGCTCCTGGGAATTTCCCGCTGCCCGCTGCTTCTTGGAATTTCCCGCCGCTGCCTCCCTGTGGCCCCGCCCCCCTGTGATTCCATTCGCCGCCCCGCTCCCGCCACCCAGCTGCTCCTCCCTCCCGGCTCCTTACTTATGACGCCCCCAGAGCGACCGCGCAGCGGACGCGCGCAGCGGGAGCGCCGATTGAGCGCCGAAGGTGCGCCAAAGGTAAGCCCGTTTGCGCCGGTCCACGCCTGGACCGCGCCCAGCGCCAGACCCCCTGGTCCTCGCCTTCGCCAGCACACCCTCAACATCTACGACGCCAAAACCCTCCACGCACTCAACACCGGCCGAAACACCGCCTGCTACCGAGCCACTCCGAGACGCACCTACGGACCCTTCACCTGCCTGACCTGCCGCTTCACCGGCCTCCGACCCAACACCGCACCTGCTAAACCGAGCCCCAGCAACAAACACCTGATGTGCATCCTGCTCAACACCCGCTCCGTTCACAGGCATGCCGTCGAACTCTGGAACCTCCTCGACTCAACAGCACCAGACATCGCCTTCCTGACGGAAACCTGGATGAACGCCTCCTCAGCGCCCGACGTCGCCATCGCCGTCCCGGAAGGCTACAAAATCACCAGGAAAGACCGCGTCAACCAGACAGGAGGAGGCATCGCCATCATCCACAAGAACACCATCCGCATCACGACCAACTCCGATGACACCTTCACCTCCGCCGAACACCTCCACTTCCAGATACACACCGACCCCAAGACCACGCTCAGAGGCACCCTCGTCTACAGACCACCGGGACCACACACACAGTTCAGCGAAGACATCACAGACTTCGTCAGCCCGCACGCCATCAATTCCACCGACTACATCCTCCTGGGGGACCTCAACTTCCACCTGGAGGACAACAAGGACCGCAACACCACTGCTCTGCTGGACAACCTGGCCAACCTCGGACTCAAGCAACTGGTAACCACCCCCACCCACTACGCCGGCCACACGCTTGACCCAGTCTTCTCATCCAGCAAATACGTCACCTTCAGCCACTCCACCAATCTCCAGTGGACTGACCACAGCTGCGTCCACTTCAGCTTCAGTAAAACGATGACCCACCACCACCCTCAACAAGCCCCCCACAGGAGCTGGAACAAGATCACCGGCGACCAGCTCACCACCTTCCTCAGCCAGAACCCCCCCACCAGCTCAACGGACCCCAACGAAGCCGCCAACAACCTCACACAGTGGATCACCAACTGCGCAGACGCCCTCGCACCACTGAAGAAGAACCCCCCCAGCAGACGTGGCAGCAAGAAAGCCTCCTGGTTCACCGACGAGCTCATCACCTCCAAGAAGAACTGCCGCTCCCTGGAGAACACCTGGCGCACCAACCAGACCACAGACAACATGACGGCCCTCAAACATGCCACCCGCAAACACCACCAACTGATCCGCACCACAAAGAAGACAGCCTTCAAGGAACGACTGGACAACAACACCCACAACAGCAAGGAACTCTTCAGCATCGTCAAAGAGCTCTCCAACCCCGATGCTGGAAACAATGACATCACTCCCTCGCAAGACCTCTGTGACTCCCTCGCAGCCTTCTTCCACGACAAGATCGCCAACATTCACAACAGCTTCGGCCCACCAACCACGAACCCCACCACCGAACTGATGCCCCCACCGCCACCCTCCGCACCTGGACCCCAGTCAGCACCGAAGACACAACACGCACAATGAACACCATCCACTCCGGATCCCCTACGGACCCCTGCCCACACCACATCTTCAACACGGCCGACCACATCATCGCACCCCACCTCCGCGACATCATCAACGCCTCCTTCAACACCGCCACCTTCCCGGAGTGCTGAAAACACGCCGAGATCAGTGCCCTGCTGAAGAAACCAACTGCAGACCCCTCCAACCTCAAGAACTACCGCCCCATCTCGCTCCTCCCGTTTCCTGCCAAAGTCATCGAGAAGACCGTCAACAGAGAGCTAGCCGCCTTCCTCGAGACCAACGTATCACTCGACCACTCGCAATCCGGCTTCCGAGCCAACCACAGCACGGAGACCGCCCTCATCGCAGCCACAGACGACATCAGATACCTAATGGACAACGGGGAAACTGCGGCCCTCATCCTCCTGTACCTCTCCGCAGCGTTCGACACTGTCTGCCACCGCACCCTGGTACAGCGCCTGAACAACACCGGCATCCAGGAGAAGGCCCTGGAGTGGATCACCTCATTCCTCGCCGGAAGAACCCAGAGAGTCCGCCTCCCCCCGTTCCGGTCAGCGGCCACCGAAGTCATCTGCGGCGTTCCACAAGGGTCATCACTCAGCCCCACCCTCTTCAACGTCTACATGATCCTTTCTCGCAACCATCGCACGTCAACACAACCTCAAGATCATCACCTACGCCGACGACACCCAGCTGATCCTCTCCCTCGACCCGGACGCCACCAGAGCCAGCCTACACGAAGGGATGAAAGACGTCGCCGAATGGATGAAGAACAGCCGCCTGAAACTGAACTCAGACAAGACGGAGGTCCTCATCCTGGGATCATCACCCTCCGCCTGGGACGACTCCTGGTGGCCCCCCGCCCTGGGAGCCACACCCAAGCCAACGGACCACGCACGCAACCTAGGCTTCATCCTGGACTCCTCCCTCTCGATGACCAGACAAGTCAACGCCGTCTCGTCTTCATGCTTCAACACCCTGCACATGCTTCGAAAGATCTTCTGGTGGATCCCCACCGAGACCAGGAAGACGGTCACCCAGGCCCTCGTCACCAGTCGGCTGGACTACGGGAACGCCCTCTACGCCGGCACCGCCGCCAAACTCCAGAAGAAACTCCAACGGATCCAGAACGCCTCAGCACGACTCATCCTGGACATCCCCCGACACAGCCACATCTCCCGACACCTGAGAGACCTGCACTGGCTCCCCGTCAACAAAAGAATCACGTTCCGACTCCTCACCCACGCACACAAGGCCCTCCACAACCTGGGCCCCAAGTTCCTCAACAGCCGCCTGACCTTCCACAAGCCCACCCGCCAGCTCCGCTCCGCCAGCCTCGCAGAGCCACCGCCGGAGGAAGATCCTTCTCATACCTGGCAGCCAAGACATGGAACTCCCTCCCCATCCACCTCCGGACAACGCAAGACCATCTCGCCTTCAGGAAGCAACTCAAAACCTGGCTGTTCGAGCAGTAGCGTTCCCCCCCCCAGCGCCTTGAGACCCTCCGGGTGAGCAGTGCGCTATACAAATGTCTATGATTGATTGATTGATTGAAGTTTCTGATACTTCTATTCAAAACAATACACGGTCCAATATTCCTCTCTGTCATACTATCCCAACTCAGACCTACTTGATGCTTATGAATCACCAACCAAAACATTCTGACGGCTCGGAAGCTGCCCTGTGCCATCTCTAAATTTTGATTCAGGCAATTTTCTCTGAATAGCCCTGGAATGTCACTGACTGCAGCTTGAGAGAACAGAGTGAACACTTCTCAAATGTTTGTAAATACATACTATACTCACTACAGGGCATATTCCCTCGACCCGCCAAAAGATGCAATTGTGTCTGTAATAACATCTAACACACAGTCATATTTTTGGCTAATGATTTATCATCATCAAATTCAATCCCAAGAAGGGCACAATAAGCTCATAGAACCAACAATATTGTATCCAAACTATTCTTATTATTCCATGTTTAGCTGACGTATGTTCTATCTTAGATTCTGTTGTAAAATATTTCTGACTGAAATGTTGATGGTGCTGTCAAACAGGTAAATAAAATAAATGCAACTGTCATTTCCAAGAAGCAAAAAGAAGCCAACCATCATGTTCAAGCCCAGAAAGTTCATAGCAAGGTATCATTGTGTCCTTCTGAAGAAACATGGAGAAATTCTATCCCACCAACAGGTGATACATTCGTACCCTACAATTGATCAGGCCATTTAGAGCAGCCTTAAACCTTGGAAAAATCTTTTATTTACATGATAGATGGCAAGCTTGTGTTTGATGTCATTGTTATGGATTTGCTATTGACGTCCCCCAATTTGTATATAATCATGCAACAGTCTACAATGAATTGGTGTCTAGCTGACCAGAATACCTACTTTAAACCTGGAGTTTGCAGCGAGAGTATCATGTCACCCCCCTTTTGTTTATATATCAGGGCTTATTGGATTATCTGCAATAAGCAACACTGGAATTGATACAGTTTGGTAGAGTTGAAGAAATAGTGCTGGGCTCAATGGATACTGTAGTGCTGCTACTTAGAACCAGTAGCGGCTGCTACCGAATAGGCATGGAGCGGTAGAGTGGAGGGAATTAAAAAAAAAAAAACACTTACCTGGATACCGCCTCATCTCTGTCCTTTTCCCTTCTTTCAGGGCAGCAGGAAGCATGCAGCCTCCCAGACTCCCTTGACCAATCACAATACTGTCTTACAGTTACAGTAGTTTTGTGATTTGTTTGAGTGCCGTAGTTCGGTGCTCAGACAGGGGCTGGGAGGCTGGACATGTTCTCCACCCAGGCTGTAATGTAGTCTGGGTGAAGAACATGCAAAATGCGCATGACATTTTGGCGTTCCCGAGACGGCCAGCGAAAATATCATGCACATTTAGGAAGTGCCTATCACTTCTCCCCCAGCCTCTAAACAGCCCAGTCCCACCCTGTCCCCCAACCAACTGAGCCAGTACGCTTAAATAAAATGATAATAACTTTAAGTTATTATCATTTTATTTTTATGTTTTTATTTGCTCAGTGGAACGATCCGCCTCCACCTTAGTGGAGGAGCCGCCACTGCTTAGATCCATGGGTTAAGTGGGGTATAACAGCTTTTCTGTTCAGGGAAAAGCTTTTGATCAGCTGGGATCACTGTAAAATCAATCCCCATACTCTTAGCATTCTACAAAGGACTTTTCTCCTGATGGAAGGCTATATTTAAAGTTACCCAGAATCAAATGTTCAAAGAAATTTGATGGGCTGGGTCATAGTCATCAGCAGAGAATGTATATTTTTCAGGTGTGCCCATCAAATAGGTAATCCATTCAGACCTTTTTTAAGATTCCCATTGCATTTTGGTCACTGGCTTGATTTTGCTTTAAAAACTTGAAGAGCATCATTATATACTCAAACTATTTCATAAATACAGTCATTTCAATTTGGTATAGCACAGGTCCTGACACATGATTTGGTACGGAGAATCTAAAGCTGTGGGTATTGGAGTTTAAAGCCTGGAAATCATTGATAGCTGCTATAGTATGCCTATTGGAGAATCAAACCTAAATTTTATTTGTTGACTGCTGATAAGTATGAGTGTGGCAGCCACTTTCATTTTAATGCCACAGTCTTGCAATTAAGGGTCAAAGAAGGGTGTTGGACTTGGTCCTTTTCACAGGTTCATTCCCAAACTTTTTCCTTCACCCTCCTATTTTTTGTAACCCTTTTTTGTTGGCTCTGTGAATTTTACAACTGCCAAACAGTGCTAAAGTGATTGTTCTCTCTCCTCTAAACATATCGAAAATGGCTTCCCTCCAATTGGCACATTTATTTATTAATAAGGCCTTAGTAAAGTGGTACTATATGGACCCAGGGTCTGTGTATTAAATGCTACTAGTGTGCCTGCAGCACTTATTGTGCCACCCACTAAAGTACCCATTTTAAAAATGTCTCAGGCCTGCCATTGCACCTGATTGTGCAGTTTTAAACTGCCATTTACAACCTGGCAAGATAAACCTCTTACGAGGCCCAAACCTCCCTGTTTATTACAAATAAGTCACTCCTAGATTGGACCCTGAGTAGCCCAGAGGGCAGGGTCAGTGGATTTAAAGAGTTGAACAGGTACGTTTAAGTTTGGTAGTGAAAAACTCTTAAATTCCTTTTTTACTACTTTGAGCCCTACCTCTCCCATAGGATAGGATTGAGTTAACTTATTACGTTTAATAAGTGATAACTTTCAATTGGGAACAGTTAGGAATGTTGAGCTTGCTGTCTAAAGAATTGTTATGTAAAGCGCTCTTTAACAGTAAAGTTGGAATTTCAGTCACAATTCTGAAAATGCCACTTTTAAGAAGTTGTCATTTTCTTGTCCTAACAATTTGGAACCTGCAACCTGTTTCCTGGGTCACCTGACTAGGTGTTGCTAGCAACTGGTCTTTGTGTATTGCGCCCAGACGGTGAGACAAAGGAGCATATTTGGTGGCTGGATTGGCAATCTCTGACTTGATGAGGAGGAAGAGATGCCATCAACCGCACTTTCACATCACAAAGGGTTCAACATAAGTCTATTGTGACCCCAAGCAAGCTTGGTCCAGAGCAGGTAGGCAGGACATCCCAAACATCTCTGGGGGTGGAAACCTTCAGAACCTTCTCCTATTTCAAAGCTGGCACCAGGTGTAAATGTTGGACCCAACTCTTTAGTACACCTCTGGACCTGTGGAAGACTCAGAAGGACTGCTGTGCTGCTCTGCCAAAAGAACTGCCTCCCTGCTGCCTCAGTGATAGACTAGACCTGCATCCATGGGCTAGTTGGCTCACCTCCTGACCGGAATCTTAGGGACAGAAAGCTCCAATCACCTTGAATCCAACACCTGGGCTCGGTCAGCTGTGAGTCCTTTCCTCACAAGTGGTACCACCCCAGTCTTGGACCCTTGAAAGTGGGCTGAATGTGCTCAGATGGCCCAGCTTTGGTCCCAGCAGAACCAACACAGTGCAACGCATCACCTCCCAAATCTCGGCATCGGAACAAATTCCACCGCAGGACTTCGCATCCCGTCCTACATACCCCTCAAAACTGCCGCTGTATGATGCATCCTCTGCACACGTCTTCAAATAACAAGCCCCTCATCGACGACAACACGGAACTCTGCATTGCAAGCCCCAAACCTCCTTTGGAACCAGCTGGTGAGCAACACATCTTTGATGCAAGGCTTTGCATTACAAGCCCATCGTCAATGGCACCCTCAACGGCAATGCATTGCATGCATCACAGCCTTGCAGCTTCCCAGAACCGTCACTGCATAATGCATCTCCACACCAGGACCTTGCATCACCTCAGCTGTGCGACACATTCTCGGTGACGGATCTCGCTACGGTCTGCAAACAGGATCTAAGGTACTCTTGTACCGAGGGCCAAACTTGGTCCCTGTATCCGGGCTGTGCTCCATCGAAGTCGCCCTGGACTTGTGACTTTGTCTCGGTCTAGCACGACCTGTTAACTACAGTCTGGTGCGCCCAGATCACCAGAGTTCATGCTTTGTGGCTCTAAGCACTGTTTTCTCTTACATTTTTAAAATTGCCTATCACTGGTTCTATTGATTGCATTGTTGTCATATTGGTGTCAAATAATGTATTACATGTTATTCTGTTTTCTAAATTGGTTTGGGATTTTTCTTCTTTTGTGTTTCACTTTATTACTGTTTGATTTGCTGCACAAATGCTTTAGACATTGCCTCTAAATTAACCC
Organism: Triturus cristatus; assembly: GCF_964204655.1. Lineage (NCBI taxonomy): Eukaryota > Metazoa > Chordata > Amphibia > Caudata > Salamandridae > Triturus > Triturus cristatus. Next base: position 116,050,429 of record NC_140588.1, read on the forward strand.
TAACTGCTCTGTGCCAAGCTACCAGAGGGTTGAGCACAGGCTAATTTGGGGTTTGCTTGTTTTTCACCCTGATAGAAATCGTGGTTGCTGCTTGGGAAGGGTTTCACCTCCTTCAACCAGTAACCGTTTTTCTAACAAAGGGACACTACTTTTGTTGGTTAAAATCCTGAAACTAATCTCTTACTGTACCTGGGACCCATCAGAACACAAAGCTCTATAGCACCTGAGAACTAACTGTTAGGGGAAACCTGAGCTTCAAAAGGCACGCTGATAGCTCAGCAGTCAGAATATTTAGAACCTGATCAAAGAAAGAGTGTTGAAGCGTAAAATGCAGTGAACATCTTTCATTTTAGACTGCTATGTATTCTCCAAAGTTCCATAGTGCAGGATTCTATTTAGAGTCAGGTGTCCCCCTCCCACATGAACTTCCATTAAAGATGTGATGCCATGATTACCCATTTTATACTGGGAAATATTTCATTACCATGTTTTGTTTCCATTGTCACTTTAAGGCCTTGTCCTTCCCAGGAAAGCCATTTTTAAAATAATTTTACCCATATAATCATGGAATTTAACTTTCACAATAGATTCATGATTAAAGATGTATTTAATTTTTGATGTGAGTGCTTCACTGAGTGATACTCATAGTCTTCTTCTACATTTCAATGTGTAGGGGGAATATTTATAACTTAAATAGGACCAAAATAATCACTTTTACAAGTGCCCTTGCAGTGTTGAAAAAAACCATGCTGCTGCCGATTCCTAAAAAATGTTAGTTCGACTTTATTTTTTTAAAAAAACATTCTGTTTTCCTTTAACAACAATGAGCTGCATTAACCCAAAAAAATTGCTTTATTTAAAAGCAATCACAGTGGGCTGGCCTCTGCAGGCCACCATTTCTGTAATGGCTACGAATCGTAGTAGGTCACAATTTGCGAACTACCTTATTAGAATTCATGAGGTACATCGAATTGCAACCCACTATGATTTAGTGGTTTGCAAACCGACCTATTAGTACATAGGTTACTTCAAAAAATTACCACACTGTTCGCATATAAACTGGTTGGAATTTGTGACCGGTATTTTGCGAGCAGTTGTCTGTACTTGTGGCCCCAAGACTCTGTAACCTTTAGATTACAGACAGATAGACAGATCTCTGATGCAAGACTAATCCACTCTTTCATAGACTATCTCTCACCTTACAAGTCATTCCTTTCACTAAAGCTAGAAGTGCTTTTATAAGACTCAGAGCCGAACTCCAAACTTTGCCCTAGGATCACCCGAATCTTCCAAGGACTAAAAGGAAGGTTTTCTCATCACTTTTGGAAGGTTTTCCGAGACACGGTTGACCTTTTCTCATTTTGCCATCATATTATGTGTTTGCTTCACTTTTTTGTGAAAATCATCAAGGGCTAAACATTTTATTTATTGCTTTGAAAGGTAGCTGTAAATAGTTTGACAAATATGTACCTAGTTATTTCAGATCCAGAGGGTGTCCCATATCTCCATGGGTAATTGCTTATGCTAAGTACATCCAGCTGTTTTCGCCTTTTCTCCACAGTAAGCAAAACTTATTTTAGACTGACTTAAGTGGTTGCCACTTTAAACAGTGTACTGTTAGAAGATGTTAAGTGGCAAATAATTATGAAAAGATCCAACTGGGGATTTTGCTTTTTATATGCCACTTGTTATATTTATTTGTCATCGCCCTAAAATAGTCCGAGCTCATTTGTTTTAGTATTGCACCTAAACAACTATGTGGGTTTAATCATGTTCTTGTTTTATTACAACAGCTGCTTTATTCCTGTTCAGTGCATAGTACGTTTCGCTGTGATTTAAAATGTGAAAATGCATAATTTGAAGTAAGAATAAATGTATGATGCTTCTCAATCGTAAAAATCAGCACCCCTTCGTTTTCTTTATTTCAATCACTTAGATCTTATAAAGTATATATCACAACATTATTATAAATATAGTAATCATAATTTAAAAATAGTTAAAAATGAATAACCGTAAAACACAACAGCGGTCATTTAAAAAAGAACAAGAACAAAAGGGCCTATTTAACAAAAACATTATTTTGAGGGATGGTACCCTTCCTAATTGAATGTAGACCAATATGTGCACATTGGTTCCTGGAGCTATAAACATGACCTAAAAAAGAAAAACAATTCTCTTTTTTTTTCTTCCTCTTTTCTCCTTAAAAACGGGATCAGCACCCAATCCATACATAAATATTAGATTAAAGCTTAACACCAAATAAACCCTACATCTCAAAGGATAAAATAATCCAAAAACCATCATACAATATTGAATAAAATAAAGGGTCACACATAATATATACATCTCGGAGAGTATGGTACAAAGAGCCAAAATATAATTTTGAAACCCATTCGAAAGGTCATACAATACACTTCTTGCGCCAAATCCAGAGGGACATCAATAACGCAGCTAGGCCAAACACTATAGCTCTCCTTGTGTCAGTACTGAGAAATCGAAGCACATCGACATAGAATCTAGAACCAATGCACCTAAATAGGCAACAATCCATTTAGAGCTTGGGTTTTTGTAAAAGGGACAAGAAAAATCATAAATGAGCCAGGGATTCGGATCCTCCTTTGCATGCTGGACACTGGTGACCAAGTGATTTGTGGGATCGCCATCTACTGCAAAACGCCCTGGTAGGGAGCATTGTATATCGGAATCGGAGGAACAATTTCCACGCCATAACTGGGACTATCTCATCGATAGTGGATTCATATTGCGGATAAGGTTTAAAATCTATAAATACTAAAGTGAGTGATCCCTCAGCTTTGGTCACTGTTAGACCTGGCATCATTGGCATGAGTCTCTCCTCCATTTTTTTCTGTTTGCCTCCTCTGTTTACGATGTTTTTGCTGGATTATTGCTTTGGGCACTGTGCCACTGCTGATCAGTGCCACAGTGCAAGTGCTCCCTATGCTAAATTGTTACGTTGATTGGTGTTACCATGATTGGCTTGGTTGACTTACTGTTCAGACCCTAGTCTAGTGCACTGCGCGTGCCAAGGGCGTGTAAGTTAACTGCTGCTGGTGGGCTTGCAGCACTGGTTGTGCCACCCACAGAAGCAGCGTGCAAAATGTGTCTCAGGCCTGCCACCGCAGCGCCTGCGTGCAGTCCCTGACTGCCATGTCGACGTGGTAAGGAAACCTACTTGCCAGTCTCTAAACCTTCACTTTGCCACCTTTCAGACACCTCTATGGTAGGCCCTAGGGCAGGGTGCATTGTTGGTAAAAGGTAGGTCATGCCCTGATGTGTGTGGCATGACCTAATAGTGAATTACAGCCATTTTCGTTTTTCACTATTGAAGGGCTACCTGCCTCCAATAGGCCAGACTGGGCAGACTGATTATTAACTCCATTATAATCTATCTGACTCAGGGAGCATGGTAGCAAGTCGAGTTTAGTATCCCTGAACTCAGAATTTAATAACACACCCTTTAGGATGGATGGTTTTTAAATTCTATGTTTGAAAATAGCACTTTTAGAAAGTGGCTATTTTCTTGTCCAACTATCTACCGGTCTCTGCTGGTTTGGTGTGTGTGTCAGGGGCTGAGTGGCTCCAGAGGTCTGAGTGAGTCAGTGTGGGGTGAATGGGGCGTTTACACGTAGAGTGAGGGAAGAGTAGCCTGCCCTGCCTGACACAATACTGGCCCCGCCTCCTGCTGGGCGACTGATAGCCCTGCTCCTACCAGTGACAATACTGGCTCCGCCTCCTGCTGGGCGACTGAGGACTCTGCCCTGCCCAGTGAATAGGCCAGGTGCCTCTGCCTGGCAACACCCCCAACAAACCTGAGATGGTGGGAATCGCCCTGCTTGGACAAAGGGAACAAAGGGAAAAAGGGGTATAAGAGAAGGACCCCTGAACCAAGAACTCAGATCACTTCTGACAAGGAAACCTGTACCAAGGACAAGAAGCCTGCTGATCTAAGGACTTGCCTCCCCTTTCTGCCAGAGTGCTGTTTTGCTGTGGAGGAACCTGAAAGCTGCTTCTTTATTTTTGCCAAGGAACAAGGAGAGAGGAACTTGGTGTGTACTCTCTGAACACTTGCTAGAAAATCTCCAAGGACTGGAAGAGTGCCAGTCTCCTGTTGAAGTCACAGGGCCAAAGGACTTCACCATCTACTGAATTGCTGAATTGCTGGAAAGTGTTGTTTCCAGTACACAAGGGAAAATCTGCAGTCTCGACGCCGCCGGGCCTGATCGACGCCAGCAGCAACGCCAGTGAGCAGTGGGTATCGGCCCCGGCTCCAAGTGACCCCGTCTCGACGCCGGTATCGACGCCAGTGAGGAGTGAGTATCGGCTCTGCCTCCAAGCGACCCCGTCCCGACGCCGCTGCTGATCGCATCGACTCGACGCCCTTCTCGACGCCGTGAGCGCTGCTCCGGCCCGACATCCCTCGACGCCGCTGCGGATTGACCCGACTCCGAGGCACGATCGACGCCGACCTCGACGCCGACATCTCGACGCCGTGGATCATCGTTTTCTTCGTTTCTCAAGGTACTGTACTTGTGGGGTCTGTTGCGACTCCAGGCTCGACGTAGCGCTCCTCGCGGTCGACGCCGAACCTTGGGAATCTTGTAGACTCGACGTCGTGTGACTCCTGTGGGGGTTACATTGTTGCCAAAGAACTGTGCTCAGAAGATACTTTGCTAGAGAACTATTTGCCAAGAAGAAACCTTACTTGAACTATTATTTTTCCTTCCAAAGAGTACTTATTAAGACTGGGGTATATTTTTTGTCGTTATTTGGTCTTGTGCTAAACCTTATATAAAAATACTATTTTTATAATAACTTCTGTGTCGTGTCCATCTGTAGTGTATTCACTTTATTACTGTATGTGGTCATAAATGCTTAACACACTGCCTCTGAGATAAGCCTGTCTGCTCTGCCAAGCTACCAAGGGGGTAGCAGGGGTTATCTGAGTGTGTAATCCCCTTGCCCTGACTAGAGTTGGTTGGTCCCTATTTGTCAGAAGTGTATACCTCTGCCAACTAGAGACCGCCGGTTCTAACATTGGTGGTCAGCGGTGAGGATTGAACTTTGCATTTATGACTCATGTGCAGTGATTAGTGTACGCTACATAGTGAAAGCAGACCATAACGCAGCCACAGTCTGTTTGGTAGGATATTCTATTTTTGTTCTCCGCTTTCCTGGAGCTTATTTTCTTAAACACTGCCAGTTTTGACCATGGAGAATGCCGGAGCTGCTACACCTGTGGAGAATGTTGTGGGGGAATTCGATAAGGAGAAGATAGATTCCTACACGCTAAAAGATCTAAAAGGATTTTGCAAGCAGTTTAAAGTTCCTACCACAGGTGTCTCAAAGAAAGAGGGCTTCCTCAAAGCGCTGAAGGCCTGGTTAGAGGCCAAAAATCCCTCTGATCCGGTGGTGGTACCGGAAGAGGAAGAAGAAGAGGAAGAGGAAGAGCCCACAGGTGGGCCAGTGTCATCTCCAGGCAGTAGTGCGTCCTCTAGGAGCCTTTCCCCCGAAGAATTAGAAGACAGGGAGAAGGAGAGGGGGTACAAGTTAGAAATGGCAAAACTTAAATTAGGAGGGCAGTTGGAATTAGAGAATGCAAGAAGCAAGAGAGAAGCTGAAATGGAGAGCAAAAGATTAGATTTTGAGAGAGAGAAATTAGCGTTTGAACGTGAGAAGATGGTGAGGGAGATGGAGCTTAAAACTAAGAGTTTAGAGTTGAATCCCTCTGGTGGCAGCACTCCATCTGTGCCTGCAGAAAGTAGGTTTTATTTTCCTAAGGATGTGATCAAAGATTACAGTAAGAATGAAGATATTAGCCAATGGTTTAAAGCGTATGAGTTAGCATTGTTGGCCCACCGGGTCCCTGAGAAGGATTGGGGAACGGGGTTGTGGAGCCGCTTTACAAACGAGGGGAGAGATACCTTGTTGAGCCTTCCTGCTGAGGATAGGATGTCTTATACTCATATGAAAGATGCTTTAATGCTGAGATATGGCTTAACCCCAGAAAAGTACAGACAAACCTTTAGAGAATGTAAGAAGTTGCCTGGTACTACGTGGGTTGAATATGTGTCTTTTTTCTGCAGAACCATGGATGGTTGGATAAAGGGTAGCAAGGTTGATAGTTACGACGCTCTTTATGATTTGTTTGCTTGGGAGCACTTGTCTAATAACTGTTTTCCAGAGCTACGCCAGCACCTTGTTGACAGCAAGCTATCTAACCCTAGAAAACTTGCTGAGGAGGCGGACCGCTGGGTCAGTACCAGGGTCCACAAGGGTCCAGTGGGAGACTCAGCCAAAGGTGGGCAGGGTCCCCAGCAGAAGAGTGGGGGGGACAGGGGTAAACAGAGGGAGTTTCAGAAAGGGCCCCAAAGTAGTCCCCAAGGGAACCAAGGGAAGGGTTCCCAGCCTCCCCCTGTAAAGAAGCCAGAGGCCCCGACAGGTAAACCTGTTCACAGGGGCCCCATGACCTGCTATGCCTGTAAGCAGGTGGGACACCGTTATTATGATCCCCAGTGTCCCATGAAGGATTCGAATGCACCGCCGCGTGCACCCCCTCGTCAGGTAGCGAGTGTAGCCCTGGGAGGGGAGGAGATGGGTGCCCCCGGTGGGTGGGGTCCCGCAGAAATGTCCCTGGTCTCTTTAGGAGACGTGGAAATGGTCCCTCCAACCCCTCTGCCTAGTAACACTAAGAAATATAGGCAGTGGGTGACCATTAATGGCCATAGGGTGGAAGCTCTCAGAGACACCGGAGCGAGTGTGACAGCTGTCAAGTGTCACTTGGTGTCCAGAGAGCAGGTGGTCCCTCATGCATTCTACCCCGTTGTAGCTGCTGACAACTCACAGAGTAAGTGTGAGGTAGCTCAAGTTCCTTTTGAGTGGGGGGGGGGTCTCAGGTACTCTTCAGGTTGCTGTGAGGCCCGCCATGCCTGTTGATTGTCTCTTGGGCAATGATTTGGAGGACTCCCCTTGGGCTAAGGTGGAGAGAAAAGCGCATCTGGAAATGTTGGGTCTGCCTGAGTGGGTGTGTGCGACCACCCGGTCCATGTCAGTCAGTAAGGGTGTTGATGGGGGCCCGGAGCCTGAAAGTATGGCCCAGGTCCCAACCGTGAAGAGAAGAGGCAGGGGGCGCGGGAAACCGTCCCCCATCGTTCCCGCGGTCCAGGAGGGAGCAAACCCTGAGGGGGATGCCCTGGAACCGACAGGAGAACAAGTGGCCGAACTGGGAGACCTGCCCGAGCTGACCCATTGGCAGCAGGATGGTGGTCCCTCCAGGGAGGAATTTTGTGCTGAACAGAAAGTGTGCCCTTCTCTTGTGGGTATGAGGCAGCAGGCCTCAGCCCAAACGACAGGTGATCAGTCAGGATCACATTGGGTCTACTGGGAGAACGACCTCCTGTATAGCGAGCCTAAGGCTGCTGAACCTGGGTCAGCCCGTGTGCTGGTGGTACCCCAGCGCTTCAGAGCCTTCCTACTGGGGTTGGCTCATGACGTTCCGTTAGCTGGACATCTGGGGCAGGACAAGACCTATGACAGGCTTGTCACCCATTTTTATTGGCCTCAGATGAGAAGGGATTCAGATATCCATTGTAGGACCTGTCAAACTTGCCAGGCAAGTGGGAAAAGTGGGCGGAAGCAGAAGGCTCCCCTCCAACCTTTTCCCGTCGTCAGTACCCCCTTTGAGCGAGTGGGAATTGACATTGTGGGGCCACTGGACCCCAAGACAGCCATGGGCAACAGGTTTATCCTGGTCTTGGTGGACCATGCCACCCGGTACCCGGAAGCCATCCCTCTCCGAACAGTGACGGCCCCCGTGGTGGGACGGGCACTGATGGGTGTTTTCTCCCGCATGGGGTTCCCCAGAGAGGTGGTGTCAGACCGGGGCACCAACTTCATTTCGAATTATATGAAGTCTCTGTGGAAGGAGTGTGGGGTAACCTACAAGTTTACCACTCCTTACCACCCTCAAGGTAATGGGCTGGTTGAGAGATTCAACCGGACCCTAAAAGGCATGATCATGGGTCTTGAAGAACCAATGAGGCGTAAATGGGACGTCCTCTTGCCATGCCTGCTGTTTGCTTACCGTGAGGTGCCACAGAAGTCTCTAGGGTTCAGCCCCTTTGAGCTTTTGTATGGTCACCCGGTAAGAGGACCTTTGAGTCTGGTCAAAGAAGGCTGGGAGCAATCTCCCAGGAAACCTCCCCAGGATGTATATAGTTACATGCTGGCCTTTAGGAACCAGACTCGGCGCTTCAGAGATCTTGCTCAGGCAAATCTGGAGGCCAGCCAGGAAGAGATGAAGCGGTGGTACGATCAGAATGCCACTCTGGTTGAGCTTCAACCTGGTCAGAAAGTTTGGGTCATGGCCCCTGTGGAACCTTGTGCGCTCAAGGACAGGTGGACTGGACCGTTTGAGGTTGTGGAGAAAAAGAGCGATGTCACCTACTTGGTGGACTTGAAGTCTCCCAGGAACCCCTTAAGGGTCCTGCATGTCAACCGGTTAAAGCCCCACTTAGAAAGGTCCGAAGTGGGCATGCTCCTTGCCACAGATGCTGGGATGGAGGAGGAGAGTGAGCCTCTTCCTGACCTCCTGTGTGCAAAAGAAAAAGATGGGTCAGTGGATGGTGTTGTCCTCTCTGACACACTGACCCCTGAGCAGCAGCAAGATTGTCGCCATCTGTTGGTACAATTCCCTGATCTGTTCTCCTTAATCCCTGGTGTCACTCAGTGGTGTGTCCATGATGTGGACACCGGGGACAGCACTCCTGTGAGGCACAAGGCCTACAGGGTGACTGACAAGGTCAGAGCATACATCAAGGAGGAGGTCTCCAAGATGTTTGCCTTAGGGGTGGTTGAGTCCTCTAGCAGTCCTTGGGCCAGCCCAGTGGTCTTGGTCCCAAAGGCTGCAGCGCCTGGTGCTTCACCAGAACTTCGGTTCTGTGTGGATTACCGAGGACTCAATTCGGTCACCAAGACTGACGCGCACCCCATCCCCAGAGCTGATGAGCTCATCGATCGGTTGGGGGCTGCCCGGTACCTTAGTACGTTTGATCTAACGTCTGGGTACTGGCAGATCGCCTTGACTGATGGGGCAAAAGAGAGGTCTGCATTCTCCACACCAGATGGGCACTACCAGTTCCGGGTGATGCCCTTTGGGATGAAGAATGCCCCTGCCACATTCCAGAGGTTGGTTAACCAGGTATTGGCCGGGCTGGAAGATTTCAGCGCCGCCTACCTGGACGATATAGCAGTGTTCAGCGCCAGCTGGGAGGAACACTTGCGCCACCTCCAGGAAGTGTTGTTGGCCCTGCGCAGAGCAGGCCTCACAATCAAGGCTAGTAAGTGCCAGATTGGGCAGGGTTCAGTGGTGTACTTGGGGCACCAAGTAGGGAGCGGCAAGGTGGCCCCCCTGCAACCCAAGATAGATACCATCCTGGCTTGGGAACCGCCCAAAACCCAGACTCAGGTGAGAGCCTTCTTGGGTCTCACGGGTTACTACAGGAGGTTTGTCAAGGGGTATGGCAACATCGTGCACCCCTTGACCTCGCTGACTTCCCGGAAGCAGCCGAGACTTGTGATCTGGACTGACGCCTGTCAGAAAGCCTTTGACACCCTGAAAACTGCAATGTGTACAGCACCGGTCCTCCAGGCACCCGACTTTTCAAAAGAATTCATTGTCCAGACAGACGCTTCAGAGCATGGTGTGGGGGCTGTTCTAGCACAGATGAATGAGGAGGGCCGAGACTTACCTGTAGCCTTCATCAGCCGGAGGTTACTTCCCAGGGAACAAAGGTGGAGTGCGATAGAGCGTGAGGCATTTGCTGTGGTCTGGGCGCTGAAGAAGCTAAGACCCTACTTGTTTGGGTCTCACTTCCGGGTTCAGACGGACCACAGGCCCCTCAGATGGTTAATGCAGATGAGGGGTGAGAACCCAAAGCTGTTGAGGTGGTCCATTTCCCTACAGGGGATGGACTTTACGGTGGAACACCGCCCTGGTACAGATCACGCCAATGCTGATGGTCTGTCCAGATTTTTCCGCCTTAGTGATGAGGACTCCCTGGGTGAAGGGTAGTTCTCCCCACATTTCAGCTGGAGGGGACACGTGTTAGACCTGGCATCATTGGCATGAGTCTCTCCTCCATTTTTTTCTGTTTGCCTCCTCTGTTTACGATGTTTTTGCTGGATTATTGCTTTGGGCACTGTGCCACTGCTGATCAGTGCCACAGTGCAAGTGCTCCCTATGCTAAATTGTTACGTTGATTGGTGTTACCATGATTGGCTTGGTTGACTTACTGTTCAGACCCTAGTCTAGTGCACTGCGCGTGCCAAGGGCGTGTAAGTTAACTGCTGCTGGTGGGCTTGCAGCACTGGTTGTGCCACCCACAGAAGCAGCGTGCAAAATGTGTCTCAGGCCTGCCACCGCAGCGCCTGCGTGCAGTCCCTGACTGCCATGTCGACGTGGTAAGGAAACCTACTTGCCAGTCTCTAAACCTTCACTTTGCCACCTTTCAGACACCTCTATGGTAGGCCCTAGGGCAGGGTGCATTGTTGGTAAAAGGTAGGTCATGCCCTGATGTGTGTGGCATGACCTAATAGTGAATTACAGCCATTTTCGTTTTTCACTATTGAAGGGCTACCTGCCTCCAATAGGCCAGACTGGGCAGACTGATTATTAACTCCATTATAATCTATCTGACTCAGGGAGCATGGTAGCAAGTCGAGTTTAGTATCCCTGAACTCAGAATTTAATAACACACCCTTTAGGATGGATGGTTTTTAAATTCTATGTTTGAAAATAGCACTTTTAGAAAGTGGCTATTTTCTTGTCCAACTATCTACCGGTCTCTGCTGGTTTGGTGTGTGTGTCAGGGGCTGAGTGGCTCCAGAGGTCTGAGTGAGTCAGTGTGGGGTGAATGGGGCGTTTACACGTAGAGTGAGGGAAGAGTAGCCTGCCCTGCCTGACACAATACTGGCCCCGCCTCCTGCTGGGCGACTGATAGCCCTGCTCCTACCAGTGACAATACTGGCTCCGCCTCCTGCTGGGCGACTGAGGACTCTGCCCTGCCCAGTGAATAGGCCAGGTGCCTCTGCCTGGCAACACCCCCAACAAACCTGAGATGGTGGGAATCGCCCTGCTTGGACAAAGGGAACAAAGGGAAAAAGGGGTATAAGAGAAGGACCCCTGAACCAAGAACTCAGATCACTTCTGACAAGGAAACCTGTACCAAGGACAAGAAGCCTGCTGATCTAAGGACTTGCCTCCCCTTTCTGCCAGAGTGCTGTTTTGCTGTGGAGGAACCTGAAAGCTGCTTCTTTATTTTTGCCAAGGAACAAGGAGAGAGGAACTTGGTGTGTACTCTCTGAACACTTGCTAGAAAATCTCCAAGGACTGGAAGAGTGCCAGTCTCCTGTTGAAGTCACAGGGCCAAAGGACTTCACCATCTACTGAATTGCTGAATTGCTGGAAAGTGTTGTTTCCAGTACACAAGGGAAAATCTGCAGTCTCGACGCCGCCGGGCCTGATCGACGCCAGCAGCAACGCCAGTGAGCAGTGGGTATCGGCCCCGGCTCCAAGTGACCCCGTCTCGACGCCGGTATCGACGCCAGTGAGGAGTGAGTATCGGCTCTGCCTCCAAGCGACCCCGTCCCGACGCCGCTGCTGATCGCATCGACTCGACGCCCTTCTCGACGCCGTGAGCGCTGCTCCGGCCCGACATCCCTCGACGCCGCTGCGGATTGACCCGACTCCGAGGCACGATCGACGCCGACCTCGACGCCGACATCTCGACGCCGTGGATCATCGTTTTCTTCGTTTCTCAAGGTACTGTACTTGTGGGGTCTGTTGCGACTCCAGGCTCGACGTAGCGCTCCTCGCGGTCGACGCCGAACCTTGGGAATCTTGTAGACTCGACGTCGTGTGACTCCTGTGGGGGTTACATTGTTGCCAAAGAACTGTGCTCAGAAGATACTTTGCTAGAGAACTATTTGCCAAGAAGAAACCTTACTTGAACTATTATTTTTCCTTCCAAAGAGTACTTATTAAGACTGGGGTATATTTTTTGTCGTTATTTGGTCTTGTGCTAAACCTTATATAAAAATACTATTTTTATAATAACTTCTGTGTCGTGTCCATCTGTAGTGTATTCACTTTATTACTGTATGTGGTCATAAATGCTTAACACACTGCCTCTGAGATAAGCCTGTCTGCTCTGCCAAGCTACCAAGGGGGTAGCAGGGGTTATCTGAGTGTGTAATCCCCTTGCCCTGACTAGAGTTGGTTGGTCCCTATTTGTCAGAAGTGTATACCTCTGCCAACTAGAGACCGCCGGTTCTAACAGTCACCCATTCCACCCGAATCAATTCCCAGTAGATTTCTGTAATCCTGACACTGGAAATCAGAGCCATCTTTTCTGGGTCCGTTCAGTATATTTCCAATCCGATTTTCCGCAGAAGTGCCCTAAGGGACCGTAACCAAGGAATTTTCACCACTTCAATGATCTATGCAATGGCTGCCATGCCTGTGATCTAAAGTAACATCTAGTTACTATGTGAAGCATTTCTGGTAGAAATGGTTAGTTTGCGATTAACCCCTTCAGTGCCCGCCCCTTTCCCCGCCCTGTGCCGGCCGTTGCATTAGCGGGCGGGGTCTATGACGAGCTGGACTCGTCATGGGCACAGCGCTACCGCGGCCCATGACGAGTCCAGCTCGTCATGGGCACTGAAGAGGTTAAATAGGAAACACATAAAAGACATACAATGACATTTTCACACAGATCCGTGTGAATGATGGCTCTGTCTTGTCATTCACTTTCATATCGTTAAATATAATGATGTATTTTTAAGTGTCAGTTATGTAGAGCCAGCAACTGTCAACTGACAGACTAGATGCGTGGGTTTGAGGAAAAGTTACAGTTCAAAGAAAACAGTATAAGGGAAAGAGTAAAAGTACCTTATTCAATCATATTCCAATCATAATGTCTACGTAAATCCAAGGTGAACTGGGCCTTTGTAATTAAACAGTTGACTGGCTCAGAGTAGAGCTGAGCACCTGCTTTTCTGCACTTGCACTGTCCGAAAGGCATGTATTTAACTCAGAATTTCTCCAAGTTAAGACATGATCAGCAGACAGCCCATGTCAGACACGGACAAAGGCAGCCACAACATGTCCGTTCTGCAAGTTCCCATGAGGCACAGGGTCAGACTGATTTGCATATGTCTGAACTGGGGTGGCAGAGTGAGCTAAAGAATGATGATGGATTAAACCCAGATCAGTTGACTGGGGGTGAGTGCTTGCAATGTTCAACACTCCGTCCATCATTCCCTTTGGTTTTGGCTCATTTTGCAATTTAAGCATTAATTTGGAGAGATTCTGAGATAAATATATATGTGTTTTACACTTTGCAAATGCATAAAAATAGGCATTTAGCTCTGCTCTCGGCCAACGAGCGCAACTATTTCTGATATGATGCATGATTTTCTTTGTTATTTTATGCTGAATCCACCCATCCCAACATAGCAGCTATAGCTGGGGGTGTGGTAGGGCTGGACTGGCTCCGGGCATTTCAGTGGGCTGGCAGGTTGGGGAGGGTTTCCACTGTTGTGGGGGTGTTTTAAAAGGGTTTAAAAGTATGCTTTAAGCATTTTTTAAAATCATGTATTTGCTTGTCATTGTCTGGATTCAATTTGCTCTCTTTCCTGGCACGTTGGTGTATTATATAATATCCATTAGTGGTTTAGAGAAGATCCATAAATGTCCTACCCTTGATTACTAATACAAAGTTTATTTTTAATTACATTTTTTGTACTCAAAACTGTGCTCCATAAAGGCTTTTAAACGTGTGCTTGCCTACTTTTTCTAGTCACCAGTCCCCATTGATTAAGAATGGTAACCCTCATCAGGTGACCTTTGGTCTATAAGGACGTTTACTTGCAAGGTTGATACAAAGAAGATCAGATTTTTTTCTGTCTTTAAAATATGTTGTACAGGTGTTCAGATGTAAACATTCATGTTTCCACCGTTATTGTATCTGAGGCGTTCTTGTAAACATCTAGGTTGTTTTAAATTGGGTTTCTAGTTGAAAGAGGTATGCACCCCGTCCGAGTAGGGACTACAAACCTAGTCAGATACACAGTTTAAAATAAACTGTGCTCACCATCTGGTAGCTTGGCACAGAGCAGGCAGGCTCAACTTAAGAGGCAGTGTGTAAAATTATACAGCGACAATTGAGTAAATTTGTGGAAACCAATAACATCCTACATGAAACTCAATCGGGTTTCCGTCCCGGTTTCAGCACAGAAACAGTGCTCATAGAGGTAGCCGAGTCAGTGAGGTGGTCGATGGATGCAGGAGACTCAGCAATGCTGGTACTCCTGGATCTGTCGGCCGCCTTCGACACGGTGGACCACGCCAGCCTACTCAGCCGGCTCGCAGAGATAGGCATTCAGGACAGAGCACTAGGGTGGATAAACTCCTACCTATCACTTAGAACGCAGAAGGTAGCGCTTGGGACGTTCTCTTCCACACCCAAAATTCTTGGATGTGGAGTCCCGCAGGGATCGGCCCTCAGCCCCCTTCTGTTCAACATCTACCTGGCTCCTCTTTTCACGTTAATTGCCAACTGGGGTGTCAAGGCAATTTCATATGCCGACGACACCCAGTTGGTATTTCCATACTCGGAGATGACGCATGATTCTTTTTCAAATTTCAAAGGCTGTCTCCAGGATATAGCACACTGGATGAACACCAATAAATTAAAACTGAATGCCAATAAAACTGAAGTCATCTTCTTCAGCAAGGGTCCCCCCCCCGCCCCTGAACTCTGGTGGCCCACGGAGATGGGCCCGCCCCCCTCACCAAGTCACTCGGCAAAAAATCTTGGAGTGAGATGGGATGATAACATGTCCTTTTCATCCCATGTCCAACAAGTGGCCGGGTGCTGTCTTAGCAAGCTGAGAAACCTCCGAAAAATCCTAAGGCTCTTACCGGAGAGTTGTAGAAAAACGGTTGTCCATGCGACTGTCACCTCACGGCTGGACTATGCCAATGGTTTATACCTGGGCCTCCCAAAATACTTGACTCACAGGCTTCAGGTAGTTCAAAATGCGGCTGCGAGACTGTTACTGCGAATTCCTTTCAAGCAGTCAGTCTCTCCGCATCTTCGAACCCTGCATTGGCTACCAGTAGCCAACAGGATAAAATTCAAAGCTTTGACGCTTGCGTTCAGATCTCTGTATGGCTCCTGCCCACAATACCTGAAAAACCGCCTTCCTAGATACTTTCAAAGCCGTGCACTACGATCCAATGACCGTGTCCAACTGGTCATCCCGCGGGCAAAAAAGGCCCGGCTAGGCGGTCGGACCTTTTCAGCCAACGTCTCCGCTTTGTGGAACTCCCTGCCACAAGTTATCCAACAGGCCCCCTCCGAACCCTGCTTTAGGAAATTGCTAAAGACCTGGCTCTTCTCCCAGCCACGCTAGCTCTCATATTTTTATGCCTAAGGTTATCAGTGATCTACTAGCGCCGGGACACCTCCTCGCGAGGTAGCTGTTCGCGCTGTATAAAATCCAGTATTATTATTATTAAAGTATATGTGTAACACTTATTAAACTAAAACAGTGTAAACACCACACATAAATTATCCACAAATGGTTGAAAATATATGGATCTTTATTTAATGAAGACAACAAGACCAAAATGAAAAAATCCAGTAAGGATATCTTGAAGTATAGCGCTTGGAGTCAAAAAGCGTCAAACAGTGCTATCTGGTCATGCTGGATCAGGTAAAATCTGAAAAGTCAAGCTGACCGGTGGAGTGTAGTTCAGATACAGGAGCCCTACAGGTCCCGCTGAAAACAGTACATTTCCTGAGGATGTGTCGATGGCGAAAGTACCATGCGTCGGTTCCCAGTCATGCTGCTGGGTAGGTGCATCATCGTCGGGTCTCTCAGACAGGTACCGCATCGTCATTGGACCCCTTTGTGATGCAGGCGATGTGTCATCATCAGGCCTCGCAGTTAGGTTCCACGTTGTTGTCGAGCTGTGCAGGGATGCCCTCAAAGTTTCACTGCGTCAACGCAGAAGGAAAATGTGTCAGTTCTGATAAGCGCAAAGCATGCGATGTGTGGGTCTTTGTAGAAAAACAGCTGCAGAATCTCCTTTCAAGGCCCAAGACTTGATTGGCACCTCTTGGCAGGGCAGGGCTCACAATTGGCAGAGTCCAGCCACTGAACAGAGTTGAAGGATGCCAAGCCAGCAACTGGTTCTGGGTATGTATAGATTCAGGCACAGCAGAGCAGGAGTCCAGCATACTCATCAGAGTCCAGCAGAGTGGCATTCCTTTTTAGCAGCACAGCTGTCCATTTTCCTGGCAGAGTGTTCCCAGGTCCAGAGTGTACTGAGTTGGTGGTGTCATTGGTCCAGTACTTAAACCCATTTGTGGCTATGAACTGGGGAAGACTTGAAGGAGAGGCCATTGAAGTTCACAAGGTCCCTGCCCTTCCTGCCCTGGCTCCAGGCTCCAGACTCACTGCAGGTGGGTATGCAGCTCTTTGTGTGGGACAGACACAGCACTATTCAGGTGCAAATGTCATCTCCTCACTCCCATCCAGCTCAGGAAGGTCCATCAGCCTGTTGATTGGCCATCGGGATGTGTATGCCACACCTCAGCTCCCTTTCTGTGTGACTGTGTCGAGAGAATGCACAAAGCCTAACTCTGCTACTTCCCAGATCCAGCTCTGTGGTATCCAGAACTGAGAGCTGTGATCCTTGGAATGCTGCAATGGTATTATTAGATTGTTTGGTTTTAGGTTTAAACCTATAATAATTGATAAAACCCCACTGAAACGGAAATAGACCTTGCCAGTGTAAACACTGAAAAAACACTTGCACAACCACAAACTAAATGCCATTCAAAGAAAGGAAAAGGAGAGTGAAGGAGTAATTTTTTTCTTCCTGAAGGGGCCAATACAATGTAACTTTGTTATACAAGCTACCAGCAAGAAAGACTGGGCTAACACTGTGGTCTTTGGTCTAAAGTTTAGAAGCATGTTTTCGGTCTTGTTTAATTATTTTCTAAATTGAAGAGAATCAGGAAATATCAAAATTATATTTGATATTTGGGTTGCGTTTCATTCTTTCACTGATAGGTAAAATGGCTGGTTTTATAAGAATCTTTCCCAATATGTGCCATCACATTTACCCACAGAACGGGTAAAAACCCTTGATACATCAGCCCCCTTTTTCTAGTGAGTCAGTACTGATAGTAGGTGAATTGCCAACACCTCAGGCTTTAAACATTCAATGCAAGGTATAGTGACAAGTATATGTGAAGAGAATGCTATCACAAAGCAGCTGGGACAGTGGTGAAAACATGACGCCAGACTTTTGGAAAACGTGGAACGCAGTGTCACTTGGAATGCTGCAGCAAAAAGGTTCTTTCCAAGATCAACAAAGATTGGAGGGATATTGTTTGTATTTGCAGTGATTCAGCTACGTATATGAAAAAGTTATGTGATGGCCTCTCAAACTCAATACCTGAGCTGAAGTGCTTCCCTGTAGGAGATCCTTGCCACATGTTAGATGGTAAGCTGAAAGCTTCTTTACAATCTTCAGAGTTAATGAAGAATGCTATTGATTTTTTTAGTCCATTCTAGTGCACTGTTTTGTTGTGCGCTGGAACTAAAACACAACATTTCTCATTTAGTGCTGTGTGTGGCATCAAAGAAAGAGTTATCCCAACTGTGTCACGTAACTGATGGTCCAAGGGACTGTAAATACTATATTATCCATGTGGCAACCGTATACAGAATTTTTACTGCGTGGTGATGCCAAAAGCAAAAAATGCAAGGATATTTGGTTGCAGATTGATAGTGATGTGAAAAAAAGTACACTCTACTGCATTCTTAGATTTTTACAAGGAAACATAACTGCTGTAGTGGACATAATAAAAAAACTAGTGGCTGCCAACACCCTTGTCTGCCAAGTGTTCAGCATAATTGGTGTAGATGTGAAACATCTCCTTGAGAGTAGGCTGGGCGACACCTTTAGTGACTTTGGCACTGCACCATGTTCCATGTTAGAGTGCTTGCCACTTGGTAAGCAAATCAATGTTGAAGAGCAATTCAGGAACTTTTATTTTACAATGTATGAGAAATGGCTTGCAATGATGCAGAGAAATGTCCCTTCAGCAACCATGGCATTTGAAGTCAAGGAAACCTCACTGTGGTACTCTGTACAAGTTCAAGATCCCTTCCGTAAATGAGAATTTTCTTTCTAGTTTTAAAAGTGCCACTTCATTTCGGACCACTACAATAACTCTGAGAGAATAAGCACCCAGTTCAATGCAAATGTTGCAGAACCTGCCCAAGTGCACCAGTTTTGGCATGGCGAGCTATGTCAGTGGCCAAAGTTAGGAAATTGTGTATTGGCTGTTTTGGCATTGCCCAACTCAAGTGCCAATGTTGAGAGGGCCTTTTCACAGAAAAGATTTTACATGGGAAGGAAAAAACAAGCGCACATGACCAAAGACTCACTGAAGAAGTATTGTATGGTGTAGTACAATAAGCTTGATTTGCAAAAATGTATTTGGACCTCATATACACTGTACGTACACTGTTTATATACCATGCCCTATCAGTGCAGAAAGCAAGCCATAATAAAAGCAAAACGTCCCATAAACACCGGAAAAACACTGTTTCTGTTGTTTTTGATGGCACGAAAATGTGTAACCACTGATAACACTGTTTTTTAAGGTAGTAAAACCACTTTAAAACACGTAAAAAAAACCACCAGAATTTACCAACAATAGAAACTGAAAACAGGAAAGCCTAGGTATTATTGTTAATTAACTAAACACTGGGCTACTCATTGAGACAGATGTGCCCGGGTATATCTTATTTTTGGTTCTTTTTGGAAATATTCATATTTATAAACATTTAATAGCTATGTAAGTATGAGAATAATCAATAGCATTTCACTTTTAAGAACTGAGTTGATCGGACTAATACAATTCATTAGCTTGAATAAAATTCAATATATACATAAGACAATCTGTACGATATTCATCACACAGAAAAGGTGAAAAATTGCATTTTGACGTAATGCTCAAGTGCTCATTATATGCTTTTTACATTTTTTAAATGAACAAATCAGTTTGTTCCAAAGACTCTCTATCCAAATGTCTACACTCAAGGTGGATATTTTTAACCCAAATTATATCTGCTTTTCCCATTAAACCAAGATTACAAAAAATAGACGTCCTTCCAAAATCATCATAGAGTTAATATAGTGAAGCCAGAGGATTTTTGTATAGCTTTCACTCCTTGGGCAGTCTAGAATGCCCATTTGATTAAGTTTATTATTAAGATTAGTTCAAATAGAAACCTAGCGTAAAAGAGGGGTCAATTTGATCACATCATCCAAATATATTAAATGAAGCTCCTCTTGACAAAAATAGTGAGGGCTTCTAGGGTAACAAAAACAGGCAACAGCACAATCTATTCTCTTCAAGCTGTAAATTGACAGTTTTACTATAGCACCCAAATCCAGCTCTAAATGCAACAATAGAGATGCACTGGGCTCTATAAAGTACTAGGATTGGGGCAACGGGCATGCTGCCTAAATTAGAACTTGTTGCACTGTGGAGCAGTACAGGGTGACCAGGTCAACCAATTATTGAATACTACCCCTAAATGAGGAAATTGAGGGATGCTGCTGAGAGCAGTATTATCAATGGATATAGAACACATCTTAGGGGCGTACGGACCACAGGACAAGACACAAGATTTGATTACGTTTGTGTTGAGTCCGATGTCATCCATGAAGCTGGCAAAAATGTTTAAACTGTTGGGGGTCCAATCAAGGATAACAGCATTGTCGCATAAAGTAAACAGACAGTGGTCTAGTGGCATGTCCTGGCCACAATTTACTAAAACAAAACTCAAATTGTTGCTTTATAGAATGAACACAAGCGTGGCCAGAAGGCAACCTTGAAGAATTTCTAGCTCCAAATTTACAGGACTATTTAGTTCTCCATAATTCTCATGTTGGATTTATGCAGAAAGATTTGAATGAAGTAAGCCCAAAAAATTCACATTAGGAAGTTCAGACCCCAGATCCACTAAATGTTTCCAGAGCTTCCAACTGTCCACCTGATGGAAAGTGCTTGAGATTTCCATGAAGACCAAGTACAGTGGGCAGCCTTTAATGAAGTTGTACTTTCCAATAAAAAGGTTCAGATTCATGCATTGATCCACTTTACCTAGGCCTTCCCTAAAACCATATTGTACATCATATTAGATTCCACTTTCTATAGCCCAGTTCAGAATTGTGCAGTGCAACACCCATCACTTTATCCAAGAAGTCAATCAGTGAAATTGGCCTATATCACCCCGGGTCACCTATGTTGCCTTTTAAAAAAAAATATCCAGACAATAGTGGATAATCCCCAAAAATGTGGTAAGCCAGACTTGCAAGAGCCATTTAGAACTTTAGTGATTAACAGGGCCCAAATATCTATGTTGGCCTTAGACAGGTCTACTGGAACTTTATCAAGTTTCAGGGCTTCGTTAGTGAGACTAAGAACTAAGGCTAGGGTCACCACCTGATGAAGGATATTTAAACTAATGAGGGTGGTAGGAGTCCCGATGTCACCAAATCCATGGTAGTGGCCATCATATCATTATTGCATAAAACCGCTTCAAAATGGGATATCCAGCTACAAGCTGAAATGTGAGTCCCCAAGTGGGATAGGGAACTAGCACTATTTACTATCTCATTATTTCAAAATAGTTTTTGGTGTTTATCACAACAGGTTGTCATCATATCTGCCCAATGCATATTTCTAATTGAGGCTTTGCTAAATGAAATGGCCATTTTGAAGCGAGCCTTTCCGTTTGCATGGGAGCAAGAAGAATAAAACCACCTTGGGGTGCATTCAGTGATATCATGATCTGATTTAATAAGACAGCACCAAATCAAACAGTTGAGCTCAATGAAGACCTTCACCAATTTCTCACTGCATGCCTCGGAGGAGACACATGTATAAAAAAGGTCAAGATGGTTTTCTACAAGACTGTTTAAAAAGACAATAGGATCTGGAAGCTTTCTTGCTCAGTCAAGCCCATTCTCCTTGGTGGCTAACCATCCCTTGCCCTTGGCGGGAATGAGGTGACCAGTATCAACAGGTAACACATAGTTCACAGTACGGGGTTGTGTTTCCCGTAATTTGTGTCTAAAACCTCCCCACCTGGATAGTGACTAAACATACTTCTAGATAAAAAGTTACAATCTATCGTTGAGAGGCAACCCAGTTCAAAGAAAGATAGAATAGAGTTGGCCTAAGACGTCTAAGTTTTCAGGGTGTTATAAAGGTCCCACTTGATGATAAGGCTACAGAGCTTGGAACCCTGACCATCAGTTTCAGTATCTGGATATCAAACTTTGCCTGAACATCATTACTAATAAATGTTACAGTATTTCCATGTATATTTGTATTGAAATTGCTGCAGATAATCAAATTAGACTAGTAGCACTTGCATTTAAAGCCAATGCTGTCAGCAAGATTAAACAAATCTATGTAATTACGATTTGCAGTTTGAGAACAATCATTATCATAAAACTTACTAAGCAGAAAACAAAATTTCTCAAATTAACAAAACAAAATGGTACCCATCTATGTTTTATGGGAAATTGAGGGATTTGAGCACCTAAATATAGATTAATCCCTAAGGAGAGCCCCCTCCTTGCTCTATCCGACCCAGAATGTATTTCCACTTTAGAATAGCAAAGATATTCATCAAAAAACAACTTAGTCATGGCCCATGTCTCTTGAAACAAAATAATATTGAAACATATCAAAAATGAGGACCATTCTGCTATATTAATGAAGCTATTGACTATTGAGGAACAATCATTTCTGATCTTGAATTAGCTCTATTCCTTTTTGGACTAGCATTTCATTCCCACCGGTTCTAAAGCATGAGATATATTTATTAACATAGATATAAATGTATGTGTAATGAAACACTCTTAGGACCAAACTCTTTAAGGTACTCCCTGGAATGGGGTTACCTTAGATTGCACTGAGCTTTGTTTTTAAAGGAACAACAAAATCTGCAGCCTCTATAGTCTGCCCTGGAACAAGAGCGCTTCTCAGGTTTAACAACAGAAGTTCACATACACTACATTGTTTTGTTGCAAGTCAGTTCCTGGGTGTTTTGGCATCATGCTATGTGGAGATAATGGGTTCTTCTCACTTCAGTCTCTATACTTCTAGCCTTTGTGCTCTTCCAATATCCATGTATGCATCCTAAAGCCTTTCACCTTTCTAGTGAATAATCCCAATATATTTGTCATCTAAGACATACAGATATCAAAAATAGTAGCTGCTATTACTACCCGGGACTTTTTTTATCTGTAGACTTTGTTACCTTTTTGCTCAGTGGTCATGATGCTAAGAGCAAGTTCCCAACATTGGACTCTAATCGCCATACTTACTATCTGTATTTTTTACTCCTTGTTCTGGTCCTGTTCCCTCAAGAGCATGGAAGGGAAGCTGGAATGGTGAAAGATGGGACATAAGTCATCATCCTTATCATAATATTCATGCAGCAAGCACTGCTGACAGAGATCTTAAGGTGCTCAAGCCTTACTGTAGAAGTCATATTTAGTGTCTAGTGAATGGGTATCTTTAGTAGAACTTTATTACAAGATTCAACAACATGCTACAGTTGGAGCAAGACCACGGAAGACAGTCAGGGCTCCATCATCTCTCTGTACTGACTGGTGGTTGGAGGACTACGTCTCATCAATGTTAAACTTAGCTCCAGCTTCACATTTGAGAATTAGGCCACGGATGTGACATAGTGGGCGTCATCTGTAGTTTTTATTGCTGTATTCTTCTACTCCCCCAAAAGACACTGGACCTAATTCACAAAGAGCATCTTAAAGATATCAGCAGACACGTATGTTCAAGCACAGCTGTCTTTTTCACACATTTAAGGAATTCACAAAACCCACAAAGGTTAGGCCAGGAAGCTGCAGCATTAGTAGCTTCTGAAGTGTAATCAGGAAGACAGATTTTTGACTTTTGTTTTCTGCAGTCCCTGGTATTTGTACAATACACAAATATACACAGGGCACAATCACACATTGGCAAATTCTAGCTTCTTTGTGCAATAACAATTGTTTTCTTTATTACCAAGAAGACAAAATTTTTACCCTGAGGTATATCTCCTTCCCCTACACACATACATGATATTTCTGGAGTATTCCATCCTTCTTCCCACCCTGTAAAGTGATTTACTCAGGTCTCTGTTATGAATACATTTCTGATCATTGTCAGTGGGAGTTTGTGAATGGCCACTAACTAATCTTTGTCACTGTTCAAAAACTTTCAAGGCTGCGTATGCCTTGCAACATCCACGCTACATAATGTGGCATTATTCGCGGTATTGGGGCAGTACTAGGCTGGATCATCTTGCTGGGCTGGGGTGCAGGTCACCATCTGCAATGTAGCACCCATGTGAAATGATTTAAATCAGGTACAGAAAAGAAAACAGAGTTAGGAGCACATAGCTTGCAAAACGCCTAACCTAAAATTCACATCCTACCCTAACACATTCTGAAGACAATAATGGTAAACAAAAGTATTTGAGGAAGTCCAGTTCGCTGCCAGTCATACCTCAGCAATGGACACCCCACACACTTCAGCCCAGGAGGCTGCCACACCTCTTGTGGAACGGCCCTACACCCTAGCCGGTGGAGGAGCACCCAAAAGAGAATAAGCCAGCTCAATCAGCTGCTTTAACCACCAGCTAATGGACAAAGAGGAAGCCCTATACCCCTTTGAAGTAGATGCGAAAGAAACATACCAGGCCTCCGACTTCCGAAAAAGCTTTGTGTGATCCAGAATCATAAAAAGAGCACGTTTCACACCCAACATGGACCTGTCCTAGTCCCCTGAAGAGCCAGGAACATCCAGAAAGGCTGGAAGAATCAACTTCTGAGACTTATGGAATAGGGATGCCACTATAGGCACAAAAGAGGCATCCAACAGCAAAACCACACCATCTTTGGAAAAAGACAAGTAAGGGGTCCTGGCCATAAGAGCACCCAACTCCCCAATCCACATATCCAAAGTGATAGCCACCAAAACAAAAAAAGTGGCAAATTTAATGTCAACCAACTCCAATGGCTCAAAGGGGGCCAACACCAGATTCTTCAACATCAAAGGCAAATCCCACAACAGGAAAAGGGGCTTCCCCACAGGGCGGGTAAAAGAGAAACTGCGCAGCAACCTGACCACCAGATCATCCATATTTGTCAGATTACTCCAGGGAGCCCGAAAAGCATTTATGGCAGCTCACTGGTCTTCCAACGTTGAGATGGCTAGGCTCTTCTCAAAGCCCTCACACAAAAATCGTAACACATCTGTCAGGCAACAGGCCAAGAGAGGCAGAGTGAGGATTCCACATCAATGGCCAAAATACCCCCAATGACACTCATAAGACGTCAGAGTGGAAGGACGACAGGACTGCTGAATAGCCAGAGTCAGGTGTTGGGGCAGCCTTCACCGCTGCAACACCCTCCTCTCAACTTCCAGACGAAAAGCCGGAGTTGCTGAAGAGCCAAAGCCGGAACAGCCCGCAGAGGGGAAGGGAAGCATAACACCATCCAAGGACCCTGACCAACCATCAGCCTGAGACAAGGGAACCAAGACTAAAAGGGTCAAAAGGCCACAACCACAATCACCAAATGAGCCAGAAACTGGGAACCAGAGCAATCGGACGAAAAGCATATAACAGGTGGTTGGGCCAAGGCACTGTCAAGCCAGTCCCCCACCTGAGGTGCCCGACAACAAAACCGTGGAACCTGAGCATTGTGTCCGGTAGCAAAAAGTTCCAGAAAGGGTGCAACAAATCTCATGCTCACCTTCTGTAACACCTCCCTGGTCAGACACAGCTTGGGAGAGGAAGGGAAGAACTGGCTCAGGGTATCAGCCACCCCATTGTCCACCCCCGAACATACACAGCTTGCAGGGGCAGAAGGTGTTGTTCCACCCAGAAGAACAAAGGCTGAGCAACCGGAGAGAGGGACTGGAACCAAAACCTCCCTTGATTGTTCAAATATGCCACAGTACCCTGGGTGTCAGAACGCTCAAACAGGTGGTGATCCACCAGCCACCAACGGCCATGGACACAGCCATCAGCTCCCTCAAATTGTAGGACCTCCACCACTCCCTCAGAGACCAGCGAGCCTGCAAGGACCTGTCCCCCAGAGGTGCACCCCAATTAAATGCGCTGGCATCCATCGTCAACACCAACAGGGGTTCGGGCTGCAACGGCACACCCTGCTCTGGATGGACCACCCGAGAGACAGCAGATACAGTCACAGAGGGCGGAGATGAAACCTGGTCCAAGGCACCAGAAACACTGACGCTGACATGTACCCCAACAACCGCAACCACAGGCAAACAGACAGACAAGACTTGATCTTCACGTCCAGGGCCATGAAATGGATCCGAGCAATCGGCAGAAACACCCTGTTGAGGTTGGTGTAGAACCCGGCCCCAATGAACGTCCTGTCCTGAAGACACTTCTCCCAGTTCAGGAGAAACCCATGGGCCCTGAGAGAGGCACACACTATCTCCAGATGCCTCAGGATGAGCTCCTCAGATGGAGCATGGAGGAGCCAATGGTCCAGACAAGGGTCCAATTAGATCCCTTGGAGATGAAGGGAGCCCACCAGATGGGCCACCACCTTGGTAATCAGCCTGGGGGGCCGACCTCAGGTCAAACAGAAGGACCAGAAACTGGTAATGAACCCCCAGTATGCTGAACCTCAGAAACCTCTGGCAGAAGGGATGAACGGGCACATGATATTAAGCATCCTGCAAGTCAAAGGTGCACATCAGATGGTCCTTCAGCAAAGGGATAATCTGCTGCAGGTTCTCCATCTTGAAGGGGAGATGAAACACAGACTGGTTCAGAGCATTCAAATCCAAAACCAGCCGTAAGCTAGGAGGGGGGCCTTAACCTTCTGGTCCCGCCCTCAACCAGCAGTGGAGTGACCCTGAGATTTGGGGTACTGCTTCCTGGATGAGGAGAGAAAGGGAAAGGGAGATTTGGCTTAAAGGATAGTCCCTCTACAGCCGTGCTCTTGAGGTAAAAGGAATGTTTCTTTTCCTTGAACAACTTATGTATTTGTCCTCCAATTTGGCTACAAACAATAAACACCCCTGAAAAGGCAACCGCAGAGCAGATGCCTTTTAGGCATAATCTGCCAGTCCTTAAGAACAATATTGCTGCAGCCAGTCACACAAGCCTCTCCAGCAAGGGCTGAAGCCCTGACCACATCAAAGGAAGTATCCAAAAGATATTCAACCTGGCACTCAAACTGATCCAGCAGCCCGGCGCAGTCAGAAGCATTGTTCAAGAGTCTGAACAACACCTTGAGATCTGTCAGCAAAGATTGCACCACATAAATACCATAGATTCCAGCCCGAAGAGTGAAATGGGAAGCAAGCTAGACCTTCCGAAGGAAGGCATCCACCTTTTTATTCACCGCATCCTTGATGACCGCATCTTCCGTCAAGGAGGTCCGCCCCACCAGACTTGCCACAAAGAGATCTATGGGAATGGCATCAGGAAGGTCCTTCTGCATATTCTGCAAGGGGTCCAATTTTGCTATGAAGTGGGGCAACATTATCTTATCTTGGTACTTCCACTCCCTTTTGAGAACCTCAGAAATATACTGATGCACAGGCACATCCAAGGATGCTGAACTCAGGAACTGCCGCAACAGGCCTCCAGATGACGTTGAAGGCATCTCCTCATCCGGGAAACCCATATTAGAATTCACATGCCTGATCAAGTCTGGCAGCATATCCCTGGACACATACTTGCCATTCAGATCCTCAGGCCCCTGCTGCTCCTCCTCAGACCCTGAAGAAGAAGGAGACGGAACATAACCCTTCTCTTTAGTCTTAGGGGAATCCCTCATTTCCAACAGCGTCTCCCGGATAAACCTTCCCAATTTAGCACCCCCGCACTTCCTGCATTTGGAGGGGAAGAAGAAGAGCTGGAGAAACTAGAGAGCGAAGAGGAAGACTCAGTACCATGATTCCTCTTCCTGGTGTGCTCCCGATAATCTGATATCAGTAGAACCACACCCACAGCAGTAAACACCCACTGGAAGCCGACAAGACCACACAAGCATACACCCGCTAAGCGGTACTCACCCCAGGCAGAAATACCCTTCCATCTCTGAAACTCGGAAGGCATCCTGTCCCCAGGCCTGCTCAGACATGCCCACCGCAACTGGCATACCTGGACCTAGCCCGATGGTCCTTCATGCTAGGGTCGGAAGTCAGGCACCGCCAGAGCACACCCTGTCCAGCTCCGATGCGCTAAACATATCCCACAAATTCTTCTCAGCATAATCCGGAAAGCAGGCACCGCCGGGGCACACCCAGTCCAGCTCCGAAGTGCCCATCACCATCAGTGTCTGCCAAGCAGGCCCGGCCCGCCAGCAGATGCCACAGTGACCCGGAAGCAATGGCCGGACTTAGGCTTGATGTGTCTCCTGGCAAGCCCTGCAGGCCGAGAGTGTCCCAGATGTCGGAAATGGCTGCGTCACGAACACCCCTGCTCCTGCCCAGCAAGAGCAGCCCAGCCCTCGTTCCATTTCTGACAAAACAGAAAAAAAGAACAGAATGGCAGCTGGGTAAGTCTAGTTTATGTACTCCCGGTGGGAGGGGGTGGGGTAGGGGGACCCAGCAGTCCTTATGTTCTATTCTCTGTCGGGAAGATACTAGATCTCCATTAGTTATGAATGGTACAAGGACCTAGGGGCAATTGCTTCATGAGTATTGTTTATGTTTTCCTTTATTCCCTCTCGCAATTGAATATTTAGGAGTAATGTGTATGGTTGTGATGGAATCGCGCCATTATCATTTATTGTCCAGATTGTGATAGAGCGCCATGTGATTTTGAGATTTGTAGGGGTGCATCATATTCACTGTTAGTCGGCAGCCGCATATAATTGATGTATACCTAGAAGCGTCATAGAAAATATTTGCTATAATCATGTAACATAGAAGTGTTAGAATGTAATAACGTTTTGTGAAGTTTAACATTGCAAGTTATCGCGAATGCATTCATTACAGCGTAGCTGATTAGTTTCACGAATATTGTAATAGAGAAAATGTGTGTCATGTTAGAATTACATTTGTAGGTTGCTTATTTACATGATGGTAATGTAGAATTAATGTCTAGAATGTGATTTCGTAGAGTGTTTAATCTTGTAAGGCCTAACCGCATATGTAGAAGAGAAGGCCTGTTTATTTCTTATTTTAGCCATGTTGTAGGCCTGTAGGGTTTTCTTGGTTAAGGTTTGAGTTGCAGCGAAGTGTAAAACTTCAGGATACGAAGAGTTTTTCTTTTTCGTTCCCATGTTTCTGTTGCAGGTGCAAGGACATTTAGCTCGTTAGTGAGAATAAGTCTTTGTTTTAGGAGTTGAGATACGGTGTGGAGCCAACAGGGGAGTGCATTGGAATGTGCAACTGTAACTCTTAGTATGGAAGGTGCCTCGGACCCAAGGACAAGCTAACGGACGATGGAAGATGGACAGCTTTGGATGGAAATTTACCGGAGGTAGACCTGGCTGAAGAGGGGTGTCAAAGGGCGTGTTCTGAACTATTGGAGTTTTGTATTAGGGACAGTGCCCCGTGGGTGGAGCAGACGAGGCTTAGGCGGGAAGCTAGAAGGAGCATCAAAGATCGAGCTCTCGCTAAGTGAAGACTTCTTAGGGAGTTTCACTTCTGACACCTTTTTCAGTGATTCTCTTGCATGGGAGGGAATGCTAAGTAGGATGCCACTTTAGAAAAGAGTAGGGACAGAAAGGTTTTGACTGATGATTCTCAGCATTCACATCAGTATTTCGATTTTCTATTTGATGCTTTTCGAATCCGGAATTCTTCATAGGCTAGCTTTTGTGTTAGTGCCCATTTATCTTTTGTGCCTTGTATTAAGGTGCCTTTATGTTCAGATGTTTTTGCTCATAATAAAATCTCGGAAATTCTAGATCTTGAGTCATTAGTCCTTTAATGATGTCAACCTGTAGTAGTTATCTGTTGATAATTGTGTTTATTCCCTCTACGCTATTTGGCAAGTAAAAAGATCCTGGTGTCCTGAAAGGGTTCTTGTAGATAATTGGGTAGACAAGAATCCGGCCCTATCAGTTGTATTTTTAAACTAAACATATTTATGCTTGTGGGCGAGCTCATAATGGAACATTTTTCTTTTAATCCGTGAAATGTTCACTCTGAAATCCCAGTGTAATTTCATTGTACCTTGAACCCTCAAATGCTTTATCAAACACAATGCCAAAAGTAATCATGTTTATTAGGATGGAAAAGATGTCAGGAATGGATTAACTACAATGATTCCAAAACTGTTTCATGCTGGCTTTGTAGCATGGAGTTTCAGCATATATTTACTTTTGTTTTATGCAAAGTATTATAACAAGGAGGACGAGGCTATTGAAGAGTGCTTTTAAAACATAAATGTTTGAAGGATTAGATATTTGTTAGGGATATGTAATTACAAACTTTCTGTGAAATAGTCACGTTTGTTGTGGGCAAGTCGTTTTAAAGCATATTTTGTGGATGTAATTAATGTTCTGACATACTTTTAGTTCTGCCAACTATTTACTTCATAAGTGTATACCACGATGTGTTTATTAATGCACAAAATTAGCATAATACCACTATTAAAACAATGTATGAAAATTCCTCAAAGCACTGAATAGTTATGGAGCATTTACGTGATACAAACCATCCTATTTACACCTGTTAACATCTTGCTATCTAGATCTTGTCTCTGTGTTACACGTGTGGATGTGTACTTTCTTAATATATTTGTAAATAAATTCACTAGTAATCTAATCTAATTTAGCTTGAGAAATGCAAGAAAATTATGTACAAAAAAAAATATTTCCAAAACGTGCGGCCACAAACAAACTAGCTGCAAAATGCAAAGCTCTAATGGTAGGATAAAGCTTTCGACTACAAGCGATGCTGACTACATGTTATATGTTATTTGTTATATGTTAAATGTCATGTCATATGCTGTAAAAAAATAATAAAAATCTATTGAAATTAAAAAAAAAAATTTTTAAAAAAGCTTTCGACTGGCCAGTTGATAATGTGCGACATTTAGTGCTTCTCTTCAGTGAAGGAATACAGAATATGTTTCTCTATTTTTCCAAAATAAATGCTATGATGTATTTTTTTTGCAAACTCTAAATATGTGTCAGAGTGTGTTGCTTTCTTGCAATTTAACTTTAAAATAATTTTCACTGCGACTTTCTTTCCAAGATACATCTATAGTGGCTGTCTTGATTTTAATAAGAAAAGCTTCATATGGAAAGTTTTGCAGACTCTGATTATTAATCTTAGTATTACCAAGAATTACAGGAGGTTTCCATGAATAATACTTTGCAACTTCACATGAAAGTCTTTTGAGCCCCTTAATGATGCACATTCTGGATGGAGGTCATTATTGCTTTTTGGTGTCCTCTGCTCTCTCAGCGGTTTGTGTCATTATCGCGAAATGTTGAACATCCTTGAGGCCTAGGCAGATGGTGCTAGGCTGGTTCATGTTAATCTTTTTCAGCCATTTGCTGA
This sequence comes from Triturus cristatus, assembly GCF_964204655.1. Taxonomy (NCBI): domain Eukaryota; kingdom Metazoa; phylum Chordata; class Amphibia; order Caudata; family Salamandridae; genus Triturus; species Triturus cristatus. Next base: position 116,081,133 of record NC_140588.1, read on the forward strand.
TCTCCATATTAAGAAAAGGAAGTATAGAAGTAAGGCAGTCATTTAGACCCTGTGGGCTATTCTCTGTTCATCTAGTTCAGCAGAGGGATGTACTCTGCTGCCCTGGTGGAAATGTAGACTCCCACACGCCTACACGGAGGAAGAGCCCAGTACCTGCAGAGGAGCCACCACTATGGCGGCTTCTCTGATGGCACTGACAGATTGCTGAGAGGCTGCTATGCTTCATGCCGCTGATCAGCAATCATTTTTGTTTTACAAAAACAAACTCCTGAATCAGGAGTTTGTTTTTAAACAGAAACATTTATGACCCTAACACCATGCCAGTTTTCTCCCATGCTTTAGGGAAAATGTTATTTAATTTTTGTTCCAAAAAATGCACACCAGAACTTAAGACAGATGGTCTGAGGTGCTTGCAATGAGGGCGACTAGTCTATCAGGCTGGCAGTGTAAGGCTTCTACTGGCAGAGCAGGCGGGGGCATCAACACCAGAAACATAAAGGTATGGTCTTGTCTTAATAGAGATTGCAGTTTGGTGGACAGAAGCTCCTCTCCCTTTGTGGTCGAGTACCCTGTCTGCCAAACTGGAAATATGGCCATATGTTTTGATCATACCATTAAATGTCTATCTATGTGTATTTAGGTCTCACCAATGGGCTGTTGTTTGAGAGACATTATGTTTACTTAGGGTGCTTAGAGCCCACCCATTCCTTACTATTGGCTGGCTTCATAGCTATTCTAATTTCCTTTCCTCTCTTTGATCAGTGCATCCTGGATTCACTTCCTCTTCGTATGTTTGTCCCTTCTCTGGAGTATGGCCCAGTGTCCAGGGTGAGGTCCTTCCACTACTGACGCTTTTTTCACTGTACTTTACTCACGCTTTTTTCACTGTACTTTACTGTACTTTTTTTTTTTTCACTTGGTGCACTCCATATAAGTGCATGTCCTTGCAGGCCATCTCCCCATTCCTTGTCATTACTTACCCCCTCCCATGTACCCGCGTTTGTTGCTTGACCCATTGTTGTTGCTTCTCCCATCATTGTTTCTCTCTAACTTTGTGTCATATTTCTGTTTTACTATGTTTTGAAAAGCGTGATTAAATTAAATACAAACCACTGAGCTCTATTGGTCTTACATGCAATGGTCGTATTTCAAAGATAGAGCGGTGAAACAATTTATTACAATTGCAAGGAACTGTGTGTGTGATTGTCCAAGAATCACACAATTTGGTCAAGCAGGGTAGCCAGGACCACAGCTCACTTGTTTTGGTACCACAACTGGCAATTAGTAAACTACATATCCTATCTTACTATATCAGTTCTGGAGTTCTTTATGTTTTCATTTGGTTTGTCCAGATGCTTCTTACACAGGGCGTGATTCACAAAGGTAAAGTACATATTTGTGTGAGTTTACTCATATTTGGTATTCACAAAATTGCAATTGAATTGCAAGTTTATGACAGCAGAGACTCCGCAGTCAGGGCGGAGAGCTCCGCACATAAAAAGATGGGACAAGCCAATCTTTTTATGTGCAAAGTTCTCAGCCCCAACTACAGAGTCTTAATAGTTGTAAACTTACTATTTCATTGTACTTTTGTGAATACCGAAGCAGAGTAAACTTACACAAATGTGTAAGTTTACCTTTGTGAATCAGGTCCATAGTCTACAGACAACTTCAGAGCGCACCCCCCCAATGCGGTGGACACAATTTAAACAAACGGTGAAATTTTTTATTATATAAGTGTGCGGGATATCCATAATCATGTTTGTGATGGAAATATGTAAAACAACAAAACTGTAAATTAGTATATTGTATTATTCCAGTAAATACATATTTTTTACCTAAACTGTGTGAACATTTATTTCTTCCTCAGTAAGTGATGGGTGTCACTTCAGCTGGATACATAAACATATTTCCTTTGGTGAAGACTTCTGAACTTAGAAACATAATGAACAATGCTTACAATTTTAAACCTCACCCACCGGAAATGACCTGTCTTCATTAAACAATTTTTACTCACTGTGTCAACATTCGGGGTATGAAAGTCCAAGTCACCCCGGTGGCCTTGTTGCACACAGATCTTAAAGTCGGGTACATTGACCAGTTGAGCTAAGTCACCATGTCTGATTTCCAATCAGGTTATCACAGAGCCTCAAATGCTAAAACAAAACGTGTCCACAGGATGATGAACTTGGAAGCCCCCAACCACCTCACTCCATCCTCATCCCCATACCATGTACCCCACCAGGGGTCTAACACAGTCCAGTGTTCAGAGGTCGCCAGACCCCTGAGGTCATTTTGTGACCCTCCAACCCATTCTTATTTGATACATTTATTTCACTTGAACTTATTAAAGACACATGCCATCAATTTACAAAAAGCAGAGTCAATGTAAGTTCCATCCTTACAAAACCCACTAACTAAACAGAAAAAATAAACCTGATTGTAACATTATCAGCGATCTCAGTTCCACTGTCCTTCCCCCTGTCACTGCTTGCCACGTCTGTCCAACACCTCTATCCTATTCTTTCTTGGCCTTTCCCCCTGCTTTCTTCCGATAGAAAAACAAGCGCTATGACATGGCCAGCACTAGCCCAGTCATATCACTTTTTTTTCTAACTTTAAGCTATGCTGCACAGCATCCGTGCCGTTGTGCAACATGGCTAAAACACTTTGACAATGCCAATTGCTGTCAGATACGTGAGACCTATTGGCTTAGTCAATGCTTGTTTACCTTAATTGTCTGTAGTAAATCTCTCTCTTCCAGTCTTCCAATATTAAGGTACAGCTGTGACATTTTTATTACAGAAATGCCTGGACTTGTTTTTGATTATGGAGGAAAAACACCTAAAGCATGCATTCTATTTTTTGGAAAAATGGGAGAGTGTCCTTGCTGTCCATCATTTTAAACACTTGCTATAATGGGAAAGTCACTTTTGAGACAGCAGTGCCATCATTAATACTGGTTTAGTTTTTGAAAATCTTTTCTTTTGTTGGAAGGGGGAAGGTTCCTCCCCTTCCTACAGGGTCTCTGTGGGTGGGGTCTATACCTCAAAAACAACCAGTTGTAGGTGAAGGAACTGGTATGGGGCAGAATATCTATATTCGCATCAATAGTTTGCACCCTTACTGTAGGAATGCTGGCATTTGTATTCACTTTCAGAAGGCAAACATCCTTCCACTGGCCATGATCCGAACAAATCAGGGAGAGGGGGCTATAGTTGGCATATTTCAATTTAGATATAAGCTCAACCTTTTCTATATAATATGCTTATTTAACATATAACATTTGGTTAATGTCTCTGTTCCACTCCTTTCGTTAAGTGGTGGTTGCAATACATCTACATGTTGTTCTCTTCTTATCTTAGTGGAGAGAAGAAAGGTGAGGTGTGAATGGAATTCGAATGTGAATGGACATGCAGTGTGAGAGGGGACTGCTATGGACAGAGAAAATGAGAGAGATAAAACTGTGTAGAAAATAGACATTGAGAGAGAGAAGAAGAAGAAGAAGAAGAAGAAGAAGAAGAAGAAGAAGAAGACGAAGGTAGAGCCACAAAACATTATGTACCACTTCTCTGGACTAAAGGCCTCTAATTCATTTGAAATTGGTTTATAAATGTGAATTATTGCAAAAATGCTCTAAAGCACATGCACTCCCATGCACTTCAAATAAATCAAATCATCCTCAGTAAATTTATTCTAAAAACCATAGATAAGCATTTTAATTCATTCTGCATGCAATTGCTTTTCGTATAAAAGGGTTGACTTGGTTTGCAAATGCAGCCCATTGTTTGTAATGAGGAGAATGTAGATTTACATTTTATAACCAAGGACTTAATGCTTACTTCCTTTTGAACAATACCGCTTTCAAGTATTATATCTGTGTCTCCACACTTTCAGTACATTAAATTACTAGTGAGCTTATTTGGCCCTATTAAATGCTATTTAGTGATCGACATTGGTGGAACCATGAAAGTAATTGTATAGCATGATACCTATATTAATCCAATGCATCATCTACAAATGGTAAATGACAACAAAAAGTTAGAAAGATAGACTGACAGCACTATGTATATGTGGAAAATGCATCCCATTGTGAAACAGACTAACTAATTTAGCAACATATCTTCATTTTTTTGCATAAAAAGTCACACAATATTATATCTCTCTCATGCAATGCAGCCCAGCAACTCTGGGTGCTATGCTGAGCTGCCGCAAATTCAGTAATTTGTAAAAATGATTTATAAAAAGTATAATGTGCAGAGCTAACATTTAAAAATTAAATATGTTAAATGCAAAATTTGTAGTAGCCAGCCATGCTTAAAAACTATAGGACTGTAACACAGAAATGAAGCTTGAATTCTTAACTTGACATAATTGAGGATGCCATGAATGAATAAGAAGACATATTAATACTGAAAGGCTTGTTTTCTTCACATTAAACTACCATTGTGCAAGATGGTTTTCTTCCCTTTGCTTCAGACATTGCAATTTCGGAAGCTACTGTTTATTACCTAGTGAATCGACATTTGTTTGTATTAGACAACTGATAGTGAGGTTTTCACCACAAAAGGTGCAGATGTCAGGGAGTAGAATTCATGGGAACAGGTTTTTGGAAAACAAGAAAGGATGTGTGGCAACATTCAAAAACACATGGTTAAAAGATGAATGTAATCTGGTGAGAAGATGGTAAATAAACCTGTTCCAAGGAGAGTGCTGAAATCCTACTGGTCAACATAAAAAAACAACATTAATGTTGCAACATAGAGAAAGAGTGTTTATATTAGTGTGTGTTCTTAGACCAGGCAGAGCGGATTGATTGAGATTCTTCACTTATCCTTAACCCAGGCTCTCAGGGAGAAGACTCTTAATTGAGTTTTCTTAGACATCTCTTCATGAGAAGGCTTAGCTTATTTCTCAGTCTGCTGTTATTTGAGCTGAGAATTCTTTTTAGTTTATTATTCTAAAGCTTCATGCTTATGCTTGATTCTCTCATCAGGACCCTTCGTGGGTATCTGAACTGACACCTTTTATCCTTCTCGCATTTTATATTGATTTATTTAGAATAGGGAAGCTTCTTTGGGGAACACGCCTGTTTGAATAATAAATTGATTACTTTAATACCAAATATGGAATGAATTGACCATATTAGAGTTTAATGATGACACTTAGAAAATAAAACCTTAATATTGGAATGACTAATTAAGAGATATGAAAATAAAACCCTTTAGTTCAAACTAAATCTCTTTATTGACTGAATTACAGATATGATAATTGATAACGCTTTATATTGACTTCAGCTCCTTACATCTTTGTGGACATCAAAGATCCATCAAACTGTTCACGGGGTTCATGATTGATGAAGAAGTGATAGTGAAATCCAGTGCTCCAGCAGCTGTGTTATGTTAAGGTTTGTTAATCTGGACTAACGTATTCTCCTTTGTAAAATCTATTCAAGGAAGGCAGTTATGCTTTTGAACATATTTGCACTAATAAATGTGAATGCATTTGCTATTTGCACATAACAGAAAAACAGGATAAAGTGGCAAAAAATCAAAAAAAATTAATTAACAAATCTGAATCAGCTTCAGTGAAATGGAATGCATTGAGCGAGCATGCACCTTTGTTTCATTTAAACATTGCATTCCCTTTACTTTTATCTTTTAATTACTGAAACACAATTATGTTTGCATGCACTACTGTTTATTTGAGTGCAAATGGCAGATGTGAGTAGAGAGAGGTAAGATGTAAGAAAAACAAAAATCCATGTCAAGTATGTTCACAGAAATTGGATTTCCAAAGATAATTTATGAATAATCAAATCGAAATGAGGAGTGGGGGAGTGGAGCTTTGAGCACCGTGGGCCGTATTATGTATCCCTATTTACTCCAAGGTGCACCTTTCAAAAGGTGCGTTGAGTGCAAACAAGGACAGTGCCTCATATTAGAAAGAATGCGTTGCCCTCAGGTCAGCTGCAAACTCGGCCACCCTTGGGGCAGTACATTCAAGTGAAATACAGAGTGGCTGCTTTAAAGCCACTCTGTGTTTCACAGTGCAGGTGGTATGCCACCTGCACTTTGAAGAGGGCAGAGGGATCCTCTTGCAGACGGGTGAAGTGAATGACTGCACACACCTGCAGGGGGATGTCTGGCGGTCCATAGGAACCCTATCTCCACTCCAGAGGGATGTCTTTAGGAGGCATACTTTCATTGTGTCTCCTAAGGGCATGTTCGCGTCCATAATTCGGTACTGGCACAGATGCAAAGAGATTCCCTCATTTGCACGGGGCCACACCCCCATGGAAATGAGGGTATGTTTTCTCATGATAGCGCTGGTGCTACATATGCACTAGTGCTATCAGTATCACAGAAGAGTGCGTATAAGTGTCTGTGGTCTGTTCTGTAATACCGTTGTGACCCAGGGGTTCACAAAGAGGGCGCACACACCTGCTGCACCTCCAGGGCAAAATCTATAATACGGCCCCAGAATGGTGAATCAGATTTTTTTACTGGTGCCTTACAAAGAATCGTACTGTCCATTAAAAAAGAATATGGTAAGGGACTTGAAAGGGCCAAATTCACCCATTTGTGCTTTGAATGCCCTCAACAATGATTAAGTAATATATAGTAGTTTGTCTATTTCCCTTAATGCGGGTAAGGCCAAAGATTCATTTTTATTTACACAACTATTTGCTTCTCAGCAGGTATTTAACAAAATATTAATCAGTCATATTTTATAATGATCACGTTTTTGTAGTAAAATACTACAGCTCTTCTGTGTTCAAGTAGTTCAATCCATGTTTAGTTAGGAAATCTCAGATAGGTCACAAAAATATTTACACTGTAAAACTATAACACATGTAGGAGTAAGATCATAAGATGTTGCAGAGTATGTATCATGGAAAATTTGTTTATTCTTCTTGTGTTGTGTGTATATGGTCCATTGATTGTCTTTACATTTTCTAGTACTCCGAATCAGCCAATACAATTTCTGCAATGTATCTTGATGTTATTTATTTGTATACATTGTTAAGACTTGAAGATTTGATAATGATGTCTAAGCCCTATTGAGAAGCATTAAGTTGAATGTAGTATGTGGTTGAGTCTAATTTCAGATAAGCAGATATCACTGAATTGCTAAGGGGAAAAATAAAGGATAGTTTACTAGAAACACAATAAATATGTTGATGTTTATTTGTCAAAGATCTACGCAATGGTGACAGAAGATTAATAATATGTAAATTTTGAATTGTGGATTCAAATTTACGGACAAGGTCGCAAACTCTCTCATTGCTTGACTGAGCATATATGTTTGCACCAAGTTCAAACTTTACACTTTGAGGGACACTAAACAATATCATCCATGCTTTGGTGGTGAGCAGGCTCCCTAAACCAGATCATAACTGAGTGACAGGTCAGACCTTCATTCTCTGATAGTGCTTTGGATTTTGAACACAGGTGCAAGCTTAAGTTGTGGGTGCCTATTTCCTCAACTTAGATGCACAACGTTTGACAAAGTAGATGGTAGGAGTATGCTTTAGTAATGGCTCCAACTGTGTGCATTCTAAGTAATGAGGATCTTGGGGCCTAGAAATGAAAACCCTCCATTCATACCAAACTAATGCATCTTTCAAAAGATGTTTTCCTTGCAGACGCCATCGTTCTGATTTGGAGATGAAAAGATGTTATAAGATTGGAAAAGTGGAGATATGCTAATTCCTGAAAAGGCTCCACAAGTTTTCCTATGTAAATTTCAGCATATCAAACCATCTGCAGTTTGCTTGGGGGGGGCTAAAGGCACTGTGAATACTGGGAAATGTAGATTTTGGTGGGGTGAGCACAATACTCTGCATGTTAAGCCTCATGTTAAGGACACAGATAGGAATTGGTGATAATTATTTCATGCAACAAATTCTGAACACCTCTATTTTATCAAGTGCAGTATTTATCACACAGGGCTCAGGGATCTGTTCACAGCCAGACTGAGAATGAAAACTAGCCCTGACAATTAAGTCAGACCGGCCGGGAGGAGGTGTCAGGGGCTGCTTTTGTTATTTACTGGCCCCCAGTAACTAAAAAAAGGCCTCTACCGCTCTAAAACCAGATCCCACCCTTCCCAGCCCACTGGGAAAACGCCTGGTGTCAGCTATGGTCAGTCCGGCCTTGGATCCGCTCTTCCAAGCAGTGACAAATCTAGTACTAGAGGACACAATTATGGATTTCATAAACATCTCATGGCAGAAATGGAATGAAATGTTCTACGAATCATTTCTCATTGTCAGGAAGCATGTGAAAGAGAAATGTATCTGGGGAACCTGAGCTATGGCTGCAAGTTTCCACACAAAATGTTTTTAGCTTCCATCTTCTTTCGTTTTACTTTTATGAAGCACCAGGAAAAATATATAAAAAGTTTGCTTGTGATTGAATATAACAAATCACCTTCAAACAGGACTAACTTGTCACCTTTAGAATCTTCGGAAAGATATCATTAGGAAATTATCTGACGTAATAGGTTTTAAAAAAAAAATAGAAAGTGTACTTTCTAATATTTACCGCCAGTATTTTTGTGTCTTCATGATGCGGTGCTTAATTACATAAAGATCGTGATAGGGCCGGATTCTTGTCTAACATATTATCTACAAGAACCCTCTCAGGTCGCCAGGTTCTTTTTACTTGCCAAATAGCGTAGAGGGAGTAAACACAATTATCAGAATATATCTACCGCAATTTTACATCATTAAAGGATAGAGGACTCAGAATCTAAAGTTTCCGAGATTTTATTATGAGCAAAAACATCTGAACATAAAGGCACCTCAATACAAGGCACAAAAGATAAATGGGCACTAATACAAAAGCCAACCTACAAAGAAATTCGCATTCGACTAAAAATAAAAAGAATTACAGATTCTAAAAGCATCAAATAAAGAATCGTTATACTGATATCAATTTTTGGAATCATTAGTCAAAACATTTCTGTCCCTACTCTATTTTAAAGTGGCATCCCTACTTAGCATTCCCTCCCAAGCAAGAGAATCATGAAAAAGGTGTCAGGAGTGAAACTTCCTAAGAAGTCTTCACTTAGTGAGAGCTCGATCTATGATGCTCCTTCTAGCTTCCCACCTAAACCTCATCTGCTCAACCCACGGGAGACTGTCCCTAATACAAAACCCCAAAATCGTAGAACACGCCCTTCAGCACACCTCTTCAGTCAGGTCTTCCTCCGGTAAATTTCCATCCAGAGCTGTTCAGCTTCCATCGTCCGTTAGCTTGACCTTGGGTCCCAGGCACCTTCCATACTAAGAGTTACAGTTGCACATTCCAATGTACTAAAACAAAGACTTATTCTCACTAACGAGCTAAATGTCCTTGCACCTGCAACAGAAACATGGGAACGAAAAGAAAAGCTCTTCGCATCTTGAAGTTTTACATTTCACTGCAACTCAAACCTTAACCAAGAAATCCCTGTCAGCCTATAAAATATAGCTAAAATAAGAAATGAACGGTCCTTCTCTTCTACATATGCAGTCAGGCCTTACAAATTAAACACACTACGAAATCACATTCTAAGCATTAATTCAACATGATCATCTTGTAAATAAGCAACCTACTTTTTTAATTCTAACGTGGCACACATTTAATCCATTACATTGATTTGTGAAAACTAATCATCTACATTATACTGAATACATTCACGATAACTTGCAACGTTAAACTTCGCAAAACGTTATTACATGTCTAACACTTTTATGTTAAACGATTATAGCAAACACATTTCTATGGCGCTTCTAAACATACATCGATTATATGCGGGTGCCCACTAACGGTGAATATGATGCACCCCTACAAATCTCAGAATCACATGGCGCTCTATCAATCGCCTCGATGAAAAATGTTGTAAATTAAAAAATGGAAAAAAAAAATACAGTTCCGGGCCACAATTGTTTTGCTACTTATTTTACAGTAGGAGTTACACCTTTACTTAGAGTTTGTTCTGAAATGTTACCCTTGTTAAAAATGTTAAACGTTGTATAAATATAATACGACAGTGTCTCACAGAGGCAGCAAATCGTGTGGCAATGCCTATCAGGTGCTGAGAAAGCTTTCAATCATTTTGTTCATGAATTTGGGCGGAGTCGGGGATCTGCCTATCATGGTGGATGGGCGTAAAGTACTGACTTTTGCTGACACCAGTAATCAATTCCTTCTTCCGGATATCTTACCCAGGAAGGAATTATGGTCCTTTAATGGTTAGGATCCAGTGCTTTCTCCCTCTAATTCGGGCACCTGTCCCTTGCCCAAATGAAGCTCTCTCCCATGGACAACTTGAGGAAATATGAATTTTATGATCAGTTATGTCCCCTATCTTAGACCCCAACGGCTCCATGTACATGCTACAAGTACATGTATGTTCCCTCCAGTTCCAGCTATGAAGACGCAAATACATGTGCGTCCAACGTTAACATGTCCTCTTTCAGATCCGCCATGAATGGGTCGGATATTCCATTCCTAAGTATGATTGGCCACCGACTTTATATGGTACACTTTTCACGTTTTACAGTTCAGGCGAGTAGGCCCTGAATCCTGTCATCAAGTCTTTTCCTGCCTTCTGCCTCTGAAAGCTTCAGCTTGAGTCTGCATCTGTATCCATGAACTGTGTCCTACTCCCTGCGCGGCTAACGGTGCCTGACGTGGCCTGTTGCCTGCCAAAAACTGTATTTCACCTTCAAGTTATCTGCTCCGCTCCTCATCCAATGCATTCCTGTCTAGTAGTTTAGGTAAACATCCTTCCAGCTACCGAGCAAAGGGCCCGGCCTCACTGTCTTCATGCAAGTAATTCATAGCCTCCGTTTCCATGGAAGGCCCATGCCCCCTCGCATCTCATGTAGACACTTAGACGCTTGTACACGCACTAACAGTCAGTATAGAATAGATTCTGTCCGAGAGACCTTTCCTTTTGGATAATACAGTTCCTTAAACATAAGATATTAGATATGATTTGGGATTAGGTTGACCTGACCCCCCAGACTTCTGTCTCCTCACGTAGGGCTAAATGTCACGTTCCCTTCACCCCCTAGTTACACGTCAATCACACGTCATGCGGCTGCGCGCGCATCTCTGCCATGTATTTCTGCTGACATTGCAGGATTCTCTTATGGATCCACCCACCTGTGACATCATTTTAAATGACGTTTCTAGTATACGCCTTTATGCACGCCTATTGTAACGCCTTTTTCATTACGTATGTGTATTCTTATCTGTCTTATCAGCTGTAACGCCTCCTGCATCTGTCTTACTGTAATGCATTTCATATATATATGATTACTTGTCAATAATGTATTGCCTATCCCTTCCTGAACCTTCGTGGTGATGGAATTCGATTGCCTGGTTCGAACCATAACTATAATTCCTTTGTAAGGAATAAAGACTTTTAGAACCTCTAATACCACGGATTCTGCCTCTTATTTTTACTGAGTTATTCTTCCTGAATTTTACCGCATAAAAATAGTACAGGTAATTTAAATATTTACCACATAAATTGGCGCCCGAATAGGGACACTTTCCCCATCTCACGCGCCGGAGGTGCGTTGCAGGCCCGGTCTCCTGCCACAGCTGGACGGACAACTACGCGTACCCGCAGGATTTCCTGTATCTCCCTCCGGCCAAGCGGGGGTGACTGAGGCTGCGATCAACACCCAGACGAGGCGGTGAGAAGTGCGAAGGATCCCGACCAGAGCCTAGCTGAGAGAGCAAGATCCGAGGTATACAGAGGCCCACCAGGTTCCGAAGTTCTGTTCACGAGTCGAGTCCAGTCCGGTCCAGTCCAGTTCAGTTCCGAGGCCTTCCGTTCCGTGCTTCCCGGTGAGTACCGTTGCTGGGGACGCATTTAGACGTGCACATTAGTTTGTGCCGGTCAAGACGGGTTTGGGTACACAGATCCGGTCTGCACTGTTTCAGCAGTGTATCTGTACTGTTTAGCAGTATATCCAGTATATCTAGTGTATAATCTAGTATTATCTAGTATCAGTATTATGTCAGTAACTAGTTTTCTTCTGATTATTATTGTTCGTTAAATGTTAAATGTTTTAATATGTTTTAAAAATTGTGGTATGAATGAGTGTTCATTATTGTGTTCATTGTATTAATTGTGTTCAAGTCCAAGTATTAAGAGTTTAAGTAAGAATCAAGTAGCAAGGTTTAAAGATGCCGTTCTTTTCAAAATTAAGACAGATCAAAACTAGAAAAGGGGTACTCGAAGAAGCTGTTCCCATTCCACCTAGGGACACTCCAGGGTACTTTATGTACCATAAGCATGGCCTAGATGCCGTATTATATCTTGATTTATGGGTGGACTACACCAAGGATTTAGCAGAAAGTCAGAGATGGCCCGCAGCTGGGACATGGGATGCAGATTGCATCATGAGAGTAGAAGAAGAATTATGGAAAAAGAAAGCCAGACAGTCACAGAAAGATGCCATTGAATTATGGCGTAAAGAATCGCATAGACTCACAGAGAAAGCGCTCAGAAAAGAAGAGAAAAGTAGGGAGAATTCAAATAAAGCCCGAGAAAATATATTAATTGAGGAAGGTATCCGAGTAAAAACAGAACAAGTAGACAGACAACGAAACACTCTTATGAATGGTATGTATCCTCTTCTGGCCGAGGGTTTACCTAAGGCCACCCCGGAGGTACCGAAAGATCTGCCACCTCCATTACTCCCGATTAAAGCACATCCCAAGACCGCAAAAGATATTTTCCTTTCTTCCTATTTAGACGATGTAGCTCCCGAGTATGTTAATGCTCCGCCGCCACACACACCACCTGTCGATGGTGCTCAACCCCAAGATCATCCGCCCCCAACTCCGCAACAACAAACTCCCCCTCACATTCCAACCGTTTCATCTGTTTCTACCGCTTTTCCTGCATCTACAGTCTCTACCTTACATTCAACAAATCCTTTCGCGCCTGGCACCTCAGAAGGTGCGACAGGAGGTGCGACAGCAATTTTTTCCACGCCACCGCCAGGAAATAAATTGACCTTTAGAGATTTAGCATACCAACGTACACCTCAAACAGCAAAATCCGACATGTTTAAGGAACATCTTGTGGATTGTAGATATGATCCAGTGCCCGGTAAAAATGACAGAATGCTGCTGTCATCACTACGTATACGACGAGCTTCAATATATTTAACGACACTACCAGGAATGGTTGCTCATCTAGACAATATATATCACTTTGTCCAATCAGGGCGAGGCCCTGAAAGTATTGACGAGGCCATGGAATACCAGAAAGTGGATATACAGAGACTACTGTTACGCTTCTTCATAAACTGCTTGATCAGAAACAGAGATAGGCCTGAGGTAGATCAGGATGAAATGCAAGTGCTTACCAGATGGGGTCAGAATATATCAGAGGGAAAACATGATAAACAGAAGTGTATAGTAGCTATGTGCCGAAAGATCCGCAAAGAAGTAGAACGAATACATAAAATCAGATTAGAGGCAGACAAAACTGAATCAGAGGGAGAGGAGGAGGAAGAATCAGAAATGTCCACAGGTCAATTAGAACTACAAAATAGAGAAACGATAGCTTATGTAGGTAGGGGAAGATCTTTTAATAATACCAGATACTTTAATGATCCAATACGTCCGATACGTCCAGAATGTAACAGAAATTTTCAAGCCCCTATGTTAAATACGAGGTCCCCTGAACACCTATTCCAGGCTGCTGATAAATTACTCCGAGACCGAAGGGGGTATCATATGCTCGATTCTATGGATGAGCAAGAATTAGCCAGGTCAGCAGTACAATGGGCTGACAGTTCTGAAAAATACAGTGATGATGCGCTAGCACACACGTTTTTGAATCTTACCCCAGACGAACAGCGTTTAGCTGGTATCTACATGATACAACACCTCCTTATATTGTATAAAAGCCAACACTCCGATCCTGGTCCCCTACCTGATATACTGATAGAATTACTCACGAATAAATGGAGAGGTTCAGGTACTGATTTAATTAAAGAAATTCTAGAATATTGGCACCAGTACATTGTCTTCGTATGCCCAGAACATGTTTCAGCTCCCACCATGGAAAGAAAAACGTATCACATAGACAGACAGAATCCCTTACGCGAAGTGCACCCAGTCAAAGGTGAAGACAATATTTTTAAACGCGTGTTTGTGTACACGCCCATAACTAAAATAGAATTATTGGAAATGAAAAAAGTAGTACCCAGCCATGACAAAGATCCAGCAGGTTTCCACCGTGAGATAAAAGACATGTTACTCATGGGAGATTATACCTATCCTGACATTATGAAAATATTAAAAGTATTATTGCCTGCCGGTATTTACGAGAAACTCAAAGAAAAGGAATGGGAGGTGGGAGACCAAAAGATTGATTGGACAGTATTAGAAAACGAAGAAAAAGCCCAAACTGCAGGCTCAGGGCTTGGGGAAAAAACTACAGCATTACCAGGATTATTAGTGCAGGTATTGCCACGTTTGTTAACTACGAAAAAGGAAGACTGGGGTGCAATTTCAGCCTGTAAACAAAAACAAGATGAAGACACTAGTGATTTTTATTCCCGATTTGAAAAATGTTTTGGTATTAATAGTGGCATAAAAGCAAATAGTGAGTCGTATCCACATCTGTTTGTGACAAAACTAGTCGAAAATTCCCTGCCCCAAGTTAAGAATAGAGTATTGAAATTCGAGAGTACTTGGCAAGGTAACACCCCTTCACAGATGTTACAAATGTTACAATATCGCCACAATAGAATTAGAGAAGAACAAGAACATGAACAAAGACGTATGAAAGACACGAAAATGAAAATGCTTGTTGCTCAGTCAGTTCCAGCTGACGGTCATAAAAAAGGTACGACACAGTCCAGTGATTCAGCGGTTCCTGTAAAAGAGGACATGCAACTATTGTAAACAGCCAGGTCATTATATACACGATTGTGCAGTTCTGAAACATAATATCTCTACGGGTAAAACCAAGGAGAGACCACGTCCACCTAGACAGGATCAGGTCCAACAACAAGTACCTCAGCATGTGCAACCTATGCCAGTTCCACAACAGACCGTAGCAGTATCACAGCCGCAGCCTATTGCTGCAACACAAACAACGACACAACAGATGTATCAGTATGCACAAGCTGACTATCCCGATTATCAGCGATACACATGAAATAGCCTAGAGAAGGAAGTTGGCTTACCCCTTATTGAGGTTCCTGTAGACCAAGAGGGACCTTATGTACATAGTCAAGTATTAGGGAAAGACAGAACATTTCTAGTTGATACAGGGGCAAGCAGAACAACTATAAGTCACAACGAAGTTCCAGGGGCACCCCTCTCAGGCTCACAGAATATTTCCCTTGGATTCTCAGGAAAGCCTATTATTAATGAAGTATCGCAACCTCTTCCACTTACGGTTGGTCCATTGACACGAACTACAGATTTATTGCTTACTAAGTCATGTCCAGAAAACTTGTTAGGTATAAAGACACTGAAAGCTCTAGGAGCTATAATATGTTGTTCCCCGGAAGGAGTACGATTATTTTTGCGTGACTTTAAAGGTCACTACGTGTCCAGAGACATGGATCACCGGTTACAGAATCTACCTACACATTTATGGGCACAAGGCCCCACTGATGTTGGTTGCATGCACATTACACCATATCGAGTCACACTCAAAGCAGGAGTGGTACTACCACGAATGCGATAATACAAGTTACCTCCAGATGCTGCAGTGGCTTTGCTGCAAATCATTGACGAGCTCATTGCACAAGGAGTGGTTGTGGAAACCGACTCCAATGTATGTAGTTCCCCGATAATTCCGATTCTTAAACGAACTGATCCAAAAGCACCGCCAGTGTATCGATTAGTTATTGATCTGCGTGAATTGAATAAATGCATTGTACCACAATACCCCGTGGTCCCAGATATCTCTTCATTACTAACAGCTATTGATTCAGAAGCAACGTTCTTTACTGTAATTGATCTCAAGAACGCCTTCTTTAGCGTCCCAATCGATCCGGAAAGTCAATATTTGTTCGGATTCAGTTTAAATGGACGAAGTTTTAAATTCGCACGCGCACCTCAAGGATTCACAGAAAGCCCCAGCATCTATAGCCAAGCACTGAAAAGACAACTTGACAGTATCCACATGCCAGTTAACACTGCCCTGCTTCAGTATGTCGATGATCTGCTGATCACCGCCCGAAGCGAACCTGAATGTGAAAAAGCATCACTGACGGTTTTACAATTCCTAGCCGACAAGGGGCACAAGGTGTCCCCTTCAAAGCTGCAATTCTGTGTTCAGCAAGTTGTGTACCTTGGGCACTTGCTGTCCAAGGGGGGAAGACAGCTTACACCTGACCGCATCCAGTTAATTGTTAACATGCCACCACCCAAGACACAAAAGGAGGTACGGGCCTTTATAGGCCTCACTTCGTACTGTAGGCAGTGGATCCCTCAATATGCATTTCTAGCAAAACCACTCATTCAGTTGACAACACAGGAGGCAGCGACATCGACTGTCCTCCCTTGGACTCAATAACATACACAAGCTTTTGAGAGCTTAAAGAAAGCTTTATGTCAAGCACCTGTTTTAGCAACACCATGTTACAGTAAGCCTTTTACACTTTTTGTTACAGAACGCGAAGGTACTGCCTTGTCAGTACTCACTCAGGAACAAGCAGGATCACACAAACCATGTGCTTATTTTTCTAGTACGTTAGATCCCGTAGCTCAGGCTCTTCCTGCGTGCCTGAAATCAGTGGCAGCAACAGCTTTAGCGATCAGACAAAGCGATGCCATAGTATTAGGACATCAATTGACAGTACAAGTACCACACGCAGTAGAGGTTCTCTTGAACCGGACACAAACACAACACTTGACTATAGCAAGACTGACGGGTTACGAACTGACATTGTTTCAGCCACACATAGAAATAAGACGTTGTAGTACATTAAATCCTGCCACACTTTTGCCATTAAGTGGAACAGACCCATTGGCACATGATTGTATTGAAGTCATTACTATTACGACGAAACCCAGACAAGACTTGACAGATATTCCATTACCAGATCCAGACCTGACATTGTATGTAGATGGTTCATGCATGAGAACAAGTACAGGAGAGTTAGTGGCCGCTTATGCAGTCACAACAGACACTGAAGTTATTGAAACAAATTGTATTAACACCTTGTCAGCTCAAGCAGCAGAGCTCATCGCTCTGACACAAGCCTGTATTCAAGCCAAAAATAAGAAAGTCAACATATACACAGATTCACGTTATGCATTCGGAGTCGTCCATGACTTCGGCGTGCTTTGGCGAGAGAGAGGTTATTTAACTTCTCACGGTGCCCACATCCAACACGGACCCCTCATTCAAGCCCTACTAGACGCAATCCATTTACCTACTGCAATATCTATTATGAAGTGCAAGGCCCACACGAAAGTGACTGATATCATTTCCCAAGGTAACGATCTAGCTGACCGAACAGCTAAACAGACTGCTCAGAATCAGACTCACACAACTGACATGACAAAGGCAATAGTTCCGACACCAACACACTGCATGACATTTAAGGATCCCGCCCTTGATGTAATTGACATACAGACACATGCTACACCAGAGGAAATAAAGAAATGGATTGAACAAGGAGGGATCCAAACGGATCAAGGATGGATGACGAAGGGAAAATCTATATGGTTTCTCCCCGACTCCATGGTTCAAGTCATCATTAACACAATACATAGCCCAGCACACCTAGGAGAGAAAGCTATGCTAGATAGTATCCAACACATTTGGTTCAACAAACACTTGCGAGCAGCAGCCAAACAGAAAGTACGTACCTGCATGATTTGTTGTCAGTTCAATCCCGGTAAAAGCATTCCTGTAGAGCAAGGTGGAATTCAACCTCCCGATCACCCTTTTGAAGTCCTCCAGATGGATTATATCCAGATGGAACGTTGTCGAGGATTCAAATATGTTCTCGTAGTTGTATGTGCTCTTTCCCGTTGGACAGAAGCCTACCCGGTTTCAGATTACACTGCCCCGACTACTGCCAAACAGTTAGTTCGAGAATTCTTCCCACGGTACAGTTTGCCCCGTGTCGTGTACTCAGATAACGGCCAGCCGTTCTCATCCGAGCTAATGAAACACGTTTCACTTCTGTTAGGCTATCAATGGAAATTCCACTGTGTCCGACATCCCGAGGCAGCAGGTCTCGTGGAACGCCATAATCAAACTCTGAAAATTAGACTGTCCAAAATCTGTAGAGAAAAAGGTGTCGACTGGATAGTAGCCTTACCAGTTGCGCTCTTTTACATGAGAATGGTAGCACATTCTCGAACAGGGCTATCCCCGTATGAGGTGGTCTTCGGTAGGCCACCAAATATGTGGGGGACGCCTATACCTCGTAAAATCACTGACGTTGATTGTAATATGCTGACAGATTACCTGGCTTCCTTGATGTCTGCACTACAATCTTGTCGTTCACAGGTAGCTGCAGCTTTTCCCGATAACACTGAGGTGAAGCCCCATGAAGTGGTTCCAGGTGATCTAGTGCTTGTAAGAAACTTCGACAGGAGGAGCCCGCTGGAGCCTCGTTGGCAGTCGCCAAATCTCGTTCTTCTCACAACAAGGACAGCCGTGAAGATTGAGGGTCGCAAGGGTTGGCTACATTCGAGTCATATCAAGAAATTTCATGGACTACCGTCGGATTTGAACTTTCAGCCCTGCATTCCCTCACAGACTGACTCAAAACTCCCCCTGGTTGAAAAATCGGAACAAGAGAATTATAAACTGAAACTAAGGTCTAGCAAGTCAGACAATTTGATTGTTTAAGTCCTCTCCAAGGTGAATCGGTTGAATTAGTCTCTGACATGTATCCTCTAGACCGAAGTAGAGAGAGAAATAGACAGAAACAGCTCAAGAAACATGCGTACTGTAAATCACTTCGTAGTCACTGCATAGTGACATTATTAATTATGTTTTTTCTAAGTCTTCTGATTATTGCTGCAAGTATACTGTTGCACATATATTATCCTATTTCCAAGCGTGCTTTCAATGCTACTGCCGAACATTCTTTTAGCGAATTACCTCCGCATGAGTTGTCCTATAGATTTGCGCTGCGCAATAACACATTTATTAGTATGTTACACCATTCCCATCAGACCAGCAATGCTACAAATTGTTGGATATGTGGCCGACTCCCTCCCTACTAGAATTACAAGGGAGTTCTGCCTCTCTTTCCGTATCCATTCACACACAATGGCTCCTGTGGAGCATGGTTTAGTTTGATTAATTCCCTAGATTTAAATTCTGTAGTTTACCAGGACAACTGGGTATGGGGAAACCTGAACCTAGTTCTGCTTAAAGTCTGCTACCCTAACAAGGAGGGACTTCCCACAAGAACAGGAACTGATCTAGAAAATGAAGTATATGGGTTAGGTAACTTTACACTTAACCTCATGATTTTGAATGTTGAATCCGAAGCTGTACCAATCTTGCCCGCTATGTCAGTATTTCCAGTTAAAGGTGAATTATGTGTAAAAAAGAATGGTTCAATACACATGGGCCATAGTAAATGTACCACTGTAATCGAATTCAGTGATCAAGGCAAGTCTACATTTAGAGCTTCTCGTCATTCCTACTTCATATGTGGTCAGACCGCATATATACGTTTACCTCTAGATTGGGATGGTACCTGTTACATTGCATTCCTTCTGCCACCTGTTTTCCTAGCCCCGCCTGATTACCATAGGAATACCCATCTAGTACACAATAGACATAAGAGAGATCTCCCGATTGTCGACTACACTGAAACGGCATGGGAGCAATACACAGATTTCAATAAAGGTTTCTTTCCCTACATAGGTACTGTCACTAATAGTAAGCTGATACGTAGATTAACTAGAACACTTGAAGCAGTAGTGAATGAAACTACTTCCGCCCTAGGCAACTTAACAGAGGAGCAGTCTGCGATGCGGATTGTTGTTCTTCAAAATCGTCTTGTCCTTGACGTCATCCTGGCCGATAGGGGCGGAGCTTGTAGGGTCATCGGATCAAGTTGCTGTGTTTTCATTCCAGAAAACGCGCCATCAGTATATAAAGCCATAACTCGCCTTCATAAGATTGTAAGCCAGATACACCAGAATCCAGGCACCTGGACTTGGTCCGGTTGGTTCTGGAGCGTGTTGTCAGCCTGGGGATGGAGGATCCTATCCTTCCTAGGTATTGGCCTTCTCATAATATTCAGTTGCTGCTTGTGTCTACAATGTGGGCCAGCGATTTGTGGTCTGTGTGCCACATCGTGTATTCCACATTCAAGTTTTCATTCAAGACCTCGTAAGAAGAAAGAAGAACAGATGATGTTATATGAACAGATTGATGGATTAATGAAGATCGATATTTCATGAAGGGTCCGTAGGGGACAAGGAGGGAATGAGGAAATATGAATTTTATGATCAGTTATGTCCCCTATCTTAGACCCCAACGGCTCCATGTACATGCTACAAGTACATGTATGTTCCCTCCAGTTCCAGCTATGAAGACGCAAATACATGTGCGTCCAACGTTAACATGTCCTCTTTCAGATCCGCCATGAATGGGTCGGATATTCCATTCCTAAGTATGATTGGCCACCGACTTTATATGGTACACTTTTCACGTTTTACAGTTCAGGCGAGTAGGCCCTGAATCCTGTCATCAAGTCTTTTCCTGCCTTCTGCCTCTGAAAGCTTCAGCTTGAGTCTGCATCTGTATCCATGAACTTTGTCCTACTCCCTGCGCGGCTAACGGTGCCTGACGCGGCCTGTTGCCTGCCAAAAACTGTATTTCACCTTCAAGTTATCTGCTCCGCTCCTCATCCAATGCATTCCTGTCTAGTAGTTTAGGTAAACATCCTTCCAGCTACCGAGCAAAGGGCCCGGCCTCACTGTCTTCATGCAAGTAATTCATAGCCTCCGTTTCCATGGAAGGCCCATGCCCCCTCGCATCTCATGTAGACACTTAGACGCTTGTACACGCACTAACAGTCAGTATAGAATAGATTCTGTCCGAGAGACCTTTCCTTTTGGATAATACAGTTCCTTAAACATAAGATATTAGATATGATTTGGGATTAGGTTGACCTGACCCCCCAGACTTCTGTCTCCTCACGTAGGGCTAAATGTCACGTTCCCTTCACCCCCTAGTTACACGTCAATCACACGTCATGCGGCTGCGCGCGCATCTCTGCCATGTATTTCTGCTGACATTGCAGGATTCTCTTATGGATCCACCCACCTGTGACATCATTTTAAATGACGTTTCTAGTATACGCCTTTATGCACGCCTATTGTAACGCCTTTTTCATTACGTATGTGTATTCTTATCTGTCTTATCAGCTGTTACGCCTCCTGCATCTGTCTTACTGTAATGCATTTCATATATATACGATTACTTGTCAATAATGTATTGCCTATCCCTTCCTGAACCTTCGTGGTGATGGAATTCGATTGCCTGGTTCGAACCATAACTATAATTCCTTTGTAAGGAATAAAGCCTTTTAGAACCTCTAATACCACGGATTCTGCCTCTTATTTTTACTGAGTTATTCTTCCTGAATTTTACCGCATAAAAATACTACAGGTAATTTAAATATTTACCACAAACTTCCAACTTGCAAAAGGATACCTAATGCTGTCAACGGTTTGTGAAAGCAAGAGTGCTCACAAACTCTTGATACATTTCCTTGTGAGTGGCAAACAAGGAGGAAAACCGCTTTTTTCAGACAACTCACTAATCGCCAGAAAGTTGACATTACAAGGCGCGCAGCTGTAAGTGACTCATCACTTCTGCACATTGAAAATTGGCTTTGTCGCAATTGCGAAGCTTTCAAATTTGCACAGGATATGCTCCCTTGTATATCTGGTAATATTCTTTCCACTATGAAGAATCCATGCTCGGAAACACCGTAACTTAGCTACTATGACTCAAACTTGAGAGTTAAAAGCTTAGAACAGTGTACAAAATATGTTTTTTTTCATCTAAATATGGGTCCTGAATTGTGAACTTGTGCGTGCCTTTCCCGGTCACATTCTGAGGGTTCCGAAGTTGCAATCTAGCAGCGTGGGCATGAAAGAAAAAATATCACCAAAAAAAAAAAAAAAAATCTATTATCTTGTACTGTTCTCCAGGTTTTCTCGTATTCCGAAATTGGACTCTGTGACTACATGCATCGATTGGTCGTTCCATCCTTGCTTAATGTTTTTTATTTATTTTCTCTTTTTTGGGGGCAATAGAAACCTTCATTTAAAAGAACTGTTACTCCTTGGTTCCTTGAGTAAACATGCTTTAAGGTTACAGATACAAAATACATTTGGAGGACTCGATGTATTGAGAGTCTTTTTGCCCTGCATTAAAGAGTCCCAAAAGGACTTATCAAAGTGAAAAACAATAATGATCAGCTAGACTGATCTGAACAGTGATATGTGATTCAGTGTTCATCCGTAAAGGCGAACAGATGGTCTTTTTTTCTTTAAACTCCGTACACAAACAGCTGAATGGGCGATGCTGGTCCCTGGGGGTGGCCTGAGGCAGATTGCCTAAAATGCCTCTGAAGCCTGGGTATTGGAAGCGGTTATGTGTGTGTCTCTCCCCTCGTTGACCGCATGAATTAGTGCTTTTGAGCGCAGCGCGAGCATCTTCAGAGACAGTGATGTGCCACTCATACTGATTGGTCCTGACAGTATCAGCGCAGCTTTAATACGTTACAGATTACGACTGTGCAAACCAAGGAAGAGGGAGTTAGTGTGAGCTGCTGATTGGTCTGCGATACAGCTCTCGCAGCCTGATTTAGAACACTTTGCTCTTCCTAATTAAAGACGGTGTGTTTGCTGGCAACAACGCGTGATGCAAAAAGAAACAAGAACAAACATATTAGAGCCACCTCAGTAACAGTAGTCAACATTTGCATAATTGCAGCATTAAGGATACGCAGACACATTAAAAACAAAGGAAGCTAAATTTGCAATTGCTATAAAATAGCAAACTTTGGCAAATGGCCATTGTGCTACTATGTGGGTATGTGTACAGTGTATTTTGTGCTGCATGTGTATGTACTCTCTGTACCATGTCGGCCGTTTGCACCATTAAACAAGGAGGCCCGCTACAAATTAGGTGCACTATCGCATACTACACCATGGGAGACTCCCATGTGTGTGCGCCGGGTGCAGATTGGGACATTGTGCCCTATCAGAGCAAAGGTCTGGTTGCAGTGCTGGGGTGAGCTCGCACCTGGACTGTGACAGCACATTAGTAAAGGGTGGAAGGACTTTTGAAGCGGCCTCTACTTGTTTTACTCTATGTGGCAACAGATTCTCATTTTTAAAGGGGTCAGGGACACTCCTGCTGGTGGGAGCAGTGAGTGAATGCACCTGCCTGTGACACTATATGTGGGGCCTTGTGCAACCCCCACACTTCCTTCATTAGGGTTCCATTAAGGGGCAAAATAACTGCACGGCACCTCTATGTTTCCCTGAATCAGGGCACCTGTTGGCAGTCTCTGCCTCTGTGCCCATATCTGTAATATGGCATGGCAACAGAGGCAAAGGAGTCCCTCATTTGCATAGGGACAAGCTCCAATTTAATTCTGGAGAAAGTTAGCAGTGAATCATCAGTAACTCAGACTAGTAGAGATGCACTAGAGTGCAGAAAAAGTGCAGCTGGGTGTGCGAAAAAAAAGATCTTGCTATGACTAGGTGTGACCTACTTTTAAAATACTCCTCTTTAATCCCTGAATTTCAAGAATAAACTAGGAATATTTCTGGCTTACTCCTGATTTTTAGGAGTTCTGCAAAGGTATGTCACAACAGAAAAATTGTGGATAAGGCTTATTGCTTCAGCAGCACAGAAGTGGAACCAGAAGACTATGGACTTGTCTCACAAAGGACAAGAAAACAAAGACTGAAATGTAATCTCCTCAAGCCACTCCTTCTTTTGGAGTAAATTACTGACTTTATTGGGATTAACAAAAATCGCAAGAGTATTCTTGGTTGGCTGCACAAGTTGCAGTATTCCAATATTCAGATGTGCATCATTTAGGTGTGAAGATTGTGTAACCAGTCTATATTTCTTCATGGAGAAATGGTACTGAAAAGTGAAGTTGCAAGTTTAGTTGTTTTTTAAATCATCTTGTGGAAAATGTTGTTCCTCTTAAAGGAACCCTATCTTCAACAAACTTACAGAATGCCAGTGGTCACCTCACTTTTCCCAACCGGGACACATTCTTACTCTTTCCCTTCACCGGAGTAGTTTTGAATGTCTATGTAGAGTGAGACACTATCTGCAAGTTACTATGGACTGGGAATGGGAAGAGGTGTGGCGCCACGGCCAAGGCGACTGACTCCGGAAGCTGGGGATCATGGTTCGATCCCCAGCGCCGGCAGCAGATTAGCCCAGCACCATGTAACTCTGGGCAACAGCTTGCTTAATCTTCCCGACGGCGCCTAGAGACCCTTATGGGTGATTCTTCGCGCTTTACAAATGTGGATTATTATTATTATGGAATACACAGAGCCTCCTTTTCAAGTGACACACAAAATCTCACCGAGCACACTAAACCTGACCCATCCTAAGTATGTAAATTCACCATGCCATTCACGACACCGGCAGACATTCAAGAGTCACCAAGCAGAGACGTTTTAAGGCATGGATGAAATGGGCAGCTGTCCAGGACTGCTACTTCCAAGGCTCCACAGTTAAAGGGATCTTTCTCTCACACAATCTCATCTCTGTTTATTTCTCCATCAGAACCTCCCTCCATCTCTCTCTGCCGACCTCTACTTCTGACTCGTTCTCCCTCTAGCCAGTGCCATTATAATGATTTCTGGTCGCCCAGACAACATATATCTCAGATGTCTTTATGTGAAAAATGTGAGAACAATTCAGTATTGTTTTGCATCATGCAGAATCTAGGTAATATTATTTCATGTTATTCCAAAGTGGGGGCCCCAGAATATATCTCAAAAATCCTTAAAATGACACGGTTGCCAATGCATATGCAGAATTCCACAGAAAAAGGTTACATAATTCACATTCAGAAAGTATAATTCTATTCATCTATGGTTGACTTATTTTCACAAAATCATGATGAATCAACCCCTCCCTTGTTCAACCGAGTGTTAACAGAGTAGTACAGCAGTTAGCATGGAATAACTCATGCAGAGACTGCAAGGATAGATGAGAGGTGTATTCAAACATTATGGGGAGGGCCCAATAAATTTATCTAGGAGGTCATAATCAATTAAGTATTGGATATGATTTTATTGGCAATGCTGAGTTAATTAGAATGTATTGAGGTATGTTTTTTACGGTTTAAGACTGGCAAGAAACACTCAACATGTAGATAGATTACACATATTTACAATAATCTGCAAATTATGCTTTTTAAATAATGTTTCATTGGACTAAAGCTCTGGTAGCTGCAATGTAATCAGGAAGTGCACAAGACCCTCCATTGCATGGTTTGCCAAGTAATGAAAGAACGTGACTTGGGGCAAGATGGGAGGAAACATGAAAACTCCCCAGAGTGAAAGTTATGCTCTGCCTAAGCAGGTGATTTACTACAGTCTCAGAATAACTGACACCAACAAAAGGCAAACTCACTCTCAAATGATGGGCAACTGCTATGTCTTTAATGACCGAATTTGGGGATTTCCTCATATCGAATCAAAGACCCAACATTAATCCCATTTTTGTTGACCAGTTACACACGTGCACAAATTTATGAAATATTGAGCACAATCTTAAACCGAATGAGATCATAAAGTCATCGAATATATAATATATAAAATAATGGAATTGTGTTTTTAAATTACACAGGGGTGTCTAACTCAGGTATGGAAATGCCAGAACCATCCAAGCCTTGTAGGATAACTTTCTGCGATAAATGCCGACACAATTTAAAAGGAACTCGTTTAAATGTTTGGTTCTGATTCTGCAGATCTATGATTTGGTCTTCTAAAGTATAGATTGGACAACACAGTGGGTAGTCAATAAAGGCCATATGATTTCGCCAACCCCATTCCACCTGTCATCTTTGTTGTTGCGTTACTGAGCCATGTTAGTACTATCCCGTTAAATCCAGTTGATATTCAATTTTAAAGTTATCTTCAAAGGGCATGGTGCACATTTTACTATTGTTGTCTAAAACAGAAATGGAACCAGATAAAGTCAATGTTTTAAGTCATTTCACCTTTTGTGGAGGTATATTCTGATATTTTTGAACTTCAATGCAACATGCGAAAGATTATCACATAAAAGGTTATCCTGCAATGAGTAAGTACCCTTATTTCCAAAGTGTGCAAGGCTACTGAATATAAATAAGATACTCAGAGTTAATTGTGTATGGATTCTGTGCAATCACATGGTCTTTGGTTCTGTGGGCTGCCTGTCCAAAAGGATCTTTATAGAACAATAAATACTGCCCAAGCTCTTCTTACAAGTGGGCCACAAAGGGATGCGTTAATTACTGATTCAGCTGAAATCCGACATCAGTGTGTTCGGATTTGAATGGGTGCAATAATTATCACCTTTTACACGTTTTGCCCTTGAAATGGGATATACAATGTTAGTGCTTACCGTACCAAAATCCAAATGTCCTAGTTTTACAGGGGTATTCCTCCCCTTTAAATTCTGGCAGGTAAGACATGTATCAGGGGTGCAAATTGTTTGCACCAAGTAATTTTAAGGTGTGATAAAACTTGCAGCACTCATGATTATGATCGCTGGGCAAACACCTCTTTGCGCAGGGATCGCTCTTCACCGGGCCATTGGTAAAGAGGGCTTCAGATTGGACCAGACATGAAAGCAGCAGGAGGGTAACAGCAAGTCTTGCTCAACTCCTTCATTTGATGACAGACTTATTTATCCAATGTGACATTTGTATTATTCTGCAGCAAACAGACACAAACTAACGATGAATCTGAAGCTACTCTTTCCCCATGCCACTATCAAATAATGACGCAATCCTAAGAGAGTAAGCCAGGTTCATATGGAAGTATTGATGGGCTAGGTCGTACTGGGACAGGCAATAGGACTGGGTACCAAAATGAAAGTGGGCCCCATTATCAAATCAGCTAGCTACAAAAATGAGTGGAGTGACAGGTGCTGGTGACATGCATTCACTGTAGACAGTCACTGGGGGAGGGGTAAGGTGTGCCTGGCTTTTCCTGGAGGACTGAGAGCTGAGCTGAATAGACCTTGGCTGCATTTAGAGTAGTGGGAAGAGGTATCCTTGCACCTGAATAGGGCTTGCCTCCCTTTCAAATTGCTACCACCACCCCCTGTGGTCATACTGCACCAGTTAGGACAGAGTTGGTTTGAACTGAGAACAAAGACAAAATGGGGTATGAGTAGTGGACCTTAAACCCCAGAACTTTAGATCCCTTTTGGACTCAAGAGAAACCTTTGCCAAGAAGAAGAGCTGGAGAACTGAGAGGAGGAGTACTGCCCCTTTGATGTGTGTTGTGTGAGTTGGCCTGTAGTTACTGCTTCTGCCAAGGAAAGGACAAAGACTGTAACTTTGCTGAGAAACCGACTTGAAGAAGGATCTCCAAGGGTTTGTGTGTCCTGGCCTCCCGTTCTGAAGTCTCAGGGACATAAAGACTTCACCCCAGCTCCCCTGAATTCTATTGCTGGGAGTTCTGACCTTCCAGGAGGTGTCTATTCCAGTTGTTGGGCCTCTGGAGGTTGTTCCTGCTGTTGGGGGCTGGAAGCAACCTGAAGGAAGCAAGAAAAGCAATCTCCAACGCCATCTGTGATGCTGCCATGGTGCAGTGACCAGCACTAAGGCCAGGGGCACTGCTTGTGAAGTGCATGATTCACCGTCCGGCCTGCACTGCAGTTCTGATGCCCTTCGATGCCCTTAAATGCCTCCTGTTATCGGCATTCTCTACGCCAGCACTCCCACCCACTCCAAAATCACTAGCTCCTGCATCCTGATATTGCAGCGCTGATAACTGCAGAGGGTGACTCCATGAACTCACTGACTTCACTTCGTCAACGGAACCAATGCCCCACCGTCGACGCAACCGAATTCCTCTGTCCTGGATTCAACACATTGCCTGCTCGTGGACACGATGCCTCCCCTCCCATGTATATATTTCTGATTGCTGCAAGTAATGTCTTTTGTAATATTAGGGAAATCAACAATACAAATCCACCCACCAGACCAATAAACAGGCCCACAAACAGACAGAAACAGCCCAGAGAGTGACCTGGCAGATCATCCCTTCTAGCACTGCAAGATAGGCCAGTTTGACTTTGATGGGGCAGGCTGAAATATGCTGCTCACGTTTTTCAAGGAGCACCTGTGATTCTAGTTATGGGGCTGGTCTTTGTCAGAAGGCAATAAAGCAGGGAAAGTTACACAAATCATATCACCCCCACTTTAGTACTGCATCCAGTAATGGCTTAGAGCTGCATGTAGTGGCGGTCCTACGCTAAGGTGGAGAAGTGTAGCCCTACTGCTGTCAGCAGTGTAAATAAATGGGGAAAAAAATTATAAGAACTCTTTGTTAATATAATTTTATTTGTTCCTGCTGTGGCATCTTTGCGGGCCTGGCTGCACTGCTCTCAGAGCAGGGGAAGGAGTGGTGGGAACTTCGTAAGTGCACAATGACTGTTGGGCCCGCCAACCATTTATGTGCACTTTGCATGTTCTCCACCCAGGCTTCATTGCAGCCTGGGTGGAGAACAGGTGCAGGCTCCCATTCCCTGTTTGAGGTCTGTATTGCAGCGTTGTGATTGGTCAGGGGAGCCCGGGTGCTTCCTGTTGTGGCCGAGCAGAGGGACGACGCAGAGAGAAGGCGGAGGAGAGACAAGACGCGACTAGGAAGTAAGCTTTTTTTTTTTACCCCCTCACCACACCTTTCTCCCCCGCCACCCCCAATCCATGCCAGCCGCAACTGGCTGCATGAGCAAAAACCCAAACTACTGTCCACAATAATTTAAGATAGATGGCATTGGATGCTGAATACACAATTGATTCCCTTTTCCATTGCTAATGGAAATAATATAACACTTTCGTGGTTGCATCCTTCCTATATAGTTCTTTTACTGTCTCATATTTGTTGTACCTCTAACCTCTAACGAATATAATGCGAATATGACGCTTATGATGGTGAACTTAGAATGGGTCTGGCAGCTCAGAGGATTTATAAATCCACGGAAGAAAACTTTGTTAGACCTGTTGGTCGCACGTTCGAATCACGACGGATTCGCTTAGCTTTTCATCCTTCCATGTGCAATAAAATATGGGTGCACGTGCCATGAATGTTGTATTCCAGTGCTTCTGTCAAAGTAAGGGTCAGTGTTATGGTCACTAGTGCACTGTATTATGCTGATAATGCTACAGAAGTTGCTGGTTTCTAATACACTCACCAAAGCTCTTCTGACCATCAGTAAACATAAGCAGTCAGCACTCGCCACTGTAAAAAAGAGTGACAAGTTCATCTTACGTGGGAACCTGTTTCACAAGTAATTGAAAAAATATATTTTTTTCAGTAGTCCTAAGTATCAATCTGGAAAAATGCATAAAAAAAGAATTGTTAGGGAGAGGTTGAGCGACAAAGGAGAATTTATAGAAGTGGGTAGTGAACAGTTGTCAGACGATGAAAAAAAACTCTGAAGTTTAGGTGATAATTGCTCGAGACCAACAATAATTGGATCTAGCCTACGAGGACAGATGAAAGATGAATTAAAAGCTTCAGTTTTTTCACCAGGTATGAACGCGTGGGCGCGGGGATGTTGAACTGCTCAATGTGGGAAGTTTCAGTGATGTGACTGCAGGAAGTTTTTTTGACCTATACTAAAAAAAGGCTTTAGATTCAAGTTTAAAATAGGTAAGCCTTTCTGGTATGCATTATTTTTCCCTGAACTGGTCTTTGAAAATTCGGGCAACATGGTAAATGACTGACCGAAGAAATTCATTAGAATGGTCTCGTCTCCTAGCTACTGTAGACTTGAAAACGGACTACTGAAGAAAACCAACAGTAAATTAAAGTTATTAATATACGAAAAGGCCTTACTATCTTCAATAAAAAGAAAGAAAATTCTGCCATGGGCCCTGTCTGTATCACCAGTAAAATTATTTATATAAAAATCAGTCTCCTCTTCACAGTGAGGAAAAACATAATTAATTACAATACATCTAACGCTTTAAATTAATTATAAAGCCTATGGCAAACATTAAATGCATTTCCCTTTATTGCCTGCCTTGCTTTTTTCACAGCCCCTGTCATACTTTCTTAAACGATCTCATAAAGCGACAACAATCTTAGGGGCATATTATCAAGGAGGGCGTTAAAAATTATTGCCGGTTTAGCGGCAGAAAACCGCCACTAAAGCGGAGATAAAGGGCTTGATAATATGCCCTTGAGAATTCCGATAGAAGTCCATGTTCTGGTGTGAACATGGGCTTCTATTGGAATTCTCAAGGGCATATTATCAAACCCATTATCGCCGCTTTAGTGGCAGTTTTCTGCCGCTAAACCGGCGATAATGTTAACGCCGTCCTTGATAATATACCCCTTAGTTATACAACTAAACCACGCATTACCACTTGGACATACTTCAATCAAAATGTGCAGAAGCTGTTGGCAAGCTTGATTTTTTATCAAGATATTCTATTCGCAATACCTTGAGCTCATCTACTCTAAAATTAAGATAAAACGTCCTATGCCATCATGTACAAAAGCATTTTTGCCGTCGGATTTGCAGAACAGGGCAGTTTCTGCCCGCATAAATGCCTTTTCATATGTAGAAAAGACAAATTACAATTTGGTAACATGATACCGAATCGCAATTTGTGTTTAGAGATTTAAAAGAGGCGTGTTTAGGGCATCCCGTCCAAATACCAAATTTCAGAGCTATGTATGAAGCTTGGCTATCAAATTACAGTTGCAAAGCATCCATTCATGTTTTTACCGACAACTCAAGAATGGTGGTAATCAATTGGAAATGGGAAAGGGCCCCCACTGGACCCCTTTACCTTTGTGAATGTTGAAACAAATATTTTTTAAGACAGTGGTGCAAGGGATCACTGCCTAGTCTTCAAAATGAAACGTTTCATTTTATATTTTTAAATGCATCCTGTATGGAAAAGCGGCTTCATTTCAAAACAAAAAAATAAAAAATTGCTTTATTAAAAGGAAATCACAGACATGGTGGTCTGGTTTTTTATTTCTTTGACTCTGATCAAGATTTTGCTTCCCAAGTAGATCAAAAACACAATCCCTTGCAGAGGAAGAGAGGAAAATGTGGAGAGAAGGAGGGATGAATAGAAGGATGAAATTGATATATGAATGCAGAGATGGATAGATGGAGAGATAGATGAATATAGAGGATGATAATGGGAGGCATGGAGAAAACAGTGGCTGGAAAGATGGGTTGATGGTAGGTGATGAGAAAGATATTGGGGGAAGAATAATCAATGGTGGGAAGATTGACACATCAATGAAAAGAATGAAGAAAAGTTGGATGAATAGAAAAACAGATGATAAGATCGATGGATGAGGATGGAGAGAAGAAAGAATAGGAAAAAACATGAAGGACAGATGGATGGATGCATGGAAGGAAATCCATGAAGAAGAATGGGTGGAAGAATGGAAAAAAGTACAGAAATTATGGAAAGAAAGATGAAAATTCAAAGAAGGATTGTGAGAAAGACAGATAAGAGACTGAAAGAAGGATGCAGAGAAGGAAGGAAATTTAAGAATTTAAAAAGTCCGTTGGGAGGAGCAATTTGCCGAACGACCTCTGGGTTTGCTGGCCTCAACCACTCACTGAGAACTATTTGGGCTGATCTGACAGTTTCCTGTGTCAGTTGTTATAACCACTGGTTCCAATTGCGTCAGATTATCCCAATGAACTTGATATACAGCAAAAGTCTCAAAGTATCGATGTCTTTTTTTTTAAAACACCCTTCCTTTATATTTTCAAGGGAAATGTACTAACTTTTTTCTTTTTTTCACCAAATAATTTTTTTAACACAATCTTTATATGAAGATACAAATCAGAGAGAAGAGGTCTTGTAACTAGTAACATTTGTAAGAATGTTGGGCCTACTTTTATCTTCAGGGGACTAAAGTAAATCAAAATAGAATAAAAATAAACTGGCTGATGCCTTTTGAGACTACAGTTCGCAATCCCAGCTATATCCTCATACTACACGAAGAGGGAGTGGCAAACCTCCAATACTCTCTTTTAAATATTCATCTCAATTTTATGTAAATGTAAATCAGTAAAAAATGTGCTTGTATGATGATCAAGCTAAACCAGAGGGGATGATGGACGGAGTGTTGAACAATGCAAGCACTCACCCCCAGTCAACTGATCTGAGTTTAATACATCATCATTCTTTAGCTCACTCTGCCACCCCAATTCAGACATGGCCTTAAGCAAATCAGTCTGACCCTGTGCCTCATGGGAACAGTCCAGCCCGAACTGCCAAGCCATGTCTTCCCTGGACCGGAAACAAGCATCCTGGGACCGGTTTCTGGCTAATCAGCCATCATCAGCCAGGCTAGCTTGAATCCAGTGGCAAAGTGAGAAAGGAACCCACGTCTGGGCATACCCTGCCAACTTAGGGCGAACAAAGCAAAATCAAAGAGCATGATGAATGAAGTGTTGAACAATGCAAGCAATCACCCCCAGTCAACTGATCTGGGTTTAATCCATCATCCCGTGCTCTCCATGCCACTGGAATCAAGCTATCCTGGCTGAAGAGGGGTGAAACCCCGAAACCGGTCCTCAGATGCTTGTTTCCAGTCCAGGGAGGACCTGGCTTGGCAGTTCGGGCTGGACTGTTCCCATGAGGCACAGGGTCAAGACTGATTTGCATATGGCTGGGTTCAAACTGGAATGGCATGGTGAGCAAAAAAACGATGGATTTAGGCCCAGATCTCTGTACTGGGGTGAATGTATGACATTGTTCTGCATTCTGGTCATCAACTGTTGTTTTTGCATTGGTGATGATCAAGCTATGCCATACAATATTATAGTTGCATTTTTCACTTTGTAGGTAGTCTTTAAAGAGTGTCCCTGACATTACCCTATGCCATTGTAAAAAAGCAAACAGAACTTCTGTGACCAGAAATGATGCCAACCTTGATGCTTGTGGTACCTTCCATTGGACTCACATACAAAACCAAAAAGTGTACAGGTATTAAATAGCTTGACCAGCTGGCTGGGTGAGGAGATTGAATGCAATCACGCCCTCTGATAATTGGGCTGCTAATATGTCTTTATTTGCAAGATTCTGGCCGTTCTTTAACTCAAAACAAATATTTAATGTAATCAGCGTACAGCAGACGTGCATATTGAACATTTGGGAAACATTGAACACAAAATTAAAGTGAATTGAATAAAATTGTGTGGGGTTTCTTCTTGTTTGTACTTTACGTTTCTGTTAGAATTTTGAACACTCCCTTGTGGAAGTTCCAGAATGTCAGAAAGCTGCTCAGGGGTGAGGTGTTGGTGGCCACTATATGGCACCTTGAAAACACTATCTTGAATGCTTCCTTTGAGCCAAGTAGATTCTTATATCTACAAAAGGCTTTCAACATAAATGTAAATGGTAGTGTACAATGAAAAACGAAAAGTACTCCAAATGTTCTTCCAAATTTCTGTTTACATTTGGAAATAAAAATTTTAAAAAACATTGTGATCCTAGATCAAGATGAATGAAAAACCATAAGTATTGCAGTGAATGACAGAAATACATTGATAATCATGGAAAACATGTACATCCATACTATTTAGTAGGTTTGCTGTTCTTTACTTTAATCGTGTTTATTTGTCTGGTATTTGCAAGTGTTTGTGTTATATTTTGCTTATGTATTCATGCATCTCCCCTGTTACCTTGGGCCCTATCTGCTCAGCCAGTGAGTCTTCTGAGTGGAATGTTGTTGTGGTGATGAAGGATGGAAGGCTTGTGTGCCTGTGTGGTGAGGTGTCACAGTTGGAGAATGGGCTGAGAAGCAAGCAGGCTGCTTCTGGTGGGGCTGCTGTACTTGGATCTACCAACCTACATCTTAATCCTAATAAATCAACTTAAACTACACTCAGCTACAAGACTGTGATTACAACAAATTCCCTCAATATATTTGTATATTTAGAGTATGTACCATACATATAGTTTAACTGCGATATTGTATCATGCTTTCTTAAAGAAATGTTATATCTATATAAAAAATGAACAAAGCAGACCAATACATCCAGTTCAAAGAAGGATTTACGTGTCTATGGAAAGGTGTGAGCTACTAAGGGACCATCACAAGAAGCTCACCAAGTAAACAAATACTTTGTATACATTCTCTCATATAATAAACAGGGAATATCAACCAATGAACATAAATGAACACTCTTTGAGCACATCTTTCTCAGCAATAGGTGGCTGAGAATTGGGTTAAAGCATGTTGGAGGTACACAAAGAACAATAGCCCTTGTTTATTCTCCTCTTACTGATGGATTCAAGAGGAGACATGTTAATTGGTGCTCCTCCTACACTCCAGCCATCAGTGTTTTTTTAGATGCAAAAATATTCCAGATCAGCATTACACCATCAATGGCCCTATTTGTAGGACCCTTACAGATCTTTATTGGCAGAGGTGTGCTAAAGGCTATGTTTGGCATATTCATTTCAATGTTTTAACATCAGGCTAATCATACATTTCAGTCATTAAAGCACAACTGCGCTCTATGTAAATATGAATTGGTGTCATCACTTCATGTAAACAACAAATCACCTTTATCAATGTGCACAGCTCTTAATCACACATTTATCCCTTAATTTCTAAACCACAAAATAGAGAGGAAACTTGTGAAAGAAAATGGCTATCACCAGTAGCCTAATCCACAGCAATAAACAGGTTGTACTAGGGGTTCAATGACTCTTCCATAGTAGGTAGTCTGAGAAGCATGCCAATATTAAGAGCTAAGGCACAATGTGGTGAGTGTAGAAGCACAAACAATAGAGTTATGGCCTAAAAGGAAGGAAGGTTAGGTGTGGCTGAGTACCCATCTACATACATCTGCATTCTGATGGCCCTTCCTGGGCAGGGAGGGGCTCATACTTACAATTCAAAGGGTAGTGGTCTGATCCCACACAAAGGACTGATTACACCCCACACATAGCCAGGTCGAAAGGACTGGGTTATAAGGAATACTGGTGCACTCAAAAACATTTTCTGAAGTCTCCCCCACTTTTAAGGCATATTTGGGTATAAGTACTGTGTCTCCAACCCCAGCAAACCAGACACTTCTGCACATACACCCGAACCTTTACAGAATAACTGCTGTGCTGCTCAAAGGACTCAACTGGACTGCTTATCTAGAAGGCCTGATTTTCTATTTGTTGCCCTGCTTCCTGCTGCTCAATGAGGCTGCCGAAGGAGAGCTTGTCTCTGCTTTCTTCCAAGTGATCACCAAGAGCTTGTTGGCTAGCCTACCGTTGCTTGAGACTCAGGGATTACAACGTCTATACCCCTGCTCCTGTGCCTAGCTCACTGGAAGTGGCCCAGATACTTGCACCATGGTTTTCAATGCATTTCCTATCTGCATATAGCAGAATTGGTGAATCAGCATGGTTGCGGGAGTAAAATCGTCACATCGCTTTAGAACCTGCGCTTTGCCTCCTGAGATCGATCCATTGGACAGTGAATCGCTGCCACTGAAGCTTGATGAGATCGACGCATGCCCTTGACTGTGTGGTAGAAACCGCCGCGTTGCTCAGCACTTCTCGACTTGGGCACCCATCTTCGAAACTGACACATCAGCCTCGCCTGCGTGGAATAATTTGACGTATCTCATTGCCTGCGACCAGGAAAGGTACTTTGTTCACTGGGGACTGCTTGGGTCCTGTATCCGTCAGGCCCTCCATCGCAGTCGGCCCGAACTTTGACTTTGCCACAGTGCAGCGCACCCTAAATTAGCCTTTTTAGTGCTTCTGGCTTCTAAGCGCTTGACTGCTTTTATTTCTTTAAAATTCAATATCGCAACTTCTTTACGTTGAGTTCTTGTTGTTTTGGTCTTGTTTTATTTAGAAAACCATACTTTAGTCTTTCAATGGTTGTTTCACTGTGTTACTGTATGAGCTATTGCACAAATGCCTTACACGTTGCTTTCGAAGTTAAGCATGCCTGCTCTGTGCCATACTATCAGATGGTGAGCACAGGATTAATTTAGGTTGTGTTATGACTTACCCTGACTAGGATGGTGGTCCCTACCCAGACAGGGTTCATACCTCTGCCAATTAGAGACCCAGGTTCTAACAACATCTGAGCACAAATTGATACAAAGCAGACAACAAAAAGTGAATTTTTAAAAACTTTTAGTATATTAGCTTTAATTAGGCTTGATCCTTGCCCATTTTCTACTCGCATAATATGATTTTCATAAACGTCAATGTTTTACCTAATAATTTGTTTTCAAATTGCAGACTTGGGGGCATATCAACAAGGGCTTTATCTCTGCTTTTTTGGCTTTAAAAGCCAAAAAAGCAGAGATAAAACTAGCACCCTATCAACAACAGGGTGCTAACACGCAAATTTGCATGTTAGCACCCTTTTACTCTACGCTTCCCCTTGCATCTCTAATGAGATGCAAAGGGGGCGTTCCAGAGTAAAATAATAGGAGAAATGTCGCTAAGCGACATTTCTCCTATTATCAAGAATGTCGCTAACCCTGTTAGAGACAAAAAAAGCAGCGCTAACCGCGGTTAACGCTGCTTTTTTACGTCTGCTAATTTTCAGACTTAGCCATGATATCCTATGGAAGGAGGATATCATGGCTAAGTTTGCCTGTCCCTATCAACAAGGTAACGTGTGATTATCGCTGGGTTTCCAGCGATAATCTCACGTTAGCCTGTTAGCGTGTGGATTTTTATCGCTATTGAGATAAGCGTTGCTAATAGCACGCTATCTCAGCGATAAAAATTCACGCTAGCCGGCGATAATTATCCTCACGCTAAGAGCGCTGAGCGATAATTATCGCCGGTTGTTGTTGATATGCCCCTATATCCTCTCTTTTGTGGATATGAATATTTGAGCTTTGTGAAGATGTGCCAAAATAAATAATCAGTCAAAACTTCCTTCAAATATATGCTTAAGCTGAGATATGTCGATGTCACTCATGGAATTATCTTGCACTGATTCTATACATAAATGAAATCACATACAACATTCCATGTTACCACAGCACACATTAACACAAAATTCTGATCATGCACCCATGGCAGCCAGAATATGCAATTAAATTGTTACAAATGCATCACATAGTACTTGCTACAGTCAGCTACCTAACATGCATATGCATTTGCTGATCATTTGAAGTAAGAAATGTGGTTTATTTTTCCAGTCTCACCCACCAAAAATGCTACAGCTCTTTTTAAGACTGATAAGTTGACTGCACTGTCTGCATACCTCCACAAAGTTCAATTTGCCTCTGTTTTGTGATGGAAACATTTGTAAAGTCATATCCAGACTACCAAAATACACCCAATACCTCAGAAATAACTGAATGAGTGTTAAACATGAGTTAGAGCCGTAGAGTTTTGCGGGCAGGGTACTCCTTGACAAATGCTATGGATGTGCCATCAACCGTATCACAAATGCATTATAGCTTTTGACACTTGTGTTATGGACAAAATATCTCTCAGGTTTTCACAGAGTATCCCATCTGCCAAACTCTCAATTACCAACAACCAAAGCATGCCACAAATTCAAATATTTTGAGTTCATAGCAAGCATTACAGTTAAAAAATATCACCACAGAGGAGATTATCAGACACAGTTGCTGTTTGGTATTAGCTATGAATTGAGGAGATATATTAAATTGTTTACCTTCATTGTTTCGTATTGTGAAGTTGGGATTCAATAAGGGCTCCTCTTCAAGAGAAAAATGAAATCTTGGTCCATTGGCAGAATCATCTTTGTCAGTCGCACTTATTGTCTGAATGGCCTGAAAATAGGATGAAATGAATCCAGTCAATTGGTTTTTTTCCCCCATATACATATATATTGACAAATACTATAGTTTTTGTAAGATTTAGGATACCTATATATTACATGCAACATCAATGCTTACATGGATTGTACATTAACATAATTTATGAAGTCCTGCAATCAAAATATTTCATCACCTAGGGCCCAATTACGATGCGGTTAGGAAGGCCTCCTAACGGCATTTTCTCCTTCTAAATTGGATCGGAAACGTGTCTTCCTGACCGATGACCCAATTACGATGCGGTTAGGAACATATGCTCCCATTGAAGTCAATGGGAGTCCAACCAAATCGTATCTGGAAGCATCCGGATGCATCGTACCCCATCGGTCGGACTCTCCCGATCCGAGTGGGTCAAAAACCATTTCCAAACTGATTCAGTCGGGAAGCTTTACAACATGCATCAGAATCGGGCCTTAGTGTGTCGTCTTTCAAAATATAACTTTAGAGTAGAAATGTATTGCACTGTTGCTACGTAACTCCAGTCCGTCGCTGGCAGCCAAAAAAAACAGAAATCAACACTGGTGAGTGACTGAGAGGCTGGGGGCAAGGGTCCACGCACCGAATCCTGGGGGATACTGCATCTAACGTGCTGGCCTCGGTGGTGGCGAGGCACACAAACAAACTTGGGTACCTGTCTCTAAAATGGCGGCCCTTCGGGTTCCACTACTTAATTATGCTACTGTAGCCTATGTATCTATTCAAAACGTTCTTTTCCTGATTGCTGAGACCTGAGCAACATGGCTGAAGCCCGGTGGAGCTGCTAGACAGCTATTGACTCGACCCTGGTTTCCCCCTTGACCATCATCTACCCAGCCGGACATTGGGCACAGTTCCTCCTCGTCTCCCCACTATGACTCCTTCCTCCCCTCCCGCCTATGAATTCTTGCAACATTGTTTTTGTGTACTGTACCTTAGGATGCTCTTGTAAATGATGTAACTTTTAACGCAATAATCCTAAATGTAAAGCACTCTGAGACCCTCTTGGGTCAAGTTGTGCTATATAAAACTTTATAAAATAAATAAAATAAAAAACTGAGATAAGGAATATATGGCATGTGTTTACTGAGATAAGGTATATATGGTTTGTGTTTACTGATTCCAAGGGTACACGTGGAAACATTAAACAACATTAAACAACAAAATAGTTCAAATAAGAGTACAAAACAGGGTGGGGGATGGGATGTATGAAGGAAGCATGTTTATTTTGGAAGTACCTACATTTCTCAGCAGTATTGGCTGGATCATGTAATCAGGTTTGTGTTGAAGATTTCTGAATTAGGCAGTGGTAAAAGATGTCAGGGCTGGATTTCCCCCCTCTTCCCCCGGAGTAACGGGTACCCTTAATATCAGTTACTCCTGGTGTGAGGGAAATCCAGCCAATTACCAGGCCACTCATAATGAGGGACCATGTGGTAATACTCCATCCCATTTCACCAGGTATACAATAGTGAAAGAGGCACATGGAAACCTGCATAGAATGCTGGCAAATCAAGCAAAAATGAGGGCACAACCTCCCATTCCTGTGGTCACTCCACATTCTGCACACAAAAACACGTAATGGCCACAGAAATACCTCATCAGGGTATCACAATATGGGAAATGACTCTCACAGTAGTAGCAATACTGAATGTTGCATTACCACATTATTTTTCCAACCACTTCCTAATGTGAGCCTATGAACCACTAATTTGTAGAGCTTAAGAATGTATTGCAGACAAATTCAAATATTTTCAACAGATTTTAAAACCAACCAATTAAAATACTGATCCGGCTCTGCTTTCTATCTTGGAATCTTTCTACCTCCCCAAAAAATGAACATTTCATTTTGTCTTACTCGTGTTTCAGTTATAGCAGGAGACCTGTTGTCTGCATGAGCAAAGCCTATGTGAATACTAGAAACTGACATTTATTCCCCCTTCTCTTCTAAGTGCTGAACCAAACAAGTGTCAGGTGAGACTGACGGCAACAAACAATTATCACCCGGTTCTCTGGGTCCAGAGGACACTTATTCTAAGTGCTTTCCAAAGAAGCATTTATAGACAGAGTAGCTGCTTTCTCTTGTCATTCATCTCGGCAATTCCCTTTCAGCAGAGGCTTCATCTCACGAATGCAGTGACATGAGATGGTCCCGCACCTAAAGAACTGGATGGCAAAATGGAATGTGAAAGGAAAACCCAATCCACCTTCTCTTTCTGGAAGTGTCGTTCATATTTATGTTCTTTGATGGACAAAAGCTATATAGTCATTTAGACTAATCATTTTTGATAACTTCATTGGCAGGACATTTTACAAATTGCCTTTAATTTGTGAGTTCTGAGGCAATTCAGTGTCTTCAGTCGAGCTTGCAACCTTTCAATGTTCTAATCAGAAATGTATATTGAGTAGTTCCACCTTAATCCATAATTGCATGTTCATTTCAATATGTTGTACAACAACCTACAAATACAAAGCAAAGTAAAATACAGTCCTACAATAAAACAGACTGCTCAATGCCAATATATAAATTGCTTAAAAATGTTACTTTGCTGCTAAGTTTTTAATGCAAAACCTCTAACAACACAAAAGTGGAACCTGAAGTAACTACACATAATTAACACTCCTAATGTACTGCTCATGATCTCACCCTTGGCATTAGGGACATTAATTCTTTATGACTGTATTGTTAAATTCACACACTTGCTCATATTGTAAAGAAAAGGCAGATGGACACGGTGAGCAAAGTAATCTTGAAAGAACATGTTAACATGTAGTAAGTTGCATCACTTTTGACGTGGTTAAGTTTGGACCGTTAGCTGACTACTCATAGATATGGATATGGGGTTCTAATATATTGTGATGGTAGATCAAAGAGAGAGACTGGCCAAATGCACTAACTTCTCAAAACAAATCTATTATGGGTTTAAAAAAAAACATTCTCTAAAGTATTCTTATCTTAAACTGTAGAGTACTGAGCGCAAGACTCTGTTGGCGGTGCCGACAGGATGCGCAGATAGAGAAGTACAGTAAGTAAATAGAAATGTGACAGCGTACATTAGAGATTACTGAAGTAAAGTTCAGTATTTACCTCTGGTAAATCAAGCTTTACAAGAAAGATCTTGCCAAACAAATTTTCGATAACACAATGTCACATTAAAGTCCCACTTCAAATTTGGACCATTTATTTTCCCTTTCCAAATGTTTTCTACTAATAATGACTACAGACTGGCTTTTCACATTCTTGCTGCTTTAATTATCCATGTGTTTCTATAGAATACATTTCTTTTTAGGTTTTGGCAATAGACAGCATTAGTTATCTCTTGCTATTGTTTCCAATGTAATCCAGAGTGGGCTTTGGATCATCCCCTTGCTTATGACAAGTTGGCTTTCTTGTCTATCTCACTTCCCTACTGCTGGTTCAACAATGTCCTCTGTATGGGTTACAGTTTTGTCCCTTGCTGTGCGTGCCTAGATACGAGGATCTGGTATCCTGTTTTCCAGATTTCTGGCACAGCCTTGCAAAAGTCTAGAGTGTGCATTAGAGCCTTAGTCTGACCTTCACAAGAAACTGGCCAAGGACCTGTTCCGGACCTAGAGAGTCGAACAAAGTGAGTCCTCAGTAATGAAGGAAGACTACAGTTCCTGTTATATGTTGATACATGTAGCACAGCCAATGCACCATACCATATTTTAAAGAGATCCTACTGTGACCGGGCCTTTTACCTAGTGCTGAGATCCAAAGAGCATGGACTAGCTACTATGCTATCAGGCCCTATACTAGAAGATGGGGGAGAGCAGAGTGAGAAGGGGAGCCAGTCTGAAGCATATTTACCTCACAGATGTACATCAGGAATCTGAATCTGATGCATTTTTTAGTCTTATATTGTATTGTCCCTTATTGTAGAATATTCTTTTCTACAGAGAAGCCCTGGGCTGGAAAATCATGTTATTGTGTGGTTGTGTGTGGTCTTGAGTTTAAAGCCTGCAGTACCCCTAAATTAAATAAGGAAGCCTATGACTGCTTGTCATTGCCAGCACTCAGAGACAAGTGTTGAAGTGATTAAAGATGGCTCCATTTTTACAGATAGCTTTCAAAATGCTGTTCAATCTAGGTGCTCCTGTCCCTATTATTTAAAAGTTGTTCAGTGTCATTCCCCAGTATAAAACTAAACATGTGCATTTCACAACAAAAGCAATGTGCAT
Organism: Triturus cristatus; assembly: GCF_964204655.1. Taxonomy (NCBI): domain Eukaryota; kingdom Metazoa; phylum Chordata; class Amphibia; order Caudata; family Salamandridae; genus Triturus; species Triturus cristatus. The sequence goes on from NC_140588.1 coordinate 116,123,373, forward strand.
ATCATAACAAAAAATTGTGCAAAAGTTTGGAAGTGCCTCACGGAAACACCACCATGGGAGCTGCTGGTAGGTTCTCACCAGTGGGCTCCAGTTCTCATCATTGGCAGCTTCCAAAACCATAAAGAAATAGTGTGAAAAAGTGCACAATTTAAATGTGTTAAAAAGATAAAGCATGCACTAGGAAAGACTTCTGCGTGCCACCCTATTCTGACCCCCTTCAATAGAAGAAAAAACTCCACTACTTGTCGCTTCACCAAACTAAACTAAAAACGAGCTAAACGCCCACTGGCAAACCCATCAATTTTAATCACTGCTGTCCTTCTGCTCAATTTAAAACCAAGACCTACTGTCGCACTCCATCAATTTTTATGGAAGGCCAACATGTTTCATTGCCGTTCAAACTTTCTGGCAATTTCTTCAGGGCTAAGGGTCAGTCCTTGCCACACTGTCAGGTCAGAAATATACCAGGTGGTTGCCCCGATACATTTCTGGCGTCTGGCCTCAAACTCCACGCAGCAGTTTGAGTCTAGACGCCAGAAACATATCGGTTGACATACGGCAACTGCACTAACACGTGTGGGTGGTGTGGACGTATACACATTCGTAAGGAAGGGGGTTGCTGGTATGCACGGTGGGGGCAATAACCTGGTATATTTCTGAACATTTCAGTAAATGAGAGGCTGTTTTCTGTCCCTCTCTTTGTCTCTTTCAGCTCCCTCAGCTCCTTTTACACCCCTGCCCTCTTTATTAAAATATAATTTTCCCCCACCAAACAAATTGCTCCCTCAAGCCCCATCGCGCTATTCCCACCCATCCGACCATCTTAAAGCAGTTCTGAAATGGCTGCTAGATTCAGACCATTGAAATGAAAATCTGTTGGCATATAAAATAAAGGACATGCTGTGCTACAGCGTATGCTGACAGGCTGAATTTTGACACTGTAATATGACACTTTACAAATTGAGAAATCAAAAAAATTGTGTTAGTTTATTGTATGAAATATCTCAAAATTCAGCATTCTTAAGATGTTTAATTACTGCTTATGTTATAATTAAAAGTACTTGATTTAAAAAAGCACAACACAGGGATTAGAAAGAAATTTCATTTTAACTGTGCATTGCTTGGAAGTATAATGTGATCAATAACTTTCCAAATTACACACTTTGTTCACTGCTTGCCGAGCAAGCCTGCCCACACATCTATTTACTGAGAGTAATGCAAGTTGTTTCAGACCAAGCTGTCTTCCATTTTATAAACTGAACCCCATACAGATTTGCCAGTTGACTACAGGAATAGCACTGACATACAGGTTGCAGTGAATGACTTTGACCTCTTTGGACTCTCTCAACCTTACTGCAGAAGTAGGGTTTTGTTTTGCTGGAAAGGCACCTCCACATGGATCCCAACTTTAACCATGGCGGAAGGTGGCTGTAGTTTCCTACTCTCCGTCAAAAGCCTTGAAGATCCTCCCAACATCCTTATTTGTGATCAGATTGTCAATGTCAGAACATTATACCCGGTGATTTTTGGAATTAGGCAAAATTCAGGATAAATAAGTGGCAGAAGACAAACACATTAAGGAGTCCAAATGGATTTGCTTTTTTAAGTCCTTTTAAAAAAATCTCCCCATGGTACTCACCCATGTTGAAAGTGGTCTAATCTTGACATAAAGTTCCCCTTTCAGTGTGAAAAGGCATTCTGACTCAATAAAGGCAGTCTAAATCATTTCAGGCAGAATTTGAATATTTTAAATATTTGCCCCTTGCCTGCTCTTTTACTTAAATAACTGCCCTAGTTGCTGTCAAGCCTTTATTGTGTTAGGTGAATGTTTCGTCCAACGAGCAGGCATCCTTTAATCGAACAGTAATTTTGGATTGCCTCTCACTTGACCAAGCTTACAAAATCCCATGGTCAAGGTACGTTAAGGAGACTCTTACGGCCTTGGGAAGGGTAGACATTTTCATGAGATATGATTTTTTGAAGCAACTGGATAAGAAACTGGTCAAAGAGCTGTTTTACAAAAAGCCATGCAGATCGTGAGGGTGAGAAGCTTAGTAAACCCTTGGTCAGAGGGCTCGCCTTAGTCAAGTCAGTACAGTGCATGGAGACTTACCTCTCTATTTTACACAGTGCCCATGATAGATTTTTAATTACATGTTTTAGACTAAATATGTTTCATCGCTTAGTTGCATCTCTGTCAGGTTTTTGTTTACACGTAGAAGACAGAGGACCCTGTGGCTGCGACAATAGGTCTCCACAGGATACCGTACATTTTTTATTTTTGTGTAAATATTTTACTCATCCGAGGCGATTGTATCTTAAACCTTTTTTAAAAGAATTGGGATTCAGGCAAGCTTGTGTAGCCCTTTTGTATTTGCAACTGACTGCCTCAAAGTCGACCAAGTCACACCTTTACTGAAAAAAACGGGCTTGGGCATTAATGATCTGAATAACTTCAGACCTGTCTCCAATCTCCCTCTCCTAGCTAAAATCCTGGAAAGGTGTGTTCTCCTCCAACTGACTCAACACTTGGACAGCACCAACCTTCTAGACCCCCACCAATCGGGCTTCAGAAAAGGCTAGAGCACAGAGACAGCGATCCTCACTGTCATACAAGAGATACACAAGTCACTCAATACGGACCAATGCTGCCTACTCATACTCCTGGACCTATTGGCTCCCTTTGACAGGGTTGACCACAATCTACTTATTAAGGTTCTGTAGGAAAGGGTAGGTGTAGAAGAGGTGGTCTTACAGTGGTTCACCACCTTTCACCAGAACCGCACGCAAAGAATAAAAATCAAAATATTCTCGTCTGACCTACACCCCGTCAGCAGGGGTGTCCCCCAAGGATCAGTTCTTTCCCTGCAACTTTTCAACATCTACATGGAACCCCTCACCTCCATCCTCAAAAAAACTAACATCCCCTTCCACCTCTATGGAGACGACACCCAGATCTATCTTGAAACCTCCTCCATTGTTGACATACAGAGACTCAAAGACACTCTAAGAGAAGTCCAACACTGGTTATCACTAAACCACCTAAAACTCAATCAAGACAAAACGGAAATCCTCCTCATTTCCAACAAAGAGGAGAACCCCCATATCACAGAATGGCTAAAAGCTATTGATGCTCTCAACGGCAATCTCTCCCTGGCTGACTCCGTCAATTTGCTAGGAATCACCCTGGACCCAAAATTAGACATGACCAAACACATCAGGAACACCACAAAGAGCACCATCTCAACCTGAAACTACTCAACAAAATAAAACCCTTCATCCCTCCCAAGGACCTCAAACAAGTTACCCAATCCCTGGTAATGTCTAGACTAGACTAGGGGAATACAGCCCTCACAGGTAAAGCAAAATCGCACTTAGCTCCCCCGCAGATCATTTCTTAATGCAGCAGCCAGAATGGTCACCGGAGTAAAGTAATATGAACACATCACGCCCGCAGTCAGAGAGCTAAAATGGCTCCCAATCGAAATGTGTGCCAACTTCAGAACGGCCTGCCTCATGTACAAAGCCCTGCACACAGGAAAACCCACCGACCTGGCCTCCAAACTCAAGAAGGCTGGTCAGACCCGGAGCCTCAGGAGTTCCAACACTCTACTCCTCATCCCCCCGAAAACTCGCAAACAAAAAAACACATCTCGATCCTTCCCCAAAATCTTCACTCCATCCAAGTCCATATCAGGACTCTCCCGTCCTTTCTAAAATTCAAAAGGCAGCTCAAAGACCTCTTTCTCAATCGTTCTCTCCCAAATGGATTGCTGCCGCCCAAGCGCATAAGCTTGCATACTGCAGCACACTGACACCCGGTCATTAGGACTTGTACCTCATCCTCATCCCAACTCCTTCCTCTTTCCCCCCTCCCTGAAGGAGGCTCGGCTCAAGTCAATTTGCACATTACTGCGATATTATGTGACTTCCTTGCTTTTAACGTTTTACAGCGCGATGAGACTTCCGATGCGCCATAAGTCAATATGTATACTACTGCCATTATGTGCGATTTCCTCGTTATGAATGTTGTAAAGCGCTCCGTACCTTTGGGTCTGGCCAGCGCTATATAAAACTCCTTAATAAATAAATAAGCTATTGCCCAATGTATGCATGATTTTGTGGGTTCGAATTTTTCACGAGCAGTACTAAGATCAAGAAAGTCAAGATATGATTGATGCATCTGCATAAAGATTATTATTAGCTACTTAACCAAGTTTGTTCTGTTAATTTCTCGTTCCAGAATGTATCCTTATTTAAATGTGTGTTTCTTTTATTCAATCTGAAATATGTTTTCGGTGATTTCCTCCAGTTTGATTTACAAACCAAATTATTGGGAAGTTCTTTATTTATAGTGTTTCCGTCCTCTATTACAGGTTTTTTTTTTAATATGACATGGGGGCTAGTGCTGTATATTTGCTCTATGCCTCTGATATCTCCAGACATAAAAACTCTAATAATTCCTCTTGCAAGCCAATAATTGGCAAGATTTTTCCATATGCCCTGCTTCAGTGTTGATTTTGGCGGTCTTTGGTATGTGGCTGGTGGCTGGCACTGTTGTACAGTTTGTTTTCTGCAGTAACTTGGTACCTCTTAGTGCACTTAACACTGCTGTCTATGTAGCCTTTTTAATAAGCTTGCAAGAAGATAGTATTGTAAAGAGAAATAAAAAGATCTACTAATAAAGATCAAACATTTCATGTAAGTCTGAGGACATGGGATTAATTTCCTTCACTTGCCACTTGACTATTTTCCTCTCACAAAGTCTCTATGTGTTTTATGTTGGTTGCCCACTATTTATTTTCTTCGTACACTGGTTTCTGATCCATTATGTACACGCAGAATGTGGGATTACCATCTATTTTGTGGCCCATTAATCCCCTGCAAATACACAGATGTCCTGGTCATCTCACTGAAAAACTTCTTGGTTCTTCAATGCTCATTATTAGGACTACGTTCCCAGTTTAGCAAGAACACATGACTGATGTTGCTCACAAGTGTTTTTGTCCGTACTAAAATCCTTACACATCCACTCAGGATTAGGCTCATCACTCAAGCGCTTTTTTACCTGTAAATTTGTATTCCCAAGAGAAAGTTCTGTTCTTAAAATAAATAGCTCTTACTCCTTTCAAGGCTGCTCTCACTGTAACTCTACAATTTTTGGATTTTTACCTATTTGCTATTTACTCACTGGCCTCTAATAGTTTTGCAGTTATCAGTCCCTTAAAGCAGTTATTCTGTTTTATTCAGTCCCATTTGTGTCCTCTCTGACTTAGATTTCCTGGTTCCCATAAAAAAATGATTCAAGGCTCTTCAGATTTTACTAGATTGGTGTGATCTCATATGTTTGCACATGGTCAGCCTAATGGTCAAATTTGATTTAATAGAGTCTGACAACTGGAAAGCATCACTTACCATTTAATTTTGTTCCAAAGCCCTAAAATCTCTGTTGTGAACCTTCTGATATCTGCAATCCAAATGGTCAAAGTCTCCTCAGAATCTTCCGGGTTGATTTCTATAGCTGACCCAAAATTTCACTCTCTTGGAACTTCAAATATTCCTGCCAACATCTTGTCTGTCTCACTTCCCTGTTCTTTATTTGATGGTTTTCCACCCTAGTCTTCTCTTTGTATTTAAATACCTGTTTGAAACTGGCATCACCCATTTTTAGTCAGTAAATCAATAACAACATATAAAAAACCTTCCCAAAGAGCCACTATGTGTCAGTATGCATATGCATGCCCACTCACCGATGTCCATCGTTCACTACACGTGTCATGATGGCAGCATGTGCCTGCGTTCTGATCCATTAGCAGCCACCATGGAATTGTTTTTAACAGACTATATCAACAATCATTTCAAGATGTTCGCTGGTGCATGCACAGTAGAGATATCTTGTAAATGTCAACATTTATTATAATTTCACAAGATGGCCTTCCATGCATACGTCTATGCATCTTTGAATGCTTTAGCCCATGGAGTATGCGAAATTAAGCAAGCATTGGAAAAGTCAATAGATCTGAAAACACATGGTAAAGCACGACCTATTAAAGGCCATCGCCTAAGGCCATTGAAAACAAGCATTGGTAAAGTCAAAATATCTGCATTTTACGACAGAGACATATCGGGTTTGCCAGTGCTTGTTGTAGCCTGCAGTCATAAGCTCTTGACTGTACAAGTAAACATTTTCAATGGTGCAGAGTCCTTTTGGCCATACGCATTTCAATTAAATACCACTGACTGCTATCTTTGACTTCAGTTTTGTTCAAGTTGTCACAATTCTCCCATTCCCTTTCCTACAGGTCCTTTATTAGTAAGCTAGGAGCAAAATGGCTCCCATCTGAGTCTGGATTTTAGGCGGTTCGAGTGAGCTCAACATTGTCTTTTAAGGGCTGTATCTCCATTTTCCAATTTAATGGGTCAGGTAGATTAGAAGGCCCTTTCCTAACTGCTTCTGCCTGACTTCTATCGACAGTCTGGATTATGTAAATTTAGAAAGCACACTGCTAAAGTATTCCAGATGGTCAGTCCTGGTAGTAATGAGGCCAGCAATGTCACCCCTGCAAGCATCACAATAGATCTATTGAACAGACACCTTCAAAGTGACTAGCCTCTGGCACTTAACAAAGGAACCTTTTTAATCCAAAGGGGATCACCTTGGCTAGACATTGTCCTTCATGTGTGAAGAGCACAGTGATTTCTTTGACACCTTCAGGTAGGGGAATCTGCTATGACTTGAAAGCAAAATATAAAGGAGAAAGAATGATTTCAGCCCTAACTTATCTAAGATAATATTATCTCTAAGTCTGGGGTGGTTATCCTTCTGGGTGTCAGAGTTGATTCAGCTGTAAATCATATTGGCACTTGAGTAGAGACCAGAACATCTGGGATGAATACGGAACCAGTGAGGAACCTAAACATGTTTAGGTACAAATTCTGTGCTACTTCACATTTGTTTTTGGAACTCACCTTGGTTAGTGTTCCCATGGATAAATAGGATTTAAAACATTGGTAGTTGTTCTCTAAAATAAATAGCAAACAGACTGTAAGATGTCACTTGGTGCTTTGCAATGTAATTACAGTTCAGCTCCAATGGTCCAATGGGTATGTTACATGCCACTTCACCAAAATAAAGCCAGTGTTTAATGCTACTTCATTAAAATAAAGCCACTCAGGTACAATTTTTATCAGACCCTCCCCCCAAGATTTTTTGGCTTCGGTTGGAAAATTGAGCAGCCAAAAGAAAGCAACCTCAAAATGTTTGTCATCAGCAGGAAATGCACAGAGGAACATTAACACCTCTGCTGCTTGATAGTCTGTTGCCCACCCTCCTTTTACTGGCTCAGCATGATTGTAGAGTCAGTAAAACATGGGTCCGCCTATTTTGGTTTAATCACATTTTTGCACGAAACTTTATTAAAAATAATGGGATTTTGGAAAAGTGCCCATTTCAATATCTTTAATTCAAATAGCAACATTCTGTCATATTCTATCTCTGGTACCCTAACCACCAAATGCAAGTTGAGGAAAGCAATGATCTGCCAGTTGAAAGAATGTAGTGATGGTTCACATGAACCTATGTTTACAAGCACTATCTGAACTCTGCCTTAACTTGGCTGGTGAGGTAAACAGGACGATTTGTACAAGAATCTGGAGTATTCCTTTGTTGGTTTAGTCCATTATGACCACAATTTTTCCATATTTTGTGTCAGCTTAAAAGGCACACAAATTATTCATTCCAATTTACTATAAGAAACCATGGTTTGGTTTACAGACTAGTCCATCACAGACAAATGGGGCCCCACCATGTTAGTAATGACCATAAATCCAATTTGCCAGTCTTTCAAAGAAATCTGGAGACACACTGTAAAGAAATTCATTGTTTTGCCTGCTCATGTATTAGCAACACCAGAATCACCCTGCAAACAGCAGCAACAAAATTCTTCAGCCCATTGGACCAGACCAACTGTATAAGGTGCATGAATGCCTGCACTAATGGTCTTTGAAAGAAGCTCAAGACCTGGTTCTTCAAGAAAAACAGGCATGATTCCATCCATCCACCTTCTCGGGCCCTTATCCTACTCAGTGTCTGCATACCCTCACTGTTGATTTTCTGCACTTTACAAATCCACATAACATAACGTAACAACATTAGATGCACAAACACCCCCTATTGAGTCATTTGCCTGTCAGCACGCCAGAGATGTCCACAACACACAGGAATTGGTAAACCAGAAAACTCTGACTCGTGTGTGTTGAATGACAATGTGCCAAGTGTTTATTAATGAAAGGATACATTTGCCCCTCCTACTTCTAAAGTATTACATACAATTTTAGACTACATGGTTTTCTTGCAGCTTGTGATGTATAAATACAATACAGCCCTTTTTCTGTAACATTTGATAGAAAGGTGCTATCAAAAACAAAAACAAATCAAAAACAAATATGAACTATTAAGTTAAGACAACTTATTTTCCTTTAAGTAAGGCACAGTCCTTTCTTTGTGGATCCATGCAAGTGCAGCAGGTGTCGTCCTTCTGAGTGTAAGCCTTCTGTGGTGCAGTCAAAGGGTCTAGCAGGGCAGTCCTTCTTCTTCTGAGGTTTCAGGCAGTGATCCGAGGAGCTACTGCATCTTTCCCACATTTTTCATGCATTCTGGGTTGGCAAGATGGGGGGGACATCCCAAACATTGGGGTAACATTGCTTCCCTCTGCTATGACCACGTCCTGCAAAGTGTGGCATATTTGTGACCCAGATTGCACTGTTGTGCCAATAATGAAAATTGAGAAAATGTCTTCTTAGTGTTTGTGTGTTTGAGTAACACAACCCAAAGGTGTAGCTACCATCTGACTACTCTCCCCTCCAGCCCCTCTCCTAATCTATTTATGGGGGTTCCCATCTGGCTAGGGTCAAGGAAGTGGGGGCTGGTCTGAGTCCTATGACATCTGTTCCCCTGCCTTTGAAGTCCAGCTTATCTCACCAGCCACCTTCCTCTCCCTGGCCCTCTCCCTGGCTTCTCCAGGATTCAAATTTTCTGCCTCCATATGGCTGTATTGTTTCAGCCCCAGGCCTCTTCACACCTACTCATGGAGCAGCTTAGTTTAGGATATCGAAGGCTGACAAATCAGAAGAGACTGCTATGGGGCTGTTTTAGGTATCTCCAGGATAGTAAGTTCTAAAACGTATTTCCTATAATAGTTACATTAAATCCAACTTTGGCAAGCTGTTGTTTTTAATGGACCACTATTTTTAAATTTTGAATGATATTGCTAGCTAGCTCTAATCACGTTTAATCAAGCCTTCCAATGTTAACCCATTTTCAGAAAGTTGGCAATTTTCTGCCTAAACCAAATAGGCCTGTCTGCCAGTGTCCAGGGTCACATGACTGTGAATGGCTCTGCTGTGGTGTTTTGTGTATTCCTTTCAGACATCGAGACAAAGGCGACTTGGATGAGGGGCCAGGGTATTGTTCTCGTGTGCAGGATGTTCTATGAGGTATTTTTCAGCCTTCCTGTCCTTAAATGGGGTAGCTCGGGGCTTACCCACCCCCTTCCTGACTTCTAAGGGCTTCTTGGCCTGCCACTGACAAATGTAGTTCACATCTACTGAACTTTGTTTCCTGAGACAATTTGGAGCCAAAACCGGGAAAAGTAAAAGTTAAATAAAGGGGGCATGGCTAGCACTGAGGATCACTTTTTGACCTGTTTTTCCACCCGGTCGCAGAGTCGACCAGGCAGAAAAGCAGCTAACATGGAGGTGGTGTCAGGGAGACACTGCCATCCATATTAGCATGAATGCGGGGATGTGCCGTTGCTGCCATGGAAAGGTAGGTGGTTTTTGACATTGGGGGCCCATAGCGGGCCCCCAGGGATTCTGGGGGGTGGGGGGTGCACATGGGGGGTACCTATGGTGCCCCCCTGCAGTTCCATGCACAACATGGCAGGCACCGCGCGGTGCCTGCCACGTTGTGCATGGAAGTGCACAACATGCCTCCTGGCATTGCGGCGGGCTGTGCTGAGAGCACCGCCCGCCGTAATGTCAGTAATGCAGGATGCGCCCGCCAGTGGGGCGGGCGCATCCTAATATCTGCAACAGGACCCCCGCACCGATGGCGGGCGGTCCCATTCTCCGACAGGATGCCATCCTAATGACCCTCTATGTTTGGATGACAAATGGATTCACAATTGCTTTAATGATTGTTTTATCACTCTTCGACGTGTGTGGTTATATTAACCTTCATACAAGCCCAGTGTACAAGCTAAAATTATGTCAACCTTGTTAATTGATTATGCCCAATATCTTATTTCAATATGTAAGTCATATTGCATTTAGAGAACCGGATCCATCACATGTATTGCTTCATAATGCCATTGTAATCCTTATTCTATTCTACTAATTAAATAATGGCCCAACTGAAATTCACATTTGTTAATACCATAGATCTAAAATATTTACAAGGTTATCATACATTTAGCATTGTAAACAACATTGTCCCTCATAAAGTGCTGTGCATGCTAAAAAGTCTGAAACAAGTGCTGTTTGCTTTAAAGTGCTCAGTGCATATATGTCGAAATACATATATATATATGTAGTTTTATCTTTTAAAACAATACATTAATTATTCCGATAAGCGTTTAGGAACATAATGCGTATATTTTAAGCCATATTGTATGGCATTCTTAATCTTGTAACTGCGCCGCTTAGTCATATATGGCAGTAACATTTGAAAACAAAATACGACCCAGGTCTCGACATCTAGTTATGAATGCTGGCCCAGTAAACATTGTCATGTGTTGTTTTAAGTTTCAGGACCTATTATACAGAAATACATACATATATAAATATTCATAAATAAATAAATAAATATATATATATATATATATATATATGTATATATATATATATATATATATATATATATATATATATATATATATATATATATTACCTACTGGCGGTCGCCAGTAGGTAGTTATAGTTAGGACCACGTTTCCATAGGAAAACCTCAACATTCTATTTTGAATAACTTTGGCGCCGGTCGACGAATCCTCGCGAATTTCTCAAAATAGGTGGGGCGCTACGCTCCGCTCCTACCCTGAAAGTCTCGGGGGGATCCGTCAAGCGGGGGCTGAGATAAAAGGGGGGTCCCAAAACGCGTTTTTCCCATGCATTTTTCCATAGGACCTTTAGAACGAGCTACAGCCCGAACGGCTGAACAGAATTACTCAAAATTTGGCAGAGAGGTAGTCCCTAGGTCAAGGAAGTGCCTTTTGTAGGTTTGGTGTAAATCTGTTCAGTAGATTCTGAGAAAATAGCCTTTAAATCAATATATATATCTGAGCCCGCTTACGGTACGCTTACCGTACGCTTACGGTAAGCGTACGGTGGCGTGCGCGAGCGCGATTCTGATTGGCTCTTAGATCTTAGTAAACATTCGAATCGGCCGAAACCAGGAAGCGGCGGCCGCCATTTTGTCTCTCGCACTGAGTGTTGTTTATCAAACATGATGGCCAAAAACATGTTACGGGGCTGTTTTGACAACTCCCTCCCACATAGTCATGTTGAGGGAGTCCACAAACATCCCCCAAGAGAAAAAACGGTTTTATTTATTTTTCGGCAATTTCGCGGGGTACGCTTACCGTACGCTTACCGTAAGCGTACGGTAAAAAAATAAAAATAAAAAAAACACTATCCACACTTACCCCACCCCCTGTGCTTTTGGTGGCCGAAGGCCACCAAATGTACAGGGCTTATTAATAGCTAAAAAAAACTAAATTTTGGCAACATGAAATTATAAAATTGAAATAAAAAAAACACTATCCACATTGACCCCACCCCCTGTGCTTTTGGTGGCCGAAGGCCACCAAATGTACAGGGCTTATTAAAGTTGATAAAAACCGTGCACGGAACGAACTGCGTTAAGTGGGCGCGCACGCCTCGAATGGCGTAAAGTAACTTAGCATTTAAAAAACCGTACAAATTCACTGAAAAAACCATAGGTTTCACACACGTTATAGTTAGGAATTAGCATTGAAAAAACCTTGCAAATTCACTGAAAAAACCATAGGTTTCACACATGTTATAGTTAGCGGAAATTTTACTGATAAAAAACCAGTGAAATTCCCCCGTTATAGTTAGTGCAGGCAACTATAACTCACGCGACCGCAATCTTCTGCTGATGACATATGTGTCTTTATGAAAAAAAAATATTTGTAATATATGTATAGCTAAAAATGTATGGAAGAAGACATGGGCATATAAGTGTCTAAATACAGTATTAGCATCAGCAGAAGATTGCGGTCGCGTGAGTTATAGTTGCCTGCACTAACTATAACGGGGGAATTTCACTGGTTTTTTATCAGTAAAATTTCCGCTAACTATAACATGTGTGAAACCTATGGTTTTTTCAGTGAATATATATATATATAAATACATTCATTAATAGATAGAAAATCATGTGCAAAATAACAGTGAGTAAATACTCCTTCTATACATAACTAAAATGTTTGTGTTGTATAGAAAGTAATGTAAATCCTCATTATTGTTGAGACCTAGGGATGCTCTACAGTCTAATTCAACAATCGTGTGATTCAAGTTGGCGGAGCATTTTTTCTCCATTGCCTCTTCGCATAAGTGTCGGAATGGCATCAATCACAAAATATTTGAGGCATTCCAGATCAATATGTGGCATCTGAGTTTACTATTACTCAAAAGTGCTGGCGAATTCTTACATGCACCTGCAGCTTCATGCTCCCGACATAGCGTAAGCTGCAGGTGCACTCAAAACGTAAACTGCAAACACTGTCCTACAGTTGTTATTACCTTCAATTGCCACAGGAATTGGATTAAATGGTGTAGAATAGTGTGTTGTTTTGATTCCAAATTTGCAAGCCCTGCATGATGAACATTTAAAAAAAACATTCTTGGATTTTAGCCATGCTATAGGTTGTCTAATTTCTAGGCTGCATTTGACCAAACTAGTTCTCATTGAGGGTGCTCGCCTAAATATGAGTGTTGGTTTTACTGGCAACCTACGTGCCAACAACCCATCTGACAGTACAATCGGCCAACTGTTGTTAATTATCGCCCTCAGTTGTCTTTCTTGACGATTGTAAGTAGTTATAAGTATGACTGTAGTGTCATGTGTCTCAATAGGTGGGTTGAGTACCTGAATATTATCACTTTTTTGTAGTAGTAGTAATAGGGTCTCTCTAGGTTTCTCATAAGCTTTCTTCAGTGCTAGTTTTAATGTGTTGTCATCATAGCTCCATAGTGAGAATATTTCCCTAGCTTCCTGTTGACATTTCTCAAGATCTACACTGGTACTACAAATTCATCGATGTCTAAGGAATTCAACATAAGAGAAACTGTTTATGAGATATTGTGGATGAAAGCTCCTAGTATGTAACGTGGAGTTACCTGCTATTTGTTTTTGGTGCAGTGTGGTCTCCAATTTCTTATTGGAGACATATACCTTAACATTCAGGAATTCTATAGACTGATCACTAACATGTGATGTGAATTTTAAATTCACCTCATTCTTATTGATCTCATTGATGACATTTTGTGAACTTTCTTTGTCGCCTTTCCATATAATAAAAAAATCATCTATAAATCTCAGGCAATGAATAACATGTGCTTTGTATAGATCACAGTGGATTTTTCTCGGAACCTGTTCCTCCCACCAGCCCACATGTAAACATGCGTAGCTAGGGAAGAAACAGGCTCCCATCGCTACTCCCCTCCTTTGTCTAAAAATATCTTTACCAAAAAGAAAGAAGTTATTGTGCAGACACCACTTTATAAGATCTAAAAGCATGAAGTTATGGCTGTACATGTTAATTGATCTTGTGCTTAGAAAATACTTCACAGCTGTCAAACCCACATGGTGTTCAATGCTTATATATAACGATGTTATGTCTAGTGTTATAAGCAATAAACCTTCTGTCCATTCGATTTGTCCGAGTTTGGTTAAAAATTCTCCAGTGTCTTTGATATAAGAGGGTAGTCCTTGGAGGTGTTCCCAGAGAAAGTGATCCACATATTGAGTCACATTTTCACAAAAGCCATTGTTGGCTGAGATGATCAGTCTACCCGGGGTCAGTGTTTCTTCCTTATGGATTGTTGGTATGAAATAGATAACAGGGAGGACAGGCAATTCTTTGTCCATGAAAGTATATACATCATTCGTAATTAATCCCTGTCTTTTCCAATGTGCCACTTCTTTCTTAAACCATCTTTGGCTGTATTATATTCCTCCTTGTTGGATCTTTCATAGGATTCCCTGTCATCACGTTGACGATATGCCTCCTGGAGGTACTGTTGTTTAGACAACAAACAACCTCTAGCTGACCTCTATTGCTTTCATAAATAGCCTAAAGCTTATATCTCCCCCAACAAAGGACACTTACCTTTTACAAAATAATCATATAGAAAGAACCAAATTTATTATAAAAGCATTTATTATTTTTCTATTTTTTTTTTTTAAAGTGAGAATTCATTCATAAAATAACTAAATATACGAATCACAAAAGAATACATCATATAAATATTTCAACATGAGTTAGACTTCAATATACTCACAAGAAATCAAATACAAATCATTTCATTTTGAAGCTACCGTACCCCAAAGTGTTGTTACTGAACCAACAAACATACTCCAAATCATACCATTCATTCATCTTAACACACAACATAGAAATAAAAATAAAAGTACAAATTGTGACTGGCGTGGAAAACTGCAGTGTACAAAAACAATAACTTTTCTCATTTATTGTGTAGAGATATCTCTACAATTTGTACTTTTATTTTTATTTTTATGTGTGGTGGTGTGTGTATAACTGTATATACAAGTAAATGGATGTTTCATTCTTTATTAGCATGAGTGACTATGTGTGTGAGTAACTCTATGGATGAGTGGCGGTGTGTAACAGGATGTATAGGTGTATGAATACATATGATGAGTGAGTACATGTATGAGTGACTGTATAGGACTGTTGGTGAATGAGTGGATGTGTAGGTGGATCTTAAAATCACTGAATAGGTTGTTGTAACTGGTATTGATATGTCCATTGTTTTGAAAATTGTAGTTTCTATTTTTGAATGTGTGTATCAAAGGTTATATTAGGGTGAGAGGAGGTCTGCCACTCTATCACAAGGATGATGTCATCAGTGAAGTCATCAGTGATGTCATTTGAGAGGTCATGGGTGATGTCATGAGTGATGTCACTGACCATGTCATAAGTGATGTAATATGTGACGTCATCCGCAGTGCATTGTGGGCGCGCGAGTTATAGTTAGCTGAACTAACTATAACAGTGGAATTTCAAAGGTTTTGTACGAGTGAAAAGTCCTGCTAACTATAACGCCCCTGAAACCTATGGCTTTTTCAGTGGATTTCTAAGGTTTTTTAAATGCTAATTCCTAACTATAACGTGCCTGAAACCTATGGTTTTTTCAGTGAATTTCAAAGGTTTTTTAAATGCTAATTTCTAACTATGCCTACAGAGATAGGACATGTGAAGAAAGAAGAAAAAACGCACAGAAAGAAAAGAAAGAAATGCAGAAAGAAGCAACAGAAGTCCTCAAAGACAAAGAAAAGTGCAGGAAGAAGGAAAATGTGCAGAAAGAACTAACAGAAGAGGAGAAAGAAGCCTTGTTGCAAAATCATCCTGTACCCTCAACTTTTTCAGGCAGATACTGTTGGTAACTGAGTCTGACTAACCAGTCCTAGAGACAGTGCTATGTTAAAAGACACTTGGAATACAGTGAAAACACCTACATACACTACGGAACACTATGCGTTGGGGTCCCCCTGTGATTAGCCTTACCTCCTCTGTAAGCCCCTAGTATATAATAGGGCAGGGGGATTAAAACTACCTCTTAAAATGCGCAACAGGGCGTGTTTGCACATGTCACCTCAGGCCACGTCCCCTCCCTTCATCACTGTGCAAACACGCTCTGTGGCCATTTTAAGTTGGGCGATTAAGTCCCCTTGAATCATGAGGGTCCCTAGGGACCAACTAGCCCACTAGATACCTCCAGGAAGCACCACAGTGCTGCGTTGCAGAGAGGTGTAAAAAGGGGCAAGGCCTAGTCCACCTCTCTGCAACGCAGCGCAGTGGCGCTTACTGGAAGCACCTGGTGGGCTAGTAGGCCCCCAGGGACCCTCAGGATTGAAGGGGAATTATTTCCCCAACTTAAAACGCGTCACAGGGGGTGTTTGCACACGTCTCCTCAGGCCCCGTCCCCTCCATTCCCCCATGTATAAACACGCCCTGTGGCCGTTTTAAGTTGGGAGATTAAGTCCCCTTGAATCCTGAGGGTCCCTGGGGTCCAACAAGCCCACTAGGTACCTCCAGTAAGCGCCACAGAGCTGCGTTGCAGAGAGATGTAAAAAGGGGCATGGTCTAGACCACCTCTCTGCAACGCAGTGCAGTGGCGCTTACTGGAAGCACCTGGTGGGCTAGTTGGCCCCCAGGGTCCCTCAGGATTGAAGGTGAATTATTTCCCCAACTTAAAACAAGCCACAGGGCGTGTTTGCACATGTCACCTCAGCCCCCGTCCCCTCCCTTCACCACTGTGTAAACACACCCTGTGGCTGTTTTTAGTTGGGAGATTAAGCTCATTAGAATCCTGAGGGTCCCTAGGGTCCAACTAGCCCACTAGGTACATCCAGTAAGCGCCACAGAGCTGCGTTGCAGAGAGGTGTAAAAAGTGGCACGGCCTGGACCACCTCTCTGCAACGCAGCGCAGTGGCGCTTACTGGAAGCACATGGTGGGCTAGTTAGCCCCCAGGGGCCCTCAGGATTGAAGGGGAATTATTTCCACAACTTAAAACGCCCCATAGGGCGTGTTTGCACACGTCTCCTCATGCTCCGTCCCCTCCCTTCCCCACTGTGTAAACACGCCCTGTGGCCGTTTTAAGTTGGGAGATTATTTCCCCTTGAATCCTGAGGGCCCCTGGGGTCCAACTAGCCCACTAGGTACCTCCAGTAAGCAACACAGAGCTGCGTTGCAGAGAGATGTAAAAAGGGGCACGGCCTAGACCACCTCTATGCAACGCAGCGCAGTGGCACTTACTGGAAGCACCTGGTGGGCTAGTTGGCCGCCATGGTCCCTCAGGATTGAAGGGGAATTATTTCCCCAACTTAAAACACGCCACAGGGCGTGTTTGCACATGTAACCTCAGGCCCCGTCCCCTCCCTTCACCACTGTGTAAACGCACCCTGTGGCCGTTCTGAATTGAGAGATTAAGTCCACTTGAATCCTAAGGTTCCCTAGGGTCAAACTAGCCCACTAGGTACCTCCAGTAAGCGCCACAGAGCTGCTTTGCAGAGAGGTGTAAAAAGGGGCGTGGCCTCAGAACACCTGTCTGCAAAGCAGCTCACAGGCGCATACTGGAGATACCGGTTAGGCTAGTTGGCCCTCAGGGACCCTCAGATTTGAAGGGGAATTAATTCCCCAACTTACAACTTGCCAGGGGGCGCGTTTGCACAATGGTGAAGGAAGGGGGCGTGGCCTGAGGTAACATGTCTGCAAACAAGCCCTGTGGCGCGTTTTAAGTTGGAGAATTAATTCCTCTTCAATCCTGTGGGTCGCTGGGGGCCAACTAGCCCACCAGGTACCTCCAGTATGCGCCAGAGAGCTGCGTTTAAGTGAGGTGTTCAGAGGACACGCCCCTTTTTACAACACTCAGCAACGCAGCTCTGTGGCGCTTACTGGAGGTACCTGGTGGGCTAGTTGGCCCCCAGGGACCCTCAGGCTTGAAGAGGAATTCATTCCTCATCTTAAAATGCACCACAAGGCGTGTTTGCACACATTTCACCTCAGGCCCCGCCCCCTCCCTTCACCACTGTGCAAACATGCCCCGTGGGGCGTTTTAAGGTGGGGGATTAACTTCCCTCATATCCTGAGGATCACTGGGGTGCAACTAGCCCACCAGCTACCTCCATTAAGCGCCACAGAGCTGCGTTGCAGAGAGGTGTAAAAAGGGGCATGGCCTCAGAACACCTCTCTGCAACGCAGTCCCCTGGTGCATACTGGAGGTTTCTGGTGGGCTAGTTGGCCCCCAGGGACCCCCAGTATTCAAGGGGAATTCGTTCCCCATCTGCAAGCGCGCAGGGGGGCGCGTTTGCAGAGTGCTGCAAGGAGGGGGCGCCTTTCTTTTTTAAGAAGGGAGCTGTGTGGCCCCCCTTCTTTTTCTAATTTATTGGCCCTGGTGACCCTATCCCCCAGGGCCTGCCCCTAATTAAAAAAAAAGAAATTGGAAGGGGCCGCGTGGCCCCCCTCCCGAGGCCTTAATCGGCCCCGGTGACCCCATCCCCCGGGACATGGCCTTTTTAAAAAATAAATATTGCGTTGCCCCCCTCCTCAGGCTACTTATGACCCTGGGGACGCCATCCCCCGGGGCCGGTCTTTGTTTTTTTTTAAATAACATTTTGGAGAGGGGGCCGCGTGGCCCTCCTGCCAGGCCACTTGTAGCCCCGGGGACCCCATCCCCTGGGGCTGGCCCTCTCCGTTGGGAACCATGGGGGGTCCCCAATCCCCCCAGGGTCACACCGGCTCCCCGCGTCCCTTGGGAGCCGGCATTGCTTTTCCACATGGGGAGCTGCTAAGATGCAGCTCTCCGTGTGGAAAAGCAATTTGGTTTGCATTTTGAAAGCCCTGCTCTCACTTTCAAAATCCAAACCAAGTTTGCTATGGCAGGGCCGGAGCCGCGAGGCTCCTGTCCTGCCATAGCAAACTGCAGTGTCCCGGGGGTGGGCACCCCGAACACTGCAGGAGCTGGCCCTGGGGGGTTGCGGTCCCAAGGGCCATGACAAGGCTCCAGGAGGGGGGCCGCGTGGCCCCCCTCCCACAATTTACAAAGCCCTGGGGGGTGGTGGTCCCCGGTGCTGGTTGGTCCATCATGGACCCCCCAATTTTAATATTTAGAGGTGCTGTCCCTGGGGTGTGTGGGGGGCTTGAGCCCCCCCACACAGTTTATTTCTTTTTTTTTAAAGTCCCAGGGGGTGGCGGTCCCCGGGGCTGCGGGGGGGAAGTGTGCCCCCCGCAATAACAATTAAGTAGAGCCCCGGGGGTGGCAGTCCCTGGGGCTTGGGAGGCCTTAGAGGCCCCCCAACATTAAACTAAGAAGCCCTGGGGGGTGGCGGTCCCCGGGGCTGTAGGGGGGCAGTGTGCCCCCTGCAATCACAATTAAATAGAGCCCAGGGGGTGGCGGTCCCCGGGGCTGGGCCCTCCCATTACATAAAAATATTGACCCGGGACTTGGTCCCCCAGGGGCTAAATAGTATAGAAGCGCGGGAGCCCACGCTTCGGGTTTTATTCCGCGGCTGGATCCGCGGATCCTCCACAGATTTTCCCATTTAAAAAAAATATATATTTTTGGGGGGGCCCTGGGGGTCCTTGTGGGACCCCCTAAGCAGCCCTAGGGGGTCAGGGTGTTTTTACCCTGCCCCCTTTTTGCGTTTTGCGCACTTTTATGACTGATTTCTTGTGCCTCAGTTCTACCGAGGCACAAGATGGCTGCCAACACTTCCTGGTTTGGAGTGTTGACAGCCAATTAGCATATAGCTCGTGATCGGGAGGGTGCGCGGATCCTCTGCGGCCATAGATATATATGTGTTTTTACTTTTGATTTTCTCAGCAACTACTGAGCGGATTTACACCATTTAATAAAAAGGGTTCTTTCTGAACCAAGAACTACCTCTTTGCCAAATTTGGTGTAATTCTGTTCAGCAGTTCGGGCTGTAGCCGTGTCTAAAGTTTCCTATGGAAAATTGCATGGGGAAAACACGTTTTGGGACCCCCCTTTTTCTCTGTCCCCTCTTGCCGAATCACCCCGAAACTTTCAGGATAGGAGCGGACCGGAGCGCCCCACGAGTTTTGAAAATTTCACAAAGATTCATCAACCGGCGCCAAGGTTATTGGAAATAGAATGTTGTGAATTTCCTATGGAAAATAGGTCCTAACTATAACTATCTACCGCCAGTAGATTATATGTATATATATATATATATACACATATATATATATATATATATATATATATATATATATATATATATATATATATATATATATATATATATAAATATATATGTATATATATATATATATATATATATATATATATATATATATATATATATTACCTACTGGCGGTCGCCAGTAGGTAGTTATAGTTAGGACCCCTTTTCCATAGGAAATCCGCAACATTCTATTTTGAATAACTTTGGCGCCGGTCGATGAATCCTCGCGAATTTCTCAAAATAGGTGGGGCGCTACGCTCCGCTCCTACCCTGAAAGTCTCGGGGGGATACGTCAAGCGGGGGCTGAGATAAAAGGGGAGTCCCAAAACGCGTTTTTCCCATGCATTTTTCCATAGGACCTTTAGAACGAGCTACAGCCCGAACGGCTGAACAGAATTACTTGAAATTTGGCAGAGAGGTAGCCATAAGGTCAAGGAAGTGCCTTTTGCAGGTCTGGTGTAAATCTGTTCAGTATTTCCTGAGAAAATAGCATTTAAAAGCATATATATATGTGGGCGGAGCCTAACCACACATCTCATCCTGAGATCTGATTGGCTATCAGCACTTCATCCAAGAAGTGTTGGCAGCCATCTTGGGACCAATATACATGATAGCACCTCATTAAAAAGCATTGCAGTTAATAGAAGGTTTTAAGACTTTAGTTACATTATAAATCATTTTTTGATGGTACCATACTCATTTTAGGAATTGTGGTATGTTCCAAGGTGATTTCACCATGTGAAAAAGCATTCTGCTGAGATATCATGATTGAGAGAAAAATATTTTCTCATGCTTTTACCACAGAGGTTTGGAAGGTGATCTATAGGCTAAACTGAGAGCTTATTTTCTGTAAATTCACATTATCTTTCTCAGTCATGTGAGAATGAAGTCTGACATTCTCAGTTAAACATGTACATCCAACAAGGGCAGAGACTGTCAGTTGATTCCTTTGTGTTCTACTGCAGCTTCCCAGAGTGTTCCAAAGAACTACTAGAGCGCTAACAGTCCTACTTATGATAAACGTATGGCACACCTGAAGCCATCTTGCTTGGATTAAAGTGGTAACTCTTAAAACATTTAATTTAAAAAGGAACAAAATGAGGGGGTTCATTTTTCCATAAAAAGTATGATTAGTGCTGCAGAAAGAAAAATTAGGGCACATTTTGAGTGACTTCTCAAATCCTCTTCTATTTCATTAAAAAATTCTGACATGCAGACTGAAACATGCACTTTCAATACCAGCAGCAGTTTTCCCTGGTGAGCAGTAGCTTTACTACAGTGATCTAATGAGCAAAAAGAGTGCTAACATTCTGAATTTATGGCAAATGTGTGACACATCTGAATGCCTTCTTGATGGAATCAAAGTAAAAAACTGAAAGTATTTCCTACTGAGGAGACTGCAGTAAATGAGGAAATTAGGAAACTTCATAACAAATAAGTCTCCCAAGATGGCCACCAGAGACAAAAGAGCCCAAATGTAGCCCAAATATCACCCAGATGTAGCCCAAGTATAGCCCAATGACAGAATGTCCCAGAATGTTCTTAAAAACAACTAGAGCGCTTACTGTCTTCATTATGACAAAAGTATGGCACACCTGAAGCCATCTTGATTGGAATAAACTGGTAACACTTAAAACATTTAATTTAAAAAGGAACACAATGAGGAGGTTCATTTTGCCATAGAAATTATGATTAATGCTGAAGAAAGAAAATGAGGGCACATTTTGAGTGACTTCTCAAATCCTCTTCTATTTCATTAAAAAATTCTGACATGCAGACTGAAACATGCACTTTTAATACCAGGAGCAGACTTCCATGGTGCAGTAGTTTTACTACAGTGATCTAATGAGCAACTTGAGTGCTAACATTCAGAATTTATGGCAAATGTGTGACATATCTGAATTCCTTCATGATGGAATCAAAGTAAAAAACTGAAAGCATTTCCTACTGAGGAGACTGCAGTACATGAGGAAATTAGGAAACTTCATAACAAATAAATCTCCCAAGATGGCCACCGGAGACAAAAGAGCCCAAATGTAGCCCAAAATCACCCAGATGTAGCCCAAATATAGCCCAATGACAGAAGTGTGCAAAACACTTATTATTTTGTGTTTTTGCAGTGTTATATAGTGCAGACTTGTCAGGTATTGGAGTGCTTTACATGAGCATTGGTTACATCACACAAGAACAAATTCATTTTGGTTGTAGACATGGGGAGACTAAGTGATTTGACCAGAATCACAGAATGTCGAGCTGAAGCAGAAACTGCAACCTGGTTCCCCAGTTGCAAAGTCTGCAGTTCTGGAAGTAACACCACATCCTCTCCCCTAAGTGCAACATTTAATCAAGTGGTCAACTGGATAAAAAAACATAAAGATAACAAATCATTTAAAAGTGCTTTGTCGCTATTTGAAAACTCAGAAAATATGTCCTTATTTTAGTCTTTTAGAGCACTAACCATAATTTTGATGCCAATAAGACCCTCTCATATATGTAATTTCTAAAGGAAATGCTCTAGGTATTACAGTTTTGATTACATCAAGATGATGTCAGGCGTTCCACACTTTTGTAATAAATATAGAATGTTAGCAATCTAGTTGTTCATTAGGATACTGTTGAGAGGCAGAGGCCAGGGGCACGGACTCTGAAAATTGAAGGCAGGTAGGAGGGTGCAAAGGCAACAATTTAACCACACTGAGCAGGCAGGAAGGGCCGTGGAAGCACAACAGACTATGGAGGGCAGTGGAAAGGGGGGCAGGGGCAACAAACCAACAATACAGGACTTGCAAGAGAGGCTGTTGGAGGGAAGATCTATTACGGGTCAAGGAAGCTAGGGGCGGTCCCCAGATCCCCGGGAGCCACCACAGAACTGAGCAGGAGAGTGAGTCAGGGACAAAAGGGGCACCTTAATTTGAGCCGGGGTGCCTAGGAACGCTTGCTCCAAAAATGAAGAAAACAGACATATGAGACATGGAATTGGAGGCAGAATACAATGGCAGTTTAATGAGAAGATGCAACTTCAAAGAAACCGCAGAATAGAGACATAAAGTACAAAATACAGAATCCAGATAATCATACAGCTGTCATAATATTCTCTGTATCTCAATTAATGTACTGACAGAGAGAGAGAGAAAACACATCTATAAATGCATCATGAGAAACAAGTTACACCAAGGAAAATGTTACCTAGGAACACTCACGTTTACTCTTAGAGCAAGCATTCCTGCAATTACAATACAAAATCTTTTAAATGCAAAAGTAAAGAGAACAATGGTTAAACATAACATGACATTTCATATAGGTAAAATAAAATAAGATACTTCAAGCAAAGCAGAGCAAGACATTTTAAGCAAAGGAAGACAAGAGCTCCCAGCTCTTGGGGAAAACCTGCACAGCCTGTTAACCTACATACAGACGGCGAGGTAGTCCGTCGATATCTGTGGGTGCTCCCTTTTTATATCATTTTGTGGGCTCCTTTGCACGCTACATCTACCTACGTATGCTACCCAAAAGCTTCGTCTGCAGATTTTACCAGACATTTCGTCATTTACCCACTTAATGCTGACAATGGACTGGGTGAAAAGGTCAGTCTCTCAGGCCAATCGCTTATCGTAAGTTCCATAGAGCAAGCAGAAAATAATGGGTATTGTACGGGAATTCAATATATTCATGTATAAAATCTCCTCAGTTCTCCTAACTTGACGCTCTGCGGTTGCCACTTCCTTAAAAGCGGGAAACCTGCCCAGGAAGCAAGTACCAGTCCAGGATGCAGCCTACTGTATGTCGACAGCTTCAGGGGGATGTTGAACTTTGATACCGAGCACGGAGCACTCGGGTAGGGTGGGGGCTACTAGTTTGGATCAGAAGGCCTCGCAGACCTGCCTTCAGACTGCAATACACTAAAATTGCAGAGCTATGGTCAATTTAACAAAGAGGCCTACATATTGAACAGAAGGGCCTACACAGGGGTTTTATGCTGGCTGAGTGGTAAGGATGTCTCAGGATAATTATATAGCAACACAGGACCCGCTGGTCAATTTAATACGGCCTACAAATGCAGCTGGCAGGGCAAGGACAAGGGTCTCATACTTCAGGTGTGGACAGAACGGGCCAGGGGCCCCCTGTGATACAAAATCTACCCTCCTTCAAGGCTGTGGCAATGTAATAGACCATTGTGGGCAGAAGGAAGAGGCAATGGTAGTACAACCATACATGCCAACAGACCCGATTCAGCCAGGAAACGTCCAATGTTTTTAAGCTCAAATGGGCTTTATTTGATCTGTCTCCTGTCTACAATATCCTCTTTTTCAATGTAACTCAAAGGGGAAAATCAATACCCCAGTTTGTTTTCAAAATCTCCCTCTTACCAAGTTAAAAATGTTCGCAAGTATGGTACATTGGATCATGGAAGGAAATGGGATAGGGACATGGACTTGGATAACAGAGGACAGGAGGGACATGGAGAGGTGCACCAAACTGACCCTGCAGGGCAGGCATCAGGGTTTGCAGCAGCACAATACACCACACAGGGCATGCAGGACAGGAGTGCAGCACAACAATCCATAGAAAGCAAGAGGGAGGGGACAGGACCATGCACATGGACAACAGAGAACAGAGGGGCAAGAGGCAATGGTAGCTAGCTGACCATAATGGACAGACAGGAGAGAAAGCTGCAGCATAACAGACCATAAAGGGCAGGAGGGACGGATCAGGGGCATTACAATGGAACAGACAAGCCAGGAGGGAGGGAGTAGGGCTGGGGGCAAGGGGGCAGGGCAGGAGCAGCAAGATAGCCATGGAGGTCAGGCAGGATGGGCACAAGAAGCAAGACACACCATGAAGAGCAACAGTGAGACTGTGATGGCATACACACAGACCATGGAGGGAAGGTGGGAGGGGGTCAGGGGCAGCTAACTGACCACACAGGGAAGGTGGGAGGGGCCATGGCAGCACAGAAGACCATGCATGGCAAGTGGGAGGGTTAGTGGCAGCACAATGGCTATGATGGGCAAGAAGGAGGGTGGAGGGGCATGCACAAAGGACGATGGAGGATAGAAGGGAGGGTCAGGACCTGTGCACAGACAAGAAAGTTCAGGGGAAGGGACCTCACAACAGACCACACGGGGCAGGCAGGAGGAGCAGTTGCAGCACAACAGACCAGGGAGGGCAGAAGGGTGTGGCAGTACAATGGACCATGTGGGACAGGAGGAAGAGGATAGGGGCATGGCATGTGGACAGGCAGGGTGGAGGTGGCAGGGACAGGTTACAGTCATCTGACAATGCTAGGCAGGAGGGAGGGGAGTGGCAGCTCAACAGAACACTCAGAGTAGATAGGAGTGGCAGGTCCATGGGACATGGTGGGCAAAAAGGGTGGAGCAGGGGCATGCACAAAGACATCGGAGGGCAGGGGGAAGGAGAATAGGGGCAGCAAGCTAAGCACAGAGTTTAAGCAGGAGGTCAATGATGGGGCATAGAATTGGGCAATGGAGGGCAGGAGGAGTGGACTGGTACATCATACTAAATTGAGGGCAGTGGCAGCACATCAGACCATGCATGGCAGGAGGGAGGAGGCTAGTCCATGGATTCACACAACAGAGGATAGGGAGGAAGGGGATGGGGCAGCAAGCTAACTGTTCAGAGAAGGCGGGTATTAGGAACTTTATTGTTTTTAAAACATTGTGTCTGTGCGAACTACTTAAAATATGAACAAGTATGCAGCATAATCTCACTTTTATTCAGGAAGAAGAGGACGTTTGTGACTGTGACTCCGGGCTCACTTGGCAGAAACACCCCCTGACCCTCCACCCCCTATCGCAAAATGTAATGCCCGTGAAAAGGGTAGGTGAACACAGTGTTATATAGAACATAGTCCTGAGAGCACGATTGAAAATGAAAACTAGATATAGTGTATGGTATAAACTATGCACCAAAAAGTGTGATATAAGATGAACCGGGCGTGAAATATAATATGCAATACATTGTGCGCAATGACAGATTCATTGGAGAGCGCGAGATAGCACAGGCACTAGCGCATGCTATGCGATATGCGCCTTGGAGTGTAATATGCACAGGGCAGTGTTGTGTAACCTAACTAGTCTCTAAAGTTGTAATATAAAATATGTGCTGGGGAGTGTAACGTTGCATATGCACTGTGACAAAGATATGGATCCCAGATTGTAATATGTATGGCATAGCACTGTGCGTTATAACATAGGCATCGAGAAAGGCACGTTAGATGGGGCAATATAACCCGTGCGAAGACAAGTGTGGCATGACATATTCACGGGGTGGTGTTACAGTGCACATGGGCTAGAGAGTGTCATAGCATATGCACTAGCTAGTGGAATACAACACAGAGGTGTGTGGCACTCGGCAGGCAATGGTGGGTGTAACACAGCATTGGGCTCTGTCAGGAGCACGCTGTGACTCTCAAGTGATGTTCGTCCCCTTTCCAGAGAGTAAAATAAAAAGTATTACACATCCGGCAGTGGATGTGTGTTTTATTAACCGTGAGGGGGGTTTCTTGCATAGTTTTGGTCGAATTTTTGTCGAATCCCCTTTGAATGGCTTGGTGTGCATGTGTATTAAATGTGCCCGTCAATAGCTACCCATGTTTGTATAAATAAACGACAAGGGTGTCTACCAGGATTAGGCACGGTAGGGCATCAGACATGTCAGAGCTTCACTAGTGGTGTAAATACATTCCACGTGGATTCATTGCATGCATAGTCGCCTTTTAATGAATATCACGCAAATCGTCATGGTGATAGGTACGTACGGTTTGTCCAGCATGTCCTAGGTGTGTCTATGAATATATATTTTTTAAAAATAATAAAAAACAGTGGCCGGCCCTGGGGATTGGGGTCAAAAAAATATAATTAGGAGACTGGCCCTGGGGGATGGGGTCATCAGGGCCAATAAATTAGAATAAGAAGGGGAACCAAACAGCCCCCCTTCTTAAAAAACTAAAATAAATAAAAGACTGGCATCGTGCCGGAGGCCATGCCCCCTCCGTGCAGCACTCTGCAAACGCGCCCCCAACAGGCATCTCCAGTATGCGCCAGGGAGCTGCGCTGCAGCCGGGTGTTCTGAGGCCAAGCCCCTTTTTACACCTCTCTGCAACGCAGCTCTGTGGCGCTTACTGGAGGTACCTAGTGGTCTAGTTTGACCTTAGGGACCCTTAGGATTCAAGGGGACTTAATCTCTCAACTTAGAACAGCCACAGGGCGCGTTTACACAGTGGTGAAGGGAGGGGACGGGGCCTGAGGTGACGTGTGCAAACACGCACTATGGCACGTTTTAAATTGGGGATATAATTTCCCTTCAATACTGAGGGCCCCTGGGGTGTAACTAGCCCACCAAGTGCTTCCAGTAAGCGCCACTGAGCTGCATTGCAGAGAGGTGGTCTAGGCTGTGCCACTTTTTACACCTCTCTGCAACGCAGCTCTGTGGCACTTACTGGAGGTACCTAGTGGGCTAGTTGGACCCTAGGGACCCTCAGGATTCAAATGAACTTAATCTCCCAACTAAAAATGGACACAGGGCGTGTTTACACAGTGGTGAATGGAGGGGACGGGGCCTGAGTTAACGTGTGCAAAAACGCCCTGTGGCCTGTTTTAAGAGGTAGTTTTAATCCCCATGCCCTATTATATACTAGGGGCTTACAGAGGAGGTCATGCTAATCACAGGGGGACCCCAACGCATAATGTTCCCTAGTGTATGTAGGTGTTTTCACTGTATTCTAAGTGTCTTTTAACATAGCACTGGCTCTAGGACTGGTTAGTCAGACTCAGTTACCACCAGTATCCGTCTGAAAAAGTTGAGGGTAAGGGATGATTTTGCAACAAGGCTTCTTTCTGCTCTTCTTTTTGTTCTTTCTGCACGTTATCCTTCTTCCTGCACTTATCTTCGTATTTGAGGACTTCTGTTGCTTCTTTCTTCACTTCTTTTGTTTCTTTCTGTGCATTTTTTCTTCTTTCTTCACATGTCCTATCTCTGTAGGCATAGTTAGAAATTAGCATTTAAAAAACCTTTGAAATTCACAGAAAAAAACATAGGTTTCAGGCACGTTATAGTTAGGAATTAGCATTTAAAAAACCTCAGAAATTCACTGAAAAAACCATAGGTTTCAGGGGTGTTATAGTTAGCTGGACTTTTTACTTGTACAAAACCATTGAAATTCCCCCGTTATAGTTAGTTCAGCTAACTATAACTCGCGCGCCCGCAATGCACTGCTGATGACGTCACATATTACATCACTCATGACATGGTCAGTGACATCACTCATGACATCACTGATGACATCTCAAATGACATCACTGATGACATCATCCTTGTGATAGAGTGGCAGACCTCCTCTCACCCTAATATAACCTTTGATACACACATTCAAAAATAGAGACTAAAATTTTCAAAACAATGGACATACCAATACCAGTTACAACAACCTCTTCAGTAATTCTAAGATCCACATACACATCCACTCATTCACCAACAGTCCTATACAGTCACTCATACATGTACTCACTCATCATATGTACTCATACACCTATACATCCTGTTACACAATGCCACTCATCCATAGAGTTACTCACACACATAGTCACTCATGCTAATAAAGAATCAAACATACATTTACTTGCATATACAGTTATACACACACCACCATACTTACTTCTACGGAAACTTACACATACTTAGTCTTTTAAACAATCACTTATAGAAATACATACTTATTCATACAGGAACTCTTTCAATCTCTCACTCTCACATATACTCACATATATACACCAATAGTCACATATACTAGTTTAAAACATATGTAGTTACTCATAAAGACACTATTGAGACAGTCATTCACTCACTAACACACCCATACACACACTCATCCACCCATACAGTCCTGCACACATGCTGTGTTCAACCCATACAAACAGTGAGTCACTCATTCATGCACCTATGCACTACGTAATACCCCCCACCGAACCATGCAGACACTCAGACTGATACTCAAAAAAACAACTAATAACCTATATAGACACCCATGTAGCTACTCACCAACCCATGCAGCCACTTATACACAAAGTGAGAGACTGATACAGATATTTACATATTTAAACATTACTCACTAAGCCATGTATTCACTATGATACACTTAATCAGTCAGTTACACAATCAATTTTTCAAAAACAAATCATCCATTTAGACACTTATATACCCATTTATTCTTCCATCGACCTTGAGATATACATATATAAAACATATTTAATTTTCAGAAAAACACACATTCACTGGATGATGTCATCAGTGATGTCATCAGTGATGTCATTTGAGATGTCATCAGTGATGTCATGAGTGATGTCACTGACCATGTCATGAGTGATGTAATATGTGACGTCATCAGCAGTGCATTGCGGGCGCGCGAGTTATAGTTAGCTGAACTAACTATAACGGGGGAATTTCAATGGTTTTGTACAAGTAAAAAGTCCAGCTAACTATAACACCCCTGAAACCTATGGTTTTTTCAGTGAATTTCTGAGGTTTTTTAAATGCTAATTCCTAACTATAACGTGCCTGAAACCTATGGTTTTTTCTGTGAATATATATATATATATATATATATATATATATATATATATATATATATATATATATATATAAAATAATTTTTCAAAACTTTCTACAAATCCGCGATCTTGAATTTGCGAGTGCATGGCAATATTGCAATCAGTATAAGAAACCACAGAGTTCCTATAGTCCCATCTGTGTTCAGTCCCACGGAGGCTCTGTGAATCCGGAAGAAACATTGAAAAAAATAAAACTTATAAGAATAACTTCAAATAATTTACTACATATTTTTCTTGAAATGTTTTAAATGTTATTGTTACGTTGAAAAAAATTCAATTATTTCAAAAAAAGTAAACTTTAAAAGATTGCACTACAGAAATAGACTTTTTTCATTAAAAAATGATAAACAAACCTAGGAAAAAAGCAATGAAAAAGGAAATGTATTTAAACATCCTAAAATTTATAAAGAACTTATAAAAAAAATATAAAAATCCACAAAAAAATATAAATAAAATGTTACATGAAATAAACCTCAAAACTCTTATACATTAAGTGAAAAAACCCAAGTCTACATGGCCATTATAGTTGGGAAATAATATTAAAAAAATAGAAATTCACTGAAAAAATCAAAGGTTACAGGGACATTATAATTAGAGGTCCCGGTTTTATGGTATTTATATTTTTGTCATTTCCGTCTGTATTTATCCATATTTAATTTTTGATAATATTACCTGTAGTTATCCATATTTATTTTACCTTTTGAGAAAAACTGAAGCTGAAATGTGTATATTTCTGCATTTATTTAACCAGTTAATGTATACTCGTGCCTGAACGCCTGACAGGTTTCAATGATATATACACACTCAGATGAAAAACTACGCACATATAATAAGAAAACTTGCATGTTAGACCCGGGATCCCTGGTTGGCTGAGGTAGGTACCTTAGGCCAAGTAGGGACCTGCGTTCCAAAGTCAGGGAAAAGAAGGTCACCTTCTTAGATAGCCCTGCTCACCCCCTCGGTAGCTTGGCACAAGCAGCCAGGCTTATCTACAAGGCAAATGTGTAAAGTATTCGCAACCACGCTCACAATAGTCCAATGATTACACCTCAAATAGACTCCACACGAGTTGTATAAAACGAGTATAAACTTTATGTAAAAAGATATACCATAAGACCACACAATATAAAACCAACATATGAGGTTGTGTAATATTTCTCCTGGCCAATTGTTAGGCCAGCCAGCCCTTGTAAGTTCTGGCGATGTCAATGAGCACTTTTAAACATTCTCCTGTACTCCTAATATCATTTCATATAGTTCATAATGCTAGAATCAGGCACTTTTGCAATGTAAAACTACTGTAATGCGTAACGTAGCAATCAGATACTCTGCAATGAAAAGAATGCAATGCGTAATGCAGCAATCAGGCAATTTGCAAGGTAAAATAATGCAATGCGTAATACAGCCATCAGATGTCGTTCTGCAAAAATAAGGCAATGCGTAATACACTAATCAGTTAATTCGTTATGCAGGAATAATGCAATGCGCAATACGCTAATCTGGTTGTTCGTTATGCAGAAACAAGGCAATGCGTCATAAGACAATCAGGTCGTTCGTTATGGAGGAATAATGCAATGCGTAATACTCTAATCACGTACTTTGTTATGCAGAAATGATGCAATGTGTAATATGACAGTCAGGTACTCTGTTCTGCAGAAATAGAATACTACGTAGTACACTCAGGCCCCGATTACCGGGCCTTAGGCAGTCTCTCCGCCGCTCCTTCTGACTTGCAGTCAGCCTCTCATAGTTGCCCCCAACACAGTAAGATGTAATCCTAAAGTGCAGCTTCGCACTCCAGCCCGTGTACCGCCACTCCCTTGGCAATACGGGCCATGATACGAGCCGAAGAAGAGGCTCACGCTGCCAACACGGGAGAGAGGCCGAGAGCGTCTCCCTCCAAGCCCGTGCCCCACCACAGGAGTCGACACATGTTACCTGGGGGGGCGCAAACTCACTCACCTTTCTTCGTCCAGCGGCTGGGCCTCCAATGTAGCTTTGTGAAATGGCAACGGCGGCTCGGGCCGGCAACTCAGCTCCTCCAGGACTGCCGGTCCGGGCCGCTTCAGTTACGCAGATCTCAGGCTACCACAAAGCACACGCACACAGCATCGCTGAGTCTTTCTTCACTCTGGGTGCATGATCACTGGGCACTCCACACACAGGTCTCAGGCTGAATGAAGATCACAAGCACAGTGTCGCTGAGGCTCACTTTACTCCAGTGCACACGATAACAAGGCAAATCCTCATGAAGGTCTCCCTGGGGGACAACGCGCCCGCACACAGCGGCGATGAGACTCACTTGGATTCTGGTGCACATGATAACAAGGCAAATCCTCACGAAGGTCTTACGGTGCACAACGCACATGCACACAGCATTGATGAGACTCACTTGGATTCCGGTACACACGATAACAAGGAAAATCCTCACAAAGGTCTCACGGTGCCCAACGAACCCGCACACAGCGGCGATGAGACTCACTTGGATTCCGGTGCACACGATCACTGGACAATCCTCACAAAGGGGTTCAGGCTGCACAAATCACACGCACATCGCGTCGCTGATCCTTGCTTGGACTCCAGGTGCCCATGATCACAGGCCGATCTTCATGAAGGTCTCAGGCTGCACAAAGCACACGCACACAGCGTTTCTGAGACTCACTTGGATTCCAGGCACCTATGATCACAGGGCAGTTCTTATGAGGGTCTCAGGCTGCAACAGGCACGCTCACACAGCGCCGCTGAGACTCTCCTAGAAACTTTTGTGTTCCTGTGTTTCCGAACAGGGAGCCAGCTCACCTCAGGCCCTTGGGGATAAGTTGCTTCAGGACACAGCACACAGCAAAGTCCTTCAAGCAGGGGGACATAGCACACAGCAAAGTCCTTTTAGCCTTTCCTTGGTTGAAACAGCAAACTGTAGGCCAGCCCCAGATCACACAGCAAGGGTCAGTCCTATTCTTCAGTCTCTTTAGTTGTTTCTTCCTTGGCAAAGGTCCTCTTGACCATGAAGTAGCTCCAGTCGTATTCACTCTTGATCAAGCTATTCTCCAAAGTGCAGGGGCTTCAGCTCTCATAGTTATACCCCTCAATGGATTTGATGTTTTTGTGTTTCAGGGGGCACTGGCCCCTGTTCAAACCAATTCTGGGTGCCTCCCTGCCAGTGACACCTTTCTTCCTTTGATTAGTGGGGGTCTGGATTCTCAATCACTCGGCAGGAGATGAGCCAATAGTTTTATAGCAGCAACCCAGGCCTCTTCACCTCTAGGGGCTTCTCCTCCCCCTACACTCCAGATGCAGGTCAGCCTGTTGCTGTCTCACCTCCTCCCAGGGTCAAGACCTTTCCCAGATCCTATCGCTTTCAAAGCCAGACAGTCAATCCACAGCCAGGCAGAGACACACAGAAATGTCAGACCACAAAAACTCAGCCACTTCTAAAAGAGTCACTTCTGAACTCACAATGCAAAAACCACCTACATAAAAAGATGTGTTATAACATTGTGAGTTCAGGCATACTAAACTTCACCTTTCCATCTTAAGCCTTTGGGAAGATAGGCTGGAAAACATATCACAAAGTCTTCCCATTCTGTCCTATGGCCAAGATGGCCTTTCAACAGTGAAAAACGAACATGGAGATTATTTCACTGTCAGGACATGACACACACCTTAGTACATGTCCTACCTTTCACATGCACTGCACCCTATCCAGGGGGTACCCTAGACTTACCATAGGGGTGTCTGATGTGCCTAGAAAGGGAAGGGTAAGGTTTGGCAAGTGAGTGCAATTGACAGAACCATAGTGGCAGTTTAACAAACTGCACGCAGACCCTGCAATGGCAGGCCTGAGTTTCCCTTTTAAGGCTACTTGTGTGGGTGGCACAAATAGTGCTGCAGGCCCACTAGTAGCATTGCATTACCAGCCCTGGCACACATTGTGCACTGTACTAGGGACCTTGCTAGTAAGGCAAACATACCAATCATGGACAACCAATTACCATTACTTTATACAGGGAACACTTACACTTTGAAACTGTTCAGCAGTGGCAAAGTGTCCAAAGCATCTAAGTTGGCAACACCATGTCAGAAAAAAGGTCTAGGGGGAAAGCAAAAAGTGACTTTAGCCAAAAAGGGTCAAGACCTACATTGCACATTTTAGTATCAAGGTTCTGCATCTACTGCTGTTTAAGGCTCTTTAAAGTTTCTTTATTTGATTAATCCGTAGCCTGTCAATCTGCATAGCTTTTGTCCTGGCAGTCATCATTGTCATCATTAAAAAAACAACCCGATTTCCGTTTTTATGCACATTTATAAAATAAATCCATACAGGAAAAGAAATAGTTTTCTGTCTGTATTTATCTGTAAAAATCTGTAAAAACGGAAAACAGGGAGCCTTAATTATAATTAGGAAATAGAATTTTAAAAAACTGAGAAATTCACAGAAAAAATCAAAGGTTACAGGGACATTACAGTTAGGCTCAGATTTCACTCATACAAAACCAGTGAAATTCATCAGTTTTAGTTACCTGAGCTAACTATAACATTGGCCCCCGCAATATACTACTTATGACCTCACATTTTACATCACTCATCACATCTCAAAAGACATTACTTTTGACATCACTGATGCCATCATCCACAGAACGACTGACACACCCACTCATACCCTCATTTAACCTGTCATACATTCACTTACATACCCACAAAACCACTTATAAACCCATTCACAGACCCATAAAATACTCACACACCCACTCAGTCACCCATAGAGCCACTCACACACCCACTCACTCAGTCCCCTATACACCCACTGACACTGCCACTCACTCACTCTTACAGCTACTAACAGCTACTTACTCACCCATACAGCCACTGACACAGCCGCTCACTCACCTACACACCACTTACATACCCATTCACACATCTATACAAGCAATCACATGTCCACTCACTCACCTATATACCTACTCATACAGACACTGATTGTGTAATACAGCCTCTCACAAACCCACTTGTCACACATTCAGCTACTCAGTTACCCACTCACACAGCCACATAGCGACTTAGACAGCTACTCACACACAGATTGAGAAAGAGACACACAGCCACTCACATAATATATGTCAGAAATATTATCACTCATTAGTTGTACACAAAGTATACTAACTTACATTTTCTAGCACCTTAGTATATATGGTCAACACATTTAGAAAACACTCACAATCAAGAGATGATATCATCAGAGGTGTCATCAGTGATGTCATTTGAGATGTTATGAATGATGTCATGAGTGATGCCACTGACCATGTCATGGGTGATGTAATATGTGAGGTCATAAGCAGCACATTGCGGAGACGTAAGTTATAGTTAGCTCAGGTAACTATAACTTCTGAATTTCACTGGTTTTGTATGAGTGAAATCTGAGCCTAACTGTAGCGTCCCTGTAACCTTTGTTTTTTTCAGTGACTACAGGGATACAGGCAAGAAGCCTAAACCAGCATTTAGCACCATTTTCTGAAAGCACGATGCATCGCTCATCCAAAATGAACCATATTTAGAGAAGAGCACTAAATGCAACAGAACACGAACAGCAGAAGTCAGCAGCCGCTCACAGTTGCTAAATGTGTTCTTCCTGTGCTCCTGCAGCAGGATCTGTGTACCAAATTACTCAGAATTACACAAACATGAGCAGTTGGCAATTTTTTGTCAAAAGAGTAGTGCAAAATTACTGAAATTACTACCGCGTAACACGAATTTTACACAGGGCTAATCTCCCTGTACCTAAATGTGTGTAAAATGTATTTGTGCAATCCACACTTGATGTTCATGATTTTGTGGATCCCCTCCCAAATCCTCACTATTGAATAGCACTCCATTGCTTCACAGCTAGGTTTGCACTATAGAAATATCAATACATACTTACTTATGGGGGATTTCAGACTTTCCTCTGTAACCATTTGCCTATTTTTGCATCATTCATATGTTTGCTCTGCCCATTACAGCATACAGCATGGGGCAGTTGGTCAGCCAACGTATACCACTGGCAAATTTAACTGTGAGTAAAGGCATTCTGCCCTGCCACAAGAAGCACATTCACACACCAAGTAGTTCCTTTCAGTGCCAGGGACTAAAATGGCAATGTGTGCTTTCTGAGGTCTAAAACATTTTTCTTTTGTTCCATTTATTTTAATATTGATAAAGCTCCCACAATAATTATACAGAGTGCAATAGGATGCAATGCACTTGCAATAAGATGGGCAGGGCATAGACCATGTTTGTGGAAGAGCAATCTGTCCGCTAAACTCTAAATCTGTCCCTTGATTCCCTTGTGATGTGATGTGTATGTCTATAGTAAATGTATCACTGTAATAGAATTCAGTGATAAAGGCAAGTCTACATTTAGAGCTTCTCGTCACTCCTATTTTGTCTTTGGTCACACCGCATACATACGCCTACCCCTAGATTGGGATGGTACCTGTTACATTGCATTCCTTCTACCACCTGTTTTCCTAGCCCCGCCTGATTATCATAGGAATACCCATTTAGTACACAATAGACAGCAGAGAGATCTCCCGATTGTCGACTACACCGAAACAGCATGGGAGCAATACACAGATTTCAATAAAGGTTTCTTTCCCTACATAGGTACAGTCACTAATAGTAAGCTGATACGTAGATTAACTAGAACCCTTGAAGCAGTAGTGAATGAAACTACTTCCGCCTTAGGCAACTTAACAGAGGAGCAGTCTGCGATGCGGATTGTTGTTCTTCAAAATCGTCTTGTCCTTGACGTCATTCTGGCCGATAGGGGCGGAGCTTGTAGGGTCATCGGATCAAGTTGCTGTGTTTTCATACCAGAAAACGCGCCGTCAGTATATAAGGCCATAACTCGACTTCATAAGATCGTAAGCCAGATACACCAGAATCCAGGCACCTGGACTTGGTCCGGTTGGTTCTGGAGCGTGTTGTCAGCCTGGGGATGGAGGATCCTATCCTTCCTAGGTATTGGCTTTCTCATACTATTCAGTTGTTGCTTATGTCTACAATGTGGGCCAGCGATTTGTGGTCTGTGTGCCACATCGTGTATCCCGCCTTCATATTTTCATTCAAGATTCCGGAAGAAGAAAGAAGAACAAATGATGCTATATGAACAGATTGATGGATTGATGAAGATGGATATTTCATAAGGGTCCGTAGGGGACAAGGAGGGAATGAGGAAATATGAATTTTATGACCAGTTATGTCCCCTATCTTAGACCCCAACGGCTCCATGTACATGCTACAAGTACATGTATGTTCCCTCCAGTTCCAGCTATGAAGACGCAAATGCATGTGCGTCCAACGTCAACATGTCCTCTTTCAGATCCGCCATGAATGGGTCAAATATTCCATTCCTAAGTATGATTGGCCACCGACTTTATATGGTTCACTTTTCTAGTTTTACAGTTCAGGCGAGTAGGCCCTGAATTCTGTCATCAAGCCTTTTCCTGCTTCTGCCTCTGAAATGCTCCAGCCTGGACCTGCATCCGTGTCCATGAACTTTGTCTTACTCCCTGCGCGGCTAGCGGTGCCTGACGCGGCCTGTTGCCTGCCAAAAACTGTATTCAGCCTTCAAGTTATCTGCTCCGCTCCACATCCAATGAATTCCTGTCTAGTAGTTTAGGTAAACATCCTTCCAGCTACCGAGCAAAGGGCCCGGCCTCGCTGTCTTTATGCAAGTAATTCATAGCCCCTGTTACCATGGAAGATTCCTGCCCCCTCGCATCTCATGTAGACACAGACGCTTGTACATGCACTAACAGTCAGTATAGAATAGATTCCGTCCGAGAGACCTTTCCTTTTGGATAAAACAGTTCCTTAAACAAAGATATTAGATACGATTTGGGATTAGGTTGACCTGACCGCCCAGACTTCTGTCTCCACATGTAGAGCTAAATGTCAATTCCCCTTCACCCTCTAGTTGCACGTCAATCACACGTCATGCGGCTGCGCGCGCATCTCTGCCAAATATTTCTGCTGACACTGCAGGATTCTCTTATGGATCCACCCACTTGTGACATCATTTTAAATGACGTTTCTAGTATACGCCTGTATTTACGCCTATTTTCATTACATATGTGTATTCTTATCTGTATTATCAGCTGTTACGCCTCCTGCATCTGTCTTAATGCAATGCTTTTCATATATATATTGTTACTTGTCAATAATGTATTGCCTATCCCTTCCTGAACCTTCGTGGTGATGGAATAAGATTGCCTGGTTCGAACCATAATTCCTTTGTAAGGAATAAAGCCCTTTTCAGAACCTCTAATACCACGGATTCTGCCTCTTATTTTGACTGAGTTATAAAGGAGACAAGTACCAACCTCTTAAGTTTAGACGTCGGCCACCAGCTGACGCCTGCACTCCCTCCGCAGTGCATTGGTCAACCAAAACAAACCATGGGAGGCCTGTAAAACAACCTCAAATGCTCGCACCAGAAGGATTTTTATTTTACTTTCAGGTCAAGCTGCTGCAAAAGAGCTTCCCCAACAGCCTGAGGCTGTTTCTCTTTTTTTATGATGATAAGCGTACATGGCACGATGACGCTATTACATTGAAAGTGAAATTTAAACAAACAGATCGGGTCATTACAATTACACTGTATGGTGCTCTGGGGCATATCTCAGGCCTGAGCACCAATCTGCATTAGATAGGCATGTTTCAAAAGGGGAGAATTTTCCCTTACCACTGATATCTCTACCTAGTGAATCACTGCCTGGGGATCATTGCAAGAGGGTGATCTCCAAGCAGAGATCCACCCACAATGCTCCAAGGATTACTTTCAGGGGGAGCGGACCCCCATGGAAATGGGTGTCTGCTCCCCCTCCTCCAAGACACAATAGACTTTCGACCCGCCGCCACGCAGGGGGTAGATAGGACATCTTGACCCAAAAACTGGCCCATTGAGTGGGAGGAAGCCCATTAGACTCCATGGCATAAATTTATTTCCAAATCAGGTTGAGCCTCACCACAGAAAAATGGGCTAATGCCAAAAGTGTAGAAGAAAATTGATAAACCCTGTTTAGCCCTTTGACATTGGGAATAAGGACACAAATTTGGCAAGAGTACCTTAGGTGGACAAAGTACCGGAGGCATAAGTGCATACTGCCCACAATATGCAAAAATTGACTCAGTACTGGGATGGGTAAACAGAAAAAAGAAGTGAATATGTAGATAATAAACACTATGTGTGATTGAGTAAATGCGAGGCATATGACAAAAGGCGTTTGTAAGGGTGATGATTTATGTCTGCTTTGGTATTTATGTTGTGCAAACCTAGCTTGCTAGCATCATAGCACTGTACATAAACTGGCAATTAACACATTTGCAGTTCACAATATTACATCTCACATGCATTAAATTGTGTTACATTTCACACATAATTCCCTCTTAGACAAAAGCAAATTAAGGCAAACAAGGGCAGCCTTTTGCTTGTCTGAACTTATAGCACATCATTTGGTTTAGTATTTTACCAAACACGCATATTCAAATGAATAACTTTGAAGCATCAAGCTTGAACACCAATCAAAGTTCTCAAATGACACAATTTGTGCATTTAAGCGTAAAAAGTATGAGGGGAAAGACATAAAAGTCTGGCATCTTGTTGCACGCATATTTACATTTTGATATGTCCCTATGTTGTTTATATGTGATGCCTAAATTAAAGCCTTCTTTTAGAATAGCACTGCACTTATGTCTGACGTTTTCAAATAGGTTAATGTCCGAACAAGAAACAGCATGGACTCTCTCAGTCATTCTCTCCTTCCACATTTAGTATGCATCAGACTCTCCTCTGGGACATGGAGTGCATCCCTTAAGCAAGGTGATTGCTGTCAAGACAAAGTCAAGACATGAGTAGAATATCTTAAAGGTCAGCTGGGTCTGCTTGAAAACTAGTTAACATTCCAACCCTAGGGGAGTGTCTCGCTTATTCTGGCTAAAGCATAATGTTTCTTTGTTGCCAGGTTTACTCCAACCATTTGTTTAAGAGAGCAAAGGGTAGGGGGCATCTAAGCAGTGAGTGACACTGATATATACAATGAAAAACTGAATTAGTGTTGTCTTGAAAAGGCGCATAAAGATATTAAAATATATAGTACTGAGATGCATAATATATATACCAATATTGACTAGCAAAAATATTATCACCTTAGAGGATCCTTTTCTGCTTATGTTGATTTAGTTTTATTTATTCATTCTGGTTCCCATAGAAACCACCTGACCAGGATCTGGCACTACATTTGCTATGACGATAATTATGATAGTGTGGACCTGCCACAGGGGTAAATGCAAATATGCCTAGGCAACAGCCGTATGAGCTGTACCAAGATCTGTTGTGCAGGCACACACTGTTCAAGTGTGGGAATATATGCACATCACAGCACCAGTGTCATCTGTAGGTCCATGAGGATATGGTTATCGGTACACCCACTGCCAGAACATTATCAGACTTGTGACGAAAAAGTGAAAGCAAGAAAACACAAGG
This sequence comes from Triturus cristatus, assembly GCF_964204655.1. Lineage (NCBI taxonomy): Eukaryota > Metazoa > Chordata > Amphibia > Caudata > Salamandridae > Triturus > Triturus cristatus. The sequence continues at coordinate 116,163,554 of NC_140588.1, forward strand.
CACAATTTGCCCACAGCACCTAGAATAGCATCTCCATGTGGACCAACCACAGCCCTGCTCCAAGTTATGAAACAGCTGAAGAACACTACATTACAACACACATTGGGGCAGATTTACTAATATGTTGTAACAGGTTTGCATGATGCACATCAGCACAAAATGTTTATTTGGGATTTCATCTGGAGGAAAACTTGCTTTGCGCGTGAAAGATGCCTGAAAGTGACACAAAGCAGCACTTTCGCTGCCTTGCATTACTCTGCATCACAGGGTCATTCCATGGTTAGTAGATGGGTAATCCTATGCAACCACCCTTGGTTTTTGACTCAAAGTCCTAAATACTAACAATGGTAGACTGCGCTTTGCACCAAAAAGTATTGCCTCATTGAAGGAGGAAGGTTTTTATTTCTCCACACATTTATGACTTTAACTGTGTGGTGCACTTTACAGCACAGATCCAAAGTGGGAAAAGTTTTAAAGTTTGTCTAGGCATAGTATTGTGCACTGGAAGGATACCCTCCCAATATAAAACCTATGCTAGACATGAGATAGACAACTTTTGCACTATGTGGCCAAGGTGTGCCTGTGGCTCCCGGCAGCCTGATTGTGTACCAGTGCTCAGGAAAGAGCACTACAGAGCCATATCATGGTAGACATGACACTGCCCTTCTCTCTCACTCTCACACAACACAGTTGTGTGCTTTTTTAGAAAACCTGTCCCTAACAATACAATTTTGCTTTCCAATACCAGTCCACCAATTATTTGTTGCCTGTGTCTCTGCCTTTGACCCTGCCCAGAGCCCAGCTGCCTTCCTGGTAGGTTTATGCTATAAAAGCACCATATACATAGCTTTTATGAGATTGGTTACCTAATAAACCCAATGAATGTAAGTATCTTCAGGTACTGCACCCCTCCTTGTGCAGCTGTAGAGAATGCTTAAAAAATCAAACTCAATCTTCCATTGCCATAAAACAGAATCTGACCTTGTGAAATGTAATCTGTTGCTCATATAAACTGCTCTAATGTCTATGGGCCAAGTTTGTGCTATATAAAAAAGATGCCTTTTTTTCATGTGACAGAGAATTCTCAGTCTGTATCTGAAATGGGATTTGTGCACCCTGTGTTAGCAATCCATAACATCCCACCACCCTCTGTATGTGGGATGAAGGTCCATACTGCGACCTTATTTCTCACAACCCCCCTCCCCTGTGTGGCAAACAAATTCAGTGGCGGCTCCTTCCCTAAGGCAGAGGAAAGTCGCCCCACTGCTTTTCAGCAGTGGAAGGAAAAATAAAATAATAATAACTGAAAATTATCGTTGTATTTTGTCCTTTTGCAGGCACTGCATCTTTGCCAAGTGTGATGGGGCAGGGCTGCTCTGCTGACAGAGCAGGGGAGGGGAGAAGTGATTTGCACTCCCTAAAGTGTGCATGAAGTTTATTAGGCCCTCTGTGGCCTGGCCAAACATTCATGCACACTTAGCATGTTCCCCACCCATGCTGCATTAAAGCCTGGTTGGAGAACATGCCCAGGCTCCCCATCCCTGTCTGGGCATCGTGGTTTGGTGCTCAGGCCAATCACAACGTTGCAATGCAGCATTGGGTTGGCTCAGGGGCCCGTCAGCATGGGTGCTTGCAGTGCCTTGTTCCGGCCAGCAGAGAGACATGGTGAGGGAGGACGAGAAGGAGGACAAGGTGAGGAGGAAAGTTGAATTTATTTTAATTGTTTTAAAATTTACACCTCGTCCCCGTCTGCTGGTGACACGTGATGCCACTAACCCTGTTCAACGCAAACCGGCGACACGGTGTGCCACTAACCCTGTTCAACACAAGCTGGCGACTTGTGGTGCCACTAACCCTGTTTAATGCAAGCCGGCGACACATGGTGCCTGTTGGACTTGGCCCTTCTGGCAGGTTCCCCCCTGAACTTTTTTTCTTTTTACTGATGACTTGGTGTGGTAATTGTTTGGTCTCTGCGCACTTTCCCTGTGTCCCAGGGTAAAGTGCGTGCGTGCTCTGAGTGCATGTGGTGAGATAGGCCTGCCCTCCCATAGGAATGCATGGGGAATGTATGTGTCCCTAGTAGTTCCTGATGCGTGGGGTGTGCAGGCCCGAGTTTGGTATGTGCGGACTCGTGGGAGTGAATGCTGCGCGATGATGTGTGCGGCGTGCATGTACCTAGTGTGGAAGTGCCACTTCTAGAAGTGGGCACTTCTGTGTGCAGTGTGTCTGTCGCGTGATTGGCTGGTCGTGTCATGTGACGGGCTAGGGATTCCCCAGAGTCAGGATGAGTCACCCAGTGGTGAATGGGGAGATCAGCAGCTAGATGGGTGGGAGGAGTACACCTGGGTCCTGAATAGGGCAGGGTTTTCCACACACAATGCTGGCCCCGCCCCCTGTGGTGCGACTGACGACCCTAGCCCTGCCAGTGAACAGAGTGAGGGGCTGAGCACATCAAGGGTGCTCCCCAACCAGCTGCGACTGGTTTTCCCCCTCACCCTGAACCCAGAACAAAGGGTTTGCCTGTATAAAAATGGGGCTGTGTCCCCACAGAAACTGTTCTTTGCCAGGATCCTGCCTGAGGGGGGCTGCTGCTGGACCAGAGGACCGCCACTTGGACTACCTCCCTGCCTGGAGGCCCAGTGAGCTGGCTCTGGGTCCATCCTTGCCCCCCACCCCTGCCCTGCTGCATGCAGGGGAGAACTTGCCTGGACTTTTGCTGTTGTGTGCCTTAAAGCGCTGGCAGCGCTCTATTTTCCTCTAAGTGCCTGGAAGCGCTTCTCCCTGCCCTGCAGCGCTAGGAGATCTCGGGTTGGCCTCTAGCGCAAGGAGCGCTTTATTTCAACAAGCCGGTGCCCACCCGGCGTTGGCCCCGTGTTCGCTGACATTCACGTCCCCTGGCAGGTGCCCACCCTGCCAGGGACATTGGCGTTCGTTGGCGGGTGTCCACCCCGCCGCATATTACGTATTTCGAGGGAGCCTACCCCTCTCATTTGCAAAATCACTGCCGCGACCCGGCGACCAGGAAGTCAGGCAGCCGTGGGGACGACGTGGGCGTGCCCTTGAATCAGGAAGCGACGGGAGCCCACCCCACGCTCCTGCGACGGCGACCCGGAAGAGAAGCAGGAGTCCGGACGGAGGGCGGGAGCCTACCCCGTCTCCGTCGGCGAAGGAGAGCCTGCCGAAAATAAGAAGTCCCGGAGCGAGCAGGAGCCTACCCTGCGCCCTGGGAGAAGCACCGAGACCGGAGACGACGCGGGAGTCCCCGGAGAGCGCCCGGTAAGTACCAAGGGCTGGGGGACTCCGCGCCGGTGTGAGGGTCTCCGCCGGTAGACGGCATCTCTGTGTGCCTGCTCGCACCGAGGCACTACAAGTGCCGGGCGGCCCCGGAAGGCAGTGGGCCGCCCCCACGACATTGGGGGCATTGTTGTTTCGAGCACTAGGCGCCCCCACCACGGGGGCAGTGTTTTCAGAGCCTAGAAGGCTCCAACGACGGGGTACATTATTGTTTAGAGCCTGCGAGGCTCAGGGGGCATTTCGTGCTGTAGAGCCCAGAGGGGCTCAGGGGGCCACATGTGTTACATATTAGAGCCCAGGAGAGGCTCCAACCCCCCCGCCATATTTGTTTAACAAGGCACAGTGGTGCCACAGCATCTCTCCAGTTGCCCAGCACTTAGTGGGCAACTGCAACGTTTAGGTTGTGGCCTCGGTGTTCTGGCTTGCGCAGCCTGCGCTGGCGCGCCCTGACTTTTCTGGACGCAGGGTGTCCTTGCCCCTACTAGGCCAGTTGGCCCAGGGACTGCCACAGTAGTGGCTAATGTGAGTTTTGGCGCCATTGTACCTTTTCTGCACCTCTGAATGTGTTTATGCGTCATGTGCTGTGCTTTACACCTCTGAATGTTATGCATCATGTGTTTATGTGCTTAGACCCCTACAGGTATTGTGATACTTAGGTGGCTGTTTTCTCCCTAGTACAGGTGGTGCTAGTGAGGTCCTGATTCCCTGCGCAATATATTCCTAAAGGTGGTTAGGGTTGCGTAGGTGGTACTTTCTGGTTACCAGTAGTTACTGATTGTGTGTTATATATGTTATTGTGTGCTATGTTCTAAAATATTATTCCTACGTTCTAAGTGCTATTTCTACAAAGTGCTAATTCCTGACAGTGGTCCATGTGGCCCTGTCCCCTGTATATATAATCCCTTGTAAATTCTGCCCGTGCCTGTTGGCACATTGTAAAGTGTGTGTTTTTATCTAATGTGTTGTGTATAATACAAAGGTTATTTTTATATAATACCTTGTGTGGAGTTTCCTTTGTGGTGGGCCTTGGGTGTTGTTGCTGGGTGCGTGCGCAAACGCTTTACACATCGCCTCAGGGATAAGCCTGTCTGCTCGTGCCAAGCTACCAAGGGGGTGAGCAGGGGTTATCTTTGGCGTGTAACTTCCTTGCCCTGACTAGAGTGGTGGTTTCTGCCTGACTTTGGCGCAAGCCTTAGCCAACCAGAAATCCCATTTCTAACATTGGTGATCAGCGGTGGGATTTGGACTTGCGTTTGCGCTGTACCGCAGCGGCAACTGGCCGCACTACAAAACTCTGCATTTAGATAAATCACATGGTATAGGGATTATTGTTCTAAGTTTGTTTTTAATTGTCATTTCTTTGGAAATGTGTTTTTGTGCACTGTGAGTTAGGTGTCCCTAGCTCGGGAGGGTAGATCATCCCCCTTAGTGCATTGTGTTTCTGGATTCACCAGAGGGTGGGATCCAGTGGTGGCAGCGTAATAGTGTCCAGTACATTTGTCCCCCGCCCTGCGCCCAGAGTTGGTACCTGTGTCACGTGGTGGTCAGGTTGAGGAATCAGGGGTGGTAGAAACTGCCTTACCAGTCCGAGGGGAGGGTTGTGTGTGGATGAGTGGTGAGTGGCACTAGGCAAGTGAGTGTGAGTTCTCTGGGTTAGAGAGCTTGCTGAGTCTTTTTGTGAATTGTGTACTCCTGTTAAACTCAGACCCCTAGGTTCCCTGTGTGATCTTTTCTCTAGAACGTCTGCCAGAATGGAGCCTGCTTTTGATCTCAGTGATCTAGTTTATTACAGTATGCAGGAGTTGGAAAGGTTCTGTAGAGAAAGAAACATAGGGGTGAGAGAGTCAGACACGGTGTACGAATTGAGGAACTACATGATTGGATGGCAAGCAGATGAATGGAAACGTGAGCGCAGTGAGGAAGAAAGGGCCCGGGCCTCACACCTGGAGGGTGGTGGGTCTGTGGGGAGCCCTGAAGACTCAGAAGAAGATGACAGTACCTGGACGCCAGTAGAGCGTGAGGACCCCGTAGGTAGGGAGTCCCTGGCTGGGTCCAGCGTAGAAGATAGCGCCTCATCCCTTTCCCTGTCCCCTGAGCGCAGTGGTAGTTTTCTGGATTCCCCAGTGAGGGTGGAGTCCAGGGGGGGCAGCAATATAAAGTGCAGTATAGAGAGTCCCAGTCCCAGTTCCCCGAGTGTGGTACCTTGTTCCCGAGAGGAGGAATGTAGGTTGAAGTTCAGGGGCAGTAAGAAGCTGTCTCACCAGTCTTGGGAGGAGGCTGTGGAGGAATGTCATGATGCCCTGGTGGACTGGTTGGTGTTTAACCCGGAGCAGGATTTGGATGGAGTACTAAATATGATTATCAAGGAGCAGATGCTCAGTGGTTGTTCTCCAGGGTTACGCCAACACCTGTTGAGGTATAACTCTTTTTGTCCATTTGAACTTGCAGAGGAAGCAGACCGCTGGGAAAGGGCCAGAGGTTCTCTAGTGTCATTAGTGAGTGATTCCAACAATAGTGGGTCAGAGATCCTCCAGCCCAGCGTGGTGGAGGAGGCTCAGTGTAGCCCAGCTAGGTCCCAGGATAGCGAGGAGGGTGTAGGGGCTCACTGCCTGGCTCAGTGGAGCAGGAGTGAGGGGGTGACCGAGGGTCCCCAGACGCCCGAAACCCTGCCTCAGGACTTGGATGGTTTCATGAGGGAACACCAAGTTGGGGACCTAGGCTGTCCTGTTAGTCCACTTGAGGAAGATCTCTTAGTGAGTGGAGGACCTGGAGCACCTGTAACCAGGGCTCCTGTGGTTCTGGAGTCTGGCGGTACCGCTCCGGTAGGGAGGGTACAGGAGTCCAGCGTGAGTGATTGGGGGATGAGTTCCCCAGTGGAAGAGCCGGTGGGTCAGGGACTTCCCAGTTGGGCTAGGTTCCCGTGTAGTGACCAGGGTGACACCACTTCTGTTCTGGGGGATCTCCGCGCACTGTCAGGTGGACAGGGGACTGGAGATCAGCGCCAGACAGACAGTCGCTCGACATATGTGTCATTTGATAGCCTCAGGGGGATGGAGTGGAGATCCCCAGAAGTCCTGGAGTGCCAGGCAATTATTCCACCAAAGGTTCTAGGCCGGAGGTTGGAAGGCCAGGTTCGGGATCAGCCTGACCTGAAGGGTGGGACGTCTGTAATCAGCGTCCCGACCAGTTCTTCTTCCAGAGGTACCGCCCCAGTTGGTAGGGAGCAGGGTTCTGGAAGGGGGTGCAGAGGGTGGGAGAGCCCACCTCTGCCCCCGGTACAACCTGAGGGGTTAAACCCTGGGTTGGAATGGCGTTCTAGGTGTACCCCTTGCCAGAGGAGGAGGAACCCTAGGAGAAGAGGTAGGGGGAGGAGAGCCTTCCCTGAGACTCCTGGTCCGCCTGAGGGTGTAGACCCTAGGCTGGAGAACCAGTGGCAGTCTAGTCCTGTCTTTCAGAGAGGAAGAGTGGAGAATGGCCGCTATGTGCCAGGGGTTACTACCCCCCACTCTGTGGTTAGGCAAAGACCAGTGGCACCTGGGTGGCCTAGGGCCTGGTCTTGGCCGCGGACAGCTTGGGAGTACCAGTGGGGTAGCCCAGTTGGTCCAGACAGTGGTGTTAGAAAGAATTCCATGGGTTCACCGTGGCGTAGAACCGGAGGGTGTCCCTGCAGTTGCGGGCCCGCGTCCGTGTTCTATCGCCCCAAGCAGGGAAGTCCATCACGGTGGTGATTGGGCTGCCCTGCGTTTTGGCTGGAAGGGGGTTGTGTTGGACTTGGCCCTTCTGGCAGGTTCACCCCTGAACTTTTTTTCTTTTTACTGATGACTTGGTGTGGTAATTGTTTGGTCTCTGCGCACTTTCCCTGTGTCCCAGGGTAAAGTGCGTGCGTGCTCTGAGTGCATGTGGTGAGATAGGCCTGCCCTCCCATAGGAATGCATGGGGAATGTATGTGTCCCTAGTAGTTCCTGATGCGTGGGGTGTGCAGGCCCGAGTTTGGTATGTGCGGACTCGTGGGAGTGAATGCTGCGCGATGATGTGTGCGGCGTGCATGTACCTAGTGTGGAAGTGCCACTTCTAGAAGTGGGCACTTCTGTGTGCAGTGTGTCTGTCGCGTGATTGGCTGGTCGTGTCATGTGACGGGCTAGGGATTCCCCAGAGTCAGGATGAGTCACCCAGTGGTGAATGGGGAGATCAGCAGCTAGATGGGTGGGAGGAGTACACCTGGGTCCTGAATAGGACAGGGTTTTCCACACACAATGCTGGCCCCGCCCCCTGTGGTACGACTGACGACCCTAGCCCTGCCAGTGAATAGAGTGAGGGGCTGAGCACATCAAGGGTACTCCCCAACCAGCTGCGACTGGTTTTCCCCCTCACCCTGAACCCAGAACAAAGGGTTTGCCTGTATAAAAATGGGGCTGTGTCCCCACAGAAACTGTTCTTTGCCAGGATCCTGCCTGAGGGGGGCTGCTGCTGCTGCTGGACCAGAGGACCGCCACTTGGACTACCTCCCTGCCTGGAGGCCCAGTGAGCTGGCTCTGGGTCCATCCTTGCCCCCCACCCCTGCCCTGCTGCATGCAGGGGAGAACTTGCCTGGACTTTTGCTGTTGTGTGCCTTAAAGCGCTGGGAGCGCTCTATTTTCCTCTAAGTGCCTGGAAGCGCTTCTCCCTGCCCTGCAGCGCTAGGAGATCTCGGGTTGGCCTCTAGCGCAAGGAGCGCTTTATTTCAACAAGCCGGTGCCCACCCGGCGTTGGCCCCGTGTTCGCTGACATTCACGTCCCCTGGCAGGTGCCCACCCTGCCAGGGACATTGGCGTTCGTTGGCGGGTGTCCACCCCGCCGCATATTACGTATTTCGAGGGAGCCTACCCCTCTCATTTGCAAAATCACTGCCGCGACCCGGCGACCAGGAAGTCAGGCAGCCGTGGGGACGACGTGGGCGTGCCCTTGAATCAGGAAGCGACGGGAGCCCACCCCACGCTCCTGCGACGGCGACCCGGAAGAGAAGCAGGAGTCCGGACGGAGGGCGGGAGCCTACCCCGTCTCCGTCGGCGAAGGAGAGCCTGCCGAAAATAAGAAGTCCCGGAGCGAGCAGGAGCCTACCCTGCGCCCTGGGAGAAGCACCGAGACCGGAGACGACGCGGGAGTCCCCGGAGAGCGCCCGGTAAGTACCAAGGGCTGGGGGACTCCGCGCCGGTGTGAGGGTCTCCGCCGGTAGACGGCATCTCTGTGTGCCTGCTCGCACCGAGGCACTACAAGTGCCGGGCGGCCCCGGAAGGCAGTGGGCCGCCCCCACGACATTGGGGGCATTGTTGTTTCGAGCACTAGGCGCCCGACCACGGGGGCAGTGTTTTCAGAGCTTAGAAGGCTCCAACGACGGGGTACATTATTGTTTAGAGCCTGCGAGGCTCAGGGGGCATTTCGTGCTGTAGAGCCCAGAGGGGCTCAGGGGGCCACACGTGTTACATATTAGAGCCCAGGAGAGGCTCCAACCCCTCCGCCATATTTGTTTAACAAGGCACAGTGGTGCCACAGCATCTCTCCAGTTGCCCAGCACTTAGTGGGCAACTGCAACGTTTAGGTTGTGGCCTCGGTGTTCTGGCTTGCGCAGCCTGCGCCGGCGCGCCCTGACTTTTCTGGACGCAGGGCGTCCTTGCCCCTACTAGGCCAGTTGGCCCAGGGACTGCCACAGTAGTGGCTAATGTGAGTTTTGGCGCCATTGTACCTTTTCTGCACCTCTGAATGTGTTTATGCGTCATGTGCTGTGCTTTACACCTCTGAATGTTATGCATCATGTGTTTATGTGCTTAGACCCCTACAGGTATTGTGATACTTAGGTGGCTGTTTTCTCCCTAGTACAGGTGGTGCTAGTGAGGTCCTGATTCCCTGCGCAATATATTCCTAAAGGTGGTTAGGGTTGCGTAGGTGGTACTTTCTGGTTACCAGTAGTTACTGATTGTGTGTTATATATGTTATTGTGTGCTATGTTCTAAAATATTATTCCTACGTTCTAAGTGCTATTTCTACAAAGTGCTAATTCCTGACAGTGGTCCATGTGGCCCTGTCCCCTGTATATATAATCCCTTGTAAATTCTGCCCGTGCCTGTTGGCACATTGTAAAGTGTGTGTTTTTATCTAATGTGTTGTGTATAATACAAAGGTTATTTTTATATAATACCTTGTGTGGAGTTTCCTTTGTGGTGGGCCTTGGGTGTTGTTGCTGGGTGCGTGCGCAAACGCTTTACACATCGCCTCAGGGATAAGCCTGTCTGCTCGTGCCAAGCTACCAAGGGGGTGAGCAGGGGTTATCTTTGGCGTGTAACTTCCTTGCCCTGACTAGAGTGGTGGTTTCTGCCTGACTTTGGCGCAAGCCTTAGCCAACCAGAAATCCCATTTCTAACAGTGCCACTAACCCTGTTCAACGCAAGCCGGCGAAACGTGGTTCCACCAATCCTGTTCAACGCAAGCCTGCAACATGTGGTGCCACTAACCCTGTTCAACGCAAGCCGGCGACATGTGGTGCCACTAACCCTGTTCAATGCAGGCCGGCGACACGTGGATGAGGGCTCAGGCCTACCCTGCCGACCAGTAGATCCCTAATAATAATAATAATAATAATAATAATAATAATAATAATAATAATAATACAGATGCTTGTAGAGCGCGAACAGCTACCTCTCAAGGAGGTGTCCCGGCACTAAGAGAGTGCATTCATCTGGGGAGGAAGCTAGGTGAGATGGTGTAAGTTTATTGCACAAAAAGCATATAGTTGCAAATCATGAATGGCAAAGTCCACAGCAGTGAACGCACGGAGAGGAGTAAGAGGAAGATGCGGCTCAGTCCAGACGAAAGCCGGATCAGTGTCACGGAGGTGATCGAACACTATCAACAACTGACCTGGTGCCATTAACCCTGTTCACCGCAAGTCCGCGTCCCGTGGTGCCACTGAACCTGAACTACGCAGGCCGGTGGGGCCATCCGACCTAAGCCGGTGACACTCAGTGAATGGCCTGTGCTGACCACTGCCTCCGGCCTACTTTGCGGTCCAGCAGGTCACACATGTGGAACTGTGTCTTGGGCGAGATGTGGAGGAGTCCACACCATTGGACACGCCTCTTCGCAGGCGGCATCCCCAAAGAGCACTGGTGCCACTAACTCTGTGCGGAATGAGTCATGGGCACCATCTGGTTGGACCTTGGATGCGTCTGTGTCCATGGCCTGGTGGTTTTCTGCATCTTCATCTGACAGGACCAGGCTTGGTGTCCAACAAGTGTTGTCCCATTCATCTCCACCATAGTGACTGTTTCAGCGTGGTCTTGCCCTCTGCATCATACCCTGGGGCTACATCTTCCACTGTCCACGAGACACTCCGCGACAAGCACCTTTGTCATCTACAGAAACCTGCTCTGCACTCGTGACCCTGCTCCAGTGCCCCGCAAGTCAGCGGCCTGTGGTAGTAGGCCCGTTCAGGACACAGTGCATACAGGGCCACTAACTCTGTGCAGCACAAGTCATGGGGCCTTTATGGTTGAATGTTTGTGTCCTTTACGATGTACTCTGTTGTCAATTTCTGACTGCACCAGGCAGCCCTTGCTGGCTGGTGTGCACACACATCCAACACAGGTGTCAATGGGTATGTGTGCCTGCTAATAAATGTGGCCGGGAGCACGTGCCCATAGCCATTCACATCATCTGAGCAAGTTTGTCCATGTGGTCATTGTGTCAGCATGATGGGCACGGGCCCTGCAACATCACAGTGTGCTGTCTTCAGTGAACGTTACCATGTCACCTCAGCGTTGGCAGTGACCCTGGACATGAAGCTTTGCACACACCCCCCTGCATGCACAAGCGGCGTGTGCTGGTCCGGCGTACGTCTGGTCAGTGCAGGGGTGTGCAGATTCGGCAGGGGGAGCAGGGCGTGGCTCGGACCTGGCCTTGGACAGGAAGTGCGGTAAGTGTGTCTCTGTTTTGGGGTGTTGTCACCACCAGGGCCACAGTGGGCGATGTTGCAACATGACATGCACCAGGAGGGCAGGCACGCACGTACGGGGACATGTAGGAGCGCAAGACCGCTTGGGGTATTGGCACATGCATGCCAAGTGTTATGTGTATCAGTCCTGCTGATGCATGAGTCAGTTGCCTGATATCAGTCGCAGTGTGATCACAGCCTGCCATGGGCTGTACACCTGTGTCCCCCCTGTCCGGACCATTGGCCTACACCCACGTGGCCACACACTTTCAAAGGCCAGCATCACGGTGTTGTGGACATGCGCGGACAAGCATTACAATGGTGTGCCGTAGGAGTGCACGTGATGCAACCGCACAGCGCACACAAGTGTGGGGGCACGTGGGAAGGAGGAGCAGCAGCTGTGTGGTAACGTAACACACAGTGAGGCCGCTCATGTGCCACGTGCTGGGCATATCATCCATGATTCCCAGGGTCGCAGACATCCAACCACACCCACGACAGGCCTCTGTACATCTCCTGTATGCATACAGATGGTGAAGTTACTGTAGGGATGAAAGGTCCTTTGTCTGAACTATCAGGTGGTAGCACATCTGCAGCTCCAAGCAGGAACTTGCTTGTGGCCAGCAGCCCCTGACAGATACGATAGCATTTGCTTGTGACTCCCACACTACGCACTGCCCGACATAAGACCAACGCGTACACATCCCACACGCAGACATCCTTGGTCGCAGTTAGCATGCGTGAAATGGCCTTCACACATACTCCCACCCCTCCCCAGGCCTGCAACCGTTGCACACAGACACTGCTCATTGCACCCAGCTGTGCCATTTCATCCACAGGACTGGCGCAGGGCAAGTCAGTGCCGCTTCAAGCAGAGCCACTGATGCAATGGCAGACCATCCCGGACACATGCTCGACTCCAGTCAAGTGGACCTCTGCCATGCATGTCTGCTGCATGTACAGGGGGCACTGCTGTTGGCAGTGTTGTGGATCAGTTACTGGCTGAGCTTCCGCCTTGTGGACGTCACCTGCGTGCAGCCTGTGTTGCATTGTCGCACGTGCACATTCGAGTGGTCCATGGATGTCTGCCTCTCCAACGTAACGGTAGCTGACCTGGATTATGATGTGTGTGTGCGCCCCCTGTTGGCCCACGACCGGGAGTGTCACCATGATGCCCGTTCATGGCATGCATGGATGTTTGGCATGCAGGCTGGAGACTGGACCTGGGAGATTGCACGAGTCATTGTGTGCAGTGAGCACATTGAGCCAGTACCCGATTGGGCTTTGGCGCACATTGGGTCCAGTGGTTGGAGTCAGCACATCTGTCTGGGTCAGCTGATGGATTAAATCGATGACATGTCAGAGGTGGTGGACAACGATCGCTCATTGGAGATGTTGGCCTACACAGCTGCACTCGCTTTCATGGATGAGTGACAAGGTACCTGCAGCCACAACTGGATGTGACCCATTGCACGAGTCCCGATGCCTGTTCGCATGTTGGGAATCTGGTCACATGTCCCAAGACGACAGTGGACATGGCTGCATTGGCCTGGACTCATGATCCAGGAGCAGACAACCAACGCGGGTTGGCATTGACTTGTGGTGGTGATGGACTTCCCCGAGGTGGACATGGGCACTTTCCTACGTTTCTCATTCAAACATGGTGCTGCATTGGTCTGCATATCGTGGCACTTCTCTTGGCCATACTGACACGCACTTGTTGTTAAAGTTTCCGTACTTTCACTTGTCTCCAACTGTGTTGTGTCTTGATTTGTATGCCGATGTGTGTGTCACGGACTCTCTGACTCCCTGCCATACGTGCATTGCTACCCCATCAGGACTGTGGGTTTGTACTTGTGCATTATCATGTCCCTGTTTCGTGCTTAGCCAGATGCGTATGGCCATTTCCCGACCACAGCCGGGTGCACTTGTGTCCTGTGTTTGGTTGTGCAAATGTTAGTGTCTGTGCCACATTGTGTTCAATGTTGGGGTGCTCTGCTTCCTATGTGTGTGTGCTGCATTGTGTGTGAGATGTCCCTTCAGCTCTGATTTGACTCACCCTTCTCCCTTTCAGGCAGTGGTTTTCACTTCTGAGCTTGTTCAGTGGTGTGATATTGCCAGGTTGTGTGACTTGTGCTCCTCGGTGGTGTTGTTACTCTTGGCCATGGTTTGTCTGCAGTTGTGCTGTGCTTAATTGTGCATGCTTGCCATTGTGCCCATCTCCCCCCCCCCCGTCCCCCCAGTCCCTACTGGTTCCTCTCCCTTTTGCTATTGTGTCTGTTGTTTTGGGCAGTTTCCAGTCCCCTAGTCATGCCACCATCTCCAGACTGAGGTGGTAGACACCATTTCCTCCATGTCATCCAGCTCCTGGCGTGGGGCTGGACTCCCACCTCAGGTGTGCATTGCTGCCTTCTTGTTATTGGCGTGTTTCTGCTCGTTTGTGCCTTTCACATCATTCCCGATGTTCTGGTTTTTTTCCATTATCCTCCTCTGCTCTCCTGCTGCATTCACCTTGTCCAAGATGGCCTGCCATGTACAATGTTTTGTTGCCAATGGGGCTTGTGTGGTTGTCTGCTGGCTTGGGTTGCCTCCATTGTGCTTGGCTATTGTTTTCTGTTTTGTTTGTCTTTCTTTTTCATGCTTTTGTTGTGCTTATTCCCGCCGGCCGTGTGTGTCGCCAAAAGCGATGCAGCTCGCGTATTGAAATTTGTTTTATTTATTTATTTGTATACTTACCTCCCTTCGGCCATAATCTGGAGTTTACTACCCCCCAACCCTGCCCCTCCCCTGCCCTGCGTCACCACCCGGCATCACTCCCTCCAGGAGCCGCTACTGGTAAAGCATTTAATATCACCAAAACATTGAAAACATAAAATCCAACACACATTTCCAAAAATGGGAAATATTTTTATCTTTAAAATTACACCTGTCATTTTAAAGTTACACTCAGTGCCAGTGGGGATTACCTCTGGGGCTGCAAAGCCACAGTGCACTAGGCACGGTGGCCAGAACAATAGGATGCATAGGTGGCCAGCTTTGTGGCTGGTGCGGATTTCGTCTGGGCTGGAGGCTGCCTGCACCCTGCCTCATGGTCTTCACTCCCTCCTCGCTACTGCTTCTATTCACTGTTTAGCCAGGGCCCGCTTATTCAACCGGAACCATTCTGCCCCTCAGTGATGGCAACCTGTTTTTTTCAGATGTGTCTGGCACTGTCCTTGTCATTCCCAGCCACAGCCACAACATCAGACAACAGGACCTCAGTAGTGTTCGTATTCCTTTGCTCCATTTAAGAAAAACTAATCATCAGTTCTGCTGCATATTTTCAGGATATTGTCTCTAAAGCACTTTGGGGCATATCAACAACAACCGGCGATAATTATCGCACAGCGCACTTAGCGCTTGGATAATTATCGCCGGCTAGCGTGAATTTTTATCGCTGAGATAGCGTGCTATTAGCAACGCTTATCTCAATAGCGATAAAAATCTACACGCTAACAGGCTAACGTGAGATTATCGCTGGAAACCCAGCGATAATCACACGTTACCTTGTTGATAGGGACAGGCAAACTTAGCCATGATATCCTCCCTCCATAGGATATCATGGCTAAGTCTGAAAATTAGCAGACGTAAAAAAGCAGCGTTAACCGCGGTTAGCGCTGCTTTTTTTGTCTCTAACAGGGTTAGCGACATTCTTGATAATAGGAGAAATGTCGCTTAGCGACATTTCTCCTATTATTTAACTCTGGAACGCCCCCTTTGCATCTCATTAGAGATGCAAGGGGAAGCGTAGAGTAAAAAAGTGCTAACATGCAAATTTGCGTGTTAGCACCCTGTTGTTGATAGGGCGCTAGTTTTATCTCTGCTTTTTTGGCTTTTAAAGCCAAAAAAGCAGAGATAAAGCCCTTGTTGATATGCCCCTTTGTTTTCTCAGTCTATCTCTCAAATCCATGGATTGGCATTCCATCAATTACATCTTGCGCTGCCATCTGTACCTATCACTGTTGTGCTTGTGCCCCCTCCATGGTGTCACTAAGCAAGCAAAGACACCACTGGAAGAATTATATGGGGGGGACGTGACCAGAGATTTGAAGGGAAGGTGGCTGTTTAACCCACAACTGCAGCAGGTTACCGAGACTCTAGAACTTTGTGTCCATCTGCACTACACACCACGCAATTTAAGTACCTAACAGTCATACTCTTGGAGGCCACAAACAACCTGCCAGATTGAAGAGGAACCGTAGAAGTCAGTGACCGCAGTGGCACTACAAGAATTACCACACTAAGGGGCATATCAACAACAACCGGCGATAATTATCGCTCAGCGCTCTTAGCGTGAGGATAATTATCGCCGGCTAGCGTGAATTTTTATCGCTGAGATAGCGTGCTATTAGCAACGCTTATCTCAATAGCGATAAAAATCTACACGCTAACAGGCTAACGTGAGATTATCGCTGGAAACCCAGCGATAATCACACGTTACCTTGTTGATAGGGACAGGCAAACTTAGCCATGATATCCTCCTTCCATAGGATATCATGGCTAAGTCTGAAAATTAGCAGATGTAAAAAAGCAGCGTTATGCGCGGTTAGCGCTGCTTTTTTTGTCTCTAACAGGGTTAGCGACATTCTTGATAATAGGAGAAATGTCGCTTAGCGACATTTCTCCTATTATTTTACTCTGGAACGCCCCCTTTGCATCTCATTAGAGATGCAAGGGGAAGCATAGAGTAAAAGGGTGCTAACATGCAAATTTGCGTGTTAGCACCCTGTTGTTGATAGGGCGCTAGTTTTATCTCTGCTTTTTTGGCTTTTAAAGCCAAAAAAGCAGAGATAAAGCCCTTGTTGATATGCCCCTTTGTTTTATAAAAGTGGAAACATTTGCATAAACGAGTCATGAGGCTCGAAGAGTTACCTTCCAAAAAAGGCTCATTAACAAGTGTGAGTAATACAAAGATAAAGAATGCTGCAGAGGCCCTAGAAGTGCCCAATGGCTTGCTACACCATCTGAAGGGTAAGCATTGACCAAAAAGGTGCCCTGGGAGCTTTTGCACACAATCAATGACTATTTTTCTCATATTAGTAAGCTTCCCCTGGCTGCACCAATTCAAGCCTCAGATTGTTCAACCAAACAAAAAACAAGTTCCCCACTTAAAACAAATCCCAAGTCGGGGGTGTGGTTTATTCTTCAGGCAGGAAAACTGCAAAACTACTGTTGGAGGGAGGACCACCGGGGAGTCGATGAGACTACTCCGGGGCACCTTCCTACCGCAAAGTTATAGCCGAGCGCCGCTGAGAAGCCCCCTCGGGGAGGTCTTTCTCCTATGATCGTACTAGGCCCAGTAACACCACCACACAGGACTCAGTATTAGTTGCTTGACTTGGTTCTTTATCAGCAGTAGTACGTTCAATATTTACAGTGGGATCGAGGGATCCAGTAAGAGTCTCAATGTCTTTCAGAGGGAGAGGGTAGCGGGACAGTCTTGGTACCAACCAGGTATGGGAGGGCTCTGCGCCAGACCTTGAGTGCTGGTCTCAGAGCGGCTCGGACGTGGGGAGCCGCGACGGCGTCTGCAGGGCTCGGGTGGTAGTTCCGCTTGGGTCGAGCCGCGACACAGTCAGCAGGGCTCCGGTGGTAGGTCCGCTTCGGTCGAGCCGCGACGAGGTCAGCTGGGCTCTGATGGTAAGGTTCAACAAGGTCAGGCCGCGACAGCGTCAGCAGGGCCCCAAAGGTTCGTGTAGGTCTTTAGCACGGTGGAGCCGCGACGTCGTCAGCAGGGCTCAGAGTGTGGGTTCAGGATGAGTCTTCTTCCGTAGGGTCAGCCGCGATCCGATCAGCAGGGCTCTTGACTCCAGGATACAACTGTTGTCCTGTTGTCGGGTCGCCCCAGATATAGGACTGGAGCCCTTTGATGTCCGGACCCTGGTGCCCGGAGGGGGCGGAGAGGCCGGGTAGGGAGCGGCCAGACGCCCAGCAGGAGAGGCGTCAGGCCCCAGAGAGCTGTGGGGCGATCGCACCTAGGTGTGGAAGGACGGTTGGGGGTCCCATCGATACTGCCCTCCGCCGGGAGTGGGAAGGGTTCACGGGGTACGCCCCGGGCCAGGGGTTGGCACCTTGATGTCGGGCCTCGCTGGGACAGAGGCCGGGGGAAGCGGGGTCACACAGGTGGTCACGTGGAGTGACGTATAATCCAAAATGGAGGAGCCCCGAGGTGCATGGGACCTCGTGCGGCTTAGCGAGGGGGAACAGGACCACGCCACGAGGCCGGCTCCCACACGCGTCCCCCCCAGCTGAAGGCAGGGAGAGTCACCCATCTCCTTGGGGGTTCTCCTCGCCGAGGCGGAAGAATCGGGACAGGCCGTCAGCGTTGACGTGGCCGTTGCCGGGCCGGTGTTCCACAGTGAAGTCCATCCCTTGCAGCGAGATGGACCATCGTAACAACTTGGGGTTCTCGCCCCGCATTTTCATGAGCCACCGCAAGGGCCGGTGGTCAGTTTGGACCCTGAAGTGGGTGCCGAAAAGGTAGGGCCGGAGCTTCTTGAGAGCCCATACCACGGCGAAGGCCTCCCGCTCGATGGTGCTCCACCTCTGTTCTCGCGGCAGCAGTCGGCGGCTGATAAAGGCCACAGGTCGGTCGAGGCCCTTGGCGTCCAGCTGGGAGAGGACCGCCCCGACCCCGTACTCCGAGGCATCGGTCTGGACTACAAATTCCTTGTTGTAGTCAGGGGCCTGTAGCACAGGGGCAGCGCACATGGCCGCCTTGAGGGCCTCAAAAGCGGTCTGACAGCGGGGCGTCCAGTGCACCGCCTTGGGCTGTTTCTTGGAAGTGAGCTCCGTAAGGGGGCCCACAATGCTGCCATAATCCTTGATGAATCGTCGGTAGTAGCCTGTGAGGCCTAGGAAGGCCCAGACAGCGGTTTGGGTTGCGGGGGGCTCCCATGCCTGGATGGCGTCGACCTTTAACTGGAGGGGCGCCACCTGGCCACTCCCCACCTGGTGGCCCAGATAGGTCACAGATCCTTGACCGATCTGGCATTTACTGGCCTTAATGGTGAGTCCGGCTCTTTGGAGAGCGGCCAGGACTTCCCCGAGGTGTCCTAGGTGCGCGGCCCAGTGGTCGCTGAAGACAGCAATGTCGTCGAGGTAGGCCGCACTGAAGGCTTCTAGTCCGGCCAGGACCTTGTTCACGAGCCTCTGAAAGGTCGCTGGGGCGTTCTTCATACCGAAGGGCATTACCCGAAAGTGGTAGTGCCCATCGGGGGTGGAAAAGGCGGATCGTTCCTGGGCGCCGGGAGTGAGCTTGATCTGCCAGTACCCAGCGGTAAGATCAAAGGTGCTTAGGTAGCGGGCGGCCCCTAAGCGATCGATCAGCTCGTCTGCTCGTGGCAAGGGGTGGGCATCGGTCTTGGTGACTGCGTTCAGGCCCCGGTAGTCGACACAAAACCTGAGTTCCGGGGCAGTGCCGGGGGCGGCGGCCTTCGGCACCAGGACCACTGGGCTGGCCCACGGGCTGTCGGACGGCTCGATGACTCCGAGGGCGAGCATCTTGGCGACCTCGGACTGTATGCAGGCTCGGACTCGGTCAGGTACTCTGTAAGCGCGGTGTCGCACAGGGGAGCTGTCCCCAGTATCCACATCGTGGACGCACCAGGGGGTCACCCCGGACGTGAGAGAGAAGAGGGCAGCGAAGGGTTGCAGCAGCTTCTGGCAGTCATGGCGCTGTTCTGGTGTCAGGGTGGCGGAGAGGCGGACGCCCTCTAAGGAGCCGTCTTGGCCCGAGGACCCCAGGAGGTCTGGTAGGGGTTCGGAGTCACTTTCGCCCCCATCGTTGGTAGCCAGCAGCAGGCTTAGTTCAGTTCGGGCAAAATGGGGCTTGAGCCGGTTGGCGTGCAGGACCCGGAGGGGGTTCCTCGGGGACTCCATGTCGACTAGGTACGTGACGGGGCTCTTCCTCTCAACTACCTTGAAGGGCCCGGTCCACTTGTCCTGCAGGGCGCAGGGGTCCACGGGTGACATGACCCAGACTTGCTTGCCTGGCTCGAACTCGATGGTTGAGGCATTTTCGTCATACCAGCGTTTCATGTCTTCTTGGCTGGCTTCGAGGTTGGCTTCTGCCAGGGCCCGGAACTTCCGAGTCTGGTTCCGCAGGGTCAGGAGGTACCAGTAGACGTCGGGAGGGGGATCTTGGACTTGCGCCTCCCAGCCCTCCTTGACCAGGCTGAGGGGCCCTCGGACGGGGTGCCCATACAATAGTTCGAAGGGGCTGAAGCCCAGGGATTTCTGGGGTACCTCCCGATAGGCGAACAGGAGGCAGGGCAGCAGGACATCCCATCTCCTCCTCAGGGGCTCTTCCAGGCCCTTGATCATCCCCTTCAGGGTTCTGTTGAACCGCTCGACCAGTCCGTTCCCCTGGGGGTGGTAAGGGGTGGTGAATTTATAGGTGACTCCACATTGTTGCCAGAGGGACCTCATGTATTTTGAAATAAAGTTTGTACCCCTGTCGCTCACCACTTCTCGGGGGAACCCTACCCTGGAGAAGATGCTCATCAGGACCCGACCCACCACTGGAGCTGTCACGGTGCGGAGTGGGATGGCCTCAGGGTATCGGGTGGCGTGGTCGACCAGTACCAGGATGAAGCGGTGTCCCAGGGCGGTTCGGGGGTCGAGGGGCCCCACAATGTCGATCCCCACTCGTTCGAACGGGGTGTTGACGGTTGGAAATGGTTGTAGGGGGGCTTTCACTCGACCCCCAGTCTTCCCGCTAGCTTGGCAGGTCGGGCAGGACCGGCAGTGATGGTCCACGTCTCTTCTCATTCGGGGCCAATAGAAATGGGTCACTAGGCGGCTGTACGTTTTGTCCCGCCCGAGGTGTCCGGCTAGGGGCACGTCATGTGCCAGGTTCAAGAGGAACTCTTGAAATCGGAGGGGGACCACCAGCACCCGGCTGGCCCCCAGTTCGGCGACTTTCTGCTCGCTATACAATAAGTCATTGTCCCAATAGACCCAGTGGGGTCCCGTGGGGTCCCCCGCAGCCTGGGCGGCCGCTTGCTGTCGCGCCCCCTCGAGGGACGGGCAGGCCTTCTGCTCTTGCTGGAATTGTTCGCGGGTGGGGCCCCCGTCGTGGCGCCACTGGGCCAGCTCGGGGATCTTGCTGAGGGAGGCGGCCTCGTCGGTAGAAAGTTCGGATGGCCCGGCCTCCACGTCAGGTTCCTCCGGGCCGGAGGACGGTGATAGTTCGGGGCCCGTCGGCTTGTCTGGGGCCGTGGCAGCGGCTGGTTGGGCGGTCATGGACCGGGTGGTGGCGCAGGCCCACTCGGGCAGTCCTAGCATCCCCAGATGCTCTCGGCGTTCCACCTGGGCCCAGGGGGAGCTCTCTAGGTCATTCCCCAGGAGGCAGTCCACTGGGGCGTCGTCGCGGACAGTCACTTTTAGGGTGCCGGACACTCCCCCCCACTCGAAGGGGATCCTGGCCATCCGGCACATGCTCTCGGTGTTGTCCGCGGTCCGGACAGGGCATAGGACATGCGGCAGGATTTGTTCGGGGGTCACCAGGTGGCAGCGGACAGCGGTCACACTGGCCCCAGTGTCCCGGAGGGCCTCGGCCCGTCGTCCATTAATGGTGACCCACTGTTGGTACTTCTGGGTGTTGCTTGGGATGGCAGCTCGGGGCACCATTTCTCGGGAGCCCAGGCATACAAGCGACATGGCAGCTGGTTCCCACTCGGGGGACCCGCCGTCGTGGTTTTCCTCCTCGTCTTCTCCCTCCCCCAGGGCTGCGGCGGCTATTTGCCGGGGTGGGGGTCCAGCGGTCCCGTTCCGTCGGTTCACGGGGCAGGCCGGGTCGCTCGCATAGTGGCCGGTCTGCTGGCAGCCGAAGCAGGTCACTGTTGGTCGTGGTCCAGGCCGTGCGATAGGAGTCCCCCTTCGGCCCAGGGTCGGGGACGTGTGGTTGGTGGCTTGGCCTCGTGGCGGGCTTCTGGGCAGCCCGGCCGGGAATTCCCGACTGCGGTGGGACCCCCCTCCTCCGCCTCGCTGGTGGGGAGGTCCCGTGGTACTCCGTTGGTAGTCCCCCACGGGGTTCCGGGGGACCCGGGTGTTGACCCATCGGTCTGCTTCGGTGGCGAGCTTCCGGGGCTCGGTCAGTTTACTGTCCAGGAGGTGTTGCCTTAGTTCAACAAAGCAATTGTTGGCGAGGTGCTCCCAGACAATGAGGTCGAACAGTTCATTGTATGAGGTGACCTTGCTCCCTTTTATCCATCCTTCAAAGGCTCGGCTGAAGAAGTCCACGTATTCGACCCACGTGGTACCGGGGAGCTTCTTGCAGTCCCGGAAGCGCTGCCGGTACATATCGGCTGATAGTCCGTAGCGTGTGAGTAGGGCTTCTTTCATGTGGTCGTATGATGTCATCACCGCGTCGGGGAGTTGCAGCAGGGTATCCCGGCCCTCGCTGAGGAACCTCCCCCATAGGCCGGCACCCCAATCCTGCCGGGGTACCCGATGGGAGGTCATGGCTACTTCGTACGCTCGGAACCATTGCTGGATGTCGTCATTTTTATAGTACTCTTTGACGACATCCTTGGGGATGTGAACCTTTGGCTCGGTCAGTGGCAGAGCGTCCCGGGCTCCGGGGGTGCTGGTCTCCCCCGTTTTAGCTTTTAGTTCAAGTTCCTTGAGGCTCCTCTCGTGCTCGAGGGTTAGCCGTCTCTCCTCTAGTTCCCGATGCCTCTTCTTTTCCTCGATTTCCTCTTGCAGCCGTAGTTGCTCCAAGGCTATTTTCTTCTCCGCCAGTAGGAGCTCACCGTCCAGCCGGAGTCGGGCGAGGTCCATTTCGTGTGTCCGGACCCTCTCCCGTTCTCGCATTTCTTCGTGGGAAAGGCTGGTTTCTGGGACGGTTCGCCCCCCCATCTGTCGGGGTTGGGGTTGGCAGGTTTCCGTCCCGGGCCGAGGTCCCTTCGGCTCGGGGTGGAGTGTTCTCGGGTTCTGCCCAGGCTTTCAGGGCTTTCTGCATGTCTTCCTTGGTGCCCAATCCTGTGGTTGGGATCCCTTTGTCCTTGCAGAATTGTTTCAGTTCTTTGTGGGTGTATTCTTCCAACCTTTCCGGCTGGAAGGTTGCGGCCCCGGTTGCCTCTTGGCCGTCCATGGTTCCCTTTTCTTTCCGTCTGGTTAGGTAGTGGGTGCGTTACTTGCCTGTACGATTGCGTCTGGCTCGGATCCCACCGCTGCCACCAAATGTTGGAGGGAGGACCACCGGGGAGTCGATGAGACTACTCCGGGGCACCTTCCTACCGCAAAGTTATAGCCGAGCGCCGCTGAGAAGCCCCCTCGGGGAGGTCTTTCTCCTATGATCGTACTAGGCCCAGTAACACCACCACACAGGACTCAATATTAGTTGCTTGACTTGGTTCTTTATCAGCAGTAGTATGTTCAATATTTACAGTGGGATCGAGGGATCCAGTAAGAGTCTCAATGTCTTTCAGAGGGAGAGGGTAGCGGGACAGTCTTGGTACCAACCAGGTACGGGAGGGCTCTGCGCCAGACCTTGAGTGCTGGTCTCAGAGCGGCTCGGACGTGGGGAGCCGCGACGGCGTCTGCAGGGCTCAGGTGGTAGTTCCGCTTGGGTCGAGCTTCGACACAGTCAGCAGGGCTCCGGTGGTAGGTCCACTTCGGTCGAGCCGCGACGAGGTCAGCTGGGCTCTGATGGTAAGGTTCAACAAGGTCGGGCCGCGACAGTGTCAGCAGGGCCCCAAAGGTTCGTGTAGGTCTTTAGCACGGTGGAGCCGCGACGTCGTCAGCAGGGCTCAGAGTGTGGGTTCAGGATGAGTCTTCTTCCGTAGGGTCAGCCGCGATCCGATCAGCAGGGCTCTTGACTCCAGGATACAACTGTTGTCCTGTTGTCGGGTCGCCCCAGATATAGGACTGGAGCCCTTTGATGTCCGGACCCTGGTGCCCGGAGGGGGCGGAGAGGCCGGGTAGGGAGCGGCCAGACGCCCAGCAGGAGAGGCGCCAGGCCCCAGAGAGCTGTGGGGCGATCGCACCTAGGTGTGGAAGGACGGTTGGGGGTCCCATCGATACTGCCCTCCGCCGGGAGTGGGAAGGGTTCACGGGGTATGCCCCGGGCCAGGGGTTGGCACCTTGATGTCGGGCCTCGCTGGGACAGAGGCCGGGGGAAGCGGGGTCACACAGGTGGTCACGTGGAGTGACGTATAATCCAAAATGGAGGAGCCCCGAGGTGCATGGGACCTCGTGCGGCTTAGCGAGGGGGAACAGGACCACGCCACGAGGCCGGCTCCCACAACTACCGTAATTGAACTCTTGTCCACATCAGAGCTACCTGCCTTCCCACCTCAGGGCTCTGGCCCTGGATCGCTGACAGCCAAAAAGCTCACACAGGCATCAATAGGACATCACATAGATATGAAAGCAGAACTTCCGCAAGTTCCTGGCACGGCTAAGCCCAGGATGGCCCATATATTGGTCTCACCATTACACAAGCAATCACAAACAGGTGAAGAGAGTCATATCAAAGGAATTCAGCAAGCTCCTTACTCAATGACTCAAATGGGGAGCTAGCTGAAGTGATTGAACTTTCATCGACAAGCACAATCAATCCAGGGAAGGAAATCAGTCACAATGAGGGAAACCCAATGGAGGCTATTTTATTCTCAGTCAACTCAACACTGGTAGCCGCCACAAACAAATATAAACATAAAAATTCTTGGTTGACTTGTACAAACTCTTTCCAATGCAATTGCTTGGACTCAAAATTAATGAACCTGGAAGCCAAGATATTCGCACATCTACAGCCCGGAGGAAGTAAGTTCTGCAATTGCACTCCAATAGTGGATAAGCTTTGCACCCTACAGGACTTACTTTTAATTATCATAGATAAAAAAAAGGAACTCCATAAAAGTTGAGTTTAGAACGGTGGTCCCTAGAAGCAGAGCATCTCCTATAGAGGAGAAAAAATAGACTGAGGGTGGAACACTTCAAATAGACACTGGCGTCCCGTGGAATACATGGTCTCAGTCTGAAGTAGCGATGCAGCCCTCCTTGACTGCCAGCCTAACAAGCAAAATGATCACATTGGCAGGGGGAACTCAATCAACCCCGCTGGAACTAAAGGCAACTAAGCTGCCAGTCAAACCACCATCCAGAAGGCAGAAGGAAAGCCTAAAACAATTAGAAGGAACAGTGTGATTAGCAGGATGAGTATCTGCCCGAACTTCAGCTCCCAGAATCCACAAAAATGACTCCCCTGAGATAAAACTGCTTTTAACCTCCGAGTGGGTGAAACCAGCCCTGCACCTCAGTCTAGACCAATTTCCCATCTGGCCAATGACTTACATTTGCAAGCAATTTGAACTTCCAGGGCTCATAACAATGATTATGGTCACCCAAAGTTGATCCCACTTTTTCAAAATGCAGAAAGAATGTGCTCTTCTCATTCTGGGACTATGATCCCTCCAGCAAACAACGTCACACAAGTACCAGTAATTCAAGCAACAGAGAATATGGGTACATTAACTGGAACTCTTCTGCAAAGAACTCATGTTACTATTCTGGCATCCCAACTTGAGATAAACACAGTATGTATCTTAGACAATGCCTAGGAGGTCTCACGTAATTTTATACCACTCAAAGACCCCAAAAGGGTTGCAAGATAGGGCTAACAGTGGATTGAGTGCCACACTGAACAATCAAGAAAGTGCACTCATTGACTCTTTTAGCAATCACACTCCTGCATTATAGGAATTTAAGGCTAGAAATTCAGTAAGCATCCATGGTACTACTGATTAAAGAGTACCACTCTGATTGGGCACCTAGAGTTGAAATTAGCCTGTCGTTGTTGTAACTACAGGAGAGAGTCAATGTTGCACCTATTATGCTGCTGCCCAGAATTTCTGAATGCACAACACACTTTTACTAAAACATATGTTCTTGAGGAATGGAGTTTACACCTGCACTGAGGCACTTGAATTTTGCATGACCACCACTATCCCTCATGAACTT
This sequence comes from Triturus cristatus, assembly GCF_964204655.1. Lineage (NCBI taxonomy): Eukaryota > Metazoa > Chordata > Amphibia > Caudata > Salamandridae > Triturus > Triturus cristatus. The sequence goes on from NC_140588.1 coordinate 116,188,818, forward strand.
GGCACGTTTTGGGAAATTTGTTAATAAAGTTTTTGCTGCCATTAGGACACAACTGTGCCAAATATTTTATTTGGAAATTTGGCAACAGGACAGGCATTTTTAGGGTTTTAACCAATTTGACCTTCAGTATTTATGTGACCAGGAGCAGTTTTATATCTTTTTGTTGAATTTTGGGGCTTCTTGTTTAAAAGCATTAAGTCTGATTGTATTTTATCATTTGAGTTATTGTGAATGTAGTTGTACTCATTTTATATAATAGACACAAATAAACAAATAGAAATAGACACAAGAACAACAAAAATTCAATATAGGGACCGAAGAAATGAATGTCTAAAGATTACAATAAAAAATGTACTTTATAGAGCCTAAAAGCCTAAAGCACTGCTCGCAACAACTATTGGGCACGCTAACAGGACAAATTCTAAGTTTTCGGCCAAATGCGAAGGACTGTGAGCTGACTCGACTGTGCGCTAGGTGCCGGTCAAAGTTTTCTCTTCAGACTTAGATATTTTCCTGAGTGTTTTGCTCGTCAGGCTAGTTACATCCGAAGTTCGAGTCTACAACAACGGCCAGCTGCAGCTCAGCAACACGGTTAAAAGATGGTAGTCGGGGTCCTCTACATCAATGGCGAGTGAAGCCACAGAGTGAGAGAAGTCAGCAGTTATGGCCAGGGAAGGCACCATCGATGGTGGCATGCTTTTCCAGGTAGGTCTCGGTCTTCTCCTTTACCTTCAGACTTGGAAACTTTTGTGGTTCTCTGGAGCTCTTCAGTAAGATGAACCTGTTTCATCAGTCTATTCAGCATGTCGTAGGAAGTGGCTTCACTCTCGACATCAAGCCAGGCTTCTAGTAGAGCTTTTCTGCAAAGCTTTGCAGAAAGTTTTGAAGTTTTCAGAGCTTGCTAATTCTTGTGTCCTCTAGCACATGCCAAGGGTTCAGAGACTCTAGGATGCCACTTGGGGGCTAGGACTAAAATTCCCACAATGGACTTGCACAGTTCAGGCCAAATCCTGTTGAAACTGCCCAATTGGGGGGGGGGGGGGTCTCTCTTTGCTCGATGCATGTGACTTGTCCAGCAGTTTTGTTTGTTGCTGATCAGAGAGTCCACTACTTTCTTTTTGAAGTCAGGCGCAGTCCTTTCTCTGTGGAGCCTTTTGAATGCAGCAGGTGCAGTCATTCTGAGTGCAGTCCTTTCTTTGGCACAGCTAGCAGGGCTTTGGTTCAGCTGGGCAGTCCTTCTTCTGTTCTTCTTTTCCAGGTGGAATAGCAGGACTGCCTTATCTATACTTCATTTCTGGGCTTGAGGTAGTAAGGCACCCTAACCAATCGGATCTAAGCAACCTCCTTCTAGTATGAAGTATGGCAAACTTATAGCCCAAAATGCAACATTCTCCCAAAAATCTAAATGGAGGAAGTGTCTTCTTGGAGTGTGTGTCAATGTAACTGAACATAGAGGTGTGGCTACCAACTGACTACATTTCACTTCCAGCCCCTCTCCTAATCTAATTAGGGGTGCTCCCATTTGGCTGAATGTCAAGGAAGTGGGGGTGGCCTTGGTCTTGTGACATCTATTTTCGGCAGGGGCTCCTGCCTTTGACGTTCAGCTTATCAATCAACCAATCAATAAAAGATTTATTGTAAAGCTTGACCTATCACCTGAGGTCTTCAGGCACTAGGTCCTAATGTCCTTGGCCGAAGGCCATGTCTTGAGCTTCTTCCTAAGTTCTTCAAGTGAAGGACCGGTAAATAGGTGAAGGGAGAGGTCGTTCCAGGAGTTGGCAGCAAGGTAGGGGAAGAAACGACCTTACCAGCGGTTCCAGCAGATGCAGGGGGTGTCGACCAGTGCAAGGGAGGTGGAGCAGAGTTCCCTGCTAGGTCGGTGGCATGTGAGGCGGTGGTTGAAGTAGGCAGGCTTGGAGTTGTGGAGGGCTTTGTAGGCATGAGTCAGAAACTTGAAGAGGCATCTTTGGTGTTCTGGATGTTATGGAGGTGGTTGAGTATTTGTTCGGTGGTTCCAGCATGTTCCTTGGGTGACTGTTTTCCTGGTGGAGATTGGGATGCAGTGGAAGATCTTTCGAAGCATGCGGAGGGTGGGGAAGCGGGAGGAGGAGAAGGCATTGTCTTGGTTCTTCATGGTTTATTGGGTATCCAAGATGATTCAAAGGTTCTGTGCATGGTTGGAGGGAGCTGGAGCAGGGCCGAGTGCAGTTTGCCACCATGAGTTGTCCAAGGGGGATGGGTGGTTTCCAAAAATGAGTACCTCCGTTATCTCCAGGTTGACCTTGAGGCAGTAGGCCTTTTTCCAGTTGGCAACATCAGACAAGGCGTCCTGAAAGTTGGTTCTAATGGTGTTGGTGTCTTCTGTGAGGAAAAGGAGGAGCTGTGTGTCGTGGGCATATGAGAAGATGTTGAGGCAGTGGGTGCGGGCGATGTCTGCTAGAGGTGTCATGTAGGTGCTGAAGAGGTTGGGGTTGAGGGAGAAGCCCTGGAGGATGCTGCAGGTGATGTTCTTGGGTTCGGTGGAAAAAGGTGGTAATTGGATCCTCTGTATTCTCCCGGAGAGGAACGAGGCGATCTAGTTTAGAGCGTTGCATTGAAGTCCCAGGTGGTGAAGTCTGGTGATGAGTGTATGATGGAAGACAGTGTTGAAGGCTGCAGTGAGGTCAAAGAGGATGATGCCTCCTTTTTCCTGTTGGGCAAGAAGGTGTCTAATGTCATCCGTAGCTGCAATCAGGGCAGTCTTGGTGTTGGGATTGGCCTGGAAACCACATTGGGAGGCGTTGAGAAGGTAGTTCTCTTCGAGGTACTCTATAAGCTGGCAGTTGATGGCTTTCTGAAAGATTTTGGCTGGGAAGGGAGAAGCAAGATAGGTCAATAATTCTTGAATACACTGGGATCAGAGGGGTTATTTTTCAGGAGAGGTGTTGACCTCTGTGCCCTTCCATACAGCAGAGAAGGTGGCTGTCTTTATAGATATGTTGAGGATCTCAGTGAACCCAGCCTCCTTCCTCTCTCTGGCATGGACTGTGGATGTCAACCATGCTGATGCACTGTCAGACTTCAGTTCTTAGCTTCCTGCTTGTGTGGACTTCAAATATAGAATCAGAAGCTGACCAGAAGAAGTAGGATGGCACAGACAGCTGAGTGCAAATAAAAAATGCTCTCAAATGTTGCACATATGATGAGAGACTATGTGTATGTGTGTGTGAGATTGAATGATTCAGGGTTACTGAGTGACCATGTGAATGATGATGTGAGACAGTATGTGAGTGGTACTGCCATCACTTCAGTGAGCAAGATGAGGCAGTGAGTATGTGTGTGAGTGAGTTTATGAGACTGTGAGTGAGACAGTGAATGAGCAATTAGTGAGATGGAAAACTGAGTAAAAGTGAGAGTGTGCATAGAGACAGTATAGGATTGAGACAGTGTGAGTGAGACAGAGTGGGTGGCACTGTTTCAGCATTTGAGTGAAAATGTATAAAATACTATGCCTAGATAACTTCTAAAACTTTTTCTACATTGTAGGTGTGCTGTACAGTGCAGCACACAGGCAAAGTCAGAATAGAAGGGAGAAATGAAAACATTTCTTCTTTTAACGTTTGCTTTCAAATGGCATTCATTTTTATGCAAAACCCTGTCTCAAATTTTAGTTAGATGCAGTTTTGAATCAAAAAGCATGGGTGGTTGCAAAGGTAGCCCATTTAATGTCCCGTTGACTCTAAGTAATGCAAAACAGGGCTTTGTGCAACTGTGTGTTACTTTTCGGCAATTTTTCGGCACAAAACAAGTGTGCGCTGGAAAGTAAATAACAAAAACATTTTGTGTTGTTTTCGTCACTTTTATGACACCAACACAGCGCAAAATGTTGGTAAGTCTGTGTGGGTGTGTGAGATAATAAATAAGTGAAGGTTACTGAGTTACCATGTGAATGAGGATGTGAGCCAGTATGTGGTTGAAACTGTGAACATGTTAGTGAGCACATAGTTGGGCCAGTGTGTAGCATGAGTGAGGCAGTAGATATGCATGTGAGTTAGTCAGCGAGAGTGTGAGTGAGACAGTGAATGGTCATGTTAGTGAGACAGTGTGTGAGCATGTGAGACAGTGAGTATGAGGGAGAGTGAGCATATGAGACTGTATATCAATGAGGCAGTGTGAGTGACACAGTGTGAGTAACAGTGTTTCAGCATGTCCATGAGAAAGTGTGTGTGAAAGAGTACATGAATTAGACAATTTGTAAGTGAGGCAGCGTACGTAAGACTGAGAATGAGCATGTGAGTGAAACACTGTGTGACTGTGAGACAGCATAGTAGTATGGCACTGTGAGTATTACATTGTCTGAACATGTATGTTGGAGAGTATATGAGCATGTGAGTGAGACATTTTGCATGTAAATGAGACTGTATGTCAATGAGACACAGTGTAAGTGAGGCTGTGTGTATAAGACAGAGAGTGAGCATGTGAGTGAGCATGTGAGTGAGACTGTGTGATTGTGTGAGACACTGTGTGGGCACTGCACTGCAAATGTGACAGTGTAAATGACCATCTGAATGGGACAGTGATTGAGCATATGAGAGAGATAGTCTGCATGTGAATACGTGTATAAACGTGATAGTGGGAGTGAGACAGGATGTGAGGGCAACATTTGTGTGAGCCAGTGTGTGGATGAGTATATGAGTCAGACAGTGTGAGTGAGGCAGCACACAAGCAGGTGGGGCAGTGAGTGAGACAGTGAGAATGAGAACAAGATTTACCATGTGGGTCTGTTTGTGTATTGGAATGAGATAATTAGTGAGCATGTGATTGAGACAGTGTGTAACTGTGTCAGACAGTGTGTGACTAAGACTGTGTAAGACAGTGTCTGAACACGTGAAGAATCAATGAATTGAGACATGACTCATTGGGCAAGTGAGTGAGACAGCATGTGAATTAGAGAGAGTGAGTGAGTGAGTGAGTGAGTGAGTGAGTGAGTGAGTGCGCGAGCACAGGTGTATGATACGGTGTGTGAGGGTGGTAGTGAGAAACTGTCAGAAAAAAGTCATTGTGTAAGACATTCGGTGAGCATATGAGTGTGGGAGTGATTAAGACCGTGTGAGTATGTGAGGGAACAGTGTGTGGGCATTTAAGTGGAACAGTGTATGAGACAGTGTGAGACAGTGTGTGAGCATGCAAGTGAGAATGGGAGTAAGACAGTGAGTGGGGCAATGTGTGCGTATGTGAGGGTGAGCAAATAGTGAGAATGTATGTGTGCGATGTGTGTAATGTTTGCCAGCCTGCAACTGGCCTTGGTGTACTGGAGGTTATTCTTGACTTATTGATGCATCCCTGGTATTATACTAGCACCGGCCTGTTGAAGATAAATCTTGGCATAAGGCAGGGCACCCATGGCAAAAGCATGTCCTAGCATACCAAAAGCAATCATTGGTATATGGGCACCCATTACAAAATACATATTTGAGGTAATGCTTGGCATAAGGAATGACCTCCTTATCATATAGAGAGGATCAGGGGAAGGCCATCCCTGACAAAATGGTGACCTTGATATACTGGAAGTAATTTTTGACAAATGGGTCACCCTTGAGGTACAAATAGCACCAATTGCACAATTCTGGCACTGGCATTTTGTACGGAACTCTTGGCATAAGAGGGACCACACTTACATATTTGGGTCACCATGACCAAAATGCTGGCCCTGGTAAAAGGTATTTAATTATTGCCATATGGAGTGGAGTCACACCACATCTGAGTAAAATGGGATCACCTCCGTGGCAGGTTTAATTGTGCTGACACACCATTAACTAATTTAATATTTAATGAGAGTCCTTTCAGAGCCCTTGGCTACTTAGCTAACTTTTGTAAGAAATGTGCTTTAAAAAACACTTTATGAGTCATTTATTTCAAACTTATTTTGAGGGGACAACCCACTTGAATTCTTCTGGAAAAAGTATGGTTAGCTTGGTTTGCTAGCCGCAGTGCAGAAATTAGGGGCAGGTATAATGCCCTAATATTGACTGAGAAACAAGAGGGAGTTGAGGGAGAAATGAAGAATGACATACAAGGGATAGAGTGAGGGGTAAGAAGGAATGAATGAGAAGAGAATACAGTGCAGAGGAAAGAATATTGATCCACAGAGACAAGCAGTAGGGGTGAGAGCAAAGAGCAAGAGGGAGGTGTGAGAGGAAGAATAAGGAGCAATACACAGTGGGAAAAGTAGGAGAAATGAACAAGAAATGTGATTTGAAGCAAAGCACCACACACTTTGACAAGAGGGAGGCGTGGGAGAGAGCAACCACAAGTGGACTCAAAAGGGGAAGTAATAGTGCTGCAAACATGCTGCAATGCAGCCTCTAGTGTTAAAATATCACTTCAATCCAAAAGATCCATTAGAAGATGAAGAATACGCCTAAATAGTCAATAATGTGTAGCTATGATAACTATGTTCCTCTGGACTGTGCTAACATGTGACTGTAAAGGTCTCAAGCTGATGGCTGAAAGGAGCCGGTGGAAAAATCAGTGGTTGAAAGGGGTGGATATAAAACCCACTCTTTACATGAGATTCAAAAGGAGGTCTATTTGATACCACATCAAAACTCACATCTAAATAAGCAACTGTGAGGGAAAGCAGCCCTTGCCACAGCCATGTCCCTCCTATTTGTTCTATAACGGGGGAAAGGTACTGGGAATTAATGGGCTGAGTGTTCTAAAAACATGTGCACTGTTACATTATGCATCATTCTGCTGAAACACATGTGCACTGCACTGTACAGTCTGGAAGGTGGCAGCAAAATATGTTGTTCTCAAATCCCCACAATGCATTTGCAACAGTGTGACCATCCACCACCACCTCTGTGCACTGCAACCTGCAATGGAGAATGGTGATTCTCCAATTACTTTGCGGAGAGAATCTAGATTTAATTAAAGACAGTGGAGGCTAACAATATGCAATAACCTTTTATTGCTGCCCTCAACATGCAGTACTTTAAAGAATATTTGATGCATCATAAGTAAAACATTCCAACATAGAATGCCGCATCATATAACTCCATGACAACAGTGGCTCTATCTTTTCAAGCTGCACCAAAAACCTCTTCTTACTTCAGTTTGATCCGGAACTTATTGCAGAGTTATTTTTTTCCTTCTCTGAAAATGAACCCCATCTGCAGTGTTGTACCTATTAAAAGCCCCTAGGGCTTTAACATCTGATACCCTTCTAAATAAAATTAAGCATAGTAAGGTTGCAACTTTGAATTATATTTGTCTTTTAGAAAGAAAGCAATTATCTGGCCAAAATACAAATAGATCAAATACCAAGTTGACATTCCATAGGGAATTGTACCTGGCCTTAGGCGGACATCTAAGTCTTACACCCTTCATTATTAGATGTGAAAATTCCATCGATAGCTCCATCACTCCAGGAAACCATGCTTGTGTGTTTCAAAATGGGGTCACTTGTATAATCTGGAATACTTCCTTCCGTACTTTCAACAAGACCCATTGAATTAGTACAAAAGGAGGAAAGTATAACTGGCCTCTCCTTCACAATTCTGGAGTAAAGCATCTATTGCTATGGCCTTTGGGTCTGGTCTCCAACTGTAAAATCTGTCTATCTGGCATGTCAGTCTGCTTGTAAATAGTTCTACTGTAAAAAGCCCCATAATTCCTGAATTTTCTTCGAGAACTTCATGTTCAATTTCCAATCGCTGGAAACCCGGAGATACCCCGAGTTTAGGTCTGCTCTTTTGTTCAGGAGACCCAAAATAAATTCAGCCTTCCATACGATCTTTTGACCCCAGCAAAAATACCAGATTCTTTTGGAAAGGTCTGAAAGTTTCTTTGACATTGCTCCCCCCAGGCGGTTAATATAGGAGACTGCTGTGAAATTGTCTAGTCGGATTAAAACAACGCTGTTCTGTAGGATGTCCTTGAAACTCATCAGGGCATATAGGCTTGCTAAAATTTCTAAGCAATGTATATGCAAGGAAAGTATCTCTCTGGACCATTTTCCCCCTGTCTCTATATCTCTCCCAGCTTCGCACCCCAGCACCTGTTACTGGCATCTGATTCTCTTGAAAACTCTGGGATATTTAAAACAAATTGGTTTTCCAGCTGTCTGGATTGCTCAACCACCAATGGAGGTCCTCTGGAGCCTCCTGGGATAGTGGGGCTGAATCTGAATCCCCAAGACCCTTCATTAGACCCATGGTCTTCAGTCTTCGAAGAGCCCTGTAATGTGAGGGCCCCGGGGGGATGGTTTGTATTGAGGAGGATGCAACTGAGACTTGATGGTATCTACCTGAAAACCCCAAAATTCCAAATTCTGCGTTGGGACCAAAATAGCTTTTTCTCTATTGATAATGAAGCCCAACTCCTCTAAGAGAGTTTTTGACCACTTGATATGTGTCAGTAATTCTTCTTGATACTGAGACATTACCAGTATGTCATCTAAATATATTATTAGTCTTACGCCCCTTCTTGTCAGGGAGGCCACTTCTGGTTGTAGAACCTTGGTAAAAGACCAGGGGGTTAAGGAAAGACCAAAGGGAAGAAAACAGAACTGTTATAGGGTGCCCTTCCCACAGAAGCGTAAAGACTTTTGACTGTGTGGGTCCATCAGGATTGTGAAGTAAGCATCTTTGAGATCTAACTTCCATCTTGAAGCATCTGTAATCCAAAAATGTGTTCAGATCTTTCAAATTCATGACTGGTCGCCAACCCTTGTCTTTCTTTTTTTACTAGGAAAACCGTACTTACAAAACCTTCCTTTGAGTTAGTCACTTGCTGTTTTCTCCTTTGAGTAACATTGGTGTTACCTCTGAATATATTAGAGCAGAATGCTCCTGGTCTATGAAAGGTTTTCTTGGTTTCTTAAGTTGGTAAGGCATTTTGCAAAAGTCGATTTTGAACCCCACACGTTTTGTAAGACCAATGAATCCTTGGTTCTGTTTGGCCATGCCTCTGGGAAAAAACGTAATCTTACCCCTACCTTTGAGTGGGATTTTTTTAGGCCTTACCTCGCCTTTATTGTGAAGGTACCAGGGGTTCTTCTTCAGTTATTTTGTCCCCCGGTCATTTTTACCAAGTACAGCCTCTAACGCTTCCTTTATGGTAGATTTTAATACCTCTCAAGTTTTTTTTTTTAAGTATCCTTATTAAGAGGTGTGTTCATTGTGTCTTGTATGTCACTTTCTGACATCATTACCTTGTTAAGGTACCAGTACAACTTTAAAATATATAAATATATTAATGTTAGCAGGTGAATAGGGACATGGTTCTCAAAATTTTGTTCCCCTTCTTTTGGCCTCCTATTAGTTTGTTTTTGTAAGAAAAGCTTATTTGCGTTTAGGTCGTCATCAGTAATTATTAAAAATGTATTGAAATTGACGAGCCAATTGCCAAGTGCCAGTTTGTGCTTCCCAATGCCAAGCAACAATCTTTGTTTGAGAACAACTGTTCCAGTCCTATTGTCCTACCTCTGTATGAGACTCTTGTCCTTGATCGCGTACCGTTCCCTCCCGCTGGACCATATGTTAGGTCAGCTGGAGGGTACTTCAGTACACAGCATGCTGCACTCTGTCTCCGAGGCCCGCTGGCATATAATCGCTGGTTGGGTCTAGGCAAAGTATGTAGGCAGCAGCTGACATTTTTTTTTTTAATAGAGTTTTATATAGCACAAACTAGACACAAGACATCAGGTATCAGAGAGCTTTACATAACCACCAGTTTTGTTACAGAAGGACACATTAATTTTTAGTAGGCACGTAGAAAATAAGTGATTTGCCCAGAATCACAGGATGTTGAGTGTCGTTGCCTAGACTCGAACCCGGTTCCCAGCTTCGGGGTCGGCTGCTCTAGCCTAAGGCCAAATCCTCTCCCCAATTGTTTTTATCTCATCAGCCAGGGGGCACGGCCTCTTGCAGTGTCAATGCGAGCCCCTGAAGTGAAGCTCAACTTTCATTCTTACTGGAAAATAAAGAAGCTCAAAATGACATCAGTGCCCAACCATAAATTAGAAGAGAAATGTGGCATATGTGCAACACTTACCTCATAAGTATCTTCCTATGAAAGAAATATATATAAGGCATTGTTATGTTTAGAGAGGAAAGACAATGTAATACAAGAGGAAGAGCCACAGTTGTTATGTGGCTATATGATGTTGCAACATTTTATGTTGGAATGTTTTACTTATGATTTATTTAATATTATTTAAAGTACTGCATGTTGGGGGCAGCAATAAAATGTTATTGCATAATGGTATGTTCCGGTCTTGTAATGAAATCAGACCATGCAGTATCAAACCTTGCACTAATGTTTATAAAATCACATTGTACTGGGAGGATAAAAATAGGTGCACTCTTTGTTCGTTCAGACCACGCTTTGTGCAATATGCTCCCAAGCTTTTTAGTAGCCCTCTGTGATAATTAAAATTAGGAAAAAGCAGTTAGTCATTTTTCTTGGGCTGCATTCTTAGTAAGTAAGAAATCAGGTGCAAATGACGTAGTGTCTAGTTTTATACTTACCATACATTACTGATTTTTATGAAATTGTGGTCAGCCCTGGGTTTTGCCTGAGTTCTTACCACCAGGTCCTTCTAGAGGAAATTAAGTAGGTCGAAAAAAGTGCAGAAACAAGGAATAGCTTATGCAAAGTGGTTGCAAATACCATTCTCACCATAATCCCATTACATTATGCAAAAGGTGGTGCACTGTCAGTGAGCCCCCTGAGGGCAGCCCTCTGGCAGGGGGGAAAAGGGGTCCCATGGACCCCCCCAGACATGCCCTTGCAGGCGGGTGTAGTCACTGACGGCACCCACCTGCAAGGGGATCTCTAATCCCCTTCAAAAGTGCTGGGGGTTGCCACTTGCACTGTGAAAACATGGAGCAGCTGTAAAGTAGGCGCTACATTTTTCTCCTGAATGCACTGCCCTGAGGGCAGTGAGTTCATTGTACTAGGGTGCATTTTCATTGTCTACACCGGATACAACTTTCTAATGGTGCACCAGCACAAACAATGAAAATTAGCTTTATGTGTAATGTGTCCCTGAATGCCAAACATAAGAGATGGTTAGACAGGATAAGCATAGTTTTTCCAGTAATAAGGTTTGTGAGCTTTTTTCAATTTGGGCTCAATATAATATCAATGTTGATACTAGTGAGTCATAAGAGGTTTAGCACATTCAATTGGAAGACAATATCACTTTGAACATTTGTGTTATAATAGGCTTTATGGCAATGATAAAAGTTAGGATTGTGAGCAATTATAGTAACTTTATTATTTCGGATAATCTAAAGGAAATGTGTTAATGTAATATAGAGGGCTACAAACATGGTTGCAGGTAGATCCAGGTAACGCACTATTTAGTGCGCATACTTTTTTCTTAGCAGATAATGATAAAAAGAATGTAGAGAAACGATCCAAGAAGTCAAGCAGTTTTAATTGGGTGACTTGTGTACACATTTATTAATATCAATTCATCCATCACCGATATCATAGAAACAGTTTCGGTTGTAGTGATTGAAGCAGAGCTTCTCAAATATAAATGTGTTGGTTTTTGATTTTCTAATGTTTGAGGGACAGGAGTTAGCCGAAATAAATTATTTGTTTCCAATTAACTGAATAACTGACATCCAATCAAGATTTGGCATTTAAAAGATAATCTACATGATAGTTTTACAGTGGAACCCATTTGCCTATGTATGGTCTAAGATATTTTTTGTGGAGTTCAAGACTTAAAATCTCAGATTTCTTCATGAGAAAGCAAATCTGTTCCGAAAAATAGAGACATAGGGCATATCATCAAGGACCGGCGATAATTATCGCTGAGGGCACTTAGCGCTAGGATAATTATAGCCGGCTAACGTGGATTTTTATCGCTGAGATAGCGTGCTATTAGCAACACTTATCTCAAAAGCGATAAAAATCCTAGCGCTAACTGCCAAACATGAGAATATCGCTGGAAACCCAGCGATAATCACATGAAGTTTGGCGTTAGCTTGATGATAGGGCAAGGCAAACTTAGCCATGATATCCACCTTCCATAGGATATCATGGCTAAGTCAGTCCTGAAGCAGGCATAAGGAAAGTAGCGATAACAGGGGTTTTCGCTACTTTTCTTGCCGCTATGCTTCATAGCGTGGGGCTTGATGATAGGAGAAATGTCGCTTAGCGACATTTCTCCAGTCATGTCGGGGCAGGAACGCCCACTTTGCATCTCATTAGAGATGCAAAGGTGGGCGTTCAGAATTCAGGCGCTAATGCAAGGTTTCACGCGATAGCGTGACCTTGCTATTTAGGCGATAAAATTATCGCCGCTTTTCGCCCGAAAACTGACGCAAAAGCGGTGATAATTTTTTATTGCCTCGTTGCTGATATGCCCCTAAATTATTTACTTTTTTAAAAGAAACGAGGGGCATATTATCAAGAAACGGCGTTAAAATTATCGCCGCTTTAGCGGCAGAAAACTGCCGCTAAAGCGGCGATAATGGGCTTGATAATATGCCCTGGAGAATTCCCACAGAAGCCCATGTTCTGGTGTCAACATGGGCTTCAATTGGAATTCTCCAGGGCATATTATCAAGCCCATTATCGCCGCTTTAGCGGCAGTTTTCTGCCGCTAAAGCGGCGATAATGTTAACGCTGTGCTTGATAATATGCCCCCGAGTGATTTAGATTAATTTTAGATGCTGGTTGCGAACAGCCGTTCAGAGACTTCTATGCATACGATGTTTACAATTAAACATTGTATGAACTCATTATTTCCCCGACATTTTTTAATGATCATCTGCATCTATTCCGGATGTATGTGTGTTTTTTTATGGTTTTCATAGAGGTGACTGATTTGTATATTCATTTTTTGCCATTAGACTTGATAAAGTGACAGAAGTTGTAAAACATGTTGGCAACGGTGTCTCAATGTGATAAGGCATAATTTTATTGACAAGTTCATTAATCACACAGATTTGCATTTGAAGTATGATTAAACTGCTATAGATAAGTCAATGAAAATATTCAAAGTATTTTGATTCAGAAATAAATCAAGGGCTTAACCTACAGATGTCTTCAACCTTTCATCAGTCTTCGACCTTTATTGAGTAGGAACATTATTTGACTTCTAATTCAAAAGGATTTTAAAATGTATTGTAAGGTGCTCCAAGATTAGTAACTTTGTACATTTATGTTTTTATTAATTACTTGTCACACATACAAAATGAATTGTATGTCTGTGCCATAGACAGCTACACTGTCCCCAAATCAGAGTATTTTACCTTAAAGTATACAAGAATGTATAGAAGAAATCAGATTGTGACCCACTTTTGCAACGATCAACAGAGCAGACTTGCTTGCTGTCTTCTGAAGTGAATTCCATATCTATGGACCCCCACTCAGCTAATCTGTGATCCCCTTACAATAAAACTTGGAATCCTCAGAATCATCTGGTAAACACATTTTAGAGGGCATGCTGAGGGCTCTGATTTTCACATGGGTGCCTGTTGTCAGTGTGATTGTTTCACTGCACATGAGCCGTTCCTTCCTCTGTATAATTTTGTGTTGCTGTTCATCGGTGAAAACATGCAAAGTTTTTAGAAATACCATTACTGAATTCAAAATATGAAGCGTATATCAGACAACCAACTGACGGATTTTGCACACCAAAACAAGCTAATGGTTTGCAGAACAGGAAAAAATCCATAGTCCTTCTCTGAGTACTGTATTCTTCAATTAATAGTAAAAGTAGCTCTTCAAACAATAGCCAGATTTAATAAAAGTACTGAATATTCAGGATAAGCCTGGCATTTCTGAGATAACTATCTCAACAAACCTGTATTAATTTGTGGAAGATTCGCCTAATATTCAAGAAATGGTTGAACTGACTATATGTGGACTCCATGTACACATGACATTTAATTCTAAAAATTCATCCAGCTCCTGTATGTGCCACCTCCAATCCCCTTTTGTGATAATAGTAAATGGGAGGCCACAGTGCAAAAAAAGTAAATCTTGTTGAAAGCATGCCGACAAGAGGACTGGCCACCAGTGCAATTTCCACAGATCAATTAAAGGATCCAAGTGGATCTCAGCACCCAATCTCCTGCTGAAAAGCAAAAAGGCATCAGACCAAAGGTCCCATTAATTTGGAAGATACCCACATAAATTGTTGCCAGTGCTTGGGAACATCTGCCACATTTAATTGTCCTCAAATATCCAATCAATCAATCAATCAAACAGTACCTGCATAGCGTAAACACCCGTGAGGGTATCCAGGTGCTAAGGGTCTTGCTGCGGAGGCTCAGTCGAACAGCCAAGTCATGAATCCTTACCTGAATTCCAGCAGCATGGGTGAGGTCTGGAGTTGAAGAGGGAGTGGTTCCAGGAACTAGATGCCTGGTAGGAGAAGGAACGACCTCTGCTCTGGCTTCAGTGTATGAGACGATTGTGAGCTAGGTGAAGGGAGCTGGAGGGTATGTGGAAGTTCAGGTGGAGGTTGATGTATGCTCGTCATTGATTGTGCAGGGTTTTGTAGGTGTGGATCAACATCTTGAAGTGTCATCTCTTTTGAACAGGGAGCCAGTGGAGTTTCCTGGGGTGGGGGTGATGTGGGTTCACTTGGTGTGGTCAAGGATGAGTCTGGCCGCCAAATTCTGTGTAGTCTGTAGTCTCTTAAGGAGGTGTGAGGTGATTCTTGAGTAGAGTGTGGTGCCATAGTCCAGTCGGCTGGTGATTGGGGCTCGACTGACGGTTCATCTGGTATTGACAGGGAGCCATTTGAAGATCTTCAGGAACATGAAAAGGGTGAGGCAGCAGGTGGAGGAGACTGCATTGATCTGGTTTTTCATAGTGAGCTTGCTGTCCAGGATAATGCCATGGTTGCAGGTATGGTCTGTTGGTGTAGGTGAGAGACCCAGTTTGGAAGGCCACCAGGAGTGGTTCCACAGGGCGGTGTTGTTCCTGAAGATCCGTTTTTTCTGTGTTGAGTTTCAGTCAGTGATGCTCATCATGCACCTGTGGAAGTTGACCCTCGTGATGGAGGGCTCTTCTGATAATGAGAGGATGAGCTGGGTGTCATCGAAGTGGGATATGATGTATATCCTTGGGTTCTGACAATTTTGGCCAGGGGTGTCATGAAGGTGTTGAACAGGGTGGGACTGAGGAATGATACTTGAGGTCCAGAGGTGTAGGGAGGGTGGCATATTCTTTGTGTTCTTCCAGTGAGGAAACAGGCGATCTAACTGAGGGTGTCTCCTGAATTCCAATGAGCTAGAGTCTCTTGATAAGGGTGTGGTGGGATATGGTGTTGAAAGCTGCTGAGAGGTCGAGGTGGATCAGAGCTGTCGTTTCTCCTCAGTCGAGGATGGTTCTGATGACGTCAGTGGCCGCGATGAGGGCCGTTTTAGGTGCTGTGGTTGGTGCAGAATCCAGACTGAGAGATGTCCAGAAGGTTGTTATTCTCCAGGTGTTCTGTGAGTTGGCGTTTCATAGCATTTTCGAGGACCTTGGCATGGAAGGGGAGCAGAGAGATAGGATGGAATTGTTTGAGTTCTCTGAGATTGGCGGATGGTTTCTTCAGGAGTTTGACTTCAGCTTGTTTCCATTCATCGATAAAGATGGCCGTGGCAATGCATGCATTGAGGATGGTGGTGAGTTTTTTGCTGATCGATTTGCTTCCTAGGTTGATGATGTGGTGAGGACAGGGGTCCATCTGTGTTCCCGAGTGGATGGAATCCATAATTTTTATGGTATTTTGAGTGGTGAGCTAAATCCAGGTGGTTAGCGGGTGGTCGGTGTTAGACCATGTGGGAGCAATAAGGCTGAGGAGGTTGGTAGCGGCAGGTTAGCACTCAAACCTTTTGTAGATGTGGAAGATCTTGTCATGGAAGAAGTCTGCCAGGGTGTCACAGAGTTCCTGGGAGGGGGTGATGATATTATTGGAGGCTGAGGGGTTAGACACTTCCCTGACAATGTTGAATACTTCATTACTGCGGTTGTCACTGGCCTAACTGCAGTTGTCAAGGGAGCTCCTTCTCGTCCTTTTCGGAGTTTGCGGTGTTGGTTGAGCAATATTTTGTAGGATGTTCAGCTGATGGTGTGCTTGCTGGTATGCCACATTCTCTAAAGTTGCTTGCAGCTGCGTTTTTAAGTCCTTAGTTCTGTGGTGAACCAGCTGGCCAGCTTGGAGGGCCTCTTAGGTTTAGTGGGCTTGATGGGGGGATACTCCGTCAGCACAATTGGTGATCCACGCGTAGATGATCTTGACAGCATGTTCTAGATTGGTAGAGGTGTCTGCATGGGAGGAGTTGACGGTGTTGGTCCATCTGCCCTCTGCTACTTTGCTCCAGCTTTGGCGGTTTAGTGTTGGTTCTGGGGGAACTATGATGGTGAAGTTAATAATGACGTAGTCTGTCCAGGTGAGTTCAGTGTACCTGACTCTGTCACTGGCCATGAAGATGGGGTCAAGTGTGTGTCCTGCGATGAGCATGGGATTGTTGACTAGTTGAGTGAGGCCGAGGGTATTTCTGCTATTGAGGAGGTTAGCAGTGTTGGTGTCATCAGTCATCAAGATGGAAATTGAGGTCTCCGAGGAAGTTGTAGTGCTTAGAGTCAATGATGAACCGGGCAAAGAATTCGGAGATGGCGTCACAGAAGCTGCGGCGAGGTCCTGTAGGTCTTTAGGTTGGAGTATTCCTGATGGTGGTTTTGCTGTCTGTGTAGAATTGGAAGCTGAGATGCTCTATGATTGGATTACGTCATCTGTGGTGGTGGTACAGTGGACTGTTTCCATGTGTGTGAGGACGATTCCACCTCTGGGTTTGTTGAAGCAGTTTCTGTGAGCTATCTTGTAGCCGTCAGGCATTGCTGAGGTGATGTCGGATGCCACTGCATGGCTGAGCCAGGTCTTGCTGTGGAAGATGATGTTGAGGGTGGGAGAGGAGCTGGTATCCCAGATCTTGGTGGTGTGTTTGCAGAGAAAACATACACTGAACAGGAGGCAGTGGAGATGTTCAGGTGTGTTTATGGATTGTGTGGTAGTGGTTGCCGCACAAGCGGGATCTCCAGTGTTGCAGGTGAAGAAGCAGTGCTGGCAGGTAAATGGTCATCTATAGATCAAGACGAGCTGTGGTAGCAGTTGTTGCAGAGTACAGGGTCCAGGGCTAGGAGCTCAGTGGCGGTGTAGCTTCGGGTGGTGGGAGAGCCAGTGTTCTTGGTGCAGGGCTCGGTCCAGGTTCAGAGGGGTGCAGACGGTCTTGCCTTTGGTGCTGTGGCCTCCATTAAGTAGGTCCTAGGAGGGGCCTGGAAGAATGAAGGAGGTGGGAGGAGCCGCAAAAATGGTGGGAACAAATGAGTGGTGGGAGGGGAAGTGGCAGAGAGCAGTGGAATTACAGCTGAAGGCAAACAAACATGTGAAACGGCTATGACAGGCTGAGAATACAAGGGATAACAAAGATAAAACAAGAGGTCAGTGGGGCTGATGAAATAACAGTGTTATTGACTATGCAAAAGGAAATATGGTCTTAATGGCTGGATATTATGTTAAGGCAATGTTAAGGCTAATGGGATACAATGTAACAGCAAAAGCAGGCAAAGAATACAGGTAGCAAAACACAGTGAAAACTGAAAAACTGTTCCCTGGAGGCAATCGACACGCAGGAAAGGGAGAGCTGCTCAATGGGTTTGCGCTGTGGCCCCATTAAGCAGGTTCAGGGAGAGGTGCTGGGAGGCGGGAAGAAAGAGGAAAGAAGCAGCGAAAATGGTGGGAAAAAATGAGCGGCAGTAACGGAGTGGCAGAGAACAGTAGAATTACAGTAAAAGGCAAAAAGTCCAAAACAGTCCAATATGTCCAAAAGGCAAACCAACAGTCCAAAACAGTCCAACATGTCCATTCTAGAGGTAGGTATGACAAAAGAACAAATGGTATCTGACATAGGTTTCAGCTAAATTCTAACTAGTGCATGAGATAATTTATTTCCCATCATTTTGCAGATGAGATTTCACACCTAGCCTAAAAATTAATCACTGGCAACAAAAGCCTCCCTAGAAAGCGGCAAGATACTGTAACTTTCAATAATGAAAAGCAACCAGCCTCTCTCCTCCAAATTTCTAGACTATTGTAAAATTCAATTTATGTTTTAAAGAAACAAATGAAAATATCATGGCGGGTACCGGAACCAAAATGGATACTACAGTAAAGAATCACTTGTTACAGGTTTCAGTCAGTCTACAATCAAGATGAAATATTGCCATCAGTTATCAAAATTGGCTCCGGTCTTCCAAACGAGTGGAACAATTTTCAAATAATACAGTTCTTCTTCATTCTAAAATACTTCACAATCACTTACAGATTTTCAACTGCACTTACAGTATGGAGCCCAGACTAGCATCTTTTTGGAGAATAACATGCATTTCCAACAGATGAAACTTATACTCAGACATGGATAAAAATTCTTGCGCACTGTTCAGAAGTTTAATTTTTTATGTGACTACTCTGAGTGAAAATAAAGAGCTAAAGTCTTGGCATAAAGATGAACATTTGAAGCACTTGCAACATTTGGGCTGTCCAAAATACCTATATCATCCATGATGCACCTGGCCAAGGGCCCTGTACAAATAGAAACCAGAATCTGGGGCAGTGCAATGCACTGATGTGTCCTATGTCATATTGCACAACAGTTTTGTGTGCAGAACCAACATTGTTGAAGCACCCACATGGAAAAAGGGATTTAACCTGGTCAACTGGGAACGGAAAATAATTTCTAATTGCTACAAAAGCAAATTCCTACTATACAAGTGGTGAGCACTTTCTCTGCACCCAAAGGCAACAACTGTATAGGAATGCCTACATGAGCAAAATAACATTTAAGAAACAATGAGTGTTAGAGTCCAGCTGTTAGACTTGGCATCTTTTGGCGTGTATCCCCTGAGTTTTTTGCTTTCTGAGCTCCCGGTTCTGACTCTGTTTGTGCTGGCTTAGTGTTTCTGCGCACTTTTCTCACTGCTAATCAGTGGCAAAGTGCAAGTGCTCCTGTGGTAAAATGTGTTATGGAATGGTGTTTCCATGATTGGCCCATTTGATTTATATGTCAGTCCCTAGTAAAGTGCAATGCGTGTGCCAGGGCCTGTGAATCAAATGCTGTTGGTGGGATGCAGCATGGGATTGTGCCACCCACACGAACGGCCCATAAAAGGTAACTCAGACCGGCCATCGCGGAGTCTGTGTACAGTTTGTAACTTCCATGTCGACTTGACCCCTTCGGTGGTTGGAGAACGGCCATAAGCACATATATATATACAAGCTGCCAGACCTCTGACCACAGAACCCTTCCTTCCAGTGAATATGGTGTGCTATTCCTATGTTAAATGTGTAAGGGATTAGAACTGTAAATTCAGTGTCATTCAAGATGGTACAGTATTGCATATTAATGTACAAACTTACTGTATATTTTGCCATCATTATTGTGGGCGTATCAAATGTGTACAGCTGCACATATATTTATTTGATTTTAATTTATATTATTGTTTTATGTGTATAGATGTACTTATAATATACATTTTTTTAAACAATTTATAAGTTATTAAAATAAATATTAAAACATTAATAAGTACATATATTATATATTATATGTATATGTTTAATGTATTTTTAAATTATATATATTACTTATAGGTTTTTAAGCATTTTAAATTATTTTTAACTATGTTTCTTTTAATTATATGTATTTTTTACTTCATTTTACATTATATTTTAACTTAAATAAATAACGATATTTTTAACGACGATATTTTTGACTTCAATATTTTTTTCTGATATTTTTGTACTTACCATAATGTAGATAGGATGACGATATTCTTGACTTCGATATTTTTGCTGCGATATTATTGTAGGTCGATATTGTGACCTTCGATATTTAGTCAGTGATTCGCAGTCAGCAGCGGCGTCGTAGATGACGTTGGGTTGTTTTTTCCTCTGTTGCAGCACAAAAAACACAGTCTCCAGGGGGCTGAGGGCTGAGGGAAGAAGAGCATGAAGTCTTTGCTGTTCCAGAGACTTCTTGAACAGGGGGCAAGTTCTACCTCAAGCCCTTGGAGAAACACACAAAAGTAGATTGCAGAAAGTCCTTTCACTGCCCAAGACAGAAGCAACCACTGCAGTCCAACACAGCAAAGCACACAGCAAAGTGGTAGTTCCTCCTCACAGCTTCACCAGCTCTTCTTCTTGGCAGTCTTCTTGATCCAAAAGAGTTCTAAAAGTCAGGGGTCTGGGCCCCAATATTTCTATCCTAAAATCCTTTGATCTCTTAGGCAGAGAGTGTCTGTGACCAGCCAGAACCAGTTCTGCCTTCTCTGGTGTGACTTCCTGGCAGGAGGTGGAGACAGCATGGTCAGAGGTAGACCAGGCCCTTTGAGGTGCAAGGAAACCTCCTCCCCCTTCCCCAATTGCAGACCAGGTCTATTCACCCCTTTCCTGACCCACCTAGACTATCTGGAGCCACTCCTGCTCCCCAGCCTTCTGTTATCCAAACCTCAGACTGGCAATCCAAATTCCAGCAGAGTCACACGGGATGACTGAGCAAGAAATACCTACTTTCTAAAAGTGGTATTTTCAAATACAGAATGTAAACATCACCTTCACTAAAAGATGCATCTTTAGATTCTGAGTTCAGGCATACTAATCTTTTTTTCCTACCTAATACTCAGGGCCAGTTATGTTTATAAGATGCTATAAACCAATTCCCCATTCTGTCCTATGGGGAACAGGTAGCCTTGCAATAGCGAAAAACGAAATTGGCCGTAGTTCACTATCAGGACATGCCACACACACCAGGGCATGTCCTACCTTTCTCATACACTGCACCCAGCCCACAGGGGTACCTTGGGCCTACCTTAGGGGTGGTTGACATGTAAGAAAAAGGAAGGTGAGGGACTGGCAAGTGTGCGCACTGGCCAAGACAACATAACAGTTACAAACTGTTCGCAGACTCCGCAATGGCGGGTCTGAGTTACCTTTTGAGGGCTACTCACGTGGGTGGCACAATTAGTGCTGCAGGCCCACTAGTAGCATTTGATTCACAGTTCCTGGTACACTCAGTGCACTTTACTAGGGACTAACAAGTAAATCACATATCCAATCATGGAAACACCAATCCATAACACAATTTACCACAGGAGCACTTGCACTTTACCACTGATCAGCAGTGAGAAAAGTGCACAGAAACACTATGCCAGCAAAAACAGATTCAAAACGGGGTGATCAGAAAGCAAAAACTCAGGGGAAACACGCTAAAAGATGCCAAGTCTAACAATACAAGATTTGAACATAAATATAATTGTCTATGGGTGCTCGTGCAAGACAATTTCTACGAACTGGAATCTAGAGAATGCTTAAGTGATTCTGGTATTTTACTGACCTCTGCTGGTCGTTTTCTATCAAGAAATTAAATAGAGGCAGTTGCCAGAAAAATAAAAAGTGAAAGTCCCTCAGGAGAAAGCAATCTTGGTATTTTACAGACCTCTACTGGTCGTTTTCTATCAAGACAGTTAAATAGAGGCAGTTAAACAAGCAGAAAGCAATTCTGGTATTTTACTGACCTCTACTGGTCATTTTCTATCAAGACACTTAAATAGAGGCAGTTGAACATTAACAAAAAGTCCGTAAGCGGAAGCAAACAAGTCCTAGGGCTGATCTCCAAAGCCCACATACACATATAAGTATCTACTAAAGTATAACAAGAGGCCTCAAATGCTCAACCTAAAAATACCTAAAACAATAAGGCACACCTGGAAGCATGCTTAAGAGAAAGGAACTACTTTAAGTAGATGTGAACAATGTGCACCTGTTTTGTGCATTCCCTCAAAGTAAAGGGAACCAATGAATACAGTGGGTACCCGTATGCTGTATGCTGTGGTGGGTGATTGGCAATGTGATTGACAATTTAATAGACTAAATGACGATGGCCGGCTTGACAAAAACCCATTTTTGTATGAATATTTTGTGTGAACGTTTGGAAAAACAACAGTATGAAAGAAACAGCCTTTGCTATCTCAAATGCCATACCTAAATAGAGAAGGTATCCCCCAACGCACCGGAAACTAAAAAAGTAAATGTATTAATTAAAGTTATATTATTGTATAAGCATTGTAAAATGCTGATCAAGCGCTTCAGCACCACACATAGGGGGTCATAAGTGCTACTTAAAAGCAAACAATATAACACAATACAATAAAGTACATTGAGATTGTGACCACGTAATAGCTAAAATAAAGTTACCAACACCTTGTTGATGACAAGGTAACCGAGCACAAATGGCAAGGAGATCTCAGGAGAGAAAAGGACAGGTGAAGATTTCTGTATTCCATGGATAACCAGCGAGAATTACATGCTAGTCACAAAAATATCTCACAGCAACGGTGACTGGATGTTTCACACCATCAACCACCAGTTTATGACAATACACAAAATCTGTCTGCACTGGGAAGTGCCAACATATGTGTTTTTTTGCCAAGCCCTTTACTGAAATTTCTGATAACTTAGTGTTGGCTTGCAAGTCATACTTTTACAAGTTCTTTACAAAAACATTGTTAATCTCGTTTTTCTTACTATTCGATTTTTATGCCGAAGTGCTGCATTATTATTATTTCACACTAAAGAAATAGAAATACAGCAAAAACAATATCAATGTCAAAGAAGAATTGGTGCACAAAAAAAATCCGTTGATTTTAGCCAGGCTTTTGATTTGTTATGACCAAACTCCTAAGTGCGGCTTTGCAGTTTCTAAATATCTAAGGGCAGTTTTTATACTGCGAGATTCTCTTAGGAAAGTATTAATCCTGCAAATTATCCTGTTTTTGCATAATCAAATAATCTGCGCTTTATATTTTCAGTTTCGTGTGATACACCATTTGTAAGTGGTTGACATTTTGGGCTTTAATACGAGCATTTCGTGAAGTATTATATTGCATTAAGGGCTTTCTGGCCCACATTAACCAATTTCAGGATGAAAAACAGCCTAGCATTAATAGTCTGTGCAGGCTCTTACAGGAGAATACAGGGGCAACTCTTACATATGTATAAAATGCATTAAAGATTTTGGAGGGTTTTAAGTGCCACACAATTAAATCTCTCTGTACTTTAGGAACAACAAACCTCCAAACCGGAAACAAAACACTTAGGGGCCTATTAGCATGGCGAGCGGATCGCCACCGCTCAACCGGCGGTGGTGATCCGTCCGCCAAAACACAGCCTTTTACCCCCCGCACAATAGCATGGTGGGGGGTACTGCGGCGGACAAAAAGACCATCCGTCGCTTTTCCGCCGGTAGGCAATCGTCACGATTGCATTCTGGGCGGAAAAGGCCCATAATATGGTGCCGGGCCTTGCAGGCACCGCCATCCATATTATGATGTGTTTGTTAAAATGCCTTTCCATGGCGGAGACTCCGACATGGAAAGGCATGTGGTTTTTACTTTGGGGGCCCGTTGTGGACCCTGGAGGGGTGGGGGGCTGCACTTGGGCTGTACCCATGGTACCCCATACCTTTGCATGCACAAGGTGGCAGGCACCACGCGGTGCCTGTCACATTGTGCATTCCAATGAACAACATGCATATTCAACATTGTGGCGGGTGCTGCTTACAGTACTGCCCGCCACAATGTTGAATATGCAGGATGCGACCGCAAGGGTGGCGGTCGCATCCTAATTGCCGTTGCGGGACCACCAAACCACTGGCGGCCGGTCCCAGCACCGCTAGGGTGGCGGGAGGACTGTAGTCTGCCCGCCATCCTAATGGACCCCTTATAGTTCAACAGAGAGGAAACTAGCACCGGAGTCAATCAAGTATGTGAGCAGGATGTATCTATGAAACACCTACTGGTACGTGCACAGGCAGCATGCTCATATTAACTTGTCAATATATTGGAAGAGTCATGCACGGCTCAAGTTCTGCGTTAAAATATTGAGATCAATAATATTGACCTACCCTTCGATCAATGACTAACACCATTTCACCAATGTAGGCATAAATAGAGAAGAATAGATTTACTATTAACTGCACATTTACTTATCTTGGTGATATGTTGATAGTCGATTTTGTGGCGAAACTATGTTTTCACACAGAAAATATGGATGGAACCTGCATACATCCGGGGCGGTACTACACATAGGGCGCAATGTTCTTGTGTGCACTGTGGTGCACTTTAAGTAGCTGTGCTGGAGGCAAACAGGGGCAGTCTGACCCAATACAGTTAATGTGCTGCCCCCTGGGCTGCCATAAACGTGCACTGACCCCAAGGCAGAGCATTCAGTGAAATACAGAGTAGTTGCTTCAAAGCCACTCTGTGTATCTCTGTGCGGGAGGTAACCCGCCTGTACTTCAAAGAGGGGTTAGAGATACTCTTGAAGCACGTGGAGTGAGTGACTGCACCCACCTGCTGGGGCTGTCTGAGGGGGCCCATGGGACCCTCCTTCAACCCTCAAGAAGGTTGTCCTCTAGAGGCAGACTGATATTTATCCATTTTTTGTGGCAGTGCTCCTCCTACGGCAATGTCTGCCTCTGCTCTTGCATCAGTAATACAGTGGAGTAGCAGTAACAGAGGCAAAGTGATTCCCTCACGCCCACATGCAAATGAGGGAATGCCCTCTCAGGATAGCACTAGCATTAGATGTGCACCAGTGCTAACAGTATTACAGAAGTGGCCGCGCAATCGTCTGCTGCCCCTTTTGTAATAACAAAGTGCTCCAGAGGTGCACAAAGCCAGGGCACATGCCCGATGTGCACCTGGGGCACTTTCTGTAACATGACCCATGGTGTCACCCTTCCAAAAAAGTATATTTGAATCAACATAGCTGATATGGTATCCATACCTTGTGCATCCACAGAGTCACAGCAGGGAGACGATCCTTCTCTTAAATCGAGGCCAAGACCTGGAACGAGCTGCCCGCCGACATCAGATGTGTCCCCTCCCTGAAAACCTTCAGGACGGCCCTAAAGACCTGGCTGTTCGACTGAAACGGATCTGCTGACCACCTTCCCCCAGCGCCTTGAGGCCCTCACGGGTGAGTAGTGCGCTTTAAAAAAAACCTGATTGATTGGTTGATTGATACCCAGGGGATATTCTACTGGTGCTCCTTTTATCAATGCTAAAATCAGACTACCAGAACTAACCAATGACTCCAACAACTGTTAAATCGCCAGGATGGCCTGGAGTAAGAGGCTGCATAGTATTTATTATTGTTTGGTGAGCACAATCACACATCACCAAGCAGCTGGCCCAACAATGATGAGCAACAACTCTCACAGGGAACATGGATACATTAGGTGGATATGCTTTCAGATCTGCACATCTATAAGTCAGTTTGTATTGTATTTGAACATTCAATTTATAGCATGTCTAAGTGAAGGGTGCTCTCATGGCGCCATATTACCCACCCACCTTGGGTAGAAATCTGCTGGATCTGCATCCGCAGTCTAGACCACAATATATGACAAATGCACCAAATCACTCCAAATCACAGTTACTTTTATCCTCAGACAGTCATGAAAACAAAAAAGAACACATCCAGTTCACAGACTTCTATTTGAAACTTTCTAAGAAGTGATTCATAGTTGTAGACGTATCAGATCAATTTAGTTTATTCCATGGTAGACAAAACAAAGGCAGCAGACACGCATTTCTTCCTCCTCTACTCTCTCAAGGCTTATCTCAAGATTTGTAAGTAAGTCGTCCTTTCTGGTCTATTATAAATCAAAACTCCAAACATGAAGGAAATATGAATTATTTTTCCTTTTAAAATAGTTATGTATCTGCCAACCTGAAATTAGTGTAACCAAGCCATTAGTAACATTCTTGGAGTCATGGCCAAGCAAATTTGGCAATTGTTTAGTCCCAGAGAGTTAGTTCTGTGGGGTTTCTTTATATGCCAAGAACGTGATGTTGTGATGTCGTCGAGGCGCTTAAACCATATTAAGTAAGCACATTTAGTTCCCTGGAGAAGAGCATTCGCCATAATCCCGAAATGTGCTTACTTAATATGGTTTAAGCGCCTCGATGACATCACAACGTTACGTTCTTGGCAAATAAAGAAACCGCTCGGAACTGACTATCTGGGACTAAATAATTGCCAAATTGGCTTTGCCAAGAATGTTGCTAATGGCGTGGTTACACTAACTTCAGGTTGGCAGATACATAACTATTTTAAAAGGAAAAAGAATTCATATTTCCTTCATGTTTGGAGTTTGATTTATAATAGACCAGAAAGGACTACTCACTTACAAATCTTGAGATAAGCCTTGAGAAAGTCCAGGAGGACAAAACGTGAGTCAACCGCCTTTGTTTTGTCTACCATGGAATAAACTAAATTGATCTGATATGTCTACAACTATGAATCACTTTTTGGAAAGTTTGAAAGAGAAGTCTATGAACTGGATGTGTTCTTTTTTGTTTTCATGACTGTCTGAGGATAAAAGTAACAGTGATTTGGTGTGCTTTGGTGCATTTGTCTTGACCTCTCACAGGGTGCTATTACGGATGCAGCATTGACATACATCATCTGGCAGCGAGCTGGAGATGACCTTCAGCAAAAAGCTAAAAATGATATGGTGCTGTTGTAAAGAAATGAGTTGGAAATCTGAGGAAAGAAGGGTCAAATCAAGGTAGGTGAATGTGAAAAAATGATGATGAAGGTGAGAAGTGCAAAGCTCATTATTTCAAGTGATGGTTAATAGAACTCACTTAACGTGCATAGTGCTACATGACTGAACCGTTAATCTCAGGAAGGATCATACATAAAACAGCATTCAGAATCCACCAATTGTTAGAGGAAACATAAGGCTAATCTGCACTACCTAAAATTTTGTGTCTTAATAAATGGAATTCTAAATTGTTTTATATCAAATCTGCAAAAGCTAAAGAAGTGTACCACTGTTTGGGAGGATCTTCCATCGCAGGGAGAACGGTAGGTACTAATATTTTTCTGTTAACCCAGAAAAAAATAGAGTAAATAGGCATCAGTATCAGCCCTTATGTGAATTTATAGGGATCTTTCCCAATGTCCACAGGATCTTTCCCTATGTCCACATGTGTTACACAAGTATTGCAGCAGAACATTGTCTGGTTTAGTTTCTAAATAAGCCAAAATTGAGAGCTTTCTTTTGCTTTCTGTATGAGCCTTTGTGCACGAGCATGGTTTAGCACTAGCGCTTTCACTGACTTTTTACCTACTCTCCCACAAGAACAGGTTTCAATGAAGAAGTGCATGAGCCCTATTGTGTGAAAGTTTTTTTGCACATATGGGATTTTAAGGCCCTTGTCACTCACTAAGCAATCATTAAAAATAGCTTGGTTTAGAGCCGCCTGCTTGGTTCTCCACATAGATAACCACAAAAATAGGGGGCTAGCTTTGGTCCACCATATAGCTCATGCCCAGTTCCTCATGACATATAAAGTGGGAGGTAAACAGAGGGACAGACAGAACCTTTCTGCAGAATTGGTTTTCCTCCACCTGAACAGCTGCACAGTTAGTGATGCCCCAGATCTCAGCTCTGTACATTTCCACAGGCACGTATTGTGTTTTGTTAACATGCAAAAGCAGGGAAAGTGATCTCCCTGAGGTGGCTATAGCAGGCTAGAAAGGGAGCTAACTGATCTGAATAGCTTTAACCTACATTGTGAAATGTGAGGTACCCAGTAACCTGAGGAGTCAAAAGTAATCCCAAAATATGAAAAGGTGCTGGTTTTATTTAAGTGTTTAGAGCCATATTTATGTTGAAGTTACACAGCGCAGCACAGCAAGTCACCTTGCTGCGCTGTATGACAGGGAATGGGCAGGAATGTGCCATATGTAACACAATAGGGCCAGTTCAATCCTTTTCCAAGCATTGGCACACAACATGCAGCTAGCGCTAACTCAGGTACTCTTGCATCATGGTGCAACATTGTATTGCATTGTCCTGCATTGTAAGCAGGATTGTTTTTGTGCAAGAAGGGACACCTCCCTACACAAAAACAACCCCCTGAGACATTTACCTCTTTCTATGAGTGCTGTCGAATGCAGCATGCATTGAAAGAGGAAAAAACAAGGAGATATACAGATATGTCTCCTTGTTCTGCCTCTCAGACACCATTACAAAAGAGGGATTGGGTGTTGGCAAGATGAGCCACCCTGGCTTAGTGAGGGCAGAAATGTTGCTTACCATACTTATACTTCAAAAGCACTGGCCCAGCTCTCACATAGAGGATTTCACTCTAGGCTATTGGGCCTCCCAAACAAACTGGGACTGGGGCAGGGAGGCAGTAAATTTCAGACACCTCTGTATGGGGAAACTACGGAAGCTTCCCTCACTTCTGAGTGGACACCAGATACAAAAGGAAGACCCTTAGATCTACTCTTCAGTACACTCCTGGACTTGTGGATACTACAGAAGGAGGACACCCTGCTGTCCTGCTGCTTGAGGCTTACCCTGCTTGCTGAGAAGGAAGACTGGACCTGCACCCTTCATCTCAGGCTGAAGTGACTTTAAGGGTCAGCTGACTGACCACCTGTTGTGAGCTACAGGGACACAACACACTCCAGAGCCCTTTCTGCAACTGCCAAGCGTAACCTGCTGCACTGAAGTGCGTGGGCCTGCAACTGGACCTGCCTGGGCCTCCCCTAGATTGAATTCCTGATCCCCAAGAGGTACTTCCCAGGTCCTGGCAACTTGGTATGGCATCAGTTGAGCTCCTCATGAAGAAAATGAGAAATCTTGAAGATTTGGGCACTTTACACCCACAAATGGGCCCGTTCACACCCAGAGTTTACTGCCTGTGCCAACTGCCAATGTGAAGCTTCTGTGAAACTGCCTCTTCATGCTATATCAACCGCCTGCGACAGCCGGTAACGTAAGATCTGCACTTTGTGCTACAGCATCGACTGCCAGCAGTGATTGCAAATGTGAAGTTCCAGCAATGACCATCAACAACGGCCGACAGGTTGATGACTGTCCACGTTGCCTGGTATTCTCTTCACGCTACAGCGGTGGTCATCCACAACAATCCCTGTTCCTAACGTCCTCCTCCACCACAAATGTAACTCTTCGGGCTGGACTAATCTGATCCCTGTATCCGGCCAGCACTCCCTCATGGTTGATCTGAACTTGGGACTTTCACACAACAAGATAACCGAGAGTGGCACTTTGTTCTTTTAGGAGCTATACTTACCTTAATTCTTTGAAATTGCATATCTTCGGTTCTACTGATTGGATTTGTGTTCTTTTGGTGTCAAATAACTTATTCTTTTTTACTTTGATGATCTAAATTGTCATTAGATTTCTGTTGTGTTTTGTTTTCACTTCATTACTGTTTGTGTGCTGTGTAACTGCTTTACAATACTGCCTTTAAACTAAGCCTGACTGCTTTCGTGCCTAGAATATGTTATGTAGAGGTCAATTAAGTGACTGTGTGTGGTTCACTTTGATAAGGATTGTGGTTGTTGCTTAAGAAGGGCGTACATCCCCCCTCAACCAACAACCCAATTTCTCACAACTGTCAATCCATGTTGTAGGGCAGATCGACTGGCAGATAGATTTTGGTCTTCTGTCGATTCTCCAAGACGTTTTTTAAAGTCCTAAGTTTTAGGGTTTGGCAGGAGCAGTATCACAAACACGACTTCTAAGGATGAGGACCTGAGGACACTATTTGAGGAATATGATTTACTCTAGAAGAGCCAGGTGCACAGTTCAAAGCCTCAGTAGTTAGTTATGCCCACACAGAAGGCCAGTCAACTAGCCCTTGGAGTCTCTACTGGTGGTTCCAGGTTCAAGGAGGTGGTCCAGTTCTCCATTGTTAGAAATGGGGTTTCTGGTTGGCTAGGGTAGGCACCTAAGCCAGGCAGAACCCACCACTCTAGTCAGGGTAATGGAGTTACACACACAAGATAACCCCTGCTCACCCCCTTGGTAGTTTGGCAGAGCAGTCAGGCTTATCCCAGAGGCAATGTGTAAAGTGGTTGCGCAACCACACACACACACACACACACACACCAGTGATGCACTTGGCACACCACAAAAAGAGACTCCACACAACGTTATATAAAAATATCTTTTGTATTATACCTAAACCACATTAGACCACAATCACATAAATTACTGTGCCACTGGTCACTTCTCATAAAAATGCATATAAAACATTCCGGGCCCGATTCACAGAACAAACTTAAGACAAAATCCTAAACTTAGTACCATTTTGGTATACACAGAATGCACTTACTACTTCTGGTATTCACAGAATGAACTTACTACTTTTGCGATTCACAGAATAAACTTACTACTTTTGCTATTCACAGAATGGATTTACGACTACTAACTTTACGTCCGCACTCAGGCCGTAAATTCCGGCCCGGAGGCGGAGCTTCCGGCCGGGGCGCGGCGCTTCCGGCCCAGAGGCGGAGTTTCCAGCCCAGAGGTGGAGATTTTGGCCATGGTTAAATCTCCGCCACTGGCCGGAATCCCCACCTCCGGGCTGGAAGCCCCGCCTCCGGCCCGGAAGCCCCGCCTCCGGCCAGGAAGCTCCGCCTTCGGGCCGGAAGCTCCGCCTCCGGGCCGGAATTTCCGGCCCGAGTGCGGACATAAAGTTAGTAGTCGTAAATCCATTCTGTGAATAGCAAAAGTAGTAAGTTTATTCTGTGAATCGCAAAAGTAGTAAGTTCATTCTGTGAATACCAGAAGTAGTAAGTGCATTCTGTGAATACCAAAATGGTACTATGTTTAGGATTTTGTCTTAAGTTAATTCTGTGAATCGGGCCCTCCGGGCCCGATTCACAAAAGTGATCTGAGACAAAATCCTAACTAGTAAAGTTAGGATTTTATCTCAGTTAAACTTAAGTTTTGGTCTTAAGTTTAAGTTTTGGTCTTAAATTTAACTTAAGACCAAAACGTAAGTTTAACTTTGACAAAATCTGAACTTTACTACTCCTAAATGCCCTTCATGAATACCGAAAGTCATAAAATTAGGATTTTGTCTCAGATTACTTTTGTGAATCGGGCCCCTTGATCATAAATCATTTTGCCACTTAGGCCTTTGTCATACTGTTACCAGTTGTGCAACAAAACATGTTGTCAGACCATAATAAACACATTATGCACAACCTCCCAGTTAGAGCAATAAAGCAACCACTGATAATTTTGCACCTGTCATAAGAACATAATTACTGGGCATAAGGTGCAGGTCGTTAGATTAGACAGACAGAACACCTGAATCACCAAACATCACTGTACAAGTTGCATCTGGACTCTCATAAATCATGTTTGCCCACTAGGCAAAGGTCATATCACATAGAACATAAATGACTTTGCCATTAGGCAATTGTCATATCACCAAATTTAGGGCCACAAAGCCAATACTTATAGGCGGCACACGTTATCAAACATTGTGAAAAACACCATCACTGTGCACACCATCTCATCCAGATATTTGATAACATTAGGGCATCACATACAGTCTGTTAGATTAGGAGAAGAATACATAAATTACCGCATTTTGCTGTACAGATAACTCAGTGCAGCTACCTGCGAACCCTTCGGTGCAGCTGCAGACCCTGCAGTCAGCCTCACCGCCGCATAGCACATCCGGAGCCCTCCAAGCCTTCCCCAGACCACGTTCTTGCCTCAGGCCTGCCCGTTTGCCCTTAGTGAGTATTGCCAATAATGAAATGCCCCCCAATGGTAGGTACACATGCAGCTGAACATGATTGGGCGGCACGGCTGCGAGTCGTTGCGGGGGGGCTCAATTCCCCCCAGGTATCCTTTTCAATGCGAGTCCCCACTGGGCACTCGCACTCATTTCAGGGGTATTGGGAGACATCTCCGACCTACCTCTCGTTGAGTCGTCGGCAGCAGTTGCCTGTGGACCAGCGGTGCAGCTGCCTCTGTCATGCTTTCTCTCAGGAGAGACTCAGAGACCTTTACCGGTCTCAAGCTGCCACACCCAGGCAGCGCAACTTGGGCCAGGGATGCGCCGGTCCCTCCTAATCCCCACCACTCTCCTGCGGGGTCCTGCCCTTGTTACTGGCGGCTGTGGAAAGTGGACACGCTGACCTCGCCAGCCCAGCCAGCCTACAGCAGGGTAATTGCCAAGCTCCTCCAGGTGGTGATTTCAGAGACTCCGGGCAGCCGTGGTTGCCTGGCAGGTTGGCTACTCCCCAATGCTCGCTAACTGTAGAAACAAAGCCCTCCACACTCCTTAGGCTAAGGAACAAACAAATAAAAAAAGAATCACTTTTGCAGATTTCCTTTCTAGATATAGCAATACAGCACTCACCATGTGCTGTTTTGTAAATTGGAAAGAACAGTCCAGTCCTTTCTCCCTGGCTCCAGGAAGGAACCCCAACTGCAGGCCGGCCCACCCTACACACAGCAAGGCACCAATCCTCACTCAGCTCTTCCGGGTCTCCTCCCAGGCAACACGCTTTAAGATCCAGCAAGGATCTTTTTTTAAATCTTTTATGTCTCAGAGATTTCCAACAGGAGTCCAGCACACACACGCCCTTGGAGATTCTTAGCAAGAAGGATATCACAGCAGGGTAAAGAGAGTCAGTCCTTTTCCTCCACCACAGACAGAAGCAGCAACTGCAATCCAACCCACCCCTCGCACAGAAAAGGCAGCACTCCTCACAGTCCTTCCACTCTTCTTCATGGCAGGGTCCTCTTGTTCCTTGAAGTAAGCTAAAGTCCTGGGATTTGGGTGCAAAACTTATACCCAATGTTGTCATTATTCTCTTTGCTGTTAGAGTCTCTGAACCCAGTCCAAGCCATTCCTGTCCTCCCTGGTGCAGCATGACCAGCATTGTGAAAAAGGAGACAGAGACTATTCATGTGCCAGCAAAACCCCTCCCACTACTCTAAATACAGCCTAAGTCTATTCAGCCCAGTGATGAGTCACCCCGGCAAGGCAGGGCACACCTCAACCCTCCTAGTGACTGTCTAGAATGAATGCACATTACCAGCTCCTGTCACTCAGGCACCAGATGCTGAATACACAAACAGCCCCAGGCACACAGAAATGTAAAGTAAGAAAATGCCCAATTTCTAAACGTGGCATTTTCAAAGACAGAATTTAAAAACCACCTTTACCAAAAGGTATGTTAATAAATCCTGAATTCAGAGAGCCTAAACTCCATTTATCTATTTTGCCTCTATGTAAAGCTACACATGTAAAATGTTACAGCACAGCCCCAATGATAAGCTTATTGGGCAAATAGCCTTTCAATGGTGAAAAATGAAATGCACAGTATTTCACTATCAGAACATGTCACACACACCAGTACATGTCGTACCTTTCACATACACTGCACCCTGCCAATGGGGGTACCTTGGGCCTACCTTAAGGGTGACTTACATGTAAGGAAAGGGAAGATCTGGGCCTGGCAAGTGGGTGCACTTGTCAGGTCAACATGGCAGTTCACAACTGCACGCACAGTCACTACAGTGGTAGGTCTGAGACACATTTACAGGGCTACTCCTGTGGGTGGCACAGCCAGTGCTGCAAGCCCACTAGGAGCATTTGATTTACAGCCCCTGGCACACACTGTGCACTTTACTAGGGACTTACCAGTAAATAAATATACCAATCATGGATATCCAATCATATCACATTTTATAAAGAGAGCATGTGCACTTTAGCACTGATCAGAAGTGGTAAAGTTCCCAGAATTCTATAGCGAACAAAAACAGGGTCAGAAAAATAGAGGGCAAAATGGCAAAATGTTTGGTATGACCCTGCGAAAAAGGGCCAATTCCAACATCCATCAAGCACCAAAGCAGTCTTCTAGCAGCAGTGCAGTCCTCTCAGTGCCCTCTGGTGGCAGAGTAGTCTTTTTAAAGGCATCCACAGCTCCAGGAGAATACTAAACTGTTGTGCTGAGAGCCCAATATATATACCCGGTAACAGCCTTTGAAGTGGGGGATTACCTATAATTTCTTCCTTACCCTGTCACGGCTAGGGGAAGTCTGGGGTGTCAAAAAGTTGGAGTCACTGTGCTTTTTGTGTGCTTGGGAAAAGCCCGTCAAAGTGTAAGTGGAGCAGGTAACAGCTCAGCCCCAAGCGATCCTGGCAGGATGGTCAATCCTGCCCACTGCTAGATCTCTTTGCGTCACTGTCTAAGAGGAACACACAAACCCAAACAACAGAGCCATCACAGTCATGTGACCCAGGACACTGGCAGAAGGCACAAATGGTAAGAACAATAAAATGCTAATTTTCTAACAGTGTCATTTTTAGAATTGCGTCTTAAAACCCACATTTACCATTAAAGAGGATTCTAAATAACATTTCATTTGAGTCTAAAGAGGACACCTCTACCTGCTCCCAATCCAAAGTTAGCTTTTATTAAATGTAATAATGTAACCCAGTGCTAGTCAATGAGAAAGATAGGCCAAGGTTTTTGCTACCAGGACATGTAAAACTTAAACCCACATATCCTACTTGTTATATATAAGGCACCCTGCTATTTGAGCCTTTAGGGCTTATTTTGGGGGTGATCTATAAGCATTAAAATGGGAGGTTTAGTACTGGCAAAAGGTTGATTTTGACAGGTTAAAATGACAATGTTAACAATGCACAACCAAGCTGCAGTGGTTGGCCTGAGATATTTTTTAACATATTACTTTAGTGGGTGGCACGATGACTGATGCAGGCCCACAAGTAACATTTAATTTACAACCCCTGATGCATTTAGTGCCATATAATAGGGACTTATAAGTAAGTGAAGTGAAAGAGCGAGCACAAGCATTATAGCGCTGGTTAACAGCAGTAAAATGCAGAGTCCTAATGCCAACAAAAAATAATTCAGAAAAGTAGGAGGGGTGAAGCAAAAGATTTGGGCATGACCCTGCAGAGAGTGCCAGGCCCAACAATGAGATTGTGAGTTTGGAATGATGTTGGAAGCATTTGACATAGTCCTCAGCACATGCAATGTAATTTACATATTTTTACCAGCTCACTCTGCACCACACAGGGCTTTTTCATGTGACCTTAAGGAGCATGTTGAATTTCCTTCTTGAGAAAACCAAGGAAAAAATATGAAAAAAGCAAATTAAGACACTGGTATGCAGACAAAAATACAACTTTTCAGGTGTGTGTTCATATAAAATCATAGGAAAATGGTAATGTATATCAAAGTGCACCAGGCACCAACAATGATTCATGTATGTACTACTTGCAAATTTTTATTCAACCACAAATAATATAAATATAGTAATGTTCCTTTATTAAGAACAATGTTACCATTGGCCCCATCTCTTTAACCCCATCTGGGTCCCAAAGCCTCCCTTCCCAAGACAAACATGATCTGATAGCGTATTTCCACCCTAATAAAGTATGCAATCATACATCCCACCTTACCTTCAAAGACCAATCTGGATCAAGAAATTGGATCTCTGACCCTTTTAGTACAGTTTACATAAGCCATTCATCCTGACCTAAACTCCAAAACTCTCTTGATCCCATCTTCTAGCAACCCCGAAAAAGGTTTCTTGCTCCACAAACACTAACATCAACCATGACTTTTAACATGTCATGCAAGCCAACTCGAAGCCCTAATACTGACAGGAATCCTATTCAACATACTGAGGCATCGTATCTCACTTAAATCAAACGAAAAGTGTCCATGGGATAGAAATCTAAGCAACACATGTTCAGCTTAATGTTACCAATGTAGAGGACTGACATATCGAGGCAGTGATCTAAAGTAGATTAGAAGTAGACATGCAGTCATTGTGTCATACTTTCATGACTGGCTTCCAGGTGTTAACTGCATTTTCTGACCCTGCATGAATGTGTGATTTGACATGTGCCGCCTTTGCCCTTTTATATTCATGGAATTCGGATGAGCAAATGTCTGCCCCTCCTCATCCACTAATAACTCAGACAAATCATTTCTTCCAAACATCATTTGTAAAATCGGCTATGGCCACATCTCACTATCAGATTTTGCAGTCATGATTCCTCACACAAAAAAATTCCAATCCAAATCCTTTCTGCTTTTCCTGTTTGTGTATATGCTGCATCTTTAAGACTCCTGGGGGATCTTTTTATGCAACAGCAAGCTTCTTTTTTGGAGTCTACTTTTAAATGTCTAGTCAGATAAAGATGCATTATTTTCTAGAACCAATGTCTCACAGTTAACCCCAAAAACGTTACTTTTGCCTGGAGCAGAAAAAGGTAAAGATTGTGATTCAATAGATTCTGGGGCTCATTTATGAGCCCCTGCGTCACTTTTGCACCACCAGTGCGTCACTTTTTGTGACGCACCAGTGGCGTAAAACATGCGCCATGATGCGCCATATTTACAAAGTGACGCATCTACCTAGATGCGTCACTTTGTAAACCCCTGCGCTACATTATACCTGCGTCAGGTATAATGTATGCAGGGTGGGCGTTCCCACGTACGTAAGCATCGTAGAAGTGACACAGTGAAATCTACAAGATTTCACTGCGCCACTTCTAGGGTGCAAATGCGTCAATATCTTGCGCCTGCCTCACAGCAGGCGTAAGACTGACGCAGGCCCTTTCACATGGGGCTTGCCCCATGTGAAAGGACACATTGCTGGAGTTGCGTCACTTTTGTGACACACTCCAGCAATGCGTCACTTTTGCGCCTACAGATATGTCAGAAATACTGACGTATCTGTGACTCCTTGCGACATGATGCGTCATACTGTAAATATGACGCATCATTGGAGTCGCAGGGAGGGCGCAGTGAAAAGTGACGCATCACTGTTTTCATGCAGTGATGCGTCACTTTTCATAAATGAGGCCCTCTGTGTCTTATGTACGAAGGCTGGCTTGCAAACCAGCATGTGTTTTTTGTACACCGAAGGGTTTGCAATCCATCATACTCCTACAAGTGTGACAATTCTGACTATTCCAGGCCTCCAAAGCTATTATAATGGCTTTGATGGCAGGTATTAGTCATTATGAATGTATGTTGAATTAATAAACAACTGTGCTTGTCTCTAAATTAGATAAACAGCGCCACGATTGCTATGAGTGCCGGTGTTGACAATTAAGTGCCGGTGCTGAGCACAGGAAACCACTGGTTCACATTTAGCTCTGTCTTCTCATTAGTATTTATGAGGCAGAAAGACCTTTTGTGACTCTATGTGAAATGTTGTGAATGCAGGGATGGAGGCCTGTGATGAAAAGCACACTTTCAACACTGCACTTATATTCCGTGAACCCTCACATTTAAAATAAAAAGCAAAAAATACAGGACAAGTGCTGCTTTCAAAAATAAAATTTGCCATTCATTGAATAACGTGGAGAAATGGTTCTGTGGTCCCCTGATGGCAAATGCTCATGGTCACAGGGTGGAACTTGTCCCATAGTAACAATCTCCACTTTGTGAATGAGGTAACATCCCCTTCAGGGAGCTGGTATCAGAACAATGGATGTTGGAGCTGGCCACTGCATCTGCCTGGGTGTTTGGGGGGGTTTCAGTCACAATGTCTCAGCTCGGCCTTCGATTGTCAGTCGCACCTTGTCCGCTTCCTGCCTGTGAGTGCCCTGGTGGGGAGGTCACAGGCCCCGGCGAGCTGATGGGAGTGTGACACAGAGTCTTTCCCAGATCCTCTGTCTCCTCCGAGTCCGTGTTCGTCCCATGGGCCCTCTCTAAACACGATACATTCCGGGTGACCACTTGTTGTCCTCTCTGCACTGTGACCATGGTCCCTTGCACCTTGACAACGGTCCACTCATGCGGTTCGTACGCCGTTCTGAATTTCCAGCCGGGGTGTCTGGCTTTAACCACGATGTGGTCTCCCACTTTCAGCTGTGGTTCTTTTACTCCTTTTGTGGTGCTGGCCTTCTGGTTGGTCACAGTCCTCCTAGCTTGTGTGGCTACGTTGTCCCTCTCCGGAAGTTTCCATGCTGAATCAGTTGGGATGCTGTCCCGCGGGGTCCTTTTGAAAAGCAGATGGGACGGGGCACACCGGGTGGTGCTGTGGGGAATTTGCCGGTATGCGTTTAGAAATTGGTTGAGTGTGGACATCTTCCCCCGATCCGCCACGATGCGCAGAACCCGGTTGAGGGTTTGCATGAAGCGATCCACCTCCCCGTTAGCTTGAGGCCACAGAGGGGTGATCTTGCTGTGGCGAATCTCTTTGCTCTCCAGATAACCTTGTAACTCGTGGCCTTGGAACGGAGGTCCGTTGTCTGAGCGGATTTCATCCGGCAGGCCTAGGAGGGCGAAGGTCTTGTCCAGGATTTTCTTGACATGTGTGAACACCGTTGACGCTATCACTTCTACTGCTGGGAACTTTGAGAACCGGTAAACAAGCACCAGCTTGTGGCGGCCATCGAGGAAATTCCCGAAGTCAATGCTGACCTTGGAGCATGGGACCTAGCTTAGCTCTTCTGTGATGACTGGCGCTAGTGCCGGGTCGCCGCCCATGATGGTGCACAAGTGACATTGCCGCACCATGTCTTCTACTCTGGTATTCATCGCCGGGAACCAGACCTTGTTTCGCAGCCGAGCTTTGGTTTTCATCATCCCTTGATGCCCCATGTGTGCCAGCTGGATGATACGGTCTTGCATCGCCTTTGGAATCACAATAACATCCCCTCTCAGGACTACTCCTTGCTCTCCTTTGCTCTCCTTCGCTCAGCTTGTGGTGTATCTGCCAGAGCTGTTGCCGAGCATGGTTGTCTCCCGCCCGGAGCGACTGGACCCCATCCAGGAAGTGGGTCCACCCATTGTTCAGTAGGGCACCTTTCACCCTGGCTAGGGTCTCGTCCTCGGCTGTTGCTTGGCAAATCTCCTCCAACGTCATGGCTTTAGGGCATGCCTCGTACAAGACCATCTTCACGAATGCCTCCGAGTATGCTACATCCGGATGTGGAGCTCGAGCAACCGAAGGCTCAGGGTGCCGTGAGAGGCAGTCCGCTGGGTTATGTGCTGCTGGACAAAACACAACCTTAAAGTTGTACGCCTGCAACTGAATGGCCCACCTTTCGATTTTGGGAGGTGCTAGTCTTGATGACCCGGCAAAGAGTGGGAGCAGCGGCTTGTGATCTTTCACTAACTGGATTTTCTACCCATACAGATGGAGATGAAAGTGTTAACAAGCCCATTTTATCACCAGGGCTTCCGTCTCGATTTGGGCGTATCTGGTCTCGGTGTCTGATAGCGCCCGGCTGGCGTAGGCGACTGGTTACCTTGTTTCCCGGTCATGTTCCTGGAGGAGAACCGCTCCTAGGCCTACTGGGCTGGCATCTACAACCAACTATGTGTGTCGCCCTGGGTGAAAGTAGGCCTTCACCGTCTTGTCCATGAGGGCTGTTTTGATGGTACTGAATGCTGTGTTGGTGGCCATGGTCCATTCCCACTGACGGTCACTATGGGTAAGGGCGCTGAGTGGCTCTGACAGAGAGGCCAGGTTCGGAATGAACCTGCCACAGTAAGTGGCCATGCCTAGGAAACTGCAGACTTCGGTGGGAGTCTTCTGGGTGCTCGCCGTCCGGATGGCCATTGCTTTCTTGGGATCCACATTTAATCTGTCTCTGGTAAAGATGTACCCGAAGAAGTCGACCGATTCCTGGTAAAAGGAACACTTGGAGAGTCAGTCCACAGTCTTCCAGCCGCTGGAGGGTGGCCTGGAGGTGGGTGTGGTGCTCTTCCAAGGTGTTCGAGAACACCAGGATGTCGTCGCTCAGATTGATGATGCCCTGCAGGCCGGACAGTGCTTTCTGGATGGCATTCTGAAAAACCTCGGCTGCAGACGACACCCTGAAACTCAGTCTCTTGTACCTCCTTATGCCGATGTGGGTAGAGAATGTGGTCATGTACCTGCTCTCAGGCTCAAGTTCTAGTTGGTGGTACCGAGCGTTCAGGGCCAACTTGGAGAACCATTTGTCTCCATTCCTGTCCGCCACTATGTCATTCATGGTGGGGGAAGATGACATTCCCTTTTGACTGCTAGATTTGGGAGTCTCATGTCCACAGGAAGCCGTATGACACCCGGCTGTTTTGGCTTGGGGGCCACGACCAACGAGGACACCCACTGGGTGGGGCCTGACACCTATTCGATGATGTCGAGGTCTTCGAGTTTCTTCAATTCCGCCTCCACTAGCGGGCAGAGGTTGAACGGCACCCTCCGGTGTCTCAGGGCAGTAGGCCTCACGGTGGGGTCAATGTGGAGCTTGCACTGCTTCCCTTTCAGCTTGCCAAGCCCTGTAAACAGTGCAGGGAATCCGTGCAAAATGGCTTCAGCATGGGAGTCGTGGATATGATGAGTGAAAAAGACCAACCCGAGGTCTTCTGCAGTGTGGCAACTGAGAAGGGTGCTTTTTCCACCCTCCGTGATGTGGAATCGGACACTCGTGACATGTTTATCATGGGTGACGTCAGCCTCCATGACCCTCCTGAGGGGCCGAGGGTGCGTACCTCTATACGTGGAGATCTGGGCCTTGGTGGGTGTGAGAGGGGGTCGTGGTGACAGCCGCTCATACTGCTCTAAGTCCATGACATTGACCTATGCGCCCGTGTCGATGAGCGCCTGGACAGCAGACCCTCCTACCAGGACAGAGCACATCAGCGGCGGTCTTCGGTGTTTGTCCGACCTGCTGATGCTGCTGATGAAGGATATGACAAACACTTTGTCATCATCTTCTTCGAGCGTGAGGCAGTGCCCACACATCGCATCGTCATCCTGTGATTGTGCGTTGTTGAGTGAAACCTGGCGTAGATGTTGCGTCATTCCCCGAGGCCTGGTGTAGGTCTGTTGAGACCGCTGTTTCTAAACACTTTGGTGAAATGATTCACCTTCCCACAGCGGGAGCACGTCTTCCCTTTTGCTCCGCACACTGCCGTTGGCGGGTGTTCCACGCCACATTTGCCACACACCCCACTCGTAGACGGTCGCGGTGCTGGGCGAGCTGTACTTGTGCACCGTTGTATGGCCTTGACTCTCTCTTCCTTAATGGGTGCGTACTTCAGTGCCTGTGGCACCGCAGAGGTCCTGTGCAAAGCAGCTTCCATTTTGCCTGCCCGTGCATCTAAGAGTTCATAGGACCTGGCCAGGATGAGGATCTTGTCAAGAGAGATCCCTGGTTGCCGAAGGATCAGTTTCCGTAGCAGCGCTGAGAGGCAACTTTGGATGACTTGGCTGCGTATTTCTTTCCTCTGGTCCGTGATGGTGCACGTGCCTGCTAGCCTGCGCAGCTGCGCAAAATCATATCCACGGGCACTGTGTCCAACTGTGACGCCTGTCTGAACTTGAAACGCTTGAAATCAGGGTTCAGCTTGGGGTCAAAGTGCCTGTTGAGCATGGGGACCGCAGCTTCATAGTCGTCATCATTCCCTGTGTTGGTCAATGTCTCAAAAAGGTCATAGATCTCAGCGCCGCTGTAGCATATTAGCAGCAACCTTTTCACAGCACCGTCCATTTCCCTGGTACCCCTAAAGTAATGGTTCAAGCGTCCGATCCACGCTTTCCAATGTGGGGCCGGCTTTGCAGGGTCAGCGGTCTCGCCGAAAAGGCGGTAGTGGGGAGACAATGGCGTGGCTGTGACCTGGGGGCGGGGCATTCTCACCCCTGTGTGGTCTGCCTGCTTCAGCTTGCTGGCCATCTGCACCCGCAGTGGACGGCATGCTCATGCCGTTGGCACACTGGGGCGCAGTGTTGGCGGCGCAGTGTCTCCGCTAGGGGTCCTGAACACCTTGTGTGAGTTTGCATGCAGCCAAGTGTCTGGCTGGCCTGAGGAGGCGCGATACACTGGGCCTTCTTCCCTGGGTGAGGTGGCTTTGTACTACTGGAAGCTGTGTGGCCAATGAGATGCTCCTCGTGTGGTCTTGCTCCCGGGTCATGGTGGTGCTCAGCCCTTGTGAGACTTGTAGGGCCTGCAGGGCTCCCTTTGTTATGGGTTGATGGTACGATGAGCACCTGAGACTACTTGAGGCCTGCTGGGCGTGACTGGCTCCCTGCGCTGCATAGGGAGGCATGGGCCACCTAGGACACTCCCCCTTTTCTTGTCTGCCACTTAAGGCCTGTTGTACTGCTGCGTGCCACTACGGCAGCTCCCATGGGGCTTTGGGACTCTTGCGTGACACGTCAGTCCCCAGCGCGCACTGCCGACTTGAGCATGCTCCCGTCGTCTCAGGGAAGCATGCCGGCGAGTGCTGGATGTGCCGGAAGCACCAGAAGCGCCGTTCCGGGCAGGACGAGAAGTCGTGGCTGGAGACACGGTGCTGCGTGGCCAGTGTACAGCATGGCCGTGGCGGGCAGCACCAGATGTGCTGAAGGCAAGGTGAGAGGCACAGCGGGGCGGCAGCGCAGGGCACAGGAATCACCCCCCAGGCCGCCGATAGCAGAGCACATGATGGAGAGGGTGATAAGCTGCCTCTGGGGTGATGGATTGTCACGGGTGGGCTCCGCATGCTCCGTAGCGAGTAGAGCTGGTGCACCGGGGTTCGACCGACCTCGTCGCCAATGTAGCGTGGCGGGGGCTGGGGTAACAGGGTCCAAACAGCGCTCGTTAATGACACACCACACAAGTGAGTTATAGTCTGGCGGGAAGACCCCGAGCAGTCCCGCACCGTTTATTTATCTCCTCGGGCCGAGCCCGCCCTGATG
Source organism: Triturus cristatus (assembly GCF_964204655.1). Classification (NCBI taxonomy): domain Eukaryota; kingdom Metazoa; phylum Chordata; class Amphibia; order Caudata; family Salamandridae; genus Triturus; species Triturus cristatus. The sequence continues at coordinate 116,231,402 of NC_140588.1, forward strand.
AGTGCATGCGGGATTCATTGTAGCTGAGAGCCCGGGTGGCTCTCTACGTCATGCACATCATATTTTTACAAAAGTACCTTCATATGACTGTGACCACCTTTTAGTGTTTGTGTTTGAAATTTTCAGTCAAAAGCACTCTTACATACTGACATTGATACTTGACTGTTTTTATTGTTGTTGCTGCTAGCAGACTGTTTATAATTGCAAAGAATGAGCACATCAGTAATGCCAGCCATCATCCTCGGTCAACTAGAAGAAACATTTACTGCGACCACACGCACAGGCGGTGCTTAATTTGCAAAGCAATAAGTGCCACTGCCCAAAGTTTTGCTCAGAATCCCATGGCCAGTACTACAAATTCCAGAGGTGCCGCATACCAAGGCTGCACAGTCTTGATTTCACCTCAAGCATCTTTGAGTAACCTCTAGAGACACTGGTCCCTTCATCTCATTTTTTAGGGTCCCTTTCAATCCTGTCTTCTCCCTCTGTCACTGTTTTTGCATCTTTCTCTTCCTAATTCTTTCTTCCTTTTGTGTTTTCCTCTCTTGCTCTCTGTAACAGTCTAATGAGGAAAAATAAATGGGCCCACCTGAAATGAGTACTGGTGAGCCTCACCTGCAACCACTGCCACAAATAAGACTACAAGAGTTCACTGTAATTAATGGTTAGCTGGAAGTTACCGCAAAATATCTCAGCCTTAAAATCGTGTGGCAATAATTTCTTCTGTGTATGACCTTTCAGTCAATCTAGATGAAACAGCATATGTGGAGTTAGTGAAAGCAATCTCAGAATATCTGCCAGGGGGGAGTGAGGCAGGAGGCAAGATGATTTGTGGGGGGCAGTGCCTGAAATGAGCTGCAGTCTTCATCACGCTTAGCGTTAACAATATCAATAACAGTGAGTGTGGTACTCTGTAAAACGGATTTCTAACCTAATAAAAAACTCAGGCCATTTTTATGTTGCACTAGCAGTCATTAAATGATTTAAAAAGCTGAACAAATAAGAAGGAAAGAATTGATATCTTTTATAGATCTGAAAAAAATTTCCCTGTTTAAGAGAGACATTTTTTTCTCTTATATGCAAAAGCTTAATACAGATTTCCACACAGGCTTGTTTTAGTTATTCGTTGCTTGTTTTTCGTATTTTAAAACATGTCCTTAAAATAATACATAACTGGAGTCATGGTAGGCACATAAATTATTTGGTAAAATTGGAGAACAACATTGAAGTACAAAGTAATTATGTATGTGAGATTCATTTGATATTTACGATTATACTGACAGCATTGTAAAGAAAGACAAGTATACCATTACAATACAATACAGCGAATGGATGTTTCAAAGTGGCCACTTACTTGGCCTTGCTTAGCATTTTCACAGGCAACCACATCATATTCATGGGCCAATTCCGGGGCGTTATCGTTGACATCAAGAACTCTGACACCAACCGGCACATGGGTGACCAGGCTCGGATTTTCTATAAGGAACAAAATCATTTTGTAAGTTATTTACATAGTAGTTACCTGTTTAAAATGCGAAAATGCATCATGATCATTGTGACTGTTACGTTCTGAAATAACGAAGTATCAGGCATTTTCCTCATGCATGGACACTGAAATGTTGCAATCAATGAAAGGTGTTTTAAGACACGGTTTGGCCCAGCCGCAGCTTGTGGTGCAGGTAAGAGCGGTAGGGCAGTGGGGCCGGGTGGGGCCCGCAGGGGGTGATTTTGACAGATGACAACAAGGGGAAATTGTTGGGAATCGTCTGTTGAAATCTTCCCCCACCCGGCCCACCACTCTTACCTGCAGAAGCCGCGTCTAGTTTGACAACTCTTGGATTTAAAATTCAAGATCCTACTAATGAGATTTAGGGACTACTCAGTGCTCTGTTACTTGTTTGCCTTCCGGTGTTATTCATGCACATTTGTAGGAGTGTCTTTTTACCAGTGGCGGCCGGCACAGTTGCGAGGTGGGAGAGGGGGGAAGTTGATAGTTGATGGAATAAGTATAATGAAATAAATGAATAATATCTATTCCGTCGTCTTTCGGCTTCCCCCCTGCCATGCCCTGCCTAACCAGGCTTACCTGTGCCGATCGCCGCAGCTTTTTACACTATCTCTCACTCAAGCAAATGACTAGATTGACAAACAGATTTTTTAAAGAAAACAACTACCCCTCAAATTTTCCATCTGACAATTAAAGTACATATACTGATTTTAAATGATTAATAAAATCTCAAATCAGACACGCTTAATTCTACAATAGAGTGAACAGGGGTGATTAGGCCTAATGTTAACTGGTCACAATTTCTGCTTATGGAAAGCTGGCTCACTAAGGTTACTGATATGCTGCTGATATACTGTGTAGGAATTTGAAATATTAGTTGAGGGGGTGAAAACAGATCTCAGATATTAATATTAATCCTTGTGAGGGTGTATCACTTTAGCCACTAGATAAACCTGTGCTAAATGTCTACAAGCTTGGTATAAAGCAGCCAGGATTAATATACAGGCAATGTATTAAGTATTTATACAGCACTCAAACATTAATAAAAATGAAAACACAAAACAAGAAAAATCCCAAACCACTTTAGAAAAATAGAGAATGTTTTAACAAATAAAATGGCATCAAAATAAAAAATATCCCAATAAAAAAAATGGAGACATGAATGTAAATGTTTTATTAAAAATAGAGCTAAAAGCACAAAGCACCAACTGATGTCACCTGGTTGCGCTAGACGAGGTCAAAGACAAACGTTAAAGTTGACCACGATGGATTGCCAGTTGAATGCAGGAACAAGGTTCATCCCGGTGGAAAGTTTACATTCGGAATTTGAAATTTAAGGGTCAGTCGGCTGGCTCCCTGGAAGTCAGATCTCCTTCAGTGGGGCAAACCAGCAAACTGGGACTGACCGGCGATCCGACATTTGAAGCTATGACAGTGATCATCATGTAGTTACACAACTTAGCCAACATGTGTTTTCGCGGCTTCATCATCAGCAGCTTCTACATGGCTAAGTTTTGTATTTAGTGAAATATCCAATAATTGATAAAAGACACTCCCCCAATACAACAACTGGACTTAGTCACCTTATTCTATAGCATAGGAAATATGTTGGGACTATGATGTGTAATTACTTAACTTGGCAGGTTACTTCATCTTTATGAAAGCATCAATGTTGGCATAGTATACAAACACAACTGAAGTTGGATTGATGTGATTGATTTGATGTAGTTATTTTTTTCAATATTTTTTATGGATTGTCACATGTTCTGATGAAAGATGGTTTAAATATGTCAATGAATAATCTTTTTTTCAGATGAGTTGGTGTCTATTGATTAATAGTAGATTGATGGAGTATTTTGAAGTACTCCAATGCAATCTGCATCAAAACTACTAATGGAGAGTATTGATATTATCCAATGAATTCTGTAAAATAAGAATAGTAATAAATTAAGGATTTGTACAATATATGTATCAGACTGTTATAGATTTCTTTATGTGACTTTCTGGATGTTTTAAACATTCATTAAAATGCAATGTGTATGACAGTGTAGCAGTAATTCACCCACTACAGCAGATTATTCAGTGTAGCGGTCACTTTGAAAGTTTCAGTTCAAATGGGCCTTATTCACTGATAACAAAGTATGGGCATAGATGTCGATCTCTACCAGAATGTACCTTTCTGTTTTTTTGGTATACACTAGGCACAGGTTTCTAGGTGTGTTACTGGCAATGACATGTCAAAATGTATGAGGGTACCTATTTCTGCTGTGCTGAATTCTACATAGAATAGAAATCCACACAGAGGAAGGGGAGCATCCTTTTCAAATATATGGTTTCTCCTTGTATGTTCCACATGGAAACATTTTTACTGTGGATTAAGTTTTGCTGTACCCCTGGCACATCTGGGGATGAGCCATACCCCTACCCTTGCTGGAAGGGAAGTTGCAACTTAGGGGGTGATCCATTCCCCTACTCTTTCCAGGAGGGGAGGTCCTCCAAACTTTGGCTGGAGTAAAACTCAGACCATTTCTAAGTTGGAAAGTATTCAGAGGGTAGTTTAGGAATACCCACAGATCTAAATGTCTTTGGGCGTTTCCAAATTTCTAAGGCAAACCACACACTGGAACTCCCAATTCCCACCCTTGAGTGGGGTTTACTACTGCAGATGTCTTTGCAATACTGGCAGAAAATCTGCAGTAATGCATTTAGGTTCAACAGGAATCCCTATGTGAGTTCCTTGCAGAAATATAAGAGGTATTTTCCGGCTTCTTCCTACATTTACGACCAAAACTACTTTTGTGAATAGACATCAAAATCACTAGCCTCTTACATACATTTACCAAGCTGTTTAATAAACCGAATTCTTGGCCAAGTGCCTTCTCTAATAAATACCCATAGATTTCGTGAGAAAGGTGATCTGAATATATGGCTATCAATTAATAAACTTTATAGAGACATTTCTTTTGATTTACCTCCAATATTCTAGCATATAAAACAGGTGTTATCTAATGGCTGGGGAAAACGACACAGTTAAGCTTCTGTGAAGGAGCCTCTGAGAAGGGTGCTAGATGTGTTTGACGTTAGATTGTATGATAATTAGTTATTATAAGATGCAATTAAGTTTAATAGCAGATTCTTTCCCGCTGGGGAGGCTTTGAGAGATATGTATACACGTGTGTTCAAAAGAATGAGAATCTTTTACTTTAAATAGCCAACATTTAATAAATGTTGCTCTGCTGCAGAAAAAAAATACATCAAGTACACCAACAAGTGGGACAATGCATGTCCTACACTTTCCAAATTTGAAAAAATGGAACAAGGTTAGCGGCAAAACCCCTCTGTTACTTTTTTATCACGAAAAGTAAACAGTGGTGAATCAGGTTTCCCTATTTCTTTGTTAAAATATTAAACTCATAGAAAACTATTTATGAGAAATACCTGAGTTTGAAATCCAACACCACTATTATTGCCTAGAGGAAAATATCTTGCTGGTGCGTGTGGAATCGAGCAGAATCAGTTTGCTGCTTTCATTGCACAAGCAGCAAACATGGTGCAAATCAGTTTGTCCTGTTTTTTCCATGCAGAAAGGACAGGATTGCACCGTATTGCTTAAATACAGTGCATTACTGCCCTTTCACTTTGGTGTAGGGCACCCCAGCAAGGTGCCTTGCTGTGCTGCCCTATGCCAAATGCCATAATTGAGACACTAAGGGGCTTATTTATGAGAGGCTTGAGCCATCGGAGCATCACTTTTTTTGAGGCGCAGCAAAAGCCTCTCTGGTTCGGTTTGCACAGCCTCATAGATATAGAGTAAGACAAAGCATCACAAGTCGCTGCCTTGCCTTACTCCGGTGCAGGGGGACGTTGTGGTGGATTTTCCCACATGGCATCCATGGATTATGTTGCTGCCCCAGAGTAACTTAATCATGTAACCCTGGGGCAGCGCCAAAACCTTATGCCTCACCAGAGCAGGCACAAAGAGGCAAAATATTGTAATTTCCCTTGTTTTTTCCTCTTACATGTGTGCTGCACTTGCTCTACAACACACATAGAAAGCGTAAAACGCCTTTCTGAATTGTTTTTGTGCAGGAGGGTAACCCTTCCTCCACAAAAAAAGAATTCTGCCTGCAATGGAGGCACCCTTGCACCATGATGCACTCGTGCCTACATTGGCGCTAGGTAGCAAAGTGTGCGCCAACGCAGGGGGAAAGGACAGGAATGCACTGGATTTCATAAATACGGTTCATTCCTGCCCTTTCATATTGGCGTAGGGCAGCACATCAAGAAGACTTATGGGGCTGCCCTATGCCAAAACCTCATAAATGGAGCCCTTAGATTGCAAAAACATATTCTTAATGGAGCTCATTTAACTGATGTCCATTATTTTGAATTATCACCAGGTGTTTACCTGTTATAACGCTTGCAAGAATGTTAAGAGAGAAGTTTAATATGTAAGATTGATGTTCAAAAAACAGTCTGATAAATATTTTCAATACAGAAACCAGGCAAGTTAATCGACTTAGAAAAGACCAGCAGCACCATCTGTCAGACAGCAGTGCAATCAGTGGTTTGAGAATGGGAGGTAGGCTGGGTAAATCATATTTCATACAACTAGGAGGCATGAATGTGCTCAGATACCATCAAACTGACTCACATCTCTATTCTCTACACTGGCAACGCTTTGCAGTGAATTCAATTTGTGGATGGGGGGCATAAGTCATTCCTTAGATGGGTCAAAAAGCAGATCTTCTTTACTCTTTCGAAAGCACCTATTATAAAAACATATTGTGGAATTTCTCTTCTAGCTTGAAAGAGAGACAGAGAGAAAGAGAGTGAGAACCTGAGAGAGAGAAATATCAGAGAAATGAAGAAGAAACATAGGGAGGAATAGATACAGACATAGGGGCAGATTTACAAGAAAGTGACTGCAGAACGCAAGCCATTTGGCTGCACCGCACTGAGTCACTTTCAAAGCACAGGGATGCGACATATCTACAACAATATGTCGCATCTCTGTGCTTCCCCCTGCAATGGCGCACAAATTGCCGCCAGGAGCGGGCGCAGGCACCCTTGCACCATCATGCAAGGATGCCTGCATCGTGGGGAGATTGTTTTTGTTCAGGAAGGGTTTCCTTCCTGCACAATAACAATCTGAAATGCCGTTTTTCAACTTCTATGTGTGCTGAATTTGCACACATAGAAGTTGAAAAACATCATTGTTTTAATGATTGTTTGTGTGCAGGAAGGGACACCTTCCTGTACATAAACAATCATTAGACTGATTTCCTCTTTTCATGTATGCTGCAGAATGCATCACGCATTGAAAGAGGGGAAAAACGAGGACAAATGAATACATTTCTCCTCGTTGCACCTCCCTACGCCTCCCCTGGGGAGGCGTAGCATTCACACGCATTTCCAGATCTACGATTCCTCGTAAATCTGGAAATGTGTCCGGTTCTATGGGTGTTGCGCGGGAACAACCACAGTAACACCCATGGAACACCCCTTTCACGCAAGGTGCTGCTTGCAAAGGGGCCATTTTTCAAAGGACAGGAAAAGTCATGCAGTGTGACTTTTCCTTTCCTTGTAAATATGGAGCAGTAAAATGTGCCACCAGTATGTCACAAAATATGAGGCACCGGTAGCGCAAGGGGCTTGTAAATCTGCACCATAGAGAGGAAGAGAGAAAGAGATGTGTGGTTGGAGCAGTAAATGGAGAGAAAAAGTGAGAATACATATAGAGAGAAAGAAGTCAGGTGGGTTAGTGTAAGTTAAAGGCAAGCAAGCACGCAAATTCATAGGAAGAGCTGATTCCGAGCCGAGCCAGGAACCTTGTTTGTCTCTAAAAGCCAGAGCACATTCTGAGCCAATAAAATATTTAGCTTTCGAATATAAAACGGTTTATTTGTTGAATGCTTGTTTTACACAATAGTACATTAGATCACTGCATCGACATCTGTTAAAAGTGATAGTTTTCAAACATTATCTTTTTCCCATCTCCCAAAGCCCTTACAGCACTTCCATGAGTGAACCAAGGAATGTCAGTTAGTCATGTGCACTACATGTCCAATATTGTTACTGTATGTGAAGTACCATTATTGCCTATTAAACTGCAAGGTTTTCATAGCACACACCCTAAAATGATTGCCTTCAAGGTGCTCTTGGATTTGGCGCTCTATTAAAATTAGTAGAGTGGGTGAAGTGATTTGCTTAGGATCACACAATGTGGTGAAGTGGGGAAGGTTGGATTTGAACCCAGGTTTCTGGTAAAACATTGCAAAAGTTAACTACTGTCTGAATAACTCCCCTTGCTCCCTTTTCCCAGCAAATGACAATGCATGGAGATTTATTATTTGGTCACCGAATAGAGGACAATAAGTTCAATAAAAAGAAGTATCATGTTAAATTTATCTGACATATCTCTCTCTCTGTATATATATTCACTGAAAAAACCATAGGTTTCAGGGACATTATAGTTAGTTGGACACCACTTGTACAAAACCAGCTAACTATAACTCGCACACCCGCAATACACTGCTGATGACGTCACATATTACATCATTCATGACATGGTCAGTGACATCACTGATGACATCATCGAGTGAATGTGTGTTTCTATAAATTTTAAATATGTTTTATATATATGCCAAGGTGTATTGAAGAATGAGTGGGTGTATAAGTGTCTGGATGGAGGATTTAGTAGGTGTGTGAGTGACGGTATAAGTGAGTGGTTAAATGTGTCTTACTGAATGAATGGGTTAGTGACTAAACTGTGTGAATGCCTGTATCAGTCTGTCTGTTGTTATGTAAGCTGCTGCATGGGTTGGTCAGTAGCTACATGAGTGTCTATACGGGTTATCGATTGGTTGCCTGAGTATTTATATGGGTGCCTGAGTGTGTGTGTGGGTGGGTGGGAGGTGTGTGAATCTGTGCATAGATGTGTGAGTGGTTGATTCACTGGTGTATGGGTTCAAGAGTGCATGTGGAAACATCTGTATGGGTGGGTGAATATGTGTATGGGTGTGTTGGTGAGTGAATGGATGTCTCAGTGGTACATGTCAAAGTAACTACATATGTAAAAGGCAGTGTATGTGAGAGTTGGAGTATATAAATGACTATACGTGAGAGTCAGGGATTGTGAGAGTGGCTGTATAGATGTGTGTGTACTTGTATCAGTGATAGAGTAAGAGAGTAAGTATGCGTTAGTATCTGTATGAATAAGTGACGTGGTGTGCATATAACTGTATAGGTGAGTAAATGGAAGTGTGATTGGTTCTTTGCATGACTGACTAGGTGTGTGAGTAACTCTGGATGAGTGGTGGTGTGTGAGTGTCTGTATAGGTGTATGAGTGCATATGATAGTGATGTACTAATGAGTGACTGCATCTATGAGTGGCTGTATGGATGAATGAGTGGACGTGTGTGTAGACCTAGGAATCAGTGAGTGGGTATATAGTAACTTGTATTAGTGTGTCTATGGTTTCAAAAATGGTAGCCTGTATTTTAGAGTGGGTGTATCAAAGGTTATTTTAGGGTGTGAGGCGGTGTATCAGATTATCACATGGATGATGTCATCAGTGATGTCATTTGAGATGTCATCAGTGATGTCACTGACCATGTCATGAATGATGTAATATGTGACGTCATCAACAGTGCATTGCGGGGGCGTCAGTTACAGTTAGCTGAACTAACTCTAACGGTGGAATTTCTCTGGTTTTGTACGAGTGAAATGTCCAATTAACTATAACGTCCCTGAAACCTATGTTTTTTTCAGTGATTTTCTAAGGTTTTTTAAATGCTAAATTCTAATTATAACGTGCCTGAAACCTATGGATTTTTCAGTGAAATTTAAAGGTTTTTTAAATGCTAATTGTTAGACCTGGCACATTGGCGTGAGTCTCCCTTCCAATTTTTGCTGTGCTTCATGTATTTTTTGCTGGGGTTAGTTGCTCAGGGCACTGTGCCACTGCTGTCCAGTGCCACAGTGCAAGTGCTCCCTATTGTAAATTGAAGTATGATTTGTGATTCCATGATTGGTTGGTTTAGTTTACTTGTCAGACCCTAGTACAGTGCACCAGGTGTGCCCAGGGCTTGTAATCCAAATACTGCTGATGGGCTTGCAGCACTGGTTGTGCCACCCACAGATGCAGCCTGTAAACATGTGTCTAAGGTCTGCCAATGCAGAGCCTGTGTGCAGTCTGGCACTGTCATGCTGACTGGGCAAGTGCACCCACTTGCCAGTCCCTAAACCTTCCCTTTTCTTCATATCAGACACCTCTATGGTAGGCCGAAGGGCAGGGTGCATTGTAAGGATAAGGTAGGACATGCCCTGGTGTGTGTGGCATGTTCTAATAGTGAATTACAGCCATTTTCGTTTTTCACTATTGCAAGGCTACCTGTTCTCCATAGGCCAGAATGGGAAGTTTGCTTATTACATCTCATAATCCTAACTGACTCAGAGAACATGGTGGAAATTCGAATTTAGTATGCCTGAACTCAGGATGATAAAATACATCTTTTAGTGAAGTTGGTTTTAACATTCTGTGTTTGAAAATGCCAGTAGGCATTTTCTTGTCTAACCATTCAAACCTGCCTCTGCCAGGCTGTGTGTTTTCCTTTGTCTGGGGTTTGAGTGACAGGGCTGGGGAATTCCAGGAGACAGGGTGAGGTGCCCCAGTGGTGAATAGAGAGATCTGCATCCAGATGGGTGGGAGGAGTTGCACCTGGGACCTGAATAGGGCTGTGCCTGCCTTCCACAATGCTGGCTCCACCTCCTGGGGAGCGGCTGATGTCTCTGCCCTGCACAGTGAATGAAGAGAAGGAATCCTGTCAACAAAGTGCTCCAGAGCTGTACTTGCCTTCCACAATGCCAAACTATCCCTGAACCTGGGGGATTGGCCTGCAGTGGTTGCCTTACTGCCAAAGAGAGGAGAAAGGAACTTTGTGTGTACTTTTGCTCAACTTGTGAAGGATCTCCAAGGGCTTGGAAAAGAGCTTGCCTCCTGCTGAAGTCTCAAGAACAACAGACTTCATCCCCCAGCTCCCCAGAGTTCTTTGGAAGTGCCTGATGCTGTTGTTGGGCCTTCTGAGGGACTGCGTGTCGCAAGGAGCTGGAAGCGCGACTCAAGAAGGAGAAGCGTGCCGCCGTCGGAGCTGTTGTCGTCGCATCTCGTAAAGTGTGTCGCCGCTGCAGCATCGCATCGAGCTGAAGCTTCTCGCATCATCCAGGAAGTGTCTCGCAACGCCGAAGAAGCGTGTCACCATTGCAGCCATCGTAGCTGACGCATTGCACCGCATCAAGAGAAGAGTCTCGCATCGAGGAAGAAGCGTGTCGCCATCGCAGCCATCTTAGTTGTCGCATTGCACCACATCAAGAAAAGTGCCTTACAGCCACGGAGAAGCGTGTCGCCGTCGGAGCTGCTGTCGTCGCATCGCATAAAGGGGTGTCACCGCTGCAACATCACATCGAGCGGAAGCGTCTCGCAAACGTCGGAGAAGAGTGTCGCTGCCAAGGCTGCTGTGGTCACATCGCGTAAAGTGTGTCGCCGCTGCAGCTGAAGCATCGAGTCGAGTCTTCTCGCAACATCGGAGAAGCGTAACGCATCTGGAAGATCTTCACGTCTTTATTTCTTTGCCCCAAAAACTTCATCGCATCAACATCGTTGCAACACTTTCGTTGCCCTGCGTATCGCATCTAAAAGGTACATTGACTAAAAGTGTCGCATCTAAGAACTTAAGAGAACTAAGCAAAATTCTACCATCTAAAGTAACAGTATTGTGTGTTTTTGTCGTTTAATGGTCTTGTGGTAAATCTATATAAAGAATAATTATTTTTTATATAAAACCTGTGTGGTGTCCATCTGTAGTGTTAACAAAAATCCGATTGGCCGCACTCTGCTAGTCCTACCAGCGTGTTACCCCAAAGAATTGTGGTCCATGAAGTAGCGTCGGCGGGTACGCCTATGCCAAAAGTTTAAAATGAAAATAAGTGTCGCGTTAGCCATCCCTGGACACGTGTTTCGAGGTAGTTGCCTCTCGTCAGCAGGGAGTAGGTATGTGTGTAGGGTTGCTGCGTAGGCTGCCAAAACATATTCTCAGGTAAAGTACCACTCAAGGCGCGCAGGTGCGTAGCCATGGGCTCGTCAGCCCCACCGGCTCAAGGGAGCCTGAATGTAAACAAAAATCCGATTGGCCGCACTCTGCTAGTCCTACCAGCGTGTTACCCCAAAGAATTGTGGTCCATGAAGTAGCGTCGGCGGGTACGCCTATGCCAAAAGTTTTAAATGAAAATACCTACCCCTCTGCTGAGCAGAGTGCGGCCAATCGGATTTTTTTTTTCCATCTGTAGTGTTGTCACTTGATTACTGTATGTGTTCACAAATGCTTTACACACTGCCTCTGAGATAAGCCTGTCTGCTTGTGCCAAGCTACCAAGGGGGTGAGCAGGGGTTATTTTAGGAGTGTACCCCCTTACCCAGACTAGAGGAGAGGGTCCCTATTTGTCACAAGTGCATACCTGTGCCAACTAGAGACCCCCAAGTCTAACACTAATATTTATCTATAACATCCCTATTAAGTCCCCTTGAATCCTGAGGGTCCGTGGGAGCCAATTAGCCCACAAGGAACTTCCAGTAAGTGCCACAGAGCTGCATTGCAGAGTGGTGTAAAAAGGGCATGGCCTCAGACCACCTCTTTGCAACTCAGCCCTGTGGCGCATACTGGAGGTACCTGGTGGGCTAGTTGGCCCCCAGGAACCCCCAGTATTCAAGGGGAATTTATTCCCCAACTTACAACGCGCCAGGAGGTGCGTTTGCTGAGTGCTGCAGGGAGGGGACGGGACTCAGGCGCAATGCCGGCTATTTTATTTTTGTTGAGGGGAGCTGTGTGGCCCCCCTTTTTTTACAATATTTTGGGCCCTGAGGACCCCATCCCCCAGAGCCTGACCAATTTTTGTACTTTAAAAAAACAGGAAGGGGGCCACGTGGCCCTCCTCCTGAGGCCAATTTAGGCCCTGTGTGCCCCATCCCTCGGGGCATAGCCACAATTTAAAAAAAAATTATTTTGTATTATTTAAGGAGGGGGCTGCATGGCTCCCCTCCTGAGGCCTCTATTGGCCCCGGGGACCCCATCCCCTGGGGTCGGCCTTTCCTTTTTTAAATTTTATTTTTAATTAATATTACGGGGGAGGGGGCTCCCCTCCAGGGATACTTCTGGCCCTGGGGACCCCATCCCCCTGGGCCAGCCCTTTCCATTGGGGACCGTGAGGGGAGCCCCAATGCCCCCACAGTCCCAGCGGCTCCCTGCCTCCTGCGGGAGCCGGCATTGCTTTTCCCCATGTGAAGCTGCTGACATGCAGCTCCCCTTGTGGAAAAGCAATCTGGTTTGGATTTTGAAAGCGAACGCAGGTTTCCCTGCTCTCGCTTTCAAAATCCAAACCAGTGTTTACTATGAGAGGGTGGGAGCCGCACGGCTCCCGCCCTGCCATAGCAAACAGCAGTGTCCCAGGGGTGGGCACCCCGAGACACTGCAGAAGCCGGCCCTGGGGGGTGGCGGTCCCCAGGGCCATGTAGGGCACCAGGAAGAGGGCGGCGTTGCCCCCCTCCCTACTAGTGCAAAGCCCCAGGGAGGTGGTGGCCCCCGGGGCATGGCGCATTTAAATACAGCTAGCCTGTGAATGGGGAGGTGGTGGTCCCTGGGGCGTGTCGGGGGGCTCGAGCCACGTGAAGCTGCTGACATGCAGCTCCCCTTGTGGAAAAGCAATCTGGTTTGGATTTTGAAAGCGAAAGCTGGTTTCCCTGCTCTCGCTTTCAAAATCCAAACCAGTGTTTACTATGAGAGGGTGGGAGCCGCACGGCTCCCGCCCTGCCATAGCAAACAGCAGTGTCCCAGGGGTGGGCACCCCGAGACACTGCAGAAGCCGGCCCTGGGGGGTGGCGGTCCCCAGGGCCATGTAGGGCACCAGGAAGAGGGCGGCGTTGCCCCCCTCCCTACTAGTGCAAAGCCCCAGGGAGGTGGTGGCCCCCGGGGCATGGCGCATTTAAATACAGCTAGCCTGTGAATGGGGAGGTGGTGGTCCCTGGGGCGTGTCGGGGGGCTCGAGCCACGTGAAGCTGCTGACATGCAGCTCCCCTTGTGGAAAAGCAATCTGGTTTGGATTTTGAAAGCGAAAGCTGGTTTCCCTGCTCTCGCTTTCAAAATCCAAACCAGTGTTTACTATGAGAGGGCGGGAGCCGCATGGCTCCCGCCCTGCCATAGCAAACAGCAGTGTCCCAGGGGTGGGCACCCCGAGACACTGCAGAAGCCGGCCCTGGGGGGTGGCGGTCCCCAGGGCCATGTAGGGCACCAGGAAGAGGGTGGCGTTGCCCCCCTCCCTACTAGTGCAAAGCCCCAGGGAGGTGGTGGCCCCCGGGGCATGGCGCATTTAAATACAGCTAGCCTGTGAATGGGGAGGTGGTGGTCCCTGGGGCGTGTCGGGGGGCTCGAGCCCCCCAACATGATTTTTTTTAAAAAGAGAAAGCCCCAGGGAGGTGGCGGTCCCCAGGGATGCAGGGGGGGCTGCATTTAATGTGCAACGCCTCAGGGAGGTCGTGGTCCCTGGGGCGTGTGGGGGGACTCGAGCCCCCCCAAATCATTTTTTTTTTTAAAGTGAAAGCCCCGGGGAGGTGGTGGTTCCCGGGGGTATAGCAGAGGCTGAATTAGACAAATACTAACAGCTCTCTTTGTGGTAGTGTGGTTGAACAGTTAGGCTTATCAAGAGGGTGTGTTAAGCATTTATTGTATTCACTCAATCAAGGCTGATGGCACACGCTCAGAAACAGAACCCTACAAGTGAGATCCTCAGGACGCAAGAGTACCTCATCCTCCCACCAGCAATGCGCCAAGAGGCATGTTTGCGAAGTGGTGTAAAAAGGGGCATGCCCTCGGACCTCCTCTCAGCAATCCCACTGTGTGGGGCTTACTGGAGGTACCTGGTGGGCTAGTTGGCCCCTAAGGACCCATACGATTCTAGGGGACTTTATCCCCCAACCCAAAACCCCCTTTTTTTATATTTATAGGGGAGGGGGGCAGTGTGGCCCCCTCCCCACGCTTATTTCTGCCCTGGGGACCCCATACCCCGGGACCCGGCAAAGCCTTTTTTAATAGAAGGGGGGTTACGTGGCCTCATTTCCCTGGGCCACTTTTGGCCCCGGGGACCCTAACCTCCGGGCCCTGCCCTCCCTTTTTAAAAAATGTTTTTTACTTTTATGGGAGCAGGCCAAATGGCACCCTCCCAAGCCGCTTTTGGCCCCGGGGACCACATCCCCCGGGGCTTGGCCAATCCTTTTAATTTTGTTTATTTAGGAGAGGGGGCCTAGTGGACCCACTCCCAGGCCATTTGTGGTCCCAGAGACCCCATCTCCCAAGCCTGGCCTCACGGGGGGAGCCCCAATGCCCCCGCAGTCCCAGCCAGCTCCCCGCCTCCTACGGGAGCCGGCATTGCTTTTGGGCAAGGGAAGCTGCTAACATGCAGCTCCCCTTGTCCGGAAGCAATTCTGCTTCTGGGGGCCCTGGGGGCGTGGCGGTCCCCAAGGCCATGGAAGGCTCCAGGAGGGTGGCTGCATGGCCACCCTCCCAATGTGAAAATAGCCCCAAGAAGTAACGGACCCCCATATCTAAATAAAGTGTGCCCTGGGATGTAGTGGTCCCCAGGGCACTGTGGGGGGACTTGAGCCCCCCCACACAGAGTTTTTAATTGTAGCCCCGGGGAGGTGGTAGTCCCCGGGGCTGTGGGGGGGCCACCTGGCCCCCCGCATTCAAAGCATATAGCCTAGGGGAGATGGTGGTCCCCGGGGCTTGGGGGGGATTGCTCCCTAAAATATTAAATGCCCCAGGGAGGTGGCGGTCCCTGGGTCTTGGGGGGCCCGCGAGGACCCCGCTCCTAATTACCAATGACCCGGGCATATGGCAGTCCCCTGGGCTGTGTGGGGGGAGGAGGCACCTCACATACTTCAATAACAAAGCCCCGGGAAGGTGGTGGTCCCCGGGGCTGCAGGGGGGCACGTGCCCCCCGTGCACTATTATTAAAACCCCAGGGAGGTGGCGGTCCCTGGGGCTGCGGGGGCACCCGCAGCATAATAAGACATTTCCCCCTAGTCCTGCCCCACCTAGGGACTTAAAGAAACAAAGCTTAGGAGCCCGCGCTTCTTTTCTTCTTTTTTTTCGGCTGGACTCGCGCACCCAAAGCGAATTCCGCCGATTTGTTTTTTTTTAATGCTTTTTTGGGCCCTGAGGGTCCTTGTGGGACCCCCTGAGCAGGCCTAGGGGGTCAGGGTGTTTCTACCTTGCCACCTTTTCTTTTTTTCTATCTTTTTTTTAACCTTTTTCTTGTGACTCGTTTTTACCAAGTCACAAGATCGCTGCCAACACTTCCTGGTTTGGAGTGTTGGCAGACAATCAGAATGAAGCTTGTGATCGGGAGGGTTCGCGAACCTTCCTTGGCCCTCAGATATCGATATTTATATTTTTTGAATTTCTCAGCAACTACTGAACAGATTTACACCATTTAAAAAAAGGGTGCTTTCTGAACCAAGAGCTACCTTTTTGCCAAATTTGATGTAATTCCGTTCAGCAGTTCGGGCCGTAGCTGGGTCTAAAGGTACTAAGGAAATTAACATGGGGAAAAAGCGTTTTGGGACCCTCCCTTTTTTCTCGCCCCCACTTGACGAATCACCCCAAAACTTTGAAGACAGGAGCTGACCTGAATGAACAGTTAGTTTTGAAAATTTTGCGAAGATTTGTCTAAAACAGCGCCAAAGATATTGGCAAAATAAAAAACGCTTTTTGAATAGAAACTAGGTCGCAACTATAACTACCTACTGGCGATCGCTAGTAAGTAATTGTAAGACTTGGCCTTTTTGGCTAAAGATCCCTAAACTTTTTGCTTTCCCCCTAGCTTCCTGACATAGACCCTCAGAAGTTGTGCCGTGTGATCGGGGGCAACCAGGAGTAAACTAAGTCTCAAATGCGCTGGGTGCATGTTGAACTGCAGGCCATGGCGTTGGTGAGGAGCGCCTGGTCGTGGTGTGCACAGAGAGACGAGGTGAGGCTCAGATGCGCAGTGTGCGTGTCGTGCTTCAGCCCGGGCATTGGTGAAGAGCGCCTGGACCTTGTGTGATGTGGCGGGTGTGTGTCGGGGTGCAGCCTGGGCATTGGTGTAGAGCGCCTGGGCATCATGTGCACAAACGGAAGAAGTGAGTCACGGACGTGCCGGGTGCGTGTCGTGGTGCAGCCCGGGTGTTGGTGAAGAGCACCTGGGCCTCATAGACACCAAAAGAAGAAATGAGTCTCGGACGCGCTGGGTGCATGTCGCTGTGCATTGGTGAGGAGCTCCGGGAAGAAAAGGAGAGTCTCGAACTTGCAGTGTGCATGTGGAGAGGCAAGCAGAGCTTTGGTGAAGAGCGCCGGATCGTTGTGAGCACCAGAGAATAGGCGTGTCTCGGACGCGTGGTGTGCGTGTCGAAGTGCAACATGAGGCGCTGGTGAGGAGTGCTGGAGTAAGGGGGTGCACTGAATTGGAAGTAAAGTCTCCACAGTGCTGAGGACGGATCTCGGTGTGGAGTGAGATCACCGGAAGGAGGGCCAAGTCATTGGACCCTTGGAGTCAACCGCACCGGCCTGGACTGGCAGCTATGAAAGAGCTGAGCCGCTGGCCCGAGTCCACCGCAACCCGTGATGGAGTTCTGGATCAAGGCCCAAGTCGCTGACGTCAGGGAGAAGAGTGGGGTTGTGCCCCCCCCAGATAATGTGGAGCAACACCTGGGGTGAGGTGCGGGTCCAGAGGGAAACTCTCTCGGCCTCCCAGTTCAGTCAGCTGCGCGAGCCGTTGCTTCGGCTCGGATCCCGGCCCGTGTTGACCCAAGGAGGGGCAGTGCTATGTCGGAATGGGAAGCAGTACTTTTGTGTCATCATTTGATCCATAACGGGGGCACTGTTAACGGAGCACGTAAAACTGTTGTATTACACTTTGCATTATTGCTGCTAACGAACTGTCGTATGACACCTGACCTCATTTGTGCCTGACGAACTACATGCTTGGTGCACTACGCACTGCATTATTTTTCCCTTGCATATTACCTGATTGTAATGTGACACATTGCATTATTTCTTCAGTGCATAGTATCTGAGTATAACGTGGTGCAGTGTATTATTTCTTCATTTGCACTGTACAGGATTATAGCTTGACGCATTGCTTTGTTTCTTCCTGATACAGGGCATGCTGGTGGTGATACGCATTGCATTATTCCTTCAATTGCAAAGTACATGACTGTGGCTACGCATGGCATTATTTCTCTGTCGCACAGTATAAGAGAATATTGTTACACATTGCAGTATTTGTTTCCTTTTGCAACGTGTGATTTTAGCAATACGACTGGCCTAATGTTTTGGAAACGGTTAGAAGTGAGCTTAACTGGTGGTTAGAAGCGGTGGTTGGGATTTGAACCTACCAACCCACTGTAAAGAATACTAACCATTCGTATATGTGGATTTTGTATCGTATAATTGCTTATATAAAGATTATACTCATTTTTATCAAAACTCGTGTGGAGTCTATTTGTGGTGACACCATGAGGTTACTGTGAGCGTGGTTGCACATACTGAACACTCGTGCCTTGGAGATAAGCCTGGCTGCTCTTGCCAAGCTACTAAGGGGGTGAGCAGGGCTATCTCAGATGGTGTCCTTACTTAGCCTAACGTTGAAGCGAGGGGTCAAGGGCGCCCGCCTCCAGGATTTGGTGGTGGCGGTAAGCAATAAGGCAGAGCGGTTGGATTCGACCCTAATATAAAGTAAACGCGTATGTGCAAAATCACTCACAGTAATTGGTGTTCATCATAAATTGATTGCAGACCGCGACCTAACAACATATTGTTTTTGATTTGGTGGTTCTATTGTCCAGTAACCTTTAATCCACATATCATGTCTCAGGGTGACAGCCAGATAGCCGATGAGGCTTAGGCTGCAGAATTAGAGTTTGACATTGAGGCACTGTTTACCTACAAGGTTGATCAGTTGAGGACATTCTGCAGAGCTTTGGGATGTCCCATGAAAAGTAGCTCCAAGAAGGAGGAGCTGCAGGTGGCCTTGAGGGCCTGTTGGGAGGCCAAAGAGGCTCAGGAGACAGGTGATGGTGAGGTGGATGAGGATGACCCAGGGAATGGATTTGGTCCACAGGATTTGCCAGTGGAGGGACCAGCTGCAGGGGCTGGTAGTAGCCATTCAGGGAGGAGTTTTTCACCAGAGGAGTTGGAGGATAACTAAAGGGTCAGGCTGCATGAGTTGGAGGTGTTAAAACTTAAAACTCAAGCAGAGGAGAGCAGGAACACTCACGTTGGAAGAGAAACGGCTTCTCTTGACTCATGAGTTAAGCATGAGGGAACTGGACATGAAGGGTAGACAAGCAGAGTCCAGTGTGATTGGTGGCAGCGCACAGCCAGTGCCAAGTGTGGATGATTACAAGCGGGCACTGGAAGATTGGATAGTGTTCAGCATGGTAAATGATTTGGAGGGGTTATCAGATTTGGCCCCAGGGGAGCCTAGGCTCAGAAATTATGTTCCAGGGTTGCGCCACCCCGGGTTAGGGTGTGGTCTCCTTGATTCCTGGGAGCCTGTATGAGACCTGGACCCCTGGTCATGGGTCCAGGGGCCTGAAGGGGCCCCAGAGAGGGAAGGAGGGCCAGGTGGTGTGAGGAGATCCCAGAGTAGGGAGGAGGAGTAGCTGGCTAGCCCCTTGTCTCCAATGAGGGGGAGGCAGAGGGAGCAGAACATCCAGGGATCAGCAGCACCACCCAGGAAACTGGGGGGGTTCTAGGAGAGCCCCCGGATGGAGGCCTCATGCCTGGTTGCCAGCAGTGTGAGGAAGAACACCTAGCATCAGGAGGGCGTGGGGAGTCTGGAGTCAGAGCTCCTGCCCTCCTGAAGTTTGTGGGTGCCATTCCTAAGTGGCATGCCCACAAAAATAAATGGAAGGTTAAGAGAGGATTGTGCTCCCCAGTGGGGACACAAGGGGAACAGTGTCCAGCCAGTAGGGCTGGGTCCCCTAGGAGTGACCAAGGTAGACCCACTCTTAACCTAGAGGATAGGATGATTGGAGGTCTCCCCAGGGTACCACTCCATGGAGGGGTTGGCATGGGTCCAGCACCCCTGGAGGGGTCACCCTAGCAGGGAGGGATCTATGGAACAGCATTGTTGGCTCAGAGGGTAGTGATCAAGAAGTCCCCCTAGGGGAAGGAAGGCGAGGAACAGGAGGGTGTCCCTGTGGTAGAGGGCCTGCGTCCTGGTTCTATCACCCGAAGCCGGGAAGTCCATCAAAGTAATGATTGGTCTACCCTGGCTTTTGGCTGGGAGGGGGTTGTGCAGAACTTGGTTTTTTTGGCGAAAGTTCCCTAAACCTTTTGCTTTTGCCCAGACCATTTTCCTGACATAGAATAACCAATTTGGATGCTGTGGGTACTTTGCCACTGCTGATCAGTGACAAAGTACCAGAGTTCCCTGTTTAAAATGTAATAGTGATTGGTTGGCCATGATTGGTATGTCTGCCTTACTAGTAAACGTCCCTAGTGATGTGCACTGTGTGTGCAAGGGCTAGTAATGCAAGGGCGCGCAGAGAAGGGAACTCAGGCCTTCAGAGTAGGGCCTGCGCACAGAATGCTAAGTTAGCCTGTTGGGGCGCCCCTGTGGTAGTTCCCAGGTAAACCCTGGGCAGGGTGCAGTGTAGGTAAAAGGCACAACATATACTGAAGTGTGTGCTATGTTCTGACAGTGAAAAACTCTCCATTTCGTTTTTCACTGCTGAAAGGCCATCCTACTCATAGGACAGAATGGGGAGGCTGGGTGTTGTGTTTGTTAGCCTCGTTTCCTGTCAGTTTATAATGGAGAGGTGAAGTCTAGTATGTATGAACTCACAGTGTTATAACACATCTTTCTGTGAAGGTCGTTTTGTCACTGTGTGTTCATAAACCACTCTTTTAGAAAGTGGCTGTGTTTTGTGCCCTGAACATTTATGTGCGTCTCTGAAATGTGGATTGTCTGTCTGGAACTGAAAGGTGAGATGAGCTGGGAGAGGTCTTTACCCAGGGAGGGGTTGTGATGGCACCAGGCTGTCCTGCATATGGAGAGTAGGGGGAGGAGAAGCCCGGGAGGTGAAAAGGCCTGGGCTGGTGCTATAAACCAATTGACCCATCTCCTGCTGTGTGATTAATGATCCAGACCCCCAGTATCAAAGGGAGAGAGGTGACACTGGGAGGGAGACACCCAGAACTGATTTAGGGAGGGGGTCAGGGTCCCCTGAGCACGAACGAACTTCAAAGACAGTAAGGCCTGTAACTATGAGAGCTGAAGCCCCTCAACGTTGGAATTAAACAGATATAGATTGGGACTGAAAAGGCTTGGACCCATTCTATGGTTAAGAGGAACCTCTGCTAAAGAAGGAGCAACTGAAGAGACTGCTGTGGATAGACCAATCCTTGCTTCATGATCTGGGGCTGGTATGCAGTTTGCTGTTCTAACTAAGGGAGAGGCTGTTGGGACTGTGCTTGGAGGCGCTGGGTTCCCCTGCTTGAAGAAGACTGTGCTTTGTGCTGTGTCTTGTAACCCCCAAGGGCCCGAGTTGAGCTGGCTCCATGTTTGGAAATACAGGATCATAAAAGTTTCCGGAGATGTCCCAAGCAACGCAGTGTGCGCGTGCTTTTGCAGCTTGAGACCCTCAGAAGTTGTGCCGTGTGATCGGGGGCACGCAGGAGTAAACTACGTCACGAACACGCTGGGTGCGTATTGAAGTGCAGGCCAAGGTGTTGGTGAGGAGCACCTGGTAGTGGTGTGCATGGAGAGACGAGGTGAGGCTCGGACGCGCAGTGTCCGTGTCGTGGTGCAGCTCGGGCGTTGGTGAAGAGCGCCTCGGTCTCGTTTGCACCAAATGAAGAAGCGAGACTCGGACACGCTGGGTGCGTGTCGGGGTGCACCCAGGAAGTTGGTGAAGAGCGCATGGGCATCGTGTGCACCAAAGGAAGAAGTGAGTCTCGGACACGCTGGGTGCGTGTCGTGGTGCAGCCCGGGTGTTGGTGAAGAGCATCTGGGCCTCGTAGGTACCAAAAGAAAAAGTGAGTCTCGGACGCATTGGGTGCGTGTCGTGGTGCAGCCAGGGTGCTGGTGAGGAGCGCCTAGACATTGTGTGCACCGGGAAGAAAGGGAGAGTCTCGAATACACGCAGGGTGTGTGTTCAGGTGCAAGCAGAGCTTTGGTGGAGAGCGCCAGATTGTCATAAGTAACCCTGGGCGTAGTGGACGTAAAGAGGCTACGTGAAGCAATACGGAGTGGGGGCAAATCTACGCCCACCTGCACACTTCGCGTAGCCCCACTACGCCCCTGCCCACCTCCCTCCTGCCTTCATTTTACAATGATTAAAATCATTAGATAAAGAAAAATGACTTACCTGAGCTGCCACGTCCCGGGGCTCCATCTTTCTGCTTCCTGCATATCTTCTTCCTCACAAATGCGCATGCGCGGGTGTCAGGTAAGTCATTTTTCTTTATCTAATGATTTGAATCATTCTAAAATGAGGGTGGAAGGGAGGCGGGTGGCGGGCATCTCTGCTCCGCCACGGGGTGTGCGTAGTCTGCACCTGCTACGCCTACTTTGCGCAGCACGAAGTAGGTAGTACTACGCACACTCCGTGGGCGGAGCAGAGCACTGCGCCCACCCTTAGTCGTGAGCACCAGCGAAGAGGCGAATCTTGGACGCACGGTGTGCGTGTCGAAGTGCAACCTGAGGTGCTGGTGAGGAGTGCCGGAGTAAAGGGGTGCACCAAATTGGAAGTAAAGTCTCCACTTTGCTGAGGGCGGATCTCGGTGTGGAGTGAGACCACCAGAAGGAGGGCCAAGTCATTGGGCCAAGTCATTGGGCCCTCGGAGTCAACCACAGCGGCATGGAACGGCAGCTACGAAAGAGCTGAGATGCTGGCCCGAGTCCACTGCAACCTGTGACGGAGTTCTGTGTCAAGACCCAAGTCGCTGATGTCGGGGAGAAGAGTGGGGTCGCGTCCCCCCGTAACGCCTGGGGTGGGGTGCGGACTCGGAGGGACACTCTCTTGGCCTCCCAGTTCAGTTAGGTGCGCGAGCCATTGCTTCGGCTCGGATCCTGGCCCGTGCTGACACAAGGAGGGGCAGTGCTGGGGCTGGAGTGGGAAGCAGTACATTTGTGTCATCATTTGATCCATAACGGGGGCACTGTTAACGGAGCACTTAAAACTGTTGTATTACACTTTGCATTATTGCTGCTAATGAACTGCCGAACTGCCGTATGACACCTGACCTAATTTGTGCCTGATGAACTACATGCTTGGTGCGCTTCGCACTACATTATTTTTACCTTGCATATTACCTGATTGTAATGTGGCACATTGCATTATTTCTTCAGTGCATGGTATCTGAGTATAACGTGGCGCAGTGTATTATTTCTTCATTTGCACTGGACAGGATTGTAGCAGGACGCATTGCTTTGTTTCTTCCTTGTACAGTGCATGCTGGTGATAATACGCATTGCATTATTCCTTCAATTACAAAGTACATGACTGTGGCACTACGGATGGCATTATTTCTCTGTTGCACAGTATAAGAGAATATAGTTACGCATTGCAGTATTTGTTTCCTTTTGCAATGTGTGTGATTTTAGCAATATGACTGGCCTAACCTTTTGAAAACATTTAGAAGTTAGCGTAACTGTTGGTTGGAGGCGGTGGTTGGGATTAGAACCTACCAACCCACCGGAAAGAATACTATCCATTCTTATATGTTGACTTTGTGTCGTGTGGTTGTATCGTATAATTGCTTATATAAAGATTGTACTCATTTTATCAAAACTTGTGTTGAGTCTATTTGTGGTGACCCCACGGGGTTACTGTGAACGTGGTTGCACATACTGAACACTCGTGCCTTGGAGATAAGCCTGGCTGCTCGTCCCAAGCTACTAAGGGGGTGAGCAGGGCTATCTTGGTGTTCTTACTTAACCTAACGTGGATGCGAGGGGTCGGGGATGCCCGCCTCCAGGGTTTGAGTGGTAAAAGCTGCGTGTTAAAGGCTTGACACACTAGCCAACTCTCTGCTTCAATATTGTTAACTTTACTTCTATTCAACAGTCTAACAGTCAAAAATGTTGTCTTGAGGTTAATCAAAAAGTCAGCCAATCTTGCACAGCTAAAAATCTTCCACTGACTCCCCATTCAAGAAACTGTGTGTTCATATTACTATAGTCATCACTTTAGTAGCTATTTGTTTTGGTGAAGTGATACTTACAGGGGAAATACAGACATCAAAGTGTGCAATTTATGCTCAGTGTGATATTACCCTCCCAATAAGGAATGGGGGATAAAGCAATAAAGCCTCACTTATTTTCCTTTTGCGACCTACAAAACTAAGAATTTTATATATTTCTCTGCACAACAAATGGCTGTTTTCCTGTCAGATTTTTAAGCATAAGGTTAGCACAGTGCCATACAAGCCAAGCTAAAAAGTGAAAAAACCTGTTGCCAATTTATATTAAAAGACTTTAAGTACAGAATTAGCGAGTGCCATCCACACCAAGCTGAAAAACAAAAAAACACTTTTACCATTTCAGGTACAGTATTACAGCCAGTGCTTAAATTGAGCCAGTGGTGTCAGATGGTTGGCACTGCCACTTAATTGTCAACACTGGCACTTATGACAGTTTGCCACAAGGTGGCATTGCTTGTACTTGCTTATTCATTCAATTTAAATTAAAACTGACTAATAAGTGCCTCACAAGCCATTATTATAGCTTTGGAGGCCTGGAAGAATCGGAATCGTCATGCTTGTAGGAGTGTGATGGTTAATAGTTGTGCTGGCACTATCATAGGTAGCATTGGTAAGGGGAATGGTTGTGCAAGCTGAGGTGGCCTCCTGACGAGGACCCTGGAACTTTTTTTTTTTTTTTTTACAAATTAAGCACTGTACACAGCTTTGCATTGGTAAAATGCCTTCCAGGTCAACCTGGAAAGGCGGAGACTGGAAACAGGCAAATATATTGGACCTTCAAAGGTCCTGTACTGAAGCCTCGATGAAAAGAGCCTCTGGAGATTCAAACACACTCGCAAATTACTGTTTGCACTCGACGTAGTCCTAATTATTAGTGGTGTCCTCATAATACGCTACATGGATCTTTCCCCTGATAAATTAGGCAGGCCCAACTTGCTACAATTTATCGGGTGAAAAATGATTGGCTACTACTGCGCTGTGGGTTTTGTGCGGAAAACGCCGCATCAGTATGTTATTCTGTATAATATTTGCACCATATAAATCGAGTATTGTTATTTATTAGGAGCAATAAACATCACGGAAATACTGAAGCACTCATGATATCAATGCCTAGTGTTGCAAAGTCAGGGTTTGCGCTCTTCCACTGCTACTTGCCTTAACACTGGGTTGATTCTTTTTTTTGTTGGGGGGGGGGGGGGTGCATTAATCACTCATAGGTAGCGATAAACCATACATGTGTTTGTGACGCATTGAGCATGTGGGCATTGTTAAATGCTCCCTCGTTGTTCTATGCGTTTGTCATTACGCCATCAGTTCTCTTCTGTGATGCGGGTGTGGGATCAACAATATCGGTGCGTTTGGGAAACCCCCACAGAAGATGTCCTACGCCCTACCCAGTATAGGGTTAGCCGCTGTCCGATTATGGGGCCTGTCCTGTACCAAATGCATGTTTCCAAGCAACTGCTTCCCCGAGCTACCTCCATGAATGCTGACTTGAAAGGTCTGGCTGTAGACATATAATATGGCCGAGAAACAAACAGGAACCAGAGACGCTTTTGAACGCAGCCATTAAGCAAGCGCGCCTGCCACGTCTATAATGTAATATTCAGTCCATCATGGCAGCATTCTCGCGGCGTGCTCACCTGTCTCCGCGGCCGCCACGGTGATGTTGTACCACGGCGCTTCCTCTCTGTCCAGAACCTTCTCCGTCCTAATGGCTCCGGTGGTGGCGTCGATGCTGAAATACTGATCCCCGTCTGCACTGCGGTCAATAAAATATCTATTTGTGGAAGGAGACAAAGATTAAAGTTGCATGAATCTACAGGATTTCCGCGTGCTTCTACAAGAAAATGCATTTTGTGCAGAGGAGTCCAGACCTTAGAGTTCAAGACATTAGCAAAACGGAGCGCAGGGGGTCTGGTTTCCCTGTCATATAACACCCCTGACATACAGTACGATACAGTGATTGTCCATTTCACGTGATTTCCATTAAAAATATATATATATTTCTGGTTTTATAAAAGTCAGGCTGCTGCTAAATTTATGCTTTCTACTGAATACATTAGCCCTATTTAAACATGCATGAGCAGGGCATAAAAAGGCCAAAGTGATTGAAAAACGTTATACTTTGTTAATTACATGTAAGTCAATACGCTGTTGGTGGCAAATTCCCTTTACTGGGATGCGGTGTAATCTTCCCTGCGAGAGGCTTAAGCTACAAAGGCCTTGAATGTCTTGGCACAGTGTAGGGAGGTTGAACTGGGGCCAGCGCGCCGTGGCCCACGCTGGAACTAATCACCTTTGCCCAAAAGCCCTCGTGTCGCCGATTGTTTGCAGCCAGAAAGCACGGAGCGAGGAACAAGGGAGAAGGGGGCGGGGCCACGGCCGCGCGCCACTCTTCAGCTTTTG
This sequence comes from Triturus cristatus, assembly GCF_964204655.1. Taxonomy (NCBI): domain Eukaryota; kingdom Metazoa; phylum Chordata; class Amphibia; order Caudata; family Salamandridae; genus Triturus; species Triturus cristatus. The sequence goes on from NC_140588.1 coordinate 116,257,620, forward strand.
AGATGCTTCTAGGAAATAAAACAGAGTGCCCGGGATGTTTTCGCATGCAGCATAATTCCATGTAATTTGAAAGGAGCAGAGATTAAGTACCTATGGTGTTCAACAGGTCCAGTTACAATTGGGGTAAGGGATCATGCTGAGGCATGTAGGGCCATATTATCAAGAACGGGCGATAACATTATCGCCGCTTTAGCGGCAGGAAACTGCAGCTAAAGCGGCGCTAAGGGGCTTGATAATATGCCATACAGAATTCCAATAGAAGCCCAGGTTCTGGTGTGAAGGAACACAAACCTGGGCTGCTATTGGAATTCTATAGGGCATATTATCAAACCCCTTATCGCCGCTTCCTGACGCTAAAGCGGCGATAATGTTACGCCCGTTCTTGATAATATGGCCCGTAGACTTTTTTATTGTTCACTCTATACAATTCTATACACTGTGGGGCATATTTACAAACCCCTTGTGCCACCCATACGTCACTTTTCCCATGTTAAAAAAGAGGCAAAAGTGGCTCAAGGGGCTTGTAAATAAGCCCCTGTGTTCGTTTATTGTCAGTTAATAAAAATCATTACAATCAAAGAATATAAATAAAATACATTGGAATGGTTAAAAAGATAATAGATTAATAAATACATAAAGGAGCAATTCTATTTTTTTCAATCAATATATTGCTGGTATTATGGTGATTTATTTCAGTGGTGTCACAACAGTCTTTCACTAGAATGGCATTTCATTCTATGATTTATGCTTCATATCCTATTTATTTCTTTATTAAAACGACACTTATTTTGCACAAGTAATAATCCTCTATAAAACTATCTTTACTAGTTCTATTTTTCACTCAATATGTCTAGGAGAAAAAATGATTATTGATACTTGCAAAAGCACAATGTACACATTTAGAATCGAACCAACAAATGCCAAGATGCAACAGATTTTTTTCCCAGAACTATTTGGTAGATATTTAAAAACGTATGGGGAGAGTTCCTGACACACCATTGTCTACAAACGGTGTTAGGTTCAGGAGAAGAGTGTCTGTCTCGGAAGATTTCACAGAACCTCAGCACAATGGTTGACTTTGATTTGCATATTACTCACTGATGACTGTCACTTTTCGCATAATTATATCAATAATGGGCCCCGAAACGCGATGAAATAGACGCTTTAAAAATTAACCAATTAAATGATATATATTCCTTTAACACTCTAAGAATGATAACAGTGGTATTTTTGTCTTTCAGATGCGCTGAGCTATGATGAAATCTCTGCGTTTTGCGATTGTCTAAATAACTGGTACTAATTTTATCAATTTCAGAACCTGAAAAGGCAGAGTTGTCCGTGCGCCAGCTTCAAAGGTTTGGCTCTCGGGTTACATAGATACTTTATCACGTGTTTGTATTGATTAGAATGTGCACTCCTTTCAATAAACATCATCGCTCAAAACTTATCGAAAGGTATACCGAGGAGAGTGGATCTATATCATGGCCACAATAATATATGCATCTAATGTATGCATTCTTTATGCATGCTGCTTCCGTCATACATGCGGATGGGTGTCTGTAACCGGGGAGAAGCATTTTCGGAGTAAGTTTTGGTTGTGAAATCATGAAGTAGATGTAGAGGGTCAGCGGTATAGTTGTTGGGCTGGGTGGAGCTAGGTGGGCGAGAGGAAGAGGAGGAGCGAGGACAGGACGCGGGCAGATAGAGTAGGGACAGGGAAGGTGATGGATGCAGCCTAATAAAGTGAGATATAGATGAATCCTGTTGTCTGTCATTATTTGCTGCTGGACATCACAGCTGGCGACGAGGGTGGGATGGTATAGCCCAGTACCCCCACGATCTGGAGAAAACGTGCCCCTGTCCCTTGGTGTGGCCGGTAACGTGAAATAGAGAAAAAAAAAACGTACCCTGCGTCGAGCGCTGAGCCGCGCTGTATCGAGTGCCACCAGAGGACGTGAGAGCAGGAGCGGGAGCCCACCCCGACTGATGCTGGCGGTTCCTGTGGTGACCGGTGGTTATACCGGAGCGGGAAACCACGTGGCTGCATGAGCGCTGCTACGCGCTAAATGACGATCTCACGCCCGATGCGTGAGCAACGGCACGCGTGAGGAAGAAGAACGTCGGGTGCTCACCCCGAGCGCGCTGTGCCAGGTAATGAAGCCTGAAGTGCATGGGATGCACTAGAAGAGTGTTGTGACTGTTGGGAACACTGACGATTAGTGCAGCAGGCTGGCTGAGAGTGGCAGACAAGACCTCGTGGGAGTGAGCAACCCTGAGCGGCGGCCATCTTGGAGTCAGGCGGTCCTGAGTGGGACATCCCCATAAGAAGTATAGGGGCGGCCATCTTTAAGTCAGGCCAGAACTTAAATAAGCACCTGACAAGCCAAGAGAAAGAAGGAAAGTAACCCAGCATCAGCCAAAGGCAAGCCAAGAATAAGTGTGCCCGTGGGAGGACTGGACGAGTTAGGCATGTGTTGTCAGGATGTCGAATGATAGCTGGCCGCAACGTGCTGAAACCACGCCGATCGTGACGAGCGTGTCGCACCTGCGCCCACCAGAGCCGCTACCGTTGACGGTTGGGGAGAGTATGGGCCCCAGATGGCAAGAATTGCTGGAAGATTTTGAGGATTACATTAAAGGGTCAAAGGTGACCGAAGATTCCACATTCCAGGCCACCCAATTTGAATCATCTTACCCCTGGGAGAGAGGAGATCGCCCCCCCGGTTGAATTAAACCCTAGAATTGGTACAAATGAACCAAATGCAGGAGCGGCGTCCTCCCTCACAGAAGGTCTATTAACAACCTTACTTTCAGAAATCAGAGAAAAATTTGCGGTTTCAGAAAACAATCAGTTAAAAATACAAGCAGTATGCGAGAATCTTGAAATTAAATTAAACGCAATCTCTGACAGGGTGGGAGTTGTGGAGGGTGCAGTGGAAAATTTAACAAAACAAGTCGAGAAAAACACTTACGAGATACAAGCACTACACGGAGAAGATAGAGCTCTAAAAGAAAAACTAGAAGTCTTAGAAAATGCCGCAAGAAGGAACAATATCCGCCTCTTAAATGTCCCGGAAGATGCAGAAGGTAGAGACATAAAATCATTTGTTATTAACCTCCTATGTGATATCCACTCCGATCTAGATAAAACCATCTTGGAGGGAGACATACAAAGAGTCCACAGAGACCCTTACTTTAAAAAAGTTGGGAAGAAAAACCCTAGAAAGATCTTGGTCAATTTCAAAACATACACCATAAAGGACAAGATCTTATCAGAGGGACTGAAAGCAGGAGAGTATAAGAGACCGGATTGGTCCTTGCGAATCAGATCGGATATATCCCACTTTACCCAGGAAAAACAATGGGAGCTGGGGAAATCGCTGCAGGAATTAAAAACCCTGGGTGTCACAGCGTCCCTACGCTTCCCAGCATCGTTGAAGGTAATGTGGGATAACAAGATGTACATTTTCAAAGATCCCGATGAAGCAAATGCTTTAATTAATCGAATTAAGAGCTCCTCAGCGAAATAAAATAAAATAAACACTTATATGCCCTGATCCGAGTCTGAGCCTGAAAACAGAGGAATTCCTCTAGTAGTTGAAAGGGAGGTTCCCCTAATGGGTGGGGGGGGGGAGCCCACTCACAATTTAGAAATATTGTTAAGGTTTAATTTGCACTGGGTGGGGAGCATAGGGGAAAAAAATAAAAAAATGTCCTCGGATGAAGCAGCAATCTCCAAAAACATTTTGTTCATCTCTATCCTAATCAAAACACTGAAAAGTACAATTTAGTGTGTAGTCAAGAATGAGGAATTTGGATATAGAAATAATGACTTGGAACGTAAATGGTTTAAGGGTACCCAGAAGGAGAAACAAAATATTGGAATATTTAAGATTGTCGGAGTGTAAGATCTTTCTTCTACAAGAATCCCACCTACTGAGGGAAGAATGGGAGATAATCATAAAGCAGCACAGGTGGATCGAACACTGCATATGTACAAACCAACCTTACACTTCTAAAGGCTCCGCAATTTTAATTAAAAAATCAGCATCGGCAGCGCTGATAGAAAGTGTGGTGGATCCTGTAGGCAGATGGGCGGTCGCAAAAATAAAAATAAAGGGTCATGGAATGTCGCTGGCAAGTTACTATGGCCCCAATTGGGACGATCCGAACCCCCTTCTCTCATTGATACCCCATTTATTAGAAGTAGATGATGACATAATCTTAGGAGGGGACTTTAACTTGGTCTTAAATCCAGGCAGAGATTCGACCTCCTCCAGAGCCATATCTTCCACAGCGAAAATGAGAAGAGCTGTAAGACAATTAATGGTGGATATAAACCTAATAGACATATGGAGCGAGATGCTGGCTAAATCCAAAACGAAAGGTAGTAAATTCACTTTCCATAACAAAAAATGCGGTCATAGATCAAGGATTGATTTTTTCTTAGTTAGTACATTCTTTTTTCGCAATACGGTCCTAGTATCACACGCCCCCCAACACCTGTCAGATCACTCTGCAGTCATGATTAAAGCAGTTTTATGTAAGACTCAGTCATCTCGAAGGTGCACCATAAATAGAACATTACTGTTGGAACAATCTATTATTCAAAAACTAAAAGTAGAAACCAACGAATTTTTTGAAAATAATTTAGATTCTGCAGCAATTCAATCAGTGTGGGATGCATATAAAGCTTTCTTGAGGGGGGTTTTATTAAGCATTAATTGCAACCAAGCCAAGAAACAAAAAGAGATATCAGGAAAGTTAGAAACTGAGCTACAAAAACTGTATGAAATCCTGGAATTGGATGAAGATAATGAGAATATCTTAAACAGCATAAAACTAACTAAGTCTAAATTGAATAATCATCTAGAAGCTATATTAAAAAAAAAATGGGAGGCCAGCAAATTAGCTCACCACGAATATGGGGAAGGTTGTGGCAAGCTTCTGGCTTGGAAAACAAAAACAGACCAAACGAGAAACATGATAAAAGATATACGTTCCCATAAAAACGGGCTCATAGTCACAGAAGAAGCAGAAATTGAGGAATCCTTTGTTCATTTTTTTGAATGTCTATATGGAGGGGAGGGCAACCTGGATGTGGGAGCCATGGAGGATTACTTGAGGGGCCTAGACCTCCCACTACTTCAACAAGAAGATAACGATTTTTTAAATGCTCCAGTAGTATTAGACGAGATAATGCAAGTAATAAACTCCCTAAAAAAAGGAAAAGCTGCTGGCCCCGATTCTATCCCCAATGAGATTTATAATTTACTTAAAGATGAATTAGCCCCAGTTCTCCTTCAGGTATTTAATGCATCTTTTTTTAATGGTGATAATACTCCCTCTTCATGGGATGAAGCAACTATCATACTCCTTTTAAAACCGAATAAAAATCCACGTGAGTGCGATTCATATCGCCCAATATCACTTTTAAACTGTGACCATAAAATTTATTCACAGATTACCACAAAAAGATTAAACAAAGTGTTAGATCCACTTATCCATCAGGACCAAAAGGGCTTCATGAAAGGGAGGCAGCTGAGCCAATTAACCCATGATCTTATTGGGGCAGTCGACCTGGCGCAGACATATAAGGTTCCCTTGGCGGTTATGACATTCGATGCCGCCAAGGCTTTTGACCGGGTCGACTGGTCATTCCTATTCAAAACTCTACAACGTTTTGATCTTGGGGACAGATGTATAACAGCAATAAAGGCATTATATAAGAACCCCTCAGCTAAAATATTTATCAATGGGAACCTGACTAGAGCAATACATATTGGGAGAGGAACAAGACAGGGTTGTCCCCTGTCTCCGTTGCTCTTTAATATGTATATCGAACCGCTAGCCCACAATCTAAGATTATCTCAGAACATCATTCCCTTCAACTGTAATGGGTGGGAAAAAAGATTGGGTCTCTATGCGGACGACTTAATTATATTCACCGGCAATCTGGAAAAATCATACGGAGGGATAAGGCAGGAATTAGAGAACTTCGGAAAGGTCTCGGGCTATCTTCTCAATCAACAAAAAACAGAACTTATGAAGTGGCACATGGATTTTGAGAGCCCCTTCGAAAAAAAAGAGATAAGATACTTAGGAATTCAGATCGTGCAAGACATCAATAAAATACCAAAAGTTAATTTTGATAAAACAACTAAAGAAATAGGCTCCCAGCTACAATCATGGAGAGTGCTCTCTCTCTCTTTTTTGGGTAAATCCAATATTGTAAAAATGTCTATAATCCCAAAATTCACTTTTTTGTTCAACGCTATCCCTCTAGAATTCCCCAAAAAGTGGTTTGGGAAAGTTCAGGGGCTCCTCTCAAGGTTTATATGGGCTGATAAATGTCCGAGGATTGCACGAAACAAACTTAGGAAAAAAAAGGAGTACGGAGGAATCGCAAGTCCTGATCTCTATTTATACATGTGAGCATTCCAATTAAAAAATTTTCGTCAACTAATGCTAGAGGACTGTATGTTCTCTCCTCTATTTAAAGCCCTTACAAAAGATTTCTCTAAAAAAGCTGGAAAGTTTCTTTTCAAATTTGGGAACCCCAAATTTTTCAAAAAGGTAAAGCTTAAGATTTTAAGCGCGGCAATAAAAATTTGGACGCAAGTAAGACGTTTGCTAAAAATCCCATACTATAATGAAGCAGCGCCAATTTGGGATTCTCCTGGTACTCCGGAATGCTTAATGGACAGCTTGGCAGTTCCGTTAAGAAGAGCGGGGATCAACACTTGGGGACAAATTCTATATGAAGGCGATATAATTTCCTGGCCTCATTTATCATCTTTAACTGGAAGGTCGATTTCTAAGTTTAAATACTATCAGCTGTCTAGTTGGATAAGATCTGCCGGCAATGACGTGAATGGCAACTCAAATTTGGCGCACAAGATATGCACTCGCAGTGGTAAAGAAAAAGAAGTGGCTGCCTGGTACTGGCTACTTGTTCAAGGTAGTGAGGATGACCAGCCTGCCTTTATGGAAATTTGGAAAAAAGATCTTCCGGATGAAGACCTTGAAAACATCGGGCAAGTATCTATGTTCTACCTATGGTCCTATGTAAATGCTGCTTCTTTAAAAAAGAATCACATCTTTACAGTGCATAAGGCATACTGGACGCCTCAGAAAATCTCAAAGATGGGAAGTCGAGCCATTAAGAAGTGCCCCAAGTGCGGAGACGAATTGGCCAATGAGGTACACATGTTTTGGAGTTGCCCGGCCTTAACCCCCTTCTGGGATAACATTGGTAAGACCCTTTCTAATATTATGGGTTTTGAAATAAAGCTGTCAATAGTCTCGGTTCTTTTCGGGCTAATACCTAGTGAGTTTGAAGAGCGAAGATTAACCAGAAACCATAAAGCGTTATTTTTTGTTTTGATATTGCTAGCCCGAAGGGAAATATGTATTAACTGGATACTTCCATCTTCTCCCACGGAAGTAGGTTGGGTACATTCCATTCAAAGGATAGCTATGTTAGACCAAGTAGGGACTCATAAGAAAAAAGCCAGAATGTGGGAAATATGGGATAACTCGGTAGAGTTAGGGACCAGGTACACTTAAGGGGAAAGGGAAGGGGGTGAGGAGACTCGAAAGAGAAGTGAGTCTAAATTGTTTAGCTTGTTGATCTTCCCTCTTTTTTTCTTTTTTTTTTTTTTTTTTTTCTCGGTCCGATGATTACCCAGTATGCCCAAGGTAAAGCCCAGGCGTATGGGCTGAGCAGGCCTCTTTATATGGGCAACGTGCATTATGGGCCAATGTAGACTCAAGACAAAGACGCAAACCCACATAAGGAGCTGAAGGTTCGGTTTTTCGGAGGGGTGCCCTTAAGCCGGTAATTACAGGTGTATTCCTTCAGACTCCAACTTGGGTTAGAGATTCGCTTTTCTTGTTTCTCTTTCTTGGAGCATGCTACTTCCAAATGAGGACTAAAAAAAAAAAAAAAAAAAAAAAGAAGATGAGGACAAAGTGATTGCGCTGCGCAATCTCGTCGGAAAACAGATTAGCAAGCTCATCAAGGAACTACCTCGTGCGGACACCGGAACTTATGATAAAGTGCGTGAGGCACTCAACAGAAAGTTTCTACCGAAACGAAATGTGGACTATGAGAGGTACACCTTTCATCAAGCTCGTCAAGGGAAAGAAGAGGTGATGAGTTCGTTCATAACACGACTGTGTCGATTGTCCCGATATTGCGATTTTGATGCTTTCTCAACGGATGATGCCATCCGGTCGCAGATCATTGATGGGTGTCAGTCGGAGACACTGAGGAGGAGGCTGCTGAGGAAAAGTCACAACCTAGAGGAAATAGAAGAGATGACTCGAGTGTATGACCAGGCGGAGGAGCAAGCGAAGAGTATGGAAGCCGGGCGCCCTGAAAGACGGGAGCAAGCATGCCGGGTGCAAGACAGTCACCGACGTAGACACTCGAAGGAGCGCCGGTACCCCTCTAGGCCCTCCTCGCACCAGAGGTACACTGAGCACAGAAGACACGGATCGAGGAGGAAAGACAAGAGGCAGGAAAGGGGAAAGAAGTGTTACCGATGTGGATATGACTTCCCGCACCGAGAAGCGTGTCCGGCCATGAGGCAGCAATGCCGGAAGTGTGGGCGAACTAATCATTTTGAGGCGACTTGTGGTGAATATCGCCGGGAAAGGAAGGATGACGCGATGAGGCCGACTCGTTCGGACACCAGGCGTCACCACGTGAAAGCAGTACAAGATTGGCCAAAGTCGTCCTCCAGCTCATCTCATTCCAGCCGGGAATCGAGGAGATCTCGCTGGGCAAGAAGGTCACCATCTGTGAACTCTCGATCAGGGTCGTGCGAATCCGAGTACACGGTCGAGTATGCCAGTATGGTTGCCGATCCAGACCAATTGAAGACCTACCCCAGACTGGACATCAGTGTGGGCAATCATGACACGCAATTTGTCCTGGACAGTGGGGCATCATTGAATTACATCCCGGTGACGGAGTACAAAAAGATGAAGCCACCACCACCGTTGTGCCCGGCATACGTCCGAGTTTTCACCTGGATGTCCAAGAAACCACTCCCCTGTCTAGGGAAATTCCAAACCACTCTTCGGCACCAGAACAAGTCGATATCTGCTGTAGTACACGTAATTGATGGCCCGGAAGCTGATTGCCTCCTCAGCTTACCGACGGCCGAGAGACTTCGTCTGGTTGAGATCTTATACCATGTCAGTGGGGATCAGGACATACTACACAAATTCCCCAAGCTGTTCACGGGGCTGGGAAGGCTGAATAAATGTCAAGTCCGGCACCACATCAATGAGCAGGTCCGACCTGTCGCTCAACATCCCCGACGGGTACCATACCACCTTCAGCAGGCTGTGGAGGATGAGCTGCAAGAACTGCTCGCATCAGACATCATTGAAAGGACTGATGGCCCCACCCCATGGGTGTCACCAGTAGTCATCGTCCCCAAGAAGAGCACTTCTGGAAAAGTGAGACTGTGTGTGGATATGCGGCTTCCTAACACCGCGCTTGAGCGTGAACGACATCCTGGGCCTCATTTGAGTGATATGATTGCTGCGCTAAATGGGGCCAGAGTATTCTCAAAACTGGACTTAAACAAAGGCTACCACCAGCTGGAACTACATGAACGATCCAGGTACATAACGACGTTTGCGACACACCTGGGTCTATATCGTTATAAACGATTAAGCTTTGGCATTTCTTCTGCTGCGGAGATCTTTCAGGAAGCAATACGCCAAACCATATGTCACATACCTAACACGCTAAACTATAGCGATGACATTCTTGTGTATGGGTCCAACGTCCAAGAGCATGACAAGGCCCTTGATAGAGTATGCCATGCTCTCTTGGACGCCAACCTGACATTGAACAAAGAGAAGTGTGAGTTCCATCGGTCCACACTCAAGTTCTTTGGGCATGTGTTTTCTGGAGCAGGGATGAAGCCTGACCCTGAGAAAGTGCTGGCTTTAAATGACACCAAGAGCCCTCAAGATGTGAGCGATGTCCGTTCCTTTCTGGGCATGGCCAGTTATTGTGCGAGGTACATTAAGGACTATGCTACCATCAGTCATCCACTTCGCACTCTCACCAAGCAGGGACAATTGTTCGACTGGACCCGTCAGTGTGAGCAGGCCTTTCAGGACATCAAACGGGCCGTTGAGACAGCTGACAACTTGGCATACTTTGACCCCAAATGGAAGACGGAAATAACCGTGGACGCCAGCCCGGTGGGCCTAGGGGCGATCCTGGCTCAGTATGACCACGAGGAGGATCAGAGACATATCGTGGCGTATGCAAGTCGCAGTTTATCTGACACCGAAAAGGCCTACTCTCAGCCAGAGAAAGAGAGTCTGGCGGTCGTCTGGGCCTGCGAACACTTCCATGTGTTCATCTACGGCAAGCACTTCACGATGGTGACAGATCACCAGGCGCTCTTCACCATATTTGGAAATCCACGGTCGAAGATGCCACCTCGGATAGAGCGGTGGGGCTTGCGTTTGCAAGAATACACCTACACCATACTGCACAAGCCGGGCAAGTCAGCCAACCCGGCCGACTACATGTCTCGCCACCCGAGACCTGCGCCGGCACCCAAGGCATCAATTGCTGAGGAATACGTCCACTTTGTCGTGGGCCAGGCTCAACCGCCGGCGGTTCCCCTGGAGGCCATTTTGGAAGCGACGGCGCAAGACGTCATTCTTCAGAAAGTACTCAGTCGCCTGCAGACCAACAGGTGGAGAGCTGATGATGATGAGGACCCGGAAGATCTAGCTAGCAACCAAGAATTGCAGGCATTCAGACACGTGAGTGAGGAGCTGTCTGCCACCTCGGAAGGGCTTCTGCTAAGGGATCACAGGATTGTTATCCCGACGCGACTACGACAAGGGATTGCCAATCTAGCTCACGAAGGTCATCGTGGGGTAGTTGCAACGAAGTGGGCCCTGAGAGAGCGAGTGTGGTTCCCGTTATTAGATCAGATGGTGGAACGTACTCTCAAAGACTGTCTGCAGTGTCAGCTTGTTAGCCAAGGAAGTCCCCCAGCTCCCTTGCGAATGACTGAATTACCCAGTGGCGTGTGGCAGGAACTTGCAATGGACTTCTATGGACCCCTTCAGTCAGGGAAATATGTCCTGGCAATTATGGACGAATATTCGCGGTTCCCGATAGCCCAGTTTGTATCATCCACCAATGCGTCGAGCACTCTCACGGTACTGGATGAAGTGTTCGCGGCGTGGGGTATTCCAAAGGTGCTCAAAACGGACAATGGCCCCCCCGTTCAACGGACATGAGTTTAGTGACTTTGCGCGGCACCTGAACTTCACGCATCGGAAAATAACACCCTTATGGCCGCAGGCAAATGGCACCATTGAAAGATTTATGGCCACTCTGAAGAAAACGTTTCAACAAGCGACCTGTGAGAGAAGGGACCTCCAGGTGGCTCTCAATGAGGTTCTCTGGGCCTATAGGACAACTCCACATGCCACCATGGGTAAATGTCCTGCCACCCTAATGCTAGGAAGACCGATTTGGAATAGGATACTCACATGGGAAGGCGCTCTACGAGCAGTCTCACCGATTCGCATGCATCAAGAGGTTGTGTCCGCAGATCGTCGTGGGAAAGAGAGAATGAAATCGAATGCAGACGCCAGAAGGGGAGCACGATCACCTTCCTTCCATGAAGGAGACTGTGTCCTCGTCAAGCAGGAGCAACGCCGAAAAACAGACTGCAGGTTCCGAGCTGAATCATTGACAATCACTCATACGAAGGGTACCATGGTGACCGCAGAATCAGACAGTCGAAGAGTCACCCGAAATGCGTCTTGTTTTCAGAAATGCACGCCTGGTATGAAGAAGTCGCTTCAAAGCCTGAGTGGGCAACCAGAGAGTGAGGTTCGAGGGCAACATGCTGGAACTGCCGAGGGTCTGGGCCCTGGGCCTGAAGGAGATTCCGAGGTGGTGACAGGAACGATGTCACTGAGACCGAGACAGGACATTCGCAGGCCGCGACGACTGATAGAAGAACTATAAACAAGTCAGTCATTTCTTTTCGTTCGTTAAAAAGGGGGAAGATGTAGAGGGTCAGCGGTATAGTTGTTGGGCTGGGTGGAGCTAGGTGGGCGAGAGGAAGAGGAGGAGCGAGGACAGGACGCGGGCAGATAGAGTAGGGACAGGGAAGGTGATGGATGCAGCCTAATAAAGTGAGATATAGATGAATCCTGTTGTCTGTCATTATTTGCTGCTGGACATCACAGAAGAGAAGGCCACGTGAGAGCACCGTTGACTTCAATTGAGTGAGGATTTGGCTGTTGCAGGAACTGAAATGTTTTCTGTTCTCACTAAAATGCACGATGCAGGGGTCAGTGGGAAGTGAACCAGAGTCTAAGCCTCTTACCCAATATCTGTTCCCTTTGTCTCCTCTCGCTAGTAATCTTCCGGTAAGGATGGCAGTGGACCACTCTGCGGACCACGCTAGATTGATAGCTGACTAGCCTAGATTGCTGGGTCTTAATGTTTTGTCAATGATGCAGTTTTCCACTAGAAAAAGTGCCGATGGAGCACTAGTGAAGAGTTATTAGGATGAGCGTGAGTTGGTTAAATCTTATTTAAATTGTGACTGGGGCACTGTGCAGCATGTATGTGGAGGGGTTAGGAATTAGTCAGGTAGAGAGTTCACAATCACATTTTCTCCTTCTCTATGGGAAAGCATCAGGGCTTTCACTATTGACAGTTATTGGAGGAGAGGTGTTACCTTACAAAGAAATGCGGCTGCCCGCAGCCCCCGCAGGGGGCCACCTAAAAGGGCAGCCCTTTAGTGCCATTTGGGCACAAACACCACCCCTCCTAGTGGTTGGACTCAGGGAAGGCGTCACCTAAAAGGTGTAGCACTGATTGGGTTTCCCACAGTGCTGGCTCATCAGGTAGGCAGGGCAGCATAGGTTGGTTACAGCTGCCTGCCCTTGGATCACCCGTAAGATAACCCACCATATTGCATACTTTTGTATGGAAGAAACCTGCAGCAATATTTTCCTATAACAAAAGTTGTGTTGTGTATTTATTTTTTCATGCATGCTCAGACTGTGGGTGGGGTTGTTGCCAATAATGGCACTAGACAACTGGCACTAGCCTGCTGGAGCCTTCTTGCAGACATGATCCCGAAATATGACGTAATCTGAAAGCCACCAGACTTGCTGCAATGGTAAAGTGAGGAAGACAAACCCTCAAGTTCATGTGTTTCAGCAACAATTGCATGTGAGGCATTTCAGTCCCGCAATGTGGCGGTACAAATTGTATGTTTGCTATCAGTAAACAGCTGAAATCCATATTTAGATGAGGCTATGACAGCATCTAGATGGTGACTATCATGTATTGCATGAAACCTTGAGTTATAGGTGAGAGAAAACAGCATGGTTGTGCATTTTGACACCTTGGGCTTTATTATAGAAAGAGCTTCAGAGACACAATGAGTGTGCACTCATTTTGTGTGCCCCTGTACACTTTGGCATTACAGAAGAGGCCATAGACCCTTGTGTAGCCCCTTCAATGATACAGATCACACATGCTCTAAATGAGTGCTGGCACAATCTCAAGGGGGTTTGCGCCCATGAAAATGAAGGAGTCCTTTTCCTTTGTGCACACAACATATCACCGATATGGGCACAGAGGGAAAGAGGTGGTCAGGAGGTGCATTGCCCATGCACCACCAAGAGGTGGAAGGTCTTGGCCAACCCCCCCCCCAGGCACCCCTCAGATAATGGAAATGGGATCTCAGGGATGTCACGGGAGTCTCCCTGCAGTCGGGAGCGATCACTCACTGTGCCAGCCTGCAGAAGAATCTCTATTTTAAATGCAGGCCAGGTTGCCATCTGCACAGTGAAAGGCAGTCCTGTGGCTTCAAACAACCGCTGTGTGTTTCACTAATATGTTATGTTATGATACAAAGATTTATATCGGGCACGCTTACTCATGAGTGTCCCGGCGCGGAAGCCAAATTGAAGACTGTGGGCAGTGACGGCCCGTGTAGGGCGTTTTACCGGGGCGGTGATGTGGCGCAGAGGAGGGGCAGGGTGGGGGGTTGCAAAATGCGGCATACGGTCGAGTTCAGGTAAGTTACGAAAAAAATTAATAAAACGAATTTCGTTGCGCGGCGATGCAGCGCGTGCAACGAAATTCGTTTTATTAATTTTTTTCGTAACTTACCTGAGCTCGGCCGTATGCCGCATTTTGCAACCCCCCACCCTGCCCCTCCTCTGCGCCACGTCACCGCCCCGGTAAAACGCCCTACACGGGCCGTCACTGACTGTGGGGAACCTTGAGTCACTGCCAATTAGATAAACAATAGAGTTTTTAGTCTCTTCCTGAACAGAAGAGGTTCATGATTGCTCCGCAACTCAAGGGAAAGAGAGTTCCAGGCTTCAGCTGCTTTAAAAGATAGAGAACTACCTCCAACTCTAACAAGCCGAAAGCAAGGGATTGATGCCAGATACGGTGAGGCAGAGCGAAGATGTCTTCGGAGGGAGTGGAAACTAAACAGTTTCCTTAGGTAGCGCGGACCAGATCCGTGAAGGGCTGAGTGGGCCAAAGTGAGAGCCTTGAATTTGACTCTTTGAGCCACTGAAAGCCGGTGCAGGTCATGCAGGTGCTTTTTTACGCTAGACCTGCCCGGGATGCCCATCAAAGCTCTGGCCGCAGCATTCTGTACTACTTGGAGTTTTTTGAGCTGGTATCCTGGTAAGCCAATATAAAGAGCGTTGGCATAGTCAAGGCGACTGAGAATCAGAACACGAGTGACCATCTGCTTAGCAGTCCTGGGTAATAGAGGCAGGAACTTCCTAAGGGATTTCAGAGTGCAAAAACATTGACCTGCCAATTTTCTTTATGCTATTCCCAGTGCAGGTTGGGGTTTGTGTTTGCACTGGGAACACTGCATTTGCTGTGATCCAGCTCATCTGTCCCAGTCTGCACCTGGATAGCATACTTAAGGGTGCGCAACAGTGCAGTGTGGGGCAGTGTCCCATACCTGTACCATAGTGCCTGATTTTGTCAGCTGTGCCCCAGAGTTTGCAAGAATATCTCTGTAGCAGCAGTATTAAACCAATGAGTATCCACAGTGTAGATGTTTCATAACTGTGATGTCTTGCCCATACCTTAAACATTTCCTCACTCCCCTCACTAAGCCTCACTTCTCAAATTATCTTTCTCTGTCTCTTACTTTATGCATACTGTTCTCTCTTCACAATTATATTCTGAACAGAAGTAATATTTTTTCTTTCGTACGCACATATGTGTACCATACACTTTCTAAGAAGGATCAGGGCTCAGGCATTTTTCTATCTGACTAATAAAAAGAGTGACAAGGAGTTGTTTGAGAGGTCCAGCACCCACGCTCCTAAGAACATTTAAACACAAATGAGGGGTGCTGTTCCCAAGGGGTGGGGGAGGAGGGATCCAACCGGCCAAGGGTGGATCCAGAGATCTGAGCAGAAGTACTTGGGGGAATCCCAATGATCAAATGTGAATGCCCTCACACACCCAAGGGGGTGTCATGCTTATTCATAGGACGTAACTCCTTGTCTAAATGGTGCTGCAATGCCTGACGTCCCCTCCATGGGGGCTCTTTAGTGGAGACTTTTGATATAGCCACATGGTGAGTGCAAGTGAGTGGGCATGGGTGTAGGGTGGTGCTCAAGTGAATTAAATGAATCTAGGGCAAACCCAAGAAAGATTTAATCTAATGGTCGCCTTGAGACAGTAAAAACAATTGTGCTATCTGTAGTGATGATGCACTGAGATAGTTCAAAAGGTCAATATGTTTCATGCCTCGATGCCAGGAGGGGCAGTGGCATTTCTTCTGCATCAGGTAACTGTACCTACCCTACCATGGGTTATACTGCTCTTGTGTGTAAGCTTTTGACAGGTTAAATATGGTTTTGGGTTGTACACAAGTAAAAGAGCTATGCCACATTTCTGACACAAAAGCTTGCCATTAGAAGACTGTTCAATTTAGTAGATACGCGAATTGTGTACTCAACTACTATACATTATTGTACCGGGCTTATTTGGTCGAATTTGTTCCGGATGTATGAATTATTACAATTATTGTTGAGCGGGTGACGTTGGTCATCCTTTTGGCGAAACTCCTCCCAACTGAAAAATATATATATATTTTTTGAGCAGCTATAATACTTGATTTGTTTATTCTTTCCTTCCTTTTTGGGTATCCCTGCTTGCATTAGTGTGTGATTATGAAGGACACCACCCTCCCGTTACTGAATCTTTGGTATCCCCTAAAGCTTAGGGTAAGGATTTTATTGTTAATAACAGTTGAAACTTGATGACCTGTCTCAAATTAATGTTTGATACTTTGGGTGTTAAATAAATGACTACGTGACGCCCTGCGGTCTTAGGTGTAATGACGCCCCCTCCTATTTTATGGGGGACCGACCATATGAACTGCTTGCACTCACAAACCACTAGTTATCTTAACTAGCTGCATGTGTTGGGAAGGGTGTTACTCATTCATGAGGTGCCTTTGATAATAATACATGCAGTTTATTATAGAATGGGTACTGGTGTGTACATGAGAAGTGAATTATGTTTATAAACTGTCTCTCTCTCCAGTTGCTTTTGCATTTTCCTTGATATAAGTGAATGACGGAATACAGGCAATAGCATCCCAGGTGGGACTCAATTGGGTTCACTTATAAGTGCACTGTCTCACATTAGTGTCTAGAATATTGGTAGGCACCTGCAACTAGTTGATAGGGCTCCAATAACCGTGATGAATGCGCCAGACCTAGTAGGCTAAACTATATGGGCAGAACATGTTGGTTACTTTAAAGATGGACTAGAGTCATTACCTTCTTAGGTTTCATCACTCAATTTCTTTTTATTATACCTAAGGTCCTCAGTAATAAAGGTGATAACCGAGGAACCTGAAGGTATTTTTATTGAACTGGATCCCAACCT
Organism: Triturus cristatus; assembly: GCF_964204655.1. Lineage (NCBI taxonomy): Eukaryota > Metazoa > Chordata > Amphibia > Caudata > Salamandridae > Triturus > Triturus cristatus. Next base: position 116,274,592 of record NC_140588.1, read on the forward strand.
TGTCCTGAAAGTTTTATGTAAGAACTCCCTCCTACCGTCAAGTCTTCGCGGAGGTTGAGTCCTCCCTGGTAGCAACATCTTATTAGCGTGGGGAGTGGATGCCTATGATGAAGCATGACATGATAACGTGTGTGAGGCATCCTCTTCCATTAAGGATGGCCTCCCTGTCCAGAAGGGTCCCACGAGACCTGTAGTCGGTAGCTTCTGAACTCTATGCCGGGCTCTTGCTCGGTGTTTTTGTTAGGCAACTCATTTCTTTTGTGGTTAATTTATCGTGCTCGGGAAGATACTAGGGTTGCTTGTCTCTTCCTCGCTCTCTCTCTGTGTGATTTATTTCTTATGCGCTTCATAAATAATTTACACTTTGACTCTAAGTTAAACCTGTTTGCTTTTTTGCCAAGCTACCAGATGGTTAAGCAAAAGTTAATTTAGCGACTTTTGTGGTTCACCCAAACAAGGGTTGTGGGTTTTGCCTGAGTGGGGCTTTCACCCCCTCAACCAATACCTTGATTTCCTACATTTCCCTAAGGTATTAATGCACCATGTAATGCCAAAGGATTTACCTCACCTTATGGAAGTGTGAGCTCTGATGACAACTTTATTATGATTAACTAAAGTGAGTTCCTTACACTCTCACCTCTTAAGCCCAAATGAAGTTGAACAGATCCCAGTTTTGAATATGAATAAGCAAGGCTTTACATAAAAATATAAGAAGTTATTACACAAAATATCATTTATAAACATTAACGAAAATTAGATAAGCTGAATATCAGAAAATTTTATGAAAGCAACCAAAAACCTAGTAATCTGAAAAATAGACACAGATTATTCAAACTGGCATTCAGATTTACAGCCAAAACACCCTGGCTTGCCACAAAAGAAAGATTACATGTGTAGATTCACTCATGTGTACATTTTCTACTGCACCTATGTGCAAATCTAAATTTTTTGCTATTAACCATTTCTGAGTGTAGATTTACTCCTAATTGTAAAAGTCTCCATCCCTTGGTGGAACCTCCTACAACATGATTTACAAGTGGAAAGTTTATACTGGTAAGTTTTCACTTGCAGATGGAGATCTCCGGCACTGTAGCAGAGATCTCCCTATGGGAAAGTACAGGGAAAAACATAAGAGTTTATTATTCTTTATGAAAATGATTAAACTATTTCAATATAAAACATAAATATAAAATATTTTAAATATTCCGATAACTAAAAATAAAAAGGTTCTGCATATTAATTCATTAAATTAAATATGGATGAAATAATTAAACAATCAAAGCACATTTTGGTAATTTATAAATAACATTTCTTAAAGAACAATGAAAAAAGTCCCAACCAAAGTAAAATATTTATTTTCTTTATTATGTATTATATTTTCTTACAAAATTATGTGTTGATTTGAATGAAATTATTTTTTCAAAAGTTTATTTACTTACACATTAAATTAAATTTAGTATTGCATTTTAAAGTAATGAAATAATTATTTAATATTTATTTATATATGTTCAAGCTTAAACTTGATTTTCTAATAACTTTGGCCCCATTTGAGGAATCTTCATAAACCTTATTAAAAAAAAAGTTCATCCAACTTAGCTCCTTAATGGGAAGATTCAGGGGGATCCCTCAAGTGGGTGCTGAAAACAAAGGGGGGGGCCGTAAAATGCAAAATCCCCATGCATTTTCCATAGATTTCTTTAGACAAGGCTACTACAAAAACTTCTGTTTGGAATTACACTAGTTTCTCAGGAAGCTATATATTAGTCTGCAGATTGTGCTTTTTGTGATTTGACTGGAATCCGTTCATTAGTTTTAGTGAGAAAATAAGGGTCCTAAATAATTGTAAAGTTCAGCAGTTGGGCTCGCGAGAGTCTAGCGGGTGTCCTGTAATAGCGCATAATCAAAATGGAGCCCTATGATTGGTCGAGAGGCCCATTTTCCCTGGAAGCCTTCATGCTCTCACAGGAATGAAAGGCCCACAAGACCGAGCGCTCTCATTGGCTGGCTGTTAGAGTTTTAGAAATCAAATTGCCGCCATTACTGCTAACTGTGAAAAAGTGTAGGTCTTGAGAAATTAAGTAAAAAAGTGTAGGTGAGTTCTCAATACATTCTACAAGCGGAAATACATATTGTGGTGCTTATTATTGAGAGGAAGTGTATAAGACATAAGAACCGTGATGAGTAGAAGATGGTTTATTTTATTTTTTAAATGTATGATCTCAGCAAATCTCTCACGGGGTCATGAAAAATAGGATGAAGTTTATCTTTGAATATACTCTGATATACACATTGTAGGAAGGAGTGTTAGAGGAGATGGTGTTTATTCAAACCTACTATTTATGCTCAGCAGTTCGGAAAGAGCTCTGAGCAGAGAGTTAAGTATCTCCTCATACCATACTACCCACACCCATTATACAATAGATGGTTCTCAGTGGAGAGGCCGACCCATCCACATACACCCTACCATGCAAACCTGTCTACTGAGAGAGAGGACTGAAAGGAAAGGCCAGTGCATCTACACACCCTACTATGCACGCTCGCCATCTGAAAGAGAGGTCTCAAAGGAGAGGCCAGTCGCTCCCCATTCGTCCTACTATACACACCCGTCATGTGAGAGAACAGTCTCAAAGGAGAGGCCTGTCCATCCACACACCCTACTATGCACATCCATCATCTGAGAGAGAGGTCTTGAAAGAGAGGCCAGTTCCTCCTCACATATTACTACGCAGATCTGTCATCTGAGAAAGAGGTCTGAAAGGAGAGGTCAGTCCATTCACACACCCTAGTATGCACACCTATCATCTGAAAAAGAGGTCCTAAAGGAGAGGCCAGTCCATCCTCACACCCTACTACAAACACCTGTCATCTGAAAGAGAGGTCTCAAAGGAGAGGCCAGTCCATCCTCACCCTACTAGGAACACCTGTCATTGAGCAAGGGGTCTGAAAGGAGAGATCAATGCCTCCCTGCACCCCACTAGGCACATGCATTGTGCAAGAGAGAGGTATCAGCAGAGAGGCTAGTCCCTCCCCACACACTACTATACATACCTGTCACCTGAGAGAGGGGTCTCAGCGGAGAGACCAGTTCCTCCCCACACCCTACTAAGCAGAACCATTCACCCAGACAGTGGTGTCAGCAGGGAGTCTAGTCTCTCTCGACACCGTACCCCACAGACTCGTCCTCCAAGAGAGTGAACTCAGCAGACAGACTAGTCCCTCCCCACCCTAGTATTCACACCCGTCATTCAAGAGAGGTGTCTCACTGAAGTGGCGAGTCCCTCCTCACACCCTACTATGCACACCCATCATCTGAGAGAGGGGTCTGAAAGGAGAGTACAGTCCTTCCCTGCACCCTACTATGCACACCCATCATCTGAAAGAGGAGGGGTGAAAGGAGAGGCCACTCCATCTCCACACCCTACTACGCACACCTGTCATCTAAAAGAGAGGTCTGAGCAGAGAGGTCAATCCCTCCTCACAACCTACTATACACTTCTGTCATTCAGAGACAGGTTTCAGCAGTATATCAGCATGTGGGTATTGCATTTACATATGGTAATTAAGGATTACTTCACGTTGAAAAACCCTAGAAATTCACTAAAAAAAACAAAGTCAAAGTAATCTTATAGTTAGGTGTGATAAAAAGTGTTTTTTTATTTTTTAAAACCAAAGGTTAAGGTACTGCTATAGTTAGGTCAATGTCAGTGATAACATTGAGGTTTTAAACAAAGATAAACACAGATAAATTGTGGTTAGCAGCACTAACTTTAACTTGCTCCCCCATGCACTGCTTATGACCTCGCATATGACATCACTCATGACATTTTCTATGACATCATTTATGACATTACTGATGATATCTAAGATTACATCATTGATGGCATCAGTGATGACATCATCCAATGAATGTGCTAGTTTATTTTATAGTTTACATGGTGGCGGGTAAGTCCCAAATTACCTGTCTACCTAATTTTATGCAGCCTGTGTCCAGCTAATTGGTGTAAATGTTTACAAAACACATGTACTCCAAATGCATTATAGGTGTATAGAGGTATTGAACATGTTAAAAAATCTTTGTATTGATGTGTAACTCTGTGTGCAGGTGATAGGTGCCGACTTGTGTTCCATTCTATGTAGCAGATACTAACTTTTATAAACAGCCTTGAGCTATTAGACAGAATTGTTTCAGTATAACAATTTCGACTTAAAATAGGAGACTTTGTGCTCCAGGTACTAACCGATTCACATGTTCTTGTTTTGCTTAAGAAGATGGACTATCAGTAAAGGTTTAATGACAGTATAAAGGGTACAGGCAGTAGGATGTTTAGTACCTTCAGATCTTAGTAGATACCTTTTAATACTCTGTGGTATGTTTCCTATAAAAGTTTCACTGTTTGCAGACAGTGTGGTATAAATTTAACTCTCTCCACAGAGTAAACACTGTTTACAGTACCCAGTTCTCTACTGATATCAACTTCGTTTCTCAATGTAGGTTTGGTGAGTTTCAGGTGATTTATACAGATAAAAGCTGTCTGTAGTAGTTTATTTGTTTTAGAATTGACATTCACTATTTTTAGGAACTTGGCTTTCTCTGAGCAATTTTGTACAGATTGAAAGCCGTACCTGATGAGGGTTTCACATATATCTGTGGGTGATTGTTAATGTGAACTATGCTAGCTCTAAAGTGTATGGTATCGTGTCAATGCTGCACATAATGCATACTTTCGACACCTAAGGGAGTTGTGTCTGAAATGACAGTAGTGTTGGCTGATATTCTTGTGAGCTATTTTGTACTTACTGTCAGATCTCTAATGTGTAAGGTGGGGGAGTGGGTGAGGTTTTTTTCCATTGGGCTTCGGATCGGCAGATATCCGCAGGTACCCAAGGAAGAGCTGTGTCCCTAGATGTCTAAAAATATTTTTTTTTAATAACACCTAAACTACTGAACAGATTTACACCAGATTACTAAAAGAGATAGATCGTTCCGGACCAAAATCTACCTTACAGCTAAATCTGGTGTAAGTCAGTTAAGCAGTTCGGGCTGTAGCCATGTTTAAAAACTGCAAAATTTCCATAGACATTTCATGGGGATAAAGCATTTTGTGACCCTCCTGTATCTCAATCCCCACTTGACGGATCACCCCAATACTTTCAATGCAGAACTAGTCAACGTAGGGCACTTTTATTTGGAAAATTTCATGAAGATTTGTCATAGGCGCCAAAGTTATTAGCAAAACAAAAAACGCATGCCTATGAGAAAAGTTGGTCCTAACAATAACTGCCTACTGGCTCTCGCCAGTAGGAAATATATGTACATATTACTTTCTGGCGAACGCGTGAAGGTAGTTATACTTAGGGCCATGTTTCCATAGCCAAAGTGTTTTTTGACTTGTCTTTATCTTAGGCGCCATTTGAAGAATGAAAAGTTTTGGTAGTGATGCATCAATTACGGGCAGAGAAAAAGAGGGGTAGTCAAACAAAGTGCCTTTTCCATGTTAATTCCTATAGGGATTTAGACCACAACTACAGCCTGAAATGCTGGACTGAATAACACAAATGTGGCAGAAAGGAAGCTTTTGGTCCAGAAAGCACACTTTTTGTTATTTGGTATAAATCCATTAAGTAGTTTAACGGTTATTAACAGAAAAGCAAATTTGGATATCTAGAGTCGCGGATCCCTAACGAATAATGACAAGCTTGTGCACAGTTCTACAGAGCTCTGATTGATGCCAACACTTCAACCAGGAAGTCTTGGCAGCCATCTTTGCACCTGGCTTCAGCCGAGTCCCAAAAAGAACACAAAAAAGAAAAGGGGCCAAGGTACAAATACTCTAACCCCCAAGCCTTGGTCCTGGGGTCCCACAGTGACCCGACAGGGCAAACAAGCATTTTTTAAAATTCAAGGCAAAATTTGCAAACTTTCATGAATATCACTGTGAATTAAAAAAGAAAAACAAGCACTGTCTCCCATGCTTGTTTTAAATGTAGGCCCAGGTAAGCTAGGTACCGGGGGCATGGAGAGTTTAATAAATAAAATGGAGGGGTGTGCATAGCGCTCCCTTCCAAGGGCCTATTTCTGCCCCAGGGACCACCACCTCCCTAGGAATAATGTCAATATTAAGAGGGGGGCTTACGGACCCTCCTTCGGCCCGGGGCCAAACACCTCCCAGGGGCTATAAAAAAAATTATATGGCGGGTCGCACAGACTTCCTCAGGCCCATGGGACAACCACCTTCCTGGGGCATAAATTAACATTAAAGAGGGGGTTCACACGGGCCCCCAGCCCTGGGCATCACCACATCCATGAGGCCAATTACTTTTTTTTAAAAAGGGATAGGGGCCACAGGGACCCCTTCTCAGGCAATATGCAGCCCTGGGAACCACCACCTCCCTGGGGCCAGCCCGTGCAGAATAAAGGATGGGGGGCTGTGTTGCCCCCCTACTGAAACCATATGTGGCCCTGGGGACTACCACTCTCCAGCACCGGCATCCACGGGAGCTGTGACATCTCCTGCCAAGCAAAAGCAAACACTCCAATTCCAGCAAGTGGGAGCTATCAAAGTGCTAACACTTGATGGAGGTGGCGTTTTCATCTCTTTCACTGCCCGCAGACATGCAGGCAGGGAAAAAGATGAAAGTATTGCTCGTGCACACCGGGAGGTGCATTTACAGCACCTCCCTGTGTGCTAGAGCAATGCCGGCTCCCCCAACAGGCAAGGAGCCAGACGGGACTGTGAGGGTCTTGAGGCTCCGCCTGTGGTCCCCAACATGCACACTGGGTGCCCTGGGTCTGGCCAGCGCACCCAGGGAGACATGACCAGGCCCCGGGGGATGGTGTCCTCGAACCCAAAAAGGGGTTGGGGAGGGGGGTCATGTGGCCACCTTCCTCCAATGAATTGTGGCCAGGCCCAGGGGGATTGAGTCTCCAAGTCCAAAACTGGCCTGAGGAGGGGGCCTCCTCCTCATTTTGCTTAGTAGTATGCAAAGGTCTTCCTGCCTTGTCCCACATTGATGGACAGCTTAACAAAAGGCCTGAGCGCTTTTCCAGCCAATTTTGGTGAAGTGTTATTGATGCAGAGGAATTCATGGACATCCCCACCAAATAAAGAAGCATTCACTTAATTTAGTCAAGAGGAAGTACCCCTCTTTGGTGGAGATTCACTGCTTTGATTGTCTCGCCGTCTTCTCTTGACGAGGATTCATGTTATCACAGATTTATGGATAAAGATGCTTCAGTAACAATCACATTATAAAAATGACATGCACACAAGATCACTGGAGACTCCGTGGTTCTTTATGCCGCTGTAGAGCATAATATGCATGAGAAATTTACCCAATGATGTAGCACTTACTAGTTAACCAGATTAAAGTACTCCAGTTGGGTAGATGTCTTCGGCAAAATTGGGACTGTTCTGGGAACAAATGAGGTTTCAGTCTGGCCCAAGTGCATATTTCACAGCAATTAAACCTCAACAGGAAACAATGACAAATATAAACATAGCAGGTGACCCAGTTGAAGCTTCACTTCAGTAAAGCACAAATGTTCATAACTTCTTGGACTTGATGAACGCAAATCAAATGTGTTTCCTCTCGTATTCCACATTGACAAATAATCTGAAATCCCTAATGGAGGTGAATGCATCACTGATCTAATGGAGCGCGATCTGATCTGTAGTGACTGTGACAAGTTGTTTCTTCCTCGTCATCTCCTGGTGAATTCAGAGTCAAAATTTGGAAATGTGCATTCTTTTTCAATAAAAGTATGCAAATTTCAAAAATCCATAACACCACTCAAACACCCACACAGGCACTCACACACTCACTCACAGACCCATAGCTCTACTCAAACACCCAGTCACAGACCCTCACAGGCACTCCCATGCCCCCTCACAGACCCACCCACCCACTCATAGACCAACATAGGCACTCACACTTTAACTAACAGACCTATATCACCACTCACAGACACACACAGGCAATGACACACCCACTCACAGGAAAGACACACAGCCACTCACACACCCACTCATAGACCCATATTGCCACTCACAGACCCATACAGGCACTCACACACCCACTTACAGTCCCACACAGGCACTCATACACCTACTCATAGACCGACACAAGTAGTCACACACCTACTCACAGACCCATAGCACACACTCACTCACTGACCCATACATTTACTCACAAACCCAGTCACAGACCCACACAGGCACTCGTATGCCCACTCACAGACCCACACAGGCAGTCATACCTCAACTCACAGACCCATAGCACCACTCACACACCCACTCAGGCACTCAAACACCCACTCACAGACCCAAACAGACACTCACATACCCATTCACGGACCCAAACAGGAACTCAAATACCCACTCACAGACCCATAGACCAAATCAAAGGCACTCACACACTCACTCACTCACAGACCCATACATCTACTCACAAACCCAGTCACAGACCCACACAGGCACTCACATGCCCACTCATTAACACACCCATCCACTCACAGACCCACACAGGCACTCACACTCTCACTAACAGGCCCATACACAACTCACAGACACACACAGGCAATTACACACCCACTCACAGGAAAAACACACAGCAACTCACACACCCACTCATACACCCATGGTGCTACTCACAGACCCATTCAGACACTCACACACCCACTCACAGACCCACACAGACACTTGTTCACCCACTCACAGACCCACAAAGGTGGCCATACACCCATTCACAGACCCATAGCACCACTCTCACACCCACTCAAGCACTCACACACCCACTCACAGACCCTAACAGCCACTCACATACCCACTCACAGACCCAAACTGCTACTCAAATACCCACTCAGAGACCCATAGTGCCACTCACAGACCCACAAAGGCACTCACAGACTCATGCAGCCACTCACACACCCACTCACAGACCCAAACTGCCACTCAAATACCCACTCAGAGACCCATAGCACCACTCACACACCCACTCAGGCACTCACACACCTACTTACTGACCCACACAGCCACTCACATACCCACTCACAGACACAAACAGCCACTCAAATACCCACTCAAAGGCACATAGTGCCACTCACTGACCCACAAAGGCACTCACACACTCACTCACAGACCCATAGCTCTACTCACAAACCCAGTCACAGACACAGACAGGCACTAACATGCTCACTCACAGACCCACACAGGCAGTCACACACCCACTCACAGGAAACACACAGACACTCACACACCCACTCATAGACCCATAGTGCCACTCACAGACCTATGCAGGTACTCACACACCCACTTACAGACCCACACAGGCACTTTTACACCCACTCACAAACTGACACAGGTAGTCACACACCTACCCACAGACCTATAGCACCACTCACACACATACTCAGGCACTCACACACCCACTCACAGACCCAAACAGCCATTCAAATACCAACTCACAGACACGTAGTGCAACTCACAGACCAACAAAGGCATAGACACACTTACTCACAGACCCATAGCTCTACTCACAAACCCAGTCACAGACCCAGACAGGTACTCGCATGCTCACTCACAGACCCACCCACCCACTGACAGACCCACACAGGCACTCGCACACCCATTCACAGACCCACACAGGCAGTCATACCTCAACTCACAGACCCATAGCACTACTCACACACCCACTCAGGCACTCAAACACCCATGCACAGACCCAAACAGACACTCACATACCCATTCATGGTCCCAAACAGGAGCTCAAATACTCACGCACAGACCCATAGAGCAAATCACAGACCCACAAAGTCACTCACACACTCACTCACAGACCCATACATCTACTCACAAACCCAGTCACAGACCCACACAGGCACTTGCATGCCCACTAACAGACCCATACAAAACTCACAGACACACACAGGCAATTACACACCCACTCACAGGAAAACTACACAGCCACTCACACACCCACTCATGGTGCTACTCACAGATCCATACAGGCACTCACACACCCACTCACAGACCCACACAGGCACTTGTACACCCACTCACAGACCCACACAGGTGGTCATACACCCATTCACAGACCCATAGCACCACTCACACACCCACTCCGGCACTCACACACCCACTCACAGACCCTAACAGCCACTCACATACCCACTCACAGGCCCAAACTGCCACTCAAATACCCACTCAGACACCCATAGTGCCACTCACAGACCCACAAAGGCACTCACACACCCACTCACAGACTCATGCAGCCACTCACACACCCACTCACAGATCCATACAGCCAATCAATCACCCACTCCCTGACCTATACAGTCACTCACATGCCCACTCTCAAAGTTTACAGGTTACAGTTAGGAAATACATTTTTTTAAAATTGGAGATTCACTGAAAAAAGCAAAGGCTACAGGGACATTATAGTTAGAAAAAAGAATAAAAAATCCTTAGCAATTCACTGACAAAAATCAAACGTTACAGGGACGTAATAGTTAGGCTCAGATTTCACTCATACAAAACCAGTGAAATTCAGCAGTTGTAGTTACCTGAGCTAACTGTAACTTACATCCCCACAGTGTACCGCTCACTACCTCATATATTACATCACTCATGACATGGTCAGTGACATTACTGATGACATCACTGATGTAATATATGAGGTCATTATCAGTGCATTGCGGGGGAATAATTTATAGTTAGCTCAGGTAACTTAACCGCAGAATTTCACTGGTTTTATAAAAGTGAAATCTGAGCCGAACTATAATGTTCCTGTAACCTTTTTTTCAGTGGATATATATAGCTATATCTATATATATAGACTTATATATATGTTTATGTGTTTCCCCTTAAGGCTACCGCTCTCGAACGTGGCATCTGCTGCGGCTCATGAGCGCAGTCTCACGTACAAAGCATTTCTCCGCACAATGGAACGTTTGCCTATAGGAATTTAGTATTTTTCATTCACGATCAAAACTGACAAATGTGTTTTGGCCCCCTGGCCTTTGTCAATGTCAGTGTCCATTTCTCCTTTCAAACAATGAATACTCGAACAATACTATTGGATGGCAAGAGTTGTATTGAAACAAACAATGGGACTACGATATCTCTATGCAACATGTATTATCAGGGCAGGCAATTTCTACTAATTTAAAGATATACTGGCAAATGCTACCTATAAACTCACTTTTCCATTTATCTGAGGACTGGATCACATTTTACTGTTTGCAAGGTTCATAAAATACATTTAAATATGACTCCTCATGAATACTTTATAAATATAAAATCTAAAAAAGTATATTACTTAAAACATATTTAGATATTAAGGATAAAAAATTATGAAATCCTCATTGAACCCTCTAAAATTCGACCTTGCCCAGTCATAACTTTATTTCTAATTCTAAAGACCATAGTCTTAAATTCATTAAATCATATTAATACCAAACATGCTTTACTGGGGTTCTTTCAGCCAGCCCACAATGATATGATAATAGTATGACATTCCTGCCCTGTATGGGCTATTTCATAGCATGCATATATGAAAACTCTATTTACTATGCCCTGTAAGGGCTTGGCTTTACTAGCCAAAAGCCTCCATCAGAAGTGATCATGCCTAACCTTAAAGTGACTAGGTGCTATATGCAAAACCTCTGGATTTTAAATTTCATTACTCAAAGATTAATGTGCTTGAAAATGTGCCTGTGCTTTAGTTAATACAATCTTATTCTACATGTGTCCACAACGCCTCATCACTGTTCAAACCCCACAAGTTTTGAGTTCTCATCTCGATGATGTATCTAGATTTCAGTTGCCCTAATGCCCTGATTCTGTCTCCTCCTCTCTCTTTTTGGGGAACCTGATCTACACAGAAAAAGTGCAAAAGTTTCCTGTCACCATTATGTCTGCTGTGAAGTGCCTTCCTACTGGGTATGTCTCACCCTTGTTAGTTATTGCCCCGCTGTGCTCCAGCACCCTCTTTTTAGCTGGATTCTCCATGCTCCCTACATATTTCTTACTACAAGGGCATACTAGGTGTTGGACTTGGCCCTTTTTGCAGGGTCATCCCTAAACATTTTGCCTTTCTCGTAGCCTTTTCTCTGACATGGTGTTGGTGGTTTTAGGACTGGGCACTTTAGCACTGCTGTCGAGTGTAAAATACGTGTGCTCTCTATGTTAAAGATGGTAAGATTGGTCTACACCTGTTTGGCCTATTTTATTTACCTGTCAGTCCCTTGTAAAGTGGTATCTCATATACTCAGGGCTGGTAAATTAAATGCTACTGGTGGGCTTGCAGTGCTGATTGCGCCACCCACCAAAGTAGCCTTTCAAACCTATCACAGGTCTCTGCCATTGCAGGGGCTGTGAGCGCAATGTTACTGCTGCTGTGACGTGGCACCTAAAGTGTGTGCCATGTCTGAGACCCCCCTTTAACTGCATATCAGTCACCCCTAATTTAGGCCCTAGCTAGCCCTATGGGCAGGGTGCATTGTAGGTAAAAGATAGGAAAAGTACCTTAAGTGTGTGACATATCCTGGAAGTGACAAACAGCCATTTTGGTTTCTCACTACTGTGGGGCTGCCCTTCCATAGGAATGCGTTGGAGATTCTCTAATAAGTGTTTCAGTGGTAATTCCTGATATGAGAGGCGCAGCATGGTCAAGTTTGGTATATTTGGAATAGTGATAAATGCTACGCAATGGTGTGCACAGGTTTATTATAACTATTTTAGAAATGCCACTTTTAGAAGTAAATAACCTTAGAGAGTTATTGAAGAAGAAAGAAACACATGAAACATATCAACATAAAGGGATGTTGAAATGTTATGATTTCTCCCATTGCAACAATGTGATCACAGGCATATCTATCTCACACCCCTGGTCAGGTAAACCCATTAAGCTGCACTTTACAGCTAATTGCAAGACGGAAAACGTTATCTACATTAGGGGTGGGCGGAATTCGCGGAAGCAACTTCCGAAAATTATCGCGAAGATGTTTAAAATCTCCGCGAACACGCGGAAATATCGCGAACATGCGGAAGTTTTTTCCCGCCCGTTCGCGGTATTTTCTGCGTGTTCGCGGCTCATCAACTTACCCATGCGGTTGCTTGCGGGCGCGGCCATCTTGTTTTCACTCTTCTCGCGGTGCATGATCGCGAGAAGAAAGACTTGATCGCGCGACGCATGACGTCACTGCGGGCGCGAACTGTCGCGAGACAGCGCAAATGCCTAAAACAATACAACATCTCATGGAGAACGCGACCGGATCGGGAAAACTTGTCGGCGAACGCGGGGATTCAGGTAAGGCGATCACGCGCGCGCGAGAATGTATTATTTTACAGCGCGAGCAAGTACCAAATTATCGCAAAACTGCGGAATGCGGAAATTTTGACATTTCCGCGCTCTCCGCGGAACGCGGAAATGCCAAATTATCGCAAATTCCGCGAACGGAACGGAAATTTTGCCCAGGCCTAATCTACATAATACGGTGTCCTTGTGGTATGTATTATGTGGGCAGGACAGAGAGATCTTTACATACTCGTATAACAGAGCACAAGAGTAGAATCAGAACGAGAACGTTGAGTTCGCCTTTAGCAAGCCAATGGGTAGTCGCACACCATACAATTGCTCAACTAAGATTCACCGTGCTAGAAGTTGTTGAGAATCGTAATGATAGAGATATGTCAAAATATATTACCCATAGGGAGACATTTTGGATTATATATTTAGATATCATGAGTCCTAGGGGTTTGAATGACAAACTGGAGCTTTCTTGTTTCTTGTAGGGCAACAAATCAAGTCAGCTAAGGTAAATCTCATATAGTGATCAATAGTCATTTTCACTGAATAAGGCGATACCTGTCACACTGCTTCGATGATCATTCTAATTTCTTAATATTTTAATACTCTGCAATTTCATTTATTGTGTTGCTAATGGTTCTTACGATTCTCTGATAATATTAACATGTGCTAATGGTTCTCAAGATTCTCTGATAATATCAACATGTGCTGTGAATTTCATTGAGATTTACTGTTTTTATGCATTTTTATGCACAAGATATATAATGTGATATTTTTGTTAATACATCTTTGCATATAACATGATTGGATGTGAACACTACCAATGTTACATGGGGAAAATTAACCCTCACAGCATAATAGAGATTGCATAGTTTTTCTCAGCATTTGGATATCATTTTTATTATATCATTGTCTTAGTTATGATGTTATTCTGCTTATATACTATGTTCCTGATTCATTATCCCTTTATTCATTCATTGTCACCATTTTCTGTTTTCAACAAGACCATCACTTTACTGTTTCTTTATTTTTATTTTTATTTTCTGCTACCTATTTTCCTCACTTGGATTGGGTTTTGATGAGCACCTATTTAGTAGTTATTGAGGACATTTTTCATTCATTTTTTCATCATGGTCGCCCGTTTGCGAAGGACTTGTTTTTTGCCTCAGTATGTCACATGTTATACGTTGTGCCACATTAGAGTACTAATTTACGAGTTTTTGATTCTTAATTTTAAATTTGAATTTTCCGGTGAATTCTCCGCGCTCCACTTTGGTGTATACTTGAATTAATAATTATTTGTACTTTTACTTTGATTCCTCTAACATGGCCACCCGTATTTGTAGGGTGTTACACAGGCTTGTCCTACGCTTATGTTTGGTATCATCATCACGTGATTTATGTTTGGCGTGATATTAAGCACACTAATCTGCGTCGTGTGAGGCGCATGTTTGGCAGGCAGCCACATTTGTCGTTTACCGAGGGATTTATCAATTATTGCAGCGTGGCTTGGAAGCAATCTCGGTAAGCCATTTTTCAATGGAGGTTAGAGAAGATAGAAGGGGCCTGATATTGTATATTGTTGATACTTATGATATGTATTATTGACAGAATCACGCTCCGTGTTCGGACCGGACCGTTGTGCACTCTTTTTTACCCGGAAGTATTTGGATTAACTCTCGGCGTTTTCTGGACGACTGTCGAGTCTCGTTTTTTTGTCTTTTTTTCACATTTTTGTTGACTCCACGGCACATTTCTCTCTGTGCCTTTGAATTACCTGTGCTTTTATTTATACCCTAGATCTTTCTCATCCGATTCTACTGGCATTACTGTCTTGTAGAGCTAGGTATTTAACCTGAGTCTGCTTTAGATTCAAGGTGGCTTTTAGCAAGGTATTTGTAGTTTTTGTACTTCTCTCTATAAGTCACTAGCATTTTTAGCGTTTTTGGCAGCTCACACTATGATAGTTTTGGGTGCAATCATACACGCTTGAGGGTGTTTTGGTGGATGTGGCATCTTCATTTTTTATTTTCCTTTTCTGTTTTCAATTATGTTTTTTAGGCTGTAGCACTACGGTATCGCTTTACACTCTATTAATTCACACTACAATCTATTGATCCGCTTATTACATGTTGAATTCTATGATTCGTTCCCGGAAATATGGGTCTATCACTTTGTTACGCATATGTTTAAAGCTATGAATTATTATGTTATTATTGGATATATTTGCTTGTAGATATCCCCTGACGAAGGGTGCAGGATACACCCGAAATGCATTGGGATTGGGGAATGAGCTTATCTACGTAATTTATGTTCCTTTGAATCGACTTTGAAGCTCATATTTTGATTTGGATCTACACTTCATGAAAAAATAAAAAGACTGAAAAGAAGGACCAGAGTATGATGGATACATCTCATTGATAATTGGGATTCATTTAATTCATTTTTCATGTATATGTGTTGAAAATTGTATTCAATGCAGTTTCCTTTTTATGAATAGTAATGTTAAAGAGTTGTTCTGGTAGTGCACACTCTGTCTAGAACATTCTTGATCTAGTTTAGTTTTTCTTTCAGAACTGGTGGTAGGGTGGAACCACCTCAGGGAGTGCACACCAAGTACGATTACATTTGAACACTGCGCATATCAAGCGTAAAAGTTACATTTGAGTGCACAACAGCTGTTGTTGTCTTTCTACTTTTAGAAGTTGGCATTTCTGTGTGCTATGTGTCTGCCTGCCTGATGAGAATTGCATGTCTGGCTTGTGAGTGACAGTGGCTGGTGAGGTACGTGTGGCTCCAGGAGGGACAGGGTGAGTCAGCACTAGGCTGAATGGGACATCTACATTTGGAGTAGTGGAAGGAGTAGTGCCCTGACCCTGAATAGGATTGTGCCGGCCCTGCACAATGCTGGTTCAGCCCCCCTGTGGTGTGTCTAATGACGAGCCCCCACCTGACAAAGGGGAAGAGGAGCCTTGTAAACAAAGTACTCCAATTCCCCCCTGAAACAGTGAATCTGGTTCCCCCAAGCCCTGTGCTCTGCAGACAAAGGAGAAATGCAATATAAATATGGCACAGTGACCCCATGAAAGTTGTGCTGTTCCTGTGACTTGGGGGACCTGTTGCTGGTGCTGGGCACCAGTAGGAACCACCACGAGGGACTGCCTCCCTGCTGGAGCACCTTGTGCGCTGGCCTCCCTGGGCCAAGCTGTGCCCCTAACAAATTTGCTGCTGGAGCTGGGGCTCCTAGTACCTCATGAGCACTATATTTAAACCACCAAACAGCAGTGTTTGGTTGGGTCTGCAACGCTGAGCTGCGTGGAGAGAGGGAATCCCCCGAGTTGCACAGGAATCGAGAGGGAGCCCACCCCGCATTTGGTGGTTTTCAGTGGGAGCCCACCCCGCATTTGCACTGTTCCGGTGAGCGGGAGCCCACCCCGCAATTGCTTTTATTTGTAAGCGGGTGCCCATCCCACACTTCGCCGCAAGGAAATCACTGCCGTGGCCCGAGATGAGGGAGAGAAGAGCCGCCGGCCCGACCCGGAAGCCAGGCAGAGTCCGCCTGACTGTGGGCTGGGTCGGCCACAGAGACCGGAAGACAGTGTGCAGCCGAGCGGGGCTCCCGTGAGTTTGGGAGAGTCCTGCGGTGTTGGTTAAGAGGAGCCTCTGTGAAGGGGGGCTCCCTAAATCCTTTGGGTGCCAGAGGTGGCATCCGAGGAGGCCCGGCAGGAATCCGGTGAGCAGCCAAAAGGGAATCCCAGGAGAGGGGGCGGTCGAGGCACATTGTCGGTGCCTGCCCCCCTCCTACGAAGATGAGCGGAGTCCCCAGAAGCCCCGGTGAGTGGGGGCAGAACGGGAGCACTTTCGGCGCTCATGAGGCAAAGCAAGAAAGCGGGCCGCTGCAACGTTGGGGCAAATTCTGGTGAAAGAGCCCCAGAGTGGGTCTCCAGAGCACTGCTGCTCATTTTTGAGCCACAGCTGAGACGCAGGAGAGAGCGGGCAGCTGCAACATTGCGCACATTTTGTTGTAGGGCCCCAGCGGGGGTTGAGAGGGCACAGAGGTGCCAGTGCCTCTTGTGTTTGTGCCCACAGCTGCACCGTGAGAGCGCGGGCAGCTGCAACGAGGGGGCATTGTTTTTCTCTAGCTGCAAGTGGCAGCTGCACGCAATGACATTTCTGGACAGAGGGCATTTGGAGCCCTATAAGAAGGCCAGTTGGCCTGGGGGTCATTTTAGGGTGTGATTAGGGTATACTGTGTTTATGCCGGTGATGTTTATTCCCAAATGTGATTTATGCACCCTGATCCGTGCATAACGTGTTTAAGCTTGTGAGGCCTATTGGGTAATGTGTTTTATGCTTAGGAGGGTTGGGCCTAATTTTTATGCCTACTGTGATGCAGACCTAGTGTGTTCATGATGCTAGATATAATGCTGAGGTCATTATTTAACCAGTAGTTACTGGCAGTGTTTTACATTTTCCACTTGGGCATTTGTGATGGTTCTGACAGTGGCCCACTTGGCCCTGTCATGTGTATATAATCCCCTGTAAATATTGCCTAGTGCCAGTTGGGACAGTGTATATTGTGTGATTACTATTCCAATGTATTTTGGATAATACAAAGGCTATTTTTTATATAACCTTGTGTGGGGTTCTTGTGTGGTGTGCCTAATGTGTTGCTGCTGTGTGTGTGTATGTTGCGCAAACGCTTTACACATTGCCTCTGGGATAAGTCTGACTGCTTGTGCCAAGCTACCAAGGGGTGAGCAGGAGTTATCTTCAGCGTGTAACTCCCATGCCCTGACTAGAGTGGTGGTTCCTACCTGGCTTTGACGCAAGACTCAGCCAACCAGAAATCCCATTTCTAACACTAGGCAATAGATCACAAAACTTGATATTCGATTGAAGAGCTTTGTAATCTGTTTTGCACGCTTTTTGCCTGAAACTTCATATACCTTTGTCTTATTGCTACTCCTACACATCTTGCATCTGGTGCAAGGAAAAAATACAATCACCGTGGGTTTATCTACTATCTTCTCAATATAGTGGCTGTGTACCAGGAGATCTTTTGATGATGTGCTTTTTCTTTCCATAATGCTGGGCACTGGAGGCAATGTGGGACCAATGGTGGGATTTGACTGCAGGATACCCCAATTCTTTTTCACTTGGCCTCTTTTGGTTTTGCTGGAAAATGTAAGCTCAATCTCATCACTGTCTTTCCATCCTCTTCCTTTTGCTGGGGAATCAGTAGTTTCTGCCTGTCAACTGAATGTACCTTTTTGGTGCTTCCTTCAGGACTTTCCTGGAGTACCCTCTATTTTCAAATGTATAGATGGCCTCCTGTTCTGCCTGCATGTAGCTTTATGCCTTTAAACACAACAGCTCCCCATCCGGTATGCTGTTAACTAGTCTTCGTGGGTGTTGGCTCGCATGTAGCATCAAGTTGCTGGCTGTTGGTTTTCTAAACAGTTTTGTTAAAAAATGATTATTTTCCACAAATACTGGAAGATATGATACTTCTGTATTGCTAATACAACTGGTGAATTGCAGATTGAAACTGTTATTGTCCAAAACTGCAATATATCGTTCCACTTCTTCCTGAGATCCTCACCAACAATGAATAAAGCATCAATATACCTAGGCCATAGGGCCACCTTCTCCTCCCAACAATCATTGGGATCCGCCCAGGCCATGTGCTTCTCCCACCAGCCCATGAATAGATTCCCGTAGCTGGGCCCAAATAACGTGCCCATGGCGGTCCTTTGATTTTGTCAATACAATCGCCCAGAGAACATAAAATATTGTTGTTTAGACAGAAAGATATAAATTGTGATCTCGGCATAGTATGTTCCTGAAATTTCAGGCATTTTTCTTCAAATAAAATTTCTACTGCCTGTAATACCTCCTGATGTGAAATACATGTGTACAGGCTTGTGATGTCTAAGTTGACCACTGGAACGTTCTCTTCCCATACAATGTCCTGAATTATTCTAATGAAAACAGAAGTGTCTTTGATATATGAACTAAAGTCCAAAACAAAAGGGAAAAGAAATGAGTCCACAAAGATCAAAACATTTTCATGTAGGCTACCCTTTGACGAAACAATTGGACGTCCTTTAGGTGCCTCTCCATTTTTATGGATCTTGGGAATGTGATAAAAAGCGGTAACCACAGGATGTTCAACCTTTAAAAATTGATATTCATCCCAGTCAAGGACACCTCTGCCTTTCCAGGAACTAATTGGGTCATAAAATGTGTGTACGCTTTTATTATAATCCTCCTTTGTTTTGGGCTGATAGTATTGCTGATCTTTTTGTTTTGTTCATTATATTTGACCTTACTCTGTAGCACAATATTTCCTCCTTTATCTGAAGGTTTTATGATTAAAGATGTATCATTTTTGAGAGACAACACAGCTTGCCATTGCTCCTTTGTTAGATTATGACTTGTTTTAGTCACCCATGGCCTGGCCCCTATTCTCAGTTTATCCAGATCTCTTATAAGTGTCTCATGGAAACAATCAATAGAGTCAAAAAGAGTTTGTGGTATGTATCTTGATATTGCTGTCAGTTTTGGTCATGGAAGAAAAATAAT
Organism: Triturus cristatus; assembly: GCF_964204655.1. NCBI lineage: Eukaryota > Metazoa > Chordata > Amphibia > Caudata > Salamandridae > Triturus > Triturus cristatus. The sequence continues at coordinate 116,294,488 of NC_140588.1, forward strand.
AAATTCATATTGGCAATCGTTCCAGAGTGTGTGACGTTCCTTTGTGTGGAGAAACAACGTATACATATATATTTTAAGCACCAACACCATGTCCCCAGAGAAAACAATCCAACAACCATTGATACACCGGACTCCAGGAGCTCAGTAAAGAAAATTTCCTTTTTATTGGACTCACATCTATCACCTCCAACACAACCGATGCATTTCGACTCTCTGATCTTGCTCATGGTTGAGTGAGTCCGTCTTTCCTTTTATATTTTATACAGATTCCCCACTTAGCCCATTATGAGGCTTTGTTGGATACGTAGTTTCAAAACATAGAAATCGTTAAAAAAATTTGAACATATATACAATGAAGTAGGCATGATTTTGATTTTCAGGAGCATTAATTCAGTCGCACTTCTAGCCAAGTCATCAGTAATGTCATCAGTGATGTAACTGACCATGTCATGTGTGATGAAATATGTGAGGTCTGCAAATATATGCAAATACATGAAGCAGTGCATTGCTGGGGAATAAGTAATAGTTAGTTCAGGTAATTTTAACTGCTGAATCTCACTGGGTTTGTATGAGTGAAATCTGAGCCTATCTATAAAGTACCTGTAACCTTTGTTTTTTTAAGTAAATATATATATGTATATATATATATATATATATATATGTATAGAGAGAGAGAGAGAGAGAGAGAGAGAGAGAGAGAGAGAAAGAGAAAGGGAGAGAAAAACACCTAAGCCAAGAGTTAAACCGTTAGTATAGTTTGGAAACTTTTGTTAGTGACCTTTAAATTAATATAACTTTATTTATTTTTCAGCTACAATCCAAAATTAAATATCACAATAATTAAAAACTGAAAACTTCTACTTATACCTTTAATTTATAATTTACACAACACCTTCAAATTATTATAACTTATGTACTGTATTCCTCAAGTCATCTCGGTAGCCACACTGCAAAACTAACTATAACTCTTCACTCTACCATGCACTATAGTCTCACAAAAGATGTGATTAACTATTATTGTAGATACTATTATTTTAAATAGTATAACTGATGCAATATAAAACGGTATAAGCAGTGCATGGAGAGGGCACAAGGTATAGTTAATGTAGTGTGGGTACTGAGTTGAATGCCTGTGAATGGAGGTATGCGAGTTATAAATTTAAAATATAACTATAACTTTAAAATTTGTAATGTTTGTGTATTTTAAGTTTAGTTTGTAAACAAAGAAAAACTGGCAAATAGTGAAGTGGTATATAGTGGAATAGTGTACAGTGCAGTGCTGTACACAGACGTTGCATACATTGGAGTGGCATAGATTAGAACACCATAATGTGTAGTGCGGTAGAGCGGAGTTGCGCACAGAGGAATAGAGTACAGTGGAGTGGTTTATAGTGGAGGGGCATAGACTGAAGTGGCATAGACTGGAGTTTCAAAGAAAGGAGTGGCGTTGAGTGTAATACCGTACAGTGGAGTGGTGTAGAGTAAAGTAGTGTAGATTGGAGTGAAGTAGAGTGGAGTGACGTACGGTGGATTGGAGTGACATGTACTGGAGTGACATAGAGTGGAGTGGTGTAGAGTGGAATAGCATAGAATACAGTGACGTAGAGTAGAGTGCAGATTGCATTTTGTCCCGCCAAAAACAGAATTGAAATAATGAGTGGGGCGGCTCTTCTGCTCAATCCAGCACCCCCTCGTAAAGAGCGCTGAGTGGACCACAGGAGCTGATTAGAAGTACAGATATGTATATCTGTATACACACAGATACATACACATGCAAAAACATACATAATCACACACATATATATGAATTAGATGTTGAAATAATTATATGTATCTAACATTATTTTCTATGATGTACTATTTTAAGTCCTCGCCACCATTTTTCTAATGGGATGTATTGCAGTACTTGTGAAAGGTCATGTGTGATGCTTGACTTACTAAAATAATGAGCTGGAGTATATGTACAGCTGTTTTGCCAGCTCTAGGGCTGTAGTAACCTTTGCAGTTAAGTTTGTGCTTATCAATGGCATATTCTTCTGTGGGTGGGTAATTAGAGTAGCCTGTCACTCCCTAACTCCCCCTCAACTTTCTTTAAACCCCTCCTGTTTTGTAATAAGTATTCCTGATTATTCAGCCAATCTACCTTGTGTTCTTCCACATTTACTACTAAAATGTAAGTGGAGCTCTCTTAATATAGTACTAATAGGAGGGGGAAGCAAAGATCTTCACCCATAGGTTAGTGAAGAGCATTTTCTAGTCCATGACTAGTATTACTGTAGTGCTACTTCACATTCTGCAAAATGAAGTTAGTGTAAAGCCCCCCCTAGTGTCAAGACAATCTGAAATACCTCTCTCCCCCCACTCTTGATCAATTAGAAATCTTAAGAACCGTGTATAGAATGGATCAGCAACTAAATTGAATACTTCTGTCACCTGTACTATCAGTTTGGAAAAAAGACTACACATTTAACAAGGGTCTGACTCAACGCATACTACAAGTATAAAATGTATTGGAAACAATTGGTCTTGCCATCAGACAGCCAAGTCTGTAGTAGAGACCTAAAAAGAAAACACATTCTTAAATGGAGCACTCAAAATTGCTTCTGAGCTGCCTTTTCTGTTTGTAGCTGGACAAATGTAGTCTTGTAATGAATTGGCAAGTTGTGATTGAAAATCACTGCAGGTTGAGCTGATTCACAGGAATTGTCTTTTCTTGCTTATTGCTTAGGTCCTTCATAGAGCTGACCAATGCGCTTTGCAGATCATCACTCACTCCAGGTGATAAAGCTGCTTCCAGGGTTGCCAATTGCACACTGCTTTCAAAATAACATCCCTTCTGCTTGCCTGATAGAAAAATAATGATTTTCTTTATCAACAGAGTTAGGAAAAAAGGCTATTGCTTCAAAGAGTTTCTCCAGCTCACTCTTTTAATTTTATATTAATTTACTCCCCACGTATTTTTTGTTTGTATGTTGCGATTCATCTTTATACAAATGTAAGTTTGTATCATTAGCTGGAAGAGAACTTTGAGCTCCATTCATCAAAGAAGTGTAACATTTGGTTTATTTGTAGGAGTTTATATCTGCTTGTTAACGTAGTCTTACACTTGTGTTGACAAACATTCCAGGATTATGCCAGTAAAGCTGAGCCGAGTAAAGATATCTTACTGGGAATGTCAAGAGAAATGTTCCCCAGGGCGAACATACTTTGAACGAAACCCTTTCCCTACATCCCCTCCAAGTTTAGCCGTAATCTATTCCCTTTTACCCCTTGAACAGGAGGTACTCCAGTCCTTTGCTGGAATAAAGCACTAGAACATTTCCAGGGGTGCAAAAGGGTCAGATCGGACTTTGTGAATGGCATCAAATTCACAAGTTTGTGGGCAATCACAAATGTAAAAGAAAAACCACACCTTGTTCCAGCCCCTCCACTTCCCTGACATTGGTTTTGTATTACTTTGTAATTTATCTGAACTTGCAGAGAATTATGTAGTAGCAAAACCATTTACAACAGTCAGGAATCATTTTGTGAACTTCTAAGATGTGTAAATGCTTTTGTGAATTAGGCAGTGAGTAAATGGATTATTGGAGAAGATGCAAGTCCTATGCAAGTAATAAGTCTCAAAATCCTATAAGGTCAAACACACACACATAATTTAAACCTGAGATCAACCCCTGGTAGGTATGGCACAGAGTCAACCGACCTAACATAGAATAACGTGGGAAGTATTTAGAAACACTAAAGACTACAAAACACCACATATAAAAATCACACAGCTATTAAAAAAAAAAATGTAACAGCCATTCAGAAATCACTGCTCCCGGTTGACTGGGGGCTACATGACTTTCAAGCTGTCCAAGAAGGAGAGTAGGTTGAATACTCCAGGCATGTGGTTCTTCTAGTATAATCTTATTTATGGATATCGAAATACTCCAGTAAGGGAAGGTTGAAGGCTGTATTCACTGATATCCCTTTAAATCCACATAGCTGCTACATAAGGTCCTGCTGAAGCCATTGGTTTTGGCAGGAAAAGCACAGACTAGGAAAATTCAATTTTCGCCGTTGCCCAAGTCCTCTCATGAGGCAAATACATTTTGCGCCTTCACCCGGTCAAGATTTCTACCTTCCAACTTAATCTCTTTTTCGGACCCCAAAATCTTCCAGTATGGCAAGCCTGAAGCTATATCCAAATTGTTTCTATGGCCCAACTTTTCAGACTTTCTTGGGTAGTTCCTCTTAGCCACTACCAAGCCTCACAGGACCTCAGGGACATCACTTAGGGGACAGGACACACTCCAGCAGAGGCCTCCAGGTAAGTCCAGTCCAGTTTCAGTTGCAACTGGTCCACTGGTCACTTAAGGAAAAAGGCCTCATGCAGCTTGTTAATCCCCTTTAGCCACACAGAAGGTTAGCCAACAGTCTCTTTGAGTCCACTTCTCAGTCCTGTGAAAATGTGGGAGCAGGCCCAGCTCTTCAGGTCTCCACAAAGTTTTTAGACTGGAGGTCCAGTATTTTTCTTGTCTGCCACAGGGCTAGAAGGCATTTTGATGGGCTGAGGTGAGGTGCTACCTGTGTTCAATTTACTAACAAGTGGGTGAGCGTATCTCCTGTCCACTCCCTGACCATTGAGCAAACTGCTCCCAAGAGCACACCTTCCCACTTTTGCAGCACATCCTTTGCCTCCCTCCAAACTATTCTACAGTACAACATTCTCAGTAAAATCTAAGATGGCAGAAACCTTCTTCCCCTGGAGAGAGATGATGGCACATATGGTCATGTATTTAAGGTAATGAGAGGTCCCTTCCCACCCAGCCACTCTACCCTGGCTCTGGGCCACATGCTTCCTCCACCAAAAATAAAGTCAGGAGGCTGAAGTGTGTTTTGGGATGAAAAGACCCCTCTCCACTAGACTCCACTTGTCACTCAACTGTCAAAGTGCAGGCCTTTCCCCATGTCCCTTTTAAGTTAGTGAAGTTCCTGGACACTAAACTGCCCTGCTGGTGTTAAGCTGGGTCACATTCCTCCCCTTCCTTCCAGGCCTAAGCTGTTGCTTCTGCGCTGAGAGCAGTTTTTCACACCTCATCAAAGCAGCACTGGCAGGCCATCTGCAGGGAGGCTAATGTTAATTAGCCTGGAGGGGCTTCAGGCAGGGAAAATATAACTTTTAAAATTGTAGTTTTTAGCATCCTTATCAAATATCCAACCTCACTGTTAAATTGGATTTTTAATAAATATTAAAAACAGTGGTTGAATCTTGAATCATTTCTGTAGGTAATTCCAAACCAAATATATGGAATTAACATATTAACTGTACTTTAGCCTTTTCTTCATAGACCCAGCCATGGACCTAACAGTGAATACAGCTTTTGGGGCTAATCACTGTACAAACATGTCCCATGTTGGGAATTAGCAAATTTGAACCTGTTTTAGGTGCAGTAGCAACTGGACAACAGTACCACAGTGAGCTGAGTTCAAAAACTAGCAGCATCAGTCAACAAAAAAGGGGAGGAGAAAAAAGCACTTTCTCATAAAGGCCAAATAATTTAAGAAGTGATAACCATTTAATACTAGCTAGTATGTTAAATGGAGTTTAGCTAGAAAACCAGACTGACTCCTTTGAAATGAAAATTAAATGCAGTATTTTGTCAAGCGCACAGCTACTCAAGCTACAGTGTCCTGGCGCGTAGATAGCGGAAAGATAAAGAGTGGAAGAAGCCAATTATTGGTTAACCCGTTTACCGCGGCGTAAAATCAGCCGCGGTGCGGGCGTTTCCGTGCGCGGGCGGGGCCGCGTAGGCCAACGGACGTACGCAGCACTACGGAGGTAGTGCTCGCGACGGCCGTTGGCAGACGCACGCATCGAAGGGGCCAGATACTCTAAGGGCCAGGTTTACATAGATTTTGCTCTGATTTTCTCCTGTAATACTTATTGCTTGTTTCAGGAATAAACCAGGAGTAGTCCTAGCTTCCTACTGGAATTCTGCAGTAGGCCGTTCTGTAACCATAATTAGTTATTGATACCCTCTGTACAAAAGATAACATAAATAATATTGTAAACTTCACTGTCATCTCAGATCTGCTTTTGGAGCTTTGGCTAGTGGCTATGAACTTGACAGAAAATGTTTACTATGAGTCAGTGTGACCTAATGATGTGAAAAATGTAATCTAATGGTATTTCATATGCATATGTTATCCATGGCAGAAAATATGTAGTTCAAGTTGCAGCTAAAGTGGCTAGCCAGAAGAGACACTGAATAGATGAGAGATGCCACCAGCTGGGGTCCAACATACCACCCGTTTAATGCAGATATAAATTAGATTGTAATTAAAACAAGTATGTAGTATTCAAAAAGGTGCATATCCAGATTGAGGAAATCAGTAAAGAATTTCTGGAGAGAGGGACAGAAGAAATGAATCAGGATCTCATGTACATGAAACTCTAGTGAGGATCACACAACTAGAAATTTAAGAAATGTTAGTCAGAAATAGTCTAAAACTCAGAGGTCTTCAAGAGGATGAAGATGCATTAAAAATCCAAATAAATGCAAATTCATAGACATTGGATACGTTATGTCACTCCAGGAAATATCAGAAGACGCAAAAATGCAAGCTGAAGCTTAGAAAACACCCTCTAATGACAGGCTACACCATTATTAGGTTAAGTGTTGGTCAATCCACCTCTTCTAAGAAACAGAAACTAAATATCACATTGAGAATAGGGAAACATCAAAGAAAGACAGAACCTGGAAAATATTCCACCACAGTCAGAAGGGAAATGCAGATTCAGTTTAAGATGCCATCAGAGAAAATAAAAAAAACACTTGCCTGACCCAACATCTATACATTTTGATCTCAATCACTTAACTGGAGAGCATGAACAGAACGCACTTCATACTGAAGCATGCAGATCACTCAGATAAAAAAAACTAGCAGTTTAGCTTACATCCCAACAACATACCAGGCATGGGCACATGATGCAGAAGTTAGTATCCACAAAACTACCTTGATAGGAGAAGAAAGCAAAACAAGGTTAATGTTCTGAAGCTACACTAATAACACCACTCAACTGACTGAAAGTAAGACCTGCTGAGTCACAAAACCTAGTAAATTTTACAAACCTCCAATTTGAAAGAATGTGTGAGAACATTTTAGGAGTGTGTGGGCACTAAGGTTCTGCAGCGCCCAAATTGTAATAGGAAAGTAATTTCATCTCTCCTGTCCTAGGACCTACCGAACTATTGGGTCCAAAACTGATCACCAAGTACACATATAAAGCATTTGACACACTCAAGACAAAAAGTTGGACTGGCACAAAGCTTACTCAGGGAGGTGGTGTGAGGTATAGACTCAGAACTCAATGAAGCATATCTGTCCAGCCAGTGGTGCTGCTTACGAACGAACACGTGATTTACTTGTGCATGCAGATAAATAGTACACACCAGCACAATATTACACATAGTTCAAAGTGTAACTATGGGAGGTAGTTAGTGGATCTTAACTGCAGGCTACCCCCAGATTCGTAAAAGTTGCATGACATGATAAATGTATAAAGTATTTGAGGCTCCAAAGGCAAAAGAATACAATCTCCTTTCATTTTTCCCAGGCGACTGCTGAGATATGCATTCACGACTTATTAGAAGCAACACATTGTTTATTTTATCACTTTTTCTTTCTTTTTTTTCCTCTTGGTTTATACTGAGCACTTTGAGCTTCACAAGGCTTTGTGACCTTTTATTCACAGAATGATTTTCACTTCTTTTTGAATAATAGGCACCACTGTCATTTCCCGCACTCACGGCCACTTTGAACCGGTTACTAGGTATTGATTGTTAAGGGTGTCACTGCATTAGCCCAACTAATCGGCCACTGCACCCACGGGTGGTTGGTGACCATGGATTGTTGTTAGGATGGTTTTCTCATGTTAGTATTGTATGTATTTCTTTGGAATTTCCCCTGACGTAGGACTGGTTGCCGAAATGCATCGTGATGGAGTAAAGGATGGATTATTGTTCCATACCATACAACCTTGTTTGTATCCTATTGCTGATATCAAGCATTATGTTAAAGAGGAGAGATACCTAATAAACATTAATGGTTTAAATTGGAGCATTTGCGTTTTACGCTGAACATTTGAAAACAGAACAACCCCAAGAGATTGGGGCCCTTCGCTGTGTCTAGGGGGGTGAACCCTATCAGGGAACGCTACATGGATTGGATTCACACTCTGTCATCAGAAAGTGATACCCCTGGAGCACACTACAAACTGAGTACGCGTACTATATGTAGATAAAAAAGGTTGTGCGTGTTCATCTAGTAATTTTTATCAGCTCTTCCTGAAGCCATCCTTAATGCCCTCATTTTCTAAGCAGAATGTCCTGCATCCAAGTGTTCCACCCAGGACCCTTTTCCAGCATTGAGTTGGCTGCTTCTCTCAAGGTGGAGTAATGGCAGCTCTTCCTGCCAGGATGCAGATCTTCCATTACCTGGCTCTAATAAGGGGAGTTGGCAGCCAGAGACCCCAATTCTGAATATCAGATGTCTTTATTGGTCTGTATTGATGTGAGGCCCTTCCAGTGGTCAATGAGGAATCCTTCCACAATGCCTAGAGGTTTCTTTCTCATATTTATACTCATTTGCAAAAGAGTATTTGTATTCTGCCTGCCCAGCTCTGTATGACTCCCAGACTTATCAAGCCAAAGTCTTTATTCCCTAGTGTCAGAGGATGGGCTGGACTGAGAGTTCCCTGTTAGGGAGACCAACAACAAAGGCACAGGAGAGTGAGAGGCTTCCTCACAAGGCTACCTCCGACTGTTAACAGTAACCTCTGGGGAAGAATAGAGCTGGTTGCAAATACTGTATCTACACTTCAAAAAGGCCCTATGTCATATATCCTCCACACCCTAGACTTTGGTCCATTTCAGTGGACTTCCCAAATGCCTTGGAGTCCAGAAATGTCTGGTAGGCTCACTCCAGCTTACATCTTTTTTTTATCTACATGCTACATTAATCTTCATGTTACATAGATGTGGAGTTGCAAATAGTAAATCTATCCTTACCTATATACACTTACCTTTCAATACTTTGTCCCTCTATATTTGGCCTCTATCTTTTTGCACCACAATATTCAGAGGGTTGATATTCATTGATACAATCTCTTATTTGCCAGTCATATCAAATGTATCCTTCAGAAAGGACTTCTTTGTGGGATTTATTCCTATCATTTGTCAATGCAGGCTCTCACATTGCTAAACCATTGCACACTGACACACTACCCGTAAAACCTAAAACAAGCATACCAACTTCTTTCCATCTACCTCTAAAGAATTCAACATGCGCATGCTTTGTAAATGATCAGCCAGCTTTAACACCAAAACTACTAAAAATAATTGAATTCATATAGCACAGTAAATATAGCTCCGCAGCTCAACAATGATCATATAAGTCAGGATTTAAATTCGATTTCACCTTGAATTCAAGGTCTTCTCCTTTCTCAGGGCTAAAAATCGCAATTTTTTAAAGATATGACTAGCATTTAGGTGCACATATTGAAATATTTCCAAGAGTCCAGAGTGAATTTTGCTTTGCAGGGAGACACAGCTTACATTTGTAAATGGAATTTGACAAACTTAAAGGTAAGTGTATATCTATTTTCAGAGTTCAAAATGGGATTGAAGAGAAAGCAGCCAAAATTGGTGTGGGTGTAGTGTGAGGCCTTTTTTCTGTGGTGAAACATTTTTTCTCAATGAAGAAGAACTTTTAACAAATGTAAATACACTTATGCATTGCAGTTATCCACTTAGAAATAAACACTTGCTACATTTCCAAATGCATAACTTTGCATGTGAGTACAGTGTAGAAGTTGAGATAGTTTCCTCTTCACTGTCGTATCAAATGAATTATTTGTGAAATTATAGAAAGCTGTAGATTATCTACAAACAGAGTATAAGGGTAAGAGCCAATTTCTGACATCTCTGAATTGGACAATAGCTATCTTTCTCTTATACCATTATATATTCACAAATTCAGTTCTAGATATAATTTTCAACTTTGTCTAAAACTCAAATTTTCATTCTTGATGTGTGGAACTCAACATTCAAATGAGTGCTGCCATTTTCTGATTCTGCGGGTTCTCACAGCTCCTCCACCTTTGATTTCACTGCTGGATTGTTGCTGTTATTCAACTAAACTTATCTGAAGGTGTATATTTTTGCACTGTACTTGTGTCGACAGACAATATTGACAGCATCAAGGAGTGGACTGAATGATTGGATGGCTAATAGCAGACAGCTGGATTTAGAGTTTGGCTGATGGGTTACTCCCTCACACATGTGACAATATCCCTTCTGCCTTATTATGAGTGCATTATATTTTCTCTGTCTTGCATGGCCATGAGCCAGCCCAGTATGAAGTGACACAGGATAATCTGTAATTTATGATGACATTCTCTTAATTAAGAAGAAGTATCATCCCTGGCAATCTGAAAAATGCTGTAGCATACAGTGCCTGGTTAAATAAATATGTTAAATAATTTCAAGCTGTAAATTTAAATGACATATATAAAAGTGAATTTAAAGCAACAAAAATTGATGGGTGGAATGCTTTCAAAAGTCTCAGTAATGGAGGGCATGGCTGGGTACCGGCCCATACATGCCGACATATGCTTTCTATACTGACCAGAGAACAGACTGCAAGCACTATTACACTACATAAGTCTGGCACTGTTCCTCTGGCACACCTGCACGCTGCACCCCATGGAGGCATGTCTACATCTGGTGGGCTCTGCGACAGGAGCACTGTCCTTCCCCCTTGCCTGTCAAACATTTAGTGGCATATGGGGACCTGGACAGTCCTTTGACCTGGGTCTCATCACTTGGAAGGTGCCCCGGCTGATTAAGGTAGAGCAATGTAGGGATCAAGATATAACGCTCCATGCTTAATCAGAGGACCTCCAGGCACGGAGTGTATATCATGGTGATACTGCCCCTGTGGGTTGGGGAACTCACTTGCCCCTCAAAATCTAGTGGTGCACCCTGTCATAGCACGCTAGCAGCGTATACCCTGACACCTCTGCCTGGCTTCCACCTACAGTGCATAAAACTTTGCCATGGGCCTACCCCTCTCTCTTATTCCCAGAGCGCAGCAGTGAGAGATTTGCCAACACCTTGGGAGCACGTGCACTCTTTCGGCCCCTTGCTCTGACTAGACCTCGCCGAAGGGACTACAGTTGCACAGGCCTGGTGGAGGTCATCATACCAGGGGAGGAATGGAGGTGAGATACTGGACAGGCTCAATTCTCTTTTGTCTGGCTGAGGACCGTTGGACACAATGCTGCACCTTACATCTTTTAAAGATATGTCAGTCAGCTCTCTATGCAGCAAGCTCCCCCGGCAGGAACCGACAAGAAGGATACCCCTCAGGTACTGCCAGTAGGTAACCCAACCTCAGTGCCTATCTTGCAAGACTATATGAGCCACTTGTTGCAGGAGATTTTCTCTGAAATCGGATCGTTTTAAATAGATCTCAAGACCTCTATCAAGGACATTAAGAGGGAGGTCTCCGAGATAGGGGGGCGAGTAGACGACCTGGAGCACAGTGTGGATGCCAGGTCTGAGGCCCAGGAGATGCTGTGGTGGCGTGTAACGGCACTAGAGGAACAGCATATTAAGATACAAACTAAAAAGGACTTGGAGAACAAAAGCTGCCTGAACAACATATGCATCAGTTGGGTGCCCAGGGGAGCAGAGGGCAGTGACATCATGAAGTTTCCAGCGGAGCTCCTCCAGATGATTGGGACAGACGATGATTCCCCCACCTGTCCTTGATAGGGCACAAAAACAATCCAACCTGTAACATAGGCACTCTTCCACCATGGTGCAAGTGTGCCTGCATTGGCGCTAGGCAGCACTCAGTGCACCAGTGCAGGGAGACAGCAGAAATGCATCATATCTTAGCAGATATGGTACATTCCTGCTATCTCTCTGACACGCAGCAAAGAAAGTTGTCTTACTGTGCAACGTGACTTCTTTGAAAACCTTGCCCCTAAATCTCACCATGACACTTTGTGCCTGCTGCAAAGTGTTTTTGCAGACTGTGCATCTCAGTTTAGGGAGCAATCATAAGCCAACAATCTTTGTCCTGGTGCAACTGGAACACTAAAACCTTATCTGCCAATGCACCTCTCTCTCTGAATGGAAACACAAGTAACCCCAAACCAGTTTCACTGTACAAGTAACCCCAAACCAGTTTCACTGTTTTTTAGACTCACTAATGTGCAGCTTAAATTCAATGGCACAGTAAATATGGGACCCATGTTTGGGGATGTGTGTCACAGTTAAGATATCATGTGAAAATAAACATGCTGATGGGTAGAATATTTGCAAAATGTGTGAACCCAAGCAATCACTCAAGCTGTATTTTTGCCACTGTGCCAATCCCGATGGGATTACACTGATGTGCAACTCATTCTTGGTCCTGCTCTAAAGGGAACACTTCATTCAAACGTGAACAAAAAGATCACTTTCACCAAGAAAGTGGGAATGGTGAGTAGTCACAATTCCTTTCAAAGGACTTCAGCCATGGACATTCCAGTGTGTAATTTTCAAATGTCTCATTGATATTGAAGTGCTGTCACCAGCACGGGTGGACAATAATGTAAGGTACTTCACGAAACCAGTACCAATCTTATACTTATTGCTATGTTACGGAAGCTGCAACGGGTACACGTGAATGAAGGCTGACATTCAAAAACATCTCCTGAAGCAAACGTCTCTGGTTGGACGAATTTTGGCCTTTATTGACTTTGTGCTCACATTTGCATCTTAAACTGCTGTCTCAACAGGAACAAGATCCACAAGACAGCACTTAATTAACCTTGTTTTCAGCTGTGAATCATGACAGCCTTTTCTCAGTTGGGTGTAGAAAGTTCAAGCAATTAGTCAGGCTCGAGCCTGGGGCCATTCGGGTCAAGCATGGTGTGAAGATGCCCAGGAGTCAAGGGCCTGACTCCTGCGGTGCTGAACAATACCCTTCAGACAAATCACAGCCCTAAGTGCTGCTGCGAATCCGTAAGAATATCTTCATTTAGATTTCCTAGTCTCACTGATGGGAAACCTACAGAAAATAAGGCTTGCTTAGACACTCAAAAGGATAACGTGCAGGGCTTCTCCCTACATCTTTCTGATTTTTCATTGACTTCCTCCATCACCTAGCGCAAATGCAGGCATCCTTGTGGAATGTTGCAGGGGGGTCTGCGTTTGAGGCAGGATCATATTTTTGTGCAGAAAGGCACACCTTCCTGCACAATAACAATACTCAGAGGCATTTCCCTCTTTCTAAGTGTGCTGCAGTATGTGTCAGAATACATAGGTGGACACCCACGATCTACCCATGTCACGCCTTCCTGCTGCAGAGTAATGCAAGATGGCAGTTTGCTCTGCCTTGCATTACTCTAGCTTCATCAAGCCACTCAAGGCCATGCAAGGTGCAGGGGGCTGCAAAACCTTGATAAATATGCGCCTTAGTCCGTTAGCCAGAAGAACTCAGATCATGGTTGTGGCCTAAATGTGGCCCTTTTCACAACTGTCCAACCAATATTGTCAGTCAGACTGCCTCAATGGACTCGAGCTCTGATTTGTCCTTTCTGTTACAAATAGGCAAGTGAATCAAGACCATTCACGACCAGATTCTTCAATTAAAGAGAAAAATTCCACAGCAAGGCCCACTACTTTGTTTAAGCTCAAGGCATTGCCAAACTCTCTGATGTGGGCCTGTTCAGTTTCCAACTTGCCTTCATTAACAGTCTTCGGACATGTAAGGTCTGTTCATTTTAAGAATGCATGATGTTTGCAAACAAGATGAGCAAAACGTTTCGCGATACAGTTCGTGAGTCTCAAAACATGTGCACTTTAATTACTTCACAAAAACCTCCTGTGGTGTATTTTTCCTAACGATTACCCACAGCTATTAGTGAACATTAATTTTATGTAAGAATGATAGTTGTAATAAGCACTTTGCATAGTGAACACTGAAGATAATTCATTCCATACTTCTTATTTCTTTGTTCTTTCTTTCCAGCTCTATCCACAGGAAATACAAGTTTCCCTGCCACGGCAAAAGTCATCTACATGCACACAGTGATCACTGTAATGCATTCTGAGAATATGACCTGCTCCAAAAGGAGGAGAACATTGCCCCATCCATGAGTGACTGAACGTTTTGAGCTTGGATTGTATGCTCAGCCTGACTGACAGTGGGTGATGGCCCAACTGTCTGTACATATAAATAGACGCGTTCCCGCAGCTTGCTGAATACCACTAGGAACTGAACCTTGATGGACCCTCCTGCTGTTCATGCTTCCAGAATGTGAAGATTAGTTTTGCCTGTTTCAGAGAGACATGTAACAAGTCTGAAAGCTGTGCTGGCCTGGTCTACGCCAGCCGGTGACCATGCCTCTGTGGAATCCCCCAGTAAGCAGATGGAGACCAGAGGCACAAAGAGAAAGCTTTACGACAATCTCTACCCCTTAAGAGAGACCAGACGAGGACTGCCCCCCTTCCTAAACCATATAATCATATATTGTTCTTCATGTAACTATCCTTCTTCAGCTGTGTGTACCGGCACCTGGTTGAATCAATAGCTAGCAGTGTGAAGGCTGCCTTCTGCCCACTGCACCATTGAGACTGATCCCCATCACTAAAGAACTACTGACCCCAAGTCTCTTGGGCACAAAGACAGTGATATATTGTGATTTTTGATGACTGACACTCCTACCCCTAAATCCAGGAGATATGCTTCCCAACACCAAGGCAATGCCCCCATATTTTGCAAGTTACATGGTACAGTGCATAATCGTTTCCCATCCTATTAAAGTTGTTTCATCTTGTTTTTCATGTTTATGTGGACAGCAAGGCCACAAATAGTAAATGTGTCCAAGTTGCAACCAAGTATATCACTTTTGGTTGTAAGATTGTGATCCTCCATTTTACAGTGTTTTTATCATGACCAATTGATGATCAGTCTATATTTGCAAACATTGCTTAACATTTCCAGCGTTTCAGTAAGATGCTCACAAATATTGGATGATCATTAACAGCATAAAGTATTCACAGCGGGAGACCCCAATTGTCCCTATGTATTGTGGTGCATTACTGTGTTGTAGTCTATGAGTTGTGGTGTAATTTCTTCTATCTTTCCATCTGCTCTGTAAATGTATTCTGTACTCACAACTCTGGCTGGACATTCACATCTTTATTACAGCTATGATTGTTGCATTGTACTGTACCCAGAAATACCCAAAACCTGGCCTAAGTTAGACCATGAAATCTACATCTACCCAGATAGTCAAGGAGGCAGCGGAGGAAAACCTTCAAATGTGGGCTAAGTACAAATAGACTTAATAGTGAGGAAAACCAAGCCTCCAATTTTTGATGGTGATTGTTTATCACTGAGGTGTCACTAGCTGAGGATAAAGCCTGATGTGCACAATTGTATGTGAATTGTGATCATAAGTGGATGCATCATAGATGTTTCTCATAATTTAGAGTAGAACAATATTTTTAAAGGGTTTCCTGGTTTCATCTGCCCCTCTAACCTACAATGCTGATTGTAATCGCATAATCAAAATATTATGTTTAGAGATCTAAATAAAGCAATACTATGCTGATCCAAATGATAGTCGCTTTTTGTGGATGAAAGGACGCAGGATGGCTGTCAGGATGCTACTATTACTACTACTACTTCTTCTACTGCGACTAATAATAACACCAATAATAAAATTTAGAATACATTTCGGAATCAATTTTATTTCATGTCAAAGACCATCAAACTTAAAAACACTATACGCGAATTGTTTATAATCGCCATACCCCTCCAATGAAAAGAAATAAAAATCTTAACCATTCAAGAATAAAAAGTTGCCTTATTTTCCAGTCTTTATCAATTCAATTGCAGTGTGCTGAAATTTCTGTGTTAGCCATGAGGGATTTTGTGTGGCACGTTCAGTAGCCTTGCTTGCCTAATGCAAGGTTTTTGAACATGTAGTAGTGGAAGGTCTAAATCAGACTCCCGCAGACACTTTACCTTTAACAATAAATTTAATAAAAGTTGAAATAATTATGTAATGTTCCAGCAGCTAATGTTGACATAAAAATAGCAGTGTGTCCTGAAAGTGACCATGACGCCCTAATTTTATATTGGTACCAATCTGATTTTATTCTACCATGTTAGCATTCACTCGTCAGGAAGGCCATCATAAGGTTTTCCATTTCAATTATCGCAGGAGTCTAATGGTTGTAGAGGTTGAACTAGGCTCTATCTTACCCATATTAACTAACTTTATAACCCCTATTTTGGGGATGGTAGTTTTTTAGGTCTATAACCGCACAGTTACAAAGAATAGCACATTGCAGTACTTGAGCGCACAATGCCCTTCTTATCCAATTCTACATCTTCATGGAATGCCACCAACCTAGAACAAAAAAAATGGCATGAAACAAAATTTCAAAATTATCAGAGGCGACATAAACAGGAAATATTACAATTTCCTGCTGAAGGAAAAGGGATATATCAGGTGGCAAGATCAGCCCAGGCCAGTCAGAGCCAGAGATGCTTGCACCTTCTGCAGCAGCAGCTCATGCAGGTAAGAGCGGTGGGGCCGGGTTGGAGGGGGTTCCGACAGACGACCAGGAGGGAAAATTAAATAAATAAATAATTTTCCCTCATCGTGGTCTATCGAAATCCCCACCCCCTGTCTTTGCCCCACTGCTCTTAACTGCACGGGCCCGCTGCTGACCATCGGGCATATCATTATAAGTGGTAGTAAGCAAGCCATAATTAAGCCGGAATCACATACAACTGAAGATTGCTGGTACACACACTTCTAATCTTTTTATTCTGCTCCAGAAGTTCGGGAACAGCTGAAGCACAACACAGATCAAGCTGTTTTCCTTAAAATAGATTTTATAGGCAATAATAGGGAAACAAAAAGAAATCCCTTGACAAAATGCCTGCTGACCTGTGTGGATATCAACTCATAATATATATGGGACAGATTATTCACTTTTGTGAGAAACACTAGTTCAAGTGGAGCCCCCCCCCTTCCTCCAACTTGGCTAGGAGCAGATATACAAGAAGGGAAACAGAAAGTGTTTGGCCAGCTTCTGCCCCATAGGTCTTTTAGATAATATTCAGAAAATGTCTTCATGCAAATTGCTCTGCAAGCTGGAAAGCTGGGTATTGAATATTAAGCTTCTCTAACAGAGCCAAGCAGGCTTCAGAAAGAAAAACAGGTTTTATTTGCTAATAGAGATACACACTGTGCTCAGGAGGGAACCACTTTACTTGTTGTTTGAGGACCTGTGAGCTGCCTTTGCTACTGTCATCATGCATCTGTTATGGAGCCAATTGAAAGTCCTAGACTTTTATTCTGGCCTCTTGAACATCTTGGCAAGGGTCCATGATAAGAATGTTGCTACAGTTCGCTGGAGACCAGGAAGAGAAAAAGCCAGAATATTGCTTTTCTCATGCATAAGCGATGCCCCGAAGGTAGGAAGGTATACAATTGCAACCCTCTTGTTAGAAATGGGAGTCTCTAGTTGACAGAGGTTTACACCTTTGTCCAAGTAGGGGCATACGCTTATAGTCAGGGTAAGGAGGAAACACACTTTAGATAACCCCCGCTCACTCCCTTGGTAGCTTGGCATGACAGGCTTATTGCAAAGGCAATGTGTAAAGTACTTGTACTCAAAACACACAGTAACACAGTGAATACACCACAAATGGACACCACACCAGTTTAGAAAAATAAGGTATCTTTATCTAATCCAAACAAGACCAAAACAACAGAAATCCAACATACTTATATCAAAATAGAACTTAAAGCAGTTACTTGCAGAAATAGCATTTGTAGAAACAAATAG
Organism: Triturus cristatus; assembly: GCF_964204655.1. NCBI lineage: Eukaryota > Metazoa > Chordata > Amphibia > Caudata > Salamandridae > Triturus > Triturus cristatus. The sequence continues at coordinate 116,312,403 of NC_140588.1, forward strand.
CTCCACCTGAGGCTATTACCATGTTGTGACAGGCATAAATCCAATGTACGTCGCCGACCACGATGTGTGCGGCATTGGGCACGGAGTCACACTGACCCCCCAAACAACAGAACCTTGGAAAACAAATTCTACGGACGATGGACGATGTTGTGAGGCGTCGGTGCCAAGGTCGAGGACATTTTACTGGTTGCCACGGGGAAGGTGTCGTGTCCACGAGGAGGCGACGTGTCGCGTCCAGGACAGGGGACGTTAGCATTGGTTCCAGTAAGGTGATGCGAAGCTGAGGAGTTTGTGAAGTCACCCTCGTCGGTTATCGGTTCTGCGATAGCGGTATGCTGGCGCTGGGAGTGAGGGCATGTAGTGGTAGCAACAGTAAGGTTGTAAATTGCAGGCATAGAAAGGCATCGGAGCTGCGGTGCAGACTGGACAGTGCGTTGTGCACTTCACGAGCAGTGTCCCTGGCCTTGGTGCAGGTCGCGGCATCACCAGCAGCATTCCTGATGGTGTAGGAGTTGTTTTTCTTGCTCTCTTTAAGTTCCTTCCAGCTCCCAACAGCAGGAACCAACCCTAGAGACCCAAACCTGGAATAGGCACCTCCTGGCAGGTCAGATATTCCAGCTGTGGAGTTCAGGGAAGCTGGTGTAGAAGTCTTTGATTCCCGGAGAATTCAGAAATGGAGGCCAGCACACACAAGCTCTTGGAGATTCTTAATCAAGTAGGTTCTCAGCAAAGTTCCAGTCTTTGTCCTTCTCCTTGCAGAAGGAGCAACTGCATGAAAACCCAACAAAGCACACAGCAAAGGGGCAGTACGCCTCACTACAGCTCTCCAGCTCTTCTCCTTGGCAAAAGTTCCTCTTGAGTCCAGAAGTGATCTAATTCTTTGGGTTTTAAGGTCCACTACTTATACCCCATTTTGTCTTTGTTCTCTTTGTGGCTAGGTCTGTGAGCCCAGTCCAAACCAGTTATGTCCTCTCTACTGCAGCATCACTACAGGAAGAGGAGACAGCATTGTGCAGAGGAGACATTTCCTATTCAGGTGTAAATGAAACTCCTCCCGCCACTCTAAATGCAACCAATGTCTATTCAGCTCAGCTCTGAGTCACCCAGGAAAGGCAGGACACACCTCAACCCCCCTTATGGCTGTCTACACTAAATGCACATCCCCTGTCACTCCAAAACCAGACACTCAATACACAAACCAGTAGAGGCACACAGAGTGGTTAAATAAGAAAATGCCTACTTTTTAAAAGTGGCATTTTCAAATATACAATTTAGAAACCATCTCCCTAAAAAGATGTGTTATTAAATTCTGAGTTCAGAGAGCCTCAACTCCATTTCCCTATCTCGTCCCAATGGAAAATTATAAGTGTAAGATGTTACAAATTAACTCCCATGTTAGCCTAATGGACAGATAGCCTTTCAATAATGCAAATTCACTATTAGGACATGACACACACATATTTAAATGTCCTACCTTTCACCTACACTGCACCCTGCCCATGGGCATACGTGAAGGGTGCCTTACATGTAAGGAGAGGGAGGGTTTGGGCCTGGCAAGTGGGTGCATTTGCCAGGTTGATGTGGCAGTTAAAAACTGTACTTGCAGACACTGCAGTGGCAGGTCTGAGTCACATTTGAAAAAGGATAATTGTGTGGGTGGCACAATCAGTGCTGCAAGCCCTCTAGCAGTATTTTATTTTACAGGCCCTGGCACACTCAGTGCACTTTACTAGGGACTTGACAGTAAACATGCCAATCATGGATAACCAATCATGATAACAATTTACACAGGAAGCACTTGCACTTTGACACTGATCAGCACTGGCAAAGTGCCCAAAGCATCTAAGCCAGAAAAAACAAAATCCAGCACAGCATCTGTTGGTTGTTGGAAACGGATCAAGGCCATCGTACCTTTCCTTTCTACATTTCACTCCATACCAACACTGGGTTTAGGCCAATATTGAGATCTTAGACATCTGACCGCATAAACACAGCATAAGAGAAAATGGAAAATTCTAATTTGTGTGGACTTTATTAAAATTACTGTTCGCAAGCCTTGAAGAAGTCCCGTTGGGACGAAACACGTCGGCTATGAACTGGCTATGAATTGTATGCTGTAATTTTAAATGAAAATTCTGAATTACCAAATAAAGAGAAACTCATCTTCAAGACTTCGAAGTTTATCGTGAATCTTTGGGGATACATTACTCATTTGTTTGTTCATTGACTGTGACGAATAATTTTGTCCGTTATATTTGTATTTAAGTTGTGTGCTGAACCATTCCTGTCTTGTGTCAAAAATACAAGAGGTAGAGTGTAAGTCTAACACCTCTTATTTAGCAATAATACTTTTTGGGCCTGAAGACACCTGGTGACATACAGAAACTATTAGATAAATTCAATACATTCTGTACCCTAAAACGCCTAGATATTAACTCTGTCAAAATCATGTTGATAATATTTTAACCAAACAAAGGTGTTGAAAATAATTGTAAACTAAATAACTCTCTCTTTGAGCAAATACATATCTGGGCTTCAGAGTAGCTGCCAATAAAAAATGGAAGAAACATAAATTAAGGTCAAAAACCTTCCTGCACAGTGAGCAGATGCAACTATAGGGTTTGCTTAGGAGAAGAGTGAATGTTTGCTCAGCCCCCCATTTGGTCTTTAGAGACTATAGTGTCAGAAAATGGCATTAAATAGGGTAGAGAGATGGGATGTTAGACCTGTCATCCATAGGGTGATCTTCTCCCAAACCTTTTACCTTAATTTTTTTCCTATTTTTGCTGAATTCATTTTTGTTGGCTTCAGGACTCTGTGCACTTTACCTCTGCTAACCAGTGCTTAAGTGCTTGTGCTCACTCCCTAAAACATGGTAAAATTGGCTTAGACCTAATTGGCATATTTAATTTACTTACGGGTCTATAGTAGAGTGGTATACCATGCACACAGGCTCTATAAATTAAATGCTAATAGTGGGCATGCAGTGCCACCCAATTAAGTAGCCCATTATAACAAATCTCGGGCCTGCCACTGCCGCCTGTTAAAAGTTTTAAACTACCTATTCAACTTTGTAAAATAACCCCCTTGCCAAGCCTAAAATTTCCTTTTTAATACATATAAGTCACCCCTAAGGTACTCCTTAAACCGCCCACAGGCCAGGGTGCATTGTGCATCGTAATTAAAAAGTTGGACATGTATTTTTCGGTTTTACATGTCCTGCTGGTTAACAACTCCTACATTTGGTTTTCCTTACTGTGAGACCTACCACTCCCATAGGATAACATGGGGTTACCTTATAAAATTTATTAAGTGAAAACTTTTGATTATGAACAGGTAGAAAAGTCCTGCTTGGTATCTGAGAAACAGTAACTTAAAATCCCCTTTAATGGTTAAGTCATAGTGTAAGTAATAATTGTAAAAATGTCACTTTTAGAAAGTTGGCGCTTTTGTCCCCTAACCATTTGGTACCTGCAGTCTGTTCCTGGGTCACATTACTAGGTGCGAGTGGCAGTTGACCATTGTATATTCCTCCCAGAAAGCAACAAAATAGAAAAATTAGGTGAGCCTGGATGGGCATCTCAGGCAGGATGGGGGAGGAGCTGCACACAGCCCCACTTACACATCAATAGGCTGTGCCCTGCTCTCACACAAAGAACCTCACAATGGCCTTTTTTGCCTTTGCACAGGCTGTAGCCAGAGCAGGGAGACAGCAAATTCCCGACACTTCTGTTGTGGGAAGACTCTAGACATTTCTCCCACTTCAAAGAAGGCCCTAGGGATAAAAAGTGTACTCTCAGACCCATGCTTCAGATCACTTTTGGACCTGTGGAGGACTCAGACGAAATACTGCTCTGCTGTCCTGCTGTTCTGCTGCAAGAAGGAATGCAACGCTACTCTGCTGCACTGCTGCCATGCAACCTGAGGAGGAGGAACCTTGAACCCAGGACCACCAGACTGACTCCAAGGGCTAGTTTACTGGCCTCCTGATCATGGCCTCAGGGACAGAAAAGGCTCCATTCATCTTGGACCTGCACCTGGGATCTGCCTGCTGTGAATACTATCACTCAAGTGGTGTCTTCCCAGGCTTGGACCCTTGGAAGTGAGGATAAAGGTGCTCTGCCATCTCATCTGTTGTCCCCACCAGAAATTTACACCCCGACACAGCCTCACATCTCCTCCTTGGAACAGACACAGCAGATGAAACTTCCCAAAGATCTACCATTGGATCCCTCACAGCTCCTCATTGGAAATGACGCAGTGTGATGCAACCCGACACAGCCTTGCAACTCCTCATTGGAACCACCACTGTGCAATGCCTTGCATCAAGGACCTAAGGTACAATTCTCACCAGGCCTAACCTGGCCCCTGTATCCAGCCAGCACTTCATCGCTGTCGTCTTGAACTTGTGACTTTGTCCCGGTGCTGAATGACCAGATAACCACAGTTGGCGCTTCATGCATTTAAGCACTATTTCTGCATAAACCTTTAAAACTGTACATCTCTAGTTCTACTAACTGGATAATTGTCAATTTGGTGTCAAATAATTTCATACATTTTACTCTATATTCCTCAATTAGTTTGGAATGTTTCTAGTTTTGTGTTTTAACTTTACTACTGTTTGTGTGCTGCATAAATACTTTACACATTGCATCAACTGCTTTTGTGCCAACCTGCCAGAGGATTTAGCACAGGTTAAGTTGGTGAATTTGGGGTTCACCTTGACAGGGATTGTGGCTGTTGCTTGAGTAGTCCCCCCCAGCTAAACCAACCAACCAATATCTCACATGGAATTACTCAACTATCCCTTACTAAGGTACAACTGCTCTTGTATTGGATTAGCATTTGGGGACACCAGAATTAAGTCATTATTAGGATGCACACTTGTAGTTGATAACTTATCTGCTTTAGGCATGTCTGCAATCTGCTGGGAAAGATAGGTCTATTATATCTCTGGTCATCCACTTAGCTTATTTGATTTATTTTAAGAGTTTTGTAAAGCGCTGGTTAGACCTGAGGGTAATGGAGCACTTTACAGCAACGACATGACAATTATCACTCAAACAGAGTACAATAAAGAAAATACAGTTTAAAGAGTCTAGTCTTAATCATTTTGAAATACATTATAATTGTGGAGCTGGGCGCCAATTTGTTGTGTAAATCTTGCGGGATAAGTACATATAACTAGGTGGTGTTTCCATGGAGTGATTGATAGTTATTTCACTGAGGAATACAGCACCTCTTCCAGGTCAGCGCAGGTGCGGCTGCAGCAGTCCCACTGTCCTAAAGCCCACAGTGAATGTGACCCAGCATACTGTACAGAAAGCCCCATTGTCAAACAGTACATACATCACAGAGATAATGAGGGACTGCAGCACAGAATGAGACACGTCATATGATATTAAAGCTGTTTATAAAATATGTTTTGGGGTGAAGTTGTCAGATACTTTCCAAGACAGTTTGACCAAGGTCTTTTTAACCCATAGCTGCACACTTAATTTTGAGGTCTATATGGATGAGGTGAAAGCAGTGGTGGCTAAAGTTTAGGACTGGCATTCATTTTATCATTGAAATATTTTAACTGCAACTAGATGCATTGCCAAACAAAAAAATGCAATAGCTGCAGGAAGTGGCCTGAAGATGAGACATACTATCCTGATGTAAGCCATCCTGAGGGCAAATTGACTCAAGCAACGGCAAAAACAATTAGACAGTTGAAGTATGAGGTCTGCAGTGGACTTGATAAAGAAAGTAATATCTGTGTAATCATTACTTGGTCAACGGTGTTATTACACTGGGCCTGCCTTTCCCGCCATTAGTTGTTTGGTAATGCATGTATCCTATTGTCAAGGAGGGTCTGTGAGAGAGAATCTGCAATATGATTTTTACCTTTATTTTAGACATTAAAGATCACAAGTTACATCACTGATTTAAAAGCTAACAGTAACTGTTGGATATTTTGGTACTCCAGGTTAATTTCCCATAACTTCCGATTCAAACTGATATACATTAAGATCCTAGTCCGCTTGCCCCCTCCCCAAAAAGTATGCTTCTTGGTTGTCTTGCTGCTGAAATATAAAAAGTTGCACACCCCACATAGTGGGCTGGTCAATAGCCCAGGCTTCCTATGATACAAACTGCATGTTTAGCCACAAATCTCACCAGTCAGCATTAGCCAATTTATTTTCTAGAACAGCAACGTTCCAGCATAATAGATTTGCAGTTGCTCAGTAGCATGAACTTCCTCCCTAAAACTTCATTGACCTTATTTACATGCAGGAAACTTCCTTTACAATGTTTTTACCACGCAGTGCTTTTACCATGCAGCCTTTACCGTGAATGCCCTTGCAATACATGCACTTTTTGATGTCCTTGCCATACATAACTTTTCCGCCCATGGTAAGTATAGTCAACATAAGGATATCTATCTATCTATCTATCTATCTATCTATCTATCTATCTATCTATCTATCTATCTATCTATCTATCTATCTATCTATCTATCTATCTATCTATCTATCTATCTATCTATCTATCTATCTATCTATCTATCTATCTATCTATCGATGTGTATATTATGCATATATATGTATATATATGTGTGTGTATAAATATATATATGTATATAAGTATATATATATATATTAGTTCACTGAAAATCAAAGCAAAGGTTTTTAGGAAATTATAGTTAGGCTCAAATTTCACTGGTACATAACCAGTGAAATTCATGTAAGCTCCCTTTTATTAATTACCAACATTGCCATATGCCCCTGCCCACCACCAGTCCCTAAAAGAATACTCTTATCACTTATGCCCCCACCCACCTCTAAATCCAAAAAAACCTTTACCACCCTATGCCTATAAGTACCTCTAAACCCTAAAAATACGTTTACCACCCCATATCTCCACACACCCCTAAACCCTAAGAATACAGTTACCAACCTATAATCCCACAAACACTTAAACCCTTAAAATTCCCTTACCAGCCTATGCCTTTACCCACCACTAAACCCTAAGAATTCCCCATACCACCTTATGCCCCTACCCACCCCAAAATATATATAAAAAAACATACCTTATTTATACTTCCCTGTGTGGTAAACACATGCGTGGGAAAGGCTTCCATTGGTAAAAACGTATGGTAAAGAAATTCTTTGTAAAGTCATACAACATTTCTATGGCTAAAGATTCCTGTTGGATAGTATGTGGTCTTTGGAGTGTTATTTAACGTATACGGTCTTTAAGACAACACCATGGTCTGAGGTAGGGGGGGACCAGCAGGTATGTGAACCTTCTCAATCATGGTTTTACTGGGAGCAGTGCATTGTTTCCTGCAACAAGTATAGTAGCAACCACACAGCTTCCACTTTCATGCTCAGATACTCCCACACAGTATGAGTTGGGGCTCTTTGCATTATCTCTGGACCGAACCAAGTAGTCAGGTCCAACATATGTTCTAAGCAAACAAGTACATCACACAAGATAATAGAATAAGTCACATTCTTGCAAAAATGCTTAATTCTTTTCAATCTGAGATGCAAAACAGTGGACTTTTCTCAGCAATGTGATTTAAGGAGGAAAAACACTGCCATATAAAACACCACGTGTACCAGAAAAATAACTTTCGAATAGTGTGCACAATTCACTTGTTTAAAAGGTTTCCACCAGCTTTAAGCATTTGTTCTTACTCTAACTAGCTTCTAACATCACCACAGTGTCTGCATCATACGCGATTTGCAATAATACAAACCCTCTGCATAACATACTGCAGAGAATCTAGTTGCATTTCTGAAAAGTAGTATTAAGGTTGCTAGAGATGATTGTTTTAACAGATCATTTATTCTCGTTTAATTTCCAGGGATCTGAAAAAGCCGCCTGCAGCAGAATGTATAATAGCAGTGCTAGTAATCAACTGCTTGCCTATAAATCAAATTAAAGCTCTGAGCAGTGGCCTTATTCAAGATAGTTTGTCCTACTTCCACATTACAAGAGAAAAGAGTGTTACATTTTGTCTTAGACGGTAACTTTAGGATAGTCGGATTTTTTTATGCTTATGTTATGATTTGAATAGATCCTCATTAGTCAAACCACTGAGTAGAGCTTCATCATGCCATTAAATCCTGTCTATTCAAGTAATGGTATACAATTCAGACAAAAGGTTTTTTGCAGTTTTCATTAAAATATCCCACTTTGGGTTCACAAATAGCAAAGAAAAGAACAAATGACTTTTGCTGAAAACACATACATTCCAAATTATATTTTGAGGTAGAAGGCAGTAGTTTTGTCCTACCACACCACACAGGTTCTGCATGATTTGGAGGTGGGTGGAAAGCAATTGAAACCCTGGTCGGTAATGAGTGTCCCATCATTTTACACTTCATCTGAAGCAAGTGCCACAAGCTGGCATTTGATTCAGAGAAGGGCAGAGATATTTCTAGATAGAGTTCTGGAGAGTACGAACGTTGCCACCTACTAGAGGTTGTAGCCATTCTAAAGTCATAGCCCCTCTCAATCCAACACCCAGGAATGGCAACTATGCCATTGTACTCTTCTGTGAGGACCTCAATTGTTAGCATAGTGGAACAAACTCCCCTTCTTCATTTCACTTTTCCTTGAGGACATCATTGGTAGAAGAGCTTCCCATCTCCTTCAACATTTTACCCTTCTCTGGGGCACTCTGTTGTTGGTAGAGTGCAACATGGTGGAGCACAACTGCAACTTTCCATCTCCATTGCACTGTCCAATGAAGAGCTCTATTGATAGTAAAGTGTAACAAGATTTACATCTAGATTGTACTCTTCTGTGAAGACCTCTGTTGCTAGTATAGCACAACTGCAGCTTTACACTCCATTACCCTCTTCTGTGAGGACCTCTGTTGTACAATGGCACAACGGCAGCTTTGCATCTCCATATACATTATGCTCTTTGTGAGGAGATCTGTTGGTACTGGTATAGTGCAACTGCAGTTTTCCATCTACATTGAATTATTCTGTGAGGACCTTTGTTGTCTTTATAGCGCAACTGTAGCTTTCCACTGGGCACATGGGATTTGAGTGGTAAGAATGTAAATGCAAATTTCTTGGCTGAAGCCACCCCCCTCATCTTTATGATTGACATTGCAAGCAATTGTATCTGATCTGAGCAGGAACTCTAATAACGACTTGAGGAACTGCAGCAGCTTTGCAGCCGTTGCACTTCTTTCTGATACACTGGTGTTGTATTTACATATATTCATTGTGTGAAAAAAATCCATGAGGTTAGAGTCATCCCAGAATAGCTGTGCTGTAGACATTCTCTAATATGTGTGTATTCGAATTCCTGAAAAAGAAAGGAAAGGTTTGTTGATGGAAACACTCCATGGCAAATGCGATCTTGCAGATATTAATATGTTTGTTTCTTGCACTTGTTTGAGAAAAACCTGGACCTAGGTGCAAAGCAATACCATTTGTATTTTCTCAAGTGTCAATGTTGTGTAGCTTTTACGTGACTCACTCTTCTAAAGTATAGGTATACACCCATCAAGGGCTATACTGTTCTGTGAGGACCTTGGTCAGTAGAATAGTGTGGAAAGCTTTCTATCTTCTTTGTACTCCTCTGCGAGGAGGACCTGTGTTCTTAGTAGAGTACAACTGCAGAATTCCATCTCCATTGCACTCTTCTGTGAGGACCTCTGACAGCAGTATCGACAACTGCAGCTTTCCATCTCCATTGCAATCTTCTGTGACGACCTCTGACAGCACTATAGGACAACTGCAGCTTTCCATCTCCATTGCAATCTTCCGTGAGGACCTCTGACAGCACTATAGGACAACTGCAGCTTTCCATCTCCATTGCAATCTTCCGTGAGGACCTCTGACAGCACTATAGGACAACTGCAGCTTTCCATCTCCATTGCAATCTTCCGTGAGGACCTCTGACAGCACTATAGGACAACTGCAGCTTTCCATCTCCATTGCAATCTTCCGTGAGGACCTCTGACAGCACTATAGGACAACTGCAGCTTTCCATCTCCATTGCAATCTTCTGACACGACCTCTGACAGCACTATAGGACAACTGCAGCTTTTCATCTCCATTGCAATCTTCTGTGAGGACCTCTGACAGCACTATAGGACAACTGCAGCTTTTCATCTACATTGCAATCTTCTGTGAGGACCTCTGACAGCACTATAGGACAACTGCAGCTTTTCATCTCCATTGCAATCTTCTGTGAGGACCTCTGACAGCACTATAGGACAACTGCAGCTTTCCATCTCCATTGCAATCTTTTGTGAGGACCTCTGACAGCACTATAGGACAACTGCAGCTTCCCATCTCCATTGCACTCTTCTGAAAGGCCTCTGTTGGAAGTAGAGCACTATAATTTCTCCATGTTCGTTGCACTGTTCAGTGAGTCCCTCTGTTGGTAGTAGAGTGCAACTTCCACTTTTAAGCACCCTTGAATTCTCCTCTGACGCTGTTTGTAGTACAGTGCAACAGGCTTTCCATCTTATTTTACTCTCCCTTACGGAGGTCTGTAGGCTGTATTGTAACACATTAGCTTTCCAGCACTTGTCTGAGGTGTGTAAAACTTAGACCTGGATGAAGTGCAGTGCTGCATGCATTTTTTCAAGACATTAACATTGCCAGTGTCTACTCATGCCTTTGATTTCCATGATGCAACTATGGTTTCACATTTACACAGAATAAAGATAGAGGTTGCATAGCTCACCCTTACAAAGCCTATGCAGGAAGGCCAGATTTATTTACTTTTTGGTCTGGTTCTGCTCTTCGTTTATATCACTATTGTTTGACATGACATCCTTGCTTTAGTATTCCCTCAAACGGTTGTTATTCACTCACATACTTTGCTCAACATGTTTTTGTTGACCTTAGGACTCTGTGCACTTTACCCCAGCCAAACTCGATCTGACTGCTGAACTGGGTTGTGTAAATTTTCACTCTCCAATAATAGGCGGTTGTCCTTTATCAAAGCCATTATATTCATAGGATGTAATTCTAGCAAGTCGAACCAAAGTGGGTCTACAAAGGATTAACGTCCTAGCAGAGTTCGCAACTAAAAATTATGTGGAAATAAGCTTAACGAACACTGAGGGGATGGTGTTTGACAACAATATTTTTCAAAAACTTACATTGTATCTCAATAGAAGTCAAATAGAGAATGTGTTTGAGTATAAGTACCTATGGGTCATTGTTGACTCAAAAGACTCCTTCCAACAACAGACGAGATGGTTGAGAGTTAAAGGCCACTCACTGATAGTAGCATTTCGAACTCTGTGCAAAACACTTCGAGGCCTCATGTTCAGTTACATTTTCAAAATTAGATGAGCAAAACTGGTACCAACCTTAACTTATGGAAGCAAGGCACTATGAGACTGGGATTCTAGATACCGTTGTTTCTCACACATACAGGAGCCTTTTCTCCCTGACTAGGAATGCCTCACTCCTCATATACCTCTGTAGTTTGACATTATTAAGCAAACAATAGCCATACAGGGGCCTTTCTTAAGTGCTGCAAAAAATTAAGGGCAACAACTCAAAAATCTCTTAATCAGGTCTTGTGGTCAGAAATAGCAAATGTTTCTGAACTCTTGCCTACACGGAGGTACCTGGAGAACTCTCTGCATATTATTCAGATAAAATCTTTATAGAATGTGTCAGCCAGGCATGCCTCCTTTAAGAACACATTTAATAATATTAATTAAAAAAACTGTCATTGGAGGGGGAGATGGTAGTACCACCCAAAAAACAACATGGATGGATACTGATGAATTATTCTAACATTATAAAAACCTCAACTGTATCTTGGGATAGGTCATTCACTTTCTCTAAAATTGAAATTCATGAACTTTGGTTTGACAACCTTCCTTCACTTGACCGGATTCCATTGTGGCTCAAGAAAAGTTAAGGGCTTTTTTATGAGAGCTGTGCGTCGCTTTTGCACCATATAAAGCGGTGCATGTGTGAGGCAGGGCTCTCGATTCGATTTATGAAGCCACGCAAAGCCACCTGGGTGTCTTTGCGTTGCCACATAAATCATGAGAAAGGCAACGTAGTGCAAATTGCTCTGTCACCTTACTCTGTAGCCGGGAGACATTCCATGGGCATTGTAGTGGGTTTTCCCACGCAACACCTATGGATTTTGACACTGCCCCAGATTGACTAAATCATTCGTCTTTGTACGCACCTTAGCCTTGATGGTTATGAAATCATTTTCTATGGATATATCTATGATGAGTATAACATTGTTATTTATTGTATTTGTATTTGTCTATGAATGTAAATGTTGTTTTGTACTTTTATGATTTTAATTAATCGATTAAAGTGGATTGACTTGACTTGACTAAATCATTCAAACCTGGGGAAGCACCAAATCCATAACCTCCTGAGGTGAGGCGTAACAAGAAGAAATATGTTTATGTCTCCCTATTTTTTCCTCTTTCTATGTTCTACGTGTGCTGCATTCTGCAGCACACAAACAAAAAGGAAAACGCCTCTTAGGATTGTTTTTTGTGCAGGAAGGTACACCTTCCTGCATAAAAGAAATCCTGTATGCAAAGGAGGCACCCTTGCGTCATGGTTCAAGGGTACCTAAATTGGTGCTAGGCTGCTGAAACAGGCGCAAGAGCAGAGAGAAAGGACAGAAATGCACTGTCTTTCTATAATACGGTGCATTCCTGCTCTATCGCTTTGGTGTAGGGCAGCACTGCAAGGTGTCTTGCTGTGCTGCCCCATGCCACAATCCTATAAATAAGCCCCTAGGAGCATTGACTGCAGATTATGTGGTGCAACGAAAGAGGAACTGAAGTCCTGGCTCTTAAGCTCCTTGGTCTACAATTCCTTCCTAAATATGTTTCTGTCTCTGTAGCCCTGGCTGATTGTATACCCTTGCCTTCGCACTGTATCTTCTATGGTTCTACTGACACTAGAGTCAAGACACCATATGGGATTAGCAGGTTTTAGAAAAATCATCAACATTAACATTGTGTGCATCTGCCAAACTCCTATGATGAAAACATTTGTGCTTAGTGCAGAGGACCTGATCAAGACTCTAACAATATCAGTTAATAAGTGTAAAACTATGAATACTCCTACACATTTGTGCATTAATTGTTTTATTTTATTATATAATGTGTCTGATAAAAAACAGATGCCTTTTAAGACTTGAGACACACATCTCTAATCCACTTTAGATGTTGTATCAATTGAGAATCACATAATTTTGTATTATTTTTAGTTATGTTTTTTAACCATGTCACATAATTTTGTAATTGCAATGATTTTAGCTAATTTTGCTTAATAAATTATTAATTCATCCATCCACCCCTGCTGTCCTGTACTAAGGTGCCTGTTCTCGCTCCTAAAACATGGTAAAATTGTACTACACCTAAATGGCACATTTAATTTACTTGTAAGTCCTTAGTAAATGGTACTACAAGTACACTAGGCCTGTTGATCAAATGCTACTAGTGGGTCTCAGCACTCACTGTGCCACCATCTAAAGTAGGCTTTTAAAACATTTCTCATGCCTGTCAGTGCAGACTGTAGTGAAGTTTTAAACTACCATTTTGACCTGGCAAAATAAACCCTTTTGCCAGGCCTAAACATTCATTTTAAAATGTTTAAGGCACCCCTAAGTTAAGCCCTAAAAACATAGAGTAAGGTGCATGGTGTTTAAAAAGTAGGGAGTGTCTTTACATTTTACATGTCGTTACAGTGAAAAACTTCTAAAGTCATTTTTCACTGGTGTATGGCCTATTTCACCCATAGGCTAACACTGGGTTACCTTACTTCAATTAATAGATGCTAACATTAGATTGGGAGCATATAAATAAATGATGCTTCTTCAAATTAATTGTAATTTAAAATCCTCTTCAATGGTAAAGTGAGATTTTAGAGAAATGAAAATGTAAATGCCACCTTTAGATAGTTGGCATTTTTCTGCCCATGTAAAGCCTTTTTAGGAATTTCCAGGTGCCTGGCCCTGTAAATGGTTCCCCCATCAAGGATGTGTATTGGGCTCTGATAGTGAACAATGAGGCCTGGGTGTAGCTGAGAGAGGGTCTTCCTGGCAGGATGGCAGGGGAGGAGGTGTACCATGCCTTAATTATATTTCAAATGACCTTGTCCTCAGCACAAACAAAGAAACACAACACCAGGCCTGCCCTTACCTCTGTCACCTTAGACAGTTTGGAGTCAGGACCCCCGGGAAGGGGAAGAACTGACCAAAATCAGTTTTAGGTGTTGGACTTGGCCCTTTCTGCAGGGTAATCCCAAACTGTTTGCCTTGAAAACCCGTTTGTGTTGGCTTTTAGAACTTGGTGCAATTTGCCACTGTTAATCAGTGCTTAAATACTTATGCTCTACCCTTTAAACATTGTAAAATTGGCTTACACTGAATTGGTACATTTCAGTTACTTGCAAGACTTTAGTAAAGTGGTATTAAATATACGCAGGGCCTAAAAATTAAATGGTCCTGAGGCACTGATTGTGCCACCTACGTAAATAGCCTTGTAAAACATCTCCCAGGCCTGCCATTGCAGCCTGTGTTTGCAGTTTTAAACTGCCATTTTGACCTGGCAAATTAAACCTTTTGCCAGGCCTAAATATTTTTTATCCAAATAAATCAACCCTAAGGTAGGCCCTAAACAGCCAATGGTGCAGGGTGCAGTACATTTAAAAAGTTTGACACCTACTTTTTAAGTTTTACAAGTACTGGTAGTCAACATTTCTTAAATCCATTTTTACTACTGCAAGGCGTACCTCTCCCATAGGACATTATTGGGGTACCTTATTACCTTTACTTAGTGATAACTTCCAATTGAGAACATGTAGGATAGTCGAGTTTGGATTTTGAGTCACTATTCCGAAAATACCACTTTTAGAAAGTTGCACAAAGAACAATTGATGGAAAGAATGCTGAACAATAGCAAACATTCACCCAGTACAGAGATCTGGGCCTAAATAATTGTTTGTTTGTGCCCCATGCCATTTCAGTTGAAACCCAGCCATATGCAAATCCGTCTTGCCCCTGCTCCCCATGGGCACAGTCCAGCCCGAACTGCCAGGCCAGGTCCTCCCTGGACTGGAAACAAACATCCTGGGACTGATTTAAGGGTTTCCCCCCTCATCAGCCAAGCTAGCTTGACTCAAGCAGCATGAAGAGCATGGAACTCACGTCTGGTCATACCTGTTCCACTCGGGATGACAAATGCAAAAAGAACAATTGATCGACAGAATGCTGAACAATATCAAACATTCACCCAGGTACAGAGATATGGGCTTAAATCTATTGTTGTTTTGGACACTTTCTTATGAAATTCTGATCACTTGTGTTTCATTTATGTAACTTCATCACATTGGATTCAGTATTTTGTGTCTACATTAAGTCTAATGTGTACTAAATGTGATTAACCGTTTCCATGTTTGTTATATATGTTTATTGCACAATACCCATGAATTTGCAGATGTCGATTTGAAATAAAATCATTCATATCAGAGAAAAATCATCTTGTTTTCCATATTTGTTATGTGTCTTGTTAATCCATGTAAAATGATGGTGCAAATATCCAGATGATTAAGGGATCGGCTGTAACCTAGTGGGCAGAGAAGAGTTTAAACTAATAAAATGAAATGTGAAGTCTTAAGTGACTATTCCGGATTCAACTGTTAGACGTATCAGGTTAAAAATTATATCCAGATCTATGGTATAAGGGGCACACTTTCATTGAGTATAGAACTTTCTAAAAGTGCCATTTTCAGAGTTAAGACTTAAATTTCGATGATAGCATTAAAGAGGACTATAAGTTGCAATTCATTTGAAACCAAATATGACATGTCTACCTGTTCCCAATGAAATGTTTGCACTTACTAAATGTAATAATTTAACCCAAAGTTATGCTATGGAGGAGCTAGGCCTCACTGTAGCGGAAAATTAATTTGGAATTTTGTTACTTCCAGGACATATAAAACTTAAAAACACATGTCCTACCTTTTAAATACATTGCACCCTGCCATATAGGCTGTTTTGTGCATACCATAGGGGGTGACTTATAAGTATTAAAACGGGAGGCTTAGCCCTGGGAAAATATTTATTTTGCCAGCTCAAATTGGCAGTTTAAAACTGCACACATGCTGCAATGGTAGATCAGAGACATGTTTTAATGGGCTACTTAAGTGGGTGGCACATAAGTGCTGCAGGTCCACTATTAGCATTTACATTACATTAATTTACAGACCCTGTGTACATGTAGAACCACTTTACTAGAGACTTATAAGTAAATTAAATGTGCCATTGTGGTAAGCCAGTTTCACCATGTTTAAAGGAAACACAACAAGCACTTTAGCACTGGTTAGCAGTCGTAAAGAGCACATAGTCTTAATGCCTGGGAAGGGAGGTTTTGTCTTAACCCCTTCAGTGCCCATGACGAGCTGGACTCGTCATGGGCTGCGGTGGCGCTGTGCCCATGACGAGTCCAGCTCGTCATGAACTCCGCCCGCTAATGCAAGGCGCGGCACTGGGCGGGGAAAGGGGCGGGCATGCAAGGGGTTAATGCCAAAAAAAAGAATTTCAGAAAACAGGAGTGGAGTAGGCAAATGTTTTAGGGGAAGACCACATCAAAGATTCTTCAGTGGGATTAGCCTGGTCCCTATGTCTGACCAGCACTCCATCATGACTTTACTCTGGTCTTGTGTGACCAGTTAACCACAAGTGGCATTTTCTAATTCTTGGGAATATTTTCACTAAATCTTTTAAAGTCAATTTATCTGGTTTTACTGATTAGATTTTGTTCATTTTGGTTTAATTATATTTATTAAAATATACAGCATTTTTTCCCAAAGAGTTTGTAATTTGTCTTGTCTTGTGTTACTTTATTACTGTTTGAGTGCTGTATACATGCTTTACACATTGCCTCTAAGTGAAACCTGACTGTGTGGTCTCCACCCCTTAACCAATAACTCAATTTCTTACTGTTACTAATGAAAGTTTACTAATAACAGACTAAATGGATTACAATTGAAGAGGACAAAAGAAATAAGTGTTCAACGAAAAAGAGACACCCATAACTTGTTACCTTCCTCTGAATTGTATATCTCTTACTGCCCTCTTTCAGCATTCATTTTTTATAAGAGACTGTTTAGCACAGCGTCTGTTCTCTCCCCTTCTACATTATAATTTGATGTGAACATACATGTATCCCCTTTAGTACAACTACAGTACTCCATCTTCTGTGAACACATCTTTTGGTAATATAGCACAACGGCAGCTTTCCATCTCCATTGCATTCTTCTATAAGGAACTATTTTGGCTATACAGGAAATCTCTAGGCTGCATTTTAAAAACTGCATCTTTCCTGATCCTAGTATGCTTACCAGCAGCATCCTCACGGAGCTCCTCATAAAAGGAGGACCAGTCTTTTACATCTTTGGTTTGTGTGGAGACTCATGTCTCTTAGCCCACTGCAGACAAAAGCATAAAAAATCCTGCTGCCGTGCAAAACAAATAAATTGCTTGTATGTACAATCTATGAATGAGAAAACAAAAAGTAGTGTAAATAGTGTCTGATTTTCAGATATAAAATATTTCCTCATGCAGTCCACAAAAAACACAAAGACACATCTAAGCAGATAGAAAGATGTGAGAATAAAATGCTACTTTGGAATGAACCAAGATGTATTCAACAGTGTCTCAAGTCAATAGTGAAAGATGGCTGACCTGAAGCAACTTTCAATATGTGTAGAGTATGAGGAGGTTGTATTTAATAAACTATGATTGGCAAAATGGTGGAAGCATGGGCAGCCTAAAACTAGTACACGCACTGTTACATGTGAAACCTAAAAACATACAAGCATTCAAATTATTTTGTTAGATTTATA
Organism: Triturus cristatus; assembly: GCF_964204655.1. Taxonomy (NCBI): domain Eukaryota; kingdom Metazoa; phylum Chordata; class Amphibia; order Caudata; family Salamandridae; genus Triturus; species Triturus cristatus. Next base: position 116,330,279 of record NC_140588.1, read on the forward strand.
AGGCATACAATATTGCCATAGAGAAGACACAGTCGATAAAAGACCTTTTGGTTTTACCAATTCTTGTTTCCTTGGTGTTTAGGTCTCCGCAGGATTGCACATGTTGCCATTCTCTCTCCCTCTGTTTTTCCCTATTCCCTAGGTGCACTCTTTTTACTTCCCTTCCCATGCTCCCTGTCCTTCTTCTCATCCAGCTCCATGTGTATTTATTTATTTATTCGTTCATTTAGTCGTTTTTTTTATTTTATGTAGGCTTGGCGCCTGCAAATTGATAATGGGCTGCCCATTTCTAATTTTTTTAAGTCAGTGCTCCTGAAGCTCATCCCCTGCTCCCCATCCTACTTCCAGTGTTAATATTATTTGTTTATTTTTTGTATGTATGTATTTTTAAAGGGCCCGGCCCAGTATCTGCAAAGTGATGCTACAGCACTCTCTTTCATTTTTTGCACTGGCGCACTCTTTTCATGATTTTAACTTTTAAGTTAAACTATTAAGTTTTGAAGTGTAAAATTGCTGGCAGCCATATTAGAATCGTAAATAAAAAATGACAAAATGAAACAGTGTATCATGACATATGTCCACCTGTGTGCCCTGAGAAATCCATCTTGGAAAGGCAACAAAAAAGGATGGTTGGGTACTCAATGCGCTGTGTTGTAGGCAGTTCACTTCACAGAATCGGAATGCTCACAACTATATAGGTGATGACCATCCACCCATCACCAAAAATGCAGACAAAAGTCCACACGATAAGGAACAAGAAATATTATATCCTGAGCAAAAATCGTCCATAAAATAAAGTACAGTTCATAATAAATGTATCCACAATTTTTCGTGTTCTTCTTCTTTATGTCTCAAAAGATTTCCAATTGGATCCTAGCCAACACGTGTTTCGTCTTAATGCGGAGTAAGCCGCATACTTCTTCAGGGCAGAGATCACACGATGTTTCTAATGCGTAGTAAAATCAGACCAAAAAGCAAATTGGAGTGTATCCTCCGGCAAAAGTCAATATAACTATTAAGAGAAAAAAAGTGGTATGAACAATAACAAAGGTAATCTACGGTCTCCTGCGCCCCAAGTGTAACTTGAAGCCACCTCACATAGGTGGTCAGGACTCACATTCAGGAAACCGATATCGATTTGACAGCAAAAGTATGGAGAGTACTCCCGTGCCGTAGTACTCTCCATACTTTTGCTGTCAAATCAATATCGGTTTCCTGAATGTGAGACCTGACCACCTATACGAGGTGGCTTCAAGTTACACGTGGGGCACAGGAGACCATAGATTACCTTTATTATTGTTTATACCAGTTTTTTTCCCTTAATAGTTATATTGACTTTTGCTGGAGAACACACTCCAATTTGCTTTTTGTTCTGATTTTACTACGCATTAGAAACATCGTGTGATCTCTGCCCTGAAGAAGTCTGCGGCTTGCACCGCATTAAGACGAAACACGTGTTGGCTAGGATCCAATTGGAAATCTTTTGAGAAATAAAGAAGAAGAACACGAACATTTGTGGATACCTTTATTATGAACTGTACTTTATATTATGGACGATTTTTGCTCAGGATATAATATTTCTTCTTCCATCTTGGAAGGGGTTTTCAGAATAGCCATTGCAAGATGTGCAGACATGCGTAGCCATGCACCATAAGTGTTTGCATGCCAAAAGGAAGTTAAAAAACATTAGCAAGGCCAGAAGATCAGCCTTTTTGAGCTTTGTCAATGCTTGTTCTACATGTTTTCACACTGAACCAAGCATTTTTATTTCTTTAGTCAGCACACGAGTGCAAGTGTGAATCCTAATGGCTTTGCTGATGCCTGTGTTTAAAGCCAGTCTTCCACAACTATGTTTGAAAGGAGACTTGTTAAGTTCTCGAGGACACTCCTGCAGCCTACATGATACAGGGAGTAATGTAAGGCTGCCCGGGGTGGGGGTTGCGCAGCGGCCCGCCCCCTTGAGGGCGGCCGCCTTAGTGCCACAGGAAGGCACAGGGGTGGGAGGTCTTGTCCCTGGGCTTGACCTAGGGAGACCCCAGTCAGGTAGCTGCTTCCGGCGGGGAGGAGCCATGAAGGGGGTACATATTCGGTCCCCGCCCCCTCCTCGCCCTCTTGTCCGGTCGTTTTGCCTTACCCGCCCATCCGCTTACCCGGCAACAGGAGGGACAAGTAGGGGGGGGAAGGTTTTTTCTAACAACTTTCACTTTTGTGTTGCAGGAGGAGTTACAGGGCGATCCAGGGTCTGCACATACCAAGGGGTATAGCATGCAGCAGCACCGTGTGGTGCTAAGCCAGGATACCCAGGGATCTTTTAGCCTGTCCACTGGAAGACCTACGGCGCCCCGCTACCGACAGGCGGTTGTGGGTCTGAGCAACCGGGGGCTGCCATGTATGCTCCGCCCACCCAGCACGGGGGGGCGTGGTGAAGCATGTGGACTGGAGGTTCACGGATGGGAGGGGTGGACCCTCCCAACATTTGGTGGTCACCAATTGGCGCTGCCATGGTGACCCTAGGCTTATCAGACGGGCAGGCGCCATGGGGCTGGCCTGCCCTGGGATCGCCCGTAAGATAACCCACTGTGTTTGCATATTTATTATGCTAATAAACCTGCAGCAATATTTCTCCACTTACATTCAGTGTCGTGTGTTTTATTATGATTATGTACTGATGTATGATATGATAACGGTTGCCGATATTGGCACTATAGGCAGTGGAATCAAACATATAACAAAAGGCAATTTTGCTGATTGCCACTTTATTTTTAGCTTCACCAATGCTATGTTATCTCGGCTCGGGTTTTCAATCCATCTCTTCACCAGGAATACCCAGAAATAGCCAATTATGGTCAATCAAACTCCCTGAAGAACATGGGACAGAGCGCCTTACAATTTTAATGGAATTTGTGCCACAGCAATGTCACGGACATTTTTACATTTTTCGAGATACTCCGGATACATGTTATGCTTAAAGAGGCGTGAAATGTCTGGAGGCTTTTGCAAAATGCAAATGCAGGAAATGATTAAATTTAGCGGAGGGAAAAATATGCATGCAGAACGTTGCAGAGCATGCCGAGATAAGGGAAGTCCCCGCCTCCGTTTCTAAATTCCCGCTACCGCAGCAACACTGCATTGTCGAGAGGCACGTGAGTGACAGGCCGCCTGCCCACTGGATTGCTATACATTTACAGCTCGGCCGCTGCAACGTTCTATGCGAAAACTGAAAGCCGTGCATCTGGCAGGCAGGCGCGCGCTGGGGGCATTGGAATTCTGATAGGGTTTGTGACAGAAAAAAAAGGCATATTTGAAACAATTGCTCAAAACGAGAGAAACCACTCCACCAAGTTTTACTGACGGTGATCAATAGGTTAGATAGAGTTTAATCAATACGAACCTCGAGGGGTGCTGCGGTGGCCTGGTCTGTGCGAAAGATAAGAAACAAGGCCATACATGCAATCAATCTAAAGACCATTAAAGTTCCATGGTCTCCCCCCGATAGCTCCACGACGACCTTAAACACAAATTGCACAAAGTGGGTTCAACAAAACTGTTCCATTATTGTTTCGTAACCTATAGATTTTTAACGGAATATTTTTCTGCTATTTAACTTTAAGGCTCTGCTTCACTACAAACAAATGCATTTATCAAATTGTATGCGTTTTCACTCAAAATAAGAACTGCCAGTCATCGTCCTGTCAACAGCCTCACTCAATATTTACATATATTTTACGCTCCGAGCTCAATTAGGCACTAGTCCTGGCTACAAATGAAACGCAGTCTGCCATAACAGCAGTAGGGGCATGTTTTATCAGATGAGTTAGGGAAACATATTTTTTTTTCTTTGGCCAATTGATTCCTAGTTCTTTCACTTCATATTTGGACACTGAATGAAACAATGTTTAAAGATGCTTCCAGGCCCAGATGCAAAATGATTTTGTGCTGGGGTTGTGTGACTTTTTTGGCGCAGCCCTGATGCAAAATCCTTTTTGGCATTTACTAAGGGTCGCAAAGCCACTCTGCAAAGAATTCCACAGTTTAGTAAATACTCGGGGGCAGATTTATATCGGACTTGCGCCACTTTTACGCCGCCGTTGCGTCACTTTTGTGAGGCAGCGGCGGCGTAAACCCTGCGCCATGTTGCGCCCCATTTACAACGTGACGCATCTAGGGAGATGCGTCACGTTGTAAAGCTTGCGCCACATGTGGGCGTATCTGCACGGGGGGGGGGGCGGGAACGCCTCCAAAAAGTGGCTGAGTGAAATCTACAAGATTTCACTCAGTCACTTTTCCGGCTATGCGGCGTCAAAACCCTGCGCCTGCTTGAAGCAGGCGTAAGGATTGACGCAGCATTGTAACGATAGGGCACCCCGAGCCTTGCTGGAGCTGCGTTGCGCTTGCGACGCAACTCCAGCAATGCGCCAACCTTCCACCATCAGATGCGTCACGCATCTGTTTATCCTTGCGCCACGATGCGCTGCATTGTAAATGCGGCGCATCTATTGTGGCGCAAGGGTAAACTTTCGTGACGCATCTTTCCTGGCGCATCCCTGCTGATTTGCAGGGATGCGCCAGGAAACATAAATCTGCCCCAAAGCACTTTGTGTTGGATGGACTCTACATGGGTGGACAATGGGTGTTCCCAGGCATCCACCCATGCATTTTGACGCAAAATTAGATCACAAAGACTGGTAATCTGGGTTTGTTATTTCTCCTTATTATATTCTCTTTCCATGTGTGCTGCTTCTGCAGCACAAATAGAAATGAGACTGTGCCTCTAAGGAGTGTTTTTGTGAGCTAAGACGTCCCTTCCTGCTCAAAAAACAATCCTGCCCATAATGCCGGCACCCTTGCACACTGGTGCAAGGTTGCCTGTTCTGACGTTAGGCTCCACACTGCATCAGCTCAAAGAGAGAGCAGAAATGCTCTATATTTTGTAAATGTGAAGCATTTCTGCTGTCTCCCTTTCATGCAATTCAGCGAAGTGCAGCAAGTTCCCTTGTTGTTCCAAGTTACATTAAATTATAGGAAATGTGGCCAAAATGTGTAGGAATTGATGAGGGGCTTACTCCTGTGACTTGCTGCCTTTGATTTTCATCAGAAGGATTAACACACTATGATCAACGTTTTGCAGATGGTAGGCATGATTCACAAACCTGTTTGCACAGCTCTGTCATGGAAATGCACATTTTGATTGGACTGTCCATTGCACTTGTGGACGTGAATAGTTTTCAAGTATAGTGAAAGGCAAGAGAAAGTGCCTTTTCAACATGGATAAGATCAAACGAGCATTGGCATAGACAATAGGTCTCGCCTTTGGGACCTTATAAGTGTTTAGCCACGCAACAGTTGATGTGGTTGCACTAAGGATATTGTGCTGCATAACTAAATACTTAGAAGGTCCCAAAAGCGAGACCTATTGGCTATGCCAATGCTTGTTACAATATTTAGGAGTCTCATGCCATAATATCACTGCCCTACTTAGTTCCCCATTTCTGTTTTTTGGACCTGATTCAGTTATACTTTTAGGGTAGGGGTGCATTCGTAGTATTCTCTATTGCGAGAAGTAGTGCCATCTCGGGAATTGCTATAACAAAAACAGTATCAGAAACCCGCAGGAGTGCAAGTCTTTAACACTATAGTAGAGATGAACTGTGATGAGAGCGCCTTCTTCCTACCAGTGGGTACGTACCTCTCCACCAATATCGCTGGAAAAGTTGCTGCCAGGTTTGCAGGTGAGTTCGATGTCGGGCTTCTGATACAGGTTGGTGGGCTGCACAGATCAGGCTCAATCGGCGTTCACGCGGCAGCACCACCTCCAACTCGCAGAAGCACTGACATCCGCGTAGTCGTCGCTGATAGTAGTGTGTTTCCCCGAGGGACATAGCAAGCAGCTGCCTTGCATATTTTACGTTTGGCATTACCCGTGGTACCAGGCACATACGGCTGCTTGTGGTCTGTCAAGTAACACAGGATAGCCAGGTAGCTCTCTTCGCTGGACATTGCTCGTAATTTATTACAGTTTTAGGCAAGGACGGGGCAGCTAGAGGAATGTAACACTTTTTTCAGGCTAGCGGCTGAAGAGAGAGATGTACACGAGGGTCCATGAAGGCAAGCGGGAGAGAATATGGCCATACTCCAGCGGACATGACGTCAACACAGGCTTTGAAAATCTGAAGTACCTCTGGTTCCGTGTCTGAGATCGCGGGTTTATTCTCGCTGTATCGTACTAATTAAGTTAACATAACATTTCAATTTATATAATTGCCGTTCAATACCAGTAGATGTGTTGTGTAGAAACCGCTGATATGTGTAACAAGCATTGGCCGCGCAAGCGGCCGCGAGACGCGATCTGTCTGGGGGAGGGGAGGGGGGAGAAGCGAGAGTACTGGTGAAATAGCAGCAGGGAAGGGGGCGGAGAGTAGGCTATGAGGGAGAGCGGCGTAAAGCCATATGGCTGCTTTGCGCGCGCGCACGCCTCGTGCACTGTAGCTCTATGCCAGCAGTAGCACTTTGAAAAATCCCTTACAAAATGTCTCTCCGAGCCAGCACATGCGCTGGGCTCAGCGAGACATAAAAATACCACACATACTTCATTCGGGAAAAGAGAACAGGTGTCTCAAAAGGGAAAAATATTTTACAAGTGACTAAAAAAGGTACATATGCAAATTAACTTTTCTACATCGTTTACTCCTGTGAAGTTTCCATTCACAGAAAGAAAACCTACTTGACTTAACTTTGTAAAGTTGGAGTGCCCTTGGAAAACTACTACTCGCCTATATTTTCAGGAGTTATCATTGAATTGTATGTGAATGTCACAAAAGAAGAATACCTGCTTATAATGTACAAAAACCTTAAAGCAATCGGTTACTGACTTTTCCATCCATAGCAGGACCTGGCTGAACAGGCCACGTCACAATCAGAAAAGGAGGGGGGAGCACACTGACTGGCATACAAGCACACAATTAGCCCAGATGCATTGTGGTAAAGACAGTGCATGATATGACTCACTTCAGTTGAAAGTCTTTAGCATTCACCCCTGTTGGTGGAGTCAGTACTGTGTATCTCTAGACACTTTTTTCAGGATTGTTGTCCTTCTTCGGTAGAGAGTAACAAGTGAACTTTGGGGGTGCTGGCAATGCTGCTCACAGTCTTCTCAGGTTTAGTACCACTCTCAGAGCACAGGTGCACCCCATGTCTCATCAGCCCAATAACTCACTAAGGAGCCAATCTCAAAAGGAGGAGGGAGCATACGGCCTGGCATACCAGCACAGTTAGCCCAGATGCATTGTGGTAAATGCAGTGCATGATAACACTCACTGCAGTTGAAAGTCAGTAGTATTCACGATTGTTGGTGCGGCCAGCTGTGTATCTCTAGACATGTGTTTCAGGATTGTTGTCCTTCTTCAGTAGAGAGTTACAGGTGAGACTGTATGTAGTATTTCCAGCACCCCCAAAATACCTTGTTGCTCTGTACCGATGAAGGAATGAGTTCAGAAACACATGTCTAAAGTTACAAAGCACAAGCTGCACCAACAAGAGTAAAATATTAAAGACTACTTCTGCCTCAAGTGTTATTGTGCACTACATTAACCATGATGCATTGGGGTGAGTTGAGGGCTGGGATGTGAGGCAGGGTGCTCCCACCCTCCTTCTGTTTGAAAAGGCTCACTTGAGCTACTGAGCTCACAAGCTTGTGTTGATGCACCTGCGCCAATGAGTGGTACAGAGACCTGAGAAAACTTTGGCGGCATTTCTAGCACCCCCAAAATACCTTGCTGCTCTGTGCTGATGAAGGAATGAATCCAGAAACACGTCTAGAGTTACACAGCACAAGCTACACCAACAAGGGTAAATAATTAAGGATTACTACTAAAGTAAGTGTTATCACGCACTGCATTTACCATGATGCACTGGGGCAAATTGAGTGCTGGGATGTGAGGCAGTGTGCTCCCACCCTCCTTCCATTTGAAAAGGCCACATAACAATCACAACATCTCCCTAAGGTAATCTTTTCCTACCTTGTGGTAGATTGATGGAGCTAATGAATGACCTAGAGTAGGAGGAGATGGGAATGCAGGGCACATCACACACACAATAAATCACTTCAACAGTCAACTTATATAAAATGTGATTTTCAGATCAATGAAAGTCCTTGAAATCACATACAGGTATTACTATAAATTCATTAGGATCAAAAGACAGAAAATATTTCCAAAAGGGAAAAAGTAATTGTAAACTCAAACAGATTTTTAGGATAATGTCTGTCAATAACTGTTTCCAGTACTATCCGTGTTACAAAATGTAAGGAAGTTAGTAATCTAGCATAATCAAACCAGGAGTGTTGCACCTGTTTAAAGACAGTAACACTGGTCAAAAGGAGCTAATTCAAGAAAATTACCTCATTACATGGACATAACTGCTTAGTTTAATCTACCATAAAGTGTCACTCAAACTATCTTATGACAGGCATTGAAATGTCACACGAAACTGAACAGAAATGCACTATAAATAATGGAAAAATCACACAAAATTCCATGACACTTTAAGGCAAACTTTTTCTTTCATTTGAACATTTCATTTTCTCGCTGCAGGCACTCAGTTTGATGGTTGTGTAGCACTAGCCGTCTAGACCCGCAATCACCAGGGTAACCCGTCGCTGCAGGGTTCTCAGATGCTGTTGTTTCCTGGCTGTATTCCCGAACAGACAAGAGGCAGGCAGCAACCTGCCCAAAGCAGCATCGGTGGCTTCATATCTGTCAGAGTGAGCCATGGAGTGAATGTAAAATGTTGTCTATGCTAGGTTGGTACTTCGTAGTGCCCATCCTCTGTCAGCCGCGGCCCGGGCAAGTAAGAGCGGTAGGTCCGGGTGGGGGGGATTTTGACAGACTAAGAGGGAAATTAATTTTTTTATTCAATTTTCCCCCATGGTCGTCTGTCCAATCCCCCCCAACCCAGCCCCACCACCCTATCGCTCTTACCTGCACGGGCCGCCCCTGCCCTGCGAAGAGGTTGTACACAACAATGTTAGAGCCGACCTTCGTACTAGACCCTCGCTGCTTTCCTATCATTCTGGGGGGTCGATTGACCCCTGCCTATATTTCCATGGGCCTGAGTGGGAGGCAGCAAATGTCTGTCTAGGGGCACCTCAAAAGCATGTGTGTACTCATGGGGTGTGAGCTGGAGACCGTGTCTGTCTGTCCGAGCTGCAGAAATTAAATCTGCACTGTGCACGATTGACTCTGTATAGAGATGGGCCCATGCAGCCTTTAACCTTGACACAGCCTTGACCTCTACCTCTCAATCCGATTGTTTATGTACAGAGGCAGGAGGGAGAACTCTTGACTGTAGGTATCGACTCTGGCCAATAAATGATCCAGCCTAAAGTAACATTAGGAGTAGCAGGCAGCAGGTTCATGTGCACACAGTCATTGGTGCTGGCAAAATAAATGTGACACGAAATAATTATAAATACTGGGGTGAAGTACTGTTTTTGCGGGGAGTAGATAAACGTACGGACAGACTGAGGCCTGCTTCTTTCCCAGGGCCGGCTTTAGGGCAGTGCGGCTGGTGCAGCTGCACTGGGCGCTGACCGGTGAAGGGGGCGCTGACCTCAGGGCGGGCTCTGTGTTTAGTAATGATTTATGATTGGGGAGATGAGGGGCGCTTTTTGCCCGGTGGAAGTGAGAGAATTCGAGGAGGCGATCACTGGGTGTGGGGGCGCCAAAAAATGAATGTCGCACCGGGCGCCACCAGCGCTAAAGCCGGCCCTGTTCTTTCCTCTCCACCCTGGCTACAGCCCAAAGGGTTAGTTTGCATGTCACAATTTTACAAAAATTAGGCAACGTGGCTATAAACTTAGTATACAAAGCTTCAATATGGGTAATCCCTCCACCGATGTTTAGAATCAGTCTGCTTTGCCAACTGTAACTCACATGGAAACAGAACTTGAGGTTCACATGTTTAAAGTTTTTACAAAGTACATGCCAGGTCAAGGCCAGCCAGTACAAGTGCTGTGGCAAATCCCTTTATTCTTTCACACTAACAATCCTGACTTCAGTTCAGCCACTGAAATACCAGGAGCCTGGCATGAGGCTGTCTGCAGTGGGTTAGTGTTAAAAGTGGTTTGATGGATAGGAGACAGAGGAGTGTTAGATATCCAGTGCAGAAAGTAACGAAGCAAAGCACTGGATACATTCAATATCCCAGTGATGCTTAACCCTTCAGCAAAAAAGAGTGGCATCCAAGAAATCCCCCTTTTTTATAAATCACACCACAATTCAGAGATCAGGGGGCATATCACGATATAATTTCGACTGGAGCTATTTAATATCCTTAGTGGCAAGTTAAGGCAGCACTCGTTCCAAAGAACTTGTTGTACTGTATTATGTAACAGGATTTTGGACGTGGTAATGTGTAACAAGAACATTTAAGCATATTTGTATGTGGCATTATGCTGTGATGGTGATGTGTTCTGTTGTTTTTTTGCTGCTGTGTTGTTGCGCTGCCTGATTGCAATCTGATTTGGCTGTGCTGTACTTCAGTCGCGTTGCATTCTGCTTGAAGTGTTTTGTTGTGAAGTGCCCTGTTATGTTTTAACCCCTTCGCTGCGGCACTGGGGGGGTTTGGGGCCAGCGCGGCGCCGCCATGCTCATGACGGAACCACGCCGTCATGAGTCACGGGCGAGCTGTGCTCATGACGGAGTGGTTCCGTCATGACTCCGCCCACTCACGCTAATCGCCCACACAGGCGGGGAATCAGCGCCGCGGGGGCGGAGCGGCCGCCAACGGCCGCAGCATGACGGAACCACTCCGTCATGAGCACACGGCGCCCGTGGCTCATGACGGAGTGGTTCCGTCATGAGCAGCGATGCGGTTAATTGTGTTGTGTTGTTTTGTGCATGTTATTGTGTTGTGTCCTGTTGTTTACTTTAGAAATGTCTACAAATTCTGCTACATTTCCAGGCATAAGCAGCACGTGCCTTGAATGTTTTTGTGATATGCAACCATTTACCACTTTCTAAGATGGTAAAATAGGGTGGCTGCATCTCTTCAACAAATTATGACACCAATCTGCCTGGATCTGTGGCAGAGAGTGTGCATCAACGTAGCCTTTCCAGCAGTAGGGGCTAGTGTTGATGAAGAGTGGTGGGGCAGGGGGAAGAATGGGTCAGGGGACAAACTAAAAAATGAAAACCTACCTGCAGCTGGCCATGTCACGCTCTTCTGCTCCTCCCCTTCGCAAGTACAGGTTCCCAGCCTCTACTGCGGCCAATCCTGAAGCTGCTCTCATGCTGCTGTGGTTGCATGGAATCAGCATCAGAATTGGCCTGAGCACCGTGAACTTGTGCTCCGAGTTAGACTGGGAGCCTGTGCCTGCTGCTTCTAACCGAGCAACGCAGATCGGGTTGGAGACAGCTTCAGTGCGCATGACGGTTTGGCCAGCCTGAGATAGCCGGCCAAGCCGTCATGCGCACTGCATGTGTCAACCACTCCTCCTGCAGCCTGTCATCGCCCATGGCCCGCCCCCAAAGACTCGGCAGGAAAGGAAAAATAAAACTTTACTGACGTTTTGAGGCAGCTGTCGGGGGAAGGGCAGAAGCCCCTTTGCCACATCGAAGGAGCCACCGCTGCCTCCCAGTGCTGACTTCATGTGATACAGTTCTTGGTCTAAGCTTGCCACTTCCGGTGCTCACTTTATGTGATACAGACATCGGTCTTAGCTCGCCGCTTCCCGTGCTCGCTTCCCAGTGTCTTAACTGAACACTCCAAGTGCTCACTTCATGTGTTGCAGCCTCCTGTTCTTACAATGAGATGCTAAAATTGTGCGTTGGAAAGCCAACCGTCTAGAGATAAGACTAAAGTGAATTTTGTGACATTTTATTATTTGCAATATGGGCATTTTCTTGAGGAAGAAAAGCAAAGAATATTTTGCGCTAAAGTTTACAATAAATAATTACTAGCTGCCTATGAAGAGCATAAAATTATTTGAATAAGTAACAACAATTATTGTAGTGAACTGACGAATCCCAGTTCGGACAAAGGTACAAATGCATTCTGTGAGGGTGCCGAATGCCACCCCTTCCTCATATCTGCTGTAGTGATATCTAGTAATCTTTAATATATAAGCAATATTGTTAATCGAAACCTGTGCGTGAAAGAGGTGAGTAAATTATTTATGTATATTTTAATGACCAGAATAAGTAGTAGTGACTAGCACAGATACCTGCTACTGCACCCAATTTAGAATAATTCTATGTGTTTGACTTTTCTATAGTTGCATTTTTCTGGTATGACAAGAAACAGGAAAAAAAAATACTCTTACATCTTGTGTGTTAATTGAGCGAAAATATGTTTGGAGTCCTTTACAGTAAAAATGCATTTGCCTCTGAACAACATTATTATAGTCTTAAGTGAACCTCTGTGCTTCTCGGAAACCGGCCAAATGCACACTCCGGAGAAGAGGCTGGCAACTCCAACGTGTTTCTGCACCCTCCTTAGGTCAAAAACAGCCGATAACAGGTACTCTGCACATGTTTTTTTCTGCTTGACGTGGATTTAATCCCCGGGGACCACGCTGACAAACAAAGATAAGTGATGAAGCCTTCGAGGGTCTTACACTTTATCCAGTGGTTTTATTTATCCCAGTGTGGATAATACCAGCCTAACCACTGGCACCGGAAGCCTGCAGCTGTAGCGCGTGGTCTCAGGGCGCAGAGGCGCGCGCCCGTGTTGGTTAGCTCCATGAATTTAAGTAGGCTCTATGTTCAGTAATAAGAGGTTGTGGAGCGCATGTGAATTGTTTTGCAGCGCTTATCATGAGCAATGTCAAAGAGGAGAATTAAAAAAAAAAAAAAACGTTGTACTGCCAGAAATAACAAAGAGGTCACAATGCACGCTTCGCTGCGTTTTCATAAAACCTATCGCCGGCAGCTTAAAGCAAGTCTTCGCATTTCTTATTCAGTTTTACTAATTTTCCGTATTAATATAAAGTTCTACAGCAGTTAAGCATTAAAAGGCAGCTGAGCTAAGGTGCTAATTTCATTTTATGTCGTAGTTCAGCCCTTACCTCACAAGCCCACGACTGTTCGGATAGATTTACCGCCACGCGAGCGAGCAACCACAGACAGAGGTGAACCCGGGAAGAATGGAATTAAAAGTGCGCAACGCGCTGTCTGCTCTGACCCACTTAACCTATGGCATATTAATTAGCCAGCGCCAAGAACTAACAAGTGAGTTACATGAAGGGTACACTGAGCCGGAAACCATGTATGTAAGAGAATGATGAAAAAATCACGAATAAAGTAAGCTGCATGGTTCCCAGAGCGCAGGCAACCATCCGGTCTGAAGAGCAGTTCTTTACGCTATTTTGCATACTGACAGATATGGCACTTGCTCCAGTGGCTGAGAGCACAATATAAAACCTCGGAATCACGATGAGGCAGGCAGCGTAGAAAAAAATGCGTCTTGATGCCGAGAACATTATCTAGTAGTGATAAAATGTGAATAGAAACCACCAATGTACAGACACTGTGCAGAACAGAGCTTAAATGTCCAAAGTACACGGGATTACCCCACAAAATATCTTAATAGCATTTAAAAAAACACACGATGCATATGAAATGATATGAAATGCCAGAATTTGGTATAGCGCAAACAGCTTCCCCAGCTAGAGTGTTCTGGTGCTAGGATTGATATAGGTACCTTGATGGACATTGTGGCAGAATGCTAAACAAGACTCTTTCTTGAAAAGCCAGGTTTTAAGGTGTTTTCTGAACGTTGCCAAGTCTGCTGAGGCTCATCGGGGCATATTGTCAAGACACGGTGTTAAAATTATCGCCGCTTTAACGGCAGAAAACTGCCGCTAAAGCGGCTATAATGGCCTTGATAATATGCCCTTGAGAATTCCAATAGAAGCCCATGTTCTGGTGTCAACATGGGCTTCTATTGGAATTCTCTGCGGCATATTATCAAGGCCACCACTATAGTCAGGATAAGGGAGTTACACGTCTAAAATAACCCCTGCTCACCCTCTTGGTAGCTTGGCACGAGCAGCCAGGCTTATCTTAGAGGCAGTGTGTAAAGCATTTGCACATAACCAACAGTAATACAGCGTACGCACTACAAAAGGACACCACACCAGTTTAGAAAAATATCCAATATTTTTATATAATTAAAATAAGACCAAAAACGATAAAAACTCCACAATACTATACTTAAAAGTCCACAGTTCAAAAACTACGTTGATTAAAAAGAGTTCCTTGGGTGGATAGCTCCGTCTGGGCTTCCACGGTGTCGTGACCACAAAAAACCGAAAACAGTTCTGGCTGACCGCGGGGTCGCAGCCAACTATGGTGTCAGGAAAACCCGCAAACAGTACCTTTCAGGGATGCAAGGCGATGGGGCCCTTGAGGTCACTCACACTGCAGGTCGAGCTCCTCTCTGATGGGATCAGGAGGGCTGGTGCCAACAGGCGTCGAGTGCTGCGGTGAAAAGTGCAGCGGTGCGGCATGCGGTGCCCCTAGGTTGCGGTGCGAGCAGCGGCTCGGAGGCGGCATCAGATGGCGTCGTCGGTGAGACCAGGGTCGTGGTGCAGCATGGCGGCGGTGCCCTCTGCGGTGCCAAAGCTTCGGCGTGAAGCAAGGCGGTGCGGAGTGCGGTGGCCAAAGGTCACGGGGTTAGCAGGTCACGGTGCAAGCAGCAGCGTTGTCGATGCTGGAGCGCGGTCATCAGCTGACAAACTGGAGTAGATGACACCGTCGTCGGTGGGACAAGGCTGCGGTGTGGGATGATGGTGGTGCGTCGTGTAACTTACGAGTGGTACCCCCAAACCACGGTGCAAGCAGCGGAGCCGATTTCGGCAGGAGGTGGCGGTGTCAGGAAGGCCACGGCGTCGTCGTGTAGCGAGGCGGTGCAGAGTGCGGGTCCACAGGTTGCGGTGCGAGCAGCGTCTCGGTGATGGCATCAGAAGGTGTCCTCGGTGAGACTAGGGTCATAGTGCGGCGTGGCGGCGGTGTCCTCTGCGGTGCCAAAGCTTCGGCGTAAAGCAGGGCGGTGCAGAGTGCGGTGCCCACAGGTCGCGGTGCGAGCAGCGGCTCGGTGATGGCGTCAGCAGGCTTCCTCGGTGAGACCAGGGTCATGGAGCGGGGTTGCGGCGGTGCCTTCAGGGCACGGGTTCGGCAGGGTCGTCATAGATGTCGTCGAGTGGCGTTCTTCGGGTTGCAGTACAAAACACACAATCCCCAGTGTTGCGGGTCGAATAACCTGAAGTCTTTGCTGTTCCTGAGACTTCGTGAACAGGGGGCAAGCTCTACCTCAAGCCCTTGGAGCATCTCACTAATTTGGTTGCAGAAAGTCCAGTCCAGGCCTTTCACTGCCCACGACAGAAGCAGCTACTGCAGGTCAGCCCAGCAAAGTATGCAGCAAAGTGGTTGCTCCTCTTAGCAGTTTCTCCTGCACTTCTCCTGTGCAATCTTCTTGATCCAGGTGAGTTCTAAAATTCAGGGGTCTGGGATCCAGCTTTTGTACACAAAAATCCTTTGATCTGCCAGGCAGAGGGTGTCGGTGTCCGGCCAGAACCAGTTGGGCCTTCTCTGGCGTGAATTCCTGGCAGGAGGTGGAGACCAGGCACTTTGAGGTGCAAAGAAATTCCTCCCCTTCCCCATCGCAGCCCAGGTCTAATCAGCCCTTTCATGACCTATCCAGACCATCTGGAGCCCCTCCGGCCCCCCAGCCTTCTGTCCTCCAAAAACCAGACAGGCAATCCACATTCCAGCAGAGGCATACGGGATGACCGAGCAAAATAATACCCACTTTCTAAAAGTGGCCTCTATGACCTCAGAATAAAAAGGGCACCCTCGCTAAAGGCTGCGTCTTTAGACGCTGAGTTCAGGCATACCAAACTTCATTCACTTATACCTTTTTCGGGCTATATTCAAGGGTACATCCGTGCTGCAGGCCCACGAGTAGCAGTTGACTCACAAGACCCGGCACCCGCAGTGCCCTTTACTGGGGACTGACAAGTAAGTCACACATCCAATCAGAACACAATTTACCATAGGAGCACCAGCGCTTTACCAACGATCAGCAGTGCGAAAAGCGCGCAGAAACGTTATACCTTCAAAACCGGGTTGGCAGAAAGCAAAAACTCGGGGGAAACACGCCAAAAGATGGCAAGTCAAACAGGAAAAAAACAAATTAGTCACTATCTATGAGTCCTTAAATTTCTACAATTTTATTTCTTTTGATATTAAACCAATACCAACTCCAAAAATGGTTGTCAAAACATATATTTATCTATTTTATACAACAAAACACATGAAGACAAATATATAAAAAATACACAAAAAAATACATACGTATAAAAATAACCAATCCTTCCTACCCATTGTATTTACATACGGATGCATAAGAAACGTAATTCGAGAAAAGCAATCCGAAAAAGAAAGAGGTAGTCCATTACACATTCGATGGGATACATCAACCCTCCACTTAGTATACAGAACGTGTAAACAAACTCTTTTATGCATAAATAATAATCAGTCGGACTCCTCCATGACGTAGGGTCGACACGTTTCAGCCCATTCATTCGGGCCTCGTCAGGATGGGGCAGACAAGAAGTGGCAGTGCCTACAAGCAATTATTATAAAAAATCAATACCAGTTATATTCGACAATCAAATCATAACTAAAGCGAGCATGACAGAGGCATGACAGAAGCATGACTAAACTATGCCTTTTCAGCAAGATGAGGGCCACTGCTTCTCTTCAGTCCAGGATGACTCAAATGTAATTGTAATGTAATTGTGGCAGTGATGAGTGCTGTTTTGGTGTTTTGGTGCTGAGGTTCTTTCTGAATCTGAATCCTGATTGATTTTTATCTAGAAGACGGCAAAGTTTGAGGTGGGTTGTGATTTGCTTGTTGATGGCCTTCTTAATCACTTTGGCTGGATAGCGAAACAGGGAGATGGCTCAGAAGTTGCTCAGTTGATTCACGTTGGCTGTGGACTCCTTGAGGAGCTTTTAGATTTATCCCATTTTCTATTCATCTGGAAAAGTGGCCGACATGATGGGGGTGTTAATCGTGTGGTGCTCATTGGTGATGTTTCTAAGTTGTAGATGCTGTGGGGGATGGGTCCATCGGGCTCCTGAGTGGATGGTCTGCATGATTGTCACTGTAATAATTCTGGTAAGGGCTGTCGGTGTGATCAAGTGGCTGTCTTGGTTGGTGGTGGGTAGGTTAGCAAAGATTTCTCCAGGGTTTGGATTGATGTGGGAAGTTGTTGTAAATGTTTAAGATTTTACAGTGGAAGTCATTGAATAGGTTGTCGCTGAGTTGCTGGGAGGCAGCAATGTTGGTGACAGTGGCTGAGGGCGAGGTGAAATCCTTTATGATCAAGAAGATCTCCTTGTAGATTTTGAAGCTTCAGTTGATGTGGTTCACTAGTGCTTTTTTCTTGAGGTCTCCTATTTGCTGGTGATAGCATCTGAGTGCAGCCTTAGCCAGTCTGCTTCTCTGATTTTGTCCCAGTTGTGGCTTAGAATGCTGAATCTGGTAGGGGTGACGACTTGAGGTGTGGTGATATGTATGTGGACGATAATGTGGTTGGTGCATAAGAGCCGTGTGCTGGAGTTGTATTTGATGCGGTTGCCTGTTGTGAAGATAGGGTACAGTGTGTGTTCAGGAGTAAGGCAAAAAGTTTTGGGCAGACCACCAAAAGGCTGACAAGTCTAACAAACACAAAACATTCTGAAAACATTATTTGAAGCAGTGTGTCAGTCACGAAGAGATTTTAGTCAGGGCACATGTCCTTCACAGCACACTGGTAATGACCGAACCACCATTGGATGAAGAAGCATCTGCTGCTCATTTTAGTGCATAAAAAGTCTAATTACAGAGAACAACAGTAATTGATTACTTTAACTTGAGCAAGTGAACCTTGAGTTCAGACACAGTACATAGTAGATTAGGAAATATCACGTACAGTGTAACTTTAACTTGAGCACAGTAAAACTTAGGATGCAATCAGTACTTGTCAATAGCTTGTACATTTTGGCAGAAATTATCCAAATCTTTACATGGAACCTAGAGAATAACCATAAATGTACAGACCAATGGAAGATAACAGAGAGAGCTGCTCCTGATCGAACCTGATCACAATCATACCAGCATACTAAGATACCATGACGTGAGCAACCGTGGGGTAGAGGTAGAATTTTTTCAGTTTCGCCGGTAATCTCCATCACCCTTAGTTCCTCTTGAACTAGTCCCAGCCATTATTTTTAAGGTGAATCCCACTCCTGTGAGACATGAAAAACACGGGAAAGCTGTGAAGGCAACTCTGCCTGCTCGTTCTGGGTTCTACCATGAGGCAATCCTTCCCACTACTTGATAGACCATGGAAGGGTTGCCATTAAGTAATGAGTGGGATGAGGACAAGTAGAACTAGGAGTAATGAAAATTACTGGTAGTAAGGAAACATTAACTTGACGCTCTGTGGCCTACTCGTTATTTGTGAGGAATACCAAAGGGTAAATGAATATCCTTTAGAAATCAATAAAATAATTAACCATACACTTCTAATTTATGCTAAGCCATAGTGATTTACTAATGAAAAAATATTAATTGATTACGACAGGAAGAACTCTGAACAACAGCACCACAATTCTTTTCATCGTGCATCACATTTTGCAGTCTGTATTGCAGACAAAGTATTTGATGAACCCAGAAAAGTGCTCTGCAGATTTCAGATAAGAGAATGCCCATGACTACAGCTAAGGGAACCGCCATTCCCACAGCAAGGGTGCCATGGAAAGCAAAGAAAATAGGCCTCCCTCATCAGCATAGGTACTAAAATAGAACTATAATTTGAGTACAGGGGGTCCCTATGTCTTAGCCTTTGTTGCCACAATTTATTTATTTTGGACAGTTATATATAGGGCAAACTCAGTCTAAAACTCATTGGACTACTTTACTTGAGCACCACTTACATTGCACAAGGTCAGATTCATTTTTATTTTTTAGTATGGGGAGCATAAGTGATTTGCCCAGAATCACAGGATGTTGAGCTGACGCCGAGACTCAAGCCTGGTTCCCCAAATCCTTATACCTGCTTCCCCAATTCCAAAATCAGCAGCTCCGGCTGCATTGCCAGCTCCATATCTCTGCTTCTGGTTAAATACTATTTTCTAAAGTAAATGGTTGCTTAGGCAATTTTTATTTTTATATCAAGCATTCATTGATAATTTATAGTGAACATCTCTATACAAAAAAAAAATCATCCTAATTTGGGTCATTTTTGCTATTAGATCTAGTAATGCTCGTTAGGATTTCTTTGGAGGAGCTGTAAAGCATTTTAACATCACACATTTACCTACTAGCTTCTAGGGACACTGTAGTGATTCACATTTCATTCACTGAATAGTGCACTTTTTATCCCAAAACACCAGCAGTTATTCATCTAGATTTCTCAATTGTGGGATTTCATGATTATTATAATTTCTTCTTTTGTATCAGTTTTCATATGTGTTTGTTATCCGTGCTTTCTCTAATTTATACTGCACAATATCTACCTGCCGCGCCAATATCTTATTATGCAACTATACAGCTTTTATTTGCCATTTTGGTTTGCGTTTCAAAAACAATAATGCAAACTTAAATAAAACACTAGCTTGCTTTAAGATCCCGCACATACTCTTGTCTTTTTTCTAAAAAAAAATCAATAAAGACAGATCACATGATTGATAAGCCTTACAGACAATGACTTTTTCAACTAACTAAGGGGCATGTTATCAAGGACGGCGTTAAAAATTATCGCCGGTTTAGCAGCAGAAAATTGCTACTACTACTCCTACTCCTAAAAGTAATAATAATAGAAACAATAATAATAAGCAAACTGCTGCTAAAGCGGCGAGGATGGGCTTGATAATATGCCCTTGAGAATTCCAATAGAAGCCCAGGTTCTGGTGTGAACATCATGTTCTGGTGTCAACATGGGCTTCTATTGGAATTCTCCAGGGCATATTATCACGTCCATCATCGCTGCTTTGGCTGCAGTTTTCTGCCGCTAAACCGGCGAAAATTTTAACGCCGTCCTTGATAATATGCCCCTTTGTAACCAGGCATAAACACCGCCGTAACTTTTCGTTACTAGCACATACGTTTTCCGTCGAGGAAAATAATATTTTGATTGTACTATTTGGGGTCGCTTTTTACAAATCTGTTTGAGGTAATGATGGATAAAAGAGATCTTCAAAGCGAACAAAGGCAATGCCTTGATGAAAACAAACAGACCTCCTCAAATCGCAGTAACAAAATGAAAGGATACTGCTGTTTGCAGAGCCGCCCTATTTCTGGTCCCTCTCGTAGATGCTATTCTGTGTCTCCATTAGGAAGATTCTGTGCAAAACACGTTTTAAATAGGTTCAAATGATTAGTTGTTGTCAAGGAGAGGAAGAAGTTTAGCAGAACCCAAAGATGAGGGACTCACACCAAGAATGGAGCGTCTTCAGAAACACAGCAGTGTCACATTAAAAAATAAAGAAAAACGAGTGCTTCCCAAATACACAAAGGTAACACCAATGTCCTACACAACAGAAGGACCTTCAATGCACAATGGAAATTATTATTATTAATATTAATATTATTATCACTATTATTGTTAGCAATATTACTCCAACTAATAATAATACCAATAATAAAATAATAATACAAGATTACATCTACTGCTTAAACAATTAAAATAGGTACAATTATTCCATTCCATCACATTAACAATACATGATTACTATTATTATTATTGTTAATAATAATAATATCAATAATATTGATAATAATAACAATACTACTACTACTACTACTTCTACTCCTACTCCTAATAGTGATAATAATAGAAATAATAATAATAATAATACAAGGTTACATCAACAGTATAAACACTAAAAATCGGTACAATCATTCCATCACATTTGAAATAGACAATTAATTAAGAACCCCATTTGAATTGTGTTATTATAATTCATTATCTTCTAATGATGCTTTCTGAGTGCGCTAACTTCTTCAACCAAAGTCAAGCAGTAATAATGTTGAGTTTTGAGCCTGTATCATGATTCTTTTTCCTGCACTGCGCAGGCACAGAATGTATCTGTGTTTTGGGGGGGTTTTCTTGTTGGTGTCTCGTCTTAACTTAAATATCTACTGACAACAGATCACAAAAAATGTTCTGTGTTTCCGGTCCTTCATCCTGTTCTAATGACTTTTCCCAAAACTTACATTCAGCGTTTCACAAATGGAGATCAACCATAGGCATTCTGGAGCCTCCCAAACCTATCACTTTTGTAATTTGTTCTCCCTTTGGTCACCTGTTTTGATAACCAGTCTGCTGGCTTAAGCAATGGGGTATAGGGACCGGATAGGACTGGCCTATAGGACAATCGGGCAGTGCCCAAAAATCTGGTTTAACAGATCAGAGTTTGGGGCAATTTTTGGGCTATTTGTTGGCTGGTTTTATAGTCTGGTGGGCCAATTTACTGATGATTTTCTGATAATAACTCAGTCATTGCCTGCAGCAAGTACAAATCCATACAGTCTCCCATACCTAACAACAAAAATGTACAGCTTGCTTTTAAAGATTTAAAGATGCAAAACTGCCTTGATTTCCACACGTGGGCCACCTTTTCTTTTTAGCTAGCTGATTCACTTATGGGGGCAACTTTTATTATGCTGCCTTGGCCTATGTTCTGTCTCACTCTAATCCTGTATAGGAAACTCAAGGAACAACAAACAATATGCAAATAGGGAATTTTCAACGATGGAACACTACTCCCATACGTAAGAGGGCTGTCCTGAAAGGAATAGGCAAGATGGACCCTCCTCCTGCAAAATATAGAATGATGCACCGGTGGCCATCATGCCAACAGCAGTTCCATGCAATGTCAGTTCAAAGTAGTCCTTCTGTCCACTCATCTGACCTCTGCATGGGAGTGAGAATCAGTGAGGGAATCGTTCTATTGAAATGTGCCAATGGGTGAAGACAATCATAATATTCTATTTTCAAAGCCTGAACTGTATCATTACCTGATAAAGTTTGCTACACAGTCCACATAATCTATTTTTGCTGCTGCTGATATTAGGATGGTGAGAAGCAACAGGTGTATTTTTCAAAGTAAAATAGAAGGGTAGTCTAGTTCATAAAATACAGAATTTGTGATTTTGCAGACATATGAAGAACAAGTTTAAAAAAAAAAACAATTTTCAACCGTCAAATGTAAAATGAGATTGTCAACATGGATTATGGATTCTACAATGCAAACCTGACTGCTTTGCTGTTTTAACTCTTCAATATGGATTTACACCACCCAGAAGTATACTTTCAATATGTGAATATGAAGAAAAAAGTACTCACAAAGTTGAGTATAGTGAGAAATAATAAGCTGTAAAAATAAAATTACTCTATCTCAAGTGGCTTTCATTAAAAAGGGTGTTTTATGGTCATTTAAACATGAAATTTCCCTTCATCCAATTATATTTTTCATTGAAATTAATGTGGTGGCTATCACTTCAAAGGCTCTCAAACAGTTTACACATGTCTTGTGTGCTTCAAGCAAGGTCATGCAGAGGTCGATAATAACACACTTAGCATAGGGAGTATCTATGTCAGTTTTTTTGGTGGGGATTCTAACAATCAAATTAAATTAAAAATAACCTATGCAGGCTGTTGCCCTGTCCAACACCACAGCTGCACTGGAAACAAAATCTAACAGCTTATTGTAGAAAAGGTTATTGGAGACTCTGCAGAGACCATGGAACAGTTGAAGACCAGCCTCGTAATTTTCCAAGATCTGATACAGGTTTTCCTGCACATCCAAGAGTGCCCGAAATCTGAGTCTGCCTCCTCCCAAGATAATATGTTTCACAATATTACTAAAATGACTGATATATGACTTTTACCACAATTTTCAAACTATTGTGCACTTTTCGGATGGGAGGGCCAGCTAGGAAGAATCCTTGTTGATGTTTTGATGAGTGACTTTTTTTATGAGCTGGTACAGGATGCTCTAAAATTCCAGTCAAAATATTCACTTAAAATAAGAAGATTGTGCTTGATTTACAAAGATTCTGCTATGACTAGAGTACTCATTTAGGGGCAGATTTACAAGAAATGACGCATCTCTGCATATTAGCAGAGATGCGTAAGTTCAATTGCGTCACGCAAAAAAACCTTGCGCCACCGTGGATGCATCGCATTTACAATGCGGCGCACCGTGGCGCAAGGATTTACAGATGCATCACATATCTGTTGGCGTAAAGGTCACGCATTGCTGGAGTTGTGCCGCAAGTATGACGCAACTCCAGCAATGCTCAGGAATGCCTCTTCCTATTGTGCTGTGTCACTCCTTACGCCTGCTTCAAGCAGCCGGAGGGTTTTGACGCAGTGGCGTCGTAGAA
Source organism: Triturus cristatus (assembly GCF_964204655.1). Taxonomy (NCBI): domain Eukaryota; kingdom Metazoa; phylum Chordata; class Amphibia; order Caudata; family Salamandridae; genus Triturus; species Triturus cristatus. The sequence goes on from NC_140588.1 coordinate 116,353,718, forward strand.
GTGATGCCGTGAAATCTTGTAGGTTTCACTGCGTCACTTTTTCAAGGATTTCTTGCATCAGAACCCCCACCCTGCATACATTTTACCTGACGTAGGTATTATGTGAGGTCGGGCTTTACAACTTGACGCATCTCCCTAAATGCGTCGCATTGTAAATGTGTTGCAATGTGGCTCATTGTTTACGACGCCGCTGCATCACAAAAGTGACTCAATGGAGGCGTAAAAGTGTTGCAAGGGGCTTGTAAATCCGCCCCTTAGAGTTTAGCAGGCTGTACTCCAGTCTGTCAGAGCAGCAAAGGCATGTACTCCTCTGCCTGGTAGAGACCTTTCTACCTTCAGAGGAACTGCTACCACAGCAGATCCCCTTAAAGCACTGAAAGTTTGCAGCCAGACCGAAAATGTCTCCTGAAGCGTAAGGTTGTAAAATAAAAAACGATCAGGCCTGACACCCTTGGAGAGGAACCTGGGAGCATTCTCCAATGTGTCAACGCAGTCGGTATTTTTTCCTTGTTCAAGACAGCCAGGTTTTTCCATGTGGTGCTCATCAGGAAAAAATTAGGTTAGACTGTCTGCTATAACAGGGGCAGATGTCTGAGGTACTTAGTTCGATCTCTCAAACTCCTCCCGGCAGAGCTGATGGCGGCACCATTTGCAGAAACATAACTCGTCATCCGGCCCTAATTAAAGATTGGATCATCTGTTTGGCAAAAATGGTGCTTTATCATGTTCTGGCCAAACTCATTATAATCCATTTAGGGGTATATCTATGACATTGTCATGCAGTGCCATGCAGCAAGTCACCTTGCAGCGCTGCATGACAGGGAAAGGTTGCAAATGCGCCATATTTAAAACAATGTGCATTCCTGCTTTTCCTCTGTGCTGGTGGTGTTTTGGCTGCCTAGCGCCAATCTTGCACCATGATGCAAGGGTGCCTCTGTTGCATGCAGGATTGTTTTTGTACAGGGAGGTGCTCCTTCCTGCACAAAGGCAATCCTGAGAGGCATATTCGTATATATATGTGTGACGCAGAATGTGGGACACATTGAAAGAGAAAGTAATGAGGAGAAATAAAGATATTTCTCCTCGTAACTCTTCTTCTGGGAAGGCATATAATTTTGCCACATTCCCAGGCTGACCGGTGCTGGTAAATCTGGGAATGCGTCAAAAACTATGGGAGTTGCTTGGGAACACCCACGCAACACTCATGGAACGCCTCCCTAGCGCAGAGTAAGGCAACACAGGAATTTGCACTGGGTTAATATACTTGAGATTTATGAAGCCACTCAGGGCCAAGCAAAGTGGTCTTGCATGGCGTCGTATATCCCATTTTTCAGTTGCATCACGCATGTACCATGTTGTGTGGTGTCCGCACAATGCAACTCGGGTCATAAATATGGCCCTTAATCTTGTAGTGCTCCTCCCTTTCTCCTGAGTTCCATGACTAGGCACGGACTAATGTATCAAACAATGGTTTTTGTGGCCAATGTATGAATAAATGATAAGTAACTACACAATAGCAAATTTTGACAAGAGATTAGGATGTCAAAAGGAGGAAATGCTATAGACAAACAGAAAAGCAGTCCAATTTTTTTGATTTACACAAGTGCTATTTAGTTTTATACAAGTATTACCTGAAAGAAAAATAGGTATGAGTTTCATTGTAGACATGCGTTGAGCTCTAAAACTGAATAGATTCTCCCAGAGAGCAGTCTTACTCGTTCAGCCTCAATCTGTCATCAGAACCGAGAAGGATGAAGAGCATCCACAGGAGATTGAAGCCAGAGGACTGCCAAAGTCAACCTCTGGACATCGATTCATGGGACAGGGTAATCCGTGTCCCTAAACAATCAAGAGAGGAGGACTGCCGAAGTCAGCCTCCCAGCGTCAATGCTGCTAGCTAACGGCAAGCATCGGTTGTGTCAATAGCTTCTGCAGTCCTAAAGTCCAATTCTATGCTGGTTCACTTCCCCTTCTCCCCTCACTAGGCGCCTGGCTGGGGCCTATGTTAGTAACACCTCCTCGTTCTTTCTCACTTTTTATGGTCAATGGGGACACATCGCCCATTGAATTACCAGATGTTCCCTATCTTAAGGTCCTGATGAGACCCCCAATATGTCCCAAGATCGAAATGTTATTTGCTAATGTCATAATGAACCATTTCTGGCCTGTATGATATCATAAAGTGGCCCCTTTAGGAAATTGCTCATTCATGAATGGTTGTTTTTGTATTTATGAAACCCTATTGGATATTGTAAAATGTCACAATTTATTTTCTTTGTTTTTTTGTCACATGGGACACCAAGCACCTATTTTTATTACACAGATAATACTTGCATAACATTAAATATTACTTCTATAAAACAAAAATTTTGATTCTTTTTTGTTTGTATATAACATTTTCTCCTTTTGACATCCTAATCTTTGGTCAAACTTTGATATTAGGTAGTTACGTAACATTTATTCGTACACTGTCCATTGTCTTTTTTTATACATTATTTACCCTGGTTCCTTGTGAGTAGGGTTACGCTATTGTTTTCTTAAATATAGTAAGGACTAAACCATGAACACTCCTGGTTTAATCCTGGAATTCCAGACTAAGCACGGAGTACTAGAAGAGTAAATCACATCAACTCATAAAATGCAAGCCATTGGTTTGATCAGGGGGATGCAACAATCAATCTTCCACTCTCTCTGATCAGTGAAAAATAACATTATTATTGTCTTACCGCTGTCATCCACAGAACAGTAATAAAAGTCCCCTTTTCATACTCTGATAAATAATGCATCAAATGTTAAAGAAATAAGATAACTCAGCTAGAACTCAAATGTTTTAATTGATTGCAGGTGTGATATTTTTAGAATACGTCTGAAGGAAACATGTGTTGTTCGCAAAGGAGAAAACACTTTTGAAGTAAGGACCGGAGGGGGGTACAGGGAGCATTCCAAGTGGAGAGATTATAACAACTTTCTTGTTGGGAAACGAAAACATTCTAAGTAACATATATTTTAGAACAATAATGTAATCACTAAAATGCATGTACCGAATCACAAGCCTAATGCTTGGCTTCCTGGTAGACGGCTCTCTCTCTCTATAGAAGAGCAGGTCAACGCGACATGTGGCAAATGCTTTGGCCTACCTGGGCTCCTAGGGAAACCTTTCCATTCGATCTCTGTGGACTAGTGTAAGACAGCAGTACAGACATTGATTACAAGTAGACTGGACTATAGCAATGCCTTTCATTTGGGTAAGGCAGATTTTCTCTTCACACAAATACAGGTTACCCAAAACGGAGCTGCCAGACTCATTTGTAATAGAGACAAGTACAGTTCAGCCTCTGCTTGCCAAATTGAAACTTTTATGTCATGTCCACAAGGCACTCTATGACATTGGCCCAGTCATTCTATGTAGTAAAGTGAAATTCTACAAACCTGCACGAAACCTGTCCTCATCCAATTAGCCCTTGACTTAAGACAAACGCATAAGAAAAACTGGTGTGGGTGGTTGTTTGTTTTCTACTTTCCCCCTGGGGGTGAGAGTCTGCACTCTAGAAATATCGTAAATAAATACATAATGTCACATCGGAGAGGTCAATTGATGTCTTGCATGTGAATGAGGTGGTAAGTTAACAAGCGAGTGAGTGAGTGATTGCAAGTAGATGAGTGTAAACTGTTATGTAAAACACACTACGAGGCCAATTCCGATCCGGGTCGGAAAGCACTCCGACCGAGCTGGATCCGGAGTGTTTTCCGACCGAGCCGGAGTCCTGCAGTCCGACCGAGCGAGTACGATGCGACCGTATGCTGTCGGACTCGGTTCGGTCGGACTCCCATAGAAGTCAATGGGAGCCGGTCGTACGACGCGTACATGGGCTCCCATTGACTGAATGGGTACGTCGCAGACAAGTGCGCCCCCTACAGTGAGTACGCATCGTGCCACCTGCACCGTACATGCCTGTGTTCGGGAGACCCATGGGTCTCCCCCTGTGTCTGAGTCTTAGGGCTGCGGTTGACAGGGGGTCCGACGCGGACAACCAAAGGCAACCACCCAGACGATTTGCGAGCCGGACACTCCGGTTCACACAGGCTATCCGATGCGTGCATCGTACTGGCTTGGTCGTAAATCGCATCCATTGCACGCCACGGTTAGCTTACGACCGAGACGTACGGAGCGGTTCAGACCCGGAAACGAGTTGGTCGGTGAATTTCATGAAGCTCGCATCGTACATGCTCGCTCGTACAGCTGTACGAGTTGGTCGGAAAACACGCGTACGGCGCGTAGTTTTTCCAGCCGGATCACGTTCGGTGCCCTTCCGACCCGGATTGGAATCGGCCCCTACATGTGCACTCTCTGTAGGTGGTGAGTGCTATCATGATAAGTAGAGGATTTAACCAATGAGAGGACCCACGATAGACAAATGGTGGTACAGAGCCTTCCTAAGGACTATACTTTTGTGTGTTGTTCTCACGCCACATATTTCATATTGTTGGAGCATACGTATAGAAATGTGTTCTTCCAAAGTTAGAAGTCTCTAATGTGGGTTGACTAGATGACTTAGGCCCAATGGCCTTTGAAAACGCCTTGAAGATAGAAATGTTATTTTCTTTGTGAGCATGCAACAGGTTTTTAAAATATCTCCTAGCAATCCAAGCCACATTAAGAGGTTTTCTGCACCAAATGTGAAAAAAATGTACATCCATAGCGGCTTCTAGAAGCAAAATCCCTTCTTTTAAAAGGGGGCATCTCGTGAATGGTGTTATAATATGTCTCAAAAACACAGCATCAAAGAAAAAAACAATCTGGAATGGGCATTTATGGAGATTGATAGAAAATGAGCAACACTGAATGGTCAGTTTTCTCAACACACTAGAGAGCCCCTTTAAGCGCCTGTGTAGTGTGGTATTTTGTGCTATATGTGTATTCATAATTCAGAACATGGCAAGGCAACCTTAGACGTTGAATTGAATTGAATACTGCTCTTAAAAAAATATACTTATAATACAGCTGTGATAGAAAATGTTACGCTTTTTAGTCCCCCCGTACAAATGTAAACAGGCTCCTTGCTGCTGCTTAAGGGAGCTGTTTATCCGGCCAGACGCCACCGCTCAGGCCATGGGATTCATTTACAAGAGGTCTGTGCTGCCAGAGCATCAATTTTTAAGATGGTTCATTGGTGCAGGCTTCTCAGTCATATCTATAAGGCGACGCAAAGACACCCTGCGTGGCTTTGCATGGCCTCATAGATGAGCAGCAAGGTAGTGCAAAGTGCTGCCCTGCCATACTGTACATCAAGGAGGCATTGTGGTGGGTTGTTTCAGACAGCACCCATGGTTTTTGACACATTCCCAATTTTACAAAGACCTCTAAGCCTGGGAATGCATCAAAGTGGTGCGCCTCCCCATGGGAGGTGTAACTAGGAGAAATAACTTTATTTCTCCTTCTTTTTCCTCTTACTATGGGTGCTGCATTCTGCACATGAGGAAAGAGGAAAATGCCTCCATTAATTGTATTTATGCAGGAAGGTACCCCTTCCACCACAACAACAATTGTGCCAACAACAGAGACACCCTTGCACCATGGTGCAGAAGCGCCTGCATTGGCTCTAATCACCAATTTGTGCACAGGCAGAAAGGATAGAAATGCTCCATAATTCATTAATATTGTTCATTCCAGTGCCCTTTCTTTTTGGCACAGGGAAGCGCAGCAAGAAACTTGCGGTGATGCCCTGCGCCAAAAAGTTGTAAATGAGGTAGCATGGCGGCTAACTTCAAGGAATTTTCTGTGTTGGTCATAGGAGTGTGAATCGAGGTATTCTGGAATACCTTATTTGCTGTTTGCATAAGAATAGATTTGTAATGTTCTGATAGTATTTCAATGTCTGGTTTCCCTCTCCCTTCTCCTAGCCTTGTAACATTCCTTTTGCCCAACTCTCAACCTTAACATTCCACTGTAGACACTGAAAGCTGCTCCGCTGACTGGAATTGTGATGGTGCATATCCCACTCTAATAAACCTTTTACTACATACTTTGTCTCATGGACTTTGCCTTATAATAAGTACTTTCTGTTGCTGTAACCAATTTTGATCCCCCGACAATCAGTGATATTTAAACAGTGCACTGAGTGGTAAAATTAGTTCATCAGAGTACCCATTAAACTATGCACCAAAAGAGGATAATATAAAGTAAACAAATGAATAAAATATGTGCAGGGCACTAAGGGATGAGGTCAAGTCCGTTCAGTTATTTGAGTAATTTAGGTGTATAATACACTGTGGAACAATCTAATGCTACTGGTAAACATAGTTGTTTTTTATCCTCAGTTCTTAAGTAGTCATCCAATAGCATCCTAAGGTTTCAAGCATTGATGTTTAATAAAGGTAATATAAATGTTGGGAAACCTGGATGAAAGAAGCAATGTGCCTCTAGATGCCCTTGTACCTGAGTGATACCCTTACTCTATATTGTTTGGTAATGACCTTCTAAACAGATTTGAATGTACAAATAGTTAATATTTTCAGGCCTGCATATGGATTATTTAGCAAATAACTGAGCCCTTTCATAAAGATAGGGTAGGATAGGATAGGATTTATAAAGTACACTAATACCCATAGGTGCCAAGGTGATGGGTGGTAGAGAAGAAGAGAGGAGAGTGCAGAGCTGCTGACTAAACTGAAAAAAGCCAAGTCTTCAGCAGCTTTTTGAACACAGGAAGCGATTCTAAGTGGGAGATCGAAGAAGGTAGGGTATTCCAGAGTTTTGCGGCCACCACAACGAAGGAACAACCGCCACATCTGGCTTTGCGGGCTCTAGGGGTGATCAGTTTGCTGTGGGAGGAAGATCTCAAGGCTCTCCCTGGCATATACCATTTAAACATGGTTTTCAGCTGCTGCAAGCCTTTGTTATGCAAGGCCTTATGAACCGTACAGAGGGATTTGAAAGAGATTCTCTTCCTAATAGGGAGCCAATGCAGAGTACGAAGCCCCTCCTCTGCTGAGTGCCGTTTGGGGATATTAAGGATCAGCCTTGCAGCTGTGTGTTGTACAACCTGAAGCCTGTTCTGGGAGGCCGTGCTGATATTCAGATACAAGGCATTGCAGTAGTAAAGCCGGGAGGTGACTAGTGCAATGATCGTGGGCCGATGCAGTGCTGCTAGAATATACAAGAGCACCTTTCTGAGAGTTTTCAGAATGTAGGAGCAAGTGCTGACAATGCGGCAGACCTGAGACTCGAAGGTCAGGCCCACGTCATAAAAGACCCCCAGGTTGTTGACTGTCTTAGCGGGAGCAGGAAGGGGACCGCAATCTACCGGCCACCAGGCATTCGACCGGATTGAGGTCTGAGGGCCAAAAACTAGGACCTGGGTTTTCTCTGAATTGAATTTAAGGGAGTTATTCTGCATCCATCTGATAATGCTTGCCATGCACTGGTAAAATTTCCCTGCTACCGACTGCAGATCATGGGAGATAGAAACAATGATGTGCATGTCGTCAGCGTAGGAAATCACCTGGAACCCAAAGAATCTGACCAGCTTGGCCAGTGGTTACGCATACACATTAAAGAGGGTGAGACTCAGGGATGAGCCCTGGGGAACGCCAAAGGGTAGGCTGAATGCCTTAGATCTAACACCGCCCCCCAAGATAATGCTAGATATTTTTCGAACTAGACAATTGGGTAATGGCGAGGAAAGCATTAATTTAGAAGTGACTTTTAAGTCTTTTTAGGTCCTTTGGCATTAGGATCCACTCGTTCAATGCTCAGGTAAAATCAGAGCAAGATTAACAATCTGATGTTTTTGGTGCCCTTCTGCCTTATTAATTTGTTTCAAAGGACATTCAATAGATCTATTTATTTAAATGTAACCTGTGTATCTCTGTTCTAATTGTGTATCTCATGTAGTGTGTTCAATGTAAATTCTTTACTAACATAAAATGACAAAACATGTGTTAACTTACCGAGAGATTTGTCTATTAATAAGTAACAATATCCTTACAGTGGAATTAAATACAGCCTCTTCAATATCATTGCTGAGTTAAGATAGTGTATTGTTTTAGCAATATCTCCTTTGACATGTGGCATTCCAATCCAACTGGTGATCGTGCCTAGGTGTACAGTGGATACATGACGTATTCCCATGTATACTCATGCAAATGTGTAAACAGCAGACCAATCTCTTTTTCAACCTGACTTACTGCTTCCACCTGGTGTTCAGCAGCACAAAAAGTTGGAAGTGTCTTGTGTGTGTGGAGTGTGGCTGTGTATTGTCAGCTTCCAAGAAGATAGTACTCTTGCTTGACTCTGAGTGGTACTGTGGTTCACTAACTCACTGCATGTTCTGAATCTCCTGGGAGTTCTGATGGTGCTCTCCATGGTTATCATCATAACAGACACCAGCAACATCCTGGACTGCTTTGTTATAGTGCAGGCTATATAATAGTGATTAGGAATTCAAAGCTGGTGGTGGATGTGCAACTTATATTTAATGGTGCAAACCTCATGAAAATCTTGCCTATCAAAGGTCAACATGTATGGGCCTGTGCAGTGCAAGCTTCATGAGCAGGATATTCCCATTAGTAGGAGCCTCCACCCATACACTGGCGTAGCTAGGGGGGGGCGGTGGGGGCGGTCCGCCCCAGGCGGCACTATTTTGAGGGCGGTGGACACATGTGCGGCGGCGGTTTCTGAGCATAATCTGCTCACAGCGATAGTATGCGTAAAAATCAATTTGTGCATCTCGACTCTAAAGAAGTGATCTTTAATTGTCAAACTCGAGCGTTCTGAACGCCCGAATTTGACAATTAAAGAGCACTTCTTTAGAGTCGAGATGCACAAATTGATTTTAACGCATACCTACGGGGAGGAGCTGCGTGTAACAACTTGGCCTTGGCGCCGGAAGGGGGGAGTGAGGACGTAAGGGCACGTCCTGCTGCCAGGGCGCAGAGAGTTACATTTTGTAGGGAAATTGGAGGTAGAGGCTGGCTGCAGGGCTCACTGGTTTGCGGGCTGCACCAGAATCATGGTGCTCGGCTGGCTGGCAACACTACTGATTCAGCCTGGCCGTTCGAAGGAGAGTGCTGGAGCCTGTGACGGGAGCCGGAGATACAGGCAGAGTGAGGCTGCTTCTCTTCGCAGCTGTCCAGCTCTCTGTTCGATGACAGAAAAAGGGCCCATTAGTCCTGCAGACTCGAGCCTTAAAAAAACGGAATAAAATCGAGACAACACCCTCAGAGAGAAGCAAAGACCAGGACGAGCTGGGTGAGTCCGCCCCCTCCCTGTCCCACTCACAGAGCTACCAGCAGCAGGTGTGCTGACCTCATTATACCCCCTTTAGTTGGTAGATATGATTCTTTTTATAATAAAAATGCCTATTTGTTTAACAATAACCCCCTCCCATTGCAGGCTCAGGCCTCCTTCTGCATTTTCAATAACGTGTTATTGTGGAGCTTCTCCCATTAGGGGTCGGATTTAACGGTTTCTTGTTTCTTCCGCTATTAAAAAGGTCGTGCTGCTGTGGATGGGTGTTTTTGGAGGGGGCACACGTGGGCCTGCGAGTGTCACTGTTTTATTACTATCTGTCTAGGCCTGCAGAAACTGGATAATTAACACTAATTCACACTTCCCAGCGAGGAGAGATCACACTGCCAGTGATTCTCTGTCCATTTCGACCAGAATCAGACTGGGACAGACATTAGGCACAGGCACCAAAGTAAAAGTGCTTTAATAAGTGAACGAGACCCAAATAGTGCCAGGTTTCACTCATACACATCATACAAGTATTTTGCAAGGAATAGAAAACCTAATGAATTTAAACATTGCTATGTTTGTTTTAATAACAGGCAAATCAACAGTGAAAACCGGCACAGCAGACCACAACACAGACCACAAACAGACAAAAAACCAGCGCACACACTGACCTGGCAGACCAGGCCTTCAGCACTGGCTAGCTGCCCCTGTAGAACAGTCCGACCTTGGCTCGGAACACATCTTTCAATTCCTGCATGCTTCTGCAGCCCGTGACCCTCCTTCCCAGCCTGGCCAAAGAACACACAGCTCAAGCAAAATAAATGAGAAAGGCATTCTTATACATTAATCTCATTCAATTTTCGATTGATTAATACAATCTCAAAGTGTTGTCCTTTTGGCACAGTGGTGGATAGTGACTTCTGTATTCTACTGCTCCAATGTCCCATCTGAGACTCCGACCACTAGAATATGCACATTGCAAGTCTGACGCAGGTAAAAATTGGAGCCTTGCAAGTTCTGAGAAAGAGGTGTGTGCATGGTTGAGAGGGGCAAGTGCCGTGGCCATTTTTGCCTCTTTATTTGATTTTGCTCGCGAGAAAGTGTTACTCATAGTCGTTGAATGTCACTCATAATTACACTGAAATTATAAAAATGCCACACATAAGCAATCTGAAATCTTGGCAGCTATGTGTCGGGGCAGAGGAGCAGCGCGTGCTGCAGGGGACCCCGTTCCTCAGACTGCACTGTCATCTTCTGACAGACCGGGCCTCCTGAGCCCAAGGGGTCTCCAGCCTCTTGCCCCTATCGCACCGCTTTGGGCACTCCCCTCAATATGCCCCCGAGTGCTGAGACCGTGGCCTGCCCTGCAGGAATCCGCACCATGCTGAAGCTGCCCTTCCAGGAGTCACCGAAGGGCTTGGACGCTGATTTCATCGGTGCACCCCTGGACATCGGCACCTCCAACCACCCGGGACCCAGGTATCAGCGAGCAAGGGTGCGGGGGCCTAGCTTCACTTAACACATGGGACATGTCTCAAGTATGAGATGTCATTTCACTTTATTGCACATCTAATTCTTCCACGCATGCAATTTGGCAAGCAGTGACTACGTCCCATGACAAATTCGAATTGGAAGCCAATACTTGAGGTAACAGGCTAGTGAGAAACTTTATGGGTTTCCAATTCTGAAAGCAGAAAGACAGGCACCCAAAGGGATTTGTACAAAAGCGAATAAAGGGCATGACCCACCAGAGCGACATCAAAGGGCAATAAATGTGGACCTGGCTAGATGAGTACTTTTGAGAATACGCCTGAGACTCCAATAAAGAATAATGCATTTTAAAAATGAGCATTGGCAAAACCAATAGGTCCCGCCTATATGAGAGTTATTGGCTTTGGCAATGTGTTTTAGCCATGTTGTACACCAGTTTGGCTGCTGTTCAGCCAGGGGTGTAACACAAGCCCCTGCAGCCTCCACGGTGCGGGGGCCCTCGTGCTCCAGGGGCCTCCTCCGCGGCCGTGGCACAGTCACCAACCACTTAGCACTCCACACATCTGAACCTTCTCGGATGCATTGCTGGGAGTTACGTAACTTATGTTACGCTCGCCATAGTTGCAAGCGCGGCCGCCTCATCATAAATTAATTGATGTGCGGCCTTCACCCTTAGTGTGGAGCATACTATGGTTGGGCTCAGCTGAATCAAAGTCTGGTGACGTTCTGCCCCTGGCCCGTGAATGCCACTTCGCTCTCCCCGCTCTGGGCGCCCCTGGCGTACCTACACTCCAGGAATCCCACCTCACATGTTCTCCCCAGGCTGGCCGTTCTCATTAGCATGTCATGACTGGCGCTGACTGCCCGCCCCTCACGCTCCCTCCGCTTAAAGCCTCGGTATTTGCAAACTTTGTAGCAGAAGGCGCGCAACCAGGAAGCAGCCCGCAGAAGGAATATCCCTCTTGGCGCTGCCGGAGCTGCTTTCATGGTCGGTCGTAAACTCAGAGAAAGGAGTTTGTGGAGCTCATGGGGTTGTGGCTTTCAACACCATGGGTAAGGACTGTCCGTTGTCACTATTAATGGAAATATTGAACGATTATGCAGCGTATCACGCAAACCGTATCATGTTACTTCAGTATTAGGTGACATTGTTACCCATCACAGCCACTTCGAAGGTTAAAGAGCCGAGTTGGTCCTGCCTGTTAAACATTACAACCCAGTGTTTGCTACAGGCGCACGCATAACCCACCAGGGCGCAGCTTTGGGTGGGGGGGGTGTTACCCTCCAATAAATGTATTCTATATTAAATATTTGGGTACAGGTACATTCAGTTGGGTATGGTGAGGTGTCTGTCGAATTTCACCTAGGATGTTTTACTATGACACACAGACAAATACATACACACACTCTCTCTCCTCTCTGTTTTGAAGTTCTTGAAAATGTTTTTACTTTACAACATATTGTGCTTTGAGTATCCCTAACAAGCTGCCATGCTCTCCTTTTCCACTGCCCCCAGGGGCGTAACAGGCCCCTGCAGCCTCCGCGCTCCTGGGGCCCACTTCGCGGCTGCGGCGCAGCCAGCAACCACTTAGCACTCCACACATCCGAATCTTCTCGAATGCTGGGAGTTACATAACATACATTATGCTCCCTGTAGTTGCAAGCGCGGCCGCTTCATCATAAATTAGGGTGGTGCATATTATGGGTGGGCTGGTCATTCTTATGCGCATGTCACTTTGCGCAATTTAAAGTGAGCGTGAGGTTAGGCGGCTGAGAGGGACCGTGTGGCCCAGGATGGACAGGTGCGGCCTTAATTTAATTATTGCCAATGCTAACGTTTCCCTGTCTTCTGCTGCCTGCTCGCGCCTGCCACTGAAGCTGCAGGCCAGGCCTCAGGTGAATCAGTCTGTCGCCTACACATTCTCAAGTTTGAAAAGTTGATTGTCTCACACAGCATAATTTTTAACCTCCATGTCTTCAATGGAACCCATTTCCTCCACTGCCATCAGCATGGGCTGGGACACGTGACCGTCATAGCTCGACCATCCATGCAGTGTTTAACAGATGAATCTTAAGTCAACCCTGGAGATTAACATTTTTATTTACAACATCCGACCCCATAACAAATCTCTACCTTATTATGAAGTTCGTACAGAAGCTAATGCTCCACCAATCGCTACACCGTCTTGAGGTCCCGTCCACCTCCCCTCCCTTAATTCCTGGATCCACCTCTAGACATGGCACATACAGCACATGCACTGATGCACCTCTACCCAAAAGTGCAGTGGCATAGAGTAGAGTGGCGTAAAGTCAGGCCATCAGCGCAGTAGTTGTAGCTCGCAGCTGCAGCATGGTTGCACCAGTTGCATCAAATCAGTCCTGCGGCCAGGCGGCCTGCCTCATAAATTAAATGATGCACTTCTGAGCCTCTCAGTAGTGAAGATGGGTTGGCCCTCTCTCTCCGGTTTACCAGCCCAGCATCATCGTCTTTGTTGTAGCACAATCTGATGACCAAGTTATAGATAGAGCTACACAACTATAGGGGGAGCAATTACATTTTATGGTACGTTATTTATGTTTATATAAAGCATTCTATGGAAAATATGGCCCACGGCCCAATTGCCATGTCTGTGCTTAGTTAGATGTAAGCAAAATGTTCTATTTAATGTGTTGTGTTGGAAGTTTGTGTGTGTTATATGCTATTGAAAAGTGCTCTTTGGGGCCACATTGCAGCCAGCTGAATAGCATATCTGCGCTATGTGGGGTGTATGCAAGGTCTGGCCAGAGTGTTCTGTTCGATGCTTGCGTGTGCTTGCGTAAGTTTTAAACTACTTACAATGCTCTTGGGAGCTGTGTGCCATCCATCTATATGGTATTTCTGGCCTATGTGCTATATAAGCTCTACCCATTGTGCGCTATTCCATGTCTGCATGTGATGTACATTATCGAAAAGTGTTGTTGGGTGCTACAGTGCACCACAACAGTCAGCTGTATGCTTTATGTGAGGTGCACAGTCAACATACCTTTGTGAACTGGTTACCAAGGCTAAGTTTTTTCCTGGTTCCAGTACCCCCTGGCCCCCCACTCAGGTAAAATCACTCGCTGATTTCTGAATAGTGAGTGAGAGATCGTTAAGGTAACCATGTTGTTTCTGCTTACATTTCACATACTTTACTTAATCTTGCATTCCCTATGAGTGTTTGCTTTTACTTTTTCTTATTAGGCAGCATAATACTCTTATCAAGTGCATAATTTGAATTGAGCAACATCCAAGTGTTTATAGCGGGCACAATTAGGTTTTAGCTGAAGGCAGTGCGAGTTTCTCTCAGTGGGCAAATATGGTGTTCAGTGGGGGAGAGGATGTGGCACTAGGGCCAGAGCTGTCGAATTTGGAACTGGGGAACTGGGTTCAGCCTTCATGACCAGTCCACCAGACCACTCTACTGAGGGAGCATATTCCCATGCTAGACCTTAGAAGGCCCCACTAGACTTTAGAAGGCTTGATGTCTTAGCACAAGCAGGTGTACCCTAGTGGTGTCAATTGTGAGTTAACCTTGAAGGCCTGTCCACCACAATCCATACTGAAGTTCATCTCCAGTCTTGCGGGCAGGCCTACGAAGCAGCACACCCTAGAGCAACAGTGATCCAGTCACTGTGACTCTGTCACTGAGGTCGCATGAACCTTGAGCAGGTTAGGGCAGTGTGAACAGTGTGACCTCACTGGGAACCTATTTCGGATGGGTGCGTAGTATTTGCAAGTATATTATGGTTTAAAAAAAACTTGCTGCCTCCTTCCTGGCCTCCAGCAATTTTCAGAAACAATAAAAATGTCATGATAACTTCGGTGATTAATGTTCTTCCTAGAGAGAGATCCGAGTTTTGTCTAGTGGAAGGGTTGACTCCTGGAAAGGTAGCACAGAGGGTTAAGGTGCCTGCTGCAAAGAACATGTACCATGCAGATCACAAAGTGCACTGCTTTAATGGGGGGACCATGATGAATGGTCATTTAATGTCAGCTGTAGATGATGGATTACCAGGTAATTGTTCACGCAGCTCTCTGATGGATGTCACATGCGGTTTTTCTGAGTCCCCAGATAGATCATGCAGTCTGTGTGTTCCTTTTTGTACTGCCAGTCACCGGTGTATTCAACTCTGTAGCCTTGGACCATGTCATGTATATATGTGCATGTAACTTGCATGATCGAGGTAACTATTAGCAGCGATACTACGTGTCTCTCGGTCCTCTTTCAAGTGCTTGCTGTCCTTTTTCCCCAACAATCCCCCCCCCCCCCCAGGGGCGGCAATATCTGAGGGGTAGCCCCGGGCGCCACAAGCTCTAGCTACGCCTCTGCACCCATAACCACTGGGGGTTGAATAATAGGTCAGCCACCCCTCCTATTGGGGTGCGGATCAATGAGTGAGTGTTGTGGAGAATACATTATATATAATGAGGGCTATAGTGCATAGACAAATCTGTGTCTTAACACATTTTCAATGTTTGGGTAATAAGGGCATGAAATAACAATATTACCTGTGCTATAATGGATGTGGACCTGAGTCCATATAATTTTAAGTAGGAGTAAGAGTTTTCTGATGCCACAAGGTGTGACAAAAGTGCAAACAATCCCAGCTCAGTAGCATGCATTAAAAAAAAAGACCAACTGTTTTTCAGACGAGATTAGAAGCAATATTTTTCCGGAGTTCATGAAGGTCCAAAGCTGAAGAACAATTATAAAGTAGAACAGCTCAGATAGCCGTCCCAGCTTGTTATGAGCAGGGTAACAAGTGACCACAACACTTCCAACTAAATCAGTAAATATGTATCGTTTATGGTAACTTGGTTCGCAAGAGGGAGCACTTTAACCCAGCCGAGGAATGAAGTGCTTTAGGTAACTAGCTGATGACAAATTGAGTTGAAGCGCAACCTCTGTGGCAAATGCCTTGGGTAGGTTAGATATGGAACAATGTGGCTTCACTAAACCATCATTACTAGAGTACACATATTAAAAATGATCTTGTTAATTATTTCTAGAGCAGCGGGTTGGCTCCCATTTATATAACCATCAGTCTATGTTTACCTTCTCAAATCTACTCCTGGTGAGGTAATCAGGGCAAAATTCAAATGACGTTTTGCCTGATCTATGCCAAAGAGACATTCACTATTTTCCATCCCCCAATTGCATCTAAAAAGCACCAATGTGAATGCTTTAGCTATACTACAGGTGAAAGGTTATTCAGAGATGATACTGTAACCAAGTAGCATGTTAAAGTTGTAACCAGAAGTTCTGTGTTTGACTTTAAATATTCCAATTAATATGATGCAACACATATAAAAACAGACATGAAGATATTAGAATCAAAAGGACGTGTTGATGATGACCATGAGAAACAAACTTGTAGATTCTGCCTGCCAGTCATTGTCAAGTCAATCACATTCGTTTTGTTAAACTGTACAGTTTTTATACACATCGATATATCCTTAATTTTTTTCTGCCTCTCCTGGCCATGCCTCATTCATTAGAATAGTGCTGCTATATTTCTATTGAACAAAAATATCATCATAGAGATCTGCAACTTCTATAATATGATGAGGCAACTTAAGAGTGTTTTTAACTGCATGATCTTAAGTATTTTTGTTTAATGTTAAGCTTGCTTTCATTATGTTTGTATGGGTTATCTTAACCATATTAACTAAATAAATACATCAACTAAATATTTCAATAGGCAATCAAAGCAGGGTAAAAAGAGAAGCTAACATGTCGTGGGAGAGGATGTGATTTTAGGACCTGAACCTGACTTTGGAACTGGGTGACTAGGTTCACGTCTCAGTTTCGGGTCATAATCTTGTGATTTTGGGCATATAACTTCACCTGTCCATGCCCACCAAATGAATGCAAGCTTAATGTAACTGGTGCTGTGGGGCTGGGCAGGATGCGACGGGGGGAAGTAGACAGACGATGCAACAGGTATTATTTATTTATTTAATTATACCTATTGTGCCATCTGTCAACTTCCCCCCCACGTTGCCACGCTCCACTACCCTACCACATTTACCTGTGCCAGACACCGCTGGCACCAGTGCTTGGGAAGAGAGCAGTCCCACAATTTCTTAAGAGCTATGGCTCTGGCCTGTTCTCTCCTCATGCAATGCAGCCCAGCCACTTTGGTTGCTGGGCTGCGTGGCATGAAATTTTAGTAAATCTGCCCCTAATGATATGAAGACAAAGAGAGCGAGCTGAAACTTTGGTGGTGATCATTTGTGGGGTCATAGAGATGTAGGCTGGAGAACAGGGCGCCTGCAGAGTAGCAATAAAACTAGGCAAATAACAATCACCTGCCCACTCACCATTCACAAACTCTCACATGAACATCCCATTATTCTGTAGAACATTCATCAAACAGAGATAGAGAGATGGAGAGCTCACGGCCAGTTCAGTAGACATAAAATCCCTATGAGTATTTGAGGGGATGGGGCCTTTTCCAAGCTTCAATTTATCACTCTTTTCCTAGAACCTGGAAGACAAAGTTCTCTTTTGAGCTCATTTGCTTCACAACTCCACAAGATATTGGTAGTTTAGATTGCTGCAGTGTTTTTTTTTACTTTCTGAAATCGGGTATAAAAATAAGTGGTAGCACAGCAAACCTTTCTGTTACAACAGAGATTGCTCTTCCTTATAAGAACTCTCTCAAACTCACACAGTCCTGCAAACATCCACACCCAACATCCACTGATCTGGGACCTGGAACCTGCTGCACAACTATGACCGACAAACTTTTTCTCACAAAAACCAGGCTGAATCAGCACCTTACAAAGCCCCCCTGCCCCCCTAGTTACAAGATTGCCAGGCAAGACAGACTTCACAAGCCCGGAAGCTGAATTGCCATCATCCACAAGAACACTATCAGTTGCACTAAATCCCAGCGACATCAACCTTCTAACATAGAACACCTGTCCTTCAAGCTCCATGCCACGGACAACTTCACCCTAAGCGGCACTCTCATCTACTTGCAATCGGGACTGCACACCAAATTCACTGACACCATCACAGACTTCGTTGCATCACTTGCCCTCGATGCTAGCAAAATCTCACTAGGAGAATTGAACTTCCACATGGAAGCCCATGCTAACCCCAACTCAAGAGCACTCATTGAAGACCTTGGAAGCCTGTGCCATACCCAATGAGTAAAGGGACCTACCCACATTGCCAGACACCTCCCAGACCCTATTTTTATCAACTTCAACAACATTCGAGTAGATGAACCTATAAGAGTCCCCTGGACAGATCATACCCTCATCAAGTTCAGCATAACTGTCCCAGTCCAATGCACACACATCACTGACAGACCTAACCGCCGAAACTGGAACAACATCCCCTCCAAGGACTGGAACACAACTCCCTCCACCCACTGACGCAAACATAGCACCAGCCTCCCCAAAGCCATCAAGAAATTCAACAATTGTATCACCTCCTGCTCCAATTTGCAGGCCCCCAAAACAACAAGATCCAGACCCCAAGCCAGTTAATACACAAGGAACTGAGACTGATGAATTAACACAGCAATTAACTGAAGAGCACATGGAGAATGAACCAACAATGTAGACAGGAGCCTGTTCAAATCCACCCTAAGATGCTAACACCAAATAATCTTGACCACCAAACATGCTGCTCTGGCAGACCAAATTAATGCCACCACCACCACCAGAACTAAAGAAATCTACGCCATTGTGAAGGATTTCACCTCACCATTGGCTGTCTCCAACTTAATCACCCTCTCTCGGGACCTCTGGAACAATCTCTCTTAATTCTTCATAAACAAAACCACAGCCACGTACAGCAACTGCAGCCAGCAACAAGACTTGACAGACCTCCCTAAACACCTCCCGATCTTCTCCGAAGAACAAATACCAACCACATGGCCCATCATCACTCCAGAAGGAACTGCAGCCACCATGAAATTCATTCACTCAGAGGCCCTATCAGAACTCTGCCCCTACCAAGTCTCCTCCAGAGGAATGCAACTCATCAGATCCATGCTCACACCCATTCTGAATGCCTCCACCTCTTCTGCAAACTTCCCAGATTATTGGAAACATGTAACTGTCCTCCTGTTGCAGAAGAAACCCTCTGCAGACCCTTCAACGTTCATTAAATGCAGACTGATCTCCTTGCTATCATTTTCGGCCAAGGTCTTAGAGAAAATCATTAACAGACACCTCACCGAATAACTCACGGAAACTGCTCTTATCACTAAATGTATGACATTCGCATGACTCTGGACAGAGGAGGCACAGGGACCCTCATCCTCTTGGACCTCTCCACAACATTTGACACAGTCTCTCACACCATCCTCATCTAACTCCTACACGTCATTAGACTCCAAGGACATGTAGACCCATGGATCTGCTTCTTCCAGACTGGAAAGACCCAGTGAGTCAGCCTGGCACTGTCCAACTCAGATGCATGTGACCTTATCTGCCAAGATTCACCAAGATTCTCTGTGAGTATGATCCTCTTCAACATATACATGATCCCTTTAGCCAGCATCATCCGTGCTCAAGACATCAATGTGTTCTCTGATGCCGATGACTAGCAACTCATTCTCTCCCTTCCGGACAAGGCGCCCAGAGTACTAATTAAGTTCAATGCCTACATGACTGTAATCGCCCACTGGATGAAGACGAACTGTCTATAGCTAAACCCCAACAAGAATAAAATTGTGATCTTCTTGATCGGCACATATCTGTGTGACTCCACCTGGTGGCTAACAGAGCTAGGACCGACTCCCACCATCCACAACACACATGTCAAGAACCTCAGGATCATCATCCACAGCAAACTTACAATGAACACCCAACTCAAAGCCTTCACTGCCTCATGCTTCTATATCCTGAAGATGGTGAGGAGGAACATTTTCAAATAGTTCTCAGTTAGCACCCGGAAAAAAATTGTGACAAGTAAGCTGGACAATGGGAACACCTGCTATGCAGGGATCAACAACAAAAACTCACCAGAAGTCTGCAGACCATTCAGAACTTGGTGGCCTTAATCAGTCTCAATCTCCTATGCTGCACTCACATCATGTTAACACCTGGAGGAGCTTCACTGACTCCCAATTCCAACTCCTTACCCACACTTTCAGGGCATTACATAACACGGGCCCAGCATACCTCATCTGGGGGCATATGTATCAAACGATTTTTTAATCGCAAACGCTGCGATTCGCAAAATAACAGCGTTTGCGATTAAAAAATCGGTAATCGGGATGTATGAGCCACATCCCATCGCAAAATTAAGGAATTGCTAATTTAGCGATTTCTTAATTTTGCGTAAGCATTTAAGAAATCGCAAATTGCGATTTCTTAAATGATATGTAAAAAGCACCCAAGTTGTGCGAATTATCCTTAAGAAATCGCAAATTACCACCAACTTCCAGTTGGTGGTAATTTGCGGTTTCCTTTCAAAAAGCACTTTTTTTAAATTTACCAAGTGCCACGTGGCGCTCATACATGCCCTTAGGGCATGTATGTGCGCCATATGCACACACATGCTCATTTCAGGGATGCATCAGGGTGTCATCATGACACCCTTGCACCTTTGAAATTATTCTCAAATTGCGATTAGCAAATTGCGAATCGCTATTTGAGAATTACTTCCCATTCATTCCTATGGGTCTCCTGGCCCATAGAAATGAATGGGCAGGTATTCCTTAATTGCGATTTCGCAATTTGCTAATCGCAATTAAGGAATTTTAAGAAATTGCAAAAAGTTTGCAATTTTTTTAATACATCCCGTTTTGCAATTCTCAAATAGCGATTCTTTAAAAATCGCTATTTGAGAATCGCAAATGGTGATGTTGATACATATGCCCCCTGGTTTCACAAACTTCTCACGCATACAGAAAACAGATCCAGCAGTCAAGCCTTCTCCTACATCACTCCTAATGTGTGGAATGACCTGCTGCTACATGAAAGAGCCTATGCCTCACTTCTTGGATTTCACAAAAAGATGAAGACCTGGAAATTCGAGCAGTCCCAGTAGGCCCTAGGTGTGGCTAGGCTCACACCTGCTCAATGCCAAGTTACCCTCCCAAGTGATACAGCCCTCTAAAAGTCTACATAACATTACATAACAGACCAGCAAAAAATATAAGACATCACATTTATGGTGGACATTGTTGCACCTACCTTACAGACCAACAAAATATATAAAAGTCACATTTATTATGCCCATTGTTGTACCTACCTTACCAAATTGTTGGCACTGTCAGGATCCTGAGCTGTTACCAAGCCAACCACGGTACCAATCTTTGCATTTTCATACACCTCCAAGGTGTAGGATGGCAGAGTAAACAATGGAGCCTCGTCCACATCACCCACAATGATCTTTAGTGTTGTAGAATCTTTGAAAGGGCCCAAATGTGAAAAACGCACGTCAAGGTGAGGATTCGCTCCTTCTATGTTCAGAGAGTAATGCTTTTTTCGCTCAAAGTTGAGTGGCTGTTGAAAAAAAGCATAGGTTTATGCATGCAGGACAGAATTTTCAATCATACAAAACTTTAAATACACACTTAGGATAATAGCGCACAGTCTCAAATTAATGCTGCCTTTCAAATGTTTTTAACATGTTTTCCTAAGCTTTTAAGCAAGTCTCGTGTGCCAGGTTAGAAACGGACATCTGAAAATTAAATAATCAGATTTTGGAATTAAAAGTTTCATGACTGAATAAAATATAGATGAAACATTTCTAATCATGGACCTTTTCGTTTAAAGTCGTCAGTGCCATCATAATTGATGTGCCAGAAATGTGATTAGAAATGTTTGGAAAAATGTCACTGTGGTGAAATACTTCTGGAGAAAATATACAATGGCAAATGGAGACGCTTTGAAATAATACACAACAGAAAAATATACATTAAAAACATTTACATATTCCACTTCGACATCAACTGTTACATCAAATAAAGGTTTGATGTATGTGATCTTTGTGATTCGTCGGTTAATTGCATCTTTGTGCATTATTAAACATATGGCATGTTAGCCATGAGTTACTCTTACAAAGTGCTACGCAGCATGCGTACGTTAATATTTTGGGCAAGAACGCATAAATGACTCTGAGTGGCGCTCGTTTGTTTTACTACAGTAAGCGCTGAAATTGACATTTGAAACGCATGTATTTTGCAATAGCATAAGGACCCCTTTGTGCTGCAACCAGAAGAAATTTGTATAGTACAATTTGTAATAAAACTGACTGCAGTCAGCAATAGGATGTATTTGTTGTATTTTTTAAGGTCCATATTTTACAAATTACACCGAAAATATCTTAACTTAGACTTTTCGGTGGGTATTGCTACCAAATATGTACTTCAGCACACTAAAATAAATGCTATTGAATGTACTCAAAGCGTCATATGCGATTGTGTCTTCTAGTTAATTACATTGGCCTACAAAATGTTCCCTTAATACAGAATGCTTGCTAAAAATACTGGGGCAGATTTATGTTAACTGGCGCATCCCTGCATATCAGCAGGGATGCGCCAATTATTGTGCGCCACAGCTGCGCCACCATGGATGCGCCGCATTTATAATGCGGCGCACCATGGGGCAAAAACGGCACAGATGCGTGACGCATCTGTGCCGTAAAAGTGGCGCATTGCTGGAGTTGCGTCGCAAGCGCGACGCAGCTCCAGCAATGTTCTGGGGGGCCCTATCTGTACAATGTTGCGTCAATCCTTACGCCTGCTTCAAGCAGGCGCAGGGTTTTGACGCAGCATGGGCCTAAAAGTGACTGAGTGAAATCTTGTAGATTTCACTCAGCCACTTTTAGGAGGCGTTCCTGCGCCGGAACGCCCCCACCTGCCCTGGAACGCCTACATGTGGCACAGGGCTTCACAACGTGACGCATCTCCCAGATGCGTCACGTTGTAAATACCCCGCACCATGACGCAGGATTTGCGCCGCTGCTGCTTCACAAAAGTGACGCAACGGCGGCGCAAAAGTGGCGCAAGTGCAACATAAATCTGCCCTACTGTGCTCTCCTGTGTTGAAAGCAAATCACGTAACACAGCGCAGCAACTGAAGTTGCTGTGCAGTGTTGCACAAACAGGTGAGAGCAGAACAGCGCCATATCTACAAAGATGTGACGCTGTTCGGCTTGCTCTCTGAAATGGCGCGCTTTATCCTGGCATGTGCCGAAGCAGACACTGATATACCACAGTGCAAGGGTGTTTGGGTCAGCGTAGGGGCAAATTTACAAGAAACTGACGCATCTGTAGAGATGTGTCAGTTTTCCTGCACCACCCTGCGATACCCTTGCACCACCATGGATGCGCCGTATTTACAATACAGCGCACCATGGCGCAAGGATTGACAGATGCGTCAGAAATTCTGACGCATCTGTTGGCCCAAAAATCATGCATTGCTGGAGTCATGTCGCAACCACGACGCAACTCCAGCAATACCTGTGGAGGACTATACTTATTGTACTGCATCACTCCTTACGCCTGCTTCTAGCAGGCGTAAGGTTTTGACTCAGTGGCGTCCTAGAAGTGGCGCAGCAAAATATTGTAGATTTAATTGCGTCACTTTTACGAGGCTTTCCTGTGTGGGAACACACACCCTGCATACATTATATCTGACGCAGGTATATTGTGACACAGGGCTTTACAAAATGACGCATCTCCCTAGATGCTTCACGTTGTAAATTGGCTGCATTGTTTATGCCACCGCTGCGTCACAAAAGTGACGCAAACGTGGCGCAAAAGTGTCGCACTAAATCTGTTTTAAAATTTGTCTGCTTATTATTAATTCGCACTGCACTTTGCACTTGATCCTAGCTGCTTCAGTCAAACTCCATCGCCCCGGTCCGACGCGGCTTGTGCCGTTGCGCGGAGGGCTTCTCAGGAGTTCCAATAAGGAGGCATTTCCGGTGAGGGTTAGTGCACTAGCTCTTCGCGCCCCACCACTACATAATCGCATGGTCACACACACGCGCAGCGGACGCGGCAGAATCCTGACAAGCGGGTGATGCCGCTAGTTGTGCTGCCAAGCCTTGCGTATTTAATCAATCATTCCACATGAAACACCGTGTGTGTTTTTAAGTATAATCAAATCTTTTACTCAGAATTGGTTTTAAATATACCACTGCCTAAATCTGTTTTAAAATTTGTCTGCTTATTATTAATTCGCACTGCACTTTGCACTTGATCCTACCTGCTTCAGTCAAATTCCATCGCCCCGGTCCGACGCGGCTTGTGCCGTTGCGCGGAGGGCTTCTCAGGAGTTCCAATAAGGAGGCATTTCCGGTAAGGGTTAGCGCACTAGCTCTTCACGCCCCACCACTATATAATCGCATGGTCACACTCACGCGCTGCGGACGCGCGCAGCGGGCGCGCCCTGGCGTGCCGAAGGCGCACCTAAGGCAAGCCCGTCTGCGCCCGTCCCCGGCCGGGGCTAGGGGTGCCCCACTATGCCCAAGTTTTATCCTATTCAGATGCTGAACTGCGTAACAATCAGGCGAATTGGCCTATTGACCCCTGCCTAAAAACCTATCTATCTACTATAGGTATCCTCAACCCCAGGTATGGGTCGCTTGAACTCCCTACTCTACCGCTCAGAGAGTGCCCACCGGCCAATTCAGATGAAACGCCGGACCATATCTCTCCCCCGCCCTCAAACAAGACGTACATGGTGTTTAATTATTTAAACACTCGCTCGTTGACTAAGCACCAATTAGAAATCTTTCACCTTCTTGACTCCAACAAAGCCGACATACTCCTTCTCTCAGAGACTTGGCTCACCGCCAACTCTCTACCCGACATCTTGGCAACAATTCCTACGGGGTACTATATACTCCAGACCAATAGATCCCTGGGGAAACCTGGTGGAGGAGTTGCCGCCATTATTCATCATAAACTTAGATTCACTGCTTTAACAGTCACTGGCATACCGTCTGTTGAGAGTCTTATCTTAAAATTCGACTCTCCTCATTTCCCTTTCATCTGTGCTCTCTTCTACAGACCTCCCCAACACATGCCCTCCTTTCCTCAGTTGGCAGGAGAACTGATCTCCCAACTAGTCATCAACAATGCTAAAATTATTATTATAGGTGACTTCAATTATTGGCCCTCTGACACTAAGGAAAGCACTAGCTCCCTAGAATTTACAGACCTCCTCTCCGGGCTTAACTGTATCCAGCATGTTCATGCTGCTACTCATGTTAAGGGTCACATCTTGAATCAGGCATGGACTGCCAACCTGACTATTACACCTCCCTCCATCTCCCCATGTCCTTGGTCAGACCATCATATTATCCACTTCTCCCTGGATTGCTCCCCCTTCGTTAAACCCCCGACCCTGGGCAAGCACTGGGCCAGAAATTGGAATCGGGCCAACAAGGATGATTTTCGCTCCCTACTAAAGACTTCCATCCCTGCCGAGATGGACTGCCTTAATATTCAGGCTGCCGCCATCAAGTGCTGGCTTGACTCAGGGAAGACATGGCTTGGCAGTTCGGGACTGTTCCCATTGTCAGCATTCCGTCCATCATTTGTTTGTTGTAACGCTTTTCGCCCTAAGTGGGATGGGTATTCCCAGACGTGGGACCCATGCTCACTACGCCACTGGAGTCAAGCTATCCTGGCTGATGACGGCTGATAGCCAGAAACCGGTCCTAGGATGCTTGATTCCGGTCCAGGGAAGACATGGCTTGGCAGTTCGGGCTGGACTGTTCCCATGAGGCACAGGGTCAAGGCTGATTTGCATATGGCCATGTCTAAACTAGGGTGGTGTAGTGGGCAAAAGAACGATGGATTTAACCCAGATCTCTTGACTGGGGGAGAATGTATGCATTGTCAGCATTCCGTCCATCATTTGTTTGTTGTAACGCTTTTCGCCCTAAGTGGGATGGGTATTCCCAGACGTGGGACCCGTGCTCACTACGCCACTGGAGTCAAGCTATCCTGGCTGATGACGGCTGATAGCCAGAAACCGGTCCTAGGATGCTTGATTCCGGTCCAGGGAAGACATGGCTTGGCAGTTCGGGCTGGACTGTTCCCATGAGGCACAGGGTCAAGGCTGATTTGCATATGGCCATGTCTAAACTGGGGTGGTGTAGTGGGCAAAAGAACGATGGATTTAACCCAGATCTCTTGACTGGGGGAAAATGTATGCATTGTCAGCATTCCGTCCATCATTTGTTTGTTGTAACGCTTTTCGCCCTAAGTGGGATGGGTATTCCCAGACGTGGGACCCGTGCTCACTACGCCACTGGAGTCAAGCTATCCTGGGTGATGACGGCTGATAGCCAGAAACCGGTCCTAGGATGCTTGATTCCGGTCCAGGGAAGACATGGCTTGGCAGTTCGGGCTGGACTGTTCCCATGAGGCACAGGGTCAAGGCTGATTTGCATATGGCCATGTCTAAACTGGGGTGGTGTAGTGGGCAAAAGAACGATGGATTTAACCCAGATCTCTTGACTGGGGGAGAATGTATGCATTGTCAGCATTCCGTCCATCATTTGTTTGTTGTAACGCTTTTCGCCCTAAGTGGGATGGGTATTCCCAGACGTGGGACCCGTGCTCACTACGCCACTGGAGTCAAGCTATCCTGGCTGATGACGGCTGATAGCCAGAAACCGGTCCTAGGATGCTTGATTCCGGTCCAGGGAAGACATGGCTTGGCAGTTCGGGCTGGACTGTTCCCATGAGGCACAGGGTCAAGGCTGATTTGCATATGGCCATGTCTAAACTGGGGTGGTGTAGTGGGCAAAAGAACGATGGATTTAACCCAGATCTCCTGACTGGGGGAGAATGTATGCATTGTCAGCATTCCGTCCATCATTTGTTTGTTGTAACGCTTTTCGCCCTAAGTGGGATGGGTATTCCCAGACGTGGGACCCGTGCTCACTACGCCACTGGAGTCAAGCTATCCTGGATGATGACGGCTGATAGCCAGAAACCGGTCCTAGGATGCTTGATTCCGGTCCAGGGAAGACATGGCTTGGCAGTTCCGGCTGGACTGTTCCCATGATGCACAGGGTCTAGGCTGATTTGCATATGGCCATGTCTAAACTGGGGTGGTGTAGTGGGCAAAAGAATGATGGATTTAACCCAGATCTCTTGACTGGGGGAGAATGTATGCATTGTCAGCATTCCGTCCATCATTTGTTTGTTGTAACGCTTTTCGCCCTAAGTGGGATGGGTATTCCCAGACGTGGGACCCGTGCTCACTACGCCACTGGAGTCAAGCTATCCTGGCTGATGACGGCTGATAGCCAGAAACCGGTCCTAGGATGCTTGATTCCGGTCCAGGGAAGACATGGCTTGGCAGTTCGGGCTGGACTGTTCCCATGCGGCACAGGGTCAAGGCTGATTTGCATATGGCCATGTCTAAACTGGGGTGGTGTAGTGGGCAAAAGAACGATGGATTTAACCCAGATCTCTTGACTGGGGGAGAATGTATGCATTGTCAGCATTCCGTCCATCATTTGTTTGTTGTAACGCTTTTCGCCCTAAGTGGGATGGGTATTCCCAGACGTGGGACCCGTGCTCACTACGCCACTGGAGTCAAGCTATCCTGGCTGATGACGGCTGATAGCCAGAAACCGGTCCTAGGATGCTTGATTCCGGTCCAGGGAAGACATGGCTTGGCAGTTCGGGCTGGACTGTTCCCATGAGGCACAGGGTCAAGGCTGATTTGCATATGGCCATGTCTAAACTGGGGTGGTGTAGTGGGCAAAAGAACGATGGATTTAACCCAGATCTCTTGACTGGGGGAGAATGTATGCATTGTCAGCATTCCGTCCATCATTTGTTTGTTGTAACGCTTTTCGCCCTAAGTGGGATGGGTATTCCCAGACGTGGGACCCGTGCTCACTACGCCACTGGAGTCAAGCTATCCTGGCTGATGACGGCTGATAGCCAGAAACCGGTCCTAGGATGCTTGATTCCGGTCCAGGGAAGACATGGCTTGGCAGTTCGGGCTGGACTGTTCCCATGAGGCACAGGGTCAAGGCTGATTTGCATATGGCCATGTCTAAACTGGGGTGGTGTAGTGGGCAAAAGAACGATGGATTTAACCCAGATCTCTTGACTGGGGGAGAATGTATGCATTGTCAGCATTCCGTCCATCATTTGTTTGTTGTAACGCTTTTCGCCCTAAGTGGGATGGGTATTCCCAGACGTGGGACCCGTGCTCACTACGCCACTGGAGTCAAGCTATCCTGGCTGATGACGGCTGATAGCCAGAAACCGGTCCTAGGATGCTTGATTCCGGTCCAGGGAAGACATGGCTTGGCAGTTCGGGCTGGACTGTTCCCATGAGGCACAGGGTCAAGGCTGATTTGCATATGGCCATGTCTAAACTGGGGTGGTGTAGTGGGCAAAAGAACGATGGATTTAACCCAGATCTCTTGACTGGGGGAGAATGTATGCATTGTCAGCATTCCGTCCATCATTTGTTTGTTGTAACGCTTTTCGCCCTAAGTGGGATGGGTATTCCCAGACGTGGGACCCGTGCTCACTACGCCACTGGAGTCAAGCTATCCTGGCTGATGACGGCTGATAGCCAGAAACCGGTCCTAGGATGCTTGATTCCGGTCCAGGGAAGACATGGCTTGGCAGTTCGGGCTGGACTGTTCCCATGAGGCACAGGGTCAAGGCTGATTTGCATATGGCCATGTCTAAACTGGGGTGGTGTAGTGGGCAAAAGAACGATGGATTTAACCCAGATCTCTTGACTGGGGGAGAATGTATGCATTGTCAGCATTCCGTCCATCATTTGTTTGTTGTAACGCTTTTCGCCCTAAGTGGGATGGGTATTCCCAGACGTGGGACCCGTGCTCACTACGCCACTGGAGTCAAGCTATCCTGGCTGATGACGGCTGATAGCCAGAAACCGGTCCTAGGATGCTTGATTCCGGTCCAGGGAAGACATGGCTTGGCAGTTCGGGCTGGACTGTTCCCATGAGGCACAGGGTCAAGGCTGATTTGCATATGGCCATGTCTAAACTGGGGTGGTGTAGTGGGCAAAAGAACGATGGATTTAACCCAGATCTCTTGACTGGGGGAGAATGTATGCATTGTCAGCATTCCGTCCATCATTTGTTTGTTGTAACGCTTTTCGCCCTAAGTGGGATGGGTATTCCCAGACGTGGGACCCGTGCTCACTACACCACTGGAGTCAAGCTATCCTGGCTGATGACGGCTGATAGCCAGAAACCGGTCCTAGGATGCTTGATTCCGGTCCAGGGAAGACATGGCTTGGCAGTTCGGGCTGGACTGTTCCCATGAGGCACAGGGTCAAGGCTGATTTGCATATGGCCATGTCTAAACTGGGGTGGTGTAGTGGGCAAAAGAACGATGGATTTAATCCAGATCTCTTGACTGGGGGAGAATGTATGCATTGTCAGCATTCCGTCCATCATTTGTTTGTTGTAAGGCTTGACTCAGCCAGCAACGCTGTTGCTCCTTTTAAAATATCTAAACTTAAACGTCCTCACGACGCCCAACGCTGGTTCTCTAATGACCTGAAAACAAAAAAATTAGCACTCAGACAGGCGGAACGCAGTTGGAGACGTAATTACTCCTTGGAAAGAAAAACTACGTACATTAGTCTTTTAAATGACTTTATAAAATCCAATTTTCAGGCCAAATCCACGTACTTCTCCTTGAAAATCATCAATTCAGCAACCAAAACCAAAGACATATTTGCTATTGTGGATGAACTATCTCTGCCTGACAGAGTAACTGTTAAACCACTCCCTTCCCAACTGTTATGCGATGCTCTTAATGACTATTTCTTGGAGAAAATCGCCACTATCAAAAGTAGCATCCCCCCGCCCGCTCTCCCTACAAATTCCCTGATCTCGTTCAAGAACCCGCAGGTGCTAGATCAGATACCCCTGATCTCGAAAGAGGAATTTCTTGCACTCGTAAACAAAGTTAGATCTGGCTCCCCTCCAGACCCCTGTCCTCCTCACTTCTTTCAAGAAGCATTCTCCACACGTCCTGATCCCCCTTTAGCACTTCTCAATAAATCTTTGAAACTAGGCTTAGTTCCCGATTCTTTTAAAGTTGCCGAGGTTGTCCCCATCCTTAAGAAACCCAACACCGACCCTTCAATTCTCACCAACCTTCGCCCGATCTCCCTACTTCCTTACCTCAGTAAGATTTTAGAAGCTCATGTCACCAAATGTCTCAGTTCCTTTATTGAACTCTCGCTATTTCTCGATCCCCAGCAGGCTGGCTTCAGACCAGCTCATTCCACAGAGCTTGTCATACTTGCAGTCATGAACGAACTCAGAAAGGGGGCCGATAACAACATCCCTCAGGCCCTTATCCTCCTGGATCTCTCTGCCGCGTTCGACACGATCGACCATAATATTCTGATCAACCGTGTCGGGAGCGCCGGCATCCAGGGAACCGCCCTGAAATGGATCTCCTCCTTTCTCGAAAATTGATCCCAGGCAGTCCGCCTGGCCACTTTTTCAGCTAGGAGGGCAAGTCTGACCTGCGGAGTCCCTCAGGGATCCTCTCTTTCCCCCCTTCTTTTTAACTTGTACATGCTTCCCCTGATCCGATCCCTATGTTACTGCAAGGTGGCCACTTTTAACTACGCCGACGACCTTCAACTAGTGTTTAAAATTGATTCCTCCATCACGTCTGTCTCCAGTATTCAGTCCACCTTATGTCTCATCAGTAACTGTATGAACGCTAGTCAATTGAAACTCAATCCTGACAAAACTGAGCTTGTTCTGACTGGCATTACCTCTAACCCCTGGAACGCCAATTATTGGCCCCCTCTCCTAGGCAACCCTCCCCAACCTACTGATTCAGTAAAAAGCCTTGGGGTCATTATAAGTAAAGACCTGTCCATGAAAGCTCAAATCGGCGCCGTTGTATCATCTTGCTTCTTTCACCTTCGCAGAATCCGAAAGATCTCTAGATTTTTGACCACTGAGACCCTTACCTTGGTTCTCCTGGCCCTGGTTATCTCCCGTATTGACTATGTCTTATATGATCTGGTTCCTAAATTTGAGCAGATCGGCTTAAGCCATGTGAACCAGGGGCGAGCAAAGGCGGGGCACACAAACAACACATGGGTAATTGTCTCTATCTGTGTGGGGCATAACTTATCATAACTCTCCTTCCATTTATTTCTAAAGGAGTTAAGTGGGAGAGACCCCACTCTAAATTGATGGAATAATTTACGGTCTTCGGGTCTAGAAATAAAATTCCAGTATGGTTCGAAGCTACTTATGAACTTGTGGTCCATAAAAAGACCAGATAAGGAGCTGCTGATAACCCCTGACCTTATAATCCCAAGCCTAGATTCCCAATATAGGGCTTTAAAGTCCTGTTTGTTAGGGAATTGGTTACCCCTGGGATCTAACCAAAGGTGGCCCAATCCCATATCATGCAAGCCACCTTTGATATATTGGAGCCAGGCTATTCTCCTAAGCTTGTCTTGGTCTTTAATGTACCATACTGCGTTTGCATATGGAAGTAGCTCGGGGGTTGTTCACAATCTTATCCAATAAGAAAGGGGTCTAAAACCGGCTTCATCGTCAAACGCCCTACAACCCAAATCTAACAAAAGAGGTTTAATTGGTGTAGACTGAGGGAGGCCAGTCAGTGAGCGTAGGAACTTATTTTGGGCTAATACTAATTGCGAAAGATTGTCGTAACCCCATATCTCCGCCCCATAAATGATTGAGGCTCTTATTTTCCCATTGTACAATGCAATAGCGGGTCCCACCGGTTTAGTATGTGAGGCTTTATGTTCTTTCAGTAGGGCGCCAGCTAATTGATTATGTTTGAGGGCGAGTAAATCAATTTGTGGCTTCCAAGTCAGCCTACGGCCCATGGTGATCCCCAGATAAGTAAACGTATCCGTTCGTTCCAACGGAGTGTTGTTCATTGACAGTTTACTCTTAATTATTTTGTTTTTGTGCATCACCATGTATTTGGTCTTGTCAACATTAATGGCCAAATCATGGTCATTACAAAAGTCCAAAAATCTATCTAGGGCCCGCTGCAGACCAGTTTGTGTCTTGGACAGTATAAGCGTGTCATCTGCAAACATGAGGAGTGGGACCCTGTAGCCGTCCAATGAGGGTGCGTCAGTTGAATAATTTGCAAAATAAGAGATGACCCTATTATTAAACAGAGAAAACAGTGTCGGGGCTAAAACACACCCCTGCCTTACGCCCCTATTGACAGGAAATTTTTCAGTGAGCTCACCCTGTTGTCCCCATCTAACTTGGGCATAGTTAGAAGTATGAAGTTTGACAATGAGCGATAAAAGCGCCAATGGCATACCTGCCTCCTTAAGAGAGTGCCACAGCTTACTACGAGGGACTAGGTCAAAAGCAGATTTAAGGTCTATAAAAGCCGCAAACAGGGTTCCCCCCGCTAGAGTGACCGTTTTCCAGTAAATCATAGAAAATCTAAAAACCTGGTCAATTGTACTAACGTGGGATCGAAACCCTGCTTGGAAAGTAGTTAATACCTGAGACTCGTCAATCCATTCTTTGACCCTAAATAGTACGATCCTGGCCACAATTATTTGAAGTGAATCGATTAAATGAATGGGTCTATAATTGGATGGGCTAGAACGGTCTCCCTTTTTAACAATAGGTATAATTTCTGCACCTAGCCAGGAAGTGTGCAAGGGAGCACCCCATGCCAAAGCATTTATCAAAAAAAAAATATAAGTGGCCCAGTTTTTTTAATCAAATTTAAAAACGTCCGTGGGAATACAATACGGTCCTGGCGCCTGACCTGCCGGCGCGGCTTCACTGGCTTTCTCAATCTCTGCCAAGCCAGAAGTTAAAACCTCTGTGGATACAATATCAGTAGAATTAAACACAGGGGTTAAAGAACAAGTGAACTGGGCTTGGTAGTGAGAGACCCATATATCTGGGGGAACATTGTTAAATGGAGTGGTCTCAGACGCCCCGCTTCCCCATGCAAACTCACTGTATGTTGGCATTCCGGCTTACCAGCTTCACCGCTTACAACTGGTCCAGAACCAAGCAGCCAGACTCATCTTCCACCAACCTAGACATCAAAATGTCCGCCCCTTGATGAAGAGCCTCCACTGGCTTCCAGTAGCAAACCGCTGCGCATTTAAACTGGGCTGTACTATTTTTAAAGCCCTAGCCGGCCTAGGCCCAGCCTTTATCTCATCCCTGATACTTCGCTACACACCTTCACACGCTCTCCGCTCCTCTCACTCAAATTTGCTGGTCGTCCCTCCCTTCAAGCGGAAAAAACACGGCGGCCTTAGTTTTTCTCTCCTGGCCCCCCAACTCTGGAACTCCCTCCCTACTGAGCTCAGGTTAGTAACTTCTTATTCCCGATTTAGAACCCTTCTTAAAACCCTTTTATTCACACAGGCATATGCGTAAGCCATGACTTCTGCTGCATCTCTCCCACTAGCGCCATGAAACCGTTTGGTGTACGAGCGCTCTATAAATATTTTTAACATAACATAACAAGGGGTTTGTAAATCTGCCCCATAGTGTTCATGCAGAAAGTAACATCTTCCTGCATAAAACATATGCCGAAAGCAATTTCCTCTGTGCATGCATGCTCTGAGGGAAAATAACAATATTTCTCCTCGTAACACTGGTCTCAGAAGGGAGCAGGATTTAGGCATGAACCCATGTCTGCAGGTCTTTGTAGATATAGATTTGCATTGAAATCTATGAGTAGATTATGGAATGTCAATGCACCACCCATAGAACGCCTTCTTGATGCCTAGTAACATAAGGCAGCACGTTCCAATCGTGATATGTGTTGGATTGTAAGTACCAACCCAAAACTCTCTGTCAGGTCTGCGTTAAAAAAACAATATGGAAACCTGATGTGAAGCGCTTGTAAATCTGAGCCCAGGTGTGTAACCAAACACAGCCTCTGTATCTGTTGCGGGGAAAATACAACTTCCTTTCGCTGAATAGTTAAGAGGTAAACTTTAGTGAAAATTAAATTATTTGTTTGATTGAATAGGAATGTCTTAATTTTGTGAATATCATAGTTTATTATTGATATCCACAAAATATTAATATTTATACAATTTCATATAAAAGGGACCACATGAATACAAACTTAGCTTAATCAAGTCTGAATTGGGTACCCAGACAATTAGGCACTTGTCATGAGGGATATAAAGGTCAAAACTATGTGCTTCCCACAATTTTATATTGAGAAGAGAAAAAAATATTACAGTAAGAAGATCCTTGTCAAATGCTCAATCTAATACAATATTTGTCGATCAAACTGAATTATAAAATTACAGAGTGACAAGAGACAGCATGGTGTGTAGCTAGTTATTGTCACGCCTATATTTTCATTTTTGTTTACAATTAATTTGTAATCAATTATTAGATATCGTATTCTTGACTATCTCCATTCTTCCGGGACATGGTAATGGTTCATTTAGACAAAGGAAAATATCTCTTTTATTTTCTAAATGAAAGCTTACCAGACATGAGTTTTCAAAAATCTAAAGTCACTGTATGGTATGTTCCAAAATGTCATGATTTTCAGATGTATTTTTCCCTGCATGAATACATTTGTATGGTTTCCTTTTTGCAAGCATAATGCAAATTGGTCAAATAGATGCACATAAACAATCATTCCTCAGTCTTCTGAGAATAAGGATCTCACACATACCTCAGTGCCTAATTAGCGCCACAGAATACAGCCCTCAAACCCCAGGACAACAGGAACAACTAATATACCATTCTATTTGCTGTGGGTGATGGGATCAGCAATATCTCTAGTATTCCCAGAATCTACTGCATTTTATTCAATACCATCCCAAACCATCACACACACTAGAATCAACTGAAGAGGTGACATAATACGTAGAAAATATCACACTTCAACCTAAATGCGCATTATCTCAAGAAGGAACCGATGTACAAAGTGTCATATCACAAGCAGCAGTCGCAAATAGTGCTGTGATTATTTGGGACCTCTCCCTGATTTTTAATTGTCACCTGTGTACTAATAGGTAATGTCTCAAAATCCCCAGTCACATGTCCTGCCTACTGCATATTATTTAGCCATGTCGCTATTTGCTACACACATGTGGAAGGTGGCCTGCAAAGAACAGCGGAGCACCATGTCTGTGTTTGCTTTCACAAGAGGAACTTTATTTTTATTTCAAAGCAGCCTGTGTTCCTTAAAGTAACTTGTGCTGCATAAAATAATATCCAGCTGCAGTAACAGCTGCTACCGAATGGGAGTGGTGGGCGGAGGTGGGCGGCAGCAGGAAGCAGCAGGAAGCACCCGGGCTCCCAAGCTCCCCACAGTCAATCACAATGCTGTAATGCAGCGTTGTAATTGGTCTGAGTGCCGTGGTTCAGTGCTTAGAAGGGTATTGGGAGGATTTGAATGTTCCTCACTGTCACATGGCCCATGGGGACATTGTGGTCTTCTATAAGTTAGCATGAGCACTCTGCAGCTTGCCTGCTGCTTTGCGCACATTACTACACAACTTTACTTTTGCAATGATTTCTATGGCTGTTTTCACATCAGAACTCATAGCTGTGTTCACTCTCTGCATGTTCCTGGGATTTGACTGAATATTGTGAGCAAGGTCGATCAACAATTCCCCTTGTTATTTTGTTCTGGCCAGGCCTTAGCCCTTAGAAAAAACATACTGATGCAGCTGTTGTTTGAACAACATACTTTTGTTTTATTGGAATACACAAATAGGTAGCACACACTTAGAGAGGGACCTTTCCAGGGAGAAGAGCGAAACAGCACATATGAAGTAAATCTACCATCTAAAGGCTAAGGCATGAGGTCTTGCTGGAAAAGCCCAGAGGTCTTCCAATATATAATAATACTACTTCTTAGCAAGGGGAGGGAGGTTAGGCTCTATGGTCTTTTAATGATGACCTCTCCCTTCATGATTTATAGACTAACTGCTATGCTGACTGTATTTGTACTATGCATTTTCCTGCTTGTGGTGGCACGTAAACTGCATGTTAGGGCAAGTTAGTTAAAATAAATATTTCAAACTGTTTTGTGTCTCTGTCAGATCTTATTGTGGACAAATACAAGAGTGCAAGTGAAAGGGTGTGCCTTGTTACCGCGATTCCTGAGAGATCTGGATGTTGTGTTCTGGGGTGTCTATTCATTTGTTTCTCTGTGAGTGAGTAGGAGGGCAAGTGAGACATTATAGCTATTTGGGTGTGAATATGACTTTTGTATGGAGCATCGTGTAAAAATGAGAGGAAATACATGAAAATCAGGCTTCCATAATGGTGTTGGCTGATGAACTTGTAATGATTTTGGTATATTTATAATAAATGTCATGTTTTTAAGTGGTTTAAAGACCAATGGTCTAAATAAACTTTATTTTTTTAACTTGACTTGACTATAGCTTGTCGTTCTTGGATCACGGGTACTAAGGTGGTAGGATGACTCAGTCCCTATACACCAAGGCCCTATAATCCTGCCCATAGTTCTGTTTTGGGTAGAATACCTGCAACATCACCAGGCTATGTAAAGCAAGCCTGGTGGGGAAGATGCATAGCCAAGCAGTCATGCGCACTTAAGGAGTGCAAACCAATCCTCTCCCTGCTCTGGCCATCCCCGCCCCATCCCGAGAAGCACTGACTTCAACAAAAAACAAAAATTATAATAATGCTACATTTTTATCATTTTATTTTTCCTTTTGAGCAGTGGGGTTACTGACCAGCTGGGAAGCTATTTGTGGAGCTTGGGGCATGTAGTGGTTACTTTGACCGCTGCCTGCTCTACTCCCCCTTCCCCACCCTCCACAAGAGTGTGTTCATTACGATTCCCAAATAGGAAGCTGTCCAATTGAGGCAGTTCCCATTCTCTGAGTGGCTTACCATCTACTTTAAGAAGCCAATAACTTACCAAAGGATTGAAACCAAAATTGTGATCACAACCCATTGGTACATTTCATTGTTATTTACAGATGGGAGGGGGCGTCCCTTTCACTCCCCATGCATATTGTGATTCGGAATGAGTCAGTAAAGCACTTTTGCATTTTTAAAAAGGCTTTCTGACTTGGAAATAGGGTTTAGTAGATAGTGAAAGCCATTTTGACTTTGTAAACCCTGAATTGCAGGGTTTCCAACTGAAAAATGGCTTTCTACACCTAGTTCAAAATGATAGGATCCGATTCTAAAGCTTCCTCTATGAATAGATCAGTTTTACTCCAGAATATTCTGCCCTGGTTTACAAACCATTTTCTGGTTGGTCTTACTCTGGTACTAGGTGTCTTTTACTGACTAGTTTGCAGAAGTAAATTTTGCTTATTTATTGGAAATGAATGTTGCGATTTGGAAAGTCTTTTGCCTTCAGTAAGCTTGCATTTGTACAAAAACAATCATAAGTAAGTTGCTTTTAAGATAAGAGTAAGAAACAACTGTTCGGAATAATTGTAAATCAGGCATAGGAAGTCAGACCCACAAAGAAGTTCCCATTTTAAATATTAAGTATTTTATATTTTGTGTTCTTAATTAAAACTCTAAAAATTTGAATTAATGCAAGGCAGCATTAGCAACATTTATAATTTCTTATGTTTCCAAAAGTATGAATCAGTTTCAAGGGTTTTTAAATATTTGTTTGAGCATGTTAGGTCATTGGCCGATTCTAAAAGCATAATAGACAAACAAATATGTTAAATCGCTTAATTAATGCTAAAAAGCGAAATAATAAAGTGTTTGTTTGACTTGTGGCATTTTGCATGACGCCAAAACTAAATATCACAATATTATAAGAGTACTACGAACTGAATTTTATCTAACTACTTACTACTTGTTTTGATTCAAAAGAACTATTGAAGTCTGCAATTGATTGTTGGTTAATGTGTTTTTCTTGATGGGCATGCTGAATTCTAAAACAATACTTATCTCAGTTATTAGGTACATATTACTGGTGCTACATTCCCACATTCCAATAACGTTTTCAAATAGATCCAATCAATGCTTCTTAATTTTTTGTTTAATAAAGAATAGTAATATTTGGCATGTAATAATTCAAGAAGAAGGTGGGGTACATTAGACATAAGAATATATCACATATCCTCTTATATAAAACAATAACGTTTAACAACTACATAATGTTGCTTCTGATACTGTTCCAAGGATTGCAAATATTCTGTCAACGGAAGCCCCATTGGTTCTGTCAATGGAATGTTTTCTCCGACAACCCAATGGAGTAGGGGCCGTTGGAAGAAAAATGTACGCCATTCACCCATGAACAGTGCAAATTCTTTGTTTTCAGTTCATCACCACCAGGAAAAACCTTGTGGTAAGATACAGGAAAAAAGCAACAACAACACCTACACGGTGGGAGAAAACATTCAGGGTGTGGGGTCAGTAGTTATTTCATTATTCAAAAACAAACTCCTGTGTTGGGAGGTTTTAGTTTGGAAAACAAAAAGTTTTTGAAGACTTTGATGTCTAAAATTTTCCTACATTGACAGGAACCACCATGATGGTGGTTCCTGTCAATGTAAAGAGTTGTCCACTCAACTTTGGCAGGCAGAGCTCCCTCAGGATGGTGGAGGTATTGTCACCCCTCACACCAATGGTGTAAACTCCATCCAACAAACTGTAAATCAGGCCCTTAGGAACTTTTTTGTTCTCAAAATCCACCAGCTGGGCAAGGCTGAAAACCATAGTAGGGCAACCTCCATGAGGTCTCACAGAAGCCGTTTTCTGCACAGCAAAATGCTCTTTGTGGGAGTATCTTTTTTTTTGGCTCACTGAGGATGTTCCACCCATCAAAAAGCCTCAGCACCTTTTCTTGGTCTGCCACAGCTGGAACAATGGTCTCTCCTGTGGCCCTAATGTCCTCAGAGCTGGGGTTACTGTACACCATCTCTCCTCGAGAAGGTGCACAGCAGGGTCCATTCCGCACTTCCCAACCAGTCTTTTTTTGGAGCCTTGAAACTTTCTGTTTTTTGACAGAAGCAATCAGGAGCCCTTGAGTTTACTTCTCCAAACAGTGAAGCACCTTCTCCTCAAGAGTTTTGGTCCAGGAATGTTCGTAGGAGGTGGTGATGAGGTGCCAGTCTTATCATGTGCTGTATCCAGTGGTTGGAGAATTCACTGCCTCCAATCCTATGCACCTTCTGGGAAACTTTCTACCTCATTTTCAGCTCTTCCTCTCTCAGTTTACTGCAAAACGCCGTCAAATAACCCAGTAATGGGGGCTTGGCCGAAGCAGCTAAGATAGCAGATGCAATTTAAAATCGGTCCCAGACCTTCTCTGCAATCTGCCACAATCCTCTTATTGTCGCTGGGCTCCAGCTACCTAAAGTTCATTGTGGCTTTGCCACTTGGCCCTCTCTGGCCTATACTCTCACCTGCCATTTTGGTACTGGTGCGGAGGTGGGAGCAATGATCTAGCTGATGGTTGGCATGGCGTTTCACTGAAGATGCTCACAGGATCAGGCTTTGATTTCCTTGGGGCCTGGCACCGCTGGACCTAGAGGATTGTGCCAGCTCCTCTGGACATGGCGTGGGGGCCCATGGGTGGTCGAAACAGAGTGGCACTGGAGCCTGGGACCACTGGCTCATCTGAGGCTCGGTGAGCTCTTGGGACTGACTTAGGTCCAGAGAGAGTGGTGCGGGCAGGCTCCTGGTGTGACAAGATGCACAGGTAAGGAGCAGCACAGTTTGTGTTGTGCCCAATCTGCATTGTTTCCGGGGCCCGTACTGGCCGGACATTGCGCTTGTGACATTAAAGGCCCTATAGGTGTTTCTGAACCCCACCCGAGCCTACTGGGCATGCTTGGGCAGGTGATGCTGGCCTCTCGGCTGCTCGAGCTGCCCCTTGTGATAGAGCTTAGGGCAGACAGGCTGAGAGGCATATTGTGCTGCCCTGGCACCCAGGCCTGCCCCAGAACCTTGATTGCAGCCAGGCTCCACTGGAGGAAAACGCCTTGCAGAACAAGGGGACTCTACTCCTCTGCCCCACAAAGGCAACCTCCCAGAACAGCTGCTCGTGTATCCTCTGAGTATCTCGAGGCAAGTGAGTTGAGGTGAGACCTGGGGTGCATATAATTCCTTGGAATCTCCCCAGGGGAGAAAGTTATGGCCTAATGTCAAATGAGCTTGCGCTGTTGACTGGGCCCTGGTGGACATCTCTCCTTGATGCCACACATCATCTGTCTTGATGCCGTGGCTGCTCTTACATGAGATGGATTGGTAGGGGCACACATTAGGCACAGAAAAATCATACTCCACTGCACTGAAAGGACAGCCTCAAAGCCTAACCCCTGGCTGCTCATGCTGCCTTTGTGGATCCCAGTGCAAGCAGACCTGGGTGAGGCCTACTATCCGAGCGATCTCTTGAGGTTCTTTCTCTCTAGAAAAGACATGACTTAACCAGCGGATGTGTCCATGCTGTTGAACAGGGCTTGGCGACCGTCTCTTCCTGTCATCAAAAGTGGAGCTTTCACCTCCATTGTTTAAAGCTGCTTTGGGAAAAAATAGGAGGTACCCAGCTGAAGATTGACAAATTTACCACTTACCCCCTGAAGGCTGCTGGACAGCAAGCTGCTTGGCCTCCAAGCCCTCAGCTGCAGCAGATGTGGCCCAAATTCTGCAGGCCATCCAAACCTCCTGTGATGCTCTTGAAACAAGGATTGGTGAGGTAAGGGTAGATGTCACCCTCCTCCATCAAGATCTCTACCATGTGGCGGGGAGGGTCACTGAGGTGGAGGGTAGAATCTCTACCCACGAATATGATGCCAGTGACTTTAAAGAAAAGGTGACTGCACTGACCTTCACCTCCTGCATCCCGGAGGCAAAAGAAAGATGCAGAAAACCGCTCTAGGTGGAATAAACTTTGCCTTTTGGGGTTTCCAGAAGATGCCAAATCTCCCTAGCCAGAACCTTTTATTGAGAACTGGGTCAAGTTCTGGCTCACTAATAAGGTTCTCTCCCCATTGATCGTGGTGGAGTGAGCACACGAGCCCTAGCTCAAAGACCCCTGCTAGGTACTCCTTAGCGCCCCATCCCTGTAAGAATGCTGAACTACAGAGAAAGGGGTTCATCCTGCTCATGCATGCTCCCACACAAAGCTCACTTTTCAATAAGCCCCATTATAATATTTCCTGATTACACAAGGGATGTCCAGAAGCAAAGCAAATCGTTTGAGGAGATAAAGCTAAACCCAAAGGCGATGGCCCTACAATACATTTTGCTCTTCCCAGTGAAACTGAAGGTGAACTTACAGTCCTGTGCCTAATTTTATGATACACCGGAGGCAGCCTGGCAATTGGGGGCAGAGAAATGGGTGCTTAGATGTCATGATCAGATATGACCTCCAAGGGAGACTTGGGGCCGCATGTCATCACCTCCGCGCCACCCCGGCCATGCCAGCGGACCAAATCCAGGCGAGGACAGAGCTCCCACTTAGGATCACCCGCATGCTGAACTAGGATGCTCTTGGGTGAGGAGGGAGTAGCCCCCTGCTGAGCGGGTCAAGACACAGTGCTTGTGAAGGCCTCTTGTGATGAGAGATCCCGAGAGAGATGGAAGCAGCAGACATGAGACACTTCTAGACCAATCTTGCATCTGGTTATTGTCCCTGGGCTCTGGGCTCTTAGCAACTGTAAAAATATGATTATGAATTCGGAGGAGGTCCACCTCAAATATACCACAATGTATTCACTTTTGTTCTTCGGGACGCTAGGGCAACAGATGCTCCTGGAGTGGAAGTGTGGGGAGAGGGCTGTTATTGATTGTGGAGATGCGATTGTTTCCAGTTTGTGTTAGTTATCAATAGCTTCATCAAGTGGTATATACCAGTCATTGCCCTGTTGCAGGAGACCCACCAGTTGGGCTCCAGCTGCCCCTTTTTGCATAGATTCAACAATGATGATGTTTTCCATTCAGGATTTAGGTGGAGGTCTAGGGGAATACCAATGTTACTCCACAGGCATTTCTCCCTTGTGGTCACATAGGTCATCCATGACCCTCAGGGCTGCTATATGGGGTGGTTGGGACACCCGAGGGGAAACTTTATAATGTTTTCAGTATCTACATACGTCATCAGTGACAGAAACAGACCCTAGCTGAGCTCATAGAGGTGCCAGCTAACCTGCCACCCAGGATGGCAATCCTTGGGTGTGACTTTAACAACACTCTGAAGCCTGACCTGAATATCGTTGAACCCCCCTTTGAGGCACCCCTAGGAAATATCCCAGCTGTTTGTTTCTGGGAGCGGATCCATGGGCCTCTTTGATGTTTTATGGCTACGGTACCTGACTACAAGGGCATATACACACACATCTGCAGCTACTGAAACCCTCTCTCCTATTGGTCTCCTACTGCCACTGATGACACATGCACACTATCCGCTGACAATCTTCTCCGTGGCATCTCAGATCACTCACCACCAATGCTTCACGTGGGGACCCCTGTACCAAGCAAATGGCCTCTCTGGCACTTGAGCGCCTGGTTACTTACTGATGACTGGTTAGGGTAGCATATAAATATAGAACTCCACGCTTACTTTGAATACCCACTCAGTCAACAGGATGGGTATTGTCCGAGCCGCTGGTGAAGCCACGATTTGGGGTGTAACCAAGATATCTCTCAAACATGCTGAGTGGGACATATTTTGCTGCATCACAGAGCTTGAAGCCCGAACATTACACCTGGAGACTAAAATAGCCATGGATATGTCCGAATCCCTGAGGTGATAACTGGAGAGTGACTGGGTAAACCTAAGGCAGCTGGTGTTCAATGAGGCTTACCAGTGTTGGAGAGCATCTATTTGTCATGTGTACGAACATTGCCATAAAAGTGGAAAGCTTCTGTATTCATTCGCCACCAGGAATGCAAGCTCCAAACTGATCCCCTTTACAGACCCATTGGGATGTCCGTTACATACCACAATTGTGAAAGCAGATGATTTTGTTGACTTTTATGAATGTTTTTATGCTCATTGACCCAGTCCTGCTCAGGTGATAGCCAATCCTTTCCTGACTGACGTCCCTCTCCCATGTCTTGTGGGGTCTCAGTAGGAAGAACTGGAGTTCCTTCGCAAAGTGGAGGAGATACAGTGGATATTCATACTCTGAGGTCCAGGAAAACCCAGGGCCCAGATGTGTTCCCCCTTGAAATCTTTTGTAAATTCTGCAGTATACTCGTCCCACATTTACTTAAAATATATAATGAAGCAGCATGGGTTGGCTCTTTGCCATCCGACCAAGACTTAGCTACCATAGTGGTCCTTCCTCAAGCAGGACACCCTTTCAGAGTGTTGTGTCTCACATCGTCCCATCTCTATAATAAAAGCGGATATCAAGATCTTTGCTAAGGTGCTGGCTACTAGGCTCCAATGGGTTCTGGGTTCCCTTATACACCCAGACCAATGTGGCTTTATGCCCCACCATATCACCCAGCACTGTAATAGGTGTGTTTACCCTGCACTGGCCCACTCTCATGAAATACTTGACTGCATAGTGCTTCAGCTAATAGACTTAGAAAAGGCCTTTGACTTGGTTGACTGAGCCTACTTTGATCTAGTCCGCCAATGCATGATATTTGTCCCTTCCTTTCTTAAGTACATCAGACTCCTCTATAAGGCACCCTCAGCTCAAGTCTTCATTAACAGAGTACCTTCTTGCACCGTCCCGATTAGACTCGAAACAAGACAGGGGTGTCCTCCTCCCCCGATCCTCATTGCTCTGGCCATAGAACCTTTGACCAGGGTTATCCATTGTGATGCTCAAGTGAAGAGTTGAGGCTGGGGTGGGACACAAGAGGATAGAATTGCATTCCTTGCCGACAATGTTCTCCTTTTTCCTGCGACCCCCAAGGAGCCCGGCTCTAGGGTATTAGACATCATTAAGGTGTTTGTAGAGGCTTCTGGCCTTCGTACAAACCAGAACAAATTGCCCCTTGTGCCAGAACATGGTGACAACACCGCATTTTCCTGGCAATCGGACATCAAAGTCCTTCACACTAGCTTTAAATACCTGGGCATTCATATTGCAATGATACTGTAACTTGCACATAATTTAAATCTTCCTCCTCTTCTGACTCCTACTGCCCACCTATGCACCTAGAATAATTTCCCCTGAACACATTAGGATGGGTAGCACTTGTCATAATAATGTTACTTTCACGCTTCCTGTGTGAATTGCAGAATTTCCCACTCCACATCCTTAAACTCTGGTTTAAAGAGTTCACGTCGCTCCTTCTCTCCTTTTTGTGGAGGGGTCGGCTAAATCAAATAGCCATTAATAAATGCCACAGATCGATTTATGATGAGGGGCTGGAGGTAATGGATATCTACCTATAATACTGGGCGTCCCAGCTTCTAGTGATCAACGACTGGCCTGGCGTGAGCCGGTATTACAGCCTGCATGGAGAACATGCCCAGACTCCCAGTCCCTGGCTGAGCGCCGAACGATGGTGCTCAAACCTATCACAAGACTGCATTGCAGCATTGTGATTGGTCAGGGTAGCCTGGCTGCCTGTTTCCTGTTTCATTCCTGGCACAAGGATAGATGACGGAGAAATGTGGCACCAAAGTATGTTATTTTCTGTTTTTAAAATATCCCATTATCCCCCTGCCCTCTCTACCCCAGCCCCCCCACCGCCAATCCATGCCGTCCACTACTGCACATGGGCCTGTTGCCAGATGTCTGTTGATGTCTGCAGGCTTCATCCCCTGCATCCATCTCACCTATCGAAAGCTCCAACCTATTCTGACATAAATGGCCCTACATATTCAATTCAGTTTGTTGGGTTTGCATAACACAATAAAAACTGTAACAAGGAAAGATAAAACACCATTACAACAATGTTACACAGGATAGCTACTTTAGTCTTGAACAAAGCGTTAACGAGATTACAACAGAGTAAGTCTTTGTCATTTACATTCATACATACCTGCATATAGTATTCAATGGTTTCATTTACATTACTACCCCTACCTAAGGAGTGGAATTATAATTATTTAATCAATCACCAATATATATAATGAGGGCATTGAGCAGTGTATTGAGAAATCTGTAATGCAG
This sequence comes from Triturus cristatus, assembly GCF_964204655.1. Classification (NCBI taxonomy): domain Eukaryota; kingdom Metazoa; phylum Chordata; class Amphibia; order Caudata; family Salamandridae; genus Triturus; species Triturus cristatus. The sequence goes on from NC_140588.1 coordinate 116,398,489, forward strand.
ACAGGCAACATTTCTTCCACCTACCTGCAATTGGAATTTCCCCCACAGCAGTTCAGTGCAAGTTCAGGACTGCTATTGTGGAGGGAGAGGTGTGACAAATGCATATTTCAGTGCATTCCTGTAAGATAGTGAGTTGTTCAGAGGTCTGTGTTTGTTACTCCCCTAGAAGCATGCTTCCAAGTGTATTTATTTTCAGTAATATTCTGCCTAGACTGGGGCCCATATTTATCAAGGGAGTGCAAGGGCGACAAAAAACGAGATTTATCAAATCATGCAAGGCCACCTTGCATGGCCTTGCATGGCTTGATAAATCTAGAGTAATGCAAGGCAGTGCAAATCGCTGCCTTGCATTACTTTGCAGCATGGAGGTGATCCATGGGTGGAGCGTGGGATTACTCACGCATCCACCTACGGATTTCGGCACATTCCTAGATTTACCATTAGTGGTAGACCTGGAAATACGTAAAAATGCTACGCCTCCCAGGTGAGGAGTAACAAGGAGAAATATCTTTACTTCTCCTTTGATTTACCTCATTCTGCAGCACACATAGACAGAGGAAAATGCCTCTCAGGATTGTTTTTGTGCAGGAAGGTGGCTCTTACTGCACAAAAACAATCCTGCCTACAACGCAGGCACCCTGTCAACATGACGTAAGGGTGCCTGCATTGGCGCTAGGCAGCCAAAAGTGTGCCAGTGCTAAGAAAGGACATGAATACACAATATAATGGAAAATACTGTGCATTCCTTTCCTTTCACTCATCACATTGCAGCAAGGTGGCTTGCTGCGTGAAATAATGATAAACCTGCCCCTAAATGCTGATTGGTTGACCGAGAGCCACTAGGCTCCTGAGATCAATGAGAAACATTTTTACTTGTAAAGTCAAAACAGAACTCCCCCCCTATCAGGAGAGAGGCAGATCTGCCAATCCCATAACCCATAACCCCTCACCATGAACACTAAGGTTCTGATTCACAAAGGTAAGCTTAAACATTTCTGTAAGTTTACCATTGTTTGCTGTACACAAAGGCCTTTTAATAGTATCTTTACAAATGTGGAGTCTCTGCACATAAAAAAATAGAACTGCCCTATCTTTTTATGTGCGGAGACTTCATAGTAGTAAAGATACTACTTGAAAAGTACCTCTGTAAATAGCAAACAATAGTAAACTTAGACAAAAGTGTAAGTTTACTTTTGTACATCAGGCCCTGAGTCCTTTCATTTCACTGTTTTAGAATTTCATTTTCTCCACTCACAGGTTGGAACATTACATTCAGATCTGTCAGTTAAAAGAGCATTTTCAGAGGGCCTATTTTTAGAATGTAGAATTGAATCTTCTGTCTTCTATTTTTTTATAAAAAAGCACAGGATTTATGTTCAGTTATTGTTCACAAACAGTGTGGGCCAGCTTTATCAAGGCTTCGTACGGGTGTAAAGTTGCAGAATGCAACTGAAATAATGTTGGACTGAAGACAGTCTTAATCTTTATACTGGTTCAATCAAGCTGCCCACAAACCACAGAGGCAAAAGTGCTAGGGATGCCAATTTTCTCTCATAGCATTTTGGTGTAGGACAGTGCATCACAGCACCTTTGATGCGCTGCCCAATGCCAAAATGAAAGGGCAGGAATGCACCACATTTAATCACTATGATGCATTCCTGTCCCTTCTCCCTTATATGGGACCGTTTTGATGGTGCAAGGGTGCCTCAATTGCATGGATAATCGTTTATGTGCAGGAAGGGGCAATTTCCTGCACAAAAACAATCCTAAGAGGCATTTTCCTCTTTCTAAGTGTGCTGCAATATGCAAAATGGGTCACAAACCAAGACCTACCACATTAATATTCAGGAGGTAGGTCTACTTGCGGCCCACTCAGAATCACAAAATGTGTAAAACACACATTTGTACATTGCTATGTGCAATTAACAAATAGCGAATCTCAAACATTTGCTATTTGGTAATCGCAAACAGAATTGTTTGTATATGCAGCACTAAATACTGCTTATAGCAGGGAACATGCCACAATGGATGGTTATCTTCCAGGCACAAATCCTTATTGGCTGAGATGGATAGGATCTGATATATATTGCATACGATGATTGCCCAAGATATGTACAAATATCAGTCAGTTATTATTTAACAAAAAGTTTGGCCGATACGATAACGATCCTCTGTAACCTTTTATCTGTATTTCATATTTCATATTAAAGATGTAGCATCCTGAAATCAGCTCTTAGGCATATTACCAATGGAGATGATCTAACCAAAAATAGGGCCAGAGCTAATAACATTTAGTTTGCAAAAAAGTGGTCTCAAAATGCACGCCAACCTTTTGTGAATGAAGTCAGATTTTGAAAACCGCCCAATGTATTAATAGGTAGTGTATATACATTCTGCAGTCCATATATAACATTCAAATTATACCCCAATGGTGCACGTCTTGTGCCACATACCCTGACCTTCTTAGAAAATTAAATTAGCCCATGGGACAAAAACTTTTTAACAGTTTCATTTTAGGCACAGGACAGATACGATGTGAATGGCAGTGTCACTGTGCAGAATCATATTATCAGCAAACATTGAGTCAATAAAAAGCCCATAATTCCAAGGGAACCACACAGAAAAGATGAGATCCATACCAGTATTCTCTGGTGGAGAAAACCATTCTCGGTCATCAACTTAAGTCAACACATCGTAATGTCGCTATGTTAGTAGACAAAGGTAGGGGCATATTAGCAAGACCGGCGATAAAATTATCGCCGTTTAGTGCCAGGAAACTGCTGCTAAAACGGCGATAATGGGCTTGCTAATATGCGTTATAGAATTCCAATAGAAGCCCAGGTTAGATGTGCAGGACATCTAACCTGGGCTTCTATGGGAATTCTCTGTTGCATATTATCAAGCCCATTATCGCTGTTTTAGCAGCAGTTTCCTGCCGCTAAAACGGCGATAATTTTATCGCCGGTCTTGCTAATATGCCCCGTAGTTTGTTGGGAGTTGGAACAGCACTGAATAATGAGTTGTGGGTCTATCATTTTCCTCCACTTTACGTACTGAAACAGTGTAATCATGGGTGACAAATTGTCCCATCCACTATCTTGAAAAATATTGAAGGTAAACCGTGGAACAATATGTAGCAGATATTTTTGTATATCTCTCTTAAAATGCCTTTGTGGCAAGATGTATGCAGAAAAAACATCCTTAACAATCAAAAGCAGAATGGGGGTACTCATATTTTCTCTTGGACTGAACAATTCTAATGCCTCATTTTGTAAAGTTGAATCACAAACTATGGCTACTCAGCTACCGCAAGATACATAGAAAGAGGGAAGGAAAGTCGTTTATGATTTGAAAAGAGAGACATCTTACAAATAGCAAAAATTGCAATCATTTAATCTGTTTAGAAGAAAAGAGGAACGGAATTAAACATGCACACTTTGATGCTGAAACTCACTGGCCAATTTCACGGAAAGTGAGAACTCCAATCATAAATGAAAGACACAGTCTCTGTCACAGTTTTGGACTGACTAGTGTCTTAAATAGTTCAAGAATGAGAGTAACAGTGTTTTACTATCTTAGTGATAAAATGTTACTTCTCTTTTTAGACACATATGTTGATTGTGACTAGAAATGTTGCTGCATTTGTTGACATATCAAATTAGGCAACTAAACAAAATGCAATAATATACACAAACAGCAACACTATTTAACCCCTTGGCTGCGGCAGGAATTCCGCCGCAGCGCTGGGGGGGGTTTGGGGGCAGCGCGGTGGGGCTGTGCTCATGACGGAGCCACTCCGTCATGAGTCACGGTTGAGCTGTGCTCATGACGGAGTGGTTCCGTCATGACTCCGCCCACGGCGCTAATCGCCCGCACACGCGGGGAATTAGCGCCGCGTGGGAGGAGCGGCCGCCAATGGCCGCGGCATGACGGAGCCACTCCGTCATGAGCACACGGCACCCGTGGCTCATGACGGAGTGGTCCCGTCATGAGCGGGGAAGGGGTTAAACATACATAACACAACAAAACATTAAAAAATATTAAACAGAACACCACGCAACAATCAAAGTACAAGACAACACCTGCAAATTGCAATAATGCAATACAAAAACAAATACGTAAAAAAACAACAGAACATATCACAACTAGGTATCATATAACACATATGCAGGAAAATTACCTCCACATCTTCCTTCCTCACCCCCTGAATAATTCATAGGTATTCCACCTCTCAGGACAGCAAAAACAGGCAGGACATTCCCATCCCACCACTGGTGGGTCCTATAAGGGCTGACCTGCCCAACCTTCCTCCTGTTTGTTTTCTTGTCTCTCTTGAAACACTTTTGGATCACTGTGTCAAACTCCTGCCATGCTTTTGTCTGCTACATCTTTAGGGCTCGACTAGGCAGCGCTTGCGCTGTCTCAGTGAGACATGCTGTATTCAGGATATGGGCTTTAAAAGCTACACCCATTTCAAGGACTGCCCCTTTTACATGTGTTGTTATTCAGAGCTTGGGAACACTATTTCTTTCTTTAGGCTGGAGCACTCAAGAACCGAGCTTGGGGTTTACAGAGCTCTATTGCTAACAGGGCTGTAAATCTGAATCTTATCTTGCCACAATGGGTGTGAATTCAAAGACCGAGGTCTGTTTCGGCTGCAGCTGCCTCCTCCTCACTCTTGCTTTTAAAATGCATGGACTGGCGTCATGATACCTGCCATTCTATGGCTGCTCTCGCCTCCGTCTCAGAGCTCAACAAGCATTTGCAATGCAATAGGTCTCACATCTGAGAGATTTTGAGTTATTGGCTTTGTAAATGACAATGCCTTTTATTTATGGGTTTTGAAAACCTGCAAGCGGTGCGTAAACACGCACTTTGTAAATATAGTTGTTGCTTACGAGAAGCAAGGTTGGCAGTAACTTCATCACTTTTACGGCTGTCCTTGCTTCTCATAAGCAAGGACTATAACTACAAAGTGTGTGTTTACGCACCACTTGCAGGTTTTCAAAACACATAAATAAAAGGCATTGTCATTTACAATGCCAATAGCACAAAGTCTTGCAAATTCAAGACCTATTGCATTGCAAATGCTTGTTATTATTGCAACTGTGGCCCTTTCCTGCTGGCTTGAGAGGCTGAGTTGATTTATGAATCAAAAATAGGGAAGGTAGAAATAATCCCTAAAACTTTAAAGAATTCTCGTCTTTCTGAGCCTGTCTGGAACCAAATTTATGCTTGTACTTCCTGGATTCGTTGTGTCTGTGTCAGCAAGCATGATTGGAAAGAATCGCGCATGTGCAAATAAGATGTAGATGTTTTCAGTAAATCAAAGAAAGCAGAGCAATGTCTTCTGAGGTTTTTCCATTGCTATAGCAAGTGCTATTTGGGAGACAAAGGAGAGACTTCTTGGTTGCAATATGAATGTATTCAAAGAAGTGTCACATATGGAGATCTCTTCATCTTCAAGCACTTTCTCTTCACCTTCTAAGAAGAGGCATAGGAAGGAAGAGGAGTAAAAGGGTTAAAGCAGATTATGTATAGACACTGATCAGAATTTTAAAAAGACATGAAGCATTCTGCATCTGAAAAGTGTACATCATATCTGACCGAGAAATCTTATGGGTCTGAAGAGAAGGAGTACAAGATTCATTGCCTCAAGATCAAAAGGGGAAATATATTAGCAGAGAGATGCTAAGAGAACTTCTGGGGCATTCAAAAAAATTAAGGATTTCAAAAGGAGGAGGTGCCAGAGTCTTATCGAAGTTTCAGATACCGGCAATCAAAGAGTTTGCTGCACCTGCATGTGCCTATTCATCCCGATTTAATGAATGTAATAAAAAACAAAATTGAAGGATCTGCATAAAATCATTATCCCACAATTTATGACAAAGTTATATGTTTTAGCAGATATGGAAAATATCTGGCTCATTCTGTTCTCAAAGATTCTGTGGTGGCAGGTCTTGTAAGAGGAACAACCCAGGCAGGAAAATCTTTCATGGAAGACCCTGTTCACAAAAATAGAGATTCTGTGTCAATAAAAATGTGCCTGCCTATCCCTTACAAAACAAATGTATGGGGCTTATGTGTTACAGTACCTAATTTCTACTTTGAAACACCTGTTTAATGCTGTAGAGGGTGGTACAGAGTGTTCAGCTTTACTAGGAGGCACGGAGAGACAAACAGAGTTGATGTCAGACATGACATTTGATGCAGTAATAGCTGCTGCTCAGTTAGTGGAGCATCAACTGTGGCAAGGCAAATCTGGTACCAAAGGATTGGAGCATGGACTGCAGGCCACATTGTCATTATCAGGTCAGACAATATCAGAAGAGACATTATGGTGGCAGTGTCTGAAGTGAACTATTCGGGTGCTCCAAATCTCATAGCATCATAGAATTGCAGTTACTAAGCTGGGCAGAATCACATCAGTTGTCATTAACAGCAATCCAAATGAGGGAGCGGACTGTGTTAAAACAGACAATTTGAGCTGCATATTTCCATCCTCACTGAAGACTCCCTGTCCATGGAGATGTTTTAAAAGATTTGCAAGAGGTTTGGAAGTTTTTGTGGATCTGTTTGTTTCCCCCAGCAGTGCTCATCTTCCCAAATTCTAGCACAGGAATGTGGTTGAGGGAGCCTTGTGGGTGGGTGCCCTTACAGTAATACAGATAAACAAGCCTCCTGGATGCATCCTTCCATTTCCACTGTTTCACAAGATTCTAGACAGATTACAGAGAGAAAGTGATTCTGGTAGTTCCATTTTTCTCTAGGAGGTCATGGTTTGCAATTCTGAAATACCGTGCAATTCAACCAAATTAGATTCTTCCTCTTCTCCCTCTCAGAGAAGTTATCTTCTGAAAAGATCATGGTCATCAATGTGAAAGTGAAGGGGAATTACAGAACAATTGAAATTAAAGGCATTTAGCCATTGCAGTCCAGGAATCCTGCAGGTTGTCCATGTTGAAGGATTACATGATACATTGAGGAAACTTCTAGAAATGGTGTGCTAAACACAATGTATCCCTGTTTAAACTGTAACTTAAATGTACTGTTGCAATTTCTTTTGGATGGTTTTGAGTAAATCCTTAAAACACAAAATGAGGGCCAGAGGAGATTTAAAGAACAACAGGAGTTGGCAACCCCAAAACTAATGCACAAACAAGCACCTTGGTTTAGAAGGGAGAAATTGAAAGAAGAGTGGAGTTTGTCAGTGTGCCTAACGGATGTGGAATATTCCTTTTAAAGGACAAATTCCCTTACCCATCAGAGGTGGCATGCTTCATCATAGGGAACCTTCTCGCACCGTGATACCTAGTCATGATATGGGCTATGACCACCACCTCACTAGAGGGAGATGCTCAGGGATGTTTTCAGATGTATGAAAAATTCCTTTCTAATGAGCACGGAGTGGTGAGGAAAAGCGGACCTCGAATGAAAGGATGAAGGATTAAAACTGGTTCCAAGGTTTGCAACCCATTTTATTAATGCATCCCGGGTCAGGATTAAAACAAGCAAAAACAAACAGGTAATCCGATACCTGCTGGATATCTCCAAAAAGTAGGTCGACATGGTTCTGCCTATGACCCTCCTTAGAGGTGTCCAGGCATTCCTCAGGGCCTATATAATTGCTGCTTCTGCTTAAGTGCCCCAAGGGATAAGTGTAAGAATAAAAAGCCAGTGGTCCAAATATAAGTCCAAAGTAGAAATCCACTGGTGGCTTCCTACTAATATCGGGAATGGTTCCTCAACTCACACTCTGACGTGAGGCTGAGGGAACAGTCTCCCGGGCACTGCAAACTGATGTGGCCGACACAACGCCAGGTCAGAGCAAAACCTGTCGGTCTCTAAACTAGAAGTTCAGTGGGTGCCCATTATGTATTTGGGAAGCCTTGGGCAAATTTAAAGGATTACGTTGGTTTATTTCTCGTCCTTTGGTCTGGCCATTGTACCCTCTTTGGGATTTAACTCTGGTTTGGCCTACAACGTTCTCCACAACTCTGTGCCTGCATACCTCAACCACTGCCTCTCCTTCTTCAACCCCACAAGAAAATTCCGGTCCACCCAACTGGCCTTGGCCACCATCCCACAGATCCACAAGACCACAGCTGGAGGAAGATCTTTCACCTACCTTGCTTTGAAGACCTGAAACTCCTTGCATCTACCCCTCAGGCAATCACCATCGCTGCTGCAATTCAGGAAGGACCTCATGACCTGGCTCTTCGACATAATTGCAGATCCACCCCCCCCACACACACTTAGCGCCTTGAGACCCTTACGGGTGAGTAGTCACGCTTTATAAGAAACCTGATTGATTGACTGGTCTTGAGGGCTCTGATCAGTCATCCTTCTAAACCTGTTTCAGAGATTGATATTAGGTTTGTTACTATGAAAATAGTGTTTTTACTAGTATTAAATCAGCTATAAGACTTGGAGAGAATGGGCTAGAGAGCCATATTTGTCCTTCCCTGAGGGTAGTATGATCTTGAGAACAGAGCCAGCCTTCATTCCAACAGGAAGTACTTCTGCCGATATTTTTTTATTAATTCATTTTCTCCTTCAGAATTAGATTGGTATACACTGGATGTCAAAAGTTCTTTGATCATTTATCTTGAGAATTTCGCCCTTTTAGAAAATCTGAAAATGCGTTTCTCACAATTGGTACTGCAGGTCAGGGAAGAAGAGCATCCACAGTTCTTATTAGTAGGTGGATAAAGTTAAAAATAGAAGTGTTTTATGTTTATTCTTTGGCAGAGATTCCTATTCCTGTTGGTATACAGATTTGCTCAATTAGAGCAATATCAGCTTTCTGGTAAAAAAAATTAATAAGGCTGCATTGACTAGGAGGTGCAGACCAGCCTCTTGGGCAGACCTGAACACCTTTATGAGGTATTTTAGGCTGCAGAACTTTAGATTACACCATAAACTTTGGCGTGGGACAGGTTAACTTCAGTATCAGCTTTATCTCTGTTCCTTGATATCCTATGAATTAATCATTACGAAAGTAGATTTTGGTTGTGATATCTTTGAATAATGAAGGCCATCAATAATTAACATTGCTTCAATATTACTCAAATGTAAAAAAAAAAGGGACAAGGACAGTGAATGTGGAGGTAATGTTCAATTACTTACTTGCAATCTTCATTACTCCCAGTACATTAGTTCTCAGCCCATGAACTTTGTCCCTACTTTTCCGAGCACCTGCCTTCGTTTTTCAGGTTTCATAACACAGGAGGATTCCTACATAGAATAGTCTATATGGTACCTATATGGGATGGGCAGGAAACCTGCACAACATTTCCTGACACTGGGGCATATTTACAGGGGCATTGCTGCACAGAAACGTCACTTTTAAAGATGTTCCTGTGGCTCAATGCCCTGCTCCATATTTACAAAGTGGCTTTAGGCCTCTTATTGTGGCTAAACGCTGCTTTGTAAATATGGTCCCCTTTCATGCAGGTATCTGAGTGAAAGGGGTGTGAAATGGGTGTTGCTGGGGGAATTCCACCTCAACACCCATTGCTTTTGATGCTGCCCCAGATTTACAAGGATCTGTAAATCTGCGGCAGCGCCAAAAACTAAAGCTATGCAAGAGCAGGCATTAGAATGCTGGAACGAGGAGAAATACTATAATTTCTTCTTGTTTTTGCTTTTTCTGTGTGCACTGCATTCTGCAGACTAAAACACGACTGGCATCAGGGATAGTAGCTAAGTAATGCGTAGTCAATATTGTTGTAACAGAGCATGTCATCATATACGGTAGGGTGTGACATCAGAGGCACACAGCTGCATAGAGCTTGTGCCTCCATGCCTCGTTGATCCTCACAGCAGAAGGAACACTGTGTACACTATTTCCTGCATACACTATTTACAGATTCGAGTTGAAGTTTGGCACATTTAACTGGCAGTGACTGTCTTTGACATATTAAGTGATATTTAATGTTGCACCGCATCTACCTCATACTGGAGCAGTGGAAGAGCAAGCAGTGAAAACTGTGGTTGATGGTTTCAAAGTGGTGTGTGGTGCATAGCAGTACTATTCCTGGTAGAAAATTCCGTCATCTGGGTGAAATGAAGTCTAGAATGCGGCCAGCAGTAGCAATAGATGCATGCCTCTAAAGTGTTTGCTAACAATGATTTCCTTGTGAGTTTCACGCCAGTTCAACGAGAAGTGTGCACACACATGAGAGCGGTGCAAGCTGGAGCTGTTTTGAAGACATAAGCTGATTATCTTATGGTATTTGTGGAGTCATTGGACTGGTACTGTTGGATCTATTGTCAGTATCCTGGGTTGGATGTTCGGGGAGGGGTCACTCTCCAGAGTGTAGGAATTTGGGTGGAACACAAGAATTATTTCTATACCGTGTGGAGCTGGTTGCCACAGTATATTGTTCAATGTCATGCTCAATTTTAAAAATGTTTTATTGTTTGCTGTATGTTGAACTTCCTGGTATGCAGTAGAGGGAGAGTGCTGAGTTTCCTTGTCCTACTTGTTATGAAGTGAAGGGAGAGTGTTGAGTTCCCTGGTTTTGCTAGGAATGCAGTAGAGGGAGAGTTTTGGGTTACCTGGTTCTGCTAGGTATGTAGAAGAGGGAGAGCGCTGAGTCACCCTGGTCCTGCTATGTATGCAGTAGAGAGAGAGTGTTGAGTCCCCTGGTCCTCCTATTTATGCAGTAGAGGGAGAGTGTTGGGTCCTGCTATGTATGCAGTAAAGAGAGAGTGTTGAGTTCCCTGGTCCTGCTTGGTATGAGGTAGAGAAAGAGTGTTGAGCTTTCATGTCCTGCTAGGTACACAGTAGAGGGAGAACATTGAGTTCCCAGTAGAGGGAGAGCGTTGAGTTCTCTGGTCCTGCTAGGTACACAGTAGAGGGAGAACATTGAGTTCCCAGTAGAGGGAGAGCATTGATTTCCCTGGTCCTGCTAGGTATGCAGTAGAGGGAGAGAATTGTGTTCACTGATCCTGCTAGGTATGCAGTAGAGGGAGAGCATTGTATGCAGAGGCGGGAGAGTGTTCTGCAACAGAATGTAGTTGTGTTTGATTTGTTTGAATAATTTATAGAGTGTGATCTGTCTGAATAATTTTGTAGAATGTGATCTGCCGGTATAATTGCTGGAGTGGGTATATATAATTTTCAGTACATATTGATTGTTTATTACCTATCCTACATCCTGCTAAATTTTCATTTATTTCTCTAAGGGGAAGAGATGTGTTATGGCCTCATGCATCCTCTCCATAGTTCCTTAGTTCCCTGCTGCTCAGCCATTGTGTGTGTGTGTGATGTAATGGAATGTTGATGAGTGTCGGGAGAGTGGCAGAGAGAGAGTGGGATGAGTAGTAAGGATGCTCGTTCTTGTGGGGCATTTACCATCTAACTGACATCTTGTAACTTTACTACAACTTATCCATTAAACGTATAACAGTATTCTGCGTGACCTGACTACATGATTTCTGCTCACTAAGAGGACATCATCAATTGTAACACATTTCCAAAGAGCAAAAAAAAACACTGCCCCACAGAGCACAGCCTGAAGATAAATATTGAAATGGAACCCTCTCACACACCCTCATAGTGGAGCCATTCGATAATCAACCCAACTGTTGTCTACATTGTTATCCCCCTATGAAGTGCAATTCAGCCCACAAGCCAGAACTCAAACCCTTCGCTGCCAGGCCTTTTTCATGACGTGTGCTAAGCCGTTTTTGGCTATTTGGGATAGCTCACAATTAGGCCCCCATAACTGTTTTGCCCTCATAAGGTATCCACGCCCAATTTGTGTTCTTTTTTTCCAACATCCTGGGTATTCTAAAGGTACCCAGGGTTTGTGGATTCCCTCAGAGGAGACTGAGAAAGTAGCCAAAATACAGCTACATTTGTATTTTTGGGGGGGAAACAAATGCTGCGAAAAAAAAGCATCTGTTTTTCTCCCTGCACTTGGCTTCAACAAAGGATTTGCGATGCTAAAATCACTAACTTCTCAGCTTTCAGTTTTGGCATTTTATTGGAACATAGCCCATTTCAGCAATTTTTTGTGTGTGTTCAACCTCCTTCCAGTTGGTGGTAGAATTGGGTGTGAAACCCATGGTGGATCACAGAAAGCTATACATTTCTAAAAAGTAGACTGAATTCAGCAAGGGCTTATATGTCTAGATCCCTCAAGGATTTACTGCATGAATGGCAGGATGGAGGCTCCCATCCCAGGACCCACCAGAGCCCCAGCCCCATTCTGTGCTTCGGAACCCAGCCAAACAGAAAAAGCCTCCCCGGGCCCATGGAACTGCTGTCTCATGCGCTTTGCAATGTGGCAGGCTGGAGGAGGGAGCCTCAGACCAGGGCGCCCACTTCATGGCCCAGCAGGGGTCCTGGGGCCCCATTCTGATCCTCTGAAACCGGCCATGCAGGGGAAGCATTCCCCTTTATGACACAGCAAGCAAGAGAAAGGAACCCAGGGCCCTGGTGGGCTCGCAGACTCAGGCCTGCTGGGTTCCTGTAGAGCCCCATCCTTGGGCTCAGAAGCCCACACCAGGGCCACAGTCAGGTGTATCCAACCAAGCAGCCCACAATTGCCAAATTGGCCTCACTATGCCAGATTGACTAGAGTCCGGTCTGGACCTTCCACAGGCAAGCATGGAGCTCATTTTCCTTCACCACATGCTTGATGGCATGTAGGGCAGTGCATGGAGCCCGAGCCCAACTAGAGCACTGAACACAGCCTACCTCCCTGCTGGAAAAGGGGGAGAGTGCTTTGTGGGCATGCCGCTTCTCCTTTGCCAGGTCCTGCTCATTCTTAGAAGAATGCTAAGCCTTGCACCAGGCCAGCCAACTGTACCTCCTGGATGGCATGGGACATCAACAGTGGGTACCATTCAAAATCAGGACCAGGTGTCTGCTGAGAGTTTCTCAGAGCTCTCGTGTTCCAGCTTGGTGGGTATGGGGGGGCTGGGCCTTCATGCAGAACTGGTCTCTGCTCTTTACCTCAAACCCAGTACAGGAGCAAGAGAGTCCTGCCTGGGCCTGTAGCCACCCTGCCTTGGGTACTGCCACCATACCATGGGCTCAGGGTATTGCCTTAGGTGGGTGCCTTCCACCTTCTTGGACCCCGTGGAGCAAAGGAGGGTTTAGCCCAGCCCATATCCTCTCCCCGCAGGCCTGACTGTGAAGCCCATTATCCTCGACTAATAAGCCCCCACAAAGTGGGGGCTTACCGAATGCTGGGGGGAGGCCAAAAGTTGGAGTCAGCCCAGCCAGCTGGCTGGCCGGCCATATGGTTGTGCAGCATGGTGACCAGATGGCCCAAGATGACCCAATGACCAGATGGCTCGGGATGACCAAATGCAGGACCCAGTCACACAGCAGTCCAACGATGACAGGAGTAGCCATGCACTCTAAGGCTTGTGTTTGGAAGGCTCCTTCCCGGGGCTGTTTGCCTCCCAGTGACTTGTGCAGAGGGGGTCCGGAAACATGCCCCCATTACTGCACCCGGCGGAGGAGGGACAGGAGGGAGAGGCCCTGGTGCCAGTCCACACACAGTCATTACATCGCACTACCTTTACATAGCAGTCATTACATCGCAACATCATTTACATCGCATGTCATTACAACGCAGTCATTACATCGCATGTCACTACAACGCATGTCATTACAACGCATGTCACTACAACGCAGGCATTACATCGTAAGTCATTACAATGCATACCATTACAATGCATAGTACCCTTACACTATCCAACACTTACACTACTGTTGCACTCACTGGAGTTAGAATAGTAATTTTTACCCCTATACTATCCAGCATTTACCCTACTGTTGCACTCACTGGAGTTAGAATAGTAATTATTACCCCTATACTAACCAACACTTACCTTAAATGCGATATAAAGGTATGCATTGTAATGGTATGCGCTGTAAAGGTATAATGCGATGTAATAGAATACGTTGCAAAGGTAGTTTCTGAAAATGCTATGTAATGGCATGCTATGTAAAATAATGCGTTGTAAAGGATGTTGCGATGTAAAAACTGCCGTCTAAAGGCATGTGTTGTAAATGTATGCATTGTAATGTCATACATTCGTGCCCCTCCCGCCGGCCTTACACAGAGGGACCCATCCCCAGGGGTGGTGGATGGGGTACTGAAGGCACTCACAGACAAAGACAAAAGCTTAGCTCAACTTACGAAACTCTGACTCAGAATCAGGTCATCTATTAATTATTTTGCACCGGATGTCCCACAAACATACGGTGCACTAAGGTTGATAGAGGCAGCCCGTTCCCTTCAAGGCTTCCCCTCTGGGAGTCAGCCTTCCAATTCGAAGAGGGTTACAGGCGCTTGGCCACCGAGCCTACCTTTTCCCTCCACAGGCAAGGAGGTCCTCTGAAAGTGACAGGAGCAGCTAGTCACACCACCCCATGTCCCTCCTGTAAGCCTGGGAGGGACCACACAAGTAATTTAATCCTCAACCTGGCCACATACGACCAGGACAAACCGGTTATCTGGCCACAAGGGAGGGTTGCCCCACCTGCACATCAACCATCCTCCACCGGGCTTGATCCATGGGGTTTCAGAAGTCAGTGGCAGCCCCAAGCCATGCCAGTGGGCTGATAGGTAGCCCACCACCTGCCCTGGTCAGAGGTGCCACAAAGGAAGATCCAGGTGGCTGCCATCCCGCACACCTCCCACTGAGAGGAGTCTGGGTCTCACCACATGATCTGGCTCCTTCTCTTCCAGGCTGCCATGCCACTTGAGAAGAACCACTCCTCGGTCACCCACAGCCCAGTCAGGCCCGGATCCGGCACGGGAGGGGCCGGGGCAGCAGGGCCTTCAGGAGTGGTCCCAGCCCAGGGAGACACTGCCATTCGGTTTTCCCACTGCGGGGTCATGCTTGGTGAGCATGGGTTCCATCTTGGGAGGGCCTATTGCTGTGCCCCTCCCAGAGAGGCAGGGGCTGGGGGCTGCCCTTGTCCCCGGAGCCTTGCACATTCATCAGTCGGTTTACCACAGGAGAGGAGCCCACCCCACACCCAGTCCACACCCAAGCGCCCCAGCGGCCGCAGACTGCTCCACTGGCCAGTGCAGGGAGGGCAGGGCCAGACCGTGTGCCTTCAGTGTGAATGTTCCATCTGGGAGGTAGCTGAGGGTTTCAGGCTGGTGCCGTCTGCTACATGGGCGGCTCTGCCATTCATGATCCTTCCGCAGGTTCACCTATGGAAACCTTGTTACAAATTTTACTTCCTCTAGATAGTCGAGCTTGATGCTTTTCTTGGCACTCGACCAGCGCCGTTGCTGACCCCAGCAAGGCCAATCCAAGGACCTTAGTAAACCATCCGACGGGTGGTGTGTACAAAGGGCAGGGACTTAATCAACGCAAGCTTATGACCCACCCTTACTGGGAATTCCTTGTTCATGGGAAATAATTGTAATCCCCAATCCCTATCACAAATTGAGTAGACACATGCTGATCCGTTCAGTGTAGCGCACGTGCAGCCTCGAACATCTAAGGGCATCACAGACCTGTTATTGCTCAATCTCTTGTGGCTAAACGCCTTTTGTCCTTCTAAGAAGTTAGACGCCGACTACTGGCGGTTGTGTAACTAGATAGCATGGAGGAGTCTCACTCATTAATGGAATTAACCAGTCAAATTGCTCCACCAACTAAGAACGGCCATGCACCACCACCCACAGAATCAAGGAAGAGTTATCAATCTGTCAATTCTTTGTGTGTTAGGGCCCGGTGAGGTTTCCTGTTTTGAGTCAAATTAAGCTGCGTGCTCCACTCCTGGTGGTACCCTTCCATTAGTTCCTTCTAGTTTCAGCTTTGCAACCATACTCCCCCCGAACCTAAAAACTTTAGTTTGATGGAAGCTGCTCGGGATCATGGGAATAACACAGCCAGATCTCTAGTCGGCATAGTTTACAACAGCATATGATCATCTTTTAACCTCCGCCATTCATTCTTGATTATCGAAAACATTCTTGGCAAATGTTTTTGCTTTGGTTCGTCTTGCCTCGGTCCAAGAATTTCACCTCTAGCGGCACAATAAGAATGCTCCTGGTCGTCCCTCTTAATCATGGCACCAGATCTGAAAACCAACAAAATAGAACCAGAGTTTTATTCCATTATTCCTATCTAAAATATTTAGGCAGCCGGCCTGCTTTGAACACTCTAATTTTTTCAAATTAAATGCTTCAGACCCCCAGGACTCTGAGTCAAGAGCATCAAGGGGGTACCGAGAGGTATGGGCTGGGCCTGGCAGTAGCTCGCCTCTCGGTGGACTGCCACCTCGATCCAAGATTCAATGACAAGCTTTTCAACTGCAGCAACTTCAATCTACGCTATTGTAGTTGAAATTACCATGGCTGCTGGCACCAGACTTGCCCTCCAATGGATCCTCATTAAAGGATTTAAAGTGTACTCATTCCGATTACAGGGCCTCGAAAGAATCCTGTATTGTTATTTTTTGTCACTACCTCCTAGAGTCGGGAGTGGGTAATTTGTACGCCTCCTGCCTTCCTTGATTGTGGTAGCCATTTCTCAGGCTCTGTCTCTGGAATCAAACCCTGATTCCGCATTACCCATGGTCACCATGGTAGGCACAGAAAGTACCATTGAAAGTTGGTAGGGCAGACATTCAAACGTATCATCCCGGGGCTATCTAGAGTCACCAGAGTAGTTGGGCGAGCCAGGATTGGTTTTGGTCTGATAAGTGCTAGGCCTGCGTGGTGAACTCCTCTCCGTTTGCGGAGTTTACAGAGTTTCCTGCACTCTGGCTCCATGGAGCTCGCAGAGTGCAGAGAACTCCGCTCCAAATAGTGCAGCAGAGTTGTTTTCCCGCTCACCAATGGTATGTTGGTGAGCGTAAGTTGCCACTTGGGTAGAACTTCTACTCGAGCGAAAGGATGATCAGTGCGAATGGCAGTTTGTGCTGCACTCTGCCACTAGCGGAACTCTGTTGAGTTTTTTTGTAACTCCGCGAACTCCACCCAGGCATAATAAATTCACACATTACGGGAGGTCAGCACTTGCCTGCATGTATTAGATCTAGAATTACCACAGTTATCCAAGTATCAGATGGAGTGATCAAAGGAACCACAACTGATTTAATGAGCCATTCGCAGTTTCACTCGCTATGTGTACTTACATGTAAATGGCTTAATCTTTGAGACAAGCATATGCTACTGACAGGATCAACTAAGTAGCCGCAGATTCTGGATGGGGTTGTTGGGAGCCACGTGCCCATCCCCTGACTGAGCTTTGCAATCATCAGAAGCCTGCTGGGGAAGCCCACCCACCTAAGGGCGTGTTGGGCAGACAGGTGTAGTCAAACTGGCACCGGCAGGCCCAGCAGTCTCCATAAGTCTGGGAGCAGCCTGAGCTAAACACAGGGTTCAGTGACACCCCACACAACAGTCATTCCGAACTGCTGCAGAAATGTGCTGGGTGGGGGAGGGTGACAATGTGGCCCTCGGAAGCCTATCCAATGGCTGGCCATATGGTGGGACAGAAGATAGAGGATCGGTCGGAGCTTCTTAGCCAGTCCAAGCAAGGGAAGCCCCTCAGGGCCTGATGGACCCCTGTCCTGGGTGTTTGGCAGTGTGGCAGGCTGGAGGACAGAGCCCATGGCAGGGGTGTCCGCCCTAAGGCCTGGTGGGGCCCAGGAGCCCGGTCAGAGCTCCTGGACCCGGCCGAGTAGGGGAGGCCTTTCCAGGCCCACAGGAGCCCGTCCCATGGGCTTGGCCATGTGGTGGGCCAAAATACGAAGCTCAGGATGGGAGCTCCCATCGCAGGGCCCACTGGGACCCCAGTCAGAGCTTCAGACCCAAGCCATGCAGGAGAAGCCTTCCTGGTTCCAATGGACCCCGTCCCAGCCCCTTGGCAGTGGGGCAGTGTTAGACCTGTCAGCCCTTTGGGTGGTCCCTCCTCATCATTATTTATTTTGTCCCACTTGTGCCTCAAACCCTGTTTGAATTTTTCCTTTTTGGGAACCACCAGACTTTTTAGTGTTGCTACAGATTCAGGGAGCCATTTTAGCTACCCCTGAAACTTCTGTCTGAGGGCCTGAAGCACAAAATGGTGGCCTCCTGTGACATCACCAGCATCCACTGGAACCTACCAGCACCTTCCAGAACCTTCCAGGAGATTCCAGAACTGTGTGACAGTTGGAAACCGTTTAGAATGTTGGGAGGATAAGAGAGGCCGTTGGCAGTTGGAGCTGGCAGTTGGCACCTGACTGGTGAAGAGAGAGGAGCACAACAGTGAAGGAGGAAGGAGTGAAGCAGCAGGGGTGGAAACTTGTGCCTGGAGTGGGGTCCATAAACCCACCCTTGATACTTGTCCCTACTGATGGATCCCAGCCTATAGCCCTGTGTGGGAAGAAGACAGAAGAAAACCATCCTAAGGACCTGGACAGCAGGAACAGGCCTTAGAACTAAGAAAGCAGCAAGATTCTGACCTGAGAACTGGTTTCCCTGGAGTCTGGCGTCGAGTAGCCGAAGACCTGGAGCCCGAGGTGGAGAAGCGGCGCTGACTGAGGTAGCAGACGTCGTACCCGGAGCCGCCTGAGGTCGTAAGAGGGCGCCGACGGAGGTCGAGAGGAATACCAAGGGTCGAGAAGGAAGTGAACCGAGGTCGAGTGAGCGGCGTCATCGGAAGGGTGAAGTCCGCCCTCCGGAGTCGTCGGAGACCGAGGTAGAGGAGCACCGGAGGTCGGGAGTGAGGATCGCACTCCGGAGTCGCCCGGAACCTGTGAGGAGGAGCACCGGAGGTCGGGGGTGAGGATCGCACCCCGGAGTCGCCGGAAGTCGGTAGCGAGGCCAGGCCGGCCGACGTCATCGGAGCCGAGAGCGCCATCGGACCGGAGCCGCCCGAAGTCGACATCGTGTGGAGACTGCCCGACGCCGTCGAATCGAAGGTAGAGGTCGAACCGAGGCCACCGACATCGGACCGGAACCGCCTGCCGGCGTCGTCAAAGAACTGACATTGTGCCGAGGCCGCCGAGACCGAACCGGAACCGCCTCACGGCGTCGACACGACTCCAGCGGCGTCGGAACATCAGAAAAGGGCAGTAAGTGGAGTAGAGGGCGCCTTAGGCCCTGTGGAGACCTGAGAGACTACTCTAAGGGGCTAGGGAGGTGCTGAAACCCACCTGACTGTGCCTGGGGTGAACTGGGACTAACCTAGAGAGGTTGTGTGGAGAGGGAAGCCAGGGCATTGGAATTTCCCCCCCCCCTTTGATCTACCTCAGTTTAGGCCTCAGCCTTTGCCTCAGCCAGGGAGTAGTACCCCTCAAGCCTACCACAACCCTACAAGCTGTGCCTGGGCCGAATCAGCCCTTCAGAAGTGAAGTGTCATCTGATTACAGGAGTGTTGCTGTATACTGTTAATTATTTATTGGGGGTACTGTATTTATTGAATTTTTACCTATTTATTGCTGCACTATATTTATAGGTCCACAGGACTTGTTGGTGTACAGTATTTATTGGTACAGTATTTATTGGTACAGTATTTATTGCCTCAAAGTATTTAATTGTCTGTATATATTGCACTTGTATTTATGCCCTGTTATTTATGATCACCCCTATTTATTTCATCAAACAGCAAATATTTATTTGACCTGCTCTATTTAAGAATGTATATATTGTGATTGACTTATTTATTTTCCCAATCAGCAACTAAGAGAAAAAGATAAAGAAAGCATATTTTCATAATTTTTACGGTGTAGAGTCGTTTTTGGAACGGATGCACGCATGGTTATTGTATGGGTATATTGTATGCTTAGCACTGCGCCTGTTTCCTGACCACTCGAGCCAAGCTACCCCATTGTGTCGGGAAGGTCCACCACCACCCTGCGGAGTGGGAGTGGGCTGTTTCCAACATAAATTGGTGTTCAGTGGTGGGATAGAGCTGTGCCTACATATACTCAACAATAACTGTGGGTAGTCCATAGGCCTACACCGGGAGTTTTCTCAAAGCGGCCTTCCTAATTGTGGGTTTTTGTTTTTTCCAAATTTACTCTGGTGGTGGGAGGAGGTATTATTAAAGGTACCCCCCTGCATTGTTACTGCACAAAACCTGTCCTCTAACCTGAGTGGGCAAGATGGAGTTTGTTCTTGAAAATCTAGACACGTACACTGTGGCCCAACTCAGGGAGTTTTGCCAGCGAGAGGGGGTGTACTGTCCCCCAGGAGCAAAGAAGGGTGCACTTCAAACCAGCTTAAGGGCTTGGGGGGAGGCACGCAGGGAAAGCAAGGCTGAGGAAGAAGACAGGGATGGAGAGCCTGACCCCGAGGGGGCTGAGATGTACCAACCTGAGGTGGGGAACCTGTCCGCAGGGCCCAGGACACTTTCTAGGAAGGGCAGCACTGTCTCTAGTGGGGGCTTATCCGAAGTGGAGTTAGCAGACCGGAGAGAGAAGAGACAGCTCACATGGGACTTAGCAAGGCTGGCAAAGGAGAAAGAGGAGCAGAGGATGGCCCATGAATTGCGACTGAAAGAAATAGATCTTCAGATTTTGAGAATCGGGGCACAACCTGTTCCTAATGGTGGCAGCCAAAACCAAGAGTCCACCAGGGAATCCAAACCTTACCTGCCAAAGGACATTGTAGCGAGCTATGGGGCAGGTGACGACATCGCCAAGTGGCTAGCAGCCTATGAGGTCTCATTGAGGGCCCATGGGGTTCCAGTGAAGTATTGGGGAGGGGGACTGTATAAGTACATGCCTCCAGCTGGTAGGGATGCTTTATTGGCCCTCGAAGAGGAGGAGCAAACCCACTACCCCACCATGAAACTGGCGCTCATCAGAAAGTTTGGACTAACTCCGGAAAAGTACAGGCAGAAGTTCAGGGGTAGTCACAAACTGGGCACACAGAATTGGGTGGACTTCCTGGACTATGCAAAGAAGGCACTGGAAGGTTGGATTCAGGGCAGTGAAGTAAGGAACTACGAGGAGCTGTTTGACCTAGTATTGAAGGAACACCTACTCGAGAAATGTTTCCCTGAACTGCGGCAACACCTGGTGGATAGCAAGCTGACCAGTCCCCGGAAGCTTGCTGAGGAGGCGGACATTTGGGCTAGTACCCGGGTGTCCACAAGGGGGACTGGAGGGGATACTCAAAGGGCCAGACAGGGCGCCCCCCAGAAGAAAGAGGGAGGGGAAAAGAAAAAGGAGTTCTCCAAAGGCCCCCAAAATAACTTCCAAGGGAAGGGAACAGGATTCACCTCTAAGGCTAACCCGCCCAGAAACCCTAATCCTGGCCAGAGTCAGCAGCCAAGGGTTGTCCATTGCTATGAGTGCGGTGGCGTTGGACACTATAAAGGAGATCCGAAGTGTCA
Source organism: Triturus cristatus (assembly GCF_964204655.1). Classification (NCBI taxonomy): domain Eukaryota; kingdom Metazoa; phylum Chordata; class Amphibia; order Caudata; family Salamandridae; genus Triturus; species Triturus cristatus. The sequence goes on from NC_140588.1 coordinate 116,419,810, forward strand.
GAAACGATCACCCCCTCCCACTGGAGGAAAGCCCCCCGGAGTAGCTAGTGTAGTGCTCGGGGAGGAGATGCCCTTAACTAAGGGAAGGGAGTGGGCGGGTGTCACTTTAGTGTCCCTGGGAGAACGGGAGATGGTTCCTAAGATCCAGGTGCCCGCAAATACTGCAAAGTATGGGCAGTGGATCACCATCAACGGCCAAAGAGGGGAGGCTCTGAGAGACACAGGAGCCAGTATGACTATGGTACGTAGCCAACTGGTGTCTCCAGAGCAAGTCATTCCCGATGTACTCCACCCAGCCGCGATGGCTGACGGCAGAACCGGCCACTATCCCGTGGCTGAGGTTCCCTTTGAATGGGGGGGGGTTGCAGGTTCACTTCGAGTTGCCGTAAGCCCTGCCGTGCCAGTCGATTGTCTGCTGGGCAATGACATGGAGCACAACGCTTGGAAGGAGGTGGAATACCGGACTCATACCGAGATGCTGGGTACACCTGACTGGGCCTGTGTTAGCACAAGGTCCGTGACTACCCGAAGAGGGAGTTCATTCCGGCTGGAGCCTGGAACAAAGGCCCAGCCAGCTGCCAGTCAAGGGAAGAACCGAGGACAGGAGGAGCCTGCCTCGGCGTCTCCACCCCGTAGGACGGATAGGCCACCGGAGGTGGTGGACCAGGAGTCTGCGGAGGGGGACGTTACCAACCTGGAGAACCTGCCCATCCCGGCCGAGTGGCACGTGGAGGGAGGCCCGTCCAGGGAGGAATTCTGCCAGGGCCAGAGGGAGTGCCCTACCCTTGAGGGGCTTAGGCGACAGGCCGAAGCCCAGGCAGCAGGGAACGTTGAAGGGAGCTACAGTGTTTACTGGGAGGATGGCCTCCTCTACAGTGAACCCAAGGCACCCCTACATGGATCCTCACGAGCCTTGGTAGTCCCTCAACGTTATCGAGCCTTCCTTTTAGAGTTGGCTCATGAGATACCATTGGCAGGACACCTGGGGCAAGACAAGACCTTCGCCCGTCTTGTCCCACACTTTTATTGGCCTCAGATGAAAGTGTCGTCCGATACCTACTGCCGGACATGTGTGTCTTGCCAAGCCAGTGGGAAAACAGGGGTGAAGCTGAAAGCTCCCCTGGAACCACTTCCTGTCGTTAGCACCCCCTTTGAAAGGGTGGGCATCGACATTGTGGGTCCGTTAGATCCGCCAACATCAGCTGGTCACAGGTTTATCCTGGTTCTGGTGGATCATGCCACACGGTACCCAGAGGCAATACCTCTGAGGACCATAACAGCACCTGTTGTGGCTAGGGCCCTGATGGGAATCTTTACCCGAGTGGGTTTTCCCAAGGAAGTTGTGTCCGACAGGGGGACCAACTTCATGTCAGCATATATGCGGGCGATGTGGAAGGAGTGTGGAGTGACCTACCGGTTCACAACTCCTTACCACCCCCAGACCAATGGTCTGGTGGAGAGGTTTAATAAAACCTTAAAAGGCATGATCAGAAGTCTGCCTGAAAGCCTGCGGAGGAAATGGGACGTCCTCCTACCCTGTTTACTTTTTTCTTACAGGGAAGTGCCACAGAAGGGAGTGGGCTTCAGCCCCTTCGAGCTTCTGTATGGGCACCCTGTACGCGGACCTCTTAACCTGGTGAGAGACGGATGGGAAAGAACTCCCAGAAAGCTCCCCCAGGATGTGGTGAGCTACATGCTGGCCTTCCGGAGCCAAATGGCTAAGTTGTGGAAGCAAGCTTCTGACAACTTGGAAGCCAGCCAAGCAGTAATGAAGGCGTGGTATGACCACAACGCTCACCCGGTGGAGTTGGAGCCTGGCCAGAAGGTGTGGGTGATCGAACCTGGAGAGCTTAGTGCCCTCCAGGATCGCTGGTCAGGACCCTTTGAGGTGTTGGAGAAGAAGGGTAAGGCTACCTACTTGGTGGACCTGAAGACCCCTCGTCAGCCCCTGCGGGTGCTGCATGCCAACCGCCTCAAACCCCACCACGAGAGGCCCGAAGTCATCTTGATGATGGTGACTGACGGAGGAGAGGACGTGGAAAGCGAGCCTCTCCCTGATCTGTTTGCGTCTCAGGAAAAGGATGGGTCGGTGGAGGGAGTGATTCTCTCCCCATCTCTAACTCCTGAACAGCAGGAGGACTGTCGCCAGGTCCTGGGGCAGTACTCTTCGTTGTTCTCCCTTGTCCCGGGTAGGACTCACCTGTGCGTCCATGACGTGGACACAGGAGACAGCCCACCTGTGAAGTCCAAGATCTACCGGATGTCCGACAAGGTGAAGGCCAGCATTCATAGTGAAGTCACTAAGATGCTGGAGCTAGGAGTGGTTGAACCTTCTAGCAGCCCCTGGTCCAGTCCGGTGGTGTTAGTACCAAAAGCTGCACCACCGGGTGCCCAACCAGAACTGAGGTTCTGTGTGGACTACCGGGGACTGAATTCAGTGACAAAGACTGATGCTCATCCGATCCCTAGGGCGGATGAATTAATTGACCGGCTGGGAGCTGCCCAATATCTAAGTACCTTTGACCTTACTTCAGGGTACTGGCAGATCTCTTTGACTAATGGAGCAAGGGAAAGGTCAGCCTTCTCCATGCCCAATGGCCACTACCAGTTCTGTGTGATGCCCTTTGGGCTCAAGAACGCACCTGCCACGTTTCAGCGCCTGGTAAACCAGATCCTCACCGGGATGGAGAGTTTCTCTGCTGCTTACCTGGATGACATAGCCGTCTTCAGTAACAGCTGGGAGGATCACTTGCGTCACCTGCAAGCTGTTCTCCAGGCCCTGAGACAAGCTGGATTGACGATCAAGGCCAGCAAGTGCCAGATCGGGCAGGGGTCGGTAGTGTACCTTGGACACTTGGTGGGTAGGGGAACGGTGCAACCCCTCCAGGCGAAGATCGAGGCCATCATGGCCTGGGAACCCCCCAAGACACAGACTGAGGTCCGAGCATTTTTGGGCCTCACGGGATACTATCGCCGCTTCGTGAAGGGGTACGGTACCATCGTAGCCCCTCTCACGGAGCTCACGTCCAAGAAACAACCTCGACGGGTAGTCTGGACGGAGGCTTGTCAGCAAGCCTTTGAGAAATTGAAGAAAGCCATGTGCGAGGCCCCGGTCTTAAGGGCCCCAGACTTTTCCAAGAAGTTCATTGTCCAGACAGATGCATCAGAACATAGCATTGGGGCAGTGTTATCGCAACTCAACGAAGAGGGTCTGGATCAGCCCGTGGTCTTCCTATCCAGGAGACTACTTCCCAGGGAACAGAAGTGGAGTGCAATAGAGCGTGAAGCCTTTGCAGTGGTATGGGCTCTGAAGAAGTTGCGGCCATACCTGTTTGGCTCGCACTTCCTGGTTCAGACCGACCACCGACCCCTTCGTTGGCTGATGCAAATGAAGGGGGAGAATCCCAAGTTGTTGAGGTGGTCTATTTCCCTACAGGGGATGGACTTTCAGGTGGAACATCGGCCTGGAGTGGACCACGCCAATGCAGACGGTCTCTCAAGGTATTTCCGCCTTAGTGATGAGAACTCCCAAGGGGTTGGGTAGCTCTCCCCACTTTCAGCTGGGGGGGACGCGTGTTAGACCTGTCAGCCCTTTGGGTGGTCCCTCCTCATCATTATTTATTTTGTCCCACTTGTGCCTCAAACCCTGTTTGAATTTTTCCTTTTTGGGAACCACCAGACTTTTTAGTGTTGCTACAGATTCAGGGAGCCATTTTAGCTACCCCTGAAACTTCTGTCTGAGGGCCTGAAGCACAAAATGGTGGCCTCCTGTGACATCACCAGCATCCACTGGAACCTACCAGCACCTTCCAGAACCTTCCAGGAGATTCCAGAACTGTGTGACAGTTGGAAACCGTTTAGAATGTTGGGAGGATAAGAGAGGCCGTTGGCAGTTGGAGCTGGCAGTTGGCACCTGACTGGTGAAGAGAGAGGAGCACAACAGTGAAGGAGGAAGGAGTGAAGCAGCAGGGGTGGAAACTTGTGCCTGGAGTGGGGTCCATAAACCCACCCTTGATACTTGTCCCTACTGATGGATCCCAGCCTATAGCCCTGTGTGGGAAGAAGACAGAAGAAAACCATCCTAAGGACCTGGACAGCAGGAACAGGCCTTAGAACTAAGAAAGCAGCAAGATTCTGACCTGAGAACTGGTTTCCCTGGAGTCTGGCGTCGAGTAGCCGAAGACCTGGAGCCCGAGGTGGAGAAGCGGCGCTGACTGAGGTAGCAGACGTCGTACCCGGAGCCGCCTGAGGTCGTAAGAGGGCGCCGATGGAGGTCGAGAGGAATACCAAGGGTCGAGAAGGAAGTGAACCGAGGTCGAGTGAGCGGCGTCATCGGAAGGGTGAAGTCCGCCCTCCGGAGTCGTCGGAGACCGAGGTAGAGGAGCACCGGAGGTCGGGAGTGAGGATCGCACTCCGGAGTCGCCCGGAACCTGTGAGGAGGAGCACCGGAGGTCGGGGGTGAGGATCGCACCCCGGAGTCGCCGGAAGTCGGTAGCGAGGCCAGGCCGGCCGACGTCATCGGAGCCGAGAGCGCCATCGGACCGGAGCCGCCCGAAGTCGACATCGTGTGGAGACTGCCCGACGCCGTCGAATCGAAGGTAGAGGTCGAACCGAGGCCACCAACATCGGACCGGAACCGCCTGCCGGCGTCGTCAAAGAACTGACATTGTGCCGAGGCCGCCGAGACCGAACCGGAACCGCCTCACGGCGTCGACACGACTCCAGCGGCGTCGGAACATCAGAAAAGGGCAGTAAGTGGAGTAGAGGGCGCCTTAGGCCCTGTGGAGACCTGAGAGACTACTCTAAGGGGCTAGGGAGGTGCTGAAACCCACCTGACTGTGCCTGGGGTGAACTGGGACTAACCTAGAGAGGTTGTGTGGAGAGGGAAGCCAGGGCATTGGAATTTCCCCCCCCCCCTTTGATCTACCTCAGTTTAGGCCTCAGCCTTTGCCTCAGCCAGGGAGTAGTACCCCTCAAGCCTACCACAACCCTACAAGCTGTGCCTGGGCCGAATCAGCCCTTCAGAAGTGAAGTGTCATCTGATTACAGGAGTGTTGCTGTATACTGTTAATTATTTATTGGGGGTACTGTATTTATTGAATTTTTACCTATTTATTGCTGCACTATATTTATAGGTCCACAGGACTTGTTGGTGTACAGTATTTATTGGTACAGTATTTATTGGTACAGTATTTATTGCCTCAAAGTATTTAATTGTCTGTATATATTGCACTTGTATTTATGCCCTGTTATTTATGATCACCCCTATTTATTTCATCAAACAGCAAATATTTATTTGACCTGCTCTATTTAAGAATGTATATATTGTGATTGACTTATTTATTTTCCCAATCAGCAACTAAGAGAAAAAGATAAAGAAAGCATATTTTCATAATTTTTACGGTGTAGAGTCGTTTTTGGAACGGATGCACGCATGGTTATTGTATGGGTATATTGTATGCTTAGCACTGCGCCTGTTTCCTGACCACTCGAGCCAAGCTACCCCATTGTGTCGGGAAGGTCCACCACCACCCTGCGGAGTGGGAGTGGGCTGTTTCCAACAGGCAGGATAGAGCACAAAGTGGGAGCGCCTGCCCCAGTGCCTGGGGGGCCCTGGTCAGAGTTCCTGGGCCTGGCCACACAGAAGAGGCAAGCCTGGGTCCACGGGACCCCATTTCGGGCATTCTGCCTTGCGACAGGCTTGAGGACGGAGATCAGGATGGAGAAGGGCCCCACACCATGGTCTACTGGGGCCACTATCTAGGGGCCATCTGGTCGCTGGCTGAGAACCGTCAGACCACAAGTGGGTCCTGGTTACCCTGTCCCTAGTAATCCAGAGGAAGACTACCCTCCTTTCTTGTAATCCGTGAGCACGAAGTGACAGAGGGGATGGAAGGAACTCATGCACCCAGCATCCTTGAGCACTGGGTGGGCTCAAGGAAGCAAATGAGCCTGGCCATCTGGTCCCCACCCCCCTAGGGGAAAACATGGCATGCTATGTAATTGCCAGGCACAGGGGACCCTTCGGCCCGCATGCTAGGAGCCCCAGTTGGGCCTCAGGCATGGGGCTGCGAGGAGGGCCCTGACAGACCTCCAACCCAGAGCCCAAGGCACCTTATCGTGCAGTCTAAGTGGAGGATGCCTACCCGGGCCTGAGCCCTTAACGTGCGGCAGGCCAGTGGATGGAGCCCAGGGGCCATTGAACCCAGTTGGAGCTCCCTACCACGCAGGTGTAGGCTCCCTTGGGTCACAAAAATGATAATAACACTTGTTGTACCATTTTTGTTCCCCTAGATTTTGGACCCTAGCTCACCCAGCACCCCTAAAAAACCTAGCCAACCTAGAGCTATTCAGTGTGGGCTGACTTGTGTGGCTCTCACTACATTGTATTGCCCAGAATGCTTTGTAAACCTCAAACTTTGACTATAAAAAACACATTTTTCTGTGATAGAAGGTTCTGGAATCTGCAAGGAGTCACAAACTTCTTTCCACCCGGCATTACCCCAGGTCTCCCGAAAAAAACGGCAGGGGAAGCACTTTCCCTGCTCCTGAGGTTGAAAAAAAAATGAAATCCCACTGCTGTTTACAGCAGAGGGATTTCCTGGATGTGTGCAGAGGACGTAACAGTTAAATCCTCCGCAAACGCCCAGCATGGCGGTGTTACGTCCTTGGCACAGAAATAGTTAAAAAAAACTACAAACTAAATAAATAAATAAATATCTACATCACAGTGTGAAGTTCTTGGGCACAATTTATTGGAGAGCATATATTCTTGAAGGAGCCCTGAATGATATATCAGGGTAATTAACTGACTCACCACTCAGTGAGTGTATAGTGAAGGTGTCCTTTGAGAGTAGGGGCCCGAGAATCTCTACATATCTTAAAGTAGTTTCTGGCCCCATTCTCAAGTCTTTCAGAGTTTAACTCAATCACTGATGTAGGAGCTGTCTGGAAAAATAACAAGGGCCCATCAACTCAGCATGTGCAGAATGCAGTTGGGTACTAGTGATGCCTTAAAATGTTGATTTCCTTCTGAATATATTTTGGACCTGGCCCTCTTTGCAGGGTTACTCCCAAACCTTTTGCCTTCACCCCTCCAGTTTTCTGAACCCTTTTATGTTGGCTTTTAGGACTCTGTGCACTTTATCACTGCCAGCCAGTGCTAAATTGCTTGTGGTTTCTCATTTAAACATGCTAAAACTGGCTTACACCCAATTGGCACATGTAATTTACTTGTAAGTCCCTGGTAAAGAGGTGCTACATGTACCCAGGGCTGTAAATGAAATGACTTGTGGGCCTGCAGCACTTATTGTGCCAGCCAATTAATTTGCATGTTTTTAACATGTCTCCGGCCTGCCATTGCAGCCTGTGTGATAAGTTTTGAAATGCCATTTGAACCTGGCAAAATAAACCTTTTGCCAGGCATAATCCTACCTTTTTAATACATATAAGCCACACCTACAGTATGCCCTAAAAAGCCCTACATTGTTTTTCACTACTGCAAGGCCTGCCTCTTCCAAAGGATAACACTGGCTTACCTCATTACCTTTAATAAGTGATATCTGTTGTTTGGTAGTAGGTGTCATTATCATGTTTGATGTCTAAAGAATTGCAATTTAAATACTTTTTAAAAGGAAAATCAGAGTTTAAGTTATAATTCTGAAAACACCACATTTAGAAAATTGTTGTAACCATTTGGGGCCTGTAGACTGTCTCCTAAATAACTGACTAGATGTAGCTGGCAGTTGGCGCCTTTGTGTATTTCTCCCAGACAGCCACACAATAGAGGGACTGGATGTTGGTAGGATGGGGCATCCAAGACAGGGTGGATGGTGGAGCTGTGCACAGCCCTACTTGCACTTCAAAGACACTCCCTCAGTTCACATACAAATAACTTTTCCATTAGCCTACCGCTGCCTCAGGCCTGCCCTGCTGTCTGAAACGATAGACAGGACCTGTATCCTTCATACCAAGCTACCTGAGTGACTCCAAGGGCAGATACCTTATGAGCTACAAGATACATAAAGCTCCAGAGACCTCTCTGCAACTGACCAACTGATCTACTTAACTGAACCTGTCTGGACCTGCAACTTGGCCTGCCTGAGCCACGCTGGCCTCTGCTGGAGTGCTGATCCCAAGATGAGCTCCTCCTGGAAGCAAAGAAAAAAACCTGGATGTTTAGGATCTTTGCGACCGCAAACAAACCTGCTTGCACCAAGATGTGGCCTCCCGTGCTGACTGTCAACATGAAGCTCTGGTGAATTCAACTCTTCACGTTACAGCAACCACCAGTAATGACCAGCAACAGGAGATCTGCACTTTGATTTAGAGCATTGACAGCCAGCAGTGACCAACAATGCGAATCTCCAGCAACAACATCCATAATGACCGGCAGGCTCTTTGCACTACAGTGACAACCATCTGCCAAATCTGGCCTGCTCTTAGAATGACATCCATCCCCGATGCCCCCTGCTTTTCGCAGGCTTCTCCACCCTGAACAGAACTCTTCATGCTTTACTTTAGAAGGTAACCGAGTTCAGGTTTCAGCCTGAACTTGTGACTTTCACCTGGTCTCAAATGACCTGAAAGCCGTGAGTGGCGCTTTGTGATTTTAGGTGCTATACTTTCCTTAAATATTTTTTATTGCGTATCTCCAGTTCCACTGATTGAATTTCTGTCTCTTTCGTGTCAAATTATGTATTACATTTCACTATATATTTCTAAATCAGCATGTTTTTCTTATGTTTTCACTTTATTACTGTTTGTCGGCTGCAAAATATTTTACACATTGGCTCTAAATTAAGCTTGACCTCTTTTGTGCCAAGGTACTAGAGGGTTAAGCACAGGCTAATTTAGTGGCTTTTGTGGCTCACCCTAACAAAGATTGTGGCTGTTGCTTGAGAAGCTCTCAATCCCCCCACCCACAAATAAAAACTCAAGTTCTCACTATATTTTTGTGGGATGCCATTCCATCATAACTGGTTGACTTATGACCATGCACAAAGTACACTGTGTAGATTTTGAAAAGAGTTTAAACAAAAAAACTGTTGTGCAAGCACATAACCAATTACATTACACAGTAAATTGAGTGACCATTAATCATAACTGATTCATATCTTAAAATACTTCATTACTCACCTCACACAGATAAATACACACCATATTATATCTTTCCACACAGCACTTCTACAACCCCACCTAACAATTGCCCACAGCACACTCAACCTCCACTTTCAAAAACAAAACTCTCTAAATGCAATCACTAAATAACACCCTGGACAGAAAACAAAAGGCATGACCCCCATGAAGAAGACAGATCCATCTTGAAAAGGAGTTGATATTCACCAAAGACCAAGCAAATTTCAGCAGCTTCCCTAGCATAGTCTGTCATCCAACATGAATCCACATAGACATCTACCGGAGCCATCAACAACAAACGAGCATCATCAAGCAAGCATCACTATCATCACCCAAGCTTATGGTTGCAGGTGCGACTGAGCTTAGCACAAGTGGATAAGCGAAGGGTTCCTACTCACCAGCACTCAAGAAACCAAAGGGATTGTTTAGAATTTTATGGCTGTGGGACGTCCACCGAAAATTGTGTGATGTCCCGTCCAACTTATTTAGAGTGTAGGAGTCCCATGCTAATGACGTTCTCTGCTTAACAGCATGATAGATGCTACTCTTCATTATTAGTGATTTGCTTCAAATGTCCTAAAGTTAGGAGATTTTGGACTCTTATAGCTAGTTCCCTAAATCAGTCAAGTCGCTTATAGAAGAAGCGTTCCTATTCATAAAATCATTCTTCTTTTTTTATAGTATATAACATTTTAGGATTATTTTTCACTGGAGCAGTCTAACAATTATATGACAGGTGTGCATAATTCAATTTTCTTTAATTAGCACTTTCCATTTTATTTTCACACGATTATTATTTTTGGAAAATCGCGCTATATTCTCTCACAATTGTCACACACAATGAATGGGAGAACATTGAGAGCTTACAGAAATAGACACTAATATCACATCATTACAATTTTAATTTGACGATGTTTTTAGCTATGATCAGAAATAGTTAAAGCCAAATTCAAATATAATTCCAAGCGAAGATGATATAGAGGCTTGTGAACTCTTTGCATCGTAGACATGTAAAACTGCACGAACGCTTTACTTAGGCCTTTGACATAAATTCTTTTAATAGATGTAAGATATTCCAGGACCATGAGGCGACTTTATATAGCAAACAAAGTCCTTACTGGTGTTCATATATGAATAGGGTAAAAATGGTCTTGAGGAAATCCTTTCTAGTCAAAATTTGTATTTCACATATGAATAATTAATTTTTCATACAAATGCCAAAAAACACTGCTGCATGTATCATACAACTTTTTGTCAGAAAAAGGAGCGACCATCATGATGGCGTTATGTTTTCTAAATACCACTGCAATACTTCAGTACTCGGTGGAGTCCAACACTTTTTTAAATTGCACAACACAGATACTTTCCACACAGGGGTCATCAGACTGGTACTTGACGTTTTGCTTTGCCACAACAACTGTTAAATCCATATTTCTTGCTCAAAGGATCCAGGACTCATACAGACAATGTCTCTTCTTCTGTTTATTTGCCCACATTATGTAGATATGTGGTTGCCTTTTTCATATTAAAAATGAATGAATGATTTAGAGTAAATTTAGAAAATAGTTGGAAATTTCTTGGTCTGATTACATGTTAAGCAATATGCCATAAGAGAGTGACAGGCAAAATTACAGCTAGGGTTGTGTCGCAAATTATACAATGCCTAGAGTGTGTCTCCAGTGGCTGTTCCCTGTGGGAACAACACATGCTCATCTCAGCTAACTTACATGTGAGGTGGGCAGCGTTTATTTGCATGTGTAGAAAACCCTGGGGCATATTATCAAGCCAGGCGATAAAATTATCGCCGCTTTAGCGACAGAAAGCTGCCGCTAAAACGGCGATAATGGGCTTGATAATATGCTCTATGGAATTCCAATTGAAGCTCAGGTTAGATGTCCTTCACATCTAACATGGGCTTCTATTGGAATTCCATAGAGCATATTATCAAGCCCATTATCGCCGTTTTAGCTGCAGTTTTCTGCCGCTAAAGCAGCGATAATTTCATCGCCTGGCTTGATAATATGCCCCCCTGTCCTTCGCACTTTAACACTGTATTCCAGTTCAACATAAATCCACTCAGAAATGGATCAACATTTTGTTGGGCTACAATTATTCTGAGAGATTTTCCAGACGGCGGGGGCTAGTCTCTTCAAAATATGCTGGAAAATTGAAATCCCACATCCACCAACCCGTACGCTTTTTGTCCGGTTAGCCGAACACACGTCAGGGGGACAAAGAGATCACCTGTTCTGCTTTATCTCTAAGGTGAGCAGCGACAGTTTTACTTTTGTTATTACAATTATTCTCCAATTACGCCACTGATAATATTGTGATTGCATGGATCGTAAACATTTTTTAAAGTGTGCCATAATAATTTAGAGAAGTTTAAATGAAAATCTTTAATTTCTGCCTTAAGTTTTCCAGTTGGTAGGAAAAATTGATACACTACATGATTTTTGTAAAACCTACTAAAATAAATACACATTATATTTTTACCTACCCTTTAAATTTTCCATCAATTGTTCTCACTCACATTTTGATGACCCCCATCCAGTGATATATTTACGCCTAGCTCAAAGAGTTTCTCTGTATCAGATAGAAACTTTTAGCAATCTTCAGGAATGCTTTCCTATTTATAGATGAAACTACGTGAAATGGTATTACACTAGGAACACATTTATGAGCACTTTTGTATCGCTCTTGCACCATGCCACAGATGAAAAAAGAGATTTACAAAAGGTCATCTTGCGTGGCCCTGCGTGGCTTCATATATCTCGAGTAATGTAACACAGCGCAAATCGCTGCCAGGGCGGCATTTCAATGGGTGTTGCTTGGGTGTTCCAAGGCAACACCCATGAATGTTGCCATAATCCCTGATTTACAAGACCAGGTAAACCTGGGAATGTGTCAAAAAGATACACCCTAGGAGAGGCATAACAAGTAGAAATATCTTTATTCCTCCTTATTTTTTCCCTTTTTCTATCTGTGCTGTAGAATGAGGAAAAAGCCTCTCAGAATTGTTTTTTGTGCAGGAAGGTGCCCCTTCCTGCACAAAAACAATCCTGCATGCAATGCAGGCACCCTTGCACCATGGTGCAAGAGTGCCTGCATTGGTCTTAGGCGTCCATTGTGCAACAGCGCAGGGGAAAGGAGAGGAATGTGCTGTATTGCCATACATACGGCCCATGCTTGTCCTTTCCCAGTGACAGGCATGTCACCTTTCCAAGGTGACTTGCTGCACTGCACCACTTTTTAATAAATATGGCCCTCAGTACCCAACACAAGTTTTTAGATGATTTAGTTATTTTACAAGCGTATTACTTACCAAAGTCAAACATATGGAAAACATTGAGGTCTTAGTTACAGAAAACGTACTTTATGTCTGGCGCACCAGTATATTTTTCACTGTGAAGTAAACCTGAAGGGAGTGGAGGTTAAGAAAAAAACCACTTCACCCAACTAAATATGATGATTGCCTGAACAGCTTGAGCATCAAATGTGTGCCTCAATTCTGACGGCTGCTGCATTAAAGCACTGAGTGGCAAACTGTTCGGCATAGGGGAGCTATATGAAGGTCACTGAAGAGGGGAGCCTTCCGCCACAACCTGCAGGTGGTAGAGGACTCTAACTTTGGGAAGACCCACCAGCTCCCCCAGCACACATCACTCAAAACAGGGCCAACGGGAAGCTGGCCGTATTGTCAGCAGCGTGTCCAGTTGGTATCCATTTCATAAAGTGCTACTGCCATTTGTAAGTGCTGAAGGTAACAAGTTTTACTATTACCCACATGAATGGTGCTTACTGTACCGAAATCAGAGGCAAGGAAGGCTGAGCCAGCATTGTCAGGATTAAGATTGATGACTTTTAGATGACAGCAGATGTTAGTAGCAAGTGTTCCTTTAAATGAGCTATGTTGACTACCGTGTGGTAATACCGGATGTTTGCTGTATTTTTAGACATAGGGGCAGATTTACAAGCCCCTTGTGACACATATAAGCCGCCGTTGCGTCACTTCTGTGACGCAGTGGCGGCGTAAACCATGCGCCATGTTGCGCCTTATTTACAATGTGACGCATCTAGTGAGATGCGTCACGTTGTAAAGCCCTGCGCTTCATTAAACCTGCGTCAGGTTTAATGTATGCAGGGTGGGCGTTCCCTCGGAAACATCCTCGGAAAAGTGACAGCAGTGAAATCTACAAGATTTCACTGAGTCACTTTTCCGACGCTGCTGCATCAAAACCCTGCGACTGCTTGAAGCAGGAGTAAGGCGTGACGCAGCATGTTAGGTATGGGCAGCCCCTGAGTATTGCTGGAGTTGCGTTGTGCTTGTGACACTACTCCAGCAATGCGCCGCCCTTACGCCATCAGATGCGTCACGCATCTGTTTATCCTTGCGCCACGATGCGCCACATTGTAAATGCGGCGCATCTGTGGTGGCGCAAGGGTAAACTTGCGTGACACATCTTACCTGCCGCATCCCTGCTGATATGCAGGGATGCGCCAGTCCTTGTAAATCTGCCCCTTAGAGTTCAGTTTAAGCAGATACCATGGTGCAACTGTTAAATAATTAAGTCACAAACTATTAAAAGTATTTTATTCAAAAAATTATTCGTTTAGCGCCGACCTAACTAACGATGTAACTGAATGCTGTACAGCTTAAAAAAATATATCTATATAAAATAAAAAAATATGGTGAAGAACATGCGGTTTGCTAAGTAGTTCAGGAATACTGCCACTTTATCCTTACTTGTATATGTCCACTTAAGTTGCAGGTATTTACACTCGGCTGTGATTGAACCCCTGCTAGGTAAATAGATCCATAAAGATGAAATTGTTCCTTTAGTGGTAGAGAACTTCCTCCTATTCAGAAAATATTGCACAGCAGTAATTCACTTCTGCTGCATCTTCTTCCGTCCGCATTAAACAATAAGCAATAAAATATTGGTGTCAGGATGACTAAAATGGCCTTAGAGGGAAAGTGATGAAGGACACGGGAAGTAGTTTTAAATCGTATGCATTAGCCTGCTCTAAGATGTCACCTACTTGTCCCATGGCGTGATTAATATGTGGGCTTTACCTCACTGCTTTTCTTTAAAGTACATTGTCACGGGAAATTCAAAGTTATTTATTGCTGTAAAACTGGACTTACTTTAGTCTGCATAATTATAACAGAAAAAGAATACCGACTCTTACAGAATCATACATTAAGATTTTTTGATTCACCTTATTAATGGCTACATTTTATTTTACAAAAAAGACTCACTCTTGATATTATTTATAAAAAGTATTACCTGTTGTTAATAATATAGCACCATTTTCATATAGCACATTATTTGATGTTTAGCTAGGCAACATACAAAAGCTTTTACTATTAACAAACCTCTTTGGAATTTACACTCATGTAAGAAATTAACACTGCTAGTAGGAGAATTATAGATCACCGACCTTTGCTAAATCACACCCTACTTTTTTTGCATTAATGGCATGCAAGTCTGTTCCAACAATATTGTCTTTAGTTCCTACTCTACAAGCATATTTGTTTTAGGAACATTTGTGTTTTTCTCAGTTACTCAACCATGAAGGACAGGAATGTTTCACAATTTCAGCAAACAAACGGCTGTCTTCGAATTCATTCTAGGAAAAGTGATGTGAAAATTCGCAACTCTAATTATCTAAGAAAATGCAGATGAAGCCACTATCCTCTGTTTTTGTGCTTCCATTGTGGGCAGTGATCCCAAGCCCAGAAGCTAATAAAACGCTGTAAATCATGTGCTTCTTGTTATATATGAGTGACTATATGGTCAGTAATTGAGGGAGTGTAATGCACTTAAGATACTGAACCATTTGATACCACTTAATTTAGAACATAAGAGGTTAATAGTCTTTGAAGAACAAGTTAGGTGTAGAATATCATCTGAGATGAAGTGTCAGTTTCAAACGAAAGGGGCAAAAACAGAAAAGCATTTTTTCTTCCTAAATATTATTAGGGGTAATCTAGTAGGAAGAGTTAGTTTCTTATATGATATAAGGTAATGTGCCTAATATGATGTTAATAAAGCAAACACATTTGGGGAAAATGTGCAGCTTAATGGAAAGTCAGTGATGGATTCTAGAGCCATGGGTGTAATATTCTTTTCACTTGTGATCTGCTGCCAAGCAAAAAGCACATTTGCGTGTCATCATTTAGTGATGTAAATGTACCTCTGGTAAACCTTCAAAGCTAAAAAGAGAACATGAATAAATAATTTGGGATTGATTGGACTGTTTTTTATGAGAGGCTAGTGAGGCCCGAGTGTCACTTTTTTGATGGAGCAAACCTCTCAATCAGATCCATGAGTGGACGCAAAGCCATCCTCTGTGGCTTTGCATTGCCTCATAGATATGGAGTAAGACAAAGCAGCACAAGTCGCTGCCTGGCCTTACTGTCAAAGAGACATCCCGTGGGCGTTGCGGTGGGTGTTACCACGCAACACCCATAGATTTTGATGCTGCCTCAGATTTAATTAATCACGTAAACCTAAGGTAGCGTCAAAACCTTACTCCTATAACGAGGAGAAATATGTTTATTTTTCCTCATTCTATATGTTCTGCATTCTGCAGCACACATGGAACGAGGAAAACACCTCCTGCACAAAAACAATCTTGCCTGCAACAGAGGCACCCTTGCACCATGGGGTGCCTACGTTGGCACTAGGCAGCAAATTGTTCACCAGCACAGATGGAAAGGAAAGGAATGCACCATAGTTCAGAAATACGGTGCAGTCCTCCCCTTTCACATTGGCATAGGGCAGCGCAGCAGGAAGACTTGCGGTGCTGCATTACGCCAGTTCCTCATAAATGAGGCCCAGATTGTCTCACCAAATTAGTAAGCCACTATCTTGCTTCTTTACACCACTGTTAACCAGGAAAACTCTTCTCAGCCCCTAGTGGATATGGTACAAACAGCAGGTTTGCCCCAGAAAATGGTGTGATAGATTTAAGCAATTCCAAACAACATTAAGGACAATAGAAAACATGATAAAATCCCCAGACCAATTTATAAAAAAACAAGTAAAGTGTAAACATCAAAATTATGCGAAAATCAGATTAAATTAATGTAAGAATGCTTAAATATAGATATATTAAGAAGTATGTCACAAAAATTGTGTTATAAAAGTCCATTTTTGTCTACGAGCAATATAAAGACTGTCTACTGCAGGCCACTCTTGTACCATGGCTACAAATAATGAAAGTTACCAGCAAACTGTTCTGCCTCATTGAGGCTGGGAAGACAGAGGCAGAGTAGGTTACCTAGCAGGGTAAACCTTATATGTAGGGTTTTTCAAGATGGCAGATCTCTATTCTCTGACGTGTTACATTAGTGTTTCAGGGTGTAGCCAGGCAAGCTTTAATGGAGAACTTGCAGCCATGATTTGTTAGTCATGCTTGTGTATATTATGCTAAAAAGTCAATAATATACATGGAAGGGAGACAAAAGTTGGAGTGCATGCATGTTTTCATTTGAATCATTGTTTACTTCCTGGAATGATTATGAAATAAGTGAACCATCAATTTGGATATATGTGTTTCAGTGCAACACGTTGCAGTGTAAACATACACTATGACTACAAGAAAACATATTATCTGCACCAGTAAACATATCCTGCACTGAAAGTTGCAAATGCTAACATACATAAACATACACACTTTGCACCCAGGGCTATCTCTTTACCCAGTGCAAAGCCATTGTCACTCAGCCACCCACTTGCCCTGCCATTAACTATTATCAGGCCAGTGAGGGGTGTGCAGGACAGTGAAGCCAGAGAAGATGGTTGCAGGGAGCTTAGATGGCAAAAGTCGATGACTATAAAGAAAGGGTTGGAAATAGAAGCAAATAACAAAGGGACATGAAGTGCTGCCATGGCAGCCTACATGTGGTGCTGTGGGTCAACGAAGTGTACAAAAGGTGATGTATGGAATGCTTGAATTAATCTCAGCCACTGGTAATAACTCAAGCCTCATTCAAGTCCATCATTAATTTGCACACCACGCCTCCAAGTCTGGCCCCAGCAATAAGCAAATCAGTCTTGACCCTGCTCCAATGAGACCAGTCCAGCCCGAACTGCCAAGACAGGCCTCAATGAATTGCACAAGCAATCCAGGATGTGTTTTACCCTCGTTATGGGCTCATCAGCCAAATACAGCTTGGTTCCAATGACACAGTGTGCACTGGACCCACGTCTGGAAATTCCCGTCCCACTTAGGGCGAAATATGAAAATCTACAAAACGTGATGGCTGGAATGCTTGAATTAATTACTCGGGCCTCATCCCATTCCATCCTTATTTTGCACATCATGCCACCTCAGTTGGGACCCAGCTATATGCAAATCAGCCGTGACTGGTTCTAGGATGCTTGTCTCCAGTCCAGGGAGGACCTGGCCTGGCAGTTCAGGCTGCACTGTTCCCATGGGGAGCAGGGTCAAGACTGAGTGAGAGAGAGAGAGAGAGAGAGAGAGAGGGAGAGAGAAAGAGAGAGAGAGAGAGAGAGAGAGAGAGAGAGAGAGAGAGAGAGAGAGAGAGAGAGAGATTAAAAAAAATGCAATTGGCTGAATTGGCATATGGGTTTAAAGCTGATTGTGAGCACTTTTCTTGGGAGGGGTTAAGACTCATATTTAATTCCAGACAGAAGAATAGGTTTAGAGTTTGGGTTTACAATGCAAATACATTGCATCATGTCTGGACCACCCAACACAAAGGGGAAAAAATGCATTGTACCAATATCTTGGTATTGCAAATTTGCTATGTATGGCTGTCATAATAAGCTTTTGTCATGAAGACGCAACTCTGAATCTGGTTACTAAGTGCTTTGATGCAACAGTAGTAAAAAAGAAAAGTAGTTTTTCCACCGCTGTTCCATTGCCAAGGGAAATACTCTCTCCTACGTGCTTGCAGGCCTCTCTGTGGTTTCGAGAGGCACCAGCACTGTGGAGGTACGGTGGCTGATGAGGTTCAGCTTCACCTGCCTTGTCTGCTCTCTCTTGGGTCTGTGCATACATATGAGATGCAGGAGAGTACCAGGTTCTGCCTTGCTTTGTTGGTGCTGCTCTGCACCAACTGCCAGGTGACGTGGTAGACAACTCCAGGTTTGCCCTCATTGTCTATATGATGTTAAATGGGATTTCAAGTGTAAAAAACAGATTGACTCTAGACCAGCATTCAGTACCTGTATCAATGGCGGATGCCCCCCTGAAGAAGACGACCCTGTAAAGAGGAGATATCCTCCAAAGAGGATACTGATTTCGTTTAAGAGGCTCCTGCTGTTGCATCCCCTGTACCCCCCACAATAGCCTGCACAGTGTCCTGTTGAGAACACCGTTTCTCGAATTACCAGTGGAAGTAGCAAGGGGTGCCATCTTTTTTTCGCAAAAAGAGGGAAATCTCTGGCATTTTTCAACTCCTGATTCAGACGAGCATCAGAGATCCCTGACTGAAGATTTTGATCCCTAGGAACAGCTTCTGTAGGTGCCACCATTCTTATCGCTTTTAAAAGGGAATCCTCAATTCCTGAACTTTGTGAGCTGAAGGAGGACTCTGCATGCTGTAATTTATTACTCCCTTTGGACTGATTCAGTTTGGCTTTCGCTGAGCGCACTTTATTTTTTGCGACAATCACAGCGTCCGCCTTCGCTGCAGCTACCAACTTGAGCTGTTTCCTCATCATGCCTCCTCCTACTACTTCTGTAGCAATTTTTTTTTTATTCACTTAAAGAATTACTAGCACCTTCTTCTCTCTTTTTTTTGCCTCGCAAACTCTCCTATATAGCTCCAAAAGTTTTTATATTTTTACTTTATAGGTCCTTCACCAGCAGTCCCAAGTCCAAAAAAGGCATTATAACACAATTGTATCACTCGCCCAGCTCTCCCTCCTGAATACATTTAGAATCACCAGCAATTGACAGCAGACTCCCCCATCGTACTCACATGTCCATAACCATGTCCGTGCTCTTATAGTAATGCTTCTTTAGCGTTCCGGAAAGCAGCCTAGTCCAGTCGAGTACGAGATAACAGACCCGAAGCCCACAAGCCAGCAGAGCAGAGATGAAATCCACCCGCGGTCCAAGCCACCATTCAAATCACCGGGGCCAGCGGAAACCAAACAGGAGTGAAAGCAGGAACAACAACGAAATTGCTGACTCCACCGGAACCACCGAGGAACATAAGCCCTCAGTTCTCCCCTTCAGTTGGAACCAGTCGCCGGCTGCACAACAAAAACGCCAAAAGCGAGAAACCAGGAACGAGAAAGGAGCTGCCTGCTACGCCGGACCTCGGCGTTTCCACACACCTGATCCTCGAGGCGCCCTCTGAACGAGGGGGGGGAGCATCACGGCACCTACGCGCTAGCGGGGAGCGCCGTAGCTGCCATTCAAATCCCAGTCCTCCCGATTTCGACCCTACTTAATGGAGTGACTATTGCAATGGTTACTGCGATCCCACTCCCTCAGTCTCCCCCCTCTCTTCTCCAGATTAGTTCAAATGGTCTTCAAACGCAATCAAATGGCACCACCGTGGCCCAAGTTCAGGGTCAGTCAGATAAGCAAGGCCAACAGCCCTCGACAAAACAATCAATGCTCTCAGCTCGTCCAGGTCCCCAAATCCTATTGGAAAGTAGCTCTAGTATAGTAAACGCTGGGGCCGACTTAGATGAAAGCGGACATCAATCAGGAACCAAAGAGCCTGTCTTTACATATCAGGACGAGAAGGAAGTTTCATGCCAAATGGATATCAAAACTATGTTAAATATGATTCTTGAGGAAATCAGAGATATGAAGAAAACACAGCAGTTAGAAATTCAATAGATTCAGCAACGTTTGGGAAAGATAGAGGAAGCAGTTGCTAGTCTTCCGGGTCGTCTCCATGAGGCTGAATTAAGGATTTCTACTCTAGAGGACCAAATGATTGGTGTTCTTCAACAAGTAGACTCAGTGGCACGTGAAAAATTAATCATGGAGACCAAGATCGGGGAACTTGAGAATTTTTCACGTAGTTCTAATCTTCGGATAGTTGGTGTTCCGGAACGGTTTGAAGGGGGTGACACCCTCAAGTGGGTGGAAACATTTATAAAAAAGGCAGTGCTACCTGACTTCGCGGGAGACTTAACACTAACTAGGGCTCATCGGGTCCCCGCTCATCTTCCTCCAAACGATAAGTTCCCCCGCACGATACTTGTCAACTTTGCGGGTTATCGTGTAAAGGAAAAAGTCCTGACTTCGGCAATTCAGTTGAGACAGTTTGAAACTGAAAATGGAGTAAGGTGCAGAATTTTTTCTGATATGTCGGCAGCAGCAGCTAGAAGACGGAAAGAGTGTGTTAAGTTATTATATTTGTTTAAAGCTCAAGGGGCACAAGCTTCGATCGCACAACTATCAAAACTTAAAGTTCTTGTCCATGGAAAGTTTCATTTATGTACTCGTCTAGAAGAAGCACAGGAGCTGCTCAAGATAATCTCTGCTGGTAGTTAATGGACTAGTTGCTTTTTTGGGGGGGTTTTCTTAAGAAAGTTCTCTTTTTTTCCTTTTAGATTTCTGATTTGGCGATTTAAAGACTTGCAGAGTCTTTCTTTTTGAAGATCTTTTTTTTTTCTTTTGTGAGGGGGAGGGAGATCACTTTGTGTTGCAATATCAGGGCACCAGTATGTGCTTGGGGGGGGGGGGTGGATTATGTGGACAGCGGGAATATCCACATTTCCTAAGGGGTGGAGGGGTTTTTGTTGAGGGAGGATTAGGGTGGCTTGGGCTAGTTGGAAAAATGAGCAGGTGTTATAAGGAATGTGTTAAATGGTGCAGGAATCAATTGAAAATAGAATTGCAGTGCATTGAGCTTTTTGATATTTTTGTACTTCGTGAATGAGCTCATCCAGTAATTGCCAAATTATTTCTGTCAACATTAATTGAATTTTGAACAGACGCAAATATGGTGGATTGATTAGGTGGCTAGTTAAATTTAAACCTCAAATTATTTTTTTACAGGAAACTCATTTGAAATCCAATACCCCAAAATGTTATATTCCAGGAATGTTTTCAAGGTTTTTTTTTGCTTCAGCAGGTGTTGCAATGCGGGGGGTGGCCATATATTTTTCTCGTGAATTTGATTAGGTGTTTCTTCAGGAAAAAAGAGATCCCCAGGTTAGGTGGATATGGGTGCAGGTGTCATTAAACGGCCAGATTCTGAATTTTATTAGTTATTATGGACCAATATTTGATGACGAATCTGCATTATGTTCACTTTATAAACTTCTGATTAGGGTCACGGGCAAATTGCTTTGGGGGCGATTTTAATTATATTCAGGACTTGAAAATGGATACCTCAAATAGAGGGAAAAAACCATTGAAACCTAAAACAAAGAAGCTTTTTGATGCTTTGATAGATGATCTCCAGCTAGTTGATGCATGGCGGTTTTTAAATCAAACTGGTCGTAAATATACTTGCTCTTCACGCCAGCATCAAACTGCATCTCGTATAGATTTTCTATTGTTGTCACGCTCTTTGATTCTTAGAGATGCAGATATTGGCGCTAACGCTTTCTCTGACCACCCTTATGTTCAATTATGTATAGAATTGGGTCTTTCTAAAAAGCGTAGGCCTAAGTGGCAGATAGACCGTCTTCTTTTGCAAGATCCAGTCTGGATTGATGAATTCAGATGCTGGATAAAAGACTACTTTTCCATTAATGAAGGGACCGCTGAAATGTTTTCTGTCTGGGGGGGCTTTAAGGTTGCAGCCCATGGGCAGATGATTGCCACCACTGTTAAGAAAACTAGGGAACGTTTAGATAAAATAACACAACTTCAGCAGTCATTAAGTTATGCTACCAATTCGGTGGGCTCTTTAAATCGGACTCAGTTGGAACAGGCTAGGAAAGCTTTAAGAGATTTATTCATTTTAGAAGAAATAAATAGCTCCCAGACTTATTCTCAGAAGGTCTATGAAGAAAGTCAAATGGTGGGTAAGATGCTCGCCTGGTCGACTCGGGCTCGACAAGAATCCGCCTGCATTGTCGAAATAATAGATCCCCAATCCAATACAATAGTTACTGATAGAGCTGATATTCCTCGAATATTTCTTAATCACTTTCAACAAATTTATACCACCAATCATTCAGTAAATTTCAAGCTGATTGAGGAGTATTTTGCTTCAATTCAAGTTCCTAAAATATCGCAGAATGTAGTGACGATGCTGCAGATGAAAATTACTGTTGCCGAGATAGCGGCAGTGATTAAATCTTTGGCGGGAGCAAAAGCTTGTGGTGAGGACGGGTTCCCAAGTGAACTATATAAATGTTTTGTGAAGGAGTTGACCCCTTTTTTTGCAAAGTTATTTGATTATATTAAAATGGGTGGGGCGGTGTATCCTGAATTTAAAACAGCGATAGTAGTTAGCTTTGTAAAAAAAGGTAAGCCCTGCAACAATTTGAATTCTTACCGTCCAATCAGTTTATTGAATACAGTTTATAAAATTTTTATGAAGATTTGGGCACAGCGTTTCACTTCTGCAGCTAAGGAAGTGATTCATGGGGATCAAACGGGGTTTATTGCTGGCCGAATTATGCCGACTAATACCCACTTTTTGATCCAAGCTCTTGATTTTTTTAATATGAATAAGACTCCTGCTTGTATCATGATGGTAGATGCAGAAAAGGCCTTTGATATAGTTAATTGGGATTCATTATTTTATGCACTTTTTAGGTTTTGTTTTCCACCATTTGCAGTTCAAGTTCAAGTTCAAATAGCTTTATTCGATTTTAAAAATAAAAACCATAAAAGCACAATTTTAAAATATTTCAGAATAAGTACATCACAGTTACAAGTGGTTAACCTTTAAATATCTGTTTAAAATTACATAACAGGATTAATTCATTGAGGACCTAAATCTAATAATGGTTTTAAGAAACATTGACACCGAGAACATAAGGAGATCATCATCTAGCATTTTCAGTCTTAACAGTGCCACTCTACATTGTCTCAGGCCACATCCTCTCAATACAGGTATTAATATTCGCTTCCTAGGGCCTGAATAAAATTTACAAAAGAAAATACAATGGAGTGAGGATTGAACAGAGACCAGGTCACATGGGCAGGGAATTAGTTCTTTTGACCAACAGTTCAACTCCGGGAAAGTAACTAATCTAAAAAAGATGTCCAACCTAAATCGAGTCAATAGCATAAGGGAATAACAACAGGGAACTTGCAGCAAGTATGGCTGAATGCCTTGATTTTGTGTAAGTAAGCAGTTTGCCATAACAGAGCTCTTACATTTCTCTATTTGTAATAACTATGATTAAAAATATTTACCAGGGGGCACAGGCTCAGATTATAGTCAACGGGGATCAAGCAGGGTTAATAAAGATAAACCGTGGGACCATGCAGCTGTCCCTTATCACTTCTTTTGTTTACTTTTTTTAACGAACATCTTGCTATTAGATTACGAGCCAATAGGAATATTAGGGCCCCTATCGAAGGTATTGCAAAACTGAAACTTTTTGCTGATGACGCTATTTTATATTTAGATACAGAAAAGTCAAATTTACAGTCAACATTGGCGGAATTCAGGAAATTCGAACAAATAGGGGGCTTTAAAATTAATCCTTCCAAAACTGAAATTTTAATACTTAAATTCTGGGCCGACGTGCCTTCCAGAAGAATTAAAACAACAGGTAAGAAAAACTGATCCTATTAGGTATTTGGGAATATACGTTACAGGTCATTATGGGGAACTGATTAAGAATAATTATGAAGCCACCAGTATCAAGATTCAGAATTTGTTGAATAAATGGTCTAATCTTCCTTTGACTTTGATAGGATGAGTGGCATTAATTAAGATGTCTATTTTACCTCTTTTGATTTTTTGGTTCACAAATAACCCAGTCAAGGTCAACGTTAGTTTTTCCAAAGGAATCGATGTTATGATTAGATCATTCGTGTGGAATAAAAAGACTGCTAGAGTTAAGCTCCCAATTCTGCAATTAGCTACTCAGTTGGGCGGGTTGGCCCTTCCAAATATTTGTTTATATTATGATGCATCACTTTTTGATTATGTAGCATGTTTGTTGTCTAAACCTTATCAGGTCGATAATTTTTTTATCAGCAAGATGATCCAAGAGGCCGGAACTCAACTTCCTACTTTTTTAAAGACTTCGAAACTCCCAAAGAGAACTCGACATAAAACATTATTAGATTTTTCAAATCGATTGCGTATCGTTTTTCAACAAAAGGATCTCTCGGGGTTCCTTTCGTTAAAATTAATTGAGTGTCGAGATCTAGGTTTATATATTCATTCTACTCAATTGAAAAAATGGAATGATTCTGGTTTGGGGGTTTTGAGCCAATTGGGCATCCAGGGCAGGATGATTACCTGGGAAGAAGTTCAGGCTAGAAGTCTGGGTCCCAATAAACCTTCTTTTTTTGAATTCATCCAAATTATTAATTTCTTTAAAAAGTATAATTTTATTTTTAACATCCCTCCTGGTAAAATTGCTTCCGCACTATATGTTGCGAGATTATCTGGAGTGGACAATTGGTATCGTTTATTGAATTATCAAGATGAATCTCCTTTGGTATTAAAGATGTTGGAGAAAGTCGAAGCTCATACACAATATGTTTTTTCTTATCAGGAATGGCAAAAGATCTCATCTTTAGGGAATAAGGTTTTGAGAGCTGCTAATTATTAAAAAAAATGCATTGTTTGCCAACTGGATGGTATATTATACTCCAGAAGCACTAAATAAAATGTATCCAGAGGTGATAAATAGTTGCTTTCGCTGTGGTACTTCAGCAGCAGGGGGATGGCGACATATTTTTTTTTCCTGCCCTAAGTTCAATCAATCAATCAATCAAAGCATTTATATAGCGCACTACTCACCCAGAGGGTCTCAAGGCGCTAGGGGAGGGGGGTCCGCTACTGCTCGAACAGCCAGGTCTTGAGTTGCTTCCTGAAGGCGAAGTGGTCCTGGGTCAGGCGGAGGTGGGTCGGGAGGGAGTTCCACGTCCTGGCGGCGAGGAAGGAGAAGGACCGTCCCCCTGTGGTGGCTCTTCGGATGTGGGGGACGGTGGCAAGGGCGTGGCCGGTCGATCGAAGCTGGCGTTTGGGAGCATAGAAGTTGAGGCGGCTGTTGAGGTATCCTGGGCCTTGGTTGTGTAGGGCTTTGTGTGCGTGGGTGAGGAGGCGGAAGGTGATTCTCTTGGTGACCGGGAGCCAGTGCAGGTCTCTCAGGTGTCCGGAGATGTGGCTGCGAAGGGGGATGTCCAGGATGAGTCGTGCGGAGGTGTTCTGGATCCGCTGAAGTCTTTTCTGGAGTTTGGCGGTGGTTCCGGCGTAGAGGGAGTTGCCGTATTCCAGACGGCTGGTGACGAGGGCCTGGGTGACCGTCTTCCTGGTCTCGGTGGGGATCCACCGGAAGATCTTTCGTAGCATGCGCAGGATGTTGAAGCACGACGAGGAGACGGCGTTGAAATGTCTGGTCATGGAGAGGGTGGAGTCCAGAATGAAGCCCAGGTTGCGTGCGTGGTCTGTTGGTTTGGGTGCGCTGCCTAGGGCGGGGGGCCACCAGGAGTCGTCCCAGGCGGAGGGTGAGGAACCCAGGATGAGGACTTCCGTCTTGTCCGAGTTCAGTTTCAGGCGGCTGTTCTTCATCCATTCGGCTACCTCTTTCATCCCTTCGTGGAGGTTGGCTCTGGCGGTGGCGGGGTCGTTGGTGAGGGAGAGAATCAGCTGGGTGTCGTCGGCGTAGGAGATGATGTTGAGGTTGTGCTGGCGTGCGATGTCTGCGAGGGGGCTCATGTACACGTTGAAGAGGGTTGGACTGAGCGAGGAGCCTTGAGGAACGCCGCAGATGACTTCGGTGGCTTCAGATCTGAACGGGGGGAGGCGGACTCTCTGTGTCCTTCCGGCGAGGAAGGAGGTGATCCACTCCAGTGCCTTCTCCTGGATTCCGACGTTGCTGAGTCGCTGCACTAGTGTACGGTGGCAGACAGTGTCGAAGGCCGCGGAGAGGTCTAGGAGGATGAGGGCCGCTGTTTCTCTGTTGTCAAGCAGAGCTCAGATGTCATCGGTGGCTGCGATCAGGGCGGTCTCGGTGCTGTGGTTGGCCCGGGAAAAAATATTTGCATATTTTAGTGGCGTGAATAGGAAAATGTATAAACCTTCAGTAGAAGCTGCTCTGTTCGGCATAGGTAGTAAGGAGGTTATACTCTCCGAATTTCAGGGACGTTTTCTTGCTATCGCTATGTTGGTTGCCCGTTCATTGATTTTACAAAACTGGAGATCATTGGAAATACCGCTATTTGAGAAATGGTTGAGTAAAATGAAACGCACAAAATGTTTTGAAGAAAGCTTATACTAAGTGGGTGAGGGCAACTAAGAACTTTTCGAGGGTCTGGGATTATTTTGCTGATTGTTAATTTGATAATGGGGTCTTTTTTCTTTATTTTTTGGCTGCTATATGTATTTATTATGTGCTCAATCAGGATGCGATTTGTTTACAGTGCAAACATTTTTGTGACATGTAAATAATGAGTGTTTCCTTTTTGGCTCTGCTCAATAAAAAAAAAAAAGACTCTAGACCAGCATTCATATGTAGAAATGCAGATGGAAAAGGGAAAAACAGAGTTACAGGCATACAAGACAGGCAGACTGACAGTCGGACATATAGACAAATATAGGTTGATAGTTATTGGAATGAAGGTACAAAAAAGAGACAAAGAGTCAGATAGACACCTTGATAGACTTAACAGATGAACAATATAGTAAAAATGAACAGGGCGATGATGAAATAGATAGTTATGTCAATTGGCTGATAGAAAGATAGATGAATAGGCCACGACTCAGTAGCGGTCCTTGGAGGGAGTTCGGTGGGGCAGTGAGGCGGGGAAATGTAAACACCGGAATATGGATGAACGGAGGTAAGTACACATTTAAATAAGTAAAACAAATTCCTTTGCGCGCGCTGCATCGCAAAATGCGATGCAGCGCGTGCAACGAAATTCGTTGTATTTATTTAAATGTGTACTTACCTCCGTTCATCCATATTCCGGTGTTTACATTTCCCCGCCCCGCCTCACTGCCCCAACGAACTCCCTCCACGGACCGCTACTGCTATGACTAACTGTCTGACCGACTGAACCACACACAGCCAATCACTAACAGGCACATGCATCAATGTAAAAACCGGTCGCAAACGGGCAGATTGTCAGAATCTGCCCCTTTGCGACCGGTATTTTTGCATTTGGGATGCATCATCCCAAATGCAAAAATCGCTATTTAAGGAATCTCTAAATTGCGATTCCTTAAATTGCGATTGCATTTAAGGAATCCCAAATTGAGATTCCTTAAATGCAATGCATGAAAGTGAAAAAATTAGCGATTTCGCTAATAGGGGGAGCAAATTACCATGAAGTTGAACTTCATGGTAATTTGCTAAAACTTTGAAAAAAGCACTTTTGTGCATTTTTCAAAGTTTCATGTTGCGCACACACATGCCCTTAGAGCATGTGTGTGTGCAACATATGTGCACAGATCAATTTCAGGGGTGCAATAGGGTGTCACCCTTGCACCCTTGAAATTGCATGAGCAATTTGCGAGTACCTACTGGTACTCGCAAATTGCTCATGCAATCTCCAATTCATTCCTATGGGCCTGGAGGCCCATAGGAATGAATGGGCCGGCATTCCTTAATTGCAAATCGCTATTTGCGAGTCGCAATTAAGGAATTTGTAGGAATCGCTATTTTTATAGCGATTCCTACATGCATAGGCTTTTGCAATTCCTTAATTGCGATTCCTTAAAAATCGCAATTAAGGAATCGCAAAAGTCTTTGTTGATGCATGTGCCAGTAAGTTCTGTACATAAGCTGCGCCTACCTTTCAACAAGTACTTCTACTGATAATAAAGTCATAGGAGTTCTCAGATGTATGCATATATCTATAGAGATAATACATTAGACAAAGTCCTGTCAAACGAACTGTTTACCTTTTTCAGGGAGAGAATTCCCTCCCTGTGGTCTCTGTCAGTGGCGATGGCAAACACCCCTGCCCCGTCTCCATTCACTAGTGAGTATTTGATGTCAGCGTTGAGGCCGGTGTCCGCATCGGTTGCCTTGATTTTCCCCACTGCTGTTCCAACTTGTGCTGATTCAGGGACATACAGCTGGTAATGCTCTGTTGGAGATAAAATGCACCGTTTAACTTCAGCTTATAAAACACAAAAAATTACACAAAACCCACGCGCGTGATGTAAGAAGGGACATCTTTTATAATGGCGGAAAGCTAAACAGTTCCTGTGATTTAGCCTCAGTTAGCGGTGCCGTAATAAAAGGCAGCATCCCCGCAGTTGAAGAATGAAGTCCTGTTTTTATTCAGGGAACAAAAGAGTGGGCTATTTCTGCAGCATTCGCTCTTACTAATGCAAACAAATGGACCACCGTGGGGGGCCTTTTGAGCACTCGCTTTTGAGAGAATCAAATTAACCACAATCTTCCATAATAATCCTCTTTAAATACAAAAGGAAAACAAAATATCCTTTTCCAATCCGCTTTCCTTCGCTGGAGTCACAACAAAAAGACGCTGACCCAATTACGAGCGACTGCAGCGTTCTGTGAATCGTGATCTTACAAGACACTTATAAATTCGAAGTCAGTTGAAACATATGCGACAAGCATTTTCAATGTGTTTTGTTGAAATACGATTGCAATGCCATGCCAGTGAGAATAAATGTTGCCAAATAACACGTTATTTGTAAAAAAAAAAAAAAAAATGGATACAAGTATACGTTTACTCATTTTTTACTACACAATGGAGGTAAAAAAAATTGCCACAACCACAAAACCTTGCAACTGATTTGAGAAAACACTGTTTTGTGTTTTATAGATTCCATTTTAGAATCACAAGGCCTGGCATATCATCAACAGCCAGCGATAATTATCGCTGGCCGCTCTTAGCGTTAAAATGTTTAACGCCGGCTATCGCAGATAATTATCGCCATGCTAGCGCTGTATTAACAACGCTCAGCGCAATGGCGATAATTATCCTAGCTATAGCGATGTTTTCCATGGAACATCGCTGGTTTTCCAGCGATGTTCCATGGAAAACGGCGATACCCTTGATAATAGGGGCCTGTGGTCTTAGCCACACAATCCACCCCCCATGTTAAGTATGCCTAAGTCAGGAATTTAACAGACGTTAAATTCCTGCGTTAAAGCATACTTAGCGCGATTTAAATAATCGCTTCCCCGCATTGTAAATATCACGAAGCTGCCTTCGTGATATTTGCCCATGTTATTTCCACAGACCGCCTACTTTGCATCTCATTAGCGATGCAAAGTTAGGCGTGCTGGAAACGGGAGCAAAATCAGCAAAACACGCGATAGCGTGTCTTTGCTGATAAGGCGATAAAATTATCGCCGCTTTTCGGCTGAAAAAATTATCGCCGCATTGTTAATATGCCCCCTAGTTACTGAGATTCTACATCACTGATCTAATTCAACCCCATGTGACCGGTTATGCCGGGAACTGCTGCTCGACACAACACAGCCCGTTGTCAATCATACACGCAGAACAACTGAGTGCAACATACTATTGATTCCCATTAATGAAGAAGGTGTGTCTATCCTGAACCTCTCAAGGTTTCACCTCCTGGGAATCACGGTGTCCTCCACCCAAACTTAACAATGATAATATACAGCACAATGCATACCAAGGATCTTCATCGGCACCTTTTATGTCCATATCTGCTTTGTGAGAGGACAACAAAGGTGCTGTGTTCCCATACAAATGGTGGATTCAACACTATACAAATACTGATTACAACAACAATTAGTTTAACTTGTATCTTCCTGTTTTAGGAATAATTATGTATTCTCCATTGGATTGACTTCGTTAATGGGAGCAAATTGACTATTACAAGTCTACAAATCACAGCGACAGTCATAGGACACAAAACTGCAATCCACAGGGTTTGCAAATGCAAAAAAAAAAAGTTGTGTACATCAGTCTATTGGTGAAGCCAGCACTGAAACGTTATAGGATACCTGAAACCTTAATTTCTGGTTGTAGATTTGCTGAATGGTTTCTCTGAAACAGCCAAGAGAAACAATGCCAAATGACGCTTTTATGAGGGGCTGCTTATACAATCATCTGATGATGCTGTGCGCTGTCTCAATGTACAGCGCAATGTTTTTGGGTAAGGGTTCAGTGTTGCTTTCTTAAAAAGCGGGATCACTCTTGCAGCCTGTAAGTCTTAGTTACCACCCCTGATGTCAATACATCATTAATGAGGTCTCAGACACCCCATTAATATAACAAAAGCTCCTTATGCTGGTTGGATTGGTAATTTGTCCCAGATCCTGTGGGCTTGCTTTTAGCAATCAGTGCCTTGCAATAAACAGCATTCATTCAGTAAACTAATAGCACACATTTACCTTTCGCTCCCTTTTGTTCTTCTGTCTCGTTTCTAAAACCAACAGAGGGCGGGACTTTATTTGCGAATACATTTTAGCTATCTTTTCTTCAAAAAAGTGAGCAAATTGGTTGCATATATCCTTTGAGACATCAGATTTACATAGAGTGGGTGGCTCCATTAATTCATTAACCACATACAAAAAATTCTTTCCATACATTAGAAGCTTTCAAAATACAATTGGAATAATATTCTACTTTGGCTAATTTAACAGCTTTTATATAAACATTATTTGCTGCACCACATTCCCGCTCTGTTGCGGGCATATAATTATTCCAGCAGCATTGTTCTAGGTCTTTTGTTCCCGCAACTGTATTGAAATCCATATATTCCGACAGACTGTAGGTTTTTGATGGATTAGCCAACATGGCAAAAGGGCATCTAGGGCTTGCGTTAATTTATTTCTGTGAACACCCAGAAAGTGTTCTGAGTTATTCTCCTTCCTCTCAGAACTGCACAAATGCACTTCGTAAATGGCCAAAATCTAATTTATTCCACTCATTATCAAATCTTGCGTCACCTTGTTTTCTCCTGACCTGAGACGGAACTGTCACCCTCCACCCAAAGACGACCAGAAAACAATGTGACTACAGCACCAGAGAGACTGCATGAACAGTACACAAATTACTGAGCGACCAAATAACATCTAGCCTGGAACAGCTTGTTCCATCCTCGCTTAAGACTAATACTATGCTTCTTTGTTGGAATTATCTTCCATTTTTACCCATTTAGTAGTTCACACTGTTTGATGTGAACTTGACAACAAATCCTTCGCAAAACATTTTTCCAAATCTGCATGAAAGTCATGTGGAAGAATAAGTAAATTGTACCAATGGTCCAATTCAAAAATTTGCACCAGGAGTGCCCAGGGCTTGTAAATACAAATGCTGCTGGTGGGCTTGCAGCACTGGTTGTGCCACCCACAGAAGCGGCCTGGTAAAATGTGTCTAAGTTCTGCCATTGCAGAACCTGCGTGCAGTCTGGTACTGTCATGCTGACTGGGTAAGTGCACCCACTTCCCAGTCCCTAAACCTTCCCTTCACTTCATATTAGCCACCCCTATGGTAGGCCCAAGGGCAGGGTGCATTGTAAGCATAAGGTAGGACAAACCCTGATGTGTGTGGCATGTCCTAATAGTGAATTACAGCCATTTTCGTGTTTCACTATTGTAAGGCTACCTGTTCTCCATAGGCCAGAATGGGCTGTTAGAATTGTTACATCCTATGATCCTAACAGACCCAGGGAACATGGTAGAAAATCGAGTTTAGTATGCCTGAACTCAGAATAATAAAATACATCTTTTAGTAAAGTTTATTTTGATATTCTGTGTTTGCAAATACCACTTTTAGAAAGTTGGTATTTGCTTGCCTAACCATTTCTGCCTGCCTCTTCTATGATGTGTATCTGCCTGTCTGGTTTGTGTGAGTGACAGGGCTGGGGAAACCCAGAGGGGCAGGGCTAGGTAGCCTGGTGGTGAATAGAGAGATTGACATCCAGATGGGTGGGAGGAGTGCACCTGGACTCTGAATAGGGCTGTGCACTGCCACCACAATGCTGGCTCCACCTCCTGTGGAGCGGCTGATGTCCCTGCCCTGCACCCTGAATAGAAAGGCAGAGTCATGTCAACAAAGTGCTCAAGAACTGGTTTGGACTGGGCAAAGGCCCCTCTACCCCAGAGGAACAAAGGAATTAGGGGTATAAGTATTGGGACCCTGCTCCCAAGAAATTAGATCCTGCTTGACAAGATGAACCTCTGCCTGAGGAGAAGGAACTGGGAAAGCTGTAAGGAGGAGTACTGTCCCTGACCTGGGGGATTGGCCTGCAGTGGTTGCCTTGCTGCTGAAAGGAGAGGAGAAAAGACTACAAAGACTTTAATTCAACTTGTGCTTAAAAGATCTCCAAGGGCTTGTGCTGAGCTTGCCCACTGAACGAAGTCCCAGGACCAGTGGACTTCACCCCCAGCTCCCCAGAGTCTTTTGGAAGTGCCTGCTGCTGTTGTTTGGCTTTCTGAGGGACTGCGTGTCGCAAGGAGCTGGAAGCGCGACTCGAGAAAGAGAAGCGTGCCGCCGTCGGAGCTGTTGTCGTCGCATCTCACAAAGGGTGGCGCCGCTGCAACATCGCATCGAGCGGAAGCGTCTCGCATCATTCCGGAAGTGTCTCGCAACGCCGAAGAAGCGTGTCGCCATCGCAGCCATCGTAGCTGGCGCATTGCACCGCATCAAGAGAAGAATCTCGCATCGAGGAAGAAGCGTGTTGCCATCGCAGCCATTGTAGTTGTCGCATTGCACCGCATCAAGAAAAGAGCCTCGCATCCACAGAGAAGCGTGCCGCCGTCGGAGCTGTTGTCGTCGCATCGCGTAAAGGGGTGACGCCGCTGCAGCATCGCATCGAGCGGAAGCGTATCGCACACGTCGGAGAAGAGTGCCGCTGCCAAGGCCGCTGTCATTGCATCGCGTAAAGGGGTGACGCCGCTGTAGCTGACACATCGAGTCGAGTCTTCTCGCAACATAGGAGAAGCGTAACGCATCTGGAAGATCTTCACGTCTTTATTTCTTTGCACCAAAAACTTCATCGCATCAGCATCGTTGCAACACTTTTGTTGCCCTGCAAGACGCATCTAAGGTACATTGACTTAAAGTGTCGCATTTAAGAACTTAAGAGAACTAAGCAAACTTCTACCATCTAAAGTAATAGTATTGTGTATTTTTGTCGTTTAATGGTCTTGTGGTAACTCTATATAAAGAATCCTTATTTTTAATATAAAAACCTGTGTGGTGTCCATTTGTAGTGTTGTCACTTGGTTACTGTATGTGTTCACAAACGCTTAACCTATAACGCTCTGAGATAAGCCTTGTCTGCTCACGCCAAGCTACCTAGAGGGTGAGCAGGGGTTCTTTTAGGAGTGTAACCCCTTACCCTGACTAGAGGAAAGGTTCCCTGCTTGTCACAGGTACCTACTTGTGCCAACCAGAGAACACGGATTCTAACATGAACCTATAGGTTGCCTTTTGTAAGATTGACAAAACTATCCTCCTGATGAGACTGGACTCAGTTATTTGCCACTTAGGGACTGGTAAAATACCTGGCATCATTCCTTGACGTGTGTGTTAAACAGGTTCAACTTGAGTCCTTCTTGATGCAGTGGAAATATTTTGGGTATGGATCCTGATAGAGCTAAACACTATTACTTTTGATGTTCAAAATGCTTTTGGCTGAAGAGATCAAGTCATGCATGCAGGAGTTTCCGATATACACTAATGACAACCAGCCCAGCTAATGGTACAGCTGAAACACATTTTGTAGAAAACATTGTTCATTGGAAGTGATATAGTAGATTAAAACTCAATAAATCACAACCTTGCTCAAGAAAAGCATCTCTCACAAAAGTTGATTTTCATTGGCAGGAATCCGTGGACCAGTCTTATGCACTTTGCTTGTAGTGATGAAAGTAGTGTCCTTTCACCACACCCTGTCCATTTCAAAAGGTCTCACATTCAGTCCAATAATGTAACCATTAGCTTAGGCAAGTAAAGAACATCTTGCTATTTTAGACACGGTGGGAAGAGATACTCACCTACGAGTAATTGTTAGGTGTGGGTGAAGATTTTCGCTCCACCAGTGGAGTTCGTGGAGTTTTGTGCACTCCGCGTTCCGCATGAAGCATGAAGTTCTGCAAAACTCTGTGAAGTG
This sequence comes from Triturus cristatus, assembly GCF_964204655.1. Taxonomy (NCBI): domain Eukaryota; kingdom Metazoa; phylum Chordata; class Amphibia; order Caudata; family Salamandridae; genus Triturus; species Triturus cristatus. Next base: position 116,454,122 of record NC_140588.1, read on the forward strand.
ACGCAGAGCAGAGTTTTTTTCTCTCAAGCGGCTCACCAACGTTGGGTTGGCGGGTGTGGGCGAGCGCTCGCGAGAAAAAATCACATGCTGGACCTTCTGCCAGCGAGATTTGTCAATGTGGGAGATAGCCGCAGGTTGCAACCGCTCGCGTTGGTTCATGACCGCTCGCATTGAGGATACTGCTACTCGAGTAGAAAATCTACTTGAGCAGCAGAATGAAGCAACGCCCTCTTGCTCTGGGCGTAGTGCTGTTTGCACTGATTTTAAAGTGAAGGACAAACTCCCGGCGCAAAAAAATTGTGTGAGCACGGCTACATGCCACGCTCCACAGCTCGCGGAACTCTGAGGAGCGTGGCAGAGGTTTTATGTCACTTTTTGCGGAGTTTCGCGGAGCAGAACACAGTGAACTCTGCCCAGGCTTAGTTATTGTACTATCCAGATTTGCCTATTCATACTTTCAACCTGGCTCACCCATCCTGCTCTGTTGTGAGGCTGAAAAAAGCAGAGCATTCAGTCATGTTTTTAGTCTTGGGAAACATAAAGAAAATTGCCTGACATAAGCTAAACTCGCCCGCCTCAAGCTGAAATTTAAATAGGATCTAAGATGCTTTGTGTGGCTTAGTAGGTTCTTTCATGCAATGCACTAAGGCCCTCAGTATTAAAAAAAGAAAAACACCACCCTGAAAGGTCTTTGAGATTGATACCTGAAGTCAGACACACCAAAGAAGGGACAAGCAAAATAAAAGTAGGAAGTAGAATCCTGGCAGTGCTCGGGGACAGATTTTGAATTTACCTTTTATCGCACATCCAACATAAACTTCACAGTTACAAATTATGAAAAAAATTGAACATTGTGCTTTTCAGATGATTCCACTATGTTTCAGCTCCTTTTGTGCTTATATAATATCATGAAATGAATAGGCAGACTTACACCTGAAAGTAGCTTTGAAGATGCAGGGTGTGCAATATAAAATGAAGATAAACATAACATACAATGCTTCATATTTGGTTAGAAAACATGAACAAAGGTTAACAGTCCTTTATCAATAAACCAAATTCTGTCCATTGTTTTACATAATTTAACTATATTCAATTTTTTCACATACTGCTGTAAAATATGTTGTTGTAATCTGGAAGAAAATACCCTGAAAAAACACAACTAACTTGCTTTAAAAATACGCTATATTTGGTAAATATAATGCCTTATTGATCTTTCGTTGCTTCCAACTGTCAGCTACAAATGATTAAATGCATTTGCAATGTGAAAACCACGAAGATTTATCTTCGCGCTATAAAACAATATAAACCTTGGCAGGGAGCTTATAATAGTATCAACAGTGACAACAACAGGGTTAGAGAAATATTTTTTTTGTTTGTAGATCAGCAAAACACAATATCAGGGCATTGGTAAATAAATGTATATTGTATTAAAAGCTCTATTGCTTCTTTTCCAATGCTATGAAGCAAATACTATTCATGAATCTTGCTCAGTCCAAGATATTGTTAGGAAAGATACTATGTTTACAAGGCATTTAGTACTGCTTTCATGACAACAAAGCACAGGGGACGAGTTAGAGAACATTTGGTCACATCAGTGACAACTGGGAATGAAAGGACTTGCATTTACCATCCTAATTCCCAAATCATCATTCTCAAAATGCAGATCTGCAGATCTTTCTAGCAGATTGCGACTGGGTAATTTTTGCAAGTATGTCATTGCAATGTAGATTTAAAGATGAGAAGTGCGGAGGGTAACCATTGGTAAGGTGGTGAACTTCCAAAAGGCATAGTGTAAAGACACACACCAAGACAGTCAAAAAGACTAACATGGAGTAAAAAATACATTAAGGGATTATTTCTACCCTTTGGGAAAGGAAACTCTCAGCTACTGGCTCCTGAGGCTGTGCAGAGTTGAGGTCCTTTTGATTCACTCATTGCAAGGTGATCCACACCTCACAGTGCCCGTACCCATATGGGAGATTTAGGCAGCTTGCCTGATGGCCCTTACTTCCCTTGTCATAATTGGACCTAGAAACACATGACAGGACAGCACCCCCCTCAACTGAGATGCACAAAACACACCACACCTCACCAAAGAGATAGCCCTACACTGATGACACAGGTATCATGCAAATTACACCCCCTCAAAATCCCTACACTAGCCTTCAGGGATCTCACAGAATGATGGACGGCTCTAAAAAGATGGTGTGAGAGTACAGTCTTTTGGGTGCTTTCCCCAGAGACTGGAATACTGGTCGGTCTAAACCTCTTTAGACTGCTCAGGCCACTAGGAATTCTCTGGTTGGCCTTCAGCTTCTTGCTGCAGACAACCTTCTTCCACTGGCACCTCCACCAACGTATGAGTCATACCTGGAGACTGATACCACTGCTCCTAACTTTTACCCAAAGGGGTACAGATTCCAGGCAGCCCAGGATTTCTGGGGATGGGAAGCATCGAAATCCCTCAAAGATAGCATATTAAATGTGGTCTCTAACAGAGGGCACAGCTAATAGAAAGTCAAAATGCAGAGCAAAAAATAGATATTTTACACACAACAAAACCGATAGATTTCCTTATATCCTGATGGGTCTCTATGTAGGAAGCCTGCAGATGTAAGAATGAGGAATGAAGATTATATATGTAGATGTACATGTGCATATATTTTTATGCTTAGTTCTGCAGATTAAGGTGGTTCCCATTAAATTTAAAAACTTGGATCTTTGTGTATTAGACCCAAGAGACTATCATACTTCATAAAGAAAACCACAAGCAAAAATATTACAATTTATTGTCAGTTAACAAATTGTTGCAATTGGGTTCTTCCCGTTTAGCACGCCCAGATGTTTTGCTTTTTGGACTCCTGGTTTTGGACTTTTTTACTGTGTGCTGGTCTAACTACTTGTTTCTCACTCACTGTAATCACATGGTAAATGGAATACACATGTGTGCCACCAATGTTGCCCTCTCAGGATGAAGCTGCTGAGACTTAGCTCGGGTAAGGGGTACTTGGCTGGTTACACATGAACATGTGTGCACACTTGACTGTACACGTGTTGGCTGTACATTTGAAACTACCATTGTGTTCAGCCCGGTAACTGCACACAGGGAGCCTGGAGCAGAGGGAACTCTACCAGGTTAGATGTTGACCTGGGATAGGGCTTATAAAATGAGTGGGCATTCATAAGTAAAGTCAGTATGTTATTACTGTTTTGTCTGCAGTGACTCTGTAATATACACAGATGGGGAAATCTGCCTTGAGGTGCAGGTTTGCTTCCCTAAGACCTGTCTGCAGTGACTCTGTAATATACACAGATGGGGAAATCTGCCTTGAGGTGCAGGTTTGCTTCCCTAAGACCTGTCTGCAGTGACTCTGTAATATACACAGATGGGGAAATCTGCCTTGAGGTGCAGGTTTGCTTCCCTAAGACCTGTCTGCAGTGACTCTGTAATATACACAGATGGGGAAATCTGCCTTGAGGTGCGGTTTTGTTTCCCTTAGGCCTTCAAAGTCCCATAAGGTATGAAAATGAGGTGAAAGGTGTGCAATGAGTTTGAAAACAAAGGTCCCAAGGTCATACATGCACTACCTAAGGGTTGTCCAGAATTGTCACACTACTCTGGCTCGGGATCATAGTCCAGGCCTTTTGTCACTTTTTTGACAAGTTAATTACTCTGCTCCCCAGCAGAGGAACAAAGCCCTCCACACAAAAGGAGTAATTAACAGTGCTTCACTCAAAGTTGGGGAAGGAAATCACTATCTGTTGATTAGCTGTCACACTGTACCAGCCATGGGGACAGCCCAGGCCCCGTGAACAAGGGAGGAAGCCCAGGTCCCTGGAGCCAACACAGGAGGGGCTCCTCTTTGAAGTTTTGGTGGGAAAGTCACTAGCAGTGATGTCAGCTAGTGTTGAAGGTAAGGCCCCCACCAGAGGAGATATGAATAGTGCCATCTTGAGAGAGCTATCTTGAATCATCTCAGCATGCTGTGCAGGAGGGTTGGATAGGGTTGAAGGGGTGATGTGATACCCTAACATTGGTCAGAGTTACTTGGCTTCTAGAACTTTCTATCCCTATTTAATAACTGTTGTGTAAGGGAGAGCTGTTGCGGTTGGACGCTGAAAATGGATCACGGTAGCAACCATGCACAACTCCCTGATGCCCTAATGAACTAAGGACTTTGCCTACAGCTGACCCCAAGTCCAGTGGGTTTCTCAAGGACCAGTGAGGCTGTACCTGTTATACCCCCTAAGGACCAGGTGGGAGAAAACATGGACTCTACTGCCCCCCAGATGCCCTGCAACACTTTCAAAAGACCATGGGATCTGTGGTGGGCATGGCAGAGGATGAAGCTGGCGCAGAGAGCCATTAATGCCAGCTCCCTGCAAAGTGCACCCTTTCTAGGCCATGATGCCTGCAAAAACTGTCCCTGGTGGCTAGAGCTCACCACCAGGAGACGAATTAGCCCAGGAACATTCAAATCCACCCACCTGGGGCTTGGGTTATGACCAGTTGAAGATTGTGACCTTTGACCCCTTAAGAGCGACTAAGAACATGGTATTCTGCCTCCTGCCTGAACTCTTTCTTCGGGGTGGGCCAGTGTCCGGGTGTCGGTGCAGCATTGATTTGGTTTAGGGAGCAGGCATGCATGTGGCACCCGTACCCGTGGTACAATTGCCCTGGGGGCCCCCAAACTCCCTGGGGCTTACGCACAAAAGGGAGCCTGAGATCCCAACTCCAGGAACTAATGTGAAAAGGAGGAAACACTGTTGTGCCCCTCAAATGGTGGTGGCCTTGCCCCAGCTCCCTGTGCACATTTATTGGGGAGAGCAGGGCAGTCACTGCAAGGAAATTCCTGCCTGTACAAAGCAGCAGGAAAGGATCTAGCTGCCTGCTCCCATGCCAGCACAGGCAAAGCTGGCTGGTTGGGTTGCCAAATTGGCAGTGTGGGTTCCCATCACTCCCCAAGCAAAAGGAAATGTTGGGGTGCCCAGGTGGGGCTTGGTACCCTGAAGAAAAACAAAAAGCCTAATGGAAATGGCTCTCCCAAATGCAGCATGAAAGACATTCATAAAATATTCACTGCTTTCACGGAGGATGCGCCCTATCATGCCCCTGGAGCGACTTAGTTGCATATTTTGTTTGCTTTGCAGTTGCCCAAAAATGGGCAATCTCATCACCAATATGTTTAGAAGTACTCTGAGGACTGCAGGAGATGTTGTAGCCCCCATCCTTTTAAAACTGACACTAAGTTACTGGAATCTTGGAATCCATGAGCCTCACGACTTTCTCCATTGTTTTTAAGCATTTACTAAGGCTGGAACTTTTGCTCTTCAGCTGGGAGTGCATTGCTCTCTAGGGGTTGGCTGCCTGTTATGTGGGCTAAGATATAGACAAATATGACCCTCATTTTTAATGCTTATTAAGCATGTATGTCTGATAATGATTTTTGATCAACAATTACACATTTTATTGATAATAATGATTGCTTTTTAACATTGCTATAAATTATGCTGATATCATGAAGGGAATTTGAATATGTGGTTATTGGTCTTTTTAATGTAGGAACCCTTGACAAAGCCAATAGGCTTGCAATATATATTGATGAAGTGACATGTGACAAAGCCAAGAGGCCTGTTTTTTTTTTTTTTTTTTTTTTTTTTTTTTTTTTTTGAAACCGTTTATTGCATCCATAAAAAGGTTACAGGTATGGGCCTACAACCGCACGGCCGGCCGCTAAAGCATCACAAATATAGTACATACAGACAGTAAAGGTCTCTCAGCGGTGTACAGTAGAAACACAGGAGTAATCAACGGTGCAGGCCTCACGGCGTCCTGCCACAGAGTACGGTTTCATTTTAAGGACTAACAACATCAACAAAAAACCACAACCGCAAGGCAACCCGAGATTCAAGATGACAACACTTGCTCCATAGTGGGGGATCCAGACTGGCAGGAAAGATCTGAAGAGGGGGATGGGAGGAGATCAAGGACTGGGGGGCCGTGTGCCCGCGGCCGAGCAAGAGGGTCCAGCTAGGGAGACGGAGCAGGCGAGGCAGCCGGCAGCTGTGGTGGCTCACAAATGCCCCCACGGTAGGCGTTCCAGGGGCCCCAGATTTTCACCCACGCCCCAGGCTTACCCCTCGCCACATACACCACCCTTTCACGGAACATACACCAGTCCATGTGCTCTTTCCAGGCCGACACCGCAGGGGGCCTCTGGGATCCCCACAATTGAGCAATATCACGTTTCGCTATCATGTATCCCAGAGTCACCCACCGCGTCTGCGGAACCGAGTAGTCATTCGGTTCCCATACATTCAACAAGCACCTCCTTGCTTCGGGCAGCAGCGCTACACGCGTGACCACACGCAGGACCTCATGCACACCACGCCAGAATCGCTCCACCTTCGGGCACTCCCACAGTATATGCATAAAAGTCGCCAACGCACCACAGCCACGCTTACACAGTCCGTCCACGGCAAAACCCATACGTAGAAGCCTCGGCCCCGTCACGTAGACCCGGTGAAGAATCTTGAGCTGGACGAAACGAAGGCGAGCCGGGATGGCCACCTCTTTCGGAGAGGCCACCGCGGACATCCAATCCTCGTCGTCCAGCTCCAGCCCGTCGGCCACCCAAGCCTCGCGTAGACTAGTTAACAGGCACGATCTATCATTAATCAGCTTCTTGTATATGAGGGAGATCGTGCTGTCCGGGACATGGCCATCCAGCACTCTGTCCTCCAGGGGGGAAGACTCCGGAATGGATGCAACATCCGGGAAGACGGAGCCCAGCGCATGGCGGACCTGCAGGTACCGAAAGTACTCACTGCCCTGCAGCTGGAACTCCGCCTGCAGCGTCTCAAAAGTTTTGAATCCCCCCCTCGTCCAGAGATCCCCCACTGTGCTGATTCCGATCGTGTCCCACTTCTCGAAGCCCTTCGATGTCCACAGGGAGCCCAGTCTCTCAGAGGCATACAGTGGAGACGCCCGGGTCAAACGGTCCTTCCACCCCATAGCTGCATTAGCCGCGTGCCAAACCCGCACCATTACACGCGTCGGTCCCGTCAGACGGGAGTCAGGCGCGCCAGAGTACAGCGCTCGATTGTAATCGCCACCGGGCAGGAGCATCTTGTCCATCTCGAATGCCGGGTTCAGGGCGGGCCCGTAAAGGCCATGATTAATTGCAGCTAGCTGGGAGGCCCAGTAATACCGTTTAATGTCCGGGAGGGCGACCCCTCCATCGTACCACGGGAGCGTCAGTTTAGCCAGAGCAATACGCGGCCTCCCGTCCCAGAACAGGCGCCGCTGAAGGCCCTCCACCTCACGAAAGTAGCGTGCCGGGACCATATCCATAGTGTTCTGGAGGGCGTAGAGGAAGCGCGGCAAGGACATCATTTTAAACAAGGCCGCTCGACCGAGCGGCGAGAGCGGGAGACGCCGCCAGCGCACCACATCCTCCTTCAAACGCTGGAGAGGGGGCAGCAGATTCCGCTCATAGCGGGCCTCCGGGTCAAGAGTGATATATATACCCAAGTACCGGAAACCCTGGGAGGCAATCTGGATCGGGCAGTCCCGCGGCAGGACCGGAGCCTCCCCGGAAAGCACGTAGACGCAGGATTTCGCCCAGTTAATGACTAGGCCTGAGTTGCGACCGAAGGAGCGCAAAACATCAACTAGGACGATCAGGGACTTGCGCGGGGAGGCGAGATACAAAAGGATATCGTCCGCGTAGAGGGACACGCGGTCCTCGTGCTCGGGGGTCCAGCGGAGACCACGGATGGAAGGGTGCCACCGCAGCCACTCCGCCAGGGGCTCCAGGGCCAGGGCGAACAGAAGAGGCGACAGGGGACAACCCTGTCGCGTGCCCCGCCCCAGCGCGAACGGGGTCGACCCACGCCCGTTCACCACCACCTGCGCCATCGGGCCCGAATATAGTAATTTGACCCAGCTAATGAAACCCGGGCCGAACCCAAACTTCGCGAGCATCGCCCAGAGATATGGCCATTCGAGCGTATCAAACGCCATGGTGGCGTCCAAGGACGCCAAGATGGCTGGCTCCCGCACAAATGGGACACGCGCAAGCACGCCGTGCAAGCGCCGTAGATTAAGAGCCGTGTTGCGGTGTGGGATAAAGCCCGATTGGTCTTGATGGACCAAATCGCCCACCACGCCAACCAGCCGATTAGCCAACACCTTGGCGAGGATTTTGGGCTCCGCGTTCAAAAGCGAAATCGGCCGATAGGATGTGACCCGTTCACGGGGCTTCCCCTCCTTGTGGATTACCACAATTGTGGCCAGACGCTGGTCCGGCGGGAGGGAGCCCCGCGAGTGGGCCGCGAGGAACATCGCACGCAGGTGGGGTGCCAGCACATCCGGGCGTAACTTATATAGCTCAATGGGAATGCCATTGGGGCCCATGGCCTTGCCGGATGAAATCGAGCGAATAGCCGAGGCAATTTCGTCCGAGGTGGGAGGGACGTCCAGCGAATCTCTGTCTTCCGCCGTAAGGGAGGGGAGTGCAATATCCCGAAGCAGGGCACGGGAGTCCGCCTCCGAACAGGGAGAAGCAGGGGAGTAGACTCCGCGGAAATAATCCGCGAAACAGGAGACAATGGCTTCCGGCTCCGTGGCACACGCACCATCCACACTCTCAATCAAAGGCACCACTCGGCTCGCTCTCTCTCTCTTATCCAACCACGCAATCAATTTACCGGCCTTATCACCCACATCATACAAGCGCCCCTGCTGCTCTCTACCAAGGCCCCTGGCCGCCTCCGTGACAAGGGCCCGGTAGGCCGCCTGCTTTAACTGCAGAACATGTAACTTGGCGTCTGTTACCCCGTTCCCCAGGTCACCCTCCAATTCCGCAATCTCGGCCTCCACCCGGGTCACCTCCTCCCGCTCACGCCGCCGGGCACTGGCAATAAAGGAGAGGGCCTCCCCTCTAAGAACCACTTTGAAAGCCTCCCATAGGGAGATGGCAGATGGGACCGACCCCACATTCTCCTCAAAATAGCGCTGCAAGGATGTGATCAAGTCGGCACGAATGGTGGGGTCGCGCAGATACCAGGCGTTAATCGGGGCCACCCTGCCATCCCCCCTCGGGAAGACATCGAAATGCAACAACAATGGGGAGTGGTCTGAAATACCCCGTGCCAGATGGCGCACCTCCCCCACCCTCCCCGCATGGGCCGCTGGGACAAGGATGTAATCAAGCCGCGAAAGACTACCATGGGCCCCCGAGTGGAAGGTGTATTGTTGCAATACGGGATGCTTTAGGCGCCAACAATCCACCAGGCCCAGTGTGTCTAAAAGGCCAGGCAGCCACGCCTGTGCCCGGGGGAGGTCCCTAGGGGGATGGCGATCCATAGATCCAGAAACAACCGCATTAAAGTCCCCTCCAACCACCAATAGGCCACTCGGAAGTTCCAGAAGGAGGCGCCCCAGGTCCGCAAATGTAGTGGCCTGTAGCCCAGGCGGGACGTACACCGACACAAAACTGAACACTCTACCCTCCATACGTCCCGCCAGAGCAGTGTAACGTCCCCTCTCATCGTGGTGCACCTCATCAATCTCCAACGGGAGCGAGTTCCTAACCATAATACCCACCCCCCGCGAGCCTGAGGTGAAGCCAGAGTGGGCCGCCAAACGATATCCCCTCCGATTCATTGCATGAAAGGTGTTACCTATAAGGTGCGTCTCTTGCAGAAAGACAACATCTGGGGAAATACGTTTTAAATACTGCAGGACCACACCACGCTTAATCCTATCCCCCAGGCCGTTAACATTCCATGACAACACAGTCAAGTCCCTACCCCCCATCATACGTCGAAACAATCGGTCGTCCCCCACCGAGCAGTCTAAAGACAACAAAACAGTTGCAGGATTGCCTTGCGGTACGAACAAACAACACACCCCCCCCACCCCCCGGTCCCAACAAAACTCCCCCCTCCCTGCACCCCTGCATGAGCCCAGACAGCCCCCCCAAAGTGCAGTGTGCCTGTCGCCCCATAGCTAAATACTAACTAGTCCCCCAGAGGAGGAGGGAAGCCCCCAGCAGACCCCACATGACCTCCATGGGAGGGGAACCTACTGAAGCAGTATGTGGTGAAGGAACAATGTCCCGAGTAAGGCAATACAGTCACCCCTCAATTCTGATCCAGCGGGCCCTCCTCGCCAGCTGCGCTCCCCCCACCCCCCCGGCCCCGATCCCCAGGCAAGGTGTCCAACCAGTCCCCAGCCGCCTCGGGCCGGTCGAAGAAGTGCGTGCGACCATCCACCTCCACCCGCAGCTTAGCCGGGAAGAGCATTGAGTACTTAAGATTTAGGTCCCTTAAACGACGTTTGATGCCAATAAAGCTCTGCCGCTGCTTCTGGACCGCCGGGGTAAAGTCTGGGTAGAAGTTTACGTCCATGTTGTCCAACCTGACCGGTCCCTGTTGCCTGGAGGTCTGGAGGATGGCATCTCGGTCCCGAAAATTAAAGATTCGGGCAATAAGGGGCCGCGGCGGGGCACCGGTCTTAGGGCGGCCCCCGGGGACCCGGTGGGCACGTTCCACCGCAAAAAACTTACTCAGCCCCCGGGGCTGGAGATGGGTCAGGATCAAGTCTTCCACGAAGAGATCCGCCGCCTCCGCCTCACGTCCCTCCGGCACACCAATAATGCGGATATTATTCCTCCGGGCGCGACCCTCGGAATCCTCCAGTCGCCGGTCCATCAGGGCGCTCGCCTGGCCAAGCCGGCGCACCTCCTTCTGGAGGGCCACCACGTCAGTCGTGAGGCTCGTTGTGGTGTGGGTCAGGGAATCGACTCGGTCGTTCGTCTTTGACAAGTCCGCCCTCACAAGGCCCACATCCACCAGGACCGAGTCAATTTTTTGCGACAAGGTATCAAAACGCTGGTCCACTGAGGCCTTCAGTTCAGCGATGGCGCCCATGACGTCCCGGAGGGTTAGATCCACTGGATGGGCAGGTGTCTCCGTCGGTCCCACCGGGGATGACCGCGTTGTCTCCGGAGAACCCTTTTGGAGCGTGTAGCGGTCCATACTATTGGCCTGGTGCGCCGTGCCACGGCGGGTCGTCTTCACCTTCGCCCGGTCGCCATCTTGTTTGGTGGCCATGCTGGCCCTTCCGCCGTCGTGCCAAGATCTCCAAACGGGCCGTCACACCAGATCACGGGTGTCAAGGGGGCGACCACAGAGCCGCGGGTCGACCCACCGCCGGCGGGCCAGCTGGGCACCGGGACAAGGCCACACCACCGCACCCCGCTCCGCAGCCCGACCTCGCCAGAGAGCAAGGAGGGCGCAAAAGCGAAAGTGAAAGTGCGGGGTGCGCGAGTCGCCCAGCCCCGCTCGCCGCTGTTATTCACCTTGTCCCCGGATCGCGCCACTACTCCAATCCGGGGGGCCGGCGAGGAGAAGGCCGCAACCTTCAGTCGATGTTCCCACCGGTGTTCGGGGCCCGATTCGAGCCCAAAAAACGGGTAGTGCCTCAGCTCGGGTTCCCCGACACAGTCCCCTTAACAAGGACAGGATATTTCCAGGATTTATTCAGGAGGTCGCGGAGGTCCTCGGGAGCCTCGCACCTACGCGGCCATCTTGGTTGCGCGCTAGGCTCCTCCACCAGGCCTGTTTTATTTGACGTGATACTCCCTATACTGTGATGATCTATCTGGTATATATGTAGGAGGGGGACTGTAATTTGGGGGATAATGGCCCTTTAGGGATCAAATGTAATTTCAGATTGTCCCCCAGGTATTTTCAATTTTGTCTGGTGTATATAGTTGGAAAATTATGAGTAGTATTTAATAGTGTGTGTAATAAATGTACTTTTTCTTTTATAAAGAAAAAGCACTGACTGGACAATCATTTATTGAGTTTTATTATTGCGTGCCAACGAATGGTGATTACCAGCCCAAACCAACTTCCCATGAGTAGGCTTCGGACTGCTCTGCTTCGTTACCCTGAGAGTGAACAGTACTACATTGAGCTGCTTATGTCCCAGTAAGGAGAAATTGCAGAGCTGTTTGTGCAGGCCTCACACCCTGCAAATTTCTTACACGAAAATTTAGTGGATTTATTTATTTCAGTATAACTTTATTATCAATGCTATCAACGTTTGTATAGCAGCCTTAATCCATTTGCTTCTTAATATATAGACTGTGGAGATGCAATTATCATTGCACTGCTATGAATGTCTAGATGAAAAGTCAATATATTATAGAATTCAGTTTTCTAATGCAAGTCCAGCATTTTTATATTTCCCCCAAAATATATTTTTTTTCCAACTACTGGGATGGTACCGTAATAATGTTATCATCATATCATCTGACATATATACTGTGTCATAAATATTGACCCATTGGAGTTACTAATAGAAAACCCACAGCAAATTGAACAATATTTTTGTAAATAATATTTAGGAGACAAAATGTATTCAGACACTATTTCTGTAGACGATATTTTGATATATAACCACTGGGATTTGACTTATATCATGGATTTGCACAAATACCCATAATCACAAGCCTCTTTTTAGCCAACCAATGCATTAACCATTGGTTTGTACAATACAAATAAAAATCTGAATACTATTTTGCGGCATTTTAGTTATGAGATTAGTATGTTGCTGTCAAGGCATCTTGGGAGCCAAACATTGCTTTTAAATTATGTTGTGCTATTAGCAGTTAATTACAAATGTGTTTGACAATTTAAAATGGCAGTTAATGTTGTGCAAATAATGTTCATCTCTGCTATCATTATTAATCAAAATCTCTTCTTCGAAGGAAATAATATCCTCATTCAATGTCCCGTAAGTGAAAAAAATATGAATGTTGTTGGCAGTATTCAGACTGCATTTGAGGAAATTACCCAATCGACTAAGATCATATTGAATTTATTCACTTCGATCAACTTCATCAACAAATGGAGAGTTCAAATTTGCTGTGTCCAGTTTACATACCCTTCGCAGCAAAGATCACCAACTGGGTTGTGGTTATTAACACACTATTTGGTTTAAATGCCCTATCTGCAACTTGTGTGTCTTGATTAGAAATATGAATAGAATATTGATTAATGAAGAAAATCTGCAGACTGAATTAAAGTGAAAATACAAAAGGAAAAAATAATGAACTCTTCGTTTGAGAGGGTCAAAGGTGATCTAATATTGATTTACTAGTTCATGTTTTCGGGACATCTATGTCCTAGTTATATTGTACAGTAATGTTGAGTCAAATCATGCCTTTCATATTTTGGTCACATACACTGAACATCCTGTTTTGTCCTAATTTTCCTGCTCTAGTAATATCTCTACTTCTAATTAGCAAAAACGGTATATGAAAGCCATTGATCTATACTACTTTGTATACACTTCTTTTGATTTCCTCCTTTTCAGGTTATACAAGTGCATGTAAAAAAGTCTCTGAAAAAGCCATAAATGTCAGGTATGCCCAGACGTGGGTCTCATGCCCAATGTGCCATAGTAATCATGCCATACCTCTCTGATGAGACCTAAGTCGGTCAAAACTAGTCTGGGGTTGCTTGTGCTCCCATCTAGAGGGGACCAGGACTGGAAATTCAAGCTGGACTTTTCCTATTGGGGAGCAGGACTAATGCTGATTTGTGTAAGGTGGGTCTCATTCTAGAATAGGGGAAAATGATGGTCTGGAATGCGTCCCAGAATGATCACCAGTTGCTGAGATTAATTAGTCAAGCATTCCTTCCATCACCTTGTTGTTTCTGCAGTAGACAACTTAAGGGAAATGGGTATGCCCAGACATGGTACCCGTGCTCACTGTATAATAAGACTCAATCTATACCTCACTGATGACATTCAAATACGTTGAAACTGGTCTGAAGATGCTTAGGCCACATCTGGAGTGGACCTGGCCTGGCAGTTCAAGCTGGACTGTTTCTATTTGAGTAGGACCAAGGCTGATTTGTATATGGCAGGTCTCTCTCTAGAATAACACAGTGGGAGATAAACAAAAGTCTGGAAAGTGGCCCAGAGAGATTGCCAGTGGCTGAAATTAATTCAAGCAGTCCTTCTATCATTGCATTGCATTTGCACTAGATGCCTTAAGTGCGACAAGTATGCCCAGACATGGGTCCCGTCCTCACTATCCCAAGGGATTCAAGCTATACCTCACCGATGAGACCTACAAAGGTCAAAACCAATGTCTCCTAAAGCTAGATGAAAGGATTGAGTGCAGAGACTGTTATTTTGTTTAATTCATTTTGGATAATCAGATCAAGCATTATGGACTTCAGCAAGGCCAGATAACCAGTACTATTTCTGATTCAACGAGAACAAAATGTCAAAGCTTTACAGTTTCAGAGCTCATTTAGCCTCCTTCTTAAGTTTGAATTCAGGATATCAGTTTCAGACTGTCATTAGAGTGAAGGCTGAATATGCCCAAATAAAGACATAATCCCCTTTAGAGAATAAAGGCCCTACTCCATGTAGGGCAGAGTGGATGATGTAGAGAGCCTTGATGTGAAGGAGACTCTCCTGGCAAATGAATATCAGCACAAAGCACACAGAGCTGGGCTGAGAGAAGATGGATGGGGGAGGGTGCTACATGGCAGGAGGAGTGACAATGTATTCTAATGGAGTATGTGGGGGTGAGAGACAAAGTAGAACATAATTGGAAGGTCTGGTTAGGGCTTAAGGGAACATTATAAAGGGGTGGTTGATGAATGGTGACATAGAAATGAATGAGGAATGTGATGGGTTGAGGACTGGTTATGGATGGGTGGCAGTAGTGTGGGAATTAATCATGATGGCAGGATAGATATGGGAGATGGCAGTAAGGAACACTTAGAAATGATAAGAGAGGGTGATTGGGTGTTTTGAGGGGAGTTTTGCTAGGTTAGTAAGGTGGTAGAATGAGGGACAAGAGGTGAAGAACAGACGTGTCTACCGACTAAAACAGGGGCTTATTGGGACAAGGTTTTGCAGGAATTGCTGGGGATGGTGAGCAAATGGATAAGAGGTTAGAGGAGGAGGTGGTGGGATTAAGTCAGGGTGCAGGAGAGAGGGAAACAATGTATAATCATTGGCATTTGGCATAAGTGGGTGAAGTAGGAATAGGAAAGATTGTTGGATGAGCAGAGGACAGTGTAGGAAGGCAACATTGCTCATGGGAGTGAGATCAGGTTAGAAACAGTGTAACATGGGAGGGAATTAAAGTTGGAAGTAAAGTGGAAATGGTAGAGGTGATTTAGCCAACAATGAGGTTGTAAAAGAAATAAGCTTACTTGGGCAATCTGCTCCCTGTAATTCTTTGGCCTTAATGTTTGGCTGGATTGTGAAACCCAACTGAAGCAACAGCTATGGCGGTTCTGCACCATAATTAAATTTGTGTGCTCTCTGTACAGCATAGA
The DNA here is from genome assembly GCF_964204655.1 of Triturus cristatus. NCBI lineage: Eukaryota > Metazoa > Chordata > Amphibia > Caudata > Salamandridae > Triturus > Triturus cristatus. The sequence continues at coordinate 116,469,506 of NC_140588.1, forward strand.
TTAATTTTGCACAAAAGCCAACTGCTTAACAGAGCATCTAATTACAAATAAAATATTAAAACGCATTCTGGTAACAGCATAAAGGCTACCTCAATGGTCACGGGTGAGTTGGATGACCTAATTATTCCAGAAATAACCTGAAGAAATGTATTTAAATGTTTTCTAAAGGTAAGAAGAAAGGTTTAAATTCATAAGTCATTCGGCTAGAAGCTCCAAAAAGATATAGCCACCCCAGCTGTGAATGTCTAATTTGCCCTTGGAGGATTTCAACATTGGAATTTATGGGTAAAGTGAACCTCCGCTTCTTAGTTCCCTTTGTTTTCTTCCAGAGATGGTGTACAGGATTTTCATGTAGGCCTGCTTCTTTAAATGCATTTCCAGACTGGTTGCAGGGGGTGGAACACTACTGTTAGAAACTGGGTTACTGGGTGACTGGGGTGTGAACCCCAGTCAAGCAGCAACCACAATACTTGTCAGGGTAAGGCACAAGCAAACCCTAAATCAATCTGTGCTGTAGCCTCTGGTAGCTTGGCACAGAGTAGTCAAGTGTAACTTAAGGGCAATCTGTAAAGGATTTGTGCTGCACTTTGAACAGTAAACATGTGAAAACACCACACAAAAGACCCTGCACTATATTAGTCAAATAGAGAAGAATTTATTAAATGAAACAAGACCTAAATAACAACAATCTGATCAGTAGAACTGGAGTAATTATTAAAGAATAAACTGTAAAATAGCGCCTAAAAGCAGATAGGCCAACCACAGCTATCTAGTCGCACTGGACCAGGTCAAAGTCAAATATTCAGGCCACCAGAGATGAAGCGCAGGTCAGATACAGTTCCAGGTCAGGCCAGCTGAAGTGTTACCTTCTCAAGTTTGTGGTGTTCGCGTTTCATAGTGCCATGAGGAGTGTGGACAGCGTTGTGGGATGCTGTTGGCAAAGCACAAGGAGCCAGCTGGCGTTGCAGGCAGGTGTTGCTGAAGCTTCACAATGGCCTTCTAAAGGCATGCTTTTGAAGTGCACAGATGCCCTGCCTCCCTGTCTCTATAACTACAGGGAGTATGCAGCCCTTTGTGTAGAGACAAGACACAGCCTATTCAAGTGTAACTGGGGCTTGGCCCAGCTCTTCCCAAACATTCTGCCATGATGGCCCCTCCAGTCACACCTAAGCTCCCCATTGTGTGTGGCTATCTAGGAGGAATATACAAAGCCCAACTGTCAGTTACGTGACCCGGAGACAGGCTGCAGGCATCAAATGGCTAAGGCAAAAAAATGGCAACTTCCGAGAAATTATATTTTTACAATTACAATTTAAAATCCGACCTCACCATACGTTAGGGTTTCAAACTGTGATTCCAGGGACACCAAACATGAACTGGTTATCTGTTCTCATTTGGAAATTACACTTATACAATGTAATAAAATAACTCAAATGTTATCACATGGGAGACATAGGCCTTGCAGTAGTGAAAAATGAATGTAAGAGTTTTTCACTACTAGGGCATGCAAAATTTAAAAGTACATGTCCTACTTTTTAAATACATTGCACTCTGCCCTCGGAGCTGTCCAGGGTCTAGCCTAGGGGTGACATAAAAGTAATAAAACAGAAGGTTTGGGCCTGGCAAAAGGTTTAGTTTGCCATGTTTAAATGGCAGCCTAAAACTGCACGAACAGGCTGCAGTGGCAGGCCTGAGACATGTTTAAAGGGCTACTTGAGTGGGTGGCACAATCAGTGATGCAGACCCACTTGTAGCATTTAATCGACAAGATTTGGATATATGTAGTGCCTCTTTACAAGGGACTTATAAGTACATTAAATATGCCAATTGGGTAGAAGCCAATCTTGCATGTTTTTAAGGAGAAAGCACAAGCACTTTAGCACTGGTTAGCAGTAGTAAAGAGCATAGAGTCTAAGGGCCAACAAAAACAAATTCAGCAAAAGGTGGAGGGTCAAGGCAAAACATTTGGGGATGACCATGCAGAAAGCACCAAGTCCAACAAGACCCTAGAACAGCCAAAATGCAGGGTAGACTAATCAATAGTTTGATGGGCTTTCCTGCTTAGGTGTTATCACATGGACAAGGGCCCTGACATGCAGTGCTACTTGTCAGTTCTATGCCTCTCTGAACTCAGTTGGATCCCTCTGTCTATACTCTGGTGAACCACTAAACTACCCTTGGGGATTCCTTCTCCTCATGTGGGTATCACATCTGTGAAGCACCTAACCTTTAATTACTCGCAGATGCATCCCTGTAGGAATACAGTACCTCTATAGCTCACAAAGTTATGTGGCCTATTCCACCCCTGGATCAGACTTTTGTCCCCCAACCCAAGAAAATCTATTCCCATAAAGACAGCAACCAACAGAGGCCACTGACAGCTGTTAGTGTCAAGAGTCAGGCCCCAGGCTGTCCAGGGTTCTCTGACCTATGAGGTTTCTCAGAGGGGAGGTCAGTATCTCGGGGTGTCTTGCACCCTCCTTCCACTCTACTTCCCACCAGTTTAGGGGTGCTATCCTGAAACTGACCATTCAGCACAAGGTCTGTAGTCTAAGGCTTAATAGGTGCTTGCCAAGCGAAGACTTCCAGGGGGAAATACCACCCACCTCAAGGGTGACACACAGTCGGTGTCATGCAGAGATCTGCCTGGTACAGGTCTCCAGCCCTCTATCTATGAGACCGTGCAGGGAGTCCCCCAGATCAGAAGTGGCCTCACCAGGATCAGTCTTGTAGTGCTCTGTTCTCAGAGTTGGCAACCCCTGATCCACTGGTCTTCCCACTGTGAACTGTCTCCACCTCCAGCCCCTTCATCTGGGCCTTTGCACCCTCCACTGTGGAGTGGTACCTGCAGAAAACGGAAGTGGTAGGGTGCCTTGGGCAACCACCACATCCATCTCCCATGATAGGATGGAACTCCCACCAGTGGTTGATCTCTTGGTACGGACCAGGTTCCCCTGATTGAGTCCCCCTGGGAGCAACCCAAGCGGTGGGCGGGTAATAGGACACCCAGTGCCAAAACTGCCCCTTCTACCTTTAGAATGGGAATAATACTCATTATGTTCATAAAAACACTTGTCTGTTTTGCCGAAATATCCTCGATTAATCACAGTTGGCTGCTAGCACTCAACTGACCAAACAAAGGAGGACTCCACAGCGATTAATCGAGGATATTTTGGCAAAACAGATGAGTATTTTTACGACCATAATGAGTATTATGTTAGCATAGCATCATGGCTAATATGATGAAAACATACTAATAGAGAGGACACCCCATTTTTGATACGCTTTGAAAAAGCCTGGGCTTGCAGTCAAAGGGTGAAACATGTGTTGGCTGATCCTTTTGGTAAAGTAGTTTTCCTATGAACACAGCAAGAATTAAAGAATGCCTGGAAAAAACACAAAATAAAGTTTCGAAGTTCGTGATATTGAAAAAGGAAAAATTGTTTACATATTGGAGTTGAATCCTTACATTTACTGTGTAGGGAAGAGGTGTGGCGCCGAGGCCAGGGCAACTGAATCTGGAATCTGCAGATCACGGTTCAATCTTTGGCACGCAGTAGAGGCCCGTGGTGGGAGTGCTGCTGGGCGCTGACGTGGGGCGGGGGAGGGGCAGGGTGGGGGGTAGTAAACTACGGATTATGGCTGATTAGAGGTAAGTAAGCATATAAATAAATAAAACGAATATCGTTGCACGCGCTGCATCGCCAAATGCGATGCAGCGCACACAACGAACTTTGTTTTATTTATTTATATGTTTACTTACCTCTAATCAGCCATAATCCGTAGTTTACTACCCCCCGCCCCACGTCAGCACCCAGCAGCACTCCCACCACGGGCCGCTACTGCCGGCACCGGCGGCAGATTAGCCCAGAACCATATGACTCTGGGCAATAGCTTGCTTAATCTTCCCGATGGCCCCCAGCGCCTAGAGACCCTTACGGGTGATTGTTTGCGCTTTACAAATGTGGATTATTATTATTATTGTTATGCATGTTGCTCAGGAAACCTTTGCACATATTTTGCCTTTAATATGGTACAGCTACACTTATAAACTGTTGATAGTAGATATATATTTAAAATGTATATTTTCTTGAAAAGCACAAATAAATAAACTAAAGATGTGCCTGTTCACATACGCTCCTAAAAGGCAAAATGCTTACTTTAAATTGGATATGGAGAGATGTTTACATCTCTCCTCAATTTGCCTCAATCTTGATTTTATGTTTTTGGCTTTGAATCATACGGTGCACGATTACCCTACATAATATTATCTGATTTAAACAGTAAATGAAATAGCATTATGCTTTTCCTGGTGGTATCAATGCAGATAATTTTGAAATGTTCGCCAATTTCAATATAAAGGTTTTGGATTTGGACTTTGTTCATTTAGCCAGCCTCTCATAGAACTACATTTCTCTGACAGCAGTATTGCTCTCCAGGCCTGTTGTGTGTATTCATTCACCCCCTCCTTGGAAAAATGCCTTGCTGAGGACACTACTAGGGAGGCCAGAATGCATTTTCTCGATACTGTTTGCCTTGCTTGTAGGACTCTTGGGAAATGTAGTTGTACATGTTGCTTGATGCTGCTGCTACATACCAATACAGGATGTCAACTCAGCATCATAGCTTCATGTAGTCACAAAGGGTTGAAAGCAATTGCTGAAATTGGTGAAAATGTTACTTATTAATAAGACTATTGTGAAAGGGTGACATATCAGTTTTGCAAAACCAAAATTGATAACCATGTATAGAGCCACTCCGCTCAGGAGGAGTGTTCCATTACAGAGGTTGGCTTCATTTTGTAGTGTGTAGGCAGGGTCACTTTGACCGTTTATCCCATCAGGAATTCCTCCCCGTGGATTATGGTATCGGACACAGCAGAGGAAAAAGGAGAGAGAGAGGGACACACAGAGAAGGACAAAGAGTGCAAGAGAGATAGACAAAGACAGAGAGGCAGGGGAAAAAATGAATGAATGGAAACTGAAAGGAAGAGAACGGGGCTGGTTTGAACTTCCATGCGCTTTGTTCTTAGTCGGCCATGTTGTGTTTTTAGTCTGTCCTTGTTTGGTTTTTAGTCCAGCGTTATTTGTAGAAGTTTCTAAGAAGCCACATAATGGATAAATGCCAGGAGAAAACAGGAGTCATGTCAGTGGCGGTCCATGAGGTAAGTGCAGTGGGGCGGTGCATTGGGGTGGGAGGGGGGGGGAGTCAACTGACGATGGAATAGGGAAAATTAAGTAAATAAATAATTCCTATTCCGTCATCTGTCGACATCCCCCACTGCGCTTACCTGGACGGACCGCTGCTGGGTCATGTTCTGGAAATTACTCCTGAGTCCCAGCTCTCGTCTGCACGTGTTTTTACACACACTGAAACATTAAAGAAAGGGCTTTAGGTTTATGTACTGTCATTTCTATAATCACCAGGCAGAAAATGATGGGGGCCCCCCTCCAGAATGTGAACAGAGGTCCCGGAGTATTCCATAGCTCCCTGAGTTTCTTTCACCTTGGTTTGAATGGGGCCCCTGCAGGGTTGTGGGCCCTCTACGCCACAGGAGATGCAGGGACCTACATTACGCCGCTAGAGAGAATTCAGTTAAAAGGTTTAATAGCCATCCTTTCTTGGCTTGTGCCACCTGCACCAAATACAAAGAGGTTTACTGCTCTATCACATGCTCATCCACTGTCTTACTTGCTGAGTTAGTGCATGCACCTGGAAATTGAGTTTATTTGTTGTTGTCTGTGGGATGCGTAGCCCCAAGTGTTGATGCTCAAAGGAGGAAGCCAAGGATTTGTGTTCTATTACAAGCGAGCAGCCTGTCTGCAGATGTGCACCAAACTGGTGCAGTTTGTCTCCTAGGAAGCTAATGTTTATTTTCAAGATTACTAATTCTTGAATAGAGGCACTATGAGCTAAGTTTGACGTTCTATACTGCCACATGAGGAAACACTTGCCTTTCTCAAACTGTATGGTCACTGATGTGCCAGAATTTGCATACAGCCCTAGTAGAGTTTAAAAAGTATTCTGTGCATTCCCATGCCTATTCTCAGCGTTGGAGTCATCCTTAGTTCTTCTCCATAAATTATTAGGTCTGGGGGAAATGTAAAAATAAGTTAATTTAAATTTGAATAATTTGGGGAATATCATGTTTTGCTTGTTACGCAAAATTCCTGAAATGATACTCTTATGCCACTTTGCTCTATTTGCAGTAAACATTTACTGCGAACATGCCATTTACTGTAAAAGAAATGAAGGGCGCCACCCCTCCTAGGGGACGTGGCACCGTTAGTGGCAACAAAGGGACGACAGTGTAGAGATCCCTTCCGGGTCATGTAACCCGGAAGGGGATACCAATTTGCAAACCGGAAGTGCGTAGGGAGGAAGGAAGGCAGGCTGACTCCGGAAGCAATTTACCTCTGGCTCGAGGCTTGAAAAGCCAGCGAGCCAGTAGACTCCCCCTCTTTGTCCACTCTCCTGCCGGGGTCGGAGGTCGCATTGGAAGTTCCTGCTGGGACCGCGACCACAGCATTCAAATAAATCTCAAAATTATACATTGTCATTATATTTACAACCCGCTCTCCAAGGGGCCTTTGCTTGACCTTCGGGCTGTGCCAGCAGGCCACAACCAAGATAGCCTGCTCTCCTTACGTTGACCGCCCTCCAGTCAACAGAGCCGCAGGTAAATGATCTGCCACCACTTGTGACAACCAACGGCTTCCATGGTAGAGCTAGAGAATCCAGAGCCACCAGCAGGTCAGCCCCAAATCTCTCACCAGCCCGGAGCCCATGATGATTTCCAAGACCTGTTCTGGGGTCAAGATGGCACCGACTAAAGGAGTCTATTATGCCACTTTGCTCTATTTGCAGTAAACATTTACTGCGAACATGGCATTTACTGTAAAAGAAATTACTGCGAACAGCAAAACATGAGTGGCTGTTAGCTGTGCTTTTGCTCTGGTGCTACGTTTTTTGTGTGTAAAACGTGTCATGCATCCAAAATTGACTTGAGGACTCATTTCATCCAAAACATTTGCACAAAAAGCTTAACATTTTGTTTAATTACAATTTTCTTCTTTAATTTCACGTAATTACGTGAAAGTAAATAACACTCATTTTACACACCCCTAGAAATTATGATATTGTAGGAATAATTGAGTATAATATTCCACAAAATTATTATTCTTTAAATAATGACCAGGTTGTAAATGATTCGGGCACAATGCAGTCAATTCATATATAAGGTTATCTTTACAACATTTGTGGGGACAATGCAGAGGTAACCCCACAAGTGACTAGAGTAACATCATAGGATTATGGTAATTTCCGGATACAGCATTAAAGTATTATTCGCTTGGAAATAGGGAATAAATACTGGCATCTGTATGCAGACTAGTGCCAAAATATTGATTCTGCTCATTCCACAGTATTTGGATGGCTTTTGCATGTACGTTTTTCAATCGTTTTCCTGGCAAACTGTGAGAGGGGAAACAATCTCTGAAGTGAAATGTTCAAGCACTCCTCACATTCCTGTTTTGCCATAAACATATGCCCAATCACTGTAATAAGGACAACAGATCACATAAACATACTGCACAATGTGATCAATTGTTATTTTGACTTCCTGGCCCTGAACACATTGATGGAGCAATCCATATAAAGGGTACTGGAAAAACCTTTTATTCATTAATGGCCATTCCTTGAAAGTGCTACAAAGAATGTGTCTTAGACTTCGCTCTGCAAAGTGTGTTATCTCGAGCTATCACCTGCTCCTTGAGGACCAGTCAAAATGGCTTTGTGGGTGCAGACATGCCCTAATACAGAGCCCTTATTTATTGTATTTTTCATTTTCCCTAAATCACTTGAGAATGTTAGCATTCTTAGAATTTAAATATCAAAAAATTGTATTTGGCTTTATTGGTGTCTGCTGGCTCAGTGGACTAATACCTCCCCTGCAGGCCCTGTGTTTGACTTCATGGTCACAGGTTCAAATCCTGGTGGGTCCACTCAGCCTTTCATCCATCTGAGGTTGATAAAATGATTACCATTGAGTTGGGTAACAAAACACATCTGTTATTCAACGCAAGATACCTCTGGGTGAACATGTGCTTTACAAATACACATGTTTTTCATGCCAAAAAATGCAAATAAATATAGTGTGAACTAAAAAGCAAACAGGTACATGCATCAACCATTTTTGCGAGCGCGAACAGTGCGATTCGCAAAAATCGTCCGTTTGCGCCTGCAAAAAGGTCTTCTGCGATGCATCAACCTGCCAGCCTCTCGCGATTTAAGAAATCGCAAATCATAGAGATTTCTTAAATTGCGATTGCATTTAAGGAATTGTGATTCCTTAAATGCAATTGCAAATTGCTATTTTGCTAATAGGGGGCGCAGATTACCATCAATTTGTACTTGATGGTAATTTGCAAAAACTTTGAAAAATGCACTAAAGTGCATTTTTCAAAGTTGTAGGTTACACACACACATGCCCTTGTGTGCACACAGATCAATTTCATGGGTGCAACAGGGTGTCCTTTTGACACCCTTGCACCCTTGAAATTGCATCCGCAATTTGAGAGTACCTACTGGTACTCGCAAATTGCGCATGCAATCTCCCGTTCATTCCTATGGGCCTGTAGGCCCATAGGAATGAATGGGAAGGCATTCCTTAATTGCGACCCGCAATGTGCGAGTCGCAATTAAGGAATGTTTGGGAATCGCAAATTTTATAGCGATTATTACATGCATAGGCTTTTGCAAATCCTTAATTGCGATTCCTTAATAATCGCAATTAAGGAATCGCAAAAGCCTACATTGATGCATGTACCAAAAAATGTTGTCCAAGAGCAAACAGTATATCAACTAAAAAAGGAGGGAATTAAAGTTTCCCAACATGGATCAAAGACTGGTAAAGAAGAACAAGGACTAATCCTAAAAGTTAAAGAATAACCTAAAAGTGGCGCGCCTGTGGCAAAGGCGAGCGAGGAGTTAAGGGGTTAGGTGCCAAAAGGAATAGTTGCTAGTGACAATCTTTTTTGCATCCACATACATCCCTTATTTGAGTGCATATTTTTCTTGTATAAATGTGTCTTGTATTTAGTATTGTTTATACATGTACAACATAACATTTGCTCTATAATGGTTCGATAGCGCATCAATTATTCATACATATGTTTTCATACAGTTTATAATATGTGACAGAATACAGTGAAGTTGAAGGAAGATGAATATGTTAATTTATGCATTATACATCCTTATGCAAACGGCCTGCCCTTTCAAAATAAACAGAAAAGTGCATTTAATTTAGTACAGACATATATTGGCAGGGAGAAATCTTCAACTTCTTGGGAGACTTGGTTCGTGCACGTTGCATTTGTGAACATCCTGAGAGAAAGCCATGGGATTCCCTGAGCCAGCCTGGCCTTATTGGAGTGCTTGGGAATGCCACAACTAAAATGCAGAGAAAGAGACCGTCCCACAGTACAGCATACAAGGCCTGTTGTTCAGCTAAAGTAAGTTGGCTAGGTACCACCTCAAGAAAGTCAGGCAGACACTTTTCATGCGAAGAGAGCTAGGCGAGGGGTCAGAAGGAGGGGGATGGAAAAACATAGAGTGATTCCCACTCAGTTAATTGAATATATGAAACACAGCCCTAATATTGTACCTGTTTTTCATATTCTTCTTACTAATTGTATTTATTCACCCTATATTATTTATTTTTATAGTTAGATATCTACACATTATGTGCACTAGATTAAGAAGCTGATTTTAATAAAACTTTCAAATAAATCACTAGTGTGAATTCTTGCGTGTGTCCATTCATTATAGATGAAGATTCAGAGGTCACTGATAACAAATAATCCTGTAAGTCTCACAAGAGTGATCATTGCCAAGAACAAAGTATTCTCGTGTAATGCACAGGTTGTTCATGGGTGAGAGTCCACAAAGTTTCTTGTCTCTAGTTGGTAAATTGACATTCAGCCTACACTTTGCCAGAGGGCCTAGAATAGATAGCCTAATCCTGGGCCATCTTTTTCTCACATTGCAAACACAAGTATCCAAAGAAACCAATGAGCCCTGAGGACTCATTAAATATCCAATAAGCAATGACATTTTTGCCCTAAGTAAAATGATCAATAGCACAAATAAACCATTTCAACCTTGGTGAATGAAGACGGGCTTAGATAGACGGGTTCTAGAATGATTAAGAGCGTAATACATTAAGCATAGACCCAAGTAATCTAACTGTAAGGCAACGATCCTTCAACTAGCTGCATGCCACTGTGCAATAGAAGGAAAACAAATTTCATTGCCCTTTCATTGGCATTTCTAGGAAAATAGACCATGTTTTGGCCAACTAATGAGTACACCCACAGCCAGATGCTAGAGTGCACAAAATAAGGTGTAGCCAATGCCGGTGTACAAGCACTCGTACCCATAATATTTTGGGACTATTTACATCTTGGGTTGACTATGTTTTGGCCGACTCGGTACACCCAAGGCCAGATTGCAAGGAAGGATGTGTAGGTAATGTCATTATCTACACACTCTTCCACACAATCTTTCGGGACTATGTACATGCCAGCTAAATTGCCAGTCCTAGAAATGCTGTGGATGACTGATTGACACAGCTAATGGAAAAAGTACATGGTACAACTCTATCGCCACACTCCTGACTTCAGGTATTCTAGCTGTAGTCCTGCACTTCGAGTCATCACTAATAGTCCCCCTCTCAAGATCCATCTTACACAGACTGTGCCTTCCTTGCTTCCCCCTCCCTTCCTCTCATGATACCTGTGCTTCTTCCCCTTTCTTCCCCCTAATCTCTTTCACAATAATATTTTGCTCCACTCTCCTTCCTTGTCACTCTTCCTCACTCTATCAAAAAAGCCAGCTTTATGAATCTTATGCCAAACAGTACCAATGCCAGTGCTTAATTTGTGCCAGTGGTTGCTGATAGTGGGCACCAGTATTCATTTATGGGAACTTGGGCTTATTTTTAATTATCAAATATGATGGAGCAAGTCAGAAAACAGAGAAAGAAGTTTTAATTGACATACTAGGAAAACAGCTACAACCTAAGAAAGCAGGGATGGAAACAGAACATACAGAACACAAGTAGTAGGTAAAGGGACAACATGAAGTGTATGGTAGTAGATGGAAGCAGTATGAGATTAAATGAAGTCATGGTAGCCTTGGTGTTTGGCAGCCACAACATTTAACACATGCCAGTGGAACGCTCCAAAGAAGAACTTTGGGTCCCTGCTTTTATACTTTGACCAATTAGGGACTGAGTAACATGAAAATTGAGATGCATCAGCTTCAACAGAAACTAATGGCCGGGCATCCAAAGCACCCGTGACCAGCCAGGTCAATTTAAACAGCTCACTTGTAAGTGCGCCTCACAAAATGCCCTCCTGACTTTCCCTTTAGTCCACATTTTCTGAATGCAGAAACACATCAAGTATAACATAAAATGTCAGAGCTTGGTTTCGTACAAAGGATGCCTTTGCCTCAGAGAGTTACACAAGCTCTTTTGACTCCCTACTGTTTCATTAGATTAAAGACATCGCTGCAAAATATTCGAGACACCTGCAGTACAGCCCTGCTAATGCATTTTGCAAAGGGACACTTAGGGACGCATGCATCGACGAGCAAACTGGTCGCAAACGGGCAGATTAGCAGAATCTGCCCCTTTGCGACCGGTATTTTTGCATTTGGGATGCATCATCCCAAATGCAAAAATCGCAATTTAAGGAATCTCTAAATAGCGATTCCTTAAATTGCGATTGCATTTAAGGAATCCCAAATTGAGATTCCTTAAATGCAATGCATTAAAGTTAAAAAATTAGCGATTTCGCTAATAGGGGGAGCAAATTACCATGAAGTTGAACTTCATGGTAATTTGCAAAAACTTTGAAAAATTCACTTTTGTGCATTTTTCAAAGTTTCATGTTGCGCGCACACATGCCCTTAGAGCATGTGTGTGTGCAACATATGTGCACAGATCAATTTCAGGGGTGCAATAGGGTGTCATTTTGACACCTTTGCACCCTTGAAATTGCATGAGCAATTTGCGAGTACCTACTGGTACTCGCAATTTGCTCATGCAATCTCCAATTCATTCCTATGGGCCTGGAGGCCCATAGGAATGATTGGGACGGCATTCCTTAATTGCGACTCGCAATTTGCGAGTCGCAATTAAGGAATTTGTAGGAATCGCTATTTTTATAGCGATTCCTACATGCATAGGCTTTTGCAATTCCTTAATTGTGATTTCTTAAAAATCGCAATTAAGGAATCGCAAAAGTCTTTGTTGATGCATGTGCCAGTTAGATGTTTACACAATTGCTTTCGTTAATTTCTAATGATAGATTTTAAAGATAATATTACTAGACTAGATGAGAACTAGTGGAAAGATCACTGGCCCCTTCTCTCCATTTTCTTCTTGGTTTATAGCCATGCAATTCTACTTCCTCGTCTGTGCAAAATAATTTTGAGAGGTTGCTTGGGGGATCGGCAACCTGCCTTGAATATCAAGCAACACATTGTATTTCACAAAGAACGTGGTATATTTGGCACACAATTGGTCTGATGAGTAAAATGCTTACTGGAAAAGATCCAGACAGCCACCATTTTAGAGAAGGCTTTATGGAAACACATTTGAACAGAACCACATACCCTGTCTCTATTTCAAATCAAGGCAACAAACATAAGAGGAAAGTGTGCCTACACTAGCATCCAGACACACACACCTAAACATCTGCATGTATGTACGCATGCACACACACACACACACACACACATATAACTTGACACATACGTAAACACACACTAACGTAGCAAGCAATGTTATTACATCTTCTATGTGGAGAAGTGTGGCTCACTGGTTAGAGCAGGCAGACCCTGAAGCAGAGGTCAGACCTGGGACCAGGGTTCAATTCCTGACGCGGCAGGGTCTTGAGCTCAAAATGTCCATGGACTCGATAATTCTCGCTTCGGTGCATGACCTAATCATGGGTTCACACTCTGCAACTCTGGGCATTAAGCTTGCTTAATCTCCACAACGCCCCCCCCGCGGCGGGATGCCTGGCTTTCACCTTGGGGATGCCCTGTAGGGGCTATCTCACAGGGAAAAGCCAGGACGGGTTCCCAAGGCAAGCGCGGAGATACCCCTTCGGGGGTCGATTCAGGTGCTATATAAGAAACATAATAATAATATGAGATATTTACATCCAAATGTACTATTAGGATGTGCCAATTAGCACAAAAACCATAACACTGGTTTGCATTGGTTATATAGGAAATTAAACATAAGATATGTGAAAGGTGTATTTTTGAACTCCTGTTTGTGCACCAGTTTTCATTTAAATGGTTAGGTCAAAAGCAGATGGGGTGACTCACTGAGTCAAGCACCTGCTATTAACATCCCATTGAGATCTGCAGGTATCGGATCTGAATTTTGGTAGAGCTCTCTAAGGGGCATATTAACAACGGCCAGCGATAATTATCGCTGGCCGTGCTTTGCGATAAATTTCTTTTTGCAGGCTATCTCTGGTATTTATCGCCCTGGTAGCGCGTTTTTAACAACGCGTTACTCAAGTGCGATAAAAATTCCAGAGGTAGCGTGGTTATTGCCCTTTTGCAGGGAACATCAATGGTTGTCCAGCGATGTTCCCTGCAAAATGACAATAACCTTGCTGATACGACCCACAGGGTCGTATCAGCATAATCCACCCCAATGGTAAGGCTGACAGTGGCAGTGTCGGCCGACCCCGCTTGATGCCAGGTACAGTGTGAATTCTCTGCTGATGCTGTATTGCTGAAACGCAAAGCCCTATAGCGATATTTTAGAAAGCTTGATTTTAAAGTTGACAGAATTGTATATTTTAAACTGTGCCACAATATTCTCATTCAGGGCTTAGACGCTTATTTTAGGCATTGACAGGGGTTAAAAACTTACGTGTACACTCAGCGCTCTGTGTTACAGCCTGCCCGCCCTGGTCCGACTCGGTATCCAATACCGTTGAGCGGAGGGCGGGACAGGTACGAGCCTGAGTGACACACTTCCGCTTTCCCGCTGCAGCACTGAGCGGGTAGCGCTCTAGCCTTGCTGTTACTGGGGCTATTTAGGCGGCGAGGAGGCGAGGCAAAGTGCGGTAAGGCTGACAGTGGCAGTGTCGGCCGACCCCGCTTGATGCCAGGTACAGTGTGAATTCTCTGCTGATGCTGTATTGCTGAAACGCAAAGCCCTATAGCGATATTTTAGAAAGCTTGATTTTAAAGTTGACAGAATTGTATATTTTAAACTGTGCCACAATATTCTCATTCAGGGCTTAGACGCTTATTTTAGGCATTGACAGGGGTTAAAAACTTACGTGTACACTCAGCGCTCTGTGTTACAGCCTGCCCGCCCTGGTCCGACTCGGTATCCAATACCGTTGAGCGGAGGGCGGGACAGGTACGAGCCTGAGTGACACACTTCCGCTTTCCCGCTGCAGCACTGAGCGGGTAGCGCTCTAGCCTTGCTGTTACTGGGGCTATTTAGCCACTCGTCGGGATCAAGCGCGCAGCGATTGCGCGCAGGGAGGCGCCTCTAGACGTGCCGAAGACAAGCCAAAGACCTGCCCGTCTGCGCCCGTCCGCGCCAGGACGGTGCCAGGGGCCATGGCGGTCTCACCTATCTCCCCGCTTGTCCCGCTTCCTGCCAGGATTACCTACTCAGCCCAGGTACTTAAGGATCTACAGATTGTTGATTGTCATGAAGACCTTAAACTTATTGTAGAAGGGCCTTTTACATGCTTACATTGTAAATCCCAGTTCACTACTCTGAAGGGAGAAAGCCCTGATAGATGTGTGAACAGCCATACACCATCTTACAAAACACCTAAAATTGCTGGTCATAAAAACATTCTTTGCAATTTACGCTCTTTACCTAAGCATACCTCTGAAGTATGGGACCTAATCTCTACAAATGAGCCTGACTACTGCTTCATGACTGAAACGTGGCTTAAACCCCTTTCCACTCCCTCCATTACATTGGCCATTCCTTCAGGATACAAAATGATTAGGTTAGACAGACCTAAGAAAATAGGTGGAGGGATTGCTATTGCTCATAAAAATCACATCAATTGCTCTGTTTTGGCAGAACTCTGCACTCAGGACATTGAATTGCTGATTTTTAAAACAACTCATTCCACCAAACAAACCAGATTAGGAGCCCTGGTTTATCGTCCCCCTGGACCTAGCTCCAACTTTGTCAACATATTACTGGAAAATCTTGCGCCATATGTTCAAAAAGACAAAGAATTCTTGCTAATAGGTGACTTCAACCTTCACAGTGAACTTATAAATTGTAAAGAAGCACAGGCTTTTCTTAACGATCTCTCATTGCTAGGTCTCCAACCACACAATGTGGGCCCAACTCACGTGGCCGGACACACTCTAGACCTGATTATAACCAATTTCCCTAGTGTCACATGCCTTCCCCCTACACAGGTCAGCTGGACTGACCATTTTATCCTTGAGTTTTATACTCCCTATCCTGCAACCACTACCCTCAAAACCACCAATATCCCTGAAATACGGCGGCAATGGCATAAAGTTAATGAGGCCTCCTTTGCTGAGAAATTTGTCCAACCCCACCATGTGATTCCTGATGATATAAATAAAGCTATTGATATGTTTAGCAAAGACATTAAAACAGCCATAGATAAGATAGCTCCATTAAAACAATTTAGACCCCGACCAGCCAAAAAACAAGAGATCTGGTTCTCTGAAGAGCTCAGAAATCTCAAGAAAACAGCCAGGAAATTAGAAAAGATTTGGAGATCTACCCATCTGGTAACAGATAGGAAACATTATTGGGACGCTCTAAGTGTATATCATAAAGCTATCAGAACGGCGCGAAAAACCCATATTACCACTCTTATCACGGCTGCAGACAACTCCCCCAGAGTATTATACCAGGTCCTTCACTCTTTCACCAATCCTACAGCATGTGAGAGTGCAGACACTTCGTCACAACTACTTTGCGACAATATATCGCAATTTTTCTGCAACAAAATCGATCTCATCTATGCTAAAATAGTCAACTCTAACAACAATTTGACTACAAATACAGTCCCTATCTTTCAGGATTCAGAACTTGATAGTGGCCCTCATACTTTAGACCTCTTCCCCCCTATCACTCCTAAAGAGGTGTCCTTGCTCATGACGCAGATTAAAAGTGGAAGTCCTGATGATATCATCCCGGCAAGACTCATGTCCACCTTGCTCGGAATCCTATCTCCCACCATCGAAAAACTTGTTAACTTATCCCTCTGTACAGGTTCTGTCCCCAAGTAGTGGAAACAGGCCTTAGTCAGGCCAATCAGGAAGAACACCACAACTCCATGGACTGATTTGTCAAATCTCAGACCTATTTCGTTGCTGCCATTTTTGGGAAAGCTCACTGAGAAGTATGTAAATCGTCAGTTATCCAGCTACATTGAGAAAGCTGGCGGCCTAGACTACTCTCAATCTGGGTTTAGGCCGAAACACAGTACAGAGTCCACCCTCCTGTCTGTCACTGACGATCTGCATATGTTTCAGGACAAAGGCTACTCGGTAATTTTGGTGTTATTTGACCTTTCAGCCGCGTTCAACACCGTGTCACATAACATCCTCATTGACCGGTTGTCGAACGTAGGGGTCAAGAACAAGGCCCTTGCTTGGCTAAGGAGTTTTCTTACGGATCGGACCCAGACTGTCACCATGGGTGAATACAGATCAACTGAGGTAGAGATTACGAAAGGGGTGCCACAGGGCTCCTGTTTGAGCCCAACACTCTTTAACATCTATGTGGCACCCCTGGCAAGAGTGATGCGCAAATTTGGTTTCATCCCCGTGTCATATGCGGATGACACGCAGCTCCTCTTTCCCTTTCAAAATCTCACCACAGAAATAAGAAACTCCTTCTCCGCTGGCATGAAAGCCGTCGCACAGTGGATGTCCACCAACTTCCTACAGTGCAATGTCAACAAGACGGAAGTAATGCTGTTTGGAGATGCCAAATTACTGTGGACTCCTGACTGGTGGCCATCTGATCTTGGCACTGTTCCGGAGCCCAAACAGATTGTCAAAAATCTGGGGATATGCCTTGATCACGACCTTTCCCTCAAACAGCACAGTAACATGGTAGCTGGCTCATGCTTCCTCACCATCAGCATGATGCGCAGAATATTTCCACTGCTACCGGATTCCTTCAGAAAAACTTTGGTGCAAGCCCTTATATTGAGTCGTATTGACTACTGTAACGGACTGCTCCTTTCTGCTAATGAAGGAGTTCTGGATAGGCTCCAGGTGGTCCAGAATACGGCAGCTCGCCTTGTCCTAAATGCTCCCCCCAGAACAGCATCAAAACCTCTATTACAGAAACTACACTGGTTGAGCATTCGACAAAGAGCCAAGTTTAAGATATGTTGCATTATCCATAAATGCTTAAACGGAAATGGCCCTACATACCTGGAGCAGAAATGTATCCCCTACACTCCCTCCAGATCGTTGAGATCTAGTGAGAATTTTCTGTTGGCAGTACCTCGTGCAAAAAAAAACAGACATGGAGGGAAAGCGTTATCGGTTGCAGGGCCCACACTGTGGAACAAACTGCCTCTGGCCCTCAGGCTCTGCACAGACCATTTAAAATTCAGGAAGCAACTGAAAACTCTGCTGTTTACTGATAAAATCTAGACCCTGCCCCTCATCTGCATATTTATTTAGACTCTATTTGGTATCACAGCGCAGAGATACTCCGGTTGGAGTCGATTCCAGCGCTATAGAAACCCATAAATAAATAAATAAATAAAATGTCGGGGATAGGTAAGTCTGCATTTTAGCAGACGTTAGGTTTTGGAGAAAACAGCTGGTTTCTCCAAAAACTAACGTGTCCTAAAATACTGGGGCAGCCTTGTGAATATCGCGATGTGAACATCATCGATATTTGCAAGGTTGTCCATCCGGCGTACGCCCAGTGACGCCCACTTTGCATCTCATTAGAGATGCAAAGGGAGGCGTTGGGAAAAAGGGTGCTAACATGCGATTATGCATGTTAGCACCCTCTTGTAAATAGGGTGATAGTTTTTTCTCCGCTTTTTTGGCTTTTTAAGCCACAAAAGCGGAGATAAAGCCCTTGTAAATATGCCCCTAAGCCTTTTAGGGTCGATAAAAAGGGTTCCATTATGATATGAAGAGTGATGGTAACACCTGTTATTTGCAGTCTTTGGTAACTGCATGTAAAATCACAAGTATTACATGTTCTGAACGGCGAAATAAAGGAAGAATGATGTCATTCCATTCACAAAGTCTATGTGCCCTTGATCTGGATCACCACAAACATGAAGCCCCCAGAGAACCCATTAGAAGCATTAAACACTGAATTCAGCAAAACTAGTGAGGCTCTGACAGTCTTAAAAGGCTGATTGTTTCATAGAAAATCAAAACAGCCGAAAATGTACATGCACTATGCTAACCTTTTGTCACTATACTTTACATAATAGGCCTTTATATGTTATAATTTATGTGAGATGCCTCGTTAAGCTATTTCTAATCCATACGATCCGTTGGATCCTGTTTCCAATGGTGATGGACACATTTCTCTCCCTTCATTATCTCCTTGTGAGATGCCACAGGGCAGATTGCTTTTAGCACTTTGGTGAGATTTCCAAATATTTTGCACAGGGTGTGTGTCACAAAAGTGAAGCACAGTTGCGCAAAATGTTTCTTTTGAATTCGTTTCCAGCACAAAACGTGCTTTATGATAGAAAGTTGCCTGAAAATAGCACAAAGCAGTATTTTGAGCTGATTTACTGTATTTTGCGTCAAGGAGGATTTCCATGATTGGTACATGGACATTCCAATGCAACTATCTATGGCAGCGATGGCCCGTATAGGGCGAGTTACCGGGGCGGTGACATGGGGCAGAGGAGGGGCAGGGTGGGGGGATGCAAAATGCGTCATACGGCCGATTGCAGGTAAGTTACGGAAAAAATAAAGAAAACAAATTTTGTTGCGCGCGCTGCATCGCATTTGGCAATGCTGCGCGCGCAACGAAATTTGGTTTTTTTTCCCCGCAACTTACCTGCAATCAGCCGTATGCCGCATTTTGCCACCCCCCACCCTGCCCCTCCTCTCCCCCACGTCACCGCCCCGGTAACACGCCCTATACGGGCCGTCGCTGATCTATGGGTTTTGACACAAAACTCAACTCGAACTACTAACTATAGTTCCCAGGGTTTTGCACCCCAAAATAGCACCTCTTCGAGGCAGGTGTAAAAAGGAGAAATATTTACATTTCTCTAAACATTTTTAACTTTGCATGTGTGCTGCACTGTACAGCACACATCCAAAGTAGGAAAAGCTTTCAAGTTTGCCTAGGTATAGTATTTTGTAATAGAAGGGTACCTTTCCAGTTCAAAACCGATGTTAGACATATCTCTCTCTCTCTCACACACACACCCACACGCACGCACACACACACACACCAGCCGCGGCCCGTGGAGGGAGTTCCGTGGGGCTGTAAGGCGGGGCGGGGGCGGGGCAGGGTGGGGGGTTCTAAAAACCGGAATATGGATAATTGCAGGTAAGTAAACAATTAAATAAATAAAACCAATTTTGTAGCGCGCGCTGCATCGCATTTTGCGATGCAGCGCAAGTTACGAAATTCGTTTTGTTTATTTAATTGTTTACTTACCTGCAATTATCCATATTCCGGTTTTTAGAACCCCCCACCCTGCCCCTCCCTCGCCCCGCCTTACCGCCCCACGGAACTCCCTCCACGGGCCGCGGCTGACACACACACACTCTCTCTCATGAACTGTGGTTCAAAGGTTTGTGCGAGGCACTAGGCAGCCTAATTGTGCCCCCAGCACTGGGGGAGAGAGCAGGTCAGTCCCACATCTTAGCAGGTATAGAGCTTTCATGCCCTCTCACTCAAAGCAGCTCAGTAACTTTGGGTGCTGCACAGCGTTCTGTGACAGGTTTGCAAATCAGGGCCTCTGAATCACATCGGATTTGTCATGTTGGTTAAAAGCATATTTAAAAAAAAATCTTTTGGTGAAGCCATACGAATGTTATGAGAGAGTGGGGTTTGTTTCATGCTTGTGTGTGAAGTCCTACTAATGACATACTGTGCAAAGTGAATTCCATGAGCTAATGCTTATTGGTTATAAGTTGCTCTGAAGAATCCCTGTTACCACTACCCTATATTTATCGTCACCATTGATCATAATGGGGTTTAAAGGTTTTTGGGAAATAACATGTAGGGATCAGTGATTTTCACACTGCATTCATCTTGTGCCGCCCCGCGTTCCATGTCGAGATATCGGCTATTTTCAGAAAATCGGGAGGAGCGAGTAAATCCCGCTCCCCATTGGGATTACAGAGCACACCCCTCATGAGGCCCTGCACTGTTTCTGACATAACGTTTTATTCCACGCTTTGTGAATAAGTCTGCGCTTAAAAAATTGTAATGATGCAGTAATACTTTACTCAATATTGGTAATTTGAAAGTGGAAATACATCATTTTACTAGGGCACGCGGAAGGAATTTGGGGGCATATTATCAAGAAACGGCGTTAAAATTATCACTGCTTTAGCGGCAGAAAACTGCCGCTAAAGCGGCGATAATGGGCTTGATAATATGTTCTTGAGAATTGCCATAGAAGCCCATGTTCTGATGTGAACATGGGCTTCTATTGGAATTCTCTGAGGTATATTATCAAGCCCATTATCGTCACTTTAGCAGCAGTTTTCTGCCGCTAAAGCGGTGATAATTTTAACGCCGTGCTTGATAAGATGCCCCTTGAGCCTTAATGATGAACGCCCAGGAGAATTATGCAACAATTAGGGCTGTAAGTGGGATGAAAAAGCTGGGGGGGTCTCTCAAAGGGACTTGGCTGTTGTAATTAAGGGTGTGGCTTAAAGACATATAAGCTAAAAATCTGTGCTTAGCATAGTGTGCCGTCCAACAGGTATTTTGCTGTTTCTCATTGCATCTAGCTATATAATACAAGTAACATTACACCTACAACAAGCCAGGACTATTGGCTTTGCCAATGGTTGCTAGTAGCATAAGACAAATGAGCAGCATCTATGGTTTTGTTCTAAATAACATTAAAAATGATTCAGTTCTGAAATGATGAGACTGTGAAAGAACTATAACGAGTTTCTTCGAAGTTACATCAGAGGCAGTGATGGGTGGTACTGCTAAGAGTTAAGATTTTTTTTTCACCCTGAGGGTGGGGGCAAAAATTAAGATCCCGATAGGGACTTGTCTCAGCACCTGCTTGTTATAACTATTGGTGCTGAGCACCCGCAAGACCCGGCCCACTTAAAGCCCTGGCAATAATTATCATAACCCTTAAAAGCCGATGCCCTAGAGTTCCGATTTTTACGGAGGTAATAATTATTTTCATTTTTGTGTCACCACATCCAGATAGGAAAATACAGGCTGGCAGATTGAGGTGAATTCAACACCAAAATCCATATGGCTGGCAATTAGCAGTATACCCCACACCACTTGTAATTGCAATGCCGCCACCAACAGGTCTTTAAGGAGGAATCCTAAATAAGGGGCATATTATCAAGGACGGCGGTAAAAATTATCGCCGGTTTAGCGGCAGAAAACTGCCGCTAAACCGGCGATAGTGGGCTTGATAATATGCTCTATGGAATTCCCATAGAAGCCCATGTCTGGTGTGAACATGGGCTTCTATGGGAATTCTCCAGGGCATATTATCAAGCCCATTATCGCCGGTTTAGCGGCAGTTTTCTGCTGCTAAACCGGCGATAATGTTAACGCCGTCCTTGATAATATGCCCCCAAGTGCCTTCGTATGTAAGGTATAGATGTTTTTCTAACACCAGCCTTCGTAATGCTCCTCCTTTTCTCAGGTCATCTCAGTGACAATTGTGCTTTGCACTTTGAGTAACATATTTGCGATATAATCTGAAAAAAACAGGAAACAGAATTCTGCACTAGAAAACAACTATTTCCCACTTTGCGTTTAAAGGCTAAGTTATCGACCACTTCCACTAAGTGGAGGGGCACTGAACACACATTTACCATCCAACCTTCAAGACACCAAACAGTAAATGCAGGCTTTTATATGCTTTCATCTCTCTCGCCCACCACGCTATTGTATTAATCTATGACCTCACACACTGAGATAATAGCCATCATGGAATTGTATCCTTGTCAAGTCCTCAATTTAGAAAATCTCTGTGATCTTAAGAGGGCATGACTCAGTAAGCAATTACATATTGCTTTCCCATAAACATCGAGCCATTGCCTCTTTAGAGCCACCTTTAAATATACAATCTGTAAAAAAAAAAAAATCCTTAACCTCCACAATACATTGTAAAAAAAAAAAAAGTCTCCTTCTGAACAATTATTAGTCTTGTATTCAGCATCAGTTCTGTATCAAATGGTGTTCATGAAAGTGGGTCCAAGTCACAAAAAAAGCCTTTTTAGAAGTCTGAAATTGCCTGTCAGTTTCCCTAATAATGAACCTGGCCCTTGGTCCTGGAGTAAAAGGCTGTCCCTTTAAAATCAATACAGACAGGCCTTTCTATAGTACTTACATCTGAACCCTGCACGCTGGGACACAGAAAATGTAAAACATGTCAACTACTCGTAATTTAGCCAGCTTTTTCTGTTGCCTGTAATTATTTATGAAAACAAAATCCGAAAGATGTGTTGTCATACCATGATGGCTCCCAGCATTACTATTGCATCTCCTGGTAACAAGGAAGATGTTTGCTTAATTAACTGTGGAGTAAAAAAATGTCTAGTAACCTGATCACTGAACATTTATTTCTGCTCTCCAACGTTACCACCACTGATCATTGGCTACTCTGGGAAGCTACTACCATCCAGATCAGACCAGTGACATGTAGCCATTTATGTACATGAAAATGTACTGGTATACATTTCACATGGGGAAATGTGACATCAACATCTATCTGCACATTGAAACTTTATCATCGACTGTTCCCTCTTCCTCTCTCACTAACAAACAAGGGGCATATTATCAAGACAGGCGATAAAATTATCGCCGCTTTAGCGGCAGAAAACTGCCGCTAAAACGGCGATAAGGGGCTTGATAATATGCTCTATGGAATTCCAATTGAAGCCCATGTTAGATGTGAAGGACATCTAACCTGAACTTCAATTGGAATTCCATAGAGCATATTATCAAGCCCATTATCACAGTTTTAGCGGTAGTTTTCTGCCGCTAAAGCAGCGATAATTTTATCGCCGGTCTTGATAATATGCCCCCAATTTACTCCTGATCTAGTATTGAGTACATCTATTAATGTTTTCAGGGAGAAACGTACCATTAAAAAGTTTGTAAGTACACACTAACTTGGAAATTCGCTGTTATTCCTCAATCCTTGCAGGTTGACTCACAAGGGAAAAGCTAGAAACCGACAGCTTAGAGTTATTTCCCTTTCTTTATGTTCACAGACAATTCCCTCCTTATCTCTACCACCCCTATGGGTCTCCAAGCAGAGCTAGATTCTTTCTCAGCTTTTTGATTGCATAGAGAGCTTAAATCCGGCCAAGTCCAAATATATGGTAACTAACCCACTTCTCTCTTTTAGAGGGAAGATGACCATTGAGGGTATCGAGATCGATGAGGTCAAACATTTTGACTACTTAGGGGTTCAGACTGTGTGACAACTTATCCTGGAGCCCACAATTTGCAAAACACAAAACTATTCTTAATCAGAGAGCAGCTGCAATGGGGAGGACATTCAAATCAATGTTTGGTAGTTCTGTGCCCCCTGCTCTTCAGGTATATAGGGTCATGTCTTTGTCAGCAGCCACTTATGGAGAAATATATGGGGATGTGATGATGTAACGTTCCTAAGGAGGGCAGAAAACAAATTTGTTAGGGCCCTATTTAATTTACCAATAAGCACTCCCCTCTTGCCATTGAGATTTGATTTTGCTCTCAACTTGCTGATTGCATTAAAACTAATGTTGTACTGGGTGAAGCTCTGGTCATCTGTGGAGTTGGCTTTCTACAGGGAACCCCTAGAAGAACTAATTGCATGTGATAAGGAGGCCCGTACACCATGGCTGAGACATATTAAGCATCTATGTAGGATGGTGAAAATGTTGAATTATGGGAGTCTCCCACTGCTATAACTAAATAAATTACCAAGAAACCGAAAAGTCATTAGTGGGAGTGTCTGTTGGAACAGATTTGGAAAGAACAAAAGGAAAGTAGTTTGGTAGGACACTTTTTTCTTCATAAATGTACACCCAGTTTTGAACCTTATGTGGACAGAATTCGGCCACTTCAGGCTTGTACGTGGAGTTTAGATCTGGTGCACTACAGTTAAAATCTTTGATATCCAAATGTGATAATCTGCGTGCTCCACGGTTTCTTGCCCTCACTGTCCACAACAGATAGAAATGGATACACACTTCTTTTTTTCTGCCCCCTGTACACCCTACCACAGAAAAAATGGATTGTTGCATTATGTAAAATCTTGGGTGTGAGACAGTATTTAGAGGTGCTAAAGTTTTTAAAGAGGATTTTTTAAACATTGACATGAAAGAGCAAATCACTGGAAAGATCAAAATACCACTGAAATTCAGGAGAGAATGGTTTAGCAAGCCACAAAGGGAACTGAAAAGTTCCATATGGGCCTTTTTGGAGATAAGAATAGCTTGGAAAAAGCTCAGAATAAACAAAGGAGTGCAGAGGGATTGCTAGCCCGGATTTCTATCAATACTGTAGAGCATTTATATTTAAGAATATAAGATCATTACTTAAAGAGCATTAGACCTACCCCATTTACCTGCAAGCAATGACACAACTGGAAGGTAGCTTTTTTCTATGCAAATTTGGGCATCCAAAGTTCTTCAAGAAGGTGAAACTGAAGGTACTATTGTCAGCCTCCAAACTATGGTACAAAATCAGAAGAACTTTAAAAATACCATATTACAGCAACTATGCCCCGATCTGGTGTTCTCCAGGAACCCCAGAGTCCCTGAAGGATAAGTTCACAATTCCCTTGATAGATGAGGGTATAACGAAAGGGGATCAGCTGATAGTGGAGAATACCCTAATACGATAGAACAAACTGTTAATAATGACTAATGGTACACTAAAGTATTACCAACTAATAAGTTGGGCTAAGTCCCTAGGAAGAATGACGAGGAAACAGCGACTTTGAAAGGAAAATACAAGGAAGCGTGGTACAAAAGAATGAAGTATCGAGAAGGTATTGGTCATTCATCTTAGCAGGGGAGGAAGACTTTATCTTATCTACAGAGATTTGGGGGAAGGATCTGCCGACGCTGGATATCCAAGAACTATGGCAAGTATCAATATGTACATTTTGGTATACCATTAAATCTGCACCTCTCAAAAAAACATTTATTTACAATGCACAGAGCATACTGGACGCCAAAGAAATTGACAAAGCTGAATACACAGTAGGTGAAATGCTGTCCCAAATGCAGAGAAGAGATGTTGGATAATATCCACATGTTTCTGCAGTGCCCCCAGCTCCAGAAATTTTGGAATGAAGTGGGTAAGATACTTATTGAGGTGATGGGCCAATACATAGAGGTAATCACTGATCTAATCATGTTTGTGACAGAACTCGTAGCGTATGAAAATATAAATTAAGTAATAAACAGAAACACCTGCTCTTTGTACTAATTTAATTGGCCAGATGCGAAATATGTATTTAATGGGCACTTCAGAATCCGCTAACACAATGGGAGTGGTTGGCATCGATCCAAAGGGTCAAAACACTGTATAGGATTGTGAGGCAAAGTAAGACAACAGGATTTTGGGATATCTGGGAACAGAATCATAATCCACAGGACTGAATTATAAAAGGTAAACAGGTGTCCAATGAATATGCACTACAGCAATAATCCGCAAGCAAGCGACCTGCACTCGTGGCTCCAGAATGCAGCTCTCCCCTCGGAACAAATGGGATAGTAAGATAGGGGTTGGTGGATGGTAGGATATTCCCCCTTCCCTGTGGTATCCAGGGGCAGATCCAGGATGGTGTAGTTAGAAATGGGACCCCTGATATCTCCTACTCTGTTTATTGCACAATGAGGACGGCAACAAAAAAAGAAAGCAAATCGTGTTCGCCGTTTCCAGATAATTGCACTGGGCATGGAATATAGGAGCAAAGGTGTTATCTACAACAAATCCCTAATTGTACGCAAATAGTACAAAGCACATCAGTCTGTTGTAATTGCCAAGCCTGTGTAATTCGGGAGGGCTAGGAAGTAGTTTTTCAAAATCGGAAATAACTTGGTTTACCCTGTACAGGACGATAGTGTTTGATTGACCTTCGCTGTTATTTGCTCTTATGTGATCAAATGTGATCTAAATAGTTTCTTCATCTAAATTGGACTTGGCATATCATAGTTTATCAAGTAATGCTGCATCATTGTACATATCTGTTTTAAAACATTTTAAGGAATATTGTATGGAAAATGGAAAATTAGATGGTATATATTCTAACCAATGGTTTCTTTTTTGGATGTTATACTTTTATGGCTTTTTGCGGAAATAAAGAAAATATTGATTGATGGATTGATTAATTGATTGACTCACATCGAAATTCCATACAGGTGGTGGAATTTCCACATGAGTATAATCCATTTATGAGTTCACACTCCCAGTGTTTCTGACTCCTCGGTCAACGAATCAGGAACAAACTCTTGCCCTCGTAAATGTCCAAAATTCAGGTCCAAAATTCACTTAGGTGCCAACATATACTTTTAAGAACCAGAGCCAAAGCATTTTCCAAGCCAATGGTTCTTCTAGAAAGCAAAAGCCAATATTTGAATTTTTTGGTTCACAAGAGTTTAATTTAGTCTTATTGTCAGATCGAATGTTAAAAACTCATAGACAAGAACACACTAGTAAAATATATCAGTGCAAGTCAGCACGACAATACATTAGCTCCAAAAACAATTATAATATGCCCTTTTAAAATTTGTAAAATAACATATCAATAATTTAATATAAAATATATTTTGCTTATAACCCAAATGTATCACTTGCTCTAAAAAACTGTATAACAAGCTATGAAGGCAGGGTGTTGAGGGGAGCAGCCAATATGCACAACCTGGTCAAACATGCGGCGTACAAAAATGTAGATACAGCATTGACCACAAAATTGCTAGTATCGTTTTTGCAAGTTGTTTATACAATAGTCCAATTAGTAAGCACCAGTACACAACACAAGGGTACAACCTACCTAAGTCTAGGGTTGGAATAGGCTAAACAAAAGAGCAACCAGTGTTCTTCCTTTTCTTTCTTGTAACAACATGCTGGTCAAGAATTAGAAGCAGACACAGAAGGCCACCAAGATGAAATAAAAACAGCGGTTGGTGAAATCCTGTACCTAAACTTTAAGTAATACAGTCTCCTGGGTGGGGGAGTAATACAATCTAGAAATACTTCTGCCCTAAAAACACATTTATGGAGGAGAAAGCATTTGGTCTGACTTTCCACACTGTCAGGTAGATCACTTAACTCTATGTACCTGGATCAAAGTTTGTGCTCCGCAACAGCTGCCTTAGGGGCATGGATAGATAACGAATGGTGCCACCAGGAGCTCAAGCCCAGGTCCATCAAAGACCACTTAACATATGCCAACCAGGGAATACTCTGGGATTGTTTGCAACCAACGATATAGTTGAGGACATCTCTGTATAATTTTAGTTCCTGAATACTGAAGATTTGAATTGAATCCGTAAATGGACTCAGAGAAAGATCAAGTCTTGCGGCAGTAAGAGAGTACCTCAGCCAAGATTCAGAAGGGCCCTTAAAAGGTTGTTTTGATATAGCCCCCTCAAGACGTATGGCAGTGGCTCCATAGATCTGCACTGTACAGTGCAGCACTCCTAATTTGGGTATTGTAGATTTCTACTGCTGGTGAAATGGGGTACGATGGTGCCCTTTCTTCAAACGTACTTAAAGCAGAAGCCCTGTATTGATCAGCACGCAGCTCTTAGTCATTTTGGATGTCCAAGATCCCAAGCCGGGCAATCTAATGCCTAGGTAGCCAAATTGTTTCACCCTTTCCAGGATATTTGGACCCCGTCATATGTTCTCTTTAAAGGTCCTTTTCTTGTATTAGGCCAAAGATTTGGGCCATATTTATGACCCATATTTATGACCATGCAACTTGGTGTAAGAGCGGAGTAATCCTTAAGTCAGACTTTTGAAGCCTCACAATGCCACTTTGCGTGACTTTGAGCAGGTCCAAAAATCTGAAGTAACACAACGCAGCGCAAAAGTGAGGCATACCGAGGAGAACAATCTTTACTTCTCATTATTTCCTCTTTCTTCATGTGCTGCATTCTGCAGCACACATAGAAAGAGGAAAAAGCCTCTCAGGGTTGTCTTGTGCAGGAAGGTGCCCCTTTCTGTGCAAAAATAACCCTGCCTACAACACAGGCATCCTTGCACCATGGTGCATGGGAGCCTGCGTTGGCTCTAACCTCCCAAAAGGGCGCCAGCAGGGACAGGAATGTGCCATATTGGATAAACATGACACATTCCTGCCCTTTCCCTGTGAACCAGGGCAGCGCAGTGGGAACCTTGCTGCGCAGCGACACTAAATTCATAAATTTGCCCCCTCACTTTCACGGTATTCATTTCCAAGACGTTCATGAGAGTCTTTTTGGTGAAAAACTGTGCACTGGATCATTGGAGAATAAAAGTGTTGTGACAAAAAGGCAGTGACCGACCGAAAAAGCAGCATTTTTATCAAGTTTTATTTTGTTTGCTTTTGTGAGAACTGACAACAGGAAAACGAATTCTTCATGTTACCAAATTTAGTGATATCATACAAGATGCAGGCACAGTTTCATAATTTGTTGCATATTATACATATCAGTAGCAGGGTATGAATATAGCAATAAACATGCTTGATTTGAGGGCTTGGTTCTTAATGAGGATATGAAAAGAATATATGATGAACATCCAGTGATCCATCCTGTTATCAGACCATCTTACTTAACTTTCAAACATCTAATTTTAGCAGATTTTGATTGTGGCAGTGACACACATGTGAAAGGCTAAACATGTATTGCTTGCGACAACCAATATTTTTAGTGATAAAGGGCATATATTTAATGAGTCCACTAAACAACCAAGATAGCAGAGTAGAGTGCCAGTCAACTGTTTGGCTGATGGTATGCACAATGTTAGGATTCAATTAGGCCAAGACAAGTAAGAGGGGGCATGCAACATTTCCAGGTGGTGAAACAAAAGACAAGGCTGCAGCAGAATGCTGACTAGAGACCTGCTGGTATTAAGCGCTCTACAAGTCACAATTAACATTAACATTAACTATTAAAAAACACAAATTACCAAGTTAGCAGCCAGACATACTGATATTGAAGAACCAGCTTGAAAAGAAGCTAGTGAGGGACCTTTAAGAAAGGGATGTGTAGGAAATGTAAGAGAATAAGTTGGTGGAGTGTACATCAAAGGTGGAGATAAAGAAGAATAGGTGGCAAAAGTTCATGAGAAAAAAATGAATGGAAATAAACAGCATTAGGTTGGTGCAGAAGGAGTCATTGGGCAAAGCACAAAAGCGCCAAGGAAAATCTACCAGAGTCACAAGAGTGTTGGACAGTGTTGGCAGCCTTAGGGCCACACAGTAAAGACAGCAATAGATATAATCTCCAAACCTATATTCTTTTCACAGTAGTGTCCTTTCAAGCCAAATGTTAATTAATACAATGCTGCCTCTACCCCTTGCATTTCAAAATGCTTACTTAAACCTCTTCACCAATACATAGGTGACCGAAACCTGCATTATTTCAAAAGGAAAGCTCTGGTATCGAAAAATGATACAAGAGTACCTTTGTTACACGCAAACAAAGTACACTGAAGTTACATAAGGAAACATGTTTATTATAATCATCAGTTCTGGAAACAAACACGATTGACAAAGAAGAATTTAGACACACAGCAATGAGAATATAGATGAAACACGTTGACAAAAGACTGAACAGGAAAGCTTGTTACAAAAGTACAACTAAAGCAGGTTCAGCTAGTGAAAACTGGTGGGGGATTCTAGAGACTGGCTTGCTGGAGTGTCTGAGTCGCTTAATCCTGTCCATTAATAACTAATGTAATGACCTTGACTTCACAGCGTTGAACTTCAGCTACCCTCTATCCTGCAGAGGCAATAATATTATAGATTAATGAGTATATATCTATTCATTTTTATTTGTTTAATTATTTAAAGCATTTTGGGCTAAAGTGCTGGACTTATTGCGTCATTTTATGAATACCTTTGATGTTATGCTGGTGATGATGCAAGATTTTGAAAATCATAATACACAACTCATTTACTGATTGAAAATAAGAAAAGCTGAAAGTACACTTTGCACACGTTAGACACATTCACACATGAAACTGAAAAAGCATGCTGTAAAATCTAAGATAAAGAAACAAACATAATACTAATACATATAAATGAGTTGTAATAATTAATTTCTTATGAACATATTGTTTATTACCGTTTCCTGATGAAAATATGTTGTGGCCTAGTGTTTCCAATGCTTTCTGTTAGAATGCACCATTTAGAAAGTTTGGTGCAAAAACGTGTAGAAACTAGATACAATCTTGAAATTTTGCATAATAATACTAGAGATTCTATAGTTTAGGAAAAGTGCAAGACGTGTTTGCTATATGAATTCAGAAAATTATATACTTATATGAATTTTGAGACAAATTATGTAGTAGGATATTCCTAATGTTAGCTATTTCTATGTAATTATATTTGGTGACAGTTCTACATATTCCTTATTCAAATTGATTGTATTGCATTATATTGATTTTGATTTAGAATTTATTTCATTTGAAAAACTTAATGCCAACCTAAATGCTCTTTTGAGAGTGCTTTTGTCAAATGCTGACTTTCCCCCTGACCTAATGCAATGGTCCATTTAAAACTAGTAAATTGTTACTTTAATTGTTCTGTACATGTATAATTTTCTTTTTTTTGTGTGTTGTAATTCTTTATTAGGTATCAAAAAAAAAGAACATAGCAGTGCGACAGGCACACATCATAGTACGTAAATGAGATCATACCATGGTAGATGCATCCAAGCTGCACTGGGGGTAAGGGAGGAGAAGGAGATCAGGGAAAGGAAAAGAGCCAGAGGGCGGGGGGGAGAGCGAGAGGGAAGGGAGCATAACAATGTGATATAGAGGAAAACTTCGAACATATCAGCACCATAAACATTGCAAGAAATCGAACATATTAATATGCAGTACTCTGACTCAGGACAGTGGACAGTAAAGGGGATGCCTCAGCCTTTCCCCCGGTGGTAGCTATACAATGGCCGCGAGTAGCGGATCTGCTTAGCAAGGGGAAGGAGGGGGGCTGTAAGGTGGTAAGGGTCTCCAAACTGAGGTGGAAATAGGAGGGGGAAGGAGGGGGTGGGAAGAGAGGGGAGTGGGTACCCCCTTGGCAGTTCTGGATTGAAGGAGTACTATAGGTCATAAACATCAATGACAGGTGCTGGGGGGCAATAGGGTGTGGTGAATGGTTCTGGGGGTCGTTATGATCTAAAGCTGGATACTGCAGAGGAGGCAGAGCGGGGTTACGTACCTAAGGAGGGTATTGCTACACTATGCGTCTAGTTGCGTGGATGTGACAGCCTGTATCGGATGGGGGAAGGACCAGGTGCCTGCCCACGTGGCCTGTGGTGGGATAAAGGAAGTGGTGGGGTTGGCAGGGGTTGGGAGAGAGAGGAAAGTGAGGTGTAGAAGGGAGAGGGCAGGGTGGGGGGAGGAATGATGAGGGATGGGGAGGGAGGGATTGGGGAGAGGGGAGGAAAAAAGGGGGGGACGATGTGTATAAAGGGAAGGGAGAGAGATGGATGTATGGGAGAATAATGGGGGGATTTGGAGGATAGTTAGCAATATCAGTGGGGAATGAGGAGGGTGAGGAAGCGATGAGGGACATGGGGAGTATGGGTAACTATGTCGATCTGTAATTGTCACCATTGGTCCGATGGTCCGGCAGAGTCTGATTAGGATGTTCGCGTTTGGTCTCCCGAAAGAAAGGGGGCCCACATCTGCGTGAACACCTCTGTCTGGTCCTGCATGCCATTGATAACTTGTTAGTGGGACGCTGTTTGGACTATGGCCACAATCCAATCCTCTTGCGAGGGGGGAGTGGGTGACCTCATTGTCAACCAATGGAAAGCTTAACTGTGGACAGTGCCCTGTGTAGGAGGCGGCATTGCAATCGGGTAATATCCTTGGACATGTATAATGTTTGACATTTCTAAATGTTTCTTCAACGTTCACCATGAAATATTCCTGTGGGAACTGGATTTCATCTGCTGCTATAGATTGTTACTTTTTATATCTTTTTCACCAATGTTAGGCCTATGTGGACTTCCAAATCTCTCGTTTCTCATGACTAGCCAGGGAAGAAATCTTACTCTGCGAGTGTCCTAGGTGACATTATGCAAATCTGAATATACAACTGTTTTTTCATGATGGTTTAATGCTACTTCACTGGAACATTGTTAGAAACTTTATATGAAAGAAGAAACCCCAAAGGAGGGTGTTGGGCTTGGCCCATTTTGCAGGGTTGCCCCCAAACTTTTTGCTTTTTCCTCCGATTTTTCCTTGCCTGTTTTTTTTTACTATATAGTCTGTGCACTTTACCACTGCTGATCAGTGCTAAAGTGCATATGCTCTCTGTGTAAATTATGATGATAGTTGGTTATCCATGATTGGCGTATTTGATTTACTGGTAAGTCCCTAGTAAAGCACACAGAGTGTGCCAGGGCCTGTATATCAAATGCTACTAGTGGGCCTGCAGTACTGATTGTGCTACCCACATTAGTAGCCCTGTAATTGTGTCTCAGACCTACCACTGTAGTGTCTGCGCGGGCAGTTATGAACTGCCATGTCGGCCTGGCAAGGGCACACACTTGCTAGGCCCTAGCCTTCCCTTTCCTTACATGTAAGACACTTCTCAGGGGGACTCAAGGTACCCCCATGGGCAGGGTACAGTGTATGTGAAAGGTAGGAGATGTACTGATGTGTGACATATGTCCTGATAGTGAAATACTGCCAATTTCATTTTTTCACTAGTGAAAGGCTATCTGTCCCATAGAATAGCATGGGAGATATTTTGTAATGTCTTACAAGTATAACTTTCCACGGTGACAAGATAGAGAAATAAAGTTTAGGCTCTCTGAATTCAGAATTAAATTACACATCTGTTAGTAAAGATTGCTTTTAAATTGTGTGTTTGAAAATTGCACTTTTAGAAAGTAGGCATTTTCTTGTCTAACTATCCCTTGCCCCTGGATAGGGCCTGTCTCCATTGCACAATGCTGTCTCCACCCCCTGTGGTCATACTGCACCAGTTTGGACAGAACTGGTTTAGACTGGGCTCAGAAACCTTTGCACAAAGAGGAAATAAGTAGTGGACATTAAACCCCAGAACTTTAGATCACTTCTGGACCTAAAAAAACCTTTGGCAAGAAGAAGAGCTAGAGAGCTGTGAGGATGAGTACTGCCCATTTGCTGTGTGGGGTTGGCCTGCAGTTGCTGCTTCTGGCAAGGAAAGGAAAAAGACTGGAACTTTGCTGTGAACCTGCTTCAAGAAGAATCTCAGAGGGCCTGTGTGTGCTGGCCTCCTGTTCTGAAATCTCAGGGACACAAATACTTCACCACCAGCTCACATGAACTCTATTGCTGAGAGTTCTGACCTGCCAGAAGGTGCCTATTCCAGTTCTGGGCCTCTGGAGGTTGTTCCTGCTGTTGGGAGCTGGACGAAACTTGAAAGAAGCAAGAAAAGCAACTTCCGACTCCAACAGTGATGCCGGTGTGATGCAGTGACCTGCCAGCATCTGCGTCCTGTTATCACGGTGCCAATAACCGCTGAGGGTGACTTTATGAACTCGCTAACTTCGCATTGTCACCGGAACCGACACCTCACCCCCGACACAACCGACTTGCCCTGTCCAGAATTTTACACGTCTCCTCTTCGCAGACACTACGCCTTGCCCCCCCTATGGCAGCCAGGAAGCCGGCTTCAAACTCGGCACCGAAGCCTCCCCTCCATGGCACTGTGCATCCACATAGACTTCGTTATCCAAAGGTACTGTTTGTTTGGGGGTCTGTGTGACTACGCGCCTGACTCTGCGCACCTCTGGTCGGCGCCGTACTTTGGATTTATTGCTGTCACGACGACGCAACACCCCAGGTGCAGCTATTTGATTTCTACAAGTTTTATCTTGGAAATAACAGTTTTTAAGGGCTATTTTACTACATGTATGTTGGATTTTTGTTATTTTGGTCTTGTTGAGTTTAGATAAAGATACTTTATTTTTCGAAACTGTTGTGGTGTCCATTTGAGACGTTATCTCTGTATTACTGTGTGTTGTGAGTACATATACTTTACACATTGCCTTTGTGCCAAGCTACTAAGGGGGTGAGCAGGGGTTCTCTAGAGTGTGTATCCCTTACCCTGACTAGAAGCAAGGGTCCCTACTTGGACAAAGGTACTTACCTCTACCAACTAGAGACCCCTGTTTCTAACAGAGGGGCAACATCATACTTTTCCTTTTCCTTGTGAGAGGATGCTATGCTGATCATTTTTTGAGTACCATCCTTTACTTTTTGACTGCTTTGCTGAGGCTAAATTCGGTAGGTGATGGACTGAAACCTTCTTTGCTGAACCATTTAAATTTCATTTTCTTTTATTTCCCTTTTCCTATGTTAATGGACTTGCTCTTAATGGAATTAAAATCTAAATCCTTTCCCGTTCTTCGTTGGATTTGATCTGTTGGAAAACAAACTATTCTTCTGCCTTAATGGTGGTGGGACTCTCTAACTCCGTAAAATTGTTTTTTTGTTTTTAATAACTATCTGATAAAGCCTGGCCTAAATATA
Organism: Triturus cristatus; assembly: GCF_964204655.1. Taxonomy (NCBI): domain Eukaryota; kingdom Metazoa; phylum Chordata; class Amphibia; order Caudata; family Salamandridae; genus Triturus; species Triturus cristatus. The sequence goes on from NC_140588.1 coordinate 116,504,484, forward strand.
TGATGCTTTATGCAAGCTGTAATATTTTTATACGGAAATTCTCAAAAGGTTGCTCATAGCAATGAACTTTGAATCGTTAATACAATAACCAAATTCATCTAATATCTGTTCAAGTCTATTATTGAGTCATGTTGGCTCTTCCATTTAAACTGTGCTGTTTACCAATGATTTAAATGTGTTCTAGAGAGAAACAGTGAGCTCTGTCAGAACATCAGGTATTCCTTTTTTTGTTTTGTGTTGCTGTTGCAGAGCTCTTAGTCTGCATAATTCTAGTCCGACTTAACTTCTTCATGGGTCGTCCCATTGCAATTCTTTATTTCTACAATATTCTTTTAAGAATGGTATACCTAAATCTGGTCTCAAATGTGTGAGTTAGCTGTCAATTAATGATCTTCATTAAGGAGCAAATGGAGATAGTAGCATCACATGGGGGAAAAAGAAGGCTCAGTAACATTTTTGAGCAGGTTCCTAATTTGACAAGTGAATGGAAGAGGTAATGTAGCCAAGAAGGTTAAGACAAATTGACAGAATACAATGTGGTAGATGAGATAATTATTGTGGGTAAAACATCATGCAAAACACAAACTGAAGACTGATGTATGTAATGAAAAGACACTAATTTGGACAGTGGTTAATTTATAAAATCCACATAACCTGTAAAGCTTTTGATGAAAATTGAAGATTAGCCCTAATATTTCAAATTAACATGGAATTTGAAAATTTGTATGATTTATGATTGCTTCATATTCTACTTATAAAGCTGAATTAAAAATAGCTTCTAAATGAGCAGATATAGTGGGGGAGATAAAGGTTGATAAAAAATCGATCTATACATGCATATAGCTCTGAAGTACAGGAAGATAGAAGAATATTATTGCTTTAGAAGGCTACAGAGGAAAATAATGTTTCGGCTTGAATGCATCAGTTGCAGAAAGATTAGAATGAGATGAGCAAATTAAATTATTAACTAGAGAGAAAGTTAGACAATTTGAGTATAATCAGCAAAAATAGGAGCATTCAAATCGAAAGAAGAAATGAAAGACCCAAAAGCAATAATACAGATATAGGGTATAAATGGATCCAGTACTGATACTTGGGCCTATGTATGCTCTAGAAAATGTTAAATTAGGGCCTTTAGAGAGATAGAGATTGCAAAACAAGTGAAATAGAAAGGAAACCAGCTAATACAGATTCAAAGAACTCTAAAGAGAAAAGAAAGGCAAAAGGTGTAGACTGATTAATAACATCAAGAGTCAAACAATGGATTCTTAAATATCAAATTAAAAGGCAGTTTCTTGTGACCTGTCTTGTGTGGGTTGTTTACCATTACAACTACAATGCACATAATGAGGAGAAAACATGAGTGGATGAGTAACCCAAGTGATCTGGAGCTCATAGCGAGCCGTGAGGACCTCACCATAGATCTAGCACAGGCCGCTGAGCTCAGTGCCTTATTTACAGTGGAAGAGGTTGAAGAAGCGTTAGCGAAAGGAAGTTGTAAGAAGGCCAAAGGTCCAGATGGAGTCCCATTAGACCTATTCAAAATAAATATTAATCTTTGGGCTCCCCTGCTGACAAATGTTTTTAAATCAGTTGTAATTGGTCCAATCCCAACATCCTGGAAAGAGGCCATTGTCATACCTGTGTTCAAAAAAGGGAATAGAAATGACCCCGCCTGTTACAGGCGGATTTCCCTTATCGATGCTACTGTCACTGTAGGGTAATTTTTGCTCGACTGGAGACCTGGAAAACTAACAAGGGGATCATCTTGAAAACCCTATATGGCTTCCGTAGGGGGTTGGGCACTACAGAGCAATGCCTAAATTTGTGCCTGATTATGGGCAAGTACATGAGGCCGAGGGGGGGTTGTATCCACCTTGCCTTCATGGACCTGTCCAGTGCATTTGATACCGTTAACAGGGAGAAATTGTGGACGTTAATGGGAGAAATGGGCTTTGAAAAGGCACTGATCCTGCTTTTAAGAAGACACCATAAGATTTGGCCCACAGGGGGAAAGGACTAAGCCCATTGTCTCCACAGAAGGAGTTCAGCTGGGGTGCATTTTAGCTCCTTTTCTTTTTTTGATTTATACTAATGGTTTGGAAGCGTTTTTACTGTGAAAGAAAATTGATTTCCCCCATATTAGAGGCAAACCAGATAAGCTACTTTTGTGTGCGGATGATACCGTGCTCATGGCCTTGACGGCCAATAGCTTACAAACATCACTGGATGCCTTTACGGATTTTATGTCGGCCCTTGACCTGAAGGTCAACTTTTCAAAATCTTATATAATGGTATCTGGTACAAAAGAGACTAAAACTCAAAGCTTTACTGTAAGGGGCAAGGTTATTGAAAAGGTGGAAACCTTTACATATTTGGGGAATATGTTCAATAAGGAGATGAAGTGGGAACCCCTGGCCACGTCAAGAGCTCAGCAGACAAGTAGAGTTGTGGAGAGGCTGTTTAGGTTTGCCTGTAAGTTAGGCCACAAGCCAGTGCCTGAACTTGTTATTTTATATAAAGCAAAATGTTTATCGGTTGCGTCTTATGGGTCTACCATAAGCATCGCCTGTTACAAGCGGTGGAAAATAAGATTATAAAAAGAATATTGATGATTCCAAATAGCTCTGCCATTCCTTTCTCCCATCAAGAACTGAAGATGGAATACGTAGAAGATCGCATTGACATTGCCTCGCGCTGCTCTTTTGGACCAAAATATGGGTGTCTGAAGAGTTACTGTTCTCCAGGCAGATTATTGAAGACTGTATTAACTTGGATAAGTCTTTGAAGATCCCCTGGCTCCATTTTGTGAGGGAGAGGTAATTTGAGATTGGTTTGGGCAAGTACTTTGACACCCCAACGAGTATTCCCACAAACGCTAAGGTTAATTTAAAAGGGGTGCATCTCGCCTGGGCAACTTTGCGTCATACTCAATTGGAGGCGACAGGTCCCAGTTGCTTTTTTACTCCTAAACAGCAATTTTACTTATCCTTCACTACGAATATTCAGACACGTTTCTTTTTTCCAATATTCCGCTTAGGCACTCTGCACTTTCTAGTGGCATTTCCTAGACAATCTGGGTGGATGGACAATCTCATTCCCTGGCCTTGTGACATCATGGCAACCCAGAGCACACAGCACTTTATTCTTTTTTGCTCACTTTACAAGGAACCAAGGAGAAGAATTTTGTCACCACTACTAAAGAACATTCGTCCATGTACATATGTTGAGGGGTTCAAATCTGTGCAATCATTGACCGGTTCTGCTATTTGTAGTGCGGTGTCAAACTTTATGAAATCTGCAATGGCTATTAGAAAACGTTATGATTTACAGTAATCGCATGGGAAGGAGAAATACTTCTTATGGTTTAATATTAACCAATATGAATTTTTATGGCAGATGATGTATCTATTTTACATGTGATTTTGTCTGATTAACAAGGATTTTTTATATTTTAAAATGTACTGTCTGCCTGTCAAACGTATGTGGTCCTGGGGTTGAAGAAAGTTATTCTTGACTTGAGTGGATGAGTAGTTAAAATGAGTTTTAAAAATGCATACTTTATTTAAGACAGGGTAATTGTGAGGTGGAATATTAGGTGTGAGAAAAGGATTATTCTATTTCATGTAATGAGAGCAATACCACTTTAAGGCGGGAGTGTAAGTGAAAATAATGTATGTGCACTTTAGTGAGAAGCTGGAAATGATATTACACAGAAATATTATTTGAAAGAGAAATAGTTGCCTTTTCATGGGATAGAATGTGTGCAATTTATGATTCTGAAAGAGTAGAGGAAAAGACAGTTTGGGATTGAAGGGGGAGATACAAATGATTAAGGAAGTAGTGGTTATGATGGAGCTGGGTGGACAGAATTCATTTCAGTTTAGTAATAAAGTATGAGGCAAAATCTCAAGAAGACAATATACCACTTACGTCCCCGAGGATAAAAAGGACGAGCCATATTTTTTAATCAGAAAAACAAGAATGTAAAGAGAATTGTTTTTAAAGAGGTAAAGGAGTTTGTCTCTTTAGAATCTTGTGAAGAAGCTCATCAAGGTTTATAATGTTAAATGCTCTTATTGTGAAAGAAGTGTATAGTTTTCTAAAGCCTGGCATGAGATCAACATCTTGTTTCCCATATGTTTGAACCATAAAGATTCAGCGGGATCCCCATGACAAGCCATTCAAAATAATGTATTATTTCTGTCCTATATAGCAGATGTTAGTGAGAACACCCACATTTTTCCTGTACCTGAAGACAGACAACCTTAGTTATTTGTGTAGTACCATGGTAAAGTTGCACAAAACAATTGAAGTGATCTTATATTTCAACAATTCTACTCAGTATCCAAAAATCAACATCTAGTAGATAGTAATAAACAATACCTTGTGACCCCCTACATGTAGAATATGTTAAAGGGAACAAAAACAACTACTAGCTTCATTATGTTATTTAGAGGGGCAACAATAATAGTTCAAGCACATTTAACTGTATGAAAGTCAACATAACATAGCAGCAATAATGAAAAGACACAAGCAGAATCAATGGAACTGCTATAACCCACCCAAAAAATACGTGTTCAATATCTGTGAAAAGCACAGCATTGTAAAATATTTTTGAAAATCAAGATGTATTCCGAAAGCATCACCCTTGTCAACAAGGAACAGCAGCCCATTGCCCCAGTTATTATGTGGCTTGCCTCTCAGCTGATATGAACCCACATGTGAAGGTCCATCATGAAAATTGTCAATCTGTCCATTTCCGTGCAAAACATGTGTCCATGGCTCCAACCATGTGTTATGTCCTTTACACCTCCACAGTGACTTGGGGAATTTCTCAGAGTGTTAAATGCCAGTTTGAAAAACTCAGTCTGACTAATGTTTGCAAAGTGATGTCTTCCTTGAGTGCATCATCCATCAGGAACATCAATAAGAATAGGACCATGTATGTTTCTGCTCAGTCCTCAAGGGTTTTGGTTGCAGTGGAAAAACAACTTCATGCCATTCATAGCTATATTATTAAAATAAAATGTAAACTGTCTTCGGTCTACTGGCATTGAACAATGGTTACATTTCTATTAAAAGAGTACAGATTAACATGTGATTGGCAGTTGCCATTGCATGACCTTTTGAACATTTTAAACTGGACTCATAATAAGAGTGTGTTGATTTCTACCCCCCACTTTGACCTGTCTCTGTTCTGTGACATTCTTATAAACAGAATAATGGATAGCTGTTGTGCCATGCATTTAATGACGGTCCTCAGATACAAGCTAAACAGCATTTTCATAACTTGTTTATTTTCTGGCATAGTCTTTTCCGTCAGCTCAAAAGGGCAACGTGAAAATTATCTACACCTAGTTTAACAAGTGAATGAATGAATAAATGGGCTAATATTTAAAGAGCAACCAGCAGCCCAAAAAGGCAGCCTGGTGTTAGCCAAATAACTCACAACACTTTAAGAGCACACAATCACACTTCCTAAAATAATTTCTTGACTTAATGGAACAAAGAGGGAGTTCATACCTAGCTTGAGCTGCTAGCTAGGAAAATGACCTTTCGCCCTTTCTTTGTCATTTAAACTTTGGAATTTTAAAGAGACTTATCCTGGGGGTAATTTGGCCCAAAACCATATAAGGCTCTTTGAGCAAACGCCAGTGCCCTAAACTTGATACGTTTTGTTACCTGCAACCAGTACAGCCTTCTGAGATAATGTAATATAGAATAGAACTGTGGTAGTCCAAGAACCAGACACGTTATTGCATTTATTGCATTTGACTATACTGTAATCGATTTAACGTAACTGGAGAAACAGACACAGACTGTTAGCGTATTCAAGTCTGGACATAATTAAGGCATGTACCACTTATTAAGTGCCTCAAGAGGATAAATGCTAATGCAAAAAGGGGACCCCCTCTGAGAGAAAATAGAGGTCAGGGAGAAGAGGGGAAACAGCAATAAATATAATAAACAATGAAGCTCCCTCACAACCTATATTTCTTTTATCTTAAGGATTAAATCTAGTATGGGTTGAACTGTTATATAAACAAAAACATCATTAATATAAGTTGATAATTAGATTTAAACATTGTTATTTATTTTTCTCCGTTTGATATTCACAGCAATTGTATCAAAATCCATTAATTTATCTCTTATTTCTTTATAAATCAAGTTTTTCTTTTTATACATTATTGTACATGAACCAATGCATTAAAGGCTTATACAATTTAAATGCAACACAGTGCTCTGGACCCCTGAATGAAATCAAATATACAAACAAATCTAAATTATCAGTCTCACTCAATCAAACCTAACAAACTCACACATAACCCAAACATACATACACATCTGGGTCAGAGGGAGACATAGAACTTCAAGGTCTCCACGACCATGTTGGATGAAAATGTTCAACAAGGTCTGTTCAAACAAGGTCGACGCGCGTTTCAGTGGGGTATAACGGATGGTAAACCACCTTCCTCAGGACCTTCCCAAATAGTATGGATTCACACAACAACCAAGGGGTACAGATAATGATAATATACAAATTGTTCTCCAATGAATATGGCATGTAAGGCGACTGTGATGTTTTCCAACACTGCCCTGTTGCACCTGAGCGAACTAATACACTCTTGTTTGCTGTTACTCTATACAGCCTTTGCTATGTTCGAGACATTATAATTTGGCTGTCACCATTTGTTTCCTGTGCAAGGCAAGTGTAGCGTCGACTCGGTTATGTTTTGTCCGGGGAATTGAATCAATCTCGTAATATGTCGAATTTCCCGTGATGTATATTATTACATACTGCTTCAATAACATGTTTTATGTCCCAAGTCGCAGTTCATTGCAGCTCCAGCTGGACCGGCAATATGCAGCCTTCAAGAGGAAAAATGTCCAGCACTTTTTCTGAGTTTTCAAAATTGAAAAACTCAGGCCAGTAACTGCCAGTACTTGGAGATAAAACAACATCTCATTTTCAAATTTGAAACCCAGATTTCTATCAGTGGATACTGGACATAGTGGAGTAGGCAAGCCTCCAGGCCACCAATCAGAGACTGAAAGGTTGGAGAAGCTCTCTTTACGGCTAAAAAGAAGGGTCTCTGTCTTATCAGAATTGCATTTACATAAACTATTATGCAGCCACTGGATTACTTTTTTTTACCATAGCAGTCCATCAAGAAAACCATCAGGGTTTCATCATCATAGGAGATTACTTAATTACAAAAGATTCAATGTTGTAAAAGAGGGCATATCGACATTGAACAGGGTAGAACTCAGTGAAGTCCCCTGGGGGATGCCACAATTGAGTTGTTTCTTGCCTGATGAAAAATTAAATAAACTGACAGATTGTTGTCTGCCTGACAAAAAACTGAAACCATCTAAGTGCTGAGCCACAAATGCCTAACTCAGATCAGCGCTGAAGGAGTACGGGATGAGATATGATGTCAAAAGCAGATGAAAATTAAAGAAGAATGAGGGATGCTCTCTCCTCTTTACAAAGAGTGATTTGATGTAACCAGAAACTTTCAGCACAGCTGATTCTGTGCTGTAATGTGTCCTGAAGCTGGATTGTGAAGGAAGCAGAAGACCTGCTAGTTCCAAGTAGTCATATATTTGGGCATTACCTGGTTTTTCTAAACTCCTCGTAAGAGTGGAAAGCAGAGAGATAAGATGAACATTTGACAACATTTCTGGATTAGCTGAGGGCTTTTTTAAAAGGGGCAGTGCTGGATAAGTCACTTCCACCAGCACACTCAGGAGCAGGGATCCGATGGAGAACTTAATTTGCAACTAATTATAGCAAGTTTAGATTATTGAAGATTCAAACTTATAAAATGAGGAGTTGGATGAGGATACCGAGGCTCAAGGGAGTACCTCAAAGAGACTTTCCCCTATTATGCAAGATATCTCTCATAGTGAACATTTTGTTTCATTTGATGGTACAGATGGATCAGATGATACAATTCTAACAGAACCCTTCACTCCTTGCGAATGAAGAAGGTGGTAGTCCCTAAATTCAAAGCGATACCTGGGGTGGGCGAAGCTTTTTTTCTGTACAGCCAAGGGCAGGAATCAACTTCTTTTTCACATTCGAGCCTCCCCAGATTTGTTCTCTTTCAGGAAAGCACTGAAAACATGGCTCTTTATCAACTAGACTAATCTTAGCTAATTTATTATTGCGTCCATAGATGTTTCTGAGCTAGCATCAGGACAACCTCAGGTAGCTGTTGTGCTTTATAAGTTCATTTAACATAACATGACATAAAATTCGCGAATGGCAATTACATTTACGGAGTTAGCTCAATCAAATGAAAATAGTGATAAGTCATCAAAAACTAAAAAGTGAATGGGACTCAGCTAGACTATCAAGCTGACCATGCAAATATGTTTGCAAATGAACATGATTCTTTATCCAGAAATCAATATTTGGTAATTACTCAACTACAGGACACTGATGAGTCAGACCTTTTTGGCCATTAATTCATTGAAGCAGGAAGATAACACATATCAGACAAGGAAACAAAGGCATGGTTTCAGACCAAAATAAATTAACATTGTTTATGCTAGAAGGGAAAGAGTGAAAAGGAGGGCTGAAACTATAAGCTGGAAGGGCGGGATCACTGACACAATATTGTGGTAAACAATATCGTTGACAAAAATATTGTGTCAAAATATCATTTATTATATTACTGTACTCCTATACTTATAATTATAAGTACAAAAAATGTTGGAACAAAAAACATCACTGACACTAATATCATCAAAAAATAGACACAAATATTAATTTGTTTAATATAAAGAAAGTTTAAAGTAATAAATGTTAAATATTTTAATAACGTGAATGCACTATAATGTTAAGTATCATATATAAATACATACTTATATAAACACAGACACATATATAAGTTTGTATTTATATAAATATATATATAAATATTTACATACATATGCATATATATATATATATAGAGTGACATAATAAAATATCGATTTTACATATTATTTTTCATATTTTATATGTATTAATATGAAAATATATATATTTGTATATATATATGTGTGTATATATATATATATATGTATATATATATTTTGTAAGATTTACATTTTAATAACACAAATATATAATGTAAAATAAGTATTGTTATTATGTTGCACTATATACCTGTGTGTGTCTAAATACAGTTAAAGTAAATCCATAAAAATATAAACAATTAACCAGAAAAAAAAAAAATAATGTCGAAAATGAATAAAATATTAAACATTGAAACATCCCAAAAACGAATTTACAAAAAAATATAAACATTAAAATAAATTATATATTATGAAAACTACTGGAGTCTAAGAATATTAAATATACTATGTCCACTCCAGTCTAAGCAACAGTAAGGAAAACTTTGGATTACAGAGGGGCGAAATTTACTATTCCCAAACCTGTCTACATAACAGTAGGGAAAGAGTTGGGATTTGGAATATTGGTAAAAGCGTTGGATTTTGGTGGGGCAAAATGTACTATTCCCACTCCAAACAGCACAATAGTTGAGAAAGTGTTGGACTTTGAAAGACTAAAATGTACTATTCTCACTCCAGTCTGTCTAATAGTAGGGATTGTGTTGGATTTCGGAGGTGGCATTTACATTTCCACTCGAAACACTACAATAGTAGGAAAAGTGTTGGATTTTGGATGGGTGAAATTTACTATGTCCACTCAGGGAAGTAGTGGGAATAGTGAACTACAAAGACGTTAATTTTAATATACCTACTGCAGTCTAAGCAAGAGTTGGGAAAATACTTCACTTTAAACACATTTCATATATGAGGAACCCAGAGAAAATATAACCTCTTAATAAAAAAATAATATTAACATAAACATATGTGTGTGTGTTTAAAAACAAATAAAAATCAATTTACATAATTACAATTCCATATAACATTAATTAGCATTTATTAGAAAATTGTTATTCAATTATAATTTACCTAATTTCCCACCCTGTACCCTACAATCCTAGAAGTCTGCACCTTAAATATAACAAAAAAAATAGCTATTCCATACCTTAAATATGTAAATCAAATAAAATATTTAATTAACAATTAATATTAATTGTAAATTAATTGTTATTTAATTGTTATCAAATATATACATATATATAATGATTAAATATTCCATATTTTACATAAATACAAATCAATTAAATGATAAATCAGCATTTATTAATAAACTGTTAAGTCATTATTACCTAATTAATTTCTCACCCTATACTCACCCTATACTCCTACAAACCTAGCAGCTCGCAAATGAAATATAAGTAAAATGAATAAATGAATAAATATTCCCCATAATTACATAGTTATTAATTAATTAATTTCCAACTCTAGCAGCCAGAAAATAACATATAATGGAAATAAATCAGCATTAGATCAATTACATAATAAATATCAAACATATAATTAAATGAAATGTATAAAAATACATCTAAACTATTTATAACCTAATTGACTTCCCACCCAATCACCCTAAAAACCCATAAACTCACTGCAACACTATAACATACTATTAAAAACTGGTTACAAAAATTCCAAATCACTTAAAATTATAAGCTATATTTAAAAAACCACTTATTAACACTTATATAAACAACAGTAACACAAAAAAGTATATATCAAAGAAAACATATTTAAATAATTAATAAACAATATGTTTGACCACTATGTTAGTGAAAACGATGTTAAAAATTGATATTATTTACAATGATATTTCTTACCTCAGAAAACAATATTTTTGACTACGATATTTCTGCATCACAATATTTAATTTCCAATATTTCTGTCTCCCGAGTTTTTTAAATCAAGATTTTGTCTAAACACCAGCAGGGCGAATCAAAAGGATGTAGACATGTGCTCATAAGATCTGCTATATGAAGAAGTATGCTCAGTGTGGTTATAAGAACAAATTCTCCATGAGAGGTCTAGGAATAAGGTATCTACCTTGTAGTCTTTAGAGCGCCAACACACACACAAACGTACACAATCACACACCCATGCCCCCCACACACACACTCTCATACAGTGGCATTATGCATATGCATAAATGCACAACTGTACTCTAGGTGCTACATATAAAACACCTGTGCTACCCATTCCGTTAACTATTATCAGGTAACAGGAAAGAGCGTTCTTAGTCTCTTTCACTGCCATTGATGAGATAATCTGAGTTCTTGGAAACAAAATACACTGCTTAGTGAGCAATTTAAAAAAGTTTCAAACCATAAGAAATTAAAGTTCACATCTCATATTAACATTTAATTAAATATATTATATTGCCTCTAGTCTATCATGCCTTCATTAGCGGTGCATTTTTATGTGGTTTGTCTCTACTATGTCAGGTCAATAATTCAGTAACCTGTGATTCCTCTCATGATTTAAATAAAAAAACGACCTTTGGGTTACTCAAAAGAAGTATCTTCAATAGACCTAAATGACTATCCCCTACCCATTTGTTAGCTAAAGCTCACTCTTATATAGTTTTTAGTCAATACAGACCAACATTTTGTGACGGAAGGCTTCCTGCATGTCTGTTGGCACTAAAATGATCACTGTTTTGAAGTATACACAACATGCAGTCAGACAGACTCCAGTCAAAATATAAACACCAATATATAAAAATTAATGCAACACTAGACATCACACCACAGAGCAACTGCAAGCGAGCAGTGTATTGAAGAAATTCTGTCTTGAGGCATACCTTCCAGTACAAATATCTAGTGTATAAAATCTTCCACGTGTAAGCTGCCTTAAATTTCACGTTGTGTATGGAAATATCATGCATACATGCCAACAGCCAATATTTAAATACATGAAAGTGGGAGATTTTTATTTTTGTTTTTAAGCAGAGGGAATGTATTTTCCCCATTGCCTTATATTGCAGCAGATGCCATTTTAGGCAGGAGACACCTAAATTAAAGTCATTTCTGCTTAAAAAATCCAGAGTCTCCCACCTGAATTGGGTCTGTAGGCATGTATGTGTCATGTGATTATCCACTTGCCTCATGCTTGCGCCTAGTTTCCTTTGACAATAGGGGTCACATTTTCCAAACGTTCACACAGCGCAGCCAACCACCTTGCTGTATGAAAGGGAAAGGTCAGGAATGAGCCATTTTAACATTATATAGCGCATGCCTGTGCTTTCCTTGCACTGGCGCACAATGTGCTGCCTTGTACCAATGCAGACACTATCATACCGTGGTGCGTTGTAGACAGGGCTGTTTTTGTGCAGGAAGGGGCACCTAACTGCATAGACAAAATCCTCAGAGACATTTTCCTCGTTCTATGTGTGCTGTAAACACACATAGAAAAAGAAAAAATGAATAGACATAAATATATTTACCCTTGCAATGCTTCACCTGGGGAGGTGTAGCATTTTGACGCATCCCCAGGTCTACCAGTAATGGTAAATCAGGGAATAAGCCAAAATCCATGGATGAATGCGTGGGAACACCCACAGTCTACCTCTGGAATACCTCACTGGGGAAAAGTAATGCAATGCAGCGATTTTCACTGCCTTAGTCTTACTTTGTAGTTGCATTGGCCTTATGCCCCATTTCCCCCAGGGACCTCAACACAAGATTTGAAGGATGGTTAAAAGTGAATGAAAATGGGCAATTTGCTCACCTCTAGGCCTTAAAAAGTGTTTATTCACTACAGGAAGTGATATATTGGTCATATACTAATGTTTTTTAATAGAATCCACACAATAAGTGTTCATGGGTCCTGTCACATGACATTTTTCAGAAATCAGGCTTCACAACAGGCACTGAGGAACAGGGTGAGAATTTATACTTCAGGTATTTACTTTAGAAGAGGACATGAAGGAAAAAAAACAAGACCTGTTACATATAAACATATTTAATTGCAGATTTCTACTGTGTTAAATGAACTTTGAAAAAATCAGTAGTAAAAACAGCTCTTTGAAATCTGCAGATACGATTTGTGTATAAAAATTTCCTAAACGCATCCTTTTGTTAGTTCATGTCTGATGCAATTGCAGTTGTAAAGTTCAGTGCAGTTCCACAGTGCCTTCTTGCAAGCACACTTTCCTTTGCAACCAGCTACTGCTTTGCAGCCACACTTGACAAGTGTGGTAGTGCCATTCACAATGGGTCCAGCACTGACTGTCTCTGTCCATTTTTCATCCACATCCCTCCAAAGTGGGTAATTCTACTGAGGTACTTCACATGTGGACCATATCACTGCTTGGTAAACAACACTCTTTGTATGTTCAAGAAGAGCAGACTGTGTTAGTAGGATGGCTTTCAATGTCTTGTTTTGCTGACCAAACATTTATCTGCAGGCTTTATTCACTGAATCCATTTGATTTGTTCTCTGGTAAAAGATTACGGGGATGCATGCAAGAATTTGGAAGCTGTTACTCTGAATGGCCACTACTATGAATGGATTCCTGGTAAAGTTGGAGAAGTCTGCTGTAACTTCTGGATAAGATTTCGAGGCCATCCATTCTGATTTCTTCCCTTTTCCAACGAACACCAAGACATTGTCACAGCCAGGAATGCTGTGAAACACCGGCAAAGCTGTGGAATTCTGTTTTCTCAAGGTTTGAACAATGACATTAGTGTGGATATAGGAAATGTTCCTCCCTGTATCAAATGCTACTCTGATATTAGCCTTGGAACATAAGTCTTGTAGCTGGTGAAACTTTCCTGTCAGAATCACTACAACATCGGTGTCCATAGTGCGGACCAAACAAGACACATAGCCTTGTTGAAGAGCATCTTGTACATGTAAGGCCTGTGTTGTATCTGCCTCTTTGTGCCTAGAGGCTGGCATGGATAGGTTACTGCCTTTTGCCAGAATGCCATAGCCATAAGTTGTCACTACTTCCTTGCCAGGGGGCATTCACTGCTCTTGATCTTCTTTGGCAAAGAAGGTGAACAACTCCTGTTTATTGTCTGCATCACACAAGAAGTTTTGCCACTGTCCTGGACTCTCATTTTGACATGCAACCTTTTTTCTCTTTCCTTTTCCTCTTTTCTCTCTGATGGATTATTTGATTCCACCTTTGCGATACCTGTCCCAGTCAATGTCCAACTTTCTTGAGCTATCAAGCTGCAGCGCTATGTAAGGTATGAAAACATCATTGGCATAGTCTTCAAAAGTCCCGACTCCTGCAGTTGGCAAAAGGAGGTGCACAACAGCAGCACCATCGAACACATTCACATCAAAGGAAGTTGGCACCTCTGTCTCAGCTGTTTCTTCTAAAAACACCAGTTCAGGTGCAAGACACTGAACGTTCACCTCTGTTGATTGCTTTTCTTCATCCAGTTCTTCCAAGTTGGCTGACAATGCAGTAGCATCATCAGTGTCATCGAAGTAGGTTTGGCGCTTCTTTCTCTGGTGTCTTTACCACACGTCATTAGGTCAGACTTATTCCCAAAACAAAGTTTTCTTTATCAGACAAAGGTGGTGAAATTAGGTGGTTTTCATGGCTGAAGAAAGTATTCATATCACACTCTCTGTGTTGTGCGATGATGTACAGTCTCGAGAAAAGGCTGACATCTGTCTTCAGACTGACAATCTTCTATGCTTGCTTGCCTCTGGTTTTTGGTGCAGGAGACTTGAGGAGTTGGATAGACTTCTTCGTAATTGTGTTATGAATAGAGCTTTCACAGTCAATGAGGCAATGGGGGCTCGCATGTAAGGAGGGTGGTGGGGGAACAAAATAAACAAGCATTTGCAATGCAATAGGTCTCGCATTTGTGCATGTTTAAGCTATTGGCATTGAAAATGACAATGCCTTTTATTTATGTTTTAATAACCAAAACATAAATAAAAGGCATTGTCATTTACAATGGCAATAGCTCAAACTTGCCTAAATGCGAGACCTATTGCATTGCCAATGCTTGTTGTTAGAGTATCCTGTCTGGGAGCTATTGGGAGCATCACACATAGATGCAATGGAGGGTAAACAAAGGCTCACATCTTATCGCTTCACAGGTACTCAAGAGAGAAATGCTTTTGACTTTGTTCAGTCCCTGCATATAAGAGATATGTATACACTGTAAGAAAGTCAGACGTGTCGGTTGCCTTAGTATTTACACAAATAACAATTTAAATACCATTATTTTGTTTTATTTATTTTATAGCACTTTATCACTACTCATGGATTACCTACCTCACTGTGCTATTTTAGAAGCATTACAATTTATCAACTGCAAATAACAAAATGATCTCTGTCTTAAAAGCAATAACCCACTTACCAATTTACATTAAATAAAAATCTGTCATCTACTTGTTGCTTAATGTGCTTTGCAGTAGAGATACCCTCTATGCTACTTTGATTCAAAACTAGGGCTAGGCAAAATACAGATCTCTCCAGCAAATACGTTATCCTCCAGAGCTATCTTAATATTATTATTATTCCCTCAGATTTAGCTGGCACACAAAGATCTCTGCCGCAGGCGCCTTAACCCCATAAGATATTTTTAAATACAGACATTGCAACCAATTAGGCAGAACAGGTTTACTGGCATGTTTCCCCTTGTTGCCAATTTCTTTACGGCAGGATTTTTAAAACAAATGTATAAGTTGAGGCCCAAATTTTGCATCAGGGTTGCGTCAATATTTTGGCACAACCCCAATGCACAATCTAATTTTTTTAATATTGTGTTGCACTCAAATGTACTCATGATAGGAGGAGCCTAGCGCGCATCCAAGATGGTCGCGTGAGCACAGGGCTCCCCGGACCCTTTCTGCTCCTCGGAATTTATCCTGAGAATATCCTGACGTGGCTTATGGAATCTGGGAGATAAAGACCAGCTGAGCATATATCTCTTTTCAAAAATCAAATCGGACCTGGGAATCCTGAGTTGTCGTCGTCGGAACTTTTGGGACCCACCCGACGGAGGTGACCGGGGTGAAGGTGACCCGAGGGGCCGGGCTGCAATTGAACAACAGCGGCTTCAGCGCGGTGCCAGCTGCCGATCCACCACTTTCGGTTTCGGTTTTGGACTTCAGGAGACCGGCGGGCGGGTGCGCTCGGGGTGGCGAGGTGCTTCCTGGGCCTCTGCACGAGGTTTTCTTCCACCTGCCACTAGAGTGCCTATCGCCTCGGACCCCCGATACCGACATTTTGTGGTCTTCTTGCTGGTGCCCTTACACCTCTTGATTGGAGGTCCCCTTGAGTGACCGTGTTCACATGGGGGGCAAAGGGGGTCCCGAGGGGCGCAAGACCAAGGCTCCCCTCCGCGGGGGAGCAGTCCAGAGCAATAACATGGACCGCTACACCCAGGGCAGGGGGTCCTCTGGCGCTGCTGGCCTCCCCTCGGATACTGCGGGGGGAGGCACGACCGCCTCTACGGAACTATCCCTGCAGGACATTATGGGTGCCATTGATGGCATTAGGGAAACCATCGCGACGCAATATGAGGCCCTGGCCCGTAAGATTGACACTGTCGCGATTGATGTCACACTGATCCGGGCCGACCTCTCCAAAACTAACGAGAGGGTCCAGGCTCTCGATACACGGACCTCCACCCTCGGTGCGGAGGTGTCGGATCTGCGGGCCGCGCTTGGAGACATCAGGGTGGTCAACGATCATATGGCCCGGCGGCTTGAGGACTTCGAGGGACGGGCCCGACGCAACAACATCCGCGTCATAGGTGTACCGGAGTCCTCCGACGGCCGCCCGGTTGACCTCGTGGTCGAGGAACTTATCCTGAAACAGTTGTCCCCGGCTGGCCTAAGTAAGTTCTTTGCCGTGGAGCGGGCCCATCGAGTTCCGGGCGGTCGGCCACGGCCGGGGGCCCCCCCGAGGCCTATCGTGGCCAAACTGTTCCACTACAGGGACCGCGACGCTATTCTGCAGGCCTCACGGACCCACGGCCCGGTTCGTCATGAGAACTCGACCATCAATTTTTATCCGGACTTCACGCAACTGGTCCAGAAACAACGGATGGGATTCCAAGGGGTGAAGCGTCGTCTCCGCGAGCTGGGCCTAAAGTATTCGATGCTCTACCCTGCAAAACTCCGAGTGGAACATGGGGATCGGACAGCCTTTTTTGACTCTCCTGTGGCCGCAAGTGACTGGTTGGACTCTCTGCCGGACGGAGGTGGCCGTCCCGGACCCTCTGCGGGCACCACAGGTGACGGGTCCCCTTTAGAATGACTTTTGGTCCTTGATTTTGCCGCTTTGCACTGTACGGTTGGGTCTTATTTCATTTGTATATTGTGTTTTACCAGGACCAGTGAGGGGGGCGGGTGGGGACGGGTCCCTTACCTCCTCTGGGGTCTTTTCGTAGAATGGGGTTAGTGGGGCGACAGGCACACTGCAAGTTGGGGGGGTTTTTCGGCCCGCAGGGGTGCAGGGTGGGGGGAGTTGGTCTTGGGGTGGGGTTGGGGGGGAGGAGGGGTTGTTTTGCTGTGTGTTTTTTGTTTACAGGGCGAGGTACTGATTTTTGTCCACATCTGGGAACGGTGCTGCAGGCTGGGGGACCCTTGATCTATTGGGGGGGATGGGGGGGGACGGGTTGAGGCTTATGTCATGGAACGTCAATGGGTTGGGGGACCGTATCAAGCGGGGTGTAGTACTGCAATATTTGCGTCGTTTGACTCCTGATGTGGTGTTTCTCCAGGAGACGCATCTGGTGGGCAATGTTTGTCATGCAATGAACAGGGGGGGATACCGCCTCGTGGCACATTCTGGTTTCACAACTGGTTCCAGGGGGGTGGGCATTCTCCTGCGAACCTCACTTCCGGTGGAGATCACTAAGATAGTCTCGGATGACAGAGGGCGCTATGTGTGTTTGATTGGGAGGTGGGAGGGGCAGCCCCTTGCCCTGGTTTCAGTTTACGTCCCCCCGGGCCTCCAGAACTCCACCTTCACTGACTTGGGTCGAATGCTGCTTGACCTTCCGGACAGCCTCCTGCTCATGGGCGGGGACTTTAATTCTGTGGTTTCGGGTGAACTGGATCGTCACCCACCAAGGACCCTCCCCGCTGCCCAGGCATGGCTGGGTGGGATGCTGGAGACCTTCGGCCTGGTGGATAGTTGGAGATTAATGCATCCGACCCAATGTCAATTCACCTTTCACTCGGGGGCGCATGGGAGTCTCTCTAGGTTAGACTACTTCCTTATGCCCGCGGCGCAGACTGGTCGGATTCGAGAGGTCAGGCACCTGGCGCGGGGTATCTCCGACCATTCTCCGCTGTGGCTTCTTTTTGACACCGGGTCGCGGTCTGCAGGGCGGATCGCTCCCATTAACCCATGGTACCTGCGAGACCCTACGACTCGTGACCGCCTGGTTAAGGCTATGGACCAATACTTCCTTGATAACGAGGGGTCGGTGTCGTCTGCAATGTCCCTGTGGGAAGCCTTTAAAACCGTGATCCGCGGACACGCCCTCTCCCAGATAGTGGTGGCTAAGAGGGTCAAGAGTGAGGCAGTGGTGAGGCTGGAGACTGACATCTCGGGGCTGGAGTCGGCCTTGGAGGCGAATGTCACTCCGGACGGGCTCCATGCCCTCAGCCTGAAACAGTTTGAATATAGGTCCCTGGTCACTGACGCGGCCAAAACTATGTATAGGGAGCAGCAGGGTCGACTGTACGACGCCGGGGACAAGGCGGGAAAGTTGATTGCGTGGCTGGACAGGAAGGAGAGAGTGAATCGTGTGGTCCCGGAGTTGCGTGCTGCGGATGGTGTGTGTGTGACGGAGCCGGATGAGATTGTGGAATGTTTTGCCGACCACCTCCGGGCTGTGTACTCCCCAGTGACTGACAGGGATGAGGACGACTCTCGCCTTCTACTGCGGGATATCGCCTTGCCCGGCCTGTCCGTTGAGGACCGTGAGCGGCTGGACGCCCCCTTGTCGGCGGATGAAATAGCGACTGCGATCCGCTCCCTTCGCTCGGGCAAGGCTATGGGTCCCAACGGTCTGCCCATTGAGCTATATAAATTGCGCCCTGACAAGCTTGCGCCCTTCCTCAGTCGCATGTTCCGTGAGTCTCTTGCGGCGGGTTCCCTTCCGGCCGACCAGCGTTTGGCCACGATAGTCGTGATCCCCAAGGAGGGCAAGCCGCGAGACCGCTGTACCTCTTACCGGCCTATTTCACTGCTAAATGCAGAGCCTAAGATCCTGGCGAAAGTCCTTGCCAATCGTCTGTTGAGCGTCGTATGCGATCTTATTCATCCGGACCAATGCGGCTTCATCCCGCATCGTAACACCGCCCTTAACTTGCGGCGTCTTCACGGCGCCCTTGCCAGGGCGGAGCTCCTCTCCGAACCGGCCGTGCTGGTTTCTTTGGATGCCACGATGGCTTTTGACACCATCGAGTGGCCATTCCTCTGGGCTGTCTTGGCTAAATTTGGCTTTGGGGAAGGATTTATTGGCTGGGTGAAGCTTCTTTACACGGGACCCATGGCTCAGGTGGTGGTGAATGGGCGGGTCTCTCGGCCCTTTGCCCTCGGCAGGGGCACGAGGCAGGGATGCCCGTTGTCCCCTTTGCTCTTTGCTCTCGCCCTGGAGCCACTCGCTGCTTGGCTCCGCTGGGAGCCCTCGCTTAGAGGGATCCGGTGGGCCCCGGGCTTCGAAGATCGGGTTTCGCTGTATGCGGACGATATTCTCCTGTATCTCACCTCACCGCGGCAGTCGCTCAACGTCCTCTTTGATGTTCTGACTTCCTTTGGGAACAATTCGGGTCTCACGATCAACTGGTCTAAGTCCTGCGTCTATCCGATTTCCGGTGGTCCTCCTCTCCTGCCGCCTCGGCTTCCGATCCAAGTATCTCTGAGCGGCTTTAAGTACCTGGGGATATACGTTTCGCTGGACCCGGTGGCTCGCTATGAGCAGAATCTCCTGCGTCCACTTCGGCGATTGCGAGAGGACACGGCCCGGTGGTGCAGGCTGCCCCTGTCCCCGCTGGGTCGGGCCGCGCTGTTCAAAATGATGTCCCTTCCCAGGTTCCTCTATGCACTCCAGAATTCCTTCGACGTCATCCCAGTGGCCTACTTTCGGGAGGTGGAGAGCCTGCAGAGGAGACTGGTGTGGGACGGGCGGGCGCGTATTGCTCTTGCTAAGCTTACTCTCCCCTGGTACGACGGGGGCATCGCGCTTCCCGACATTCGCAGGTATTACTGGGCCGCGCAGCTTTCGGCCATTAACCATGCCACGTATGCGCCTGGCCTGAATCCGGCGTATGAGATGGACAAGTTCCTGCTTCCCGTCGGGAACTATAACAGGGCACTTTACTCCCGCTCGGCTGGCCGGACCCTTACGGGTCCTACTAAGATTGCGGTGCGGACCTGGAGGGCTGCCACTGCGGCCACGGGCTGGAGTGAGCGACTGACATGTGCTACTCCTTTGTTTGCCTCCGATCGCCTGGGCAGCCTCTGGACTACGAAGGGGT
This sequence comes from Triturus cristatus, assembly GCF_964204655.1. NCBI lineage: Eukaryota > Metazoa > Chordata > Amphibia > Caudata > Salamandridae > Triturus > Triturus cristatus. Next base: position 116,524,896 of record NC_140588.1, read on the forward strand.
TTGACCAGTGGGACACGATTGGTATCAGCAAAGTGGGAGACCTGTGGCATAAGGGCGCGGTTAAGACTTTCGCGGTGCTTCAGGCCGAATATGAGCTTACGGACAGGGAGTTCTTCCGCTATGCCCAGGTTCGACACGCCCTGCTCTCGGTCTTTGGAGAGGGGACCAAGATCCCGGTTTCCTCGCCCCTCGAGGACCGCATACTTGACGGACATGTCCCTGACAGTACTATTTCTTTAATTTATAAAAAACTGATCAATCATCGGGCTGACCTCTTTGTGCGCCTTCGGGAGGCTTGGACGGGGGATGGGGTGGAATTGGACGACGAGGACTGGCAGTCTGCACTGTCGTCCCCCAAGGAGGTCGCCATTCCAGCCCGTCTCCGGTTGGTACAGCTTAAGATTCTTCACCGGGTGTATGTGACGGGTCCTCGCTTGGTCTCGATGGGATTTTCCGACGACGGGCTCTGTAAGCGGGGTTGTGGGCTCAGCGCCACCTTTCTCCATATCCTGTGGGAGTGCCGCGAGGTGGCGGACTACTGGCGCCGGGTCCATACGGTTATGGGACAGGTCACTGGGGTTGTGCTGCTGCCGGAGGTGCGTCGCTGTGTCCTGAATGTGTGGGAGCCCAATGATTATAGCGCGGCTCAGACTCGGTGGGCGGCCCTGGGGAACATGATTGCCAAGAGAGATATAGCGCAGCTTTGGGGTGCCCAGCGGCCGCCCACCGTGTCAGTATGGAAGGAGAATATGGACTGGTGTATGTTCAGGGAGAAGACTGTGTATGTTGCCCGTGGTAAGCCGGGGGCATGGGGCAGAATCTGGGGGCAATGGAATGCGTATCGCGGGGGTATCTGTACGCCCCTCCTGGTGGACACCGATATCGCCATGTCCCCCTGACCCTTGACGGTTCCTGGCACCTTTTGGAATGACTACATATGGACGTTCATTTCCCTTGGCCCCCCCCCCCCCGTCCCCAGCCTCCCGGTACTCCTTCCTTTTGCATGCCGCTTAATGGTCTGAACTGGAGTTCCCCGGAGGAAGCCTGACCTGCGCTGTTTGTCTTTATGCCTTGCCTTTTGTTTTTCTTTTAGTTTTTTGTGTATGTTGGACTTAAGTCTCCTGTTCCTTCACAACTATCCGGAGCCACTACGGGGCCGAGCCCCGGGAACCGACTGCAGCCTTGATAAATGTATATTTCATTCTGTACTTAGCGGCCGGCCCTGGTGGTTGTAGGCCCGTGCTTGTAATCGAATTATTGTTCAATAAAAATTTTTGGAAAAAAAAAAAAAAATGTACTCATGATAGACTTGCTCAACATATGTGAGGTCTTAAGATCTGATGTCACTTCCGGTAAGGTCATGGATTGTGATGCCACTTCCTGTGATGTCACACATGGTAATGTCACTTCCTGTGATGTTGCGCGCGGTGACACTAAACCACTGTAAATATGATAAAATCTCTTGAAAAAGTGTATTCCGTTAACACGTGGAAGCTTTAACATTAATAGGGTGCATTATAGCACTACACAAAGAAGTACTTATTAAAAGTGATAGTTTTGTACAACTGGTAGTCTAAACACACATATTTGAAAATTCTTTTATGCACAATAATGAAGAAAAAGGATTTGGTGAAATAAAATACTTGCCTAAGATCACCCAGTTTAAGTTGGGAAGCCATGATTTATCCAGGTGTTCTGATTTCACTTTGTACAAATCATACAGTAAATGGCTAGCTATTTGTATTTTCTTATGTTAAGGCTTTGTTTTTTATCATTTACTGCATTTTTTACAGATAGCACAAACTGGACCCGAAGGCCACGCGGCTTTACACGAGCACCAGGCACATCACACAAGATCCCATGCATTTTTTTTATAGGCATGGGGAGATTAAGTAATTTGCCCAGAATCACAAGATGTTGAGTCGCAGCCGGGCTAGAACCTGGTTCCACTACAATCGGCAGCTCTCACCATAACGCCACACCCTGGGTAAAGGGAGTGAGACAGGCAGAAGTCACGTGGAAGCTAGGCTCGTTATGTTCTCGAGGTTCCAACAGGAGCTTGAGCTGAGCCAGCCTTCAGGCTCTTTATTTTGCTGAAGCACAGTGCCACCACAACAGATGGCTCCTTGGTCCATATCTAGCACTTTTATCTCATACCACATACAGTGACCCATTAAAGAGAGGAGGAATGCAGTCCCACATTATCCCTAAGAAGCACGCACAAATAGTTTTTACATTTTTGAAGGCCATTTCGCAGTTTTTCACATTTGCTTTAGGAGAGAAGAGGTATCTATCCATTCGTTTTTTGTTTTCTTTGTTAATTTGTGTCTGCTCCTTGGCTAGAAATCTCCGGCTTTCGTACATTGCAACCATAAAAAGTAACCACAGAGAGTGGACAGCGTTATTGTTTCTGACCTTCTTTTACAGCAGTTCTCTTGTTGAACTTTCCAGAACTTCTCTAATGTGCATCAGACCGTTTATGTAGACCAAAGTGACATATATTAACATTGACTGTGCGGGCAAAGAAAACAACACATGAAGCTTGTGTTTAATTCTTGGAATTTATCAATAAAAAGTTAAAAAGGATATTATATCACAAAGCACACACATCATTTATACATTGAGCCATGGTTAAGGTACATGAGCTGGTTGACTTATGTTGCCCCTGTGGCCCTACCTTAACGTGAGCTGTTAAGGTAGGTAGGGGTATATTATCAAGACCGGCGATAAAATTATCGCCGCTTTAGCGGCAGAAAACTGCCGCTAAAACGGCGATAATGGGCTTGATAATATGCTCTATGGAATTCCAATTGAAGCCCATGTTAGATGTGAAGGACATCTAACCTGAGCTTCAATTAGAATTCCATAGAGCATATTATCAAGCCCATTATCGCTGTTTTAGCGGCAGTTTTCTATTTAATTTTATCGCCTGTCTTGATAATATGCCCCAAAATGCTTTTCCAGCACGAACTGATCTGAAACCTCAGGAACTAAAAAGCTCACTACCGAAAATGTTTTCAGTCTTGGCAGGCACCACTCGGCCTTTCATCCTTTTGAGGTTGATAAGTCAACTACCATTATGTTGGTGAACAGTAAAGATTGCTGTTAATGTAACTCCAAACGCAAGATTGTAGCAGTAAGTTCTGCATATGAACAAAGTTATAGTGAATAGTTCCAGGAACCCTGTGCATTATGACTCCGAATTAAATCCAGCTTAAAACCCAGATATGCAGCATTTGCTCTTGGGTTTGGAAGCTTGCAGTTTTTTTAGGCACACCTCGAGCAGCATTGGAAAACCTGCCCATTTGCTCTTTACCCTTTAAAGAAGCAATGAGTGCAGCTCCACACCTAACCATAATGTGTTAGCAAAGCTGTTAACATAGTCTGGAAGCTGTTGAAATTGTGTTTGGTGACTATGGTACAGTGTGCCATACATGGAAATGATCTAAATTTTGTGAATAGAGTGTCTTGTATATGCATCATTTTGCATTCAACTCCCAGCCTTTGGCAGATCTTGTCAGGTAGTTAACCTTTCTCTGGCAGCGCCATTTAAGTTCTGTTGAATGGTCACCACCGAGGTTGGAGATACACTTAGATCCATGCTTCTTCATTCTCTTTTGCCCCCCCTTCTTATATGAGCTAGTATGTAACATCTACGTCAAAAGAATATTATAGCAAAGTCTTCTAGTGGATGAATAACACCAATTAGAGCACATACAATCAACACTCTACACGACACCTAACTTTTGTCACAAGAGATTTGTTTACGTACATGTAATTTGTTCTGTGTCCCTGTTTGCAAGAAGCTAGACTGGCTTTAAGATTGCACCTCTCTTATTGACGTTCTTACAAAACGATATCGATAGATTTATTTGGAAGGTTGTGCATCACTTTAACGGGTGCTTTGTATTGCACAACTTTTCATGGTACGGCTGTGGATCATGGAGCAGCGACAGTCCAAACCTCAAGAAGGCTGGACCTCTTTCAGATCCTCCTCACTCGTTGCCATCAGTTCTCTGGTCATTCAAATCAAAGGCTCTTCTCAATAGCTCGGTTACTAGGAAGTGTAGATAGTTGGGTTTGCCGTCAAGATTAGCTTCAAAGTATTTCACAGCTTTGATGCTTGAACTCCTAGGGATCTTCCTGCGTGTTTTGTGAATGTAAGGTTTGTCGAGTGATCCCAGCTTAAATTAGATTCATGATTGGGGTGCATTTGGGGGGAGGGGGATGACAACATTCAGCGTGTAACCCAGACTGGTTATGTTCCGTAAAGAGAACTTTCAGACTAGATTTTTTCTTCTACCAGCCGCATTGACGTGATCATGAAGGACATACAGCCAGGGGTTCTAATGTATCGTTCCAGATAAGGAAATCTGGTGTGCCTCGGTTCTCTAAATAATATAAACATTGCTAAAAAAACAAGCATTGGCCGCGAGGCCGTGAAAGCGAAATGTGTCCTATCGAAAAGTTGTGATTGAGGGCTACATATGGGTGTGTGTACACAGGGGATGCATGTTTGTGGGAAGTTGGACAATGCATGCCTGGCATGAAAGGCGCGCACCTCGCGCAGAAGGAAAAACAAGCTGCGAGACATGCTCTGTGGTGGGGGATGGGCATTGAAGCGAGGCGCGCGTGCTTGGCCGAGCGAGAGGAAAGCCAGATGGCGCCTCTGCTTGTGCACGTAACCGCACACTGTATGCCACACAATGCTGTGGTTGGTCTTATAAAACTTCACTTCTAAATGTCTTGCCAGAGCAGCCCATGCACTGGCTCAGGCGATACCTAAAAATGAGTATAAAAAATCAACCCACTTACCTTCATGGCGCAGTGTCCTCCCCACTCGGGTCTTCTCTCCAGGCAGGCATGCTCCAGGAAACTGCTGTAACCAATCCTGGTCCTGCTCTCATGCTGCATGATAGCAGTGCCATGATTGGAGTGAATGGCCTCTCTTGCCACTCTAGAGGATACTGGAGAACTACGTTGTCACTAACACAGTTGTCTTAGACAGCTGGGTTAGAAAGGTCTAAAATGTGCATGTCTGGCTGGCCGTCGCAAGACGGCTGGTCAAAAAGACATGCACACTTTAAACTTAAAATGCCCTGCCTATCAGAGTTTTTTGCTGATGCCTGACTGGCAGCAGCAAAAAGCAGAAAGCCCCGCCCACCGTCCCAATGCTCAGCTCGGGATGGGGTTTTGAAAAATAAAATCATAATAAATTAACTTTATTACCATTTTATTTTTCCATCACTGGGGGCAACATTTTAGTGGGGCAATGCTCCTCCACCTTAACAGAGGAGCCGCCCCTGCAATGAGGACTTACTTGCAGTAGTTCTTGCATTATTGTTCACCAACCTCTTTTAGATTATATTCACTGTTTGAGGACATCATGAGAGTCCAAAGTCAGGAGTACTTCAATTACATTTAGAAAGAGATTGCCCATTTCCCTGATAGTCTCTGTAAGCTCCGCATCTGTTGCTTGAAGCTCTCCTATGTTGTGAGGCCTTCTTCATGGTGACAATGCTCTGCATTTTCCAAGCTGCAACAGTTTTTAAACTCTGTGAGCAACGGTGCTTGTTCAGGACCTGCTAGCATCCACTTTCTGAATGCAGACAAATTTTAAGTGAGTCCAACTGCCCCATCAGAACCCTTGACCAGCTCATTGTTCTGTTCATGAGGTGGATCAATAGGCATGGCTGAGATCTTGTTTGTTGTCTTACAAACAGCCCAGTGGCCATGTTTCACAAATTCTTCTAAGATGGACGGTGGCAGGTTCTCCATGTCGCTTTTATGGATAGGGGTCCAGAGGGCATAATTCTGATGGTCCAAGGTGAAGAACCATGGGACTAAGGCTTTCAGTGTGTCTACATGCACAACAAAGTCAGCTTCCTGATGAGGTCTGACAAGGAGGAGACCAAGGAGTTCAAGCCTGTAGATGGTATCCTAGTACTGGAATGTTGAGCTCTTTCTGACCATTTCCTGTCTCCATGCTTCTTCTGATTCCTCAGTGTCTGGGGACTGTGATGGAAGAAATGCATCCCACTGAAGTTTGGTGTGCAGGTCTCGTCCTGTTGATATGTGAGCAATTGAGAAAAGAATCAGCTGTTCCTAAAGAGGCAAGCTCTTCTTGTGTCACAGCGTTTGTCAACCCAGAGTCTTCCAGGTAGTCGCCAATTGTTTTTTATAAGGTAAACTCTATGTGGAGGCAACCGAACATCACCAAAAACTTGTCTTCTCCATGCGTCTTCCACCATTTTTACTATATGTACTTTGCCAATGCTAACAGAGGAAAATAAATTGCAACTACCAGGATCTGCATGGGGCTGAGGAACTCTGTTGACTGACGAACAACATCCATGCCATGTTTGATCATGGTCACTGACGCTGCCTTCACTTAGAAGAGAGCCAGAAGCAGTGAAAGAGGAGGCTCTTCATTCAAATATGGCTCTGTCTAATCTGATAGGAAGCAGGGTAGGCTGACCATGCCAGACTGTCTTCCTTTTCTAGCTTCTTCTTCTTAATTAGTTGGAGAGATGATTCAATACACAGTTTTTCATGCTTCATTGCTTCAACCATATTTCCCACAACTACCTTTGTCATGTTGATTTTTGGCACCTCAAACGTAGAATCTTTCAGAGCTACTGCTGGTACAGTGGTAAACATTGCTTAATTTGTTATAAGATAAGAGCCAGGGTCCTCAGCAGGAGGCCACTGCAGCTTGCACCACCCATTCCACTGCCAGCTCCGCCAGTGACAGAACCCACACAATGACTAACCATCAGAACTCACAAGTGTGAAAATTCTGACTATTCCAGGCCTCCAAAGCTATAAGAATGGCTTGGGTTGCAGTTATTAGTCATTGTTGATGTATATTCAATTAATACACAGTTGTTGTGCTCATCCATAATTAGGCAGACAGAGACACCATGTGGCAGACTGTCAAAAGAGCCAGTGTTGAAAACTAACTGCCGAAGCTGAGCACCGGAAACCACTGGCTCAAATTAAGCACTGGTGGTGAAGCTGTCAGGCAGAGATAAGTTCTTTTTCTCAGCTCTGCAGGAAAAGTGATAGCTTCTCTGGTTGTCCTGGGCTTGAGACTGATGGTGTTTGAAAGATGCTGATCCCTGTGCCATGGAAAGAACCCTTGGCAGTGGTGCTTGAAGGGTTGTGATCAAGATTGTCTATTGGACCGACTGTGAAATCCCCAGTTCAAAGCTTAGATGGGCAAACAAATCCTTCTCTCTGGGCTTTCTGGGAATCAGTAGTTGCTAGCTGATTCTCAACCTGACCATCATGGTTGTAACTGACGCTAATTCCCAAACAGTGAAGTTGAGCTTTAAATTTTCTTGACCGTGTCAGGGTGTGCACATTCAGCCCTATGTACAATAGAAGTGGCAGTTCAAATGACAAAGAATGGAAAGATTGTACCACCGATTTTGTTGTCTTCTTGCAGTTGAACATGATTGTGTGGAAGAAAGTTAGAGTTTCCTGGGATTTGTTCGAATCTTGGCTGTTGATTCCAGACCCATTTAAAAACATTGAAACAAGCATTTTCAATGTCGTTGGTACCGAGGTATTTTGACAGCTTTGGTGGGAAGGTAGCATTGAAGGGAAATTCATCGGATCCCATGTATTCTCCAAAGATATTGGCAGTTTTTGACAATATGGCTTCATCTCCTTCAAAATCTGTAAAAGCATGTTTCAGCTTTAGCTTCATGCCTTATTAAAAAATAAGCACAACATGTTTTCCATCATTCTTCCCTGTGGAAAGTAGCCAAGTAACTTTTCCTTGATGCAAATTCTGCAGCACACATAGAAACAGGAAAAATCCTCCCAGGAATGTTTTAGTGCAGGAAGATGCCTCTTCATCCTGCCGCCAACACAGGCGCCCTTGCACAATGGACAGGAAGGCACATTATTAGATCAATACAGTGCATTTATACCCTTTCACATTGACATAGGGCAGCACAGCAAGGTGACTTGTTGAGCTGCTCTACGCCAAATCCCCATAAATGAGTCCATAAGTGCCTTCCTCTGAGGTATTGGAGGCCTTAGAATGGTATTCCTATGATTCTTTGGCTACCAAAAGGAAGTTTTGAAACATTTGAAAATGTTTCCTCCACTGTTCCACAGCTTCAGTAGACCCGCTAGAAACTGACCCCAGCTCCAGAGAGACAGACTGGATTTCAGCATTGGAGATCTCCACAGCTCCAAAAGACAGAATTTTAGCACCGGAGATCTTCACAGCTCCAAAAAACACACAAAGTCGCTTTTTCATTTGGGACTTGGAACATTTTCTTAGACAAATTTCAAAGGTTCTAGAGCACCGGCAGGATCAACCTGCTTCAGGTATCTGACATTCAGTTCCAGAGTGGCAGCTACATTTTCAATAGGGTTGCACCTTAATGGATTTGTGTCATTGTGGGTCTTTGTTAACTCGCACAATTTGTCTTTTTATTGTGTTTTTTGTGACTTTTTCTAAATTTTTATGCGATGCTTAAATACTTTACATATTTCCACTGAGTTAAGCCAGGCTGCTTTTTGTCACATTACCAAGGGTTGAGCACAGATTTGCTTTATTAATATGTGTGACCGCTAGTAGCTGGTGGCCTTCTTCTGTGAAGTGGATACTTGTCCATTTCATATAATAATCTACATTCCTCCAGTCATGTTATCCCAATTGTCTGTACATGAACCACTGTAGTCTTACCTTCAAGAATGGCAAAATGCCCTGGCAAAATGTGAAATTACATGGTGACATCATATCGTATAGGTTGGAAATCTCATAATATTTGTCGACCAAACTATCCTCTTACGTCCCATGATAAAGGGTTGTTAGTACACATCAAGGTTATGCTAACTGGGTATGCAGTGGGCAGCAGTGAGTAGTCCTGCCCAAAGGACCAGAATTATTTTTGGGCGAAACCAAGAGACCTAACTTTCTGCTAGTGCAAGTGTATTGTAATACTTGAGCAGCTTTGCTTGTGTTGCCTCAGTGGTCCTTGAAGAATATCCCCAAAAAAACAACATCATGGACTACAACTGGGAAACTGAGAGTATGACTTCTTTGTTAAAAAGGCACCATTAAAAGAGGTAAGTTATACTCTCAAACAAGAGTGTTATAAAAAGGAGTCAGAAGATGGAGTTTACATTGTGTCTGGTAAACTGGGAAAGGCTTTTCAGTAAAATATTACATAGTGGATACTTTGGAGAAGGTCCAATGTAAGAAATTAGGTTATTGGTTCACAGGGGTGGAAGTCCCACTCAGGCAACAACCACAATCCTTCTTAGGGGGAACCACAAATGTGGCTAAATTAACCAGTCCTTAATCCTGTGGTAGCTTGGCACAAAAGCAGTCAGGCTTAATTTATTGGCAATGTTTAATGTATATATGCAGTGCACAACTAGTCATAAAGTGAAAACACAACACAAGAAAAACATTTTATGGAGGTAGACTACATTTTGATAAATAGAATGATACCAGAACAATATAAATACAATCAGTAGAGCCAGAGACATTGCATTTGAAACATTTTAGTGTAAATTGCATCTAGAAGCACACAGCGGCAATCACCGTCAGGTGGTGGCGCTAGACCGGCAGATACTCACAAGTTCAGGCTGACTGCAATGGAGTGTGGGTCGTATGCAGGGACCAGGTTAGTCCCACTGAAAGATTACCTTCAAAGTCCAGCGCTAAGAGTTCCATTCATGGGGGAAGAGGCTGTTGCCGATGGTAGCTGCTGTAGCGAAAAGAGCTGGTCGCGCGTCGTGGACGGTGGTCGCTGTAGTGCAAAGACCATGTCAAGCATTGTGGATGGTCGTCGCTGTAGCCTTGCGATGGTGGTTGTTGCGGGCCGTCATTGGTCTATTGTGAAGTGTAGGCCTCCTGTTGCCCGTCACCACTGGTGACCGCTGTAGACGTGAAGGGCAGCCCTCATTAGAGCTTCGCTTTGGTGGTCATTGCGAGCATCTGAGTCTTAGCATGAACGGGCTCGTTTGCAGTATCAAGAAGCCAAAACGTAAGGATTTTCAACTTTTCTTCTAGAAACGCACACCTTGATGCCAGTCAAGGGTTCAGGGCCTGGAGATGCCCCCTTTGGGATCTGGGTCTCAGTCAAACAGAGATGAGCAGAGCTCAGGTAGGTCCAGTTGCAGCAGGTCAGCTGGGCAGTTGCAGGGAGGCCTCAGAAGCTTGTTGTGTCCCAGTAGCTCACACAAGAGGTCAGCCAACTGATCCTTGGAGTCCCTCTAGTTAGCCTGGGATGAATGCAAGCAGGTCCTAGCTTCCTTTTTAGAAAACGAGGCAGTCTTTCAAGCATTAAGGCAGTCCTCTGGCAGCAGGAAAGTCCTTCTTCAGTAACTTCTGCAGGTTCAGGAGTGTTCTGATGAGTGGCTCTGGCGGTACAATGTTTTTATCTGTTGCCAGGCTTTGTGTCCGGTGACTCCCTGTTCTACCTTCACATCTGGTTCTGGAAAGCTCTTCCCCTGTCATGCATGGCTCCAAACTGTCTGGGGGTCACAAAAGGTAGAGTAGGTCTGGTGTGAGATTCGTTCATGTGTGCAGGAGGTTAAGTCCTTTGAAATGTAACTAGGGCTGGGTACAGCCCTTCCTAGTCATTCTGCCATGATGGGCCATCCTGTCCACAGCTAAGCCCCCTTTTTGTCACTGTGTGAAAGCAATAAATAATCTCCAACAACAGAGTCATTCACAGTTATGTGACCCAGAAGGCACAAATGGTTGGGACAAGCAATGCCAACTTTCTAAAAGTTGCATTTATAGAATTGTATCATAGATTCTGACTTTACAATCAAATAGAGTTTTAGATAACAAATAATTTGAGTGTAAACATCATATCTCTATCTGCTCCCAATCTGAAGTTACTACTTATGAAATGCAATAAGGTTACCTAGTGTTAGTCAATAGGAGATATAGATATTATACCAGTGAAAAATTAACTTAGAGGTTTTTCACTGCCAGGACATGCTAAACTTAACTATTCACGTCCTATGTTTTAAATGCATGGCACCCTGCCCTATGGGTCCTTCGGGCATACTTTAGGATTACTTTCATGTATTAAAAATATAGGTGGAGGCCTAGCAAAATATTTATTTTGCCAGGTCGAAATAGAAGTTTAAAACTGCACTACAGTCTGCAGTAGCAGGCCTGAGACTTTTGTGTCAAAGGACTACTTTAGTGGGTGGCACAAGTTGTGCAGGCCCACTAGTAGCATTCCATTTTCAGGACTTGGGTACATGTGGCACCATCCACTAGGGACTCACAAGTAAATAAATCAGCCAATCAAGTGCAAGCCAATTGTACCTTGTTATAAAGAGAGATCACAAGGATTTTACCACTGGTTAGCTGGGAAAAAGTGAACCGGGTATTAATGCCAACATTAACAGGTGCTGCAATAGAAGGCAAAAATCTGGACGAGGCCACGCAAAAAGGGTCAGGTCCAACAGCCAATATATTCCTCATATTTGTCTGCACTTCTTTAATGAGTTTAAATTCCATGACAAATTATCAGAAAAGGAAAATAGATGAAATTATTGCATACATGGCATACTTTATTAGCACTGTCTTTGAGAGACTAAAGCATCTAAATAGCACTCGCTTTCTAAACGAAATATATATAATCAAGAATTACAACGCTCTGTCAGTACAGTAAATATAAACATAAAAACGCACACTGTTTTCCATTTCACATCTCCCAACTAACAAAAGAACAACCTATATTCCCTTCACAAAACCCCCATGGGAGCCCAAATGGGACAATCTGCTTATTCTCGAAATGCCATGCTCTGGATAGACAGCTGGTTCAAGCAATGGCAAAACATGAAAAGCATATGTAGGGCAAGGTTGAAAGAGACAGGCCTAAAGCCATCTTTCTTTATCTGTACATCTTTTTATTGTAGTTTCTGAAGAATTGATAACACAAGGTTTTTCAGACAGCTAGAGATGTAGTCGGGCATAAAGACTCTTCATGTCGCTATAAGTAAAAAAAAAAACATTTTACATTGTTCTTCAATGCTAGATGAAACAAGAACAATTTGACTAAATAGCTAATTGCCCCCAAAGTTAAAAAGAAATGTCTTCATTCTTTCTGAAAGACGTTCAAAATATCTATGCACAATATATAGGCTAAACTTTATAATACGTTTTTTGAAAGTTTAAGCGTCAAACCTATGCCCCTGCCTAACATGGACTTATATAGGTAAGGGCCGAAAATAACCATTGAATCCCTGTTGTATTCCATTCTCTAAGTGTAACACTTGTTAATAATATAATCTCAAAGGTGCCCCAGTTTCTGTGTAACTCAATTACAATCTATTTTTAGAAGGTAGGGCAAACTAGATCGGCAAAGAATTTCTGATAAAGATATAAAGACAGACAGTTCCAGCACAAATCAAAATGAAACTAAAACAATCACACCTAGACACCAGTTGACTTTATTTTGTTTACTAGTAACCATATATATGTTTACAATTTATCAGTTTATTTCTTTGTTGAAATGCATATTAGTAATAAACCGTTCATTGATGTACCCTTTATACTGATGTATGTGTTTCTGACATCCTAGTGATATTTCTAGCACATCATAAAATATTTTATCTTCAGAGAAGGCAAGGAGGCACTGTAGAATATGTATTTCAGGCAGATATTTATAGGTGTACGACATAAACATAGATTCAGGAATTGCTTACATATAATTTGCACTGAGGAAAAATATACCACTTATGTTTGAAAAGAAACCGCAATTAAACACATGCATACTTTAAATATAAAACATTTGAGAATGTATTAAAGTTTTTTGCTTCACATCAGTCGGTAATTATTGGAAATACTGAAATACTGAATAATTCCATAAATTGTTCTGCAAAGAGAATTGCATGAAATGCAGTAAATGCCATTCCTTACCACGTTCAACTAATATTATGAATTCTATTTAAAATAAAAATAAGCTGCTGTCAACAAAGGTCCCTTTGCGGTTAACTAGGGGTGATGCTAATCTAAATTCGGCATACTGCACGAGCCTGAGCTGGAGTTCTGCACATTTCTGAGTAAACAGCCTAAATCTGGAGGTATCTTTAACCCAGGAGATTAAGGAATGGCAATCATGTTATCTTGTAATGCAAACAGTATGTTCAGTTCATTTCTAATTATACATATTCTACACACTCTTTAGCACATATTAAATGAAAGTAATAAGATTTCTGACCTATGAGGAATAGCTCAGGGAGTTGAGTGTTCACTCCAGAGAGCTGTGTGTGACATGAAGGTTGCTGGTTTTTATCTCGGCATGGGTGAGTCAACCTTTCACTCTTTTGAAAGGCGTGCAATATCGATTTGGTGAAATTGATCATGTACTATGTAATGGCTGTGGGTAAAGTAGTATATAAAGACAGATATAGAGTACGCTTGATTACATTTTATTGAACAAATACACGTTGAAAAATCTAAAACTGGCAATCTAAATGGATAGATGCTGTATATACTTTTTATGCCTTACAAATCCGCCCATTGGTGAATTGGTGTGAGCAACTCGCACTATTATTACATAACAACGACCAAGACATACAAAATAGATCCCTGCGGTTCTGAACCTGGACATGATTGCTGGTACTTCAGTTCAGATGGCTACTCCGATTTCTTGTGGCCTCTATGAGTTTAGCACTATTTCTCTGGAAGACTCTAGGACAGCTATCTTAAATCTGGTTCTCCTAATGATCCCTATCCCCTTCTTCCTATTCACTCTAGGTGTGGATATAATCAACCCCATCCTGAATGCAGTGCTGATTAAGTCTCTTGCCAATGCAGATGTTGGAAGAGAGCAAAATTGTTCCTCTATTAAAAAAGCCTAGCGCAGTTCCTGATGTTCCAGGCAATTATAGGACAACTTCCCTCCTTCTCGCACCTTCTATGTTAGCTGAAAAATGTGTCAATCTTCAGCCCTCGTGTTACCTAGAGGGCTAATTCATCCAAGCCAATCTGGATTGAGACCTAGGTATAGTACTGAGATAGTCTTTGTGGAGGTCTCGGATCTCATAAGAAGTACCATCAATGCGGGCGATAGGGCATTCCTGGTGTTGCTGGACTTATCGGCAGCATTTGACACGGTCCCACATGCCATACTGCTTGCACGCTTGCTTGAAATTGACTTTAGAGATAATGCCTGGAATGGCTCAAGTCCTTCATTGAGGATGGGAGTCAAGAATTCTGGCTACCTCCTATGCCTCTGCCAGCTGAAGGTTGTCAGTCAGAATCCCCCAGGACTCAGCAGTAAACCCCACTATGTTTAATCTCAATATGTTCAGCTAGCTAAGGTGGTGGAATCAATTGGGCTAAGATTATTTCTTATGCAGATGACAACCAGATTTTCTTTCAGCAAAAGGGTTTCCATCGATTCGGATGGTTTTCAACCCTGTCTCTCAGCTGTTTTCCAATGGAAGACTCGCAAAAACCTGAAGTGTAACAGAAAGAAGACAGAGATGCTAAGCTTTGGACATTACTTTGTTTGGCCTACAGAGGTGCCCCCAGCTGATACCCAGGCTGCTTTTGCAAAATATTTATGGATTAAACTTGGCAATAAAATGTCATTCCACAATCAAATTATCTCTGTGGTTGGTGTATGCTTTGACATCCTACGCATGGCAAAAGATGTTGTGCACTTTCTGTCATCTCCAACGCATTATATGCAGGCCTGCCACAGTATCTTCTGAATAGACTCCAGACTGTTCAGAGCGCGGCAGCTCGGTTGGTTCTCGATCTCCTAAAATAGGAATATTTCTTGAGACATTTGCGCAATCTGCATTGGCTTCCCACTGAAAAACATACTCTTTTTAAATCTGCTCTCTTAATGCATAAAGCTCTCCATCAGTCTGGACCTGACTATCTCTCAGTCAGGATTGCCATTTACAGCCTGGCAAGAGTTTTATGGTCATCCAGTAATCATCTGGCCAAGATCCCTAGGGTTCGTCTGGCTACAGCAAATGGTCACTATTTTTCTTTCTGGGGCCAGGTAGTGTGGAGCAAGCTCCCTCAAGACTGGTGTCAAACAAAGGCTGAAGCTTTTATTGAGAAAAAGCTTAAGACCTAGCTTTTATCTCAGTAATTGCCATTTGCACCTGTTTTTTCATAGACGTTATAGTGACGAGACACTCTTGAGTAGCCGAACACTCTATAAATCCGTTCACTATCACTAAATATTATTTGTAATCAAGATTTGGTTACTCTAAAACCTCTGCTTTCTTGACAAATTATATGAGTAACGTTTTGACACTAGATACTTTGTCAGTTTGTAAGATGTTGCCTAGTCAGATAAATTGAAAAGGTACTGCACTAATCCATCTCTTTCCATTCAAACACGGTTCAATGTTTTTCTGGGTCTGTCAAGAACTCCAGGCAATACTATTTGAAACATCTATACCTTATACTTAAGAAAAACCTTGCACTTCAACTCACGAAAATTCATGGTCCTTTTTTATCTTAGGGCTCATAAAAATGAACCACATCCCAAAAGTGTGAAGTTTATCAGTTAAAACAATTATTCAATGCATTTGATTCTTTCTACAGGAACATAACGATGTAGACATGCACTGGGAGATGGCTTAAAGTTCTGCAAATCCAAAGTACTACTGTCAACAATAGATGCCAAGTATGTGGGATTACTATCCCCCAGAACACATACTTTAAAGTATCTCTGTTACAGTAACTGCAGACAAATCATTGGATCTTGTCTCGAAGCAATACCACTTTGAGGTATCCACAGATATTTATTAGCGATATACAGTGCTTATTGATAGATAGGCCAGAAAAGAGTGCTAAATAAATGCCCCCTTTCAACGGTCTTTATATCCATTCAGTCTGTCTATTCTTGCCATTATACCATCTCTTCATCAATGCATTCGTCCACCTGTCTATTTATTTATACTTCTATGGATACTATGACTAACTAGAGACAAGAAAATTTCAATTTAACCAATATCAATGCATCTGTATCGATCTTTTACTTCAATCCTATATTATGAGTAAATGTATTTATGCATGCATATTTATTAAGCCCTTATATGTAACTTACTTTGAGGACTGAATATATATATTTTGCATGAAAAGCAGAAAATTATTGGTTCAGAATCAAAATTGATCATGCAAGAATCAAGGAAATATGCAAGGAAGTCTATAGAAAGAATGTATATATTTAGGAGAGCAGGAAAAATAAGAAGATTGTGGGAAGAATAGATAAATCGCTAATTTAAGGATTTTTAAGGAGACGGACGTTAAGCTGGGACGGAACACAAATCAGGATCTTTGTTAACAGGAACCGAGAAGAAAAATGGCAAGTAAAAGGAGAAACATGAAACTGACAGGGCAAAAAGTGGAACGGTATATTTGTGGATACATTTAAATATGGGGCACTAATACTGAGAATTAGCTAAGAGAAGAAAAGGAAGCTATCATATATGTATATTAACTGAAAAAAACAATGGTTAAAGGGATGTTATAGCTAGGTGGAAATGTTCTGTTAAAACATGCCGTTTTAAACAAACAAAACAACTGAAATTCACCAGTTATAGAGATCTCAAGTAACTGTAACTCAAGCCGCCCGGTGTTGTTGTCAATTATGTCATTTCAGATGTTACAGTTATGTTTTCAATGATATCATAGAACATGTCATGAGTGATGTAGTATGGGTAGTAATTAGCAGTGCATGGCAATTCCCTCATTGACTATTAATGTTTACAAGTGTAATGATACACTTGACTCTTTCCGCACTGCTGTGGTTGTGAACATTTCTGTGTGTTTTAATATTTTCAACAATTGAACTGTGAACCGTTTTTTCACATTAATCAAACATACATGTATCAATCATCTTCTTTTATTTTTGTTTGTAATTTTTTCCGGATTACTTTCTGCTATTGCAACATGATTTATAAAACAAACACACATTTCAATAAAAATGTGTTCAATGTTGATAATGTATATCTGTGATTTATAAATTTCACAACAGAATATCTATCTCAAAGTATTCCCAATGCATTTTGGGATATAAATATCTCTTCTTCAAGGTTGCTGTAATATAAACAATATGATTGTTTTGCTAATCTAAACAGGGGGGAGTTGACATGCTCAATGCATCGTGCATACAGACTGCATTATGTTCCTGAATTTCGTGGTTGTTAACTCCCATATCACCGTGAATCTTATGCGTAACATGCATTGCACAACAAGAAACAAAGTTCACTGAAATAACCTTTTACGAGGTAAAAGTACCTACATCAAAAATTAAATAACACTCTACCTCACCCCACTGTTTGTACACCTTAACACCGTGAATAGATAGTAGTAGTGCAAAGAAGTGATCAGCCTAATTCTGATGTGCTCGAAATCAGATTATAAAAACATGATATAAACACAGACTGAGAGAGACCTTTAGCTCTTGCGCATGCGTAATGTTAATGCCAGGCTGACATTGGTCATGGAGTGATCTGAGGAAACAAACTTTTGATCAATTCTATTTGTAATTCACAGTATTGAAGACCACGTTTGAGTACACAGCATTTTCAAATATTGGCACTAGAGAACTTCAGGCTGATTTGACAAGATTGCAGGTACTTTAATAGCCGACTTATAGGTGATGAGACAACATGATGTATGTTAACGAGGATTGTTCAGCAGTCGTTTTGTTTCCTCAGACCACTACATGACCAAGGTCAGCTTGACATTAGCATTGCACGTTTGCAAGGGCTAGAGGTCTCTCTCAGTGAGTGTTTATATCATGTTTTCATAATCTGATTTCCAGCACATCACAATTACGCTGAGCACTTCTCTGCACTACTTCTATCTATTCACTGTGTTAAGGTGCACAAACAGTGTGGTGAAGTAGAGTGTCATTTAATTTTTGACTTAGGTACATTTACCCCGTAAAAGGTTATTTCAGTGAACTTGGTTTCTTGTTGTGAAATGCATGTTACGTATGAGATTTACGGTGATATGGGAGTTAACAACCATGAAATTCAGGAACATAACGAAGTTCGTATGCAGTCTATATGCACGATGCATTGAGCATGTCAGCTCCCCCCTGTTTAGATTAACAAACAATCTTATTGTTTATATTACAGCACCCCTGGAGAAGGGATATTTATATACCAAAATGCATTTGGAATACTTAGAGAGAGATATTCTATTGTGAAATTTGTAAATCACAGATATACATTATCAATATTGTATAAATTGTTATTGAAATTTGTGTTTGTTTTACAAAATATGTTGCAATAGCGGAGAGTAATCCACAAAAAATGTCAATAAAAATAAAAGAATATGATTGATACATTTATGTTTGATTATTGTGAAAAAATGGTTCACAGTTCAATTGTTGAAAATTTGTAAACACACAGATATTTTCACAACCACAGCAGTGCGGAAAGGGTCAAGTGCATCATTACACTTAAAAAATGAATAGTATGACCCATGAGAGAGGCCACCTCATTCCTGACCAGCATGCTACAAATAACTAAGCAACAAGCAATAACCGATTACTACTTAATCAAAGTTCACCAACAGGAGTGCGCAACAAACCATTACAAGTCCCTCATTTACGACATCCTGGATGATGAGGCAGAACTCCAATTAGCAGCCCCATAGCGCTTTGGAACAGCCACTGCATGACGCATACTCGACAAGGGATCTCTCAATGCTCCCCAAACCTGGACTTAGGAATTTTATTCAGTGGGCCTAACTTGGTCCCTGTATCATGCCCCGGACTCAATTGCAGTTGGCCTGAACTTGTGACTTTGTCCCAGCTGGTACAACCAGATAACCACAGTCAGCGATTTGTGCTTCTAGGGACTATTTTCACATAAATATTTAAAATTGCATATGCATATCCGGTTCAACTGATTGAGTTTTTGTCATTTTTGCTTCAAATGTTTTATTAAATTTCATTCTGTTCTTGGTATGTGATTTTTCTTAGGGTGAGTTTTCACTTTTTTGCTGTTTGAAAAGCTGGGTAGATACTTAACACATTGCCTCTTAGTTAAGCCTGACTGCTTTTGTACCAAGCTACCAGAGTGTTAAGCACAGGTTAATTTGGAGTATGTTTGTGTTTAACCCTGACAGAGATTGTGGTTGCTGCTTGAGTAGGATTTCACCCAGTAATCCTATTTCCAAAAACATCTATTTCATCAAAGGTTGTGGTTTCATTTGTAGAAACAGTAAATACTACCAAAGCGTGTCTAATGGCAAAACATGTGATAATCAACCTATAGCTGCAGGCCTCAAAATTCACTTTTGAAGCTGAGCTACTAAGCACACTTTGTGCCCTGGGTCTTGTGAAACTGAATAAAGTGCACAGTGCAGCAACTAATTTTGCAGATACCTGTAACTCTTGTTTTAAGTTTGTTAACTCAGATCTAACATATACCACATGCCTCAATTTGATAGACTACTTCCCCAGAGCTGGAAACCGCTCTAAATTGATCTAGACTACTCAAATAATTTATTCTATTCAAAATCTTGTGTTTACATAAAGGTTAAGATATTGTAAACATTACTTCTCCTAAAAATATCTTTTTAAGAGATAAACATTTTACTGTAACTAGGATTACATTTACAATAAGGGAATTGGTAATTTGATATTGTCTAAACTTGATCTATTTCATTAGAGATGCATTGATCCTTACTATCCCCAGATTCACCAGGAGTTACTAAATGTCACGTTCCAGCTCATTCAATTGCTACTCGGCCGCCAGGAAGGTGTTTCACTCCTACCCGTGATCTACAAGCAAAAAAAGACTCAGAAGACATCAACGTCTCCTAACTGCTGCAAATATTTAAACAGTTTACTCTGACAATAACATGTCCCAGCCATGAGCCCAATACCTAAGTAAACAGTGTTCACTATGAGCAACACATGAAGCCCACACCGCAGGCACTGATGATCTACAGACTTGCTCTCTCAACTAATTACATATAAATAGAAGTTATTTGCACCAAGCGAGACGTGAAGCCCATATCGCCGGAATTGTCAGTCTACAGTCCTTTCCCGATACTCCTTTTAAATCCCACTCTGGGTAGCGGCCACTATCAACTAAAAAAAGACTCTGCCTCACAATCATCTTATCTTAACACCGGTTGACATCGTCACCACAAGTCCAGTGCTGACCCCATTAATAGAGATTTCAGGCTGCTCACTATATGTCCTGAAGATGATCCTAATTGTGTAAAGATCGAAACGCCGTCGACCCCCACAACAGGAACTCCTTTCATTGTAAAAATCTATTGTGGAGTTCTATCCTATGTTGTCAATGCGATGCTTTGTTTTTAAATTCAAAATCACTTTGTCACGACACACCCACTTTTTACTTTTTGTGAGCACCTGAAAACTAGTTACAGTACTAAGAACTACTTGTGTAAAATAAACTGTTCATTTTTATACAACACAACATATGCTACCCTACTCTTCCTTCCCAGTATGACAAACTGCTTTGTTAACTCTCAGAATCCCCTTGGGGATCTTACCTCTTGCCCTGGACCCATTGTAGCCAACTTTGAACCATTGTTTTGCCTCAACATATGTTAACCCCGGGTTTGTATATTCGGGTACCCTTGTTCTCTTATACTGATCTCAGGAGACCGGCAATTCCAAGACATAAATTGCCAATGCATCACATGGGTAAAGAAGCCTCATTCCCTAATTTTATCACTCTCTCAGTTTCCAATCTGATGGTAAAGCTTTCAGGAGTGGTGGAATACTTTAAGCGCCCACCATTTCTCTTAATACTGAAATGATCCGCATGCAGGAATCCTCCTGGGTCTGGCTCCAAGAGATACTGAGTACCTCTTCAACCACTGACCCAAATGTTCAAACTTTCAACAATGAACTTTCACTAGGTGGTTGAAAATCTTTAAGATCGAAGAGATTAAAAGAAGTTCATACATTTATTTGTAACCTTCTTTATAGGAGACATGGGCCTTAGGAGAGTGGGAACTCTCAGAGAAGTATGGCATTCAATATTTTGCCATGGTCTCCTTTAGTGTTGGCCTATGTATGTTTCTTTAGATAATGCTAAAAGCTAAAACAGATTGGAAACTTATATCTATTAAAATGTTGTCAAATTCCATGAAGGAATGACCAGAAATCATGCGTCCCCTATAAAATCTATGTTCTTCTGTGAAGTTCAAGTGATAGAATTTTAAAAATAATTTGGGCTGAGTTTTGAAATATTTACCACACTGAAGCTCCTACTAAGAAATTATTAGTAGGAGATTGTAATGCTAACATCTTACATTCTCTTTGTAA
This sequence comes from Triturus cristatus, assembly GCF_964204655.1. NCBI lineage: Eukaryota > Metazoa > Chordata > Amphibia > Caudata > Salamandridae > Triturus > Triturus cristatus. The sequence continues at coordinate 116,546,192 of NC_140588.1, forward strand.
AATGTTAGAAGATGAGGAACAGACTAGGGTCCAGAGTATATCAGGGCTTTTTTACTTTTCAAAAATTAGGCAAATGTGATAAAGAATTACTAGCTGAATTAGGTCATCTTTATTTTGTAATTCAAAATGGCTGAATTAAGGATGATATCACGTCTTCAATTACCAAAAGCTCAAAAGCTCAAAAGAGAATTCAGTAGAAGATAATGTGATTGCCTTCTTTGGACTATACCGTCAAAATACTCACTAAATTTCTTAGTGAGCGCAATTTGCTTTTACATTCAATCAATATGGTTACCCATTTCCTACATTTGAAGGATTATTTGTTTCTAAAGGAAATACAAGAAATCATTGATCATATTTCTTTAGAGAGCAACTCCATGACAAACGTTTTGAAGTAATGGGTGATGACTCCTTTCTTCTCAAAGGGGGTATTCTGAAGCATTTTGAATCATTAATTGAGAATCTACTTAGACCTATTACTTAAAATAAATCTTTCTATAATGATATTCCGTGGCTGGACTACTAAAGAATTTCAGTGCCTATGAAAAACTCAAACCCTTTCAAGGGTAAAAATAAAGATAGAAGATGTGTTTGTAATTTCTTCTCAAGTGCACAAAGAATTGCAGGAAGCCCATATCTGGTCTTCTTTTACCCAAGCCATGTCTGCAAATACTTTTGTGAGATTAGGAGACACACAAAAAAACCTAGGGACCAAGGTCTGGGAATGCTTTTTCTGAAGAAGATTAGATTAACTATTTCCTAATGCTTCACTCTTCAAAAGGGGTGAAGCCACTAACCGAGGAGGGTATAGGTATATTAACCTCAATAACTTGTCTGCCTCTGCTCCTGAAATGGCACAAAGGCATGAAATGTTCTTGGGCAACCAAGTCTTGGGGGCTGGGTTGATTAACCATCGATGTATTAAAGTAAAATATTGAACCATGAGAAACCTCTTAGGGCCTCTGTTTGCTACCTGCTATAATTTGTGTGCAGTTCCAAATTAAATGGTAAGGTGGAAGTAGTCTCCTCACTTGCAAGTAGAACTGAATTTTGAGCCCCCAGAACTACACATGAAATTCACTGGCATTTTCAATTGGCAAATTATTAGATGATTTTGTTTTGGACCACCTGCAGACTGGTGCAGAAGAAGAATGCAGACAATCCATCCAGCAAGTGGGTGTTTCCCAAAACACTCCAGTTACGATAATAATAACTGTTGCATTAGGGCACCAGTTATAGTTATTTGAGATAACTATAACTATAACTGCTGAATTTCTATGGTTTTGTGTGTGTGTGTGTAACATCTGAACATAACTATAACATCCCTGAAACCATTGTTTTTTATAGTCAATTTCTATGGTTTTCTTAATTCTATTTCTCAACTATAATGTCACTGTAACTTTTGTTTTTTTCAGTGAACTTCAACAGTTTTTAATGCTATTTTCTAAATATAATGTCATCGGATCCGTTACAGATTCGCACAGGATGCCCGTGCTGTGATTATATGCTATTGGTGCAGAGTAGTAGTTGCACAAGGCATGATTTTGATCTATTGCAATGTATTTTTCCAAACCTTTGGCGCCATTCCAAGATGGCAGAGGCACTTTGTTTGGATCTTAACACAAAGTTCAGTGACATTGTTTATTTTCACTATTTTCACTGTGTGCATCATTTAAGACCTTGATATGTGTAAATGGAAACCAACCTGTGATCAAGGCCAAAATTCGGCCAAGACGCATTGGTTTTTTTCAATAAGACACCACTTTATTTGAAAGTCCTGGCAGTCCTGGAGCGCGTGTGTTTTTGCTGGTATACATGGCAAAATTTTGCTGATGAACAATAAGGGGATTCCCCACAACCCCGCCACACATGGATAACATGGGGCCATGCAGGGACTAATATGTGGGGTCTTCTTGTTGAGGGCCTAAAGAAATGCAATCACATCACCCCCATAATGTTGGTACTGCATTGGCTCCCATTGCTGGCCTGTACCATCTTCGAAACAGGTTGCTTAATTTACCAAGCTTAACTTGCAGACAGCTCACTGTCTCTGTTGGTTCTGGGCATACCCACCGTCACATCTCCTTCAGACTATGAAGGGTAAAAAAGGTAGCAGGCACTTTCTACCTATGCAGACAGGAATTGGACCAACATCTCTGTATCCATGAGTGCCACCCCAACACTGCTCCAATTTAGGGAAGAGTTGAGGACTCACTTCTGTAAAGAACACAACATCACAATGCAGTAACAATCCATAACCCATCTTCCTCTCCTATTACTCATTGTTTATGCTTATCTTTGATCCTGTACAGCACTCTGCTGTTTTTGGCTAGGTTAGTGCTATGCACACATATATATACATACAAGTATGCCTGTGTAAAATCTACCTCTTCTTTATGAAACACCATCAGATATAGCACCTAGAAGAGCTGGAAGGCAATGCCCCTACTCTGATTCCCAACTCCCAGTTTTACTATAGTCTCATCAGATTTATGGTGAAAACTCTGTTAAGTTAGTAGTCTTTTTGAATCACTCCAAATGAGACAACAGTAGAGGTAAAAAAATGAGTTACATTGTGTAGGCCATTTGCATTCATTTACCACCCTGTAATCCAATGGCTGGTCCCATCCCTACTGTTTTGGTGATCCCTGATCTTAGACTACCTTTAGTGAGCCTAAGAGTGCATCTCTTTTTCTCGGGCCTCCTGGGTCCCTGTTCTCCTTTCAAGCTTCCAGGCCTCAGTGGGCTATATATTTCCCCCTTCTCTCCTCTCTCTGGCTTTATAGATGGCCCCTGTGAGCTGATGCACAGATAAATATGCCCAGAGCCCTTAGGGCCTTTCTCATGCAAAGAATGGGGGGGGGGGGGCTGCACCCCTGCAGTAGACATAATGAATACTGCACCTTTACATACAATTACCAGCACCCAAATAACGAGTCTTACAAATTCTCTTCACGTTTAAAAAGGAAACAAATGGACTTAGAAACTGTTATTTTTAGTGGTTTCTCGATGTGGAGAGTCCACATTCCAGCAGTAGGCAGCAGAGAAAAAGAAGGGGAGCCTTGTTAAGACAAAAAACAGATTTTCAAGATGGGCCCATTGTAGTCTGTTCCTAGAACAACCACAGCAATCGAAATCGATTAAATTTTGTCACAGACACAAACAAATACAGGCCTCTGTATTAGTGCACCGAACAGTTAGAAAAACACAAATAATTGTAGCTTCTAAGAAATTCCCTTTAATTATCTTCCCTTAGAAGCTACATGCAGCCGACACATGTCACATGTTTAGCGCCATAAAACGTGTGACTTTCAAAGGCAGGTGGTCTTTGATTAGTTACACAATGTGAGTTGAGGGACTGAAATAGGTTCAGCTGAATTATTTTTCTAAGTTAATATTGTAAGCTACCCTGTAATGTTAGAGAAGGCTGAGAGGTCTTCAGTGTAGCCAGTTACATTTACCCACAAAAGAAAAGATGGTACATCAAATATTACCAGCATGTTCCTTCCAATGATGCAGCCTACCCATTGTCATGCTTTTAGCCTTTAAAATAGAACAATACTGTGGCATATTGTACATTTGCTAAGCCCAGACTGCAGAGAATATCTTTCATTTTTGAGAGGTATTTTAATTAATGTAGATTCAAAGTTCTCGATTTACATATATCCATGTCCATTCGGCTCATGGTTGAGAAATTTTGCGCCAAAAAACAGCGATACTAGGGTGTGCTATTTACTAGGGCCAAGTTTTTTTGTGGGTTGCAATGAGGCATAGCTTGTTGTATCATTGTCTGTGCACCTAATTCATGCATGTGTTGCCTCTTTCAAACCATGTCCCTTGATACCAACAGCAGGAATTGGAAATCACTATTTGGGTGCAAACTCTTGGTTGTGCTCTAAGTGGTATTTACAAGCACTGGCATTGAGTGTATTAGAAGGAAATACTGTCTACAAAATGGCGACTGATCACTAGTGAGTCTTTAGTCGACAGATTCTATTAAAAGGTAAATGTTAAAATATTAAAAAATAAAAAGGATACTGACCTGAGCATTATCAACAAAGTAAGGATATATTGAGGAATATAGAGTAGACGTGTTAGCGTCCCCAAGACCTGCTGACCTTCAGGAGGTGACTCAAGACCTGGCTGTTCGACCAGTAGCGGCAACCCCCCCCCTCTTCCACCCAGCGCCCTGAGACCCTCGCGGGTGAGTGGTGCGCATTACAAATTCTATGATTGATTGATTGATTGATTAGCGTCACTCTACATCTATATCGCTTGACAATACTGTGCAAGTCGATATATTGCAGTCGATGTTGTTGCAGGTCGATCTTTAAAAGTCAATATTGTTGTAACACACCTCTTTTAAAGGGTCATTGATCATAATAATATTTATGTTCAATAAATCACATTTTCATAAGTAGATATTAAATTGTGAATGTGAATAGCATGCCAATATCAAACAAATGCACGTACTCTGAGGAAACTTGGGGGGGTTGTCATTGACGTCAGTGAGGGTGATGTTCACAGTTGTTGACCCCGACAATCCTCCAACTTGTCCGGCCATGTCTTTGGCTTGAATGACAACTGAGTAGTGTTCCTTTGCTTCTCTGTCCATGCTTGGCAACGCAGTCCGGATCACACCTGTGATGTGAAAAAAAGATCAAAAGTTCCAAAATGTCATGAAGGAATTCTACTCAGTAAGAGCAATATATAGTGATTAAAGGAAAATGTATGGTCTTCAAATTATTTGAGTATTTGTGGAAAGATAGCTAAACTCGGTTCAATACACATCTGAGTAAAATTTTTATCAATCGACTTCTGCCTATTTCTAATCTTTAGAAATTCATGCCAGTGCAATGCTCGATAAAGTATAAACACGTTTTGATGTAATTCACTCTCTTTGAAACTGCACAAAAACAATTTGAACTCGCTTTCCAATTCAGCATCTGCTCGATGCCATATGAAAGCAAATCACGTGATGCAAGGAGGCTACTGTATCATCATATACAATATGGTATTTTTGAGTTTTTACCAAATTCTTTCAACTTACAGCTAAGACACTTTCCTGAAAAAGGTATACTATGAAGGATAAGAGCAACAGAAAAATTGTGATTTGCAAAATAAATTATGAATTGGTATTGGTCTTCCTAGGAGAATTAATAATGTCAACGTCTTACAGACTACCTGTGGTCTGCTGCTTTTACTTCTTATCGCCGAGTGCAAATTAAGGACTATAGCAATGTGTAATTGAAGAAAGAGAGAGCTTAAATTATGTTTTTGAATGTGGTGTTATAAATATAAAACAATCAATACGATGGTCATAATAATGCTAACAATAATATCATCATCAGGTCAACTTTCTTCGCATTTAGTCAATGCATAAAAGTACAAATATTAAATATGCAACACATAAAAATATGCAACAAAGCTGTTTTAGATATTAAAAATATGAAATATATTTTAAAGAAATTGCCTTCTGTAGCCTATACAATCTCTAGAAGCAAGGCACGTACTTAGGGCACAATATCAATTGCACATACAAAGCTTTAAGAATAGTTTTCAGTGGTTAAAAATTCAAAATAGAGCAAAGCCTCTTGTGGATGATCTCTTTCTAATGTGTAAGACTGAGTGCAAGAAACTGGCTGTCAAAAACACATATGAAAGGAGTTTCCAAGAAGTTTATTACTGCAAGGGCTAGAGAATGCGAATGTATACTCAATTTTCTCAGCATAGGAATAATACATTTTTTTCCTCTCCAACTTATGAAATAGGCAAAAGAATAACATGTGAGAAGTGGATTGACTGGACCGCCCACCACAAGGGCAAGGAGAAAATTGGTTAGGTGAGTATACTTGTAACGGGTTGCCAACCTTTAACGGGAAGATGTTCAGTCTCAACCTAGTCAATAGGAAGCAGTGCGCATTGTTGGACACAAAGGAAAGATGGAGGCATGTCCCATTGCCACAGGGAGCAATACCTCGTAACTTAATACCGTAGATTTGGATTGGTTTTATTGCCACCTATCATGTTCCCACTTGACAAACAGTGAAATGGAAAATCCTACAAGAATGCAAAGCCCAGATCATTAAAAGTCCGCTTTACATATACTAACCAATGTATACTGGATGCACGGTCAAGGGTAACTATATCCCCAAGCACCATTTGATTTAATTTAACAGAGTTCCTTTTCCAAATTGTTAGCCATAGTAAAAGTGGGGCCAGTTCAATGTAATCAATTATAAAGAGGAGACCTAGTTCTTCTTGAACAATGATATTCGGGCAAGAGGCTGGGATTGACAGCAATCTTTATAGAAATGTACCCTCAATTGACTGTAAAACATCCACTTGTGCTGTACCCCAAATTGCAGGTCCATAGGAAGCTATGGATACTGATTTTACCAGATAAATATCCACTATTTCCTTACTGGGTCTCTTTCCAAGATTAGAGGTGGATTTCCAGAGCACTGCTAATAATAATAATCATAGCAATAATTCAATTATTTCTTTATTTATAACGCACCGTATATCTCTTTGGTAACTTCAAAGTTCTATAGTTGTAGATGAAATTTGGAATGAAAATAGGGATTGAGCAAATTTTCTTCAGCCATCTCAGACGTCATTGCATTCATGCAGAGGAAGCTCTCTTCCATACAGGCAGATACATGGAATGTATTATCGAGGACGTTGTTAATAATAATACTAATTAATGCTATATTGTTCCCACAGTTATAAGTTATTAGGTTTTTCCAAGTTACTTAGATGTTCCATGAATATACAGATGCATGATACTGAGGGCACGGCCAAAATAGGGTAATTGGACTCTCATTAGGTGAATTGCTATATCCTTAAAATGTACATAGATGGTACCAGGTCATCACATATTATTTGCATCCCTTTTGAGTCCCGGTGCTCAGGAGGAAGCTAGGCCAAAATTCATACTCCCCTCCAGTGCCAGGATGCGGGATCTCGACTTGTGCCCCTATCCAGCGTTGGAGTGGTGTCTGGGCCTCCATTTGTACCCTCTTCAGCAATGTGTACCGGATGCATCTGTACTGCTGTTCACAGGCTCTTATTCATGCGAGCCTACCTGGGTCTTATGCGAGTGAGGCGGATATGTTTGTAGGGACCACAGCGCTGTGCGCAGCCTCTCTCTAAACACTTTACTATTTTCATGGGCTCTCTCCTCTTGTGAGCAGCATTTTGGAGCTGGGGCCTTACTACTGCCACACCACTACTCACTTGCAAAAAAGGTATTTCGTTGAAAATTAATGTAATAGAGATAATATTGTCTTCTGTGGATTACAATAATAATGATATTATAAGAGGAATACTAATACTACTGTTATTACACCTACTACTAGCACTACTGCTACTACTAATAATAATAATATTAATAGCAATCTTTATTATTATTGTGAATATGACTCATGGGAGCCTGCAATCCCTACATAAAAAACAGTCACTAATCACCTTATTAACAGATGACTTGTGACATCTTGAGTTGTCTGTAATAATAAAATGATGCAGCTGCTTAACTGTAATAAATTATTACAGTTGAGTTGTGACATCATAATCCACCCTGCCAGAGCCTTGGAGTGCCATGACCTTATAAATTAACTCAGCCTTTGGCCTTGTTCCTCTGCATCGTCACAGAAGGTGCTAGCAATATTCTTATAATGTGTGGCAGGAGGTACTTTATCCCTATTGTTATTATTATTATTATTCTTAATGTGATTATTTTTCATGGGAGCTTAAAATCCCCACATTAAAAAAACCACTCTCCAATTACCTTATCACAGATGATTTGCAACATATCGAGAGGTTTGTAGTAATAAAATGACCTGGCTGCTTAACTGTGATAAGTTATTACAGTTCGGTTGTAACATCATAGTGCGTCCTACCAGGGACTTGAAGTTTCATGACATTATAAATTAACTCAGCCTTTGGTTTTGTTCCTCTGTATGGTCACAGAAGGGGACTTGCAATACTCTTATAATGTGTGGTAGGATGTAATGTATCTGATATTATTATTGCTATTATTATTTTTAGTATTGTTGTTATTATTGAATCTGATCTTCCCTTCATCAGAATAGAGAAATGTGTTATTTGTTGTCAAACTTCTAATGGCACTCTCCTGCTGTTATGTTCCTCTTTACCACTAAGGGCAAGAAAATAACACATCATCTTGGCTAAAAACCACATGTTTCATTTCCAGTCTCAGAGGAGACAATCAGTGTTGGCTGACAGTATCTTTTTGAGAGTTAAAACCATCACAATCTGCAATCCACAATCAGCCATGGATGGGTATGCACAGACCAGTAGCTAAGGAGGGGGTGGCATTTGGCAACACAAAAGCCGCATCTTCATTACCTAGTATCCTCAGCTCTGTGGAGGCACAGAAGTGGATAAAGCAGATTGAAGAGATGGTACACCTCAGTTCCAATCACCTTGTCCCTCTGGTCTGCAGAGACCTGGGAAGAAGATGGATCTACATCTGCCAGAGCTCTGGTATCAAGATTCGTTTTTCACTGCTCTGCTTTCAGATAAGTGCAAAATAAAACTAGATTTTCACTGTTCTTAAGTCAGAGCAATGAGTGACTGTATTTATGAATCTGTTCTTTATGCTAAAGCCTTCAAGTAGGGTAATGGTACATAGTACTATCAAGGAAAGGTACATTGATGGACCAATCTCTATTTTTTCTCCTTATTCTAATTTTAGCCCAATGTCCTGTAATTGGTTTTCTTCTGTCCTGAACAAGGAGAATTGTTTTTGCAACTATCTGATTTCATCTTTACTTCTGCTAAATGGTCTTCTTTGGGCCCACTTCTTTATTCTGCTGGATGTTGGATAGCAAGTTCAAGAACATTTTATCATACATCTTGTAAGAAATTGGGTTATTAGTTGTGAAAAATGTGAGTCCTACACAAAGCAATAAGTCTGCAACTGTCTTTTTACTGGGTACCAAGTACCACATTGTAGAATATGACTCTATTAGGGTAGCGAAGCAAGACAGTCCAAGCACTACTCTAGTGAGGTGGTGTGGGCTATTAACCCCAACTCCCTGGTACCAAACAACATCACTCAATAAATTATTGTGCAGTCAGTGCTTTTTCTTTTAAAAAGAAAAAATACTTTTATAACACACATTCTGCTAAATGGTATGCATTAAATTATAGATATTCAGAGTCAGGTAGATGTAACAACTTTTGGTAACACCCTCATATCACGTGACATCAGTATGCGTCCCAAATCCTATAACCACAATACACCACCTATACTAGATATAACATCAGAATATAAGATGGTGTCATAATAGATAAGGCAGGACTGCTGGCTTTCTCAGGATGTCACCACATTGGTAAAAGCAGCACCATTAATGTCAATGACTGTAGTACTCATATTCAGTAGCATTTTTAGACTTGTAAACCATCAATATTAGGAGGAAAGCATTAAATTACTAACGTGCCACAGAGTCTTTTTCTTACTTTTACTCTGCTGCTACTGAGACTTTAGACAAGCCAATAGGGTTCTTGGACCCTGGTTCTTCCAGAGCCTATGTACAAAGCCACAGGCTCCAGAGAGCTTTAAAACCATGTAAAACCGCTCCAGGGGTGATGCCTATGACTCTCTTGGAGGCTTAGGGCAATGTTTGGAGCCAATCTTTGTGGGGGCTGGAGCACCCTCACCATTCCCCCTCAACACTTGCAGATTTTTGTTGGTTGTGCCCCTGCCCATTCTGGGACACTACAAAGAAAGAACATTTGCAAATTAGGCCCATGTAGGGGCCTATGAAGTGCCCCTTCATCTGATTCCTGCACGTTTGATAGGCTGCTTCACCGCTTCTGAAACTAGGCCTTTCACTTTTTTGACAGTCTCTGTGAGTCATTTCCTGGTATCCCTATCCTGGACAGAGGCCTTCACTTGGAGCTGCGGGGATGATACCTAAGGCCGTAGCAGCCCCTGTCTGCTACCATGTGTGCAGCACTGTGTATGTAGCATGCTGCTGCCAACCACACAGTTTGTTTCTCACAAAATCACCTTTCCTCAGCTTCTGCCTATTGGTGGGAGCCTGCTCATGGAGCACAGGCAGGGAAGTTGTAGTTCAGCTCACTGCCTCCCCACAGGCACAGTGGCAAGCAACAAGTGTGCCATATATTCTCCACTGCAGTCCTAGGGGATGGTGACCCATGGAGTCTCATTTAATATGCCGGCCCCTGGAAAGATGAGCCCCTCCTCCAGGGCCGATGCTATGCACAGGTAGGGCCCCCCACGCACAGCACACCCCCTAACTCAAAAGAGAGGAGTATACTTTTGCACTGGCCCCCAGGAGCTTGGCACTCTCCAATGGAATTTTAACAACTGGCTGTGGTGCACTACTCTTTCCTTTTCGCACTCATTCTCACAATGGGGACAGAACATTAAATGCCATTATCTCTGGCCCCATAAGGTCTACCATGCTGCTCCTGGGCTTGTTTTACTCCTGGTGGCCAGCCTTGTCACCAGAATCCTTTCCCCAGGCCTGCTGGCCTCCTAGAGTAACTTTCATTTGGAGCCGTATTGTCCAACACCCAGGACCTGATATGTCCTCTGCCTGGGCACCTCAAGCTCTCTCCTGATTTGGGGGCATCTCCCACAGCTCCTCTGGAGCCATCCAACAGAACACCCCTAACACTACCCAGGTCCCATATCCTCCTGGCTAGTTGTGGAGTACCTGTGTGTCAGGGAGCCACGTTTTCATCAACAGACATCCCAGGGGAACCATCAAGTGTCCCACAGCAGGTTAAATCCCACAGTTGGTCCCCAGGGGCACAAGGGGACCAGCACCACTGGCCTTGGGGAGATCCATCCTAGTCCAGGGAGAGCATCTGGAGTTAAAGTGCTTCAGTCCATCCTTGCAGGGTCATTAGGTGGGTTTTCCTTCCAGCTGACCATTCTTTTGCCATCATCATTCTCATGAGCAGTGTGTTCTCATCTGTCTCTCCCTTGTGTAAGGGTTTTTAAGTGCGGGTGGAAAGTTCTATAAACCAGGCACCTCTGGCAACTACCATGGTACCCCGCCACTACTCCACCCCTCTTTTAACCCTCCTGCACAGCATTCTGGGACTATCTAATATTGCAACATCAAGTTGACTGTGGTAAAAGCTTCCTTGAGACCCTGTTTTCAGCTCCTAGCCAATGCAGCTGCCTGATTCCTTCCCACCAAAACTTCAACATGAGACCCTTATGTTTTGACCCTGGCCCTCCTCCTTTGTTTCTGAAGGCCTGGACTGTCTTAGTCCAAGTGCAGTGTGACAAATTAATTTAAAGATTTACATTTCTTACTTCTTTCTTTCCTATGACCAAGCATACTTTAAAGGCTCTGTTATGTGTGGAGGCCTTTAAATCTTTCTGCTGGAGACCAGAGTAATTAACGTCGCCCAGTAGAGAGGAGGGGCAAAGGTCTTGAATATGATTATGAGCTGAGTCAGGGAATATAACAATACCGAAAGTACCACAAAGAGTGTAGGTATAGTGTCAGATTCTGTAAATCTGCACTCCAGTGTATATTTACTTCGCAACTAATACTTTATTGGGCCCTGCAAACCTAAGACAGGCAAAAATGTACTTTAGTGCAGATTTTGCTTTTAATATGTAATACATTTTAAGCACTAAAGTGCATCAGTAAGCGCTGCAGACATGCACTATGAATGCCCTCTCACTTATCAGGGAGTTATTATTCCTATAAATTATTGTTTCCCTAGGTTCTGATGAAAAGCCAATAGGGGTTTGGCTTGGAACATGTTGACCCTTTAGGAATCGGGTATATGACACCCTACTTTCGTAGCTCCCCCTTCGTTTTTAACCATACCGCCTAGGGGTCAGAATAAATCGAAATAACCCACTAGGCAGGTATTTTTAAGATCCACCCCAACTCCTTTTTTACACCATCACCTTTGTCATTATATAATTATCTAAGTGCTCCCACGTAATCCTTAGGTTGAAGCACCCCCGCTCCGCAGCAGAATGTGATGAACTTGATGATGAAGCATGCCACCAAGGGGTAGCCCCAGTGGGTGAGGGTTTGACAAAAAAACGTTTTTTTTCCAGTGGAGGGTTAGTTTTTCCTCAGCCCTCATGGGTTTTGCTTTGTTGTTTCTATATATATAAAAGACAGTGGCTAATGCAATTCACACCCTTCCTATTCAAAAAGACAGTTCACATGGCAAAGCATAAAAAAACTATGAATTATTAGATCAATCCAATGGAAAATACATAAAGAAAATAAAAACATCCAATATACAATAACCTATGACAGTGTTTATTAACCTTTTGACTTCTGTGATCCCTCACTTAATCATTGCTAGAACCTGGGGACCCCCACTGAATCATTATTGGAGTTTGAAGACCCCTACTGAGTTATTTGTAGAAGCCGGGGACCCCAGCCTAAGCACCTTCGATGATTTGAACAGCAAAACAATACACAAACAATACAGAAACAAACATTCATCAAACAAATTCCCAAATGATGAAGTATTTTATTCAATTCACAAGCAAATATAAAAATAATCAAACTTTTAATGGGAAAGTTAGAGCTTTGTTAAATTCAATGGAGGCCACTCATCATCCATGTAATATTATGCTTGATGCACTTGCCCTGCTCCTTGAATCAATCTGAGGATACTAACTTAATTTGTAGCCAATTTCAAATGCCTTTTTCTTTTACAGAAAGTGTTATATTTTACATTTTGCCTCTTTATTTATATACACTTTATTAATATTTGAATTTTTGATTTTCTAAGCAGTTGCGGATCCCCTAGGTAGGCTTCACAGACCCCAGGTGTCCCCAACCACAGGTTCAGAAACACTGACCTATGACATACTACACATGAAAGTATAGGGATGCAAACAACAATGGCTTGAGCCGATAACTGAATCACTGTGTATTTTGCTACTGTCCAATTGTGTGTACTGGTTTCACTGCCTTTCTTTAGGTGTGTTATGCTTCTAAGTATACAGTTTGGACAACACACTATTGGCAATAATAGGTAAATAAATAAATACATACATTAATAAATGCATGAGAAATTGAAGTGCTGAGCAAATGTGAGCAATGTCCTTTCCTGGATGGATTTTACCTTTGGAGAGGAAGTTCCAAGTGCTCACCTGTGGGGTGTTTATAAGAGAATATTGCACCTTTGGGCAGAAGGTGCATTAGTGTTTTGTTTGATGGATAAAAGGTGAATGCTGCATGCCCTAGGTTCTGAATGCACAAAAAAGCAATATTTCTATGCTCACAACTGGAATCTTTCATAGATGAAGTGACCTAATGTTGAATAATTAACATCATTCATCTTACAAATCTCTGCTGTGCTGTGCCTCTAAGCAAATCAAACAGGGCCACCTGCTGGACCCCACAAAATTTAAATTGTGTTTTCACCACTGATAATTTATGTTCTTGTTTAACGCCTAACATTTTCTACTATGCCAATGACACTCATATTATGGTCTGGCTAGACGTTGGTATTTCCTCCATCTCCGCCCACTTTCCTCAATTTCTCAAGACAGTTGTCTTATGCATGAGCTCCTCCTACCCATCTTATTCAGCTCCAAGAAGATTGAGTGGCTCACCTTGGGAGGTGCCCTTTCCCCAAGGGCACAATGCTGTTGGCCTGCCTCCATGAGTTCTCCTATAGTAATAGAAATAGTTAACCCAAGAAACTATAAATTGTTCTCTAAGGTAACCATAACTTGCACCGCCGACTGTCACAGTTTTCTCATCAATACGTCTATTGCAAATGTTACAGTGATATTATCAATGAAGTCATGAAAGATTTCATGACTGATGTAATATGTGGGGTAATTAGCAGTGCATGCAGAGTGTGTGAGTTATACTTACCTTAGGGAACAAGTTATAGGGCCCGATTCACAGAACTAACTTAAGACAAAATCCTAAACTTACTACCATTTTGGTATCCACAGAATGGATTTACGACTACTAACTTTACGTCCGCACTCGGGCCGGAAATTCCGGCCCAGAGGCGGAGCTTCCGGCCCAGAGGTGGAGATTTTGGCCATGGCTAAATCTCCGCCACTGGCCGGAATCCCCACCTCCGGGCCGGAAGCTCCGCCTCCGGGCCGGAAATTCCGTCACGAGTGCGGACGTAAAGTTAGTAGTCGTAAATCCATTCTGTGAATACCAAAAGTAGTAAGTGCATTCTGTGAATACCAAAAGTAGTAAGTTTAGGATTTTGTCTTAAGTTAATTTTGTGAATCGGCCCCATTGTGTCTTGAGATAACTATGATTATAACTATAACGGGTGAACTTCCATGTTTTTTTGTGTGTGAAATTTGAACCGAACTATAACGTCCCTGAAACGTTTTTTTTTTAGTGAATTTCTAAAGTCCTTTTAATTTGATTACCTAGCTATAATGTCACTGTAACCCTTCTTATTTGTCAGTGAATTTCTAAGTTTTGTAAGGCTATTTCCAAACTATAATGTAGCTTTAGTTTTTTTCAGTGAATTTCAATTCTTTTTTTAAGTTAAAATAATATTTAATTACCATACGTTAATCCAACTTCCACCATGTACACTTTTTGCTGTGAGTGGAAGGGAATTGGCTGCAGGGCCTGCATCCAGACTCTGTGGCCTGGCCCCCTCATGCATCCAATCCCATGCTGCGCACCCCCTTTGGTCATGCACACTAGGGGGGGTTGGCCACAAGGCCTGGCCTGACCAATACCCCGAGGCCTGGCACCATATTTAATGGGGAGGGGGCATGCAGGTCAATTTTGGCCCTGGGGACACCATTGAATATAGAAAAGGGGAAGTGAGGGGCGCGGGCCCCAGGGCCCAGCACATTTTTTGGGAGGAGGGGCACATGGCCCCCTCCCCTGACTGATTTGGGGTCCTTGGACCCTGTTTCCAGAGGTCCGGGGCACTTTCTTAGAGGGGGGACATGGAACCTATCCTTGGACCGATTCTGGCACCAGGACCCCATTTCAAGGGACCTGCCACTATATTTATGGTTTTTCACAGAAGTAGAATTGGTGATTCTTGGAGTGCACAGGCCAAAATTCAACTCTATCTTTTTGATAATGTGCCAACTCCTAGAGTTCTCACTGCTCTCTGAACTCAAACGTTTCATATGTAGGAGGGCAACAATATAATCGTATTCTTTTTCAATGGTCATCCAATTTAGATGCTGGTTCTAATCATGCAAACATAGGGGCACATGCACCAACATCTAAATGCCCAATGCCTATAGGCCAATAGGAATGAATGGTAATGCATGAATGAATGAATGAGAATGCATATGCAAATTGTGATTAGCAAATTGGTAATTGCAAATTGCGAATGCAAGGCCAAGGATGCCTGGGGACCTAAGATCCCCCTGAAGCACCCCCCCAAAAAAGGTAAGTGTGCACATGTGAAGCACACACATGCCCTAATACAAAGCATGCACAAATTACCATCAACTTGGAGTTGATGGTAATTAGCATTTCCTAAATGCACAGTTCGCATTTAGGAAAGGCTACGTACATTGGCAAATAGGGATTTGCAAACTGCAATTCCCTAAATGCATTCACAATTTAGGTAATCGCAAAAAAGTGTGATTTCCTAAATTGCGAATGGAAAAAGGTACATGCATCTGAAAAGGCCTTTTTCCATTCACAAGCAGAAAAAAGCTTGATGCATGTGCCCCAAAGTCTTTTATCTTTACTTTAGAGCAAATCATCAAACGTTGTTTGTTATCTCAAAATCCTTTATTCAATTCGCAAACATCACTCTTTTTGGTAGACTGAGTCTGCCAAAAAAGGAATGTTTCTGAATTGAATTGCTCTAAAGTAAAGACATAAGACGCTGTGAATACGATTGGGAAAAAAAATGATTACAGCTACTAAATCGGATGGCCACTGAAAAAGAATAAGATTATATTGTTGCCCTCCTATATATGAAAAATCTATATTCATGGGAAGGATTACATGCCCCCCCCTGCCTTCCTGAACCAATTTCAGACCCGGGGACCATATTGCAAAAAGGGGAGCATTGCACACAGACCCCCTGGAACCCCATCCCTTGGGCCCGGCCATATTGGAATAAGGGAAGGGAGCATGCAGCACCCCTCCCCGGGTCCAATATAGGTCCCAGAAACCCTATCCCCGGGGACCCGCCCAACAAAGGGCGGGTGCTCTGGTGCCCATTGAGGGCACCCACCACACTATGGATGGGAGCTGCTGCACCAGCCAGCTCCCTGCCTCCAGCAGGAGCCAGCATTGCTCCCTCCCACAGGGAGCAGGTAAAAATCCTGCTCTCTGCATGCTGTAGCAATCTTTTTTATCTGTGCAGCAGGGAAACAGATGAAAAGTCCTCTTCCAGTGGACGGGAGTGTTTTTCATGCTCCCAACTGTTGTGAGCAGACTTGGTGTTTGTGCCCGCATGGCTGGAGTTTTGAAATTGCTCTCATCAAGCGAGAGCAAATACAGGTTTCGCTACCCATGCTAGTGCAGGCAGGGAAAGTACTATGTTTGGGGGTGAGTACCCCAGGGCATAGCATGAGCCGGCCCTGGGGGATACAGTCCCCAGGGCCATTAATGGCTCTGAGGAGGGCCTAAAGAAATTTCTTTAGGCTTGGTTACAGAAAAACTGCTGGACGGAATAACAGAAAAAAGATGTCATCAGTGATGTCATAAATTATGTCATAGAATATGGGAGGTCATAAGTGGTGCATGGAAGGGAGCACACATTATAGTTAGCTCTGCTAACTATAACTGGTGAATTTCTGTGTTTTTTGTTCAAAATGTTAATTCTGTCACTGACATATTCACCTAACTATAACGTTATGTTAACCTTTGGCTTTTTGGGTGAAGTAAAAAAAAATATATATATATATATATTTTTATCCAACAAACGCCGAAGCTTCTCAAGATGCACTCGACAGTGCGTCTGCCATTCGGCATCATGGTTCAGCCCACCCCAGCCATCCAAGTTCGTTGTATTGCCTGACGCGTTTCTGTGGCCAACGTACCAGTTCATCAGAGGCATTTTTCCTGTATGCATTGGAGCGCTCTTTATACTGCATGCTGATTGGTTGAAAAACCCCTCATGGGTTCAACGGCGTATTTGATTTCTTCATACAACATGCTGTGATGTGTAGTCACATCGAGCTTTCATTGAACACCTATAGTAGGTTCCAAAGCGTACAGATTTCAGAGAGTCAGTTATAATCCTTGGTAGGATCTGGATGTGATGGGAGCAGGCACTTTTCATCAAGACGCACTGTGCTGGAAACCGGAGCAGGAAGGTTCCTCTCCCTCAGCCTCTCATTCCTTCAAGATGGTGCATCTTGCACGGGATGGCAAAATATATTTATATATGAATTATATATATAATGTATATATATATATATATATATATATATATGTTCCCACAACAATCCAATTATGCGCTCTCAGTAACCAAAGAAGGCAAAATCCGGGGTAGTGCAAAAAAGAGGTGTTTATTCCTCACAACGCGTTTCTACTCGTTGCAGAGTCTTGTTCACGTAAGGAAACAATCATGGGTGACTGACGGATAAAGCTTTTCCGGGGTAAACAGTAACAAAGGACAATCTTGTCGAATACATTGGTCAGGTGGTCACAAGTGGCAGACATGTTGTAGTGGCACCACAATACAGTAATGTACTGCTGTAGCAGTTGGGTACATACATTATTAAACAATGTAGAAAAGAAGTAAAGGTAAATACCAACATGACTCACATTGTAAGGGACGTGTAGCACTGTGTCAGAACCTAATGAGTATACGGGCTCGTCCCCAGAGAAGTGTCACTGAATAGTGCCTTCAAACATAGCCCACAGGCCACGGTATATGCGTGGCCTAGGGGAAAATATTCTTCCCGAATGTCCCAAAGTTGAGCTGGCACGGAACAGAGTTGTGCCATGCAGTGTGCATCCACTGTGACGAAGTGCCAAGGGGAGTGTATGACAGTCTCGGGAGTGCTATACAAGTGTGATGCGTCAGTGAATACGCTCAAGTGAGCAGAGATAACAATACTCCAAACTAACGTGGCACAGATCGATATGGGAAGTAAGGACATGCGAGGTGCCGGCAAGTGCCAGTGGACGTATGTAAACAAGTCCGTTGTAAAATGATCTCAGACAATTAAAATCACGAGTGACCATACCACAGCCGGAGTGAGCTTCATCCCATCAGAGTGAAGTGACGGGGGAAAGGGTAGGAGGCCCGTGATAGTGCACGTAGGTGAATGGGCTCCTTCCTTCCCTCCTGTGAAAAGGAAAGAAACAAAAAACAAATCTTAGTATCAGAACATAGCAGATATCTAAGTTGTCACTAAAACATATCTTCATTTCTATTCAAAATGTGCATTGTATAGAGGAAGGGAACGGAGATGGCAGACTGTAAATAGAAATAAGAAATGGGATAAAAAGTCAACATACATATCAAAGCAGTAATCTGCAACTGTAAACTACCGCTTAATGCATCAAGGTGAGAGACAGACTAAAAATCAGCTCTGACAAACACACTGCTGTAGTAAAGGTGTGTGGTAACTGAAAACTGGGAGCTGTAGTCTAAACAGGTACATGGTGCAAGACACAAGTTCATTTCAGATGTACTGCCAGCTCTTCATCCTGATTTAAACCTCCAGGGTGCTTAGTCTGAAAATCCACGATGTATCTGGATTCTCTCTGTCTCAGTTTCAAGACCCTGTCACCACCTCTGGGATTATTCGGGATTTGTTCTAAAATGAAGAATTTCAGGAGACCTGGGTTGGAAAAATGCCTCTCAGTGAAGTGGCGAGCCACAGCGTATTTCTCATCTCCATGGGAGATGGCACGGTAATGTTCTAGTATCCGTTTTTTCGCCATGAGGGTTGTGCTGCCAATGTACCATAATCGGCATGGACACTCGATCACGTAAATCACGAAAGTGGAACTGCACGTGAGAAATTGTGTAATTTCCCTATAGACCCCATTGCAGCTAACCTTTTTACATAGATAGCTATTTCTGCAGGCCTTGCAGTGCCCACAAGGATAGAAGCCCTGTAGACCATGTTCCTGCCTTTGGGGGTACCTGGTGACATCATTGTGTAGGAGTTGATCCCTGAAATTCCTCCCCTTTCTGTATGTGATACTGGGTCTGTTGGAGATGAATTCCCCAATGATCGTGTCAGCCTTGAGGATGTCCCAGTTTTTGTTGAGGATACCCTGTATCTTGTGGGAGTCAGCACTGTATGTAAGGATGATCCTGGTCTCCTTGTCCTCTAAGGGCAAGGTGGGGGTTGTGTTAGAGAGAATGGTGTCTCTATTGACCTTGTCGGCTCTACCCTTAGCTCTGTTCAGTACCCAATTGGGGTACCCTCTGGCTCTAAAACGTTCCAACATGCGCGTGCTTTCTAGTTGGTAGTCGGTCTCAGTGTTACAGTTCCTTTTTGCTCTGAGCAGTTCACCATAAGGGATACTCCACTTAAGGGTGTCTGGGTGGCTGCTCAGAGCATGTAGTATACTGTTGCCAGCAGTGGTCTTCCTGTGTAAGGTGGTAAATATGGCTTTGTCTTTGATAGTGAGTTTGACATCAAGGTATTCAGCTGAACTCTCACTGATGGTACTGGTGAGGATGATGTTGTAGATGTTGGTGTTGAGAAGTGTGATAAACTCCCGGGCTTCCGCCTCGGTGCCCTTCCAGATGAGAAACAGATCGTCTATGTATCTAAGCCACATCACTACCTGTTCTAGATAATGTTTGCAGGTGGGGTTGGCGAAAATCTCCTCCTCCCACAGGCCCATAAACAGATTCGCGAAAGATGGCGCAAAGCACGAACCCATCGCGGTACCCGTGGTTTGCCTGTACAGGGTACCGTCAAAAAGGAAAATATTGTTGGATAGGCAGAATTCTATCATGCCTAAGATCATCTTGTTGTGCTCCCTGTAATGTAAGGGCCTGGTGTTCAAGAAGTGTTCACAGGCCTCGAGGCCTTGTCTGTGGTCAATGATGGTATAAAGCGATTGCACATCTAGGGTAATTAGCAAACATTTATCAACAAGTTGTAAGTTGTTGATTTTACCAAGAAAGTCTTTCGTGTCTTTGACATCGCTGGGCAGACTGGTGACGAAGTCCCTTAAAAAATGATCGACATATTTCGATATGTGCTCAGTAACACAACCCCTAGATGACACAATGGGTCGCCCTGGTGGTCTGGAGTGGCTTTTGTGTACCTTGGGTAGCAGGTATAGAACAGGTAGAATAGGGTGGTCGTTCTTCAAGAAACAATATTCATCCCACTCTAAAATGCCTTTGTCTCGCCAGTTAATGAGCATCTCCCAGATGGTGGTGATGCTCTTGCTATATGTGCCGGTGTCAATGGGTGTGTAGTATCTAGTGTCTGATAATTGTCTAAGTGCCTCAGCTATGTAATCCTCCCTGTCCATAACCACCACATTACCACCCTTGTCAGCAGGGCGTATGATGATACTTGTATCGTCTCCCAGTGATTTGAGTAGTGTTCTCTGTTGGACTGATAAATTGGGTGTGTGGTGACAGTTCTTCTTGTGTCTGTATGTGCTCAAGGACTTACTGACAACATCTTGAAAGGTGTCGATGTTGTCGTGCGGCAGCATCGGCAGGAAGGTGGACTTGGGCTTAAAACCTGAGTGCCCAGAGGAGTCTGTGATGATATTCATATCCTCCAGAATTTGTGTGGTAGTAAGTCCGCCCCCAGTAGGTATGTGGTCAAGCAGGATTACATAGCTGAGGCACTTAGACAATTATCAGACACTAGATACTACACACCCATTGACACCGGCACATATAGCAAGAGCATCACCACCATCTGGGAGATGCTCATTAACTGGCGAGACAAAGGCATTTTAGAGTGGGATGAATATTGTTTCTTGAAGAACGACCACCCTATTCTACCTGTTCTATACCTGCTACCCAAGGTACACAAAAGCCACTCCAGACCACCAGGGCGACCCATTGTGTCATCTAGGGGTTGTGTTACTGAGCACATATCGAAATATGTCGATCATTTTTTAAGGGACTTCGTCACCAGTCTGCCCAGCTATGTCAAAGACACGAAAGACTTTCTTGGTAAAATCAACAACTTACAACTTGTTGATAAATGTTTGCTAATTACCCTAGATGTGCAATCACTCTATACCATCATTGACCACAGACAAGGCCTCGAGGCCTGTGAACACTTCTTGAACACCAGGCCCTTACATTACAGGGAGCACAACAAGATGATCTTAGGCATGATAGAATTCTGCCTATCCAACAATATTTTCCTTTTTGACGGTACCCTGTACAGGCAAACCACGGGTACCGCGATGGGTTCGTGCTTTGCGCCATCTTTCGCGAATCTGTTTATGGGCCAGTGGGAGGAGGAGATTTTCGCCAACCCCACCTGCAAACATTATCTAGAACAGGTAGTGATGTGGCTTAGATACATAGACGATCTGTTTCTCATCTGGAAGGGCACCGAGGCGGAAGCCCGGGAGTTTATCACACTTCTCAACACCAACATCTACAACATCATCCTCACCAGTACCATCAGTGAGAGTTCAGCTGAATACCTTGATGTCAAACTCACTATCAAAGACAAAGCCATATTTACCACCTTACACAGGAAGACCACTGCTGGCAACAGTATACTACATGCTCTGAGCAGCCACCCAGACACCCTTAAGTGGAGTATCCCTTATGGTGAACTGCTCAGAGCAAAAAGGAACTGTAACACTGAGACCGACTACCAACTAGAAAGCACGCGCATGTTGGAACGTTTTAGGTCAATAGAGACACCATTCTCTCTAACACAACCCCCACCTTGCCCTTAGAGGACAAGGAGACCAGGATCATCCTTACATACAGTGCTGACTCCCACAAGATTCAGGGTATCCTCAACAAAAACTGGGACATCCTCAAGGCTGACACGATCATTGGGGAATTCATTCAAAAAGGTTAGCTGCAATGGGGTCTATAGGGAAATTACACAATTTCTCACGTGCAGTTCCACTTTCGTGATTTACGTGATCGAGTGTCCATGCCGATTATGGTACATTGGCAGCACAACCCTCATGGCGAAAAAACGGATACTAGAACATTACCGTGCCATCTCCCATGGAGATGAGAAATACGCTGTGGCTCGCCACTTCACTGAGAGGCATTTTTCCAACCCAGGTCTCCTGAAATTCTTCATTTTAGAACAAATCCCGAATAACCCCAGAGGTGGTGACAGGGTCTTGAAACTGAGACAGAGAGAATCCAGATACATCGTGGATTTTCAGACTAAGCACCCTGGAGGTTTAAATCAGGATGAAGAGCTGGCAGTACATCTGAAATGAACTTGTGTCTTGCACCATGTACCTGTTTAGACTACAGCTCCCAGTTTTCAGTTACCACACACCTTTACTACAGCAGTGTGTTTGTCAGAGCTGATTTTTAGTCTGTCTCTCACCTTGATGCATTAAGCGGTAGTTTACAGTTGCAGATTACTGCTTTGATATGTATGTTGACTTTTTATCCCATTTCTTATTTCTATTTACAGTCTGCCATCTCCGTTCCCTTCCTCTATACAATGCACATTTTGAATAGAAATGAAGATATGTTTTAGTGACAACTTAGATATCTGCTATGTTCTGATACTAAGATTTGTTTTTTGTTTCTTTCCTTTTCACAGGAGGGAAGGAAGGAGCCCATTCACCTACGTGCACTATCACGGGCCTCCTACCCTTTCCCCCGTCACTTCACTCTGAGGTGATGAAGCTCACTCCGGCTGTGGTATGGTCACTCGTGATTTTAATTGTCTGAGATCATTTTACAACGGACTTGTTTACATACGTCCACTGGCACTTGCCGGCACCTCGCATGTCCTTACTTCCCATATCGATCTGTGCCACGTTAGTTTGGAGTATTGTTATCTCTGCTCACTTGAGCGTATTCACTGACGCATCACACTTGTATAGCACTCCCGAGACTGTCATACACTCCCCTTGGCACTTCGTCACAGTGGATGCACACTGCATGGCACAACTCTGTTCCGTGCCAGCTCAACTTTGGGACATTCGGGAAGAATATTTTCCCCTAGGCCACGCATATACCGTGGCCTGTGGGCTATGTTTGAAGGCACTATTCAGTGACACTTCTCTGGGGACGAGCCCGTATACTCATTAGGTTCTGACACAGTGCTACACGTCCCTTACAATGTGAGTCATGTTGGTATTTACCTTTACTTCTTTTCTACATTGTTTAATAATGTATGTACCCAACTGCTACAGCAGTACATTACTGTATTGTGGTGTCACTACAACATGTCTGCCGCTTGTAACCACCTGACCAATGTATTCGACAAGATTGTCCTTTGTTACTGTTTACCCCGGAAAAGCTTTATCCGTCAGTCACCCATGATTGTTTCCTTACGTGAACAAGACTCTGCAACGAGTTGAAACGCGTTGTGAGGAATAAACACCTCTTTTTTGCACTACCCCGGATTTTGCCTTCTTTGATTACTGAGAGCGCATTATTGGATTGTTGTGGGAACATTACGAGTCGGCGTGCTCCGCCGACATTTGCGCCACCTCTCACGGGTCCAGCGGTCCAGAAGGAGCGTTTGTGGATTTATATATATATATATATATATATATATATATATATATATATATATATATATATATATATATATATATATATATATATATATATATATATATGTATATATGTATACAGTATACAGTTCTCTTCTGATGCTGTCTATCGTAGTGCAGCATCAGGTGTGTGGGCTTTGTAGCACGTGATGACTCACAATGAATTGTGGGAGCTGTAGTTTCTGCCTTTAACTACCCACAGTGGGTTTCGCATTTTACATGAAAAATATGCAAGTTCTCCGTGGTTCTTTAAAATCCGCTTTGATATTAGGCACTTCAGTGTGTATATAATTCAATGGCCTCACAATAGTTGAAAGCTGATTTGGAATGAATCAGAGGGGAATTTTACGATGGCGCTCTGGATTTTGGGCATGACCCAATCCAGGACTGTGATGTTTAATTCCAGTTAAAGTGATCTAAGGTTTTGATGCAAATCAGCCATAAAACATTGAACCTGTCAGCATATGAAACTTACATAACTCCTACAAAAGTTTAAAATGCACATCCCTTGTTTCAGCTGCAAGGTATAACATTTTCAGCTACGAATTCAAAGGTATTGCTGCTGCATTGCAGCTTGTCACAATTCAAGCATAAAACTATTGCATAAAATGAGAGCGAAACTGGGAATATGTGGCTAAATATCTTGGTGTAACTTGGGGGCATATTAACAAGCCAGGCGATAAAATTATCGCCGCTTTAGCGGCAGAAAACTGCCGCTAAAACGGCGATAATGGGCTTGATAATATGCTCTATGGAATTCCAATTGAAGCCCATGTTAGATGTCCTTCACATCTAACATGGGTTTCAATTGGAATCCCATAGAGCATATTATCAAGCCCATTATCGCCGTTTTAAGCGGCGATAATTTTATCGCCTGGCTTGATAATATGCCCCCTGGTCTTTTTGCCTTTGCTCTGTTATTGAGCAGGGACATACTTTTGCTACAACATTACAAATAAGGAGAGTCTCAAAATGTCTCTGCAAGTAAATTAACCTGATTGGCTGGTAAGCTGTGATTGTGTTACCGTTAGTCAGAGCAGCAGCTGAAAAGGTGCTGTGATTGTCAGTTATGCTTCACTGACAGTGTCTGTTTCCAGTGTGCCACGCAATAATCTTTCGGCTCCTGCTTGGTGCCTGCTGGGAAGACAGAGCCAGTAACACGCAGCTTGCTTCCTTGTTGATTTGTTGTTGTTCCACTACCTGCAAATCATAGGCTGAGAGCAGCTGCTACATCTTGACAATAATGGAAGCCTTAAAGTTGCCCCTATTGTTCTCAGATTGCAGGTTAAGAGCGCTGATATTTGTTTTCTTGTTTTCATCCCAGTAGCTCTCTTTAAAAAAAAATAACAAATTACCATTCACGTGTAGGCAACCAGTTAGCATGTGCAGAGGAAAGTACGTTTATGGCAGCAGAGACATTGCAGCTCCTGTGTTGTGTATGTTTTACTCGCTTCTCTTGCCGTGGCACACGAAGTATATCGCAGACTTTCTCCATTTTCTTTACTCTTATAGTTGACCTCTGTTCATGACTAAGACACATATAATCAGTGCATTCCGTTTGTGTTTCTGATCAATTTGACCTGTCCTTATTTGGATACAGTGGCAGCTCGCACAGGTAAGGCTGTGGGGCGGTGAGGCGGGGTGGGGTGGGGTTTTTGGGTGCTGGGGTACTGGAGCCCGACATATGATGGCAAAGATTAAAGTAAAGAAAGAAAGAAAGAAAACCACTTACCTTGTGCTCGCCACATTGCAGAGTCAATGATGCGGCGAGCACAAGGTAAGTGGTTTTATTTATTTATTTATTTACTTTCACCTTTTCAGTCGTATGTCGTACTCCACTACCCCCCGCCCCATCCCGCCCTTCCCCTCCCCGCCTCACCGCCCTACAACGTTACCTCTGTGAGCCGCCACTGTTTAGATATTGGTAACATAAATGCGGCCCAGCAGTGAGCAGGGTTGCTGGTATTTATACAGAAAAAGATGTTTTTATAGGTGATTTTGCGAAATTATAATTTCTCCCAAGACACTTATGTTTTGCGTTTATCAGAACAACGTGCACCGAGGGTCGTAAGGAAGGTGTGGTTTTCAATGAATGAAAAAAAGAATTAAAGCAGGTGGGTGGAAGTTTTCCCTTTACCCGTGAAATTGGAAGAAGTTGGGACCCTTCAGGGGTTACTTAGAACTATGGAGAGTAGACATACATCCTCCTGTGAGGGGTGGAAAGTTCATAACTGGTGTCAGCCTGGTGGATTACTGCCCATCCTATTTTAGAGTTCTCTGCCTGTCTCTCTATACCTCCGGAGGAGCCACTCTGAAGGGACTGCATATTTATCAACAAATCACTGTGCTGTGCTGCATGAAAGGGAAGGGCAGGAGTGTGCCGTATTTTATATTACACTTTGCATTCATGTCTTTTCCCAGGACTGGTGCACGATGTTCTCCCTAGTGCTAATGCAAAAACCCTTGACCATGGT
This sequence comes from Triturus cristatus, assembly GCF_964204655.1. Lineage (NCBI taxonomy): Eukaryota > Metazoa > Chordata > Amphibia > Caudata > Salamandridae > Triturus > Triturus cristatus. The sequence goes on from NC_140588.1 coordinate 116,572,305, forward strand.
GCAAGGGCATCTGTGTTGTAAGCAGGATTGTTTTTGTGCAGGAAAGGACACCTTCCTGCTATAAAACAATACCCTAAGTAATCTTCCTCTTTCTATGTGTTCTGCAGAATGCATTAACATAAACATATTTCTCCTCATTATGCCTCACCTGGGGAATCATAGGAGTTTTGACACATTCCCAGGTCTACCACTTATGGTAGATCTGGGAATGCACCAAAATCCACGGGTGTTGCATGGTAACATCCACGCACCACCCATGGAATGCCTCCCTGTGGCAGAGTAACACAACACAGCGATTTGCTCTGTTGTATTACTCCAGATTTAAGTAGCCAGTCAGAGCCACACAAGGAGGTCTTTCTTGGGTTGATAAATCGCACTTAAGAATTGTATTGATTTTGCCCCTCATTGCATGGTGAAAAAGCGACACAGCCCCATGATAAATATGGCAGTGAAAGATTGCTTACCGGCCGCCATGTTTTTTGAGTTTGCGCTGTAAACATATTTGTTTTTCAAAAACACACTTCCAAAGTAGGACTTTGTTTTGGAAAAGATAAAACGAATGACCTTCACAACCTTGGAGTTTTCTTCCAGGGCTTCAGGGGCATTTTCTTTCTGTTCTGGACCGGTAGCATTTCCTGGCAGTCCTGAACAGGGTAAAAGTACTTCAGAATTTCCACTCTGAATGGGACTGGGAGTCTGATTTACTTACATTAAAGATCGGATGTCCATTAGCCCATCAGTGGAAGATTTCCACTGCAGGAACCAGCTGAGGCACTGACAGGTTTTTCTGGGGAGACTTTTTGAAAAGTGTTATTTAGACCGATATTGCGGAAATTGAACAAAAGAACAAAATTGTATAGCTTTTATTTACTGTATTGTGTTTTTTAACTATTCTTGCCTTTGCGACTTTGCACATTTACTTTTATCAACTCTGTGCCTTCCTTGGGGAATTCATTAAACGGCAGCCATTTTGAAGGTGCCACGCGTTTTTGCCCTAGTCAGCTCTCTAGTTTCGCGCGCCGCCCTGACTCATTCACTATTTAATGAGCAGCGAGCGGACATGCAGCGCCTGACAGGTTTTTCTGGGGAGACTTTTTGAAAAGTGTTATTTAGACCGATATTGCAGAAATTGAACAAAATAACAAAATTGTATAGCTTTTATGTACTGTATTGTGTTTTTTAACTATTCTTGCCTTTGCGACTTTGCACATTTACTTTTATCAACTCTGTGCCTTCCTTGGGGGATTCATTAAACGGCAGCCATTTTGAAGGTGCCACGCGTTTTTGCCCTAGTCAGCGCTCTAGTTTCGCGCGCCGCCCTGACTCATTCACTATTTAATGAGCAGTGAGCGGACGCACGCAGCGGGCGCGCCGTCGGCGCGCCAAAGGCAAGCCCGTCTGCGCCCGTCCGCGCCCTTTCGGGACCAGGGGCCATGCCCCCTGGTCATTACTCGTCTAAGAAGCCTGGTCTATTGGAGTATTCATCCGAACAACTATTCAAATACCGCCCTTGTTTAGACCCGAGCTGTAACGTTTGTCTTGATCTTGATAAAGCTTTTTGCTGCCCTGGTTGCAGCTTCTTGTTCGACAAACCACTCTCGATTGACATCCGTGATGTAAACCCATTTAATGCTTCTTATTTAAGTTCTAAAAGGCCTATGCTGTCTTTGGGTAAGGATACTGGCATAAAACTTTTACATTTTGGAATATGAACTGCCGGTCATTCCCTAAACACAAATTGGACATCTATGACTTTCTTACAAATGAGTGTCCGGATGCGATCTTACTTACTGAAACCTGGCTGCATTCCAGCTCAGGTCCTGATGTAGCGGTAGCGCTACCAGCTAACTATGCTATAGCTAGAAGAGACAGGGTAAACGAAAGAGGAGGTGGATTCGCAATAATTTATGATAAGTCCTACCAATGTAAATTAGAGGATTTAGCTATTCCTAATTCGGAAGCAGCATTATTCAAAATTTTACTGTCTCCTAAAATCACCTTTTCGGGTATTCTTGTTTATCGTCCACCAGGCCCCCCAAATTCTTGGGCCCAACTTCTCCCTGAACTAATTGCACCTTATCTCCTCAAAGCATCGAACATTACGATATTAGGTGATTTTAATTTACACCTTGAAAGCTCAAATTGTATGACTAGTGGTACTCTAATTATGGATTTAGCTGCCTTAAATCTTCTACTCAGTAATAGTGGCCCCACGCATGTTGCATGACATCTACTGGATCCTATTTTTTCCAATTTACCTAATATCCATTGTGATCCTGCCCTCCCCCTCTGCTGGTCCAATCACTTTGCTCTTAAATTTCAGTGTACCTTTTCTAAGTCCCTTTTTTCAGCCCCTATGAGTGAGCCCTATAGAATTCAGAACTGGAGTAAACTGGATCTTGAACTTTTTAATAGGACTCTTAACGAGACTGCCCCTATCATTTCACATGTTTCAACTCTGTCTTCTAATCTGATACATGAATGGATTTCTAACTCAGATGAACATTGTCTTCCGCTAACCACAAAAAAGCCTTTTAATCATCGTTCTCCTGCTCCCTGGTTTACAGAGCAATTGAGAATAGAAAAAACAAAATGTAAGGCTCTGGAAAGGAATTGGAGGAGGAATTATTTACAGGACTCCAAGCTAAACTATAAATTAGCCTAAAAACATTATCATGCCCATTGTAATTTGGCCAGAAAGGCCTATGTATCTCAGACCATTTCCAATACTGGAAACTGCTCTCGTACACTGTTTAGTACAGTAAAAAAACTTGCGGGCTCTGATACGCAGGCACGTCCACCTACCTTTAACGAACAACAGTGCGATAATCTTGCCAACTATTTTGTGGACAAAGTCGAACAAATCTACTCTGTTCTACAAAATACTCGGACAGTAGTATCCAGTCCAACTCCCTACCGGATGGAGCCTGACCATAAAACTTGCAGTCCTATGACTCTGGAAGCCTGGTCACTTCTTGATATTACTTCTTTCATAAAAATTTTAAATGGAATCAAATCAGGTTCTCCCCCTGATTTGATGCCAGTATCTGTGCTGCAGCAGTTGGATTCTTCTTCTTTATTTCTTATCATGCAACTGCTGAATGCCTCAATTCAGGAGGCTGTTCTGCCTTCTGATTGGAAGCATGCGATGGTGCTTCCTCTTTTGAAAAAGGCCGGTGCTGATCCTTCGCAGCTGTCAAATTTTAGATTTTATAAATAACAGGACCATAGACGTACTCCCGCGTTAACAAAGCAGTCTGCACGTTCGAGGCATGGGGTGCAAGTAAACGAAGGACGACTTATTTAAAACGGTCCCCATAACAACCTCTTTTCGGAACGGCAGACGATATATCTCAACAATAAGAAACATGCGGGCATAACAACAGTGAAAAAGAAGCAAGGGCACGGGTTGCACGAAACACGAAGGATTCCTCATAGGCCGGTTTCCAAACAAACATTTCCTCGTGTATCGACCAAAAATCAAGTCTAAAGATTGGCGTAGGATTATCCACGTGACCATCAAAGAAAAAAGATCAAATACAAAGGTAGAAGAGGACCCAGACTGGTTTCTTCCTATGAATAAGAATAGCGCTGTATGAAAGCCGGACTAAGGAAACAGTGAACATTGAGAGAACCTCTATCAATGGTCTTGAGGAAGATAGTGGCGTAAAAGAAAGCCAATCGAAACGCGTCGACGCATAGGAAACACATAATCTACAGTAACGGACACCCACTTATAGTGATAAATAGTGAATACATCCCATAAGTGGCGGAATTCCAGTAGTTTTTGTGGATGTGTTAACAAATGACAGAGGGGAATGTCTTTTGCATGGTGTGTTCTCTCAGTTATGCGGGTTCATAACGAGGGGGTCTTAATTTGAATAATAATTCTTTCTGTGTATTTTGATTATCGTCTTTTTGTCTCATGAAATGATATTTTAACTGTGTCTCAATTGTATGTTTTTTAAAATCAATGTGTTTTTTGATCAAACTCTCTACTGAAATTTATGTTAAGTAGGGACTAGAATAGATTGTGTTTTTAACGGAGTTGTATAATATGCTTTACATATAATAAACTACAACTGTTTTTATATAATATGTGAGAGTGTGAATTTTACATAAATCTGATCATTATAACTTGTAGATACAGTCAAGGGGCTGCTAGTAGACACTTGTAGAAGTATCCTATTCCCTTGATTTACAAGGGGTCTCTCTCTTATTTAATATACTTATACTTGTAGATACCCCTGATGAAGGGCTCATGCTTAAAGCCCGAAAGGCAGTGGGATTTTTGAAGATTGATTTTTGAAGATTGAGAACTTCATAAGCTGATTATAAGCGACACTCTTTTGGTTTTTATGCACATGAGAAATTTTCTGGAACCATCAAGAATAAAAGCAGATAATCATCACTCTTTTTGGTTTGAAGATTTGTCTGTTAAAAGCGTGATTCAATCCATAAAGGACTGAGTACTGTTATTGTTTCACCAATACTGTACAATATTGTATAAAATGTGTTCTTTAATATTTGAATACATTGTGTATGCTTTAAAGCGACAATTTGTAGTGCACCCGGTATTTCTAGATATTTATCTGGAATTCCTATTGTTCAGTTTGAATTAGGTGGCTGGCAGAGCCCCTCACCTGGTGCACACACCACTGACTGTTGAGTTTTCAATTATAGATTACTTGAAAAATCTGTTCAATTAGAGAAGTTGAGTGCATTCCAGCTGCTTTATTGCTCATTGTCTGTACTTTTAGAAAGTTTACATTTTCTTGTCCCATCCATTTGGTTCCTGCAGCCTGTATACTGGGTCACATAACTAGGTGTAGCTGGCAGTCGGACTTTTTGTTTTGCTCCCAGACAGTGAGACAAAGGGGGAATAGGTGTTGGCAGGATGGGCCATCCCTGACTTGATGGGGGGGAGGAGCTGTCACCTACCACACTTACACAGCACAAAGGCTTTTCCCAGCACACTCCCAAAGGGTTTTGACTAAGGGTGGGTGGAAAGCTCCACTCCACCAGTGGAGTTCACAGAGTTTTTGTCACTCTATACAAAAAACTCTGCCTACCCTGCGTAGCAGAGTTTACCGGCATACTCCACCTACCACTAGTCTCTTCCTTAAGAAGATTTCTGTTGCAAAAAGGTCCACTGTACATTCAATGACGCATGCCGACAAATCAAAATAATCGAGGACATTGTAATTATCGAGGTTGAACAACAGCGAACAACAAACTTGAATCTCAGTTTGCATTCACTTAACAACAAACTGTTTCTGTAGTCAACAATTTATAGAGCAACAGTATAGAACAGGTCACTTATTAGTCTAAAACTGCTTTTACTGTTAGAATTAGTAGTGAGCATCTGGTAGCAATTAAACACCTGAGTTTTTTATTTTTAAAACACATAACTAGATTCATGCTTTCATGTATGTTTCCCAAAAGAACTGCACTTCCTGTCCACCAGAGCGGGCTGTGCGCATGTGCTTTGTGGTGGTTGTTGTCAAATGGTGATTATGGAGATAAAGGAGTAAAGAGGGAGCTTTGTGTAGGGCAGCAAGCATTGCCGAATGTAAGCCACATATCCATGGGTGCTGCAGGCCCGGCCATTCGACCAGAAGTACCAGGGTCCCTCATGGGGTACGTTAAGGAATCAACTACTTGAGGCCTACTTGGAGGTCTGGGGCTTAGAAAATAGCATCAGAAATTGGTGAGTTATCCCATTATTACAATTTAGAAGGCTACCGCCACAGAGTCTAGTGACTTTCTAATCTTATAGCATGGCCTCCTAGATCCAAGACTCCCAACACAAGGCCTCCTATTCCCATGGAATTCACGACAGAACTTTCAAACACATTATCTACCTTCCTTTTAGATCCCAGACAAGGTTCTTCCAACATTGAAGCCTGCCAGTATACAATCTCCCCGGAGTACTCATATCGAACGATGTAATTTAGGTCGTTCCAACAGAACCATTTTTTTATACAACCCAAACCTGGGTAGAGGCGAATACAACACAATTCCTACAGACCCAACACTGGCTCCTTCCTGCCAGCCCTAACCCACCGAGCGCCGCCAAGACTCCCACCCTAAATATATGAAAGCAGAAGACGCACATCCAGAACTCCATGCTAAAACTCCCAAACCAGAGTGTACCATGACTGCTCCTCCTTGGGCAGGACTACCATTGAAGCTCCCAGCTTGGGATTTCTCATGAACAGGAAGATGGTCACGCAGGAAGGACAGGGTGAGGAGTCGGTTACCTTTTTCTCTGTGCCCTGCTGCTCTCGTGTCTGCACCTCACGACGAGTCCCCATTGAGGCTACCACTGGTTCCGATAGAACCCTGGCACGAATCACTTCCTCCTTTGCACTGGCACCTCACTAGCTCCCAGGCCCTGTGATCCTCTCCCCCAGACTCTGACTCTCCCCTGTGCTCTACTCCTCAGTGTTCGTCCATCAAGATAGACTTCAGCCAAAATCTCCTCTGCCAGCCCCTGGCTTTCATGCTCCTTCTTGCCTTCAGATCCCCCTGCTCCTCTCTCTCTGGCACTCGCAGTCCAGGCTCTGCAGTCCTGGGTGCACTGAGATCCTGAGCACACAGCCCCGCTCTTTGCTTCATTCTGCGACCCCTCCTCTGTACTTTGATACTCAGCTCCTCCACTTCCCTCTCTTCTAATCAGGGCCCAAGGTGGGCGAGTATAGCAATTCCGCCCACTTGTGGAACTCAGCAGAATTCTACTAAGCTGCCTGATTGAAAAGGACTGGAACTGCATCTTGAACGCAGGATCACCACAGTGACTCTAAGGGCTAGTTGACAGGCATCCTGATCAGAGCTACCCTAGAATGTATTTATGTTACCGCGTCTCTGTCAACATCCCTCAATAGTTATGCTGGATATACACATATTGAGGTATGTTGAGAGGGCCACAGTAACATAAATACATTCTCAGGTAGCTTCTTTTGTATGTATACCTCTAGTTCCCTACCCTGGGTAATCCTAGGGGTGTGTGTTTTTATCCTGATCAGAGTCTCAGGTTCAGAAATGCTCTAACTATCTTGAGCCAAGCACCTGGACTCTGCTGTTAGTCTTACACCCTAAGTGGTGCTACTCCTGTACGGGACCACTGGAAGTGGGCCTGAAGCATGCAGGACTCCGCATCACAGCCCTGCAGCTTCCTCAGAAGTGCTGCTGCACAATGCACCCGAGACGCAGCATCTCACAATGCTCATCAACCAGGATTTAAGGTACTTTGGTCAGCTGGCCTAACTTGTGTCTTGTATCTGGTCCACACTACATCACAGTCTGACTGAACCTGTGACTTTGATTTGTATTTACGTTAGCGAAGACCTCCACAACTGGGTTGGATATCACTGCACAGAAAAGATAGGAAAAGGAAACAAGGCCTGTCTGTTTGTTTGTAGAAAGAATTTTGTAGTATATGAGTATTATTATTAATGATTTATTTAGGATTCATATTCCATAAAACACATAACAGTAAGATCAACAATATGCCGCATCATAATCCGCCGCTCAGTTTACTTTCTGACCACCGCATTACAATGCTGGAGGTTGGAAATGAAACCGGCCGGTCATTTAGGCTGGCTTACGAGGGGCTCATTGAGCCCCTAGGCCAGTTGGAGCCAGCTTGTTATCCCAAAGGGCGGGCCTTTCCGCCGTTGGGATTACAATGCACGGTTTCCGACATGTTTTCCATGACGGCCTGTCTGACATGAAAACCATGTCCGAAAGAGTGTTTGGGGGCCCCCAGCAAGGGGTGCAGGGATGAACAACACCTTCCATTTCTCAATAGGAGCATGTGTTACAGCTGGTTTATGGCTGTAACACAAGCTTTCTTTGAGAAATGAGAGTATGCGACTGAACAGTGTTCGGTTGCATTGTCATTGGCTGTGGCGGGTCCCAGGACCAAGACCCAACATCCTACTTAGGTCCTTTATTGCCAACCTACCTAGCAATGTAAAAATTACATAAGTGCTGATGTTACAAAATTGTAGTTCCTATCCGCATATTTAAAATCCATGCTGCATGTAAAAATGTAGCCATTCCAACCATGAATACTTCTCTTGTGTCAGATTTCCATACCTTAAAGGCTACCCCAAGGGTCCTTATTCCCAAAAGATGGCACACAGTAATATGAGTAGTAATATTGTAGTGCAACTAAACATACTACAAAGTGCAGTTTGTGAAAAGGTTCCTTTGTTTTGAGGTTTTAGGGCTACAATTCCCTACAATTATAATTATGAATTTGGCATAAAGACATAGAGCTATCATACTCTACAACAACGATCATCAACCGTGACCACATATTGTACAAGTAAAGAGGAAGAGAGAGGTATAGGCCACTCTTAAAAAGAGCTGGTGAAAGAACATGTGATTTTTCTTTAGAATTAATAGCTATGCCAATTTTTCATCTTCACAGAGAATATTACATCTTACCACTGCACATTATATATTCGTTCCAAGGTGAAGGACTACAGTCATAGTAGAATGAATATTGCATTATCTTCACTCCAAGGCCAGAGCCATCCAAAGTGATATATATGCAGCGTTGCCGAACTCTTCTGCGTCCCCGCTGTTTGAATGAGCAGGGTTGATAACACAGCGTGTGCCTGAACAGATACGGAGCGCTTTCTCACACTCATTTTACAATGTCTCTGCTCTTCCTACTCAAGTAGCTTTGTATCAGATAAACTTGGAAAACAGGCTTTGTGGCTTTTCCATTAATTTCCGCATTTAACTCAATAAGGTTCAGCTGTCAAGTATGTGTGGAATATTTGATCACTATATCAACATAGCTTTGATCCTAGCAATTGGTTTCAAAGATATAAACAGTGAGCTGTGGTATAAGCAAGTTCCTGTTTGCTGCTAGTGTTTTGGTCAGACATACAGGCACAACACTCAGACACTGATTACGGGGTGGGCCAGTAATCGCACACACAATATTACTGATGTTGGTGGCTTCATTTCACTTTTACTGGGCCAGGATAGCAATTTTATGGAAAATGACATGCAGGAATCGGTCTTTCTACGCGGGTGCCTCCCTGCTATTCCACATTTGCTGAGGAGAAAAGAAGCTACAGTCACCATTTATGAATTTGTTCATTTTCCTTCTATGCATAATACTTGCAGAATTTGATGAATCATTGGATAATGCACAGTATGTCCAGCATATAAAATACCATATTTTAGAAGAAAAAAACATTGAATGTGACTTTTGGGGAAATCTTTTGTACCTAGATCAATATTGTAAAAGTTGAGATACAATAATGGTTGCTAAAGGGGCGCGTGTATAGACAAGTTCCTTTCTCCCTTGCTCTTTGTCCCTGTTTTCGTTTCAGGGCCTATCCGCTCTATTTTCACCTAAGATCTTTTCTTAGAGCTGTGTGCATGTCATGGAAAATTCATGTGTGAAATTATGTGTTTGAATACTATTATCAGAACTTACCTTAAGTTCATATTCATCTAGTATTAATATGAGGCAAATACTTCACCATCACGTCACAGGTACTACAGAGATAATATACAGGCTCATAGGGCAGATTCAAACACCAACAGATGGTCACTTTATCTGAATCTTTAGCCACATCTGAGACCTCCAAAGCCGGGGAAGGGACAAGTATTTCAGCACAAGTTGAGCAAACATCTGATTTTTCTTTTGCCACAGGCAAATAAGGTTACAGGGGGAGAGGCAGGAACAAGTAAAACGTTCACCTAGGGGAGCATCAAACAAGACAAATGTTCTACCAATGGAGTCCCCAATACTAACCATTCAACCCACTGAGATACCCATCCTTAACCTTTAACAACACTATCCATCTTCAACAGAAATACCCCTACTGACAAAAAGCCTCTTGTTTGTGATCACTGAGAAACCAGATTGGTTTACCATCTAAACTGAAATCCTAATTTTTTCCAGAAAAATCATACTGAAGTGCTTTTTTATGAATAAAGAAAGCACTATGAACATGGGCACCACTGGGCTATGACCTACATCTACCTTTCAAACCCCATTACCACTTTTGAAAGGCTAGAATTTAAGGATTTTGAGACCCTTAAAATAATCGCTTGTTTATACCTTACAGCATTAGCCTTCAGGAAAAGAAAACTCTACAGGAGCTCAAAGCTAATGAACGAATTAAGTCATGTGATGAAGGAGGTGGTATAGTCATACAAGGCAAAACTAACTATGACAATGAGATCTTTCACCAACTTAGCAATGCTAATCACCTATGAACCCCTCGACCAAAACCCTTTACCAGAAATACAGGCTAGGATCCAAACTCCTACTAAAGTAGCCAAAGAAGAAGTGTTTATCAGCCATAATGGTTTATCAGCCATACTATCAGTTGTGGTTCCATTTGGAGCCCCTTGGTCGGTACATACATTTTTTTCAACAGAGACATGGTTTGATTAACTACTACCTACATGAAAGACACCACTCATTTCATTTACATTATTGAAACAGGGCATTAAATCCTAGGTTGGAAATATTGGTCACATTGGCATAGAATCACTATATACCAATGTTCCACAGATAGGAGGTATTCAGCTGATAACTGATCTTCATAACTGCAGACCAGCCCCTGTGCAAGTCACGACTGACTTCATCATTTCCCTACTAAAACAGCTCTTACCAGAAAGTATTTTTTATTTGAACGTAAATACTAGGGAAAACGCAAAGGGCTGTCTATGGAAGAAGTTTCAGTACCAAACTTTGCCATATTATTTTTTGATGATATGGAGACAAAACACCAATCCCAGACTCGCTTCCCACTGATTCTCATATATATGTTTTTAAGCTTCTTAATATCTGGTGCTCACACCCTATACTGATGATGACTTCACATTGCCTGAGGTCAAAACACAGTCGACAGCAGACCTATATAGACTCCTACTATGTTGTATAAAATAACCTTAAAGAGTCATAAGCCATTTGATGTGTGATGCATGTTTTCTCTCACTCTTCTATCAGCTCTCACTGCACCCTTCTTTACTTAAGTGTGAGCCCTGGATCTTTGTTAATTTACAAAAAACATTAGATTGATAAAATTATGCAAGGAATTAATAAATTGTCATACAGTATTGATTACCTGGCTATTTCTTCCTCGTCTGAGACAATTGGTATTTTGCTGTCTTCAACTGCAGAAGGCATGTTGCTTTTGTATGGGAACTGGTGCCCATGTGAACCCTTGTTTTTCTTAAAATAGTAGTAATATGAGTCATTTGTGCAAGATATCCTGCATATTACTGTTCTGTACACTGCATTGTATACAGATAATGATTTATAAATGTAAAGGGAAATTTAAAAGAAAAAGACTCTTTTGCATGTATTTGCAAAATGGATAATCTAATGTAAAACAGAATACAACACAGTTATTAGTAGCAAAGATCAAGCTATGTTTTTTTCTCACTAAAAAACAACAAAAAATGTTCTGAACGATCTATAGCACACTGCAGTCTATTATCAGAACCCACCAGACACTTGTATCGTTTTTAGAGAGGTTTACTCTAGAAACTCTTATCTTAGAGGAAATACCACAAAAACCCATTGGATGGGTTTGAGGGCCATGAATCTCGGTTCAGCTGTTGACAGCATCTTCTCCACAGGGAGAATTTTCTGTCACCACAATGGAAGCCAATAATCTGTGCCAAATAATCTTCGAGGTGAATATGATTTTCTGAATGTGTTTCCCAAAACCTTTAGAGCAGAGCCCAGCTGCTCTCCTTCTGTGTATAACAGTTTCAGACAGCACATTATATCACAACATAATATGCCCCATATCTCAGAAAACTAGTGTAGGTATGGAATACTGACTAAGCAATATCAAGATACCAAATTATCATAGTAGACAACAATATTGACAGGTAAGTATGTAAATATTTTCTGGCTCTAACATTACATATTTGAACTTTGATGTATATATATACATATGTGAAAAAATACATATGTGTATATATAGATATGAGTATATTTCTATGGAAACTAGGTCCTTGTAGTAAGGACCTAGCTTCCAAAGGAAAAGAGTGTTTTTTGACTTGCTTGTAACGAATCTTCATGACATTTTTTTAATGTGTGTTCCTGATTCTAATTGTGCATGGAAAGATTTGGGGTTATCCGTAAACTGGGGGCTGAGAAAAATGGGTGGTAAAACAAAGTGTGGTTTTCATGTTAATTCCCACAGGGACTTTGAACGCAACCACAGCCTGAACTGCTGAACGGGATTACACCACATTTTGCAGAAAGCTAGCTCTTGGTCCAGAAAGAGCCCTTTCTGTGATTTAGTGTAAATCCATTCATTAATTTTTGAGATATTAAAGGAAAAAGAAATCTGTATATCTGGGCAGAGCCTATGCACAGACTTCATGGTGAGATCTGACTGGCTGTCAGCACTGAAACCAAAAAGTGCTGGCGACCATCGTGGGACTAATATGCCTGATAGCACCGAATTAAAATGCATTGTAGTGAATAGCAGGTTTTAAGGGTCACAAAAAGGAGAACATATAAAAGTTGATAACGGATTTTAGCTATAACTATTTGTTGATGGTACCATACTCATTTTAGATATTGCGGTGTGTTCAAAGGTGATTTTACCCTGTGAAAAAACCTTCTGCTGGGATTTCATAAATCATTTTTGAGATAAAACTGTTTTCTCATGATTTTCCGATAGAGGTTATGAAAGGTGCTCCAGAAGCTAAAATGAGAGCATATTTTCTGTAAATTTACACTATCTTTCTCAGCCATATGAAAATGAAGTCTGACTCCCCAGTAAATCATGTACTTCCAACAGGAGCAGCCTGTCAGTTGATTCCCTACTGTGTTCCAACAGTCTTACTTATGACAAATGTATGGCACACCTGAAGCCATCTTGATTACGTTAAAATTGGTAAAACTTAAAACATTTAATTTAAAAAGGAAAAAAATGAGGGGGTTCATTTTGTCATAGAAAATATGATTAGTGTTGTAGAAAGAAAAATAAGGACACGTTTTAAGTGTGTTTTCAAATATCTTCCACTTCTATTACATTAAAAAATTCTGACATGCAGACTGAAACATGCACTTTCAACACTAGCAGCAGACTGACAGTTAAATCCGTGGTGATCAGAAGCATTACTACAGTGTTCTAATGAGCAACTAGAGTGCTAACTATCTGAACTTTCGCTAAAAGTGTTGCACATCTGAATGCCATCTTGATGTAATTAAAGTGAAAACTGAAATCATTTTTTACTGAGGATACTGAAGTAAATGAAGAAATTAGGGAGCTAAATAACAAATGCATTTATTTTATTTATTTAGAAGCTTATAAAGCGCTCAACTACCCCCAACGGGGTGTACCGGCGCTAAGACAGGCGGCAGATGCAGGTACCAGAAAGGGTCTAAGGGCTGGTAAACAGCCCGGTCTTCAGAACACGTCAGAGGATAGTTTCAGACTCAGCCGTACGCAGAGAGAGTGGCAGGCTGTTCCAGGTTGTGGCAGTTAAAACTAGGAGTGGGCGGAATTTGCGAAATTCACTTTCACAAATTATCGCGAAAATGTTAAAAATCTCCGCAAACACGCGGAAATATCGTGAAGATGCGGAAGTTTATTTCCCGCCCGTTTGCGGTATTTTCTGCATGGTCGCGGCTCGCCAACTTACCCATGCGGTTGCACGCGGGCGCGGCCATCTTGTTTTCACTTGTCTCGCGGTGCATGATCGCGAGAAGAAAGACGTGATCGCGCGACGAATGAGGTTACTGCGGGCGCGAACTGTCGCGAGACAGTGCAAATGGCTACCAACAATCCAACATCTCGTGGAGAACGCGACCGGATCAGGAAAACTTGTTGGCGAAAGCGGGGATTCAGGTAAGGCGATCGCGCGCACGCGAGAATGTATTATTTTACAGCGCGAGCAAGCAAAAAATTTGCGGTAAAATGCGGATTGCGGAAATGTTGACATTTTCGCGCTCTCCGCGGAACGCGAAAATGTCAAATTATCGCAATTTCCGCGCGCGGAACGGAATTTTAGTCCAGGCCTAGTTAAAACCCCTTCTAGACCAGCGGAAATGGGGAGTCGCCAGGAGGTGGAGATGATTCGATCTAGGGGTACAGCTGGACTGGGAGTACTTGAGTCGAGCTCTAAGATAAGCTGGACCACGACCCTGAAGCGCTCTGAAAGCCAGGGCAAGAGACTTGAATTGAATACGTTTGATCACGGGAAGCCAATGGAGCTTCATCAAATGGGGTGTGATCGAATGACGATATGGGATTTTGCATATCAGCTAGCCGCCGCGTTTGTAACTATCTGCAAGCGTGTAATCAAATATGCTGGTGCCCCCACATAAAGACTATTTGCATAGTGGAGATGTGAGGTGATCAAGGCATTTATAATGGTCCAACGGGAATCCAGAGGGAGGAAGTGAAGGATTTTGCATGGCATGTGCAGTTTACCAAAGTGGGCAGAGGAGACCTGACTAATTTGGCATTTGCAAGACAGCTATTATCAAACTGGAACCCAAGGCTCCTAGCCGAGTCCACAGGTTTAGGAGGGGCATTCAGCTCAAATGGCCACCAAAGCGATGGAAGAGGGGGGCTTTTTTGATTAAAGAATAGAACCTTGGATTTGTCTGAGATAAGCTTAAGTGTATTCAGTGACATCCAAGTGGAGATATTACACAGGCAGCGTCTGATATTTGCAAATGCTGCATTGGATAAGTCTCCCAAGATAGCCAGTAGAGAAAAAACAGCCCAAATATAGCACAAATATGCCCCAAATGTTGGCCAAGTATAGCCCAATCACAGCAGCATTCAAAACCCTTAGGGCCTGATTTAGATCTTAGAGGACAGGTTACTCCATCACATGTATGACTGATACGGCGTCCGTCAAAATATAAATCCCATACGATATAATGGGAGTTATATTTTGGCAGATGAGATATTCATCACCATTGTGATGGAGTAACCCTTTCGACAAGATCTGAATAAGGCCTTTAATTTTTTGGCAGTTCTTTATAGCGCAGACTTGACCCAAACGTATTGGAGTGCCTTAAATGAGCATCAGTTACATGATACAAGGATACATTCATTTTGGTTTTAGGATTTGGGAGATTAAGCGAATTTCACAAAATCACAGGATGTCGAGCTGACGCTGAAACTTGAACCTGGTTCCCCAGTTGCAAAGTCTGCAGCTCGGGTTAAAACGACAAATCCTCTCCTCTAAATGTAACATATAATCAATTGATCAATTGGATAAAAAAAAAGGTAGCAAATAATTTAAAAGTGCTTTGCCCCAATTTGAGTACAAAGGAAATATGTCCTCGTTTTAGTTTATTAGAGCACTTTTTATGAGAATAAGACTTTCTCGTTTGTATTATTTCTAAAGGAAATGCTTTAGATATTACAGTTTTGATTCCAGCAAGATGACGTCAGGCGTGCCACAGCCACAATTTTGCAATAAATATAGAATGTTCGCAATCTAGCTTTTCGTTAAAATACTGTTGAAAGGCAGAGGTCAGGGGCACGGATTTGGATATTTGAAGCTAGGAAGAAGGGTGCAAAGGCAACAAGTTGACCATGGTGGGAAGGCGGGAGAGGCACTGGCAGCACAAAAGACCATGGAGGGCAGGAGAAAGGGGAGCAGGAGCAACAAACCAACCATGGAAGACAGGTAACAGAGTGTGTTGCAATATATCAGAACATTGAGGGCAAAAGGAAGAGGCAGTGGCAGTACAACCATACACACCAACAGGCCTGATTCAGGCA
The DNA here is from genome assembly GCF_964204655.1 of Triturus cristatus. Classification (NCBI taxonomy): domain Eukaryota; kingdom Metazoa; phylum Chordata; class Amphibia; order Caudata; family Salamandridae; genus Triturus; species Triturus cristatus. Next base: position 116,588,063 of record NC_140588.1, read on the forward strand.
GGAGACAGCTGGTGTTTTTAAGCATAAAAGGGCCTATTTTTTATTGTCTCCTTCCTAAAATCTCCTTTTTTTCAATGTAAGTCAATGCAAAAAATCTCACTCTTGCCAAATTCAAAATGTTACATAAAAAGCTACAGTGGTTCTGTCAGGGAAGAATAATCACTTTACATGAGAAGAATAAATCAAAAATTGAACAAATTGTGCATTATACAAAATCAAAGAATGATATCAAGTTGCTTTTAGAAAATAGCAGATATGTTAAATGCGGTTGGAACACAAAATCAAAAACACTGGCTAGTAGGTATTTGCGAAATTATTATTTTATATAAATTGAAGCTTTCAAACGTGCTTACAAAAATTGAAAGGGCTGTCAAAGTGAGTAAATTTACAAGTGACATGTAATATAGTGATATTGGGTGCTCAGTGACGATGGTGCAGTGCATATCATATGTACATGGTGAGATTATATACAATTTAACAGCGATAAAAGGATCAGGATGAAAGGGGACAATGTCTCTGGCGAATAGCACTTTCGCTTATTGATTTAAGCCAAGAGATTTGATAATAGCTGAGCCATATGTTTTCATTGATGTTTCAACCCTGGCAGGGCACTATTTGAATGTCATAGCGGGTCTTCTTCAGGACATGGGTAAGAGTAAGTCTGCAGCGATTCCTGTGCGCCGCGCTAAGATTGTGAACTGGCAAAACCTTGGGATTGGGTTTTTTACCTCCCATACTGCCCAATTACTCTTACAACAGTCCGCCCACGACAATCGCTTAGATCATTAAAGACTACATGACACAAGGAACTCTGATAACTAAGAAATTTCCTGACACTTGCTGGCTGTAATCCAGCACCCATGTCCTGAAGAAGACCCGCTATGACATTCAAATAGCACCCTGTCAGGGTCGAAACGTCAACAAAAATATATGGTTCAGCTATTAGCAAGTCTCTTGGCTTAAATCAATAAGCATTGTCCTCTTTTATCCTGACCACCTTTAGTTTTTACCTGTTAAATTGTAAATAATCTCACCATGTACATATGATATGCACTGCACCATTGTCACTGAGCTCCCAATGTCACTATATTACATGTCACTGTAAATTTACTCACCTTCACAGCCCTTTAAACTTTTGTAAATACATTTGAAAGCTTCAATTTATATAAAGTAATAATTTTCCCAAACACCTACTAGCCAGTGTTTTTGATTTTGTGTTCCAAGGACATTCAACATATATCCTATTTTCTAAAAGCAATTTGATATCATTCTTTGATTTTGTATAATGCATAATTTGTTCAATTGTTTTATTTATTCTTCTTATTTAAAGTGAGTATTTTTCCCGACAGAACCACTGTAGCTTTCTAAAGGAAATGCTTTAGATCTTACAGTTTTGATTCCAGCAAGATGACGTTAGGCGTGCCACAGCCACACTTTTGCAATAAATATAGAATGTTCGCAATCTAGCTTTTCATTAGAATACTGTTGAAAGGCAGATGTCAGGGGCACGGATGTGGATATTTGAAGCTAGGAAGAAGGGTGCAAAGGCAACAAGTTGACCATGCTAGGAAGGCGGGAGAGGCAGTGGCAGCACAAAAGACCATGGAGGGCAGGGGAAAGGGGAGCAGGGGCAACAAACCAACCATGGAGGACAGGTAACAGAGTTTGTTGCAATATATCAGAACATTGAGGGCAAAAGAAAGAGACAGTGGCAGTACAACCATACACACCAACAGGCCTGATTCAGGCAGGAGACAGCTGGTGTTTTTAAGTTTAAAAGGGCCTAATTTGTATTGTCTCCTTCCTAAAATCTCCTTTTATTCAATGTAAGTCAATGCAACAAATCTCACTCTTGCCAAATTCAAAATGTTACATAGAAAGCTACACTGGGTCTGTCAGGGAAGAATAATCACTTTACATGAGAAGAATAAATCAAAAATTGAACAAAGTGTGCATTATACAAAATCAAAGAATGATATGAAGTTGCTTTTAGAAAATAGCAGATATGTTGAATGCGGTTGGAACACAAAATCAAAAATACTGGCAAGTAGGTATTTGCGAAATTATTATTTTATATAAATTGAAGCTTTCAAACGTGTTTACAAAAATTGAAAGGGCTGTCAAAGTGAGTAAATTTACAAGTGACATGTAATATAGTGATATTGGGTGCTCAGTGACGATGGTGCAGTGCATATTATATGTACATGATGAGATTATGAACAATTTAACAGCGATAAAAGGATCAGGATAAAAGAGGACAATGTCTCTGGCGAATAGCACTTTCGCTTATTGATTTAAGCCAAGAGATTTGATAATAGCTGAACCATATGTTTTCATCGACGTTTCAACCCTGGCAAGGCACTATTTGAATGTCATAGCGGGTCTTCTTCAGGACATGGGTAAGAGTAAGACTGCAGCGAGTCTTGTGCGCCGCGCTAAGATTGTGAACTGGCAAAACCTTGGGATTGGGTTTTTTGCCTCCCATACTGGCCAATTACTCTTACAACAGTCCGCCCACGACAATCGCTTAGATCATTAAAGACTACATGACACAAGGAACTCTGATAACTAAGAAATTTCCTGACACTTGCTGGCTGTAATCCAGCACCCATGTCCTGAAGAAGACCCGCTATGACATTCAAATAGCACCCTGTCAGGGTCGAAACGTCAATGAAAATATATGGTTCAGCTATTAGCAAGACTCTTGGCTTAAATCAATAAGCGAAAGTGCTATTCGCCAGAGACATTGTCCTCTTTTATCCTGACCACCTTTAGTTTTTCCCTGTTAAATTGTATATAATCTCACCATGTACATATGATATGCACTGCACCATTGTCACTGAGCTCCCAATGTCACTATATTACATGTCACTGTAAATTTACTCACCTTGACAGCCCTTTAAATTTGTGTAAATACGTTTGAAAGCTTCAATTTATATAACGTAATAATTTTCCCAAACACCAACTAGCCAGTGTTTTTGATTTTGTTTTCCAAGGACATTCAACATAAATGCTATTTTCTAAAAGCAATTTGATATCATTCTTTGATTTTGTATAATGCATAATTTGTTCAATTCTTTTATTCTTCTTCTTATTTAAAGTGTTTATTCTTCCCTGACAGAACCACTGTAGCTTTCTATATATGTACCCAGGTTCTGAGGGACACAGGGTTACCCCATTGTAGTTGTAACATATTCAACATGTTGGCACGTATGGTACATTGGATCACGGAGGGCAGGAGGAACGGGGTATGGACATGGACTCAGAAAACAGAGCAGTAGGGAGATGGCCGGGGCACCAAACTGACCTTACAAGGCAGGCGTCAGGGGTTGTAGCAGCACAATACACCACAAGGACCACAGAAAGCAATAGGGAGGGGACAGGGCCATGCAAGGAGAAGGGAAAGCAAGCTGACCATGACAGGCAGACAGGAGAGAAACTTGCAGCATAACAAACTATGAAGGGCAGAAGGGAGGGGGAGGGACACGAAAATGGACCAGACAAGAAATGGCAAAGGGGTCTGAACATGGAAAGCGGAGCACAGTTGAGCACGGGAGAAGCAGCAAGCCTAATATGGAGGGCAGGAGGGTTGGTATTTGGAACCACAACACACCATGGAGGGCAACAGTGAGACAATAATAGGATACACACAGACAATGGAGTGAAGGTGGGAGGGGGTCAGGGGCAGCAAGCTGATCACACAGGGCAGGTTGGAGGGGCAGTGGCAGCACAGAAGACCATGCATGGCAAGCAGGAGGGTTAGTGTCAGCACAATGGCCATGGTGGGCAAGATGGAGCATGCATGGAAATGCACTAAGGACCATGGAGGACAGAAGGGAGGGGTAGGGACTTGACACAGACAAGGCAGGGCAGGGGAAGGGGTTTCACAACAGACCGCGCATGTCAGGTATGAGGAGCATTTGCAGCACAATAGAGCATAGAGGGCAGAAAGGAGGGGCAGCAAAATGGACCATGGAGGTCAGGAAGGAGAGATTAAGCACATGGAACATAGACAGGCAGAGTGGTGGTGGCAGGTATCTGACCCTGAAAGGCAGGTGGAAGGGGCAGTGGCAGCTCAACAGAACACTCAGAGTAGATAGGATGGCAATGGCAGGTTAATTGAACATGGTGGGCAATAAGGAGAAAGCGGGGGCATGCACACAGACATCAAAGGGCAGGGAGAAGGAGAGTAGGGACAGCAAGCTAAACACAGAGGCTAAGCAGGGGGGCATAGAATTAGGCATCAAAGGGCAGGAGGAGTGGGAAGGGACTTTAAACTAAATGGAGGGCAGTGGCAGCACAACAGACCATGTAGGGTAAGAGGGAGGGGGCTGGTGTATGGACTCAGACAACATGGGGTAGGGAGGAGGAGGAAGTGGCAGAAAGCTAACTGTTCAGGGCAGGCACCAAGGGCAGTGGCAGAACAATGGCCACACAGGGCTTTAATGAGTGAGTTGGGGCACAGACTAGGACAATGGATGGCAAGGAGAAGGGTGTAAAGGAGCAGCAATCTTTGATGGGGCAGCACAATGTCAGGCCAGGCCCTGCATCCAACACCCCACCCCCACCGTGCATTGCTATCAGAATCTTACTTAACATTAAAAGAAACATAGAAAGTCACTGAAAAAAACGAGGTTGCAGGGGCGTTATAGTTAGGAAATAGAATTAAAAAAGCCTTAGAAATTCACTGAAAGAACCAAAGGTTACAGAGACTTTATAGTTAGGCTCAGAATTCACTCATTCAAAACCAGTGAACTTCAGCAGTTATAGTTACCTGAGATAACTATAACTTACGCCCCCGCAGTGCACTGCTTATAACTTCACATATTGCATTACTCATGACATGGTCAGGGACATCTTTCATGACATCATTGATGACATCTCAAATGGCATCACTAATGACATCACTGATGATATCATCGAGTGATTGTGAGCGTTAAACATATATACTAAGGTACTAAAAAAGTTACATTACTATGCTTTGTGTGCTACTAATGAGTGATAGTTTTCTAACATACATTGTGTGACTGACTGACTGTCAGAGTGGGTGTTTGGTTAACTGATCGTGAGTGGCTGTATTAGAGAGTGAGTGTCTATGTGAGTGGCTGCATGGGTGAGTGAGTGTACCCGTGAGTGCTTGTATGGGTGTTTGAGTAGGTGTCTGAGTGGTTGTATGGGTGAGTTAGTGGCTTTGTGAGTAGGTGTATGGCAAGTGGGTGGGTGTTTGAGTGGCTGTATGGGTGAGGAAGTAGATGTGTGCCAACTCTATGCACCAGTGAGTGGGTCTGTGTGTGGTTATATGGGTTTGTGAGTGGGTAAATGAGTTTATTTTTTGGGTGTGTGAGTGTTTCTGTGGAAGATGTCACCAATGATGTCATTTGAGCTTTCATCAGTGATGTCACTGACCATGTTATGACTGATGTTATACGTGAGGTCATAAGCAGTGCATTGCAGCGGGAGTAAATTATAGTTAGCTGAGGTAACTATAACTGCTGAATTTCACTGGTTTTGTATGAGTGAAATCTGAGTCTACTTACTCCGGGTGCCATTGTTTTTAGTAATGTAGCCAAAAGGAGGGGAACTGGCCTGGTGCTGTACAGGTAGGAGCCTAGGCTGGGCTTGGGTTGGCAGAGGCTGTGAGTCACGATGCAGTTCAGATTCATTCCTCATTGTCAGCCAAGTGTTGGTTAGGGTTGCAAATTGTTTGTTGGTAGATTATTTCAAATAGTTTTCTGGGTCTGTTTTGGCATTGTATAGTTGCACCCTAAAGTATTCTGTTTTGGAACTTCAGACCTTGTCGACATCAGGTGCTTGAGGTCTGCGATGGAGGGAGAGTTTCACCCTGAAACTTAATAGCAAGTCTTAAGTTGCGTCTTTCCTGATTAAGGCGTCCTTGAACACTCCCTCCTGCTATCTGACACCACTATTAATAGGGATTTGTCATCTGCACCAGTCACTATCCAGACTATTCCATCCAACCCACTTAGAAAACCCAGTCTCAGCTAGAAAACTGTGACTGAGTACAACCTATTACAAGTCCCCACAGCTCGCTGTGAATATTAAGATACCGAATCTCATCTCAGGTCTATGCTTCTGAACTGCAGGTCAGCTGTAAAACATGCAGCTGATATCTCGAATGTGATTCTCACTCAAAACCTTGACCGCCTCATAAAAACTGGAAAGTTGCTCAATGAGACCATCTCCCCTATCCTGGACATTCTAGTCCCACCCGACTACAACATCATCAGATTGTATAGAACTGGAAAATCTGGGGCCTGAGCATGCATTTACCTCTCCAGGCTCACACTGAAACACCCACTAACTGCACCCTTGCCCACCAGTGAATATTTAGGTATCGAAATTTGGAGCAATAACAAGATGGTATGCAAACTCCACATAAAAAACCACCTCCCTGGAAACAACCTACCTTTCATTGACCAAATAATGGAGATCATCTCCTCTAACTCAGATAAACACACCAACCACCTTGGAGTTTCCAACTAACATTGGAATTACTCTAACAACTCCATACTTAACACTTTCAAGGCCTTCTTCAAAGACATCAACCTTACCCAGTCACGCAATGGTCCAACACACAATAGAGGCTCCACCTTCGATCTAATCATATCTAAGAACAATACCATTTTACTTGAATCATCACCCCCTGTGATTAGTCAGACTTCTACTTAATCCTGGAGAAGTTGTTAATTAGAAAGGGACACTTTCTTTAACCCAGACAATGGTCCAGAAACTTGAGAAACATTAACCCATCCAATCTAACATATTACAAGGGTCTTATATGTATTAAAAATGAAGGTTTAGGCCACGTACAAGGTTTATTATGCCAAGCCAAAATGGCAGTGTAAACTGCATACACATGCTTCAAGAGCAGGCCTGGAGACCAGTTTTACAGTGCTACTGTAGTGGGTGGCACAATGGGTGCTGCCGCTAATTTGTAGCATTTAATTTGCAGGCCATAGATACAGGAAGTGTCGTACGGCTTGTACTTTCTCAAGTAAAATTGTGCATTTGTTGAACAACATAAACTTTGGACTGATGTGAGACTGATTCTGAGCACCCCTCGGGATACGTTGGAATATGGTCCCACTAGCTCACAGTGCACTATCTGTACCTCTAACCTTACAGGGTAAAAAATGGATGTGTAACCTCAGAACATGACAACCTTGATCCCCAAAGGAAATTGTGGTTACAGATCTATAACCCAATCACTCTTATGCATACCCAAAGAGATACACAAGAAATACACAGTGAAGAGTTTCAATATTTATTGAAGAATTGTGATTCTTGAGTAAAATTCTTGCACTGCAATGATTCATAGATGGAAACTGAACAATGTGATTAGCATTACGAGAATGGTGGGAAAGATGAACATTTCATCCATTTTGCTGATTACAGAAAACGATATGCTTGCATACAAGAACTGTAATATAGTGTACTCCAACTTAGCTTATTCTACCCTACAGTGTCTAAGGTAAGTGATTTGACAAAATCCTTGTTGGGTGGTCTAACTCCCCATTATCTGTTGGGTAAGTGTCAGCATGCTGCCTGTCTTGGTGTAGAGTTAGACAGCATCCCTCGCATGAGGTGACAGGAATCGGCTGAGCTGGAATTCTGGCATGGATGGACCTCTCAGTGTCAGCAAAAGGCCCCTTTGAATAAACAAAGGCATGCTGTCATACATATAATAACTAAGGGTGGGCGTAGTGGGCGTAGTGGGGCTACGTGAAGCAGCATGTAGTGTGCCCAAATCTACGCACACTACGCGCTTCGCGTAGCCCCACTACGTGCCACCCACCTCCCGCCCGCCCTTCTTTTAAATAATATAAGCATTGAAAAATAAATTAAAATAAGTCGACTTACCCGTAAGCGCGGCGTCTCCGGGGCTCCCTCTTTCTGTTTCTAATTTCTTCTGGCAAATGCGCATGCGCGGACGCCCGCGCATGCGCATTTCTCGCGAGAAATGCGCATGCGCGGGTGTCCGCGCATGCGCATTTGCCAGAAGAAATTAGAAACAGAAAGAAGGAGCCCCGGAGAAGCCGCGCTTACGGGTAAGTCGACTTATTTTAATTTATTTTTCAATGCTTATATTATTTAAAAGAAGGGCGGGCGGGAGGTGGGTGGCGGGTGGCAAGCAGCTACGCTTCGCCCTCGGCGTGTGCGTAGCGCTGCCCTGCTTCGCCTACTTCGGAAAGTGCGAAGCAGGCAGCGCTACGTACACTACGTGGGCGAAGCGTAGTGCTACGCCCAGGGTTAATAATAACATCCTCCATGTTACCATTTTGAAGCCTCAGTGAGGTTGCTATTGGTTATTCTACTGGTATAGCTCTGTTTCTGATTACTCTTGTGTGCTGAGCTTAGCCCTTGTACAGACTTTTAAATGTGCTCTGATGTAGTGCCTATGAAGTGGTATTGTAAGCAAACTGAGTTTAAGGAATGTTATCCTTTGTGTTTGCACGCAAATGATTGTGTGTCAAATGTCAGTGTGTTTAAGGGGAGAGAAAACAACTTAAGAACTTGAGCATATAAAGATGACGTTTCTTAACCAGGCCTAATACCTCTATGTGACAGTGGTATCATCTAGTAGGGACTTGTAAGTAAATGTAATGTGCCTATTAGCTTAATTCCAGTGTACCTGTGTTTAGATAAGAGAGCACAAGTGCTTTCCCTTGGTTGGCTTGGTAAAGTGGACAGAGTCCTAGTGCCAGCAAAAATCGGTTTAGTAAAAAGAGGCAAATCATCTGGGGGAATATCATGCAATCTATGGGCTTCTCCGACACCAACTCCATGGTGACGTTGGAATTTTCGATAAATATATAGGAAAAGTAACTTTTAAAAAGTTACATGTTCTCTTCCTGACATAGCTGGAGGCTAATTCACATTGATCTGGAACCAGCTGGCCACCCTGCGCTACTATGATAAGGTGTGAAATACTGGTCTTAGAGAAGAGACAGAAGCTTGGGTCAGCAGACTTAATTTGGAGATTAATGTGAGCCAGCTTAATGCAAGCAGAATAATTTAACTTACAAGGGACAAGTAGGAGACCTATACTTTTATCATTTCATGACAAGGGAAGCCTACAGGAGATTGGTCTTTTAACTGCAAAATGCATTTCAGTCTACTGGCTTTAGTTTCAGTGGAGGAAGGAGCTGTCCCCAGAACAAGTTTAGAGTGGTTAGTTGGAAGGATATTGCCTATTAGCCTAATTACATCCCTAGGTGTACCCCAAGTTCCCTCCAGGGGAACGAATATATTGTGATTTTGGATTTTATAGAGATAGTGCACAGTGAGATAGTTTGCAGTGATACAGACAGGATGTGCTACAAATGCAGGAATCCTTGCCCTCGGAAATGTTTTAGAAGGTTTATCAAGGAGTGTTCAGGAGTCACCTCCACCCTCTGGCTGGAGATTTAAACAAACATAGCTCCTCATCGTTCACCTCCTAAGAACAATTTCTTGACTGGTGCCAGAACAGCAGAGGACTAAAACTCTTATTTGTAACATGTGAGAAGACCTGAAGGCTGGACCTACTCCCACTAGTTTCCTGGACTAAGACGTGGACTCCAAGGGTTAGTTTGCTGACCTGTGGCTACCGGGATATACAAATCTAAAAGAGGCCTTATTCCTGGAATGACCAGGGCCGAGTTTTTACTGGACCTGGAAAGCACCTTGCTGGTGGCTTCTGCCAAAGTGAATTTTGGCTCTGAGGTCCTGGCAGCCTTACAATTGGCTAAAAGAAAGTGTCCCAGAATGTCTGAAAAATTGAGCCATAGAAAATGTTTGGACATCCAATGCCTCCAAACCTTGAGCGGGCACTCGTGGCAAAGGTGTCTGATTTCAGAAGGACTTTATCGGATACTGTGTTAGGCTTGCCTCTTTGGGAGATTTTGAGCTCCAAAAAAGTGACTAAGTCCGAAGGTACAGATCTTAAAAGGGGAATGTACGAATACAATCTGCTTGACAAGAGAACTTTGGTGGCCGCAAAAGTTATATTTCCCCAATCTGAGCTTTTCCTGCCAAAACCAAAATCTTCACCAGGACCTTGTCCTGTAGCTTTCTGGATCGAAGGGACTTTTTCAGATTCAGCCTTTAACCTGGCCCCACAGGAGGATATCAGCTTCCATAAAAAAAGACTAATTCAGAAGGTAGAAACTTTGACCAGGACAACCCGCTTGGTGTGTCTGAGCACTGCTTTGTCACAGTCATCCTGAAATTGTGCAAAGTTGGTGGTCAAATATGAGCAGTGATTTCTGATTGAGGCTTAACTTATTGCTAAAAAAAATTGCCTCAAAATTTTAGAAATTTTATTCTCCGGTCTCCTTACTAGACTTTAGGTATTTTGGTGTTAATTTTCCTATTACATGTTTTTACATTTTAAGAAATTGATTGTGGGATGTTTATTGAGTGGTGTTTTGACATTTTGAATGTTTTAGTGTTAGGCACATTCTGTGCCGTAGCTACCAGGGGGTTAAGCCCATGTTTAAATTATCAAAAGTTTGTGTTTGGCTTGACATATTTTTTGTGATTTACTTCTTTGGCAGAACTCACACCCTCCAGAACTAACAACCCATTTAGGCAACGTCCTTATATTATCTCCAGGCCCTATAAATCACAGGTTTTTATTTGCTGTGTGCAACCATGATGCCATTATACATAATAGTTTCTTGACATACACTATGCCCCAGTATGCAAATATGGCACATAATACTAGGTTCACACAGATTATCTTTTTTCATGAATTAAAGTGTTCACATGTAACCATTTCACAATATCCTTGTTAACTCATTACAGAAGTATCCATGGTTCCTCAGTTACCAGATAATACTAGCACTAACATTTCCGTTATTTTTGACACACACACTGGCAGTTAACTATTAGGAACAACACAGTGCCATCCTTTTTCGGCACATACTGCACATAGCTAGTTTCCATACCACCTTAGTTTTAAGCACAATAGAATGTTTAGAAATGTGTAAAGAACGTGTTAAATTTCTGTGTCCATGCTAAGCACACATTGCCATTTGTGTGGTGTGTGGCCCCCCTCCCCAAGCTCATTTAAGGCCTCAGGGACCCCATGCCCTGGGGCAAATTAATTTTAGTGGGAAGGGGGTGAGTGACCCTCCTCTCTGAGCCAAGGTACGTCACTGGGAACCTCATCCTCCAGGGCTGCTGTATTTTATTTTTGGGAAGGGGGGCATGAGGCCCCCCTCCCTGAGCCATGGTATGGCCCAGGGGACCCCATTCCTTTGGGTCAGATTACTGTCAGTTTCCTATCGATTTCATCCCCCCTAAGAACTGTTCCCAGCCTGCAAAAGTGTGGGTAGGAAAGACTTCAGAGCTCTCACCTTGCAGGAGTGAAAAGATTCCTGCTGGGTGGGAGCTAAAATGTTTCTCCCTGCCCAGGCTCTCACAGGCAGTGAACCTAGGATTGCTCACACTGGGCAGGAGTAGAGAGAAAAGCTGCTTCTGAGCCTGGCATCAGCAAAGAGGGCTCCCACAGTGCCCATAATGGGTGCCGGTAGGTGAGCCAATGGGGCCGTTGGGGCCACTGTCCTTTCCTCATGTCCCTCATTGCTAAATATTTGTTTGGTGCCCCAGGTGGGAGGGATGATCCATCACCTTTCTGTAGTAACAATGAAGAATGAAATGCAAACATGGTATCCTTGCACTGTTGTTATTATTGGGCACTTTATATTTTTTCAAGCTTGTAAAGTACATTAATAAATTGGGTAGATTGCCATTTTAAAATTAGCCAAAATCAGACTATGTATTAGTGCTATCTAACAATGCAAATTAGAACTGTTATTATTCTCTATTTCCATGTCATAGGTATATACTATGGTTCAATGGAAAATGAGGCATGCTCCAGATATGAATATGCTTTGAAAAAAACAGAGTTTCTGTATTGAGATGATAAAATATGTTTTGGGATTTTTGAATTCAGTGCATGATTTTTAATTTTTACATTACTTATGAGTTTCATATATTTGTCAGATTTTCTCATATTTCTAAAGAGACTATTATCAAGCTTCAATAAAAGCCATCCATAATTGAAAAACTAAGGAAAGAGAAAGTCAAACTTAGAGATCTTTTACTTCATGCAAATTAATAAGATAAGTAGATTGATAGATAGATCTCAGTTTAGACAGCATATGCCCCTGACCTCAAAGTACTAACCATTTCTCTTTAATGTTTCACTAATTGTTAATGTTTTTGATATAGCATGTCAATCATCGTTCTTGGGGTAGTTCAAAGCGCTACGCAGCTATTGAGAATATCAAACATTTTGCCCACTTATTTATAATGTGCTGTTATAAGGTATTCATTTGTTAACATATGGATTATTGATGCTGTTGGACCTGATATCCTTGGCATGGTTTTCCACCAACTTTTTGCGCCTTTCATCATCCTGTTTTTGCTGACTTCGTTTTTGCTGGCTTTAGGACTCTGCACACTTTACCACTGCTAACCAGTACTAAAGTGCTTGTGCTCTCTTCCTTAAAAATAGTAATATGTGCTTACACCCAAACGGCATATTTAATTTACTTGTAAATCCTTTGTAAAGAGGTACTACATGTTCCCAGGGCTGATAAATTAAATGCTAATAGTGTGCCTGCAACACTAATTGTGCCACCCACCTATGTAGACTTTTAAAAACATCTCAAGCCCACCATTGTTGCCTGTGTGTGCAGTTTTAAACTGACATTTCAATGTGGCAAAATCAATTTTTGCCCGGCCTAAACCTTCTTGTTTAAGTCATGTAAGCCACTCCTAGGGTAGGCCCTAGACATCCAAAGGGCAGGGTGCAGTGTATTTAAAAGGTTGGGCACATACTTTAAAAATGTTCATGTCCTGGTAGTGAAAAACTCTTAAATTCATTGTTCACTACTGCAAGGCCTATCTCCCCCATAGGAGAACATTGGGTTACTTCATTACAGGTAATAATTGTTAACTTTCAATTTGGAATGAGTGGGAATGTCGAGTTTGGTGTCTAAAGATTTATAATTTAAAGCCCTTCCTGATGATAAAGTCTTGTTACAAGTCTCAATTCTAAAAATGACACTTTTAGAAGGTTGGCATGTTCTTGTCCTAACCATTTGGTGCCTGCAGCCTGTATCCTAGATCACATGACTAGCTGGCCGTTGGTCTTTAAGTATTGCTTGCAGACAGTGGAACAACTGGGAATAGGTGTTGGCAGGATGGGAGATACTTGACTTGATGAAAGGGAGGTGCTGTCACCTACCACATTTGCACATCACAAAGTATCTGCCTGAGCACAGTCACAAAGGTTTGACACTAGTCTTTTGTGGCCCCAGACAAACTGGTGCCAGAACAGGGAGGCAGGAAATCCCAAGCACTTCTGGTGGTGTAGAGAGGTCCAGGCACTTTTGCTACTTTAATGTGAGCACCAGGTATAAACAATGGACCCCTGACCCAATTTGTCAGTACATCTCTGGACCTGTAAAAGACTCAGAATGATTTCTGTGCTGCTCTGCAAGAAGGACTACTACTCTGTTGCCCTAGTGCTCTTCTGCTCTGCTGCCCTGCAGTCCTGCTGCCCTGCTGCCTGAGGTTAATTTGAGGTTTGCTTGTGTTTCACCCTGACATGACATTGTGGTTGCTGTTTGAGTAGGGGTTCACCCTTCTAAACCAGTAACCTAATTTCCTACAGATGCAATCTGACACTGTTACCATATCTGCCAATGTGAAAACTGATGATTCTTATTCTGCTACACCAGTGTATGTCCAAAGTCCTATGGCAAAAAATACACAAATCCAACAGTTTGCAAAGTTCATTTTTCTCTAAAGCTGATTGATAGTGACAGGTCAGAAGATTGACAAATGTTTAATAACTGAAGAGTTATTTATGCTAATATTGGAACAAAATGTTTTGAAAATGTTAAATTTATTTATCTGAGTGTTCCAATATAACCAAATAGTTTATTGCACTTGGTGCTACTGTAGATCAAGGAGTGTTATAACATAGCTTTTAGAATGAGCAGAGTTAATACAGTATACATTTTGCCCCATAGATTTCTCACATTTCGTTTTTAATAATGTTGAGTAGTATATTGTGAGAAAGTGGGTTTTCTATTGAGGGGGTGAATACCCTTGGCAAGTAACAACCACAATCCCTGTCAAGCTGTACAACAAGTCACTAAATTAATCTGTAATTTACCCTCTGGTAGCTTCGTAGGAAAGCAGTCAGCCTTAACTTAGAGGCAATGTGTTAAGTATTTATGCAGCACACAAGCAGTAATAAATTTAAAACAGAAGACTTGTAAAATCCCTCACCAAGTTAGAAAAATAGTGTAACATTTACTAAATGAAATGTGACCAAAATGACAAAAATCCAATCCATGTTTGACACCTTTGTAATTTCAGATTCCTCTGACTCTTGGAGAATTGTCATTAGTGCAGTGCTGCAGCACTCTTAAAACACAATCAATGGGAGAGCCTTATTATGAGTGCCATGTGAGTCTAATGGAGCTGCTAACACCCTCTTCGAAATTTCAAGTTCTGTGGTAAAAAGAGGTGCAACCAAGGGCAGTTCTTATTGTAAATATTAATTATCCATCAATTCTTCATTTCTAAGGGGACCCTCAGGGTCCCATGTGTAATGTTCTGAGAATCCCTCCTCTGTAGAGCTACAAGCACTCTCAGTAATGCTATTTTGGGGAGTTACCGGACAATATTTTGGGGCATAGTATATTTATTTTGAGAACTTTCTTCAAAAAACTAAATAAAAGATATGTGATCTAATAAGAAATATAGTTTTATGAAACTAAGTTTATTTTTATTACTAGTTTTAGAGATCACAAAAGTCTGTTAATTCATTAGACAGTTACAATTGCACTGGAAATGGCTGAATAAAATACCTGTGTGCTATGAAATCCTTACAAGAAAGCATCCAAAATAATGTGTGGGAGTAAATCGTGCTTATCTGTTTCAGGGCTAGGAATCCCCTTAGTGGTATCAGGTAAAAGGGGCATAATTTCTCTGAAGTCTGAATTTCTTTGGGTACCACAGTCAATGTAAGGAAATATTTTAAATTGACCTAATCAAAGTTGGGTAAATTCAGAAACTTTGCCCTGATTTCTATGTTCCCGACTTCAAAGCAAAGTTAAAACTCTGCATACCCATGCACCTTACCTTATTGCTCGAAGTGAGTTACTACTTTGATTCAGATTCTTTATGGCCTCATCTGATGTCTTTTCTTACATTTTCGATTCCACAGTTAATTGCATACCCAGGGAGTATGTTCCTGATGGAGTCAGAATCATATCTAAGATAAAGGTGGAAGGTCAAACAAGCATTGTGAAAGCCAATCAGTTTTGGCTGTGAAGCAGTGCTAATCATATTTTAAATCCAAGACAGTCAACCTGAATTATGGTACACCAGCACTGGCCATCTTGGAAAGGGATTTCTTAAAATATTTCAAAATACATTTAAAAAATGGCCACTGCAGATGGATGCTCATCCACAGTGGTGATCTTCAAATGCATTTTGTTAATAGTTTCTAGCAAAAAATATTTAAAGATGCCGACCATGAATGCTCACACAGCATTGCTGTCATCTTTGAATAGAAATAGCTAAAATAACACAAAAGGCATTTGAAGATACCAAAAGCACATTCGCTTACATTCCCATGTTTATGCGGCCATCTTGGAAATGTAAAAAAAGATTTTATAAGGGCCTCCTACCAGTAGTTTAATAGGTATAAACAGTGGGAAAGAGAAAGACTTGGGGTGAAAGAAAGGGGAAGAGGTAGGAGGGGTGATGGAAATTGGGTTATTGGTTGAGGTGAGTGAATCCCTACTCAAGCAGCAACCACAATCTCTGTCCGATGAGACACAAGCAAACCTGAAGCAAACCTCAAGTTAACCTCAGATTAAAATTTAATAACTTATCTGACACAAAAATGCCCAAAATCCAATCAGTAGAACCGAAGATATGCAGTTTCAAAGATTTAAGTGAGAATAGTGCCTAAAAGCACAAAGCACCAACTGTGGTTATCTGGTTACGCAGGACCGGGACACAGTCGCAAGTTCAGGCCGACAGAGATGGAGTGCAGGCCTGCTAGAAGGACCAAGTTAGGCCCACTAAACCAAAGTATCATAAATCCTGGTTGCAGAGCAATGTAAAGTCCTGTGTCGAGGATGCGTCGCGCAGAAAAACGATGTGAGCTCTTTGTATGAAGATACGTCATGCAGCTGCAGTTCCGAGGGAGCTGAAGTGGTGCTGCAAGGTGTGTGTGTGGAGATGTGTCACACAGCGGTGTTTCCAAGGCGATGCGGCGGTGATGTGACGTCCTGTGTGGAGATGTGTTGTGCAGCCACAGTCCAGTGGGGCTGCGGTTGCAATACAATCTCATGCGTGGAGATTCATCACGTAGATTTGTTTCCAAGGGGCTGCGGGCTGTGATGTGAAGTACTGCGTGGAGATGTGTTGTAAAGCAGTTTTGATGTAGATCTTGTGAGGTGAGGTGGCACACTGGTTCTGGTCTGCTGGGACCACAGATGGGGTGGCAGATCACCTTTAGGTCCACTTCCAAGACTCCTGGTCTGGTGTGGCACCACTTAGGGGGAAAGGACTCACAACTGGCAGAGTCCAGATGCTAAGTTCAAGGTTGTTGGAGCCTGGACTGTCCCTGAGGCTCTGATAAGGAGGCCAGTCCAATGGCCCTTGGAGTCACTTGGGTGGTCCTGGGTTTGAGATTCGGATCCAGTCCTTCATTCAGGCAGCAAGGCAACAGTGCAACAGAGTAGCAGTCCTTCTTGCAGAGCCCCACAGCAGTCTTTCAAAGACTTCCATAGGTCCAGAGGTGTACTGAGGATTTGGGCTTGTGGGTCTAATCTTTATAACTGGTGCCAATTTTGAAGTAGGAGAAGGTTCTTGAGAGTTCCACCCCCAGAGTTGTTTGGAATGTCCTGCCTCACTGCCAAGGCCCTAGCTTGTCTGGGGGTCACAAAAGACTAGTGCCAAACCTTTTTGTGAGGGTTCCAAGGCAGAGCCTTTGTGATGTGCAAGTGTGGTAGGTGACAGCTCTTCCCCTTATCAAGTCAAAGATGGGAACTCCTCCTATTCCCCTTTTGTCTCACTGTCTGGGAGCAATACACAAAGATCAACTGCTAGCTACACCTAGTCATGTGACCCAGGATATATGCTGCAGACACAAAATAGTTGGGGTGAAAAAGTGCTTACTTTGTAGAAGTGGACTTTCAGAATTGTGACTTAATATCTGACTTTAACAATAAAGAGGGGTTTAAATTACAAATCTTTAGACACCAACCTCGATATTCCTACCTACTCCTAATTGAAAGTTATCACTTATGAATTGTAATAAGTTAAGGCCATGTTATCCTACGAGACAGGCAGGCCTTGCAGTAGTGAAAAACAAATTTAGGAGTTTTTCACCATCTGGGCATATAATAATTAAATGTACATGTCCAACATATAGAATACACTGCACCCTGCCCTATGGCTGTTTAGGGTCTTCCATAGGGGTTACCTATATGGATTAAAAAGAAAGGCTTAGTCCTGGCAACATAAAATAGTCCCTCACATCCACTGTAAAGTCAGGGCTAATGTCAGCATTAGAAGGATTCACCATCCAATCAAAACACTCAGAATCCCAAAATGTTCAGGGGCGGGAGAAGCCCAAGAATAGAGATCCAAGCATTTGAATTAGGATCAAGGAAATTATATGGGAACAAACCCATTCAATAATGAGCCAAAGACTGACCATAAGCCCACTATTAGTAATGTAGATTATTTGAAACAATAAGTCTCTGAGAGACAGCTAAAGCTGTCTGTCTGTAGCCATGCGTGAAAGAAAAGAAATTATATAACTCAATTGTGTTTCTCTGATTCCGAATATCTTGTATGTTTGATATGTACCTTTCAAAGTGACTGGGAGGAACAACAACAAATCAAGAAGATGCATTGTTCTGTGATGGAAATAATCACTTAAGCTGATGTAATTAAACTGTAAGGTCTATTAATAGGTTCCATTACTTTCTAGAAATGTTTTCTAACATACAGCTTTTACCCAATTACAACGATAATTGAAAAGTAAGCGACATTGCGCTCTATATGTTGTACAATGAAAGTAAGTTCACCCATTAATTCAGCTACATGAACAGGAAAAATATTACCCGACCTCCTCAAATGTTTCGAAATATTTTACACCAATCTTAATTAATACACTGAAGAAAATAACAGTGATGCGAATCCTGACTGCATAATGCACACCGCCATCCTTTGCTCTTATTTAATTTATATGCAAAGCAATTCCATTTTGATGCCTCAGCACATCACACAGTTTATGCCTTATAAGCAGTGCTAGATTATGAGAAATATTAATTTCTTAGGGAAATTAAAGTCGGCCTGTAGCAATTCGTCGGATTGAAGTTTATTTGAGAAATGGATATCATATGCATATGCATGTATATCTATGTAGACATATGGTTCTGTGAGCGGCAAAATACTGCATTTCTTGTCAATACTGAATGAGGAGAGCTACGAACCATATTAGAAATCCTTCCATCAAACCGTGATAGATATGAACTATTTTTTTAAGTTGGATTTTTAATATTCTGCCTGTCATTATAAATGCTGAATTACTAAATTCTATTTGCAAATTAAACACCTGCAGGGTTAATATAACAACTCTAAAAATTGATGTTTTTTCCAATCCAATACAAAGGTAGCTGCATGTTGTAAGGTGGTGGTGGAGGGGGCTGTGATAGTGGCAATGGAAAGGAAAAGTCACATATTATGGAGATGTTGTGGATCCAGTACAGAACATATGATTATTTTCTAAGTAAAGGAAAAAAATGGTAATGCACACTTCCCATTAAAAATACACCCGCAGATTGTTCAATGTACACATTTCCCGGGAGGAAAGGTCACTCCTACTGATCCAAGCGATAGATTTTCATAACCTTGTGTATTTTGGTGAATC
The DNA here is from genome assembly GCF_964204655.1 of Triturus cristatus. NCBI lineage: Eukaryota > Metazoa > Chordata > Amphibia > Caudata > Salamandridae > Triturus > Triturus cristatus. The sequence goes on from NC_140588.1 coordinate 116,607,048, forward strand.
TGCAAAAAGTGGGAAACGTGCTCAAAGTACAGAAGTAAATCTCTGGTTAGGAAATTTCATTTTTTTTCCCCCAAAGGTTTTGTGAACCAATCCTCTTGAGATGCCCATGATTTCTAGTCTTGCCCTAATCACTCTAACTTTCTGGAAAAAGAAAGCCAGTAAGAATTCAGGCTCTGTAATGAATGTAGGACAACTGGATAAAATGCAATTTAATATTAGCTTTACAATCCGAGTTACAATAGATCCGTTTCGCGGTTTACTTGAAGGAAACATAAATATTAGGAGCACACCGCCAAAAATACCACAAAATGAGATCCATTCATACTTTTGTATGGTGCCATACAAAGGTATGTATTTTCCTATTGAATAGTGTAATGTTTGCTACACCTCTTCTGCAGTCAAGATTTTTTTCGATCATCACAATATACTATTTTCAATTAAATGAGTAAAGAGCTGCGGGAAGTAAATAAAAATATTGTGATGGCCAAGTCCAAGGAGGATACAGCTTTTCGAAGCCGTGTCAAAGTTTCAGAAAACGGAACGCAAGTGTATTTTCGTAACCGTATTGAGAATAGGTGCCAAAGTTACTCCTATTTTCCTTTTTAAATGTGGTCATGCTTCCTTGTTTCTTAGAAATATGTGGATTAATTGAGGGCAAAATAGTATATACCTCTGTGGAGGAAAGCAGTAGTATCTCTCCAAGAATTACCATATGCTTTGGAGTTGCTAATTATAATGCAGTGGTTGAGGGAGGGTTATTTTCAATTTTTTTTACAGTGTATGTGGGTCCTGCCCTGCCCACCAATCCACAGACATGTAAGAATCAGGTGACGGTTTTTGCCATCTCGTTCTTTTGGGCATGTCCTGAAGAAAAGATAGGCCATGAGGAGTAACTTCAGAGTTGGGCGTAAGGATGCTAATCCCCCTCCAGAAGCTCAAAATGTCCCTCGACCACAGGTGGGGAACAGATTTTAAAACACAATGGTGCTTTTTAAGATTACAATCTCTGCATAATCCCTTTTAATCAGGGGGTTCTAATACACCACAAATAATATAATCCAAGGGATTACTATGGTGTCTCTGAGCCCTGGGAACTACGGTATCCTAGGGATCCTCTGGGACCTAGGGCCAGCACAACATATCTATTGTGCCTGGTAAACCTGAATGGGCCTAAATTCTTCAGTGCTTAATTTGTTGAAAAAGCAAGTGCCAGGGCCCTTCCCATGATACTACTGCAGCCTGTATCACCCATTGCCCCTGCCAGAGCCACCATTATCAGTAAAAACAAAACTACTAACACCTCCTTCCAAAAAGCAAGACAATTCAGACTAAATCAGGTCCCCAAAGCAAAAAGACTGGCGTGAAAAGCTGGAATTGCGAATTTTGATGCTTATTGAATTATTAAACACTCTTTTGATGTGCTAACCTCAAAAATAGACAAACACCGCACCATGTGGTGCTGTCATAAGTACTGGTGTTGAGGATTAAGTGCCAGTGCTAAGCACCAGCAAACATGGGCTCAAATTAAGCATGAGATTTTTTATAGCTCGCATGATAATATTCTAGGCAGAATATTGGAGTGAGAAACATAATGAAAGATAAAAGACACTTACATTGTAATCAAGCTGCAACTGTTCTGGTGTAAACCAAATTCAACTTTTAACATCCAGGACGGAAAAATACAAATGAGCAGAAGCTATTTAAATATTTAATTTTCAAGCAAGATTTGCAACCATTAGTCTTTGTGGAGAAAAATGGCAAATAATGCACTTCGATTTACTCGGTGGTACAGGTGCACTCACTCAGACCTAACCAGGCACCTGAATATAAATCTAAAATCTCTTCCCATTTCAGTTTGATTCCCTGAAGCTATTGTATTATACAAACCTCACTGGTAGCACTTTCTTTTCCTATGAAATATAAAGCTTTCCCTAGAGAGATATCTTCACCACACTAAACTTTGCTCAAGCGCAAAGCACATTCCCCAGGGTATTTCCTCTGCAATCCCTGATAGAATTTAAACCAGATGAAAAACTACAGTACATCCATTATTTCTGTCAAATCCAGAGAACAGTTCTTAAAAAGGAAAACTCGATGCAGGCAATAACCAATGGAACATAGATAATAGAAAATGACAATATGTGATATGCCATCAGTAAACGACACAAAATACAGTAAGAGCGGAACAAATCCTATCCACCACGGTAAAGTAGACATTACCCTCCACCTCACTCAAGTACAAGAGCAATACTTCTGTCAGGAAGTGCATAATTTCATGCTTGGTCTATCTTGTACACAACCAACTTCTTTGAGAGTGCAGGAAGTCCTTCAAATCCATCCAGGGCTGGACTATGAGCCAAAATCAATGTTGGCAAAAAGGTTCCGAACAGTTCACACATTGCTTCATGCAAGCGAGCACAGCGATTAAGGTCCACACAATAAGTTAAGGGCTAAATTCCAACACTTAAACATGTTTGCCCCGATATCGGAATTAAGATTTGTGTACTAAATTTCACACCCAGCAGTTTTCCCCTGATAAATTTCAGCAGGTAACACCTTCTGAAATGTATGGGGGAAAGGCAAGTAAAAATGGAAGAACATGCAGAATTTACTGATTCTGCAAGGTATGCCTCAATTTAAAGGTGAAAACTTGGAATAGGATATTTCTCACATGACAAATGAACTACAACGAAGGACGTTTGTAAAGCTCTTCATAGTTATTTTCACCATCTGCAATCATGTTTACCAGCTCTCTACTACATCTGGGAATTACGCTATAGCAACAGAGGATGACAAATAGCGTTGATAGGATATTAGTTTAATAAATTTGTAACTAACCTGTACACAGCACAAACTTCCACCATGAAAGTCCCTCTTTCTTTCACAAAACGGGAAAGGAACATTTAGCCCTCATTTTGGGTAAGATGGCCGTTCTTCAGGTCAAATGCTTACAACTGTTTTAAGTAACAGAGAAGCAGTTATAGTGAATGAGAGAATAACATAATTAAGCTGTAGTGGAAGAGAGATCATTTTGTCTGAAAGTTCACACATAAGATGAAGAGAAGCAAGAAGAGCGTGTAAAGAGGAAGGGAGTTCATGTGAACGATTATTTACCCTGGCAACGGATCAGCAACTGTGAACATCAGGCCTTTATACGACAAAATTATTGGGAAATCGGTTTGGTGAGCAAATAGATGCTTCAGGGAATTGGTAGAAACGAAAACCTACAAGCATTGTGGACTGAAAGATACAGTGACAACTTCATAGATAGCATTAACAAAATTTGTAAATGATGTATCATGCAGTCAAAACACTGTGCTGAACCCGACAGGAGGGGAAATGCCAAAGTTGGGATGCACTTGAAAGTTGATACTATGCAGAAGAAGAAACTTTGAAGAAAATAAATCAATATAGTGTCATTTAGATTCTTCTAGAGAAAAACTGAACTGCTGAAATCAAGTAGGTATATAAGGGGAGCTGGATATAGGTAGAATTATTGGGCCCAAGTCACAAAGATTTATCTCTCACTTCCTTTTGGTGCATCCCTGGTGTACTGCTGAATTTGGCGATTAAGCGTGGAGTACTCATAACTTAATCTTGGAATTCAGGAGTGAACGAGGAGCGCTACAAAATATGGGCACACCTATTGCAAGAGAATCTTTGGGAATCGGACCCATTGAGTGTGTACTGTGGCCACTGAGTTCAGTAGAAAAAGGATTGGGCGAAGAATGTGAGAACATTTGTGTGTAAGGAAATGGTGGGTAGCCTGCACATTTTTGTTCAGCGTTTTAATAAATGTACGCTTGTATACTGATCAAATTCCAAACGAGCTGAAGTGTTATAAAACTACTCCGGAACTGCTTCTCAACCTATAATTTTCTCTGGATAATCTTACACTAAACAGAAAAACAGTGGCCTTTCTTCATTATTTAATTACAAATAGTGTATTGTTTCAGGGTACTCCAGTACGTGTATGAGAAAAACATATTTAAGACTAAAAATACCCCTTCTGCCAAAAGGGCATTAAACTACCCGAAGAAAGCTTATTTTTATGATGCACAGTTACTAAACACAACGTAAAAGCAGATCATATTTGAGGATGTAACTGTCTCCACCACACAAAAATGCTATTAAATCCTCAATTCTTATTTTCTGCAGTGCCTTGTGTAGTTGCTGCAGGAGAGCCATGGTAAGGTTTAATCTGACTGGTAAAAACTTCTCCCTCTGCTGAAGGACCACACTGGAGAGACGCCTGCAAATACTGTTTTACACTAGTTGCAAATAAAAAGAGTTTGGTTTTGGCGGCCAACAAATCCTGGTGCACATGTATGTTCTTTTTGGCTTCAGAGAACATTTCTTCAGTTACTGGAAGCCAGTCTTTGATTTGAATTTTGTATTACCCCCAGACAGTTACTGGCAATTTGAAGTCTTCTTTTCAAACAATTCATTAATTGGACATTTGACATACCTATTAATAGCAGGGTAGCTTGTTTGTCGGATGAAGTGCAAGTCTGTACATAAAAATCTTGAAAAGAATCTGGCAGAGGAATGGGGTAGGATCAGGGATGGAAAAGCCCAGTTGTCCTCATCTGTATGCATCACCTGTGTTTTCTTAATGTTTCAATCCAAGAAGACTTACTGACAGACTGGCATTCCTACAGAGAGGTTACCCCCACCTCAGGACTTAATCTGCTAATGCAGGCTCGCCTATAGGTTCTCCAGCGAGCTCTGTATGTGCCTTTGCAGAAGGTCCTGTCATTTTGTTTCCAGAACATAGGAACCAAGGGTTGATGCTGAGAGGTCCAACTGCTTGATGAGTCACTAATGGCACTTCATTCCCAGATTTATCACTAGACTATGAACTCTGCTGGAAATTCTCTGTGCAACCAGGAGACAACTGATAATTCCAGCTCCCCAAGAATCCTTGTGATTGGCCAACTCTGGAGAGCTTTGCGTAGATTTGGTGGATACATTTGCTACCAGAGGAAAATAACGCAAGAGGGGTTTTGGGTGTAGAAAGACAAATCACAATGTTCTCTTTTCCATTGTGTTTGTCAGATTCCTTTTTAGGTCATCAAGAACCGGCATCCAACCCAAGTGTTCATGGACCACTGACGCAACGTTCTCAGGAATACCAATGATATAATGAAAGTGGGTTCCCTGTTAGGCAGAATACTCAATATTATTAGAATACTCAATGAAAGGTATCGAATAAAAAACAAAATCCACTCCACTAATTCATCTGACTGTTTCCATTTTAAAACATTGATCAATAACAAGCTCTATCCAAGCCATTGTGTTTAAATGTACCTCCCTCAGTGTCACTATGACCTACTTGATTTCAAAAGTAGACAACTGAAGCTGCGACACCCTATGAGAGTGTGTTGTGTTGGGCAGGGGACTGGATTAATTTAAACTCTTTTTAATGTTTTGTTCTCATTTTAAGTTTGCCTAGAAATGGCAAAAAGTAAACTACCACTAGATTGTCCAAGTCATCTCACTAAATTAATAAACAGGTGATTTGCTTCTTGCCTGGGATTGCTGGGACCGCTGTGCTTTGTGGACTGCGCACTCGGGGAGGCCGCCGCTTGACATCGCTATCCGGGACTGCGAGGACCAGGGTGCTCGTTGTTCTTTGATCGAGCACACCTGTGAACTCTTCCCGGCCCCTCCCCCATTCAGTGCTTAGCTGCTCGCGGCCCCCGCTTCGCGGGAGCCGCTCGTCATATAAGGCTGCTGGACACTGCGAAGCTGTGATTTGCTTCTTGCCTGGGATTGCTGGGACCGCTGTGCTTTGTGGACTGCGCACTCTGGGAGGCCGCCGCTTGACATCGCTATCCGGGACTGCGAGGACCAGGGTGCTCGTTGTTCTTTGATCGAGCACACCTGTGAACTCTTCCCGGCCCCTCCCCCATTCAGTGCTTAGCTGCTCGCGGCCCCCGCTTCGCTTTGAGGGCTTTGAACAACTGATAAGGTCATTCGTTTTACCTATAATTGAAAGATTAAAAAATATTGAGCAACGCTTGGGGGATTTAGAATTGGCTATCACTAAACACGCGGGGGTACTTAAAGACCACGTACATCCAGTTCTGCCCCCCCCCGTGATACCAGTGTCACCCTCTATCTACACCAGGAAAAACGATATGGTTGGTCTTGATAGCCAGCCTATGGCCAAATCTTCCAATATAGCCCATTACCACCAAGTACAAAATGATGTGGGTGAAACGATAAAGGAAGTACCAGACCCTACCCTAGGAATGATTCCAAATCTGAGGGGTGGTATTCATCCCCTAGTTAGGGCAATAGACCGACCAAGGCATCAAGTTGACTTACCCCCAGAAGCAGTCCCATATGTGGTAGTGCTCACGAGAGTCCCGCTTTTGGAAAAGGGCAAAAAGGAAGGCTTCTATGAGCTTAAAAATAAAACCATGCATTGGCTCATGCTAAACAGGCCCCTTCCCTTTAATGTCAACGGGGAGATACTACATGTTCGGAGACTCCCTTGGTTGGGTTGTAGAACTAAAGATATTGAGGGGGATATAATTATCATTAATTTTAGAGACCCCAGAGCAGTTACCCACATTCTTGATTATCCTCTGGGTAATACTTGTGGGTCCATTAAACCCCGTGAACTGTTATACTTTTATCCAAGACCTCCAGTCTTTCATAATGCATATCCCAGGGCCCTGGCCCGAATGCCGACATACCCCCTTGCATTCTCTGTACCCTTTGATAATCACCATTATACTTATGCACCTATTCCCGCGGCCCACGAAAACGTACCAGATTGGGTCACAGTGCCGCCCGGGAGCCATCGACACGGCCCTAGGAGGGCCAACTTCAGACCACCATTTACCCCCCTGAAAGTCGCAAATAGATTCGATGCCCTATCAGGCGTTGATGATTGCGATTGACAGAGGAGTCTTTCTACTAACGGGCCTAGTACTCTGGAGTACCAGGTTGTGGACACTGATCTGACTCCCTTACCGCAGATTTCTTCCCCGCAACAATCTACTCCCTCTTGGCTAGCTCCATTTTCATCTGACCCCTATGTATTGTCCCATGAACATGTTTCTGTGTCAGCAGAGGGTCTAGCTACAATTACTGACCCCTGTGGTTCTTCGCCCCACGATCAAGATAACCAAGTTCCTTTGACTGGCCATGTAAAAATTCTTTCTTGGAATGTGGCGGGCCTTAAGAGCAAATTGCCAATTTATGAATGGAGCTCTTTCATGGCCCTCCACGACATTTGTATGCTGCAAGAAACTTGGGCATTAAAAAGTCACCAAGCTCAGGGTTTTGCTACATTTGATATCGTGGCTAGCAAGGGCGAGAGGGGTAGACCGATAGGGGGTTTGTCTATCTGGGTTGGTACGCACTTAGGAGTAACTGCGTCACAAATTAGCACCAACTCGCAGGACGTCCAGTGTGTATTGCTGACTACACTGGACGGGCAAAATATTGCATTGTTTAATGTATATTCAAGGCCAGTTAGGCGGGGCTTTGTCTCAGTGGCCATTGAGACTCTGTTGTCCCTAATTCACACAATGGATCCATCTACTGTGTTAATTGTGGGCGGCGACTTCAACTGCCACTTTGAGCCACTTATGGATTACTCCCTTGACGATCCAGATGACATTGATTCACTGTGGGCAATTCCCTGTCCATTGGTCTCCAGGGTTAAGGTTTGGTCACCGTTAGTTCTACAACTGCAGTCATTTGTATTAACAACTTCACTTCGTGCCTGCAATGGAAGGGTGGAACCTGATAGACCGGGAAATGTGACATTTAACCGGTACAATCAATCCTCTTTAATTGATTATTTATTCTTAGAGGCTAGGCATTGGGACAAGGCACATGAATTTAGAGTCATTGAAAGAACTGATAGTGACCATAATGCCTTGGTACTTTCACTTAGGATAGGGAGCTTCGGGCTTAAATGCCAAACTGTGGCTGAACATTCTGCCACCGTGCCTTTAATTATCTCAAACTGTAGGCGAAGAGTTAAGTGGCCGGTCTTCCAGCTGTCCGACGTAAAGTTAGCTGCCCTATATAAGATCATTATCCCTTATATTGAAGCAATGGAAAAAGTTGGACACCCAGACAGGGCAACGGATATCCATGTTAATTTGGTGGCAGCAATTAAGGATGTTCTTTGCCCTGTGAGGAGGGCCAATCCATTAAGGACTTCGTCCCCTCAGTGGTTCAACGCTTCCTGTCGAGCCTCCAGGAAGGCTCTTTTTAGTGCCATAAAAACCAGAAATAGGGAAGACATTAAGCTACATCGCTCCGCGTACAAGAAGGTGCTCAACGATGCTAAAAAGGCTTGGGAAGCTGCCAAGTGGGAGAATCTGGGCTCTGCACTTGGCTCCAACAATTCAAAACTGTTTTGGACTATTGTAGCATCTGGACTTAGCAGCCATAGTTTGGCCCCTGCCCCTAATATTGCCCCCTCTGTCTGGGAAAGCCATTTCTGCGCCCTTTATGGCATTTCTGAGTCTGGTGATACGGCCAATAATGATATTGAATCACAGCAACTCCACACCTTTAATATGCCTGAAGAACCTACCCGGTCAACTGTTGCTAGCCAATGCTTTGCACATGATGAATTATTTACCCTACGGAAGGTTGAGACTGCCCTGGGAAACTTACTCCCCGAAAAGGCTCCTGGTTTGGATAAACTGCCTGGGGACCTTTTTGGGACACAACCAAAAATCTGGGCTGCTTACCTAGTTACCCTTTTTAATGGGATTTACCGCCTACTTGGCTAGGAGCCGAAATCGTGCCGATCCTAAAAAAGGGTTGTCCTCTAACCCCCTCAAATTACAGACCCATCAGTTTAATCGATACTTCACAAAAACTGATGGGGAGGGTCATTTTGGATAGGATTCTCGAGTGGATTAAGGAAAAGGGGATTTTATCCACTCTGCAGGCAGGTTTCAGGTCCAGCATTTCCACCTTAGATCAGATATTTCGCCTGCAGGTCCTGTATTGGAAAACAGCTAAGGTCGAGGGTGGCAGCCTCTACCTTGTATTTGTGGACCTGCAGGCAGCTTTTGACCTGGTCCCGCGTGGGAAACTTTGGAAAGTCCTTGCGGAATTGGGTCTCCCGCCGTATTTGCTAGCCATTCTTATAAAATTACATCAAAACAACTATGCTCAGGTTAGGTCTGGAAGGAACGGAGAACTCACAAATCAATTTCCAGTCTTGAAAGGAGTTCGCCAAGGGTGCGTCTTGGCTCCTACTCTTTTCAGCCTCTACATTAATGGCCTTATTGAACATCTGAAGGGTGCACCTAACATCGATGCCCCTAGACTGGTTACAGGTAGAGTGCCTGCTCTGATGTTTGCGGACGACACTCTTTTGTTGTCCAAAACATCATCAGGCATTCAAAACATCCTTGACGCATTTGTAGAGTTTTGTCACCTTCGGGGGCTGGAAATCAACATAGGAAAAACAAAATTCATGATTTTCAACCCACCAAAACGTACCCGTCCTAATCCTGTGCTCTTTGGTAGTCCTCTGGAAAGGGTTAAAACGTTCATTTATTTGGGCGTTACCCTTACAGAGAAATTTGAATGGCACAAACATATTGCTAGATCAACACTCAGGCTCACCCAGCTAGCAGGTGGACTAACCAAAGTTTTTAAGGAATCCACATATAGGCCGGTCTCTCCTGCCCTTACTATATATAGTCGTCAAGCAAGGATGTCAGCAGTATATGGGGCCGAACTCTGGGGGCATATGCAGTCCCAGTCTGCTGATCTCAAGAGGGTGGATCAGTCTTTTGTTAGAAACTTGATTGGTCTTCCGTCTAGTACTCCGCTGATCCCTTTGAGATTTGATCTTGAATTTATTCCAATAGAGGAGTTGATAGGCGCAAGGCCAATCATGTACTGGAAGAGGCTATGGTCTGTCCCCGAATTGGCTGATTATAGAGCTGAATTTATTGAGATTTGGCCTGCTCTTAGATCCAAAATGATTCCCTGGCTCAGACATATTAAAGCAACTTGTATCCGGCTTAATTTTCTTGGACTATGGGATACACCGGAGATTAACTGTACTGGTTTACCCAAGAAAACACTCCTCTCCTACATTTATACGTCAAATCTCCAGACGTTAATGAATTCATTTTCTGTGGGTAGGTTATCATCTGAGTTCCTTTTAATAAAGACAGAGCCCAGGGCTGAGGCCTTTATGGACCTAATTGAACCCCCAGTGGCCCGCAAGCTGTATGTCCAATTACGCTATGGCACCCTTCCTATTAGATCTTTTACCTTTAAGTGGACTAAGTCAAATATTTTAGCCTGCCCTGCATGTTCTTACCATACTGAGAATATTTCCCACGTTTTATTTTTTTGTCCCGCCTACTCTGTACCCAGAAAACGCTGGTTGACTCCTATTTGTAGGATTCTCGGTTTTTTGCATTACACATATGCTTGTAGGATATTGACTTACGATACCCATCCTCCCATTGTGTTTGCTGTTTCCCGTTATTTGTTGTACATGTGGCGCATTAGGCAGAACTTTTTTTTAACTTAATGGCTTTAAATGTTTTTTCATTCTCATTTTATTTATCTGTACTTTTAATGGTCGTTTGACCGAAATAAAGTTATTACAACAATAAACAGGAGTCCCCTCGAGGTAAGAATAATACCCTCTTTCTGGAAGCAAAATATTTGTTACCTATCAGATCCACATCAGATTAGGACTTTGATGAGAAATTAATAGAATTGACTAACAAAAGCGAAGCCCAATAAAGACCTAATGGTGCTTCACCTTTTGAAATACAAAATACAGCTACCTTTTATTTTAACGAAGACAGCTGGCAGCATCATACGATTAACTGAATGCATGTCACAGGGTCAAATGAGCATTACATATCACGTGGTTGCATGTATCTGGTTCTCTGCTCAAATGCTCGGTTTTAAAAGTATGTGTTTATAAGCATGGACGTTCAGTCACCAAAATGGCAGTGGTAGTGAAAGTGACATTGCATGCCCTTTGACAGACGTGACATCATCATGACTTTTGGCCTTGAACCTTTTCATAGTGTGAAGTCACATGATCTTAATTAGATTACAATAAATGACTTTGTTGAAGATCCATTATAATTGCGTGATTAATACGACAACACACATGTTAAATTTAGATGCCGCCTTAATTGGAGTGCTAATATGCCAGCGTAACCTTACTTCTTTCTTTTTGAATTAAATGAAAAATTATGTGTTCATTATGTGTCCATCTGAAGAGTATATTGCCTAGCCTAGGTCGCGGAGACGCCCTGCCGCGAGTGGTGCGGACCGGGTGCTTTGAAGTTTCGAGCACCGTGGAACAAAAGGGCCAGTGTGAGTGAAGTTTTACAGACTGTTTGATGGAATTGGCAGCCTGTACTCGACCCACTGGGGGAATACTTTGTTTTAATTTTTGGGCACACCATGGCATCCACTGTGACATTATGCTGAAAAGAACATCAAGTATCAACATGCCTGAAGCATACGCCCACTTGGGTGGGACTTGCTACAACTTATCATGGGTTCCTTTCATTGCCGGGATGTTTGCCGCACTTTTCACCCGTGAACAAGAGCCCAAGCGTGCTCGAAACGCGTTGGGCTCTGCATGAAGTGAGAAAGGATTGTCACTTTCGCAACCAGTTACCTCACATTAAAGGCTGTTCAACCTTCTGTTGTGTGGCGTCTCCACATTAGGCTTTCTTCTTTGGTGGATAAGTAGTGGCCTAGCCTATGTCGCGGAGACGCCCTGCCGTGAGTGGTGCGGACCGGGTGCTTTGAAGTTTTGAGCACCGTGGAACGAAAGGGCCAGTGTGAGTGAAGTTTTACAGACTGTTTGATGGAATTGGATGCCTGTACTCGACCCACTGGGGAAATGCTTTGTTTTAATTTTTGGGCACACCATGGCATCCACTGTGAAATGCTGAAAAGAACATCAAGTACCAGCATGCCTGAAGCATACGCCCACTTGGGCGGGACTTGCTACAACTTATCAGGGTTCCTTTCATTGCCGGGATGTTTGCCGCACTTTTCACCCGTGAACAAGAGCACAAGCGTGCTCGAAACGCGTTGGGCTCTGCATGAAGTGAGAAAGGACTGTCACTTTCGCAACCAGTTACCTCACATTAAAGGCTGTTCAACCTTCTGTTGTGTGGCGCCTCCACATTAGGCTTTCTTCTTTGGTGGATAAGTAGTGGCCAAGCCTAGGTCGCGGAGACGCCCTGCCGCGAGTGGTGCAGACCGGGTGCTTTGAAGTTTTGAGCACCGTGGAACGAAAGGGCCAGTGTGAGTGAAGTTTTACGGACTGTTTGATGGAATTGGCAGCCTGTACTCGACCCACTGGGGGAATACTTTGTTTTAATTTTTGGGCACACCATGGCATCCACTGTGACATTATGCTGAAAAGAACATCAAGTACCAACATGCCTGAAGCATACGCCCACTTGGGTGGGACTTGCTACAACTTATCATGGGTTCATTTCATTGCCGGGATGTTTGCCGCACTTTTTACCCGTGAACAAGAGCACAAGAGTGCTCGAAACGCGTTGGGCTCTGCATGAAGTGAGAAAGGATTGTCACTTTCGCAACCAGTTACCTCACATTAAAGGCTGTTCAACCTTCTGTTGTGTGGCGTCTCCACATTAGGCTTTCTTCTTTGGTGGATAAGTAGTGGCCTAGCCTAGGTCGCGGAGACGCCCTGCCGCGAGTGGTGCGGACCGGGCGCTTTGAAGTTTTGAGCACCGTGGAACGAAAAGGCCAGTGTGAGTGAAGTTTTACAGACTGTTTGATGGAATTGGCAGCCTGTACTCGACCCACTGGGGAAATGCTTTGTTTTAATTTTTGGGCACACCATGGCATCCACTGTGAAATGCTGAAAAGAACATCAAGTACCAGCATGCCTGAAGCATACGCCCACTTGGGCGGGACTTGCTACAACTTATCAGGGGTTCCTTTCATTGCCGGGATGTTTGCCGCACTTTTCACCCGTGAACAAGAGCACAACAGTGCTCGAAACGCGTTGGGCTCTGCATGTAGTGAGAAAGGACTGTCAGTTTCGCAACCAGTTTCCTCACATTAAAGGCTGTTCAACCTTCTGTTGTGTGGCGTCTCCACATTAGGCTTTTTTCTTTGGTGGATACGTAGCGGCCTAGCCTAGGTTGCGGAGACGCCATGCCGCGAGTGGTGCGGACCGGGTGCTTTGAAGTTTCGAGCACCGTGGAACGAAAGGGCCAGTGTGAGTGAAGTTTTACGGACTGTTTGATGGAATTGGCAGCCTGTACTCGACCCACTGGGGGAATACTTTGTTTTAATTTTTGGGCACACCATGGCATCCACTGTGACATTATGCTGAAAAGAACATCAAGTACCAACATGCCTGAAGCATACGCCCACTTGGGTGGGACTTGCTACAACTTATCATGGGTTCATTTCATTGCCGGGATGTTTGTCGCACTTTTTACCCGTGAACAAGAGCACAAGAGTGCTCGAAACGCGTTGGGCTCTGCATGAAGTGAGAAAGGATTGTCACTTTCGCAACCAGTTACCTCACATTAAAGGCTGTTCAACCTTCTGTTGTGTGGCATCTCCACATTAGGCTTTCTTCTTTGGTGGATAAGTAGTGGCCTAGCCTAGGTCGCGGAGACGCCCTGCCGCGAGTGGTGCGGACCGGGCGCTTTGAAGTTTTGAGCACCGTGGAACGAAAAGGCCAGTGTGAGTGAAGTTTTACAGACTGTTTGATGGAATTGGCAGCCTGTACTCGACCCACTGGGGAAATGCTTTGTTTTAATTTTTGGGCACACCATGGCATCCACTGTGAAATGCTGAAAAGAACATCAAGTACCAGCATGCCTGAAGCATACGCCCACTTGGGCGGGACTTGCTACAACTTATCAGGGGTTCCTTTCATTGCCGGGATGTTTGCCGCACTTTTCACCCGTGAACAAGAGCACAACAGTGCTCGAAACGCGTTGGGCTCTGCATGTAGTGAGAAAGGACTGTCAGTTTCGCAACCAGTTTCCTCACATTAAAGGCTGTTCAACCTTCTGTTGTGTGGCGTCTCCACATTAGGCTTTTTTCTTTGGTGGATACGTAGCGGCCTAGCCTAGGTTGCGGAGACGCCATGCCGCGAGTGGTGTGGACCGGGTGCTTTGAAGTTTCGAGCACCGTGGAACGAAAGGGCCAGTGTGAGTGAAGTTTTACGGACTGTTTGATGGAATTGGCAGCCTGTACTCGACCCACTGGGGGAATACTTTGTTTTAATTTTTGGGCACACCATGGCATCCACTGTGACATTATACTGAAAAGAACATCAAGTACCAACATGCCTGAAGCATACGCCCACTTGGGTGGGACTTGCTACAACTTATCATGGGTTCCTTTCATTGCCGGGATGTTTGCCGCACTTTTCACCCATGAACAAGAGCACAAGCGTGTTCGAAACGCGTTGGGCTCTGCATGAAGTGAGAAAGGATTGTCACTTTCGCAACCAGTTACCTCACATTAAAGGCTGTTCAACCTTCTGTTGTGTGGCATCTCCACATTAGGCTTTCTTCTTTGATGGATAAGTAGTGGCCTAGCCTAGGTCGCGGAGACGCCCTGCCGCGAGTGGTGCGGACCGGGTGCTTTGAAGTTTTGAGCACCGTGGAACGAAAAGGCCAGTGTGAGTGAAGTTTTACAGACTGTTTGATGGAATTGGCAGCCTGTACTCGACCCACTGGGGAAATGCTTTGTTTTAATTTTCGGGCACACCATGGCATCCACTGTGAAATGCTGAAAAGAACATCAAGTACCAGCATGCCTGAAGCATACGCCCACTTGGGCGGGACTTGCTACAACTTATCAGGGGTTCCTTTCATTGCCGGGATGTTTGCCGCACTTTTCACCCGTGAACAAGAGCACAACAGTGCTCGAAACGCGTTGGGCTCTGCATGAAGTGAGAAAGGACTGTCAGTTTCGCAACCAGTTTCCTCACATTAAAGGCTGTTCAACCTTCTGTTGTGTGGCGTCTCCACATTAGGCTTTTTACTTTGGTGGATACGTAGCGGCCTAGCCTAGGTCGCGGAGACGCCATGCCGCGAGTGGTGTGGACCGGGTGCTTTGAAGTTTCGAGCACCGTGGAACGAAAGGGCCAGTGTGAGTGAAGTTTTACGGACTATTTGATGGAATTGGCAGCCTGTACTCGACCCTCTGGGGGAATGCTTTGTTTTAATTTTTGGGCACACCATGGCATCCACTGTGAAATTATGCTGAAAAGAACATCAAGTACGAGCATGCCTGAAGCATACGCCCACTTGGGCGGGACTTGCTACAACTTATCAGGGGTTCCTTTCATTGCCGGGATGTTTGCCGCACTTTTCGCCCGTGAACAAGAGCACTGGAGTGCTCGAAACGCGTTGGACTCTGCATGAAGTGAGAAAGGACTGTCACTTTTGCAACCAGCTTCCTCACATTAAAGGCTGTTCAACCTTCTGTTGCGTGACGTCTCCACATTAGGCTTTCTTCTTTGGTGGATAAGTAGTGGCCTAGCCTAGGTCGCGGAGACGCCCTGCCGCGAGTGGTGCGGACCGGGTGCTTTGAAGTTTTGAGCACCGTGGAACAAAAAGGCCAGTGTGAGTGAAGTTTTACAGACTGTTTGATGGAATTGGCAGCCTGTACTCGACCCACTGGGGAAATGCTTTGTTTTAATTTTTGGGCACACCATGGCATCCACTGTGAAATGCTGAAAAGAACATCAAGTACCAGCATGCCTGAAGCATACGCCCACTTGGGCGGGACTTGCTACAACTTATCAGGGGTTCCTTTCATTGCCGGGATGTTTGCCGCACTTTTCACCCGTGAACAAGAGCACAACAGTGCTCGAAACGCGTTGGGCTCTGCATGAAGTGAGAAAGGACTGTCAGTTTCGCAACCAGTTTCCTCACATTAAAGGCTGTTCAACCTTCTGTTGTGTGGCGTCTCCACATTAGGCTTTTTTCTTTGGTGGATACGTAGCGGCCTAGCCTAGGTCGCAGAGACGCCATGACGCGAGTGGTGTGGACCGTGTGCTTTGAAGTTTCGAGCACCATGGAACGAAAGGGCCAGTGTGAGTGAAGTTTTACGGACTGTTTGATGGAATTGGCAGCCTGTACTCGACCCACTGGGGGAATACTTTGTTTTAATTTTTGGGCACACCATGGCATCCACTGTGACATTATGCTGAAAAGAACATCAAGTACCAACATGCCTGAAGCATACGCCCACTTGGGTGGGACTTGCTACAACTTATCATGGGTTCATTTCATTGCCGGGATGTTTGCCGCACTTTTCACCTGTGAACAAGAGCACAAGCGTGATCGAAACGCGTTGGGCTCTGCATGAAGTGAGAAAGGATTGTCACTTTCGCAACCAGTTACCTCACATTAAAGGCTGTTCAACCTTCTGTTGTGTGGCATCTCCACATTAGGCTTTCTTCTTTGATGGATAAGTAGTGGCCTAGCCTAGGTCGCGGAGACGCCCTGCCGTGAGTGGTGCGGACCAGGTGCTTTGAAGTTTTGAGCACCGTGGAACGAAAAGGCCAGTGTGAGTGAAGTTTTACAGACTGTTTGATGGAATTGGCAGCCTGTACTCGACCCACTGGGGAAATGCTTTGTTTTAATTTTTGGGCACACCATGGCATCCACTGTGAAATGCTGAAAAGAACATCAAGTACCAGCATGCCTGAAGCATACGCCCACTTGGGCGGGACTTGCTACAACTTATCAGGGGTTCCTTTCATTGCCGGGATGTTTGCCGCACTTTTCACCCGTGAACAAGAGCACAAGCCTGATCGAAACGCGTTGGGCTCTGCATGAAGTGAGAAAGGATTGTCACTTTCGCAACCAGTTACCTCACATTAAAGGCTGTTCAACCTTCTGTTGTGTGGCATCTCCACATTAGGCTTTCTTCTTTGATGGATAAGTAGTGGCCTAGCCTAGGTCGCGGAGACGCCCTGCCGCGAGTGGTGCGGACCGGGTGCTTTGAAGTTTTGAGCACCGTGGAACGAAAAGGCCAGTGTGAGTGAAGTTTTACAGACTGTTTGATGGAATTGGCAGCCTGTACTCGACCCACTGGGGAAATGCTTTGTTTTAATTTTCGGGCACACCATGGCATCCACTGTGAAATGCTGAAAAGAACATCAAGTACCAGCATGCCTGAAGCATACGCCCACTTGGGCGGGACTTGCTACAACTTATCAGGGGTTCCTTTCATTGCCGGGATGTTTGCCGCACTTTTCACCCGTGAACAAGAGCACAACAGTGCTCGAAACGCGTTGGGCTCTGCATGAAGTGAGAAAGGACTGTCAGTTTCGCAACCAGTTTCCTCACATTAAAGGCTATTCAACCTTCTGTTGTGTGGCGTCTTCACATTAGGCTTTTTACTTTGGTGGATACGTAGCGGCCTAGCCTAGGTCGCGGAGACGCCATGCCGCGAGTGGTGTGGACCGGGTGCTTTGAAGTTTCGAGCACCGTGGAACGAAAGGGCCAGTGTGAGTGAAGTTTTACGGACTATTTGATGGAATTGGCAGCCTGTACTCGACCCTCTGGGGGAATGCTTTGTTTTAATTTTTGGGCACACCATGGCATCCACTGTGAAATTATGCTGAAAAGAACATCAAGTACGAGCATGCCTGAAGCATACGCCCACTTGGGCGGGACTTGCTACAACTTATCAGGGGTTCCTTTCATTGCCGGGATGTTTGCCGCACTTTTCGCCCGTGAACAAGAGCACTGGAGTGCTCGAAACGCGTTGGACTCTGCATGAAGTGAGAAAGGACTGTCACTTTTGCAACCAGCTTCCTCACATTAAAGGCTGTTCAACCTTCTGTTGCGTGACGTCTCCACATTAGGCTTTCTTCTTTGGTGGATAAGTAGTGGCCTAGCCTAGGTCGCGGAGACGCCCTGCCGCGAGTGGTGCGGACCGGGTGCTTTGAAGTTTTGAGCACCGTGGAACGAAAAGGCCAGTGTGAGTGAAGTTTTACAGACTGTTTGATGGAATTGGCAGCCTGTACTCGACCCACTGGGGAAATGCTTTGTTTTAATTTTTGGGCACACCATGGCATCCACTGTGAAATGCTGAAAAGAACATCAAGTACCAGCATGCCTGAAGCATACGCCCACTTGGGCGGGACTTGCTACAACTTATCAGGGGTTCCTTTCATTGCCGGGATGTTTGCCGCACTTTTCACCCGTGAACAAGAGCACAACAGTGCTCGAAACGCGTTGGGCTCTGCATGAAGTGAGAAAGGACTGTCAGTTTCGCAACCAGTTTCCTCACATTAAAGGCTGTTCAACCTTCTGTTGTGTGGCGTCTCCACATTAGGCTTTTTTCTTTGGTGGATACGTAGCGGCCTAGCCTAGGTCGCAGAGACGCCATGACGCGAGTGGTGTGGACCGTGTGCTTTGAAGTTTCGAGCACCATGGAACGAAAGTGCCAGTGTGAGTGAAGTTTTACGGACTGTTTGATGGAATTGGCAGCCTGTACTCGACCCACTGGGGGAATACTTTGTTTTAATTTTTGGGCACACCATGGCATCCACTGTGACATTATGCTGAAAAGAACATCAAGTACCAACATGCCTGAAGCATACGCCCACTTGGGTGGGACTTGCTACAACTTATCATGGGTTCCTTTCATTGCCGGGATGTTTGCCGCACTTTTCACCTGTGAACAAGAGCACAAGCCTGATCGAAACGCGTTGGGCTCTGCATGAAGTGAGAAAGGATTGTCACTTTCGCAACCAGTTACCTCACATTAAAGGCTGTTCAACCTTCTGTTGTGTGGCATCTCCACATTAGGCTTTCTTCTTTGATGGATAAGTAGTGGCCTAGCCTAGGTCGCGGAGACGCCCTGCCGCGAGTGGTGCGGACCGGGTGCTTTGAAGTTTTGAGCACCGTGGAACGAAAAGGCCAGTGTGAGTGAAGTTTTACAGACTGTTTGATTGAATTGGCAGCCTGTACTCGACCCACTGGGGAAATGCTTTGTTTTAATTTTCGGGCACACCATGGCATCCACTGTGAAATGCTGAAAAGAACATCAAGTACCAGCATGCCTGAAGCATACGCCCACTTGGGCGGGACTTGCTACAACTTATCAGGGGTTCCTTTCATTGCCGGGATGTTTGCCGCACTTTTCACCCGTGAACAAGAGCACAACAGTGCTCGAAACGCGTTGGGCTCTGCATGAAGTGAGAAAGGACTGTCAGTTTCGCAACCAGTTTCCTCACATTAAAGGCTGTTCAACCTTCTGTTGTGTGGCGTCTCCACATTAGGCTTTTTACTTTGGTGGATACGTAGCGGCCTAGCCTAGGTCGCGGAGACGCCATGCCGCGAGTGGTGTGGACCGGGTGCTTTGAAGTTTCGAGCACCGTGGAACGAAAGGGCCAGTGTGAGTGAAGTTTTACGGACTATTTGATGGAATTGGCAGCCTGTACTCGACCCTCTGGGGGAATGCTTTGTTTTAATTTTTGGGCACACCATGGCATCCACTGTGAAATTATGCTGAAAAGAACATCAAGTACGAGCATGCCTGAAGCATACGCCCACTTGGGCGGGACTTGCTACAACTTATCAGGGGTTCCTTTCATTGCCGGGATGTTTGCCGCACTTTTCGCCCGTGAACAAGAGCACTGGAGTGCTCGAAACGCGTTGGACTCTGCATGAAGTGAGAAAGGACTGTCACTTTTGCAACCAGCTTCCTCACATTAAAGGCTGTTCAACCTTCTGTTGCGTGACGTCTCCACATTAGGCTTTCTTCTTTGGTGGATAAGTAGTGGCCTAGCCTAGGTCGCGGAGACGCCCTGCCGCGAGTGGTGCGGACCGGGTGCTTTGAAGTTTTGAGCACCGTGGAACAAAAAGGCCAGTGTGAGTGAAGTTTTACAGACTGTTTGATGGAATTGGCAGCCTGTACTCGACCCACTGGGGAAATGCTTTGTTTTAATTTTTGGGCACACCATGGCATCCACTGTGAAATGCTGAAAAGAACATCAAGTACCAGCATGCCTGAAGCATACGCCCACTTGGGCGGGACTTGCTACAACTTATCAGGGGTTCCTTTCATTGCCGGGATGTTTGCCGCACTTTTCACCCGTGAACAAGAGCACAACAGTGCTCGAAACGCGTTGGGCTCTGCATGAAGTGAGAAAGGACTGTCAGTTTCGCAACCAGTTTCCTCACATTAAAGGCTGTTCAACCTTCTGTTGTGTGGCGTCTCCACATTAGGCTTTTTTCTTTGGTGGATACGTAGCGGCCTAGCCTAGGTCGCAGAGACGCCATGACGCGAGTGGTGTGGACCGTGTGCTTTGAAGTTTCGAGCACCATGGAACGAAAGGGCCAGTGTGAGTGAAGTTTTACGGACTGTTTGATGGAATTGGCAGCCTGTACTCGACCCACTGGGGGAATACTTTGTTTTAATTTTTGGGCACACCATGGCATCCACTGTGACATTATGCTGAAAAGAACATCAAGTACCAACATGCCTGAAGCATACGCCCACTTGGGTGGGACTTGCTACAACTTATCATGGGTTCATTTCATTGCCGGGATGTTTGCCGCACTTTTCACCTGTGAACAAGAGCACAAGCGTGATCGAAACGCGTTGGGCTCTGCATGAAGTGAGAAAGGATTGTCACTTTCGCAACCAGTTACCTCACATTAAAGGCTGTTCAACCTTCTGTTGTGTGGCATCTCCACATTAGGCTTTCTTCTTTGATGGATAAGTAGTGGCCTAGCCTAGGTCGCGGAGACGCCCTGCCGTGAGTGGTGCGGACCAGGTGCTTTGAAGTTTTGAGCACCGTGGAACGAAAAGGCCAGTGTGAGTGAAGTTTTACAGACTGTTTGATGGAATTGGCAGCCTGTACTCGACCCACTGGGGAAATGCTTTGTTTTAATTTTTGGGCACACCATGGCATCCACTGTGAAATGCTGAAAAGAACATCAAGTACCAGCATGCCTGAAGCATACGCCCACTTGGGCGGGACTTGCTACAACTTATCAGGGGTTCCTTTCATTGCCGGGATGTTTGCCGCACTTTTCACCCGTGAACAAGAGCACAAGCCTGATCGAAACGCGTTGGGCTCTGCATGAAGTGAGAAAGGATTGTCACTTTCGCAACCAGTTACCTCACATTAAAGGCTGTTCAACCTTCTGTTGTGTGGCATCTCCACATTAGGCTTTCTTCTTTGATGGATAAGTAGTGGCCTAGCCTAGGTCGCGGAGACGCCCTGCCGCGAGTGGTGCGGACCGGGTGCTTTGAAGTTTTGAGCACCGTGGAACGAAAAGGCCAGTGTGAGTGAAGTTTTACAGACTGTTTGATGGAATTGGCAGCCTGTACTCGACCCACTGGGGAAATGCTTTGTTTTAATTTTCGGGCACACCATGGCATCCACTGTGAAATGCTGAAAAGAACATCAAGTACCAGCATGCCTGAAGCATACGCCCACTTGGGCGGGACTTGCTACAACTTATCAGGGGTTCCTTTCATTGCCGGGATGTTTGCCGCACTTTTCACCCGTGAACAAGAGCACAACAGTGCTCGAAACGCGTTGGGCTCTGCATGAAGTGAGAAAGGACTGTCAGTTTCGCAACCAGTTTCCTCACATTAAAGGCTATTCAACCTTCTGTTGTGTGGCGTCTTCACATTAGGCTTTTTACTTTGGTGGATACGTAGCGGCCTAGCCTAGGTCGCGGAGACGCCATGCCGCGAGTGGTGTGGACCGGGTGCTTTGAAGTTTCGAGCACCGTGGAACGAAAGGGCCAGTGTGAGTGAAGTTTTACGGACTATTTGATGGAATTGGCAGCCTGTACTCGACCCTCTGGGGGAATGCTTTGTTTTAATTTTTGGGCACACCATGGCATCCACTGTGAAATTATGCTGAAAAGAACATCAAGTACGAGCATGCCTGAAGCATACGCCCACTTGGGCGGGACTTGCTACAACTTATCAGGGGTTCCTTTCATTGCCGGGATGTTTGCCGCACTTTTCGCCCGTGAACAAGAGCACTGGAGTGCTCGAAACGCGTTGGACTCTGCATGAAGTGAGAAAGGACTGTCACTTTTGCAACCAGCTTCCTCACATTAAAGGCTGTTCAACCTTCTGTTGCGTGACGTCTCCACATTAGGCTTTCTTCTTTGGTGGATAAGTAGTGGCCTAGCCTAGGTCGCGGAGACGCCCTGCCGCGAGTGGTGCGGACCGGGTGCTTTGAAGTTTTGAGCACCGTGGAACGAAAAGGCCAGTGTGAGTGAAGTTTTACAGACTGTTTGATGGAATTGGCAGCCTGTACTCGACCCACTGGGGAAATGCTTTGTTTTAATTTTTGGGCACACCATGGCATCCACTGTGAAATGCTGAAAAGAACATCAAGTACCAGCATGCCTGAAGCATACGCCCACTTGGGCGGGACTTGCTACAACTTATCAGGGGTTCCTTTCATTGCCGGGATGTTTGCCGCACTTTTCACCCGTGAACAAGAGCACAACAGTGCTCGAAACGCGTTGGGCTCTGCATGAAGTGAGAAAGGACTGTCAGTTTCGCAATCAGTTTCCTCACATTAAAGGCTGTTCAACCTTCTGTTGTGTGGCGTCTCCACATTAGGCTTTTTTCTTTGGTGGATAAGTAGTGGCCTAGCCTAGGTCGCGGAGACGCCCTGCCGCGAGTGGTGCGGACCGGGCGCTTTGAAGTTTTGAGCACCGTGGAACGAAAAGGCCAGTGTGAGTGAAGTTTTACAGACTGTTTGATGGAATTGGCAGCCTGTACTCGACCCACTGGGGAAATGCTTTGTTTTAATTTTTGGGCACACCATGGCATCCACTGTGAAATGCTGAAAAGAACATCAAGTACCAGCATGCCTGAAGCATACGCCCACTTGGGCGGGACTTGCTACAACTTATCAGGGGTTCCTTTCATTGCCGGGATGTTTGCCGCACTTTTCACCCGTGAACAAGAGCACAACAGTGCTCGAAACGCGTTGGGCTCTGCATGAAGTGAGAAAGGACTGTCAGTTTCGCAACCAGTTTCCTCACATTAAAGGCTGTTCAACCTTCTGTTGTGTGGCGTCTCCACATTAGGCTTTTTTCTTTGGTGGATAAGTAGTGGCCTAGCCTAGGTCGCGGAGACGCCCTGCCGCGAGTGGTGCGGACCGGGCGCTTTGAAGTTTTGAGCACCGTGGAACGAAAAGGCCAGTGTGAGTGAAGTTTTACAGACTGTTTGATGGAATTGGCAGCCTGTACTCGACCCACTGGGGAAATGCTTTGTTTTAATTTTTGGGCACACCATGGCATCCACTGTGAAATGCTGAAAAGAACATCAAGTACCAGCATGCCTGAAGCATACGCCCACTTGGGCGGGACTTGCTACAACTTATCAGGGGTTCCTTTCATTGCCGGGATGTTTGCCGCACTTTTCGCCCGTGAACAAGAGCACTGGAGTGCTCGAAACGCGTTGGACTCTGCATGAAGTGAGAAAGGACTGTCACTTTTGCAACCAGCTTCCTCACATTAAAGGCTGTTCAACCTTCTGTTGCGTGACGTCTCCACATTAGGCTTTCTTCTTTGGTGGATAAGTAGTGGCCTAGCCTAGGTCGCGGAGACGCCCTGCCGCGAGTGGTGCGGACCGGGTGCTTTGAAGTTTTGAGCACCGTGGAACGAAAAGGCCAGTGTGAGTGAAGTTTTACAGACTGTTTGATGGAATTGGCAGCCTGTACTCGACCCACTGGGGAAATGCTTTGTTTTAATTTTTGGGCACACCATGGCATCCACTGTGAAATGCTGAAAAGAACATCAAGTACCAGCATGCCTGAAGCATACGCCCACTTGGGCGGGACTTGCTACAACTTATCAGGGGTTCCTTTCATTGCCGGGATGTTTGCCGCACTTTTCACCCGTGAACAAGAGCACAACAGTGCTCGAAACGCGTTGGGCTCTGCATGAAGTGAGAAAGGACTGTCAGTTTCGCAACCAGTTTCCTCACATTAAAGGCTGTTCAACCTTCTGTTGTGTGGCGTCTCCACATTAGGCTTTTTTCTTTGGTGGATACGTAGCGGCCTAGCCTAGGTTGCAGAGACGCCATGACGCGAGTGGTGTGGACCGTGTGCTTTGAAGTTTCGAGCACCATGGAACGAAAGGGCCAGTGTGAGTGAAGTTTTACGGACTGTTTGATGGAATTGGCAGCCTGTACTCGACCCACTGGGGGAATACTTTGTTTTAATTTTTGGGCACACCATGGCATCCACTGTGACATTATGCTGAAAAGAACATCAAGTACCAACATGCCTGAAGCATACGCCCACTTGGGTGGGACTTGCTACAACTTATCATGGGTTCATTTCATTGCCGGGATGTTTGCCGCACTTTTCACCTGTGAACAAGAGCACAAGCGTGATCGAAACGCGTTGGGCTCTGCATGAAGTGAGAAAGGACTGTCACTTTCGCAACCAGTTACCTCACATTAAAGGCTGTTCAACCTTCTGTTGTGTGGCATCTCCACATTAGGCTTTCTTCTTTGATGGATAAGTAGTGGCCTAGCCTAGGTCGCGGAGACGCCCTGCCGCGAGTGGTGCGGACCAGGTGCTTTGAAGTTTTGAGCACCGTGGAACGAAAAGGCCAGTGTGAGTGAAGTTTTACAGACTGTTTGATGGAATTGGCAGCCTGTACTCGACCCACTGGGGAAATGCTTTGTTTTAATTTTTGGGCACACCATGGCATCCACTGTGAAATGCTGAAAAGAACATCAAGTACCAGCATGCCTGAAGCATACGCCCACTTGGGCGGGACTTGCTACAACTTATCAGGGGTTCCTTTCATTGCCGGGATGTTTGCCGCACTTTTCACCCGTGAACAAGAGCACAACAGTGCTCGAAACGCGTTGGGCTCTGCATGTAGTGAGAAAGGACTGTCAGTTTCGCAACCAGTTTCCTCACATTAAAGGCTGTTCAACCTTCTGTTGTGTGGCGTCTCCACATTAGGCTTTTTTCTTTGGTGGATACGTAGCGGCCTAGCCTAGGTTGCGGAGACGCCATGCCGCGAGTGGTGCGGACCGGGTGCTTTGAAGTTTCGAGCACCGTGGAACGAAAGGGCCAGTGTGAGTGAAGTTTTACGGACTGTTTGATGGAATTGGCAGCCTGTACTCGACCCACTGGGGGAATACTTTGTTTTAATTTTTGGGCACACCATGGCATCCACTGTGACATTATGCTGAAAAGAACATCAAGTACCAACATGCCTGAAGCATACGCCCACTTGGGTGGGACTTGCTACAACTTATCATGGGTTCATTTCATTGCCGGGATGTTTGTCGCACTTTTTACCCGTGAACAAGAGCACAAGAGTGCTCGAAACGCGTTGGGCTCTGCATGAAGTGAGAAAGGATTGTCACTTTCGCAACCAGTTACCTCACATTAAAGGCTGTTCAACCTTCTGTTGTGTGGCGTCTCCACATTAGGCTTTCTTCTTTGGTGGATAAGTAGTGGCCTAGCCTAGGTCGCGGAGACGCCCTGCCGCGAGTGGTGCGGACCGGGCGCTTTGAAGTTTTGAGCACCGTGGAACGAAAAGGCCAGTGTGAGTGAAGTTTTACAGACTGTTTGATGGAATTGGCAGCCTGTACTCGACCCACTGGGGAAATGCTTTGTTTTAATTTTTGGGCACACCATGGCATCCACTGTGAAATGCTGAAAAGAACATCAAGTACCAGCATGCCTGAAGCATACGCCCACTTGGGCGGGACTTGCTACAACTTATCAGGGGTTCCTTTCATTGCCGGGATGTTTGCCGCACTTTTCACCCGTGAACAAGAGCACAACAGTGCTCGAAACGCGTTGGGCTCTGCATGTAGTGAGAAAGGACTGTCAGTTTCGCAACCAGTTTCCTCACATTAAAGGCTGTTCAACCTTCTGTTGTGTGGCGTCTCCACATTAGGCTTTTTTCTTTGGTGGATACGTAGCGGCCTAGCCTAGGTTGCGGAGACGCCATGCCGCGAGTGGTGTGGACCGGGTGCTTTGAAGTTTCGAGCACCGTGGAACGAAAGGGCCAGTGTGAGTGAAGTTTTACGGACTGTTTGATGGAATTGGCAGCCTGTACTCGACCCACTGGGGGAATACTTTGTTTTAATTTTTGGGCACACCATGGCATCCACTGTGACATTATACTGAGAAGAACATCAAGTACCAACATGCCTGAAGCATACGCCCACTTGGGTGGGACTTGCTACAACTTATCATGGGTTCCTTTCATTGCCGGGATGTTTGCCGCACTTTTCACCCATGAACAAGAGCACAAGCGTGTTCGAAACGCGTTGGGCTCTGCATGAAGTGAGAAAGGATTGTCACTTTCGCAACCAGTTACCTCACATTAAAGGCTGTTCAACCTTCTGTTGTGTGGCGTCTCCACATTAGGCTTTCTTCTTTGGTGGATAAGTAGTGGCCTAGCCTAGGTCGCGGAGACGCCCTGCCGCGAGTGGTGCGGACCGGGTGCTTTGAAGTTTTGAGCACCGTGGAACGAAAAGGCCAGTGTGAGTGAAGTTTTACAGACTGTTTGATGGAATTGGCAGCCTGTACTCGACCCACTAGGGAAATGCTTTGTTTTAATTTTTGGGCACACCATGGCATCCACTGTGAAATGCTGAAAAGAACATCAAGTACCAGCATGCCTCAAGCATACGCCCACTTGGGCGGGACTTGCTACAACTTATCAGGGGTTCCTTTCATTGCCGGGATGTTTGCCGCACTTTTCACCCGTGAACAAGAGCACAACAGTGCTCGAAACGCGTTGGGCTCTGCATGAAGTGAGAAAGGACTGTCAGTTTCGCAACCAGTTTCTTCACATTAAAGGCTGTTCAACCTTCTGTTGTGTGGCGTCTCCACATTAGGCTTTTTTCTTTGGTGGATACGTAGCGGCCTAGCCTAGGTCGCAGAGACGCCATGACGCGAGTGGTGTGGACCGTGTGCTTTGAAGTTTCGAGCACCATGGAACGAAAGGGCCAGTGTGAGTGAAGTTTTACGGACTGTTTGATGGAATTGGCAGCCTGTACTCGACCCACTGGGGGAATACTTTGTTTTAATTTTTGGGCACACCATGGCATCCACTGTGACATTATGCTGAAAAGAACATCAAGTACCAACATGCCTGAAGCATACGCCCACTTGGGTGGGACTTGCTACAACTTATCATGGGTTCCTTTCATTGCCGGGATGTTTGCCGCACTTTTCACCTGTGAACAAGAGCACAAGCCTGATCGAAACGCGTTGGGCTCTGCATGAAGTGAGAAAGGATTGTCACTTTCGCAACCAGTTACCTCACATTAAAGGCTGTTCATCCTTCTGTTGTGTGGCATCTCCACATTAGGCTTTCTTCTTTGATGGATAAGTAGTGGCCTAGCCTAGGTCGCGGAGACGCCCTGCCGCGAGTGGTGCGGACCGGGTGCTTTGAAGTTTTGAGCACCGTGGAACGAAAAGGCCAGTGTGAGTGAAGTTTTACAGACTGTTTGATGGAATTGGCAGCCTGTACTCGACCCACTGGGGAAATGCTTTGTTTTAATTTTCGGGCACACCATGGCATCCACTGTGAAATGCTGAAAAGAACATCAAGTACCAGCATGCCTGAAGCATACGCCCACTTGGGCGGGACTTGCTACAACTTATCAGGGGTTCCTTTCATTGCCGGGATGTTTGCCGCACTTTTCACCCGTGAACAAGAGCACAACAGTGCTCGAAACGCGTTGGGCTCTGCATGAAGTGAGAAAGGACTGTCAGTTTCGCAACCAGTTTCCTCACATTAAAGGCTGTTCAACCTTCTGTTGTGTGGCGTCTCCACATTAGGCTTTTTTCTTTGGTGGATACGTAGCGGCCTAGCCTAGGTCGCGGAGACGCCATGCCGCGAGTGGTGTGGACCGGGTGCTTTGAAGTTTCGAGCACCGTGGAACGAAAGGGCCAGTGTGAGTGAAGTTTTACGGACTATTTGATGGAATTGGCAGCCTGTACTCGACCCTCTGGGGGAATGCTTTGTTTTAATTTTTGGGCACACCATGGCATCCACTGTGAAATTATGCTGAATAGAACATCAAGTACGAGCATGCCTGAAGCATACGCCCACTTGGGCGGGACTTGCTACAACTTATCAGGGGTTCCTTTCATTGCCGGGATGTTTGCCGCACTTTTCGCCCGTGAACAAGAGCACTGGAGTGCTCGAAACGCGTTGGACTCTGCATGAAGTGAGAAAGGACTGTCACTTTTGCAACCAGCTTCCTCACATTAAAGGCTGTTCAACCTTCTGTTGCGTGACGTCTCCACATTAGGCTTTCTTCTTTGGTGGTTAAGTAGTGGCCTAGCCTAGGTCGCGGAGACGCCCTGCCGCGAGTGGTGCGGACCGGGTGCTTTGAAGTTTTGAGCACCGTGGAACGAAAAGGCCAGTGTGAGTGAAGTTTTACAGACTGTTTGATGGAATTGGCAGCCTGTACTCGACCCACTGGGGAAATGCTTTGTTTTAATTTTTGGGCACACCATGGCATCCACTGTGAAATGCTGAAAAGAACATCAAGTACCAGCATGCCTGAAGCATACGCCCACTTGGGCGGGACTTGCTACAACTTATCAGGGGTTCCTTTCATTGCCGGGATGTTTGCCGCACTTTTCACCCGTGAACAAGAGCACAACAGTGCTCGAAACGCGTTGGGCTCTGCATGAAGTGAGAAAGGACTGTCAGTTTTGCAACCAGTTTCCTCACATTAAAGGCTGTTCAACCTTCTGTTGTGTGGCGTCTCCACATTAGGCTTTTTTCTTTGGTGGATACGTAGCGGCCTAGCCTAAGTCGCAGAGACGCCATGACGCGAGTGGTGTGGACCGTGTGCTTTGAAGTTTCGAGCACCATGGAACGAAAGGGCCAGTGTGAGTGAAGTTTTACGGACTGTTTGATGGAATTGGCAGCCTGTACTCGACCCACTGGGGGAATACTTTGTTTTAATTTTTGGGCACACCATGGCATCCACTGTGACATTATGCTGAAAAGAACATCAAGTACCAACATGCCTGAAGCATACGCCCACTTGGGTGGGACTTGCTATAACTTATCATGGGTTCCTTTCATTGCCGGGATGTTTGCCGCACTTTTCACCTGTGAACAAGAGCACAAGCATGATCGAAACGTGTTGGGCTCTGCATGAAGTGAGAAAGGATTGTCACTTTCGCAACCAGTTACCTCACATTAAAGGCTGTTCAACCTTCTGTTGTCTGGCATCTCCACATTAGGCTTTCTTCTTTGATGGATAAGTAGTGGCCTAGCCTAGGTCGCGGAGACGCCCTGCCGCGAGTGGTGCGGACCGGGTGCTTTGAAGTTTTGAGCACCGTGGAACGAAAAGGCCAGTGTGAGTGAAGTTTTACAGACTGTTTGATGGAATTGGCAGCCTGTACTCGACCCACTGGGGAAATGCTTTGTTTTAATTTTTGGGCACACCATGGCATCCACTGTGAAATGCTGAAAAGAACATCAAGTACCAGCATGCCTGAAGCATACGCCCACTTGGGCGGGACTTGCTACAACTTATCAGGGGTTCCTTTCATTGCCGGGATGTTTGCCGCACTTTTCACCCGTGAACAAGAGCACAACAGTGCTCGAAACGCGTTGGGCTCTGCATGAAGTGAGAAAGGACTGTCAGTTTCGCAACCAGTTTCCTCACATTAAAGGCTGTTCAACCTTCTGTTGTGTGGCGTCTCCACATTAGGCTTTTTTCTTTGGTGGATACGTAGCGGCCTAGCCTAGGTCGCGGAGACGCCATGCCGCGAGTGGTGTGGACCGGGTGCTTTGAAGTTTCGAGCACCGTGGAACAAAAGGGCCAGTGTGAGTGAAGTTTTACGGACTATTTGATGGAATTGGCAGCCTGTACTCGACCCTCTGGGGGAATGCTTTGTTTTAATTTTTGGGCACACCATGGCATCCACTGTGAAATTATGCTGAAAAGAACATCAAGTACGAGCGTGCCTGAAGCATACGCCCACTTGGGCGGGACTTGCTACAACTTATCAGGGGTTCCTTTCATTGCCGGGATGTTTGCCGCACTTTTCGCCCGTGAACAAGAGCACTGAAGTGCTCGAAACGCGTTGGGCTCTGCATGAAGTGAGAAAGGACTGTCACTTTTGCAACCAGCTTCCTCACATTAAAGGCTGTTCAACCTTCTGTTGCGTGACGTCTCCACATTAGGCTTTCTTCTTTGGTGGAGATATATAGATATATATATATTGCCACAAAATATCAAACTGTACTGGGAGCGTAAATTATATTTAGGTTTTATTCACAAATATAATTTTTCATATATTCACAAGAATGATACTTGGCAACAACATGTTTAAAATGTGCATGTTGTCATTAGTGCCCCCACCATATGTTATGGGTGGCCCCTTAGTGCAAAAACAACAGACAATATACCAGTGCCAGAATGTTGCCATTAGTTCTGTTCATACACTATGGGTAACTCCTATAACAAAAAGTATCTCTAGTATGTCAGGGCCAATTTGGTAGCCTTCCCCCAAATATGCCAGCATTTTCCTTCCTTAAACCAAGTATTACTTCTAATCTGGAAATGTCAGCATTTTGTCATAGGTGCCTGTCATGTCAAAAATTGTCTCATATAACAGAGCCAGCCTTTTTCCATGGGTGCCTCTTTAAACCAAGGATGACCTTCCGTATGCCACAGCCAACAGCAGACTTGAAAGTATAAGACCACATTCTATCAAGCCCACTTACATTCACTCACTCACACTCATTTTCACTCAAACATATTAATGCTCCTTTGCTTGCACTCACTCATCCTCAGATATTTTTTTACTCAATCATTCGCAATCACTCTCACTCTGACTTACTCATGAATTCCCACTCACACACTTCAACTCACTTTTAATCTCACTCATGCATTCTTTCTCACTTATTCTCACTCTGACTCACTTATTCTCACCCACTCATGGGCACACACTCTCACTCACATTCTTTATCACTCCCACTCACTCATACTTTCTTGCTCACACTAACTTGTCCTCACTCTTACTCTCACTCTTTTTCACTTATTCCTACTCACTCTGACACATTCATTCTCACTCACAGTAATGTTCACTCACTGTCACTCACTCTCAATCTTATTCATTGTCATTCACACTCTCTCACTCTAACACACTTCAAAGTAATTCTAATTCATTTTCACTCACTTACACTCACTTTCACTCTCACACAATCTTGCTCACACATACAAACAGAAACACACCTACACAGGCTCTCTCTTTAACACATTTTTTCACCTGCACTCACAAGCACAACAATGCGATACAAAAGGGGGTGGTGATGGACGGAGCATCAGAACCAATCAAACACTCACACCCAGTCAACAGATCTGGGTTTGATCCATCACCGTTCTTTAGCCCACTCTGCCACCCCAGTTCAGACATGGCCATATGCAAATCATTCTGACCCTGTGCCTCATGGGAACAGTCCAGACCGAACTGCCAAGCCATGCCTTCCCTGGACCGGAAACAAGCTTCCTAGGACCGGTTTCTGGCATTTCAGCTGTCTTCAGCCAGGCTTGCTTGAATCCAGTGGCAAAGTGAGCAAGGGACTCACGTCTGAGCATACCCTGCCAACTTAGGGCGAACAAAGCGATACAAAAGGGGGTGGTGATGGACGGAGCATCAGAACCAATCAAACACTCACACCCAGTCAACAGATCTGGGTTTGATCCATCACCGTTCTTTAGCCCACTCTGCCACCCCAGTTCAGACATGGCCATATGCAAATCATTCTGACCCTGTGCCTCATGGGAACAGTCCAGACCGAACTGCCAAGCCATGCCTTCCCTGGACCGGAAACAAGCTTCCTAGGACCGGTTTCTGGCATTTCAGCTGTCTTCAGCCAGGCTTGCTTGAATCCAGTGGCAAAGTGAGCAAGGGACTCACGTCTGAGCATACCCTGCCAACTTAGGGCGAACAAAGCGATACAAAAGGGGGTGGTGATGGACGGAGCATCAGAACCAATCAAACACTCACACCCAGTCAACAGATCTGGGTTTGATCCATCACCGTTCTTTAGCCCACTCTGCCACCCCAGTTCAGACATGGCCATATGCAAATCATTCTGACCCTGTGCCTCATGGGAACAGTCCAGACCGAACTGCCAAGCCATGCCTTCCCTGG
Organism: Triturus cristatus; assembly: GCF_964204655.1. NCBI lineage: Eukaryota > Metazoa > Chordata > Amphibia > Caudata > Salamandridae > Triturus > Triturus cristatus. The sequence goes on from NC_140588.1 coordinate 116,639,230, forward strand.
ACCGGAAACAAGCTTCCTAGGACCGGTTTCTGGCATTTCAGCTGTCTTCAGCCAGGCTTGCTTGAATCCAGTGGCAAAGTGAGCAAGGGAAATGCTTTGTTTTAATTTTTGGGCACACCATGGCATCCACTATGAAATGCTGAAAAGAACATCAAGTACCAGCATGCCTGAAGCATACGCCCACTTGGGCGGGACTTGCTACAACTTATCAGGGGTTCCTTTCATTGCCGGGATGTTTGCCGCACTTTTCACCCGTGAACAAGAGCACAACAGTGCTCGAAACGCGTTGGGCTCTGCATGAAGTGAGAAAGGACTGTCAGTTTTGCAACCAGTTTCCTCACATTAAAGGCTGTTCAACCTTCTGTTGTGTGGCGTCTCCACATTAGGCTTTTTTCTTTGGTGGATACGTAGCGGCCTAGCCTAGGTCGCAGAGACGCCATGACGCGAGTGGTGTGGACCGTGTGCTTTGAAGTTTCGAGCACCATGGAACGAAAGGGCCAGTGTGAGTGAAGTTTTACGGACTGTTTGATGGAATTGGCAGCCTGTACTCGACCCACTGGGGGAATACTTTGTTTTAATTTTTGGGCACACCATGGCATCCACTGTGACATTATGCTGAAAAGAACATCAAGTACCAACATGCCTGAAGCATACGCCCACTTGGGTGGGACTTGCTATAACTTATCATGGGTTCCTTTCATTGCCGGGATGTTTGCCGCACTTTTCACCTGTGAACAAGAGCACAAGCGTGATCGAAACGCGTTGGGCTCTGCATGAAGTGAGAAAGGATTGTCACTTTCGCAACCAGTTACCTCACATTAAAGGCTGTTCAACCTTCTGTTGTGTGGCATCTCCACATTAGGCTTTCTTCTTTGATGGATAAGTAGTGGCCTAGCCTAGGTCGCGGAGACGCCCTGCCGCGAGTGGTGCGGACCGGGTGCTTTGAAGTTTTGAGCACCGTGGAACGAAAAGGCCAGTGTGAGTGAAGTTTTACAGACTGTTTGATGGAATTGGCAGCCTGTACTCGACCCACTGGGGAAATGCTTTGTTTTAATTTTTGGGCACACCATGGCATCCACTGTGAAATGCTGAAAAGAACATCAAGTACCAGCATGCCTGAAGCATACGCCCACTTGGGCGGGACTTGCTACAACTTATCAGGGGTTCCTTTCATTGCCGGGATGTTTGCCGCACTTTTCACCCGTGAACAAGAGCACAACAGTGCTCGAAACGCGTTGGGCTCTGCATGAAGTGAGAAAGGACTGTCAGTTTCGCAACCAGTTTCCTCACATTAAAGGCTGTTCAACCTTCTGTTGTGTGGCGTCTCCACATTAGGCTTTTTTCTTTGGTGGATACGTAGCGGCCTAGCCTAGGTCACGGAGACGCCATGCCGCGAGTGGTGTGGACCGGGTGCTTTGAAGTTTCGAGCACCGTGGAACAAAAGGGCCAGTGTGAGTGAAGTTTTACGGACTATTTGATGGAATTGGCAGACTGTACTCGACCCTCTGGGGGAATGCTTTGTTTTAATTTTTGGGCACACCATGGCATCCACTGTGAAATTATGCTGAAAAGAACATCAAGTACGAGCATGCCTGAAGCATACGCCCACTTGGGCGGGACTTGCTACAACTTATCAGGGGTTCCTTTCATTGCCGGGATGTTTACCGCACTTTTCGCCCGTGAACAAGAGCACTGAAGTGCTCGAAACGCGTTGGGCTCTGCATGAAGTGAGAAAGGACTGTCACTTTTGCAACCAGCTTCCTCACATTAAAGGCTGTTCAACCTTCTGTTGCGTGACGTCTCCACATTAGGCTTTCTTCTTTGGTGGAGATATATAGATATATATATATTGCCACAAAATATCAAACTGTACTGGGAGCGTAAATTATATTTAGGTTTTATTCACAAATATAATTTTTCATATATTCACAAGAATGATATTCGGCAACAACATGTTTAAAATGTGCATGTTGTCATTAGTGCCCCCACTATATGTTATGGGTGGCCCCTTAGTGCAAAAACAACAGACAATATACCAGTGCCAGAATGTTGCCATTAGTTCTGTTCATACACTATGGGTAACTCCTATAACAAAAAGTATCTCTAGTATGTCAGGGCCAATTTGGTAGCCTTCCCCCAAATATGCCAGCATTTTCCTTCCTTAAACCAAGTATTACTTCTAATCTGGAAATGTCAGCATTTTGTCATAGGTGCCTGTCATGTCAAAAATTGTCTCATATAACAAAGCCAGCCTTTTTCCATGGGTGCCTCTTTAAACCAAGGATGACCTTCAGTATGCCACAGCCAACAGCAGACTTGAAAGTATAAGACCACATTCTATCAAGCCCACTTACATTCACTCACTCACACTCATTTTCACTCAAACATATTAATGCTCCTTTGCTTGCACTCACTCATCCTCAGATATTTTTTTACTCAATCATTCGCAATCACTCTCACTCTGACTTACTCATGAATTCCCACTCACACACTTCACCTCACTTTTAATCTCACTCATGCATTCTTTCTCACTTATTCTCACTCTGACTCACTTATTCTCACCCACTCATGGGCACACACTCTCACTCACATTCTTTATCACTCCCACTCACTCATACTTTCTTGCTCACACTAACTTGTCCTCACTCTTACTCTCACTCTTTTTCACTTATTCCTACTCACTCTGACACATTCATTCTCACTCACAGTAATGTTCACTCACTGTCACTCACTCTCAATCTTATTCATTGTCATTCACACTCTCTCACTCTAACACACTTCAAAGTAATTCTAATTCATTTTCACTCACTTACACTCACTTTCACTCTCACACAATCTTGCTCACACATACAAACAGAAACACACCTACACAGGCTCTCTCTTTAACACATTTTTTCACCTGCACTCACAAGCACAACATACATTTAAAAGCATTTTATTTAACTTATCTCAGCTGTTGGTAAATTTCCTGTTACAGGTCCTGGGGCTCCATTTCTGCTACACTAATAGTGAGTAACAGACTAATATTCATTATTGGTATAGTAAAAAATGGGCAGAAAATAAGAAGGACAGAGCTCTGACACCCACAAGGGAGGGGGTACCCTCTGTGATTGCCGCTTCAGAGGGCAGGGGATAGCAAAAGTAGGGCCAGAGGTTGCGAAGGCTGAGCCAGGAGTTGCAACCGCGACCTATGACAACCCCAATCGATGTCCATTTTCCATTCCCCCACCTCTCACCTATTCTTTCTGTCCTGTTTGTCAATTACTCTCTCTCTCTCATATGTATCCCTCTCTGTCTCTCTTTGAGATTTCCCATACCAGTCTCTGTGTATTGCTTCTCTTACACCTGTGTTCCTAAGCTCCTGCTCTGTATCTTTGAACTGTGTTTTTCTCACCTGCCTCTCACTTATTTCCCCCTTCTATGAGATGTCTAATTATTCCCTATTGGCTGGCTTTTTCGAAACTGTCTCTTTATTGCTTTTATCAGACTTGTCTTCCCCCTCTATTTCTGTCTCTCTGAGCAGAATGTCTCTCATCTGTGTTAATGACATACTATTCTGCCCCACTCTACAGTCTATTTTTACCATTCTCTGTCACCACCTCTCACATCTGTCTCTGTCTGTCTCTCTCTCTAATCAGTCTATATCTATCCCTCCAATATCTACACACACACACACACACACCCACACACGCACACACACACACAGTAATGTTTAGACATCACTATGAGGACCGGCCATTGACCGAAATGAAGTCTGTAATTATTATTCTAACTCCACGCGCGCCTTGATAGTAGGGGAGTTTATAAAGCGAACCAAAGCAAGTTGAACTGCACTTTTAGTTTTATGATACACTCGCTCAAAAGTACCTAAACACACTATAGGGACCAGTCCTCACAAAGATAGTGTTTGTCAGGTTTTTACATGGTTTACCCACGCTATGAGGATCAAACCAGTCCCCACAGTGTGGGTTATACATGCCCACATACACACACACACACACACACCATTTTCTCTCTTGGTCTCACCTGTATAGTGTGTCTTTTACCTCGCTTCTCGTCTCTCTGATGCCCCTGGTCGTTAGGTCTCTCTTTTCACTCTTATCTGCCAAGGCCTTGATGCAATTACTATTTTCTGTTTGTGCATGCCACCTTCACAACACACTGCACAGGCAGCTCAGGTCAGAGCCCCCTGTTCAGGAATGGTGGTAATATTCTGTTCATTGCGGTGTTCGGAATTTTACTGCTGAGTATATTTATGGTAGCCAAACATCCCTGTTTGCTTTGGGATCGAAAGAGTTTAAAATGGCTGACAAGAGCACCTTTTAACTTCTGTTTCTAGCACTCCTTTAGCGACCTCATAGGCAAGAGCTCATAATGTCAGTGCTAGGGTTACAACAGGGAAGCCAGGTGTCAAAGTTGCGACCCTTGGTGAGCCCTAAATAATGTAAATGTGTATAAGCAAATCTTTTACAATAAAATTGTCTCTGTTAGTCAACTGATATAGGGTGGTTGTAATAATTGTAGTGAAAAGGAAGAGGAAAATGTTGCTGTGGAGGCTCTGGTAGGAGGGTGGCTAGAGGTATGGTGGAGATAAAGGTCATCATTGTGCAAAGAGCCAGATAAATGTAGCAAAGGGTTGAGCTCAATGAGCTCTTGGGTACCGAAGCCATGAGAATGGTGTGACCTAAAATCATACTCCATTGCTGAGTCCAAAAAGCATGGCCACACACTGAGTTTCCCAAAGTACATTTGTCCAGACTTTCTTAGCTAAAACCAGAAAATCAATTGGTGTTCATTAGAACATGTCATGTCCCATGTTTTTCTACCAAACAGACTGAAGTCTATATTAGACCAAAAGAGGCCATCATGGGCATTTGGTGCAATTATTTCAACTTCTTTCAATCAATTACTCAGGGGTTGGTATAGCTCTACTACTCACCCGCAAGGGTCTCAAGGCACTGGGGGGGACCCTCGCGGTCATTGTTAATGCATTTCATTTGGTTATGCATCTATGGGTTAATCATAAAGCAATCTGCAACACTGTTAGGCACAGTTTTAAACTAATATCTTCTTCACACTAAATCCATTCCCTTAATTGAACCTTAATTAAAGTATTAGAAGGAGTTAGAGAGCAACACACAAGAAGTGTGTGAATATAGAAGGTGTGAACACTGCAGCCTGTCCAAGTATGTTTTCATATTTTGCTAACACAGGTCTACTTTTGATGTATAGCATAGTTTGTCTGTGAAATGTACCATTCCACTGAATTAATAGCTTGTTAATGTGGTGTATTCACTTTGACTACTGAGAAGCACCACCATCACAGCTAGAAAGCTTAGTGATTGCTCATCGAAGATCTGGCTTTCTTGGGTCCAAACTATTACTGTATGCCCTTTGCAAAAGTACTTTGTCAGAGCCATGACAAAATGATACTGAACATAAGTAACATGAGAGGAGGCAGACACAGGCAGATTGGAGAAACAAGCAGAACTAGAAAATGTGAGCACTTGAGAGCAGGGTGGAATTTAAAGGTCTAGGCCATAAACTGCATTGATGACACATGTGCACCAGGAATGGCCCCAACTTTGTTTACATCCCTACTTGCATGTACAGGGGGTAACTAATGCAATGTCCTCAAACTCCAACGGAGCCTCATATAAAACATCAAGGCGGAGTCTGGAGCTCCAGTCACTGCACAGGAAAGGGACTAGCAACAGAAAAATACCCCAGCAAATCAATTTCCTCATGCCACAGCACAAAGAAAATTATAAAGTAGAGCTGTCACTACATCATGAGTGTGAGAGGCAGGGAGCTTGAGTGAAAGTTACAACTGTTACGGTGGATAAGCAGGGCACAAGTCGGAGGTACACGAGGGTGGACGGCGTCCACCCACTATTTTCACAGATTAGACACCATTCACCCTGCCCACTTCTGACTTTGTTAAGTCCCTGTATATGAGAGATATGCATGCACTTTAAGAATGTCATATGTGTTTATCTGTACCAGTAATTCTACAAAATAACAATTTAAATACTACTATTTTTACATTTCTGTTATAGCGCTACTCATGAGAAAACAGGGTGTCTGAGCGCTTTACATCACACATACTCATTACATTGAAAATAAATCATACAAGTGTGTCAATGTTACATAAGACAGTGAGAATTACAAGATATAGGAGTCACATATTGTCCTTCGCTCTGCATTATATTACAAGGATTACAATTTATGAACTGCAAGTAACAAAAAGGATTTCTGTGTTAAAAGCAGTAACCCACCTTCCCATCTACATAAAGTAGAAATCTGTCATCTGCATGCTACATGATGTGCTTTGCAGTAGACACATTAACCCTCTATGATACCTCGAGTCATAACGGGCACTAGACAAAACTCAGATCTTTCCAGCAAATATGTTACCCACCAAAGTTATCTTACTGCTATTATTATTCCCTCAGATTTAATTGGAAACCAATGATCTCTGCTACAGATGCCTTAACCCGATAAGAGATTTTAAAATTCAAACTTTGCAACCAATTAAGCGGTCACATTTCTCCTTGCTGCCAATTTCTTTGTGGCAGAGTTTTTAAAACAATTGTATAGGATGAGGCCCAGATTTTGCTTCTGGGTTGCATCACTTTTCGGACAAAACCTTGATGCAAAATCTATTTTGGGATTTACAGTGCCACACAAATCCCGATTGAGTTGATTTAAAAAGAAAAAGAAAATACACAAATGCAAGTCAGCATGTTGCCCTGCCTTGCATTGCCTTGCGGCAGGTAGGCGTTACATGCGCTGGCAGCTCAAGCAGTTTTATCTACAGGGAAATGTGCTGCATATGGGCTATTATGCCTAGCCAAAAAGGTTTGTTCAGTCCTTGGGTAAAGGATGCTATATATTGACAAAAGGCAACAGTGTTATATGTGTGGCTTACAAAAGAGTGAGTCTTCTGTCTAAATTGGGAGTATTTGCATTTATACTCGTAATGCGCTCAAAAGTACTCATGATAGACCTGTTAAACCTATATGTGAGGACTTAAAATCTGATGTCACTTCTTGTGATGTCACTTCCTGCAAAGTTTGGGTTGTGATGTCACTTCCTGTGATGTCAGTTACTGTTAAGTATGGTTTGTGATGGCGCTTCCCTCTGATGTTATTTCCTGTAATGCCACATGCAGTGTCACATGCTGTGAAGTCACTTAGATACTGACTATCTTGGTTAGTCCCACCACTTATTTATTTAGGACTTGTGCAGTGTGGACAAGTGACCGTCAAACACTTCCACATCTCTGTATGCTTAGACTCACTTCCTGTCTCCTTTCAGCCCAGCTGGAGGCTGTTTAATACTAAAGATTCATGGTTTTGCAAATTATGCATAGTGAAATAATGTGCAACAAAAAGCACACAGATCTGTTACAAGTACTTTATCAGCACCGATGATTGAAACAGAGTAGCCCACATGAACTGTTCTCCTCACTTCTAGGGTTACATGATATTGGTATGAGGTCAGATTGTATTGACATTTGTTTTTGAATATTCTTCTTGTACAATTAACAAGAGGAATTAATGTAAGGTCTTTACATGATTGTGAACTTGCATCTGTTGAACTCCTGAAAATACTTTATTTTGTTTTCCCTTTCTGCAAACATGATATTTTACTTGGGTAAATGTTTATAAACTATAATCAGCACAAATACCAATCGCTTGCAAATGTGCCTTCCCCTTTTGAAAATCAATGAAATATGAAGTCTCACACATTTCTGTAGACTAATAGAAATGTTTCTTTAAAAAAGCAGTTCTTTTTGGGTAACATGAACAAATGGATGGTGTTCAGCTGTTCCTTGCAGGTGAAAGGGCTGGGCCCATGAGCTCTGGATCTATCCTAGAATCCCAATCGGATGGTTCTTTTAAGCAGCATGTAAGCGAAAAGGGGAGAAAAGTTGTTATTATTGCTAATCAATGCAACAGGAAATTCTCTTAACACATAGTCAATTAATTTATTACAGAGCCACAGATAGTTGGACATAGAGTCACCTCAAAATGAGAGTGTAGAAATACATTGGAATCAGCATATAGCCAATCCTACGAATCAAGTTTAAGCGGTACAACATAAACAGAACAATTAATTTAACAAACAGAATGCAGAGGATCAGAAAGCACGAGTCCAGGTTTCCCTGCATCAATATCATTAACCATTAATCTATCTCTACTCTAACACTACAATGACATCCCTCCTTAAGCATCTTTGTGGACAAGAAATAAAAGATGTCAGTCAGTGGAGGCAACCCAAAAAAGTTTCTCCACAACAATGGATCATGTAGCATGAAGCTACCAAGACAGAGCTAGTCTGGGATGCTGTCTGTCAAAAGGTAGAGAAGTGGGGGACTTGCCCTACTCGTAAAATCGCATTATTACAGTTAGCTTTCTCAAGAGTCTTTGTAGGTCACACCTACGACTCTGAGCACAATCTCATTTTCCATGGGATAACAGTGTTCCTGATTTACAATGTGTTGACCTTGATTCCCAGGCCTTCTCTGGTGCGAAACACAACAATTTTCCCTTATCAGCTTGAGTTTACGATGTAACTCCTTCTCTCCTTGCCTAACTAATAACACAAAGACATTATTCTAGCTAACAAGGGCACTTCTTCCACCTGCAACACAAAACGTGAGAAAGATTGAATTCCACAGCATACATAAATTCAGCTATTAATTCTAAAGGGAGAGCTTCTAGGGAAATGCATTTCAGGCCTTCATGATTCAGCTAGCATAAGAAAAATGGCATATGAGCTTTACGAAATTGCATAGGAAATAATGCACGTTCAATTAACACAATACCTACGTATACAATGACACTATTAATAATGATTTTAATACATGAATGGATGTTAATACTAGGCCTGGGCCAAAATTCCGTTCCGCTCGCGGAAATTGCGATAATTTGGCGTTTTCGCGTTCCGCGGAAAGCGCGAAAATGTCAAAATTTCGGACAAGTTTTCCCGATCCGGTCGCGTTCTCCACGAGATGTTGGATTGTTGGTAGCCATTTGCCCTGTCTCGCAACAGTTCGCACCCGCATTAAAATCATTTGTCGCACGATCCCGTCATTTGTCGCACGATCACATCATTTGTCGCGCAATCACGTCTTTCTTTTCGCGATCATGCACCGCAAGAGTATGAGAAGATTGAGATCTCGAACATGTAATTCTCCACCGCGAGCGAGAGCGTGAGGACGCGGGCACGTCATATCGAACACGAGCGGGCGGGACAAGTGAAAACAAGATGGCCGCGCCCGTGAGTAACCGCATGGGTAAGTTGGCGAGCCGCGATCACGCAAAAAATACCGCGAACAGGCGGGAAAAAACGTCCGCGTCTTCGCGATATTTCCGGCGTGTTTGCGGAGATTTTCAACATTTTCGCGATAGTTTGCGAAAGTGAATTTCGCAAATTCCGCCCACCCCAGTTAATACCACAACACAAGCTCTTCAAGTAAATAATTTCTGCTAGTTACATTTACGTTTTACCACTTATTTTCCTATGTTGCCATTTATTGGCCTAAACACATCACACTTCATATTATTACATTTCAAAATTCTAACACTTCACCTTAATACAACAAAGTATTATAAGCAGGCGCGCTACACACATGTGATTATAATGCACCCCTACAAATAAAATACAATTTCCGGTACATCACATGCCACCATCCATGTTTTAGTAGCCAATTACAGGGGATCGAAAGTAGGGGCTTGCCTAATTAATATTCATCTTACATGTTATCTACGACAGTCCTGGGACTAAAAAGTTGTGCCAAAACATATTAATACACAGGTCACACCGTAAAACCAGAGAGATCACATATAGTCAGGCCACAATTTGCGTCCTCTATTTCCGGCCTGTCTTGTCTTACATGTGTCCCATAGATTTCTTGAGCCAGCACATCCAAATAAACTATAGCCTCTCTCTGAAGAGAAATGCTTTTCTAAAAGGCCCTTCCATCATTAGTCCTGTGCTAAGGGCTCACAGCGATCAAATGCCATGTGACACTGGAGAATGGCTGCTGTTGCTTTGTTCTGCATTGAAACACTTTCAGTACGACTGACAGAGCTGAATGCATCTGGTGCCCCAGGCTACTAATAAATGTCACATCCCACAAGGCTGGCATGTGCACCTATGGGACTTCCCCTTTCAGACTAGTGTGCCTGCCTTTAAGGAATACATACAAGCCAATATTGTTAATTAATTCAAAAGAGTGCAGATAAACGACAAACGTCGGTTCCAGAAAAACAGACGGTGGACCTCCACAGTTACACATACACATCTTCTTCAAGCTGCTTTTGCTAACAAAAAGTAACTGATGCGTGATTGTGTGTGATTTCCATAAAATGTTTGACTTCATTCGGTAGGTTCATTAATCCAGTGGCATTCAAAGTAGGGTTTTGTAAGCACTAGATCATTTTGTCTTTATATAGATTGTCATAATCAGCCGAAACCATTTTGGGTCATAAACCCAAGTTTATTTTTCAAGGTATTTGTCGAGGTTGTCATATATTTTAACGGTGGGCGAGTAAAATGAAAATTGGGCTTCAGCTAAATAGTTAGGTTTTCTGGGGCACAGGCCTATGCAAACAGTTTCACTCATTTTGACTGAAACCGAAGTGAGCATTTTACTGTGTTTCACAGAAATATGCTCCGGTGCTGTGCACTTTCATTAAGACAGTTCTCCCTGGTTCAAGGACATCTCAAGAGAGAGCTGTAATGTGCCGGATATTATACCAGTGGGCGGGATGTGGTTTCTGTGACTGTTTCAAGTCTATCTCTAATGAGACGAGATTCCTGCTCTGTGTGTTTCCAGGACCTAGTGACTACCATCACCCTGGAGTTACAATATCACCCCGGCATACAAAAATAGATTTAACAAGCATGGTTTGTCTTGTTTTCATTTCAAGAATGATGGTGACTTTGCAGGAAATGGGAGGCTGGCCCATTTGCCCTATTTCCAGATCTTGGGCTGTCAGGTGGAGTGTCATAATTTCAAGACTGTGAGAAGAGATATTCAGGAGATGCACAGTAGTGTCATTATGATGGACACTCGCTATATTTTTTCTAAAATTTTTCATGGTATCATTTTAAAGTCTGGGTCCATTGTAGCTCATTTTTGCAGACTTCTGAGGAGCTAGCAAGGGTCTCTTTAAAGGACCTAAAGGTTGTTATAAAAGGAAGTCCTGGTATGGGGTTAATGCCTGACAAAGTAAATTATTCATCATCACTCGGGTGCAAGAGGTCTGTCCAGTGGTGTGACTAAACTTGAGGGGGCATCCCTGCAAAGTATATAGAGGGCCTCTCCGGGCCCGCTACCTACCACTTTGGTCCCTGACCCAGTGTTCTGTGCTGAGGGGGCCCCAAGGAGCTCAGCACCCGACTGCAACCCTGGGGCAGGGGGGCTAATGTTATGGCCCTGGCTCAGCCCCAAACATCTCACCAGGGGCCGTATCATGATGAGCTGCGCTGACTCAGCGCCAAGCTCCTGTTTATGCTTCTGAGGAGAATAAAGTTCATACATTTAACTCAGAATTTCCCTGAGTTAATGCATGCACTGAGGACAGATCAAATAATAAAGAGTGAGAAGAGATTGCCTCTGTCTGTTTCAGATCTGTTCTGTCTGAAGGTCATGCTTCAGATGCAAAATACATGCATTTGCTCAGCACTGAGGCGACACAGTTTGTCATGATAGAGCTCCACAGTTTGCATAGGGCCATATTTAACATGCTTTCGCATCACCCTTGTGACACGCAAGGGTGCGCAAGGCCAACGCAAAACCTAGATTGACATTTGCCAATTCATGCAATGCCACCTTGAATGGCCCTGCATTGCTTGGTAAATGTGGAGTAACGCAAGATAGTGCAAGTCGTGCCTTGCGTTACTCTGCCCTAGGGAGGTGTTTCATGGGTGGAGTGTGGGTGTTCCCACTCATTCACCCATGGATTTTGGTGTATTCCCAGATTTACCTCTATTGGTAGACTTGGGAATGAATCAAAATGGTACACCTCACCAGTTGAGGCATCAAGAGGAGAAATGTTTATTTCTCCCTGTATTTTCCTTTTTTTACACATGCTGCATTCAGAAGCACTCATAAAAAGAGGAAAACGCCTCAGAGGAAGGTATTCCTTCCGGCACAAAAACAATCCTGCCTACAACCATGGTGCCAGGGTGCCTGAACTGGCGCTAGGCAGCAGTTTGTGTGCCAGCGCAGGCTGAGAGCAAGAATGTGCAGTATTATGTTAAATACAGTGCATTCCTGCCCTCTTCCTTTCACACAGAGCAGCAAAGTGGCTTACTGCATTGCATTGCATGATTATTTGAAAAATATGCCCCTAAGGCTTAAGTCATACATTGCATATATGCCATTGTTACATCCACAGGTAAGAATTTCCCATCACCATGAGATACTGTACATCAAAAAAGCATGCACTGGTGCCCAAAATATTAAATTATTTTCTTAATCAATATATCCAAAGACATTTTGAATGCCCTTCAGTACTATATACACGAAGTCCTTATCAGGCATAGCCACAAGTGTATAGGGCAAATATCATGTTCATATGCTTCCTCTCAGACTCCATTTCATTCTCCTAAACCCTGCAACAAGAAAGAGAAAACTGCTTCTAAAACCGTATGTTATTAAAATCCTGCATGACATCATTCTAAACATGCAGTAAGCATAGTTGGCAACAGGGCCAGACTGGGAACGCAAATGGGTTCTAGCAATTAAGTCAGACCGGCCGCGTGGGGGCTTATGGGGGGGTTATGGGTGGGATATGGGGGTGCGCGTGGCAAACGCTGCAGCTGCTTTTGTTACAGTGGGCAGATAAACCGGCCATCAGTAACAAAACGGATCCCCAAGGGTCCAAAACTGGCCCCCACCCTGGCCGCCCACCGGGGAATGCCCAGTGCCCGCTACGGTCAGTCCAACCCTGCATTTCAATGTGATATGGCAGCACTGTTTGTTGAATAGAAACTCCTATTTTTTGCACAATATTTCTGCTGTGTGTGGGGGTCTGACATGCTCTTGCAGCACTGCTTGCTTACAACTGAATTCAGGAGTAAGTGAGGAGCACACACACATGCTGAAATCTTTCTCTTAAAATTTAGGAATAAGATAGGATTACTGTAAGCGTAAGTCACTGTAGCTTCTTTGTGAATCTGCCAAATGTTAGAAAGGAAAAACAGGATTCACCCTTTCAAGGAAATTAACCAGGATCTGAGGGGAATCTTGCAGGGTGTCTTTCTGTATATAACATCAACTACTGCTTACACCTTAACCATGCTCAACTGTGAAAACCAGCCCCATGAAAAAAGTATAGTTAATGTTGTTGAGACTTGTAGTCAGATGTGCATCACACTCATTTTCCAAATTCTGTTGTTCTCCCTGGTACTTCCTTTCTGATAAAACCTTAGGATGGGCTGAATGTGATTACATCAATCAAATACTCAAAGGCTCTAGTGCGAGATATAATAATGTGTCTCTCTTCCAATATAAACACATTGGCAATGTCAATATGTCTGGTTTCTGAATGAAAGTGCCTTTTGCGTCACTTATAGGTGTAGACCAGTGGCCTTCAAACTGTGGGGCATGCGCCCCTCAAGGGCCATGGAGTCGTCTGATGGGGGGAGGCACAGCTTCTCACATCCACAGTGGTAAATAGTCCCAAAAGAAACACATGTGGAATTTTCGTTTAAATATTTTGCAGTGTACTCTTGTCGTTATGTATTTTATGGCCTTGATTTTAAAGACAGTTGGGCTTTTACTTCAAATGCTCCTTTTTGACTAGAGCCCATTGCAGGAACCTGGAAGCTTTCTGGCACAATGCTAATACTTTTTAGGTCTCGCCTATGCAGCGCGCATGCCCCGCTTAGGAAGAGACCTCTTGGAATTGATTCACTTTTTCGGGCAAAAATGTGCACGCATTGCATTGCTTTCAATGGCAACGCATGCACGTTTGGCGATTCCCTTGCGGGAGTGAGCTTTGGAGACATATGTTTGTAATTATCTGGTGCCCCTGCTCGCTCCCGCAATGAAAACGCTGTGCGTGAGCGCGTGCACCACTACGCGCCTGCTCCCAGCCTTATCTTGTTCTTATCGGGAGATGAAGCTACACCAATCTCCCGTAACACGAGCACCGATGTTCTGAGCTGCAGCTCTGAATACAGCATCTGCAAGCTGCAATACAAAGGCACGGGCAAGGAAACGTAAATTACCCCCTGAAACTTTACAGCCTGAAGTGATCTTCTCATGTTCGAACTTCTTCCTATTTAGTATAAATACAATCAAGAGCGCATGTACCGCATGGCAATTCTACAACCCACTTTAATCATATATAGGGCAACCACTTTCTCAAACAAGAAGAGGGAGAAGGTCACGAGCAAAACAAATCTGCAGAGGGAAATATTTTGGTATGTCTAAATTCCAGGTTGCTTAGCTTCGTCTCTGCTTAAGCCATGGAAACAAATGCTAGAAGTATGCCGAAAGTTTAATCTGCTCAATAAACTGGAACTGAAGTACTTTACTCTCACTGAAATTGCGACTTCAATAATTTTATTAATATTGAATTTAAAACAGTGTTGAATAAATATATTAAAAGGGAAACCAAGTTGTACATGTATTCAATGATGGAAAGGGGCGAGGTGAAATGCTATTACTATTCTGTATTTAAATGTATCTAACATTTGTACAGCATGCAAGTGCCACTATTTTAGCCTCAAAGCGTTCAAGCTTTCCAGCGCACTCGCAGTCGGACTTGCGTATCTGGTTGGAAGAATATGTGGTTGGAATATGTATCACCTATGTTACTATAAACCAATAACTGAAAGCTTGTTCCCAGAGTCAGAAAATATAGCAGTAGTGTTTTGGCCCCACACGGACTAATTCAAAATAAAATGTAATCCAAAATCAACCCAAAGAGCAATACAATATGGTTTATTGGGTCCCATATGGAGGGGAAAAAAAGAAAAATCCTACTACATATACTTATACAGACATTAGTAAGGGTACCACTCTTGAGCTATGCAGATCGACAGAAGACATATCTCCATTACATTCCTGTAGATTAACAGCTGAGCCCAGTTAATTATTATTGTGCATGCATCACTGTGGATGAGAGTGGCTTAAATCTCAATGTTCAGAAGAGTGTGCTTCACCGACAATAACATGCCCCTGTGCATTTGAGTATCTTGGGTGTCCGCATCACTGACAGCAGACACTTCAAGGTGCTCGCATCACCGTAGAAATATGCATACGACGTATCATGCTGCCGGAAGTCATTATGCACATAACGCCCAGAACATCAGTGCGTGCTTCACCGACAATAACATGCCCCTGTGCATTTGAGTATCTTGGGTGTCTGCATCACTGACAGCAGACACTTCAAGGTGCTCGCATCACCGTAGAAATATGCATACGACGTATCATGCTGCCGGAAGTCATTATGCACATAACGCCCAGAACATCAGTGCGTGCTTCACCGACAATAACATGCCCCTGTGCATTTGAGTATCTTGGGTGTCCGCATCACTGACAGCAGACACTTCAAGGTGCTCGCATCACCGTAGAAATATGCATACGACGTATCATGCTGCCGGAAGTCATTATGCACATAACGCCCAGAACATCAGTGCCCAAGTCTAGCACTGTACTCAGGCTTTGCTGAACTCGGTATAAGAATGTACAGGTGGAGCCTTGTGCTATCTTCGCTCAAACAGAATAAAGGACGGCAGGCGCTGATCAGTATATTATCTGTAGGTGGCAGCAAGATGGAAATACATCAGATCTGCACCTGTAACTAGAATCGATTACTTATGATCTTCTCACCGGCTTCCTGCAAACCAATCTGTTGCAAAATATGTCACAAATCCTCAAAGGAGAGAAACCAGCCGCGTGGGTCCTCACCTCCTCTTGCTTCACACAACTTGTCACCACTGTCAAAGAAGTAAACTAAGCAGCGGTTGAACTTTAACAGATTTATTATTTATAAAGTAGCAACAACAGGTACAGGCACCATCAGTCCTCTTCCACTGCAACATCCACTCCAACATTAAATGGCAGGCTGCCCGCCACTCTTACTCCAAATTACCCTTTGCATTCTGAATTTCAGCCCTCGGGCAATCAGAATACATTCACACTGCTTACTCATGCAGACATGTGCACGCTCCATAACACAACTACCTCATGAGTGAATCTGGTTTACAATAACAGCGATTGCTATGGGATGGGAGTGCTTATGAATTACAGAAAATATTGCGCAATTTTTCACTACCGAAACATGCCAAAACTTAAATCTACACTGAAGAAGCCACAGTGTCACTTTACATAGTCATCACTAGGCTTTTCAGTTTTGCATAAGCCCCCGAACCTAGAGAGCGACATTAGCTGTGGAAGTATGTCGGTGATGGGCCAAGGAGGATCAAAACCCCCACGATTACTCATTACCCTTCCACCTAGAAGCCTTAGCGCATTGACAGAAAGTACATGGAGCTACTAAATGGGTGCTTTCTAATAATGCTTATGCTACAAATGCACCTGACACATTTCTTGCAACTATCTAGGAAAACCCGCACCTTTTGTGGAGACTGAATTATAAACTCATCTAGCAGCAACATCAGCACCCTTACTAAGGAGGAACGCCCACTCTCCAGCAAAAAAGGAGTTTGTTTCCATCCTTATTTAGAAGCAAACGTGCTTAATTATATTTTGCCTGTGTGAAAGCAGAACCAACAAGCATTGGCATAGCCAATAGGTCTCGCCTTTGGGACCTTATAAGTGTTTAGCCATGCAACAGTTAATGTTGTTGCAGTAAGGATATTGTGCTGCATAACTAAATACTTATAAGGTCCCAAAGGCTAAACCTATTGGCTATGCCAATGCTTGTTTCAGTAGTCTGCAGACTTTTTAATGTGCTTGCTAGTAAAGACACACTGCATTTTGGCTTTTTATTGCAATATTCACTGCCCCTGCTGCCGAATCCACTGATATTGAGCCTCTACCTCTTGTTTGCCATCATTCAACCTTTTATGCAATTTTTTTACCTAGCTTTGTTTTATGTACTGCTTACTTGGTGTTTGTTCAATTCTAGCCGCCAATCTATGCATTTCTTCAGATTCACTATTAGTTGTATTAAGAGGAGAAACATGAATAAATGGGTAAAGTTGAAGTCAGCTCTCCATGACTGTTTTCTGCCCGCATTATGTCAATGGGCATGTTCTGTGGCATTTCCTTTGAATGCTCCTGGATGTGCCTTGCAATGCCAATAGCCATGTCTGCTCTCTGAAAGTCCCAAATAATAACTGGTCAATCCTTTTATATAATTAAAATTGAGTTCATTATTTTTCATCTTGATCTCAGAATGATGGCCTTCATTTCTACGGTAGTCTTAATTTTGCATTAAAAAAAATTGTGTGCTCGCATTTTTTAATCCAAGTAATTAAACACTCCTTACGTGTCTAAGGTGTTTAACTTGGTTTCTACCATATAATACTCTGCAACACCTCTTTCAGGAATTTGACTTCAGAAGGGTCTGAACTTGTTTTGTTCATACCTTATTATTTACATTATGTTTATCTGTAGCTTATGGATTGCTCTCCAACAGCTGTTAAGTGGCAGAAAACAATGGTTCATTTAGGGCCAGTAGATCTTGATTGCAATATTTTTAGATAAAGACAGTAAGTCCTATATGATTTTAGGACACAGCTTTATACGGTGTATCAAAGGCAAGTGTATGGCAGTACACATTAACACATTTTTAAGCATTTAATTTATTAATTGCACAATATTATTTCACTTTGCTAAGAAGTTTATAGATCTAGTGCTCACAGGTAAGAGAAAAAACGTGCTCGTGAAGGGTAAAAAGACATTAACAACATGCATTGAATTAACAACAAAAAGAGACTCGTTTTGAGCAGTTTTAATATAGATGAGGGCTTCGAGCTCATCTAATAGAGATCATCACCAGTACATGTGTGTGAGCACCTAGGGGCAGATTTATGTTTCCTGGCGCATCCCTGCAAATCAGCAGGGATGCGCCAGGAAAGATGCGTCACGCAAGTTTACCCTTGCGCCACCACAGATGCGCCGCATTTACAATGCAGCGCATCGTGGCGCAAGGATAAACTGATGCGTGACGCATCTGATGGTATAAGGGCGGCGCATTGCTGGAGTCGCGTCGCAAGCACGACGCAACTCCAGCAATGCTCAGGGGCTGCCCATACCGAACATGCTGCGTCATGTCATACGCCTGCTTCAAGCAGGCGCAGGGTTTTGACGCAGCAGCGTCGGAAAAGTGACTCCGTGAAATCTTGTAGATTTCACTGCGTCACTTTTCCGAGGCTTTTTCCGACGGAACGCCCACCCTGCATACATTAAACCTGACGCAGGTTTAATGTAGCGCAGGGCTTTACAACGTGACGCATCTCCCTAGATGCGTCACGTTGTAAATAGGGCGCAACATGGCGCATGGTATACGCCGCCGCTGCGTCACAAAAGTGACGCAACAGCGGCGTAATTGTCTCGCAAGGGGCTTGTAAATCTGCCCCTAATATTTAGCGAGAACAAACAAGGGAAAGGATTTCAAATGACCGGCGGTGGCGCCGTTCCGCAGTGTAACCCTCTTTTTCAAGGTAAGGATTCAAATGTGGATCGTGGTATTATAAATCAATGAGACATGAGGTGAATGCATCAGAAGGCTGGGCGGCGGCGGCTCCAGGTTGCTCAGTTTTTTGTTGCCTTTGTGTCAAGGTAAAAAAATCTCGGTTTTTAAATTCAATTATACGCGAGGTGAATGAATCAGGAGACCGGGCGGAAGCTCCGAGTTCCTCTGGAGAATGCCGCACACCAACAGCTGCTAAGGCAGCTACTGAGAAGGTATCACTTAAAGTGTGGGTTATTCTGAGAAAGGGTGTTTTCAGACATTTGGCATACTTTCCAAAATCCGCCTTTTGTGCACAAATAAGGGGTGGGCAATCTGAAGACCCCATTTATACAATTAAACAAAGATCATTTCAGATTTACAAAGGGTTTGTCAATAGCTTTTTCCATGTCAAAGCTGTGCTGCTGTTTCTAAATGCTGTGCCCCATTGTTGGTTTATGATACATTTCTGATCGACTTCAATGCCAAGATGCTACACTCACAGCACACATCCTCTTTCTAAGTGTGCTAATACAAGAAAAACACCTCCCTCATAGAAAAGAATGTGCTGCCCAGTTACCTGCAGGATCTGCACAGGCAAGGGTCTGAACAAGCATGGATGCTTGCACCCCTCCCTTACCTCAGTATGAAAGGTTTTACAAACTATAAACACAGCCCCAGTAAGCCTTCTTATCCCTGTCTTGATCTTCTCTTTCAAAGGTTTGTAGGAGCGTCTGACTCCCAAATAAAATTCTCAGAGGGGCCCAGTGTAACAAAGTTTGAAGACTACCCTGTCACTCAACTTTGCACTCATGCATTCATTCAGCAATCCACTGACTCATACTTCCACTTACCCTCTTACACTCACAACCGAAATAAAACACGCACAAATTCAACACATATGCACAATAAATTAAAAGAATATAAGTAGAATGAAGTAAACATAAGGCCTTCTAAACACAGCCAGTTTATGTTTGCAATAACGAAACTATACATACCAGGGGATGTCTACTTTGCAAAGGTATTATGATTAGTCAATTGCTGTTTTAGTCAATCGCTGTTTTAAAGTTCAAGCATTGATGCAACATTTAGAACCAACATTTTGCCCCTTTTCCAATTATACACTATGGGCATCAGCGTTCCATAATGATCTCCTGGTTTAGAGGAGGTGGTCACATAGAATGCGGGACCATGTAAATGAAATGAGTGGCAAGCAACCAACTTGTTATCATACCTTTGAGAGTTGTAGTATCCTCTTAAGAAACATTCAAATAAAAAGGGGAAATGCAAATAAATGAGAGGACAACTATAAAAGGAGAAAATTCAAAACAAAAGGATTGGTCAACCTGCCCTGATACTGAAGCCCACTCATTTTCAGGTGAATGTACACACATAATAAGAAAATACCATCGTTCTCAGGTCAAAAGAGCTGATGACTGATGCAGACTTAAGCATTAGCCCATGCATTTCTTTGTCATGGGTAGAAGCAGAGTGTAAATGACACTCACACGTACCAATGGCTGAACAAAATCCCTATTTCTGTCTAATGGATATTGTACGACATTGGGTTAGTGGTTGAGGGGTGTGAAATTCTTCTCAAGCTACAGCCACAATTCTTGTCAGAGTGAAACAGATTGAAAGAGAAGCAAACCCCAAATTAACCTCTGCTCAACTGTCTGGTAGCTTGGCACAAAAAACAGACTTAGAGGGAATGTAATAATGTATTTATGCAGCACCCAAGCAGTGATAAAGTGAAAACACAATGCAAGAAAAATTCCTCAACAAATATAAAAATAGAGTACAATCTAATAGATTATTTTGCACCAAATGAAAATAATTCAATCAGTAGAAGAGAAGATAATTAAAGATTTAGGAAACAATAGTTTATAGACAAAGCACCAACTCTGGTTATCTGGTCGCACTGGACCAGGACAAAGACACAAGTTCATAGTGACCTCGATGGAGCCTGGGCTGGATACAGGGACCAAGTTAGGCTTGCAGAATAAAGTCCTTTAAATCCTGGTTGCATAGCATCAAGGATGCATCACACAGTGGAGGGTGTCTGGTCCTGCATCAAGGATGCGTCAAGCAGCAGCCGTTCTGAGGAGCTGTGGGGCTGCAAAATTAGGTCTTACTTCAAGGATGATTCATGCAAAGGCTGTTCCGAGGAGCTATGAGATTCTGCATCAGGGATACGTTACACAGTGTATGTTCCGAAGTGGAGCTGCACTGTGTCATGCTGCGTTTGTTCTGTTAGGACCACAGCTGGGCCAAGCATCTTAAGGCCCACTTCCCTGGGTTCAGGACTGGGGCGGCACCACATGGGGGGGTGCAGGACTCACAGCAGCCATATTTCAGGTACAGGATCCAAGGTGGCTGGAGCCTTTAACGTGGCCAGTAAACTGAGCTCCGCCAGCAGAGTTCGCAGTTTTGCAAGTCCATGCTCTGCTCAGAGCACGGTGTTCGTCAAAAGTGCCACTAACCACCAGCTGAGCAAAGTCTACCAGTGGGCTCACCCCTTAGGTAGCAAGCTCATAGCAGAGGTGTTCCTTGAGAAGATTTCCTTCCAATGGAGAATAACAATGGGAATTCAAAGATGAGCGTCATGTTAGTCATGGATAGTGGGAGGTCTGTGGTGCACCAGCAGTTCTCCCTCTTGTTTCTTTAAATTTGGCTCACAGTAGAGCTAACAATGCCTTGAGGAGTTCTGTTTGCCATGGCTGCCACCATCCCAGACCCCTTACAAAGCCTGCAGGAGGAGCCTGTCAGTACAGTAGGCATGGAGCACTTCCATGGCCCGGTGCCAGTGGAGTGTACCCACAGCTTCTGTTGGTTCTGCATCAACCAGACCTGGGGGGCCCGCAGTGCAACTTCCGGTGCCTCCAGTGTCTTGAGGTGTACAGCTGGAGGAATCTGGGGTCTAACCGGCACCTCGCTAACATGTCCAAGCTTGTGGAGAAGCTGGTGCGATGGCAGGCGTACTGCTGCCTGAAACACCATGAACTTCTGCGTCTCTACTGCGGGCCCTCTACCTGGTGTGCCTAAAGTCCTGGGAGCACTGGGGGCACACCGCAATGCCCATGGTTTATAAGAGTACCAGTTACATTACATAAGGTCATGTTCATAATTTTTAGGCCCAGGGAGATTAAGTGATTTGTATAGAATCACAGGATGATGTGTTGAGTAATAATGTATGAGTGCACGCAGGGCCTGGAGGCAGAGTTTGTGTATGATATCTAAGGAGAACTCAACTGTATACATATATTACCAAGGCAGAGCATGTGCTGTGTACATTAATGACCACATACTCACACATATGCATGCATTACTTAGGGCAATTGTGCATGTGGACAGGTGTGTCCTGCTGTGCTTGGTGCCCTTGTGCACTGGTTATTTAAATCTGCATCTGTTATTAATAGTGCATCTCTTCACTGCACTGATCCGGGCATGGAATGAGTGCACTGAAGCTTGCATAGATCTGCATCACTCAATAGCCCCTGTGGCACCCTAAATAGCATCTGCCAATGTTCTATAACTGCACAGCACAGTGTACACCTACAGTTCTTCTAATAATTAAAATGTGCCCAGTAAACAAGAGCTGCACTGCACTTTGGCTCTTCCATTCAATGCTAAGGGAGCACTGCGTGTTGCCGAGCACGAAGTAGTAATCAATATCTGCATGTGTAACCTTTAAATTAGCCTCTATTGGGATGCCCATGCCGATGCGACGAGGTGAATGATTCACAGGTACATTTACATCGGACACTATTTTCCACTCTGAGTCAGCAATGTGCTGCATGAGGTGGTTTTGCATTACTTCTGTGGTGCTCATGATGTCTCCGTGGCTGAAAACGAATAAACTATCTGCCATAGCTGTCAGAAGAAGGGACCCGAGCAATACTTCGCCTGTTCACGGAACTCTAAGGAATTGGGCAGAGTTTTTTGGGAACTCTGTGGAATTCCTCAGAGAGAAACTCTGCAAGCTCCACCCAGGCCTACTTTTCTGTCCCTTGGGCTCTGATCCAGAGGTCATCCAAATAGCCATTGCAGTCACCCTCATGGTCCAAGATTCAAAGTGGAGGACCAAACCTTCTCACTTAGATAGAAAGGCAGCAGAGTAGCAGGGCAGCATAGCTGTCCTTCTTGCAGCAAAGAAGCACAGTACTCATTTTTCTGAGTCTTCCACAGGTCCAGAAGTGGACTGCAGAGTTGGAAATGACGGTTCACTATTTATACCTGGTGTCCACTCGGAAGTAGGAGAAGCTTCTAGAACCTTTCCGCTATAGAGGTGTAAGTAATTTTCTGCCTCCCTGCTCTAGCTTGTTTATGGGCACAAAAGACTAGTGTGAAACCATTTGTTAGTGTGCTGGGGCAGCACCTTTGTGATGTACAAGTGTGCTAAATGACAGCTCCTAACCCTCATCCCGACAGAGATGTCCCCTCCTGCAAACACCTATTTTCTTTTGTCTCACTGTAAGGGAGTAAAACACAAAGACCAACTGCCAGCTACACCCAGTCATGTGACCCAGTATACAAATTGCAGGCACCAAATGGTTAGGACAAGAAAATGCCAAATTTCTAAAAGTGACATTTTCAGAATTGTGTCTTAAGATCCAACTTTACCATTAAAGAAGGTTTTCAATTACACTCCTTAGAGACCAAACAGAACTATACTACTTGCTCCCAATTGAAAGGTAGCACGTATTGAAGATAATAAGGTCACCCAGTGTTATCCAATGGGAGAGGTGGGCCTTGCAGTAGTGAAGTAGAGTTAACCAACTCAGGTCTGCTGCATGGGGTATCAACTTTGCCACTAGCCAACAAGTAAAATACATGCAATTGTTTTAGTGAAAACACACAAATGTCTGCCAAATCAAATCTTGTAATCAAGACAAGGAACATGTGAGTGAAGCCTAAGCCCCTCTCTCAGTTGACTCATAGCTCTTTTTGGTTGGTCACGTAAGTTCACGTGACAGTTGCACTGTCAAGCCAGCCTAAAAATCCATGTAGTTTAATGACCGTCATCCTCTCATCTGTGTTGCTGCCAAAGAGAAAGAGTATAAATTATTTTGTTATTCAAGACACTTTAATCGCATTGCAATGTCATGCATGTGTGTACTTCTGAAAGCCCCTCTCAGACAGGTGAATAAATAAACAAAATGATCACAGACACATTGAGGGCAAGCACTTATTTTGTGGAAGCACACAACTTCTTCCCAATCAAAAAATGTACTTCTTGCTCCCATCAAAGATTAGTGTAAGAGGAGACCTGGGAAGGGGAAACTATTTTATCCCCAGACACATCGTAATCAGCCTGCTCCCTTGCCAATTCTCAGTGGAGGTGGGGGAGGGTAGCTGGCCTTTGAACAAGGAGTTCTTATTTCCCTACACATACCCTTGACTGGCACAGAAGCTCCCTCTAAGGGCAGTAGGGCTGTGCCATCCTGGATTTCCACTTAGAATGGCGGAATAGTGGATAGTTTGCAGTAAGGAATATAGGATATGCTAAAAACATGGGGGGTTGTGCCCCAGAACTTTTTCCTCATTGGTTAGTGAGTATCCAGGAGTTAACCCCACCCACTGGCTAGTGAACCTGCTCCCACTTGTACCCAGGACTAAGTAATGTTATCCACCCATCAGTTGGCTGACCTCCTGTGTTATTAAAAATTCAGTGACCAGTTCACCAATAACAGGTCGACCTGGATTGGATGCTGCTGGTCACCACTGCTGTGATGAATCTGGGCCCCTAAGTGCTGTCCCTGAGGTCCAGGGAATCTTACAAATGACCCAGAGCAGCTGCTCCAGCAAACCTAAAAAGATAGCACGTCAAACATTTGAACTTCTGAGACATTGGGAGCCTCTTTAGGACCTTGCAGCAAAGGTGTCCAATTTCCATTCAACTTCACCTGTCACAGCATCAGGGAATATGTGACGTTACAACGCCACATATTACATAGCGGTAGGTAACAACGTGGTCGTTACAACAACCGTGTTGTTACCACGCATGCCTTTACAACGCAAGTCATTTCTACGACTTGCACTAGATGGCGCGCTGGACTTAGGAATAGTATACATTACTATTCCTACTTAATTTAAATTCTAACACATTCCCTGTTGTTGCACGCCACCTAGCGCAAGTCGTAGAAACGACTTGCGTTGTAGAGGCACACGTGGTAACAACGCAGTCGTTGTAACGACCGCATTGTTACCTACCTGCGAATAAGAACAGCGTTGTAAACGCTATTTCCCGCATCAGGCTTACCCGGCTGGAGGATTTTGAGCTCCATCAGAAAGACTAAGGGCCCGATTCCGACTTTGGCAGTTGAACTGCCAGGCTGCCGCTGTGTTGGTTCTGAAAATGTAACTGAGCCAGCGGCATTCCACCTGCCGCATTAGCAGTTTCCCACAGGGCTGGTGGTTGTACAGTGGCATAGTCAAGCAGGGTTACACTGCTGACTGCTGGACATAACCAGAAAGTCATCCCAGCCAGCCGGGTCTATGTATGTATTTTTTTAAATGTATACATTTTGCAATAGTGCTAACCCAACTTAAAGGTATTGGAGCACTTTTTATGTGCACCAGTGACATACTCTAAGTGCACACTCACCCTGGGACATATTTTCAGCAATTTACATGCCTTTTCAATGACTCACACATGGCGGTGCCCCCAGGAAAAGGTTGGCAGAGAGGCAAATCGCAATTTGGATGTCGGTCCACATGCCTCCATTGACCGCCTCTGACTCTCATGCCGCGGCAAAGGTCTGCAATGGCGGGGGTCTTGTGGTGGTCTTCCCGCTGTGTTCGTAATCCGGCGACCGCACCACCATTGAAGCAGGCAGTCAGGTCAACGAAAAACAGTGGCGTTTCCTTAACTGCCAAAGTTATAACCGGGCCCTAAATCAGAAGGTAAAATCTTTGACTGGGATGAACTCGCTTGGTGTATCCGACCAACGCACCATCACTGTCGGACTGAAATCATGGGTAGGACCATAGAGGATCATTGGCACTAAGTGATTTGTGGCACTATTTTCACTAATGTCTATAATAATTCATATCTTCAGTTCTCCTAATTGAATTTGTCATTTTGATGTCATGTTTCTTAATAACATGTTCTCTGTTTTTCGGATTCAGTTTGGTATTTTTCTTATTTGATGCTTTGACTATATTACTGTTTTGCCACTGCATAAATACTTTACACCTTAGCCTAATTTAAGCCTGATGCCCTTTGCTATTACTGCTACAAGGCTGAGAGCGGGCTAATTTAGTGGTTTTAACGGGTCACCCTGACAAGGTAGTGATATATTATTCCTTGAAGTGGGCAACCGCCCACCCCAAATAATAATCAAAGTTGCTACAACAGACAAATGTAAAATAAAGTTCAAATACTAACCCATTATAATCATTAACATTTCTAAAAAATATGGGGTTATCAGATAACAACTAGTAGATTTTGCCTTCATGCCAAAAAAAAATAATTTCTTTCTCAACTGACATTTTGTACAAATATATTGTGAAAACGCTACATGATATATGCGTGATTAAAGCTCCTCATATCCGTCTTTTGACAACAACAGCATCTTTTTCATAACGGACGAATCAGCATCTAGGTTAGTAAGAGCATTTATCGAGTTAAATGCTCGCTGCTGACATCTGGTGTGCCCTGCAGATTGCGAGTTTGAATCCTGACAAGACCAACTTTTCATTCTTCCGAGGTCCATAAATCAATTTAAACTGGTCAAAGTCGCAATAACGTTTACACTGTGTCACCAATTGAAAACAATGCATCATTTTTTGATAATTCATCCACTCTCAGGGTCTGGTTGTGACAGAAAATGGTCCCGAACACCAAAATAAAAGTGACCCTATTAGAGAAATAGTTAGGTAAAAAAAAGTGGCCCACATTTGCAAATCGGGCAGCTTTTAACTTGTAAAGACAGGCAGCAAATCTGGCGCTAGGCATGGGCAGTGTGGGCAGCTGCCCAGGGCCTCGCACTCAGCCTACCAGCATGGGGCCTGCACCAGTGAAACATACAACGGGTCCTCGTACCCCGCCAATCCAATTGAAAGAAAGGTGTCTCTTTACAATTGGGCCCTGTCGTGTTCCCGACCCCACAGACCACACGAGACACGCCAGATCTTGCAGGTATTCTTTATTCGTTATTCCTTGTCTCATCAGTGGGCCCTGACCTCTCGCCCTGAGGTCCTGCCCTGGAATGCCCTTTGTTCCCCCTTCGCCCCTCCCCTCACTGGAACTGGTGTCCAGTGTCCTCTGGCCTCTGCCCTTGTGTCCCAGGGTCCTAGTGCCCCTGGTCTGGGCATGACAGGCCCATGGGTCTCTCAGCGATGGTGCGGAAGGTCTGGGGGGGAAATACCTCCTCTTGTCCCAGTTACAAGGAGACACATTTTGCAGGTTTGTCCTGCAATTTGGCCTCCTGCCTAGATGCCCATTCAGACACACCGCAGGGCGCCCATTGTCAGCACTTTAGCGCCCCATGGTTTTAACTTTCAGCCCCCAAGCAATTTTCACACCTTCACCCCAGTATGCGCTGTAAAAGAGATGCTTGTAGGTGGCTGAGACGAGGAGCTGCAGCCCAGGAGGAGTCTGCACAAAGCAGCTTCCAGAGCTGAATGTGTCATTTATGTAAACTAGAGGGGCCGCTCCTTCCCTTTTGCCTGGGACCCGAAAATCCTAGAACTGGCCCTGACAGGCAGCATAGGTGTTTTCCCAAGAATGGGAGACTGCATGCGTCTGTGCTTACTGCAGGCAGTGTTTGAAGTAATACAAGGGAACTCAACAGAAAAAATACTGGCCTACCGGAGCATAAAATAGGCCAATAACAACCAAGAAATCGGACCGTGTGCTGATCTCTAAGACCAGTCCATCGGACATTGCCAGATTGCCGCTAGGCCAGTCGGACCCCTTCGACTCTATTTTCGAGAGTTTACAGCGAATAGATTATGGGGCATATTATCAAGGACGGTTTTAAAAATTATCGCCGATTTAGCGCGATAATGGGCTTGATAATGTGCCCTTGAGAATTCCAATAGAAGTCCATGTTCTGATGTGAACATGGGCTTCTATTGGAATTCTCCAGGGCATATTATCAAGCCCATTATCGACGCTTTAGCGGCAGTTTTCTGCCGCTAAACCAGCAATAATTTTAACGCCGTCCTTAATAATATGCCCCTATGTTCCAGAGACAGAGAATCAATCACGTGACCATCCATTGAAATCGTATCCTCTGCGGCATTTAGCAGCAGGACTCTTGGGGCAGATTTATGAGGTTTTGCCGTAGGGAAGCGCAGCAGGCCTTCCTGCTGCGCTTCCCTACGGCAAAAGAAAAGGGCAGGGATGCGCCGTATCTATAAAATGCGGCGCATTCCTGTCCTTTTCCCCTGCGCCGGCGCACAATGGGCTGCCTGCGCCAACGCAGGCACCTCTGCACCATGGTGCAAGGGTGCCTGCGTTGCGGAGATGAATATTTTTGTACAGGAAGGGAAACCTTTCTGTACAAAAATAATCACAAGAGGTTTTTCCTCTTTGTATGGGTGCTGCAGAATGCAGCACACATACAAAAAGGAAAAACGAGGAGAAATAAAGATATTTCTCCCCTTTGCGCCTCCCTTACGCCTCCCCTTGGGAGGCGGAAGCTTTTGGCGCTGCCTCAGATTTATGATTTCTCGTAAACCTGGGGCAGTGTCAAAAGGCCATGGATGTTGCTGGGAACGCCCCCAGCAACACCCATTGCACGTCCCTAACGCAGAACACTGCGTTAAAGGGACTGATATTTATGAGGCAGCATTAAGCCACAAAAAGTGGCTCAGTGCTGCCTGATAAATATCACGCAGGCTTCTGCGCCACGGAACGTCACAAAAAGTGACGTTCCGATGGCTCAACGGGCCTCATAAATCTGCCCCACAATATATCAATGTGACGAACAGGCAAATACGCGGTTACAAGATATAAGCTCGTGCCGTGCGCATAATACTTACTTCTCAGGGTAGCATTTTAACGTTACAATGTAAACATAAACATATGAATAGAACTAAAAAAAGATGGGAAGGTTTCTCAGTGTCGTGGAACGCACCGCGTAAAAAGACTGATGCCAGAGAAAGGTCTCAAACATTGAAGGCAAAAGAGAGCCAGCCATTACCGAGCTGGAGCGGAACATTCTCGAAAAGAAGGCAAGTCTTGGAAAAAACAGTAAGCTCTATTGCAGTCTCCGTCGTGAAAATAGATGTTTCACCTCCATGGCTCTTCATAAATCACCTATGTGAATGAGAACTCGACAAGGAGCTACATTAGTCCTTGAGCTGCACCCTTTAATTCACCTGGGTCAGTGCAGTTTTCTGCATTTTTTGGTCATAAAATATAAATCGTTCTCTTCAGAGGGAAGTGCATTTTCGATTTATTCGGCGGGATAAGGGTCTGGCGGGCTGTGCCGCGCGAAGACAGACTTACAAAGCAGGGAAGCCAGGTAATGGTAATGTTTATCAATGAGACAAATAGTGCGTCAGGCTGTGAGCAAGGGAAGGAAGAGAACCCAGGCTGGTCGCTGAAAAAAAAACACTGTTACTTCTTAACTCGTGTCGGAGGCACTTTGGTAGAGTCGTGCGCCCACCTTAAGTAGCCACAGGTTGCAGCGAAATCGGTCCCATTCACATCTTCCAAAACCAACTGCTACGCGCCAATTTATATGCCATCAGCCTCGCGCCACAGACACAACGCCAGCTGCTGGTCCCGAAAACAGAAATAAACATTCTCAGCGTGAAGTCGAGCACAATCAAGCCAGCAATGCTATTTCATACAGTTGAAAAACAGCAAACGAAGATCTTAAGGGCTACGAGTTACAGGAATTTCGATCCACATAAATCCCACCCCAGTTTGTCAAATTGAACTTTTGTAACAAAAAAAAAGCGCTCAAGTCATCATCAAAAGGCAGGCTTACATGCTGATCCCGCCAGAGACACTGCTGCACAGTGCTGGACTGGTGTGTTGGGCACTCTGACGGGCCAGCTTCAAAGGTTCATAGTTTGGCTCATGTTTTTTGGTCTTGTTGGCCACGACAGGCCCAAAACATCTGGCACACACTCTGACCCTTTCAAGCTGGGCCATCTGGCAGTGCGAGATCATAATTAAGGCTCCCTGTTTTCCGTTTTTACTGATTTTTACACATAAATACAGACAGAAACCATTTATTTTCTTGTCTGTATGTATTTTTGAATGTGGATAAAAACGGAAATTGAGTGCTTTTTGAGTGATTCTAAATACACTTTGCCATGACTGCCAGGCCAATAATTGTGTGGATTGATAGGTAAGGGGGCTAAAAAAGAAAGGAATTGTAGTCAAGAAGTAGTAGCTATGCGTAAGGCTGATACTGAAATGTTCATATTTTCTTGTAAGTGTATTGATTTAACTTCAGCAGGTGTTCATATCACTGAAACCTGGCATGCATTCAAGCATGACTGCAAATTTATTGGTTAAATAAAAGTGGAAATATACCAGTTTCAGCTTTACTTTTTTCACAAAACCCATAATAATTATGGATAAATACAGATAAAGTTGACAAAATATATATATGGATAAATACAGACGGAAATGACAAAAAATAAATACCCTAAAACCGGGAGTCCTAATCATAATACATAACAGATACATAGTGGATTTCATGCAAAGCTTGAAACTGGGGTCACACCTATCAAGGAGTGACCAGTGCAGGTAAGAGCGGTAGGGCGTTGGGGCCAGGGTTGGCGGGACAGACCGCCAACAGGGAAAATAAAATAAATAAATCATTTTCCTTTGTCGTTGTCTGTTGAAATCCCCTCTCACCTGTTCGCACCGCCCACCACTCTTACCTGCAGTGGCCGCAGATGCACTTATCCTCCGCCAGTGTGGGAGGACACACCAAGTCAATTCAATATGCTACTGCAGTAGTGTGCTGTTTATATCAAAATATGGGGGTTATTTAGAAAGGGCTTCGCAGACCCTCCCAACCAGAGGCGCAACTAGAGCCAAATTTCGGGGCGGGCTGAGCAAAAATTTCGGGGGGGGGGGGCTGAACTTTAAGCAATAGGCAGAGTGGAGCTGCAGGGGCTCTTAGAAGGGGTGAAACAACAGCAAGGCCTCATTAACATGAAAATGGTCTTTTAAAGACCTGTGAAGTGCTCGGGTGCGGCTGCTTTTTTGCCCGGGAAGGTGTCTCATCCCGGGCTGCCACACACGACGGGGGGGGGGGGGGCTGAAACCCTTTGAGTCCAATGGGTGTTGCGCGCCTGCTCCCAACGGTACATCAGGGCGGTGTGTCCAGGTGGGGTTCATGATGCAGGGTTTGTCAGGGTTTGTGATGGCATGGTGATCTACCACGTGAGCATCTAACAGAAAACATTTTAAATAATATTTAAATATATCTCCAACATAGTGACCTTTATGGTAATTTAATGATTTATTCTTCTTACACTCTCTTATCTCTAGGATTCTAAAGTCATTGATTATGCACTTTCGTATGACACGGTTATAGTGTCACTTGCTGATGAGGAATGATTTAAGAGTTTTGCATTACCAGTTGTCTGTAGACCTGGGATGGCAAAGGCGAATAAGGTTACTGAAGAACTAGTGTGACAGACATTGGATGGAGGAGTCACTAGATTTGTAGTGATTCTTAGATTTTTGTAGGGACACTCATACATTTGGGCAACTCTGCCCTCTCTAGTGTTCTTTTTCTGACTACCTCCCAGTGGTTTGCCTGCAATTCAGAGGGGGACACTGCTAGGAATTATTTGCTTTTGGGTTATTGTTTTTTGTATTATGTCCTTTGTGCATTGTATATAATTGATGTTTTGTGATATATGTCATTGTGTTTCTCTCTGAATAAGCGCCTGTTTTTCTGTATTTTTGAAAATGATGCTTGATGTATTCATAATGAATATTTGATACTCTTGAAGGGGTAATTAAATGTGCTCTCTTCGTGAAAGTTTTTTGTATTATTTCCTTGATACCTTTTTCTCATGTATATATTGAAGAACTAGTGTGAAGCATACCAAGTCTGTTGATGGAAAGGTATGGCCTAGCTCGAAGTTTGGAGGTATGTATGCTTTATGCACTTGTATTCCACACAGTCCTGAAGCGCTAACGGTGACTCGTGAGCAGGTGCTTCGTGGCACTGGCAGATTTATTGCCTCTAAAACATCCATTAGGGCTGGGGCAGAATAGACTTGATTGACTCAACCCCAACCCTGCCTGCCTTTCAGTAATACCATACCAGCATGCTTTAAAAAACCTCTGGGTTTCCATAAAGGCAAGTCCCCATCAGATGAAAGTGGCACTCTGCTACTGACTTCAAGAACTTCCCATGTCAAATGTTTCTGAGTTCCTTCACCCCAGGACCTTATGTTGGTAAGGGGGTGAATTGCGTGACATCCTTGTACATTGCCCCGAGACCTCATGCCTAAAAAATCAGGTAGGCCTTAAGGGTGAAGTTAAGTATTAAGAATCTAAAAGATACAGTTAGTCAGGCGCACTGTGTGTCAAAGACACACTCACTCAGGAACACACACCCTGCATGTTTACCCTACAGGCAGCGCTTGTATCATCTTTGAGCTTTGATACAGGCAAGGCCATTAATTCATGCGTTTTATAAAAAATGGTGGTACATGCTTATCCCACAGATTCTAATGCATTTCGTCTGAAAATCACACTGTGCTCATGTAGCCCAGCTGGGATCTAGGCTTCATCTACATTGGTGAGAAGGTGTTGTTTCTTTGCAGTGTAGAGCAGTAGTGTAGCAAGGATGATATTTCAAGGCCTAATGCGAGCAAAGAAAAAATGCATCCTTGCACCTAAGGGCCTTAGTAAAGACAGCAAGAGTTTGGGTAAAAAGCCACTCACTCCTCTGAGCACCAGTGTATTCAATGCATGTCTGTGCTTACAGGTCTGTCACTTCCTATCTGTATTCCTTATTTCCCTTCTCCCTTTCACTTTCTCTCCTCCCTGAGTGCTTTCACCGTTTCTGTTTTCCACCACCCCTCTCACTCAACCTTATGTGCATACTGCCATTTTTCATTCCACTTTCTACCTCATTCCAAAAGCTATCTCCATTTCTTCCTGTTTGTCCTCTCAATTTCTGTCTACACTTACTCCCTGTTCAAATCTCCCCTTTCCCTCACTTCTCCATAACTTATCTCTACCTCTTGGTTCCTGTGCTCTTCCTTCCTTTATTTGGGTCCTACATTTGTTTCTATTTTCCTCTGCATTCCCTTCTCATTTTTATATTCTCTCAATCCAATATATATTATTTTTCCTTTTCTGTCCACTCCAAACCCACCTCATTTTTAGGTCTCGCCTGAGACAGCGCTTTAGCGCTGCTCTGGCGAGACTTATAGTAAGCACTTTTGGAAGTGCAAACGAGTGCTTTCAGGCCGCCAACTACTGTGCATGTGTGCCGGGCGCGCGCACCATTTGGCAGCCTGAAAGCACTCGTCTTTCACTTTCGCCGCTTTGATGTTTTATCGTGATCGCGATCACTTTCACATTCGTGGCCGTACGGCCGCTTCCCTTCCTACTTTAATGCACTGTTAAAGCAGAATCCACGCGTCGTAATGCATGCCCGCCCCCACTCCCCCCTCCCACTTCCTCCTCGTCAGCTTCAAGACCGGGCATTCTAATCTTCCCTTTCATTCAGTGATCTTAAGGCTGCCCTGAGACTCGGGGACAATACACTGCGTGTGATTTACTGGAGCAAACCGGAACATCAAAGCCCCTGAAACACATGGGGAAAGATCGTTCGCTTTTGTTGTACTATGGACGCCTAATTACTTTTTTACATCGATACACTAGGTGCATGGCCGGTGAAGTGCACATGTTCTACATTCTTCTTTTCAATGCACGAGTCTCCGTAAAACAAGCATTTGCAATGCAATAGGTCTCGCATTTATACGAGTTTGAGCTATTGGCATTGTAAATGACAATGCTTTTTATTTAAGTTTGGTTTTTTTAAAACCTAAATAAAAGGCACTGTCATTTACAATGCCAATAGCTCAAACTCGTATAAATGCGAGACCTATTGCATTGCAAATGCTTGTTCTTTTTCCTCTTTGTCCTCTCTACTTATGCACTCCATGTCTCTCTGGACACTCACATTACCCCTTTCCACTGCTCTCTCTCTTTCATATCTTTTTACCCCCTCTAGCATCCCTTTTCTGTCTTTCCATTATTTCTGATCATCCTATGTTTTCCTTATTCTTCTCCCAGCCTTATCCTTTCTTCCAATTCTCTGTCATTTATATATACTACTTTTTCTCTCTCATCCTATAGTTATTTTATTTTTATTTTATTTTACGGAGCTTTATATAGCGCCAACTTGACCCGAAGGTATCGGTTATCAGAGCGCTTTACGTAGCACCAGTTGCGTTACATGAGGACACTTTCATTTTTGTTAGGCTCAGGAAGATTAATTGATTTGCCCAGAATCACAGGATGTTCAGCTTCATTGCCGAGAATCGAACCCGGTTCCACAGATTCGAGGTCGACCGCCTTAGCCGTCAGGCCAATTCCTCTTGTTACCTTTCTGTTATGCTTTTCCAATTTCCTTTGCCCATTTTCTCTGCCCTTCCTTTATGCTATCTTGTTTGTATATCCTTGGTCTACTTTCTCACCCTCTACATATCTTCCCTCCTTTTTCTCTCTCCCTTTTATACCCACCCTCTCTTCTCTAGCACCTTTCCAGCTGCCCTCGACCATATAGCACCTCATGACCGCTTTCTTTCTGCTGGTATCTCCTTCATATTTTCTTGCGTTTCGCTTTAGTTTCTCACCACTGCTTAATTGTTTCCTCCTCTATCACCCTCTATACTTTAGTTTCTCCTTATTTTCTTTGCTTTCTCTGCTGAGTCCCTTCTATACAAGCTGTGCATGTCTGCCAAACTCTGCTCTACATTCTAGCTTTTCCAGTGGCGCATAGAGACTTCCCTGTCTCGCTCTCCATGACTATCTTCCAATCTCCCCCAACCCCCTCAAGAAAGAGCCAACAGAGCCAAGCAGGAGACAATTGCATTGAATAAAATAATTTCAATTGCAAGGATGATCTCTTAAAGAAACTCCCGCTGGTGAAATGCACTCTGCGACTTTGGGCTATGGAGCCACGGAAGTGGCTGCACCACTGATATCTATGCCTCTGGGTTAGTGATCCTAGAGCTTTCTCATCTAGCACCATGCTATCCCTCCATCTGGTAAAGAATGGGTCCATGGGTGTAGAGCTTGGCTCTTCCAGTACCATTGGCTCAACAGTTGCGTTGTAGCTAATAAATGACATAGATCCTGGATACCTCACCTCGAGTTCTCATTGCCCTTCACCCCTGTGCTACTCACCCTATAACCTACCTGGTTGTATCAATTGTCTCCAGAGTCTCTACTCAGGTGGGGCCAAATAATGTCTGTAACCCAGTGCTATTTTTCCCGCCCATCTTTGTCCCCCACAACCACAGCTGCTGAATGTACCAGGAGATGCCACAAAAAGGCAAGCAATGCACCTTGCCAAACTCATTAATTTGTCCTACTACTTTTCTTTGAACAGCAGCGTTGTTTGGTTAAAATGTTTGAATCTGCCTTTGTATGTATGTACGTTTTGATATCTAAATATACATTTAGGGATATATACACACAAAGTCAGATTTAAATATTTTAAGCAAACGTGTGTGTGTGTGTGTGCGTGTGTGGGTGTGTGTATGTGTGTATATCTATATATATAATACTTGGGATTCTGCAATCACTGTATTCAAAACCCATCTCAAATTATTTTATAATCAGTGTCTTGTGATACAGCCAGTCACTGATCATAAAAAAATGATGACAGAAGTCAACTGTAATAACTTATTCCAGTTGAGGTCTGACATCATGATGCTTGCTGCCAGAGACAGGGTAAAGACAGCTCAGGACATAGAGCATACCTACAGCAGCTATTTCAAGAAGGAAAACAAAACATTGCTTTTCATTCTTCTGCTCGGTTATTCTAGCTGTACCATGATAATCAGAAATTGCTCATTTGGGTAATACATTTAAAATACTTGTTCAGGGGTGCCCATTCATTATAAGACATGCTGTTACCATTTCAATATATCTGCATTGATTGAAATAAATTACTTCCCTAAACAACATCCCCCCTTGGTTTATTGCATATGCAGAGGACACCATCCCTGCATTTAATTAATTTTAAAATGCTATCCCTGTCCCCTTACAGCAGACTGTTAACACAACAGTGCTAGTCATTGAGGAAAAAGGCTGGTGTTGTAGGAGAGCCTTTTGTGTGTGTGTGTGGGGGGTCCCACTTCCTTAGCTTTCACCTACCACAATCATCCATGTGCAATCACCCCTTCACAAACTTCACCACTCATTCAACATTCTGGCTGTATTTTGTCCCTCCACTGCCTCTAAGCAGAGTTCTGGTTATGCTTTTGGAGTTGCACCATTCCTCTTCCTAGGGTTGCCCCCTAGCGGGTTTTATATGTACATGAGCAGCATTTTAATGTCCTGGCTGGCTGGTACAACAAATAGAAAAATCATATTGCTATTTTTTGTCCCCCTTATTAGGACATACTTTAAACAGGTAATGTAAGAAGAAAACACATTAAATGTGTTCTAAAGATGCCCAACTGACCCCCTGATTGTCAATTTATATAAGCAAAGACAGAAAGGCCAAATCAAAATTAACACAAATGATTTCTTATAAAGTTCTGTTTAAGAATTGTTTGCAGAATGTAAAATTGTGAAAAGAGGGCGATATTTGTTACTTGGAAAGGTAGCAAACTTACCTTTGCCCCAGCAAGTTCCGTGCAGCCTCTTCCGCTATCAGACAAGCAGCGCTCTGTAGAGGGCGCTTTTTGTGGGGCAAGAAGATGGGAGGCTATCTGCTCTTGTAAGGGGCAAGGCAGGCTCGGTGTGAAAGAGAAACAAGAGTTGTTATCTTGTTTCTCTTGTCTTCTGAGTCAGCTCATTTCAGCTTAGAGCAGACTGCACCCTGCATCTGATTTACGATAGACACACACCCCTGAAAGACAAGTCAATGGCCCACCCTTCAAATATAGAGGACTGGGGGCCCCTCTAACCACAGATACTGCGGGTGTGTCCGTTACGCCTCTAAGAACAAGTTGCAACTAAGGCACCCTTAGCAGAAAACATTTACCAGTTCATATAAACCTAAGTAAAAAAAAACAGAACACCAAACAGAAAAAGGAAGAAAATTAAGCAGTGGTGTAGCTAGACCAGTGTTTGCTACCCTGCGACAGCCGCAGGTAAGAGCCGGGGGGCCACTGCCCCCAAAACACATGCAACCTGGGCAGACCGTCCACTCTGCTCCCCTTGCTATGCTCCTGGAGAAGGGGTTCAAAAGTTAAGCATCACAACTATTCATGTTAGGCAATTTTAAATCAGAGTAAACTTTGCTCTCTTTTGGGTGGAATTCCACAAGAGAAAGCAAAACCTGAATGCTTAAGCTTTGATCAACATTCCAATCACTATAATCATTATACCAATTCAGTAAGAAACAAGAAACGTCAGACAATCAAAGCAAGTTAAAAAGAACCAATTATTTATGAAAAATGAAAAAAAATGAACAGCTCTTGAATTTGTTTTGTACTAACAGGCACATGCATCAAAGGAAAAACCGGTCGCAAACGGGCAGGTTCTCAGAATCTGCCCCTTTGCGACCGGTATTTTTGCATTTGGGATGCATCATCCCAAATGCAAAAATCGAAAATCAAGGAATCTCTAAAATGCGATTACTTAAATTGCGATTGCATTTAAGGAATCCCAAATTGAGATTCCTTAAATGCAATGCATTAAAGTAAAAAGATTACCGATTTCGCTAATAGGCGCAGCAAATTACCATGAAGTTGAACTTCATGGTAATTTGCAAAAACTTTGAAAAATGCACTTTTGTGCATTTTTCAAAGTTTCATGTTGCGCACACACATGCCCTTAGGGCACGTGTGTGTGCAACATATGTGCACAGATCAATTTCAGGGGTGCAAAAGGGTGTCATTTTGACACCCTTGCACCCTTGAAATTGCATGAGCAATTTGCGACTACCTACTGGTACTCGCAAATTGCTCATGCAATCTCCAATTCATTCCTATGGGCCTGGAGGCCCATAGGAATGAATGGGACGGCATTCCTTAATTGTGACTCGCAATTTGCGAGTTGCAATTAAGGAATGTGTAGGAATTGCTATTTTTATAGCGATTCCTACATGCATAGGCTTTTGCAATTCCTTAATTGCGATTCCTTAATAATCGCAATTAAGGAATCGCAAAAGCCTACGTTGATGCATGTGCCAGATACTTCCCAAGTATATCTTCATTTTCTGAAATGACCTGAGAAACCAGCAACACATGCAGCGAGGAAGACAGGTATTGGGTTTTCAAAGTTAACAGATAATTCATGTAATTAATGTACCCAGACAATGTATCGCCACCTCCTCATGGCACTCTGTCCTGCTTAACATCCCACAAAAGATATGTGGGGTCAGGTTACATGACAGTCATTAGGTGCCCTTAATGTGCTTTTACTGAACATATAGGCTTCAATTTGCAAAACAATATGAAGTTAACAAATTACTGTCAGCATACATTTTGATCCCCATATTGCACAAAAAGCCCTTTTTTAACAAATCTACACCTTTACAGTTCAATAACAGATCACAGGTTTGCAAACAAATTGGTATGCTTATGCAAAAGTACGACTAGTATCACAAATTAAAGAAACAAACACCTTGAATTGTCTAAGTCACCTTTGGAGGACAGCTGTCTGCCTACCAAGGAAATCTACATTTGCAGAGCTTCAGGTCCAAGAGAATTAAGAAGGCCTAGGATGAGAAGAGGCATCTGATCAATTTGTATGAATCCATTTAACTGGTGTGCTACTAGGAAGCTTTTTGAAAGCTGATTCAAGAGAACTGGGAGCCATTGGACCTCGGAAGAAAAGGTCAACAAGTAAAACCATTTAAGGAGCCTATTTTCAATGAAAAACATTGTTTAGCATGACCGTTTCCCCATTTATGGGACAAAAGCTCCACATTTTGCAAGTATAGCAGAAATATCAATTCAGCCAAGGCTCAGACTCATTGGATAGCTGATGTCCTCAAACACCTAATAGCATTTCTTTCCCCACAACTTGTATTCACCTGAGTTTCCCAAAAAAGCCAAGCTGACTTTCTGTCTCCTTGATTGGGTACCACATCTGAGTTCATCTAGACATACTTTTTCATGCTAGAAATAAGAGACTTAGGGCCTCATTTAGGGTATCAAAGAGCAGGAGGAACAATGTAAACTGGTGGTCCTAAAGCCAGAGGTCTCTACCTCATTCCCACTGGTGGACCAGTGGACCCTGCACCAGCCTGAGGCTCTTGTTCTGATCATTGCTATGGAGACCACTCTGTCCACAAGTGCTTGACAGCCTGGCCTCACATCCCAGTACCCCACTTTCAGCATTTCTTACCTATGACCTGCATTCATTTAAGCTCTCTTTAGATGTATACATTCCTTTTAAGCTATTCCCCTGAGAACGCTTCCAAGTTCATCCTGCTTGAGTTTCCTTTCTCCAAAATAATTTCTCGGTGTGAAGGTAAAACTTTTGTCTGAGCACAACCACTGCATTCAATCTGACTGCATGTATTTGAGGGCATTGGGTTCCACAATGATCTTCGAAATTCATTTGGACATATTTGGCCATTTTCTATATGCTTTAATTTCATCACCTTTTGCATTTGTCCTCAGCAGGACAGTTTTATTTTTCAGTTACTGTTAGATAATCCATCTGCATTGTAAACATACATTAGGTGTTTGTTTTTTGGACCCTTTGGTTTATATCTAGGCTGTGGTTTGAGACACAATAAAGAGGCTAACCATTTATTCCACCATACTTTTTGAATCTGTTGTCTGTTTAGCAGAAGGGTCATTGACCACAATTCAGTTTCCAATGCTTTGGAACTCTTTGTAAATTTCCCCCAGACTACAAAAATACAAAAAGATTTCAGAGAGGGGAAGATTGATCCACTGTCCCACAGGCCTAACTAAACATCAAAGTAGTTGTAGAAGTAGTTGTACCTTTATTTTGGTTAATAAACATAAGAATACACATACATACAGCCAATGAAAACTTTAAAATATGTAAGTAAACACTCATGAAAATAAACAATTAACATTCCTCATCATAATCAATTCTGCAAACTCCAATTAACATTTTTGACTAAAAGCGAATCTCAGAAATATAATGCAAAATGAACATTTCCGTTCCTAAAACATTCCTAATCATCATCAGTATGCTTCTTAAAAATCAGATATTAAGAACTTATCATTTCCTAGCCTAACATAATCACCTTTAACCTGATACCATAGTACGTTTATATGATTACATTTATGGAGTAATTTACCTGAGTTTGAAATCAAAGAGATCAAAGAGGGAGGGGAAATTACGAATAACACATTTCTTATTAAATATAAATATTAAAAAAATTAAATTATAATTTACACTGAATTTATTTTTTGAATTTTTGACGTCTGTTCTTCCGCAAAAACCCAACTGCGATATAGATATCTGTTTAGACTATATACTGCATGCAGTGAAGTATCAGTTTTTTAAAATCCTAGAGCCCAGGTTGCGGCATAACAGGCAAATCTATTTCTTTCTAAGATTAGTATATGAAGTACAGAAAAATAAGATGTGTGCAATATTTTCTTCAGCACGTAAGGTGCATAAAGTGCAATTATAATCAGTAAAATCATGTCTGTCAGAATTCCATCTCAATGTATATGACTTAATTTGGAAGATGTCATAACGGAATTTCATATAAAGTGTTTTAGCTATTTGAGGCTTTACATCATCAAAGTTAGATTCAAAGGCTTGGCAGACAGGAATTGTACAGTCAACCTTCCAAGACTAGGATTTTGGTATATAGTATCCCAATGAACCAACTTTAGGTGACTTTTAGAATGTACTGTTAAAGATTGAGGGTCATTTCAAAATGATCCAAGGCCTAATTTGATGAACCAGGATTAAACATGTCAGAACCTGGGGAAACTAATGGAAATATCAAGACTCAGTAATTCTCTTAGTCCCTCCCTGTAGCATGCAAATTCCTGTGTGGACCATAATCTCACCCAAAAGAGCTGGGATCTTAAGGACGCTAAGTGATCTGTTCTCTTGAGATTAATATTTTTAAATAGTGGGACAAGAGGGGTGCAGCTGGGGAGACCCAACAGAAATCTCCTAAATCTATTTTCTCCCAGCTTAAGCTTGTCAACATTAGGAGTAGGCGATAAATTCTCGCCGCCTGCGGAGTTCACAGAGGTTTGATAGCTCCTTGTTCCAACAAAACTCTGCCAACTCCCGCGTGGCTTGAGTTTTTTCTCACATGTAGCTCGCCCACAGTAAGTTGGTGAACATGAGCAAGAATTGGCGTTCCCTTGTGAGATTTTCTCAACGTGGGCTGTCTTGATCGTTTGAGGTGAGAATGCTGCTGCTGGAGTAGAAAATCTATTTGAGTGGCAGCAAAGAAACAGGTGCTATTTGTGCTGATTTTGCAGCTCAGAACAAGCTCCCGACGCTAATCAGGACGACGTACCAATTGCACCCACTTGCGGAACTCCACAGAATCTTGCAGAGTTTTCATGTCACTCCGCAGAATTCTGTGGAGTGAAACTACACAGCTTCTTCCCACCCTTAGTCCACTTTAACGACTCTATACGGTTCTGCTCCATAAAATGCAGCTGCTTGGGCCTTTTGCATATATACTTCAATGACAGGAGAAATCGCTCTAGATTTTGTTTGATGATGTTTCTTAACTACTGCCATGAAGCTTTGGGTAAGAACAGCTTTGCTTTCGTCTATCTGGGGGACCAAGAGAGCTTTGAGTCAAGTGTAATACTGAGCTAATGAAACCTGGGAACCCGTTCTAATATCTGCTCACACAACCCAATATTCCCTCTAAATGCTCTGTGAGGTCTAATTTCCATATATTTTGTTCTACTAGCATTAATATCTAGACCCTTTACATCATTATAAGCAATTTATCCAACAGTCGCTGTAGGCCCCTAGAGGTTTGTAACAACAAAATTCTGTTGTCTATAAAAAGGAATGCAGGTACCAGAACCCCACTGAGCTTCAGAGAATCATGATTGCATGATTAAAACTTCTGCAACATCATTCACTTAGAGTGAGAAGAGGGTGGGTGCTATCATACAACCCTGTTTCACTCCCCTGTTTATGGGGATAGGATCAGTGAGCTCGCTCGAGGGACCCCAATGAACTTTAGCAAAGTTGTCCTGGTGTAACCTGATTATCTGTGTTAAGAGATCTTCCTCAACCTCTTGTCTCCTAAGAAAGACACCCACAAAGGGGCCACTTGGTACAAGATCAAAAAGCAATGCTTAGATTGATGAATGCTATATACATATGACTTCCCTTGAGCCTAATTAACTCACATATAATACATAGAAGTCTGAACCCCTGTTCAATAGTACTGACCTGGGTCCTGAATCCCGCTTGATGGGGTCCAATGATCTTACTTTCCTCGATCCACGATCAGTTCAATTTATTCAAAATCTGTCTTGTATATATTTTTTGTAAAGTGTCTAAAAGGCTTATATGTCTATAATTGGCCGGATCTAGCCAATTTTCTTTTTTATAGATCAGAGCTATTTCTGCACCTTTCCATGTTTCAGGAACCAAGGCACCTAGTGCAACAAATTACATTGTAGATTACCATGGGGTACTCAAACTGCTTTAGCATGCCTCAATAAATCACCTATGGTCTTATCTGGGCCCAGGGGCTTTCCAGCACTTATGGTGTCAATGACCAGCATTGTCTCTTCTTTAGAGAAGTAAGGTTTGTAAGTACTACTAAAGTTTTGGTCTGATAATGATTTTTGTAATGGGAGAGGAAAGGAATTTCTGCCTCCTTACCCTGAGAGTACATGTTCGTAAAATGTTGAGTGCAAGTTTCAGAATCTAGATAATGATCAATTTGGGTTGCTGGTCCTTATTTCCATGGGTAATCATTTTCCAGAAAGTTGTATTATCTCTGGTTTTAACAGCACTAATCACATTGTCCCAATTAGCATCATTTCATCTATTTCAGCAAAGAATAAGATTTTCTTATAGTCAGCCCTTGCCTCTTGGACAGAAAGAATGCAATTGGACTTTATAGCCTCTGTTAACAACATTTTGGCTGCTGGACAATCTTGTGTATAACAGGGATTGCACAGGATCTCTTACTAAATCCTCATTCCTCTATTAGGTAAGAATTTCTTAGTTACGTGTGGTCTCAGGTTCTCCAGTGTATATCAGCAATCGGCATATCTAAGGGTAGATAGTCAACAAATGGAGCTGAAGTAGCTTAGAAGGCATTATAAATCTTGGTCATAGCGTCAATAGCCCCTGATATTTGTGGCCGTTTAATTGATCTGTGATTTTTACCAATACGTAGTAACACCAATAGTAGATCTAAAGGCAAGGTTAGTGTCTCCTCTAAAAATTCAGACATTACTAGATGGAGTGAAAAATGATCGTTGTCTTCTGTTAATCTACTTATAAATCCAACATTCTAGCCCAAAGGATAAGACTAATAAGTACCAAATCAATCTCGGAGTGAGCGTTGCCTCATTTAAATGTGAAAGAGCTAGGATTATCAGACGTAGACCTGCCATTGCAGGCCGACAACCTGTGTTCTGTTGTAAAATGTGCCATTAGCACGGCGGACACAGTACGTGGAATTGAGATACTCCTATCTAGACAAGGGATACCCCAAATCATACTCCCCCATCACCGAGTTAAGACAAGTTTGAACGTGCAGTTAAGGTACCCTCCTAGGATATTACTTTCATGAGAAATAGGTGAGGGGCCCAGTTGAGCTCCGCCTATTAGGAGGGAGGGGCAGACCTTTGAAAAAAAAGTCCCAGGTGACACACTCTTTCTAATATAGTAACACAACAGAAAAGAGTAAATTCTATCCCATGTGAAAACCCGGGGACACTTTTTCAGTTTATCATTTTTTATTTTGACCCTCTCCCACTCTAATACAGACATGCATCATCATCAGATCAGATAAGCCGTAGACGGCCATTCTAGAGTCTTAAGACTTTAGTGAACCCCACTAAAGATACTTGTTTAACCCATACCCATCCAGAACACCAACAAAGGGATACCTAGGTCTGTCTGAGGTATTTTTACTTCTTTATAGTCTCGCCGGTAAAAAAATATCAAAAGTGC
Organism: Triturus cristatus; assembly: GCF_964204655.1. NCBI lineage: Eukaryota > Metazoa > Chordata > Amphibia > Caudata > Salamandridae > Triturus > Triturus cristatus. Next base: position 116,683,156 of record NC_140588.1, read on the forward strand.
TCCCTGGAATATAGTTGAACCCATCCTGGCATTTGGAGCCAGAGTGGACCCAAAGATGAAGCATGCCACTCGTAGAGTGAGTGACGGTGATACTAAAAAAAGAAATACTAAAAAAGGAAGAGATAAAAAAGCAGAGGAAGTCGAGGGCTTCTCTGTGGGCCCCCATACTAGTTTGATCAGTAGCCAAGGTTGAATGCTCCAAAGCCCTATCTCCATTAACAGTAGGCACTGTGGGGGCTAACAGGGGTACAGCGTGAGGCACCGCATAGTCCAAATATTGGTGGCAAAGTCAATTGTCGCAAAAAGTGGAAATCGTTACAATGTTTGCTTCAATTTTGGCAAGCTTATCCACCAATAGTGCCTGGCAGGATTCAAGAGACTCTTTAATTTGCAAAAAAAAAGGGGCCCAAAGTTGGCACACAGGGTTCTCTTGTTTATCAACCTCCAAACACACAGAAGGCATAGTATTGGAGCTTTTCAAAGTACCCTTCCTGTCTACATTGGTATTTTTCAATGTTCTCTTGTGCTTAGAAGTAGGACTGTGGCAAAGGGGCAACACCTATCCTGAGGCACCCGGGACAGGTTCAGTAAGTTCAGCAGACAAGGGTACCTCACCGTCAATGGAAACTATAAGACCACCTTGCTCAGTTTGGTCCTGAGAGGCCTATTTCCTTTGTGATGACCCCCACAGCTGTGCCCAAAGAGGTATCAATAAATCCACAGTTCTGGGTCACCATAGTTTTATAGGGTGAGAATTTTCTTTTCCCCATCTCCTGGGTCCAGAATGTGGAATCTCATTTTAATAAGAAGATCCAAAGAATTTGATAAGGAACTAAAGAGGCTAACATGCAGTCAGGTGAGCAGTGCAGAAAGGACGATGGCTTCTTAGAGAACAAAGGGGAATATTATCAAGCCCCTATCGCCACCACAATGTCACTTTTTGTGACGTTGTGGTGGCGATAGGGTCAGCGCCCTATTATCAAGGCAGCGTTAAGCCACTTAACGTGTCTTAAAGCCACGTTTAGTGGCTTAACACTGCCTTGATAATAGGGCCCCTTTCACGCTAAACTTAAAAGGGTGCGTGCAGTGGGCGTTGCAGTGGACATTCCACCGCAACACCCATTGAAGCCGACGCTGCCACCTATTATCAAGTTTGGCGATAATAGATGGTAGCGCCAAACTTAAGACCAGAAGAATCCTGGTCTTAAGGTGGCAAAACGAGGAGAAATGCTTTAGTTCTCCTCGTTTTTGCTTTTTCCATGTGTGCTGCCTTGTGCAAAATGCCATGGTTTGTTCATGTACAGGAAGGTGTCCCTTCCTGTACATGAACAAACCGTTTTTCAAAATGCCATTTTGTAACTTCCATGTGTGCTGCACGAAGCAGCACACATGAAAGTTACAAAATGGCATTTTAGGAAGGAACTCCTTCCTACACATAAAGAAACCTCCCTGCTCGCAGACACCCTTGCACTCTGGTGCAAGGGTGCCTGCACTGGCGCTAAGTTGTGTAACTTAGCGTTATTGCAGGAGGAAACGCCAGGCTGCACTATATCCTTGTTAATATGGTGCAGCCTGGCATTCCCGAAGTGGCGGAGAGAGGCGTTAAGCCAAGACGGCTAACGCCTCTCACCGCCACTTCCTTGGTAATATGCCCATAAGAGAGTAGGCCCAGGCCAGCCTCCTCCGGGCTCTGACAGGTGCAGATGGACCAGCAGGAGTGATGGGCAGCTTAAAAGCACCTTCCTGGTGCAGAGTGTAGGAGGAGCCGTCTACCTGCCACATTGAGCGCTGGTAGTTGGTGTCCAGAGCCCCCACTGGGCTAAAGTCGCATCCATCAAACTATTATGTCAATCTGGACATTTCAGTTTTTACAGATTATAATAAATAATTAAGTATGAGTGTATCGGAAGGGGGTATGATAATTATCACTTCTAAAAACCTTGATACCCTTGGTTTACAAATTTATCAGGAGTGATAACTATGACCTCTTCTAAGTTCAGCCTTCAAAAATAGGACATACCATGAAGATATTGGAGCTAACAGCATCAAAAACTGTTTCCCAGTACTTAGTGGGTCAGTTTCCACCACTAAAATTCCAGCAGATTTGAGCTGCAAACAATTAACAGATAACAAATTCAAATGTGTCTTGTTACAAACATTGTATCACTTCTAATTAAAATCAGTGTACAAGCAGATGTTTGCACAGAGATAATTATTATATGAGGTACATGTAACGAAAGCCTACGCATCATTTTTTAAGAAGCTTTGAATGGACATAAATTAATAATATTGTGCTATCATAACGAGTAGTGCTTACATCACTATTAGTTGATAGTTTTACATTATATCAGAAGCATCTTGCCATGTTTCGCATTAATGGCCCACCATCCTGAGATACATAAGCAACGAAGACTCCCAAGATCTTTGGGGTATTATATGCCAGGTATAAAATTAGCAAATATACTCATATACACCATCCTTGGTAATTAGATATCCAAGTTGACAGTTGTAATAAATGAAATGTAGGTTTGAAGTCTTTGACTCAGAGAAGATGTGGCCGAGTGGCAAGAGCTGCAAACTTCAAAACTGGGGCATCAAGTTTAAATCCTTTCATTGACTCAAAATCCTGTCATTTTGGAGAAATCAGTTAACCACCGTCAGACCAGAGACAAAAAAGAGCACAATAGAAAATTTCAAGTAACAAGTCTTCTCCATCTATTGACTCCAGAACAACACCCTCATATCTCATAATGATCACTCCAACCTTGCTCCAATTTAGGAAAGTACTTAAGGCACCTCTTTTAGCAACACTCAGTCATAACACAGTAACAACCCACTTCTCCTCTCAGAACCCAGGTACCCATCTACTCACTCATTGACCGTATCTTTGCCTTTGATCTTACACAGTACTCCGCTGTCTTTCAGCTAGGTTCAAGCAAATACAACATTTATATACACTTTTTCTTTGTTATTTGTGTACAATTATGTTTCATTTTTAATCAAGGCTAACCTGTGGCATGTTTGGATAATGGGGTAGATGTGAATATTGGGCTGCTATATTCTTTATGCATGGCAATCATCTTCACTTGTTTTGTTTGCTGCTTGTCTACATAGGACTCTGATTCAAGTTGGCAACATATCTTGTGGCCTCTCTGTGTACTGTTTGAACACCAGGCAAAGGACATTGCACTAATCTAATGTGTTGATGTACTTGGTTTGATGGTTGCTAACACTGGAGCAGGTTTGATCTAAAACCAAACCTTAGTGTACATGTATGTGGTAGATGTGGCAACTGGACCTGTCAGCTCAAGGGATTTATTCAATCCAAATGTTGTTATTGTTATTAACTGGTTATTTGTTATCAAATATTAGAGTGTGTTTGAATTTAAAACCCAACATGACTTGTGAATAGAAGGTTCATGATATAGGTGCAACAGCTAGACCCACTGGATTCAGTGCTTCACCCAAGCTGTCATCATTAATGAGTTTCTTGATATTCTTGAGCTTGGAGTGTAGAATACATCTTAACGTATGTCCTTTATTTGTATGTGGTAAGTGTCATAGTAAGGCCCAGCAGGGCAAGGGTTTCATCCTTTTATAGTTTATTGATGTGTTACTTTTATGTTCAGATACATCTGCATTGTTTTTAAATCTTAAACCTACAATATCTTGTGGCTAAGGTGTGTGGTAAGTCTGACTGTGTTGTGATTATGAATGCTACTGACAAACAGAGTAGGTCAATACGTTGTATTGTTGTTGGTAAACATTGAATTATCCCTGATATTTAATCCAATATAACATCTGGGAGGTATTTGTGGGTGTGTGGCAGCTGTGACATTTGTGACTGTCAGTTATACATTTCTAAAAATCTCTGAAGGGTTGGGACTAGTTGATACACTTAGAAGGTGCTCTCTCGTAGCAGTTTGTTCCACTATCACATTTTGACCACAACATATGACACTATTGTTTGACCAATAAAACATGGAGCTTCGGTATTAGCCTCAATTGATATTTTCTACTTCTAGAGACTTTTTAAGTCCAAAGGAAAGACATTTGAGTCCTCAAACCAACACTTTTTCCCTGCTTAATGTTGCATTACAGGCTGGTGATGATAGGTGCCTATGCTCAATTAACATGGCCTTGACTTGAAGGATCTAGATATCAGACTAGCCTTTAGCACTTGCATTGGGCACACCCATCCATCAGCTTGCCTCCCCCATAAACTGAACCTGTGAGAGCTGGTGTCTCCTGGGCTCTCGAAATTATATAATTTTGGAAGATTTACAATTACAATTTAGCAAACTTAAACTCCAAGAGCTTCTGTCTTCTTAGTTTATACCCTTCCTCAATACCAGCACCAGTCAAGTTTCACTAAGACCCTAACATATATATGGCCCATTCCTTCATATCAGTATACTGTCTTATTAGTACATCCTCATGAGACATCACCACATTCTACCAAAACATCATATTAAGTGAATGTATATGGGTGTCTGGTGTCCCGTATTGGTGTTTGGATTTCTCTGGGAATGTCTGACAATGTGTTGTGTGCATCTTTTATGTATCACACTACACATAGCCATCTGATCATATCACATGTGTCTCACATTGTTCAGAGGTGTCATGACTCTTTACATCTGTATTTGATGCGTGTATGCTTGATGGTATGCTTGGGTGTTGGGGTTGGACACTGCATGAGACTCAGCCTAACAGTTGCAGAGTCTAGGGGAGATCAGAGGGTGCTTCCACTCCTGCACAGTATCATTATGAAGGCAGTTGGTACCCTGGGTACAGGTGGCACAGACCCTACAATGTTTCCAGCTTTAATATTTTGTTCTAGGTTGGTGGGGCCCGACACATTAGGCCACGCATATTTGTGCAACACAGCTCCTCATATAAAAAAGGAAACTAGAATCTCCTTCCTAACTCTACCCACATGGCCAGTACTTTTGGACACTATTGCTTTGGCTAGCACTGATGCCCAGGGAGAGTCTCTGCATCTGAATCTGACACTTTGAATTTGCTACATTTAACTGGAAGGAGATTTAATTTAATTTTTAGGGATTTGGTGATATAGGAAAAGCTAATTTTAATGTATTTATATTTGGAATGCAGAGTTGCAGTACAGTTGTGATTTCAAATGCCTGCCCAATCCTCTATGTCCAGCCTTATTTAGTTATGTTATGTCTATGTTTGTACCAGCCTTGTTTGCCTTTTCACTGCCACATAATCCACAAGAAAGCTGCATTAGCACTATTACATGTTACTCATTGGCAGTGTTTTACCATCCTTTAACAGATACCTCACAAATGTAGTGATTGGGCTTATATCTATTCATATAGCTGCTTAATCAGGTCATGTTGTGACACCTTCTGTCAGTACAGGATTTGTAGGCAATTGAACTTTGCATTTTTGACTTTACATTTTTTTGCTATTGGTACAAGTGAAGCTACAAGTTCCAAATTACAATGAAATATTGTCTGAAAAGGCATAACTGAGTGAAGGCACTCAAAAAGATATTGGTTCACTTTGCAGGTAGCCCCTAACAGCCACATTCTGCCATGTGCAGATTGACACAACTTCATATTTTCAAAAGATTCTAGTGTATTATACGTAACTTTCTGATGAATGTCAGATAGCAGTTGTGGGTGTTGGATGCTTGAAGCAATGTGCGTGTACATGTGAGAGAACAGTGCAAAAGTGTCATATTTTATAGCGTTTTTGAGTGTGTTGTGAAGTGTGTTGAGTGATACATCAAGATGAGTGGTACTGTCTGATGGTGGACATCAGTATAAATGTGTTTTGTGGGGATCTGAGCCTGTGTGGGTGTATATGTATTTGTGGGTAGGCGTTGCTCCCTAGTTTTGTAGTGAATGTATGGATCCACCCATATGCCCTCCTAGGTTCAGTTTAGAACTGTTGTATTGCACTTGCATTCCACCTACATTGGGTTCAATTGAAATGCTCCATGCTGAGGAGGATGATTAACTGTTTTGCTACATCTACTGTGCTGCTATTGTTTTTTTCGGGTGCTGGGGTGATTTTAGGGGTCAGGGTGGGTTAGGCTTTTGTGGTGTCGGGGGTAATTTTAGGGATCAGGGTGTGTTTAGGTTTTGGGGTACTGGGATATTTTTAGGGGTCATGGTGAGATAGGGTTTTGGGGTGTAGGGGGTATTTCTAGGGTTCAGGGTGCGTGACAGGGGATAGGTAATTATTACGATTCATTTTTTGTTTTGAAAGTACCAATAACGCGTTGTAACGGTATGCGTAATAATTAACTGCGAAGTAAAAGCATTTTTAATGTATTTGTATATATATGCGAAGTAAAAGTATGCGCACTAAAATCATGTGTAGTAATGGTATTTGCGAAGTAAAAACTTCCAAAGTAAATACCTGCAGAGTAATGGTATGCTAAGTAACATCATATATTCGATAAACCTCTATCTCCACCGGCCAAGTTCCACCTCCATGGAAACACGCCATGGTGAAAGCTCTACTCAAATAGCAGAGCTTAAACCCTGAAGTTTTGGGTAACTGACATCCTATCTCATTGCTCCCTATGGTCTGTAAAGTCCTAGAAAAGTATGTAAACAAGATTCTCTCTGAATTCTTAGAAACTCATAATCTTCTGCACTCCTCCTAGACCGGTTTTTGTTCTCAGCATGGGAGAGAAACCGCTCTTCTTGCCGTTGTCAAATAAGCTAAAAAAATCCTCAACCAAGGAGGAGCAGTAGCCATCATCCTCCTTTATCTTAGCTCTGCATTTGATACGGTAAACTTTGACATACTTCTTAGCAGACTTCGTAATGCCGGTTTGTCAGGTGGAGTCATTACCTGGCTCCAATCCTACTTAAATCGTAGAACATTCTAGGTCTTTGCAGGAATAATGACTTCTAGGAGCCTATCACTCAGTTGTGGAGTACCCCACGGCTCGTCACTGAGCCCTACTCTATTTAACATGTACATGAGACAACTTGCTGAGATTATCTTGCCATATGGGATTAAAATTGTCATGAATGCCAATGACACTCAGTTGGTAGTAGCCCTTAACCATCCCCAGAATTCTCCACCTGACCTGGAATCCTGTCTTGAGAAGGTGGCAATATGGATGCAACACTCCTGTCTTAGGCTCAATGGAGAAAAAATGAAATAATGCTCCAGGCCAACTCGCCTAATATTGACCTTAAACATGTATGGCTAATTTGCCTTGGACCTGCCCCGACCCCTAAGTCTAACATTAAAAGTTTAGGCGTCTGGCTGGGCAAATCGCTCAAATTTGACCAGCAAGCAGTGGAAATAACAGGAGCCTGCTATAGAATTCTTAGACTGCTTCCGAAAGTTCTATCTCTCCTTCCCATGGGGGCTACAAGAATTATGGTCCAAGCCTTGGTCCTCTCTTGTTTGGACTACAGTAACTCCCTGTATTTGGAGCACCTACATTTACAATAAGGAAAGGTCAAGTTGTTCAGACCTGTGCCGCTCCGTTGCTGCTTTGCATTCCTAAAACTCAGTCAGCTAAGCCAGGTCTGAAGACCTTACAGAGGTTGCCCATTTCAGAAACAATAACATTTAAGCCCTGTGTATAGCCCATAAGACTCTTTGGGGGAAAGGCCCCCCAATTCATGGCTCTCTCATCACCTTTTATCACCCCAGGAAATGCCTTGGCTCTGCTAACCTGAACTTAGCCGCTATCCCTAAAATCAGAAGGATGAGGAGTGGGGGCAGTTCCTTCTCCCACAATACAGCTATACTCTGGAACACCCTTCCCCTGCACCTTCGCACAGAGACTCATCATCTTCCCTTTCGAAAGATTCTTAAAACCTGGCTGTTTCATAATACCACCCTGTGAGCTATAAAAATGTTCCCCCTTTTTTTGCTGCTAGCGCTGGGATGCCTTAGGGTAGCTATGCGCTTAATAAATGTTGTTAAATTAAATTAAATAGATATTTGGAGAAGCACGGGTGTGTTGCTTTCCAAATGATACAGAGGGCATATACATTGATTTGTTGGTAAATTGGAGTCACCTTCCTTATCGATTTTTTTCCATATGGAGAAATGTGATCAGGATTTTTCAAACCAAAAGTAATTCATTTTGCTCTGTTCTGGATCATTTGAATCTTCCTCTGGATTTTCTGGTGATCAGTGAGAACAATGGGAGAACAATACAGTAAGAGCAATATAGTAACCTGGACAGCACTAGGGCCTGGATGAGGATGATCCTCTGAGATAGTCTTAAAATATAGCAGACTTTGGGTAACATATATAGAAAAAATTGGCTTTTCTGGTGACTTCCTGGCGAGGACGAGGTAAGTGAAGGTCAGAATCAAATATAATCTGTAGGGTTTAGTGGATTTGACCAGAGACTAGAGGGTTTCAGTGCAGTCAGCCAATTGAATGGAAGCACAACTGGATTTTTTTACACCAAAAGTTAGAATTTCTGCTTTGTATGTACTTAAGTCATAGGACATTTTTTTTTGTTATTCTATAGTTGCTACTAACCAATGACCAATAGCTTAGGAATGTATGTTTTCTTGGTGAAGGTGAACTATAATTTGTGCATTATCTGCATACATTTGGAATCTCAGACCAAACGGTTGAGGTCACATCTGCAAAGGGACAAACATATATGTTGAAATGTATTGATGAAATGAGCGAGTTCCGAGGAACTTCGTGTCTGACTTTGGTGCTTTTGGAAGTTGCAATACAGATTTTTTCATTTGTAACTGTAGGAAAGTAGGATCTGCTTCTTATGGTTACCCCCACTTTTTGCTGAATGTGATACTGTTTTTGACTAGTCTGACTGGGATCCGGCTAATCAGGACCACAGTCTATCTGATTTCTACCTACACTGTTATGTTATGTGCTTTGGTACACTCCAGATTGGAAACTGGGTTACCCTTGTGAGTCCCTGGTATATGGCACCCATGTACTAGAGCATAGGTACCCCAGAGGCCTCCCATGGGCTGAAGCATGTATTATGCCACCCATGAGAGGCCATGCAAAATGGAACCTGCAGGCCTGCCATTGCAGCCTGTGTAAGTTGGTGCCTGCACCACTTACTTAAGATATAGGTTTACTATATCTAAGGGTCACTGCACTTCAAACATATAAGTCACCCCTATAGCAGGCCTTAACAACACTGAAGCGAGGGTGCTTGGTTCTAACTAAGTGGGTGACACTGCATGAGCAGGACACCCCTGCAGCCTATGGAGTCCATTCTCCCGGGTTGTCAGTGCATCAGCCATTTACGACATATGGAGTGGAATTATGCGACCGCATGATGACCAACTCTAAAACTGCTGAAAGTAACCCTATTGTGTTTGGTGTCAAACATTGTGGAATCATACCCCCACATCCGGTAACTGGTGTGGGAAGTATGATTCCCCCTCTCAGAAGCGAGCTGCGTTGGGTCCCTGGTGTTCCCAGTCCCGGGCAGCACAAAATGGTTGCTGCCAACCAGAAACACATTTCTGCCCTCCTGCTGCTGAGCCAACCTCCAGCAGGCGAAAGCAGAACAATAGACATTCTGTCACAGGGAGGTGCGACCATCTCCCAGAAAGGATTTAGTGTATTAGGGCTGGGCGGGTGCGCTTGCCAGCAACTGGAATTCTGCATGAGGGGCACATTTGGTGTCCCTGTGCATAGCCCAGTTCAAACCAGTCTTGGGAGCCGTTGGCTCCTGCTCTGACGTGAAACTGGACAAAGGACATGGGAGTAACCTCCCCACTGTCCAGACTCTCCCCTGGGAGGGTCCCCTGAATCTGTCCAACCCTGTCCCGTGGGTACAAAAGCACTTACCTGGCTTTATGACCCTAGATCCGACGTGGACAAGATTCTGAACCAGAAACCACTGAACTTCGACCGTCTGGACACTCTGGACTTCGCTGGACTTCGTTTGGGCCAGACTTCGTCTCCCTCTCAGTCTGAAGCATTGTCTGTGCCCGTGCACCAGGAACTGTGCAGGAACTGTGAAGCATCAAGGACAACTGAATATATTTCCCTTGGAGTGAAGGAGTCACTCCCCTGCAATTGCAGGCACCGCACTACTGCTGTCCAGTCTGCTGACCGTAAGCTCCTATGTACTCTGAAGGCTTCAGCAACACAGGAGGTGGGTTTCAATGTCCCTCACCGAGATTGAGGTCAGAACCCCTCATGGGGGCCGCAGTACCTGAACCTCTGTGCACCGCGTACATTTGCAAGTCCATATGCTTGTTGGAATTTCCAGAACAAGTGCATTGGGCTCTGGCGTCATTTTCTTCAAAGAACTCTGGCCTCCTCACACCGAGTGCTCTGTGGGCTGCTGCTTTATGATATTGCTTGAGGTCCCCTCGCGACTCCTGTGCCTACGGCCTGTGGGTACCGTTGTGGGTCAAATTTGCTTTTCTTGGGCTCCCCTGGTTGCTCCAGGCTGGCCCTGACTTCCCTTGCTTTGGTGGGTCTCCTGGGCCTTGCTGGTCCGAAACGTAACTATCTTTGCCCTTCTGCGTGGGTTGCCGTTGCCAAGGCTTGCTGGTGCTCCCGCCAGACACAGACCCCTCTTGCACTCAACATCCTTTGTGGGACAGCTCATACCCAGCTCCTGGTTGTCCTCAACATCTCCTGGTCCCTGTGGCTGCAGAATCAAGAACTCCATCAACACACCTGAAGCACCCGACATCGGTGGGAATTCGTTTACCGAGCCCTTGAGTGACCCAGACTCTGTCCTCTCTGCTTTTCTTCCTTCCAGCAGTGGCTCTTCTTCAAAGACCTCCATTGGGTTCGACAGCAGCTTCCAACGCCACTCCAGACCTATGCACCCAGCTTCCCTGGGATAGGGGTAGGTACCTCAGTATCCACAGGCGGAGTGGCTCTCCAACCTCCTAGCTTCCATGGTGTTTCTTCGAAGTCCACTGGGAAGGGTCCTTTCTAAAATGTCAATTGCGACTTCCCCATAAAATTGTACAGAGCACACGGTCTTGTTCCCACACTGAACCTGTCTTCTGTGGGGTCACTACTTACTCACCTTGGGTGGTTCCATGGGGTCCCAGCGATTCTACAACCTCTATACACTGTCTTGGCTTTAGTCGTGGTTCTTATACCACTATTTTAGTATACGGGTTGGTCCCCCCCTGGGGCCCACTGTGTATTAGTGCTATTTACTGTCATTTCTGTCCTCACGTATTGTGTGCTTTGTGATTATCTCCATGTAGGAGATACTATGTCATACTAGAGAGTGTTATACTAATAAATATATATATTTATAACTACTGTGTGGTTCTCCGTTCATTTAACCACTACTAACCCAAGAAACCAGATAGAAATACGGCAAGCTAGACAAAACTATCGTGCAGTTCGACTGGCTAGGAAAAAACAGCTGAAATCAGAGGCCTGGCTAGCTTTACAGGAAGCTTCTAGCAAAGGGGACAATACTGCCTTTCGGAAGGCAGTAAATGCCCCTCTCTTGCAGTGCACCCAGCCCCCAAAGATTGATCTAGCCATACCTGCCGAAACCTGGGTTAGACACTTTGGCACCTTATATAATATATCAGACCCCAAAGAACCAGCGGGTGTATTGGAAAGTCATCTCAATCCCCATCCAGAGTCAAATACTTCTAGTCTTTTTCCTCTGGACATCTTTTTGAATGTGAAGAGGTACTTGTGGCACTGAAGGAAAGCCCTTCTGGGAAGGCTCCCGGTCGGGAATGCGTACCAATAAATGTATTTAAATCACAACCGGACCTGTGGACCCCTTTGCTCCCCAACGTCCTAAATTCCCTGAATGTCACGGGCTTCATTCATACCTGGCCTGAGGTGGTCGTAGTGCCGATTTTTAAAAAAGGCAACAGGAATAATCCCTCCAACTACCGCCCAATTTCGCTGCTTGACTCACTGATGAAAGTCGCAGGGAGAATCATTTTAAATAGAATCCAGGACTGGATAAGCGAGCGAAATATAATTTCCAACTTACAATATGGCTTTAGACAGGGTAAAGGCACTATTGAACAAGGCTTGAACTTGGCCCTTATAATTGCCAAATACACCCAGGCAAAAAAGGGAAATCTCTTTGTGACTTTCGTAGATCTCAGCTCTGCATTCGACTGCGTTGATCATGATCTGCTCTGGGAATCTCTTGTAGAGATTGGCCTAGAGCCCCCTATCCTCTCATTAATTAAAGAACTTTACAGGGGAGCTTCAGCCCGCGTTAGATATGGTAGATGTGGAGAATGTTCTGATAAGTTTTATATTAGGAGAGGTGTAAGACAGGGATGTATATTAGCCCCCTTACATTTTACACTCTATATAAACTCTGTTGGTCACCATCTCAATAGAACTTACCACGACTACCCCACCATAAACGGGAAACCAATACCGATACTTCTTTACGCGGACGACGCAGCAATAATGTCACAGACTCGTATGGGGCTACAAAGGGCAGTAGGAGAATTCACCGACTTTATGTCACAAAGAGGATTAAATGTCAACGCCTCCAAAACCTTCACCATGTCTTGTGGCTTAGGGATCGGAAAGAAACAATGCTCCATTTTTTTAAACGGTAGAAAGTTGGAAAGCACTGATAGGTTCCCATATCTGGGCATTATTTTTGATAAGAGGGGCTCCTGGCGGGCCGCCGCCAAAGCTAGGGGAATCGCGTTCTCTAAAGCTATAGGTGCGTTGACTAACTTCTCAAAAAAGTTAGGGGGACGTCCGATTAACCCCTTATTACAGATCTACAAGGCCAAATGCATTTCGACTGGCACTTACGGATCTGGGATTTGGGGAATTGAGCCCGTTGACCATATTCAACGCTCTGAGAACTCTTTTTTACGCTACCTCCTGGCTGTCCCACGCGGTACATCTACATACATGGTACATAATGAACTCGGTCTCACACATATCACGGACACCATAAATTCTTCCCCCATTATCCTATGGCATAAAGTCTGGACCAACCAAGAGACCAATCTAAACAGGGAAATCATCACAGACTGCCTTGGCCTGAATGAGGCTGACAACATCAAGTGGCTGAAATATGTAAGAAACCTGTCATCTGACCTAGGGCATCCTGAATTTTTTTCTGATCCTTCAACTCTGAATAAAATCCCTAGAGTTACACTAAAACGACTAGTCTTAAGCCATCTGACTAGCCGACGCTGGTTATCTGAAAAACATAAGAGCACGGTAGTTGACTACCAACATTCTACCATAACACAAGGGACCCAGCAGTATCTACTGTTAATACCATCTCCTTTTATCCGTATGCTCGTAACTCGTTTTCGTACTGATACTTTCTTCAGACTACTAACATTCCCCAATCAAAATTGTTGGTCCAGCAACCTGGAGAAATGCCCTTGCGATGGTCTGTCAACACAATCTAACATCCACTGCATTTTGTTTTGTAGGTTTTATCAAATGCCGAGGGCAACCTATTTGAAACCCTTACTTAAATCATGGGGACTACAATCGTGTAGGGCGGCCTATTACAAATTAAAAACATTGGACAATCCCTTAGCCATTGCTGTTGTTTCCTCTTACTTAAAAGTGATCGTGAGAGTGAGGGCTTCAATGCAACCTTAGATGATATAAGATCCAACGCTTGTCGTGTATTTCTTACTTAAATGACTGCATGATGGCTGTTAAATCATTGTAATTATGCCTACTGTACTCTTTCGAATATCTTTTTAACGTTTTTACGTGCCTCCGCGGCATCTTATTATTCTATTTTATTTCTTTTAATATATGTGTACTTTTGTGATATTGTTTTTACATATCGAATAAAGTTTATAATTGAATTGAATTGAACCACTACCTTAAGGTCGCATTCTGGTAAAACAAGCTGCTTAACATTCCTTCAAGACTAAGCCTGAAGGCTGCTCTCCACAGCTACCACTTGGATAGCTTTCTAAGGTTATCCTTGACCTCTTAAATCATCATAAGGGTTGTTTGGACTGGTGCAAGGTGCCCACTTTAATTATTGGACAGCATAGACCAGGCCAACTTTTCACAGTAACAAAAACACATTTTAAATTAAAATATGCAATGGTTTAAGTTTAAATGGTCGCACATGATAAACACAAGTTTGTAGTAGGTAATCATAATTAGATATTATAAGTAAACAAGTGAAGTAAACTAGAGCTGATTTAACTTAGCCTAACTTTTATGGCTAGATTAATGGAAACTTAACGTTAACGTTGAAAGGCCTGTTTTTTAACATTGAACTGTTGTTTGCACAAAATAGTTTTTCTCTTTTGCTACCAAAGCTGTAGATTTTCAGTAGTCTTTTGTCAGTTAGTGAAATTTCATTTTTTTCGAATTAGACAACTGATAGTGAGATTCTTACAGGGAGGGGATGAGAAAACAAGAAGGATGATTAATGGGAAGCACAAAATTGGTTGTTAAATCCCATGATAATGAAACCGCTGTTAGCAGACACTTCATGTGTGTGGTGTAAATGTGATGAAAATCATCAACTCAAGTAGCATGCAAATGTGATGAAAATAAGAATATGGGCAAACTCTCTCTTTTTTCCTTCGAGGTGGGCTAAGGATAGCTGCATCCATCAGCGATAAGTGATTAAAGTAGAGTTAGGTTATTCGTCCATGCTACACAGTTTGCCTTAAGTCAGTGTCCTCATAGGGGTGCTTTTGCTGTCATGAGGCACACTGCACCACTTTGCACAGGCTCAAATAAACACTGTCTCTTTTTATTTATTTTGGTAGGATCAAGAATGATTAGCAAAGAGCAAGTTATAGGCAGAGTGTCTTTTATTTTCCTCCTCTGGGGACTCTTGGAGCTCAGAAGTTTTCAGTTAAATATGATTAGATTAGATTGAAGTTATATGTTCATCTTTTATAGTATGCCTTCATCCAATGCCCCCATTCTGCCATGAGTCCACTTTGAATAGTTTGTTAAAAGCAATTTATTTCCTTTTGGTTGAACTAGCATTCTATGTTGCTTTCACAGATGTTAGCATAGTGTCAGGTTCAGGCAAACTCTCTTTTGTTCTAGGAGGTGGATCAGGACCCTCTGCAGCTTTAAAAAACATAGGGGCATATTATCAAGCACAGCGGTAACATTATCGGGCTTGATAATATGCCGCAGAGAATTCCCGTAGAAGCCCATGTTGACACCAGAACATGGGCTTCTATGGGAATTCTCTGCGGCATATTATCAAGCCCATTATCGCCGCTTTAGCGGCAGTTTTCTGCCGCTAAAGCAGCGATAATTTTAACGCCGTTTCTTGATAATATGCCCCATAGTAAGTATAGAGTCAGATTATAGGCCCATGATTTGCCATTTACTTGTTTTTTAAATAAGTGCATTGAAGTACTGCTAGAGTTATTTTCATGTGACTGGAGGCAGCAACTGTGATGATCACCGGGCCTATTCAGCCTCACCCTTGCTTTGCTACACCCACTGACACCGCTCCTCCCTATAAATCTTGTACCAGTTTATTCAGTATTAGGACTGATATGTTCAGTTGTAGATCTCTCGTAAGGCTTCAGCTCCATCAACACCATCCTTATGCCCACATCTGCAGAAGCCACCATTAAAGACTCTTGGAATGGATAAAACTGTATCTGTGTGAAATAAGCCACTCATTCAGGCTATCCACAATACATTTTCTGAACCACAAATGATTAACTTTTGGAAACCACAGGTCTCTATATTGTTTTCCCTTATATTTAACATCTTCATGCAACCTCTGACCAAACTGCTCCCTCTGGTAGTAGTTTGTGTTAATGTGTTTACTAAATATACACAGACAATCTTTGGTTTGCTAAAGTGCCTTTGAGATTGTAAATATTGGACCTGCCAATATAACAAACTGTATTGTCCACACCAATTCATCAATAGTTGTTACTGTATTAAGGTTAAAACCTTCAAGTACTAAAGTTCTTATGACCAAAAACAACCATCAAACAAGGGACCTATCTGCTTGGCAGTTTGCCATGCCCCTTGCCCCCATCTTATCCACAATATGTGAAGCAAACTGAATTTCTGAGGTCTCTATCTTCTGCTTTATTCAACAACACTACTTTTTATCTAACCCTGCCAACCTTGTACCAGAAGTAAATGCAACTCACTGTCTAGATTTGAATAAGGCAAATCATTATACCTAGGTGAGGTTAAATTGCTAAAAAAGGTAAATTGGGAAAATAAAATGTTGGACACAATTCTGATGTTCCAGAATACAACAGCTCAGTTGCTGATCTGAATTTCTGTTTGTGACCATAACAGCCTCATCCTTTGTGCAATTCATTGGCTCTCTTTACGCCACACAGAAGGTTCTTCAAAACCATGCATATCCATAGAACTATTCATTAATCTGCTCCAGACTTCCATGCAGCCATGTTTAAATGGGCATTACCAGGGCCATGATATTCTCTTTGTTCCTAAACTAAAAACAGCCACATTTGGGTAGTACGCTTTCTCTGTAGTAGCAGCAAGCACTTCAAACTCTGACCTCACATTCTGTATTAAATACTCTGTTTTAGAGTTTGTAAGAACATTTGAGAATGTGATTCTTTAACAACAGGTTTAGCAACTGTTGTGCCAGGACTGCTGGGTTGAATTATTGTATTTGACATAGCTTATGTGTTTTCCACATTTTATATGACATTTTATAAATATATTTGCCATAATTTAAGAAAATAATTGAGCTACCCCTCACTTAGACACCCATGGTCTCTTTCTAATTATTTAGGGGTACATTAATGCTCAAGTTGTAGAGTTATTAATTCTATTATTATTTGTAATATTCACATCTGTTTGGAATTATAAAGAGAAACATGAAGGAATATGTAATCACTTACAAGTTGCATGCAGCCCAACTTAGACCAATCAAACCTCATATTGTGAAAGTGCCTTACCCTAAGAATATCTAGGACAGATGTGACCAACATGAAGCCCTGACCAAAACCTCCTGTATTGAAAGACTGATGCTCCAGAGCTGTTTCCTGTTGACAATTCTGTTCATCTTCCTTGATTGTGATGTGAGTTCAATTGTTCACTTTCTTATGAGCTTTTGGTAGCTTGTAAATGCCTTACAATTATTTTGTGAAATGTGTTCCTATTTGGCAATAATAGCATTTATTAAATGGAATACTGGGCTTTACACAGGATTATGAATGACATATATGATATGAGAAGATACTGAAGTCGGATGCTCGGCCCCTCTTCGCCTGTGCTATGTCTAAGTTTCTAAGCCACATGTGGGGTATTAGAAGGAAGGCACTTATGAGAGCATCTTAGTAATGGCCAGGCTGACCCTTAATTTGAGTTGTTTTTTGGGTCACAGTGACTAAACTTAGGTTACCCCCACATGTATGTGATGTTGCACAAGCACTTTATTGTAGATCTATCCCCTCACCTGACGGCTAGGGGAGGACCCTAGGTCAAACCTGTGAAATCCTTTGCTAGATGTTTTATTACCTTTTATTAGTTTCCATATTTCACACTTTCTTTTATTCATTGAATCTTTTTTTAAATGAATGAAAGATTTTAGGATCTGTAATATTTAACTAGCCGCTGCCGAACAGATAAGGTACAAGTTTTCGCATGCCTATAATGTGTTGCCTTGTCTGAATGTTCTGTTTTTCACATTTTTAACTGTGTTTTATTATGCATGTCTTGTTTAGGTTTTATGACATGATCAGTCTAAATAAAGCTTAATAATAAATAAATAAATAAATAAAGATATGAGAAGAACGGATACACATGGAGAATAGGAAAAGTAATTCACCAAGAGAAAAACTGGAGACAGTGGTTTGTCCCTGATCGAAGATTTGAAATGGACTGGACAGGTGTCACAAGCTGAGGTATGCACAGTCATTGCAGTAGTTTGAAATTCAGTCTTTTGTATTCATGCTCCTCTTCGTGTCCACAAGGGTAAAGCTGCAGAAAGTGGAAAGTCTCTGACCAGAGAACAGTCAGAGTAAATACATTGAGGGTATATTTCAAAAGAGCTTTATGGGATGAAGTAACCAAGTGAAAAGCAGGACACATATATTAAACTATCAACCATTTTTGTTGCAATTCTTATAATATATATCTTTCATATTTTACTATAAAATAGAACTCTCAAATAAAAATGCAATTATCCATGCATAATAGGAGGGGCTGAAACAACAATAGTGAACATGTCTCTGAAAAATATTTAATTTTTCAGTCTTAGTATGAAATAATAGAAAGCTTGACATGATTGACATAGCAATGTCTCTAAGTAATACACTTGCACAGCAAAAAAAAACATTAATTTAAAGTATCTATTAAGAGAATGACAGTCCTAGTGAGTTTAAAAAATAATCCAGGGATAAGAAATAAAGACCTGAACACATTTAGAAAAATTGTATTTAGTAGTCAAATGGCATGCTATGTCAGCCATTCTGACCATGAAAAATGCAAGTATTTCTCATAACAATTCAACTGATATCAAATGTATCAAAATTGATCAAACAGCAACAGATTAAATATCCTGAAACACTTAGTAAATTAACATATTGGTGTCAAAAGTTACGTCATGCCATAGTAACCAACGTAGCCAAGGATTATGTAAGTACCTTTCATGACAATTCCAACTCTATCATAATTTTTTTAAACAATGTACAAACAGAAACAGAATAAATGCTTAACATACATAGCATTTGGGCATTTAAGTTAAAGGTCAAATGGCATGACCTTTCTACTGGTTTGACTAAGACAAATGCAAGTGCATATAATGATAATTCCAATGATACAACACTCATAATAAAAACTGATCTAACTGTAACAGAATAAAGAACCTTGAATTACATAGAAATGATTTTTTAGTACACTATGACCTTTCCAATGATACTGGACATCTATAAAGCAGTTTCCGAGTTGTAAAGATACCATCACGATACACTACCAGATTCTACGATATAGGTTCAAAGGTCACATGCCAGGGTCTTCAAATCAATGTGCGATCAACCAGTTCCCACAGTTTCCCACAATATATCTTACTACCACCCATAATATCAAGGAGTAAGTTTTATTAATTCAACATCCTCCAGTTATGTGTTTGAGATGGTGATTTTGAAGACAACAACAAACATAAACGCATTTTGGCCTTTTTCAATTACATATATAAGGGTACCAAAAATCAACACAATTTTATGTCTACTTTTCTCTCAATATCAAAAACTGACAGAACTGGGGGTCTTGCAATAAAACAATTGTATATGTCCACAAGTGCCAAAGCTACCGGGAGCTGGAGTACAAAAGACAGAACGCAAGAGACAGAATAATATAAAGAGTATTATAAAGAGAGAGGGACCCTTGAGCAGAGCTTGGATACCCATCAATTGTCTATATGATCAATCTTATCATCTGGTCATCCACCCAAGCGAATTATATGTCTCTTGATCATAGAGACCATCTTCTAGGGAGACTCTCTTGTTCGGGTCAACAGGGGAACACCAGATAGTCAAGAGAAAAAAAATCATATAATGATCAGTTTAAGAGTTTGTGCAGTGCATAAAAAGTGAGTGCAATGTTAAAATAGAGTTGTGAGGAAAGGTACTATTTAAGTAGAAAAAAAAGGTACCTCACACCCTAAATAAAACCAAACAACAGTGCAAAAAAGCAGTGTCAACAAATAACTGCTATTATCAAGGTAGACATGTTTCAGCCATACGGGACAGAATTCTACCCACGGCTTTCTTCAGGACCTAAGTTGTCAAATCTTTGCTACTGCAAGTGTATCCAAAAGGAAAAATAAAGATGAATAAATGTGCACATGTCACTATTAACGGTTGGAATTAATACAACCTTCATTCAATCCTCCGCCTCAAGGGATGCAGAAGGCATCTATGAAATAAACATAAATGACAACAAATATATTCTTACTGTTGTGATCTCTTGCAAACATGACATCTGAATGCAACACTCCAATATTATGAAAAGTGGCTCAATCACCACTATTCCTCATCACCATGTCAAAACTGAGCTAATGCTCACCCATCTTGATCAAGGGCTGGACCTCACCTCACCTGGAACCTTACTCAGGAATACGAGGCCCCGCTCTACAAGGGAGAGCAGTCATAGTTATCAACAATCTTGATTGGTATAACCAGGATCCTTTGCATCCCAACTATGGTGCTGGTCAACAAAACTGAATACCCAAGTAATCCAGTATGTATATTACCATTTTAGCAAGATCTCATCTCCATGTACATCACTTAACCAGAGTCACAGAAAATGATATTGACTGATACAGATTTTAAAGTAGTACACAAAGCATGTCCAAGACTAACTCCGTGTTTAAAACTGGTACAGACAAAAAACCAAAATGTGCCTCGAATATAAAAAAGCAAATACAACATGGCCCAATTCATGCTACATACTGCATAAGGGTAAAAAGAGAGGAAGTTTGTACTCATTCGGACTCTCTGTACGCTGTTGACGTTTACCTAAGATTCAAGCTAGGTCTAAAAGCTCTAACCAATGCACGAGTTTGTATAGAAACTAATAAATAATATATGAGCTCGTTGTTTTCCAAACATTGTTCAGCCCCGATAACTGCTCTCACAACACCCATCGAGTCACAAGCCAGGTAAGGAAACGGCTGAAAAATACGAGGCTGCACTTTTTCGTTTATAAATGAAAAAAGACGAAAGACCAACAATGTCCCTACCTGTCCGTCGTTGCCTCGGATAGACGTCTGAATCAGGGATATAGTTCCGTGAGTATGCCCCTTTTCAATACCATTCTCAAGCATGTACACACGTGTTTTTTTTGGTTTTTTTACTTTTCTCTCAAACCAGCACTCTCTCCAACTTACATATACCTTTACTTTCGGAACAATAGTTAAAATTTATAAAAAAATGCATGTGCACAAAATGCATATTAAACTATTTCAAATTGCCATAAAAACCAAGAAAAACTAAGAGCAAAATCAAAATGACCCTTTCTTCCAGGATTTCTAACATAATTGTAAAGGAATTTGTGACACTACCTCCAGGAAAATACTTTATTTTGTCTCCACAAACATGGTCATTGAAACATAACACTTTTACAGGTACTTGTCATATTGTGAAACGTGTCTTGTGACTTCAGGGTGTGTACAGAGGCATGTACTGAAACCAAAATGTGGTGTCTGATAATACATTTGCAGTTACACAAAGTACGGTACTTTGAAGAACAGCACAGAAAATGAATTGGCACTGATAGATTTTATTTGGGCACAATTAGAGGTAAAGCAAAGTGCTTCATTTAGAATTTTCCTGTTAAAATCCCATTAAAGAAAGAGTGATATTCTAGCTGGAAAAACAAGCCAAAGTGAGATAGCTTTAACAGAAAGTTGATATGCATCAGCAAGTTGTCAAGGAAGTCAGCTCTACTGCTTTTGATATCTCCTTTTTATTAGTATTACCAGCTGAGCAGCGACACATTTATTTAATGCTTTGCATCCTTTCAGCTTCAGGTAAAATTACACATGTAAAGGTGAATTAATTATTCACTATTTAGTGGGATACCATAGCAGTTCTCCTACCTTATGCTCAATTATGTGGTCTTTAAAGGAAATAGATTCCTTCCTCTATTAGGATATTTGGGTGGTTGCTCTGGTATCTACAAATAGCTAAACGTTCGATCCTTTGGTCATTTTCATACTGTCTATTAGAGCACAGTAGATATTAAATAAATTAAATTTACAAGTAGGAAATCATCAATACAAGTTTCCATGCACATGAAACAAAAATAGTAGAGACATTAGAAAAATGCCACTTGAACACAACAGAGAATAACCATGAATTCATATTTGCTGCTTTTTCAGCACTAATATACTGTATTTCACTATGCAATAAAGAAAATCAGTTTAATATGCATATGTTGCTTCCAAGTGTTAATGTTAGGTTGGCAACATGGCCTTAGCAGACTGTTAACTGTGAACAACCATTCTGCACTATGTGCTCCACAATTTGAAATTTACCTCCCAAGGTCAAGGAAATTGTGGTTTCCCATGATGGTAAGAGTTCTGACAGGTCTTATAACAGGTACTCTTTCAAATTTTATTTAATAAATAGGAGATCATTACAGAAGCACAATCTCGACATCTTTAATTTTATCACTGACCTCAAACCTGAAACTGTTTTCCTTCTAGAAACTTGCCTGAAAGATTGCCCTGGACCCGAATTTGCACCGGCCATACTCCCAGGCTTCTCCATTGTGCATTAGTACGGTCCGATAAAAATAGGTTTGCCATTCTATACATACAGTGTACAACTATAATCAATAACATTGCTATAGCGGAAGCACTTGTTTCTAACCATAGACTTATCCCTATATACACTATGTCTGGGTCACTAATATACAGATATTCAGGACACTTTTCCTTTTTTTTCTAAATACATTTCTGACATTCTCTTACCCTACATTACCAAAATTCTAAACTTTACCATCTTGGGAAATTTCAGCTATCATGTCGATGTAATCTCAGATTATGCTGCTAAACTGATGATTGTGGATATGACCACTCTAAACCTTACCCAAAGGCGGGGACACTGGAATTATGAATCAGGGGAGGGGCAAATTATACAGCAGGGTTGAATAAATTATGTGTCACATTTTGTGATAGTATTACTTTATTATTTTGCCATTTAGTTACACTTGTAGCGTTATCCGGGCATTGGCTGTAGCTCATTACTCCCAGTTAAATACCCAAATTTAGCAATAAGCAAAAGAAAGGTGACCAGTCAACCTTTGCAAAGAGATTTTCCGTGCATAGCTACAAGTGCCACTTCATTTTTAGCAACTTTTGAACAGTTTGAACTAGAAACAATCTTTTTGTTAAATCTGTGATTATGCAGCAGGTGATTGATGATGTGTGAAATGCGGCAACTCCATAGTTATGCAAACAAATCCTGCAGTCGCAAAATTGTGTAATTCCAGTGGCCCTTCCCAAGGGGTATCTCAGGCCACTCACATTGCAGACTTTATGTTTGATAGAATATTCTGTAACTTAGAAAACCTGTCATGTGATGCACCACTACTTCTTATCTGGTCAAATCACCTTGTGGTTCCTTTTTAAACCTACCTACGGACTCAGACAAAAAGACCCCTTCTCTTTTAATTAAGCTAGCATCTAGCTACCGAGCCAGAACTGAATTCAACATTAGTAAGGAATGTGCCCTTCCTGCGGGAATGTGTAGAAGAGGACACCTGCCATTTACAAGGCTGGATCACTTTACCCCTTGATGAACTAACTCACTAAAATGGAAAAAACCTCCCCTCCTCATGCTCTGTTACCTTGGTTTACCTAGGTAATAAGAAATTAAGAATGTCAGTACTGACAATTAGAAAAGAAGTGGAAACTCTTTAGAAGTGTGCCAGTATAAAACCATTATCACAAACCAGGAAACTCTACCAAACAGAAATAGAACTTGCTAAAAGCGAATCCTACTGGAGCAAGATTGAGTTGCAAAAAGCGAATCTAAACAGATCTTTAACATTGTCATATCAACGACCTGCCTCACAGCCAACACTCAAGGGTTTTCCCATTCACAAGCGCTCTGTGATAATTTGCCCACTTTTTTATGACAAACCACTATTATACATGCTGCTTTTATTCATCCATCCAGAAGCTTTCTTCAATCTCATCACTTCAGTAACTCTGCCCCCACGAGTCTGACACACATCTCCCCTCAGGCTATGTGGGCAACAGCTATTGCATGGATCACAATTTTTTTTTTCAAACAGAACTCAATCCATTCAGCTTCCTCCTTTCTCTTCAAAACCAGTATCACTCCTATATGGATTATTAGAGAGTAACTTGCGAATTACTGATCGTTTTTTAAGAAAAATTGAGTGTAAGATACTTCTAACCTTAGAGATAGACAAGTATTTCTCCAACTACCCTATTTGCATCTTCACTGAGGCCACCAGTCATAGTAACAGTATTAATATTTGTATTTATTGTATGATAAATTGTTGAGTGTATGCAATATAAATTATCTTAATTCCATACTTAACAATAGAACCGTAAACAATTCTCATCTAAACTGCTCGACTCATTTCATTCACTTGTTAAATGCCCTTAATTTTGCAGAAGATTGTAATCACTGTTTGTGCAAAGACTCCTCTCTTCATTTAGCTGGACTGTTTGGCTTTAACCATTTCCATTATAGATCTTTTAACTCTGTCATGGGCTCCTCCTTTCAGAACATTCTTCCTCATGCCAGTTTAAATAGTGGGGTGGGGAGGGGGAAGCACACTGCCTGTTCCAGTCTTCCGAAGGCATTATGATAAATGCAGTCCTCAGTAGTGAAAGTATTCACAGTAACTCAAATGTTTGCCACCCATTGTTGGCAAAGCCAGTGCGGGATATTCATGTACACATAGTTTTCACTTAATTGTTACTCATCAGCAAAAAACAAATCAGTTTAGGGGTGTTAGCAAGTCATTTTATTATACTCGGTTGTAAACCACTCCAAAAACACAGATGCATCCCCAGGGTTCGACAACCAAACAAATGTAACAAGTGGGTGAGGGGAGAACATTGCCTGCCTACTTGTACCTTTCCACCCAAGACATCATGCTAAATGAAGGCCTCAACGGTGTGGATAACCACACGGTCACTTGAGTACTTGGCAGACATTGTTAGCACATCCAGTGTTAGATATTCTTGTACACATGCTCCATGCTTAATTGGCACTCATCAGCAAGAAGTAATCAAGTGTGTGATTTCATGGCAAGCATTTTTGCTCTTGCTGACTTCAAGGTATGCATGATTGACTTCACAACAGGCTAGAGAAAGATGCTTTTTTAGGCTTTCAAATGAAAATGTAAGGCCATATGAGTGCATGATCAAAAATAAGAGAAAGGGGGACTAGGAGTGGGTTAGGAAGAAGTTAGGTCCAGTACCAATAGTCCCAAGAAATATCATTATGTCACACTGTGGTAACTGTTCCTTAAGGAAAAGGGGAGGGTCAGAGACCGACTAGGTCACTGAGATAGAAAGAAAAAGTAGAGTCTCTGGAGGTTGCGTGTCCTGCCCTGGGGAATCTCTCCTATTGGATACTAGTGCCCTCACACACCCTTGCGAGTGTCATGCTTCATCATCGGGCATTGCTCCTCGTGGGGGTGGCGCTGCAGTCCCCCACGGGCCCCGCAGGAGGGCTCTTTATCAGAGATCTTTTTGTGTGAACGCCGCAGTTGTGCATGTGGGTGTGAGGGCCTAGGGAAGGGAAGGGTGATGCTAGTGTGTGTGATAGTGTCTTAAAATAACCCTCTGGAACAGTGAGGATAACTTTATTCGTCGGTCCGGGGGTAGGATTAAAAATAACAAAACGGGTCCATAAGGAGTCCTCTATTAATGGATGGCATAGAGGACGTGGTATTACTCCACTGCTCCTAGTGCCCGTGTGTGAAAGAAAGTGCACTGGTCAACATGTTTCGCGCCATATGAGTGCATGACCCAGCAGAGACATCTATAGCCATAGCCTCATTAGCCAGCCAATGTCAATGATCCGTTTTGCCAGCATTTAAAGCTTTTCTGATTGTATCCTTTGAAGGCCTACCTGTGTCCCCATTCTGGTGTTCACAAACTCACATAATTACTGCAGGAGTACTTTTCTCTCTGGAGACCCTAAATTGAGTGTGAAATATTGTCAAGTGGAGATCTAATTGGAACCTTCCCTGCAGCAATATCATCAACTGTATCATATTCAAGGAAGACAAAGGGAACATAGCACAATATTCTTCAATTCTATTTACCTGCTGTCTAAGACGTCCACTACTAGTTTAGTCCCATAAATTCTTTTGCAATTTTGGAATACTTGGTTCAGGCCGGTGGTGTTGTACTTGCTTAAGGGACAGACATTTGGCCCAATTGACAAAGGTTTTACCCTCCCGCCCCATTCAAATTTAGTTGCACAAAAACCCCACTTTGCAAATGTAAAATCCTTATCCTGATTCACACTCCCCTGGACTCATGGAATGTTTTACTTTTTAAAGCCCAATCATGACCACAGCAGAAAATCCATCAATAAGCCAGAGAAGAAGGGTTAATTCAAGTGTCCCTGGGATCTGATCACCCACAAATTCTTGAATGTGTAAACTTATGTGTGTGTTCACGCCACTCTTTGAGGTAGTTTCCCACTGTGGAAACGCATGCTATTTTGTATTTGCCAAAAATAGGAGTATATTCTTTTCTAGTTTAGAACTAATAAATAACAGCCCCAAGTGAGATTTTAGCACATATAGTTTCTCAATGGGAAAAGTATTATCCCCAGGTGGAGAAAAAGCAACAGAACATATTGATGTGAAAATTCACATTTCTGTCAGATTTACACATGCAAAATTTGCTAACAAGAGCATATTCTGCATGCATACAATTTATGGATGTGAGCACTTCTGGAAATCTACAGCTGGCACAAAATTTCTGAAATGCCTAATGAATTGTTATACAATGGCCACAATATGTGAAATTTGCTGTGAACCTAGAAGTAATCTACAGGAGGCAATTTTCTACTTTTACAGTTGTCATTTGTAAATTAGACCAACTATAAGAAATGTATCTGCCTCACAAAACATTCTTTGTACATCTAAGTAGAACATAGTGGCACACACATTTCTTAGAATCTGGCTCACTTTAATCAACATTTTAGCTGAATATATTACCAGTAAGATGCACTTTCTTGCACCTGGGACACATGTCCTTGGTTATGTGTGTGCTTTTTACTTCTTACACCCACTTTAGGAACTATTCATAATCCATGCTGCTAGAGTGACCGTAAAACATAATATTAACTGTAACTATTGCTATTGCATTGTATATATTTTATATAGCATTTTACGACCCCTGTCAGACTCAAAGTGCTTTCTGGTTTGTTAATTAATTTTATACTCTGTGTGTATCATTTATATCATAAAGCTGGCAAGTTCATATTGCGCTCCCAGTGGGTTCGGGAACATGGGCGCCCATTCAAATGCATCATTGGTTAGGGGTTTATTGCAGTTTGCCCTAAGTATGAACATTTGGGTGCAGTGCTTGTGGTGAAGAAATGGATGTGTGGCGAATATGCATGGGGTGGTGCACAGACTGCGGGAATAGATGCCACAGCACATGCAGCTAGCTATCTCCCACTTAGCTTTTATAGTGGTACAAGCAGTGTCATACTCAGACTCAGATTGGAAACACATCTCAGCCCTGGTAAAAAATGTCCAACCTAGCCTCTCACTGCAGGCCATGGTGATGTGGGTGGGTCGCGGCAGCCCACCCAGCTCAGAAATCAGCCCCCCGAGCCAGAAGCTTACTGGGAAAATAGCAGTCTGGCAGCCCCTGGTCATAATGGTTGCAAACAGCTAGGTGGTAGGAGATGAGAACTAGATCCCTCCTCCCTTCAAACTTTGTGCAGTGCGGAAATGTTAAATATGCTAAATAAATACATAAATTCTAGCTTCCTCAAAAACATTTTATTTCGGTTCACGTGATGCTTGCACTAGCTTTAGTAGTACACTCCCATGTCCCTGCTGTTCCTGCTGTTTACACCTGCACTTCCCTTCTGAGCTCCCTATAAAACGAAATAAGTTAATTTTCCTTATTCGCAGTGTTTGGTGCTTCCAATTTAGAGATGGTTAGAGAAACACTTTACTTAAAAAACAGAACAAAATTGTTTTTGATAGAGTTTATATATCAAAAAAGTTACCACCAGAAATCTGACAACCTACACATCTCAGTTACTTCTGTGAAGTCCTTGTTATCGCCCTCTATTAACTCTGTGTCCTGTGAGAACTGTGTTAGGCAACCTAGGACTCATTAAATACAAAAAAGCGGGAGAATATGGCTGATTTGTTGTGAGGATAAACTTCATGATTAACTAATAATTGGAAGTGTATAGCTTTATGAAATATTAAACAGTCACAGCAGGGCGCTCGACAGAGCCATTCAACCCTTTATGACCCATTTGTGTTGGTGATTAAGGCCCACGCTGGCAAACCTGAGCTGAGCAATAAGGCCAGATGTCCCTGAATTAGGAAGTGATGAGTCTGTTTCCCGTTCCGAGTAATTGATCCACTCAGCTACCGTCAAAAGCTCCCCAGGACCTTTTCAAATTTCACACAAGTTTGCAGGCAAAGCGTCTGAGTGCCAGTGTACTTTTATAGCACTACAAACAAACCCAGAGTGTTTTAAACAATGTGCTGCAAAGGATGCCTACAGCCTGTTGTAACATGCACCGAAAATGAACCACTCATTTATTTCATTAGCTGAAACGAACGGGAAGTGGTTTATTAGCTAACTTGCTGACCTTTTTGAATTCAGACACCTAGGATCGATGGATGTCAGCAAAATGATAGGGGCATTGACAGTGGCGTTACACACCCTTTGACCTCAAACAGGTCACAGGTTTGACCCCTTGTCCAATCTTTAGTTGCTCAACAGCCTCTTATTTACTGCAGAGTGTACAGGGGAATAGGAGGAAACTAGAATTACAGAAAGTGAACTTCTAGTCCTGTTTCATATTTGTTCATGCTTCTATTATCGTGTACCACCACTTCCTGGAGTAGCAAGGTAAAGAAGGTCGGGGGTATGATAGGGGAAATCACATGTAGAAACTGCTACCTACCTCTAAATAAAGTCCATGCTAGGTTCTAATGTTATAATCTTGAGGCAGGTAATCATTTGTTCTTTGCTTCACAATGTCTAATGTATAGCTGTGTACAGTTCTTTCTCTCATTCACAGGCCCAATTGACCTAACTATTAGCAAAACATTTAAAGTATCTTTTGCGGGATTACTCCCGCTCTTGAAGTAGAGCTTTTTTGATAGAATTCCAGGAGTACTTCTAGAATTCGTCAGCAGTTGTAGATTCCCTGGAGTATGCGCCTATATCCTCTTACAGAAATATAAAGGTATACATGTCTGCAGGTGCAAAAATGTACGGCGCTAGAACAGTTATTTTCTTTATGTAGAATCAATCCCCTTCCCTACGCTGCAGTCATATTTATGAATGCCCACCCCACCGCATTCCCATCTTGAAGGTGCATTTTATCTTGCACGTGATGGGAGCACATTTGTGAGGTTTGGAAAATACCTAGACGTGATTGGTGAGCCTCCCCAACCAACATGCAGGGTTGACCAAGTTTTACTAAAGAATCAACACAGTAATGCCCACATGCTTACGCTGGGGAGTAGATTTGCCCAAAAAAAGAAATCCCCCATCCTGATGGTATTTCCATATGAGAAAGTCACCCTTTCTCAATTCTGTGAACAGGGGATGGGATTTACCTTTTCAATTACAACTGTTCACATAAATAGTTCAGAGATTCAGACTTTACAGGTTAGCATTGCATCTGGCTTCTGCAAACCAAATCAAACCACTTCAAACAGAAACCCTTCCCCCACAAACACATATAAACACATACACACACACACATACACAAGCAAACACACACACACACACAGCTGTTTTCTGCATAACACTGTTTTGAAAATCTGAGACAAAAATAACATGATTCCCTCTAATAGATGCAGCACCATTCCCTGACAATAGGTGCAGGATATATGATATATGAAGACCTGCTATGATACATAACAATAAAAGGGAGTTGTTTACCCAAGTAGTCACTTTAAATTGGATGTTATTTCCACTGAGGCTGCAAAAATAAAACACACTACCAGAATAGAAAAGAATGGCTAACATGTTCAGATTCCACCAAAAACAAAGTTTGAATCAGACAAAATATGATTCACAAATCTACAAAAAATTGAAATTTGACTGCAATTATGCTAGCAAGTAATGTGAATACAATTGTAATGAGATTTTTTTTTTAAAATGATAGCCTCACATACATTTTGTTTGTTATTTTGTCATATTAAATAAGGCAGATCCCCTTATTATCCTGGCACAAAATTAAAAAGAGTCAGTAGGGAAGAATATCTACTCAAGTTTTGATGTATTCAGTGACGTCATACAGGCATGTTGCCTTTAATTAGTGGGCTGTCTTTGTTTGACCATATCATTGAAGATCAGTCTGCTTTCTGTCTGGTTTGCCATGCTGCTGATGTTTCACAAGCCGTGTTGCCCTTTGGACTCTAGCAGGGAACGAGTGATGGTTTGTGCTGGCAAGGCATCTGCAAGGAGGCTCCATGTCACGTCACTCGACTGGCCAACTCTCTGCAGCCAGGATACACATTCCTTCTCCTTTTGGTTAGATTCTCTGAGGAGGCTAGTACTGCCTTGCAAATCAAGGCTAAACAATTAGAAGAACCTGTTAAAATGAATCCAAACTCTCTGAACTATAAGCCCTATGTGACTTATTGCAACCATTGCTAAATTTGTGTGAGTGGTTTCTGGAAGGCACCCCACCCTTATTTATTGGAACAATATTATTTTATCATTTATGGTTTATGGTGGATCTATTGGTGGGACTCAAAGTGGCGATGCCTCTCTCCCCTTGCTTCCTTTTCCTTTCCCCCACTGCTCCTTCATGTAACCCAATGTTCACCCATGAATACTGTCAGTAAAGAAAGAAATGGAGTCTCCATTGACAGTTGGTATTCTTCATGGTGTCAGTTGTTGCTCCAGTGGCTGGACAGGGCTCCCTCCTCTGACACTGATTGTTACCAGAAAGAACCCTGAAAGAAGATTGGACGAGAGGCAGAGAAGGTGCAATATGAAATGCAAGGTTGATTTTGATGGCTTTTAATACTACATGTTCCTAGAGCAGGTTAAGACAAATTTATTTTACCCTATTCAATATGCCATTCACCTAATTCTCATTTTTGCCCAGACACGATTGCTGATTGTGGTTGCTACTGCTACTGCACATTTTCCCTTGCCTTACTCCTTATTGCTTTGAGACTCCACTGAGTTTCTTGGACCTCTCTTTACAGGAAGTTCTTCATTGATTGATTATTGATCATTTGAAATATTTTGAGCTGTATGCTTGATCTCACTCTCTTTCAAATTTGGACCCTTCTCAAGTTTCTATTGACACCTTTTTGCCCCATTCGTATAATAGTGATTTTCACCCTTTAAGGAACACGGTTATTGCATTGTATTTAGACTTAATCATGATTTTTTTTAACAACTCTCTAAAGATTGGTTATTTTGCAACTAATATCATTAAAACTGAATAAATAATGTTTAATAAACTTTGAAATAATAAAAACCTTAAGATCTCCGATAACTCTCATTATTGCCTAAACTTAGATAGAAATTGAGACTAAAATTTATGTGATGATTTATTCCTGATTTTCTCAGATTTGGCATTGAAGGTCCACTGGCCTATTGGATGAAATAGAGTGGGGATCAGCACTGTAAGTGATAGTACACTGAGTTTTATTTAAACTGATTCCTGATGCAACATTTCCATACGGTAATGTATAGGGTCCTGTAAAAAAAATAATTGAATCAGTGTGACTGAAAAGCTGAACATATGGGAGAAATGGAGATTGCAAGTGTAGATTAACTTTGTATAAGAGGGGTACAGTGGCATTCTCCCATGGAGCCGGCAGTGTCCTGTATTTCATGGTTTCAGTGTGTGAGTTAGATTCCATCTTGACTGTAATATAAGTGAAATAAACATTGGGCAACAGTAGACAGGATAGGAGAGTTACCAAGTTGGAAGAGTAACAGAAAAAAAGTTAATCTAATAATATGTAAAATAATAGCTGTAATGTATCTTTTATGGCAAAGAAGAGTTATAACTGGCCCAGGTATAAAGAGTTATAATGAGCCTAATGGTTGCTCTGGGTCAAGTTGCTAAGGGGCAAAAGTTATATCAATATGTCAAAATTGATAAGTAAAAAAGAAACCAAAATAACACAAGTAAAATAGTGTCACATTACTATCAATTTGCATACAAATAAGGATACTAGCCAGTATAAAAAATAGGAAATAGACAGGTAAAGTCTGTCTAGAGAGAACCAATGCATAGGTGCGCCATGACAATAATGCCAAACGAATTTGCTATGTATCATATAGTAAAGTAGGAAGAATGAATGGGTTAGTAGGTAATAATATATGCAAATGTTTCCATGATTTGACATTTTACCAATGACACGTTGACCTCCATTGCTATACTACACCAGTGACAGTGTACACATTAGTGTGCTTTGGCATGAATATTATGATATTGTCCTAAGCCAATTACCTAAGAAATACTGGCATTCATGATTAAGGTTAATTCCATTTTCAGCTTTGTTAAGTCTTAGGACCCATGTAGCCTCTTTCCTACAGAGATTTACTACTCTGCCCCACCCCTATGATAAAGGCTGGATGCATTGTATGCCATGAAACAATACATTTATCTACAATGTTTCATTTTGACAATTGTGATGCTATACATCAGGGGGGTAATGGAAGTTGCTCTCATTTGTTAAGTTACTTTTTCTCTTAGTTGTCTAGTGGTATTCCCTGCTTAAATCTTGCAATTCTTACAGAGTATTGCAGAAAACCCCTATTTAGTCAAAAAGACATGTTTGAGTACCAGCACTTTTCTTCATACTTAGGCACTGCTTGCAACCTAATCAAACCAAATATATCAAGCCCATCTGCGGTTTAAAGTAAGTATGACTGGCCTCATTGTAGTGCAAGAACAAAATAAAAGCAATAACATAGAGTAAGTTCCTCTGTCCATCCCACATGTGAATCTAAACCAACAAAAAAAGTTCTCAGAACTATTGGTTCTACCTTGACATCTCAGACCACCTGTAACCTACTGTATTGAACCTACGTGTTCACCCCAGTTTAAGGACTTGGAAACTGCCACATTCCTACATAATCACAGAATTTAAAAAGAGAGATTAACATACAAAAAATACATAAATAATGAAGATTGTGGTCTACACATGTGCTCTGTCTTTTTATTGTAATTTTATGTCTTTGTTGTAAAAGTACTTTCAAAACCCCTTGATTGTTCATTTTACTGACCTTTCGCTGTGAGTTAATTATAGCATGAACAATACCTACCAGCAATCCTTTGGCACTTCACAAAGATCAAATCCAACACAATAAAATGTTAAAACATTGCAAGGTGCAGTATGTCAGGTCTAAAATGTGAGACAAATGTCGGAACATTTGAAAATATAAGTAGTAGTTATCTTCTGAAAGGAAATATGAATGTTCTGGATTTTTTGGAAAACAGTGAAAATTTTTTAAAGTGGTCTGATTTCCGATCAATATTCTGATACATTTTGCAGCAAAGAAGTGTAGGTAACATCTCACAGATGTTGTTAGCCATGTTAGTGTAATAAAAACCTGTTAGCCACATAAGTCGGACAATAGCCTGAACATTAAAAATGTCACACTATTGAAAGTTTCACCCTGCGTACAACCAGAAATTCCTCATCTACGTACTTCAATGTTTTTCTCCAAGGTTGTTGAAATAGTTGGCTGAATATTTTTATTAACATTTTTCTTTAAAAGCTCCCTTTGAGCTTGAAAGTTATGTATTTGGAGTTTGCGCATATATAGTCTACTATCGGCCAGGGGACAACATATCGAACCGCTGCGAGGGAAGTACACTATTAATGAATCATTCAAGGGCTGGTAAAGTGCAACTACTCACCCGTGTGGGTCTCAAGGCGCTGGTAGAGATGGAGAGATGATCCGTCTAAGTGCTGGAGTCATTTGAAGAGCAGGTCTTGAGGTTCTTCCTGAGCTGGGATAGTATGGGAGATAGTCTGGAGTGGAGGGGTAAGGTGTTCCAGGTCTTGGCACGGAGGAAGGAGAAGGTCGTTCCTCTGGTTCTGGTCTTGTGGATCCATGGGACGGTGGCCAGGGTGATCTGTGTAGAGCTGAGGTGGTTTTTGGGTGCGTGGAAGGAGAGGCGGCTGTTCATGTACGCTGTTCTGGCGTTGTGGAGGGCCTTTTAAGTGTGGGTGAGGAGTTTGAAGGTTATTCTTCTGTCTGCCTGAAGACAGTGGAGTTTGCGGAGGTGTTGAGTGATGTGGCTGTGCCGGGGGAGGTCGAAGACCAGACTGGCTGTGGCGTTCTGGACATTCTGGAGCTTGCAGAGGTTTTTCTGGGTAATGCCGGCATAGACTGCATTGCTGTAGTTGAGTCTGCTGATGACTAGCGCATGAGTGACTTTCTTTCTGGATTCAGTGGGGATCCATCAGAGGGTCTTTCGCAGCAGCAGAGGGTATTGAAACAGCCGAGGATACTGAGATGATCTGGCAGTTCATAGTGAGCGATCAGTCTAGTATGATGCTGAGGGTTCGTGCGTGGTCCGTCTTGGTGGGGAATTTATTTGGGAAAGGATTTTCGATTTAGCTAATATGTAATGAAACAGAGCACCAGTTGTGACAAGTGATTAAGCTGGTAGGACTGGGCGCCAACTTCACAGACATTCAAAAAATAAATATAGTTGAGGGGGCTTGATGATCATGGTGTAAAACCTAAAGAGCGTTGGGATTTACCAGTTATAGAGAGTACTCCTCACATGCTTTCCCATGACATTGTCATGACCTCGGATGATGTCTGGATCATTTTGGGGTTTTTCATACCAAAGTGTTTGCATCTTTATGACCCTTCTTAGTACTGCACGTTGAGACCTTAGTATTTTGTCAGTCTTTAGGCGATCCAGGCTCCTCTTCCTCCTGGTAAGCTGTAGTCGAGGCACACTACCTCAACATTGGTGCAGCACCGAAGAGATTGATGGGGCAAATACTCTTACCTTTTATCAACTGCAGAAATTCCAACTGAGAATGATGAAATTTAATAGACCCTCACTGGTAGATAATTGGCAATGCTGTAGGGTCAGCCTGGCATCTGTGTCAGAACCAACCTCTCCCAAGGTTTTGTAATAGATCCTCAAATGCAAATGACCCTCTAGCTGAATCTACAGAATCATGCAAGCCGTGTCCCTCTTCCTTTGTTTCTCGGTAAATCCAACACCAACCATAGAAGGAAATACTTTAATCATTGTCTGGGCCGAGGGGTTCCCCTCATGTTTTCAAGAATCACCTTCTCAGTTGTGGAATGGCTTCCCCTGGTATTGTCTCAACCAAATAATCAACCCCCACCTGCCCTGGGTTCTCTTCTTTTTTCTCGCTCTTCTCAGCTGAGACTTTCCATCACCTGTTGAAATGCTGCCATAAGGCAACAAAAAATCGTCTATTACTGTGTTGGCTGGGAGAGAGATTTGACTAGGTTTGTTTTTTTTCTGACACATTAGACCCCCTCTTTTTTAGGTCTCGCATAAAGCAGCGCATGCGCTGCCTCTGCGAGGCATCAAGTAATAAGTATTACTACTGAAACTCCACCCATTGCATCTCACTTTGTTTTGTCACTTGCCATTGGTTACATCTGGCATTGCTCTTTTTATGTAGCTCATTCATTGGCTGGTGGTCCGAAACGTCACTTCCGTTTTGCTTCCCTTGTGCAGGAAGCAGCACTGACCAACTACAGTTTAGTTCCGCTGCTCCGCATTATCTACTCAATTTGGGACTACTTCCTTGTTTATTTTCCACCGCCGTTC
Source organism: Triturus cristatus (assembly GCF_964204655.1). Taxonomy (NCBI): domain Eukaryota; kingdom Metazoa; phylum Chordata; class Amphibia; order Caudata; family Salamandridae; genus Triturus; species Triturus cristatus. The sequence continues at coordinate 116,718,582 of NC_140588.1, forward strand.
ACCACTAGCTGCTGAGTTTGGAAGTGTTGGCATTTTCTTTTCCTGTTCCGCCCCCCTCCCGTTGGTCGTGTTATCCATCCTCCCGCCCTCTTTCCCGTTGTCAGTGTCACCGTTCCCTTTGTTCCCGCCCCCCTCCCGCTGTCCGTTTCCCCGTTCACTTTGTTCCGCCCCCCTCCCGTTGAGTGTGTTCTCCATCCTCCCGCCCCTTTCACATTGTCAGTGCCCCCGTTCCCTTTGTTCCCGCCCCCTCCCGCTGTCTGTTTCCCCGTTCCCTTTGTTCCCGCCCCCTCCCGCTGTCTGTTTCCACGTTCCCTTTGTTCCCGCCCCCTCCCGCTGTCTGTTTCCCCGTTCCCTTTGTTCCCGCCCCCCTCCCGCTGTCCGTTTCCCCGTTCACTTCGTTCCGCACCCCCTCCCGTTGAGTGTGTTCTCCATCCTCCCGCCCCTTTCCCATTGTCAGTGCCCCCGTTCCCTTTGTTCCCGCCCCCTCCCGCTGTCTGTTTCCCCGTTCCCTTTGTTCCCGCCCCCCTCCCGCTGTCCGTTGTTTGGCAGCTTGTGGCAGTCATGGAGGCGCGCGCTTGTTAAACCATACGCCCTCATTGGCGGGTATCTTGTCCTCCAAAAGTCTTTCCCACTAAGGTCTGTAGCCCACATGCAGGGGTGTATTTCTTTACAGAGAGATGGCATATCTTCAACTCTGGGGGCTACAGAAATCTAACCTGAAGTACCGCAACAAATGGGAGTTACGCAACATATATTCCCCGTTCCCAGAGTAAGTTTGCTTAAGGAAGCTTCACTTCTCTTTACGTCATCACGATCATCAGTGCACGTATGTGGCTGACTGCCGCTTTTTTTGTAATTTAGCCGATGAGGATGAAGACGAAATGGAGGAAGAAGCTCTCCCCCTGGATAAGATTGAAGATGGTGACCTGGAAATGATGAAAGATATGGCTCGGAGAGCATCGTTTTTAACTAGACCTTTCATCCAGGTCAGTGTACATATTCAACAACATTTTCTAGTGTTTTGCTTTGAAATTGTTGAAATTGGAGAGCGTGGATGTATTTTGTTGCTTTGATTGTAAATCAATTCCTTTCTGGAAGGAAATGTAATCCTTTTTAAAATCATATTTTTGCACAAGACTGTAAAACCTCATCAGGCCTTTCTTAGAAAAGGCAAATTAACTCATGTTGCATAAACGGTATATGTTCATGGGTGGATCTGAAAAGTTCTGGTACGGCTTAACCTCACAAAATACTGCCTTTTTTTTAGATCATTTAAATGTTTTTAGTAATCTATGTGGTTTTGCTTATTGTTGTTGAGAAGAATGGGTCTCGCCTAAATAATGTAAATAAACAATTTGAGCCATTTGCCAGGGTCGCATCTTATTTAAACTTCAGTTTTGTTCCCATTATAACTCATAAATCGTGTATAATGTTTTGTAGCATTATGTAGAAGTTGATTTATTGATGGCTGTAAATTGTTTTTTTTTTTCCTGCACAGCGAACCTGTCCACGCCAGGAAACGCAAACAGGAGAATGTGATTGACAAGTATGAGAAGGTGCGGCGGCGCCTGCAGGCGGAGCCAGAAAAAGACCTCGTTCACCTTCTTCCCATCAATGACAAGCGTGGCATCATTCCCCAGAGTATGGAGAAACCAGGTAAATCTCCAGGTGTCTGTCTATATGGATGGCAATTCTTCTGGCCATGCACCCCAAAAAGATTCTTTTGCTTCTTTTTTCTCCCCGTCCCCAAGCTTTAAAAAAGTTTACATCTGCTTTGCTTTGCCAGTGTCAGCTTTACCTTCAAGAAGGCTTGGCTCATTCAGAGCCAGCTGTCTGTGGCCTGGGGTTCTATTCGCTTCTGTGTTTGTTTTCCGTGTGTTGATAAAGATTCAAATCAGTTAGTGGAGGAAAGCCTGGAAATGCAATTCTCAAACACTCTCTGCTTCTACTTTTTAGGTTGAGCATTCGAGACCTCTTGTATATACTTTAGTATATGCTTTAGTGTATATGCTTTAGTATATACTTATATATGTATGTACTTTGTGGGCTCTGGAGATCAGCCCTTGGACTTGTCTGCTTCCGCTTAGGGACTTTTTTTTTTCTGGTCAACTGCCTCTATTTAACTGTTTTGATAGAAAACGACTAGCAGACATCAGATACCATAATTGATTTCTGCTGAGGGACTTTCTTTTTTAAAAAATTTTTCTGGCAACTGCCTCTATTTAACTTTCTAGATAGAAAACGACCAGCAGAGGTCAGTAAAATACCAGATTCACTTTAGCATTCTCTAGATTCCAGTCCATAGAAATTGTCTTCCACAAGCAGCCAAAGACCCTGCTTTTATATTAAAAACAGAGCTTTGGACTATACCATTTCCCGCTGAAAGGCAATATTTTTCTCCATGTTTTCCCATACCTGGCGTCTCACGCAGTTTGGTGCTTACTTTCCCTCCATGTTAAAGAACAGTAGATGTTTCAGCACCCAGGTTAATGTGCTGCATAGCTAAATACATATAAGGTCTCAAAGGCGAGACCGATTGCATTGCAAATGCTTGTTTAACCCTTGAGGCACAATAAATAGAACAATTACGTTACAACAGTAGCATGTCACTTAGTGGGCTGAACAAAATGAGCTGAATGCAGTTGCATAAACACCATTGTGAATCCCGCTTTATAAGTGTGCAACAAGGGTATTTCATATATGGATGCCTCTATGCCATTTGGTTATATATTTCTCAACACAGTGACGGCAACGTTGAGGTATCTGCTGACGACATCTGAAACAGCCACCTGGTATTCGCTTGACAAAGAACCAGACCAACTTGACTTGGAACGGGCACTATGTGTCATATTTCAACGGGCTGTAACATTCTATTATAATGTTCTTTCTAACAAAATACAACACAACTCTAAGAGACAGAGATAAATGAAAAAGTGTGTATCGCAAAGCAACCATAGCTTACAATATTTAGAAGATGTTTTATTGCACACAGCCCTTGGAGCTGTCCAATAGTATGCAAAAAACAAAAAGTCAGTAAATAGTAGTGGCTCCTCGAGGTAGTGCTGCGGGGTGGGGCGGGGGAGGGGCAGGGTGGTGGGTAGTAAACTCCGGCATTCGGTCCGAACGGATGTAAGTAAAAAAAAACGAATTACATTGCGCGCGCTGCATCAGCATTTGGCGTTGCAGCGTGCGCAATGTAATTTGTTTTATTTCTTTACTTACCTCTGTTCGGCTGTATGCCGGAGTTTACTACCCCTCACCCTGCCCCTCCCCCGCCCCGCCTCACCGCCATGCAGCACTCCCTTGAGAAGCCGCTACTGTTAGTAAGGGAGACTTAATTTAACCTTCAAAAGAGCCTCAATGTCAAGGTTAGAAGTCATGATCATAATATTTATTACACGTATCTTAACAGCTGCAATGAAGTAAACATTGCTGTCTCATTTTTATACTGATTAAGCGCTGTCATGTCTTGCAGCTATGTTATCAAAGGTAGTGTCCAGTCACTTTTAATGTGGAGCGTTTCCCAAAATAGCTGCATATTGTTTTCTAGGCTTCTTCTAAATGAAACAAGTCACAGGGCATCAATCAGTGAAATGTGACACCCACAACACAGGAACTGGCCCTCTGTAATAAGTTCAAATCTCAGCATGATTTTAATAAACTACAGGAACACGCTTTCCAAACTACTTTTTATTTTTAATGTGGGCTATTAAAGCATGTGAGAACATCAATACTCCTCCAGCCTCCTATAGAGTTTGGGACGACAATAAAAAAAAGGCAAATACTATGTGTAGGCCCCTTTGCAAATATTATTATATAGTGCATCGCTAATTGTGGGAGCACAATAGTAACATCAGCTCTGAGCAAAATGTGTGAAAATGGAGTAAATGGAGTAAAGATAAACACCAAAAATGAAAGCTACAAACATGTGTGTTATGTCTTATTTTTCTTGGAAAGGTGCTAACCAGGTACAAACACTCAGCATGGAAAGGCTAAATGAATTTATTTCAAAAAGTGTCTGCACAGTAATGTACCACTGTGCAGTAAATGGCTGTAATAATTTAAGAAATTCACTGGTAGGAGAGGAGTCGGAAATGGCAGGGCTGTGTAAAATATGCTGTAGCTGACCTCCAAAAAGTCATTTGCCAGCAATTTCCCAAATAAACAAGAGAACGCTTTCTTTAAAGTAACCTGAGTTCCTTTCTTCTCAGCAGAGGCTTGAATCAAAACCTGGGACCCCCTACTCAAGAAATGGCAAATCCCAGCTATGTATTTCATTGTACAGGTTTAAATGTAGTCATTTTTAGGTCGAGCCTAGCGGCAGCGTGAATGCACTGCTCGCTCTACGAGACTGTTGTAGTAGAGTATGGAAGAGAAGCCGCGACCACTCTCCTCCCATATTTTTCATTGGCTTGTGTCATTGTCTTTCGTAAATGCTGCCTTAGGATTTGTTAATATGCTTGTTAGTCCATCCTTAGTACAGCCTTATCTTCATTTGTAACCTTCCATGGTTACTGGCCCCTTTACTTCGTTTGTTACATGGGACCTGTTATTTAGTCTGTAAGAACTATTTACTTTATTGAGTTTCTCTTACTGCAGGCCGGACATGCGCTGCTTCAGCTGAAACCACTTGTGTTTTTTAAGCAGCAGGGCTGCACGGTAACACAGGCACCTGCTTTCAATTACTTTCACCCGACATTAGCTCGTGTCTGTTTCAACCCCCCTATGTAAAATGGATTTAGAAATGATTAGCGAATTAAGTCATGTGAATTCCAGGTAGCGCATCATCGTGTGTTAATGGGCTGAAGCTGACAACAGCACATTTGTGTTACATGTCATCTGTACTAAGCCACCTGACAGGTTGTTTTCAAAAGCCTGTTTTATTAACAACACCACCACCTCCACCACCCCCAAAACCACACCCAATACCACCACCACTAATATCACCACTAATACCACCACCACCAATACCACCAGCAATACCACCACCACCAATACCACCGCCAATACCACCTCCACCAATACCACCACCACCAATACCAATACCAATACCACCACCAATGCCACCACCAGTACCACCACTAATACCACCACCAATACCGCCACCACCAATACCACCACCATATCCACCAATATCACCACCACCAATACCACCACCACCACCAATATCACCACCACCAATACCACAGTTTTAAAATTGTTTAAAAAAGCTAAAAACTTTACAATATACTAATTCAGAGAGGGGGCTAATAAACAATTCTTGGCCTCCTCTGTGGTAGAGATGTTATTCTTTAAAAATACAGGTCTTAATCACAATGATGTACTGGTTGTAGTGTCGGACAAACAAACAATACATGATTTAAATCTTGCACCCAATTTCTGCATAGATCACAAAGACTATTCTCCCTAGGTAAACTCTCCCAGGCCCCTGTTCTAATCCACAAAGGGAGCAGATTCATCCTTAACAGCAAAATGGATCTAGGCACTCCATAGGGAAGGTTCAATACAACGTATGATAGGGGTTTTTTATACATACGACTCCCCACTATTATGTTATTTCTAGAGTGCCCCAAACACAAAAATATATCTCTCTTGCGACTGACTTCATAAATTATTTTTTTGATTAGAGTTTTCAGTACAGATTTTGGGTGAGAACATACGGTCAATTTCAAATAGCTCAAAAGTTTTCTCATAATTTCTAAAAGCAACGCCTTTCCCCTTCAAGATTACAAAAAGTTTGTGTCTTAACACAGCCTGAATTGAACATACATCATTTTACAATAGAGCGTTACCCAACCATAAACATGCTGCCACAGCAAACACATAAGTTGAGAGAAGCCCAAATTCAAGCCGAAGGGCTAGAATGTTGGGTGTACAATCCAATTTGCAGATTTGGTGCCAAATGCGCCCTTCCACCTTCTCAGATAAATACCACTGCTGTGCATCCACCGATTTGCATGCATAACTCTGTGATGGCGGGATTTTGATTTGATAGACAGATAAAACATGTGCAAAGTGTCTTTGCCCATAGCATTTTTATAGCCTACCAAGTGCTGAGGCCTGGGATATAGCTTTAATTCTGCGCTGGTCGATGTGATCACTGCTGGAGCACTTGCACAAGAAAATTCTTCCAAGATTCGGGTACTGCTTCACAACCTCAAATTTGTTTCTTCCTAAAAACCTCCTGAATAAACAGTTTGTGCTCATGTGTCGGTGGGCTTCCAGAATCATCCATTGCATGTAATTGGGTGTATGATTATCAGAGAAGAAACGTGTGCTCATGCTGGTGTTTGTATTTTTGCAGCGTATACTCCTGCAGTGGTCCATAATTCTCACTTTGACCAGTCTGGTGGTCATACCAACGTATCTTTTATTGCAGGGACAACTGATCATGTATACATAGTTTTTTGAGTTACAGTAAGTGTGCGTCTTTTGCACCTAAGTTTTAGTGGTTTTGAATTTGACCTCTTTAGTGATCTCGGTGAAGGCACGGGTTGCGCAAGAGCCACAAGGAATTATCTCTTACAGTGTTTAGGTCCCATAGGGAACATTGTTCTGGCCCTACGGTTTTGCATGGTCTGGTGTGCACAATCATGCCTTTAAGGTTATTTGTACTCTTGTAGGCAAACCGTGGTTGTTGAAAGTATAGAGAGCCTGTTGTAGAATAGACCAATGTTTCTTGATGATGTTCTGTATTTTATTAAAAAGAGATGTAAACATCGTCACACATGTTAACACATCATCGTGCAACCACGTTTGTGGTTCTAACAGGGCTTCCCTGTTGTTATTTCTTGCCCATTTGAGTGCCAGTCTAACACAGTGCAAACAATTGTGACGCGCCTCTAAATTGCTAGTCAATGATCATGCCTTTTCCTTTAAATCTTTTTTTTTTTTTTTTTTTGGAAAACCTTTATTGACATTGCAAATAAAGACAAGTATGGGCCTACAACCCTCGGGCCGGCCGCTAAGCAGTGAAAATAACAGCAAACAGATTTTAATCACATGCAGCACCTCGGGAAGCAGATTTTCCATGCTAGTATTCTCTTGTCCACCGAATAGCCCAAGAGGGGAACCAGGATATAAAAGGTTTTCATTTTACAATAAGGGATAGAAGGATCAGGTGCCAATCAAGTTCTCAGCAGCGAAAAGAGGCCGGCAGAATAATGAACGTCAACAATAAATGGCAATCTATCAAGTCAATGGCGCAGAAACAGAAGGTTCAGGATGTGGAGGAATATCACGAGCCGTTTGCGCCTGCAGTCTTCTGCCCTAGGACCCAGAAAACCCCACTGAAATGAGGCACAAATGAAAAACAATGATTGGCCACAAAGGACACCTACCGCACTGACCCCAGACAAAGACAAAGAAAAATAAGAAAAGAAAAAGGAGGCCATAGAAACAAAGTAAAGGACTAAAGAAGCCCCTCCCCCACCCCCCCACCCTGCACCTCTGCAGATGACTACGGCCCCCCCCCCGCAGCGTGCCTGTCGCCCAGAACCAGACCCGAAATATAGAAGAAACAGAGAAAAAGGGGAAAGAGAGGAAACCCCCCCTAACAGAAAAGGGGAGAGAGTAATAATAAACTGGAGGAGGGCCTTCAACCATGCCCCCGGCTTCTCCCTCCCGCACAATATATTCCTCCCCAGCGCAAACAGTAAACAGCAAAAATTCGGCCATATATAAGAGAAATGGGGAGCATTATGCACTGGCTACACTATTAGTTACATCGTGAAAGCACACAACCCCCCAGCCCGCCCGCCTATTAATTGACCACCTCGGAAGGATCAGCCTTATCCTTGGCCACTCTTTGCGAATCCAGCAGTGCATACCCATCGACCCACCATCATGTCCAAAGTTACAAGGAAGAGGAGCGCCCAGAGAAGACTAGGAAGGGACACACACATATGGGGAGGACGTTTCGAAACATCAGCACAGTCATCGTCATGGAAGATCACCGTTCCCAGTACTGCCCCAGGGCCCGCGCCGCACACAAGGTCCAGGAAGGAGAAATCGGCAAGAGCAGGCGATCGTTGCGTGAAGATTGCCTGGGTCGCCGGAGGCCGCGCATGGGACAAAGTCACCACCGTCTGCTCAAGTCCAAAACCTCCGGAACAGACCGACCCCACAGCCAGCCGACCACACGCTGCCACAGTGTCCAAAGTTTCCATCCGTCCCTTATTCACAGAGGCGGTCACGGTACTTTCCTCCTGTGGAAGGTGAGACAGAGCCTTATGTACCTGGGGACAGGCAGACCGCAACTTTTCCGACGCTGACGCAATACCATCCAGCTTCCTCCCCAATACCCAGGTGCCGTGGACCAGGGTGGAATGAAGGGCTCCGAGAGCATCCAGAAGGTCACCGTACCCCAGCACGGTCCCCCGCGCTCGCTCCGCCACGCTCCTTTGCGCCACACACTCCCAATCTTGCTGTGTCCCAGTGTACAGGATGACAGAGTCCATCCCATCAAGATGGCCGCAGGGCAGGGCCATCCCAGATGGGGACCGGGTCTCAGGCACGGGCGCAGCAAGTTCCATATCCCTGCAAACAAAGGTCCGGAGGCAGGCAAAATGTGTATACAGTGTGCGGCCACAGGTAACAGTCGTTCTCCCCCTGGGCCAGTGTCCGCGAAAACCGGGAGCAGCCCGCGCAAATCGGGACGAGCCACAGGCCGCGTCCGATCAGTTCACTGGCGAGGGTCCAGGCGATCGCCGATAAACCCCTGGAATCGTCACCCCCGGTATGCACCCGTCACGCTACTCTCGGTGATAGGAGCGACCACTGCGAGATTCAGACCAATATTCGCGCCGCTTCGGTAGTCCGACTCCACCCGGTCACCAATGGCCGCTGTTGTTGAACTGCCGCCCGGCCATGTTGTCCACCCGAGGTCCCGGCTCCAGGGCTGCACAGGCCGCAAACTTCAAATGAGCATTTCTCGGGCGGTAGCGCCGCTGGAAGCTTCAGGATCACACGATCGGTTGCCGCTCTCGATCACCAACACGGGCATGTAGCGCAGGCTGAGGATCACATGCAGGATATCTGTGCGGGATGTGGAGGTTCACGGAGCCGGGAGCCTACGCTGCCGTCCCGGTCGCCATCTTGGCTCCTCCCTTTTTCCTTTAAATCTTGTGCAGTATTGCAATTACGGCAAAGACGTAAAAACTGACATAGGCGAGATTATCCCTGAGGAATTTAAGGTGATGGCTGCCAAAAAGGTGTAGACTGTTACTGTCAGTTGGTCTTTTGTATGTGGTAGTCTTCAGTCTGCCATCAGTACAGGTGATCATTAAATCAAGAAAAGGAAGACCCCCATTGCCAATGTTTTTAGAACATTTTAAGTAGAGGTTGAGTATTAATCCAGTTGCAGAAATTGTCACACTCATTTCTGTCTCCTTGCCAGAAGATCCAAATGCCGTCAACATTTCTGCGCCAAAGAAGGATGTTCACAGAATAAGGGTTGGTAGTACGTATGATGTTTTCCTACCTCGAAATTGGTCAGATTGAGGCATGCCAAACTTGGAGCGAAGGTGCTCCCCATTGATGTGCCCTGATTTTGGTGGTACAATTGTTTCACGTATTTGAAGAAGTTCTCCATCGGGTCTAGGATTGCACATTCTATAACGAAGCTGACTGAAGTAGGCAATACTCATTCCTCTGAAAATGGGTCCTTTCTATAACATCCAGGGAGGCGTTTGAGAGATATTGTTATAAAAGGCATCTACGTGTAGGGTCACCAACAATTAAATCTGGTTTGTGTTTTTCGTTTTCTCAATCAAATTTAACACGTCTCTCATGGCCTTCAAAAATGAGGGTGTTTTTCAATGACCAGTGGTTGAAGGAAGTGATCACACAAATTTGATATTGGTTCCAGAAAGAAACTAATCCCAAACATAATCAGTCTCCCTGGTGGAGGAGTTAACCCCCATTTGTGAATTTTAGGGTGGGTGTAGAAATAGGGGGCCTCTGGACTCATTCTGTATCCCAAGAAATCTGCCTCATTCTTGCTAATCCACCCTTTTGTTTCAGCAGAGTATACCACTGAGGTAATCTGAGTGCTCAGTCTCCCTGTACGATCCCGGTTGACAGGGGTATAGTATTTGTGATCAGCTTGTTAGCTGAGACATTCTGCATTATAGTCAGTGGTTTACATGATCACTATTGGGTTTGGGTTGAGGACACCTTAATGACTGATGGACTATTCCTTACATGAAGCAATATACAAAGAGGGGGACAAGGAGCTTGTGTATGTCCAGCATACATGCTACTCAATCAATCTGGTGTAACAATAAAGCAGTATGCAGTTCCTTAGAAGATAGTATACAAGACCGGTCGGGGATGAACTGAGGAATCAGCATGGGAGAGGGTCTGATTGCTCAGGAGCAAGAGCCCTCAAACAGATGGGTGTCTTGCTGATCTTCACTTGAAGTCTTTCCTAGATTTGTACCAATTTACAAACCCCAATGGCAGCAACCAGACCATGCTTGGTCCTTTATGTGTACCGCCATTGGTAGTACAAGCCTTATTACCCCACTAACTAACCGTATTGGTTTGGTGAGGCACTGGCTTGCTCCTGTAGACCCTCACTACTCTGGTGGTGCCGGAATTCGGTTGTCTAGTTGTATCTTGTACGGCCCAGTTGTGCCTGCGACCAACCTATTACTGCCACCAGTAGTTAATTTGTGCAGACACATGGGTACTTAACTTTAACCTCCCCGCTGACCTCTACCACTGAGGTCAGATAGCAAAAACCACGCTACGGCACTGTGAGTATTGATTCCCTTCCCCACACACAACCACTGCAATACTCTCCTCAAGTAGCGTGACAAGCCTCTTTCCTCACAACCTTTGACATTGTCTTTTAGTTTCAGCCCGCTAAATAGCTGGAGCTCTGCTTTCACCCGTGGGGTCCCTACCGTCTACCAAAATAGGGTGAGTAAAACATTGTGACATAGTATCTTTGATACGTTATATGTTCCTGAGTGTATCACGTGTTTGTTTGGGGGGGGGTTAATGTTTTACGCAGTGCTTACAGTAGCTTGCACCTTCATCACTAGTGGTATGACTTGAATTGCTACACATGTCACTGATCAAACAATTTGTATATTGCTTTCTTTAGGTCGCAATTTGTGTTTCCGGTTGTTTTTTCTACCTACTTCATTAAGGTAACTTTATATACACTTGCGCTCACTTTACAGTTATAAATAGTGATTGATTACCTTTACTAAAACATGTATTATGATTCCAACAACTGTGTAGATTAGGGAGCTTGGTCCTGATTAATTGCCATTAGATGTACAATGACTAACAGTGGCAAGAAACATGTCAACCCACCTATATATCATAATTTGAGCTGACACAGATAATTTTCATAGCTGTTTGCCATTACTATTATATTTTTAACCAGACAAGAGGACCCACCTAATAAACTGTTAGGGTACCACTTAGTTGAGTTTAAACACACTTTCACCTATACCAATCTACACTAGCACCCCCACACTTATACCCACACTCCAAGTACAGCAAGAAAAATAGATCTCTGGCAAAGAGTAGACCCCCTTGTGGGTGCCTGTCGGGCATTGCAGCCCTGTCCCAATGAGGAGCATGCCCTATGATGAAGCATGAAACCCATCTGGATGTGGGAGGGCTCTTGATACTAAGCAATCAGACCCCCCCAGCTGATTCCTCAGTTCATCTCCGACCTGTCTTTCATATTCTTCTCAAAGGAACTACATACCCCTTTGCTGTTATTACTTACATGATGCATATGCAATGGCGCCTTGCTGCAGTGTCAGCAGTTGTGGACTCTTCCATGCTCCCTTTCTGAATCCTGTGACAATGCATCCTCTGTGGTCAACTGTTGGATAGCATAGAATTGGTGACCTGCTTTGTCTGTCAGGATTGATTGATTGTCCCGACCTTCTGTTCTGGTCCTCCAGTGCATATCAAGCTGGAAGAGTGCTGGGCCAGTTTGATGCTCTCTTTATGCTTTTCTTGATCCCCTTCAGGGAGTTGACTAGTGGGTGGAGTGGTAACATTTGGCCTGTTTGGGGGGCCAAAGTGGGTGATGGGCTACTGGTTGAGGCAATGTTTTTGTTGTATGCCTTTTGTTTTTTCCCCCTTGTTTAGTCTCTCAGCATTGAGCTCCTTCCCCTCTATAGTGCTTACACCTGATTGACTATTGACACCCCCCACTCACCCACCTGCTTATCAATGGCATCAGTTAAATGTTTGACTTGGAACACTAGGGTATGAATGACAGATGGCAGGCACGGCAAGTCTTTGCGTACCTACAATGCCACAAAAGAGATATCTGTCTGCTGCAGGAGTTACGCCTGATGGACGTGAAACACATAAGGGCGAATTGAATTCGATAGAGGCATGTCACCTGCCAATCAAACTATGCAGTGGTGCTCCGCAGAGGGCTTGACTGCCGAGCTTTGTGATCAGCAGGGGTGCTATCTTATTCTGGCAGGCATTTTACAGGGACACCCATTGACACTGGTATCGGTGTATTCTCCCAACACTGATTCTCTCTTTTTTGCGAATGTCTGGTACCTGGTGGGGACGATGGGGCTGGGGGTGTTGCTTTGGTGGGGGGACTTCAATTTGGTATTGGATGCCAGTATGGATAGATCTAGAGAGACATGCCACCCACACAATAACTTGTGTTTTATAGGAACACATGGTAATGTTGCAGTTGTGTTACTGATTGCGGTGTAAAGACATGCATGGTAAATGCATGCGGAGTTCCATCATACGACCTACAGGACACTATCGACCACGCAAAGTATTGGCTCTGTTGAGTGGCAAGTTCTTCCCCCTCCCCGATTCTTTCCCATCCTTGCCCCTCCCTCTCCACCCCACCATCTCTTCCTGTTCCACCTACTTACCCAATACATTCCAGTGATTTGGGGCTAATTTGTTGAACAACTCTACTATGTATCTGATTCCTGAATGTATCCTGCCTTGTTGTTCTAATGTAGATGTTTACTGCAAAATACAATAAATACAATTTAAAAAAAGTCTTGATTCATGTGACTGACACGAATCAAGACTTTGAATGCTGTCCCTGGGGGGCCAGGTTAGTTTATACTTCATACATTACAGTGCCTGGAAGGTATTGACTGAAAAAACAAGGGTTAAAGTGAAGTTATGGTTAATACCTCAACATATATTTAATGTTTAAAAATCCTACAAAATTGATCTAAATATCAACTTAAAAGGCTGTTATGGTTAAAAATGAAAAGTGACAAAACACTGAGAAAAAAAAAAACATTGGTGCATCATATACCAAGGCTGGTAGCCTTTAATTATCTTCCAGACATTTCATGCTACTTTGTCTTGCTCTTGCTGGTTCCTGCATTCTCCCTTTGTGACAGTTTTCCCGTCTTTAATATGTCCTGAGTGCAAGAGAGGGAAAACACACAGGACTTGATTCCCAAAGGACCTTCACACTCGTTGTGGAGGCCACACAGTCATGGGGAAGTCTCCACCATCAGAGAGTAACCTCCACAATGAGAATTCTCATTGTGTAGATTCCTCTCCGAGTGCTAACCCTCTCTCATGACTGTGGGGCCTGCACCACGAGTGCTGAGACCCTTTGTGAATCAAGTCCTGTGTGTTTTCCCTCTCTTGCACTCAGGACATATTTGTTGTTAAAAGGTAAGTGCCAGTCCCCAAGATAAGTGCTGGTACCCCCCACCAACAACCACAGCCTAACATTGAGCACCTAATATGCTCATAGTGTTTTGAACCTCTCAAACACATAAGAATAAATATATATGATGGGACCCTCATAAGCGTCAAGCTTTCCGGCTTAGTTTATGCCAGTAGGTATGTGAGTGCAACCACTGCAGCTCAAAAACTATTTGATGCTGCCTCAAGTCTATGAGGAGAATGACAGAAGGCTCGTCTCCTAGACCAAAGGGACCATGGAAAGTCTTTTTTCCCAGGGTAACCTAAAGGAGAGATCCTGAAAAGCATTGACCCCGAGTTCCTCATGCTCCAGGCCACCATAAACTATTGCCAAAAATCAAAAATGCAGAGTACACACACTGAAACTAGGAGGTATGGTTGTGGATAGCATAGCTGCACAGAGTGGGGGTGTAATTTATCAAATACAATGATAATTTATCTTTAATGGATATTTTAAGAATGTAACCTGGACATTTGGTGGTCACCCCTTCCTTAGCAGCAAAGAATAGGTGTGATGTTGACATATGTGGCTAAGCTTCCTGCTTTTAGTAAATGTAGATGTGTTTTATACCCGTGGGACAGATCTGACTGCAGGATTGGAACATGGCTATTTTTTGTGTATATGATGTACTGGTGTGCATGACAGTAGTTTAAAGCCTAGAAAGGATGCATAACATTGGCCTCACAAAACAAAGGCCTGTTCGCTTTAAATGTGTGTTACATTTTACTACATTTTGGGGTTTCATTAGCTTGCTTTAATAAGGCCCAGAAAGGGATTTTTTCACTCTCTGCAGAGTTTTTGCAGCTCGCAACACCTCAGCAGTTAAAAATGTATGCATATCAGAGATACTGACAACATACAATAGCACAGCTTCTGTGTATTTCCTGTAATCTGAACAGGAGCAGACCTCTCATCACTCCATGGATTACAATGTGAAGAAAAGGTAAAAAAAGATATCAGTAGCAAGGGTGGGGCAAAGGAGATGGGTTGTTGAAATCTGCTTCTCTCACTCCAGGCCTTATGACAAAAAGTTATGTAGGGGGGTACATAACTCAGCACAGGTATTCTAAAATGAAACGTAAACTGTAATTCAGCTAGATAGGGACTTTACTAACTGGTTCGGAATGTATGATGAAATATGAAAATAGTATATTTAGGATCCATTTTGTTCACCGACTTTCTAATGATTACCACAGTAATTCAAACTCACATTATTTGTGGGAGAATTCCTCACAGTATATATTAGTTTGTTGTAAAATACCAATATTTGTCAGTGGGTATACAACGTTTACAACGCAACTTTTACACCGCACTACCATTACAACGAAACTGTAACAACGCGAAATCTGTTACAACGCATGCCATTACAACGCATGCCATTACAACGAAATGCACTAGATGGCGTGCTAACATTAGAAATAGTGTAGTTTTACTATCCAAACACCTTCCCTACTGCAACGTGGACTGGAGTTAGAATAGTAAATTATACATTTCTAATGTCAGCACTCCATCTAGTGTACGTCGTTGTAAAAGCATGCGTTGTAAAGGCTTGCGTTGTAACAGATCTTGCGGTGTAAAAAATGCGTTGTAACGGCATGCGGTGTAAAAGCATGCGTTGTAACATCATACATCCTTGTCAGTGTACTAATTCTGGGGTCTGTGGTTGGGCTCTGCATTTCACCTGTTGAGAAACTATCTGAATCATTGGTCTGGCACCTAGCAACCAGGGCTATGTAGGTATTACTCAGTGGGTGGGATAAAAGGCACTTGTCAGTTTTCCTTTTTTCTAAAAGAGATGCTGTTTCCTATTGGGGCTTATGAAATCTGCTGGGTGTCAAAACATTTCAGGGAGCCCGACAATGTTGTATTCAACTGAACTCTCTATTTTCTCCTCCTAGCTACATAGCAGATAGCAAAAAAGTGTTTGGTGGCAGGGTACTTATTAAATTAAGCTGGCACAATGTCCTTAGGGCAGTTTATATATTTAAATTATCATCGGAATGGAATATTAAATGTGAAATTTGAAGTTTGATTGTTATTGGCCTTCTATTATGTCCCATGGTATTAACTGCGTTCTTAGCATACTAATGTAACACACAAAAAGTATCCACTGTTCAGTATTGCCAAAGTGCAGCTCACAAGCAGGAAAATAAATTGAACTCAAGCCCAAGAACCTGTTAAAAGCAATATTTCTGGTAATTTAAAAGCAAGTGGTTTAGGATCCTTAAGAAATGTGTGTGATTCCTACAAAGATGTAGCAGAACGGCAATATAGTTTTTTTCTGCAACCCTATTGTAAGAAAATGCATTTTTGTGAAGATCAGACCCATTTTTTTAGCACTAATGCTGCTGTTTCGTTGACTGTGCACTGGTACTCTTCTAACCAGGCACCAGTGCATGTGCTCTGATTTGTCAAAATTGGCTATGATTTAATTGGCATATTTAGCTTACCTATAAGTCACTAGTAAATGGTACAAGCGTACCCAGGGCCTGTAAGTTAAATGTCACTAGTGGAATGCAGCATATATTGTGCCACAACTAAAGTGACAATCCAAAACATTACTGCAGACCTGCCACCAGTAACCTGGCTGTGCAGGTTTAAAATATAAATTCAACCTGTCAAAATAAGCCCTATTAACGTGCATAAACCTTTCTTTTATATATTAATAATTCACCCCTAAGTAAGTTTTAATGGCCAAAAAGGCTGGGTGCATGGTATCTGAAAGTAAGGCATGTGAAAGTTTAACATAAAACATGTCCTTACAGTGACAAGCCCCAAAAGCTCATTTCACTGTAGCAGAATTAGTTACTCGATAGGGGAAACGCTGGGAGTTTATGATAAAATTAGATATGGTTATCTCTGCCTAGAAACCAGCTAAAAAGTTAATTCTTGGACTTTTTAAAATATTGTTTACAAATGCAACAAATTGATACAGCTGGATTTTTACTAAATATTTTACATATGTTCTTGTGATATTAGCTAGACAGGCATCAGTCCCACTGGTAAACAAGCTGACCTGCCCCAGACCCATTTTGTCTGAACAACAAAGGAGGGGTTGTTCATTTCCTTGGCCAAGCTTCATGGGTAGGTGCAGGAGCTGTGCACAGGAGTAGGCGGGTTCTGCCATGTTGGATTTAAGTAAAGAAGGGCACTGTGAGAGTGCTTGCTGTAGGGCACACATGAACAGCTGCAAAAGAGTGTAGAATTGCCCTAAAATATTTTACCCTACTGGTTAAGGAGTGGCCAGGAGATACCCTCACCTACAGGCTAGTGCAAGCATAAATGTGGCACCACGGGGCACCCTTTTCAGATCACTACTGGATTTGTGAAAGACAGAGAAAGTACTGCACCTGCTATTGAGACCTGAAAGGCAGAACCTGCTCCAATTTGTACTGCAAGCTACACAAAGCCCACTTTCCTGAAAGAGACCTGATGACCAGTTTCAACTTGATCTGCCCTGGACTCTGCTAGTGGCTTCTGTTGGGGTGAATCCTGACTCCCCCTAATTGCTGTTTCTAAGGTACTGGAACCCTTAGCTAGTGCACTCCCCTTGTCCAAACTTAAGAAGCTGGGACTTAGAAACCATTTGATACATTTTTGCCTGGAGAACTGTTGACAGACCAGGACCAACCTGCCCACCATCTTTAAAAACTTTCAATGTTCGAAGGTTACTCTTGGACCAGGACCAACCTGGTCATAATAGCCAACCCACTTTTGATTGCCGTCCGCCTCAAAACCTTACTTTAGTCCCATTCTAGTGAAACCAGTTGCCCAAGGTTGGCGCTTTGGGCTTTTTGGTACTATTTTTCATTTAAAACTAATTTAAGATCATTGTCATTTTGGTGTCATTTTGTTCATTGAAGCAATCTTTCTTTCTATAAATCTGAATGGGATTTTTATTGTCTTGTGTTTTTGACTTTTCAACAGTTTTGGTACTTCTAAGTTCCATATACATTCTCTTAAGCTAAGCCTGCCTGCTCTCAGCATACCTACCTGGGGTTAAGCTCAGGTTTGAGTTACTGAAACCTTTACAGGATTTAATCAGAATAGTGAAATTATTACTTGTGGTAGCCTACCATCCAACCCAACTAGTAAGCCACTTTCTCACACATTTCAACAAGGGAATCATGGGTGCGTGTAAATTCATGCTAACTTGAATCACAATAGTTGCAACTTTTCAAGAACTTAGGTCTAAAGCAATAGTTTTATAAAACAAGTGTCTCATTTGCTTCACAAGTATAGAGAAGTCAGTCAACTGGAAAGATACCATTGAGCAGAAAACTTGCTACAATAGGTAGAGAAAAAAAAAATACTTATGGGAAATATCTGTGAACACAGCAACAGACTTCGAAAGTGCTTATTGTACACAGCAAGGAAGCTGTACATATGCCCGTTTCGTAGCTGCCTAGGTCTGGTATGTCTCTGTTTTTTTAATATAATGGAATCTTGGTAGCTCTAGTAATAGTCAAAATGTTGCCAATCATTCTTTATTGGGACTGGAGGTTCAGGGGCGTAACACAGGCCCCGCAGCGCCCGCGGCACAGGGGGCCCCAAGCACCAGTGGGCCCCCTCAGCACAGCACTTTGGCTGCAGAGCTCCTGATTGAGCCCAGAGGGGGCCCTTCTACGTGCCTTGCAAGAAGGCCCCCTCAAGATTCGTTACACCAGTGTGGAGGTTTCTACTTTTCCCCTAGCATAGTGCAAGTGAAGACAAAGAGAATACAAAAGCAAATACACTGTCTGACACTTTTTCCAAACTTTTCTTGTCTACAGATGAGCATTTTGCAGATAGAAAATGTTGCAAAATCTATCCATGTGGTTCATAGATACGTACAGACATAGGGCCAGATTTAATAGGGTTTTGCACTGCCCTTGTGCCATGCAAGGTGGTGCAAGGGTGGTGTAAAACCCAAGTGACATTTATCAAGCAACTCAAGGACACTTTGCGTGGCCCTGCATGGCTTGACACATCTAGAGTAATACAAGGCAGCACAAACCACAGCCTTTGCGTTACTCTGCCCTAGGGAGGCGTTCCATGGGTGGAACATGGGTGTTCCCATTCATCCACCTATGGATTTTGGCACATGCCCAGATATACCATTAGTGGTAGACCTGAGAATGTGTAAAAATGCTACAGCACCCCAGGTGAGGTGTAACAAGGAGAAATATCTCTATCTCTCCCCGTTTTTTCTCTACGTATGCTACATTCAGCACACATTGAAAGAGGAAAATGCCTTTAAGGAAGGAAGGTGTCCCTTCTTCACAAAAACAGTCCTGCCTACAACACAGGTGCCCTTGCACCATGACGCTGAAAGGACGGCAATGCGCAGTGTGATGTTAAATCAGGTGCATTGCTGCCCTTTCACTTTCATGCTGCACAGTGCAGCAAGAGGGCTTGCTGCATTACACTGAGCGAAAAAAGTATAAATATGGGTCCTAGCATTTATTAGTCCCTTACAGAAATGATATTAGAATAGTGACATTACACACAAGCAGATACAATATTGCAACAAAGTTTAGTCATCAATTACGTGCACATACATGAAGCTATTAAGGAAAACAGAATGTTGACACTTTCTAGAAATACAAATAGATGATGGGACCTACTTAGAGAAGACTGTAAGCTCCCCAATCAGACAAACATTTGCTGACTAAAACAGCAGTTGTTTTTGTAAAACAGATTATGCTGAAAATCATGATAATTGACTATAATTGACTGCTGTGACTGCTCGTTGTTTTGAGGCTGTCGGAATGATGAATATCCTCAATGTGGTAATTAAAAAGCTCCTTACAGTTTCATTGTTCCTAGAAAGCAAATATGGGCGCGTTCTGCCACCACAAATAGAACAGTCTTACAGTCATGAGACTGAGCTGAACTTATCATCTGATTCCCAAATGCTGATCCAAAGTCATGCCAGTAATCAGGGTGCTAGTTTACCTATTAATTGCCTTGGCTTCTCTACTATAACGATTTCCTAGCATGTACTCTGTGTGTGAACCAGCCCTCTGGAAGTCATACACCAGGGTAGAGTAACGCAGTTGGTGCTTTGTAGCCCTAGGATTTGCTAGTTTGAAGGCAATGTATTGTCATGCATGAGAGAAAAAAATCAATCTTGCAAAGATCATATTTAGGTCTGGTTACAGACAAATGTAGCCTTTGAGAACTCATACAACAAACACAATAAAAACCCAGAGAGGGGTTTTGTATCAGCCTCCTTAAGCCATTTGTTTGTTCAGGTCAGGCACTTCCATCCATTGCTTGAATAAAGTGTCAATCACGTTATGGATCTGCAGAGATGAGAAGTTTAATATCACTGTCAATCTTCTGATATTTAGCTGCGTTAGCCCATCTGTTTTTGTGGCGGCGGTTGGCAAGATGCCTTATTTTGATAGGTAAGATGCGCAGATTTTCATAAGTTGATGCATATTTCATGAAGTTTTGTCTAATTTAGAATATGACCTTTTTTTCTCAGTTAGGCACGAATTCATAAAATAAGCGTTAACTGATGACAACAATAATAATCCCACTCACGCTAACCACAAAAGTTGGGCAGGTGCGCAAACATTTCATTAGACATATGAAGGGTAGAAATGCAGTGCCACCTGTGCAAACACAGGTGGGCACTCCAAGGTTTGCACAGGAACACTGTTTATGATGTGGCAACCATTTTTTGTTGAGTCTATTAAGAAACAATGTATTAAATTTGTTAAATTTTCTTTTTCATAACATCGCAATATTTTGGAAGAATTATCAGAAATCTGTCATTTTGTGCCAAATTGTAGTATGAAGTGTGTCCTTTTGTCAACTGTTGACAAAAGGACATGTTTCATGGGAGAAATATAGAGTGAAAATGCAAAAGGCATGAGCAACAGACGCTCACGTTCCGGCTGTTCACATTATCAATGGATGCTTTCTAGTGGCGGCTCCTCCACTAAGTCGGAGGAGCTTCGCCTCACTGCTTTTTATCCGTGAAATAAAGAAAAAATAAAATGATAGCTCAACGTTATTACCATTTTATTTGTTCCTGCTGCAGCAACGTAGCAAGGGGGGGCAGGTCTGCTCTTATGACAGGAGCAGGGGGAGTGTTGAGTACAATTTGTAAGTGCGAATGAATGTTTGGCCGGCTGTCTCATTGTTTTATATGTAACTTTTGGAGATGATGGCACTGTCTGTTTTTTGCACAAATGTTTTAAATTCAGATTTTAACTTAGCTCTTAATTCTTGTTTTCTTGATCTTTTTTAACTTACACGTTTTTATCTGTATGTGCATTTATGACTTGTTCAGTCGAATAAAGGTTCTTTGATGATGATATTCGATTTTGTTTAACACTCTTCCCATGAATCAATTTTGTTTAAGTGTAAGGGAGAAAATAAGTGAACCAAACAATAGATGGAAGCAAACAGAAATGTAACTTGAGAGGATGCTTGAGTTTATGGGGAAATATGAAAGGCACATGGACTTCTGAAACAAATTAGAGCCATCCATCAATGGTCAATTGCATGGATAATATAACAATGACAGGTAGAAGATATAGGATTACTAATAGTAATACGTTTATAAATAAAGAAAATGCCTACTATATATCGTAATCTACATGAAATAAACAGCAGAAGATTAAAGCATCCCAATAACTGGTTGAACCCTAACCTTTCTCCTAAAATGTGCCTTTATTACCAAAATCCAGAACAGTGAAATTAACCAAAATGGATTGTGCACCTCTCTGTGAAGCTGCTTACAAAATGAATGAATCAATAAAGTAACAAATAAATCCAAAGAGCCCTTGTGAAATGCTACTATACAACTCCGGGCCATATTCATCATTCTTTCATGCAGCGCAGCAAGCTATCTTGCTGCACTGCGCTACCCTGTGGGAAAGGGAAAGGGCAGGAATGTGCCATATTTAACATTATACGGTGCATTCCTGTCCTTTCCTATCGCTTGCACACTTTTGGCTGTTTAGCACCAACGCAGGCACACTTGTGTCATGCTGCAAGGCTGCCTGTGCTGTAGGATTGTGGGGAGGCCTAGCAATTTGACACATTGCCAGGTCTACTACCAATGGAAAATATGGGGATGCACCAAAATCCATGGGTTGATGTGTTGGGAACAACCATGCTTCACCCATGCACAGTGTCCCTGCCACAGAGCAACACAAGGCAGAGTTTTGCGCTGCCTTGAGTTAATCCAAATGTATCAAGCCATGCAGGGCCACGCAACATGGCCTTGCGTGGCTTGATAATTCTCACTCTGGTTTTGCACCACCCCGGGGCCTCCTTGATTGACGCAAGGGCAATGCAAAACTTTGATAAATCAGGCCCTTAATTTCCTACGTTTTTCCTCAGTTCTACCACAAGCATGGAACCAATCCACATATCCACAGTTCATTTACTTATGATATCAAACTAGACAAGCAAATCAATCATAAGATTGAAAGCTTTCTTATTTGTGAAGAAACTCAATAGATCGGGGGACAGACTCGCAGAAGAATCATAGGGCATACAAAGCCTAACGCCACCAGCAGTATATACAATATGGAATTATTTGCCAATTTGACTTCTTAAGGTGAAATGCACTAAAAGGTCACAGTTCTACATGCAAACCACCTGCTTAAAAAAATAAACATAGACTACCTCCAGGATTCACAACCTGGAGGTGACATGACTATTTAATGTGATGACTAAGCTAGCTCGAATTGGTCGATAAACAATGATATCTAGTTTAACCCCTTCGCTGCGGTGGGAATTCCGCCGCAGCGCTGGGGGGTGCGGGGGGGCAGCGCGGTGGCGCTGTGCTCATGACGGAACCACTCCGTCATGAGCCACGGTTGAGCTGTGCTCATGACGGAGCGGTTCCGTCATGACTCCGCCCAGTTGCGTTGTCCCCCCCGCACAGGTGGGGAAACAGCGCCGCGTGGGCGGAGCGGCCGCCAACGGTCGTGGCATGACGGAACCGCTCCGTCATGAGCACACGGCAACCGTGGCTCATGACGGAGCGGTTCCGTCATGAGCGGGGAAGGGGTGAAGGAGAACCAGTATTTGTATATGCTGTCAGCAAATCTGTTGATTGTGAGTATGTCTAGGTGAAAACATTATGTACCTCTAGTGAAGTTGGTGATGGCAAATACTGTATTTGCTATTTCCTCTGGAGAGTCCTTAGCTCTTAAATAGCCCAGTTGCAAGGCGTAAGAGCCATGAATATTTTGACCAGCTGATTAATACTAAAATCTGGGTATTGCACGGGCATTGCACGTTTTTGCACTAATGATTTAATCATGTCCGTGCCCCTCAGTTTCCAAATATGTCAAGTCCTAAAGATACACAACAAATCTAAAGGAGAAAGGAAAGCCAATATATAAATAGTCAACAGGCTTGATCAGTCGTGGCAATGGAAATAATTAGAATTGTTTTAGTATCTAAAGGATGTAGTTACTTTTCAAGCTCACATGGGTGATGAGTGGCTGGAATGAAAGCAGGTAACAGCAGAGAGTGGTTAAGGTGAAATCTTTGGGCATGTATAACATTTAACCCTGAAGGTTACCATTCCCTCATAAAATAGTATATATGGTGAGTACTGCGAGAACGCCTGCCACTCACAGACTTCTTTGTGCTGTTATAGCCATACTAAACACCGCACTGAAGTCAGATGTTTTAGATTGCTGTTGTGTTGAGGATCAATGGTGAAGACATCATCTGAAACAAGAAAAAAATCATATCAGGTTGCAATAGAATGTAGAGAACGACAGGAAGCCTCTTGCCCAAAGATCTCAATGAAGTTGCACAAATAGGTAAAGGTATCTGCATTTCCTCACACTGAAGGCAAGCAGAAGAAATTACACTTACAATACCGATAAATACCGCTGACCCTAACAGAATCATTTTTCAACCGGGTGTACCTATACCTATTTCCTCTTATGACTAATGCCACCCATAGGGTCTACCATTTCAGCTGAAAGTGCAGAACCTAACACCATGACCTCATAATCGCTAAATGTACAACTCAAGGTTGTTTGGCAATGGGTGAAGTAACCTGTCCTCCTCCTGTGACACAACGATTTTCCTCTATTGAGAGCAAGGCAATAGTGCTCAAAATTCTGCTAAGCCAGTATGAATCTCAGAATCATGATTCATTTGAAATTGATGGAAGTGTGAAGCAGATCTCATGCCCAAGGAGCACGTGATGTATCTTCTATACATTCTCTCTTCCTGGAACACTTCATTTTTGTAACATTCAATGAGGTTTACACATGGCAATAACTCCTTTGCTCAAATGTGGTAAGAGCTATCTAGACAGCAAAAATATCATGCTTTTTTGAGACGTAGCTCTTATAAATTTGTATTCTTCCATTTAATATAGTATGCCAGCACCGGATCCCCATAAATAAATTATACCTTGTTACAATTACAATTGTTTTTATTGCTCACTCTTTGTTTTAATAGGTATTGTTTGTAACTGCTCTGTGCACTTTTATGGTTCTATTGAGCCAAAAAAAGTTTATTGATTGATTGAAATAAATGATATTGATCGTTCTAAATCATCAGAAGCAAGTGAACAAATAAGACCTTAATTAGAGATTGGTGGATGAGTTCTCCATCAGAAATGTTACTGAAATCTTATCCGCCTATTAAAAGTGCACGAGGATATAATGAACTTGTAATAAGGTGGAATGGGATTTCCCACACGTTTGTTACTGTGTACACGTCGGCCAAAGTCTAAATCAGGCCAATAATCTCTTTGCTCTTTTCTGCATCAGGCTAAATTCAAATATCTGAGGCTAAGGTTTAACGGAGCAGGCACTAAGGCATTTGTTTTAGTGGTTGCTATATGTTTTCAAGGGGTATAAAGAAGCAACATTGGGCATTTACTAAATTCACGCGAATAGCAGGGAATGAATTACTGATCAGGATTGTTGCTCTAGCACATCCTGTTAACTGAAATCTGGAGGTATCACTAAGCAGTCGCGGCCGACATGGCTCACGGGTGCGGTGGCGGGTGCGGGGTCTCGCGAGGTGGGGGGACGGGCTAGGGGAGGGGGGATCGAAAGGGCAGGGGGGTGGGGGTTCAATAGTAAAAACATTAAAACACACCTTTCTGTTGGCCCGCGTCCCGCGTTTTCACTGCTCAGTCTGCTCTTTCATTCCTGCCTCTGGCAGGAACAGGAAGCAGGCAGCCTCCCTTCCCTCCCCTAAGCCAATCACAACGCTTCAGTGGAAGGATGTGATTGGTCGGGCGCCACCTAGCCAGGGGCTGTAGGTGATTTCACGTTCTCCATGTAGGCTGAAATGCAGCTTGCATGGAGAAGAGCAGAGTGCGCATGACTTTTTTGGCTGGCCCGAGAGGGCTAACCAAACCAGTCATGCATACTCACGAGTGGGCAAACCACTCCTGCCCTGCCTGGGCAGCTCCACCCACCCACCCGCCCGCAATGCGGAAAGAAACACAGAATGGTAATAACCAAAACTCATTACCATTTTATATTATGGCTTTCTCGCACTGCGAGGAAGCAGTGGAGCAACGCTCCTCTGCCCTAGTGGAGGAGCCACCCCAGTCACAAAGGTGACTTGACTAAATAATTTTTTAGATGGTCTACATATAGGGCCAGAATGTGTGCTCTTTTAATCTTACTTCAACTCATTTAGTTCATCTGGTTATTTTAAGTATGATGACATTGAATTTTACCCATGTAATAGTGGGTATGTTATTATTGCTTTATGTGTCTAAATTACTAAATATAAGCTAACTTGTGCAGTGTCATCCAGAGCTGGATGAGTGTACCCAACTGTACACACCTCTCTCAAACCAGTTTAGCAGCATAGATGACAATGCCAGTGGTGTAATGGAACTTGAGGGGGCCCCCATGCAAGGTCAGTGGAGGCCCCCCCCTCTGTACCCAACCAGGATCTCTCAGGTCAGGGTACTGTGCTGAGGGGGCCTTTGTTACGCCACTGGACAACGACTCTTGATATTTGTACAATGATATAACATCAGCACTTCTCTGCATAGTCTCATAGTAAACCAATTCTCATGCATGTACATTTACAGTCCATGTCAGGAGAATGGCTAATATGCATGTCTCACTTGCTTTTGAGGAAATATAGCTGTTAAAGCCTTTTTAATGCTGACTGAGCACCCTGAGCTTCAACAGATCTATAGGGGGTATTTTATTTATTTCATAGAGAACTCACAGTTAGGTCTTACACAAAAGCACTCATTATGCCCATCTTGTATGTGTCATTACATGCATCTGGTTATCTGAAAGAGTAAAAATATATTTTGGTTCTTTGTCATTCAAACATGATATTAACATTCCCTTTAGCTAGAACAGCAAATATTCTAGCAGTGCATGTTGCTGTACCCTTTGTGTCCTAGATAGTCATTCAGGGATCTTATCTGAATGTGTCCACAACAATCGTATGGTATGGCTATTTGTACAGCACTTACTACTGCTGATGACTGGTAGCATGCTAGGCTATATTAAACCCAGTACTATTGCTTTAGGCATGCATAAAGGTAAATGTCATGCTGTTTTCATGCCTATTGAAATTTGAATTTCAAACAAATGTACTGTGCAATTCCTTATGTATTGATGTTAAAGTTGAGTATTTTGAGTTCTGTGGAAATCTTCAACCTATTAAGAGCTTTGACATTATTTTTTTTTGTACAGTATTATGTTGGCATGTATATAGCGCTTACGACACCTCAAGGCATGCTGAATTCGCGAAGCACTTTGCAGATGGGTAGCACACTAATCCATGAGGTACTTACCTAATTAGAGGCATGTCGTGCAAATTGGTTTACAATTCGGCAGGCTGTTTATCACACAGCTGTCAAATACATTGTTAGAGGCTTTTCATGCAATTTGGTATGCAATCTGTTATATAAAGCTGTCACAAACCTCCATGGAGTCTGTCACATAAGGAGTTATTTGGTGATTTTGGTTGTGAAGAAATCATGTAAACAGTCATGCAAGTATATAGCTACTTTCTGAAAATAATGGTACAAATCTAATATTATATGCCATTACCCTAGAAGTGACAGAATCCCAGCTTCAGGAGTGACAGAGCAGAAGCGCATGCTATGCACTGGTTAGAGTCAGTCAGATAAGGGCTCATTGGACCCACCCAAATGAGTCTTAGGGATTATTTACCTATCACTAGATGTAACACAGGTATATATATTGTTGAAAAGTCTGCACATTTCAAGGCTCTTTCTGGATTGCTTATATGGATATTTTCTCGTATGGTTTTCAGATGGCGGATATTATATTGGGAGTTGTGTGGACTGATAATGCAGATGCCGTGGTTGTCGCCCTGGATCCTCCAAGGCCCTAATAGGTGTAACCAGGGAGTCATTTTTAGGAGTCCCTCTTTATCCCAGGTGCCTTTAATTAAGGGACACACCGGCAATAAGATACCATGTGAAAACAAATGTGAAGAAAAAAGTTTCAGCACTGTCACATAGCCTACCTGTTAAGATACGTCTGCTAACCAATGACAAGCCATCTTACTAGCCATTTCAGGAAACTACAATAATCAGGTCAGAAACGTTTTTTAAGATTTAGCTAACAAAAGTGGCCATCTTTGATGGAGTAAGTTCAAAACATAACACATATACGGGCCTTTTACAACAGCACTTCAACTTTCACGCAACACAATCTAAGGATCTTCAACATAAATGCGTTTGAGCAAAATAACACTTTTCAATTGCATATTCAAACAATAGAACACAGAAAAACAGATTTAGCAACCATAGGAGATTATGGTTGTTCTTTTTGTAGAGACTTCAGACACACATAGGTATCAATTCAACATGGGGGGGGGGGGGTGAGGAAGAAGATAAATCACAGAAGATGTTGAAAGCAAAATTAGGTCATCCTTGTAAGAAAACCAAGGAGCAGATTTATAACGGACATGCGCCACTTTTACGCCACCGTTGCGTCACTTTTGTGACGCAGCGGCGGCGTAAACCCTGCGCCATGTTGCGCCCCATTTACAACTTGACGCATCTAAGGAGATGCGTCACGTTGTAAAGCTTGTGCCACATGTGGGCGTACCTGCACAGGGGGGGGGGGCGTTCCGGCGCAGGAACGCCTCCGAAAAGTGGCTGAGCGAAATCTACAAGATTTCACTCAGTCACTTTTCCGGCCATGCTGCGTCAAAACCCTGCGCCTGCTTGAAGCAGGCGTAAGGATTGACGCAGCATTGTAATTATAGGGCACCCCCAAGCTTTGCTGGAGCTGCGTCGCGCTTGCGACGCAACTCCAGCAATGCGCCAACCTTCCGCCATCAGATGCGTCACGCATCTGTTTATCCTTGCGCCACGATGCACTGCATTGTAAATGCGGCGCATCTATTGTGGCGCAAGGGTAAACTTTCGTGACGCATCTTCCCTGGCGCATTCCATGCTGATTTGCAGGGATGCGCCAGGGAACATAAATCTGCCCCCAAGTTTTCAAACTTGAAACAATAGATCAGGCTTGCCAATCACAAAGGCCATTTTAGCAAATTCCAAAACTCAGGTCAGAAATATTTCTTGCAAACTCATTTAAAGATGTAAATTCAAAGAAACCACATGTTCTCAAAGGTCTTATGCAAAAGCGAAACCCTTTTGACACAGGACATTTGTCAACATGTACAACTAAAAAAGAACTTTCACAATACCCAATCAGCTACATTAACACCAAAAAACATAATTTGCCCAAATAAACACTTTTCACATGCAAGATCCCAAAATATTATACCGATAACTGAAAAATATAATTGCTGTTTTTTGAAGTGAAACTGGCAAAAACATGCATATTTACTCACTAAATAATTGGGGTGGGGTAAGCAGGTCGTGGGGAAATCTCTACAGAGGTTTGAATGCAAAATGAGGAAAAACGGGGCCAGCTTTACAACAAAGCCAGGTTTTTCGAATATGAAACAGTGGAGCATGTTTGCCAGTCATGAGCCAACCCGGTGACAATCTCAGAAAAAACTGCAAAGCTCAGACCATCATCCGTTCTTTAGGAAGCCATGTATCTTACAACTGTGACCACCAATCAAGAAGCAGGTTCAAAACATAGCACACGCAAGGAAATGTTTTGCAGCAGAACACACTTTAAAAAAAAGCATTTGTCACCATTTAGATTGAAAAAAAGATTTTCAACTTTCACTCAATACAATCAGCATCATTTACATCAAAAAGTGAATTTGAACAAAATAACAATTTTGGAAATGCAAAATCTAATAATGTTACACAGAAATGTGTATTTAGCTGTCAAAGGAAATGTATGACCTTTACCAGAAAAAAAGTGCACATCATCACAGGGATCTCTCACATTCAACTTAGGATCATAGAAAATGCACAATGTTCTCATCAGTGATGTTATTTCAGATGTCACAAGTGAGGTTATCAATAATGTTATAGAAACTTTCTTGAGTGATGGAATATGTGAGGTCATAAGCAGTTCATGGTGAAAGAATGACTTATAGTTTCTTCAGTTAGCTACAACTGGTGAATTTCAGTGGTGATTTTTTCACCTCACTGTAACATCACTTTAACCATATATTTTTAAGTGAATCTCTATTTTTTGAACTAATTAAGTAAGATTTTATTACCATATGTAAATATGCCAGCCCCCGCCACTTACCAGCTTTAGCCTTGAATGGGCTGGGGTTAGCTACCCTGTGCCCAGACACTTGTGGGTAGCCAACTTCCATCAGGTATGCCAGAGCCCAACCCCCCTAACTATAACTTGGTTGCACTTGGGTAGTTTTAGTATGTATATAGATACTGGGTAACCATATATGGGTATCCCTATTACTCCTTGGCAGTTGCCACTGGGTGGGTTTAGTGAGGGTATAACCACTGGATAATTAATATACACAGGAAACTGAGAAATACAAGAGTAGAGAGGATTTTTTGGTTCGCTAATTACTTTGGCCCCATTCTGAGTATCTTCACAAACCGTTTCCCAAATATGTGTAATCAACCTAAGCTCCTTCATGGAAATTTTCGAAGTTATTTGACAAGCGAGTGAAACAAAAGGGTGAGGTCCCAAATGTGTTTTCCCCATTCATTTTTCCATGGGAACTTTACACACCTCTACAGCCAAACGAGCTGAACAGAATTACACCTAATTTACCAGTGAGATAGAACTTGGTCCAGAAAATGTAGTTTATGTGGTCTGGTGTATTTCAGGGCAGAAGTTTTTGAGAAATTAATGTACACATATTTCATGCAGCAGAAGCTCTGTAGAGCCAAAAGAATTCTGGATAAGATCTTATTGGCTGTCACCACATCAACAAAGATCTGGTGGCTGCCATTTTAGGACTAAGGAACTTAGTCCTCTGTCCTCTGAAAAAAAGAAAAAACAACATACAGGGTGGAAAGATGGGTATACCTTTCCCTCCTAGGCCTGGTGGGGGCATCCAAAAAGGACCCGTGTTGGACCCAGCCCTTTTTGCAGGGT
Source organism: Triturus cristatus (assembly GCF_964204655.1). NCBI lineage: Eukaryota > Metazoa > Chordata > Amphibia > Caudata > Salamandridae > Triturus > Triturus cristatus. The sequence goes on from NC_140588.1 coordinate 116,748,726, forward strand.
ATCCCCAAATGTTTTGCCTTTTTCCTCCTATTTTTCTGACACTCTTTTTGTTGGTTTTAGAACTCTGGCACTTTACCACTGCTAATCAGTTATAAAGTGAATGTGCTATCTACTTTAAACATGGTATGACTGGTTTAAACCTGTTTAGCATATTTAATTTACTTGTAAGCTCTTTGTACAGTGGTAGCCCATATACCCAGGACCTGCAAATTAAATTCTACTAGTGGGCCTGCAGCGTTGTGTGTGCCACCCCCAGAAGAAGCCTTGCAAACCTGTCTCAGGCCTGCCACCACGGGGCCTGTGTGCACAGTTTACTGTCACATTGGCATGGTATTTAAAGTTTCTTGCCAAGCCTGAAACTACCATTTTACTACATAAAGGTCACCCCTAAGGTAGACCCTAGGTAGCCCTATGGGCAGGGTGCTGTGTAGGTAAAAGATAGGACATGTGCCTTTATTGTGTGGAATGCCCTGCTAGTGACAAACAGCCTATGTGGTTTCTCACTTCTGTGAGGCCTACTCCTCTCATAGACTAGCACTGGCAATTCCCTTCTAGGTAATTAAGTGTAATTCCTGACTTGAAAGGAGTAGCATTGCAATATTTTGTATGTTTGGAATAGTGGGATAAATCTACTTTCATTATGTGGGTGAATATTACATAATTTAGAAATGCCACTCTTAGAAAATTGTCATTTCTCTGTGATTATGACTCTATGTGCTGCAGCCTGACTTTAATCCATGCCTGCACCTGGTTGACAGCTATAACTTCTGCATACTTTCCAGACAGCCATCACACAGCGAGGGTTGGGTGTAAGATGGTTACATCTGCATCTGGCCTGGGAGAGAGGGAAGCGGGGCGTGGGGCACACTTACATTTGTTTAGGCTGTGTCCTGCCCTCACACAGGTAGTTCTTATATATTTTATTGGGCAGGGTGCATGTGACTTGCCTTCCCATGCCTCAGTGAGGTCCCGGGGAACTCATCCTGCAAGGCTGAGTATAGAGCCCCCTACCGTGCCTCATTGAGGCCCTGGGCACCCCATTCCCCTGGGCAGAGTATATAATCGTGGAAGGGGCATGTGACCATCCTTCCCTTGCTTCACTGAGACCCCAGGGAATCCATTTCCCTGGGGCTTGAATTGAAGTTTTTTGAAGGGGGTTTGGCGCCCCTACCTGAGCCCTTGATTTGCCCCAGGAACTTCATGCCCCTGAGACTGATAGAGTTGCAGTGTCCCAGAGTCCCCATCCCCAGGACACTGTAGTTCTCTGCCCGGGAGAGTGAGGGCGTACCCTGCCCACACTCTCCCAGGCAGGAAATACTCTTTTGCTCTTAACGAGGCAGGAGCAGATGAAAATGGTGGGAACAAAGTTACTGAGCCGGCTCCTGCCAGCAACACTTGGGGCTCTCCCCAAAGCCTCCAACTTAAAACAAATATAGAAGAAGAAATGGTGGGAGGCCCGGGTGGGCACCTATTTATTAATTTTTTTTATGGAAAAAAGAATCATAAATGAGCGGCAGGAGATACTCATTTATTATTCATTGCTCCAGCAAGGGGTACCCCATAATGCCCTGTGCGGGCTTTTTAGTCATATTTTTCAGATCTTGGTGGTGCCAGTAGAAAGGGCAGGGGTATCACCAAGATTTTGTTTAAATGTTCTGGAGGGCTGCTGGGAGCACAAAAGTACCCCCCAGCAAATAAGGAACGCGTTACTTACCTGTAACTGCGGTTATCCAGTATTGGTATCTTTCATAGATTCACATGCCTGAATCATTCCCCGTCGTCGGGAATGGGAGTCACCGGTAAATAACAAAGTAATGTCCAGAAGACATAAGACAGCCATAGGCCTCAGAGGCCTTAGCTTAGTAAGCTATCCACGTCCTTATGTAAAAAGGACCAAATTTTGGCCAGAGCCAATCAGCTAACACCACCCTCTAGAACCTTCCTGGTAGGAGCTCTAGTCCCTCAGATTTTCGTGAGCACAGTGCTAAGCAGCTGTATACTGAGAGATCCGAGAGAGCCCTTCCAGGGGAGGCGGGTGGGTTGCATGTGAATCTATGAAAGATACCAATACTGGATAACCGCAGTTACAGGTAAGTAACGCGTTCCTTATCCAGTATTAGGGTATCTTTCATAGATTCACATGCCTGAATCAGAGTAGCAAGCAGTGAAAAAAGCACATTTCGAAAGATATGGATAACATACAGGTATTAGATAACCACATCTATCTGAGATAAACAACAGTGCTACTGTAAAGCAATGAATAAGTAATGCATACATTATAGTGCGAAATGTGCATAAACTCAGGATGGTGGGATGAAAGAAAGGGCTCACCTCTATTTAAAAAGATGACGTAGTACCGCTTGGCCCACTGACGCATCCTTCATGATCTCCGCATCCAGGCAGTAATGCTTGGTGAAGGTATACGGCGTCTTCCATGTGGCCGCTCTACAAATGTCCACAATGGGCACCCCAGCAAAAAGAGCCATGGAAGTAGACATGGCCCTTGTGGAGTGGGCACGGACCGTTGTTCTCAACGGACGTCCTGCCTGTTGGTGACAGAAAGAAATGGCCGAAGAAATCCAGCGGGAAATGCTCTGTTTTGTGAGCGGAAGCCCTCTTCGAGGTCTGCTGTAGGCTATGAATAGCTGATTTGATTTACGAAAAGATTTCGTTCTCTCAATGTAAAATTTCAAGCAACGCTGAATGTCTAGTGAATGTAGAGTTCGTTCCGCCACTGTTTGTGGATTTGGGAAGAATGATTGTAAAACAATAGGTTCGTTGAGGTGGAAGTGAGATGGAACCTTGGGAATGAAAGCTGGATTTGTGCGGAGAAGGACTCTAACCTTTTTGAATTGCAGGAATGGGTCCTGGATAGAGAATGCTTGGAGCTCTCCCACTCGCCTTGCCGAGGTAAGAGCTAGTAGAAGTGCCACCTTCCAGGAAACAAATTTAAGGTCAGCTCTGTGGATGGGCTCAAACGGGTGCTTCATTAGTTGAGCTAGAACTATGTTAAGGTGCCAGGCCGGTGGAACAGGCTTTACTGGAGGGAATGTGCGAAACAGTCCTTTCATGAATTGCTTTATGAGTCTATGAGACCATAAAGAGGGGCCGGAAGAAGATCTTCTGAAACGTGAGATTGCAGCTAGGTGAACTTTAATGGAGGCATGAGCAAGACCAGATTCTGCCAGATGTAAAAGGTAGGGTAAGACTTGTCCTGGGGTGGAAGAGAAAGGATGCAACTTATTCGTCTTACACCAGATACAGAATCTTTTCCACTTGAGTGAGTAGGTCTTGTTGGTACTATCTGCTCGAGCCCGAGCTAGAATTCGTCTGCAGTCTGGAGGAATGTCTAGGCCCCGAAACTCTCTGAACTCAGGAGCCAAGCTGATAACCTGAGAGAGGCTAGATCCGGATGTTGAATCTGCTGATCGCTGAGCGTCAGAAGAGATGGAAACGTTTTCAGCCTGATCGGAGGTTCCTGGGAGAGGAGGTGAAGTTCCGAGAACCAGTGTTGGCGTGGCCAAGCTGGGGCTATCAATATCAAAGTGCAAGGTTCCGCCTTCATCTTCCGTAGTACCCTGGGGATCAGGGGAAATGGCGGAAAGGCGTATGCAAAGACGTTGCACCATGCTATCGAAAAGGCATTCCCCAGGGATCCTGGTTGGGGATGCCAGCTTGCAAAGTATTGGCATTTGGCGTTGCGTTGGGTGGCGAATAGGTCCAGCTGAGGTGTGCCCCATTGGGCGAAGATATTGTTGAGGACCTGCTGATCCAGTTCCCACTCGTGGCACGCTGCCTGCCTCCTGCTTAGATAATCTGCCAACACATTGTGGGTGCCTGGAACATAATCTGCTCGGAGAGAGATGTTGTGGCGGAGCAGCCAGTTCCAGATTTTCTGCGATTCGCGCGAAAGTGTCAGTGAACGAGTCCCTCCCTGCTTGTTCAGGTAGTGCATTGTCGTGGTGTTGTCTGTCCGGACAAGCACTACTGAGTTCTTTATCCTCGGGAGGAAAGCCACTAGAGCTAGGTAGACTGCTCGGAGCTCTAAAAGGTTGATATGAAGCATTTTCTCCGAAAGGGACCACTTTCCGCTTATCTGGAGCTCCTGAAGGAAAGCTCCCCAGCCTTCCAAGGAGGCGTCCGTGGTGATTATATGAGGAGTAGCAGGAAGCAAGAAAGGCAAGCCTTGCGAAAGGTTCTTGGGGCGAACCCACCATTGCAGAGCCTGTTTGATCGCCGGGGTTACTTGGATGACGTCGTCGAAAGACCCTGTACACTGGATCCACTGGTTCGACAGAGCCTCTTGTAGGGGTCGCATCCGTAAGCGGCAATGTGGGATTAATAGAATGCAGGAGGACATCATCCCGAGGAGGGATTTGAAGAGGCGCACCGAGAGTGTCTTTCTTGTCATTACCTGGAGTGCCAGAGATTGAAGTTTGTCCTGGCGTTCCTGTGACGGGAATGCTTTCCTGTGGATGGTGTCTAGTGTGGCTCCCAAAAATTGCATGCATTGGGATGGTTGCAGGACAGATTTGTCGTGGTTGAGAGTGAGCCCCAGTGACTCGAAGAGTGTCAGACAAGCGTTGGAAGATCTTATCACGCCTTCTTGTGATGGGGACTTGATAAGCCAGTCGTCTAAATACGGGAAGACTTGGTGGTGGAAACGGCGTAGGTACGCCGCCACTGGTGCTAGGCATTTGGTGAAAATGCGTGGCGCCGATTTGAGCCCAAATGGCAGAACCCGAAACTGGTAATGCCTGCCCGCCACCATGAAACGCAGGAACTTCTTGTGGTTGCGGTGTATTGGGACATGAAAATAGTCGTCCTGAAGGTCCACCGACACCATGTAGTCGTTTGCGTTGAGTAAATGCAAAACCTCCTGTATGGTAATCATTCGAAACGACTGTTTTTTCAGAAATTTGTTGAGATTTCTGAGGTCCAATATGGGTCTCCATTTTTTCTCTTTCTTTCGGATGAGAAAGAAATGGGAGTAGAACCCTCTCCCTCGTTGGCTTAGGGGAACTTTCTCTATAGCTCCCTTTAGAAGCATAATCTTTATTTCTTGGAGTAATGGGCGTAGGTTTTTGTGAGCCCTTTGGCGGGGAGGAGTTTGAGGAGGAATTTGTATGAATTCCAGGGAATGGCCGAATTGTATTAATTGGAGGACCCATCGGTCCATAGTTATCGTTTGCCAATTTTTGAGAAAATGGGAGATTTTTCCGCCAATCTTGTAGGGTGGAGACAAGTTTGTGACCGGCTGCATCTGGAAGTCATTGCCGCCGCGCGGCACCCTTTTGTCTTCCTCCTCTGTTACGAAAGGAAGTTTTGTGGTAAGACGACTGTTGTCGCTGCTGAGATTGTGGACGGTACTGCTGGGAAGAGGAGAAAGAGGAACGCTGTTGAAAGTCTCCTCTGGAGGAAGTCTGACCTCTTCCTCTGGACCCACGAAAGGAAGGGTTCCGAGATTGCAGAGACCCCAGGGCTCTGGCAGTATCTGTATCTTTTTTGATACCTTGCAATGCCTCGTCAATAAGAGGACCGAATAGAAGCTGGCCATCATAAGGCATGTCCAGGACTTTTGTCTGGACCTCCGGCCTGAAAGAAGTTGCCTTGAGCCAACCCTGGCGCCGGAGAACAGCCGCACCAGCCAGCTGTCTAAAACCTGTGGAAGCAATATCCATTGCACAGTCTATCAGTTCCGTGGCAGATCGTTCACCCTCCAACAGAATCTTCCTTGCCTCTTCTTTTAAGTCAGAAGGCAAATCCGCTAGATATGGGGCAATGTCCGCCCACATTTGTCGGTTGTACCGTCCCAATAGTGCAGTAGCGTTGGAGGCACGCACTGTCAAGGCTGACATAGAGGAGAAACGTTTCCCTATGTTATCCATACGTCGCCCTTCTTTATCCGGCGGAGCTGTCAACAGCGCAGCTGGGTTGTTTGCCCTCCTCTGCGCAGCCTGAGTGATAACCGAGTCCGGCTTTGGATGGCCTGTAAGACAAACCGGAGCCGTGTCCGGAGCTTTATATTTCTTTCCAGGCGTGGTAGAACCGGTGGCACTGATGAAGGGTTCTGCATTATCTTTATGCCCTGGTCCCAAATATAATCAATTATCGGAATTGCCCGGACGGACTTCTTGAAGGGTTCCTTAAAGTCATATAAGAAACAGTCTTGTTGATGCGAAGGCATCGGGATCTGGAAGCGCTGGGCCGCTCTTTCAATGATGTTGTGGAAACCGCCGATGTCGTCGGGCGGTGAGTCGGCTGTGGTAGGGACAGGCGAAACAGGAGCCGGAAGGATGTAATCGTCCCATTCATCTTGTTGGGATTGGACGTCCTGGAGTTCTCCTTCCTCAGGTTCCTCCTCCTCCTCCTCGTCGTCCGTGGTGGGCCGAGGCGGAGGTGCCGTCCTCTCCAAAAGCAGTGGAGGCGGTCGTGGCCGTGGAGTGGAAGGCCCCGCAGGCATCGGTGGAGGTGCCGGAGTCGGAAAACGTTGCTTATAGTCCGTTATTAAGAGCTGAAGGTCTGTGACCAAGGCTGCCGGTAGACACACCATGGAAGGTGGAGGCGGCATGCATTCTTGATGAGGAACCTCCTCATAGTCCTGGGGATTGTCTTCGTAATCCGAGACATCCTGGTACTTTACATGGAGCTGTGATGGACTAGTCGCCGCAGGAAAGAGACTAGCGTCGTCCGAATCCTCCTCTTCAAAGAGGCGAGTGGGAGGCAAGGTTGAGACCTTACTGGGCGAAGTGAGGGCCGGAGTTAATGCACGCTTGGTTATTTGTACATGCACAAATGTACCCTGGTCGTCCGTGTCCATACCCCTCAAGGGGCTCGATGGTATAGCTGTAACCGACGTTACAGGTATCAATGCCGTCGACGAGATCGTCGTCGGGGTCGTCGTCAACGACGAGGATGATGAAGACGGTCTCCTCGTCGACGATGACGGCGACGATGACGTCGACGACGGCGTCAACGGTGATATTCTCGTCGACGGTACCCTCGTCGTCGACGGTGTCTTCGTCGACGGTGTCTTCGTCGTCGGTGTCTTCATCGACGATGTTGTCGTCGACGATGATGAAGCTCTCGTCGACGGTGTCGTCGTCGACCCTCCCGTCGACAGCTTACTCGACGACGACTTTTTTATGGCTAACGTCGACGGAATTGTCTTGCCTGCCGTCGACGATGGAGTTGTCGTCGTCGAGGACATGGAATGGGATGTCATCGTCGATAGAGTCGTCGTCGACGATGTAACTGAAATCGCTGTCGATGGAGATTTTCTCGTCGACGCTACTGTCGACATTGTCGTCGACGAGGTGGCAATAGGCTTTTTGAAGGTGTGGGGCATCACCTTAGGAGACGAGCTCCCTGGAACAGGCGAATCCTGGACCTCTGAAGACTTTTTCTGCGTCTTCTTTTGAGGTGGCTGCGACGAAGGGCCCGGCGATGCCACCCTTGGTCTTTTAGATGAGGAGTGAGACGCAACTGAGGAACTCTCACTCTCCTCAGAGGACACCACATCCTCCTTGTCCTTTAGCCTTTGCAGCCAGATTAAAAGGCGCCCCTCTCGGTCTTTCAAGGTCTTAGAAGAGAAAGTCCGACATACCTTGCAGTCCTTAGAACTGTGACTGGGATAGAGGCAATACAAGCAGTCCTTGTGTTGGTCGTCGATATGTAGCCTCTTCTTTCCGCAAGAGGCGCAGGGCCTGAATAAACCCTTCTTAGGTGTATCAGCCATGCTGAAAATCCAGAAAGTTGAGAAGAAATACTGTCAAATCCAAAGAAATGAGCAGAGCTCAGTGGAGACTCCCTTAGCACGACGTGCGGTAGAAAATCTGAGGGACTAGAGCTCCTACCAGGAAGGTTCTAGAGGGTGGTGTTAGCTGATTGGCTCTGGCCAAAATGTGGTCCTTTTTACATAAGGACGTGGATAGCTTACTAAGCTAAGGCCTCTGAGGCCTATGGCTGTCTTATGTCTTCTGGACATTACTTTGTTATTTACCGGTGACTCCCATTCCCGACGACGGGGAATGATTCAGGCATGTGAATCTATGAAAGATACCCTAATACTGGATAATAATAATAATAGTAACCTGTAAGTCCTGAAAATTGTTTTAAAAAGGCTCAAAGAAATATAAATGTTTATATTTTTCAAATATGTTGTGTCAATCACTATTATTATAAACACTGCAATGTTTTATGTTATATAACATACATTTGATTATAGTTAGTGGAGCGTTTTTGACCAAGTTCAAAGGTCATTTCTATATGTGTTGATCTTCTGACCCTTTGATAAAGCCAATAGGCCATCTGCTTTTTATATTTTAGTGTTTTGACCCTTGACATAGCCAGTAGATCTGCTTTACTTTAATGTCACCCACCAGGTTGTCATGCACTGCTAATTGTCACTTATCATGATAAATGTGGGCTAAGGGGTGAACCTGAGTAAATCTTTGGTATGGACAATGGACTTACACACTCACTAAAACAAACGGGGATATGTAACTTGCGTACTGATTTTGCCATCATGAATGATACATTTTAACTATGCCACCTCAAAAATACAATTGCAGCATCTATACTAGGAAGTATTCATGTTTCGTATGCCGAGCCTGATCACATGGTCACAAAAACCCACTGCGAGACCAAGCTTTGGCTAGATACTGAACAAGTGCTGGTGACGCTAAACTGGTGCTCATATAAAGTGCTCTGATACCTTCGGGTTGAGTTCGCACTATATAAAACTCAAAAATGAAAAAATAGAAAACTACAGTTACATGTATGGGGCCCAGAACAATTTGCTATTTGAGTGGCATGAATGTCGGACATGCCTGAAACATTTAGACTACCAATTTTGTTAGAGTGGATGGACATATTCTTCAGGCATGGGCATGGTATGTTGTAAACACACACTAGGAGGAGGAATACATTGGAAAAGCTGTTCACTGTGCACATGTCAAGATTAGATGTGCTGTTGACAATTGGTAGTATTGTCTAGCATATGCTTTACACCCCAACCACACGTGTCTTGCTCAAATTTAGGCTTGGTTAAATATACTGTGTCAGGAAAATCATAGGGGTCCAGAGGAAACCAAGGAAAAAGGCTGTAACAGTGAGCCAGTAAAACCAGCTCCCTGCAAAGTTCATCAACTTTGAGACCGGGATGCCTTCCCTACAAAAAGCACTCCAGGTAGCAAGGGCTCACCACCAGGAGCAAAACAAGACCAAGATCATGCAAAAAAGCCGTTCAAGTCTCGAGATAGCTGCATGAGAAGGATCTTCACTCTTGACTCCCAGAGATTCCAGAGCATGAGGAGCTCTTCTGCCCAACTCATTTAACCCCCTGGTGGGCCAGGGCCTGGGGGCTCGCTGCAAGGAGAATTCCTGTTTTCATGCCTGTTGGGGGAGTGCATGAGGCCCCCTCCCTAGCAATCCAGGGGCTTGCGGGACCCCATCTCCAGGCTAATTATATCATTGAGGGCCCAGGACCCCAGCTCCAGGCCTGGGACTCCAACTTCAGGCATCCGAGCCATCGTGCTCCCACTGCAGGGAGAGAGAGAAGGGAGGGGCCCAGGACCCCATCCCTGCACCCGGAGATGGAAGGATGTGGAGGAGTCCAGCCATGCTCCCCCCAGACGTGGCTGGACTGCCTACTTCCATGCCCGTGAGTGGGGGGAGCTGGAGACCGGCACAAGCCACAGCGCCTTGTCCCCAGGCTCTTGCTGCAGCACATAGGAGTACTGTGCGAGAGAGGAGCCGGAGGGGTCACATGTCATAGTTCCCAAGCACTAAGGCAGCATAGGTTTGATTCAACTTCACGCCTCTTTCTTCCACCCCTTCCACTTCCTTTCACTTTATCTCAAATTTCCAAGTTCTATTTCATGTCACTGTGTTTTACTATCTTTCTGTTCCTCCTACCTAATCCATTTTGTACCTTTCTCGCTCATGCCATGGCTCAAGTTTGGTGTTAAAAACAGACAATGGCATAGCAAGGGTGACAGAAGCCAATAGGCACCGGTCCACTGTTTGGATAGTAAAATACAGCCAATGTATAGGCACAGTGAGTGCCTAAAACCCTAGGTCGCTTGATAACTATGGGTCTGAAAATAGGTTGGAGTCCCCAAAGGTGAGTGTTGGTGTTAAACTCAAGCACAAATGAAACAGTGAAAGCTCTCCGGGTCAGCTCCATTGGCTGCCCTTCTAGCTATGCTCCTATCTGGTAGCCTGTGGTTGACACCGAGTGGTGGATTTGAGCACCAGAACCCTGCACAAACCATTGACACTCAGATAGGCTTTTCTTCTCTGCCATATGCCCTTCTTATCCCTCCTCCTCAGCTTCTAGGTTCATAAAGAGGCCCAAGGCAGGACTGTCAGGCTTTAACCCAGAGTCACTCTTCACAAAGGCGAGCCAGCCTGGTGTCATGAATGATTTTGATGGAATTTGAGAACATGTCTTGTGTTTGACCCCCATGAATAAGAACCGTTGTGTGTAGTTTTGTGCTGAGAGCATGGCAGACGTGAATTAAATGTTTACTCTTTTATTTATGAGTAGATAAAACCACAGAAACAACAAACAAATAATTTTCTGCATTTTAGGATACACCAGAAAAGACATCAGCCCTAGGAAGAGGCCCTCCATCAGTTAATTTCCTGTTTTGACAAAGACACTAAAGCATTTTGAATCCAGACACAGTTCCACAAATGCACATTATCTCACCAGGGAATGCACCTCATTCTGCTAAAAGAAAGTGTCTCATGTCTGTAATGTTGTTAAATGTCAGAATTTTTTCCAACACACTTGACATGCATATCTATGAAGAACAGGCAATGCACATCTCTACAAAGGTAACTGCAAACTCAGCCATTTTTATATTTTCAACAGAAAATTAATTACAATGCAGGGAACTGAGCATATTGGAGTAGCTTGTTTCGAGCTGAAGTTCAGCAATCCTTACATGTGTAGTGTCTTGCGATATTTTAGAACTAAAACCTTTCAGCTCCTAACGGACTCGCAGAGCGGACACTTGGGTGTCAGAGCACAGTGCTATGAAAGCTTGTTTTAGAATGTTGAGTTTGCAGTTACACACAGCAGAATAAAAATGTGTAATACTAAGCTCCGTGTGTGGCATGGTTATTGGCGGGTACCCAGGCTGGGATGACACTACTACATGGAGCTGGGACACATCAGAGCGAAGTTGGACCAATGAGCTTATACTTTCAGAGGATGATTATTCTGAACACGGTACAACTAACATGCGCGTGAGTTGATCCTTCTGTAAACGCTGCAGAGGATCGAAGGGATGATAGAAGGCCCTTGTATGCCATCATCTCGTACCTTACTAATTGCAAACCCTAATGCCATTTTCTCCAACACGACTCGGCATTTCAGTGTATGCATTTTAATGAGTCCTGCAGAGGGAAGTGCTAAGCTGATGGTTATTGCTTGTTCCCTGACATATTAAACAAGTGATGAGAACATCCGAGCGAGTCAAGTGGGGAGAGGAATTCTAATTTTCCTGGAAAGATTGAATTTGTGTGATGAGAAGATGCGTTTTGAAAACGTTTCTGTCTCTGAATATCGCTGCTGCAATATTGCCCATCTATTTGTTCTCTATATATTTAAAGCAACACTGCATTTCAAGCAACAGATTATAAATTTGGGTCTATGATATCCTGTAAGATTTATGTTAACGTCATCAATTTAAAAATACAAATCAGCATTTTTAAGTGAATTCTTCATCTCTTCTTTCCACTCAAACAGGTAAATTGCTTTTTTAAATATTATAAATTGTATGATACACTAATGCGTAGAAATACATTTGAATACATTCACAATCACCAGGTTGTTGAAGCGAATACCCACAAAGTTTTGCAGCTGTTTTAGCCAATAGTTTGCCCTTTCCCTAGCAATAGTATTATTCGATTTCAGAAAATTTGTCATTTTCCAAAGATATTTCAAGTCTCATCAGATACCTCATTTGTTTGCAGAGATGTCTATCTGTGGTTTATCAAAGCTGGGCTTAACTTTGTAAAAAAGAATGATGAATTTCAGTATAAAGGCCCTCGTGACATCTGGGCCAGTAACCAAAATGGGGCTAGTGACAGGAGTTATTACCCTTATCATTATCACAAAACCTGCTGTAACTCACGAGTTTTGGGCACTTTGTCTGCTAAAAGCAAGCAGCCGTTCTGGGCCAAATACCAAGGGGAATAGGACAGGAATTGGTGCAGAAACCTGTTCTCCATCGTGTTATTCTCTTAAAAACATAATGGGGAGTAGTTATACAGCGTGGAATTACCAAAACCCATTGTGTCAGTAATTCTGGGAGTGGCTGATTACCAGACTACTGTCTACCCCACTTACAATTGGCCTCTGATCGATCTAATCACAATTCTTGCATTCTATAACAGGATTTAATTATGTGATTGGTAAATCAGAGTGGTTTATTGAGTAATAAAGCTCGGTTCAACAGGCTAACCTCATCACATTTTACTAAAGAAGCTATTTAAATAAACTAGATAGATAGACAGACAGACAGACAGACAGACAGACAGTGGGGCTTGCTTTACTAATAACTTTGGTACTGTCTGGGAAATCAGCATGAACCTTTCAAAAGCAGAAGTTTTTTGCCCCCTGCTTCCTCATAGAAGGTTTCATGCAAATACGTCAAGCAGAGGCTCACAAACAGGGATGGTCCCAAAACGTTGATTTCCCATAGAAAATACATAAAAAAAACAGCTGCTGAATGGAATTACACCAAATTCAGAAAAAAGTGAGCACTTTACTCAGAAAGTGTGTTTTTCTGATTTGGTGTACATCCATTGATCTATTTTTGACAAATTGGTGTTTGAAGAGGCGATCATTTTGGGCTTGAAATAGTTAAAGAGTTAGGTATATCTGAACAGTTGGTCCCACGGGAGTCTTGCAGCACTGAAAATTAAAAGAATGTATTGGCTAAGGGAGATTTTTTCCCCATTGGCCATTTTGATTTCAGTGGACTGGGTGATCTGATTGGCTGGCCACAACATGGAAGAAAATGTTGCAGCCATCATTACAGGACTCGGGGACTCAGCCCCCTTGTCCTCAAAATAGTTTGTAAAAGTAATGAAAAGACACTCTCTGTCAGCCCTATGGACAACCTTCCATTGTTTAGTAAAATACACTACACATATTCCTGAGATGGGAGAATGGCATACACCCTTAGAGTCATGCCTACATCACCACTGTGGGATGAACCACCTCTCAGTAGGAAACCCCTACAATCTACATTATTGAACAATCTGTAACATTTCAACATCCTCAGTAAAATAAATGTCCCTACCTTGCTACTTGTAATTTGTTTATAGTACTGTATTACAACTATCTAACAATGGCAGGTGCCCAGATTTCCACTGGTGGATAAATTGTTGTCAAGAGAATCTTAGGCTTTTCGCACAGATTTGTGGGAAATTACTTTGGCTTTAAGCCACAACCTTCTTTCAAACATAACTCTGAAAATCCACATCAGCTGCACTCAGTCTTTAGTTTCTTTACCATGAAGTATTACTTGCAGCCCAAACATTAGAGATTTGTAAATAGTGCACTTTATAACATCCACCATACACAATCACACTTGCCTCCAAGAATTACGCTATTTCCATGCTATGGATCTACACATGCCCACTCAATAACTCTATAAGGTATGTAACTATGTTGTTATCAGTAATCTCATCAATGATGTAATTTGAGATACCATGGGTTGTATAATATATGAGGTCATAAGTTCATAAGCAGTGCATGATGGGAAATATAGTATTTAAGTAAAAAAAATATTTATTTATTTCAATTTCAAAAGACTTTTTTTGGTTTATAACATAATAGACCATAAAAGTGTCATATTAAGACGTTAGGCATAAATTAAAATTTATATTTAGATGAATATAAATGTAGAAAAATAGTTATTCTCTTAGAATAACAATAACACCTTGGATATAACCATTAAAATAGACCACATTACAAATTATAAAAATTCTACATAAAGTTTGGTCAGAATATTCTGAAGTACAAAAAAACATCCTCATACTCTCAACTATAATCATATTCCTTCAGAGCTGTGCTGAACAAGAGCAATACAACTTCTAAATAAGTTCATTACTCTGCACTGGCCAATATTTCCATTGCACGTAACACCTTTATGAGGAACATTGCTACATGGTGGTATACTGTTACATTCATTAGATTGAGTAAAAACTGAGAAGCCTAACAATAATTATATAATTTTTCTTTTAAGAAAATGGGTTTTAAGTATTGCTCTCAGTGTGCCAAATAGAATCTACAAAAAAGTGCTATGTGCTGAAGTGGTTGTTCAGATTTATCATCACAGGCACATTTTTACATCCGAGGAACCCTTCCTTCGCTCTTTGGGAATGATACATGGAGGTGGATTATAAGGAGGCAAAAGCAAGTTAAGAGACACTTATGATAGGTGTTATTAATTAAATATTATACAATTGACATCCAATCTGATCATTCTGTGCCATATATCTCAGAACAGTTGCTTTATTTTGATTGAGCAAGTTCATTTTCTCTTCACTAGACATACTTTAAGTATATGCTCCTTAAGATCCCTTTTGGAACATCCAGTTGTGTTCTCCGGATGTATCAAGGGAAGCTTCTCAGTCTGCTGAGCCCCCTCAGAGTGTTTTTACTAGGCATTAGCCATGGGATTTTATGTACCTGGTCAAGTACCAAACAATCTTTTAAAATAGTTCCAGTAAAATGTGTCTCAGTTTTAGACCAAACAGAGTTCCATAAGTGGAGCGGCTTAGTTTCTTATGTATCTTGTGGGAAACAAATTCCTGGAACTCTATGAATGTTGGGTGCCGGTATTGAGTGTGGTACGGCTAAGAGTCTTTTAAGAAACTAAGTGGCATATTTACAATATACTGGTGGAGTGCAATGTTACTCCAGAATTGGTAACGCTGCGCCCGACTGTTTTAAAATGCAGGAATGAGCCGTATTTAAAAAAATATGGTGCACCCCTGCGTTTCCCCTAGTGCTGGTGCTAAAAAAGCTTCCTAGTATCAGCGCGGGCCCCCTAGCGCTCTTTTGTTTGGGTGCCTGCGCTGCAGGGGCAATTGGTTATGTGCAGGAAGGGACCCTTTCCTGCACATAAACAATCTTTAAAAGCAATTTGCTCTATCCATGTGTGCTGCAGAATGCAACACACATGGAAAGAGTAAAAATAGCTTGTTTAAGACCAGGTATTCCATGGCGGTATTTTTGGCTCTGCCCCCATACCTTGTAAATATGGAACACCCACAGCAACACCCATTGCATGCCCATTTTACGCCAAGTGCTGCATGAATAGGGGCAGTATTTACAAGGCGGTGTTAAACCACATTAAGTTGATTATCGCCCCCTTGTAAATAAAATGAAGGACTTAATGTCACCAGAATGTCAAAATAAGTAATGTTCTGTTGGCGTTTACTCCTTGTAAATATGCCCCTTATTCTCTTGTGTTTGAATTATATTTTTATCCCCAACACCCAAGATTCTAGCACCATGGGACTGCTGAAACCAAATTAGCGTTGTATAGGTTCAACAGGATTCTAATCGGCTTGGTCCATAACTTAGAGGCGAACCTAACGATTTCTCCATTATTATTTCTTGACATATTTAGAATGCTAGTCTCCCTATGATGCTTCCAGACCCCATTTGAGGAGAACAGTATCCTCTAAAAATTAAAATGTTTCGTATTTTGAATTTTGTTCCCCTTTCTAGAAAAAGTGTTTGATCTTCCCCTTGTGTGGCTGCATAGTAAAGTTTTTTCCAAGGTAAGTTTTTAGAACTTTTTTCCATATTGTTTATAAAGGTATTTAGCAAAGTTTTGCTAACTTTTTGGGGTTATGGCCAATAGAGCCGCATAGTCAGCATATAGGAGTATAAGTATTGGTTGCTTGCCTGCTCTGGGGTTGTCCGCACCTGACAAATGTAATTTGTCATCTACCTTGTAAAAATATCCCACTATCCTATATAGGTAAAAGAGGAAAGGCACCAGGACGCATCCCTGCCAAACCCCCTCACTATATAAAATTATTGCAGTTAGTCTCCTTTTGGCCCCAAGTGTACTTTTGAAGGAAAATTACTGTACACGTATGCCAGGAGTGAAATTAAGTCTTTGGGAGCCCCCAATAATTCCGTTCATTCCTGTAATTTACTGTGGTTGACCAGATCGAATGCACAGCTTAGATCTAATAAACACGTATGCACGGAGCATTCTTTAGCCACGGTATACTTTACCATCTTGAGGTTCAAATTAAGTGACTGTTCGACCGCCTCCAGGCCTTTCCTAAACCCATATAGGGCATTTCTTACGATGTCTTTTTCTTCAGCCCAGGCTTTCAATCTTTCTAAAATAACCCTTACCAATAGTTTGGCTGAGGAGTAAAACAGGGAGATATGCCGATAACATTTCGGATGGTTCCTTAATTCCCCATCAATTTAGAAAGGAGAGTGAGTTGGCCCAAAATGGAGATATAAAACCTGCCCCAGCTGAATTTAAAACCTTAGTCAGAAAGAAGGGTCCAAAGGGCAGGTTGAGACTTATAAGTATCCATTGGAACCCCATTGGGGCCCGAGGCCTTCCCCTTTGGACTTTTATTTAATGCCCTCAAGACCTTCTTATAACTGAGCTTGCCTTCTCGGATGGATAGTGGGGCCTTAGGGTGTAAATGTAGTAGTTTAATAAGTTAATTCCATGCCTCAAAATTAAAATGGTTGAACCAGCCTCTGTTCTCCCACCCTTTGCTCTTTGACCTTAAAGTCCGAGATTGGCTTATGGAGTTGGAAATAGATATATGGGCTGCCAGCGTCTCTATATAGTTATTTTCTGAAGCCAAACCTGTCATAACAGACTCCATATTTCTGGCTACCAAGTCACTTGTGAAACTAGAGAGGCTAATACCAGCCTATTTCATTTGTATTCCATTCAGCCCTACTGAAATTATAGTAGCAATTTTGCCTGTATAAATAACTGAAAGTAAACTAATCTGTAATATCAGAATTACAGGGTTATGGTAACTGATATAATTGTGATTTGGAGCTGAGCCATAAGAACAGTGTTTGAAGTGACCCATGTCATTACCCCTGATGTCGGTAAGGCCACACACATGTTTAGAAGGAAAAATATCATTTGGTAATATTTAAATCCCCAGCCCAAACTTCAAAAACATTCTTACAGTGCTGTAAAATAATTGAAATCTGTTTCCAGAGCACTAATCACATCAACCAATGAGGAATCAAAAACTTTTGTTATAGGAATTGATTATTAAAATGTCTGAGTTGCCTTCTGGTGCATGCAACATGAATTGGCAATAAGGCTATAATAAAAAGGATTTATTGGCTTTTTGTGCTATTCTGGTGGACACTAGTAAAAGGAGGCCATCTTTGGCCCTGACCACAGCCGAGCATGTAGCTGCGGTGCAGTATGATGCAAACCCATCCAAGTCAATTGACTTTAGAAGCCAAGTTTCTTGAATACACACAATCAGGGCCTTTTTCACATACTTGTCCCAGTCCTCAAGGTTTGTTTTGTTGGTCAAACCAGTGATATTCCAGGATATGGCACTTACTTTAGATGGGCCTGGATCACTGGGAGAAAGAGTATCTTTGCCCAAACTTATATGTGTATCATTTATAAGTGGTACACTTAGAACAGTCTATGTTGTTATAGTTAGTACCCCCTCTGCGATTATGTGGTCAAACTCCTCTGGGCATGTAAGTCAATCCAATTCGCCCAAACCATCTAAGGGTGCAATTTGAATGTTGACTGGGACAAGGATGCTCGGGCCATAATTTTCATTATTTCCCTGGTAGGCCTTTGCATTGTTATTTGTGCCAAGGATTCAGGTCTATAAAAGTGCCCCATTGGGACAGTTTTAGATTTCTCTTCAGGCGGCCACTTAAAAGATATGGGTTCTGGGGTGACTGATATAATCTCACTAAAGTTCAGTACAATACTGTCCCCATCCATAGTTTTTGGAGAATTTCCAATCCACCCTACTTCTTACTACCAGAATTTCCTTTAATAATGCATTTGCCTCGGGTACTCGGTGCACTATCCAGTGAATTACCTTATTTTTAAGATTGTCCCACGATTCCTTGGCTGTGGGCCTTAAGCTGGGGACCCCAATTAAAGTAATAGAACATAAGGAGTGGTCTCCGGCTGGAGGTATAATACTTCCTTAGAGTACTGAGTATTTAAAACTTCTCCTCCAGGTGGGCCCCTGACAAGGAAGCCTTCCTCTTATATTAGAAGAGTTGCGCAGTTGTATTGTATCAATGGTAACAGTATGATTAGAATTGGGATGTATATTCTCTCTCTCAAGACTAACTAGACTCCTTTGGGGAGCCTGGTTAAAATCAGCCTTTTGCCTATTCGTGCCAGCCGTTGTCCTTGTCTTCTCCTTATTTTGCCCAGTAGGTTGTCAAACCGGAAACTCAGAAACTTTTCCAGGCTGGTTTTAAGCTGGTTCAATGTATTAGTCACCCCCTCTAAGGCCAGCTTGAACATTACTTCCACACTTTTAATTTGGTCGCTCAGAGGTTGAATGCGGGAAGTCTTATCATGATCATAATCTTTATTCGGTTTCAAGAGATAAAACTATAAAAGTACACATTAAAATATTATAAAACAATCCTTGCAAAGCATGTCCAATCAGATAGAAGCCTAGGGATAAAATCAAAGATACAAAAACTCCAATGTTACATAAACAGTACCCGGAGAAAAAGCATTGTTCTAATTGACACCATAAATCACATCTGATAAAAGCATATGATGGTCAAGAAATGAGCTGAACAATACAAAGTACATAGTGCCATGAATAAAATACAGAAGACAAAGTAATTATTCGCAACTAGGCCTGAGCCTGACAGCAGATTAAAAAAAAAATAAGCACATAAAAGACGGCGCTACCCTTGAGCATTTGTAAAAAGATAAAAGTGGGTTGCACTTGCCTAAAATTGGCCTTTTTCGGGTTCAGGACTAAAAAGGTCTTTCTGGGTATATCATAAAAGCTAAAAAATATGATAAAATTGACCATGTTCTGTGGGGATTTACCATCGCAACCACGGGGTGACAGGCTTTGGCCCTTGCACTGCCACCTTGGATGGGCAAGAAGGCGATTGAAGAGGTCGAGCTGATACTTGGTCAATAAGAAACGATCCTATGAATTTGTGAATCCCAGTAAGTATGGCTCCACCATCAAAGTAGTTCTTAACATGATAAAGCGACATACTCTGGGCTTCAGTAGCTCCTTCTCTTCTCTAGCCATTAGCTGCTGCGAATAGAAGGCCACCTTTATGGTATTGACGTCCCTCTTGTTGGCCAGATCAGGATTAGTAAAGAGATCTCCTCTCCCCATGCTGGTGAGGCATTCCTTGATGTATTTGAGCCACGGGACTCGAGAGGCTTGATCAAGAACCAAACAGTCCTGTAGAATCATTTTGTTTAGTGATGTCCCCGTACCAGACCAGATTTTTAACCAAAGAGACACAGGACGGTAGGCTATCAGAACGGTAATGTAAGTCAAACCAAGCTCCTCTTGTACAGTAAAAGTGGGGTGAGCCCTGAGGAACAGATAAGAGTCATCTCAGGAACTTGTTTTCAGTGATTTGAATCTCATCAGCGATAGTGTATCGCCATATTTTACTACCATACAGTTCTTTAAATAAACTAAGTGTTTACACTTAGCCCCAGCCCCTCTCCTCTCACCCCTGGGCATCTGGCTGGATAACTGCAGACTTGGTGGCAAACTCCCTCGCACGGTCACTGAGGCCAATTTTGCCCTGCAGACATCCCCCACAATGACCTGGGACTTTTCTGCCCTACCTTGGCCTTGGTCCTGGTCGGGGTGGGATACGGGAGGACCTATCAATTCCACCAGTTCAGGGGTGCACCGTAAGGGGGCCCGGCCATTTAATGTGCTGGATGAGTGTGGGTGCAATTAATTCACCAGGGAACGGGAAAGCCAACGTGCCACCAGCTCAATTTCCTTGTTGAGCACCCCCACTGCTCTCTGTAGGAAACAGTCCATAGTCGTTATTGCCGGTGCCACATGGACTTTCACAGCTGTCTTGGGTTTCCCCATTTTGCCCAAGTAGGTAATAGGTACCTTATTAAAAACAGAGCAGCAGGCAAACTAGACTTGACTAGGCTAGTCCAGCAATGCGTAGGGAAATGGGTTCAAAAGATTATGGTACACTAGCACGCCTCGTGCAAGAGAAAAAACCTTGTCCCGAGGTGGCAGGTGGGGTCCTAATCAGTCCAGACCAGTCCTGGAGTCCACAAGTGACGCCCTTTTGTTTAAGATTTGAATGGAGGTAAAGATAGAGGTTTAAATCAAGGGACCGGGGGGGGGGGGTCCTAACCCAGCCTCCTCCGATCTCTGACGGGTTCGGACAAGCTGCGGGAGCAGTTCAGCGCTATTGAAGGCCTGGTGCGGGCTCCTCCTCCACGGATCTCCACACAAGGAAGCACGCTGGGACACTGAGTCCCGAAATCAGCACACAGCTTTCCATCAAAGCAGCTTCCTGTCGTCTTGGTGCTTTATTACGTGCTAAATTCGGGCCTCTTTTCTTTTTAGCTGGAGGGGGCTTGCTATTGGTTCTGAGAGGTTTACAATAGGAGAGGGTGTAATTTTTGATACACATGGTTTCGAATTTGATGACAGCTCTATTGCTGTATTGGGAGTGTCCACCCTATCTGGCAGGGATGCTTCCATTATAGCAAGCACTTCTGATGCCGCCCGCGGTGTAACCCCCAGCCTTTCCTCTGCATCAGTAATTCCTATATTTAACCTTGACATGGCCCCTGTTAAGTAGCTTGTCGTGGTAGCAGAATCAGGGCCGGACTGGCTGTAGCGGGCACCGGGCAATCCCCCGGTGGGCCGCACGGGTGGGGGCCGGTTTTGGGCCCTGGGGTGCCGTTTTTGTTACAGGGCCGTTTTTGCAGCATAGCTGCAAAATCGGCCCTGTAACAAAATCGGCCAAAAACCGGCCCTGGCAAAGTGCTCGGCGGCACCTCAGGGGGCCTGCCGAGCACTTTGCCAGAGCCGGTTTTGATTCCCAGTGCGGCCCTGAGCAGAAGGACCCTCCGTTGAGGCCCTGCTTTTGTCGTTTTTTTTCTTTTGTCCATTTTAAAAAGCCAAAATGAATGAAAAGCAAGCATGCACACTTACGTTACCCAATCCCAGATGAAAGGGGGTGGCCCGGCCCAGCCTCGTCGGCCGATATTATCTAAACTTAGTTACACCATCAAAATAGTGCCCGGAAACGTTTCAAGGTTGAACTTGGCTTTGGAGTCAATGGACGTAAAGACTCTCGCACAGTCGGAGGAGCAGCAATGCAGAATTCCTACATTCAACTCAAAATTCTGAATACTTTCATGCAAAGCCCTTAGTTTAAGAATGCCATTTTTTTCTGCAAAAGCATGTCGAAAATGTGCTGTATTAAAGACCTTGACATTTTTACATGAGTGCTACAAGAACCAAGAGTTAATGCTATAGGCAATTCCCGAGGTCTCTTAGTGAAAAAGTCAATTTTGTGCAATAAAACCTGCCTTCTTAAAGTAGAAGTTGAACATGTCACCCTGTTTCTTTTTTTCTAACACAACTGAATGTGGCTGTCTATTTAAAAATGATAGGCATTATCCCCCAGCCGAAAGAAGTTGCAATAATTATAGTGCCTGTCAGAAAAGAAGAAACTACATCTTTAGCAACATGATGAGCAGTACGGCATTTCATCTGTTTATACATGGGCATTAGCTCATTCTGAGGACTCATCTCTCCCACTAGTACCTCCCATCCCCCCACTAACGCACCTACACACAGTGGCAGCTCACACAATGTGAATCGGAATCCATACATAAGGATGTGACAGCTAGAAGGGAACACAAAGAAGTTGTTAAATTGAAACAAGTTAGTCACAGAGCCTCTGCTTTGAGATGATTCGTGCTTTCTAAAAGGCTTTAAGTGCGTGTATATCCTTTAGAATAAACCTACTACAAAGCATGCGGTGGCATGTACTGTTTGCCCAAACAACAACAGCAAAACGTTTATATTTTAAGAATATAAGCATCTGTTCATCGAAAGGGCTAATCCCAAATAACTCATGGAAATCATGTACAGTTTTCAAATATGTGGAACACTCCACGTCCTGTGGCGGCTCCTCGAGGGAGTGCTGCAGGCGGCGGGGCGGGGGGCAGTAAACTCCGGCCTACGGCCGAACGGAGTTAAGTAAATAAATAAATAAATAAATAAAACTAATTACAATGCAACGCCAAATGGTGATGCAGCATGCACAATGTAATTCGTTTTGTTTATTTACTTAACTCCATTTGGCTGTATGCCGGAGTTTACCGCCCCCCACCCTGCCCCTCCCCGCCCTGCCGCCCCACAGCACTCCCTCAAGGAGCCGCCACGTCAACAAATTTGACATACAGTCAAAAGCCGGTCTACCAATGAAGAACAAGCTTATAGGATACGTATCGAAATTATATCAAAATGAGGCTTAGGGCATGAAGATACCCGGCTAAAATTAATTACAAAAGAGCCATTACATCCTGATTATCGCAGGAGTATGTGGGTGCAAATGATGATCCCTGTGCAAACTCTTTCCATGAAGATTGGAATTCTGAGATAAGAGGCATTCTCATGGTTTTCACTTTATAAATCTCATCAGATCTAACCTGCAAAAATGTACCAGGTGAAAAATATGCAGTAAATTACATTACCTTGGAATTTGGTGCATAAAACACAATTTTGCATGCAATTCCAAATTTTCCTGAAGACAAGTAGAAAAAGTAAATATTGACTGCACCCTTTTAAATAGGACACAAAGTGGTATTGGTATATATTGGATTGACTAAATACCTCACCCATTTCCATCTCCCAAGTAGTCAGGGTCTAAGACTAACTTCTCCTAGGCATTATTGAGAGGTATAATCCTAAGAATGCAACTGTGCTTAGTATCAAAAGGTGTCAATAAAATGCTTATATTGGTAAGGTATATCATTGAAGCCTCCTTGAGCACACGGGCAGTATCAGCATCTGAATAATTAGAGATCGCTAATGTAAGAAATGCAATACTGGATGGTGTCAGAAGTGGTGTCATTGTGTAAGGAGCCGAAATGGGTATTTGTTTCCTCTGTCCGTTCATTCGGTCTCTTGGTTCTTGTAATACAAGAAGTTACTCAATGGCTATGTGTGCATCATCGGCCGGGACATGTAGTCCTTGATTCCTAAGAGGAGCTCTTTTTGACTGATTATCAATTCTTTCAGACTTGTCTTTAGGTCCTTAACCGTGTATGTAGAGCTGGAGGTATAATGGTGGTTCCTGAAAGAATATATATGTTGTGGTCAGGATTATTGGATGGCTATGGGGCTGTATTTATTCTTGGGTTCACCCTATGCTGCTCTGTCAAATATCAAGCAGAATGTAAAGGAGTCTGTTTTTTGCTGTTCAAAAACTGAAAAACATGCATTTTTTGAAAGACACAGCGTGTTCATGTCAGGCAATCATCATTATTGAATGAATAATTAGTTAAGAATAAACAGAGACAGTGGAGGTTATTATTAGATGGCAATTTATGGATTGTCTCGACACACAATGCAATTTTCAAGTCTGGCCTTAGCCAAGACGTTTTGATTTTATTAAAATTAAATTTCTAATATTTGTTCTTTTATGGACTTTCAGTAAGCCCTCTTCATCTATTAGTCTGTTTTTGTGTCAATCACATTTTTCCTTAGCCCATTAAAGCATACAACGTGGAGCAATGGCTCAGCCCATTTCAGCCTTTGGTTAGCTTCATTGTGAGGAACTCTTCTCTGCTATTTCACAAAGAGCACATCTGCACACAAAGTAGTTTTTTCTCCGTTCTCAGGATTATTATGGGAATGTGCTCCACCAACTCTGTTTTTTTGCAAAAACAATGACGAAACCAAGCAATTATTGACCACACAAAAATGTCAGGCAAAGCCAGACATATTGGTTTTGCCAATGCTTGTTTGGAATATGAATTTGCTTAAGTAAGGCTTTTTAAAAATTGTTAAATGAAACCTTCCAGAAAAACTTGAATAAGACACCTGCATACATTGTACACATTGTTCATTATTATACTGACCGGGAGGGGGGGGGGTGGGGGGAGAGTGAAATCTTTCATAAAATGTGAATGACAGCCAAAAAATGTTCAGGTCACTGTATAAGAAAAGCCAACCAAATAAATAAAATAATTTGATCAGGATGCTAATTACACTATTTCCTTTACTATATTCTTGCCAAAACCTTTTTGTAACCATATGTTTAGGCAAAAAAATATAGTAAACCAGCAATCATCACAGATAAGAAATCTAAACAAATACAGGCATTCAGTTAAAAGTAGCAGCGTCCAGCATCCACCCTTCGGGGCCAGATCCAAGCCAGATTTTCAGGGCATCCACGTTAGAAAGACAAATTGAAAGACTGTTTAGACAATATCCCTGTTTTTAGTTGCTTGCAAAACTAAAATGAAAAGGACTAGAATTCCAACTGTTTAGCACTCAGATAAATTAAGGTGTACCTACATTTGTGACATATTTCAGACGTTGAGGGCACTATCAGTGAAGCAACAGTAGAGGAGCAAAGAGTGCTGGAAGAGAAACAGCCAGAAGACCTTTTGGAAGCATCGGTAAGCGTGATGGCATTGTGACATGTACAGAAAATGGAGCTCTTAGCTACAAAAAGTCAGTAAATTATCCATATTGTTGATTTCAAGAGTGGCACTTTGTTTCATTACATTACTTTGTACACCTATTGAGAATTTACATAAAATACAAGTAAAACAATGTTCTCCCCTTGGTCTGCTGCTTGTGGTTAAGGCTGATCTGTAGCCAATACCAAAAACAATTCAAGTATCTGAAGTGAGCACCTCCATTTAAGCATACTCCAATACCCCTTTTATTCAAGAACTTCTAATCCTATTTGTTTTCTAGCATAGGTGGATATCTTCTGCCTTCAGAAGATTTTAGATTATCTGCAGTCCAATTGCATAGTCAGCATCCTTTACCTGCACCCATTCTTTCACAAGAATTTATCAGGTCCTAAGGCTGTATTACGGATATGGTGCACTGTGCTGGGGGCTGAGAGGGGTGGTACTCCACATCACAGCAAATGCCCTGTTGGCAGGCTCCCTGTGCAGGAGCGACCCTGGAAATGTTGGGAATAAGGCATTAGTGAAGACTGACTGGCTTTTTCAAACCACTGGTCTGCCTTTCATTTGAATCTCCAACATGGCCTCCCATTCAAATAGGGCAAAGTTCACCTGCATTTGTTTGTAGTGAGTGTATGCACCCGCTTGCAGGGTACTGCTTTGGGTGTCCCTGGGACTTCCACCCCGTCCCAAGAGACGTCTTTTGAGGGGGACAGACTGGCTGTGTGCCACCTCTTTGTAGAGCAACGTGCAAATCGAGACATCCACTTTGCTTCCGGCGCATATTTGTTATTTGGTGTAGGTGAAATGAAGAAAGGATTCCCTCATTTGCACGGGGCCATACCCACAAGTAAATTATGGTACTCATGTAGGGATTGTGATGTGAACAATTAGTGCTGGCGAGAGCCGTATTACAGAAGGTGCCACTCAAGCATCTGTGGTCCCTTCCGTAATACCATACTATCCTGGGGGTGCAAAAAGCAGGCACAAACACCTGTTGTTCCCCAGGGGCACTATGTATAATACAGCAGCTGACTTTCATTGTTTGTGATTTTGCTATTTTGCTTGTATTTGTTCATTTCACCATAAATACCTCAAACTCCAGCAGGAGCACCCCAACCCTTCTCCAATTTAGATAAGAGCCAATAACGCACCTTCGGGAAAAGCACTAGATAACAACGAAGGAGCGGTCCATAGCCACTCCCCGGGCCAAGCTTCTTCTTCAATCACTCATTGACTCTATGTTTGCTTTTGGCCATATATAACTCTGCTGCCTTTTTGGCAAGGCATGTGCTACACAAATACTACATACATACATACATACAAACACAAGTTCCGACCACAATCGCTGATTTTAGACTTAGAAGGCACCCAGGGAAGAGCTGACCCAAGGGAAAGGAAAGTAGTCAGATCCTATGCTATCTACACCTGCCAGCAGCCATCTATATACTGTGTGTCTTCACTCCTTGCTGCTTTTCCTGTCACATACTTCGCAGTCACTGCGACAGCAGTTGAGAATTGCTTAGATTTGTAGCTTGCATTGAATTAATTTTATGTATCAATGTTCCCTTTTTACACTGAAAACTCCATGATTTTTCTTCTTAGGTCATGGGCAATTAGCACTGACTTTCAATCCTATTATGCAGCTGAGAAATGGATGACTCATTTTGTCTTAAACTAACCAGACATAAATGAAGCAAGAAAAGCTAAAAAGAAATGGAAACCTGACAATTGGGGGCAACAAACAATATAATAGCAGACGCAAACATCAACGCTAAGGCATTTGGCAAGAATGGTCTCTTTCTAACCTATGAACAGACGGATGAATTTCGAAGAAGACATTCCAAACTTCAACCATTTCATGCCAAGGAAAGAAGCAAATAGTGCAACATGTAAGTGAGAGTTCTTAGGCACACATGAAAAAGAAGCAAATAATGCAACATGTAAATGAGAGTTCTTAAGCACACATGAAAAGAAGCAACTAGTGCAACATGTAAGTGAGAGTTCTTAAGCACCCATGAAAAGAAGCAAATAGTGGAACATGTAAGTGAGAGTTCTTAAGCACACATGTACAGAAGCAAATAGTGCAACATGTAAGTGAGAGTTTTTAAGCACCCATGAAAAGAAGCAAATAGTGGAACATGTAAGTGAGAGTTCTTAAGCACACATGTACAGAAGCAAATAGTGCAACATGTAAGTGAGAGTTCTTAAGCACACATGAAAAGAAGCAAATAGTGCAACATGTAAGTGAGAGTTCTTAAGCACCCATGAAAAGAAGCAAATAGTGAAACATGTAAGTGAGAGTTCTTAAGCACACAAGAAAAGAAGCAAATCGTGCAACATGTAAGTGAGAGTTCTTAAGCACCCAAGAAAAGAAGCAAATCGTGCAACATGTAAGTGAGAGTTCTTAAGCACACATGCACAGAAGCAAATGGTGCCACAGGTTTTTGAGCACAAATGTTTCTATACGAACCTCCAAGTTGTAACTCGATGCTTAGAGCGGGGCCGGTCAAATGAAGACGTGTATGTGCATGAGAGAAGCAAGACCATGTTGAAGGCAACATTTGGGATCCACAAAATATTCACTGAAAAGTTTGTGAACTTGTTCCTTGAGAACTTTATGTTTCCGGCTCAGTAAATGCATTTATTTGGGTGTTTCCGGGAAGGTAGGTAATATGTGTTCTTTAGGACAGTTCATGTTTGCACACAAAAAATAGCACTTTGTCACATTCAAGAAGGAGATACTATACAAAGATCCTACCTGTTTTGGGATCAACAGAGAAGTAGGGCTGTCCGTGAAGAATGCTGTACACCACTCTGGCACTATTCCCATAGGTTGGGTCATCTGCATCTGTAGCTGTCACCTGAAGTACAGAGGTACCTAAAAGAGAGGGAAAATGTCAAATTGAACATAGCTCACATCTTCCATACTGCATAGCAGAGAGTGCATACTGAGTAGTGGATATTATGCGCTTTGGCATTAAAATAATTAATCTTTCTAAAAGTAATATATCATGATTGCTAGTGGTTCTGGTCTCTTGTTGGCATTTTAAGATCTGTATATTTCTTCTCAATGAATAAGATCATTATGACATTATTATTAATAACAAGTGTTACCATACTGCTGACACTTATGTTTTTCGTTGTTTCCTTTAACAGAATTAAAGATTGTTGGCACTGTAAATAACAGAGAAGGTATTGTGTTTATTCAACCTGTAGCAGTGTGATTTCTAATTGCCATTTACATCACAAACCTGTAAAATATGTGGTTTTGCCACTGGTCACTTGGTGCAGATGTCATTTTTAAGGCTGGCCTCATCAAAGGCCTTTTGATTCACCCAAAGTTAAATGTATAACTGGATTACTTATAGGGGCTCTCAGCTATCCCTCTTCTTCCATTGATCTGTTATTATGTTATTCACATTTATCTTCCATTCATTACAGCATACAGCTTTGTAGAGTGGGTCAGCCCACTTCAGGCATTAGCAAATTTCACTGTGAGTGATGGCATTCTACATTTTCACCAGGAGCACATCCACACACAACATAGGGCCTCATTTATGAGGTATTGCCGTAGGGTAGAGCCGCAGGCCTTCCTGCTGCGCTACCCTACAGCAAAAGAAAACGGGAGGAATGCACCATATCTATCGGATATGGCGCATTCCTGTCCTTTCCCCCCACACTAGCACACAATGAGCTGCTGTGCACCAACACTGGCACCTTTGCACCATGGGGGAAGGTTGCCAGCGTTACGGGGATGTTTATTTTTGTGCAGGAAGGTAAACCCTCCTGCTCAAAAAGAATCACAATAGAATTTGGCTATTTCTATGTGTGCTGCAGAAAGGAAATACGAGGAGAAATAAAGACATTTCTCCTCATTGTGCCTACCTTACGCCTCCCCTGGGAGGCGTCCGTTTTTAGTGCTGTCTCAGATTTACAATTTCTCATAAATCTGGGGTAGTGTCTAAAAGCCATAGATGTTGTTGGGAGCGCCCCCAGCAGCACCCATTGCACACCTCTTTAACACAGAAAGCAGCTTTCCCATTAATAAAGTTTTGCAAAAACCATGACAAAACAGGTTTTGAAAAAGCCAAAAGGCTTGCACCCAACACCAGATATATCGGCTTGTTCTGCTTGTCAGGTGGTGCAAAGTTCCACCAGAACTAATGAAATGTCCATCATTTTATAACGTTGATGCAACATTTCACTGGCATCGGGGCAATCTTTGGAATGCAACAGTAGGTGTCACTTTACTCATCTCAATTTCAAATATCTAAAAACAATCAAAACACACTATGCGGTGGCATATGAAGCAAACACAGCCTCAAACAAAATGTAGACATTCCGGGATAATGACTTGAATAGAGAGCTGAACTCGCTAATTTGAATTTGTTACTAAACCAATAACTGCAAGTTACAAAGAAAAAAATCGATGCTGACCAAAAAATAAACACAACACAGGATGCACTATTCTCATGTAAATTAATTGAGCTAGTTAAATTATCAACTATTTCTTAATAAGAAAACTTCTGAGAAAGAAAACTACTTCCATTTTGCAATGTTAAGATCAGACCAATGAATTACTTACCAAACTATTTAAAACTGGTTTGAAATGAAGGGTGAGCATTGGTTCTTGTGTGTCACAAAGCCATTCTTGCACTGCACCCACACTGCAATATATTGTATAGCAAGTAGGTGCTACCTTTTGTGCTGCATTGTGTCACACAATAACCCACTCAAACTTAAGTAAATCTACTCCTGAGTTTTATTTTGAACAAGGCACCAGGGGGTATATTTGCGAACATTTTGTGCTGGACTACGCAAATCATCACAAAATGATTGCTAGAAAACACAATTCTAGAGCAAAATTTATTTTACGCCGGAAAGTCACCTGAAAGTGATGAAAAGTAGCATTACCTATTGTCAGAGAATCATTCCATGGGTGTTGCATGACCATTCCCAAGCAATCACTCATATTTGTTTCAGGCAAAATGCTATCTACTAAAAAAGTAAACAGGGTTTTGCATTAACCCCTTGAGTGCCCCGCCCTTTCCCCGCCCTGTGCCGGCCCTTTCATTAGCGGGCGGGGTTCATGACGAGATAGTCTCATCATGGGCACAGCGCAACCGCGGCCCATGACGAGACCATCTCGTCATGGGCACTCAAGAGGTTAAAAGAGAATGCAGTTTTGACATTGACATTATCAAGGAGAAATTATTTTATTTCATTTTTTTCCAACTTTACATGTAGTCTGCACTGTGCACTACACATAAAAAGTAGGAAAAGTTTAAAGGTTAGTCTAAGCATAGTATTTGTACTGGAAATATACTAAGGTGCAAGGGTGTGTGCGTGGCGCTGGAAGCCTGATTGTGCCCTAGTGCTGGGAAGAGGAAAGAGAGCACTATATCTCTCTACATATGAAAATATCCTGCCCTCCCTCTCTCTTGAAACGCAATGAAGCAACTTTGGTTGGTTCGAGGTGTTGCAAGATATTTTAGTAAATATTCCACAACGTAGAACAAACTTTCATAGATGAAAATTTCATACCGATAATGAGCTCATATAGTCGCTCCTTGGACTCTTCCTGAATGATAAACACCAGCTTTTCCTTTTTTAGGCTGATCTTTGTAGTACAAAATATTGAGTTGTTTATATAGAATGTTCATGGTTGTGACTCTATAGGATCCAAGATTATATTTGCTGCTCACGTACAAAACAAGCAAGTCTTTCACCAGGATTTGTGCTAGGAAACAAGAACATGAAAAACTGAGTAATAATACTTGAATTTGCAAAGTATCCTTTTGCTTGAGTGCAGAAAACTGCACCATTTTGCCGTCTCACTAGGAACAAAGGCTGACTCTTTGAAGTTGATAAGAAGTGTGGTTGGTACAGGGAAATGTGATTTGTAGCTTTTCTAGTAATTGATACTTGCTGGCGTTAGCAATCCTATTTGTTTCCTGCTCTGGTGACACTCTTTGTGAATTGTTTCCTTATCAGAATCTTAGCATTGTCTAGAATAGAAAGGTGCAATCAAAATTGTTGAGATTGGTCATCTGTTTTTCAGTTAGAGGATAGTGTTGTCATTAAATAACATTTAAGTCTTGCCCAGACACATGCAGTTTGCAAACCATTACATATAATAACAAGACAACTTGTAGTCATTTTTATGTAGTGAGTGCCTCATACCATACTTCTGATGCATTGGCATGACAAGGGATGCTACTTTTAACCAAAGTATCCACACTCAATTGGCTCAGCAAGAAAGAAATGAAAAGCCTGTAGCTGGCAAATCACACCATCTAGGGCCCGTTTATGAGTTTCAGCGGTGCGGGTGCGGGCGGTATGCCATTACCGCGACCCCACACTGCTGAGACTCGACGCCGCCCGCCAAATTACAAATTTAGAATTGGCCTGGTGGGCAGGCGATGTGTCAGTCCCAGGGAGATGCCTCATTCAAAAGTGGCGATGCTTTTGAAAATGGCACTGCAATGGGAACACTTCACAAGGTTCCTGCACGGCATAGATTCAAAAGTCCATGTTGTGCAGGAACTGTTGTGCCTGCACACAGGAGGACACATGTTATGCTCCCCTGTGTTCACCCACAAGCGGAGGAGGCACAGGGGGCCTGTAGGAACTATTTAACCTCCATATAAATCCTGGCGGAGATGATACTGGTAATATGCTTGGCAGGACAAGCATATTGTGGCCTCCTGACTGCCACGCCACCTCCAGGGAAAGGCATTTTCCTGGCTGCGTTTCCAGGGCGGTCTGACCGCCCAACTCATAACGGGGCAGTCAAACCGCTGGAGTAGCGGTGGCTGGACTGCCACCACCGTGCCCCCGAAAGTCTGTCAGTCTTTGGACCGCCAGACGTGTAATTAGGGCCCTAGTGTTTAACACACTGAGCAATATTTCTCGCATATGCCTGACATGTAGATCCAATCACTCACAGGTATCATTTAGCGAAAGCAATAGAGTTTCAGAGGGCTTAATAGGCTCACAAATTTTATACAAAATAATAAATTCATGCACATACCCATCAAGACACTTCAAAAAGTATGCATTTTAAATATCCTTCTATATACAAGATTATACACAATTACAAAAGACAATCATACAAAACAATAACATAAAGTGCAGTGTCCTCAATGCAGCCAAACCACAAAGAAAAAGTATAGTTAACCTTTTGCAATATAAAACTACAAGTGTGCTACATGTGACAAATAACCACATAACGTGAACAGAAATGGTCCATCAACCTCAAAGTCACACCATATTGTCTGTTTGTTTGTTACACTCTGTTGATGACATTTCAACCCGATAAAAAGATGACCAAGTTTCATCAGGACCTAATATGAAATGGGGAACATCTGAAACCGTGAACAATAAAACCATATTACTGATGAATAAAAAGTGGTTGGGCGTGATTAGAAACGGAATTAAGTGTATGAAACTACTTTCCATCCATATAATATAGAAAGAGAATGGCAAGAATAACCCACCCACATGAAAATAGAACAAATTTACTTACAAGGCGAGAGAAATATCTGATATAAGTATAATAAAATGAATACAGGACAACAACTCTCAAGATAAAGTCTCCATTAACCTCAGGATAGGAGGTCTGGCTTTGGAGGTTTATGGGCAGGACTTGTTTCTTTGGAAAATTGCCATATGGACCCCTCAGATGCAACAAAAAAGCAACACAGGGATTATAGCTGTAACCCAGACAGTGCAGATTTAGAGCCATCCTGGACATTTTCCGTGAGCTGTAAACCACCCTCATCCCATTGAGACATGCATTCCATATTGGCATATGCATGTGGTTGCTAAGAGCAATTGAAAATTTTTCATAGAAAAGCAAAATACATACTGTTAAGTGAAACTAGTTACCGTTTACAAAATTGTGATTATATTTTCATATATTTTATATACTCCAATTGGTGTACATAAGAGAATTTTCCTCTCCCAGGGTAGAAACCTTTCCCCCTCAAATACATTTCTGCATCTCTCTATGCGCCTCAGTTTTATTGGATAATCACTGGCCATATTTAGGATGACGAGGTAGACTAGGGTTCTATATTGAAAAAATAACTTTAGTCTTAAAGGCCCAAGTGCTCTTTGATCATATATAATTTTCTATCAGTGATGTCCATCTTCCTCAATGGTAACACACTTCTTACTGATGACTATCTTTCCGTGCTGTTGACAAAGAAGATTTGGGGCTCAATAACACGCATTATTTTAAAGATATTTGCGTACAAAAACACATTTACACCTATACTACTAGCCTTGTGAGGGGGACGGAGAGAGCAAAGAAATCATTCTTCTCCACACCCCACACTTTTTGAGGGCTCCACACTCATGCAAATATCATTTATGTATATATTTTAAAGCACACATACCTATATAACGATGAGGCGTTGAAGAGAGATAATATCGGTAGATGGCACCAGATGCTGGATCTGCCAAGTTATCTCTTTTCTCACAATCAATCAATCAATCAAACATTTGTAAAGCGCACTACATACCCGCAAGGGTCTCAAGGCGCTGGGGGGGGGGCGCTGCTACTGATCGAACAGCCAGGTCTTGAGTGTTCTCCTGAAGGTCAGCAGGTCCTGGGTCTGTTGTAGTCTCATTGGGAGGGTGTTCCATGTTTTGGTGGCGAGGTGGGAGAATGATCTCCCGCCTATGGTAGTTCTTCGGATGAGCGGAACGGTGGCTAGTGAGAGGTCGGTGGAGCGTAGCTGGCGGTTGGGGATGTAGAAGGAGAGACGACTGTTGAGGTAGGCAGGGCCGGTCTTGTGGAGTGGATATTTAAGTTAAAATTCGAAACAGGTCCTACTCCTCTCCGGGCCAACTTCAGTTTGTTGAACCTGGTCTCACAGGAACTTATAACATGTTTGTGTAATACTAAAGTGTCATGGTCAGACTCCATGCTATAAGATTAGAACATCCTAACAAATGTGAAACACGTGACTTATTGGCTCACTGTTTATACATAAAAGTGCTCTGACATTTTCCAGGCAAACAGTGCATAATACAAAACACAATTACCATTGTTGAGAGAGGAGGGGGCAACACGACCAACTCCACACTGTGTTGCTCTTAAGTCATCACTCCTCCTCACGCTCAACAATGGTAATAAAGAGCATATTGCACTCAGTGCATATGCATAGAACCTGTGCACCTCAACCTTTGCAATAAATGATGTATAGCCTTCAGTAGGAAGAAACAATAGGAATTAAATATTTCATAAATTTTTATCAGTTGGTTCTTGTCCTTGTCCTTTTGCTTTGGAATAATCTCAGGCTCCTCCAAAAATATATATTTTCTCAGTATAAAAGAGAGATTTGCAGATGACCAGGATCCTCAAAACCTGCATCTGTCTTTCTCCCCTAAAGCAGAGCACAAAGATATTGCCCCTATACACTGCTGTATCTCCCCTGCTCAATTAAATATTCAATCCAGTGTCCACACATATCACTTTATTCTTCCTTTGGATAGTGTTAGTGCCGGGAATTGGAAGCAGGGCATCAGGGCTGTGTTATGATTTCAATAATAATGTGAAGAATGCCTAGCAAGACTTCCGTTGAGTGCCTAGAGGCTGAAAGTAAAGAGGAGTCAAATTTGAAGATTCGGCGAATTGATATCATTTTTTGATTTCATAATCTAGTCTGCTAGATTGGAAATCTTTTGTTACTTCAGGGAGTAATGATGACTTGATGATGGAAACCCTTAAACTGTACACGCTTTTGAGTCAGAGAAAAATGTGAAAACAAGGGCACCTATTATGTTAAATCGATTTGTTTAGACATCTTTCCAGAACAAGTCAGCTCAACCTTTTCCACCCTACCGCCCCAACTCCGAATTTTGTATTAGGTGGTGAAGGGGTGTTGGTAATTTCAGGAATATTTGTAATTGAAAGGTTTTTCATGTATGTACCTAGCCATCTTTCCTATGGTTGCATTAAAGAAAACAAAGTCATTGTTATAGTATAAATTCAGTGGCGGCTCCTCCCTGTGGGTGGAGGAGCGTCGCCCCACTGCTTTCTCGCAGTGCGAGAAGCAGAAACATTAAATGGTATAAATACCATTTTATGTTTCTGCTTCTCGCACTGCGAGAAAGCAGAAGAAGGGTTTTGTTGGGGGTGGGCGGGTGGGCGGTCCTGCTCGAGGGCAGGAGAGGAGTGGCTACCCCAATGTTGTGGGTGCTGACTGTTTGGTCGGCCCCAGGGCCGATCAAACCAGTCATGCACACTCTCCCTTTTTTCCTTGTAGGCTGCATGCAGCCTACATGGGGAAAAAACGCCCTCCCCATAGACGCCTGTGTGGTCGGCGTCCAAGCCAATCACAATGCTGGCATTGCAGCGTTGTGATTGGCTTATGGGAGGGGAGGGAGGCTGCCTGCATCTGCTTCCTGCAAGGATGACGCGACGCGGGACCGGACCACCGAAGGTAAGGTTTTTTAAAAATTTAAATGAACTTCCCCCGCTCGCGCCCCCTGCCCCTCCCACCTGCGAGTCATGCCGACCGTGACTGTATAAATTAACTGATAAGCCAACAAACTACCAAGACATGACAGACACCTTAGAAAGGTCAGACTGTCATGCTTACAGCATTCTTTCACAAAACAGCCCATGAATTCCAGTCCCACACATACTTTTATGATTCTCAATCATACAATATTCCTACATTTGCTTACAGATGGTATTTACTATACAATCGTTTTTCAACATATCATATCCTAGAATCGTCATGCATTCACCAGAACTCTCAGAAAAACAATCTGAGAGCTTTTCAGCGCCGTTTATCAAAAGCTTTAGGTCAAAGCAGCTTAAGGGGTATGTAAAATTCACGTAGACTGCATCTGGTTACTGTAGTCAAATAAATTGGAGAATGATGCAAAATTAAATGTATTACTCAAAACGCAAAAATGGCTTTTGGTGCTGTACTTCAGCGCAAAATATGTCCTTTCATCCATTTAAGATGCGAGGACACATTTTGCGGTAAACAAGTACTTCAAAAAACACAAGCATGGAAAACATGGGGCAGATTTACAAGCCGCTTGCGCCACTTTTGAGTCATTTTTAACATGGGA
Organism: Triturus cristatus; assembly: GCF_964204655.1. NCBI lineage: Eukaryota > Metazoa > Chordata > Amphibia > Caudata > Salamandridae > Triturus > Triturus cristatus. Next base: position 116,784,551 of record NC_140588.1, read on the forward strand.
AAAGTGACGTAAGGGTGTCGGAAGGGGCTTGTAAATAAACCCCCATGTGTTTATCCCAGTGCCCTTGAGATAAAACTTAGTTGTGAACTGCACATAATAACTACATGACGTGGATTAACCCCTTCGCTGCGGCGGGAATTCCGCCGCAGCGCTGGGGGGGGTTTGGGGGCAGCGCGGTGGCGCTGTGCTCATGACGGACCCACTCCGTCATGAGCCACGGTTGAGCTGTGCTCATGACGGAGTGGTTCCGTCATGACTCCGCCCACTGCGCTAATCGCCCGCACAGGCGGGGAATTAGCGCCGCGTGGGCGGAGCGGCCGCCAACGGCCGCGGCATGACGGAACCACTCCGTCATGAGCACACGGCGACCGTGGCTCATGACGGAGTGGTTCCGTCATGAGCAGGGGAGGGGTTAATAGCGTGAGATCAGGAATTTACGGCGTACCTGAAATTTCACCAGGCCTGATCAGCTTGTCCTTCTTCTATCTCTCTTCCCCTTCCCATCACTTCTGCTTCAGTTCAAGAGTGAAATGCTCATAAGGCTCGGCGAGGCGTGCCGCTCTGTATGAAGCTTAACCGCCATCCCTCTCTCTTGTAGTCATCCATGAGTTGCAGAAGAAAGGCCCTTTATCAGAAGCTGAGCGCCATACTGTCCATTAAAGATGCATGGTGCATATTTCACAGAGATCTGCTTACAGCGGTTCCCGGGGATGTAAGACATTTTTTCATCTGTTGTGCTTCTTTTTTAAGTATGAGAAAGAAAATGGCTGAGTTCCACTGGGATCCAGGAACTAAAACTCAGTCCTGTTTCCCCGCTTTACTGACAAGCTTCAGGGAAAGGATGCTGAGCGAAAATAGAGCGGAAGTGATACTTTAGTATACTTCCCTGGGGATACATCTGAAACATGCCATTAAGTGCTTTAACAGTACTGAAAAGCCTTCTGTGGTTGCAAATGCATATGCACGATCTGTCGGTAGTTTGAGCCAATATTACCTTGACATATGGATTCAGCACTGCGCGCTACCTTAATAATAAAAAAAAAAATCGGAGAGAGATGTAAACAACTTCATTACCTGGCACACTTGCCGGGTGCTTGAGGCCGCCAAAAAACTTCTTAGACACTAGGTACAGATTTAATTTAATTCTGTGCAGGCAGAAAGCACTTTCAACAGAAAAGCCATATGCTTTGTATGTCCCTCTTTTCCAGTTTGGGGAAAACAAAATTCCCGAGCATGCACCCTCGTAGCTTTCATTGGCATTTCCCTGACATCGCCAGCTCACAGCAGATGCAAAAAAAAACCTAGCTCAGAAATTAATTTTAAATATTCATGAATTCTCATAATACAGATATCGAGGAAGGAAGTGGCTTGCTCTTCAGTTTCAGAAATTGATGGAAGTTAACTGTTACCTTGCAGGTCCCATGGTGCCTTTCATTAAGAGGAAAGTTGTATGAATGTTCCTCCTTTAGATATTGTGTAAGCATTACTAAACTGTGCTCTCCCTTAGAAGCGCCTATTTTTTAAAATATATTTCGAAGGTTGAAAAATATTAGATTACGGACAATAACTTGCAGCCTAATATCAAACGCAAGCATATTAAGAGACAAGAAGAGGGGAGAAATGCAACTCACAGTAAGGACAAGGCCACTTCTAAAGAAATTCCACCATTCCAGTCTTATTTATTGATTTTTTAAAAATATGTTTTATTGCATTAGGCATGTACTTGGCATTCGCTGGAAGATTGGGGTAGGCAATTAGGGAACATACCAATGCGGGAAAGGGAAATAAAGCATGACTGGCATGGACACAATTGTGTAACCGGCAACAGTCACATTAATGCGCTATGCACACAGAAATTTATGTGAAGAAAAATAAGTGAAGATAGCATCAGAAAGCTACCATCATAGCCACGTTTTTCTAATTAGAAAGAAGGTTTAAAAATAATTAGATATATGTTATGGTTAGCAAAGATCTGCCAGCTATGTCCGTTCACCTTCATCCACCATTTTGCCCTTTGTACTGCTGGGCGGGGGTTGATCGGACCTTCCAGCACTTGGGGGCATATTATCAAGCATAGCGTTAACATTATCGCGGCTTGCTGCCGCTAAAGCGGCGATAATGGGCTTGATAATATGCACTAGAGAATTCGATTAGAAGCCCATGTTGGCACAGAACATGGGCTTCTATTGGAATTCTTTGCAGCATATTATCAAGCCCATTATCGCCGCTTTAGCGGCAGTTTTCTGCCGCTAAAGCAGCGATTATTTTAACGCCCTTTCTTGATACTATGCCCCTCGGTGCGCTCGGCAGCAACAATCACACAGGAGCCAGCAGGTGCTCTTAAAATAGCTCCAGGCTCATGTATATATTTATCAAGGTTTTGCGTCACCCCTGCGCCATGCGACGTTGACGCAAAAACCAAATGAAGTTTATCGACCCATGAAATGCCACCTTGCGTGGTCTGGCATGACTTGATAAACCTAGAGTAACCCCTGGCACCTATGGCACATTGTCTAGCCTTAAGTGCCATGGGTGGAGCATGGGTGTTCCCATGCATTCTGACACACTTCCAGATTTACCAGCAAGGTAGACCTGGGAATGGGTCAGAATTGTATGCTTGCCCACCAGAGGTGCAACAAGGAGAAATATATTTATTTCTCCTTGTTGTTTACTCTTTATAAGCGTGCTGCATTCTGCAACACACATAGAAAGAGGAAAATGGTTCTGAGGATTGTTTTTTTTGCAAGAAGATGTCCCGTCATGCACAAAACAATCCTGCCTACAACCATGGTGCAAGGGTGCCTGCATTGACACTAGGAAGCAATTTGTGTGTCAGTGGAGGCAGAGAGCAGGAATGCTCTGTATTATGTTAAATACAGTGCATTCCTGCCCTCTCCCTTTCACGCAGTGCAGCAAGGTGGCTTGCTGCGTTGCATGGAATATTGATAAATATGGGCCTGCGTACCCAAGCCACAGGTGTTCCCCATATTATTAAATTACCCTGACCTCTCTGACCTCCAACGTGAGGTCAGGGTGTGCATGCCTGTCGGCAAACTCGGCGTTGGGCATGCCCTTGCTCCATATAATATTCCTCCAAAACCTTCAGCAAAAAAATGACTAACACAATTGAAAACTGTGATTTAGCAGCCACTGGCGATGCTTTCTTTCAGTCACGCAGGTAGTCCTCGAGGTTGATGGGCCTTATGATGGTGGCTCTCAGCTAGTAGGGATGACCTTGGGCTGATACGGACACAGGGGGAAGCTAAGGTATCCCAAAGGGCCTGGCATCTCCTGAGCGAAGGGGCATCACCACTTGCGGCGACGGGGTGGGCTTACGTGTGCCCTGGGTCTGGGCCAGGTCTAGGCTCTCTTCCTCCACTTGTCACTGTGATGTTTGAGCATCTTGCATGTTCAATCCAGATGTGCATGGGGAGTGCCACTTGGTAAAGGCAGATACATTCCTTGTGATGCATTCTGAGTTATTTTTCCGTGTGACCACGGTGTCATTTCTGGCAATGACTTGGAGAGGACGTGACTCAAAAGGCAGCAGGAACTTCCCCCACAGAGCATCAGTCGTGGATGAGGACCCAGTCCCGTTCATCGAAGTCAGTGGCTCTAACTCTCTGGGTATGGCTAGCTGTGTTGTTGTCCTGTAGGTGCCTCTGTTGCATGGTAGCAGAATTCACAGGTTCAGGAGTCCAGGCTGCTGCAGGGGAACAGTGTCTCGTACGGTCCTCCGAAATATTATAGCCACAGGTGGTCACTGCGTTGTGCTGTGCGAAATTAACCTGTACATGCCCAGGGTCTTGTGGATTGCATTTTTCACATCAGTGTGCTGTTCACACACAGTTTAAATGGTTTTATTGTTCGAGCATTTCAGCCTCTCGACTGCGCTGTTAGCTTGAGGCCAGTGAGAAGTGATCTTTTTGTGGGTGATAGCGAGGGATTGTAGGTAGTGTGCAAACTGCTGACCCTGAAAGTGGGGTTCATTGTCACATTTTAGAGTGTTTGCCACACCATATGCACAAGAACGTGTGCTAAACATCACGAAAAAATGTTAACGCAACTTTACACATTGCAGCCTATTGCAGAAAATAACCCTGTGTCAACGTGGAATTCACAACAAGGCGGCCCGATGCGATAGTTTGCAGAAACCGCGGCCAATGTCCACGATACAACCACCTCGACGGAGATAAAAACACAATCCCCAATGCGAAAAAAAAACATGCGATGGGCCAAAGTGTGATGAGGAAATCAGCGATAAGCAGCGCCAGGCCTGCAACACACACCTGGCAGGTGGGAAAAATCACCATAAAAGTAGAACAAATACCCAAACACAAACTGACCAACACCCAAACACCATGGAGACAGCCGGAGCAGGCGCAGAGGACGAGCACAACCCCACAAGCACCCCGGATGACCAGCCCGGGACCTCGGTGACAGGGAAGGGTAAGGACAAGAAGAAGAGGAAGACGAAGTTCAGTCCGCAGGCGAACAGGATCATAGTCACGGAGGTGATGGAACACCATCAACAACTGTTCGTCACCTCCAACGTGTCATTAGGCACCAAAACTGGAATATGGCGGGACATCGTGGACAAGGTGAATGCCATCAGAGAGCACAAGAGGACAATGGACGAGGTCAAGAGGTGATGGAATGACATCAAGCAAAAGACCAAGGAGAAACTTGCAGCCAACCAGAAGGCCGAAATGCAGACTGGAGGTGGAGGCACAGTGCCACAGTTCGTGCTGGATGACATGGAGGTATATATGTAGAAAACAATGGTCCTGAGCAGACACTAAATTTTACATAAAATTAAATATAGACCACAATGGGTTACTATACACATCCGATGTCCAGCCGGACAGGGGATTTTTATTTTTCAGATACTAAAGGATATGGTCAAGGATAATGAAAACACTACATTTATCGTGGGGCACAATCCTGCACCCTACAGCATGGGGAACGTGCGGGGAAAAAAAAAACAAAAAAAGGGAATAACAATGCAGACAGTTTAGGACAAACAACAGTTACAGGCAAAGACTGAGAGCCGTTGCAACTTGCAGGCATAAATGAAGTTGTAGCAAGTTTGACAAAATAGAGACCACAACGAGTAAGCACAATGGATATTTGTGGCACTATTTTTAAAAAGTCGACGTTTCGATCCCAAGCTCATTGATTAACGGGATCATCTTCAGGACTAAATTTATAACATTTGCCTGGTTTTTAACGCCCCAATTGAGGACATAGGGGTATCACATATGGCAGGTCAGAGTGGAAACTGACAATGAAGAACAGCGTTGTTGCTTTTGGTTTGGTCGCTTGCAGTTAAGGTTTCTATAAAACTTAGTGGGCGCTGGAGTGTGCTGCTCCTTGCCTGGATCGGCTGTTGGGTAGTTAGACTGTGGTGCAGATGGGCCACATTTCAATGCGCCAAGGTATTGCTTCAATATACTAATATGTTACAGTCCAAGCTGTGGAGAGATACAGCAATGGAGATCTCTGTACTCAGCAACAATGTGCTGTGTAGTAACCGGCTCAATGGCAGACATGGAGGAGCTGGTGTCGACAGTCATCAGTGTGGAGACTGTGGCCGGAGTCGGGGGACCGGACACTGCTCGACAGGACACAACACAATCACAACAGGGTGAGTCATAGTATGGTTTAGGGCTGGGACCTGTGGAGTCACGTGTAGCGAATAAAACGGGTTAGAGGCAGTCAATCAAGCCGATTGCTTGAAAAAGTTCTACTGAAGAGAAAATACACGCTCTCAGGGTCGGTAACGGATCTCTTGCTGAGAGAATTCCGGGTGCGGGATAGTTAGGTTGCCGATTCTTAATGACGAGGCTTGAAGGGATGAATTAATTGCATCTAAATGAAGTCCACGAAAATGTAGCTCGTGGTCAGATTTAATCAGGGCTGATGCGGCACGAGTCAACGCGGTGAGATACCACTTCAGAGTACTTCGAACAGAACGGGAGGCCTCACGTGACTCCACAGGTCCCAGCCCTAAACCATACTATGACTCTTGGTTTCTGCTCGCCCTGAGGAAGGTGGCACCTATATTTCGGTGCATTCACCGAAACGCGCGTCGGCGCACACATGAGGCCCACCTAAACCCTATTTTTCCCTAAATTGTGAACATTTGTTCGTCAACATAATGTTGAATATTCATTGAATTATGTTTACACTTTGAATTTTTTGGACGGTTTATATCCTCTATATGTGAATGTGCGAATTTAGCATTTATGTTTGAGAATGATTTTGGTATGAGTGTGTCAGTTAGTGTGTGTTTGAGTACGTCTGGGACCCCGATAAGCATGCTCTCTGTTATTTGAAAATTCTTTATGTAATTATATCAAACTCTTCTATGTACTGAATTTATTTCTTCATAAATCAATTTAATTTGAAAATAAAGTTATTAAAAATTCACTCTTGATTATGTTTTGAATCATACTGCCCTAGTCCAAGTGTAGATATATTAAAGAGACGATACATTGTACGTTCTGAAACCTACAGGTAGAGATATTCGTGTTCGTATTTATTCTGTTCCTTTTCCCCTGAATCTCTACCTACATTCATTGTGCAGGGGTTCCCCTTTTTGCATTGGTGTGACCTACGGATTGTCTTGAGGGGAGCCGCCATGTGTCTTCATTTCAGTTCAGTGTTCATGTTAAAAAGTTTCAATTGTTGCTTCGAAAGTGAATGTGTGATGCTCATTTTTGTGACGACACATGCATGTCACCAGTTGTGATTGTGCGACATCATGCAGATTATTTTGTACATGTTTAGGTGTAGCTGATGTGGCATGTCTTTGATCGGGGGGGGGGTGCCATGTCCTGGGGGTGGTGGCAGTGGGTTTTGTTGCCCTTTCAGCCCTCCGGGGTGCATGTTCAGTTGTCCGGGTGCATCTGTTATTCTTCAGGTGTGGCTGTGGGCTGGGCTCTCTTTTTCGGTGCAGGCTGCCATCCGACTTTGCACCAGGTCAGATCAGGTGTTATTTTCCTGCTGCTAACGCACCTTATCGACTGTTTTGTGTTCTTATCGCAGATCTGGCTGGTCGTTGAGAATGTTGTGGAATGTTGTCGTGGATTTTGGCACGGGGACGCGTACTCTGCATCTCATTAACGATAGTTGCGGGGGTCATCTGTGGCGATGTTTTTTGCGGCTGCTATCGCGGGTAAACTGGTGCTGTGGGCTGTTAACACCAGCTTGTGATTGGGACGATAAGTTTATCGCAACTTTGGCTGCGATAAAGTGCCCGTTAACTCGGCGATAGATCCTTGTGAATATGCCCCCAAGTGTCACAAATATCTTGTTGAAGCACTTTTTGGTGTTTTCAAACGTGGACACTTTTATAGTATCTCCACTATGAGAAATATTGAGAAGGCATTCGAGACAACGAGAATATGATGTCCATCAAGCCGTGCCCCAAATCAACACTGATGTCACACCACCAGGCCTTCGCTGGGGAGTCAGTAACAACAGGTGGTTGTTGATAATGTTGCTTGCTGACTCTGTGCCAGTGGCATCTGGTGACCATGCTGTCAACTTCAGCATCCAGGGCCAGAAATCAGACTTTTCGTCATAGACAGGCTTTCATTTTGGTGGCACCTTGACACTCTGTATGAGCCAGGGCTAACATGGTTGCCCATAGTGAAAGAGAAATGACAATTTGGTGGCTGCACAGAAGGAGGTCTGGTGGTGTGGTGCTGAGCTCATGATGGATATTCCAGAGCACAGTAAGGTCGAGTTTGGTGATGTCATCATACTTGGCGCTGTCGCAGAGGAAATCCAGCAATTTTCTAATCCGAGCTTCTTGCTGGGCTTTCTGGATGCATGGGTCGGAGGCGGTGGCATCAGCAATTTCCTGCATGTCAGCAGCCTTGGGACAGCCTACATCTGCAACTCAGTTGACATAGTCGTCCACATCCGATTAAGGGCTGGGGGACCCATCTGCCAGGAGGTAGGGGTGTCGCAAAAGATAGTCGGCTGGGTTATAGCAGCCTGGTTGTCAATGTGTGCATAGAATTTTTTTTATGTCCATGAGGGTCCTTCTGGCAAATGAAACAGGCGCCAAGCAGTAATTTCCAGCTTGTTGCAATGGGGGGCGGATCTGAGGCTGATGGGACTGGTGTCGACAATAACCTCTGAGTCTAGGCCACCCCGATATCACAGAGAAGTGCCTTCTTGATAGATTGGAAGACCGCAGCTTCTGAGGCCCCCACACCCATGGTGTTGATGTTTTAAGGAGGCATCTCACAACGTAGTGAGGTTGGACATTAAACTCCCGCAATAAGTGGCAAGGTCGAGGAAACTTCAGACTTTGGCTGCGAAGGAAGGTGTTGCAGCTTCAACCATGCAGGAGCATTAGGAGGGGTCAACCATGAGGCTTACGGGTGAGAAGATTTAACCAAAAAGCTCCATCTCCTGGTGAAAGAATTGGCATTTTGCTTGGTTGAGACGGAAGCCAGCTGAATGAACTCATGTGAGCGCTGCATGCAAACAGGGGCGGTGGCTTTCGAGAGTGGATGCATCAATAAGGATGCCATGGCTGGCATTGATGACCCCTTGAGGCCAGCAAGAACCTCCCTGATAGCATTTTGAACACTTGCACCGCTATAATATTCCCAAGTTAGGTATCTTACAACAGCGGAGGCCGAGGTGTTTGGAAAACTTTGTTATGTATCTACTGTCTTTGTGAAGTTCAAGCTGGTGGAATCACGAGTTTAGATCCAGCTTCAAGAACCATGCAGAGCCGTTGATGACAGCTATGAGGTCATCAGTTGTGGGAGATATGTGCCACTCTCTTTTTTTAGCCTGGTTGGGCAGGCGCATGTCTATTCAGATTCGAATACACCTTGGTTGTTTGGTCCTGTTCAATACCACCATATGAAACAACCTTGGGATAGGGCCAGATGCCTTTTCGATGACTCCGGTGTCCTCCAAATTTTGCAGTTCTACCTCACTGTTGGGGTGAAGGTGAAAGGGTACCCTTCGAAGGTGCAGGGCAAGAAGGTAGACTGTGGGCTCAATGGGAAGGGAGACTGGAGGTCCTTTCAGACAGACAAGGCCGGAAAAAAGGTGGCAAAATTCCTGAAGGATGCAAACAATGATGGAGGAGAGGTCACTAATGGCCGCTTGAAAGTGAATAAGGTGCTGGCAATCCACAGTGTCACAGCTGAGTAGAGTCTAAGAGTCTGAAGGGGTTTATAACAAAAATGCTGGGCAAGAGTTTATGCCATACGACATGGAAAAGGTGAAGACACCTGTCAGTGGAATGGGTGTAGAACTGCCGTAGGCAAAAATTCAGGCTTTCATTGGTAACAGTGGGTGCTGTGGCCAGGGTGTGATATTGCGCCAAGCTGGTGATATTAACTAATGCCCCATGTTGATGAGTGTGGTGAATGGGGTGAGGTCAAGCTGGACTCAGCAGTTGGGGTGGGAGCGGCACCAAGGCTGGTCAGGGTGGAGAAAGCAGAAGATCAAGAAGATTCAACATTATGGCACCATGGACTGGGTGTCTGCAGCGCATCCTCTGGGTTCGAGGAGTGGTCATGGATAATGGCTTTCATTCCTTGATGTCTAGACGCACCATGACCACGGACAGGAGGTGTCGTATGACCAACCTGACAGACCTTGGTGTAGTGGTTTGGGCAAAGGCTAATTGAGCAGGTCCTGCCTCTGACTGGGCATTCTGCTAGTGGGTGAGGGGAAAACCCACAGTAACGACAGCAGTCCATAGAAGAGAGCCCCACCAAGGCAGAACTCTGGTTGGTGTGCCATGGGGTCCTTTGGAGACTACCTCCGCGACTTCATTTTTGATGAGTTGAGGGGTAGGCTCAGGAGTGACTGAGATCTTCTGAAGCGCTAGCTCAATCTGGTCTGCTTGACCGTTGTACAGGTCATGGGAAAGGACAAGCATCAGGATTTCAACGAAGGGCATGTTTGGCTGGTGCAGGCTGTGATGACAAAGAGTGGCAGAATGGCAGCCTTGATGATCTGGGCAAGCACTTCCTTCTGAGGACCGTCCTCTGTGCAGGTACTAGCAAGATCTTGCAGGCAAGCATGAAAGACATCGATTAACTCACCTTCGCGCTGGCAAACTTTCCATAGTTTTAACCTCTCAAAATCAGTGTTCATCTTCGTAGGTCTGTGATGGCGCAGTTGCAATAGTCATCTGAGTCAGTTCCAAGATGGTGTCATTTAGTTTCGATACCACTCTCTTTGGTGGCTTTAAATTAGTTGTTCAATTGAGCAACCCATGTGTGCCAGCAAGGGCCGCGGTCCCAGGATCACTAAGTTTGCTGAAAGGAGACAGCAGATCTGATACGCCGCCACAGGCAGGGCAGGCATGAGGCGCTGCAGAGGGTTCGAGGGGAGCCTTGAGGCGGCGGTATAGCCTGCGTGTGCATGCTGATTGGCGAGCTTAGCATGGGGCGGAGATGCTGACATTGAAATTCAGAAGTCGTGTACGAAACAGGCAGGAGGGAGTGATCCTGACATGGTCTCAGATGACAAGGGCTGTAGAAAAAGGCACGCACCAGGCAGGAAAATGTGATCCTGGTGCTGTGCGGCTGCCCGAGGCCACCGCAGGGGGCCACTCAAGAGGGCAGCCCTGTAGTGGCATCGGGCTTCCCTCCCCCCCACCTTTCTCCCCCCCTTTCCCCGAGGGGGGGGTTTGGCTGGGGGAGGAGTCCCCACCAGGTCGCGGGTGTCCCTCGTCACATTCGGTGCACTGGGCAGGGTGAGGGGTACATAGGTCCCCCCACCCCCTTTTCTGCCTCTGTGCACCGGACGTGCCGTGGAAACCACGTCTCCCTCACGCTCTCCTACCCTACCACTTACCCGGCGTGTTGGCAGTGGGAAGCATGGCTAGGACTTTGTAATGTTGTACTTTTTCGTTGCAGGTGTAGTTACAGGGCGATCTGGAAGCATATGGGTACAGAACGGTAGCTCTGCGCGGCACATAGGGGTGCCAGAGCCGAACCCCAGGAGCCTCATGGGAGGTTCATGGAATCTATGTCGGTGCCCCGTTAGTCCTTCAGGTGGTTGTGGGCCTGAGCAACCGGGGGCTTGCCTAGCTACGCTCCGCCCTGAAAGGGGTGTGAGTATAATGGACCAAGGGTGGTCAGGTGATCCGGGAAGGTGATCACCAGAATGTGCAGTACAAAGTGGTTCGCAACAGTGCTGCTAGGCTCATCAGGTAGGCAGGTGGTGAGAAGGCTGCCTGTCCTTGGATAGCCCGAAAGCTAACCCACCAGATTACATAACGTTGGATGTAATAAACCTGCAGCAGTTTTTTCCCAAGTATATACTTGTGTGGTGTGTATTTATTTGCGGGCATTCAAGCTTTGGGGGGGGACCTTTTGCCATGATGGTGCTATGCTGGGTAGCAGAGCAAGAACACTACCACTAACATGGAGGTTGAGGAAGGGTGGCACACAGTAGGCAGCGGGAATGCAGGGCACTGTCTGGGTAATAGCTGATGGCAAAGCAGAGAACAAACCAGGGCCACTTAAGGGGTCGACACAGCCCCCAGCAAGTGGAAAACAAACACCATCGGAGGTCTTGTAGGTCTTGTGGGCAGGGCCTGACAGTGCAGGGTTCAGCATGACTAATCAGGCGCATTGATAGCAGGTATTAGGAACAGAGCGACGTGGAGGTATGGCCCCTTCATTGCCCCTGTATTGCGAGGGCCGGATAGACATTTCAGCACTTGAGTGCGCTCAGCAGCAATACTCTCTCAGGAGCCGTGTGTTCTTAAACTGGCTCAGCAGTAGGTGCACAAGCCAGGGGTGTTCGGCTTATGTTAAATCTCCTTGACTTCCAATTTGAGGTCAGGGTGTGAGTGCGTGTCAATGAATACAAAGCAGGGCATGCCCTTACACCGTATTACACTTTAGTAGGCTGAAACACGTTCAAATCTTCAAGTAGATTTTGAGTTCGTGATTGGAGGCTGTCTTTCTTTAGCCGAGTGTCACATATTTTAATAAAAATGAATGCTCATCATTGGTGTTGAACACACAACAGTGCAAGTGGAAGCAAAGGTCCGGGTGTGCTTGCATGTTGGCGAATACAGCGTAGGGCATGCCCTTGTGCCGTATTACACTTGGGTAGACTGGGACATGTTGATATCTTTAAGAAGATTTTGAGTCTGTGATTGGAGGCTGTCCTTTAGCCGAGTCCCACATATTTTGATTGAAATCAATGCTCAGTGTTGGGGTTGAATACAAAGTAGTCCAAATGGAAGCAAAGTGCTACAGTTAATTGCAAGGAGAGGGTCTGTGCATTTCAGGCTATGTCATGACACTAGCTCTGTGGCAAAGGCTACTGTCAGTGATGGTAGGGAAGTCAAGACATTTAAAAGGGAATAATTGGCATAGTAATTGACGAAACAGAGCATGAATCAATGCATAGAAACTTGACTGTCACATGACAACATGTAACATTGTGACACATCTGAAGCTGTCGGGTGGGTCATAATTAAAACACAACCATTCTACTAGGGAAATTGAAAATGATGCAACTAAGATCAAAAACAAGCTCCTAGAAGCCTTTTCACAAACTGCAATGTGAAGTACATTTAGTAGTAGCACATTAGTTCTATAAAACTGCTGCAAATTGCTCTTCACAAACCTACAAGAGTAAATCTCTGACTCCACTTATATTTTTTCATTAGGGAGATGTCTACTCAGTTAAGTTTGCTGCTTAGTGCTAAATTTGGGAGGGACCGGAGGAGAGGCTGGAAATAAAGGACATTGTTACTACTAAATAGTGTGGTTTAAGGAGTAAGGCGTTTAGAGAGGGATCAGGATGGGTTTAGGAAGAGACATGTCCCACACATTAAATAGTAATCCTCTTGCTATTCAGAAACTCCATTTCTAAAGGACTCTAGACAAAAGGGACACAAATCTGAGAACTGATATGAGAGCAAGAGTAAGTCCAGCACCACACATGGCCAACCACTGGTACTGCAGTACTCTCCCATAGAATATAAAAGAGGTAGGGATTTAAAATAACATCTAATTTGAAATAATGTTAAAATAAATTACATTATTTGAACTAGCTAAAAATTTGAATACATATATTTTAATGCAGGTGTTAAATGAGAGCTAGAAGGATAAAATGGATGGGAAGGGCCCCAAAAATTCATCAGGGGATTATATAGTACTGTCCTTTAAGACGCTCAACTTAGTGAACACTATTCTGTCTAGAACCAGATCTCATGAAATTTCCTCACACTAAGTTTCAGTTTTGCCACTTGTCTATTTTTATCAGCTACCTTCTTTTCCCAGAGCTTTGAAATTCCTTCTGCATCCACCTATTCCAGGTAGGCCCACCCTTGTACACATATCGCTATACCAACCACAATTTATTTTGAAAGGCTCTCTTCTTCAGCTGGTGTAGATTGACTTGATTTAGAATTTCCATCAGTTGCCACTGCAAATATTGATGTCCCTAGAATGAAATGTGGCCATAGTTCTCCTCTTGTACTTTCTCCAGCAGTGCATTTTGATAGATTCATACTTCCTCCTCTGTTCCTTGTGACAATCGGAGTGACTGCAGCATTTAACCATTCATCCAGAGCAAAGTCACAAAGATTTGATATGCAGAACATTATTCTGGAATGTGGCAGGGCTACGTGGGAAGGTCGATAATTTGGAATGAACTAATTTTGTCACCAAATTTCAGATCTTATATTTACAGGATACCTGTATTGTAGAACATATACACATTAATGGATAAATGACATTACATGTACCAGCAGTTTCAATAAAAATTGAAAGAGCAAGGGGTGATCTAGCTGTTTATATCTCAAACTATTTATCATTTTGGAATGTATCAATCCTGGCAACCTCTCGGTACTATCAATTGATTAATATTGCTACTAAGCCCAGCTCTCAAGCTGTGTTAACTTCTACAACAATGTTCCACTAAGTGATCTTTCAACTATCCTGGGACAATTTGATTATGACCTGGAAATGATTTGTAATGGCAGTGCGAAAGATGTCATTACCCTTTGGGGTGGTGACTTTAACATTCACCTGTGTTCCTTGGGTAAGGTCTGTGGCTTGATGGACATACATGGTTGTGTTTTATCTCACTTTAAGCATACCAGTTATGGGGACAAATTAAATGAAATACTATTTAAATATGATCTTACTTTCTGCAATGAAATATGACGTGGCTCTTTAGGGCAGAGTAGGGGTTTAGGGTCTCTGCTTTGAGCTTTTCGTCGGCTTACTGCCTACTGCTAGAGCGCCGGGACACCTCTGTTTGAGATAGCTGTTTGCGCTTTATAAATGTCGGTATTATTATCATTATAATTATGTGTCCCTGTGCAGACTTCAAGTGTACCTTTAATGGTATTTTTTATTATTTTTTATTTATTTGAGTTTTATATAGTGCTGGCTAGACCCAGAGGTATCAGAGCGCTTCACAGAAGGTTCCACAAAATTACAAAGTTACATCAGTTACAAGTTATATCAGTTACTAGGAAAACATTTCAAGAGCGTAGAAGACGAAATAAATGGAGTTTAGAAGGGTAAAGGGGTAGGAGATAGATAGGATGGAGAGATGAAGGACAGTCTGCCCAAAGTACGGCAGGGTAAGTGACGGCCGAGGGGGAAGTCCACAGCCCATCTCCTCTATAGCTATCAGGTAGCTCCACCGGGCATCAGCCAAACAGCTGGGTCTCAATGGGAAAACAATTAAAGAGTAAAGACGAGGGATAAATGGAGCATAAAGGGGGGGGAGTAAAGGGGTAGGAGGGAGAATACAACAGAGAGACGCAGTAACGTCTGCCCAAAGTCCGGCTGGGTAGGTGACAGCCGAGAGGGTAGTACACCACCCATCTCCTCTTTAGCTATCAATTAGCTCCACTGGGCATTGGCCAAAAAGCTAGGTCTCCACGGTCAGAGGTAGGTTCAGAGATTCAGTATCCTGATGGGTAGGCCAGAAGGGGGAAATGTTCGAGGTCTGGCTGATGTCCACTGTCGTGGTTGGGGTAGGGACACTGTGGCAGCAATCTTGAGGTCAGGCAAGGAATTCTGACCTTGGAGTTAAAATCAGACGGTTCACATTTTTGTCTTTTGGTCGGGGAGGGGTTGTTTGTTGTGCAATGCAGATGCGGGGAGCTCTCTGGCCCCACTGTTTGTTGGGGCATCCAGGCCAGGTATCTATGGCTAATGTAATGGCGCTTCCTCTCCAGGTTCTATGCTGTGCACATTCGGGCTTCACTGTTGTGAGAGAGTGGCAGCTATACATTTCAGATGTCCCCGGAGGCGGCCATCTTAGGGTCAGGCATTGGTTATGGACCTGTAATTCCCTCGCGTCTGGTCTCCACGTTGCTTCCTCAGAGGTCTTGGGGGACTCCTACTTGTGACCGCTTTTTTATCTGTTGCCCCCCCGGTCTGCTGCGTGGGCGTTCTATTTGTTGGGGCTCTTCATTTGCCATCTTTGGGTCAGGCGGCATGGAGGGGGCTTGTTGCTGCCCCCCTTCTTGCTGCAACACCTCGCTGGCCTTCGAGGGAATAGGGGAGCCCCACTCTTTTCCCCCCTCGGTCCACAGACTCACTGATCACTGCAAGGCCCGCCCAGCTCGCAGGGCGCTTGATCAGGATCCACCCACCGGTGGTCTGCGTTGTTCTACCGCAGTCCTCAGTGAAACAGCCGCTCTCAACCAGCCACCGCAAGGATCAATGTAATGACTTCTTCCGTTCTGTTCGCTCCGCTTTCTTTAAAATACAGATCGCGGGGCCGCCATTTTGTTTCCCAAGGCGAGCCTCGCAGCAGCAGGGTGTAGTAATGTTCGCTCGGCAGCGCGGGAGCTCCCAGCCTTCAAGACTGATCCTGCTGACTGCTGTGATGTTCCGGTGCGCGCTCCTGTCGTTCAAGGATCTCAGCACCAGCCAACTCCGTTTACGCCGCTGCTTTTAGAAGACGGATCACGGGGCCGCCATTTTGCTTCACAAGGCAAGCACCGTTGCGGCAGTGTACAGCGATGTTGTCTCGGCAGCACGGGGGTTTTCAGTCCCCAGGTGTGCTCCCGCTGATAGCCTTACATAAAACCCCCAAAGTATGTACAGTAAGTTCAGGAGAGGAGGAGTGCATTTAGAACTGTGGTAAAGGGGAGGGAAAAAGGTTAAAGGAACGAAGCATGAGACTCACTTTATGAAGCTGGTCTTTCCAAGGATAGTGCAGCCTTTTGGTGCATGGTTAATAGTCCTTATATGAGATAGAACTCCGCCTCTATATTGGAAACTGCCATTAATGGTACATTGTGGGCGGCTCATTTTAGAAACATCAATGCAAATCCAGGCGAGTTAACAACTTATACCATGGAGGTCTCTTATTTTGTATCCTATAATGATATTTCTAGTTTAATGTTTTCCCATGAGGAGGTCAATATGGCCCTTATGGACAGTAAAGGTGAAAACGTGCCTGTTCTCAATGGTAGGCAACCATTTTAAATCTAATGTTCCCCTCAGGGGTCCTTTATTAACCCAGGTGTTAGGTTCAGCCTGTTCCATAGGTTTTTTGATTAAATGGACAGAATCACTTATAATTCATATCTACAAAAAGGATGACCACTCCTCACCCGCCTGCTAGCGCCCAGTATCATTGTTAGAATCATTAGTGAACGTGGCAGAGTGTATTATTTTCAGAAGAATGGAGGAGTGGGTTGTAAGCAATGATATATTATCAGATCTGCAATATGGGTTCCGTAGTTGTCTTGGAATGGCGGAACAGGGTCTTAACTTAAATTTGCTACTATGAAAATATACTCAGATAAAGTGGAGCAATGTGTTTTTAGCTTTTGTTGATCTATTGTGCACCTTTGATTACGTAATACCTGACAAATTGTGGACTATTATGTTTAAGCTTGGGGTGTATCCTCCCGTAATTCAGTTCTTGAGGGAGTTATTCCCGGGAAGCAGGGCCAGAGTCCATTACAGACTCAAGTGGGACTGCACCAACTTTTCTATTGTAAAACGGGGAGTAACACTGGGGTGCGTCCTAGCCCCCTTTCTGTTCAATTTATATATTAACAATCTAGGTAGCGTTTTGTAGAAAACTGTGTTGATCTTCCACAAGTTGGTCAGTGGACAATTCCGCAGTCCTATACACAAACGATGCCGTTCTTATGGCCCGTACCTCTATGGCTATGCAACGGTTACTCTCCTGTTTTGTAGACTTCATGAAATATCTGGGACTTTTGGTCAACATTGACAAAACTTTCATAACAAAATGTGGGAGGAGAAAAATTAGCTGCAGCAATTTTACGGTCAGGGACACCAAAATTAAATTTTCTTCTTCTTTTTCCTATTTTGGCATTGTGTTTGACAGACCAGGGGTCTTGGAAACAGGTGATTACTACTAGGAAAGTTCATTTAATGAGGGCCATTAATGCACTTCAGAATTTCACAACTACATTAGGCAAGAAACTACCCAAGGAAATTCTAGCTATATATAACGCCAATTGTTTGTCATCAGAGTGGGGATTTGGGGGTACAGTGATTGCCAATCTCACCAATCAGTGGAAAACTCCTTTTCGGGAAAACTTTTTATCAGTCTCCTAGAGTTTCCCCTTGGTAATCTGTCCGTCCGAACTGGGCACCCCATTTTTAGTTCGAGCCTGGGCAGTGCATGCGCTGCTCTGCGAGGCATGTTGTATTGAGGTAGGACCTTGAAGCTCCGCCCACTCTCCACCCATAGTTTTCATGGTCTTGTGTCATTGTCCACTGTAAACTGTGGCTTTTCATTGATGAAAAGGCTTAGTAGTCCCTCCTTAGTACCGCCTTGTCTCAGTTTGTAACCTGTGTAAGAATTTTCAAGGCGTTTAGAAAACATTGAAACCTACTGGTGGAAATTCCCACACTACGCCCCTTCATCAATGACAACCCTTCACTGATCTATAGGAGGGGGCGCACTTTGAGGAGATCCTTATGCCCTAGCTCCATCACAACCCAGAAAGCAACCACCAGCACATGGTTGCCACAGACCCCCCAAGGCTTCTTCACCTGCACCAGCTGTAACATTTGTTGTTTGGGTCAGAATAAGCAGAAAGAATTTTGTTACAACTCAAGTTCTATACACAAAACCAAACATTTCATGAACTGCAGCACGCAATACGTGATCTACATCCTTGAATGCCAGTGCAGCATGATATATGTGTGCAGCAACGTGCGCAGCTTGAAAACAAGAATTCGGGAACACTACAGGGCCATTATCAATGGTGATGACAGATATCCCATAACCAAGCATTATCATAGAAACCCCTGCAGGTCCAATCACATTCAGTTTTTTGGGTATTGACTACATCCCACTGAACAGCCGTGGGGGAGATAGGGAATTGATGCTACGGCGGACAGAGGCCAAATGGATCTGTCGATTAGATCCGGTCAGCAAAGGGCACAACACCGACCACGAGTTCCACTACTTTCTGAGGTAAACACACTGACTGAGACACTGCACTTAGTGTCACAGCTCGTGGCCATCCAGGGCTCTAATTGGGCATAGGATGTGGACCCCCTGTGTCCAAACCCACTGGCATGGATCCCCAACCTCTGCCCCACTCCATCCTCAACAATTCGCTTTGATCCACTGCCACTCTCTCCTGCTCCACAGCTAGTTGGGCCCTCTTTCTATAACACCACCAGCAGGCCACTTCTGGCCCACCAGCAGGAGCCCCCTGTGACTGTTAACATCCAGCTGCTATATTTTTCACTTATACTCTCGGTATTTGCTATTTATTTTTCATGCACCTATTTGCTCCATCTCTGAGCATCCGCTTACTATCCACATTGGTTCTATTAGCAGTCCAGTTCCCATGAACAAAATCACTCCATGGCCTTTTACAACATGTGCTGACTCTCCTTTTGTCAGACATGCCGGATGATAAGTTAACGTCCTACAACTGTATTTCATCCTTATTCTTGATTCTTGCTACCTTATAACTTATTTTCATATCTTATTTTCATGCACACTTTCAGCTCCGTTACGTGATCATCTGTATATTGCTCACACGGGTACTATCAGCATCCCGGATTCTATGATCACCATCACAACATGGTCTTTGTCCACATGTGCTGACGCTCTTTTCTATCAGATATCTGCATATTGTACACACGGGTCCTATGGGCACCCTGGTTTCCATGACTACCATCACAACATGTTCCTTTCCAACATCTGCTGATGCTCCTTTCCGTCAGACATGCCGGTTGAGCAGCGGATACATCTTGTTTTCCGTGAGCCAAAGGATGCCCCTGCTAGTCTTTCTTCACTACTCGCTCACTCTTTGCTTTCCTGTGGATCCCGGGCATATATAGCTAGCACTCCAGGCAAGGCGTGTCATCGTGATCTGAGGACCCAAGAAGGACGGGCCTAGACATGCAGCTTTTCAGGTATTGAACTTTCCAACTTCTGGTCCCCTTATCATTAGGCACCAGCCGCTCTCTATGACCGGAGTGCTGTCCCGGTCTTTCAAGCCCGTATCCCTCTAGCCAGAACAGGGACACTTGCATTCCTCATTTTGTGTTTTTTTAATTACTATTTCCTTTTTTCCTCTTTTTCTCTCTGGGAGCTTTTTAATTTTGAACCTGTGCCTTTACTAGCGGCACAGCGTCAGACGCACACTTGCACCCTCTCGCTACACTACAGGGCCCCCGAGACTCTTCTTTAGATCCCAACAAATATCACCGCCATGGTCCTTAATTTTCTCCCTCAGACTACACCCTCCTACATTTCAGGCATCGCACATGTGCGCTAGCAATTTTCTTTCCCTTACTCTTTTGTTGGGCACAGCCCCTGCCTTACCTCCCTCCCGAGCTATATAACTTCTGACCGAATGTTTTCCCTTTTTTGAAACAACTCACACGTTCACGCTTTCTCTCAAGGTCCCCTGGGCCCTATGCTAGATCTTCGCTACTTCAGTGCAAGTATTTGTCTTTTTCGTTTTCTTACATTTTGCATAGTTGTCATTTGACTTTCTCTCCGATCAGTTTATTTTCAGTCATCACATTTTTTGTATTCATATCCTTGCTCCCTTTAGGATTATGGTTACAGGCCCTTATTAAGGAGGCCCTACATGATGCATTAAATTGCACTTACAGCACACTCACGTTCTGGGATGACCACTAAGAGAATTATTGCAGCAAGCTCTTCATCCCACGTATTACAACTCTTGGGGATCCAAGGACCGTTACTCCCCAGCCATTTTACATTCACCAATGGTATGTACAGACACCCCCTTTCCTTCTTCTTATTTTTAATTATTTTCCTCACTACTTGATCTAGTATACCCTGGAACCTGTTTTCTGCTCCCATTTATCCCTTATCTAGGATTCAGATTGCCCATCATGTCGTCCCTGTGCTTCATGCTTTTTTGGGATTGATCGTTTCGCCACAGTTGTCCACTCGCCAACTCTAACTTAATTTTAACATCCCAGGTGTGGTTAACATGGGAATGGTCATTCCATGATGCAGACACTTTGACCAGAGTCACATCACGTTAATCACAAACCCACAATGACAAGCAATATGCCATCATGTCTATTTACAGTTTACAATAACGCACATACCAGTAAGTTAGTTAGTCCAGTGGAGCACGTTGCTCATGATGCACTCACTTTGATGCAGAATGAGGAGATTTTTTTGTCTATATATGTATGTTTGTATGCATCTATTTCTTTATGCTTTTTGACACCAGTCCTTTTGTAACATTGTATCATGTTGAGTTACACTAGATGTTTGTGTATATTTATGTTATTTGTGTATTGTAACTTTCAGCCCTGAAGAAGTTCATTTCTTAATGAACGAAACGCATTGGCTGGAGCTTATGTTGTCGGATGACATTGAAAATAAAGGATTATTTGACGTAAAGAAACAAGTCAACCTGATTTATTGAAAATACCTTTTGGGAGTGTGCCACTCCAATTTTGTTCATTTTGTAGCCTTCCATAGGAGTGCTGTTACTCGGTAGGCTTTAATTACAGCCTCCGAGCACTATGTATTCAAATAGCTTTGTCCTGCCAGCTGTTGAAGACAAGACACGCTCTCTCCTAACGCTCTTCCAAAAAGAATTTATTGCACATATTTGTAATGCAATAGGTATTGTATTTGCAAGGGTTTAAGCTAGTGGAATTGTAAATGACAATGCCTTTTATTGATCTGCTTTAAAAACAACACCTAAATAAAACACATTGTTATTTACAATACCAATAGCTCAAACTCTCATAAATGCAAGACCTACTGAATTGCAAATGCTTGTTATTAGGTGCTGCTAGAACACAGCCACTTTCACTTTGGCACAAGATTTGGAATTCAGAAGAGACCACATTTAACTGGGAGATAGTTAGGAATTGCCTTAATTCATCCCTTTCCCTACAAATCCCTTGGTTGAATTATGTTAAAAACATGTGCTCTGACTTAGGCCACCCAGGGTATTTTAACTCTCATGACACCCTGTTGCAAATCAGCAGAAAATACCTTAAACAGGCTTGTTTCTCTTTGAGAACTTTAGACTTACGTCTGAGCTTATGAAACCTAGTGTTCTCAATGTTGGTTACTTACAGTATTCAACCTTATTTCGTTTTTGTTCAGAATATCAGACATAGATTCTTTCTCACAAGATTTAGATTAAACACATTCCATTGATTGATAACCTATCCGAATGTTTAGGATTGGTCAAGACCTTTCATTAAGTGCCCCTGTGATAATGTGTCTAATCAGAGCACCAGGGATACAGTGTTATTTTGTACATTTTACAAGGCCCAGATGAAGTGAATTTTATGACCTTGTTACAATGAGCATACATTTACACAACATCACCCAGAGTATCTGTTTTTACAGTCATTGTCTACCCCTTGCTCTGCCACACTTTGTTCTCTAAACTATCTGCAGTATTTACCGGAGGACGTTTTTGCATAATGCAATAATTTTGACAATTTATGAACTAATGCACTTAGGCTTTGCTTGTATCTGTTGTGATTTATCATGTACTTTTTCATAAGATTTTTTTAACAAAATACTTCTTTTTACCTTTTTTAATGTTTTTATATTTTATGTGTTCTGCCTTTTATCAATGTATCATACAATTCGATTAACACTTGATTTGATTTGAAAGCAATAAAAACTATGGAACTGGGAATTTTGTGAGAATATATATCCAGTATAACAGAGTATGTACCCTTATTTCCCATTCCATGGGGTTTAACTCGTAATTACATGGTACTGGTAGGTGTCATGGCAGGTATTAATGCATGGTAACCGTAATTACAGTTGTGGAGTTTGTACCCCACCAGTACTGTGCAACTTGCAATGAGGGACTTTGTGCCTTATGCACATGGATTCTGGTACCCTCTTCAGCAACCTTCAAGCCCCTCTGGGGATATCCTTCCTGGTCTCATCAACAGGCTAAATTCAAACAAAACAAACATGGAGACTAGATTAAATTCAAGACAATAGAATGTGTAGCACTCAGATTTCCCATCACCAAGCACTATCTAGCATACCAGATTTTAATAAGAATTTACAAATGCCTCAATTCAAGGAATCATAGTCATGGTGAATGTACTATGCAGACTTGTTGGACCTGACCCTTTTTGCATGGTTATCCCCAAACATTTTGCTTCTTCCTCCTATTTTTCCTGACCTGTCTTTGTTGGTTTTAGCACTCTAAGCCCTTTACCCCTGCTAATCAGTGCTAAATTGCATTTGCTTTCTGTATTAATTGTTATTGTGATTGGTTAACCATGATTGTCATATTTGATTGATTAGTAAGTCCCTAGTAAAGTGAACTGAGTGTTGCAGCGCAGGTCTCCACTGCTGTGTCTATGAGCAGTTTTAAACTGCCATGTCGACCTGGCAAGTGCACTAACTTGCCAGGTCCTAACCTTCCCTTTTCATACATGTAAGGCATGGAAGTCCCAAGTACTCCTCTGGGCAGGAAGCAGTGTATGTGAAAGGTAGGACATGTACTGGTGTGTGTGACATGTCTTGGTAGATGGAAAACTTCCATATTTGTTTTTCCCTGGCCCATAGGATAGAATGGGAGATACTTTGTAACATCTTACAAGCTTAACTTCTCATTGGGACAAGATGCAGAAATAAAGTTAAGCTCTCTGAAGAAAGGCATTTTCTTGTTTAATCATTCGGTGTGCCTCTGCCTCTTCCTGTTTTTTTGGATTGACTGTCTGGTTTTTGGAGTGACTGGGGCTGGGGTTGTGCATTCACTGTAGACAGCCAAGGGGGGGGGGGGGGGGTAGGTGTGCATGGCCCCTCCTGGATGACTCATAGCTGAGCTGAATGGGCCTTGGCTGCATTTAGAGTAGTGGGAGGAGTTTCCCTTGCAAATGAATAGGGCATGTCTCCCTTGCACAATGCTGTCGTGGTCACACTGCATCAGTGAGGATAGAATTGGTTTGGACTGGGCTCCGAGACCCTTGCACAAAGAGAACAAATACAAAATGAGGTATAAGAAGTTGACCTTAAACCCCAGAACTTTAGATCACTGCTGGATTCAAGTGGAACATTTGCCAAGGAGAATAGCTGAAGAGCTGTGAGGAGGAGTACTGCCCTTTGCTGTGAGGTGTATCAGGTTGGGCTGCAGTTGCTGTTTCAGCCAAGGAAAGGACAAAGACTGGAACTTTGCTGTGAACCTTCTTGAAGAAGAATCTCCAAGAGCCTGTGTGTGCTGGCCTCCTGGTCGGAAGTCTCAGGGACACAAAATCTTCCCATAAGCTCCCCTGAACTCTGCTACTGAGAGCCCTGACCTGTTAGGAAGTGCCTCTTCTAGTTCTGGGCCTCCAGAGTTTGTTCCTGCTGTTGGGTGCTGAAAGAAACCTTAAGAACTGAGGAAATCAACGCATCACCCTTCTTGTGGCTCTTTTCCCCAAAGCAGAACCGCAGCGCGAGAAAATGAACCACGCACCACCCCGCCGCTACAGAGACAATGTAGCACCTGTTGCTACTGCAAGAACCAATGCATTGAGGGATTCACAGCATCGATTGCCAATGCATCCCGGGTTTCCACGAATTGCACCTGTGCGGCAAGTTTTCCCGATGCATCACCCACAGACCAGAACCGTCATGGAGTTGACGCATGACTTTCCCCTACACTCCAGATTCAAAGCATCACTTCTCCTGCATACAGCAGAACTGTTGCATCACCTCTCAGAGGATTCAGGAACTGAGACATCTCTTTGTTTCTTGACGCTTCCCTTCTCTGTGGCTGTTTGGCCTTGTGAATGTTGACGCATCTACAGGTACTTTGTGTAGAATCATGCATCCATAGTTTTCTAAACTGGTATGGTGTCCATTTGTGATATTATCACTGTATTACAGTGTGTTTTGAGTACAAATACTTTACTCATTGCCATTGGGATAAGCCTGTCTGTCGTGCCAAGCTACCCAGGGGGTGAGCAGGAGTTACCTAAAGTGAGTATCCCATTTATCCTGACTATAAGCAAGGGTCCCTATTTGGACAAAGGTACCTACCTCTGCCAACTAGAAACCCTCATTTGTAACAAGACTCCATCAAACAAATACTATTAGAACATTGGAATGTGGAGCACTCCATTGTAGACAATGGAGTGCTCCGTGCTTCTACGGGCCGGTAAAGGCCCACAGAGCAACATTCCAATGTTTTACAAAAGCCTCTCAAAGCTTGAGGGGATTTAAATCTCCTCGAGCTTCGAGAAGCCTTTGTTTAATTTGTTAGAACATTCTTCCCTCTAGTGGCAGAATGTTCTAATAGCCTTATAGCCCATCGTAGCAGGGCTATACCGCTATTAAAGTCCCGCTGCTTTTGTTAAAGTCCCTCGCCTTCGGCTCGGGCCATTAACGCTGCAGCGGGCCTTTAATAGCCGGTATAGCCCGCTACGGCGGGCTATAAGGCTATATTAGTACTTGAGTCTTAGTCCAAAAATACCAAAGGGACTGCCCAAAGTCCCACACTCCCATGTGCCCTTTTCAGTTGCTGTTGTATTCTGTCCAAACCACAAACAGAAAAGTTGCATATAAGTGTCCAACCTGATTAAGTGCTTCTGACACAGGATCACATTCTGGAGGATCTTGTGACAAAAGCCATGCAAAACTTTTAGCACTCCAAGGAAAATAACAAGTTCCTTGCAGGAACACCAGACACCCTTTGTCCGCCATTCCAGGTTTTTGGTACCACCACTACCAGGCAGACCTGCCATCCTAGATCACTTTATAAAAAAGCCGTCACTTTTCAGTGCCTTGAAGTAATCAAGAGGTGACATGCTGAGGATGTTCAACACTGATAAATATGCATTGCTAAAAATGAATAAAAGTATAAAAAATTGAACAAACTCTCATAATATGATAACGCAATAACCTTTTGCTAAGGAATTAATGTGAAAGCAGTCGAGCCTCATTTTTCTATATTTAATAATAAGAGACCTATTTAGATGTTGGTGGAGTGGAAAAGGGGATGCAATGGTAATAGAGTTCCCTCCCCACCTACACAGTGTTCCACTCACCCAATTTAAATGGAGGCCGACCATAGGTTTGGCTATGGCTGTGAGTACTCTGTGACCACTGTAGCCAAACTTCTCCATCGGGCTGACTGAGTACGGGCCATCATAGAACTGGCTATGTGTCCATCCACTCAGTTAGGATGGGAGAACATCTGGCCATTTTTTACTGTCCATCACCGCCAGGCAAACCCTGGTATTAAGACACAGCATAGGTGGGCGTGGCTTGGACGTCGCCTAAGATGGCCGCCTAATCCCGGAGCTCCGCCGAGCCGGGACAGACTCCTTGCTGTTTGCAGCGTTCCCGGGGCTTCTGCATCGTGTTCTCCGGGTGTCCCAGGTAGCGGAACATGCTGTGCACCTGGTGAGCCCATGGGGGTCCTTCTTCCTAACTAAAATGTGCCATTTTCGTCGTGGTGTTTGAGCGCCTCAGCGCGGCCGCCATTTTGCGACCAATTCAAGGTCTGTGTGGATTTGGAGTCTTCAAATAGACGCTGACTCTTTAATGCTGCAATCTTTTATGCTGCACTTATGGGGGAGGCGGATTGCTCCTATTTCACAAATACTATAATTTTTTCTTGGTGTTTTCCGTTGTGCTTCCCCCAGAGGCAGCGATATCTACATACTGAGCACTTATGTATGGTCTGAGAGAGCAACTGTTGAAAGCTTAACATGCACCTCAATTTCTCTTCATAGTACTAAATATTGAAGGTTTAAGCGGATTATCACAGGAATTTCCTCTTTCGCAAGCAAGCGTCAAGGAGAGGGAAGCGCAGTTACTTTATATGATGCCCTTCTGAGCCTGTAATTTGCCTGTTGGCTCTAGCCTCCATTATTTTGCCGCCTTCATCACTTTTTCATGGCAGCTCCTAATTGGCGTGTTTCTAGTCCCAGCTTCTTGTGAAGTTCCTCAATAGTTTTTCCTGACTGTCAACTTTCTGCGGAAATTTAAATTGTTTCTCCCATCTCTGCTGTGATAATTTCATTGTTTTGTTCAAGACTGTGTTTGAGGCTGCGTTCTGCGGCTATTTTTGGTTATTTTTGGCTGTTCTTTTTTTTACCCTATTTTTTGAACACTTGGGTACCTATGGGGAAATTACGTACTCCTAAATTTGTCTTTGTACCTTCAAAGAGCCCTTACACGACGCTCTCTCCCTCTTCTTCATTAGCTGATTCTTCTTCCTCCTCAGACCAGATGGCAGCTGCAGCTCCTGATCGTTCCTCCTTGCCACAGTCAAATTCACACAAGTCCTCTCCCTCCACCGCATCATCGAAGCGCCTGAAACAGAACTCCCCCCCTCCTCCTGAAAAGCCTTCTCCTCCTATTTCCCTGGAGCTATTATTGGAGGAAATATGTGCTTTGCGTCCATTTGTGGAGGAAACCAATAATAAAATGCAACTTTTTGAAGAAAAATGGTCGACCATGGACAATAGAGTTTCTTCTGTGGAACAACAGGTCACTGAGATCCAAGTCAATTCTCGGCGTATTGCCTCTCTAGAAAAATCTGTTCTAATCCTTCAACAACACTCTGAGGACTTGGAAAATAGAAATAGGAGGAATAACCTACGTATTTATGGGCTGCCGGAAACCCTGGAGGGAGATGATCCTGTTTCATTTTTCTCCTCCTTTCTGCTGAAACTTTTGGACATTTCTCCTACCACCTCCTTATCTATCCAAAGGGCTCACAGGCTCGGCCCTCGCTCATCATCTTCAACTAAACCACGAGGAGTCATTATTCTTTTCCTGAAATTCACTGATCTCCTTCTGGTCCTTTCGGCAGCTAGAGCTAAACGTCAAGTTTCCTGGTTGGGTCAGAGAGTATTCTTTTCTCAAGATGTCTCTGCTACTACTGCTGTGAGAAGGAAGGAATTCTTGAATCTTCTGGCTCCTCTGCGTTCTCTTGGTGCCAGATATGGTTTATTTCATCCTTGTATCTTCAAAGTTACCCACCAAAATCAAACCTGGACTTTTCATGATCCTGCTGAACTTAAGAACTTTATTCATATTCAGACTAACTCTGGCATGGACACCTCCATTTCTGCTAATGGCTGATTGCTTAATTTGCTTTTTTCTTTTTTCTTACAGGTTTTCTCTTGCAGGTTCTTTCGATATTGCTGTCGTATTCTGTTTGTTGTTGTTGAGGTGTTTTTCACAGATTTTTTAACTCGCTCTTGTTCTCTCTCATTTTACATTTTGGAGTATGTTTCTATTTCACGCATTTTTACTTTTATTGTTATTTCCTTCATTATAATTGTTCATATCCTCTTTTTTCTTTATCTAGACCGACTGATGTGTTCCTCTTCATTCCATATGGTTTGTCCTCTTCGTCTTCCGTCCTGACTCGGTTTGTTCTCCAGGTTTTGGGTGGTCAATCTTGTCGAATCCTTCCACAACCCCGCCATCCTTTTTAGGTCCCCCTCAGGTATGTTATCTTCAGTCATCCTTTTTGGATATGTACTGTTTCTTCTTGTACTTTTTTCCTCTTGTCCTTTCCCTTCTTTCCTTTCCATTTTGTTTTGCCTATTATCCGCTTTTGTCTCTTCTTTACTCGCATTTTTATTTTGTCTTTCTATTTGTATTCTTCCATTTGATTCTATTCTCTTCTACCTGTTGCAATTTCCCTTCTTTTTATCTGTTGTTTTAGATGTGACATTTTTTCTCTTTTTAAATGTTGCTGTAGGTATTGTTCCTATTAATGTTTTACAGTGTTTATATTCAGAGTAATTTCCTGGAATGTAAAGGGTTTTATTAATCCCATTAAACGTCAGAGGATTCTTTCCCACCTAGCTTCATATAATCCTGACATGCAAATCCTTTGCTGCTACACCTACCTGCGGTCTTGTTGGTGAACGTCCTGCTGTCCCGCCGCTCCTGGGGTGCAAACGCTGTGTGTCTCCTCTGTCGGCGCTCAACGCTACCGCGCCCGCGACTGGGGGAGACTACAGCTCCCAGGCTGCTTTGCGGCCACTTCCGCTTGTGTTCGCGCCCGGAGGCGCAGAAAAGGCAGAGGCTCCCTCGGTGGAGCGGGGGTGCAAAATCCTTTGCTGCTACACCTACCTGCAGTCTTGTTGGTGAACGTCCTGCTGTCCCGCCGCTCCTGGGGTGCAAACGCTGTGTG
The DNA here is from genome assembly GCF_964204655.1 of Triturus cristatus. Classification (NCBI taxonomy): domain Eukaryota; kingdom Metazoa; phylum Chordata; class Amphibia; order Caudata; family Salamandridae; genus Triturus; species Triturus cristatus. The sequence goes on from NC_140588.1 coordinate 116,813,172, forward strand.
TCTCCTCTGTCGGCGCTCAACGCTACCGCGCCCGCGACTGGGGGAGACTACAGCTCCCAGGCTGCTTTGCGGCCACTTCCGCTTGTGTTCGCGCCCGGAGGCGCAGAAAAGGCAGAGGCTACCTCCGCGTCGCAGGACGCGCGCGGGTGACGCCGGGCTAAGCCCGGGCAAAGGACGGGCCCTCTGTAGCCCTCAGGAGCCGAAGGAGGCCGGGCCGGGCTCACCCCCTTGACTTTCCTCCGTACTGTTCTTAAAGTATTTTGGTTTGTCCCTTACTGTTGGGTTGTGTTCATACCCTTTCATTTTCGTTGTACGTATTTTATAGTGGTGTACGATATTAAGTTATATCGATATGGCTGATTGTGCTAATAGAGGTACTCTTGACGGTTATCTATTTAAAGTTACCTCGAGTTCAGATCGTGAAGCTACACTTGCAGAATTAAGAGTGAGGCGTCGTAATTCTATTGAACTGATTAAAAGTACGCCTCCACTCACGACCCCTCAGTATGTGGTAACTTCCCCAGATGTGAGTGGCCTCTCCTTTAAAGAGACTCCACTCCCTTCTGGTAATAATGATTCCATCGTATTGTCTCAAAATGTACATTCTGCTGAGACACTGATTGATTTATCCCCTATGGTTTTAACCACACTCCCCAATCAAACTGTCGAGCCAGTTGTTTCTAATGGGTCATTACTACAAGCTAGCAAGTCTCCACCCCATAAGGTTAACCTATCTAGGCAATTTAAATCCACGGGCCCAGAGCCTAATAAACGGAGAAAGATAGACTCTGATTTGTTAAGGAATAAAAAGAAAATAAAACTTAGCCGCAACTCTGGTGTGGCACCTATCGACAAAGGTCCCACACACTGTATAGTTAGTACATCTTCTCCTGGCAGGCCAACACCCTGTCTGCTAAGCGACATAAATGTTATAGAGTTAATGGGTAATATAGATCAGCTATTGAAATCTCTGTTGGTACCCGTTGTTGAGAGTTTAAAAACAATTGAAAAAAGGCTGGAGAAAGTGGAACTCCTAATGAATAGCAAAATGGAATTAGCCGTGGTTTCTCGTAAATCATACACAGTGCCTCCTGCTGGTCTAGGTCCTGCTGAACCATCCTATACTGCTCCTCCTCTGGAGATCAATTCCCAAACCCACCCGAGTACTAGCAAGGTAACCTGCACTAATGCAGGTGGAATTACAACTTTCAACCTAATGCAACCCATTATTCCAAATAATACCAGTGATTACTTGGGAGATAATGTTCTGTCACAAACAGGCCCAATGAGTGATAGGAAAGGTTATAAGTTAGCTCCTACCTCTAAACCACATGGACCTTCTTTTATTAACCTGCCACCAGAAGCTGTCCCTCTTGTGGTTGTCCTTGCGGGTGTTCCTACTTTAAAAGATGGCACAACAGAGGGATATTTGCAGTTAAAAAACAAGGTGATCCACTGGCTTGGCCAGAACCGCCCTCTTCCCTCATATATTAACGGGGAAATTCTACATGTTCGGCGCTTATCCTGGCTGGGAAACACACAAAAAAATATAGATGGGGACATCATTTTAATCAATTTTAGGGACCCTAGAGCTGTCAGTCATATCCTTAATTGGCATACTAATTATACGAGGTCTTTTATCACTACTTGGGAATTAACCTATTTTTATCCCAGAACTCAGATAGTTCCCAATATTAATTTTGGGGCTCCACTTATTAATCAATCCAACCCTCCTATTCCGCTCAGAAATCGATATGAGGTACTAGCAAACCTCGAAGACGTGGACTGACTTAATAGCCCTAAGGCTTCCTCCTTGGTCCTTGGAAAGCCATCTTCTGATACATTTTTAGCCTCTAGTGACCTAAGAAAGCCAGTATCACAAGCAAGCACAGATACCTGTAATGGTTATTTCCCTGCCCCAGATTTTTTACCATCTGTTGACAGCTTGGCTGGCACCAAGGCTATCACGGGGAACCTACTCTCCTGGAATATAGCTGGATTGTCCTCTAAATTGGATTCTGAGGATTGGATATCTTTTGTCAACAGTTTTGATTTGTGCATATTCCAGGAGACTTGGTTATGTGAACCATCTTTTGTACAGGGATATTTGAATTATTCGGTGCCTGCACTAAAAGGACCCAGGGGGAGACCAATGGGGGGTTTAACTATATGGGTCCGTTAGAATTTAAAATTATCCATTAAAGTTGTATAAACTAATAATCGAGATATCCAACTAATTAAAGTGAACCTAGAAAAACTAGGTATGTTGGATATTTATAACATCTATGTTCGGAGTAATAGGGGGGGGAGGTCAGAGACTCTAGCAGCTTTGAGCTGTCTTCTTGATACCCACTCTTCAAATAACAACATTGTCATTGCGGGCGATTTTAATAGCACATTCGAGCCATTAGTCAATGAAGACGATCTTTTTAGGGAGGAAGAGGATTGTCAATGGGGAGTCCCCAAATTAGAGCTCAATGCGGTTGTCCGCTGGACCAACGATGTCATTGCCCTAAATTCCCTCTGTTATGAGAAGGGCTTAAGAGCTCTGAACGGAAGGACCAGTAGTGACAGGAACGGGGCCAGTACATTTGATAATGGGCGCCATAATAGTAGAATTGACTACGTTTTATGTAGCCTTAGATTGTGGTCCTCAATATGCGACATGGAAGTTGTCGGGAGAATTGAGAGTGATCATAATCCCTTGTGTACAACACATAAATGGTGGTCCCATACCAACCAGCCCGATGGCTCCTCTGAGTTGGTTCCTCCCCCGATCGTTCTGACTAATGACCGGCGCAGATTAAAGTGGGAAAAGATAGCAACCAATCACCAAGCTATTGCTGAAATATCTGACCAGGTTAATCAAGCAATATTGGCAATTGAGCTTTCTAACTCACGTGACACTGGTTTAGACAAGGTAGAAGGAATACATAATACCCTCTTCTGCACAATCAAAGATTACTTTCTTAAACCGGTAAAAAACAATGGAGCTAGAGCCCCCAAGCCTACCAAGTGGTACAAAAAACAGTGTAGAAATGCACGTCTAACCTTGTGTAACGCCATTAAGGGCGGTCAATCCGCTGTAATCCAAATAGCTAGAAGGGATTACAAAATTTGCATATCCAAGGCTAAGAAAGCATGGGACGAGCACCATTGGTCTGAGCTAAGGGTAGCCAGCAACAAAAGGGACTCCCGGTTGTTCTGGCACATTGTTAGGTGGGGAAAATCTGGTTTCCCAGAGACCCCGTACAATAATGTGCCTGAAGAAGAATGGGTAACATTTTTCAGAGCACAGTATGCTGACCCAAACAGTTCTAGTTCGGGTCTAGAAATTAGAGCAGAACAAATCCAGGAAACTTTTTTTAGCATCTCTGAAATTACGATGGCCCTTGGCTCAGTGGCTTGTGGACGTGCTCCTGTTCTTGATGGAGTGCCAGCGGACTTATTTATTAATGACAAAGAACGCTGGAGCAAGTACATCCATCTTCTTCTGAATGCTATTGCTCTGGGCGCATCGGTACCAACATCCTGGCAGGGCGCAGTAATTATACCCATTTTTAAGAAAGGCGACCGGTCCCAGCCGGGTAACTATAGGCCAATAAGCCTTATAGATACTATCCAAAAAGCCGTGGGGCGTGTGATCGTTAACAGGCTCCTGGATTGGGCGGAGGAGTTTAATGCTCTTTCACCCTTTCAGGCAGGCTTTCGTCGCTCCCCTAGCACGGTGGACCAGGTCTTCCGATTTACATTGTTACAGTGGAAGACCGTAGTGCTGGGCGATGGAAGCTTGTATGCGGTTTTTGTCGATCTGAGGGCCGCTTTTGATCTTGTCCCTCGTTCTATGTTATGGTCGGTTCTCAAGAAGCAGGGACTCCCAAACGAATTATTATCCCTCATAATGAGACTCCACGAATCTAATTACGCTAGAATTCAGTGGGGGGGATGGGTTCGGTAACTGCGGACTTTCCTGTTGAAAGGGGAGTTCGCCAGGGATGTTCGATGGCTCCCGTGCATTTTACACTGTACATTAACGATGTAGTAGGCCGGATGCTCTCAGCACAAGTGGATGCCCCTTTTTTAGCAGGGATTAAAATCCCTATTTTAATGTTTGCAGATGACACGCTCATCCTATCGAAAACCCCTAGCGGTTTACAGCATGCCTTGTCTATTTTCGATCAATTCTGTGGGGAGTATGGCTTAGAGGTTAATACAGCCAAAACTAAACTTATGATTTTTAACCCCCATCGTAGTTTCAAATCCAAAATTACTTTGAATAACCGCCCGCTAGAGGTAGTGAAAACTTTTACATACCTAGGTATACACATATCTAAAGAGAAGAGCTGGCGGCATCATATTGATCTTGCAACACTTAGACACAGGCAATTGTCAGGTGCTATCTCTACAGAGCCCAGAAAATCTTTAACTAAACCTGTTAAACCCGCCCTGCAGATTTATGAAGCAAAGGCTATTGGCTCTGCGCTTTACGGCGCCGAGCTTTGGGGCTTTGAAAAGGTGGCTGCACTTCAATCCTCGGAGAATACATTTCTCAGGGCTATAACTGGTGTTCCTAAAAGCACCCCATTGTTGCCCCTAAAATATGATTTGGGTAGAAGAGCAGTTACAGATTTAGTTAAGCTTCGCCCGGATATTTATTGGCATAGGCTATGGACTACTCCTGTGCTTCATCATTATGCCAAGGGTTTTTTAGATATCATAAGATCTGATGCATACCACAAAATTGGATGGCTGAAATCACTAAAGATATCCTTGATCGACCTTGGTATGTGTTCACTTTGGGAAGGCCCTACGAGAGCAATCTTCCCATCTAAAAGTATCTTAAAGAGCACCTACTGGGAGATGGTTGCCTCCCGACACTGGAGAAGCTCCAGTGCTGGTTCAATGTCTGGTGAATTTTTGGAGGCTAAAATGTATCCCTGTTTAGAATCTTACTGGGATACTATAACCAGGCCAGGTGAAAGGAAGCTTCTCTTCCAACTCCGAGCAGGTGCACTTCCCCTCAAATTTTTGACAGCCAAGTGGGAAGGTGGATCTTGTGACACCTGCCCTGTTTGTGGTATTACCAAAGAAACCATCGGTCACTTTTTATTTTCCTGTCAACCCTATGCGGTACCAAGGCGTATTTGGTTGTCCCCAATGTGCAAAAATTTCGGGACAGAAAGTAGCACTGTGGCTCTGCGCATTATATGCACCAGCACTTTGACATGGGTTTCAGTAGCCACCGCAAAGTATCTAGGTTGGGCGTGGTCAATTAGAAGGAGATTGCTAGTTACCTAACTACTCTCCTATTCATGACAGAGACTGCTAGCCATTTGACTATTCTCTGTTACGTTTTATCCCTGTATTTTTATCTGTATGCATTTTTTAAACTATTTTAAATTATGCATCTTATCATTTTCTTACCATTAAAAATAGAACAGTACATATATATAGGATCAATAATTTGAGTCAAAAAAATTTTCTCTTGAAGTGTGCTTTGCACTTTGTTGCTAATGATTGAAATTTAATCTTGTTTTAAAATTGTTGTATGTATTCGTTTTAAATTGATTTTGTTTTTCTGCTTTTATGAATGAAATTCGAATAAAGCATACTTTGACTTGACTTGACTATAATCCTGACATTGTCCTATTACAAGAGACTCACCTTTCGGAGGCTGAGTCTCTCAAGCTAAAGCGAGGATGGGTGGGTACGGTGTTATTTTCTCCCTCTACCAATAAGATGAATGGTGTCGTTATCTTGTGTCATAAAAGGTTAACATGTAAGGTTTTATTACAAGAAACAGATTCTGATGGTAGGTGGATATTAGCTAAATTATCGATTAACTCTGTTCCTCTGACTGTCTTCAATGTCTATGGCCCTACACAACCCGACTTACTTTTCTGGCCCTCAATTACGAACAAATGTATTCAGCATAGAGATGATCTTTTTATTCTAGGTGGTGACTGTAACCAGATTGTGGACCCTTTCCTTGACCATAAGTCAATGGTTCGGTTCATTCCTCATAAACCTCACAAACAATTTCTAGATACTATTTTTCAAGCACATCTCACTGACTCCTGGAGACTTTCACACCCTTGACTAATCCTTTTTCTCTCCTCCTCATTCATCTTTCTCTCGTCTTTACTATATTTTTCTTTCTCTTTCCTTATCGCAAAACCTACTATCTTCTTCTATTGAATCTATACTCATCTCGGACCATGCCCCTATTGTAACGGATCTTGACTTCCTTCCTCCACATCCCAAGCCTTCTCGTTGGCGATTTAATAATTCTCTTCTTACTGATCCTTTCTTCTCCTCTTCCTTTCGATCCTTTGCTACTGAATTCTTCATGTTAAATGATGTTTCTAACATTTCCCCCCATTCTCTTTGGGACTCCTTTAAGGCCACAGCTCGCGGGTTTGTTATTGATTTTGTTTCTAAGAAGAAGAAGCGTTTTCTTCAGAAGCAGAAAACTACATTGGCCCATATTAAATCTTTGGAGCATAAGTTTTATTCTTCTCCTAATAATTCCGTCCCTCCGGATCTTATTCGTGCCAAGCTCGAATACAATAAATCTACTACTGACAATGCTTCGTCGGTGCTTCTTCGTAGTAGCGCTCGCTACTATGGCGGACGCAATAAGTCAGGGAAACTCCTAGCCAATTATCTTAAGTCCCGCAAGGAGCGCTCCTTTATTGATCCTATCTACTCTTCTGGCAACACCTTATTACATAGAGCTCAGGATATTCTTGACCAGTTTCAGTCATTTTATTCTACTCTTTACACGCCGGAAGCTTCTCCCTCTTCCTCTCTTGTCCAGGCTTATTTTGACAAACTTCCTAAGCCTTCGACTTCTCATCTTAATTTCCCAGACTTGGAAGTTGATATCTCTTTACAGGAGCTCTCTGCGGCTTTGAATATTCTCACCAAAGGTAAAACCCCAGGCCCTGATGGTTTTTCAGTTGAATTCTATCTGCACTTCTCTGATCTTTTACTCCCCAAACTCCTTTCTCTCTTTCAATCGTTTTATTTGCTGGGTAAGGCCGAGGGTACATTTCAAGAAGCCACCATTTGTCTCACCCCTAAGGATGGTCGCGACCCCAAATTCTGCAAGAACTATCGCCCGATCTCTTTAGTAAATGTGGACTATAAGTTGTTTGCTAAAGTTCTAGCGTTACGTCTAGACCCCCTCATGCCCCACCTCATTGGGAAGGAACAATGTGGTTTTGTTAAAGGCCGGCTTACCTCTGATAATTCTCGCCTCTTCCTTAATGTTTTAAATAAGGTTCCATCTCTCTCTATTCCCTTAGCGGCTATTTCTGTTGACGCGGAGAAAGCCTTTGATAGAGTTGATTGGTCTTTCCTTTTTGCTTCATTGCGTTGGCATGGTTTTGGTCCTCATTTCATCTCTCTTATTTCTCTGTTGTATTCCTCCCCTAAAGCTTCGGTTTTGGTCAACGGTCAAGTTTCCTCATACTTCCCTCTTCAGCGGGGTGTTCGTCAAGGTTGCCCCTTATCCCCTTTACTTTTTGTCCTTGCCCTTGAACCCTTTTTGTCTTCTATCCGTAACAATGATTCTATTTTAGGTTTTCCTTATGGTGATAATCAATTGAAGCTCTCTGCGTATGCGGATGATATTCTTCTTTTCATTTCTGCTCCGGAAACTTCTATTCCCCCTCTACTGTCTGAGTTCGGTTCTTTTTCGCAGGTCTCGGGTTATAAAATTAATTCGGATAAAACTGAAATTCTCCCTCTTACCAAATTTTGTACCCCTTCTGTATTTTCCTCTACTGGATTTGCTTGGAATAGTTCCAAAATTAAATACTTAGGAGTATGGTTTTCCAACTCTATTTCCTCCTCAATTTCCTTAAACATGTCTGCGGTTTTGTCTCGTATCGAACAATTATTTTACACCTGGAACCCCCTCTTTCTCTCTTGGTGGGGACGAATGGACTCAATCAAGATGATGATAGCTCCCATTTTAATTTACATTTTTTCTATGTTACCCGTTCATATCCCCGCAATTTATTTTAAACGCATCGATTCTTGTTTGTCGAGATTTCTTTGGAACAAAAAGAAATCTATAATCTCCTTAGCACGTCTTCATAAGTCCAAATCCAATGGTGGGGTTAATTTCCCAGACTTTCGTCTCTATCATAGGTCTTTTTCTCTTCGTCAGGCGTCCAGATGGCTGGAGTCCATTCCTTCCCCTCTCGCTCCTCTTTGGCTTCATATCGAGCAAACATTGTTGTTGCCTTTTTCTTTCGGAGAGATCATACACTTCTCTGCCAAGGCTCCGCACTCGTCATTTCCTTTATTTAAACATACCTCTTCTCTTTTAAAGCCTCTTTTTAACCCTTCACCTATTACTCTGGAGTCTTTTCTGGATTCCACAGTCTGGTATAATTCACTTATTCTTATAAATAATAGACCCATCTTCTGGAAAGTTTGGAGGTCTAAGGGCATCATTTGGGTGAACCAATTTTTTGATGGACCTTCTCCTTGTTCCTTTCCCCAATTTCAGATGTCCTTTCACTGTCCTCGTTCCTTTTTGCAAAAGTTTGTTACTCTGATGACACTTATTCTTGATATTTTCTACTCTCTTCCTTCTTCCCCTTCTTCTGTTTCACACGCTCCTCTTCTTAAGGTGCTTTCTGCCCTCCCCTAAGCTTCTCTTATCTATAAATTATTTTCCTCTCCTAATCCAGATCGTCCTAAATCTAAATTGGAACTCTCTTGGGAGGCGGATTTGGGTTGTGTTTGGTCCGTTGCCCTATGGGATGAACTCTGGTCCAGATCTCTGAAAATTTCTCGTTCTGCTTCCCTCACTCAATCTCTCTTCTATCTGTATCACAGGCTATATCTCTCTCCACTTTCTCTAGCCCGTTTTTCCTCCTCTACTGAGTCTCACCGTTGGACATGTTCTGCCCCTAACGCTAACCTCTTTCATCTTTTATTCTTATGTCCTTCTGTTTCTCACTTCTGGAATACTGTTTGGCTATACATCTCGCGTATTTTCACAATCTCATCTCATTATTCTATATCTACCCTTTTTCTTGGCAGTTTATCTGATTCTCTAGATCTTCCTCTACATTCTCGCGGTCTTTTTGACCTTATGCTTGCCTTAGCCTTTCAGCACATCTCTTCTAACTGGAAGTCCCTCACAAAGCTCTCCATACGTTGTTGGTGGAATTCTCTATGTCACTTTCACAGGCTTGATACCGCTTTTGCTTCCTCCTGTAATCCCACACACAATAGGGACCTCTTCTGGTTACCTCTTACCTTATACCTAGACCGGATGGTTCGTAAGAATGTATCAATTATCACTTCAGAAAATTTTGATCCGCCTTGAGGAAATTACATCTTCTTATCTTATAGTAATAATACAGGATTTATTTATTGTTATAACTGCTCTTTCGTGTTGCATTTTGATTATTGTTTTACCTACAGCACTTACTCTCTAAAGCATAATTTTGTATTTTCATAATGCATTGTTACCATTTCTCCTTTTTCCCCCTTTTATTTCTTTACCTCCCTCCCTTCTCTTCCCTCTCTCCTGTTTTTCCTTAAAATCTGTATAAAAATGCTTTTGCTCGTTTCTTTATGATATTAGCCTGTTTATGCTATTTAACTGTATTTGTGTATTTTTTATGCCTCTGCTGATATCTTTGTACTAACATTTTCCTGAATAAAGCTTTTCAAACAGAAAAAAAGACACAGCAAAAATGAAAAATGAAAGATGACTCTAATGGTGAGGGGAGGCATGTTTTTTTAACAAAAAAAAATCCCACATTGGGATTTTATTTTTGAAAATAAAAAGAGAACGGTTTTGTGTAAGGCTCCATCATGTTGACAGAGCACTGCACCAAACTGCAATTTTTTTTATAGAAACCACTGTGAAGGCGGGCCGTGGCAATGCTTAAAAAATGACCGCCTGCTTGGCAGTCATTTCTAAATCTGGCGGGTGGCACATCCATCAGGGAGATGAAGTGATTTACAGCATCACCCTGGTGGAGAAAGGGTTCTCCCACCAGTTTATAAATCAGGGCCTAAGTTCCTGTGGTTGACTTTTAAATGACATAAACAAGTTTGACAGTGCACAGAAGACCGACGTGAAGCATTCAATTACATTTTCAAAACGTTCATAAAATGTTAAAATGCAAATTCTAAATTGACACTTCCTCAATAGCATATTTTACCAAAACACTTTATAGTTCCCCAGATAATTTCACATATATCAATGGTCCTCAGCAGTGTCACATTCTGCACTGAAATGCTTCTCCCCCTCTGCCCAATCAGCAGTTAGAGGTAAACAGATGCACACTTTGCTAAAAAGCGCAAGACATTTGGGAATACAAGTCTTAACTGCGGAATATGCACCTGAATGAATGGAAGACATAATATTCATATCGGCTCCGAACAAACTAATAAAATTGCGCTAACAGGACATCTGAGTAATAAAACATGTAAAAAACAGCAAGCACATGTCCCTGCGCCCTGCTATGGATATTCACAAGAGAGGAATGAACAACCAAAATCATATTGCATTTCATAACAAATTTGCAGGAGGCCTGTGCAAACATATGTCACATAACAATAGCCATATACCTTACGACAGCCAAATACATACAAAGCAGTGCATATATCTTCATTATTATTTTATCATTCCCATTGGTTCTTCATCCTTCACATAGGATCGATGAGTGTCTCATCAAAAATGCACACAGACGAGCAGAGAAAACAGCTCACCAGTCTGCCAAATATGACTTTCTAGTATGAACCACTAAACCACACTCAGGAATGTGTTCTTCACAAAGAAGAAAAGGAAGGGACCGAGAAATGCCCACGTCCACAGGCACGCAATTGAAATAGCAGCCCGTTCATCAAGGAACCTGAAGATATAATGAATGAATGAATGAATAAAAAGAGCATTTATAAAGCGCGATGGCTACCCTGAGGCGTCCCAGCGCTATTAATGATGTACATAATGACACTCATGTACATCGTGATTCACCAGAGAAGGAACCAGAGGTGACATTTTTGGGCAAAGGGGAGGGGAGGCAGAACTTAAACTGTACTGGTGCAAAAAAAAGTGCTAAACTATTGGCACAGTTTGCTTCTTTTATAATGAAGTAGAACACATAATATTTGCACCATAACACACCATGAAGCAAAATGACTGCACACGTTTTCCTGTTTGTATGATATGAAGGGGATAAAATGCATCTGTTATGATATGTTACTAGTGTTTTAGAAGACGATCTCATGAGCAGTGTCAGCCCCCGAGGGAAGTGAAGTTCGCAGATCAGTCCTTCTCCGGGTGCTTAGTGCGGGGCTACAGGACAGGGTGGGGTAGGCTAGTTTAGGGGGAAGGGGCGTGTGTTAAGGTTGCTATATAGGCCTCAGGTGAGGAATATTCGGCCTCTTCTGATGCCTAACACCACCAGAACAGGGGCATAATTGCTTGAGGTCGGGGGATTATTAACTGGCAAAAGGGACGGGGCGGTTGCACAGTTATTATTACAGGCTCGCAGGCATTTTCTCCTGGGGCCCAGCATCGGTGGAACCTGCATGGTGCATCTCCTCAGACCTGGCATCCACAGCCATGCCTGGGTAGGTATGAAACGTCCGACACACTCCACGTCGGGTGGGGTTGCTGTGGAGTTAGAGGCATGTCTGAAGGAGCCGCTAACACCCAAGAAGCAAGGCACTGGGCGTGGCAGGAGCACGAAGCATGCTCCTGCTGTCTCCAAGAGCAGAGGCAGGCTGAAGAGCCTACTGGCTCGATTCTCCCTTGCAGAGGAAAGCAAGAAGGTCCTGCTGCCACGCGGCCTTCTTCTGAGGCAGGCTGCATGGCAGTGCATGCAGGGGTGTGGGGCCTTTAGATTTATTGGCAAGGGCCCCCCTGTGTATGCAGTGGATCATGGGGATGGTCCTTCTGGCCCTGTCCTCAAGAAATCAAAAGTGGTTGGTGCTGGGCCCAGTGCATGTGGGCCAGGGCGGACATCATCAGGACAGCTGCACTATACCGGGGAAGCATCATGAGGACAGAAGGAGGACACAGTGGCCCCTGGGGGCCTGGAGGGGCCGGGGCTGCAAAATCAGCACAGCACAGCAAGTGGCAACAGGTGTACTTGTAGGCATGCTTTAGAGAGCAGCGCCTTCTTGTCCAAGAAACTGAGGCACATTGGGCCAGGATATGCGAAGCCAAGGAGAGGGCGGCAGCCCTCCCCTGTTGGACCAAGAGGCATCACGACTAGGTACACAAGTTGAGGCTCATGGCCAGTTGGGTCCCGAACAGAGGGGCAGTGGGTTTGGGTTCCTGAGGACAGTGGTCAATGGGTTCACAGTGAGGGGCCTATGTGGCTCAGAGGTCTGGTGGTGTGACAGACCCTACAGTTTGGAGCAGCCTGGGGGAGCCAGGAAGCACAAGCCCAGCGTTTGAGGCTGGGAGAAAGTTGGATATGCGAGCAGGGTGCACCATGGCTCCTAGATGCTGGCCTGAAGCAGCAGGGGGGTCCATGGCAGCCTGCCTGCCATTGAGGTATCGCACATTGGGAGTTCGACAGGAGACCCGTTTGTTGCAGCATGGAGTGCCAGTGCAGAGTTTGAAAAGAGTGGAGCCGGAGCCTGCTTGTGATGTGATTGTGGGTGATGATGACCTGGTCCTTGATTATGGTGATGAGAGTGATGAGTGGAAGAAGGGGGAGTTGCATGATGATGAGGATATGCCATGGGGGAGGCCTGGGGGGAAGGAGAAGACAACAGGCGACTGGTGTTTTGCAGGTGTCTAGTGCGGACAAAGGGAGCACCAAGTCTAAAGGATCCCGGAACAGTGGAGGAAAGCAGATGGACAAGACGCTGGGTGAAGGTGTGGTAGCAGTTAAAAGCAATTTATGGGCAGCATGGGACATTGTTATTTCCAGGGGCGGTGGTAGGTCTCGTAGGTCAGTGGGAATGGGGGATGGTGTGGTGGTTGATTCGAAGACCACACTGATGGACAGAGTTGTGGGCCCAGTGGTGCTGCCGGGCAGGCAGCGGTAAACAGGGGGTATGTGTGGGGATCCAAAAGGAGGAAAAAATTGGCAAGGGCAAGTAGGACAGTAAGGAGGGAGCCGAGGAAAATAAACATCAAAAGAAACTTCCTTACATTGGGCTGACAATGCCACTGGAATCCCTTTTGTCAGAAAAAATAAGAATAGGATTTGGAGACAAGAATATATTGATGTCTTCAAGCTCCTCCACAAGGAAATTCAAGCAAAATAGAGGTCTAAGGAGGAGGAGTGGGAGCTGACTCTGAGGCCGAGGGTCCCGGTAAATATGGAAAATTGGATCTCCGCCTTTTTGATTTATGGTAGCATTCATTGTGTCCAGTGTGGTGTTGACATCTCTGGGAATTGAGTTGGACTCTGTGCGATGAGTGGCCTGTTTACCAAGGGACAAGGTGGTGGATATTCAGGGTTTTCTGACACATGTGATTGGGGAGAGGAAGATTGAATTGAGGGCGGTGCAGTAGCTGCTTGATTTCCTGAACTTTGCATGCTGGGTGGTGAAAGCAGGTAGGACTTTTTTGCAGATGTCTAGGCATGGCCATATTGGGGGCGGTCTGCTGCACCCCAGGGTGGGGATTTCGTTGGCAGTGTGTGCAGACCAGTGTGTTTGGCCGACGTTTCTCAATGAGTTCAACGGAGTGTCCTTAGATTTCTTGAAGGAGAACACTGTATGGCAGGCCCAAATCTTCTCAGATGTGGCTCAGGCCCTGGGGTTTGGCCTTTTCTGGGATGGGAGATGGTATGCGGAAAAGTGGCGACAACATTGGAAGGACCAAGGGCAGAGCATTGCTTTCTTGGATTTTTTTCTGCTGTTGGTCGCATTGGCTGTTTGGGGCAGTGAATTGAGGAACAGGAAGGTCTTTTTTCATATAGACAATATGACTGTGGTGGATTTGGTGAACCGGCAGTGTGCAAGAGATTTGAGGGTGCTGAGGCTATTGCAGCGGTTCATGCTGGTGTGCTTGCGTCTAAATGTAGTTTTCAGGTTGAAACATGTGCCGGGTGCCAGCAATGATTTGCTGATTCCTTGTCTCATTCACAGTGGCAACGTTTCCGCCAGCTAGCACCCGGAGCGGAGTAGTTCAAGACTCAATTGCTGGCAGACATCTGGGCCTAGGGGGAGTGAAAGTGTTGGGACTGGTCGAGAGGTCATTGACAGAGTCCACCAGGAGGAGTTATAGGCTTGCATGGAGCGAATTCGGGGAGCTCTCAGATCTTTCTTCCGAAAGAATGCAACTTGAGTGTCAGGGCACTGAGCAAGGAGTGTTGAGTTTTCTTTTGTTTTGTTTTGTATTGACTAAGGTTTGTCACCCATGACTATTGCGGGCAAGCTGGCTGGAAACTCTCTATATGGCAAGCTGTACTTGGGGTTTGACCCTGCTAAGGATCACATTTTGGGCAGGGTTTTGAAAGGGTGGAGAAGGGAGAGAGGTGTGGGGAGGGTGGCGTTGTGGGAAGGGGTTATGTTTGAGCTGTTGTGGGATGTGTTGGCTTTGTTGCCTGTTTGTTGCGATGATGAGTTTGAGGTGATGATATTTCGCCTGTGTATGAGTTGGATGTTTTTTGGGGCTTTCCGGGTTTTGGAGCTCTTGGGTACCGCCTGCTGAGGTGGAGTTTTGAATGAGGAAAATTGTTTGGAACAGGGGACATAGGGTATTTGACTGTGGCAGTCTAAGACTGTTCAGGCGGGCAGAGGGAAATGGGTGTGGCTGTGTGAGTGTGGCAGAAGTGAGGTATGCCCAGTATGGGAATGGCGCGGTTTCCAGTTGTGGCCTAAAGGTATTTCTCAGGATTTTTTTGCCACGTAGATGGCAGTAGAGTTACTGCCTTTCAGTTGATGGCAATGTTGTGCATGGCCCTGTGCTGGCCGGAGAGAGATCCAACCTATTTTGGTAAGCATTCTTTCTGGATTGGGGCGGTGACAGCAACAGCATGCTTGGGGTGGTCCTGGGGCGAATTCCTCAGATTGGCAGGTGGAAGTCGCAATGCTGTGAGTGCTATGTTCGAAGGTAGTGGGGATAAGTTTCCTGGGGGAAGGCGGGGGGTGGGATGAGTTTCTGGAGCTAATTGTCTCTTTGTTCTGCCTTAGGCTGTGTGAGTGGTCCAGAGGTGGTTACCTGAATTGCGGGACATTCCTTTGTGGAGTAGGCAGCAAAGTTTGCAGACCAACAAGTTTATGGACGTAACTTGAGCCTACGGTGCAGCCACGACGAGTTGCTTTGGTGGGGTAAGGGGGAAATGCGTTGGGGTGCCTTGTTATCTTGGCTGACTAAGTTGGTTCCACAAAGAGGCTACCTTCTTCTGATTTATCTAGGGGAAAATGACTTGGTGATAGTGTCAAGACTGTCCTTACTCCAACACATGCAGAGGGATCTGGAGCCAATCAAAAGGAACTTTTCAGGAACATGTGAGGTATGTACTGAGCTAGTGCCGTGCAGGTACTGGAGGGGGGCATTGAAAAATACTGCAATTGATAATGCCTGGAAGAAGCTGAACAGGGCGATGAGGGTTTTTTGTCAGGTTCATGACATCAAGGTGATTACACATAGTAGGCTCAAAGAAGAGGAGCAGGGTCTTTTCAGGCAAGATGGGGTGCACTTGTCGCACCTGGGAAATGCTTACTACATGATGGAAAAGAGGGATGTGATGAGCGTGCTATGGAATGAGTCCCTTTGGTGCTGCAGATCGTATTGTTTTGAGGCGAAAGGTGCACGTATTTTCTGGTGGGGCAGCAAACCAGCCAAGTGGTGAGTCACATGTGGGCAGATCCACCCCTCGGGCGAGGAAGGGAGCACAGGTGACTGAAGGAGGTGCGCTGGATACAACAACCAAGGAAAGAGGCTTCAAAGGAAGATGTTTGTAAGGTAAGTGAAGGAATGACTGGATATATGGAATGAGGTCAGTGAGTGAAAGGGGAGGAATGAAGGAAAGGATATGGTCTATCTGGGCAACTGAAAGCGGGTGAGTATGAATGGTGAGGGGAGAATTTAAAAGTGTCCGGGTATATGTCAAGGTGCATAAAGTTGAAATATTGTTGATGTTAATAGAGTTTAATAGATTGTTAGCAACCCTGTCCTAATAAATGGCCTTTTACACTAATACAACACATGGAGTGTGGTTATTGCACAATGCTGGTTTCTTGGCACTAGATGAAAAAGTATCATTCTAGATGAGAATGTATCTTCCGCTGCCTAGCTAAGATAATGACATTTTAAAAATATTTTATGAGCCAAGATTTGATGGCTCACGGAAAAGATAACTTAGGCAAAAATGAACAGCTACAAAGAGGGATAACCTTACCTTTTGTAGGACAGAAAATTATTAGCTAGCCCAGGTTTCAAAAAGTTCTCCCAACATGGTTCTCCAATTTCCCAAAGGCAGAATCTTGGAGTGACCAGATTCTGTTCTTTCTTTCTGCCAATGTGGACTATTACCTGCCTGGCTGTGATAAGGTAAGTTATTAAGGCTATTTTCTGCCTATTCATTGTTTATTATCTAATTGTTTTTTTCCTTCAGAGGCTTGCAATAGCAGTCTCATGAGTTTCCGTTGTTCTACCACCTTACAGAGCACACAAGTCCGATGAAGCTTTCAGAGCCTTAGAGTCTCGCTAAGCAGTCTTGTCCATATACCGCTCAAAATACAATATTGCAAAAAGTTCAGTCATTTATGGTTGGACATATCTCCGACTGATAAGAATTCTCGCTTTCCTCAATTCAGCAGTTTGGTGCAGTTGAAGAGGGCAATAGAGCCCTTCAGGTCCTTTAGCCTCAGGATCTCTTCTCTGCATTTCCTCTTTTCCCCTTAATTCCCAGGGTTTTACGGACAATTCAGGAAGATGGGGCAGAGGACCTCTTAGAGGTACCAGAATGGTCCATGAAACCATGGTTTCCCTTTCTGTTGATGATGGAGAGGCACCGACATCGGAATTCCCCATCGTTCCATCTTCACTAAGATGCTTTCTTCTCAATCCATTGTTCATCAGGCGTCTCAATCGGGTGGTATGGCACTTGAAAGATTAAACATTATGGCTCAGGGATGTTCATCAGATATACCTGAGAGCAACCAATTATCTTGAAAACCTTTCACTTAAAATGTTTACAATTACCACTAGAAGAATTTTGGCTTGTGATGCAGGGACTGGGGTTATCCTCTGATTTCCGTGGGTCTAATAAAACCCTATATGTTCTTAGTGATGATTTCAGGTTGGGTTTGGCAGTGTCTATTACTAGAGCACAGTTGGCGTCAATTCAAGCTTTCAGGGGTGCTAACATCTCATCCATAGCTCTTTGGCTTCACACCTACTGTTTTTCCATCATCGGCCTATAATTCATTATCCGGTTCCTGCTTGCAACTTCCCCTTTGTGCAGCATACTCTAATGAATCTGCCGTCTGAGCCTGTACAATCAGCAGACCTAAAATTAATTTCAGCTATTGTGCTTTTCCTTGTGGCTGTCTGTTCAGGGTGCAGGAATGGGGAAGTTGCGACTTTATTGGCTTCTCCTCCTTTTTTTGGAAAGCCAGGATCAAATTATCCCTAGTACTAATCCAATTTTCCTTCCCAAAGTTCCTGCTAAATTTCATTGTGAGGCTGACATTGTCCTTCTGGGTTTTTATCCCAATTCTTCTTTCTATGAAGTATCTTTGAAGTAGAACAGTTGCACACTCTTAAAATTCATTGAGCCTTCTCCATCTATCTTGAATTAATAAAGCACTCAGAAAAGTAGACCCCCACTGTGTTACCTGTCAGCTTTTGGGAAGGGTCTCTGTCCCACTTTTTTCACTCTTTAAAGACAAACAAAATAGTTAATTAGATAATATGGACCCTGCTTCTTCCATACAGGGTAAATCCAGAAGAGACATGGCTTTCTCATGGGTAATGTTCAAGACAGCCTCCTTAAAGGGCATTTATTTTTTTGATGCCACTTAGCCTTCTCCACATACCTTTATGTCAATCTGACTCCATAGAAGTACAACATTTGTTATACTGTTGTTTAATTTTGATTGTTGTTATTTTTTTGATATTTTAATGTTTTCTTTAATGTTAATATTATATAAAAATATTTCTATTTGGTTTTTAAAAAAATATAATTGTAGTTTTAATTTAGTGTGCTATGGTTTGTTACTATAAGTCTGGTTATTTTATTTGTTAAGTTATTGTTAATAATATTAATGTTTGTATAATTGTTTGTATAATTGTTTGAATATTGCTTTTATGTAGATAGATAGATAGATAGATAGATAGATAGATAGATAGATAGATAGATAGATAGATAGATAGATAGATAGATAGATAGATAGATAGATAAATAGATAGATAGATAGATAGATAGTAACATTGTCTATTCAGTCATTTTGTACCTTAAAACATTACACACAAAAAACAGTACAATTACATCAAGTTTAAACATTTGATAAGAATACTTTAAAGCCAATTAAAACCATACTCACCTGCATTAACTATCCTTCATAAAGTGTGAATACATAACAAGATCACACATTGTAAATAAACATTTTGATAACTCTATAATGATTTTATGCACATATGGCATCTAATTTTGGCCCACTAAAGCCATTTTAAACATTGTTCAAGAATTTGCACCTTATATCCCAGGCCTACAGTAATTACCTGGATATGGAAAAAAACACCCAGTCAGTGTTTTCAGATTGCAATATGCATATTACTTCTGTGGGTTTATATCCTCGTTAGCAGTTACTTAACAAATTTGGTGAGGTGTTAGGCTGCAGAATACATGACTTCAAAGTTCATATACTGTATATTTCCACCATTTACCTACCATAAAGCTTTGATACCCATGGAAAGGTAATAATTATGATTACGGCAGTGGGAAATGGAATATCAAGAGACTGCATTAACTAGATGATGCTAAAAGCATTTAAGGCAAGTTATGCTGAAGTGCTGGATAGAGTTCTTCTAATCTTCTCCAGTTGGTGTATGTTAACACAGTTAAGATTATTCTTATTTCTAGCTAAAATTGCACTGTGCATCTATATCTTCCCTGAATTAAAATCATATTACCATGTATCCTATTAATATTTTGAGACATGGAAGTATACTACATGTGTCACACTCATTTATGTGGCTCCTTCTTCCCATAGCTGCTCTTGTACGTCTGAAGTTTGAATGGCAATAGAGAGCACATCAGTTGGCAATGATTAGAAGGAATATCATTATTGCTTAATTATGTTCAGGCCTTTAGGAAATGTATTATTTGGCAAATACTCATGGATTTGTTTTATCCAATAATGTTATGTTATGTTATGTTATGTTATGTTACGACTATTTATTGTGCGCACAGATACTCCAGCCAAGGAGCGTCCTGGCGCAGAGACAAGGTAGCACGTAACACAACCACAGACTAAAAACAGAAACTAAGAAACAGCTAAAACAAGAAGGTTTTTATAGCCCTCCGAAAGGTCAGAAGGTCCTCCAGCAAGCGGATTTCAACAGGCAAGGAGTTCCATGCTGACGCAGCCATTACCCTAAACGAGCGGCCTCCCATGCGGCTAAGCCTGAATCTGGAAACCACCGCAAGGGCCAGACCCTGAGAGCGAAGGCTACGGGCAGGGACATACAAAGACAGACAACTCGACAGGATTTCCGGGCCTGTACCTCTCAAGATTTTAAAAGCAAGGCACAAAACCTTGAAGAGGATGCGCTTCCTGACCGGAAGCCAGTGTAGGGAGCGAAGGACACCTGTCACTGAGCAGAATCTGGGCAAGCCAACAATCGCCCTCGCCGCAGCATTCTGAACCCGTTGTAAACGGGTTAGTTCAGCCTGGTTAGCCCCAGCCAGGGGGGTACATTTTCCTTGGTGTTTTAAAGAAGCAGTGTCCTAAAGTATAGTCAAAGCACGAGGTCCACCCCTTGGTTCACAATTATAAGCATCAAACAGGTTTTAGCCTTGTGGTCACATTTTCATTGGGGATTGCCCGACTCTTCATACAAGAAATACATAGAATTTGCCAGTCATATAAAAGAAGTAAATAACATTATTTTTTTAGAAGTTGACCCACAAGGTATATGATGCGCTGGAACATCCCTACTTTTTTCACTCACATCAATTTGCAAGATTTCAGAAATACAAAGCTACGTTGCCACATATATTCTGCTTGTGCACACAGCTACATAGATAATAGCTATTTAGGACTTTTGTAATCAAGTCCTGCAAACCAGTTTGCAGTTTAAGCTCAATATGTATACTCTAGATGATTTAAATATGATAGCTATGAAAATCCCTAATGCTACAATACTGCGTCATTTGTTTCTTTCAGAGGCTGTGTGAGGGACACCTATGAAATACTTGTACATTTTGGCAGAAATGTTGTTGAATATTTTTTTATTTAGTTTAGAGCAGGCAGACAGTTGGATCTGACTTCTTCTTGGGATGTACAGTTTGTGATTTCGTAGTATGATTTGCCTGACAGATCCCAACAGAACTACTAGAGTTCTTATTTACTGGTATTTTCGAGGTTGGCACATGGCCACTTCATGTCAAGGAGTTTATTGATATTTGAAATTTCATAATTAAAGGATTATTAATGTTAGGTTATGTTTCAGATAAGATGCTAGTTTCTTTTTTGTTATTAAAGATCCTACAGGCTTGTTTCCGAAATGCGTAGATTATGAGGGTGATTATGATACGGCCCGTAAAGGTTCCGGGCCGCATCGTAATCGGCCGCTCAGTTTACTTTCCGACCGCCACACAACAATGCTGGTGGTCGGAAAGTAAACCGGCTGGTTATTCCTGCTGACTTCCGATGGGCTCAAGGAGCCCATTGGCCAGTCAGAACTGGCTCATACTCCCTAAGGGCAGGCCTTTTTGCCCTTGGGATTAAGATGCACAGTTTCCAGCATGGTTTCCATGCTGGACTATCTGACAAACATGTTTGGGGGCCCACAGCAGGGCACTCTTAGGTGCGCAGCCTCCGGTTAGGGGCCGAGGGGTCATTAATGATACCCACCTGTTGATCCCTGCAACCTGTGGCAGGCACCTTCAGGTGCCTGCCACTAAGCGCAGGGATGAACATCACCTCCCATTTCCTAATGGGAGCATGTATTATGGCCGGTTTACGTCTGTAATGCATGGTCCCATAGGGGAATGCAGGAATGCGACTGAACAGTGTCCGGTCGCATTCTAATGAGGTGCTCGGGACCGCCGAGCAGAGGTCAGTCGGTCCCAGGACTGAGACGGTGTCGGGCAGATTTAAGTCAAACAGCAATAAAGTGCAATCAATTTAGAAAAATAGAACAACATTTAAGAAATTAATTGACACCAAAATGACAAAAATCAAATCAGTAGAAGCGGATATATGTAATTTCAAACATTTAAGGTAAGTATAGCACCTAAAAAGACAAAGCGCCACTCGCACTTATCTGGTTGTGCAAGTCTGGTTTAAAATTACAAGTTCAGGTAGTTCTCAATGGAGTGCATGCCAGATAGAGGGACCAGGTTAGTTCCTCTGAAAACTTCACTTTCTAAGAGTCCAGTTCGTGGTGGAGGAGGACAGGAAGAGCAGATGGTTGTCACTGTAGCTCTAAAAGCAGGCCAGGCATCATGGATGTTCGTCACTGTAGCATGAAGATCCTGTTCGTTGTCATGGAAGGTCATTACTGGAGCTTCAGTTTTGCAGTCAACATGGGTTGTCGATGCAGTATCACGAAGTGCAGATCTCGTGTTGCCTGTCATCACTGAAGGTCGCTGTGGCGCGAAGAGTCTGTTTCACCAGAGATTCACATTGAGGGATGGCAGGGGTGGCAAGATCTTGGCATGATGTTTGTAGTTTCAAAAGCCCAAAATGTCAGGACTTCTTGCTTTTAGGAGAGGCTCAACTGATGCCACACTAAGGGTCCAGGACCATAGAGACACCTTTTGGGGTTCAGGAACTCATTACAGAAGAAGCCATGCAGGTCCAGTTGCAGGTCCAGGAAGGTCCAGTACCGCAGGGTGGATGAACAGTTGCAAAGAGGCCTCTGGAGCTTGTTGTGTCACTGTTTCTCAGAGAATTAGATACGTCAGCTAACCCTTGCCATCACTTGAGCCTAACATAAAAGGTGCAGGTCTAGTCTTCCTTCTCAAACAGCAGGAAAAGCCTCAAGCAGCAGGGTAGTTCTCTGGCAGCAGGGCAGTCTTTCTGTGTAGTATCCACAGGTGTGTACTGAAGAGTAGGCCTGAGTGCCCTATTTTTATTCCTGGTGCCCACTTTGAATTGGAAGAAACGCCTGGAGGCTTCCCCCTACAGAAGTGTATGGAATTTCCTGCCTCCCTGCCCTGTTCCCAATCTGTCTGCAGGCACAACAGGCTAGTGTAAATTTCTTTGTATGACAGGTGACAGCTCCACCCCTCTAATTAAGTCAGGATGGCCGATATTGCCAACAACCAGACCAACTATTGTGTTGCTGCCTGGGAGGAATACACAAAAATCAACTGCCAAATACACCTAGTCATGTGGGCCAGGAAACAAGCTGCAGGGACCAATGGTTAGGACAAGAAAATACCAGGTTTCTGAAAATAGCATTTTCAGAATTGTGACTTTAAATCCAACCTTACCATTGTTGGGTTTTACATTACAATTTGTGAGCCACCAAACATGATATGTGTACCTGCTCCCAAACAAAAGTTATCACTTATTAAATGTAATATGATAATATAATGTTATCCTATGGGAGAGGTAGTCCTTGCAATACTGAAAACCAAAGTTGAGAGTTTTTCACTACCAAGACATGTAAAATGTAAAAGTACATGTCTTAATTTTAAATTCAAACACCCTGCCCCATGGGCTGTTTAGAGCCTAACTGAGGGATGACTTACATATATTAAAAAGGAAGGCTTAGGCCTGACAAAGGGTTTATTTTGCCAGGTTTAAATGGTAATTTAAACTGCACCTACAGGCTGCAATGGAAGGCATCAGACAGATTTTAAAGGGCTACAGTGGGTGGTACAATGAGTGCTGCAGGCCCACTAGTATCATTTAATTTACCAACCCTGGGTATATGATATATCACTTTACTAAGGACTTGCAAGTATATTGAATATGCCAATTGGGTATAACCCAATTGGCATATTCAATATACATGTTTACAGGAGTGAACCCAAGCACTTTAGCACTAGTTGGCAGTGGTAAAGTACGTACTATCCTAAAAGTCACCAAAAGAGCTTTCATTAAACAGGAGGGTGAAGGCAAAAATCTTTGGGTAAAACCATGTTAAGGGTGTCAGGTCTAACACTCACTTATATGTGAGTTATGATTTATGAATTTCTGGGATTTTCAAAGGCTATTAAGTCTACATCTGCGACATGGCAAAAGTAGCTGGATCACTGGAGGATTGCTGGAAAACATTTGAGAATTCCCATTCACTCCAGCGTGATCGCATTTAAACATGCATAATTATTCACAGTTTAAAATTACACATGCATCATCTCTTGCAGTCATAGAGTAAGCACCGTCCTAAAAGTCACCAAAAGTGGGTTCAGAAAACAGGAGGGTGAAGGCAAAAAGTTTAGGGTAAAACCAGATCAATGGTGTCAGGTTTAACACTCACTTATATGTGAGTTGTGGTTTATGAATTTCTGGTTCTCTTCAAAGGCTGTTAAGTCTACATCTGCAACAAGGCAACAGTTGCTGGATCACTGGAGGATTGCTGGAAAACATTTGAGCATTCCCATTCACTCCAGTGTGATGGCATTTAAACATGCATAATTATTAATAGTGTAGAATTAAAAATGCAACAATCTCTTGCATGAGTTCAATTGAATTCATTTGCTATTCAATTTTCACCACAGGAAAACTATTTTTACTTATAGAGAACCATCTTCCCTAACACACCCACCTGTTGTAGATGTTTTCCTGCCAGTTCCATATGTGTAAAGAGACTTACTCCTGCCCTTCTCTTGACATTAATACATTTCTGATCTTTTCTGGGGTGGGGGGGCCATGGGCCGAGAAACAAAATTATGAATACCCACAAACTCGGACATTTGAGACTGTGCTCAAATGTTCCATGGCATTCCCACCCTGGAATATTGCCTAAAAAGTCAGGCTTACTACTGCATAATAATGCACCATTCCACAATAGTATGCAAAAGTACTCCCTAGCACTATATAGTTCACATTAATATGCAGTGACTACAACCCCTTATTTACAGCTTCTTAAATTGAACCCTCCATTCCTCTAAAAATGTCCAATTGGAACATTCATAGCTTTTAATGTTTGTCCTGTATTTAGCATACCAAAAAGATGTACATTTTATATGTTGTAAAAGGTAATAAAAATAAAAATATTATTCTTGGATTTCTTTTTAGGTATGCTTAGCTGGGTATGAGGCAAATATTCGACAGATTTGATGAGGGAATCAGGAATCTGCACCAGGAAAGCATCACTATCAAGAATAAAAAAGGAATGGTTCAAACCTAGATATGATAATTAGCTCAAATATATGAAATAAATCATAGCAATACATCCAAGTTTCAGGTTTCTGCTTCATTCCATGCTCACTGGCTACTCAAAAAAAAAAAAAGAGATTGCTCATCTAATAAGCAGTATTTTAACCATAGGGGTATGAAGCCAATTGAATTGTGATGTGCCCAAATGTCCACTTACTTGGCACTGATATTTCCAGCTTGAGGTTAATTGGACTGGCATCTGGATACATGTGTTAAACTCCATTCTACCTAGATATGTGCATGAGAAACAGAACCACTGGGTAATTAAAGAGATTTGAAGACACATCTTAGAGGGTCAGTTAGTCCTGGAGATCAGGATGCTAAAGCACTGAGGTGAGGCTCCTCTACCATCCCAAAGCAGATCTGCATGTGAGAGTGAACGTTTTCAGGTCAACTGGCAGGAAATATTGATAAAAGTGATCTTGCTGACAGTGGTGGTGGCAAAAATGTCAATGTCTACCAGGTCACAGTGCTCTGAAAACCAGGTCAGACTTTTTTCTTTTTTTCTGAAAATAAACCCTCTCTGAAAACAAACTCTCACAGCAAAGTTTGTTCTGTGAAAAGTAGAAAGTGGCAGGGGTATTTATTCTTGTTTCTTGCCATATATCACGATTCGTTGCATTAAAGCCCTGTCCACTAAAATCACAATTAAACACCTGCCCTTAATAGGTCGAGTCTTGAGATGTTGTAATGGCAGTGTCCTGTGCCAAGTGGGTGAGCAGTGAGTTTTTTTTATGTAAATGAGGAAATGTCATTGATTGAGAAACAATGCAGTTCCCCCTACTCTAACTGAGGCACAGAAACAGAATATTCGGTGGTACGGGACATCAGAGTTGGACTGGCCTGCAGGGAAATCATGCATTTTCAGAAGGTCTAGTGTGATAGGTCAGTGTATGGCTGTTTTTTTGGTTACTTGGGGACCCTGTCGTAGGATGTGATGAGCCGGTTTTTATTGTTGATTTCCATGATATTACCTCAAACATTACCTGCAGCAAGCTTAAATGCCTGCAGTATGCCTTACTCTGAAAAATACCTTACTTGGTATGTCTTTAAAAGTTCAAAACTGCCCTCATTTGCAAATGTGGACCACTTTTTTCCTTCTTTCTAATTAACTACTAGGGGCCACTTTTATTTTGGTGCACGAATCTATTTTCTGTCCCAATCTGACCCTGAGGGACATCCAGTCAGTTATGATAGAAGTTCTATTTCCGCCTTACTCTTAATTTCGCCCTGGCAGTGGCAGCTGGTGAGGTTTGAAAGTGGTGTGTGTAAAATGAAACCATAAATTTCCCACTAGTTAGCAAGCACACATTTTTCAGAGTAAGGAAAGGCTAAAGGTGCATGTGCACGCTGCAGCTTTGTAAAGCAAGAAGGAAGGACTTTTAGAGAAACATGGTGACTTGACAGGGCTGGCCTGTCATAATTAGGTGTGTGTAAAATGTATGAAATTTGCTTTTGTATAATCACGCAAAATTATGGGAAATTATGCAAAATTACACATAACTACGCAAAATGCAAATTCAGCATTTAGCACAAAAAGCACCCTCATTTCCATTTTGGATAGAAAGACACATTTCATGATGAAAAAACACCAAAAACAGAAGTGCTGCATTAACAGCAGGTTGCAATCCCGTCATTCGAGTTGTTCCTGCAGAATATTTAAGCCGCAAATGCAGTATAATTACGCAACTTGGCTTAATGGCCTAGTTTTGGGAATTTCTCATAACAAGCGTAACATGGAATACTCAAATTATGCCACATAATAAAAATTTCACCCAAGCCTAGTAACATTGGTGCAGACTAAAATCATTAGTGCTAATAATCAGAAGAGAGCAAGCTAAAGAACCTACCTAGTGCTAATATCCTAGTGTATGTAGTTCCATTTTTATGTATGTTGCCAGTGTGGTAGATGCATGTGTGTAAGTGAAACAAAGTAATGGAGGCCTGTGGGTTCTATTTCAGAAGCCCCTGGCTGGTCATGTACACAAGATGAGTGCTCAGTTGTTTTTACAGACGGTGGAAATGTATTTCTCACATTCCTGAAGCATGAGGGAGAAGATATGGACAGGTAAGCAGGGAGAGAGAAGACACGTGACTTAAGGTATTCCATTGGGTCCATTGGGTCCTTTTGCTGAGAGGGGCTGCTGGCACGTTTTCCTGAAGCACAGACTGATGACTTAGGAGAGGTGGTGTAAATTGTGAGGCTGTAGTCTGTTGTTCAGGGTGAGAATGGCCATTTATTTGAGGCCGGCATCTTATCTCTTTCTTGGTTACCTAAGTGTGGCTGTTGGTAGCCAGGTGATGAAAGTTCACCTCTCTTTTTTGCCTGTGTTGTGGGTACTCCAGGGTGCAGACAACATTGCTGGAAGTAGCACAATAACAACCTGAGCTTAGCCTTGACAAGATTAGTTCCTCTGAAAACGTTTCTTCCGAAAGTCCAGCTCTAAGAGTCCAGTTCATGGTGGAGGAGGACAGGAAGAGCAGGGAGAGCATTGCAGATGGTCATCACTTTAGCCCAAAAAGCAGGCCAGGCAACACGGATGTTCATCACTGTTGCGTGAAGATCCTGTATGGCATCGACGAGGGTCATTACCGGAGCTTTAGTTTCGCAGTAAACATGGGCTGTCGATACTGTAACACGAAGTACAGCTCTCGTGTTGCCAGTCATCACTGGGGGTCGCTGTAGCGTGAAGAGTCCAGTTCGTCAGAACTTGGCATTGGGGGTTGGCAGGGGTGACAAGATCTTGGTGTGACGCATGTGGTCACAAAGAGCCCAAAACTTCAGGACTTCTTCTTTCTTCTAGGAGAAGCTCACTTGATGCCACACCAAGGGTCCAGGACCATAGAGACACCTCTCGGGATTCAGGAACTCATTCCAGCAGAAGCCAGCAGGTCTCATACAGGTCCAGTTCAGGTCCAGGCAAGTCCAGTACAGCAGGTCAGCTGGACAGTTGCAGGGAGGCCTCTGGAGCTTGTTGTGTCCCTGCAGGGGGCAGATGATCACTGTATTGATTATAGAACAATTTCTTACCTATGTGTCACTGCATCGCCTGCGATACCTTACCGGTCTGAACCGAGTTTGGATTTAAAAGAAATAACTGAGCCCACGGTCTGCATTTGAATGTGGGTATACAATTACTCAGCAATTTTAGTAACCTACTCCAATGACTTGGACAAACTAATAAACAATGACATTGAACCTTACTTAGAGGCATCTCAGGTGATTAAGCTTGAACCATGTGTTCTCCTTATTACTTTTTTTAGAAGTGATATATATTTAGGCACACTTGTAATCTGTGTCTTTCCTACCATGTTCCTCTTCCTCCACAGCAAGTGAATACACAATTACATTTTACTGTTCCAAATCTCCCCAGAAAAGAGAGCGGGATGTTGCAAACTATGGATGCAAATTGCCGGCCATGGCTCAATCTATCAGTGAGGAATTCTGCAAACACATACAACACAGACGCACACGACTGAAACTCACAAAAGCACATTAACCACAGACTAGATGAACATAAAACCTCCTATACACAGATTAAGCAGGCACAACACAAAATAGTCAGACACATGAAACAAGCACAGTGGCATGTTCTCTCTCTCATCACAAGCACAGTAGTGACTCCCTTACTTTCTCTCTCAGGCTAGCACTTCCCATGTCATCACAAACACACATGCCAAGTGTCACACCAAAACACACCAACAGCCCTCTCACAAACATACAAGACTGAGTCACACACAGCTAGGGCCGGCTTTAGAGCTGATAGCGCCCGGTGCGACAATCATTTTTGGTGACCCCACAATATGTCACCACCTCCTCGGATTCTCGCACGACCACCGGGCAAAAGTGTCCCTCATCTGTCTAATCATAAATTTGTCCTAAACACAGTGCCCCTCATAAGGCGCCCCCTTTACAGTACAGCGCCCAGTGCGGCCGCACCTGTCGCACTGCCCTAAAGCCGGCCCAGCACACAGCTACCCTTGTTTTCACATGTAACTTCTGTCTCTCAGATACACGCATCCAACACCACCAATCCTCTCAAAAATACACCACCTGAGCCAGTCAGAAATTGTCATATTCTTAAACTCCCTTATGACAGCCACTTTCATATCATCCACACCCTTCCTCACACCCACACTGCCAACACCAATGTCAGCTGAAGCTCAAACACAAAGACAGGAATTCCTGCTCACAGAACAAACCAAAGGCACTTTTGAACTCCCGGCAGTATGCAGAGGCAAATAAACCCCACGATTATACAGTAGGTCTGTGCTGTCATCATCTAAGTAGAAATTACAAGCAAAATAGTAGTTGCCAAGAAACAACCTGTAAGGATTGCTGCTTGCAAAAAACATCGGCCACAGTGACAGGCACCAACACAAACCAGACCACCATTAGACGCAAAAGGACAAAAGAAAGGCAGGGGACAAAACCACACTGCCCACAGACAGCAATAAAAAGCACACTGAAAGTGTAATCTGTAAAGTACACTCGGAACATAATGCATTCTGGGAGCAGTAGTCTTTGTGTACGTCCCATAAAAAGGGTTTGCAAATGTCCAGCATTGGAAACTGTATATTTCCAATAGTATGGAGTCATCTGGTAATTATGTGTGTTTCCAGACACCCATGAACACCCTATAGCTAGGCTCCCTGTGCGCTCCCAGCCTGCTGCCTTTGTAGCTCGGGAGCACTGCAACTCCAGCTCTCACTTCCTCTTCACCTTTCATGCCTTACTTCCCAGGCCTGAGACCCGCACTGCTGAGCCCAGTCTATGCAACCCTCCATGCTGAGCCCAGTCTATGCTACCCTCTATGCTGAGCCCAGTCTATGCAACCCTCCCTGCTGAGCCCAGTCTATGCAACACTCTATGCTGAGCCCAGTCTATGCAACCCTCCCTGCTGAGCTTAGTCTATGCAACCCTCCCTTCTGAGCTCAGTCTAAGCAACCCTCCATGCCGAGCCCAGTCTATGCAACCCTCCTTGCTGAGCCCAGTCTATGCAACCCTCCTTGCTGAGCCCAGTCTATGCAACCCTCCTTGCTGAGCCCAGTTTATGCAACCCTCCCTGCTGAGCCCAGTCTATGCAACCCTCCCTGCTGAGCTCAGTCTATGCAACCCTCTATGCTGAGCCCAGTCTATGCAACCCTCCCTGCTGGGCTCAGTCTATGCAACCCTCTATGCTGAGCCCAGTCTATGCAACCCTCCATGCCGAGCCCAGTCTATGCAACCCTCCTTGCTGAGCCCAGTTTATGCAACCCTCCATGCTGAGCCCAGTCTATGCACCCCTCCATGCCGAGCCCAGACTATGCAACCCTCCCTGCGTCCGTTGTATAGTCTTGAAGCCCACAAGCTCGCTCTTATGTTGGGACATGAAGGCGGCAGTGGGGTTTGGCGGGGTCCAGTGTCACCAGTATTCAATCATCTGGATGTGAAAGTTGACGGGCCTGCAGTCGGTACGCACTCTCCGGGGTGAAAACTTGAGGAGACAAATGTGAGGAGGGCTGGGAAGTAAGATGACAAAGAGTGCTTGTAAGCTAGAAGTCTGGAGAATGACGCAAGTGAGATAGCGTGCGCCATCTGTGCTTTTGGTTTTCTCTGGTCACACATGGCCATCCACAGTGCTCCCTTTAACCATGTGAGTTTTCATAACGAAAAAGACGACATTTCCCAATTTAACTGCATTTATTTATTGTTTAAGGGGTGTGTATTTTATGTGCTGTTATTTGAAGGTGACAGGCCGATAAAGGTTTAGCCACATATCCTCCCACCCCACTTGGCTGCACATTTGCGTCTTGGGCTAAGCACACAGCCCATCCAGTTTGCCAGACTCTTCTCTTGTACCTGCAATTAAATTGAGTTGCGCTCGCTTAAGTATCCCTCTCCAGCACAGCGATACAATCGAAGGCCGGTGTGGAAAGTTCAAAACTGGAATCAGCACAGTTCAGTCATCAAAACTTGTGATGGCAAGCTGTGCACACTCAAATGCTCAGCTTGCCCCTTGTAGCCCATAATCCCCCCCTTTCACAACTCGTCACATGATGAGGTGGGATCGGTGAAGCTTGGCCCACCCTCTGACGAGCAGTGAAAGGGTGGAGTGGTTTGGCTCCAGTCACTGATGGACGTGCTACTACAGGGCTTTACCCTGAAGTGCCCGAGGGCGAACTTTCCACCCACGTCATCAGGGGGTGGAGCGTAAACTCAGTAGGAATGATTTTACGGAGCTGATGACCTCACAGACCTCAGGGCTGTGAGCGCATCCGCCCGGCAAAGCGTGAATGACGGCAGGCTGGCTAGCCTGGTGACAGCTGCAACATTGGATGAGGTCTGCAAAAGCGCCCCCTCAATTTATCCTTAAGTTTCTTAAGAGTTAGTACCGAAGAAATGTAAAAGTCGTTTTGTGGTAAAATAAAGTATACGGCATCTCAACACCCACTTAGGAGGAGCTGGCTCTGGGCCCCTAAGTCTTGTGGAGCCCCTCAAGTGACCCTGCCACTTCAAATGCAATTAAGGACAATCTGGTAGAGTGTTTACAACTGCAACAGACTTCAGCTCTTGTAGCATGGTGCCTTAAACCATCTCCCATGCTTCCTGCTACTACGTGTTTATCCTTTCGTCTTCCTAAATTGTCTCTATACATTTGATGAACACAGGGCCTTATTTACAAGGAATTAACGCATCGCGGTGCCGCAAGCCATTTGGCTGCACCGCTCTGCGTTAATTCTGAAGCACAGGGAGGTGTCATATCTACAACAATATGATGGATCGCTTTGCTCTCCCCTGTGCTGGAGAACAATTTGCTGACATGAGCCGATTCAGGAACCCTTGCACCATGGGGCAAGGGTGCCTGCATCACGGGGATAATTGTTTTTGTGCAGGAAGGGGCACCTTCCTGCATAAAAACAATCACAAGAGGTGATTTCCTCTTCCTATGTGTGCTGCAGAATGCAGCACGCATAAAAAGAGGAAAAAAACAAGGAGTAATGAAAACATTTCTCCCCAAAAAGTGACACACCGGTGGCACAAGGGGCTTTTAAATAAGCCCCACATATTTTAAGGATGGTGGCTATCTTTACCTGTGCTTTTATCATTTATTTTATGTTGGAATTTATACGTTTTTCCAGAATTCATCATCAAATGAACTTCGTGTTTTATGTGACTTTGTATCTCTCTTGCTATGCTCTGTTTCTCACTTAAAATTTCAGGGATCTATGTTTCCGCTCGGTTGTACAAAAAGGCAATGAAATGACTTTAATTTTCATTAGACAGAACAGCAAATGTATAACACAAGTCGTGGTGTATACTATAAAATGTCCTTTGTGTTCAGGGCTCGTTTCAGACTCTTCCACTCATTGGCTTGAGGAACTATGGGGCATATTAACAAGCCAGGTGATAAAATTATCACCGCTTTAGCGGCAGAAAACTGCCGCTAAAACTGCGATAATGGGCTTGATAATATGCTCTATGAAATTCCAATTGAAGCTCATGTTAGACGTCCTTCATATCTAACATGGGCCTTAATTAGAATTCCATAGAGCATATTATCAAGCCCATTATCGCCGTTTTAGAGGTAGTTTTCTGCCGCTAAAGCGGCGATAATTTTATCGCCTGGCTTGTTAATATGCCCCCAAGTTCCTATTGTTTAAAGAATTGGTACTCACGAAGTTATTGACTGCAGAGTGAACCATAAAGCTAAGACCTCCTGAGTGTTCTGAAATGGGATTGTGTTTCTTAAACATAGTTACACTGGAGTGTGCCTCTTCATTTCGAGTAGGACTAACCACGAGATATCTTAAGCATCTTAAGCACTTATGGTGCAATAGAATGAAGTGATTTTTCAGGTGCGTGATTGCAATCAAGTTTTCCATATTGTATAATGGATCCATCTTCTCTATAGGCGGCTTCAAGGTTGAGCGAACTATCTACGATGCACATATTACTTATCTGTAAATGTGCGCCAAGGAACTCCTGCCTGGAAGCAATGCAGATCTGCTGATAAGTTTACATTCAAGAGTTCTCGCTGGCACCGATTTTATTCATGAAATAATCTGCTTTATTTGGTGTTGTAACTGACCGAAGGCATTTACTTTCAACTACTTCTTTATTTTGGGATTCCTGCTTTGACTTTTAGAGGCTCATGCATCAAGCTAATTACCGGTCGCAAATAGGCCCCTTTGCGGCCAGTAATTAGCCATTTGGAATGCATCAAGGCCAAACCCAATCGCAAAATAGGTAATCGCACACTTTGCGATGACCTATTTTGCGAATGGAGTTAGGGAATCGCAAACTAAAAATGCAATGCAAGAAGCAATCTTAGATTGCGACTTTGCATTAAGGAATCGCAAATTACCATCAACTTCAAGTTGATGGTAATTTGCAATTCTATAGAAAAATGCACAAAAGCTGCTTTTGATCAAGTGCCATGTGGCGCACACACATGCTAATTTTGGAGGTGCATCGGGGTGGCCTTTTGGCCCCATAGCACCCTTGAAATTGCATTCGCAATTTGCATTTACCCATTTGGTAATTGAGAATGGTTTCCCATTCATTCCTATGGGCCTCCAGGCCCATGGAATGAATGAATGAATGAATGGGAAGGCATTCCCTATTAGCGAATCTCAATTTTCGATTCGCTAATAGGGAATGTGTAGTAATCGCAATTTATTTAGTGATTCCTACGTGCATAAGAAATTGCGAGTCCTTAATAGCGATTCCTTGAAAATCGCTATTAAGGAATCGTAATTCCTTACCTTGATGCATATGCCCCTTAGAATTATGTCTAATTCGCACCATTTTCACATTCTAAGTTCCACATCTCACAGTAATAATATTTTTGGGTGTTATGCATCTAATTGGTGAGAAATATCAACATTTATTATAGGTGGCAAGTCTTTTTATATCATTACCAATGCAGCTTGTGTGTAGATGATAGGTGTGTAGATGATAGGTGTAATCACAGTTTAATTACCTTGTTGGGCCTTGGGGTATGTTTGTGTCCAAAATATCGCAGGAGTTTGTAGTGTGACGAGGGAGAGGGTTTTTTTTTTTTTTTGCTTTTGTGTTTTTTTCAGATGAAGCAACAGCCAATTGTGAACCGACTAGCCTTTGTAGAGTGGAGCCTGGGTGCCTTTGTCTTCGTTTAATCAATGTATAGGCAGACACGCGCCCTAAGCACCTGGTCAACGATTTGGTCCTTCTACGTTGAATTCTGCAAGAAACTAAAGACTGACTGAAGACCCTCTTTAGCTAGCTTCCACCCTGACCCGGCCCACACAGCTCCTCCTTCTGTGCCAGGATTACTTCCCGGGTGAGTTGTGCCCTATACAAATACACATAGCATATGGTGGGAGGCACCACTTTTGCTACTTGAAATTACATAGCCATTAATGATATTTTGGTCTACCAGTCTTTGGAAGCCTAAAACATATCTCCCACAGCAGGAAGGCAGCCTGCTGGCACCCGCAATAAGGGGCATCCTCTATCCTCGCAATTCCACCGGTTAGGACTAATTAGCCTGCAGCCCTAGAAAGCCATACGATCATAAACATTTATTGCCAAGCAGGACAGATCACTCCGAGCTGCTCACTCTACGAAGTTTGCCACTTTTGTTTACTCACGGAGACCTCTGCAACTGCCCAGAATCCTGTTCAGAAACTGAATTCATCAATGGGGAGAGGATGTGGACTAACAGCTAGGGCAGTCGACCTCAAATCTGGAAAACAGGGTTCGAGTCTCGGTGACGACGCTCAACATCCTGTGATTCTGGCCAAATCACGTAATCTCCCCGAGCCTAACAAAAAAAGTAATTAATGTGTCCTTATGTAACGCAACTGGTGCTCATGAAAAGCCCTCTGACACCTCCGGGTTAAGTTTGCGCTATATGAAACTAAAAAAGAATAAAACATTTTGTTATAGTTGAAGTACTGCAAAACATTGTGGACGCTGGTAACCTTTCTTTATGTGGCTGTTAAGCCTCTCCCTCTCGTCTCATGTGATCACTTGTCCCTACACAACCAAGTTGACTTGGCTATCCTTCACATTGGATGGAATAAGACTCCAATAACATACTTTCCTACACTGAGACCACGATTACGAGTGGGGCCTCAAATTCCGATACCTGTGCAAATAAAGGAATTGAAGGTCTAAGTACCTCGATTAGGACTTCACCCCCCCTCCACATTTTTCAATTCTTGATTTTCAGAGGTCAAACCTTCTGTAATTTACTTGCAGGTGGAACATGCAGTCTGTTCTGATACCTGTGTCATTTGGTGGAAAACCCAACAGACTCCGTTTTGAAGTTGTTATTTTATCAAAGATAATTCAGAATAGGAAGTATGCCACCCAAAAAACATATATCATACATTGTGCTTTCAATATATACTGAGGGGCAGATTTACAAGGACTGGCGCATCACTGCAAATCAGCAGGGATGCGCCAGGTAAGATGCGTCACGCAAGTTTACCCTTGCGCCACCACAGCTGCGCCGCATTTACAATGCAGCGCATTGTGGCGCAAGGATAAACAGATGCGTGACGCATCTGATGGCGTAAGGGCAGCGCATTGCTGGAGTCGTGTTGCAAGCGCGACGCAACTCCAGCAATGCTCAGGGGCTGCCCATACCTAACATGCTGCGTCAAGCCTTACACCTGCTTCAAGCAGGCGCAGGGTTTTGACGCAGCGGCGTCGAAAAAATGAATCAGTGAAATCTTGTAGAATACACTGCGTCACTTTTCCGAGGCTTTCTCCGACGGAACGTCAACCCTGCATACATTAAACCTGACGTAGGTTTAATGTGCGCAGGGCTTTACAACGTGACACATCTCCCTAGATGCATCACGTTGTAAATAAGGTGCAACATTGCGCATGGTTATACGCCGCCGCTGTGTCACAGAAGTGACGCAACGGCGGCGTAAATGTGTCGCAAGGAGTTTGTAAATATGCCCCTGAGTGCGCAAAGAATAGAGATATGGCTTATTACATCATTTTCACAATTCAAATTGTCCTGAACTCAAAAGTCCTGAACAATGCCCAATATGGTAAATAGAGTTTAAATAAATACAGCCCTGATATGTTTAACTTTTTTTGCAGTTTGATGTAGCGCAAACTCGACCCGAAGGTATTAGAGCGCTTTACAGGAGCATCGGTTGCATTACCCAAAGGCATTTTTTTAGGCACAGGGAAATAATGCCCATATTTATCAATAATTCACACAACGCAGCGAGAAATCCCTGCGTGAAAGGGAGAGGGCGGGAATCCCCATATTTAACATTATACGGTGAATCCCTACTCTCTGCCTGTGCTGGTGCACAAACTGCTGCTTAGCTCCAATGCAGACACTCTTGCACCATTGTGAAAGGGGGCCTGCGTTGTAGGGAGGATTGTTTTTGTGCAGGGAGGGGCATCTTCCTGCACAAAAACAATCCTCTGTGGTACTTTCCCCTTTCTAAGAGTGCTTCACAATGCAGCACACTTAGAAAGGGGAAACAACAAGGAGAAATAATGATATTTCTCCTCATTGCTCCTCTGGTGGGGAAGGCATACAATTCTGATGCATTCCCAGGTCTACCAGTGTTGAGGAATCTGGGAATGTGTCAGAATGCATGGGAACACCCACGCTCCACCCAGGGCACGCCTCTATGCTAGCAGAGTAACACAAGGCAGCTATTTGCACTGCCTCGCTTTACTCAACATTCATCAAGCCACGCAGGGACATGCATGTAGGTCTGATGTGGCTTAGTAAATCTCATTTACGCTTTCTGTCACTCTTGCTTCCCCTTGTGTGGATTTGCCCAGAAACACAGGATGCTGAGCCAACGTCAGGCTGAGACTGGAACATGGTTCCCCAGTTCCAAAGTCGGTAGCCTTGGCCACTACACCACATCTTCTCCCACTTTGATCTTCACTCTCGAGAAATCTACATTGCATGAAAATAACTCATTCAAACTAAACACCCAGTGGGATAAGCATGAAATATGGGAAATACTCCCTGAGCCATGTGCAAAGAAATCAGTTTTTTAAGAGCAAATAATTTGCAAACTGCCACTAAGACCAATGAACATTGCAAATAGGGAAACATATTAATTTTGGAAACATAGTAGCTTGACACAGATAAACGTGACATCAGAAATATAGCCAACCAAGTCACAAGATTGCATATTTGTGCATGTAGATATGTGCACACATACTGGTGATTAATTTGAGCCGATGGTTTCCGGTGCTGAGCACCGGCACTTAATCAGTAACACCAGCGCCTGAGTACCAGTTAAGAACATATTCATTTTTGATAGGCACAGGGAGAATAAGTGATTCGCCCAGAATCACAGGATGTCGGGCCGATGCCGAGGCTCGAACGTGGTTCTCCAGCTAAGGAGTCAGCAGCTCTGGCCATTACGCCACATCCTCAGCCCACTTGCAGGGTTTCATGGTTAGTAGATAGTAGATGATTCTCTGTTACAGTGCACTAACAGGAGAAATGGACTGGTCCTAGCTGACTCCTGACGAGAGCCATGGCACTTATGTTTTTTTACAAATTAACCACTGAAACATACCAAAAAACTACTATCAACAGCACCCAGACACCTGCATGAACAGAAAAGTCATGAGTCATTGCAACTATAAAAACCTCTCACTAATGCTCCACCACGCTGATTCGTCACTCCATCACACATGCAAATGTCATTATGTGAATCACATGTAAATGTGAAGTACCCTCCAGCAAACAAAAGAAGAAAAGAAACCTAATGAAAACAGCAACACTCGATGATTGCTGCTGCTGGCAATGTCTACTGCGAATAAGCATCTCAAAGACTATTATTCACAGCTTGCACCACAATCCTGCTGTGAAAAATGCACACACGTCCAGATTTCAGTGACCGCGCTAACATGTGCATTAGTCTGCTATGATGCTGGGGAGAGCCACAGAGTGATGGGAAAAGCCATTGTTGTAATGCAAATATCCAACTGCAAGGAAAAATGGATGGCAAGCCGCCTTCTACTTCAGCTCCATGTCACACAGCATGTTACCTTTTCTAACGTTCTCAACAGAGACAAAAACACTGGTATCCATCTGCATCTTTTGTGGCTTTCCTGTTGACTTGGTGTTTATTTATTATGTACACCATCTCATACAAAATGCATTGATACCCCACTGTGCACTGCAAGCACAAAGGAAACACTTTCTTCTCATGAATACGGTATTTGATTCTCAAATTTGCTCTCCCCCCATACTTCAATTAGTTACCCATGGCTCGTTGTGATGCAATGAGCCTAGAAAGCAGTGGGGCCTTATCCTGAAAGTAAAGACCGGGATTTGGAATTTTGAAAGACCCTGTGAGTTCAGCACACTAGCTCACAGCACAAATAATAATCAACATTTGTAAAGCGCGAACAATCACCCGTAAGGGTCTCTAGGCGCTGGGGGCCGTCGGGAAGATTAAGCAAGCTATTGCCCAGAGTCACATGGTGCCGGGCTAATCTGCTGCCGGTGCTGGGGATCGAACCGTGATCCCCAGATTCTGGGGTCAGTCGCACTGGCCGCGGCGCCACACCTCTTCTTCCTGCAAAGCAGCTCATCACTCATCCCAGCTGGGAGAGGCTTGGCACTGGGAGAGGTGTGGAGCAGCATCCACAGTGGCAGACTCCGGAGCATGGGGTCACAGTTCCATCGCCGGCAGCAGCTTGGCTCTGTATCCTGTGACTCTGGGCAATAGCTCACTTAGGGGCATATTAACAAGAGCCGGCGATAAATATCGCAAAGCGTGCTTAGCGCTTGCATATTTATCTCCGGCTATCTCTGGAATTTATCGCCCGGTTAGCGCGTTATTAACATCGCGCATCGCCGAGGCGATACAAATTCCAGAGATAGTGTGGATATCGCCGTTTTCCATGGTGGAAAATGACGATATCCTAGATGATAGGGCCTGTGGTCTTAGACACAGAATCCACCCCCCATGTTAAGTATGCCTTAGTGAGGAACTTAACAGACGTTAAAAATTCCTGCGTTAAGGCATACTTAACGCGATTTAAAAAATCGCTACACTTCCTTGTTAATATCACGAAGCTGCCGTTTCCCTGGTTGGTTTCACAGCCACGCCTACTTTGCATCTCATTAGCGATGCAAAGTTAAGTGTGCTGCAAAAGGGCGCTAAGTCAGCAAGACACGCGATACCGTGTCTTTGCTGATAAGGCGATGAAATTATCGCCGCTTTTCGCCCGAAAACCGATGTAAAAGCGGGGATAATTTCATTTTGCTGCCTTGTTAATATGCCCCGTAATCTCCCCGATGGCCCCCAGCTCCTTGAAACCCTTAAGGGTGATATGTTCGCGCTTTACAAATAGGAATTATCAAGGAGCTGATACATAGCATCTCAAAGATCCGTCAACATTACCACTCATTCATCCTGGACACATTACCTCCTTCATAAGCATAGTAAATTGGAAACCCTTGACCCCATACGGTAGCAGCACTACCTTGCTTTTCATGCAGATTTCCTTCCCCATGGCATACTGGGGCGCAGGAAGGCTGCTTCCTTCTGCTGTGCTTCGATCTCTGCTGTCTGAAACCAACCATGTGGCACACGTTGTTCTGGCACTTAGCTCCCTATCTCTTAGCACACTATCACTATTCTTTCTTGATGGGATTTCGCACACTGTTCTCTTCCTACCACCCTGATGTCCTAGTCATTTATATTTAGGGGCTCATTTATGGGAAAGGCGTGCAGTGCTGTGCAGCAAGTCACCCTGCTGTCCTGCACGGTGTGACAGGGAGAGGGCAGGAATGTGTTATATTTAAGTTGATACAGCGTATTCCTGCCTTTAAAAGTCAAAAGAAATATCCTCTTTGGCCAAGTCAAACACACCAGTCACAAGCACCACAAAAATCATTACTGTATCATCAGAGTATAAACGTTCCAATCACAAATATTTAGAACAAATTTGTTTATTTCAAAGTTAAAAAGTCAATAAAACACATGTAAGTTAAAAAATACATTTTAAAAAGAATTTCATCAAGAGAAACACCTAGAGATTTCATATACACTCAATTATCATATACATGAAAATAACATCACAATACATTAAATCAACAACAATGAGCTTATAACAAACAGCTATACAGTTACACAATACTTATGCACAGAAACGGGAAAAAAAATAGACATACAAAAATGTTCAAAACATTGTATATACTTTGAAATAAACAAATTTGTTCTAAATATTTGTGATTGGAATGTTTATACTCTGATGATACAGTAATGATACAGTAAGGATTTGTTTGGTGCTTTTGACTGGTGTGTTTGACTTGGCCTAAGAGGATATTTCGTTTGACATTTGCCATATTGGTGCTCCACATCTGTTGGTCTCAGGGAGCCCCTTTCATTTGTTTGAGACATTCCTGCCTTTTCCTTTGAACTTGCTCTCTTTTGGCTGCCTAGCGCCAAAACAGGCACCCTTGCACCATGGTGCAAGGGTCACTGTGTTGCATGCAGGATTGTTTTTGTGCAGGAAGGCTAACCTTTGTGCGCAAAAACAATGCTGGGAGGCAAATTTCTCTTTCTATGTGTGCTGCAGAATTCAGCACACATAGAAAGAGGAAGATACACAGAGAAATAGATATGTTTATCTGCGTTACCCCTGGTAAGGTGTAAGATTTTAGCGCATCCCCGGGTTTACTCCGTCTTGTAAATCTGAGGATTCGCCAAAATCCACGGAAGTTGTGTGGGAACACCCATGCAATGCCTTCCCAGGCCAGTGTAAGGCAATGCAGTGACTTGTGCTGCGTTGTGTTACTCCAGATTTTTGGAGCCACTCATTATGACTAGAAGTCTAATTTGGCACTGTTCGGTCTTAAGTTGTGCGTGCATTTGGCTCTGTTGCATATGGGAACAAATCTGCTTGATTATGGTTTACTTTGTTCTTTTGGGGGGCTCTCGGGTTATGGGAAGAAAAAATAAGCAGAACGATATGGGGCCGTGTTTCCCAAACAAGAAATAGCATTCTGTCTTTGCCAGCTCCCATTTATCATCTTAGCATCTGTGGTTGAAGTCACAAAGAATTGACAGCTTGTAGGGTAGGAGTGATAGAGAGTGTTTCTTACAGTGCCATGATTTACAATACTCCTGACTATATCGCTTATTGCTATCAGCATTCACTGAGTGGCTAGGATCAGGCAGAGAGTATTGTGGTTTGATGATACCAACTGGGATCACTCAGAGCAGGGTTTGTAGAGCACTTACTATGTCAGCATTTCTCTGAGCGCTTCCCTTGGGTTTCAATGGAACTGGTCTATCAAAATGCAGTCATGTCTTAAACATTTGGTATGCTGCTGTTCTATGAGAGGCAAAGAAACAGATGATGGGTCAAAACTGGAATTCATCTAAGTCACTGGTAATTACTCTGACCTTCATTACAGTCCTTTGTGTTTTTGCCTTGTACTAGCTCTACTTGTTACTAAGTGGAAGCCCCACATTAGCACTACTTCTTACTAAGTTGAAGCACTACACCACCACTACTTGTCACTAAGTGGAAGCACTACACCACCACTACTTGTCATTAAGTGGAAGCCCTACACCACCACTACTTGCCACTACGTAGAAGCCCTACACCAGCTCTACTTGCCACTAAGTAGAAGCCCTACGCCACCTCTACTTGTCACTAAGTGGAAGCACTACACCACCACTACTTGTCATTAAGTGAAAGCCCTACACCAGCGCCACTTGTCATTAAGTGGAAGCCCTACACCACCACTACTTGCCACTAAGTAGAAGCCCTATGCCACCTCTACTTGTCACTAAGTGGAAGCACTACACCACCACTACTTGTCATTAAGTGGAAGCCCTTCACCAGCTCTACTTGTCACTAAGTGGAAGCTCTATACCTGCACTACTTTTCAGTAAGTCGAAGCCCTAAACAAGCACTACGTCTTACTAAGTGGAAGCCCTACACCAGCACTACTTGTTACTATGTGGACCCTCTACACTGACACTACATGTTATTAAGTGAAACCCTTCACTAGCACTACATAATACTAAGTGTAAGCCCTACTCTAGGCCTACTTGTTATTAAGTGGAAGCTCTACACTAGCACTACATATTACTAACGAGACGCTCTACACTGGCACTAAATATTACTAAGTGGATGCTTCACACTAGCACTACATGTTACTAAGTGGAAGCCTTCCCCAATGAAAGATGAATGGTGTTGTTGAGGAAGCAAGTGGAGCATTAAATCTTCATAAGATCCATTGATTCGCATTAAAGGTTGGGAGTAACAAGGGTATTTGACATTTTATGGAAGGAAGTTCAATTGAGGATCCTTCACAGGTTAGGTGTGTGGGAGTTTCAGGTTTCATTAAGACCCTGATTACGAGTTTGGCGGACGGGTATTCCTTCACAAACCTGATGGATATCCCATCCACATCATTAGAGGAGCATTAGGATTTAATGCACTTGGAACAAGGCAGCCAGGATATGTCAGTGCTTGTGACAGAGTACCTGTCAACCAAACTATAAATCAGGCCGTAAATCCTTTTAAGATTGATTGATTGATTAACTGGGAGATTGATTGATTTTTGATTTTATAAAGCACTCTTTTACCAGGGAACACGGTTTCCTGGTGCTGATACAGAGAAAAGGACATCTCCTCATCCTCTCATCTTCAAATACTGATAGATGTGTATGTACCGCGAAATTCTGAAATCAACCTAACAAGAATTGAACAGCATTAACTGACATTATTGCAAAATATTGCTCTTGCAGACCTACATTCCAACTGAGTACCTCCGATGAAACATGCATGCTTCATAATTCTGTGAAACTCCTCTCACCAGTGAAGAATCCTTGCCTATTCAGCATTTTAATGACATTCTGAGATATACAACAGAATAAGAGCATGGTTGAATGATTAATTCTTCTACTGCTGTGTCCCCCAAATCTGCAAAAAGTTAATTCGAGTTTAAGAAGAGCCAAATGGCAATTATAGCTTCAGCTCCCTGTTGTTGAAGACCTATTGTAAACAATGCAAATCAAAGAGTGGGCTTAGTTTTAGTCCCTTGAATACTCAGTAGCTACTTTTGGATGGATTTTGTTAAAAGATAAAAAAATTTATTTAGCATTTGTAGTGTTTGTGTACGCATGTGTGCATGACTGCCATCTATAAAACATAGACATACTCAATAGTGAGAAACCTACAGTGGTCAATTTGTAAACAAATAAGTGCCGGGGCTCTCGCCAGGAGGCAGCTTGTGCCAGCCCATTTCTCCTGTTAGCAGGGCCTAAAACAGAACTAACTACTAACCATGAAAGGGAGAGGATGAGGCCTAATGGCCAGAGTTGCTGACTTCAGAACTGGGGAACCAGGTTTGAGTCTCAGCGCCAGCTCAACATCCTGTGATTCTGGGCAAATCACTTAATCTCCCTGTAAATTAATGTGTCCTTAACTGGTGCTCAAGAAAAGCACCAGTGATGATGATTAAGTACCCGTGCTGAGTGCCGGAAACCACCAGCTCAAATCATGCACTGGTTTTCTACTGGCTTAGTTAGAGAACCTTTGGAGCAAGAAGTTGAAGACTGGCACTTGTCGAGAAATTGCAGAAAGCAATAGAAGCGAATGACATTGCGGTATTTTATATTCTTCCTCTTCTCCATCACACGCTTTAGCATGAGGTCTTGACATGCCTTTGATTTTCCTACCATAAATTCATTTTAAATATTTTTAAATTAAAGAGGGACAGGGGTAGGGAACAGTCCAAGAGTACGTTCTCAGACTGTAGATTTGCAGGCTCTACTGCACAGTATTATTTTTACTAGTTATTACTATCTACTGCTCTACAGAATATTCTGTAATGGTCAGTCAGCATGAATTGATATTAAAATCTGTCTCTGTGAGCTGCAGTTATGGCTAGTTGGCTTGTGTTCAACAGGCTGGCAAGGAAGCACTGATTGATTTACCCTTTGGGGTGTGTGCCAGGTTAGACTGTGGCTCATGGACATCATTTAGGGGTCACCGGGGGTCGCAACTGCGGCCCCTGACTCTGTCCCTTGCTACCCTTGGCATTGCCTATGCGACCCCTGGCCTCAGAGGTGGCAAGATCAGTGAATGGAACACAAGAGCAGCTCACCCTAATGGACATTGTTTGGAGCTCCATTTTCAATGGTTTTCTGTCGAATTATTATTACACTAATAGTGAATAATATTATTTACTATCAGTGTTATGAAAAATGGATATAATTAGCTGTAATATGATCCTATCTGACAGCTAAGGTAATACAAAATTGCTTTTAAGTGTATGTTTTATGCATGTCTGTTGATGAGTGTGTTTATCTGAGAGAATGTAAATGTGGGTTCATGTTTAAGCATGTGTGTGACTCAAAGTAAGGTCAAATGGTGTGTGATGTCACTTCCACTACCCCAAGCATTTTGGTGAATTGACGTCCATGCTGTGGCTCCAGATTATCTGCATTAAAACTCAGACATGTGTAGATTGATTAAATAGGCTTTGAATTTAGAAGAGAAAATGACAGACCTTGCCAGCTTGATCTCATCTTTGTAGCCTTATATACAGGGGCGGCTCCTCCACTAGCGCGGAGGAGCACCACCCCACTGCTTTCTCTCAGTGCGAGAAGCAGAAACATAAAATGGTAATAACTTTCAGTTATTACCATTTTATGTTTGGATGCGGTCGGGCAGGTGGGCGGGGCTGCTCTGCGAGCAGGCGGGGAAGGAGTGGTGTGCCTGCCCACACCTGAGTGCACAAAGA
The DNA here is from genome assembly GCF_964204655.1 of Triturus cristatus. Taxonomy (NCBI): domain Eukaryota; kingdom Metazoa; phylum Chordata; class Amphibia; order Caudata; family Salamandridae; genus Triturus; species Triturus cristatus. Next base: position 116,857,439 of record NC_140588.1, read on the forward strand.
CTGTTTGGTCGGCCCCCTGGGGCCGCCCAAACCAGTCATGTGCACTCCGCCCTTCTGCATGCAGGCTGCATTGCAGCCTGCATGGAGAAAATGGCCTCCCCATAAGCCGCTGGCTGAGTGGCGTCCCAACCAATCACAACGTTGCTTGCAGTGTTGTGATTAGCTTAGGGGAGGGAGCCAAGCTGCCTGCTTCCTGTTCCTGTGAGCAGGAGAGCAGGAGCAGAAATGATGCGGGACCCGGCCAGCAGAAAGGTAAGTTTGATCATTATTTTTTTTTTTTAATTAAGATCCCCACCCCCATGCGACCTCCACGCACAAAATACCCTCCTCCCTGGGCGACACCCCACACCCCCACTTGTGAGCTATGCCGGACGCAACTGCTTATATAGGGTTAGGTTGGATACCCTTGCCTTGTTAGTATGTAGTGTTTACATTCTTAGTCTTTCTTCTTCAAATCATTGCTATCAGGTGTGTATTTCTATTTCCTAGGAAGCGAACCAAGGCTATATCACGAGAAAGCATTAAGCCGGCATGCGCAAGCCCAGGACTGTAAGCAGTATTAATGAGGGCAAGGGCTACAGTGGCGTATGTATACTGGGTCTGACTGTTTTCACAAATACGACAATTCCTGAGTGCAAATTTATGTCAGTGACTAATAAATGTGAATTGGTACTTATAATGGATCTACTCCTACTTGGAACTCTGGCTGTAAGACAGAACGTTGCACTTGAGAAAATCCACTCACAGAGCGGAGCTGTGGATTTTCCTTGTTTTAGAGATCAGCAAAAAGTGCTGATCGCACACACATTTGTATTTTTGGAGAAACAAAAGTTAAATTTCTGCTTGAATTTGAGATTTACATAATATTTATACATGCCAATGCAGAAGAAAAACTATGACTATCAAAACTCCCCAGGTCTATTCCTGGACCTCTTTGTGTGTTCCAAGCTGAAAAAATACCTAAAAGTATAAGCCAATGCTAATACATTTGTGAATTTCTTTGTGAATCGGGGCCATGGTGATTCTACCCCAGAATCAAGGCAAAAGCCAACACAATATATGTATTTGTAAAATCTCCACCAGGCATGCAAGTTCTTTACCCCTGTTAATTTTAGACAAACAGTAGCAAAAAGCCCATAGTTGATAGATTATCACTGGAGACATGACTATGTCAAACAACTCTGGACACCCTTCACAAATATCCAACTATCCCATGTGCAGTTCTCTCTATGTGCGGGGCATCAGTGTAATATAGGTGGCATACATTGAAAGTCATAAAGGTTGATGGGTAACTAATACCACATAACCTGTAAAGTTTCCTGCATTACTCGCCGTGATCATCATGCACAGGCAGTTAGTATCATACATCTTTATTTAATCCACTGTTTATGGCCCAGGGCCCAAACGTGCCTTGGCCTTGTCCCTAGAGAAGATCAGTTCTACCTGATTCAAACAGACATCCCTTCTCCCCTCCAGTTGCTGTTGCATCATATGGTCTGGCAAGCCTACTTAATTTGCAGTGGGGTGTTGTGCTCATCGTGACACACTTTTGTTTTATAAAGCGCAAATGCTTCAAAGCACTTTGCAAAGATAAAATGCTGAACAATACGCTATGCTACAAAAAAACAGTCTGCATTTTGTAGATACCCAAAAATCTGAAAAATATCTGAAGAATACATATGTCAAAGAATTTGCTGGATCAGCCAAACAGCAGCAGATGTCCCATGCACATTATTGAGAGTGCAAAGTGGCCCTATTGTTTCCAATTTAGACTTGTGAGACATTGGCAGCTTTTTGTCTGATGTCCTGCATCCTTCAAACTCCAAATAAGGCCCTTACTTCTAGAATACACATTGTGCATTTCTGGTAAACAAGTGATATGGACCCAGTCATGGAGGGCTCCTGTTTTGATGTGATGCATGCAAGAATTATCAATGTATTCATAGATTCATTAAGTCATGGTAGGTTAAGATTTCAATTGAGAGGAGAGGTGAAGAATTTAAAACAAGTGTTTGCTCTTAAAACCAGTGGAATACAATTCCATAGGTAGGTTGCACTGCCCGAGAATGATTGCTTGAGTGTTCCTAAGTGTTCTTTTGCTTTTGCAAGTGAGGAATTTCGAAACATATTGTATGATACAGCGGGATAATGTAAAGTGATGGGGGCTTCTGGCAGAATGTGATGCGGGCCCATTATTCTCCCGTAGCTCACAGATATTTATAGGTCTTTGAGGAACGGGGGCTCCTGAAGTGTGGGGGACCCCCGAGCGCAATGTGGGCTACAGGGACCTGACTTACTCCCCTGTTATGACAAGTAAGACCTCAAAGTAAATACACTAAACACTAGGGCCCATATTTATCATGGGTTTGCATCACAGTTGTGCCATGCAAGGGGGAGCAAGGGCGACTGAAACCTTGAATGATATTTACCAAGCCTTGCAAGGCCACCTTGCATGGCCCTGCGTGGCTCGGTAAATGTGTAGTAGTGCAAGGCAGCGCAAATGAATACCTTGAGTTACTCTGCCCCAGGGAGGCATTACATGGATGAAGCGTGGCTGTTCCCAAGCAGCCACCTATGTATTTTACCGTTAGTGGTAGACCTGGGGATGCATATAAGTCCTATGCCTCCCCTGGGGAGGTGTATCAAGGAGAAATATGTTTATTTATCCACATTATTTCCTTTTTCTAAGTGTGCTGCATTCTGCAGCACACATAGGAAGAGCAAGATGCCTCTCAGGATTGTTTTTGTGCAGGAAGGTGTCCCTTGGCGTCAGGCAGCCAAAAGAGTGCAAGCGCTAGAAGAGAACAGGAATGTGCTATAGAATGTTAAATACAGCACATTGCTGCCCTTTCACGCAGTGCAGCAAGGTGGCTTGCTCGTTGCATGAATTTTTGGTACATATGGCCCTTGCTTTCGAACATCCTGAATTCCCCCTTCTCCGAATTTCTTTCATGCTTTTTACTTGTATTGTAAATGCTTGCTTGCTTTCCAAGAGGAGACTGTAACTAGGACATTTACTATTTTCTAGTGGCCCCGTTGCCTGAAAACACACTGTGAGATAATGATTATTTATGCACTAGATCAAGGCCAAATTCTTGTAGACTAGGTTCCCTCCTCTGCACAACCATTTAGCCCAAGTGTGTAGCTCAGCAATCATCTCTCCAGTCATGTGGTTTTAGTGTGTGCTCATGAAAGGAAATCGATTGAATGTGCAGAAACCATAGCAAAGGCTTGTTAGTTTCTCCTGAAGTGTCATACATTGTTAATTCTATCTACAACTTTTCAGGAGAAGCTCAGACCACCGAAGTCGACTGTGGTTTAATTTATTGACAGTCTGGTCAGGTCTGCCTAGCTTCCTGCTAGAGGCCTTTATGTTTATCGTACACATAGCTAAACATCTTAAACCCAAAAAAGGTGAATGCAGGCACCTTCACTGGATTTTATTGTTTCCAAAAATGCACTTGTCTATGCTCATTTATTTTGTAACTACTGAACAAAAGGAATAATAAGCATTACTGTGATCTAAATCAAAATTATGCGTATGGTAAGAGTCACAGAATTTAAGGGAAAAACATTGACATTTGGTAATTTATGACTATTTACGAGTTTGGAGCAAATTTGTAACTTTTATGGGATTCTCAAAGAATGCCAAGGTAATTACGAGCATTAAATATATGCATGCAGAAAACCGACAAGGTGGAAAATTCTACTCTGAAGGTAGTTGAAGCACATGTGCATTTGCACATGTCACCAATTTTTTTTTTCTTCCAAAGAGAAAATGTGTTCCCAAAGGTTAAACCCCATTCTAGAAAATGTGAAAATTCTCTTTCCTCAACCCCACTCTTGAAACACCCTCCTTCCTACCAGGCCTTCACTGGAGTACATTTGCACTCATTTTCAGGGTGCATAATGAGTAGTGTCGAACATAGGGTTTTACAGGTAGACCCTCTCTGGCATTCCCCCAGAAATCCCACCAAATCCCATCACAGGGACAGAATGTTCATATTTACAAATGACATTTATAGGGATAAAACTCTGCCAGTCCTGACTGTGTGAGCCAGTTTGGACATTTTACTCTCTCACATGGATTTACTTGAACACCTATATCTAACTCGGGGTGCAAACACCTCAGTGAATTGGGTCTCATACTGTTATGTTCAAGGACAAACCAACGGTATACACATGCTGAAGCAGGGATAATCCGATCAAGGAATATATACTGTATAGTACAAACCTTCTTCTAATTCCAGTTCAGTCTATTGCAGTACAATCTTCAATTTGCTCTCTTAACCATTGCCATAAATAAACATATAGGTTTAACAAATATATCCAAGAAGCTGACACAGTAACTCCATGCAATACATAAACAACACCACAACATGCATATTGTTAAAAGAGTTCTGCGTCAACTAAAGGCTCATTTTGATGCCCTATTTTTTTTTGTAAATCAGAAAGCTGTACCCACAAATCTACAGTCTGTCTGGGTGCAGACTTCCAGTTTTTAGGAATTCATGTCTTTTTAAAAAACTACGGGGGATATTATCAAGAACGGCATTAAAATTATCGCCACTTTAGCGGCAGGAAACTTGCCCCTTCATCACACATCTGAGACAGCCACCGGAAATCTGCTTGTGAATTGGAATTTCTTTTGAGAAGATGCACAGATTTAAATGTGTCCATAAAATTGCTTGTGCAAATGTTCTTACTTTTTTTTCTATTTTGGGAACATATTTTTTCTCTGACACAGAAAGCCCAGTTCAAGGGGTTTTCCCTACCCATTACTATGGATGTGTTTCTACAACTTTGAGGGTTTCCATTATGGCATTTAGGGGAAAATGTTCGACTATTCTCAACCTTTGTGGGTGTGCACAAACTTTCAGTGCATTTTAGTCCCAGAATACTGCCTAATGGACAGAGTATATTTACTAACAGAAAAATCTTAGGGTCATACCTACTAAGGATTTACTTTTTCCTTGTGTCATGCAAGCCGATGCAAGTCCGCCTAAGTGTTATCTGACATTTACAAAGTCACGCAAATCGATATTCGCATGGCCTTGCTCACTTCTCACTAGCGAGGCATTACACGGGTGGAGCATGGGCTTTCCCGGGCATCCACCCATGTATTTTGATGCTCACCTACATTTACTAAAGGCAGTAAACCTGGGTTTACACAAAAATGGTGCGCCTACTTGACCTTGGCATAATGAGGAGAAATATCTTTATTTTTCCATGTCACTTCCTCTTTGTTTGTGTGCTGCATTCTGCAACAAACTTTCAAAGAGGAATAGACCTCTAAGGATTGTTGCATTGCAGGACGGTATCCTTTCCTGACCACAATACAGTCACCCTTGCTCTGTGGTGAAACGGTGACTGCGTTGGAGCTAAGCTGCCACGATTGCACCAGTGCAACAAGGGAGCAGAGGTGCCCGATATGTTAGCAGATATGACACATTTCTGCTCTCTCGCTTTCAAGCAACGCAGCGCAGCAAGTTCCCTTGTTGCCGTGTGTTGCCTAAAAGTTTAGCAAATCTGGGCCTTTGTGTGAGTAAATCTTTTTATGAGTGAACGAACTGCAAAAAGTGGTAATACACCGGTGAAAAAAGTTAAAAGCTTGCCCATTTTGAGGGAACAGGTGAATTTTGGGCAATAGCGAGGAATTACAAGTTTTGACTACATGATAATCATTACAGAAATGATGTGCTCTCATGCTGTTCATCTTATTGTCATTCTGTGGTAAATAGCACGTGCTTTAGAGAAATCCCCTTGAAATAAACACACAATATAAACTATATACATTGAGAACTATTTTTGGATTTTCAAGTAACTAATTTAAGACAATTTCAATTGTGAAAGTTGGTACCAGATCGTGGTTTTTCAGTCAAAATGTTATAAAGTTAGAGATAGGGGAAATGTGAGAATACAGGGGATATATGAGAGAATGTTGTGCAGACATCTGAACTCTTCAAAACATAATGGCATTGCAACTATGCAAAAGCTCGTGAAAGCAAAAGATAAATAATGCCGAGGTGAATACATAGAGAATCAGTTGACTGCAGCATTGCTACGAATAATGATCTTATCTGTCAGAACATTTTAGAATAAGGACTAATCAAAATATAAAATATGCAAAAAATTGGAAGTAAATTTGCATTTGAATGAGAATCAAATTTACCCAGAGGTAATTTTTTGCACCTATGATTGTGCTAGTCCAAGTAAAGGTAGAGCGTTAATGAAAATGAAATTAACTCCACCAAACTGTAATATTTAGGTAAATCTTTCATGAAGAGTTTTCATCATTTTGAGGCTAAACAATACGCCTGTAATAATAAAATAGCATTATGATGGCAAGGATTACTGATCAACCTCAACTTTGTTGGGACATAAGGTAACAACATCACTACAGGTCATTATGGACACTGACTCCAGCCCTTAACATATTCTAATATAGCCCTATTGCCCACTGCTGAGGGCTATACCATTTATTAACGGCCCTAAAGCCGAGTTGTAGGCCTGAGCCACTGGCGAGGGCCTTTAACAACTGGTATAGCTTGAAGCAGAAGGGCTATAAGGCTATTAGAATAGTCCACCCACTAAGGATTAATGCTCTAAATTAAAAGGGCGAAACTTGAAGACAAACATTGAAATGTTGGAGCTCCGGGTTTATAGCAGCCATTATATGCCCAGAGCTATTCCATTGACTTCAGTTTTGCTCTCAACATTCCACTGTTCTATTATAGCCTTATAGCCTGCCATAGCGGGCCATACCACCCATTAAAGGCCGCTCCAGGGTTAAAGACCCGAGTAAAAGGCTCGGGCCTTTAACAAGGGGAAGGGACTTAAATGGCCGGTATGTCCAGCTACGAAGGGCTATAAGGCTATTAGAACATTCTGCCACTAGAGGACAGAATGTTGTAACAAATAAAACTTTGGCTACTCAGAACTCGAGGGGGTTTAAATCTCCTCAGGCTCCGATAGGCCTTTGTTCACAGCCACAGCTGTGAACAAAAACAACGTGGAACCGGCCCGAAGAAGCTCGGAGCGCTCCATTGTATTCAATGGAGTGCTCCCCATTCCAATGTTCTAATCTCAGTTATTTACTTTGGAATGCCCACAGAAGTAGAAAAAATCCTGTTTTTTTCACTGCCTATCCTTAACAGCAGGTGGAAGCGGGAGCTTCACCTGTCTTTACAAAAGCTGGCACACTGTCGGTGCACCCCCTTATGGCAGCCCTCTGGAGGGAGCGCAGGGGATCCGATGGAGTGCCCGGATTTCCCCTTGCAGGCGGGTGCAGTTACTCACTACACCCGCCTGCAAGGGGATCTCGCACCTCGCTTAAAAATGCAGTTGGGTGGGGGGCGTGGCTTGGACGCCGAGGGAAGATGGCGGATTTCCGTTAGCTCCGCTTGGACGCGGTGCTATGTAGCTGTGTGGAAGGCTTCCCAGCGAGCTGCGGTTGCTGTCTCCAGAAGAATCTACCAGCGGAACATGTCGTGACCCGGAATTGCCCTTTGTCGGCTGTTTTTATCATTCCTATCACCCGGAGACGTGGCGGTTTGATTTCCTGAGGTAATACTCGACGGCCGCCTTTTTGTATCGAGGCGCCCGTATCTTATTCCTGCAGCGCCGCGCACGCATTTCCTGGATCCAGTCATGCTTTGATGCTTTACTGCTTCATTTTTCTCCGAGAGGGACTTTGTTCTAAGCTCAACAGCTGCCACTATCCTCTGGCCATGCTTGTTCTGTACCGTTTTTCTCTCAGGAGAAGGTTTTATAATTCTGTCTTTTCTTCAGAGGAGCCGTGATTAACCCCTATGTTCCGGTATTTTCAGAGATACAGGCTGGATGCGGTACAGCTTTATGTATGCTTTTTGTTCTAAGGTGATGCTGTAATGGCTTTATGAGACTCTTCGTCAAATTTTATAACGTATGAGAGAATTCCGCATACTTTTCCCCGCCAAGAAGGTGTCTAGTCAAATTGCCAAGATGTCTAGTGACTCCCATCCTCCAAGTAAACCGTCTTTTTCTGGCGCAAAGCCCAAAAGGCAGAAGAATGACCCGCCTTCACCCATTCTTTCGTCACAAAGCCCTGTTCTAGATAGTATACTAGAGGAAGTGCGTGGTCTTCAACCCTTTATGGTCGCCACTAACGAAAAATTGCAACAAATAGAGGACCGATGGATTGTCATGGAAGGTAGGGTGACTGAGTTAGAACAGCGCGTCAGTGACGTTCAAGATGTTGCCACAAAAATACCGCTATTGGAACAAGAGATTCACAAACTAAAGCTCCATACTGAGGACTTGGAGAATCGTAATCGAAGGAATAACCTCCGTCTTTTTGGCTTGCCAGAGAATATTGAGGGTCCTGATATGTTGCTTTTCCTTCGAAAATTCCTTCATGATCTCTTGGGCCTTCAGTCATCTACACCCTTGAATATACAGAGAGCTCACCGCTTAGGTCGCCTTCAACCGAATTCCTCCAAACCTTGTGGTATTATCATGCTTTTTCTGGAGTTCACAGAACTTATGACTGTACTTAAAGCAGCTAAACTTAAACGCCACCTATCGTGGTCTGGACACAATATCTTTATCTCACAAGATGTCTCTAATGCGACCAACGCTCGACGCAAAGAATTCCTTGCACTGCGTCCACAAATGAGACACTTGAACGTCCAGTATGGCATACTTCATCCCTCCATCTGCAAGATCATCCACGACGGCCAGACAAGGTCCTTTGATGATCCGGGAAAATTGAAACTGTTTCTTAATAACATCTCTTCTCGGAATATGGACACAAATCACTGAGTGCTTCTTCTTACTGCTGCTTTAGTGTGGTGTTCTTAACAGCTTTTTTCTGGTTACCTTAGATACTTCGTATATATAGTTTTCTGTATGCTCTATTGCTTATTGTATGTTTGTTAAACACGTTTTTTCTTCCTCGTTATTGGCTCTTACCTGTTCAATTCTTTCTTCTTTCCCTCATATCGTTTTTTTTTCTTTGCTCCTTTCCTACAATTACCAGGTTTATTCCTGCTTCCAATTTTATCCATGTGGTATATACCGCTGCCTTCTCTCCGGTCTCATCACGCTCCTACTTCACTTTTTTATTGTTGTCTTTCAGGTCTGGACTCTTTTCCTTGACCTGTTTTCCCTCTCTGCTTTCCTATACTCTCTACGTCTGCTTACCCTCTTTCCTTCCCCTGCTCTTTCTCACACTTTCTTACTTCAGCCTTCCTTTGGTTGGTGCGTCAATCTTTTCCTCTTTCGAGATTTCCCATGTTTCCTCTTTGCTTTTTTCCCCTCATTTCTCCTTGACTGTGGCGCTTTCAGACCTCTCTTTATTTATTACATTGCCAAAGGCTTGTTGATTTTTCTTAGTAATGTGATTTTATGTTTTGTTGCTTCCTTTTGTAACCTCTATGCGCATTTTGTCTTCCAGTGTCGTTTTGTCTTTGAAGTTTTTCCTCACCATGTGTATCTCATTCCCCTGAACCTCGCGTATGTGTAATTTTGTTACGTGGAACGTCCGTGGTCTTGGAAATCCTGTTAAAAGACAAAAGGTAATTTCTCATTTATCTAAACTCAACTCTCAAATTTCCTTTCTTCAAGAAACTCATTGTAATGATGTCGAGTCGCTGAAATTAAAAAGGCAGTGGGTAGGCCAAGTTGTTATTTCTCCTGCTGTTAACAAAAAAGGGGGGGTTGCCATACTGTTCCACAAAACTTTATCTGTGCAAATTATTTCCTCTCAAAATGATGATGCAGGTCGATGGGTAATGGCCAAGATTGTTTTATACAATATAACGCTAGTTTTGTTAAACATTTATGGCCCTGTGAAACCGGATCCAAAATTCTGGAATGATATCAAAATTCTCCTCTCCACTGCTGATTGTCCTAATATTATTGTAGCAGGCGACTTTAATCAGTGGTTGGATCCTTTTTCGGATCGCTTATCAAAGTACAAATTTCAACCGGATAAGACCCATAAATCCTTTCAATCGGCCATTGCCTCTCGCCCAAATTATGATGTCTGGAGAACCTGTAACCCTGATTTGTTGGAATATACGTTCTTTTCTAATGTACACCAAACCCGATCCAGAATTGATTATATCTTGGATAGCAAATCCCTTCTTCCATCTATCCAAAAATCTGAAATTGGCTCTATCTTTATCTCTGATCATGCCCCTGTCTATGCTTTTTTTGACCTTTCACTTACCTCCACCAAATGTAATCGCTGGAAGTTTAACACTCACCTGTTATCGGATACAGCTTATCTTACAGAAGCCACCTCCTTTATTAATGAATTTTTTACCTTTAACAACCCATCAGACACTTCCATTCCTAACAACTGGGATGCTTTTAAGGCGGCTCTCCGTGCTTTCACTATTTCCTTTGTGTCCCGGAAAAAGAAGGCCAATGTGAAAAAGTATGAGGACCAATTACAACAGCTTAAAAAATTAGAGCATGACTATTTCTCCTCCAAAAATGCTGACTCACTTAAGAATTTAATTACAGCCAAAACCAACCTTAACAAAATTGCGACTGTTGATGCCTGCAATGTTTTACTTAGAATTAAGTCTAAATTTCATGGAGGGCAAAATAAAGCAGGTAAAATGCTAGCGAATTACTTAAAAATTCGCTCTGAACGTAAGACCATTGGTCCGATCATGGATGAATCCACCAATAATCTGGTGTCCTCTGATGAAGAAATTGCAGCGGTCTTTCATGACTATTATCGATCTCTTTATTCAGATGACACATTCCCCTCCTCTCACAACCTTGATAAGTTTTTTTCTGGACTCCCTGCTCCCCCGTCTCTGAATGCTGAGTTTTCCGCTCTAGAGGCGGACATTACTTTACAAGAGATACTTATTGCCCTACAAGCTTTAAAGAAGTCAAAAGCCCCTGGTCCGGACGGATTAGCGGTGGAGTTTTATTGTACTTTCAAATCTTTGTTTGCCCCTAAATTATTGCAGCTGTTTAATTCCTTCATTACTGATGCGAAAGCATCTGGCTCCTTTATGGATGCCTTGATCGTCATTATCCCTAAGCCTGATAAGGACCACTCTTTTTGTAAAAATTTTCGCCCAATCTCCCTAATCAATTACGACTGCAAGATCTTCGCTAAGATTATTGCGTCTCGGCTTGATTCTATCATACCCCTTCAGATCAAGACTGACCAGGTGGGTTTTGTCAAAGGTAGATTGGCTTCCGATAACGCTAGAATGTTCATGAACATCCTGTCCCATGGTAAAAATTATAAAGATCCTCTGGCTGCTTTGTCTCTGGACGCTGAAAAAGCATTCGATCGTTTAAATTGGCAGTTTATGTTTCATACACTACAATGGTTTGGTTTTGGCCCTAATTTTATCTCTTTTATCAAACTGTTATACTCTTGTCCGAGGGCTAGTATTTTTGTTAATAACCAATTTTCTCAATTTTTTCCCCTATCTAGAGGCACCAGACAAGGTTGTCCTCTCTCCCCATTACTTTTTATACTGTGTTTGGAACCCTTCCTTGAGCGTATTAGAACCAATCCCAAAATTAAAGGTTTTGCCTCTGCTCCTGTTGAAACTAAATTATCTGCCTACGCGGATGATATATTGGTATACATGTCCAATCCCAGTGAATCCCTTCCCCCTTTTTTAGAGGAAGTCTGCCTTTACTCTTCCATTTCTGGGTACAAACTTAACCTATCTAAAACAGAGGTTCTCCCTTTAAACTCGATATGTTATCAATTTATGTTTGCGGATACTGCCTTTGCATGGTGTCCCTCCAAAATTAAATACCTTGGCATTTGGTTTGCCTCTAATATAGCGGATACTATCAAATTTACTTTTAATGCACTAATGAATAAATTGAAATCTCTTCTCCTCGTGTGGTCCCCCTTGTTTTTATCATGGTGGGGTAGACTAGATACTATTAAGATGATGGTCACTCCTCATATCCTTTACACGGTTTCTATGCTCCCTGTCAAAATCCCTAACGCATTTTTTTCCCAATTAAACTCTCTATGTATTAAATTTTTATGGAACAATAAGCACTCCCGCATTGCTTTGAACAAACTAATTCGCCCCAAAGAAGAGGGGGGAGTGCGCTTCCCTAATTTTAAAGTATACCACTCTGCTTTCTTGATTAAACAATCTTTCTCATTGGCCTTCGATTTCGGGGATACGCCTATTCCTCGTTGGATTATCTTTGAGCGGTCGCTTCTAAAAGAGTTTCATTTTCAGCATGTTACATTTATGTCCAACTGCACCTTTTTGTCTAAAAGCCCTGTATTAAAATACTCCTGTGAATTGCTCTACAATACATTTCTTAAAGATCTATCCCCTATCCAATGTTTTTTAATCTCCACCCTATGGTATAACAAATTTCTTAAATATAAAGGTAGATCTTTCTATTACAAATACTGGAAGGAAAAGGAGATCTTTTTTGTGCATCAGCTTTTGAATGGGTTTTCTATCATCTCCTTCCAAGAACTACAGACACGATATCAGCTCCCTGACTCCTTTTACAAGGAATACATTATTATCTCTAATGCTATACAAACCCAATTAGCTACTTACTCTCTTCCATCAGTTTCACCTCCTTTAATACCCTCTTCACCATTATACTCTCTAGTCCCGGCGCATAAACTTAAAGCTGCCACTGTTTATAAGTTATTGTTATCTAATGCCAATGTTCGTTCTAAATCCAACATCGAGAGTGCATGGGAAATGGACCTATCCATCTCTCTTTCTATTGATAGTTGGGACAAATTATGGTCGAAATTATTTAAAGTTTCGGCTGCAGCCAGGATAACCCAATCTCTGTTTTTTCTGTATCATAGAGCCATTATTACTCCTGTTGCTATTTGTAAGATTTCCCCTACATCCTCTCCTCTTTGCTGGTCCTGTTCTACCGAAACTGGTACATTAGTTCATCAGCTATATGAATGTGCATCTGTTCTATCTTTTTGGAATTCAATTTGGATTGTATGCATGTCAGTTTTCAACTTTAATGCAACCTTAACTTTTGTAAATATCTTTTTAGGTTCTTTAGCTCCTGATATGGAAACTGTTTTACCTAGTTCTAGGTTATTTGATCTTTTTATTGCATTAGCTTTTAAAGTGATCCTGTCTGCATGGAAAGACAATTCTAAATTGTCGTCAATTACTTGGTGGAATTTTATTTGTGACGAACATAGGATTGCTTCCGTTTCCTCCTCTTCTGTTTCCCAAAAAATCAAAGCTGATCTTCTTTGGCTCCCTTTTACTACTTATCTTTCCTCGCACCCTCCCATGTGATAATTCATTTTCTTTTCATTTTCTTCTCTCTCTGGCTTTCTCTTTTCTCTTTCCCCCTCTTCTCTTTGGTCTTTCCTCTTTTCCTCCCCCCCTTTTCCTCCCATCCCATTTACCAGTGCCTTTTCCTTAAATTACCCTATTATTGATCCTTTTTTGTCTGCCTAGTTATTGTAAACTAATTTCGTTTATATATTATTTCTTTATGGCACTATATTGGAATATTTGTTTATTGTATCATCTGTTTTTCTTTTTCTTTTTCTCTGAAAATTCAATAAAAACTTCTTAAACCAAAAAAAAATGCAGGTGGGTTGCAGCCTGCGCTGTGAAACGCGGGGTGGCTGCTTCAAAGCCTCTCTGTATTTCACTTGAATGCACAACAGACATCTGTCAGAGTCCCCTTCCTAGTGCTTCCTCACTATGTAATCCTTGTAGTCCAGGGTACTCAGTCTTTCTATCAGGATTCTATGGTATGTCCTAAGGTCCCTCAGTTAATGACCATGTTCTGAGCCCCACCCTGATGGCACTTCCTGAGTGGAGCATTTTAGCTGGGAGAGTCGGGTATTCTCTACTGTGTATTCACTGGTGCAGGCCCCTGTTTTGGAGCTCTTAGAAACCTGGCCGTCTATCACTTGCATTGTCAGCCCTCTTATCCCAGGAGGGGCAGGGGAGTGGTGTAGAGATCTGAGGGGGTAACAAGGAAAGGGAAGCTCCAGTCACAGGACATCAAGTCACCTCACACTCTCTTTGCTATCCCCAGTCCAATCGGCGGCCATTACCCTGTATAATCCAATTGCATCCGCTATGGGTATCATGTTGGGGGGGGGGGGCACGGTGGCCTCGCCTTCATTTGTTCTGTCAGTACTTTAATATAGTTGTCCCAAGCCACTCTTGGGGCCCTTTTCTCTTCTTGATGCCAGAGATATCCACAGGTCCGTCTCTGCTGTGACCCATTCATGGAGGTCATGCAGATAGGGACGCAACTGAGATGGGACAGGGAATTTCCAGTCCATTGCTATTCATCTCTTGGTCAGGGCATCGGCTAGGTCTATAAATTGAGTGATGTTAGATTTGGGGGTCTCTAGCTGGCATAGGGAGGTACCTGTGACAAATAGAGACCCTTGCGTCTAGTCAGGGTAAGGGGCTACACTCCTAAAATAACCCCTGCTCACCCGCTTGGTAGCTTGGCATGAGCAGGCAGGCTTATCTGAGAGGCAGTGTGTAAAGCATTTGTGAACACATACAGTAATACTGTGACAACACTACAAATGGACACCACACAGGTTGTATTATAAAAAATAAGTATTTTTATATAGACTTAACACAAGACCAAACGACAAAAATCCACAATACTGTACTCAAAAATAGTCTCTCAAATGTTATAAAATAGCTCAGTTCTCTCAAGTTGTAAATGCAACACTTTACTCTCAATGTACCTTAGATGCGTAACGCAAAGAAAACAAAAGGGTCGCAGGGAAGGTGATGCGTCGGTTCCTTACACGCAGAGGTGTGGATGCGTTGATTCCTTACTGCTGCGCAGGGGAGTTGATGCTCGCTTCCGTACTGTGTGGGGAGTTGATGCGTTGGTTTCTTACTGCTCTCTGGTGCAATGCGATATGCTGGCACCTCGATGCGATACTCTTCTCCGGTGCGATGCGACTAAATGGCGTCTTGGTTGCAATGCGACAACGTTGGTGTGATGTGTGCATGCCCGATGGCCGTGCGGTGTCTCGGTGATCTTTGGAGCCGCGACAGACCCTGCAACGCGCTTCTACGGTGATGCGACGATGACCTCTGTGGCAGCGTCCCGCTTCTCCGGCGATGCGGCGCGCTTCGGAGATTGCGATGATGACAGCGGCAGCGGCGGCTCGCTACCTTGGTGATGCGATGACAGCGGCTGCGGTGGCAACACGCTCCTCGTTGTTGCATCCCGCTTCCAGCTCCGAGCAACACGCAGTCTCTCAGAAGGCCCAGCACAACAGCAGGCACTTCAACTACCAGCAAGGGAATTCAGGGGGGAGCTGATTGGTGAAGTCTTGTATCCCTAAGACTTCAGGCAGGAGGCAAGCTCTAGTTCAAGTCCTTGGAGATTTTTCTTCAAGTTGATAGAAAGCACACTTAGTCCTTTTCTCCTCTCTTTGGTAATGAAGCAACGACTGCAGGCCAACCCCCAAAAACACAGCACAGGGGTAGTCTCCTCCTTCAGCTTCCTGGTTCTTCTCCTCAGCAAAGGTTTGTCTTGATTCCCAGAAGTGATCTAAAGTTCTTGGATCTGGGTCCCAATATTTATACTTCATTTCTCTTAGTTCTCTGAAGGCAGAGAGGCCTTTGCCTAGTACAAACCAGTTCTGGTCAGTCCTGGAGCACTTTGTTGGCATGTCTCCTACTTTCCTTTCACAGTGCAGGGCAGGGACATCAGACACGCCACAGGAGGTGGAGCCAGCATTGTGTAGGGATGGCCCAGCCCTATTTAGGTCGCAGGTGCAACCCCTCCCACCCATCTAGATCTCTCTATTCAGCCTTGTGCTGACTCACCCTGTCTCCTGGAATCCCCCAGCCCCTGTCACTCAAACTCCAGACAAGGAATACACAGCCTAGCAGAGGCAGGTGTGGATGGTTAGACAAGAAAATACCTACTTTCTAAAAGTGGTATTTTCAAGCACAGAATGTTAAAACCAACTTCACTAAAATATGTATTTTATCATTCTGAGGTCAGGCATACTAAATTCAGATTTCTACCATGTTCCCTGAGACAGTTAGTATTATAAAATGTAATTATCAAACTGCCCATTCTAGCCTATGGAGAACAGGTAGCCTTGCAATAGTGAAAAACAAAAATGGCTGTAATTCCCTATTAGGACATGCCACACACATCAGGGCATGTCCTACCTTTTACCTACAATGCACCCTGCTCTTGGGCCTACCATCGGGGTGACTAATATGTATAAAAGGGAAGGTTTAGAGACTGGCAAGTGGGTGCACTTGCCCAGTCAGCATGGCATACCAGACTGCACACAGGCACTGCAGTGGCAGACCTGAGACACACTTTACAAGCTGCTCCGGTGGGTGGCGCAATCAGTGCTGCAAGCCCACCAGCAGCATTGGTTACAAGCCCTGGGCACACGCAGTGCACTGTACTAGGGTCTGACAAGTTATCCAATCAAGCCAATCATGGAGTCACTAATCCATACATCAATTTACCATAGGGAGCACTTGCACTGTGGCACTGAACAGCAGTGGCACAGTGCCCAAAGCATCTATAACCAGCAAAAACACATGAGGCAACAGCAAAAAATGGAAGGGAGACCCACGCCAATGGTGCCAGGTCTAACAAGTAACTTATTTTTTCTTTTTGGAATGTGGCATCTCCCCTAAGAGGCAGGAAATTGGGTCTGCTGTGAACGGTTTGCCTATTATTTCCACAGTCAGTGCTACCTTTTCAGCCCAGAATCTCGCAACTTCTGGGCAACTGCAGACCATATGATAAAAGTTTGCACCCGGGCATGTACATCGTAGGCATATGGGATTTACCTTCGGAAACATTCAGTGGAGCCATCTGTGTGTGAGGTAGGTCTGGTGTATGTAATTGGATTGAGTAAATCTAAGTCCGGAATTTCATGACACCTTTATAACCCGTTCTAGCGAGGCTTCCCATTGCCTGGCAAACCATGCCTTAGAGGGCACAGGAACAGACGTATTTCCACCCCTTGATTTGGGTTTTTGGGTGCAAAGAACTTTACACCTATGGTGAAGATCTCAGCATCCACAAAAGAGTGTATGCCTGCCAGGAATCCCTCTGTTAATTTTGAGACGGAATATCTGATGTAAACTCAGTCGTAACATTAAGTTTACAACAGATGTTATCTTTGCGAATAGGCCCCACAGACCATATCAGTTAATACAGGTGGACATAGCTACTATTGTTTTTTAACATATGTTTTCCTGTATCTCATATTTATCGGTTAGGGTCACACTAGGGGAATTACTGAACATACATTTAGTAGTATAAATGATTTAGTATTCCAGAACTCACATATTATTTCGTATAAGACAATGAAAATTTGAAATATTCCCCACCATATCATATCAGCACCTTAATTGAAATATAGGTGATATCTAATGACATCTGTGAGATGTTATTATATTAATAATGCATTTATAATACATGGGATTCTGCAATCCCTGTATTGAATGAATGAATGAATTGGCTTTTATATAGCGCATGGCTACCAGGAAGCATCCCAGCGCTGGACACCATAACTAAAGGACAGACAACCTAGGGAAAGAGCCAGGTCTTTAGCTGCTTCCAGAAAGTCAGGTGGTTGGGTTCCCTGCGGAGATGCAGCGGAAGGGCATTCCAGAGTCTGGATGCATTATATGAGAAGAGCCAGCCACCATTTCTAGCCTTCTTGATCCTAGGGACCACTGCTAGGTGAAGCTCATCTGAGCGGAGTCTTCTGTTAGCCCTGTAGGGGAGAATCATGGCTTTGTTGAGAGGAGGTCCACTCCCATGCAGGGACTTATGGGCAATGCAAAAGGCCTTGAAGTTGATTCTCTCTTGCACCGGGAGCCAGTGAAGGGAGCGTAACGCGGGCCTTGCTGAACAACGGTTGGGGACTCCATAAGAAGTCTCGCTGCACAATATTGTACGACCTGTAGTTTCGCGACCACTGAGTTTGTGGCCCCTAGGTAAAGGACATTGCTGTAGTCTATCCTTGATAGAATTAGTGCTTGGATCAGTAGTTTTCTTGCTTGGAAAGGTAGAAGGGGAAGGATTTTACAGGTCATTCTAAGCAGGCCATAACATGAGGCAGTGGTCTTCCTGGCCTGTGCTTTAAAAGTGAGATCATGGTCTAGACAAATTCCCAGGCTTTTAATCTCTGTTTTAGGTGCCAGCACCAGGCCCATGATAGTTGGCCACATAGTGCTTGCTTTAGAGCTTAGAGAGTGGCCGAGGATCATAAGCTCGTTTTTTTCAACATTGAGTTTTAGGTGAGACAGACTCATCCACTCGGCGACTTCCTCGACACAGGAGTGGAGATCATTGGCCGGCTGGTTAGGATGGTTCAGTGCTATGACCAGCTGAGTGTCATCGGAGCATTTTACTATATGAATCCCGAAGGGGGATACAATGTCCGCCAACGGGGCCATGAAGACATTAAAAAGAGTGGGACTCAGGGATGAGCCCTGAGAAACTCCACACTGTAAGGGGATAGGATTTGATGTGGTATCTCCTTCAAAAACCTGGAAGCATCTTTCTCCTAGGAAAGATTGTAGCCAAAGTAGGGCTGTTCCAGTCACTCCTGCACTCCTGAGACGGTGGACCAAAATTTGGTGGTTCACCATATCAAAGGCCGCGCTTAGGTCAAGGAGGATTATGGCTGATGACCCTCCTGAATCAAGAATCTTTCTAGATTCTTCCACCACTGATAGTGAGGCGGATTTAGTGCCTTGGTGAGAGCGAAAGCCTATTTGGGAGGGATGGAGCAGGCCATTGGATTCAAGGAACGCGGAGAGCATGTGGGTAACATATTTCTCCTCTATCTTGCTGATTCCGGGAAGGAGCGAGATAGGGCGATAGTTGCCCAAGTCGGCTGGATCCAAGTTGTTTATTTTTAGTAACGCTCTTACCATTGCCCTTTTCCACTCAGGGGGAACTGAGCCTGACGATGATGAAGCATTAACCAGGCATGTAGCTGTGAGGGCAATTGTTGGTCCGACCAATTTCAAGATGTTAGGAGGTGCAGGGTCTAGTAGCGACCCGCTTTTTACTGATGACAAGATGGTTGGGATTGATTCCTGAGTCATTGTGGCGAAGGTCTCCAATTCATAGTCCGTTGTATGCCCACCCACATTCGTATGCTTGATTGAGATGTCACTATCTTTTTGGGGAAAGTGCTTAAGGATGTTTTGTACTTTGGTAGCAAAGTATTCAGCAAGTTCGGGGCAGCGGAGGCCTGCGGTATCCGGTACAGCCGGAGGGCCAGGGACTTTAATTAGTTTTTGGGCAATGAGGAAGGTATCTCTAGGGGAGTTGGCGGCTGACGTGATCTTTTCCTCATAATTGGTGGCTTGGGCTATTTTTATTTTTGCCTTATACCGTCCAATAGCCGCCCTCTATTCCAATTTCTTTTCACGTGTGAAATCCTTCCTCCATATCGTTTCAAATTTTTTACATTGCTGCTTTAAGATGCATAATTTGGGAGAGAACCAGGCGGACTTGTTAGAGCCAGCTTTCTTCTGGATTGATATTTTTTGGGGGATCACTAAATTGAGTGACCCCTCAATCCAATTGCGAACACTTTCGTTGGCTGCCGCTGGATTAGAATCAAAATTCGGTTTGATCTTTCCGAGTTCCAGAGTCCACCTCTCCAAGGAGAGTTTGGACCAAGATCGAATTTGGGTTCGTGTAGGTGGGATATGTAACGCGGTACTAGGTGGCGACCAGAGGAAGGGGATCATAAAATGGTCAGACCACGGAAGGGGTATTGGCTATGTTGCCTTCAGGTCTCCCATTTATTATATTAAAAGCCTGTCTTTAATTCATTCATAATCGGGGACTTGTGAAGTACCCAGTCACTGGTTATAGCCATAACATCACAGTGCCTGCTGCCAGCCTCAGCAGTCAATGGGAAAGGCAAGTCAGCGACACAATTAAATGTGACTTTTATTTCTTCTGCTCTGTTTTTAAAGCTGTACTGTGACAAGTAGAAAGGGGAGATTTATGGCAAAATATTTATTTTTTTGCACTCCTAAAGTTGTTATCGCAATGTTAGAAGATTTCTGCATATTTCTACACGTTCCGAGCTGCTGCCTCTTTTGTTTTTTAAGAACTGACTTGCATTATACCAGTTCTAATATCTTTTTCAAACAAATATTTAGCAGTTTTTGTGATATGTTTAAGTTTGAACTGGAGATTCTATTTTTATTCTTCAGGTTTGCAAAAATTTTCACTTTTTCTCATGAATGCTCTATGCACCAAGAATTTAAGTGGTTTGGGGAATGATGATGGTGTGGCTATGCATTATAAAGAATAAAGTACTCCCTGCAGTACATGATAAGGAGATTGCAAGTCACCTCAACCACAACCTTATAAAGGAACTTGACCTTTGGCCTCTATATGGCCATGTCACTCCTACTTATAATGTACGTCAGGGAACTTTAGTGATGTCAATTATAATGTGATAATGTCAGGGTTAAGGTTATGTGACCACCTCTTGTTATGATTCAGGATCAAGTCATATGACAGCTCGTCGTGTGATGACACTGAGGTCAAAGGGTGCATGAACCCTTGGCATGGCGAATCCACATCCATGTTCGAAAAGTTATTTTTTATGTTTCCATGTTTTGAAAATCTTGGATTTGGTTAGATTCCCAATCTGTTCTACCAGAAAAAAACTCAGCTCTCTGAAGAAGAAATGACATTCTGTGAAGATGAGGTGCAACATGGGAGACCTTCTCATCTGTGGGAAACCATTCGACAACAAGATATGTTAGAAACGTTGAAACACTTCTCTCAGTAAGGAATGTTTCACAGAAAACGGTCTGTGTATTCTTCTGTTTTTTATCCACAGCTGCTAATACTTTCAATTGCCATGTTGCTATTTATGTGAAAGCTGAGTATGACAGGTGAATGTATCTTCTCTAGTAGAGTGTACTTAGCCTATAGATTTGATAGAAAGAACAACTTTTATATATTTTAATTTAGCATATTGTTAGATCACTCTATTCGTTTCATAATGTAAATAAAGCGGTGACAAAAACACACACCTTTGCATATGAACTTTGAAGTCTTGCAAACATCAGGGACCGCATCATAAACACATATGCTCAATGGCAACCATTCCTGTCCCTGTTTTATGCAATTGCATTAAATTTCAGTTCATACATTTACCTCAAAATGTCTTTGAGCAAGTGCATGATCAACAGACAAAACCAGCTGGTAAGGAGAGAGAGAGACAGCCGTTGCTCACAGTTTCTGTGAACCCAAAGGAATTCTTAGTTTAATGTTATGTGCATTATTAAGTGCAATTGCATAAAAAAACAGGCTCACAGCTGTGCCCTGCCCCAGACATTCATGAAACAGCCACATGTTCCGTATCATAAACTGGGGCATTATCATGAACGTGTGTGCAGGATTTGAGCTCTGTGCAGTATCATGAATTGTGCAGGATTTGAGCTGTATGCATTATCATGAAGTGTGCAGGATTTGTGCTCTGTGCAGTATCATGAATTGTGCAGGATTTGAGCTCTATGCATTATCATGAAGTGTGCAGGACTTGAGCTCTATGCATTATCATGAAGTGTGCAGGATTTGAGCTCTATACATTATCATGAAGTGTGCAGGATTTGAGCTCTATGCATTATCATGAAGTGCGCAGGATTTGAGCTCTATACATCATCATGAAGTGTGAGCTCTATACATTATCATGAAGTGTGCAAGATTTGAGCTCTATACATTATCATGAAGTGTGCAGGATTTGAGCTCTATACATTATCATGAAGTGTGAGCTCTATACATTATCATGAAGTGTGCAGGATTTGAGCTCTATGCATTATCATGAAGTGTGCAGGATTTGAGCTCTATACATTATCATGAAGTGTGAGCTCTATACATTATCATGAAGTGTGCAGGATTTGAGCTCTATGCATTATCATAAGTGTGCTGGCTCAGAGTAGAGATTTGCTGTGAACCAGCACAAACATTCATGATACCGCCCCAGTTTGAAGTGGGATATCAGCTAACATTATGCATTGTAGAACAGTGCAATATATTTACCCTTTCACTTTCTGTTATTTGTTAATTATTTGGAATCGTAATCCTATTTAAATGTGTTGGCTGACACGTGAAACTGGTTGCCAGGCATTATTTTATCTTTTGAAATCACTCACCTCAGTTGACATGCCAAACCTGGTCATTAGCAGCAACAAATGTCAGCAGCTGATTTTGATTTGTCAGGTAATTAGCAATAAAGAAAGTTTCATTACAGCATTTCTGCTCATTACGTGAGGGAGTGTTCTCACTGAAATGAGGATACAGGCATGTCAGTTAAGTCAAGCAACCTGATTCCTTAATGGATTGTTTCCTGTAATAAAAATTTGTTGACAGTCCTGTAGATAATTATAGACCAGGATGAGTGAAGAAAGGGAAATAAATTAAGTGCCCTGTTGTAAGGAACTGCTGAATCTTTTCTAGTATGTATTCTCTGGAAATTGCCGGGAAGTCAGCACTGATGATAAGGAGCCTGAAACTGTTATTTTTTAACATTCGATTGCATATATGATTGCTCTGCAGAAATATATTCAGGGCCGGACTGGGCATAGCGGGCACCGGGTGTTTCCCCATGGGCCGGGAGGGTGGGGGCCGGTTTTGGACAGGTGGGGGCCGTTTTTGTTACTGGGGCCGGTTTTGCAGCAGTGCTTCAAAATCAGCCCCTTGTAACGAAAGGGCAGCAGCGTGTTCCCGCCAGCCCCGACCCCTCCCCCAGTCAGTCGTAATTGCCAGGGCTGGTTTTGCATTCCCAGTCTGACCCTGTATATATGTCACATATATAGCGCACATATAGCTTCAAAGTCATGGGTCGTTAATCAGGAAGGGGCTATTACAGCAAGGGGGAAATCATGAGGTGAGAATACACAAGAGCAGCCTAGCACTGGAGGGGAAGGGTTTTTAGCTGAGACTTACAGCAAGGCCCGGGAAGTGAGGAATTGCGTGTGTTTCGGTTGTAGAAAGGGTGTGGAAGGGAATTTTACAGGAGTGGTCTGGTATATGCATGGTTATCCCCTGACTGGTGTTGCTTGAAAGGTGGGTGGGTGCTCAGCTCTCTGCAAATTTGGTGAAGGGTTATGTCTTTATGTATCTGGACAGTGATTACATTCCCAATGCTAGCGGCAAAGCTGGAAAATATATGCTGTCTCTTTATTTCTCTTTCCTCCATTATTATGATTAAGAGCCTGATTTAGATTATGGCGGATGTATAATATCCTGTGGAACTTGTAATAAGGCACATGGGATATCCATCATATTTGTGACAAAGTATCTATCCCCAAACTATGAATCAGACATTGACATTCTGTTGATGCAGCTGCGGTGTATCATGCATGCTTGACCTCAGGCCTTGGATTTAGATGCCATTTTGGGATGCCGATGGTGATCGCCTCTTAGACAGGGCAGCAGGTATTGAATGTTATGCAGAACAGACTAAGGCTAATTGAGTGCTATCTAGCTGTCAAACATGACTCTCTTATAAATGCATCTTTTCGAGCATGGATTGTATTTTCGGTCCTTCATAGACTCATTGTTGTCATTCATTTTGTTTTTAAAAGTGACATTGATTGATCCAAGTAAGCTTATCATAAAGGCAATGGTGAGGTTTAGATCTTCATTTTGCTGTGAATTTATGGGAGAAAGTTGATAATTTGGTGAAGTGATTGTTAGTCCTCTTCAAGTAATAATGGCACTATTTTGATTAGGTCGAGTTAGGCCTCAATAATTTAAACCTGAGCTCACCATGTGGTAGCTGTAGCACAAAGCAGACAGGCTTAACTTTGGAAAAATGTGTAAAGCATTTATCAGTACCAAAACAGTTAACATGTACAAAACACATCACAGTAAAAATCCCACTCCAGTTTATAAAAATAGAAGAAGCATTAATGAGCAAATAGACACCAAAACGCCTAAAAGTCAGATGAAGGGAACCGGAGATATGATTTTCAAATTTTGGACACTTGTAGTGCCAAAAAGTGCAAAGTGCCAACCACAGGTATCTGGTTGCGCTAGACCTGGTCAAAGACAAAAGTTAAGGCTGACCGCGATGGAGCAGATGTCAGATACAGAAACCAGATTCAGTTTGGGGGTGAAATTTTACCTTTTGACTTAGAAACCATTCTGAAAGTCAAAATTCCTCAGTAGTACAGAGCAGCAGGTTTTGGCCTAGATGGATTCCATGAAGCTGGATAGGTATTGAGGCAAAGTCCCCGTAAAGCCATTGACTTTTGGCAGCAAAACTCTGAGAAAGAGAAATTCAAAATTTACATACAGGGACGGTCCCTCTATGCCTGGATACTTTCTTTTCCCTGTGAAGATTTCTATGTTTGGACTTAAAAACGTTTTTGGAAGTCAAACTTCTTTCAGCCGGGCAAACCAGCAAGTTAAAACTGACCAGTGGCTCGATGCCAGTGGCTGCAGCTCAGTGGAGGTCACCTCTATTTCTTTTAGCAAATATCCTTGGAAAAGTTTCCAAGTCCCATCTTTTAGTGTTAGGCAGGAGGAGCACACTCTGACACTTCCCCAAGGGCACCAGGACATTCGGGACACCGCTTGGGAATCAGGACTTACTTCAGGGGAAGCCACTGTCAGGGTCCAGGGCAAGTCCACTCGAACTGGTCAGCTGGGCATTTCTGGAAGGTGGACTTCTTGCAGCTATTTGTAGCCCTGTAATTTAACAGCAGGGGAGTTAACTAGCTCTTGGATTCCACTCTTCTTTCCTGGGTTGAATTGGGAGAAGGTTTGAGTTCTCTCCACAGGTTATAGCAGGTACAGTCTTCTTTCTGAAGTCAGAGTTCAGCAGATGCAGTACTTCATCTGTCTTCCTCTGGTCCAGAAGTGTTCTGAAAAAGGTGTCCATGGGTGCCACTTTTATGCCTGGCACAAGCTTGTGGATTGGGATGACTCCCTAGCCAATAGTTGAAAAGTTCCCAGGGGCAACCCTAGCCACTTTGAAATAACTTACTAAGGGTTTAGCCCTAACCAATCCCACAGTGCCCTGTTCTCTCAAAATCCAAAAGACAGAATCTTTCTTCCCTTGGTCAGAGCTCTGGGCACGCCGCTGAGGTGTGTTTAGGTAAATGAGGAACCCCCTTTGAAAAAACAGTTTTCCCCTCACTAGGATTGATGCCACTCTGGCTACTTGTACAATGGCAGGGACAGACCTAGGTGTGAGTTACATCTGCCTGTGACAAGAGCTGCCCCTAATAAGCTTCCCAGCTGATGGCAACCTCTCCCAGGTCATCCTGTCGGGATGAGGTCACACCTTCTACCAGCCAAATCCCCTTTATTCCCTCTTAAGTGCAATTCACACCTCCCAGCAGGCTATTAGGTGACAGTTGGAGATTATTTCTGAATGGGCTACAAGACGTGCGTAGGTAAGAAAATGCTAACTTCCTTTAAGTGGTATTTTTTTAAATAGTAATTTTGAATTCAACTTTACCATCAGATTGGATTTCAAATTTCTACTAATTTGAGTCCTTCAATCGTGGTCTAGCTATTCCCAAACCGAAGTTATAGATTTTAAGACGTTATAATGTAACCTAGTGCTTTTCCGTGGAAGAGCCAGCTTTGCCACCGTGAAAACCGACGTCAATGACTGTTCACTTCCAGGACATGTGAAGCTTAAGTACTCTTGTCCTGCTTTTTTGGATACCATGCTCCCTGCCCCATGGGCATTTAGGGCCTTCTTTAGGGGTGACTTACAAGTATTAAAATGGACAGTTTAGGCCTAGTAAATGGTTTTCTTGGCAGGTCAAATTTGCAGTTTTAAAACTGCAAACTCAGGCTGCAGGGACAGGCAGAAATACATGCTTTGGACAATCATTTTAGTGGAGGCACTATAAGTCCAGCAGTCCACTTGTGACAATTAACTTAAAGGCCCAGTGAAAAAAGAGTACCCTATACTAGGGAATCATACAAAAATGAAATAAGCCAATCAGTAATTTCCCAAATCTACATGTTTTAGGGGTGAGAGCACATACCCTGGGCCCTAGACGGCAGTGCTCCAGCGTTCAGAATGTCAGTACACCAGCAGCATTTTTCTGAACTTTTCTGGTTGAACATGCAAAAAGCAAGCTTTACTTACAAGTTAGAAATTAAGGAGATAGAGTGTGCCCCTCATACCATCTTGTAACACATATGTGCCCATTACAAGTTGTATAGCAAGTGGAGGCACAATACAGTGAATGAAATTACTGATACCAACTTGAATCTCCATACCGGTTACTGGCTATAACCAGGCACAGAATGGATCATTAATTACCTAGTCAATTAACATATGAAGGGGGTATGTATAAAAAAGTCATGCAGCACAGCACAGCAAGGTTACTTGCTGCGCTGTGCTGCATTGCAGAGAAGGGGCAGGAATGTGCAGTATGTAAGGCAATTTGGTGCATTCCTGTCTTATCCCTTGCGCTGATGCCATTTTGGCAGCCTAGTACCAACGCAGGCCCCCTTGCACCATGGTACAAGGGGGCCTGCGTTGCATGCAGGATTGTTTTTGTGCAGGAAGGGGCACCTTCCTGCACACAACCAATCATGTGAGGCATGTTCCTCTTTCTTTGCGTGATGCAGAATGTAGCACACATAGAAAAAGGAAGAAATAAGGAGAAATAGAGATATTTCTCCTCATTACACCTCCCCTGGGAATGCATGACTTTTTGGCGCATTCCCAGGGTTACCAATTCTGGTAAATCTTGAGAATGCACCGAAAACCATGGGAGTTGCATGGGAACAGCCATGAAACGCCTTCTCAGGGTAGAGTAATGCACTCCTGATTTATGAAGCCACTCTGGGCCACATAAAGTGGCTTTGCATTGCTTCATAAACCTTACTTAAGGTTTGCGTCGTTCATGTACCACTTTGCGTGGTGCATACGGGATGAAAACCTCCATGTCAATATATCCTGTAGTTCTCGATGCTAGGCCCTTTTACAAGCACAGTTTCATCCCGCTTTCAGGCAGAAGAACATGTGCACGGAGATGCATTATGTTTTAATGCCTGAGAACACCCGGAATCATGTGGGGGTGGTATTGCTAGCAGACACACCACTCGGCACAACTCATAATGGATCCCATAGCTGTATAATAATTGGACCTTTTAAGAATTGGTTAATCTTTTAAGTGCTGCCCTCCCATAGTAGGCTCTATAGTTATGAGTGCATTCAAAGTGGAAAGTTATACAATGGATCCCTATCTTCCAAACTAGCGGTGATCAACCTAAAGCTTTTCTGTAAAACTTATGAAGGTATGCATGAGGACACATTCGATTGGTGGGTTCCTCTACCTTGGATACGATGGGTGCAGACGTTGAAGTCAAAAACATGGCGTCAAAGTTTCTGATTTCCTGTGTAAAATTGGCGTTTGGAAAAATCCAACATGTAGCCCTGCCCAAAGACATATGCTCAGCAAAAATTGAGACACTTAAAATCAGTTACATGAGAGCACTTAGGTGAGGATTACATTGTTTTATAGACTATTCTGAATCAGTTGCTAGCAGGTGAAAGTACAGTCTCTGCTTTATATTCCATCATAATGTTCATACTTGATAAACTACACGTTGGAAAATGACAGCCAATAAATCCTTCCGGAAATTTGCAAATAAATGGCTTTTCAAAATCTTTTCTGTAAGTTAAGTAAAAACAGGTTGTTGCATAAAATGAGTATCTTAACATACCACCATTCTGAAATTGTTTTAGAGAGTGATATCTAATGTTAATAATGAGAACCAAAAACAAGTAAAAAGTCTAACGTTTTAAGTAGTGAATAAAATCTTAAATGCAGTCCATCAAAACGCAAAGTTGCTTACTAGTTAAGGCAGTAACCCTTTCAAATGTATGCAACTTAAGTTTCCAAATCATAATGCATTGGATTTTTTGCTTTGGTTGGAATAATCTAATGTAGCTTTTACTGTTTCTGTGGGTCAATAAAGCAAGAAATCTTTCTAATGATTTTTCCTATTTACTCTGTGGTTGTTTCTCCTTTTAGTATTTTGTGTGGCTCTAAGGATGTTGACCTGGAGAACATGTTGACCAAAGCCAATGGAGTGGATCAGTACTGGGCAGGTTGAACTCTACCATACAAGCAGGTTCAGGCTCAGTGACAGAAGGTGGATTTCCTCCTTGCTGTATAACAGAATGATGTAGTGATGACCCGTGCTTTGGAAAGATGCACCCCCAAGGTGGTGGATGATCCCAAAACATAGAAACCGACAAGTGGATGTCCATATGCAAGAAAAAAACATGATCACTTATAAATGTACTCTTTCAGTATGCAGCCCAGAATGACCAAAGATATTGTAGGTGTCAAGAGAAGTAAAATGTACCATTGTGACTCACTGATTCACATGGTTTGAGAGTATTGGAGAGGACCGCTGACAACAATGAGCACAGGTAGCTGTGATAAAGGAAGCATTGATGGAGAATGGATAATGCAAAATTCAAAAAAGGTGATCCGAGTGTATCCAATAGTGCGGGGAAAGCGAAGTATACATTTTGGATATGACCATAAATCTGGAAGATCAAGCTGAGTTTCAGGACTTTTGAATATTTTCACTTGTACAGATGGAAACGAACAAGCAAGACTTCAACTAGGACATGTAATCATCTTTTGTTTGGTTTGCTAGCATTACCTGGAAAAGGAACTTGATTTAATATTCCTTCAAATTAGATATCCAACCCTCAGATTCCTGCGCACTTATAGTGGGTTTGAAAGTCTTTTGATTGTGAAAAAGATGTCTCAGTGGTGTCTTCTTGGAGACACACAGTTATTTTTTATTTCAAAAGAATTTTATTATTTTAAAGAAGCAAATACGGACATGAGATACAAGCAAAAGTGATACAATTGATATCAGACAAAGGCAATAAATATGTTAGAATAAAATTAAATAATAGGAAATCAAATCATTGTCATTCATTAATCCGCAGATATCAGATAAATAAATTAATTAAGGAGAGACAAAACAAATTGATATCCGGCAAAGATAATTATCAAAAGTATCACCATCAGATAGCAAAATAGGGATAAGAAGAAAGAAAAGAGAGGAAGAAAGAAAAGACGGAAAGAGTAGGAAAGAGATGAAGAAAGAAAAAGAGAGACAGGGAGGAAAAAAAAAAAAAGGAAGAGGAGAGGATTTCCAAAGGATTCACCCGACACACAAGACAACACTAACCAGACAAATCAAAGGGATATTGCTCCACCAACCCCTCGGAGGCCAACTCCATGTACGAATCTAAGGCTTTCCAAACACCAGTAGATATAGAAGGAGAGAGATGAGCATGGTCAACTGACGTATGAGCACTTCGTAGAAAGGAAACCCAAGCCCACCAAGTATGGTAAGAGACGGATGAAAAGGATTTCCACTCCATGAGAATTACTTTGACTGCAATAGTCAATAAGAGATCCAGCAACTGTAACTCCATGGGATCTAAAGGCAGAGGGACTGGGGCCGCCAACGGACCTAAAAGGATTAATGGAAAAGAAAGTTGGAATTTAATATTAAAGATGAGCATGAGGTGTTTGTGAATTAAATGCCAAAAGGGTTGGAGAAGGGAGCAATCAAGGAACATATGTTGAAAATCGCCTGGTAAAAGCCCACAACTCCAGCACAGATTGTCTTCTTTGAGATTTAGCGAATACAAACGAATGGGAGTCCAGTGAAGAAGATTAATAGAGAAAAACTTAGACTGCATTAAAGAGGGGGCGATTTTGTTACGAAGAGAAAATTTACCAATATCTTGCCAGGTATCAGAAGAGATATGATCGGTAACACTATGATCAAAATGATGTAGCCATTTTTGCTGTGCGACAGTTTGGGAAGGAAGTGTAGAGGACGATAAGAATTTGTAAATCCGAGACGCAACATGACCAGTCCTGATCCATAACTGAAAAAGCGTAATCATAGGGGAAGAAGGATGAAGGTGCATTTTAGCAAGTGCTACCTTTATCTTAAGAAAGGTATAAAAGTCTAAATTAGATAAAGAGAATTGTTGAGCTAGGGATGAGAAAGGGGAAGGGTCATTGTTGGAATCATAGAGATGTTTAACAAGTGAGACACCTTTCCCAGCCCAGTAAGACATCAACTCTGGATCAATATTAATTTTAATTTTAGAATTCCGCCAAATAGACGACCATCTAGTTTTATGCAGTGGAATTGCTACTCTTTTATCAACCTTGCGAACCGCAGCAATAGTGTCTAAAATAATAGAACGAGAGAATGGAATAAAAAGGGTATTCGTGGTTAAAAAAGAGGGAGTCGGCAGTGGGGATGCCAGTTCCTGTTCTATTGTCAACCATGCTGGAACATGAAGAGATGGAGAAGAAAACCAAAGGGCACCCTGGGATGCCAGAAAAGCAGTTTGATACTTCCCCCAATCAGGAAAATTACAGCCTCCCATATCATAAGATTTCCGTAAAAATTTATAAGCAAT
The DNA here is from genome assembly GCF_964204655.1 of Triturus cristatus. Lineage (NCBI taxonomy): Eukaryota > Metazoa > Chordata > Amphibia > Caudata > Salamandridae > Triturus > Triturus cristatus. The sequence continues at coordinate 116,887,917 of NC_140588.1, forward strand.
CCTAGCCCTTCTGTCATTCCATAGAAATTTGGAGGTAAGTAAGTCAAGTTCATGAAAGAAGGAATCAGAAAGCCTTACTGGAAGCATAGAGGAAACAAAATTAATAATAGGTGTGACCATCATTTTAAGAGTCTGCAGTCGGCCCCACCAAGAAATATGCTTCGGAGACCAAGTTTCTAAAAGACGTCTCACCTTAAGAATAGTTTGGGATTCATTATAAGTAGCCGTAGCATATAGGGTGGAACAAAAATAGATACCCAGGTATTTTAGCTGTTTAGATTGCCACTTAAATCCCGCCGAACCCATATGAGAAGAGAAACAGTAAGCATTTAAGGGGAACATCTCTGTCTTATCTTTGTTCAGAGTGTATCCTGAAACTTTTGAAAAAAGAGAAATCGTATCCGAAATAGCAGGGATGGCCAGTGCAATATCATCTGAAAAAATGAGAACATCATCTGCATACGCAGCTGTTTTAATCTGATGAGACCCAAAAGAGAACCCCTTAATACCTGGATGTGAGTCAATCATTCTAAGAAGAGGATCAATAGATAACAAAAATAAAAGAGGAGACAAGGGACATCCCTGCCTAGTACCTTGGCGAAGGTTAAAAAAGGACGACGTAGCTCCATTCACTCTTATGTTCGCTCTAGGTTGGGAGTAAAGAGACATAACCATACGGATAAAGGAGTCACCAAGATTGTGTGCACATAGAACAGCTCGTAGAAAAGGCCAAGAGACCTTATCAAAGGCCTTTTCCGCATCAAGGGCCAAGGCCGCTGCCGGAAGCTTGGAGCACTTGGCAGAACCGAGAATGTGACAAAAAGTGCGGATATTGTCACGTGCAAGACGACCCTTCACAAAACCTGTTTGGGAAGGATGAACCAATAGAGGAATAAAGGATTCTAGACGTTTAGCTAATATTTTAGCAAAAATCTTAGCTTCCATGTTAAGAAGAGAAATAGGACGAAAATTTTTGGGATCCGAATGATCTTTTCCTTCTTTGGGGATTACTACAATAGTAGCATCAGCAGCAGAGCCAGACACAGAGCCATCTTTAATAAAAGCATCAAAGACGGATTGAAGCTGCGGCACAATCTCAGGTATAAAGGTTTTATAAAACAAAATAGGATAACCATCAGGACCAGGAGCTTTACCAGAGCGAGTTGCTTTAATTGCAGAAATAATTTCATCAGAGGTAATCGGGCCATTTAAAGAGATATTATCTGCCTCCGATATAGTTTTCACCGGAACTGTCTTTAAAAACTCTTGGCATTGTTCAAAAGAAGATTGAGTAGAAGGGGTATATAATTTATTATAAAAATCTCGAAAGACCTCAAGAATTTCAGTAGTCTGAAACTTTTTCTTACCAAGATGATCATTAATAGCAGAGATTTGGGAAGATTTATAAGAAGAATCTTGGAACTTTAATGTAGCCGCAAGCATCTTGCCAGCCCAGTTTTTTAGCAGCAACTTCTTAGATTTCTGAGCCTGAAGACCTATATGAGCTCTCTTAGTGACTATAGTATTATATGTATATTTTAAATTCTTAATAGATTGAAGGCAAGATTTATCTTTAGATTGCCGAAAAAGAGATTCCTGAGTTTTAATTTCCGCTGCTAAGTCCGTAAGTTCCTTTCTGATGGCAGCGTTCCTCTTTGACATACATTTAATGACCTGACCACGGAAAGTGCATTTAAAAGAGTCCCAAAGAACAACAGGGGAATCAACTGAACCCACATTCTCACGGAAAAACAACTCGATATCATGGGAAAACTCTCGAACCTCGGAAACATCATGTAATATTTCTGTGTTTAGTCTCCAAGATCGAGGACTCGCCCTAGGGGTGAAGGACAAAAGTGTGAACGTCACCGCGGCATGGTCCGAAACCAAAATAGGGTGAATAAGCGGAGATGAGGAAGATTGAACAAGAGAGGAGTGAACCAAAAGATAGTCAATACATGAAAAGGACGAATGAGGGGACGAAAAAAAGGAGAAATCACTGCCAGTGGGATTATGAAGACGCCAGACATCCTGAAGATGGATAAGAGAGCACATATTGAGCATTTGTTTATGTGATTTAGGGGGACGAAAATTAAATGCAGAATTCCTATCTAGGATAGGATCCATTGGTAAATTAAAGTCACCACCTACAATAAGATTACCAGAATGAGGTGTGTCATTTAGCTTTTTGGTGATTACTTTCCAAAAAGAGGGATCATCCTTGTTAGGGGCATAAATGTTCATGACAAAGAGATCAGCATTACCATCAGACAACTTAGATAATAACCAACGTCCCTCTGTGTCCTGTTCAGAGGAAACAATAGACAAACCAGAATGTTTAGAAACTAAAGTAATTACCCCATTTCTTTTGCCACAAGCATCTGAACAAGCATCATCAGAAACCCATTCTTTCTTCAAAATTGACGCCTCCCTAGCAGAGACCTTCGTCTCTTGAAAAAGGACTAGATCCGAAGAAAGAGATTTGCAGTAATCTAATATCTTTGACCTTTTTACTGGATGATTTAAACCTTTCACATTAAGAGAAAGTATATTCAATCCAGACATAAAACCAATAATAGGGAAAAATGATATTCTATATTTGATAGAGGATGTACAACAACCAAAAAAACTTGAAAACAAACACTAGCCAACAACACAAAACAGGAAGAATCCAAGGAGGAAATCCGAAGAGAGAAGGGGAAAGAAGAGGAAAGAGAAAGCAGGAAAGTAGGCAGAAGAAGAAAGAGAAGAATCAACAAGGAAGGTCTGAAAAAGACCAAATTCATACCAGGGGGGACATGGGAATATGAGCAAGGGGACCATCGCGAGGGATAAAACAATCAGCATAACCAGCCCCAAAATAGTACATAACTGATTATACTTAACTTAGAAGGAAAAATATCTGAAACATGAACTAGAACTAGAATTCATTAGAGTATTCTAAAAACTATTCATCATGTAAGTCTAGATCGGAACATGTATATACCAAATTAATAAATATGTAACCAATACATTGTAACATAAAAGAATGGAGAAAGCAGAAGAGGGAAAAATGTCCAATGTTACAAATGAGGAAATGGTGAAAAACAAGCTAATAACTATCTCAAATATGAGAAAGCATCAAAACCGATACATAACTTATGAAGAGCAGGAAATAATAAAGAAAAAGAAACGATTTCCACAGAAGATTATAAGGTGTAGTATGAAGCATAAGAAAGTAAAGGATGAAATAATTGACCAATATAACAGTCAATGAAGCTCTATGAAAGATAAATAAGAAAGCAAGTACATAGTAAAAAATGTAACATCTAAAGAAAGTTATCTAGTAAACTGTCCGCAAATACATAAACACTTGTTATACTTAATTTAATTTAAAGAGGCAAGAGTATCTTAAATATATAACTATATAAGTAAAATAGCAGTGGAATAAAATAGAAAAACTAACTATACAGACAATAAAGTTATCTCTATATATAGCAATTAATAAGTGTCTACGAAGCAATTTATGCAGCTAAACCATTAAACAATACAGATAATAATCAATAACGTACTCCATAGAGACGAAAACACCAAAACAAAAGAAAAAATACAACACCGCAAGAGTCAGAAATTGAAACCAGGAAGAAAGGAAGAACAAGAATGAACCGGAACCTGACACATATAAAAAAAAAAAAACAAGCAAAAAGGAAAAAGAATAGTATGCACGAAAAAAGCGAACAGGAGTGAGACCAACCTATCAAGAAACAATATCACGAAACAATAGAAAGTACATAAAGAAGAAATATCGAAGATATCGGTCCATTTCATCATAAAGATATGAGGTAGACCTGACAAAGAAACGGAGAACAAACACAGGCCACACTGAGCTTACACCGTCACGCACGAGAAGAACAGCAACAGCACACCAACAACAGCGGACAATAAGACCACCATGCAGATCTAAAAAAGACAAACTTAATAGATCTGGATAAAAGAAAACTCATTGCAGTTATATGTAACCACGTCAGGTGCCAGAGGAACCAGGGTCCCGCGAGGCCTCCATTTGAAGTTCCAGCTGCAACTCCATCTGATTATCCAAAAATGAGGCTAAATCAGCAGGTTCATCAAAAATTCTGGAACGACCTTTGAAGGTAATGCGGAATTTTGAAGGGCCAGAAAAAGAAAAGGGAATATTCATCTCAGAGAGACGCTTCCGGAGATTAAGAAAGCCCTTCCTCCTTATTACTGTGTCCCTAGCGAAGTCCTGAGAAATTGAAATGCGATGGCCATTCCATGAGACAGTTTTAACCTTCCGCATATGAGCCAGAATTTGTTCCGTATGTTGATGGCGCAGGGGCTTAAACATTATCGCTCTTGGTTGCGTGGCAGATTTAGAGCGAAAGGTGGGAACACGGTGTGCCCGTTCCAGCTCAAAGTCTTTTTGAAAAGAAATTTGTAGCGTAGAAGGAAGCCACTGACATAAGAACTCAATCATAGCAGGGGCATCCTTCTCAACACCCTCCGGAAGACCAAAAATGCGCAGATTGGATCTGCGGTTACGATCTTCTTGTTCAGTGAGATCTCTCCGCAATGCCGCCATTGAGCGTTCTAACTGGCAAAGAGTCCTAGATTGCTTCTGCATAGTATCCTCTGCACCACTAATGCGAGATTCTGTGGCTGATACACGAAGGGAGAGAGCCTTGAAATCATTCCTAATGGCTGCCACCTCCACTTGCAGCAAATCTGTGTTAGTCTTGGTAGACTGCGCAATGTCGTGAACCTCATTAAGGCGCGTCAGAATAGTCTCAAGCGTGGAAGTGGTGTCTTTGTGAGGATTGTCCGGAGTAGGAGATAGTTGCTTGGACCTCTTAAGAGAAGCTTTAGAGTCCTTTGCGTCTTTAGCAGTTGGTGACAAGCCCATATTTGCAGCCATAGAGCACACAGCCACCGTAGGTGCAAAATACAGCACCTCAGAGAAATGAAGGGAAGGAAAAAGCCAAAGGATACTAGTATATAATATATAAAAAAGAAATGAGCAAAAAGTGGAAAGCGCACTTTCAGCAACCAACACAGGAAAGAACTAATGGCGGGCTTACATGGCAAATGAGAGGAGTCTCATGACAAAAATATAATGTTCTCCAGGTATCAAAAGAAACGCCTTCCGAACACAAAAAGACCAAGAAGCAGGGTGTCATAGAGCAGAAAAACACCAAATAAAGGCATCTGAGGCACTCTGAGGAGAAGTATAGTTAAAGAAAGTCCAAATATTCTCACCACAGGTAGTAATGCAGCGTGGGTAATGAACGAAGTCCAATATAAACATCCAGAACTATAAAGACAGTCACCAGCACCTGCTTTCCATCATTCCTGGCAAGTTCGGAGAAAAAGCGCCACCGTGTTGTGGAGAAAAAGCATCTCCGTCAGATAAGAAAAAACAAAATGGCGGCCGCTCGTAAAAGCACCGAGCACCACCACAAAACGGTAGAAAAACAGTTACGGCAGCTCCAGAGATCGAAAATCCCGCTCAGGCAACACACGGCAACATCAGGGATATAAGGCCACCTTTCAGCATGTATGGGGCAATGTGAGGTAATAAATAAGCCTCCAACGGCCCTCGCTCGGCACGGAGCTCAAGCGCGACCCGCCATCTCGTAGCGGTGCGCAAGCCACGCCCCGGAGACACACAGTTATTATCTGATTTGAGAAGGCTAGGAGAATCGAATGCCCTTCAAGGGCCAATCTCTTAGAAACAATATTTAAAGATGGTGAACGAAAGTGAAAACATTCCCAGATCAATGCAGATCCTCACAAATCTCTATTGAAGACTACATGTTGAGGAAAACGAACTTTTCAAGCTAAATATGGAGGGCACCCTGTGTCACACTGAGTGAGTAAGTGAATGAGCAGGTGAGTGAGTTTGTGAGTGAGTAGGTGAATGAGTGAGAAACTTTATATAGCGCACGCTTAGGACTGAATGCAGACTAGGTCCTACCAGATTGCACTTTTTACATAATTTAAAACCCCTATTGATTTCCAAAATAGTGACAAGCTGAAATTTTCTTCAGAACCCCGGAGATAATGTTGGTTCCGGTTCTGGAGAGTCCTCTTATTCCTATCCTCTGCTGCACATAAAATCATAATTGTTTGCTGTTGTTAGATTTTTGTGTTTGGAAAGTAGGGCCTATTTGGTGAATGGGGTAGTGCAGAGAGGTGGGGGGTTGCTCATTTATCAGAAGATTACTGCTGAGACACCCCTTGAGGACCTAATACGATTTGCCTACTTCACTTTTTCCAGATGAACACAGTCATTTCGATACCTATGGTCAGGAATAGGTAGGAACAGGAATGGGTAGGAGCACGGGCAGGGCCGGCTCTAGGGCGTTGTGATCGGTGCAACCGCACCGGGCGTTGACTTGGGGTGGGGGCGTTATTTTTGCAAGTATATTAACATTTTTAAAGTACCTGCTGCCGTGTTCCTGGCCTCCAGCAATTTTCAGGCATCAATTAAAATGTTAAGATAACTCTGGTGATTAATTGTGTTCCTGGAGATAGACTGGAGGTTTGTCTAGTGAAAGTTTTGACTCATTTTAAGGTAGTGCAGAGGGTTAAAATGCCTGCTGCTAAGAACGTGTACCATGCAGATCACAAAGTGCATATGAGGTAAATAGGTCAGTGGGTTACTTCTTCTTTCAGAGAGCTGGTTTTGTTACTTGTAGTTAATAAGTCAAAGTTCTAATATAAAACATTGAGCTACTAACTGTCAGCAAAGAGCTGCATGCAAACTGCAAGGTATATGTTAGAGCTATATGTTTTTTGACCAGTCTTTCATTATCCTAATCTTCCCAAAAGGGTTTATTTGGGTAGAAAACAATTCTTATTATTAAAGAGAACCCCTAACAATGGCATTAACGTTTTAAATTCTGAATTTGTGCTTTTCCAGAATAAGGACTCAACCTATATTACCTACCAGTATCAATGACCTGTCACTACTACACTACACCTGGCAGTCCTGTCTGATATAGCATTTCCTATGCACTGATTTACACACCTATGATTGTCTCTGTGCAATGTGTGCCTGATGTAAATTGCTCTGACACCTTACACTGGTATGAGTGGCGCTATAAAACTAAATTAATCTGAGAGACAGCGGTTATGGAGACTTGAGGGGTACTGTTAAAGGGTGCTAGTGAGGGAATCCGTGGCAGAGGTGGTCATTGGGGGGGCGCCAACAAACATTGTCGCGCAGGGCGCCACCAGTGTTAAAGCCAGCCCTGAGCACGGGCCTTTATTCTGTGGCTATTTTAGGAACTCAAAATGAACAGTTCACTCTGCATATTTGTTGTTGTAGTACATACCCTTTAACGTGGAGTTGGTGTTTATTTTTTATTTTCTGCATCTGTGAGCACCTAAATGTGTCTCTTTAGTACAACTACAAAAAAGATCCAGAAATATGCATTTATAAAACATTACTGGAAGCAAGTCAACTTCTTTACGATAAATAGTTGATGTATTGCTGTCTATACGGTATTAAGACAAAGTTTTAGAATTTGGATCAATCTTTAAATGACTTCCAACTGAAATCGATGTAGACTCATCTAAGCAGAGCCTGTGATTTGCAAGGTACAAGTTCATCCTTCCAAGCACTGTGGACATCCGTAAAACCCATTAATATTGTACAAACACGTCGTCTGTGCGCAATCCCGACTTGAATTTATAATGTCAAAAAAGTTTAGTGTCTCCGGAACAGAAACATAAATTGAACACTAATGGAGAAAAGCGAAATAACTTTGTACTCTCTAATCAATATGTGTGAATTATTCTCTGGCATTTATTGCAGCCAGTGCTATAAATTGGAGTTAATTAACCAGTGCAAAAGTCATACGGAGTTCAGTAAAAAGGAACTTTTCAAATCGCTTCAGTAGCTGGCCAATTACACGGAATATGGAAGTTCAGCTCTTGAAATGGAGGGCCTGAGGGTGATGGGGTGTGGTGGACAACTTAAGTGTGGAAGAATTTAGTGCCAGATGTACCTAACTATTTTGTCATTGCAAATCTTGTGTTTCATCCGATTGGGGTCATGTGCTAAACTTCTTAGGGGATTCAGAAAATCCTTTCCAATGAAAGGCATTCCTTCCTAACTGTGATTTGCATGCAATGGTGTGTATAAATGGGTTGCAACAGCGACTACAGGCGCCAACCATCGGGAAGTTCCTGACAACTCAAAGGGAGTTGTCAATTATTTTCAAAGTGGAACCGTTCCCTCTGAGAATCATACGAGGCCATTGAATGCTCCGATCCCCACACACTATGGGGCAGATCTATGTCGGAGATGCGCCACTTTTACGCCGCCGTTGCGTCACTTTTGTGACGCAGCGGCGGTGTAAACCCTGCGCCACGTTGCGCCATATTTACATCGTGACGCATCTATGGAGATGCGTCACGATGTAAAGCCCTGCGCCACGTAAAACCTGCGTCAGGTTTCACGTGGGCGTGTCGACAGAGGGGGGGGCGTTCTGTCGCAGGAACGCCCCTGAAAAGTGACTCAGTCTAATCTATAAGATTTGACTGAGTCACTTTCCCAACGCTGACGCGCCAAAACCCTGCGCCTGCTTGAAGCAGGCGTAAGGCTTGACGCACCATGTTAGGGATAGGGTAGGTTGGAACAGTGCTGGAGTTGCGTTGCGCTTGCGACGCAACTGAAGCACTGCGCCAACCTTACGCCATCGGATGCGTCACGCATCTGTTTATTCCTGCGCCATGATGCGCCGCATTGTAAATGCGGCGCATCATGTGTGGCGCAAGGGTAAACTTGCGTGACGCATCATTCCTGGCGCATCCTTGCTGATTTGCAGGGATGCGCCAGGCAACATAAATCTGCCCCTATGTTCCCAAACAGGAAACGCATTTTTATATTTTTTTTTTATAAATCACCACTTTTTCATTTAATAGATGTAGACTTTAAAAAAATAACAATAAAAAAAAGTCAAATGCTTCCTATTTGGCTTAGCGAATGCAAGGATGAGGGTCTGTTGTCCTTTGCAGGGCCCCATCTCTGCATTTGCTGCTTTTCGACACTTACCTAATTCATATTCATTCAGCAGTTTTGTTTTTGCAATTCCCATGAATGGCCATTTTGGCATGTAATCTTTTCGAATGCAGGTTGCAGTGCAAATTGTATAGCCATTTACAAACCAGGGGGCATATTAACTAGGGGTGGGCGGAATTTGCGAAATCCACTTTCTCAAATTATCGCGAAAATGTTAAAATTATCGCAAACACGCGGAAATATCGCGAAGATGCAGAAGTTTTTTTCCCGCATGTTCGCGAGATTTTCTGCATGGTTGCAGCTCGCCAACTTACCCATGTGGTTGCTCGCGGGCGCGGCCATCTTGTTTTCAGTTGTCTCGCAGTGCATGATCGCGAGAAGAAAGACATGATCGCGTGACACATGACGTCACTGCGGGCGCAAACTGTCGCGAGACAGCGCAAATGGCTTAAAACAATACAACATCTCATGGAGAACGTGACCAGATCAAGAAAACTTGTCGGCGAACGCAGGGATTCAGGTAAGGCGATCGCGCGCGCGCGAGAATGTATTATTTTACAGCGCGAGCAAGAACCAAATTATCGCTAAGCTGCAGAATGCGGAAATTTTGACATTTTTGCGCTTTCCGCGGAACGCGAAAATGTCAAATTATCGCAATTTCCGCGAACGGTACAAAATTTTCGCCCAGGCCTAATATTAACAAGCCAGGCGATAAAATTATCCCCGAAAACTGCCGCTAAAACGGCGATAATGGGCTTGATAATATGCTCTCTGGAATTCCAATTGAAGCCCATGTTAGATGCCCTTCACATCTAACATTGGTTTCAATTGGAATTCCATAGAGCATATTATCAAGCCCATTATCGCCGTTTTAGCGGCAGTTTTCTGCCGCTAACGTGGCGATAATTTTATCGCCTGGCTTGTTAATATGCCCCCAGATGTGTGTAAATGGCACATACCTGTTTGCGAGTTGGTCTTAGTACATCAGGCCCTCAATAACTTCTAATAGGACTAAAACACTGTTCAACCAGAATATTTTCTAAAAGGCATTTATGTGACCCAGAACTGCCTTGTTATCTTCGGCCTTCTCTGTTTATTTGCGCTCTGTTTCCTTGTGATTAAAAAGCGATTTGGAACTAACTTGGTAGCAATATTTACCACAGTGGGAATGAAAAGGGAGCCATTTAAAAGAGGGCAACAGTGTACTTAGGATCTGCCACCTTTAAATAACTGGAATGAGATTTTGCTGTTACTGGGGCTAGTCAGATTGTTTCACACAGGAGCCATATGTTCATATGAATTTGATTTAATTTTGTATATGGCCTGATCAGTAAAGTCATTTCTGAATTCGACATTACACTAAGGGCACAATATATTATTCCCTTTTGTAGTTGCAAAGTTTGTGCTTTGGAACATCACAGTCTTTGCGTTTACAAAAGGCATGAGTGCATTGCTATACAGGCATTTTACGACGCGCAATATGGATTGCAATTAAGAGAGGTTGTGAAAGGATCATTTCGCCTAATTGCAATTTGTATTGAAATGAATCAGTGATTTGTGACAGCAATTGCGTTAGCAAACCTTTGATCGGATGCCAATACCTCACCAGGATTAGTTTCAAATTCAGAAAAGGGAGTGCTCTTTGTAACACAGCTTCACTTTTGAGAATTGCATTCCACAGCATTGGGGGAGCAGGCTGAGTTCCAGAGTTTGAAGGAACCTCTGCCTGCTCCCCAGTTTCATCCTTTTAAGGGACAAAGACTGTTTTAAAAAATATTTCCCATTTCAGATCTCAGATGCAGTCATACCGGTCTTGTGTCCCTTGTAGACAGCCATCCCTGCATTTAGAGCCTAGAACTGAAGTTGCAAATTTGGAACCAGTCATACCTGTCAGCCTTTGGGCGGTCGTCCCCCAAACCTTTTGGCGTACTCCACCATTTTTGCTGATCTCTTTTTTTGTTGGCCTTAGAACTCTGCACTTTACTGCTAAAGTGTATGTGTTCTCTACTTTAAAAAATGCTTGCATCCAATTGGCACTTTCAATTTACTTGCAGGTCCCGAAGAAAGTGGTACTACGTGTCCTCAGGGCGTATACATGAAATGCTGCTAGTGGGCCTGCAGCACTGATTGTGCCACCCGCTTAAGTAGCCCTTTCCACATGTCTCAAGCCTGCCATTGCAGCCTGTGTGTGCATCTCGACCTCGCAAAATAAACCTTTTTTCCAGGCTTAAGCCATCTTTTTTTCCATATATATAAATCACCCCTGGGGTAGGCCTTAAAAGCTCATAGGGCACGGTGCCATGTATTTAAAAGGTTGGACATGTACTTTTAGGTTTTACATATCATGGTAGTAACCAACTCCTAAATTCATTTTTCACACCAGTGAGGCCTACCTCTCCCATGCCAAAACAGTGATTTTAGTGTCTTTAGAATTGTAATGAGACATCCTCTCTCATGGTCTCATGGTGAAGTCGGATTTTAGGTAGTAATTTTGAAAATGTCTCTTTTAGAAAGTTGGCATTTTTCTGCCTTAGCCATTTAGCGTCTGCGGCCTGTGCCTCAGTCACATGAGTGGGTTTAGCTAAAGTTGAGCTTTGTGTATTCTTCCTAGACACCATTGCACAATGCAGAGCTTAGGTGTGGAGTAGTTATGTTGAGTCTGGTGTCTATGGAATTGCATTTGAAACCCCTCTTTAAAGGTAAAGTTGTTTTTTAAGTCACTATTCTGAAAATGGCATTTTTAGAAAGTTGGCATTTTTTTGTCCCAACCATTTGATGTCTGATGCCTGTATCCTCAGTCACATGACTAGGTGTAGCTGACAGTTGGTCTTATTGTATTGCTTCCAGACAGTGAAACATAGGGCAATATGTGTTGGCAGGATAGGCTATCTCTGACTTGATATGGGGAGAGGAGCTGTCAAATACCACACTTGCACATCACAAAGGCCCTGTTTGAGCACACTCCCAAAGGGTTTGACAATAGTCTCTTATGACCCTAAACAATCTGGGGGCAGAGCAGGGAGGCAGGAAATTACAAACTCTTCTGGTGGTGGAAACCTCTAGAACCTTCTCTAACTTCAATGTGGGCACCTGGTATAAATATTCGACCCTCAGACCCAGTCGTTCAGCGCACATCTGGACCTGTGGTACACTAAAGACTGCTGTGCTGCTCTGCATGAAGGACTGGCACTTTGTTGAGATGCTGCCTCGCTGCCTGAGCAAGAAGGACTGGGCCAGCATCTTGATCCCAGGACCAACCCTGTGACTCCAAGGGCCAGTTGGCCGATTTAAAAGCTTGTAGGACACAACAGGCTCCAACCACCTTGAAACCGGGCCCTACACTCAGCTTGCTGTGAGTCCTGTCCCCCAAGTGATGCCACCCCAGTCCTGGACCCTTGGCAGTGTTCTGCCAGCCCGGCTGTAGTCCTGTGGACCGAACTAATGCAGCACGGTTTATCTCTTTGCCACTGCACAATGCACCCCCGGTACAGGACTTGACATTGCAGCCCGCAGTCACTGACTCTTTCCTGGTCCATCTTGCCACGATAACCGCACGTGGCACTATGTGTTACTAGACACTGTTGCCACACACATCTTTACAATTGCATATCTCTGGTTCTACTAATTGGGCTTTTGTTGTTTTGGTGTGTCTAAGAATTTGTTAAATGATACATTATTTTTCTAAATTGGAGTAGGATTTTTCTTGAATTGTGATTTCACTTTATTGCTATGTGTAGTGCTGCATAGAGGCTTTATACATTGCCTCTAAGTTAAGCCTGACTGTTTTTGTGCCAAACTACTAAAGGGCTAACCACAGGTTAAATTGAGCTGGCCGGTGACTTCCCCCTGACAGAGATTGTGGTTGCTGCCTGAGTAGGGTTTCACCCCCTCAACAAGTAGACTAATTTCCAACACAACCTAATTAAAATTCATTAGCCAGGTCATTTTGCAAATGAACAACCTGCAATGCGCCCTCTTAGTACATAGGTTACATTGCAAATGTCACCTATGGTCGGTATGCAATTTCCACTTCCCATTGTGGAAACAAGGATTAGGGTCTAATTACAATCTTAGCGGGGAGGATACTCCATCACAAACGTGAAATATATCCTGTCCACTGTATTACAAGTTCCATAGGATATAATGCACTCATAGTACAGCGGACGGGATATCCGTCACATTTGTGACAGAGTAACTCTGTTTGCCAACATCATAATCAGGCTCTTAGTATAAACTAAGGGCCTGATTATGATCCTTAGTATACGGCCCTTGGAATAAACTAAGGACCCGATTACGATCTGGCACAAGGAAATGATAGTAACACAAGGAAAGAAGAAATCACTTGTACAAAAAATTACTTTAGGCCTGATAACAAGCCTAAAGTCATTTTTTGTACAAGTGATTTCTTCTTTACTTGTGCCACTATCATTACTAAAATCAGGTAATAGAAGGTGTAAGAGCAAAACTTTATAAAGTATGTTCCTTTTATTTCATAAAAGTTTTTTTCTGAAACATATTTGGGGGAAGTTTTCTACATGCACTAAAAAGGAATTGGACTTTGAGGAGTGGTGCCTAGTATCGCTTCCACAAGGTTCTTTCCACACTATTTCAACATTGCTAGGGATATTGATACATTGCAGCCTATTTCCAACTTAATCAACGTTTTGAGCTATTTAATATCTATGTTTAGCAATATCTCAGGGATTTGTGATGTTGCTGAACCTAAGTTCTTCATTCACTTTCTCATCAATGATAGAAACAATAAAGCACTTTAGCCCAAAGATTACAACTCTAGGTCTTGCTAAAATGATCTCCGTAAGTTATAGGCCTCAGTGGCTCAGGCCTATAATTAAGGAGAACAAATTATTTAATTGGTATAGACCAAGGTAAAAGTGCTAGAATGCTCCTAGAACATTTCCACACTCACTGTTTTAAATGTTCTAATTTGACAAGGGAGAAGAAGCTTTGGAATGCTGAAGTAGAAGGCAAATGGCAGCCATTTTCAACCCTCAGACACACTACAGTCTTATGTAGAGCTCACAACACTGTTCTAATATAGCCTCACAGCCCACTGACGATGACTATACTGATTGGTAAAGGCCCTGAACCCAAATTAACGAGGTAGAGGGTCTTTAACAACATGTATAAGGGCGATAAAGCTATTATAACATTCCACCCATTAAGGGTAGAATGTTATAAATTTTAAAAGAGAGAAACAAAAGAAAGACATTGAATGTTGGAGCAGAAGGCTTATGAGCCCTGATCAACTCCATTGTCTTCAATAGAGCTCTCAACATTCCAATGTTCTAATATGGCCCTATAGCCCGCCTCAGTGGGCTATACTGGCCATTAAAGGCCTGCTCCAGCATTAAACGCCTGTGCCGAAGGCGAGGGCCTTTAACAAGTGTGCAGGACTTTAATGGCCGGTATAGCCCAGCTATGGAGGGCTATAAGGCTATTAGGACATTCTGCCACTAGAGGGCAGAATGTTCTAACAAATAAAACAAAGGCCTCTCGAAGCCCGAGGAGGTTTCAATCCCCTCAGGTTCCGAGAGACCTTTGTAAAACAACATTGGAATGTTGCTTTGCGTGCTTCTACCGGCCCGTAGAAGCTCGGAGCACTCCATTGTATTCAATGGCGTGCTCCACATTCCAATGTTCTAATAAAGATTATTAGCTCACTGCCGAGAGCTGTACCAGTTGTTAGAAGCTGTCTACATGAGTTTTAAATGAAAGGCACTGAGAAGGGTCTATAACAAGATAGAGTGCATAAACACATTTGAATGGCACGAGGCAGAAGGGTTTTAAAGCTGTTTGAACATTTCACCGGCTGAGTGTCTAACAGAGTTAGAGGCCAAAGCCACAAGTGAGAACCTATATCAAGTTGGAGGGAATAAAACCAACTGAATGACCTGAGACTGAATGAATATAATACTAATAGATCATTTCACCAAGTGAAGGTAGATCGATGCAACTGAAACTGGGAGAAAAGAAAATGTGAACATTAAGATTTTGTAAGAGAAGGTCTATACTAACGCCGGGCAGCGAAGTCCGGTCCACCAACGGAGTTTGCGGAGTGTTGCCAACTCCGAGCTCCGTTGGGAATGCGGAGCTCAGGCAAAACTCCGACTCTGTGGTGGAGCAGAGTTGGCCCCTGCGCCACGACCCTAAAAAAAGGCGATGAGGAGGAGAGACCACGGCAAGGAAGAGGGCAGCCCAGAGACAACAGAGAACAGGTAGGTGAATGTTTTTTTCTTCTGTTTTAAATTGGGAGTGGGACTGGAGCGGTGTGGAGTACCACAGAATTGTGTTTTTAATTCTGTGGAACTCCACGTGTGCCACTCCACATACTCCACCCACCCTTAGTCTATACAGAATTGAATGGCCTTCTGCCACCATACTTCCAATGTTTTAATTTTGTTAAAACAAATTATTTATATAGACTGGTAAAACTAAAGACTCAAAAGCATAGGAGATATGTAAACCAAGTACAATACATGACACATTTCACAAATTCAGTTTCTGGTTGCCAACGCTAGTTTTCAATGTAATAACTAACAACGGCGTCTCATAAAAGTCAACTCTTTTTCAAAGGATATAATTAATCCTGTCCTATTTGCAAACAGAAATTTGTGCCTTGTTGGCTAACAGTGCTCAGAGTAATGTTCATCTTCTAAAAGAATGAGCTCCGTGAGCATAAATAATTCACAGGGAAAATAATAGTGTTTATAATCAACAGCTAAGTGGCACTTTTTTCATGGAGGAGGAAAGTAAACTACTGCAACGCTTTGAGACTTTAAATAATAGAGCTGTAGACATCTCTTCAGAGTGGATTATGCACAAAAAATACAGCATTCGGTGCTTTGACATCTGAGTGACATCTGAGGTGAATTAAAGAGAACAGAGACATAGAAATATATGACTGCCGTTACTCCCTGTGGTGTGGCCTTGGAGTATATTTTTTCGGTGTGCAAGTTGGAGAGTAGATTACAGGTCTGCCTGCATGCATGCACAGCAGCATTGCTCAAATGTAGATGTAATCCTTGGATATCAGAATTAATCCTGAATTAGAGGCTAAATAAATTCATGTGATTGTTTGATGGTTCCCATTGGAACCAAATGGTATTACTATGTTGAGCTAAGCGTAAGGTGGAAGATTTTGTTGATCAGTTGCAACTGGGTTCTACATGATTTATTTGCAGCACATAGGTTTTTGAACCTTGGGGGTGTGGTTAAAAAACGTAATCTTCTTTAGGCACCCAGCCCATATTTCTGGGAAAGTAACACCGCGTAGCAAGTCGCCATGCTGTGCTGCGCTGAGTTACAGGGAAAGGGCAGGAATGCGCCGTATTTAAAGCAATATGGCGCATTCCTCTCCTTTCCCTTGTGTTGGCACACAATGGGCAGACTAGTACCAACGCAGGGAGGTGTTGCATGCAGGATTGGTTTTGTGAAGGAAGGGGCACCTTCCTGCACAAAAACAATCCTGAGATGATTTTTCCTCTTTCTAGGTGTGCTCAGAATGCAGCACACCTAGAAAGAGGAAACAAGATGGAGCAATAAAAATATTTCTCCTCGTTACGCCTCTCCTGGGAAGGCCTATCTTTTTGATGCATTCCGAGGTATTCCTGTTCTTGTAAATCTGGTAATGTGTCAAAATTCATGGATGTTGCATGGGAATACTCACACAACACCCATGCAAATGCCTCCCTGGCACAGAGGAATGCAACGCAATAATATGAGCTGCGTCACATTATTCGAGATATATGAAGACGCGCATGGCCACGCAAAGTGGCCTTGTGTGGCTTCATTTATCTAATTTTTCATTTGCGTCTCTATTGCACCACGTTGTGTGGTGCAAAGGCGACACAAAAGAGCTTATAAATATGCCCCCCAATTCAACTTAAAGTGCATAAAAACACAGCTGTCAATGTAATTCCACAGATTTCCATTTGCAAGATCTTGGGTTGAGGAAGTTTGGATCATCAGGTAGAATGGAAAATCTGTGCTAGAATAAGGAGTTGTGAACTTAAATGTGTTGGCATTCACAACCACTCCCTACATGTTTAACTTTATTTCCACATAGAAACAGATGGCAAAAATGACTTGAGTAGATGAATAAATGGAATGTATGACGTTACTACGCATACCATTACAACGTGCGTATTACTATGCTAGTATGCCTACAATGACCTACCATTACAACGCATTCTTTTACCACTCATGCCTTTACCACGCATGCCATTACAATGCAAAGGCATGCGTGCTAAAGGCATACACTTGGTAAGAGTATGTAAGGTAAGTAACACCACCCTGTCCTACACTAAATCAGTATGCCTGCATGACCCCCCAGCCCTTCTCCTTTCCTAAACCCCTACCCCTAAACAACCCCTCGACCCCAATCCTTTCCCTACCGTAAACCCTAAATCTCTACCCCTGCACGACCCTGACACCCAATCGTTTCCCTACCCTAAACCCAAAATCACTACACCTGCATGACCCCCCCAACCCCCAGTCCTCTCCCTAACCTAAACCCTAAAACATTACCCCTGCATGACGCTCCCCACCCCAAGTCCTCTCCCTACCCTAAACTCTAAAACACTACCCCTGCACGACCCTCCTCCCTACCCCCAGTCCTCTCCCTACCCTAAAACACTATCCTGCATGGCCCTCTTTTACCCTAAATTATTAACCCCCACCCCA
The DNA here is from genome assembly GCF_964204655.1 of Triturus cristatus. Taxonomy (NCBI): domain Eukaryota; kingdom Metazoa; phylum Chordata; class Amphibia; order Caudata; family Salamandridae; genus Triturus; species Triturus cristatus. The sequence goes on from NC_140588.1 coordinate 116,905,645, forward strand.
GGCCCAATCCCACTGACCTCTCTCTCCTCGTGGTTCCTGCGGTCTGAGGGGCAGTGCACGTCATTGTGAAGAAACAGAAGAGCCTCTGTTACCTCACAAAAACGTGGATTATCTATAATTTTTACAACAAATGTGCTTTTACCATACATACCTTTACAATGAAATTAGTTGTAAAGGCATGCATGGTAAAAGCACATGAGTTGTAAAAAAGATGCATTGTAAAGACTACGCGTTGTTACAACGCATACGTGGTAACGCTTCGTTGAAATGGCACGCGGGGTAACAGCTGCGATGTAAAGGCTGTTACCCAGATAAATGTGGTGTAAAAGTTTTCCAAAAGCTCCTTGTTGGGTCAGGCTGTATATTGTAAATGGTCATGTACCCTTCCGATGAGTACCCCGCTGTGTATAAAACTGGTATTCTGACTTTTATTTTCGCCCGAACATCATGCTAACCTAGTATGTATGCAGAGACCTAGGCTTATCCATGGCAATGTGAGGTCCAGGACCTGTCTTGTGACCGAGGGGGTGCACTAGCATACCCACCTCATTGTCAGTGTACTCCTGTCCATGCCCTAGGTGTATCACATTATGAGGTGTGGGCAGTGTACCGTGTTTTGTGAATTTGTAGTGTGACCAGACCTTTTTCTTTGTGTCTGTGAGAGCATGGTCTTCTGACCCCTCTCGTATAAAGTTCTGCTGTTAAGTGGAACCCAGACTCTTGTGCCTACATTCCATGTGCATGTCAAGTCCATGTGTGTGTGTGTGTGTGTGTGGTGTGGTGCATGTGTAGCACATGTATGGTAGTAGGAGTCTATGTGTGTGTTTGTGTCCCAGGTTTAGCATGAAAGAAGATGGACAGCTTTCCCAGAGAGTGGAAGTGTATTGCCTGCATTCCTGCAGCTGGAGGGAGGGGGAGTAGCAGACACTGAAGTGAGGAGGATGAATACAGGGAGGAAAAGGAGACTGATTATGGCACTTGAAAGAGAACCAATGAAAACTGGTGTTGAAAATGGTGCTATCCACATTTCAGTTCTAGAAAATGTGCATAGACGGGAAATCCGAACAACCTCACTTTATTTTCAATCAAAGTTTTGAATGATCAACGATACGATTACTCCACAAAGTACTCCAAAGACAGCTGGGTGATAAGGACTGGTGAATGCTTGGCAACCAGCCTCCAACACATGAGAAGGAATCACCTGAAGTCTGCAATTTATGCTGTGAGAGCCGAGGTTCTCCAAAGAAGTCTGCCTGCCTGCCTACTAAGTGAGGAAAGGAGAGTGCCTGAAATTGCAGGTGGCGACACTGTCCAGGAGGAGAAGCGCAGCATGTTTCTGGTGTGACGAACTACTTTAGGAAGTAGACTACTCTAGAGAGTTGCCATAACCAACCTTTGTTGTGAGGGAATATCTCTGTCTCTCTGCTCTATCCCTGTTTCTAATTGCACTAAGACTTTACAAGCACAAATACCATTGTATCTCCTGACTGCTGCTGGAGTATACAAGCTGGCGCTGCCTCTGCCAATCGTAGAGAAGATGAGTCATGTACCCACTGAAGATGAGCCTAAAATTCTGTAACTGCAGAAGACCCATCATAGCTAATGAATCGGCCCAGATGCTGAAACTCCCTTGCACATGTACCTGTCTACCCTCAGTCAGAATTTCCATAACTGCCAAAGACATTATGCCACTGCTCAAACGTGGCTTGCTAATCTCATCCAGTGATTCCTTTAATAAAGAGACGCTGTGGCTAAGGTCCCTGAAGCGAAGAGCTGCCACTGCCAAGGATAAGGACACAGGCTGGGTCCACTGTACCACACAATCTGCAACACTAGCAAGCCAGAAGAAGCAGGGCTTAGCCTGCAAACAAAATGAGGGACTAAACATGTGGCAAGGAATCTGGCGCCAAGACTTCAAACTTCTTTCAAGAGTTAGTATTTGGGATGAGAACTGCTGAACTGAGTTGTCGATGTAACCAGTAGCGATAAAAATTGTATATTTTATTATTAACCATACTTCATAACTGTTGGACCTGACCGTTTTTCCCTTTTTGGAGGGTCTTCCCAGACAGTTGCCTTCTGTTGATAAACTAATTTTTGTTGCCATTAGGACTCTGCAACTTTTCCCAGCTAACCAGTGGTTAAGGGCCTTTGCTCTCTCCCGAAAACATGGTACGATTAGCATCTACCTGATTGCTACATTTAATTTACCACTAAGTCCCTTGTAAATAGTACTGAATGTACCCTGGGCCTGTAATTTAAATGCTACTTGTGGACCTGCTGCAGCCATAGTGCCACCTACTGGAGTAGCCCTTTAGAAACTTGTCTCAGGTCTGCCAATGTAGCGTTTAATGCAGTCTTAAACTGTCATGTCGACACAGCAAAATAAGCGTTTTGCCCTGCCTAAATCTTCGTTTTTAATACTTATTAGCCACCCCTACGGTAGGCCTTAAAGGCTCATAGGGCAGGGCGCATATTACTTCAAAAGGCTGTCTCAGCAATCCCACAAAGGAACCAGACATTAGTCATTGCAGACTTCTTAGAGCCCTGACAGTAGGATGGAAGAACATTTCAGACCCTGAGGTGGGAGTAGTGTCAGAAATCACTGTACGCCAAAGTCTCACTGCAGGTATAAATATTGGAACTCCGGAGTCACTCATCAGTACACTCTCGAATATGTGGAAATTACAGAATAAGGACTGCCCTGCTCCTCTAAAGATTGCCGTGCTGCTTTAGGTCTGCCTTGCTCCCAAAACAACCACCCTGCTACCAGAGGACTGCCCTGTTGCTTGAGGACAGACTTATCCCCCAGTGGGCTGACCTGCTGTTTGAGACTGCCCTTCTCTCTAAGAAGGAAGACTTGACAAGCTCCCTTTATCCCAGGCCAACCTGAGTGACCCCAAGGATCAGCTGGCTGACCTCCTGTCTGAGCTACAGGGACCCAATAAACCCCAGAGGCCTCTCTGCAACTGCCATGCTGACCTGCTTCACTGGACCTGCCTGGCCCTGCAACTGGGCCTGCCAGAGCCCTGTAGGCCACTGCTGGAGTGGACTTCCGAACCCTAAGATATGTCTCCATAGATCCTGGACTCTTGGCTGGCTTTGGTTGAGCTCCTCCTGTGAAAGAACGTGAAATCCTGAGGTTTTAGATTCTTTATGACCGTGAACGGGCCCATTCGCACCAAGACGCTGCTGTCCACAAAGACTGCCAACACAAAGCTTCAGTGGAACCAACGTTTTGTGCTACAGTGTAGGCCAGCGACAAATGGCAATTCCAGGTTTGCACTTGACGTTACAGCAACAACAGCCCGTGATGACTGTACTTGACACCCGGCCTGCTCTTCGTGCTGCTGTGACGACCATCCTCAATACTCTCCCTTCTCCTTTTAGCTTTCTCCACTGCAAATAGAACTCTTCTACCAGACTTTAAGAAGGTACCCTTTTCAATGGGATTAACCTGGTCCCTGTATTTAGCCTGCAGTCAATCGCAGTCGTGCTGAACTTCTGACTTTCCCTCGGTCGCAACAACCAGAAGATTGCGATTGACTTTTTGTGATTTTAGTTGCTACATCTACCCAAGCTTCTGAAACTGCATATCTCCTTTTCTACTGATTGGATTTTTATAGTTCTGGTATAATTGTGATTATTATAATTATTATAATTGTCTCTATATTTATGAATGTGGTTTGATATTTTACTTGTGTTGTGTTTTCACTATATTACTGTTTGTGTGCTGCATACATACTTTTCACAGGTCCTTCTAAGCCTGGGTGCTTTTGTGCCAAAGTACCAGGGGGTTAAGTAACTCCCCCTCCCCCAACCAATAACCTGATTTCTTACAATAACTCCTCTTGCAGTGTACCGGGGACTTTAAGAATTAGAGCAGAGGGAGAGATTTGGGGGACCTGGTGTAGTTTGGTGCTTACTTGGAATCTTAACCAGGATCATTCAACTGAATTGTGTAGTGCATGTGATTAATGTATTTAGTTTTACATAGAAGATAAGAATGGGGCTCGACATTAAGCTACTTTGTCTATTGATTGACTGTTCAATTCTGGGCTCTTGTCCCCAAAACTACCTACCTGAGAAGACTGTGACTGCTCGACCTCGCTACTCTGAGAATTAAGGGCGGACAGTGTAGTACTTGACTCAGTTGTACCATTGTCCAATATACCATAAGATATCAGTGGCAAATTAGCTCATTCACCCTAGTTCTGGCCCAGTGCCCTTTGGCCTCCTGTCTGCCCTTTGGCCCCCTGAATGGGACATAATGCCCTCATTCCTGAGAGGGTGTGGTAAAAGGATTTATTCTTTCCCAGAGAGAAAAACATTTTCACTGTGGAGAAAAAAAACTGCAAAAAGAAAAATGCACACTTCCTTAGCAATTGCTCCAGCAGACTTTTTGTCTGAAGGACAGTTTGAAACTGAAATGGCAGATGAGAAGTACAAATGGAAATACATTATTTATGTAGATTTCTAAGCACAGTCCTTATTATTTTCGTGAATCCTCTGAACATAGGAAATGTAAGCAAATAGCAGATTTGTGAATTGGACCCTGCTTGTTTCGCAGACAAAACAAGGTAAGGTCGACTGGTTAAAATTAATTATTAGCTGAAACCCCAGCAGACACCAATCACCTGTTGAAAGATTCAACTGGAATTAAGTGTAATTTTTTGATTGTTTATAAAATGTGCAAAAACCCCTACACTAGAAACAGAACTTTGCTTTAAACATCATTCAAGGTGACTTGCAATTTGAACCACAACACTCCCTGGAAAATAACAAAATGGGAGATGCAGTTTATTAACCCCTTGCACGCTCATGACGGAGCCGCTCCGTCATGAGCCACGGTTGCCGTGTGCTCATGACGGAACGGTTCCGTCATGTCACGGCCGTTGGCGGCCGCTCCGCCTACGCGGCGCTGTTTCCCCGCCTGTGCGGGGGGACAACACAAATGGGCGGAGTCATGATGGAACCGTTCCGTCATGAGCACAGCTCAACCGTGGCTCATGACGGAGCGGCTCCGTCATGAGCAGAGCGCCACCGCGCTGCCCCCCCGCACCCCCCAGCGCTGCGGCGGAATTCCCGCCGCAGCGAAAGGGTTAATAATAATAATAATAATAATAATAATAATAATAATAATAATAATAATAATAATAATGTGTTTCTTACCAACTTCAGACATCTCTGGCACAGTGGCAACAAAGGGGCCGTCCGAAAATTCCGGGGCATTGTCATTAATATCCTGAACCTTGATGATGAATTCGGACTCTGGTTCAAGAGGCAGGTTTTTCCGCCTATCAATGGCCTGTGCGTGGAGGACATAGTGCGCTTTCTGCTCTCTGTCTAGACTTGTGGTTGCATGAATATCCCCTGTGACGTCGTCAATGAGAAATATGCTCCCAGCTCCTTCTCCGGTAAGGATGTACTTGACAGACCCATCTCCTTTATCGGAATTCGAGTGCAGCTGTAGGAAATAAAACAGATATAGGAAATCATCAGCATACGTGACATGCCATATGACGTAATCTTATGTACACATTCTATCCTTTATAGATACAGCATTGATTAATACATATTTTACCAAATCTTTGCTTCCTCTAATGGGGGCAATTGTTTAATGAACCCATAATTTGAGTAGTCTTTCACATGAGGGATCACTTTCCACAAAATTGTGAAAGTAAAACGTTGATGCATGAAGTGCATTTTAAACCCTACCAGTGATATTTTAAAAAGATCCACAATGAATGTAATTAAAAAAAAAAATGTAAACAAATCTGATAATGTGCTGCAAAAGTTAAGAGAAAGTGTGAGGGGGGCTCCTACCCCCCCACACTGCCCCAGGGACCCCCACCTCCCCGGGGCACTCTTCATTAAAATACGGGGGCTCTTTAGTGGACCCCCGGCCCAGGGGACCACCACCTCCCTGGGGCTTTAAGCTTGATGGGGGGGGCAGCGCTGCCCCCCTCCTGGAGCCCTCCTTGGCCCTGGGGACTGCCACCCCCCAGGGCCGGCCACAGCAATGTCCCAGGGTGCCCACCCCCAGGACATTGCAGTTTGCCATGGCAGGGCAGGAGCACGGTTCCCGCCCTGCCATAGCAAACACTCCTGCTTTGTGGGAGAAAGAGCAGGAAAACTGCTCTCACTTCCACAAAGCAAAGCAGAATTGCTTTTGGGCAAAGGGAGCTGCATGTCAGCAGCTCCCTTTGCCCAAAAGCAATACCGGCTCACAGGAGGCGGGGAGCCGTCTGGGACCACGGGGGCATTGGGGATTCCCCCACAGTAGAGCCTTAAACAAGATTATTTTCCTGATAAGAAGCCAGTGAAAAGCGCGCAGATAAGAGGACATACGCGATTTAGCCTATTCAGAAGAAAATGGACTGACGCATTTTGGACCACCTGAAGCCTATCCAACGTGTGTTCCAGCAAACCAACATAGAGCGCATTACCATTGTGCAACTTCGAGGTTATCAGGGCCAGAAGAACTGTTTTTTTTTTTTTGCAATTAACAACAGATAGTGTAGGAACTATTTAGGGACCACAGTATACCACAGCAGGTACCTAACACTGACTTAATTTTTGCCTTAAAGGACAGACTATCATCGAATTTTGCCCCAAAGCTCTTAACTATGCCTCTCTTGGGACCTGGGGGTGTATCCTCGGGTGAAACAGTCTGCCAGGTTTCTGGTGAAGTATTGCCAAAAAAAGAATTTCTGTTTTGGCAGCATTAAACTTGAGCTGGTGAACGGCCATCCAATGTAATGACTGCAGTTAGGCAGGTTTTAATCAGCATCTCTAAAATCTCTTCTCCCTTGCCACATGAGAACAACAGCTGAGTATCATCAGCGTAGGATTTAACTTTAGCAGCAAGGACTTCTGCTATTTGAGCAAGAGGAGTGAGATATGTATTAAATAAAGTTGGCCTCAAAGCCAAGCTTTAGGGAACTCCCACTGAAGACTCAAGGGGTTTCGAGGCGAAAGGAGGAGTCTATACCTGGCAGACTTCTGCCCTCTAAAAAGAAGGTGAGCCAGTCCAAGACTTGACCCACCATACCAATGGACTGAAGGTGCGGCAGAAACCTGGAGCGGGGGACCGTATCAAAGGCTGCTGATAGGTCTAACAAGATCGGCACCGCCTTTCCCCAGCATCTAAAATGCCTTTAATGTATTCCGTTACCTCCATTTCATGACAACAGTCTCACATTACGCAGACACCAACACGAGCTACATTTTGCCTTTGACTTAAAAAAATACATTTACAACCTACTTGTCATTCAAAGTTGAAAGTATTTTTCATCTCCTCAGGAACATTATTAATTGAAAGATACATGTTCACTTTTGCCATAAGTGGTCTGCCTTGCTGCATATTCTTCTGAGACTAATGTATAGCACATTTAAATACTAAAGAAATACTTGGGAATAGGCTAAAAATAAAATCAAGTAATGAATGCTCTTTAGAGCTCTTTGCAGCAAATGCATTAATAGTTTTTTCAGGTTTTACTTTCCCCTTGTAAATGAAAGTGTGAATATTTAAAATGTCAATTATTTATTTTCGTCTTGTGCCTCTGACTGGAATCGACTTCTGCTCCGTGGCAGCATGCCAGATGTCTGTGTTAATTTATGTGCTTACATCACACAACAAGACAACATTAAATATTAAATCACAGGAATAGTAAAACAATTTAGAAGCAGATACGTCATTGGCAGTTTCAGATGCCCCATTAATGTCTTGTAATAACATTCCTTCTGGCTGTCTTAGCAGGTCTGGTTGAAAAAATGTGAAGAGGCTAAATCAGCATGCAGCAAAACCTCAATTACTCTTTTCAGTGAAATTCATATAATTTGAGAGATGTAGTGCTTCTTAGCGGCCACTTATTAGGGCTCTCGATAATTCCCAATTGACAGTTCGCTGGATACTTACACGCATGCAAGAATTTCCTTAGAAGCAGTGGCCCATGGCCACAAACATCTTTCAGGTATAACCATTATGGCGTGTCTTTTTGAGAGCATTATTGATATATAAAAAAAACCAGAAGACATTCCCAGTATTTCGACACTCTTTGGTAACTGTACACCGCAGTACTGAGTTCCAAGAAACATACCGCTATAAAGATTTATGAAAATGTTGTCAACAGAATGAAAACAAGATATGTTGGCTTCTTGGGAAACAATTGCATGTAACATTCCAAAGGATTCTGGCTGTCTCACTGCAGCAAAGTCCGAACAGTTTCATTTCGAATACATCAATGGTGTTTACCAAAAATCTGAATTTGAACCACTGACGGGTATAGAAAACAGTATACCCAAGTTATGTTACATGGTATCCATAGTTGTCAAAGCCATATCAATGAGGAATAGATTAATTTGGTAACGTATGACTTGGAGTAGAACGGTAAGAGTAAATTCACCAGCATATTACCTTTCTGTTTCATCCTGCCAATGGCATAAATACTAATTTAAGTACTAAAGATACTGGGTAGTTTAATGGCGGGACCCAGGGCCAGCTTTAGGATAGTGCGACTGGTGCGGCCGCACTGGGCGCTGACCTGTGGAGGGGGCGCTGAACTCATGAGGGAGCACTGTGTTTAGCAATAACATGATTGGAGAGATGAGGGGTCCTTTTGCCCGGTGGTAGTGAGAGAATCTGAGGAGGCAATCATGGGACGTGGGGGCGCCAAAAATGATTGTCGCACTCGGCACCACCAGCCCTGTCATCAAATCCACCAAGATGCATATGAATGCCCTCCACAAATGGTGATGAATCAGCCATGCAATCCAGAGTGAATGATCAGCCACCTTGTCCTGCTGATTTACCTCTGTGAAAGACCACCAGAAAAATCTTTGATGGAAAGTTACATATAATATAGTTTGTCATGATACTGCCGAATACTTTTAAATATTCTAACTTTAATAGGTGTCGACATACTGATGGATTGTCTGCTGGACATTTTTATGGCAACAAGCTTTTTTACCCAGAATACAACCCCTATGTAGAGAAACCTCCATCCCTCAGGTCGTAAACTCTAAATATTGCCCCTTCAGCATGAGAAAAGTATTAATAATACCAAACACTCTTCTTTTCCATGCCTCCATCTTCCAAGAGTGTGGAGATTTAACTAGTGCACAAAATGAAAGGGGGCATAGGTGCTGGGAAAGAGACCACATCTGTTGAAAGTGGGAGGCAGAGACAGGGGAGTAACTTGTTGGTGTCACATTCTACTGCCCATGAGGTGGTTGATTGGATCTATGACCCCCACATTTTCTGCATATTTATGTGTTAACAGATGTGGGCTTATCTTTGTGCATCTGTGCATCTGTGCATGTGTGTCTGTGTGAGTATGTCTGTGGTGGGTTATGTGAGGGGTTTGTCTGGGTTCGCAGAGTTTTGTGCTACAGGGTGAGTGGCCACACTCACTGGTGGACATCACATCATCAAGGAAAGGCAGTGCTGAATTACCCACGAGAGATGTGTGTGCCATTGGGATCCTCTGAAGGTAGATGCACCCCTTTAGACAGAGAATTCTCCACCATCATAACTCAAGTGCTGTTTTGCGCATTTTCTTTGTGATTGAAGCAACTCTGCCACAAAGGTGGACAGAAAATATGTCAGCCAAACTTTAGATCTGACTCTTAATCTACAGTTTATTGACAGTTGTGTAACATTAAGCATGGACTGCAGTGTATATGTCATGCACTTCGCCATTTACCAGCACTGTACCACAGACATACTCTAGAGCAGTGATACTCAAAGTACGGCCCGGGGGCCGCATGCAGCCCTCCTGACCTTTACGTGCGGCCCCCTGGGCAGCAGCAGCACTGAGCTGCTATTTACTCAACTCCGCACTAACATGGAAAAAATGTTAAATATACAGCAAGCACTTATTTAAAGCTTAATTGCATTTAGGGAAAGGAAGTAACGTGGCCCTTAACTATAGGAACACCTTAATTTTTAAAGACAGCCACTAGATACATGCTTTGCTTCCACAACTCCCACTCTACAACCCCCGCTGGCATCAGTGCGGCCCTCGGTCACACCATAGACAAAACTTTGCGGCCCCCAGGAATATATTTGTGAGTACCCATGCTCTAGAGGGTGTGGGTCGATATGAGTACAGCTTGTGTGAAAACGTCACATTTTCGCTAGGGGACACTCTGGGAGCTGCAACATCGTTTTATTAAAAGCATACTAAAATGATGTTTTTCAATGGTTCATGTGGAGTGCGCCAACAACAGCTGATGAGCGCAGGCATGAAATTTCACAAAAGTAATGTGCAGTGTGGCTGATTCTGCACTGAACTGAATATTCCTGGAGATCATTTCATCAAGCATCAGCTCTATTACGCTAGTGAGGGATTGTTCTAGAAAGTATGTACACTGGTAAAGATACTTTTCACATCTAATAACAGTTTTTATTCTTCTCAAGCAGATTCGAGTGTGACTTTGCTGATGCTGAAAAGTTGCAAATTGATTGTGATAATTTGTTCAGACTATTTATATATATTTTTTCTATGAGAAACCATAAGTGCGATTAAAAAAGGAGAAATGCAAACACCTTCATACAGAATACTCGAAACGACCGTTAATGTACATGCCAGTTTAATTTCTGACTGTCCTCTAAGATAGAATACTCCCAGAAACACGAGGTTTAGAACAATTTTCCTTGAAATGCTACCTCCTTCATTTGGAAAAGCTGTACAACAGTAGGAACTGCATTTGAAAGGTTGCATAGATTCTGCTCATGTCCTCATTTGGGTTTCTGTGTTACTGTATTTTTTATTTTATTTATATTTTGATTGAGCAGTTCATATTCATTACATTGAATGATTTGACAAGAAACAGAGAACGATCAATATATTGATACACTTATAAGACTACATAGATTAATATACAATAAGTGATATCACAAGGTAATATATTTTCAATATAACTTGCAAACAAAAAGTGCTACGTGCAATTTAAAGTGCTGCTATAGAATGCCCCAAAACAATCAGTTCTTACTATAAGCACACATTATATTTTACACATACCACTACTGTATGCAAAATCGGATCTCATCTCTCTACTTCTATACTTTCTGGTCTATTTAAAAGGCTGCAGCATTTGTTCTTTGTTTATCATATAGCTTATTACCCTTCACCGCCAGGATTAAAAAAATCAAACTGTTCTCTACCATAAATATCTAAACATTTAGATAGGCACCCCGCTCGCCTAGCATAGGCCTCCTAAAAAATCTTAGGGCCCGATTATTAGTTGGCGGTCCGATGGACCACCAAACCTATGGTGGCAGTGCTACCGCTGCACCGACCGCTCTACTACAAGTTGGGGGGGCGGGGGGGGGGGGGGGCAGTTGGACCGCCATGGGACCACTGCTACCGCCCGGGATTTACAATCAATCTGCCGCTCCGACACCGCCAAGCGTATTAGGAGTTTCCTCACTTTAACAGATTTCATGGCAATAAGCTCACCATGAAAACTGTGGTGGTGAGGAAACCTTGTTGCCATAGACTTGTATCCCAATTCTTTGGTGATTGAACAGCCAGTTGAATGATTGATTTTAATCAACAGTTCATCAACTTAAGCACTCTCAATGTTGTTCCGCATGGCCCACTACTAGTTCCCTAAGCCTCTTAAATTACTTTTATATAGCAGGCGGTGCATCAGCAATATCGTCTCAGGGATTACAGAAGTATAGGTTGAAGAATGAAATCTAATAATCTGTTGTCCACTAAATATCAGACCTCTGGCTTCTGCTCCTAGGCATAGGTTTATTTCGTCCCACTTTAGGCATCTTTCACTATTGTACAAGTTACCAAATCTGGTGAACCCTTTACGGTTCCAGCGTTCCAAAATCGCATTAGGGATATTAATGCCAAACGATTAACAGTCTTCTAATAGAGTAAAACTATGGCTAGTTTTGACTTCCCAAACCTGGAAAAGATCTCTCATAATATATTCCAGTTCATGTAATGACTTATACCTAGTTCTTTTCAGAAGTTTGGGTATTTTTTATTTTAAAAAGACGACAATTCAATCTCTGATTCTTTGTCCATCAGTATCAAAATAAAGTTGTAGAATATTCCAGTATTAGTAATAGTTTGAGCTATATTATCCAAAACTGCAGTGTTGTAGTATGTTTGCAAAGAGGTAAAGCTAGCATCCCTTGCGATTTATCTTACTGCAATACTGCTATTTTTGTCCTGGGCTTTCAATATTACAAATGAATTTAAGAAACAGTTGACCGAGTTCTTTAAAGTATTAAATGTAATGGGGAGTGTAGTGAACAGTAAAAGTGCTAATGGTAGATTCAACATCTTTATCAAGGCCCCTCTTCCAATAATGGATAGAGTGATACATTTTCAGATAATCAACAATGTTTTAATTTTATGAAAGGTCACCTTGTAATTTAAATCAAATAGTTGAGAATAGTCATGCATTGCAAAGATGACTAAATATCTGATATGCCATTGAGGTGAATATTGAGACTGAAGTTCCTGGGGAAGATCATTTGAAGATGTACAGTAGTATTTTTGCTTTTGTTTGATTGACTCTATAACCTCCGACTCCAGGAAATTCTGCAATTGTATCTAGAATGATCTGAATATTTGCTGCATTGGATGGAAGATATAAAATATTATCATTAGCAAAAAGCTTTTTTTTGGCATCCCAATTATTGGAGGAATAATTGTAGAATTGCAATGGATATTAATTGCTATTGGCTTAATAAATATTGTAAACAGCACAATGGACGGGGGCATCCCTGAAACAAACGCTGGTTTATTTTAATCTTTGATGCTGCCTTCACATTTATAATCACTTTGGCTGTTGCCCCTTGATAGAGATTCCATAATATTGCTAAAAATTGATGTGGCAATCCAAATTTTCTTAGGATGAAAAATAATGAGTTCTAATTAACTAGGTCAAATGCTTTCTCTACATCCATCATAATAATTGTGGCCTTCGTTTTATTACCTGAAAAATAATCAATTGCTTGGGTTAAATAGGTAGTATTAACTAAAATGTGTCTACCTGGTTCAAATCCCCACTGATCTCTATGTATTAGCTCATTGGCTACTGGTATAATACGAGAGGCCCAAATTTTCATGAACAAATAATTGTTGGAGTTTGAAAGCTATTTGGTCAATAGGTGTTGACATTAGTAGCACTCTTATCGTTTTTAGGTAAACTTACAATTATTGACTCCTTAAAAGATTGAAGAATAGTTGTCCGGTTCTAAACTGTTTGGATATTTTTAGTAGGACTGGTACTAATTGTTTAGAAAAAACCTTAAGAACTTCAATAGGAATGCCATCTCCACCACAATCCTTACCATTTGACATATTTTGCAGAGCAGAAGAGACTTTGGAAACCTGGATCTCTTCCAAAATTATTCCCTTGCTGCCTGTGGTAGTGTGACATAATTAAAAAACTGCCCTAACCTATATCTGGGAACCTCTTCGTTTTTTTCCTAAACATTTTGATAATGTCAGAAACGACCTCAGTAATCTTGTTACTTTTATCCAATAAGGAATGAGTCTCTGGATCTTCAATTTTGTCTACTGTCTGCTTGTATTTCCGTAACCTGGTAGACCAAGCAAGAAACTTGCCAATCTGTAGACTCTCCTCATAGATTTTTTGTTGATAGGCCTGATGGCTACCTATTCCTTAGGTTAAAAAAAAATGCACAAATCTTGATTAGCTGTAGCTAGCTCTTGTTTCTTTGCTTCTGGATTATCTGTAGGCATTTGTATGTTAGTTGTGCTATCTAAAGCACTCTGTAACATACACACTCGTGTGTTGTGCTCCTAAGGTAGGCAGCCTTAAATGCCTCACATATTATCATACCATCTGTGGTTAACCGGAAAAAACTATTCTAGAAATTATCTTGTTTTAGCCATCCAAATGGCGACTGAAAGTAGTGTTAGGTTAAATTGCTATCTAAGTCAATCCTTTATCTCAGCTCTTAAATGAATTTGAATATAGATAGCAGGATGGTTGGAGAAAGCATTTGCCTTAATACTAGGCATTTGACACTGAATTGACCATGTAGCAAGAAAGAAATCAACACGAGATGCTGAGGAGAATTGTGATGAATAGCATGTATACTCCTTAAACAAGGGACACTCCAAACGCCTTGGCTCTACTAAACCAAAGTCATTCTTTAATGCATTAAGTAAACTGAGTATACAAGGTTTTAATTGTTTATTTTACCTGTTTGATGTGTCTAGACTAAGGTTCTGTGTAAAGTTAAGGTCTCCCCCCAGAGTATTGGAAGACTGCTGTCATTGCCATATTATGTATTTGGATTAATGGCATCAATATTCTGAATGACCGGCACATATTAGTTAACTAAATTCAAAACGTTTTCTTTAATTGCCCATTTTACCCATAACCAACGTCCTTTCCCATCCCTAAAAACCTCACAGATTTGACAGTCGACTGCATTGTCTAAAAGAATAGCTACTCCTCATATGGCTGACCATACCGAGGCGTAAAAGGAGTGTGAATATCTTTTGGGACTAAAGGGTTTTTATTGGTTATCTTTAAGATGGGTTTCTTGCAGGAAGATCACTTCTGGTTTGAATACGGTTGGCCAATTCAGCATCGCACATTCTTTTCGCTTGTTGAGTAGCCCATTTACATTACAGGAAATTATGGGTTTTTTTGCATCATGGGGCAAATAGGTCAATTACATCAACATTCCGTGGTTCCCCTTCTCGCCTTCTACCACTTCGATATTGACCCTTTTCTTTTATACAGATATAGCTCATCAAACTCTCAGCAAACTTAATCATAAACCTCTTGGTTATTCATCTGCTCATTTGTCTGCTGCTGGTGCGCAACCCTGACCCTTCCTCCCCCCATCCACTGCTACCCCACCCTTGCTCCATCTGAAGAGGAGTGCCCATAGCCCTCTCCTTTAGTCCACCATGTTGACAATGTGGCCCTGACTTGGCACCTAGGCATACTCTTATGCCTCATCCCTTCTACAGTGTCCTGCTAATGAGACACTGAGCTCTTCCACATACATACAACGGGCCCGATTCACAGAACCAACTTAAGACAAAATCCTAAACTTACTACCATTTTGGTATTCACAGAAGGCACTTACTCATTTTGGTATTCACAGAAGGCACTTTCTCATTTCGGTATTCACAGAAGTTAGGAGTCCTAACTTTAGGACTCCTAAATGCATTCTGTGAATACCGAAAGTCTTAAAGTTAGGATTTTTCTCAGTTTAGGAGTAGTAAAGTTAGGACTCCTAACTTTAGGACTCCTAAATGCATTCTGTGAATACAGAAAGTCTTAAAGTTAGGATTTTTCTCAGTTTAGGAGTAGTAAAGTTAGACTTTACTACTCCTAAACTGAGAAAAATCCTAACTTTAAGACTTTTGGTATTCACAGAATTCATTTAGGAGTCCTAAAGTTAGGAGTCCTAACTTTACTACTCCTAAACTGAGAAAAATCCTAACTTTAAGACTTTCGGTATTCACAGAAGGCATTTAGGAGTCCTAAAGTTAGGAGTCCTAACTTCTGTGAATACCGAAACGAGCAAGTGCCTTCTGTGAATACAAAAATTAGTAAGTGTCTTCTGTGAATACCAAAATGGTAGTAAGTTTAGGATTAATTTAGGATTTTGTCTTAAGACAGACTTAAGATAGACTTAAGACAGACTTAAGACAGACTTAAGACAAACTTAAGACAGACTTAAGACAGACTTAAGACAAACTTAAGACAGACTTAAGACAGACTTAAGTTAGGATTTTGTCTTAAGTTTGTCTTAAGTCTGTCTTAAGTTTGTCTTAAGTCTGTCTTAAGTTTGTCTTAAGTCTGTCTTAAGTCTGTCTTAAGACTTAAGACAAAATCCTAACTTCTGTGAATACCAAAAGTAGTAAGTTTAGGATTTTGTCGTAAGTTAGTTCTGTGAATCGGCCCCATGGGCTATTGGTAGTGTGCCTTGCCTTGGAGGAAGTTTTGAAATTTCTTATAAACTCCTTTGGTGTCTTAAGGATATATTTAGTTGTTCAGAACCAGTCAGGCCCCTTTAGGATGCCCTAAAATCACAAATTTGACCTCCTTGTATAGTTCTCTATTTTGTTTATCTTGATTTGAGAGCCCTGTAGTTTTTTGGGAGGACATCGATACCCTTGTCCCAGCTTAGAGAGCGGTCCTCTAAATCAGATACTCTCTGCATGGTTGTACAAAGGAACAACACAGGGAAATACATTGCATGCTTTAAATACGCATTTTTACCCCGCATGTTTTTACAATGCTCATGCTTTTACAACTCATGCCATTACCATGCATTTTTTAGATATATAAAAACAATTAATTTGTGGTAGAAGATCACTACACCTCCCAACTTACCTTAAATGCGTGGGAAAGGCATGCGTTGTAAAAACATACATGTGGTAAAAACATGCATTCCTAAAAAATGTGTGGTAAATGCACAATGCAGTAAAAACCTAATTCTAAAGGTTGTTTCCCCTCTGCTAGATCTCTTTAATTCACTCGGGAATCACTTGACTCATCTCCTCCATTTTATCCAGTCTATGATGGACCGATGTGATTTCCTGTACCTGCAAAACTTTACAGTCCTGAATTTCAAGAAGTTACTGGAACTGGTGCATTGTAGACACTCAGAACAGCTAGAGAGGCACCTTGTGAGAGTCCTTCAACCAATGGAGTACTTGAATTGCTTTAAGACTGTGGTACTCCTACAACCATTAGTTACCTCCTGTCTGGACTGGTTGCACAATACCTTCAATGTAAGTTCAAGCAGCGAACTTGGTGCATCTTGCAGTCTACCTAGTAGAGGTGGTGTGTCATTTGGTGCCGATTCAACTGAGGCAGAGTCTGGTAATGATATTGATCTCTCTAGTCTGGACTCCACTAGCCCTGCGATCATGCTCTCTATACCTGTTTTTTTTAATTTTTGCGCATATGAGATAGTCTCTGGGCTCTTTATCAGCATATTTAGCTTTTTCTGTGTCTTCTTGACAATCTTTTGAGGAATCATACTGACTGTCTACTTTGCCACCCTCTCTAATGTCCTCTTGGGGAGATTTACCATCTCAGAGTTGGCAGCAGGAGTATTTATATTTGCAACCGCAGTCATGGAAGGTACAGTATTGACTGAAGTGATTAGGAACACTTGGGAAGCTGACTTCATAATGCTGGCTAGTGAGTTGCCTCTATGTGAGGATGTCTTTTCTTTTTTGCGCTGCAAAAATACGTGCCTGTGCAGCGTGCCTTTTTGCTTTTTGATTGAGCAGTGTGGAACTCGTAACCAGAGCACCTGCTCCCCTCAGGTACATTTGCTGAATGCTCATCTCACCGAGCTACTTTTACCCCCTCAATAGCCCAGCAACTCAGATTATTTCATCTAGGGCAATGAACATAGAGGAGAAAAGAGGAGGGAGGATTGAAAGCCCAGCCAGTGGCCCTCAGCTGGGAAGGGGCAGGCGTACTGCATTGACTTCTTGACTTCCTTGTCTCCCTTACTTCACTGAGGCACCTCTCGGCTCTCCACTTCGTCCCCGCCATGCTGCATCCATGCTGGGTCTCTGTGGTTGGTAACTCTGAACAGGCCATTAGTCAGTGGCTGGATCGATATCATTCACCCCGCGTTAGCTCAATATCATCAGGCAGGGCCCAGCAGGCAGCTGAGCATGAGGCGCCAAGAATAAAAAAAAAATCCCTGTGGCTTTTTTCCGCTTTTGCACCGTGCTGCGATGGCATCCCCGGCCAGCATCCCCTGCCAGTGTTCTAGACCGGAAGCTCTGCCAGTCATGAGGGGGGAGAAGCCTCGAGAGTGCTCAACATTGAGTCATGTGGGCTGTTCCCTCGCTGCCTCCTCTGACTGCTTCTGGGTTACTAGCACTGCCACTGACTTTTACAGGTTGCAAAGCTGCTGCTCATGTCCCATTTGGGTTACTGGGTTACTGTAATTATAGTCTTTCGGCAGGGTCGGACTGACCCATAGGGCAATCAGGCAATGCCCGATGGGCTGATCTGAAAGATCAGTGTGAGGGCTATTTTTGTTAGAAGTTGTGGGCCAGATTTATGGCCAGCTGGTCCAGATTTCACTTTTGATATGCCTGATACTACTACTTTTTTAGCTATCTTGCTAATGGGGACCACTTTTATTTGGGTGTCAAGGCCTATTTTTTTGTCCCAGTCTCACCCTGTGTTTTGGTGTAAACAAACAATGCTTGTTGCTGCCCCTCTAACTATGCTGGCTCTATGCAGCTTCATATATGCATGTGCGAACAGCACCTACCACATGCTCAAATGATAACATCCAACAGAACATATGAGGCAAAATGTCTATCATAAATCCTGCAAGACCCAGACACACCAACATGGTCTAGATAAACCAAGGTGCAGGCCATTGCGATATGCAGGTGCATTCCTTGCTTCCGCCCATGAATACTCACTACATAAAACCTTTACAATTACACTTATAATACGTATTTCAGTAACATTGCTAGGCAGAAACATTGACACCCTTATGTGCACAACATGGCAGCTAAGACAAATAGTTGGTGAAGCACTGATATCTCAACACCACTCACCCCACACCAGCATATATCACAGAAGTGTTCAGATTCTGGAAACATAAACACACCACACCATCAACACAACATCTCATCATAACATTTTACATGGAAATTCATGATGTCTATAATATGATAATAAGCCTATGCAACAGAAAGTCTACAACCCAATTTAATGAAACTTGGCAAAGTCCTGTGGCACGCCCATCCATAATCAAAACACACTGGAATGATTTTTAGCAGGCTCAAGCTTAAATGACGTTGACATTAATGTACACAAAACATGACTAAACTAGACAATATTGTTAACTCTACACAACCAAACCACCATGCACAACTGATAGATGGAAATCTCATATTGTTGCAGAACAGACCCAAAACTTACCAAATGGCCTTTGTGTCATAGCAAATGTAAAAGGTGCTCTAAAAGCTGACGATAAAGCATTTAAACTAAGCTACTAGCCTGTTCTACTTTGGGAGTAGACATTGTCTCTAATTTATCTATTGAAAGAGCATGTGCAGACTCACAGACAAACTCTTGTGAATGGTGCTTTAATAAGGAGGGGGAGAGAAGGGATAGATGACTGGTCCCTGTTTTGTATAATTTCTGTTTTTTGGGTCTGGGAAAAGAAGCAGAGTGGGAAGGAAGGACAAAAATGCATGACATCCCTCCCTCTAAGCTTGCTTTTTTAGAAGAAAGGAAATGTGCTTAGACATTGCTACACTCCTGTTCAGACTTACCAGCTGTCCCTCCTTATCAATATGATTTTGACTGGCAGACGTGTATTTGACGACCGTGTACATATTTTAAGTCCATTTGTTTTCTTAAAAATACTGAAATGTGTCATTTTGTCTACAGAATGCTAAAAAAAAAATTGTTGGACTTATCATCCTTACCATGTTTGCCCCTAGCTTGTTGCCTCCTGACCTACTTTTTGGCATATTTCATTTTATTTGCTGTCTTTAGGATTCTGGGTGCATTACCACTGCTAACAAGTGCTAAAGTGCATATGCTCTGTAATCTAAATATGGTAACATTAGCTTTTCCACAATTGACATATTTAATATACTTGTAATTCCCTAGCAAAGTGCACTATATGTGCCTAGGGCCTTTAAATTAAATGCTACTAGTGGGCAGAGTGGGCTAAAGAACGGTGATGGATCAAACCCAGATCTGTTGACTGCGTGCGAGTGTTTGATTGGTTCTGATGCTCCGTCCATCACCACCCCCTTTTGTACCGCTTTTTTCGCCATAAGTTGGCAGGGTATGCTCAGACGTGAGTCCCTTGCTCACTTTGCCACTGGATTCAAGCAAGCCTGGCTGAAGACGGCTGAAATGCCAGAAACCGGTCCTAGGAAGCTTGTTTCCGGTCCAGGGAAGGCATGGCTTGGTAGTTCGGGCTGGACTGTTCCCATGAGGCACAGGGTCAGACTGATTTGCATATGGCCATGTCTGAACAGGGGTGGCAGAGTCGGCTAAAGAACGGTGATGGATCAAACCCAGATCTGTTGACTGGGTGTGAGTGTTAGATTGGTTCTGATGCTCCGTCCATCACCACCTCCTTTTGTACCGCTTTGTTCGCCATAAGTTGGCAGGGTATGCTCAGACGTGAGTCCCTTGCTCACTTTGCCACTGGCTTCAAGCAAGCCTGGCAGAAGACGGCTGAAATGCCAGAAACCGGTCCTAGAAAGCTTGTTTCCGGTCCAGGGAAGGCATGGCTTGGTAGTTCGGGCTGGACTGTTCCCATGAGGCACAGGGTCAGACTGATTTGCATATGGCCATGTCTGAACTGGGGTGGCAGAGTGGGCTAAAGAACGGTGATGGATCAAACCCAGATCTGTTGACTGGGTGCGAGTGTTTGATTGGTTCTGATGCTCCGTCCATCACCACCCCCTTTTGTACCGCTTTGTGCGCCATAAGTTAGCAGGGTATGCTCAGACGTGAGTCCCTTGCTCACTTTGCCACTGGATTCAAGCAAGCCTGGCTGAAGACGGCTAAAATGCCAGAAACCGGTCCTAGGAAACTTGTTACCAGTCCAGGGAAGGCATGGCTTGGTAGTTCGGGCTGGACTGTTCCCATGAGGCACAGGGTCAGACTGATTTGCATATGGCCATGTCTGAACTGGGGTGGCAGAGTGGGCTAAAGAACGGTGATGGATCAAACCCAGATTTGTTGACTTGGTGCGAGTGTTTGATTGGTTCTGATGCTCTGTCCATCACCACCCCCTTTTGTACCGCTTTGTTCGCCATAAGTTGGCAGGGTATGCTCAGACGTGAGTCCCTTGCTCACTTTGCCACTGGATTCAAGCAAGCCTGGCTGAAGACGGCTGAAATGCCAGAAACCGGTCCTAGGAAGCTTGTTACCAGTCCAGGGAAGGCATGGCTTGGTAGTTCGGGCTGGACTGTTCCCATGAGGCACAGGGTCAGACTGATTTGCATATGGCCAT
Source organism: Triturus cristatus (assembly GCF_964204655.1). Lineage (NCBI taxonomy): Eukaryota > Metazoa > Chordata > Amphibia > Caudata > Salamandridae > Triturus > Triturus cristatus. The sequence continues at coordinate 116,926,649 of NC_140588.1, forward strand.
GTCTGAACTGGGGTGGCAGAGTGGGCTAAAGAACGGTGATGGATCAAACCCAGATCTGTTGACTTGGTGCGAGTGTATGATTGGTTCTGATGCTCTGTCCATCACCACCCCCTTTTGTACCGCTTTGTTCGCCATAAGTTGGCAGGGTATGCTCAGACGTGAGTCCCTTGCTCGCTTTGCCACTGGATTCAAGCAAGCCTGGCTGAAGACGGCTGAAATGCCAGAAACCGGTCCTAGGAAGCTTGTTACCAGTCCAGGGAAGGCATGGCTTGGTAGTTTGGGCTGGACTGTTCCCATGAGGCACAGGGTCAGACTGATTTGCATATGGCCATGTCTGAACTGGGGTGGCAGAGTGGGCTAAAGAACGGTGATGGATCAAACCCAGATCTGTTGACTGGGTGCGAGTGTTTGATTGGTTCTGATGCTCTGTCCATCACCACCCCCTTTTGTACCGCTTTGTTCGCCATAAGTTGGCAGGGTATGCTCAGACGTGAGTCCCTTGCTCTCTTTGCCACTGGATTCAAGCAAGCCTGGCTGAAGATGGCTGAAATGCCAGAAACCGGTCCTAGGAAGCTTGTTTCCGGTCCAGGGAAGGCATGGCTTGGTAGTTCGGGCTGGACTGTTCTCATAAGGCACAGGGTCAGACTGATTTGCATATGGCCATGTCTGAACTGGGGTGGCAGAGTGGGCTAAAGAACGGTGATGGATCAAACCCAGATCTGTTGACTGGGTGCTAGTGTTTGATTGGTTTTGATGCTCCGTCCATCACCACCCCCTTTTGTACCGCTTTGTTCGCCATAAGTTAGCAGGGTATGCTCAGACGTGAGTCCCTTGCTCACTTTGCCACTGGATTGAAGCAAGCCTGGCTGAAGACAGCTGAAATGCCAGAAACCGGTCCTAGGAAGATTGTTTCCGGTCCAGGGAAGGCATGGCTTGGTAGTTCGGGCTGGACTGTTCCCATGAGGCACAGGGTCAGACTGATTTGCATATGGCCATGTCTGAACTGGGGTGGCAGAGTGGGCTAAAGAACGGTGATGGATCAAACCCAGATCTGTTGACTGGGTGCGAGTGTTTGATTGGTTCTGATGCTTCGTCCATCACCACCCCCTTTTGTACTGCTTTGTTTGCCATAAGTTGGCAGGGTATGCTCAGACGTGAGTCCCTTGCTCACTTTGCCACTGGATTCAAGCAAGCCTGGCTGAAGACGGCTGAAATGCCAGAAACCGGTCCTAGAAAGCTTGTTTCCGGTCCAGGGAAGGCATGGCTTGGTAGTTCGGGCTGGACTGTTCTCATAAGGCACAGGGTCAGACTGATTTGCATGTGGCCATGTCTGAACTGGGGTGGCAGAGTGGGCTAAAGAACGGTGATGGATCAAACCCAGATCTGTTGACTGGGTGCGAGTGTTTGATTGGTTCTGATGCTCCGTCCATCACCACCCCCTTTTGTACCGCTTTCTTCGCCATAAGTTGGCAGGGTATGCTCAGACGTGAGTCCCTTGCTCACTTTGCCTCTGGATTCAAGCAAGCCTGGCTGAAGATGGCTGAAATGCCAGAAACCGGTCCTAGGAAGCTTGTTTCCGGTCCAGGGAAGGCATGGCTTGGTAGTTCGGGCTGGACTGTTCCCATGAGGCACAGGGTCAGACTGATTTGCATATGGCCATGTCTGAACTGGGGTGGCAGAGTCGGCTAAAGAACGGTGATGGATCAAACCCAGATCTGTGGACTGGGTGCGAGTGTTTGATTGGTTCTGATGCTCTGTCCATCACCACCCCCTTTTGTACCGCTTTGTTCGCCATAAGTTGGCAGGGTATGCTCAGACGTGAGTCCCTTGCTCACTTTGCCACTGGATTCAAGCAAGCCTGGCTGAAGACGGCTGAATTGCCAGAAACCGGTCCTAGGAAGCTTGTTTCCGGTCCAGGGAAGACATGGCTTGGTAGTTCGGGCTGGACTGTTCCCATGAGGCAAAGGGTCAGACTGATTTGCATATGGCCATGTCTGAACTGGGGTGGCAGAGTGGGCTAAAGAACGGTGATGGATCAAACCCAGATCTGTTGACTGGGTGCTAGTGTTTGATTGGTTCTGATGCTCCGTCCATCACCACCCCCTTTTGTACCACTTTGTTTGCCATAAGTTAGCAGGGTATGCTCAGACGTGAGTCCCTTGCTCACTTTGCCACTGGATTGAAGCAAGCCTGGCTGAAGACGGCTGAAATGCCAGAAACCGGTCCTAGGAAGCTTGTTTCCGGTCCAGGGAAGGCATGGCTTGGTAGTTCGGTCTGGACTGTTCCCATGAGGCACAGGGTCAGACTGATTTGCATATGGCCATGTCTGAACTGGGGTGGCAGAGTGGGCTAAAGAACGGTGATGGATCAAACCCAGATCTGTTGACTGGTTGCGAGTGTTTGATTGGTTCTGATGCTCTGTCCATCACCACCCCCTTTTGTACCGCTTTGTTCGCCATAAGTTGGCAGGGTATGCTCAGACGTGAGTCCCTTGCTCACTTTGCCTCTGGATTCAAGCAAGCCTGGCTGAAGACGGCTGAAATGCCAGAAACCGGTCCTAGGAAGCTTGTTTCCGGTCCAGGGAAGGCATGGCTTGGTAGTTCGGGCTGGACTGTTCCCATGAGGCACAGGGTCACACTGATTTGCATATGGCCATGTCTGAACTGGGGTGGCAGAGTCGGCTAAAGAACGGTGATGGATCAAACCCAGATCTGTGGACTGGGTGCGAGTGTTTGATTGGTTCTGATGCTCCGTCCATCACCACCCCCTTTTGTACCGCTTTGTTCGCCATAAGTTGTCAGGGTATGCTCAGACGTGAGTCCCTTGCTCACTTTGCCACTGGATTCAAGCAAGCCTGGCTGAAGACGGCTGAATTTCCAGAAACCGGTCCTAGGAAGCTTGTTTCCGGTCCAGGGAAGGCATGGCTTGGTAGTTTGGGCTGGACTGTTCCCATGAGGCACAGGGTCAGACTGATTTGCATATGGCCATGTCTGAACTGGGGTGGCAGAGTGGGCTAAAGAACGGTGATGGATCAAACCCAGATCTGTTGACTGGGTGCTAGTGTTTGATTGGTTCTGATGCTCCGTCCATCACCACCCCCTTTTGTACCGCTTTGTTTGCCATAAGTTAGCAGGCTATGCTCAGACGTGAGTCCCTTGCTCACTTTGCCACTGGATTGAAGCAAGCCTGGCTGAAGACGGCTGAAATGCCAGAAACCGGTCCTAGGAAGCTTGTTTCCGGCCCAGGGAAGCCATGGCTTGGTAGTTCGGGCTGGACTGTTCCCATGAGGCACAGGGTCAGACTGATTTGCATATGGCCATGTCTGAACTGGGGTGGCAGAGTGGGCTAAAGAACGGTGATGGATCAAACCCAGATCTGTTGACTGGGTGCGAGAGTTTGATTGGTTGTGATGCTCCGTCCATCACCACCCCCTTTTGTACCGCTTTGTTCGCCATAAGTTGGCAGGGTATGCTCAGACGTGAGTCCCTTGCTCACTTTGCCACTGGATTCAAGCAAGCCTGGCTGAAGACGGCTGAATTGCCAGAAACCGGTCCTAGGAAGCTTGTTTCCGGTCCAGGGAAGGCATGGCTTGGTAGTTCGGGCTGGACTGTTCCCATGAGGCAAAGGGTCAGACTGATTTGCATATGGCCATGTCTGAACTGGGGTGGCAGAGTGGGCTAAAGAACGGTGATGGATCAAACCCAGATCTGTTGACTGGGTGCTAGTGTTTGATTGGTTCTGATGCTCCGTCCATCACCACCCCCTTTTGTACCGCTTTGTTTGCCATAAGTTAGCAGGGTATGCTCAGACGTGAGTCCCTTGCTCACTTTGCCACTGGATTGAAGCAAGCCTGGCTGAAGACGGCTGAAATGCCAGAAACCGGTCCTAGGAAGCTTGTCTCCGGTCCAGGGAAGGCATGGCTTGGTAGTTCGGGCTGGACTGTTCCCATGAGGCACAGGGTCAGACTGATTTGCATATGGCCATGTCTGAACTGGGGTGGCAGAGTGGGCTAAAGAACGGTGATGGATCAAACCCAGATCTGTTGACTGGGTGCGAGAGTTTGATTGGTTGTGATGCTCCGTCCATCACCACCCGCTTTTGTACCGCTTTGTTCGCCATAAGTTGGCAGGGTATGCTCAGACGTGAGTCCCTTGCTCACTTTGCCACTGGCTTCAAGCAAGCCTGGCTGAAGACGGCTGAAATGCCAGAAACCAGTCCTAGGAAGTTTGTTTCCGGTCCAGGAAAGGCATGGCTTGGTAGTTCGGGCTGGACTGTTCCCATGAGGCACAGGGTCAGACTGATTTGCATATGGCCATGTCTGAACTGGGGTGGCCGAGTCGGCTAAAGAACGGTGATGGATCAAACCCAGATCTGTTGACTGGGTGCGAGTGTTTGATTGGTTCTGATGCTCCGTCCATCACCACCCCCTTTTGTACCGCTTTGTTCGCCATAAGTTGGCAGGGTATGCTCAGACGTGAGTCCCTTGCTCACTTTGCCACTGGCTTCAAGCAAGCCTGGCTGAAGACGGCTGAAATGCCAGAAACCGGTCCTAGGAAGCTTGTTTCCGGTCCAGGGAAGGCATGGCTTGGTAGTTCGGGCTGGACTGTTCCCATGAGGCACAGGGTCAGACTGATTTGCATATGGCCATGTCTGAACTGGGGTGGCAGAGTGGGCTAAAGAACGGTGATGGATCAAACCCAGATCTGTTGACTGGGTGCGAGTGTTTGATTGGTTCTGATGCTCCGTCCATCACCACCCCCTTTTGTACCGCTTTGTTCGCCATAAGTTGGCAGGGTATGCTCAGACGTGAGTCCATTGCTCACTTTGCCACTGGATTCAAGTAAGCCTGGCTGAAGACGGCTGAAATGCCAGAAACCGGTCCTAGGAAGCTTGTTACCAGTCCAGGGAAGGCATGGCTTGGTAGTTCGGGCTGGACTGTTCCCATGAGGCACAGGGTCAGACTGATTTGCATATGGCCATGGCTGAACTGGGGTGGCAGAGTGGGCTAAAGAACGGTGATGGATCAAACCCAGATCTGTTAACTGGTTGCGAGTGTTTGATTGGTTCTGATGCTCTGTCCATCACCACCCCCTTTTGTACCGCTTTGTTCGCCATAAGTTGGCAGGGTATGCACAGACGTGAGTCCCTTGCTCACTTTGCCACTGGTTTCAAGCAAGCCTGGCAAAAGACGGCTGAAACACCAGAAACCGGTCATAGGAAGCTTGTTTCTGGTCCAGGGAAGGCATGGCTTGGTAGTTCGGGCTGGACTGTTCTCATAAGGCACAGGGTCAGACTGATTTGCATATGGCCATGTCTGAACTGGGGTGGCAGAGTGGGCTAAAGAACGGTAATGGATCAAACCCAGATCTGTTGACTGGGTGTGAGTGTTTGATTGGTTCTGATGCTCCGTCCATCACCACCCCCTTTTGTACCGCTTTGTTCGCCATAAGTTGGCAGGGTATGCTCAGACCTGAGTCCCTTGCTCACTTTGCCACTGGATTCAAGCAAGCCTGGCTGAAGACGACTGAAATGCCAGAAACCGGTCATAGGAAGCTTGTTTCCGGTCCAGGGAAGGCTTGGCTTGGTAGTTCGGGCTGGACTGTTCCCATGAGGCACAGGGTCAGACTGATTTGCATATGGCCAGGTCTGAACTGGGGTGGCAGAGTGGGCTAAAGAACGGTGATGGATCAAACCCAGATCTGTTGACTGGGTGCAAGTGTTTGATTGGTTCTGATGCTCCGTCCATCACCACCCCCTTTTGTACCACTAGTGGGCCGACAGCACTGATTGTGTCACCCACTTAGTAGCCCTTTAAACATGGCTCAGGCCTACCATTACAGAGCCTGTGTTAGGAGATTTAAACTGTCATTTTGACCTGGCAAGTTAACCTATATGCCAGGCCGAATACTTCATTTTTATTACATGCAAGCCACCCCTAAGGTAGGTCTTAGGTAACCATATATTCAGGGTGCAGTGTATTTAACTGCTTCGGTGCTCATGACGAGCGTAGCTCGTCATGAAGCACAGTGGAGCTGTGCTCATGACGAGCTGGGCTCATCATAACCGTCGCGGCCCGCCCACGCGCAGTTGATTCCCCGCCTGTGTGGGAGAATCAATCACAAGCCGTGTGGGAATTACCCCCGCGTGGAAGGGGTTAAAAGGTAGGACATGTACTTTTGAGTTCTACAGGTCCTGGTACTGAAAAAGTGCAAAATGTGTGTTTCACTACTGAAAGGCCAATCTCTCCCATAGGTTAACATGGGGTTTGCCTTAAAAGATCTTTTAAGTGTAATTTCCCATTACGAGCAGATGGAAAATTGGAGTCTAGTCTCTCTGAACTCACAATTTAAAAACACATCCCTTAGTAAAGTTGGTTTTTAAATTTGAGGTCTGAAAATGGCACTTTTATAAAGTTGTAATTTTTTTACTCTAACCATTCTGTACCTCTGCATACACATCTGAGTAAGTGGGACAGTTTGTCTATGTGCGTTCCCTCTAGACAGTCGCACAAAGGGAGCTGTGGCGTGCCATTCACATCCTGATAGCCCATCACGAGGCTGATAGGCCTTCCTGAGGTAGATTGGGAGGGAGAAGCTAACACTTGCGCCTGAATAGGGCTGTGCCTGTTCCTATACAAATAGCTGCATACTCCCCATTCTAGCGAGATCACCACGTCTGTCTCAACAGCATCCGATGACAGCCAAGCACGGTGTGTCCGTGACACCTAGCCCACTCTAGCAAAGAGATCTCAATGCGGGTGCCACCAGCAATAGAGACACAGCTGTGCCTGCCTCCTGGATGTTAATTGCCGCCTTGGTTAAACTCAAAAGGTATTCTGCAAGGTGTCAGAAGCCACTCTACACAGCCTCACCAGCAGTTGGGCTTACCTGGAGGTACCGGTCCAGACAGCCCAGCCGTAAGCTTGCCATTACGTATTTTCAAAAGCACTATTTGCATATCGCACTACTGTGTAGACAAGTGCCAAGTCCCAGGCAGGTCCGTAAATACCCAAATAGAAGCATGCAGACGCTTCCAACTCTGTACTGATCTACATACTTCAAACATATATATCTTGACAATTATTGATTAGAACATTGTTGTTTTGGTCTTATTTCAATCAGATAAATATCCTTTCTTTTTCTAAACTGGTATGGAGACTTTTTGTGCTGTTTTCACTGTGTTACTGTACTTATTGTGTTGCACGACCTCTCAAATTAAGCCTACTGCTCTGTGCTAAGCTACCAGAGGGTAACCACAGGTTAATTTAGGTGTTCTGTCTTTCCCTTACTAGAGTGATGGTCCCTACTTGGACAAGGTGCATACTTCTGCCAACTCGAGACCCCATTTCTAACAAATATAAACTGTGCTAAATGTTGAAGGGCACTTTTTTGCTGGAGTGTTAAGCAGTTGTCTGATATTATTTGCACAAAACAGTCTGAACAATGAGGTCTGAACCACTTGCGTTCCGACTACGCAAGCTCGGCCACGCTTGCCTCAACAATGCATGTGCCGTAACCACGCATATGGGTGGTTAAGGCAGTGCGTGGTCTAGCTGCTGGAAGACGTCAGCAGATAGATGCTGCGGTGAGGCAAGCGAGGCTGAGGGGTAGCTTTTAGGGCTGGGAGGGGGTCAGGATAGGTCTTAGAGCAGTGGTAGTGGTTGGGGTAGTTTAAGGGACAGTGCAGGTGGGGCAGGGAAGTGTAACTTATGGGGCATGGTTTTAGGCCTTAGGGCAGTGGGATATAAATGGGTGGTTGGGTTTGTTTCTAGGGTGGGTGGGGGTGAGTCGGAGTAGTTTTTAGGCCAGTGGAAGGTGTTGGGGTAGTTTATGTGACAGCATGGGGGTGGGGTAGTGCACATAAAGGGGCAGGGTTTTAGGCCTTATGGCAGTGGGAGGGGAATGGGTAGATGGGGTAGTTTTTAGGGCTGGGGGTCGGGGTAGGTTTTAGGGCAGTTGAAGGGATTGGGGTAGTTTTATGGGACAGTATGGGTGTTGGGGGTTTGGGCAGTGTATGTAAAGGGGCAGGGTTTTGGGCCTTATGGTAGTGGGAGGGTAATGGTTAGATGGGGTAATTTTTAGGGCTGGGGGGTCGGAGTAGGTTTTAGGGCAGTGGAAGGGGTTGGGGTAGTTTAAAGGACAGCGCGCGGTCAGGAGGGTCAGGGTAGTAGACGTAAAGGGGCAGGGTTTTAGGCTTTAGGGCAGTGGGAGGTAATGGGTAGATTGGTTAGTTTTTAGGGGTGGGGGTCGGGTAGGTTTTAGGGAAGTGGAAGGGGTAGTTTAAGGGACAGCGCAGGCGTAGGCAGTCGGGGTAGGGTACGTAAAGTGGCAGGGTTTTAGGCCTTAGGGCAGTGGAAGGGAATGGGTTGATGGGGTCGTTTTTAGGGCTGGGGGTCGGGGAAAGTTCTAGGGCAGTGGAAGGGGTTGGGGTAGTTCAAGTGAAAGCACGGGGTGAGGGGGTGGGATAGTGGCGACCTTAGCCACACATACGCCTTTACCATTCATGCCTATACCACAACATTTTGTGGTAAAGGCATGTGTGGTAAAGGAAAGCGTGGTTAAGACGCATTTGTAGTTTGGGCTGCGTGGTAGAGGCACGCGTGGTTTAACCATGCAAGCTTCTATCATACAACCATTATTTCCACACAGTATTCTGTCTATTATATCACTATTCAAAAAACTGTTTTTATTATTATTGACCTGTAATTTTTTTATATGGGACTGGCAGATCAGGCTTCTAATTCTAGTTCAAACATGTTAACAAACATTGCATGATTGTAGGGTAATTACAGTATGTCCCTACACCTCAGATCAAAAACATATGCAACGCTAAAGCATACTGGACAGTATGCTGTCTAGTAACATCCCAATAACATGTTGCGACTCATCACAGTCTGCTTCTTTTACTATGGTTTAAGTGGAATCTGATGCACACATTGCTAATGGAGGTGGAGCACCATAAGATTTAGATGCCCCTACTAATATAAAAATTTAATTTGTACAGAGCTCAGTGGTGTCATGAAGTTAAGGGCACCCAGTATCAGGGCCCATATTACTGACTGGCATTGTCCTTTTGACATACAAGTCAAAACTAGGAAACCTAAGTCCTTTAGTGATATTTACTGAGCCATACGAGAGCCAATTTGTGCCACCTTTTGCGAATTTGCAATCCGATGTAACGCACCATAGGGGCTTGTGCTGCAATGCATTTTATTTTATGGTGAAGAGAGTTCCATGGGTGGAGCAAGGACATTCCTGTGTAGCTCACAAAAATAAATATTTTTATTTCTCCTCCTTACTTCCTCTTTTTATATGTGATGCATTTTGCATCACACATAGAAAGAGGAAATTGCCTCTTAGAATTCCTTTTCAGCAGAAAGGTATCCCTTCCTGCACAGAAGCAATGCTCCCTGTAACGCAGGTACCCTTGCACCATGGTGCAAGGGTGACTGAATTGGAGCTAGGCAGCACACTGTGCACCAGTACAAGGAGGGAGCAGAGTGTCCCATACCTTAGTAGATATGATAGATTTCTGCTCTCTCTGTATCACACAACACAGCTCAGCAAGTCCCTTAACCTCATAGAATGCATTAAGTTCTTGATATTTCAGTGTCTTCTCCCATTTGTGGGCCAGTGTCCTCACAAAGAACTCAGGTCCATTTTGAATTCCATCATCTAGATATGACCAAAAAAAGAAATGTATTATTTTTAATATATTTAGCTCATCTACTCTTCGAAGAAATGATAGGCTGTCTGTTGGAAAAGCAGCTATATTAACTCCGTGAAGGGGTGTATTTCAGGGGGAACAGCCATTACAACGCGGTTTTTACCACGCAGTGCAGTTACATCGCATGCGTTACAACGCATGCGATGTTACAACGCTATGCCATTACAACGCAAGTCTGTACATCGACTTGCGCTAGATGGCGTGCTAACATTACAAATAGTGTAGTTTACTATCCCAACACCTTCCCTACTGTTAAGTGGACTGGAGTTGGAATAGTAAATTACACTTTTTTAATGTTAGCACGCCATCTAGCGCAAGTCGATGTAAAGACTTGCGTTGGAATGGCATAGCGTTGTAACATCGCATGCGTTGTAACGCATGCGATGTAACTGCACGCGTGGTAAAAACCCGCCTTGTAATGTCATACATCCGTATTTCAGCTTAATCTGCTATTGCATTTCCCAAGGTTAGCAATTTAACACACTTAGACGCACTTTAATGTAGACTCTCTGAGACTGAATAAAAAAAATGCTGTTCCTTGGGGGATGAAACTGTTTTGTGGATCCCTAAATCGAACATATGTGAACTTTCAATTTAGGGACATGCATAATGTTGTCTCTGATTCCGTGTCCTATTTTTCCATGAGAATGAGGATTATGAAAATAAAGGTATATATATTCCGTGCTTGCCTCGCCCCCAAAAGTAGCTCTGTGGTCGTCAACCAATACTCAAAGGAGCCACCGCGTCTACGTAATAATGACCTAGTTCAAAACGGGGCCACATTTTCTGCTTTTGTGCAAGTGATAACGCAGAAAGAATAACTGGGTCACGTAGTTAACTGCTAAGGACTGAAACAAGATGAAAAGTCTGCGCCAATACGAAGAAGAATAAAACTTTTTTTTAACACACCACAATCCTACCTGCAGGATTAGAAGAAAGCAGAGTTGTAGGTATTGACTTCAAAGCAATGCTCTTTAGGTTACATGGGATCGGGGTTTTGATTTATATTCGTGGCCGGAACCTGCAGTCGTCACTTCACTCCATGTCATTACAGGCGTTGTGTCTATTCCAGTGCTTCAGCATAATAACATAATTTTTTGGGGTGTTCTGGCCTTTGTCTGCTTCTATTGAGTTAATTAGATTATGAACCTGATAGCAACATTAAGTGGGTTGAGGGACCAAAACTGGAAATAGTGTCCAGGATGACATAGTGAGTTGGTCACGCAATCCGAAACACATTAATCGAGTAAATGTTTTTTTAGCTTGTATCAATGAATGGCCCTATTTTACTTTGCGAAGCTGTCTGCCCTCACAAATCTGGTGAGTTTGTGGCATGCAAAAAATCTGTGGTGTAGCAGGCGGGGCAAGGGGGCGGTCTGACCTGGGCCGCATGGGTTTTGGGGGCACAGCCTCCCTCCTTACATGCGGTGATCGCGGAAATCACCAGCACCCTCCCCTGCACACGCAGGGAACACCACGGGCTGGGCTGCACATGGGCTAGATATGCCACTGCCAAAAATTATTTCTTTTTTGACACAATGTTCAAGAGCGGGACGTGGAAGTCAATTAGAGGTCTCCAGAGGTAGCAGGTGCTATCCCAGACTTGCCCTTGTTACCCCTGGTCTTAGGAGCACTGACCGAAGTAGCAGAAAAAGAAACAAAATGTTGCCCTGAAACGGTATGTATACTTTTTGTAGTTTCCACTTTGTGTCCTGTCTCTAGTCCGTCACCAGTGGATAGGAAGCTATTGAGAGGCCACGGTTGTGACAGAGGGTGACATTAAGAGTGAAAGGGTTGCAGGAAAATTTTGTGAATAGACATCAATGGAACTGAACTCACTACACTGGGGAAAATATTCACAAGGATCTATCCCACAGGATGAGCATCATTGACGCAAGGGAAATCACTGTCCCTACATTCATCCACACATTCATACGTGAATGATTAAAGACATGACACAGCAGTGCGTCACTGGATGTTTATTGCACATCCGGTGCAGTTCTGCAGCTGGAGCGGGACAGGGCAATGCTGAGCACACTACACAATATGGGCCCTTGGAGGGCCAGCCAGAGTCCATCTGGGGATGACAAGTACTGGGGAAGAGGGAGGGAACAGTCCGCAGACTGGTCGCTGTGTCATTGGTCATCAAACAGGATATGGCAGTCCATGTTGCTGTCCAAGGTGAGTGCATCGGAGTGTATCGGGCGTCAGTGGACGGTCATGGGGACATGTGCGGCACCAAGCAGAAACAAGCCAGGTAGCGTAAATGAATGCTAGTGCCTCCTGATCACAAACCAAAAGGGGCAAAACACGTGTTGGCTGCCTTCCGCATGATATTCTAACCAATGTTTTGTTTTGAACTATGAATGTAAAATTGTGCAAATAAACAATTGAATGGAAAATTCACCAAAACTTACTGAAACGTTTTTTGGGTGAACTTCAAACCACAATACTTATGATTACTAAAAGTGCCTGTAATTATAGTACTGACTACTCTATACCATTATTCATATTGTACTTTTTTTGTTTGTTGTTCTTCTCAAACTACAGAGATTCTGTATTGGTTGAGTTGAACTTCCGATAGGCGCTGTTCATCCAGGTTTGGCTGCTGTGCAAGCAATACTTAAGGTTTTGCATGTCAGAAGCATGGAAGACTTTCAGGGGGAGTTGGTATCATCACTGTGTCAATGGCAGCTAAGTGGTCCAGCAATATCAGGAGGCAGGGGTCATCTTCATCTGTTGTCAGGAGGGCATTGACTCCGAGGTGTAAAGTAGTGATCTGCTGAAGCTTGAACTTAAGTCAGACAGGTAGTCCTGCATATGTAAATGACTTAATTTGCATGTACAAGGCATTCACAAATAGTGACCATGCAGTAGTACATCCATGTACTTAGGTTTCGTATTATTCAATGAGGTATAATATTGCTCATGAATAAATACTATGACAGATGCAAGGAATGGGGGTTTGAGGATTTGGATCCCATGGAATATATTTAACTCACACTTTTGTGAGAACCTACAAATATATTTACATCCCTTTCCTACTATGGAAATGGTTGGAGATTTAAAAATTTTTAGGGCACAAGAAAATCTTTTTGGAACATGGGAATGGTCCTGAAGCTCTCGTAAATTGGGGTGTCACGCAGGAAAGAGTTTCTCTCAGAGCATCTTTAATTTCCTGGATGAGAAAAAAGACAATTGAAAATATAATTTCTTCATTATTGAAAAGAATGCCAATTTTTGTGTCAGCGCATTTGTTATTTTAACTAGTGTCTGTAGTTCCCTTCATTTTGTTCTGGCGATAGGTGAAATCTGAACCCAATATTAGTGGTGCTCTGAAAATGATCCTATCTGCTTGCACAAAGATTTAAAAGAAGAATCATGGACTTCGATTCACCGAATGTAAGGGGTAGCAGAAATAACTTCTTTACCTCCTTGACATCACAGGAATTGTCATCACATGATCTTTGGGAGCAATCATCACAGGAAGTGATTTCACATGATCTCTGTCCTCACACCCTCAAACAAATTGACATAATTGTTAAGAACTGCATAATAAGTGCATAATTAGTAGTTACTAAGGTACAGTGTGTTATTTCTATGCCACCTATAGTTTAAATACTAGGGTATTGCCACAATATTCTATGGGCTCAGTTATCACCTGCCCAGGTACAGCCATCATTTGCCTAACACAGTTATATGCAGGTACAGCCTAAAACACATGGGCACTATGGGCCCGATTCACAGAACTAACTTAAGACAAAATCCTAAACTTACTACTTTTGGTATTCACAGAAGTTAGGATTTTGTCTTAAGTTTGTCTTAAGACAAACTTAAGACAGACTTAAGACAGACTTAAGACAAACTTAAGACTGACTTAAGACAGATTTAAGACAAACTTAAGACTGACTTAAGACAGACTTAAGTTAGGATTTTGTCTTAAGTTTGTCTTAAGTTTGTCTTAAGTCTGTCTTAAGTCTGTCTTAAGTCTGTCTTAAGTCTGTCTTAAGTCTGTCCTAAGTTTGTCTTAAGACAAACTTAAGACAAAATCCTAACTTCTGTGAATACCAAAAGTAGTAAGTTTAGGATTTTGTCTTAAGTTAGTTCTGTGAATCGGCCCCAATAACTTTGTGTCCAGCCCTTTATTCCTTACCTGTTCTTGCCAATATTTAATTGCAATTCAGTTACTACTCCTGCACTGAATGCCCAGTGCAACCTTCCCTCCAGCCTCCAATACACTAGTCCAGCCTCCAGAGCCAGGCACACCCCTCCCAGGCACAGTACAGTTGTCCAATGCCTGGGGCAATTTCCATGGGAGCAACCCAAGTCATCTACCGCCTAGTATGCAGTAAGTGTGCTCAAGTTTTATGTTTTCCATGAGATCCATCAGATCTCTTACTTTACCACTTTTGGAAATAGGATTCACTTGACTGTCTAATGTAGAGTCATTAGTGCATTGAATTACTTCTGTAATCCATTATTTTTCAGTATGATGTTGAAGTCACATAAGCTTTCAAATGTGTCTTAAAACAATGGACAATGAATACACTGCCAATTAAAATGCAATGTCATTTGTGTAAGTCAATCAGTATTGAAAATGAAACGCCACCTTGGTGATATATATTTAAAGAACAAATCATGTCACAAATTGAGTATCAGAAGCACAGTTCAGCTCTGTTGTACACGTTAAATATAACATTCTGAACACTTCTCAATGTTGCTGCTTTATTGTAGTGGTAACATGGGAGGCATACTTGGAAACCGCATGTACAAACATCCAGCCTCTTGATAGAATGCGGGTGCTTCATATCACCCCACTCAATGACATCAATGTTATTCCTTCCAAAAAGCAAAGGTTGGTTTGGCAAGGCTGAGCTCAAACCTTTGACCATGGGGACAAACAAAGACAGCTGTAATGCATGCACGAATCAAATGATCAGGCCTGGCTTAAAAGAATGCAATGTCTGCACTTCTCAGAAGAAGTATGGCACTCTCAATGGAGAGTACCAGCACTCCATAGAGGATATTTAATGACAAATTACTACAATCTGACATCCATTTATAGCACTTGAAATGACAGAAAACTTACAAATATGTTTTGTTAATGTCATTAGATCAGAAAACGTCCATATTTTAAGAACAACACTGTATGTTTTTGTAATTGACGTGCCTTCCATGAAATAGTACACAAAATGTACCAGGCCTCCACCTCCTTCCACCATCATTCGACATTACATCCAGAGACTCAGGAACCCTCAGCTTGACTTACTGTACATTTCTTGTCATACGCTAGTGTTGGAAATTTGCCCTTCCTGTAGGGTCACTAGGGATTTTTTGCCTTTTCACTGAACCCTATTTTTATTGGCTGTAGAAGTCTGTGCACTTTACCCCTTCACACCAAGGGTAAAGTGCTTGTGCCCTCTTTCTCAAACATGGTAACATTGGTATAAATCTGACTGTCACAGTTAATTTGTTTTTACGTCCCTAGATTATGGTGCGACCTGTACCCATTGCCTGCACATTAAATGTCACTAGTAGGCTACAGCACCTATTGTGACACCCACCACAGTAGGGCTGTAGAACATGGCTCCAGGTCTGCCCATGCAGCCTGTGTATGCAGTTGTAAAATGACATTTTGACCTTGCAAAATATACCTTTTACTAGGCCTAAACCACATATTTTAATACTAATATGTCACTCCTAAGGTAAGTTGAAAATCCCATAGTGCAGGGTACATGGTATTTAAAACGTAGTTCGTGTGTATTTACCTTTCTTGTTTGTACTGACAGGGAAAAACCTCCAGATTTGTATTTCACCA
Organism: Triturus cristatus; assembly: GCF_964204655.1. Classification (NCBI taxonomy): domain Eukaryota; kingdom Metazoa; phylum Chordata; class Amphibia; order Caudata; family Salamandridae; genus Triturus; species Triturus cristatus. The sequence goes on from NC_140588.1 coordinate 116,942,193, forward strand.
TGGCAATGCTGGCTCTCCCATAAGTTAACACTGGTTTACACTATTACCATTAATAAGTGCTAAATTGTGTTTGGGAATAGCTAGAAAAATGGTTTAAGGACTCATTTTACTAGTATTTATAATGCAACTTCATGGTCAAGTTGGATTTTATATTACTATTTTTGAAAAGACACTTTTATAAAGTTGTCATTTTCCTGACTTAAACCAAAAGTCTTTCCTGACAGTGTCTAGCTGTCACCTGACCCTGATAGCTACCCCACAGTGAGATGTACATTGCTCCCTGACAGTGGATCAAAGGCTTTGGGAATGGGGAGTGGGACTCCTCCCTTGTCAGGAATGCAAGGGAGGGAATTGCCCATCCTCTTCCTGAGCTTTAAACGTTGCTTATCTTGTCACTGGCAGATGGAGCTCACACCAAGGCCCGCCTCTCCTTTGTCTCTCTAGTCAGCTGGCACCAAATCCAGTGGAAGGGGAGGAACTGTCTGGATCTGCTTTAGGGGGTGGACCAAGGCTTGTCCTCCAACTACAGACTGACACTGGACATGAAGGTAGATCCCACAAACCTCTCCTTAGAACACTCCTGCACAGGTGAGGAATCAGACAAAGGACTGCACTGCTGTCTGAAGAACCTGATTGAAGAATGTCCTGCTTGCCTCGATCCCAGAACCCAAGAAGTGACTCCAAGGGTCAGTTAGCTGTCCTCCTGTTTGAGCAACAGGGAACCCACAAGCTTACAGTGGCCTCTCTCCCTGCAACTGCCCAGCTGACCATATTTAACTAGACCTGCCCTGGACCTTGCTGCTGGCCTCTGTTGGAGTGAAACCTAAACTCCAAGTGGGGCCTCACAGGTCCTGGACTCTTAGCTTGTGCTAAAGTTTACTTGTCTTGTCTCTAAACCAAAGGAGGTGGGATTTAGTATCTTTTGGCAGCTTTCTGTCTAGAGAACTGTCAGAAACCGGGACTGACGTCAGAGCTGCAGTTGTTGATGTTAAATTGCCAGTTAGCCTCAACATCAACTTGCTAGTTTGCCCCACTAAAGAAGATATGACTTCCAGAAATCTTTATGAGTCCGAACATAGAAGGCTTCATCAGGACCCATGCCGAACAGCATCTAATCAATATGAAGCCTTCCCAGGTCCAATCTTTGCTGGCATGTTTTACCGCCTTTATCGATGACCGCACTGGGATTCCGCTCTTCAGCAATCTGCCTCTGTTGTGCCCCATTTCAGATCTAGCTTGCCCCGTCGACGACTCACCGATTTTTACACTCCAAATATTTTAAAGTCAGAAAGGAAACCTTCCACCAGGAGGAACCAGGTTCCTGTATCCAACTTGCTCTGCATAGTGTTCAACCTTAAATTTTGACTTTGGCCCAGTCTAGAACAAGTAGATGACAGCGGTTGGTGCTTTGTGCATTTTAGAGCTATTTTTAATTACATTTTTAAAAATGTGTATCACTGCTTATTGAATTTATATAATTTTTGTGCCATCTTATGTATCAGAATTTACTATATTGGCCTGATACACAAAAGTCAACGCATACTTTTGTACAAGTTCACATTTGTTTGCTATTCAAATGTTGTTAGTGACGTTAAACATAATGGGGCTCACTGGCAGCAGTTATACGTGTGAATGCAACAAACCTGAAGTGTGCAAGTAACACTTCGATTTTCTGTAAGTAAATTAGAACACTAAGCAGAGTAAGCCTGTCAGTGCAGTCATTACTGTTGTTAAAATGCACATTAGAGCTCCAAGCTATAACTTACAAGGATTTCAAGGATCTGACCTGCAGAAATAAACTTGCAGTTAAAACATGTTTGCTCTTGATTTGATCTTTGCACAATGTATCTGATTCAGGAAAGTTGTTCAGTGTAACCCTGCCTGCTAGGCTGCATAAGTGAAGGAAATGAGAAACGTACCCACAGTGTGCAGAGGGGTCTTGGTCTGGGGAAGTTTTCAGTTCCATTTCCTGTCTCTGAAAGATTCATGCAGGCTACAGGCATAAAGAGAGTCTTTCTGTCCCTCTCTGGAATCACCCGCCTTCTAGTCCAGATCAGAGGCCCGATACATGCACTTGCAAAACTCAGCAGAGACAATGGTAAGAGAACTCTACTTTTCATGCAGGTGGTCTATCGTGCCTCACTCTCAGAGGTCATCTCAAGGGCAAACTAACCACCTTCTTCCAGGCTGACTGTCAGCAACAAACTGCTGTTCGAAGGCTTCACATGCAAAGTTTTTTTTTTCAGTAAGGATGCAATGTTATACTGAATATTTTCATTTTACATTACATGCACTCAAATATGAATGCAGTTTGCTTAAATAATCAGAAATCCAAAACATAGCATGTCAGCTGCCTGGGCCGTTGGGCGAGGGAGGTGGTGGGCAATGATTCACATGAGCTGGCCCAGCCCCCTAAATACCCCCCGTGGCTACAGCACTGCAGAGGCTCTAGGCCTGGTTATGTCATAAACATTTAAACATTAGCAAACTACGAATGGCCAGGTAACCGGAAAATAGAAAATGGGAAGTTCTCTACCTAAATCAAAAATGATTTTCGAGAAATAGCCTCACCCACAACTTCTCGTAATATGCTTCATAATAGGTGACTTTCCACACCATTGTAGGTAAATGCTACTGTGGTGGATTCTACCGCCTCTGTCTGAAGGTTGCCAATTGATTGTGTAGTTAGGCAGGGCTCAGAGTAGCCCTGAAAAAGTTCAAAGACCCAAATGGGTCTAATGCAGTGCCAATAAACATGTTGGCATAATCTTAAAGGTAGATAAGCCATCGTTTCTCATCCCATACCCAAACCTGAAGTGTATTTAATCATATCTGTGATACCTGCAATAAAGGATAAATACTCCTAGATACACCTCAGGATATGTTTAATTGGAATTAGATCCCTACATATATCCAATATATTTAAGAACTCCCAGCAATGGTTGAGTCCTCCATGGTGGTACTTACTTACCTTGGTATGGAAAAACACTTATGATGAAGCATGCCATGAGAATTTGTGGGTGAGGTGATTCCTCCTAAATCTCATAATTTTTCTATTTTCTAGTTTGCAGGCCATTCGTAGAGAGAATAAAAGTATTCAATTTAGTCTGAATTTGCTTGTTTAATTAGCGCTTACATCCTCTGATGAGTAATGTAGTTGCCATTAAGTTCCTGTACCAATTCTCTACAGTCACACTGTAAAGGGGTTTGGCATTGAAGCAAACTATGTAAAAGGTCTTTCGAAATGTATGTGTTGTGATGTATTTTTAGATTGCTAGCTAAAATATGTTAAAGGTAGAATTCAAGCCAGGTTATCAGTCCACATCATAATAAAATTAATGTTTGTAATCTAGCTGAGACATGCTGAAAAGTAAATGCAAAAATACATATTTGTAGTGAGGTTTTGCAATCTATGATAAGTTATGCCACATTAGTTCAACAATGATTCCTCGCGCACTCCTCTTCAGTCATATAACAGAAATGTTACTATTGACAAAGTCAATGTCAATATGAATAACAGTACATTCATTTATAAGAACGAAGTTGCATCTTCATTGACAAATTTGCCTGTTATGAACTCCACGTAGTCAGGCAGGAGGTGAGTCCGAGGCTCAAGAATTGACAGGTCACAAATGGGATGACACATAGCTGGCAGACAAATGCATGAACAGGAAACCCTCCATAAATCCCACAGATAAGAACAGCGACACCACAATGGTCCAGGGAGATTGGCCCCAGTAAAGCACACATGGCTGGGGGTTACATGCTTTCCCAAAACACCATAATGTCAGATTCCACATTAAGTTAGGAACACATAGCCAATCAGGACACAACACACACAGTACATGCAGTGATCATGCGCTCCCCATGCTGGGCATCTGGACATATTACCCACTGGCCTCATTGTGTCCACGCAAAAAAGAGGCCCACCTGGATTGATCATTGAATACATTCGTTTATGATTCCGAAGACAGAGGTTCACATTCCTTACAAAAAAGGATTGCCAGAACTATTTTATGGCATTCAATAAATTGTATAAAAACCTATTTCAGATCGATAGTTGAGACAATCCTCAGCCCCAATGCCTGTAACTGTTCTCCTGGCCACACTGTTTAATTAAACAACCTTTCTGTTTTGCCAAACGCTTCGTGTTTTTTCAAGGTATGGCATTTGAAGTCAATGAAACCTCCCTGAGGTACTCTGTTCTAGATCCCTTCCATAAAGTGGAATTCCCTCCATAGTTTCAAAAGTGCTGCTTCATTTTTGACCACTTCAATAAGACTGAGAGCATAAGCGCCCAGATCAGCGCAAATATTGCAGACCCCGCCCTGAGAATCGCAATCTTCAAGTGAACCAGTATTGGCATGGAAAGCTATGTCAGTGGCCAGAATTAGAACATTGTGTACTGGGTATTTTGGCGTTGCCCATCTCAAGTGCCAATGTTCAGAGGGTCTTTTCACAGAAGTTTACATGGGAAGGAAAGAGCAAGCACACATGACCAAAGACTCACTGAAGAAGTATTGTATGATGTACTACAATAAGTTAAATTAGCAAAAATCTATTTGCACCTCATATACACTATACTTACACTGTCTACATACCATGCCCAATCAGTGCAGAAAGCAAGCAATAATAAAAGCAAAACGTTCCATAAACACCGGAAAAACAGTTTCTATAGTTTTTAATGGTGCGAAAATGTGTAACCACTGATAACCACTGTTTTTTTAAGGTATTGAAAACACTGAAAAAACCCCACCAGAATTCACCATAAATAGAAACTGAAAACAGGAAAGCCTAATCATGTTCAGGCAACAGAAGCATCATGATCTCTAAAGAGTCATACAGTGTTTCTTTTTTTTCTTTTATTCTAGCCAACACATGTTTCATCATAGCTGACTATATTAGGGATGAAAACCACATAGCCCACAAAATAATTGCTTTTATAGAATTCTAATTGATTTCTTTCAAGTCATTAACTCATGCAAATTTCAACCCCCCCCGAAAAAAAAGTTGTGTAACTACAACTCAAGGCAATATTGCAGAAGATCATAAATTAAATATTAAATAGTGCTCCGGTGGGTACGACAAATATTGGTACTCGTATACCATAAATGCGTTGGTCCACAGTGCATGCCTATGCCCATCCTATGCATCATGGTATTAACAGACTGTATACATTTACCGTATATCAAATAGATCAACATTGTGAAATTAACACCCAGTGAAATCCCAAACCATATACAAGTGTCAAACATCAGAAAACCCATTCACAATGTGATCCAAAAGTACATCCAATAGTGAAGAAGTTGAGAATTCAGTCCAAATCAAAAATAAAAAAATATATTAATCTGAGACTCACGGTTGTACAGACAGGCTCACCTTCTCAATCATCACTAAGCACCTTGAGTTACATCCAAGCAGAAACAATGCTGTTGTTAGAACTTAAAATAGAAAGCAGTTTGCTTTGGTCACACACCCAAAAGCACAGATAGATACATTATTAATAACAATGCTGAGCTATTATGTGTTGCCCATATCTCACCACCTAATTCTAAACACTTGAGTATATCTGCTATGATGTAGAAGCAGTAGATAACGAAATCAGATGCCCACTGTTGCTACTTCATAAAGGTCTTCCAGAGCTGGCAGACAAGGCTCTCTTAGAGTCTGTCAGCATAGCACTGCTTACCTGCGTGTTTGACTGAAAGCAAAAAGCACAGCTGTAAGAGGGAAGAAGGCAGGGAAAGAATTTATTTTTTCACATTTGGGCCAGGGAGGAGCAGCCATGTTTTGTATGGCTCCCACATTACTCTTCTGCCCCTGTGCAGCAGCTATAGCAGCTGAAAGCAGGGGCAGATAATCTGAGGGGTCATAACATAAAATTAAAGATGGACAAAAAGTGAATTAACGGGATGTTTTTCTTTTGTTTTGTTGCAATCATTTTTATCAGCATGAATACATGTCCGAGGAACAACAGTGAAAACAGTCCAACACGGAGTCCAGGGTGAGTTGCAAACAAGAGAATTTGGTACATGCACTTGCATCAAAAAAACTTAGCAGATGGGGTGGGTAGGATGCAGATGAAGGAAACGAGAGAGCAAAAAGACAGGAGGAGGAGGAGGAAAGAAAAGGAGAAGGGGATAAGGGGAGATAAAGAAATAAAGGTGGGGTGAATAAAGATAAAACAATGAAACGTGGGGAAAGAGCAGAGGGTGGGAGGGTGACACCATCGTGTGATGTCTGTGGATTAGAAAACAGAGGGGGGGGACACAACAAGGGGAACACAACTACAGCCACTGGGCCTTCAGAGGGGAAATGTCATGAGTCAGAGCAAGTCAGGGCATGCCAGGGGTGGGTTAGAGATAGGAGGACCATGTAAGAGAAAAAAGTTGGCCTTGTCCATCAGGTTGTAAATGACCTATTTCTAGGATGCGGTTTTGTACATAGCCATGAGCCACTTCTCATGAAACGGTAGTTGTGGGGAGCACTAATGTCGCAGGATACAGATCTTCGCAGCCATAAGAGTGGTGACGAGGAGAAGGCAGGCATGGCCTGTCAGCTGGGGAAGATCTGCGAGGTCATGGAGAAGAATCAGGATGTTTGAGAGTGGTGAGGGAACATCCATAGATTCTTGAAGTGTGGACCCCATCCCTGTCCAGAAAGGGCGAATAGCAGGGCAGTTTAGTAATATCTCAGGGCATGTGTAAGCACCACTAGCAGGTAGAGCGAGGCAGCAGCCCTGGAGCCTGAAGCCACGCCGGTGTCCACTGGCAACTCTGGAAGATTTTAAAAAGGCAGAGTTTCCTCTGGGCTTCCCAACTCACCGGCCCAGCTCCTCTAGGAATGCCGCCAAGTCCTCATCTTCATACTCCACTTGCAGGCAAGACTGCCAGGTTGTCCTTAGGCTGGCTATTTCTGGCTGAGAGTAGAGATGGGGGATTGTCCAGGGCTGGAGGACTAGTTTGCTGAGTGAGGCAATGACGTAGCATCAATAGGGTAAGTACCAGGCAAATTCTGCCCAATAGCTGCCTGAAGGATTTGAGTATGCTGTGGGAGAGCAGATGTGTCAGGGTAAGGATTCTGGCCTTGCACCACGTGCCCATACCATCAATGTTCCAAATACGAGTCTTGTCATTCTGGTGCGCGTACAACAAGAGGAGCTTTCCCCAGGTCACTTTGTAGCCAGATATCTCACCAAAGGCATCAATGATCTCCAGTTTGCTGCAGGTATATAGGAAGAAACATACAAATACTGCATCGAGGGACCTCCGGGCATGGGTATACCTATGATCTGGTCTGATTGGTGCAAGGAATCTTCTAATGGCTCCGTCGCAAGGAGAAACAGCAGGGGAGGAGAGTGTTGGAAAGAAAGACACTGTTGACCTGTACGTATGGAGACTTATAGAGCTAAAGCACTCTGGAGATGAAATCTTCACCAAGGCCAAATGTTCGGAGTGTGGCAAACAGGTAGTCTCATTCTATCATGTCAAAGGCTTTGTTGGCGTCCAACGACGATACCTAGGCCTCATCCAGGAGGTCCACTGTCAACCAGACCATGTGGGCCAGCGTGCAGATATGGTTGCACGATGAGTGGCCTGGGACAAACCCCACTTGCAAATGGTGAATAAAAGAGGGGAGGACTCGCTCGAGGCAGTTGGCCAATATGCGGTCAGTATTTTTACATCTCCATTAAGCAGAGATATGGGGCAACAGATGCTGCAGATGAGTGGCTTCTTCCCTGTTTTGGGGAGAACTGATATCAGCACCAGGTTAAATAACGAGCACAAGGAACCCGCATTGTCTGCTTGTGTGAAAGCACCATGGAGAAGGTCCTCCACCTCAGATTTAGTCCATTTGGAGAAATCCACCGGGAAGCCACCCTCCCCCGAGGCTTTGTGATAGGACAGGTCCGAGATGGCAGCACAATCTCTTCCATGGTGATTGCATCCTGAAGCAGTGTACTGCCTTCCTCCATAAGGCAGGGTAAGTGAACTTTATTCAGGAAGGCATTCACTCGTGTCACTTCCGGGGTAGCTTCCAGGGAGTAGTCCTTATAGTAGGATGCATATGCATCAGCAGTTTCCTGCAGACCTGGTGACCAGTGCCCGCGAGCCGGTGGTAAATGCGGGTACAGCCGTTCCAGCCTCCCTCTGCCTAAGCTGTGCCACCAGCAGGCGTTCTGATTTCCCTCCTGTTCATAATGCTGGCAGTTCAACTTCTGGAGTGCATATTTGGCTTTGGAGGTAAAGAGGTATTGAGGTCCAAGCTAGTTATTGCAGAAGGGTGGGTCATGAGCACCACATGGGGCAGTGACCTCTGTATCAAGATCACTACACCGAGTTTCTGGGAGGTCAATGAGCCATTGGAAGCCCTTGGGCGACAGCAGCAATTGATAACTTTGCCATCCAGTCCCTCTTGATCTTCTCAGATTCTGCCTCAGTGAACTGTGTCTCCTCGAGGAGGGCAATGTTGGTGCGTTTAGCACTGAGGAAGAAGAGCACTTTCTTGTGCTTGATGTAATGCGTAAGACTAATAATATTCAAGGGGCCGATTCACAGAACTAATCTGAGACAAAATCCTAAACTTACTACTTTTGGTATTCACAGAAGGCATTTAGTAGTAGTAAAGTTAGTATTATGTCTTAAATTAGTATTTTGTCTTAAATTAGGATTTTGTCTTCAGTTAGTATTTTTTCTTAAGGTAGTATTTTATCTTAAATTAGGATTTTGTCTTAAATTAGTATTTTGTCTTAAGTTAGGATTATGTTAGGATTTTGTCTTAAATTAGCATTTTGTCTTACGACCAAAACATAAGACAAAATCCTAACTTAAGAAAAATACTAATTTCTGACAAAATCCGAACTTCAGACAAAATACTAATTTAAGACGAAATACTAATTTAAGACAAAATACTAATTTAAGACAAAATCCTAATTTAACACAAAATCCTAATTTAAGACAACATCCTAATTTAACACAAAATACTAATTTAAGACAAAATCCTAAATCAAGACAAAATTCTAATTTAAGATAAAATCCTAACTTAAGACAAAATACTAACTTTACTACTACTAAATGCCTTCTGTGAATACCAAAAGTAGTAAGTAAGTTTAGGATTTTGTCTCAGATTAGTTCTGTTATTTGGCCCCAAAGAGAGGACATTCAAGGGAGAATGCAGGGACATGAAGATCGCAAAACCCTAGAGGGAGTACGGGGGCTGTATACAGTGTTGGATGGGTGCAGTGGCCCATCAGAACCTGCAGGACAGTCCTCAGTATGTGAAAAGAGCAGGAAAAGGGTGGCATTGGGTCTCGGAGGGAGGTAGGAGGGGGAATCAGTTGGGACAATGAGCAAAAGAGAGGAGGTCCCCTACCGAAACACAAGAAAGAAAAAAGAAGAAGGAATAAGACAAAAGAGATGGTAAAAAAGGAGGGGAATAGAGAACGGAAAAAAAAGACACCAGTGGTGGTGGGAGGGGGGGAAGTTATGCAATCGAAAGCACTGTCCAGCGTGGCCTGTCAACTGTAGTATGCGAGTCTAAACCTGAGGGGTCATAGCATCTGGGAGGACTCCAGGCCCAGTGGTTGAGGGGGAATGATGGCAGTGAGAACTAAGTCCTGTGGAGGGCTCAGTACTGTGGCAGGAATGAGGGGTCATGCAAGCTGAGGAGAAAAGGTAGAAAGGCTGCAAGTGGGCGCCTTCGGACACCAGTAAGTCAGGGGCAAGGGCAACTGGGTATAGAAGCAGAACATATCATGCCTTAGAACTAGGTGTAGGAGCGCTCTGGCAGGGGGGACACTGGGAAGGAAGCAAGATAGGGCGAAAAAGGGGGCTCGCCGGGAGGCGACTGTGGGGAGAGCAATCATGCAAAGGGTACCTCAGCTGGATACTCGGCTAGAGAGGCTGGAGAGGGATTTGTAATGCTGTACCACCAATGGGTGAGCTTGAATAACAAACAGTCAAAAATGAGCAATAATGAATAACTAAGCAAGAGACAACCAGGGAGGAAAAAAGGGATCCCATCAATAACAAACATGCAGTCTGTACTCAGCTGCAGTCCGGGGTATCTGAAGGATCAGCATCCTGCGGCAGATGCACTAACCATCAATCTGCAGGTAGGCCATAAAAGAATGTCTACCAAATTACATATTATTGGAACATATCATCTTGCAAAATGAATAAAAGAGCTATGTTCATATAACCAATAGATCTCAGTTTGCTAGAATAAAATCCTAAAAGAATTACACTTCAGCCATTATACTACAGACAATTCCCTTTCCTTTTTAAATGACAGAACTATAACAAAAATGTTTTCAATAAGAAGCCTTACTAAATGTGGCAATCACTGCTTTCATCTTACTTATTTGAGCTAGCTGTAAAGAAAATTATTTTCTCTGTTATCTTGCTTCTCTATAGCTTCTACTATGCTTAAGGCTGGTATATTTTCTACATAGGAAGCCCAATTAAAAAGACATGCATACTATATAAGTTCAGAAAGAGACATGGCAGCCTAGCTTTGCATGCACTAACTGTGGCTGCAAGAAACATTTATGTAATGTTGAGTAATGCACTACAACAGAGTTTAAGATAGTGCTCCCAGAACTACAGCAGTGGCACCGTTCTCCTGCGATGGATCCAGGTAGGTTTTTCCCCAGACTCTCCCCTGGCCATATGAAAACCAATCCTTCTGCAAAGTAGCTGTGATTCTGCTCTGGGGCAATGTTTCTGGAGACATGTTCTCCTGGCTGTTGCAACCTTCTTAGGATAATCGGCTCTCCTTCAGTAGTATTGTGGTTTTCCCTGCCTTTGGCAACTCTAGCTCCAAATTGAGTCCCACAGCTGCGATCTGGGGCATGTCAATTATGGTATGTGAGTAGTCTTTTGGGAGAAGCTCATGAGGAAAAATCATGTAGTGAGACCTGGCAGCTTAGGTCACCACTGAAGCAGTCTCTAAGGCACTTCACTTTCTCTGGGTGTTCCCCATTCCAGGAACAAAATTAACTTCTTCTCAGGCATACTCCTTCCTTCTCTAAGCAGGCAGGCACCTAGGCAGTAAGCATACCCCCAGCTCCTATAGAGGAAAGTACAGAGTTACGGCCATATTCCCTCACTTCTGGGAAACTGACTGTCAAGCAGACAGCAGCGATCGTCACAGCACTTCCTCGAGTACTCCAGCACTCCCTACATTGGTCATGAAGAACTTGGAACTGGACAGAGTGGCGTGGTTTAGTTCCCACTTTCATTCATGTTTTCTAGACAGGGGATGTACATTCATAGTCTCAAATTTCGGAACCAGTTTATGGTAGCTCTATTTCAAGTGCCTTTCTCGGGACGCTCTACAGAAACAACCTTTACGTAAAGGGAGGCTTTTCACAAAAGGTTGCACAGAGGATGCCTCAAAGCAGGAGCACCACAACATTAACACTATGAAGAGTGATTTGTTTGCACCAGGCTGTCACCAGCCTTCTTGAAGTAGTAAACAAGGACAGAAAAAGGGCAGGCCTCATAATGGGGCATATTATCAAGGACGGTGTTCAATATTATCGCCTGTTTAGCGGCAGAAAACTGCCGCTAAAGCGGCGATAATGGGCTTGATAATATGCCCTTGAGAATTTCAATAGAAGTCCAGGTTCTGGTGTGAACGTGGGCTTCTATTGGAATTCTCCAAGGCATATTATCAAGCCCATTATCGCTGCCTTAGCAGCAGTTTTCTGCCACTAAACAGGCGATAATTTTAACGCCGTCCTTGATAATATGCTCCCTAGAAACTTTCTCACATGCTGGTTGTTTTAGAGATTCATAAACATGGTACGCTGCCAACACAGCTTTATGTGTTCATTCTAGGAAAGGTACAATAGTTATCTTCCCACTTGGGATGCATGCTTGGTGTAGCCTTTCTGCTCACAGGACAGGTCCTGGACCTTGCGTCGTGAAGGAAATGCCCAGGCTCCTGCACACATGGTTGATTAGCATGATGACAAATCGAAATGAAAACAACAGATTCACATGTAGTCAGACAAATATGGCCGAGGTACATGCTATTTCATGTGCCAACACAATTCATAATATGACTTGACCTACATAACCGTATGTGCCTTTTAGGTAATACACAGTTACCTGCATATATCATATCCATTTTACAAGCCCTAACACCAACGGACCACTTCCTTCTGACACAAGTATAGTTTTTTTTTTAATTGAACCAACAATATATTAAACAAGCATTTGAAATGTAATCAGTCTTGCATTTGAGAAAGTTAGAGATCTTGGAGTTGACAATGCTTTTTACGTTTGTCTTTCTATTTGCAGCAAAGTGATCATATTTGCATAGCACTATTGCCATTCGTATAACATCCTGGTGCTGGAGAACCAGAAAATGGGAAATAGGTTATGAGGGATGGGAGACAGGAGTAATATGCTGCCTGAAAAAAAAAGTAACAACATCCTAGAAAAAGAAAACACTCTTAGGGAATGCAAGATTAAGTAAAACATATGAAATGTAAGCAGGAAAACATGGTTACCTTAATGCTTTTGCACGTAATATTCAGAAATCAATGAGTGTTTGCCTGAAATTTTAAGGACATGACTACAGGGCCTGGAAGGGACCCGTTTCGATGTCCATTTCTTATATCACAAGACATAAGCAGTATGGTTTAAAAAGACAACATCCCTGAACGCAGCACACATTTTATAAACAAAAATAAGGAAATCAGCTGATAAGGATCACATTAAACGTTTTCCACTCTACGCATCAACCAGGTATTACAGTACCTCCAGGAATGGTACACTTCCCCACAAGGGGAACACAATGTTGCTAAAAGAAGGGCGTGAAAATGAAAGTAGCACATCACTGACAAACTATGTAAAGTGGCTCTAATGTGTGTAGGTGTGAACAAAACAAATCAGTCCACTTTGCGACCACTCTGTCTTGCTTTTATTTGGTGTTTTTGGTGTTGTTCATATTTTGAACATTTTTTCTACTCTCCGTCATAAGGCTGCACTTTGGAATAGAACAATGTCTTAAAAAGATTACATTTGCAGCAAAAGTGTTTATTTTTGGGATCCATTTCACATGGGAGCAAATAAACAAAAGGAGAGGCAAGAGAGGTGAGAGTCATTTGTTGAAGTCATTGTTTTCAGCAAGTGAGGAGAAGCGAGACATAGACAGAAAGAGAGGGAATAAGAGGAAGATGAAGAAAGAGAGAGAGGGGGTGGTGGCAGCTGCCAGTGCCAGAGCAGGAGAAGTGAACACTGTAGGGAGGTGGGCGGAGTGAGATGAGTGTGATGAGGGGGCAGGGGTGGGGTTCATCATGTTCAGAAGGGGGCCCATACACTGTAGTGAGGCAAATAAATCCATGCGATCAGTTGAATTTATTGAGAGTGGATCAAAGATGTGCCTTGTGACCAAACATATACAAATAAATAAAATATTCTTGCTTGTGGATTTAAGAGTTTCTGCGTCTTTTTTTCTGTTAACAAGTCACATGTTCATTTGGGGTAACAGCTGTTACAGCAGCCTTTTCATTTGCTAGCACAACACTGCCTTTAAAAAAAATAGAAACCAAAGGACAGATTTACAAGCCTCTTGCGCCACCCGTACGTCACTTTTCCCATGTTAAAAATCACGCAAAAGTGGCACAAGGGGCTCTTAAATAAGCCCCCAAATGCTGTAGGTAAGGAGGGTTAGGGGAGGCAGAGGGCATTCGTCCTCATTTCTGTGGCACTGCTGAAGTAATGCCTAAAACTTATCTTTGTGTTTCAAAGCAAGGGGATTACTGCCTGTATGCAGCATGAGGGTGTTTAGGGCTTCAAGCATGTTCAGAAGAGCAGGGAACATTAGGCAAGCAGGATGTTGTAACACATGTTTAAACTCATGACAAAGGAAGCTGATAAGATCACATTGAATGTTTTCCACTCTACTCATCAACCAGAGATTGCACTTTCTCCAGGAATGGTGCACTTTCCCACCAAGGGAAAACAATGTTGTTAAAAGAAAGCTGACGAAACGGTAGTAGCACTTCTCTGGCAAACTCTTTAAAGTGGCTCTAATGTGTGTGGGTGTGAATAAAACAAATCTGACTACTTTGCGACCCCTCTGACGTGCTTTATTACGTTTTTTAGTTATTTATTGTATTTTGAACATCTCTTTTCTCTCTGTCCAAAGGCAGTACTTAAGTATAGAATAATATCAGAAAAAGATTACATTTGCAACAAAAGTGTTTCTTTCTTTTTTGGTTCCATTTCTCTGGGGAACAAATTAAGGAAAGGAGAGGAAAGAGAGGGTAAGAACCGTTTGTTGAAGTCACTGTTTTCAACATGTGAGGAGGAGTGAGACAGAAAAGAGAGGGAATAAGAGGAAGATGTAGGAAGAAAGAGAGTGAAAGGGGTGATTTCCAGCTGCAGAACAGGAGAAGTGAACACTAGGTAGGTGGGATGTGAAATGAGTGGTGTGGGGGGTAGGATTTATCATCTTCAAAAGGTGGCCCCTGCACCGTGGTGAACCAGATATATCCATGCAATCGGTTGGATTTATTGCTAGTGTACCAAAGATGTGCATCATGACCAAACATATAAAAATAAATTAAACATTCTCGCTTGTCCAAACCATGATGCACGGAGTCCGTGCTGATACATGAACCGAGGGTAAGCAACAACAAAAAAAGAGTGCGCAGGAAGGAACAAAAAGAGTAAGACTACACGTAACAGGGTCTAGTTAGACATATCCACCAAACAAAAGCAGGAATTTAGGAAGGGCACAGAAGCGAATATAAAAGATGGTAAGGGCTTGAAGTACATATTCTGGATACAGTATGCCTCGCGTAGCAGCACATGCAGTGCCTTGGCTCAACCTAAAAATGTAAAATAGACTCACTTAATAAACAATGGTTGTAGTGGCATTCAAATTTCTGCCAAAAGCTAGGCAAAATCCAGGAAAGGCGGTTGCTAATAAGTTATTTGGACTTAACAAGTCCTATCCACTGACTTAACAAGTCTGATCCAGTGAACATGATCTCTCGCCTCATATGCCATATGCCATAACTGATAAATGTGTGTTTGTATGTATGTATGTTTGTACAACTATCTGTAGATCAAGAACCTAGCTAGGAAGTAACGGAAAGCCCTACAAAAGGGAATGATGATAACGATGCAGCTGACATCATTTGTGGCTTAAAAACCTCAGTAATAAAATAGTTTAGGACAATACCATGCCAGTGACGTCATGTTTCAATACTGTTGCAATGCAATGCTTTATGTTAAAAACAAAATATTGCAAGTTATTTCATCAGTGATATGAATAAGCAAGCTCATTTGTCAGTTGTATATGATGTCATTAGACATGTCATTGTCAGTTGGAGTCTGAAACATGATCCAATCTCTTTTCAGGGGCTGCTCCTCATCAGAAGTGGAGGAGCATCTCCAACCTGCTCAGAGGGCAGCAGGCAAAGCAGGCAAAGCACAAATAAGTAAAATGGCCTGTCAATGCTATTATTTGCCACTGCACCGGTTGCGCTGTGCACAGCGCGAGGGCGCGAGGCTGAATCTAGCAAATGCAGGATGACAGCACTAGTCTGCAGTGCACATGTCGGATTGGCGGGCCGTCTTGCGACTGCCAGCCCAGCATGAGCACTGCAGACCCAACAACACAAAGGCTGTGAATGAGCCTGCTCCCATCATTTCTGCAGCTACTTTCACAGCATGAGTGCAGCTCCTAGATTGGTTGGAGTTGCCTTCCACAAGCAATAAGGAAGTCATTCCTTTCCCTACTGTACACAACAAAGAGAGGTGCCCCTTGGTCATGCTCCTGCTCCCGAATTCATGGTGAGTCTTTTTGCCCTACCACTTTTTATTTAAGCTAGCCACAATAGTACCTTGTTGTCATCAAAATGAATTGTGAGACAGTTGAGAGGCTACATACAAGCCAAATGAGGACCCATACGTAAAGAACAGGGATTTGTTAGATTGTATTTTCTGTTTTTCTGTAAATATGTTTTAAAACTATAAGTGAGAGAGGCAGTGATAACAATGCATGTTAACAAGAATTCTATGCATGCAGTTAATTCTAGTGAGGAAAAGGAATCAAACATTACCACAGAGGTTGGGAAATACATTTTTAAAAAACAGACGTGCTTGAAATATTGTTGCATTTATTATAACAACATTCTTGAAAATTGTTTCCATTGTCTGTTCATTCCTCCTCCTGAAGAAAACATGACACAACTTGATAAAAATGATCTATAATTTCAGAAATGTATGGACAATGTTACATTCATCTACTCAGTAGGGTCCATTCCTTCCGCTTCTGTTTGCCTCAGGATGATTTATGATAGGCCTAACAAATGAGGTTTGTTTTAGAAAATACAGATGATTAAGTAGAGCAGAAAAAACGCGTATGTATCTTAAAATACTTCATGGGGAGTGAAGCTCCATTTATCTGGTTATTACAATTGCCTGCTTAATTCATCGCTCAGTATGGTTCTAAGGCTTTTTAAAGGTCAGGATTATTAACACAATCTGGAGCGTTGCCACATTTTCTACCATGAATAGAATAGACAGGGAGGGAAGATTAGTAAAATTGTACAATTCAGCACTTAACAACTAACATCTGTGGAGTCTTATAAGGACAATAGGAAAGAATGTGTGAATACGCTTATCAAGAAGTTGTAAAAAGAAACAAAAAAAAGGGCTTTTCACATTGTGCTAAATTAAACAAAGATGGCCAATTGGGTTAAGCACTAGCTGCTGAGATCTATAATCTGACCTGATAGCCTTGAGCTTGAATCCCGGCAGGGATGACTTAGTCCTCCATCATGCTGCAGTTGGTAAATTAAGTAGCACTAAATGGAGTAATAGCAGCACCTATTATTTAAAGACCTAAGGGCTGAGGAATGATGTGCTGCATAACAAGCAAGTTAGAAGAAATTAAAACCATGTTGTTTAATTAACTTAATATAGAGCGTATGATGTCACTACTATGCAGAAGAGAATACTGTTGGACCCTGCCCTTTAACACTGCTAACCAGTGCTAAAGAGCATATTCTCACTGTCTTAATTGTATTAGTGATTGATTTATCCATAATTGGCATACTGGATTCACTTGTAAGTCTCTAGTAAAGTGCACCAGGTGTGCTCAGGGCCTATAAAGCAAATGCTACTACTGGGCCTGCAGCACTGATTGTGCAACCCACATAAGTACCCCTGCAAACATCTCAGACCTGCCAATCCTGTGTCTGTGAGTGCTGATTTAAACTGTGATTTCGACCTGGCAAGTGCACCCACTTGCCAGGCCCAAATCATTCCTTTTATTACATGTAACTCACGCCTAAGGTAGGTCCGAGGCAGCCCCATGGGCAGTGTGCAGTGTATTTAAAAGGTAGGACATGTGCTGCCATGTTTACATGTCCTAATAGTGAATAATGCAAATTTCATTTCTCACTATTGCTTGGGCTATCTCTACTATAGGGAAACATAGGGATTGCCTTGAAATATCTTTTGAGTGTAATTTACCATTGGGGGTAGATAGAGATTTGAGGTTTTTGGGCTCTGAAATCACAATTTAAAAATACATCTTTTGGTGAGGTTGATTTTTAAATTGTTTGTTTAAAAATGCCACTTTTAGAAAGTGGCCACTTTCTTGCTTCACCATTCTGTGCCACTTGCTGGCTGTGGTATACATGTCTGGGTTGGCTCTTGTGCATTCACTTTAGACAGTCACAAAAAGGGAGTTGAGGTGTACCATGCAAATCATGATGGGCCATCACCAGGCTGATCAACGTTTCTGAGCAAGAGTGGTGGGAGAAGTTGTCCCTGGCACCAGAGTAGAGATTTGCCTGTCCTCATACAAAGCTGCCTCCACCCCCATATAGTGTGTCTGGAGCCAGGACAGGGAAAGGCAGGGTCTTGTGCACTAAAAAGACTTTCCTTTAAAGTTTTCCTACTTCAAAGGCAGAAATGTGTATAAGTATTGGACCTCTGACACCCCAACATAGGAACACTCCCGGACTGAGTATATTCTGTCAGAAAGAAGAGCTGGATGCTGCAAGAGGGACTGTCACTCTGCCTGTTGCTTCGTTGTGCTGACCTGCTGCTTCTGCCCTGGGATTGTAAGGACTGGACTTTGCTTTGTTACCTGCTTCTAATGTTCTCCAAGGGCTTGAGTTGAGCTTTCTTCCTGTTAAGAAGTCCCAGGGCCATCAAAGACTTCATCTACCAGGGCCTGGGCTCTTCTGCTGACAGTTCTGACTTGCCAAGTGGTACCAAATCCAGTTCCTGTGCCCTTGGAAGAGTAAACTGGTGAGTTTAGGGAGAACATCCATGCATTGACTCCCAGGGTGTTTTATCTACTCACAGACCATGGCTTTTACCACAGGCTCCAGCATGCCATTACAGCGTGGCAGAAAAATCACTGCAGCTTGAGTCCTAAGCATGGTGTCACCAACATCTGTGGCACCCGCACCGACTTTGAAGCAGCACCTGCTTTACGGCTGTAGAATCGATGCAGCGTCTGCTCATTGCTGTGAAATCGACACAGCGCCTGCATCGCCACTGTCACAGTGCATCTGAATTTTCGATGCATCGTCCCTGGGTGTCAATTTTTCACCGAAACACAATAAGGAACAAGGCTGCGTGCTTGGAGACTGATACAACACCTCCCCTGCCAGTTAGGAATTGGCACATCTCCTCCTCTGCCAGTAAGGAACTGATGCATCACCTCCCCTACCTAGCAGTAAGGAACTGATATATCACCTCCCCTGCCAGTAAGGAACAGGTGCATCACCTCCCCTGTGTAGGAAGGAACGGACACATTGTTTTGCTTTTTCAGCACCTCACCTACCCTGCACCTTGCAACATCTTTGTTTTTTCATGGATCTGAGGTACTTTGTGCTAAAACAAAAGCAGCCATTGATTTCTATGGACTAAACTTGCTTAATCTTTTAACAAGTGATAGTTGTACTTGTGTATGTTGGATTTTTGTCATTTTGGTCTTGTTTAATTCAGATAAATATTGGCTATTTTTCTAAACTAATGTGGTTTTTCACTGTGCTACTATGCGTGTGTGTGTGTACAAATACTTCATACATTGCCTCTGAGATAAGCCTGAATGCTTGTGCCAAGCTACCAAGGGGGTGGGCAAGGGTTATCCTAGCTATGTGACTCCCTTACCCTGACTAGAGTTAGGGTCCCTACTTGGGTAGGGTGCAAACCACTGCCAACTAGAGACCCGATTTCTAGCAAATACCATTAAAATATCTAACACTGAAAAGAATATTGCTTTTAGGAAAAGCAGAAAGTGGGGGAGGGCAGATCTAGGATGCGACCAAAATGGTCACTCTCTGCTAAAGCTCCATGAGCCATTGGGATAAATGCCCCTCACTTCACCCTGGAGGGATTGTAAAGATATGAGATGGGAGGAGGTGAAGCCCAAATACAGCTAATGATAATTAAAGGGGGGTGGCAGAGTTTGATTCCATGGAAATCCAGATGGGCCAGAGTGGACATTTGGTTATATTTCATAGCACGAAATGCACACGTGTTTCCAGAAATGGATGTGAGGATGCATTTTGAACTATGAAAATAATGCTGTCAAAATTCACCTGGTACCTCTGCATGATCTGCACTTTTAATCTTTAAGGGCACAGAGTTTCTGGTATGCAGTGATATCTAAACTTCACAATCCACTGCATAATTTATTTCTGCCGGCGAAGCAACAGGAAACAAAATTTTTATGGAATTACCCAAATTCTTCCAATTCCACTAGCAGAATTGAAACCTTTGCCCATGCCTATTGAAAATTCTGAATCCACATAGTGTACAGGAGAGAGAAAGGATTGTGGCTATGATCTACTGTGATTACACATCAACGTAGCAGGCTGCTGAGACAGACTGCAGGCCAATGATGTGAACATCGTGTCGTGGATGGAGACATGCTGGGCTGGGGCATAAAGACTGTGATGAAGGGAAAATGGATTGCATTTTTGATTTCAGTTTGGTGAGCTGCTGTTGATGAAATGGTGCTATGCTATGACTTGAAGCCTACACTACAGAGGGAGACAAACTAGTTTGGGATGTACGTGCTGGAGCGAAAACGGCTGCAGTGTGGGGGTCAGTTGAGCTACTGCTGAACTTTAGAGGTCTACAGAGACAACAGTTGGGACAGTGCGGTTACAAATGAGGAAATAGTACGCTGGAAATGGACAATATTCACAGTCCGAACTGCAGGGCTCTTTAAGAATCTAAACCAATTTGCCATGAAGGAAACTCGAAGGAGACTGATAATCCTCCCTGTAGGAAATTATAGGCATTTAAGAATCAGGTCAGAGTCTTTGCACTACTGGGGTTATAAAGTTTATTTTGCGCCTCCTATGCACTATTAACATAACCTGTGAGCTGTCTGAAGCTGACTTTGAAGAGACATTGATATGAGTGTACACCTGTAACCGTAATGACCTCTCTCCCACCTTACCATCTTCTATATTGAAAGGGGAGGACCCGAAGACATAGAGTCCCATATTTATAAAGACTTTGGGTCTGGTTTGCTTTAGTTTAATAACAATACCCGAAAGTGTTGTAGTGGTATTTGCATTCCAATTCAAATTAAGGTTTGTGTTGATTTGCAACCAAAAGTAACGTAAAGATGCACAATGCGCTCCCTTGCATTACATTGTTTAAAGGGGCCTTTCATGGGTGATACATGGGTGTTTCCATGCAACCACCCATGGATTTTGACACAAATTCCTATCTATAAAGAAATGTAGACAACGATTTGCTCCAAAATCCTGTGCCTTCTCAAGGCATATTTAACATGGAGAAATGTGTTCGTTTCTCCTCTTTTTTCCGATGTTGCATGTGTGATACATTGTATAGCACACATGAAATGTGTGAAACTCCTTGAAGTATAGTTTATGTCCCCAAAAGGGCCCCTTCCATTACAAAACCTATGCCTCCCACACTGCAGACACCCTTGCACTTTGGCTCAATGATGTCTGTGTTATCGCATGGCAGCTAAAAGTGCACAAGCACAGGGAGAGAGCAGAACAGCCCCACATTTTATTAGATATGGCAATGTTCTGTTCTCTGTGTCTCACACAGGAGGGTCAGAGGTAGAAAAATGCAACCGAATACTTCTACCAGAAAATCATCAAAACACACAATATATAGGGTAGCAACAATTTGAAGCCAAATGATTACAGATGGGGCACAAAATTGTTTTGGACTAAAACCCTCACTCACCCGAGGGTGACATGCTTCATCATTGGGTTCCTCCAACACATGGGGACCGCAAGGTACCCCATGTGGGCTACAACTTAACCCCTAATGGGAAGGAGCTGGAGTGCAAAGCACGTGTGAAATCTCTCAACTCAAAGGTAAGGAGGGGCAGAGTGCAAAAAATAATAAGTAGTGATTAAAAACTACTTACTCAGGGGCACCAATTTTTATTCTTCCTCCCAAAAAGTGGTAGTATTTAAAAAGCAAGTGAAGAAGGGTTAAATATATATACCCTTGTTCTAATTAAGTCAACATGTTTCAGCCATAATGACAACTAAGTTCAGGGCTTTCTTCAGGACCTATGGACCTAAGTCACTCTGCTAACAAAAAGTGCAAAAAAATGATTTTTTATAAAGTTTCCATTGCTAAAGCCACAATACTTGACCAATCTTGTCAATCCTCTTTGGTTGATAGTTAAAGGGCTCTATATATAGTCAATGTCATCCCACTCAACCGTCATCAGAGTCACTCACCTCTGTCGGTTTCTAAAAATCCACCGGGTCCTCTGGTGTGCCTCTGGCGGGAGCACAATTCCAAGAAATACGGGATGCATACATGAGCCTGACAGATTAATGACCTGATTTAGATCTTGGCGGACAGGTTAGTCCAACAAAATGGTGACGGCCTTCCCGTCCATAAAAATTGGAATCTCATAGGATATTGCGGGATTTATATTTATTGCTTTTACATGCAGTGGCTGCCCAAGAGCTTTTTGAGAACCTCTAGCAATCATGATCTGTCATAAATTATGGAAGATATATTACTGCCTTTGATAGGAAACACTTAGACATATCACTATGGGGCAGAGTATAAACTATCAAGATGACTATAGCACCAGCTTCAATTATGTGTTTGGAATGATACTACTTCGGATACCCTGTTGACCTCCGACACATACAGACTCTGACATTCTGGCCTACACCTGGAGTGGCTCTAAACCAGACTGAAAGCCACCAAATTGTGGGCACGTACCATTGCATGGGGGTCCCGGTTGCCACATATATTATCCAACAGAATGTCATTTCAACTATCGCAATTACCACATGTTCTACAATCACAAATGATGTGATATGGATGATGGCTCATAGGCTGCTGGATGTTCACCCCTCATTAGATACAAAATGCCACTATGCCACTATGACACCATGAGGCAATTCATATAGGTGGCAAACTCATATTCTGGATACAATGGTATAAAAAGGGGAGAAAACAAATTGATCAATTGCTCAAAGACAGAAAGATTAAATCATTTGATGATCAAAGGATAGAACACAACTTATATTTGTCAGGGTATTGGAAATATTGCTAATTACAACACTGCTTATGGATTGCCTGAAGGGTTACCATCGCAGGATGATAAAATGTTCCTGTTAAATCACTGTGCTAAGGTGGCACCCTTGGCTCCTCAAGATTAACTTGGTTGACCCTTTTCAGTAAAGAGTATACACCTGAGGAATAGGTATCTTTATTGCAAGATCATGAAAGGGTGCTTAGAGATTCCATATTAAAATGTCACTATTTTAAAATTATAAATGACTGGGATTGGATGCCTCAAAAGCTGAAGAGTACTCAATCACTACCCTATTACCAGTTTTGGAGATGCTCCGAAGATGTGTGCAGCATTTATCCTGTGCTTTGGGCTTGCCCACTATTAGTCTCTTAGTAGAAGGCAGTCTAGCAATAGTTACCGGTCCATAGCCAGATTACAATACCAGCTCCCTCACATATTGCAATATTGTATGGTGTATCAGACATGCTTGTTTTTCTCTGGTGCATGCTCATAGATGGTTCCCCACCTCTATGACAGGAGCCAAAATATGTTCTGAATGACATTGAGGGAAGGCAACCTCCCCTAAATGTGAAGAATGGCTAGCAGAATTGCATAGGATTGCACATTGTGAAAGGGTTATGTTCAAAATTAGTGACAAATCGGAGAGGTGGAAAGGAGATGGGAAGCTTTACTTGACCTGGCACTAGCTAGGATGTTACTGCAATAGCGATCTTGGGACTTAAAAAAAGCTGTTTCAAGAGTCTGAAAATGGGATGCTCAATGTAAGCGGACTATTGTATGTTGCTCCCTCCCTTTGCTTTGTTGCACTTGTTCTCCTCTTGTCCCTTCTGTGAGATATCCTCTTTAATCTATAGTCTATTATTTTCTTCATCTTTTTCTTTCATAACTTAAAAAGTATAGCTCAGTATTAGTTGTGTCTCACAGTGGTTACCCTTTATAATACTACCTTGTGGAATATAATGGACAGCATTATAATTGGTGACTGGATTGCCATCATGATTCATCTTGATTAAGGATAGGACTTAGAAAGTGTTTAAACAATATACCTTGCGGAAGGGCCTCCCCTTTTCCTTTACCTCTAGTCCTTCTCTCTTTCCTTCACCATCAAAGACATTTGAACCCTTCTCCGCTCCCCTTCATTGTCCTTAGTGATCCTACAATATTTTATCTTTTAGTTATCATTTGTAGGAACAATTGGTTACAAAACAGAATGTTTTATGTATGGAAACTGTGAATCCAATGATTGCACTTTGCCAATACTGTCAGGTTTAAGAAATAAAGAAAAATGGTGGAGAGGAGGGAATTATGTAATCTGGAAGGAAAATAGAATAAGACCTAAAGAAAGAACCCTTGGGAATTCTATAATGATAGGGAAAAGAGGCAGAACATTGACCACATCTGTTTAGAGAGCGGGAAAGGCCAAAAAGTAGAATGAAAACCAAGAATTTTCAGCTGTACCAATGAAAGAGAGGTTACAGTGAAGCATAGAGTGATCCACCCTGCTAATGTCAACAGAGGAATCCAAGAAAATGAAAGTGATAATCACTTAGTGTTTGAGTCAAAGTTAAACAGTTCCTCCGAGACACAGTTTTATCGGAGCAAACAACCTGATTCTAGAGTGGAAAGAAAATAGATGTTTTTATTAAGGTAGTGCAAGAACTAAAGACTATCTGAATATAGAGTTTAAGTGAGAAAGGTAAAAGAGAGAAAGAACAGGAATATAATGCCAAACATGGTCAAGATAGGGTTTTGTGAAGGTAGAATGAATAGTAGCATGCAATGAGAAGTTGAAAAAATATTAGAGGTATCATAAACAATTAAAAAGGGCAAAGAAGGGATAGAAAGCAGGAAGCACAACAACATAGTTGGTAAATCCTGGACATAAATAAGGAATAGTCACCATTGGAGTATACATGATGCTGAATAAAGCAAATGGGCAAATGGGCTAGTGAAGATGTAAGTAGAGTTGGCAAGGCAAAGAGGAGTAATCAGATGTAGATAGTACTGATGCTTGAAATTGGTAGGAGGACTGTCATAAGATGAATAAAATGTAAGATTTCAGAGTAAGTAGGTAGACACATTTTTGTCTATGTTCTGCCTTAATAACAGCATTCTAAGCATTTGAGGGCATGAGGTGACATGGCACATTATTAAAGGCTTCAATATTAGCCTGCACAAACGCCACCTTCACAAGATCAGCTACCACTATGTCATCAATGCACACAAATTTAAGGAAGTATAGATTTGCTACTCTGACTCTACATCTACCTACTATGATGATTTAGTGCAATTCTATATAGTGTGGGTAATATCAGTGCAGGTTGAATTAAAAACTTGAAATTGTGACTCACCACAAAGAGTAGGATTATTCTTAAATTGGGGGTTTATGAGAGAGATAAAAGGTTGAAGAAGATGAAATGCTCAGTGGAGATAATAAAAGCTAAGAGAAAGAAAGAGATAGTATCTGGGTGAAGGTGCTTCAATAGAATAATAAGTTGGAAGAAAGGAGAGAATTGAGAAGGTAGTGAAAAGATATAGGAGTTGTAAGTTGCAACAGAAAACTAGTGAAGGAGGAAGAGCTAGTGAGACATGAAAGAGAGGGAAGAAAACAGGTAGGGAAGGGTGGTAAAAGTCAGTTCAAGGGCTTAAATAAGAGGTAACAACACAGGAATCAGAATTGGTATGAGAGGCAGCAGAGTGTAAAGAGCTAAAGTTCATATTTCGAAAAGCCCCAGAGATGTGAGGGGATAGAGTATTGATTTCAGATAAGTAGTAGGATTATAGAAATGAAGGGAAGGGAAAAGAAGCATGATAAGTGAAATTGAAAGGAGGATTCAGTAGCATGTGTTTAAGTGGTAAGAAAGAGCCAAGCTAAATTGTACAGAAGGGCAGGAGATGTGATCTAGCGACTAGAGCTGTTGACTTTTGGTCCTGTGCACCTAGGTTTGAATCTCATACTCCGTACTTGACTCCAAATCTTGTGATTCTTGGCAAATCACTTATTCTTCCTGTGCATACTAAATGTGAAACGTATTCTATGAACTGCACTTGTGAAATTTTACTTTATGTACACAGTCTTGTAGATATTCGCTCTTTAACCCAAGTAATATACAGTGCTCTGGGGAGTAACATAGGCCCTTGCAGTACAACGGGACCACCAACCATTCTGAGGGCCCCCTATTCACCCAAAGACCATTGAATATATGTAGGGCACAGACGACTAAGGGGGGGCTCATTATATTCCACATTTATTTTGTAGTATGCCACTTACAGCACTCTATTGATCCCTAGCTAGGTTTGTGCTATATTACTACATACATATATAAAGAAGATGAATACATGTAACTTACAGTATAGGTGATATGAGGAGAAGGTAAGAGTGAGAGCAATCAATATAGGAGGGTTTATTGGTGGGATCCACATTTGAGTGAAAAAAAGGAGACTGAGTCTGCAGAAAATATCAAGTGCAAGGGAGCATGTGTTGCAGACTGAGCTGTTATTCGAAAAGAGATTGAGAGATGAGGAAGAATAGCTGATAGGAGATATGCTTTTTGTTGTTGAATATGGTAGATAAATAAAAATGTACAGACTGAGAATACCATGAAAGAAATAAAGCATGCATGATGTAGCATATGGAGCAGTAAAATAAAAACAAAGTATTGAGTGCAGTTGGATAGTAAGATATGGTTTTCATAGAACGTATTCTCAGCTTTCTATTTAGGAATGCTCTAGGTATAATATGGAGATGATTTAGAAACAAGTTGCTAGGTCCATGTTACAACAATGTAATCCACTGTGATGTGTTCAAGAAACTACATAGGATTTTATCAGAATCTCAAAACCAAGAGTGCGCCATTAAAAAAATATCCTCAATCCCTAGCCTTCTGTGATATCTTGAAGTCCTCAGAGTTCACATTTTCTGGATCCTGGATCAGAAGATTGAAAGAAAGATACCCTGTAACAGAAAAGTTTAAGAGATTACTTCCACAGATAGGCAAAAAATCTGGAATGCTGAAACTCTTTTGGTTCCCACTGCTTACTGTAGGCCTGTTATGTAGAAGTGGGAGAGATGTGTTGAAAGCAGGCTTAGAATGGGGAGATCTGACTTACATGTAGTGGAATAAAGACGTGTAAAATTACTCTCTCTGTGACATACTTATTGGCAAGTGCTTAGGCCGGCAGGATGCTACAACTGCCGACAAGTTAGGGCATCCAAAGCCCATACACTGAAAGCACTCTTCCAGAGAGTTTGCCATGGTCCAGCAAACTGCTTGTGCATGCCATGTGTGCTGATGTCGAAGTGTAGAATCAACGCTAACACAGGTGAGTCTCAGCACAACGGCAGCTGGTATAAAACACTTCAAGATGAAGGAAGCGACATTGAAAGTCTACATGTTTATGGCCAGGAACTGAATCAAATGGCCACAAATAAAAGGTACTGCGCCATTACGCCAGTTAATGCCATAGGCTATGCTGAGTAAGCACGCTAAAAGTGGATGAAAACTGATTTTCCAAAGCAGCACACAGCAATACTTCAGTACAAATTAAATTGAAATTCATGTGCTACGATGCAGCGGTTAAGCAGGTGTTTGTAAAGAAACATTTAGGTACAAAGCTGACCCAATATCATAACATTATCTGTTTTCCAAGGTTATCCTACTTACCAAAACCATCACCGAAATGTCGTACCACAACGTGCTGCGGAGTGACCCCAGGAGGAGGTTCAGGAATGGTTCTTGTGGAGCTGTTACATCGGAGAAGCCCCACCACCACAAAAGCTGCCTCATAGGGGCCCAGATCAACTCCTTAAAACGCCACAAGATAGAGAGCTCTAATGGCGCACCAGGGAGAGATACAAGCCTCGAAGGTTGTTAAGGCTGACCCCGAAGCCGGCATGTCAGAAGGCACTAGAGGCCCTCTGCCTTATCAAGTTCAACAAGAAGCACCTGATAGACCACTACTATCTATACTGATAGACCATCACATGCGTGTCCCAGGAATGTGTCGCTCATATTCAATATGGCTGACACATTTCTGGGATGCACATGTGATCTTCTAGGGGTGTGTTTTTGACGTATGTTGCTTCCGCGTCTTTGTTGGAATACCATTTGAACAGACCGGAGAATTCACCCAAACAGCATGATATGGAGTATCAGTAAGTACTCAAACATTTTATTTAATACTATAATTTTGTGAGTATTAATTCGACAGTGATAACCCCAGGCTGTGTATTTTCTCACTTCTTTTGTAGAAGAAATAGACCCATATATAAAATGTATATCAGTAAGATCTGGTAGCACTTTCCTGGTGATGGCTTATGCACACCGTGACTGTTGTTCTATGACTCATTGTGGTTTTGTTTCTGTCTTGTAGCATGAACCATGCATTACAGGGGGCATCCGTTGTGGAGCCAATTTGTTTTGGAAGCAAGTTATTGTAGTAGAATTCAGTGGTGGCTGGCATCTACTGACAGTAGGGGGCGGGCAAACAAAAGGAAAAAAAGAAAAAAGAAATGCACTTACCGATCCTGACGATGGTGAAGACATTGTCCTCACTCCGACCTCATCTGCTGCAGGGACTGCAGTGCAGGCCCCAGCAAACTCCCTTGAGCAAATCCAGGACTGCTCACGTTCTGTTAACCAGCATGTGAGCAGTGCCCTGATTGGTGGGAGCAGCCTCTGTCATCGTTCCTGAGGGTATTGGATGCGTGCACTTGCTCTCAGCCCAGCTGTCTTAAGACTTCAGGAATTCCGATGAAAATCTGGTTGAATTTTTACTTTTTGGTCAGATTCTGCCCTGTCACTCAGCAAATAATATGCCTTTTTACAATGTATACGCAAGCATATCCTTTTGAAGGGATGCTCCGACCCAGATTTACAAAGACTTTGCATCAGGATGACATCACTTTTTTGGCGCTGCCCCAAGGCAAAATCCTATTGGTAGTCAAAAAAACCATGCAAATGTCCATTTGACTGACTTTTTAAGAAAAAGAAACTCCACACAGCACATATCGATGTCTTGTGTTACTCTGTGTCAGGTAGGTATATCATCGATAGTGCATGCGCATACCTGTGAATTCACCCATGTATTTTAACACAAACCTATATTGACAAACAGATGTAGACATTGGTTTGCTCCAAAGTGTTTCGCCTGCTGGAGCCTGTCATAACAAGGTAAAATAGCCTTACTTCTACTCAGTATTTTCTCTTTGTGTGTGTGTTGCCTTTTGAAGCACACAAGGCAAGAGGATGCCTGTGTTGTCACTAGGTAGCACAGCATGTGGAGGGATCAGAAGTGTGTCATTTCTTTGCACATATGGAGCAGTTCAACTCTCTCCAGTTCAAGCAACACAGTACCGCGCAGCAACTTCAATTGCTGCTCTGTGTTGCGTGAACTCTTAGTAAATCTAGGTCCAAATCTGCACACACTCAACATAAAAAACACAGCTAATGAATGTAGAGCCCAAAAATATCACTGACTAGCATTTTTAAGAAGGAGTCATTTGCCAATGCATAAATTAATTTAATTACGCTCATGGTACGAAAAACATAATCAAGTTTAAACATTTCTATATGTGACATACTCCAAATGTTCTACAAAACTTGACACAATTTCAAGCATGGCAACATCACTTAATTACCTTTATCCTCTTGCCCAAAAATAAATCATGGATAGAAAAAGAAAAAGAAATCCTTAAGTAAAATCCGAATGGCTAGTAATAACATTTAAATAGGAGACAGTATGGGCCCGATTCACAGAACTAACTTATGACAAAATCCTAAACTTATTATCATTTTGGTATTCACAGAAGGCACTTACTCATTTCAGCATTCACAGAAGTTAGGAGTCCTAACTTTAGGACTCCTAAATGCCTTCTGTGAATACCGAAAGTCTTAAAGTTAGGATTTTTTTCAGTTTAGGAGTAGTAAGTTAACTTTACTACTCCTAAACTGAGAAAAATCCTAACTTTAAGACTTTCGGTATTCACAGAAGGCATTAAGGAGCCCTAAAGTTAGGAGTCCTAACTTAACTACTCCTAAACTGAGAAAATTCCTAACTTTAAGACTTTCGGTATTCACAGAAGGCATTTAGGAGTCCTAAAGTTAGGACTCCTAACTTCTGTGAATACCGAAATGAGTAAGTGCCTTCTGTGAATACCAACATGAGTAAGTGCCTTCTGTGAATACCAAAATGGTAGTAAGTTTAGGATTTTGTCTTAAGTTAGTTCTGTGAATCGGGCCCTAAGAGTCTTACTGTCCTCACCTTTGGGTGAATTCAGTCTACTTTGCCCCAAGATTACTGCCCATTTCCCTACAAAAAATACAATAGACAGCTTTATCATCTGACTCATATAAAAAATCGTTTTCAGTGTCTATCCAAAAAGGTGGGTTTTTTTTTAGTGTGAGGCAATTAAGCAAATGGCTGTTAAAATGTACTTAATAAAATGGTTAAATTATCTTTCTTGTACAATTATGGCAATGACAAACGTTCACAAAAATGCATTTTTAGGAATCATTTTCAGATCAATGTGAGGATTTTTTTACACTCAGCAAAATAACACTTCAGTTATTTGGCTGACTGAATCGCTTAAAACGATATATTTTTGTTATTCTTACAAAGTAAACATAATTTGCACCTAGCACGCTTTTCCTTTGAGCTTACCTTGTGTTTTCTTTTGTAAGATAGTCCTCATGCATATGTGCAGAGCTGAAAATGTGCATGGAAGTACGTTTTTATAGGCTTCTATGAGTACACACAATGAACTTTGTAATTCATGTTAATATCAGAAATGTATGCACATTGTAGGAGAAAACCTACAATGCGCATGGCCCGAACATTGAACAGGGTCTTTGAGAATATATTACAAAACACAAGGATCCACATGTAGAAGGGGTTCTATCGGTTCAGATTTTCTCTATGTCAAAAAGTGTGCTTCCTACATTAGTTGGACACACACAGTGTTTGCTTAAATACCCCTCACACACCAAAAGGGCCCTTGGTGTCATGCTTCATCATAGGGGTCTTCCCGCCCCGCTGCGGGACGGGGCGTGCTACGACCTGTGACTACGCGGGAGCACTGATCTTTCAGTACTATGTGTGGTGTAGGGGTAGTGAGAGCAAGGGTCAAGAGTGAATGACAAAAGTGAAATAAAAAGGACCTGGCTCCTGTGGTCTAAGAAACTTTAATAGGTCACTGGAGCTGGTACTATTAAAAGCAGTGGGTCGGAGATGTCCTGCGTGTAATGTGCGGATACTCCTAAACAAGTCAACATGTTTCGAAGCACCGATGCTTCTTCATCAGGACTGAAACGGATCCCTTCAGTACTCACTATGCTGCTATCAATAAAGTGAAACTAGTGATATGTACAAATAAGTGAAAATGCAAATGATCATGCACTGTATACAATACCCATTGGTATTCTAAATGCAAATCTGAAAAAAGAAAGCACAATTCATTATAAACTGTAAAACTGCGCCTCATTAAGCGCAAACACGTGTAACCTGTAAGGAAAATGTGCCACATGGTGACTATAGTGTCATTAGCCATAGTCGTATATTTAACCATTATTGCAGTGACCTGTGGAAAAAATGACCAACTAGACATACACACATTGAAACAGAAAGCACACACTCTATAATGACATCTAAAAAATGGAGTGGAGAGTAGTCTAGTATGTAGAATAAACATAATGAGAGAATGCATACTGGGATATATAGGAGTCAATGCTCCATGAGCCTCTAGAATGGGTGGGAGGGGTGTTGCCACTGCATTCTGTTCAGTAGAGACCAAAGTGGGGAAGAAAGAGGAAAAAGATGAGTGCCTTGAAAAACTGACTGCCCATTGTTAGCGGCTAATAAGCGGGTAGTGGGGTCTAAAAGTAAGCGTATCCGACTGGTTCGTCTGAAGCAGCTACGCCGTACTTACGGTTAAGTCAATACTGCCTCGCTCTAGGTAATGCCATCCAGCGGCTCCATGGTGTACTAAGTCCTTGAGGAGGGCTCTATTTATATTGCCGGTAAATAAAGTTATTTCCAAAGACCGATAGCACCTGTGTCAATGTTAGCTATTACCCGGAAGTGGTTGCAGGTCACATCCAGTGACAAGGAGGTTGCTGCCGACTGCCACAGCGGTAACCTGACGATACGAGTGTGAACCAGGAAGTGTGTCATGGTTACTTCCTGTTGTGGATCAACTCGTTTCGGGGAAACTAAAACGTATACCTTCAGGTGTCTATAAAAAATCATATTATACACACGAGGCCCAAAACAAACAATTTCCAGTTTAAGTACATTTCGGCTCATTGCACGATGGTGCAGTTTATAATATGAAATACAGTGGCACTGCTTTTCACAACCCCTTCAGTACGGGTGGTATAGTGAGATGTTCAAGAGGCATGTCCCTGACAGGACGGTGGAATCGGTCGGGGGATAGGGTGTGGAGGGGAAACAAGGTTGCACAAGGTCACGGAGTAGGTCAAACTCCCACTGACCAAAGAGCATTAAGCCATGAAGACAGTGTTTATTAAGATAGGGCCAAATGGTGATTACGTCTCGACTCAAGACAGTTGTGCCTAAGGTATGTCGTCATTAAGACCTGTTAAGTGGGTGCCCAGACGGAACACCCATCGTTGTTCTTTTTCTAGTAGGCCGTTCTCATTGTTGAGTTGCTCAATTATTGTCCATTTCAGATCATCCAAGCTGTGGGCTGTGGTTAAGTAGTGAGTTGCCATCTTGGTGGTGCTCTTTTTACAACGAACGTTGCTTTTGTGTTCACCAATGCGAATCCTCACTGGTCTCGACGTCATTCCGACGTATTCCAGCCTGCATGGGCACATGATCATATATATCACGTTTCTGCTTTTGCAGTTTGTGAATTTCCTTTGCTCCCAGACTGAGCCATTCATGAATTTTGATGTTTTTACTCCTTCTCATAAGATTGCATGTGCTACAATTGCCACATGGGTATTGGCCTTGAACAGGCGGGAGGGTAGTATTCGGAATTGAATTCACAAAATCCCTTACAGGTGTCACACGAGGTCTTGTATGGACCAGGATGTCCTTCAGGTTCCTGCCCCTTTTGTGGGAAAACATGGGCTTAGGAAAATTGACACTCCTGCAGTTCAATATTCTCCAGTGTTCATTCACTATTTTGGACACTTGATTGGAGTGAGTTTTAAAAGTAGTGAGGCAAATGGGTCTAACTTCCTGTTCTTTAGGTATTTGGTTTTCCAAGAGTGCATCTCTGTTATTGTTCCTAGCCCTCTTTTGCTGATCTGGTCTGGATAGTTACATTTCAGTAATTTGTTTTCCAAGTCGGAGGTTTGTTTTTTAAAATCAGTGAGTTTTGAACAGTTTTTCCGTAGGTGGAGGAACTGACCGTAAGGAAGGTTGTCCCGAAGGCGTCGGGATGAAAACTATTGTATAGTAACAGGCAATTCCTCGCGGTACGTTTAAAATGCATGGTTGTTTTGAGCGTGCCACTGTTTGAATAGATATTCAAGTCTAGGAACACCAGATTAGTGTTTGAGGTTGTATGAGTGAACTTAAGATAAGTGTTCTGTTGGTTGAGCCAGACCATGAATGCTCCAATGAATTTGGCGTCACCTCTTCATATCACCAGTACATCGTTGATGTAGCGTTTCCAAATTATGATGTTGTCGTGGAACGGGTTATCCTGGTGTAGTATCTTCCTGGTCTCAAGATGGTGTACATAGAGACCACTTTGCCAATTGGATTCAAGATAGCCTGGCTGATGAGGGTTATGAACCTGAAACCGGTCCCAGGATGATTGTTTCCGGTCCAGGGAAGACATGGTTTGGCAGTTCGGGCTGGACTGTTCCCATGAGGCACAGGGTCAGACTGAGTTGCATATGGCCATGTCTGAACTGGGGTGGTGGAGTGAGCTAAAGAATGATGATGGATTAAACCTAGATCAGTTGACTGGGGGTGAGTGTTTGATTTGCTCAAACGCTCCGTTCATCATCCCCTTTGGTATCGCTTAGTACATAGAGACCAGCTAGACTGGGAGCAAAGGTGCTCCTCATGCTGGTCCCGTGTTTTTGTAGGTAGTACATCCCCTCGTATTGAAAAAAGTTTTTCTTTAGGGCCAGAGAAATACATTCCATGACCACGTTTCGAGGTGTGTTGGATACTCCCATGTTGTGGTGAATAGTACTTCTTCTTTGATGTCCATGGTCTCGTCATGAGGTAAGCTTGTATACAAGCTTTCCACATCAAGCCCCAGCAAAAGGTGTTGATCTGGGTCAAAAGGAAGGTCTACGAGGAGTTGTAGGATGTCCTTGGTGTCCTTGAGGTAGGTGTCTGTTTTTTGAACCAGCGGGCGGAGGAATGCGTCTCCAAACTTGGAAAGCGGTTCTAAAATAGAACCAATCCCTGACACAATGGAACGACCGGGCGGTTTTCCAGATATTTGTGGATTTAGGGGATGGTGTAAAAATATGGTGTCTTGGGCGATTTTTAGATCAGGAATTCAGCCTCCTTCCAGGACACCCAATCATGTGCCGTGGCTTCTTCTACCATCCCCAAAAGCTGGAAAATGTTTAGTACATGAAGCACATTCTTCATAGTCCAGGCTGTAATGTGATATGTGCTTTTTTATGGCTTCCAAAGGTGACTGGCTTTATCCGCTCTTAGCCTATTGCAAAATATTTTGCTAGCACATTCTCCTCAAACTATTTTCCTGAACCAACAGAAAACAAGCATGGGCAAAGACAATAGGTCTGGCTCATTATTAAAAAAGCACATTTTTATTAATACTGTGGGCCTCATTTATGAGGTTTTGACGTAGGGCAGCACCGCAAGGAATCTTGGTGCGCTGCCCTACGTCTGAACAAAAGGCCAGGAATGTGCCATATCTCTGTGATACGGCGCATTCCTGTCCTTTTTCCCAGCTCCGGCGCACAATGGGCTGCCATGGGCCAATGCAGGCACCCTTGCACCATGGTGTAAGGGTACCTGCATTGCAGGACTGATTGATTTTGTTCAGAAAGGGACACCTTCTTGCACAAAATCAATCAATTCAGACGATTTCCTTTTTCTAAGTGTGCTGCAGAATCCAGCGTAAAAGCGGCACATAATTATAAGGCCATGAAAAGCTATGCAAAGTGGTTTTACCAGGCCTTTTAAATATGCCGTGGCACATTACCTAACCGGAACATCCAAAAAGTGATCATCTGGCTGCACAAATGTGCTGGGTGTGTTTGTGTGCGTGCGGGCGTGTGTGTGTGTTAGGTGCATCTGTAGCACATTCATGGTAGTAGGAGCATGAATGATGAGTTACCGAATGCGCAAATGGATGGATGGGTGAATCCAATCAAGGACCATTATGTAAATGATTGCTAAACATATATACAGTGGCGGCTCCCTGAGGGAGTGCTGCGGGGTGGTGGGACGGGCGGGGAGGGGCAGGGTGATGGGGGTAGTGGAGTCCGACATAGGACGGACAGGAGTAAGCTAACTAATTAAATAAATAAAACTATTTACCTTGCGCTCACTGCCAACTCGCCGATGCAGCGCGCGCAAGAAAATAGATGTATTTATTTAATTACTTACCTTACTCCTGTCCGTCGTATGTCGAACTCCACTAACCCCCACCCTGCCCCTCCCCCGCCCCACTACCCCGCAGCGCTCCCTAGGCGAGCCACCACTGCGTATTACATGGCATCTGGGACCCTGCTGGTCTGGACTTTGGGCGGCTCGCGCCTGCATAGGTAACTCTGTCAATTACCATTTCAAAAGACCCAAAGGCTTAGACGTCAGAGTATTTAAGTGCTATAATCATGTATTGGGTTTATTGAAGAGCAGCAGGACTGTCATGAACGGCAACAAATAATGAAGGAGAGGCATAAAGTGAATTCCAAAGAGGCTTCTCATGCCTGCTTTCACTCGGGGCCCACGCTTAAGATTCAGAGGCAAGTTGGTCCATTCAATAACACTAATTAAACAGCAAACATGTTGCTTATATCCAGCCTCTCAAATTATTATTTTTTAAATGCAAAACAAAGTAGAACCATCTAAGAAATTGCACATTAGCATGCATTCCTTGGCATGAACTACTTCGCGACAAGAGACCAAAAGAACATAAATTTGCTTTAAATAGCTTACAATTGAAAAGTTGCTATTTCCAGCTCAAGGAAGGTGCAAAGAAACGTAGACATCTTTGCTTGATTTTTCGGCATCATTTATTAACACAAATGCATCTGTCATCCAGTGCATATTAAATGTATCAGACCCAACATATCTCAATGTCAGTGCTATAGTCTCACCTCCAGGAACAAAAACTTCCAAGATAATTATTTTGTGATAGCAAGCATAATCTCTTTCAACAAACCAAATTAACACGTTTTTCGGCCGGTAAACGGCCCCTTTTATCATTTCATCAATTACATCAAGAGCCAGTCCTCACGCATTTAGAGTGACACCTAGTATTGCTTAGATTAGTACGTCTAAGGCTTTTCCCTTCATGTAGTTCCCCCTAATTTCGATTTAACGCATAAAGGAGGAGATAGGCCCAAATAATATTTGGCAAGAGCGCATTAAGTACAACCCATTTTGTATATTACTAAATGCTTTTCTTTTTCTTTTTCCTGCAAACATCTGGCTTGGTGCAAGATTAATTAAACTCTAATTGACGTTTATAAGCTATAACAATATTGCTCGCCAGCGTGATCTAAATGAGAACACAAAATGCTGCTGCTGCAACAGTTTGTAGGTTTAATGTGTAACGTGTCGAACTTAATTTGCATTTTTCTCCATAATCATTCCGAACAAAACATGAAATATAAAACAGCAAACATCTGAACAGCTTTCAGTGTCCGGGGGATTTATTTATTGATGTAAACAGTTTAATCTGGTTTAAGCCAGATTAGTTCTGAAACACTTGCTTCCCTCTTTGGCAATTAAATACCCCACTGTATTGTGGAAAATGCTCATGATCTTGTCTCAGTAGAGTTTGGTGTCGGCTAATGCCCTGAGATTGATATCTGCAATGGGAAGTAGAAATATGTGCACAAGGACAGTCATTGAAGAACGTAATGCACGTTATCCTCTCACTCTGAAAATACACTGTGCATATGCAACGTAAAACAAAACCGATGCAATCCTCCAATATATCAGGTAGGTTAGAATCCACTGTATGCTACTGTAGCTTTCAGAAAGGCAGCTACCTAGTAAAGTTGTCCAGAAATGGATTGATTCAGAGCTACTTTAATTTCATATGTAGTGTATTGATTGGCGTATACAATGGATGTCGATTCATCATAATGTGTGTGGGAGAGGAACTAGACCCTTTGCCCCTCCTTCTATGACATCACAGTTTGACCCTTTTACCAATCCTGATTCTCTCAATATCTTCCTCTTGCTTCTGATGGACAGGAGAAGTGGCAAGGTTAGAAAAATATGGGAATTAAGGGGCCTATTTATGAGGCCGTTTGCATTGCTGTTGCACCACTCATTGTGGTGTAAGAGTAAGGCAAACCATAAAACAGATTTGTAAAGCCATGCAAAGCCACTTTGCATGTCTCTGAGTGGCTCCTAAAATATGGAGTCATGCAGCGCAGTGCCAATAGCTGCATTGCATTACTGTGCCTTGGAAAGGCATTCCATGGGTGTCGCGTCGGTGTTCCCCCGCTACTTCCATGGATTTTGACGCATCCCCATATTTACAAGAAGTTGTAAACCTGGGGATGCGTCCCAAAATCAGAAACCTTCCCTGGGAGGCATAGCAAGGAGAAATACCTCTGTTTCTCCATGTTTCTTCCTCTTTCTATGTGTGCTACATTCTACAGAAAACACAAGATGGCTGGCGACATGGAAGCTGTCCCCAGGGCTTGGTATCTCTAAACTGAAAAAATCCCCAGCTATGCCCTTCCATCCACAGCCACTGTCTGCAGGACTGGATGATAGAATACAGAATTGGCAACTTACCTGAAAAAAGATGATCCGCGGACTGAGTCCTTGCTCACAAGCTCCCTGCCTGGATGTGTTGCTGCATGGAGAGGGCCATTCTGAGTTGCCGGTGACTCCTATCAATTGTGAATGTTGCTGGCAGAGTTTAAGATGTGTCTGACTGGTGGGATCTGCACCTGGAGGAGCCTGGCTCTGTTCCACCCCTCTGAACTGTGTGCGGCTGGTCGGAGGTGCTGGTTCATGCGTGCAGTGGCAGGGCCTGGGGTTTGGTTATCCGCAATACCTCACTCAGTGTTCTTGTCCCAGATGTGTTTGGGGGTTCCTGTTTGTGCTCCTTCTTATCCCCTCCAGTTCCCTCTTTACCCAACTGCCCGCTCGGAAGTGGTTTTCTGTGGCTGATCGGTGGCCCCCACTGCAGAGGACATGTTGTGAGGGCCCTCCTCACAATGTGGTCTCTGTTGCTAAGCAGCCTTTTACCCACTACAGGCCCGGTTCCTCGCTCTGCACCATGCCCGAAGAGCAGACGACTGGTAAGCAGCCTCTACAGGCCTGAGTCCTGTATTGTCTGGATTTGCTGCCTGACTTTGGTGTCGGTTGTGGGCTCTCCTATGTGCAATCACCTTGTTTGGCTCTTCAGCCCACCATTTCAACTAGGCCAAAACACACCCATACTAAAACAAAACAGGTGTTGACCCCAATGACCTCAATAACCTCAGCCCTATCACCAACCTCCCGTTCCTAGACAAAACAATGGAGACGTGCATCCTACAACAAGTTAACCAACATATAGACACATTTAACCTCCTTGACACCTTCCAGTCAGGATTCAGGAAAGGCTGTAGCACAGAAACTGCTATGCTCAATATCTCAGATGACATCCACAGATCCTTAGATGAAGACAATGTGTGCCTACCTTTCCTACTTGACTTATCTGTGGCTTTTTATACTGTAAATCACCCTGCATTACTCAAGAAACTCAAGAGCCGCACGTGTATCTATGGTAAAGTCCGAAGATGGTTCACATCTTTCCTGCAACATCGCTCACAACAAATTAAAATCAACAACTGTCTCTCGAAACCTACACTAGTTACTCATGGTGTATCCCAAGCCTCAATTCTCTCCCCATCCTTTTTCAATCTCTTCATGAAACCCCTTACTGCTATTCTGAATCAAGCAGGGGTCAAATATAACCTATATGCTGATGACACTCAACTCTTCTACATAATCAAATCACCCAGTGACATCCTGCACCTGATCACAACACTAATCAAGATACAAACTTGGCTTAACACGAACCACTTAAAGTTCAACCCCAACAAAACAGAACTACTACTTTTCTCCCCTAAAAGTCACCCTCTACCAATCCAAGACTGGCTCAAGAATGTTGATGCCCTAAATTGTTCTCTCACACTGTCCAGCTCTGTAAAGTCCTTAAGCATCTCCCTGGACAAAAACATGTCAATGAAGGACCACATCAAAAACTCACTCAAAGGAGCGCTTTCACATTAAAACACCTCAAGAAAATCAAACCATGCATCCCCCTTGATGATTTTAAGACAGTAGTGCAATCTCTAGTCCTCTGAAAACTGGATCATGGGAACACAATCTTCACAGGAACTCCGAACATTCACCTTGCTCCCCAAAGAACAGTTCTCAACACAGCGGCATGGCTCCTAACAGGTTTTAAATGATTTGAGCCCATCACACTGGCCCACAAGATCCTCAATTGACTTCCCTTCAAAGGAAGATGTATTTACAAGACTGCTTGCATCACCCATAAAGCCCTTCACACACATAACCCCATCCACCTAGATGACAAACATTTGAAAGCAGGAAGAGCCAGAACTCTGAGAAGCTCCAACTCACTTCTTCTCATAAATCCCAAACTGAAAAAGAAATTTTCCCAGACACGCACATTTTCTGGAAATGCACCTAGGATGTGGAACTCACTCCATATTGATCTCCGCTGCAACCCCTCCTTTTCCTGCCTCAAACGGAACCTTAAATGCCTTCTCCTCAACAAATACTTTAACATGCAACCATACTGAGCTGTGTTCCTAAAGCGCACACCCAATCTGACTTGACCCCTTGCGACGATAGATTGATTGTTTCAGCTGTCTACTATTTAATTTAGTCCATTAACTCATGCTGTTCTAATGTCCGCATATTGTAACTACCTTAACTGCCTAACTTTGCTCTTTGTCTGTATATATGCATATACTTTAATCAAATGGTCTTGCATTGTATGTGAAACACTCTGATACCTTCAGGTCTAGCTAGCACTATATAAAACCTATAAATAACTAATGAATTTTAGTAGTAATATGGTAATTTGTACACTCCGTGGCGAGGCAAGATTGGGATCTCTGTCATGATTCTACCTTGACCTGTAAGGTGGAGCTCCAGTGCCCCCACAGGCATGTGAAAACAAATGGGTGTGGGGGCACACACTGTCCAATTTGCCGGGTGACCTCGCTGGATCCCCTGCGTATAGTCAGAATCAAAAGCTATGCCCCTAAAGGCAAGGAGCGCCGTGCAACCATGCTGAGACCGCTCGGGTCCAAGTCAAGCAATCACCAACACCAATGCGGGCACTGGCCGGGACAACACCACGCCTGCAGAACCGTTGTGTCCTCTCCTCCCAGCAGTAGCTTCCAAGGATTGTCCATTGCAGTCTTCCCGTTTTGGAGGGTTGTTTAAAGGAACAAAGCATTCACCACACGCTGTTCTTGAGAAGTGAAGCACTCACCACATGCTTCAATGAAAATTAAGCGCTCCCCTAGCGCTAACTTCACCAAAGGATTAGAGACACAGGAGAAGTACACAGTGCTCCAGGGATCCTCCCAACACATGATGAGTAAAAACATGGGAGCCTTCGACAGCACTCTGCACACCGGAGCAATTGAGGAGTGATCCCAGACCCACTCTGGTTGGCGCTCAACGCGAGCTTCTTTTTGGGCAAAGATCAATTTCCAATGAAGCACTCTCC
This sequence comes from Triturus cristatus, assembly GCF_964204655.1. Lineage (NCBI taxonomy): Eukaryota > Metazoa > Chordata > Amphibia > Caudata > Salamandridae > Triturus > Triturus cristatus. Next base: position 116,982,664 of record NC_140588.1, read on the forward strand.
ACGCTGGAATTGCAGGTGACTGGGGAGGTGGGACTCAAAGTCTCACAGCCATTTCTGGGTAGTCACAGGTCCCAGAAGAACAATGGGGGGGGGGCACAAAAGCAGTGAGGTAGGTAGTAGGCCAGCACACTGTTTCCTCCGCAAGTGTCAGTCTCTTTAGTAGCCAAGCAGGTCAGCACAACAGCAAAGTCCAAGTGGTGTTTTTTCAGGCAGCACAACAATCCTCTGGTGCAGTAGGTAGAGCCAGCAGCATCTGGTTACAAGTCCCGAACAGTGTCTAAAATCATGGGGTCGATAAGAGCCCTTGCACTTCTACTCAAAATGTCTTTGATATGGAGGTAAATTCAAAAGAACTTTAGAAGTGCCCAACACACACATTCAACCCCAGCCCTGGCTCTAGACATAGTAGAGGGTAAACAAGCCCTTTGTTTGAGGGCAAGACATAGCCTATATAAATGTAAGTTCACCCTACTTCCCTCTCTTCCAGTTCAGGAATTCCATTCAGTATGCAGGTGAATGCAGATGTAACCCTGCTACACACAATTCCTTTCTGTGTGATGGTTGTCTGGAAAGCTTAGTTGTCAATCAGCCCTAGACAAGGATTGGAGTCAGGCTGCAAAGCACACAGAGTCTTAAGCACAGAGAAATGTCCACTTCTAAAAGTGGTATTTCTGCACTAGTAATGAAAAATCCACCTACACCAATACGAAAGATTTATCTCAACTAATCCAAACATGCTAATGCTACTCTTTTCAGATCGGAAATTATCACTTACAAACATATAAGGGAATTCCCAATGCTAACCCAGGAGCAGAGCAGTGCTCAATGTAGTGAAAAACAAAATAGTGTGTTTGTCACTACCATGTCATGCCACACAACAAAGGCACATGTCCTACCTTTTACCTACACAGCACCCTGCCCTTAGGGTTACCTATGACCAACCTTGGGGGGACCTATATTCAGTAAAAGGGGTGTTTCAGGCTTAGTAAGTAAATTTAAATGTCATGTCACCGTGGCAGTAAACTGTGCGTGCAGGCCCTTCAGTGGCAGGCCTGAGACAGGTTTGAAAGGCTACTTCTGTGGGTGGTGCAAGCAGTGTTGCAGGTGCACTAGTAGCATCTAATTTACAGTGCCTGAGTATATGGGATACCACTGTACAAGGGACTTACAGGTAAATTATTTATGCCATGTGGGTGTAAACCGATCATACCATGTTTAAGGGAGAGAGCACATGCACTTTAGCACTGATTAGCAGTGGTAAAGTGACCAGAGTCCTAAAGCCAACAAAAACAGGTCAGAAAAAATACAGCAGGAAGGCATAGCATTTTGGGATAAACCTGCAAAAAGAGCCAGTTCCAAAAGATATTAATATAGGTTTTCAGCCAGGAAACCACAAATGTCATGCATCTGGTAAAAAAATAAATTACATCCTTAATTTCCTAATAAAATCATGTCTTTGCAGAACTCATAAAACTTGTAAGCAAATCTCCATATACTGCCTACCAGCTGAACTACAAGATCATCCGCTACTCTTATCGAGGAATGGGTTAAAGCTTTGCTGAGGAGCTGATATTTGCACCTCCAACCACAGGTCCAGCAAAATAGGAATAAAACAACATATAATCAGTTTCATTTTGGTTAGATTATAATATGTATTTGCATCTGCTTCATTGTTGTACTGATGTACAGTCTGCTGCCACCCCCTTCCTCTTAGATGTTCAGGTTATAACACATGGGGGCCAGCACCCCTCATATTAAACCCCATCTCTAATTTCCTTGTTACAAGTGACATGTCATGTCTCTAGTCACCTGTAGTTAGTTAATCTTTAATGTCTGATTAATCATTACAAAAACGTTAATACAGCATTTACACAACAATTCATTGGTCATAATAAAAATAAGATGTGTTGATTGGCTAAAACCATGTTTTTGTAATGATTTCTATTAATCAGACAATACATATTGACCAGTCACCTGTAATAAAACATGATTTTGCTGCTCAACTGTATTACAGTTGAATTGGGGCATCATAATACCTGTTACCAGAGCCAGCAGCCAAGGGCAAAGGCAGGACACAGAGCATAATTTAAGCTGCAGTTTAAACAGCAAAAACAAAACCTAGCTTTTCCTTCTGCTCTCTCTTTCTTGATGAATAGCGATCAACAGAAAGGAGCTGTCTAGGGCAACATTATTTTTTGGCATACTTTAGATAATTATAGGTATTTCTGTATATATGAAACATATTTTAAAATCTTTTTTGAAACAGATATCCAACTGCTTTTTTTGTGAGTTTCATTTTTCAATGCAGATTCTACTTGTATTTTTCATGACTGCAAAAATCCTGTTCCTTTCACATGAAAGAGCAGCACACCAAGTATGCTTAAGCAGTTTGTGGAAAGGGTGAATGTGCGACCATGTATTATGTGGAATAATGTATCTCCTGATGTACATTATAAGGATATTGCAAGTCATTTCAGTGTTCCATCACCATTCAAAGGAACTTAGCCCTCCGTCTCATTCCGCTAAATCGTCACAGAAGGGGATACTTTATCCTATATATAATCCTGCAATTGCCATATGAAAGCCCGTATCTAAATTCCTTATTATAGTCGACTTCTGACATCCCTAGTCTCCTGTAATAAAAAACTTACATGGCCACTCGATTGTAATACCTTTTATAGTTGAGTTCTGATATCACCATACTTGTGTCAGAGCCAAGAGGCTGAGGGAAAAGGCAGGCCACAGAGCATATTTAAAGCTGCACAGTAAAGAAGGAAAACTAAAGGTGACATTTTCTTCTTCTGCTCTGTTCATCTAGATAAAAAATGAAGAGCAGAAAGGAGATATTTATGCAACATTTTTATTTTTCCAAGCTTAAGGTAAATATAGAAGAGATAAAGTCTCTTTATATGTTTGTACTCTTTCTGAGTTACAGCGGGTTTCTTTTAACCCCTTCGCTGCGGGGGTAATTCCCCCGTGGCGTGGCGGGGGGGGGGCTGCGGCGCTGTGCTCGTGACGAGCCCAGCTCGTCATGCTGCACAGTGGAGCTGTGCTCATGACGAGCTGGGCTCATCACGACTCCGCCCACTAATTGATTCTCCCGCACAGACGGGGAATCAATTACGCGTGGGAGTGGCGCTACGGTTATGACGAGCCCAGCTTGTCATGAGCACAGCTCCACTGTGCTTCATGACGAGCTGGGCTCGTCATGAGCATACAACGGGTGAAAATCCGACTTGCATTAAACAGATTCTAGTATATTTTTGCAACACATATCGAACAGTTTTTTGGTGAGTTTAATTTTGCACTAGAGATTCTAGTGTTATTCGTTATGTTTACAAACATTCTATCTCTTTTACACCACACCAATGATTTAAGTGATTTGTGGGAAGGGTGATGGTGGGATCATGCATTATGAGGAATAAAGTACCCCATAGGGATATAGTGGTTTCATGACCTTATAAAGAAACTTGGCCTTTGGCCTTGTTGCTCTGTACAGTCACGGAACTCCTTGGTGACTTGCAATATCCTTTCAACGTAAGACAGGGAGTACTTTATCCCAAATGTTGACTCGGACATAAGATGGACATGGTAGCGGCTCCTGGAGGGAGTGCTGTGGGTCAGTGGGGCGGGGAGGGGGAGTAGCAGGGTGGGGGTAGTAAACGACGGCATACAGCCGAACGGAGGTTAGTGAACAAAGAAATAAATAAAACAAATTTTGTTGCACGCGCTGCATCGCATTTGCCAATGCAGCACGCGCAATGACATTCATATTATTTATTTATTTGTTTACTTACCTCTGTTTGGCTGTATGCTGTAGTTTACTACCCCCCACCCTGCTCCTCCCCCGCCCCGCCTCACCGCCCCGCAGCACTCCCTCCAGGAGCCGTTACTGGAAGGACAGGTGGGTTAGAAAAAAGGAACACAAATGGAGTCTCATTCTTCCTCTTCCTGAAGGCCCAAAAAGCCTTGGTTGGAATCAATATTATTAGATCAGCGCCTGTTAAACCCTGCTTTTGCTTCTGACACATGCATGTCAACTGCATTTATGAGTGGCATATAGTCTCACGCCTCTGAAACTACAGCTGCATACGTTCTCAGAACCTTCAAAGGTGATAGATATGGGTCAGTCAATTATCTCTCAAATTGGCTGATATGAATAGTGCATAATCAGCCAAATGTCATTCCAGTGCTTTCAGGGGCCGCTGGACCTGGAGCTGAGCTAATCTCCTAACACATTAATGCGTGTGGAAGCCTGGGGGAGCTGTGGATGCTTCAGTCAGTCCCATTTTAGGGCAGTTTCTCTCGCGGGCAGAATGACTGAGATACAGTTAGCCACAAACCCAGTAGTTGTCAATGAAAGAATGGTCATTGTGGTCCATAGCCAGTAGCATGATGAGTAGACAGGTTTCATAAAAAAGTATGAATGATGACTGAAATTTGCTGTATGAATATGGACTTTTAGGACCCAAAAAGACAAGGGAAGATATATATTTCGTGCCTGTTTTTTATCTTCGTCACCATCCCATATTAATTGTTTTTGATTTCAGAATGTAAGCGTTTCTTTTCAGAGCACAACCAGCGCTCAGCGAATAATTCCCAGGTGAAAACCAAAAATACCGGCATTTCTATTCAGGCATCATCGAAATAAATTTGCTTTAAACGCTATTCACAAGGAATAACGTGACAAACGTTATACCACCAGGAAAGAAAATAACAGGGAGTCTTCCCAGTTGATTCATGACGAGCAGAAACAGCACAATCGTCCCATCTGGTGAATGAGCGTCCTGGTGAAGAGAAATCTAAACAGGATATATATTCATAACTGAAATGGTGCTAATGCATCTCAAAAGCCCAGGCCCATCTGCTTTTTGTTAAGATGACCCCATATAAATGTTTGGGCCTCTCTTCTATCACAGTGATAGGCCGAGCCAGAAAAACTCGACGCCATCTTGAAGTGCGTCCAAATTAAGCCCTGGGCAACTATCGCGTAGGATTGCTTTGAGATTTAATGTTGAACAGGAAAGCCTAGAGTACACTGAAAATTATATCTGTGCTCTGAAGCAAAACAATAACAGATTTGCAAAGCAACCTCCCTCATTTGAACATCACTGCAGACAGGCACACAAAACACTTTTAGATGGATCTGACATAGTTTTTTGCGTTTATGCCACTGCTGCAAATATAAATTGATTGTAATGTGGTTCGTGTTTCCAAAACGTGATGGGGTAGCTATGACCAGGGCTTTAAGTGGGATGAAAAAACGGGGGGGGGTCTCTCATAGGGGCGTGGTCTATGCAATTAAGGGCGTGGCTTAAAAACACGTAAACTAAAAATCTGTGTTTAGCACAGTGTGCCGCCCGACTTGTATTTTGCTGTTCCTGTCATTGCGTCCAGATATATGATACAACAAGTCAGGGCTATTGGCTTTGTCAATGGTTGCTAGTTGCATAAGATAAATAAGCAGCAACTATGGCTTGTATATAATATTGAAAAAGCTTCCACTTAAAGCCCTGGTGACACCACAACAATGTTGCTGCCAGGCGCGGTGCATCCATTGGGGCGTTGCCCCCCGCCCGCAGCTGCTCCCTCGGCGTCTCTGAACTTGAGTAAACTCTCAGTTTACTTAAGTTCAGAGATGCGAGGGAGAACTGACAATCATGTCAGTCAGCATGACGTCGGACCGCCCACCCCCTTCAGAGTCTGAAGGGGGTGGGCGGTCCGGCGTCATGTTGACTGACATGCATTGTCAGTCAGACGTCACCAGAGGCATGCAGCAGTAGTGCACAATGCACAGGTGCGCATGAGTGGGGGCGGTTGGAGAAATTTTCTCCGTGCCCTGTCATGCGCACTAGTGGCTGCACAGGCTGGCGCATGCCCATTAGGAGAGCGAGGGTTGAGCAAAGGCTCAAACCTCGGTCTCCTAATGGGCAGGCGGGCGGAGAGTAACCGGGCCCTCAGCCAAACCTGGCGCTGCTTGCAGCGCCAGGATTGGCTGAGAGGGGTTGACACCCACTTGCCAGCAGTGATCCTGAGACTAGGTAGGCGCCAACGGATCTGGCGAGGCGGCGCGGACCTGCCTGGTCAGGTAGGAATGGATTTTTATTTTATTTTAAAACTCTCCCGCACCCACGCGCGACCCCACCCCACCCGACACCCCCCGCGAATGTCTCCAGCCGCCACTGGGTAACTGTGTACCTCGTACTTGCCCATCGGCTCAAAATGAATGTCGCAGGGCCCCCTCTACCCGCTAAGGAGGCACGTTCTGGGTATCAGGCCATGGACTAACTGACAAGGTGTGTTGCAGTGAAATGCAGTAACTAAATATTCTTCTTTGACTGTCAGCATTGCTCTTAGCTCCGTTTCGAGGTCTGTGTACACCTACATGGTTTGCTGTGCTTAACGTTTAGGTTCAGAGATGCAGGTATGACCGTGTGTTCTGTTCTACTGCATCGAGGTATGTGAGTGCCCCTGGCAGAATATACAGAGGAATAAAGAGTACAGGGACCGCAGTGGGTGATTGGTTTGTGGGTGGCACACGCCTTGCACCGTTGAGGTGGCTCCCGTAGGACTTAGTGGCGCCAGTGTTACAGCGCCGAATTGAGAGGGTGTAACTGTATTCATTGCCACTCTTGTCAGCGCTGCTTGATACCATGTGTTCCCGGGGTTCTCGTTCCTTGTGTAGCCAGCTATGCTGCCTCGGATGGCTAATTGCTGTAATGCCGCTTTCTGCCTTTCTCGGTCACACACCTCGGCTGTGCGGGGCTTGCAGTTTTCCCGCACCCTCCTTGCCCCTCCCACCACCGGACACTCAACTCGGACCTCCACGTCTCACCACCTTCAAATGTCACCAGCCGCCCCTGGTTGCTGCTCCTGAGTTTCAAAAAGAGTAGGGAAATCCAGAGAGAAAATGATTCCCTTTAAAGGATTTCCCCTCTACAACGCTCACTACTTGCACATCGACGTGCCTTCTGTCACTGCAGACCAGAAAAAAAAAAGGACCACCTGTGCCAGGGCACAAAACAGAGCCCGATAGAGACCCGTTTCGAGGCGCCCTGAAAAAACACTGCCCGTGCTCAGACCCGGTGCGACCCGGCCCACTTAAAGCGCTGGCTATGACTGTAACGTCAGGGCTTTCTGAACTACAGCCAATTATTAAACCGATAATTAGGGCACTATTCGGATGTAATAAAGTTATAATTTTTCATGTTATTGAAGAAATTGGAAACACTACATGTAGAAGTTGAAAATCACTTCAATTATAAAGTGCGCCTAGAAGGCGATTTACAGACAGTAAAAAAGAGCAAGACCTGTGCCTAACAAGCTGAACCCTTCCAACTGGCCCCTTCTCAGTGAAAATCCTTCTAAACCTCACAAAATTCTACAGTCTCGACAAAGTCATAATACATCCAAAGACAAATTACTCATCAATAATCTATGTTTGTCAAGCACCTCACCCCTGCTGTTCAGGATAATAAAAAGAACGATAAACTGCCTAATTCTTAATAATTCCACAAACGCTGATATTAGAATATTAATTACTCACTATAATTACTGTGATTATAGATCATCCTAATATATGCATCCCTTCAAATCGCAGAAAGCTCGGAATGCCTTCCAATGTATTACATACGGATAGAGAATCGGTTACAGGTGTCATTTGGTCACTGTCAAAATGTCAGTATAACATGATAGTGAAGCAGATGTAACCACTCATAGCATGACGATGTGTGATGAGACCCTTTTACATCCCCTATCCCAGTATTGCATTCCCGCCATTACTTTCATCCATAACTGCATTCATCCCACCTGTTCCACTGTCACACATCCTAGCAGTGGCAGCTGGAATTTACTGGCAGTGGGGGGACGGGTCGTGGGGAATGGGGGAGTGGGAAATTGGAGTAAAAATAAAAATACACTTACGTGTCTGTTACTGCCCCTGCCACAGGCTCCTCTTTCTCTTGGTCCTCTCCGCCTGCCGGGCAGTAAGCACCTGGCTCTGAGCCTCCTGATAGCCAATCACGATGCTGCAATGCAGTGTTATGATTGGTCTCAGCACTGTGGTCCGGCGCTCAGCCAGTGAATGGGAGGCTGGGCATGTTCTCCATGCAGGCTATAATGCAGCCTGAATGTAGAACATAAAAAGTGAACATGACAGTTTGAGCTGCCCGAGAGGGCTGGTCAAAGCCTTATGAGCACTAGGGGTATGCAAACCACTCCTTCCCTGCCCTGCTCTGTGAGCAGAGCAGCCCCGCCCGCCCCACCCCAGCTGAGCAGGAACATAAAAATAAAATGATAATAACAATGAGTTATTTTTATCTTCTTGACTTTCTCAGTGGGGCCAGACTCCTCCGCCTTCGCGGTGGAGCCACCACTGCATGTACCTGACATCCCATGCAGCAGTTCCATCTCTGCAAGTAGATTTACATCTTCCAGAATTTGTGTGATATGCTATTAATAATCAAAATCACAAAAACATGTTTTGGTTCGGCACAGCTATGTCCTATGTGATATGACAGTATTTAGTAAATACATACATCTTTAACCTAGATATAATGAAATTGGGTCTTTGGTGGCAGTATTGTGTCACTAAAGGTGTTAGGCATACTCCAGCAGATGAACTGCAGGTAAGGTATTAGAAAGACAAAACACTTCAAAACACCATTACAAAGCAGGAACAAAATCACAATACAACAACAAATACGCAACATAACATAAAAAAGAAAAACAACAAGTTAACACCAAAATACAATGCAATAGCAGCACAATTCAATAAACAAAAAAACACAATAACAGCTAACATTTTCATATAGCAAAAAAACACAACAGACCAACACTTCACATCAACAAAACCACAAAATAAACCAATTACACAACAAAGAAGCACAGATCAAAAGAACAGTGATAAAACACATTATAAAATACTCACACCACAGTTAAAACAACAACACAATAGTGTTTTTGTGTTGTTATTTTGTGCTGTTATTATGCTATTATGTGGTGGTTTCTTTTTTGTGTTTTTATATTTCGATGTAGCTGTGTTTTTTATTGGGCTGTTTGTTGCTTTTATGTTGTTTTTTCTGTATTGTTATATTGTGGAATGTTTCTTTTGAGTTGTTGTTTTGAACTCTGGATATGGTTTATTGTGGTGCCCTGTTTTGTTGTATTTTTAGTTGTATAGTTTTTCTGTTTTGTTTTAATGAGTAATGCTATGCTTGAACTTCTGTTTTGAACTGTGGCTGTGTTTTGGTTGTGTTGTTAACGTTATGTAGCTTTTGAGGTGCACTAAAACTCACAAGGTTCCTGATTCTCAAAGGTAAACTTAACGTTTGAGTAAGTTTACTATTTATTTGATATTCACAAACTACAAGTTTAATTTTACTAATAGTAATTTTACGACTGCAGAAACTGCACACTCATCATCATCACAAAGATTTATTTGATTTTGCAAACAAATCATAAAAGCACAGAATCAACATTTCATTTGTTAAAAATATAAAACACAAAAAAATACATAATTTCATTAACACATCATTGAGTCAGTAAATGTAATAAATAACACAGGCAAATAAAAGAGGGGTGTGGGTCTACTCCTATTTTCATTTCACATCATTGCCCTCATAAGTACAAATGCATCAGTTAACACCCTACAGAATAGATAAAGTGCATGTGCAAATTTTCCTTGGGGGAAGGATGGCTGGAAGCAGGAAGAACGTCACACTTGTTAGTGGAAGGCAGGAATGCAGGCAAATGCTAGGATCAAGCCATTTAGTGTCTGTTAGGATCGATCCGCACCAGGGCCAGACTGGCCGTAGCGGGCACTGGGGGCCGCCAGGGTTGGGGTCAGTTTTGGGCCCCTGGGGACCGATTTTGTTACAGGGCCATTTGTGCAGCATAGCTGCAATATCGGGCGCTGTAACAAAATCGTACAAAACCGGCCCTGGCAAACAGCTCGGCCGCAACCCCAACCCCCGGGGGGCTGGCCGAGCACTTTGCCAGGGCCGGTTTTGGTTCCCAGTCTGACCCTGATCCGCACAGGTCCTTAAGGGATTTGGTTTAGGTGGTATTGCCTGCCTGTACCTTCTGAAAGTGAAACTTTCAGTGTGACTGGCTCGGCAACAGGTGAAAGCCAAGAGTAGATTGCAGCTTTCAGGTCCGCAGGCCATACAACTATATCTAAATTAGGGAGGCAACACTTTTGTTTATTTTTTGGTGGCCTCTTGGAATGAGTTTGAGGGCATTGCGCACCTTGATCAGTTTTGCTATAAATACACAATTGGGGAAATCGCGACAAGCTGGGGCGTCTGATTAGACCATTGTCCTTCACTGTCCATCTTTGTAATATCGAATACAAATCAGACACATTTTAATACCGTTGGCTTTTATATTTTGAAATCGGTATGGCCTGTTAGGCTTGTCAAACTGTTTAATAAAGCACTGTTGATGAAACGGGGTTGAAGCATGTATCAAACATATTGTATAAATAACTGCCATAAATGCAAAATCAATCATGTGTAAGACAATTTGAGTTGTGAAAAACAAACATAAAATCAATAGATCACAAAACCAAGATACACAAATTAATAAATAAGACAATCATCAAAATAGTATTCTCATGCAGACTCACTTAACCATTAGCTTATACTTTTGATCTAATGTGGGAACTGATTTCAAGCCCCGCAGATGAGATTAGATATTCGCCAATGACATGTTACAAAGATGACTGCAGGAGTCATAAGCGATTATAAGCCGGTCTGCAACCCTAAACCATAAGCCTTGAGTAAGAGCTTTCAATATTTAGACCTAGTTGACGAAACATATTTACTGAAACACATAAAAAGCTAGTTGTCTGAAATGAGACTGTGCCACGTGAGGAAGAGCACCTAAATACATTCTTCAGTAATACAGATCATATAAAATCCAAATTAAAACCACACCAAATATAGCCACAATATTGGACTTCATTATTGTCTTATTTGAGAAAGTGTTACATGAGGAACAGGACCCCAAAAACAACTTCAGTGAGGCAAGTCAAATAAAATCACAATTAAAACCATACCACAGATTGGCATAATATTGCCCATAATATCAGGGTCACAACCAATAGCATACTATATTACATAATAATGTGCACTCATCTAGAGATAGATATGTTAGATTTTCTTAGTAAATCGTATACTATGTTGTTGCTCTAAATTAGTAAACTGAGTGAAATTCAGCATTTTCTCGTTTGTCCTGACTGTTTCAGAAAGAAATGTAGGACTCAGGGGAACTGCCTTCAATGGAAGGGCACTACTTTTCCCTATCTTCACATTAGGATATACACTGATCATGATCTGTTGGATGGCAATTGGACAAGAACAGTGTCATCCTTTGCTGCTCAAATCGCTTTCTGGAAGTCCATGACACTGGATCCTATTGGGCATGATGCCCTCTCCAAGATGATGATATAACTGTACTTATATTAATTCTCTAATTTACCCATTACATTTCCCTGCAAATGTTTCATGGGGCTAGATGTTCTCTTGGTGGTGCCCATGTGGCATATAGGTTCCTGCAGTGTGGCTTTTGCCATACTGCATCTCCTGGTTTTTGTGGGAGGGTTGAGGGCTGCAGAATATGAGCTGCGCTGAACTCCAGTCGATTAGACAGTGGTCGATGAGGCTGTCACTTGTGGAGCGGAGCGTGGAGGGGGCCCATACCACACCGATGACCAGAAGGGGATCCTGGTTGTGGGTTCCTGGCACCACAGTGCTCACCTGAGTGGCTGTGTCGTCCAACACCCGAGCCATGTGTCTCACTATCTCTCCCCTATGCTGCAACCATACATGTCCACAGCCTCCCTGGCCCCTGTGGCCCTCTTACTCAGGAAAAGCTGTTACAGTGCCATAATTCCAACCTCTTAACATTGAGAGATCTCTTAGTGGATGACTACCTTCTTTGGTTTGATGAGCTATCAGACCACTTTGCCATTCAGATGTTCAGCTTTTAACACGTCATCATATTTAACACACACTCTGAGCTGTCTGGTCCATAGTAGATGCCGAACTGGACTCACACCCAGTTGTCCTAGCCATGTACACTATAGGAACAGAGTGTAGACACCTCACCTGGTTCTTCAAGGTTATCCTTACACTCACCACTACATCATTATCTCTGCCTCGACACAGATGGTAAACTTACTCAGGAAGCGTTTGCCATGAAACAGAACAGTTGGAAGCGCTAGCTTACCCCCATGCTGTATTGTGCAATATTAAATTTAAATTCGCCCACTATTACATTTTGCAAAGGGGTTATCTATTGCCAGCAGAGGTTAATAGGTTATTCCTGCAGGTCAATGTTACCTACCCTTGCTGTTTTGCACAGCAGGTGGATTTCCAACATATTCTTTGGGCCTGCCTCCTCCCCCATTGTGAAACAACTGGACGTAGATGCTCTAATTATTTTTCTCAATTGTTGACAAACCAGTCTGTCGTGACTGGGTATCAATTACCTGGGTGCCAGTATAGCGATTGCTCTTTCCCCTAATGAGCTTTCCTGTTGACACCACTACCTCCGCCATTGTGGTATCCGCAATACGAGATGGCCCCTCACTTTTTTGTAACCATTACTGTTGAATAAATTGCACATTGTAAATGCTAAATCGTCTTGAATTCCCAATATTCCCATCCCGCATAGTGCAGTATGAACCAAGCTCCGCCCCCTCTTTCCCCTTAACCTCTGATTGTTCAATCCACCAGTTCTATGCAATGTTATTGTTGACATATGCTGTCTTGATTCGAAAATGTTTTTAGTGGTCAAGATGTCATTCTATTGTACTGCCATGTTAACCATTGTTATTTACTATACAGTGACAGTTGTAAAACAGTTGTATATTAAAAGAAAAATCCAATTAAGGTTCATAAAAAACACCGGAAGTCACTGGCATGATTTTGAGTGTGTATCAACCTTCAAAAAAGTTGTGATTCCTATTGAGTCAACAAATGAATTGGAGACAGAATATTGTAATCAATACAGCCCTGTGTAAGGAGGTTCATCAGCACTTGTGGCCAGACGTTGGTTTATAGATGGCATTTTTTTTTCCAACCCTTAATAACAAATCTAGCAATTTTCAGCAGGCACAGGAAGGAAATTTTCCAATGATCTGGCAACGGAAAACTTGTAATAGTACATTTTCAAAGACCACAGGATCAGGAACTATGGGTCCGATTCACAGAGGTAAACTTACACTTTTGTGTACGTTTACGATTTTGTGCAAATCACAAAGCGATTTTACGAGGACTATCCTTATGACTGCCTATCTTTTTATTTGCAGAGTCTGTGCGGAGGCTCCGCAATCGTCAAGATACTACTCATAAAATTGATTCGTGAATTGGAAAGAATCGTAAATGTACGCAAAAGTGTAAGTTTACCCTTGTGAATCAGGTCCATCCCTGATCATGACAACAGCAACACTTTAAGAATTCGAAAGCTTATTAAATAAGCGGAAATGAGAGTGTGAGTCACCACTCCATGTCCACTTGCCAGTGCATTAGTAGATTTGAAACCATGTCTTAAAGAAATGAGAGAAAATCCGTTCTTAGTCACGGAGCCGAATATCTGAAACTGCTGAAACTGTACCCTGCTCCTGAATATCAGATTCCATTTAAAAGCACTTTGCAAATTTAAGTCCTGCCAAAGAATGAGAAAACTAGCACAACAAACACTTTTGTGTGTTATTACACACCACAGCTATTCACGTATACCTCTCTTGGAAAACATGAGATATATATATATATATATATATATAAGTTTCTTCAAATGCAGCCAACACTGGCACGTGGAAGGTAGAAGGGTAAACTTTGGCACCACTGAAGCAAAACAAAATGCATCAGCATTTTAGGAAAAGAGCAATGTCAAAGTCAACTCTGTTCAAATGGCGCTCATCTGTCAACAAAGTAGCTTGTCAAGATGGAGTACTTTCTTTATGGCATTGTGCTGCTCAGCACCAGTAGAAGTAGAAATATGTGTACTAACATGGACCAAAAAGATGCTAGTTGTGAAATGTTGTCCCTAATTCCCATTTAGGTCTCGTCGAAATGAGAGTCATCTGCGATTTTTAAACGAGAATATGGAGGCAGTTTTTCGTATCTATCTATCTATCTATCTATCTATCTATCTATCTATCTATCTATCTATCTATCTATCTATCTATCTATCTATCTATCTATCTATCTATCTATTCACTGAAAAAGCCATAGGTTTCAGGCCTGATATAGTTAGGAATTAGCATTTAAAAAACCTTAGAAATTCACTGAAAAAACCATAGGTTTTAGGGGTGTTGTAGTTAGCTGGACATTTCATTCGAACACAACCATTGAAATTCCGCCAATATAGTTAGTTGTACTAATTACATCAATCCACTGCTGATGATGTAACATATTACATCATTCATGACATGGTCAGTGACATCACTGATGACATCTCAAATGACATCACTGATGACATCACTGATGAAATCATCCAGTGAATGTGGTTTGTTTCGTTATTTAAATATGTATTATATATATATAGCAATTTGCATTGAAGAATGAGTGGATATATAAATATAAATATCTGGATGGAGGATTTAGTAGCAGTGTGATTGACTGTTTACTTGGCTAATTTATAGTGTCTCACTAAATATATTGGATAGTGACTAAACTGTGTGAATATCTGTATCACTTTGTCAGTTGTTGTGTATACTGCTGCACCAGTTGGTTACTAGCTACGTGAATGTCTATATTATTTATTGATTAGTTAACTGAGTATTTGTATGGGAGAGTGAATGTGTGTGTGGTTTGGTGGGGGGTGTGTGACTGCCCAAAGATGTGTGAATAGTTGGTTCAGTAGGTATATGAAGTTAAAACTACATGATATAACAGTTGTTTGGGTGAGTGAATATCTCAATGTCTCAATGGTACATATCCAACAAACTAGGAAAATAAAAGCCAGTGTATGTGTCAGTTGTTGTATATAAATAAGTATATATATGACTCAGTGGTTGTATGAGTGACTGTATGGATAACTGTATACTTGTAATAGTGTTTTTATAACACACTAAGTATGATTTATTATCTATATGAATAGATGAAGTGGTGTTTTTATAAGTGTATAGGTAAGTCAAAGTAAGTATGATCCATTGTTTGCATAAGTGAGTAGGATGACTTCATAAGTGATTAGAATGTGTGCTGGTGTGTAATGTCGATATAGGTGTATAAGTGAGAGTGTTCTATTGATCATTGACAGCATGTATGAGTGAATCTATAGGTAAGTGATTAGATGTGTGTATAGATCTAGGAATCACTGAGTGGGTGTTTAGAAACTTGTATTGGTGTGTCAATGGTTTTAAATCTGGCACTCTGTATTTTACAGTGAGTGATGAAAGGTTATACTAGTGTATGATGAGGTGTATCTGATTGTCACGTGGATGATGCCATCAGTGATGTCATCAGTGATGTCATTTAAGATGTCATCAGTGATGTCACTGACCATGTCTTGAATGATGTAATATGTGACATCATCAGCAGTGGATTGCGGGCGCACGAGATGTAGTTAGTACAACTAACTATATCGGAGGAATTTCAATGGTTTTGTTCGAGTGAAATGTCCAGCTAACTATAACACCCCTAAAACCTATGGTTTTTTCAGTGAATTTCTAAGGTTTTTTAAATGATAATTCCTAACTATATCAGGCCTGAAACCTATGGTTTTTTCAGTGAATTTCAAAGGTTTTTTAATTGCTGATTCCTAACTATATCAGGCCTGAAACCTATGGTTTTTTCAGTGAATTTCAAAGGTTTTGTAAATGACCATTTTAATATATTAATTGTTATAGTGATTTTTTTTATACTGATTTACTACATTTTTTAAACTATTTATTTTTAGGTATATTTTTTTTAATTACAATATAATTACATTATACATTACAATACAAAATATACTTTCTCAGAATGAATTACTTTAGTTTAAATACTTGGCAAATAGGCAACAGACTTTTAAATACAGTAGTTACAGTTGTTGCAATGGGCAACACAATTTCAAACACAAAGCAACATTGAGCTCAATGTGAATGTCTAGTTAAATGCAATTAGTTACTTTATGGATTACTTTTCTAACCACAGGACTGGATCCTAGATTCAGTCCTTGGACATCTCCTGTAAACAGTTGAGTAAAAGCATTTTGGTTACAGTAGTTATTTTTAAGGAATATTATTGTATTTTAAAAGTTGACACTTAGAAACATTTTCACATAGAATCACCAATGTTATCCTATGGCAGAAAATTCCCTTAGCAGGTAAGTAGTGTTATCATTACTTTTTCTTACTCAGTGGTGGATCCTGGATCCAGCACTAGCCAACATCCTGTAAACAGTTGAAAGAATGTGTTTAAGTCATACAGACGATTTTTTAGGAATATTTTTAGTTTGTGAAAATAGACACTTAGAAACTTTTCTGCTGAAAACCACACAATGGATTCCTATGGAAGGAAATACAAGTTACTGGTAAGTACGCTTAGAATTACTTTTCAGAGTCAGTGCTGGGCTAAAATATGCAGCCAAGGGTTCTCTCCTGATAACAGGTGAGTAAATCGGAATTCGTAGTTCGGCTGATTTTAGAGGAATATTTGTACAATGGTGAAGGAAGGGGGAGGGGCCTGAGGTGACGTGTGCAAACACGCCCTGTGGCACGTTTTAAGTTGGGGAATTAATTCCTCTTCAATCCTGACGTCCCCTGGGGGCCAACTAGCCCACCAGGTACCTCCAGTATGAGCCAGGAAGCTGCATTGCAGAGAGGTATTCAGAGGCCACGCCCCTTTTTACAACACTCTGCAACACAGCTCCGTGGTGCTTACTGGAGGTACCTGGTGGGCTAGTTGGTCCCCAGGGACCCTCATGATTGTAGAGGAATTAATTCCCCAACTTAAAACGCTCCACAGGGCGTGTTTGCACACATATTACCTCAGGCCCCACCCCTACCTTCACCACTGTGTAAACGCGCCCCGTGGGGTGTTTTTAGTTGGGGGATTAAGTCCCCTTGAATCCTGAGGTCCCCTGGTGGCCAACTAGCCCACCAGGTACCTCCAGTATGCGCCAGGGAGCTGCATTGCAGAGAGGTGTTCAGAGGCCACACCCCTTTTTACAACACTCTGCAATGCAGCTCCATGGCGCTTAGTGGAGGTACCTGGTGTGCTAGTTGTCCCCTAGGTGACCTCTGTATTGAAGAGGAATGAATTCCCCAACTTAAAACGTGCCACAGGGCGTGTTTGCACAGTATCACCTCAGGCCCCACCCCCTTCCTTCACCACTGTACAAATGCGCCCCGTGGCGCGTTTTAAGTTGGGAGATTAAGTCCCCTTGAATCCTGAGGTCCCCTGGCGGCCAACTAGCCCACCAGGTACCTCCAGTAAGCCCCACGGAGCTGCGTTGCAGAGAGGTGTAAAAAGGGGCGTGGCCTCATGACACCTCTCTGCAACGCAGCCCCCTGGCGCATACTGCAGGTTCCTGGTGTGCTAGTTGGCCCCCAGGGACACCCAGTATTGAAGGGGAATGTGTTCCCCCTCTGCAAACGCGCCAGGGGGTGCGTTTGCAGAGTGATGAAAGGAGGGGGCGTGGCCTACTCCCCATCCGTTTTTTTCTTTTTCTTTTTAAGAAGGGGGCTGTAAAGCACCCCTTCTTTTTCTTATTTTTTGCCCTGGGGACCCCATCCGCCAGGGCATGTTCCCTATTTTTTATTTTTTATTTTTTTATTTTAAAACTGTGGAGGGGGGCCGTGTGGCCCCCCTCCTGAGGCCTTAATCTGCCCCAGGGACCCCATCCCCCGGGGCATGGGCCTTTTTTAAAAAAAATATCTTTTTATGGAGGGGGGCTGCGTAGCCCCCCTCCTGTGGCCACTTAAGGCCCCGGGGACCCCTTCCCCCGGGGCCGTTTTTTATTTTTATTTATTTTTTTCATTTTTAGGAGGGGGGCCATGTGGCCCCCTCCCGGGCCACTACTGGCCCCGGGGACCCCATCCCCCGGGGCCTGGCCATCTCGTTGGGGACCGTGGGGAGGTCCCAATCCTCCCACGGTCCCAGCCGGCTCCCCGCTTTCTGCAGGAGCCAGCATTGCTTTTCCACATGGGGAACAGCTAACATGCTGCTCCCCATGTGGAAAAGCAATTGTCTTTGCTTCATTGAAGCGAGAGCAGGTTTCCCTGCTCTCGCTTCAATGAAGCAAAGCAGTTTGCAATGGCAGGGTGGGAGCCGCGAGGCTCCCGCCCTGCCATTGCAAACAGCAGTGTCCCGGGGGTGGGCACCCTGGGACACTGCAGGAGCCGGCCCTGGGGGGTGGCGGTCCCCAGGGCCATCTTTGGCTCCAGGAGGGGGGCCGCGCAGCCCCCCTCCCACTTAATTTAAAGCCCCTGGGGGTGGTGGTCCCTGGGGCTTGGGGGTCCGTAACGTACCCCCTATTTTAAATAATTAGTGCCCCGGGGAGGTGGCGGTCCCAGGGGCATGTGGGGGGGCTCGAGC
This sequence comes from Triturus cristatus, assembly GCF_964204655.1. Taxonomy (NCBI): domain Eukaryota; kingdom Metazoa; phylum Chordata; class Amphibia; order Caudata; family Salamandridae; genus Triturus; species Triturus cristatus. Next base: position 117,001,191 of record NC_140588.1, read on the forward strand.
CCCCCCACACAGGTTTTTTTTGTAAAACAAACAAGCCGGTGGCGGTCCCCGAGGCTGGGGGGCCCCTCTGGGCCCCCCATTACTATAAGAAAGTGCCCCCGGGACTTGGCCTTCCGGGGGCTAATTGTAAACAAAGCGCGGGAGTCCGCGCTTTGTTTTTTTTTTTCATCAGCGGGATGCGCGGACCCTACGCGCATCCCGTGATTTAAAAAAAAAAATGAAAAAAAATTGGGCCTTGGGGGTCCTTGTGGGACCCCCTGAGCAGGCCTAGGGGGTCAGGGTGTTTCTACCCTGCCCCCTTGTCGCGTTTTGCGCCTTATTTTCGGTTTTCTTGTGCCTCGGTTCTACCGAGGCACAAGATGGCTGCCAACACTTCCTGATTCAGAGTGTTGGCAGCCAATTAGCATTCAGCTCGTGCTTGGGAGGGTTCGGGGAGGGTGCGTGGAGGGTGCGCGGATCCTCCGAGGCCATAGATATATATGTATTTTTCTCAGTAACTACTGAACGGATTTACACCATTTAAGCAAAAGGCACGAGTCTGAACTGAACACTACCTCTTTGCCAAATTTGGTGTAATTCCGTTCAGCAGTTCGATGCTGCCAGACGCGTTTCGGGAACAGCGGTTCCCTTCTTCAATGGCTTGCACTGTGTAATGTCAGATGGCGTTCCCCGTACTTTGTAGCTTCCAGGGTCCGGCCCATGTGGGCGTGGCCATCAAAACGCGTCTGGCAGCATTGAACTTTGATGTTTTTAGCCCACGTTGTATCCTGCTGGCAGGCTGTCTCCATAAAGTTGTGGAAAGAAAACTTACCTGCTTGTGGCTTCCTTACTTGAGGGCAAACTTTGATGTGGATGTTAGCGGCTGAGCCCAGCCGCGTTGGGAAGCCCGCCGCGCTGGTAGCGGACCGGTACTGGTGTCACGATGGTGCCGATACATACGGGAGGCAGATTTCCATGGACACAACCATAAAGCAAGGCAGAATACAAAACTGGACTTTTTACATCGACCCACATGGGTTTTACTTGCATTATTCTCTGGTATGCAAGATGGACTCACTTGAGAATATTTCCTCCGGACTACAGGTACCAGAAGGCCTTGATGGCCACTCCCACATGGGCCGGACCCTGGAAGCTACAAAGTGCGGGGAACGCCATCTGACATTACACAGAGGGCAAGCCATTGAAGAAGGGAACCACTGTTCCCGAAACGCGTCTGGCAGCATTGAACTTTGATGTATTTAGCCCACGTTGTATCCTAAAAAGTTATTTTATAACTCGTTGAGAATCCCACATCTGGCCTGGACTGTGGGTGTCATTTAAAGAACTGGATGGTCAGTGATTGACAGTTACCATGACTAGTGTTTTGTCTTCCAGTTGGGTTTAGGTCAGCTCAGACGGGCAGCAGGGATGGATCCACTATTTTTTCCACATCTGGCTCCCGTTCAACAGGACTTCATTCTAGGAAATTCTTTTCTGTGTTTCTTTTGCACTTCTCTCAAAATCACAAGCAGCACGCCCAGGAGGAAATGCATGCAATGATCAGAGTGAGGGGGAAATGCCCAAGTCCAGAGTGTGGTGCTGTACCTTTGATTCCAGGGTTGCAGCACCCATAAGTGTAGTTCTTGTAGTGCAAGGCGTCACCTTCCACTGAGTCCACTTTCTGTAGTCCCCCCTCAGGACACCACAGGCTGTACTAGACAAGTGCCCCGAGCGCGCAACTGACATTTGTGCATGCTTTCTGCACCCCCGGGGCACTTTGGTATTCTGAAAGGGCCTGCAAATGCGTGTGCGTCGTTCTGTAATACAGATAGCGCTGGTGCACATATAGCAAAAAATAAGCATGTGTTGCATAGTGCTGTGTAACCTTTCCCAATAACACAATGGGTTTTGGTTGTCACAATTACTTTTATAATTATCTGCTCAAACCAGTGCCTCATTTTAATATAAAATGACCTGAAACTTCAGTGGTGGTCTGTTACAGTTACTTTTTATCTTATCGATCCATGTAGCACGTCAGAGCACACTAGTCCTGATTAAAAGACCATACAATTGAAGGCGCAAATGGCACATGTTAATAACCAACATTGTGGGATGCATTAACTAGAGGGTGTTCAATTTGCACCCAGATACATAATGCAGGCCAAAGAATGAGCAATGTTTTCCTTCCTTCTGAGGTATTTTGCTCTATATAACAACCCGATTGATGGCAGATTTTCTTGCCACAAATCAGGAGGACAAACACCTACATCAAGCACAATCTGCACCCAGCTTGCAGGCCTCTTTCAAAGTTTGAGCCCAAAACTGGATTACCAGCCTAATTGTGATTGGGGCTCTTGTGTTTTATTCACATATAGTCCATTTTGGCAGATTACCTTATTAAAATGTTCAGCCAGTAATTGCAGGGAAGTCAGAGTGATACATAACTACTTCCACATGTTAAGCACTATTGCCAACTTGAACACAGAGTAGGATATATTTACTGGACCTAGGAGATCTGAAACCCTGTTGGCACCCTGTTGGAATTTACCTTTTGCCTCTCCATTCTTTGATTGGTTGGAGGCTTTACCTCCTAACTCTGAATAGACTATCCATAGGCATTCCAAATTCCCTCTACATTCATCTTAGAAAATGCAATGAACTATTGTTGTGCACAATATCTACTCCCAAATTGAAATTTATATTAACACATTCACTCTCTTTGCAGTTAAGCCATTGAAAACAACCTAATAAGAGAGAAAGGCATTTTCTATAATGAATCCACATTTCAAATATGCAATAGTTGCAGCTCAGAACTTTACTTCCTACCTCTGACAAAGCCTTCATGTCCTCTTCCTACATTTATTTAGCATAATTTAAATCAGTTTCTTTGTGCAAACACACTGAAATTATATAAATACAGCACTGTTCTCATCATGCTCCAATTGGAGCTGAGTACACATCCTGGAAGGAAAGTCCTACATTAGAGCAACTGTTGGTTTGTGAAATATTATTTTACAAGAAATGCTGTTGTTTGGCAATGGTCATAAAATCAGGCAGTGGGAGAAGGAGCCCGTATTCCACGAAGGTCGCCCCACTTGTCAGGCTTTTGGTTAGAATTGACAGAAGCTTACTACCAGCTCATGTTGATGGGAGGCCTGCTTTTGTCACCTCCTACCCTGTCTTCCACTCAGTGGCTCGGCTGCCCGCTTAGAAACCTCATTATAAGTATACTGGTTCTTTTGTACCTGGAAGCCAGAATACGACTACACCAAATTTTTAGCAATTATGACATTTCTTCCCAGAATGGGAAATAAATGCAGGGATTTGGCAATACCGGGTCCTTTTCTGTTCAATTTTCCTAAATCCAGGGAGAAATCCACTGACATTTTTCAGGTGGGGGTGGCAGTTACTGGGGGTGGTGAGTCAGGACAGGCTCTGGCATTGCTGGAGGAGCAGTGATTGTTCCCCCAGTACTGCTGCATGGGTTGGGAGAGCCTGGGTTTTGCCCTCAGCCCGGGCTGCCTGTAAAAGATATGGCATCTTTGGAACCAGAATCACCGGCTCTACCTTTGCGTGCATCACTTTTAACATGGGAAAAAATGACGTACCTGTGGCGAAAGGGGCTTGTAAATAAGCCCGCCCCCGATCTCCCCAGACCTGGAAACAGGGCTACAACAAGGCTTAATAATGGTGCCAAACTTAGGGGCATATTATCAAGGACGGCGTTAACATTATCGCCGGTTTAGCAGCAGAAAAACTGCCGCTAAACCGGCGATAATGGGCTTGATAATATGCCCTGGAGAATTCCCATAGAAGCCCACTTTCACACCAGAACATGGGCTTCTGTGGGAATTCCATAGAGCATATTATCAAGCCCATTATCGCCGGTTTAGCGGCAGTTTTCTGCCGCTAAACCGGCGATAATTTTTAACGCCGTCCTTGATAATATGCCCCTTACTTTTTTGCCAGTCATTTTATAATTGTCTGACAGTTGTATTATGTAAGTGAATTGACTTTTAACGCTCGCATATCAGAAATATTTAGAGTGCCTATTTTTATTGTCAGCGAGAAAAGAATATTTATATTTTCCACAAAAGGATATTGTTGCAAATAACAAAAATGGTTTTGCATTGTGATTCGTGCACACGTTAGCCAAGTCACGTTGGAAACTGAAGTGAGCACTTAAAAGGCACACACAACGAATTTCCCAAATGCTGAGCATAATCTTGCTTAGCTGTTTGCGCTTTTTTTGTTTTAGGAGCCCAGGTGTCTGGGTGTTGAACACGTTCCAGATTGTTGTTTTTCATCCAAGAGTGATAAATACGTGCAGCAGTAAAAGGCAAAGCTGATGTGAGGTAGAGGCAGACATTTCTTTCCTTGTGTGTGTGAAGACGAGGAGAGGTGGGAAGCGTTTGGAGCGTCTTTCCGATGCCTCCACGTGTGGCAGCGAGAGATTCAAAAAAAGAAGTCGAGAGTGGGATAACTGCGTCTCGGTAGGAGCGACTATTCATCTTGGCTCACAGCTATATAATTAAGAACACGTTTTTAGCCAAGATGATTTAAAAGCAGGCTGCTTTAACACCACATTTATAATCCTTTGTGGAGCTGTCGGCAGTGAGGTGCTGTTTCTTTTTTAAAAACGTCATTTAATGCAAAAAATATATGAGAGATAAGAGCAGAGCTAAGAACAAAAAAGATCTTTAAATGCAGCTCTAGTTAAACATGTGTCAAGTTTTTAAGGTGAAGTTATCAAGACTTTATCATTGGACTATCAGGTTAAAATCCCATTTTCTTTAAAGAACTAGTAGCTTTTTATATTGGCTCGACATACCTAAGAGGTATGCGGTGCACCTCTAAGCAATTTTGGCATGCTGTAAATGAAAAAACCTAGCACCTAATTGGAAGCAATCTAAAGACCAATCAATTTAGAAGCGAGGCCTCTTCCACTTCCTTAACATAATGGAGCAGTTGACCCTGCAGTGGTTAATAAACCCCATGAGGCTAGGAGCTACTGCAGTAGTTTGAGATCTCTGTCTGGACAGCAGAAAATATTTCACATTTTATGTATCCTGCTTGATGTGAACATGAACAAGTTTAATAAATCCAGTCATTGATTCTAAGATATGGGGCAGGGTAGCGCCTAGCATATTGTACAGACAAGTCACTCATTGGTGCCCGCTTTCAGCTGGTTTGCGTCTGGCTGCTGAAGCGCCTATGGTAATCCAGTCATAGAAGCAGTCCTAAGGGGTGCATTGTAACTGTCTGAGCTGTGGAGCATCTTTAACCAGGTTTGCTGGGTGTGGGCAGCGATAAAACACCCTACTGCATTAAATGTGCTGCCCCCAGGGCAACTGCAAAGTCGCGCTGCCATAGGGAATAACATTGGTGAAGGACAGACAGGCTGATTGAAGCAGCCATTCTGTTTTTCACAGTGAAGGCTGCTTCCGGCCTGCATTTTTAATGGGGACAGAGCTCCCCCTACAGGCACGTGGGTTGAGTGACTGTACCCTTCTGCATGGGATGTCTGGAAGGGTTCCTGGGAGATTTTTTCTTCTCTAGAGGGGCACAGTGTGTGGGGGGTTCAGTGACTGTGTGCCACTTTTAGTGACATAATCAGTGCACCAGTTAGGTGGAGTTACCTCCCAGTATGGGTCCAACTCGCCGAACATATCAACAGTCTCTCCTTCGGGTAACGACACACATCATTTGGCACGTTGGCACCCACAGCCCTCTCTGGCATAAGGGGTTGCTATGGTACTTGGACAACATGGGTGCAGACAATCCAAGTGCAAACTCCCCCCATGACGGTCGCGGGTCACATTGATTCAACAGTGGTAACTTTACTGGTGGCCCCCTCTGGCATACGGGGTCAACACAGCATTGTGATATGGTTTGATCAGGCCCACACAACACTTCACTCTCAGCTCAATCTCCAGCGTCCCTCTCTTTGCACAAGGAGTTGCAGAGCAGCACAACACAAGGCCAATGACCTGATTGGTGCACAGCCTCACACCTCACACAGGGAATCCTCTTGCAGGGCTCCCCACTGGACCTCACTCCCTCCACTGCTTTCCTCTTCCTCACAGGGCAGCCTAGTCTTGGCAAACATGTAGGTGCTGGTGCTTTAGGCTCCTGGGCAGGTACTCTTGGCGTTCTGGGTGAAGACCCTTCACCCAGCAGGAAGACTTTCAGGGCTTTGCTCCCAGTCCTTGCCACAGGCAGAAGTTTTGCAGAGCTTCCCCTACTCACACAGTCTATCTCACTCCTTGGCAGATGACAAAGTTTAGGTTCTCAACCTCAGTTTTTTACAGTCTATTTGCAGACACCAAAATGTAATTTAGGGTCTGAATTTTTAGAATTTTATTTTGGGTGGACACTTCACCTTCTTTTCTTTCCTCGTGAAAGACTATGTGTCACAGCAGGCAAGACTCCAAAGCTGCTTGTCCCACAACACAATTCATGGGAGTGACCAGAGTTCTCACCTGGATGACAGCTACAGCAATATGTGCATTGAAAGGTTAATCCAAGGTCCACAGCCCTACACTTTATGTTTCCATTATCAGCCCCATCTCCCTACCTGAGATATATCTAGGTCCCTTCCTTGTGATCTATCACTGAATCAAGAAACAGTCTTGTTCAGTGTAAAGGGAATCTTTCCCTTTTTCCTTCCAGTGTGTGTCCCACCCATCTCACAGGAATGCAACAATACACCAATTTGTCTGGGGGATTACTCTCTTCCTCATGTCTTCACCACACATGCCTGGACTTTCCAAACTGGAAACCAGGGTCTTCCATGTAATGCACCAATCAGACACTCTTACTCATTGTACATTTGCAGCACACTTAGGGCCTCATTTATGGGAATTTGACGTAGGGATGTGCAGCAAGTCACCTTGCTGTGCTGCCCTACGTCAAAGTGAAAGGGCAGGAATGCACTGCATCTACCTAATATGGTGCATTCCTGTCTTTCCCCCAATGCTGAAGTTGTTTCAGCAGTTTACCGTCAATGCAAGCACCCTTCCACCCTGGTGCAAGGGTGCCAGTGTTGTTGGCAGGATTGTTTTTGTGCAGGAAGGTGTAGCTTCCTGCACAAAGATAATACTGAGATGCATTTTTCTCTTTCAATGTGTGTTGCAGAATGCAGTAAACATGGATTGAGGAATAAACAAGGAGAAATAAAGTTATTTCTCCTCTTTACACCGCACCTCAGGAGTTGTAAGGTTTTGGGTCGTCCCCATGTTTACATGTTCTTGTAAAACTTGAAAAGCATCAAATTCCATAGGTGTTGTGTGGGAACATCCACCGTAACACCCATAGAAAGCCTACTGGTCGCAGAGTAAGGCAACACAGCAATTTGCACTGCCTTGCCTTACTCCATATCTATGAGGCCCTTCAAAGCCACACAAAGTGGCTATGAGTGGCCTCATAGATATGATTTCAAGGTTTGCGATTCCAGAGCATCATAAAAAGTGATGCACCGACCAGGCAAGGGGCTCATAAATATGTCCATTACTGTCTAGGACTAGTACTTCGATGCATTGTACCCTTACATGTACACATGGATTCAGCACATACACTCAGCCTGTGTGCACTGGTCAGCACTGAAACGTTTCCATATTTAACCATGGTGTGCTATTTACAAATACACACATTGCAGGCACACACACAGTATTGCTCTATCCCTGTACTGTACCCTTCCCAGGCACACATAACACTGGTGCAGAATCACTACTCCTGTGCTGTGCACCAGTCCACATCTATCTGTTATAGGACAAGGGTTTAGTTAAGCACACAGCAGTGGAACTTTACAAAGGTGAGTGAGCCTACAGTCCTCACTCTAGAGACACTGTAAAAATGTCCTGTTCACTACTACTGATCAGTACACACTATGCTACCACCATTGCGCTCATTCTGCATAACTCATGGTGAAGGCGGTAACCTCACAACACTATAAGGGTAGCACTTTGAGCATCTCTGACTGTCCAACAAGTCCAGAGTCTGTGGGACAGGTCATGTCACAGCACACATGCATGATTCGTGTTTGCCTATAACAAAAAATCAGCATTAGGGATCCAGACAATAGTACATTTTGGAACTCAGGGCAGGGGTACATGTCTCCACCCATGCAGAGGACGTTTCCTTCCCAACAATGTACATCATGACAACAGTTCTGTTATTGTGACATTGTAAACATTCTGATCATGCATTTTTTGCCCAAGGAACAGACCTAATGAATTTATTTGAAGTCTCAAGTGGAGTAGGCTTTTTATAGTCCAAATAAAGTATCTGATTTTGAAGTTTGAATGTCTAATAACTGTTCTATCAAATGGCTCAGCATGCCCTATGGCTCACCACATAACTCTTCATATGGGTCCAAGTGATGTTTCGACAACATTTATATAGCCCAAATGGCATAATAGACCATCCAGCATTTTTGTTTTATTTTTGAAAGCTGAAGTCCCCAAACTAGGGGTTTGTTTTTAAAAACAAAAATTCCTGATGTGTTGGGAGTTATTTTGTTTGCTTGGATGGTGGGCGTTCATTTTCTTTTCTTGCTCTGGCCGTCATGCTGGGAAAGTGTTCATTGGCAGAAAAACAAATGAGCATTTAATCAGTCCCAACCTAAGTAAACTATCAAATGCTGTTAAGCAACCCATCAACCTTTGAAGCTCCTCAGTAGTTTCTCCTCCTCTAAATGAGTTCAGGAAAAAACATTTATGGTGACAGCACCTCTACCAGTTTTCAGGAGATTGTCATCACTCCCAAATCTTAATGAGGCCCTTAATGTTTTTGAGTTTGCAGTTGTGGGAAATTGAATTTATACCTTTGCTGCTCGTCTGGTTTGCCCAGCTCAGAAATTATCCAGAGTGCAATACAGTAACTAGCTCAATTACATGAAACCAAACCTAACTTCAGTTTAAGTTGCTAGCCTGGCACTGCATCGGTTCCTCCATGCCACAGACAACATGCTTGCGAAAGGTCTTCAATTCTCCTGTCATATGTTATTAAAAGTTGAGATAAGCAACATTAGACGGATAAAGCCATATAAATAGCCAATTGCTGCATGAGAGTTATAGTACTACTGCATGCAAGGATGGCCTATACTTCGGTGCCTCAAGTTCTTTATCTTTCTTTTCACAGAACTGACCTGGTTCACTGCAGATGCTCAGGCATCAACAAATCATTTAGGGCCTCATGCACAAGGATCCCAAATAAGAAATTGTAAATTACATGTGATACCAATTCACAATTTGTAACTTCTTATTTGGTACGTACTAAAATGGATTCAGTTAAAGTGGCCAGAATTTGTGCACTGACTTCTACAGAATGATTTGATATTTTGCGAGCCGACCTATGTACTAATACATCAATTCTCAAAATAACGAATCATAGTGGGTCGCAAATCAAACTACCCCATTAATACGGGGAGATAATCTGCAAATTACGACCTTCTATGATTGGCCACAATCACAGCGATGGTACACTGCAAGGGTCAGCAGACCATCATGTCTTTAACAGCTTTTAAAAAAGCCATTTTTAAATTGCATCTCATTTTCCTCAAGGGAAAAAGAAAATAAAAGATACAGAAAGCATTTTTAGGAGTAGGCAATGGTTAAAACATTTTGCCAACTTTCACCAAGGAAGGCCCCTTCCTGTTTGTGAAAACTTGCCAACTTCTTTGATTGCTGGTAAAATATTAATGTTTTGCTACCAGATTTCGGTTGCAAAACATTAATACATGCCATTAAGGGATCAGTATTTGCAAGGGATGCTTTTAATACACCCTTCCAAATAACAATTCAGTATGGTTTCCTAAATCCATTTAACGATTTGTAAAATCCTTTCTGAAACGTTTTTTTTGTTTTTGTTTTTCTTAACTGCTTAGTTTTTCCAAGGGGGAGCGCTCTTGATTGCAGCACTGATGGAGAGCATGTGAGCTGACTTATGTCTGTGGTATGACGTGTACATTTTCAAAATAGCTGAATACTATCACTGAACAACACTAATTATAAGCAATTCAGATAATCATTGCTAGAAATCATGCTTAAAACAACAGGCTGAGAAGTGTGATGTTTTCTACACCACATGAAGATATGAATAAATGAATGAATAATGGGAGTGTAAAGTGCACAGTTGCTCAAAGCTATTCTGATGCATGATCTTAATGTCAACACAGAGAAAAGTATAAGCAGCCAAAAGATAAGGCTTAATACCTTTACAGAAAGACAGATATTTGGTGGTGCAAAGAAGCCCACGTTGGTGTGATTTACAAAGGCTATCAGTGCAGTAGGAAAGAGTATAGACCCATGCAAGATCTCTGGAAGTGGTGGCCCTCAACATTGCTTTAGAAACATATCCATAAATAAGCACAAAGCTATATGACAGACAGTTTCTTTCAGATAAATGGGGCCACAGAAGTGAGTTGCTTGAATCTTAAATGTGATATCCTTGTTCGGAAAGAGTCAATGATGTTTGGCAAGATGGAGTGAGATAGGGTCGTTTTTCTTCAGACCAGGGCAAGCACAGCTTTTTGGATGATTTTAGCTGCATGTCAGATTCAGGAAAGTCTTACTCGCTGTCCATACTGTTGCGCTACAAAGAAATCCCAAATACGTATCACTGACGCATTTTGAACCGCAAGTTGTTGAGGGTTCTCATCAGGACAAGGGCTTGTAGGGTTCTTTTGTGGGACTTTTCAGAATTACCAATCTGTGCCATATTAGATGATCTAGAAACTCCTTTGTACATACCAAGAGGGGGGGGCAAAATGAGTACAACCCTCTGGTTATAAACTGGTTATATATCAATTAGAGGACTGGTCGTACAACCAATTATTGGCAATAGGGTGTGCTTTATACACTTTTATTTGTTCTAATACTTTTACCTACTTTTGTATTTATGTTAAGCACATTAACTGATGTATTGTACTGTGTTAAATGCACCAGTTAAATCACAGAGAGTAGTGATGCGCTGTAATCGTTCTGTTTTTATCTTTAGTGTGGTACATTGGAATAATGCCAAAGCTGAGTGTTGTTCTTCTTTTTAGACACATGTAAATGCAACAAATATGTGTATTAATATGTTAATGAATACAACGGTCATGTTTATTGATTAACTTGCCCTTGCCTCAAAGTAAAGTGACTTGAATTCACGCAGCCACCTACTGTTTTTGTGTATAACTTTCTAAAAGTGTCATTTTCAGAATGTTGACTCAAAATCTAACTTTACCATCAAAGAGGGATTTGATTGACAATTCCCTAGACACCAAACATGATATTTCCACCTGCTCCCTAGCAAATGTTATCACTTATTAAATGTTATAAGATAACCCAATGTTATCCTATGGCAGAAGTAGGCCTCACAGTAAAGAAAAACAACTGTGTACGTGTTTCACTCCCAGAACATGTAAAACTGTAAAGCACATGTCAAACATTTTAAATACAATGCACTCTGCCCTATGGGATTTTTAGAGCACTCTCTTGGGATGACTTACATGTCTTAAAAAGGGAGGGTTAGGCCTGGCAAAAGATTTATTTTGGTAGGTTGAAATGACAGTTTAAACTGCACACATAGGATGCAATGGCAAGCATGAGACATGTTTAAAAGGCCACCTAAGTGATTGGCACAATGAGTGCTGCAGGCCCACCAGTAGCATTTAATGTATAGGCCCTGGGTACATGTAGTATTACTTTACTAGGGGCTTACAAATACATTAAATGTGCCAATTGGGTGTATGCCAATTTGACCACGTTTAAAGAAAAGAGGACAAGCACGTTAAAACTGGTTAGCAGTGGTAAAGTATGCGGAGTCCTACACGTCAACAATAATAGGTTTAGAAAGTAGGAGGATGAAGGCAAAATGTTTGAGGATGAGCCTTGAGAGAGGGTCAAGTTCAACACCAAGCAAATTGATTGCTACATTAGCAAGGGCAAAATTGTGCAATAAATGACCAAGCATACACCTGACTTGCAGTTTCCCAATTGGAAAACAGGCCACTTAATTTGCATGTTCGCTCCCCCATGATGGAAACTAAAACCCCATTCAATAATAAATGGAATGTAGGAGAGAAACCCACAAACGCATCTGGCATTCAACATCCTTAATTCTCCTCTATACCTCAGAATCATGGTGCAAAGTCCCAAAGGCTAAAAATCTGACAGGCCTCCATAACGTTACAGAAAGAGTGACAAGGTCCTGACTACATTTATCATGCAAATAACAGGTGCAAATTTTAGCCCCATTTATTACCATAACAGCGCTTTAGGGAAATTAGCAGGTGGAAATTTTGTACCTGACTCATAATTGCACCTTACTGAATGAGGGATTACTTGAAATTTTGTATGGGAATCCACTTGGGGAGTGGGGTCACAAACTCGAACTGCATCCAAATTGCACTCAAAATGTACCTGCCATTAGACAGTTGAACTTAATATATAATTACATTTCGGCTGCATATCAGAGTTTGCAGGCAAAACAGTTTTATCAGCCCATATGCATTTAAGGTTAGTTATTTGATTTAGCGACATGAACACTTAAATGGTTAATTTAGTGTTAAACATTTTTAAGGGCCAATTCAATAAGCTTGAGGCATATTTAATTTACTTGTAAGTCGCTAGTAAAGTCCACTATGTATTCCCGGGGCCTGTAAATTAAATGCTACTAGTAGGCGTGAGGCACTGATTGTGCCACCCACTTCATTAGCCTTTAAAAATGTCTCAAGCCTGCCACTGCAGAGCCTGTGTGTGCAGTTTTGAAACTGTCATTTTGACTTAGCAAGTTAGCCTGCATTCCAGGCCCAAACCTTCCCTTTTGTTACATATAAGACACCCCTAAAATAGTCCCTAGGTAGCCCTATGGGTAGGGTGCAGTATATTTAAAAGGTAGGTCATGTACTTTTGAGTTTTGCATGTCCTGGCAGTGAAAAACTGCTAAACTCATTTTTCACTACTGCAAGGTCTATCTCTCCTATAAGATAATATTGGGATTGCTTTTAAACATCTACTAAGTGTAATTCTCAATTGGGAAAAGATAATGATTTGAAGTTTGGTGTCTCTAGACTCCCAATTTAAAATCACAATTTATGGTGAAGTCCGATTTGAAACTGTAAGTCTCAAAATGTGACTTTTTGAAAGTTGGCATATTCTGTGCCTCTGTCTGTCTCTGAATACAGGTCTGGGTTGGGTGGCAGCTGGGTTTTGTGTATTCCCTCTAGATATTCTGACAAAGGGAGCTGGGGTGTGACATTTGCATCCTGTATTTGTATTTGTATTTGTATTGGCATTTATAAGACGCATAAATCACCCGTAGGTTTCAAAGCGCCCACAGAAACTCCAAAGAAGATGGAGAGGTTAGACAGTGTCAAAATAACCAGGTTTTCAGAAGTTTGCGGAACTTCAGATGGTTAGAATCAAGTCTCATAGGAAGAGGGAGAGAGTTCCAGATCAGCGGGGCTATTTTAGAAAAGGATCTGTCTCCATTTCTAACCGTCCGAACTTTGGGGACGGAGAGGAGGTGTTTGCATGATGATCTAAGAGTTCTAGTCGAATGATAGGCTATGAGCTTGTTGGCGAGATATAAAGGGCCTTTACCGTTTAAGGTTTTGTGGACCAGACAACAAAGTTTAAATTCGATGCGCTTTTTTATAGGAAGCCAATGTAATGACCTCAAGCTGGGCGCCAAGGAGGTGCGAGAGGGGAGATCGAGGACCATCCTAGCAGCGGTGTTTTGTAGAACCTGGAGCTTGTTCAGTAGATTTTCATTGATGGATGCAAAAAGCGCATTACCATTGTCTAGGCGGCTGATAATTAGTCCCTGGACTAGAGGCAGACGGGAGGGGAGAGGGATCCATTTGAAAATTTTCTTCAGGTTGCGCATAAGCCCGAAACTGGAGCGTACTATGCTATTAATATGGTCAGACATAGAAAGTTTGTTGTCCAACACTAACCCTAGATTTCGGGCAGACGTTTTGGGAGAGGGGCATGGGCCTAAGGATGGAGGCCACCAGTCGTCGCTCCAGAATTGTGAACGTTTCCAAAAAGTAGAATCTCTGTTTTGTCTGCATTAAGTAACAGATAGTTATTTGACATCCATTCTTTCACTGTCATCATACATTGTTGGAATCTGAGTTTGAAATTGATGGTATCAGATCCGAGTGTGATGAGGATTTGTGTATCATCGGCATAGGATACGGTTTCAAAACCGTATACTTTGATTAGTCTAGCCAATGGAGATACATAGAGATTAAAGAGCGTGGGGCTTAATATGGAGCCCTGTGGTACGCCCTTGTCTACTTCCTGATCATAAGAGCAGAATTTGTCGACTTGAACTTTAGAGCTACGTCCAGTCAAGAAACTTTTGATCCACATTAAAGCTGTGCCTTCGACACCCGCCTCCGCAAGGCGTTTCAGGAGAATACTATGTGAGATGGTGTCGAAGGCAGCAGACAAATCGAGTAATACCAAGATGGAGGGCTGTTTTACATCGAGGGCGAGTCTTATATTATCCACCATTTCAATGAGAGCAGTTTCCGTGCTATGAAACGCTCTGAATCCAGACTGAGAGGGATCCAACAGTTTGTTGGTTTCTAGGTGTTTGGTGAGTTGGGAATTGACCAGAGATTCCAGGACCTTTCCAAACAAGGGAAGGAGGGAGATGGGGCGGTAGTTTAAGAGCAGAGTTGGGTCGGCAGATGGTTTTTTCAGAATGGGTCTGATGATGGCTTTCTTCCAGTGAGTGGGCACGGTCGACTGGGAGAGTGTGAGATTAAGGGTTCTGGTTAAGTAAGGAACGAGGATGGGAGCAACTTTAGAAATAATTGAGGAGGATGCTGGATCGGTGGGTGAGCCAGAGGTAATTCTAGACAGTGTTGATGTTACATCAAGTTCGGTAAATGAATGGAAATCCTTCAAGATGGTCGACGGAGTAGGAGGAATTAAGTTTATTGGCTGCTTGCAGGGTGGGTCAGTGGGGACGAAGTTGACAAAAGTTTTATAAATATCATTTACTTTGTTATAAAAGAATGAAGAGAGAGTATTGACCCATTCATGGGAAGCGATTGTGGTAGGTAGGCAGGACGCAGGACTAGAGAATTCTTTGACTATTTTATAGAGTTCTCTATGGGAGTTAGCTGCCTGATCTATTCTGGCTCCCAGATAGACTTTTTTAGCAGAGGCGATGTCCCTCATGTATTGGCAGTGGGATTTTTTATATTGTGTTCTGTCGTCGGGTTTTTTGAGCGCCTCCATTTGCGTTCAAGTGCCCTAACAGTAGATTTAGTTGTTCTGAGTTCAGGGGTGAACCAAGGGGACAATTTGGTTGGACATCTGCTTAGTTTACTGGGGGCAATGATATCTAGAGCTGTGGTAAGAGCTTGGTCAAGATAAATCGCAGCTTGATTAGAATCGGTTAGAGGTACGATGGGTGTAGGGGAAAGATGCATGGAAAAGGATTCCGGATTAATTTTATTCCATGGTCTACTTTTGCTGAATCTCTTCTCAGGAGGGGAAGGGATTGAGTCAAGGTGGATCAGGAATTTAATAGTGTAATGATCGGACCAGAGGACTGGTGAAAGTTGATCCAGTTTTAATTTATTGGATTTGGTAAATAAGAGATCCAGAGTGTGACCGGCGATATGAGTGGGGCCGGTTACCAATTGGTTTAGGCCTAATGTGTTCATACTAGTGATTAGTTCGTTTGTGTGATGTTCCTGAAGAGATTCGGCGTGATAATTAAAGTCTCCTAGGAGAAAGAAGTTGTCGGAGGAAAGAGCGAGGGAGGCAATAGTTTCAGTGAGTTTATTTACAAAGTTTGTTTTGGTTCCAGGCGGCCTATAGAGGAGGGCACCTTTCCAGGACTCTTTACTCCCCAAGGTAATTGTGAAGGTACAAATTTCGCCCCAATCAGCAAGAAGAGAGTCGGTAAGGTGAAGTGTGATGTTTGATTTGTAGGCAATTGCAATTCCTCTGCCTTTTTTATTTGTTCTGTCCAGCCTCGAGATTTTGTATTCATGGGGAAGGGCTACAGCAATGTCGGGTAATGTAGAGTCTGAAAGCCAGGTTTCAGTAATGAAACACAGGTCTGGCTTATCTGCATCAAGAAGTGCCCAGATTTCTAATTGATGTTTAGGGAGGGATCGAGCATTGCAGTACAGGCAAGTTAAAAACTTGGGTTCTGGGAGTAATTTGGTGGTAATGCATGTGCTCACTTTAGGTGGGTGTCGGCAGAGGATGAAAGACTGATTGGAGAGTGAGTTACAAAGGGAGGAGGCGAAATTATCAGGTAAGCTAAAGATCGAGCAAACAGTGTTCAATGCATGAAGCTCCGAGCTTGAGTATTGGAGAAGCGCCATAAAGGAAAGCTACAGAAGAACCAAATATAAAATCAAGCAGCAATCCTGGCGACTGGCGACGGTCAGGCGCGGACGGGCTTGCCTGTGGCGCGCCCGCTGCGCGCGTCCGCTCTGCGCACTCGATAAATACCAGGAGTGGGCGGGACCGCGACAGCAGCAACCACAACTAGAAGGCTGACCTGAGCAACTCACAGGAAGTGAGTAAGTGTAAGCTTGGTGTTTTACCCCTCCGCGCGATCGGCACAAGCCGCGGCGGACCGGGGGGACACCTGAGAACAATGAGGGCAGCAAGGTAAAACGAACACTGTATTTTTTAAAAGCACACAAGCAATTTTTAAAAATACGTTAAAATGTTAGAATAAAAGTTAAAACGATCGCACTGATAATGACCTGGATTGCAAGAGGTCTGAGGAGGTATTCTGCTGCGCGCGTCCGCTCTGCGCACTCGATAAATACCAGGAGCGGGCGGGACCGCGACAGCAGCAACCACAACTAGAAGGCTGACCTGAGCAACTCACAGGAAAAGAGTAAGTGTAAGCTTGGTGTTTGCTGATGTCCCACCACCAGGCTGATAGGTCTTCATGAGGTAGATTGGGGAGGAGGAGCTGAACTTGCAACTGAAAGAGCTGCATTCCCCTCTGTAGTGAGTCTTGAGCCAGGGCAGGAAAAGCAGGGACTTATTGATCTTCAAAGGCCTCTTTGATGCCTCCCCCACTTCAAAGGCACATTTGAGTATAAGTATTAGACCGCTGACACTACCAGATCAGGTCTCTACTTGAAGCAAGGACATTCTGCCTGGAAGAAGTGCTGCTGTGCTGTAGGAGAAACTGCCACTTTGCTGACTGTATTGTTGTGCTGGCCTGCTGCCTGCTGATTGCTGCACTGAAGGAGGGACTTCCACTTTGCTACCTGATTTGCTGTGTTGGCCTGATGCCTGCTGCTTTTTGCCTGGGAGTGAGAGAGATTGGACCTGCTCTCTACATGCTTGAATCCAAAATTCTCCAAGGGCTTGCTTGCTTGCCTCCTGTTTTCTGAAGTCTCAAGGTCACAAAATAATGTTTGCATGTCTGCTGGTGCTGCTGGACTCTGCAATCTGTGAGCACTACCTTTGCCTGCAGTGCCCCAAGTCCTTGGTCCAAGAAGTGGTTTCCTCAACTGTTTTCTTCAAAAATCGACACAGTGGCCCCTTTGCTCCAATCGGAACCGACACAGTGTCCTCCGACATTAATGCAGTGCCAATTTGACAACGACACAGGTCCTGACTGCGAAGTTTAAGAGCGACATAGCGTCAAGCCTTTGACACCATCTACGAGACTCGACTCGGATGCATTGACCCGACTGCGTGGAAAAGACCGAGGCATCATGCTCTCCATGTCGACACTTTGTTCCATAGAAGGTAATTTTTAAGGGGACCTTTCCTGGGTTCTGTAGCTGGCCTGCCCTCCATTGCGGTCGGACTAAATTTTGGACTTGTACCAGTCTCTCACATCCTCAAGTAACCTTTTGACCTCTAGTGACTTCTAAGCACTGTTTTTGCATGTAATATTTAAAAATTCAAGTCCCAAGTTCTATTTATTGGATGTTTTTCGTTTTGGTCTTGTTTTACTCAGATACATATTCTCTATTTCTCTAAACTGGTGTGGAGTGTTTTGTGGTGTTTTCACAGTGTTACTGTCATTAAAGTGTGCACAAATACTTTACACATTGCCTCTTTTGTTAAGCGTGACTGCTCTGTGCCAAGCTACTAAACGGTGAGCACATGTTGATTTAGGTTGTGTGTCTGACTTACCCTGACTAGGATTGTGGTCCCCATTTGGACAGGGTACATACATCTACCAATTAGAGACCCAATTTCTAACAGGAACACTAAGCAGAGAACAATGAAAATTATAAACCCCCAGACACAAGAATTTAGGGGCATATCAACAAGGGCTTTATCTCTGCTTTTTTGGCTTTAAAAGCCAAAAAAGGAGAGATAAAACTAGCGTCCTATCAACAACAGGGTGCTAACATGCAAATTTGCATGTTAGCACCCTTTTATTCTACGCTTCCCCTTGCATCTCTAATGAGATGCACAGGGAGCGTTCCAGAGTAAAATAATAGGAGAAATGTCGCTAAGCGACATTTCTCCTATTATCAAGTATGTCGCTAACCCTGTTAGAGACAAAAAAAGCAGCGCTAACCGCGGTTAATGCTGTTTTTTTACGTCTGGTATTTTCCAGACTTAGCCATGATATCCTATGGAAGGTGGATATCATGGCTAAGTTTGCCTGTCCCTATCAACAAGGTAACGTGAGATTATCGCTGGGTTTCCAGCGATAATCTCATGTTAGCCTGTTAGCGTGAGGATTTTTATCGCTATTGAGATAAGCGTTGCTAATAGCACGCTATCTCAGCGATAAAAATTCACGCTAGCCGGCGATAATTATCCTAGCGCTAAGTGCGCTTAGAGATAATTATCGCCGGTTGTTATTGATATGCCCCATAGTAATTCAGACATATTTGCTATGTATTTCCCATGTGTAACGTCCCACCTGAAACCAAATCTGAATAATCCAGGCTCACATGTTGCGGAAAGTGCGCAAATGTTCAACATTATACACTATTTTCTAAAAGGAATACATTAAATATGCTCCAAAGAATCAAAAAGAAATTTCGTCGATTTTTGGATTTCTATATTTTCACCTGCCAAGGTAAGGAGATCCTGTAACATAGAGACTCCACACAAGCACTGTTGGCAAAATATGGTTATATGAAAAAGTCATGCAAATGTCAGATTACCGTCCTGGAATTTTTGGGAATCGGGTCAACTGTCTAAATCACAAGAACTCATGGGCCTATGCTTGCGCATCCAGAGACTCATGAATATCTTAGGGACTCGGTCAAATAACATCATTGTATCATAATTGGTTTAGATTGGAATTTGAAAATATTTTAGGGGCTTTTTATACCTTCGAAAAGTATATGTTTATCAGCAGGACTTGGCTAATTACACCGTGTTGCTGTTATTTTACCTTATGTGAGTCCACTAGAATTGTGTGATTATACTGCCAAAGCATTTTCCACATATAGATGGAATTGCTGCATTTGCTCCATAATCTATCATCTGGCTGCATAATTAGATTTTTTTTAGGAAACAATAATATACGCACCAGGCCCACTTTGTATCTGCATGTACTTGAGTTTTTTTTCATCTTTGGAAGGTTTTGAAATTGCATGTCTTCTAGAGTAATGTCATGTGATCTCAAGTATGAATCATTTAAATGTATCTTTGCCAACATATTGCCACAAAAAAATGCAATTTGAAATGAAAAATTGTTTTTGTGTACAATGGAAGTTAATATAGGTTTTTGACAATAAAAGGTATTGAAGTGGACGTTGCACTGTCAACATCGATTCATTGGACTGTCATCCGCAAGAGTTGAATGTATGAGTGCTCCCAAAGGGAGTCCCACAAGAAAAACCCTGGGAGTTTTTAGACCCATTTCAGAAGCAGTGGAGTCACATTTTATTCTTAAGTTCTCCTTGCATACTTGCCCACAGGACCTTGTCAGGCATGAATATTTCACCACCTGAGAATTGTTGCTTTGATGACTGCAAACAAGATACAAGGGAAAATGCTAATGGCCCAACTGAATGGCAACAGAAATGTCCAATTATTTTGCTTAATTTGCTGGTAAAGATAACAGAGGGATGGATAAAATCATATCACCAGACCACATAAACTCACATGAACATACCTGAACATTTACTGATATATATTTTACATTGTTGTCACATTAAGCATTACATGTCAGATTTATCATTATTTGATGCGTGCAACACAGCATGACAAGTTGCTGTGCTGTGTTAAATGGAGAGAGCAGGAATGTGCCATATTTACAAACATATTTCCCATTCCTGCTCTGCGTTTGTGCTTGCACACTGTGGGCTGCTTAACGTCAATGCAGGCACCCTTGTGCCATGATGCATGTGTGCCTGAGATGCAGGCAGGAATGTTTTGTGCAGGAAATAACACCATCCTACTCAAAAGCAATCCTTAGAGGTGTTTACCTCTTTCTAAGTGAGCTACTGAATGCACCACACAAAAGGAACAAAAGAGGAGAAATACAATTACTTCAGGTTTACCAAGCAATGCAGGGCCACGCAAAGTGGCTTTGCGAGACTTGGTAAATCTTATTAAAGGATTGCATTTCCCTTGCAGCACCTTGCATGACACTAGGCCAACACAATCCTTTGATAAATCTGGGCCTACATGTTTATAATAACATTCAGTCTCAAAATATTGGGAGCCATGTTATTGCGGACACACAGCCCAAATTGCGCTAGTTCGCATGGGTTGAACACAAAGGTGGGTCTGGTGGTTAGTTGTCTGAATTTATATTTCGTCTGAACTATGTCTGCTGTTCCATTAATTTGTAAAAATTATTTTTAACACTCTTAGCCCCAAGAGCCAGTCAGTGTTTTGCCTGATACCTACTCATTCATTGAGACAATGGTGCTTTCAACAGTGGAACCTAGTGTTATGGGGTAAACATATCCAGTTATTTTATCTGCAGTGCATTACATTTTTCAATGGAGAAGTAATTTGTAATGCAACAAGAGGTTTTCCCCTTTCTCCTGCAGGTCCCAATGACGATATGACCGCAGCTGTGAGGAAATATGTCAATCATTTTCTCATGTGGCCTGGCTGTTTTTCTCAACAAAACTGTAAAGACATTAACTTTGAATCTGTGAAAGGATTGTTGTTGGAAATTGCCCTTTCTGCAGTTTCACCCCCAAACATTTTGCCTTCCTCCTCCCCATTTTGCTGATCTTGTTTTTGCTGGTTTTAGGACTCTGAGCACTTTTCCATTGCTAACCAGTGCTAAAGTGCATGCACTTTCGTTTCTAAACGATAAACAGTCTAAATATTGAGTTTTTTATTTCGACCTACAAGAATATTGAGTTGGAAATATCGTAGGGACATAATATCGAAGTCAAGAATATCGACGACTAGAATATCGACCTAAAGGTAAGAAATATCATTATTGTTAACATCAAAGTTAGTAATATTGATAGCAAAAATATCGATGTTAATATTAGTGTTATGTCTTTTAATATGTATTTTATATGTTTGTTTTTATATTTTTTGTTAATTATTGTACTAGTTTTAGAATATATGTATTACATTTTTAGAAGTTAGTAATAATTTTTTTGAGTAAATTGTGCGTTTTAGTACCGTAGCGGGTTGTGGGTTTATAGAGGAATAGGGTGGGAAGTAATTTAATTATAGTAAATTAATTACATTTATTTAGGAATTAGTAATTATTTTTAAATACATTTTGCATTTTAGTTCTGTCCTGGGTTGTGGGTTTATAGGGGAATAGGGTGGGAAGTCATTTAAATGTAATTAAGTAATGATTTAATTTTTACTTATTGGTATTGATAATAAATGTAATGTTAAATAATTAATTGGTAATTCATTTTTATTATTTGGTAATTAATTTTTAATAATTGAATAATTGGTAATTATATTAAGTGCATTAATTTATTATTGAAGTGTGTTGTGAGGTTAAGGGGCAATACGGTGGGAAGTAATTTAATTGTAATAAAGTAAATATTTATTTTAGTGTTGAGTATTGATAATTAATGTATTAGTAATTAAATATTAATTGGTAATAACTTTTTAATAATTAATATAATTTTGGGGGAATTAATTTATTGTTGATTAATTCATAATTAGTAAATACATTTGAATAATTATGATTTGTTGGTATTTATCAATAATTAAGTGTTAATTAATTATTAATTGCTAAATGTTTTTTTAATAATTATTGTTTTTGGGTATTGAAATTTAATTATTTTGTATTTCATTATTGTTTGGTAATACATTTTTAGTAATTAATAATTAATTGTATTTATCATCAATGTAATTTTTTAAAGCAATTATTTATTGGCAGTGTTAATTCATTTATTGTAATTTAATAATAATAATAAAAAAATATATATTTTAATTATTAGTAAGTTATTTTCACCCCTACGCTTTCCAACACTTTTCCTACTGTTGCACTCACTGGAGTTGGAATAGTAATTTTAACCCCTACGCTATCCAACACTTTCTCTACTGTGAGACTCTCTGGAGTTGAAATAGTAATTTTGACCCTTAGGCTATCCAACACTTTCATTACTGTTACACCCCCTGTAGTTGGAATAGTAATTTTTACCCCTACGCTATCCAACACTTTCCCTACTGTTGCACCCTCTGTAGTTGGAATAGTAAATTTAACCCCTGTGCTATCCAACACTTTCTCTACTGTTGCACCCTGTGGAGTTGGAATAGTAATTTTTTACCCCTACGCTTTCCAACACTTTCCCTACTGTTGCACCCTCTGGAGTTGGAATAGTAACTTTAACCCCTACGCTATCCAACACTTTCTCTCCTGTTGCACCCTGTGGAGTTGGAATAATAATTTTTTACCCCTACCCTTTCCAGCACTTTCCCTACTGTTGCATCTTAGGGAGTTGGAATAGTAATTTTAACCCCTACGCTATCCAACACTTTCTCTACTGTTGCACCCTGTGGAGTTGGAACAGTAATTTTTTACCCCTATCCTTTCCAACACTTTCCCTACTGTTGCACCCTCTGGAGTTGGGAATAGTAACGTTAACCCCTTCGCTATCCAACACTTTCCCTACTGTTGCACCCTCCGGAGTTGGAATTGTAATTTTAACCCCTACGCTATCCAACACTTTCCCTACTGTTGCACTCTCTGGAGTTGGAATAGTATTGTTTACCCCCACGCTATCCAACAATTTCCCTACTGTTGCACTCTCTGGAGTTGGAATTGTAATTTTTACCCCTACGATATCCAATATTTACTTTTTTAGTTAATGTATTTTATAATTTATTTGAATTTATTTTTTAACAATTTGTTATATATTGTTTTTATATTTTTATTTATATTATTGTTGTATGTGTATGTAAGTATTTATAATTTCTAAACTTTTTTTACCCCTACGCTTTCCAACACTTTCCCTACTGTTGCACCCTCTGGAGTTGGAATAGTAACTTTAACCCCTTCGCTATCCAACACTTTCCCTACTGTTGCACCCTCTGGAGTTGTAATAGTAATTTTAACCCCTACTCTATCCAACACTTTCCCTACTGCTGCACTCTCTGGAGTTGGAATAGTATTGCTTACCCCCACGCTATCCAACACTTTCCCTACTGTTGCACTCTCTGGAGTTGGAATAGTAATTTTTACCCCTACGCTATCCAATATTTACTGTTTTAGCTAATGTATTGTATAATTAATTAGATTTTTTTTTTACAATTTGTTATATATAGTTTTTATATTTTTTTTATATTTATTATTGTATGTGTATGTATGTATTTATAATTTATAAAAAAAGTTTTAACAATTTATAATAATTAATTGTAAATATTATTAAGTAAGTATATATATTATATTTTATATGTCTATGATTATTTACTTTTTACATGATTTGTATTACTTATAATTTAAACATATTTTTAACTATGTTTATTTTAATTATATGTATTATTTTTTTAATTTTACATTATTTTTAAACATTTTTAAAAAAACGATATTTTTAACAACGATATTTTTGACAGCAATATTTTTTTCTCGAAATTTTTTTACTTACCATAATGCAGATAGGACTTCGATATTTTTTACATCGATATTCCGCCTCCGATATTTTTGACGCCGATATTTTTGACGTCGATATTCTGTCAGACATTCTTAACATGGTTTGATTGACTCATCCACAATTGGCATATTTAATTTACCTAGAATTCCCTAGTAGAGTGCACTACATGTGCCCAGGGCCCGTAAATGAAATGCTACTAGTGGGCCTGTAGCTCAGATTGTGCCACCTGCACAAGGGACACTTTAAACAGGTCTCAGGACTGCCAGTGTAGAGTCTGTGTATGCAGTTTACACTGCCATGTCGACTTGGTATTGCAAACGCCCTGCCAAGGCTTAAACACACATTTTATTAGTTATAAGGAAACACACCCAAATTAATTTTTCACTACTGTTAGGCCTACCCGTCTCATAGGTTAACATTAGGAGTTCCTTATCACACTTATATGCTGTAATTCCTCATTGAGAAGAAGTAAATCTGTCATGTTTCAGGATAAATCCTTTTTACTGGTAAAGATGAATTCATCACTACAATTTAAAAAATGCCACTTTTAGAAAGCATTTTCTGCTCTTATCCCTGTGTGCCTTCATCCTGTCTCCAATAGAAATCTGGGGTGGGTGACAGCTGGACTTTGTGCATTGCCTATAGAAAGTCACACACAAAGGGAGCATAGGTGTGACTGAGTTGTCATCCACTTCCTAATGGGCCATCCTGGGTAGGATGACAGGGCTAACAATTACACCTGAATAGGTTGTGCACTGTATTCACAGAAAGGGTTGCATGTGAGTCTGGAGCCAGAGCTGGGAGGGAGGACCTCTGTGCACTTCAAACCCCTCTTTGAAGTCACCTTCACTTTAAAGGCACAACTTGCTAAAAGTACTAGGTCTCTGATCCCACCAAATCATACACTACTGGACCTGTGAAGAACTCTGCCAGGATGAAGAACTGCTGTGCTGCTACAAGGACTGCCGCTCTCCTGTACTGCTGCTCTGGAAGAACTGCTTTTCTGCTATGCTGCCCTACTGCCTGCCACCCTCTGCTCTGCTGAGAAAGGACTGAACCCATCTCACTTGAACCCAGAGTGACTCCAAGGGCATGCTTGCTTGCCCCCATTCAAAGTGTCAGGGACATCAAAGACTTTTCATCAACCTGCAACAGCACCTGGACTTAGCTTGCTGCAAGTCTTGCTCTGGCAAGTGGTGCCAATCCAGTTCTGCGGCCATGGAAGTGGGTATAAAGTGCTGCACCTGCTAAAATCCATGCATCGATGATGTTACGCCAATTGGAACTGACGCATCTCCTTCGACGCACCGCCGTTGCTGCACGGTCCACTGACATCGCATCTCCGACTGCGCAGCACATCGGCTCTAGTTTTTAACACATCTCTGACTGCGTGGATTAGAGCAATGCTTTGCCTTCTATTCAGTAGTTTGACACCGATGCATTGCCTTCGATTCAGCGGTTGGATGCTGACGCATTGCCTCTTTGCTTCACGCATCTCAACTCTGTCGATGACGCATCCCAGGTACTTTTCAGTGGGCCAAAGCCGGTTCCTGTATCCTAACCATACCCCATCACTGTCATCCTAAACTTTTGGATTAACCCCAGTCTAGCGCGACCAGATATCCTTGGTTTGTGCTTTAAGCTTTTAAGCACTACATTCTCATTTATTCTTTAAAAATAAGTAACTCCTGTTATGCTTATTGGATTTTTGTTGTTTTGGTCTTGTTATGTTCATAAAAATATAACCAATTTTTCTAACCTGGTGTGGAGTTTTTTGTGGCATTTCTACTGTGTTACTGTTTACAGTGTTGCACTAATACTTTACACATTGCCTCTTGAGTTAAGCCTGCCTGCTCTATGCCAAGCTCCCAGAAGTTGAGCACAGGTTAATTTATGGTGAGTATCTGATTTACCCTGACTAGGATTGCGGTACCTGCTTGGATAGGGTGCATACCTCTGCCAACCGGAAACTGCATTTCTAACAATTGTTTACAATGATAGGGTCCATCAGTGAGAGACTTCTTTTTTAGCACATTTTGGGCGGTGCAAATGATAGGGTGGAAACAATACAAACTAGAATATATGCATGTTTGTGAGGAATATGCTGGATGAAAGTTGTGTATGTTACTCTTACTAAAGATGGTCTCTGGTGCATACAGATATTTAAACTCATTTGATTTAAAAAAACAAAAAACAGGCTGGTGCAACACATTGCTGCTATATGTTTACATTTCAATTTTTGGAAATAGATATGAGCAAAAAATGTATAAATGTTGCCAAATTAATTAAGTGATTGAATCCCCACTACTACCAGTCACCATCCAGTTCTGGGCACATAGTTTCTGAAAATCTGTTTCGTGAATTCCCTCTTTTTTATATCGTGGGTGAACGCAAGTTTTCGAAATGGTATTTCTGGTTGGCTAGGGCATGCACCTAAGCCAGGAGGCAGAAACCACCACTCTAGTCATGGCAAGGGAGTTACATGTTGAAGATAACCCCTTCTCACCCCTTTGGTAGCTTTGCAGAGCAGTCAGGCTTATCCCAGAGGCAATGTGTAAAGTGTTTGCGCAACACACTCACACAGCAGCGACACACTTGGCACACCACAAAAGACACTCCACACAAGGTTATATAAAAATTGCCTTTGTCTTTCCATAAAAACACATTAGAACACAATCACATCTTACACTGTGCCACTGGCACTAGTCATTACTTCACAGGGATTGCATAAATCACTACGCCAATCGGGCCATTGTCATAGAATATCACAGTTAGAGCAACCAGCGACTACTGGTAGGATCCCACTTAGTATAACACATTATGCATAAACATCAGCAGTAGTGCACTAGAGTAAATACTAATAACGTGCACACACTAGAAAATCACCATCACACTTAGGTGCCAATTACGATCCGGTAAAAAAATTCCCCGTACGACTCGTATAAGTGCCGTACAAACTGCCAATTACGATTCGCATGGGAAAAACTCCATACGAGTCGCATTGGGAATAATTCCCCACACGTCCTCGGGTCGGAAAATGTGTCCGACACCTCCCCGGACGATTTACCGTACAAACGTGAAAAGTGAAGTCCGACCGCGTAAGTACGATCCATCCCGTGCGTCCGATGTCACAACCGTATGGTAAAAACACCGTCCGCACCGAACTCCCATTGCAACCATGGAGACATGTGCCCACATACGCGCCGACCCACCCCCCCAGCCCCCGTGAGTACGTGTCGAACCCCCGTGTATGTACACCCCTGTACGTTCGAGTCGTACCCCCACCCGTGTATGTACACCCCTGTACGTGTCGAACCCCCCGTGTATGTACACCCCTGTACGTTCAAGTCGTACCCCCACCCGTGTATGTACACCCCTGTACGTGTCGAACCCCCGTGTATGTACACCCCTGTACGTGTCGAACCCCCGTGTATGTACACCCCTGTACGTGTCGAACCCCCTGTGTATGTACAGGGGTGTACATACACGGGGGTTTGACACGTACGGGGGTTCAACACATACAGGGGTGTACATAAAGGGGGGGTTCTACACGTACAGGGGTGTACATACACGGGTGGGGGTACGACTCGAACGTACAGGGGTGTACATACACGGGGGTTTGACACGTACAGGGGTGTACATACACGGGGGTTCGACACGTACGGGGGTTCGACACGTACAGGGGTGTACATACAGGGGGGGTTCAACACGTACAGGGGTGTACATACAAGGGTGGGGTTACGACTCGAACGTACAGGGGTGTACATACACGGGGGGTACGGCGCGTACTCACGGGGGCTGGGGGGGGGTACGGCACGTACCGGGCCCCCTAATCTGGTCGTTTTGCGGCGTACTTCGCTTTTCCGGCACTTTTTGGGTGCCATGAAAATATTGCCGTCCGGACTGCTGTCGGTTCGATTCGTACTTTCTGGTTCGTGAAACGCTGCCTGAAAGCGTCCCGACGTCACGTCGGCGCTTTCCCCGGATCACATTTGTATGTATATTTTCGTCGGTCGGTGTTTTGTACGACTCGTACGGAAATGGTGTTTCCCTGCGAATCGTACTTGCATGTTTGTAAAGTTTTACAACCGGGTACGAGTCGGACGGAGAAAACCCTCCGTCCGACGGTTCGTACCCGGTTTTTACAGGATCGTAATCGGCACCTTAGTGTAACCAGTAACTACTGGTGGGATTGCATATGTGAGAATACCTTGTATGGCCATAAAAACCTGAAAACGTGAGGAGGGAAAACACTAAACTCACTTGGCCCCGCTACAATAGTCATGAACATTACGGTCCGTGCATCAAAGGATGGTGTTTATATCACCCCTCACCAACACACTGTACGAGATGACTATCAGTCATTATAATACGTGGAGCACAGCACTTCTGTGCGTTTACTACCGAGCACACATATGACCTTATGCGGCCTGTGAACCAGGGACCTCCATCGAGGTCACGCCCTGCTTGGTGAGCCAAGTAATGCCCAATTATCGTTTGGTGCTCCTACCAGCTCCACTGGACCAGGACCTCCGTAGGGGTTTCCTTCTTGCCTGGTCCGCAAAGTCAGAAATGCTCCCTTAAGTTAGTGGAGGGGAGAAACTACCTTGCCCCCGCAGGAAAACATGATTGCCCAAGGCTACTGTGCAACAAGGGGGATGGAGGTGAGGGGCTCCGCACTCACCCACCAGTCTCGACCTGCACCCACTCTCTCAGTGCCGCGATGCCAGACGAGGACTCCCTTCGGTGAGGAACACAGAGCGAAGTCTCCACCTGCTTCGCTCTCCTGCCAGGGGGTTGCCTTTCCATCGAGGGTGCTTCAGGCAAAGCCTGCAGTGCTGGTGGAGGTCCTTCCCTGGCAGCTGGCATCGCTGTTCCCAGCAGCCGGGTGATGCAGTGAGATGCCACCCCTTCCTCTCGAGATGTAGGTTGTGGCCCCACCCACAACCAGGCTTAGGCTCGTCCTGGATTCCGGCAGCTGTAGGAACTTCCTGCTACACTGCCTTCCCTAACAGCACGAACACACTCTGCATCAGCCATACGGAGGAGACTGAGACCACTTCTTGGGCTCAGGAAATAAAGTTGAAAAAGCCCACCATACGCTTCTGGTGAGTGGGCACCGTACTTCAGGTCACAAAAATAACGAAACGCTCCACAAGCTCTACTGCAGCAAGAACCCACACTTGGGGCTCAGTCCACTACTCGTAGCACGTTCTAGACACGGTCCAGGGCCAAGAGCCCCAAGAGAGCAAAGCACCCGGGTCTACCCATAACAGGGGCACAGCAGCACTCCTGGAAGAGTGCTGGGGGACACGCAGGCAGGGTGAAGCCAGGCAGGTCAGCACAAGGGGCCTCAGGACAGAGGGGCAGTCCTTCTCTCAGCCCACCAGATAGTCCAGTCCCTAGGTGGTTCCTACTGGCAGTCCCGCACAGTGTCTTCTTCAGGGTCCAGTAAGTTCAAGTAAGCTCAAAAGATGGGGTCACAGCCCCAGTACTTATACCAGTAGGTATCTTTGTCCTCCCCTGGCCCACAGCTCTGAGCCCAGTCCAAACAAGTTCTGGGGGGGCACTTAAAAATATCTTTTCAGTACACAAAACTCCCCATTCTAAGTGTAAGCCCTGGTCCCAGACACACCACAGAGGGGCGGAGCCATTGTTCTGAAAGGCAGGCACAGCCCTATTCAGGTGCAGGTGATACTCCTCCCACCACTCCACATGCAGACCAGGCCTATTAAGCCTACCGCTGACTCATCCAGACTATTTGGAACCACTGCACCTCCCCAGCCCCTGTCACTCCAAGGCCAGACAGTCAATACACAACAGGCAGGCACAAAGACACATAGCACACAGAAATGCCTACTGATAAAAGTGGCATTTCTAAAATAGTGATAATAAATCTGTGAACACCAATACGATGCATTTATTACCACTATTCTAAACTTGATCACGTTACCCCTCTCAGATCAGGAATTACCACTGAAGCACATATCAGGGAATCCCCAACGCATCCCTATGAGAGGGAAGCCTCACAGCAGTAAGAATCCAAATAGGCTGTTTGTCACTACCAGGACATGCCACACAGTTAAGGCACATGTCCTACCTTTTACCTACACCGCACCCTGCCCATAGGGCTAGCTGGGGCATACCTTAGGGGTGACTGATATGTAGTAAAAGGGGAGTTATAGACGTGGCAACCACTTTATGTGCCACATCACAGCGGCAGTAAACTGCACAGGCAGGCCCTACAGTGGCAGAGGTCTGAGACAGGTTTGAAAGGCTACTTTGATGGGCGGCCCACAAGTAGCATTTAATTTACTTGCCCTGGGTATATGAGATACCACTGTACAAGGGACTGATAGGTAAATTAAATATGGCAAACAGGTGTAGACCAAGTTTACAATAGAGAGCACATGCACTTTAGCACTGAGCAGCAGTGATAAAGTGCCCAGAGTCAGAAAACCACAACAGGTCAGAAAAAATACAGGAGGAAGGCAAAAGGTTCTGTGATGACCATGCCAAGTCAAACTGCAAATTATCACATAAATACCATGTGATGGTTCTTCCCTCTCTGCAGTGCATGAACTTTGTGGCCCTGATTTCCAGTGCTGCACTATGGAGGAAAAGCAGCTCAGCAGTCCTTGGCATGTGTTAAAACAGGGGTCGCCAGCGGTTTTAAAAATAAGAGCTACTAATGTTGAATGAAAATCAAACTGAGCTACTAATATGATTAGCGTGGGAATAGTGACCACGTCAGACAAGATTACATTAGTGGCCACCCCAGCAGTGATTGCCTCAGTGAATCAGGCACAGTTGCCATGAGTAATGTGAAAATGGCTTTATCAATTTGGAAAGCATCAGGATAATTCATGACAGCCATGCTGCAATGCCTTTAGCATCAAGGAAATAATTTTAGAAATGTCTCCCCAATGCCTCATGATTTATTACTCAATATTAGCCTGAAATATATTTTGGAAATCCAGCCATTGGCTCCAAACATAGCTAAGCATATGAGTATTGAGAATACACACATTACTGTCTCGAATACACACTTTTCAGTTTTGGAATAAATATATTTATTCAACCAAGTAAAAGTTTGTACTTAAGTAAGTTGGGCTGCACACAGGCAAACTACTTGCAGGTAGGTGGAAAGCTACCAGTAGTTCACAATCTAAACACTGGACAGTCTTGAGTTAAATAATATTTTCATCTTCGGTTAAAAACACACAGGGGACAGCCAGCACTATATTCCCCCCTTCAATGCTGTGCCTTATTCTGCTACAGCTGTGTGGCCTGCGGTGGGTTAGCCACAGTTCAGAACCACATTAAGGCCTACATAATATTTTAGTGCTGAGCTGCAACAGAAAAACAAGTCCAAGCCTTAAGGCAACCATGGTGCCTCATTTAGGGCCACCTCTAGGGCGGCGCGACTTGAGCAACCGGTGCAGCCGTACCGGGTCCTGACTTCGGGTGGGGGTGTCGTGTCTGCAAGTATATCATGGTTTTAAAAGCACTGGCTACTATGTTCCTGGCCTCCAGCAATTTCAGGCGACAATAAATATGTCAAGATAACTCCAGTGATTAATGTTTTTCCTAGAGTTAGATTGGAGGATTGTCTAGTGGAGTTTTGTGTTGAAAACTGTACAGTATGTATTTGTTTTATTCTCTTTTTATTTTTAAAATGTGGGATTGCAATGGTTTTAATTAACTGTGCAAATAAAAATTTACTTACTTACTTACTCTAGTGGAGTTTTGACTCAGGATAAGGTAGCGCAGAGGGTTAATATGCCAGGTGCAAAGAACGTGTACCATGCAGAGCACAAAGTGCATATAATGTAAATAGGTCAGTGGGTCACTGCTTTTGTCTGTGAGATCATTGTGTTACTTGCAGTTTATGAGCTAAATTCCTTGTAAAGAACACTGAGCTAGTAACTGTCCTCAAAGAGCTGCAAGGTATAGGTTGGAGTGTTAAAGATTTTTCTCCATTCTTTCATTATCCTTATGTTGGAAAAAGGGTTCATTTGGATAAAAATCTATTCTGAATATTAAAGAGAACCCTTAAACATGGCGTTACATTTTAAATTCTGAGTTTGTGCTTTTTCAGATCAAGCACTATTAAACTATACTGCTTACCAGTATGGATGACGTGACTCCTACACCTTGTAGTCCTCTGTCTTATGTACCATTTCCTATACACTGATATACACACCTATGATTAATTGTTTCTGTGTAGTGTGTGTGATGTAAAGATCTCTGACACCCTACACTGGTATGAGTGGCTCTATAAAGTGAATTAAATGCATCTGAGAGAGTGGTCATGGAGACTTGAAGGGTGGTAGTGAGCAAATCGGTGGCGGAGGATGCCACTGGGGGGAGTGGCGACAAACATTGTCGCACTTGGCACCACCAGCACTAAAGCCGGCCCTGGACTCATTGGTTCTGTGCATCTACTTTAAGTGGAAAGAGCTGCTTCAATGTAGTGCTTTTTGTGTTCCTGTAAATGAAAAAATACCCCTCAGTGCACACAGCAGAGCACATCACAAAGGCCTCCTATCACAATTGCATCGCAGGTAGGAGCGATGGGGTCGACAGGAGAACAACATGCTGAGGACTTGAAAACAGGCAAACTACCTGTTGTTCCTATTGTTATCCACAAACCTGTGGTACCTGCGGTACGCCTGGACTGACAGCAATCAAATATACCATCCCACAGCCCTCACAGGCAAGCTGCAGTGCTGTGACTGTCCCACATCCTTCCCCCTAGCTCAAGATGCAACATAACATTGTGGCATCTGAGTTGGGGAGCTAGATTAGGTGCTGCAGACGGTTTAAATGGATAGAAGGATGTGTGTAAAGTCCTATGTATGCGCCATACCTGCTCACATGCATACACATGGGTTTAGCAGACAACTTCACATAGCTCTGCGTTTTGCCCCTCCTAAACAACTGTGCTCAATGTAATTAAAAGACAACATGCTAGGTAGAGTTGATTGTGCATATATGATTGCTCATCGTTTATATTTTAGAGGATCAAAAATCCCGATTGAGGGCCAGAAAAACAACCATATTACTTGAGCGCTGTACAAAATACATTTTGATGTTTCACAATATATGGGAGCAATCTCAAATAAAGAACAAACTCCTTTTAAGCTTTTAAAGATTGTCGGGTCGTTTTTAAATCCCATGTGTAGTCTACTCCAATTCACTGCGAGAAAATTCTGACAGATCAATCAAGGTATGACACGTCAGTTCACAAAATGTATGTGATGGAAGAAGGGAAAACAAATTAAGTCAATACCTGGGCTAACGATGTCAAACCGAGATTTTTGATGGAAATTTCTAAGCGCATGTAAATATCTTTTCTTAAGCTATAAGCTGAAGAGACTGCCTTTGTAATTATATCCATGTATGTATGCACACACACTGTCAAAATAGAGCACCCTGAAACTATCTTGCAAATTCTAAATCCGTAAAAAAAAACTTTTTGCAAATTAGTAATCAAAGGAAGATTCTTAAGGTAATGCTGGTGATGGGTATGTTTGCCAATCTCTGTTGGGATTCAGATAGCACTCGGCATGTCCACGAATCTGTTTAATAGGAAGTAAAAATCAAATTCAATTTTCGAGTTAAATCTGTCCATGAACTAAATAGCCCCCTACACTAAAGGCCTAGGGGCATATCAACAACAACCGGCGATAATTATCTCTAAACGCACTTAGCGCCAGGATAATTATCGCCGGCTAGCGTGAATTTTTATCGCTGAGATAGCGTGCTATTAGCAACGCTTATCTCAATAGCGATAAAAATCCTCACGCTAACAGGCTAACGTGAGATTATCGCTGGAAACCCAGCGATAATCTCACGTTACTTTGTTGATAGGGACAGGCAAACTTAGCCATGATATCCTCCTTCCATAGGATATCATGGCTAAGTCAGAAAAATACCAGACGTAAAAAAGCAGCGTTATCCGCGGTTAGCGCTGCTTTTTTTGTCTCTAACAGGGTTAGCGACATTCTTGATAATAGGAGAAATGTCGCTTAGCGACATTTCTCCTATTATTTTACTCTGGAACGCCCCCTTTGCATCTCATTAGAGATGCAAGGGGAAGCGTAGAGTAAAAGGGTGCTAACATGCAAATTTGCGTGTTAGCACCCTGTTGTTGATAGGGCGCTAGTTTTATCTCTCCTATTTTGGCTTTTAAAGCCAAAAAAGCAGAGATAAAGCCCTTGTTGATATGCCCCCAAGTTAGCCAGAGGTCTACCATAACAAATCAAAAAAAGGTGGGAGAAAATCTAGCAATATATTATATATCTATAAAACCCAAGACACACATAAAACGCCTGAGTTCATTTATGGTATGAACTAACCAAACCAATAGCTTTCAAAGAAAATCCATGGCCCCAAACATGTCACTTATTGTATAACAGGCGTTTGTCATATGAGAGGGGAGCTTCATATTCATCCACTCATTGTCAGCCTAAGAGGGTGGTACTTTAATGAGCACAGCGTCAATTGGCTCACAGCAATTCCAAAACTCGAATCACAAAATGAGGCGTTGTTTAGTTGTACAAGCACATGATGGATGTGGTCCATCGGCTACGCTGCCGCCTCTGGTGGAGGAAACCAGGGTTCGTGCCTCGAGGTCGCGTCCACATCCTGTGATTCTGGGCAAATCACTTAGGGGCATATTAACAAGGGCTTTATCTCTGCTTTTTTGGCTTTAAGAGCCAAAAAAGCAGAGATAAAACTAGCACCCTATCAACAACAGGGTGCTAACATGCAAATTTGCATGTTAGCACCCTTTTACTCTACGCTTCCCCTTGCATCTCTAATGAGATGCAAAGGGGGCGTTCCAGAGTAGAGTAATAGGAGAAATGTCGCTAAGCGACATTTCTATTATCAAGAATATCGCTAACCCTGTTAGAGACAAAAAAAGCAGCGCTAACCGCGGTTAACGCTGCTTTTTTACGTCTGGTATTTTTCTGACTTAGCCATGATATCCTATGGAAGGAGGATATCATGGCTAAGTTTGTCTGTCCCTATCAACAAGCTAACATGAGATTATCGCTGGGTTTCCAGCGATAATCTCACGTTAGCCACTTAGCGTGAGGATTTTTATCGCTATTGAGATAAGCGTTGCTAATAGCACGCTATCTCAGCGATAAAAATCAACGCTAGCCGGCGATAATTATCCTAGCGCTAAGTGCGCTTAGCGATAATTATCGCCGGTTGTTGTTGATATGCCCCATAATCCCCCCGTGCCTAAATGTGTAATGTAAATACGGTGCTCATGTACAGCGCTCCAATACCTTCGGGTCGAGCTCGCGCTATATAAATATGCAACAAACAAATAAAAAACGTTGAAATCTTACCAGTGAAGTGGAATGTCTACATTTTCATATGTACGGCTATGGCGTCTTTGTGTCATTTCAGGTTGGGACTATAAACAAAAGTAGGAAAACATCAAGAACTGTGCTCCTTGTTGAAATTCACATAATTAATTATTGCAGCCCTCAAAAAGCACAAAAATGTGCTTCTGCCAGTAGACAGAGTATATGTTTTTGTGAGGTAGAAACTGGATGGCGCACTCACATAGAGGCAGAGTGGGTTCATCCATGGGAATTAAGCAAAATGTGAAGTGAATATTATGCCACTTATCCTCCTACAGAAATGTACACCTGGTGGAAAATCTATATTAAAACATATAATGAGTGTGGTGCTCCTGGAATCTGCGGCACAGTAGATTTCCAGGGCTACTCCTGAAATTCTTTGCGACTTCTTACTGAATTGTGGAAATTTTGTCCAAATGGAGCTAATCTAAAAGAGTAAATGCGAGTCTTTCTCAGCTAATGCTTTCCTGATTAGTCTCCATCTGGTTATCGTTTTTCTACTTTTGTCGACAGATTTTTTTTAAACATAAGGGTCAGTTCTTGAACAAGCTGTAACTTTGCAAACTTGGGCCCAGATTCACTAAGGCTGGTAGTGCATGATGCAAAACAGTGCATGCTATTTACTCACCACATCAAATGGTGATGGGGCATATCAGCAAGGGGGCGCCATGAAATTATCGCCGCTTTTGCGTCCATTTTCGGGTGAAAAACGGCGATAATTTCATCGCCTTATCAGCAAAGACACGCTATCGAGTGTTTTGCTGATTTAGCGCCCCTTACAACAACGCCCAGCTTTGCATCTTTAATGAGTGGGCGTTCCGTGCCAAAATAACCAACATTTCTCCAATTATCAAGCTGCACGCAAACAAGCAGAGCGATAAGAAAAGTAGCGCTAACCACAGTTATCGCTACTTTCCTTACTCCTGCTTGTAATCTGATTTAGCCATGTAATCCAATGGGAGGTGGATTGCATGGCTAAGACCACCCTGCCTTATCAGCAAGGTATCGCTGGTCACAGTGCGATTATCGCTGGACTTCCAGCGATAATCACACTGTTTTCCAACTAACGCATGGATTCCTATCGCTTGGAAGATAAGCGTTGCTGATAGCCCGCTATCGCCACGATAGAATCCAGCGTTAGCCTGTGATAATTATCCTCGCGCTAAAAGCGCTGAGCGATAATTATCGCAGGCCCTTGCTGATATACCCC
Source organism: Triturus cristatus (assembly GCF_964204655.1). Classification (NCBI taxonomy): domain Eukaryota; kingdom Metazoa; phylum Chordata; class Amphibia; order Caudata; family Salamandridae; genus Triturus; species Triturus cristatus. The sequence goes on from NC_140588.1 coordinate 117,037,771, forward strand.
GGTGATTTTTTTTGGCATAGGGCACTTATGAATTCGCAAAAAAAGTTTTTCACTGCTTTGCTTCAAGGGGGCATTATTAGGCAAATGGCACAGCAAAAACAACCATACTTTTCAATGACAATCTGATATTCTAAGACAGCCAGGTAGGGCTTTGCATCATAAATTACCACCTAATTAAAGCAGACCTATACAAGGGGGAAATATTTTAATTTCTCCAAAAAGAGACATGTGGGCTGCACTGCACACTGCACATCCAAAGCATGGGAACCTTCTGAGCTTGTGCAGACATTGGAATGTGTACTGCAATGGTATTCCATCGGTACAAATGTTATGTTAGACAGAGCTTGTTCACTTCTGTACCACTGTGCGTAGATGACTGTGGTGCAAGCACTGCTGGACTGAGAAGGTAAAGCAACGTTGGCAAATAAGTCGGACCGCGAAGGTGTTAGGGGTGCTGGTGGGAAACACTTCTGCGGCTTTTATTATTTTGTTACAGGTGACCGATATTGCAGCACTGCTGCAAAACCGGCCCCAGTAACAAAATAACTGCCCCCACCAATCCAAATCTGGCCCCCACTCTTCCGACCCTTCGGGAAAACGTCTGGTGCCCGCTATGGCCAGTCCGGCCCTGGGTGCAAGGCAGCCTTGTTTCTTTCGCCAGCCTTGGCGATGACATCAGCAGCAGGGCTATCTTTAGTAGACAGGGCTGACCTGTTCGCCCCCTTGCGCAACTCAGTGCAGCCAGTTTGGATGGCACGTTGCACTGCTAGAAAAATGGGGGGTGCTGGGGGAAACACTGCTGCAGAACCGGCCCCAGTAACAAAATAACGGCCCCCACCACTCCTAAACTGGCCCCACCCTTCCGACCCACCGGGAAAATGTCTGGTGCCAGCTACGGCCAATCCGGACCTGGGTGCAAGGCAGCCTTGTTTCATTTGTCAGCTTTAGCGATGACATCAGCCGCAGGGCAATCTTCAGTAGCCAGGGCTGACCTGCTTTCCCCCTTGCGCAATGCAGTGCAGTCAGTTTGGATGCCGCGCTGCACTGCTAGAGAAATTAATACATATTGGCCATGTCACCACCGTTTGCACATTTCTAGCTACATTTGCGTGCTTTGTGCTAATTAACCTACTAGATCCTACTATACCTTTCATGAGTTAATGCACTTTATGAATTTCTCACAATTAAGAATATGGTAAAACCTTTTTTTTCTTCTTTTGTTTTTACCATATTCTAAGGTAGCAGCAACTTCAAATATTTAACACTAATTCTTTCAAATGTACCTGTACTAATCAGAACAGATGGCAGGGGATTAGGCGCATAAATCTGTCGTGCGAAGGCAGGCGTGAAAACCATCTTTTGACTGGGTGCACATTGTTAATTATGCAGCCACAGTTTAATACTACTGTCAAGATTTTGTGTAGAACATCAGCTTTTATATCTGATGATATTTCTGCATCCCGTCTAATTTCGGGAAATGCTTTTTAGGTGGGACAAAGGGATACTTTTCCTGACCACTTCTTGGAATAGTCTTCCCATTTGAAAGGTTATATCTGTCATGTTCAGTATTTTTGTGGGCACGGACATGCAAAATGTTGTGACCGCGGTTAGCAATAACTGCATGTATTACCCATTTTCAGCATTTTCCAGCCCTCAAGGTGCTAGGCACTGTGGAATTATATGATAAACTTTCAGTAATGGGGGCCCAGAAAACAGCAGAAAGCTAAAGCTGCCCACACTCTTATCCCTAATAAAATAAAATTCTGAACAAGCATTGAAAAGCCATTTCTTCCTGCACTTGAATGAGATTTGATTTATTTTACAACAGTAATCTTATTCATGGAATCGGGTGCCTAACTGGGTGGCTCTTCCCATTCTACGATTTACATTTGGGATTTATATTTCCAGAGAGAAAAAATCCCTTATTTGAAGATTGTCACCATTCAATTAGAGGAAATATAATACTTTGCCCCTTAATTCGCTTCTCTTGCATTGTCCCTCCTCGTCTCTTTCTATGTGTACAATTCTCTGGCAAGACAGTGAGCCCCTGCCCTTCTGAGGGAGAGAAATGGAAGGAAGTGGGCAGCAAGAGAACGACTGAAAAGTAAGTATAAGAGTATAGTGAGAGAGGTGAAGTAGAGGAGGAAGGGATTTAGAGATAAAGATTAGGCAGAGAGATAGTTGACATAGAAAGGGGCAGAAGGTAAAGAGGGTAAGGTGAGGTAACCAGAAGGAAAGATACACGGAGGTTGAAAGCAGACGAGGTATGTAGAGAAAGGGAAGAAGAGCAAAAGTTAAAGTTTTCGACTAAGGCAGAGAAAGATGATAGTGAGAAAGAAATGTAGAGAGAGATGGGGGATTGAGATATATGGAATGGTGAGGGACAGAGGTCAGGTAGAAAAAATAGAGCTTAGTTCGAGAGAAGTAGAGGAAGAGAAACAGATATAGACTGGTAGAGAAGTGAGGTAGTGAGATAAATATAAAGAGATGCAAGATAGACAAAGAGCTGATTTAGAAATTGCCAAAATTAAAAAAGTAGGTATATAAAGATAGGTCGGGTTAAGTGAGTAATGAGCAAACAGAAAGTTAGACAGACAGGTAATCGGTAGATAGATTTATGTGGTCTAAAGAAGAAGAGGTGACATAATAAGAAAGAGGTGATGTATAGAAGAAAGGTGTGGTTTATCTAGAGATAGAGAGGGCCTTTAAGAGGGTCAGTCAGGGTCAGAGAGAGGTTTAGTCAGGGAGATGAGGTAGTGAGAGAGATGTATACGGAGAAAGAAGAAGGGAAGGTAGATTGGGGGTAATCATGAACAGAGAAAAGGGTGGTGGTAGAGACATAGGGGTGCCAGGGACGGAGTAAAGCAGTGAGAGGTGAGCCAAAAGGAACAGCAGTAGAAAAAGAGAGAGGGTGACAGATGAAGCAGCAAACGAATGGTGAGGTAAATTGAGAGGTTAGGCTCTAGAAGAGAGAGGAGGCAGTGAAAAAGATGCGAGCTTGTGAGGGCAATGTAGCTGAGCGACAGAGGTGAGAAACGGAGGAGCGAAAGTGAGGTAAATGAGGTGGGCTGTGGAGAGAAGGAAAGACAGAAGGAAAGGTGAGGTAGATCGTGCAGAGATACAGGTGGTGAGATGCAGGTAGATGGGTATTGTAGACAGAAAATTGGAGTAAAAAGTGGTTAGAGAGGTAGAGATCAGAGATGTAGAAATAGAGACAGAGAATGTTGGAAAAAGTGCCTTGTTCACTTTGCTATGGGGCCGCTGAGCAATAGCCCACTTAGCAGATTCCTTAAAATGTCCCTGGGTTACATTCTGTCTTTACAGTGCATTAACCCGCAATTAAGAAAAAGGCTTTTGGATGCCAACAAGCAAAGCAAAACTGCATTCATTGCAAGGGAAAGAAATTAGGCAAATTATCATTTTAGTAAACTTATAAATACAGCATTTTTCTTTCAAAACGCAATTGAGAACGTGCCAGATGTCCAAGAATTCTTTCCAAATGTTAGCAAAATATTCTAAGGGCAGAGCACAGATTATTGATCTGGTAAGAATTCTATTCGAAAAAACGATCTAGATATTTCCTGTGAGAACAAATGGTGGCATGTAGAAGAGTGCAGATTTCAAGTTGGGCGGTAACACCCAATTGTTAGGTCTGTGTTAACAAATACTTTTCTTGTTGATAAAGGTATATGTACTATCAATACTAACGGGGGCTTCCTGTTGATCATCTTCATCCATTGGTCTGCTGTAGAGTCATTCCCATTTTACTTCCTCCATCGCAGCATCTAGCAGAGGGCACATGCTCAGCCTACATCAACCATTGGTTTACTTGAATCCGAGTGGCAGGATTCCACGCTTGCAAAAAGGGGCCATTCAAGCAATAAGTCGTACACACCCTTCATTGCCACTGTACTAATGGTGCAATATGTGCTTTTACCTCAGGCAGTGGCGTAGGCACTTTGGCCCCCCATGACGGTCACCGTGCTTGCCGCCTTGCTGTGGCCGCATCAAAGAGCTGGGGTGCTGGTGAGAGTTTTTCAATTTGCCGCCCCTTAGTGGCTGATTGAAGAGCGGGGGGACTCGTGCCGCCCGGGGCAGACTGCCCCTCCCACCCCCCTTGCTGCACCACTGCTTTCAGACAATACTTGTTTTAGTTTGATGAGGGATTGAAAGCTCCTCAACACTGCTTTTGGGCTGCTCATATATCCAGTGTCTTCACACAAAACCATTAGCAAACTAAATAAGGAATGGTAAAAGCCATAAGGTTAGTGGACAGCTGCACAACTAGTGGCTTTGCCAATACTATTTAGGCATAGATATAATAGAACAGCTTTCCTTGCTACATCGCTAAACAAAACTAAAATCTGCAATGCAACGTATTTTCAACTATTTAAAATGATTCGGAATTTAGTCTAAACTGCCCAATGTCAACTTTCAGCACTCACTGAGCTATGAGAACTCCAATTAAAAATATAATGTCTCAATTTTAAGGAATATGTAAAACATTTTCAAGACTATTAGCTTTTTATTTTTTCTAATCGGCAATAAAATTAAAAGGAACAGAGGAGAGGGTTAGCAATAGAACCTCCTATTTTCAAGTGGTCAAGCATCTTGAACATTTTCAATATTAAAGCTACTGCTACTGAAAACCATAACCCAGAGAGAATGATGTGAAATGTCACATTCTATAAAAACCTTTATTTAGATGAAATGTTCTGTCCTGAGGAAGGTCTTCTGTTAGAAAGTCATCCTTGTTCCCTGTTCATCCCCATTTTATTGCTGACTGATATTGATGGTGACTGACACTGACTGTATCCTAGGCCCTTTTAACCAAGTCCAAGGCCAGTGCTACGTCTAAATAGGTACATGTAATAGGGCACACTTACAATTGGCTATGGCAGGCCCTATACGTCTCTAGTAGATAACAGGGCAAGGGGGTGCAATCTATCTATAAGCCCCTAGTATGTAATGGGACATGGAAGGTTGAGGCCCAGCAGATTTCCTGCACTTGCATGTGTGCACTGCTGAGTTCTTGCGGTCATTTTAAGGGCCGCCTGGCTTTGTGGACTGTTTTTAAAAGTAAATTGAGGACAAACTTGATTTTGGTGGTATGCACTCTTTCTAAGTGATAATCTACCTTATTTATACATATTAGGCACCCCAGGAATCTAATTGGTGTCCCTGGGGTGGGGGTCATGTAACTGTAAGCAGGGACCTTGTAAAAGATGTTTTTTTATGACATAATAAGGAAATACTGCCAATTTAATTTTTTCTCATTGCAGATATTTATCTCCATAGGCTTACATTGCAATATTTTATTGAGATATACATATTGATAGGAAAGGAGTGAAATATAATTCAGGACTTAAAAGATTGGTATTGATAAATGCAACATCTTGCCACCGTTGAATTGATCATACCAATGACGCTCAACATCCTGTGATTCTGGCAAAATCACTTAATCTCCCCGTGCCTAACAAAAATAAATGTGTCCTCATGTAATGAAACTGGTGCTATGTAAAGCGCTCTGATACTCAATATCTTCGGGTCTAGTTCGCGCTATTTATAACTAAAAAAACTAGTACAGATGAGAAGTTATAGAACTTTCTCTTCTGTAAGCCATAATCTAGCCTTTTAGTGGTCTCTGCTGATTGGTAAGCCTTATCAGGCTTAGCCAGGCTTCTCTGATTAGGAGATAAGTGGACTACCAGGAACAGAGGTTATCTGATAGAGAGAGCTCTGAAGCTGAAGTGAATGGGTCATGTAGAGGGGTCTGGGTAAATCTAACTGAGCTCAAAGAGAGAGCAGATCAGTAAGCAATGCCAGGCATACATACCCCCACATCCTGTGCCACAGCCAGATGGCTGGTATAGGACAGGAATTTGTGGGGATCAGGGGGAGGAGAGCTAATGGAAATGACCCACACTGTGGGTTGGTTTAGCTAGCTCTTACTCCTTTGGAGAGAAATCATCTATGTTGGATTTTGGAAGTGCAGTGCTTTGTGGGTCAAGAAGATGCCACACTTTGAAGGCTGATGCTATGCTTTGGGATGGCACCCAGCATCTCATTGGACAGAGGTGCCACCTCGCTTCTTGCCCCAGAACACTGAATAATATGTGAGAGCTACATAGTCTCTCAACTCGGCTGCCTGTAACTACACAAAAAACAAGGAGTGCTCTGCTGGAATCTGGATTTGCACTCAAAGACCTGCACTCTGAGTGACTGCACCAGCTGAACAATCATGTTTTACAGTCCTAGGGACTGCGCTTTGCTTCAAGAACGATTAAGGAGTGGACTTCCTGCATGCTGCAGGTTAACAGATCCCACCTGCATCACCTTCACCAAGAGTCCCCAACCTAGAGTACATCCAGTGGACTTTTAAGGATTTGGCCAGGTGCACTGTGGAAATTGCAGTTCAGAAATCCCAGAGACCATCTAGGAGATTCCAAGCCTCTGGATTCGTGGTTTGGACACTTTGAACCTACAAGGAGACCTTCAGGAAGCACCTCCTCAAGTTTAGAGAACTTTGAGGAACTTTTGTGAAAAATCTCCATGAGGTGACTGACCCGACCTCGGTAGTCAAGCCGACTACCTTCAACCGCGACCCAGCCAGGATTTCAGGTTTGTCCTTCTAAAAGATTCAGAGCTCCAGACTTTCTGGATTTGACAGGGGCCTCACGGAAAGTTAACCCGTTGAACCCTCCCTGAGTCTGACCTTCTGTGGAGGGTTGAGCGACGTCAGAAGAAAAAGCTCCAGAAAAGTTTCTGAGTGGGAAGGTAAAACTTTGATCAGGGCCTCCCGCTTAGTGTATCCGACCAGGGCTCCATCACGGTTGGCCTCAGTCTTTTACTTTGTCCTGGTCAAGAAGGACAAGATGTCCCAGAGGTCGCGCTATATGTTTTTGAGAATTATAAAGTGGTTAATGTTTTAAAAAATCATATCTCCGGGTCCCTTCTATGGATTTTTGTAATTTTGGTGTTTGTTTGTTCATTAAAATATTTCCTATTTTTATAAAGTGGTGTAAGATTTTATTGTGTGTTGTGTCTTGCTTATGTATTGGTGTTTTTCAATAGTTTTCACTCCTGTCTCCAAAGTAAGGCCTGGTTGCTCATTGACAGCTATCAAGGGTTGAGCAAGGGGCTAATTTACTGAGAAGTTTATTGGACCCTATACAGTGTTGGTGGCATTATTACTAGTAGTAGGTGCATACATACCCCTACCAATAACCCACTTTCCAAAACTTGGTGTTCAGCTGTGTGGATACGGACTTGTGTTTAAAGTGCACCATAAAGTAGTTGAATAAGATCTTTAAAAATCCACAACATTGTCTTAGAACAAAACGTTTGATTTTAAAAATTTGGACTAAACAGATTTTTAATGCATTTTTTGATTAGTCTAAATTTGGGCTAAGTGTGAATTGATAGTTGTTGAGACCCAAAACTAGGGATACCATGGAGCTGGCTAAACTGACTATACTCAAAGTGGGTGAGTTTAGGGTTCTGTGTAAGTCTAGGGGTTTACCTGCTACTAACATGATTTGTAAGGCAGAGCTGGTTAGGTCCCTTAAAGCTTGGGCCAAGTCAGTACCAGAGAATAAAGGTGAGAGGAAGGCTGACCCCCCTAAAGTCACCCAGGAGAAGAGTGATGATGATGCCTCCTCCATTGCTTCCAGCGCCAGGTACATAATTCCAGATAGTGGGAGAGCAGGGTCTCCCACACAGGAACCACCACTGTCCATTGCAGAGAGGCAGCTTGAGACTCAACTAGCTTTAATAGATTTGGAGCAGAAGAAACTAGAATTAGCTAAGGAGCAGTGGAAGGAGAAGAAAGCAAGAAGAAACAGTGGCAGCGATAATGACAAGGAGATTGAGATGTCCAAGGGTGGTGGGTTTGACCCCAAGCTCCCCAAGGCAATAGCGCTAAGGTATACAGAGGGGGAAGATATTAACAGATGGCTGACTGCATTTGAAAGGGTCCTTTGGATGAGGGAGGTCCGCCCCAAGCACTGGGGTTCCCTCTTGTGGGAACTGATCCCAGAAGCTCAGAGGGATAGGCTCCTGATCCTGCAGGGGGAAGAGGCAAAATCCTACTCCCACATGAGGCAATGGCTAGTCAAGATGTTTGGTCTGACCCCAGAACAGTACATGGTAAGGTTCAGGGACACCCAGAAGGTAAACACAAAGTCATGGCCGAACTTTGTGGACATCTCAGTGAAGGCATCAGAAGGCTGGATTGGTGGTAACCAAGTAAACACATACGAGGGACTTATATTTTGTTTTTGAAAGAGCACATTTTGACTCATTGTGTACAAGAGAAGTTGTGCCAGTATCTAGTGCACTCTAAGCTGACTAGCCCTAGAGAGCTGGGGGAGTTAGCTGGTGAGTAGGAAAGAACCCAATCCAATCCAATCAGCACCAGGGCGTTGATCAGAAGAATGGAGGACAGGTCCCCCCAAGGGAAAAGCCCAGGGGGAAGAAGGTCAAAAACAGAAGGAGTCCTTAAAAGACCCACACATTAGAGGCCTACATACACAAAGCTCAGGATTACAGTTTAATGGTACAAATTAATTACACATAGATCTAGCCCTGCAGAGGAACCTGCTAGAACCATGACACTATGACTATGGGATGCACATTTTACAGTGTAAGGCCGTGCAAGCAGTTTTGCACAATAGTCAACTGCACTCAGTATAGAAAATGTCTATATTAGGATCGCCATATAGCCTATGATTCCTGTGTGTGAATACTCATCGGACATTTTCCACACTTCCCAGCGAGTACTTGAGAATTGTTCTGAATGTTTTCTTAAATGTATGCTGCATTCTGCATATGCTCCTAAACGCGAACCATGTGTTAACTCAGGAATAGTGCGTAAACACATACTTTTACTGTTAAACATTGAATTAATTAAAAGAGGATTAAAGTCAACAACTAAACAACTCAGAATATAACTCAGGATTTAACTGACAATGTTAGATGCTCATTCAAATTAGGAGATTAGATCCATTCATTTTGGTGTCACCTGCATTTACAAACGTGCATTTAAATATGCAATGAGGCTTATTTCGCATAAACGGGAGATGTATGACCTCATTACAACTGCTCTAAGTAATCCTGTTGGAGTTGCAAATGGGAGTTACCAGCCCTGTCAGTATTACCAGTTGTGGTGTCTCAAGGTTATTATGGCAACTGAAAGCAGTCAAGTCCCCCATGATTTTGCAGGGGCAAAATTAACCTGCAAGAATCGACACAAAAACCATGATTGCCACCATTTATTTCTCCAAAACTTGTAATTTCTATTACTTTGCCTCCCCAAAAATTGTGAGTACCCTCTGTAATGATACTACCAGAAGTGGGGTGGGTATCTGTAACGAAGAATATTTTGTGCAACTCATAATAAGGCTCATTGTCTTAACTATTCTATACAAGCACAACGAGGGAACATGTTGTTACCTAGGAAACATGTGCATAAAACTTCAATTCACTGTTATACACTACAGAGTGGTAGGACAAAATGCTTTTGGTTTTCACAGTTCTAAAGATTTAAATGACAAACACAACAGATGTTGTTTGTAACATCTAGAATATAATATTTAATTTTTCCTATAACCTCTAGAAAACTTCTAAACAAAGCACTTTTTGCTGATGAAGAAATTCAAATTAAATGGAATACAAAGTAGAGGCCAGAGGTTGGTATTTAACAATAGAATAGCATTACACATTTTAGGAAGATATTTTCTGATGTGTGGCTTTAGAGAGGATTGCAAAAACTATAATTATGTTAATATGTTTTTTCAACACATTTAAGTTTTCCTACAAACTTCACTGATTTGACCTATTGTCTTAACTTCTCCCCACACTAGAAAACCATAAACATTTAGGGGCTTATTTATGGGAGCCCTGCATCACTTTTGGACCACGTAAAGTGGTACATGGTTGATGCAGGGCTCTCATAAAGATATATGAAACCACGCAAAGCCACCCTGCATGGCTTTGTGTGGCCTCATTAATCATGAGGAAGGCAATGCAGTGCAAATCATGATTTACAAAGTGATGTAGACCTGGCGAAGCATCAAATCCGTACGCCTCCCTTGGTTAGCTGTAACAAGAAGAAATATGTTAATTTCTCCTAGTTTTTTCCTCTTTCCGTGTTTGCTGCATTTTCCAGCATACATAAGAAGAGGAAAACGCCTCCCACGATTGTTTTTCTGCTGAAAGATGTCCCTTCCTGCAGAAAAGCAATCCTGCCTGCTACGGAAGCACCCTTGCAATGTTGGCACTAGGCTCCTAAAACGGAGCAGGCGCAGGCAGAAGGGACAGGAATGCACTGTTTTGCTTAGATATGATGCATTCCTGCCCTTTCACTTTGGCGTAGGGCAGCACAGCAACGTGCCTTGTGCCCTTTGCCAAAATGCCAAGGCCCTTCCTTTTCAATGGGTCTCGAAAATCTACTTCAAATGCATTTTATGCATGACCTGTATTTCCATGGCTGATTGTTTGAGTCAAAAGGCAAACACAATTTGTTAATTGACTGAAAAATGGCAGCGAGTCCTGAACTCCCTGTTGCTTCTTAAATGTAATGGATTTAAAATACATTCTAAATGTATCTGTATGCGAGGGAACATCTGTGAACACAAATGCAAATTATGTTTTAATTGCAGTTTCGAATTTACAAATTGTTGTTATTTATATTCTATACTTTACCTACAAGAATGAACTGTAATTAAAACAGTTTACGAACAAACACACGTGATTCTAGACACTTTACATAATATCAATCTACCTATTGTAAGAAACCATGCTGGCAAAATATCTAATGAGGTGAAGAAGCAATTACAGACGAGACATGATGTTCCAGGACAAGCTCACCAATGATTGCTTTTCCAAAATGTAGAGAAAATTAATCTACTGAAATGTAATTAATATTTTAAGTATTTTGTTTTCACGAGAAAGTAGCAAGGTTTCTTACTGTCAAATCTTCTACGAGCTATCTTTTTCGGCAGCTATCAATGACATGGAAGATGCCTGTCCACAGAAACGAACCAATATGTTGAATATTTTATTTAAAAAACGCTGCAGTGCTAATCTGGCAATACTGCGATGGTGCTGTTTTGGTAATTTGTCAGAGGTTTCTGTGAACTAATACATATGCATACAATTACAATTGTATTTACAACAGCAAAACAGGTATTACATTATCATAGTGCCATGTATGGTGCAAATGTGTATTCTCTTGCAAATAGCTGGTGTCGGCGTTGGGAGTGTGTCTTATGGACCACACGTGGTGATACATTTATAAAAGCATTAACAAAACCAACACCAGAAGTCTCCTGAACGATAAGCGAAGTTAACACATATCAATGCCACCAGCATTATCCAAGTAACTTACAAGATGTAAGAGAAAACATATGTGTACCTTGCTGTTTTCAGGGAACACTAGAACAGTGGCACAAGAAAGCTAGCCATCCACCAGAACCACCCCTCCATGTATTTCAGCTGTGCTTTCTGCAGCTCATACACTCATTGTAATAGTATGCCGTTAGGGAATGCACAGTACACTGCAAGATGTATACCTTATTTAGGTTTCAGCAGATGGAATACTCGGTTAAAATGTGATGCCTATCCTATTCACCATATTATAAATGCCATAGAAAATAATGCACTGGGAATACGGTGAGTGGGCTATTCGCCATGTTTATGACAGAGTATCCCATCCACCAAACTTTAAATAAGGCCCTTAGTCGAAAAGTGGCACATGGCCAATTGTGTCCCTGTATGTGGGTGCAGAGCAGATTCAAGATACCATCCCTATGTTTTAATACCTGTTTCACTTTGAAGACTTCTGAGAGTATCCATTACCTAAGATAGTGCATCACATCAGTTTTATGGCCACGTTCTGCATCTATTTAATACTGTCTATAATAGCAGATTTGGAGTACAAAGCTCCACTTGAAGAACATCTGCAATGTACACATCATATAAGTTAAAAGAGCAGACAGCTATATCTGCAACTATGTTCTACTCACAAATATGACACCATTTGTGAATAGGTCAGAACACACCTGGTGATTATATTTCCTGTTTTTCACTATTAGTCCAACAAAGTTTAATTTAATCAATTTAGCGATATATTCCATTTCCATGCCATTTTCGCATATACATGACCACTGGTTAGCCAGATGGCATAACTTGTGGTGGGCTCTGACTTCTCGGCACGAGCAAAGTAACTACTAATTGATGGTGAGTCAGAGAGGCTTTTAAAGATATCAAAACCACACCTCATAGTAAACCTTAATAGAAGAAGAATTAGGTACTCAGGGGAATAGCTTTGTCAGTAAGGTTGGGGGGAGGGCTTGATTTCCACCAACAATCACACTAGTTATAACACATTATTTGAGGGGGGCGTGGCTTGCGCGCCGCGACGATATGGCGGCTTGCGCTTGAGCTCCGTGCTGAGCTGGAGCCGACGGAGGAATAGCGGTTGTTTTCGGCTGCCCCGGTCATCGCAGATAACGGCCGCATGGATAGGAACATGTCTCGGATGTCTGGGAGAGGGTTTCCTGCTTACTGAGGCTGCCGAAACTCGCACTTTGGTTCCTGTTTGACGGCGCTCGGTGGTTTCGCGAGCGGCCGCCATTTTGTCTCCTCAGGAGCGGTGAGAGCTTTCTCCTCAGCGCGATGTCGACAATGCCACAGAAGGGCCAGGAGTGAAGTTAAACAAATACTGGTGACATTTCTTTTATTTCCTCAACTCATATGGCTTTTTCTTCTCTGCCTGCTGCCTTACTGCCTATTTTTGTATCATCTTTGTTTTTATTTTTTGCTAAGATATCGCGCGTCAGGAACTCCGTCAAGGACATTTAGTGGGGCTTCTTTGACTAATGCTTACCTGCCTTTGGGTCATTTCTGACTGTTAGGACCCCTTTTGATACCTGCAAGGTGGGATATTTTTGTGAGGTGGTTCCCTTCCCTGTCCCTGGAATCTGCCTTTATTATTTTTCTGTTCTCTTGCTAAGAGTGCGCTATCCATTTGTGCTCGTTCCCTTTTGATATATTGAGGTTTCCTTCCTCACTTGGCATTCCCTTCTCGTAATTTGTCTGGAGTGGTGTTCTGTACTCCTGCTGAGGTGGTGTGCTCTATGGCCGCGAATATGGGCCCGTCTTCAAATGCTAAAGACGCAAAGGAATCTAAAGCGTCTCTTAAAAGGGCCAAACAGTTATCTCCTACACCTGAATCTCCGCAAAAGGACCCTAGTCCCACTCTTGAGACTATCCTGACGCGCCTTAATGAGGTCTATGAAATTGCGCAGTCTACCAAGACCAACACAGATTTATTGCAAGTGGAAGTGTTAGCTATCAGAAATGATTTCAAGGCCCTGTCTCTTCGTGTTTCGGATACGGAAGCACGTATTAGTGGCGCAGAGGATTCCATGCAAAAGCAGTCCAGATTTCTTTCACAACTTGAGCGATCAATGGTTGCTTTGCGGAAGGACCTCACTGAGCAAGAAGATCGTAACCGCAGATCTAACCTGCGCATTTTTGGGCTTCCTGAGGATGTTGAGAAGGATGCGTCTTCTATGATTGATTTCCTCTATCAATGGATTCCTTCTACATTGCAAATTTCCTTCCAAAGAGATTTTGAGCTGGAACGTGCACATCGTGTTCCTACTTTTCGTTCTAAGTCTGCTACGCAACCTAGGGCGATAATTTTTAAGCCACTGCGTCATCAGCATACAGAACAAATTCTAGCTCATATGCGGAAGGTTAGAGTTGTTTCGTGGAATGGTCATCGCATCTCAATCTCTCAAGACTTTGCCAGAGACACGGTCATAAGAAGGAAGGGTTTTCTTAATTTGCGGAAGCGTCTAACTGAGATGAATATCCCCTTTTCTTTTGCTGGCCCCTCTAAATTCCGCATTACTTTCAAAGGTCACTCTAGAATCTTCGATGAACCTGCTGACTTGGTCTCGTTTTTGGATAATCAGATGGAGCTATAGATGGAACTTCAAATGGAGGCCTCGCTTGTTCCTGGCTCTGCTGGCACCTGATGCGGTTATTCATACTGCTATGTGTTTTTTTTGCCAGAATTATTGAGCTTAGTCTCTCTTAGTCCTGTACGGTGGTCTTAGTGTCCATTGTTTTTGTTGTGCTTTTGTCGGCTGTTGGTGTTCCCTCCTTATCGGTATGGTGTAACGGTCTTTTTATGTTGTTAGTTCTATTGTATGAACCTTTCAAGATTTTGTGGTAATGTTTCGTGTTGGTTTAACGTCACTTGTGCACGATTGCCATCCTTTTTATTCTTTTCCTTCCCAAATTGTCTTTCCGCATAATAGGTCCCGGTCCGTTTCTTATCCTATTGTATGATTTCTTATTTTCTATTGTTTTGGTTATGTGTATGATTTTCATCGTCTTTGGTTGTCTCATATTTGTGGAGTACGTTAGTGTTTATTAATGTATTGATTACATATTTGATTCATTGATGAGTATTTGTTGCTTATTAATTGCTATAGTTAGAGTTTGTGTTTAGCTCTATGTCACTGGTATAGCATTGATTGGTTTGTATCGTTATTATTATTAAGTGTCTTTTTCGAATAGGTCGGAATTTTTTAGCTGTTTTGTCATTGATAGGCTTATGTTTCTTCTCTTCCATGTTCATATATTTAAGATATTCTCACCTCTCTCAGTTATATGGAGTGCAACGAGAAATATGTTTTTGTGGACAGTTATCTATTAGCTTATTTATAGATTTTGCATTTTTATGTATAATCTCATTTATATTATGTATCTATCATAAGACTTTATTGTTTGATACATTAGTCTGTTACTATATGCCGCTCTCCCCTTTATTTCATTTACTTTCTTCTGACTGTATTATTTAGTACTCTTTGGAAGTTTTTTTTTCTTCTTCTTCTTTACTATTGCTCTTTCTTTTTTTTTGCATCAGCTATTACTGTTTACATCAGTTTTTTCTCTCTTTTTGCTTTTTACACTTTTTATGATCCTGCTTAGGTGTTTCCTTTTTCTCAAATTTGATTAACATGTCGCCTGTATAGATTTATATGGTGTACTGTTTCCAGAACGATAATTGATTCTTGTTCATGTCCTTTAGACAGTTCTTCTTTTTATAATAACGCATAATCTGTTATGTTCTGTTTTGGGGCTATTTATGCTGATGGTTTCTATTCCTCATGTTGGGCTCTTTGCTCATTCCCATGTCCCCCCTTGTATGAATTCAGTCTTTTTCAGACCTTCCTTGTTGGCCCTTCTCTCCCTTTTTCTGTCTATCCTCTTCCTTTCTTCTTTCTCTCTTTTTTCCTTTTCTCTTTGGATTTCCTCCTGGGATTCTCCCGGTTTTGTGTTGATGTCTAGTGTCTGGAGGCGAGGTCTCTTGGAGGCTGTAGTTCATATATCATTTGTGCAATATCTATTTCTTCTGCTAATAGATCTATGTCTGGATTGAATGTACTCTCCCTTAATGTCAAAGGGCTAAATCATCCAGTTAAAAGGTCGAAGATTCTAGATTATTGCAAATCTCTTTCTTCGGATCTCGTCCTTTTTCAGGAGACAAAGGTCTCTGTTAGGGAGGCGTTATTTCTGAAGAAAGAGTGGGTTTCTGATGTTGCTTGTTCAGATGCTAGTGGTAAAAGGAATGGGGTAATCACTTTAGTCTCTAAACATTCTGGTCTGTCTATCGTTTCCTCTGAACAGGATACAGAGGGTCGTTGGTTACTATCTAAGTTGTCCGATGGTAATGCTGTTCTCTTTGTCATGAACATCTATGCCCCTAACAAGGATGATCCGGCTTTTTGGAAAACGATCACCAAAAAGCTAAATGACACACCTCATTCTGGCAATCTTATTGTTGGTGGTGACTTTAATTTACCAATGGATCCTATTTTAGATAGGAATTCTGCCTTTAACTTTCGTCCCCCTCAAGCACATAAACAAATGATTAATATGTGTTCGCTGACCCATCTTCAGGATGTTTGGCGTCTTCACAATCCCACTGGCAGTGACTTCTCCTTTTTTTCTTCCCCTCATTCGTCCTTCTCACGTATTGACTACCTTCTGGTTCACTCTTCTCTTGTTCAAGCTTCCTCATCTCCGCTTATTCACCCCATTTTAGTTTCAGATCATGCCGCAGTAACTTTCACACTTATGTCTTTTGCCCCTCGGGTAAGGTCTAGATCTTGGAGACTAAACACGGAAATGTTACATGATGTTTCCCAAGTTCGAGAGTTTTCTAATGATATTGAGACGTTTTTCCGTGAGAATGTTGGTTCAGTAAGCTCCCCTGTTGTTCTCTGGGACTCTTTTAAATGCACTTTTCGTGGTCAGGTCATTAAGTGTATGTCCAGGAGAAACGCTGCCATTAAAAAAGAGCTCACGGATTTAGCGGATGAGATTAAACGTCAGGAAGCTCTTTTTCGACAGTCTAAGGATAAGTCATGCTTACAATCTATTAAGAATTTAAAATATGCGTATAATACTATTGTCACTAAGAGAGCACATATTGGTTTTCAGGCTCAGAAATCTAAGAGGCTGCTGTTAAAAAATCGTGCGGGCAAGACTCTTGCAGCTACATTAAAGTTCCAGGAATCTTCTAATAAATCTTCCCAAATCCCTTCTATTACTGACCATCTTGGTAAGAGAAAATTTCAGACTGAAGAAATTCTTGAGGTCTTTCGCGATTTCTATAATAATTTATATACCCCCTCTACGCAGGCGTCTTTTGAACAGTGCCAGGAGTTTTTGAAGACAGTGCCGTTGAAAGCTATACCGGAGGATGATAATAATTCATTAAATGCCCCGATTACCTCTGATGAAATTACTTCCGCGATTAAAGCCACTCGTTCCGGTAAGGCTCCGGGCCCTGATGGGTACCCTATTTTGTTTTATAAGACCTTCTTATCTGTGATTGTTCCGAAACTTCAATCGGTCTTTGATGCTTTTGTCAAAGATGGTTCTGTGTCTGGCTCTGCTGCTGATGCTACTATTGTAGTAATCCCCAAAGAAGGAAAGGATCATTCAGACCCCAAGAATTTTCGTCCCATCTCCCTGCTTAACATGGAGGCTAAGATTTTTGCTAAAATCTTAGCTAAACGATTAGAATCCTTTATCCCTCAATTGGTTCATCCTTCCCAAACAGGTTTTGTAAAGGGTCGTCTTGCGCGTGATAATATCCGTACTTTTTGTCATATTCTAGGTGCTGCTAAGCGATCCAATCTTCCGGCGGCGGCCTTGGCCCTTGACGCTGAAAAGGCCTTTGATAAGGTTTCCTGGCCTTTTTTACGAGCTGTTTTATGTGCACATAATCTTGGTGATTCCTTTATCCGTATGGTTATGTCTCTTTACTCCCGACCTAGGGCTAATATAAGAGTGAATGGGGCTACCTTGTCCTTTTTTAACCTTTGCCAGGGTACTAGACAAGGGTGTCCTTTGTCTCCTCTTTTATTTTTGTTGTCCATCGATCCTCTTCTCAGACTGATTGACGTACATCCAGACATTATGGCCTTTTCTTTTGGTTCCCATCAGTTAAAAGTAGCTGCCTATGCCGATGACGTTCTCATTTTTTCAGATAATGTTGCACGTACCATCCCGGCTATTTCTGAGATCATTTCCACCTTCTCAAAGGTTTCAGGATATACACTGAACAGAGATAAGACAGAAATGTTCCCCTTAAATGCTTACTGCTTCTCCTCTCATATGGGCTCGGCAGGCTTTAAGTGGCAATCTAAGCAACTAAAGTATCTGGGTATTTATTTTTGTTCCACCCTTTATGCTACGGTTACTTATAATGAGTCTCAAACTATTCTTAAAGTGCGGCATCTTTTAGAAAATTGGTCTCCGAAGCATATCTCCTGGTGGGGTCGGCTCCAAACTCTTAAAATGATGATAACACCTATTATTAATTTTGTCTCTTCTATGCTTCCAGTAAAGCTCTCTGATGCCTTCTTTCATGATCTTGATTTAATTACTTCCAAATTCTTATGGAATAATAAAAGGGCTAGAATTGCCTATAAATTTTTGAGGAAACCCTATGAGTTGGGGGGATGTAATCTTCCTGATTGGGGGAAGTATCAATCTGCTTTTCTAGCCTCTCAAGGTGCGCTCTGGTTTTCCCCTCCCCTTATGCATGTTCCAGCTTGGTTGCTAATAGAACAGGAATTGGCCTCTCCTCTTCCAACTGCCTCTTTCTTAACCACAAATACTCTTTTCATTCCATTTTCTAGATCTATTATTTTGGATACTGTTGCTGCGATTCGTAAAATTGATATGAGAGTGGCGATTCCGTTGCATAAAACTAGATGGTCATCCATTTGGCGCAATTCCAAAATTAAGATTAATATTGATCCGGACTTGATGTCTTATTGGTCGAGGAAAGGTATCTCGCTTGTTAAACATTTGTATGATTCCAAAAATGACCCTCTTCCTTTCTCTACCCTGGCCCAGCAATTTTCTTTATCTAATATAGATTTTTATACTTTTCTTAAGATAAAGGTAGCACTTGCTAGATTACAGCTTCAGCCTTCTTCCCCTATGATTATGCTTTTTCACTTATGGATTAAGTCTGGTCATGTTGCATCTAGGATTTATAAATTTTTGTCGTCCTCGACACTTCCTACCCAAACTGTTGCACAGCAAAAATGGCTACGTCATTTCGGGCATGAGATCACCAATCATATTTCTTCAGACACTTGGCAAGATATTGGTAGGCTTTCTCTTCATAATAAAATCGCCCCCTCACTAATGCAATCTAAGTTTTTCTCTATTAATCTTCTTCACTGGACTCCCATTCGTTTACACGCGCTAAATCTCAAGGACGATGATCGATGTTGGAGTTGTGGGCTAGCACCTGGTGATTTCCAACATATGTTCTTTGATTGCTCTCTTCTCCAACCCTTTTGGAGTCTAGTTCACAAACACCTCATGCTTATCTTTGATATTCAGTTTCAACTCTCTTTTCCACTAATTCTTCTAGGTCCGCTGGCTGCCTCGGTCCCGTTGCCCTTAGATGCCATGGAATTACAATTATTGGATCTTTTACTATCTATTGCAGTCAAGGTAATTCTCATGGAGTGGAAATCTTTTTCTTCAGTCTCTTATCATACTTGGTGGGCATGGGTTTCTTTTCTGCGTAGTGCTCATACGTCAGTTGATCATGCTCACCTTTCTCCGTCTATATCTAATGAGGTGTGGCTGACTCTAGATACGTACATGCAAAGAGCCTCAGAGGGTTTGGTGGCTCAATACCCTTTTGATGTGCCTGGTTAATGATGGTGTTGTTGTTGGGTGAATCCTTTGGAAATCCTCTTCTCTTTTCTCATCTTGTCTTGTCTTTTTTCTTCTTTTCTTCTTTCTTTTTCTGTCTTTGCTTTCTTTCCTTTCTTTCCCTTCATCCCTAAGTTATTATATGATGATGATACTTTTGATAAACACGGCTCCTGATTATCCATTGATTCTTCCTTATTCAATGCATTCCTCTGATGCTTCCAGATTAATGAACTTAGTAAGGTGTTTTTTTTTAGTTTTAACTCTCATTTTACCAGGTTGAATGTCTTTTAGCTGATATCATTTGTATCATTCTTGATTGTATTCTATGCTTGTTTTTACTCCCTTAAAATAATAAATTCTTTTGAAATCAAAAAATAAAAATAAAATAACACATTATTTGAGAAGGAGGGCATGAGGGGAGCTTAAGGATCAGTGGAAAGGGAGAGAGGTCCAGATTGTTAGAGATACTTAAAACTCAATATTTTGTAAAATAATCAGACCTTTAAAACAGAGACGAGTGATTGTGTGTGTGTTTATGTAAAAATCCCAAGTGAAATCGAACACGCACCCCACCCTACCTGACTTAAAGCACCTGTGCCCAACTATTTACCAGAGAATACATATATTAATGTGACGTGACTCCCCAAACACCCCCTCCCGAAGTTTCGCACCTGCTCACTACTCTACCCTACACACAGCCCCCTTAATTTTAGAATAGTGTAACAGGTATGGTTATGTATTTGTGTTAAGATGTACGAGACAGGGTTTTTTAGGACGCTTTGCTCTCACTCATACATTGAAGAATACTTTAATATTCGGCCCGCGTCTTGTCGAACTGGAGATCCTTGGTGGTTTTTAGTTTGAAATCTTTTTTGTCAAGTTTTCAGCAACAAGATGCAGTGAGGCATG
Organism: Triturus cristatus; assembly: GCF_964204655.1. Classification (NCBI taxonomy): domain Eukaryota; kingdom Metazoa; phylum Chordata; class Amphibia; order Caudata; family Salamandridae; genus Triturus; species Triturus cristatus. The sequence goes on from NC_140588.1 coordinate 117,057,955, forward strand.
TGGCCAGGGTCGTAGGCCGACAGCTGTCGTTTTGCGTCGCAGAGCATCAACATAACAAGAACAAGAGAGAAAAAAACTTTCCCCACCGCCCTCCCTATCCCCCTTCCCTCCCCCTCCCATCTCCTCCCCTGTTCCAGACGTCTGAACAGCAAGGTGAAAAACAAGCCCAGCACTCCATAGCATTTGGGGATACCTTGGTGGTTTTTAATGAGGAAGGAGGTAGCGTGTCTGGTACTAACTCTGAAGGGGTAATATGAATCTTAGTTGTTCTTATCTCCACTTTCTGTGACCTACTTCTTATGTGTGTACTCTTAGCCTCTATGCTATCCTAGTGTTCAATTTGTGAGGGATTGAAAGTCCATCTTTATTTATCTACCCCTAACACAAGGTTACAAACAACCAATGGGGGGCCCTCACACACTCTCCTCAATAACTCGATGTCAACATGTTTCAGCTCACTGAAACTAGTGCATAAAGTGTCTTATGTATTTATCAGAGCAATATTTCATGAAACACTTGGTGATAGTACCATCCATTAGGTACAGTTGGTATTGTACAAGCACATGGCATGTGTTTGTGTTCATCCGTTCTCGATTTAACTGGGTAGTTCCTCAAAACTCTGAAAATAACATTTTCACTGACATTCAACAGATAATACTCCCATTTAAGGATAATGTCCATGTTCAAGATAATGCAGGGTTTTCTTGGGCTTTGGGCCATGGGCCGTCTGCAATATCAGTATTAGGAGTGCTAAGTAAAGGTCAAGGTATCTGTTATTGCATACACTCATATTTTAGGGACCAAATATTCTTAACATACATTTATTTGGCACCAAGCTAATTCTGGATGACAAGCCAAATCTCCATCTGACCACATTCTTTCTTAAGTCATCCCAATTTGAACTCTAGGTCACACGAGTAAGTCCAAGCAAGCCTATTATGGGAGTAACTAAACTTATTTATTGTATCTCTTGATCCCTATTTAGCATTTTTACATTTTTGTGATTTCTAGTTGACAACCTATTTCTTTATTTTTTTAATCAGACATTTTATCTTCTTTATAGCTTAATTGTATTCCTGCAGTGAAGAAAATTACAACCCAAATTCCTTGCAGAACTAAAATGAGATGTTTATGTCTTTGTGCTCAGTTAAGTTTCAAACAATTGCAACACTCTTAGAGGTCTCTGTAGAGGCTCCAGATCGTATTGTGGGGGAGCTTAGTCCCAACTCACATGACTGTGTGGATTCTCTAATCGGAAGGCTACTTGATTTGTATATGCACAGTTCATATGTAAATCAATTTTATTCCAGAACACAGAATCATAGAAGTACACAGTAAATACATTTAATTTTTTAAAAAAAACATTCAACTTTAAAATACAAAGTTTATTACAGAACTAGCCAGGAAAAAGGGATACACTATGCTGAGTTTCAGAAGAGTCCTAGAGATGAACTCAAAAAGAGTCTTCTACACTATCCAGAACAATACTGTTAAGGATCAGTAAAATAAGGAATAGCTTAGGACACTTGTCTGACTTTGTAATAATTAAAATGCACAGTGCATTAGAACACGTTATAACACACCCCAGTCACTGTCTATTTCTTGACAACAAGCCTTGGTCTGATATGCCAAATTGACTACAAGTAATTGGAGGTCAAATAGATAATGCTACTCCTGTTGTCTGTCTAACAAATTCTCAGGGCATTGTGCTGGTCTTCGTGTCAGAATCCGGCAAAGAGGAGCAACCCAGCAAACACGCTGTTTTCCGTAGGTGCAACAGAAAAATAATAAGTGCTCTTCATTCTCGACAGCATGACAGGCCATACGGCATAGGTTCATGAGGTTGACGCTTTTGTTCTATGAACAGGTAGAAGATTATATGGGCAAAATTCCTAGCCTGAATTTAATAAATAAGGCTCTTGTCAATGGAAGATTAACATAATCCAGGAATTCTTCAAATTGTGGGGCACACTTAAAAGATAAGTAGCAGTCTGTAAGACTGCCCGAAGATACAGCAGATATTCTAGTACTTCAAGCTGTGTTCCAATAACAAGATTTTACAGTTTCTTTGGCACAATCTGGAATTGCAGTGGGTTGCAACCGCAGTTCTAATTTACACAACCAGGCTTTTATATGGAATGACTAGGGAATTGTGTGCAACAAGTGGTTAGCCAATATCTCCTTGAGACAATCTTTACAGACTGCCAGCTCCTCTGTTGTCCACAACATAATTCAATATAAAATAGGTTTTAAACTAACTATATCCGAGATTGGTTTTAGGTTTAAGACGAACCTTAGTGGAAGTAGTGGAGCACTGGTGTGAAGTCTCAACAAAGAATTATTAAAATAATGTTCATTTCTATCAAGTGAGTTGAGCTTGGAAAGCCCCACAATTCTACCCTGTACAAAGTTGCTCCACATGCTTGCACCTTATAAATCTCCAGGGCCGGTGAGATAGGCCAGATTAGCTAACCTAATAATATTCCCTCCTTCATGCTTTACGGTTAATAAGCTTTACTGTACACAGTTATTTCCTGTCTTGTCAGGCATGTGTAACTTCCAACAGATGGTGTATGACTCCAACCTTTGAAATATACTCTTGACTATGACATATAATGTCTTATATGTTATTAAGATATTATGCTTATTTTATTGTAGTTTGCATAGGTTTTACAATATTATCATATTGTTAGACCTGTCAGTTTTACAATAGTATCATATTGTTAGACCTGTCAGTCTTAGGGTGGTCTTCTCCCAAAGTTATTGCTTTTGACCTCCATGTTTCTGCTGTGTCTTTTTGTTGGTTTTATGACTCTTGGCAGTTGACCACCGCTAACAAGTGCTAAAGTGCACATGCTCATTCTCTAAATATGCTGCTAATTGTTGTACTTAATAAACAAATAGAATCCACCCATATGAGAGAGGCGAAAACAGGAAAAAAGGTCTGGAGTTGGATGTGTTTCCTACAATGGTGGGAAGCACGTTGTGTTCTTTAAATACCCCTCAGACACCAAAAGGGCCCTTGATGTCATGCTTCATCATAGGGGTCTTCGTGTCCCTCTACGGAACGCGGCATGCTACTAACCAGCGGATATGCTGGAGCACTGATGTAATCACTATGTGTGGTGTGCGAGGGTAGTGAGTGGCAGGGTCAGGAGTGAATGGTAAGTGAGTGTTAAAAAATACCTGGCATATGAGGACTAAAAATAATGTTAATATACCTCTGTGCTGGTATTATTAAAAATAGTGTGGTGGAGGTTTGGTGTATTTAATGTACATAACCTCCTGTGTTTGTCGAAATGTTTCGAAGCCTCAAGCTTCTTCTTCAGGACGGTTGCACAGATCCCTACCCTACTCACATGCGACAGTCTAATACCATCTATACATAAGTAATATTATGTGTAGAATCTAGCCAAATGTGCCTACTGTGGTCAATCGGGCTGAAACAAGGTAATACCTTAAATGTCAATCTGTAAAAGAACACAAAAGTACAAGAGGACCATTAAATAGGTGGAGACACTCTTGACGTGGAGATCATGACCTGTAAAGGTGAATTTACAGTGTCTTGACGTAATTGTCAGTCTATCGGTGTCAGTGCAGTGCCCTGAAAATAAGACGACAAATACTGGACATGCACAACACTCAATAAAAAACACACACTCTATATTAATCTGGTCCAAATAGTCGCTGTAGTACTTCCCTAGGGATGGTACAAACAAGTATTATGAGATAAAAAGGTAGATAGAATGCATACTTGCTATAATGAAGCCAGTGGCATCATGAGCCTGCGAGAACGGAGGGGACCCCGTGCCTAATTGCACTTTGAAAGGATAAATGCAAAATTCAGCGACGTGGGATGTACTCACTAGGTTAGAGTGATGGCGATCCTGCTGAAAAGCAGCTGTGCCATACTTACATGAGTCGCGGTACTACCTCCTACAAACGTCCCTTCTGCGGCTCCGTGGTGTATGAGGAGTCGGGAGGTTTCGATATTTATACTTTCCTTGATTGCCACATCAATCCCGCAGAGAAAAGTATACTCCTCGTGTAAGTACGGCACTGCCGATTTTCAGCAGGATCACCATCACTCTAACGTGCTTCCCACCATTGTAGGAAACACATCCAACTCCAGACCTCTTTTCCTGTTTCCGCCTATCTCATATGGGTGGATTCTATTTGTTTATTAACTATAGCTGGGGAGATTGAATCCACTCCTTGTGTCCACGTGGACACGTTCCCTCTCCACTCCCTCCTTTGATATGTATGCTAATTGTTGTACACCTGATTGACCTATTTAATCCCTTGTAAAGTGGTACCCCATGTACTCACCTCCTGGAAGTTAAATGCTACTAGTGGGCTTGCAGCCACCCACAGAAGTAGCATTTCAAGCCTGTCTCAGGCCTGCCATTGCAGGACCTGTGCTCGCCGCTAACTGCCGCTTTGACTTGCAATTTGAAACCTACTTGCCAAGCCTTAAACTCACCTTTTATTACACATATTACATATAAGTCACCCCTAAGGTAGGACTAGGTAGCCATAAGTGCATGGTGCTCTGTAAGTAAACGGAAGGACATGTCCTTTTATGTTTTGCATGTTTTGTCTACTCCTCTCAGAAGTTAGCACTGGGAATTCCTTCCTGCACTTTTAAGCTGTAATTCCTGATCAGAGAAGAGCAGTTTTTCATGTTTCATACATTTGGAATGTTATTGATAGATCCTACTTACTGGTGAAGTTGGATGTAACATTACTATTTTACTGCTCTGGGTGCCTGACAGCCTGGCCCCAATATACACCTGGGCTGACAGCTACATTTGTGCATTCCGTGTAGACAGTCACAACACAGGGCACTAAACTGCATCTGTTTTCATTTGCATACTAATAGGTCAGACTGGGCAGGATGGAAGGAGAGGAGGTAACAGTTCACTTGAGTAGGTAGTGTGTTGTCTCCCCACAACTTGCTGATTCACTCCCCATAGCTAGGCTGGCACACAGGAATGAACTGAAAGGGGACCTGTGCACAACAGAGAGGTAATTTGAAGTCAGCCCACATCAAAGGCACTTTTGAGTATAAGGCCTGGGTCTCTGAACCCATCTAATCGGACACTTTTTGGACATGTAACCAGACATCGCTAGCTCTTCATTTACCCATTGTCAGAAGGAATTGCTGTGCTGCTAGAAGGGACTGCCACTCAGCTAACTGCTCTACTGTGTTGGCCTGCCGCTGGTTGAGCTGCTCGAGGGACTTCCACTTTGCAACCTACCTTGCTGTGCTGGCCTGCTACATGATACGTTTGAACTGCGTGTAACTAAGACTGTTCTCTAGGGGCTTGTTGGCTTGCCCCTGTTCCTAGAAGTCTTGGGGCAATAAAAGACTTCCTTTTGCACCGGCTTGGTCGCCGTGTTTGACTGTCCAAATAAGACTTCAGTGTTTGGTGCAGTATTTTACACCTGTACATGTCTGAATTGTATGCCGACCGAGATCGCCATTTCTCAGTGAGGATTGCGTGTGTGCTACTGTATTTTACACTGGCATATGCCTGCACTGTGTGATGACTGAGATTGCTATGTCTCAACGAGGATTGCAGTAGGTGCTGCTGTATTCTACATTCATGCACATCTGCGTTGTGTGCCCACTGAGTCTGTACTGCCTGAAAGAGATCACCGCAGCCTCTAACTTCAACACAGATGTGCCTCTCGCAGGCAGCCCGCATGGCTCATCCCCCTTCCATTACAACTCCAAAAGGAGAGGGTGACGGCAGCATGTTTTTAGTTGCACGACAGGTACTGTTAATTACTGGCGGCTGGGCTTGCTTGGTAATCCCGGGCTTAAGTGGCTGGCCGCAAGCTTGTCCTTCAGTAAGTGTTAAGGCACTACCTAATGATCGATCCACTGCTTGGATGAATTCTTCGGGTCTCATTACGATTCCGGTTGGACTTACAGCCGACCAGCACCATGGTGGAAGCAGGACCACTCGACTAGTAGTCGGCGGTACTGCTGTCTGCATTACAAGCAAGGCAGTAACAATGTGTATACTTTGTATTGCGGCGTGTGCTGCAGGCTACAGCACAGGCCACAGTACAAAACATACACATCTTAATTATCCCTGCACTATGTGACAGGCACCATGGTGCAGGGATATGTAGGGGGGCACCATATGTAACCCCAGGGCGCATAGCTGAGGCCCAAGGGGGTAAAAGGACCCTGCAAGCCCCCCCATTGACCCTTTCCACCTGTCTTTTCATGGCAGGTTAACCTCCATGAAAGGGCTGGCGGAAAGGAACATCCTAATCCCTATGGCGGTGCCTGAGCAGTCGCCGCCCTATTGTAGGGACCAGGAGTCTGACTGCCGCACTGACGAGATCCGTGATCCTGTCCGACATAGAGATATTTCCCCCCACCAGTCGTGATCCGACCGCCTGCATCTTAATGCCGTGGTCGAATCAGATGGGCTGGATGGCGGTGGGACCGCCACCGACAGCCTGACGATGGTAGTCCCAACACCATTGTAATGAGGCCCCTTGTCCCTACCGTAATCATTGGAAGAGGAGTGCATGGTCTCTTTAAATGCTGGGATTATCTGCTATTTTTCAATGTGCATATATTCAAAAGTATACATGTGATTTTTGTCATTTTTGACATAATTGGTTCGGAATATACTAAGCAAATTTTCTAAAACTTGTGTGGAGTCTTTTTGTGGTGCATTTATTGTGTTACTGTGTTAGTGTGATAAGCATGCCTGCTCTGAGCCAAGCTGCCAGAGGGTGAGCACGGGTTATCTCAGTGCTGTATCTGGCTTACCGTGACTAGAGTGGTGGGTTCTGCCTGGCTTGGGTGTATACCTTAGTCAACCAAAACCCCATTTCCAACACATATGTTCAGTCCATCTGCTGTACATGTTCAGTTCATATGTTGCATGTGGTCAGTCCATATGCTACATATGTACGATGTAATTACATATTAGTGACACCTAGGATGGTCATCTTTATGTGACAAATATAGTAGCTCAGTAAGTCCTATTGACAAGCACATTTTGACCATAAATTCTTACGCTTTTGATTTCTCCCCACATCTTGAAAACAAGAAAATCTTCTCCTGGACATTTTACAAGATCTAATAATCACTACGGAGGTATACAAGGATACCCTGTCTTGTCTAAGAGGCAGAGGGGAATGATCTTTCCAGTTGAGTGGGGAGGAGTGAGGCAGAGCCAAGCTCGGCGCCAACCTGCTTCTTCTTTTTCAGGAATGATCGTACATCCCAATTTGGACCTTGGTTCTACTTTGGACTGAAGTAGGATTCATGGAGCATATGTGCTCACATTGCTGTGGGTATACTTTCACAGCCTAGGGGCCAAGAGAGATCTACCAGTTGAGACCAAAACCTTTGGCACACATTAGTAAGCTATTTCTCCAAATATGTGTTAAATGGGTATTCAAAGGGATATTATTTAGTACAGATTGTTTTTTCCTTTCAACATATCAAATTAATAGCTCCAGCTTCAGTTCTAAGACGCTTGCCAAATGACCAATATTAAATCTTTAAACATGAATATATCACACCTATTTGTATTTTTTAAAATATTAACACTAAGGAATATTTGTTCCATGTACATTCCATGTGGCCAACAAGTGGTCTTGTAAGAGAAATGGCTTATATGAAAACAAAATAAAACAAATAGTAGTTTCAATATATTGGTCATAGATTTGAAAACATGAGCATGACAACAAATCACTGCATTATGTCTACCATTCTGGTATATTTTCTCATTACTGAAGATTCAGAAGTTACCTTGTGAGAATTCCTGGGATCCTGCAAAATTGTAGATTTCCAGTTCTACCTGTGTTCCCCTTTACCAACTCGGAACCGTAAGTAACCTTGGTAGAAATGTGCCACCCCCCTCTTACCTCATATACCTCTGGTGTGTCTGCTGCAATAAACACTACAATAAACACTAGGGGAACAGTGAGACTGACAGAGGTGTGCTTGGGCTTTCAAAAACCCATCTCCAATTGCTCCAACCTCCTGGTGAAATACCTGATAAGATTAATGGCCAGTCCTGCCCATACTTTATTATAAGTCAACAGATTGTTTGCAGGCTGCCAAACTGCTCGCAAAGGGGTTGTGAAAACAAATCTTTGCACAATTCATTTGTGCTTATCTCTACCTAAGAACATCTTTAAACAAGTTATGATAAGAAATCACTCTCCTCCTCACTAAAAAATAGGAATTGAAGGAGTAGCTTGAAATGCTCTCACACAGTGGATGAGATCTAGGAGAACAGTCACTGAATCTAGGGCCCACTCGGAGTCCCTAGGGGCCCGGCTGACTTTCCACGAGAGGCCAATTAAGGAAGGTTTCAGTATTTAAAACTCCCCCAACAGACAACCCTTCTTCTTCCCAATTCAGATGCTTACTGTGAGTACCTCATTATTCCTAGACTAAGGCACATATGCTGTTTGTGCCTATTTCTGGATTACAAAGTTGAGCACTAATTATTCAATTGATTCAGGGATTTGCCCTGTGAAAATCCCTCATTTATTTTCTGGATGAATCTATCTGGGAATGCAGGTCCGAAAAGGATGAACAAGTATTTTTACCATTTAGTAAAAATGTACTATCATGTTACTCCCCCTTCCAACCTTTAAACCCGAGAATCGGAGGTAAGACCATCTGGAGAATTACACTTACCATGCATTAAGGACATTTCCTTCTGTTAAGTGCAACCACCATGGATTGAGCAAATAAGGGCCTGACAAACATGATAAATATTATGTACGCTTTATTACATGTGCCATAGGATATAATGCACTTGTAATGTCTGGCTTTCAGGAGAGCCATTAGCGTGAATTTAACATTCTAAATGTGATAATTCATTGCTGTGACGTAGCAACGTGGGTTACTGTTTTAATAACTCACTGTTGCTTTGTCATGATGGAATCCCATGCTGCTCTGGCTGGGCTCTGTGAGAGGCTGTCAGAACAGCGCTAAAATAGAGGGATCACAGCTTCTGAAGGAGAAAGGAGCAAAGGCACAGAGAGTGGTGGCATTGGGTGACAGGAGTTTAAGTACTATTTTTTAAATTTGGGACAGGGAGGAGAGGCCTTGTTATGTTTAGCTTCATCTTTAAGTATCTGCCCCGCAGAGCAGTTGAAAGCAGAGTTAGATGATTTGTGTGGAGCACAGATATCATATAATTCTAGATGGGTTAAAAGCAAATTACGGGGATACTTTTCAACTTGGGGTTCTGAGTGGCACCATAGAAAACTCTTACTTTACTACCCATCTGAAATTCTATATGTAATAATGTGGATAAGATATCCGTCAGGTTTGTGTGACTGAATAAATCACCTGCCAAACTGTAACCCCTAAGAGATCTAAGAATTGACTTTCATTTTCTCTTTTACTATTCATTTCTAAAATGCTCTACTTCAATCTGAATTTTATCCGGTCATGACTGGTCATGAATTTTGTGTCTGCCCTGTCATGACCTGGTAAAATTCAGATTGAAGTAGAGCATTTTAGAAACCATAAACAGGGTATGGTTCATTTAATCATAGGCTTTACTTTTTCTGGAACACTTGTAAGTCACCAAAGGCCGAATATTTGATTCTCATGGCTATCAGACAGTATAGACCCTATGTTATCAAAACAAGATTTCTATTTGCATTTTTGTCCTCTGAGAGAGTGCATTTGTTACAGCAGAAAGAAGAGTTATAAAACTTTGTTCCCAAATCAGCAACATGCAAGGCAGTGAAGCAAGAACAGCTCTGCTTTGATCTGCTGACTGCAATGCATTGCTGCCAAGTCCGTTTTTCCTATCCTAGTTTATGTGTAGGATTTATACTTTGTCTTGAGTTAAAACAGGAGAAATAAAAAACTGGGGGGCATATTCTCAAGGATCTATCGCCGAGTTATCGGCACTTTAGTGCTGCCAAAGTCGCTATAAATTCATTACACCATTCACAAGCTGGTGCAAACAGCCGATATCACCAGTTTTCCTGTGATAGCATCCTCAAAAAACATCGCCACAGATGACCCCGGCAACTATCGCTAATGAGATGAAGAGTAGGCGTTCCCGAGCAAAAAGCCGCAACAATACCACACCTCAACAATCTCAATGACCAGCCATATCGGCAATAAGATAACAAAACATGCGTTAAGGCACGTTAGCAGCAGGAAATTAACACCTGCTCTGACCTGGTGCAAAGTCGGACGACAACTGGCACCAGAAAAGAGAGCCCAGACCACAGCCACACCTGAAGACCAACAGATACCATGGAGCCACTGATCATGCATCTCGGAGCCCCAACAGGGCCACAACACCCACCACCACCACCACCACCAAGACCGCCACACACCCCGGACCCCCCCCAGGACCACCACAGAGGCAGCGCAGACAAAGACAGCAGACCTTCAGAAAACGCACCAGCCTCACAGACCCAACACCAGAGAATGTCAGTGCCCACCACAGGCTCAAAAGGACAACCATCCCACGCATCCTGACCACCATTGCCCACAGGCAGATGGCACCAACACAGAGGACAACCAACATCCCGCCTCAGATAAAGCTGCTGGCCGTGCTGCATGTGTTGGCCTCTGGTACCTTTCAACCAACAACTGCCAGAGTTGGAGGAGTCTCACAGCTAGCCCAATCCAAGTTCCCCACAACTATCTTGGATACCATCATCAACTTGGTACCACACTACCTATACTTCCCCCACACCTCACAGGAACAGCTGAAGACCAAGCAAGATGTCTACACCACAGCTGGCTTCCCACACGTTAGGGGGCAATTGACTGTACACACGTCCTACTTGTGCACCCTGGCAACACTGCACACAATAACCGCAACCTAAAGCACACATATTACATTAATGTGCAGGCAACAGTGGACCACCGGGGAATCTCCACCACCCTCGACGCCAACCACCCAGGCAGTGTGCATGATTCCTACATCTTCCGACAGTCCATCATCAACCAGCGCTTCCAGGCTGGCACCTACGGAAATGCACTGCTCATTGGCAAGTACCAAATAAACACACCACACACCTCAACTCCACAATCATGTAACTCACAACACTGGGAATGCACACATCACAAACTCACATACAACATGCCAAACAACATGCCCACCCATCAGACACGACAGCACCACTTACTGTGGCAACCTGGGCCAGCCATGCACATAAGCCATCAATGGCATGGCACCTCAGCCACATAATAGCAGATTGTGGAAAGAGGTGGGGACCAGGCATGTGCGAAGGAGGCAAGTGACAGATGAATGAGAATGTACACAATGCCAAGTGTGGCGTGGATGTGATGGCCAGACTGCAGTATGCAGACCACACACATATCCATGTCAACATACACCGCTGGTGTCTGTAGTGTAGTGGACAGTGGACACAACCATGTCACCCCAGCCAGTGGGGAAGATCCCAGAAATGTAGCTTGTTATGTCCCCCCCTATAATCGTGAGCAGAGTGGGCTGGCCCGGCATACGCCAGGCCAGCGTAAGGGTGTGAATAAAAAGCACATGGCTCTGGGCCTGGTTCTGTTCCAGAATGCCCAACATCTCTGCCAGGGTGGCGTCCCTCACCCAGCCACGAGGCCGTCGCCGTGAGCCGTGTTGCCTGCGAGCCTGTGCGCCTGCTGCACCCCAGGCCGCTGGTCCCCGAACCAGTCCTGCCCGGCCCTGCACACCTAGGCCACAATGCACACCTGCCGACACCGGCGTGTGTCGAAGAGGGCCCACCACGTGCTGGTGCAAGCTCCAAGCCCGACTGCCACGACTCTGGCAGCCTCCTCAGATCATCACGGCCTCCGTGACACAGTCCCGCAGTACTCCTTTCTCGTTAACGTACTCCACCGGCATACACAGCAGACTAGTAGGTCACACATTTGGAACTGAGTCGTGATTACACTATGGCAGAGAACATTAATTATGGCTGATTTTATGTCACTATACTCCCTTCGATGTGGTGACACCAAGTCTGTGTATAGCATTCCAACCACATGTGTCTGTGGGCCCACACGGTCTACTGCCCTTGGGCCACACTGCGCTCGAGTAGTTCACACATTTGGGACTGAGTCTTGATTTTTCAATGGCAGAGTACATATCATTGCACGCAAGGAGAGGTGTAAGAAGATGGCGTGTTTCAGTCAGGAGGAAAAAAGGACCATCGTTATGGATGTGATCGAACACTACCGACAACTGCCCTGGTGTCACTAACTCTGTGCATCGCGAGCCAACAACACGTGGCTGTGGGCCACTGCTGAAAGCTGCCTCCGGCCTACACTGCGGTCGAGTAGATCACACATTTGGGACTGAGACTTGATCATATAATGTCCGAGTACACACATTAATGCAGAGTTTAAATCACTATACTCCCTTCGATGTGGTGACACCAGGTCTGTGCATAGCATCCCAACCACATGTGTCTGTGAGCCCTTGATGACTATGCCTTCAGCCTACACTGCGGTCCAGCAGGCCTCAGACCAATTCAATCCAGTCCATACCAGGCAGGACACGGCAACGTCGCTGACTGAACACCCGCTCAGTTCTGGTGCTGCTACCTCCATCAACCACAAGTCACCCCCACATGCCATTTCAACGTTGTGTGTTAGAGTTCCAGGAGGAGCTCGCTGAACAGCGCTTGTCCCGTGCTGACCGCTGCCTCGGGCCTACACTGCGGCTGAATAGGTCACACTTTCAGAACTCAGTCTTGATTTATTCATGGCAGATTTTATATCATTGTACAGGCCTCGTCGCAGACTGCATCCCCTTTCAGCTCCGGTGCCACAAAGTCTGTTCCCCGACATCCATGAACACTTTCTGGTTGAACTTTGGTGGCGACTGAGTCTATGGACTGGGGGGTGTCGTCATCATCTTGTCTGTGATACTGACTTGGTGGCAAAAACGAGGCAGTAGCATTTCACTCCTCCATTTGCCACTTCCGGACGGCTTCTACCCTCTGCATCATGCCCTGGAGGACACCTTCCACTGTCCCCCGAAACCCTCTGCCACATTCACCTCTGACATCACCTCTGTGCAACTCAAGTCAGGGACCCTGTATGCTGAGATATTCGATGGCCTTGTGTCATCGACGACCATGTGTCTGTGGCCCTGTGCTGGCCGCTGCCTCCAGCCTCAATTGTGGTCCAACGGGGCTCACACATCAAATCAAGTCCTGACCAGCCCAGACGTCGCATCACCGCAGAAGGCATATGCCACCCCCGCCAGGACCACCTCCAAATGCCAACTGCCAGAGTCGAAAATGTCTTACTGCCAGACTATCAGAGTTGCTCACATCGGTCGTGGATGCCATCATCTGCCTAATACCCTGATCAGCACTATCGGTGCCACTGACTCAATGCACCACAGCTCATGGACAATTCTGTTTGCTCATTGGGTGACCTCTGAACTTGCTCCGGCTACCACCATGATGCTCCGCAGTTGTCTCTGTAATGCTGGTGTTTTCTGTTTCCGTTTTGATGGTGTTCACTGCTGTAGTTGTAGCCAGCACCAACCACTCATTGCGGGCTGGCTTACACTCACCCCACACACATCCAGCACAGGCGTCACTGTACATGTGACCCTGCCAAAAAAGGGACCTGGCACACGTGCCCGTAGCCAGTCTTACAAACTATCTGCATGTGTCTGTGTGGTCATAATGTATGCATGAGGACCCCGGGCCCTACAACATTACATTGTGCTGTGTACAGTAGCTGCAACCATGTCCCCGGTGGCATCAGGTAGGACCTTGGACGTGTAGCTTTGTCGTCACCCACTCTATATGTAAGGGGAGTGGACTGGGCCACCGTACAGAGGTCCGGCGTGGGTGTGTGAATGATAATTCCGGGGCTCTGGGCGTGGTTCATTACAGGACATGTGCAAATGCATGTGTCTCTGTCGCAGTGTGGGTCTCCTTTGTGGGGTATAGGTGGTCCCTGATGGGACTGAGACACCCACGTATGTGATCTAGTTCATCTTCCATGAGCTCTGACCCCACCCGCACCTTTTCAGCCACTTCCTTTTGGAATTCTGACACCTGGCATTGGAATGTGATGTGTGCCTTGGTGGAGTGTTGGGAGGCAGCCGTGGTGGTGGGTGCTTCCTGCTGCGTGGTCTGTGCAGGGGCTGGGGTCTCCTCTATTTAGCTTGACTGCCCTGCTCCTGGGGGTGGGTCTCCAGCATCACTGATGAGTTGTCTGGTCTGCTCTGCTGGAGGTGTTGTTTGTCCCTCTGAAATGTGAAGGGGAGATGAATATTGACATTGTGTCGACATGTATGTTGGCGCATTGTTCTTGTTTACATGCAGACTATATGACAATGTATATTGTGACTGTTTGGGAGGTGCTGCAATTTGAGGCGGGACAGTGGACATTTGGACTACATGACGGATGTGAGTTTTTACACCCACATTTCAATCTCACAGTTTCCTGCTAAGTTAGATATGATTGGCCTGTTTCTGCGGATGGGCAGACCTAGTTGTGTCCTCTGTTCTGCAGTGTCGGTGTTGCACTTTGTAGCACACTGATGTGGGATGTGCTGTGATTGCTATGTGTGTGTGCTACAGTGTGCCACGGGGATGAGGGACATGATCCAGGGTCATTGTGTGTGTGCGATGTGCTACACATCATTGTGCATGTGTCCCATTGTGCCAGTCACCCCCTGTCCCTAGTCCCTGTTCGTTACTCACCCTGTTGATGTTGTGTCTGGTCCTGTTGGGCTGTGTCCGTAATCCCAACTCCTTGCACTGTCTCCACACTGATGACTGTGGCCTCCATTTGCTCCTGCTCCTCCTGTGGAGGCCGACTCCCATCTCCAGTCACCGTTGCTGCCTTCCTGTTGGCAGCAGGTTTGTGCTTGGTTTGGCTTTTCATATCATGCCAGCACCTCTTGTCCTCCTCCATAGACCTCCTCGACACTCCGACTGCATTCACGTTTGTCATGTTGACGTTCAGTTGATGGTAGTGCTCTGTCACCTCCGTGGCGCTTATCTGGTTTTCCTGCGGACTGCACCCTGTCTTCATCTCCCTCTTCTCATTGGCCTTCCCGGACACCGTTGTTCCTTGCTGGTGGTCTGTGGGGCTTGTAGGGTTCGCGTTGCCCTCTGCATCCATGGTGCTATGCAGTTTCTTTTGGTGTGTTTTTTTGTTGCATTTATGGTGCATTTTCCCGCATGACGCGTGGCAATTACAGGCTTGTTGCTGGTTTTCGCTGATTTTTGTATCGCAATTGGCGTCATCACAGATTTTTTTGCATTCGTGTTTCGCATTGACTTTACTGCGGACATTTAATGTGTTCTCGTGAGCCTATCGCATGGTACCGCCGGCTTGGGAATACCACGTTAACACGAAGTTATTTTCCTGCGATAGACTGCGATGTGAAGGGTTGCGTTAAGCTACTTTTGCGGTAGTTATCACACGTTCTTGAGAATATCCCCCTTGGTCCACAATTATTCCAGATGCTGAGTATTACTTCTTCCTCTGTCACAAAACATCTGGCCTGAAGTAGGCACAAGCACACCATAATGAGTTATCAGTGCTTACAAATGGGGAAACAAAAACAGAATTTTCCTCGTTTACTGCAAAGTTTATTGATTGTGGCACAGGAATAGCAAAATGATCTCAAAGCCACTGGTTGGAAAATCTGGAAGCTTTTGGACCGAGCGCTTTAGTAGCACAAAAAAGAAGCAGAGTCAGCGGCCGAGGCCTACTGATGGAAAGGAGGAGTGAGCATTTGGTGTGCTGCAAAAATCCTGAGTCAGCAGAGATATACCTGGCAACCATCACTAAGAGAGAGTTAGATGAGTGATAATTACAGCACTCTAAATAATGTAGGGCCAGATGTACAAAGCCACTTAATAGTCCCTAAGCCTGCAATTTACTAAATCATGTTTTGTGACTCAGTAAGTGTTTACCGAATTGCAAAATGAGTTTACAAGTATATAATGATTCTCAATTTTGGAAGAAGCGTACTTATGACATCTCTTCCAACTTATGATTTGGATTGCCAGGTATCAATGGTTAACTACTGCAATTTTGGTTGCAAACCATTCACAGTTTACCGATTGCCCAAAAAAGGTCACAACCCATTTGCAAAGGGAAAGGGGTTCTTTTGAAACCCTTTCTCCTTTATCAATGGAAAAAGAACATTTGCTTGGGGGCCATTGCCAATGCTTACATTTTTTGCTTTTCAAATGTGAAAATATTTTTTAATTACAGACCTATTTCCTTTACAGAAAATGAGCTACATTGTGTTTATTCAAATGCAATCACAGACTTTTTTTATTTGGTATTGGAATTTAATACAGTGCGGGCCGATTCACAGAACTAATCTGAGACTACTATTTTTGTTATTCACAGAAGGCATTTACTAGTAGTAAAGTTAGGATTTTGTCTTAAGTTTGACTTAAGACAGACTTAAGACAGACTTAAGACAAACTTAAGACAAACTTAGGACAGACTTAAGACAGACTTAAGACAAAATCCTAACTTTACTACTACTAAATGCCTTCTGTGAATACCCAAAGTAGTAAGTTTAGGATTTTGTCTCAGATTACTTCTGTGAATCGGGCCCTGCATTCCTAGCTTTGGAGAACAGTAGAGGTCTTTAAATAGAAGATTCATAGTGGCAATATCAACAGAGCAGAGCATGCTTGTATAAGACATTATGATGTGAGTGCACAGTTGTTCTGAGCTATAAGAAGTAGGTTTTATGGGAGGGCCATTGCATATTAACAGTGCTGGTCTGCATATAGTATGTTTATAGTTACACGTTCTTATAATAAATACACATGTATTTTCTCACATTTTGATTCCTCCAGGTTAGGGGTGCACATGAGAAAGCACAGAAATTGGATGCCTATAGTGGATGGCGTGTGGGGCTTGAAAGAAGATGGCAGGGGAGGGTTGCTAATTTCATTTCCCCACCTAGCATGACTGCCTTGGGTTTAAGGATCATCCGAGGTTGCGTGGAAGATGAGTCAGGCAATAATTTTGAGTAGGGGTGATGCAGATGCTTGTCTAAGGCAGCATTGGATGTGGATTCAGTGAGTGGAAGAGGAAAAAAAGATTTTTGCTCTGAGATCTGGGCTGGGTAAGTGCTCAAGCGAACACTGTCACACACTCAAGCACACAAAGAAGTTGGGCCTAGATTCAGCATGCTGCTACATTTCTCTCACTATGTACACCCCCATGGAAATTTGGCTGGTGACTATTGAGAGCAATTGCTGAGAGTCCTTGCAAAGGTGGCCTTCAGGTGACTTTTTAAGGAGATGTGCTCAGTT
Source organism: Triturus cristatus (assembly GCF_964204655.1). NCBI lineage: Eukaryota > Metazoa > Chordata > Amphibia > Caudata > Salamandridae > Triturus > Triturus cristatus. Next base: position 117,075,247 of record NC_140588.1, read on the forward strand.
ATAATTGTTTGTAGAGGTAAACATGTTCTCTTTGGAGATTCACACTATTCAATCCCATGTTCATAGGACATAGAATGTTTGTTTAATGTTCTGCTTTAGCAGTTGCATCTCTGGGTCACATATCCCTTTAGGCTGGGGGTTCAGCTTGTACACTACAAGTTGGAAAGGAAGGTAGGTGTCTACTGAAAGTAAATGGATGACAGCTCAGACAAAGTGAACTTGACAAAGCATTTTGACAGTGTGAGTTTTATATCTGGGTATTCAAAGTAACTGAAAAGCCTTCTATTGGGAAAATGAAATTCAACTCTGGGCTCTGGCTCTTTAGAATGAGATACTTACATATGAGCATGTGAATGAAACAAAACAATATATTTACCAATGCATATTTTATGAACTCCTATATAAGCAATATAGACCACAGAATGGTTGATATCTATGGTTAATGACCATTTAGCGAAATGTGTTCATTTTCTTTAATTATAAATAGTCTTTCATTTGAGTTAATGAGTTGTAGATATCTTTTGTGCAGGCAATATTTAGGATAGCTCAAATAGGGTGTCAGTATAGGTTGCTGGCTCAGGTGGGGGAGATTATTTTGAGTACGTCTTGTGAGTCCATTAGCTAGAATTACTTTAGTTTAGGGGGATATCTTGTTGATAAATGATTTGAGGCAAGATCTTTTGACTTACTTTTAAGATGGTTGTGATTTTTTTATATTTGTTCTGGGAAGAATTTGGCAATATAGTTTGTAATTGCCTTGAGGCTAGTGAGGGGCTGGAGAGGGCATTTGTTGAATGAGATCAGAGCGTCATGTGATGGTTTGAAATAGAGCTTAGGACTGGTGTGATGCTTTCTTAGAATGAAGTGTTTCATTTTCGTGATTTGTATAACAACTTTGTGTGTTTAATTTTACTTTCTCTGGCCTAGAGTATTAGTTGTGTTTTGTACATCTTCCTTGCTTTTTCCATTTTCCTTGTGGCTTTCTTGCTTTCACTTGATTATTTGGTCTCCCAAGTAGCATGAGGTTTGTCTATAATAGTTTCACAGTTCAGTGTGGCAACATTGCTTAATATATCCATCATGGATTTGGAATAGATATGTTTCCTGATTTAAACGAAAAAGTACATACTGATCTGATAAGCAATTAAACACCAACACACCCCTGGATACTTTACAATTGCCTATGGGAGTCCTGATTTGGCAGCCTGTTATCATGCATTCCAACTTTAATGTGTGTTGGAATGGTTTTGGACAGGAGTGAGGGTGCATGTTAATAATTATATCATGAAATTAATATCGTTTATAATAAATGTGCAAAATTGAAGTTTAGGCTTTAACAAAAATAAAATGTGCTTGGATGCCAAAATTGTAGTAGTTAACCATATTTACTCGTAGTAGGCCTCAAATGGCTGAAGTAACATTGCTTGTAAAGCTGACCTGACTGGAAATGTTTAAGCACACATTTGGGGGCCGATTCCAATCCTGGAAAAACCGGGTACGAACCGTCGGTCGGAGCGTTTTCTCCGTCCGACTCATACCCGGGAAAAAAACATTACAAACATGCAAGTACGATTCGCACGGAAACACCATTTCCGTACGAATCGTAAAAAACACCGACCGATGAAAAAATACATACCAATGTGATTCGGGACAGCGCCGACGTGACGTCGGGACGCATTCAGGCTGCGTTTCACGAACCAGGAAGTACGATTCGAACCGACAGCAGTCCGGACGGCAATATTTTTACGGCACCCAAAAAGTGCCGGAAAAGCAAAGTACGCTGCGATGCGAGCGGAATTGGGGGCCCGGTATGCGCCGTACCCCCCCAGCCCCCGTATGTACGCGCCGAACACCCCCCAGCCCCCCGTATGTACGCGCCGAACAACCCCCCAGCCCCCCGTATGTACCCGCCGAACACCCCCCAGGCCGCGGATGGACGCGCTGTACCCCCAGCCCCCCCCCGAAGATGGACGTGCCGTACCCCCAGCCCCCCCGCAGATGGACGCGCCGTACCCCCAGCCCCCCCACAGATGGACGCGCCGTACCCCCAGCCCCCCGTGTATGTACGGAGCGTACCCCCACCCCACCCGTGTATGTACGGAGCGTACCCCCACCCCTGTATGTACGGAGCGTACCCCCACCCGTGTATGTACGGAGCATACCCCCACCCGTGTATGTACGGAGCGTACCCCCACCCGTGTACCACCACCCGTGTATGTACGCCCCGGGGGTACGCTCCGTACATACACGGGTGGGGGTACGCTCCATACATACACAGGTGGGGGTACGCTCCGTACATACACAGGGGGGCTGGGGGTACGGCGCGTCCATCCGCGGGGGGGCAGGGGGTACGGCGTGTTCATCCGCGGCCTGGGGGGTGTTCGGCACGTACATAAGGGGGGGCTAGGGGGGACGGCGCGTACATACGGGGGGGCTGGGAGGGACAGCGTGTACATACGGGGGGCTGGGGGGACGGCGCGTACATACGGGGGGCTGGGGGGGATGGCGCGTACATACAGGGGGCGGGGGGACGGCACGTACATACGGGGGGCTGGGGGGGACGGCGTGTACATACAGGGGGCTGGGGGGGGACGGCGCGTATTGGGGCACATGTCTCCATGGTTGCTATTGAAGTTCGCTCCGTGCGGTGTTTTTTCCATACGGTTGTACAATCGGACGGACGGGACGGATCGCACTTGCGCGCTAGGACTTCAGTTTTCCGATTCGTACGTAAAATCGTCCGGGGACGTGTCGGACACTTTTTCCGACCCGAGGACGTGTGGGGGAATTTTCCCAATGCGATTCGTATGGATTTTTTCCCATACAAATCGTATTTGCCAGTTTGTACGGTACTTGTACGATTCGTACGGCAAAAAATCCGGATATGATTCGTACGGGGAAAATTTTTCCAGGATCGGAATCGGCCCCAAAATGATTATTTCTTTACTTTTCCATGAACATGTTTTTTTCATAATGAATAATAGGTGCATAAAATGTTTCAATTTACCTCTGCTAAATGTTTCTATTCACACAAAGATTACTGTTAACTCAAGGTTATTTTTGTAATTTAATGAGGTGGTGAAGAAGTTCATTCATGAAGATGCAGCATTTTTAAAGAATATGAATTGTTGCAGTGCAAAATGTTTTCTTTTTCTTAATACAGATGTTTCATCTCCTACATAGACCATTGTTAATAAATTATTAAGTCTGATATATTAGAAGGTTAGAGATGTAGTTATACATGGAAAAGTAGACCTGAATGAGAAAATGGCACACATGAACTTAGAAATGATGCAACTTAGTTGCAACCTAACATTGCTGTCTGTGGACTACTGTATTCCTTTGAGAAGAAGAGGAGTGATCCTATTCCAATGAGAGTGTCACAGTTGATTTCCTGACTGGAGCTAGAAGAAGCAACATGTTGCAAAAGCTTCAGAATGTTGCCTATAATAGTGCGTGTTCCTAGAGTTGTCTACTACCTTTTGCCCTTATTTGCCATTTTATCCTTATTCCACGCTGCTGTGAGACTCTACAGAGTTTCTTGTACCTTTCTTCATGGGAAGTTCTGCTTTGATTGATGTTTGATTTATTGAACAGCTTTATATGCCAAAGCTTAATGCTTAAACACTCACGCTCTCGAACTGGAACCCTTTATGGCTTCTGACTTATACCACTCTCTCCTGATTACTAGAATAAGGATTATTTATCCTTTATGGAACATGCTTAATGAATTTAATACAATATTTGATTGGCTAATTTTGCATTATAGATTTCTGTTCATATTTGATTATTGAGATTATTACAAATTAACTTGTGATCTAATAAAGATGTCTTACTAAAAATTTTAATAATTAAATTCTTTAACTCATGCTTAACTCTCATTATTGATTGAAAATTAGATTGGAAATTGTGATTCTGATTTATGTAATGTTCAGCTCCTGATCAGCTCTAAAATAATGGCAAATATCATTTTGTTTGAGACTAGAGACTGGGGGCGGATTTACCACTTTTTCACACAGCGCAGTGCAGCAGCCGCAAAGGCTGTGCTGTGTGAAAAGGAGAGGGGAGGAGAGCACCAAATTTACTGAAATATGGCACTCTCCTCCCCTTTCCGTAGCGCCATGGCTGAAATCAGCAGCCATGCGACACAGAGACACCTTTGCTCCATGGTGCAAGGTTGTCTCTGTGAGTCTAGCATAGGTTTTGTAATGGAAGGGTACCCTTTCAGTAGAAAATACTGTGCATAGACTGACTTAAACCATTTTCCCTCTTTGTATTAGGGCTGTACACTACAGCACACGTACAAAGTCAGAAAAAGAAGGAGAAATGAAGGCATTTCTTCCTCCTTGCACCTACTTCAAAAGGGCACAGTTTTCTGGCCCGAAACCTTGTCTACTTTATTTAGAAAATTGGATTTAGCGTCAGAACCTTTGGGTGGTTGCATGGGAATGCCCATGCTCCACCCATGGTATGTCCCCTTGGCGCTAAGCAATGCAAAGCAGTACTATATGCTGCTTTCCATTACTTTCACATTATTAGAACTGTGGAAAGTACATAGGAAACAAAAGATTTTGAGCTGATTTGCATCACTTTTGTGACGCAAACGAGGCATAAATCTTAGTAAATCTCCCCTTAAGAGCGGGAAGTAGCTCATGTGATTGTAAACTGAGAACCTTTAAATTGAGAGACTGATTCCTGCTCCAGCATGAGAAATGGATAGATCAACAGATACAATGTGAGGCTGGGACTTCTTCTAAATTTACTGCTGGTACTATTGATTATGACAAGAACTGAGACCTCCACCTCAATATATGGTAGTTTTAAAATTGAAAGTATGGCATGTGTTTTAACACAAGTGCAAGCTGACTGTTGCCTATTTTCCACAGATGCCACTTTGGCACTTTGGGTCTTGCCGCAATTTAAATAAATTGATGAGGGTGATGCAAATGTCTAAATAGAATGAACAGGAATGTAAATTTGTGGGAGAGCTATATAAATCTTTCATCATGTTCATCAGGACACAAAAAAGGTTTAATGTAGAGCCTGGCAACTTTTTATAGTATTATTCACTGTGAATGGCTCTGTCTTCAACGTTGTCCTACTGGAAGGTATTACCAATGACACTGATGCTCCTAACTTCCATGGACTGCAGTAAGGTAGTAGTTACCAGAAAAAAACAGGAACTAAGATGTGACCCCTGCCCCCCTGCTCCCTTGTGGTTAAACACAAATGAGAGAATGACTGCAGTATATTATTCTCAGATGGGTCAGAACACTGACACTTCTATGCACAAGCACATGCGATTCCAGGCAATTCCACTGAACTTAATGCATAGAACGAATGCCATAATGACTAAGCCACATATATTTTACCTATGAAAAGAACCAACATGTTGCAAAGATTCTTTCGGCAGAAGAAACGTTTCTGCATGTATTATGGATGTGCCCATTACCATTGATCTGGTGGAATGGGGTCGCTGACAGATATAAGAAAGGAAAAGGATCATTACTCTCTCTCAAACCTGAAGGGTATGAAAGCATTCCAGACAAAACATAAGATTAATGTGAATGCTATGTATTTTTATTTGTTTCTGGCTAAATGCCTCCTGGCCCTACATTGGATGTCTAGTAAGTACCCAAAAAAAGATTGGCTTAGAGATATTATGGAATGGTCAACGATAAAGAAAACCCAAAAGAGATGCTTCAGAACTGACCATAAAGAAGCAGATAACCTGACTGAATTAGGGGAATTCAAAGGAAATTTACTAGCCCTCTAGGCAATGAACACCTTTGATAAAGTATACTATAAATGCTAAAGGTTAACATCTGAACTGCTGCAGAACGTATATCCACTGTGAGGTATATTGTAATGCAAACTCAATATATAGTAGCTCAACATGTCATCAGATTATGTTGTAATGAATACAAATTCTGAAAACTGATAAAGATAGCTTTAAAAAAACATCTATACAACAATATAAGTAAGTATGTAAGCTCTAATGTGTTACACAGGACCTAAAGGAACACTTATTGCTGCAACAGTAAATCAATATTTCTGATGTGACTGAAGATACCTTTTTCATGCCCGTTTACACTGTGATGCACATTCTCCTACCAGGAAGCACTCCCGATACACCCAGAAACACTAGGTAACTAATCTAAAAATAAGAAGACTTTTTTGTTTGTAAATATACATTTAAGAAAATAGTCGAACATGGACAAGGTGTGGTTGTGGGACCTTAATTGTGTTGTAGGCATTCAGTTTCAAGTAGTATAATCATGATTCCATTTTAAATCAATATCAAAGGACACACTCTCATTCATCACACTATTTTGAAAGTGCCAAAGGAGTATACTATGAATATTATTTCCGGACATTCAAAATACCAAATTCTATTGCAGATCTTTGTGGCCCCAAAGGACTGCTGCCAAACTAAAGGCCTGATTTAGAGTTTGGTAGATGCATTAGGCCCACCAAAAACTGTCTTTTCATCCGTCCACCCTCATGGAGGTCCGTTCATCCAGTTTTGAGTATGGTGGGTTGACAGATGAAACTACATTAAATGTCCACCTACTCCAACACTTTTTGCTTCTTCCATTGATTGAATCATATTCTAAATATGACAGGTGGAGTAATCCAAGCCATAATTCTTCCTGCTGTATTTAGAGCTAGCTTTTCATTGACATAATTATACCGGCTGAATCTCCACACCTGAGGTGGTGGATTAAAGCTATGAATAGCCAAACACTGGTTAAATCAACCATTACAGTGACTTGAAGAAAATGCGTCGGTCTCTATCTGGCACAGCAAGTTGAAAAGCAAAACAAAATCCCCAAAATGTAAAGTTCTTGTCCAAAAAAAATCACAATATTTAATGTTAATCATAATAAATGCAACGTTATAAAAATCAAGTTAATAACATTGGAAGGTAGTCATTAATCTTGTCTGGCCACTTTTCATATTACACAAGCCTATATGATGTATTTTTTATTTTTACAACCCTATACCCTAAGTAAGCTTGTGAGGCTATATTATATCAAAACTCAGTTTTCAGAATGACATATTCATTTATTAATATAAAAACATTATTTTTTGATTTAAGTAAAAAATTAAGATTTTAAATTCCTTCTAGTTAGGACGGAGGGAAACACCCTCAAATTCAGACAATCTATATTTTTTTTCATCCTAACTTGAAATACGTTTAGAAAACTCCCATAAATGCAACCTTATATATTTTTAAAACCATTTATTATTTTTACTAGTGCCAAAAAGTACAAAGCCCCAATGATAGTCTGCTGAAGCATTAGACCGGGATCTAGGGACCATTTTCAGATCAACTGTGATGGAGCCCTGGTCGTATACATCAAATGGAATGGCCCTGGTGAAAGTATTGAATATTGAATTGAATAATTTGTAAAGCCATAAATAATATGCCAAGGACAGCATACCACTGTTGAACACATTATGTGTTATGGATTGGTGTTTCCATGATTGGCATATTCAATTTATTTGTCAGTCCCTAGTAAAGCGCACTGAGTGTGCCAGGGTCTGTAAATCAAATGCTGTTAGTGGGTTGTAGCACTGGATTGTGCCATCCACGCAAACAGCCTATAAATGTAACTCAGGCCTGCCATTGCAGAGCCTGTGTGCAGTGTCGGACTGCCATGTCGACTTGGCAAGTGTACCCACTTGCTAGACCCTAAACTTCCCTTTTCTTGCATGTCAGTCACCCCTAAGGTACGCCCAAGGTACCCCTGTGGGCAGGGTGCAGTGCATGTGAAAGGTAGGACATGCCCTGGTGTGTGTGGCATGTCCTGATAGTGCATTACTGCCAATTTTGTTTTTCACTATTGCAAAGCTACCTGATCCCATAGGACAGAATGGGAAGTTTGTTTATAACATCTTATAAACATAACTTTCACCTGCATGGGCCTGGTCTGCCTCTGGCAATGTCGTCACCACCTCCTGCCAGGAAGCTACACCAGAGAGGACAAAACTGGTTCTGGCTCGGCACAGGCACTCTCTGCCTGAGAGGACAAAGGATTTTGGGCTATAAAAAGTGGGGCCCAAACCCCTGAACTTTAGAACTCTTTTGGACAAGGAAGACTGCCAAGAAGAAGAGCTAGACAAGCTGTGAGGAGGAACTACCACTTTGCTGAGTGCTTTGCTGTGTTGGCCTGCAGTGGCTGCTTCTGTCTTGGTCAGTGAAGGCTGGACTGAACTTTCTGCAATCTATTTTGATGAGTTTCTCCAAGGGCTTGAGGTAGAGCTTGCCCCCTGTTTGGGAAGTTTCAGGAACAGCAAAGACTTCAAGTTCTACCACCCTCAGCACTGGGGACTGTGTGTTTTGTGCTGCAACAGAAGAAAAAGCAACCTGACGCCATGTACGATGTCGCTGCCGACTCCGTGTCCTGAAGGCACCGCAGAGGGCACAGCTGCAACACTGCACTGCAACCCTGGTCTCACTGATGATGCCTGCTGATGCTGCCACCGAGCCGCTGCTTGCACCGTGACCTGTGGGCACCGCACTCCGCACCGCCTTGGTATCCCTGACGACGCCACTCCATGCCGAAATGACGCCACTGCTTGTGCCATGGTTTGAGGGCACCACCCATAAAGTTACATGACCCACCACCCTCATCCCGCACCACAGTCTTGGCCTACCAACGCCGGTGCCATCGACTCCAGTTCGTCAGCCGACGACAGCGCTTCAGCAATAAAGACGCCGCTGCTTGCACTGTGACCTGCCAGCACCGTGACGAGCTCTGCATCCCTTTGCACCGCGACCCTGGTCTCACCGATGATGCCATCTGAGCCGTTGCTCGCGCTGTGACCTCAAGGCATCGCATGCTGCTGCATTTTGCACCACAGCACCCGACGCCTGCCAGCGCTCCTGACTTCAACTGCGAGGAGTTCGATCTGCAACTCGTATGACTTTGAGGGCCGGATGACTCCTGCGCCGTCCCCCGGAACCGACCTCTGTGGACACCGTGCTTTCGGAAGCTCAACTGGAGATCGCTGACGCCCTGCATTTCTAAAGGTACTGTTTTGTGGGTCTCCCAGACACTGTAGCTTGCCCGCGACGCCGCAGTCAGCTAGAACTGTTTGGATTTGTTTGCTCATGACGCCGCGATAGCCCGGGATGGAGCTATCGACATCAAGGAACTTTATTTCAAGTTTATTTGGATAACTGAAGATTTCTAAAGTACTGTATTGTGGATTTTGATCATTTTTGGTCTTGTCTTAAGTATATAAAAATATTGGACATTTTTCTAAACTGGTGTGGTGTCCTTTTGTACTGTTTACACTGTATTACTGTTGGTTATGTGAAAAAGCTTTACACACTGCCTCTAAGATAAGCCTGACTGCTCGTGCCAAGCTACTAAGGGGGTGAGCAGGGGTTATTTTAGGAGTGTAACTCCCTTATCCTGACTAGAAGGAAGGGTCCCTACTTGGATAAGGTGCAAGCCATTGCCAACTAGAGACCCCCATTTATAACAGTCAGCATTATTCTTCTGTTGGATTACATCATGCCATGGATGCCCTCTGTAATGTGTCAGTTGGATGGACAACCTAGCAGTATTAATGTAGAGAATTCGAGTTCCCCCAGTAAACAGGGCATTTGGTACTACGTATCTTGTTAAATGATGACCGCTTAAAGCGCCTTGACTCTTTGGGGAGCTTGTATTAGAAATCAATGCATAGTTCAAAATAAAAGGTGTGAAGATTTAGAAAAAGATGAGAAAGCTCAGCTATAGTTGTTATTTTATATAAAAGAACAAAAGAGTAATAATACACAATGCAGTGTTTTTCCTATTGCTAAATGATTCCAAATACAGTATGCACAGAATGTTTTGAACTGCTGGTAAATTCTTTTAAACTTCTTCTTTTTCTTTAAATAATTATATAGGGAGATAGAGAGCGACTGCTGACACCCCTTTGTCTCCTGGTCCTCTCCTGGCACACTCCTGAGTATCCACTCTCTTCACTCCCGGTTCCCCTTACCCCTACATTTCTACCCTCCTTCCCTAGATTTGATTTTTTTTCCTATTTTTGGATTTCAATTTTTTTATTTAGATATACACTCCTTCCAATATGCTAAGCTCCTTGCCGCCCTTGTTTCACTTACTCTTCATCCTTCTACTTTTAACTCTCATCCTTCTAGGCCTAATTTCGATTTGCCACCTTTTAATTTTTCAGCCACTTCTCTCCCCTCTATCTGTTGTTGTCTCCTCCTTGCCTTCTTCACATTTGTCTCTGACATTACAACCTCGCTGTTCTCTTACCTACTCCAGTTACAATACAATTAAAGGACATGTTCCAGCAATCGTTTCTAATGTTAGTTTTCTTTACGATAAAATATATATATGGTGCTTGAAAGCCTGGTGCATTTATGATCAAAGATCATCAGATAGATTACAAAATAGGTTTCCACTGTGTTGGTAATTCAAACAATTTGGGATTCACCCCTCAAGGTTCATCTGAAGGTTTTTCTCCATTTATGTTTTCCACCATCATGTGGTGGTACCCTACAGACAGATACTTTTCTGGGAAAGTGTGAACAGTGACAACTTCAACTTTTGCCAGACATTTGGCCTATATCTTTAAATCTTAAATTAATCTTTCGGAAAAAACTTTCACAATTGTTAGTGATACATAATTGAGAAAATTATTTTCTACTGTCTGAATGCCAGATGTTTATACATGTTCGATAAGTGTTGAAAGACCTTTGTAAATCCTGAAAGAGAATTACAATAAAAGTATTTAACAACATATGTACATCTGTGATTTATAATTCTTACTATACAATGTTATATATAAATTTAAATTACTAGGTCAAGTACTTTCAGCATACGTGCACTTAGCTTTAGGAAGAAAGGTATGAGGGTGGCATGAAATAGTAGAGTAGGCCCATGGTTTAAAGGGGCCATATGGTGAATAATGTCACAGTATCTCTAAAAACCCATTCAGACATCATCAAAAAAGTAACATTCTAGAATGCTTATCGTTGGCGAGAGTTATTGATGTTCTCTTTGCTTAATGTCTTCTCTAAATCATAATTTGAATGAAATGTTGCAATTAGATAAATATTCTATGCAAATAGAATTAAATGGAGTACATTATACACGAATAAAACACTGGCTTCAGCTTGTTTCGAAATGAGGTTGATATGTTGTTCTTCTGTATAAGGCATACACTTTTCAATAAACAGTGCGTTCATTTTTATTTTTGTATGTCTTTATGTGCTTATGTTTTGAAATAATGCATTAAATGCAGGACATTTGGTATATTTGACTTTAAAACATTACAGTTACTGATGAATGTTTACTCTCGAGTAGTACCAAAGGAATTCTTTTTATCTTAAAAAATGTGCAACTTGATTTAATGTTTACATTTGTTGTTTTATTGGGCCTGATTTAGAACTCCCCGGATGGGTTACTCCTCACACTGGTGACGGATAACCCGTCCGCAGAAATATAAATCCCATTACATCCCATGGGATGTATTTTTTTAATGGTGGACGGGACATCCGTCACTGTTGTGAGGACAAATCCAACCACAAATTTAAAATCAGGCTCTTAGGGGGATAAGTACAATATAAGTGGTGGAGCGTATCGTTAGCCTCCTGGGCTTAACGACACGCTCTGCCACTTCAGAAACGCAAGGCTGCACCATATTTATAAGAATGTGGTGCAGTCTTGCGTTTCTCCCTGAGATGGCGCTAAGTTTAACAACTTAGAGCTGATGCAGGCACCCTTGCACCAGAGTGCAAGGGTGTCTGTGTGCAGGAGAGGATTGGTTATGTGTAGTACGCGTCCCTTCCTGCACATAAACCTACACATAAACAATCCTAAAATGCCATTTTGTAACTTTAATGTGTGCTGCTTCATGCAGCACACATGAAAGTTACAAAATGGAATTTGTTATAAAGGTTTGTTTATGTACAGCAAGGGACACCTTCCTCAACATAAACAAACCATGGCATTTTGCTTTTTTCCGTGTGTGCTGGACAAGGCAACACACATGGAAAAAGCAAATACTAGGAGATATAATGCATTTCTACCTGTTTCGCCAACTTAAAACCAGAGTTTTCCTGATCTTAATTTTGGCGCTGCCTCCTGTGTACGCCACCCTTGTACATAGGGGACAGCGTCAAATACAATGGGTGTTGCAGTGGAACGCCCACCACAACACCCACTGCACGCCCCTTTCACGCTAAACATAGCGTGAAAGGGTGTCTTATGTACAAGGCGGTGTTAAGCCACGTTAATTGGCTTAACGCTGCCTTGTACATAAGGCAAGAACCCTATCGCCATGGGGACGTCACAGAAATTGACATTCCCGTGGCATTAGGGGCTTGTGCATATGCCCCTTAGTGTTTAAATGTATGCTTCTTTGTTGAGTTCTTTTGATATATTTCATTGTATTGTAACTTTTATGGTATTACTGCCGAATAAATGTAAAATGATGATGATGATGACTTCAAAATACACCGGCTGGCATGTTGACTGCCAAAGTTCCATTTATAGGACTGTTCGATATAGGAGTTCCTGCACACAAGCTTAACAGTATTCAAAAGGTGAAAAGCTGTGAGCTGGTTTGCCCACCTGCTTCCTGCTGTCATTTGTGGTCAATGGTGAGCTGACAGGTCATTGTAAACAAATCAATAGAAACATCGATTGGAGCTTGGAGCAGGTGAATAGTTTAACATGCAAATCGCAAGGGAGCGTTAAATGGCAGATTAAAGTTTTTTTGTTGTTTTTTACCTACCTAGATTCCAGATGCCGAAAGCAGCTGGAATCTCTGAGTAAAACATCAGGGCAAAACAAAAGGAACTGGAGCTGAAGCACTGATTCCTGCATGTTATTCCAACAAATCTAGGAATCCCTATTATTTCCACTCCTCCAGAAGTAGTAGTACCGCCATTAACAGTGGTTCTGATGGGAAGAAAATCCAGGGATTGTCATGGCCACTCACGATGAGGGGCTTTGTCTTTTGTGAGCTGTTTCATTCATTATCCAAGGTGAAAGATATGCATGAACTTGTAGCTCCTAAAGGGTATGCACCCACATTACACACAAGAATACACATCCCCATTCATACATACTTCACATCCAAATCTGGCACTATGAACACTCATTTACAGTTCTCCAACTGAACAGATCCACCCTCTGTTCTTCCTCTCTTCCTGTTGCTGCAACGTTAATAATGTAAAAGTTGTCCCTTTTGACACTTTGCTTCTACACTCCACTCTTTGTTTTGTTGTGACCTAATTCTGTGTCATAAGTGCCTCATCTTTAACAGATTTGTTGTTAGATTAGTGTTGCAATAAATTCACAAATATACTACCACTGAGATGCTAAAATTCCTTTGCTGTGAACCTTTGCCTCACCAAAATATGTGATTTGTTATGTAGCTAATAATTAAGATTGAATGGAACAGTCAATGGCACAGAAATGTGAGATAAGTTGAAAATCACATGTAATGAAACATAAATAAATCAGCAGTTTGCAGCATCTTAAAAAGAAGGTAATACCTTATGATACAAAATACAGAGGTAATACCTTATGATACAAAATACAACTGTGGCTATTTGGAAGGTATCACAAATTTACATATTTTGTCAGTAAAAGGTATTTTTTTTATACAAAATTACACCAGTAGGAAGAGCAAACCAATATTAGCAAGAACATTCACATGCTTTGAAGATATTGAAACCTGCAGGGTTCCATGTCCAGGATTTGGAACGGGAAGAGAACTGGGATGGTGGTCATCACAGGAGATTAGAGAAGAAAAGTTCACCGGCAACGAATGGTCATAAGAAAACAATATAACCAGTGTCATAGGAAGTTTACCATGAGCTCTAATGAAGACAAGCAAAATAGGCCCCACGCTGGTTGAAACCCTCAATGCAGTGCTTAACCCTTTCGATGCTTGTGACGGAGCTGTTCCGTCATGCGCGTCGGTCGCGCTGTGCGGATGACGGAACCGCTCCGTCACGGCCCCGCCCACGCACGAACCCTTCAGCACAGCGCGGTAATCCGCGCCGGGCTGAAGGGGTTAAGTAGCCATGAAAAAAATAAATATATAATAAGTGAAAGGGCCCAAAGTTTTTGGGAGTCTACTGCTGAATGCCAAAGCTGTAGAATTCCAAGGCTGTCTCAACTTGAATTGCTTCTTTATTTGCCACTGTTAGAAATTGGGTTTCTGAAGCCGTATCACAGATACAGCGCATTTTCCTTGCATGGGTCAGTGCACCTTTTCGAAAGGTGCGCCGGTGCAAACAAGGAAAACTCTCTGTATTCGGATGAATGTACTGCTCCCATGGCAACCATGAGCTTGAGCTATCTCTGGGACAGCGACGGATCATATGAAAAATGGAGCAGCTGATTTGAAGCCACTCCATGTTTCACAGTGCAGACGGGAACCTGCCTGCACTTTCAAGGGGGATTAGAGATCCTCTTGCAGACGAGTGCAGTGAGTGACACCCTTTACCCACTACAGAGCGTTGCCATTAGGGGGCACACTGACAGTGCATCTCCTGAGAGCTTCTTTGCCTCTGAGCCCAGGTCTATAATACGGCATGGGCGCAGAGGCAAAGGGATTCCCTCATTTGCATAGGGCCATGCTCCCAAGCAAATGATGGAATGCCCTCTGATGATAGCACTAGCACTTTATGTGCGCCAGCGCTATCAGTATTACAGAAGGGGAGTCACAAGCATCAGCGGCCCCTTCTGAAAACCAAACTGCCCCAGGAGCACACAGAGTGGGAACAAACGCCCTTTGCCCCCTAGAGCACTTCCATAATGCGGCCTCTGGTTGATAGAGATATGCACCCTTTCCAAGCTGGAACCACAATCCTAGTCAAGGTAAGGCAGATACATGCTCTAAATTAACCTGTGCTCACCCTGTTGTAGAGTGGCACTAGGCAGGCTGGCTTAACTTAAGAGGCAATGTGTAAAGTATTTGTGCAACACTTCAAATAGTAACACAGTGAAAACACCACAGAAAGACTACTCCGCACCAAGTTAGAAAAATAGCTTATATTTTTATGAAAACAACAAGACCAAAACAGCACTAATCCAATAAGTTTAAACCAGGTTGTGAATTTTTAAAGAATAATGAAAAATATAGTGCCGAAAAGCTTAAAGTGCCAACAGGTGACATTTTGTTACAAATGACCAGTTTAAATCCAAGTGGAGTGTAGAAGCAAAGTGTCAAATCAGGCTGACAAAAATGGAGCATGGGTCCGATACAGGGACCAGCCTAAGCCCACTGAAACAGTGCTTTGGATGTGTCGACGTCAAAGACAATGGGGGAGCAAGGGAGGCAATGTGTCATTGTTGATCCTTTCGATTAAGATGATGAGTCGGTTCCGAGATTGGCAACCTCAAAGATACATCAAGAGTTGGGATGCATTGCTGTCGATCCACTGGGTTCTAGGTGATGTGAGGAGCACGAAGTCAGGCATGTGTCAGAACCTTGAATTGATGCTCCACACAGTTGGTGATACAATGTCTGCAGTCCATGCAGCAGTGGCGATGCATCAGAGTCAAGGGAGATGCACCAGTTCCAATTGGTGCAACATCATCGAAGTGTGGATTCTTAGCATTTGTAACACTTATACCCACTTCCAAGGGCCCAGGACTGGATTGGCACTACTTGAAAGGGCAAGACTTGCGGCAAGCAAAGACCAGGTGCCGTTGTAGGTTGATGAGAATTCTTTGATGTTCCTGGAACTTAGAACAGGGGGCAAGCTACCATGCACTTGGAGTCACTCTGAGTTCAAGTGAGATGGGTCCACTACTGCCTCAGCAAGGCAGAGGATAGCAGGCAGCAGGGCAGCAAAGCAGAAAAGCAGTACTTCCAGAGCAGCAGTCCAGCAGAGTGGCAGTCCTTGTACCAGCACAGCAGACCTTCTTCACAGGTTTAGTAGTGTCTGATATGGTGGGGTCATTTACCTAGTACTTATACCCAGTTGTGCCTTTGAAGTGGAGGTGACTCCAAAGAGGGGCTTTGAAGTGCGCAGAGGTGCTCCCTTCCATCTCCCTTCCATCTCTGGCTCCAGACTCACTGCACGGGAGTAGACAGCCCTTTGTGTGGGGACAGGACACATTCTATTTAAGTGTAAGTGTCAACTGTTCCCTTCCATCCTGACAAGGATGACCCATCATGATCTGGATGGCCATTCAGTCACACCTAACCTCCTTTTCTGTGTGGCTATCTAGAGGGAATGCACAAAGTCCAGCTGTTACCCACCCCAGACTGGGGTGAGAGACAGGCTGCAGGCACACTAGGCACAAAGCAGAAAAATGCCATCATCCTAAAAGTGGCATTTTTAAAAGAGTATTGATAAATTAATCTTTACTAGTTTGGATAATTTATCATTACTATTCCAATGATATGAAACATGATAGAGCTACTCCTTCTAAATTAGGAATTACAGCTTATAAGTGTAATAAAAAATTCCCAATGTTAACTTATGAGAGGGGTATGCCTCACAGCAGTGAAAAACAAATGTGGTTGTTTTTAACTACCAGGACATGCAAAACGTAAACGTTTACCTTTTGATTACATAGCACCCTGCCCTATGGGCTACCTAGTGCCTACCTTTATATGCAATACAAAGGGGAGTTTAAGGCTTGGCAAGGGGGTTTTAAATGCCAAGTCAACATGGCAGTCTAAACTGAACACACAGGCTCTTTAGTTACAGGCCTAAGACACGTTTAAGGTGCTACTTGGGTGGGTGGCACAATCAGTGCTGCAGGCCCACTAGTCGCATTTAATTAACAGGCCCTGGACACAGGTAGTGCACTCTGCTAGGGACTCATAGATAAATTAAATATGCCAATTGTGAAAAGTCAGTCAAACCATATTTTAAGGCAGAAGCACATGCACTTTATCATTGGTTGACAGTGGTAAAGTGCTCAGTCTCCTATTGCTAACAAATAGAATGCAGCAAAATTGGATGCAGGCTGAAGAAAAAGTCAGCGGGAAAACCAACCTAAGGCTTTCAGGTCTAACAGCCACCCTTCATTTCTCTATGTATTTCAAACTATCAGGGATTTTTATTACTGCTTTCCCTTTATGTCACTGTTTTCCTCTTTTTCCATTCCTTCTCCTTTCTCCCTTTTCTACTTTATACCGAAAAATTGAGTAACAATGCCCACTTACTGCAATCAATGGTACAGATTAAGCAATGCCCTAATGATTCAGCTGCTCATACCCCTGCTGTGGGACTATGCTGCCACAAACAGTACTTACCTTGCAATAAGATCCTCACTGTACTTTTTGCAACTGAGAGTGCACTAGAAACACATTATCTGCTGTGTAAGTTCACTGTTGTAGAGGGTTGGAGGAATCCGCAGATGCAATTTGGAAGATGAACTGTTCTTTATAATTAATATGGGCTAGATTTAAAGCTGGCGGGACCGAGATTTCTGCCGAGAACGCACAGCAATTGAGTGTCCTCATCCATCCCCTTCTGGAATAATTTGGTGGGGTTTAACAAAAAGTTTTTCAAAAATGAGGCCTGATGATTAATTTTGCATGGAAAGGTTTTATATACAGGTATTTAAATGCAGGTTTAAAATGACACAATAACGTAGTGTCTGCCAGGGAAGCTTGTGTCTCCTCATTTATGCATTTCAGGTGATCTCCCCCCAATGTTTTTGGGACTCATGTGGCCAAATAGTGCATTTACTTAGGAACTTGACAAAATATATTAGATTTACAGATAAGTCAAGAATTCTGAGCATGAAGTGTCATGTGATGGCTAAAGACTTCCAACTAAATGTATAAAGTACCTTTCATCACTTTATCCCTTCACTTCTTTTGATTTTCCTATGCTGCCCTTCATTCCTTATCATCATAACAAAAAACATTTATTCACTAGGCATGGACGACTCTACACAGGACATTGGTGTTAAAAATCATATGTGGTTGACTGCAGCTGGTAAAGGTCCAGCTAGCAGAAATCTGAATGAGAATGTAACATTTTCAGCAAAACAAACGTCCATTGCCAGTCTAGTCTCTTCATGTGCAAAGCTGGCTACTATTTGCATCCCGTCTTTGCTAAATACACCCATGATGAGTCTTAGATTCTTTCTAAGTTCGATCCATATCCCGTAGTATTTATTAGAACCTATTAACTTCAATGTAAATGGATGCCCCTATGGACTTCAACTCAAAATCTTTGCAACAATCAATGAGCAAAACATTATTTCAAAAACCCATAAAACGATAAGCATGCAAATACACATTTTTGTTAACCAACAACAGACAAATACAACACAACACTGCCTTAACACCATTGCATGAAAAATACAGATAATACAATGATTCTATTCACAGGTTGATTTACTTTAATTCAATTCAATTTCCCGTATTAGTGTTTTTTCTCTTCTAGACATAAAATGTTGATTCATTTTCATAGGACGCAATAAGACATTCCCTAATACTAAATAACAACATATTTACAATCCGGTGGACGGCCTGTTTCTCCACTAGGGCAACAAAGTACATTACTTAGTCACCCTGATGCAAGTACCATCCACCAGATTTAGAAATGTCCATCAAGCAGACAGTCATTTCTTAAAGCATTGCTATGTACCGCTGTCACAGTGGTTCCAGTTAATGCTTTTTGAAGTATGGTGCAGGGCTCAGTCAATATAATATGACTGAGCCTTGCACCAAACTGTTTTCTTTTTTATTTTCAAAAAGAAAATCCCCAAACAGGATTTTCTTTTTGAAAGTAAAAAAGAAAGGGCCCAATTCACTGAACTAATCTGAGACAAAATCCTAAACTAACTACTTTTGGTATTCACAGAAGGCACTTACTACTTTTGGTATTCACAGAATGAACTTGCTACTTTTGGTTAAACTTGCTAATTTTGGTTAAACCTACTACTTTTGGTATTCTCAGAGGCATTTAGTAGAAGTAAAGTTAGGACTCCTAACTTTACTACTACTAAATGCCTTCTGTGAATACCAAAAGTAGTACGTTTAACCAAAAGTAGTAAGTTTAACCAAAAGTAGTAAGTTTAACCAAAAGTAGTACGTGCATTCTGTGAATAACAAAAGTAGTAAGTGCCTTCTTTGAATACCAAAAGTAGTAAGTTTAGGATTTTGTCTCAGATTAGTTCTGTGAATTGGCCGCACAATGTTCCCCACACCATGAGAGTCCTCTCCCATGACAAGAGGAGACTGCAGCAGTCTTCATTGCCCCTTACCACCAAGGTTTTCCTGGGCAGTGAAAACCAACATCTATTTCCAGCCATCTAATTTAGGTGGGTGGAATTACAGATCTGCCTCCGACAGCCGCTACTCAACAGGACAGTCAAAGGGGTTAATTACAGTGAAGTTGGAGTAGTCTCCACTGTGATTAAACCAAAAAATTTCCAGTAAGAATCTAAATTCTCCGGATGGACCCTTATGTTGGCGTTAAGCATACTCAGTTGAGACAGAGTAGGCTCATCACCAAGATATTAATTGGGCCCATCATTTCAGGAGCTTTTCAAGAGATTAGTCTTTGAAAGTTGGATTATCTATGTATTCCTTTCTTGTTAGTACCATGGGCAAACAATAGTCCATGATCAGTTGTCTGTTGAGAAAGGCTGGCATGAAAGACTGCCACAGCAACAGGTCCCTCGTTAATTGTGCTTTTCCTTAGGTCATTCAGTGGAAGAAAATAGCAATTTGCTTGTGGGTTTAGGGCAGCCTCAAAGCTTCATCAAGGATTCAGATAGGTTTTAAAAGAAGTAGTTCACAGAATATTGAGTTGGATTAGGTAATCTTTTAAACTGCACCCTAAGCAATACACCTTCTTTACAATAGGTGTGTGGGATGATAAATCGATTTACTACAGTGTTTCATGTCACACATCTACCACTTCTAAGAGTTTTAAGTAACAAATGATACTATCACACAATTTATGGTTCTCACTTTACTCACTTCAGAATAATAGAAGTCTGTTTGGGGTATTTGAACTCATGTCCTACAAAATAACTGTGTTTGTAAGAGTTGAACATTCAATTTAGTGAGCTACCTGTAGGCACAGCTTGATCAACTGCTCAGGCATAAGCCAGTATATTTAATCAAGAATATCAAATGTAGTCCAATTCTGGAAAGGTATTTTTTTACATGTTAGAGCCTGGCGATTAAGGACCTCCCCAGAGGTAATCAATTTGTAAAAAGAAAATCAAATACTACCATCATTTCAGGCCTATCACCCTCAAGATTATAGGAGGGGAGATTGAAAGGACAAAGTAGACAAACTATTTGCAGTTTAATTTAGGAACAATCAATAAATGTTGGAAAACATGCTTTCAAACCCTGCCTGATCTTCTATATTTGTATTACCCCATAGCTCTGTCCAATACATTTCTGATATTAATCCCATATATTGATTGGCCCTTGAATGTGGATACTAAATTGCCAAATTGTCAATAAACAAATACCAGAGTTTGTCCGTTTCACCCTAAGATCATGGTTGTTTTTTTAGCTGCTCAAGCAAAATTAACAAGAGAATAGACAACATTCTGAAATGGTCTTTGGTACTAGTGATACCATGTTTTTTTATTATTGCAACTAAATACATCTTCAACTAAGTTGAGTGATTCACAATAAAGATTTTACACTTTGAGGAATTTATGACTAATATACTAGCTGTGAGAAGTAGTGAAACTTATGTGGAAGAGATTCTCTGATATGAGGACGATGAAAACAAGGAGCAAATATTGCCACAGGGCCTGTCCAAACCTGAAAAATTTACAGATTTCGCTCAGTGTGCAGTAAATTTTGTGATACTCTAATAAATTTAAAAAAGTAAAATCAGAGTGGAGGCCTGTGCAATGCGATAGAAATGTTAATGGGTTCAATCTAATTTTTGTCTTTTGTCTTGACCAAATTGAACACTAGCTATGGTCTCCAAATTGAGGGCCTGATTACGATCTTGACGGATGGTTTACTCCATCACAACAGTGAAGGATATCCAGTCCACCAAAATATAAATCCTATTGGATATAATGGGATTTATATTTCAGCTGACGGGATATCTGTCACTGTTGTGACGGAGTAACCCATTTGCCAAGATTGTAATCAGGCTCTAAGATTTTACACTAGTGTGTGCTCTGCCAATGCCGATTAGTGGCACCTTGCATGTGCTTTTTGTCTAAAAACATGATGTAAAATTGTTTACACCTAAATGACTTATTTAACTTTCCTAAGGACCTTGTAAGCCTTAATTGAAAATGTACCAGCGGCTTGCACGTTCAATTTCTGATAGGGATATTAAAGATTTTATGAGTGACATGGGCCATCCTAAATTTTTTGCTCAGCCAGTATCTCTAGAACACATTGGCAGAAAGAATTTTTAAATTGATTGTTTATTGTTACTGGAGGATTTAAGACTGTTCTAAGAACTGATGAAGCCGAGTGTCCGTAACAATCAAATGATGCTGACCACTAATGGCAGGCAACCATATTTAAAAACCATTTAGACGACACAAGATAGATTTGTTTTAACGCATTTTAGATTGGACACATTCCACAGTTTAATCAGTTTTCCAGAGATAAACAGTTAGTCACAATGTCTTTGTAAATGTCCCTGTGATGACATATCACTACAGACAACAATGTATACTGTTTTCTTCTGTAAGTTCAACAATGAACAGAGAAATAGTTGGATTTTACTGATACTAAGGTCTTATGGGTTTAGATGATGTCAATCTGCGTTCTTATTCTTACAGGCTCTACCTAAAAAAATGTGTCTCTATTGTGAGGTTTTTAAAGAGTGTGATTAGGTGTAGAACAAAATGTTTTTACATAAATATATTATGGTGGTATAAAATGTTTGTATTTTTGATATTTATAATGTTTTTAACTTTTTTAAATAGAATATGTTGTTTTTTTACATGGTTTTATGGTTTCCTATGAAGAAACTGGCTAAAGCTTAATTTGATTTAATGTGGGCAGGGTCGGCTTTAAAGTTGGTGATGCCCAGTGTGACAATCTTTGTTAGCACCCCCCAAAAGCCACCTTCTCCATGAATTCCTTCACTACTATGCTCCACCAGTGCACCTCATATCTCCATAGCCCCTCTCACATGCATTTCATTTTTTTAATAGCGCTACTCATACCAGTGTAGGGTGTCAAAGCACTTTACACCACTCACACATTATACAGACACTATTAATCATACATGTATAAATCAGTCTACAGGAAACATTGTATAAGTCAATGGGGATTACATGGAATAGAAGTCAGATGCCACCAAAATTCCTAGGCATTATCCTTTAATAATTTTTGGTCTGGAGAAGAACAAGTTTGGGATTTAAAATGTACCACAGTGGTTGACGCTATTAATAACAATGCATTTCCACCCAAATTAACCCTTTCTAGGAACTTTGTGATAATGAAAGATGGGGGAAAAATATAACTGCACTTCAATGGCAGTTTGTAGTTCACTGTGCTATACTAGGGTTGTAACTTATGAACTGCAAGTAACAAAAGAATCTGTGACAAAAGCAGTAATCTATTGAGTGATCCACATAAAATGCAGTTTGATGATTTGCATGGTACGTGTTCTTTGCAGCAGGCAGATTAACCCTCTGCGCTAATTTATGATGAGTCAAGGCTGCCACTAAGAAAAGCTATTATCTCTCTCTCCGTCAGGGACATTAATCATCAGAGGTATCTTGACATTTTTATTGTTGCCTAAAACTGCTGAACACGCAAGGAACTCTGCAGCAGGTGTTTTTTAAATCCTTATTATTTTTTAACATGGCACCCCTGAGGTCAGGGCCAGGTGTGGCTGCAAGGATTGCACCACCCTAGAGCTGGCCCTGGATGTGGGACATAATGTGGGACGCAATGTGTATGTACACCACCCAAATATGTGAGTACAATATATAGGTCTATTGTTTTCTGAGCTGGCTATAGTTTTAAAACGCAAAAACAACAGTTGATGGACAGAATGCAGAACAATGTCATACATTCACCCCAGTACAGAGATCTGCGCCTAAATCCATCGTTTTTTTGCTCACCATGTCGTTCCAGTTTGAACCCAGCCATATGCAAATCAGTCTTGACCCTGTGCCTCATGAGTACAGTCCAGCCCGAACTGCCAAGCCAGATCCTCCCTGGACTGGAAACAAGCATCCTAGGACCAGTTTCGGGGTTTCACCCCTCTTCAGCCAGGATAGCTTGATTCCAGTGGCATGGAGAGCACAGGGCCCACGTCTGGGCAGTTCGGGCTGGACTGTTCCCATGAGGCACAGGGTCAGACTGATTTGCATATGGCCATGTCTGAACTGGGGTGGTGGAGTGAGCTAAAGAATGATGGTGGATTAAACCCAGACTGGGGGTGAGTGTTTGATTTGCTCAAGCGCTCCATCCATCATCCCCTTTGGTATCGCTTTGTTCGCCCTAAGTTGGCAGGGTATGCCCAGACGTGGGTCCCTTGCTCACTTTGCCACTGGATTCAAGATAGCCTGGCTGATGAGGGTTATGAACCCGAAACCGGCCCCAGGATGCTTGTTTCCGGTCCAGGGAAGTCATGGCTTGGCAGTTCGGGCTGGACTGTTCCCATGAGGCACAGGGTCAGACTGATTTGCATATGGCCATGTCTGAACTGGGGTGGTGGAGTGAGCTAAAGAATGATGGTGGATTAAACCCAGATCAGTTGACTGGGGGTGAGTGTTTGATTTGCACAAGCGCTCCGTCCATCATCCCCTTTGGTATCGCTATTGTTTTAAAACCACAGTAGCTACACTTGGCTAAGAAAAGTGTTCTGTCATGTAGAAAACCTACTTTTATATAATTGAGAAGTCACATCTAAGTGTTCCCTGTAAGCCCACAGGGCTAGACGGTCAATATATATAGTAGGACAAGCTAACTAAGGAAGACAAATGTGTTTTCAAAGTGACAAGTTGAGTTGTAGCTGTGCAAGCAGAGTCATATTTTCCTATGAAAATGCCCCATTTGTAAATAAAGGACTATTTTCATAATTCAGCCAATGAAAGTAATAGAAACTTGATAGGAAACTACTTTTGACTTGTTATCAAAAATGTAATTCAGTGGTGAAGTATATTTTTGACATCAGTTGTGGGAAATAACTTTTAAAAAGTACAATTTATGTTGCCTTTACACCAGTGGCTGTAATTAGCATTCTGGCAAGACATGAAGTGTTGGTCAACTGTAGGACAAAATAGGCACTCTAAAGCCAAAACAACTTATATAGTGGAAGCACTGACCACTTAGTTTCGATAAGTCATCCAGGAGATGTATTAAAAAGGACTTTAGCAACAGGTTTCTTTTTCACATGAAGGTCCGAACTGGTGAACTAATTTATAAAAACCTTGTTATCCAGAGAGGCTCTTCAAACCGACATCCATAGCCCCATCAAGAGGCGAAAATGTTTTCACATTCAGATCACTAAAGAGGTAAGTCTAATGTGTATGAGAAACTCTTTGAAGTTTTATATGCAATCTGGTGGGAAAGTCTGTTTTGATCTTGCTTACGATATTCTTCAGTCACTGCCTAGTGCACAGGATAAATATGGTACCTCACTACCATCTCCACAAAACATTCCTGGAACTGGAGCATCATCTAAAGATAGAAAGAAGAAAGGTAGAAAGAAGACTAAAAGGACCAAAGATCCCCACTTGCATCCAGGGAGTGGATCAGTTGCTCAAAAACCATCTGCTGGGCATTCTGTTCATTGCCTCAGGACATGCATGGCAGTTGAAGAGGTCCGATATTAAAGAAAGATCCAGAGGCCCAGTTGTGAGTGAACTACAGTGGATCAGAATCCTACTCTGGCGTTAGAAATACCTGGTGCTTGGCAGCCTGTCATGATAAACTAGGGCTGGATAAGAAAACAGTTGTAACTCTCCTAACTCCAAAACCTAATTGAATATAGTAATTTTCTTACTTCTGGAGGACTGGAACAAAGTATAGAAGTTGCCTGTGAAAGGCATAGGGAGGTGGTTGCATGTTGCTAGTTTGCCCAGGTGAGAGCTTTTTTCGCCAGGTGTTAGACCTGTCATTCTTAGAGTAGTCTTTCCCAAAACCTTTTGCCTTTTACCTCCTGTTTTGCTTATTCTTATTGTTGGCCTTAGGATTCTAAGCACTTTACTACTGCTAACCAATGCTAAAGTGCATGTGTGTATCCCCTAACACAGGGTGACATTGACAGTTAGCCTAAGACTCCTGGGAATCAGACAGCAAGGGTTGCCTCAAGAAATCCCCCTGGCAAGGCACCTGGGCCAAGACAAGACCTTTGCAAGGCTTTTCCCCTATTATTTTTCCCTGGGATCAAGAATTGCTGAAATGCATTCTGTGGGACCTATGTGACCTGACAGCTCAGTTAGAATACAGGGCGGAGGCTTAAAGCCCCCCTTAACCCATTGCCTGTCGTTGGCACACCCTTAGGGCATATGGATCCCCAGACTACTTCTGGCAACAGGTTTATCTTGGTTCAGGTGGATCATACCACTAGGTATCCAGAGGCAATCCCTCTAAGAATCATGACTGCGCCTGCAGTGGCAAAGGCCCTGAAGGGTACTTTTACCCAAGTGGGTTTCACCAAGGAAGTTGTGTCTGACAGGGTCACAAACGTCATGTTTGCTTATATACAGTTAACTAGAAGGAATGTGGGTTAACTTACAAGTTCTCCACCCCATCCAAAAACCAATGGACCTGTTGAGAGGTTAAACAAGACCCTGAAGGGCTTGATCAGAGGCCTGCCACAGGCCCTGAGGAAAAAGTGGGCTACTCTCTTATCATGCCTGTTATTTGCTGACAGAGTGTGGAAATATGGATTTTTATGATCAGTTATGTCCCCTATCTTGGACCCCAACGGTTTCATGTATAAGTCACAAGTACATGTATGTTCCCTCCAGTTCCAGTTATGAAGACGCAAACACATGTGCGTCCACCGTCAACATGTCCTCTTTCAAATCCGCCATGAATGGGCCGGATATTCCATTCCTAAGTATGAAAGGCCACCGGCTTTATATGGCTCATTTACTACATTTTACAGTCCAGGCGAGTAGGCCCTGATTCTGTCATCAAGCTTTTCCCTGCCTTCTGCCTCTGAAAGCTCCAGTCTGAGCTCGCATCTGTATCCATGAACTTTGTCCTACTCCCTGCACGGCTAACGGTGCCTGACTCAATCTGTCTGCCTGCCAACAAACTGTATTTCACCTTCAAGTTATCTGCTCCGCTCCTCGACCAATGCATTCCTGTCTAGTAGTTTAAATAAACATTCTTCCAGCTACCGAACAAGAGGCCTGGCCTCACTGTCTTTATGCAAGTAATTCATAGCCCTGTTACTATGGAAGATTTCTGCTCCTTCGCATCTCATGTAGACACTTAGACGCTTGTACACACACTCACAGGCAGTATAGAATAGATTTCGTCCGAGAAACCTTCCCTTTTGGATAACACAGTTCTTTAAACATAGGATACTAGATATGATTTAGGATTAGGTTGACCTGACCCTCCAGACTTTTGTCTCCGCATATAGAGCTAAATGCCAAGTTTTCTTCACCCCCTAGTTGCACGTCAATCATACGTCATGCGGCTGCGCGCGCATTTCTGTCAAGTATTTCTGCTGACATTGCGAAATTCTTTCACAGATCCACCCATTTTATGACATCATACCTAATGACGTTTTTAGTTACGCCTAGTAACACCTATTTTAGTTATGCATGTATGTCTTTATCTCTGTTATCAACTGTTACGCCTCCTGCATCTGTTTCAATGTAATGCCTCTTCTATAAAAACGATTACCTGTCAATAATGTATTGCTCTTCACTTCCTGAACCTCCGTGGTGATGGAATATGGAGACCACAATTCGAATTGGTCTTGAAATAAAGCCCGTTCAGAACCTCTAATACCACGGATTCTGCCTCTTATTTTTCTGAGCTATTTTTATTAATTCTCCGCATCAAATTAAGTACCGGTAATTAAATTATTTACCACATAAATTGGCGCCCGAATAGGGACACTTTCTCATCTCACGCGCCGGAGGTGCGTCGCAGGTCCGGTCTCCTGCCATAGCTGGACGGACAACAACGCGTACCCGCAGGATTTCCTGTATCTCCCTCCGGCCAAGCGGGGGCGACTGAGGCTGCGATCAACACCCAGACGAGGCGGTGAGAAGTGCGAAGTATCCCGACCAGAGCCTAGCTGAGAGAGCAAGATCCGAGGTATACCGAGGCCCACCAGGTTCCGAAGTTCCAAAGTTCCGAAGTTCCAAAGTTCCAAAGTTCCGAAGTTCCGAGTCGAGTCCAGTCCGGTCCATGGCGGTCCAGTTCAGTTCCGAGGCCTTCCGTTCCGAGCTACCCGGTGAGTACCATTGCCGGGGAGGCGTTCTGACGTGCACATAGGTTGTGCCGGTCAAGACGGGTTTGGGTACACAAATCCGGTCTGCACTGTTTCAGCAGTGTATCTGTACTGTTTTAGCAGTATATCTAGTATGTCTAGTATATAATTCAGAATATTCAGACTCACCCAGTTAGTGTCAAGTATTATGCTAAGTGACGAATTCCCTAATGGCCATCATTGTTGTTCGTTAAATGTTAAATGTTAAAATGTTAAATGTTTTAAATACGTTCTGCATATTGTGGTGTGAATGATTGTTCATTATTGTATTTATTGTATTAAGTGTGTTCAAGTAATAAGGTCTCAACATGCCACTCTTTTCGAAATTACGACAGATCAAAACTAGAAAAGGGGTACTCGAAGAAGCTGTTCCCATTCCTCCTAGGGACACTCCAGGGTACTTCATGTATCATAAACATGGCCTAGACGCCGTATTATTTCTTGACTTATGGGTAGACTACACCAAGGAATTACCAGAAAGTCAGAGGTGGCCCGTAGCTGGGACCTGGGATACAGATTGTATCATGAGAGTAGAAGAAGAATTATGGAAAAAGAAAGCCAGACAGTCACAGAAGGATGCCATTGAATTATGGCGTAAAGAATCATATAGACGTACAGAAAAAGCGCTCAGACAGGAAGAGAAAAGTAAGGAAAATTCAAATAAAGTCCGAGAAAATCTATTAATTAAAGAAGGTACCCGAGTAGAATCAGAACAAGTAGACAGACAAAGAAACGCCCTTATGAATGGTATGTACCCACTTCTGGCCGAAGGGTTGCCTAAGGCTACTCCGGAAATACCAAAAGACTTGCCACGTCCATTGTTTCCGATAAAAGCACATCCCAAAGGGCATCCCAGAACCGCAGAAGACGTTTTCCTTTCCTCTTATTTAGATGACGCAGCTCCCGAGTATGCTAATACCGCACCACATAGACCGCTTGCCGATGGTGCTCAACGACAAGATCCTCCGTCTGTACCTCCACAACAACAAACTCTGGCACACGTTCCGACAAGTACTTCTGTTTCTACAGCTTTTCCTGCAACTACGGTTGCTGTCTCACATTCAACAAATCCTTTCACGTCCAGCACCCCAGACGGTGCTGCAGGAGGTACGACAGACATTTTTTCTACGCCACCCAGAGGAAATAAATTTTCCCTCAGGGAATTAGCACACCAACGTACGCCCAAACTAGCAACTCCCGACATGCTTAAGGAACTTCTAGTAGATTGTGGATATGATCCTGTGCCCGGTAAACGAGACGAAATGATGCTGTCATCATTACGTATCCGACGAGCTGCTATATATTTAATGAAGCTACCAGGGATGATTACACATTTAGAAAATATATATCACTTTGTCCAGTCAGGGCGAGGTCCTGAAAGTATTAGCAGAGCCATGGAGTACCAGAAAGCGGAGGTACAGGGGCAACTGTTACGTTTCCTCATAAACTGTGTAATCAGAAATCAAGACCGGCCTGGGGTAAACCCGGAAGAAATGCGACAACTTGTCACATGGAGTCAGAATATATCAGAAGGGAGACATGATAGACAGTCATGTATAGTAGCTATGTATCGAAAGATCCGCAAAGAAATAGAACGAATACACGAAGAAAGATTAACAGTAGACGAGCCTGAACAAGACAGAGAAGAGGCGGAAGAATTAGAACTGCCCACAGGTCAGTTAGAAACAATGGCTTATGTAAGCAGAGGAAGATCTTGTAATAATACTAGATGCCTTAATGATCCGATACGTCCGACACGTCCAGATAATAACAGAAATTACCAAACCCCTATAATTAATATAAGATCTCCCGAACACTTATTCCAAGCCGCTGACAACTTACTTCAAGAACGAAGGGGACATCATATACTTGATTCATTGGACGAACAAGAATTAGCTAGATCAGCAGTATTATGGGCTGACAGTCCCAGGAAATATAGTGATGATGCACTAGTACACACGTTTTTGAACCTTACCCCAGACGAACAGCGTTTAGCTGGTATCTACATGATTCAACATCTCCTTATATTATATAAAGGCCAACACTCCGATCCTGGTCCTCTACCTGATATATTGACTGAATTACTCGCAAATAAATGGAGAGGTTCAAGTACTGATTTGATTAGAGAAATACTAGAATCCAGAAACCAGTACATTCTTTTTGTATGTCCAGAACATGTCTCACTGCCCATCAAGGAAAGAACGACGTATCATATGGATAGACAGAATCCCTTACGCGAAGTACACCCAATAAAGGGCGATGACAATCAATTTAAACGTGTATTTGTATACACACCCATATCTAAAATAGAATTATTAGAAATGAAGAAAGTGGTACCCAGTCATGACAAGGATCCAGCGGGATTCCACCGTGAAATTAAAGATATGTTGCTCATGGGAGAATATACCTATCCCGACATTATGAAAATATTAAAGGTATTAATGCCTGCGGGCATTTACGAAAAACTCAAAGAAAAAGATTGGGAGGTGGGAGACCAAAAGATAGATTGGACAGCATTGGAAACCGAAGAAACAGCCCGAGGTCCAGGTTCAGGACTTGGGAACAAAACTAAATTGCTACCCGGTTTATTAGTGCAGGTATTGCCACGTTTATTAACTACGAAAAAGGAAGACTGGGGTGCAATCTCAGCCTGTAAACAAAAGCAAGATGAAGACACTAGTGATTTCTATGCCCGATTCGAAAAATGTTTTGGTATAAATAGTGGCATAAAGACAAGCAGCGAATCATACCCACATCTGTTTGTGACAAAATTAGTTGAAAATTCCCTGCCCCAAGTTAAGAATAGAGTATTGAAATTCGAGAGTACCTGGCAAGGTAACACCCCGTCACAAATGTTACAAATGTTACAATATCATCATAATAGAATTAGAGAGGAACAAGAACATGAACAAAGACGCATGAAAGACACAAAAATGAAAATGCTAGTTGCCCAGTCAGTTCCAGCTGATGGTCATAAAAAGGGTATGACACAGTCCAGTGATTCAGTAGGTCCTGCGAAGGGGACATGTAACTATTGTAAACAGCCAGGTCATTATATACACGATTGTCCAGTCTTAAAACATAATATCGCCACAGGTAAAACACAGGAAAGACCACGGCCACCTAGACAGGATCAGAACCAACAAGGAGTCCCTCAGCATGCACAGTCCATGCCAGCTCCACAACAGTCCATGCCAGCTCTACCACCGCAGCCTATTGCTACCACACAAGAAACGACACGACAGATGTACCAGTATGCACAATATGACTATCCTAATTATCAACGATACGCATGAAACAGCCTAGAGAGGGAAGTTGGCTTACCCCTTATCGAGGTCCCTGTAGATCAAGAAGGACCTTATGTACATAGTGAACTATTAGGTCAAGATAGAAAATTTTTACTTGATACAGGGGCAAGCAGAACAACAATAAAACGTAGTGAAGTTCCAGGGGCACCCCTCTCAGGCTCACAGAATATTTCCCTTGGTTTTTCAGGAAAACCTATCATTAATGAAGTATCACAACCTCTTCCACTTACGATTGGTCCGTTGACACGAACTACAGATTTACTACTTACTAAATCATGTCCAGAGAACTTGTTAGGTATAAAAACATTGAAAGCTCTAGGAGCTGTAATATGTTGTTCTCCGGAAGGAGTAAGATTATTTTTACGTGATTTCAAAGGGCACTATGTGTCCCGAGACATGGATCTCAGACTGCAGAATTTACCTACGCACTTATGGGCACAAGGATCCACTGATGTTGGTTGCATGAACATTACACCATATCGAGTCACATTAAAGACAGGAGTGGTACTACCACGAATGCGACAATACAAGTTACCTCCAGATGCTGTAGTGGCTTTACTGCAAATCATTGACGAGCTTATTGCCCAAGGAGTGGTTGTGGAAACCGACTCCAATGTATGTAACTCCCCGATAATACCGATTCTTAAAAGAACTGATCCAAAGGCTCCGCCAGTGTATCGATTAGTTATTGATCTGCGCGAATTAAATAAATGCATTGTACCACAATACCCCGTGGTCCCCGACATCTCTTCATTACTGACAGCAATTGATTCCGAAGCAACATTCTTTACTGTAATCGATCTCAAGAATGCCTTTTTCAGCGTCCCAATAGATCCGGAAAGCCAATACTTGTTCGGATTTAGTTTAAATGGACGAAGCTTTAAATTCACACGCGCACCTCAAGGATTCACAGAAAGCCCCAGCATCTATAGCCAAGCACTAAAACGAGAACTTGACAGTATCGACATGCCAGTTAACACTGCATTGCTTCAATATGTCGATGATCTACTGATCACCGCTCGAAGCGAACCTGAATGTGAAAAAGCATCACTGACGGTTTTACGATTTCTGTCTGAAAAGGGGCACAAGGTGTCCCCTTCTAAGCTGCAATTCTGTGTCCAGCGAGTTGTTTACCTTGGTCACTCGCTGTCCAAGGAGGGGAGACAGCTTACACCTGACCGCATCCAGTTAATTGCTAACATGCCAATACCCAAGACACAGAAGGAGGTGCGGGCTTTTATAGGCCTCACTTCATACTGTAGGCAGTGGATCCCTCAATATGCATTTCTAGCAAAACCACTCATTCAGTTAACAACACAGGAGGCGGCCACATCGACTGTCCTCCCTTGGACTCAGGAACATACACAAGCCTTTGAAAACTTAAAGAAAGCTTTATGTCAAGCACCTGTTTTAGCAACACCATGTTATAGTAAACATTTTACACTCTTTGTTACAGAACGCGAAGGTACGGCTTTATCAGTACTCACACAGGAACAAGCAGGATCACATAAACCATGTGCCTATTTCTCTAGTACATTAGATCCCGTAGCTCAAGCTCTTCCTGCGTGCCTGAAATCAGTGGCAGCAACAGCTTTAGCAATCAGACAAAGCGATGCCATAGTATTAGGACATCCATTGACAGTACAAGTACCACATGCAGTAGAGGTTCTTTTGAACCGAACACAAACACAACACTTGACTATAGCGAGACTTACCGGTTATGAATTAACATTGTTTCAGCCACACATAGAAATCAGACGTTGTAATACATTAAATCCAGCCACACTTTTGCCAGTAAACGGAACAGACCCGCTAGTACATGATTGTATTGAAGCTATTACTATCACGACGAAACCCAGACAAGACTTGACAGACGTCCCATTGTCAGATCCAGACCTGACGTTGTATGTAGATGGTTCATGCATGAGAACAAGTACAGGAGAGTTAGTGGCCGCGTATGCAGTCACAACAGATATTGAAGTCATTGAAACAAATTGCATAAATACTTTGTCGGCTCAAGCAGCAGAGCTCATTGCTCTGACACAAGCCTGTATTCAAGCCACAAATAAGAAAGTCAACATATACACAGATTCACGTTATGCATTCGGAGTTGTTCATGACTTCGGCGTGCTGTGGCGAGAGAGAGGTTATTTAACTTCTCACGGTGCCCACATTCAGCACGGACCTCTCATTCATGCCTTATTAGATGCAATTCATCTACCCACTGCAATATCGATTATGAAATGTAAAGCTCATACGAAAGTTACTGATATCATCTCTCAAGGCAATGATCTAGCTGACAGAACAGCTAAAAAGACTGCTCAAACTCACGCAACTGACGTGACAAAGACAATAGTTCCGACACCAACACATTGCATGACAGTTAAGGATCCCGCTCTTGACGTAATTGACATACAGACACATGCTACACCAGATGAAATAAAGAAATGGACTGAATTAGGAGGGATCCAAACGGATCAAGGATGGATGACGAAGGAAAAATCTATATGGTTTCTTCCTGACTCTATGGTCCAAGTTATCATAAATACAATACATAGTCCAGCGCACCTAGGAGAGAAAGCTATGCTAGACAGCATTCAACACATTTGGTTCAACAAACATTTACGAGCAGCAGCTAAACAGAAAGTCCGTACCTGTATGATATGTTGTCAGTTCAATCCGGGTAAAAGCATTCCCGTAGAACAGGGTGGATTCCAGCCTCCTGATCACCCTTTTGAAGTCCTCCAGATGGATTATATCCAGATGGAACGATGTCGAGGATTCAAATATGTTCTCGTAGTTGTCTGTGCTCTTTCTCGTTGGACCGAAGCCTACCCGGTTTCAGATTACACTGCCCCGACTACTGCCAAACAGCTAGTTCGAGAATTCTTCCCACGGTATGGTTTACCACGTGTTGTCTATTCAGATAACGGCCAGCCGTTCTCATCCGAACTGATGAAACATGTTTCACTTTTGCTAGGATATCAATGGAAGTTTCATTGTGTCTGACACCCCGAGGCAGCAGGTCTCGTGGAACGACATAATCAAACTTTGAAAATCAGATTGTCCAAAATATGTAGAGAGAAAGGTGTCGATTGGGTAGTAGCTTTACCAGTTGCACTCTTTTACATGAGAATGGTAGCGCACTCTCGAACAGGGCTATCCCCTTATGAGGTGATCTTTGGCAGACCACCAAATATGTGGGGGACGCCTATACCCCGTAAAATAACTGATGTTGACTGTAATATGCTGACAGATTACCTGGCTTCCTTGATGTCTGCACTACAATCTTGTCGTTCACAGGTAGCTGCAGCCTTTCCCGATAACACTGAGGTGAAACCCCATGACGTAGTTCCGGGGGACCTAGTATTCGTGAGAAACTTTGATCGGAAGACTCAGCTGGATCCTAGGTGGAAGTCGCCGCAACTGGTACTGCTTACCACAAGGACAGCCATGAAGATCGAAGGCCGGAAAGGCTGGTTGCATTCAAGTCATATCAAGAAATTTCATGGACTACCATCGGATGTAAATGTCACACCTCGTGTGTCTTCACCTATTGACTCAAAGCTTCCTTTGGTTGAACCGAATGATAAAGACATCTACAAATTAAAATTGCGGTCTAGCCAGTCAGACAATTTGATTGTTTAAGTCCTCTCCAAGGTGAATCGGTTGAATTTGTCTCTGACATGTATCCCCTAGACCTGAATAGAGAAAAATATCGACAGATGCAGTTGAAAAGGCATGCCTATTGTAAATCACTGCGTAGTCATTGCACAGTGACATTATTGATTTTGTTTTTATTAAGTCTTCTGATCATTTCTGCAAGTGTACTGTTGCACATATATTACCCTATTTCTAAGCATGTTTACAATGTTACTGTTGAACATTCCTTTAGTGAATTACCCCCACATGAGTTGTCCTATAGATTTGCGCTGCGCAATAACACTTTCATTAGTATGTTACATCATTCCCATCAGACTAGCAATGCTACCAATTGTTGGATATGTGGCCGACTTCCTCCCTATCAGAATTTTAAGGGAGTTCTGCCTCTCTTTCCATATCCGTTCACACACAATGGCTCCTGTGGAGCATGGTTTAGTTTATTTAATTCCTTAGATTCAAACTCAATAGTTTATCAAGATAATTGGGTATGGGGAAACCTGAACCTAGTTTTACTCAAAGTCTGCTACCCTAACAAGGAGGGACTTCCCAAAAGAACAGGAACAGATCTAGAAAATGAAGTATATGGATTAGGTAATTTTACGCTCAATCTCATGATCCTGAATGTTGAATCCGAAGCTGCACCAATTCTGCCTGCTATGTCAGTATTTCCAGTTAAAGGTGAATTATGTGTAAGAAAGAATGGTTCCATACATATGGGCCATAGTAAATGCACCACTATGATAGAATTTAATGATCAAGGTAAATCTATATTTAGAGCTTCCCGCCATTCCTACTTCGTATGTGGTCAGACTGCATATACACGTCTGCCTTTAGATTGGGATGGTACCTGTTATATCGCATTCCTTTTGCCACCTGTTTTTCTAGCTCCTTCTGATTACCACATAAATACTCATTTAGTACACAATAGAGAACGGAGAGATCTCCCAATTGTCGATTACACTGAGACGGCATGGGAAAAGTATACAGATTTCAATAAAGGTCTCTTTCCCTATATAGGTACAGTGTCCAATAGTAAGCTGATACGTAGATTAACTAGGACTCTTGAAGCAGTAGTAAATGAAACTATTTCCGCCTTAGGCAACCTGACAGAGGAGCAGTCTGCGATGCGGATTGTTGTTCTTCAAAATCGTCTTGTCCTAAACGTCATCCTGGCCGATAGGGGCGGAGCTTGTAGGGTCATCGGATCAAGTTGCTGCGTATTCATCCCAGAAAATTCGCCATCTGTATATAAAGCTATAACTCGCCTTCATAAGATTGTAAGCCAGATACACCAGAATCCAGGCACCTGGACTTGGTCCAGTTGGTTTTGGAGCGTGTTGTCAGCCTGGGGATGGAGGATCCTATCCTTCCTAGGTATTGGCTTTCTCATACTATTCAGTTGCTGCTTATGCCTACAATGTGGACCAGCGATTTGTGGTCTGTGCGCCACATCGTGTATTCCACCACCAAGTTTTCATTCAAGATCCCGGAAGAAGAAAGAAGAACAAATGATGCTATATGAACAGATCGATGGATTGATGAAGATTGATATCTCCTGAGGGTCAGTAGGGGACAAGGAGGGAATGTGGAAATATGGATTTTTATGATCAGTTATGTCCCCTATCTTGGACCCCAACGGTTTCATGTATAAGTCACAAGTACATGTATGTTCCCTCCAGTTCCAGTTATGAAGACGCAAACACATGTGCGTCCACCGTCAACATGTCCTCTTTCAAATCCGCCATGAATGGGCCGGATATTCCATTCCTAAGTATGAAAGGCCACCGGCTTTATATGGCTCATTTACTACATTTTACAGTCCAGGCGAGTAGGCCCTGATTCTGTCATCAAGCTTTTCCCTGCCTTCTGCCTCTGAAAGCTCCAGTCTGAGCTCGCATCTGTATCCATGAACTTTGTCCTACTCCCTGCACGGCTAACGGTGCCTGACTCAATCTGTCTGCCTGCCAACAAACTGTATTTCACCTTCAAGTTATCTGCTCCGCTCCTCGACCAATGCATTCCTGTCTAGTAGTTTAAATAAACATTCTTCCAGCTACCGAACAAGAGGCCTGGCCTCACTGTCTTTATGCAAGTAATTCATAGCCCTGTTACTATGGAAGATTTCTGCTCCTTCGCATCTCATGTAGACACTTAGACGCTTGTACACACACTCACAGGCAGTATAGAATAGATTTCGTCCGAGAAACCTTCCCTTTTGGATAACACAGTTCTTTAAACATAGGATACTAGATATGATTTAGGATTAGGTTGACCTGACCCTCCAGACTTTTGTCTCCGCATATAGAGCTAAATGCCAAGTTTTCTTCACCCCCTAGTTGCACGTCAATCATACGTCATGCGGCTGCGCGCGCATTTCTGTCAAGTATTTCTGCTGACATTGCGAAATTCTTTCACAGATCCACCCATTTTATGACATCATACCTAATGACGTTTTTAGTTACGCCTAGTAACGCCTATTTTAGTTATGCATGTATGTCTTTATCTCTGTTATCAACTGTTACGCCTCCTGCATCTGTTTCAATGTAATGCCTCTTCTATAAAAACGATTACCTGTCAATAATGTATTGCTCTTCACTTCCTGAACCTCCGTGGTGATGGAATATGGAGACCACAATTCGAATTGGTCTTGAAATAAAGCCCGTTCAGAACCTCTAATACCACGGATTCTGCCTCTTATTTTTCTGAGCTATTTTTATTAATTCTCCGCATCAAATTAAGTACCGGTAATTAAGGAGTGGGTTTCAGACCATTGGAGCTGTTGCATGGGCACCACATCAGTAGCCCTGGTCCAGTCCAGTGGTTCTGATACCAAAGGCTGCTGCACCAGGCACCACACCTGTACTGAGGTTGTATGTGGATTACAAATGGCTAAATTCAGTGACTAAGACAGATGCTCACCCCATCTCTCAGGCTGATGAGCCGATTGACAGGTTAGGGGCTGCCCAGTATCTCAATACCTTTGATCTTTCACCAGGGTACTGGCAGATCACCCCAACAGAAGGAGCAAAGGAGAGGTTAGCCTTTCCCACCCCAGAGGGCCACTATCAGTTGAGGGTGATGCCCTTTGGATTAAATAATGCTCCTATCACCTTCCAGAGGCTGGTAAACCCAGTCCTTGCTGGTATGGAGGCGTTCTGTGCTGCCTATCTGGATAACATAGCTGTCTTCAGTAGTAGCTGGAAGGACCACCTTCTTCACCTCCAAGAAGTGCTTCAGGCTCTGCAACAGGCAGGCCTAGCTTACAAGACAAATAAGTTAAGTAAGTGTAAGT
Source organism: Triturus cristatus (assembly GCF_964204655.1). Lineage (NCBI taxonomy): Eukaryota > Metazoa > Chordata > Amphibia > Caudata > Salamandridae > Triturus > Triturus cristatus. The sequence goes on from NC_140588.1 coordinate 117,112,901, forward strand.
ATAAGATAGGTCTGAGGTGTACTTAGGACACCGGGAGGGCAGGGGAAAGGCGCAACCCCTTCATACCAAGATGGAAAGCATCACAGCCTTGCTGCCCCCCAAAACCCAGACTGAGAGAGCATTCTCAGACCTTCCTGGGTACTATAAGAGGTTTGTCATGGGATATTGCAATATTGTTGTCTTGACTTAGTTGACTTCGAAGAAGCAGACTAGAAATGTGATTTTGATAGAGGCTTACTGTGGCCTGGGTACTGAAATAATTGAGATGATATCTGTTTTGAACTCACTTCCTGATTCAGACTGACCACACACCCCTCAGGTGGCTCATGCAAATATGGGGAAAGAACCCAAGAGGCTTGAGGTGGTCCATTTCCCTAGAGGGTCTGGACTTCAGGGTGGAACACAGACCTGGGGCCCACCATGCTAATGATGATGGTCTATCTAGATGTTTCCACCTTAGTGATGTGAACTCCCTAGAGGTTTGGGTGATCTCCCCACTTTTAGCTGGGTGGGACATGTGTCAGACCTGTTATTCTTAGGGTGGTCTTTCTCCAGACCTTTTGCCTTTTACCTTCTGTCTTGCTTATTCTTTTGTTGGCCTTAGGGCTCTGTGCACTTTTCCACTGTTAACCAGTGCTAAAGTACATGTGGTTATCCCCTAACACATGGTGACATTTACAGTGAGCCTAAGGCTCCTGGGCTTGGGACAGCATGGGGTTTTTTCAATAAATTCCCCAGACATTTTACCTTTTACTTCATGAGATTTGTGATTTGGACAGTGGCCTTTACTGTGGCCTGGGCACTGAAGAAATGGAGGCTATACCTGTTCAGAACTCCCTTCCTGATTCAGACTGACCACAGACCCCTCAGGTGGCTCATGCAAATTAGGGGAGAGAACCCAAAAATGTTGAGGTGGTCCATTTCCTTACAAGGTCTGGACTTCAGGGTGGAACACAGACCTGGGGAAGACCATGCTAATGATGATGGTCTATCTAGGTTTTTCCACTTTAGTGATCCAAACTTCCTAGTGGCTGAGTAGATCTCTCCACTTTCAGCTGGGTGGGACATGTGCTAGACCTGTCATCCTAAGGGTGGTCTTTCCCAAGAACATTTTGCCTTTTACTTCCTGTTTTTGTGATTCTTTTTGTTGGCTGAGCACTTTACCACTGCTAACCAGTGCTAAAGTACACATACTTCTCCCCTAAAACAAGTTGCCATTGCTGTCTGGTGGCTCAGTGGACTAATGCATCAACTGCACCGATCTGTGTTTAACCTCATGGTCACAGTTTCAAATCCCGGCATGTCCACTCAGCCTTTCATCCATCTGAGGTCGATAACATTAGTACCATTGATTTGGGTAACAATAAACATCTGTTATTCAGCTCCATGATGCCTATGGGTGAATGTGCACTTTACAAATGTGCATTTATGTTTAACTGATTGGCATATGTGATTTACCAGTAAGTCCCTTTTATAGTGGTATAACATATACCCAGGGCATGTAAGTCAAATTTTACTAGTGGCTCTGCAGCACTGATTATGCCACCTGCATGTGTTGCCTTTCAAACCTGTCTCAGGCCTGCCATTGCAGGGCCTATGCGTGCAGCTTTGCTGCCACTTCAACTTGGCATTTAAAACTACTTGCCAAGCCTCAAGCTCCCCTTTTGTTGCATATAAGGCCCCCCTAAGCTAAGCCCTAATTAGCCATAAGGGCAGGATGTCATTTAAGTAAAATGTAAATAATGTGTGTTTTATCTTTACTGGTCCTAGTAGTGACAAACCCCCAAATTAATTTTTCACTTCTGTGAGGCCTAGCCCTCTCATAGGCTAACTTTGTGAATTCCTTAATACACTTTTAGGCTGTAGTACCTGATCAGAAAGGAGTAGCTTTTTCATGTTTCATACCTCTGGAATGGTAATGATAAATCCTTCTAAATGGTGAAGTTGGATTTAACATTACTGTTTTAGAAACGCCACTTTTAGACACGTACACCATGTCCAAAGGGGTATCCCTGCGCAACGTAGATCATTATGGAGGACTAAAAAAGTAATTTTCAGTGAAAAAGAAAAACTATTTCATCAAGTCCATATTAGACAGCTTGGACCTCCATACTGTACACCAAGAGCGTATGTTGTTAATTCATCGTTCTGGCTCCCCAAATGTAGGACTGCTTGTACATTGAATTTCGTATGTTTTTTCTTTTTTTCAGTTATGCTTTAAGATTTGTTTGTCACAATGAACACAAAGTGTTTGCAAAATTTGCACATTTTAAAATAGAAAGTTGATATCTCTCTCTTGTTTGAAAAGATAATGAAGTTTAAAAAAAAGTGATATGAGCATTTGCAAAAAAATAAACAGGGGTCATGTTTATTGAGTATGAAGGATCCTCAAAAACAAGTAAAAATTTTAAAATCACGCAGCCACCTATTGTTGTTTCATGTTTAGAATTATAGAGGTTCAAGGTGGTTGTTGTAAAGGGCCCAACCCCCCTATGTTGATACAACTTTTGGAAAGTGGACATTGCTCAGCATGTACTGTTCCCTGTGCCTGACAGCCTATTAGAGATAGCTCCAGTACACGTCCGGGGTGGGGGACTGCTACATTTTGTGGATTCTCTCTAGACAGCCACAACACAGGAGGGATAAGTGTGTATGAATACCCATCTACATACATCTGCATTCTGATGGCCCTGCCTCAGCAATATAGAAGGGAGAGGCCAACACTTCACTTCGCTTGAATAGTCAGTGTCCTGTCCCAACACAAAGGACTAATTACCCCCCCATAGATAACTTGGCAGACAGGACTGGGTTGAAAGGGATTCTTTTGCACTTCAGAGAACTCCTTTGAAGTCACCCCCACATCAAACCCACTTTTGCGTAAGCACTGGGTCTCTTCCCTAAAAATCAGACACTACTGGACTTGTAACTGAAGCTCTTCCAGAAGTGCTACTGTGCTGCTTAAAGGACTTAACTGAACTGCTGATCTGGAAGGCCTGCTTTTCTTTTTGTTGCCCTGCTGCCTGCTGCTCTCTGTCTCTGCTGAAGGAGATCTGAACTCTGCCTTCATTCCAAGTGATTTTAAAGGGATTATTTGAGACTCTGGAATATCAAAGGCTCTACCCCTGTTCCTGTGCCTGAAAGTAGCCCAGATACTTGCAACACAGATTTCAACGCATTCCCTCTCTGCGTGTAGCAAAACATGCGCATAACAGGCGCATAAACCCAGTTGTGGCAGAAACATTGATCGGACAGCGTATCGCCACGTTTGCAGCTTTGTGAGATTGACGCATCCCTTTGACCATTTGGCAAAATCTGGTGCATCGCTAGACACCTCTCAACTCCGGCACCCATCTTCAAAACTGATGCATTGCCTTCACTGAGTAGAGAAGATCAACGCGTTCTACACCTGTGGGCCTCGACATCGACACATCTTGCTGTTTGCAAACAGGAAAGGCACTTTGTTCACTAGAGCCGCATGGGTCTTGTAGCTAGCCAGTGCTGTACTGCGGTTGACCTGCATTTTGACTTTGTCCTGCATTTTGACTTTGTCCTGGTCCAGTATAGCCTAAGGTAATAGTTTTAGTGCTACTTGCTTCTAAACACTTTACTCCATGTATTCCTTTAAAATTCAATACCTCAACTTTCATACATTGGGTATTTGCTGTTTTGGTCTTGTTTTGTTCAGAATATAATAATCTATTTTTATAAACCTGTTTGTAGTCTTTTTGTGGTGTACTCATTGTGTTAATGTTTGTGTTGCACAAATACTTTACACATTACCTCTTTAGAAAGGCCTGACTGCTCTGTGCCAAGTTATCAGAGGGTAAGCACAGGTTATCTTTTAGTGTGTATCTAGCTTACCCTGACTAGAGTGGTGGTTCCTCCCTGCCCTGGGTGCATACCTCAGCCAACCAGGAATCCCATTTCTAGCACCAGGTATTTGAGGCAACTGATGAAATACCGAAAAGAAGTACTCATCCCTGTGGTGTCATGTTATTGTCCATTGCAAACTTTTGCTCCACAAGAAAATGACAAAGTTTGGATTTAGAACTTAGGCTTGGGGTGAATCAGAGAATCCCTCTGAGTGGCAAAGTCATTTTGATGTTCATGAACTTTGATTGAGACACTCAGAGTTTTTGGTGCCAAAAATAAACCTCAGAAGGAGCTCAACAATGATCTATTTATCCTTGAGAGGCCTTGACTGTCTTCTTCATCCTGCCTTGCCCAAATTAAGGATTATAAGAACAAGAAATGTAATAATGTCCATAGGCAAAATCTTCTCTGACCAGTATGACCGTATAGGCTTTCACTTCCCCACCTCATCTTAACTGGCAAGAAGTCATGTATAAGTCTTGGTATCCAGTAAACATTGACTTTCGTTGGTGCTGTGCTGTGCCTTTCCCTAGTGATAATTGATGTATACTTTAAAAAGCCATACTTATATTTCCACTAACCAATTTCCAACCATGTTCTTATCATTTTACCTTTTCAATTTTGCTTCATTTTTTCTAAAATTTTTGGGGAGTTTTCTTGAATTGGGTTCTAAACTTTACTGTTATTTGACGCTGCTTGTATTAAAAACACATTTCTTTGGGGAATTGCCTAATACATGTGCTGTAGCTCCCAGTGGTGTAGCAGAGTCTCTCATTGAAATGTGTTATAATCTAATCGGATTGTATTATCAGATGCATAACTAGAACTCATAGAGGTACCCCTTCCCAAATTTTAAACCCGATTTCTGTCACTGATCAATGGTAAAAATTCCTGATTTGAAAGCAAAATTCCTGGTTTGAATGTTGCCTGTTTGTGTGAGAGTTCAGCTACAGTGTTTGTAAAGGGTTGTACTGTTCTTCATCCTTCCCTGCCTTGGTGATTTCTTACATTATTGTTTATCCATATAGGGAAAAGGTGAAGAAAGCACAACCATCAATCAGTGACAGTTTTGGTTTTCTCATCAGCAATCAAGAAGAAAACAGAAACAATTCGTCCTGTGCTACACTTTGTGATTTATACATCAGAACTGTAAAAATAGCATTTCGAAATGCACAAACACAGCAAAGAAATATTGATGAATTCACTGTACAAAATTAATTAACCAGAAATAGAGATTGACAAATACCATGCAAATGCCACACACATAGCAATAAAACGTTGTGAACAGTAATAATAAGGGGTCACTTGCGCAAAAGCTACCACCAACGCATACCACGTGGTAACCAGGTGCCTAGCCAAATTACATTGAAAACAGTGACTCTCCTGCTTGGTCAACTTAAAATGTTATTATATTTCATGTATTTGCAAATTGACTGAGTGCATGCACAATTTAGATAATTATTTTATAAAATAGATTCATGATATGTGTAATGGTCAACATTGTATTTGTAGCATAATTAAATAGATGTGAACATGAAGAATTTTACATAGGCTTGCATAAAAGGGAGCATCAAGAGTAGAACAAAATGTCTGTTTGACTAGTCCTGCATCTCTAACTATCACTAACTACAGGCTTTCTTGGATGTTTGTTCATTTGAATAATGTTAACCTGGGCATTGAGATCTAGTATGAGATAATTCACAGATGGTCCCTTTAAGACTGAAAAATAACTTGATGACACTATGTAACATATCTGGAATCCATATTTGTATGGATCCTTCAGATTTTTCACTTTGGTTGTAAATGGAAAGTGTTTTTAATTTTGATTATCTCTTATGAAAGTTCGCTTTTCTGATGTTCATATGGAGATTTACCTTTGGTATAGTATACATAATTTTGTTATTCTTTTATTTGTCGTTCACAAATTTCTAAGCAATCGCAGTTTCAGTTTTTTCCACCTGGGTCTTGATTACTTGGGCATTGTTTATAGGTCTGGTATTACAAAGACCTTTTGATTCAACTAACATTATATATCTAATGTACTTTCATATCAGAGCTTTAGGCCGGCTACCTTCATCAATTGGTCTGTCAGTGTTTCATTCACATTTTAGACTTGTCACACTCAGAGTTTTTGGTGCCCATCAGAGTATACAGCATGGACCACATGGTCAGCCACTGCAAACATTGGCTTACTTCTCTATGAAGTACGGCATTCTGCCCTTGCAGAATTTACACTTATACACAAAAAGTAGCCCTCTTGAACAGTTTTGCAAAAACCCTTCATAATTATTGGGAAAGCAAAAAGCTGGAAGCCTACGACATACCTATTGGACTTGCAATTCCTGTTTTGCAGTGAGTTGGATAGTTGTCAGACATTTTAGAGACTTCAATTCATAGACCTGGTTAACTGATATTTGACCAGTGCAGGAACAAAAATGTATCAGGCCAACAACTTCTTGACAAATTTCACAATAATGAACTCTGGGAAAAAGTCCATTAGTGTATTGTAAAAATACCATCTTCAAATATCAGTTTAACGTACTGAATACACAAATTGACTAAGCATTCATCTATGTATTAATATTGCACGCAGTAACCACTATGCAGGATATATTCCTCTGATTTTAATAATTCCAGCATGCTCTAGTACACGGGTATCCAAAGTCGCTCCTGGAGGGCTGGATCTATGCCAGAATTTGAAGATAACCACATTTAACTAAATGGGGATATGCTTACAATCTGAGATGGATCCGGCCCTCCAGGACTGACTTTGGAGAACCTTTAAGCAGACATAAGATTTATACACAGTGTCAGACTGGCGTACAGGGCAGTCAGGCAGTATCTGATGGGATGGTCTAACAGGTCAGTGTGTGGGCCTGGTTTTTCTGGTGGATTGTTGGCCTGTTTTCTGGTATGGTGGGCCGATGTGTACTTTTGATTTCCCTGATATTAAAACAAACTTTAGCTGAAGCAAGCCCAAATGCAGCCAGTCACTACTGCCTTGCAAAACACATATAATGCGTGTTTTTACAAGTTCAAGATGCCCCGATTTGCAAATATAGGCCCCTTTTTTAGATACGTGATTCACAAGTGAAAGCCAGCTTTTTTTTTGTGCCCGGCTTATTTTCTAGTCTGACCCAGTTTATACATGACTATTTACATTGCCATTTCTAGCCATTTTTTCTTTTTCCACAAGAAACGCATTGAGAACCTGGCAGCAAAAGAACACCAGAGCCCTCAAGACTGTGATGCTCTGTGTGCCGCCATTAGAAGTTCATGTGTTCAATGACACTTCAAAGCATAAAATGTTTCTATCAAACCTTTCATTTCTTTGAGTACAATTCAATATCGTCTGTTGGCTACTGTAATTCAATAGAAACAATAAAGTGTGCTTTCAGAAAATCAACAGTAGAGCTTTACAATACTGAGTGAAGAGGTGGTACTGTTTCTAAAACACATGTGGGTATATTTTCATTGTAGTTTTCTCTGTAAACGCCTCACATGTCCATGCACACATGCAAACATACATAAACCACCACATACACAAACAAAGATATCGCAGTTTCTGCCTCGCAGATTACATTTTGCAATGACTTTACATGGGGAAACTGATCTCCTAAAAGTCAGGAGGACTCTTAAAGGTGATCTTAATTTACTACAGCATTTTAACCCCTTGTATCCTTTGTTATGCTACAGCTGTGCAAAGTGTGATATGCTGTTTTTTACCATTGTTGAACGAGGGCAGGTACATCATGCCCCACAAGACTCACGCTCAACAGTAGTGATAAATAGTATGTTATATTTTCTTTTGCATATATACAATATATTGAGATGGTTTTTGAGTAACCTTCAATACTTTTGTTTGTTTTTACATGATAAAGTTCATATTTGTAAACCAAACAATGGAGGCTATCAGCTCACTCACTTCCTGGCTAGCCAACTACTGTAAATATTGTTCATTTTGGTAGTGAGGAACAAATGGGCTGTAAAGTAGATAATGGATAGATAAAACATTATCATCACTATTGAGTCTAAAACAGCAGTCATGAATCCAGAGACGTCCTCTAGAATGATCAAGAGATGCCCTCTAGCATAACACCTTGATGTGGCACAGGCACATAATTGAAACATAAATTGTCTATTTTTGTTACTTAAGATTGCCCAGGAGAATTCTAATTGTAAAGAGAGACTAAATGCTCATTGGGAAAGGAGAGGACATTTTCCAAGCATCCTTAGAGAGGAACAAAGAGCTATTAAATGCACTATTGTAATCCGTTACTCTGAGGTATTCTATGGGTGTTTCAAAGATAAAGCATACTTAATGTCCCCCTTGCAGTCCTCAAATGGATCTGATGATATGATCCAAAAAAAACTTCTACCCCACTCACTGAGCTGTAGGTAAAGACTGTGGCTCTTATTATGAGTTCATTAGTCCAGTGGACCGCCAAACCCTTGGTGGTGGTCCGCTGACCTCCAGACTGGCATTCAGCCCACCACATTAGAACTGTGGAGGTTGGACAGTCATGGGACTACTGCTGATGCCAGGGATCCACGATCGTTGGCTGGGGTGCAGTAGTCTAAGGCCCCTAATGCTGATGGCGCCAAGCATATTAGGAGTTTCCTCACCACCACAGTGTGACGGCCATGAAAAGTGTGGTGGTGATGGAAAAAAAGGAGGCCCTACAGGGCCCCCTGTAGCCTCTGCCCCATAGGGTGCATGCAAGGAAGCACATGTTGTGCCCCCCTGTATGCATGCACCCCTAGTTCCTGCAGGGCATCGACTTGACAGGCCATGCCCTGCAGGAATTGCCTTTGACGCTCCTATTGCGGTGTCTTTCAAAGGCATCGCAGTGGGACCGCCAAAGAAATGCCACCAGAGTTAAAATAAGTCATACTCTGGCGGGTGGTCTTTATTGAATTTGGTGGTCACGGAGCGGGGCTGCAGCATGGAGGCCTGCTCCAAGATCACCAAAGTCATAATAAGGTTCTATGAGTTTACTTTCTACATTTATGACATATGCTCTCCCGATTGATCTTAAATCTTCACTCTCCACCCCCAGCATTTATGACTAGAGGTTTTCTGCTACCTCCCAATAATTATGTAGCTGGGCATTTAATCCTCAATTTAAATGTGAATTTTGCCTTTTCACTTTATCATGTTTATGATGCATTTGCTTTATTATAAGTTTACAGTAATTTCATACTACTCCCCGAGAGTGCTGTGTGGTAGCTGGGGCTTCAGTGCCATTTTGTTGAGACTCTGACATTTCTAGGCTCCATTCAAGCATTGGGAAAGACTTCCAAATGAACCTGTAGGCCCATCACACACTATTGAAGTACATTTATGAACTCAGAATAATTGAAGCAATTGGCGACTACAACATCCTTTGTGCCCTCAGAACTATGTCAGCACTCCCTTTCTAGATGTGACACGTCAAGTCAGCTCAAAAGTGCTATATTCACCTTTACTTATGATGGATAAAATCACTGTTCTACTCCTTGAAACACAACTCAACCAACGTATACTAAGTAAATAAATCTCTCTCTCGTGCCCTTCCCAAGACCAGGTGCTTGCCAGTATACCAGTATGAGCGGAACTCTCTCTACTGGTAGTATTGACCTAGTACCACCAAAAGTAGGCATAGAAAACAAGGTGGGCTACTTTTCTTTATTCATGTAGTGTCTCTTTAAAATATACAGTGCTAACAGAGGAAGAAAAGTGGCAAAAAAACTCAATGGAGAGAGCTCCAACTGCTTAATATGCTCTTGCCAATAAGTGAAAGTACTGACCACCAAACTGGAAATTCATAATTCATGTATCTCCACTTTCTGTATGCCATTACGTTATTGGACAGGAGGATAACTCAATTGGTTTCAAAGAGTGACCCCTTACACAAAATAACTTTTCTTCACTAAGCACATGTTGTAGCTTCTTAACCACCTAGCGAAAAACAATCATGCTTTTCTTACCATGCAAGCCCTTTCCTCTATCCAATAAAAAAGTCTAATATACAACAAAACTATTACACTTAACAGTAGGTAAAGTATCACACCTGAATTATTCACCTTTAAAACTAATTGCTTGGCTCATCATTGATTGGAAAGGGCAAATAATAACCCCTCTTTTCAGAGAGGATACTAACCGAAGACCTAACCCCATTTGTTGTTTTCCACAGCACTAATAGATTGCCATTACCTCATAAAAGGGAATCTGGGTGTTTCATGCTACACAAGCTAAGAGAAAGACAGATTTATCTTTGCTAATTGGGAAGATCAGAATAGATGAATGGAAAAAGAAGAGCAAACAGCTCACTCAGATTGACCGCTTCTAAAGTTGTCCTTGGTTTAACTCACTCTGTTGGCAAACACAGAAGTCAAGCAGGGTCAGTCCTGGAAAGACAATAGGCCAGGGCACCAACGTAAAAGGGACCACTATAAGTAAATCGGAAAGCTAACTATGTGTCCCACAATTGCAAACCAGTGCAGTTTTAAACTTGTAAAGGCAAGCTATACAGGTGTTCTGCATTGTATAGGAAGACATATGTATTTGTGTTTGATGCAGTCAATTTGTGTTAATATCAGGAAATCAACAGTAAAAATCAACCTCCATACCATAATAAAGGGTAAAAAAAAATGACAAAATATGGCCCATATTCTGACCTGTCAGGCCAGCCCGTTGAGCACCGCCAGATTGCCCTATAGGCCAGTCAGTCTCTGAAGCCAAGAACTGTGGGACAGTCAAATCAGTAATGCCATGAAAGACCGCAGTAGTTACTGAAGTCAGCTTTTTAGGGGTCACAAATAGTTACTCAGTCATAACTAGAAATCACATCATAAACCTGAGTCATCCTTATATTATCAATACAGAGAATCCACACAGTCACACTCATATCCTAATTGAAATTGAGCATTTATAGTGCTTTTTACACCTGAAGAGGTATTGAAACACTCTATGGCGAGTAGCACACTACTCCAGGAACCCAAAGTTAGTAGTTAATCTAGTGGATATTGTTGGTTATTGCGATTAGTCTTCCTTTCAAGAAAAAATGGCAGGAATTTACTCCAGTTACTTTAAGATATTTTAATACCAGGTCAGTGTGATCATTAGTAGGGGCAATGTGGTTTCAAGTGAATTGTATTGAAATAGGCTGATGGACATTAGGCAATGTTAGATTACATTTGGGGGCAAATTTACTAAGATTTTACGCCAGGTTTGTGACACAAAAGTGACACAAATCAGCGCCAAATCTTTTTGTCTGATTTTCTTTTCAGCGCTACGCTTGTATAGTGCTAGCAGTAATGTAAAAGTAACGCGAAGCAGCACATAGCGCTGCTTTGCAATACTTAGGGTAAAAGGGGAGTACCATGGGTGGTGCATGGGAGTTCCCATGCAACCACCCAAGGTTTCTGACCCTAAACCCAATTTACGCACCCTTCCACCAGGCGCTATGAAGGAGAAATGCTTTTTTTTCTCCTTTCTTTTCCGCGTTCGCATGTGTGATGCACCGTACAGCGCACCTACAAACAGGGGAAATGTTTAAAATTAGTCTAAACATAGTATTTTGTACTGGAATCTTCCTGAATCAGGTCTGCAACAGTGAAAACATCTTATTTCTACTTCCTAAAGAGAGAGATGAAAAAATAATTAATCTGCTCACTTATTGAGCACTGAGAAGTCCTAGCCATCAGAATGGATGTCTGGAGAACAGCATTCTAATAGTCAATAATTGAATTATTAAGCACACAGCATTAATAATGTTTAAGTACATCTGTGACAAGTGTTATGAGAGCTGTTAAGATCACTTGGCAGAAAATAGGAGTTAAGGGTACAGAAAAGAGAATTAGATCACTCTTGTGGCATTGTTGATGGAGATATTCATTTCCACAAAGTTTTCGGGATAACGCCACTGGAACGTCACTTTTTGTGACGTTACGGTTGCGATATGTCCTGCACCATATTTACAATGTAGCGTTAAGCCACTTTTTGTGGCTTAACGCTGCTTTGTAAATATGGTACCCTTTCACACAGGTATCTGCGAGAAAGGGACGTGCAATGGGTGTTGCAGTGCACGTTCCACCGCAACACCCATTGCTTTTTGACACGGCCCCAGATTTACAAGGCGGTGTATATCTGAGGAAGGCGTTAGATACTTTTATTTCTCCTCGCTTTTGCTTTTTCTATGTGTGCTGCATTCTGCAGCACACATCGAAACAAGAAATTTACTTTAATGATTGTTTATGTGCAGGAAGGTGTACCTTCCTGCATATAGCAATCATTAAATAATGGAGATTTGTGACTTCTATGCGTGCTGTAGAATGCAGAACACATAAAAGTAACAGGTTGCCATTATTGATTGTTTATGTGGAGGAAGGAAAACATAAACAATCATTCAATGCAATGTAGGCACCCATGCACTATGGTGCAAGTGTTCCTGCTTTGGTGCTAGGCAGTTGGATTTAGCGCCAGTGCTAGGGAAAACACAGGGGTGCGCTGTATTGTTGTAAATATGGCGCATCCCTGCATTTTGGAAATGTTGGCACGCAGCGCTGCCAATTCTGGCACAGCTCCGCGCTCCAACATTTTCTTGTACATATGCCCTAGGATTTTGACCGGTATGATTTTGACCAGGAAAACCCTTGTGTAAATCATGTGGTCAAATAGTGAACATGAGCTGTCTACCCTCCTTGGAATAGGGAATGGCCCCAGTTGTTAGCACATTACCCCTTTTCAAGGTGCACAAACAGGAATGACACACAGACTGCACACTGTAGTCATACAGAATCCCTATAAATATTCAATTTGAGCACAGGTCGTGCTGTTTGCAGATTTTGGCTTGTGGTAACGCGTGGTATGCTGCATTGATCAAATGGATGTCCAATATACAAGAGCTGCGGAAGTGAGATCCAGAGGATTAACCTTCAAAATGGAGGAATCTACACACAAACCATTGATGCTTTGACTGGGGGATGGCCAGCAGGGTTCGAAAGTCAATTCAAGGGGCCATATTTGCAAAATTGGTAAGGGCATTCATGCTTTGAATTCAGTGGCGGCTAGCATAGGGCGTGCTGCGGGGTGGGGGAGGGGCAGGGTGGGGTGGTAGTAAACTCAGACATACGACGGAACGGAGGAAAGTCATAATTACTTTCCTCCATTCCGTCGTATGTCCAGGTTTACTATGCCCCACCCTGCTCCTACCCCACCACATCGCCCCGCAGCACGCCCTATGTGAGCCGCCACTGTTTGAATTGAGAAGGATGAACAGCAAGCCAAAATGCTAGCACAGACATATACCCCTAGGACTCCCACAGCAATATAATACTGCTCTTCCTTTGCTCTTGGTGTTTGGAGTGAATCAATATGACATTTCAAATAATTTGCATATATTACATTTTCATGGGGCTAAAATATGCCTCTATTTTGAGTGGCCATGTACTTTATTCACCTAATTTCATACCGGTCGTTTAATAACAAGAATTCATCCTCTTTTTTTGTTTTTTTGTTGACAAACCTGCACAGTAACACGAGATTTCTTTCACGTCCCACTTGTTTAATTCTTAAAATGAATTTGTTCTCAATCACCCCTCTGTTTTTCCATAAGCACTCGCCCAAAATATAGGAAAACATATCTTTCAGGAACGTAGCAGTGTTCGGTGCTGCGGCCTGGCAAAGAATCAATTTTCTCTTTCATTATCATGAAAGAGATATGTTCCAATCTTCCTCCTGCTCTCTTGTGTCATTAAACTGTCATCTAGTGGAAGGTTTCACGCTACATCAGATATGCAGCGTACACGTCATTGTTGACTCTCCAGAAGAACACACGCACACGTAAGTTCTCCAGTTATTAATCATCATGAAAATCTGAGACGACAAGAGAGATCTTCAGTTCTCTTTTTCGGTTCAACAGAGAAATGGCACTTGCAGTCTGAAAGCTATTAACATATTTTTCAGCTGCAATCCCTCACTGCACTTTTAAAGCAATTGCTTGTTTTAGTCCAACGTCATGACGTACAGCAGGCATCTCAGACGCGGCTTTCGTCAAGCTGATGAAGCGGGTAATGATCACGTTTAAGACTGTTCTCTGTTTTGCTCTTACCTTTGTGCTTAGTTCAGACTACACAACCTGTCTATTTCTTAGAGTATCATTACATTCCCATTAATTTCGATATGTCCGGTAATGCGTGATTCTGGGCGATCCCGTACTTCCTTCGAGGGAATTCACCTGCTAAAAAAGGAATAAGCTCTAGACGGAAAATGGGGTGAAATGAGGAGTTACTGGGTGAAGAGGATACAACATTTTCTATTTCCACAGTAAAACTTCATTTTTTTAGGGGATCCTAAGGGTCACATGTGTAACACCTTAACTTTTATCCCTCGGAGCTACCTGTGTCTTTTGGGGTTCTCATAGTGAGGCCCTAAATGTCATTATTTATTGAGATAGTAGATTGTCTTCCCAACAGTGTTACACGCATGTTTCTCTGCATCTCTTTCATTGCCCTGGTAAAGGTTTTAGACATAATTTAGAATTAGCCAGATGGGATACTCTGTCACAAACGTGGCGGATGTGCTACTACAAGTGCAGTATAGCCTAAGACAGGCAGGATAGCCATCATGTTTTGACAGCGTATCCTATGCCAACCCCAAACAAGAGCCTTTTGTTTTGTGGGCTAGACACTCCTGCATTAGTTGGACCCAAATCCTGAAGAAATGCGCAAATATCTACAGTGCATATTTGATGGCATGTGTTTTGTAACAGCCCTAAAAATGTGAAAATTGGAATTTAGGTTTTTCAAGGGGGATGAATCGACCTCCAGGCTCCTGCATACTTAATAGCCCATCCCATAATATGTAGTGCAGTAAATGCGGTCAGCCATACACATCAAACCTATATCCATGAGTCGTTAATATCATCACCATCTGGTGATGAATTTTCTGCTTTCTTCATTGAGAAATCAAGACTCATCTCCAGTGAACTTGCCTCCAAGAAGGCTCTCCTGCCAGCTTCTGGGTCCGCACCTCCTCTTGTCATGGATAAGCCCAATCTCACAAACCTGATCATCAAGAACAAGGCCTCATGGAGCACATTTACCCCATTCAGTGAAAAAGACATCCACAGGATTCTTCAGAACGTCAATCCATCCAACCACTTCAGTGACCCATTGCCCCGACCATCTTCAAAGAGATCAAGAATGCTCTCATCACCACATGGACAAGGATAGTAAACGCTTCTCTATCCCAAGGCATGATCTTAGACTGTCTAAAAGCAGTGCAGGTATCACCCATACTAAAAAAAACAACTGCAGAGAATTCTGACCTCAATAATTTCTGCCCCATATCTAACATCCCCACTCTAGCTAAACTACTCGAAAAATGTGTACAATCCTAACTTTGTGCTCACATGGAGAATTTCCAACTACTTAACCGACATCAATCAGACTTTCGGAAGGGACATAGCACAGACTTGGCACTCACACACGTTATTGACGACATTTTAAATATACTAGATCAAAATGGCTCCTGCCTCCTGATCCTCCTTGATCTTTCCTCCGCATTCGACATGGTAAATCAAGACAACCTCACTCTGAAGAACAGGGTGGGATTCTCGGGTCTGGTGCTACAATGGTTCTCCTCCTTCCTCCTCCACAGAACACAAAGAGTCAAGGCAAACCACTCCCTTTCCCAGCCCTCTCCAGTACTCATGGGTGTACCCCAAGGGTCCGCCCTCTCTCCTATCCTTTTCAACCTCTTTTTGGAACCTCTAGCTAATTCTCTAAATGACATGAACATTCCCTTCCATATGTACGCTGACGACACACAACTTTACCTGAAAATCTCATCCCTGGACAACATAATTTCACTCAATTCTACCTTAATCTCTACTCAAAATTGGTTAACTGAGAACCACCTCCTGCTGAACACGTCCAAAACTAAATTCCTTCTCATCTCTCCTCCGAATCACTCCCTCAAGCTAGACCTTTGGTTGTCTCACCTCACTGCTTTCAATTGCACCCCTCTCATAATAGACTCTGTCAAATCCCTCGCAATCACCTTGGACAAGCACCTGAATATCAAAAATCATATTAGCAACGTATGTAAGGGAGCTAATCAATTCAATCAAGCTTTATTCGACAGTTGAGTCATAAAAGCACATACAAACATCACACAAATAACATATAAATTACCTAAAAATATTTAAGACAAGCATTAAATCCGATATTTCAACCATCAATAAGCTAAAATCGATTTAAAACCATATACAGATATTCACAAAATAAAATAACACGTGTATAAAAAACTATGTATATGTTTCCATCATAAAAATATATATTTGATAAAATTTGCACTATTACAGTCAATTTCTACAGGTTGCCATCGTATCTCAGTGCTTTAGATCGTAGACCCCAAGCCCACCCTAGGAACTTGGCCACTGCTATACAGATAAGAGGAGCAGGGTCAGTACTCAAAATGCGAAGAGCTGTTCGATAGTTCCTAATGCCCAACGATTTACATACAGGTTGTATCCAAGTTTTACGGGGTTGCGTGTACATTGGGCAAAAAAACAGCAAGTGTTCTACAGATTCACATTCCTCTATGCAATTATAACATTTATTGCTTTTATTTTGGGTGTTTTTCCAATTAGCGGTAAATTCGGCGACCGGTAGGGCACCCACCCGTAACTGGAAATATAACTTGCGGTCAAAAGGCCTTTCTATTATATCCCAGTAACTTTCGAGTAATGGGCTGATTTTAAGATCAAGAAAGCGGCCTGTTAGATGGGATGAGAGGCCTTGCGTGGTTTCTATCATATAGACCCATTCCCAATAAATAGCTTTCAGTTTGTTCTTAGAAGGGAAGGTAGCATTTTCTGGATCGTTCCATAGTTCAGTCAAGCCTATGCTGCTCAGGAGGGATTTGATGCTGCACAACCAGTGAATATTATATGATGAATTCGATTTAATTATATCCATAAAGCCGCGCTTATAGTGCTCAAGTTCATCTGTGCACCAAAGGCGACACCAATATAGCAGTGGGCGAAGCTTAATGAGGTGTGCCAATGGTTTTTTCCCTAGGTCTAGCAATAGAGAACGCAGTGGTGTACTAGCAGGGAGGCTTGTGATTTTACGCAAGAATGCATTTTCAAGCACTGTCAGTTTGTTCAAGTTACTAAAGCCCCAAAGTTCAGACCCGTATAAACATGAGCTCAGTACCATTGTACCGTATGCTTCCAGAGCTGGGGAAATTGGCTTTGTATATGATCTATTAAATCTAGTTAGAAGGGCACCTGATTTTTGTTTATGTATTAGTGTCACTCGGTCCATTTGGGAGTCCCAACGCATGTCCTTCTGTAGTGTAATGCCTAGATATGTGAAGGAGATTACCTCCTCCAGGGGTAAATCATTCATAAATATTTTCCCCCCAAATGATTTATGTGCGTTGAACGACATGAATTTAGTTTTTTCGCTGTTAACTAACAAACCCCTCAGTTTGCAGAACTCTTCAAAACGTCCAAGTGCCTTCTGCAGGCCGCTTGGGGTCTTGGAGATAATCAGCGTGTCATCCGCAAACATGAGGATGGGAACACGTGATCCAGCCAACACAGGTGCGTCGGTGGGGGTCCGTGAGAGAAAGTCGACCACACCGTTGACAAAGAGCGAGAACAGGGTAGGCGCCAAGACGCACCCCTGCCTCACACCCCTGTCAACCGGGAAGTCTTCCGTCACCTCTCCCACTTCCCCCCAGCGGACCCTGGCCACGTTGCCCTCATGCAAGCGGATGACTACAGAAAGGAGTTCAGGTGCAAAACCCATCTCCCTCATAACAGCCCAGAGTTTAGTTCGTGAGACCAAATCAAATGCTGCTTTTAGGTCCACGAAGACGGCATATAATGCACCCTTGCCTAGGATCACTGTCTTCCAATATAAGGTGACAAAACGGAAGATTTGATCGATTGTGCTTGTCCGCTGGCGAAAACCTGCCTGTGCGGGACTTAAAATGTCCTGTTCTTCGACCCATAATAGGATCTTGTGTAGAAATAGGCGGGCCACTATCTTCTGGATTGAGTCTATAAGGCTAATTGGCCTATAATTAGCCGCAATAGACTTGTCCCCCTTTTTGAATACAGGGACTATTTCAGCTCCCTTCCAAGAGGCAGGGATATCGGCGCCCTGAGCAATTGCATTTGCAAGGCGCAGGATATATCTGCACCATAGGTGCCTATCACTGATGAACACATCTGCAGGGATTCCATCCATCCCGGGGGCTTTGCCCTTAATCACTTTGTCTAAGGCCTGATCTACGTCTCTTAAAAGGAATATTTCTTCTGCATAGTACACATGGCAATGGGTATCGCCACAGTATACTTCTTCACTAGGAGCTGCATACTGTGGTTTAAAATGATCAATCCAGGAATTCTTAGCCACGTTGTTCTGGGGCCGCTCAGGGAGTCCCCCCTTGTCCCACTTATAGATATCCCAGAATTGCTTATTGTTCCTAGATCTACAGGCTTCGAGGAGATCTTTCCACTTTCCGTTATCCCACATTCTTTTTGCTTTGTATATTGTTCTCCTGTATTGCGTCCTTGCCAGTTTTACTGAAGAAGCAACTTTCGCCCTAAGGGCTCTGCCAAGTTTGGCTCGGGCTTCCTTACAATCAGCGTTGTACCATCCCACAGTATTATGGTGTTTGGGATATCTTTTGGAAGTGGGTTTAATAAAGTATTTCTTCAATCCCTCAAAGAGTTTATTATGTGCTACTACGACAAACTGATGGGGACACATGTCTTCTGCATTAGTTTCGGGGGATTGTAGAACATTAGTTACTTCTTTTTTAATTGCAACAAATGATGTTGGATCTTCTATGATCCTATCCCATTTTAGATGACGCAGGTTGTTGGCCAAAAATTGATTCGACACAGGATTCATCTGCCGTGCTGAAGGTCCACCTTTAGGAAGTTGATCAAGCAGCACCGCAAGTGGTTGATGGTCACTCTCGATACGGTCAATAACATTCATATCGATAAGATTTGCCCAGAGCTTTACGTGAATAAGAAAATAGTCTATACGACTCTCCCTACGACCGCTGACAAAGGTATTCTCAGCGCATTTATCTGATTTACTTCTCCCATTTGCGGCCTTCAGGTGATTTCCTAAACACAAACCTTTTAACTGGATTGCAGCCTCTGTCCATTTTTTTATGGAAGCAATTTCTAAAGACGGGATTCCCCATCTAGAGTCTTCCTCTTCAGTGAGTTGTAATATATCATGGCCAAGAGGCTCAAAAGAAGTGTTAAAGTCACCTGCTACTAGGGGCAGCATGTTAGGTGGCAGGAGGTCTAGGGTATCTTCAAGTTCCTGCACAACAGGAGATTTTTTTCCCCCCGGAAGACCACGTGCATATACGTTGAAAAATTCCACTTTGTGACCAGACCGAAGGGTCAATCTTATTGAAATAATATCATTGCTAGACTTAAGGCCTACGTTTATATGGTTCCCCATATCCTGCTTTACCCATACAGTTAAGCCACCAGAAGGGCGGCCTCTTTTGCATTTTTGGGCTGGTACATAGAAATTGAGATAACCGTTGCAATATATAGGGTCAATTGCCCAAGTCTCTTGAAAGAGACAGATGTCATATCCTGTCGTGAAGGCCATCCAATCTGGGCTTTCAATTTTGGAACCCAGACCTGCAATGTTCCACGATAAAATAGACAAAATGCTCTTTCCTTTCCTTCCCCCCTTATTGGATACAGTGTTCCCTAATGGGATGTTTTGGCTGCCTCTCTCAGGGTAGTCCAAGCTGTCTTCTGAGCATGTACCCATATTGGGCTGACCACTTAAACTGCTTGTGGAGTATATTTGACATCCCATTTTTTCCCCTGGTGCTTTTCCACATACTGCCCCTATCTGGTTCGCACATGGTAGTAATGCGGTAGTCTGTGAATTAATTTCGCTACCTGGGCGGCAATCACTAATATTAGCACTCAAATTAATGGATTTGCATCTATTGTCATTCGTAGGGGGGTCTTGGTCTATGTTATGTAGTGCTTTCCTAGCCCAGGGTTGACGTCAATCGCAGTCCTCTAAACCAGAGGGCTTATCGAACCCACCCTGTACATTTGAGTGACAGTGGGTCCTAACGTCGTTAGCTGGGTCTAATAGAAAGGAAGCATGCTGGGTAGGCTGTAGATGGCCGCAATAAAAGAAAGACAGAGGTAATGAGAGAATAGGTGAATTAAAGTTGGATCTCTGCCAATTACAAATATATTCAACTGCCCTTTTGTCTCTAAAATTTATTACGACACAATCTCCCTCCAATGACCCAGCAGAGGGACCACATTCAGCGGAACTCACGGATTTACTTGTTGGACTGAATCTAAAACAGCACATTTCCTCTGCTACACATGTCAAAGGGCATACGCTCGATCAGGTCTGGACAAATAACCTATCCTTAACAAATGTAGAAGCTATACCCTGCATCTGGTCTGATCATTATCTATAAATATTTCCACCGCCACTAAAATGATGCCACCAAATCCTGAAGCACGCAGGAGTTGGAGGACCATTGACAAAGATCTCTTCTTGGAGTCATTGGTCAACACCGTCCCCGCGGACCAACTCTCCATTGAGCTTAGCGAGAATGCCCTTACAAACTGGCTGCTGACAGCCAGTAATAAACATGCCCCTCTAAAAAAAAAACCTACACACTCGTCGACATGAGGCCCAGAAATGGTTTTCTACCGAACTAAAGAACTTAAAACTTGCCTTGCGGCAAGCAGAAAGGAAATGGAGAAATAAATATCTATCTGACGACAAATCTGCGTATTTAACCATACGAGGACTGTACAAAAAAGCAATACTGGCCTCCAAAGCAGAATATTTCTCCTCCAAAATCATTAACTCCACTAATCGATCTAAAGAAATCTTCTCAATCGTTAATGAACTCTCCAACCCTGAGAGAACAACGATTAAACCCATTCCTTCCCAATCCATATGTGACTCTTTAAATAATTTCTTTGTTGAAAAAATTAAAACCATCAAATCGAATATCCCTCATTGTCCAAGTCCTGCATACCCCAAAAAACCGGCGAACCCTGACAAGTTGGAACAATTCCCTATAATAACTCAGGAAAATTTCAACGACCTCTTGGCTAAAGTCAAGTCTGGGTCCCCAAGGGACCATTGTCCCCCTTGGATTTTAAAGGAAGTATTTACCACCTGTCCTGGACCAGCCATGGCCCTTCTAAATAAATCAATAGTACAGGGTCAGGTGCCTCAGACCTTTAAGGAAGCGGTTGTTATTCCTCTCCTAAAAAAGCCAGGGGCAGATACTAAAACACTGACTAATTATCGCCCGATCTCGCTGCTCCCTTACTTGGCCAAAGTGTTGGAAGCACATGTAGCCAAAAATTTGTCAGCATTTCTGGAGCAGTCTGAATACCTGGTTATCCACCAAGCAGGATTCCGTCCAGCCCACTCTACAGAGTCAGTAGTCTTGTCTGTACTGGACACCCTGAGAGAAAAGGCGGACAAGGGTCTCCCCCAAGCACTGGTACTATTGGACCTATCAGCAGCCTTTGACACGGTCGACTATAACATCTTGCTCGACCGTGTCGGAGACGCAGGTATCAAAGGAGCTGCTCTTGAGTGGATCAGATCCTTCTTAACAGATCGCTCACAAGCTGTATGCCTTGGTGGATTCTCAACCCCCATGATTAAAAATACATGTGGAGTTCCCCAGGGATCTTCCCTATCCCCTCATTTGTTTAATCTGTATCTTCTCCCCCTGGTTCATGCACTAAAAGAAAAATATATCCAGACTTTTAACTACGCAGACGATTTTCAATTGATTTTCCCCATTAATGCCTCCCCGGACTCCATCTCTGAATTCCAAACAACTATGCTGTTCATTCGTGACTGGATGAACAGCAACCAATTGAAACTGAATCCAGACAAAACTGAACTGATCCTCACGGGTGGCTCACTAAATCATTGGACCCCCAACTTCTGGCCAAATGAACTAGGACAACCTCCGAGCCCCTCCAAGCATGCCAAAACTCTAGGAGTCACTATCGGTAATGATCTATCCATGAAAACTCAAATAGGATCAGTATCATCTACATGTTTCTTTCAATTGAGAAAAATAAAGAAAATTAGTCGTTTCTTAACGCAAGAGGCAAAATTACAAGCTATTCTTCCCATGGTGATCTCGCATATTGATTATGCTAACTCATTATACTTTGGTATCCCAGCCTACCTCAATTATCGCTTACAATTAATACAGAATCAAGCAGCCAGATTGATATTTCAAGAAAACAAACGTCAACACATCTCTCCCCTTCTCAAAAAACTACATTGGCTCCCCATATCACAAAGGTGCGCCTTTAAGATGGGCTGCATAATATTCAAATCTCTGAATGGAAAAAACCCTAAGTTCATTGACAGCTTAATCACCAGATACATTCCAAACCGCAATCTGAGATCCACCCATAAGCATCTTCTAACAATACCCCCCTTTAAACAGAAGCGTTTTGGTGGATCAAGGTTTGCCTTTCTGGGACCAAGGTACTGGAACTCCCTACCCCTAGAGATCAAAAGCTGTACAAATTTCACGGCCTTCCGTAAATTGCAAAAAACCTGGCTTTTCAAACAAGCATTCGACTGACTCACTGATTCATAAATCCCTTGTCTCTGACCCAAGTAGCGCCAAGAAACCAATCCAGTGTATGTGCGCTATATAAATTCATCATAACATAACATAACATAACATTTATTCTTGGGGCCTACCCAGTCCACCCTTCTGGCAAAAAGTATCTCAGTTGAGACATTCAAAGGTAAGGGGCGATGTTGATTTAGCCAGTAGATGCACTTATTTTTCAGTTCCCAATAATCTTCTCGCTTATCACCACTTAGAGGTTTAACCCCTGCCAGGATCACCACATAGGGAGTGGATTCTGGGGGAAGGTGTAATTTAGGGAATTTTATAACTGTCTTATTAGGAAGATCCCTCCCCGATGCCTTCTCTACAGGAACTTTTTTTGCTGTTGAACCCCTTACATCCGTCATTCCGCAGGTTGTATCCTTTATTGCTCCTCGAGCTGTCTGATCTGATGTTAGTGAAATGGGAATAGTTGGAGTAGAAGTGGGGATTGGAATAGTACTCACTGTAGAAGAACTTCTAGTTGGCAATTTATCAAGTGCAATCGTGGGCTCTAGACCATTACTTGCATTTTTATACTTTGACAATGCGGAAGCATAAGAGAGCTCTAGACAAGCCAATCTATTCTCTATAGCGTCTAGTCTATCATATATTGGGAGACACGATTTATAGAAAATCGATTCTATCTTTCCCCAGAAATCATTGTCTTGAACTTGCAGTAAAGATGGAGATGGGACTCGAGGGGGGTGCGCTGATGCAACATCTTGTAAAGCGGGAATGGATTTTCCAGTGGGAGCTTGGCTCTCCTTACAGCTGTCATCAGGATTAGTTCGTCTGGTCTTTGCTTTTTGACCGCCATTTGGTGGATCACCGCGTTTCCTTTTGGGTCTCTGGGTCTTGCTGTTTCCCCTATTAGTCGGCGTTATAGTTTTATCTTTAGAGTTCTTGGCGGATCGGGTTTTGACACAAGCGGAGACACTATCCTTTTCATGGCAGTTAACTTGGCTTACTCTTAGTCTTGAGTTCAAGTCTAGTCCTTCTGAATAGGGTTGGCAGCGAGAATGTTCTTCATCGGAGGCAAGGTTATTTATAATCTCGCAAGACGCCGAAGTAGCCTTGTGGCCAGGTCTCACTCTTGTGACTGGTACCGGAGATTTCACGTTAGATATATGGCCCAGGGAAGAGCGCTTTTCTGTCACAGAACCCAGGGATAGTCTTTTCTCAGTTTGGACTATTTCTTTATCGAGAATCGAGGATACTCTCACCAAAAATTGGTCGAGCGTTCCCACGATAGATTTTGTGCTCGCCATTGTCAAACACGGTGCTAATACAATCCAACACTCTTTTGGCAGTCGCAATCAGACCAACACAGCATGTAATCGCACATGAAGTTATAATGGCACTGACCTTATTGTGTGTTGACAGGAGGGTGTCCCATCCCAGCCTCGTCCGGCCTCAAACGGGCTCAAACGGGCTCAAACGGGCCCGCCCTTGGCCCGGGCTTAGCCCGGCGATGCCCGCGCGCGTCCCGCGTCGCGGGGGAAGTCCGTGAATATATGCGCCTCCAGGCGCGGTGATGACGTTGGCGGGCTTCCGCCGTGAAGGAGCTTGGGGACTGTAGTTGTTATCCCCCCTGTGCACTGCGGCCACACGAAGGATTGTCTGTTGCGGCGACGGCAGGGAGGAGTCGCGTTCCCCTGATTCTGCTCTGAAGCTGGGCAAGGGCTGGACAGGTAATAGCTCCCAAGATATGCTGCTGGAAATTAATACGGACACCCGCTCTGCCGGGGAAGTCCGTGAATATATGCGCCTCCAGGCGCGGTGATGACGTTAGCGTTCTTCCGCCGTAAAGGAGCTTGGGGACTGTAGTTGTTATTCCCCCTGTGCACTGCGGCCACACGAAGGATTGTCTGTTGCGGCGGCGGCAGGGAGGAGTCGCGTTCCCCTGGTTCTGCTCTGAAGCTGGGCAAGGGCTGGACAGGTAATAGCTCCCAAGATATGCTGCTGGAAATTAATACGGACACTCAGAAATATCAAGCCCTTCCTTCCACAACATGGCTTCAAACAAGCGGTCCAAGCACTGGTCTTGCCGAGGGTAGATTATGGCAGCGCTATGCTCTGTGGCCTTCCCAAGTATACCCTGGCTCCACTGAGGTCAGCACTGAACGCTGAGGCCAGATTAGTTACTGGTACCAAACGAAATGAGCACACCTCCCCAGTCCTAAAGTCTCTTAAATGGTTGCCCTACGAAGCCCGAATCCAGTTAAAGATTATTGTTCTAGTGCACAAAGCCTTGCATGACAACACACCCAGGTACCTAGCACAAAAGCTTGAATTATCATGTGGCGAGAGAGCTTCAAGAAGCGCTAACAACTTCCTCCTGAAATCACGTATCATGAATACAAAGAGTACTTGTCGTTGAGCTTTTTCAGGTGATGCAGCAAAGATCTGGAACTCTCTTCCACTGGATATGCGCAGAATATCATCAATAACTGCTTTCAAACTTGAAGCCAAAAGATTCCTAATGAACAAATTCTTACCTTAATTTGGTCGATGTGCATTTGCGCGCAACCACTGATCCTACAACAGATGTTGATTGACTCTACATCCTTTTTACCATCCTGTGTTTCTGCTCTCTGCCCTTTCGGATGTAAGGCTTGCCCCCCGTAGCAGCCTGTTATTGTCCTGTTTATTTCACTACTCGCTATGTACCACCTGTCTGATTATTGTGACTTTAATTGTTTGGTATTCTTATCTGATATCGTTACTGGAGCTGTATTCTCACTCCCTTCTGTTGTGTATCACTTGTATGTGTTTTTTTGTGTGACTACTACTGGTTGGCATTTTTACTTGATATCGTTACTGGAATAGTACTCTCCCTTCCTTCCTTTTGTAAAGCGCACTGATATCCCTTGGGATCTGGTTCGCGCTATATAAAACTTTATAAAAAATAAAAAAAAGTTAATGACAATAATCAAGAAAATGAAGCTCAACCAACAGCTTTTTTGTGGTGCCTCCCTGTAATAGAATATGATGCCTGCAGATGTCTGTCTGTCCCCATCCTACATCTTTTCAGGAACTAACTCAACAATATCCACTTAAAGGAACTCCTTACAAACATGTTTTGAAAATTATACCACACCACATGACTGTTGTGAGAAATTGAGTTGGTTCGAGGGGGTTGGAATTCTACTCAAGCAACTGCTACAATCCTTGCAAGGGTGAACCACACAAAAATTCACTAGTGTAACTGGTTTCCTTGACATTCGCACAGAGGCTGCCCACCCCAGAAAAGAAAGGGTTTGCCTTCGGGAGGACTTGCTGTGTGGGTGTCGTGCAAACTGAAATGTAGAATAGATCAGTTTGGGGTAGCTCATTTGTCGTCTAATGTACAACACGTGAGGGTCTGGTTCACGGGCCTCAAAGGTGGTGTGGTTGACATCTTGGATGTATACATTCCACGGGAGTGGTCCCGAGAACTGAAGGTGATGTGCTATGCAGTTAGCGAAGAAATGTCTTCAGTGCTTGTGGCTTCCAATGAGAGCACCAGTTCCAAAGTCAATCAGTCTTAACCCTACTCCTCATGGGAACAGTCCAGCCCAAACTGCCAAACTAGGTCATCCCTGGACTGGAAAAAAGCATCCTAGGACTGGTTTTGGGGTATCACCCATCATCAGCCAGGCTAGCTAGAACCCAATGGCACAGAGAGCAAGGGTCAAGACTGATTTGCATATGGCTGGGACCAAACTGAGTTGGCATGGTGAGCAAAAGAACAATGGATTTAACCCAGATCTCTTGACTGGGGGTGAATGCTTAATTTGTTCAGCATTCCGTCCATCATTTATTTGCGCAGCTTTTTTCACCCTAAGTGGGATGGGTATGCACAGACGTGGGTCCCTTGCTTGCTGTGCCACTGGATTAAAGCTAGCTTGGCTGATGAGGGGTGATACTCAAAAACCGGTCCCAGGATGCTTGTTTCCAGTCCAGGGAGGACTGGCTCGGCAATTCGAGCTGGACTGCTCCCATGAGAAGCAGGGTCAGGACTGATTTGCATATGGCTAGGACCAAACTTGGGTGGCATAATGAGCAAAAGAAAATGGATTTAACCCAGATCTCTTGACTGGGGGCGAATATTTGTTTTCTTCAGCATCCAGTCCATCAATTGTTTGCACAGCAACTTTCTAAAAGTGGCACTATTAACATTGTGACTCACAATCTGACTTGAATGTTATTTTGTTTTAACTAATTTTTATTTCCAGTTATCAATAACATATTTAGATGCATCTCATCAATGCCCAGATATTTACATGCGTTCACAGCACATTAGTGATATTAACATTGCATCATCATGATATCAACAGGAGTTCCTAGATCACTCTACAAACTTGAAAGAACCATGTAACAAAATAGAGGTCATGCAGAAACGTCAGCCCAATCAGTAGCATTACAATTATTTTCATGTCTAATCCCTGTAAACTCCACAGGAGGTCATAAACAATCTGACTGCACCATTAAAGAGAATTTCAAATTGCAATCCATTTAAGTGTAAACAGCATATCACAATGCACTCCCTATCTAAAGTTAGCACTTATTAATTATGATAAGGTCACCCGGTGTTAGTCAGTGGGAGAGAAAGACCTTACAACATGTGAAAAATGACTTTAGGAGTGTTTCATTTCCAGGACATGTAACACCTAAATACACAATCTACTTTTTAGGGATGACATATAAGCATTAAAAAGGAAGGATCAGGCAAAGCAAAATGTTAATAATAATAATAATAATAACAACAACAACAAAAATAATAAAAATAATTATTATTATTATGATGATGATGATTATTATCACTATTATTATATTCATTATATGTAGCAGCTCCCAGTTCACCATGCCCCTTTCTACGCATATTTCCAAAATGGAAAATATTCACTTAATGATATAAGCACAGTAAATAACTGGTGTTATTCTTACCCAATTTATAGGGCTCACTTATTTAATTTAAGGTTGAGTAGGCTATGTTGGAATTCTAACTTGTGGCCTACGGATCCATATATGTTTTTATGGTAAATGCTTAATTCAAATAAAGGAAAGAGAAAGTGAGAAAACAGACCCAAGAAAAAACTCCTAAGAATTACGTTGATTGATTAGTGCATAAATATATGTGTTACAAAATGAATTATTTTTCATGAGATTGTGATTTTGTTGCTGAAGTTGAAGGTACAAATTATATATACTGATTTGAGTGTGCAGCAGGCTTTTAGAAGAAGCTATTTGAGCTTAATGAGCATATGTGCATTAGGTTCAATATTTTTCCTGGTCTGTCAGAAATCTATATGTTGCATTGAGAATCGCTTTGAATGTGGCTGTCCAAGTAGAATGGAGGCCAGTGAGAAGACCTATTCAGTGTTTTTTGAGAGATATATTTAATGAATATATCCATATACATGCGTTTAAATAGAACTAGACATGGTTTAGCCACCTTCAAAGCCCTAGCTAAGACAACTTCAGGTTGATCTGTCAAGGGAAGAAATTCAGGCAGAAACACTAGCACACCCCTAAGCAAACAAGACCCATATTTCTGGAAAACCATGCAAACTCATTTAAAGGGCTTGGCTCAGTTTCAATACATCAAAAAGTTTCTGTAAACAATGCTGTGTAAGGAGTCCATTTGCATGAGTCAGACTTCTCTTGGACAATACCCCACCTCTATGGAGCAACTTGACTCCACCACTCTGGCACCGAACCATTCTGCACGTACCCTTCCTCAGTATGACATCATAGTAATGGGTCAGATGAACATCAGCCACCGTAATAAGAAAAGGGTCATTACAACTGTCATACTCTCTGGAGACACTGCAAGTGCTTTGAAGGTACCAAAGAACAATGTTAGAAATTCACAACAAATTATATTACTGTATAGACATGGCTTGCTGTCCTACACACTGGGAAAACTGTAAAACTACTAAAATCAGTAACAGTGGCAGAGCAGGTAATAAAACTGTCAACTATATCCATTTAATCTTGAAAGTCTGATAAAGTCATGCAGGAATGAAGAAAGGGTTGGTTGTGTGGAAGCAGGACCCTGAACCTCAAAATCTATTGTATTTCAAGATTCAGATTACCCCAAAATTTGCCTAACAGGTTCTGCTTCTTCATCCTTGATTTTGTGATAAGAGACACCAGCATCCACAACACCAGGCTCAATATCTGTTTATCAGAGTAATAAAAAAAATAACTGGGACAACTCAATAACTGAGTTCTAGAAAAGGTGAAAGTTAAAGGATTTTATTACAAAATCTCAAGATTAAACAGCAGAGAATACATATTAAATGCCTCATAATATTGCCATGAAGGCTCAAATACAGAGTCAGATATCAGAAATGTTAAAACACGAGCAGCATTTGAAAGTCAAAATGGGCAGAGTCTTAGGAGTAAAGGAAGTCTTGAATAAAATGGACAGAGTCCTATGAGCAAAACAAAAAGTCTCTGGCTCACCCTAAAAAAACAGTTTAAAAAAAAACCATTTTATGAATACAGAATGAGCAAAAACTGTAAACTCACATAGGTAAGACTACTGATAACTAACATTTGGCAAATCAGAATTTTCTACGTACTATCATAAGCTCATAACACTACGCTGTTGCTGTCTGGAGATGCACAAATAATTCTCATAAATTTATTAGACAATAACCCCTACACCAATATTTTCTACCAGGCCCACATCAGGAAGCTAGAGTAGAAGGACCTAGTAAAGTTGAGACTTTGAGCACAAGAAGAAAGTGTATTCGCAATGCATGCACTCAAAGGAAAATAACTAGGTACGTCACAGTATACTGTGCTCTGCATATACGACAGAGACTGTGGGAGGAGAAGACATGCAGGTGGAAATTGATAGGGAGGGTGAACGAGCAGGAGCTAGGTGAATAGCTTCCACTAATTCACATTAATAAACAAACTTCTACATGTTTAATAAAAATGGTTTTAAGTGCCATGTTATTATTTTAGCGATTTCAACTAGAATTTATCACAAAGACTATAAGTATTTAAAATATTTTGTCACCTAAAATTACAGTTAAAAAAACTTCAATAGTGGCCTGTCCTGGGAATCATCAGGTAATTCCCTTTCTAAACAAAGTTCTCCAAATAGAAAGAGCAAGGCGTCAGGGAGCTGTTTACTTTTAAATGGCCCTTGTCAAGTGCTTTATTGTTTATGGCAACATTGATGGTGCTATATAAACTATTAAATAGATATCTTGTTGTGTGCTGACTGTAATTCTTCGTCAAACTAGGACTTTGGTTATGAGTTTATCAAGCACAGGATTAATTTTACATGCATGATGATCATACCCTTATTTATATAGGCTCCACCATATGTATAGGGGTGTCAGATACACTTCATAGGCCTCATGTCTCTTAAAGCACTGCTCAAATCAAAGTAATTGAAATGCCCACATTTAAACTGAGAACTTATAAACCAATCCTATGTAGACGGAATCAGATTCCAGCCTTTCTCTTCCATTTACTATGTTTAATCCATATGGCTCTGGTAATATATGCCTTAAAGAGATATTATATACATCAAATGTTCTCTTCACTGATACTTGTGATTGGTACATTGGAAGGTTGGACCATACTCACTATTCCATTGGTGACTGTAAATGAAACAAACTGACCATGGTATATACGTGTTTATTTTACAGATATTTAAAGAGGTCTATTAGTTTAATAAAGTATGCTCTTTAGATAATTGTTTTCCACAAACTGCTAGCAGACAATATAAAACTTAAATTAATATTTTCATGCATCTTTGTAATATTACAAGAACAAATGTGTTTTTCCCTTGCCAATGGAAACTATCCCCCAGGGAAAAGCAGGCTCCTTGAAATGCACTTCAAAAGACACAATAGTCTAACATGAAGTAAATTTGCAACTATATCTTGTTTATTGCTAACACTATTGCAGGTAGAAGCCGGCCACATATCTGTGAATGCTCTTTCTTACGGCCTTTCAAAGGTTCAAACCTAGAGGAGACAAATATGGCTGGCTCTTAATAAAACCAAGTCATAAATATTTAATTGTTCCTAAGGAAAAAGTCTCCTTCATTCACACCAGTCTGAAGTGAAATTACAGTGATACATTCCAGAAGGCGTTAGGCCTCTGGTAGACCTTAAGACTCAACAGGAACTCAAACATGATATGCTGTAATTTTTTCTTTAACTACTATGATACGACCAAGAGCTGATGGGGGGATGGCAGTGCCGGACTTTGAGTGGTATTATTTGGCTGCACAGCTGCAGTGGCTCACTCAAGCCGTGGCTTGGGAGTTCCGGGGTCCGGATGGTCCTGAGGGACGATGGGTTCCGCGCTATATTTTGTCCTTTATAGTACTTCAGCAGAAAATGCGTCTCGAGCCGCTTACTGCCGAAGAGAGGACGCTGAGGTTGTGCTGGAATCGGAGCCAGCGCCGGGCAGGAATCGCCCGCCCGTATGCCCCGGAGATACCACTGGGGATGTGCACGGCCCTTCCACATGGGGGGGGGGGGGTTGGACAGCATTAGCTAACTGGGAGTCATTGGGAGTACAAGTGTTGGGAGACCTCTATGAAAACTGAATTCTGTTGTCATTCCAGGCCCTGCAAGAGAAATATGATCTCCCGTGAGGGGATTATCTGTTACATTCAGCGCTAATCTCAGCAATGCAAAACCATTGGGGGACAGGTTTGTCGGAACCACAGACCTCTATGGCGTGCCAACACATGGTAATGGCCGCAGGGTCCTTTAAGGCTATCACATGCCTTTATATGCGTATGCTGACAGAATCACTAACACCATTGTGTGTGTTGCGGGAGAAGTGGGAAGCGGACCTAGGCAGGGAAATTCCTGAGAAGACGTGGGCACAGTTAGTCAGGAGAGCCCGGAAGAGTACGAGGAACGCTAGATTTCAATTGGTGCACTTTTATGTCCTGCACAGAGCATACTTAACGCCAGCTAAGATTAATCAGTATTTCAGGACGACTACAGCCCAATGCCCGAGGTGTGACTTGGAGGGAGCCAATTTCCAACATATGATGTGGAGTTGTATGAGGTTGGGGACATACTGGGAGGAAGTGCTGGATTTATTATGTAGAATAACTGACCGTACTATAGAATCGGAACAGGCTACTTGCTTACTGCATTGGTTCCCGCATACTGCTAAAAGGAAAGTGACAAGCAAATTTATAGATCTGGGTCTCGTATTAGCTAAGAGAAAAATCACAAGGCATTGGAAATCGGTGACAGTACCCACTGTTAGGGAGATGGCGGGCGGAGTTCCTCAAATGGACGTTAAGCGAAGGTACCCTTATATTGCAACAGGCACTCCGTACTAATAATGAGAAGGCGCAGGAAGCGGCAAGGGCATGGGAGGCCCTGGTTGCCCTACTACAAGCTCCGGAGGAGGGTTTGGAAGAGGGCTCGTCCTTGGAGGGCCCAGACGATTCAACTGACACTCTGACACGCGCGGAGTAAGTCTAGATATGCTCTGAGGCATTACAATTGGGCTTCTATGGCAGCTCCTTACCAGCACTGCGTTTATACTGCCTCACTTTTCTACACGCATAACTCAGATGTACCTCTCTTAGATATGACTTACGCAGTCCAGGCATACCGGTGGCGGGCCAGGGATGAGGGAAGGGGGTTACGAGGCAAGCAACTTGGACATTGTATTTTTATCAGACGTGCGAATTGACCTTGTGATATTACTTAAGGCCTCCTTTTCTTTCCTTCTTTGTTATTTGGAAAATCAATAAAATATATATTAAAAAAAATGATATGCTGCAATCTTTTCTTTAAGTATGCTTGATGTCATGTTTTGCAGTCTACTGTACTTACCTCCGTATCCTACCTTGTCTCTAGTGTTCTGAAGCTGTTCTTCGTGGCATTTAGACCAATTTAAGTGCTTCATTTACAAAAGCCTTGGTGATTCCGCCGTAGCACAAGTTATTACTAGACGTCTCAGTTGAGTCAGTAGCACAAGGATGCAAGTCTATGTTGAGTCAGCAGCACAATAGTGAAGTTGCACAACCTGTTCCTTGTTGAGTTAATGACACTAGGGTGTAGTATCACAAGCCATTATATGATGTCTCTGTAGGGTCAACATCACAAAGGTGCAATTGTTCTACATGTTGCTTGTAGATGTCCCAGTTCTCTTTTAAGTCCTTAAATAGCATATGTTTTATTTTAAATGTTTTATTGTGATTCATCAAAATATTCATAAAGACAAGTAACTGTGTCTGTAGCCAACGAAGCTCAGCTGACACTAGAATGTCGGCTGGGCAGTGCTCACAATGCATTTGCAGAATATCTGCAGACCCACAATCAAATCTGCAAAATTTGCATACCCAAAATATTTTGCACACTGTTGGAGCAGCGTAATTTTGGCTTCACCTTTTTACGTTTGACTAGGACATGTATATATTTGTACATGGACTCATGTATTTGTATGCCTTAATATCATTAACGTGATGTGGTTCACTGAAATGCTACGAGAAGTGCATTCATGGTGTAATCTTCATATCTATATAAGTATGCTTACTAATGGTTTCCTTACAGTAGCATTAGTGTGGTTTGAATATTTTTTTTTATTCTTATATATTCACATACTCATTTGTATAGTATTCTGCATTTTTTTACATCTGCATATGCATCTATAACCATGCATTTAAAAGTGTAACCAAGAAGCTTACCATGTTAGCTTGACTAAAGACCCTAGCAATCGGATTTTATTTTTAAACTTCAACGTAAACGTTTGCTTGGGTTGCAATGTTTTTCTCTCCTCTGTAGGTGCAGTCTTATGATCTCATGAAAAGAGAAAGGCACATTGCTTATGAGAGATAGTGAGGTTCAGGAGGAGTACTTTATCAAGGATGAGAAGCCTTAACAAACAAAGAGAGGACTACTCTCTTTACGGAATTGGGAGACGGGAGGAATCTAAGGACGTTCAGATGTGCGTACCAAAGGAAAGGAGTTTCAAGTGAATTGCCACATTTTACTGTGTGAAGGTGGAAGGTAATGAGACACGTGATATGGGATTCTTGAAGGTTCTTATGTGGGTTTTAATTTGTGATTATACTTGCGCTTCAGTCAGATTCCTTTTAGATTCAGAGGGGTATAACCTCTTTGCAACATCTCAGTTATGTATGCTATACATTGCTCCTTATTTTGGAGAACTTCTACAGAATTTCTGCCAGGCTAACACCTTCCTACTCTACTGGACTGGAATAGGGTTTCTCCAATTAGTGCTTTCAGTTCAGGCATAGTTTAGGAGATTTTGATTTCTTCATGCATAATAGACAAGAGGAACGGAAATCTAATCCTGATCATCAAATTGTATTCCTTATTTTCTGCATTGATATCACAGAATTTCCTGTATGATTTATTTTATTGAGACTGAACTATGTTAGATGATTTGGCCTGCCAGTAGTGATTCTGTATTTTTACAATATATTTTTGAAATTTGTATACATCAATCTGTTTTTGAATGTGTCATAAACCCATACTTAATCTCATTTACCGTCTTTGGAGCCTCACTGTGTGGCCGAATTGGTTACACTGTGAACTGAACTTGTGAAGTTAACTCACTTTTATTCCTAAGGCTCCAAAAAAGGTCCATTGCAGGGAAATTTGGATGGAGGGTTCAGTGCTCTAGCAGGGTAAAACATGTTTTTCATTCTCACTGGAAAACTACTTTTAACAGCATTAAGTAAAAGCAAAGGTTTTCTGCTTTCCCTGCATTATTGCTTAGATGTATGTGGCCTAAAGGGACCCTAATAATGAAGAACCCTTAATTCTTCTTTGCAGTATCCACTATATGCCTTAAATGATAAGATGCTTATGTTTCAGAATGCCCGTTTCCATAAATGGATGTAAGAAGATAACAGTCATAAAAGGTATTTTTAGTGGAAATTTCTTGGACTTGGCCCTTTTTGCAGGGTTATCCCTAAACATTTTGCTTCTTCCTCCTATTTTGTCCTGACCTGTTGTTGTTAGCTATAAAACTCTGGGCACTTTAGCATTGCTAATAAGTGCTGAAGTGCATCTGCTCTCTGGGTAAATTGTTATTACAATTGGTTGAGTGTGCCAGGGCCTGGAAATCAAATGCTAATAGTGAGCCTGCAGCATTGGTTATTCCACCCACATGAGTAGCCCTGAAAAGGTATCTCAGGCCTGCCAGTGCAGTGTCTGCATGCAGTTTTAAACTGCCATCTCGACCTGGCAAGTTCACCCAGTTGCCAGGCCCTAACCTTCCCTTTTCTTACATTTAAGGCACCCCTATGGTAGTCCCAAAGTTCCCCCATGGGCAGGGTGCAGTGTATGTAAAAGGTAGGACACATACTGGTGTGTGTGACATGCCCTGATAGTGAAATACAGTGTATTTCGTTTTTCAGTATTGAAAGGCCATTTGCCTCATAGATTAACATGGAAGGTGCTTTGTAACATCCTACAAGTATAACTTTCCATTGGGACAAGATGGAGAAATAAAGTTTAGGCTGTCTGAACTCGGAATTTAACTAAAAATATCTTAGTAAAAATGGTTTTTAAATTGTGTGTTAGAAAATGCCACTTTTAGAAAGTAGGTATTTTCTTGTTTAAACCATTATGTGTGCCTCTGCCTGTTTGTGGATTGATCATCTGGTTTTGGAGTGAAAGGGACTGGGGATGCACATTTAATGTAGACAGCCACTGGAGGGAGGGGGGGTTGCGGGGTGGCTGGCCCTTTTTGAGTGACTCAGAACTGAGCTGAATAGACCTTGGCAGCATTTAGATTAGTGGGAGGAGTTTTCCTTGCACCTGAAAAGGGACTGTCTCCCTTGCACAATGCACAATGCTGTCTCCACCCCCATGGTCATACTACACCAGTGAGGACAGAAATGGTTTGAACTGGGCTCAGAGACCCTTGCACAAAGAGAACAAAGAAAAAAAGGGTATGAAAGTAGACATTAAATCCCAAACCTTTAGATAACATCTGGATACAAGAGAAACCTTTGCTAAGGAGAAGAGCTGGGGAGTTGTGAGGAGGACTACTGCCCCTTTACTGTGTGCTGTGTGGGGTTGAACTGCAGTTGCTGTTTCTGCCTCGGATAGGACAAAAACTTGAACTTTGCTGTGAACCTGCTTGAAGAAGAATCTCCAAGGACCTGCGTGTGCTGACCTCCTGTTCTGAAGTCTCAGGGACACAAAGTATTCACCCCCAGCTCCCTTGAACTCTATTGCTGAGAGTTCTGACCTACTAGGAGGTGCCAATTCAAGGTTTGGGCCTCTGGAGGTTGTTCTTTCTGTTGAGAGCTGGAAGCAACGCGAAAGAAACAAGAAAAACAGTCTCTGACGCTGTCAGCGATGCCGCTGTGACGCAGCGACCTGCACCGAGGCCAGGAGCACGATGCACCGCCCAGCCTGCACTGCAGCTCCAATGCCCTACGATGCCTGCAGTTATTGACATTTCCACACACCAGGACTCGCACTGACTCCGTCACTGCGAGTGCCTGCATCCTGTTATCGTGGCGCCAATAACCGCCGAGGATGACTCCATGAACTCCCCAACTTTGCACTGTCACCTGAACTGACTCCTCACTGTCATCGTAACTGACTGTCCTGGATTCAACACATTGCCCCTTGCAGACTGGATATCTCACCTCCCCCGTGGCAGCCAGGGAGCTGGCCTTGACCACGGCTCCAAGCCTCACCTCCATGATGCTTTGCATCGATATTGGACTTCGTTATCCAAAGGTACTGTTTGTTTGGGGACGTTGTGACTCTGTTCACAATGTCGCACACCTCACAGTTGCCACCCAACTTTGGATTTATTGCTGTCACGACATCACAATAGCCCCAGGTGGAGCTTTTTGTATTCTAGCTTTATCCTTAAAATTACAATTTTTGAAGTGCTATTTTATTACATGTATCTTGGACTCTTGTCGTTTTGTTCTTGTTGAGTTTAGATAAAGGTACTTTATTTTTCTAAACTGGTGTGTGTCCAATTGTGGTGTTATCACTGTCTTACTGTGTGTTTCAAGTACAAATACATTACACATTGCCTTTGGGATAAGCCTGTCTGCTCATGCCAAGCTACCAAGGGGGTGAGCAGGGGTTTTCTAAAGTGTGTATCCCCCTTACCCTGACTAGAAGCAAGGGTCCCTACTTGCACAAAGGTGCACAACTCTGCCAATTAGAGACCCCCATTTCTAACAAAAGTGTTCAGAAAAGGTATGGTCATTTCATATATCTAGAAGTATCACACCTTTCTGACTGTTTGCAAAGGTAATAAAATAGTGATTGAGACATGCTTTCTTATACTAGAGACTGTACAGGTAACTACTATGCAGAACATCTTCTATACATTATCTTCATTCCCAGTACACACATCATAGTTTCAGGCATTTTTTTTTCACTCTTGTGAAAAAAAATAAAGGCCCCAACAATATAATGTATAAGTCAATGTTTTTATTATGTGCTACTATCTTGTTTTTATAGACAAATGTACTGCATTAAGACAAACCTAATACTGAAAAATATGACATTTTCTTGAAAAAATCCATTGCATAAAAGGGAAAACAACCTTTACAACGCAGTCATTACATCGCACTACCTTTACAACGCAGTCATTACAACGCAACATCCTTTACATCACATGCCATTACAACGCAGCCATTACATCGCATGTCATGAACAAAATGAAAGCCAGTATTTGTAAAGTGCGAACAATTACCCAAGGGTGTCAAGGCGCTGGGGTCCGTCGGGAAGATTAAGCGAGCTATTGCCCAGAGTCACATGGTGCTGGGCTTATCTGCCGCCGGCACCGGGGATCGAACCGTGAGCCCCCATGGTCCGAAGTCAGGCACCTCTTCCCTGACTAAAACGCATGTCACTACAATGCATACCATTACAACGCATACCATTACAACGCATAGTTTTTATCCTTACACTATCCAACACTTACCCTACTGTTGCACTCACTGGAGTGGGAATAGTAATACGTTGTACATGTAGTTTCTAAAAATGTGTTGTGATGGCATGCGATGTAAAATCGTGCATTGTAATGGATGTTGTGATGTAAAAACTGCGTTGTAAAGGCATGCGTTGTAAATGTTTGCTTTGTAACGTAATACATTCCATAAAAGTTATGATGCATAATAAGAAAAATATGCTCTAGTTATAAAATGTTGATATTTGAAGACCGGGGAAGGGGGTTAAGCCAAAATGATGCCTAACAAATTGAGGTATGTGTAAATTGATAATGTTTGTAGAATGGAATTGTCAGTACATCAATGAAAATCCGTATTCCTAGGTGGGGCCATCAGAACTCAGATTGCATACAACCAGTGACAAAGGAGAAAAACTATAGTGGGAATAAAACCAGCGATATCAAAGAAACACCAAAATAGAACACACAAGGAACATGAAAAGAGGCCATAATCACATAGATAATAGACAGAACTGAACCAAGCACAAATAAAATGATGTTTGATATAAAGCTTTACATACTCATTTTTTTGACTACGTAAGTGCTGAGGCTGCTTTCACATCCTCCTGTGCTGAGCTCCTTTTTGATGCTTGGGGCAGTTTGTACTTAAGCTTTAATAACTTTTTTCTACAAATGTTATACGGGTCCAAATCTGCATCCTTTTTACCATATGTTGGAGTTTCTAGAGTAACCTAGGGCTTTCCCCTGGAGGGAACAGAGAACATAGCCAAACATGCGTTATTTGTGACTCTTTTAATTAATTAGATAAATGTGTTGGTCAAGGCCATATGCGCTATGTAAATGGCATCAAGAAAAGGTTTACTGGGCTAATATCTCCTTCTTCTAACCTTCCAGGAATAGGCAGAGGTGTAAAAAAAAAGTTTTACCACATTTAAAAAATTTTTATTAGGCCTAGTCAATATTTCCTATATTTTGGTGGCAGCTAACTGCTTACAATTTGTGATGAGAACGGGAGTGAAACTTATAGGGGAATCAATGTCCAGAAAGCTATACAATTCTGAAAAGTAGACAAAAAGTGGAATTCCGAAAGAGATCATTTGTCTAAAACACTTATGGTTTTCCTCAAGAAACGTTCTGGTAGAAAAAATACAAATATATGCCAATGTTTTCATCTGTATTCTTCTGCCCTGATAGCTGCTCAGTAATAGTAATATACTGGTTCATCCATCAGACGCTTCTGGCCGCACGGATGTAAGTGTGTGTTAGTTGTTCAAACTTTTCAACTTAGCTGCAACTTTTAATGGTTTTTCATTGTCTACCAACCATGCATACATTTATAAGGTACATTATGAAGAACAAAAACTGGGTATGAAAGACATTTGCATTTTTTAAATGTGCCCAAATTAGTGACTTTAGGAATACTGGTTATAGGAAATTGGGTTACTGGTTGAGGGGGGTTAAACCCTATTCAAGCAACAACCACAGTTATTGTGAGGGTGAAACACAAGCAACCCACAAATTAATTTGTGCTCAAAACTCTGGTAGCTTTGCACAAATGCAGTCAGGGTTAACTTATAGGCATGAAAAAGCCAGCAACAAGTAAATAAAAAATAGAATATAAACACATTATTGGACACCAAAATGACAAAAATCCCATGTGATTTGAAAGATTTAAGTAAAACGCAAAAGGCACCAAATGTGGTTATCTGGTCACTCTGGACCACAACCAAGTCATAAGTTCAGGCCCATGTGATAGAGAGCCGGCCTGATCCAGGGACCAAGTTAGGCCCACTGAGCAAAGTACCCTTTAATCCTGGTTGTGGACCTGTGCAAGAACCAGCACAGTGGTTGTTCTGGTGATCTGTGGGCTGCGATTCTTGATCCTATATCAATGATGCATCACTCAACGGTGATTCCTGGGAGTTGTAGGGCTGCAATACGAAGTTCTTTGTTGAGGATGCGTAACAAAGCAGCAGTGTCAAGGAGTTGCAGGACTGTGCTGCGAGGTCCTGCATCAAGGATACATTGTGCAGCAGTGATTCCAAACAGCTGTGAGGTTTTGCGGTGGTTCTAATGCGGAGCTGTGAGTAGATACGTTGCTCTGCATTGGTTCTGCCCAAAAGACCAGAGATGGGCAGGTAGAGCACCTTCAGGCCCACTTCCAAGGGTCCAGACCCGGAGTGGAGGTGCTTGGTGGGCAGGTCTCACAGCAAGCAGAGAGCAGCTACTGGGTCAGGGTGGTTGGAGCCTTTTCGCTCCCTCAAACTCTGACCAGGGGCCAGCCTGCTGGCTCTTGGAGTCACTCTAGTGGGCCTTGGATCCAGATGCAGGCCCAGTCCTTCTCACTCAGGAAGCAGGGCAGCAGTCTTCTTGTAGCAGGGTAGCACAACAGTCCTTCTTCTGAGTCTCCCACAGGTCCAGATGTTTACTGAAAAGTTGAGTGTGAAAGTCCACTATTTTCACCTGGTGCACACTTTAAAATGGGAGAACCTTCCAGAGCCCTTCCCCTACAGAGGTGTTGGGATTTCCCTGCCTCCCTGCCCTGGCTCCAGCTTGTCTGCAGGCACAAAAGACTAGTGTGAAACCCTGTTTAAGTGTGCTGAGGCAGAGTCTTTGTGATGAACAAATGTGATAATAGGCAGCTATTCCCCCTATCAAGTCACAGATGGCCCATTCTGCCAACACCTAGTCACCCTTTGTCCAACTGTATGGGAGCAATACCCAAAGACTAACTGCCAGCTACACCTAGTCATTTGACTAAGGATACAGGCTGCAGACACCAAATAGTTGGGACAAGAAAAATGGCAACTTTCTAAAAGTGGCATTTTCAGAATTGTGTCTTAAAATATGACTTTACCATTAAAGAGGGTTCTAAATTACAATTCATGAGCCAAAAAACTCAACAGTCCTACCTGCTCTCAATTGAAAGTTAGCACTTATTAAAGGTAATAAGGTAACTTTTGGGGGCCTTATGAAGTCGAGGTAAGACCCAATGCCCGTACAGGCCAGTCCCACCTCATTTTTTTAGATAAATATAAACTGCCATGTTGTCTAGTGGATTTTATGCCCCCCCCCCGAGTAGATGCAATTGGAGGCAAAACCACAATCTACCCTCAGTGGCCACAAAGACTGCCAAAGCTATTTTTAAGGAAGCACTTGGCCATGCCTGGGGATGTTATTCCAATTTGAGCCATCCAGAGTAGCTAGTGGGAGGATTCCTGCTCAAGGACCACCGTCCTGCAGCAATCCTCAAGCAGGAACCCATGAGTTCAGGTGCCATTATGATATTCTTCCCTTTCCAATGGTACCTCTCCCACGGTGATAAGTGCTCAGGGGTCTGGGTTACACCTGAAGCATTAATCACAGTGAAAACAACCAGAGGCTAAATTCACCAGCTGCTTTCACTTTCACTCTCTGTGACATCAACGACTGTGAGGAAAGCTCTTCCTTTGTAGCTCATTTTGAACTTTTAAAAAGGAAATCCTTTTGGGAAAGCTCCAGAGGGACCAGAGGAGTTTCTTTCCTTTAGATGGAGGACAAGACATTCAGGTCCTCTGCACTATGGAGATACTGTGGAGGAAGTAAATAGCTCATCCTCTGCATCCAGAGGAGTGAATTATACTTCAAGTTGAACTTACTTATAATACAGACCATATTGCTTTTAGGGAAGGAAACATGAATTTCATGATGGATTCTAAAATAACTAAATAGTCTCAGAAACATATTGAATGCAATCCAACTTATAAACTGCAATAGAAACTCTTCTAAAGAGGCTTAATGGTACACCAAACAGTCTATAGACGAGTGTGAGATGTATTGTTTCTCGTAACTGATTCAAGATGTGATTGTCCATGCCTAAAAACAATCCCTGAAGGAGACTGATTCGGACTGATCCAAACACGCCAATGAATAAGGGGGCTTGACCAAGAACTATATTTGAGAAACAACACATTTTGACAACAGCAGCAGCACCCCAAGGTCATTCCTAAAAATACATATACATAGGTGTGGCTTACAATTGATCAGAGAGGTCTCCCACTACCACCAACAGAGAATACTATCACCAGGCACCAAAATCTGCAAACTGTTTCCACTCGGACCACACACACTGTATCTTCCATGTGCATCTGATCTGTCTCACATTGACAAAAATCCATTATTGAGTGTTGCAACATCAATGGGCATTTTAGGTATGGGCATCTACTCCTATTCAACGTTTCTTGTAATATATTGCCTTAAGAAAGGTAAGCTATTGACTAGTGGTGCACAAATGCACCTCTAGCTCATTTTATGCAGTGACAATACTAACAAGTTGATGCAGTGTGAGCCCGAAATGCAATGCAAGCCTGATGTCTCCTACCAACATTCCCTAGGCTGGATGAACATATTGTTTGCCATGCACATGGAGGATTTCTTTATTTGTCTCTATTCTTCCTGTATTTTGATTTATTAATTGATTTTTAAGAATTAGAGCAATCAAAGGATACTTCAAAATTATTTATGAAAAAGGGGGATTGGAGCATTAAGATAAGTACTCTGGGTCAATTTATGGTTTTAAGTCTACATTTATGGCCTAAAATTGCTCCATGTGTGCCTGCAAGGAATCGCAAAAAGAGTACCTTATATGTGTAAATGATTGCAACGGTTGGGAAATGGGCAGATCTAAATATGATTTAAATTGTAGGTATGTTAATACCCACAAATGTGAGTTTATTGGAATTCATACATTTCTCACTGATCACATTGCAACCTGGAAAAAGTTAGATGTACTTCAGCAAAAAGCTGGATTAACTCCCCTTCCAGCAATCATTGTGCGTGTGTAAGAGAAGGGATTTCCATGGCAAAATGTTTTCCCTTGTTTAAAAAAAATCAAAAATTCATTGGGCTGCATTTCCCCAACATTGAGTTGTACCTTGTGTATATTTACACTTTGGGGAAATAGCCCATATAATGCGACATTTCCAATAGTATACCTACAAACCAACAGGTGGCAGAGCTTTTTCTGTGTACTGCTAGGAATGTCTGTGATTTTCAAAAACGTAAATTTGCATTCATGTTAGGACGTGTAACAATGAAGTAAATGTGTGGCATGTTTTGTGAATATGGGCCCCCAAATTTGACATAGTCTCTCCATTTATTTTTGCTTTTCATACAGCAATCATTGTAGACACAAGCAAGTCTCTTTTTTACATGACAACTATGACCATGTATATGAAGAAACAACCAATCTTACCTTTCAAATACCCTCAAAACACGAGTGAAATTAAATTATGCAGACATAATTTTCTTCAATTTGGGAATTTTACATTATGCATCTCACAGGAAATTCCGAAAATGAAGCCATCATGTCACCTCACATATTTACGCTCCATTTGTGGCAAACGTTTACTGCAAGAGTGAGAGAATTAAGCAGAATGTAAGCAGCTGTAGCTAATCCCATTTGTGACTGTTGTACTGTTTTTTTTTAAAAAAAGAGAAATACATCCTTGCAGCAAAAATGCATTTTTTCCAAATTGAAAGGAGTCAATGATGAATCTGCATTTTGTGTAATTTCACTGAATTTTCCCAAAATGTCATGTGAATGTGGGAAAGCATATTACACAACTTTAACACACCCCTACTTCCTGTATCCATGTCTGTTGTGGAAGGTGTATCATGTTGTTCATATCTGATTTCCC
This sequence comes from Triturus cristatus, assembly GCF_964204655.1. Taxonomy (NCBI): domain Eukaryota; kingdom Metazoa; phylum Chordata; class Amphibia; order Caudata; family Salamandridae; genus Triturus; species Triturus cristatus. Next base: position 117,156,062 of record NC_140588.1, read on the forward strand.
TTCTCCCCACACTGTCCAGAGTGAAACTCCATATTTCCTTGGAGAGTGTTGTAGATATATTTCTATTAATTTATTTATGCACAAAATAGAATTATTTTCAGCCATTACAATGAACCAAACATATCGATAGTCAGCATTGTTTTCCATTATTTCAGACCACTGAGTACATTTACCCTCTGTAAACAGTTGTGGGATAGCTGAGGAAAGAAATTTCTGCAGATGTATGTATCTTCATTGATAAACTATTATTTTACAACTGAATTGATGGACAGGGCAGCAGCCCTCTGTTGTCCAAAACAGTGTTAGCAATAAATGTTAAGTAGAGTACCTGAAAACACTGACTGTCCGTTAGAAATTGTGTTTCTGGTTGAAGGAGGTAGGCACCCTGTCCAAGGAGGAACCACAATCCTAGTCGCGGTAAATCAGATATCTCCATAAATTAACCTGTGCTCACCCTCTGGTTAGCTTGGCACCAAGCAGGCAGGCTTAACTTCAGAGGCAAAGTGTAAAGTTTTTGTGGAACACTTCAAAGAGTAAAACAGTGAAACCACCACAAAAACAATCCACACCAGTTTAGAAAAATAGATTATGATTTTATAAATAAAACTAGATCAAAAATCAAATAAGTAGAAGTCAATGTATGATTTTTTAAATAATAAAAGTAAAAGTAGCACTTAGAAGCAATAAGCGCCTATTGGGGATATATGGTTGTGCGGGACCAGAGAAAGGTCAAGAGTTCTGGCAGAGCACGATGAAGTGCTGGCCGGGGACAGGAGCCATGCATGGCCTGCTAAACAAAAGTACCTTGATTCTGGCCATCACAGAGAGATTCACGGTGCACCCGAGTGATGCATCTGTGACGATCCTGCAGTCACGGTGATGTGTTTTATCTTCTCCACACAACAATGGCGATGCGCCAGTTCCAAAGAGAAAGCACGGATCAAGAAATGCATTGGTCCCGAAGCCGGGTGTCTTCACTCATTTGAGGGTCGTGAGTTGATCATCTCTCCTGCAGTGGCGGCGAAGCTGTGGTTCCGATTCTCGGTTCCAATATTGATGCACTTGTTTGATGCATCTATTCTGCCTCACACAGCAGAGGATGTGTCAGTTTCACTCAAGCAAGCATCTGTATCTACTAACAATAGACTAAGCACAGGAACAGGGGGTAAGGTTTTGATATCCCTGTGTCTTAGCACAGGAGGCAAGACAGCATGCCCTCGGAGATCACTCTGGGTTCAAGAAAGAGTCCAGTTCTTCCTCAGCAGGGCAAAGGGTAGCCGGCAGCAGGACAACACAACAGAAAAGCAGTTCTTCTAGAGCAACAGTATGGCAGAGTGGCAGTTCCTGTAGCAGCAGAACAGTCCTTCTTTCTGGCAGAGTTTCTTCACATTTCCAGTAGTGTCTGATTTGGTGGGGCCAGAGACCTAGGGGCATATTTACAAGCCTCTTGCGCCACTTTTGCGTCACTTTTCCCATGTTAAAAGTGACGCAAAAGTGGCGCAAGGGGCTTGTAAATCTGCCCCCTAGTACTTATAGCCAATTGTGGCTTTGAAGTGGCAGTTACTTCAAAGATGTTCTTTGAAAGGCACAGAGGTTCTTCCTCCTAGTACTTACTCCAGACTCCCTATAGAAGAGTATGTAGCACTTTGTGTGGGGACAGGACACTCTGCCTATTCAATGTACGTGTCAGCTCCTCTCTCCCATCCTCTACAGGATGATGCATCAGGATGTGGGTGACCACTCATTTAAAACCAACCTTTTGTGTGTGGCTATCTAGAGGTGATGTACAAAGTCCAGCTCTCACCCACCCAGACATGTATTGGAGAAATACCATCTTTCTAAAAGTGGCATTTCTAAAATAGCAATGATAAATTCAGCTTTGCCAGCAAAGAGTAGTTATCACAACCATTCCAATTATATGAAACATGACAGAGCTAATCCTTCTCAAACAGGAATTACAGCTTTTAAGTGTGATAAGGAATTCCCAATGTTACCCTATGAGAGGGGAAGGCCTCACAATGGTAAAAACAAATTTGGGTGTTTTCCACTACCAGGACATGCAAAACCTAACAGTACATGTCCTCCTACCTTTTAATTCTATGACACCTTGACCTATGGGCTATGTAGGGCCTACCTTAGGGGTGACTTATATGTAATAAAAGGGGAGTTTGAGGCTTGACAAGAGGTTTTAAATGCCAAGTCAACATGGCAGTGAAAACTGCACAAACAGGCTTGGCAGTAGCAGGCTTGAGACATGGTTTAGCGGCTACTTAAGTGGGTGACACAATCAGTGCTGCAAGCCCAATACTAACATTAAATTTACAGGCCGTGGGCACAGCTAGTGTACTTTACTAGGGACTTATAAGTAAATTAAATATGACAATTGGGTCTGAGCCAAGGTTACCATGTTTAAAGGAGAGTGCACATGCTCTTAAGCACTGGATAGCAGTGATAAAGTACTTAGGGTCCCAAAGCCAACAAAAGGTGGTCAGATAAAGAAGGCAAAAAGTTTGGGGTGTCACTTCGGAGAGGGACATTTTCCAACACTGTCTTTGCCCTGTTCATTGCTAGTCCTATGCTGGCAGTCATAACCTATTGATCACATTGCCCATAAATGTAGCTCACAACAAGCAAGAACAAATCCAACAAACAAAGGCAACCCTTTAACAATGTTTGCCTCTGTAGACACTGAAACTAAACCTTTTCCATACAGTTATGCTACCATCTTTATCAATGTAACTTTTCTTGACGTAATCTGCCATCATGTTTTGCAGAAAGGTTCCACAAAGCCAGACCAACACAAATTTTCACAACATGTTCACTCCTAATGGGCTTCAATCAATAGAGTCTGTTTTTCTTCTTACACTGAATAGTGTTGACAGTAACTATCATTTAGTTTAAAAACCTTTTGGAATAACTTAATAACTGGACATTTGTCTTATAAATATACAGTTCATGTGTGTTCTTAAATTTGTCAACAAACATACCCATAGCCCGTGACCTTTTTTCAGATGAATACATGTGGAGTTCTTTTCAAATGTTCAAATTACATAAACGCGACCACTGATTGCTCTTCAATGTTATCTATGCATTGCCTAACTTGACCTGTTTAGTTTCTCATTCTGGTTCTCTTCGTCCTTCACATCAGTGAGTTATTATTCTCCACATCCATTGCATCCTCTTGTCTGAACACCATCAATGATATTCATGGAATTTCAATTTACTTGACCTTTTGGTTGTTTTTCATACTGTTTATTATCTCTATCCTACTTTGGTTTTCACATATCCTACTTTGATTTTCATACTGCGGATTGCCTCTATTCTGCTTTGGTTTATCTGATAGATTTTTTAACTGTTTCCACTAATGTGTTTACTTCTGATGTTATTTGGGTCCATGAAGCAGTGTTATTCTAAGTCTTGGTATAAATGAGCTACCACGACTAATAAGAAAGGCCCACCTCAAAATAATGCTCTACAATAGAGTCAACAATATATATAGGCCACAGAAGACTTTTAAATCATTAAAAACTTTCTCAAACATATTTTATTTATATTTGAGATTCATTAACTATTCAACTTTTTCAATTTTTAACATTTATTCTTAGAATCCTTAGAAAAGCTACTCACGATAAGACAATTACAGTCCTCCCACACTTCAACAATTGTATTTCATCATACTCGCATATGACACACACCATTCACCCCAAGCAATTCAGTCAGCACTGCTTGAGATGAATGGTGCGTGTCATATGCTAGTGTGATTAAATACAATTGTTGAAGTTTGGGAGGACCTTTATTGTCCTATCATGAGTTATTTTTGTAAGGATGTATATTTTAAATCAAAATTAAAAAGTTAAATAGACAATGAATCTAAAATATCAATAACATATATTTGAGAATGTTTTTAATGCTTAAAAACTATTTTGTGGCCTATATATGTTGTTGATTCTATTGTAGAGCATTAGTGGAGGTGGGTGTTTGCTTAGAAGTCTGGTCATTTCCCTGTCCCTCTCTAATATTAGTGTTTTTAGTGGGGAACCCCTTTTCTAAACATTATAAATGAGCTATCCAACCATCAGACATTTGAGACAGAATAACCTCCCATTAAAAGATCAATTTCCTAGTCACAAGCAACAGAGCTCCTACTCTTTCGTAAAAGCCACATTTTGAATATACCTTTAGGTGCCATCATCTACTTTCTTCATGATTCCTCAAATTAGTCCTTCCACTCTTTCGCAGAAAATGAAAAGCATCTTTATAAAACTGCTCACTTAAAATGAAGATCCTATTTTCTGATGACATCTCTAATGCAATTGTTTTTCGGTACAGCACTATTTCAGATGAAAACAGATTTCTGTGACATAGTACGAGTAAATCTAGACATTGCAATGAAATTAGTTTATGCTTGTGCTCTTTTTTCTACTGAAGCAATCAGCTGGCAGACCCATATTACATTGCACACAGATGCATGCATATTTAGTAGGTCAAAAGGGAGGTTATATTTGAAGAGCAACAATATTTTGCCATGCCATGATAGAAATGAGAAAACAGTGATGTAGTCTTTTTCCTAATTAAGATGTATTTATTCATGAGATAAAAGCTTAGACAATGTACATAGAGCAAGATATTTTGATACAATTGTAGAAATGTGATATAATAATTGAAGAAATCAAATTAACTGTGCATCTTGTTCTGCTTTTTTATTCCCATTAGATACATTTTCAAATGATCTCATTGTGAATAATCCTCAGTGTGTCATGATGCTTGTTTTTGTACCTATGTTGTGCAAATATATGTTTTGTATTTTCCTAGCCCAATGCAGTGATCACTTCTTTGCAAGTTTTCTCCATCCTTGACCTCAAATGTGTTTCTTCAATGATTACCTATCTTCCATATGTCGAAAGTTATACCTTCGAAGAAAAATGGAGCCATTTTCCATTATAATGAAACAACTAATATTAATCTTTCTGATTGCATTTTAAGAGTGTTAAACAAGCTTTTCTCATACCCAACTCAGCAACATTCAATATTTCAAATTGCCCCCCCCTACTTTGCATTATAGCAGTAACCCTCAGCTCATTCAGTTGAGATGTGACGTAGCAGCGTGTGGACTGACCTGATTGACCTGTGTAGTTAAAAATACTCTGTGCGTGATGTGCATTGACTGTTGAAATCTGGTGCACGTGACTACGTGAAAGACACACAATTGATGGATGGAATGCAGAACAAATCAAAACATTCACTCCCCAGTCAAGAGATCTGGGTTAAATCCATCATTCTTTTGCTCACCATGCCACCCCAGTTTAGACCTGCCCATATGCAAATCAGTCTTGACCCTGTGCCTCATGGAAACAGTCCAGCCCGTGACGACGTGGCAGTCGTGGACGGTGCAGGTAAGAGCGGTAGGGGGGCACGACGGGGGGGTTGACAGATGACAGAACAGAGAAATTAAAATAAATAAATATAACCACTTAACTTGCCCTCGCCGCATCACTGACTCGGCCCACCCCACTGCCCCACCTCCCTTACCTGCACTAACCGTGACTGGGAAGTGGCCAGCTGAGGTGCGGATGGCCAGCTGCTAGCAGAGTTTGACCAGTGGAGTTTGGCAAGGTCAGAGAGTGCCTGAAGATCAGGGTGGGGGGAAAAACCACAGGAGTATAACCCATAAACCTAGTTGAGATCTGGGTAGGTACAGTACAAATATACAACAATATCTCAACCGGATTCATTGAAAATAAATATACTTGTATGTGCAAGACATTACAGTAGAGGAACAAAGGCGAGAGACTCCAAATTATTCGTTGAATGTGCTCTTTGGCATCATATATTTAGAAGACTGGATTATACACAACAGTTGTAACAGCAACCCTAAAGAAATAAGTACACATTGTGCTTGTGATAGGACGTGACGGCGCAAGTGACAACGTGAGAAAAACACAGCGCAGGGTGCAAGGTGAAACGTAATATACAATAGATACAGGATTGTTGGTTCACATAATAGGTATTTCGAGTATGTAAGCTATAGTTTTTCAGTGATTTAGAGGACCAAAGCACGGGGTGCGCCTAAAAATTTTTGCTGGTGGGAAAGGGTCGACGGCGTTTCGATCCTTTCAAGTTAGGATCATCATCAGGACAGGGTAGCCATGTAGGTGGGTGCTGTAGCACGAATGGATCAGTGCCCATGGAAGGGAGGGCTGACTCTGAATGCCTAGATGGCATTGCGGGACGTCTGCAGAGGATGGCTGATCGTGACAATTTAATCATCCGGTAAAGCGGGTTTCAGCCAGTGCCACGAGACACCGGCTGAAACCCGCACAAGTCTGTGGCGGCCCGGTGCTACTCATTCCCCGGACTTTCATGGATTTAATCCCATACTACGAACACTCTACCAAGGTCTCCACCTGTTTCCTGAGCAGTGGATCGGGGCTCCGACCCTGCTTCCCCGTTTTCCTTTACTGGACGATTCCATTCTCATGATCAGCCATCCTCTGCAGACATCCAGCAGTGCATCAGTATCAGCTCCAATAGTGGGAGGGCCTCTGTGTTCTCGTGACCCTGGATCATGCGAATGTTGAAACCCGACACCTCCCTGCATCAAAATTACAACCATTAGCAGTAAAGCAGTTAATCCATCCTAGCTTGTATTCTGGTGGCCAACGGCAGAGGCTGACCGGGTCCTATCCCTTTCGAGTGAAGTGGGCCCAAGTGCCAGTATCAAGTGGCAAGAAATTACTACCGCTTTCCCTGGTTGCTACCATTGGATTTCATTGGAGGCCATAATGACCACTCGCCATAAGACAAGAATACTTCTTCAGGCAGAAACTGCCCTTCCTCTTGTTACAGATTGTAAATCGCTGGTAGCCACAAGAAAAGCCTCAAAGTGCACTCTAAGCTATCTAGATGTGACACAAATTCAATTACATAACACAGATCTTAAACCAAGGCCATCAGTATGAGAGATTAAAAGTTTACTTCATAAATGCCCTTCATGGCAGACGATGCTACCACCATCTTTATATACAAGTTATGCAACATCCTTCCTTCATCCACATATCATCAATGCTCCTGTCATCACAGACCAAAATTGGTCTAAATTAAACCTGTATGCAGTAAAATCACAGACTACTAACTTGTAAAAATGGGCCAGAAATATCCTATGTCACTACCATATTCAATGCTAGCACTAAGACCAAATCTAATAAAAATAAACTACTGTCTTTATGCACAAGCCCAGAAAGATCAACAACTGCAGTTGATGATGTAATGGTCCCTCTCTGGGTCCATGATATGTGCCACACAATTTGGGACCGTACTCTGGCACTGCCATTTCATTGTTAATGATCACTGCTGAACAATGATTGATGTGCTGTCAACATTAACGCTATGTTATGATACGCTGTGCAGTTTGGTAATGAGGTAAAATGAATCTGATGGTAACATTCAACAGAATTGCCATTGGCTGTGATAACGTGCAACTGATGCATAGAACAGTGTGACTCACAGAAGGAAATGGGTTCCATACAGATGGTGAAACTGTATTGTAGTTTCAACACATGTTCTCTGTTAGAGCATTCAACATAAACCACAGCACATGTGATTTTGCTTTTAGTTCCAGATTCATTCACAGAGTGGCTTGTTAGTTTTAGTTTCCCTGGTAAGCCTCGGGATGGCTTGGCATCAGCTCATAGTGCAAGACTTTGTAATTATCGGTCGCCATCTTGACTTCACCGCATATAAAAGCGCCCAAGCCCTGCTTCTGAAGGCTGATTATTGAGACTCCTGAAGGCCGCGTGTGTGCGCCTACTTCACCAAGCTGATATTCCGGCAGAATCTCAAGCCTCCAGCTCTACCACATCCTCAAGAAGCTTCAAGTCATCTGCTACAGTGTAAGACATCCCTACGGGCATGTAGGAATTTCTTATGCTTTCTTGAACTGTGGCAACATTGCGTAATCGAAAACTTCAGCAGTGAAACCACTACAGTTTGGTGCAGATGTTCTTAGTGAAGAGTGTAACAATGCTTTCTATTCAAGATTGCGCTTTGCATCTAAATATAGCCACCACTGAAATGTTCTTGATAAAGAAGTGTTATAACCATGAATAATGGATCGGATACATTTGTTCCAGATCTCTTTCTATGCAGTACCTTCCCTAAAGCCCTTCCCTTTGTCTTGCCTCTATGAAACTCTGATGATCAAACTCTAAATAGTCAGAGCTGCTAGAATGTAGGCATGTTGAGTGTTCTGCTTCTGAGGAACATAAGGATTTTGTCAGAATAATCTGCCCAAGAAAAATAGTTCCTTGCGAGCAGTATCACCAAGATGTCCACCCTTGAAGACTTATGAAAATAATTGGGAGCATGCAAAAAGAACTATCTGCAGCATTGTTGAAAACCGCTATCTTGGCCAGTCAGGTAAGGACAATTAGAGCTTAGATTCCTGTCTGTTCAAGTGCATCCATCTACTTCTACACCTGGGCCAGTGCAAACCATTCCAGCATTGTCAGTAACTGTTCCCGCTCCTGTGCCTTCGGCCCCTCCTGAGTGGTTTACCAGTGATCCCTCATATGAACAAACACTCTTTATGCAGGTCCAGTTATATTTCATGGTCAAGGTCTGAGAGATATCAAAGATTTAATAACACCAATTGATTCCCAGCCTCGAACTTGTGATGAGTTAATTGCTCTTACACTAAGACTTTATTTATTTATTTGGGAGTTATATATAGCGCAAACATGACCTAAATAGGGTTTTAGAGCAATGTACAGAAAACAGGTAAGTTATACATACAGGGAGAACGCAAAAATGCCCAAAAGCCAGATACGTTCTAACAGACAAGGAGAAAAGCAATGACAAATATGCAAGCAGCAAAAAATTTAACAACATAACAATCACCTGGCATAAACAGTTTCCAGATGTGCCCTGGAAAGGTAGTCAAGATGAATGGCTACAGGGCTACTCTGGAATGAATCTATTCATCAGATGTATTTTTACTTCTTTTTTTGAAGAAGAAAGTCAAGTGGTTGGATCTAATTGCAGGAGACAGTGTGTTCCAAATTCTTGGGGCTTGCCCAGAGATGGGGTGGTTATAGGTTTGCTTTTTGTTGAACTTCTGTGGTTACACCAGTAGGGAGTTGGCAATTCTTAAGGAACAACTACCACTGGATATTTCTAGTTTATTGGCAAGTAAGCCAGACGGTTATGGTGTAGGGCCTTGTGAGTCATGCAGGTTATCTTCAGCTGATTTTTGCTTTAAGTAGAAGCCAAATTAGATGTTTTAGAACTGGAGTAAAGTGGCTGATTCTTCTGGATCCTGTGATGTGCCAGCCAGCAGAGTTCAGTATGTACCTTAGTGGCTCTAACCTTGCTTTATGTAAGCCTGCAAGTGAAGCAGTTTGTAGTCTAGTCAGGAAATGACTAGGGATTGTACAGCTAAGTGATGATCATCTGGAGGCAAACAGGGTTTTAGTTTCCTTACTGTGTTCAGATAGTATTTGGCTCCTGTGGTGGCTGCACTGATATGATCGTTCATATTCAGGTGTTTGTCCAGTGTTATACTCAGAGATTTAGTAGAGTCCATAACATGGGGGCAGAGATGAAAGCTGTTTGAGCCTTTCTTCTATGTGGGGCAGAGTGTTTGTGAGGGGTGATCAGTGGGAATTCAGTTTTTAGTGTTTTGAGCATAAGGTGATTGAGGGTTAACCCTAGTTGGGTTTCAATAGATTTGTAGTTGCTTAATTTTTCTATTCTCTGGTGAGGATATTTTCTTTTTTTGTTTTTATTATTTGTTTTTATTGAGCAGAATAAAACAACATACATTAAAGTCAGCATCCCTTAACATTGATATATATTATGATACAACTAATACATCATTTTAAATTATAGAGGAGTAATCATCTCCATCCTTCTCTTGTACTAAAGTGCAGATGCAGCTAAACTCAGAACCCTGAGAATATCATTAAGCAGCATAATTTAAACAATTAGACAAAATACCAGTGCTAGTGCAAATATATGCTCAGAAAGAAAGCCAAACTAAAGTGCAAGCCTTCTCTAGTACTAAAAATGCAAAATATAGAGTTAAGGTCAAAGACATATCAATTGACAGTGTAATTTACACGATCAAGTAAAACATAAATGCAAGTGCAGATATATACTCCCATTCTCGTAGAAAAGGAAATGAAAATACCATTGATGACCCAGGAGTATGATTCATAAAAGAAAATCAAAAATGATCCTTACCCCTGGACCTTCTTATTGATCATAAACATAATCCAAGTAATTTATTCAACACCAAATTGTCCCTGAAGATGTCTTTCCATTTGATCAAAACGTTTCCAGATTGACTCAAATTTCTTAATCGCTCCCACCCTTTTAGCATATGCTTCTTCAAAGGTTCTCACACGTTTCATTTTTTATACCATTCAATAAGAGTTGGGATCTTAATTGTTTTCTAATTCTGCAAGATCAATGAACGTGCCACCAAGAAGGAAATTGATATAAACATTTCACCCCCTTTTGTTATCACCTGATTTGATCTTTGTTTTAATAAACCAAATAATGCTGCCTCCGGTTCTAGTTGAACAATGGTTCCGATAGTACGGCTAAGCCCAGCACATAATTCCAGCCAAAACTGCCTCAAACTAGGACATGTACAGGCAATATGTAGCCAACCGCCCTCACCGGCTTGCTGACTTCGAAAACAAGTATTTTCCACATCCGGATAAATTTTATGGAGGGCCTGTGGTGTATAAGAAGCCGACCAACGGGATAGAAAAGCCATCCTTTTAAAGTTGGCAGCCCTAAGTAGCTTGTTACCATTCTGCAAAATTGCTTGCCATTCTCTAATTTAGAGATTGCAGGCCAATTCATTTTTTGTTTTTTTCTAAGAAATTAGTAACAATCAAAGGCTCCCCTTGATTTTGAAAAACTCTATACCAATTCCCTATGCCTCTCAATTTAATTCTGAACACGGACACAAGAACTGGATCTAACCTGAAGAAAACTAAAAAAAAGGAGCCTATTCTGAGTGCCACATCTGGGCTGCACCTCCTTCCAGGTCATACATCTGCCTCCTAACAGAAAATGACCTAACTCTTTAAAACCTTTTAACTCCCAAAGTTTAATATAACTACTATGAATAAAAAGGCCCAAGCTTCTAGCCTCTGACAACCCCAAATATTCAAATCCCGTTGATTTTGCTTTTTGCAAAAAAAACAACCGAAGTCTAGAAGAGAATTATTGTAGCATCTTATATCTTACTTTTTTAGGCAATTTTGCAGTTTTTAAAAATACCGCAAGCTGAGTCCCTGCTGCATCAACCATTTTCCTCCTAAAAAAAAACATCCAAAGACCCCCTATTATCAAGCAGACCAACTAGAATATCCAGAAATGCTGCCTCATAATAAGTTCGAATATGGGGAAGTGCCAAACCCCCCCAACTTGTATCTAACTGCAAAATTGATAGTTTTACTCTTGAAGCTTTTTTATTCCAAATAAACTGACGGAAAAGTTTATCCAATTCTCTAAAATATGCTGTGCTAACTTTAATCAGGACATTGGAAAAAAGAAAAATTAATAAGGGTAATACTGATATCTTGATCAGGGCAACCCGTCCTATCAAGGAAAGATGGAGGAAGCCCCATTTACCCAATAAATCTTTGATCTTACTCAATGTAGCTTCATAGTTTAGCTTATAAAGATCCGCATATCGGTTTGATACATAGATTCCTAAATAGCGGATCGGTTCAGGGGAGCATGCTTGTTGTTTCAAAATATCCGGAAGAAAATTACAGCAAACATTAAGTGCCAATACTTCTGTTTTTTTGTGATTAATTTTGTATCCTCCAATTGATTCAAACTGAGCGAACTCCTTCCAAATTTTATCAACATTATGCTTTTCCGGTTTAAGGTAGAGTATCACATCATCAGCAAATAATTTAATTTTGGACATCCCCCCTGTTAGAAATGGCGATTTCTGGTTGGCTGAGGCTTGCGCCAAAGCCAGGCAGAAACCACCACTCTAGTCAGGGCTGGGGAGTTACACGCCAAAGATAACCCCTGCTCACCCCCTTGGTAGCTTGGCACGAGCAGACAGGCTTATCCCTGAGGCGATGTGTAAAGCGTTTGCGCGCGCACCCAGCAACAACACCCAAGGCCCACCACAAAGGAAACTCCACACAAGGTATTCTATAAAAATAGCCTTTGTATTATGCAAAACACATTAGATAAAAACACACACTCTACAATGTGCCAACAGGCACGGGCAGAATTTACAAGGGATTATATATACAGGGGACAGGGCCACATGGACCACTGTCAGGAATTAGCACTCTTAGAACATAACACAAATTACCAAGTGTACATGTAGAACATAACCAGTATCTACTGGCGCAATAATGACCTCAGCGTCATCACACTAGCATCAGGTATAAAACCTATCCTGCATCCATCACAGGGGCATAAACCACATTATGCAATTTCTCGCAAGTCTAACGCATTAGACCTAGCCACCTAAGTATACCTACACTAGGGGCGTACATAACACAGGGAAGTACATTCTCCCTACCATCAACCTACGCAGGTAAAACAACCTCCTAGGCAGAAAAGACCACATTTAGAGGTACACAACACAGGGTGCGCAAAACATGCTATATACAGTACATTTCCTAGCACCAAAAGCATGAACACAGGGTGCGCAAAACATACTACACCGTACATTTCCTAGCACCCAAATCACATCAGAGTCCAGGTTGCACCAGAACCTAAACGTAGCAGCTGCCCACTACTTGCTGGGCAGCTGAGGACAAGAACAGGGCCTAAACGCTGCAGCTGGCACTAAGTGCTGCGCAGCTGGGGAAGGCACATAGTAGGCAGGGGCTCTCACTAGCCCCTGAAACAATATCCAGAACGTTGGAGCCACCTAGGCTCGAAAATGACATGTCCCCATGGAGCGCACAGGCTCCTAAAATAATGGTGCGCCTATATAGAAAAGGGGCTTGCCCCAAAGTACTGTGGAGCGCACTGGCGCTCTCTGGGCGAACAATGCTGAGTTGGAGCCTCTCTGGCTCAAGACAATTCTGGCCCCATCGTTGCAGCTGCCCACTGAGTAGCGGGGCAGCTGTGAGTATGGCGGACACAAAGGAAGAACTGTAAATTTACTTTGCCCCCAGGTTGGAGCCTCGCTGGGCTCTAAACCAATATGTCCCCCACGTGGGAGCCTCGTAGGCTCGGGAACCAACTGTGCCCCGCATTGGAGCGCCCTGGCGCTTGGAACAAACATGCCCCCGTGTTGGAGCGGCCCTCCCAACACCAGCGGAGTCCCGCCCCAGCCCTGCTTCACTCACCGGGCTTCAGGCAGGACTCCTCTTCGGGCAGCGGCGGCAGCACTTCCCACGCGGCGCGGGGCTTCCCTCACTCCTGGGAGCCTCGCACGCCGCCGCTCTGCACCGCACCTGGGCAGCGGGCAGGGCTCTCTCTCTTGAGAGCCTCGCTGGCGTCGGCATGACGTCTTCTTCACCTGCAACACCGGGGCGCAGGGTAGGCTCCTGCCGGCTCCGGTGCTTGAAACCAGCCGCGAGTCTGCAGTGGGAGGCGGGGTAGGCTCCCGCCCTCCCACTTCCGGTTCTGGTTGTCCCGGAGGCCCGCCCCCGGCCTGCCTGACTTCCTGGTCGGGCGCCGGAGGGCAGAGGGGGCGATTTTGCAGGCAAATGCCGGGTGGGCACCGGCTTCTTTAAAATAATAAATCGAGGTGGCGGCCATTGGGGGGTGGGCACCCGCCTAATTAGAGCGCAAATAGCGGGGTAGGCTCCCGCATTCAGGGGTAATCTCTCAAAGAGGCAAAATAAGCGGGGTGGGCACCCGCAAGGCACGCATCATGGGGGAATCCCTACGCTGGGGATTCCCTCTCTCGCTCGTGGCAGCGCAACGCTGCACAGCTCCAGCTCCTCTCTCTGGGGGAATAAAGCGCTCTCCAGGCGCTACGTCCAGGACCAGAAAAGCACCTTGCTGCAAGGAAAATAAAGCGCTCCCAGGGCGCTAGGCCAGCATCAAGCCTTGGCCAGGTAAAAGGAAAGTCACAAGGGTCCAGAAGGTCCTGAAGGCATCCAGGGGGCAAGGTAGGGCCCAGGGGCCAGCACACAGGGCCCTCCAGCAGGGAGGTAGCCCCCATGGCGGTCCCTCCTGGGCCCCACCAGCAGCACGCCCCTGGTAGATTCAAGACAGAGCAAGAACATTTTGTAAGGGGACACAGCCCCTTTTTATACACCAAATCCCTTTGTTCTGAGTTCAGGGTGAGGGGGAAAACCAGTCGCAGCTGGTTGGGGAGCACCCTTGATGTGCTCAGCCCCTCACTCTATTCATTGGCAGGGCTAGGGTCGTCAGTCGCACCACAGGGGGCGGGGCCAGCATTGTGTGTGGAAAACCCTGTCCTATTCAGGACCCAGGTGTACTCCTCCCACCCATCTAGCTGCTGATCTCCCCATTCACCACTGGGTGACTCATCCTGACTCTGGGGAATCCCTAGCCCGTCACATGACATGACCAGCCAATCACGCGACAGACACACTGCACACAGAAGTGCCCACTTCTAGAAGTGGCACTTCCACACTAGGTACATGCACGCCGCACACATCATCGCGCAGCATTCACTCCCACGAGTCCGCACATACCAGACTCGGGCCTGCACACCCCACGCATCAGGAACTACTAGGGACACATACATTCCCCATGCATTCCTATGGGAGGGCAGGCCTATCTCACCACATGCACTCAGAGTGTGCACGCACTTTACCCTGGGACACAGGGAAAGTGCGCAGAAACCAAAAATCACCACACCAAGTCACCAATAAAAAGCAAAAAGTTCAGGGGTGAACCTGCCAGAAGGGCCAAGTCCAACACAACCCCCTTCCAGCCAAAACGCAGGGCAGACCAATCACCACCGTGATGGACTTCCCTGCTTGGGGCGATAGAACACGGACGCAGGCCCGCACTGCAGGGACACTCTCCGGTTCTACGCCATTCTCAATCAACATGGTTCCATCTGAAAAAAAACAACCGAAAAGAACTCAGGCCCAACTAGGCTACCCCACTGGTACTACCTAGTTGTCCACGGCCAGGACCAGGCCCTAGGCCACCCAGATACCACTGGTCCTTGCCAAACCCAGAGTGGGGGGTAGTAACCCCTGGCATACAAGCCATTCTCCACTCTCCCTCTCAGTGTAGTTCCCAACTACCACTGATCCTTCAACCTAGGGTCCGCACCCTCAGGCTGACCAGAGGTCACGGGCAAGAATGCCCCACCCTACCTCTACTTCTGGGGTTCCGCACCCTCCCAGGGAAGCACCCACCAGAACACAACTCTCCCACCAGTTCAGGACCTCTCTCCACCAACTGGTCTACCACCTGGGATCCAAGGGGTCAGAGGCGAGGACTCCCTCCCTCTGCACCCCCTTCCACTGTAGAGCAGGGTCTCTTCACCTAAGATGAGCCCCACCTGCCCTCAGGACTACAGCTGCCCTTACGTCCAGATCCGGAAACACCGACTACTGGCTCCCCAACCGAGGGACGTACCCTTTGGTCAGATGCCTGGCGAACCAGGACTTAACGAGGGTGACACATAACTAATGGGTCGTGTGACAGTCTGCCTGGCGCTGATCTCACGACCTCCTGTCCATCTGACAGTGCGTGCAGACCCCCCAGGACAGAAGTGGCGACACCACGGTCACTCAGTGGCGACTCAGCCATCCCGGCTGGTCCCTGACCTACTGGTTCCCACTGGGGAATCCCTCCCCCTCTCACCCCTCCCTCTGGACTTCTGCACCCTCCCAACTGGAGCGGTACCGCCAGACACCAGGACTACTGGAGGTCTGATTACAGACACTCCACGTCCTCTAGACACTGGGAGATCCTCCTCAAATGACCTATTGGTACAGCCTAGGCCCCCGACCTGATGTTCCCTAAGAAACCATCCAGGCCCTGACACTGGGTTTCGGGCACCTGGAGACACGCAGTCCCACCCACTCCTTCTCCGCAGAGACAGGCCGTGAGCCCCTACACCGAGACCTAGCTGGGCTACTCTGAACCTCTTCCACCACGCTGGGCTGGAAGACACCTCAGCCACTACTTTTGGAATCACTCCCCAATGCAAGTTCCCTATCCCAGAGAACTCACACCCAATCAACCAGCAAGCTCCTTATTTCAGAGAACTCACATCCTTCATCCACATACACACACCCCCCAGACTAGCAAGACAGTTTCTACCGCCCCTGATTTCTCAACCTGACCACCACGTGACACAGGTACTATTACTCTGGGAACTGGGAATGGGACATTCACATTCATCCAGCGCATTACACATTCATCCCCAAACCCCTCCCAAGACTGGTAAGACAGTTTCTACCGCCCCTGATTTCTCAACCTGACCACCACGTGACACAGGTACCACTACCCCGGGAACTGGAAATGGGAATACATACACTGGACACACATCTGCTGCCACCACTGGATCCCACCCTCTGGTGAATCCAGAAAACACAATGCACTAAGGGGGATGATCTACCCTCCCGAGCTAGGGACACCTAACTCACAGTGCACAAGAACACATTTCCAAAGAAATGACATTTAAAAGCAAACTTTAAAACAATAATCCCTATACCATGTGATTTATCTAAATGCAGAGTTTTGTAGTGCGGCCAGTTGCTGCTGCAGTACAGCGCAAACGCAAGTCCAAATCCCACCGCTGATCACCAATGTTAGAAATGGCGATTTCTGGTTGGCTGAGGCTTGCGCCAAAGCCAGGCAGAAACCACCACTCTAGTCAGGGCTGGGGAGTTACACGCCAAAGATAACCCCTGCTCACCCCCTTGGTAGCTTGGCACGAGCAGACAGGCTTATCCCTGAGGCGATGTGTAAAGCGTTTGCGCGCGCACCCAGCAACAACACCCAAGGCCCACCACAAAGGAAACTCCACACAAGGTATTCTATAAAAATAGCCTTTGTATTATGCAAAACACATTAGATAAAAACACACACTCTACAATGTGCCAACAGGCACGGGCAGAATTTACAAGGGATTATATATACAGGGGACAGGGCCGCATGGACCACTGTCAGGAATTAGCACTCTTAGCACATAACACAAATTACCAAGTGTACATGTAGAACATAACCAGTATCTACTGGCGCAATAATGACCTCAGCGTCATCACACTAGCATCAGGTATAAAACCTATCCTGCATCCATCACAGGGGCATAAACCACATTATGCAATTTCTCGCAAGTCTAACGCATTAGACCTAGCCACCTAAGTATACCTACACTAGGGGCGTACATAACACAGGGAAGTACATTCTCCCTACCATCAACCTACGCAGGTAAAACAACCTCCTAGGCAGAAAAGACCACATTTAGAGGTACACAACACAGGGTGCGCAAAACATGCTATATACAGTACATTTCCTAGCACCAAAAGCATGAACACAGGGTGCGCAAAACATACTACACCGTACATTTCCTAGCACCCAAATCACATCAGAGTCCAGGTTGCGCCAGAACCTAAACGTAGCAGCTGCCCACTACTTGCTGGGCAGCTGAGGACAAGAACAGGGCCTAAACGCTGCAGCTGGCACTAAGTGCTGCGCAGCTGGGGAAGGCACATAGTAGGCAGGGGCTCTCACTAGCCCCTGAAACAATATCCAGAACGTTGCAGCCACCTAGGCTCGAAAATGACATGTCCCCATGGAGCGCACGGGCTCCTAAAATAATGGTGCGCCTATATAGAAAAGGGGCTTGCCCCAAAGTACTGTGGAGCGCACTGGCGCTCTCTGGGCGAACAATGCTGAGTTGGAGCCTCTCTGGCTCAAGACAATTCTGGCCCCATCGTTGCAGCTGCCCACTGAGTAGCGGGGCAGCTGTGAGTATGGCGGACACAAAGGAAGAACTGTAAATTTACTTTGCCCCCAGGTTGGAGCCTCGCTGGGCTCTAAACCAATATGTCCCCCACGTGGGAGCCTCGTAGGCTCGGGAACCAACTGTGCCCCGCATTGGAGCGCCCTGGCGCTTGGAACAAACATGCCCCCGTGTTGGAGCGGCCCTCCCAACACCAGCGGAGTCCCGCCCCAGCCCTGCTTCACTCACCGGGCTTCAGGCAGGACTCCTCTTCGGGCAGCGGCGGCAGCACTTCCCACGCGGCGCGGGGCTTCCCTCACTCCTGGGAGCCTCGCACGCCGCCGCTCTGCACCGCACCTGGGCAGCGGGCGGGGCTCTCTCTCTTGAGAGCCTCGCTGGCGTCGGCATGACGTCTTCTTCACCTGCAACACCGGGGCGCAGGGTAGGCTCCTGCCGGCTCCGGTGCTTGAAACCAGCCGCGAGTCTGCAGTGGGAGGCGGGGTAGTCTCCCGCCCTCCCACTTCCGGTTCTGGTTGTCCCGGAGGCCCGCCCCCGGCCTGCCTGACTTCCTGGTCGGGCGCCGGAGGGCAGAGGGGGCGATTTTGCAGGCAAATGCCGGGTGGGCACCGGCTTCTTTAAAATAATAAATCGAGGTGGCGGCCATTGCGGGGTGGGCACCCGCCTAATTAGAGCGCAAATAGCGGGGTAGGCTCCCGCATTCAGGGGTAATCACTCAAAGAGGCAAAATAAGCGGGGTGGGCACCCGCAAGGCACGCATCATGGGGGAATCCCTACGCTGGGGATTCCCTCTCTCGCTCGTGGCAGCGCAACGCTGCACAGCTCCAGCTCCTCTCTCTGGGGGAATAAAGCGCTCTCCAGGCGCTACGTCCAGGACCAGAAAAGCACCTTGCTGCAAGGAAAATAAAGCGCTCCCAGGGCGCTAGGCCAGCATCAAGCCTTGGCCAGGTAAAAGGAAAGTCACAAGGGTCCAGAAGGTCCTGAAGGCATCCAGGGGGCAAGGTAGGGCCCAGGGGCCAGCACACAGGGCCCTCCAGCAGGGAGGTAGCCCCCATGGCGGTCCCTCCTGGGCCCCACCAGCAGCACGCCCCTGGTAGATTCAAGACAGAGCAAGAACATTTTGTAAGGGGACACAGCCCCTTTTTATACACCAAATCCCTTTGTTCTGGGTTCAGGGTGAGGGGGAAAACCAGTCGCAGCTGGTTGGGGAGCACCCTTGATGTGCTCAGCCCCTCACTCTATTCATTGGCAGGGCTAGGGTCGTCAGTCGCACCACAGGGGGCGGGGCCAGCATTGTGTGTGGAAAACCCTGTCCTATTCAGGACCCAGGTGTACTCCTCCCACCCATCTAGCTGCTGATCTCCCCATTCACCACTGGGTGACTCATCCTGACTCTGGGGAATCCCTAGCCCGTCACATGACATGACCAGCCAATCACGCGACAGACACACTGCACACAGAAGTGCCCACTTCTAGAAGTGGCACTTCCACACTAGGTACATGCACGCCGCACACATCATCGCGCAGCATTCACTCCCACGAGTCCGCACATACCAGACTCGGGCCTGCACACCCCACGCATCAGGAACTACTAGGGACACATACATTCCCCATGCATTCCTATGGGAGGGCAGGCCTATCTCACCACATGCACTCAGAGTGTGCACGCACTTTACCCTGGGACACAGGGAAAGTGCGCAGAAACCAAAAATCACCACACCAAGTCACCAATAAAAAGCAAAAAGTTCAGGGGTGAACCTGCCAGAAGGGCCAAGTCCAACACCCCCTATAGGAGTTTTTATATCTAAGTTCTCACTAATCTTTACTGCTAAAGGATCTATGAAGAAAGTAAACAAAACGGGCGATAGGGGATACCCCTGTCGGGTCCCACGTTTTATATCTATTAGACCTATAGATTTAGAATTTATCCTGATCTGGGCCTGGGCTCCTTGATAAATATTCCGAAGCATGGTAATTATTCGATCTGGAAGACCAAATTTTTCAAGACCATAAAATAGTGCTCCCCAATTCACAAGGTTAAATGCCTTTTCGGCGTCAACCATCATTATTATTGCAGGAGTTCGATGAGTATTAAAATAGTCAATTGCTTGAATAAGAAAACTTGTATTTGATGACATTGATCTACCTGCTATAAAGCCTGCTTGGTCCTTGTGAATTGCATACTGAGCCATATATGTAAATCGATATGCCCACATTTTCATCAAAATGTTATAATCTACATTTAGGAGACTAATTGGCCTATAAGAGCCAACTTCCCTAGAATTTTTTCCCTTCTTAACGAAGCTACCTATTGATGATTCCTTAAAGGCTGTTGGAATTTCCCCTCCTGCACTAACAAAATTAAAAAGCTCAAGCATAAAAGGAAGTAATTCTGCCGAGAAAACTTTGTAAAATTCAATTGGCAAACCATCATTCCCACATGCCTTACCTCCAGGCATTGAATTTAGAGCCCTGGAAATTTCTTCTACCGGAAAGTCGGCCACTAAGGCCTCTTTTTGACCTGTTGAAAGTTGAGGGAGAGCTAGATCTTCAAAATAAGACTGTATAGCATGATTAGTTACCTGGTAGTCAGTTGAGTAAAGGTCTTTATAATGATCTATAAAGATTTTAGAAATATTATCTTGTCCCGAAACTAGATTCTGGGTTCCAGGAATTAGCACTTCATTAATTACTGCCACTCCTTGTTTAACCCTAGATGACCATGCCAGTAATTTCCCTACCATCTGGCTTTCTTCATAAGTTTTTTGCTGATATGCTTTTGTACTGCATATCTCTTCCATGATGAAAAATTCCCTCAACTCCCGTTTGGCCCTGTTAAGTTCCTCTCCAGTTACCTGACCCCTGATAGAGCAGTCTCTCCATTTATTTGTCAAAGCCATCTCCACTGCTTTCTGGAGTTCTTCAACTCGAGCTTTAGTTTCTCTAACTTGTGCAGCCATAAAAGCTATCATTTGTCCTCTAATTACTGCTTTAAACGCCCCCCCAAACTGAAAAAAGACTCGCTGTTCCTCTGTTAATTAAAAAAAAATTCCCCAATCCATTCCTTCATATCCCCTACCCACTGTTGGTTGGTTAAGAGAAGTCGATCCATCTGCCACCTGGATTTCTCTCTAGCCCCCAATCCAAAATCAATTTCTATTTTTATTAAAGAATGGTCTGAGAAAGAATAAGCCATTATCTCCGTATTTGAGCAGATCAGAGAGCGTGATACTAGAAAAAATCAATATGGGAAGCTGACCTAAATTGGCTGGAGTAGTAAGTAAACTGTTTTACTACACCGTGAGCCCTTCTCCAAGGATCCACCAATTGATGATCCTGTTTAATAAGATCTATCAACTTCTTGTCTTGTTGGATGTATCTAATTGCAGATCCTGAATAAAATTGAAATCTCCTCGTAAAATGATTGGGAATAACGCCGTTCTTGCTCTATCATTAATACTTTTAAGCACCACAGAATCATCCACAATGGGTGCATAGTAATTAACCAAATTCACCAAATTACCCTTCATCTTTACCTGCATCCAGATCCATCTACCATAAGGATCTCTATCAATTTGAGCAATTTCACAATTTAAACCTTGTCCAAGATAGATAGTCACTCCTCGAATTGCTGCCTGAGCTGAAGCAAAATAGGCCCTAGAAAAATATTGTGGCATAAACAGTTTGGGTTGATTAGTTTTGAGATGTGTCTCTTGCAAAAATAAAATTTGGGGAGAAAAGGTTGCCAACCATCTTATCAAAGCACCATACTTTTTCTTATTCGAAATACCATTTACATTAATGGAAATAATACGAGCATTAGTGCCCATTTTTCACCTTATTGTTCAAAATTACATCAGTAAACATACCCTTTTTCAAATTATATTGTTTTACAAAATTCTGGCTATTGCTTCTCCCTTTCTCTTTTAGCTTACTTTCTATATATAGACTATTCTGCTCATTCATTTTTTTTTACACCACCACCCTTTGCCTGTGTCACAACCCAAACCCAACCCTCCCAGAGAACCCCGTGACCTTTAGCAGTAGGAGAATTGCCCGCCCTACCCACTGCTGGCCCCACCTGGGGGCCCTGCATAACGGGTGCTCTGATATTGCACCCTAAAGTGATTTGTTGCCCGCCCCTCCCTAGAAAGAAAAAAACACACAAAAAAAAGAACAACTAGATTGAACATTAAAAAAACAGTAAGGACAGCTCATAACTATATTAAAAGCTGTTTGATTCCTATTACTTGTCCTTCATGATTCGCTGCAACATCTCCTGAGCTTCATCCAAATTTGAGAACAAATGAAACTCCCCATGGACCAGGAATCGCAGTTTCGACTGCTGAGCAAAGGTGAGGATATTTTCAAGTACAATTGTGTATCATCCATGTACACATGGTACTTACTGAATGTTCTGATTCGATTAATTGGTTTATGGACTTATGCATGGCCAAAAGAGAAACTAAGTGATCCTACCAGTGAAACCAGTGAACCTATGGGGATAGTTGGAATACAAATACCACTTACGAACAAAGAAAAGGAACCAAGATGAAAAAAATGGGCAATGTCTTTATTCTAGTAAAAAAGGACACTGTGTCAAAGAGAGTTCTATTCGCCCAAAAGGATATATGGGTCCATGTCTCCCAACACTGAAGCAGGTAAAAAACAGGGAAAGTAAATAACTTGAGGAGCAGGCAAAATAATTTCTTATAGTATACGTCGAGAATATCCTGAAAAATCTACCACAAACACACTACAAATGTAAGCTTCTCATTTTTCGTGGAATGCCCAGATATTTGTAGTTCAGTCCATGAGAGAGTAGTACAAATGATTGACTGTGGTGGCACAGGGAATTTTATAGACTCTGTCTTTTGTTCTAAGCTAAAAATACTGATCCAATGAAAAGACAGGCCAGAGACCATCAGAGCAGTTGACGGTACCTTGTTAACATCTGGATTGATCACTCATAACTCAGTCATGGTGACCATGATTTGTCAACAACAAGACATTGTACATAAACAAACCTTTCCACTTTGATCCAATTGATGCCCATCAGTTTGGGGTAATCCTCAGAATGCCCTGGTTAACAGAGCACCATCCAACCATAAATTGGGCCAAGAGGAATGTCACCTTCAATTCATACAAGAATTCCTGGGATCTGGCCAACAAGAATGTTGTGCAATGACTCATTTCATAGCAAAAGCAGCAGAGCAAGACATAAAATTACCAGGAGAATACAAAATGCTTGTGATGTCTTTAATGAGACTAGTGCAGAGACACTGCACTTATGATTTCCAGATAGATTTGGTGCCTGGGGTAAGATACCCTGCAGTAGATTTTATATTGTAACCGAGCCTAGGAGACAAAACCTGTGGGAGTACCTGGATAAATCTCTGAAAAATTGCTTCATTAGACCGTCTAAATTACCAGCACCATCTCCCCTGTTTTTTGTGTGCAAAAGTAATGGTGAACTGTGCTTTTGTATAGACTATAGAGCACTGAATAACATCATGGTTAAAAATTGGTACCTGTTATCACTTATCTTCATGCTACTCGACCAAATAAGAACAACCACAGTATACATCAAGTTGGACCTTAGGGGTGCATACCATTCGGTGGGTATCCATGCTGGGGTTAAATGGAAGATGGCATTTTGAACCTGTTATGGCCTCCCCTAATACTGTGTCATGCCGTTTGGGTTATGTAATGCCCCAGCAGCATTAACGTTTTTTGTAAATGATGCTCTACATGAGTTCCTGGATAGGTTTGTTTGTGATCGTCTAAATTGACAACATCCTTATTTACTCCGAATCCCATTGGGAGCATGCAGAACATGTGAAAACAATCCTGAGGAAACTTAGACAGCATGGCTTGTTATGCAAGTTGTAAAAATGTGAGTTCCATATGACATTATTACTCCCCAAGAAATTACCACGACCAAGTGCAAGGTACAAGCAATACAAGACTGTACCAGACCAAAAAATATGAAAGACATGCAGCACTTCTTAGGATTCGCAAACTTTCATTGATGCTTTATTAATCAGTTTTCCATCAAGACCACACCCTTGATGAAACTCCTACAAAAAGGAGTCCATTTGGATGGACAAAGGAGGCTGAATAAGCATTTCAAGAATTAAAACACACATTTATCACTGCTTCTGTTCTCAAGACCTCAGAGATCGATCAGCAATTTATTGTCGAAGCCGACGCTTTAGACACTGTGTAGGAGGAATTCTTTCCCAATTTCCTATGATCTACTTGTTCATTAGCACTGAGGCAAATAAGGTGGACTCTTTTTGTTGCTGCATAAATTGATTTTACCATTATGTTCTGACCTGGAACCTCAAATAACAGGACTGACACTTTACAATGATATCACAAAGAAGTCTCGGGTCCAAGTCAACAGGGAGGTCTAGCATGTGACTCGATGTATCTAAGTGTATATCTGGGAAGTTTCCTTTGTAAGGACAGTTCCCCTCACACACCAGAGGTGTCATGCCTCATCATGGGGGTACCTCCTCATGTGAGAGACCTAGTCCTCACGCGGGCTACGACCCCCTCGCTGAGAGGGAGGAGCTCAGGGATGTTTTGATAGGGAGGGTGGGTTTACTAAAACCCCATGGAAGCTTGGTGCAAGTGAAATAGGTGCAGTGCTATGTTACAGGTGATTGAAAGTGATTAAAACTGGCTACGGGGTCAACTATATTGCTACCTTTATTCAGTTGCCCAGTGTCAGGATTAAAACCAAAATAATGCTTGTAGTGCAGGTGCCATGATTCAAGGCCACTGCGCTCTTACAAAACCAACATGTTTCAGCCTGCTAGACCTTGATTAGTGTCACGGCTTTTGTCAGGGTCGGTGATGATTACAAGAAATGTAAAAACAGTTGCACAACAGTATAAACAGTTGCACAACACTTACGCACTATTATAATCAAGCCCAAGCTAACTACAAGACATTTGTGGACCGGAAACGTCAACAAGGTCCCATTTATCAAGCAGGGGACAAGGTTTGCTTGTCCACAAAGAATTTACAATGTAAACACTGCTACAGGTTTCATCCCCATTTCATTGGTCCCTTTGAGATCAGTGCATAGTAGCCTTTAGAATGAAACGTTCCCGGGCAATGGAAATCCACCCGATATTTCATACTTCACTCTTGAAACACATGATTGCCTAACTGGGTGGTAATGGACCGGCCACCCAGTTAGGCTTCAAAAAAAGAGTCCATGGTAAGCTTTTCTTTTTTTTACTGTGGAACAGGATCGGGCTACTTCTCATGCGATCTAGGTGTTTTCTGGAGCGGGCAACATGGGAGCTTACCATGGACTTCTTTTTAAAAGCCTAACTGGGTGGTCGGTCCATTACAGAAGCCAAGTGCTGTTTACAGATACAGCTGCTTTGTGACTTAAGGTTTTTTTTCCTGAGGGGCACCACATATAGATACTGATCATGAGACGAAATAAATACCGATTTTGTCTAACTGTAGAACGTAGAGTGCCCCGGGTTGTTAACAGTGGATACATTTTTTAACTCTAGAATTTTTACGGATGGATCTAATGTGATGGCGCATTGAAAGAATTTATACTACAATGATTGCGTGCCTACCTATCTGCCTTGAAAAAGTCAGGATTGACGAAACACGTGTTGGCCATTGTGGCAAAAGGGCAAAACTTGTTTTTCATTTATTTACCAGGATGTCTTGGGATTCTGGACTGTACTGATGTTTTAATAATTAAATGTATAAGAATGGTATAATGTACTTTGTCTTGTAAATGATTATCCATTACTGTTTTGGATGTGGTGATTTCTTTTTGGAGAGTGCTTTTTTAGTTTCTCTATGCATATATAGAATTTAGCAGTAGCCAAGAGGAATCTGAGACCACCACATCTACAACCATAGGAGTCAATACCAGCATGCCTAACTGGAAGCCCTAAGGGGATACTAAAAAAAGGATCAAGGGAAGAAAAAACTTTTTTTTAAAACAATTCAACCAAAAAAAGGCAAAATCCTTGGAATGCAACCTTCCAAATAACCAGAACATGATTTCAGAGGGAATCTTACCAGTCTCTGATGCTCAGGAGCTCGAACCAAAATGTCATTGTGTGCACCATGGAGGAACAGTCGCTGCAAACCCTACATCACCAGTTTCCCCTGGTTCCCTGTTAAAATGTGATGCATCAGCAAGATGCTTATACCCAAAGAATTGCCACGTGCCCAAGAGTTCCACCAAACCCACTTCCAGCACCCGCATCACTTATAAGTTCTAAGACTCATACTATCTCAAATGCCCATCACACCAGGGACACTGATGTCTGGGGGAAAAGTGTATTTCCAGGAAGATCAAACCTTGCCATCCCACAAGAACATCAACTAGTAATACCGACAATATTTTAGCTAACTTTTGACAAACCCCTCAGCCCAACTTGCCTTGTGGACCTTCTACCCTTGTTGAATTTCTCTAAACAAAAGTACTAAAATAACCTGGAGCATCCCCACATGCCAAACAGTGAGCTCTGTAGTATTGGATGCTTATCTACAACTGGCTCAGAGAGAGGATATGGTTCCAATGGATGAGTGCTCGCATAGCATTAACATTATTATTCACAAGCCAGAAAGCGTCTCCCGCGCAGAATTGGACCCATCAAGCTTGGTAAAAAGGAGTGCCTTAACATCCTCTCAATTTCCTATGCAGCAACATAGTTCACCAGAAATTGATGGCCATGTGCAAGTTTAATGTAAGGGCGCTGCACTGCTGTAAGAAGCAGCAAAAGACCTGTGACTGCTCAGCAGATTCCCTGGCAGCAATTCCAATTAACCCCTTTCTACACCACAGATTTATGGGCAGTCGAGCCCACCCCTTTAACAAGGTGGAGGCAGTCATTCCTAATCTTAAAAAAAAATTATAGTCACGCCTTTATACCACTCAAAGGGTTCCCAAGACATTTTAAATAGAGCAGACATAATAAAAGTCATTATAAAATTTCCAGTCTTTCGAGAAATAAAGTTGTGTGACATGTTTAGGGTTGGATCCATCCCCAGCTCCCAAGCACGTAATAGAAACAACAATAACATGGCGGGCTGATATATCTTTGACATAGGCAATATTGTTGTATAAATCTATCATGGAACGATGGGACATCCTAGTTACTGAAGGGGTCCCTGAACTCCATCATTCTGTATTTGAAACATCTTTCACTGTGAAATCTCCTAATCAAGCAAGATATCCTGAAGCAAGTCATACACAGTTGCTGAGATCCTCTAGGGGACCTAGCATGCACCACAGCGGCATGCTTCCAGATAAAATCAGGGAAATCCTAAGGGTAACTATTTGTGCTTTGAGGTGGTCGATCAACTTCCACAGTGCACAACCAATTCAGTAGGTACAACTGCATCAGAATTTCCCATCAAACAATGTGCAGTGTATCAAATTACTCATGACCACAGAAAATTTTATTTCAACAGTGTCAACCCGAGACACAGAGAGCATAGAATTCAAACCACACTTGTAAGGTGAGTGGGCTTGGACACATACTTAGCTGGAACATCGCAGGGCTGAGACCAAAATCAGAAGTGCCAAACAGGGTTCCATCTATCAAAACTAACCAAATTCACTGTTTCCAGGAAGCCTTGGCCCCTCCATGGGAATATTCCAGCCCTTATTGCCAGGACAGATCCTCCCGGACTGGAAACAAGAATCCAAGAACCGTTTTGAGTGTATCACCCCATATCAGCCAGGATCGCTTGACTCCAGTGATATGGTGAGCACAGGACCCATGTCTCTGCATACCCGGCCCACTTAGGAAGGCAAATGCAAAAAGAACAAATCTTGGGCGGAAGGCTGAACAATGCCAAACACTCATCATTAGAATAGAGATCTGTGCTTTCTGCGCACCACGCCATTCCAGTTAGAACCCAGCCATATCCAATTCAGTCTTGACCCTGCCCCCCTTGGAAACAGTCTAGCCTGAACAAAAAGACAATAGATTAAACCAAGATCAGTGACTGTGGTGAATGTTTGCATTGCTCAGCATTCAGTCCATCATTTTTTTTTTTTTTTTAAATGAGCATGTGGCACAGTGTTCGAGTCTTGCTAAAGAAGCAGAATCAAGTTTTCTCCTGAGGTTAGCATTACACAAATCTTGCATGATATGCTCAAAATTTATGGAAAGTGGAGTTTAAGCCTCTGTCCTAGGCAAGACAAATATGAAAGCTCCGGGTCCAAACAGAATTCCATCTCACACCTACTGCAATAACCTGATCATCAGGGTGACTGTTTTACCCGTTATGTAGGATGCAATTCAGAAGTTTGGGAAGTCCCATCCTCTTGGAGAGCTGCAGTTATTGTACCCCTTCTCAACTCAGACAAGACCAAAGTACTCCTCCTGGGACCGCCCCTCAGTCTGGGACGACTCCAGGTGGCCCACGGCACTGGGTACCCCTCCCACCCCCACTGACCATGCATGTAACCTCAGCATCATATTCGACTCCATGCTCACAATGAACCGCCAGATCAACAGCGTCTCCTCATCCTGCTTCCACATGCTCTGCCTGCTTTGAAAGGCTTTCAAGTGGATCCCCACAAAATCCAGAAAGATGGTGTCACCCAGAAACAGCTTAGGAAACTTCAGAACGTACAAAACGCCACAGCTGGACTGGTCCTCGACAACCCCTTCCACAGCCATATAACATAACCCCTCTGACAACTCCACTGGCTCCCAGTAAACAAGATAATCACCTTCAAGCTCCTCACACATGCCTACAAAGCTCTCCATGATGCAGGACCAGCATATCTGAACCACCGCCTCTCATTCCAGGTACCCGCCAGGCAACTTCGCTCCGCCAAACTTGCCCTGGCCACTGTCCCATGCATTCACAAGACCAGAACCGCCAAGACCTGGAACACCGTGCCCTCCACTTGAGACAATCCCTGTCGCTGACCCAATTCAGGAAGGATCTCAAGAACCCTCAGCATCTTGAGACCCTCACGGGTGAGTAGCCACACTTTACAAAGTCCTGATTGATTGATTGATTGACTGTACGAAAAAGCTCCTCAGAGCATCCCTAGCAATTACAGCTCAATCTCATTATTAGACAGTGCAAGTGAAATGTATGCCAAAGTACTGCTAACCTGTCATGGGGTCAAAGAACACAAGACTTTGTCATCATTTCAAGCAGTTTTTGTAAATTGCAAGGCATGATTGATCAAGTGGCTAGACTCTATTCTGCTTACCTAAAGTGTGTCTTCGTAAAACAATCAGTTCTCTTATTATTATTCAAGAACCTTAAAACAGCAGTTAATTCTCTGGATAGGTGAGCCCTCGGGCACACCAGGAGGAACTGGTTGTTAATACTAAGCTTATGAGCACAATAAAGCAACTCCATCAGGCCAATATTGCCACAGTGAGATTTGGTCCCACAGGAGTTTTGATATAAAATCGAATGTGAGGCACGGGTGTGTGCTTGCACCCTTATTATTCAACCTGTTTATCAATGGCATTGGTAAGCAACTACTAGCCCGAAACGAGGATGAGTCCGTAATTGCGGAGGATAAAATACCAATTTTGCAGCTTGCTGCCGGTGCCGTACTGTTGGCCTGCAGAGAGCTCTCTTTGTACAATTTACTTAAGGGTTTCAAAAACCACTTTTGCAGAAGACACTTAGAATAAGCATTGTGAAGGCAAAACATATATTGGCCAATTCTCGGCTAAGCCTGAGAAATTAATTCAATGTCTACAATCAGCCACCAGAAAAGGTTGCCTCCTATGACTACTTGGGAATAAGGTTTGACGCAAAGCAAACTTGGGGCAAACACATGAAGAACAGTAATATACACATGTCCCAGCAATCAAATGTCATGCTATGTTTTAGCAGCAAACGTGGCCAAACATTGACTTGTAGTACAGTTCCTACTTTCTCAGTAAGACTGTGCATCTAGGCAACATAAACCTCAAAGCTATGTGGGACTGAGTCCTTGCGCACCATCAGGATATGTTGACTTAATTCCTGGCTAGCTCACAGTGTGCCATCTGGAACATCAGAATGTGACAACCCTAATTCCCCATAGGAAATCGTGGAAACAAATTCTACCTTTTCATTAGTAACTCAGGCACGCTGAGAGGGGGACACACGAAGTAGGCAAAATGGCATTTCAAACATTCATGTAGCAATTGTACTCTTGTGTAAAATATGTGTGCTGCAATGATTAATAGAATGGAGAAAAACAATGTTACCCGCATTACAGCAATGGTGAACAGAGTGAATAATTCAACCATTGTGCCTTTGAATTATATTTTAAGCATACATATAATTGCACTCCTACCTAGCACTTCATATCCTATAAAGCATAGGGTGTGCGGGTCTGCCAGAATACCTCAGAGTGCTCTAACTTCCCATTTACCTCTGGACGTATGTAATCTGGCAGCCAGCCTTGGTGTAAAACAGGCTTCCGTCCTCTTCAGGATTGTGTTGGAAATCAGCTGGGCTAGAATTCAGGCATGGGGAGACTTTTGACAATCCATCAAGATTCTCCTCTGCCTAAACAGAGCCATAGTGTTATTTCCATAATAAACTGCACTCATTTGTTCCGCGCCTGTATCCTGGTCCTCTTGTCATTGTTGATTCAATCCACCGAGAGCTGTCACCAAACAGACGACAAACAACAACATTTTTGCTCAGTGTACTAAATCCTTGTACAGAATGTGCTGAGGCTTGATAGTGTGCCTATGAAGAAGTGTAACTGCAAGCAAAAACATTTCTGAGTTATTTATCTCATGAAGCCGTGCAAGCAAATGTCTTTTAAAAAGTCATAGTCTAAAAAAATGTCAACTTGAAACGTGAGCATGTAAAATGGAAGTGTGTGTACCCAGGGCCTATATAATCACATGCCAGACTAAGCCAGCATTTTATGGGCCTACAAGGCCAAAGCACAGGCCGCTAGTCTGTGTGGGGCCGACATTTAGGGTTGCAATACGTCATGGGGGCTCCTGAAAATTGAAAATCAATTCCTGCATCGCTTGCTGCAGCTCATCACACAGACTCCAATGGCAGCACTTACACTTAAGGTGGGCATGACCAACTTCGAAGCTGTTGCAGCCCTTAAACCACTCTTCTTCTGGCATCGAATCGATTCCAAACCAAGCTTGCCAAGTTATCTGAAGCCCATTTGCAAACTTTGGCAAAGCAATAATTCTCATAACTTGCCATGGCTTAGACATACTGCAAGCACTCTCTAGTATAGAATGCCATGAGTACTGGTCCAACCCAGGGGCCATGGTTTCATCAACCCTAGGCATAATAAAAGAGGAAATTTTGGTTCTGGCTCTCCAAAAAAACATGATGGAAAACTGTTCATTTTATTCTGGGAAATTAAACCTACATCTGACTTTGAGAATTATTTAGACCAACTATTCCCGGCGGCAAAGAGTGCCCGGTTCATAAAATATGGGCTAAGTTATCTTTCCTGTAGAGACCTTTGCAAGGAACTGGTCGAACACTAACAGGGACACCACCTGCTCCTGCTCACAGGTGGCGATGAAATGCTTATGCACTTCCTGTTGCTATGCTCCTTTTCGTTGCCATCAAGAAGGTCATATCTTCACCCACTTTTAAAAAGTACAATACAAGACACTGTGGTGCCACTCTGAGCTTATGTCTTCAAGGCAACAGAAAATCCAATTTTTCCCCAGTGGCCTCATATCTATCCCGCATAAAAATGCATGCGGTCCTTAGCCACGCAGTAACATGACTAAAGTTCCACACCCAAAGTTGTCCTATACTATATTGCGCTATACGTTGTTTGTACCTTTGAGGTTATCTTGATTACACACATGTTAGGGAAGCAGAGGAGTGGGTGAAGAATAATCCTTGAGGAGATGGAATCTGCCATGAAACTGCAAACATCTCATTTTTATTGCTTTGATTTGGAGTCATGAAGTTGTTTCAGTTAACTGCCAACTCAACACAAGAAGCACTTTAGTAGGGACTTAAGGCAACCTCCCAATGCTACAGAGACTGTAACATGTTTGTATGGTTTTTAGATTGTTCCTGGCCTCTATCCCAATTTGTTTTAATATAAAATGTTTTAATATAAAATCGTTTGTATGCTTTATGTACCATTCAGGTAGTCTTACTTGCGCAAGAAGAGCAGTGGGCCAAGAATAATTCCTGATCAGAAGGCATTCATTATGAAATTCTAAATATGTCACGCGTTATTGATTTGTTCTGGAATCATAAAAGCGTCCTAACAACTTAATGCATGAAGCACTTTAGTAGGGACTCTTGGCGGTTTTTAGGTGTAACAGATGAGACCTCAATTTTTTTTTGTTAGGGTTTTTTATTGTCCTCGGCGCCTACTTCGAAACTGTTTAATTTTATCTAACCTGGTGACTTACAATTGTACAGTGAACCATTAGCTAGACGTATTGTGCACTTAAGTCGGATCATATGGTGGTTTCTAGATGATATGGATGATTTTGCAATATGTATGCAAGTTACTTGGTTGTCACCTGTTTCATAGCAGAATAGCATGAATTTTCCGAAGTAAATGTATTTTTGATAGCTTACCGTATTCAACTGTGGATTCTACTATTTTTATAATGTATGGCTTATATTTATAAGCTGTAGCAATAAATAAAATAAACTAATGTAAGCCTGCACAAATTCCCTAGCATTGGCTGAATTCAAGCACTGGGCTAACCATTTTGCTATCTTTTTCCTTTCATAATTTAATCACTGTCCTGGCCCTGCAATATTTTCTTCCCATATGCTGCTGGTTTTGCTTTGAATTGACTTGTCATGCAAATCGGTGTTGTTAATTCTGCTAGAGTTCCCTAATTACATAGTGCCAAAAATACATTTGAAAGCAGTATTGAGAGATCTGCCAGAAAATCCTCTCTATGTTATTTCCTTGTGGGTTATTGACATGGGTGCTGCCAAGCAGGTTTAAAGACAGAGCTAATCGGTGTTTTAATGTCATTCACTCTGAAATGGGTGGAGAGCTATGAGGTATTCAGGGCGTCTGTCTGGTTCATCATGGGTATGTTGCTGATGTTTATGAAAAAATACACTGTTCCCCCATTGCTTCTGGTCCACTTTACTTACACAGGGAGTAGCTTGGACAGTAAGATTGGGAAGGGGTGTGAGCTTCAGATTTGCCGACAATCAGGTAGGCATATAATGTTTAAATACATTATATGACTAGCAGGGTGCATTAGAGAGGCCTAAGGGGCAGGGGAAAGGGAAAGGAATATGTATTAGTAGGATTACTAAGAGAGACAACACAATAGTTTGTTATACAGCCAATATTTTGGAGGACTTTCAAAACAGAGAGAGAGAGAAAGAGACAGAGAGTGTGTGTGTGTGTATGTGCGTGTGTGTGTTCGCACGCGTGCGGGCCGGTGCGTGACATGCTAGTACAGAAAGCATCATTGTAGAGGGGCACATTTTCTGTTCATTAAAATCCAATTGTATAACCCTAGCCCTAGTTATTTGAGCTCCACATTGCTTTTTTATTGATTCTTTGTGTAGTTTCTTGTCTAAGTGGCCTCTGAGTGTGAGTGCATTTGTGCCAAGAGGGCCAAACGGAATGACAAACTGAATGACTAGCCGGTTTTAATATGTATTCATTCAGATCGCACGTGTTTCTAAAAAGCACATTCGGTGAAGGAATTCCAAAGTAAGGCTTTCTGAAGTGAGATATTTGTAGCCCACACTGAAAGCATTTGGAAGGAAGGAATGACCACAGAGCAAGTATGAAGATTGCAGATTGTGATAAGGGATCCATTATGAAACGTCCTGAAGGGAAGGAGGCGATTTAAAGAATGTATGATGTAAAAGACAAGTGAATAGCTAATCACCATCTGAACAGCACAAGTCCATACATTAAGATGTAGGTCTTACCTTCCACCTTTGCTTAATGGGTGTGCAAATGGAGAAGACAATGTTCCAATAAATTACTACAGGAAGAAACTTATTGCAATGGGAGTGTTCTCCGTTGATTATTTTTGATTTTATTTCATAATAGCAGTTTCATATTGCTGGTTTAATGTGGGAAACATAAAGTGGCAAGTGGGGTCATTTTTTTTAATGAAAGTTTATATTGTGTTGGGTTATGTTATGCCATTTCATGTTATGAGTATTTGTAGATGATTCGTACAACAAAGTTTCTTGCCGCTAGAGAAACATGAACCTTTTCAAGCTAATACCAGATTTCTGAAATTAAGTTCACTGGGCCTCATTTACAAGAAAGTGTTGCAGTGCGGCACCGCAAGACCTTTGGCTGCGCCACCCTAAGGCCCTTTCAGAGCACAGGAGTAAGTCATATCTACAAGGATATGGTGAACTCCTTTGGTCTCTCCTGCGCTGGTGCACAATTTGCTGCCATGCGCCAACACAGGCATCCTTGCACCTTGGTGCAAGGATGCCCACGTCACGGAGATGATTGTTTATGTGCAGGAAGGTGACCCCTGGGGAGGTATAGCATTCAGGCCTATTTTCAAGTTTACGATTTCTCATAAATCTGGAAATGTGTCAGGTACCATGGGTATTGCGTTGGAACACCCACAGAAACACCCACAGAACGCCCCTTTCACGCAAAGTGATGCGTGGGAAGGGGCCATATTCACAAGGACAGGAAATACCACACAGGGTGGCTTTACCTGTCCTTGTAAAAATGGGGCAGGAGGTTCCGCCAGAGGTGCGTCACAAAAAGTGACACATCAGTGGCATAAGGGGCTTGTAAATAAGCCCCACTAAGTGTTAGTGGTTAGTATAAAAAACAATCTGATTTTAAAATTGTAGAGAAATTATTACCATGACGACTGATTAAAACGAGAGCTAATACCAATGCCTGATACCTCATTTTTCAACATATATATTCTCACTACGTTTGATGAGCAATGCCTCCTTTCACTTTGAAAATATAATTCTGCACCACTGCGTGGTGAGCTGTTTCCACAATATATAAACTCAATCTCATAAAATTGAAGATATTTGGTCACCACATCCAGTATAAAGTAGGTGCAACAGTACTAAACCTACAAAACATTACAACGTTTTTGCTGTGGTGTGAGAACCTTGTAAACCCCATGGATGCTTCCAAAACAATTGCCTTAAAAAATTAACAAGTAATGTAAGCCACAAAGCTAGAAACTGCAGGCTGCACAGAGATTTCAAGAGTAAAGGACACTGTGCTGCTTGCAACATTATCGAAGCATCCACTAAAATAGGAATGGACTTCACTGTCATCAATGCATGAATACAAAACCAAAGAAAATAGCAAAGACAGCCTGACCTTTCACAGTTTATGTAGTATATGGAAAATATGTTTGTTCTTTAAAATTTCTATTAGCTATATCCATAAAAAGATGTATTCACAAGGTTGAATTGTTTGCTTCTGGTAGGATACATGTATTTTCTTTTAGTTTTATATGGCGCGAACTAGACCCAACGGTATCAGAGCGCTTTACATGAGCATCAGTTACATTATACAAGGACACATTCATTTTGTTAGGCACGGGAGATTACGTGATATGCCCAGAATCACAGAATGTTGAGCGTCCCTGCCAAGGTTCGAACCTGGTTCTCCAGCTCTGAGGCTGACCGCCCTAGCCGTTAGGTCACTTTACAAATTTATCATTCCTAGCCCCTGCCAGATTGGCACGAGATTGGGATTTTATTGGTACCAATATTCTACTTAGATTTCTGCCTGAGAGACTTGCATGAATTTAGAAATCCCTATCAAATTTAAGATGATTTGTGGGTTGCTCAAAGCAGTGAAAGTGCCTGAATCTCTAAAAAAAGCTGGAGAAGGATTGTGAGCAACACAGTAACAGTGAATCTCCAGAGATTATTCTGGGTTATAGATTCACACAAAATATGAAAAACGTCTGCATGGAGGGAGGGATGGCACGTGAAAAGTTACATGGTAGCGGATTAGGCTGAATATAGGTCAAGTCACAGGTGGAAGACATAAGGGGCGTGCCAAAAACTATTTCTACAAATGTTATCTACAATAAACACTGAAGTATAAGTCCTTAGAACATGATCATGGAATGCAATAATGAAAGTGCCAGATTTGAAACTGGTGGTGTGGGGGCACCAGTGATTTGGCTAATTTTTAACGCGTTTTCGGACTACCTAAAATAACAGGCATACTGCAATAAAAATATATTCTTTGGCATACATAACTAAATTCAATTCATATAGATGGCGTAAATGAGCAAAACCATGCTGTTTTCATTCACAAGACAAACATTTTCCAATTTAAGTAAACCATTCACCAGCACTGTCTCAGAGACGTAGAGTTGTTCTGTGCACTTTTACACAATTTTGGCCTTGGACGCGTTCTCAGTCAAGACGGGACTTGGACAGGCTCAGATAAGCTGGGTAGGATCCTGGGGCAAATGCCCGCCCGCCTTTGTGTCCCGATGGAGATCTTGTAAAAAGAAGACCATGTCCCAGTACTAGTTGGATATGACCCCATTACCACTAATGGGGTTTGCTACTCTTCAGGTGGGGAAAGACGTTTTGATCTCAGTGGCCTAGCCCTCAAACAGGCAACTCACATATGACGGACCTTTGTAGTATATGTGGGTGAGAACACGTGTACATCCGTGCTTGTGTGCAGGTGTGTCTATTTGTATGTGTTCTTGCAGAACAATTTGCACACCCAGAAATTATATTTCCTATGCAGACATCCACAAAATTCAGTTTGTAATTCAGGCATGTGCAGCAATTCACTGCTGAGAGGAAGCTCCCAAAAGTGTTTTCAATATATTAATATGACTTAATATAAAAATATAAACTGGGTATCAAAAGTATACACAAAGTTCTTGTTTCGAAGAAATCTAGCGATCACTAAGGACAAATCACCTCAACAACACCATTTATCACCGCTTATAACTATCATTATAACGATTACAGACTGAAATATTTTTACCCTATCAATCTACACAAAATGATGTGCATTAACATTCCCAAAATTGCTTGAGGGCAAGCTTTGAAAACATGTTTTCCAAATAGTAAATTAACAAAGTGGAACGCAAAATGGACTTGATTAAGTTTTCAGAAAATTTCAAATCTTCCAATGTAACTTTTAGTCATCATGGAAGTAACAGCATAAGATCTGAGAATATGCTATATACTCCCCAATTCTGAAAGGCACCTTCTGAAAACATGGATGTTTAGGCAGAATCACTTACCTTCCCAACATACTGCGGGTCTGGTCCTAAATGTTCTTCTAAAACAAAGAACTGGTTCCATACCCATCCGCGTTTCGGTCGATGATGCACTTCCGTCTCACCTTCTATGTGCTTTGTTTGGTTTCTTGTCACCTTGATGGAGCTGTGATGTGCAGCCCCATAACACCTCTGCACGAAACAGAGACACACCAGGACTGGGCAGATGCAAGACGTGCCCGTAACTCTCATTGTAGGATCACTTCCAGGTCAAAGGTTTTCTGCCTTTCTTCTCCTTGGTCGCCTTACAATGCTTTTTTAAGGATCCAAAAGTAGTCAAGTATCAGTTTGGTAAAAGCATCCGAATTGTTCCTTTTTTGTGGTCCATGGTTGTGTTGGGAATGGTCAGATCATATTTACATTATGAAGATATAGGCAAAAATGTGTTTGGTTTGTAAGTTATTTTTCACAGTAAGCTGCTTCTCTTCACCATTTTCCACCTAAAACACAACAAAAAAAGAGAACATTTTATTAAAATGGTACTGCCTCCATGCATTTCTATACAGATGGTAAACATTAAATTAGACAGTATTGAATGTCAAATCCTTGAAATGGTGCTAACATTCAAAAGCCTGACTCTAGAAGATGGGCCCCTTTGGTTGGCAGGGGGATCTGTCTCTCCTTGATGAGATCGACATGTCAACATTTCTCAATCCATATGTTAAGCAGTTCAGGCCCTCTTACTAAATGGCCAGGTAAAAGGACCAGATTGTCTCCTCCCTTAGAATTACCAATACTGAGGGTACCATTAACTTTGAGGGTTGGAAACTTTTGGTCCATTTCTAGTTGGACCCATTGAGTCCTCTAAGAAATTAGGAATTACAGGGGAATTGGTACTTCTATGTCAAATTTCCTTGGTAATTACTAACTTTGAGCAAGACTTTTGGCTGCCAAAATATCCAGGTGAACGTTAAAATATCTACTGTGTTCACACAGACCTCATAATCCCAGTGGAGCCGGTAACTGTTCAAAATGATGCCCAAGGGCTATTGTGGTTCTTGTAGTGCACCAGGAGCCCGGTTTAGCCCCATAGTAAAGAGAACGCAAGAGGTGGAAGAAACATGCAGAAAGGTGGACAACTTAGCTCTATCTGGGAACTTGAATGTATGTAATTTAGTGCTAAAATTAAATTTGAAGAAGTTTAAAAAGTCCATATCTAATTGCCACTTGGAACTCTTAGTATTATTCGGGCATACCTTTGCCACTCAAATAAATCTGGTGATCTACTTTATGGGCACAGGCGGTATGTGCGCCACGTTATTTTGTCCGACAAACATTTTGCTTCCCGCACTGCAGTGCCGAATTAAACAGAGCTGCAATTGGAGGTGATGAAATGGCTGTGGCCAGGGTAGGAAAGGGGGCGAAGGCACAGGGGGGCACCCCCTGAATAAAAATCAAAAACAGCAATCATCACAGACAAGCACTGGCATTAAGAGGGTGTCGTCGTTTGCCCTGTGGCAGAGACATTTTAAGCCATGGGCAAAGTGGGCTCTGACCCAGGGCCCCAGCCTTTTAGGGGGCCCGCTGATATAGCCACCTCTGTTCTGCATGGAGTCTTGCCCTGAGGATCTTCAAAAATTCAGAAACATATGTTTTCAAATACCATTTACCTTTCATGTATTTTTAATGTGGGTGATGTGTGGGTCAATTACAGACATTTTGCAGAGATATGTTGTGTTTATGTTTCATGCAACATCCATTAATAAGTTTCTTTTAGATCAAAACAGGACCTCACGTATTCCTATGTCACAGCGATTATCTGCAGTGATATTAGTGAGCTGCTGCTGTGTTACAATATTGAAAACACACATCACTATTCCTAAATGTTAGATGTAAACACATTTAGAATTTGGACCAGTGTGCACATGCACTGTCAGTGACCTGGCCAATGATTGCATGAAAGAGCTGAAACTGGATCATAAGTTCAAAGCTGTTCCAAACAGGGGCCCCAAAATACGTCTGGCCCAGGGACCCCAAAATCCTTAAAATGTCCCTGCCCTGGTGTGAAATGTCCACAAATCAGTACGGACAGCTAATTCATTGGAAAACCTATCACCCATTTCTGCAGGCCCTCTTGCTGTCCACAGTGCACAGTGCATGTGCTTCCATTTTGAGTGTGGCAGGCACAGAGTTAACGGAGTACAGAAGCACAGAGCAGTTGTTACCAACGCCCTGTTTTTTTTCCATTCGGTACCATCAGCAGTGCTAATTTGAGAAGTTAGCGTGTTAGTGAATGCACTGCAGATACTCCTTTCTCATAGCGACAGATGCTTGCCTTCTGCGTCTCCGCTCAATTGCACCTCATCAAGATACAGATCCTGTCAGTTTCAAAATGTGGCAAAAAGTGATGGTAATAAGTATAATTTTATCAAAAACGTGACAATTTCTGATTTGCAGGTGGAAGTGGGTACCATCTGCTATTCTCACAATATCATTTTGTTCAGTGTCATAAGTAAAATGTGGGAGGTCCCCCCTGCAGAATGTGATTAGGGGCCCCTGAGTCTGCCATATTTCATAGATATTCATAGGCCTTGGAGTGGAGTGGGGCCCCCCAAGGTGTCAGTGCCCCCTTGCACTGGAGGGGCTGCAGTGGCTTGAGGTATGCCCCTACTTTGATAGCCTTTATCAAATACGAACACTATGCCTTGCCCTAAGGTGACAGGGTGAGGTAACATAGGAGGAAAGATGCCCCGTGGTTAATCAGTTTTTAACTCGAGATTGCTGGATTCATTTTTAAAGTGGATCCATTAAACAGAATACGAACGGGAACATCTTTATCCGACTTCCACCCTTTACTTCCCAAATGACAGCGCCAATAATTGGCACAGATGACTCAGGCACGCCTGTTTTGTGACTAACAATGCCACCACCGCAAACTCATGGGGCTCTCAACATCTTGTGAGGCCTCACCTCTCAATTTAATAGCCTCTGCTATATCTGTGCTCTTTAACCATAGAAACATCAAAACCGAGTCAGGGACAACTGAGAGATAGCTGATTCCGCCTAAGATGCAGATTTCTGTCTGGAAAGACCAAGTTGCTGGGATGTAGGGAAGTATTTTAATCTTAATAGGTCAACCACACATGGTGGCATGCTTCATCATAAGGGTGTTCCTTCACTAGAAATAGTTGTTGCTCGGTCAGGATCACCCAGAGGTATTAATATGAGCAGTTGTTTGATTTGTGAAAAAGGCCAAAGAGATTTAGAATTGCAGCAAACTTGCTTTGATTTATTCATCCTACGCTCACACTTAATCAAGGCTAAAAGTAAAAAAATAGATGCTGTAAAGAGCGATTTAGGAGAACTTCCTCATCTCATAGTTCAGGACATTTGGTTTCGGCCCTTCTGTAGTGTGCATTCCATCACTGGGCATTCGTCAGGACCCAAGGAGCCCTCCGAACAGTCTATGTCCAAACAATCGCACCCTAAATTGACTCTATATTATGTGGAGTAGGTGGTAGTAAAAACTGAACCTGTCAGCCAGAGGAATCTGGTACACAGGATACAGCCCTCTAAAATGTCAAACAGAAAGTAAATAACATTGATGAAACAGCCCTATTCTGACTCAGCTATTTAGAAAGGTAGAATGAGGCCACATAACATGTAACAAACTGGCCCATCTGTTGACATTCCCTTGAGGTAACAAATCGCTATGAAATCTCTTCTTTTAACAATATTAAATATTATCAAATGAAATGGCCTTAATATAATGAATAACTGATCCAAGCACATTAGGTACTGTCATATTATCAATTTTCCAAAATATTGCAATTACCTATAGGGATGGTACACATTTAAATGGACTGGACTCAGAAGGATAAAAGGCTGGGTTAAGTACACTTGTCATGTGACTGACTGACCCCCCATATCCAGCCTCATAGAAATCTCCACTGGTAATAACTTATTTTTTCACCCTCAGAAGTATTAATTGAGTCAGGAAAACCGGACATTCATACACATCCCTGCGGTAGATATATTAACTGATTGATTAAATTTATTACAAATGGCACCTGGGACCTGCAGATCACAGATACATCTCCTATTTAGGTATAACAATCAACTAGCTATATTACTGACGTTGGAACAAGTAGCATGCAGTTTATATACACACACACCTCAGATGCATATGCATTAGGTAGGCTTCAGCAATATCTTACTAAGATTAGAGCCAGTGACTGGGAGTTGCAAACAAATCTCTCCAACATATACATGAAACCCTTGATGTAGGTTACTCGCAAGGGGGTGTGGCTTGGCGCCCGCTGAACGTGGCGGCGGCGGCGTGAGGCTCTCTGGATCGATGTGGGGAAAACACACCTAAAGAGCTTTTCGAAGGAAGCTAAGCGGAGGAACAGTCGTCGGAAATGCATAGCGCAAGGATGTCAGCACTGTCACCTTTTTTCTCAATAACGGACGCTTGTTCTTTGAGGTAATTGCCCTACCTCGTATTCGTGCATTTGCGGCCGCCATTTTGTTTACTTGAATGCGCTACGAGCGCTCGTATTACACCAACGGTGATGAAAATGGACTTCTCCTTAAGAGTTTCCCAGCTTATTCTTCATATTTCAATTTAAGCACCCTCCTGGTGTAGGAAAGTTTGTTGTTGCTGCAACCCAGTTTTACCTCATAACTTGTACATTCTGGGGTGATGTGGTTGCAGCCGCCATTTTGAAGTCCTCTCATGATTTTAAGAAGCATGAATATTTGATTTTTTTATAAAGTCTGCCCCAAGCCTCCTCTGCCTATTGCTTTCAAGTTCTTACTTTGGGTCATATTTTTTGACTATATCTATGTGCCCTTCTGTCATGATTATAACGCTTGTTTCAAGGGTGGGGATGAAATAGGTCACTAAGCTCTTATAGAGCAGAAGAGGCCATTGTGACTTCTCGTTGTAAAAAGATCTGTATTTACTCCCTAAACTGCAACAGACTTTAACATTCTTCTAGGAGACATCACTTGGTCTGGCTGTGTCTACTTTTACGTTGATTATATCGTCTTGCATGTTGGCTAGTGCACTACAAGTATCGATCTGGTTTTATGTCTCTTTCTAATATAAACATCCTGCACGTTGATGGGCAGAACAAAAAGCTCTTCCTCTTCTATCTCAAAACCAAAACGCATCTTTATTAAGAACTCCTCTATTTTCTCAGAATTCTCCAAGCTGGAAAACTCAGAACTCATTGATTTAGACAATAACAGCATAATAATGGATTCCTCATTGCCAACAGCAGGGAAATCAA
The DNA here is from genome assembly GCF_964204655.1 of Triturus cristatus. Taxonomy (NCBI): domain Eukaryota; kingdom Metazoa; phylum Chordata; class Amphibia; order Caudata; family Salamandridae; genus Triturus; species Triturus cristatus. The sequence goes on from NC_140588.1 coordinate 117,198,442, forward strand.
ACGTAAAGTGATTGAAAAAAGACCCCCCCTTCCCCTCCCAAATCGACATCACCAGTTTCTATGGAGCTATTATTACAGGAAATAAGGGCCCTGAGACCCTTTGTTGAGGAAACTAACTCCAAGTTGCAGACGCTTTCAGATAATTGGTCACAACTTGACACTAGACTTACAGTAGTGGAGCAAAATGTTTCTTCCTTCAGTGATACTGCCAAGAGTGTCACCTTCTAGCACTCTCTGGTCTCCATACTTCAGAAGCAGGTCGAGGACCTTGAAAATATCAATAGAAGAAATAACTTACGCAGTTATGGTTTGGCGGAGGGAACAGAAGGTTCGGACTCCATCGCTTTCTTCAAATACTTCCTTCCCAAGATTCTTCACCTTCCAGAAGACACCACATTGAACATACAATGTGCCCATAGACTGGGTCGGGTTCCTACAAACGTCTCTTCTCCACAACGACCAAGAGGAGTCATCATCTATTTTTTAGAGTACACAGATCTACTGAAGGTGTTTAACAGCTGCTAAAGCCATCCAACAAATTTCTTGGTCTGGTGCCACATTAGTCTTTGCACAAGATTACTCGAAGGTGACTGCAACCAGGTGCAAAGCCTTTCTCGATATGAGACCTGACCTCCGTTCCATGGGTGCCCGATATGGCCTCTTTCACACTTGTCTATTCAAAGTAACTTATAACAATAGAACAACAACGTACGATGACCCAATAGATCTGCGAAGGTTCATCAGCTCACACAAAACGGTTCACATGGATTCTTCAAGGCCTTCCTCCTCACATGTTACTTGAATTTAAATGGAGGTTTTGTGCCTTTGCCTGGTTTCATAATTCCTACAGTTTGATATTCTTAATGACAAGTCTAGTTAATGTTTATTGATGCTGCTTTTCTTTCCTGTTCCTCTTTATTTCATCAATTAATGCCAATCATTTTACCATTTGCTTCCACAGTTTTGGTTTCACGTGAATGGCTCGTTCTCCCCCCGGTTCCGTCCAGTTCACGGTTGACGTTTCGTATGTTTTATGTGGTTCCACCTACCCTCACATCCATGTTCCCTTTTCGTAGGTATGTTATTTGTTTTTTCCTTTGTTACTTGTTTTGTAGCGCATTGTTCCACTTCTTGTTGCCATGGTGTCTTGTTCATCTCTATCTCTTCTCACTTGCTCCTATTTCTAATTATATTTGTCATCGCCTCTATTAATCTTTCTTCATCTTTCTTCTCCTATCTATTCTTTGCTACACTCATCCTCTTCTTTGTTGCGATACTTGTCCTTTGTTCCGAGCTTTGGGATATTTCACATTGCTTTGTTTTGGAGTTGGGACTACCACTCCTCTTCTTCTTTTCTTTTCTCACATTTTGTATTGTTGCTTTCATGAATTGGATCTTGGCCTAGTGTTATTTGTTCAATTTTGTTCACATATCTTATGTCATTAAAATTGATCTCATGGAACGTTAGGGGACTAAATTCTCCTATTAAAAGACAAAGGGTTTTAACTCACTTAGCTAAATTAGGTGCGGATATATTATTTTTGCAAGAAACACATCTTACAGATGCTGAATCACTAAAACTAAAGAGAGGCTGGGTAGGGGAAATTTTCTTCTCTCAAGGAGATGGTAAACGTAATGGAGTAATGATATTGTGTCACAAATCACTTCCAATTACACTCATAGAACAGGAATCAGAAGCTGATGGTAGATGGCTTAATGTTAAATTGTCACTAAAGGGTGTTCCAGTCTCTTTCCTCAACGTGTATGCCCCTAAGAATGGTGATCCTTCATTTTGGCCCACTTTGGCCAAACAAATTACCCAGTGTTATTGATGATAATTTTATATTGGCGGGAGACTGCAATCAAATTTTTGACCATTTTATTGATAGACACTCCAAATTTTCCTTTGTTCCCAATAAATCACACAAATCTTTTGTTCACACAATAACCCAGCATAAACTTTTTGATGCTTGGCGACTATGTAATACATCCACCAGAGAATACACTTTTTATTCCCCAACTCACCAAACTCAATCAAGAATTGATTATATTTTTGTATCTCAGAATATTTCGCAAACCCTTTCGTATGCCGAAATAGGTCCTATTTTACTTTCAAACCACGCACCCCTTTCAATTGGCATTGACATTTTACCTAAAACTAATGCTCCCAGAAAGCGGCGATTTAATAACACTCTCCTTTTGAATCCGGAATTCACAGCCTCTTTCACCAATTTCTTCAATGAGTATTTTGAAATTAACCTAACAGACTCCATACCATTTTCAACTATATGGGATGCTTTTAAAGCCTCAGCAAGGGATTTTATTATTAGTTTCGTTGCTAAGAAACGAAAACTTGCGCGTAAACTCACCAATGATCTCCTGCACGACATCAAGAGACTGGAGCACTCTTATTATACCTCTCACTCAAAGGATTGTTTAACGGCTCTAATCAATGCCAAAATGCAGTTCAATAAGAAATCGACAGATGATGCTTCATTATACTTATTAAAATCTAGCGCAAAATTTTATGGTGGTAAAAATAAGGCAGGGAAAATACTTGCCAACTATTTGAAAGTTAGATACAACAAATTGAATATAAAGTCTATCTATGATGAAAATTCTGATTTAAAATTCAAAGACACTGATATTTTGACTGAATTCTCTCTTTTCTACAAATCATTATATACTTCCGAAACAAATCCCACAGATCACTCCTTGGTGCATTTCTTTTCTGATGTTCACAGGCCCCAACACACTCCACCGGATTTGTCCTCCCTAGAGTCAGATATCACGCAACAAGAACTCTTAAAAGCTCTTCAAAACCTTAAAAAGGACAAAGCACCAGGTCCAGATGGCTTTACCGTTGAATTTTATCTCAATTTTCCCACACGTTTATTGCCCAAGCTACAATACCTAATTGACTCCTTTTCTGATTTACATAATTCCTCTGGTTCTTTTTCGGAAGCGCATATCTGTCTTATTCCCAAGGAAGGCAAAGACTCTAAATTTTGCAAAAACTACAGACCTATATCGCTGGTCAACATTGATTACAACATTTTTTCTAAAGCTTTGGCCATAAGGTTAGATTCCTATTTGCCAAAATTGCTGGGGAAAGAACAATCTGGCTTTGTCAAGGGGCGAGTTATAACAGACAATACACAACTTTTATTTAATGTTTTATCGAGATCTCCACACATGAAGCAACCCCTTGCGGTGATAGCATTAGATGCAGAAAAAGCATTTGATAGAGTTGAGTGGGCTTACCCTTAGATGGTTTGGCTTTGGTCCTAAATTTATATCATTAATATCTCTCCTATACTCTAACTCTCCTGCGGAAGTTTGCGCTAATGGTCTGATCTCCCCTTCCTTCAATTTGGATAGAGAAGTGCATCAAGGCTGCCCTCTTTCTCCCTTCCTATTTAACCTAGCTTTAGAACCCTTCCTCTCTATATTACGTCAAAGCCCAAATATACATGGTTTCCAAACACTGAACTCACATGTTAAACTTGCAGCTTACGCGGACGATATTTTGCTTTTTATGTCCAATCCAGGTATATCATTTCCTGCATTCCTAGACGAAGTGAAGTCATATTCCCTTATCTCTGGCTATAAATTTAATAATGATAAATGCAAAATATTACCATTAACTAAATATACTTTTAAATTGGATTTTGAAGCCTCTAATTTCACATGGAGTCCCAATCATATTAAATATCTGGGATTATAAATTACCTCTTCAATTTCGGAAACAGTTACATTATGCATGAACAAATGCATCCAAAAGCTCTCAGACCTAACCACTAAATGGCACCCCCTTTACTTGTCCTGGTGGGGTCGCTTGGATACTATAAAAATGATGTTGGCGCCCATAGTTTTATATACTATTTCCAATATTCCAGTCAATATCCCTGCTAAACTATATAGGAGGGTTGACTCCATCCTTTCTTCCTTTTTATGGAATAATAAAAAACCTTTTATGTCCTTGTAAAAACTAATTCGTCCTAAGACAAAAGGAGGTGTTAATTTTCCCAATTTTCCGGCATATCAGAAGGCATTTTTATTGCGTCAAGCTTCTTTTTGGTTGCTTGATTCAACAGCAGATTGTCCTTTATGGACCTCAATTGAGCATCTCTTTCTGTCTCCCTTCTCCTTTCATGAGTATCGCTCCTTCTCTCGAAAACCACAGAGCGTTTCTACTCCCATCATCAAATTGACTTCCAAACTTCTTGAGTCACTTTATCCTTCCACTTACAACACTAGAGACTCATTCCTTAACTCAACAATTTGGCATGACAAGAATCTGCTTATTCAGAATAAATTCTTCTATTGGAAGTCCTGGAGGCAAAAGGGAATTCTTTGGATCAAGCAGCTATTTTCACATGCAGACTTCCTGCCCTTTTCTTCGCTCAGCCAACTTTTCAATTTACCTGCCTCATTTAATCGTAAATATTCTTTTCTCAAGAAAGCTGTGATGGACACATATACCAATCTACCCAATACATCTGACATTCCTGCTACTCCAGACACATCGTCACAGCTTCACATTCTGTTAAAAAACGCACCCAAAGCATCCACCTTATACAGGCACTTACAGGGCTGTGATATAATCCGGCAGAAATCTAAAACAGAAGAGGCATGGTAGAGGGATTTTATGGAATCATGGCCATTATCCCATTGGAAGAACTTATGGCTCAAGATACGTAAATCATCCAGCAGCCAATACAACGCAGACGCTATTTTTTTTATATATAACAGGCTATTGTTAACACTATCTGACCTGAGTAAAAGGTTTGGAACTGTACCGGACATATGTTGGACGTGTTCATCCTCCAATGCTGATTTATTTCATATGTTATTCTCTTGCCCTTTCATTAATAGCTTTTGGAAACAAGTATGGTTTCAGATTAATCTAATTTATGAAACCAAATTTCCTTTTTCATTTACTCATATTTTCTTAGGAAGTTTATCACCTATTTGGGAGAATGTCACTCTTAACGTTAAAATTATTGATTTACTATTGGCAGTGGCATTTCAGCAAATTACTATAAATTGGAAGGATTCCAAGAAAATCTCTTATAAAGCCTGGTGGTATGCTGTTTGCCATAATCACAGATTAGACACCTACTTTGTATACCCTATACGTATGGCAGCAAAACGTTTAGATTTGTGGTCTCCTGTTACAATATATCTTTATGCAAGTGCCACACGCTGTTCTCACATACAACCATCTCAACAAGAAGTTCTTAAACCCCCCTGATTCCCTAAACTGTTCCTAGGATTTTGTATAGCTCACTGTTATTCATGTTTTACTTATACTGTTTCCCTCTATGTATCTTAATTTTTATATATAAGTCCGATTCATGAAAATTGAAAGTAGCAGGTTCTCAATGTAATTTTCAATGTATTTTCAATGTAATGACAAGTGTTTAAGATTAACTACTCTGTATTGACACCTATATTTTTTATCTATAAAATTTCTCGAACTTAAAAATAGGTTACTCACAAATCTCTTCAGCCGGTGCATTAACCCAGAGACCTCTGCTGTTGCCATTGCGAACTGCAGGTACACACATATGTCTACAGCACTGAAACATGATCCAAACAAGCTAACTTACCTTCAGTGAAAGCTGCGACATGTACAAGGAACACTGCAACAGCTGCATTACAAGTGAATTACAGAGGATCACTTTCAGCACATTGATGCAAAGTAGCAACACTAGAGCTTCTGAAACTCTGACTCACAATAAGGTTGACTATGTTTGATTTTGCACCATTTCATCCAAAAAATGTAGTTAACGCTGGTTTGTGGCAGTGGCACAGTCTTTAAATACAGAGACCTCAGGTAGGCATATCTGTGTCCTAGATCAGAGCCTGGCTACACCAGACTCTGCAATGCAACATATTAACATCTTTGTGGCTTTGGGAGACCATAACTCAGAGACATTGCAGAGTAATCCCACAGGTGATGGCTTCATTCTAAGGCTAAGCAGTGAAGCAAACTCACCATATTTCTGACCTCACGGTCCTGCCATATCGAACAAAATGGGACATGTCTAGAATGATACAGGCCTACTCCAGTTTATTTCTATATCACTCACTATAATCATTTGACTTCTTCAATGTTAACTTAATTACAGTTGATTACAGAACATATGCAGAAGAAACTAGTAAATTTCCCAGGATTACACTATTTGGTTAAATGGAAGACACAACAGATTTGCCAAATAAATAAAACAATAATTTGGTTAAATGAGAAACTTCGCGTTCAAGCTCAGAAGCCTAGAGCCACAGCTTACATGTATCCATTGTAGCAAAAAATAGGGTCAACCTAAGAACCAGGGTAATAACACTGTATCAAAAGATTTAGTGCCAGATGTACGTAAATGCGTAATAGGGATTTTTAGGGAATCGCTATTAAGGACTCGCAAAATGCCATGTAGGTAGGAATCGCAATATTTTTGCGATTCCTTAATATTCCTTAATTGCGAATCACAAATTGCAATTCGCAATCAACGAATACCTTCCCATTCATTCCTATGGGACTAGAGGCCCATAGGAATGAATGGGAATTGCGCATGCAATTTATGAGTACCCAATAGGTACTCGCAAATTGCGTGTGCAATTTCAAGGGTGCAAGGGTTCCAGAGGGACACCTTGTTGCACCCCTGAAATGTGCATGTGTGCCACATGGCACTTTTAAAAAAGCAAAAAAGGGCTTTTTTAAAGGAAATCGCTAATTACCACCAACTTGAAGTTGGTGGTAATTAGCGATTCCTTAAGGCTAAATTGCACTTTCATTGGTGCTACTTACATTGCGTTTAAGGAATCGCAATTTGCGATTCCTTAAATGCAATCGCAAAAAAGGGATTCGCAATTTTTGCGATTCTTTATTTTGCAAGGGGCTCATTGTGTGCTACATTGCACACTGCGAATTTGCGATCGCAAACGCTGAAATTCTGCAAATTTCAGCGTTTGCGAGCTCAAATTGGCTTCCTACATCTGACCCTTAGTTTACTCGTGAAAGTCAAAATTGAAGAAGCAACCAAGGTAAGCCAAAAAATGTTCATATATAGAAATTGTATTCCCTTGCTAAATAACTGAAAGCACACCACAAATAATGAAAGAAAAAGAATTACAGTAAAAAATTTAAGGAAAAATCAAGGAAACAAATAAGTAAAAAGACAAATAATCAGATCAAAAATGAAAAAAAATATTTTAAGTTTTTTTCTTTAGGTCTGAAGGCAAAGGTTTAATGGAAAACCACACCAAGCATGCCAGGTCTAACAGAGGTCAATTCATATTTCAGAAGTTTAATAAAGAAATATCATTACCTTTCAGATCTGCTATGGCAAACGTCTTAATATAAACTCCTAATTCACTCTTGTGATTCCATTACAAAGTGTTTGGATGCCATTTCGCAAAATGTGCTGACCATCCCAGCATAAAGCAAATGTAAAGGACAATTGAGGCCTTGATTCACAAAGAGCCTTGACCTCGAGGCGGAGGCACAGCAGTCGTGGCACGATCCCCACTCTTGTGGTGGGATGTCCATACTGCAGTTTCCCATTGTAGAGATCCTGCCACGAGTGCGGAGATCCTGACACAACGGCGGAGCCTCTGCCATGATTACGGAGGCTCTTTGTGAATTTGATCCTGAGTGTATTGTTAATAATTCCTTCTGATCCACTTATAAGTAGTTCAGTAGCAGGACTAGGTGTTTGCCAAAAGGAGAGTTAACCTGTTTTGGAGGTACACTTCTAATAGAAACATATTTCCCCTGCTTCTCACAAAGAATCATGCCTTGTGTCACCTGCAGCCAAATGGCTTACCTAGTAGGGTGGTCTATTCAAACTAAATCACAGGAAGACAGAGGCAAAGGATACTGGTCTCCGCTCTCTGTGAGGTTTCAAACAGAAGCATATTAGATGTGTTGTTCCAGCAACACAGCTCGTTCGGCCCTCAAGAGACAGATAGGATACCTGGGTTTAGTATTCAGTGTGTGATTCTAGCAAAACCACTATCCTCAGCTTAGTCACTTGACCAGATTTTGTAATCTTAGAAGTTACATTCTTCATAGGACATTGCTTTCTTTTCTCATGATCTGGGAACGGTTAAAAACTAGTTAAATATATTTCATTTGTTGTACTATGGACACTTTAATGAACACATCCTTAAATAAACTGCAATCAATGACTCTCAGAGGACTAACCCCTTAACAAATGTCTCACTCAGCAAGAGCCCTTTCATTTTTCATCCATCAAATTTCATTCTCATAGCAAATCAGATTAAAAATGCACTTACTATCCAAGTAACAGTTTATAATATGTAACTCATAAGCAAATAAACCTTAGAGGTCTAATGATTACTTAAGTCATTGCACTAAAATATTTACATTTTCAAGGTGCAATGTCCTAAATAACGAATTCATGTGTCTTTTGATACCAACATGCCCAACCATTTATTGTATCTCAGCACTTAAATTAATACTATATCAAACAAGTACAGTAGATGGTAGTAGCACAACAAGGTTATTCACTGTTAGCCTAAGGGTAGCAGTACTGTGAGCAGAGATGCATGGGGAATTGTAAAGTGATTTGCCATGACAAATGCACACTGCCTCTTGGTGATAATTTTGTAAGTTTCACAAGATGAATGCTCACTCATGAGCCTAGGGTTTAGAGTGTGGATACTTTTTCATCCTGGCTTCTATGCTTTCAGAGTGTCTTCATGACATTGGTCCAGTTATTAACAAATAGAAAACATCCACCGTTTTGGCTTTGTCAAGGTGGAAAATGGCCAAGTACTAAGCACTTCAGAAATAAAAATCGGACATCAATTATTTCCTAACTTGCTGTAAGGTTCTGTCCTGGGTAAAGGACACACACAGCTCATCAGTCTTCAGAAGTTTCCACTGCGGATCACAATTTCTTTGAACCTTTATTTAGCTGCTAACAAGTCACATAGAGATTTTATAGAATAAGTCCCAAATTCTTGCTATATGTTTCTCAGTAAAGAACTGATGTAAAAGTGTTAGACCTGGCACCATTGGCGTGAGTCTCCCTTCCATTTTTCAATGTTGCCTCCTGTGTTTTTGCTGGTCTAGATGCTTTGGGAACTTGGCCACTGCTATTCAGTGCCAAAGTGCAAGTGCTTCCTACTGTAAATTGTTGTAATGGATTAGTGACTCTATGATTGGCTTATTTGATTTACTTGTCAGACCCTAGTACAGTGCACCCTGTGTACCCAGGGCCTGTAAATCAAATGTTCCTGGTGGGCTTGCAGCACTGAATTGTACCACCCACAGCTTGTACAATGTGGCTCAGGCCTGCCATTCCAGAGCCTGTGTGCAGTCTGGGACTGCCATGTTGACATGGCAAATGCACACACTTGCCGGACCCTAAACCTTCCCTTTTCTCTATATTAGTCACCCCTAAGGTAGGCCCAAGGGCAGGGTGCATTCTTTGTAAAAGGTAGGACATGTGTGTGGCATATCCTGATAGTGAATTACAGCCAATTTAGTTTTTCACTATTGCAAGGCTATCTGGTCCCATAGGCCTGAATGGGCAGTTTGATTATAACATCTTATAATCCTAACTGACCCTAGTAACACGATAGGAAAATAAAGTTTAGTATGCCTGAACTCAGAATGTTAAAATACATCTTTTAGTGTGGGTGATTTTTACATTCTGTATTTGAAAATACAACTTTTAGAAAGTAGGTATTTTTTTGCCTAACCATCCAGCATGCCTCTGCTAGGTTTGTGTATTCCATGTCTGGTTTGTGAGTGACATGGGGCTGGAGAGGGCCTTGGCTCCAGCAGTCTGATGGATCAGGGCTGGTTTGAATAGGACCTGCAATGAATAGACAGTAGGGGGAGGAGATTTCCTTTCACTGACATGCGCCCTCATAGAATAGAGAGTAGGGGGAGGAGTTTTCCTTCCAGCTACCTGGGCCAGGTCTGCTTTCAACAATGCTGTCTCCACCTCCTGCCAGGAAGCTGCACCAGGGAGGACAGAACTGGTTTTGGCTGGGCACAGACACCCTCTGCCTTCAGAGGACAAATAATTTTGCAGTATAAATATTGGAGCCCAGACCCCAGAACTTTAGATCGCTTCTGGGAAGCAACACAAACCTTTGCCAAGGAGAGAAACCAAGGAAGCTGAAGGAGGAGACTGCCCCTGCAATAGAGACTGTTTGGGGTTGGCCTGCAGTGGTTACTTTATTGCCAAGGAAAGGAGAAATGGAGCTTTGTGTGTACTTTTCCTATCTTGAGGAAGATCTCCAAGGGCTTAAAGCTGAGCTTGCCTCCTGTTCTGAAGTCTCAGGGACACAAAGACTTCACTACCAGCTCCCCCTGAATTCCCTTGCTGGGAATTCTACCTGCAGTGAGGGGCCTGCTGTTGTTTTGGGCCCTCTGGAGACTGCGTGTCCCTGGGAGATGGAAGCGCGGCGCAACGAGGAAGAATCGTGTCGCCGCCGCAGCAGTTGCCGTCGCATCGCCGAAGAAGCGTGTTGCCACCGCAGCTGTTCGCCGTCGCATCATCGAAAAAGCGTGTTGCATCACTGGAGAAGCGTGCCGCAGTAGTTGTCTTCACATCACCGGAGAAGCGTGTCGCAGGGCCTGTCGCGGTTCCAAAGTTCATCGATTTTTCCGCATGGCCGTCGGGCATGCATGTATCGCATCCACGTCACATTGCATCAAAAACGCCATTTTGGGCATTGCACTGGATCATCACATCGCATCGAGGCGCCATCTTGTCACCTGCTGTTGTTTTGGGCCCTCTGGAGACTGTGTCGCTGGGAGCTGGAAGCGCGATGCAATGAGGAAGAAGGGTGTCGCCGCGACAGCAGTTGCTGTCGCATCGCCGAAGAAGCGTGTCGCCGCCACAGCTGTTCGCTGTCGCATCGCCAAGGAAGTGTGTTGCATCACCGGAGAAGCGTGCTGCCACTGCAGATGGTGTCGTCACATCACCGGAGAAGCGTGTCGCAGGGCCTATCGCGGCTCCAAAGTTCATCGATTTCGCAGCACGGCCGTCTGGGGTGCACGCATCGCATCAAAGACGCCATTTTATTGCATCACACCGGATCGTTGCATCACATCGTGGCACCATCTTGTCTCATCGTATCCGGAACGCAGTAAGAAACCGACGCATCACCTCCTCTCCGGTAATGAACCGACGCATCACGTCCCCTGCGTTGCAGTAAGGAACCAACACATTACCTCCCCCGAAGCAAGGAACCGACGCATCACCTTCCCAGCGACCTTTTTGTTTGTATTGCGTGACGCATCCAAGGTACTTTGAGAGTAAGTGTCGCATTTACCATCTACAGTGATCTAAGTTATTTCTACCATCCTAAAGTCATATTCTTGATAGTGTATTGTGGATTTTTGTCGTTTGGTCTTGAGTTAAGTCTAGTAAAGATTACTTATTTTTCTAAACTGGTGTGGTGTCCATTTGTAGTGTTTTCACTGTATTACTGTATGTGTTCACAAATGCTTTACACACTGCCTCTGAGATAAGCCTGTATGCTCGTGCCAAGCTACCAAGGGGTGAGCAGGGGTTATTTTAGGAGTGTAACCTCCTTACCCTGACTAAAAGCAAGGGCCCCTACTTGGACAAAGGTCCAAGGTCTGCCAACTAGAGACCCCAATTTCTAACATTGGTGGTCAGCGGTGAGGATTTGGACTTGCATTTGTGACTCATATTCAGTGATTGGTGTACACTACTAGTGAGTGCAGACCATAACGCGACCACATACATTTTGGTAGAATTCTTTCCTTGGGACTTCAATTTTTGCTAAGAACTGCCACAGCTTAAAACCTTCTGTAAAAGATTTAAAATCCCTGTGAAAGGCATCACCAGGAAGGAAGAGTTCCAAAAGGCACTGAGGACCTCGTTGGAATCTAGAAATTCTATCCTGAAGAGCCTAGGGAGGAAGCAGAGAATACAGATGGACAGCTGGATGGGCCATTGGGCCTGACCGGGGAGAAAGCACCTTCCAGGCCAGGCAGCAGTGTTTCTTCAAGGGGCCTGTGCCCAGAGGAACTGGAGGACAGAGAGAGGGATAGAATGCATAAGTTGGAGCTAGCCAAGCTCAAGCTGGGTGGTCAGATGGAATTAGAGAATAAGAAGTTAGCCTTGGAAGAGAAGAGAATGCATTTAGAGCATGAGAGAATGTTGAGGGAGTTGGAATTGAAAGCCAAGCGCCTAGAAATTACTCCCTCTGGTGGCAACACATCATCCGTACCTGTAGAAACAAGGGTATTCATGCCCAAGGTTGTCATTAAGGAGTTCCACAAGAATAAAGATATTGGGCAATGGTTTAAGGCCCATGAGGTAGCTATGACCTCCCACCGGGTCCCTGAGAAGGATTGGGGAGCGGGGTTGTGGGGATGGTTCCTCAGTGATGGACGGGACACCTTGTTAGACTTGCCCTCTAAAGATCAGAATTCCTATGTCCACATGAAGGAAGCCTTAATGACCAGGTATGGGTTGACCCCAGAGCTGTATAGACAAAGGTTTAGAAATTGTAAGAAACTGGAGTCACACATTTGGGTGGAATATGTGTCTTTTTTTGGCAGAGCATTGGATGGTTGGGTGAAGGATAGCAAAGTGAATGATTTTGAAGGGCTCTATGATTTGATTGCATGGGAGCACTTGTCTAGTAATTGTTTTCCATAGCTACGCCAGCACCTGATTGATAGTAAGCTGACTATCCCTAGGAAGCTTGCTGTGGAGGCAGACCGCTGGGTTAGAACCCGTGTCCACAAGGGTCATGTGGGAGACTTCGCCAAAGGTGGTCAGGGTCCCCAGCAGAAGAGTGGGGGGGACAAGAGTAAACAGAGGGAGTTCCAGAAAGGGCCCCAAAGTAATCCGCAAGGGAACCAAGGGAAGGGTTCCGAGCCTCCCCCTAAGAAGAAGTCAGGGGCCCAACAGATAAGCCTGTTCAAAAGGGGCCCAGGACATGTTATAATTGTGGTCAGGTGGGCCACTGTTACTAGGATGCTAAGTGTCTCCTGAGAGGAAAGACAGCACCCCCTGGTGCATCGACCCAGCAGATGGCTAGTGAAGCCCTGGGAGAGGAGATGGGTGCCCAAGGTGGGTGAGGTCCTGCAGAGATGTCCCTAGTCTCTTTAGGAGACTGTGAGCTGGTCCCCAAGACCCAGATGCCTGATAACCCTAAGAAGTACAGGCAGTGGGTGACCATCAATGGCCAAAGGGTGGAGGCTCTGAGAGACACCGGTGTGACAGCTGTCAGTTGTCGGCTGGTGTCTGAAGAGCAGGTGATCCCCAATGCATTTTACCCAGTCATTGCTGCTGACAACACAGAGAGCCGCTGCAATGTGGCTCAGGTTCCCTTTGAGTGGGGGGGGGGTCTCAGGTACCTTTCAAGTAGCTGTGAGGCCAGTCATACCTGTTGACAGTCTGCTATGCAATGATTTGGAAAGCTCCCCTTGGGTTAAGGTGGAGCAAAGAGCTCATTTGGAGATGTTGGGTTTGCCAGAGTGGGAGCCAGTAAGGGTATTTAAGAGGACCTGGAGCCTGAAAGAGTGGCCCAAATGCCTGCCTTGAAGAGAAGAGGCAGGGGGCACAGGAAACCTGCCCCCACAGGTCCCACGGTCCAGGAGGGGGCAGACCTTGAGGAGGATGCCCTGGAACCTACAGGGGAGCAAGTAGTTGAACTGGGGGACCTGCCTGAGCTGACCCATTGGCAGCAGGAAGGAGGACCCTCCAGGGAAGAGTTCTGCAAGGAGCAGAGGAAGTGCCCTTTTCTTGTGGGTTTGCGGCAACAGGCCACAAACTAGGCAGCAGGTGATCAGTCTGGATCACATTGGATCTACTGGGAGAATGGTCTCCTGTATAGCGAGACTAAGGTTGCTGAGCCTGGCTCAGCCCGTGTGCTGGTGGTACCTTAGCGCTTCAGAGCCTTCCTACTGGGGCTGGCTCATGATGTGCCTTTAGCAGGACATTTGGGGCAAGACAAGACCTTTGAAAGGCTTGTCACCCACTTTTATTGGCCCCAAATGTGCAAGAGTTCAGATACTCATTGCAGGACCTGTCAGACTTGCCAGGCAAGTGGTAAGAGTGAGAGGAAGCAAAAGGCTCCTCTCCAGCCGATCCCTGTGGTCAGCTACCCCTTTGAAAGGGTGGGTATTGACATCTCTGGATCCCAAGACAGCCATGGGCAACAGGTTCATCCTGGTCTTGGTGGACCATGCCACCCGGTACAAGGAAGCCATCCCTCTCCGGACTGTGATGGCCCCCATGGTGGGTTGTGCATTGATGGTGATTTTCTCCCGTGTGGGGTTCCCCAGAGAGGTGGTGTCTGACCGTGATACCAACTTCATATCAAAATATATGAAGTCCCTGTGGCAGGAGTGCGATGTAACCTACAAGTTCACCACTGCTTACCACCCCCATGGTAATGGGCTGGTTGAGAGATTGAGCCGGACCCTAATAGGTTGATTATGTGTCTTGAGGAACCTATGAGGCATAAGTGGGATGTCTTCTTGCCATGTGTTAGACCTGGCACCATTGGAGTGGGTCTCCCTTCTACTTTTTTTGTCATTTTTTGTCTCCTTCATGGTTGCTGACGTTAGACGCTCTGGGCGCTGTACCACTGCCATTCAGTGACACAGCACGAATGCTCCTTATTATAAATTAACTGTATGAACTAGTATAGTCTTAGTAGTGCCAAGGAACATGTTAGGAGAGTCGAACTTGGTATGCTTGAGCTTCAAATATTAACGCCATCTGGTAGTGGTGATTGTCTTTATATTCTGAGTGTGCAACTACCGCTTTTGGAAAGCAGGTATCTTTTTGTCTAAACCTTCCCGTGTGTTTTCTTGGTATGTGTACTGGCCGTCTGGTTTAGAGCGCCAGGACAGGCTGAGACTGACCGGGGTCGAATGGAAGAATCTGCCATTGAAGTGTGGGGAGGGGTGACCCCTTTGATCTGAGCAAGGCTGTGCCTGGCAAGGTGAACGATGGCTCCACCTCCCACTGGGCGTCTGATGGTGTGCCCCCTCTCCCTGAAAGAGAGGATGCCGCCTCATAAATAAAGTGACCCAAGTTGACACCAAACTGGTTTTGGCCGGGTCGAGTGATTTGTGACTTTCTCAAGAACAAAGACTTTTAGGGCATGAAGATCTGAGCTGAAACCCCTCCGAGGTGTGTAACTTCGGGATGCCAAGACGAACCTATGTCCGCGTAACAAGAGGAAAAGGACTTTGAAACCATCTACTGAAGCAACTACCCAAGGGCCTGATTTGAGCTTGCCTCCTGCCGAAGTCTCAGGGACATTAGACTTCATTCGTCAGCAGCCCGGATTCCTCTTGAAGGGAATCCTACTCGCAGGTGAGGCCTCTGTCGAGAAATCCAGAGTCTCCAGTTCTACTGTGGGGAACGCCGCAATTGACTTGCCACGGAAACTATTGCTATCGCCATTGTGGGCCGCTGCAGCTGAGGAGCTGTGCCGCTGAGTGCCCGCATCTGACTTGCTACGAAAACTATTGCTATCACCATTGTGGGCCGCTGCAGCTGAGGAGCTGTGCCGCTGAGTGCCCACCTTTGTTTTGCTACAGAAACCATCGCTATCGCGGGCCGCTGCAGCTGGAGAGCTGCACCCCTGAGTGCCCACGCTAGCCCCTACGTCACAAACCTTGCCATCTTCTGCGTGTGCCGCTGGGCTCCGCCTTGCAACCCCGTCCTAGGATTAGTGTGAGTGCATGCCGCGGACCGCTGCAGCCGAGGATCTGTGGCCGCTGTGAGTCCGCATGTCATCCCCCATCCTCCCCGCGGAGCTGGGCGCTGTGCCCCCTTTATATCCCCGGTATGTTGTGCATCATCGGGCCGCCTAGGCCCCGATGTTGAACTAAGCTCGTTCCATCCGCACGTATGAGTGCTTCCATCGCCCTGAATGAAACTGTAATTATGTGCATTGTGGTTCTTTGAGCATTTCTCCGTTTCATGCCTAACCTATTTAAAGATAACTATTTTTCTATACTTGTTTATGGTGTCCGTTTAGTAGCATCCTTCCAGTGTTATTGTGTATGATCATAAATGCTTCACACACTGCCTCTGAGATAGCCCTGTACGCTCGTGCTACGTTACCACAGGGTTGAGCAGGGGTTATCAAAGGGTGTAGCCCCCTTACTCTGACTTAGGAAGAAGGGTCAGTATTTGACACCGGAGCCAGCCGCTGCCAACTGGAGGCCCCCATTTCAAACACCATGCCTTCTGTTTGCTTACAGAAAGGTGCCACAGACGTCCTTAGGGTTCAGCCCCTTTGAACTACTGTATGATCACCCTGTAAGAGGACCTCTGAGTTTTGTACAAGAAGGCTGGGAGTAAACTTCCAGTAAACCTCCCCAGGATGTATATAGCTACATGCTGAACTTCAGAAACCAAGCTAGGCATTTCAGACAACTCGCTCAGGTGAATCTGGAAGCCAGCCAGGAAGAGGTCGAGTTTCAGCCTGGTCAGAAAGTGTGGGTCATGGCCCCCGTGGAGCCTTGTGCGTGCCAGTATAAGTGGACCAGACCATTTGAGGTGGTGGAGCGCAAGAGTGATGTCACCTACTTGGTGAACTTGCGGTCTGCTAGGAACCCTTTGCAGGTCCCGCATGTAAACTGCCTGAAGCCCCACAGGTACGAAGTGGGCATGCTCCTATCAACAGATGATGGAATGGAGGAGGAGACTGAGCCTCTTCCTGACCTCCTGTCTGCAACAGAACAAGATGGGTCAGTGGATGGTGTAAACCTCTTTTCCGCCCTGACCCCATAGCAGCAAGATGACTCTCACCAACTGTTGGGGCAGTTTCTGGATCTGTTCCCCCTGTGTCACTGATTGGTGCGTCCATGATGTGGACACTGGGGACAGTCCTCCTGTAAAGCACAAAACTCACACAGTGACTGACAGGTTGAGAGCTTGCATCAAGGAGGGGGTCTCCAAGATGTTTGCATTAGGTTTGATTGAGTCAGCTAACAGTCCTTGGGCCAGCCCAGTGGTCTTGGTCCCAAAGGCTGCCGCACCGGGTGCCGCACCAGAACTTCGGTTCTGTGTGGACTACCGAGGGCTCAATTCAGTCACCAGGACTGACGCGCACCCCATCCCCAGAGCTGATGAGCTCATTGATCACTTAGGGGCTGCCAGGTACCTCAGTACATTTGACTTAATGTCTGGGTACTGGCAGATCGCCTTAACTGATGGGGCAAGAGAGAGGTCAGCATTCTCCACACTAGATGGGCCCTACCAATTCCGGATTATGCCCTTTGGGATGAAGAATGCCCCTGCCACCTTTCAGAGGTTGGTCAACCAAGTGTTGGCTGGACTGGAAGATTTCAGTGCCACCTACCTGGATGACATCGCAGTGTTCAGCGCCAGTTGGGTAGAACTTCTGCGCAACATCTGGGAAGTGTTGATGGCACTGCGGAGGACAGGCCTCACGATCAAGGTGAGTAAGTGCCAGATCGAGCAAGGTTCTGTGGTGTACTTGGGACACCAGGTTGGGAGTGGCCAGGTTGCACCCCTACAACCCAAGATTCATACCATCCTGGCTTGGGAACCTCCCCAAGACCCAGAAAGAGGTGAGAGCCTTTTTAGGACCCACAGGGTACTACAGAATGTTTGTCAAGGGGTATGGCAGCATCGTTACACCCTTGACAGAGCTGACTTCCAGGAAGCAGCCCAAGAAAGTGAACTGGACTGACACCTGTCAGAAGGCTTTTGATGCTCTGAAGACTGCCATGTGCACAGCGCCCCTGCTTCAGGCGCCCAACTTCTCTAAAGAATTCATTGTGCAGACAGACGCTTCAGAGCATGGTGTAGGGGCTGTAATTTCACAGATAAATGAGGAGGGCCTACACCACCCTGTAGCCTTCATCAATAGGAGGTTACTTTCACGGGAACAGAGATGGAGTGCAATTGAGCGTGAGGCATTTGCTGTGGCCTGCGCACTGAAGCAGTTAAGACCATACTTGTTTGGGACTCACTTCCGGGTTCAGATGGACCACAGGCCCCTTAGATGGTTGATGCAGATGAGGGGTGAGAATCCAAAGCTGTTGAAGTAGTCCATTTACCTACAGAGGGATGGACTTCACGGTGGAACACCGCCCTGGTACAGAACGTACTAATGCTGATGGTTTGTCTAGATTTTCCCACCTTAGTGAAGAAAACTCCCAAGAGGTAGGGTAGTTCTCCCCACATTTGAGCTGGAGGAAACACGTGTTAGACCTGGCACCATTTGCATGGGTCTCCCTTCTATTTTTTCACTTTTGCCTCCTGTGTTTTTTCTATGTTTTTGCTGGTCTAGATGCTTTGGGCACTTTGCCACTGCTATTCAGTGCCAAAGTGCAAGTGCTCCCTATTGTAAATTGTTGCAATGGATTAGTGACTCCATGATTGGCTTATTTGATTTACTTGCCAGACCCTAGTATAGTGCACCCTGTGTGCCCAAGGCCTGTAAATCAAATGCTGCTGGTGGGCTTGCAGCACTGATTGTGCCACCCACAGAAGCAGCTTGTAAAATGTGTCTCAGGTCTGCCATTGCAGAGCCTTTGTGCAGTCTGGGACTGGCACGTTGACTTGGCAAGTACACACACTTGCCAGTCCCTAAACCTTCCCTATTCTACATATTAGTCACCTCTAAGGTAGGCCCAAGGGCAGGGTGCATTGTATGTTAAAGGTAGCACATGCCCTGGTGTGTGTGGCATGTCCTGATAGTAAATTACAGCCAATTTTGTTTTTCAATATTGCAAGACTATTTGTTCCCATAGGCCAGAATGGGCAGTTTGATTATAACATCTTATAATCCTAATTGACCCTAGGAACAAGATGGGAAAATAAAGTTTAGTATACCTGAACTCAGAATGTTAAAATACATCTTTTAGTGTGGGTGATTTTAACATTCTGTGTTTGAAAATACCACTTTTAGAAAGTAGGTAGTTTCTTGCCTAACCATCCAGCATGCCTCTGCTAGGTTTGTGTATTCCATGTCTGGTTTGTGAGTGACATGGGGCTGGAGAGGGCCTTGGCTGCAGCAGTCTGATGGGTCAGGGCTGGTTTGAATAGGACCTGCATTGAATAGACAGTAGGAGGAGGAGATTTCCTTTCATTGACATCAGCCTTCATAGAATAAAGAGTAGGGGGAGGAGTTTTCCTTCTAGCTACCTGGGCCAGGTCTGCTTTCAACAATGCTGTCTCCACCTCCTGCCAGGAAGCTGCACCAGGGAGGACAGAACTGGTTTTGGCTGGGCACAGACACCCTCTGCCTTCAGAGGACAAATAATTTTGCAGTATAAATATTGGAACCCAGACCCTAGAACTTTGGATCACTTCTGGGAATCAACACAAACCTTTGCCAAGGAGAGAAACCAAGGAAGCTGAAGGAGGAGACTGTCCCTGCAATAGAGACTGTTTGGGGTTGGCCTGCAGTGGTTACTTTATTCCCAAGGAAAGGGGAAATGGAGTTTTGAGTGTACTTTTCCTATCTTGAGGAAGATCTCCAAGGGCTTAAAGCTGAGCTTGCCTCCTGTTCTGAAGTGTCAGGGACACAAAGACTTCACCGCCAGCTCCCCCTGAATTCCCTTGCTGGGAATTCTACCTGCAGTGAGGGGCCTGCTGTTGTTTTGGGCCCTCTGGAGACTGCGTGTCCCTGGGAGCTGGAAGCGCGACGCAATGAGGAAGAATCGTGTCGCCGCCGCAGCAGTTGCCGTTGCATCACCGAAGAAGCCTGTCGCCACCGCAGCTGTTCGCCGTCGCATCATCGAAAAAGTGTGTCGCATCACCGGAGAAGCGTGCCGCCGCCGCAGTGGTTGTCGTCACATCACCGGAGAAGCGTGTCGCAGGGCCTGTCGCGGTTCCAAAGTTCATCGATTTTGCTGCACGGCCGTCGGGCGTGCATGTATCGCATCCACGTCACATCGCATCAAAAACACCATTTTTGGCCATCGCACTGGATCATCGCATCGCATCGAGGTGCCATCTTGTCGCATCGTAACCGGAATGCAGTAAGAAACTGGCGCATCACCTCCTCTCCGGTTAGGAACTGACGCATCACGTTCCCTGCGCTGCAGTAAGGAACCGAAGCATCACCTCCCCCGAAGCAAGGAACCGACGCATCCCCTTCCCTGCGACACTTTTGTTTGTATTGCGTAATGCATCCAAGGTATTTTGAGAGTAAAGTGTCGCATTTACCATCTACATTGAACTAAGGTATTTTTACCATCTTAAAGTCATATTCTTGATAGTGTATTGTGGATTTTTGTCGATTGGTGTTGTGTTAAGTCTAGTATAGATTACTTATTTTTCTAAACTGGTGTGGTGTCCATTTTTAGTGTTTTCACTGTATTTGCTGAAAGTGTTCACAAATGCTTTACACACTGCCTCTGAGATAAGCCTGTCTGCTTGTGCCAAGCTACCAAGGGGGTGAGCACGGGTTATTTTAGGAGTGTAGCACCCTTACCCTAACTACATTTGCCAACTAGAAACCCCCATTTATAACAAAGGGTAAGTAAGGAAAGGTGTAAGTAATGCTATATTGGCCTCTGTACCAAGAAATAAAACAGATGATCACTAGTTGTAAGAAGCTGTTCTATTTGAAGGGCACAATTAGATATTGGTTACTAAAAATGAGAGGAATTAGTGCAACCTTGTGGATAAACAAGTCACATAGATTGCAAGTACTTGAGTCATACACAGAATAGAAGGAAAAAACAAGAGACAGGACTATTCTGCTCATTGCAGGATTTAACTGGGCGCTGATCGGTCAAATCTTTGCAATGAAAACTTTTTCCACCAAGCTGAGGTGTCTTCTTCTTTGAAGTTTCAAGTTTCAGCTAGTCTGGTTCTAGAAACGATGCAAAGAACAATATGTAGTATAACACTTTATTCAATATAAAATATCATAAAAGTACGAACATAATTGGTTTATCACTAAAAGTCCGTCATTATACAACATGTGATAATATAAAAATAGAATTTAAAAAGGGAATATGTACAGATAAAAAAGCATAAAAAACACTTCCTGATGAAGCAGAAATAAATACAGCATATATCTCTAAAAGCCTAGCTCTTGCTGGGCCTTAACAATTTAGTACGCATCAACCAGGCACACCCCGAAAATGTGGCTACCCCACAGACCATGGCAAGGTAAGAGGCATCTGTTAAGGTAGAACGTAACGCCACCCTATAATCTACAAAACCCAGATTTCTACAGATTGGGCTAAGCCATTTCCTCCTTGCCGCCCTATAGAAACTGGATAACAAAATTCATTTTGCTTGTGCACCAGGATGCAAGAATTATTTGTGAGTACTGTGAGGATTGACCTGCACATGAAAGACATAGGCCTGGATTGTAACTCGTGGGCAATGACTTGTGCAAATTGCACACCAATAATTACTACTATCGATCAATCCCGAGATGATCTATGCCCAAATGAGGAATTATGCTCAATTTATGCATGATTTTGCTTGGTTCCACAAAGTCTGGTGCTGTAAAAATTGGAATAGCACACAATTTGCACCTATGATATGTTTTAGCTTTACCTGCTGCAAATCATGAGTGCAAAAGTCAACATCAGGCACATTTGCCTTCTGACTTTAAAACCCATCTTGGGTGCAAATACTAACTTTTATAGAAGGGCGAATAAATATAAAGGCACAAATATATAAATGTATAAATATAAATATATAAATATAAAGGGCCAAAGTTCTTTAGGCAAGATGGTAAACTAAGGTGAGTATAGAAATTAACAGATAGCTGAGCCACATTAATTACCTTATTGCTGGTGGCCAGGAATTAGTTCAGATTTCCACACCACTTGGTTTACCTTTACCAGGTAATGGTAAGTAAGGGTGGAGGTGAGAAAAATCCAGCCAATTACAATTTGGTACCTCAGGGTCACCTGAGACATGACAAACTAGTAGGAAACCCATCATTACGGTTCCAATTCCCTCAGTAATTCTCCAATTGTCCCTATACTTTTAAAAGGAGATTTTGTCTGTTTTGAGCAGCTAAAATATACATAAGAAATTAACAGACTGAGGTGTTCCACTGGATCACATAATTCTGACGGGGCCAGTAACAGCTGGAATTAAGAGACCACTCATAAAGAGAGACAACGTGCCTGATTTAGATCTTGGCGAACAGGTTAGTCCATAACAACGGTGATGGGTATCCCGTCCGCAGAAAGACAAATCCCATTATATGGCATTTATATTTTGGCGGACGGGATATCTGTCACCATTGTGACAGAGTAACCCTTCTGCCGAAATCTAAATCTAAGTGTTAACATGCAGACTTTTATTGTGTTTGTAGGGCTCTGTGAGCTGAAAAGGCAAAGTTCAGTTTAGTTCATTGATAGCAGCAAGGGTACTAACCCCATTGAGATCAGACAGCACTGTGTCCTGTGCATTGTATTATTCCTCATTGAATGTCCTGCTTTTAAAAAATAAATAGAAATGTGTCTCTCATGTATATCTCTCTCTCTCTATATATATATATTATCTACTGGCGGTCGCCAGTAGATAGTTATAGTTAGGACCTATTTTCCATAGGAAATCCGCAACATTCTATTTGGAATAACGTTGGCGCCGGTTGACGAATCCTCGCAAAATTTTCCAAACATTTGGCCAGCTCCGCTCCGCTCCTACCCTGAAAGTTTTGCGGTGCTGAAAAAAAAGGGGGGTCCCAAAATGCGTTTTCCCCATGCAATTTCCCATAGGATCTGTTGTCGCAGCTGCAGCCCGAATCGCTGAACGGAATGACACCAAATTTGGCAAAGAGGTAGTCCTCAGTTCGGACTCGTGCCTTTTGCATATATGGTGTGAATCTGTTCAGTAGTTCCTGAGAAAATTAGGGTAAAAAAGTTAGTGATATCTATGGCCGCGAAGGATCCGCGGACCGTACCCGCACCGTAAGCGCATCCTCCCCGAAACCGAGCGCGCACCCTCCCGATCGCGAGCTGAATGCTAATTGGCTGTCGAGTGTCTCTCTACATTCGAAACCAGGAACTGTTGGCGGCCATTTTCTGCCTCGATAGAAGCGAGGCTGAAGAAGCAAGGGGAATAAGTGTGTAAAACATATAAAGGGGGCAGAGTGGAAATACTCTGACCCTCTAGAGGTGCTTAGGGGGTCCCAGAAGGATCCCTAGGGCCCCCTTTTTTAAAAAAAACCACGGGGAAATGCGCGCACGGTGCGTGCAGCCTATCGCGTTGGATGCACGGATTCTCTCGCGGTGGGTGCGTGGATCCACGGCAACATTTTTTGAAAAACGTCAACAAATCATTGGTTGTATGACAACTTTCTACACTGAAAGGTAGGGTGTATATTTTTGTTTTTTAAAGGTATGATTGTTATTAGTTAACAAAAACAGATTGTAAGGAACATTATATATGATAAGCTGATATGTTGAAAAGTCAAGCACACTTCCTGTCTTGTGTAGGAACATTGTGTTCTGAACTTGTGACCTGTGAGCTCAGTGCAGTGTTCCATGACCTGTTTCTATGGTAACAGGCAGAAGGCAGATTGGGGGAAGGGTTGAAATGTATTTCAGTTGGAAAGGATTGAAATGTTTAACCAATAGAAATGTGTGTTTGCTTTTGAGTTTATGTGCGAAGGATTGTGATTTGATGTTTACATGTATATGTGTGGAAAATGAAAGGGAAACTTTTTCATTCTTTGCTTTTGCTGAGAGATGCACAGTGCAGAGATTCTGTAAAAGAAAATATGTAGATTGTGTGCAGTTCCTTTACCACTTCCACTGTAGTGAATGAGTTTTGGTAAACTCCTAGAGATAGTGTTGCTTGTCTAAAATCACACTGTGAGTCTGTGTGCATTTGGGTAAGGATTGTGAGAGAAGCATTTGGTAACATTGTGTATTTGCTGACATATACCTGTTTTAAAACCGGTCATGTTGTGAAGTTTTAGTAGCATTAGAAGGCAGTCGTTGCTTATGCTTTGATTATATGAGTTAGGCTTTGACATAAAAGTGCAGTCCTCAAATATGAAGATTGTGTGCAGTTCGCTTACCACTTCCACAGTAGTGAATGATTTTTGGTAAACTCCTAGGTATAGTGGTTGTTGTCTAGAATTACACTGTGAGTCTGTGTGCATTTGAGAACCACTGTGAGAGAAGCATTTGGTAACATCGTGTATTTGCTGACAGATAACTAATTTAAAACCTCTCATGTTGTCAAGTTTTAGTAGCATTAGAAGCTAGTCTTTGCTTATGCATTGATAAAATGAGTCAGGGTTTGACACTAAGGTGCAGTGCCATGTACTATTCTGTTCACTGTGGCAGAATTGAAAATTTAAAAGTTTTACCTAAGCACTGTCCTAGAAGTAGTCTGATTATTTAGTCAGTTTCTAAGTATTAAATAGACTGCTTCAAATGTCTATGCAGTATGCATGTAGTGTTCTAACATACTATACACTTGTCTTGTACACCTTCAATTCCCTGGTCAGTATCCATACACTTCCAGGAAACATCCTGTCACTTCCTATGCAGTCCTCTAGAGACCCATTCAACAGCATGTACTAATCCATTCACTGTGCCAAAACCCAAACACTTATAAATTCACTATGACACTCTCTTTCCAGTACTCTAATGATTCAGTCACTGCCTAAGTATTCATGCACTGAGCCAGGTCTTAGCACATGGACTTCTTCAAACCCCTATCCACTATGCATGCAGTCCTCTAAGCACCTATACACTTGTCTTTCACACCTTCAATTCCCCAGTCAGTATCCGTTCACTTCCAGCAAACACCCTGTCACTCCATTTGCACTCTTCTAGTGACCCATTCAGCATCATGTACTAATCCATTCACTGCGCCAAGCCCTAATAAATTCCCCCAGGCACTCTCCTTGCAGTACTCTAATCATTCAGTCAGTACCCAAGTACTCATCCAGTGACCCAGGCCTTAGTATATGGACTGCTTCAAACCCTTATCCACTATGCATGCAGTCCTCTAACCACCTACACAATTGTCTTTCTCCCCTAGTCAGTATCCATACACTTCCAGGAAATACCCTGTCACTCCCTTTGCAGTCCTCTAGTGACCGATTCAGCACCATGTACTAATCCATTCACTGTGCTAAAACCCAAAGACTTATAAATTCACCAAGATACTATCTTTGCAGTACTCTAATCATTCAGTCAGTGCCTAAGTATTCATACACTGAGCCAGGCCTTAGCACATGGACTGCTTCAAACCCCTATGCACTATGCATGCAGTCTTCTAACCACCTAGACACTTGTCATTCACACTTTCAATTTCCTAGTCAGTATCCATACAGTCCAGCACTTGTGGCTGCCTTTGCACTCCTCTAGTGACCCATTCAGTACCAATTACTAATCCATTCCCTGTGTGAAAAGCCTAGCACTTATAAATTCACCTAGGCACTCTCCTTGCTGTATTCTAATCATTCAGTCAGTACCCAAGTAGTCATGCAGTGAGCCAGGCCTTAGCACATGGACTGCTTTAAATGCCTATGCAGTATGGATGCAGTCCTCTAATCACCTACACAGATGTGTTTCACACCTTCAATTCCCTAGTTAGTATTCATACTCTTCTAGCAAACACCCTGTCACTCACCCAGTGTGTCTCCTTATAGTACTGTAATCATTTAGTCAGTTAGCATGTAGTCTTTTAGTGAGGTAGGCTTTAGGGCATGAACTGCTTCAAAGTAGTATGCACTATGCATGTAGTGTTTTAACGATCGTCACACTTGTGGTTCAGGGCTATAGTTTCTTAGTCAGTTTTTATATAAAATGTGTTTGTACAGTAATGGAATAGTATAAATTTGAAAGTTATTAATATACATTTATTTGTGATTCTTTTTTACAGATACAGAACTGGAGTGTTTATCATCTGTTTGCACTCTTCTCGTGCAAGATTGTTTGGATGAAGGGTCCTTAGGTGTTTCATCATACTTGCTGTGCCGCACGAGAATTTTTTGTTAGGATCCCCTCGTAACAGAACTCTTTGGCAAATCTTGCGAATGAAGAAGGTGGCATTGGTCTTTGTTTGCCCCTTGGAAAAAGTTAAAAATGTCTTCACCACTGAAGAAAAACGTTGTGGGCGTGGTGCCTTCTGCAAAAACATTTCCTCAGATTCGGTAAATATTTTAAAGTGGCAACATTTACAGTTTTTGTAAGTTAAACTTATAAAATTTTGTTAGCTGTATACATTTTATATATCTGTGATTTGTTTCTTGTGGTATTTTGTTGAGAATACCATGTTGTTTTTTTTTTAACAATCTTTCTGATTTTCCAGGTCTGTCATCGACATCCGTGGTTCCCACAGGAGTGTTCCGCCTTGTTGTTTTGTATTATTGTTGTTATATTTTGTTTATTAGTTTATTGTTTATATTTATGTTAATAAAAAAATAAAGTTTGAAAATAGTTTATCGTTTATATATTTATTATTATAAAAAAATAAAGTTTACAAAAAAATTTTTATAATGTTTTTGGTTGTTCTCTTAACTGCTGTGTGACTCTTTCTTGTTCTTATTACTGTTATTTGATGGAGTCCACCATGGTGTTAAATTTTGGGGCACTTATCGCTGGAATACTGGTGATATCTGCAGTTTGCACCAACTTCTGAATAGTGTGTTAGTTTATCTCAACTTTACTTCCGTTAAAGTGCTGATAATGAAATGGAGAGTAGCCGTTCCCGTGCAAAAAGACACGAGGTGCACCTTTGCGATTTATTCTAAATAGTAAAATCCTGTATTGTATTGCACTGAGGTATTGGCTGCACTTACAGTGTACACACAAAATCTATTAAGAAATCTCATTGTATTTATATTGATTGAGAATAGTGCGTCAGGTGCTGGATCTTGACGAGATACACTGCTCAGTTCGTATATTGTTGTGCACACGAAAAAATCACATTACTACTGTCACACCAATTGCAATGCGAAACAAATTCCGGCGATAAGACACGTTAGCACCAGGGATTTTACACCTGCTTTCTACTGGTGTTAAGCAGGACAACTACCTGCAACATGAAAGGGAACACACCCAAGAGCCACACCAGAACACCCACAGGTGCCATAGAGTTAATGAGCATGATACAGGGATACCCATGAGGGCCAGAAGACTCATCTCAACAACTCCAGGACTGCCAATGCCCCCCAAACCCACATCTTAGTAAGTATGTCCCTGTGGTCATTGTCTTAGCATGATAGGCACGAGCCCTGCAACATCACAGTGTGCTGTCACCTCAGCGTTGGCAGTGAGCCTGGATGTGTAGCTACGTACGCATCCTCCTGCATGCACAACTGGCATGTGCTGGTCTGTCGTTCACAGGTCAGTGCAGGGGTGTGCCTATCCGGCAAGGGGAACGGGGTGTCTCGGACATGTCCGTGTACAGGAAGTGCGGTAAGTGTGTCTCTGTGTTCTGGTGTGGCCTGTTACAAGAGCCGCAGCAGTCGATGTTGTAAAGTGGCATGCACCACCTCCAAACGGCACTGTGATGTTGTAGTTGGAATGTAGCAGGACATGCGCAAATAGGCATTACAATGGCGTGCCGTACGAGTGCACGAGATACAACAGCTCACCGTACAAAAGTGTGGGGGCTCGTGGGAGGGAGGAGCAGCCGTTTGGCAACATAACACACAGTGAACTCGACCATGTGCCACATGCTGGGCATCTCATCCATGATGACCACGGTCGCAGACATCCCACAACACCAACGACTGGCCTTTGTACACATCCTGTATGAATGCAGCGTGGTTTTCACTTCTATGCTCGTTCAGTGGTGTGATGTTGGCAGGTTGTGTGACTTGTGCTCCTTGTTGGTGTGTTTCATTTTGGCCATTGTTAGTCTATATGTGTGTTGTACTTAATTGTGCATGTGTGCCATTCTGACCATCTCCCCCTCCCCCCACTCCCTGCTTCTTCCTCTTCCTAGTGCTGTTGTGTCTATAATTTTGTTGCTGCACACATAAATACATGTAAAGAATAAATTAGAATAGTTCCTTGATTATTTTAGGTTTCAAAACTTCTCTATTGGTTTCTTTTTAATTTTCCATATGAACCGTTTTTTTAAATATTCAACAACACATAGAAGTCAGAAGTGCAATGTATTCTATCAACACACTTTCTAGAACATTCTACAATACGTGCAGGTTAAAAGTTCATCAATTTTTTAAAACTTTACGATATTTTTTTGTAACATTTTCTTGAACATTTAACGACACGTGCAGGTTAAAAGTTGACGATTTTTTTAAGTTCGAACAGTGCCTTCCAAATGCAAGTAGCAGGTGTGGTTGAGCTGCGCAAATTTTACCCTACGATATGTACTCCATGTTGAAACTGCTTTTTCTTAACCAATCACAAAGATGCTTTTCCACAAAATTAATGTGCACCCTACTTTTAAAAAAGAATGCTTTTCATGATATCTTCAGAGATAAGTTATAGATAGGAATTAGCATTTAAAAAACCTTTGAAATTCACTGAAAAAAACATAGGTTTCATGCACGTTATAGTTAGGAATTGGCATTTAAAAAACCTTTGAAATTCACTGAAAAAAACAAAGGTTTCACGGGCGTTATAGTTAGGAATTGGCATTTAAAAAACCTTAGAAATTCACTGAAAAAAACATAGGTTTCAGGGGTGTTATAGTTAGCTGGACATTTCCCTCGTACAAAACCCTAGAAATTCCCCTGTTATAGTTAGTTCAGCTAACTATAACTCGCGCCCCCGCAATGCACTGCTGATGACGTCACATATTACATCACTCATGACATGGTCAGTGACATCACTGATGACATCACTGATGACATCTCAAATGACATCACTGATGCATTTTGCTATGCTCTATTGGAAGGTGGTCTACTTGGGGGGAGGCAGCTTATATGCTGCCTTCATTGATCTTAGGGCTGCCTTTGATCTAGTCCCTCAGACAACCCTATGGGCTGTCTTAGGCAAACTGGGGATGCCAGCTGATCTAGTCTCTCTAATCGCTAGACTTCATCTAGACAACTTTGCGCAGATTAGATGGGGAGGTGTTGGCCAAGTGACTAGGCAGTTCCCTATCCAGAAGGGGGTCAGGCAGGGCTGCGTCTTTGCGCCAACTTTATTTTCACTGTATATCAATGATGTGGCAAAATTATTAATAGACGCGCATGTGGATGCCCCCTCTCTGGCAGGTGCGAAAATTCCTATTTTAATGTTTGCTGACGATTGTCTTATTATTTCCAAAACCCCGAGCGGCCTACAGAGGTCCTTAGGCCTGTTCGAGGAGTTTTGTTTAGCCCGTGGGCTTGAAATAAATGTTTTAAAATCCAAATTTATGTCTTTTAACCAGTCAAAATCCTCCAAATGTAAGATATCTATGAATAATTTGATATTGGACCAGGTCCAAGATTTCACTTACCTTGGTATTTGCATACAACATGATTTGGGTTGGAAAAAACATGTTGATCTGGCATCTCTTAAACACTCCCAACTCTCTGGTGCGTTAAGCAAAGAACATGTTAAATCTTTGACTAAACCCATTGATCCCGCACTTCGGGTATATGATGCCAAAGTGGTTGGTGCCGCACTTTATGGAGTTGAGTTGTGGGGATTTGACAACGTACACAAATTATCCTCGTCCGAAAATAATTTTCTTCGAAATCTCACCAAACTACCTCAGAGTACTCCCCTCTGCCCCCTTTTTTATGACCTTGGTATGAGACCAATAGCATTAATTGCCTTATTCCGCCCCATCCTATACTGGCGGCGTTTATGGGTCACCCCCGAACTTAGGCTCTTTGCTCTTGGCCTCATGGACATTATAAAACTGGATTCTTTTCGTAAGATCAAGTGGCTCCGCAGGATCTATGAGTCACTTCAGGATTTAGGCTTAAAAAACTTGTGGGAGGATCCTCTAAATGCTTGCTTCCCGACCAAACAAGCACTAAAGGCCCTGTACTGGGAAATGGTAGCTTCCCGAGTCTTCAGATCTACAGCTCCGATTTCACTATCTGGTATTTTCTTGGGCTTTAAGGACACTATTTCCCTGGCACCTTTTTGGGATGACATTACTAATCCCTTGGACAGGAAGCTTTATTTTCAATTCAGAGTTGGCAGTCTCCCAGTAAGAGAGTTTTCATCTAGATGGTCCACAGCTAATGTGCTTAATTGCCCTGGCTGTACTGCACCTATCGAATCTGTCAACCACTTCCTGTTCCAATGTCCATCCTATGTAATTCCTCGTCAGACCTGGCTAAAGCCAATGTGCCAGAACTTGGGGACCAGAAATGCCAAGGTAGCAGTACGCATCCTACGCTCTGCTGAGATTCCATTTGTTTACATTTCTGCTGCAAAGTTTCTAGGAAGGGCATGGGTGATTAGGAGTAAATTGTTGTCTGGATAAATTTTCCTTCCCTTGAATTGCTAAATTATTCTGTAAATATCCTTATTTATTGTTTTAAATTATTTTTAACATGTTTTGTGTATTTGTATATATATACATTTTTTATGCTTTTATGACAATCGTCGAATAAAGCTTTCTTGACTTGACTTGACTTGACATCACTGATGATATCACTGATGACGTCATCCATGTGATAAATTAGTGCATCTTCTCACACCCTAATATAACCTTTGATACACCGACTCAAAATTTCAGACGACCATTTTGACAACCATAGATACTCCAATACCAATAACTACTCACCCACTCATTGACTTTTAGGTCTACATACATCTCCACTCACTCACCTGTACAGTCTCTCATACTTAGTCACTCTGTGCATTTATACACCTATATAGACACTCACACACTGCCAATCATCCATTGAGGTACTGACACATCTAGTCAGTCATGCAAATAATTAATCACAGTAAAATTTACTCACCTATACAGTTAAAAACACTCAAGTTCACTTACTCATAAAAATACTAACAAATTCTGTGTCTTCCTGCAGAAAAACAAACAGCACATGACACAGATATCCTTGCACTATGGCGCATACAGCCACTCCCAAAATCACACACTCTCACATATAGATAGTTATATACTGTTACACATATATGCACTGCGTTTCACATATGTAGTTAGTGACAAATGTATAACTGAGATATACATTCAATCACTAACACACCCATACATACACTCACCCAACCATACAGTCCATCACAGATGCACATTTAAAACCATGCACCCACTGAATCACCCACTCACAAATCTAGTCACAGAGTCACACACACCCTACCCACACAAACACTCAGGCACCCATTCAGATACTCAGACAACCAATCAATAACCCATATAGACACTCATATAGCTATTCACAAAACCATGCAGCCCCTTATACACCAACACACAGACACATATAGACATTCACACAGTTTAGTCACTAGTCTGCAGTAAGATACATTTAATGACTCACTTATAGACTCAGTTACGCACCTAGAAAATCATCCATTCACACACTTGCACACCCACTTATTTTTCAACAGGCCTTTCCCTATAGACATTAAACATAATAAAACTGTTCAGAAACACATACTCAATGGATGACGTCATCAGTGATGTCATCAGTGATGTCATGTGAGATGTCATCAGTTATGTCATCAGTGATGTCACTGACCATGTCATGAGTGATGTAATATGTGACGTCATCAGCATTGCATTGCGGGGGCGCGAGTTATAGTTAGCTGAACTAACTATAACAGGGGAATTTCTAGGGTTTTGTACGAGGGAAATGTCCAGCTAACTATAACACCCCTGAAACCTATATATATATATATTCACTGAAAAAACCATAGGTTTCACACACGTTATAGTTAGGAATTAGCATTTAAAAAACCTTGCAAATTCACTTAAACAACCATAGGTTTCACACATGTTATAGTTAGCTGGACATTTCACTCGTAAAAAACCAATGAAATTCCCCCGTTATAGTTAGTGCAGGCAACTATAACTCACGCGACCGCAATCCTCTGCTGATGACGTCAGATATTACATCACTGTATTTAGCCCCTTATTTACCCATGTCTTCTTCCATTAATCTTTAGCTATACATATATTACAAATATTTATTTTTCATAAAGACACATATGTCATCAGTGATGTAATATCTGACGTCATCAGCAGAGGATTGCGGTAGCGTGAGTTATAGTTGCCTGCACTAACTATAACAGGGGAATTTCATTGGTTTTTTACGAGTGAAATGTCCAGCTAACTATAACATGTGTGAAACCTATGGTTTTTTAAGTGAATTTGCAAGGTTTTTTAAATGCTAATTCCTAACTATAACGTGTGTGAAACCTATGGTTTTTTCAGTGAATTTGTAGGGTTTTTTAAATGCTAAGTTATGTATTTATTAATTTATTTTTTTTCAGGTTTTTCACCGTGCGTGCACCGTGCGCGCCGGGTGCGCTTCGAGCACCGTGCGCGCTCTGTGGGCGCTCGGTGCGCTTCGCGCACCGAGCACCCACGGTTCGCAGTGCGTGCCGTGCGCGCGCCATGCGCGCACCTCGTGATTTTTTACAAAAAAACATGTTTTTTTTTCCCTTGGGGGTCCTTCTGTGACCCACTGACCAAGGCTAGGGGGTCAGGAACTGTCCACTCTGCCCCCTTTTCACGTTCTCCACCTTTTTTTTTCACCCCCTCAGACTGCGAGAGACAAAATGGCGGCCGACACTTCCTGGTTTCGACCGATTCGAATGTTTACCGACATCTAACAACCAATCAGAATTGCGCTCGCGCACGGCATGGTGCGCGCACAGTGCGCGCACGGTGCGCGCGTATAGATATTGATATGCTTTTAAATGCTATTTTCTCAGGAAATACTGAACAGATTTACACCAGACCTGCAAAAGGCACTTCCTTGAACTTATGGCTACCTCTCTGCCAAATTTCACGTAATTCTGTTCAGCCGTTCGGGCTGTAGCTGCGACTAAAGGTCCTATGGAAAAATGCATGGGGAAAACGCGTTTTGGGACCCCCCCTTTTTCTCGGCCCCCGCTTGACGAATCACCCCGAGACTTTCAGCGTAGGAGCTGAACGGAGCGCCCCATTGGTTTTGAAATTTTCGCGAAGATTCGTCAACCGGCGCCAAAGTTATTCAAAATAGAATTTTGAGATTTCCTATGGAAACACGGTCCTAACTATAACTATCTACTGGCGACCGCCAGTAGATAATATATGTATATATATATATATATATTCTACTACTGAGCACTATGGCAATGTTTCATTGGAAAGGACAGCTAAAATCTTGAAGAAAAGTTAAATTGAGCCATCAAGAGTACTCAGAAAGCCTCCGAGGAGGATAAAGAATGTCTCTATCAATAAAATTGTTGTGTAGTCTGCTTTTAAACTGAAGTCTATTCAGTGGCAGAAATGCTACCCAATTTAGTTCCGAGCCTTGCAATTGGTTTCATCTTTTAAAATAGACTTGCCAGGGATAAGACCTGTGACTTTCACAGGCGAAAATTGAACACATTCAGTGCTGGAAATGTAACTACAAACTTAGTTCTTTTATGTCCGTTTGAAAACAGATACAGATAGAGAAAACCATAAATGAATGTTTTTGAGATGTGCCTGCCTGTGGCAATTCTGTTGTTAAGTTTCATGTGCACAATACAGATTGTACACTACCTTTTAAAATCTTAATCTTCTTAATTATGAATATCAAGCTCTGTGATATTTTTCAAAGGAAAGACATTTCATTTTCGATGTTTGTGCGAAGAACAGCGCACGTATATTTCATTGAAGCCATACTTTGTGAAGCAGTACAGGAATGACATATGAATTAATATGTATGTACATAGTAAGAATATAAAAGTTTAGCGTACACTTTGTAGAAAAAAGATGAACTACTTTGGTGACGTCCTACATATGTTGCACACTTTTCCCTGATCACCCCAATTTTTTTACTGATGCTGGTGGTTACTGACAAACTGGCTAACCAGGCCCAGTGCCAGTGCTCTGTTAGAAAGTATATGGTAATTAGGTGTACTTACAATTGGTCCTGCCATCCTACCTGCAGGTCCCTGGCATAGGTTAGGGTACATAGGTTTACAGACCCCACAGGATTTAATGAACTACTGTGGTGTCTACAGTACTTTTAAAGCAATCCCTGCTTTGCGGCTGCTTTTAAAACAAAACTGCGTCCAAATTCAATTTGAAATGAAAAGTACTTCCAAAGTCTGAAACTACATTTTTAATATATGTCACTCCTAAGGTCTGGTCTATTTACCCCAAATGTAGGGTGCCTTGTTTTTAAAAGGAGGGATATTATAAAATATATTTTATATGCCCTGTTGAGCAAAAACTGCATATTTCGATTTTCAATGTGAGGCACTGTATTAAAAGGTTTGAATAAAATTTCTCTGGACTATACCACACACAGACTGGTAATCCATTTTATGATACAGTGAGACGTTTTATGTTAATAGTTAGGCCCATTGCAGCCGTTTTATATGAGGTGAAGAGGGTTTCCAGATTGTTTTGGATTTTGGGATAAGACAGCTAAATATAATCATAACACAGAAAGTCACCAAGGTGTTCTGTCCCCGTAAATTGACTGCAACTTGTGATAAATGCTTTAAAGTGGACTTTTTGGTAACATGTAATATAAGCGCTTTCTGCTGTTGTGGCATTATACCTAAATGGTATTCAATCATCAGCATGCTTCTTTTTATGAAATTTGAATTAAATGTTACACCTATGTTAAAGTTGAACATGTTGCTGCATGTCTTTCTCTCTTGACCTACCTTAGAATCTGATGGCTAAAAGGAGGAATACTGAAATACAATACAAATATTCCTTGCCCACACATGCAATTTCAACATCAATACTTGATAACCAATTGTTTCACATCTCCAAATCAAACACATTTGTATAAACTTTGGTTACTCTAAATAAAAAATGTAATTTGTCACTCTTCATTAATTTTCTGTTTTAATTGTGTTATGCATGGAGATACCAATACTGTCCCCCTTTGTACCTCATTTTCTGATACCCATGTACCTTCCCTGGAAAAGTGTTCTAATTATTATACCCCCCAACTTTTCACACGAACCAGAAACAACATCTCAAAGAGCCACATCTTGATACAGCTGGGGCTATTTTACAGAAAGTGCCATTATAGCGCAACAGGCAAGTGTGCCTGCTTTGTGTGCCCCTGGGGCCTTTTGGTGCTACAGAAGGGGTCGCAGATGATTGTGTTGCCCCTTCCACAATAATAATAGTGCTGGCACGCATATAGCACCAGTGCCAACTCAAGAGGGCATTCCCTCCTTTACATGGGGAGTGCCCCCAAGCAAATGAGGGAATCTTTTGCCTTTGTGACTATGCTTTATTATGGATGGTGGCACAAATTCAAAGCAGCTGTCGGGAGGCACACTGAAAGTGTGTAACAAAGAGGTGGCACACAGTCAGTATGCCCCCTGATGGCAGTCCTCTGGAGGGGAATCCCATAGACCCCCAGATATTCTCTTGCATGGAAGTGCAGTCACTCACTGCCCCTGCCTGCAAAGGAATCACTAATTCCTCCGCAAAGTGCAGGCAGGCTGCTGCCTGCACAGTGAAACATGGAGCAGCACATTCTCTGTAATAGGGCATATTTTCCCTGTTTGTGCAAGGTGCACCTATTTAAAGGTGCACCTGAGTGCAAACAGAAAAAGTGTACCCTATGCATAAAAAAGGGACTGTTATTTAATGCTTTAGTGGAAACAAGGAATGTGCCAAATGATTCTGTAAACGTGTGACACCCTCTAGTATCTACAGTGTGCTTTTACCCCTGTCCCTTGAAACTTCTACTATGGGGCTGATTCCGATCCGGGTCGGAAGGGCACCGAACGTGATCCGGCTGGAAAAACTACAAGCCGTACGTGTGTTTTCTGCCCGACAAGTACGATGCGAGCTGCGTGAAATTCACCAACCGAGTCGTTTCCGGGTCCGAACCGCTTCGTACGTCTCGGCCGTAAGCTGTGAGGTAAAATTTGATCTTGAATATACCCCTTTATTTACCCAGCCACTCCCGCCAATGCCATCATTCTCACCACCTGTCTATGCTGACATAGCACCCACTTTCATCACCAATTTAGCCAGAAAAATGCTTTCCTTTGAAGAGCTCAGCATGATCTTTAATTTGTTTACATTAGCACCTACCGTTTCTTGCATATGCACTAAAATCATGCAATGGAAAAACAACCTGTAGGACCTAAACTCCCTTACTTAATCTATAAACATTCTATAAGTCCCATTACCTGCCTAACTTTTGGATGGGAACATCCCTAAATCTGAGATGTTGCTTCAAACAGCATCCTTTCCTCACAAAGTCAAGTAAGTAACTGCTATTTCATAGACCCCACTCATATACCATAATCCTTGTATTTTTTCTTTTTCACCATTATAAAAACCAAGTAGAAACTCCACAATCTTCCTCAAACCTCACTTAAGCTCATCCAGCACTCTCTATCGTTTTGATTTTTCCCAATGTACCGCCACCCCTGAAAATGTCATTTTGCATCACCTTTGCCATTAGTATCCAAAGTATCCACAACTAGACTCAGATATGTATGTGTTTATCTGTAGTTGGACACAGATAAAATCCAGCTGAGCATAGTAAACAGTCAAAGACAAGCATAAGGGCAACGAGTTAGAAAATATGTAACTGGTTGATGATGGTTACTGATTTCAACATATAGTGAAAATCCTGCAATAGAACTCTGCTCGTAATACAAACTATACCTAAGTTCACTCACATCACCCCTCAAACATAACAACTCTACACAGTTGTACAACCTAATCTCCTCACTATATTCAACCTGGACAAAGATTTAAAGCTCTGTAACAACATAATTTCCCATTTATGTAGCCGCCATGCCGTTCATACTTTAGGTCAACAAGGTTACTACCTTTTATTCTTCAAAATGACAATCATCCAAATGATAATGCCAACCACCTTTGCTGCCATCCAACTCCCACTCCGTCCCATTTCCCACCCCAAGACTGCTTTCTAATTCCATGCCTTTATCTCAGTTCCAGAGAACCATCGCAGAAATCTGTTTGATCCTACCCTGTCCAACACTTCAGGATAACAGAGAGGGTCCCTGACTAATTAGATATGATTGGAGGAGAAGGCAGGGAATAATAACGCAGCAAAACAGAAGAAAGACTTCTCCAAATCTAAATTAACAAAAACTACATGTTCATAATGTACATAAACCATAAATTAGACCAGTACATTCTTTATATTTTATTCATTTTCGATACGGAATATATATATATATATGTTTTTTATATTTTATTTTTATTCATATAAAATCAGAATTCATAGTACATGTAGTTGTGAAAATAGCTGAACATAATTGTATTTATAATACAAAATGAGTGAGCACCACACAAAAAAAGAAAGAAGAAAGAGTGCAAATAATGCAATAATTCAATCCAAATACAGAACAAACACTAGACATATGACTTGTAACAATAGAGTGGTAAAAAACAACATACATCAAAAATACTATACATTACAATAATCACATAAGTAAACATTGTGGGGCATGAAGATCAAAATAAAGAGTAAAGATTGTTGTTCATAACCTATTATAATGAGATGAAAACAATAGTTGATGCAATACGTGTAAAACCATGTATACAGAAATCCACCCATTTCTGTATATATGGTTTTGCAAATAATTATGAGCATCCACAACCACTATTCGGATGATGGATATCACAAACCTTTGTCAAGCACATTCCACCTTAAATACAATGGTAAATATACTGCACTCAGAGACAAAAGTAAATCTATATCCAGGGTGAGAATAGGGAGAAAGCACGGCCAATGTGATTTTGTGTGGAGAGGGAGTGGTTTCTGGATGGGAAATATATTTTCCCAATGGAAAAAAGAAAAAAGTGAGCAACTCAATTTGAACTTGGTAGCAATTTCTGCATTAAAAAAAACTGTAGTGTTCAGTATATGCCCATGCTAAAAGGGAATTCAGAAAGGAGTCTCAGGAGAACCCTGGGGAAATTATGACAGCCATGGTAGGCCACGACTTCACCTCAAGACCATTGCAAATTTGGAAAAGGTTGGATATGTTCTCCAGATTCAGGGTAAACACCCCCCAAGTACAAATTTCTAAGTTCGGTGTTTCAGCACAGTGTGTGACATGCATGCTCACACAACTCTAGCTTGTATCCAGCCTCCCCAATGGCAGACATTGCTATTCAGTATGATGCGGACAAAGCCAAACAGGCATAAAATTGTAAGCATCCACTAAAAGCAAATAACAGATCACAGCTGAACTGAATTTGGGCCTCACCAACCTCTAACACTATGATTCCCAGCACTGAATAAACTCTTGGCTGCATTGTTGTTTTGTGTATTTGACATACTGAGTTCATAATACATATAGTGCAGACTGTCCCAGTTTACGCCACACTTTAAACTGGGTACGCCCAGCGCAGACTGAAAGAATGTACCCTATTACACTAAATGTTCTGTCCCCAGTGCTGCAGTGCACTCGCACCATTCCTGTGGACAGCGCAATAGTGAAAGGTGGACCGGTTATTTGACTCAGCTGGTTCATATTTTACTGTGTAGGTGGTAACCCAGCCAACGTTTAAAAGAAGGGCAGAGATCCCCTTGCTAACGGGTGCAGACGGTGACTGGACCCACCTGCAGGGAAAAGTCGGCTAGTTGGTAGGACCCCCTTCCAAGGGGCTTCCTCAGGGTCACACTTATATGCGCCACCCCAATTTGGTGCACATTCAGTGTACCTCCAGACAGACTGTTGGCCTCTTTGCACGCATCTCTTATGTGGCATGTGTACCTCCTCACTTGTATGGGTCAAGGCCCCAAAGCAAATGAGCGAATGTCCCATCATGAACTTGTCATTCATGCCAAAATATGCGTTGGTGTGATCAGTATTACAGAAGGGTTCGCACTACTAACTGTGTCTCCTTTTTTTTCGTGTTCAGAATAGTTTATTACATGTTTAGTTTACAGTTAGACAATACAAAAAATAGTACAATAAAAGTACCAAATAGAAATATATAAGGATTATCACTATCAATAAAGTTTAACAGGTACAATATAATATAATATAATGTTACAAAAAATTCAAAAGGGAGGGAGAAGAAACATATACATATGCTATTAATAATCATGCGATAGAACTACTAATAAATAGAAACTGTGCAAGAATATCAATAAAAAACGTAACTTATAAAAATGCATTTGAAGAAGATAAATATTTATCAATAGGTTTCCAGAATAAATTAAACAAATTACAATTATGAATAACACCATTCAAGGATAAATGAGCTCCTTTTCTAGAAAAATAACCAATGACCACCAAACATGAACAGATAATAATGAGACGTCTTTCCAACACGAGGTAATGGATTTTAAAGCTGCTGACAATAGGAAATTAAAAAGTTTACCTTCTAAGTCAATTCATTAATGAGAAAGAACAATAGATTTACAAATGAGCAAGTTAAATGATAAATCATCATGAATATTAAGTATTTTTTTTATATAACATCCCAAACTTCAGTCCAAAATAGGATAATGAAAAAAAGCATATGTCTTCATGAACCAGTATGTAAATTACAATGCCAACAGTTTGAAGTCGAGAGGAGTTTGTCTTTAAACAATTTCAATGGAGACCATAAACAATTATATAAAATATATGAGTTTGTTTGAGAAAGTGAAACAGGTAACCATCCTGAAATGCTATTAAGCCAAATAGTTTTCCAGGTTTCATAAGATAAAGAATGTTCATTATTCCAAAATGTCATAAGCCTATTAATATTGTCACCTTTAAATGAATTCAATTTTTTATACAATAATGAAACAGTATGAGGCAAGGTAGAAAAAGGTTGAATATAAATTGATAAATCTGGTTTAGCATTAGAAGGTATAAAATTAGGAAATTAATCTAAAATAAAATTGCATAAAAGTTCATATTTGAGTAAATCAGAGGAAGGTAAATTACATTTCTCCATCAGAACATCAAAAGAGATAAAAGTATTGTTATAACAAATAACTTTAAGGTAAAAAATACCAGCTTTAATCCATGAATGCCAACACCTAACATTTTTAGTAAGTTTTATATTTGAATTATACCATAAAGACATATCTTCAGTAATGGACATAGGCGATTGATAAATTAAATCGAAATCATGTAATATAAACTTAGTGGATTTCAAAATTGCAGATTTATTAAAAAATATTGATTTATTGGGCATAGTTAATAAAGAAGGTAGGGGAAACGGATCTATCAAACTCTTTTCTATAGAAACCCATGCAGGAAGATTAATCAAATGAGAATGATTAAATCAAAGAGAACTTATCTTTAGTATAAAAGCTTTGTGATAACAAAAAAAATCTTGTATACCAAAACCATTACATTTAGACAATTTTAATTTTTGATAACTAATACGAGATGCCTTATTGCTCCAAAGAAATTTAGTAAGAAGCCAATCTATATCTTTATAAAAGTTCATAGGAAATTGGATAGGGATCATAGCTAAGGAATAACAAAGTATTGGAGCTATAGTCATTTTTATGAATTCCACTTTCCCCCACCATGAAAGATGAAGAGATGACCATTTAGATATTTTATCTTTAATGTAACTTAAAATAGACTCACAATGTAATTATATTGTAATTTTTATAGAAGACAAAAATAAAATGCCTAGGTATTTAAGTTTTTCCCTTTGCCAAATTACATCTTTCATGGGAAACATATCTGGATTGCAATGAATATTTATAGGAAAGAATTCAGTTTTATTAGTATTTAACTTATAACCAGAAGGGATGGAATAAGATGAAATAATTTCAAATAAAGTAGGAAGTGAGGAAATCGGATTACTAATAAATAAAAGTACATCAACTGCATATACTAACGTTTTGACATTAACCTCTTTAATTGTAATGCCATTAATATCATTACATTTTCTAATTGAAACAAGCAAAGGTTCAATTACAGGAAGGAATAGAAGCGGGGAGAGGGGGCAACCCTGTCCGGTATCTCTGAAAAGAAAAAAATGTTTTGAATTTTGGCCATTAATAAATAAATGAGCTGTAGGATTAGAATAAAGAGCAGATAACATATGAATAAATATGTCACCAAAATTAAATGCAAATAGAGTACAAAATAAAAACTGCCAATGGACTTTATCAAAGGCTTTTTCAGCATATAATGCTAATACTCCTACTGGTAAAGATAAATTGGACCCTTGTTCTATAACATGCAATAATGTTCTTGTATTATTGGCAGAATATCTATTTCTCATAAATCCAGATTGATCTGGATGAATGAAAGAGTCTAAAAAGAGGTTAACCTAGTTGCAAGTATTTTGGCATAGATCTTACAATCTTGATTTAATAAGGAAATAGGACGGTCATTTGAAACCAGTGTAGGGTCTTTATTAGGTTTAGGTAATACAACAATTAACGCTTCAGTAAAAGAACCTGTAGTGGTCCCTGAGGAGCTAAAAAAGGTAAATCATTTAAATAATTGAGGAATAAGTTGTATTTGAAATTCCTTGTAAAATTCTTCTGGAATGCCATCTGGTCCAGGAGATTTATTTTGTTTAAGAGATTTAATAGCTAACCGAATTTCATCTTCAGTAATGGGCAGATCTAATTAATTTTTATTTACAGGGGAAATTTTGGGTAATCCACATGTAGATAAAAAGGAATTAATTAAAGAAGAATCGTCAATGTTAGGTTTATTATATAAAGTAGTGCAATAATTTAAAAATTCATTAACAATATCATTTTGCGATATGGCAATTTTACCATTGGAACCATGAATCAAATTTATTTGAGATTTATCTTTTTTAATACATAGATAATTAGCTAAAAGCCATCAAGATCTGTTAGCATTAAAACAGAATTTGGCTGTAGATTTGGAAAGTTGAATACCAGTTCTTCTGCTAAGAATGGAATTAAATTAATATCTAAGTTTTTTTTAAATTTCAATATGTTAGAGGTAATAAATAGCCTTTCAAATTTTGCAATTTGTTTTTCAAACTCTACAATTCCTACATGAAAATTTGTATTTTCATGTGCCATGAGAGAAATAGAGGCACCTCTAATATAAGGTTTAAAAGCGTCCCATCTATTCACCAGGGATGTAGAACCTTCCGGATTAAGATGAAAGTAATCCTGAATAGCATCAAATATTTACAATTTGATTTGTTCATTAAGAACAATATTCATTCTCCATATGGATTGTGATTTAAAATTTGAATTAAATTGTAAAACAAAAGATATTAAAGCATGATCTGATATATCAATATTACCAATGGTAGAAGTAATCGCAGAATTAATTAATTGTCTGTAAATTAGTAATTAATCAAGTCTCAAATGTGAATTATGTGGATGAGAGAAAAAGGTAAACATTTTTCCGTAGGGAAATGCAATCACCAAATATCAATTACATTTTGTAGTTTTAAGGAAAGATTTAAAAGTAAAAAAAGCTTTTGGAGGACGAAATTTAGTTGGAGGTGTTCTAGCCAATAAAGGATCAGAAATAAGGTTAAAGTCTCCTTCTATTTTAAGAGGAACGTTACCTAGCTTGAGAACTTCAGTAGTTTAATTAGACCAAAACATAGGATCATCAGCAGTTGGACCATAAACATTAATTAAAAACATAACTGAATCATACATTTTAATTTTAACAATGACATATCTACCTTCTGTATCTGATGATTTAATTAAGATTTGACAATGTAATCGTTTGGAAAAAAGAATAGCAACATCTTTTTTCCTACCTTTAGCAGGAGAAGAGACAATAGTATCAACCCACTTTTTTTCATATAGTCTAATATTTTATCTTCAATATGTGTTTCCTGAATAAAACAAATATCAGCCTTACAACTTCTTAAATAATCCAAAATCTTTGTATGTTTTACCGGATGTCTTAAACCCTTGACATTTAAAAAAGTTATTTTAATATTATGAACATTAGCCATACTCGAATAGAGAGAAAAAAGAAATATTTAAGAAGAGGAGAAAAAGTTGAAGAAAAATATAGAAAATAGTAGTTCTAGAACAATATGACAGGAAAAGAAGTGAAAAGAAAAAAGACAAACAAACATAAAAAAGACAACA
The DNA here is from genome assembly GCF_964204655.1 of Triturus cristatus. Classification (NCBI taxonomy): domain Eukaryota; kingdom Metazoa; phylum Chordata; class Amphibia; order Caudata; family Salamandridae; genus Triturus; species Triturus cristatus. The sequence continues at coordinate 117,241,531 of NC_140588.1, forward strand.
ACAAATAAACATTAATAACAGATATGAAACGCACACGCGCTTTACAAGCATGACCGACCCCTTGGAGCCCAGCGTGAAAAGAACTCCAAAATTAGTCAGAAATACATATTAGAACAATATTCAAGTAGCAGAATCATGCGTATCCATAGAATGCTGTGAATGTTGATCCAGGAATAATTTTAAATCTTCTGCACGTTGGAAGGACTTCGAAAAATTATCTTTCCAGATGCGCATCGTTGAAGGATCAAATAGGCCATATTTAAATCCAAGACTTCTCAGTTGAGGACGCATGTCAGTGAATTCTTTACAAATCTTAACAGTCTCCTTGGCAAAGTCTTGGTGAATAAAGATTTTATTGCCCTTAACCATTAAGGATGGAATTTCGCATGCTGCTTTCCTTATCAACACCAAATGATGATGACGTAGAACCTTAAAAATCATTTGTCTTGGCTTAGTATGATGAGGATTGTGATGGGATGGAATCCTAGGTGCTTTATCTATTTCAATTTTTGGTGAAAATTTAATGTTTAGAAGACCAGGAATCAAATTCTCCAGATATAGTCTGCAATTGGGGCCTTCAACATCCTCTGGTAAATTAAAAATACGCAGATTGTATTACCTGTTGCGATTTTCCTTATCCAGAAGATGGGTAGACATTGGAGAAATTTTTGCCACCAGTGGTGTAAAGGCATCGATTTTAATTTTGTTATCCTGTATTTTAAAGGATTATCAGAAACTTTCATTGACATACTAGATATATCTTTACATAGGTTTTTAATCTCTGACGCAATGGTATCAGTGTTTGCACGCAGCGCATGAAGTTCATCAAGAATTAATGCCAAAGAAGGCTCACTAGATTCCACCACTTTAGATTTTACAGGAGGAGGAGAAATATGTTCTTTCCTCTTATTATTGGGGTTTTGCGCATTTTTATTCTCCATTTTCGCACTAAAAAAATGCAAGGAGTAAATAAATATAAAGTACAGGGAAATAAAGTAAATGCAGAAAAAATGCATCAAGGAAAACGCTGGTGCAGTAGCTAAAACAGACTATGGGAGTGGTTAGGCCAAAGCCAGGCCCTTTCCTGAATATGTTCCCTGCCCCCCTGACAGGAAATCTGGGCAGTACCTCAAGCAGAGCTCCAAGCAGAAGCAGGAGTATGAAAAATACCACCACCGACGTTCAAAGTGCCAGGAAAAAGCACCACAGCAGTAGGTAAGGCTTCACAGGGCTGCTAAAGTATTTTCCAGTAGATTCCAACTGGAATTCAGGAATTCGTCATTAAAAAATGGGCTCCTCATCACGGAGTTTACCGGGAAGCGGCCATTTTGTTTTCGCGTGCTCGCGCGAATCCTCAACTGTTGTTCCTTCTATAATACCAAAGTGTCCTTGGGGTGCAAAAGTCGGTGTGAATGCCCCTTGCTTCCCAGGGGATCTAACTGTAATATGGCCCCCAGTATCTTTATTATTATGCAATTTAATTCTCTTATTTGCAACAATTAAAATGATTTCTTGCAAAATATAGACTAATCAGATTTTAAAAAGATGTCCTACAGAATATCATGTTATTCATTCATTTATGTGTGTTTTTGTATTTAATGAATGGAAACCTAGGGGTCAGAGTTGTTTACAGATAAGAAGGGTAGCCTAAAATTGAAAAAAACAATTAATTGGTGATATCACTGTTGTATACAGATTGATCGACATATAGAGATTAGCAGAAAGAAGCTTTAAAGAGTTAGTTGCTGTACTGAAGACTGTATGAGCAGATATAAAATCACCGAAGTATCAGCATAAATATCAATATTCAGCTAGTTTCAAATGCAGAGATACACTTGGTCCATGTGGATTTGAGAAAACATTGACCTTGTTCAGAGTGATGATGTGGTAGGTACTGTTTGATGTGTGGTCTTATTCCTGAATTTTAAAAGATGTTCAGAGTTACTGTTTTCAAATAGGTTTTTCATTTCACTTTTTAGGAAAGGCTTATGCAAAATTCCCATAATTTGCTTATGTGTACTAATGTGAAATTTTACCACAAATACGTGAAATTATGCATAATTTTACACAATGCAAATCCATCATTTTTCTCTTTATTTATGGCAAAATGTGTCCTCTTCTCACTTTTTGATGTAAGGGCAAAATCTGCACTAAAGAAGTGCAAAAAAAACAAAAGCATCACAAACAACATTGGCTTGCGTTCTGCAGTTTCCATATATTTGCGGTCAATTTTTACCATGAATTACACATTTATAGTAATTATGGAACGTGGTGTAATGGTGCGATTTCGAGAATTTTAGACAAATAGCAATGGTTTCACCCAGACCCAGTTCGAATACATGCCAGTATGGAAAACCAGAGCTGTGATGCACTCCCTGAGTGCCCAGTGGCCTGTTCCCCTTCATGTGTAAGTCTATTTCCAAAAGGGTAAAGGATTGAAGTTGTGAGTGCTTATAAGTAGATGTGTCTGTGTGAGGATAATATCGTATAAAACAAACCAGAGCTTGATATACGCACTTCCATTCCATGCACGAGTGATATTCTAGAGTAATATTATCCAATGGTTAAGTAATGTTTTGCAAGAGTGACTGGATGTAAACCTGCACAGTCACCTTTTGTGAATGACTTTCAGCTGTAGAGCCACCCTTTTTGGACTTTTACAGTTACAGTACTTTTACACCTGATTTTTTTTTGTATTGGTGAAAAAGTTCCGTACCATTCTACCATGAAACAAATACATGAAACAAACCCAGTGCAGCAGTTTAAAGAACATCTCTAATAATAAATTAAAAGAATTTAAAAAATGCTTGAAATAAAAAGTGCACAAGCAATATATTAAAATGTCTCTCTCTTTCGCTTTTTAAATATAAAGACAGAGTCCCCATGTACCGGAATAGCTGGCACAACATTTTTCTTCATCGTACGACAACGCTGTGCATTGCGGGGATGCAACTTATAGTTACTTGAAATAACCTTTGGCCATGCGAGGTGTTGAGTTGGCCACAGGGCCTGGCCTGATGCATTCTCTGCATGCAACCCCCCACCAAGCAGACAACCTAAGCCCGTGCTTCACTTGAGTTGAAAGCAGGGCTTGGCTGCCAACCTACTCTAAGCCACACACAGATTTCACACCGAAATATAAAAAATAGGCTTATTGGCTTCATCAAGGGGTGAGATTACCAATAAATATAAGGAAGACCTCTAATGTTTCTCCAAAAATCATAATTTAAAAAAATCAAAATCTATATATTAATAATTCACACAAAGCAATGTTTATTAATACTGATTATTTTAGAAATGTTTATCAAAGTTTTGATTAAAAAACAAATCAACAAGTCTGTGAGTTTTTCTTTTAACATTATTTTTATGATTGTATTTGGTAGGCTGAAAACTGTTAAAGGAAAAACTCAGACTTTTTTTTTCTTTGAAGAATACAAACACGTCTCTGAGGCATTTTTTTTAAACTTTGTTTAGCCCACAAAATGCAGTCATAAATTAACCAGAAGATGACCTTGCACACCAGCTGAAGAGCATAGAGCTCCCATTCAGAGTGCTTAAACAAAATATGGAAAGTTTTCCTGCGGTAATGGATTTAATGACGAGGAGACTTACTGTTTTAAAAAAAAGTTGTTTGGGGGCTATTGCACTTCCTGCAGCACTTTAAGACATCAGAAAAGGGCCCTAGCACATTATGGGGACCTCAGTAATAGTAGCAGTGAATAATAAACAAGAGGCTTCCCTCCCAGAGCGTTTAGGACCCTAGGGACCCCAATCCCTAGGGCTGTTTTCTTTTTTTATTAAGGGAAGGGGCGTACAGCCTAATTACTCAAAAACTACTGTACAGATTTACAACAAATCACAAAAGGAACACTAGCGTTCTGCCAAATTTGGTGTAAATCCATTCAGCCCCTTAGGCTGTAGCTGTGTCTAAATATGCCATTGAAAAATGGATGAGGAAAACCATGTTTTGGTACCCCTTATTTTTTCTCGGATCCACCTTGATGAATCACCCGAAAGCTTTCCGGTTTCGAATTGAGGTGAAAGAATTAAAAAAAAATGTTATTTGAAGATTTGTCAAACTGCACCAAAGTAATTATGCAAAGAAAAAATCACAATCTTAACTATAACTATAACTACCCAGTGGCAACCACCACTCGGAAATGTATACAAAACCAGGAGAACTCACCAGTTGTAGCTAGCTCTGGTAATTATAACTCATACCCAAAGGTAACTATAAGCCAGGCCCTCGGCCAACACACTCAGTGGAAGCCAACCCCATGCTGTGCACAACTCTCACCCATACACAGAGGGAATATAGCCGCAGGGGATGCCCTGTGGCCAGGCCCTGTAGCCACCACTCACAGGCAGCCAACCCTATGCTCGACCCCCTCCTTGAGCCTATTGTGGCCTCGAGGACCCCGTCGCTAAATTATAGGTGCACCCACCAAGCATCACCATGGGTGGAGTCCAAGGACCACCGTGGCCAAAGACGGTTCTGAGCACACTGCAGAAGGTGGCATTGCTCCTGCCTGGAGCGAGCAGCTTTCTTTGAATGCTCTCCTTGGGCAGGAGCAATATCTGTTTCTCTGGGGGTGGGTACCCCTTGACAGACTACTTGAGCCTGTCCTAGGGGTTGGGGTCCCCTGGGCCTTTAGAGGCTTAAGGAGGAGGCCACACAACCCCCCCCTTTAAGGTATTTTATGGAATCAGATGATGGTGTCCCCAGGGCCATTTAAGGCTTGGGTGGAGGGCTATTTTGTTGTTGAATATGGCCCATGATTTTGGTGCTCCCAGAGACGTTTTAAGCTCAGGATAGGACCACACAGCCTCTCTCCCCTTTTAATGAACTACAAACAATGTGGGATGAGATCCCCAGGTTGTGTAGAGGCTCAAGGAGGTGGGGCCCCTCTCATTATTTTTACATATTTTAGCCCGGGGCTGGGCACTGCTTTCCATCACTTTCTATCTTGGCCTTGGGTCCCAGTGGCCTCACACAGGCTTCAGGGGAGGGAGCATCCACCCCTCACCCAAAAAAAAAATTTACACCCGTGCCCTGATCCACCCCGTTTTTTTTTTCAAAAGATGTGCGGGAGCATGTGCTTTTAAAAAATGTTTTGCCAAAGATGTGTAGACACTGTGAAATTATTGCAAAGCTTTTTGCAAAATATTTTGACTGCAGGCGGGGTCCCTCTAGGCCCTCACCACCAGGGCTAGGGTGTCATGGTATCCTCAACCTGCCATTGAGCATTTTTTCATCTTTTTGTTAAGACTTAAGACTGAGTCCACTATCTTTGTAGATATGGTGGCAGTCAATCACATCCCTCGAAGAGAGTTATTGCGTACATGGTTCCTCTGCGCTGTGAAATATACAACGTTTTGGAGCATTAATTGCTCAAAAACTACTGAACAGCTGTACACCAAATCACAAAAAGCACTCGTTTTGAACCGAGATCTAGCTTTCTACCAAATTTGGTGTAAATCCGTTCAGTAGTTTGGGCTATGACTGTGTCTAAAGTTCCTAAGGAAAAATGAATGGGGAAAATATGTTTAGGGAACCCCCTTTTTCTCAGGCCCTGCTTTATGGGTCCACCGCAAAACTCTCTAGTTAGGAGCTGAGGTAAAAAAAAATAGGGGGAAATTTTAGTGAAGATTCATCAAACAGCGCCAAAGATATGAGCATTCCAAAAAATGCATTCATGGAATCACAATCCACAGCTAGAAAATCTAAGACCATAAAAGGCATCATAAATAAAGATTTCATATATTCACGTTACAAAATATCCCATACAGGGCAGAAATGTCATACTAGTATCTTATCATTGTGGGCTGACTGAAAGAAACGCAAAAATGCATATTTTGTATTAATATGATTAACTTAATTTAAGACTATGGCTTTTAGAATTAGAAATAATGTAATGATTGGAAAAGGTCGATTTCTAGAGGGTTCAATGAAGTTTTAATAACTTTTTATCCTTAATATCTAAAAGTGTTTTATTTAATATACTTTTTTAGATTTGAGGTTTATAGTATTTATGAGGAATCATATTTAAAAGTATTTTATGAACCTTGTAAACAGCAATTTGTGTCCCAGTCCTCAGATACAATTATATGTGGATTTATAGGTAGCACATGCAAGTTATCTCAGTACTAGTACAAAATGGCCTGTCCTAATAATACATGTTGCATAGAGATATCGTTGTCCCATCATGTGTTTCCATACAACTCGTGTCATCCAATAGTATTGTTAGAGTATTAAGGGGCTATTATGATGGCCGGCAGATCGCCACCGCCCTGCCGGCGGTGGCACTCCGCCCGCCTTCACGACTACATATAACCCCACCATATTACCATGGCGGGGGTACCACGACAGACGGAAAGTCTGTCCACCGCTTTTCTGCCGGTCAGCAATCCGCACGATTACCGGCTGGGCGGAAAAGGCCCACAATATGGTGGGGGTGCCTTGCAGGTACCGCCATCCATATTATGATGCTGGCGGTGGGTATGCCGTTCCATGGAAAGGCATACGGTAAATCACTTTGTTGGCCCGTTGCAGGCCCCCGGGGGGGTGGGTGGCTGTACTTAGGGGTACCTATGGTCCCCCCTTCATTGCCATGCACAAGGTGACAGGTGCAGGCCCCTGGGGGGGTGGGGGTTGGGTGGCTGTACTTGGGGGGTACGTATGGTCCCCCCTTCATTGCCACGCACAAGGTGACAGGCACCGTGCAGTGCCTGTCACATTGTGCATGGCTATGCACAACATGCCACTTTAACATTGTGGCAGGTGCTGCTTACAGCACAGCCCGCTGCAATGATAAAGATGCTGGATGGGACCGCCAGGGTGGGGGTCGCATCCTAATTGGCCTCGCGGGACCACTACACCTCTGGCGGTCGATCCTGTTTTCTGATACGGTAACGAGTGGACAAAGTCCACCCGCCATCGTAATGGGGCCCTTAATGTTGGAAAGTAGAAATGGACACTGATATCAACAAACCCCAGGGGGCTGAAACGCATCTCTCAGTTTTGGTTGTGGAAGAAAATTAATATATATATGTATATATAAGAATAGTTAGAGTAAAAAAGTTAGAGCAAATAGATGATCAATGAATTATGAGCCATTTGGATACATTTTAATTTTGATTACATTTGCACACACTATTTGCTGATCTTTCATTGGTAGTGACTTCATGGTATTATGCCATTTTAATAGTAATGTGATATTTGCACAAGGCTCAGGTCACTTTATTTTGAAAAGGACATTGCACATGGCACTTTTTTATGTATATAGAGTGTTTGGCACGGAAATTTGGGTCTTGAAGTATAACACGGCGTGAATTGGGTCCTTGCCCCTGATTTGGTGAATTATTCTTGCACCATATGTGATTTTTAGTGCATTTTAAATACTATTTGTAATGTATTTAGAATTTACAAATGTAATAATGAATTGACGCCGTATATTTGCCATTATATATTACTAGTACAAGTATGGCAGATAATGCTCATGTGCAAAATGTACAGGTTATTTGGTCCTGTAAGCAGTATTGCACATGTCACTTTAGTTTTCAGTATGATGCAATGTCACTTTAATTTTGTTGAAACTTTATTTAAAATGGTGCACTGTCACTTTAATTTTGTTGAAACCTTATTGAAGGTATAAATAACAAAAAATGGCTGCAGCTTTAGGTTTAACAAAGACGTCTTGTGCGGTCAAATGCATTACCTGGTTGTGTGTGGTCAAAAATAAAATCTCTCCACAGAGAGCCTGAGCGGGCTGGAGTCTGTTTCTGTTGTTGGAGCAGTCAGTAGTAGCACTGCTTATGACCTCACATATTACATCACTCATGACATGGTCGGTGACATCACTCATGACATCTAAAATGATGAAACTTTAAACTTCTCTGTCCAAACCAACTAATCTACACATTTGGCAAACCCAAGTCTCTGTCACTTCCTCTCTTTTTTACAGCCTCTTTAGCCCAATAGATATAGCTCTGGCAAACAATCCATACTCTAAGTATTTTGAAGTGAAGGAACAATAGTAATCGGAAGAAGGCTGGAGTTGAATGAGGTGATTTTCCAAAGGAAAAGCAGTTAGAATGGAGGCATTTTTTAAATAGATGCTGTCAGCATGAAAGAGAATATAAATGTGCTGTATGCCTTGGCAAGAAGTCTTTTTATTGGCTGTTGCTTAAGAAAATAAATGAAATACAGACATGGATATGTTTTTGAATCAGTGGAGTGAAGCACACTTTCTGTATCTTTTTTGGAAGCAGCATGTTCCTTCTAGAATGTGCTGTGACCTTTTGACCTACTGGTTCCACTGGGTTGCTAGGTACACTGAGCTAAGACTGTATTGAGGGGGGAAGGGTGTTAAACAGACAGAACATTTTTTTAAAGGTGAGGAGTAATGACACAATGTAAGTAATGGTAAGTTTTCATTTCTAACTCAGGACTAGGTAATAAACTGTTGTGCAGTATTTAAATTTCAGAAAAATGAAGCTTGATATAGGTTTGAACTGTTTTGGTTTGCGATTTCTCCACGAGCACAGTGAAAATGCATTAACAGGAACCTGCTTTTGAAAGAGAGGGAAAGGGTTAACAGATGCTAACCATTCACAAGTGGAAATGAAGTAGTCTAAAATGAAAGACATGATTTAATTTGCTGCTTTTCTCATGATGATAGAGTGGAAAGTTGAAGAGCTCAATATTTTAGAGTTGCTTTGTATGAGAGTGGTGTACCATTCTTCTGCGTACTTTTTTCAAATCTTATATAATATAATCTACAAACTGAATTCAGTGGTATGTATTTAACTTTTCAATTTTTTTGAAAATGTACATTAGAAATGACGATGTATATGGGATTTTGATTGAAAGGAGTATCACAGTGATAGGAAAAATATATCAGGTGAACTGTATGTATTAGAGGGTATGTTTTTAAGAGGTTAGAGGTGAATGTTTTGGGAAAAGAGAAAAATGTATTAGTGCCTGTTATTACATTGTGTATTTTATTGAAAAATAACAGTATAGTCTTGTGGAAAGTTGCAATGAGGAACTAAGAATGTTTTAAATGTCTACAGATCATGTGAAGAATAGATACATCTGTCATTTGCACTCTGGGAGCTGTAGTACTTTTAGTAATATTATTAAACAGGAATTGTGTAGTGATAAATAAAAGATGAGAACATGTTGTCCGACTGTATATGAATTAGAAAGAAGAAATACTTGTTCAGTATGTATTGGGAAGTGTTTTTCAAAGTTGGTTTTAACTTATATGACCACTTTGCTTATGCTTAGATGGTGAGATATGGCTTTTGTGTTGCACATAGTTATATAAACAGTGGGACTTTTGAGTTTGCTTAAAGATGCAGAGCGGTATATATTTTGGGAAAGATGGCTTGGAGGTGTACATCTATTAAGAAAACGCATATATGTTTACATGGTGATCTTTGTTCAGTAAGGCTGATGAAAAGTTCATGTATATGATGAGGGTAGTGGTTTTCTTTAAACATGCTTTGTTTAAAATTGAGAAGGATTAATAGTGGAGAATGACTTGAGAATTCTTGTGCTTGCTTCATTTTGAGTGTAACTTTGTTTGAGATCTGCAGAATATATGTTTTAGAAGCAGATGAATATTTAAGAAATGATATAGGCATGCCATTCACAAAAGGTGTTGTGCTTTGAAAAATGTCAATGTTTTTTCCATTTTAGAAACTTACTGAGGCATGTGCAAGCTCAGTAACAAATCGAACAAAGAGAGTAGTTGATATGGCCTTTGCTTTGAAGAAGAAGCGTTTCATTTTGATTCTAAACAGAATGGAGACTCTTGAGAAAATAGTGTTGTGCATGATGAGACAAGACCAGAAGAAAAAATGAGTGAATAGAAGTAACTGCTGTACAGTTTTTAGGTGACAATAGATACATACCTCTTGCACAGAGGCTTTCTTTAATGAAGAAAGCTATCTCCAGAATAACAAAATAGTTCATGCTATTGATTCAAGAGGATGATGTTATAAAATAAAGAATGGTAGTCAAATAGCAAAAGAGGTGATGGTACTTAGAAATGTAGAATAAGTTAGTGTAGAAGAGGTACAAGGAAGGCAGAGTCATGATACTGTATACTCATGGAATTGTAGTAGTGTTTCTAGTATTAGACAGCAATCCGTTGACATATTAAGAAACTTCTTATGTATCTCTTCAAGGCGAAGTTTAAAACACAAAATAATTTTTGCCAGTCAACAATGTGAACTTTAGGAAGGAGGCTCTATTATGTTATAACACCTGTTTTATGTTTACTAGAAATAAATTGAGCACTTTTGCATGGTAGTGTGGCAGACTTAGAAAAGGTTTGTGGTGATGTGCAGTTGTGTTTCTTTGGTCCTGAGCAGGATTCTAGCGAAAATGTAGAGTTGTTGGAGCAGGAGTTGAGGAACAACACACATATATCACAGTTGATAGTTATAAAAAAGAGATTACAAAATGTAACACCGTATTCTGTAAAAAACAGAGTCAGTTTGTATATATTGTGGATGCACTTACTAGAAGATTTTGATTTATATTTAAAAAGTGAAAAAGTAAATTATAATAACTGGCAAAGGTTGCCTGTGTATTTATTTGTAGAAGGCCAGTTTGACGTGTCTATACGGCAAGTTACATGTAAGTAGTGCTACAATAAATGTGGAATATGCGATGTTACATTGCATTCGATACATTGCATGCCATTACAACGCGGTCCTTCCAAAGACTGCATTGTTACATCGCATACCATTACAATTCAAGTCAGCTTTGCATTGCCATCTTGGTGGTCACTATGAACTCTTATGAAATGTGAAAAAAATAGAAATGGGGAAACATACCATGTATAATTTTTGCCAGCATTGTGAATAGCTGGAACACACTGCTCACTAGCAGTTAGAACAACACTACAGTCAATGCAATATGTGCCCATTCATGAAATTTCTGGAGCTATAGCTGTTGTAGCAGTCTGTATTTCCGAAAAGACTTTCTGGTTGGGAATAGTTGCTGGTGCCACTGATGCAATTGGCAGTTAGAGACATTTTCTATGACAAGTTTAAAGATGATATAACATGAAGGTCGTCCCACCTGAGTCCCAAAAACGTCTCTAGCCAAAATCTACCACCTGCTCACATCAAACTTCTGGAAAAGAAGATTCAAGACAGATGAGTGAGTTGTATACTTTCTTTTCATTTTACTGTTCAAAGTACTATCCAATGATATTCTTCATTTTCACGTTCAGGTGATGTTTTGAGAATGTGTATTGCGCTAGTTTGGCAACAGTTTTTAATTCACCATGAGTGACAATGGGTAGTTTGATGGGTGTTTGGTAGTTATGTTCTGTTTGTAAGTTCAGATGTTGAGTTCTTTTTTTTAAACTGTTCTTTTTTTTATAAATGTGTTGTTAAAATAGAATTAAACCAATATCTTACTAAACAGATAGACTCAAAGTAAGAGTAAAATATGTCTTTATATCCTTTTTTCGCTTTTGTATCTTACTAAATAGCGAAACCGAAACCATATGCTAAATATGTCTATATAGGTGTTTTACACTTTGCTAAAAATACCCGGTATTCCCAGTCTGTCCTTGACAATGACACTCATAGAATCATACAGGCACTACCTGTGCAAACATCAAGGACGTCCTTTCTTCATCACTCTGCAAACGTGTCTCCTGGCATAGTACTAGCTGGGGGATGAAGTCTCCTTGGCTATTGAGGGTATCTTGGGGCCAAGTATCCCTCTTGTTACCTTCAACAAGTCCCAAACAGTCAGTTTGCTAAGAGGTCTTCAGATGCCACACATCCTTTCTGTACCACTCTGCAAACACATCTCCTGGCATACTACTGGTTGGAAAATAAAGCTGTCTTGCATGCGCAAGGACCTTGGGGACCAAGAAGCCCTCCTGGTACTTTCTATAAGTCCTACTCAGCATGGTTTCTGAGAGCTGGTCAGAGACCCCGTCTCCCTTTCCACACCATTCTGCAAAGGCCATTGCTACTTAAAAAACCATGGAAATTCACAGAAAAAAATCAAAGGTTACAAGTAAGCTATAGTTAGTAATTAGCATTTAAAAAACCTTATAAATTCACTGAAAAAAACAAAGATTACAGGGACATTATATTTAGGCTAATATTTCACTTGCACAAAACCAGAGCAATTCTGCAGTTATGGATAGCTGAGCTATCTATGATTTGCCCCCTGCAATGCACTGCTTATGACCTTACATATTCCATACATATTCCATCACTCATGACATGGTCATTGACATTGCTTATGATATCACTGATGACATCATCAAAAAAATCTCTGATGCACACACTCACACCCCAATATAATCTTTCATACATCCACTCCAACTTCCACAATACCATTCTCAAAACCATTGACAAACCTATACCAGTACTTACATGCTCACTGACTGATTCATAGGTCTACACACACATCCACACACACATCCACCCAGTCACCAATACTGCCACTTATACACTCATTCACTCACTAATACAGCCACTGACATTCCCACTCATACACACATACAGCCACTCACACACTTTCAGTCACCCATAGAGCTACTCACACACCTACTAACTCAACCAGAGGGTCAATCACAGTGACTTACTCGCCTATACAGTTATACACACACCAACTCACTTATTCATACAGATACTAACAAATACTTACTCATCTATACAGTTACTGACACAAGCATACACTCATCCATACAGCCACTTTCATAATCACTCACTCACTCACACATACAGTCACTCATATACTCCAACACTCATCTATAGTGCCTTTTTACATGTGCAGTTACTCACCCATATACCAGTGACACATCCATTAACTCACAGGCACAGCCATACACACACCCAGTCACCCATACTGCTCCTTACAGACGCCCTGACTAACCCATACAGCCACTGACTCACCCACTCACTCATCCATGCTGGCATGCACATACCCCCTCACCCACCCTCACAGGCAATCATAAACCTATACCAATCACCCATAAAGCCACTCACCAACCCATATAGCCACTTACTGACAGACTGATACAGACATTTACACAACCTACTCACTCACCCATACATTCACTGAGACACCTAATCACTCACTTATAAATCAGTCACCCTCCATAGAATCATCCATACAGGCACTCATATGCCCACTGATTCATCAACACACCTCAGTATATATATTTAACACTCATAAGCTTTTGCAAAACACTCACAGTCACTGGATGATGTCATCAGTGATGTCTTCAGTGATGTTATATGAGATGTCATCAGTGATGCCATGAGTGATGTGACTAACTATGTAGTAACCTTTGTTTTTTTCAGTGAATACATATATCTGGCCATGGGAGCCTGCTTTTCGCCTAGCTATGCATGTTTACATGTTGGCTGGTGAGAGGAGCGGACTCTAATGGTCGATCACGCGGAGGCATGGAATAAACACATCGTGTCCTGGCTTAGGTATATAGATGACGTCTTTTTAATTTGGCGAGGTGATGCAAACTGCGCGGAGGCATTCATAGCTGAGATCAATACAAATGATCTCAACCTGGAATTCAACGCTAACATTAGTAACACCTCCATTGAATTCCTAGACGTCATGCTCTATATCTCCAATGGCACTTTGCACTCCAAACTTCACAGGAAGCACACGGCAGACAACTTGACTACACACCTCGAATTTTCATCCCAGGCACTTAATAGCTAGCATCCCCTACAGTGAAATGCTCCGTCTGTGTAGGATTTGCAGCACTCAGGAAGACCTGATGGAGTGTCAAAGTGAGGCTGCCAGGAGATTCAGGGCATGTGGTTTTTCGGCCAGTAACATCCAGAAAGCCACAGGAAGAGCTAATGCCATTCCCCGAGAAGAACTCCTTATGGGTAAACCTACACCTGAAACCAGTAGCGCAGGCAGCATTCTTGCTGAGCCAGCTAGCACAGTTAGCACCAGACTCATCATCATAACCCACAACACAGAGGAAAGAGTCATCAGATCAGCCATCAGTAAACATTGGGGTGTCATCAAATCTGACCCCACTCTGGGCTTACTAGTTGCAGACCACCCTGATATCACCTACAGGCGTGCGTTCTCTATGCGTGATGCATTCGTGAGAAACAGTCCAGAAATCAAAACCACACAGAACTGGCTGGCTGACAGAAAGGGTTTTGTGAAATGCAACAGCTGTAGAGCCTGCAAATTTGGAAAAAAACATCATGCAGTTAGACTCTACATTCAGAAGTGCACCACTCATCATTAGGTACCGTCTCACATGCAGAACAGAGTTTGCTATTTACATCCTGGAATGCAAATGTGGGTTTCGCTACATTGGCAGTACCAAGCTACAGGTGCATTTGCGTATTCTGCAGCACCTAAGAGCTATCGTCAACAGTAATCCGGCTTATCCGGCAGCCAGGCATTTCAAGGAGGTGCACAATAACAACTTTGATCACCTTCAATACTCTGTGATAGACTGCAAACCCACACTGAGACATGGTGGTAAAAGGGAGAAACTTCTGCGTCCGTTGGAAAGCAGATATATCCTTCAGTTTAACACCAAGACACCCAGAGGCCTCAACACTAGCGAGGATTTGCATCACTTCCTGTGATTTCTTTATTACTTGTTCCCTCTGAGATACCTGTTATTTCTTATCTCTTATTTCTTATTCCTTATATAAATATGTGTGTACCATTTTGCGTTAGCTTTGAAGTCTGCCATATCTGCACTGTACATACACTGAGCACACCACCACATGAAGTTCGAATTGGGGAACATGCTCACATCGATTTGCTAATCTGAAACAGCATTTGTGCATTGTATTTTATTTTCACTGCCAGCATTGCACAGCATCTGTGTTCTGTTTTAACTGTTTATGTTCATTACATGCTTTACGCTAAAACTTATTTTTCCCATGACTTATTCTTCGCTCGACTATAGCCTCAGAATTGATAGGCATTAGTAGGCTACATTGGGCCAACATATAACATTTATTACTCTTTATATTCCGCATTTCCCAAATTTTTTATTAGCACCCATATGAAGAGGTATCACATCACCAACACTATCATTATTTTTGCACACTAAGCACGCACGCTTCCTCATATGTGTACATATCACAGCACATATCCCTCACACTCACTTTTTAATTTTATTATACTCCAGTGGTGAATATGCCTGCATTCATGCAGTAATATTGAAGTTAGGCTGCCTCGAGGACCCATTAGCGCTGTCTGACACTACGGACTTTGTTGTGCATTACGCGGACTTTAAATCACAGCCTCCTTGCACTTTCATTAAGTGTGTACTGTCATATTACGCCAGTCACTCACACTGAGCTGCGTTCCCCAACCCACCAGCTGTGTATTGCTCCCTGTAACCTCATGGCACTAACAGCCTTAAATATGGGAACACTCGTCTCCAGTAGGGGGTTAGCGGGAAGCCTGTTAGTTCACTGGTCACGTAGCAACTTACTATTTCCAAGTAGGTTGCAGAGCACGAACACTGATATCTACACAGTCTGTTTTTCTTCTTCTGCCTCATATGTATGTGTACCACATAGTCTGTTCATTATGTCACTTCATGACAGTATTTTGCTGATGTCATTGCCACTAATCGCGGTAAAGCAGTGCTACAGTAAAAGCAAACCACATGTGGTAAAATGCCTATTCACTTCAATCAAAATGGAAAAAATACTACCACTGTCACTTGTATATAATGCACCATTTCTAACAGCGTGCTATGTGAACAAGGCCGAAACGTGTCATATGGACAATGATGTTTGAATAAACTACACTTACCTGCATCCATGCTTACGGAGTCTGTACCCTGGTGTTGTGCCGTTCCGGCTGGTTTCGCTTTGGGATTCTGTTGTGGATATATATATATGCACATAAACACTAAGAGCCAGATTCACAAAGGTAAATTTATACGTTTGTGTAAATTTACAATAGCGCACGTAAAAAGACCTATCTTTTAGGTGCGGAGAATCTGCACTTGTAAAGATACTGCTCGTAAATCCCTTTGTGAAAAGCAAACAATCGTAAACTTACACAAAATTGTAAGTTTACCTTTGTGAATCAGGTCCACAAACTATTGTCAAATTGAGACAATAGCTTACAGTAGAGTGAATGAAAAAGTTGCCTTTAGTAAGAATTCTAAAAAGCCAGAGATCATATTTATTCTGCGAAGCGGGTGATATAAAATTTTAAATAACAACTCAAAATTATATAAAAAACTTCCTTTTAAAAGCTCAATGCTAATGCCTGAAGTAACCCTAAAATCCCTAAAAGACACCAAGAAAATGGTACGCAGCTGCCAATTAATGCAATATGCAGTTGAACCAACAATTTGCAAAGTGGCAGAAACAAAGCTGAAAGCTGTCACACTGAAAATCTGTGCTGGGAGACAATGAGGCGCTAATGTTGCATTAACATGAGCCCACATCTTTGCATGGTGTGCTTGTGTAGAGCAGTGCTGTCACTCAAGCTGATTCTGTAGCTGTGCCAAATGCTATTTCACATCTCTCTGCCACAATCAAACACTTATCTCCTAATGCTTTCATATTCACCAGTGAGATGATCCGTAGAGCTCAGTCACATTAATGTCTTGGTATTGTGGATCAAACAACCATCTGCGGTGACACCTTACGGTATCAAAGATAAAAAGAAAAGAGCAAAAGGAGAGAAAGGACAATATTTAATTCGGAAAACAGCAACTGTTTTTATTATGATCTTTGGCTCCATTAACATACAGCTAGATATAAAATAGCAGCCACACATGAACAATTTAAAACACAATTCATTAATTCTAAAATTATTTGCTCTATACGTTACTGCCTTACCTAAATTCACCCCTGTCTACACATTTTAAATGGCCTTAAAAACTTTTCCAATAGATCTCATCAGAAGTATTATCAAGAAATAGCAATACTATGCCTGTATAAGCACTAAATCAGGAAAGGCCAGCAATTTCGAGAAAATACTCCTGAAGATTCTTTAATCTCTTCTGTCTCTTCCCATCTGCTCACACAGTCCATAAATTACATCAATCTGAAGTGTCTCTCTCTATACTCTTCCTCTCAATGAGCATTTTACTTTGCAAAAAAGGGTTGAATCCCCGACTGAAGGTGTCTGCCACAACCAAGGGCTGTAGTATTAAATTATTCTCCTGTTCAACCTCAACAGATTTTCTTCCACAACATTTGCATGCTTCCCTGCCTGGCCTGTAACAGTTGTCACAATTGTACATAACTGTTGTCAAAATAGCATAGCAACACCATGCGACATCACAAAGAAAAGTGATATTGCGCAACAGTGAGGGCCTGATTACGGTTTTGGCGGTGCGGCGTTGGGTCCGCCTCGCCGACAGACGTCTGAAGCTGTGGTCAGGCCGCCTACCAGATTAGGAGGTTCCTATTGTCTGGCGGATGCGACTTATAGTTAGCTCAGCTAACTCTAACTGCTGAATTGAACTGGTTTTATACGAGTGAAACATGAGCCTAACGTCTATGTAGCATTTTGAACTCCAAAAACAGTTCCTGCACAGCATGAACTGTTAAGTCAACAAGGAAACAAGAAAAATATGCATCATATAGCCTTTCACTTAAATTAGTTGAAATTCACAAAATTGTCAGAACACTTTTGTTTATTTTCAACTAAACTGTTATCTAAGGGAGAAGGGCAATCCCAAGTAGATAGTCAGAGGGTGTGGTAGGATCCTTGGAATTCCCCCAGACCTCAGACTCTATCCTGATCAATGAGTATCTGGGTATGCCGTACTCTATGATAATACTGCCTAAATAACACACAGCACATCATTCTCATCAGGACCAGGCAGAAAATGCATAACAACAAAAGTTAGCATCCAGGGTATCAATTCAGTGCTCATTAAAGTAATGAACGATTGAAATAATACCTATGTTTCCAATCATAAATAATACATTGGTCAATATATTCCAACCCACATCTATACTCTTTGAAATTACTAATACAGTGGACTCACCTATATTGAACCAAAATGGAATGGTTTCACACATGATATTTTTACTAAGGGAAAGGGAACTTATAGATCACTGTCAGCTTCACAAATATACCCAATCTAGCACGGGCCAAGTTTGTTTCAGCCTTAAAGTGGAAGCCAGGTGATGCTTTACATGTATACATTTTGACCCTAAGGAACTTAGAGCACAAGAATTCCCTGAAGCTGGGCCAGTGAAGTCATAATGATGGCATCAACCTGATGGTGCAACCTGCAGTACTCACACTACCGTCCTGTGTTTCCAAGAGGGCTTTAGTGCCTAAAATGATAGTTGCACTATATCCAGATCCATAGCCAGTGTTGCCATACTCTGTGGTCCAGCATAGTTAGCCTGGATCCCCTTGAGATACCAAGGTCTGGTAGGTATCTAAAACGAGTGTGAAGCTTTGCTGCAGCTAGCCACACCCCTGTTAACCTGAAATGATTGCTGTAAAGCTCTAACCAAAATGCCAAGCTGTTATATGCTAAACCTCAAATTGCGTGTTCCTGGGGTAATCCCATGTCATAATGAGCATTGTAATGTATGAAGTGCCTTGACACACAATTATTTTTCTCTGTACCAAAGCTAATGAGTTCGCTGACAGTGATACCAGGAGAAAACACATTTCACAACTGTGGCATAGCGGAGCCAAACAAAGCTCCAGTCTAATTAAGTCAGGAGGTGTGGACCTCCTCACCGCTAACAACCTATGAAAAGTACTTGCCACATAACATCTAGCTTGTTATGTTTATTTTCCAAAATGAGGATGACAGCATGCATAAAATGTGGGTAGATCTTAGATTAAATAACTTTTAAAAGAGGTGAAAGAAACCACCACACATCCCCTATGAAACTGACCAACCCCAGCTATAGCATAGTAAAAGTTAATTTGTTTGTTAGCAAACGAAGATGAGGCATCATCATACTACTGAGCACAACACCAAGCCCGGAATAATTGTAAACAACAGCCATCTTTGAAATTCGCTGAAATAGTCTATTTCGTTTTGATGCATGCATCCATAGATACTGCATTTCTTTTGTTAATCTCATTGAATTGATGCTCGATTCCCATTCTGTCCTAAATTGTGTTTTTTTCCAGGTATTTAGTTTCTCACTCACATTTTAGTTAAAGGAGGAACATATTATGGGATGTTGTATATTTTACTAGCGTCTTTCTCAGAATACTAAGTAGATGAAGCCTTATTTTAGGGTTTTCATTACATTTCTGTGAATGCACTTAGTTTACTTCAGACCGGGAAAGCACCAGGGTTAAATAGACTACCTGGAGATCTGTATTGATCTGAGCCCAATATATAGGGCCCTCTGCTATATACAATTTTTACTGCCATCACACGAGGGAGGAAATATCCTCGCGACCTGGAAGGGTGACGAAATAATCCCCATCAAGTCAATAGTAAAATTATTTTGTCGCATCTCCACTGTTGGATAGAGGAAAACAGCATACTCTCTCACCTGCAGGCTGGTTTTAGGGAATCCACGAACACTTTAGATCAGGTGTTCTGCTTCCTTTTACGTATTTGGAAGGAAGTCATAATCAAGATGGGCCACCTTTATGTCGTGTTTATTGATCTTAAAACGGCATTTGATTCTTTAGATTGCACCAGGCTCAGGGCTGCCCTTAGGGATCTTGGGCTCCCTTGGGGCCAACTTCAACTCTTGGTTAATTTACATCAAGGTAATTATTAAGTCAGGTGGAACTCCGACGTCAGTCTAACCGATAATATACTTGTTCCTGAGGGGGTGTGCCAGGGTTGTGTTTTGGCCCCAACCCTGTTTACCTTGTATATGAGCAGGTTCATTAATGACCTTTATGACTGTGGAGGTGACCCCTCAAAATTAACAAATCTCCTTGCTTTTATTTGCAGATGACTTGTTGCTCATCTCTAAAACCCAATGGGCATGCACAAAGTTTAAACTAAGTGTGCAACATCATGCAAAGACCGGGCCTTGAAATAAACTGCGCTAAACAAAGTTTATGGTTTTTAATCCCTAAAACTCCACCAAGGAGAAACTGAGGTTGGGCGTCCAACTATTAGAGCAGGTCAAGGTCTTCGATTATTTGGGAGTTATTGATAACATGGAATGGGCTCCAGAAGAGTGTGCTCACAATTCAACATGTGGACTGTGCATTAGTAAGAAGAGATAAATGATCAGCCTTTCTCCCAATTTCCCCCACCCTAGAAATACATCGGGCCAAAGGTTTTGGTGTAGCCCTTTATGGGGCCGAACTGTGGGGGGCTGGAGCATCTAAACCAGTTAGAAGTTGCAGAAAATAAATTCCAGTCTCCCCAATGAGAAGCTTCAGTGACAGCTAGCAATAACAAAATCCCAAAAAGAGGATTTCAATTGGATTTTGGAAGCCATAGTTAGAGAGTAATGATCAGTCTAGAAGCTTCAGAGCCCTATTTTAGAAACCATGAAAGGTGAAATTCTTATCTAGTTCCCAAAGTCCACTTATACCCCTCCTGTATGGCATTAGTTCCTCTAGAGTCAATTATTCTTGCCCAGAATAGGAGAGGACTTAACACTGCAACATGATCTACTCTCATGAGTGCTACATCAAATAACATGGCAGATTAGTCTTTTCATTTTCTTATAGTATGTTCTAAAGTAAACTGGATTAGTCAGTTTCTAATCTATTTAATATGAGTTTCTGCTGTCACTGCATGAACACCATGTTCTCATCACTACCCACTTGTCCGTGTTGTGTCCTTGTAAAGGATTGCAAATTTGTTAAGCATGTAACGTGCTGGTTTTGATATATTGCCAGTGTATGGCACTAATGACATCGTAGAAACGTTAGTTCTTGGTTATTCAGCATCGCCGTCCTGTCTGAAATATTGCTTGAAGGCTGGGGGATGTTTAGTTAGGATTAGGAAGGCACACATTTGATCAGTGGAAGGGACAAACTGCACAGAGAAATACACTGCCCCTTCATTAAGTTGGGAGTATTTCCAAAACTTTATTAGTTGGTGGGAACGATTCTTTGAAGGAGCTTATTTTGTTGATATTTAGTATTGTAGCCAGTTTTAGGTTGATTCATGGCATTTGGGCAAAGGGACTTCCAAAGTTGGGTTCCAGCAATGCAGATGGACTTTCCGCCATGTGATTTATTTATTTATTTTTGGTTATGTTTGTACTGGATCGGAATGTTTGTATTGCTGGATCTCAGAGTGTCATATAGAATATACATGGGTAATAATGCCTGAATATAATTTGGACCAAATCCATCCCAGGCTTTGAAGAACATTTTATTTTGCCCTCTGTGCTACGTAAAGTCAAAGCACTTTTGAAGGCTGGTGAAATGTGGGAGGAGTTCTTAAGATTGAAACAGAATTTGGATGCCTGCTTTTGCACTCTCTAGTATTTATATTACAGATTTCTTTGGAGCTCTGCTCTAAGTATAGAAAAGTAGTTGTGAAATGTCAAAAAGTGGGCAGGAGCCACTTGCACTTTGTGTTTTTCTGCGAAGGAAAGGCTTCCAGTTACCTGTGCTGGCATTGTCTGGATTTTGGCCGCACTCACCGGGACGATCTACTGCACAGCAGGTGTGCTGGCAATGAACTTAGATTCCCAGCAGGCCAGGCATTGTTCCTACTGGACCCTATATACAAATTAATACAACCTGACACAATAGTATAAATACTCTGGTCAGTTCAATGTGATGAGGCAACTTGCTTTAGCATGAGAATGATACTTCTTCGCAGACTGAGATAACAAGTGATGTTTTTTGGCTTCCGTTGTAAGGAGAGGTGCTAATCAATCCATCTCAGAAGGTCTACCAGGCAAGAACACAGCTCCTTCGCATCAAGAAGACCAGCAGAGAAGGACGCACCTTATCATACCTCACAGCCAAGACTTGGACTGACCTCCTGAAACACCTCAGAACTCATGGAATTCCAAAGAAACCTCAAGAAATGGCTCTTCCAGATAAAACAGGCATGATCTTCTACTCCCCCATAGGTCGTGCCCTACTCAGTACATGGATACCCTCACAGGTCATAAGCCGTGATCTACAAATTCACGTAACATAACAATGAAGCATTTACTGCGCAGAAGCTCATTTGGGAACAGAACATCCAATCACCCAAGACCAGATGAACCTCAGTGTTGGCAACTCTGGGCACAGGATTCAATTTCCCCTAACTTCTGAGTGTGTCCTCACATACACATCCTGTGGAAAGTGCTGAGAAAGGCAATGGTGACTTCTGTTTGGCATAGTAAGGACCTGGGAAGGGTGAACAGCCAGAGCCTCTGCACAGCAAACACACTCTCCTCATTCATAGTGTGCTGCGGCCTGTCTAATCAAAAAACATTATGTGGTACTTTAAAATTTGGGACTGCGTAGGAGGCAGGGCCCTACCCCTGTCTATTCCGGTATTAGCGAACCGCGAATGGTCAATGCGGTATGTACAAGTGCTTTGCATAACATTTCATCGATAAAGGCACTATGTATACGATGTTACACATTGACTTCGTGGGTTCCATCTTGGAGTGGTGGCCATCTTATGGTTGCCCTCACATAGGCTACGCATTACGAACAAGTACGGGCCTTTAGAACACATGTGCCTTCCTTTGACTTCTCTGTGACCTGTGCGACTTGACTCCACTGCCCCAGGTCAGCCCGGTCTCACGAACTCCCCGTCCTATGGCCACCTGTGATTAGCATCAGGGTTTGACACACCATAAAGCCGTTTCATCCCACACAAGCCTCCGGCTAATCTCTTTCACACCTGACTCTTCCTGCTTTATGGTTTGTTTTAGAAACAGGAGATGCCCGTGTTTATTGGGGCCTGTTGATATCTAATGTGGGATCTGAGCCTCGCTGGGTAAATAATTGTGGGCTGGCTTAACTGGAATGTGGGATGGTCATCATGACTCTGCCTTTTCGTTTGTAATGAATACATGTGAATGACCATATCGTAAAACGAGGAATGTGTGCCTGAAGCATGATATTTTGTATTTAAGGAGAAGCCCGTTTCTGTAAGTTTAAGCAGTCTCCTGAGAACATACATTGTGTTGTACTTCTCGGACACCTGTAATTGGTCTGCAGCCAATAAACAAGATCTTTGACTTCACCTAGAAGACTCTGTGTTTCTGTGGGTCTGAAACAGGAAGAACTAGAAGTCTTAGGGTGTGTTCCCCTGCACCGCTGGGTTCTAAAAACCCAGTACTTCAGTTGGCGCCCAATGTGGGGCGATTTCAGCGGTACCGGTCCAAGCCAGAGGTTCGTGAGGAGCTTCGTGTGGAAATTCCGGAGGAAGGCCGCCACTTCATCGACCCCTGCATGTCGACGTGGTCCGAAAGTCTTTTCTGCGAGGTTCTCTGCGTCCCGACGGCTACGAAGGACTGCTGCCCTGATTAATCGCCCTGTTTTGGACCCTTGACGATTTGGTAGAGCGAAACAATCGCAAGAGTTTTCTGGTGACTCCATCGATCATCGATATTCAGTTAAGTATAAGTGGAGCGTCTCCCAGTTTGTTTGGTATCCTTCGGGAATTTGGTATCCTTCGGGATCGCTTTGATTTGGAACTTGCAAGTGCCAAAGCCAGAGGACTCGTGTATTCACGAGACTATCGTTTTCGATAATCCTTTGAAGTTTGAAACTAGACTAGTGAGCGAAGATGCCTGGTTCTAGTGTATTTGGAAGATTGTTTTGTTTGGGTTGTAGAAGGGAATCCCAATTGGAGGATTCATGTCCGGTTCCTCCAATTGGAACTCCAACTTATGAGCTTTATGTTAAACATGGCGTGGGCCCCATTGCATATAATGAAGTATGGATCCGATACACCAGAAAGGACGGTGTTTTAAAATGGCCCCAAAATGGTAGTTTCGATACAGATATCTTAGATAATTTGGAAGTTAAGTTGTTTAAAAAGAAAGCCCGGCCGGCGATGTTTGATTCTTTCCGCCTATGGCGAAAGGAAGCCAAACAGAAGGAAATTAAGCTAGCGAAAAGGAATAAGAGAGAAAAAGGTATGTCAATGATGCAAGCAGCTGTGCAATTTAAAGATAATGAGGAGGAACAAATGAATGAGCAGTTACATAGACAGCGCAAACTAGGGATCGATAAATGTTACCCAGTTTTGTCACCCCTACCGCAAGATGAGACGAAAGAGAAAGAGAAAGATTCCCTAATGTCTCATTTGCTAAGTTCGCCACCCCCGAATGCGCAAAATGCCACAGCGCCTCCACAGCTCGTAAATGTGCAGCCTCCAGTTAATGTGCCGCAAGCCTTCCCACAGCTGCCAGCTCCTCCTCAGCTGGCTCCTATCCCTGCAGTGCAGCCCTCTCAAGGGCCGCCAGTTTTGTTACCTGTTGCCCCCGCGCTTCCTGCGACTTTGCCTAACACATCAGCTGCCTCCCCTGGCGCTTTTTCTTACACTACCCAGGTACCTGTATCTGCATCCTCTATTCTTCCCTCTGTCTTTCCCCCCGTTTTCACCCCAACTTCTCCTTCAGCACGACAACGTCTAGCTAATGTAGTTACTAGTTTAATGTCGCCTCTCTTTGGGTCATCTAGTGTGACCCCTGGTTTACAACGTAAGCAATTGCGCAGTCAGCTGCCTGGTCCTGAAGAGAAAGAGGTGTTAGATCATCTGGCGTGTAGGTGGATTGGTTTACCTTCACTCTATGAGGTGGAATCAGTTGTTAACGTTTTTCACCAATGGGATGCCCCGAAACAGAGGTATGTGTTTGACAAAATGTGTGAATTCCTCTCTGAGGAATTGGAGGATCATGGTTCCAACACAATCCCGCAGGAATTGTGTCGAGTGCGATTTGATTTTGAAACAGGTACAATTGTGGGTCCCGATGTAGATAGAGCAGTTGCGACTTTACTGTCCTTCAGGAATGGCGATTGTCAACAATCATTGTTCGAACAGGAATTCCCTGTGGGGAAGAAGGTAAAAGCGCGCCAATATCCGATGCGTGAGGTTCCCCCAGTTTGGAGACCTGCTGATCCAAATGCTGCTCCACCTGTCTTAGCACATTTTCAGCGTGTTTTGGTGCATGTCCCATGGAAGCGTTCTGAGGTGTTAGCGCTTAAGCAGACATTGCCTGACCCCCGTAACAACCCTGCAGGATATTATAAGGAGTTATCACAAACTGCAGACTCATGTGTCATGAATCTGGCTGACATAGATATGTTGTTCGGGAATGTGGTTCCACAGCCTTTATGGGGATCCATCCGTAATACGGATCATGTTGCAGAACTAGGGGGCACATGGGCTAATATCGTTGCTGCAGACACTAGACAAGATGGTGGTGCGAAGCCTGATCCTTTGGTAGCAGAACTCCCTGGTAGAATTATTACATACATGAAAACTTTAATGCCCGCGATGCGCGTGAATTGGGATAAACTATCTGCATGCAAGCAGAAGAAAGATGAGACAGTGTCCGATTTCTTTACAAGGTTTGAAGAAACGTTTATCGACCACAGTGGTCAAGACATGAGTACTGAAGGTGGCCAATGGTTATTTGTTGATAAATTTGTGCAGAATCTACTTCCCGAGTTGTGTAAGAAATTAAATGATTCAGAAAGTTCTTGGGCTGTTTCCTCTTCAGCGCAAATACTGGCTACTGCACAGTATTACGAAAATAGGGATAAAGACGAGAAGGATAGAACAGACAAGAAAACGAAAGAACTGAAAACGAAGGTCCTTTTACAGCAGGCTTATCCGCCACGTGGAGGACAGAATAATTATAGGGAAACCCAAGGTATCTATCAGCAACCCCAACAGTTTCAGAGTAACCAGCAAATTAATGGGTATTATCAACCACGTATTCCTATAGGTCCCAATCAATGTTCATATTGCAGAGAGGAAGGTCATTTCAAGTATAGTTGTCCTAAATTAATGCAGCGTACCAGTAATGCGTATGGCGCGAGAAGTAGAGGTGGTCAGCAAGCTCCTAGAGGTAGAGGGCGTGGAAATGTTCCCCAGAATGCGCGACACGATAGTAAGTGTGAAGTCCCTTCAAGCTGAAGCCACAGAGAAAGAGTTGAGCAAGTGGAGAGAAAGTGCGGGTAAATTGGATGAGAATGGTTGTTGGGTTGATCTGTCAGAACACCGGCGATGATTGCTACCTGATGCATATGTGCTTCCAGTAGTTACTATGGCACATGGAATGGCACATATCAGTGTGAAAGGAATCTGTAAGTTGTTGGCTCCAGTATGGCAGAATGCTGGAATTCCTAAATGTGCAGAGAATGTGGTCAAGAATTGTATGGTATGTTTGAAATACAACCCTGGTAGGGGAACCCCAACTCCAGCTGGTCATTTTGCGCCTCCATCATATCCATTTGAGGTTTTGCAGCTAGATTTTATCCACATGGAAAGGTGCAACAACTTGAAATATGTACTGGTTGTTGTTTGCGCTTTTTCAAAATGGATTGAAGCATATCCCCTAAAAGACAACACTGCTTTATCCACAGCCAAAGCCCTTGTGAAAGAGTTTTTCCCTAGGTTTGGAATGCCAAGAATGGTGTGGAGTGATAATGGGAGTGAATTTGTGGGCCGAGTGATGAAGAATGTGTGTGAGGGGTTAGGGATAAAGCAAAAATTTCACGCTGCAAATCACCCCCAATCAGCTGGATTAGTAGAGTGCTACAATGGCACTCTGAAGCTCAAGCTGGCCAAAATCCAGGCGAGCTCCGGTCTTAAATGGCCTGACGCTCTGCCTTTAGCACTCCTATCCACCAGAATGACCGTGCACTCACGAGTGGGACTTAGCCCATATGAGATCATTTTTGGCCGCCGGGCCAATGTATGGGGTGTGCCAAGACCGACAAAATTCAGCGAAATCGAACATCCAGTACTGCTTGACTATCTGTACGAATTGACGGCTAAATTGCGTGTTTTACACCAACAGGTGCACGATACTCTCCCCCAGGCCTCTGAAGCTCCAGGCACCATATCGACCCTGGCACGTGGGTTCTCGTGAAGAACTTCCAGCGAAAGAACAACGATGAGCCCCGTTGGATCGGCCCTCACCTCGTACTTCTATCGACAAGATCAGCGGTTCGAGTAAAAGGGAAAAATAATTGGATTCACGGTGCCCACTGCAAACGGATCCCTTTGCCCCTACCATATGACCAGTGGGTCCAGGACGGTATCGCTGACTCTGAAACAGACACTGTACCCCGTTTTGTACCATTTAGTGATGCGCACTTGAGAGGCACAACTTCAGAACAAGAGAGTGACGGTGTTTTGCAAGAAGCTGTGCCACCGTCAATTCGATTGGACACCACAGAGTCTGAACTCTTGTTTCAAGACCAGACAGTACCCGGCAGAAATCAATATAACTTGAGACCAAGGCCTATGGGCAAATAAAAATTCCCTTCCCTTACTATTTTTGATATTATAGCTCTCCCATCTGAAGGACTTTCTTGATTTTTGTTTTTCAAACCACTATCCGGGTTCAGCCGCAGGGTCGCGGTGCCAAGACTTTGGGGTACAGGCCGAAGACGTTAGGTCACCGGTTCTGGTTGGTCTAGGGCGTTCCCTGGATTGACAGGCGTACTCCTTAGCAGAAGATACTCACCCGCCGCGTGCGGCACGATTAGAGGATGGAGTTTTTCAAGATGGAGAGACCCGCTGAGGAAATGAACTTTAAGATGAAAATATGTAAAATAATGAAAAGCAAACGTTTTGTATTTTTATGTCTGTTTATACTATGTAGTATGATGGTGTTTACTGTAGGATTCGTATTCTTCTCCTCTCAAGTGCCCTTTGCACCCACTGAACAGCCTATACCTCCTCCTACTGTCTCCTTGCACTCTTTCCACCCTCTGCCCGAACAGGCTAGACGGTCTGAGTTTGTAAACAATTCATTCATTCAACTCCTGCACCAGCACCAACTAGTCATGAATACAACCAATTGCTGGGTGTGTGGTTTAATGCCACATACCATTAACAAAGGTATTCCTTATCTAGTGCTGCCGTTTAGCTATAATGGATCATCATGGGCATTCCAGACCATGTTTCTTTTTGCATTAGATGCCTACTCCCTGCGACAACCACGTTCCATCAGACCTAGCACCAATAATAAAGCTTTAATGAAAGGAGTTGCCGATATGAGCAGAGATATCGACGCATAGTCATCTATTCCTAAGGATGAATTGCGAGCTTATATAGGTTGGAACGCGACGGGGTATAGTATTAGTCTGGGCGAAAGGCAGCGAAAAATGTCATCCCCAATTTGGGTCGTACCCCACATAGGTCGGTTCTGTTTACAAGGTAATGGTCAGAATCCAAGAGCTCAACTGGGGAAAAGTGACTGTACTGAAACATACACTTTTCCATCACAGTTTTCCCCTGCGTTTTTGGCTGCCAAGGGTACATATTTTGTCTGCAATGACCGAGCATATACATGGTTGCCCCCTGATTTCTCGGGCACATGTTATATTGCAAATTTGCTACCGCCGACATTTACTGCTGCCTCTGATTATCACAAGACCAGAGTTGTGAGAGGCGTGATTAGTAAGGAGGATACTGCCGGTCAGGAAGCAGGAGACTTCTTTTTGGGTTTCCTGCCGTTTTGGGGACCTATGGTCAATAGTAGGAACCTGAGACAACTGACTCGTGTGGTTGAATCCACTGTTAATGTTACGGCTGGTGCCCTTGGTAATTTGACAGCTGAGCTCCAAGCGGATCGCCTCATGACTTTGCAGAACCGTATGGTTCTAGACGTCATACTTGCAGACCGCGGTGGGGTATGTAAGGTCATCCAATCTAGCTGTTGCATTTTCATACCAGATAACGCTCCAACAGTTTATCAGGCCATCTCCAAACTGCATAAAATATCCGAATCTATACACGTGGATAAAGGAGATTGGTCACTGATGGGGTGGTTCTGGGAACTGATATCTGCCTGGGGTTGGAAGATTCTGATGGTCATTGGAATGATCTTAGCCATTCTTTTCCTGTTCTGTCTGAGTATACAGTGTGCTCCTGCGATATGTGGCCTCTGTGCTACATTATGTGTAAGGAAACCTGTATCGAGGGACGAGCTAAGTAATAAGATGATGCTACAGCAACATCTCCATGACTTCATGAATATAGACCTGGACTCGGATTGAAATGAGTATAGTTATTGCCTATGTAAGGGCAAAAGGAGGGTCTGTGGTACTTTAAAATTTGGGACCGCGTAGGAGGCAGGGCCCTACCCCTGTCTATTCCGGTATTAGCGAACCGCGAATGGTCAATGCGGTATGTACAAGTGCTTTGCATAACATTTCATCGATAAATGCACTATGTATACGATGTTAAACATTGACTTCGTGGGTTCCATCTTGGAGCGTGTGCCATCTTATGGTTGCCCTCACATAGGCTACACATTACGAACAAGTACGGGCCTTTAGAACACATGTGCCTTCCTTTGACTTCTCTGTGACCTGTGCGGCTTGGCTCCACTGCCCCAGGTCAGTCCGGTCTCACGAACTCCCCGTCCTACGGCCACCTGTGATTAGCATCAGGGTTTGACACACCATAAAGCCTTTTCACCCCACACGAGCCTCCGGCTAATCTCTTTCACACCTGACTCTTCCTGCTTTATGGTTTGTTTTACAAACAGGAGATGCCCGTGTTTATTGGGGCCTGTTGATATCTGATGTGGGATCTGAGCCTCGCTGGGTAAATAATTGTGGGCTGGCTTAACTGGAATGTGGGATGGTCATCATGACTCTGCCTTTTCGTTTGTAATGAATACATGTGAATGACCATATCATAAAACGAGGAATGTGTGCCTGAAGCATGATATTTTGTAGTTAAGGAGAAGCCCGTTTCTGTAAGTTTAAGCAGTCTCCTGAGAACATACATTGTGTTGTACTTCTCGGACACCTGTAATTGGTCTGCAGCCAATAAACAAGATCTTTGACTTCACCTATAAGACTCTGTGTTTCTGTGGGTCTGAAACAGGAAGAGCTCGAAGTCTTAGGGTGTGTTCCCCTGCACCGCTGGGTTCTAAACACCCAGTACTTCAATTACAGCCATGAATTGTTGATGGAAAACCTCAGTTTCACAACCACTGAAGCACAACCACCCCTAACAACATAATCAGAATGTGAAGCACTACCTCCAACAAAAAGTCATCTGTACTTCTAATTAGGTCTCAGCATCTGTCTCTTCACACTCTTTGCACCCTAGTCAGTCACATGCCATCTCATTTATAGATTTCAAGGAGATAGCCCAGTCTTCAATGCTGCAAATATCGAACCATCTCACATTAGCTTCAATTAATTACTCAAAAATATCTTCTTTGTTGACTTCAATCTTACTAGTGATAGACCTATGAAGATCACATTCCTACAAGCTCACCTTCACTGGCAGTTCCCCTTTTGCTTTCAGTCATGGTTATTCTCCCTGAGGAGATTTTTGACGTACTCCTGACTGACAAGAACAAGATCCACTCATGTGTTTATGCTTTTCAACTCTTCTTGAAGATCTTGTACGAAACTGCCATGAAACAAATTCCAAATTTCATTTTTTATCACTCATATCTGAGTGTCCAAAAGTACTTGAACCTAATTTCCAAAAGAATGGAGATAAATGTTGTGAGAAACTGGGTTGCTGGTTGACTGGGATATGAGCCCTAGTCAAGCAACAGCCACAATACATTGAATAGCTGAACCACAGAAAGTAACTAGATTAACCTGTGATTTATCATGGGTAGCTTGGCATGAAAAGCAGGCTCAATTTAGAGGCAATGTGTAAAGTGCTTATGTGGCACACAAACAGTAATAAAATAAAAACACAACACAAGAAAAATCCCACACTCTTTCAGGAAAATAGAGTAAATGTTAACAAATTATTTGAAACTAAAACGAAAAAAATCCAACCAGAAGAACCGTAGTTGTAAATGTTTTAATGTTTTTAGTAAAAACTAGTGCCTTAGAGATTAATACGAC
Organism: Triturus cristatus; assembly: GCF_964204655.1. NCBI lineage: Eukaryota > Metazoa > Chordata > Amphibia > Caudata > Salamandridae > Triturus > Triturus cristatus. The sequence goes on from NC_140588.1 coordinate 117,272,501, forward strand.
AACATATAGTCATGCAAGATCTGGTCAAAGTAAAAAAAGATGGCCGAGTTCAGATACAGAAAGTGGAATGGGTGGCTTGGCCTGGTCAGTGCTTAACTTCAGACTTCGAAGACATCTTGAGAAAAATGTTCTGTGAAGGTAAAGTTCAGCGGGGAAAGGCTACAGGGGGCAACCAAGGAGGGAGCATCATTGCGCGAGTCTTGGGTCAAAGCAGAGGCAAAGATTTCTACATTTAAACTTTTTGAAAGTTGAAAATCTCCAGTGGGATGGGTCAGGAGGCTGTAACCAAAGACAGTTCCATGGGCTCAGATACCCCTTTAGCAAGATACCACTGAACAGGATTTGGTGCTGCAGAGAAGAATGCAGCGTGAGAAGCCTTGAAGGCAATTTGACACCCCTCGGGTGGATAGGGGAGCAGAACAGATTTTGACCCAAAAAATTGCGAAGTCCTCAGTTTTGTATTTTGGCCATCTGAGCACCTGTACCATCACAACCAAGGGTCCAGGACTAGAGGGACACCAGTTGGGGGTTCAGGATTCACACAGGCTTGGTCCAGGTGCAGATTCAAGATGGTGAGAGCCATTTGTCTTGGTGTCTCTGAAAAGGTGGCCAGCAAACTAGCCATTGGAGTCACTCTGGTAGTCCTGGGTGCAGGTGAAGATGCAGAAACAAACAATAGGACTGGCCTCTGAGGTTTTAAAGTAGGCTCTAAGTTGCAAAGCAGGCTTCTAGGTACAGCATTTTCGTCCCCCCCTGCCCTGGCTCCAAGCTATCTGCAGGGACAATAAGGGGGTGATATGTCCTTTTTCTGAAAGCAAAACACAACCTATTCAGTTGCAGGTGGGGCTGTGCCCAGCTCCGCCCCCATCCTGTCAGGCACACCTATTCCCTCTATTGTGTGAGTGACTGGGAGGAATTCACAAAGTCTAACTGTCAGTTACACCTTGTCATGTGGCCTACGAAAGGCTGCAGGCACCATAGGGCTAAAGACAGTAAAATGCCAACTTTCTCAAAGTGGCGTTTTCAATTTTGTAATAAAATATCTGACTTTACAATGAAAGAGGAATTTTTATTACAATTTCATAGATACTAAACATGACTTGGCTACCTTGTCACAATTAAAAGTTATCCTTTATTAAATGTAATAAGCAGCCAGGTTGGGGGCGTGGAAGATGACGCTGAGTTCAGATGCCTCGCGATGAGGCTATGTTAACATCTGGGCCGTGTTACACTCAAAGTTAAGGATCTGGAGCCCCAAGTTTCTCTTTGGCTTCCCCTGGCACCCATAGAAATGGTGGGGGCTCTGGGAGAACAGCACTGAGGATGACCATGCAGAGTTCCTGGTGTGCAGCCTGGATGCGATATTGGTAGCAAGCAGTCTGCTTGCACTAGCCGTGGCTGCTTTGTCCAATGCCCACAGTGAACTCTGCTGCCTCGACAGTCATTGCCGCTGGTAGTCTCACTAGCGCAACCTGACCAAGAGACCACAGTGGATGAGATCTGTGTACCTCGCGCCCTGTCCTCGGAGGAAGCCCCGACTACCCATGCCTCCCCAGGCCCGGGGAAGCGAGCTACAGACTCTCATGAGGCTGGGTTCTCACAAGGCCTCAAACTCCTCCACAGCCTGGCTCCTGACCAGCAATTCACTGTCTGATGCACCCAGTCCCTCCCAATTGCAAGTATTCATCACCTTATACCATGCTGCCTGAGAAACTAGCTTGCTTCTTCTGCAAGGCCTGCTGTGGAGGTTTTTTTATAGTCTCACTGGGCCCCAACTCCTGGCATGGGGCCCAGTGAGATTGTGTGTGCTACCTGTACTGACATGGCACCAAGAACATGAGAATAGCTTCCATCATACTGTTCAGTACGCTTGGAACACGTTGATTGGCGCTGAAGAAATCTTGCCTTGCTGCCCTCTATTGCCCATCCGAAGTGCATAAGTTACATTTGTGGCCCTCCACTGCTTATTACTGGGACACTTTTGAACTGTGTAAATACCAAGCGTGTCTGCGTCTTTGTGTACAGGTGCTAATTAACACAGACACTTTGGTATTAAATTACTTTTAAAGTCCTGTGTAGCCTTTCAGCGTCAGGAGTGGTAGCAACCTTTTGTTGCTTGGGATATCTAGCTGCTCCTGCCTCTGCTGGGCAGCCATCACTGTGTCCCATCCTCTACCACCACCAAATTAACATAGAGTCTGCATGCTACCTGTTGCAACAACTAGTGCTGTACTGACTGCTGCCTCTGCCTGCGCCCGAGCCACACAAGACCCTGCAGCAAATGCTGCCCAAGCTCCGTAGGATTACCTGCGACTCCATGTTGGCAGGAGTCACTGCAAGGGGAGGCTGCTGGGTAAGGCAAGGAGGAGATGCAGCTTTGTGGTGTGGAGCCTGGGTGCAAGTGGTACTGCTGGGGAAGGTGAGGTTGAACAGGGGCTGAGGCTCTGGAGAGGAAGGGTGGCTGTCTGGAGGGTGAGATTGCATGAATCTGATTCAGATGATCTGATCAGCAGTTTGAAGAAAGGGTTACCCCCTGATGAGACTGGAGTAGGATGGATACTGGAAAGGGTGAAGTTAGCCAAGTGCCAAAACACTGGGAGATTGGCTCCTGTGAAAAGTGAGACTGCTCAATTGAGACAGTGTGGTCAAGAATCTGGAGAGAGGGGTTGGTGACAACAGTAACATTTACCGAGCAGAAATCACAAGGAGCTGAGTTAACAAGCCCATGTAAAGGAAGCCTTTTCCATTGCTGCACGCTGCCTGCGCACTGTGTGCAGCAGGCAATGACATGATGGTGCCAGTGCAGAGACTGAGTCCCCAGCAAGGGAACTGAACATGTTGTTTATAAACTAGTTTGAGTAATACACTCAGAGGAAGGTGAGCCAGGCACACCAATGCAGCAGCAAATTAAGGGTAAGGATTATGAGTTTATAAAGATTTCCCTTCAGCGGTGATGGAAGGTGAGTGTGAGGCAGCGTGCCCGGCACACACCAAGGCAGCAGCCAATTTAGGGAAAGGATTATGGGTTAATAAAGATTTCCCTTCAGCGGTGATGGAAGGTGAGTACGAGGCAGCGTGCCCGGCCCTGATTAAGGAGAGGAGAAGTCCTCATTAATCATGACTAGGGGTGGCTGAGCAATACTCCACCCACTCGCAGAACTCCATGGAATTTGTTATTTGGCAACTCCACAGAAATCTGTGGACTGAAAGTCCGCCCAGGCTTAGTGCTAATGCAGCATTGCTAAACAGACTGGTATCAGGTGCTGGTTACTCACCTGCTACTTTGAGATTGCCACTTGAGGGTTGTTTTGTGACGCCTGTTTCCCTGTGGATGCTGATTGTGACTCTGCTCCTAAACGACGTCCTTGGGACAGTGGAGCTGGAGTCACCTGGTGGCATGGGGTGCCCTAAGATCTCTAAGCCTCTGCCCTAGAAATCAATTCTGGCCAAGCTATCGGCCACCCCATCTTCGGTGGCCCTGATCCGTCTACTGGAGTGCACATTGGAGAAGCACACAAGCATGTTCGACGAGGCTCTACAGGCTATGCAGGACTCCAAAACTGCAATGTACACTCAACTGGGGGTGAGTCACATCGAAAATAGACTTATATGAGTGGACCATGCCAAACTTGCTGAGTGGGTGGACAAACTGAATCCAAGCTGACAATTATTGGGCCCATGGTGATGACCCTGCAGGACCAAATTAATATTCTACAGAAAGAGATGAGACCATGCAGCAGGGGCAGAAGATGCGGAGGATCACCCCAGGTGTAATAATATATGTGTTCTAGGGTTTCCAAGGGTGCAGAGAACCCAAACACAGAGCTGTTCCTGGAGGAATGACTAATGACAACGGAGCTAATGGCTAAGATCCCGGAACTCTTCTTCATCAACAGGGCGCAAGTGATGCTTGGTTGCCCCCTCCCCTGCAGTCGTCTCCATTACTCATCATAAAACGCCTTCTCAACTATCAAGACAGGGATTTGTTCTGGGCGAATGGCCCCTAGACTAACAAAGGTGCCACAATTACTACCTATTCAGACTATACCCCTGAAGTCCAGAGAAAGTGCAACACCTTCATAGTTGCTGAAGCACAGCTCTGTTCTTTGGGATTATCCTATGCTATACTCATCCCTGCCCACTTTCGAGTGGTGGACTCTGATTCTACCCATTTTTCTCCTCCCCAGAGGAGGCCAGGGGATGGTTGTGCTCCAAGGGCGTACATGCGCAGCTTCAAGAATCTAATGGTGACCTACAAGGTTGGTCTGATGGGAGGCCAAAGCCCAACCTGCACAAGACTCAATTCAGCCCATGGATGAGCAGGCAGCTCAGGAGAGGTCATTCGCAATTGCCAAGGACTCCACATGCGCCACCAACAGGTATCACGCTCTGGCCACAGACACTGATCTGGACTCGGAATTGGGAGTTCCTGGCTCCACCGCCTCTGGAGTAGGCTCCCTGATCACCCCACAGGGCTCTCCCCGTAGGGAGACACCAGGTCTTTGAGTACCTCTGCCTTATGGCTGTTCATGCTCACTGTGTGGGCTTCAGTGACTGGTACCTGTGGGAAAAGTTTTCATAATTAGTTTTTTTTCTCGGTATTGAAGACTTGGGGCTCGTTATGTAGATGTTCCCTACTGGGCCCAGGGGATCCCCCTCACGACACAGTAGTCGTACTGTTTCCTGGAGTTAATCCACCCCCTCAGAACACTTCCATAAGGACCTTCTATAATTGGTGGTACATATGACATTTACCTCCTGTATTTGGGGCATGATGGCACAATGCCCGCTAGCATCCAAAACTGTGCAAAGGGCCTTTTGTTGTGGTGCATTTAATCTGAGAATTATTGAAAATTTGAGGAGAATTCTATATGAAATTAAACCACAACCTAGACCCACACAATTTGAAGTGCTTATGCCAGAGAAAAGGAGAGCTATCAGGAATAAGTGAAAAAACACTCTGTGTACACATGCAGATGCAAGCTGGGATGCAGAGTAGAAAATGTGGAAAACTGATATGATAGAAGGATTGAAATTATACCCAGAAAGTGGAAAGAGAGACCAAAAAGAAGGATAAAACAAGAGAATCTGGACAGACAGAAGACAACAGTTATAGTGATACTAGTGACAGTCTTTTAGACATTTTAATGTCCTAAGGCCACCTCCTTAGAATGAGATTCAAATAGAAGGAGGTGGGAGTGAGGCTGCAGGTGGGTCGCAAGATTGCCTACTGCACCACTAATTAAGAGCCCTGGTTTGGATTCCTCCTATGCAGAAGGACCAGAGTGTGATGGCGACTATTAAAGTGAATCAAACATGATAGGAGGAAATGCAGGTAGTTGTATTCCTAGATTCTCCACTGCATGTACAGTTCCAAATGCACTTATATTTCTTGTTACCAAAGGACCAGCGTTTCTATATATAAACCTGGTTCTGGGGACATTGTGATTCAAAACTCAGCTCTTCCTGGTCAACAAAAAGCATCAGAAATGACCCCCATGAGTCAGAAGGTGGGAGAATTCATTCCCTTAAGTCTGATTGATGCAAGGTCTCCTTGTGGTGCAAGTGCATCAGACTGGATTTGAACCTTTAAGGTCATTCCTGGGTGTGCAAGATCTGGCTTTACTTATTTGGAAACCGCCTTTAAATATGCAAAGTAGCACACCTAAAATAAAGGAAGTACCTAAAGTCTCCCAGGTACATCCTTGTCTTAATGTCCAGGAACTGGAAGACTTTTTGAAAGTTCTTTATTCTACATCAAATGAGAGTGGGAGTGCAAAAGTGAGTCAGGGAACTCTTCAGTCCCCTTTGAAAATAAACGTAGTGGATGTGGGAAAACTGAAGTTGGAATTGGATGAAATGTTAAGTGGATGTCTTGCAGTGGAGATCATAGAAATGTATCAGCAGAGTGAACTTTTGTTCATGACTAAAGATGCTACTAGGAGTGCAAGACAAACACATGACACATTTTCTGAATTTACTCAGAAATATGGGGTATATTTAGAACAGACAAAGGCTTTACAGAAGAGCCACCAAATCGGTTTTAGCGATCAGGACATAGAACACATGAGAATACCAAGAATGAAGATGCAAATTCGAGAATTATTTCACAGTATCCTGAATTTGGAGTGAACTAGAGAAGTGGGAATGATCGAAAAGAAAGACTCCCTAGAGCATGATGGATGACTCATCTCCTACCCGAGGAGGAGACGGAAGCCACAAGCTTCCCTTTATGGGAGGTACCTAGTGGAGGTTATCTATATGAACATTGGAGTAGAAGTGATCTTATGTCATTTACAAATGGATTCCCCAAATTAAGAGAGAAGCCTATAGAGTGGCATAAGCAAGTTGAGTGGTTTGTGAACATTTCAAAGGTTTTGTGGACTGATTTTAATATTTTGTTTGACAATGTGATCCTAAGTGATTTGTGGATAATGTGCACAATAGCCATAGAGTGTCCCAAGAGAGAGCAGACAAGAGATCTTGCGACTAAGAGTCCTTCAGCTTTAGTGATGAGGAAGTATGATCAGGTGATGACATGGTTGAAGTCTTAGGTGCTACTCAAAGATATTGACTGGGTCAAGATTGATCGGATGACCCAGGAACCGAAAGAGATGATCAATGCATACTATGAGAGATTGTTACAGGCATTTACACAATATAGTGGAATGGAAACACTAAAGCTTAATGATATTGGATATTTTGTGTCAGGGTTGGTAACCCAATTGAGGTCTGAGATTAGCATGACGAGTCACCAGCACTTGATTTGTTTGCTGAATAAATTGGTTGACAAGATTTTGCAATATTCTAAATATTGCAGTGATGAGATTGAAAGGAGACAGAAGAAATTGAAGATAAAATTGATGGTAGTACAAATAAAAAATTGTCAGAGTGAATTTCAGAATCAACCATTTGTAGGGAGTGCCCCTCCGATGCAGGGAGTGTATCAGCATGGAGCTACAGCGATGCAGGGTAGAGGCAGATTTCACACACAAGGTAAAGGTCAGGGTGTTATCTATATCAAAAAAAGAAGAAGGGGGACCTAGGAGCTAATAATGGTCCAGTGTCCATGCTCCTAATGCTTACATTTAAACAACAAGAGGACACTGTTCCTATAGCAGGGTGCAAAAAGTCACGTATGCATGAGGGTGCAAGAGTCACCCATATACTCAAAGAAAAAACAGAAAAAGATAAAAAGAATCCTAGGTATAGAGGACCCATAGGTAAGGGGGAAAAGACCATTCTTTGTCCTTTAATGCCCTCACACACTCCAAGGGATGTCATGCTTCATCATCTGGCAGTTGCTCCTCGTAGGGCCGGCGCTGCAATTCCCTATGGGTCCCCCGAAGGGTCACTTTCTCGGAGATCTTTTCAGGACTGCCGGATGGTGCATGAGGGTGTGTAGAGGGAGGGTCTACTGAGGGTAAGGAAAGTGCATGCAAAGTGATACAAAATTTTAAAAAATAAAGGGTAAACCTGCAGCGTAGTTATAAGCAATTAACCCTTTGCAGTGAAAAAACCCAAAGGTCAGGATTAGGGTGTACCTATTGATCCGAGTACCGGAATTGATGTAGCTACATTGAAGAAGTCTAATCCATGTCAGTACTGTACTAGGTTGAGGCATTGGAAGTAAGAATGTCGTCTTAATCCTTCGAATCAGGGTCGAAAACCAAGGTTTGTAACACCTCAGAACAGTAATTTCATGCAGCAACAGATTGATCTTAGAAATTTAATGTGCCTCAAGCCCAAGTGATGCAGGTTCCCTAACCCCCAATGCCACAACAAGCAGCTAACGTACCCGTATGATTGAGTGCTTGGCGCAGTCTTGGAGGTAGACGAGAGTGGGCCATTTATAGATGCTGAGGTAAATGGCTATGACGTATCATTTTTGGTTGATATTGGTGCTAACCGTACTACTGTGAATGCAGTGGAAGTTCCAGATCTATCCCTCTCTGGAATCACTACCCAATTTTTGGAGTCGCTAATCAACAAATGAAAAACCCAATTACTGAGGCGTGTCTGTAAAGATAGGAAGTTTGAGGATTTTGAGGATAAACATCACTTTGTGGTCTGTGATTCAAGTTCTGTGAGTTTGTTAGGACGAGATTTGCTCTGCAAGTTGAACTGCACTGTATTCTGTACCCTGAAAGAAATAGAATTACAAACACGATGAGGATATTGCTTTTAAGTTGGCAAATCAGAATCTAATTATTGGAATGTACTCGAAGATGACTACAGAAGATTTGCCTTTAGATCTCGGAGATTCAGTGAGATAAGAAGTTTGGGATTATTCAGGAAAGGACAATTAACTCATTAAAAGAGTTGTGCCTGTCCGTATACAAATAAAACTGAAAGTAGAATATCCCAGAATACTGCAATATAATTTGACTCCTGAAATGATTGCTGGAATAACTCAGATGATTGAGACAATGATTGAGACAATGATTCAACAAGGTATACTGAAAGAAATCAAGGGGAGTCTATATAACTGACCCATTATGGGCCGGCGGAAGCCTAGGGGTAAGTACTGCATAGTGCAAGATCTTCGCAAAATCAATAATATTGTGACCTCTCATTGTCCTGAGGTACCAATTCCTGCTGTAATATTGTTCAAAATTCCATGCGAGGCTGAGAGGTTTACTGTAATTGATTTGTGCCAGACATCCTTCTCCAAACCCTTGCATGAGGACATCAGTCCCTCTTTGCATTTAGGCTCAGGAACTGTGTTTTGGCAGAGTCCCACAAGGGTATACCGAGAGCCCCTCCATCTCTAATCAGATCCTTAAGAAGAATTTGGAGTCTTTGGTTATGCCCTGTAACACTGTCCTCGTCTGGTCTGGTATATTGAAGACCTGCTGGTTGCGTCAAATATTTGGGAATGATGCAAAACTGACACTATTGCATTACAAAAACACTTGACTGAGAATGTCCCGGAATAAATTGCAGTACTGTTGAAATAAGTCCTATATCTTGGTCGTCATATTGAGAAAGGTGTGAGATAGATGTCACAAGAAGACAGTTCAGCGATCATGCAAGTGAATCCATCAACAACACAGAAAATTCAGGGTGATTTTGGAAATGATGGGCTACTGTCATCAGTGGATACTCAACTTTTCCCCAGTGTTCAAGCCTTTAGAAATTACGAACAGCCGCCTACCCAGAAAGAGCAAATCATATTGGTGTTTGATATCTTATCCCTAGAGAGGTGTTCAGTTTTAAATCCTTTCACTTTGCTACCCCTTCCTGAGAATGACAATGATGATGTTGAAGTGGAGCATGGCTGTCACGATGTTACTGAACTGTGGACCAAGCCGAGCCAAGCTATATAAGATGAACCACTATCTTAATCTGAAACATACTGTTTGTGGATTGCTCATGTTTACAAGATCATGTAGGAAATGTGAGAGCTGTTTATGCAGTCTGTAATGTTTCAGGAGTAGTGGAAGATGCTTTGCTTCAAGCAGTAGTCTCCGCACAAGTGGCTGAGTTGATTGCTCCTACCCAAGCATGCTATGTTTCAGATTGATTACCGGTGACTATATTTACAGAAAGTCAGTACGTCTTTAGTGTGGTGCACAATTTCACACAGTTATGAACCCAGAGGGGATTTATGAGATCATCAGGATCCCCTATTCATGATGGTGAGCAGGTGAAAAAACTGTTAGAGGCTTTGCAATTGCCTGCGCAAATTGCGGTCGTGAAATGTTCTGCACATTGCAAGGCATATGATTATGTGACAGTCGAAAATAGACATGCTGGTGATGACGCAAGATACTGTGCTTACAATGCTTGTACATTTAATGGTGAGTATGTAAATGAAGGAACAGGAGAGACCAATTACAACCTTTTGCTCACAGGAGCTGATACTTGGGAGGAAGTTAAGCAGTTACAGGAAGAGGTCTCAGAAGCATAACAGCAGAGTTGGGTGAATCCAGATTGTGTTAGAAGAGATGGGGAAGAAATATGGGTTTCAGGAGATGTCTGACCTGTACTCCAAATAGTTTGTAGGTGCTAATGGCTAGACATTACCATGGTCTGACTCATGTAGGGAGGGATGCGATGGTCAGATTGTTTCACCAAACATGGTTTAATCCGAAGTTTAGGTTGATGGCGAAAGCGTTATGTCACAGATATGTAGTGTAAAGAATCGCAGTGACATTGAGCCACATAGGGAGGTCAGGTGGTCCCTTCGACAGGATGCAGATGGACTTTATTGAGATGCCCGTGTTCAACGGGCTGAGATATGTGTTGGTTGCTGTGTGCATCTTTTCACAATGGGTTGAGGCAAATCCCATAAGAAGAAATGATAGTCTCACAGTAGCAAAGTTGTTGGGGAAGTTGATACCAAGGTTCAGCTTCCCGACTTCTTTAAGGAATCTGACTGAGGCATGTACTTCAATAACAAAATGCTGAGAAAGTTGTGTGCTGCCTTACAGGTTGAACAGAGACTGTATTGTAGTTACAGGTCTGGTGGAGCAAGTGAATGGGACACTGAAAAACACATGGCAAAATATGTGCTTCTAAGTCTTTGAAGTGGTCGGATGCTTTGCCATTGGTGTTGATGAGTCTGTACTGAACACCTGATCATAGCACAGCACTGTCTCCCTTATGAGATAATTATTGGAAGGGCAATGAGATTGTCTGCTGTATCTGCAAATGCTCTAGTAAACATTACTGGGGAACCAAACTAGATTACTGCCAAGGGCTGGCTGATGTGGTTTGTTGTGTGCCTCATCAGGTTGAAGCTGCTACAGCCCGCTGCACCAGAAGCAGTACCATGACCTAAGTGCCAGAGACTGGGTGGTGGTGAAGAAACACATATGGAAGTCGTGCTTGTGGGCGAAGGCAATACCAAGTCATACTTGTGACTGCAACTGCTGTGAAGAGCAGAGGTGTATCCCCTTGTTGAAATAACAGCACCTCTTCCGGAACAACCAGTAGTCATTGAGAGATCGTGGGAGCAGGTTAGTTAAGCTATAGGAGAATGGTCAGATACTGAAATAGCACTTGATCGGCCTGAGAAGGGTTCTGTAGAATGGAATGATGAGACTGGTGAAGGAGAGGCTAGTCCGGTGGTCATAACAGAGATAGATTCAGACCCTGATGAATGGCCTAGTGCTACAGAACAGTGAAGGGCAGTAGAAGAACGTTGACTGAGAAGATCAGAAAGGGGGGACTTGGTCCCACAAGGAGAACAAAATCTCTCAGATATCCCAGGGGATATAGAGGTTTCTGAGTGAAGGAGAAAAGGCAACACACAAGAGGTTGAAGCAAGCAAGAGTTCCCTGCCAGAGGGACTTATCCCCTTAATGGACATACTTTCTTGCAAATGGCAGGGAGAATGATTTTTGGGAATTTGGGGATCACTGTGAAAGTTCAATTGAAACCCCCGGAACTTCTTCTCTAGTTTGATTTTACCTTTGAACTTCCATTTTTAACAAGACTGTGTGCAGTGAGACATCTTATCTTAGATGTGGCTGAACATCCCTTTTTGGATGCAAATTAGTTTCTTGTGCTAGTCGATGAACTGAAGCATTTCTTATTGGGACTAATAGTGAATGAGTTGGAACCATTTCTATCAAAGGCATTTCATTGTTTTTGTAGGGAAAAAGAAGGTTCATAAAGACTTAGTACAAAATTTCATTGAACAATCATTCGAACTTGGTTTTGCTGTCTGCACAGGCGCAAATTGACAAGGAATTCAGACAAGCTGCTACATTACACCCAAGGTTCAGATTCCAATGAAGTAATGGAAGCCAATCCTAATACTAGGAGGTGTAGATACATCATAGTAGGCATTTAATTATTGCTTTCGTTGTAGTATTAGTTAAGGTGTGTATAGGATTATGTTGAACTACAGATAGCTCAGTGGTAAGTCTCCTGTTGCATCTACCACGTCATATTCTTGTGATTGTAACATGCAGTTGTAGGGGAGTTAGGAAATTACATTCAGATGAATACCTTATACCTCAAATTATTATTTTAGACTGCTTTATAAGTATGTAGATATGATGAATGCTAGGAGTTGTTATGTTTGCAGTCAGTTACCAGCTTCAGCCTCAGAGGGAACTACTTATCACCATCTCCCTCTGTCGTATGGTATTTCTTGCAGTCTCCTTTTAAGTATATTTCATGGAGAAGGAAACTTTCAATATTATTTTTGAATTATGATGTAGTGCTCCTACAAGTTCATTTTATCAAACATTTAAATAAGAATCCTTATTTTAAAGTTACAGAGATCGCAGGCAAATATTTTTTATCCCCTAAATTATTAAATAAGGCATGTGCAAACAAACACATTTTGACTTGTTTGATGTCAGATGCCGAAAATACATTTTTGGGTTTGGTGGAGGATAGATGGAGAGATCTAAAATCTCAAACTGAAACTAATAAGGATCTCAAAAATCACAAGTGGAGTACTGAAGAAATTGAACATCAGGAAAAGAAAATGTTGCGCTTTAGTTTTAGATTGTAAAGACAAGGAAGAGTTGTGTGTACATGTTGATCAGAGTTATGTAGTTCCGTTGCTTTTAGGGGAGAGTCAACGTGAACATACTTTTTGAAGCGAGAGGGGAAAAATCTTGTTTTCCAGGAGGGTAAGGACTCCGGTTATTCCTGGAGTCTATTTTATTTATGGACAAAATGCATGTTTCAAATTGCCACATGGATGGCGTGGTACCTGTTATCTTTGCATAGGTTTCCGAAGATTTATCATTTGGAAAACTTCAATGATCATGTATGGGAAGAAAAATCCAGATTAAAGCAAGGTGTTGATGCACGAAAGTAGTAGGAGACTTTTTTCAGCTATCATCCCATCCATAGGGGTGAGTCTCAGAGATCTCAAATTCAGGAAGCAGTCTACAATAGTAGACAATTTAGCTACTTGTACCCCAAATTCCTTATTACTTGTGAATTCTGAGTTGATTGTAAAAAGGTCTATGATCTTGCAGAACTGACTTGTGTTAGACGTTTATCTCGCAAACAGGACGGAGTCTGTCAGATGTTGAAAGTTCAGCAATATTATTCTTATACCCCAGACAAAAGTAAGGACCTGGAAAATATATTAAGAATATATCTGGGTTGACAAAGGATCTGAAAGAGTTGGAAGTGACAAGTGCTTGGGAAACTATTGGAAAAGGTTAAAGAATTCTCCAAGCACTCAAAAAGTCAAAATGAGTATAGTTATAAGTTGAAATGTCCAATGTCTTTTATTCAGACATCCAGCTTTCTTTTCACTTTGCCTTTATCAGTAATGTTCCCTGTCATACATATTACTCCTTGCCATCAATACAGCTCCTTGCCTACACGTGTTTCGTTTGTTTATATAAAACACAACTTCATCAGTGCTGAAAAATAAAGCAATGGCATCATAAGGAATGTGGGGAGTCATGGGATCTAGGATTAAGCCCATCTCCAAAGTATTTCACCTGAATCGTGCCATGCACATTATTTACGTGTTTGATGATCATTATCTATTATCTATTGATAACTCAAATCCAAAGGAAGGATGAGTATCAATAAAAGAGGTAAAAGAAAAGAGAAGAGAACCTGTGCATTTAAGTCACCCTAATATGTAATAAATCATCGCTGTAACCATTACTTCCCAAGGGCATCCCCTAATTACGTAAAGTCATGCAATCCTAATACTTGTCGGCCCTAAATGGGAAACCAGGAAGAAAAGCCAAGAGCTCAACAATTCAGTGATCTCTATCGTCCTTGTCAATTTGAGGAATTGTAATCTCTTACGGAGCATCAGAGTATCAGTTATTAGAATTAATTATTATCCTTCTGACATATGAGTGTTGTCTGTTATCTTATTTCAAATCATGCCTCACTTACCAAAATAACATGTATCTGAGCATAATAGGTGTTATAAGAATTAATCAGCGATTCCGGGAATCTGTAATAAAATAAAATAACTTTGGGTCACTAGGATGTGATCCCGTAGCATCCATTAACATCTAATTTGTCTTGACAGGGCAAAATCACTACCATCGGTATTTTGCAAATGGCAGTCAGCATATTTTAAAGCCATCTATATTTACATATTCCCATCGCACGCATTGATACTAACTATTGGAAATGGGTTTGCTTTGATAGGCAGATGTTTTGGAAGCATGGTAAGTGGATGTTTGGATGCCATTTTCAAACCCCTTTGATAATCACTCTTTGTGTGATATTCCTACATCTGATCTTTAAGGGATATCAGCATGCACAATTGAGACAGGGAGTGAAGAGAAGGAGAGCAGCTGTCGAGTTGGAAAAAGGCCAGAGCAGATAATATAATGATATGATGCGCCAGGAGGAGTCCAGACAAAACACCCGTAAGACCACTAGGTTTTGATTGGTCTAGTCTGATATTGATCTGATTGCAATCTATGATGGCTTGATCACCATCAGAGGGAGGGATTGAAGTAGCATAATTTTGGCTCCATCCCTTTATGTTTGGCTACATTACATATAGATTTATATTTGGCCTTATGCACTTGTGTGATGCAATAAAACTAATGAGATATGGTTAACCAAAGATAGAGAAACTGCATCTATTGTGTGTTATGACATACATGTGTGTGCATATTATTGTTTTCCTTTTCAGAAACATCTGAATTGCTGAAATTTATTTTCTATGGGCTTAGATTGTAAGGTGGTGCACTAAAAGGCATTCAATGCAGTTCATTCGCCAGTGATTAGTTAGAATTAATCATATGTATGTGTAATGACTTCTTTATAAATTGTGACCAGGTGTTGTTTTTGGCTGATGAAAATGTATTGGTATATTGTACCACATATAAAAGTACAGTATAATATAGTTGATTCTTTTATTAAAGATTGTATTTATTGCATTATATGTTGGTTGCAGAATATGCAGTTAAAGAGAACTGTAACGTCAGAGGGATTGTGGGCCTTAAGCTTGTAGTTGAGACATTTAACACTAACATAAAAGTTGTTTCTCTGCATACTTCTCTCTTCTGCAGGTGCCGATCGAAGGCATTAGTTTGTTAGTGGAAAGCACATTGTACTTCAGAGATAGTGAGGTGAGGAATAACTGGCAAGGTCGAATGATTTTAATGAAGAACAAAGGGAGTGTTACCAGTTGGTGCTATCGGAAGAAGGGAGTAATCCAAGTACGTCTTGGAAGCGGAGACTGGCATATGGGAGTAGTGTTCAAGGCGCTAAGTTCTTTCTTGGGAACTGGAAAGGTACTGTGGCATGTATGAGGTCATATTTCTTGAATGTGTTTTGTGCATTTTAATTAGTGAACCCCCCCTTGGAGTTAGCACCTCTCCTTTAAACTTGGAGTGGTGCAGACCTCTCTGAACATCTTTGATTGTGTGGCTTCATGCTATAAATGACTCTTTACTTATAGAACTTCTACAGAGGTTCGATCCTGACACCTTTCTAGCTTCTTTGATGCAATAGGGTGTCCCCTATCTGTAGGTTAGTGTAGGGTTTAGTAGAAGCTGCAAAACTTTTCCATGTATGAGGAGGCTTGAAACCATTCGTCTAGTCATCCAATCCTTTTCCTTATTTCCTGTACTGCTGCTACTGAGATCCTTATATGTTATTTGCTGTAGAAGACATATATTGTAAGGGGCATTTTGATTTCCCTTTAGTTATTCTATACTTTTATACTATGTTTTCGAAACTGATGTATATCAGTATGGCTTTGGGTTTGTAATAAACCTTTTAACTTCATTTTACTGATTCAGACTTTTATTGTGTGGTCCTCATGATCACACTTTACTTAAAGATCTAAATTGTTTTTAACCATTTTTCCCGTCAGGCTACTAAAAAGGTCTATTGACTAGAATCAAATTAGAAGGGCCAGCACAACAGTGTTCTTATTTCTATGATTATTATTTTTCTTGTCACTTAGAAACTGAGTTCATGGATGTACTTTCTACTGACTACTACATACTGAATGACTTTAACTTGAGAATGCCAATAAAGAGATTAAAAAATAAATAAAAAATAAGGCAACAGGTTGTTGTCCTACGGGACAGGTAGGACTCACAGTAGTCAAAAACAAATTTAGGAGTTGTTCACTTCCAGGACATGACATTTTTTAAAGCAAACGTCCAATCTTTTAATTACAATGCACCCAGCCGTATGGTCTACCTAGGACCTACATTAGGGGTGACGTATATATAAAATAAAAGTGGAGTTTAAGGCTTGGCAAGGGGGTTTTATTGCCAGTTGAAACGGCCAACCTGGAACATGTTTTAAGGTGCTTTTTAAATGGGTTGCACAATAAGTGCTGCAAGCCCACTAGTAGCATTTATTTTACAGGCACTGAGGATATGGTATAATACACTACAAGGGACTTATAAGGTAATTAAATATGCCAATCTGGTGTAAGCCAATTAAACCATGTCTAGAGGGGAGAGTAGAAGCAAAATGCCAAGTCCCAAGGCCGGCAAAAATGATTTCAGCAAAAAGTGGAGGTTAAAAGGCAAAACTTTTTGAGTGACCCTGCAGAGAGCGACACATCTAACAAATGTGATTACCAACAAGTAAGATAAGCAATGACATTTGACAGATTAGAAAGTTTGGAATGCAGTAAACTGCATAGGATTTGGTTTTGCCAATGTCCACAACATCAAGATTCATAATGCTATAGGGCTCTGACACCCTAGTTCCAGCTCTTTCTTTTGCGCAAAACCAAGGCATACTTTTGGAAGCCCAGCATTAAAATCGTTGTTAAAGTAATCACCATATGTACCTTGACAGCTGTAAATCCCTGCTCTTTGTATCTCAGATTCCCAAATTACGCTGTTATAGTGCTTCCTCCCAACCACCACATGAATCATTAGGGGCTTATAAAGTACACCTTGACTTGACCCATGCTACATGAAATTCACTGACTCGTACCACAGAACTGTATCACTTTCAAGACTGACTGTGCCGGAATTAAAGTTATAGAATCCAACACAGTATCATTCCTAACCGATAATGATAAGATTGTCTATTGTCAGTATAACACATATAACCATGACACCAGCAGGTTTAAATAAAAAAGTGCATGATGCGAAAGCAAAGGAAGCCAGGCCATCTCTTGCTATGCACCAAGCATTTAAAATACCATCTCGACAAAATCCCAAAAAACACCATCACACTGCCTCTTAACGATGGAGCTGAAAAATACACTGGAAATAACTCCTCATCAGTATGGAACTTCTCCCTCAGCCTCCACACTCAGATGCCTCCTGAAGAGACCCTTGATATATGAGCAAGTTTTAGCTTCCTTCTCTTATTGTCTCTTATGAAGTATGTTACTGTTTTCCAGCTAAGTTCAGACTTTTAAAGCATCTCTACCAAAATACAGATATTAAACCAATTATAGTAATTTTATGAACAAATGTACTTACCAGTATTCCTTTTGTTTTTTAGTGAATATGCAATAATGACACATTTTAGGCCTAGCTAAGGGGATACACCAAGGAAGTCTAATGTAGACTGCCGGAGGATCTTCTTTGGGGTTTCCGCTTTAGAAAAAGATTAACCATCAGCTATATGAAACAGTCAAAGGTACACATTATTTCTTACTGTCAAAAAGATCTTTGAAGAAAATGAGAAGCATGTCATTGACATGCTGGCCTAGCATTATTCTAAAAAATGCGTGGTGAAATATTCTTTAATTGGCATCTCAAGCTAAAAATGCCTTCTCAAGACAGCAATATGTATTCTATTTTTGCAAACCTCTCTTAGAAAACAAAGGAAAACTTCCTGCTAAAAAAAAAAAACAAAGCACTTAAAGGCTTGTCAAAACTTAGAAGGAATCAAACCATAATCATAGTTTTGTCAGAGAAAGTATTGCATACCATTCTCTCTGAATAAAACAGTCTTTCATTATAAATGAAACACTAGATTAGACATGGAACTGCAGTTGACATACAGTTACTTCCTGGACTTCTAGGACATCTGTATCTTGCTGACTATCGTCCATTACCTTGCCTGACATCATCTTGCCCTTGCTCAATAAATGAACTATTTGAGGGACTCACCTCCATGTATTGTAATTTATGGAAGGGAAAGTGTGAAAGGCTATTTTGTGGAACTATCGCACTGCAGAGTATGGCGAAGTGCAATGGGAGGGGTGCTAAATATTCTTGTAGAGGCAGACAGCGATCTGTGTCTATGTGGTCTGCCTCTGGCTTCAGTGGTCCCGTGAGCAGTGGCGGCCGCTAAAGAAAATTAGTAGAGGAGTAAATAATTTTTTTTTAAAAAGCTCACTCACCTAAGTATGGCCTCCGCCTCTCTTCTGTCCTACTCTGTTCCTGGCTTGCTGCAGCACACAGGCTCCCAGACTTGCCTAAGACAATCACACTGCTGTCACCAGCATGACAGCAGTGTCATGATTGGTCTGAGCGACCTGATTCAGCACTTGGACAAGGAGTGGGAGCCTGTGCCGGGTGGAGAAATGCTAACTGTGCATGTCTGTTTGGCCGGCCCAAGACAGTGGGCCAAACCATCATGCGCAGTTAAGTGCACCAACCACTCATCCCTCTGCTTGTCACACAGCCCGACCCAAGGGCATCTTCTTTCTAAGTGTCATGGACTCTAGCAGAAAGCTTGCAACCCCGAAGCACACCACAGAGGAGGGTAACATTTGTAGAAAAATTAGTGCAGGTCTAACTTGAGTAAAGTTGTTCTCTCTCAATAGTGGCAGTGTAAATTTCTTACGAAGGGGGGCATAAAACTCAAAGAAAAGTATAAAATGCAAGGTATCCTGTTCTGAGAAGCTGCCGCAGGTCATGACTTTAGCGTGCCTGGCATGGAATAACCCTTGGGAAAAGCTAAAATCTAGGGCACCTGATTCAGCCGAAATCTTGTTAAGGCAAAGCAGTGTTATGCATTGGTAACTAATGACAGGTAGGGCTGTAGCTGTGTGGACAGACTTATAATAGCATACCTTCTCACTTAGGCCTTAGCTAATTCCAAGCCCTCCCTGATTGCCTGCTGCCTGGCTACGTATTTCATTTTGACATCCCTGATGGCTGCCAGTCCCGGCGGTCTAGGTTTACTATACAAGTCTGGGCAGCCCAAATCCCTCATTTGCTCTTTAATATATTTCATCCACGGGGTACCAGTTGCCCCGTCAAAAGAAATGCAGTTTGCTAGTACCGTTTGGTTCAGGATGGTAGAGGAACGCGACCAAATCCTTAAACAGCGTACCAGTATTGTGACAGCGATGTAATCAGAGATGTACCCCACGCCAAGCTCTTCATGCAAAATGAAGGCTGGGGTACATAAGGGGACAGCAATGAGGCAGCGCATAGGCGTATTCTCAACCCCCTGGAAATCCCTCATGTCCTTATTACCCCAAACATCGCACCCGTATGTCGCCATGGGTATGTACTTTTCTTTATAAACCTTGAGTAGGGCAGGTATAGGTTTAGATCCCAACCTTTTGGCAACCTCCCATACAGATCCAACTGCTTTTGCCAATGTATTCTTTTTCAGTTGCCTTTGTGCAGACCAGGTTCCGTGATCATGAAACAATACCCCACAAGTAGGAAAAGGTAGACACTTTCAACAGTTGAGCCCCCTTACAGAAAAACGTAGTCCTGGTGGCCACTTTACTGCCTATTGTCATTGTATTAGATTCAGAAAAGTTGGTCGCCAGGTCGAGTGACTCAATAAAATCAATAAAAGCATTTAAAAGGTTTTGGAGGCCTATGGCCTAAGCACTACTGTGTCATCAGCATACAGTAGAGCAGGATGCAATTTGGCCCCTGCTCTTGGAATGTCCTTAGCGCTTGCTGTGAGGATGACACCAAGTTTATTTATGTAAAGCGTAAACAGTAAAGGGGCCAAAATGCACCTCTGATGTACCCGTCGCTTAACCTTCCAGGAGTCAGTCAGACTGCCATCCTCGTTGAACCTAACTGCCGCTGTGATGTTGTTATGAGCATTAATGTGAAAAGGATACTAAACTCGGCTCCATATCCAGCTCTTCCAAGATCTGTTATAATTTTGACCGATTTACTCGATCAAAGGCTGATGTTAGATCCATAAATCCCATGTGCAGCGTGCCCCTCTTTGCAATAGTGTACTTTCCAATCACCATGTTCAAATTAAAGCATTGGTCAAGTGTTCCCCTCTCTTGCCTAAAAGAGTACTGTAGATCACTAATAACATTAAAATTCTCAAGCCACGAGGATAAATGATTCAAGATCACCTTACCCATGATTTTAGCAGCAGAATCCAAGAGTGAAATGGGTCTATAGCAGGAAGGATTATCTCTTGCGCCCTTTTTAAAAATTTGAATAATGATAGCCTTCGCCCATGATGAAGGAAAGCCACAGGTGCTGGCCGTATTAAAAACCTGTGCTAATACTGTTGCCCAAACCTGGGGATTTGCCTTATACAAGTCAGCTAGTACACTGTTCGGGCCAGGAGTCTTTCCCCCAGCTGTAGCAAGGATAGCAGCAGGAACCTCAGTGGCTTTAAAATGAAGTGATTCCAGGGGTAAACTGGGGTCTCCCTGTGCTTCCATCCTCTCTAGCTCACCATCACTATATATGCCCCCAAAAGCTCTACCCACCGTTCTGGAGGTACGATGCAGTCCGTGGTTGCATTTCCAGTCTCAGAAAAAAGCGGTCTGTTAACCACTGCCCAGAACCTATTGCTGTCAGAGTGTGTGTTAGCTTCACCAAGATCCTCCCATGCCTTTTCCCTGCTGGCTTTCTTCCTCTCATGTATGGTCTTTATATAAACCCTCTGGCATACCTAATCTTGCTCTCATTTCTTGGTGTTTGTTTGAGAGTCAACATTAACTTTCTATGGGCAGCCGAACAGGTGCCATCAAACCACCTCTTTGCTTTATGTCCATCTTACCTCCCCCATACAGTTAAATTAGAGGCTATCTGGCTAGTCAAGGATCAAAAAGCATCTAGTACCACTCTATCCTGCATGTTAACATCCATCCATACGGAAACTTCAGCTGCACACTCCGTGTACAGATTGCCTAAAAATCTATCAGGTACAACCTTCGTCCACTTCAATCTGCATGACTGATCCTTGGTGCTAAGACCAGAGTTGGAGATGCCCCTAGTCTCTACTTTATAAAAAGCAAATGAGTATAGTAAATCAAGTATGAGGGGATTATGGTCGCTGAAGTTACTCCATACTGGAGCATCCCCTGCCAATAAAGGTAGGAATGGGGGTAATCACCTCTGTTTGTTCTAGGCAATACAAAATGTTAGCTGAAAGAAGCCCTTCTAAGAGTCTACCTGACATAATGTGTGTTTAAATGTATACAATTCCCATAAATCATAGTTCGGTTGCAATTAAGGTTACACAAATGTGTGTTAAAATCACCCAGAATTAGAATGTCAAAGTAGATAGATTTATTTTCCCTATAGATGTCAATGAAACCCTCCAGGCTGTCTAGATGTTCAATTGCTGAGGATCTGATGAAGGAATTATAAAAATGTACTACTAATAGCGGGTGGTGATTCTTAAAGACCAACTCTATAGCCAAGATAATGTGGGGACTGATGCTCTATGCGGTTCATTTGCCAACATAGGTCTAAAGAGACCAATAAGAGGAGTCCTCCCCTGGCTCATCCTGATGTAGAAGGAATGGATATTTGATAAAAGAGGTAAACCCATCCAAATAGAATCCTTTACCAGTATCCCATGTCTCTTGTAAGGCAATCAATTGACATTTCTAAAGAGTCCTCCGCCAGAAAACATTGTCTCCCTTGTTCCCTAAACCCTGAATATTCCATGAAATTACCTTCAGGCAAGTGGAATCTGCCATGGTAGCTGTTATACTAGGGGGAAAAAAAGGGTTCTGCTTGGTGAGGGATCCTTACCAACCCCAATTGGGACAGGCCTCAAAGGTAGAACACTAGTGGTAGCTGAGCAAATGGCTGGGCTAAGTTGAGGAGCAGAATCTGGACTTCCAGCTAAAGAATTGCTGTCAATAAACAGATCATGTGTTCTTGGTTTTTGCTGTTAAGGGGTTCATACCTATTGGATAAAGGCAGGGCCAGACCATAGTTAATGGATTTACTTAGCTTTAACATATTTGATGCCTGAAGCCAGGGGCTTTTAGAATAAGGAGGATTAACTGGGGGATAGAAATACTGAAGGGGTGCTATCCTAAATAAAGTTTTAGAGCTGGCCCTGAGCTCACAATCTGACAAACTTTAACCTGAGTAGAATGTCTCATGTTTACTATCACACAGTCCCCCTCTATGTTTTTCCCCACCCTGTAGCCCACCCAGCCTATTCATCTGGCCATGATAATTCCCGGGGCGATCCGATGGCCATTAACAATATTCATTTCACACCAATGT
Source organism: Triturus cristatus (assembly GCF_964204655.1). Lineage (NCBI taxonomy): Eukaryota > Metazoa > Chordata > Amphibia > Caudata > Salamandridae > Triturus > Triturus cristatus. The sequence goes on from NC_140588.1 coordinate 117,294,811, forward strand.
GTGACCTTATGTATCAGGTCCAATGTTGATTCCTTACTCCCCTGAGTAATTGAAGGGACACCCACCAGGACTATGGCCAAAGATGCTGCTTCCGGAGGCAAATCAATGGTCTCAGCACTGCTTAGTGGGGATTTTAAGGATTTATTTGTGTCGGCACTCCCCCTGTTATTAAGGTCCCTCGAGGTTGAACTACCTGTGCAATGTCTCCCACTTGTGTCACGTATAGAGGGTTACCAGTTGGGTTGCAGGTCGCACTTACCAACCTAGGACCCGATTCACAGAATTAACTTAAGACAAAATCCTAAACTTACTACTTTTGGTATTCACAGAATGGATTTTTGACTACTAACTTTACGTCCGCACTCGGGCCGGAGATTCCGGCCTGGAGGCGGAGATTCCGGCCCGGAGGTGGGACTTCCGGCCCGGAGGTGGGGATTCTGGCCCGGAGGTGGAGATTTCGGCCATGGCTAAATATTCACCACCGGCCGGAATCCCCACCTCCAGGCTGGAATCCCCACCTCCGGGCCAGAATCCCCACCTCCGGGCCAGAATCCCCACCTCTGGGCCGGAAGTCCCACCTCCGGGCTGGAATCTCCGCCTCCTGGCTGGAATCTCCGGCCCGAGTGCGAACGTAAAGTTAGTAGTCGTAAATCCATTCTGTGAATAGCAAAAGTAGTAAGTGCATTTTGTGAACACCAAAAGTAGTAAGTTTAGGATTTTGTCTTAAGTTAGTTCTGTGAATCGGGCCCCTAGCCCCTCTGGTAGTCTTTTGATTCTGATTCCCATTCTTTTGAGTATTGCAGAGGTCTTGTGGATCAGAATAGAACTGAGTAGGGCAGCAGGGTACTACTAACTGTCCCTCCATGTCTACGTCTCATGGCCCTGTTTCTGTTGCCTGCGGATTAGAGGATCCAGCAAGATCAGTATGCCCGCCACCCCTATATTTCCTTACAGCCAGTTGGTGTGGATTTATCGGGTAAACAGCATCGAGTCTTGCATCCAAACCCTCAATTTTTTTCTAAATCGGGGCTAAGAAATTATCAAATATACATTCCAGTCTTGGCAAGAGTAAGTCAATAAAATGTTCTACATCAAGGTTGGCTGGTGTGAAAGTCCTTTTTGGTGAGGGATCGCGGGGGGCTTTTTTACAGTCTAATTTCTTTCTTTAGTAGGAGGACTCGGTAAATCATCTTCCACCAGTGTCAACAGTGTCCTTGCTGTTTCACCATAAGAGTCTACTGCAGCGGCAGGTGATAAAACAGGTCCAGAGTTAGCTTCTTCCATACCTGAGCTGTCCACATAAGGTTGAGGTGAGGTGGATTTACCTATCTCTAGAGAAAGCCTTCTTTCCGTCAGGGCTATCTTCTTCGAGATGACACTGGCCGCTCTAGTTAAAAAGGATTCAATGGTTGCAATGTTATTTCCCCCTAAACCCCTGGCTCTCGCTTTCCATTTGACCATAGTTGATTGTTTGAAATTAACTGCTCTGTTGGACAGGGTAGAGAGCAAAATAATCCAATTCCCAGCAGCAAATACTTGATCTTGAATCAGTCACACAAGGAGATCACTTTTGCCCAGGGATTAGGAACTAACAAAATAACTACGAAGTATGCTGATTCCAAAGTACTTCTACACCCTCATTTTGACGTGTCTTTATGTCCAGTTATTTCTCGCTTTGTAATAAATCAACTAACCATACATAGTTGTCTGTGGTAACTATGTGTTTGAAAGAATTTTTTTTTAATTGACTGGCACTAATAACAAGTTTTCTCCCCACTACGCTTCCATGTTGCTAAAAAGAACCATTGGAAATTGATTCTAGAATAGGTCTAGAACTTATGGATCCGGCCCTTTCACTGTGAAGACTATTCTACTGAATGAGTATGGTATACAATTTACACATACACAATACACTTTGTATTGTTTAATGGATACTTTAATGAGGGGGCATTTCCTAATTAAGTTGGTTGGGTTTCTTAGAAATTAAGGAAGGTCTAATGTTGCCAGTGATTTTGCTATTGCAAATTGTGCACCACTGATTGTGCTGCAGCCGAGGGGAGCACACGGTTCAAACCACACAGATGTTTATATTGAATCTAAGCAGCCCCGGTGCAGGGCAGCTCAGAGAGGCTAGCCATCGATACTAGAGCTAGCAGACAGTGTGTTGCTCTAGGTGTGCGCAGCAGGCCTTCTCCCTTGGCAGTTACAGAGACTGCTGCTCTTACCATGCAATCACTCCCACTACCCACAGGAACATGGCCCCCGTAACTCCTGCAGAGCATGGGGGCACCGAGCACCAGGGGGCCCCCCTCAGCACAGTACCCTGGCCTGGGAGCTCAGAAGTGAGTCTGGAGTGGAGGCCCCTCCAATTACTTCGCAGGGAGGCCCCCTCAAGTTTCATTATGCCACTGCACTGGGAAAGTCCATGCCCCCTAATGCCTAATCATACTATTTGACTAAGGAGGTATACTGATTGTGAACTGTTGGCCTGGTATATGCTGTCCACCAGTTATAGTGGGCACCTTGTACCAGTCCAAACAACCCTTATTGATGATAGGTTTAAAGACAACCTTTATTGAAAGCTATCCTAGTGGTAGCTATGGAGAGCAGCCTTCAGGCTAAGTCTTGAAGTAGTGTAAAGCTGTTTGTTTTACCAGTCTATAATCTCTTGAATGGCTAAATGAAAGGAGACCACACCAGGAATATATATAAAATATATGTATTTATTACTAAACACCTTCCCCCTAGTTTCTATAGGAGGCTAGAAGCAAAAGTACATAAGTTACACTTCAAATAACACAGTAAATTAGCACAATATACGATAGGCCCTAGAGGCGAACCAAACCATACATTAAGGAAGTGGTATAAGAACCACAACTTGACTAGACACAAGGCCTAGAGCCTGTAGAATCACTGGGACCCCAAGGAACCACCCAAGGTAGTGACCCAGGGGACCCATAGGGGACGTGTGCAGTGTGAGAACACAGCCGCGAGCTCCCGTTAGCTTCTATGGGGAAAGTCGCTGTTATAATCTTAAAGTTTAAGGACACTTAGGAGTGGACTAGGAACAAACCCTTTTGGACTTAGATGGTTCTAGGGCCAACACCCGCGGGAGCACCGTAGTACTTGTGTTACCTCACCCAGGGAAGCCGGGTGCATAGGTGTCAAATGGTGTCAGGTCGCAGTGTCGTTTTCAATGACAGCTTGCTGAAAAGTGCTGCTGCCGGGAAGATGAGAAGTGTCCGAAGAGATCCACGCCAGGATCGAAGATGTGAAGAACCTGAAAGCAGAGGAGACAGAGTCTGGGTCACTTGCCTGTGACCAGGGGCACGATAGTCGAATGCCCACCGGGTGCTTCAGGTGAGAAGAGGGGAAGCTTGACTCTTCAGCCATGAGGACCAGGAAGCGTCAAGGACAACCAGAAGCTGAATTCGAGCTGTCCCACAAAGGATGTCGACTGCTGCAGCGTCGGTGCCCGGATTGGACACAACAAACCTTGGCAACAGCAACCCACCCAGGAAGAGGAAAGATGCTTCGGTGCGGACCAGCAATGTCCTGCGGACTCCCCAAGCAATGGAGAGTCAGGGCACATCTGGAGCAACCAGGAAAGCCCAATTGAAGTAAGAGTTGCCTTCACAGGGACCCATCAGTCGACGGACCGGTGATCGCAAAGGAGCCTCAAGCGAACACACAAAGGGCGGGCTCACGGAACACTCGTGGAGTGTAGGCCAGCAATCTTCGATGGAAAAGGTGCTCGGGGTCTGGGCTACAAGTAACCCAATTCACAGCCTCAAAGGACGTCGAAAAGCTGATGCACTTGCAAATGTGCACAGTGTCCAGAGGTTCCGGTTCCACGGTACCCACGAGGGCTACGGGTCTCAGCTTTGCTGGGGATTCGGGTCAGCCTCTGGGAAGTCTGGAAATCCACCTCCTGGGCTGCAAAGTCTTCAGCGTCCGGCGGGAGCTTCGGAGATGCAGACCGGTCAGATGCGTCTTTGGTGCCTGCCAAGCAGGGGAGTAACTCCTTTACTCCAAGGGAGATCCTTCAGTCATCTAGTCGTGTAGAGCATCGAAGTTCCGGGATTTCTGTAGCAGAGTTTCATCCAGGTGTAATCTAAAGTCCTAAGGACAGGGGTTCCTTCTTTAAACCCAAGGAAAGGGTTGGACTAACTCTGGGGACCCACCTATTGGAGGGTTTGGAAAGAGGGGTGGCTACACCCATTTCCTTTGTCCAGTTTCGCACCAGAGCAGGGGCTGGTATGAACTGGACTATGCACAGGGACACCAAATGTGCCCCCAGTGCAGGACTTCAAAGCACTCTTGGAGTGCACCCACCCAGCCCCAATCCACTAAGGCTTGTCTGGGAGGTGGTAACACCTCCCTGTGACAGGAAACCTATTGTCCAGGCCTCCCCTGCCGGAGTTTTGGTCAGCAGCAGGAGGCCGGACTTGTGTCTGTGGCTGGCAGCATCCATTTTGTGAGGCCAGGGCTCTGTTAGCTGGTACCGGGTATACCAGTGCTGTCATGTCTCTCCATCTAGAAGGGTGGGATCATACTCCCACACCAGTTACTGGTGTGGGGATATGATTCCAAGGTGTTTGACACCAAACACGACATGTTTCTGTGCAGCCAGTCCAAAGTTAGCATTTACAGTTTGGTTATAATGCACTTAAGAGTATATGGGCAGGCGGCATCACAGACAACCCCGGAGAAAAGATTCCGAAGTCTGCAGAAGGGCTCTGCTCATGCATGGGCACCCTCTCACACAAAACTAAGCACCTTGCCTTCAGGATTGATAAGGCCCGTGATAGGGGTGACTGATAGGTTTATATGTGCAGTGATAGGGTGAGATATATTGAACCTATATCTCAGTAAGGGGTGCATGCACCACCTTACCCAGGCTGCTGTAGCAGTCCTGCGGTGTCATTTTGGAAGGCTTCCCAGGATCTGGGGTACCTATGCCCTGGGTACATAGTATACCATATACTTGGGACTTATAAGAGCACCCCAGAATCCAATCTGTGGTGTACCTAAGGTACATGGAATCAATTTATAAGAGAAAGCAGATAGGCTGGGGACCTGAATAGCAGGTTCCCAGACAAACAAAGTCAAAAACCATCAACACACCAGAAAATAAAGTGGGGGCAACCATGTAGTCAGATTCCACCTTCCTTCACTGATGTGACAAAATCTGATGCATTAGTGCATTAGTTTACCCAATCACTACAGCTTATGCAGTATGACACTCAGGTTATAATTGCAGTTTTTATGAGTTGAAGTTCTTACTACATCAGGTTTTACAGCACCTTGACTTTCGATGACAAATCAAGTATTTCATTGGGAAAAAAATATTTTGCGTTTTTTGTCTTTTCTGCATGCATATAATACTGGCCAGGATACTTTGTACTTGCTCCATGAAGGAAAAGTGATCTCCCATCCCTCTTTGATACTCCAGGCTTTGACACCTTAGGGTATAATGGGCTCTATATGTTCCAATAACAAATAGGTAACCAGCAGGGCCAGACTGGGGCACCAAACATAGCCCTTGTGCAAATGCACGAGCCAGCCACCCTCCCTTCATCTCCTCATGCTCCCCCTCTCACCCTCTTCTTCTCTCCTCCCTATCTGGTCACTTTCTCTCTACCTCCACCCCTTCTTTCCCCTCTTTCTCTCTCTTGAAGCCTCTCTTTACCTGCTGCAGTCAACCTCGAGGAGTGGAGAAAGTGACAGAGGCACCAAGTGCAGGCCTGGGCTTTCAAGACTTACTTTAACGGTTGTAGTGTAAAGGTTGAGACTATAACCAAGTACGGCACAAACATAAATGCATGTTGCTTCTTCCTTCCATGCAGGGGGCCTATCACGCTGGGACGCCCTGTTTTCAAGCATGTACACATCTGAGAACCCTGCATGCTCAATTCTGCGGGTCAACCAGGAGTGGATGGTCATGGCCATTTTAGGAGAAGCCAGTGTGCTGGTATGACTGCTGGTGAGTTTAGGTTGAGAGGTAGCGAGAACCTCTGGTGGTGGCAGTGTTCCCACGCCCTTCCACTAGACCACCCCTTAGATTCGGTCAGAAACTGTCACAGTCCATCTTTTATGAAACCTTGGCTTTTCACATCCACATCTTCAATAAACACTTAGCTGGACTGCTCATCAATCGTTTTTAAATTGTCAGTAGCTGCTGTGTTTGCCTGTTTCCACTCGGTATTTCTAATAGCCTTGAGCTTCCTTTGAAAGTTAACGTGCACTTTGGCTCTACTTGCCTGCAGCTACATACAAGAAAAAGTGCTAGGCTGAGGTGAACATGGAGACGTCACCTAGTGTTAATTCGTAAAAATCTGAGACATATCCTGGTAAGAAGCTGGGGGAAACTAGTGAAGGGAGCTCAATCTTTGTAGGCTATAAAAACGTTTACTTGAAGTGCTTCATACTACAGTTGTTGACTTTTTAACTATTCCTCTGTTGTTCCTCTTCATAGACTTGCAGAGCGTGTTAGCAGATAGATTTGTGACTTAAGGCGTAAACAAATCCCCATGGAGAACAACAATATGCATTTGCACCATGGGCTACATTTCCCTTGTGCAGAGTTGTCTGCTATGGAGAACTCCACAAAGGGAAAAGATGCCTAACCCCAAAGTACCTCTGGAAACTTGCACCTGGCACATCTTTCTTGGCATACTTCTTGGATGTTTGCGAATCAAAAAAGCTTGCAAAAGTACGCTCATAATTAAATTCAAATTCCACCTTCCATAGGATATCATGGCTAAGTCAGTCCTGAAACAGGCGTAAGGAAAGTAGCAATAACAGGGGTTATCGCTACTTTTGCTGCCGCTATGCTTCATAGCGTAAGGCTTGATGATAGGAGAAATGTCGCTTAGCGACATTTCTCCAGTCATGTCGGGGCAGGAACGCCCACTTTGCATCTCATTAGAGATGCAAAGGTGGGCGTTCAGAATTCGGGCGCTAATGCAAGGTTTCACGCGATAGCGTGACCTTGCTGATTAGGCGATAAAATTATCGCCGCTTTTCGCCCGAAAACTGACGCAAAAGCGGCGATCATTTTTTATCGCCTCGTTGCTGATATGCCCCCAAATTATTTACTTTTTTTAAAGAAACCAGGGGCATATTATCAAGCAACGGAGTTAAAAATATCGCCGCTTTAGCTACAGAAAACTGATGCTAAAGCGGCGAGAATGGGCTTGATAATATGCCCTTGGGAATTCCCATAGAGGGCCATGTTCTGGTGTCAACATGGGCTTCTATTGGAATTCTCACGGGCATATTATCAAGCCGATTATCGCCGCTTTAGCTGCGGTTTTCTGCCCCTAACGCGGCGATAATTTTAACGCTGTGCTTGATAATATGCCCCAGGACTATTAGGTCTTAGCCAGAGACAGAGACAAAGAAAGATAGGGGGAGACAGAGCGAGATAGCCAGAGAGAGTGTGAGGGGAAGGCAGAGAGAGAGAAAGGTCCAGAAAGAGAGAGAGGCAGATAGAGCGATATATGAGGATCTTAAAAATGCAAGTCTATGCATGCATTGTGTTTTCCATTAAGAGAAGAAATCACTAGTCCATAAAAAAAATAGAAAAGATGGGTAACACTGTTGTTACCAGAAGAATCTATTCTATGTGGTTTTCTGTGATTCTTGTAATACATGAAGATAGGAGCTTTTCTCTTAAAATCAACACTAAGTAAAGACTAATACCTGGTAACTTAGGGGCATATCAATAAGCAGGCGATAAAAAATTATCGCCGCTTTTGCGCCCGTTTTTGGCGGAAAAGCGGCGATAATTTTATCGCCTAATCAGCAAGGTCACGCTAACGCGTGAAACCTTGCTTTAGCGTCAGGATTCCCAACGCCCAGCTTTGCATCTCTAATGAGATGCAAAGTGGGCGTTCCTGACCTGGCATGACAGGAGAAATGTCGCTAAGCGACATTTCTCCTATCAGCAATGAATGAGCTCCTATGAGCTCCTATGAGCTATGAAGCATAGCGTCAGGAAAAGTAGCGATAACCCCTGTTATCGCTACTTTCCTTTACGCCTGCTTCAGGACTGACTTAGCCATGATATCCTATGGAAGGTGGATATCATGGCTAAGTTTGTGAGTCCCTATCAACTAGCTAACGTGAGATTATCGCTGGGTTTCCAGCGATAATCTCACGTTAGCCAGTTAGCGCTAGGATTTTTATCGCTGCTGAGATAAGCGTTGCTAATAGCACGCAATCTCAGCGATAAAAATCGGCGCTAGCCGGTGATAATTATCCGAGCGCTAAGTGCGCTCAGCGATAATTATCGCCGGTTGTTGTTGATATGCCCCATAGTACGCTATGGACAACAAATGCCCAGTGCACTTCTCATTTCTCAGTGGGCAAAACATTTTTCATTGGAGAGAAAGCTCTTCCCCTAGACCACTTGCAAATCTTGGGGTGATCCATTCTATTTCTATCCTGTAAAAGGAGTTATTCCAACCCACAACTGGAGAATATGTCAAACCATTTCCCGTGTGGGGACAGTTTGAATCGAGGTTTGGGAACGGCCACAACAAACATAATTGTTTGGGGGCATTTAAAGCTTCCAAAGCTAACCCACCATGGAACTCCATTTCTCCATTGAATGGGATTTACTACCTCAGATTTCTCTGTACTTATGGCAGAGAAATAGTGAATACATTTATGCCTATCAAGAATCCCTTTGTGAATTTCTTTGAGGCAAAAATGAAGGACTTTCAGCTGTGAATTTACATTATCAGCTGAAATATATTTAGGCCTATTCACAAATCGAAATTCAGTCATATCTTTATAACTGAATATACCTTATTTACACCTGCTAAGAATTCACAAAGTAAGTGTAAGGCCACTTAGATATGCAGAGATATCCACAATTGGAGGGAAGTTCCCACTCATGGGGGCATAATAACAAGCTCTAACAAAAAAGGTATGCAGTTCCTAATGCAGAGGTTATGTTGATGTAGAGTAAACTCTAGTGAGTATTAGAGTGTAAAAGGGGAGAAGAAACTTCTCCTAGTTGGAATAAGACCCTCACACACCCAGCCAGCTAGGTGTCATGCTTCATCATCGGGTCTGCTCCTTATCGGGGCGGCGCTGCAATCCCCGATCGGCACCCAATTAGGGGCCTTCCTGACGGAGATCTTTTTTCCAGAAGCCGATTGGTGAAGTGCAAGTGAGGGCCCTAAAATTGGTGTAGGTGATAGTGATGTGTGTATGAAAAAATCTAAAATAGGGGAGGTGGTCCACTCAGAAATATTTTAATGAACGTGGCCCCCACCCTAATTAAAAATAATACGACAAACCAACGCTATAACCAACTGCAAAGATGCTGGTTGATAGCGTCTGTCAGATGGTCGACATGTTTCTTGCCTTGTAGTCAATTTAGACGGCAATTCATCAGGACCAGAATAACTACCTACACTTAAGTGGTGGTGGTCTGTGGTAAGGTATACTATTGACCACCCTTACAGCACCCAAAGAAAGTGTGGTACCTGTAACTCAAAAAACATAACCCATTAGGGTCAAGGCGGTGGTGTTGCAGATCCAGCTAGTGGAGACACTAAGTTGTAGTGTCGGTTTCCAAAAAACGGAGGTGGCGGTAGACCTACCCCACGTCGCTGGTCCGGGATTCACAATAATAACAAGGGCAGTATCGCCGCTTTAGTGGCACTTTTTGCCGCTAAAGCAGTGATATTTTCATCACCCTATTTACAAGGTGGTGCTAACATGCATTAGCTCATGTTAGCACCCGTTTTCCCGACGCCGCACTTTGCATCTCTATTGAAATGCAAAGTGGGCGTCACTGGGCGTACCCCTGATGGACTACCTTGTAAAATATCGCTAGATGTACATTGCGATATTTACAAGGAGGCCCGCGCATTTTAGCAGACGTTAGTTTTTGGCGAAAAAAACTAACGACTGCTAAAATGCTGATTTACCTATACCTAACAATGGGGGTGGATACCACAGGGTCGTATCAGCAAGGTTATCAACATTTTCCATGGAACATTGCTGGAAAACCAGCGATGTTCCATAAAAACACCGCTATCGCTGGAAAATTATCACCATTGCGCTATGCGTTGTTGATACAGCGATAGCATGGCGATAATTGCCAGCGATAGCCGGTGATAAATAAGTTCTCGCTAAGAGCGGCCAGCGATAATTATCGCTGCCGCTTGATTATATGCCCCAATGTTTGCAAAGGTGGGAATCCCAAGGCATGGTTAGCATTGGAAGTTTGTGAACGCCGACAAACATGGCTATTTGTCAGCATTCAGAAGCACGGCTCATTCCTCTTTCTACCCTGGAAAGGGTCAGATATTTACTCCATCCACGGACTGGCATAAATCCATTTCTAGGGTGACTAGGGAAATGGATTACTCCCAGATTTGGTGGTGGTGTAGGTGTAGGCCTTTCTCACTTACAAATAATGGGGCATATTATCAATGGCCAGCGATAATTTTCGCTGGCCGTTCAAAGCGATAGAAAAATTATCGCCAGCTATAGCTGAATATTATTGCCATGATAACGCTATATTTACAACGCATAGCGCTATGGCGATAATATTTCAGCGATAGCGGTGTTTTCAATGGAACATCGCTGGTTTTCCATTCGATGTTCCATTGAAAACAGCGATAACATTGCTGATAGGACCCTGTGGTCCTATCAGCATAATCCATATCCCATTAAAAGTATGCCTTAGTCAGGAATTTAACAGGTGTTAAATTCCTGAGTTAAGGATGAGGTAGTGCGATTTTTTTTATCGCTGCACCTCCTTGTTAATATCGCGAAGCTACCTTCACGATATTAACATGTGTTGTTTTCACAGCCACGCCTCTTTTGCATCTCATTAGCGATGCGAGGCGCGGCTGTGAAAAAACGGGCTCTACATCAAGGAAACACGCGCTAGCGTGTCCTTGATGATATTGCGATATAATTATCGCCGCTTTCCGCCCAAAAACGGACGCTAAAGCTGCGATAATTATATCGCCAGTCCTTGCTAATATGCCCCAATATTCTCTTGGCACAGACAAATCAATGTTCTGTTCCTGCTGTGTGAAGTTCTTTTCCATAGAGAATTCAGTACAGACACAGCAGAATCCTGGAAATGTTACTCGACTTTCCTGAAAGTATATGTATTTTGTTGTTGCAGTTTTATATAACGCAAACTTGACCCAAAGGTATTGTAGCGCTTTGCATGAGCACCAGTTACATTACACAAGGACAGATTCATTTTTTGATAGGCACAGGGAGATTAAGTGATTTGCCCAGAATCACAGGATGCTGAGCCGACTCCGAGACTCCAACCTGGTTCCTCAGCGCCAAAGTCGACAGCTCTGGCCGTTAGGCCACATCCACTTTGTAGGTCTGGAAACCTGCGCCTGGCCACTCCTACTCCAAGGAGTGATTGTACATTTCACAAAGTAGGAAATGTTCATGCAGGCGGAGGCAGAGAGCTCCTACTTTTCTTATCAGTTGGATTCTTTGTGACGAGGCCCCTCAATGTTGGCATCAATGCACATGGAAAACAGCAACTGAAATCAAATACATGCTGGTTTCTAGAGTTCATATGAAAAGGGTTCTGCCATAGCAATGTTAATATCCTAAACACTGTGACTGCAAATAGCATCTTTTTTTTTTACAAACAATGCCAAATGATTTCCTCAGGAGCCACGTTCTTGTTCACATATTCGCACTATGAGACTTTATGACGCAGCTAAGTCGTTTTAATGTGTCCTTTATCATCTAGAAAGAACAAACCCAATTTAAACAACCCCTTTCTACAAGCCAAATGAACTATTTCAAGATTTCTCTTTGCTCGACAATTCCCAAAGATGATTCTTGTTGGAAAAACTACACTAGGAGAAGTCAACGTATACATTCCAAATTTCCAATTCACTTTTTTGTGCAATGCAGTTAATGCTGAGTGGGTTGATTTAACGCAGACTCAGAGGTAGGAAGCGGAGGCTTCCGTCGGAGGTACTAATTATATTAATTCTTCAGCTGCACGTCGGGGCTATTGTGCAAGATACGCACAGAGAATTATTTTTACCAATTTTTATTTTTGGTGCACGTTTGATGATACGTTTGAAATCATGATAGGCTTTGAAGAGCTAGAACTGAACGCAGCGTGAGACCCTTTAAAAACGGCGCCACTTGACTAATTTCCAGTGATCGCCGCGTCTGTGCCTGAGTTTCCTCTGATTCCTTCCAAATGCATCTCTTGACATTTTTGGAGCACTTGGATTCCTAAGCAACCGCGACTTAATGTGTGTGGCGGTGCACTTTAAAGTAATTTAGACTGATTCAGCTGTCTCAGTGTCTGGTTTTTTAAAAATGTGGTACGACTTAAGAATGTCTGTCGTCACGGGAACTGAATAGTTTAGAAATTAAGGTGTGTATGCCAGCACAGAAACGGAAGTGTTTTTTTGTTTGCTTTTTGTTTGTTTTTAATTTTATTGTTTTTATTTACTTATATATTTATCCATTCATGTACATTTTTTGTGAGACGTTGCGGACTGTATAAATGCTGCGTCTGCGCATCAGTGGCAGTAGTAACAAGATGCAAGCCACCTGAGCAGACCGAAGGCTGTCAGTTCCTTAAGAAAATCTGAGGAATAGAGGCGCACATGCATCAAGCTTTTTACCGGCCGCAAATGGGCAGAAATCGACCCATTAGCGACTGGTAAAAAGCAATTTCTGATTCATCATCCCAAAATGCATTCGCAAAATCGGTAATCGCAATTTTTGCGATTACCTATTTTGCGAATGCATTTACAGAATCGCAGTCTACCCTCCACCGTGCAGAAAAAAGCCTCTTGAAGCTTGTTCTGTCCATGTAGCCCAAACTGGAGTTGAACCTTATGACCTCCCTGAATTCCACTTCCTTGTCCTGGGTAGAGAGAGCAGGTCCAGCCTTTAAGGTTTCCTCTCAAGTCACAGAGAGGAGGTCAATCCAGTTATCTGAAGATATTCCACAGTCCTAGAACTAGAAGTGATCTAAGGAGGGTATATGGGTGCCACACTGATTCCCAATGCCAACCTGTCAGTGGGGAAACTCGTGACCTCTCCCTAACCAATGGGGTAAAAGTTCTCAGGAGTGATCCTACCCACCTTTACCGCTCTATCTTCATGTCTCCTCGGTGGTCACTAAAAACCAATTTTTATGCAGCTCCTCTCTCATTGGGCCTGGTGCCTGACTGGCTATGTCAACAAAGGAAGGGGCAGCTTCAGAACACCTACCCACACCCAAGGCCATTGTTTAAGCTCTATGAGCAAGTTCACACGCCATATCAGTGGAGCTATACAGCTCTTTGGAGACAGTTGGTAGCACATGCAAATTGGCTTCTTGGAGGTGTTGGCAGACAACAAGTAACATTTCTCAAAGTATTCATTCTAAAGAATTTTTAGAAATCTCACTTTACAATTGAATTGGGCTTGTAATACATATTGTAACAAGCATTGAAAATGCAATAGGTCTCGCCTTTCATTAAGTTAAAGCCATTTGCTTTGCTATACAATACCATTAGCAAAGTAAATGGCTTTAACTTTATCAAAGGCGAGACCTATTGCATTTTCAATGCTTGTTCTTGTATGTGCATTGTCTGTGCAGGGTCGGACTGGGACAGAGAAACAGGTCTGGACACCAAAATAAAAGTATCCGCCAACAGTGAATCAGTTACTGAAATAAATGGGCCTCAATTTGCACAACGGGACACCTTTGATCTTGGAAAGGTACGCTGTTTCCAAGGTGTGGGAGACTGCTTGCATTTGTGCTTGCTGCAAGCAATGTTTGTGATAATATCAGGAAAACAACAGTAAAAACCGACCCCCCACACCATATAACTGGCCAACGAACAGCCCAAAAACTGGCCCCGATGCAGACCTGTCAGTCCAGCGCTTCTAGCACTGCCATATTGCCCTATGGGGCAGTCCGTCCTGTCCTGTCCTGTCCTATGATGTGCCTCTGTACATATAGATGGGCACAATCATGCTTTCTGCCTGTTGGTGTGTGCACTCCAGCACGTTTGAATGCGTAGCTTTATGCCTGTTGACCTGTGTTCGTAGGTGCCTTTGCATCTTCTGGACTATGGTTCACGAGTGATGGTCCGTGTGTTGGCCCATGTGTATGGGAACACAAATCTTTGTCTGGTGCATTGCATGTACGATTGTAGGTCTCTGGACAGGCATGTATGGCACGGACCATCACAGTCCACCCCTCACCCATCTCTCTAGCCTTCTGTCAGCCCATCTTCTCCTCAGTCCATGTGTCTGTATGTGTGTGCCAGTAAGTGTGTTGTCTGTGTCTCTATGCATGTGTGCTGTTTATGTGTAAATGTGCCTCTGTGTGTTGTTTGTGTACATATCTGCATATATGCATGTTGAAATGTGTTTATGCATCTGTATATGTGTTGGTTTGTGCATATGTGTGATTGGATGTTTGTCGGTTCATGTGCATGTATGTGTAAGTGTCTATGTCTGTCAGTCTGCGTCCTGGGTGGCTGTAGGTGTGCATCTAAAAGCACGCATCTTTGTTGTGTCTGTGAGTATAGAAGAATATACAAAGGGGGCCCTGCTGACTTTGGGGGGACGTCTGCGGTGGGGTACATCGGCCTCGGCTCCTCCTAAAGAACTGAGCAGTTGTGTAAGCATCATATGCATGTGACACATGGTGCTGCTACTGTCTAAAAAGCAGTGTTCCCAGTGGGTGTCATGGGTGCCAGTATACGTGAACTGTGAGCAGGCATTTTTCGATGGTTTTGTGCTGACTGCTCTAATGAAAGCCAGAGCTGCGCCACTACAGGCGTGCCCCAGGCTCAGAGAGGAGATGCAGCGCACACGTGACGCACATACATGGAAAGAAGCTACAAACAGTTTCATGCCAGCCAACTCTGCCACAGTTTGCAGCAGGACCCCGAATTATCTGCTTTTCAAATGTGTGTATTTTTTTGCCTCCTGCATGGCCATATTGAGAGATCTCCGTAACACCCTTCCACACCCCCACCAGAGCAGAACTCATGTGTGGGTAAATACAAACCTCACTGCACAAATGCAAAGGCTGCTGACGCACAAGTACTAGGTAGGACACATGCACCTATTCCTGCAGAGGCACGCGTGCAGCCGGTCTCTGGGCGTCAGAGCATACAAACGGCAGTTATTAAACTATGTAATTGGTAGAGGGTTGAGGTTCTGTAGCGATCCGAACCCGTGAATTCGGTATCTTAGTACTGACACGATTTCGGTACCAATGAACCGCAAATGATCCATTGTATACATGACAGTGTTTTCGCTGCGCAACTAGCATGAATCCACTGGAAAATAGGGCATTCTGTCGTAAAAGTCATGGCATCCATTCTAGTTACGGCATCCATCTTGTTTCTTGCCCTCACATAGTCAATGAACGAACGATGACCCCGGCAGAGTCACCTTGTTAAGGACACGTAAGCTCGAGCCCGAGAAAGGCTGACGCTGCATGACTAGGCAGAATCAAGCTGCCTCCCTTGCCTGAGGCCAGTCCTGCTATACTGGTTCTCGTGTCCGTTGTCCTGACTGAAAGGCCGAAGACGGTAGCCATGCCCGTTTATGATCCATAAACACCTCTTATCCTACATTTCAATCCTTTGCACCTGGCTCTGCTCCTTTCCTTCTGGGCTTTTACAATGGGGAGGTTACGATTTTTATGATGGGGAGGATCGGGCGAAGAATGGAAAACTGTCGAGAGGACCTGATCGAATACCGAAAACCTACAACTAATTATTGTTTAATGTCAAATTTACTGTTTGTTTGGGATACCGGGTTGGGCATGAGAAATATTCGTGTAATGTTGCCTAAAGACAATTTGCGTGTATTTAAAGAGTGACCCACTTAATGCAATTCGAACAGTCTCGTAGATTCTGCCTCTGTGTGGTTCCTATGATTTCTGTGTCCCTGCAGTAAATAAACCTTGGTCTTTGACGCCGCCATCGAGAAGCCCGTGTCTCTGTTTATTTGTGCACCGAGACAGGAGGAACTCAGGGGTCTTCGGGTGTTGTTTCCCTGACACCTCTGGACTCTTAAAAGTCCAGAACCTCAAATTGGCGCCCATTGTGGGGCGACGTCATCCGGTACCGGTCCAAAGCCTGAAAAGTTCGAGAAGTTTCGTGTGAAGATTCCGGAGGGAGGTACCCCGCTTCATCGATCCCTGCATGTCGTAAAAGTGGCCCGACGATCTCTTCCATGAGGGTTCCCGTTCCCAGACGGCTACAGAGGACCGCTGCCCTGACTGTCGCCCTGTCTTGGACCCGAGGTGCAGACCTTAGTACGGCGAGACGTAGACGGGTTCTCCTTGGTGACGTCTTCCACATTTCAGTTAAGTATTTAGTTACGCTCGATCTGGTTGTTCCTTGTTGCTCTGGTTTGATTCGTAGATTATCATTGGTTGCTCTTGTTTAGATAATCTTTGTTTTGGTATTGGTTCATTTTGGTAGGCCTAAGTTCTCTGCGCATATTTGTTGGAATTTGTTTTTGTTGTCATGACTACCAGTAGTAATTGTCCTGGTTACGTTGCAACGGGGATTCCCGGTTGGAGGATTCATGTTCGGTTCCTCCGATTGGAACTCCTACGTATGAGCTCTATTGTAAACATGGTGTGGGTCCTATTACGTATAATGAAGTATGGGTCCGTTATACCAAAAAAGATGGTGTCCTTAGTTGGCCACCGCATGGTAGCTTCGAAACGGAAATACTAGATAATTTAGAAATGAAGTTATTCAAGAGAAAAGCCCGGCCGGCAATGTTTGATTCTTTTCGCGTATGGCGCAAAGAAGCCAAACAGAGAGAAATTAGGAAAACGAAGAAAGAACAGAAAGAGAAAGGGTTGACTTTAATGGAGTCTGCTAGGCAGTTGCATGTCAACGAGACTGAGAAAGCAATGGAGATGGCGAATAGAAAATATAATTTGGCAATTGATAAATGTTACCCTGTATTGCCATCATGTCCTGCTAGGCCGATAGAGGATCATGAAAAGGATCCACTGTTTTCTTACCTGTTGAATTCACCTCCACCGTATGCACAGGGTATTACAGTACCTGTTGTACAGCCAGCTGCTGGTCAGCCTGGAATAGCTGCTCCACTTCCCTTGATTGCAGCTCCTATCCTTCCCGTGGTTAATGTTCCTTCGGCACCACCTCTTCCTGGGTTGCCCGTTCCGCCTTTGCCTGTCGTTTCGCAAACTGCTTTACCTGCTACTCCCACCCTTACTATTTCATCTGCTCCAGCTACCTTGTCCCCGAACCCTGTGAACATTCTGACTCCGCTTTCCATTCGTCGGAAAATAACCGACTCTGTAACTAATATCTTAACTCCTCTCTACAGGTCTTTAATTGGGACCCCCGTTTCTGACTCTATACAGAGACGTAGCCAGCTTCCTGGTTCCCAAGAACGAGACAATTTAGATTCGACAGCTCTTAGGTGGATGTCGAAAGCTGCGAAGTATGATGCACGAAGAGTGTTAGAGACATTTATGCAATGGAATGAACCGACTCAACGTTATGTTTTTGACGTGATGTGTTCTCTTGTGCGTGAGGAATGGGAAGATGATGATTTAGACTCCGTCCCCACTGACCTGATAAATATTCAACAGAAATTTGCCGCAGGAATGGTGATAGGTCCAGAAGTAAGGGGAGCGATAGAACTGATTTTAGCTTATAGGGATGAGTCCCCTCTTCGAGCGACAAGAGACCCTGATGGTTCACCGCTTACTACTAGGAAACGACGAGGACAATATCCAATGAGGGAAGTTCCACCGATATCGCGTGATGCAGTTCAAGCTGATGGGAACTTGGGTATTTTAGCTGCTCCGGCACATTTCCAGAGAGTGTGGATACACATCCCTTGGAAACGGGCTGAAGTATTAGCAGTAAAACAAGCATTACCAGACCCACGTAAAAATCCTGCTGGTTATTACAAAGAGTTAACGCAGACAGTTCAAGCGTGTATCATGAATTTGGCAGACATTGAAATGTTGTTTGGTAATGTGGTGCCACAGCCTATATGGGCCAAAATTCGGCAAGAGAACCACCCAGTCGCCTTAGGAGGTGATTGGCCAGCTATTATAGCGGCAGATGCGCAACAAGTTGGCGGTGCTAAACCTGAACCTCTGATTGCTGCCTTACCTGGCAGAATAATTACTCTGATGAAAACGCTGATGCCAGCGTTACGAGTCAATTGGGATAAATTATCGGCATGCAAGCAAAAGAAGGACGAAAGCGTCTCTGACTTCTTCACTAGATTTGAAGAGACCTTCGTAGATCACAGTGGGCAAGATATGAGTACTGAGGGAGGCCAGAGATTGTTTGTCGACAAGTTCGTGTTTAATTTATTACCTGAGCTTAGTAACAAGTTAAAGGATTCTGAAAGTGCATGGGCAGTGTCGACGACGGCACAGATACTTGCAACTGCTCAGTATTACGAGAATAGAGAGAAAGAAGAGAAGGAAAAATCAGAAAAGAAAACGAAAGATTTAAAGACCAAAGTTCTTTTGCAACAGGCGTATCCGCCTCGTTCAAATCAGTCAGATTCACAGCAGCGACCCCAGTTTCAGCAGCAGCCACAATTCCAGCAAGGGACGGCCCAAAGATTTAATTATAGTTTTCCCCGGCAACAGTTAGCATGGAATCAGTGTGCTTATTGTAAAAAGGAGGGTCATTATAAGAATGAGTGTCCAGTTCTGCACCCACAAACTAGTGGTGTCCCAGCTCAGAGAGGTAATGTTGGGTTTATGCAAGCTCCTAGAGGTAGAGGGCGTGGTACGATGACACCACAGACTGATCGCCAATCGAATTATTTCGATCAGCGAAATATACAACCTACGCAACCAGGTAGATCTCCACAGTATCATGTTGAAGATTACTATGATCATAATGAAGAGATCCAAAGAAGCGAGCAATAGGACAGCCGCAGGCAGAGAGAGGGAGTAGTATCAGTTCCAGTTGATCAGAGTGGACCTTATGTCGCAGTAGTTACCTCAGGCGTGGTCGAACCGTTTCTGTTGGATACTGGTGCGGCAAAAAGTTCAATTATGCATGCGAAACTCCCTGGCACACCTTTGTCTGGCTTAACGAACACTTCAGTAGGTTTCTCAGGCGCCCCTGTTCACAATCCTGTTTCTAGTCCTTTGTCAATTTCTGTTGGGCCATGCGAACTAGAAGCACCCCTTATCCTAACAACCGGTTGTAATGAGAATCTGCTTGGTTTAGATCTGTTGAAACGCCTGCATGCGACATTGTACTGTTCTCCTTCGGGAGTACAGCTCACATTAGGCAAACGAGTCATCTCTCCAATGTATATGTCGATGGATAAGCTCCCACCGGAGCTGCGTTCTCTCCCTGATACTCTTTGGGCAACTGGTCCTAACGATGTAGGCCTCTTGGAAATTCCCCCTTATGTGGTAAGTCTGAAAGCTAATGTTAAATTTCCACGAATCCCACAGTATCGGATTTCGAATGAGGGTGAACGAGCACTCTTGCTGATTGTGAAAGACTTAATACAGAAAGATGTGATTGAAGAAACTAGAGGAAACGTCTGCAATAGTCCTGTTCTGCCGATTTTGAAACGTACTGACCCTTCCAAACCTCCAATTTACAGATTTGTGATTGACCTCAGAGAGGTTAACAAAATAGTGATTCCACAGTTTCCTGTGGTACCAGATATCACTGCATTACTGACGTTGATTCCTGCCTCAGCTTCATGGTTTACAGTGATTGACTTGAAAAATGCCTTTTTCAGCATTCCCATAGCCGAAGAAAGTAGAGACATTTTTGGTTTCTCCTTAGGAGGTCGCAGTTTCAGATTCAAACGCGCTCCACAAGGTTATTGTGAGAGCCCTTCAATTTACAGTCAAGCATTAAAGAGTCAATTAGATGCCCTTGTACTTCCTCATGGTGTTGCTCTGATCCAATACGTAGACGATCTTTTACTAGCCGCTGATGACAAGGAAACTTGCAAAGCAGCTACAATTTCTTTGTTACGTCATTTGTCAGACTTACATCACAAGGTGTCACCTTCTAAACTGCAATATTGTTGCCAAGAAGTGACCTACTTAGGTCATCTTTTGTCAAAGGAGGGAAGAAGGTTGACCCCAGAGAGAATCAAAGCAATTTCGCAGATGACTGTACCAAGCACACAAAGAGAAGTGCGTGCGTTTTTGGGTATTACGTCATACTGTAGGCAATGGATCCCAAATGTTTCTCTCATGGCAAAACCGTTGGTAGCCCTGACTGGAAAAGGTGTTCCGAGCCCTTTGCCATGGTCTGATGAATGTCAACAGAGCTTCTCTGACTTACGTGATGCGCTGTGTTCAGCCCCTGTATTGGGTACTCCTGACTACAGTAAGCCGTTTACTCTATATGTCCATGAAAGAGAAGGTTGTGCGTTGAGTGTATTAACGCAACAATTTGGTGACAAGCAGCGGCTTTGTGCATATTTCTCATCCACATTAGATCCGGTAGCCAGAGCATTGCCAAGTTGTTTGAGAGCTACAGCAGCAGCTGCAGTGTCTATTCGACAGTCTGCTGGACTAGTCATGAACAACATGTTAGTAGTCATGGTTCCACATGCTGTGGATACACTCATGAATCGAACGAAAACTCAGCACCTCACCAGTGCTAGACTATCAGGCTATGAGCTGACGCTTTTGGCGAGTCACATTCAGATCAAGCGATGCAACATATTGAATCCAGCAACACTGTTGCCGACTACTCAGGAGTCGAGTGATTCAGAGCCCCATGATTGTTGTTTTAGAACTGAGGAAGAGACAAAAGGTAGGATTGATTTAAAAGACACTCCGTTACTAGACCCAGACGGCATTTTATATGTCGATGGGTCTTGTTTTAAGTTACAGAATGGTGATGTGACGGCCGCGTATGCAGTTACGACTTTGAGTACGATTGTTGAGACTGCAAGAGTGAGTCAGAATTATGCCCAAGCTGCAGAATTAATTGCATTAACAAGAGCGTGTGTTTTAGCTGAGGGAAAGAGAGTGAATGTGTTTACTGATAGCCAGTACGCCTTCGGCGTTGCACACAATTTTGGGCGTCTCTGGAGAGAAAGAGGTTTTCTCACGTCACATGGGACTAAGATCCAACATGGACAGTTAGTCAGCGATCTATTGGAATCCCTGACCCTACCGAATGAAGTTGCAATTGTGAAGTGCAGTGCACATCAGAAGATTACGGATGATGTTGGCCGTGGGAATGCGTTTGCTGATGAGGTCGCTAAAGAAACGGCCAAGAACATGACGAGCCGAATGTACGTTGCAACGTCTGCAAGATGGATTGCTGAATCAGGAATGTGTGAGAATACGATTGAAAGTGTGAAAGCACTCCAGAATGAAGCAACTGAAAATGAGAAGAATGAATGGAAGGAGAAAACGGGTAAAATGGATTCAAGTGGATGTTGGGTCGATTTGTCTGAACAGCAACGTTGGATGTTACCTGATGCGTATGTACTTGCAGTAGTCACGATGGCGCATGGAGCGGCGCACATCAGTTCGAAAGGGATCTGTAAAATGTTAGCTCCAGTATGGAAGAACAATGGAATTACTAAGTGTGCAGAAAGAGGGGTGAAAAATTGCATGGTATGCCTGATGCATAATCCTGGCAAGGGAACCCCAACCCCATCTGGCCATTTTGCTCCCCCTTCTTGTCCCTTTGAAGTGATTCAGTTGGATTTTATCCACATGGACAGGTGTAACAATCTCAAATACGTCCTAGTGGTAGTCTGTGCCTTCTCAAGATGGATTGAGGCATATCCGTTAAAGGATAACACTGCTATGTCCACTGCCAAAATCCTCCTCAAAGAATACTTCCCTAGGTATGGTATGCCACGGATTGTTTGGTCGGACAATGGAAGTGAGTTTGTAGGGAAAGTTATGAAGAGTGTGTGTGCGGGTCTGGGTATTTCTCAGAAATTCCACAGTGCGAATCACCCACAGTCAGCGGGTTTGGTTGAAGGGTACAATGGCACCCTGAAGCTGAAACTTGCGAAAATTCAAGCTTCCACTGGTCTCTCTTGGCCAGACGCACTGCCTTTAGCTTTACTGTCCACCAGAGCGACTGTACACTCTCGAGTAGGGCTTAGCCCATATGAGATTGTGTTCGGCCGCCCTGCTAATGTTTGGGGAGTCCCTAGGCCAAAGGAATTTAAACAGATTGAATACCCAATGTTGATTGATTACCTTCATGATCTGACTGCTAAATTGAGCCTTATTCATCAACAGGTATTCGAATCCTTGCCTAAACTGCCGGAGAGTCCAGGCCACACGTTGAAACCCGGCGACCAGGTGGTAGTTCGGAACTTTGAACGTACTCGGAACCTTCAGCCAAGATTCGTGGGCCCGTTTCAGGTCCTCCTCGTAACCAGAACTGCAGTACGCCTAGCCGGCAGGAAAAATTGGGTGCACGCCAGCCATACGAAGCGTGTCCCTCTTCCACTCCCCTATGACAACTGGGTTAGACAGGGAATTGATGTATCCGAGACAGAACCTGTTCCTAGGCACATCCCTTTCAGTGATGCAGAGTACCTAACGGACCACCCACGAACAGAAACACAGAACTTTGACACCTCAACAGGAACCGCTCCTTTGAATCCTGAACCGAGTAGTGAACACTTGTCACCTGTGGAGTTGAACATTTCCACACCTGTAGACCAACTATTCCAAGACCAGACAAGACCCGGAAAGTACAGATATAATCTACGTTCTCATGTTATGAACTAATGACATTGCATTATTACCTTTCTGTTTGAAAACTGTAAAACTGTTTTGATCGTATTGCATTCCATTCAGTCAGGAAGTTTGCTAGAATTTTTATCTTTTTATTTTTTTCTGTTTCTCTCACCTTACCATCTGGGTTACCGTAGGGTCGTAACGTGTGCCTTTTTTTTTAATTTGCAGGGAATCAGACACTAGGTCGGTTTCTTCTGTTTGTCTTGGGAACTCCCAGGATAAACAGAGGCAAGTTTTTAACAGGTACAAACCATCCGTTGCGAACGGTTGTAGAAGATGGAGCTTCCTGAATTACGACGGGTTAATGTCATAAATGTGCACAAGACAAAATGATATGACATATTGTACAGTAAATGTTTCCTAATGCAATGTACTCTGACACTTCTGATTGTCTTAATAACCTTGGTAGGCGGAATTATTTTTGGTATTCAGTTGATCTTTACACCTGTTGCATCTACAGTATCTCCCCATGCTCCTGTTTCTCCGACTGTTGTTTCTCTTCATTCTTTCCATCCTTTTCCTGCCCACGAGCAAGCTCGACGCTCTGAGTTTATAAATAACACTTTCATTCAGCTCTTGCACCAACATCAACTAGTGGTCAACACAACAAACTGCTGGGTATGTGGATTGATACCACATACCATGGACAAGGGCATCCCTTATTTGGTTCTGCCTTTTAGTTATAATGGATCATTCTGGGCATTTCAGACCATGTTCGCTTATGCCCTAGAGACCTATCCCCCACGACCTCCGCGTTCCACCCGGTATAACTCTGCTAATAGAGCCTTGGTAAAAGGAATCACTGACATGGTGAGAGATGTCAATAATACTCCGTACATTCCCAAGGATGAATTACGAGTTTACATGGGTTGGAATGTTACGGAATACGGCATTACTCTGGGTGAGAACAAACGTAAGAGCTCAACTCCGATCTGGGTCGTACCCCACCAAGGTCAAGTCTGTTTGCAAGGAAATGGGAGGAATCCGAAAGCTCGACTAGGGAAAAGTGACTGTATCGAAACATATGTTTTCCCGTCACAGTCTTCCCCTGCATTTTTAGCTGCTAAGGGTACCTATTTTGTTTGCCAAGACAGAGCATATACATGGCTGCCTGCTGATTTCTCAGGCTCATGTTATATCGCTCAACTGTTACCTCCGACATATACTGCTGCACCGGACTATCACAAAACTAGAGTTGTGAGAGGTGTTTTCAGTAAAGAAGATACTGCTGGCCAAGAGGCAGGAGACTTTTTCAAGGGTTTCCTCCCATTCTGGGGGCCTATGGCCAACAGTAGAAACTTACGTCAACTAACACGGGTAGTTGAATCCACCATCACTGAAACTGCGGGTGCCCTTAGTAACTTGACAGCTGAGCTTCAAGCGGATCGCCTCATGACGTTACAGAACCGTATGGTTCTTGATGTGTTACTTGCAGATCGAGGTGGAGTATTTAAAATGATCCAATCAAGTTGCTGCGTTTTTATTCCAGATAATGCGCCAACAGTATACAAGGCCATCTCTAAGTTACATAAGATTTCTGACTCTATTCATGTAGAGGAAGGTGACTGGTCATTAATGGGATGGTTCTGGAGCCTGTTGTCCGCGTGGGGATGGAAGGTTCTGATAGTCACTGGTGTTGCATTAGTATTTTTATTTTCGTGCTGTCTCATTGTTCAGTGTGGTCCTGCCTTATGTAATCTCTGCGTTTCAACATGCGTAAGAAGACCACCTGTTTTTAGAGATACGCCACGAGATAGAGTAATGCTGCAACAACACATCAGTGACCTGATGAACATAGAAATGGACTCTGACATAGAGTGAGTTATTGCCTATGTAAGGGCAAAAGGACGGTCTGAGGTTCTGTAGCGATCCGAACCTGTGAATTCGGTATCGTAGTACTGACACGATTTCGGTACCAATGAACCGCAAATGATCCATTGTATACATGACAGTGTTTTCGCTGCGCAACTAGCATGAATCCACTGGAAAATAGGGCATTCTGTCGTAAAAGTCATGGCATCCATTCTAGTTACGGCATCCATCTTGTTTCTTGCCCTCACATAGTCAATGAACGAACGATGACCCCGGCAGAGTCACCTTGTTAAGGACACGTAAGCTCGAGCCCGAGAAAGGCTGACGCTGCATGACTAGGCAGAATCAAGCTGCCTCCCTTGCCTGAAGCCAGTCCTGCTATACTGGTTCTCGTGTCCGTTGTCCTGACTGAAAGGCCGAAGACGGTAGCCATGCCCGTTTATGATCCATAAACACCTCTTATCCTACATTTCAATCCTTTGCACCTGGCTCTGCTCCTTTCCTTCTGGGCTTTTACAATGGGGAGGTTACGATTTTTATGATGGGGAGGATCGGGCGAAGAATGGAAAACTGTCGAGAGGACCTGATCGAATACCGAAAACCTACAACTAATTATTGTTTAATGTCAAATTTACTGTTTGTTTGGGATACCGGGTTGGGCATGAGAAATATTCGTGTAATGTTGCCTAAAGACAATTTGCGTGTATTTAAAGAGTGACCCACTTAATGCAATTCGAACAGTCTCGTAGATTCTGCCTCTGTGTGGTTCCTATGATTTCTGTGTCCCTGCAGTAAATAAACCTTGGTCTTTGACGCCGCCATCGAGAAGCCCGTGTCTCTGTTTATTTGTGCACCGAGACAGGAGGAACTCAGGGGTCTTCGGGTGTTGTTTCCCTGACACCTCTGGACTCTTAAAAGTCCAGAACCTCAGGGTCCCAACAATGTCTTTAGGTAGGCTCGTAAAAAATAATAAAGACTTTTATTTATTTATGTTTGAAGCGCTTATTACGGCGAGCCGACTTTTTTCTCTGAATTATCGTTAATGCATCCCTCTCGCTCCTCGGCGCAGTCTACCGGGCTATAAGCATAAAACCAAACAAAGTGCGTTAAATGCATGAGTTTACATCCTCCCATTCTGCCTTAAAGCAACCACGGTCGTGGAACACACTCCTCTCTCTTACCTTGGTACGTAGGGAGCGCCTCGAAGACTGGCGTTGACTGCTGCAGAAACTGCAATACGAATCACAGGGCCGCCTTCCCGGGCAACATCTTCTCTTCAGACCGGAACTCCAGTCACGAACAAGCGCTTGCCATGACGTTTTCGTTTGGCTTTTCCTGCCGTGGCCTCGCCTGCTAAAAGGTTTCTTGTCTTTATGGGGCCATGTGTTTGGCCCCATAAAGATAAGAAACCTTTTGCGACGAATGCAAAGCAGGCGAGGCCGTCCAAATGGGACGGCTGAAAAAGCAGAGCGAATACGTCACAAGGAGCTCTTTTCCAATGGCTGGCCACCGTTTACCATAAACGGTGACGCCAGCCAATGGAAAAGAGGGGCGGGGCTTACACCCCTTACAGAAAATCCCCGTTAACATTAAATCTCGCCAGCGAAACTGCACATGCGCGCAACCTACGCCAGGCAAGACCTAAAATGTCAAAATATGAACTGTGTAGCTATTTCCTAAGTAGAATTACCAAATATTTTTTTTAATGTTGTATACTATTTCTTTCCTTTGGAACAGATACCCCTGCCACTGTTGGCTTGTTTAACATTAAAACGTTACATGTCCTAAACTGTAAGGACATGATTAACATTAAAACTTTACATGTCCTACTTTTAAATAGCATGCACCATGTCTAATTGGCATATAAGGCAAACTTAGGCATGACTGTTCAATGTTTAAAAGCAGTGTTTAGGCCAGTCAAAAGGGGTTATTTTGACAGGTAAAATTTGCAGTTTAAGCAGGCACAAATAGACTACTGATGCAGGCCTGCAGTTACGTTTACATTGCCACTATATTTGATGATGCGAGGAGTGCTGCAGTCCACTTGTGACATTTAACTAATAGGTCTGGTACTATAAATTAGGCACATATCGGTTAATTAAATTTGCCAATTTAGGGGATGCCAAATTCATCATGTTGAATGGGGAAGCACAGGCCCTTTACCCCTGGTTACCAGGGGTAAAATGCACAAAGTACTAAAGGCAGCAAAAACAGTCAAGGCAAAACTCTGGGGTGGCACCACACAACAGATGATCCTTTCAAACACCTTCCAAGACTGCTTTCATATGAACTTCGATGTGTAAGACAAATTGAAGACAGTTCACTGGATGAAGTCAGGATCTTACTGTAAAACATGTCCTAGTCTGCATTAAGGAAGTAAGCCTGGCTCAAAAGAACTATTCATTGTTTTCAAATGAGTCCACCAAGGGATCTACCCACACTTCCACTTTGTGATCCAGATATGGAAAGGTCATAGTTTACAGAACAATATATTTCATGAAAGTATGGAAGGTAAACATATGAATGATTGAGGAATCAATATGCTTTACTGGAATTATCTTAATGGCTGATCAGCAATGTTATAAACCAACAAAGATAAAAGTCTCTATATTAATATTCTTGATGCATGGTTTGCTGACCAGTGTCAAAATGAAATATGTTCAAATCCTTTTACTTTAATGTCTTATAACAAATGTGCAACAGCTTTTAAATCACAATCTTACTTTTTCCAACACCCTCAGCCCGGCATACTTTTTAAATACAATATTTGCGGACAATATATGAGTGGTGTTAGCGAGATGGATTTGTTTTAAAGGAACTACATCTTTGCTTAGTCTTTATGTGGGAACCCCAGTTCTGAGGGTAACAATGCACTCAGAAATTACCGTTCAGGTATTGTATCAATAGGGAACATCAACAACTTGTTTCCCAGGCCTTTGTGCAGCAGATCCTTGGGACTAAATACCCATTTTATCACTTGATTGAATTATAAGCCAATTACCTCTCTCTGCATTACGGCACAAACAAAAGAGACTGGGTCCCAACTGTCTGTTGAATGATCTTTGTGCAGATGATAGGCTGAAGCAGACAAGAGACTATGGGGCTGATTCACAGAACTAATCTGAGATAAAATCCTAAACGTACATCTTTTGGTATTCACAGAAGGCTTTTAGTAGTAGTAAAGTTAGGACTCCTAACTTTACTACTACTAAACTGAGATTTATTCCTAAACTTACTACTTTTGGTATTCACAGAAGGCATTTAGTAGTAGTAAAGTTAGGACTCCTAACTTTACTACTACTAAATGCCTTTTGTGAATACCGAAAGTCGTAATGTTAGGATTTTGTCTCATTTTAGTAGTTGCAAAGTTAGGAGTCCTAACTTTACTACTACTAAATGCCTTCTGTGAATACCAAAAGTAGTAAGTTTAGGATTTTATCTCAGATTGGTTCTGTGAATCAGCCCCTTTCTAATTTAGCAAGCACACAGACATGTGCATTCAGACTTAAACATGTTCGAGGCCCTTACCCCAGCTGTTTACAGGCCGCTGATGTCATATTAAAAGGTGGGCACATGAGGTTGCAGGTCACAACTAATTGAGACTGTTGGCTTGGGTACTTCAAACCCCAATATGCATGTGACCCTCTTTATAGAAGCTTGGGACCAATGTCATATGTTTTCTATTCGTCTGGTCCCTTTAGCCCTAAGGATGTCTTAGCTGCTCTGGCCTGTGTAGCCGCTGGGCGGGCTCCAGGTTTGGATGGTGTCCCATCCGACCTTTTCCTCACCAATAAGACCTCCTGGAGCAAGTATATCGCCCTAGTGGCCAACGCTGTGGCCGAAGGAGCCCCAGTGCCTAAATGGGGGGCGCCATCATAATTCCAATATTTAAAAAGGGCGATAAAACCCTCCCAGGAAATTATAGGCCCATCAGCCTAATCGACACAATTCAAAAAGTCATTGGGGAGATGGTACTTAACGAGGTACTGGTTTGGATCGAAGATAATCAGATTCTTTCTAGCCTCCAAGCTGGTTTCCGTAAATTTACCAGCACGGTGGACCAGGTGTTTCGCTTTAAACAACTGCTCTGGAAGGTCGTTACGTTAGGCAAAGGTAGTCTCTATGTCACTTTTGTGGACCTAAGAGCTGCCTTTGACCTCGTCCCCCGAGAGCAACTATGGAGGGTCCTTGAAAAGCTTGGGCTTCCTTTGGAACTCTTGACCTTAATTAGGAGGCTCCATGAGCCTAATTTTGCAAAAATACAGTGGGGAGGCCCGGGGGATACAACTCCCGAGTTTCCGGTTGAGCGAGGTGCGCGCCAAGGTAGCGCCATGGCACCCACGCTTTTCTCCCTGTATATTAATGGAGTGGTCGATTACATGCTTCAAGTCAATACTGACGCCCCTAAGTTGGTTGGCGTTTCTACTCCAATACTAATGTTTGCCGACGATACTCTTATAGTATCTAAAACTCCGAGTGGTATGCAAAGGGCCCTGATAGTTTTTGTAGATTTCTGTAAAAAATATGGCTTGGAGGTCAATATGTCAAAGGCCAAACTTATGACATTCAACCCGCACCAAAGTTATAGGCCAGGCAAGCTTATTATGAATGACCAAATTCTTGAGGAGGTAAAAAATTTCATCTATCTGGGTATAAATGTGACCCAAAACAATAAGTGGAATAGACACTTGGAACTGTCTACGCTGAAACTTACCCAGATCACGGGAACATTGGCTAATGAGCACAAAAAATCCCTCACTAAGCCGATAAAACCCGTGCTTCAAGATTACGAGGCAAAAGCCCTTGGCGCAGTGTTGTACGGGGCCGAGCTTTGGGGTTTCGACGTATTATCATCCCTAACAGTTGTCGAAAATAAATGTTTTCTTTGTATAACTGGTCTTCCATAAAGCACGCCTCTGGTCCCACTACGTTATGACCTAGGTAGAAAGGCCATCAAGGATTTGGCTAAACTTCGCCGGTCTTATACTGGAGGAGATTATGGGTTACACCAGAGCTTAGGCCTTATGTAATGGGCATTATGGATGTAATGCAGGCCGACAAGTTCCACAAGATTGGGTGGTTTAGGAACCTCCGAGAAACCTTGCTAGACCTGGGACTGGAAGGCCTATGGAACGACCCAGTTGCTGCTGGGTTCCCCGCCAAGATGCTTTTGAAAAAGCTCTACTGGGAGCGGGTTAACCACAGGGTGTGGAGCGACTCTATTTCTCATACGATGACCAACTGATTCTTAGAGGTAAAGGCAACCCCAATTTTCGAACCTTATTGGGATTTGATTACCTTACCAAGAGACAGGAAACTCTATTTCCAACTTAGAGCAGGCTCCCTCCCACTTAGGGCTCTAACTAGCGGGTGGTCCGGTGCAAGTATAGGTACCTGTCCTGTCTGTGGTGCTAAAGAAGAATCTGTCGCCCATTTCCTCTTTGTCTGCCCTGTATATGTCAACCCCAGACGATTTTGGCTTTCTCCTTTGTGTAAATTACTGGGCACAAGGAGCTCGGCAACAGCTATTAGAGTCTTAAGCACAAGCACTTTCCCAGTCCACTCAATTGCCTTAGCCAAATACTTGGGATGGGCATGGTCTTTAAGACGTAATGCCCTTCGGGGTACCGAGGAGGCACCCTCGTAGGGCCCTATTCTTGGATGTCATCTGCCAAAAATTTTTTAGCTTCACATATTGTTTTATTTTATATTTGTACTGTACTTCATCCTAAGTCTGCTGTAATGTTTAATTCTTTTCTTAAACTTAAATTTTAGCTATTTATAGAAAGATTTTATACATTTTGTAGCAAATGGGATTTTTTTATAACTGTTTTATGTACATGTTTGTGTCTTGTATGAATCATTTTTTAATTCGAATAAAGACTATGATGATGATGATGATGATGATGTATCAAAAACTTTCTATGGCTTCTATGGACCAATTAATTGGTTACAATGATAGATAATAAGCCACATGATTGGGCGTGGGCAAAAATATGTAATTATTTTCTCATCTGAAATATGCCATAT
The DNA here is from genome assembly GCF_964204655.1 of Triturus cristatus. Lineage (NCBI taxonomy): Eukaryota > Metazoa > Chordata > Amphibia > Caudata > Salamandridae > Triturus > Triturus cristatus. Next base: position 117,325,427 of record NC_140588.1, read on the forward strand.
TTTGACATGCATTATGCACTTTACACAAAATATGCTTGATTTGTCATTCATTATAAAACTGTAAATGGGGTATGCCATTGCAAAAAAGCATGTAATATACCATATTACTGTATTATTAATCCACTTTCTAAAAGTTATGTCGCCCATGATGCTCATGTGTATGACGCGCGCATATAGTTTTCCAGTTTCACAAGACATTTTCTGCTCAAACTAGTCTCATGTCAGTAAACAAAACCTGCGAAATGCATAACATCCAATACATTACATTTAAGTAAGATTATGTTTGTGTAAAATACATATTTGTTTGGCTTTCTGTTGATGAGGTGTTTACTGCATAAGCAGTCGAGCTACTCAAAAGTCTCCAAAGCGATCATATTTTACTCTTCTTTTCGATGAGTCTCCCACCCCTTCTGCTCTCATGCCCTATTTATACTCCCTCTAAACTCTCACAGCATGAGAGTTGTCCGTTTTTTTCTGCATTTACTTCTAACTTTTTTGATACTTCTGGTTGTTTTGCCATCTGCATCAGAATCTTTGCACAGCATGTTGACTGAGTAATACATTGGGGGCAAGTGCACTGGATTTGTGTCTACACTGTGACCCTCCAGACTGAGAAAGATGAGCAGGGAGTTTTTCAATGTCACCTGCAGAGACAGAGCAGGACAGAAGGCCACAATATTCCAACTGGGTCACTGTGCCTCACGAGGGCCTGTGGTTATGTTGGTTGCATGTCCATTGTCTTTACATAATGTCTGTGACTATAATAATGTTTCCAGCAATATGCATGCATCACAAACATAGAGGAAAGACAGCACATCTCTGTGCTGTAAATCTCTGCCTGCTGGTTCAATGTCATGCTAGTCATAACGTTCCAGTATTGTTATCTCTTTACCTTTATTGGTCTTAGAATGCAATCCAGGTCTGGGCACATTCTATTATCTTTTACGGATCAGTCATTCTTTCTTTTAAATCTATGTCTTCCTTTCATAAAAATACATTAGCATTTGTGTCAAGCATTGGAAGGACATTAATCCACATTTCTGCCACTCTTCCCCATGAAGGGGCTTATTTACAAGCCCCTTGCGCCGCCAGTGTGTCACTTTTAATATGGCAGCCCAAGGGGGTCATAAGTAAGCCCAACACTGTCTAATCTACGCAGTGCAGTGTAGGGGATCTTCCATCTACTATCTTACAGACATTGGCAGAGATTACTATGATCCTGCGTCTCATTTGTGGTGCAGCCTCGACACAAAATCCTTTTTAGCATTTCCAAAGCCATGCAAAGCCACTTTGACTGGCTCTGCATGGTTTAATAAATACAAAGTAATACAACACAGAGCATAGCTATAGCTATAGAGAAGAAGGAGAAAGTATAAAAGAGAGGTCTAGCACTCCTTCAACATTCATTTCCAAAATGTGCTCAATCTCATCCACTGGCAATCTTGATAAACAATATGCAATTAATTTTTTTCAATCCCCTCACATGCTCCATTTTGAAGTTATATTCCATGACTGATGACATCCACCTTCATATTCTTAGTGTTATGTTGCCTTCCACACCCTTGCCACCTTTAAAATATTGTATTGGCAGTTTGTGGTCTGTTCTTACTTTGAATAGAAAGCCCCACACAAAGGGCCCGATCACAATGGTACTTACATGTAGTAAAGTTACGAGTGGGAATCTTCCGCACTTGTGGTGAGATCTCTGCACTTGGGGGGAATCTCTGCATGGCAAACTCTCTGCAGTACTCAGTGCAGAGATTCTGCCCTGAGTGTGTTCTGATTCCACACTCATAAATTTACTATACGTAACTACCTTTGTGAATCGGGCCCAAAGTATTTAAAGTGCTTCATGCCCTACCAACATGTGAGAGCTATCACTGAGTACAAATTTTCTGACTTATGCAAATGCCCCAATGCAAACCCTAGTGCACAGCCACTCCTGTCTGTTTTTCATTTGTGTCTATACTGCTCCAATTCCCGCGCTACTAGTATCCGTAGTTCTATATGTTTTTGCAGTTACATCAAATGTCCTAACATTGTATCTTGTATTATGTCTTCTTTTACATTCAGAAAAGCTGTTTCACACTCACTGCTGTACTGAAAAATTTAAATTTTCTTTATTAGTAACCTTAGAGACTCTACAAGTTCAGAAAAGTTCATTACAAATTTATAGCAATATTCCAGTAACCCAAGAATTATTTTAACAAATCTTTTTATTTTTAGGTCTTGGTGTGTTCCTTATTGATATAACAATGCTGTTTTTATTGGCTATTATAAATTGTAGGAAGCAGCTGTAGAAACTTTATTGATTATGTAGAGGACATATGTTTTTATCCATGTCTGATTTTAGATCCGTGTTTTATCTCTTTTAACCGATTTTTAATCATGAAACCGTTATATTTTGTAGCTTTTATGAATCACTATGTGATTTCGAATAAAGTTTTTTTTACTTGACTTGACAATACAAGTTTAGAAAAGTTCATTAAAAATTCATGTCCCAGATCAAATGAAATACAGTACAATAGTCATTTTTAAAGTGAACGGCTGCTCCCGAGGGAGCGTTTCGGCACTAGCAGCAGGGTCACTCAAAAAACAGGCAACCAAGCAAGGACAACGGCCTAGTCATTAAACAGAAAAGTCTTCAAACCTTTCCTTAAGACCGTATCCGATGGTGCAAAATGGAGAGCAGTCATAATCGAGTTTTAGAGTTTAGCCATTAGGAAGGCAAAGAATATCCCATCCCGCATGGTCCTACAAACCATAGGAGTGTGCATGAGCTTCCGTGAGTTGGATCTCAGGGATCTGTCCTAGCAATAGGCCTTAAGTCTTCTATTCACATACTGTGAACCTTTCTGCACCAGAGCTCTTAAGGCGAAGAATAATGCCTTGAATTTGATGCGGCTAATGACTGGTAACCAGTGCACCTAACAAAGACACAAAACTACGTATGGAGACCTTACAAATAAGGTGTGCTGCTGCATTTTTGATGATCTGCAGCCATTGCAGTAAGTAGGCTGGTAGGCCCAGATATAGACTATTCCCATAGTCCACTTTTAAGGTAACCAGGGCATGAACAATGGTCTTCTGTGATGCCACCAGTACCAAATGCAACATTCTCCTCAGGGACCTCATGGTACTAAACCAGCCAGCTAGAACCCCTTTGACCTGCAGAGGATGGAGCAGTAGGTGCCCCATGCTCTGACGGCCAAGAGTTGAGAGAATCAGAGGGTTTGCTAGTGCCGAAACAATAGTAGAGAGGGAGCTCTCACTCATCCAATTGCCCACTGCCTCATCATGTAAGGGCAAAAGGAACTGAGTGTCATCCTTGCAAGAGAGCCCTTTCATGCCCCATGTGTTGGCCAAGTGAGCCAAGTGCTCCAAATACACATTGAAAGAAGTGGGGCTCAAGACAGAGCCCTGGGAAACCCATCGTTTAAGAGGCTTGGGATCTGAAGTAAGAGGAGCAAGAAATACATCTGTCCTTAAGATATGATTTAAGCCAGGACAGAGCTTTCCCTTGAATTCCAATCATCAGCAGCCTATGCAGCAGGATAGGATGCTAGACTGTTCAAATGCAGATGACAACTACAATAGTACAACAATAGTACAACTATAGCCAATGCACAGGGCCAGCCTGGCCGTAGTGGGCATCAGGTATTTCCCCAGTGGGCTGCCAGGGTGGGGGCCACATGGGGGCCGTTTCTGTTTTAGGGTCGTTTTTGCAGCGTAGCTGCAATATCGGCCCCTGTAACAAAATCGGCCCAAACCGGCCCTGGCAAACAGCTCAGTCGCAGCCTCAACCCCCTGGGGGGCCAGCCGAGCACTTTGCCAGTGCCAGTTTTCGTTCCCAGTCCGGCCCTGCCAATGCACCCTGATCAGGATTAGACTTGATACATTTGGAGACCTCCAATAAGGCCGACTCTGTGCTATAGCCTGCTCGGAAACCAGATTGCGTATCATGGACAAGGGAGTTTGATTCCAGAAAAAGGGAAAGCTGTATGTTGACTACATTTTCCAGCATTTTGACTACTGTGAGAAGAAGTGAGATAGGTCTGACGTTTTAGTAGTTTTGGGGTCAAGATTGGTTATTTTTTAAGAATGGCAATAAAAGGGCCTGTTTCCACACCCACAGAACAGCAGCAGACTCCAGTGAAGCATTATGCATTTTTTTCAGAATGGGTTTGAACCAAGGTGAAACTGATTTTAAGATATCAGGAGGGCAGCAGCCTCGGGCAGGCCAGACTTGCAACTAGTCAACAGCAATGCCAAGTCCTGGAGCATAATAGGTTCCAACTCAGCTAGCAGAGGCCCGGAGGGAACGGCCATCTTAGTGGTTACATCTGACATGGACTGCATTGGAAACTGATAATAGATTGGTATCATTTTGTTTGAGAAAAGTCTGCAAGCTCTTTGCAAAGGTGAGCAGAGGGTGTAAGTTTATTTTGAATGGCCCTAGGTGACAGAAAATAATTCACGACCCTAAAGAGTGCACCTTTTTATACACCAGTATTGCAACTTTATCATAGGATAAGCCATGTAAAGTATGCCCTCTCCTCCATGTGGCGAATGTCCTAGATCGGTTCTGGTTAATGGATTTCATCTGGGATATACGATCTATGGCTTCAGAAATCTAATCATCCACCAGATCACAATAAACAGGGCCTGAGAGTGCTATAGGGCTCGCCTGCTATGCCTCCACCAGCTGCGGGTGTGAGATTTTCCACCACGGTGTGGCAAATTCCTTTTGGCGGACCAAATTAACTCTGGGCTGGTTGGCAACAATACTAAAGGGGAGCAGGAAGGGGTCTGAAGACGTTAACTCGCAAGCCTAACTCATAGAGACATTCAAAGAGTGTGAGAAAATAACGTCCAAGCTCTGACCAGCCTTATGGGTGGGGCTGGTTGCATGTTGTTCCTGATTGAAACCTCCAGTGCGCTCACAAACTGCTTAGCAGTGGGGCAACTTGGGCCATCAATGTGCATATTAAAGTCACCCAGAAGCAAGACGTAAGAATGCAATACAGAAAGTTGGCCAAGCAGGTCCGTAAGCAAGCCCATGGACTCAACAGAGCAATTAGAGGATCTATAAACTAGTGCCCCATACAAGGTAAAAGGTGAATTCAGCGTAATAGAGAAAAAAAGACCCTCAATGAGTTCAGAGTTCATCAGCTTCAAAGTAGTCCATACCGCAGTGACATGACATACAATCGCTACCCCACCTCTCTTCTGATCAGATTTGTTAATGTGTTGAATGAAGAAAGCCTGCAGGATAGCTAAAGCTAGATCTGGAAAAGACAAATCTGTAAGCCAGGTCTCCGTTAAAAGCGAAAGGTGAAGCCTATTCTTGTCAAGTAAATTATAAATGTCGAACGCATGTTTTGGAAGTGACCTACAAATCAGCAGACCTTCTCAGATTATTAAGTCTTGCCAGGGAGATAGGTCACTCGTTCCTTTGTCAATGAACATTTCTTTCTTTTTATTGCCAATTCAAATTTCTTTTCGCGCATCATCCCTACCTCAAATAATTTATCATCTTCTTTTCCATTTCTTCTCACAATAAGAACACCATTTCGAAATCACCAAATGTTTTTAAGTCCTTCAAAAATTTGATTTATGATCCTCTGGAGCATTTGTCAATAGTATCTAGCAGTGTTACAAATTATATAGGATGTCTTGAGTCTTCAGGAAGCTGATTTGATTATCAGTAGCTGACATATCAATTACACTGAATATTGACTCCCCTTCCTTGGCAGTTAACATTTCTGAAATGTTGGGAAGATTTGTCTGTCCAATCATATATTTTTATTTAGGCCATGAAGATCTAACATAACCTAATATCCCTCCATACTTCTGCGCCGTCACTACAGGTGCTTACCAATCTATAGATTCCATTGGCTCAATAACTGTTTGCTTGAGCAGTTTGTTTAACCCTTTCTGCAGGGGTTCTCCAAATAGATGCAGAACATTTCTGAGCTTGTGAACTGTAGGTACAGCATATTTTTTCAATATTATTTTGTGCAAAAATATTTGTTAATAATTGCAAATATCTTTTCATATCTTTTCATTATTGATTCTTCGTATGTTTCTAGCTTTTCTGTAGGTGTTTTATATCTCTAATATCTCAATGGTTATTACAGGTTTTTCAACATTTGGATTGAGAACTATTCCAACAGGTCCTTCTGATGAGTCCTTCCCAATATATAAGAGCCACAATTTGTTACATAGACTCATATTTACACTCCTCCATCTTCAAATAACATTTTTAACCAATGTATACCTAGCATTTAAATGTTTACCTCCATAACCCAAAGCTCTTATATCTGGTTCATTCCACTTTTCATTTTTGTTTGCCCCTTTCTATGGGTATCTTTGGATATCAAAGCATAAATGCTGCCAGATTCTTCCAACATTTTTACTAATTGACTGTCAGTGTAAATATCACAGTGTTTTCTTTTAGTTAATCTGAAATTTCTTTTGTTATCCTCTTTAATGTAAAGAAAGTTGTTTGTTCCACATTTTAACTTCCTAAATTCTTCCTTTTCTTCCTGGTATGGTTGTTTGATCCTCTTCTATAGTCAGTACTACTTCACCTATTTTCTTTCAGCCATCATCTGCTTCCCTATTGTTGATTGTTCTTTGCCATGCAAACCTTGGGAAAATGTCATTTTTTCACAAGTTGCAACATATAAAATTTCTTGATGCACACTTACTAGATCCAAAATTACCAGAAGCCCCCTCCTCTGTGATCACATTTGATATCTCTGATAGATGATTGTTTTTTCATCTATTGTCATTAAGTTTATTTCTGCTTATCTTTTCTACTTATGAATTTAAATGTTGCTTGACAGATGTGTTATCCAATTCGCTGGTTCCTTTATTCGACCTGCCTATCTTCTTCCCCCACATTGCTGTGTGTTCCATCCCTTTGGCCAACTGAAGAGCTTCGTCAAATGTTGGGTATTTGGTCATTAGTTTTTGCTTTATTCTCTTGTTATTTGGGCACCTGAAACTTGACCCCTTATGACAGAATCAAATAGCTCACCAGTAACAAATGAAACAATGTCTTCATCTATTTTTGTATACTCGGGAGAAAAAAGTATGCTGTTCTAAAACCACATTCACTTTTGTTGTGAAGCGGACTTCAGCATTTGCCCTGACATTCAAAAACATTAGCTGGTTGTCCATCTCCCATTACCTGAATGGGAGATGGACGACCTAATCTGTGTTAGGTCGTCATACCGTTTCCTACTCTATCTGTAAATGATGACATAAGATTGTTTGTTTCCTCACTGCTCTGTACTTATCATCAGCAATTGCCACAAAATATGTGAAAAACGTTTTTCCGGTGATTCCATATTATTAATGGCTAGGAATGAGGGAGGAGGTGTTATGCTTTGGTTTGACATGTTTATAAATTAACATGGTGAATAGAAAATAAATAATTAAAGTACCAAGTTAATACAATAAATTAAATGAAGATACTTTCACAAAACATTAAAATAAAACACTTGTGGTTCGCACAGTAAGAGTTTTATAGTACTTTGTAGTTATTTTCAAATCTTGATTGATGGCAATATAATTTAGTCTTAATGACTGTGCTATGTTTCCCTTTATAATCTTTTTTTTGTTGATATATATTGTTGACAAGAGTCTTTCTTCCAGTGGATTTTAGCAAGTTTGGTACATCGGGAAAGGATTTAATGTTATGAAGGATTAAATAAAGTGAGTACACACAGCAGTGTATGTTCTAGTATCACACTTGTGAAAGTGGCTCCTCTGATGAGTGTGCTCATACTTGTGCAAGTGTCTCTTATTTGGTGGTATTGTCAATAGACTCATGGGAATGGCCCATTGTGTAACAGCTTGTGAAAGCAGCTGTTCTTTGATGAGATTGTCACTGCTCTCGTGAAGGTGATACAATGTGTGGGAGTTCTGTTTATCAAGTGTGCTGGTGCATGTTTATATGCTGTGCTCGTGACACTTGCGATGGCTCAGTTATGATTGCTGTTCTTTGAAATCATGCGTGGTGCAAATTGCCTTGTCTGTATTTAGAAATTAGGGAAAGTCACGCTTGGCATGGAACAATCAGAGGAGTCAGATCACATTGCTTAAAAATGAAGCCAGGTGAGTAGCGCGTGTACTCTCAGCAAAAGTTACATGGAAACCTATATTATATCGGTCCCTGGTGAAAATTGAATCCTTTGTTTTGGGGGTGGAAGCATTTCTCTGTGTGTCCCCCCACAGCTTGTCTGTCAACTCATTGCCAATGCAGAACTGCTCTACCGACAGTTGCAGTTTGGGAAGTAATTTTATTTTCCTCAAGATGACTTCAGCTATATTAAACTCTGTTCATTACTGCTCCTCTTTCCTCAACTCATAACATAATATTACATCCTTAACATTCTACAATCCCCTAGCCTATTACATGCCTACATGTCTGTACACTCTACACTCTGCCTAAGGCTAAGTGATGTGACTAATTGCACAGCGTAGAAAAAGCATCTGTGAGCCCAGTCTTAATATCAGTGTCAGATTTACCTCTTACAGTCTTAGTTCTAAAGAAATCCAGAAGTCGCAATTAATAATATATTTAGGAGCTCAGTCTACAAGAACATCAAAAATACCTGTATTCCTTCCATGGTGACCAGACCAAAAACCTTAAGAACTCCTCTATATTTGCCACTCTGTAGAAATGCAACTTACAACTCTAAGCCATCAAAATTAAGTTAAGGATATGTGTACTGACACCCATAAAAGAGCAGCATTTCAGAAAGTATCATGCAAAAAGAAGGGTCAAGGCACACAAGCCCTGTACTTGTCAGCACCAGGTGGTAAAAGTGAAAAAGGATTTTATAGCAGTGCAACGAACCAGAGATGTGACCCTCCTATACCTCTATATAGGAAACAATTCCCCAAACAAGTATCAGCAAAGGTGGTTCAGCACTCTCGTACAAGTCAATTATATGTATAGCAGAATATTTTTTAGTCCATAGTACACTTATAGAAATTGTTTTTTCTTCCAAACAATCGTTATTCGTAAGTTTTTCTTTAAAATCACAGCATGCCATTAATAGCCAACACTTTCGTCCACCTGGGACTTCTTCAGGGCTCAACATGAGAGTGGCCTTCTCGTATTTTCTTCATGTTGTGCTTTTCGAAAAGAATTATGGTGTTTAAGATACGTGGAGTACAATTGCTCCAAAAGGTAACAACATGACGTCCAGTTCAAATAAATGTTTCTGAATGCATCCCTGCCATGAACACCAGACAGAAGAACACTGAGAAAGACAAATGATTCCAAGTCCTATGGACCACCACCATTAACAGCTATGCCAAGATCTCCTGAGAGAGTATATGGATATATTTCACATGAGAATATGTATTTATTTGCTGGGTTTTGTGAAGCATTGGGTACACCCAGTGGGTATCTTGGTACTAGTAACACAACATTGAAGCAAAGTGTCCTAAAAGTGATTTGTCTAGAATAGGAAAAGTCAGGATTTCAAAGACGTTTCTACATTTCAACAGGAGAGATTGGAAAAGCATTCCAGTTTTTTGCAGTGGCTAGTGATGAAAAAGAGCTGTATCCAATCAAAGTATGTTTCACCTTGAGAATTTGAAGAAGAAATTCTTTGCTGATTTCAAGCAGCAACAAGTATTATACCAATTGAAACAGAGAGACTGAGGAGAGCATCCATGGTCATATATAACGATGTACACAAGACAAATAGATTTGAAAATAATGTACTCACTCATTCAAGACCAGTGCAGGAAAGCCAGTAGTGGATTCATGTAATCACCCCACCTCAGACCTATTGCTAACCAGGCTGCAGAGTTCTGAAGAAGTTGGAGAATTTGCAAAGCATATTAGAGGGTGGTTTAGGGCCAATGCATTGCAATAACAGATGTGTGCAGAGAGGAATTCATTCAGTAGCTGCACTTTTTTATGAAAATGAAAGAGTTAAGATCACTTCAGAATGTGCAGTTGAGAGAGACAAGAAGAAACTATTGCATTGATTTGAATTGATTTGATTGATTATGTTGGGAGTCACATTTTATATCTATATTTCTTATACAAAATTTAGACTTGGACTTAATGCATAGAGAAAGTGAAATCCAAAAACAAGGATGGACTTAGCTATAGAAGAATTCTGTCTTGTCATAATTATGTTTGATTAAAACACATCCAGTTCTCAACCATCACACGATAATCGTGAAGTTGTCGGAAAGTTTTGATAATCTCTGCATATGATCTCTGAACATAAAAAGAGAAAAAACAAATGATTAAATAAGATGTGCCAAAGGTATCATATGCAAGACAGAAATCAAAAGAGTCAAAATGTAACCTTGGGGACATAGCTTGTTTGAGGTTAAGCAGTAGATTCAAAAAGTGTTTAAATGATTCTAAGTCCTATTACATGTGTCACAGTTTTAGTACCATATTGTTACTGCCACTGTGATCCTGATAAACATCTATGTTCTTGGATTTCATTCTGTACCTTCATCAGTGTAATTCCAGGCTAAGGTTCAGATTTAAGCACACTGATTGTCCTTGGCACTCTCCACATTTCTCTACATTATAAAAAATGCAATCCCGATCTTTTAGACACAGTACTAGGGTGTCTCAGACATTTCACTTCTTCTTGCTATGCAGGATCTTTGAATATGCAGAGCCTGCAGTCCAGTTCATCACTTCATAGGTCAAATATACTACTCGCAATAATGTCATTAGCGTGAGGCAGGGGTATAGTGCCATCATACGAGATGCTGCTAATTGTAGGACCTGTAATGGAGTTGCAAACTAATATGTACTATTCTGCTTAAGTTGGATGACATACAGAAAGTGGACACTGTCAATGGGGTCATCTGGATGTTACTGTAATTTCAATATCACTGAGTTCCATAAAGATACTGCTGATGGACAGGGCACTGACAACATTACATCATCTGGGAGTAGTACTTTGCAAGTGAGGAAACAGAGAGTGCCTAAAGGCAAGGAACCTATTGAAAAAAACAATAAATCGTTACAAGTAAGGGTGGACTGTTTATGAATACTCTGGAAAGCCAGCCTAACCCTTTTGTTGGGCTTGACCCTCTCTGCAGGGTCACCCCAAACCTTTTGCCTGTGACTCTCCTGCTTTTCTGAATTAGTTTTTGTTGGCATTAGGCCTCTGCGCATTTTACCATGGTAACCAGTGCTAATGTGCGTATTTTCTTTCCATAAAACATCATAAAATTGCCTTACACCTGATTGGCACATTTAATTTACTTGTAAGTTCCCTGTATGTGATAATACTTGGTACCCAAGGACTGTAAATTACATGCTATTAGTGGGTCTGCAGCACTCATTGTGTCACTAAAGTAGCACTTTAAAAAATGTCAAAGGCCTGCCACTACTGCCTGTAGTGCGGATTTAAACTGTCAATTTGGCCTGGCAAAACAAACCTTTTGCCAGATCTAAACCTTCCTTTTTAATACATATAAATCATCCTACAGGTAGGTACTAAAAAACTCACTGGGCAAGGAGCATTGTATTTAACAACTAGGACATGTGTTTTAAGTTTTACATGTCCTGGTAGTGAAAAACTCCTAAATTCGTTTTTCACTACTGTAAGACCTACTCCTCCCATAGGATACCATTGGGTTACTTTATTACGTTTGAAAAGTGCTACCTTTTCATTGGGAAAAGGTAGAAATGTCAAGTTTAGACTCAAATAAATTTTAAGTCACAATTCTAAAACTGACCTTTTTTTTTTTTTAAGTTGCCATTTTTCTGCCCTAACCATTGTTGTGCCTCTGCCAGTGTCTTGGGTCACATGCCTGCAAATGGCTCTTCTGTTTGAGTTTGTATGTTCCTGCTAGACAATGCGGCAAAAGGGACTGGGCATCCTAGCTGGATTGCTGGGAGGCAGAGCTTTCTCTGCCCCACTTACACTTCAAAGGGTTGGCTCCAGAACACAAACACAAGGGAACCTGACACTAGTATTTTTTTACCCCAGACGTCTTGGAGCCTTGTCAGGGGAAATGAAGAACTTTCAAGAACCAGGTGTAGGGATGGCCTAGAAGATTCCCCTTCTTTTAAGGCTAGTTCCAGGTATAAATATTGGACCCTCAGAGTAACTCTTGAGGTCACACCTGGGCCCACAAACATTACAAGAAGAACTTTCCTAAAGGACTGCCCTGATGCTTGAGGTATGCCTTGTTCCAAAGAGGACTGCCATGCTGCTTGAGACCTGTTTTATCCCAGAGAGGACTGTCCTTCTACTTGAGGCCTTCCCTGTTCTCTGAGAAGGAGGTCTGGTCCTGCTCCTTTTATCCCAGACTACCTGAGTGACTTCAATGGTCAGTTGACTTACCTCCTGTTTTGAGCTATGGGGACACAACAAGCTCCAGAGATCTCCCTGCAATTGCCACACTGACCTGCTGCCCTGGACCGGCCTACACCTGCAACAGGACCTGCCTGAGCCTTGCTGGCCTCTGCTAGAGGGAGTCTCTGATTCCCAAGAGGTGACTCCTCAGATCCTGAACCCTTGGCTGTCATCAGAGTGCACTACTTGACAAGAAACGTTTAAATTCTGAAGTTTTGGGTTCTTTGCGACTTTGAACTGACAGTTTACATAGAGACTCTGTGCCCATTAAAACCTCCAGTGGGAAGCTGCCGTAAAGCTGACTCTTCACATTACAGCAACTGCCAGTGACGACCAGCAACAGGAGATCTGCACTTTACACTACAGCAACGACAGCGCGAAGCTCCAGCAATGACCGTTGCAACACCCAATGGAATCTTCGTTCTACAGAGGTGACTGCCCGTGTTGTCAGGCATGCTCTTGTGCTAGAGCAATGACCATTGTGATGTTCACAGTGTTCCTTAAAGGCTTCTCCACTGAGAAAATAAATCTTCACACCAGACTTTGAGAAGATATCTCTTTCAGTAGGATTAACCTGGTCCCTGTATCGGGCCCTTGCTCTATGGCGGTTTTCTCGAACTTGCGACTTCCTCCAGTCTAGCACAACCAGATGACCAAGAGTGACACTTTGTGCTTATAGGTTCAATAGTTACCCAAAATTTTGAATTTCAATATTTCCAGTTTTTCAGATTAGACCATTGTGGTTCTTGTATCATTTTAATAAATAAACATTGCACTATTTTTTCAACATCGGTTTGAGACTTTTCTTTTGTTGTCACTTTTTTACTGTTTGCGTGTTGTATAAATACTTAAACACAGGTCAATTTAGTGATGTTTGTGGTTACTTTTACATGGAGTGTAGTTGTTGCTTGATTAGAGGTATCAAACCCTTCAATCAATAACCCAATTCCTTACACCTCTTTTGAAATATGAACATATGATATGATGATGAATCATAAAAGGCTACTGTCCCACATCAAGTCATACATGTTCAAGAGTAATTTTCATGTTTAAAATATTGTTTCAGGAAGACAAGTTATGATATTTTCACTTCACAGGCACAATGTTGATTTTCAATCAAAGGATTCCTCGTTTTGCATATGAATGAGTATGATAATTGTGATTGTAATTTGTGCCTGCGGATTGTGCATTATTTAATTCCTGATTACATTTTGTATCATGCTGCTTTTGCTCAAATTTGACATTTCATTAGAACTTTTCAGAAGAAAAATATTTTTCATATTTCAAAATGGTCGGTTCATGCTAGTAGATTTATAAGACATCCATGATAAAAATGCAAAACATGTATCTGACCTTTTTTTGAATTTCCAATTGATATCAGTCTCTCAGTCTGCAACCAGTTTTTTTTTTAACAAACTAAGGCAACCATGAGAATATATTCTGAGCACCCATTCTGAAATCTCAGTCAATTAAATAATATATAGGAGTGGAGCAGAAGACCCAGGGAAGCCAGTTGTCAAAATATATATATAAATATATATCCCAAAAAAATAAAAAAGTCCAAATTTAAAACTCGAAAATAGTGTCAGCACTCACTATAAAATACCTGTTCAGATTCATTTACGTTTATTTATGTTCAATTATCATAAAGAGTGAGACAGCAGATAACTAATTCAGCTGAGTGTCTTCATTAATGTGAAAAGAAAATATGCCTTGCTGGTAATAAACCCCAATGTAATACATTAAAATAAGTGACTGAATGATTTATTATGACATGTGCATTTGGCTTCATAGTACTTTACAATTATTTTGTAGTGAGTGAGGGCCTTATTTTCGAGGTTAAACCTTATATTTTATGGGGAAGGCCAGGATAGGTTATTTGCCCAACCTGGTACAGTCAGCCAATATCCACTGTGTATAGCTGCTGCAGACAGCCACATGTAATTGTACACTGCCGAAGAATTAATAGAAGTAAGCTCTTTAATTGAAATTTGCTGGAAGTTCTAAAAAAAAAACAATTTTTATCTCTTTTTGGGTTTGTGGTTTTTTTTGGAGTTGTATTGTTTTTTTGTCGGGTTTTGTTGTACTTTTACTGTTTTAGAAACGGCTGTGTCAAATAACTTATAACACTTTTCAATTATGGATTGGAATGTTCTTTCATGTTTTCTCTCACTCACATTTTGATATTGAATTCTTTGCAGTGAACATTTTGAAGTGTGGATTACTGCCTTCCTTCCTGTATGAACTCTGCAGGAACTCTGGGCAGAGCTGTGGTCACCCATATTTAAACAGTGCATCTGTCCAGCTGGCACCTCAAGTACTCCCTCTCAGGCTTGAACTCCAGATGTGTTGTAATAATGAAAGCACAGAAGGAGTAGAGTTCTATCTACACCCTGCTCAGTTTCTGGTTACAAAGCTGAACTCCTTGCATTCAGCTTCTTCCCACCTAATGATGGATTCTTCTCAGGTTCTGTCATTAATCCAGTGCTGATCACCTTTTCCTCAGGAGATGAAGCAGATTCTCATGCAATTTTTTACTATGCCTAGTCTGCCATTGCTCTGAGCTAGAAAAAAATAGCTTCACCAAATCTGAACTGCTTATACCTTCTGCTACTCTCAAATCCATGTCCACTAAAGATCAAAGGACACTTTTTCATGAGGTGGATGGTTACCCGAACTCTTAGTGAAAATACCATACCATACCAATATTACTTTATTTCGGTATTTCACTATAAAAGAACAGCCACAAATATATACAAGCAGATAAAATTTTAAGAAGAATAAAAACAGTTCATCAAAGATATTACAATGTTAAAAAAAGACAATATAATCAGGCACAATCAAGTCCATGATCTTGCATCTTGAGGAAGTTTCCCCTGACCCACCACATGGCGCTTAAAAAAGTGAAACTGCAAAGACTATATGAGAATCTGTGTTGTACTTTAAGATTCTAAATGCTTCCCTGCAATGTGTGGTGCCCATGTTTTTGCACAGCTGAAGCAGCCATCTAGTCTTGCTGTTCGATAGCCCGGGCAAAAAAAGAAGACATGGACTTCAGTCTCATCACACAGATTACATGCCGGACACCCACTTGTTCTTCCTCCCGACCATTTGCCCGTGAAAGCACGCAGAGGGAGGCAGCCATGGCGAAACTGCACATATAGTTTCCTTCCTAGTGCCGGGCGGATTTCATCAAGACATGCCTCCAACCTGCAGGTGTCTTTTATTTCCCGGTAGAGTGAAGTTAGGGTGCCATGTGCGGGTTCTGCATGAAGTTTTGCGGATATTCTGCCCCAATAGCTAGTACTCAGAGACATTTTCATGATATACTTAAACAGGCTGTGTCAGGATTATCCCATAGTTGTTTTAGACCTATTTCATAGAGGCTCTCCCTTACAAATAGAAGCCATGGCAGCTTCCCTGAGCCGGGGAGTTTCAGGATTTCCGAAAGCTCTAGTCTGTACTCGGATACTTCCGGAGTTGCCCAAAGGCGTCGCCAGAAGAGTAGTGGCCTGCAGGCAATTACCTCAGCAATGGATCTAACCCCTAGGTCCATACGCAATGGAACCAAGGGAGAGCTTGTCGGTAGCTCAAGAAGTTGTCTAAGGAAGTTATTCTCTGTGATGGCTAAAGACCTGTGATTAGAGTGCCCCCAGAGTTTAACCCCATATAAGTCAGCGCTCCTCACCTGGCTTTTATAGATCTCCATAACCGGGCTAACTGGCTTATAGAAAGTCTTTCTAAAAAACGTAGCCAGGCCGCCTGTGGTTTGTGTCAATTTGAGCTTGGATTTCTTAACCCGAGCCCCCCATGTCATATTTTCAGTAAGGGTTAGGCCCAAATAGTCAAACACAGAGACCTGGTCCAAAGGGATTCCATTCATATGTGGGTTTGGGCGTGTGGATTTACTGGGGTTGAAGATCATAAATTTAGTTTTATTGATGTTAATCTCTAGTTCCCTACTACTACAAAACTTGCAAAACCCATCTAAAATTATTTGGATACCCATCGGCGACTTGGAGAGGAGGAGAGTGTCATCTGCAAACATCATAGCAGGGAAATGCTTTTGGACGATTCTCGGAGCATCTGTATCTTTGCATGATCTCAGAGCATCTATCAACCCATTGATGTAAATGTAGAACAGGTTGGGGGCAAGCACATATCCCTGCTTGACTCCCCTATTGACAGGGATGGGCTGCGTTAATTCCCCATTTTTCCCAAATTGAGTTTGGGCGTAATTTCCATTATGTAATCTACTCAGTATATTTAAGAGATAAGAGGGAAGTCCCAACTCACTTAAAACCCTCCATAGTGCATCTCTGGGTACCAAATCAAAAGCCCTCTTCAGATCAACAAAGACCATAAACAGGCTACCCCCTTCTAGTTCGACTGTTTTCCAATAGAGAAGGTGGAGCCTGAATATCTGGTCTATTGTTGACGTTTTCTCCCTGAAACCAGCGTGCAGGGGGGTCAGGATCTTTTGATCTTTGAGCCAGGATTGCAACTGGTTCAAAAGGATCCTAGCAAAGATTTTCTGTGAGACATCGATCAGGCTGATCAGTCTATAATTTGCCGGTGACAAGGGTGATCCCTTCTTATACACTGGAATGATCTCAGCACCAAGCCACGTTGCAGGTAGCACCATTCCCTGCAAGATGGCATTAAAGATCACCCAGAAGTATGGGCCCCAGATCTTAGGTTCGGCCCGATATAGATCTCCTGGGATCTTATCCAGTCCAGCTGCCTTACCAGGCATGATTTTGTTTAGAGCTTTATAGACCTCTGTCAAAGTTATCTCGGGAATATCTGTTCCAGGCCCCAGTGGAATCAGGGTGTCTAAGGTCTGGCCTTCCTCTGCATCATCTAGTGAGGCATAAAGGGCTAGGAAGTGCTCTCTCCAACAATCAGCCGCAATATTTGGCTCTAGTGCCGCGTAGCCTGTGTTACTACCTGTAGTCACAATGCTCCAAAAAGATTTCATATCTTTAGAATCCAGGGCGGATTTCAGACTATCCCACTGATCAGTTTCCCATGAAAGTTTGGCAGCTGCAATGGTGGTTTTATAGTCATATCTAGCTGCTTTTACTATATTGTTACTCTGTGCTTCTATGGCCTCAATTAATGCCTTTTTGGCCGCCCGACAGTCTTTGTTAAACCAAGAACACCTAGGCGGCGTCCTCCCACGGGCCTTGGTGTCCAATGACCAAAATGTCTCCTGGAGCTTTGTGATCATAGATTCGTTAATTATTTTGAGTTTATCCAGAGACGCGGCAAGGTCTCCAGACTTCACTAGCTCTGATAGGGCCTCAATATTGGGAATAATGGTAGTGAATAAAAGAGCCAATTTACTATGTGATTTTTCCACCCAGTTCCACCTTACTTTCCGTCTATTATTTGAGAGGGTCAGTCTATGGTCAGCGTCCATAGACGTCACTGGAAGTTAACTGACTACAGGGGAAATCCTACTTTAATTGCTAGGTATACCAGGTGTGCACTCTTGATTTCAATACCATGAACATGAAGCATTTGCTCACAGACCCACACAGGTACTCATGCACTCACTCACAGACCAACTTGTATTCTCACACACCTACTCACAGACCCACTCTGACACTCACATACCCTCTCACAGACCCAGTCACACACTCACGCATCTACTCATAGGCCCATTGAGACACTCACACACTCAGTCACAGACCCACTTAGACACTCATGTGCCTGCTTACAGACCCACTCAGACACTCATGCACCCACTCACTCCCTCACCCACTGAGAGGCTCATGCATACACTCACAGACCCAGTCAGACATGCAGATATGCACCCATTTACAGATCCACTCAGTGGCTGATGCAGTCTCTATGTCTATATGGGGATATTTGTAGAGTGCACTGTAACTCCAAAGAGTGTCCTTGCGCTAAGCTGAACAGAAGCATCATGGGAGAAGGAAACTTACGGGCAAGAGAAAAGCTATGTTTTCAGTATTTTCCAAAACAAGGGAGTGGATTCAATGCTTCTCAGATGAAGAGGCATTTTGTTCCAGTGGAAGGGCCCCAGGAAAGAGAGAGACTTAAAACCTAGCCTGGACTTTTTAAAATGGGGGACATTGTCCAACAACAGATCGGCAGAGCGAAGATTTCTACGAGGAAAGTAGAAGCAAATCGTACGTTTAAGGTAACCTGGTCCTTCCCCATAAAGGGCTTTCTGTGTGACGAGCAAAGCTTTAAAAATTATTCTTTTCCTTACAGGGAGACAGTGCAAGCTCCTCAGAAGCTGTGACACACGCAAATTTCAAGGGAGTTCAAAGATGGTATGGGCTGCTGCATTCTGGACAAGTTGAATCCTGTCCAGCAAGAAGCAAGGCATGCCAAGATAGAGTCCGTTCCCATAATCCAGCCTGGATATAATCAGAGCTTGGATCACCTGTTGTCTGGCAGATTTGGACAGAAAGAACAAAAATGTCTGCAGAAGACGCAACAGAGCAAAACAGGTGCCAACTACTGCATTAACCTGAGCGTCAAATAGCAGCTAGTTGTCCAATTTCAACCGCAGATTTTTCACCACCAGGCTGTTCGCTGAGGGGGCAGGAGCGTCTGCTGGCCAGAAGACATGTAAAAGGATCTCCGTCGCTTTACCGAAGAAGAGTAGTTTTGTCTTACCAGCATTACATTTCAGCTGGTTAGAGGCCAGCCAACTGAAGACAGCTGCAAGGCAGGAACTGATTAGCATACCCGGGCAAGGCTCATTAGCTTTCCATGTAAACAACACCTGTGTGTCATCTTCATAAGACACGATTTTGGCCCCATGTGATTCGGCCACCTCGGCTAAAGGAGTGAGGTAGATGTTAAACAGGGTCAGGCTCAAAGTCAAACCCTGTGGGACCCCACCTTCGGTGAGCGCAAGGAAGCTGAGAAAGGGCTACACTAGACCTCCTGCCCCTTCCCCTGTAGAAAAGTTGCCAGTCGTTTCTCTCACAGAACCACTCAGACACTTTTGCACCCCCTCCTAGACCTATTTAGACAATCATGTATACCCACTCCCAGACTCATTCAGACACTCACGTATTCACTCATAGACCCCACTCAGACACTTAACACACACCCACTCAGAGACTCATATGCCCACTGAAAGTTCTACTCAGAGACGCATCCACCCACTCACACGTCCATTTAGACACTGATACGGCAACTCTCAGATTTCCTGAAACACTCATGCATCCACTCACACATGCATTCACGCACCCACTCTCAAAGGTTACAGTTAGGAAATAAAAATGTTAAAAAACCTCCTACAAAACCATTGAAATTCAGCAGTGATTGTTATCTGCGCTAACTGTAACTTATGCCCCCACAATACACTGCTTATGATCTCACATATTACATCACCCATGACATGGTCAGTGACATCACTGATGACATCTAAAATGACATCACTGATGACATCATCAAGTGAATGTAAGTATTTTTAAGAGTTTATGGATGCTAAACGTACATACTAACCTACTAGAAAAGTTAGATTAGTATACAGGTTGTACTTCTAATGCATGATATCTCTAAAATGTGTGATCTCAGTGGGTGTGTGACTGTATCAAAGTGTGAGAAGCTGTATGGGTGTGAGAGTGCATGCATGAGTGACTCTATGGGTGAGTGACTGGATCTTTGACTAGGTTTGTAGTTGTGTTAGTGGTTGTGTCAATGGCAGTATGGGTGTGTGAGTGGGTACCTGAGTGCTTGTATGGGTGTGTGAGTGAATGTGTGAGTAGTTTTGTGAGTAGCTGTGTGGGTGAATGAAGTGGTGTGTGAGTGACTATGTTGATGAGTGTTTAGGTGTGCCAGTGGCTCACATATTATATCAGCTTAAGACTTTTTCTATCACATCATTAAAATCATTGCAACATTTGAAATGACATAATTTATGCCAGCGTTGTGCATGGTGGCACAGGTAACTCTCACCAGGCTACCCTGCCATTGTCCAAGTAGCCAGAGCAGCACTGATCCCAGTGAGGGGAAATCTTGACCCAGAACTGGTTTTGCAGGAGGAGATTTCTCAAGTCCCTTAACAGACCTCAGGGGTGTGCCCAGAGCTCTGACCAAGGGAAGTAAGAATCTGCCTTAGCGGATTTTGGCAGATCAAGTTACTATAAGGTTGTTTAGGGCCAAAACCCTAAGAAGTTATGTTAATGTGGTTTGAGTTGTTCTTAGGAACTTTTTCCTCATTGACTATGGAGTCACCCTAAACCACAATCTAGTGGCAGGTATAAAAGTGACACCACTGGCTGCCTTCCTTAGAACATTGCTGGACCTGTGGAAAACAGAAGAAGAATGGTACCTGCTGAACCCAAGGACTAGAACTCAGAAGAAAGTTTGAAACTGCTGTTTTATCTGTTGAGAAAAATGCCTGAGCCTGGACTTCCTTTCACTTGAAGGCAAGATAGGAGAGTGAGTTCCAAGGTCTAGTTGGTTAGTATATGTTAAGATCCAGGAACACAAAAGCAGGAAGAATCTTGCAACAAATGAGAACCCAGAAACATTTTTAGCACTGTTTCCTTTAAAGAGCCTAGACTATCACTTGTCTGCCACCGAACCGCGGCCACCATCGTTGCATCACCAGTTGGTACAACTTGCTGGTTTCCCAGGTTGAAAGCAACTCAGCTTTCAGAAAAGTCTCAAAGTCCCAACATGGAGGATTTCACCAGGACCAAAGCCAAGAAGCACCCCTCCGTTTTTGAGCCCTCCGTGGGATCCAGTCTGCAGTCCACTCTGCTGATGAGAAAACACCTCAAGAAAAAAGACTAAGGGCTTGATTTAGATCTTGGCGGGCGGGTTACTCCATCACAACGTTGAGTGATATCCGATCTGCAGAAATATAACTCCCATTTCAGAAGGTACATTTTTCACCAGAACAAATCTGGTGCCAGTAGTGGACTAGCGTTCCAGCACAGTCAGCTTTAACTTTTGACTTTAACCAGGCCTAGCAAGATCAGATACCCACAGATGGCTTGTTTTGCTTTTTGGTGCTAGAATACTCTAAAACTCAGAGGGACTTATTTAAAAGACCCTTGCGAAATCGGCTGCCACTTTTTGTGATGCACCGCAGGTGCAAACTCCTGAAGGACACGTAAAGCTATCCTAGATAGCTTTTCCTGTCCTTGTAAATATGGCCCCTTCTCACACAACACTTTGCGTGAGAAGGGGCATGACATGGGTGTTGCTGTGGGTGTTCCCACGCAACACCCATGTATTCTGCTGCATTTCCAGATTTCTGAGAATTCATAAACTTGGAAATGCATCAGAATGCTACAAAACCCAACGGGGTGGCGTAGCAAGGTGCAAACAGGAGAAATGTTTTCATTTCTCTTCATTTTTTCCTCTTTCTAGGGTTGCTGCATTCTGCAGCACACATAGGAAGAGGAAAACACTTCTTTTTATTTTTTTTTATTGTTTTTGTGCAAGAAGGTACCCCATTCTACCCAGAAACGATCTCCCTGCAATGCAGGTACACTTGCACCATGGCGCAAGGGTGCCTGTGTGGCGCATGGCATGTGATTGTGCGCCAGCGCAGGGGAATGCACAGGGATGTGTCATATTGTTGTAAATATGACACATCCCTTTGCTTTGAAAGTGCCGGAGCATGGTGCAGCCAAAGAGCTTGTGCTGACACGCTTCAGCACTATCTTGTAAATAGGACCCCAAAGATTCATATTTCCGTTACCCTTATCTGATTTTTGATGATTTGGTGTCTATTTACTCAATAAAACTTGTGTTTTTAACTTTTTTTGGTACAGCCAAATGGTTTACACTTAGTTAGGCTGGACTGCTTTGTGCTAAGCTATTAACGACTGAAGTAAGATTTAAGTTAAAGTAACCTAACTGGTCAAGGTACATACTTGTGACAATATTACTTGCTGATGTATCACAATGACCCCAAAAAAGAATCCAGTTTCTCACGTTGTGCGTAAGTGAATGAATTACCAACTGCAAAACCAAGTTCTGCAAATACCTTGCAGCCATGAGTTGAAACACGTGAGCATGTGAAACATATTTGTTTGCACATATAACTTTGTGAATAAGCCCAATATGTTTTAGTTTGTACATTAGCAAGAATGAGTCAATTCTCATTACACCTCAAATCTATAAAATAGCCAATCTACGTTAGGCTAAATAAAGTTTATTCGAAAGAAAGTGTCAGGGTGGAATTGGATTGTGAAAGATGGCAGTTGAAGAGAACATTTTGTTTTTACATTTTCTGGAGGTTCAGAATCTAACTTTCTTTGAAAAAAAAAGTATTTTCTAGAGAAATTCTTGACTCACATTATAATGGGTGAAAACTGCAAAAGCTGTTCTACAATATAACTTGGAATATCCTGTTGCTATACAGCAGAGGGTATTCTATTCCTTAAACTACGTTGTCACATATTCACACCATCACTTTTCCCACAAACCACACAAATCCATGGAGTCACATTTAACAAACTTTCCCAAAACGCAGCAACCCACCTTGCTGTACTGCGTGAAAGAGGTAGGACAGGAAGGCGCCATATCTATCAAGATATGGCATATTCCTGTCCTCTACCTGCCCTGGCACAAAATTAGCGGCATAGCACTAACACAGGCACCCTTGCACAATTGTGCAAGGGTGCTGTGTTGTAGGCAGGGTTATTTCTGTGCAGTAAGAGACAACTCCTTGCACAAAAACAATCATCAGCGGCATTTTCCTATTTCGATGTGTGCTGCAGAATGCAGCACATGTACAAAGAAGAAAAAACAAGGAGAGTTAAAGAGATTTCTCCTTCATACACCTGACCTGGAGAGGCATAGCATTTTAATGTATTCCCAGGTCTACCAGTAATGGAAAATGTGTGTATTTGCTGTCATCCATGGGTGGATGATTGGGCACACTCACAATCCACCCCTGGAATGCCTCCCTGGGTAAGACTAATGCAACGCAGATATTTCTCCTGCATTGCATTACTCTAGATTTATCAAATCATGCAGGGCCATGCAAGGTGGTCTTGCGTGGCTTGATAAATCAGGAATAGGTTTTGTGTAGTGCAAGGGTGAAGCAAAATATTGCCCCTTGGTGTCTTTCATGTTCATTGGAGGTATGATAAATAAAAGCAGAATCTGCACTACAAAACACAAAAAAAAGCTGTTAGGAATTTTTTGCTAAAAGATTTTAGGATCAGTTTGATGTAAGCCAGAATAAAAAAAGCTGTGATGAAACATGCAGAATTTCAGTCTTTCCCGTAATGACCACTGTATGGAAAAAAATTCAACATGTTGCCATCAATATCTCCTTTCTGTTGAATAAAAAAATTCAACATGTTGTTATAAATATCTCCTTTCTGTTGAACACTGTTAATTTTTAGAAAAAAACATATAAGAAGAAGAAAAATTCTGTTTCTAGTATCCTTGTTTAAACTACTGTTATTATGCTCCATGACCTGCCTTTTACTCTGGCTGCTGGCAGCAGGCATTGGATTTCAGAACTCAACTGTAATAACTTTATACAGTTCCTCGGATACATCATTTCTTTATTACAGGGAAATAGATGAGTATCAAGACACCTGTAATATGTAAGCTAGAGACGTGTTTTCATACAGGGATTGCAAAGCTTCCAGGTAAATCCCCTTAGGAAGAGTGTTTTTTGTTTTGCTAATAACTTTGGCGCAGTTTGACAAATCTATAAAAAACTTATTTTGTTTAAAGTTTATTCTAATTCCTGGAAAGTTTTTCAGTGAAGGGGACTAAAATTTAGGGGGGTCTCAAAATTGTATTTTCTCTTGTTAATTTCAATAGAAATTTGGGATGGGGAAGTAATACAGAGTGAATGGAATTGCACCAAATTTGGCAGAAGGTTAGAACAGTATTGAGAAAATGTGATTTTCATTAACTGGTATAATTCTATTTAGCTGTTATAGAGAAATCTCCCTTTTGTTGTGGTGACCATGAATGGGTTTCAGTTTTTATATCTGGACATTTGGTCCCGCTGCATGAGTTCCTGGCTACTATACATTTTAAAAATAAGGGTTCTTATCAGATGAGAGGACCTTTTCTCCTATCACACTTTTCAGTTCATCTTAACCAGTCCCATGGAAACAATCTAATTGAGTGGTTGCTGAAACTTGAAGAAAAATGTTGGAGTTGCAATTACTTGTTCTGAAATTGAAATAAAAAATGTGATGCCATTGAACATGTCACAAGTGATGTAGGATGTGAGATCTTAAACAATGTGTGGCAGTGCGGCCAGTTATAGTTAGCTAACTTCCTTCTCCTCCATAAAGTGAATAGATTCTTTGCACTCTACAGCTACAGCTTCAGTTCATGTACATTATTAGGCAAACATGTGCGAGACTGATGCATTTCTGCATTGTGGCTTTGCTTGCAGTAATTAAGATGTAGGTCATTCATTCCCTTTAACTATTTAAAATATGATCATCATTATTGGTGACTACCATCTAAATGTTACAATGGTGTCCACCTTGGAGTGGGTTCACTATAGTCAATTTACCTTACTCTTGTCCTTTTTATTGGTCAATAAAGTGACATTTGTACTTTTAACATTTTCAGGATATTCTAACCTTCAAATATTTAAGTTCAATTTATTTGTCCTCCATTCATATTCTTAATTAATCATTTGGATAGTAATATGGCAATTAGAAAGGCTGACAGACTTTGGTTTTGCACATGTTTCCATAATATAGTATTTGAATTGAAACACAATCTGTAGCGTGCGCAGAATATGTCCACTGTACTGCTGAGAGATGTGTGGGGATTATTGGAGAGGAGACCTTCCATCTTTAAAGGGCACCAGACGACAGATGCAGAGGAGATCAGTGGTGCTGGAACAATTCTCAGAGTGGGTTTGTTGCCATCAATGCTGCATCATTGAATTCATAGGGATTGTGAAAAATCCAAGCATAACAAGGAAAGAGTGTAGTAAATGAATTCATTAAGACAGTGGTAAGGGTGTGGTATGTAGCTGGTGGTGCTTTTTGGAGAATACTGTTACAACAAACAAATGATGGACGGAATGCTGACAATGCAGACATTCTCCCCCAGTCAAGAGATCTGGGTTAAATCCATCCCAGACGTGGGACCCGTGCTCACTACGCCACTGGAGTCAAGCTATCCTGGCTGATGATGGCTGATAGCCAGAAACCGGTCCTAGGATGCTTGATTCCGGTCCAGGGAAGACATGGCTTGGCAGTTTGGGCTGGACTGTTCCCATGAGGCACAGGGTCAAGACTGATTTGCATATGGCCATGTCTAAACTGGGGTGGCGTAGTGGGCAAAAGAACGATGGATTTAACCCAGATCTCTTGACTGGGGAGAATGTCTGCATTGTCAGCATTCCGTCCATCATTTGTTTGTTGTAACGCTTTTCGCCCTAAGTGGGATGGGTATTCCCAGACGTGGGACCCGTGCTCACTACGCCACTGGAGTCAAGCTATCCTGGCTGATGACGGCTGATAGCCAGAAACCGGTCCTAGGATGCTTGATTCCGGTCCAGGGAAGACATGGCTTGGCAGTTCGGGCTGGACTGTTCCCATGAGGCACAGGGTCAAGACTGATTTGCATATGGCCATGTCTAAACTGGGGTGGCGTAGTGGGCAAAAGAACGATGGATTTAACCCAGATCTCTTGACTGGGGGAGAATGTCTGCATTGTCAGCATTCCGTCAATCATTTGTTTGTTGTAACGCTTTTCGCCCTAAGTGGGATGGGTATTCCCAGACGTGGGACCTGTGCTCACTACGCCACTGGAGTCAAGCTATCCTGGCTGATGACGGCTGATAGCCAGAAACCGGTCCTAGGATGCTTGATTCCGGTCCAGGGAAGACATGGCTTGGTAGTTCGGGCTGGACTGTTCCCATGAGGCACAGGGTCAAGACTGATTTGCATATGGCCATGTCTAAACTGGGGTGGCGTAGTGGGCAAAAGAACGATGGATTTACCCCAGATCTCTTGACTGGGGGAGAATGTCTGCATTGTCAGCATTCCGTCCATCATTTGTTTGTTGTAACGCTTTTCGCCCTAAGTGGGATGGGTATTCCCAGATGTGGGACCCGTGCTCACTACGCCACTGGATTCAAGCTATCCTGGCTAATGACGGCTGATAGCCAGAAACTGGTCCTAGGATGCTTGATTCCGGTCCAGGGAAGACATGGCTTTGCAGTTCGGGCTGGACTGTTCCCATGAGGCACAGGGTCAAGACTGATTTGCATATGGCCATGTCTAAACTGGGGTGGCGTAGTGGGCAAAAGAACGATGGATTTAACCCAGATCTCTTGACTGGGGGAGAATGTCTGCATTGTCAGCATTCCGTCCATCATTTCTTTGTTGTAACGCTTTTCGCCCTAAGTGGGATGGGTATTCCCAGACGTGGGACCCGTGCTCACTACGCCACTGGAGTCAAGCTATCCTGGCTGATGACGGCTGATAGCCAGAAACCGGTCCTAGGATGCTTGATTCCGGTCCAGGGAAGACATGGCTTGGCAGTTCGGGCTGGACTGTTCCCATGAGGCACAGGGTCAAGACTGATTTGCATATGGCCATGTCTAAACTGGGGTGGCGTAGTGGGCAAAAGAACGATGGATTTAACCCAGATCTCTTGACTGGGGGAGAATGTCTGCATTGTCAGCATTCCGTCCATCATTTGTTTGTTGTAACGCTTTTCGCCCTAAGTGGGATGGGTATTCCCAGACGTGGGACCCGTGCTCACTACGCCACTGGATTCAAGCTATCCTGGCTGATGACGGCTGATAGCCAGAAACTGGTCCTAGGATGCTTGATTCCGGTCCAGGGAAGACATGGCTTGGCAGTTCGGGCTGGACTGTTCCCATGAGGCACAGGGTCAAGACTGATTTGCATATGGCCATGTCTAAACTGGGGTGGCGTAGTGGGCAAAAGAACGATGGATTTAACCCAGATCTCTTGACTGGGGGAGAATGTCTGCATTGTCAGCATTCCGTCCATCATTTGTTTGTTGTAACGCTTTTCGCCCTAAGTGGGATGGGTATTCCCAGACGTGGGACCCGTGCTCACTACGCCACTGGAGTCAAGCTATCCTGGCTGATGACGGCTGATAGCCAGAAACTGGTCCTAGGATGCTTGATTCCGGTCCAGGGAAGACATGGCTTGGCAGTTCGGGCTGGACTGTTCCCATGAGGCACAGGGTCAAGACTGATTTGCATATGGCCATGTCGAAACTGGGGTGGCGTAGTGGGCAAAAGAACGATGGATTTAACCCAGATCTCTTGACTGGGGGAGAATGTCTGCATTGTCAGCATTCCGTCCATCATTTGTTTGTTTTAACGCTTTTCACCCTAAGTGGGATGGGTATTCCTAGACGTGGGACCTGTGCTCACTACGCCACTGGAGTCAAGCTATCCTGGCTGATGACGGCTGATAGCCAGAAACCAGTCCTAGGATGCTTGATTCCGGTCCAGGGAAGACATGGCTTGGCAGTTCGGGCTGGACTGTTCCCATGAGGCACAGGGTCAAGACTGATTTGCATATGGCCATGTCTAAACTGGGGTGGTGTAGTGGGCAAAAGAACGATGGATTTAACCCAGATCTCTTGACTGGGGGAGAATGTCTGCATTGTCAGCATTCCGTCCATCATTTGTTTGTTGTAACGCTTTTCGCCCTAAGTGGGATGGGTATTCCCAGACGTGGGACCCGTGCTCACTATGCCACTGGAGTCACGCTATCCTGGCTGATGACGGCTGATAGCCAGAAACCGGTCCTAGGATGCTTGATTCCGGTCCAGGGAAGACATGGCTTGGCAGTTCGGGCTGGACTGTTCCCATGAGGCACAGGGTCAAGACTGATTTGCATATGGCCATGTCTAAACTGGGGTGGCGTAGTGGGCAAAAGAACGATGGATTTACCCCAGATCTCTTGACTGGGGGAGAATGTCTGCATTGTCAGCATTCCGTCCATCATTTGTTTGTTGTAACGCTTTTCGCCCTAAGTGGGATGGGTATTCCCAGACGTGGGACCCATGCTCACTACGCCACTGGATTCAAGCTATCCTGGCTGATGACGGCTGATAGCCAGAAACTGGTCCTAGGATGCTTGATTCCGGTCCAGGGAAGACATGGCTTGGCAGTTCGGGCTGGACTGTTCCCATGAGGCACAGGGTCAAGACTGATTTGCATATGGCCATGTCTAAACTGGGGTGGCGTAGTGGGCAAAAGAACGATGGATTTAACCCAGATCTCTTGACTGGGGGAGAATGTCTGCATTGTCAGCATTCCGTCCATCATTTGTTTGTTGTAATGCTTTTCACCCTAAGTGGGATGGGTATTCCTAGACGTGGGACCCGTGCTCACTACGCCACTGGAGTCAAGCTATCCTGGCTGATGACGGCTGATAGCCAGAAACCAGTCCTAGGATGCTTGATTCCGGTCCAGGGAAGACATGGCTTGGCAGTTCGGGCTGGACTGTTCCCATGAGGCACAGGGTCAAGACTGATTTGCATATGGCCATGTCTAAACTGGGGTGGCGTGGTGGGCAAAAGAACGATGGATTTAACCCAGATCTCTTGACTGGGGGAGAATGTCTGCATTGTCAGCTTTCCGTCCATCATTTGTTTGTTGTAACGCTTTTCGCCCTAAGTGGGATGGGTATTCCCAGACGTGGGACCCGTGCTCACTACGCCACTGGAGTCCAGCTATCCTGGCTGATGACGGCTGATAGCCAGAAACCGGTCCTAGGATGCTTGATTCCGGTCCAGGGAAGACATGGCTTGGCAGTTCGGGCTGGACTGTTCCCATGAGGCACAGGGTCAAGACTGATTTGCATATGGCCATGTCTAAACTGGGGTGGCGTAGTGGGCAAAAGAACAATGGATTTAACCCAGATCTTTTGACTGGGGGAGAATGTCTGCATTGTCAGCATTCCATCCATCATTTCTTTGTTGTAACGCTTTTCGCCCTAAGTGGGATGGGTATTCCCAGACGTGGGACCCATGCTCACTACGCCACTGGAGTCAAGCTATCCTGGCTGATGACGGCTGATAGCCAGAAACCGGTCCTAGGATGCTTGATTCCGGTCCAGGGAAGACATGGCTTGGCAGTTCGGGCTGGACTGTTCCCATGAGGCACAGGGTCAAGACTGATTTGCATATGGCCATGTCTAAACTGGGGTGGCGTAGTGGGCAAAAGAACGATGGATTTAACCCAGATCTCTTGACTGGGGGAGAATGTCTGCATTGTCAGCATTCCGTCCATCATTTGTTTGTTGTAACGCTTTTCACCCTAAGTGGGATGGGTATTCCTAGACTTGGGACCCGTGCTCACTACGCCACTGGAGTCAAGCTATCCTGGCTGATGACGGCTGATAGCCAGAAACCAGTCCTAGGATGCTTGATTCCGGTCCAGGGAAGACATGGCTTGGCAGTTCGGGCTGGACTGTTCCCATGAGGCACAGGGTCAAGACTGATTTGCATATGGCCATGTCTAAACTGGGGTGGCGTGGTGGGCAAAAGAACGATGGATTTAACCCAGATCTCTTGACTGGGGGAGAATGTCTGCATTGTCAGCTTTCCGTCCATCATTTGTTTGTTGTAACGCTTTTCGCCCTAAGTGGGATGGGTATTCCCAGACGTGGGACCCGTGCTCACTACGCCACTGGAGTCCAGCTATCCTGGCTGATGACGGCTGATAGCCAGAAACCGGTCCTAGGATGCTTGATTCCGGTCCAGGGAAGACATGGCTTGGCAGTTCGGGCTGGACTGTTCCCATGAGGCACAGGGTCAAGACTGATTTGCATATGGCCATGTCTAAACTGGGGTGGCGTAGTGGGCAAAAGAACAATGGATTTAACCCAGATCTCTTGACTGGGGGAGAATGTCTGCATTGTCAGCATTCCGTCCATCATTTCTTTGTTGTAACGCTTTTCGCCCTAAGTGGGATGGGTATTCCCAGACGTGGGACCCGTGCTCACTACGCCACTGGAGTCAAGCTATCCTGGCTGATGACAGCTGATAGCCAGAAACCGGTCCTAGGATGCTTGATTCCGGTCCAGGGAAGACATGGCTTGGCAGTTCGGGCTGGACTGTTCCCATGAGGCACAGGGTCAAGACTGATTTGCATATGGCCATGTCTAAACTGGGGTGGCGTAGTGGGCAAAAGAACGATGGATTTAACCCAGATCTCTTGACTGGGGGAGAATGTCTGCATTGTCAGCATTCCGTCCATCATTTGTTTGTTGTAACGCTTTTGGAGAATACTGTCACAAATATATCACCAAAGAATGGTGGGGTTGTAATATTCCCAACTACTTTTGAATTAATGAAACATTTGGCATCAGCTTTCTTGTTCAGATTCTGCAGCAGGCGAACCATTTCAGGGTAGCCCACATTTGGTGGTATGGCAAACATGATCTCCCACTGAATCAGATCAAAAACCTTTTCAGCATCTAACACAATAATTTCTGCCTTAATGCTATTAGTTGAGTAGTAGTCGATGGCATGTACTAAATAATTAGTGTTAGTGGAATTCAATCGGTTGTTAAAAACCCATTTTGGCCTGGGTGGACGAAAGTCTGCACTAACAAGGCCAATCTATTTGTTTGTGATTATTTTCTTAAAGTTTTATAATCACTGTTCTGCAATCTAGTTGGATGATAACAACCCGGACTTTCAGGGGGTTTGCCCTTTTTCAGAAAACTTATAATAAATGCTTCAATAAAGTAACTGGTTAGGTCTTTACCTTAATAATTTTCACTGAAAGGAGTAACCAAAAATGTACTCACTTGATTCTCAAACAATTTATGTAGTTCTGCGGGTAGGCCATCACTCCCACAAGCCTGTGCATTGGGGGATATTTGTATTGCATCCTCCACCTCGGATAGTGTCACGGGGGCAATGTCATTAGCTTGTAAATCATCTGCTAAAACTGTCAGTTGGATAGAATGCCAGAAGTTGGCTTAAAACGTATCCTCTTAATTCTGGATGGGTAACTTTTTTTAAGTTGCATTAATAATCGATTTAATCACATTGTTATTCCTTCTCTTCTTTACTGAACATGTTAAATACCACCCCACATTTTAGCTTTCTTTGTAGCTTTTCTGAAAGCATGTATTTTGGTTTACTATTTTAATAGGCATTAATTGATCCTTTAAATGTAGTTGTGCTTGTAGTAGATGTGATCTAGTTGTTGTATGGAGTGCCCTGTCCACCAAAATAGTCTTTTTGTGCCTCCGACAACCCCTTAAAACAATAAAAAAGGGATTTCTAACAGTTTCTTTATCTACATAAATTCCATTACAAGAACCATGTTATATAAAATTGTGACTAAACCATTTATGAAACACAATCCGGAGCCCTCAATCAACACAAGTGCATGAACCCACAGCAGGCTTTAAATAATATTCCAAAGTCCTATTTGAAAAACAGGCAGACCACTAGTAGAAGCAACAGCTAAATATGTATCTTATTATATTGCATGGTCAGTCAATTGTGCAGAGAAAGTAAGAGAGAGATGTAATGGCAAGCACGTCACAGACTTTTAATAACATAAGATATTCTGTCACAAAGCTGTCCCACCAACATGATTTCAAATTGAAAAGGCAGTCAATTATAATGAGGGCCACTGGAAGTACATGGCAATTGAGGACTGATTATGCAGCATGTAATCCAAAACATGTCACAAGGAATGGCAAATCATGTCACATTATGCTGCAAATGCTGATGTATTTGTATTCATCTGTTTGACATTTTAGGACACATTTATATAAGAGCAAGACAATGGGCAGGAGCAGTGCAAAACTGTGACATTGTGCAGTCACTCTACTGTCAATGTGATCCTCACATGATCAATGTTTGGGCCTATTCCTATTCTCTACAAAAAGCCCACTCCCACATTTTGGGTATCGTTTTTATAAGGGAAAGGGTGAAAATACTGCCGGATGGGACGTTGCCATTTGCAGGAAGTTCTGGAGCTTTCTGTCAGAGAAAACTAGATTTTTTTTGTATGCACTTATACATTTGCAGGGCCTTCTGGGTATTCAAACAAGCTAGGATTATTATAATATTGGAATACCTGGGACTCTCTACTCTATAAAACGTCTCTGGTTGGTATGTTTCCATGGGTGCTGGCTGACTCCAGATGAAAATATTGCAGCCATCACCTATGGCAGCTCTCCCCCCAAAACTTACCATGTGTCTTATGTGTAGATCCCTGCTCACACTCATTGAAAACCCATGCATGTCTGGCACCACCACATTCAAGATAAAAGCAACGTGGGTCGAGCCTTGATAGGCATTTTTTCCTTCTTGTGAAGAAGACTGAATGGACTTATGTCTTGACAGAAAATGTGCAGATCATTACACAAATGTAATATTTAATACATTGTCCTGGCCATCCAATCAGAATGAGAGAGGTCTGGCACCCAGCGATAGAATTCTTAGGATGAGTAGGTGTTGAAAATATCTAGTTGTGGTATGCTTCCCTGCAGCCCCATGATAACACCTGCAATAAAAAGACAGGTGCCCTAAACTCACATTTTGCTTTCAGTTGCTTTATACATTTCTATAACACACTAGGACATCCTGCTCGTTCGTGCATAAGGGAGATTGGAAACAGTGCTAAAAATATAATAAACATCATGTTCAGAATTACTTCCTGATCAATTAGTCATGGCGAGAGAGTTCAAGCATCCAGCAATAGAAACTTCATGATGTGTGTATGTTAAAAATATCAGGTTATGAAATGTTTCCATAGAGCCTAGGGTTGATACCTGTGAGCTCCAAGAAGAACTGCCGAGCCCTCGAGAAAGTCTGGAAAAGGAATCCGACACCGGACAACAGGACCTCCTACAAACTTGCCACCCGGAAACACCACCAGCTGATCCGCGCCGCCAAGAGAACAGCATTCAAGGACCGGTTGGACAACAACGCACACAACAGCAAGGAACTCTTCAACATCGTGAAAGAGCTTTCCAACCCCAACGCAGGAAACAACGACATCACCCCATCGCAAGACCTCTGCAACTCCCTCGCCTCCTACTTCCACAACAAGATCACAGACATACACAGCAGCTTCAACAACCAGCCAACGCACACCACGACCGACCAGCCACCCCCCCCACCACCACCCTCCACGCCTGGACCCCGATCAGCACCGAAGACACCATCCGCACGATGAACTCAATCCACTCCGGATCACCAACCGACCCCTGCCCTCACCACATCTTCAACAAGGCCGACGCTGTCATCGCACCCCACCTGCGAGACATCATCAACACTTCCTTCGACACCGCCATCTTCCCCGAGAGCTGGAAACACGCCGAACTCAGCGCTCTACTCAAGAAACCAACAGCGGACCCCACCGACCTCAAGAATTACCGCCCCATCTCGCTTCTCCCGTTTCCAGCCAAGGTCATCGAGAAGACCGTCAACAAGCAGATGGCCGCCTTCCTCGAGACGAACGGATCCCTCGACCCCTCACAGTCCGGCTTCCGAGCCAAACACAGCACCGAGACCGCCCTCATCGCCGCCACCGATGACATCCGAGCCCTGATGGACAATGGAGAAACAGCGGCCCTCATCCTCCTAGACCTCTCCGCGGCATTCGACACGGTCTGCCACCGCACCCTGGTACGGCGCCTCAGCAACATCGGAATCCAGGACAAGGCGCTGGAATGGATCATCTCCTTCCTCGACGGAAGAACACAGCGAGTCCGCCTACCACCGTACAAGTCAGAGGCCTCCGAAGTCATCTGCGGCGTCCCCCAAGGATCATCCCTGAGCCCCACCCTCTTCAACGTCTACATGAGCCCCCTCGCGGCCATCGTACGCAAACACCACCTCAGCATCATCTCCTACGCCGACGACACCCAGCTGATCCTCTCCCTGACCAACAACCCCGCCGCCGCCAGAACCAACCTACACGAAGGGATGAAAGAGGTAGCCGAGTGGATGACGACCAGCCGCCTGAAACTGAACTCGGACAAGACGGAGGTCCTCATCCTGGGCTCCTCTCCCTCCGCCTGGGACGACTCCTGGTGGCCTCCCGCCCTGGGCACCGCACCCAAACCGACAGACCATGCACGAAACCTGGGCTTCATCTTGGACTCCTCCCTCTCCATGACCAGGCAAGTCAGCAGCGTCTCCTCGGCGTGCTTCAACATCCTACGCATGCTACGGAAGATCTTCTGGTGGATCCCCACTGAGACCAGGAAGACCGTCACCCAGGCCCTCGTCACCAGCCGACTGGACTACGGCAACGCCCTCTACGCCGGGACCACCGCCAAGCTCCAGAAGAGACTCCAGCGGATCCAAAACGCCTCAGCCAGACTCATCCTCGACATCCCACGATCCAGCCACATCTCCGGACATCTGAGAGACCTTCACTGGCTCCCCATCAACAAGAGAATCACCTTCCGCCTCCTCACCCACGCACACAAAGCCCTACACGACCAAGGCCCGAGCTACCTCAACAGCCGAGTCAACTTCTACGCTCCCAAACGCCACCTCCGATCAGCCAACCACGCCCTCGCCGCCGTCCCCCGCATCCGAAGAGCGACTACAGGAGGAAGGTCCTTCTCCTACCTGGCCGCCAAGACCTGGAACTGCCTCCCGTCCGACCTGCGCCTGACCCAAGACCACCTCTCCTTCAGGAAGAAGCTGAAGACCTGGCTGTTCGAGCAGTAGCGGCACCCCCCCCCCCCCCCAGCGCCTTGAGACCCTATGGGTATGTAGCGCGCTTTATAAGTGTCACTGATTGATTGATTGATTGACCAAAAGACCTGTATGCTAAAAAAAGGCATTTCGCTTGTCTTCCAATTTTTCCAAGATGTACTACATCCAGTTAAGCACTTATTCACACAACAAACCCATAGGAAACCCAAACCTACTCTCAGAATACCAAGAAGAACGACATTGGGTGTCAAGCATTGGCAGGTATGTTTCTGTGGAAGGGTGACCGAAGGGAATTACCATGTTTTGGAAATTAAATTGAATAAAATCTGAAAAACATGGTGTTCAGCATGTTGTCCCAGTCAGCCGATCGCGATGATGAAGTTCTGGCACCCAGTGATAGAAACCTTAGGATGTGTAGATGTTAGAAATATATGGTTGTGCTATGTCCAGATCAAGGCATGGCTGATACCTGTGACCAAATGAAAGTAGCCTTAACCTGCATTGCCCTTTCAGTCTCTTTGCAATTTTCCCAAATGCACTGCACGCACATTTCTAACTGTCAACAGCCCAAATCCATAGGAAATCCATGTATGTTTAAACAAGCATGATCAGAAGAGCCAGAAGAACACAGATGAAAGTAAGGTCTTGTTAGAAATATATTCGAACTCATAAAAAAGAGATTTACAATGTTTTAAAAAAGTGCTAACACTGAGACAAATGTCATGTTCAATGATCTATACCAGCCAACCTGTCAGGACAAAGGAGGTCTGGTTTGCACTTATAGACTCCCTAGCTAGTACAGAATTGGAAAATATATAGTTTACATACTTTTCATATAATACTGAGTTTGATATCTGTCATCAGATGAACAGTTAATCATAAACAGTAATTCTGCCACATTTTCCTGACCTGCACTAATAAAGCGTAATTAATTGTGCAGACTACATTCCCTAGAATAACCCCCAAAGTTTGATATAGGCATCACGTCCTTGGTTAAAATCCTGGTGTTTGCCATGGGATGTGGTTGGAACAGCATCAGACATGAATTATAGGGTCTAGTCACAAAGGTGCCAATTAACAAAAGTATTTATGAGTATGGGAAGCACCACTACATGAGTACGTATTTACTCATACATGCCTTTGTGAATCATTCCCAACAGTCCCTATTAGTAAAAGTGCAAAGAGGGCACAGCCCTTCACATCCCTTCACACTTGTACTAACTATGTGTAAATATTCCCCACATATTCACACTTAAAGGTTATTTTAGATGTTGTTGGCAACATCACAAATGCATGTAAGAGTGTGTAAAAAGTAATTTTTACACACTCCAAAATACTCTTGTGAATAGACCTAATTGTTGTTTTGGAATACCTAAAGCATTACTCCATAAAATAAGAATAACCGGGGAATAGTTATATGCAGTACAAATAGAAAGGACTGTTCCCTCTGCGTTTTTACTGCTAGAAAATGGAACATTTTGAGGCCAATTAGCAAAGGCTCGTAGGAGTCTGTAAAAGAATAATCATAAATTGTTTTGTCATTCAGCCCTGATTATTGGGACGGAATGTTGTTTACAAAAAACATCGCCCAATTAAACTTAATAATAAAACATCCACATGCAGTGCAACAACATCTTTATAAACAGAATTTAGGAAACACTATTTATCTCGGGTTATAATTCTGTACAAAGTATTCTGATATACAATCCTGGAACTGATGTTTCTATCCATATGAGAACAAATCTAAATATTGTCGCAAATTTGAAAATATCTCCATATTTTCCATTATAAAGAATAAACATTCATAAACAGCCCATATTGTACTGAAAAAGATGTAGTTGTATGTGTACACAGTGAAACCATAGAAGTACATATATTTAAACAACCTAAAGCTGATTTCTTGTTTCGAAAAATCTTTCTGCAGAAGATGCACAAACACCCAAGTGTTAGACGGGTTAGAAGAGCAAATGCTAAATCGATATCTGATAAGTGTTTCCTGACATCCAATAGGCACCTTTTCTCACAGAACATTTGAAAGTAGAATTTTACCGTGCCTACTTTTCCATACACTTTGGGGGTTCGATTTCATTATGCTTTCCTCTGAATAAGCCATGCCTGTGCTTTTCCTGCCTCTGCATACATTTTTAGGTGAGAATTGCATACGTTTTGCCATGTGATTGAAAACATTAAGCTTCAAAATCTGCTGCTTTGTGAAGAAATTAGCAGTTGTGGGGGATATTAGAAGTGCAATCGTGCAATAGAATTGTGATCATGCTGAGTTAATATCCTCTCCACAAAAATGAGCATAATTTTGATGATGCAACTTTCATTATGCGCTGTGCCTAGCATATTTGTAATTTAATAGTTACATCGACTGCCCACCAAATGATTTCAAGTGCTATAATGAAAAGTAAAATACTGGCCCATTTTTGTACATTTTCTCTTTGCTTTGTGGTTGCATGTGAATATCAAATACATTTAGGTATGAAAAGATGCTTTGCTGGTAATGTTCCAGCTTTAATGCAAAGCCTATTCTCTGCTGGGTATCCAGCGGTGGGATATGACGTTTTTTCTTCTGCACCCACGCATGCATTGAGAGTGCTTGTTGAAGTGAAGCATTTTGATGGACTTAAAGACTCCTGAAGGAACAAATCCGGCTGAAAGGAGAAGCAGATAGTCCATACAAGCACTGAATCTAGGCTTCTTACACCACTAAACACCTTCAGTATTCTATATCACGCTCGACACGTGGCTTCCGCCTAGAAGATATTAGGGCAGATATAAAGACAGTTCAAGCCAATACAGCTTAGAAAAAAAGTACTCCTTACCCTCACAATCTGGACAAATTGGAAAATGTGTCCTCGAAGTAGTTCACACAAACTTTTGCTTGTCCAGAAAGGTTAAAAGGTCCCATTGATCTCAAAGTCGCTACCAAGATTTTGGGGCCAAATTTATGCAACGCAACAGAGATAGACATCTTGCTGCACTTTGTGAAAGGGAGTGAGCAGGAATACACCCTATTTACCAATATATGGCACATTCCTGCTCTCTGCCTGCAGTGGCACACAATCTGTTGCCTAGCACCAACACAGGCACCCATGCGATTATGTGCCATCTTGCACAGGGGTCTGCGTTGCAGGCAGAGTGCTTTTAGAGCAGGAAGGGACCCCTTCCTATTCAAAACAATCCTTAGAGGCATGTCCCTCTTTCTAACTGTATTGCAGAATACAGCACACTTGGAAAGAAGAAACCAGGAGGAGAAATAAGAACATTTACTCTCATTGTGCCTCGTTGTGCTTCCCCTGATTGTTAGATTTGGGGGTCTCTAGTTGGCACAGGTAGGTACTTGTGACAAATAGGGACCCTTGCCTCTAGTCAGGGTAAGGGGGTACACTCCTAAAATAACCCCTGCTCTCCCCCTTGGTAGCTTGGCACGAGCAGACAGGCTTATCTCAGAGGCAGTGTGTAAAGCATTTGTAACCACATACAGTAATCCAGTGACAACACTACAAATGAACACCACACAGGTTTTATATAAAAAATAAGTATACTTTATATAGATTTACCACAAGACCATAAACGACAAAAATACACAATACTATAACTTTAAGATGGTAGTTTTTAGCTTAGTTCAGTTCAGTTCTTAAGATGCGACACTTTGCGTCAATGTACCTTACGATGCGTTGCTCTTCCACGACAAGCAATGTCGCAGCGATGGAAATGCGGCAAAGTTCTGGTGCAAAGAAATAAAGACGTGAAGATCTCCCAGATGCGGCACGCTTCTCCGGGGATGCGAGAAGTTCTCGGTTCGATGCGTGGACTGCAGCGGCGACACACTTGTTCAGAAGTGCGACGGCAACAGCTTCAGCTGCGACACTCTTCTCCCAGTTTGCGTGAAGCTTCCGCACAATGTGACAACTACAGCGGCGACATCCTTGTTCAGAAATGCAACGGCAGCAGCTCTGACGGCGGCGCGCTTCTCTTGGGATGCGAGGCGCTTTCCTGGATGCGGTGCAGTGCGACAGTTCCAGCGGTGACACCCTTGTTCAGAAGTGCGACAGCAGCAACAGCGATGGCGACACGCTTCTTCCTCGTTGCGAGACCCTTCTCTCGATGCGGTGCAGTGCAACAACTCCAGCGGCGACACCCTTGTTCAGAAGTGCGACGGCAGGCAGCAGTGGTGGCGTCACGCTTCCTCTTCATTGCAACACGCTTCTCTCGATGCGGTGCAGTGCAACAACTCCAGCAGCGACACCCTTGTTCAGAAGTGCGACAGCAGTAGCAGCGACGGCGACACGCTTCGACTTCGTTGAGTCGCTCTTCCAGCTCCTTGCGACACGCAGTCCCTCAGAAGGCCCAAAACAGCAGCAGGCACTTCCAAAGAACTCTGGGGAGCTAGGGGTTGAAGTCTGTTGTCCCTGAGACTTCAGCAAGAGGCACACTCTGTTCCAAGCCCTTGGAGATCCTTACAAGTTGAAATAAGCACACAAAGTCTCTTCTCCTTCCTTTGGCAGTCAGGCAAACCACTGCAGGCCAATCCCCTAAGCAGCACTTCAGCTTAGGGATAGTCTATCCTCAGTTTCTTCAGGTTCCGCTCCTCATCAAAGGTTTCTTCTTGTTCCAAAAGTGATCTAAATTCTTGGGATCAGGGTCCCACTACTTATACCCCAAAATCCTTTGTTCTCTGAGGGGAGAGGGGCCTCTGCCCAGTCCAAACCAATTCCTGAGTACTCTGTTTACCAGACTTCTCCTTTCCTTTCACAGTGTAGGGCAGAAACATCAGACGCCCCACAGGAGGTGGAGCCAGCATTGTGGAAGGCAAGTACAGCCCTGGAGCACTTTGTTGACAGGATTCATTCTCTTCATTCACTGTGCAGGGCAGAGACATCAGCCGCTCCCCAGGAGGTGGAGCCAGCATTGTGGAAGGCAGGCACAGCCCTATTCAAGGTTCAGGTGTGACCCCTCCTTTCCATCTAGATGCAGATCTCTCTATTCACCACTGGGCTGACTCATGCTGTCTCTTGGAATCCCCCAGCCCTGTCACTCACAGAAACCAGACAAAGGAATACACAACCTAGCAGAGGAAGGCTTGAAAGGTTAGGCAAGAAAATACCTACTTTCTAAAAGTGGTATTTTCAAACACAGAATTTTAAAACCACCTTCACCAAAAGATGTATTTTATCATTCTGAGTTCAGGCATACTAAACTCAAATTTCTACCATGTTCTCTGAGTCAGTTAAGATTATAAACATGTAATAATCCAACAGCCCATTCTGACCTATGGAGAACAGGTAGCCTTGCAATAGTGAAAAATGAAGATGGCTGTAATTTACTATTAAGACATGCCACACACATCAGGGCATGTCCTACCTTATCCTTACAATGCAACCTGCCCTTGGGCCTATCATAGGGGTGTCTGATATGAAGAAAAGGGAAGGTTTAGGGACTGGCAAGTGGGTGCACTTGCCCAGTCAGCATGACAGTGCCAGACTGCACACAGGCACTGCAATGGCAGACCTTAGACACATTTTACAAGGCTGCTTCTGTGGATGGCACAACCAGTGCTTCAAGCCCACCAGCAGCATTTGGATTTACACGACCTGGGCACACTCAGTGCACTATACTAGGGTCTGACAAGTAAACCAAATCAGTCAATTATGGAATCACTAATCAATACATTCATTTACAGTAAGGAGAGCATATGCACTTTAGCACTGATCAGCAGTGGTAAAGTGCCCAGAGTCATAAAACCAACAAAAACAGGTCAGAAAAAATATAGGAGGAAGGCAAAAAGTTCAGGGATGACCCTGCAAAAGGGGAGAAAGTCCAACACTGATGCATTCCCAGGTTTACCAGTCTTCCTGGGGAGATTAACACAAGGCAGTGACTTGCGTTGCTTGGTAAATCGGAGTTAGGGACTGTGTTGCCCTTGTGACACCCTGCATGGTGCAAGGGCAGCACAACCCCTTCATAAATCTGGACCTTAGTATCCCCCAGATGTGTTCTTTTAATGGACGATTTACTGTCAGTAGTACTTTGTCCAAGAAATGTAGTGGTTCATTTAAATGATTGGCAGGTGAACTGCTAGATTGCTGGATAGCCAAAGCCACTGGTCCCAACTTCCCTGGAAGATGATGGCCTTCCAAAATGCAGGGATTTCCATGCCTTTAGTGCATCTTCCAGTGCAGTGGATGCATTGAAAGCAGAGCAGGAGGCCAATGGGGCACCATCTAATTTTTGGCCCGCTCTGCATTCCTTTTTGCTTTTCTGAAACAAACTCCCTAAGTGATAGTTTGTTCCAGAAAAAACAAATAGACATTGGCATTATTGGTCAAGGTGTTTTCTCCCTGGATATTAGGGGTATTGTGTGTTTTCTCAGTCAGGACTGCCATTCATTGTATTGCAGAACTGGCAGGGGAACCCACTGATGGCTGTCTGCTATAAGTAGGACCAAGACACTGTGAACCAGCAACTGTTTGGCTGATGAGTGCAGGGCCGAATGTTTACACTAGCAGAGCCAAGTGAGGCTCACTGACGAGAATCCTCTGGTGTCAGGAAAGCAGCAAAGGAACCCATCAGCTGAACCACATCTTAGTTAGATACAAATTGTGAAATAAGAGGAACCATGCAGCAGAACCCTAGAAGGAGCTGTTCATTGTATACGCTATTTGGATAATGCAGCTAATTTCCTTTGTACTATTGGAGGAAGACTTTGGTGGGCTTAAGCACCATAATTCTTGGTGCTCGATTACTTTGAATCACCACACAAGCATATGTTGTGGCCACTACATACCAAGATTTTGACCCTCCAGCATGATTCATTGTAAGAAGCCCACTAGTCTCATCTAGAATCAGAAGGGCCTTTGGCTGAACAGAGGAGTTAATGAAAAACGTACATTGCTGTGGTGGCCTATATTTTATTGTTGTTGCCTCAAGCAAACTGGTGACTGCTTTGAGGCAGTGACGTAGCATAGACCCCTGCAGACCCTACAGTGAAGGGGGTCCCACTGTGCACAGTACCCTTGCCTGAGAGCTCCTGACTGACTCCGGAGGGGGTCCCTCCATATACTTTGCAGGGGGGCCGCCTCAAGTTTCGTTACGCCATTGCTTTGAGGACACTCCAAAGGATGTCTGAGCATTCTCAGTAGCAGATGGACCAAAGCTCTTAGAAATTTGGCGAAAGAATAATTTAATATTGAACATACCCCGAGACCAGGGTCCTGATTGCGAGTTGGGCAGTAAGGGAACCCCTGTCGAAGCGATGTCGATTTTCCCGCTGCACAGTTGGAGATCGGCTCGCAAAATTACAATGTTGGCGGTCTGTTGATGGAAAGGCCTCCAGAGTCCCGCTGACGCCACCAGCCATTTGCAGACTTCCACAATAGTAGTAGGGCGACAGCAGCTATCAGAGGGCAGTACAGACAAGTTCAGCACCATCTGAATTACGAGTTGGCTTTCTATCAAGATGGCCATGGCAGGAAGACTGCCTGCTTCAAGTAGGCGGAATCTAAAGAATTGGGGTGCATACTCACCCATTCCCTTTTCTTCCCCTCATTCTTCCACATGAACCCCTTCCTCCAGGGCCTTTCTTCACAGCCGCATCTTGACCCTGTTGGTGCCGACATCCAGGTAGGTCAGTTTTGCAGTATTTACACATTGACTGGACTGGGCACAGCAATTGTAAAGTACGGTAGTAGATATTTGTTCACGTGTCATGCATATGTGTACACTTGTGCAGTCAAAATATACACACCTACATCAACATATATGAAAAAATATTCCCCACCATCAGAAACACCGCCGCTGGCTCTGCGATGACATCGTAATATGGTGAGCAGGCTCTTCTTGGGGCCCTGGCAGTAAGGTGGTAAGACTGCCAAACTCATAATCAGGCCCCAGATCTTCATCCTCTTCACCACAGTTGGAGGTCATAGAATTCCCATGCAAAGTGGATTCTACATGCAAAAGGCTTTCACAGCCAAGATGTGGAGCATTCACAAGGTACAGTTTTAGAGGGTCCTATACCATTAGAACCCACAAAATAAGGCTGTAAATTGTAGATAGCTATGGTGTGGCGAATGAATTGCTGCCTTTATCCAAATAGATGTTCAATGGGAGCAGTCTGGCAGCAGGTGTGTTTTTTGGGTAAGACTTTCAATGATTGATTTAAGGGCTTACAAAGCACAAATACATCCTGATAGTAATGCTGGTTTTTTAATAGTGGGGTTTATTTTGATAACTTGACCATTTGTTATGGTTCAATCAGATCAGAGCTTGATGAATAATACTGCAAACTTGTGAAACAGTACAGCTTTTGTGGGTTGCAGTTGTTGAAAGTAAGTGATTAATCTATTGTGGTTGCTCTAAGAAGCATGACAAATGGGGGCAGATACGCCAAACAATTTGTGAAAGGTATCATTTTTAGAAAGGCCTGAATGGTTTTTGGCTTTGTAAGGATACTTTGATTATTACCCCAAAATCTGTGTGATGTTACAAGTTACTTTTCATGTGCTCCATCTAAAATATGTGACACACCAGTAGGGTTACGGGTGAACTGGACCCCTGATAGTGAGAAATTTTAAACATTTGTCCTGAAGACAATATCAGATGTTCAGACCCAACCCCCAGAAGAGTATGAAAGAGGTTTTAGTGCAAAGATATTGATTGGGCCTGGAGAAGGTCACAACATCAATAGGATTCATTACAGAATGATAAAACCTTTTAATAAGTGGAAATTAAGGGCCCGATTCACAGAACTAACTTAAGACAAAATCCTAAACTTACTACCATT
The DNA here is from genome assembly GCF_964204655.1 of Triturus cristatus. NCBI lineage: Eukaryota > Metazoa > Chordata > Amphibia > Caudata > Salamandridae > Triturus > Triturus cristatus. Next base: position 117,369,239 of record NC_140588.1, read on the forward strand.
TTGGTATTCACAGAAGGCACTTAGGGCCATATGTATCAAACGGTTTGACCTATTCTGTCTCTATGGGAAAATGTGTTCATACATATGGCCCTTACTCATTTTGGTATTCACAAAAGGCACTTACTCATTTCGGTATTCACAGAAGTTAGGAGTCCTAACTTTAGGACTCCTAAATGCCTTCTGTGAATACTGAAAGTCTTAAAGTTAGGATTTTTCTCAGTTTTGGAGTCCTAACCTAACTTTACTACTCCTAAACTGAGAAAAATCCTAACTTTAAGACTTTCGGTATTCACAGAAGGCATTTAGGAGTCCTAAAGTTAGGACTCCTAACTTCTGTGAATACCGAAATGAGTAAGTGCCTTCTGTGAATACCAAAATGAGTAAGTGCCTTCTGTGAATACCAAAATGGTAGTAAGTTTAGGATTTTGTCTTAAGTTAGTTCTGTGAATCGGGCCCTGATTGTCCAAATGTGAAGGTGATCTGACCTAGACCCTCGTGGGAGAGTTAGAAAAAAATTAGCTTCATATTGTGGCAGTTCAGTTTTGGTTTACAGAGGTGGAGAAAAATATCATGTTGAGATTGTTTTTGAGGTTGGTAATGCAATGGAGGATTTGGAGAGTAAAATCACTTTAGCCAATGCTATAAGTTGTATTCTTAACAGTGCAACAACTGATTTTTCGACTATAGCTGAGGTAAGGGAAGATATGAACCTAAAGTTCACAGGGCAGCAATGGAGATACAGTGATTGAAGAGAAGCATAAGTAAAATGGGAAAGTTCTAAAGAAAATATTTTCATACTTTTAGAGAAACATATCAATAGTACATCTGCATCACTATCATGGGTAACTTCAGTGGCAGATGCCCTCTTAGGGCATATAGGGAACAGCCCCACCACATTTGATCGGGGTTGAACTGTGCTCATGTAGAAGTCATTTTCTCTAGTGTTAAATAAGCACGGTCATATTAATTTCTGTGACAAGCCGCGAGGTGGAGCTTGAGTCCTTAGGCACAACAATGCTACATAGGAAGACAAATAAACAACTGCAACTCTGGGAGAATTGATTGGACTTTGGCTACAACACTGCACTTGAACAACATTCTGTAACTTTGTATATGACAATAATGAAGTGTTGCTCCTATAGTGTGCCCACAGCAGTTTACAGCCACTGACTGATGCCATTCTTGACCTTTAGCTTGCTGCAAGCAGAAGGTGAGAGGAGTGCACTGATCAGGAAGCCGATCACCTCTCTGATAACAGCTCGAGTTTTAGAGGTCAAGGGGTAACTGGGAAATGTATTAATTAATTTATTTGTGCTCCTGCACAATGATTTCCAAGAGGGTAGAGATGTCAAGGAAGTAGGGCAGCAATGAAACCTAGACGACTCAGCCAAATTCTGTTTTTAGCTGGAGGTAAAACGTCAGGGGCCTAGTTTAACTCTGTCTCCTGAGTTAAAGATGTGCACCTTGATGGCACAAGTACATCTGTAAGAAAAGAGAAACTAGAGACAAGAGAATAGTCATAATCCATCCCTGCTTCCTCCTAGCTATCAGTTGGGTGGCTGAGTATGTAGGCATCAGATTGAGGAGGCATTTAAAGTATATAAACTTTAGGCAGTCCTTGAGCAGGGTTAGAATAACCCCCACCCACCCTAAGCCAAGTGTTATATATCTTGGTGATACAAAATCATGACATTATTTGTATTTGTCACAGTTGCTATTATCTACAAGTTAAGCACGATTGTTATGTGAATGAAGAGTGCTGCACAGAACAAACAAAGCTGTTGAATGCTTTTATAAGCTACAAAAGGCATTGCTGAGAGACCTATTTATTTTGTGTCCCTCAAGGCTATGGTGGGGTAAAGAGTGCCACCAATGGTAGAATAGTGGTTGAAAAGTTGCCTTTTCTCATCATATGGGGATCACAGCAAAAGGCAGAATTCAGTTTTATCTAGAGTGGTGAAAACACTCACATTGTCTATTTCTGCACTGTATTTAGGATTTTGGTATTACTAAGGTTAGCTTTATTTTTTCTCAATCTCTTCTCTGTGTGGGCTCTAATAAAATAAATAAGAACAAGATCTATTAACTGTAGTTTCCTGGATTTGAGGTCAAGCATAAACTAAAGGGCAATCTTCAATAATTTTATCTCCTGGTAATTATACTTCTATAATGCTAAATGCTTTCCATTTCATCTTAAATGAATTGAAGAACGGATATGTCTGAAAGTAGTTTCTGTTACATTAGTGCCTCTATTAAGGTGCCAAGCCAGCCGTTAATTTGTCTTTCAGGTGCCAAAAGCAAATTGAATAAACAAAGCCTAGGGTTCAGATACTGGAATAAACACGGGTTGTAAAATCATAATAAATTATTACTGTATGGTGCCAGAGATTGTCCAATTTAATTATGTGCCTTACATGTCAAATTTGTTTCTGCTTTTGCAAAATAATCCTAAGGCTAGCCTTAAGGTGGGAATTTATCAGAGACCTCAGTGTTAAAAGAGGAACGCTGCTGGGATTCCCACTATTCCTTTTGATATTTGTCACAGTTGAACCACTTGCTGCAATGTGGATGCAGGTACTGGATAAAGGGTTACTCAGACTGGCAGGAAGATATATATAGTGAATTATACTTAGGGCAGTGGTTCCCAAACTGTGCGCCATGGCTCCCTGGGAGCCGTCAAACCTAGCCAAGGGAGCTGTGCACCAAGCACTTCAATGCATTTAATGTTGAAGGGTCTGTTGGCTTCAGCCAAACTAATTAGACTTAAACGCATGATGTTGATGATTTGTAAGTGACATGCCTAAAGCTGTAAACGTAGTGCTTAATTGATGGCATGTCAAGGGAGATGACCTCCATATTTCACTGGATCTCCACGTTTCAACACTCCCAAAATAAGCCGAAGACGTCTGATTTATTTTGTTAAACTCGTTAATAGTTTCATTTTTTGCCAAATGCATTTTACACCAGTGCAAGTTATCAGGAAAGAACAGTTGTCCTGTAGTAAACACACTAAGTATTATTAGAACATTGGAATGTGGAGCACTCCATTGTAGACAATGGAGTGCTCCGTGCTTCTACGGGCCGGTAAAGGCCCGCAGAGCAACATTCCAATGTTTTACAAAAGCCTCTCGAAGCTCGAGGGGATATAAATCTCCTCGAGCTTCGAGAAGCCTTTGTTTAATTTGTTAGAACATTCTGCCCTCTAGTGGCAGAATGTTCTAATAGCCTTATAGCCCTTCGTAGCAGGGCTATACCGCTATTAAAGTCCCGCTGCTTTTGTTAAAGTCCTTCGGCTCGGGCCTTTAACGCTGCAGAGGGCCTTTAATAGCCGGTATAGCCCGCTACGGCGGGCTATAAGGCTATATTAAGTATTGACATTTGTACTTGACTCATTGGTACTTCCAGTACACATTTCTTTCAGTACACAAACTTTTCCAAACAGGCTTGCACTCTCCTTGAGCACAGGGAAGTAACACACCATATATGGCATAATGCCAAAATTTGGAAGCAAGGAAGAGGGACATTTAAAAAAATATATCTGAGGAATTTATTTTACTGACATCGATTTGGAGGCAATTTTAGGGAGGAGACAGCAAAAATAAAGCTGATGTGGTTTAAGAAATCGTGAGTCACCCTGCTGAGACAGGTGTGTTGGCATGTATGACATGGGTAGAAATGGAAGTTCATGCAAATATTCTTCAAGCGCAGAAACACTTTGGCAATGGGGCCTACATGCATAAGGGTGCTATCTAACACAGTAAGTGAGATAAAAAGTTTTGAGAGGGTACTCAAAAAAAGGCATGGACAAAGTGTAACTAAGAATATGTTATTAGAGGCACCGCCTTAGTAATGCGAAACACCCTGCATATATGATTATAATACCTTCAAAAGCTTCATCCCAATTATAAGAAAATGCAAGTACTCCCAAGGCCTGGCTTACATCCACCCCACCCTCCCAAAAAAATAACAATGGGGAGCCACAGGCAATGGCAATGGCAAATGGGTCAAGGGAGCCGCGTGTCGAAATAGTTTGGGAACCACTGACTTAGGGCCTTATTATGAGTTTGGCAGTCCAATGGACCACCAAACTCAGGGTCGCGGTGCGGCTACTGCTGCATCGGTGGTCTGACCACCCTATTACAATTAGGGTGGTCAGACTGCCATGGGACCTCTGTTGCTGCCAGGTATCCGCAAACACTGGCAGTCGTACAGTGGTCTTGTGACTGCAATAAGCTTGGCAGGGCCGCTGTAGCCCGCAAAGCATAATAAGAATTTACTCACTGCCTCAATTGTCATGGCAGTGAGGCTGCTGTGAAACGTTTGGCATGAGGAAACAAAGTAGAGTAGATAGGAAGGGCAGTAGCAGGTTCATGGAATATGGTGAGCAAAGAGGAGGGAGCAGGGACATGCACACAGACATCAGAGGGCAGGGGGAGGAGGGTAGGGGCAGCACGCTAAGCACAGAGGATAAGCAAGAGGGCTATGATGGGGCATAGCATTGAGAAATCGAGGGCACGAGGAGTGGGTAGGGACATCAAGCCAAATAGAGGGCAGTGGCAGCACATTAGACCATGCAGGGCAGGAAGGAGGGGGCTGGTGCATGGACTCGGACAACAGAGGGTAGGGAGGATGTGGATGGGGCAGCAAGCTAACTTTTCAGGGAAGGCATGGAGGGCAGTGGCCAAACAATGGCTACACAAGGGTAATGAATAGGAGGGGCATGGACTTGGACAATGGATTGGAAGGAGGAGAGGGACAAGAGCATCAAGCTTTGGTGGCAACAGCACAATGTCAGGTCAGACCCTGTGTCCAACACCCCCACCATGTATTGCGATCTTACTTAACATTAAAAAAAAACTAGAAATTCACTGAAAAAAATAAAGGTTACAGGGGCATTATAATTAGGAAATTGAATTTGAAAAATGTAGAAATGTACCAAAATACATAGGTTACAAGGATGTCATAGTTAGGTTCACATTTTACATGCATAAAACCATGGAAATTAAGCTGTTATAGTTAGAGTTATTTCAAGTAACCCAGGTTACTAAGGTAACTATAACTCGCACCCTCACCATGCACTGCTAATTACCTCAGATATTGCATCACTCAAGACATCTTCTATGAATTCATTGATAATATCACTGTAACATTTGCAGTATAATTATTAATTGGAAAACTGCGCATGGCGAGGGTGCGGGTTTCAGTTACCTTAGGGCACAAGTTATAATAACTCTTACTGTAACATTTGAATTTCTATGCTTTTGTCCGTGTAAAATCTGAACCTAACTATAAAGTTACTGTAATCTTTGGATTTTTAAATATATATATAAGAAACATAACAAATATTACCAATTCAGTTGCAAATCATTACATAAATTACTAAACACATAAAATAAAAAAACTAAAATGACAATAATTAAAAATATAAATATGAAAAAACAAATAAAATATAAATATGTACTGTAAAATTTACATTTTAAACAAATATTACTATTAAATATATTTAAACAATATTAGAATATGTAATTGAATCTTGGAATAATACATACACTAGTCCCACTCCAGTTTATGCAACAGTAGAGAAAGTCTAGAACTTCAAGGGGGTTAAATATATTATTCTCACTCCAAACAGTGCAATAGTAGGGAAAGTGCTAGACTTCTGAGGGGTTAAATTTACTATTCCCTATTCGTAGGAGTAAGATTTACTATTCTCACTCCAGTCTGTGCAACAGTAGGGAAAACGTTGGAATTCGGAAGGTTGAAGCTTACTATACCCACTCCAGTCTGTGCAACAGTAGGGAAACTGTTGAACTTTGAAGTGGTTAAATTCAGTCCTCCCACTCCAAACTAAGCAACAATAGGTAAACTATTTCACTTCAAACACATAACATATTTGCATAGCCGTACCAATTTAGAAACAATATAAAACTCTTAATATAACTATTATTATCTAACATAAAAAGTATAATATATATATATATATATATATATATATATATATATATATATATATATATACAATAACAATCGGGTCCTTCCGGGATCCAAGCCCTTGTCAGGTGGTGCGTTGTCCGGCGAACCCCTGCCGGATAATCCAATTACTTCAAGAAACGAAAAACGCACTCTCAAAGGTCAGTCTCTTTTAATCATGAATCGCTACGCGTTTCGACACAACCTGTGTCTTGATCACACGATTGCTTGTGGATTCTCAAACATACATATAGGTATATGTAAACATAGAAGAGGTGCTAACATGTTGCTCCTTAAGGCTGCAAAGCGGCCGCCATTTCTAAACAGGTACAAACATCGTACAATTGGATGAATATAACCTAGTATTCTATGAGTTCAGACATATAATCAGCTTGTTGCTTGTTTACAATTTACATATTGGATTATGTCATGTTGTCGAGTATATGTAATACGTTTGACCGCACTTCAATTTAGACAAAACATTCAATAAACTTTATCCATTGTGAGCTGATAAACAGACAAGGCTAGTAATGCTGAAAAATCAAGCCCCACTGCAAATGCGCCATTCAGCGGACTAGTGCCGCATACATTCCTATGGATGTGCAGGCATGCATATGCTGGTTTGCAAACTTCAAACTCAATTATAGGGATTTCTATGCGGACTAGTGCCTCATATACAACCGTACCCATATGGACAGAATGCATAGCTCAATTGCCAAGTGGCACAAATAAAAGCCAAGAGCAGTTGGCACCTCTAATTACTACCACATAGTGGTTAGCAAAGAACAAAGTCACGCGAGTGTACTTGACATCACAGAAGAACTGAACTAATATACTGAAATAATATAAAAACTGTGAAATTCTTATCTCTAGGAGAGTGCGATGAAGTGTCATCCTCATGAAGAAAAGGGTAGGGAACCTGTGCCGTGTCGTGAAGAAGTGAATGGTCCCTTCCTTTCCTCCTGGATGGTGAGAGAAACATAGGTTAAAATTAGCTCTTGATTCATCATAAATCACATGATTAAACTAGCATATTTACATAAAACGATATACGAGACATTCACTATTCATAGAATACATATAAATTACATATATACTTCAAAATACAGAATACAGATAGATATCACAATACACGATTGCGTGTTCAATCATCATGTAAGTGTGTCGCAAGCTCCTCGTCCAAATTATGCCCCCCAGGGAACTTAGTAACATATAGAAGAGGGAGGAATTTGAAAGATATTTTGGTCAGAGGAGATATCACTGAAACACCCAATAGGAACCGCTTCGATCTCAAAGGGTTCTATCCATGTGGCCATTGCAAAGCCTGCAAATGTAGCCACATGGTTAAGGATTTCAAGATCCCGGGAGTAAGACAGAATAAAACTATCTCGCAGTTCCTTACATGTAGTACGAACTATGTAGTGTATGTCTTGGAATGCCCGTGCGGACTCTGGTATGTTGGGAGTACAACTTGCATGGTTAAAAAGCGGATACAGGAACATCTTAGAGCCATAACCAACAAAGACCAGAATTATCCCATTGCTCGACATTTCCAGGGTGTACACCAGTCCAATAACTCTCTTTTAAAGTACTTTGACTTAGAACAGGTGCATGTTTCTAAAAGAGGAGGTAACAGAGAACTGGCCCTAAGGAAGAGGGAATCCAAATGGATCATGGAATTAGAAACTAAGTTCCCTGGGGGGCATAATTTGGACGAGGAGCTTGCGACACACTTACATGATGATTGAACACGCAATCGTGTATTGTGATATCTATCTGTATTCTGTATTTTGAAGTATATATGTAATTTATATGTATTCTATGAATAGTGAATGTCTCGTATATCGTTTTATGTAAATATGCTAGTTTAATCATGTGATTTATGATGAATCAAGAGCTAATTTTAACCTATGTTTCTCTCACCATCCAGGAGGAAAGGAAGGGACCATTCACTTCTTCACGACACGGCACAGGTTCCCTACCCTTTTCTTCATGAGGATGACACTTCATCGCACTCTCCTAGAGATAAGAATTTCACAGTTTTTATATTATTTCAGTATATTAGTTCAGTTCTTCTGTGATGTCAAGTACACTCGCGTGACTTTGTTCTTTGCTAACCACTATGTGGTAGTAATTAGAGGTGCCAACTGCTCTTGGCTTTTATTTGTGCCACTTGGCAATTGAGCTATGCATTCTGTCCATATGGGTACGGTTGTATATGAGGCACTAGTCCGCATAGAAATCCCTATAATTGAGTTCGAAGTTTGCAAACCAGCATATGCATGCCTGCACATCCATAGGAATGTATGCGGCACTAGTCCGCTGAATGGCGCATTTGCAGTGGGGCTTGATTTTTCAGCATTACTAGCCTTGTCTGTTTATCAGCTCACAATGGATAAAGTTTATTGAATGTTTTGTCTAAATTGAAGTGCGGTCAAACGTATTACATATACTCGACAACATGACATAATCCAATATGTAAATTGTAAACAAGCAACAAGCTGATTATATGTCTGAACTCATAGAATACTAGGTTATATTCATCCAATTGTACGATGTTTGTACCTGTTTAGAAATGGCGGCCGCTTTGCAGCCTTAAGGAGCAACATGTTAGCACCTCTTCTATGTTTACATATACCTATATGTATGTTTGAGAATCCACAAGCAATCGTGTGATCAAGACACAGGTTGTGTCGAAACGCGTAGCGATTCATGATTAAAAGAGACTGACCTTTGAGAGTGCGTTTTTCGTTTCTTGAAGTAATATATATATATATATATATATTATAATACATATACGTATATTACCTACTGGCAGTTGCCAGTAGGTAGTTATAGTTAGGACCTATTTTCCATAGGAAATCAGCAACATTCTATTTGGAATAACGTTGGCGCCGATTGACGAATCTTCGCGAAATTTTCTAAACTTACAGTTTTGATTACATCAAGATGACGTAAGACGTTCCACACTTTTGTAATAAATATAGAATGTTAGCAATCTAGTTGTTCATTGGGATACTGTTGAGAGGCAGAGGCCAGGGGCATGGACTCTGAAAATTGAAGGCAGGTAGGAGAGTGCAGAGGCAACAATTTGACCACACTGGGCAGGCAGGAAGGGCAGTGGCAGCACTACAGACTATGGAGGGCAGTGGAAAGGGGGGCAGGGGCAACAAACCAACAATACAGGACTGGCAAGAGAGGCTGTGGCAATATAATAGACCATTGTGGGCAGAAGGAAGAGGCAGTGGTAGTACAACCATACATGCCAACAGACCCGTTTCAGCCAGGAAACGTCCAATGTTTTTAAGCTCAAATGGGCTTTATTTGATCTGTCTCCTGTCTACAATCTCCTCTTTTTCAATGTAACTCAAAGGGGAAAATCAATACCCCAGTTTTTTTTCAAAATCTCCGTCTTACCAAGTTCAAAATGTTCGCAAGTATGGTACATTGGATCATGGTAGGCAGGAGGAATTGGGGTAGGGACATGGACTCGGATAACAGAGGACAGGAGGGACATGGAGAGGTGCACCAAACTGACCCTACAGGGCAGGCATCAGGGTTTGCAGCAGCACAATACTAGGGGTGGGCGGAATTTGCAAAATCCACTTTCGCAAATTATCGCGAAAATGTAAAAAATTATCGCAAACACGCGGAAATATCGCGAAGATGCGGAAGTTTGTTTCCCGCATGTTCGCGAGATTTTCTGCATGGTTGCGGCTCGCCAACTTACCCATGTGGTTGCTCGCGGGCGCGGCCATCTTGTTTTCAGTTGTCTCGCGGTGCATGATAGCGAGAAGAAAGAAGTGATCGCGCGACGCATGACGTCACTGCGGGCGCGAACTGTCGCGAGACAGCGCAAATGGCTAAAAACAATACAACATCTCATGGAGAACGCGAGCGGATAAGAAAACTTGTCGGCGAACGCAGGGATTCAGGTAAGGCAATCGCGCGCGCGCGAGAATGTATTATTTTACAGCGCGAGCAAGAAACAAATTATCGCCAAGCTGCGGAATGCGGAAATTTTGACATTTTCGCGCTTTCCCCGGAACGCGAAAATGTCAAATTATCACAATTTCCGCGAACGGAACGAAATTTTAGCCCAGGCCTACACAATACACCACACAGGACATGCGGGGCGGGAGTGCAGCACAACAATCCATAGAAAGCAATAGGGAGGGGACAGGACCATGCACATGGACAACAGAGAACAGAGGGGAAAGAGGCAATGTTAGCTAGCTGACCATAATGGACAGACAGGAGAGAAAGCTGCAGCATAACAGACCATAAAGGGCAGGAGGGACGGATCAGGGGCATTACAACGGAACAGACAAACCAGGAGGGCGGGAATAGGGGTCTGCACATGGAAACAGAAGGCTGGGGGCAAGGGGGCAGGGCAGGAGCAGCAAGATGACCATGGAGGTCAGCCAGGATGGCCACTAGAAACAAGACACACCATACACACAGACCATGGAGGGAAGGTGGGAGGGGGTCAGGGGCAGCTAGCTGACCACACAGGGAAGGTGGGAGGGGCCATGGCAGCACAGAAGACCATGCATGGCAAGCGGGAGGGTTAGTGGCAGCACAATGGCTATGATGGGCAAGAAGGAGGGTGCAGGGGCATGCACAAAGGACCATGGAGGATAGAAGAGAGGGTCAGGACCTGGACACAGACAAGAGAGTTCAGGGGAAGGGGCCTCACAACAGACCGCGCGGGGCAGGCAGGAGGAGCTGTTGCAGCACAACAGACCTGGGAGGGCAGAAGGGTGTGGCAGTAAAATGGACCATGGAGGACAGGAGGAAGGGGATAGGGGCATGGCATGTGGACAGGCAGGGTGGAGGTGGCAGGGACAGGTTACAGTCATCTGACAATGCTAGGCAGGTGGGAGGGGAGTGGCAGCTCAACAGAACACTCAGAGTAGATAGGAGTGGCAGGTCCATGGAACATGGTGGGCAAAAAGGATGGAGCAGGGGCATGCACAAAGACATCAGAGAGCAGGGGGAAGGAGAATAGGGGCCGCAAGCTAAGCACAGAGGCTAAGCAGGAGGTCAATGATGGGCCATAGAATTGGGCAATGGAGGGCAGGAGGAATGGACTGGTACATCATGCTAAATGGAGGGCAGTGGCAGCACATCAGACCATGCATGGCAGGAGGGAGGAGGCTAGTCCATGGATTCAGACAACAGAGGATAGGGAGGAGGTGGATGGGGCAGCAAGCTAACTGTTCAGAGAAGGTGGGTATTAGGAACTTTACTGTTTTTAAAATGTGTGTCTGTGCGAACTACTTAAAATATGAACAAGTATGCAGCATAATCTCACTTTTATTCAGGAAGAAGAGGACGTTTGTGACTGTGACTCCGGGCTCACTTGGCAGAAACACCCCCTGACCCTCCACCCCCCATCGCAAAATGTAATGCCCGTGAAAAGGGTAGGTGGATGCAGTGTTATATAGAACATTGTCCTGAGAGCACGATTGAAAATGAAAACTAGATATAGTATATGGTATAAACTATGCACCAAAAAGTGTGATATAAGATGAACCTGGGCGTGAAATATAATATGCAATACATTGTGCGCAATGACAGATTCATTGGAGAGCGCGAGATGGCACAGGCACTAGGGCGTGCTATGCGATATGCGCCTTGGAGTGTAATATGCACAGGGCAGTGTTGTGTAACCTAACTAGTCTCTAAAGTTGTAAGCGCTGTGCGTTATAACATAGGCATCGAGGAAGGCACGTTAGATAGGGCAATATTACCCATGCGAAGGCAAGTGTGGCATGACATATACATGGGGTGGTGTTACAGTGCACATGGGCTAGACAGTGTCATAGCATATGCACTAGCTGGTGGAATACAACACAGAGGTGTGTGGCACTCGACGGGCACTGGTGGGTGTAACACAGCATTGGGCTCAGCCAGGAGCACGCTGTGACTCTCAAGTAAGGTTCGTCTCCTTTCTGTCCTCATGTCATCAGTGATGTCATTTGAGATGTCATCAGTGATGTCATAAGTGATGTCACTGACCATGTCATGAGTGATGTAATATGTGACGTCATCAGCAGTGCATTGCGGGCGTGCGAGTTATAGTTAGCTGAACTAACTATAATGGGGGAATTTCAATGGTTTTGTACGAGTGAAAAGTCCAGCTAACTATAACGCCACTGAAACCTATGTTATTTTCTGTGAATTTATATATATATACATATATATATATAATGTATATATAAAAATTAAACAATTTACAAATTTCATACTTAAGGTAATTGTAATAAAAATAATGGTTATTTAATTATTACTTAATTAACTTGCCACCCTATACCCCTACAAGTTTGGCAACCCACACCTAAAATATCACTAAAATAAATCAGTATAACACAATTCACACACTTGATAGTCAATTGAATAACTAATTAGCAATTATTAATCAATTGTTAATTAATAATCAAATTATTGACTTCCCATACAACAATTCAGCCCACACCTAAAATTAAACTTATATATAATGATTACACAATTTACATATTTATTAATCAATTAACCATTTAAAAGTACATTAACAATTATTAATTGTAAATATTACTTAATTAACTTCCCACCCTATACCCCCACAAACCTAGCAACCTGCAAATAAATTTTAACTAAATTAAATTACTATTACATAATGTACAAAATTAGTTATCGCTTCCATAATTAATACTAAATAATACGAATTAATCATTGAATAATTATTACTTAATTAACTTCAATAAATCAATCAATCAGGTTTTATAAAGCGCGTTACTCACCCGCGAGGGTCTCAAGGTGCTGGGGAGTGGGGGGGGGGGGCAGCTCCGGATCAGTTGAAGAGCTAAGTCTTGAGGTCCTTCCTGAATGTGTGCAGGGTCGGGGAGCATCTGATGTTCACAGGGAGCTCGTTCCAGGTCTTGGCTGCGATGTGGGAGAAGGCTCTCCCACCTGTTCTGTTTCTGCGGATGCGGGGGACCTCTGCCAGGCGAGGTCGGCGGATCGGAGGTTCCTCTCGGGTACGTGGAAGGATAATCTCTCGTTGAGGTATTTGGGTCCGATGTTGTTGAGTGATTTGTAGGCGTGGGTGAGGAGTTTCAAGGTGACCCTCTTCTCGACAGGGAGCCTTGTGGAGGTCTCGTAGGTGTTGGGTCATGTGTTCGTGATGCGGTGTCCCGAGGATGAGTCTGGCTGCGGCGTTCTGGATGGTTTAGAGTTTGTGTAGTAAGTTTCTGTTGATACCGGTGTATAGGGCATTGCTGTAGTCCAATCTGCTCCTTATGAGTACGTGGGTGACAGTTCTCCCCCCCCAAACTCCTACAAACCCAGCAGCCTGCACCTAAAATGGAACTAAAATATATAATCATTGTACAATTTAAATAATAATAATGAGTTAAAAATGAGTTGTTAATGAATTAGTACCTAATTAACTTGCCACCCTCTACCCCTTCAAACATAGCTAACCACACCAAAAATATAAGTATATTAAGTCAGGTTTACATAGTATACTTAATTAATATCATTCACATGCTTACTTAAAAATGTTTAACGAATACTTAGTTAACTTCCCACCCTATCCATGTACAAGTCCAACAACCCGCTATTACACAGTAAAATAAAAATTCAATAAAAAATACCAAATTGCTTTAAATTACACACTATAAAAAATAATAACAATTATACAAATGATAATGACACAAAATTAATGAATGAACTAAGCACATTAAAATAAATAAAAAATTATATTCTTTACATCTTTACTTACCTGAAAAAATGATATTCTTCGCAACTATATTTCTGTATCATGATATTTGTTTCCCTATATTTCTGTCGCCTGATATAAAAACTTGATATTTTGTGCAAAAACCTATAGATCAGGGAGACCCATAGATCAGGGATCTTTGCGAACAAATGAGAAAGGACACCGCACCATTAATGTTATTAGATGAGCTATGAATTCAAACCAGAGCAAATGATATTGAAAAATAACAACCGTGAACCAAACGAAAACTTAATTTATCTGAATGATACTGCCAAACTTCAATTTTTGGCCATAAATTTCAAGTGTCACCGTTAATCTATTTGTCTGTTACATAGTTGACTTTCAGGCCTTGATGAGGTCTGTGAGAAAGTGGATTATTTATTGGGATGGTGGGACCCAGTGGAACTCTATCAATTCAATAACCAGCAGCACTGCCTGGTTGCAGCTCTTTCCAACCCTTGGTAACTGTAGCAGAAGGGCCAGGATTTCCCCCAGAAAATAAAGTGATTGGATCGAGCAGTACAAAAGAAATTAAAGTAAAATAAAAATTAAAAAAGTCCCAAATAATTGTATAAAAGTCAAGTAAATTGTAGAAAGCATAATACACAACAATGGTCACAAACCAGTTTAAGGGGACTTCAGGCCTTCAGGACTTCAGGGAAAAGTTCAGGCCAACCGCGATGGAACGCGGGACCAGGTAGTTCCATCAGGTAGTCCTACTGAAAGAATTTACCTTCTCAAAGTCTGGCGCAAAGAGGTCCGTTTGTGGTGGAGGCGGCTGAGAGGAGCAGAGAGAGCATTGCGGATGGTATTTGCTGGGGCTCACATAGGCAGTCACCGCTGGCTGTCATTGATGTAGAGCAAATTGCAGATCTCCTGTTGCCAGTCGTCACTGGTGGCCACTGTAGCATGAAGAGTAGGGTTCACCAGGGCATCGTATTGCCGGTCATCATGGATGGCAGTGTCACAGTGTGAACAGGCACATTTGTGGTCTCGATGAGCCGAAAACTTCAGTCTTTCTCATTTCATCACAGGAGAAGCTCAACTGATGCCAGCAAAGGGTCCAAGACATGGGAAGGCACTGGTTTGTAATCAGGAACCCACTCCAGCAGAGGCCAGCAGTGCTCAGGAAGATCCAGTTGCAGGTCCATGCAGGTGCCACCTTTCAGCTGTGCAGTTGCAGGGAGGCCTCTAGAGCTTGTTGTGTCCTTGTTACTTAAGCAGGAGGTAGGCCATCTGACCCTTGGAGCCACTCAGGATAGCATGAGATTAAGGGATCAGGTCTAGTCTTCTTTCTCAGAGAGGAAGACCATCCTCTGTTAGCAGCAGGGCAGTCCTCTGGGGGTGCAAGGCAGTCCTCCCTCTGTAATGTCCATAGGTCCAGGAGTGTACTTAAGAGTTGCTATGGAGGTTCAATAGTTATACCTGATGCCAGCCTTTGAAGTGGCGGGTATCACTGTACTACTTCCACATCTGGTTCTGGAAAGTTCTTCTCTTTCCCTGTCAAGGCTGCAAGAAGTCTGGGGCAAAAAAAGGCTAGTGTCAGGTTCCTTTGTGTATACTTGATGCAAATACCTTTGAAATGTAAGTGGGGAGGGGCACAACTCTGCTCCTAGCCACCTAGGCAGGATGGCCCATCCTAGTTCGCTTTGTGTCACTATCTGGAAAGAATACACAAACCCCAGCAGCAGAGCCATTCAAAGTTATGTGATCCAGGACAGTGACAGCGTGGACAAGAAAATGCCAACTTGCTCTAAGTGGCATGCTCAAAACTGTGACTTAATACCTAATTTACCATTAAAGAGGATGGTAAATTACAAATGATTTGGGTATAAACACCATGGGCCTTATTACAAGTTTGGCAGTCGTCCTCTGGGACTGCCACTGTGGCGGTCCCAGGAAGACCGCCAAGCCAATGGTGAACCCACCCACTGGATTATGAGGTAAATCCAGGGTGGGCGGATGGTGCGGTGGCGGTGTCACAGCGGTGGGTATGTTAGGCACATAGGAGAGCCTAAAAAGCATTCAACTTTCATGAGAGAGCTTGTAGCACATATGTGCATGGTGCGCCATGCATCATGTCATGCATGCCACACAGTGCATGCAGGAAGGTGCAAAAGATGTGCCCCCCGCATGAACCCCCATGGCCAGATTCGCCCGGGGGACCTCTTAGGGTCCTCTTACCTACATTTCTGCCATGAAAAGGGCAGAGGAAAAGCAGGACGTAATATTCTCGGTGGTATGGGCTTCTGCACCGCCAGCATATTTAGCCCTTTACAGACTGCCGCCACAGCAGGATCCTCGATCCCGGCAGAGGCAGTGGTCATGTGGTCTTGTGGTGGTCACATCCCCACCTTCGTAATACTCCTGTCCCAGGACTGTCTTCATATTAAGGCTCCATATCTATATCTGCTCCCAATTAAAAGTTATCATTTGATATATGTAGTAAGGTTAGTCAATGGAAGTGATATTATCGTTATTATTATTATTATTATTATTATTGTTATTATTATTATTTAACACTCGTAGAGTGCATGGCTACCTGAAGGCATCCCAACACTGGTAGTGTCGAACAGAAACTAACTAAATAGCATATAGTGCTACATTTTGGTTCAGCGAAAGCACTAGTTGGGTATCATCCTGCATCCTGCAAGGTGTCTCATATATACATTAAACATTGTTGTCCTCAGGGACGAGCCTTGCGGCACTCCACATTTAAACGGTAAGCAGATGGAAATATTAGCTCCTTAAAAACCTGGAACGTTCTGCCTTCTAAGAAGTATTGTAGACAGGTGATGGATCTTCCCGATTTCCAACATCTCAAAGTCTGCTTGGATTATGGCCGAATAGAGGTATTGGTTGTGCGTGCTGCATTTGGCGATGCAGCGTGCGCAAAGAAATTTGTTTTATTTATTTATATGTTTACTTACCTCTATTCGGCCGTAATCCGTAGTTTACTACCCCCCACCCTGCCCCTCCCCCGCCCTACGTCAGCACCCGGCAGCACTCCCACCACGGGCCGCTACTGGCCTGTGGAGCTAATTGACTACAATGGGGAAAAACTAAATTGGCAGTTTTTCCATCACCAGGGCTTATAAAACATCTTTAAAAATGTCCTTGCTTATTTTAACATAGCACCCTACCCTTGGAGCACCTACAGTGGACCTTACGGGTGACTTACATGTACAGATAAGGTAGCTTAAGACGTTGGAAGCACCTTTAATTCCAAAGTCAAGTTTGGACACAGTTTTATCTTAACAGCAACCTCCAAAGCAATCCTGGCTTGTAAAATGACAGCAGACCACACGGCAGTGCACACTTAAGTGTGTTAAATCTTCTGGGCGTCTAAATCTAGATGCAATATCATATATTAGGGGCGTGTAGGGAGGTAGTCAGACCAGTTGTAATTACATCAAATTACCATATACCTTTTAAACAGAGCCCTAGCACCGGACCAGGTTAGCAGGGCCTAGGGCATATTCAAAGTCTGTAACCACCAGTATCAGTTAAACAATGGGTGTGATCTGGGCAAAAAGGATGACTTTGCCACACCTACACTTTTCTAGTAAGTCCAGCACTACACATGGTCAACCACTGGTAATGCAAGACCTCTCCATAGAAAATAATGGAGGTCGGAACTTAAATTTAAACCCCATAAAACTATTTGAAAATTTAATTTAATTATTTAAAATAGTCAAAAGTATAAATAAAAATAAATAATGTTAAGCATTTTCAAAATTCATAATTAGTTGTTAAATATTTTATAATTAAATAATAAATATGTTTTATTTTTTATTTTTTTAACATTAACCCCTTCAGTGCCCCGCCCTTTCCCCGCCCTGTGCCGGGCGTTACATTAGCGGGCGGGGTTCATGACGAGATAGTCTCGTCATGGGCACAGCACAACCGTGCTCCATGACGAGACTATCTCGTCATGGGCACTGAAGAGGTTAACTTATATTTGATTCTTCAATCAGCCCTATCATTTCTTGGACTATCTGGTACTATACTTTCATGGCTATGTATGGTTTAATGCACCTTGGATTCTTGGTCTCGTGCTTCATCTCCAGCCAGGCCTCTGGGCAGTGTTTTTCATTTTTTGGCCTCTGTCTCACAAAACTCCCTTGTTTTCCAGAAAAACAATTCCCCTTGCCTCTCCTATTTCGTACTTCAATCTCGACTATATTTTCTTGATTTTCCAGATAAGTCTTCTATTTTTTCTTTTCAGGCATACAAGTATATCTCTTGAGTCTACCTGTAATCCAAAATTGGATGACTTCCTCTTGTCTTCACCTAAACGTTAACAAATAAAAGTACCTTTTCCTGATCCTCACCACACAATTGCCCTGCTCTTCCTTCTGATTATTTTCCAAGATTTCTCTACCCTCTCCTGCTTTGCTTCAAACTTGGGCGTATTTTTGATCAGATACAACCTCTACCCATATTTGTCCTGTTGCCTGCACCAGTCAAATTCAGTTCTTTAACATTTACAAGGCCTTTCCTTTTTTACTGTTCTTCTACCAGCACTCTTATTTTACTTTAATTGCTCTCTCTAGACTGAACATTGCTTCCTCCCTCTACCATGTTCAATACATGGCTGGTATTTGTATTCCTGCTATATGCACACATTTCTCCTCCTCTTGCATCCTTACCTCACCTTACTTTTCGTAGATGCCTTAAATTACAGTATGACCCCATCAATAGACTATAAACTTTTTAAATGTCATTATTTCTCATTTGTTTTGTATATTCTCAATATTAAAATCAGGAGACATTTTCGTGCAAGCCTTTGAAACGGAATGAACATGATATATACAATAGTGGGCGGACATACATAAACACAGACAGCTTAAAATGTTTCACAACCTGGCTTCATACAGAATCTCCAACATTTTTAGATGAACGCCATTAGGCGCTCTTAATGATTGCACGTGCCGTACATGGTCAATTGCCTGCACTAATAACACGGTACAGCTAATGAGGGCCCTTCTAAATGCAGTGTTTGCTCAAACAGCAGTGAAACTGGGACATGTTCTCCAGCTGGCGCATTAACATTTTACAGTTTGATTTTTCACACAGCTAATCCTATTTATTTGCACACTTCTCTTCTTACAATTTCTTCTTTCTTCCGGTCTGAACATTTACACCCATAAAAGATCGTATCGCTGCATTTAAAAAAAATACAGAAAAAATGTAATTGCATCCTTTGATTTCATTCAGGCTACATGCATCAATCTATGCTTTTTTAGTTCAGTAAACGAATATGTAAAATGACACGATTCGGGAGGATTTGGGATCTAATTTAATCTCTCAGCTCATATTATTCATGGAGCAAAAATGTAGAAAAAAAAATCAACACTATAACATGGCCAAACTCTGAGATATTTATTTTTCATTCCCAACAATCACATTGCAGATGCTGGTTTTAATAACAGATTGACAGAGATGTAAGCCCATGATGTATTACATTCCCAAATGAAATAAAATGTGCTAAATTCCACGTTTGCAAAAGTAGTATGGATTATGTTTCATATTTTCAAAAGATTTTATCACATTACAGATTAGGCATGATGTCAATTTACAAAACGAGCAATTCCAGTACGAATTGCATTTTCGATAGTATTGACAACTTAAATATTCCTCGTGGTGAACCACGCATTGTATTGAACACTTCAATTTATGAAAGTTATGCTTCCTGCTTCGTAATATGTGTGCTCTGGCTTCCTGGGATGCTTCACTGTCTGACAGAGATTGTGGTTACGACGCAGAAAATGTCTCTAGGCAAAAGAAAATAGGTTGTTTGTCCAGCTCTTTATAAGCGTTTTTTCTGTTGTTTAGGAACAATATATTGTTTCGGGGGCCCTTTAAATAACTGTGATTGTTTTTCTTGCTAATAGGAAAATAATATGCAGAACCGTGTTGCATGCTAATAATGCCATCAGGGCAGAGGCAAGTGTGACAGAAATAATTTGCTGAACAATCTCTCAGCAAAGATGCCGCCATCCCGAGGGGAGGCGAGGAGCGGCCTTGTTATTATCAGCTCTATGATCAGTCAGAGTGCGTTTGCTTCTCTGTGAGCCCGACTTTGATAACACATCGCAGATTATTTAAGGAAGGTTGCTCTGAAAGAGGAGTTCGGATTTCCAGTTTCTGAGTTCCTGGATGTGGGAGGACATACAAGCGGCGGCCGGCACAGGTAAGTGTGGTGTGCCGTGGGCAGGACGCGGCGGGCCGGGGCAGGACGCGGCAGGGGTGGAAGCCGAAAGATGACAGAATAGGTTTTATTTATTTATTTAACGATACCTATTCTGCCCTCTGTCGACTTCTCCCTGCACCCCCACCCAACCCCTCACACCCACTGAGTTTACCTGGGACATACCGCAAAATGTTAAATCCTACACAGATTTGCACACTTGTTTCCTGATCAAATCAGCTATTGTCTCATTAGGACTTCCTGTTGAACAGTAAACCCTTGACCTAGGTGTGAAAATGAATATTTGGCCAGATGGACACATTTTATGTATTGTTGCAAAAGTAAGTAATAGTTTTCTAAAGCGCTCAAATACCGAATTGTCCTGGCGCTAGCGACCTCTAAAATAACTGAGACAAAAGCGTACTCTAAAGAGGAGTCAAAGAGCCATGTCTTTTTAACAACTTCCTTAAAGGGACAAGATTTGTTTGAGATCTCATAGACAGGGACAAAGAATTCCAGAGTTTACAAGCTAAAAATTAGAAGCTTCTGCCTCACCATCTGGTCTTCTTTATTTTGGGAATAGCCACCAGTTTGGTTGAGGAAGATCTCAACTTGCGATGTGGGACATACCACTGAAAGGTCTTTTGAAAATAAAGATGGCCAGTGCCATATAAGGCTTTATGGACTATGCAGAGAACCCTATATTTACCCTATTTTACCCTTTCAGAGAGGGGCAGCCAATGAAGGTCACATATCTTCTAAGTGATGAAACTAGACTTGGGGACTTTCAAAAGCATCGGAGTTTGCGGCGCCCCAAAATTTTTTTTTGTACTTACCAATCCCATTTTAGGAGTCTGGAAAGTTTTGCTGACTTCTACAATGGGATTGCAACTAGATTCGTATTCGGTATTTGAAAAGGCCTTGTTGTGTGTGCTCCTTCCATATACAGAACTAGTATCCAGTGTTTCAGTGGTTTGCAACCAGAATTCAGGTTGCAAGTCATTCAAAAGTTACAGAGGGAGAG